>NC_134371.1:52912500-62587500 GCF_035582795.1 Mycteria americana | reverse complement strand
GGATTTCCGAAGTTCTCTTTAGGTATTTCAGGTGACAGAAAGGTGCAGAAAGATGTCCATGTAATCTCCAGCTAGCATGGAGATCTGAGAAACCATTTGCTGGTCATCATGACTATTTTCTTGGTGCTTTGAAGGACCTTGCTGAGGGGTGTTCCCTCTCTAGGTACAAATGCAGACTATCTATTCCAGTAACCTGTTTCTGATAGCTAACGTACTACTTAGTTCTCTAAATTCTCTTTCATGAACTCCAGGTTCTGTCTCCCCATGGAGTAAGGGCCACTTTTTCACCGTTTTTGAATTTTTAGTTGTCTTTTCTATGATTTATAAAATTCTCATTCTTTAGAATGCATACATTTAAGGAGCTGAGTAAAATTTATTGTCTAAGAAATATTGATACTACAAATTTTACATTTGTTTACTTTTTGATACCATGTTATGTTTTGAGATTCTGCTATTTCATCTCATGACTTCTTTTGAGGGATAACTTTAAGGAAAGTTATACAGTCTCCGGTACCAGTTGCAACTGTTTGCTTTAATTCCTTGTGCATTTTAAAGTGCGAACTATCAGTTTCTAGTGCTGCTTCTCTCATAAACTGTAAAGGGTAATTGCGTTGCTAAATAACCATCACATTTTATCTCAAAAATATTCATTTCAATGAGCTTGCCAAGTGCATTATGATCTTTTACAATAACGACTCAAAAAGCCAAATTCATTGCTGGTATAAGACAAGCACCATCAACTAAAATTGCATCAGCTTCTACCAGGAGAATTCGACCCCATTTCGGCATAACCTATTGTAATCAACCTTAGTTTTGTAGGAAAGGCTGGTAGGAAATTTTGAGGTTACTGTTAGTAATTCATTTGTTCAATAAGTTCTATTGCTACTGGGATTTTAAAGCATAAGGAACACCAGCGGTGCTATAGACATAATTATTTGTCATCTTTTACTGCTTTCTTCTTTTGCAAGAGATTGACAAATCTGCTTGCTCTATTGAGACAATGTTTTTAGCTGTTCCTGCTTTGAAACTCATAGACATGATAGTTATTTTTATTAAAAATTACATGTTCATAAAACTCATTAAAAGGAGTAGAGTTTAAAATTAGTAAACAAAGACTGACTGAGACTGCTACTTCAATTTACCACTTCAACGTTGCTTCCAATTTCTGTCTTTATATTGACAGAACCTGCAAATCAAAACGTGATAGAAATGACCGTATGTATAGAGAGAAGTATCGGTAGGATAGATCAAGGCAGTCCAGATCTCTGAAGTACACCATGGGACAATGTACTGGTGGAGCACGTTGTATGTATGTCACCATTCCATCTCTCCATCTACGTGCACAAGAACTGCATTGGAGGTTTTTGTGCCCCAACAGAGGCAGCAGCAGGAACCACTCCTCTTCCTGTGAGTTTATACCAAAGTAGTGGTAATCTTCACTGGAGAGTGTTTTTGCAGGACCACCAGAGTCTTACTTTCTCTGAAGCACCTAGCTATGGACAGTCACTAGCCGGTACGGTCACTGGACGTTACTAGCTAACTCTGAAGTAGCCTCTTGTCTCCTTCTGCGGGTATGTGGGCTGTTTACCCTCTTAACTCCTCCTCTGTGCTTGATGCTCAGCTGGACTTTCCTCCAAAGCAATTATACATTTTGCCATGTAGTAATAGCACCTTGTGTGCATTAAGCTGTATCCCAGATTTCATAGGAGAGTGCTTTTGCTCTCGTTTTTAGAGATCTACTCCTGAGGTAACTCCCACTCAACAAGCTGGTTTGAAAATATGCTGAAAAATTGCCTTTGCTGATCAAATTACACTCAGCCAGAGTTTAACATACAACTATATCCTCTTAAAAAGTTTTCATTCTCTATGCTTTTGGAGCTTCATCTTAGAGATCCCTTTGTACCTTCATCAAACAGTGTATTGTCACGGAAACATCTCTGAATGACGATGTGTTTGGTGGAGCAGCCCTGCAGCCCGTTTTTGCTTCAGCAGGCAGAGTTCCTCTTTCAGGAGTACTCCCAAAGGGCACGGCTTGGCGTAAGGCAATAGGTGCTGAGGTTCTTGGAGTATTCAATGAAGAAAGAGACAGAGATACTTCAGATTCAGTTAACGGGAGTGGTCTTATTTAGGTGCTCTAACTCACCTTGCAGAAACTAAAATATTCATTTCAGTGCCAAGATGTTATAGAAGGACTACATTTACTTCATGCCCTGCTGAGAGAAGCTAGCAAGAGCTCCTATCAAAGACTCCTTTTCTCCTCAGTCATTTAATAGTAGCAGCTTCTCTTTTATTCGGTGCTCTCGGAGAGCAGAATAGGAAGTGATAATCTCCTTGGAATACAGCAGACACCTGTTTGATAAGTGGTAATTGCATTATTCCTGGAGGATTATCACAGTGGTGCTTGTTTCTTTTGTAACGAAACTCCACTGTATAAGCAGAGCAGAGCTTCACTAGAAGATGTATGAAAATCCATTGCAACAGATTGAAAGTGTTTGGGACTCTGTAAACAGTTTCACTTTAAGTAAGTGTATGGGAAGTGGGCTCAGCATGTAATAGCAGAAGAAAGCTATATAAAATTACAGCATCACTTTTGTTGTTTTATAGTTGAGTGAGAATGTTTGCTATTGCTAGAACTTCACTTCAGGTTTGTTCTAGTTGTGTGGAGAGCCCGATATAATAGTCTCAAATGCTTCCTTTAACAAAAGTGGTTTTAAATAATGTTCAATTAGTCTGTAGATTACTTTTTAAAATGCTTTTTAAATGCTTAGGAGCTAATCTGGTTCTCTCTTGGGAATTTTTTGTTGAAGTTCAATAAACTATTGATACAATGTGGAAACAAGGAAATGTTAGTTGATAAATCTATTTTAGACAGACAACTTCCTCTACCAAACAAGAGAAGAGGTCTGTTTTCAATAGCAATCACTGGATTGAATTCCTTTTCTAAATGTAGTTACTGCCCAGTGGTCAAAACATAGACCTGAGACAGATTTGTAGCTCTGCAGGCTTTCCTTCTGACATTTAATAAAACACTTTACTCAAGCAACTCAGATATTGTCATTTCTAAGAGGAGGCCTGAGATTTAATGCTGAACTTTCATAAAAGTCAAAGAAACGTAACTTTTGTTAGATGACTAAGAAAATGCAGTCTAAAATGTTGGGAATGCTTCATGTTTGTCTCGTTCTTAGAGGTCTCTGACTAGAAGGACCCTTCATAAATGCTTAAATTTTTATTTAGTTATTTATGTTCTTAATCTTTTGCTTGTCACACTTGAAACCATTATACATCAAACAAGCACATTCAATACATAGTCATAGTGAATGAATTAAATTAATGCTTTTTTAATTGCAACTGCCCCAAGCCAACAACTTACCATTTATGAATACTAAAATATTTAGTATTAATATGATTTATTGTTTCTAGTTTTGAACCTTTTTCCTTTAATTGAGGAGGATAGGTACTCAGTCCTTTTAATTCTACTGATGTAAAGAGTTAAAGGCCTTTTCATCTATTCCAGGTAAAGGAAATAGAAAATAAGAAACAATCATCCTTTTCAGAAGCTCATTTTTAGAAGTCAGTAACACCACGTTTTCAAAAGGCTAACATTGCAAAAATCCAATTCCTCAAAAGGTGATATCCAGGAAGAAGAGGCAGCATAAAAAGCCTATCAGTCTTTGAACCATTTGTTGGAAGCAGTGTTGCTAGCACAACTGCTTGAACAATGCCAAGGAATTATATAGTGCTGGAAACATATCCAGGCACTCTTTGGTTTGCCATCCAAAGCATTGTACAATGCTGTGAAGTAAATGGCATCCCACTATAGACCAGAAATGTGCCAAGTAGTTCGCTGATACTCTTTGTGAATGCAAAGCAGTTCCCAAGACGTATCTGTGAATATCTGTGGGCAATATGTGATCTGGATGAATCAAATTGGTTGTTGGTTTATACTGTTGCTTATTATTTCACTTACAGTTGTTTCTTACCTTAAAAATCTGTTTAACGGTTTTGTATATCTGTTTGTAACGGGTTTGAATAGCAAAAAATAGGCGATTTGTGATCAGACTTAGAACAAACAATATTATTATACCATCTTCTATGGCAATTACGTAGTTACTTAAAGAAAAGATCAGAAACCTAACAGACGCTGTGTTTCAACACCGAAGGCAGCAAATGAAACAGGACAATGTTAGTACCTTGATTACTTTTCAGCCCTTATGCTGTGAAGAATTTTGAGGAAAGGAAATATAGGAAGACAGGTTAACTCTGTTTAGTGTGTTTGCAGTTGTTATGAGTCTAAATCCACGTTAAGGGCAGCTGAATTTTTCACGGTTGCCATTAGAGAATATCAAAAGTAAGAGTAAGCAGTATCACAAAATACTATAACCAGGCTGCAGAGTGTGTGATGGTCCTCAGAGAACCGATGGAGGAGTGGATCCTGGCGCTTTCCCACGTTCTCAGGTACTAGAGGGATTCTCATCCTTTTTCCTATAGACCTTTTCTTTTGTTTACCTTGGTCCTCCTCTCATTTGGCAACATGAAAAGGATGAATGCTTTGACTCCTGGTATTTGTTGTCACCCGAAGGCAGTCTTTCTCTAGCTTGGGAAAGGTTTGGGAAACCCAGTTTATCTATGAATAACACTCTGTTAGTCTTAGTAGATCTTGTTTTGGTGAGAGAATATTTATTTTTGGTTCCTGAGACATTCAGGAACGTACTGTGAGTTATGACCTGTTCCCGGGCGTATGTGTTTTATAGATCAATTCACACAGGTGTACTTATTAATAAACTCACTTAACCAATTTACATGCGTAAGTTTTAACCACTGAGTAATTAGTGAAAGCATTACCGAGGAACTGGAAATTTGGGAAATGTGTCATTATTTGCATATCAGTATAAAGCAATTACTAAATTAAAGAGTGCACGTTGTGACAAACATGAAGCTCCTTTACTGTTGCTTTGTCAGTGCACATTAACGTCAACTTGATGTGAAAGCCTGGCTTTCTCTGCGTGAACTAAAAATCCTAAGGCAGAAGTACACAATGAATCACCCAGAGTTTGGAGGCTAGCATGCTGAATTGCCTTGGGGTTCAGACCGAGGAAAGAAAAAACTGATGTAAAAGACCATTGAGAAAACGTATCAGTGGAAAGTAATTAACTCAAGATCCACAATTAGCCTCATGGTCTATACTTAACTGTGTTCCAGGTCTTTCAGCGTTTATTTAATTCTGTTACCCTGTGTTTCAAATAGCTGCAAATGGCTTGGCAGATTTTTCATCCTTTTTAATATTTACAGTTTTTGTCTAAGAAGAAGAATGAGCTCTGTAAGTGATCATGGGTATTTATTTCAGTCTCTGAAGTATATCTCTTTCTTAGTTAGAATCTGTTGTACAAGGAAATATTATTTCCCTTTTGTTTCCTTTAAATTTATTTGTGGTTTGAAGCAACATTAAGTACCACAATATCCTTCTGCTGTAATTCCTAACTTGCCTAACTAGGCTTAATCAAATGAGAAATAATCAAAACCAGGGATCATTTTCTCTTTCATTCGGCTAGCAAACGAGAGTGATAGATTCACAGTAACACGACTGGTGATTAACGGCAACCGTAGCAAAAATTGGCATGCGTGTTCAACCAGCATACCAGAGCTGGGTGTTCCCAGAGGACTGGGCACAACTTTTTCTCAAGCTTGTACGGAAACTCTCGGTAGCGTTTTGTGAAGCTTGCTTTACCGTGGTTGTCGCTGTGGCTCCAGCATCCCTCATCTAGCGTCTGTCTTGAAAGACACAAGTGGCCTGCTCGCTGTGCCATGGACTCTTCTCTCAGCCCCTGCGCTGTTTTTATCCACGAGTCGATTCCAGAGCATCTTCACCGTGCTGCTGCCTTCAGCACGCTGCATAAAGATCTCCCAGGGTTGTGCCTTTATACTGCAGCAGAAGGAATAAGATGCGTACATTTAATATGCAGCCTTTTGGAATACACTGCAGAAGAATTCCGGAGAATTGAGCAAAGCAATCTCTTAATCCTGATCTAAAGAATTTATCAATTTTTTTTTTGATTTATTAATATTTAAGATACTTTTTTCAGTTCAGAACTTTTTTAACTTTTAACTCTGTGTTCTAACTCTAGCATTCCTTTGTGATTTTCTTCTTCATTATAGTTCAAAGACCTACCATGGGAACATCACTGAAATCCCTGGACTGAATTTCCTACAACCTGTGTTGACAGGTTTAAATTACGTACTCTGACACTGTTCTTGTGGCTGGATTAGAAACTTTTTTTCAGGTTAAACCTGCGATAAGTAATTGTCACAGCGCGCTGGCAGAATGCTAATTCGAAGTGACATGTCCAAGCTGGCCTCAGTAACATGAAGAACCCTAACAGGTGTGAGGGGTGGATCTTCCCATGGGCCCTGCTGAACTTCTAACAGGGGAAAAATAGTAGAAAAAGTGAAATGAACCTTGAATAAAGCTGTCAGCAGTAATTATCTCAACAACACTTTGTGAGGAGTTAAAATAAGCATTGCTGATTTATAACCTGAACACACTCCACCCTAGAGATTATTTTTCATCCAGTTAGTGTTTAAAATGAAACGTTGAATACCTGTCAAGATTTTTTTTTTTTTTTTTTTTTTGTATTGAAGATGCATGATGAAAATGAAGTTCTTTTCCAGAGGAAGTTAATTTCAAGGGCTGTCAACTTTTTTAAACTCTTCTGTTCATTTGAATATTTGTACAATAGTTTAATAAAACAAACAAACCGAGAGCATACTTGACTGTTTTTCCCAGCTAATGCTATTTGATGTCAAAAGATGAAGTGGCTAATGTAGAATTATATCCACTTTTTATTGTTGTTCAAGGAGGGATAAGGGTTGATGTGATAGTAGTTGAGCTTTGGTTGGTTGATTTATTTTTTTAATTATTGTACTAAACTTGAATAGCAATGTCTTGTTGACCAGTATAGACTGAAGAGAGCCCTTCAGTTCCCTATAGTAAATCTCTCTGAGTCTTGTAATTAATTTCATAGTACAAGAAAAGCCCTTCTTTCGGTAAATTAAAAAAAAAAATGCATTTGATAGACCTTTTTTTTTTTTTTAAATTGGAATGTACCTTCATTTTACAGTGGGATACTTGCTCGTTGTTGCTGTGTTAACACTTGTTTTATGTATACAATGTATTTCAGTATGGATAGAAGTAATTTTACAGTCTGTTACCAATGAAAGAATACTTACTGGCTTTGAGAAAAGAGCAAAGCAAAAGATAAACATTAATTCACAGAAAACCTTTAATCCCTTGAAGTCTTAAATATTACTTTTAAACATGAACATGTGTGAATTCTTAAATCACATATCACTCTGACTTTGTGAGATTACACAGAAAACAAGATAGATTATTTAATGTGTAATTATACAGCAATAAGTGATGGGTTTGGCAGTGTTGAGCACCTATTTTTTCCCAAGGAATCTAGTGAGGGTTTGTCTGAGCACAACAGGCTGCCCACACATTGCTAATAATGCTTGGTTAAACACTGAGAACTAGAGCCATGGCAAGAACAACCTAATGTGAATGATCTCTCATGTCATAGCATCCTTTTTCTTGAAATGATGAGACTCTGAGTATCCTCAGAAATAGCATGAGCTGCTTGGGAGTCCACCACCTCCTTCCTGCATGGATTGGTCTCTATGTGTTTGGGTCTCCAACCAGGAAAGACCGTGGAGGCATCTGATATTCTCTGGAGAATTGCAAAAAATTGCCAAAGAGTTCCCACACTCTTATTTCCCCTGCTTCAATATTCTTATTCAAGGGCTGTGCTCGATGCATTTAGAAACCACTATTTTCTTCAACTGTTTGTATAATGGAAAACTTCCCAGTCTTACGTTTCAAGTGTGGAAGCGAAACTTCCTTTGCCATCATTCACATGCTCTACCTCTCCTCCCTCCCTTTTACACTTTGATTTTTCCCGTATGCCACATTAACTGCTATCTACCTTTCGCCACACAAATATTCCTCGCTTTATGTTTTGCTCGCTCCTTTAATCTCAAAAAGGATAGGTTACAAAAGAAAAATGGAAAATGGAAATGCAAGTGAGCTGGGAGCAGCAGCCTCAGCTGTGGAGGAGCCTGACCAGTCTTGCTCCAATGGTAGGCAGAATAATTCCTTTTCTAGGCACTTCAAATAGATTGTTTTATAATTTGTTCCTGTGTCTTTCTGGGGAGTAGTGTTAGGTTAAACTGGTCTGCAGTCCCCTAGATCACCCTGAGATTCTGACTTAAAGACCTGAGGTCTGAGGCATAGGTCTGTGCCTTCGTCGAGCCCTGCTGAAAAGGTATTTCTTTCTAATTTCCCATTCTGCACAGTTAGTATGGTAATCTTCTTGAACAGGGAACTTAATTTGTCTAGTGAGGAGAGATAGATGACATCTTGTTAGGCTAGGAGAAATGAACTTGTTTGAATTCTTCTGAGATCTGCTCATCAAGAAGAAGGGATTAGTAATGACGAATATGCCTTGCAGACATCTAAACTGAAGTTTGTCTAGACTAAGCAGCGAGATAATTTCTCGCTTATCACAATGTTACCTACCCTGGCTGAATGGATAGAGAATGGTCTGAACCTGGAGATACAGAAAGCCTCCTTTGCAGGAGCCATGCTATTCAGCCAAGATGTAGAAAACTGATGAGTTGTTTTGTCTTGTTTATTGCCTTACTTCTCTTGGTGCACTTGGGCTGTGAAAGTGTTCGATCCCTAACATGCCTAGTATCCAAACTCAGCTAGTAGTACCGTATGCATATAGAGTATAATAGAAAAACTAGGACAGAAATGTTCCTTCTCAAACTTTTTGTTCCTGCTCAAACTTCATATAGTTGTCTTCAAAAAAGACCAGGTTTTTTCCCTAGCTTCAAGAAAATGCATACATACAGACATCTGTAGTGTCATTGACATTTATCATAGTTGGGGAATTAGCGTATGCTATAACAAAAAGTCAAATAACGGAATAGTAAGTTTAAGATGAAAACTGAAGTGCTTGATAAAGCTCCTTCCTCACCCTTCTATCCTTACCCCTTCTCTTACCTGAGGAGGGGAAAAAGGCATCAGAGTAATTACTCCAAGAAGAAAAAGGATCAAATTATATGGAAGTGAAATTTTCACAGTGGAGACACCTGCCAGTCATTGAGTATTTTGCTATGGGCATGTCTGTCTTAGATTATTTTTAATAACTGAGCATAGCAGGTTATGAAATGTACTTGGTCATGTTTGTTTCTTTATACATTAGCCATGTATCAGCGAGTAAACCAGTAAATGAAAAATCTAAGCAACTCACATTTTAAGCACAGTGAAAGGGCTGTCACATGGAGTATTTGAACCAGGATTAGGTTTCAGTCTGTAGGCAACAGTGCATTCATTTCTGATTAAGAATTTCTTGTGTGATATATGTATATTATAAATCTCCACGTGTACTACAGCCTGATATGCAACCTCTAGAAAGAGCTCGTGTTCAGCTGATGACCTCCTGATTTATAAATATTATTTTGGGATATCATTTCCATGTTTGTTAATATATTTGTTTCTAACATGAAACCGCAACTAGCTAATATTGACAAGCTAGTTGCAGCCAAAGCACTAAATAGCGGCCACACATGTCTGTTAGATTTCAGAGATGGTATGTACTGCGATAATAATTCTCGAGGGTGGTTAGAAGTTTGTAGTTGTGGTAGAATTCACCTTGTTGAAACAGCTCTGATTCAAAGACTATTCAAGCTTAGCATGAACTTCTATTCTTAATTAATTAGATAACTTTTATACTCGCAATGACTTTACAACACTTTTAATAATACTCTGAATTTTGCTCGCATACTGCTATTGTTTCCACAGCAAAAGAAAGGGGTTTGGGTTTCAAGATGTTTGTATAATGTCTACCAAAATTTGACTTCACAGGGTGAGTAGTAATATGTTTGGCATATTTTTCTGGAGGTAATCTTCTCTTCTTAAGCAGTGCATTGGTTGTACAATGATAACAGCGAAGGCATAAAACATTCTCAAACTGATACTGAGATGAGAGCTACTGCAGTTACTGACTTGCGGTGGTTGTTTATCCAGCTACAACTCCAGATTACAATGCGTGCTAACAGCAGATTTATCTGCAGCACAAACAGATACTCTGCGGGCTTGATTTTTGCTCTTGCTCAACGAGGGGAACACAGGCATTGCCAGTTTTCACCAGAATTAATATCGATACCCAGAACATTAAGTGTAAATCTGGAATTGATTGGATGTGGTGCTCTAAAGATATTGCATTACAGAGAGACAGATGGGAAAGGCACTGCACTAGGTGGAGCGCCTCGTTGTCTTGGGCTAATTATGGGAGCTACAGCAAACAGAAATTAGAGATGCCAGCCTGAAAGGTTTAGGATTAGGTAATCTGAGTGTCCCTTAACTGTTTTAGATTATAAAAACCAAAAGGCTAAATTATGCAATTTGTATGCTAAACCCACCCACCCCCACATTAGAATATATGCAAGTTTTAATTCTACCTATTCAACATTATAGAGTCTGAAAGGATGCATTAGAAAGCATGTACCTTCCCGGCAATTACACATGGAGTGACATCTTTGGGAAGGTTTCTTCTTGTGGCTTCTTCCATCCAGCTGTGCTAGTGAGTGCAGCTGGAAAGCTGGAAGTATAATTTTACCTAACTATTTTTCAGGATGCCAGAACTGGAGGGCAGGTTATTAAGACTTCCTTTTGCCTAATATACTACAAGCTGACCCTGAGTAGGGCTGGGAATGTCTGCTTTTTATGGGAGATTTATGAAGGATAGTCAAGTATCGGAAAACATCCTTTTTTTTGTATACCAGAATTTTGTTTGCTTACCTTATCTCTGAGTATTAAAAGCAGAAAACATGCATTATTTTCCTTTACCTAAGGAGGAAATCACACTATAAGAATTCCCCCATTTAGTGTTCTGTTGAAGTAGATTATATACAGCCAAATATTTCTGCATTAGAAGTACAGTTAATTGAATAATTCGACTGATTCATAGCAGTCAAGTAATACAGAAATTACATTTCTTTTTATGATCTTTTTACTTTATACTAAAAATCCAGCAGGTATGTCCACTGCAAGGTTTTTGTTGTGGTTTTGGTTTGCCATTGTCAGTTAATACCTGTTGCTTCACTTGCTGTGCATGAGCAAGTGAAATCTAGCATCACTGATAGACTCCTCTCTTTTGCATATGGATCAAGTGTTCTGTGAATTTTTTTCTGATGCTGTGTAAGGTTTACAGTTTGACCTTTGAATTTATGAGAGCAAATGATCAAGAATCTCTAGTTTATGTCCAAAAAATGATATTAGAAAAGAAAATATTTTGCCCTGGAAAATACCACTCCAGTGAGTTGGAAAGGATTCTTCATTTGAGTAGCTCAAACAATAAAGATAGTTACCCTGTTACAGTGACTGAAATTGTTTCTCATTTTAAGTGGTCTTTTAAACAGTCAAAAGCTGTTTTTTTAAAATTGACAACTACCAGGTGATACAGCTGAAGGGCTACATTTAATAGCGTGCCCTGGTTAACAGGAACAGCAGTAAGTACCTGTATGTTTAGATAGAGGCATTGATATACATTAAAGCAAACCACACAAGCAGAACTCCCACACACTCCAAAAACTCAAAACTCTCACTACTCTTGTAGCAATCAAATACTTAACAAAGAGCACAAAATAAATCAATATTCCTACTTTCCTTAAACGTTATCACTTACGCTTGCTTGTTTTCAATGGTTTTTCTTGAAAGAGCCACATCCTTTTAGAGAAAGGGATCCCTTGATGACAAGTATCCTGTGAACAGCACAGCCTCTCAAGTCATGCCAAAGCAGGTCCGTTACATATCTGCGGCTCTCATCTTCTGCAAGGTGACATGTTTTGCAGGCTTGTCTTGCCTACTGCACCTGTGAAACTCTGGAGTTCCTGGGGAAATTTCCTGCTGTTGATGACCGCGGTAGGGAGTTTCATTTGCTCCAGAGCTAGCTGATATGGAAGCTGTTCTACTAAAGATCATTGACTCTCTTGGCAGCAATTTGGCAGGTCATTCTCCATCTCATCCCTCTGGAAAGGCCATACTTCGCAACAATAAGCACTGAGAGGATAACAACAGCCTAATGGATAAGTCTGTGAATGATGTGCTTCAAGGGCCTGCCTGTTTTCCTACCATAATTTATTTTCTGAAGTGAGTTCTGACTTAAATACAGGCAGCTTAGTGGCAAGAAGAGAGTTGTCTTAGTGTTTTACTCAGGGTACTGGATTGTTAGAGAGACTTGTGCCTGTATTTGCATGGAGCAAAGAGTGAGCGTTTCCAAAATGACTGTGATGGTTGAGGATGAGGAAGAAGGTCCGGTTCTTTACAGGTTATTGCTTTAAGCTGGCCACTTTGGATGTGCAGCTATATTCTATAAGGTATTAGAAAGCTCTTAGAGCTTGCCTTCATACTTTCCTCATTAGATACGGTTGCCATTAGAAGCTCTTTTGAAGTGCTGTTTTTCTCCATCAGCGTGTGGCTGAATATGAGGAAGACCAACTTGTCATATCCAATTACTACTTTCCTGATGCAGTACACCGAGCTTCTAATTTTTTGTATCAGCATTTCTCAGTGGAGAGAGTTCTGCAGCTGCAGTTCTCTGCTGGTATCGTTCCTTCATGTTCCTGCTACTGTTTATCTTTCTCAGATCTTCAGTGTCTTCATTAAATATCTCTGGACTGCTACAAGAGACTGAGTTTGCTCCTTCCTTTGTAATTTCAGAAGTCTTCAAGAGTGGGAATTAAGTTATGCCAACAAACTTTCTAGAAGATTGCAAGCTTGTGAGACGATGGACTTGTAATTTTTCCTATTATTCTGAGCGTGCAACGGCAGCACTCTGCAGTTACATGCTCTCAATGATTTCTTTCCCTGCTGCAGACATATTTGTATCATGAAATATTTGAAAAGATAGTATTTTTAGATTGTTATAAAGGATATTTCTAGAAGCTTCTACATAAAAATGATACTTTCTAACAGGAAGAATAATCTATTGTTTAAAGCACCTGGTCTCACTCTGGATTTGGCAAATATTTCTAGGTTGATCTGGAAAGTTCTTGGCAAAAAATCCTACACGTTCGGATCAGAAAAGATGTTGCTTAGCTTTATCCCCCAATTATTAATGCTGGCAATTGAAATACAAATAATCTTACACTGAATGTTTACAAATAAATTCAGTGTCTTGGAAAGCACAAGTGAGCATTAGACTCATTTTTTTCTGCTCTAAATCGTAAGGTTTGGCAGTGGTCTTTCTTTTAGTAGTTAAAATATAGTTCAAGTATCCTTTGTGCACTTTTAGTCCAGGCCATACCATTACCTTTTTGCGTACCAGTAGCAATCCTTTCAATATCTCTGCTGTCTCCTAAAAGGACTCTTCTGCTGCCATTCTCCCTGGAATGTTTCAAGGCTTCAATTTTATTGTCCTTCTCCTTAAAAAGCGATAGGAAGCCAAATAGGAGATGACTTAAACTTTCAACAAGCACGAGCGGTCTATACACAATGTTGGACAAGAGATCTGGCTTTTCAGTAGTCGTCTTGAGTTATTTTTGCAAGTCGTTTTGCCTATTTCTGATTCTGTCTCACTTTCCACCTCATGCACCTTTCAGCTGTGAGACCTTTTGAGTAGGGATTTGCACATGTGTACATTTACTGCCTAGAAAAATGGACTAACCTCATTTATTTTTGCTTTAATGTATTATTTATTTCATAATCTATGTCTAGCTCGTTATTGGTGCCGAGAGTCCTGCATATGCATCTTTCAGTGTCTCTTCTTGTGCACTTGAAAGCCATCCAATTCAAGCTATAGTACTCACATAGCAGCGATCTTCATGCAGAAAAAGAAAATATTCTGAAAAGTTAGTGACTTTTGAGTTTTTTGCACAATCAGATGGGTTCATGACTTGAGGATATGGGTAATCAGGAACTCGGGCTACAAACCAGCATTTTCAGTTTTGAGATTGATAAAGATTTTGTCCATTCCTATGGGAAGATGGCTGCGACACAGCGATTCGTATATCTAATGTACTGCAACCCTGTTTGGGAATAGGCAGATGCAGTATTTAGAAAGAAAAAACTCTCCAAGAGCAGCCTGACCTCTGAACGGTTCTTGCCCTGAGACACTTCAGCGGGTGCTCCCATCAGTAAATTGGCCTGCATTCAAAATATTTGTAAAAGTTGAGGTTTGCTATCCATGGCACCGGACTGAGCTGCCTGGAAAGTAACCTTTCGCTTAGCGTTGATGTTTTTATGATTTCCAAAATAAAGATTAAACTTTCTGGTGCAAGAGCCTCTCTTAAGAGAGAACTCTCTCCTTTATCTTAGAATGAAGATAACTTAATTCTAGAGAAATGTTCATGCTGCTAGATTATTTTGAAATGAAAGGCAGAGCTTCTATTTGTCCTAGCCTTTCCTTTGCAAAAAACTTCTCAAAAAAAAAAGCCAAAGGGGAGGGTGATTTCTCACACAAATGTGCAGGAAACCCCAACATTCCAGCAAGTGTCTGGGGAGTAGGATGAAACGTGCTGTGATGTCAAACCCCTTCTGCTGTTAACTCTTTTTTGAGAGACGCTTTGACACTGTAATATAGGGTTGCAAACTGGAATTGCAACACCCTGCTATTGGGCCAAGTGATGAAGCAGCACAATAACAGCTCGCTTGATCTTACCACTCTTTCTTTAATGTGTATGTAAAAGATATCGGGGGCCTTTCCAGGCTTCTGTCGGGGTATTTGGTGCTGTTAGATAGGGAACTTCAGTCTGTGTGTGGTTAGTGTGTCTAAGTTTTACCAGTATTTTATATAGTGTGGTAACTACAGAGCAAAGTTTCAGGTTTTATAACAGTTGAGGTTTGTTTATCGTTAAAAGCTTATAAAAATACTAATTAAACTGGTGGATTATTACAGAAAATACAATTCTTACGCTCTTGTCACAGGAGTTTCATAGGTAATTGGTCTTGAGCTGTATGTCATCTTTAATATTTCATTTGCTCTAGAGTATTATTACTCACTTCCTTTAAGACGATAGCTAGGCTTTTTATGCAGCTAAACTTCTGTTTAACCTTGCTGTGAGAATGTGACAGTAGGCTAGTTCAGACAGGTTAACGTTCATTTGGTAACCAGCCTGCTTAATCAGCCTGCTTCAACCTGCAGCAGATTAAATCTTTGTGAGTTCTAGCAGACAAGTGATAAAGTCATTCTGAATTATGTATAAAAATAAATGGGGTATTCTCAGTGCTCATGGCAGTAAATGAAATTTAAGGCTTATGATTTATTTTTGGGTTTTTGTTAAGGATGATTGAAATTTATTTTACCTTAATGTTTTTACAGTCTGATTAGGAGGATGCTGTATTTCTGAAACACATAATGTGTCTCATTCTGTGCCCCACAAAAATAGTAATCATTTTTATAGGATCTAGAAAATCTTTTTCTACCCTCTCTGTGTTTCTTCTGAAGGAACCATTAGAAACAATACTTTAAACATACAGCCAGAACTATCTTTCTCAATGTCACTAAGAATTGTACAGCATCAAGTATTTTGTCATTGCCAAAATGAATTGGCTATCTTTATTTAAGAGCTATTCACATTGTAAATTTAGCCCATGTGGTATCAAGGTAGGGCTTAGGTGCTTCTGAAGATTCTACTTGTGGTCGTCAACCTCACTTGACCAGAACCGATGCGCTTTCCAGAAGAGGGCAGTAGGCTGTGTGTACGCTTACGCTGTATAAAGAAGTGTGAGAAGGGTGCTTGAAATGCAAAGATGGCACAGATGGTTCTGGTCATAGAAGAGTGGATAATTCTCATTTTTAGTCATATCGATTAGTACATCTTTAAATGCAGTGTAGGCTCAGATCTTCAAATATTATTGTTGTGTGTTTGCAGGCATCTAATAATTTTGTCTTTCAAATGACGCTAGCTTTTTTCCATTTGCTGTCTTGTTAGTTTTTAAAAGTTGAGATTTAGGCATACAGCAACAGGCAAAAGTGCTGTTTCTGTTGGCACTGATTAATGAACATCTATCCTGTCTCTGCTGACTGCAATTTCACCAGCATTGCTGGGTTTGTGTATGTCCTTGTTCATGTGAGAAACATGGCATGTGCCTTTGACATTAATAACGACCAAGATGGAGATGAAATGTGGTTTTTAAGTAGCTGCTGTGATTGTGTCTTTTACAATGTCTGGTGATAAACTGTTCTTTCAAGATAATTAATTTTTTTTTCCAAGATGACTTAACTGTTTTTAATTAGTTGTATCAGTACTGATCATCTTCATTTCAACACTTGCTTATTGATCAGGAAGGAAAAATTTAGATTTACTTCCTCAAGGCATACCACTGTAAAAGTTACCCTGTATAAATACTGGTTTAAACTTCAGTACCAATTTAGGACATAATAACAATTCAAGACACTTTTGAGTTTGCAATTTCATTTAGTTTGTTTTGATAATCTGTGCATACATACCTGTAAAACCCTATTGTTGTTTCTTCGAATATTTTTACGTAAGGAATCATTGTAGTGTTCCAGGCTTCTTTCTTTATGTTTGTATAATTAATTTGGTCTTCTGCAATGCAGTCTTCAGTTTGGATCTCAAAGCACCCTTAAAAAAAAAAACCCAAAATTGAGACTATGGCTTTAATAAACGATCATTGCTTTGTTCGTAGATGACTCTAGCTGTATCGGGACTGACTTTTCCTTGCCATCGACTTACAGTTGGAAGAAGATCTTCACCCGTACAAACAAGGGAACAGTCAGAGGAGGTGAGAACATCATCTTTATTTAACAAGTATACTCTAGGAAGAAGCAGGGAAAGCTCATTTTCCCATGGTCACCATCCCTTCTATTGTCAAATACATCAGTGGAATTGCATCTTAAAGGAATCGGTTTACAATTCCTGTGACGTAATTGTGACAAAGGAAGGAACTGGGTAAATGAGTCATTGAAGAAAAAGAGGAAAAACAAAGTAAGCAAGCCACAAGTTACTCAGCATTGAAAAATACTCCAAATTAAACAGAAGGCTGAAACATATATTCTTAGCATTAGCAGAAAAAGATGTTTGCAGACTGTATAAACTCTCATTTTGTTGTTTCTAACTATGAATACTTTAATGGTTTGGGTTAAAATTTCCAATGCCTTTGTCCTTCCTCAAAATGAATTTAATATAAGCAGTTTCCCATTTTCCACACACTTTTCTTACCATTTTATTTAGTGAACTTTAGCACATAAGGTTTATCTTGCTGCACAAAAGGATGTGTTTCAATCTGTCGGCTCAGTTGAGTTGGCAAGACGTAGCTGTGAGGTATGGTCAGGATGCAACCCTGGATATATGCTGTTGGATACTTGTTAAAAATTAGAGGATGGTGAGACAATGCTGTTCTAGCGATACCTGAACCACTTAGCAGGTTAAACAGATGGTTATTGTTTTCTCCTGGGATCTGCCAGCATAACTGTATCACTGCTTCTTTACGTCATTCTTTCAAAATTATCTGAGTTCGTCCACCTTGTAGAATTTTCTTGTTGACTCGTTCATTCAGAATATGTTCTTTATTTGAAGTTCTTAATGTGTAGCTGTTGTAGGGAGAGATCCAGCATGTTTGGCGCTCCTCTCATGGTCACTTGCATGCTAGAGCTGAAATCTCACTTTCCATAATACTCTTTGTTGCACCTTCAGAGATTCATGTAAATTTTCTATAGTGTACTATCACTGTAACTCCTAGATCAAGTGGAGCTGGAATAGTTGTTCATGAAAATAAGTCAGTTTGGAGGCAAGTTAACATTGAATAGTTAAAAACAAGGTTTTCTGAGCTGTTTTATGTTTCAGAGGACATGAAATCCAAAAGATCTGACGGTGGGAGTTGGAGGCACAGATGGGACCTTAGCTCCTTGCACAAAAATGTTGATTTTTCTCCTTTATATTGGTATGCCAAATAAATCAGCCTGTCATTCAACATGCAGTAGCCTGGTGTGCCAAGTTGGGACTACGAGTGCTAAATTTGTATGTCAGAGATTGCAATACGATAGATAGGTACCTTTCCAAGGACTGTCCCCCACCATGCAAGTATTGCTAAAGTAGATTGTATCTGGATGTCTAAAATTATTGATAGATTGTGTGGCTTTTCTCACTCTTTCTTACGCAGTTAAACCAGCCATAGTACCGTTAGATGGAAAATAGCATTAACTTTGGATAAAATTTGCTCAACTGTGTGTATACAGGGACAGTTCCTTAGTTATTTAATAATACATTTTGTCACTTATTATTGCTCTGTGAACCAGACTTCTGTTAAAAATTAGGTCTTATTTATAAAAAGCAGTCTGATAATGGTGTATAAAATAGTAAAATAAAATGCAGTATATCAAGTGTTTTTATAGTAACGTGTACGTGTTTTTCGCTATGTATGTATTTCGTATGGCACTGAAGATAATGTCTATAATAGACACTTATGGTGGATTTTGTTTTGTTTTTTTTTTTAATATAGCAATGCACTGATGTTCATATGGTTAGTGACAGTGATGGAGATGACTTTGAAGATGCTACAGAGTTTGGAGTTGATGATGGAGAAATGTTTGGAGTAGCATCATCTGCCTTGAGGAAATCGCCAATGAGTAAGAGTTGACAGTTAATTTACGATTAACTGGTGATTGTACAGCAGTAGTGAAGGCAGAGAGGTATGATGGGTCTGCATCATAAGAAACAGGAAAGCATCTTTTGATAGGAATGTTAGAATTGTTTGAGTGTCATGTCTGATGGATGTATCAAATGAAAACACTGCAAACGTAATTGGCAACTATGAAAGTGTCTCCCCATGGAGGAAGATTTTTAACCTTATGTTTTTAGCTTATAGTTAAAGAATAATAATTAAACTCAGAGAAATTATGATCTCTAACCAAATGTTCCAGTAAATAACTAGATTTCTGCTTCCTTGTTTTGAAAATTCTGCAGATTTTAGCTGCAGCATCTTGTGGTTAATATTTTTAGTCATTTACATTAAACAAGTTTCTCAGTGATTATTTGCCCTTGAATTATGAAAAGGATTGAGCAGGAGCAGTCAGTTACCTCCTATATGCAATTCTGTATTCTCTTTATTTACTTTAGGCTTACATTAGTGTTATTACCTTAGAATTTTTTTGACAGCAAATATATGTAATAATATGGAAAACTTTTTAACATTATATATAGGAATTTTAAAAAAAAAAAGAAAGAAAAAGAAAAGTAACTAGCAGTATAGTGGGTCAAGCCTTTGAAGCTGGTCCTTTCATTTTAATGTATTAAAGTAAGTCCAGAGTGTTAACTCTGAACAAGTGAAATATCACATTACACTGGACCTGAGGATTTAACTGTTTGGAAAGCCTGAATATATTCATGAGAGTGTCTGGAAATTTCATGTCTTTCCAAAGGTTCATAGTCGATAGTCTTTCATGAAATTTATATGGTCTCTTGGTAACCACTTCAGTAAGCTGTCAACATAAACAATCCGTGAAGCAAAGTGAGTTCGCATATTAAAATCTGTTTCCATCAGGTTGCATTTAATTTATATTTTTAATTTTTTTAAGTGCCAGAAAACGCTGAAAATGAAGGAGATGCCTTATTACAATTTACAGCTGAGTTTTCTTCAAGGTAAGCTTAGCCCTTTAACTGTGCAATTCTTGTTACAAACTAAGTAACATTTAGTAAATAATTAAAATAAAAATAAACCAAATGTACATATTTTCTAGTGGGATCATAGTATATTTAGGCATCCTGATCTAATTTATTTTAAGCTTAACTTTGTTAGAACTGTTTCTGAAATAAAATATTTCTCAGTACAAGTTCGAGTGACAGATTCTTGCCTTATTTAATTTGCCACTAATTAATATCACTACTTAATTATGTAAGGGTCCAGAAGGATGATAAAGACTCTGATTACGTACAGTAATTTTAATTTGATATACAGGAACAGAAAAGCTAAAGCTGATTAATATTGAAAAATACAGAGTTGCAATAAGAGTTTTCACAATAATGAAGTGGTTGCATAAGTCTCTACTTTTAAAAAATATAGAAATGCTCAGGGTTTTTAACTTTATACCACTAAATCATACATTGTTAAACAGTTGCCATGTTTCAGCAAATAGGTAGAAGCTGCAAACTAATATACTGCAAAGTAATGCAAAGTTTATGTGACTTCTGGTTTCACTCCTCTGTGGTGAAATGTGCATTTATATATATGAGATGCATTAACATGTAATGCAAGAATAGCCTTCAATTAACCTTTAAGAATATAATAAAGAGAGGAAATAAGTTATGATTGGAAAATCATATAGTACTTAAGGTGTCTATGTATGTAAACAGAAAGTTTTTAGGATAAAATTTGTAAGGCAGTAGTTAGTTACTTTGAGCTTTTGAATGCTGGAGAACAGATGGCTTTTAAAGGATAGAAGGGAAATATTTAGAAGTGTAGCACTTCATCTTTCCAAAAATTTAGCCAATGCATTTTATTTACAGAATATATGAAGAGGTAGAATATTGAAATTACTTATTTTTGTAATTTTTTATTAATTGGAAATTTTATCTCAAATAGATATGGTGACTGCCATCCTGTTTATTTTATTGGATCATTAGAGGCTGCTTTTCAAGAAGCCTTCTATGGGAAAGCTAGAGATGTAAGTGTGTATTAAAATTACTTTGTGTAATATGGGGGGGGAAATGGAAATCACTGTAAATGTTTCATCTTTAAAAAAAGTTAAACTACATTTTGGAGTTATTTTGGTTTTACTGTTTGTGAAGAGTTGTACTCATTTAGTTGACTGACTAAAATACTTACCTCGGTTGTTGTTGAAATTACAGTGAACTCATGCTTTGTAATCATCCAGGCTGTATTTTTATTGGAGTCCTTTAGTCATCAGAGCTACTTTTTTTTTTTTTTCCTCTGTCTCCCCTTTTCTTCCTGAAATAATGGTGTCCTAGCACCACATAACGCTGGCTGCGAGTCTTGTGGTTGACAAGTTCAACATGGCATCTTGGTAACTCCTTTGAAGGACGGCTAATGAAATTGTAAATTTAAATAGAAAGGTCTCTGAAATACAGTGCGCTTTTTTTTCCTTTGTACAGCCTTTATCTGCCAAGTAAATTCCAGTACTAAGGTTTGGTTATTTAGTTTTTCTGTACATCCAACCAGACATCTCAAGTTTCTGTTATTCCATGCACAGATTTAGAATCCGTATTTTAATAAAATTAGAATGGGGATAGTTTATTTAAGTTTTGGTGACTTGATTCACTAAGGAGAAACCCAAACCCCTGCATAATTAAGCATAGATAAAGCTGAAACACAAACAAGAAAATCATGCTGTTTAAATTTACTTTTTTGTTGTCTTGATAGATATTTAATTTTAAAATGAAGAATGTTTCGGCTTCCTGTAGTTATTCATATTGGAAGGAACAGCTATGTTATGTTAGGGGCTGTTCTGGTAAGTGTGCAGTGTTATGAATCTACACTGTATAGCTGAAGTTAACGCATACTTAACATGTTGGGCTCACACCCTAAGTTTAGTGAATATTTTCATGTCTTTGTGCAGATTTCAGAGCATAAATGGATACATAATAATTCAGTGGCAAAGTATTAATTTATAATAATAACTCATTAAAGTGCACCTTAATACATGTTTAAAAGAAATCATATTAATTCAACAAGAAGAGTGTTTGAGTTAGGAAGTTCACTTTGTGTCACTTCATCAGAAATGGTTGACAGTGTATCAGTCATGAGACCCCATCAGGAGCTTTAATAAATATTTTTTTTATACCTATAAATCTGATATTAATGCAGTGCAGTTACTTAGGTTTTTAATACTCAAAGTACTTCTTATACTACTTACATAGCACATCTGAAATTCACGTCACCTTACATTTCTAATGTTTTGCAATGTATTCAAACCAGAGTCTCAGCAGGATAAAGTTATATATTTTGGAAAGTATTAATTTTGTGGCTTTTTTCTTTAATTTTTTTTTCCAAATATTGTGTTAATTTTTGAAAGCTCTCCCTCCCAACTACCCTGTGGAATTACATTATTTTTATTGTAACATTCTGACTTTAAACAAAGGTATGAGAATGTATAAATACCATTTATTTTTACTGCTTTTTTACTGTTACTAACAAGTTTTTTCAGTACTGCCTCCTGGAATTCATAATTGAGGAAAGGGATACATTATTTTATATTTTTATAATTGCATTTCATAAAATAATTCAATATGTATATCAGTAAACGAAAAAAAGCTTAGGAGAAATTGCAACCTGTATGTCTTGTCTTCTAATTTATACTATGGAGGGCACTTAATTTTACCAGGGCAACAGATGAGCTTCAGGCACCAGCATTCTTCACTTGAAGTGAGAAATTGAGTTCCAAGAGTAAATAAAAACAAGATTGAAGGTTTAAATCCTCTGCTAGGCTTTTTGAACTTATATACTCATTAAATGTTTATTGGAGTGGTGGGATTATGAAGGATTTGGGTAGCTTCATCAACTGGTATATACTTAATCACTAAGTAAAACACTACATTTGATAGAGTGTTTCTCACGATGCCACACTCAATCCATCTTAATGAAAACCGCTTCAAACTGATTTAATTTGAGAGCACTTGGCAGCTTGAGTGCTCAGAGATCTTAGCCTTTTCTTGACAAATTCTCAACGCTGTCCAGAGCAGAAGGTGCACTCTACAGTTCAGGTCCAGTGAGACAGCTATCAGCTATGTTTTTAATCTATATTGTGGATACTTTTTCCCTCCAAAAAAATCCCATTATATATGAACTTGAAGACTTTTTGCAGAAATATTTTAATTTGGGTTATTTTAAGAAAATTAACTTATGTCACAACATGTGTTTTAAACACAGATTATGGGTTAAAATTCTTTTTAAGAAAATAGATGTTGTTGTGTTAAATCTTAATGTCTTTTCATGTGGTGGAAAGGATGGTAATTCATAGTTGTTTAAGAAAATGTTACTTGAAAAAGAAATACCTTGTAAGAAAAGTTTAGATGTTTGTCTGTTACCTATGTTTTGTTTAGCTTTTATTATCGTACCTTTTCATTTCGAGTCTTTAGATAGTGTCGTGGTTTAACCCCAGCTGGCAACGAAGCCCCACACAGCCGCTCACTCACTCCCCACCAGTGGAATGGGGGAGAGAATTGGAACGGTGAAAGTGAGAAAACTTGTGGGCTGAGATAAAGGCAGTCTCATAGGTAAAGCAAAAGCCACACACGCAAAAAAAGCAAAACAAGGAATTCATTCACTCCTTCCCATGGGCAGGCAGGTGTTCAGCCATCTCCAGGAAAGCAGGGCTCCATCACGCATAATGGTTACTGGGGAAGACAAACGCCATCACTCTGAAGGTGCCCCTTTCCTCCTTCTTCCCCAGCTTTATATACTGAGCATGACATCATATGGTATGGAATAGCCCTTTGGTCAGCTGGGGTCAGCTGTCCTGGCTGTGCCCCCTCCCAGCTTCTTGTGCACCCCCAGCCTCCTCGCTGGTGGGGTGGGGTGAGGAGCAGAAAAGGCCTTGACGCTGTGTAAGCACTGCTCAGCAATAACAAAACCATCCCTGTATTCTCAACACTGTTTCCAGCACAAATCCAAAACGTAGTACCATACAAGCTAATATGGAAAAAATTAAGTCTATCCCAGCCAAAACCAGCACATTCTCCACCCCTTATTCCATACTATTTATGTCATGCTCAGGTCTCACACTATCTAATACATTCTCATTACCCACCACCACCCTTCCCGTCCTTTGATATAATACACAGATATCATTCCCTTAGTCTGTGGACCACCCCTGTGAAATGTCTGTAAAATGTCCACAAAATGTCCACTGAATTCATTTAGTCCATGACTTTGGGCTCCATCTGTTACAGTGGTCACCCAGGACAGGAGAGGTGATGTGTTGCATGGAGTTACTGGGCACCAAAGCCAGCTCAGGTCCGGTCACTGCTGCACTTGCACTGCTTCTTGTGAGGCTTGTCCTCCATTGGTTCAGGTGGTTCCTACTATAGTAATTCCTGTAACATGCAACTCAAATCCTGGGTTACAACAATTTAAAGGTATATCCATTACAGTCTCCACCCCTGGTCCCTTTGGGCCAGGTTATAGGGTGTAACATTGCAGTAAACTCCTCCCCGTGCTCCTAGCCTGGCTAGTAACAGGGGGTTCCTGCTGTAGTAATTCCCATAACATGCAACTCAAATCCTGGGTCACAACAATTTAAAGGTATTTCCATTACAGTCTCCACCTTTCATCTCTTTGGACCAGACCATCGGGTTTAACATTGCAATGAACTCCTTCCCTTGCCCCTGCTCTGGCTTGGACTTACCCACAGACTGCAGTCCCTTAGGGGTGTACCTGCTGCAAGTGGAGCCTTATCTGTGAGCCACACTGTCTCCAGGGGTATACCTGCTGCGGCATAGACTTATCCACAGCCACAGTCGCTTTGAGGTGTACATGTTCCAGCGTGGCCTTCTCCAGGGCCACAATGCCTTCAGAGATAAGCCTGCTCCAGTGTAGCCTTACCCACAGCCACAGTGACCCTTCAGAAGTAAACCCAATCCAACATGGCCTTACCTATTGCTGCAGTCCCTCCAGGGGCGTACCTGCTCTGTCATGGGCTTATCCATGGCCACACGCTTTGAGGTGCTCCAGCATGACCTCATGCACAGCCACTGATGCTTCAAGGTGTACCTGCTGCAGCATGGACTTAGCCACAGCCATAGGTGCTTTGAGGTGTACCTTCTCCAGCGTGGACTTATCCTTGGGCCACAATCCCTTCAGAGGTATACCTGCTGTGGCACAGACATAACCACGGCCACAGATGCTTTGAGATGTACCTGCTCTGGCATGGGCTTATCCACGGCCACAGATGCTTCGGGGTGTCTTGCTCCCGTGTGGACTCATCCACAGGTCACAGTCCCTTCGACTCGAGTTCACGCTGGAGTTCCAGCCTGTCCAGTGCAGCAGCTCAGAAACAGCAGCGATGCCCTGGCCGTCTGCCAGCCCAGGCGCGTCGCCATTGCTCTCATCAGAATGTTCCCAGGCACAGCAGAGCCAGATGATCAGCAGTGCAGCAATACAGCATGCAGCAGTACAGCAAGCAGTGAAAGCAAAAAGCAGCCACTAATGAGCACTAGACTCCAACATATAGTGAGGCAAGCAAGCCCCATGGCAAGCACAGGAGCCTGTCAATTAATAGCTAAACAGCAATAACAGCTATAAATCTAGCACGTTCCAATCAAACCTGTTGTTATCTCAAACCCTTTGAGCCCCATGTTGGGCACCAAAAAGGACTGTCGTGGTTTAACCCCAGCCAGCAACTAAGCCCCACACAGCTGCTCGCTCGCTCCCCGCCAGTGGAATGGGGGAGAGAATCAGGAGAGTAAAAGTGAGAAAACTCATGAGCTCAGATACAGACAGTTTCATAGGTAAAGCAAAAGCCACACACGCAAGCAAAGCAAAACACGGAATTCATTCACCACTTCCCATGGGCAGGCAGGTGTTCAGCCATCTCCGGGAAAGCAGGGCTCCATCACATGTAACTGTTACTTGGAAGACAAACGCCATCACTCTGAAGGTGCCCCCCTTCCTCTTTCTTCCCCCAGCTCTATATGGTGAATATGACGCCATATGGTATGGGATATCCCTTTGGTCAGCTGGGGTCAGCTGTCCCAGCCGTGTCCCCTCCCAATTCTTGTGCACCCCCAGCCTTCTCGCTGGTGGGGTGGGGTGAGGAGCAGAAAAGGCCTTGACACTGTGTGAGCACTGCTCAGCAGTGTCTAAAACATCCCTGTGTTATCAACACTGTTTCCAGCACAAATCCAGAACATAGCCCCATACTAGCTAATATGGAAGGAATTAACTCTATCCCAGTCAAAACCAGCACAGATAGTTAAGATTAACATACATGATGGGTAGCTTTTTTCCTTTAGAGGAACTGCTACCATGATAGTGCCAGTTTAGGTAGGAGAGATCGAATGAGGTCAAATGTAGCTCTACTTTAAAACCTGCATATCTCTTCAGCACAAAAATACAATAGCCAAGACACAGAGCTTTGCCTTTAACAACCGGTGTCCTTGGTCCTTGGCAATGAAATCCCCAGTTACCTCCTGCAGTCTGATAGTTAAGGGCATTGTGTGTTCATTTCCAAGGCGTATTGCATATATAACAAAACAAAATATTTTCTTTCTTTTTTTTTTTTTTTCCCCATCAGGTCTGGGAGAGAAAGAGAGACAGAGGTTTATTAAATTAACAAATAAGTTGTTCTTTTGTGAAAGTCTTCCTCTACTTATTGTGCCGATTGGAAGGAAGCATTTCTCTGTTACATTAGTTTATGAAGAACAAGCTTACTCTTGCTCAAGTAGCTACGCTATCATAGAAATAGCTAGACCTGATGCCATGGAAGAAGTCTTATAATGGACAGTTAGACAAGGTGTTTGGGGGAGGTTTCTTTATGACTGGAAGTAGTTTGTGGGTGCCTTGTGTTCTGAAACATCAGGGGGTTTATCCTAACTTAGAGCGGTATTGTTGTTAATACAGGATCTCAATCGCTATATTGAACCTCACTGAGCTATTTCCTTGAATAATACTAAAGTATTTTCTTTTATCGGAGCTTGTTTGCGTTTTTGTTTTTATAGGTGGCTGCTACTCTTTTATTATGAGAAAGAATAAAGACATCTGCTTTACCTTTTCAGGAGCTCTTATCTTTATATACCTCTGTCAGATCACCTCCTGCTCCTCTCTCAACCTTTCTGTCCACTGACTTTTAATAAATATGTGAAACATCTCTCTTAGCGCAGATTGGTATTGTCACCTCAATATATATTCCTGCATACTGAAAATGAACCATGTTTTTCTTCTCCTTGAATTCTGTCTTTTAGGTTCAATTTAGTGGCAGCACCATCCCTCTCACATATGGGTACTTTATTTCCTGAATACCTAGAGGAAAGTATGCTCCTTCCATGATTTGGCATGTTCAAATAAAAGCTTTTTCTTTTTTCCTGGTGGTAGCAGAATATTCCTTCATACAGGGCTTTCTGTAGTATCATTTTCATCTGTGTAACTCAGAAAACTGTCCCTTGTTATTACTTCAGCTAATTAAGTTCATGCTGAACTTAATACAGAAAAAAGATCCACAGAGATAATTATTCTGATTTCTGCTACAGCACATTACAGAAATAGCATTGACTGCTCTCCAGTCTTCTTGTCTCAGAAGAGAAATTTGAATCTGTCTTTTAGATGCTACCTTGAGTAGAGGAGAGATGTTGTTCTGAATCCCAATTGCAGGACGGCTTTTTGTTTTAGTCTTTGTTATCTTTTTTTTCCCCATTTATTCCCTAAATACTGCGGAGTGATCTCAAGGAATACAGCTTCACCACCACCTTTTACTTTGACTCCAAGCACATTTGAAATCAAGTCAAATTGCAACTCCTACATTTTATAAGGGGCTTGATCACATTGTGTATCCTAGGTGTGCTTTGAAAATGCATCTGTAGTTGAGCTGTCTGACGGTCCTAGATGGAGAAATAACTACTTTACAGATTCTGATTAAACATAAATAACCTGAACGCTAATCTACATGGTCTGGCTGAAACTGTAGAGGACAGGTATAGAAGTATAACTCCAGGTTCCTGGGAAGAGTAAAGCAGCTACACTATGGTAGATGTCAGTACATAAATTCTGGTTAAGTCCTATGTTAGTCACGTACATTTTCTTTCCAGTCTTGCCTGATGTCTGTGTGTTAGCAGTTCTGTCCCTTCATTCTTAAATTAATTCTGAACTTGTGGATAATTATTGTTTAGGTATTTTTGCTACAGCGTACCAGCTTAGTAGTGTCACTATGTGCCTTTGTTCTGCTTCATCTTTTATATCTGAAAGATTAGTCCTGGGTATGGGTCTCTCTTCAGTGTTCTCTGTACTTGATATTAAATAATGAAAGTTTATTGAAATTGTCTGCCACACTCTGCATTTCCTCCTCTTTCAAAGCCCATGATTTGTAGATCTTATTTGAGTTTGGTTTTAATTACTGGATATTCTTTGCATTATATAAGATATCGCTACAAATTCAATTGATTGAAACAGAGATACAACAGTATAATAGGATCAAATATTTGGAAGATGAAAGTAGACTAAATCAAGCTTAAAATAAAACACAGCTTTACCTGGGAGAGTGGTTAGCCATTTGAACAGCTTACCATGGTTCATACCGATTCTCCGTCGCTGATGGTTTTTTGAGACTAGATGTTTTACTGAAAGATAAAATGACTGAAAGTTTAAATTAGGAATTAATTTAGGGATGTCTTATGCCATGTATAATACAAAAGACCAGATCAGAAGATTACAGGAATCATCTCACTCTCACTTTAGGAATCTGTGGGCTACAGTTTAGTTCAGATCGCCTTGGTGTTAGAGAAGGTTTGCATTCTGCTTAGGGAAAAAAGATTGTGCATGATAGAGTAGGTGTGTCCAAGAGCACTGATCATATGATCTCCAAGATCACCTTAGAGAGGTGGATGAAATTGTACACTTCAGAGGCTTAAAGATGTACAAATGTGTCCCTTTGTTCATTTAAATTAGCTCTCACTACATAAAACCTGGAGGAAGAATGAAGATCTTGATTCGTTAGTCTGCCAGCTTGAAAGCATGTTCATGCGTCTAGCAGATGTTATGTTGTGAACATTTTTGTCTCAATTATTACTTGAACTTGTGAACCTGAGATTCAAAAATAACCATTCAGGTCTGTGTTTTTGCTGACCTTTATAACTGTATTGCTATTCTCATTCTAGTTCATATTCTTCTGAGGTATCTAAGTTATCCATGTTATTAGGAACGGGCTGAGAAGCTTGGATATCCCATTACTCAGTGATTATCAATTTAGTCTCTCAACCTCATGAATATCTATGTTTCTTTTTCCATCAGTGCCAACTTTTCCTTCACTTCTTCTAATTCTGTACAAAGTGCATTAACTTTTCTGACGTTCCAAAATGCAAAAATGGCCAAGTGGATGGCATAGCCATTTTGGTACATCAGTGTCCTGGTTTCAGCTGAGATAGAGTTAATTTTCTTTATAGTGGCTGGTATGGGGCTATGTTTTGGATTTGTACTGAAAACAGTGTTGATAATACAGAGATGTTTTAGTTGTTGCTGCACTAGTCAAGGACTTTTCAGCTTCCCGTGCTCTGCCAGGTGCAGAAGAAGCTGAGAGGGGGCACAGCCAGGATAGTTGATCCAAACTGCCCAAAGGGCTGTTCCATACCATATGGCGTCATGCTCAGTATATAAAGCTGGGGAAGAAGAAGGAAGGGGGGGACGTTTGGAGTGATGGCGTTTGTCTTCCCAAGTAACCATTACATGTGATGGAGCCCTGCTTTCCTGGAGATGGCTGAACACCTGCCTGCCCATGGGAAGGAGTGAATGAATTCCTTGTTTTGCTTTGCTTGCATGCGTGGCTTTTGCTTTACCTATGCAACTGTCTTTATCTCAGCCCATGAGTTTTCTCACTTTTACTCTTCTGATTCTCTCCCCCATCCCACTGGGGGAGAGCGAGCGGCTGTGTGGGGCTTAGTTGCCAGCTGGGGCTAAACCACGACAATCAGACAGATCTTTAATGTGTTTGTTTCATGTGTAGGATTGTGCATGCATGTTAGATCTCTTGGTCAGGTGCATCAGTTTATGTGGCAGGAGGCTGCCATACTTTGGATGACGTGGCAGAGAGGTTTCATGGTGCAAGGCTACAGCCGGGAGGACTGTGCCTCTCAGGACGCTGCCCTGCTGCAGTACAGTGTCCATCTACGGCCCGCGTTTCCTTCCAGGGTGCCATGTGCCAGGCATATTCCATCAACAGATCAAAATCAGGCAGGAGGGGGCTGCAGCGCTTCACTGCAAATCCATAGAGGTGGGTGTGAGGCAAGGGAGCAGAGGCTCGGCTAACTGAGTCTCATGCAGTCTGAATGCAACAGAGGTTGCAGAAAAAAATGATTGAAGTCTGGATTTGTTAAGGTATTTACATAGCCAAGATGCTGAAAACAGTTAGCACCTCTTTCTCATGGCCCTTTTTCCTCTAAAATAAAATGAAACCTGGAGCTTAGAGTTCAAGCCTTCAGGACCATAAGTTTTATTGACATTGATGAGACTTACACTCATGAGTATGTTTGTAAATCCAAGCCCCTTCTGAGCATTCCAGTGTATGACTGCCTGGTCTTCAGCATCCAGATGCTCTGAAAAATACATCTCCTGATGGCTTAAGTTCCTGAAGTCCTAAGGCCTTTGGAAGTCCATCAGCTATTCAGTACTTAGAACCTTTTCAGTATCCCATACCTTCAAAGGGACTAGTAAAAGTTCTTCCCCATCGGATTTTTTTCTTGGTTAAAATTTTATGCTAAGTATATAACCCCTGAGTCATTATATTTTTGAGAAATCCAATACAGAACAGACTAGTGCTCCATTAGTAGGCTTCTTTTGTGGAAGTCAAGACTGTTCAACAGTTTAGTTACCCTATTTTATGAGTATTGACTAAAAAATTCCCACTATTAGTCATCATAGAATCCTAGAATTTACTCTGATTTTTCAAAGGCTTGAAATAAAAATGAAACCTGCTTATAAGTATATAGTATCATGAGTTAGTAAAAAAAAAAAAAAGAAAGAAACCACACAGCAACAGCAACAAACTCCAAGCTGTGAGCCTTTTGCAATAATGCATTTTTCCAAGTAAAAAATATCCCTTGCTTCCACTAAGGTTTTTCAAAATCATGTTTCAGCACTTCGGTTCCTCCTGCTCCCTCTTTTCATTTGTTCTAGCAGTATGCCTACACCTGACCTTAATATTTTGGATGAATTATCAGATACAAGTTGAGTCTTTTATATGTGATGGAGTTTAGTCTTTGCATGGTGAGATTTGTTGATGCAACAAAAATTACATTCACTTGTAAAGTAGCTGAGTGTAAACATCTATTGTGTATGTGCCTGTTCTGTTTACTAGAATTTGTCCCTAAATCTTTAAGCCTAAAACTGTACATATTTTGAAACATTCCGTTGTATGGAATCTCATATTTAACAGTTTCATGGGGTTGTTTCTTTGGAAGTAAAAGTGTTTCTCAAGAGCCTTTTTTTCTATCCGCTCCCAGTGAAAAGAGGAGAGCAAAGCCATCCGCTTACCACAAAGCAGTGCCACCACAAAGGAAAGATTAAGGGTTTAGAGAGAGGTCAATGTGGGTTTTTCTCTAACTAAACACTTTCCTAAAGTTTCCTTGTGGAAAAAATAATGAAGTCATCTCAGAGTTTTTAAAGAATTTTTATTTCTTTTTCACCGTCTGCATTCGCTTGTCTTCTCAGCATGGATGTTTAATCTTTCTAGGCTTTGTGAATTGGTCCAAATGAATAAGTGGTGAGCTGTCTCTCTAGGAGCTAGAGGCTTATTCTAAGGCCCTAATCACTGAGTAAACACATCTTTGCCCTCCCTCTCTTACAACTGCTATATAATAGTCGAGATTCTAGCACAGTAACCTGGATATTGCAGGGATCGACGCTTTGAAATGCAGAATGGCTGATCCTCAAAAACAGACAGTGCCTGATCTTCCCCTGCCTCTTTCTTCTTTTTAAATTAAATATCACCACAGAAATGCTGTTTTATTGCTTGATATTGTGCATCAGTGCCCTGGATTTTCAAGTTTAGTTTCAGTCAACATTGGTGGCTGCACTTATATGGATCTCTGCATGTTGGGCTTATTAATGGCCCTTCCTGGCACATGTGTACGTGGTTCTGAAGAACATTTAAATTAAATTAGACAAACATTAATGCAAATTACTAATCCCTTTCCCAAAGTCTAATGTTCAAATGTATTCTTCTTTATATAAACAGTCATTAAGTTTTGTCCAAAGCCAGCATATGAGGTGATAGCCATACAGGTTTTTGACAAAGACAGCTTGTCTCAAAATTGCATCCCATGTCTTGCTATATCAATACACATCAATAACTAGTGTTCAGTGTTACTTCTGATTAAGAGATTTGAAATGACTTTACATAAAAGCCTGAAAATAAGCATTTACCACATTGTCTCAGCAAATATGTTCAAGTAGGATTTTAAAATCAAGTAAGTAATATATATATGGGTATGGGGGAATGGAAAGTTGTAATTTTCTGAATGGTATTTATAATTCAGTGAATACCATATAGGATCATGGTCCTTAACCAGCTCATAGTTTCCCTATGTTTTTCTCAGTCTGCTTTCTATCTTTACATATATAGACTCACTTTGCAGAAGGTGGTCTGAGAGTGTCATGGGGACACAGCACAGCTCAATGCTGCTGGCAGTGAAGCTCATATATTACTTGATAGGGTTTCAGAAGAACATGGCACAGAATATTTTGTTTCAAGAGGCCACAAACACCATCCTCAACATCTAGTCTTCGCTAACGTGGTAACTACCATGAGATATATCGGTGCTCACAAACTCAATGTGGGATTTGATCCACGTCTCCCATACCCCTTCCCTTGGGTCTTACACATTCGCAGTGCTGGGGCAGCTACCTTGCTCCTCAGCTCCACAAGAGATGTAGCCAGCTGGGCCGACACATGGCCTTTTGACCATCGACTTACGAAGCAGGCGAGAGGCTGATGTGCTGTGGGCCTCCCCACATCATACGGCTGGATGGAGAGCTGCCAGAACATCCAGCATGTAGCGTCGCAGGCTTTGGGACTGTAGGCAGCTGTGTTGTTAGTTACGCGTTTTCCTCTTTCTTTGGTTACAGATGGGTTGATAACAATACACTGTCAGTTTTTAAAGTTGTTTATAATTGTTTTGTGTGGTAGATGTTGTTGTATCAAGATGTGTGTTCCTTGCTCAGGGAGTTGTTCCAAATGTTATCTTTATTGGGCAGCAAGCCAAAAAAGTTCACTCATTTCTTAAGCCAAGTCTGTTAATAAGGTTTTTGTTTTTCATTCAAATGTTGTTATTTTCATGTTCTAAGCATATAATATATTGTGTTTTGGTACCTGAAATAAAATATTAGGAAGCATTGAGAAGATTTACAGCTTTGGAGGGATGGACCATTTGACTTGAAATCTACTGGGTTTTTTTCCCCTGTGTGTGCACGTTGAGATATTCGGCACCCTCGATAAACACCATAGGGCGTACTAACGCGCAAATCTGCAGCAGTAATTTTAAATTGCTAAAGAGCCTGAGGAAGTTTTCACTGATCTTTTCTTGTGTCTTTTCAGAGAAAGCTTCTTGCTATCTACCTCCACCATGATGAAAGTGTACTAACCAACGTCTTCTGCTCACAAATGCTTTGTGCTGAATCTATCGTCTCCTATCTGAGTCAGAACTTCATAACCTGGGCGTGGGACATGACAAAAGAAGCAAACAGAGCAAGGTAAGACTCTTTGGACTGAGAGTGGAGCCGCTTGTCTCTCAAGGAAGACTCTTATCTCTGTGTCATCTCTGTGTATCAGATGTTTTGTTGCTTGATATCTGAACTAGAAACTTCATGCTCGTTCTCGGCTGATGAATGAAGCTGTGCTGGCTGATGTTCACTGAGAATTGGACTGGCCTTGTTTTCATTACAAAGTGACCTCTTATTCCTGCACAGGAAAAAATAGTTGAAGAAATTATTTCCTTCTTTTTCTTTTTTTTTTTTGAGTTTATTTTGCAAACATAGTTCTAGGAACGTGTCCTCACAGTTTTGCATTGCAGTGCCATAATATTATGTGACGCTAATTGTATGTACGTAGGTGTAGTTGCATTAGAACTGTCTGGGATAATACCTACTGTTGTTAATGAAAATCTTATTAAAAAAATAACATTCATGTGATAAATTAATATTAAAAACAGACGATGAAAAAAATTAGAAGCTTGCAATTCATATGAACTTCTTTGAACTACAGTTTTCTTACAGAACATTCCTTTGGTAATGTTCAGATATTTTGACAGGTTTTAATATAATAAAAGCTATCCTATGTCTTAGAGAGCCCATCATTTTGCTGATGAGTAAAGAAATTTAAAAATGGTGGATTCCACCTCCTTCTACATCTTTTGTGTTACCAACAAATTTTCTTATCTTTATATTAAGACCTCTCTCTCCTTTAGTTATTTATCCGTTGGTCATAAACTATTGAAAATAATGATTTTATGATTATATTTATTGTATTTAGAAATCAGACTTGTTTGGTTTTCTATACTTGGACCTTATTTCATCACCGTTATTTACACAGAAGATGACTGCTTGCCAGGATGTCTTGCGTATATTACTGTAATGAGAGTTATTCTAACTTTAGAACAAAAGTCATTTAGGCTGGGATAAGTTTGCCACTTTTTTACACAATTCCATTGATTATTGAACAATTAAAAGTACATATTTATGTTTCTTTCTCTTACAGCTTGCTAGAATACAGCATTCATGCATTCCTATTCTTAAATATGTAAAATTATAGTTAATATTTCTTTACTGAAGGTGGGCATGGAGAACAGAAAAATCTCTTTTTCTCATACACATTTTAAATGACATTTGCGTTTCACAGGAATTCCTCACTCGACCTTCTGCATTTCGTTGTTGGACGAATCAGCCGCTATGTTCCTAGTTTTTCTAGAGAAGAGTTAAAGATTATGGAAAAAAGCAGTCACAAAAACAGATAAAAAGTTTTTTAAAAAAGAAAAGAAAGAGAGAGGAAAAAGAAACATCTAGGTTCTTTCATGGGACCAAATACATAGACTGGAAAGTTGCTTAAGTCTTTTGGTATTGCCATTCATGGGCAGTAAGGAGCCTCCTCCTTTTCTTTTATCCCACAAGTTGGTGTAGAAGGAAACACTATTTCTAAACCATCTGTAGTGGCTAAGTTCAGTTGACTACCTGCTGTTCTATTGTTCGCTTTTCTATTTAATTCTCTAGTTTCTTTTATTTTACAATGACAAAAAATTGCAGTGTAGTTTCTTTTGAAAAACTGTGTTTGAGGGGTTTTTTATGACTGACGATCAACAGCCATGTAATTGCTTTGTTGTGTTTTACTAAAGAAATCTATTAAGTAGCACAACTTTGATACACTAGTAATAAGAGTTTGCAGGTTACAGAGACACCTGTGGTGACCAAAGCGACAGAAGCTGCTTATTAGAAAGAGCCTGTACAGCTGTGTCCTATTAACTCCTTATGACACTTCTTAAAACACAAAATAAAGGGCTTGTTTAAGGCTTTATAGCTATTCTCAATGAACCTAGTCACCGATTGTGCAGTACGATAGGGTTTTTAAGCCTTCATTTTTTGCTTTCTATTAACACCAACAAAGAAACTGTCATATTAACAGTGAGGTCAAAAAATAGTAAGGGGTAAACAAGGCACGCTGGCTCGAATTAGAAGAATTTCTCGGTTGTGTTTAGTGTCACATCCTGCTCCTTAGACTGTGATTTCTTCAGAGGGGGCATGATGCTTCCTTCTCCCTTTGGAAAGTGCCAGTGCACTGTGGGCATTCCCATAAATAAATACTCAGTACCTCTGTTTAATTACTACCCTTCGTTATATGACACAACGGCAGTGGACTTGGAGCCTATTCTGTTCTGTATCCCTATGAATACAGTTGCACGTCGCTTTTTATTTGAATGGTGAGAAGGCAACGGCAACAACAGAAGGAACTGCTTTTTGCGTGCTGGTGTGGCCCAAGAGCAACTTATTTGTGCTGTTACAACTGCATTAGTAGAAAAGCCAGGGTGGGAAGGCAGAGGAACCAGGCCCACTTTATTTACAGCGATCAAGAGGGACACCTCAAGGTCGGTAGTAAAAGACAGGTTTTTAGTGCTGTAGCATGGCATGAATAAATTCAAAAATACAAATACTTTCCTCGTATAAGCCAAAAAATCTTGAATATTCTGATCTTTCTTGCTCTTTGCTGTCCTCCTTCTGACATCTATGGATGTCATTTTGTTCCAAAAACAGTCTTAGTAGTTTCCATTTTTCTCATTAATGAAATGAGGGTCCATCCTGAACACCGTAGAACAAAAACAACTCCAAAATCTCGACATTTTTCCTGATTTTTAATATGTTTCTCAGCTGACACTGATGTAGGGATGTGCTTTGAATTCTGTGTTAGTGTACACTAGCACTTTTCAGCTGGAATCTCTCAATCTTGTTCTTCAACACCCATTGCAACAGAGTGAAGAGACTTCTGTAGGTAGGACTACAAATAAAACCCTGTGTGCAAGTGCCAGAGTAACCATTAGCAGTAGTGCAAGAGCATAAGCATTATGACTTTAGGAGTCAGATTTTTAAAAATTTCTAACTACAGCCACCCAGGACTGTTACTTTGTCAAACTGAAGGAGAACTCTAGTTAATACAGTTAAGAGGATGTTTTGTTCTGGCTTCCACAGCTTTTAATTGCCTCTGACATAAGGTTTGCAGGAAAGGAGGCAATTATTTTGGGTAAGTGTTGCAAATTATTAATATTTTCATTACTAGAATAAAAAAAATCATAATAAAAGGCACAAAATAATACAATAAAATAATTAGCCTTCATTTAGGAAAATAACTTGATGTTTTTATAATACCATTAAGGAATCTACATGAAAGCTTTATAACCTATAGTTTAGACTTTAGCAAGCAACTGTTTGGAATATTCTTGTAATTTATGTTGTCCATGGTCAAAGGAGGAAAAAAACCCACAAAGCTACAGGTATCTTTTACTTCCTTGTTATATTCCACTCAATTCGGGGTGAATCATGAGCTTAAAAATCACTGTTTCCTTTCCATTGCTTGCTATGGAGATTTGCTACCATGCTGCTCCAAACAGCAGAAATACGCTTACAGGAGGTGTCAGGGCAGTAGCAGTGGTGTTTGACAGCAGTGGTGTTGACAATTCTGGCCCTACCTTTTGGTCCGAGCACGTGGCTGCAGCAGCTCACCAGCTGCATCGGGCCATCGTATGGGCTAAGTGATTCCTCAGGTTTCCAGAGAGGTTATGGGATAGATAAGCAGGAGAGCCAGACATGAGCAGCTATAGTTCTGGCATTTTCTGACTTCAAAGAGTTGACTAAATACCATTATTCTAATATAATTATGTGTGTGTGTGTATGGGAGGTGTATATATATGTGTATATATATGTATGCAAGCACATGCCTAACTATTTTTGTTAATTCATTGATAGACATTAATATAACATATTTGTATCCAGGACAGATATATAGTGAATATATATACATACATATATACCTATACATGCACACATAGCCTTATGTTTGTACACACAGCATTTACAAACATAGATTATGCATAATATTAACAGATTTCCAATGTACATAATGTTTGCCAAGCAAAGCAATGCCAAAACTGTAAAACAGCGACTCAAATGTCTGTAGCAGCTTTTTAGCTTTTGGTATCGTTGCCCTTGGGCGCTGTATTTCAGGTGTTACCAACTTTTCTCAGCTCTGATGACAGGTACTTGTTAGTTTTAATGTTCAAATGATAGTTTTTCACTTTGCTTAAGCTTAGGAAAGAGTTAATTGACTAAACCGCTTCTCAGCAGCAGGTTGTCTTCACCTGCAATTTCTGTCATCAAGTAATTAGCCATATTCACAGTTGCTGACCCTTAATACTAACCTACTGAATGATGCATGCCTGGATGAAGACCAGTTGACCATATTACTCCAGCTCCCCAATCCTATTTGATCCTTCAGCAAATATATTGCAGGTGTGGGGTCTGTGAGAGCTGGACTTGGTGAGTTAATTTCTCCCTGCCTCTTCAGGAGTGACCGTAGATTCTGTGTATGTTGCTTGGAAAACTGTTGGATGTGTCCTTTGGGCACTAAATCCTTAACAGGTTTCACAGAACAGTGTGAAAACCTTATCTATTGTATTTTGCAATATTTTATTTAATTTACTTTAATAGCAATACAGTGCCAGTCAATAAAAACAGGTCAAAAGTCTAATTAATGTTTTAAAAATAAAGGTTCTCAAACACCAGGCGAGTTTGTCGTTTTCTGTATGGTTTGTTTTGAGGAGGAAGAGGAAAGAAGGTGAGGAGGGAACCCTTCTGTTCCGTGATTACATCCCACCCGCTCATTTTCTCCTTTTCTCCTTTGCTTTTGATTTTAGTGGCGGTCTTAACAGAATGTCAAGATCAATTTGCAGCATGGTTTAACTCAAGGTTTGCATTCTGCCAGCAGCAATTGTCCTAACGAACAATGCCGTGTGTTCTTGTAACTTCAGAAGCTTTTAGAAGGCTCATGGCAAGGGCAGCATCTAATGACTTTATTAGTGTAGGGTTTCAAAATGGGCTCAGTAATTGTTCACATCTCTTTGTCATCTAGTCATAATTACTGCATAGTATTGTTCGGGGTTGCACTTGTGAATAGTTTCCTAATAGCACTGAAATGAAGAAAAAAGGAAAAGGATAAAAGGTGATTGTCTCCTTAGATGGAGAACAAAACAGCCTGTATATAGATGATGGTTAAACTGTTTATTATACACCCACCAGAAAAGGTAAACTATCCCTCCTTAAATATTTATATACTTCAAGGTAATTTCATGTTAGCAGTCTAAAAATGTCCAAATTTGGAAAACTAAAAACCAGCAGAGAATGCATTTTAATTTGATTGTGATTAGTAAGATATGGATGTCTCCGTAATATTCAACTATAAATAGCAAGTAGTCTCTCTGTTGAAGTGATTAAGGTTTTCAGTGCGTCATTTTATATGCCTATAGCGATGCTTTAAGGTCATCTGAAAAAAAAAATTATTAAAACCACAGGAATTAACTAAATTGATACATTTGTAAGCATATATTTTTAAGTCCCCACTATAAAATCAAATCCTAAAGCAAGTTCTATCCCACTGTACTCAAACTACAGTATAGTTTATGAAGCTTGTTGAACAGAAAAGGTGAAAGAATAAAACTCTGTAGTGTCCTGTGCAAAAGAGGTGAAGGCAGAAGAACAGGTAGTTAAGACAGACTTGTTGGGCTGCTTTGAGGAAGGAGAAAGAAGTCACTCACAGGTCCATCTAAATACAGGAGACCACAACTGCACCAGTGAAGTCTAATGCCGGATGGAATTGAAGCTGTAGAGAAATTCAGATGCATCTATGCATCTAAATCAACCGTCAGAAGAAATCATTGAGCTGGCAGAGTCAGCATCCTTTGTACCAAAATGCAGCTGAAAGGCGTGAATGAATCTCTTTGGTACTGCCGGGTGCCTGATCGGGACAAAGCTCTCTGCAGAAGTGCAGGTGCCCATCCTCTTCCTTTAGGTTAGGATGACTCTGCTTTGATCTCTCTGCTCCCCTTTTTGTCACCGTTCTGTCTGTGGGTCTCGGAGAGCTGCAAATAACAGTGCTCAGTCCATGCTTGGCCAGGAGGTTCAACTGTACCTGCATCATTCCTGGCCAATGGTTCTCTGATCTAACCTTCGGTGTGAGGGAGGTTTCTCAGCATTTCTCCATAACCAGTTCCAGTACTTGACTTTCACTGCCTTTAGGCAGTTCACACTAATATTTAACCAAAGTTTCTCTTGCAGCAATCAATGACAATTATATCTTGGTCAACTCAGTAGGCAGTGAGGTATTGTCTTCCTTTCTGCTGTTGTGTTCTTTGGACTGAAATGGTGCTATTTTTTCCTGCGATTTTCTTAGACTAAGCAACTGTGATTCCTTCAGCTTTTCCTTGTAGCTTGTCCTTTTGTAGACATTTGTTATTGTAGCCTTCATGTGGTCCTTCTGTAATTGGTCCACACCTTTACTGATGCACTGTGCCTAAAACTGCCTTCTCAGCGCTAAATACAGAACGAGGATTATTTCATGTTGTACAAACCATGCTTCTGTTTACTCACCCCAATACGATGCTTGTCTTCTTCACATGATGACTTTTCTTCTTCCCTTACTGCTTGATTCTTATTCTGTATTTGTGCAGTTGTTCCTCCTACTCAGAGACTTTCATTGACCTTGTTGAATTGCATTTTACTTGTCGGGACGTTTCTCCGATTTGTGAAGATTAATCTGAATTCTTTTACTGACTTCCAACGTGCTTGTAGCTTCTCCCACTTTACTAACATCTGTAAAGTAACTGAACATATTCTTTGTTCTTATCTAGGTTATTATTAAATCTACCTGTAGCAAGCCTTGGGTATTCCTTAGCAAATCATATATTACATGCCTTTCTAATAAGATAGGCAATAGGCAAAGCTACCACTGATATGCAAGCACATCTTGTGTTTTCCATTTTTAGTACAGCATTTTAGCAAAGGGTCCAGGTATATTTTATTTATACTTTTACCAATGATTTTGTCTGGTGTCCAGTGGTATGTGAAAGGATGGATTAATGAGTTTCTAGAGGGATGTGTTTTAGACTAAACGGGGTTATAAAGTATTTACTTAATCTGTTTGAACCTTGCAGGATGAAATTAAATCTTCCATGTTTTATGAAGAGATAGACAACCCACTCATCTAGGCTTTACTCTCACATAAAGAAGAAGTGGATAAAATCATGCTTTTTACATCTGAATCCCCAGATATTTAGCATGTGGATACTAAAGAGGATATGCACATCGTCTAATTCAGGCTGCTTTATACATCTTTAAACCATGCCTTATATATGTTGCTCATTCCCCCTTGTGTTTGAGTCAACAGTTATGACCCTACCAATGTGGGTAAAACAATAACTCTGTATTATGGAGACTATGGGTAGCAATCTTATTTTAATATACCCTGTCATGACCTCAGCTTTTACCTTTTTTTAAAAATGTAAATACCTAATACAAAAATGTTATTTTTACATTAACATTTTAATGAGTCTTGTGTTGACTTTTGCACAGTATATAATTATTATTAAAAATAATCAGAAATCTTACATATTTAATATTCATCATTGTTTTCTTCATGCTCAAGAAATAAGTTACATTTTTTTCACAGCCATTTCTGAAGTTTTAAAGTTTCTTAAAGTAAAGTTGGCCTTGGGAAGTATCTGGCCATAAATAAATCACAGGTTTTTGGCCCCAAATCGTCCCGGTTGTGGACTGAACACCAGTTCAGACTGAAAGGGAATAGAAATTTCAGAAGGGGTTACCAGATTTTGTCCTTCCACTGCTTTTTGAGCAGGGCTTCAGGCTGAGATGATATAGCAAAAAACATCTCCAGTGCAGCCTTTCTGTTCAAAAGTCCTTTGCAAGAAGTATGGTGGGCACCGTGTGCCAAAGGGCCTCATTTTAGGAAGAACTTTTCCAAAGTTTTCCCACCAGTGTGTAAAAATTAAAAGTAACTACAGGAATATATATATGAGTAAGACTATAACAAATAACCAGATCTCTCTTATTTATGTCAGTACAGAAAAGAAAGGAAAAGTTTATCTAAAATCCTATGCCATTTTTAATATTTCTTTTAATACATTTTATCCATACGTTTGAGAGCAGAGTTCTCTCTGTATGGAAGAGAATTTGCCCTTTAGTGCACTAGACAGATTTGCGAATACAATTATTAATTAACCTTAAGGTGCTGGGGAGAGTTTAAGAAAAGCCAAAAGCAAAGGAGGGCTTTCAATTTTTGTTTGAACATACAAAAAACATTCAAAACGTAGCATCAGTTGTCCCTCTTTGCACATTCGAGGAGTACACTACAGTGTACAATATGCAGCTTGCTCTGCATTAGTTTCCTTCTGCAGGTTTACTTGATTAACAAAAAAGAGCTAGAATTAGCATTTTAGATTTAGTTACTCTTTCTGCAACTATGCTATGCCATGACTGCTTGACATTTTTATTTTATTCATAATGTCTTGAGAAGATAGATTAATTTGGGGATGTATGCAGAGCTATTCATCCTATCAGATTGTATCATCAGTTTGATTCCAGTAGGTAACTAAAAATTGATACCACAACGGAGGGCACGCATCGAGTAGTTAATGTTTGGTTTCAGTGATGACTGGTAGGTGGTGTCCATGTCTTTCAAAGCCATGCCAGTTGCCACTTTTCTGAGTGGAAAGAGAAAAGAGACTGAATTCCTCTGCTCTTTTAGAGTCCTTCCGCTGGATCAAGGCCAAGGGCAGCAGTGCTGCGTTGTGCTGTGATTTTAATGGGAATGCAGAGGACTCTTAGCGCCCAGAATCATCAATTCTTTGCTGAGTTCTTCCTTTAATTCCTCTTCAGTTCTTCAATTCTTTGTAAATTCTCCCTCTACTAGGTAAGAGTAGGAATCACTTTGAACCAGTTCACATTGGAAAATACAACATGACAGTTTGGGAGCCAACAAACGCCTCTGCCTTGTGCTCCTTTTAAGGACTGGGCACCAGAGATACTCTTAGCTTACTGAATTGTTTAAATTGAAATATTAAAGGACTACTTACGTTTTTCTGAAGCATTTAGCATCATAGCTTTTTTGTTTGTTTGTTTGTTTGTTCATATTCATATTCATGGTGTGGTACGGAGGGATCTTGCGTAATCACAGATCCAAACTTGACTGCAATAGATCCTGTCCATATGAGTAACAAAAATGTGAAACAACATAATACATGAGCAGCAGATATATAACGAAACAATGAGATAATACCAGCTGTTGTCATGATGAAACACCTCCCGTTGGGAATAGCTGCCATCTCCCACCTAGGGGTTGGCTTTCTCTTCTGGGCTCCCCCCTCAAAAAGGCAATACATATTTTGTGGTGTAAATAGGTATCATATAGATTGAAAACTTTCCAGAGATCAAAAAATACTGAGCTCCAAGATCAACACTTTTGATGATCAGCACTTCAGCCAGAGGTGGCCAATTTTGTTGTTAAAAATTAAAAGCTGCATATTCTCACAAAAACATATTATTGCTAAACCCCAGCATTTACAAAGTTCTACATAGCATATCTGAGATCACTAGATAGGTGGTAGGTACCTACCACAGGAACTATGGTAGACCACAGACTTCAGTTGTAATAAATATTCCCTTTGGTTTTGAGACTCAGTAATATTTTAAACTTTTTTCAGTGGATTTTTAAAGCTGTTGTTTTTTCATAATTGCCTTCTAGGTGTTTTTTTTTTTTTAAAGTAATATTAAATAAATTGCATTTTATTATAAAATTACAAAAAAGTTATGCCAGGAATGTATTTTAATATAATGTGTCACATGTTAGCTGGTAGGGAATGATAACTTTCTTCTCTGGGAAACTAACGTGCTACAAACATGATAACTCTTCGCACAGGTTATCTCAGAGTGCACGTGGAGGGGTCACTGCTGAGCAGTGATCAGCAACCCCCCAACTTAACATCTTCATTTCACCAGAATCATTTTTCCTGTGTGCCTCTTTTAACTAAGGAGTGAACTACGTCTAAGAATTAATACCTGTTCAATCTACATTTAAAAAATTAAGATAAGTTTGTAATTTGGGGGGGGGGGGGGGTGTTTCTGTATTTCTCAAGCTATGGTCCGTGTCCATGTTTCTTCTGTAGCTTTAATAACGGCTCGTTTCAGTGCTAGTGAGTCATGAAAGAAGTAAAGAAATTATGCAGTCTGCCAAAACTATTACTTTTCTTGATTAACTTTATTCTTGTAACTTTCAAGATTTTTTTTAAAGGATTTTTCCTTCATAAAATGCTTTTTTGCCTGTCTCATACTTCTCCCTCGAATATTTTTGTAATTTAAAAATAAAAGGACTAGTAGGGTGCCGTTTGCCCTCCCTTTCTGGCAGCGTTCCTCTATTTCCACTTTTGGTTGGAGATCACAGTAATCCAGCGTGTTGTGGAAAACAGTTCTCCCCGGAGGGACATCTGGCTCTTTGATGCACTCCACAGGCAGTTCTCTTGGCAGCTCTGGAGATGCCACTGAAAGATCTGGCACGCTCCTGTTTAGATGAAAGTAAGAAAATCCCTTGTTAGTGATGTACAGAGTAAGATATTGGTTATTGCACCAAATTGTTTTGGTCCTGCTCACATACTTCTGACAGTAAATATTAGCACAGAGGAGATTTTTTTTTTTTGCTGGTTATGAGTGTGGAAGAAAGTAAAAAGGTCTGCAAATACAGAATCAGTAAAGGCAGAAAAGGAAAAAAAAAATGCAAAATTAGTTAAGTAGTTGCAAAAATCTATTAAAAGGCAAGGGGAAAACTGAATGGGGATCATGAATGAAAAGTCAATTCCTACCCATCTAGTAAAATGAAAAGAAGAGACATGTTACGAGAATTGCTGAGCTCTTACCACTGACCTGGCGAAGAGCACGCGTGTGAGTGAGTAATCGCCGGTGAACAGGAGTTATACGGTGTAGGCATTGGAGATTGCTGCTGCTATCTCTTTATTCAGTGTTGCATTGTTTGACTACCTTCACATTTTTGTTGGCTTTAGTACATTTTAGTTCAACAGGCAAGTGGGGTCTTACTTGGTTCCAAAGGGCAGGATCTGTTTTGATGGACCACGTTAGTGAGAAGAGTTTCTCATGTGTATTTGCTCTGCTCTGAATATACGCATGGATAGCCACCAGCTGGTCATTCATCCCCCACGAACATCCTCAATGCAGCTGTCCATGCTGTAATCTGGACATTCATTATTCAAAGTTGGAAGTGCTGGGAAGAAGAGTTGTTTCTCATTGCTCCCCCAAGAAAGAGAAAGGCTGCCTGATGGCAGCGTCTGTGGCATTCGGGTCAGAATTGGCACGTGCTGCTCTTGTAACAGGTACACGAGTGAGCTGGCCGCTCGCCCTGCCAGCTGAGCAGATTGCAACAGCAGCAGAGGAAGGGAGGAGATTTGAAAGAGCAGGGCAGATGGCACCAGGGGCTTTAAGAAGTGGCCCCAAGAAAAAAAAAAAACTCCATGATGGGAGATGTTGGCATCTACTGTTACTCAACCAGGAAAGTACGTGTGCCTTTACAACAGCCTGGAACGAGATGCCATCTTCTGAAGCCAGGGAGCTGAAACCTGTTGCCAGCCTTGATTATAGAGGACCCTGAGGTATCGTAGTCTGTTAGGTTCTATGTAGGGAGCCAGAAGTTCCATGTATAAAAATTCATCTGCTGGAAAAAAATTATTTGGGAGATCTTTTAATGTGCTGAAATACCTACTTCATTCAGAATTCTCTATGTACAAAATCCATACCTATAAAAGCATATTTTGAGACGGAGTTATGGGTTGACTAAATACAGAAGTGATTAAAAAAAAAACCACACCAAACCAACACCTTTGACTAGTGCAACTAGTATTGTAATAGTCTCTTAGTTTCGTTCCTTCTAGCAGTATTCTCTACAGCACTTTTTCGCCACCAGTTAAACATTTTGTTTTCACATGAAACTTGAGTACTTTTCTTCCATGGTGTGTTGAAGACCATTAAACAGTTTTAACACACAGGTTTCAGAAATTCAGTTCAGTTAACCGCTGTCTTTATTACTTTCAGGAGTGAAACCTTGAACACACATTAGTCATTTTGCCATGAAAGATCACCATTGACTTCTGTGAGGCCAAGATTTCACTTACGTATTCCCACCTTGAAAAGCAAAAATCAAAAAAACATTATTTAGCTTAAGAGTTTATATGTCCAGACTCTATGGACACTTTATTTTATCTTTACCAGATGGTATGTCTCTACGTAGCCATTTCTGATAAAGCAGTCCCTACTTGGCATTTTTGACACTGTCTTTCTGTGTGATAGTTCTGAATTGCAAAAGACAGAGAATCGAGGAGGCAAGGAAAGGTATTTGCCAGTAACATTTATGGCTTCGAAATACTCGTTAGCCTACCCCTGCTCATTGCCTTCCATCCAGCTATGGCCATAGTTATACTACAAATTGTGTCTGAGGAGGGGTTTTTTGATACTTCAGGTGCCTCGAACAAGCCCAATGTTGTACTCATCAGGCTTATCAATTTTTAGCCATTTTATTAGATACAATATATATTGATTAAAAAAAATTACAATTTTGAATCTTTTCAGTATCTTTGAGAAGAAATTACTTGGAGCGCTTGACATTTTAATGCAGTTTGTCTTTTCAAATAGATTTGGCTTCTAATGCATGTGACAACAGGACTTTGCTCTTCAGTTAGAGCATACATTTCAGAGTAGTTGTTACCTAAAATATTATCATAAGGCATAAGAAAACACACGATTTAAGTTGCCTTTCATGAACATAATTAAGAATTAATAAGCCTGTACCAGTGGCTAGTCCTCAGAATTTCCACTGTTTTGCCTTTTGTGACCCGTGTTATTAAAAGTCCATTATTTTTACAGACTTTATTAAATTGGATCTTATTAAAGCATTCTATATTTGCATTTGGTCTTTCATAATTCATTATTATTATGACATTTACTTTTTACCATCAGATCTGAAAACATATCATAAGCTACCCTTTTCTCTTGAAAGAAATGCTAATTTCAAACAGTCCTCTAATGGAAGAGAAAAGCTTTATCAGTTTTTTCATTTATTCAAGATCGTGTTAAGAATACTAATGCTAGACTTCTGTATGCTAATATCCGAGAGCTTTTTTTGGTCAAAAGCTTAGAATTATTGTTTTTAGACCACACTGCTAAGTATGTCACTGGCAGGGCACTAGTACAAAAGAAAATACAAATCTGAAGTACCACGTTTTAATTCTATGACTGATAAAAACAATTTCTTGATCTTTCATTCTTAAATATGCTTTCGTATGAAATTATACTATTTTTATACTTCGTCATGTTTACTAGTTTATGGCTCTACTTAGTTTCTCTTTAGAAGTTTTTAACAATTGATTTAGCGTGATCATTTGGTGGTGGTTTTGAATTATAGCCGGCAGAATAGTGTAACAGGAAATTGAATTCTCCATCAAATAAATCACTGTCTTAACCAGTTACTTATTGTTTTAATTTAGACAATCTGGGTTCTATCATATTTGTAAATATTCTCATAATTTAATCATAAAAAGGGAGAAAGAGCTCTAGAATTGAATGCCGAAGCCTAGATGTTAAACAGTAGATAACACTCAGTGAAACTGCTGAATTTAGCATAATTTTCTTTTTTAAACTCACTTCAAAAACACCGCTACAATGTTAACTTTTTTTCCCCACGTAGGTTTCTGACGATGTGCACTAGACACTTCGGGAGTGTTGTAGCCCAAACAATTCGAACTCAGAAGACAGACCAGTTTCCACTTTTCCTTATTATTATGGGAAAACGGTCATCTAATGAAGTATTGAATGTAATACAAGGTACAGTTCTCGCTTTGTATTCAAAGTAGTACTTATGTGAATATTGAAACTGTTAGAAGACATCTTTGCTAACTGTTTCTTTTTTAAGATGTTGAGAATATGAATTTATTTCGCACAAGGAACTTCAGTTGCCATTGTATAAATAGCTACTATTCATAAATGTGTTAATTAACATAGTATTAGTTGCCATAACTGTAGTAGAATCATAGTTTAAGTTTTTCAGTTTTGTTAAAGTAGAAGCCATATCTCCTAAGTAAGGAGCTACACTTAGTTTTCCAAATTTATATCCATATAAATTACTGATTTCCAAAAGATTTTGGCTGCACTTCTTGTGTAGTGCCAGAATGCATTTCCTTCTCTGTGTGTAGTTCCTTGTTAACATGTGGACTCCTGTTGCATGTAGTGGGCTAATATTTGAACATGAGTTGCTTTTTCAGACCTGCCTACAGTGTTGAGACCCCAAATAGGATCAGAATTTTAAGTTGCTAATATAATCTCACATAAATGAAGCTTTCTGGCTTACACGAGCAGTTCTTTCTGGCATAACCATTCCTCTGATTTCACTGACAGCAAGATGACTTAGATGTGGAGTGAAGCCCTTTGACTGCTGTTCTTAGTAACTCTTCAAATTAAAACACATCAAAGAATGGCTGCCTCTCATTTCTTCTGCTTTCTCCACAAGTTTGCCTTCATGACACTGTGTCCTCATTTATTTATTGCTTATATCTAGCAATCCTTATTCTAATCTCCTTATTTTCCTGAGGACATTCAGCCTCAGGAAATACTGCCTTTTGCAGACAGCATTACTGTTTCTTTCTGCATGTGGGATTAACCACTTTCTTGAGGAATCTGCAGTGCTCCTTCCTATGGCCAAAATTGTGAATTTTGAATGGATTTTGTCTCCTTAGTGCAAGGTACAGCACAACACTAATTCATGGTACTCCTGTCACTTAATAAACTTATTTCATACAAATAACCTTATAAATAGATTTTCTTGTTTTTATAACTCTGTGGCATAGTTCAGCATGTGTACAACTTCAAGCACCTGCATTATCCCACTGAAGTCAGTGGTGCTTACTGGCTTAAATTACTTAACTGTTTTAGCAACTTGGTGACTGAAAGTCATAACATAATGCAGCTTTATATTATAAAATAATCCAAATTATTTCATTGCGTTCATTAAGTTTTAATGATTTTTCAGGTTTTCTGCAAACAGTCTTTTGAATTAAACTAAACTGATCATCTATTGCAGCCTCACTTAAATTGAGCTTTTAACAAAAATCAAGGGTGCTGTGCTTGTTATTTTCCCATTAATTGGGACACTGGTATCTTTTAACAATATGCCCTCAATGAATGGTAGTCTCTGAAGTCATGCGTGTTGTAGCATGCGGGATAACATTTTCTGCTAAGGTAGCAAATGCTAGAAATAGGAACAATGAGGGCTTTTCAGGGCTGGGTGAGAAGGCATGTTTACAGAAGAGATACAATACAGAAACTTAAGTCCCAGTGGCGTTTATTGAAACGCAGACGGTCTAAGTTTGCTTTCAATTTTCATAGTTTCCAACCCCAGGAAAAAATAGGGACAGTTTTGTTTTCTTTAGTGGTACTGAGGCTTCTGGTTAGTTTACTCCTTTTAAAATTTTGACCAGCATCACCAAAATAAATCTAGCTCGTTGGTATCGTTCTGCGAATGTCCGAAGACTGCTTAGGTTGCCAGGTGTTAAGAGTTTATAGTTGTAGACCATTTCTCGTGGTCTAAGACCTTTTAACTGCTATGACAGGTGGCTCTAATGGGTAGTCTAGTCATCAGTTTAAGAAGAGAAAGCAAAGACTGAGCGTATCTTGGTAGGAAATTCAACTAATCTTCCAGTCTTACTGAAGACCAGAGGCACTCTGGTAGAAAAATGTGAGGAGGTATCTATTTTCCTGTGCATGTGCTGTATTTCTTGATACATACACAGATGACTTACTTTTCTGCTGTTACTAGCTTTACAAGTTTTATCAGAAGTAAATACACTGAAGAAAATATATTGTAATATTTGAAGTTTTACTACTAGTTATACCTGAATAAAAATGTGTGCGCACACATCCATTCAATCACTGTATTCTGGTTTTTTTCCATTTTTTAAAACCAATCCACTTGGATGCTGCTGCCAACATCCTACCTTTTGTTACCTGACTAAGCAATTGCTTCAGTCTCCCTGATTATACCTGGGAATTTTAAAACTGTAAAATCAATTTCATGTCAGGGAACCCCAGATATAGGAAAGGTTATAAACCTTTCCTCTAACATCAGTGATTAAAAGAAAAAATAGAGTTATTCCATGCAAGCAGAAAAGCAATTGTTCAGATTTGAACCACCTGAAATTTTAGCCTGTGATCAACATTTGTTTGTAAAACCAATTTCGAATTTTCTATAAAAAGGCAAACTAAAAGCATTCTGTTGAGATACTTGCATTTTCGACTCTGTCTTTCTTTTTAAAGTCTGGCTATTTCTTATGGATTAGTTGTAAAAGGACTTCTTTTTTGTTTAATAACTTTAATGATACGAAGTTCAGCTATCTTCCGTTGTTGCTAGGTAACACAACGGTGGATGAGCTAATGATGAGGCTGATGGCTGCAATGGAGATCTTCAGTGCCCAGCAGCAGGAAGACATAAAGGACGAGGTGAGCATCGAAAGCTACTGCAGATACCTATTGGCTTCCACAAATCACTGGGGATTCAGAATTAACCAGGTGTTTCTTTAGCCAATGAAGTTGGGTATGATGTGGTTTAGTGTCGCTTCCATCATCAGAGATTAAAAATTTTAAGTCTCCTTTGTGTATTTATTTGGGTCTCTCAAAAAAACTCCTCCTTATTGGTTTACTGTCATTTTCAGTTTGTTTCCTTTTTCTGAATATTAGTCACGAGTAACTGTTTACATTTACAGCGGTATTATACAGCTTAGTGTGCTCATACAAGGAAACGACAATCAGTTTTTTTCCCAATGACCAGCTTCAAGTCATAGGTAGAAAACAAAAATAGATTAGATTAAGATATATCTTAAATATATACGTTTAAAAGGGGATTGAAAAGCAACCTTAACCAGAACTACACCAGTTCTGAATCACCATTCAGAACAACACAGAATGGGTGATGACAAGACTTTTCAAAAACAGTGTTTCAATTACATAGGAGTAGACACAGTGAGGTATACAGTTGAGAGATGTTTATCTGTTACTCTATAAATTGAGAGTGACATTTTGAAGTAATGAAGTACTTAGTTAGGAATTTATAATAATAGGTGTGTTGCCATTCAAGATTATTCTTATCCTGTTGTATAGACATTGATTGACAATAATTCACTAAACACATTCTTCACATTTAAATCTTGTATCTCATTAGTACGAGATTTACCGATTACGGTTATAATAATATGAAGGCATGGTATCTGCACAATATCTGTAGTTTGTTTTTTCTTCTTTATTTATGCTACCTGTAATTCATTGGTAAAGAAATTGACTTTAATTTTGTTAATACTGAACACAAATTTTAATATGAGGATTACAACAAAAATCCAAGGCACGATATAATTGAATTTTTTATTGCATTTTAACAGGAATATGTCGGCTATGGGGTTTTTTAATGCTTTAATAAGAAGGTAAAATTCACATCACAGATTAGTTCCAAGAAAGGTTCAGAACTGGAAACTATAAAAGCTGACAGAAAGGAAGAAAAGAAGGAAATAAAAGGATATAAGGGCAGAGAGATAAGAGCAAATAAGGGATAGGAGAAGGAACTAGAAGTAGGAGTGATAGGAGTAGAATAGAGGGAGGAACAGGAGACCAGAACAGTTGTCCAGAGCGGGGGAGATCAGTATTTAGGAGAGAAGAAGGTCAGATAGTGATAAACCTGTCCTAAGAGGATAAAACCAGGTGGGTTTGCAACCGAGAAAAATCTGAGCGTAAGGGAGACAAAGCTTAAAGCAAGAGATTACTTGGTAGCCTTGAGGCCATGATCGCAGAACCGGGAACTGGCTTCTGCGCCCAGAGCTGCCGTGGGTCCTTCCCTGGACGGCCAAGACCAGTGTCAGTCCAGTAATGTATGTCCCCGCAGTGGTGATATGGATGTCTCCTGACTTCTCACTCTAGGTGCTCTACTTTCTCGAAGTGTGTAGGGAGAATGGCAAAGTAATTTTTATACATTCCTCTCAAATCTACCTTTGTCCAAGTCTTCTGTAGTCTTTTGTCACATTTCCTTTTGGTTTTTCTGTCACTGAGAGCACTAGTGACATTTCTTCCCCAATGGGAATTTTTTCTAACACGCTTTGACGTTCAGAAAACTAATGGAAAATTTCATAAACTTTGGGGGCAGGGTTCCTTCCAGACGCTATGGGTTCTATATACAAATAGGATATTTACTTATACCTTGGCTCCACTTGTAACAAGCACACCAAAAAGGTGATCTTGGACACTTTCACCTTTGAAGCAGGAAGTTTAAAAACAAAAAAATCACCTCGCTTTATGAAATTATTATTCCAGAGAGGGAGTATTTGACAAGCAGTCTGTACTCAATAGAGGGCTTTAGCCTGAAAAAAAAAATATTGTCTTTTTGTGGTTTGCTACATAACATGTAGCTTTCTTGTAAGTCTTGTACTTGACAACTTCAAGTGTTCAAACATCAACACCTTTTCTTTTTTAAGATCTTATTGCAGTTGGTGCAATTTTTTCCCAAATATTACAACAGCGAACAGGATACAGAGTCCGGTTTCTGTTACTGTTTTCTTAATAGCAACAGTAAGTCATCATAAAACCACAAGAAGATAAGCAGAAAATTCTTTTGTGTTTTAAAAAGAGAAGTCATCTGTATAGCTTCGCTGTAAACAGAAGTGTGTGTGAGAGAAAAAGAACTGGAAACACTTGTAAATAACAGCATGAAATCATTAATGAGTCAGTTTATGCAGTTGAACTTCTCCACTTTGGATTTTTAACTTGCATGCACATGAAAGCTTCCAACACAGCTATTGCATAATTCTGTTTAGCACAGCATGTTTTGCAGTGCCCTCTGATGGTTATTTCAGTACAGGATGACTATTACCACTGCCAGCTCACGGTGCAGGTGTTCGCCGTGACGCTGGCTGGAGCTGTTCGGGCATCGCCTGACAGTCAGTTCCCTGTCTCTGGTCGTGGGCTGGCGGCGTAGGCGGGATGCTCGGAACAGCGTCACCGGCTTACCTCACCTGAGCGAAGTGAGTCACTTCACTAGCTGGTGGGAGTGGTAAGGTTCGCTAAATCCTGTGCTTTTGTATCCGTGTATTAGCAAACTTTACTGGTGTAGCCTCACAAAATTTTAATCAGGCAAATTTGGGGCATATTTCTATAATATCAAGTGCTAAAATAGCATCATTTAACCAGCAATTGGATTTAATTTCTAGATGTGTATATTGTGTTTGATTAAGCTTTTTCTTACATAGTCTCCAAAGAAATACCTTAAAAACACCGAGATGCATACGTGTACTCATAGTAATCCGACGTACCTGTCTTGAGGTACAGTGGCGTGTAATTTAGGCACCCATTTTCTCTCCCAAGCTTTCTTAAAGGGAGATCAATCTGCCGTCCCGTTCTTTTCCCTGCCCCTCCAAGGCATCTGGGTCAGTCATGAGCCATTGGGCCTGTTGCTTGCTGCCTGTCAGCTGCGTTGACCAGATGGCATTTTGGAAACTCCTGCCCCTTTTGGACCACACTGTTGACATGCCATTGTAGATAGGTGGTCTAGCTGTCGTACTGTCTGGTTTTGTAAATTTGCTATTTAAATTGCCATAGTAACAAGCCACAAATAATAAAATAGGATCAGCAGCATGCTGACTTTGTGCTCACGTGTCACTTCTGATAAGAAGTGGCCAATGGATCATTAAATGGTGGGCTCAGTGGCAACAACAGCAGCAAGGCCAGTTGGCCAGGACAGGGTCCCACCCTTGTCAGTGGAGTCAGGTCTAGGGTCTGAAGTCCAACCTCAGGCTGTGTATGCAGCATTACTCCGAGGCTACACTAACGATTTCATACAGCTGATGGACATATTTTCCTTTTCTGACCATGTTTGCTCCTCTGGCCCACGCTACAAATGTTGATACCAACTACTGTTCAGGCAGGGGGGCTGAGGATTTTTGCAAAGAGGAAATAAACACCACTAAGGAGTTTCTCCTGTAAGCGAAAGAGGGTGTCGCGGAGCAGGGACAACCAGCCTTTGCCACTGTTGATCAAGGTGTGAAGTGAGATTTTTCGGGGACCGACTTCGAAAAGAGTGCATAGTATCAGTTCCTCTTAAGTGTCAGTGCTTGATGCTGGACTTAGGAAACAAATAATAATTGTAAAATATTGTATGCCCTGGAATGTCCATTTTCACACACCCTGTTAGCTTGCTTACTTTAACTGGATAGTTAAATAATCATCTCAGCGTGGTATGATGGGCCCAAATAGATCCGAGTTAGTTCCTTTGTGAGATTAATGTGAAGAGATACGTGATTAAATCCTGGCATTACAGCGCAACACACCTGTTCCGGGCCGGTCCTGAACATTTTTTCTCCATTGCCTGAGGAGGAGGCTTCTCAAAGGATTACAGTAACACTTTTTGACAAGCTTATACAGGGTGGAGTTTCCACGTAATGACAGGGCTCATTTGATGATGTCTCAGTAATGCATTCTTTTTATTTTTGCTGTCAACATTTATTACAGTAGATGCATTGACTGTTACACAGCTGGTCCAACTTGTCCACATTTAAGTAACAGTAGGTCTCTTGTCGTGTTTATTTTTGTCGTTACGCAACACTAGCACTCCTGCTCTCGGATTAGACTTCAAGGTGGAATTGGTGGAATTGTAATACCCACGGTTGCTTCAAAAACCTTCTTATTTTTACAAATACCAGTTAAAACCTTCAATTCACTTTAAACTATGTCTGCTGACACACTGTTTTCTTTAGTGTAAAAGAGAGATACTTAAGAATTTTTAAACTGGAAGAACTGTTGTAAACAGGCTCTGACTGAAGATAAGCTGTAGAAAAATGTAGACCTGCAGGGTCACCATCTTTCCTGTCTGATCTTAGCTGACATCTCGTCTCCCCAGATACTGCACAGCGTGAGGAAAATGTAGGTCCTTCCTGACCAATGTCTGGATGGGGATTTAAAAAATATGTAAAAGAAAACAAAAACTCCAGAACAGCAACATAAATTCACCTTCTTTTCCCTGCCACAGCTCTTTGTAAAAGTGTGCTTGCGTGTCCATCCCAGCACTCTCTTGTGTTAGATGGGGCTTTACTGGCCAAGTGTTATTTTCATAACTTTGCATTAAGAAGCCTGGTATCACCACGTCTTCCTCCTCTTCTGCCTCGCTGCCGTCAAACGTAAGGGATTTCCTTCTTTTTTTAGATATGATAATTTAACAGTTTTAGCTTCCAACACCTTTTCTCCGTCTTCTTCCAAAGATACACCTCTCAGCCACAAAGGAAGCTAAAGGGGATCGGTCCTAGTGCATTTTCTCCTAATCTGTGGTCTGTTCGTCTGTTCTTCCTTCATGCCAGTTGCTTTTCTCCACTCCTTACCTGCAGCTGAGTTCTCCAGTTAGGGGATGGCCTCGGTGCTTCCATCAGCTGTGCAGGAGACCCCTGCAATTTCTGTTTAGGCACTGAAGCTCACGTTAAAATCGGTAGAAATTAGGCATCCGAATACCTTTGATAATCTGTGTTCCATCTAACACTGTCATGTGTATCATGGTATATAGTATTTGCACGACAGGAGGTTATGAGAATAAATACATGAAATTCATTAAATTCCAAAGCGCAAAAGCATTATGGTGATGACAGCCATCTAACGAAGACTGTGATTTAACCCCTCAAAAAATCCAATTAGCACATTTACTAATTATTACTAGTTATAACTAATTAAACTACAGTAATCAAAATTTATTTGATTAAATTTTCCAATTTTGTGTTTGTAATATGATAGCACCCCAAACGATCGGTTTCCCATTGTGCACTTCACTGCACTGACACACCAGCAGATACGAGTGCCGCCTTCGAGAGTTTACGGCCTGTTTTGAACTTTGACAAAATGCAAGGTAACGACAGAGGAAAGCAAAGATAAAATGAAAATATCTTTAGTTCGGGTGACTTTTCGGCTATACATGTTGATGGCTCCAGTCACTGAATAGTCGCTTAGTTTCTCTTAATAAACAGCAGCTTTCCCTGCTATACAGCCCGGGTGGGTAGGTGTTGTAGCAGGACTGGCTGGCTTGTTTCCTGTGGAAAGTCACTGCAGGACTGCTTCTTGAAGGTTTGGGGTTTGTTTTCTTTCTTGTCGCTTGAGGTAATTCCCAAAAATCTGTATCTGGAACTGAGCTTTCAGCCTTCCATGTAGACAGGCAGGATCCTCCGGTGGTTCTCCATTGTTCTGCCCCCTCGCCCTGCCCCGTCCTGCCTCCCCATCTGAGGTTCTGCCACCACAGAAACTTTCATTTGCTTTGTCTTCATTGTTCTCATGTGCCCAACACATTCTGTGTACACTTTTTTCTTCTATATATTCCCCCTCGTGTATGTTTAAGTTATACAATGTGCAAGTCTGTCATCTTAGTGAGTCAAATCAATGTCTTCCTTGCACTGGTTTGTTTGGACAAAAGGGTGTTTCTCTTTAACGCTACCATGAATAGCCTTAAGCACTTGCAGATTTTAATTTCAGGAGTGGTTCAGTGAAATGAACTGTCTTTCAGATAAGCACTTGTAAATACTCTCTTTTTTTTTCTTTTTTTTCTTTCTTGTAACAGCTATTCACTCACTGATGCTCTGAGAAATGTCTTCTGCTCATGGTTATCTTCTCAAGTTCCGTCTCATCTGGTTTTACTTCACAGTAAAACTGATCCCAAAGGCCGATGGGGAATAAAGTATAACACATCTCCCTGAGACAAATGAGGTGCAAAGCTGATTCCTGGGGTTAAATTATTAAATCCTACCTCCAGAAACAACAACAATAAATAAAAAAAAAGCTCGGAAGGGCCAATGCTGACTTTTCCAGCAAAATATCCCATCTAAAAAGCCAATTTTTTTTTGGTCCTGTGTATTTTTTACCCTGTATAATCTGCAGGAAAAGGGGGCATTGCTGTCCTAAATGCAATTGGGAATCCCTCTTTGCCATCATCCTACATCTGAAAATGCCTGCTATTAGGTGCTTCAGGGGTAACTTCAAGAAATTATTCAGGGAATGATTATTGGAGAGAGTTACCCTAATTTTTTTCTTAACCTCATCTGTAAGTTTCTCTTAGTCTTGTAGCTCTGGATATAACTCAAGAGAAGGTTTTATCTGGTCCGTATCTTATGAATATAAGTGTTTACTGTTTTTGTTATGACTTCACATCTGTAATATGCATGAGAGCAAAGGAAATTCATAGCTGAAGAATATATTCTGTGGATAAATGCAATTTTTTTTTAAAGTATCAACTTTCCATTGAATGAATGCCCCCCCTATTGTTGCATTGTCAAAACGGGAAGGCAGAGATCCGTGACTTTTTCCCTTTAAGGAGCAAAGGAGAGTTGTCTCCTCGTCTCATGCCCAAACCCTCTGGGATGTGGGTGGTTTGCATTCACACCAGCCTTGGGGAACTGCTGTGGAATTCAGAAATGCTGAGTGTAACCCCCGTTTCTGATGAAGGCTTTTTAGGTGACCTGGGATAAGACGTTGTCCATTCACACCTTGGTTTCTTGAAAAAGGAAGATGGCAATTTTACCTTCTTTGCAAAAGTATTGTGGAGATGCATTTATTAATGTTCGGTCAACGCTGCAGTTTAGGTAGGGTTTAACAGGAAAGCTGTCAGCTACCTCAGATTTTGTTAATGGATAATACTTATGACATTTTTTTATTAATTATTAGTGGTATGACTATTCCTTTTTTCTTCATGTGTTTGTTCTTTGTTAGTGCAATGAAAGATTCTCAGTAAAATTTTTTCTTCTACTTTTTCTGTCCCCATTATGAAATTTCTTTTGTTGCCTTTGGTAAACTTGAGTCATCCTCATACTTTGTATGGTTTCTCTGGAAGAAGAGATGACTAAAATAACAGACTGCATTACAAGAAGAACTGCAGTCTGTAATGTTTAAAATTTGTCTAAGGTGTAACTCTGAACCAGAGAATATTACCATTTTGCCATAATCTCCGTAGAGGAGGTGGTTCCTATAGAGTGTGAGCAGTATTAACAAAACACAGAAGTAGGTACAAAGAGACATTTCATAGAATTACATCTTCTTCTTACCTAAAGAAATCTGGATTCCAGATTTGTTTTTAAGGTCTGTTTCAGTAAGAACAGTATTGTTTCAATGCGGTGTAAAGCTTGGTGGCATGGTAATTTACTTTTAGATGTGGCTCACATATTTCTGTGAGGACCAGGCAGTCATGCGTAGTAATTCTTCACATTCCTGACATCTTTTTCATAATCCACTTTTAGGACGATGATAACTGTGCTGAATAGGGAGGAAAGAAATCTTTTTTTTTTTTTTTTTAATGCCTGGAATTCATGTTTAGATTCTTATTGTAGAATCTATAGTGTCAGTATTTTTTGCAGTTATCCAGATTATATAAATTAAACCAATTTCAAAAATTCTTCAGTAAAGCTCTCTGTAGGTAAATGAATCCTCTGCTCAGCACAAGTAACTTCTAATAACTTCCTTGAGTTTTCTAGACAGTCTGTAAAATGTAAAATAAAAGCCAGTACTCAATTTCTTATAACTCTGATTAGGATATATTTTTGGAGTGAGTTTTTAACAATTTTTATAAATTTTTACTTTTTGAGGGTTGGTTTTGATTTGCATTTGTTCGGGGGTTTTTTTGTAAACTAAAGTAACTCTATGTTAATTGCTAGCCGCCTTTGATGAAGGAAAGAGCCTATAGTTGCAATAGTTGCATCTGATCTTTCAGTTTTCTCTTGGGCATTACTGGACTTGTGTGACCTTTGAAATTCAGTTAGTGAGTGATATATGAAGATGCAAAACATGACAGTTAAATAGGTTCTCTCTGAAACAATTCTTAATATTTTTGAAATGCTTGTCCTCTTGCAGTTTGCCTGAAGTCATCTTCTTTTAGTAGGTTGGTTTGGGAAGATAGTTTTAGTTCTCACCATTTTAAGATTTAAATTTATGGTATGCTTATGGAAAGTCTCAGTATAGATAGTACAAATCTTTTTCTTTTACTGTTACATCCCATCTATGAGAAGAGTTGGAAAAACCTCTGTGTATTCCAGAAGCTTTCCTCATTTTTGAATAACAAAAATCAGAGCTGTTTAATTATTTCAACATCCCCTCTTCTCATAAATGGAATATTAACGTAGGGGAGTTTCTGCTATCGGGTTTGAGTTAATTTGTGAAGGTATTCCATGAACGTAGCACATAAAAGCTTATCAAGGTCCAGAGAAGCCAGGAGGGGAATGGGTTCTTTGGTGGTTATTGTCCTTTTTACATTTTGCAAGAATTACTTCTACTCATGCCTTAGCTTTGCTGAACAAAGTGATGGTTTCTCTATCTTCTGTGAATGAAATTTAGGACACACTGATTGTAGGATAATCTTGGGTCCTGTTTCTATAAGGAAGAAGAGTTTCCTCTAAAAAGATCTTGTTACTTTCCAACTGGAGGTTGTATACCTTTTCCTGCAATTTGTCCTTTCCTCTTGTGGTCGCATGCTACTTTAGAGCTTTTTAACCACTAATACGTTAGAGTTTTGTTTGAGGAACATCTTGGCATGTTTGCATGACATGATAGTAACAGCTAACGTATGCTCCTCCCATTTAGAATTGGGGTTTTGCCAAGTAGTGAAGTTTTGGGGAGAAAATTGATCACTTTGCAAAACGATGCCTTTATGTGGAATAAACCTCGCAGATGAATGAAAAAATTAACTTAATTCTTCAAAGAGCAGTAGGTAATAGACTTTAATTTCTATGAAATACAGGGGACAGATTACCCCAGTGCAAGTGCTGTGTTACTGGTAACTACAGGTGACTGTGCTGAGCCCACCCGCAGTCTCACAGCTAAATCTTATAGATTTTTGTAGGGACCGGTGCAGCCTCCGCAGGGCTCTGGGAGGATTATAAGATGTAAGAGGAGTAAGCACAGGGGAGCAGCCGCTGTCTCTGGCTCCAGAAGCAGAGTTTGAAGCTATTGATTGTACACTTTGCTTTATCAGACATCACCCCCGTGCAGTTATTCCAGCTTTCGGGGATATCCAGTTCTTGATCCTCCACCGTATGGATGATGCCTCGCTTTGTAATTCACGTATTTTTAGTAAACCCTTATTTTCTTATGCTGTGATGGTTAATAAGACACTTTGCTAGGTTTGCTGGTTTGAAGTTGGCATGCTAACGTCATGTTTCTTGTCTGCCTGCATCTGCGTATTTGAGACAATTCAGAGCAGGACTTGCTACTTTCCCATCTTTGTATAATATTCAGCACAACGTGAACTGAGGCCTCTGGATGTTTAATAGTCATGGCCCTGGATGGATCCTACTGAGGGTGTTTTTACCAAGGAAGGACCTGGGAGCAGGCCTTCTCTCGCAGGACAAGCTATTAACTGCTGTCAGTCTGAGCGGAGAGCAAATTAAAATCCAGCCTCATCCTTTAAACCTCAGTCTGTCCTTCCCTGTTACAACACCGTCCAAATTGCCGGCTGCAGGAGTGAGATCCCTGCGAGGTCCTCGCCAGCCCCAGCCCACGCGTACCCCTCCGGCAACCCCTCCCTGGGTGGCTGGCGCAGGAGGAGGCTGCTCTGGTCCCGGAGTTGGCCGTGGCCCTGATAAAGATGGCAGGGCAAAGAGCCTTGCTACCAGATCCAACCCTCGGCCCAGGGCTCGGACACGCCGATCTGTTACACGGCAATTAAAACATAGCTTTAGGTAAGCCGTAATTTTTAAAGCCAAGGTCGCCCTTGAGGCATTTCTGAAATCATTGCTCGTAGCAGTAGTTAGATGAGTAAGGCAGTCGAATATTTTGAAGTCACTGGGGTTAAAGAGTGCTGGTGAACATAAAGATATATATCATATTGGTCCACTGTTTGCTGACATTTTTTGTTTTCTTTTGTTTTCCTTTTTTTTCCTTTAGGATGAGCGTGAAGCCAGAGAAAATGTGAAAAGAGAGCAGGATGAAGCGTACCGCATATCACTGGAGGCTGACAGAGCAAAGGTGTGTGCAGGGTGAAGGGATCGCGGGAATGTCGGGACGGGAACCTCGCCACACTTGGTGAAATCTCTCTGGTGCAGAGGACTGCCCGCCTTCAGTTCTGCTCTTAAGATGAGACGCTTGCTGTCGGAGCCATTATTGCCCTCAGTGGTTGTAAAATGGCACTCGATACAGTCACGAGGAGTAGACTTGCCTACATCTTTTTGCTAAAGCAGTCCTGGCCCCACTTAATAATAGAAGTTGGGAAAGGAATGACAGGAAAAGATCACTTAATAAATATCCTATTTCTTATATTAATTTCTACTGAAAAGTTGAAAAGTTTCTTTGCTTTTATAGAGCTAATGCACATCATTAAGCACAGCTGTGGAAAGTGAGGTAATACCTGTTTGATCGCTGTTTGTGTTTATTAGAGGGAAGCGCAAGAGAGAGAGATGGCAGAGCAGTTTCGCTTGGAACAGATTCGGAAAGAACAGGAGGAAGAACGTGAGGTGGGATGTTTTACCTTTTCTGACAACTTTTTGGATTCGTGAAGGTTATGGACATTGCAACTTTCATTCAACACACATTGCAACTTTAATTCAAAGTGTACTACTTATGTGAACATCAATTTTTTTAGAAACTGTTTTCCTACCATATATAGAAAAATCATAGTGCAGCTAAATCATTTTCATCCACTGTTTAATAGCTGTTCTATCATCTGGGTCACAATTACATCATCTGGGGCTGAATTACAGCCAGCTATTAGATAGGCCTGCTAACAGGAGATCCATGAAATGAGCTCCATAAATGGTGGAATCTTTGGGAACCTCTAACCTTGTTTCTGCAGGCACTCCTTTTAAAAATATAATGCCATGGAGCCCTTTCATTTCTTCTGGGAAGTAGCACAAAGCCTAACTGCATGCTGAACAAACAAATTGCCAACTTTAATTTGGGAGACAAAACACTTTTAAAAATTTTAAGAAAAAAAAAAATCCAAAATCTAGAAAATTGGATTTATGGTACCTTTTTAAATTTCTAAACAGTCTTCTACAGAATCTTCCTTAGAATGAAAATGGTGTTTAAACAAACACTTTACATCTCTAGGCCTCCATAAGAAAATAGAAACCATGTGCTGTGAAGAATACCGTGCCTCAAACTCTGTTATTTTGTAGATTCTCTTAATTTTTTATATTCTGAGGGTCCCAGTGCCTGTCAGAGATGGTTCCTGCAGCCTCTTTCAGGATCTAGGCTAGCTCTTGTCCTAGCTGTGTGTCTATGTAGGTATTTACATAAAGCATCATGTCCACGAATTTACTTACAGTGCCTTCCTCTTTTTCACCTCCTGGTAAAAAGGCTGGGGTACAGCCGTGTTTCTTCCCCTGAAGTCCCACCACATTTTGAAGGATAGGTAAAATGGACTAGTCATTCAAATATTTCCATCTGTTCTGTGAAGTTCTTGAAGTGTAAGTCCTTACAGAACTGTTGTGAAACACAGCTGATACTTGGAAAGGATTTTAAAACCCTTGAATAAAATTTTCAAAATAAAACTGATACTCTCATATAAATATCTTGACTGAAATCACAATTGATTGGGCGTTGTCATTTGACTTCTAGACATATTAGACTCTGTGAGCAAGTTGCTAATGAATACAAAGCTGTATCAGCATCCCTATTGAATATATATTTCCCAAGTATGTTTCCAGTATTATATCAAATATAAATAAAATATAAATATTGAAAATATTTATTCATTGATATAAAATATCAGAGTTCCAATATTTTTGGTGGACTTAATATAACTTCTTTGCTTTGACTCTCATTATGGAGATTTGAGATTTGGAATTACATTCTCATTTAATTCTCCACTTAGTTAAAGTCCTTGGAACTGATGGAATCCTGATAAATCACAGCCTTGCTTATTCCCCCCCTACACGTGACTTAAATGTATACTTGACATTTCAGTCTTGTGTACTTTGCTGATGTATGAAAAAATTGCATTATACAACTGCAAAAAAGTTGGCTATGAACACATTTATTATTCCCTGAGATAAACCCAATAAACAAACTGTATGAGCAATGCATTTGCATATATATTTTTTGACCAAGATAATTGCATTAAAAAACCTGAACCATTTAAGCATTCAAGAACCTTTTAAACAGTACTGCGTTGTAAATACTAAATTCAGTCCAAACAGTAGTGTTCAATGGTTTGGGAAAGATGCAGTCCACTACTTCTTTCTTATCCTACAGTATCTGATGACTTATTTAGCTCCTGTTGTTAACATAAGCCAAGAATGGAAGCTAAGACACAACTGAAGGAGCAATGCACAAAACTGCACTGTGAGAATTGTGTCAAGAATAACTGAAAGACGGCAATTCTGTGAGGTTAATCAAACATAAATCAGTACTGTAGCAGTAACAGACCATTGAGCAATCAGCTTACACTCACATTCAAGTAAGAAGTATGTTTTTCTTTTTTTTAAGTAATTTTGCACGCAGAGAAACAATAATTAATTCTGCTTTATTATATCTGCTCCTGAACCTTTTCTGATACCTTGGCCTTTTGGAAATCGTTTTCTTACGCAAAGGCTGCAAGGCTGGTCCACGTTATCAAAATATACCTGGGCTTCCCTGTTTTAATGTAGAGTGCAGTAATGAAAATAATAGGATCTGTTTGCTTAGTAGAACAAAAGGGATTTTAACAATAATGTTTACTAACACTCCCCATTTTCAAGTATACAGATTACTTATACTGAATTGTTCTGCAACAGTGTTTACTTACAGAGGTGGCTTTATGTTCAGTTTGTATATTTAAAATCTGACTATTGAGCTATTCACATACTGAACATCTTTTTATCAACAGACTGAAATTGCTTGTTCAGGTCCAAGAGTTATTAAGGTGATCCATCTCATCATTGTTTTCTGACTTGGTTTGCTGGTACAGAATATCCATTCTAAATTGCCATTTTATGTTGAAGCCTTGGAGACTAGTTACTTTGGGGAGCGACGCACTCTTTGCACAAAGAAAAGAGCGCTAATGAGCTACTGTTGTTTATTTTTCTATAATATAATTGATTGGGTTCAGTAAATAATGTAGCATCTGTTGTTATACTGTGTGGGGAAATGTCAAAACAGAAAGATAGTAAGCAGGTGGTTGAGAATGGAGAGGGAGAAAATTAAAATAGAATCTATTTAAAATATAATCTCATAGTAGATGAGCAAAAATGAACTCAAGTTCTATGTATAAATATTTATACTGAGATATAATTTGCTCAGAGGTTCGTGTGTAAGAAGTAGACTGTTTGAAAGCCTTCCTAATCTTGCTTCTGCCCAGTCCTTTCTCTTTAATGTAATCATCCTCCATCAGTTTCTGTTACTAAATGACCTTGGGGAGGTGTTCAAAAGCACAAATAGTAACTGTGTATCTTGAAAGTTCCTTGAAAATCAGGGTAAATCCATGCCTGACTGCCTCTTCAGTTTGGAAAATTGTCTTTTGGGCGGATTTTGGGGGAGGCAGTGTGATCATGCTGCTGCTTCCATTCATTTATATTCTCATTGACTGCTGCCTCAAGTGAGGTGATGCTGTAACACGGCTGCTTTCTAAGTATGATCTAATTTTTAACAGATGCCAATGCCTGTCCATGAGTACCAACAGCGCTCAGTACCCTCGAAAATCAAGCCCACCTCCTTCAGCAGTCTAATATTAGGCATCGATTTTTTTAAAAAAACTTCTGATCAAAGTATTAGTGTTGCAGTAGCTCCCGGAGGCAGACGACAGAGAACGCAGACTTGGCTCCTGCCCTTAAAATCTTGACATCAGCAGTATACGCAACGTTAGCAGGAAGGCGGTCATACACATTTTCAGACGTGTAACGTCATTGCAATTCTGGGGCTGATTTCATGCAAGTGGTTGCAGAAAATGTGCGCACCTGTGCTTGGAACCATCCTCCTGCAAATAGTGATAATAATTGCTTGCTTTAAATCTTAAAGCTCCCATTTCTGTCTCCCCAGTTTTCTTCTTTGACCGCTCCTACTTTTATATGTACTCTATGTATCTAGTATACCTTCATGATATTTTTAATTATGTCTTTTAACAGTGTTTTAGTTTGTTTATAGTAAATCTCCTGCATATGTTTCCTTTTACTCTGAACTGCCACTAAGGGTCTTGTCTTTGCTGCAAATGGTCAATTATTCTGTGCAAGAGGAAGGCAATTTGATAAGTGCATTTAAAGAAATACTTTTACTGCCTTTTAATTTATACCCTTTAAGGAAGCAATTGGCCACTTGACAATTATTCTCTCATTCAAATTTTTTCCAAGGCTTTCTGCCAAATGATTAAATTACTTATCCCCGTCGTGCATTAACTGTAGACCTAATAATATGTGTTATAAAGAAGGATTTATTTTAATTAGTTGTCTGGTGAGCTGTTATTAAGGAATGAATAAAAATGATTTTGTCATTGAGATATAAAGCACAGCTATGGCTCTGGAGCACTGTGGCACGTCTTGAAGTTCTAGAAGAAATAAGAAGAAAAGCTTTCTGTCCTTTTCTTCTGTTGCTAGCATTGCAACCTAAATGGTTATTTTTCCTTCCTCAGGCTATCAGGCTCTCTCTTGAGCAATCTTTGCCTCCTGAACCGAAAGAGGAGAGCACCGAGTCCGTCAGTAAACTGCGTATTCGGACACCCAGCGGAGAATTCTTTGAGCGACGTTTCCTGGCCAGCAGCAAGCTGCAGGTTGTCTTTGACTTTGTAGCTTCCAAGGGATATCCTTGGGAGGAGTACAAGCTGCTGGGCACCTTTCCAAGGAGAGATGTGAGTAAATGTACCTTTCAGGAATAAATACCACTACTTCTTACTCCTGTATGCTAGATGACCAGTATGTTATAGCGTAGAAGGTAAAAGATATGCCTGAATACGTCAGAGTGCTGCCAAGCTCTGTGGCTGTAAGCAAGCCAGGTGCTAACCTACCAGTGCTATCATATGTTACATACAAAATTGCGTTGCAAAATCTGTTTCCAGTGACATTGTCAAAAACCTTCTGTTTCTGAAACAAACAAGTTGTGGACCATATTCAATGAAATCTGCCCAAATATGCTGAGCCAGCATTGCTCACGTCCTGTTTTGAAGGGAGCTGCATCAATATTAGTACGCTGTTTGGGTCTGTTACGGGCTTGTAGTTCTGATGTTTCTGGTTTTGCCGTCTCGATGCAATTTTATGTCATGAGCAAGGAAGGCTCAGTGTCAGATAGTATACAGTTATGAGCTACTCAGTGCATTCTAATAAATTATTCATCCACCTGTTACATAATACCAGTAAATAATCATTTGTTATCTCCTACCTCAAAATTCTAATGATATACCTGCTGTGACCGATTTTCAAAATCAATACTGCTTGCTGCTTACAAAAGCCGCTTAAATTCTGTTGATTTATCAACAGATATTTATGTGCTGGTTACTAAATGTCTTTGAAAATATACCTATATGTTTTCTGCTCTATTATAAATTAACTTTCATTTCTTATTTAGCCATTGTTACAGCAAAGGCAAAAGTCAGTGGGTCCAACTGGGCAGCAATTACCTGGGGCCCTGCATAAAAGGCGAAGGTAACGGGCACTACAGAGATGACAGTACAGAGCCAAGCAGTGATGGGTGAAATTCAGCAGCTTTTTGGCTGTACTGCCTCAGTACTGCAAACGTGTGGGGGCAGCTCTGGATCAGCCGGGGTTTTGTTTGCTGGGGGCATCTCCAGGTGACTGGTTAAGCCATTTTTCATTGAAGGAGCTCAGTAACTTGGGTGCTTTTCCATTTTGTTTCCCGTCACTACTCCTGAAGGAAGTTCACTAGGAATAAGGCTCTGATTAGCATGTCTACAGTTCTGTTTTGTAACAGATACCTCTTGCTTTATCGTCTTATTTGTAAGTACTCCAAAGGGTCGCCAGTGCTCCAAAGGAGAAGAAAATAATGTCCTTAGCAAGCATACAGCCTTGAGAGTGGATGTGATTTCTGACCAATTTTTGGCATAACTCTGTGTAGTGCTTACTGCTTTTCTTCCACCTTGTCTTATATTGAGAATCCTCATCAGTCAGACTGAAAAGCAGCATTTAAGGAATCTCATTAATCACTAATTAACTTTACTCCTTAAGCGTGTAATATCATTTCCAGTGGAACCAAAGACTAGAAGTCATCTATGTTTCTAGGATTACTGATCGTTCAGTTTACTTGACAGATGAAAAACAATCTTTTACACTCCAAACAATGTTTTTTGTGTATTTTAAATATTCTGGAAGTCATACCTCCCTACCTGTAACATATTTATGTCTTAGTACGTATTTAATTTTAAAAAACCTACAAGTATATTACTCTAACTTTTTACATTTGTTTTGCACTTTAGACTGGCTGTGTCTGTGCCTAATCACATCATCATTATTATTAATTTTAGTCCTCTGTAACAAACTCAGAAATTGATCAGACAACTCACATAAGAACAAATTAAAAAAGGAGTAGAAAAGAAAAAAGACGACTAAATTAGAACAGGCTGCTATTTTCAGTACATTTGTGAAACTGCCAGGGAGAAAATGCTGAGACAAAGAAAGGAGAAATTAGTGGTAGGATACAGAGCTGTTGGTCTGTTGCGTGGGAAGCAAAGACCCTGTCATCTTTTTTCTATGATTCCAACCTAATAATGCCATGTATGAGGAGTCACATAAATGATTCATGCCATTGACTCGGTGGCCGTGTATGAATCCGGTTGCCGTTGTGACCACCAGAGCTACAACAGACAAAAAATAATCCCCAGGGGTTTGCTAACCATTGAGAACTATAAATGACATCTGCCCTGTTCCCTGGGTTTGGAAAGTTGGAGTGTGCAACTCCATAGACAGACTTAAAAAAAAAAAAAAAAAAAAAAACGTCGTCATTGATGGATGCCTTGGAAGTATGGTAAAAGTATATATTCATTGCCTTGGGCTTCGTGGTATACATAGTCTCTTAAAAATACACTGTAAGTTGTCAAGGCCCTTCTGCTATATGATGTGTATCACAAACATCCATTGAAGTCTGTGCAACAAGAACAGAGCAGTTGGGATGCTTGTGCTCCAGAAAGTATAGCATTTAAAATGTCTGTTTGTATTTAAACTACACGTAACATTTTTTTTTTAATCTGTTTGAAAGTATCAGAATTACTTTGCTGGAGTTTTTGCTGCAATAAGATGAAAACATGTCTTCTCAAGTTAGTATTTTTTCTTCTAACCTAATCTGTATTACAATAACATACACACCCCCAAAAGTGTTTCTGTCTTATTGAAACGAGGGGATTATCTTCAACCAAATCAGCATTTTCTTGTTATAAACTTGTTAGAGCATTCTTACCTGCTTTTCAGCACCATCAGTCCTGATACAGTGTTGCTGAAGTATTTTTACTTCTTTGGTAAATAAAAATTCATTAGTTCTTAGTTCTATGTTCCAGTTGCTTACACAGATATCCTTAGCTAACTTAAAGTTGGTATCATAACCCTACTGTAAATACAAACTTCTACACACGAGTAAATACACAGATTAACCTTTTCTAGACACTACTTGTAGATTTTAAAGCAGCAGTGACATTCCAAAGCAGTTAAGCACATGCAGTGACTTGTTATTGGGTCTTTGTCACCGACTGTGTTGTTCTTTCTACTAGCGCTGAAATTAGATATTAACCACCTCCTCTCTCAGTACCTTAACCAAGGCAGCACTACGTACCGTACCGACAAGTGTGTATCACACGGGTGAACCTGGGTCAGCAGGTAACTTGTACCTCTAACTTTGAAAACGTTTGGCAAGCACATCTTTCGGAGTGAAAAGCTGTATTATAAGTTCTTTGCATTATTCTTAAATGCACCTGCAAAGGCTTTACGGAAGCAAATGTGTGCGCTATTTAAATGTATGTGCTGATTTTAGAATTATAGTTCCTTTTCTTCCAAGAATTGCTCTACTCTGCAAAATGCATTTAACTATAACAAAACCAGCTTACCCTAAGCATATTAGCATGCTCAGCCAACCTTCTCATTCGGTATTTCTTCTAAGTCCCTTTCTCTTAAAAGCCTTCCCGAACACTAATTTCAGTAGTCCTCTCAGTCTGCCAGCTGCCAGATCCACCTTCTCCCAGTACCCTGGAGACTTCCCGGACGATCAGTTCCTCACGTCCTGCTGTGGTGGAGATCTGCAGAAGTCTTCCTAAAACTCTTTAACATCTTACGGACTGGGCATTTCACCACACTTCAGGCAAGAAGCTGAAGGTGTACCACGTCTAGCTGAAACTACAGGAGGAACGTGCAGAACAAACTTACCCAAACTGGGCTTCAGCCACCCTACTAGGGTTAATGATACGTTTGTGAATGCTTTACGGTATCTGTCAGAAAAGGAGGTCCTGGCATGCTCTTCTCTTTTGAAAGACTGTTTTTGAAGGAGTGAATTTATTAATTTCTTCTGAAAAATCAAAATTGCAATCTACGATTTCTTCTGCTCATTTCTCCTTAAGGTGGAATACATCAGTTATGTGTTTGAGAGTATGCCTTTTGCAGACATGGTATTAGAGACTTAAGCTCTTTATTTACTGTATCTGGAAGCCCTGGTAAGCCAAGACTTCTACAGTATTTCACATTTTATTTTTCTGAGCCACAGCTTAGGATCAGGTGGCAGTTAAGTCACTTAAGGTTATTTAAATGCATCTAAAATGTTGCTTAATAATTCAGAACCAGTTTGCTCTGTTTAGAGTATTAAGATTTTTTAAATCCTTTTAATTAACCAATTTCAACAGCAGTTTAAATAAACAGAAACAAAAAATCTGTCTCCCTTGAAAGGGCAGAAAATAAATTTAACTCAAATTGCATGTCAATTTGAATTAGGTACGATCAGGATTTCAGTAAATTTAGGGCCAGACAATTCTCAATATTATATGGGAGTACAGAGTAAGATATTCCTCCAAACCCAAATGTGATCGTTCATTCCTGTGCTCTGGCAGGAGTAATCCTCTTTGATGCCAACAGTGGTGAAAATAATGCCACGGGATAGTAAGTTTAGCTGCAGCACCCAGCACACACAGTCATCTGAGCAGGTAACTATCCTCTGATGTTCTTGGAAAGGTAATGTTAGAGCATGATCCCTCTATTGCTATGCCAGGTAGTTTGGCAATTTTGTATATCAGTTCTAGAAGCCATTCTTTGTAAGGATTATTCTGCATTTCACCCAGTGCAAACTACTTCCTTCAAATAACCTACTTTTAAACTCATTAGGTGGTGTTTAAACTCTTTACATAACTCTTTCATGAACTATTTGTCCAAGACCATCTCTGGCTTTTAACATTCTTTCCCCTAATCATCATCGTGATAGAAAGATGGAAGAAAGATGTTATCGTGCGAAAGGATTCATGCAGTGTCATGGGTATAACCAATAGCGCTTTTAGGAACTTCACATAAATCAGGAAAGTAGCTTGAATATCTGTCTCATGGCAAAGGAGGATTTCAGGTGAATGAAATATTTTTCTGGTATGTTCAAAAAATTTGAGAATGTTTTTGGTAAGTTCAGGGAAAATTTAACATGTGATCCATGTAATTTTCCCAGTCATTTCAGTTACTGGTATTTATATTTCGTACTACATAAAATAGTACTCATCTGTTTTAATTCACATAATTTAAAATTTTTCAGGTCAATATAGATCTGATGGCGGCATGTGTTTATCAGCTCTGAGCTAGTTTACACAAGGCCACAGCCACCTACAAAGGCAGACGTCCCTCCTCTTGTCATTTACAACTGTCCTTAAGTCAACACTGCCTGCCCTTGCCTTCCCTCTCTTTTCAGGATATGTTGTTATTTTATTTATTCAAGCAGTTATGTTTAGTTTAGTTAAGACACTGAGAAGTTGCCTAAGCAAATTGGCATACAAGACTAGCATATTCCCATGCCTCTTTTAGAAGCATGATTTCTGATCGTTCTTCCTGATGACTTGTAACAGTAGAACAATTGGACTGATGAGCCTCGAGCCAAGAGGAATGGACCACGTATCACTGCAGCCAGAACGCTGAAGCATTTGCGACCCCTAGGTTTTATTGCTTTTAACAAGTTCGTTGCTGACAAAGAATAGTATCACAGTCTTTCGGCCAGCACCTACAAAGGGAATAGGTGATATTCTTGCCCTACTGAAGTCAATGGCAGTACTTTAGAGAATATGGAGTAGACTTTGCTTCTTGAAATGTGATGTTTACTTTTGTGGAAATATAATTTCCATATAGGTAGTCAAAAATTCTCTAAGTATTACAGAAAGATTTTTCATAATGTTTTCTTCCAAGGGAGACAGACTTGATCTGTCTTTTCAGACCTGGTGTCTTTGCGTAAGTAACTATGATATCCAAAGAGAAAGATTAAAGCCCTTCATGTATCAAGTCACTGAAAGGAGATGGAAGAAATGTCTTCCTCATCCTGTAGATGTAAGCTTATTCTAACAAGAAGTAGAATTACATTCTATAGGTCAATATAGTTTCTGATCTCTTAGAACAACTCCATTTGAATCCAGGGAATGTTTAACCAATTTCAGGAAATAGGAGTGCATTTCAGATGAGCTATTTTACTTAAGACTCACTAAAGTAAGCAAGCATTCACCGCAACGCTGAATACTCAATGCGGTACGTGAACTCTCAGTTGAGTCATCCTCATTAGTTAACCCAATGACTAATGCCAACCATGTGATTAATATATTCCACCCAAGCACATCCCTCTGACCAAAAGTGTTCTTTTATTCGGCACTGCCTCATTTTACAAAACGTTTATTTCAGGGGAGGCGCGTTATTGTTCACAGGAAGATGCCTTAGCTAAGCCGCAGAGCTTTGCTGTTGCATATGGCATTATCCAATGTAAACTGGGCGTAAGATATTTTGTACTTTTTCCCCAGAATTTATGCTTAATATCAATTTTGTGTGTTTTTTTTTCCCCTCGTAAGAAGAAAATGTAATGATAAAATACCCATAAAGAGCCTTTGTAATAGTATGATACTAGGAATGCTGTGTCTGGTTACCAGAAAATTTAATGATCTCCTGCTGTTTTGGTAATTGCATAAGTAATACATCAGACTAAATCACCAAAGCAGTGTTAGGCGCGCTTTTTATTCTATTTACCTATCTACCAATCACAATGTTATACTGTAGATATCATTGTGGTATTTGAACATCTTAATCCTTTGAACTTGTGGTAAAAATCCTTTTGGATTGTTTTTCCATGCAGTTATAATTAAGTGCACATGAATCCAATCCTGGGTCATTCTCCTGCGAGTGACTGTGTTCACATCCATTCCCCTTTGGGATGTATGCAAAGCAAAGTTCTTGCAGTTCATTTGGAGCACTAAATGTATTTATATGTTTTCAAACTTCCCGAAGATGTGGCTGTTTGCTTCCTTTCAGCTCCGCATCAATACCCACGGTGAAAGCTATAGTATTTCTGGGGACATGATCTTTTGTCTCTGTAGGTAGCACATTTAAAAATAATTAAATACATGAATAATTGTTAGTTCGGTATAAGCATACTGGCAGCAGTGCCCACAAGTAAGCGGCTGTTTTGCTCCTTGGCACGGCAGAAGGGATGCTTAACATACAAATGCTCTCATCTGGAAATGCCAGCACTTAAACCTTTCCTCTACTCAGCAAGAAAACTGAGAGTAAATAGTGTGAAGGAGCAGGTGATGGGGCTCTTCTGCCCGCAGGTCCTTTGTCAGGAAAAGACACGTTCCAGGGTATTCTGTCGGTTTCTCTTCTTCCAAGAAACCACACAAAGAATTCCTAAATAGATCAACGATTTCAAACCAGAAAGAAGGAAGGGAGGAAAGCAGAAAAGCTGAGGAGAGCTTTATAGCACCTTCCTCTTCCCTCAAAACTGAAGTCCTCCAGTCTCGGCGTCGTTGGCACCGTGGAGACCAGCATCGTCTTGTTCAGAACCTGCAGATAACTCCTCTGACCGACACTAACTTCGACTTCTTGCTGTCAGTGTGTAAGGCAACTTGTGTAATACTTTAACGCCATCAATACCACATCCACAAAAGTCATATTATTGAAAGAGCTCTAATTAATTGAAATAGTGTTCTGTTTTCACTTCTCCTGGCAAAATGAAAAAGTGTATTTGTTATTTGGGCATTGAAAACGAGCTGTTTGAAAGGCTAGAGGAAGATGCAGCCTTTTTGTAGTGATTTTTCAGTGAGATTAATTCTTAGAAATAAACACAAAACAGATATTCAGTCATGTTAGTAATTGGATGTATTTTGGCCATATTTTGCGGGAGTACTGACCGCTAAACAAAATTTCTGATCTTGGGCTAAAAAGAAGCACAGAACTAGCCCAGAGCTGCCCAAGTGGAACTGCTCTACACAGCATTTCCTAACGTCTTTTATTGGAAGGCAGATAAACTCTACTTATATATTTATTCTACAACCCACTGTTAAAAAGTCACAGGATTTGGGGGAAAATCTGATATTTTGTAAACATAATTAATCCCTGGGATTGTATTTAGTTTTGGTGCGAGAAGTGTTTGTGGTTTTTTAAGCTTTGTTCCACAAACATGAGGTATATTTCCCAATTTAAAAAAGGAAATTTTCATGTAGAATCATGAATTCATAATGTTGGACTTTTAAAAAGCACCAGATAGTCCAGGTGTCACTATACAAATATAGCAACACTGGGTTGGGGCTTATCCTTATTGCTTATGCTGCCCTGCCATCATACTTAGTATTTTATAAAACAGAGGAGAACACAGTTGCTATCTTAATTTACTGTCTAAAAAGACAAGTAATGCAAGTCAGGTTTATAAGCCTTCACTGATTAAAATCTATGCAGCAGGTTCCGTTCTGCTATACATTATGTTAAGTCAATGAAAATTTACACTATGTAAAGATTGGTGGCATCTCGGGTATCTCAGAGAGCTGCACAGCTTTTCTGAGAAAGTGGAAAGCGTGCTCAAAGTAGAGGATATAAGATCACAATTTTGTGTTTTATCAACATCTGTTACTTTGCTTAGTAAATGTATTTTTTAAATGTGCTTAATCTAAAATACTGTTTTGAGAAAATCTCTTTGGAGAAATAAGATAATAAGAGCGTGACGTGTCTGGATTAAAAGCTTTGTACTTAGAACGAGACTAGAAGTCTTTTACTATGACATATTTTTCCTTATTTGTGACGGCCTTCTTCAATTCAGATGTAAATTATCTCCCAGTTTATTCAACTAAACCAGATCTAATTGCATATATTTCTATAAAGTAGCCCTACTTTTGTTTGTTGCTCAAGTTGAGCATATTATCCGTATAACCCACAGATACTTCAATAGGTAGAAGGGATTCACTGTATTTGTTTGTGTGTCATTCTGAAAATATAGTTTTTTAAACAGATCTGGTACTTCACCAGGTGTGCCTTTAAGTAATTTCTATTGCATTTATACTTTAGGAGGATTAGGAAAGAGAGTAAAAGAACTCTTTGTCCGTTAGATTCATTAAATGTATTCATGCGTGTGTAAGTGGTATAGAGGCTGTGCTACTCAGGAATCAGATCCTTGTCCTAGGGTGTAGAGAAAGGTGAAGGGTGTGATATTTACTGCTTGTGTAAGTGTCATAATAATTGTGTATTCGATTCTTTACTTTTAAATGACCTTCCTGGGCATTAAGCCATTTTTTTTATTTATCTTTTCCCCGCGGAGTTAGGGAGGGTAAGGAACCACACCTTTGAAATCGTAAAAGTACAGCTGTTCAGGGTGTGAATGTGTAATAGAACAGATAGGTCAGCAAAGGTGAAGATAGAAATAACACCAAAATTGTTCTAGAAGGAAGAAGACTTTGCTACAAAAATGCATTAAAATGTTGTTTAAACTAGTATTAATTTTCATTATTGGGTCATTAAAAAACCCAAGGAATTTATTCCGAGTGAAATGTAAGTAGCTACTACATTCTTACAGAAGAATTACAAGAGTTAACATCACTATCTTTTGGTTTTGCACATCTTACATCATTCAGACTTCAGAGTGCTGCAGAAGTACTTCAAACCAAGTAGCTAGTGCTCAGTTGAAATAATTACCACAGAATTCATTTAAACAAATACCTGTTAAAATAATAAATTTCCTGAGCACCAAACCAACGTCAGTTGTATAACGAAGCTCTTTACATTAAAAGGTGAAGTCTTGGCTCCAGTGCACCAAAGCGTAAGGTCCTGTAAAAGTGTATCCATGGTTGGAAGAAAAATACTGTTTTACCGACTTACAGCTATTTCAGTGCAAGTGAAACATTTCATAGCTCAATGGCAAGATCTCACACTGATAGAAATAAGGTCTGGTTCCCACCCTCTGGTCATGTTGCTAGAAAGAGTCTTCCCTGAAGAGAGGGGAGTGTTAGAGGTTGCATAGAAAGTCATTTGCCTGAAGATGCAAACTCCCAGGGCGCTATTTGCTTTGGCGTTGGGACAGCCCTGAATGCGCATGCATGCTATTCTGCAGGATTCTGTGAGCTTGAATATTAGTAATTTTGCTGTCACTTGAGTTACGCTCTCTTAGCATCTGAACATTGTGTCCTTCCTCTGCCACCCTCCTCACTATGTAAATTTGAAACAGCTTGGAGCCTCTTTTTAAGGGGCTTTACTTTACGTTTCATTATAAAGTACTTACCTTAGCAAAACCACAAAATATATTTTAAAAATACATTCATCTCATCAGCTGGTATCACCATGTGATGTGTGGGTGGACTCTTAGAATGCACGCATGTGACTGGTAGAAAGTCAGATACAGACTTGAAAATATAGAGAAATACTATGCTTTTTGCATTTGTTTAGCAAATGCTGAATGCTTAATTTGGTGAATTTTGCAACCTTAATCAAGAAAACATTGATTTCACCACATGTGTACCTATGTAATCTCATTGAGTTCAACAGGATCAAATCAGATTCAGTATATAAACACATGCGTAAATGATTTCCTGTGTAATTGCCAACAATATACAAAAATCTTTAAATAATAAAGATTTATTGTAGGGGGGTTGGGCAATGTAACTTACATAATGCACAGAGCTGTTTTGAAAAGAGCGCCATGCAATGACATCGGAGCAAATGATTGTCAGCACTGAAGTAGACTCCAGAATTTATCCTAATGGTAATGAAACAACGTACACAGATTTAAATATGAAGGTATTTTAATACTTTGCATTATGAAATAATCCATGTAAATTTATTTAAGTAAATAAAATTCATTAAAACACTACATCAGACGCACCTTTGCGGGCTACAGCTCTCCCAGGGTCCTTTGATCTCTATTATATATCATTCTTTGGTTTCTAATTCTGTTTTAAAATACTGTAAGTTACAAAGCATCTTAGGTCTTATATTTCATATATTTGCAAGAGAAACCATTTCTTTTGGTAGGAGGTGTGTTCACTAATAAGGCTTCTATTCTTCACAGTGAACAACATATTTACAAACCACAAATAACAAAGTAGAAGCTGCAGAAGGGTTATGGTGTGATAATTAAGTACAATGGCGACCCATATGAACAGAAAATGCCAAGGACCTAAAACAAAGCAACAACAGCTTTGTTTGTTGACAGATGTAGGAGCCATATTGTTAGTTAATTGGGTAATGCTGTAAACATTTGCAAACTCTGCTGTCCCTCAGTGAATTAAGCAGCACACGGAAATTATGGTGAAAAGCTGCCCCGTCCTTTTGCTGCAGGTACTCCACAATGCTTTTAGCTACCTTCTAAGCATGAAGACATTGAGGAAGGGACATCGTGCCTTGTTATTATTTAAGGCACTTGAAGTTTGCAAACCTTAGGATACGTATCTTGCATTACACTCAAGTGAGTAATAGGTTTCCATATGGTTACAGTCTGGAAGATTGTGTTCATTGCCTAGGCTTGCTTTTCAGATTTTTTTTTCCCCAAATATAGAAGAGACTTGTTCTGCCTTTCCTAGCTTTTCTTGCAAAAAAAGGTTGTGGGATTTGAAAATAGAGAAGTCTAATTAGCTACTGGCTTGAACTGAAAAGAAGGAAAATTGCTTCGCAGGTGCACAATACCTCATGTGCTGTGAATTGCAGAGACCCCTATTTACCTCGCTTTCTGTGCCTATGTGCAATAACGGACTGTAGCAGAATACCAAAACATTAGAAAATGCAACAAGATACTTAATTAGCATACTTCTGTAATCACAAACTTAAATGCACTACTTTGGCTGTTTTTTACATAACAGGTTTGCTTTCTAAGATAATAACCTTTCAATAATTTAAGCAGCATCTGTGCAGGAATGCATAATTGGACTGTAGATAATAGGAATCTAAAATTGAGTCTGGTTTTTATAAATTATTTTTCTCTTCAGACATTTAGCAATAGCTCACCATGGTACATGAAGTTTAAGAAAATATGTTCCTGCTTTGGGAATCAAAATAATGCATCTGTTCATGTTTTTTAATTCTGGGTTTTTTTTTAAATTCTGTTGCAGTCAGAGAGGTGAAATTACATTAATTTCAATGGACTTAGGAAGTGATAAGCTTTTAATATTTGTTTAAATAATGAATTTTCTGTAATTATCCAATAAAACAATAGAAATACAAATATATTTTAAGTTTCCCTGATTTGGGGGGGGGGGGGGGGGGGGGAGAGGAGCAATACTGTTTTTGTTAATTGGTAACAGGATTAGGAAGTTATGCTTTTAAGAAAAAAATCCATTTAGCGTTTCTTATTAATTCATAGTATTTGGTGTGCTTGACACTTAATGTCTTCAAAAAATAATTTTAGAAAGCAGTGGCATGATATAATCATAGATAAAACAAATTTAACTTTGGAAAAAATGTTTATTGGTATGCATTTGCATTTATACCTATAGCGTAAGACTAATAATCTATTATTCACAAGCAAATTTCTGATAACTAGTGTGCTCACACAGCAAAATAAACTAAAACAGAATTACCAGGGAAAATAAGTTTAAAAATGGAAGTGAAATATTTCAGAAGATGGTAAGATTAAAAGAAATAATGTTCATCTTTCTATATGAAGCTTTGCAGTAGTCTTCTGAAGAATGTCACAGCGTTGGCATGTAAACCTGAATGTCTGAAGAACATTAGGACCCTTGTCATTATTTTGTCTATATAAATAATTATATTATGTAATATTTACAATTAAATTTTCTTTTCATAGAAGAGATTTATCCTATAGGCAGTAGTCTAGCTTCTGAATAGAATCCTCAACACAGAAGTTTCTTGCTGACTATAAACTGAGAATTGCTCATGTGCCTTAAGTGAAGGTCGGTAATGGGATAGTCAGGACGTTGAGCGGCTTGCAGGGTTTGGTGCTGAGATCCAAATGCTGAAGAATGTTGGCAATAATGGTGCAGATAGTGCCTGTATGTTCTGTTTTCCAAACTGCATGGCATTTAACTCTCACTGGAATTCTCCTGTATGCCCACCTGCACAAGTGATTGCCTAAATACCTTTACAAATCCAACGAGGAGTCAGGATGCCAGGGAACAATCCTCTAATACAAATGTACACATGTAAGTGTCTACGTAAGTGATAGATAGACACGTAGTACTTATAATGCATATATATATATATATATATATACACACATGCATAATAAGTATACACTTCAATAGCTGGGTTGAGATGCAGTTTCACCATACAGTGAGCTGATGTAGCAACTCACTCCCAATGAAAGGAGGAGGGCCCTGCTTCCTCCCTTCTACTTACTGCTTAGTGCTTTCGCTACTTACCTTGCACTGGATTTGCTGTTGACTGGACTTGTGTGTTCACCAGTTAAACTCACTAGCATGACAGAAAAATAACCAAAGAAAAGAGGACAGTTTTCTCCCAGCCTAGGTTCGTTTAGGTGGCTGATAAGCATCAAAGTGAGTGAAAGTTAGGTGCTTCAGCATGTGACTTGGAGCAAGAAAGTGAGTAGGAAAATAAAGGCAGAGTAAGTTTCCCCTTTCAATGGGGAGATCATGTTGGATTGGCTATGCTGCTTGCACCATCAGTTTGATTGAAATTGTAGGATACTTATCTGGGACTACAGTGTTATTTTTCATTTTAACTCATGTGTTCTGGTAATTCTTCCAAAAGATCTTAACTTTGACAAAAACAGACATGTTCACGCATTGGTGTATGGTAGAAAAGCAGACCTTGGAATTAATGTCGTGGATTCTGTTTATTATTATTCTGTTTATTTTTATTACAAAATAATAATAACAACAACAACAACAACACAAAAAATACAATATATATTTCTTAATCTGCATCCTGGGAATTCATACTCACACCTTCAGTTATCACTGACAGAGGGACTCCAAAATCTCCCCAGTGAAAATCTGCCCCGTGAAGATAAACAGTTCAAAAAAGTCTACTTACACATATCTTCTTGTTCTTATCTTTACAGGTGACCCAGCTGGATCCAAATAAATCATTACTGGAGGTAAAACTGTATCCTCAAGAAACCCTTTTCCTAGAGGCAAAAGAATAGATCAAACAAGATTGTAGGACTAATCATCCTTTGACAAGCCAGAGGCACAGCATCGAAAGGAAGACTTCTATCAACGCCACCTTGTACTATCATCCAACTCAATGTCACAACTTTGCCTCTTGCAAGAATCCTGAAAAATCAAAAAAACATAGCTACTTAAAGTTTCACATACATGAGTATATGTTTCCAACCTCATTTAAATGAGCAGAGGATAAAATTCTGCTATGAACACTGAACATTATGACTCTGTTGCTCACTTATCATCCAGCTTTTGTTATAATTAATGCACTGTTAAAATGTGAGTGATTGTTAAGTAGAATTTTTACTCCTCAAATGCCCCCTTTTCACCAAGAAATCTTGGACATTTCTGCCTGTACTTTTGACACTAGAATGCTGTATATTTGATATCTCGCTGAGCCAGTGCTCTCATATATGCATTTTATTTCTGTGTTTGAATTTCTACTTTGTCAACTAATTTAAAAAGGCAGAAAAAACTAACGGGACATTCTCAGCCATGGAAATTTAACAGTATTATAGCAGAAAGCATATAATTTTTGTTAGTACTTTCTGACTTCTTTGATAAGATGTAAGGTTTTGTTTGAAGAATATAGTTTGACATATATGCGAGATATTTATTTACTGGTTCTGCTTTGGGTCTCAGTTCTGGTTCAGTTTAGGAAGTATTTTCCATTACATTGCAGTGTGTGAAACTGCTTATTGCATGATGTGAATATTTAAATAACATTAGAAATGGCCAGTACCAGAAACCTGGTATCTTGCCAACACTTCAGGAATCAGCTGATATTGAATATCAGCTGTTAAAAACCTTTCAAATACCAGATACAAAAGTTCTTTATTTCTCATTATGAAAGAAAGGGCAGTTCCCATTTTAGCAGTTTTCCTTCATTCTGGCACTTGTTTGTATCCTATTACTCTGCTGTTTTAAAGCACCTTGTTTGTTTCATCAAACAATGACTATCTTAAGAGGTGGTGTAATAAGAAATCTGCCTTATTATTGCACACTTTGGACATTTTAACAATAGGTTACTGATCCCGTCTCAAATTAAAGAAATCCTACTTCTCTTGTCTGAAATGTATGCACCAACGACCTGCTATCTGATGTGGAAAAATCTGGTACTTTAAATTTCTCAACCGTAGAATGAGCATACCGAGTCTAAGATCATAACATACACTTGATGACAAACCTGCATCAAAACTGGTTTGGTTAATTTTTTTGCCTTTTTTTTTTAATCTCTGGGCTTACAGGATAGTGCACAACAGCACTACAGAATCATCATCTGCTGATCAAACTTGTTTTTTAAAGCCTGGCACATTGTTTTCCACATATGTTTATATGTAATTCATAGTGTTTATCGTAGCAAGATGAGTTCTGATTTGAAAATTTTATACTAAGCAAAAACCAATTGCACACATCTTTTAGTCTTTCTTTTTTCTTTGGAAGGATGGTGATAGAAAATTAAATGTATGCCTATTATTAGGGTGTTAGTGAAGCCGATATATCGTTACCTTTACCAAAAACGCAAATTTCTGAGCGGGGAAAGCCTTATTCTACCTTTTGTAATTCTGTAATTAGCGAGTGCTACATCAGACACTTTTAGAAATGCAGTATCTACAACAAACAAAAGGTTTGGAAGTGTAAGCAAATTCTAATCATTTGCAGTTCCCAAATAAAAGAATTCATAGCCAATAGAAAGATAAATGTATGTGTAATGGAAAGCTGGATGCAGACGCTTCATTCTGAACTTTTGTTTTCTTACCAAAAAAAATCCACTGTGTTTATTAAATAAGAAATTAACATAGGTTGCAAATTGGGGTGATGCTGTTTCTACAAACAATCACAGTAACACATACAGCAGGATTTTAAAGTGATGCATATCTTTTTTTTCAGATTAGCTCTTCCTTCTAAGCTGGTTATTGAGGAAAAGAATTGCTGAAATACTGCTACACAAAGCAAAGTGAACTTTCAGCTAACTTGTTTATATTAATCTGTTCTGTTTAACTTTTGTTTGCTCTCATCAGGCTGTTTCCTCTCACTCAAGTTTATTTCTGTATTTTGACTATATATTCTTTACTTTGATACTAGTTTCATAAAGTTATTAAATGTGGCTTGAATATTTGTTGAACTTGTTGAAGTCAGTGCTCCCAGGGGGTTTGTTTGGCCTTTTTTTTTTCTAAACTCTTTTCTATTTTTTCCCCCATTTTGTTCATATTGCAAAATATACTGTCATTATCAAAATGTTCTGGTGATAATTAACTGGAAGTGTTAAAAGTGGTGGCATTACTGCCCTTTGATATAAAGATATCAAGATCAGTATATAGGGATCATTCTGCCACAACGTAAACAAGTGTACCACTCTTCAAATAAAACATTTATGATTTTGGTCCTTAGATACTTTGGGCCTGATTTTAAGAAGCAACTATCTAGAGTCACCTTTCCAAATTACACCCTCAATGCAAACCAATCCCTGTGTAGAAACATTAATATTCTGTGCTATCATTTTCTGCTCTCCTAAACCATGGCATTCACTTCATATGCTCCGCTGACATGGTTAATCCTCTCGTCAGTCTACAGACTGACTTTGTAATTCAGTATTACCATAAAACTGTAACACTTGCTACAGAGCATATCCCTGGTTCTACCTTTTTATCTTCAGGTTCTTCACATTAATGGATTATCATTAACGTGATTAATGCATTAGTTTTAAGTCTTAAGGAATTACTGTTAATGAGTGGAATCCTGTACGATGTGTCGGCTTTCATTATTGGCCTTCAGAGCATTACAGTGAAGGTGGGGCACTCTCTGGCTTTTGAAGAAACTTCCTGCCTATTGACATTGGTGTTTGAAATAATTATTAGAGAATATGCAGAACACAAGTGTTTGCTCTGTATTCTCTGCATACGCACTCTTAAATTTCGGGAGAGTGCTGAGGGTGTTTCTAATGGAGCTATGTTGGGGGTTTTGTTTATTCTTTTTAATGTAGCAGAAAAGGACTTTGGCTTTCGTAAACTGTACCTACTCAGTGACATTAGAAACTTAAAATAAATTTTCAATTACAGTAATATTTCTACTAAAAAGTTATATGATTTCACTCTTCCGTATGTGGGGAAAAACAAAATTGCCATGACCCAGAGTCACAGAAGGACTGAAGCACTTCATTATCCAAGCCTCGTGGCCAGACTCCCTAAACAATGCACAGGAAGATTTAGGTGCCTTAAAATGGGGTCCACAACAAGCAAAGCTACATAAGTCTGTCTCCAAACAAAGCAAAGCAAAAAACCCACATGTGAAGAGTCACTACCAGGCAGAGCCAGGAACTGGTTAGAGTGGTCAGTAGGAAATGCTAAAGATGAAGATGTCTTGTGTATGCCATGCCTCACTGGAGCTAAGGCTTCCTACTCTCTGCTGGCCCAGGGTGCCTCCTCCCGTTCAGGGTTCACAGCACTGAGACCATACATCATGGTAAGCACCAAGTCCTCTCTTCCAACGTTTGACAAAGCACAGGATACATTTTTATATTCGAAACAGTGATGGCGGCCTTCTCCTGGGTCTCCCCTGCAGTTTTCACTGAATTTTACTTTACACTGAAGTTTTCCCATACTGTGAGTCATACGGGCCTGAGAAGAAGCAACCCCCTCTGTCAGACATTTCAGAAGACTACTTCATCGCCACCATAGTACAGGCTACTCTTAATGTGTGTACTCACTCTCTGCTGTCAAAGCTGTTTGACTGCCAAAGTACAGGACTCTTGGAGCTTGTTGAGAGGGAAGGTACAAGCAGGAGCATCAGTCTTCAGGCTGGCAGATGGGGTGCTTGCCTGGGATGAGCTATCCAGCCCTTTCCAGTGACTGTTCATTGCAGTCACTGTTTTTTTCAGACAAATGCCCTAGGAGGAGAGATTGAATGTTGATTCTGCAGCCTAGTTAAGTTTTCTTATTCTACTTCTATAAAAGAGAAGGCAACAGCAGTAGCCTTAATTATTTTTTTTCTGGACAGGTCATGAAAGCAAGCAGAAATGACTACATATTGTGCACAGTGTGACCCATTGTTCACTACCTGAAACCATTTCCTCACAGATGATAGAGACGGAGGAATACCAAATTTAGCACTAAACTTGTCAGGATCCAGGCAGTTTTATAGTCAACTTAATCTGGTATGGATCTGCAGTGCTGCCAGAAGAGCCACCTCTGCCCCCATCTTGCACTGGGACTAGGCAAACTAATCTAGTTTAAAACTAACCATTTTTTTCCTGGAGTAGTTTTCAGACTGATCCAGCTTGCTGAGTGGCTGTACATACACTAGCACCGACAAAAAGCAGAAGGTGGAGCACGAAGGAGGTGAGTAACTGAAGATGAGAGGGAGAGGAAGGCAGGGCTGCTCCTTCTGACAGCAGTGATTTATGGGGCATTATATTGATCACGGTTCTCAATTTTTTTTTTAATGCCTTGTTATTACCTTTAAATTTTACATTTACTTTTGAATTTCAAGCAAATTAAACAAGTGGTATTAAACAACTTTTGCTATCTGAAGTTTCCGTAAGTTTGTGAAACCTGGCAGCCCCAAATTCAAGAAACGGGAAGCCAGACAGGAGGTATTGTGAGTGTTTGCAGTGAGGGCAAGGCGCACTCTAGATCTAGCCTTACTAGTCACTACAGACCTGAGAGAGCAGCCCGAGCACCCTACCTGCAGGAAAAAAGTTTCAACGGGATTTAATGTCTCATTAGATACCAGAGAATTTGCTCCTTAGTCAGGGCTTTTCTCTGTGGATTCTTTTATGTGTAATAAAGACTGAAGTCGCACTGCAGCCTTAATATAATTCAATTAAAATGTCACTCAACTGCTGGTTACAGAAGTAGGCTTCATTAGTTCCTGTGCTCACAAAACTACTGGTTAACACAATCATTATTTTGTACTTACTACCAATGAGTTTCATTTACTATTTTTCCAACTCCGTGTTGTGACAGTCTTCCACAGTACATTGCTATTCACTTTCGATCCAGTCATCTTGAATGAGTTTGTATCATTCATTAATATCATCACTTCACTACTGATAGCTTTTTCCAGATAATGTATGAGTACCTTGAATAACACAGGTTCCCACACAGATCCTTGGGGACATGGCTGGTATCCTTTCTCACTGTGAAAACTGTTGCTTACTGCTTCCAGCTATCAATCTCTGAGTAATACTCCCTTTTTTTCTCAAGAAAAGATGTTTCCACTGTAGTAAACATCACTGCAAATGACTAGCTTAGTTTTCCTGCAATTGCCCTACTTTCATTAAGTACTCTTTTTACACCCTGAAAATATATTAGTCCAATTATCTTTCTGGCAGCCTTCCTGTTTCTGGTATTTTTAATGATCTTTTACACCTTTGGCAATTGTTCCTCGAGGTCTGTCGGTTGTTTAGTTTTGTTTTTGTGTCTTCCAAAAGTTAACTTTCCACAGTCATTTTCTTTTCTGTTCTCCATATTTGAGGCCGTCTTTCAATTGCATCCTTTAATGTGCTGGCTAATACAGCTCAACTACTTCTGGTGGGCCTTCTGGAGTCTTTTTAAGTAAGATAGATGTGTACTCTGAGAATCTAAGACAGTGTCTTCAAATAGTTTTTATTACAATCTTAGTCTTTTACCTGTGACTTAATTTCCCATCATTATCTTCCTCTTTATGCAGTTTTCTTCTTGAAGAGAAATGCTACTCTGGTGACATTTTTATTATTTTTAGTAAAATAGTGAATATAAGTATGTTTTCATTGACCTCAAAATGTGTTTTCTATCATTTTATTTGCCTCTAGCTTTATTTAACCTATTGTCACAGTCCCCATTATCATGAGTTCCTATCATTCATTGGTATTTTATACCTCGTAACTATAGCACCCTATTCATGATCTTGTCTTTTTGAAATTTACTGAGATACCTAATTTGTTGTCATTTGAAACCTCCCATTCTGTTTCAGGCATTTTAGACGTTTTAAAATTATTCTAATATGTACATAGAAATATTTTTCATTTTGTTTAGGTCTATTTGCCTGTTTTATATGCCCTGATTAATTAGGACTTTCGTTGTGTAAGGAAAAGCAAGCATTTCGAAAAATGTGGTGGCAACTGAGAAGGGATTTTTTAATGACAATTATAAACTCACATCTACAGAGGAACTTAACAAATTATTTTGTGGATCTAATTGAAAAAATCTAGAGGTTTTTTTAGAATTTAAGTATAACCTGTGAATTGCAGAGAACACTGAGTTGCTGAAAAATATTTCTACTTTTTCAAGGTTTAGACGAAGGTGAATAAGACATTGTGTGACTGTTGCAGTATCCTCTAACATAGGAACAAAAATGAATCGAGGCTTTCAAGATTACAATTCCTTGTAAAGTTTGTTCAATCCATTTTAACTTTTAGTTTACTAATCTTCCCTAGTCATATGAAAAGTTATTTTATGCACATATATTAAAAGAATGAAAGTACTCTCAACTGGGAAGTCTTGGTAGATACAAAACATTCCTTTCATTTTATAAGCAATTTCAAGGCACATGTGGAGTTTACTCCTTTGACAATTACATTTTGGCAGCTATAGCATTCTTTCATCATTCCCTGTATTTTAGATGTTTTCAAGTGTATTTTTTCCTTCAGATAATGCTTATTATTGTATTGCCCTTCTTGTCATCAAGGAATCACTATGCACGAGCAGTATTTCTTATCAATCAAAAAACGCCGGATTCAACAGAACACACATTCTAACCAGTTAACCCTTTGAGAATTCTTAATTTTGCTTTACAAACACCCTCCTAATGTTCTTAGCATTTATCCAGCTGCCATCATAGCCTACTTCTGGAATGAAACCAAATCCTTGTGAAATTATCATAGTTTTCCAAAATGAATCAAAGTGGTGAGCTGATAACTCTACTTTTTATTGAAACAAAAATGCTGCTAATAACAGAAATAATTAAGCAAATAAAAGTTAGATTAACACCACTGGATTCCGTAATCTAGTGGCTGCTTGATGCCTGCTTTAAGATTCACTGAGGTCAAATAAAAAATACTGTAAAGGTGTACTTAGCTACTACAGTTCTTAAGAAATGGCACAGCACAACCGATCGCACTACACGCAAGTCATGCTCTCTGTGCTGAAAGAGGCAATAGTATTAGAAGTCACCATGTTGCCTTTATACCATCCTGTAGTAAAATAATTTCCCATAAGCAGACTGAATCCTTAGGAGACCAATTAAACTAACTTTATGGCAGTTATGCACTACTGGGTTGGTGAAAAGGGGCTGGTCACAGCAGGATAAGAATCAAGCTCATAAATGAAGAGCAGCCGCAGCAGAGTAGTATGAAAGAAGAACAACGGAAATTATACTGTCAAAAAAGCTGTTAAAGTGTCGTTACAGAAATATTAACTTAGGTTTGATCTTTGTATTTAAAATTCCAGCTTCTAATGGATTCCTTCTTCCAATAAATTTATTCCCATTATTTTAAAAACATTATAAAAATTAGGAATTTTTTTATAATTACTTGCTTATGAGAATCTTATAGCAAGGAATTTATCTTCCAAGAGAAAGTGGAATTGATTGCCCTCAAAGTGTAATGTGGATTTAAAAAAAAAATCTTTCAGTTACCATAATCGCAGATATTTTTAATTACAGGCAATCCACTTATCTCAAACAGAAAATGGACTTTCAGGTTATTTATGCACCACTAGGAAAAAGGACTAATAATTATTAACAAAGTAGGTAGGGTTCATATTATTTTTAAGCACAGAATAAGGCTGAAGACTTTCTACACTCTGTACAACGTAATAGTATATATCAGTGCTTAAGCACTGCAGAAAAATATTGCCTCCTCCCCACTAAAGAGGAAATAAATTGTTTTACAGGGGAAAAATGTTATTAATAATGAAAAAGAGGCCCTGTTCTTACAAGAAAGTATTATCCAGACTTGGAATTACATGAGAAAAATATACTTAAACACAGACCCACTGTAACATTAGTCTCAGAATCAGTGATAAATTCTTAGCATGCTATCTCAAGGCAAGAAAGTCTCTACTGCAGCACTAACCACCAAAAAAGATGAGTCGTCCTTTTGATGGAGGGTTTCTTGGCAACCAGTTTGTCCTGTCTGAAGTAATGAAAACCTCCAGAGCTAGGAGGAAAGAGTACGACAGTTCTTCACCCAAAAGAAAATAAAGGAAAAAAAGTTTGCACGACTTCTTCAAGCTCATCATCCCTCCCCCCGCCTCCGTGGTGATAATATTGTTCAGCGTGCCATAAATTCAACCTTTTTGAGTAACCATTAGATAGCGCCGCGTGCTTAATGGGAGAGTATATCTTGTACCTGAGAACTAACCGTTCTCTGTCTTCTCATCCCATGGTTTTAACCCGTTTCAGACACCACCTTTCCCGTCCTTCCTCAGCTGCAGAAACCAGCCGCCTTTCTGTCTTTCTCTCAAGCTCCGCTCCGGTTGCTGTTAGCAGAACATGGCCAGCATCCCTGTCACTTGCCATGGCACCTTCACTATCGCTTCTCCCAAAGCCTCACAACCAAGCGTGTGCTTCACAACCAAGTCAGGACTTTTTCTCCTCCATGGTTTTGGGGGGCTGATAACCAGGTTTCCTGGCCGCTCTACCCGGAGTTACCTCGAAGCGCCGGGTGCAGCCCGCAGCTGAGGAGCAGCGGCCGACGGGCCGCCCCTGAGGGAGCCGAAGGGCACCTCAACCTTGCTGCCCCGCTGGGGCGTTCTTAACTTCCAGGGCCCGTTTTAGCACACAGAGGTGCCCTGAAAAGAGCGGGAGGAGAGCCGCTGGCTTCTCTGTGAGCGATCAGGGCCGGCAGTTTGTCCGCCGGTGACCCCCGCTACCGCAGGCGGGCACGGCTAATGGCGGGAAGATCCGCCATCGAGGCCTTCCGCTGCCGGTGGGTGCGAGGAGGGGCTCCCGCGGGGCAGGGAGGCGGGAAGGCGGCAGCGACCCGAGCGGGGCAGGGGCTGCGCTGGAGCGCCGGGGCGGGACGGCGCGGGGAAACGAACCGGCCCCGGTAGCGGCTCCCGCCCCGCTCCGGGCAGCCGTGCCCCTCGCCGGGCGCCCGCCGTCGCCGCGACAGAGACGCCCTCGCTCCTCCTGCCCGCCCGCAGGCGGCACTGGCCGGCCGCTCCGGCGGAGTTTGCTTCCTCAGGGACGGGCCCGCTCCGGGGTCCCTCAGGGGAAAGCGCCTGGGCTCGGTGGCTGCGGCGCTGAGGAAATGGCGGCCGCGGAAACGGCCCGCCCGGTGCCCCGCAGCCGGCCGCCTCACCGCCTGCCCTGCGCGCTCCTCCCGAGGGATTTGCCCCGTGGGGAACGGGACACCCCCGTCACCCGCCCGGCACAGGCCGGGATGGAGCCGCAGCGCCAGGCCAGAGCCGGCGGCGCCATGGCAAACCGCGCCGTCGCACCTCGGGGCCGGCGGGCTCCCCCGGGAAAGCGTCGGCGCCAAAGCACAGGTTGGGGAGAGCAACGGCCTCCGGCGGCCCAGCGGGGCCGTGCCCTCAGGGAGCCGCCCGCGCCCAGCAGCCGCCCCTCGGCCCCTCCTGGGCTGGGGAGAAGCCGTCGACGGAAAAATCCCCACCGGGCACCGGAGGGCCGGCGGCGGGCGGGCGGGAGCGCTAATGCCGCTCGCCCAGGCGGAGCAGCGACCGGGCAGGCACGCGGCCGCGGGGCCGGCAGGGTGAAGCCGCGCACCGATCAGCGTGCCGCCGGGAGCGCCTCGCCGGGGCCGCCCGGGGAAGCGCGCAGCCGGGGCAGCGGTGCGAAGCCGCTCCCCGGGGTCTCCTTTGCCTTCCCGCTCGGCGCGGATCCTCCGCGGCCGCCCTGGCCGCGCTGCCAGCGCGGAGCTGGCTCCACACGCCGGCTCCCCACGCCGGTCCCGCACGCCGGCCCGGCTCTGCCCGCACAGCCGCGGCGGAAAGTGCCCGTCCCGTCCGCCCCCGCCAAAAAAAAAGAGTGAAAATTAATAAAAGTAGGATCAAAAGGGGGGGGGGGAACAACCTCCCGTGGAGCGAGGCCGCTCGTTGCCGTGCCTTTGGCGAGCGTGGGGCCGCCGCGGCGGCGTGTGCCCTTCCCCACGCGCGTGGGCGGAGATGGGGCCGCTCAGCCCTGCGAGGGGCGAGGGGGCGCGCAGGGAAGGAAAAGAGAATTGCCGGGGAAAAAACCCACAACACATGGAGCCGAAAGCCCTGGCACTGCCCCAGCGCTGCCCGGTCCCGCGGGGCTGACGGCAACCGGTGCGGCACGGGGACGGGGCTGAACGGTGCCGTGGTCGCTTGCGGATGGTCCGTCATTAGCTTCAGAGAAGCCTGTGTTTGCGTAAGGGCCCCATTAAATAGCGTATGCTAACTGTAAAAAGAGTGCAAGAATGATTTTTTTCCGTAAGTGCGTGTGGTTTTCGATGATGCCATTACATCGGCTCTCTCCTCCCGCCCCTCTGCAAACACTCTCAATATGTCTCTTTAACGGTATAGGTTGTATTTATCTATCGCATTCCGGCAGGATTGTGAAGCTCCTGAGCTCCTAGGGCAACAAACACGGAGGGGGGAATCCTCCGGCAAATCCGAGTGGGGCTGTCACGATCGTGAATAAAAATAAAAGGCTTAATCTTCTCCTTTCGGCTAACGAAACGACTTAGCCTCCAAAACATGGAAGCGCTGCGACGTGCTGAGCCGGGCTGGGGCAGGGCGGGTGCGGGAGCCGGGCAGGGCGGGAGCTGCCCCGCACCTCGGGCTGCCCGTCCCGCTGCCACGGGCGGGGGCCCTTCCCCGGCCGCCCCCGCCCCGAGCGGGCCGCCGTGCCCAGCAGGCCTGGGAGAGCTCGAGGGTTTTTAATTACACTCCTTCCCTTTGCTCCCTTCATTTTTCTGCACCCTTTGCAGCGAGACACACTTGGAATCAGAGTGGTTGTGACATTTTGGTGGCAGCTTATTGTGCGGAACACTTAAAGTTTAAAAAACAAGCCCCATAGAAGTTGAGGGGCTTAAAGCAGCCCCCTTTGTGGGGCAAGACATAGAGTTTTGATTCTGGACAATGGTGTTTCTCAAATTTCTTCCAAAAACCTGCACCCCATCTGTGATCTCAATGAAATCGCTTTTCTCTCTCCCTTCAATTCATTTGGCAAAGGCGAAGCAGATGCATGGGACGGGGTCTGAATTTTAATTATTAGGTTTTACCTGAAACAAAACAGCAAATCCTTTTTACCATGTGTTTGAAGTTAGGAGACGGGCAGAGGAATATAAAATATAATTAAAAAGCTCTCGGATCGTTAGGGAGCTGACAAGAGCCTTTTTAATGAACCTCTCCCAGCGCCCTGTAGTAAATTAGCAGAGCGGAGCTTTCCCCAGTCATTCCGGCTCTGAGCTGCTGCCTCCTCTTTACCTGCGTGTGTCTGTGAGCGTGTGTTTCCACGCCGCGGGCCCACGGCGCAGGAGAGGCTGCGGCACACGCGTGTTTCCCTGCGCCGCGGGCAGGGCCCTTGACAGGCCGGCTCCCGGCCGAGCCCTCGCTGCCCCGCAGCCACCCGCGAGGTGACGGGGAGAGGAGGGGAGCGGGGGCAGCCCCTGCCGAGCCGCCCCCGCCCCGCGGCTGCCTGCCCGGGGACGCTCGGCCGTCCCGCGGAGCTCTGCGGCGCTCCCGACCGCTCCGCGCTCCCGGGAACCCCCCCGCCGCCCTCCGCGCATTATCTCCAAGTGCATTTAACCATCAATAAGGTGCGAAGGGAAGATTGTCTGTCACTTTAATCCGCGCCCGAGGGGCTGGGAAATAAAAAGGGAGAGGGAGAAGGAGGGAGAGGGAGAAAAGGAAAGGTCTTAAAGAGCCTAAAACCCGTACAGGGGCTGTGGGAATGCGGGACCGGGCTCTGCTCTCGCTCGCTCCCCGGCCGCCCCTCAATTAGCAATACGCGCCCTGTACAGGGGAGTGCGCGGCGGCCTTGCCTTCGAAGGTGAGCCGGTTTCCTCGGGGAGACCAGCCGCTCCGCCGCGCTTGCTTCCAGCGGGGAGCGGGGCAGCCGCTCGGGGCGGCCCCGCCGTGGGGCGGGGGCGGCGGGGGGCGCCGGGCCCCCCCCCGGGCGGCCCCGGCCGGCGCTGGGCTCCCCCTGCGGGAAAGGGAAATTCCCGCCCGCCTCCTCCTCATCCGTCAGCGCGCTCGGCTGGTCCCTCGGGAGAAGGGGAGAGCGGCGGGGGGGGTCGGCATCGGCACCCCGCAGCCCCCCCCCGCGCAGAGGGCTGCCCCGCGGCTGGGGGCGCCGGGCTGTCCCCCTCCGCAGGGAGAGGCTGCCGCCCCCCGCCCGCTCCGCTAAAGCGATTAAGATTTCTTTCCCCTCCCTCGGGAAGCGCCAGCCCGAGTCTCCGCCAAACCCCGGGGGACATCAGCCAGCGCCGAAGGCCGGGGGGACGGAACCCGGATTTTTTAATTTTTAGCTCCAGCGCACGGGGTGGGGGGTGGGGGATTTTTGTGTGTGCGTGCGGTTTTTTTCCCTCTGTCTGTGTGTCTGCGTGCGTGTGCGTGGATGGGCACAAGCTCTCAGAGAAAAGAAATTTTAGAGTAACAACTAAAGGCTTTCTTGTGCAGTTATTTTAAGGGCTTTGTTCCGTGCCTGAAGGGGGATGCGCCCATTTGTTCGGGAGGGGATTCGTCACATGCCCCTTTCATGTGAACCAGAGGTTAACAACCTAATGAGCACTTGGTGAAGAGATGAAGCGTGTAAAGAGCCCGATTTTCCCAAATCCTGGGCTGCTGTCTTGGGGATGTGCTACTCTAACCTCTGCCGGGCTAATAGTCTCAGCACTTCCAGCGGGGAGGCCCCGGGAGGCGACCGGGACCGGCAGCGCTCAGGCAGGGCAGCAGCAGCGACACAGCCCGTTTCCAATACCCCACCGGGGAGCCGGGGGGGCCCAGCCCCGCCGCTACATATGTTGGGTCAAGTCTCCCCATTGTGAGCGTGTAAAAAGGTGTAAAAACTCAATCATCTGTAGCTTTTTTCAAGGGAGGGCTTACCCTGGATTTGTTGCATAATGGATTGTTAAAAAAGTAGAGGGTTGAATTAAAACTGTTCCCTAGTCACTTTTAATTAGACCACTCTATTTAATTAGCAAAGTTGAAACATGCAATTAAAATTAGCTCAGTTTAGCGCATATTAAAGGAAATGGGGGACGCGGCTCCGGCTCATATTAAAGCGAGTCGGAGGAGAAATGGCGGAGAAGTTTGAGCCTAAGTGAAGTGACTCTGCGGAGGCAATTCAGCGAGCGACCATCTGCTAGGGCCCGCCGTCCCCCTTCATTGCGAGCCCTCTCCTAATGCCTCCGTCACGACCGTCCCCTCAACGCCGGCGCCTTGCCCGCGGCCGGTGCCGGTGCCGCCGGGCGGTGCGGAGCGCTGCCGGAGCCCGCCGGTGTGTTCGGTGATGTTGGTCTCTAACGGCCCGGTGCTGGGCCCTGTGCCGCTCCGGCGGGGGCCCCGCTGGGGTCGGGCAGCCCCGGCCGCGGAGCCGGGCGGGTCCCCGCGGTGCAGCCGCTGGGCTGCGGGGCGGAGAGGAGCCCACGCGGGGCTCCGTGGAGCCCCGATCTTCCCTTATTTCCTTGCACAAATCTCTCTCCCTCGTCTCTTTTCCCTCCCCCACTGGGAGCAGGGAAATCGAGTTAATAATGTTTCAAATACTTGAGAAGTCTGGGCTAACGGGAGCTCCGTCTACCTTTCCCCGCTCCAGGATCTGAAGAGGTTGCCTGGACTAGGAGGAATGTGCCTTCTTCGGGGGGGGTGGGGGGTGGGGGGGGAGGGTAATTTTCATTCTTGTAATATTGGTTTGGGGATAATTACTTTTAATGTCAAAAAGATTTAGTTTAATATCATCTCTATTAGGCTGCTGGGCGGATAATTAAAAGTGAAGATGATAGCAGCAGGGAAACAGATGGCATTTGCTTACTTTGATTCAGTAGGTAAATAATGAAAAAGTCAATGGCAAACCCCCTAGAACAATTGAAACCTTAAAGAGCACTAACATTAGCAGGTACCTACAAACTGTCTTCCGCTAAGAACGAGATGAAAATACACTAATCAAGAACTATATTTCTCTGGGATGCTTCCGGGCGCTGGGCTGCCTCCGGGCGTGCGTGTCTGCCTTCCCCTACATGGCAGCCAATAGACGGGCTCTTTTTAATTAAGATTTTACTACTGTAATTGGGGGAAGATGCAGCAGTACCCTTGCATGCAGCCCTTTCAAACTTTTGCACGGGAGCAGCCATACATAGGAAGCCTTTACGTGAATCGGGTGGGAGTGAGGAGAGAAATAGACACGGGGCAGTTTGAGTCTTCTTAAAAAAAAAAAAAAAAACAACACCCAAAATCGTCTCGTGTTTTGTCGAGATGTGAGCACTGAGTCGTGGCCGCCGACTTCGTGCCTTTCTGGAGGCTGCCGGAGCCAAACGCACGACGGGGGTGATTAGGCAGCAACCGGGGCACCACGCAACGAAACGCGCCGTTTCTTTCCATTCCTGTGCCGCAGTAACGCCGCTTTTCACGCGTCCGGAGGGCGCAGGTTGCCCAAACCGGGGGCGACGCCGTGCCCCGTAATCTCTGGCTCTGCCCCCCCCGCCCCGGGGGGCTCCGCGGGGCCGCAGCCGCCTGCGCTCGGCCCGGGCAGGGCTCCCGCCGTGGGGGGACCCGCTCGCCCCGGGCCCTGGAGCTGGCCCAGGCGCCCTGTGCCAAAGCTGGGCTGCTCCTCCGGGGCCCGGCGAGCCCCTGCGGGGGGAAAGCAAGGAGCTGGGTCCACGGCTCGGCTTTGACGGCGGTGGAAGGAGCTCCCAGAGCCAAGCTGGGAGCGAGACAAGCCTCGGGGGCTTCGAAGTTGCGTTTCGCTGGGTTTGGAGGAATGAATTTATCTTTTCTCGTAACCTGGAGGCGTGCGGCTCCGGTTCCCCAGCACACCCGCCCGTGCAGCGGGAGCACGGCTACTCTGTGGGTTCCTAAAACAAACGCCCCCCCTCCAAGAAAGACACAAGAGCAGAGATGTCCATGAAGATTTTATTGTGCCTCGTCAAACAAAAACGAATTGCAGTAGGAGAGCAGGGGGGAAGAAGGCGGGGGGGGGACGACCAGCAACAGCAACTCCCCCACTGCCTCCCGTGCACTCTCAGGCACACGCAGGGCTCTGGCAGGCCGGGACAAAGCTGGAGAAAGCCCTTGCCCCATGGCAAGCCCTGGCCGCGGCTTTGCTGATCGGGGCTAACTCACAGCCAAGTTGTGTTTAGTTTGAATAAAATCTGTGCAATGTGCGCGCTGTTTGTCTAGGTTCCAAGGGACAATAAGGAGAGGGGAGGAACGAGTGTTATTAAAGTATCACATCAGTGAAGAGTGAGACTCGGGCTCCGGGGCTCTCCTTTCCTAAGGGCACTTTGTGAGAAAACAACAACAAAATAGTGGGATCCCGTTTGAAAGTGCCTCCTTCAGCGACCAGAGCTGGGAAGACGAACGACCGGAGTTCCACTGAGCCCGGAGGAGAGTGCCGAGTCCGGAGAGGAGTCCGGAGAGGAGGCCTCGGCTCTGGGGCCGGGAGTGACCCCGGCGCTTTCCCGGGAGCGGCGGGGCCGCGGGGCTTCGCCTTCAGCCCCTGCCGCCTCCGGGCGCTCACCCGCCTGCGCCGGGGCTGCTGCCTGCCCCTGCGGGGATGGTAAGAGAGAAGCAGGGGGTGGGAAACCCTTAAAGCCTCGTGATACAGCGGGGGAGCTTTCGGCAAATGTCCTCAGCACTTGCTGAATCCTGGGGCTGCGTCAGATATTCTTGCAAGAAACATTTGTTGAATAAAACCCGGCTCTTTCGATGTTGGGTTGATACTGAGCGCACTATTTACAAAGCGAGGTATGGTTAAGTATTTTGGATGAGGGGGTGCCTGTAGTGCTGAGGGGATAAACATCAGAAAAAGGCACTGGGTGCTTATGTGCAGGGCGCTAGGACATTGCGTCCTAACTCTGTCTGCAGAGTCACTGGGGGACGTGCTGCATGAGCCTATGGAAACTGTATGTAACGCGTCGGAGTAGAGATGCTACACATTATGTGTTCAAACTTCTACACCGCCGTTTGCAATGTTACTAACGGCGTGAGGCTCTGAACAGAAATCACCGCATTTCACTGGCTGGTTAATGATCCATTATTGTGGGTTTTGGTTTTTTTTTTTTTTTTTTTTTTTTCCACGGCTGTTTCGTTTAAAACCGCCCAAAACAGACCGTTTAAAACCGCCATAAACGGAAAGGATAACCCAGCCCTTTAATTTAAATCAAAGCTGAAAGGAAAGGGAACCGGGGAAATCAGCGTAACCCGTGTCCTGTGTTGTTGGTGATAGCAGGCTGCCTCGGGGGGGAAAGGGGAAGGTATTTGCAGAAAAAAAACCCACCGCAAACCCAAACAAAACTGCCAGGAAGAAGGGAGAACGTTTTCTCCACGGTAAGCCAACAGCAAGCAATACTTTAAATGTTTCTCATTCAGTCTGATCAAGTTCTACGAATTCCCAGTTAATTCAGATGATCTGAGTAGTTCTCCCCGGAGAGTAAAATTAGTGGTTGCGAATAAAATTAAATCGGATATTTTGACTTGGCGGCTGTATTAAATAAAGGTGTTATAACACCTAAATCACGAGGAGTGGGTGGCAGCTGAGCACACAGAAAGTCGGGTGGGAAAGCATTCATTTCGTATTAAAAAAAAAAAAAAGAGAGGAAGAAGGATGTAAGTGTAATAAAAATATTGAAAAGTTTGGGGGCTCTGCACTCGTGCTTCTCGCAGCCACAGGAGGAGGGGGGAAAGGGACGGGGCGGCGGAGCACCGGCGGGCGTTGCTTGTCCTGCGGCGGGGCTGCTCCGCGGCCCTCCGCGGCCCTCCGCGGCCCTGCGCGCTTCCCTGGCGGCGGAGGGAGCGGCGGGCAGCTCCGGCGCCTTCAGAGCGAAGGCAGGGCTTTCCCTCCTCCCGGCTCGGGTGCCCGAGTGCCGCGGGGGCAGGCAGCTGGCCCGGGGGCAGCCCCCGCAGCCCACCCGGGGAGGCGCCGGGGGAAGATGTCGCAGCGTGTGACCGCGCAGGTGGGGATGCCGAGGCGGCGCAGAGGAGGTCCTTAGCCACCAGCGGTCGGCAGAGGTTCCCGCTACGGGGAAGGAGTTGCGGACACGTGTGACAAAGAACTTTAAAAAGTGCCGAGGAGGACGGAGATCCCTCGCGGGAAGCCTTGGGGAAAGGAGTCGGCGTTACTTCCCACCGAAGTGCTACCTCCTCCCCGTTACCAGCGAAGGTGACGTCAAACCCGGGTGGTTAACGCTAAAACAAAAGCTTCGGGGTTAATATACAGTTACCGGCCCGACAGCCTCCTCCTCAAAAATCAGCCCTTCGGGTTTATTGTCCCCGCGGGGAAGGCGCCTGTTGAACATGTAGTCAGGCAAACAGCTGGCGGGAGAAAGAGCGAACTCCGCTTTCTGGGGAGCGAAGGGCGGGCAGGGCTCCCCCAGAGCAGAGCGCAACGAAAAGACGGAAAATCATACTCACCTCGGGCTTCTCCTACTGCGGCAGCACCCGTAAAATTCACCTGCGGCTGCGGGGGGAGAGAGAGAGGGGAAGGGGGGGAGAGAAAGAGGAGAGGGGAGCGAGCGAGAGGAGAGAGGAAAAGGGAAGGAAGGAAAAGGGAAGGAAGGAAAAGGGAAGGAGAGGCAGCGTTACGTACTATTATAAAACAAGATCTCCGAGGGGCGGGGGGAGACCATAAATTGAATTGTCACCTTCCACAGTATATTCCCCCCCCCCCCTTTGACAAGTGACACCCAGGAAAAAAAAATCAAACGGTTGGCAAGGCAAGCACCGTTTCCACCGGATTTAAAACACCCGAAAGCCCGACTCTCGGGCAGCGAGCGATCGGGCAGACCCCTGCACGCGCGGGCAGGCACGCACACGCGGCGGGAGCACACGCACACGCGCGGGCCCCGCGGGTCCCCCCCGGACCCTCCCGGCTCCGCGGGCGCGGCGCGCTCGGGCAGCCGCCGGGCGGACGCGGCGGACCGGCGGGCGGCCAATCAGAGCGGCGCTTCCCGCCCCTGGCCAATAGCAGGCGCCACATTGTTGTCAAATGTTGCCTAATGGCAACGCGGGGCGCAACAATAGCGCGAGTGGCGGCGCGGCGGCCAGCGCGCTCTGCCTGCAGCTCCGGCCGCGCGGGCCGCACGCGCCAGGCGGCGCGGGGCGGCGGCGTGTCCCGGGGGGCGCGGGGGCCCTGCCTGCTCCGGCCCTGCCTGCTCCGGCCCTGCCTGCTGTGGCCCTGCCTGCTCCGGCCCTGCCTGCTGTGGCCCTGCCTGCACCGGCCCTGCCTGCTCCGGCGCCGGCCGCCTGCTCGGGGCTCGCCGCGGCGGGTGAGCCCAGCCCCGCCGAGCCAGGCCGGGGGCGGGGGCTCGGGCGCCCCTGGCCGCGGGCTGCCGGCCGCTCCGCCCGGCTGCGGTGCTGCTGCTCGGGAAACGGGGTGATTTGATTTGAAATTTTTTTAATTCTCTCCTGGATTTTAGCCTCCGCGGCTTGTGGCGAGGGATCCTGTCGTTGAAGGTGCCGGATTGCTCTTTGAAGGGACGTTTTTAATCTGTGATCGTAGCTAGCGGGGGAAGGGGGAGCTGAGCTTAGGGAGCAGCTTGGGTTTCCACCGGGGCACCGTGGGGAGCGGCGATCCCGCAAGCGCGGACGGGAGAGCTCGGCTCTGAGCCCGGCGCGATGGACTTGGTGCTGCCCTGCCAGATGCGCACGGATGGCAAGGAAGCGAGAGCGATCTAAGTTTCCTGGGGTTTTCTTGTCTTAGATTCGCTTTTCGAGAGCGGAGGGGCGGGGAAGAGGGCGCAGAAAGACTCCCGACGGCCCCCTCCTCGCTTCAGCCCCACTCCGGAGCCGCGTGCCGGTGCAGGGGGACAGGGGCCGGGGAGCGAGGCGAGGCAACAGGCGCTGGGGCTTGCATGCCCGCACCCGGGGCTCCGTGTGCCCCCCACCCGTGATCGCGCCTGAAGGCGTCGGGAGCTTCTCCGCGTCCGGCCGCGCGGTGCGCCGCGGCGGCTCCCCCGCCCCACGTTGCTTTGGGGGAGGCCAGGGAGGGGGGCTCGCTCTTCCGAGGCGGGCTTGCCAGGATGGAGCTGCGGTCGGAGCTGCCCAGCGTGCCCGCCGCGCCTCCGCCGGTGCCCCCCAGCTCGGTGGCGGCGGCGGCAGCGGCGGCGGCGGCCACGCTGCCGGTGAGCGTAGCCGGGAGCTTGCTGCGGGCGCCGCCGCTGCTGCTGCGGGCGGCCGAGAAGTACCCGCGGACGCCCAAGTGCGCCCGTTGCCGCAACCACGGCGTGGTGTCGGCGCTGAAGGGCCACAAGCGGTACTGCCGCTGGAAGGACTGCATGTGCGCCAAGTGCACCCTCATCGCCGAGCGCCAGCGTGTCATGGCGGCCCAGGTGGCGCTGCGCCGCCAGCAGGCGCAGGAGGAGAACGAGGCCCGCGAGCTCCAGCTGCTCTACGGCACGGCCGAGGGGCTGGCCCTGGCCGCCGCCAACGGCATCATCCCGCCCCGGCCCGCGTACGAGGTCTTCGGCTCCGTCTGCGCCGGGGGCGGCGGCGGCGGCGAGGGAGGCGGCGGCGCCTCAGGTAAGGCCGCGCCCTGCGCCCTCGGGGGGCGCCCGGCACCGGCGGCGGGGGGGCAGGAGCCGGGAGAGGCGGCGGCGGGAGGCGGGGGGGGGGGAACGACGACGCGGACCCGCGAGCGGCATCGCCCCGCCGACAGCCGGTCGCTCCGCGGGGCCCGCCCGCGGCAGCCGCACTCACGGTCTCTCTCCTCTCCCCCCTCCCTCCCCCCCGCCCCGCAGAGTCCAAGATGCAGAAGTTCGAGCTGTTCCCCAAGACGCTGCTGCCGAGCCGCGCCGTCACCCCGCAGCAGGCGGGCGGGAAGCCCCTCTCCCCGGACGGCGAGTCCGTGCCCGGCACCTCCTCCCCAGAAGCTCGCCACGGCTCGGGCTCGGAGAACGGGGACGGCGAGTCCTTCCTGAGCTCGCCCGTCTCCAAGGGCCCGAAGGAGGGGGAGGAGAGCCCGGGCTCCATCAGCCCGCTGGGCTCGGACTCGGGCTCGGAGGCGGACAAGGACGAGCAGGACCCGTCGCCCTCGGCCGGCGGCCGGCAGCGGACTCCCATCGACATCCTGACGCGCGTCTTCCCGGCGCACAAGCGCAGCGTGCTGGAGCTGGTGCTGCAGGGCTGCGGCGGGGACGTGGTACAGGCCATCGAGCAGATCCTCAACAACCGCGGCCCGGAGAAGGGCCCCGAGGAGGGCTGGGCTCGGGACGGCGCCTTGCAAGGCCTTCCGCCCACCCCCGCCGCCGCCGCCGCCCACCACCGGCCCTTGATAGCCGGCGCCATGGCCCCCGCCATCGGCACGCTGGGCAGCCGCTCCGCCTTCTCCCCCCTGCAGCCCAACGCCACGCACTTCGGGGCCGAGGCCGGCGCCTACCCGCTGGGCACCCACCTGGGACTCAACCCCCTGCGCCTCGCCTACTCGGCGCACAGCCGGGGACTGGCCTTCATGACCCCCTACTCCACGGCCGGGCTGATGCCCACCCTCGGGTTCCGGCCGCCCGTGGACTACGCCTTCAGCGACCTCATGCGGGACCGCTCCGCCGTGCACAAGGAGCAGGTCTACTCCGGCGGGCTCTACGGGCCCATGGTCAACAACACCCCCGAGAAGCAATAGCGGGGGCGGCTTCCTAAAGCTCATCTGTCTAGAGGTAGCTAGGTAGGCACGGGTGGACGGGCACGGGTGGCTGTCTCTTCCCCTCTCCCCCGTAGAGGCGATGATGGCGTGCAGAGCCCGGCGTGGACAGACGTAGGTGTGTTCAAACGGTGATAAAGGTGCACTTTTCATTGTCCAGACATGAGTCACTCTTTGTTGCTTATGGCCATAAGCATGGATATCCTTGGTGCGTCGTGGGCTGTGTACACACACGCACACACGCACGCTCTCTTTCCCACACACGTACATATATATATGTATACTAGCAAGTGTATAATGTTATAAAATGGAAATCTAAGTTATTAATGTAACGCGTAGGTGAACTTGGTATTAACGTTAAGCTAAAGGTTAGACAGCTCATTGTAATACTTACCAGGCATATAGATTAAACATCCTGTCAAATTGAAAGCCTTTTCCTTCCCGCCCCCAGAAATGTTACGATCTGTATATAACATTGGAAAGTAGATATATTTGTAACTGTCCGTAGGACCCCGGCGCCAATGGTGTATGACGGTTTAATAAGCCTCCTTCATTTGTGATCTGCAAGAAAATTGCTTTCTTGTTCCGATGTAGCAAACTTCTTGCTGTTTCTAACAGGTAATTCTGTGTTTCCATTTCATAGAAATAAATGTTATTTTCTATTAAAAAAAAAAATCGGTCTTATAAATGGCAAGTGGTATTTTATGAGACAGTGGAAGTGTGTCTTGGGAAATTCATTTGACAAGTACAGTCAATATTTAAAGGACTTTATGCAATTAGTACAAACATGTTTACTACATTTTTATCACGGTCAAACCAGATATTCTTCGGAAAATTTATAAATAAAAATGAAGCGTACAAACCAGAGCAATTTCCTTACCAACCGAAATTGTCAAATACCTTTATTTCTGGTTCTGGTCTTTTTATTATTTATGCCAGGGGGGAAAAAAAAAATCAGAGGTGTAAATTTAAGCAGGATTTTTTCCTTAGATATTTTTGTCATATTTAGGAAATCTGGCATTGTCGCAGAGAAGAAAAGCACGGTTAAAGCAAACGCCCGCCTTGCTGCCTGCGGGTTCTGTAGCAACGGAGAGGTACTTTTCCTTTGTATCTGAAATGCGAATGTGCTTTTTAATTGTTTCTGTACCAAGATAAGCAAAGGTTTATATAATAATGACGGTTTTTCAGAAGGTAAGAACGTGTTTGGGACAGGCGTGAGTGAGCGAAGGCACCACAAGCTCAGCGCGGGGGGTATGCGCAGGAGGGATTTTGCCGCTTTCCTTTTGGAGCTGTGTGTCCTCACAAATCTTCCTCCTCATTTCAAGAGTAAAGGCTACACGCATGGGTTGGATTTGGGTTTTTTAAATATTTTTTTTGTTTCTTTTTTATTTTGTTTTATTTTATTTTCTTCTTTTTTTTTGGCAATGTTGTCCAAGTCTTCTTTGAGACCAAAAAGTAAGAAAGGCATTCCTCCCTCTATTTCTTTATTTCTTACGGTGAGACGGAGGGGCAGCGGGCCTGCCCCCCGTGCATGCAGAGAGGCGATCCTTCCCCAGGCCGGAGCACCACTTTCTTATCAGTCCCGGGAGCGTTTGGCCCAGGAAAACTCTTTACTCCCACAGAACAAGTTCAGTGCATGGTTGAATTAAGACTGTAAAAGCTCCTAAAGTTGGTTGGTATGGAAACCTAATCCCACCGAACCGCTCCGTGGCACAGCTGGACTGTTTACTTTCTCACTTCAAATATAACCATGTAAACACTGGCTGGGAGCTGGCAGTGCGGCTCCTACCAGCCCTGGGTGGGTGTACTGGCTGGGCTGGGAGGAGATGCGTCCCGCCGTAGCTCTCGAAGGAAGCCCCGGGGTAACATCAAAGGCCGGTAGCAAGTAAAATGCAATTTTTCCTTCCTTCGCGCAATTGATCAAGCTGGATACAATTTTAAGATTTTTCTTTTTAAAAAAAAAGTAAGTAAATATTACAGATTACGCCTAGGTAAATACTTTTGACCCTGCTCCATCCTGGGAGCAGCCAAATCAATATCACAAGGGAAACTTTTTAAAGTCTCGTGTTCCAAGAGCGGGTGAAACTTAATATTACTACAATAAAACGGTTTAATAAAGAAGGGCTTTAATAGTCAGCTAATTTGATTGAGTTTCCTAATTCCACTTTAATTGGAAAAGGAGTTGTCTGTTTGGTTATAAAGTGCCAGGGTTATGTTAGACTGGAAAAAAAAGATGGACCTTGAGCATCTGAATAAACTTTTTTTCCTTTTTTCCTTTTTTTCTTTTTTTGTTTTTTTTCGGTTGGCAGCTGACTTTGTGCAGGATGGGTTTCCATATCTAGGATTATGAATGGGCTACAAAGAGCTGCTACTTAAAGAAATCAGGTCGCCACATTTCTCCTATTCTAGCCCTGTTGAGAAGGGCTTAGGAGCTGTTGATTTAACTCAGCTCCCCTTTTAATTATAAAAGCCATTCTTGTGTAGTTAGCCGAGCAGGACAATTTATCAGAATTGTTGCCGTGTCTTGGAGGTTGGCTTGAGCTTGGATTTATACGACCGACAATGGGGATCACGACGATTAACTTTCATACGGATAGTTTAGGCTGTTAAATTGGGGGGAGTAGGAGGAGGGGGTAAGAGAATCCGATACATTGTCCCTATTGAGGTAATTCCCGTAGATTAAAAAAAAAATAATCCCTTGGGTTGAAGCTTTCTCGGAGAGGTTCGTATACAGAAGCCTCTGGCAGAACATAAAATATTCAGGTCCCTTTTAGAGTAAAATAAAATGCTGCCACTTGAATAAAAATCCGCGGAACCGAGTATAAATTATTTGTAAAGCAGAGAGGCTGCGGGCGAGCGCTAGCAAACTTCCCTGTTAATTAAATCTTAATCCATGGGTCGCAGGAAGCGGCGGGGCTGTAACAGCGGCTGCTGTACATACAGCGGGACACGTTCCGGAGCTATATTAACTGCACTGGTGTTTAATATGAATCAGCCCTAATCCACAGCATAATAAAGATCAAATTAGACTAACCATTTAGTAGCGAAATGACATTCCTTCACCTAAAATGAGCCTCTCCGCGCCCTGCTCGCTGCAGGCTGCCTGCGCAGCCCGTCCAGGCGTGCCGGCGCGGGGGGCAGCGGCTCTGGGCTGGCCTCCGGGGCCGGGGCCGGGGCCCCGGGCCCACCGGGCTGAGCGAGGCCGGGAAGGGGAGGGGGGGGTCGCTTTTGCAGGCTGGCTGTGTTATTTTCAAGTCCGGCGGGGGAGGCTCCGCTACCCTCCCGCTCTTTCCCAGAGCCGCCTCTCCCCCACCCCTGCGGCCTGGCTGCGCCCCCCGCAAACCCGATTTGCTGGGGGGGGGGGGGGGGGGGGCTGGGGGTAAAGGAGACTCGGAGCGAGGCCCTTTCCCCTGCGGCTCCGGCCCTGCCCTTTGCTCCGCAGCAGCCCCCGACCTGCGCCCCGCGGGCTGCCGCGGCCCCGCAGAGCCCCTGCGCCCCGGCCGGGGAGGAGGCCCGCGGCTGGGGAGGGTGGCGGTACCGCTTCCGCGCTGTCCCCCAGGCACCCCGTCCCCGAGGCCCCCTCCGGCGCGGGCAGCGATGGCTTGGTTTGCTGGAGGCCGCGGAGGGAGTCCCGATCCCCCGCCCCGGCTCTCCCGCACTCCCGGGACGGCTCCGGGCCCCGCCGCCGCGGCTGTCCCGGGACCTGATGCCCCGTTTCCCGGCCTGCAAACAGCCGGGCGCTGCCTCCGAGAGGAGGGAGGGAAGGAAGGGACGGGCCGGCGCTCGGCGGGGCGGGCGGCCTTTGTGCCGGTGCCGCCGGCGTGCCGGCGCTGAGCAAACACAGCTGCGGCCGGTGCAGCCGGGCCCGCGGTGGCATCGCTGGGGCGAAAGCGGCTCCCCCCCGCCCTCTGACATCTCCTCTGCCTTGTCGCCAGCGGCGGGTGCCAGCCCAGGTGTCTCCCTCTCCCGAGATGATTTCCTCGGCGGGAGCGCAGCGCCGGGCCGGGCCGGGCGTTCCCGGGGCACCTGCGTCAGGCGCACAAACTTCCCAGGTCCCGCAGGCGAGGGGACCCCTCTGCCCGCTCTAGTCGTGCGGGCATCCCCCTGTGTTGTCATAACGTCCCCATGGCAACCGCAGCGATTCCTTCTATGCCAGAACAACAAGAGGAAAGTATTTCATATATTTAAATGTGATTAAGCAGGTGGAAAAACCGAGGAGGAGCAGCTCCGTAGGGCCAGCCGGCAGAGCGCGGCTGCGGGCTGCTGCCGCTGCCCGGGAGCCCCGGCGGAGCCGCTGCCCGGGAACCCCGGCGGAGCCGCTGCCCCGCACGGCCGCTGCGGTCCCGCCGCCCTCGGGGCTCCGGCCCAGCCGGGGGAGAGGAGCGGCACTGCCAGAGCTCAGCAGATGGAACGGGCGGAGTAGAAAGAGTTACAAGGGGAGCGGAACGGGCTGTTTTACTGCTTTCTGCTGCTTTTAGCATCACTTAAGGCGCGGGAAAATTCATTCTGATTTCCACCTCCCCGTTTCACCCGGGTTTCGACAGAAATGCTAAAACTGTTGCGAAAATTATTTTTGCCGTGTTACTGTTCCTTTCCAGTTTCCTCCTTATTTTTCTCTACCATTTCATTAGGGGGGGGGGGGGGAGAAGAAAACCCGCTCTTGGGTGTAAGTTCAAAAAACAGAAATAAAACCCACAAAGAAACCCTAAAATTGCACAATGCATTTTCGCTTTCATCTCCAAAACGAGCTTCTCATTCCAGAAAAAAAACCCAACCCACTTCGGTGGTATTTTTTGAAATACAAAAAAGAGACAATTATTTTTAACAGCCGTTTTAATCTAAACAACTATCCCCTTTCAGCCAGGACCCCTTATTTCTATGTTATTAGGGAATCTATCAGTGGAAGAGATGCTCCTGACCCAAGGTGCCAAGTGCGCTGCCGGGGCGGCGAGGGATGCCCACTGTGACCTGCCCGTGCCATGCCCCGGGAGCGGCCGGGGAGCTGGGCAACCTGCTGTGGCCTTGAGTTCGCCGTTAAATTGTGTGGCTGGGTGCTGGATTTGATGGGAATTATTGAGGGGAGGGTGGGAAAGGAGGGTGTGGTGTTGCTGCGGGGGAGGTGGTGGTAATGCAAGGGACATGGCCGGGGTGGGAAGAGGTTAAAGGGTGGGGGAACGAGCTGGCTCACCCTGGCTAACAGGTTGCAAGGTGATGTAGCTGGAGAAGGTAGGTTTGCAAGGAAGTCCAGTGTTGGATAGTGCTGAAGGTTAAAGAAGTGGGGAGAAGAGGGAAGGGGTGAATTCCAGCACGGAAGAGCAGGGCAAGGGGCTGACAGGGTCTTAGCCTCACAAGAGCCAACGGAGAACTTGGATGCAGTAGTAAAGGCTGTGGAAATACTTAGGAATCACTAAAATAAGATCTTGGTGCCTGTATTACAAGAGTGTAATGAAAACGTTGCGTCACTTGCTGGGCGTTGAGTTTGAAGGACAGCCATATTAATGAAAAGTGTAAGGCAGTTCCTTGGACGGTATTAAAAGTCTATTATAAAGTGCCTTTCCTGAGGGAGCCTTTAAGAGTTGATTATACTCTGCACAGGCTGAGTAAGGAGGTACTATGTGGCAGGATTTACATTTTCAAGGAAACTATGAAAAGCTCTTAATTTCAGATATAGTAATACGGGTGCTGTACAGAGGTCAGGAGATTCAGTTACATGCGCGCTCATAATTCAGGCCAAGGGCTGAGCAAGTGGCCATCAGTGTAAAATGGTGATGGGTGTTTTTACAGTGACTCATTGGCTGTTCATGTGGAAGCAAGTACATCAGGAGAGATGAAAATGCTTAAAGGCAAGAAGATATTACTAATGGTTCTAACTGCAACAGGCCATTTGCTAACCATAACAAAGTCTGAGGCCTGCTCTACCCAAATGCTAGCGTAAACGCATGTTCATCTTCACCCCAGGTGTGAATTTGGCAGATGTGGACAAGGGCGTGATGAGACACCAGCCCGAGGGATAATTCTGTTTGGAATGTTGTTTTGTTCAGTACTGGATTTACCTATATGTGGGAGCTAAAGTCTTATCTGAGATTTTATCTTTACTCCTTGCAAACTCTGAACTACAGGGGGAAAAACATTGCTTCCTGACAACCCTGTTTTGATGCTCTGGAAGAGCAAAATCTTGTCATATACCGATTTGTGGATTAATTTTCTGTAAGAGATGGTGATATGTGGGATACATTCTGATTCCTGACTTCACACAGAAGCTCTGCCTAAATGACCTCTGTAATGCAGATCTGTGAGGGGTAAGGATGGATCCTTAGGCATGTTCTCAATGTGGATATACTTGTAGCTAGTATGGATTTGGGGAGTTTTTTTCTGTCTTATATTCCCTCCTTTCTTGTTTTGGATTTTATTAATGTGCTGTAAAGCTTGTAAGAGTTATGCTAAAGGTTGTTTCTGCATAGTTAATTTTTTTTCTCCAGTACATGAATGGATGAAAAATGACTGGGTGAAAGCATAGATGAATTTCAGAAAAAGATGTAAAAATCCATTGAAAGCAGGTTACCCAAAGTCTTATTGCCCATCAATAATTACAAATCCGCTATGCATATCTTCAGAAAGTGGTTGACCATTTAACTGGGCAAATATAATAGATGGGCAGGATCCATGCAAATTTGAGTAGGTTTGTGACAGCAGGGCAGGCTCCTGAGGGGGAAGAGGGAAATGGAAAGGAAACCAGGAACAGAGAGTGGATCTTTTCGTGTGGTCTGACAGGCAGATGGAAAGCATGAATTAAAAGGCTTTTAAAAAGATCTGCTTGGGGTTTATGTTTACAGAGAGATTTAACAAGACTGGCAGGCCTTAAAATGCTGAGGTCGTTGCTAAAATCAGATGTTTGGAAGTGAAATGGGGTACTAGCCCTGGACCAGAATATAGGAGAGGTTCACAGAGATTCAACAAGACAGGAGCAGGGCCAGCAAGGCAGGGCCCCTATAAACCATTCAGCAGATCCAGAAAAGGGCTTAAAGGTCAGCAGGACCTGGAGCCAGGGGCAGGAGGAGGGTATGACCCCTGCTAAAGGGAGCTGGATCCAGAGACCATGAGCTTCTAACCACGAGTAGCAACGGCAGCGTGAGAAGACAGTCAGAATGAGCCCGGATTTGTGCAGCAGGGACTTAACTGATGAAGCAGCTTTATAGGGAACAAAGGTATCAAAATGTTACCTCACTTTCTTGTAAGCGGGATATGGAATATTGATTTCCTCTCATGGCTTGGGGAAGCCCGTAGTTTACCTTGGGTAGAACCTATGGATTTCCTTACTTTTCTAAATCTCCTGCTTGAAAGGTTAGCCATAGATATTTACAGCCAAATGAATGGGGCAAAGAGTGGAGATTATAATTTAAAGAGCCTTTGCTTTGTAAGGGGAGAGTCAGATATCTTATACTGGTTAGGAGAATGTAATTAAGGACCTGTTCAATAGGAGTAAATGGCAACTGAACAGGCACACAGAAGATGAACTAAAATTGTAGTGCTCAGTCCAATGTGCTAGAATGAAGCTACAAGATGCCTGGCTTTTTCCTGCTTAGACGCATGAATTATGTTTAATTTATCTAATAATTCTTTTTATCCACATTATGAAGCTTTACTTCGACTCAGAGAGAATAATCCTAATGCAGTGGGGCCAAGAGTGGGAAAATGCTCCAGTAGATTTGTCAGGCAAAACATGGCCCCAGCCCCTCACTAAAACCCGTACCCTTCTTCATGAAAGCTTCACCTTGACCAGTAGGGATTAGAGAGGTGTTTTCAGTGTCTCTTCTCTACAAGAATTATGTTATAGCCTTCTTCCTATTCAATGGGTGAAAAGGATCCCAAACACTAGTTGAATTTCTTTTTTTCAGATCCATTGGAAAATATCTTAGAACATAAATAGTAGTATAAGACTTAATGGATTTTGGGGAAAATTCATCCATCATGTGGCTCACAAGCATAATCTGTTGCCCAAAGTACACCAGAAGAATGAGTTAACCCAACTCTAATTTACTGGGAGTCTAATGGTATAAAAATATTCAGGATGGCACACCCATGGCAGACACTTAGAGAAGGTGGCCAAGGCATTACGGTATGTTTCACCATTATTGAGTTATTTCCTAAGTGTTACATGAAAGTGCCTATAGATTCTGATGCCAGGCTGAAATGTATGTTAACTGGCCCACTGGGATCCTGTGCATCTTTCACTTGGGCTTACTAATTTCCCTCCTGGGAGAGGGCTCAGCTATTTTTCAGTGTCTAGTACCTTGGTCACTGAAAGAAGAACTTGCTTTATCTTGGCAAGCAAAGATACATACATCTTTGATCTGGAAAGGTCTTGAAACCTGTGTGAGATGAGGATGCCAGCACACTTGGCTAGCAGGATTGTTTCTAACTGTAGAGCAGGGCTGGCAAAATGGTGTACTTGGCTCTCGAGTGGGAAATGGCTCTATTAAGCTAGAAGTCTGTGGTGATGGAGGTGATGAATGATAGGTGTTCTCTTAAAAGCAGGGCCAACCAGCGAGCTAAGCCTATCCTAGGAGCCTTATCTCCTGTGTTATTTTATTCCTCATCACTGAAATGTGTAAGGAAAGTTAGTCCTGATTAGACGGGCTGAACTGAACAACAGCAAACGATCTTCCATAAACTGTAAAGAGCTAAGACCGACCTGGTGAAGTCATTGGTAAAATGTCTGGTTTTCTTGGATGCCTCAGCAGGGTAGATGCTGCATCTGATGGATGTCGATGATATTGGGCAGAGGTGCTCTCATTAAGAAATTGCCTGCTGGAACTCCCTCCAGCCATCTGGCATCCAAAATGCAACAGCAGAAAGGATTCTGTTGGTGATTTTCAGTAAATGTTTTGCACAGAGCCATCTTTGTTGACTGTCTCTATTGTTTTGCAGATGTTTATGGTATCATGAATCTTTTTTTTTGACCTTAATTGAAACTCATGCTCCCCCAATCCAATAATTAACTTTGTTATAACAGAAATGAAATTTGTATGAAATTTTTGTCCTTAAAAGCATATTTTTTTTTTAGACAGATCCTCAGATCATATGTTAAATTTGAAATATTTGCAATTTGAACCCCCCCGGACTACTGTTGTGCTTTTTAATTTTATTTTTTTTTAAATATGACTTTTTTGACTGGTTTTTTTCTTTGGTTTCTGAGTATTGCTCCTCATTTTTGGAAAGAATAGGTTGTAGCTATTTTTCGTAAAGCTTTTTAAGGCTTTAAGAGCAACAATAACAATGAAAATATTTTCAATTAGTGTATATCACCCTGGCTGGTGGTAATGGGGTTTTATTTGGCCACAAATGACAATGGCTTAGTCTCTTTCCCTCTCAGTTTAATTTTGGGTGTAAATGGGGCTCTCAGATGTTACAGTCGTAGATTCTGGATTCACTTGGGCAAGAGCCGCCTTTGTTTCTTCATAGACCCAAGCACAGAACATTGTCGTGAAGCAGGATGCACAGCCCTGAAGTGCTTCCTGTGATAGCAACATGCTGCTGGTGCTCAGTGGGTGAGCTCCTGATCTGTTCTGAGGTTAATCTGAAAATGAAACGATTCTTGAAATAGGTATAACTGATGCTTCAGCTGAGTGTGGTACACTTAAAGTAAAGCATATTAACTTCTTATATCAAGCCTTTTGAAAGGTACAATTATCCCTTATCTTTGCAGGTTGGTTTGTTTAACTTTCACTGGATTATTCTCATGGAATAAGAATGAGATATTGCTGTTGCAGAGGAGCACTGGGACCTTGTAAATGAAGGAAGCTGTGAGGTTTTGTAGCGAAAACTGCACATGGGTCTCAGAAGATTTGGCTTGTGTACTAAATTCTGCTGCTGGTTTACCAACACCATGTGACCTTGAGCTACTCAAAACAATTTATAATTTTTTTAAAAGTGACTACTAATATTGACTGTCTCCTGTTTCAGTATGAGACATGTAAGGCTTGAATTGCAGACTTCTGTACTACTTGAGTATTTATTTTTAATAAGGGTCCTAATTAAGCGTGCAACCTCTGTTGCAGGAAAGCTCTCCTGGACTCTGTCTTCATTCATTAAAATGTGTCAAATTCCTCAGAGTTTAGAGCAGAGCTCTAACAATGGCAAAAGAGACCCTATGTCCTGAATATATACTAGCATATGCCAAAGAATATGCTTGTTAATAAGTACTTGTTCAGTGATAGGGTATAGCAACAAGGGGTTATATATTTCCTCACTTCCAGCTACATGAGCAGAGCCCCTGACTTCTCTCAGGAAGCTATACTGTTGTGAGACATGGAAAAGTAAAATACCCTCTGCTTTATAATAAGTCATTCCAGCTCTGTCTAATTAACACTAAGAAGTGTTAATTGTAACCCCCTGTTCTGTGTTTTTCAGGGACAATATTTCCCAAGTACTGCTGATGAAATGTCAGGCCGAGGTAATAATTTTGTTTTCCTTGCTATTATAACATTGTGCCATAGATATAGTTATATACAGAGATACATGCCAATCAACCAACAGAGCAAACAAGATGAAGAAGTAAAAATCTTCTCCTTAGAGAGCTCCTTAGGCAGACAATGAATTATGAGTTCTTCTCTGCCTAGAGAACTTGCAGTGAAAATGGCTATTCCTACTGGCATACCTCGCTGTGATTAAAAACAATGAATAATTTTAAGTGGCTTGTTTTATTAAATCAATAGCTTAACAAGATGGACTGGTGGAGTATAAAAATACAAAATATTTTTTTTACATAATCTGCAGAATTCTACAGGATTCTAACATTAATGCTACAGAAATACCATTGGCCAGTATTTGCAGAACAGTGTTTAATGAACAATAAAGACATTCATGTTGTTGGAAGGGGGAAAATCCTGTTGGCAGTCCAGCAAACCTACCTTGGTTTTGTAGTCTGAAGGAAATGACAGAGTACTCAAAGAAAGTGGGAACATGAAATTCACTGTTAAAACATCACTCCAGTGCTGGCAAGACTACAGAACTATCACAAAAGACAAGTAAGAAAATAAGGATATGGGGCCATCTGATGTTGAAGTAGGATTTTTCTTTTGGAATGTGACTTAAAAATTGAAGGTGGAGTTTGGTCTGTGGCAAGAGAATGTAGAGTAATTGCTGTCTCATCCAAACAATCCTATGTGTGACAGTAGGGGGGAAAGTATCTGTGATGGCTCAGTATTTTATGAGAAGGTGAAAGTGAGAGAGAGACCTGACTGAAGATAAAAACAACCAACCAACCCCCCATGATGAAACATGGAAAAAAAAAATAGCAATTATGTGAATGCCAACTGTAAGATGAAAATACAATGTCCAATAATTTCAGTCACATCCTGTACAATTAAATTAACAAACATTTTTCCTCTGCCGCCCCCCCCCCCCTTTTTTTTTTTGAATGGGAACAGGGTCCTAAATTTAGGTCTAGCCCTGGTCTTTCAAATATTACAGACTTCTCCATGCCACCTAATGTAACACTTGACCTTGCAGAAGACTTGATGGCCCAGTGAAATGTCTGGAAGCACTTTGACATGTTACTCTTAGGAGACCACCAGTGTTTTTAGCCTGGTCGTTATTTTGTAGAGTTTTACGCTATATTCCTAAACACTGGGGAGGAAGAAGGGGAAAGGCTGAAATTCTCTTTCCCTGGATTGAGACTGATATAACTAAAGGGAAAATTTCAACACAATGTTTCTTACCTACATTGAAATGCATTGAATTACTTGTGAAGTACAGACTACTTTAGAGGACGGCAAAAAACCCCACAGCATTTGTTTTTTTAAATAGCCCACATGACTGTTGCTTTATCATTATAGACTTTTGCTTTATCTCTAAAGAAATTCACTTTTTGATTCCTTTTGGCCCACCAGCCTGGCTTCTCAGCATCATGGTTATTCTATGGCCATGTTAGCATGTAATGAAATTGCTCATCAAAAGGCTTACCTACAGGTAAGGAACAAGAAGTGTCCTCTGAAAAAGGAAAGCACCATTAAATGCTCATATTTTACAGAAGAAGAATGTGTTCTTCTACACATTTAATAATATCAGTTCTAGACACTTTCTTATCATGGGTATTTTTTTTTCCTTCACATGAAATACTGATGGTAAATTTGACTGAATCACTTCTCAATGCTTAAAATACTTAACTGGCTTCTTTCTGTTTGTCAGAATGCCATAGTTCCTACATTCTGAATTTCTCACCGCTGAGTTGTGTGGGGTTGTTTAATCATCTTGCTGGAACAAAAAAGAAACGTGAAGCACAAATATGAGGCAGGAGAAGTGTGAAGCTGAGGTGCAGCAGCTTGCTTAAGCTGGAGTGCCTGCTTCTGAAGGAGAGAAAAGGCTGGAGGGAAAAGGGAAGATGGCGGCAGGTCGTTCACGGGGGGGTGTGTGTGGGACACGGACAGCCCCTCTGCAGACACTTGCTGTACCAGAGGACCCAGCTTGGCCCCACCAGGTCGGGGGCCCGTTTGCAGCTGCACACTGGGAGGTGGATATGTGGGGCGGTGGTGCGCGGGCAGTCAGTATGGCTCTTGGGAAGTGCCGTGTTTTTTGGACAAGATGAAGGCCAAGCCTTGAACCCCTGCCAGCCTTTAAAAACCCCCTGGCACTCCCCACGAGAACAGGAGGCAAAGCCAACCCGTGATCAGGGCTGTAGCTATGGCCTCGTCAGGCGGCTGCCTTGGGCAGCACGGTGGGGCACTGGGTGGGCTCCTGCCTCTCCTCAGCACACTGAGGGGCAGCAGGGGCAGCCATGGGGCCAGGCGCAGCCAGCAGCCCCCACGGCAAGACCGTTCAAACACCTGGTTGACAGGTTTGTCTTCATCTGTCTCTGAGGGAGTTTTTCTTGGTGAATGGTGCCCATTTCTCCTCCCTGCCTTGATTGTCTGCTCGCGGTAACAATCAGCTTGGCTGCACCTGACCGGTGTGCCCTTTGGATGAAGGGCAGCCATAGGTCTCCCAGTAACTCCCCGTGCCTCCTTCCTGATCCAGCAACTCATCCCTCAGTCCCAAGGCTGAGCTGCGCCCACACCCCCTGCTCAGTCTCTTGGAGGACTGACTGCAGTGCCATGGCCAAGGTAGCGGTTTCATTTGGCCTCTCCCCATGTCCTGAGTGAAACAAGATGGCGGTGAGGAGGCCCTGGGCCTCCTGCTCCCTCAAGGCCTCTTGCCCCAAGGAAAATTTCCGCCTGGATTAAATTAGCCTTTGCAGCCTGAAGAACCCACTCCCTCCCCTCAAGAGTGTTTGATTTATGTTCCCGTGTGTTGATTCACTTCTGGCTTCTGTGAAGCGCTATCGGTTAAACACGTGCATGATTTCTTCACAGGGTTGAAGTGCACTGGGGGTGTTTGATGGCAGCCAGGGCAGCGGGCATTGCCTGGACCGGACACAGAAGAGCTGGTGAAAACACGGAGCGAGGACCTTCTCACCTGAGGTTTTGGGATGCCATTGGTATACTGTTGACTTAATACTTTTAAGCACTATCAGGCACACCCATTGAATCTGAGATAAGACAAGCCTGGTAACATGCACTGAGTCTTACCATGTTAAATTACATTGCTAATTTTTATTTTAATTTTCATGTTCTTTTGTGAAAACTGCTGAAACCATTATGGGATATTGCCCACTTCTTTATGCAATATATTTTTGAGACACTCTGTAACCAAACGGTAAATTCACAGATCCTTGCAACCATATGTGAATAGTCCTGGCTGAATTCAGTGACAGTAGTCTCTCTGTGTGTTTATGTATACATACATATATATGTATATGTGTCAGTGTATGCACATATTTCTATATATCTATTTTACCCTTGTGAATTCATTTACCGTTTGTAGTTTCTTTACCAATTAAATTTTCTAACACAGCAGCTCACTCTGCATCATGTCCCACATGCTGACCATGTGCTGATTTAAGGTTGAGGATAATGTAGCAGGGGTACTGATTATGGCAAACATTCTCAGGAGATCAATAAGAAATGGATGCTTTGTGATGAAGTTTGTTTTGTGTAGATTAGAAAGATAATGATACATATGAGAGATTAGAATGTGACATTAAGACCAAAGTCAACATGTGAACTAGCTGAAACTACATGGAACTAGTGAAATCCACACTGCAAAGGTAAGATATGAAATCAGGTAGTAGACCACATGGCTCTATATCTGAGATCCAGTTTTAAACTTGAAATACCAAAGGCAGTATGATAGACCTGAGCTTGTGAACTCCTATCTGTGTTATTTTATGCATGTGAATGGTCTCAGTGACTTTCATACTGACCCATTTCCCATATCTTTGAAGATTTTGCAGTCTATACAATACAGGACTGCTTTTTCTGTGTGTCTTGGACAGCTCCAAGCATTCACCAAAAATACAATAATAACACATTAGGTCTCACTTTGTTTGAAATTTGTTTCATATTGATGTTGAAAAGCAGGTGAGTACTAGCATAGTAAATATGCTGATTGAACATGGAAAGACTGATACTATAGTCATTTCAGCACAGTAGAATTGCTAGTCAAAAGGAAAGTAATTATAATTAAGAAAAATATAGCTGAGAAAAAGTGTGTGTGTGTGGTTTTTTTTTTTTTAAAGCTCTTCTGGGATATCTCATGTTATTTTACTGACCTCAGGGAAGACCTGAGAACCATACAGTAAAAGTCACTATTTTCAGTTTCTTGCATCCTTCATCCAGCTCTTTCTTGATGACCAAGCAGGTTTATATGAGTATAAGCCAATTGGTTCCTTATCCTTCCAAAAGTGTACCCCAGTATATAAAGAAGGAATTGCAAAAGGGATGAACAATATACATATTGAATTTCATCTTATTAATTGGAACTCTGTCAAAATGAAAGCTGACTTATTTAGGGGGAATAATTCCTCACTGACGAAAAATAACAGTTTTGGCAGGCCACGTAATACATGTCTCGGGGTTATCTACCAATAACTTGAAAAACTCATGTGGCCATGAACAGTATAAAATTAAGTTATTGGGCACATCTGGTCCCTGTAAGTTTTCTATTCTGATTTAAGTCGAAGTTGAAAGTAATCTCAAATCACATGTTTGTCTCCATCTTTCCATTACCCTTTTATTGTTTTAAAAATTAATTTTCTGTATTGTTTTTACAAATATTTTTCTTTTTTCTCCCTTTATGAAAGAATTGCAAAAATGGGAAACTGCATTCTTAGAAAATACCATCTAAAAAAGAAGGCTGAAATTAAAGAAAAATGTTTCATAGAATGGTTTGTGTTGGAAGGGACCTTTAAAGGTCACCTAATCCAACCCCCCTGCAATGAGCAGGGACATCTTCAGCTGGATCAGGGTGCTCAGAGCCCCGTCCAGCCTGACCTTGGATGTTTCCAGGGATGGGGCACCTACAGCCTCTCTGGGCAACCTGTTCCAGTGTTTCACCACCCTCATTGTAAAAAATTCATTCCTTATATCTGGTCTGAATCTACTCTGTTTTAGTTTAAAACCATTACCCCTTCTTCTATCACTACAGGCCCTATTAAGAAGTCTGTCCCCATCTTTCTTATAAGCCCCCTTTAAAATTTCTTTAGATATTTCACAGTTCTATAGGAGTGAGGTCCAAGGGAACCAAAACCCCAGAATTTTTGAGGAGTTTGGATCTGAGCATTATAGGTCAGACCTTTCTTCTTTTTTTTTTTTTTTAATATTATAGTTGTTATCCAGTGTTTAGTATTTTTTTAAATATAATTGTCATGAAAATATGCTAGCCAGAAGACTGCATGCCATGTTTTGGACAGAAAGCTTTTAATGAACAGCTCATAATCTGAGCAAAAGAAAGGATTTATTTTTTGTCCTTCTATGGCAATACTGTTTTCTCCTCCACCTAGTTTGTACTTTAATTGGCACATCTGTCTAACAGAATCTCTTCAGTAACTCTGTCCTTTGCTCTGGCTCTTAAACCTTCAGCCCTTCTCTCTAGGTTAGGTAGCAGATTCCTGTGACTGCATGTGATATACTTTTCAAAGTGTCTTCTACCTAATTGCCATTAAAATCCCTTTGAAAAAAAAAATCTCACTAGGACTGTTTCTTCAGCATGTTTTTTCCTGAGATTTAGTTACCAAGTAGCGGTGCAGGATGCTTGAAAGGGCTCAGGAAGCAGCCTCTCTCCTGAGAGTGACTAAGAGGGATGATTAGGAGAATGCAGGAGATTGGGTTTGTAATAGTGGTAGTTTCTCCTAATCCTCTTTGTTTTAACAATCATGTCTAAAACTTTAGAGGTGCCTGCCGTGCCTGCTGAGCTCTTGTTCAAATGTCGGTAGTGGAAGTGCAGAGGTTAAGAGGTGTCTCTCTTGCAAGCAAATACAGAAGAAAAAGATGCTGTGGTTTGGGCACCTGATTGCAACTCGGAAGGCTTTGGTTAAACTTCCTGTTCTACCAAAGAGCTCCTATGGGCTCAGGGGGAGTTACCTGGGGCTCAGGTTAAGTACCATGTCTTTCTCAGCCCAAACTTTCCTCATGTACACTAGCTAGTTAGTTTGAAAGAGAGAAACAAGAACAATTACTGCATCTAGCAAACTACGACTATTGGCCACGGTTAGTACTACAAGATATTCAATAAGACTGAAAGGATTTTTGTAAGATCTGACTCTTGGAGTCCTGGTATTCCATGAGAACGTCAGAGTTTGCATTTAAGCAAACTTTTAGCCATTTGGTTGAGGAACAAAAAATGAAGTCATCAACCATAAAGGCCTGACAAAATGAAGGGAATGACACAGCTATTAAAATGTTACATTTAAAGCAGTCCAAAACCAGATCTGACTTGTTGTTTAGGAGTCCAGGTTGGCAGTACCAGAAGACAGGCTCTTGCCAACTATCAGAAATTGAAAGCAGCCAGTGTCTCACACTGGCTTCCAGGATCCATAGTTTTAAATTTAAATAATTTATGTGGTTAATGAATAATAAATTTAATAGTAATGATTAAGGCAGATGACTCCCTGTTCAGTTAAGTGGTCACAGCCAACTGAAAAATGTGCGTGGTGCATACATGCTGCTCTGCTCCTCTAAGTTTGCATGCATTCATCCTCTGACAAGCTTGTTTAATGCTGTGGATGATTCACTTTGCCCTTAGACAGTGCTTCATGTTTCCTGCCTCACACCTGGAGGCAGCAATGTGCTTGGTTTAGAGGAGGGCAGCTAATTAATTTACAGTGTTTTGCTCTCTTGTGCAGTGAAGCTCCAGAAACCACAATTTTCCTTCCTAACTGCTGTGGAAGCTGACGTGCTGTTCCCTGCTGGCTCATGTGCAGTGTCGCCTGCTCTGTGGCAGCTTCCTAGGCCAGGCTCTTCCGATCCCTCCAAGCTGTTAGCCCCAAAGTCCGTCCCGGGGGCAGTTAGAACAGCTCAGCAGGGGTGTGCAGAGATGGGCAGTGCTGGCTTTGGAACAGGGTCCCTGCAGGGCTCTGGAACAAGAGGGAAAATTCCCCATCTCTTATCTTGCCCCTCCCTCCCTCCCACCCCTGCCATTCAGCCCATTTCCTCAAAGAGGCTTTGTGGAGTCTGCAGACCACAGAGCTTTTTTTCTTCTTCCCCACCCTGCTCCTCCATTCCATCTGGTGTTTGTTTTCCTGTGCTGCCTCTTGTTTGCTCCATTTGAATACTGTAAGAGTCTTGCGCTGGGTGTTTTGACAAGTGGATGCTGTGTAGTATGGACCATGCAGCCTGGATGAGGGCCTGCAGGCTCTAAGCTACGTTAACTTCTGCTGTTGTACAATGGCTGAGATGTGCTGCTGCCTTGGGTTAAGATCTTTGCACAAAGGGACTCCAGGCTGTCATGGGAATCACTCCGTTGTGGAGGACTATCTATCTCATGGTAGGGAGGAGGTCCTGTGCTATCTTTCTTCTGATGACAGCCAGGAACGAGACAGGGCTGACCTTGCACCTTTGCGATTCCAAGCTAGTTTATTGTCCCACTGGCTGTGGGTGGCATAAACAGAAACATTTGGAGACTGAGATAGTTGTTCCTGAATTACTCATGCAAGTGGGAAGCAGATCAAGCCCTCTGCTTGTGCTTGTTGTTATTATTAATTAATTAATTAATTAATTAATTATTTTGCTTTTGTTAACTAAACAAAACTCCCATTAAACTGCAAGAGCCTTGTGCAATTAACTGGATTGGAACCATTTGCTCCAGAATATTTCTTGAAGGCTTCCAGCACAATGCTGACGGGATTTGCCTCCTCCTGCGCTTACAGTAGTTTGTGAGGTAAGGAACCTCATTTTCTTTTCTTCACCCTTTCTTTGGAGCTCTTAGGAGGCAGTCAGTGGTGGAGGTTGTTCTTTGCCACAGCTTTCAGTCAGGCTCAAAACATATACTGGGTCATTACAGCAAAATGAGTTATCCCTGTGTGTCTCAAGCTGCAACTGGTGAATTGAGGGCTTAAACTTTGGGAAAATTCCCTACAGCTATCAGTTATGCATCTTATCTAATGTGTTTTTATAGGACTTTTTCCCTCTTTCCCCAAAGAAGAGCTACTGGAAGTTTGCTCCTGTGATATGTTTGTTACAGGACTTGTTTGAGCAGTGTCTTGATTCTGCTGCCACTGTGTGGTCAAAACCGGTCTGGTGCTTCAGTATTCCTGTTTCTTGCCCTGATTTGTGTGGAGCCAGCACAGTCCTACATGTAATTCAGCTCCATGCCACTGTAAACGAGGAGTAACTGCACTGAAATTAAAGGACTTTTTATTTGTGTTAGTGGCACAGCCAGATGCACCTGCAGCAATAGGGGTCCATTGTGCTGAGTAGGTGTTAGGCCAGGAAAAAACAACAAACAGTCCCTAAGTCGGTTCATAATTTGATACTATGACCATATGTAGCAGGTAAATAAAACTGACCTAGCAAGGATAAACCTCATCATAGACATGTGCTTGAAGTCAGGGCCTTCATGAATAGCTGCTGTTGACTGAGAAGTTTGAAATATAAGCAAAAAGGGAAGACTGTTAGTGGTATTTCCTCAGTCTCAGTTGTGGTAATTTCCACAACTCGTACGCACCCTAAGACGATGGGTCTTTCTCCCAAACGAGGTCTCTCCCCTCTCTCAAAAACACGATTCTCCTTGTGTTTTTAAGGTTTAAAAGTTATAGATCTTTTGTAGCCTTGCACATTGTTGAGGTTTCAGGCATGCTACAGAAGCTTTGCTATTCAGCAGTAAAGCACTGTAACAAATAATCAAATACAGGTGTACTTAAGAAAAAAAGCTTATATTAGCTTTGCTTTTTAGAAAATAATATGGTAATCATTTATGTTTTGCCAGTTTGGTAATATCCAGGAGGTTTCTCAGTCATTAACTCACTTGAGTGAATTAGAAATGTTTTATTGTAGTAATAAACAGTGATGTGTCTTCAGGGACTTTCAAAGCAAGTAAAATAGAAAACGTAAATTACTCTGTGGTTTGGTTCTGCATTCCTTGCTCATTCAGGATTTTCACTGGCTTCAAGGAATGCAGGAGCAAGCCCCAAATATTTATAAGGAAATCAGGGTGAAAAAAATTTGCCTTGAGCCCAAAGATTAAAAAAAGTAAAATGTCAGCACTAGAAATTGACAGAGGGAGAAAATTCCAGCTACTAAGGGAACAGCAGCTGCTAATGTCATGCAATACTTTTATTAACACAGTACAAAAGGCAATTTAAATAAATAAAAAGGCTTATTTCTGCAGTTTTCAAAAGTCCTTATTTAATTTAGATAAAAACAAATACGCCACAAATGTTAAACTGACTCGCAATCATCTGATGACCTCATACCCAGTCTCGGCTTTATACTCAACAGCAAGTCACATGTTCTCTCTCCTGTCTCCCACTTTCTGTGTTGCTGAACCCACAGTGCTTTGGGGAAAGGACCGTTTCTGTGGGTCTGTGCAGTGTCTAGGCTAACACAGCCCCAGCCAGGCTGAGGTGGGATTCCTGCCTGCTGCTGGGCAGCTACTGACAGTACCTGGCCCTCTTCCACCCCCTTCTTCTCATATCCCATTTCTTTCTTTTGCTGACCCATTTGCTTTCTCTCTCCACTTGCTTTGAAGTAAAGCATGTGTCTTACTCTGTGTATTTGCAGCATAATGGGGTCCCTAAACAAACTGGTAAGTTTGATTCTTACTTTTTTTAAAATTATTTGTATTTATATATTTTGCACTAATATGGATTGTAGACTGAAGCATGCAGTGAATTGCAGGTCCTTGCTGGAAACCGTATTGACTGTACTTGGTTATTGTAACACAGTGAAAATGAGGACTTAGCAATAAAGCCTCTAGCCTTATGTGTAGGTCTTGGTGTTAGCTGGAAGCTTTGCAGTCAGAATGAGCACTTCCATGCACTCTCTCTCCTATTTGACTTGCTATATGAACCAAGTTCCTATGCCTTTCCATAATTGATGAGACTTAGGCTAAAGTTGGCTGTTCAGGCAGAGTAGTGATTTTAGTGCAGATGACAGACACACAACATTTGCACATAGTACAATTGCATAAAGCGCATTTCCTTTGGAAATTGTGCTAAAAATAGAAACCCTTTCCAGTGCCAAACTTGTCTGTTGTAACTAGTAGAGGCTTTTTGCCTATTCATGAGTGTGCTGAGCTACTCATGCTGCTTCTGTGCTAATGTGTTTACTTGGAACCCTGGTTATACTTTCATGGGCTTTTGTGAAATACTTTTAATTTTTCATGGTGATGAGGAATATTGGTGGGTGAGTGAACAGAAAGGTGAATTTATCATGTGAATCACTTTCTAGCTTTTTTTTTGTTACTTTTTTTTTTGGTCTGAGGAAAGCTTTGGTCATGTCCTGTGTAATTTTTCTCATTTCATGGTTGTTTAGTGTAAGGAATGAAGTGTTATGTTGCCCACTGAAGGCAAATCAGGCCTAAGGCATACTGCAATCAAGGTGGGTCTGTATGTACAAGGAGAAATATTGCAGTGACCTTGAACACGTTTCTTGCCTAGAATCTCTCTGCCTTTCCCCCTCTGATCCTAATCCAGGGATGCAAGCCAAAGGGTGGAGAAGAATGAGCCTGTACTTCAGGACATTGAAAACCACCCTCCAGGTCTGAATTCTGCTGCTGTGACTACAGAACAAGTGGACTTAAGATTTGCTTTTTGTAGTACTATAAGATAGTGTGATGTGATACTCGCATCCTGCTGTGTTGTACTCATTAGCAAAGCCCATGGTTAATTTGGACCATTCCAGGAACTAAAAAAAGGTTTGATGGAAATGAAAATTTCAAGACCAAAATCAACTTTGGAGTAAACAGATGTAACCCCTTGGGTTCCACGTATGTGGTTTTTTTTTTTGTGGTGTTTTTTTTTTCTTCCTTCTTATGGAGGGGCTGGGGTGGATTCACTTCTATTGCAGTAATGTCCAAAAAACCTCGTTAGCCCATGATATTATATATACTGGAAACGTCCACTAACAATCTCCTTCAAGAGTTTAGCGACCTATAAAAATGTTTTAGCATTGCTCTAATTATTGGTAAATAGTACGAAGTAGGAAAAAAGATACAAGATCCCCTAACTCAAAGGGCTATGGAAATAGAATGAGAGTAGCCTGCACATTTCTAAGTTGTTAACAGTTAATAATATAACTTCCTAACTGATGCTGAGATGCTACTGAAACAACTATTTCCACTTTGCAGCAACCCGTTGTGCTCCGCTGAGTGAGTGTTAAGCCACTAGAGAGCAGCAGAGACTGTGTTTAAAGCCACCGTGGCTCGTCCCTTGTCTTCAATGAAGCAGCACTTCTGCGTCGTCGAACCTTCGACTGCCAGGTGCTGTCTTATTTTGAGACCCATTTTTCCTGTTCTTTTGCTTAATGCTCAGCTTAACTTGCCATCAGGTTTCTCTGATAGTGTTTTGCCCCAGTATACACACCAGAAGTGTACAGTCCTGTGGAAAGTGTACCTTTCTTGGCTGGTTTTTAACTGTAAATAGCAGGTTAGGGAAGGAAACCATCATCTAAATATGCTGTGGGGGCATTCGTGATGCAGAACCCAAAGTGAATTTAGGAAATTTGTCCCTTTACTAGAAATGTTTTCTGTGGTGGCTAGTCCATTCCTGTAGTGAGCCAGTCTGTAATGATACCTTGGGGATTTTTATCCTTTCTGTTGACCATATTCTCCATAAAAAGAGCAGAATGAAAGAGCTTGAAAGGAGCAAAACTGTCCGTACTTCTAAAATGCTATTACTGTGATTACAATGGCTGCCAGGGTCTTTGGCACTAACCATTAAGGAAGAGACAGCAGGTAGATACAACAGGCAGGTTAATGGGAATCAGTCCTGTGTCTGGCAAGGTGTGGGCACTGAATGAGGAGATGGCATTAGTACCTGACCCCAGTCTTGTAGAGGCCTCTTCGCAAGGGACAGACGTGGGGGCTCTTTTATCTTATTCCTCTGTGTGCTGAGAGGGGGGGGCAAAAAGTGTCGGCAGATTATGGATTGCATGGAAGAACCGGATACTGCTTAAATGGGTTTTGATGTGGCAAGAAAGATTACAATGGGTGAATTGATCAAATCTGGGACAGTATTTAACTGGTTAAAATAAGTACTATTACAACTATACAAAAGTTCTCAAGCTTTTTGGATGACAAATCATGGTAATTATTCCCACAGATCAGTGCATTGCTGTACCATCATCCCTGTACCCTGGCACTATATAAAGAAGTGCATTATCGAAGCACTTCTTTATATAGAAGAAGATGTGTCACAGACATAATCTGCTGAAGGTGACGGCACCACAATATACGTTCATAGTTCTGATACTCTGAGGATTAGTTTGCAATCTCTGTTGATTCAGTGGGAGTAGGAGTCTTGGTGTTTCTGAAAAATCCCTGGGAGCCTTTGAACTACCAGGTACCTAAAAACCTTGAAAATCTGCCCCACAGCATCCTATAACTTGAGATATTTATATTTCAATTTTGGAGAAAACTGATTCTGAAATCTGCAGAAGGTAACAGTGGCAGCATTATTATTGGTGGCATTTATTCTATCTGAGCAGCTGCAGATTACATTATTTAATATCTGTTTTATCTGTGTTTCAGAACTGATTTTAGTGTTACAACAAAGGCAGACTTGTCTTATGAGAATCAAAATTATATTTAATTGAATTCTGCTTTGGGAGTTTCTGTCAATCACACAACTGTGTGAATTGGGAAAGACACAGGATTGCAGCTATGATTAACTTCTCCAGAGTTGCTCAGAGTACTGTATATCACGTTTCATAAAGAGATGTAGTATCTTCAGAATAATTGTATTGTACTAAAGGGTATCTTTTGAATGTCAGAAATAACTTCATTTTCTTTGAGGGGACATATGAGGAGGAGGCATTCTTAAACTGAAGGTTGTGAATATTTCTAAAATAGGCATCTCCACATGAAGCAGTCTTGACCACCTTCCTCCATGTGTAATTCCAAACAATGATGTAAACAACTGGAGAATTCCCTTCCCTGAGAACAGCCTGCCTTTGATGAGCTACCTTTACACTATCTAGAGGTGGGCAGGTGGTAAATTAGCAGTAGGTATGGACTGCCAATGAGTAATTAAGAATGAATGTTCGTGGTGCTGGAATATTTGAGCCACATATTCTAAGTGCATATCAATGCTGTGAGTTTTCCCATGTTTATGTAGTCAGGTAAAGAAAATTAGGTCCTTTTTGCTATTATATTACTGGTTTATTTTTCTGAGTGGAAGTTTAATCTTCCTTTATTCCTAGCTCTTACAAATGAGTGACAGCAGATATAGACCTCTCTTACTTCAGAATATGAGCCTTTATGAGAGCTTTGAGTACTTTAATTTATATGTATCAAGATTTGTAACTTACCAATTTAACTTTCTTGAGTGCTGTGAGATTACATTTTAAGAACTGTGAACAGGGTTAGTCCAAAAATAGAATCATAGAATCCTTTAGGTTGGAAAAGACCTTTAAGATCATTGAGTCCAACTGTTAACCCAGCACTGCCAAGTCCACCACTAAACCATGTCCCTAAGCACCTCATCCAAACGTCTTTTAAATACCTCCAGGGATGGTGACTCAACCACTTCCCTGGGCAGCCTGTTCCAATGCTTGATAACCCTTTCAGTGAAGACATTTTTCCTAATATCCAATCTAAACCTCCCCTGGCGCAACTTGAGGCCATTTCCTCTTGTCCTATGGCTTGTTACTTGGGAGAAGAGACCGACCCCCACCTCCCTACAACCTCCTTTCAGGCAGTTGTAGAGAGCGATAAGGTCTCCCCTGAGCCTCCTTTTCTTCAGGCTAAACAACCCCAGTTCCCTCAGCCGCTCCTCATGAGACTTCTGCTCTAGACCCTTCACTACACTAGCGATCTCTAACTTTGCAGGGCAGACAATAGGGTTTTTGCACCCCTGTATCTAGTTAGCCAATGTTAATATTCACTTTGCTTTTGTCTCTAAATTGCATCAACTGTCTCCAGTGACATTTAGCTTACATATGTGAAGGGATTGGCATTTTTAGATTGTCAGAGTGTTATTGGATGAAAAAGCTGATTTTGCCACGGGACATCTGTTTTATTGTTAATTAGATGAAATAGGAAAGACATCAGAAGAGTACACACAGAAACTATTTCATAGTTCCTGCTTAAATCTTACTCTGATCCCTTGAAATTAATGATGCTTTACAGATTTTTCACATTTTGATGTGAATTTCATTTAGGAAGTTTCAGGAACAAATGACAGAGAGTTGTTATCCATCTGTGCCTCTGTCTTTACAATTCAATTATTCCCTGCCATTGTACAGTCTCCCCTTTCAAAACTATCAGAAGAGAGAAAACAACCAAGGAGTTCATTTATCATAAAAAAAAAACCCCAACCCAGCCACAACAACTTATATCATCATCACAGCTCATGTTTTGTGCTTATTGAAGTAAGAAGTGCTATTTACATTGTCCCATCAAGATGAGTTGATCTTTTTGACAGTTGTGAACTTGTGGATGCTAAGATCCTGTTTTCTGATGATTACCTGGCTTTTTTTCCCATCCTGCCTATTATTAGAGTATAAAGACTCAAGCAGACCTGCTCTTCTCTGTTTTCAGTCATCTTAAAGATCTGTCCTGTTGAGCTGCAGAAAAGGAGGCAAATATAAAATATACTCCCCAGGAGAGACACAAAAATTGTAATTTGTGGTAACTGGTGATAATATGTCATATGATTTCAGGATGAAGGCAAATGAGATCTCTCATGGGAATAAGGGAGAATAAGGCATTAAGAGCAGTAATTGGGACTATTGTAATGGTATGGAAGGGTAGCTGGAGATGGGGGGAGACATCAGGTAAGGATGAGGTGGTTGCATCTTTCTCACTTGCAATAACGCATCTGTAACTTGGGAATTGAACACTGGATAGATTCAAAAGAACAGTGAAGCGTGTGGGGAACTAACTCAGTTCTGCCTGCTCCCTTTGCTCTTGAGCCCTTTGACAGGGCCCCGGTGTGGCCTTGTACAGAATTTGGTGATGGAGAAGCAAAGGATGCATGCTGGCTTTGGCAGGTCCGTGCTGAGTAACCCGTACAGCTGGAAAGGGGGAAACGTTCTTCTGCAGTTCCTGTCTTGAGAAATGTAAGGTATAGAGACTGCAGAGTAAGCCGTGGGCTGCAGAGCTGGCATTAGACTTTATCCATGCTCACTAAATCCTGATGGAGGAGGAGATAAAGAAGAAACTGGGAAAGCAGAATTTGATTGAGTGTGAGGGGGAGGAGGAATGGATTTTAAGTCCCTGAAGTGATGTTAGCAGGAAAGTGAAGTGACTTCAAAAATGCAGACCTCAGCTGCGTGCACACAGCTCCTTTTCCATCCTTGGAAATGAAGCCCTAATCTCCTGAAGCAGTTTACAGAGGCCCTTTTCCTCCACAGATACAGGGAGCACATGTTGTTCTCAGTGGAAGCTGCACTTCTTGAGCTGCCACGTGAGATTAGAAAACCGTCCAGTTAGGCAAGTATTTTGTGATAAGTGTCAGTAGTGGTTACTCTGGGGGAATGCAAGAGAAATTCTGAAGAAGGGTGTTTGATTTAACTATGTCTCCTGGCTTTGAATGTGGAAAACCCTTTCAATAATGGAGCAAAATCCCTAACCTCTCCCCAAGACTTTCATAGATGTGGTCAGATAAGAGTTGTTTTCTGTGCTGACCTCATGAAAACATTGCAGAGCCATTATATATACCACTTACAGTGAGGGTCCTGGCCCTCCGTTTCAAGTACAGAAGTGCAGATTCTTAGTTCTTCTAATACGTAATATCCATTAACTAAAAATATAGGTCCATTATTCTCAATGCTGTACCCCCCTCTTCCCCTACTTTTTGGTCTGGGAGTCACGCTAGGGATAAACTTGGCAAAATACTTTCATTAGTGTGACTAAGAGAAGCTTACAACATGTTTAATTTAAAAGGCAGCAAGACTGATACCCTTTATTAGCAAGCTGGAGCAATTCCTGCCTTTTCTTCTAAAACAGCTCCATATCTGTTTGGCTCTGGAGTGCACAATCTTGATGAATTGTGAGTTAACTTAATGGAGAGGAAAATGTGTGTAGTGCTGTGTGAGGGCAAAAGGGAAAAATAGAGAATAAGAATCAATGGAAGAGAGAAGAAACTTGATGGAAAATGAAATGGCCTCTTCCCAAAAAAGTTGATGAAGAGAAAATAAACAGACTGGCAAGCAGGCTCGGAGAGGGAATGCAGGAAACTACAAGACAGTCACTGAGGGGAGAGATGGATCACAGGTACAATGAACAGATTTTTGATTTTTGAAGAGCAGAAAGTGTGGGAATATTTGCATGAAGGGCCTTGGTTCTGGCCTGTCTTTGCTCAAATTAAACAAGAAAAACTCAAACCAGGAAAAAAGGTGAAAAAGTTCCTCTCTTCCCCTGAAGTATAGGATCTAAAATAAACACTAGAAATTTAACTCTACTGGCAAAATATTTCAGAATATTTTTGAATGTTAGTGTCTTTTCCGATGGTTACTGAGTCAAAAGCAATTGCTCATGAATGGCAGGTTTTTTTACTCTATAGATTTCTGCAACCTGGGTATATTCAGAGTTACATTTTGTTACTTAGCTGGCTAAATCAGTGTTATTACCTCTGCCAGGGCTGTAGTGACAGTCCAGACTGTCCTGATGGCTTATTAACTAACCTCTGATTTCACAGAGTCTACTGCTACTAATATATAAGCCAGAAAAGACCTTGCTTGGCTTTCAGAGTTAGGCAATTATCAGGAGTGGCTGTTGGGGGTGAGAGGGGAAACATTTGAAAATTGAGCTGACTCGATGAGGAAATCACTGAGAGATGAAGCAAAAGAGCAGGACCCTAAATACCAACATGCTCTCTCAGTGTTCCAGGGGAATTTTGTTTGTATGATAATGAGTAGAATATAAAGATCTATCCCAAACTTTTAGGTGCAATAAATCAACCTCACTTTCCTTTTACTATTTTTTTTTTTAAATTTTCTTAAATTTAAAGGTGGCTACAGGAAACTAAACCCAAGATCAACAGCTACATGATATTTAAATTAAGTGTACATGTAATGAGCATTAGTAGCTATTTCCGTGTTACACATGGAAGTTACACACCTCAGGGGGATATATTTATTTACATAAGGATAAATATCTGTCATGAAATTGTGCTGGGGCAGATGTTGGTGTAAAACAGTTGCAGCTGTATTTCTGAATCAGGATGTTGAGCATTCAAGCCCATGAGAAGGATCTGTTTGTATCCAGTGCTGGCTGGTATGCCTAACTTATAAAAGGTTAGAAGCTATGCCACAATTTTAGAAGCTGACCTTAAGAAACAGAAGTGGTTTATTTTATGGGTTTTCTTTTATTTCTTTCCTTTTTTGAAAAATAATTTTGGACACTTTTATGGACTCTTAAGGCATCCTTTCTACCTTTCTGCCATGTTTTCTAACTCTCCTTTGCAACCCTGGGAACTAGAAATTGAATGTGGTGAGATTCCATGCAAATATTGTATTTGAGTACCTGGGAATTTAGGAGAAGTACTAAATACCACAAAGCCGTGGTAAAATCACGGTCTTTTGGCAATAGAAATATTGCTCTTCATGTGGTCTTTGTGCTCGGTTAGAAGGAGCTGCTCCTTAAGCTAGTAACCTTGCAAAAGGTAGGGGACAGTGGGGCATGTTGTCTTGCATGTCTATAATTGCAAAATCTGTGGTATAAGAAAAGATCCCACCATCCTTTTGTAGGCTGTTTTTTTAATTAGTGTTGCTGAGACTGGGAGAATGGCAGGGCTGGAGAAGACGTGACCAAATGGTCGAAAAACATTTAAACAAACAGCTGAACCTGGAGGGTCAAATGATGCTCAGGAGGACTGGGAGCTGGGAGGTTGCCCAGTGTCTGTGCTGGCTGGTGGGAGAGGAACTCTGGAACAGGGATTGCGGAGCAGCTGCGCGTGCTCGGCACCTCTGGAGATCGCCCAGTCCAGGGCCCCTGCACAGAGCAGGGTCAGCTACAGCAGGTTGCTCAGGACCTCAGCAACAGGCGAAAGCCAGCTCTGAGCCCTTCTCTGGGCTGAGAAGAAAATCACCCGGCCATTGCAGAAGGGGCCTGTGGGTCTCAATTATAATACCACTAACATGGATTTCTAATTAATAGAAAATTGACCCCCATGTTTGCAAGCCCTTTAATCAGAGGACTGGCAGCTATCTTTTAGTAACTCGGTGGGTGCATGGCATATATACCTGTATATAAAGCATCAACATTTAACAAGCTCTCTAAGAAACATGGGAAGAAAGAAACAGAACTCAAAACAACTAACAAAGTGCAAAAGTTTAAAAAAAAAAAAAGGTGAAAAAGGAAAAAAACCCCTTCCAACCCCCCCCAAGCAGTTGAAGAGGGACTAAATCTTTAATGATAGAGTCTTAGATAAAAGACTAAAATATTTATATCACCTTTTTAACCTGAATTTTATAGCAATGAAGTTTAACATAAATCTTCTATTACCTTTGTCAAGTTTATGACTAACTCTCATTTATGGATCCCTTAAATATGTATAAGACAGTTTTACTTACCTTGTTTACACGGGTTTTCTCTTTGGGCATTTGTCTCCATCACTGCATAGCATGTTTATGGTAATTTACTATAATACATGTATATCAGAGGCAGTTTAAATGACACTTAGCCTTGAATATATTTAAGATTTTTTTTCCTTGTAGCCACTAGGAAGTCAAAAGACATATGAAAAGCTATTAATTTTCAAATGATAGTAACATAAACAATATTAAAACTTGTATTTGCTCTTGGAACAGTGTGAGGGAGAAATATGTAACAAATGGAGCATCACGCAGTCAGTTATTAAAGAAGTAAATTAATAAACTCAACATTCAATCTTTTCTTCTCACATATCAAGGATAATCTGGACAGTATTTTGATGATTAGAGGGAACAAAATGTGTCTGATTATTTGGGTTTGCTTTAATCACTGACTTTGTTTAAGACTCCTCAGTAAATATTTGCTTTCAGCTAGTTTCAGTTCCAGCCCTATGGAAAGGGATTCCCCATGTGTTACCCAGAGTGTGCACTGCAGGTCCTTGCATTATTGCCACTGTGTCCAAAGGTTCTGAATGAACTGCCTCTGCGCAAGGGGCTGATGCTGTACTAGTAGCATGCGCTTTGTCCACGTAGCAAGGACGAGTTTTGTTGCAAAGGTATTTCTGGAGTAGACACAGAAGAAAAAAACATTAAGCTGGAAGGCTGTGGCTTAGAGTCCCAAAACTCCGACTGTTTTCCCAGTTGGTGGCTGAGCTGGAGTCGAGCACAGGTACTGTGTAGGCCTGGGCTGTGCTTTACCTAGTCATCTACATTACTTTCAGCCTCATGGAAAGGTATGATCTAGCCTGAAAGTAATTGTTTTGGAGTGAATGAACTGTACTTCTGCTGGCTTTTTGACTAGGGTCCAGTTCATTCCTCTCTGGAAGTACATGAGTAACATTTATGCATCTTTATGAAATATAAAACAATGTCCCAGTGTAATGGGAACTGGATTCCCTGATGCTTTTGAAAATGCCACTGCATGCTTATCTACTCTTTTTGGTGCTGGAAAACCTTTAAAAATCTGCTCCCTAATCTTATTAATTTAAAAAAATATTGCTATTATGGAAGAGACTATTAAAAGCTGAAAACTTGTTCAGAAATCAAGATCTGTGGCCTTTAATGAAGTGATTGAGAAAGACTTGCAGACATTAGGTAATACCAGAAAGCCCAGCTATTAATGATAATGGAGGTAGGAATCCTTCAGTACTTCAGAAATTTCACAAAAACGTGTACTACTTCCCCTCCACCCCAGTCCAGGCACCTGTGCATACTGTGATGCTGACAAAAGAAAAGCTTACTATTAGAAATTGTTTTCTTTGAATACATGTTTAGAGAAAAATGTGATGTCTTTGAACTAATAAAATTCATTTTTGTTGTTTGTAAGTAAAGGTGGATATAGCATCCCTGCCACACATATGCGAATGTGTAATAGTGGATCATTGAAATTGGCTATATTCCAAATGCAGAAAGAGCCATCACGTTGGAAACAACCTTTCAGAGAAGGAAGCAAGGAATGAAATTCCTTTTATGAATAAACCCAAATCGAATGATTGTGCATATGCATTTGTATTTGCTTTCTCTCTTTGTTCTTTGTTCTTCCTTTAGCGATGCATTTGCATGCAGACTGCTAGTGATCAGAATGCAGAGCTCCCATACAGCAGAGCTGTGTGCTGGCATTGATCTAGTGGTCTGTGCCAGCTCAGTGGTGCAAGATTTACTTTAATTTCCTCTTCCCTTTGTTCTTTTGCCTCTGTGCTTTAAATAAAGACTTTTCTTTTATTACTTCCAGAAATTTTGAGAAGTTGTAGCTATTTTGTATCCAAATAACCATGACTCATTTCTCTGTGATTGGGAGCTCTGCAGTTATCTATCTGGTGGGTCCCACACTTATATATGTCTGAAATTCTCAAAGTTATTAACTTTGGGGAGGTGTGATTTTTGGTTAGACTAAATGGAGAGTGAGCATTTTGAAGCTATCAGGGCGTGCAGCTGGAGATTATATGCTTCTGGGAAGAAACCTCTGATACAATTTTGACGGAAGGTCCCCAACCTGAACAAGGAAGGACCAGGAACATGCACTCTTCACTTAGACATCAGAGTTGGTTAGGATCATGGAGGAATTATATGGAAAGGCCCTAGAGAATGGTGTAGCATACGTGACTTGTCCATCCGCTCTTTTTGTATTGTTAACATTGGGCAGAAATAATGCACAGCAAAAAATATCTTTAAGTCGGTTTGTCTCCTTTACATAGAAAGAAATAGAGTAGAGATTGCCTTTTCCTTGCTAGTTTTCCTTGGCAGGAACAGCACAAATGCCTTCGTAAAGGAGGAAGACTTCATAAGGGCTGCTATAGTTGGAAAGTTTTTGGTATCTGTTTTTCTCTCTGTGCTGTAATTGCATAACTGTGCAGTGGTGCAATGTGTATTTACATGGATTGATCCAGGGTCAGGGGTTTCAGCTTCTTTGCCTGCTCTCGGCATGGCTTTCTCCAGTGAATTTATTAGGATTACGTCCTCTCAAAGAATTAGTAGAACTCATTAGTTTCCATTCTTTAACTTCTTTACATTACATACACACATTTTCTGCAGGAGCAGTATATGGTAGTTGCTTTCATTCAGTTGTTTTCCAACTGGGTTTCATACAGACTATTTTCAAGGCTGCTTTCATGAAATCTCATATAGGAAAAAATGTGGAGAATATGTTCTTGGGTTGTGGGTTATTTTTGTTCCACTCCCCTCCCCCTCCCAAGTTATTTGTAAACCTTGGCTATCTTTGGGCTTCTGTCCTTATATCACCACCTTCCTTTGTATTGAGATGCTGACAAGCTATTTTAATATCCTTGTTGAGAGCGCCATTCTTGTTGCTCCACAGGTGTGCAGCAGCTCACTGAGCAAGGTCTTGCAGAAATCATCCTTCCAGCTTTCTGGAAGGTGGCTTCTACTTTTAGAAGAAGCTCCAAGTGCTGGTGGCCTCACCTGGGACTTGCAGCTTTTCGACCTCCTGCTTTGCAGCTGGAATTCCTGAGCCGTTAGCTGGTTCTTGGAGGGGAAGCAGATTCCCCTTCCAAGCTAGCAAACACATAAACCAGTGTCTCCTCACACCGCAGTACCCTCCTCTCAGCACGTAGACTAGGCTTCCGGTAGCACTACAACATTACAGCCCAGCGTTTAGTTGCGGTAGCTGGTTTAGCAGTAGTTCCCCTCGTTGCAGGATCTAACGATGACGTAATGGACCATGACCAGAGCTGTGCATCTCGAGGTGTTGTGAGGCAGGTGAGCACAGCGAGCAAGGTTATCTGCTGGGCACAGGCTGCAGCAAAGGGGGACTAATGCTGCTTTTAATGAAGAAACTGAGCAGAATTACAAGCAGCAGATTAATTACTTTCCTCAAAAGGAAAATGTGCTTAGTTTCAAACTGGTTGTTTCAGTGAGCCTTGCATTGTATAACACTCACCTGAGACAGAGGCTGACAGGCTGTCCCAACCTTTAATTGACTAATTAATAGTTATTAATTAGTATTCCCTGCAGTTGTAGTCTCAACCATGAGTTAATTGATTCTGATGGGGAATTAAATGTCCCATGTCAGAGATGAGTGCCCATAACAGCATCTGAGGCAGTTATTTTGTGTAATAGACTAAAACAAACCTGTTTTATATGTGTGTGTACACTGATGCTAAATAGCACAACCCCTTGGTTTTGTTTATTTAAACCTATTGCTCTGTGCCTGTTGGATCATGTGGTTTGTAAACACTTAATGGAGACACTTAATTCTTATGGAACTGGGAGAGAGGGGATGCTATTTTCAAACCCTGTGCTCTGATGTGGGATCTGTTTCTCTCTGAAAACCACCGTAAAAACATCTGCCTTTCCAATACACTTCTGTCATGAGTTAAAATCCTCTGGAGATGAGAGCTAACTGGTAGATTTGATAGTTAAGTATTCCAGCACTGACAGGCTGCAGTATTTCATAGCAGCATAAATATCATTGTGTCTGTTAGGTTTATTAGGTTAAGAGATTTTGGAAAATAACCTCTAATGGGCAGCATGATTTGATAGGCAGGTGCAGCTGACAGAACAAACATTAGTTTTCCTGTTCAATTTATACTGTTTTCTACAGTTGGGCCCCTGCCAGGCAGGAGCAGCTGGATGGCATGGACTTTGGTTAGCCAGTGTTGTGCTGTCCAAATCTTGTGGTGCAGTAAAACTTCTGAAGCTGAAGGAAGGCTTACTGAAGGCTTTTCAGCAGAGTTATCTGTAGGCTTGTCACTACTCAAATTCAAGCTGCCAGATTTTACGGTAGTATAAGAGCTCCTAGCATCTCTTAGTGCAACGTGTAAACATAGTAAATATACCTTAATATATTAAATGGAACTATTCAAACTTTGAAGCAGTGTGGGTCATTGCCATATTATAGGCAATGTGTAAACCATGCAGGATGAAATCCCTGACCCTCTCAAAGTTGATGGGTGTTTGCTAAGCAGTAGAACCAAGGTATCACCAAGGGTATGCAAAGAAGATCTGATAACCTGGTCTGCAGGAGGCGGTACTTACTTGGATGTGGAGCTTCATGACTGCTGCCATTTTACAAGATTAGAGAGGATTCCAAGTTTTCTCATGATGACTGTGAATGGTAAACCCAGAAGTGAAATTGTGCAGTCCACCTCCAAAAAGCACCAACAAAACCTTCCTGTCACCTGCCCAAGGGATATTTTATATTGCTTAATATCCTTAGTTATTGATTACAACTCTTGATGGAGGAGAACCAAAGACAGTTCGATCTTCTCTAAAATGATGATTGAGAGGTGAATGGGGGTGAAGGGAGGTGAGGGAAACTGATAAATGGTTCCGAATTTAATACTTTAGGCTAAGCCACCAAATGCCTAATTAACATTTAAAAGGAAGAGAGTTGCCCTGCAGGTGAGAAAAAGGGATGCTAAATTATTTTGAAAAATTCAGATGTCAGGCAAGGATGGGGAAGATTTACATGTTAATGGGATCCTCAGCAGGAGAAGAAACCTTGGAGTGGTGATGGCAGACAAATCGATGCACCCATCTGGACCTTCAGATGTTATCACATAAGTTCGAGTAGTCCCCCACTTTTTTTTGAGAAAAATAAAAATGAGCAAAGATTTGTGGTTGGAAGAGATGGCCTGTGAAAGAGCCTCATGTTACTTTCGAAACCCTTCTATAGAACAGGCATTCCCACCTGGCCTGACAATACAGCAGTTTAAGACATAACCTCTGATTGCTTTAATGTGTGTGGTTTGGGTGCCCACAGCTAAGAGCTGAACGCTGAGGAGGGTGCTGGTTTCTGTGAACTTGAAAAGAAGCGACAGAGACCAGGAGCGTTTCTGATGGGACGTGACATACACAGCTGAGCCCGGCTCTGAGTCTTGCTGAGATCACTGCAACTCAACTGTAGGAGAGTGCTTGATCTGGCTAGGCTTTATTTCAGACCTTAAACCAGATGATTTTTTTGTTTGTTCTCTTTTCATATGTTTTTCTTTCTAATTTTTGTACAATTTTTTTTTTCCAGTTAGAAATCTTCAGAGTGAGCCAGGTTTTACAGTGAACCAATGCAGCCTGCCCATACCTTCTCTTGAGAAGGTGTACCTTGTCCTGAAGCACCCTTTCAAGGGAATGTATAAAATAGTTGCATTTTGTGTTTATTAAATTTCTGACTCCCGTTTAATAAACTTTGAATTAAACTGAGGCTGGTGACAGAAGCAAATAGCAATAAAGCACTCTGCTGTCATCTTTTTACTGAAAAATATTTTACATGAAGGATCCAATAGCCATGGCAATTGGGTTTTTTTTCCCTTCAGTGTTAATATGCAGGGCCTAATAAGCTTGCTAAACATTTCTGCAGAATTATCTGCTACAGCTAATTCAGCCTAGGCAAGGCATTTGGGCCTGTGGAGAAGCTCTTAGAGATGTCAAGCATTTTATAAATCAGATAATTTTCCTTGGTCAGTAAAAGCCGTGGAGATCCAGTCTCTGGGCAGATTGCACTCTTCAATTGAGATGTTAAACTTTGTTTCCTTTCAGAAGCAGTGTGAGTCAGCTCCAGGCAAATCTAAGCATTATAGCGGAACTAAAACAAACATAAAGTGGAACCAATCCTAAATATATTTGCATCTAGATTTTGGCATTGTTATAGCTTTCTGTATTTTATGTGCCTTTTTAATTTCCCTGTGAAATATTTTTTGGTAAACTTATAAGGTTTTTAAGCCACTTTCAGTTGTTGACTCTTCCACTTATGCTAATGATGCCTCTTGCTCCACTACTTTAATTTTAAAGAGAGAGAATGACTTAAAGCTTTGCCTCTGCCTTGCCTAAGCATTTGCTAGGAAGAATTTGTGCTCTTGAGAATGCAAAACAATAAGGAAAGAAAGAAAGAAACAAACCACAAAAAAATAGCAGTAGATTATTCTTCTTAATGTGTGAAGACGTGTAACAGCAGAGTGAGGTTTTTGGAGTGACCCAACACTTCTGTGATTGAAGTCTTGCATTTAGCTTCACTGTAAGTGGGACAGAATCCTAGCTGAAAATTGAAACATATCCTGGTCTTGTGCACCTTCTCACTATAAAAAAAATATAGGAGTTGATACAGTTTGTATACATAAGAATATAGACATTCATTCAAAAGCAAGTTAAGATAGCTGAAGTACTGCTCTGATCTTGTCTTTCTCCTTGTTTAGCTACCCCAGCAGCAAGGGCAGCAAACTCAATTAGTGGATGGGATTTTAAATGAGTTTGAACTGACACTAAATTGAGCCTAACCTTTGAATAGGCCCAGAGCTGGTAGGTAGAGCTCCATTCTGTCCTTATTGATGAGTCTAAATGTTTCAGACTTCTATTAGAATGGCTTTGGTGGTGACAGTGCAGCTAAATAATATACTTTTATTGTTAGCATACCTTTTCAGGTCACACTCTTTTCTTTTCTTTTAAGTTGTGATATCTACAAGATGGCATTTAGCTAATGCAAAGAAAATGGCTAAAATGTCTCCTCCCCCTTAAAATAAAGAGGCATCAGGCTTTTTGGCTTTTGTGGGCTCTTGATAGCAATAGGAATAGTTTGCAATTACTATGAAGAGTGCATAAAGAACACTCATATGGTCATCTGAGTAGGTATATAAAATATCAGATCTACTTCGTTTGCGACGATGAAGTGGTTTCTCAGCAGTGTATTTTTCTTACAGCTTTCAAGGTCAAGTTTAATTAAGAGTTTCAGGTACTCTCAGTGAGGGTTTTTTGTTCTTTCATTTTTTGGAAATATGTTGCTAGCCAGAATTTTCATACAATCATAGAAATGTTAATAATGGATATACCATTGAAATATGATTTTAGTTTTTTAAAAGCTATATATAAAATAGCTGAATGATTTGTCATCAATTATTTACTTGTTTTATTATATTTCAAAACAGAAGAAATGCATGCTATTTTCAGTCAATACTTTAGATCAGCTCTTCAGTCCTATAAGCATTAGATGCACAGTATGTATATTTGATGAATGGCCCTGTTTGACTTTTGGCACTACTTGTATCAGTAAAGTTACTTGTGCTTGCATACTTGCAGTGTGAGAAGAACATAGGAGAGAAATGTTGCGTATTTATAACAAGCCCATTTTAGAGATACCTGGTTAGCATGCAAAGAAAATATTTCTCTAATAGATAGAGCAGTAAGAAGGAAGGAAACTTTCCAGTTATAGATGGTCAATGACAAAAAGTTTTAAGGAAATATTTTAATGCAATCCTATTAGAAATAGCCATGCTGATAATTGGTGATTTTCTAAAATGAAAGCAAAACTTCAGGTCTGTAATCCATACTTCTAGGTATAGTAAGTCTTTGCAAAAAGGACTTAAAAGACGCAGTTACCTAAGTACCTTAGAGTTTTCTGTCAGAGAGGCTCAGGAAAACTGAGCTTTTACTCCATTGGTATGAAGATTTCTGTTTTTATGGTTAGAGCTGGGAATGCAGATCCCATACTGTTCACCACTGAATACCTCCTAGGAGGTAGTAGTTGACACATATACGATGATAAAAATTCAGAGATGCTTGATCTACATGCATACGAAGGCATATTTAAACATCTTTGCTGTGGTTTCCTCTCATTATAATACACATTATACAGTTTCATGCCATTAATAAAGTTAATCCCTAGACAAAACTATTGTGAACATACCAGGTATGATCCTTACCACAATGCCTCTCTTTACCACTTCTACGATATCAACAGATAAGGCTAAATGTAGGTTACTTGCCCCCATTATAGATTCCTTTATGCTGCTAGAAAAGTGCAAAGAAGCTGATATAAATGATAATTCAAGTCTAATGTAGTTTGTTCTTTTATATTAAGGAAGCTTTTTGTGCAATAGAAAAAGTTCTTTATGGACAGGAAAGCTTTAATAATAAAGATCGCTCTATTTTGGTGCTAATTTATTACTTTTTGACATCTTAATTATATTCTGCCCCATAAAGATGTGATTGGTAGTGTCAGGATTCCTAATCTGTATCCATAAAATACATTTTCCTGTTTTTTTTCCTCAATTTGATTTTTGTGTAGAACTCACTCAAGCAGTCAGACATAAAATCGCAGAGAAGAGTGTCCCATCCACCCTTCCCTCTGCCAGGAGGTGCAGAGCAGAGGAATACAGTGGAAACCTTAAAAAATGACTCAGCCTCCAAAAGAGTTACGAGGAACAGACTGAAACGGTGTCCTGCCCTCTTTTCAGTGGTGTAGGGAACAAAAGGCAGTGTACAAAGTCATAAGAAATTTTGTACAAGAGTTAGTGTTATTAGGTGCTAGTTCAACCGTGTCTGGAGTTCTGCTTTATGCCCCACTGAAAACTCCTTTACATCCATGAGAATGTTTTTCAGAATAAGGGGAGAACAATAAAAATGAGCTTATTAGTTTCTAAAAGGCCCTATCCCCAAGCAAAGAAAGATTTTTAAAGAATTTGGCTTGTTCCTATGAAAAACTGTTCTACTGAAGTTTCGCAGATCAAATGTACCGGTCTACAGCTGTACAAATTCTCTTTCACAGAGTATGAATGCTGCAATTTGCTAATGTACATTTTGCTTTTCATAATATTCACAAAACCGGTTTATGGTTCAGAACATTCACAGAGATGCCATTTTTAAACTTTGCTTCTGAACACATGGCATGGTTTTCCCACTTTTAAAAGCAGGGATTTTTTTCTTTTTTTTTTTTGCAGGTGTCTTTTAGATAAACAGAATACTCTCCAACCTCAAATGAAGCAAAAGTTTGAAGGGATGATCCAAATGCCTGAATTTCCTGGCCAGAATGCCAGTGGGTTTTTTTGTTTTATTCGGTATTTCTGGATGCTCCTGGGGCTATATTTACTGTAGCTTTGTATCCTCTAGGTCAGTGTATGTTCTAATGCAGTTAGCAGAGTGAATGAAGGATGTCACAGTTAATATCCTAACACCAAGCAAGCATTTCTAGTGTTTTCCCTAGGTTACGTTGGTTACAAGTATGATGGTCTCTGTGTAGATCAAGAGTTAAGTGCTGGTTTGCATTCTTTTAATTGATTATGATTTACCAGCATAAATTCCAAGTGTAGATAACCCTGCACCATTCTGTGAAAATAGCTGCAATGGAGAGAAACTTTTCTTGTGAAAACATAGATAAATATACTCCATAAACCTATTCTTGTCACTGGAAAAGATGAACAGTACCTCTCTACTAATGCCTAGCAAAAGATGGTGGAGCTTTTGGAGTGTTTTGCCCTTATTGTTGCTTCTAACAGCAATAAATAACTATTGCACCTTTTCACAGTTCATCCTTGTAAGTGCTTAGAGGCAGATGACTAAGGGAAACCTGAGTGAGGCAGAGGTAATAGTTCCAAAGCGAAGTACTGTAATACCAGCTGCGTGGATGCCCCATTGCAGGAATTAGTGTATTGTTTTAATGATTTCAGGGTTTGGATGCATTTCTTTGAAACACATGCTTGAACTGTTGTTTACTAAACTGTTGCCAAGGCATTATGCATTGGGGATATTGTGATGGAGGGGAAAAAACACATTGCCACAGATGCAGTGTAGTTTTTTTATTTTATTTTATTTTGTCTGTCTGTATTGACTCAGCACCATGGCAGCTGTTCTCTTTTCAAATAGCTTTGTTTTCCTGAGGCATAGTCTATACTTATTTCAGGAAGTTGTAGAGGAAGGAGAGCAAGTAAAGGACTCCAGATGAATTTCTGAACGCAACTATTCTCACACTATTTAGGAGTAAATTTTACATCCGTGCATACTTTTGCAGATGGCCTGAAAAGAAATGGAAACTCAAAAGTTTTAAGACAGAACAGTGTTCTGAAAGGATGGGGTACTAGTATTTTTAACAGGGTGTATGAATGTGTGAATCAGGCCTTGAAGCCTGATTGGCAAAGGGCAAGTGTGCCCATTTTACAGGTGGGAAGTAGAGGTGTAGCCTTCAAGTGGTTTTCCCAGTATTTCAGAAAGTCTGATGAAACTAAAAATAGGATAAATGCAGCCTTGCCACTAGCAGAGACTTTCCAGGACTGCTTTTGGGGTGATATCTGCATTATTCCATTTCTAAGCCTGAGGCCATCTGAGTAAGGTTTGTTAGGTCTGCTGTAGTGATTTGCAGTCTCACTTGGCTGTTTGCTCCTGTCTTCCAAAAATGTAGTACTTCCTCACTGAGGCAAAAGAATGCAGGCCTTGTTGAAAACTAGTAGGGAAGGCTCTTAATACTGGAAAGATATCTCCTCGTCTGCATACTACATGCTCCAAAAAGAGAACCTGTAGTATCTGATAAAGGATTACTTTCCTATAGCAGATTTTGTTTCTTTTTGTCATATATTTTGCTGTTCAGTGTTTTTCCTCATTTTTTTGTTTTCCACATGAAAAATTCCCAAGAACTTACTATTCTTCCTGCTCTGAGAATATACCGCCTCTTGGGGCGGGTAGTGAATGTCTACTTGGCACTAAGTTAACTTGCCTCCTTTAGAGATGTCACCAACAGACATCTAGTTTGTTAAATACTTGTAGAAGTTGAACATCTCAGTGAATCAGGGAAGTGTCAGGCAAATTTCAAAACACTAGTGCTGAGCTCTTTGTTTGCAAGTGGGGAGAAATGCTATGTACCTCTCTTAGGTAATTTGTATTCAGTGGATTTTCCTTCAATGTCCTGTTATATTCATCCTGAGACACTTGTCACGTGTCAGCCAAAGGATTAAGAGAGAAAACTTTGAGTTGCTCAGAATTTCCTAGCCATATGCTTGGCCTTAAAGGATGTGTTAAGTATCAGGTGATTCAAATTGAAAAGCTCAGCAGCTTTATAATCTCCTGGTCTCTAAAGTCACTCCAACTATGGATGCCAGAAGCAGAAGCTCCAAGACTGGCTCATTGCTGTGCGCATTCAGTACATCTCACCACTGCTGCTTTAGGAGCAAAGATCCAAAAAGGAAAGCTCTCAGCCATTTCTTTCCTGTCATAGAGTAAGTACCTGAAAATAATTATACCTCTTTACTGGAAATATTTGGCATCAGTGCTGTGGCTCCACCATTAACATTTTCTACAGTTTCTTTCCAGACTGCCAGTTCTTTTTTTATTACTGCCTTGTTAGTGTGATGAAATGATGACAATCTCCTATCCTTGCCATGGATGCAGCCAAATGGCATAAGAACATTTGTCTACAAAAGTAACTGAATAAAAGACTGAAATGGCCAATTAATAACAGCACCTGCCTTACATTATCTGTAGAGACTGGCCATGCATGCACCGCAATCTCTCAAGGTTTTGGACATTGAATCTAAGGAGATATGCTTCTGTTTTAACTAAATCCAAGTACAGTTCTCCAAAATATTATTTATTCTTTAAAGCCTCCCACTTCATCCCTTTCCAAAATTTCTAGCAGTTTTGCTGTTTGGATAGCAAGTCTTTGGCAAAAGCGTCTGTGCTTAATGGGTCTCTGAACAGAGGACAATCTATCTAATGGAGGGCTGATCTTAAGCCATATTCTCTTATCGCCATCGCAGAAATGTACAGCAAATACCCTGGAATTTTGAATGGGCTTGAATCAAAGTCTTGGACAATGCAAGTCTGGATCTTACTTTTCACAGTTGGTCTTTTATGTGTATACTGTTTTTACTCATAAATTCTAAATTGTTCTTGACTTTGGAAAAGTTTGGGTCTACTTAATCTTGGGCTTTTTTTTTACTCAAACTAGGCACAAATGACTGAACATCTCATTTAGCAATGCTGTATATCTCTGCGTTAGCTGAATCCATAGGTAAAAAAACCATGATGCTATTGAACGACTGTCAGGAAATAAAATGTAATTTTACCATCTAAAATGACTACTCCTGTACTTTTCCCACTTCTGTGGCTAACTAACTTTTCTGATCAAAAGCACCATGAGTCGTAATGTGAAGTCAGGCATCTAAGGTGTCTCTTTTTGCTTCTATTAGTTCAATGTTGTCTAGCTCTTTGTTCTTGCTCTACCACAGATAGTAATATTAAAAAACAAAACCCCACAAAAGGTGTATGACTTGCTTAGTTTATGCCACTCAACTTTTGTCTGTCCTCTGTTGTTTTTCTTTATCCACTCTCATGTTCTAGACTTGTCCAATTTAAACTGCCCTTAGGGCAGGGCACACCTCAGTGTGTATTAATTAATGTTTGAACCTTTCTTATTCGCTGCAGCATGTCAAGCACATCCTCTACTGGTTGGCTGAGACCTGGTGAGCAGTAGGAAGGTTATAAAGCACTGTTTGAAATGGGTCTCTGTGTAGTCATTAAAGTGCATTCATTGTCTGTCTATCTGCCTATCTCTTCTCTTACTGTTTTTTCCTTCAGTTCTCCTTGACACAAAATTACACTCTCATTTTCCGTCAATTTTCAGTCCTCTTTACCTGGCCAACTTCCTAATTCGATTCTGCAACAAAATATTCAGAGACACTTTTACACTCCCCTCAAATAGAGTCTAGCTCTCTAGAGGGCCAATGCTGACCCTACCATTTCTTCATCTTTATCTGCTTGTGGATGTAAGGAAACAGGATGGATTCTTGCGCTAGCTTCTCTTATTTGTAGTAACTTTCTATAGTGTCTGCTTCTATCCTACAGGTCCTCTTTTGAAGGATTTCTTCTGAAAAAAAGTGAGTTGGGACTGCTAGTCACACCCTTTTACATTCCTGCTGTTGGTACAGGTACTGTAGAACTGACTTGGGAAGACACCATCCTGTACTTTGCTAGCTGCCATCGGCATCTGTCTGCCAAAGCATTCTTCCTCCTCTTCGGCATTTATTTTCACAGCTTTCTCTGTGTGGGGAATTTTGGTTATTCTGTTTGTATTTTCCAGTCACCCCATCCACAACCTACTGTTGTCAGGTACTTTCCTGTTTTCCTGTATTAATATGCTATCTCAAGAGTTTGTTCAAAGTGTTGAAAACTACAGCAGTGAAAACTATTTTTCTGTGTCTTGAATTAATTTTTTGAATACTACACAAAAGTAAGTATCTTGTAAAACTAAGACAATAATTGCATTATGCAGAGTAGATGTGTGTTTTGATTTGTGAAGAGGAAAAAGAACCACAGAAAGAGAAGTCCAATTTAGCTGCCTGATACTTTTTGTTAGCTAGGTCTGCTGCAGTATTTTGATGTTAGCCTAGTTAAATGCTATCACTGAAGCCTGTGTGCTTTTGATAATGTTTCTTGGAGCAGAGTGATATTTTAATTGCCCTTCTGCTTGTCTGATGCTTTGGCCAGGTATTGGCAAAGAGAGTGAAAGGTACTGATTTGCCAGTAGTGATGCAGCTGACAACAGTACAATTCTGGATGTCTGGAGAAGAAGTAAAAATTGGGTTTGCTGCCTTTAGGAGTATAAAAAAAGAAGGCTTGTTTTGAGATAAACCTTAGGACTTGGTGTAGGAAGTTGTCTCTTATATCTAGTTTTACTGCATGCTAAATAGACTGCTCTTGACCTGTGTCTCCCAACACCCTCGTGTACCTGTCTGCCTCTCTAATTGCCAGAGTCTTCCATTTAAGAAACATTTTCAAAGTAGAATTGCTTCCTGGCCTTATGGGTGCCTACAGTTTCCTGGGCTGGCATCTGCAAAGCTGCTTGTGCAGTAATGCCATCCTACCATTAGCAAGATACCTGCTGTTCCTGTTCAAGCCAACGCCCCAGAGCTCCTAAACTAAGTCTCTGGAACGCAACATGAAAATGCCTGTCTTGTAAATGTGTGCAACTCCATAAGCGTGCTCGGAGCACACTTGGCACCTGCCATTCCCTGCGTTGGAAAGAGTAAGGGCAGAATGCTAAGTGAAAGGACAGTAACGAGGAGTTATGTATAAATACAGAGCGGGGATAAGAGGGATATTGTGTGTGCTAAGACATGGTCACCTGAAACAGCTGACCTGGCTTCAGTATTGAATTGTGAAAGAATGGGTGCTTGGTGAATGAGCCCAAGCAAGGGGCAGGGGGAGCGGGTCTGTTTCTAGCCCCTCAGTTTGAAACATCAGACCACTTACTGAAGCACTTCAACTCCACTCCTCTCCTTCATACCTTCCCTGGGTCCTTGGCATCACATGCATTCCATGGAGAGCCTGAGTGCCCAGCTTGGCAGTGGAGCTTCTGAGCAGCAGCCTCAAGGTTCAGAAATACAGTGCTGAGTGGGAGCTGGGTCCCTGCTGAGAAGGGTGAGGATGAGGATGCTAATCTTGCGCCGCATCAGATTTGCAAAATTGTTTGAGAATCTTCAGCACAAAATGCGCGGGTTTTGTGTTGTGCTGGGTAGAGCAGCCTCATGTGATAGCCAAATGCTCCCTATGTTTTTCACGTTCAAAAAATTATTGGTGCCTAGCAGATATAATTCTAGACTTCTATGTCTGCAAGAAAGCATAGAGAGGAGATGAACTGCTAAATGGGAGAGAACGGGTTTATTTCTGCTAATTTCAACAGAATTGCCTCTTCTGCCATCATCTGAGAAAGAAATCAAAGCTATTAGATTTTTTCTGAGAAGAAAAACTGTAAATTGACTATTTTATAATTCGAACCAGTAGATGTCAGCAGTTCCTTTTGAAATGGCTGTGGAAATGCAGTGGTAAATGAACTGACTTGTTCACATCCAAACTTCTCTGTGATATAAAAACATTTGCCCAAAAAATCAGGCACTCTATAAAATACAGCCAACAGATGAGGATGGACAGCCTCCTCCTAGTTATTGGTGAGAGTGGCATGACGAAATGTGGAAAAATTTGGTCTTGATAACAATAAAATATTAAATACGATCTATTTTAAAGGTATAATCTTTGATTATTGGGCCACTGCATGACATAGCTTTCACATTCGTGGAAGTCTGGTATAGTCTTTACAATGTGAGAGCTGTGGTTCTTTTTTTCTTTTAGCTCAGGTGGTACAGTAATCCAGATGTATGTTACAGCTGATGAAAGAGGTGGTAGGTGTCTGCCTGTAGTGGGGTATATATTGTTTCATATGTTCATGTCTAAAGTAGAAGACAACATCACATATTCTTGTAATGATCCGGTTTTTAATCTCTTATTTGGTATATGTTTTTTAGAAGCATGAAGATTGTATGAAATGGTTTTATTCTATTAGTGTGTAAATCAAGCATAGTATCACTGAAATCTGAATTAGTAGTCACTGTAAAAGTACCCCAGTGGGATGAAAATAAAACACATAATGTCCTTATTGCTAGTTTTTGGTCTGTGTTGCTAACGATGCTTAAATTAACATACTAATACTGGTCCACTCCTTTGACCTTGAGCCAGTATCAAAAGTGTTCCCAAAAGCATCTGAAGACGATTCATTTATTTTAGCTTGAGAGTCAGCAGGGGGAGCTCACACCCATTTGGTTCAACTTGCCAAATATTGGTTATTAAAGACATTTTAAACTAGGCCATTTCATTTACACACACACGCGCACACCCACTCATCCTCTTAGAGATGTATATGGGATTCCTAGAGCTTATAATCTATACCTTAGCAGACTGTTTAACAACTCGCATTCTCATATCCTCATGTCAGACATTTCATAAAAAGAGGGGTCAAATGAACAAATGTTTAAAAACAGTCCTAAAAAATGATTCTGTTTTACTTATTATCTCAAGGCAGGGGGAGGGAAACAACCTGTCCCTCCATCCTGTGGTCAGGAGTTGATACTCGGTTGAAGAAATGCAGTGAGCTGTGTGTTAGCCTGGACCACTAAGGAAGCTGGATGCTTTGGGAGTATACTCATTAAGAAAGAAGTTAAAACCAGGCCATTGGCAATATTTAGCATGAGATTAGTAAAATCACCTTTTTTTTTCTTAAATTGTTTGGGAAAAGGTACATTCTGATGCATCTGATTGCATTCATACTAAGCTGCTTCCTTTTTGTTTCTTGTGAATAAAAATTAGACTTTTACCATAGGTCCGCAATATTTTCTGGAATATCATTTGGATGAGTTAGTGCAGGTCAGAGATAGTGCAGGTCAGAGATAGAGTTTGTGGAAGATCATCTTTTCTGCTGCAGCCCTGTGGTAAATGGTGTTGTTTTATTACATTATGTGTATACATCTGATGTTTAGAGGATTCTTAACTAGGTTATAATTACTGTACCTAAGAGAAATACAATTTCTGCATACAGGTCTTGAGCCACTTCAGGTAAGGAAGCATTTTTAATTCATTCTGGCAGGGGACAGTTCAGTGACTTGCCCAAGGTCACAGAGCAGATAGCTGGCATTGCTGGGAATAGACACCCTATCTCCTCAAGTTTCTGTGTGGTGCTCATCTATAGTGCCATGTCATTGCCTTGGGCAAACGAAGAGATTTTCTATTTTCTGATGGCGTTTAAGTTTTCAGACGTTTGTTAAGGTATCATGTATTATTTCCCCAGATACTTTTTCACTGTAACTGAGAATGTTTTAACCTGTTGATTGTATTGATTTTTGATGTGGAAATAGCAGGCTGCTCCATTTCAAACTAAATTTCAAGGGCATGAAGACTGTTAGAATGGAAAAGCCACTCAGCTCAACACAGTTGTTCCTTTTATTTTTATCTCAGTCAGGCATAGAAAAAGCCTGAGAGGTCTTAGCCCTATTTTCTCTATCCTGGATGGAATCCCGATTACTTTAGATGCTGGAAGAATTGGGAGGAAAAAGTGAAGCTCATCTGCTGTGTAAGCAGACATGTAGCTGGCTGTGCTTGTGCTAGTGATATCTGAGAATACGGCACACACGTTCAGCCTCCCTACCTTTGCATTGTCCTGGCTGGGTGCTGCTGCACCACTTCTAGGGCAGTCGCCGTGAGATGTTCCTCTCTAAACCAGTGACAAATGGTGACTGTTCTACTGAGGGTCCGGCTGGTACCTTGTAAGGCAACAACATCCTTACATGATTTGTATTCTTCTAAACTCTGAATGCATTTCTGTGTCCTGCCTCCCACCACTCTTTTATTTTTATGTTTTTTTCTTCTTTAATTGCAGCCCTAAGCTAGGATTATGGCTTTTAGGAATTGTCCTTAAGTCCGTTCCTGTGGCTGCATGCTGCATAATTTTTCCATTTAATATGGATTTCTCGTTTTGGTCAATTGCTCCTAGTCCTATTACTTCATAGTAATCTACATTTGGTGCACATTTCCCTTTACAGGCCCAGCCATCTCCCTCAGAAAGTCATGCCCTGTGCACGATGGGCCTGAGCCAACATACATCGAACTCCGTGGCAATATTCCCGTTGTTCACAATGAATTTGAAACCTGAAGCTAAAGATGAAAACCCTTGTCAGCCGTACAGGTTAGTGAACTGGATTCATGCAGACCTTGGATATCTGGGTGGAGAAGAAAAGAACCCTTGTTCCAGGGTATTTCTCTATCATAGCTCATAATTTCCTGAAGAAGCTGCAACTTTTTTTTTCCCGTCTCCAGAGGCTTTTGCAGTTGCCTTTCTATACACCCCTTTTCTGAATCCATAGGAAGAGCCACTGATACAGAGCTCTTTTCTGTATGGTGGCTGATTAATCGTGTGTAGCAGAGCTATTGCATTTTGCTGTGCCTCAAGAGCTCTCCATCTGCAGAGGGCAGGGTTTTTCTGCTACAAAGTTGGTCAAGACATGAAATGTAGAGGGAGAGGGTCTCAAGTAGGTAACTGGCTCCAGTTCCCATCGATCTCCAGCTGCTTCCAGCGAACTTGGTTCTGCCCATGTGAGGAAGGCAAAGCCTTATTTTATGATTGTAGGGCACTGAGAGAAAAGGTGTGTGATGGGAGAAGGAGCAACTGTAGCTATTCTAATCTTCTTCTAATATTTTTCTTTTTTTATTTCTGTAATTTTAATGCATTCTCTGTGGTATTTTGAAATACAGACTAATAAAAAAAGGGGGTGTGTGTACTATTCCTCCCCTGCCCCCTCATCAGCAAGTTTTTAAACCACTGAGTCGCTGGCAGCTGTGGTGTGACAAAATGATGCTGTTTAGGGTAGCTCCCTCTTTGGCACAGGCTGGAATGAAATTGGGGAAGACATGAAATTAAAAAGAGCTCATTTAAAATTGAGTGCTGATTACCCACTTCCATAAATACATTGGAGCACAAGAAATTTATTGCACTTGGACATATTTGCAAGCGGCTTTTTGGAAATGGATACAAATACACTCTGAGTAATACACTTTTGCTGCCTGACTGGCAGACAATCTCTACTGAAAAGCAACTTAGGCTAGATTTTTCAGTAGGATGAATGTCAGAGCTTGGTTTTCACTCTTTCCATGATGCTTAAGACAATTCAGAAAGTACAAGAAAGCTTGAGAGAGTGATTCTACTGTAAGATGCAAAATCATAGTACTTTCCAACAAATGAGAAGTATAGAAGGCATTGGTCTGGGTGCCAAATCATGGAGCAGACTAAATTTTCATACAGTATGATGAGTCAAAAAAATATAGCAATACAGACTAAAATATTCTACATAAAAATTTCTTCTTGACTGTAGTACTATTAAATCAAAGGAGTAGATATCTATAAAACAAAGACATAACATTTAAAATCTGTTTATAGAAAACTGTTTCTAGTTTTAGGACTGATGACATGGGATCAGTCCAGAGTCCTAAGCAAAGATACCAAGATCTTAGCAAACCAAAAACACAGGGTATGAAGTCTGTGGGTTTTGTGTGTGTGGTTTTTTTGGTCTTTTTTTTTCCCCCCCCAAAAGTGACACTGCTTTTTATGAATGTACCAAACAGAATTTGACAACAAGCAGGAAATTAAACAAGTTATCTCTGAATAGTGTGTATAAAATATTCTAAAATAAAGGAAGCAAACAGAAACCAAATTACAGTGTGACATTGAGCCTTCTGATATCACACAGAAGACATTATTTAAAAAAAAAAAGGAAGCTAACACAAGTCTATGAGAGACCATGTTGTGGTCTGAAAATTCTTTGATTTAATTGCCTCCAGAGCAGGACCCAAAGGCCCGAACTTAAGCTTTCCCATGCCATATTTTTATCTGCTTCATCGTTGAACACTAAAATATCTGTTTTCTGTTTTAAATAATACACTGAATTTCTTTTGTAGTTATTGTATAAAAATTAGCAAGACATGAATGATAATTCATATTATGTCTGGAGATCAAGTGCAATCTCTATAGGCTTGCTGTACATTGCTAACATGGATCTGTAAACAAGGGCAAGGAAGACTGAATATTAAGGACAAAGTCACATAACTCGTACAGGCAGTGACAGAACTGGGAACAGAACAAGTGGAACTGCGTGCTCAGTCCTTTCACACTTGGAACAAACTGTTCCACTTAAAGGCAGGGGAGGAATATGCCACTTAAGTGGCTTACTAGATGTATTATAAGTTCTTAATGCAAGTCTGGTAACAGCAGAAAAAGTTGGTATTTTGCCTGTTCCCTGTGTGAAGAAGTTTTATCTAGGTAGCATTCTCTCTGATTTCATCTGTTTCACCACTATGAAGGGAAGTAAAGGTGGGAATAATATAATGATATGTCTGATAGCTGCCATGACCATGAAATAAAATTCATTTATTCAGAGGAGCAAGTACCTTTTGCAAGTTCTGTTAAAGTACAGAAGTAGAGAAGATACATTTCTACGAGATTTCAGGGATGTCAGCTGATATTTATTAATGACTTAAAAATTTCCTTCTTCCTCAGTGTGATTTAAAATGTTTGCGCAATTGAAGTTTTAAAATTTGTTCTAAATCTTCTGCAAATTATGGCTCCATCAGCAAATTTGTTTTCAATTTGACCTGTAATGTCAGGTATCATTGCACTGAGTCATGTACTGCATCCAAGCAAGAAGACAAACTCTGGCTCCTTATTTTTCATTGACATGTTTAAATGTAATAATTTTCAGCAGCCTGGTGCTGCTGTTTGTAATACTGAATGATATTTGAAAGATAATTCAGCTCAGTATCTCACATCCTGTTAGATCCCACGTGAATTAAACAGTTTCACACTATAATCAAAAGAAATGTAAAACTAACATGATGCACTATACAGAAATCCAAGAGAAAACACCAGTTTCAGTCCTGTGGTGAAAATGTGAATGCATAGGAGTGGATGTAGATATCCACATTTTACAGACTGAGAAACCAAGGCATATAGCGATTATTTGTTGAAGATCATAGTAAGTCAGGCCCAAAGGCCAGAAAAGACCACAAATCTCCTAATGCCTCCTCCCACAAACTGATACATGTAGCTTTTTGTAATGGTTTGGGTAGGCAAATGACCATTTACAATCTAGCCATGGATTAAGCATTGATCTTGGAGGCTGGAATTCAGTGTTTTATTCCTCATTATGCCTTTGGCAGGCTGCGTGGCACGTGACAGAGCACTTCAGTTCTGTAGAAGTAATTTTTTTCTATCTGTTATAAACTGCAGTTAATCATGGTTACCCAGTGTCATGACATGTTTGAATTACATGGAAAAAAATCTGAAACAAATGCCAGGTGGTATTACTAATTGTTAGGCTTTTATTTTAATTATTGCTTGGATATTGGTAGAAAGTACTTCAAGCTAGGGGAAAAAACCCTTCTGTTAACAGAATACAGCAAATGGGAAAATTTGACAGATTAGAAGGTGTGTTGCTAACAAGGTGTTGTAGCCTATTTGAAGATAGCATACTAGTACTGCTTAGAAAGGATGTTAATGTATGTATATATGAGAGAACATTACCGAAACGTTTGATTTCATATGATCTACATATGATCTTCCATTGAAATGATGATGAGACTAAAGCAGGAAAAAAATACAGATTTCCTGGGTTTCATTATATCTACAAGAAAACTGAGCCAATAGTAAGAGCTACAAAACCTCTTGCATAGTATCAGTTATATCATATAAAATTGAAGAGATTAGAGAACAGAGAAAAATGATTCCTTGCTGAAGGGTAAATAGACTTTTGATCTGCCAAGAGAGTGCTTGAGCAGCTTTCTAGCCTTAGGAAATGACCCCTGATAGGTGAAATAAAATTTTTTTAAACCCATTCCCACATGATGGACTGTGCCCCACGTATGATCTATCGTATTAGTGATTAAACTGATCAGCATACTGACATTTCTGGAAGAAGCAGGAGAATAGGACCTGGGAATGGGACTGGAATATTCAGGTCACTTCAGTAGGATGCTAGGATCTGCACGGTAAGGGTGCTATTTATGAGTACCTAACTATTTTGGGATAGGTAGTGATTTCATTGCATGAAAGAAAAAGCATGTGAACAAGTTAGTTAACTCAGGGAAATTTGCATGCCCGAATCGCCTTCGATTTGAATGTAGATCATTGGTGCATAGGTCTACTCTTGGCCTTTTAAAGGTACTGCATAAATCAAGTGACACGTTCTTTCTATAGTTCTTTGAAAAGTTGAAGATTATATTCACTTATACGCAGGAACCAATTTGTTGCAATGAAGAGGTAAATTGTAGTGATCCTCTGCCTGAGTAGTTTCTGGGTGGAAAAAAAGACTCTTCTCCCCTTTCTAGAGAAATCTGCCCTTTTCTTCATTGCTTGATTGTGCTGCTTGTACCAAAGAAGAGGACGCCGAGGCCTCTGGCGGAAGTTTTGCTAGAGCAAGTTGTTCGGAATCAGAGGGCAGAGTATCAGTGGACTTACTTGCTTTCTACAGTGAGCATAAACAGAAGTGAACCCTTGACAGTAATTTGAGAGCGATGGTTAATATCTCTGATGATGGTATGAGGCTGGATGTACCAACGTTGTAATTGTGTGACTCTGACTTGTTTCTGGATTATTTTCTAAATGTTGTTAAAGGATAACTGGGGTGTCTTGCTATGTGTTCTGCTGGAAGCTTCTGTGAGATACTTTCTTGGTGAAAGTTTGATGTTCCTTATCTATTCTGCTATTGTCTAGAGTGCTGGTTGTCTATATCTGGGACACTGCACAGGTATAAAAGTAAAACCTCAGAAAAGAGGAGGACTCAATGCTTCCGTGAGAGCAGCCTTTCTTAGCAAGGAGAATGAGGGAAAAATAGCCAAAAAGAGAAGGAGAAAAGAGAGGGCAGGCAAAATAGTCAGATATGAAACCTTTCAATAGAAAGGTTTCAGTCTGAGCTTTGAAGACAGTCAAAAGACAGGGCTCTGCTGAACAGATGGAATTTCATAGACAGGGACCTCAACTGATAAGCCCCTGCTCTCAGCTTTAATTTAACCAATCTTAATTTCCTTTGAGACAACTAACAAGATAGAAACATATTTGAAGAGATCACAGCGGTGACCTATGTCTGGTATTTGGTACCAGGGTCCCAGTGCTATCAAGGTCAGTGTCTGCATGAGTTATCAGTCCCATAAGTTCAGACTTTCTGGAAGCAGCTTTAACTTGCCTGTTTGTCTTTTATCTATATGTATACACGTATATAGGTATGTATGCATATTCATTCAGCAAGATATGCGTACGTGTATACATAGATATATATATTAACTCTTAATGTTTCTTTCTGGGCATTGTGCTTTCCTTGTTGGTGTGACTGGTTCCCGCCCCCCCTCTTTGCCCCATTTCATGCATCAGGCTCCTCTGGGACTGTGCTCACCTCGCTCTGCACAGTGAAAAGCTTCTCATGTTGTTGTTCCTTGTGCTTGGAGAGGAGTCCACTGGACAAGTTTTACTTGACCTAGAGACAGTTTCCCATGACACCTAGTGTATATTATGAATGACATATGAATGACATATTGTCACTCTAGTTTAAGCAACTTTGTAGTAAAATACAGCAGTGGGGGAAAACCGGGGAAAAATGGTCCAAGTGCAGTTCATTCCAAAATGAACTCCCCCCTATTTAAAATTGCTTTTGATGTGGTCGATGGTAGTGTTTCAAAGGCAGTACTTGGTAGCAAATGGGAAGAAAAGCAACAGTGAATTAAAGATTTGAAGCGATAAAAATGGTAATTTATAGGTGAGAAAGACTGATTAGAGATGTTGTTACTTTTTAGCTAATGAAATGACCTATCTAGTCAAATTGGATAATTCCCGTAGTGAGATATTTTTTCTTTATTGTCAGTTTAGCAGATTCTTTCTCTTTCCTTAGTGAAAACAAAATGGCAATTTTAGCATTCTTAATTGGTTTGGTTCTTTTCCATGGTAGCAAGTGAACTGAAAAAATGCTGCTTATGAACAGGTTATGAACTTAAGTCTAAAACCCATGCACTGTCGGCATCAAATAAAAAAGTGGCTAATGAAACAGTCTTCAGTTTCTAATTTCACAGAGAACTGATGTTGCTTTAAGGTGCAGTTCTCACATGGAATGCATGCAGTGAATGAATCTTGGTAATGAGAAGTGGAGATAATTTGTGGTTGAACGGTGTGTCTGTACTCAGAGTGACAGAATGCATAGCCAAAACTATATATTAAACCAAATTCCACTTAAAGCAATAGTAGAAGTGTAGGAAAATGTTAAAATGACTTCTTTTAAATAATCTTTTTGTTCCCAGATAAATCTGCAGGTGAATTAGAGGTAATGTATAGCATGCTTGCAGTGATTCATAAGAAAGTTATACACTCTAGAAGAATAGAAAGTATTAACAGTAAATTTTTAATACAGTGACTTAACTGATGGTGGGAGAGGTGAATTAAGTAAATGAAGCTATAGGTATCCAAGTGGATATTATTGAAGAACAGCTAAGTTTGTCTAAAATAAAAGCTAAGATTTTTGCAGCCCAGCCGTTCGTCTTGGTGACATGTACTGGTGTCTTTGGCTAGACTTCTGTGAGTGTTTCTTTCTGGCTGTTTTGGCACGTAGCTCATTTCTCTCTGATGTATTAAAAATTCATATCAGAAATGATCTCTGCCATCATCTGGAATACTTTGCTCCTGATGGGCTTTTCCTCTTTGCACATGATACTAAAGTTTAAACCTCTTACTTCTCCTGTCACCCCTGCTAGCTCTGCCTCTGTCCATTATACCATTTTTTAAATTCATTTAATGGTCCCATAGCTTTACGTTCCAATTTTCCTCTTTTTTCCATCCCCACACTTCCTTTATTACATTCCTTTCAGTGGATTTCTCATCCCATCCAAAAATATGAGATTTCTAGCAACCAGGTTCTCCTTATAGTTCCATTTCTTGGAGTCTTACAAATGTAAACAAATGATTAAAAAATTACACTCAAATGCAGAATTTGACTCTGGGAACTCAGGAGGACAACATATTTTTTGGCGCCCATATGTCAGATGATGCTGTCTGGGTCAAGACTTTTCCTTTTTTTTTCTTTTTCTTTTTCTTTTTTCTTTTTTTTTGGAAACAGGATGTTGGAATTTGAGATGCTTTTGTCACATAGTGTCTCCTTCCAATGGTTTGTTCTCAAAACTACTCAGTTCACTGTAGTCTGACCGTTGTCCACTAGCTCAGGTTGTAAGGACCTATATTGTGAATTCTGAAAAATGAATTCAGTTTTTGTCAACAGAATAAATAAATGTGCATCTATGCAGGTAGTCATGGATTACTGCATTGTCATAAGCCATCGGGGCAATGTGGATATGGTAAACTTTAGAGAAAGAGCTGTCATCGTGAACTGGAGAAGATCAGGTAGAGAGTAAATAGTCACACAGCCATCTATTGTCTGCAACATTATGACAGGCTGGCACATTTTGTTTGTGGAAGGAAACTACACTTTTCTAACCTTCACTGCACTTATCTAACCTCGAAATGCTGGTAGGCCAGCTAAGAAGGTAGATTGTTTCTTCCCTAGTGGTAGTGTCAGCTGCATATTCCCGATTCCTCCAGTCTCTGACAATAAGACTCAGCTTTGGTTTTTTATCCTTTTTGTTTTGATATAAGAGGAATAGATGGATAATATTGCTTATTCTGAAATGTGTCCCTTGCAGTATTAAAGGATATTAATTTCACCTTCTTGTTGCCTAAAATACCCGTATAGCCATGGGAACTGAAAAGAGAATACTGTTTGTATCAATCTGGTCTTTTTGTAAAAGGATTTGTTTTTCTTGCTATGATTTGGCAGAGAGGTGTTGTCAAGATACCTGATTTATGGATTTTAGTAACCTAGGGAAGACTCATCACTTTCCTAATTTAACCAACTGAGAGAAAAAGTTGACCTGCCTGCTAAAGAGTGGTAGTTGTTGGTTTTTTGGGGTTTTTTTTTTTTGCATGAATTCCTGAAAGCACTGCAGCTTGTCTAGGGACTGGGTGATAAACTCTTCTGCACAGTATAGTATTAACAAAGAAGAAAAGAAATGCACACATCCTTTAAAATACAATTGTTCTTGGGTTTCATTCTGAGTCTCTTTTGGCCATACAGATCAGTGAGGCCAGCCCAGGGCCTTTCCTATAAAGGCGGTTTAACTGATGGATGCTAAAAGTAACCCTTTTGTAGATATTGGTGCTGTAATTCCTACAGATCGTTCTTGTTTTCTTTTCTTTTTTTTAAACATGAGAAAGCAGATTAAAATCGATTAAAATGGTGTGAAAGGGTCTTCTTGTGTTGTTTGATGCTACACCAGCCCGCACGTCAGATACAGAATCAAGGGTTGTGCTTGGGCTGCTGCAAATCGTACAAGCCAAAACAGACTTGGAGCACAAAGTATTTTCTGTTTTTTGTCTGTTCAGTGTAACTCCTGGCTTCAGGTATCACTCTGGATCCAGCTAAATAATCCTGGTATTTTTTCATTGCTTAACTTCCCAGAAATGTAGAAGTATTTGAAAAGAAATATTTGAAAAGATACCTGTGTGTTTTGTCATATCTGAGAGCTGCAGTTTTTATAAGCCTTGAGGAAATCATGCAAATCTGCATAATATTTGTAAAAAAATCCCTCTGTCTCAGGGCCAAACTGAGACCCACAGAATAAATGACTTTCAGAGTCATGCTGTGACTGGCACATAAGGTTTTTGGAAAGCCTTGAGTACTACTTGGTTGTTTTTTATGAAAAAGCGCTGGTAAATAGAGTTAAACATAATAAGAACTGAGTACTTCAGGTTGTTCTGATTAAAAATATTTACCCTGTCACACAACGCCAGAGCGTTGTGTACAACGCTCTGGCATGCCTCTTTCTTCCTACTTTTTCTTGTGTTTTTTAGATTAACTGTTCTTTTGGGAAATGCTGTTTCTACCTGTGTTTGAACAGCAGCTAGCAAAATGGAGCCAGAGTCCTGAATGTGGTGTTTGTGGATTAGTCCAACACAAAATCTGACAAAGATGATAACAAAGGTTGAGGGATTTGTCCTGTGATAGTTGGTCTATGTTCTTGCAGACTTCCCTCTGATTCTGATTTACAGGGCCAAACTATTGCCTTATACCTACAGTTTGGGTAGGCTTGGGGATACAGTGATAAGCCAAGACAGGCAGCAATTGTTCTGGTCTCCCGGCACAGATGTTATGAGCAGAGGACATCAGTGCTGTCAGTGGGCACCATTTGCCTGCGCTAAATTTGCTGCTGAAAGAATGACCCCACTATTGATCCGTATAGATCTGTGCTGCAACTGGAGAGCTATACATTCAACACATGAACTTTCCTCACAGTTTCCTCACTTTGGTAATGATTAGTGATGAGGGGCAAAAAAAGAACAGTGTGAAGGATGCCTGTGTCTCAGAAGAACCTAACTGAATCAACATCAGTTTTCCTCCTGTTGTCTTGCCTGACCTGCATGCCTATTATGGTACTGACTGATGCCTGCAAACTTGGATTTTTAGCTAAGTCATGGTGTCTCTTAAGTGTGAAGGATTAAATCATGACCTTAACAGGTCGAATGGCCTCTAGTTTACAGTGCTTTTCTAACCCTGGAGGTGTGGTGCAGCAATGTGTGTTGTTAGGCCTCTCAATCAAGCAGGGCCCACTTCAAAACACATTAAATCAGCTTTAAGATATTTGTTGTGAATAATAATAAATAAAATGGTTTGTTTCTTATGATACTTTTTGAAAAAAAAAACAAAAAACCAACAACCCAAAACCTCAGCAACCCACAGCAATTTGTCAAGAAAAGTCATGACTAAAACTTCATGGGGAGAAAGCAGTCAAGTTGTCACCTTGTTGCCTTTGACATTCCTGTTGAAAACAGAGAGAATCTGTGAGTGCTGTGTGAACTATACAAAGAAATGACAATTATCCTGACTTAAATAAGCATGGATGCTACTGTGAGGAGATTTGATCAGTCATGTTCCAGACTTTTGAAGGTATATTTTTTTTATCTGCAACTTTATACTTTAATAATTTTTTTTTTTTTTGGCTTGGGTGGGAAGAGGTTTGCTATGAATATTTATAACAAATCACTCCTACCAGAGGACACATTAAGTCTTGCAGCATAACAAAACTGAATTACCATGAAATAAACTTTCTTAATTAAACCAATTAAATTTCTTCCCAGTATGTAATTTAGAAACTCTGATAAACCCTGGTTGAAAAGGTTTGTTCTAGCCTTAAGCTGGCCTAAGAAAGAGTGAACATCTGGCCTGTATATGAAAGGCCTATTTAGGCCTTAGGCAGTGTGCAAAACATTTGCTGCTGTCCACGGCATTGAATACTTTGTGTGGCCCCAGGGCTTTGCTAAAGGACAGTGGTATCATTAGGACACAATCATGTTTATGGAATACGCTGTAACTAAGATAAGTGAGTCCTCAGACTTCTACCACAGCGCTTATAGCTGAATGAGAAGTGTTTCTGTGTCTTCCCATTTTTGTTGTAATTCTACCAAAATAAATGCGTTTCTTTAAATTTAATTTACACTTTCTAAATGTTGATATTGGCAAGCAGCATGAGGTTTTATGAAATAGTCTTTCACATTCCTTTTCCATATCACATTTCAATGTTTTTGCAGCTACTGATATCCATAGTGCTCTTAAAAGATAACTTTTAAGGCTAGTATATAGAAATGATGCCTACACCTCACTGCATGACTTCTGCTACAGGAACTATTGGCAATAGTAATGGTAATCACTAGGAAAGAGATACTCCAATTGTTTAATGTGGCTGGAGGAAAAATAACAAAAACATAATGTGGCAAACCTATGAAAACTACTCTTCAAAATACTTTGGTTGGCCAAGCTCAAGGCCCTAATTCTAGAGAGTTTGCAGGTTTACCCAAGTTTGAAGAAGACGTGAACTGTAGGCCCTGAAGTTGTCATCTGTAGCTGTTTCTCATGAGACTGTTCCCCAAATTGGAAAGTTTGGGAAATGATGTTGAGGAGGTCTTTCCCTTTTCCAAGCATTGGAACAGGCTGCCCAGGGAAGCGGTTGAGTCACCATCCCTGGAGGTATTTAAAAGATGTGTAGATGTGGTGCTTAGGGACATGGTTTAGTGGTGGACTTGGCAGTGTTAGATTTATGGTTGGACTCGATGATCTTAAAGGTCTTTTCCAACCTAAATGATTCTATGATTCTATGATTTTTTTTGGTGTTTCAAGAGGTGTGGGTTGGTGTTTGCAGCACAGTTAATATATTTCATATTTATAACTACATCAGCACTTCAGAAACCTATTCCTTGGGTAAGTGACACCTCTGATGGCCCAGAAAAAAACCAGTGGCAGTGGAATTAAAAGTAAATAGCTGAGTTGGAGAGAAACTTTGAAGTGAGCTTCTGCTTAGGCTCCAAGTGCATAACCTATGGGGCTGTTGAATCATAAAAGGTGTTTTGTTTTAGAAACACATACTGTGCTGTTATACATCTGAAAGTGTAGTAACTTCTGGTTTACATGTGGACACAGCTGTAATTATCAGCCAGGCCCGTGTCTAAGGATCTTGCTGTCACCTCTCATCTTCTTCCTGCTGTAATAGTAAAGATCTACCAGTTGGTCAGTGAAGTGAAGCCACCACAAACTGAATAGGATTTTGTTATTTGAGGCTTTCTGCTTTGAAGTAATGTTCCTGGTCTCTTTGCTAGAGTCCTAAATCCATCTTGTTTAAGGGCATGATGAGAAATGCCTTCTATTCAGTTTGTCCTCTATCCCTTTTCTTTTGAGTTTTCTATGTTTAAACATAAATAAGATCTGTAGGGTTAGGGCACTGTTTCTTTATTAAACAAGCAGAGAAGCATGAAGAAAAGCAAGCAGGGGAAGGAGCCTACTCAATAAAGACGTGAAGGAGAGCACACGACAGGGGCTAGTGGGGCCAGCTTAACACCCCCCCCCGCCCCCCCCCGAAAGAAGAAAAAGGAAAAAAGATCAGAGAGAGCAAAGACCTGGTAAAGGCTTTTGAAAGAAGGTATCATCCCTTAGCTGACATTTTCATGCTTGTTTAGAAGCAACTTTGTCAAGAGAGAGGAAACTTTAAGGTAAATGCAGGGACACTTGAAAAATATGCTGTCATCTAAGATTGAAACATAATGTGACAACCAGTAGCCTGCTGCCTTAGGAAGAAGCTGAATGCCTCCACCGAGGAGATGCAGTGCCTCAAAAATGAAGTACTTGTACATGGAAAACACAGTGTTCATAATTTATTCTCAGAAGAGTCACATACATGTGCACAAAACCTTGCCTGGTAAGTGAGAGAAACAGCTCTTACAGCAGGCTGGAGTCTTGCTCATTAGGATGCAATAGCGCTGGGGAAAAAAAGTCTGTCAGCATGCCAGAAACATTTCAGAGGAGAACTGCTACAATGGTTGGTTCTTCGCTAATCAGGAGGTGGAAGAGATGAATATCCTTCTCTCAGTAAATCCGTGATACATTTGATGAGGAAATAGTCTGGTTTCTATAAACTTACCTTATGCTGTTCTTATAACCATGGAGGTATTGAAATGCAAAATGCCTGGCACTGCCAAGGCTGATGAATGATTTACAAGTATCTTTCATTAATTTCCATCTCCTAGCTTGCACTAAAAAATACTGTCTTTTTCACTGGTTCTCAGGATGGGAAAATCATCCCCTTGCTCACAAAACCCAAGCACATACATTTTGAAGAAAATAATAAAAAAATCTTAATGAGTCTACTGTTGTCTCTTTCAGCCTGTTAAGCTTAGCAAATGCCTGAGACAAAACACAGTTGCATAGTCCAAAACTATGCCTGATGTAACTTGACATGTCTTAATATAAAAAGAATTTGTATTTCACCAGTCTATCTCTTCCCCATGAAATCTTGTCAATGATTTCCCTCAGCAAAACCAAGGTCAGTTTTTTGTTGCAGTTTTTTTTTTTCTTTTTTAAGAAAGGCCAGTCCCGCTTTGAGGCAAGCTGAAGCAAATACATCACAAAACATTCTGTGGTTTACATCTTGGATTCCTGTACAGCTGTATTTGAAAGTCTTGTATTTATTTATTATTGTTGTGCCATAATGCAGATTAAACATTATGAAAGAATTGCTTTCTCATGGAAAGAAATAATCTAACATGCGCTGTTTTTCACTGACCGAATTATTACAGGCAACCTCATGGATCATAGAATAATTGGACACCATCTAATTAAGTAAACTTTATTGATTACGGTGGCTTTTGATTCCAACTTCTAATCCCTGTCTTCTGCCTTAAGACTCTGCTGTGAAACACCTTTGATAGAGGAGTTAAAGAAGACGGCATGCAGATCTCTTGAAATAAGGGCAGATACGTGAAAATGACAGAGATGTTGATGGAAGGTATCTTAAAGAGCACAGGAAATATGTATAAAAAAGGGGGGAGGGTGATAAAAGGGGGCTACATAGATAATCCTAACAGATGCATAGTAACACGGCTTGTTTAAACCACCAACACTGCTTGTCCATGCCAGATGCTCCTGACAATTCTCTCTAGCCTGTCTGTCCACTGCTTTGTGCGTATCTTTCCTTCCCCCTCTTCCCTGTCTCTGGCTTCTGTACCCATCTGGCTGCTGACCTCTGTACCCATCATCAAGAAACATATCCTTGACCATTGTCTCTTCTTGAAATGCTTTCACAGATCTTATATCTTTATATGGCTCCATTACTGACTGCCTCCCCTCCTAATTTATACAGAACTACCATGCAGGAAAGAATTATTATTTCAGTCATGTTACTGCGGAGTTCAGAGAGAACATGTGAATCTTCCGATATACCCGCTAACCTCACTCCCACCAAGGCATCTTTTGAGGAGGACATGACAGAGCCAGGAACTCTTGTTCTGAATTTCTCTTCTGCAGTTATATCCTGGCTCAGGGTTGAGTTCTGGTGGACTTTTACCAAGGTCTCAAGCAATCGCTTCTTGGCCAGACTTCCATATCCAGCCTTCCTGATCTTTCTGCTTAGTTCTTAAGTCTTTTCAACAGTGCAGCTTCCCTTGGCACCTAATGTTTTTTTTTCCTGACCCTACTTAGCAACTCTTTTCCTCTTTAGTTCCCTCTTCTTCCTATTTTTCTTTTTGAATTATTTTACCACTTTTTTATTTTGTCTGCTTTCTCTCTGGATGATCTTGTCCAGCCATATAATTTCACCTGTTATCTTTACACAACTCAGATGCAGCTCTATTTTTCTGCTTCTGACTGGTCTGCATCCAATTCCATTTTGTTGTTTCTCTCTCTGACAATTGCTTCTGGATATCATGCCATCAGCTTAAACTTAACTGTATGCCTTTCTTTCTCCATCTCCTTGCATGTCATTGTCGACAATGACAATATTGACACCATCATGGTGACTTACAACCTCAGGCAGGTTGTTTTTTTTAGATTCTTCAGATTTTTCAGATTCTTCTGTGCTGCAATAGACAGGTCCTATATAGAAACAATTACAATTAACAAACAAATACATAAAACTATATGAAAAGGGGAGCACGCTGACGTGATGTAGCAGAGAACAGTGCTGTCGTACTACTTAAATTTCAGGAGATTTATGCCTGTGGCAACTGTGGTCAAAGAGAGAATTGAAAATGTGTTAAGTGTGAGGACTTCAGACACTTTCATTATTTAATTTAAGACTTCGGGAAGGTGAAGTCAAGTGGTTTGATGTTGCACACAGTGTTGTTCTAAATTAAGCAACATGTAATAATGGAAGAACAGGTACAAATTTGATTCCAGTAGTTCTTGTCCTTGCTAATTAATCCTGAGCATTACGTTAAAAGGGTTAGGGGGTTGTTTTGTTTTGTTTGTTTGGTTTTTTAGACTGTGTCTTCATTTTGTGAACACAAACTATTTGCAGATTATTTGCCTTCTAAACTGTATTTCTGAATACACCACTTCAGCCTCAACGAGCTGGGTGTGTGTTGATAACAAGAACTGAATTTGTCTTGACATCTTGTTTGGAATATTTCTAATCAAATATTAACATTAGCACTGCCACATGTCTCTGTTATTTCCTTTATCTGTTCGCTTAGTCCCACAAGCCTTCTCTAGATAAGAATAACACTAATGCATTACTTAAGACTTCTTTTTATTTTTTTACTGGAAAGCCTAAATAATATAGAGTCTGAGGAGCAGCTACAGATTCCTGCAGAAGCAGCATGCTTAAAACTCTTCCAAAAGAGACAGACCCCGTGGAGACTGACTTCACTGGCTTACGTACTTGTGTGTCAGTAGTCATACAGGAAGGACTCGGCAGTGACAAATAACTTTAACAGATATGGCTAAATCACTGTTTTATTGGGATTATGTGACAAAATTGAAAGTAAAACAGAATGTTTGATGTTGCTATAAATCTTTAATGAATGTTCCATGTGTTCGTGATGTGTCAAAGACAGTTAAATGCAGGCCTTCTTTCCTTACACTAATAGGGAAGCAGAGATGAATCTTGCATTTTAACTGTGGACAGAAAGGAAAAAAATAAAGGTTAAACTTGCCTTTCATTCATAGAGACAGGGCTTGACATGGCTAAAGGATAGATGGAGGGAGGCGAGGGCAGTAAGGCTGTACAGCTAACTAGGAGCCTGTCGCTGTAGCCTGTGCCCAAGGTATGTATGCCGTGCTACACCGGGCTGACTGGAAGGCTGCGTGCCTTTACTGTCCCCCTTGCCTCCACTGAGAAGTTTGTGAGCAAGACATGAGAGCTAAACATTTCTTGTGTCCTTAGATTCTCCCTTCTTCCTCATTTGAATCAATGTTGTATTTAATTATTTACTGTCTGAATGCCTGCATTTGAAGTGCACAGCCCTGAGTCTGCTTTTTGTAAGATACTGTGCTGAAACCGCACCGGATCCCATTTTCTCTCTTCCACAGTAGCAGTGGTCAGACGGTCTGTCGCATCTTGTAGGCTTAACAGTTTCACTGATAAATCTAACTGGATGCTAATGGATGTGCTGTAATACAATATGGAACAGAAGCTAGGACCCTGTGGCCTGTCATGGACCATGTAATTTATGACTGAAATGTCTCAGATATTTATGCTGACAAGAGAAATACTTGATGTTTCCTGCTAATGTGCTGGCCCACTCCTCTGGTCTACTAATTCTAGATGCATTTTTGGCCTATTTTCTTCCATCTCTCTCCTTTCCCATTTCGGCCATCTACCGTGTCACTCTCAGCTGCCAGGGCTTTTCTTTTGCCTCTGCTGCCCCATTTATTTTAACAGTGAGAGTAACCGGATGACTGCAAGAGTTTGCCTGGAAATAAAATAGCTTCTCTAATCAGTTCAAGCTAGCACTGGTATCCTTCTAAAAGTGATGATATAGTCCAACCTCACATGACTAGGCATGATTCAGAAGTCATTGAGTGAAATTCTCTGGCCAACATTATGTAGGAAACGGGACTGAGGAATGGATATGGTCCCTGGATCCCCCAAAATCTATGAAAACGTGTCAGTCTTTTCCTCAGATGTGATCATCTTTGTTCTCTGTATCTGGTGTTAGAAGAGGCGTATTTCCCATGCCTTGCATTTTTCCAATTTGCATTAATCCTAAACAGCCTCTGTAAAAATATTGATTTGCAATTTCTTTCCAATATAGACTGTAAATACTAATTTTTTTCATTTCTGATCATACAAAAGATGCCTTCTTGCATTGTTCTAGCAACATATAGATGGAATGGCTTGAATTGATAAGGCAGCAGTTTTCACCAGATTTTTATTTTATTCTTCCAAACAGTGCCTAGTAATATGTCACTTTAAAAAAAATGAAAATATGACATGCTTTTAACCTTTTTAACACATTGTTCTAAGAATAAAAGAAACCAGGGTATGTCACAATAGGTATACCAAAACAGGCAAGCTTTATACAAATATTTGATAGCCTTTTCTAAGGTAAATTTTGCTTTTCTTTTAAGCTAAGATAAGGACTACACTGTGTAAGGCTTGCTTGTGCAGGAACCTTAATCTCCCTTTCTTTTAAGTTACGTGTTACTAATAAGTCGCAAATTTTCTGCTGGTTGTTTTTCTGCTTGTATTCATCAACGCTTTAATGGTTTCATGAAGTACAAATCCTCATTGCAGTTTAACCATCAGTCATGTGTACAAAAACCCTTTAATTTTACCCTGCATAGATGCTAGAATAAAGAGGAAATTAAATATTTAAAAATAAAATAGGACAACAGGATTCAAAATTGCATCAGCCTCAATTTGTTTATATGAGCATGAAAGAGAAGAGGGGGAGACTTATCCTTTGGGACTGTAAATGGCACCTCCTGCTGCGGTATTAAATTTACCATTTGCAACCTCCTGTGCTTCTCTGAGTGTCGAGGGTGGCGCCTGACTTCTTGGCGCCGGAGAGTCAGCAAAGGTGTCTAACAGAGGCAGACACAGGGATGGGGGTTGCTTACTTAACCTTGCTCTAGCTCAGCCCCACCAGGGACAGCCAGCTGATCCCCCCAACCTGACCCAGGAGAGTGAGGAGGCTCCAGAAACAGTTTATGGCTTTAATAATTTACATATCCTCCGTTAATCTCCCTTACCAGCAGCCAATTAGTTGGGGAATATTCATACTGCCTTGATATGTATTTTCTATATATTGATCAATTAGTGGGAAAGTAATGAGGTCATAGAATAGCAGGTGCGACTATTAATCTTTGTTCTTCTCGAAAAAAATACTTCTGTAAATATTTCTTGGTAAAAGAAATACAGAGCAGAAAGTGGTTTTCGGTGGTTTCTGATGCTGTTTTGCATCTCCCTAAAAAGGCTTTTAGCCAAATACCTGATAGCGAGTTTGATCATCAAGACTCTGACCCTACAAGCATGTGTTTAAGAGGGTTGAAATAGGATTGCTCCTGTGAGTAAACATATTCACATACATAAATCTTTGCAGGATTGGGGTCCTTAATGATTTAGGACAAAGCACCAGTGGAAAAAAATGTTTATTCTGTTGCACCTGCATGATGCAGCAGATATTGTGATAGCACCATTAGCTACTTAACGTACCAGCTAATGACTGGCAGACTTAAAGGAATGTAGCTGAATAGCGGGCAGCCTGGTCCATGAGGGTTAATGATACCAAATGGCTTAGACAGTCTATGGGAATACTGGAGACAGCTTTGCAGTCGAGCAGAGTTTAAATAGCACCATATCATAAGACCGTAGACACAGGAATGACATGATGAGAATTGTTGACTTACCCTTGAATTGATATTAATACAAGGGGAGAAAAAAACCTCGTCTAGCATATGAAGGGTTTTTTTCCCCTCTAAGCACATAACCACAGTGAATCTGCATGTGTTCTGGTGGGTTAATAGTGATATATTTCTACTGTCCATCTAACCCTCCTTTGCATAATCATATTCCTTCTCCCAAATGAGGAGAGAAAACCTATGAAATCTATCACCATGTCACCTACTAGTATGAAACAGAAATCTAGATAAGAGTAGCTGGAAGAAACTGCCGCTGTGGCGGATTTTTCTTTTGGGTGTAGCCACACTAAAATAGGGTGAGAGAAGAAAAGCAAAGGAAAAAAAACCAAAAGTGATCTTGGAATACATCAACGATACAGCAGAGAAACACAGAATAGAAAGAAATACTTAAAAAAATTAAGATCAAATGCCAAGTCTAGTTTTTACCACAAAGCACCAAGCTGATTTTTCATAAAATAAAGAAGTCCCTGAATTGAGAAATATGTGTCTCTCTTAGATTGGATTGTGCAGTGAACAGTATCAAGAACTAAGCAATAATAAATCATCAGGCTGTATGTCAGAGTGAGCACTACAAGATAAACCCCTGTTGGAATTGTCATGAAGGTGACCTTATGAGCAACTACAGAAATACTAAAAAATAAAAGAAAAAAAATCAATGTTCTCTTTAAAACTCTGAAGCAAATCTATTCATGCTTTGTCTTTCACTATATTTGCTATTTTAATTCACTGTTTATTAAATGAAATATTGCTCTATCTGGGGAACACTGCATGATAAAATTATTGAAGATGCTGCTGGTGCAAAGCTATTTGTAGCAAATGAAATCCTGCTGTGTGCAATTCAGATCATATTGAACAGTCCAGATAGCAGCATCTGTGGATAGCTCTTCAGACTTTAGACTTGCCTTAGTTAGCTTGTTTGTTTTTATCCTGTGTTATTGATCTGGACTTCATCATATGTTTGTGTGGGGAATGGCTTTTCAGATGCTGGGAACATATTTAGAGGCAGGTCAAGTGAATTGAATAGCGGCATAAAATCTGCTGATTCCTAGAAGATGTCAACACATGACAGAAAGAGCCCAGAGAGTGGGAGACCTCTTAAACTGGTATTGACACTGCCCAGAAATTTGCAGCATAAAAGGGGGAAGAGAGTTCTGTCTCATGAACAAAGCTTGCACTATCAGCAATGACTTTGTGAGCTTTGACAAATAACATGCTACCCTTGCATGTGCTCTGAAAGGTGCAGTCAGTGTTAGTTTTTGAACACTGCAGTTAAGGCTAGAGGATAAATAATGCTACAAGTACAGAAGGTTTTACTCATTGCATATGTCAAAACTATAAAAAAAATCCCCATGCTGCCAGGATAACACATCATTCAGACTGATTCAATACCCTCTGGATTATACTGAAAAAGAAATGTTAAAAAAAAAAAGAAAGAAAGAAGGACTATTTGGGCTATTGAGAAGAAACAGGAGTACTGAGCAATACCCTATTCTCTGCTACAGGCCTCTTGTGTGACCTTGGGCAAATCATTTATCTCTCTGTACTTCAGTCACTCATCTATGATAAAATAGAAGTAGTAGTCACTTCTCCTCTAATAGGGGTTTGGATGCCTGGGATAAATGGACAGACCTGGATAGTACAATTATCATGGGACACACTAAAGAGGATGTTTCAAATGCTAAAGTGGCTCCCATCCACTTAGGAGAGCCTGATCTGGCTCTGTGCAGAGCAAATTTGGGTATTTCTACACTTGTGCCATGCCTTATCTATAAACGGGATAAACTGTGTATGGTTTAATTGATCATTGACTGCAGTATTTTAGCATCTCCAGGGTTGCTTAGAGGCTCGATTAATATTTAAAAAGCTCTTTGAGATCTTGAGATGGAAAGCTTTTATTGAAACAGAAAGAACTTATTGCTACCACTGCTTGAAGGTATTGTTTCCAAGGTTTGTTTTGATATAGTCTGCAACTAGAATGTCTTATCATGAGTCTTGCATTATTGCAGGATAGACTACAGTCTAAAATCCTTGTACTGTGAAATTTTTTTCGTCCTTATATTCAATAATAAATGGTTACATGACAAAAATCTCCTAATCAGGACAAAACAAACTGTGTAGTCTTAATATAGAGGCTGTTAAGAGTGAGCTGCGCTTGCACAAATAGGTATTTGGTATATACAGGCAGGATCTTGAGGGAAGTCTATGCTACTGCAGCCTGTAGCATGCCACATCTGAGGTAACATCATTGCATTGTCAAAGACTGTTGATTCAACACCTCCCATGGATTCCTCTGTTCACCCATCCAAAATGCCTTATTAAATGGGTGTCACAAAGTAGGTTGCATGAATCCTACTGTACCATTTTCAGTGGGTCCAAAAGATAAGCCTGTTGTTTGACAGGAACTGAGGAATTTTAAGTATTTGTCACATCCTGTGCATGTCTTCTAAGGATGATGTGTTCTCACAGCGTTTGAATTGACTTAAACAGTGGATTTGTTGCTATAAATCAATGCAACTGAGACTTCACAGGCTTTACAAATATAGTTAATATATTATGAGATTTTTCTGTTTGAATAGTAAATGACTGACAATGTTTGCAAGCGAAATGCTCTTTTCTTCAGTCCAGCTGCAGAATAGACATGACTTCTGCAGGACTTCTCCCCCACTAGTGCTACTGGTCTCATTACTAATAAATACTGTCAGGGTGGGTTTTTCTGCTGTCTCCTAGACCACAAAACAGAAGTGGGTATGTTTCAGCTCAGTGAAGTAAGTTCTCCTCAGGATGAACTCATTTAGCACTGGCCCCACAGAAAATAACTAGAACAGCACAGTTATTGAGTCAGCTGTCTGTTATTTCTTCCTTCTTTTCTTCCTTCCTTCCTTTTTTTTCCCTGTAGTGGTGACTGAATGGAATCAAACTACTGATTGATTTAGATTCATTGTAGCTAATCACTGAGACCTTGGGTGTGGAGACCAGCTGAGCAATGCATTAAGGTTACTGCCACAAAATGGTACATCAAAAAACCAGTTCCAGAGTCTTCTGCAAAAACATCACAGCCTGATCCTGGAGAGTGATCTGAGTTTGAGAAGTCAGGCATTATTCGTTATATATTGGCTATCTACGTGTTTAGCCTTTCGCTAGGATGGCGACGCAGTTTCTCCCTGGCTTGTACACCTGTATTCCTTCCCCATAGAGACTACAACATGCATAAGGTGAGGAAACAGCATTCGCCATCTGGTTTGCATTGAGTCAGTAGGTGATTGAAACATTGAGTTGGACTGAGGAACTGGGAAGGGCTCCCAGGTCCTGCAGTTTGCGCATAGCCATGTATCTACAAGCAATAATCCCATCCATTTTTGTCATTATCTCATCAATAGTTGAGCTGGAATTATTCACTAACTCAGAAATTCCAATGTAAAAACACATTTTCCAAATTCAGGAAGGCAGAAGTTTGCAAGGGTCCATGCAAGACAGGGAAAGACCATTAATGTATTTCATAAAAATCTGCATAGTCATCTTTCTGTTGCCGGGCAGTGATATCTTAAACAAATCTTGTATGAGCAATAGGAATCTCGTATGTGTGTCCATTTCTCTTGACTGCAGAACATCTGGCAGAGATGCAACTGTGCAGCTAGGAGGAACTCTGCTTCCCCAGCAGCACACTGGGGTGGGCTGAGATGGGCTTCAGCCCACCCCTCAGCCCCATCCTGTCATTGCTGGCAGGCTTTTGTCAAGCCTGCTCTTAAAGACCTCTATTGCGGGAAACTCACAGCCTGCCCTAAGAACCATATTCCAATGCTACATTGCCCTTTCTGTTGCCCTTTTTGCTAGCGTGTCTTTTCTTGGTGTAACTTGACCATTTCTCGCTGCATTAGCTGAACATGTCTTGTTCTGTTCTCAAGGACGTGGGGCATAAATTGTTTCTTTGCTGTTTGTATGATTTCTATTTTTTTTTTTTACATAGGAATGTCTTCTAAGTGCTTGCACCCTTTCTCAGGTATTTCTTCTTTAGCATCAAACCATCAGAATTCTTTCTATCTTTTTTAACTGGTTACGTTTTTGAGTTTGCTCTTTGACTTCGTGACCCAGTGGGCTCTGCTATGGATTCCTGTTTGTCTGCATCTTTCTGAAGCAGATGGTGACAGTATACTAGCTGAGAGAGCGGAATGATTGTGGGATGGTCTTTACAGGCCTGACTTTGTACCTTCCTATACTATGACTACCTTTTTTGGAGCAGCATGATACTGCTAATTCATCTTCAGCTCATAAATAATTTTAACCTCTAACTATTTCTTGAAATAGGGCTTAACTTCTCTTAACTAACCAGTGATTTTATACTGTATACATCTACCTCTGGGTATTCCTAGGTATAGTATCTCACATTATTCATCTCATTTTTCCGAACATTTCCCCAGTTTGTCACAATCATTTTGAAATCTGTTTCTGTTTTCCAATAAACTGGCAGTCCTTCCAAGTTTCTTGTCATCTGAGGGTGATAGCTACATGCCCTGTGATCATGCCGTTAGAAAAAGTATTGAGCAGAGCAACACTCAGGACAAATCCTTTGCAGAAACCAAGCAATGAATTTGCCTAAGTATGGAAAAACTACACTGATAATTCCTCTTCGAGTATGATGATCCAAACAGTTGTGTATCTAACCTGCAGCAGTTTCATTCATGCCGTGTTTTCCTCGCCCTTTATTAGCCTATCATATAAGATCATGGCAAACATTAGTAGATTCAAGGTACAATGTTAACTGTTTCTCCCTTATCCACAAAGCCTATTACCTCATTAACAAAGAAATGATGTTTTCTTGGCAAGACTACTTCCTGACAAAATCTTTGTTGGGTGTAACCCATTTCCTTATTATCTTGCAGGCACTTATAATATGTTTGATTATTTAATTCCAGAATTTTTCCAGGAAATGAAGCTAATTAATAATTTTCCAACTCCTTTTCAAAGAATGGAAAAAATAATAACAATCCAGTCCTTTCTTCTACTGCAAGTCTATCATTAATTTCCAAAGCTAACCATTAATGGCTCTGAGATCACTTCTAATACAGGTTTAAGCAGCCTAGGATATCAGGAGACCTGAATTTGAAAACTCTTAACTTAGCTAAGTATTCCAAAGCAGAAACCAAACCAGTGGTTGATATGATTCCTGTATGGCTATCCACTGTTTTTTTTTTCAATATTAATGAAGTCTTGGGTACAGCTGGCAGTCAGGCCAGCTGGATGAGCTTTGACCAGGCTAGTAAGCTTTTCCAAATCTCTTCCACTCCCTTTTATATAGAAGTGCTCAAAGTTATTCCCATGTTTCTTCTAAGGTAGTGGGCTGCTGGTGGTGTACTATGTTGGTAGACCAAGGCAAAAAGTTATGATCTAGTAATACTTCAAAGCTAGTACCACAGATCAAAAATCCCTTTGCCTTTGTTGGGGGAATGAAAGGAGTTGACCCAACAGTAGATTTTTTAGCCTTCCCGTATTAGCCTTTTCCTTACCACAGACATGCAGAAAAGGCACCGTGCTGGACACTGTTTTTTCTGGAAAATATATCACTATGGCACTGCCAGAGTCAGACTGTGAGCTTTAGGAACTGGAGACAGCTGGTTTGGTATCCTAGTTCATGCCTGACTTTACTGCTATCAGAAACTTACTTTTCTCTTCTAACTTTTTTCAGTGAATTTTATCTTCAGGAAAACAATACAGGGATCTATCTTGCATTGGATGCTACTAACAGTACTTTCTCTGTATTTTAATAACTTTCTTCTGCTATCTCTCTGCCAATAACTGAGCATCTCCCGATCTATTTCTATTCACTGGGTATAAACATAGTAATGATGCCCATGTATCTTCTTAGTCAAGAGCATTATATACCTTTTACATACATAGAAAACAAATTTTCCAGAAAGGCAGTGATAAGGGTCGTTTTGTGCTGTATGCTATTTAATCTTCCCTGTGTCAGCTCTGGCCCTTGCCGAGGAATTGAAAAGATGTAAAACAGCAAAAAGTAATTTACCTTCCATTGTTTAGTTCATTCAGCTTTCAGAATCAGATTTAAATGGTTTGCATTAATTACTGTGAAACCTCATGAGACTTGGAGATCTATCTTTATGGGGTTGGAAAAGATAGAGGCTGTCTCAGCAGAATAAGGGTAGAATTTTTTTTATTTGCCTTTTGGTTACAAACCTTTTCTATTACAATATTATAACCAAGTAAAACTTTTTTTCCAATCAGCAAAAATTGTTTTCAGTTGCAATGGAGGAAAAAAAAAAGAGAAATATATTTGAAGTTTTAGCCTAATTCTGGTGAACTTGGAAAGGACTAGTGGTTAAAATATAGAATTTCTGTCTATGTATTTGCATAGACCAATTTTTATTGCCAGAGAAGAAGTCATAGACTGAATTGTGATTTCTGTTTCTAAGCAATACTCAATGCGTTTACGCACAGCTCCATATTTTGGGAAAGTTTTCTGAAGACTAATGAAACTGGCAAGCAGTTCAGCATCGGCAAAGTGATTACATTTTAAATGAAATGGACTTTCAGTGACGCACTGCTCAAAGTTAGTGGAGACAACTGGCAAATTGAGGGTGGGAGAAGATCAATACACAGAATCTACAGGACTTTGGATCTGTTATCCGAATTATTGATTGAGTGGAGAATTAAAGCAGGGATGCAGTGAGTTTAATTCTGCTGTGTGACAGGTGGAAAATGGGTACATTAATTAGGGAGCCCCAGCAGGAACGTTCTCAGCAGGACTTGTGGTTGCTCCAGGGAATCCTTTAGTAATTCTGCCTCGTTTTGTGGTGTGTTTGATGATGTCATTCTTAAGCCTCATTTTTTTCTGAAATGCACTGCACTTTTCAGTCTTTAAACATTCTGTCTTGCAAAGCCAGACAATAATTGTGTATACTGAACATAAGCAGGGATTGCAGGCAGGACACTTCTGGATGTTTTAGGATGGTTCTGTCAGACTTCATTGTTCAAAAATCATGTATTTTGATAAAAGCAAACTGTTACCATTTGCTGTGCTTAACAAGCAACAGGCAGTCTCCTCTGTAAGTCCTTTTTATTGCATTTCAGAGTTGTCTGGCTTTTCCCCTTACATGGCAATTGAGTATTCACTTACAAAACCTTTGCCATGTTCTTGATTTGTTGCTTTCTTAATCTGAAATACATATAACAACTTAAAATAGCCTGTTGCTTTTTGGGTAAGGCAAGATATAGCAGTTTGCGTGAATGACTACAGGACTCAGGAAGGGGAAGTGACAGAACAAGTGCAGCCCGCTACCCAAATGTAGCTCACAGATACACACACTGTATCGTGATTGCTCTCTTCCCTGGTACAGATTATCTAGAGATTTTGGCATGAAATGTGCCATCTGGGACTGTGGCAAGTGCTGTGCTCTAAGTTGTGCCTTTTCATGAAAGAGGGAAACATCCTGTCCAGCACCAATTGTCGTTGGTTTCTAACAGATCAGAGGCAAGCTGCCAATAAGGCTCTGGCTTACACAGAGTTTGGTCCTAACTGTGACAAGAAATGCAAACAAAAATGAAAATTAACACCTCAAACTGTCATGTAATACAAAACTGTCAGAACCAATTCTAAACCCATCAGACTCTACATTCATTTGGACTATTTCAAGCACTTTGTGGATATTTTTCCCTTGACTACATTCTTGGTTTCAGTCAGGAAGATTGGTGTCCCAGTTAGGAGACAGGGAGAGGTAAACATAGAGACCTTTGAAGTAAATTACTCCCCTGATTTATTTCTGTCTCGCCTCTGCAGGAGGTAACATTGCTTCTATTTTTCATTGTGATGTTTGAAACATTAAAGTCTTAAAGTAGGCATTTAGTTCCCTATTTTCAAAATGTTTACTCACAGAGGACTGGGGATTCATGTTTTCTGCCTGAACAAGCTAGCCTTCTCTCATGAGGTTCAAAAAGTGAGGGGGAGAAAATTCCCCACCATTCTCGGTGCAACTCTCAGGTGAAGTGTCCTAGCAGCCATGCCTAATGAAAGTACTTTGTATTTGATATAGGAAGAGTAGGCTGCCCAGGTCCAAACGTGCTTTCAGGATCCGCAGCTCCAGGCTTGCTGCTCTGAAACTGTGAAAGCCATGGCAGCTGTAGCTCAGACCAGGTCTCTTAAGGCTCATGGACTCCCTTGTCCAGAGCAGGCACTCCAAGCCTACAAATCTGTGCTTTAATTCTTGACTTGTCCTAGAGCCACGTACTCTGGAAATATTATGGCTACAGCTTTTGGGGTTGACCTGAGCAGTCCACACTGGGGTTGATCTAAGCAGTCCCCACGCAGTGGGGCTGTTGCAAGGTTAGAAATGCTAGCGTTTCCAGGGCTTGCAGCTCTAATGCAGCCTTGCAGGGCTTCCAGGTGCCCTCCTGCAACGTCAGGCATGTGAAAATCATGGGGACCTCTGCTTAATCCCCAGCAAACTCTGCTTAGGAAGGCAGCCTACTGGAGGTGTGACCTGCAACTGGGGGCCTGGAATCCTTTGAGGTGCTCCCAGTCTGCAGTTGTGGGGCAGCTTTTTCATATAGATCAGTTCACCCCGAATTTTACTTTGAGGCCAAGCAAAGAATGAGATGGCTCAGGGCTTTCTAGAAGCCCAGACAACCTGTCCCAAAGCAGAAGGCTATGAAAGCACTGAGCAGAATGACACTGAAGAGGATCAAGGGCCATTCTTGTCCCTTTCATATTGCCAGTTCCTAGGGATGTTTCCCAGTTAATCTGGGAAATGTCATGTTTCAGTCCTTTCAAAATGCAATTTTTTTGAATGTCTCAAATCCTCATTTCAATCGAATTTGGAACAAAACCTTGAAATACATATTTTTGCCAATTGCACTTTCTTTACTTTGGCTAGCTCTATTAATTGTAGCAAATGATCCATAACACTGCGGTATATCCAGGTAGCTACCATATGCTGTCTAAATAGAAACCACCCTGGTGTGTCTCTGTTATTTCAAGTTCATAAACAGTGTGCTCCTACAGACTTGTAATAGGTGCAGACGATCTTTAACAAAAGCTTTGTGAAGTGTGGTTATAAATAGAAAATGCTGAGTAGAGAGAATAACTATTTTGAGAACACAATGCAAACCTTTGAAAGACAGGCACAAACAAACTTTATATAAGCAATGTCTCTAAACAAAAAAATGTAGACAAGCGGTCATGCAAGTAAGGAGAGAAGAATGATTAGTGCTAAAGCCAATTATTAATATTAGTCCTATTCACCCAGCATAATATATTCCTAGCAGTGCCTGCTGTCTTGTACAACATAGGCTGATACTTATTGCATTAAAATGGTGAAGATACTTTAACTGATCACAAATGAGCATGAATGGTCATCTGAGTACACATACGGCAAAGTTATTCAAGTCATTGGCAAAGTACAGCAAAAGTCAGCAACAAAGTCAGAGTTACTACAACTTCCAAGGATTTTCTTGTGTGTCTACCGGAGTGGGGCAAGTATATGCTTTCAAAGATATCTCAGTACAAGCAATCAACTTTTAAAAAAGGCTTACTGCCTCCAGTGTTGCCACCAGAGTGGTATGATTTAGCCATGCATGCTATAATCTAGTGCTATAATCTAGTCCTACAGTCTCAACATTTCTATGTCCAATTAGGTAATGCGGCACTGTGTCGTGATTAGTGACCCTACCCATTTTGGTTTAAATGCTTTGGTTGAAAAGTTACGGTCCCATTGGAACAGTTTGTTCCTCCATGCTTTATATTTTTGTGTTAACAGTTTTGTATATGAATCACATTAAGTAGAGAGTAAAACTGAATTACATTATGTGTGACCCAAGTACAAAGGTTCAAATCAGATTTTTCTTAAACATTGCATTTGTGATTATGTTCATGATTATACAGTCTTTTAATAAAAGGAAATGACTGGGATATGACATATTCAAAGCAGAGGTCAGATAATTAATTCACACATCAGACTGTTTTCTCTTGCAGCTTTCTAAAATTTTTCTGAGTTTGGTATGTGTCTCTAATTCAGTGTAATCTGTACATTTGTGAAATGGTATTCATTATATCTGAATTCTTGTATCCTGTCATATAGGTTATTTTCCAGACTGTATGCACTGTACAGTACATATTTTATCCATGGGTGTCTATCTTCATAATCTATGGACTGATTCTTCTTTGTGGTATACGTGTTTCAATGGATGAACCTCAGGACATGTGATAGCTATTAACATTTTGCATATAAATTATCCAGAGTCTTTATTACAGTTTCGATCATGCAGCCAGTTGAAGAAACCTCTACTAAGGATCAGGAAAGAACAAGTAGAAAATTGATATGATTAAATTCAAAAAGTCTGTGGCTGATAAATGAAGAGAAGGTGTCAAAGAACAATGGATGCAACAGTTAGCTCTCTGCTACAATATAGAGCATCTATTTGAGGCCCCTTATTTAAACAGGAGGGCAATTTAATCTTTAGGTAACCAACAAACTACAGCAATAAATCCAAGTCCAAACAGAAGTCTGCTTGTCACAGTGGATGATTAGGGCCATCATGAACTGGGCCCCAAAGCACTATGGTATTAGGCATGATATATAAATAATAAGTTGATATATTGTAGCCAGAGTTATTAGATAAGTTTTTATTAGGAAAAAAATGACTTTAAGTGATGTGACTGTAAGAACTAGAGAGATCATGTGGTCTTTGGTGATCTGTTCTGCTCTGAATATTGTCAATATAAAGAAATAATTTTATAAAAAATTGTGGGTCAGTGTAGTATTGAGGGTCATTCCTAAAGGTGGTCTATGTAGTTCGATGCTCATTACAGTTCAAATAGGAAAAATAAAACATACAAACACCTGAAGAGCTAAAGTATGCAAAGAATTCACTGACTTTTGACCTTCTTACTTCTGTAGATGAATACTCTCTGTTGTCACTTGCAAAACCACCAGTGTAGCCTGCTCTATGATTAGGCACGCATTCTGCTGTCAGGGAACCGGCAGCTGCCAGCTTCTAAACAAGGGCTTGCAGCAACAGAGTAAGTGCACATTCTCATGTTATTTTGATGGTACTTTTATTTCTTCTGTGGTGAGTATTATATCAGTCTCTTTCCTCCTCGTCTTACTAATAGCATCCTGGTAGTGTCTGTACGTTTCTGCAATTGCCTATCCATGCTTATTGTCTTTATGGTGGTTAAAATCCTTGCAGAACCCGGTTCATAATAACCCACTTCAGCTATTCTTGATAGGTGCATCAAGGTCTTCTGTTCTTCTACTGCATTTTTGCTTTTTTATTACCTTGGATGAGACGCATATAAAAATTTCAAAGGCATTTCTTTGCCTTGTGTTAAAACTCAATGAAATAATTCCCTTCTGGTCCATTGACCATGTTACCATGAGTGGACACAATGCCACCAATAAAAATTGAAACCTTTTTCTCTGATGCTTCAGCATTAAACTTTCTCTGTCTGAAAAGGTGCTGTCTTCCTTTCAGCTAACTGTTCACCAACCATTAGTTTTTCTAATACATTAGGCATAGTTTTGGGAAGGCTTGGACTCCCTTCTTCTCTTGTTCTGTTGTTGCATATTCATTTCGTAATTTTCTCTGCAGAAATCATGATCTACATGGACTTCACTTAAAACCTGGCTTACTTGTAACCTCCTGTATATGAGTAGAATTGTTTTCCAACATGATAACTGTATGTTCTGCTCCTTCCTTTTCTCCGCCCATTTATTTGTTTGATTTTGCTGTTTTTCCACTGTGTGTAATTGTCAGGAGAGAACTTTTACTTATACGTGCAAAAATAACACCACCAGTATTTTACAGGAGCTGAGGATGAAAAGAAACTTTCTCATAAGACATAAACTTTTTTTCACTTTTTTTTTTTTTTAATTGCCTGGCTTGTTCTGAAATTTTACGGCCTGAGATGAAGTAAATCCATAAGCAGTAACATTTGGTAAAACACAGGGGTATAATACCAAAACCTTCCTTGTTTGCAGCCACTTAAATCCAATGCAAAGGAAGGTATTTTAGTTAAGGAGTACCTGTTTTAAGCTAACCTGTGCTTTTAATGTACGTTTTTTGTTATGGTACTTGATCAGTGCAACATTTATATTATCAAAATAATCTGACAGTTTGGTTTTACGTGAAATGAAGTTAATGATCTTAGCATCCAAGCAAAACCAAAGCTAAAGAACCAATTGCCATCTTAGTGGGCTGTAAGACTCCCCTTGGCTCTGAAATGATAAGTACAACAGACGTGCCACCTCATGTCTGTCTGTCTTGCTAGTGCACTTGAGTTGCTTTTTGTTGGTATGCAGGTTCTTAGGGGAATGTTTATGTAATTTATAACTACAATCACATGAACAGGAGGACAAATGGGAATAAAGTAAGTAGAGGCAAAGCAGAAATTTCTGCTATTTCAAGCAGAACCTGAAGCAGTAAGTGTGAGATGGAGTAATGTTTTTTAGCAAAGGAAGCTACAATTAGCAAACCAGTAGGCATCTTCTCAACAGAGGGCAGCGAGCTCTGTTGATAAAATACACAGATATTATCTCACAGTTAAATGATTGCTATGTGCATGATGACCATATTGTTTACCATTGTAGTTATTCATGGCCATGTTTATTTTAGGTGGGATGGTGCCTATTTAAATGTGTTTAAAATTATTTTAGTTTTGATTCCTACAACTGTCTGAAATTGATTCTACCTGCAGATAGTAACATGACTCAGAGGATCTGATCTGATGGATTATTCTCTAAGACAATTGATAATCACTATTTTCCATCTACTGAAGATGTGCTCCCCAAGCTGTATTTTGTAAGGCTTAAATTAAAGTAAAAAGGTTTGCTGATATAGCTATAGTGCCAAGCCCTCCTGGTGGACATGTGGCGCATAATATAATTAGCAAAATCACAGGTGTGCCAGTATAAGCCAAGACTATATTAGAGCTTTAACTTACTCAAAAATGTAAAAAATAAATTAAAAAAACCCCATGGGCTTAACTGACATTACACATGATACAGCACAGGTACAAGTTTCTATCCTAGACCTGGCCTGAGGGAAGATGCAGGCTTCATCACTGGCTGTAGGTAAATTGCAGTGGAACCAGAAATTCCTCTTTGTATTTTTCAGAAAACTGACCCAGGTGCTCCCTGTGTCTCCTCCCTTGGTCCTGTCCCTACCATGTCAGCTCTTCCCTACCTCTCCTTCCAAATTTTTGCCTCCTTCATTTTCACTCAAATGTATGAGGAGTAACTTGTCCAATAGCGGAATAAAGGAAGCAAAAGTTGGTCCAAAAATTTCCCAAAGACATACCACGGTTCCACTGCCTTCATTCCACAGCTACAAATCCTGATCATCTTTGATAATGCTGAGGAAGGACTGAATTTGACCCTACTTTTTAATACTTACCTTTTCAGCATTTTCTTCCTTTTTGGCTATGTAGAGAACTCAGCTAAAAATCTCTGCATCTCTTAGTCTTTCTTAAATTTGTAGTGATATCACTGTTAGTTTCTTCACTTTTTCTCATGTACATCCTATCAAATCTGGACTGAGAGTTTGAAATATCTATCTTCCCGGCCTCCTTTCTCAGCTCTAGAAAGCCAACAGCAGTTAGGTTAGGGATTAAGAAAGTAACTTAGAGACCTGTCCTCATGCAGTTCTGTTCTGCTGCAAGCTCCATGATCATGGGCAAATAAATTGGACACTTGGTGACATTTCTCATCTCCAAGGGGTACAGATCAGTTAAAGATGCTCTGAGACTGTAGGATGGCAAGAGTATAAGGTGCAGTGAAGATAGGAGGTTCAAGGGGTATTATGAAAAAAAAACATTATCAGAGCTTTGCAATGCATCTGCAGTCAGCAAGAAACAGTTAATACATTTCCTGAATCCTGACATGATGAACTTTAAACTTTTATCTTTGGACAACAACATATCCAGCTTTTTCCCCCCCTATCACTTTAGCTTTATGATGCAGCCTGGGTGAAAATCAAGAAACTGCAGAATTTATGAGGAAAAGTAAACAATGCTTGGTAATTACTTGGATTAATGTTTCTCTCACAGGCATGACTTTTCTTGTGTACAGGATTTTTAAAAAAAGCAGAAGTCACAACATGTACTGATCATCCATGCAATTAAAGAGTATTCTGTTTCATGAGATAGACTTTCCTTTGTGATATTTTTATATAGCTGGAGTTAATGCTGAATATAATCTACATCCAATCAATGGTATTGTGCATCATCAGATGAAAAACATATTCAACATAACTGCAGTTAGTTCCTGTTTAAAGCCCTAATCAGAGTCTATGCCAACACGTAATCACATTGCAGAATAAATTGTTATAATATAAAGTATGTGGAATAGATACTAAGACATGCTAAAAGACTGCTTTCCATCTCCAGAAATAATTGCTGAGAGGTTTCCTTGGAAATGCCTCAAACCACATGACCGAGTGACTATAACAGCTATTACAGTAAAGAGTGCAGGGTAAAAATCTGTCCAGCGTAGGAGCCAGTCAACACGGGGAGGGAGAAGGTGACCAGGAGGTCGGTATCAGGTAATTCCCCTCTGTGCATAGGCCACAGAGGTTCGGGTATCACTGGTATCACTATAAATTTAAGAAAGACTAAGTGATGCAGAGATTTCCAGCCGAGTTCTCTGCAAGTACATAAATGGCATCACTATAAAAGCATTTTCAGTGAAGTTAATGATTATTTGTGCCTTTAAACACCTCCTTGATTGTGAATGGTTTATCCCAGGAAACCTGTCTGGTCAGAGATACCCTTTTGATGCACAATCGTCTCCTTGCTTCGCTCGTGTTCTGCACAGGTATTTGCTGGTAATATTGCCAGTTTTCTATCAGGCAGCCACCCTTGGCTCCGTGTGGTGCTCCAAGTCTCTCTCCCCGCCACCCCCAGCTGGAGCTAAGCAGCAGAGCAGCCTTTATATGGCATTTTGTTCCTCCAGCCCAGCTTCTGGATTGCCCGTCCAGGTGTACAAGAATCTCACTGTCTTCACGTGTGCTCTTCTCATTGAAGGTATGCCAGTCTAAAAAGTTTCTCTTTACCATACAGCCCAGCTTGACTTAAATGGGGTAGATAGTACCTCTTTGCTAGTCTGGCTCTTTTGGGCTGAAACAATACTGAGCGTAGCCAAGCTGACAAACTAGAGAAGGCAGTAATGTCTGGCAGGGGTTGGTGTGGAAGGCCTGTGATCTAAGCCCATTAGAAGAGGTGTGCAGCCCAGCTAGGGATAAGTCTCTTTGTATGGACCACGAAATTGAACTTTGTGCAGCTCCTATGGCACTAATGTGGAAAGAGAGGAGTTTCATCCTAGCGCACAGCTTTGTGAACTGCAGTGACAGCTGCAGGACAAGGAGGTGATTTACAAAAGGGCTGAGTTAATTTTATGTGTTCCTAATGTGTTCCCTTTCTCTTGTGCCTCTCCTAAATCTCCGTTTCTCAAAAGCTCATTCTGGGTGAGACCTTTGTAACAGCCCAGAAGGCATTAAGCCTTGGAGGGAGTCGAGACAATGAGTGCCACATACTGTTTCTTAAGGCCTGACTGTTCATATATGCAAACATCTGCGTCCAGCATTTGAAGTGTCTGTGAATGATACTGCTAAGTAGAACTATTACGTGGTAATTCTTTGGCAATTTTCTTCTTACTGTTGCTGGTATATAATTGCCGGGGCCTCGGTACTCAGGAAGTAGTGGGGTGGGTCTCTGCTGGGTTGCCCTGCCTCAGACCCATGTCTCTGGAGCCGGGTAGCACTGTCAGGCGCACGATTCCTCCCTGGTGTCCACCCTCTCCAAAAGGCTGAAGAGCCTTAAGGCCAGCACTGCTGGTGACCTGGTAAGGCATAACGTGTCTTAGGACTGTTATCGCCCACTGCGCAGAGGATCTTTTACTCACCTACTTCTAGTCCTTTCCCATCACGTTCTGGTTGGCTCACCTCTCCAAAACTGGAGATGTATGGATCTGTCTTGCTTTTCCCAGAAAGTGTCTGCACTGCTTTAGAGAGAGCTATCAAGCATGTCCAGTGACTGTCACTCTCCCTTGTCTGCTGGAGCCTCTGGACCCACCTAATTAAGATGCTGTGCTTTGCTCTTGGTGTGTGTGCACACAGAGCACTCAACACAAAAGAAATCTGTCTCCCCTTCACTGCTTCTCTCGTGTTTGGACAAAATGAAAATCAAATGCTGCAGTATAAACATGAGGGTTACAAAAGTGTTTCTAGTTTCTTTGAATGTTGTTACTATGGAATATATAGGCCACTAACAGAATTATGATTTAAAAATTCTGCCCACCATGAATCTGCTATTGCACAGTTTTTAATAAAATAATTTGCAGCCGCTCCCAATCAGTTGTGTCAGCAGATTTAGTTCATCTTTGAGGCCCAGCAGGGATGACAGTCTATTTGTTATTAGAGTAATAAATAAACAAGGAACTTGTCAGAGGCAAAACTGGTATGTGTGCCTTTGTAAGATAAATGCTGCCTTTGAATAGACAAATATTTACAGTCTTACAGACCAAAATTGTCATCCTAGCTAAAGGCCTCGTATTGTGAAATTAAAGAAAAATATTTTATGATTTCTGGATCTTTCCAGTGAAGGCAAAGATAGCTCTACCTAATGAAAGTGTATCAATAGATTTCATGATAATGAGCAGGTCATTTTAGTAAAGCTATAGGCCTGTAACCCTCTATCTTTCTGCAGAGAAATTTATGTTGGGTATTTATGTCAGCATGCTGTTGGTATAGCAAATATTAAATTTTTTTAACATCACCTCCAATTTCATGTCCCTAAGACTGCACTACATATGTTCTCTGAGGCTTGTAGCAGGAGGTTTTCGGAAATGCGTTAAAGGAATTAGGAGAAAGGATTTACTGAAAATCAATGTGATTCTTGATTCGAGTGCTGGAGAGCCTTTGAAAATCTTCAGAAGAGAATGCAGGAGGCTGGTTTGTTTATTCCAGCCTAGCCAATATCAAGTTCTATGTTTGGGGAATAACTGTATTCTATACAGAACTGGAAAGAAATGTTAAGTTTTAAAGTTTCTTATACGGCAAGTGATCTCTTATATGACTATTCTTCTGTGGTGGTAAACCAGTCACCACATCAACAGACAGAAGGAAGTATAGAGTTGAAGGGTCAAAACAAGATTGGCAAGGCTCTTAAGAATGAAAAGATGCGAAGCGTGAAAGCAAAAGAATGCCAGCTGTTGTCAACTTTTAGGAGTTAAAGTTCCTGCATTTCATTAAAAATCGGGGAGGAAATAAAAGATGCATCAAAGTAAAGTGAAAATTCTCCTGCTCCTGAAAGAATTCCCAGGAGTTCTCAGAAACTCCCAAGAGGAGTTAACACCTCTCAGCCCATGCATTATTGTACACTTAATTCAGTCTTATACAGAAGATGTTATGCACAGAATGTTCAGATCCATCAATGTGTTTATTTGCTTGAGTAAAATGCAACAACCATGGGCAGAAACCTAGAAGTTTGGACAGTTCCAATATGAAGTGTAGCCACAGCTCCCATTTCCTTGATACAAACACTGGGTTTTGTTGGAAGCAGGAATCTAAATGATAAATGACATCACTAGTCGTGAATGGTACTGCTTTTTGGTGTGAGGTATATTAGACAGGAGATATTGAGGAATGAAGTGATAACAGTATTACCTCTCCGTGTGCTTTGATATAAGGAATCTGTAACTCTGGCCAGCAAGTTTCTTCAGAAAATTAGGATTCTTTTAAATCATGCTACCTCTTATGATCTTCATGCTGTAATTATATATTTAAAAGTGTTCAGAGGGAAATCACAGCTGGGGGTTGACTTTAAGTTACTTTGCGAGCTGAATCAAATCTCATTAAGGAGCATGTAAGACTTACTGGGGACTACCTCAGAGTTTCTCTTCAGGCAAAACTTTGATTTGTGTCCTGTGTTGTTACGGTGTGATGACAGCCTATATGTAAGTCCAATTCTGATCTCACTTGCCTTAATTTGTCAGTCTTCTGCAACTATTGAATTTGTCCTGCTTTTGGCTGGGATAGAGCTAATTTTCTTTTTAGTAGCTGGTATACTGCTGTGTTTGGGATTTAGGATGAGAATAATGTTGATAACACACTGATGGTTTAGTTGTTGCTAAGCAGTGCTTACACTACTCAAGGACTCTTCAGCTGCCCATGCTCTGCCAGGTGCACAAGAAGCTGGGAGGGGGCACAGCCAAACTGGCCAAAGGGCTATTCCATACCACATGATGTTGTGCTCAGTACATAAACTGGGGGGAGTTGGCTGGGGGGGCAGTGATCGCTGTTCGGGGACTGGCCGGGCATCGGTTGGCAGGTGGTGAGCGGCCGCATCACTTGTTTTTTTTCTTGGGTTTTGTTCCTCTCTCTCTCTCTCTCATTGTTTTCCTTTTCCTTAAAACTTTTATTATTATTATTATTATTATTATTATTATTATTATTAAAATTATTAAACTGTTCTTATCTCAACTCACGAGTTTTCTTACTTTTGATCTTTGCATTCTCTCCCCCATCCCACCTGGGGGGGGAAGGTGAGCAAGCAGCTGTGTGGTGCTTGGTTGCCGATGGGGGCTAAACCACAACAGTCCTTTTTGGTGCCCAATGTGGGGCTCGAAGGGTCTGAGATAATAACAGATTAACCAGAGTATATTAAGGAATTTATATCTGTTAACAGTTGCAGGTCACAATATTGATTCATCCGTTCTTGATATTAGTTTATCTGATCTGCACCATGCTTGGTTTTTTGCTGTACGTGTTAAAGATCAGTGTTGGTTTTTGCAGTTTGCTGTGCGCTGCAGTGATTTGTGATGTTTTGCCTGGGAGATTTGTTATTAAGACACTGTCCTTGAGCTTAATCTGGTATTTGGGCTTTGTACTGAAGCAATTACTGTACTTTGGGTACCACCTCATGGAGAAAATTAGCAATTCTACTTCTTCCTCAGAGGTTTTTTATGGGGGAGATACAGAATGGCACCTTCGCTACCTTCGTCTGTGATGTTTCCTCCTTCATTACAATAACTTTTCAGTATCTTGAACATCTTTGGGTAGTTAAGATACTTCTATTGGTATTTCTTGGGAATATTGTTTTGGTTTTGTCTAAGGTTAATAAGCAATTTAAGAATATCATCCAGAGATCTGCCTCAAGGCTGGATAGTTAAGAGTGGAAGGGTGTGTGGGGTAGCATGGGCAAATGCCTAGGACAGTGGGCACCTCCAGTGTTTTGGAACTTCACCCCTGAACAGGTGCAGAATCCTGAAAAATTAGTAGAATATTTGGAAAAAGTATGCTGTCACCCTGGCAATTCTAGAGAGACACAAATCAATGTGCTGGGGCCTGGCCCATGCCTACCGAGCCCTGCTCAACACTATTCAGTACCCTCAAGGGGAAGAGAAGGTCTCTGCATCTGATGACAAAACGACAGGCGCTGCAGCTACTCCATCCCCTGCGACAGGCATTGCAGCTACTCCAACCCTGGTGACAGATACTGCAGTTGCTCCAACCCCAACAACAGATACTGTGGTTACTCCAACCCCCACGACAGGCACTGTGGCTGAACCAGGGAACCAACCTGTGCTGGTATCAGTCGCTCCTATACACAAGAAGAAATCTTGGAAGTGAAAGTCAGCTCGTTTAGAAGGGGATGATGAAAAAAGCAAGGCCATCATGAGGAGAGGAGGAGGAAGAGGAAGAAGTCATAAATGAGATGGAAACCACCCAATCCCTATCCCTGAGTGAGCTGTGAGATATGCAAAAGGATTTCAGCCATCATCCAGGGGAGCACATTGTCACCTGGCTGCTCCGGTGCTGGGATAACGGGGCCAGTAGCCTGGAATTAGAGGGTAAGGAAGCCAAACAGCTGGGATCCCTTTCTAGGGAAGGGGGCATTGACAAAGCGATTGGAAAAGGGGCACAAGCCCTCAGCCTCTGGAGGTGACTACTATCAGGTATGAAGGAAGGATATCCCTTCAAGGAAGATGTTATATATTCCCCAGGCAAATGGACCACCATGGAGAGAGCTATCCAGTACCTGAGGGAATTAGCTGTGCTGGGGGTGATTTATGGTGACCTGGACAACAAGCAGTTATCCAAAGATCCGGATGAAGTCTGGTGCACACAACCCCTGTGGCAGAAGTTGGTACAGAGCGCGCCATCATCATATGCCAACTCATTGGCAATGCTGACCTGGAAAGATGAAGAGGCACCAACGGTGGGGGAAACGGCTAGCTGACTCCGAGAATATCTTCCTCCCTCATCTCGTCTGCGGAGAAACTGTCCTGGGAGGTCCAGCGACTCAAAGAGAATAGGTCCTCCTCCCCACCTGTATGGACCAGTATCTCAGCTATTAGGAGTCAGCATTCTTCTGCTCAAGAGAGAGGTTATAGAGGGTACACACTATGGGCCACCCTATGGTTTTACCTGCGTGACCATGGAGAGGATATGAGGAAGTGGGATGGAAAATCTACCTCGACCCTAGAGGCACAGGTATGTGAGTTGCAAGGAAAAACAATCACACAAGGGGGTTCTTCCAGGAAAATTGCTGCTCCAGTTCCCAGTGGACAGTTCCGCAGACAGAGTAGAAGGGCTGATCTTACTCCTGATTTTAATGAAGGAATTCCTGACTCGTATTTACAAGAAGTGGGTAATAAATACTATGACCAGGACTAGAGGGGCCTTGCCACCAGCCAGGTGGAGGAAAGGGACAACCGGGTTTACTGGACTGTGTGGATTCGATGGCCTGGCACATCAGACCCACAGGAGTATAAGGTTCTAGGAGACACTGATGCACAGTGCACCCTAATGCCATCAAGCTATACAGGGTCAGAACTCATCTGTATTTCTGGAGTGACAGGGGGATCCCAACAGCTAACTGTACTGGAGACCAAAGTGAACCTAACCGGGAATGAGTGGCAAAAGCACCCCATTTGTGACTGGCCCAGAGGCTCCGTGCATCCTTGGCATAGACTACCTCTGGAGAGGGTATTTGAAGGACCCAAAAGGGTGCCGGTGGGCTTTTGGTATAGCTGCCTTGGAGATGGAGGAAATTAAACAGCTGTCCCCCTTGCCCGGTCTCTTGGAGGACCTTTCTGTTGTGGAGCTGCTGTGGGTTGAAGAACGACAAGTGCCAATCGCTACCGCAATGGTGCACCAGCAGCAATATCACACCAACTGAGACTCCTTGATTCCCATCCATGAGCTGATTCATCGACTGGAGAGCCAAGGAGTGATCAGTAAGACTCACTCACCTTTTAACAGTCCTATATGGCCAGTGCAACAATCTAATGGAGAGTGGAGACTCACAGTAGACTATCGTGGCCTGAATGAAGTCGTGCCGCCACTGAGTGCTGCTGTGCTGGATGTGCTGGAACTTCAATACGAACTGGAGTCAAAAGCAGCCAAATGGTATGCTACAAGTGATATCGCTAATGCGTTCTTCTCAATCCCTTTGGCAGCAGAGTGCAGGCCACAGTTTGCTTGCACTTGGAGGGGCGTTCAGTACACTTGGAATTGACTGCCCCAGGGGTGGAAACACAGCCCTACCATTTGCCATGGGTGGATCCAGACAGCACTGGAGCAGGGTGAGGCTCCAGAACATCTGCAATATATTGATGACATCATCCTGTGGGGCAATACAGCAGAAGAATTTTTTGAGAAAGGGAAGAAAATAGTCCAAATCCTTCTGAAAGCTGTTTTTGCCATAAAACAAAGTAAATTCAAGGGAACTGCACAGGAGATCCAGTTTTTAGGAATAAAATGGCAAGATGAATGTCGTCAGATCCCAATGGATGTGATTAACAACATAACAGCTATGTGTCCACCAAATAGTAAAAAGGAAACACAAGCTTTCTTAGGCGTTGTGGGTTTTTGGAGAATGCATATTCCAAATTACAGTCTGATCATAAGCCCTCTTTATCAAGTGACCTGGAAGAAGAATGATTTCAAATGGAGCCCTGAGCAACGACAAGACTTTGAACAAATTAAACAGGAGACAGTTCATGCAGTAGCCCTTGGGCCACTCTGGGCAGGGCAAGATGTAAGAAACGTGCTCTACGCCGCAGCCAGGGAGAATGGCCCTACCTGGAGCCTCTGGCAGAAAGTACCAGGGGAGACTCGACGCTGACCCTTAGGGTTTGGAGTCGGGGATACAGAGGGTCCAAAGCCCGCTATACTCCAATTGCGAAAGAGATATTGACAGCATATGAAGGGGTTCGAGCTGCTTCAGAAGTTGTTGCTACTGAAGCACAGCTCCTCCTGGCACCCCGACTGCCAGTGCTGGGCTGGATGTTCAAAGGGAGAGTTCTCTCTACACATCATGCAGCTGATGCTACGTGGAGTAAGTGGGTTGCACTGATCACACAGTGGGCTCAAATAGGAAACCCCAGTTGCCCAGGAATCTTGAAAGTGATCATGGACTGGCCAGAAGGCAAGGATTTCGGAATATCGCCAGAGGAGGAGATGACACGTGCTGAGGAGGCCCCACTGTACAGTAAACTATCAGAAAATGAGAAGCAACATGCCCAGTTCACTGATGGGTCCTGTCGTATTGTAGGAAAGCATCGGAGATGGAAAGCTGCTGTATGGAGTCCTATACGACAAGTTGTAGAAACTGCTGAAGGAGAAGGTGAATCGAGCCACTTTGCAGAAGTAAAGGCTATCCAGTTGGCTTTAGACATTGCTGAATGAGAAAAGTGGCCAGTACTTTATCTCTATGCTGACTCATGGATGGTGGCAAATGCCCTGTGGGGTGGTTGCAGCAATGGAAGCAGAGCAACTGGCAATGCAGAGGCAAACCTATCTGGGCTGCTGCACTGTGGCAAGATATTGCTGCCCGGGTAGAGAACCTGGTTGTAAAAGTACGTCACGTAGATGCTCACGTACCTGAGTCAGGCCACTGAGGAACATCAAAACAACCAGCAGGTGGATCAGGCTGCTCAGATTGAAGTGGCTCAGGTGGATCTGGACTGGCAACATAAGGGTGAATTGTTTATAGCTTGGTGGGCCCATGATACCTCAGGCCATCAAGGAAGAGATGCAATATGTAGATGGGCTTGTGATTGAGGGGTGGACTTGACCATGGACACTATTGCACAGGTTATCCATGAATGTGAAACATGCACTACAAACAAACAAGCCAAGCTGTTAAAGCTGCTATGGTATGGAGGATGATGGCTGAAATATAAATATGGGGAGGCCTGGCAGATTGATTATGTCACACTCCCACAAACCTGCCACGGCAAGCACTATGTGCTTACAATGGTGGAAGCAACCACTGGATGGCTGGAAACATATCCTGTGCCCCATGCCACTGCCCGGAACGCTATCCTGGCCCTTGAAAACCAAATCCTATGGCGACATGGCACCCCAGAGATAACTGAGTCAGACACCGGGACTCATTTCTGAAACAACCTCATAGACACCTGGGCCAAAGAGTGGGTATATCACATCCCCTGTCATGCACCAGCCTCCTGGAAAATCGAACGATACAATGGACTGTTAAAGACTACACTGAGAGCAATGGGTGCTGGGACATTCAAACATTGGGATACACATTTAGCAAAGGCCACCTGGTTAGTCAACACTAGGGGATCTGCCAATCGAGCTGGCCCTGCCCAATCAAAACTTTTACATACTGTGGAGGGGGATAAAGTCCCTCTAGTGCACATAAAAAATATGCTGGGGGAGGCAGTCTGGGTTATTCCTGCCTTGGGCAAAGGAAAACCCATTCGTGGGATTGCTTTTGCTCAAGGACCTGGGTGCACTTGGTGGGTAATGCGAAAGGATGGGATGGGAAGTGCGATGTCTACCTCAAGGAGATTTGATTTTGGGTGAGAATAGCCAATGAACTGAATTGTATGATGTTAATTGCTATATAATACTGCATGTCATCACTTCTATGGTTGCTATATGCTATATCAATAGTATTACAGTAAGAATCACCCAGATTAATTAAGAATGAATTTTGATGAAACCGAGCAAAGTGCAGCAGTGATGGAACCAGAACTGGCTTCAGCTTGCAGCGATCCAACACCACACACCATCTCTCCTGCCCAGAAAGACTGTTATGACAGATGGAGCCCAAAGTCATGGACTAAATGAACTCAACAGACATTTTAGAGGGATGGCCCATAGATTAAGGGAATGATATCTGTGTGTATATATCAAAAGACAGGAAAAGCAGTGGTGATTAATTGGAATGTGTTGGAAAGGGTAGGACCTGGGCATGATGTAGACGGTATAGAATAAGGGGTGGATATTGTCCTGGTTTTGGCTGGGACAGAGTTAATTTTCTTCCTATTAGGTGTTATAGTGCTGTGTTTTGGATTTAGGATGAGAATAATGTTGATAACACACTGATGTTTCAGTTGTTGCTAAGTAGTGCTTACACTACTCAAGGACTTCTCAGCTTCCCATGCTCTGCCAGGCGCACAAGAAGCTGGGAGGGGGCACAGCCAAGATAGTTGATCCAAACTGGCCAAAAGGCTATTCCATATCATATGATGTCGTGCGCAGTATATAAACTGGGGGGAGTTGGCTGGGGGGCAGCGATCGCTGCTCGGGGACAGGCTGGGTGTCAGTCGGTGGGTGGTGAGTGGTTGCATCACTTGTTTTTTTTCTTGGGTTTTGTTTCTCACCCCTTGTTTTCTTTTTCATTACAATTTATTATGATTATGATTATGATTATGATTATGATTATTATTAAACAACTGTTCTTATCTCGACTCACGAGTTTTCTTACTTTTGATCTTTGCATTCTCTCCCCCATCCCACCTGGGGGGGGAAGGTGAGCAAGCAGCTGTGTGGTGCTTGGTTGCTGACTGGGGCTAAACCACGACACTTGTTTATACCTATGTAAGTGAAATGAGAATCATTCCTTTTGCATTTCACAGGAACTACAATGCAGAACTTACTGCTATTACTTTAGTAGTATTTTTATAAGCTGGATTCATCTTTTGGTGCTGTCATTATAACAGAGTTTATTACGATCTGCAAGCTAAATAGTCTAAGCAGCAATAAGAAGCAAATTAAAAAGCCCAGAGCAGTATGATTTCATTCTTCTTTACTGTGATCTAACTGTAATGTAAAGCTTGCTTTTTTTTCAAGGGGAAATAAAATTTGCTCTTCCGTCACCTTGTTTCTCTTTTAAGAGACTACCTCATTGCCCGACTCACCAAAAATAATTTCCTAAGCCCATTCTTTGTGCTGTATCCTGATGTACACACAATTTGCTGAGATCATTTTTTCTGACTGTCATCCAGCAAGCCACACTACAACTGTGCTTGTACCCCACATGGGACACAGAGAAGCAAGATTAACCACCATCTAATTTCTACTTTTGTCATAAATGTTGCCTGTAACACATGGCAGACAAAGTGTGCTCTCTGAGGAGTTTGACACAGCCACTGTCTGGCAGTCTGGGTGGTAGAGAATATATTATTTATCATACTCAATGGGATGAGGCGGGCACTGAAGCTACTTATTGGAGCAGCTGTGAACCCCCAATCTCCTTAATTTTCAAAACAGGTAATTAACTGGAAAGTCATTTATAATAACTACTGACATCTCCAGAAATCACAGAATGGGTTGTTAGCTTTGCAGCTCTATTGTACTGATCGGTACTGAAGTCTGTCAGGAAATTGCATATTCTTTATACTGAAGGAGAAATATATCTTAACATTTCTGACGTGTCAATATTAGCTTTGGACACCAGAAGAAATGGTTGGAAGCTGGGTGATTTGGAGGACAGAACAGTAGGATGTTCTTGTCTGTGCTTGTTTTTTAACCACTGTGTGAAGAGACCAGGATCTGAACAACGAGCATTTCATATAGTAAGAGTTTTGCCACTTACTGTATTTGGATGCTGAATTGGATCCTAAGATAACAATATGCATCTGTGTAAAGGCTGACTCATCGGCAAGGGCAGCGTACCAGTGGGCATAAGCCTGCTGCAAGCAAAAATCTGCTCTCCTTCACTCTAGCTTAAGTAAGGGGCCAAGGTCCAGGACACTATGAAGAACGAATTGGTTCTAACAGGGCTGTCATTCCAGATAAGCAATCAGATATTTAAAGTGGTAATGTGGAGAATCATGTTATGAGTCCATGTATCAAAACTGACTAGTAAATGGAGTCAGTTGTGGCATCTAGGTGCCGTGATAAGGGTCTGGCAAATGCATTAGACAGATGAGATGCATCAGATAGGTGTCCTTACTTTATACTCTGCTTGCCTGTGATAAAACCTTCCATCTTCAAATGACTATTAGGGAGTCTTAGGCTGAATTTTCTGCTCTTCTCAGGAAGGTTGTTCAGGGTGAAAGACAGCTGATTTAAGCAAATGTTTCTGTTGACCATTTCTGAGCTGTGAGGTGTCTTTATTATACAGTTTGATTCTTGTGAACAGAAAGCAGAATTCAGCAGAAACCTGGCCTTTGCTAACTGAATATTGTTTGTCAAAATACACTTGATACTAATAAACTAACCCCTGAATATGTGGTAGTAAGCAGCATTATAGACTATCTATCAGGAGATGTTTTTCTTTAAAACTTGGCAGTATTGTACTGGAGTTTGGGTTTACCTTAGAAAACTACTATCTGTGGCTGTTAGACAGTGAGAGAAGTTCTTTGTAACCTCACAAACCACAGATTTATGACCCTTGTAGTAACAGCAGCTTGTTGGTAAGAGTGGTAACAGAAAGTATGGGGCAGGATTTTGCAGGATTTTCAAAAGCACTCAGCAATGAATAATTCTGTATCTGCTGAAATGTGTCCTGTCCTTTAGTGGGAACAGAGTTAGGCAAAGGGGGAATGCTTTGAAAAATTCATCCCGTTGCATAGGGCATATGTATGAAGGACGCATGTTGAGATGATGCCTTTTGAGTAGTATTCCCCAAATGCTATTTTTTGTCTTAATTTAAAAACAGTCAAGGTTGAAATAGAGAAACAGAATAGTGAGACAGGGAAAAGAAAATACATGAAAAGTCTATCTGAAAACTTGAATCTTTCAGACAGATTCTCCTGTCGACTGCCCCCATTCTTCATACGCACTGAATACTGTTCCCCAGAATCTCTAACTCATTTTGTGAGGGTTATGAACATGGAATGGACAACAGAATTCAACTCTGAGATTTTATTTACTAAATTAAATTTTGTTTCTGTGTTTTTACGTTTGCCTAATTTAATTGGATTTTGTCTTTTGTAGTGGGAAGCACATCTTCCTTCTTTGCTGAACATAAAATTAGCTTTCATTGGTGATTTGGGTTTGTTTGGATCTATATAAGCTTTTCCTCTAAATGAGTTTGTTCTTTCTAAAGCAAATATCACTCTCATATTTTGGAGGTGCAGAAAATTTGTAATCTTGTTTCTTCGTTTTCCTTATTATGTTGTGTTAATTTATGTATACATTAACATGTATTTGCATGATTTATTCATTTAAAGCTGTACATGTTTATTTGAAAAGAAGCTCAAAGAGCTTTATCACAAAAATGCTAAATTCAACACCATTGACAGAGTGTGTGTTTTTGGACTTTAGCCACAAGAATAAAAAATGGGTCTATCATTTCGTTGATTAAAAAAACTTTCTGAAGCAAGATTTTCTATTATTTTGGTGACTGAGGGTGAAATTCTGCAAGCAATATGAGGATTAAGGAGAAAGTGTTTAGTTCAAAGGCCCTGCTGCATAAGACATTGTCTGGAGTATTTTCTTCTGGTCCTTGTGTAAGTCTGGCAGACTTAGAGGAGGCAACAGTAGATCAGAGTAGAGCTAATGATTGTAAAGTGTCAGCAACCACTAACTGTTGTGAAAAGGAATTCACAAAATCCATCTGCAGCAAACAGGGAAAAAACATTTTTTCTCTAAAATGTTGATAAAAAAATGAAGATGTCTTCCTTTTCATCAGCAAAACGAAAACCTAGCATTTGTTAATGTTCAAAAAACCAGAAGTTCCTTTCCATTAACTGTAACAATGAAATCCATTTATTGAAAAAAAGTAAACATTCAGAAAATTTTCAGATGGTGCTGGTCCTTCTTCAACCTTGAGCAAGTCAGACCAGAGCTAAGTCAAAGCAAAGATTTAGCTCTTTCTGGAATCGCTCCTTGGATCCAGTCTTCACTGCACATCAGAGCTCTGACCTTGATCCCACAATCAAGCAATCTTCAAGGTGTAGCATTTACTACCATCAAGAGAGAAAGCAGTCGTGGGGTCTCAAATTTGCCACCTCGTCACAGGAAGAGTACGATGTAAGAAGCTTGTATTTCTAGCATAAAAAAGCCATATGTCCATTTCAGTATAATACAGCCCTGGCTTGCATTTTCTGTTACGAATATTGACGTTCCCTAAGTTAAAATCAAAATCAGAGAGACAATGGTGCATCCTTCTTATTCTTTTGTTTATGCAGTTCCTGCTGCTCTAATAGTTGGGCCTTTTCAATTATCTTTTGCCAAAAAAGATGAAATCACCACTTCAGCCTCTTGTTTCAAATAGTTGAAAATTATGAAACTAAACTAAAAAATAAAAATTATATAGAGAAGCTGAGTGGAAAATTGAAAAATCTGTAGCAGTCCATGGTGCTGTGTAAAATAATTGGCATTAATTGCTGTTTAGAGCAGGAAATAAATGATTTTCAGTTGATGTTACATAGAAAATAACTTAATGACAATTGCTATTAAACGGGTACAATTGTAAAAAAGTAGTCAATGGAAAGTATTGAGCATGGAAAATTTTTCTATTAAGGGAAATTTTTCATTAAATGCCTTGGTATTCAGCATATGGACCATTTATCCACAGTCATCTCACTTTTTCTGATAGGTCATCTCAACCTGATTAAAGAGGACTGTTAGAGCACTCCTGCACTTTAGAATTGTATTAACCTGCTTTCACTGAGACAGAGTCCCTCAGGCGCTCAGTTAATTGTAGTTGATGCCCACGTTCGAGCCTCACCCATTGTGCACACTGTAAATCTTCGCACTTGTACTAAAGGGGCTGCCTTAGCTCCAGCTCCAGGACTCGCTGGAGGAGAGGTGAGGAATAGCTTGAGCTTGTTCTCTGTGGTCCTGTGGGACTAAGTTCTTCACCATGTCACCGGAGCGGCTGGCCTGAGACAGCTGAGCTTCCAGGCTGGACTGAAACTGCCAGTCTTCTGGCACACATTCTCCAGCTCTTCCTCTACACTAGTTTCTGGCTTGCTCTATTGCCTACAGAGTAGATAGGAGACGTTCAGAGTTTTCACCTGGTGCCCAGTGGGCTCTCCATGCTGTTTCTCCTGTCAGTGGAGTGCAGCCTGCTGAGACAGGGCAGGACTTCTAAACCAAAAATGCCCTCCCGTTTCAGTTTTGAGATTCTTTGCTTGTAATTGTTCTCTGAGATACCATAATTATTATTTACTGCGAAGCTAATACAGGCCTTTGCTGGGAAGAAAGAGCATTTAAAATCTTTACAGTTTTTCTTTCCAAGCCACAGTGCTTTTGTGACTGCCCATTATTCCAGGTAAGCATTAGATGAGAGGCTTTCAAATCCCCAGGCTTGCAGAAGCCAGCAGAACTAGACTGGATCAGCTGCATGGGGCTGTCGACTTTAGAGATGTTTCCCTGATAGATGGCTCACAGTGTTTCCTGCAGAGCTGTGCTTCAGTACAGTCCTTACCGCATCCGGTGAAATAGAGGGTGGGCAAGAAATTTAGCAGGTGGGTATCAGACTGAGTACAGATAATGCAGATACAAAGGATACCCCAACAGCTATAGGGCTGCAGTGCAGAATGATGTTTCTGGTGCCCTTTGGCTTGGGAAAGGAGAACCTGCTCCTATAACCAGCTGAAGATCCCCTCTTCTTCAAATTCAGTTTTCTCTGCTTTACCTTGAGGTCAGGATTCAGTCCTGAATAATTTTGAACAGGAAAAGAGTGTTTTTTGCTCAAGCAATCCAATTTTAAGCTGCTCAGTCTGCAGTTCTTTTCACACATACCCACTCTTCACATGCTCTTGATGATCTGCAAATAAACAAACAAAAAAATCAACAGCCACCAGTTGTGAGTTGGCCAGCCCACTCTGTTGGATTGCACTGGAATTGTGTAGGCACAGGGATATTAAAAGAACTGTGTTGAAAAGGTTTTGTGTATAAGGCTGAACCTAGTACAGAAAACGTATGTGATTGTTATTGCACAGAAATGAATTACACAATTAGCCTAGACAGAAATAACAGAGCCTTTTAAAAATTCACTCCAGTCTCATTTACTTTATTCTATGAATCAGAGAGATCCAAGGCCAAATAATCAAAATGGGGAGGAAGTACCCAGGTCCTGTGATAAGCACCAGACAGCTCAAATTCCTGTCACCACACAGAACTCCTTACAGGCTCAGAGACAAAACACAGCCCTGTAATCTGAAGGTTTAAAATTCAAGGCACTAATTAGAGGCCAGATCTCAATTCCTTATGCGGTCTTGGCTTACCTTCGTTGCCTTTGGAAATCTTGGATTCTGCTTACAGTGTTGTGGTATGAGGCTTCAGTAAAAGCTCCAGCACAGATGTTGATGTGTAGAGGTGAATTCAGATTATATTCGGACTGGGATCAGAATTCAAACTTCGTGAAGCTGAGGTACATAAGGGTCCCATGTTGTGGTTTTTAGCCTTCTTTGCTCGCGAAACTAATATTGTCGGATTGTAGCTTTTCTGGATAAGCATCCAAATCAATGTGTACATTAATCTTATGCGTGGAATTTCCTGAGAGAGATATCTGCACAGCATTTGTAGCAACACTGGAGCTGGCTTCAATGCAAGTGAGCGTGAAGCTGGAAATAACACAGTTTAGTGAATGAGTCTCTACTGTTTGGGTCACATATGGGCTTGGATCAAGGCCAGCCTTGGGATCTCCGGTGCAAATTCTGATGATGAGCAGTGTGTGAGTGTGTGTGTATCTCTTCAGGAGTGGCATGAGATTAATAATCTGATAGAAAGTCACTCAAGAAGGCTAGTGCTTGCTACATTTTGAGCAGGGAAGAAATTCTGACAAATAAATCCTGTGATATTTCTGTTTTCCAGCTGCTCCTTTCAACTATATGGTAGAAGGCCAGGCAGGTTGCGATTTTATTGGAGGCCATTCACCTATCCCTAGGAACTATTGCTTATTAATTTGAATGTGGCTAAGATAACTAGCGGACTAAAAACTGTGCTTTCTTTTCTATTTAATTTTCTCTGCATTTTCCTGTGGTGCAGTATCACTGTAATTCACATATGAATGTTAGTTTGAATGGCGTTATTGTTGCAAAAAAGTTTAATAAGAGCCTGAGGGTGTATAATATTACTGAAATGAAAGTTTTTTTGAAACTCATATTTCAGAGCTCATTAACTCACACCGTTCTGTGGGGGGTAAGGATCAGTAAATGAACAGCAATTATCTATAATCTGCTGTACATGTGCTGGTGTCTTCCTTAGCCTCGTATCTAGGTCTGTATCTACATAGATAATAATTTATATATTCATACATATGGTACAGACAGAGAATTTATCTTTTGAACCCATTGTTTAACACTGTGCAAAAATACAAGGTCAAGAGATCACTGCACATGTAATCTTTGACTTGAACTCAAAGTCAAGTCAGAGGCAGAACCAAGAGTCTCAAAGAGCACGAGCTGGGCTACACGGGTAACCTTAACTCTGCCCTGTAGTGAACCTGCCAGTGCGGCTGGCGTGATCTTTGCTCAATCGCAAACCCCACGTCTGTGCTGTCGCTACAGATCTTCAGCCAGGAGTTCGTTAGTTTAGGCCTACAACAACACTTATCAGTGGCAGCGCAGACCTTAGCATGACTTGTGAAACCCACCCAAGGAGTCAAGTGGGTTGTCAGGCCTGTCCTGCACCCTGTGCTCTGAGGCTTCACTGTCAGCAATAGTCACGTCAGCTAATTTAGAGCTGTTTCAGGATGATGACATACGTCACTCTTTGGCTGCTGTCCTAAGTTAGCCAGTTGTCGTAAAATGGGTTTTGCCTTAACACCTAGTTTTAAAGGGTTAGTAAAGAGTCAGACTAAACATGCTTTATAGTGTAAGAGGCTTATAACTTGGTCAAACCAAAGCCAGTGTTGGTCTGAATATTTAAAGACACTTTTCCCTAGCAAAGTTAATTTTCAGTTCAGAATTAATCTTTCTTTGGTGATTAGTTTGGTTCCACGTCTGTTTAAAAAACCTTAAAGGCTGGATTTTTTTCTCCTTATAGATACATATATACATTTCTCTCTGCCTTTTCTTAGAACTTGAATCATTTCTGCTGAAGCTTCCAAAACCAGTGACCCTTATGTAACGACAAACTGTAGAAAACAACAGCTCAAAAGAGCTGTTTGAGAAAACTGGGTAGATGAAAATAGGGAGTGAAATAGGAACTTTGCTGCTCTGATCCAGGAGTAGCTGCTCAATTTGGTTGTGACTTGTGGTGGCCCAGATACCAGTGGTGGGCATAGTACAAGAACCTGGTGAATATTACACATAGACACTGAAGGATACCTAGACACAGTAGACTCTCACTTTCAACACCGAGAGTGAATCTCAAGTAGTTTGTGATGGTACTGCAGCTCTGACATATGGAAAAGCCTGTTGTAGAGATTTTACCTAATTGTAAAGTTCATATTGTAATTTATTAGATATAACCTTCCCTCAGAGTCACTGCATTTATATTATTCTCCTTTTGCTGCAATTTTGGTTGTGGCAGTTCAAGAGCTATCTACAGATTTGGCCCTATGGCTCTGCCACTCTGCGCTTTCCTGTGCTATGCCTCACCTCTCTTGCTATTCTGTTTTCTCATAAGACTTTCCCCTCCACTGCCGTTCTGCTTCCTTAACCCAGAATCTCTTCCTCTGATGTTTTGCTCTTCTTGCTCCCTTGGAATTCATCATCTTCTTGTCCTACAGGACCTCTGCTCCCATTGTTTTACCCTGGAGGTTTCCTTGCCCCCACTCCAACTCCTGGCAGGATTAGGAAGCACTGTCTGCAAGAATGCCTTCCATCTGCATGTTTCAGCAGTGTATGCCCAGGGCAGGTTGGAAGGGATTGGTTTTTATTTTAAAACACTATTTGGGAGTAATAAACATTCCCGATTAAGTTTTTCAAATAAAAAATAAGAGTTGTTAAAGAGGTAGCCCTAGGGTTTCATTATTTCTCTTTTTTTAACATACAGTATTTCACAGTGGAGATGTTATACCCATTCAAACTCCGCATCCCCACATCACCACTCCCAGAACAGGTAATTCCACCCAGTCCTACGGGCACCCGCCGTGCACAGCACAGGTCACTCACACTGCTCTGCATTGGACGAGCCCCCGTGAGGGCTGGGAAAGGAAAAAGCAAGACTCATTTCTGCGGTCAGACTGGAATTTCTTCCTTTAGCTGGCATCCCAGTGGCAATGTTGATAGAGGGTATGTCTGTGGTTTTCTTGTGGCACTGGAATTGGGACAGTCCATTTACACCCTTGGAGGGTACAAGGGCTACCAGAATTTGCTCACTTGAGTGTATTGGTGTTAGCAGTATTACGGTATATACAAGTGGCACTCAACGTGCTGGTAACTATGTATGTCCTCTAACAAACCAAACTGAACTAGTCCCTCTCTTTTTCTTCTTGACCCTTTGTCCACTCCAGGTTTTCTGTTTTTTTCCCTTCCCTTTTTCTCATTTTCTTCCCACTGCTCCTGAAAATTTAACACGAAAATTTCCTTTCTCCAGACTTGTAGCCAACTGTAGCTCTTTCGATTGCTTTTACTCAGGGCTATGACAACTCTTCACTTTGAATTTTTATTAAAAAAGCTTAAAGTGGGATGGGGAGTTTATACTCCTGATCTAACTTTTTAAAATAAAACTGTAACAGTTCAAAGCCAGGACAGCTGCTGGTAACTGCCATTCAGAGTGCTGGCTGTCAGTCTGATTTTTAAAATGACTGCTTCCCTCTTCCCCACCCACTGTAATAACTTCACGTTCAACATTGAACCTCAAAGCTGTGATGTTACCCGGGGGCTGTATGTACAGCAAGTGCCGACTTAAACATTACTAGGCTTTTGAAACCAAATAATTGAAAAATCAGTTCCTTCTTACTTTTCTGTCAGTAAGACAGCAACACCAGTGCTGAGAAAGATCTGCCTGTTGTCAAATCAGTGCCAAGGACGTGAAATTAGGACCTTCTGGCTTTTTTGCTATAGTTTCTGGTCTGCTTGAAACCAGTGTAATAAATTCAGATCCAATCTGAGTCAAGTGTTGGAGCTGGTGCCAGCTCACCAATTGCTGTAGGATGGGCACCGAGTTCTGGGACTAGAAGGAAAAAAACCCTTTCTAGCCTTTGTGTAAGTGTATATGTACTGTTTGCATGCTTATGCACATACATATCAGGTGCCAAAACCCGCCAAATGTTACAAATTCCAGGCTTACTCTCTTACTGGTGAGCTTAGTAGTGCTCATAGTAGTTTGAATAATCTCTTTGGTGTATAGCTTACTGAATAGATTTGGTCAGGAATACAAGCCTCAGATCAGTCTCAGATTTCCCCAGACGTGATGATGGAGGGAGGCAATGATTAAAAATAATACTGGAAGCTTGCTTTGAAGTTTTGGTCTGTAGTAGCCTGTAATGCTCATGACCTTGGGCAGCCCTGAACAGTATAAAGAACCACTCTTGCAAACTTCTATCTTCACAGGGTCAGCCCTTGCCTAGAGGTAATGTGATCACTCTCCTTGTACATGCAGTGATAAATGAACAGGAGTTTGGTGTTATTTAACCAAGTTTCTCGGCCGAATACTTGCATGAAAAATGGAGTTGTCTTCCTCTGAGATAATGAAAGGGTTAATATTTTTTGTTGTGTGAGTGCCTGATGTAGCTGCTGCTGCAATTATAAAACCAAATAGTCTCCTTTTGGAGAACTATTAGCATTGGCAATGACATCAAGCACCAATTCATCAGGAGCCACAGTGTCAACTTCAGTTTGGTAGCGCAAAACAAACAGAAAGCTGAGATGCTGTTCTGGGGAGAGGAAAGAACTGCTCTGGGGAAGGCATTACATTATGGGCACCTTTTTCTTTTAACAATAACATTTAATAGCCTTTTAAAGAGCATTTTCCCCATTCCCCCAAGTAATTTCTTGGCAGGCAGTTAAGAGAAAGGAATAAGTTTTTTTCTAAGGGCTTTTATATGATACTAAATAAATCTAGCAGCCTTCTGAACAACAAACCCCTCCCCTGTGCTGCCCAGACTGTCTCTTACCACCAGCCCTGGAGTGGCCTGATGGTGTCTGACTGGTAAGTGCTGAGAGCATTACCACACCACACTGAGGGCTAAGCTCTCCAGCGGATGCCAGATGGAACCGGCATCAAGTTATTATTATTATTTATTAATTATGCACCTGACTAATGTGCAGAGCAATTTAAAGCTGTTAAAATGCACATTACGAATGGAAAACAGGAGGTCTTTTCTCGAAGAATGTGTCTATTTTCCAGGGATAGACACCTTCTTCTGAATGAGAAGTCTTGCCTAAGTCAAGGCAGAAGGTGATGGACTCCTGGTCACCTCAACAGTGTGTCTCTCCTGGTCCCCTCTTTCTACACTGACCTTACAAGCCCTGCTATCATATATGGCACGTGGTGGAGGGTTGGAGACAGCTGAGTTTGCCCTGCTCCTTTACAAATCTTGTCCCACATATACAAGAGACCCCTACTGGCTTTTCTTTCTGGATTCCCTTGGTGCTCGCAGGGGAGCAGGCAGAATTTGTCCCTGAATATGGAATCTGGTTCTACAGCTGAAAGGAGGTGGTAGATGCTGCAGCTGCAGATCAACATTGTGCATATGAACATGTTTTTAGGAGCATGCCCAGCGAAAGAAGAAATACGAGCACCTGTTCACAGAGTGCCTGAGAGGTGACAGAGAAAGGGACAAGGCCTTTTCTTGCAACCAGGGGTAGCATTAAACTTGTTGGGGTCAAGGGCTAAGATGTGGGTCCTTTTTCCTTCCTCTAGCATGTTGTGGCTTGTGTAGCTATATAATTTGAGACCTGTCATGGTGTGGGGCTTAATATTGTCAGCTTTCCCTGCAAGCTGGGAGTGCTCATGTGAGCTAGGAATAAGTAACGGTTACAGGGAGAGCTGGGATGAAGAACAAGACATGCCAAAAGTCAGAAGTTGTCAGATCGGAGAAACAAGCAACAATAAAAATGTGGAAACTCTCTGGCCCCCTCTCCCACATTTTTTTCCTGAAAATTTCTGCTCTGCTCTTTATTTCCCCCCTCGAGCCCTCATGTGGGCAGGAGTGCAGTTGCTGAGGGGTTTGAAAGGATCTAGGACTGGCTGATGTGTAGCAGAAAAGCCAATGCAGAAATTTGTGGACCTGTTAGCAGCAGCTTTGGGAAACATGAGTAAGGAGTCAGAAAGAAAGAAGTAAATCTGCTTGTCTGCTCAACATCAGTCTTGGTGAGACAGATGGTTTTATACTGGGGCCAGGATTCCTTGGCCCAGCTGGGACTGACCCTGCTTTGGGTCCTGAAGGTAGTGGGTATTTCTTGCTATTTTGACCTTAACCGTTAGCTTGCCTGAGGGACATTTTTTGTATTGAATTAAAAAAATAAACAACAGCACCTAATACTATATTCAGCCTGTGAACTGGGCTGAATATTGTGCTGACGATCCAGTTCTTGACATTTGCATGCCACGGAGCTATGTAGTGCAATGTGATATATATTATTCATGCTCTCATGTACCTCATTTTCACTCTGTGTGACAGCACTTCTAGGATCAAGGTTCAGCACACTTCAGTGGACCTGGAGGCTTTATGGTTCTGATGCCTGGAAGCAAAACAGAAAAGAAACATTTGGGTTGTGAGGTGTCTTTTGCCCAACGGATTTTCTTTGGATCATGCCGGTTAACCAGGTCTTTGGTCAGCACGCAAATAGACAGTATCTTTGGCTCAAGCATGCACCTTAATTAAAAGGATTCAATTAATGTAGATTAATTTAAGATTCAATTTGAAAAGACCTTCGTTAAAGCAATGTGGATAGCTGCGTAGACACTTTGATCTTTTTAAACTAGACTTTTTTAGCTGAGTTTAAGACATTTAGGCCAACGTGAAACAAGGTGCTTCCCAATTAGTAACAGGGGCTTAGCTCATCCTAGATAAACTGCTTTAAGTAAATCAGAATAAGCTTGTGGGCTGATAAGGACTAAATAGGTCAGAGACAACTGGTGTTGACTTAATAGATTTGCATTTCCCTCTGAGTTCGTTTAGAGCTGATGCCCTCACACGGTAGGGTGCCTTTGCTGATAGTGCTGTTTTTCAGAGGAGCTATAAAGCTGAGTTCCTGACCAGCTATAAAATCCCACAAAACACTCGTTCCTCTTTATGTTGGCCTGCTTCTATTTTGAATGAAATTTGTGTTTGGGATGCCTATATTTTAAATCAGTGAATCTTGCCTTATGCTTGTGGTGGTGACCAACAAGTGCGCACCACAAATCAAGAGGATGTCGAAAGGACGGCTTTAAGCTGCTTTCGTGGTGCTCTGCCCCACTCTAGGGATAGCACGGTGCTGACTCCTGCGTAACATCCGTCCAGGCTGCTCTAAATGATGCAGGTTGCCAACAGCCCTTTGCAGCTGGAGGACATGAACCTCCGCACCCTCTTTAGCAGGCTGAATCTGCTGTAGGGGAGGAGCGCATGTAAAAGTGCTGTGCTAACTCCATGCCCCCCCAGTCCTCCTGTGGGATGACTCCTCGTGATCCTGGCTGCAGGGTTGCCCCCACTGTCACTGTAATTGCAGAGCATGCCCAGGGGAGGCCGGTACTGGTGGTCACTGGGAGCATTGCGTGGTACTGGTGCCAGTGAGCTTGGGATGTTTTTGTGGGGTAAATTGACAGTGGGCAACAGAGACTCAGATCCCATGTTTTTCATTTTCTTTTTATATCAAGTAGGTATTTTGCTGTTCTCTGTTAAGTAGACTCTGGAATGGCTGTTCCAGTGGTGACAAATACATGCTCAGCAGTTACTTAGTACCTTATTTTTCACAAGTGCATGTCAAAGAAACTGAGCGATGGACCCTCTCCTCCTGCCCCAGACAATCTCTTAAAGAGACAGACCATGGTGTCACACTGTTGCCCAAATAGCAACTAATCATTGATAAGGCTTCTGAAAAGCAATGGTATGTCATTATCCTCTTTATATACGCAAGAAAATTGAGGCAGAGAGAAGCTAGGTCATTTGCCTAAATCTGTACATTAAGTAGGTGTCAGCCAGGGGTGTAAACACAGAGCTGCTGGGAATAGGAGCCCATGACCTGTCTCTTAGACCATTTTACTTCTGTTGAAAAGGTTATTTGACATTTGCATTCAACTTGCAAAATGCTTTGGTTCCTAACAGATTTAAAGCAATATGTAAAACATTAGGCTGAGATGTAAACAAGAGAAATTAAACCTCTACACCCAGGGCCAAAATGGGCTAATCTGGGTGGGCAAAATAACAAACTGCAAGCAATGAAAACAAACCCTTGGTTTTTGGAGACACTGACTTTTTATGATGCGTATATAAGAAAAGAGCATCAGGGTCTGTGGGAGGCCAGAAACTCAGAGAGATTTGGGCTTATTCCTTTCTCTCATTGTGATCCCTGTCCTGTGATTTTTTGTAGACTGCTGTGAAGATGGAAAGCTACACCCAGTGACCATTTTTAATTAAGAATAGTTGCTATTGTCTAGCATAGTGACATGGACAGCGTATCAAGGGAATTTCTAACTTTGTAAGATAGACAGAATTGATGACAAAAGTCTTTCTTGAAAACTAATTGTTTCAAGCATATCCAAAATTGTGCTTGCTTTGCCTGTGCTATTAATCAGGGAGTGGAAGCCAGTTGTTGTGGTTTAACCCCAGCCGGTAGCTCAGCCCCACACAGCCGCTCGCTCACTCCCCCGCGGTGGGGTGGGGGAGAGAATCGGAAGAGTAAAAGTGAGAAAACTCGTGGGTTGAGATAAAGACAGTTTCATAGGTAGAGCAAAAGCCACGCACGCAAGCAAAGCAAAACAAGGAATTCATTCACTGCTTCCCATGGGCAGGCAGGTGTTCAGCCACCTCCAGGAAAGCAGGGCTCCATCACGCATAATGGCGTGACATTGGGAAGACAAATCCCCCTTACCTGGGAAGACAAATGCCATCACTCAACATCCCCCCTTCCTTCTTCTTCCCCCAGCTTTATATGCTGAGCATGATGTCATATGGTATGGAATAGCCCTTTGGTCAGCTGGGGTCAGCTGTCCCGGCCGTGTCCCCTCCCAGCTTCTTGTGCACCCCCAGCCTCCTCGCTGGTGGGGTGGGGTGAGGAGCAGAAAAGGCCTTGACGCTGTGTAAGCACTGCTCAGCAGTAACGGAAACATCTCTGTGTTTTCAACAGTGTTTCCAGCACAAATCCAAAACATAGCCCCATACCAGCTACTGTGAAGAAAATTAACTCTATCCCAGCCAAAACCAGCACACCAGTCAAGCGGCAAACAGCGGGTGCAGCGTGCTGAGCTTCAGGGGCAGATTCGTTAGCCCACATTGGGTTTGCTGAAGGTTTGGACAGGGACTGAAGTAGAGCAGAAGATTTCACTCTGTTCGGAAGCAGCTGTCATCGGTACCACAGGGACAAGGGTTCAGTCCTGAGATGTGGGCTCTGCCAGGTCCCTTTCCTGTTTGTCCCAGACTTGTTCTCTGAGGGTCCATGACATACCCCATAGGGCACTTGAATAGGGGCACCCCGTCTGGCGCTGGGATAATGGGGGGCTCTTGTGCAGAAGGCAGCGTTTCTGTTGGTCACTTTATACTGATGATGTTTTACAGGGCAATAACTATTGGGTATTTCTCATTGCTATGAGTTCAGTCCTACCAAGGCACGAGGTGGGGCTGTCAGGTGCTTGTTGTCTGATCCTGGCGAGCCACTTGGCTTTCACAGTGAGGTGTCGCAATGTGCTGTGTAATTGTGCTTTTCCTGGCTGCATTTCCTTTTCATGTTCCCTGTTCTGACGCATCACTGGGTGTCAGTACGAGGCCTCTGTGCGCTCTGTTCTGTTGCATCCAGTCAACTTTGCAGGCTGTGGTGTGCGCCACTGGAATACCCAAGATAGTTCTGTGCCTGTAAGTAGTCGTGGTGCTCTCTATGTGATCGTGTGACTAAAGTTATCCTTCAATGTTACCATCTACAAGTAAAAATTCAGCTGCCATTTCCACACTGAATCTTGTCACCTACTCCAAACTTTGTCCCTTTCCATCCACCCATCGCTTTAAAAGGTCAAAAGCCATTCCCACCAGCGAGGCTGCTGCTGTACTGGGATGCTTTTAGTCTTGTGAGCCAACACCTCTCCATCTTCTTCAGTTTATACCTATTACGATCTTTTTTTGTATATAAGTGTTAAGTTCTCTGTAACAGTTCTGTGTTTCTACCATGCTTTCTACCATTAGGAAGAAAGGATCCATATTTATGAATAGAGATTATAGGATGTAAAATAATAATAGTAAAAAACCACAGTAGTAAAAATTCTTGTAAGAATCTGGGCCGTGCTGGTAGTCATGTCATAGGATGCAATTGAAATTACGTTTACCTTTTTTTTTCTTGTTATGAGTAATACTGGAATATTTCTAGGAATAAAGTGTAAGAAAAAAAGCATGTCAATGAGGGGTTAAAACTATTGACTTTTGGTACTTATAATAGGAAGACTTTTCTTAGTTCTGCAGGCAGGCTCGTATCAACTTTGAATTCAATTTAGGGATTGAATTTAACATGCGTAACCCACTGGGTTTGAAACTATAAAGGGACTTAAAAATGTACAACAGATAGGACCTTAGAAGTCTAAAGGATCCTTCACAAGATGAAAAGTATTTTATGTTGTTTGAGATACAGTAGTCTCTGAATTACACTTCAAAAAGCTTAACACATCCTTAAAATACATTTACAAGGAAAGATAATAATGTACACTTTTAAATTTAGGCAGTGCATGTTCACCAATAAAATTTCATCATCTTGAATAATTTAAGCTAGTGTGGATATTATCATTGAATTTAAAGAGAAAACTGAAAAATGTGGAGACCCCTGCTTAGTGCTGATGACTGTGTAATGCTGTGAATGGTTGTAAATTCTTTGGGGAATCCACTGATGCATTCTTCTTGTATATTTATAAGAAAACTGTGGTATTAAAGTTTCATTTTCTTCTGTTTTAAACCTAAGCAAAAACGAGTGTAAAAGCCATCGAGGAATGCAGAAGTATTACTAATGTTTCAGAAAATGGAATTATTAACCATAACACAATAATGCTCAGGGCCTGCTAGATGTTGCCTACTGATCAGCCCGCCTTGAAATTATGTTTATTTGCTTAAGTGAGTTTTTGGTTTATATTCTGTGAAAACATTTTTTTTCCTGCGCGTGAACCCAAAATTGCTTAGTCTGTGTCCTTTTCCCTTGGATGCGATACCATAGCAGCAGCAGCAGAAGCACACGCAGTTGCTAGCTAGGTAGCTTATTATTATGGTCACACTCCAGCACACAGCATACTTGTTGGAAGTTTCCAGAAATATTGCACTGCAGTCATTTTCCTTGCCGTTATGCTAATGGAATCAGGAAAATCAATTGTCCTTAAGGAACAGGGGAATGAGATGTGCTGTAAATGCCACAGGATGAGTGATTGGTTGATTGCAGGGATGGTGATTCAAACGCGCCTCATCTCTACATTATCCTGATGAATTTTTATGGCCCTGCCTTTTTTTCTTCTATAGCTGTGGAGGAAGGTTTATGGCTTGCAGCTTTTTAGTTGATTGAATGCAGCTGGCATTGTTGCAGTGCAGAACAAATAGGTACTTTTTCTTTACAGCCTTAAAAGTAGATTGAAGAAATTGCACACCAACATTTTTGCAACAAAAGCATTCTTAAAAATGCAGATATTTTATGAAATTACTTTGCTCTCCTTCTCTACTGTCAGTAATCTTTCTATCAGAATAAAGGACAAAAATTACTTGAGATTCTAGAAGAACATAGCTCCAATTTTTTATTCTTATCACAAAGAAAGCTAACTAAGGAGTTTCATTAGTATTCATTTTAGCCCAATGTAATTTTCTCCTTCCCAGTAACAAAAAAAGAAAAAAAATGTATGCCTCTAACACCACTGAACCAAAGAAGGTCATCCTAAGTATATCAGCATTTTCTGTAACTCTTTCAGATTGTATTCACAAGCTAGTAAAGATAACTGCTTCAGCTCAAATTATAATAGTTCTTGTTACAGAATATAGAACGCTATATAATATAAAGGGTCTCATTTGATTGAATAAAACAACACCCATGATCAGCTCCGAGTGCTGAGCTGCTGACAGCTAAAACCAAACACATAAGTGCATTCTATTTATGTCCAATTAATTTGCTGATAACTTATTCTTCCACTATACAGTTTCCACATTACAGACAATGTTCATGTTACATAGGGAACCTTTTTATGAAGTGTCTTTTTCAGAGTTGGAAACTCAGCTTATTTTCCCCTTTGAATTAGCAATCTTTAAGAGGCATTACAACTTGGGGTTACAGTATTTCCTTACGGAGTTATGTAGTTACACCGTTGTGACTTTTTGAATATTTTTCCATTACATTTTGCATATATTTAATATTTTAAAAACAAGACATCTATAACAGCTATGCACCATGACATCTTTCTGACGCAGCCATGCCTGTGCATTTCTAGCCTGATTTATAACAACTTCGTTATTCTTGGGTTGCTCCTAAACAGTGCCTTCCAGCCACATGATTACTTGGTAATAGTTACAGGAATCCGTGAGAATTTAAGATGAGCTCAAAACATTATTTCCATCCATGCCTAGATACGGTGATGGTATCTGTAGGTGAAAGAGTGCGCTATTGTTTTAAATACAGAAGGCCTGATTCACCACTGTGTTTAATCTCATGTAATAAATTGCATCTGTGCCAAGCGGGTGCAAAATACCACCGCTGATGTGATTGGGGAATTGTGATTTGATCGCGTTTTACACTCAGTTTGTACAGGTGTTAATACCAGCGTGAGTGTAAGGAAATGAGGAACACTAAAATTAAAAGAAATCCCTCTGTATGGAAAATTAAATTCAAATTTATGGTATTGTAAGGTTTCACTTCTACATGCGCATCACTGAAATCATAAAATGCCTCTAAGATTTGGATCAAAATCATGTTTAACAAAATAACCGATGTTCTAAAGAAGCATTTATGTGTAACAGATCATAGTACGCACCCCGAGTAAATGTAGGCTTAAGTAGGACATAAGTAACGCGCAGTCCTTGTCCTGTGAATTTCACCTACTGACAACATTATAACAAGAAACAGAGGTGCCAGATCGTAGGGCTTACCTTAACAGAGGAAATGAAATATGATTTTTTTAGCATTGTGATGACTCTGTTCACAGATGTCATGGATATTGATGACACTGTGTTTTGGTTTTTGCCGCCAGGTTACTAGAAACAATTTTATTTTTATTCTTTTCATCCTGTTACCTCTCTTATCAACACTTCCCTACAAAATCTTCGCTTGTGTTTTCTTCTCGTTTCAGATACATACCCAGATAAAATTATTGTGAATTGCAAATGCCCATTATCAGAAATATATACTTTCTGGGTTTATTGTCTCTCAGATAGGTTTGCTAGAATTTAATTTTATATACATAATATTGTTCTTTCCAGTGTCCCGGTTTCACAATGAAGCCATTTCCTCAAAATAATTTATTGGTAATTCATTAATGTGAGATGGTAATGACCTTCTTGGCTTATTTGTTAGCGATGTTTCTTTTTTAATCTGAAGCACATAAATGTAGTTTCATTAACACATTTATAGTTAAAATTGTAAAAGTTATTTGTGTTCTCTTGGATTGTAACGGATTTGACGTGATCTGTGTCAGCCACAGGGAAGCAGAAGAGCAATAGCTGCGTCACGAGGGTTCGCCAGAACAGATTCATGTCTTCTGAAGCGTGTGTGGATTCCAAGGCGGCTTACATTGATAACACTTTAAGAATGGCTTATTATCATAGTTACACAGGCAGCGAGCCAGAGTCAGCTTTCTCTGACTAATACGAATGGTCTTTCTTGTTTATGTTTTGGTCAACCATCTAAGGGGATGCAAGGAAGTAGAAAGAAACCATTTTGAATGTTAATGAATGTGAGAAAATCACCGCTCATCAGATTACAAAGCCCGTGCTCATTCTGGTGAGCAGCAACCAGAAGATGTTCCTATGTCTGCTTAGGCAGTAGATAGATATTGCCGGTGGAAGTAAGAGGGCTCTAACAGTCCTGTCTCCTGTGGACATTCGCATTCTCAGTGCATTTATTTACATTAGGGTTGTTTGTGCTGTATTATGCCTGATTGAACCAAAGTCTCTTGGAGAGCAAAGCGCTTTTATTTTGACATTTTCACATGGAAGTCAGCCATCACCCCTATAAGGAGAGTAAGCAAGATTTATGATGGGAATATTGATTTCCTTTATACTCTGTTATAAAATACATCTAAGCACAAAAGATAAGCTAGACCTCTTTGTTTGCTCCTTCTTGCCATCTGATGTCAGGACTTGCTGGAAGCACCTTGATATTTTAAATCATAATGCAGTGAGGAAGGCAATTTGGGATTGTCTATACATCTTTATATGTGTATTTAAAAACCTTAGAGGGTGCGAGCTTTAGCAAGACTGAACAGAACTTCCAGCCTGCGGGAAGGGGGAATGCCCTTCCAGTGGCCCTGTGGTACCTGTCCCTCGTCACTCCCCTACACCAGCTCTCTAGTCTGCCCGTAACGTGTTGTCTAGGTCAGGGCAAGTGTCTCCAGTGACGGGAAAGTCGTCTGTGCTCCTCTGCTCCAGTGCTGGGAGCATGGCCAGATGTGGGGTTTTGAGGACATGTTTATGCCTCTCTACTTCTCTATCTGCCATGAGGAAGCTGGAGCAAGGATGAAGCTCTCAGCTGTTGTTACCAAACCTATATCCTATCAAGGTGTAGCTGATCTGAACCCAACACTTGGGCCTGTTTTCCCAAATGCTTTATGTACATGGTTTGGGTAAAGTGTTAGCAGCGGTCACACTGAATCTGTGAGCCGTGTCTGGCTCCTGCTAACGGGACTGACAAATATCTCTTTGCAATGAGAACACGATCAACCCAACAGCCAAAGGTAGGTAAATTAAATCTTTCCAGGATTTGAGTCCTGGTAATTCTGTTCCTTCACCTTTTGCTTCATTTATTATGGATCTGATTTTTTTCCAGGGTGAGTTCTTTGAGGTAGGGACAACATGGACACAAAGTCAAATAATGATGTTAATAATACGATGACTTTTTGCCATTTGCCAATTTGCAAAAACTTACTGAACACATCTAAGATAGCTAGCATTAATAATGCACAAAACCCACATTTTCTCCTCCTCTCTTTGGATGTCTCCTTATTACACATATGGCTTGACCTTAAAAAAAGAATGAGTAATTTTTTCTTGGAATGGAAAATCTTTCTGCTCTGGGTTTAAACTGAAAATAGAACCTAGCTCAAAAAACCAAAATTGAAATTCATGATTATTTCAAATGTGTAGACATCACAGAGTGCTATGTGCCTTACTATTCCTTATTGGAAACCGCCAACAAAAAAGAGAAACGTCAGTTAACCTTGAAGTAAATTAATTTGGGAACCTAAGTACATCCTTTTGTGACTCTCCTTATTTAACATGTGTACTATGAATAGAAAAATAACAAAATCGGGAGAATCTGATTACTATAAAGTAATCCCACTAGGGGGTGCAACAGAGTAAATTATTTCTTGCATGAAAATGTATTAAACTTGCTGAGAATCAGAATTATTCCTTGTAACTGAGCCAGCTCCAAGAGTGACTGAAGCTCAAAATGTGAAGTATTGTCTGCCTGCTACTCCTCGGTCATCAAGGCTAAGACATCAAGGCAATTCTTTTAGTAACTAGGCACTACCTGAAGCAGAGAGCTTTATTCTGAATTGTTCACTTACAGCCTTTCTAGAGAAGTCTGTGTTCTGTGCGACAAGGGGAAGACAGAATTGTCCCTGTTTGCTTTGGAATTAGCTATGTATATAGTTTTAATATGGAAATATCCGATATGTGTATTTTTCTGAAACAGACATGGCTCTTCTAGTCTTTTTCATTTGGAGATGCTGTAAGTGGCAGACATATCAAGTAAGAGCCATTTGATGTTTCAGTTTCTTCCTGTTCTGTTTTTATCATGCTTAATTTCCATGCTATGCTTTGATGCTGTGCACCCATTTTTTAGCCATAAATGCAGATTTCACATATTGTGCGTATTCCAACAGAGAAAGAAAGATTTACTGGTATCCCGTGCAAAAAAAAAAAATAAAAAAAATTAAAAAATCCAAATATAATTATGCAGTGGCATTCTATTTTAATGAAAGTTACAGATGGATACAGCTTCTGCTATCCAATAACAGCTGATGTGCAGCCAAGGTGTATACTGTACAAACATGCTAACAGTGCTGAACCATTTCTGTAAAAATTAGCTTTGTTCCTGCAGCAGTTATCTGTAAAGTAAGTCTTTCTATTTTTCCTTTTGTTATTATTCTGTGCTTAGAGAAAGTCAGTCTCATAACTATGTCAGGGTTCATATACAATTCATCCAGTATTTTCTGTACTTTTGTTGAACAGAGCTATGTGGAAAACAGTGCATTAAAAATGCAAAAAAAAAATCCCTCAAAAAGCTATTTATAAGTGAAGTGACTTGCGACCGCTTGCTGGATTTACAAAATAATTGACTCTTCTTAATGGTGCAGCACCAGTCCAATCCAGGTGTCTTGGCTGCATGTTTGCTACCAGGATCCCTTGGTCAAGGGCTGCAAAGGGGTCCTGCGAGGAAAAGAGCAGTTCTTGCAAGCCTTTCTGAATACAAGTATTTAATGAGAGATTGTGCAGATAATTTTGTAATACAATAATTGATTGATGTGTGTGTGCATGTTTATGTGTGTGTGTATGAATAACATTTTCTGAACCTCTAGTTTTGTATGCTGTCAGAGAAAAGACGAGTTGAAATAACACAAGGGTCTGGCGTAAATTGAAGAAATGTGGGAAATTCACTTAAAGGCTGAAATGTCATCTTCAATTCACCCCTGCTGTACTTAGTTATTGCAGCACACTTGGTACATAAGGTCACCCACTGTTCAGAGTCTCATCTAAGAGAAGGCACTATTATCTGTGATGCGCAGGTACAAGAGGATAAGTGAAAGATGATGTTTTGGCCCAACTTTGGAGTTTTCCTGATTTCACTGAGTTTAATTGAGTCTTTTAATGTAACTTTGGCAGGTTTGTCCTAGAACTGAGTCTCCCTTTTGGATTTTTTTTGTTTACATGGGTTTGCAAGCTTTTTATTTTGTGTGTTTATTACATCCATGTATTTATGAGTCTGGCTTATCAGGGTCATTCTGATGACTGGCCCGAAGTGCTACAGAGGGGCCATTCTTTCCCTGAAGTACTTTAATGAAGATTTGGAATAACCATGGGCTAAGGTTAAACATGCAGCTGGGGTTTCACTGTCATTTGAGCAGGTATTTATTACATTTTTAGAAGGATTCCTTTATCGTGCTGGGCTTGATCCATGCAATGTTAGCTTCTCTGGTGTTTGGTCTGTGAAAACCTGCAGTCCACTCTGTTCGGCGGCTGCAAAGCCAAGCGTGATGTAGTCCAGAGGGAGATCTTTCATCCACAACTGCATAACGTCTGGTTGGGCCAAGGCCCTCTGACAGCATTCTTAAGAGTGGAGTTGCCAGGCTCAGTTAAGGTGCCCGGAGATCCCAGTTTCACCCCATATCTTCACACTGGGATATACAAATTCCTTCCTGATTGTATCAGAGAAGACTTTAAAGAACCTTTGTCCTATGATTCTGGAGGCTCTGAGTGATGGGCAGTTCTGCTTTAAAGGCCAGATGGGGGTGGCTGACCTTGTTTCCCTTAATCGATGAGCAAGGAAAGGCCAGTGGCTGGGATAAATGCCTTGCCCTTGCTTACAGCAGAAATGATCTGAGAAGCCAGGAGCAGCAGCAGAAAGCCCAGCAGCAGCAGTTCATACATGCATACAGAACATCTGTGCTCAACACTAGGACTGTTAAATGATGTCTGCTTTATCATTTATCAATTTCACACTTGATAATTAGTTTATCTTTTCATTTCTGTTTTAAGAAAGCCTGGCCTCCCACGTTCCTGGCAGCCTTTGTTCATTCATGCCCTTCCCTGCCCTCTCCCCCATTACCGTCCTTCAGTTAGAGCGAGGTCAGGGAGGCAGATTTCGTGTGCCACATAACTGAGTAGCTAGAAGAGTGTAAGATCAGAAGTGGAATGGGAAGGTCCTAAAATAGATCTGCTGCCAATGAAACACAACCTTTTTTCCTTCATGACGTTCGTTTTGAGGCCCTTACTCCCTCTTAAGCTTTGCTAGTTCAGCTGCACGTGGGCTGTGCAAAACAGGGACAGAAGCAAAACAAACCCAAACAAATAATATAATCACCATTTTCCCATACTGGTCACAGGTTATGCTTACAACACAAAATTAATACCTCTGCTCTGTAATGTAAAAAGGGATCTAGCAGGCTTGTCATTTCTGCGTGTTGTGGTAGAGCCAAAGAGTGATTTCAGGGGAAGTCACAGAAATCAATGACCTTGAACTACCTGGTATTCTGAGTTTTTAAGCAACTGTCACTTCAGATGGCATATTGCTGTGCAGCTATCATGGTCAGGGCTAAAAAAAAATGAGTTTGAAAGCTCTTCCAGCTTTTGGCACCTAAATCCTTTGGTATGTGGATTCATTTAGAATAAATTGACAGTCAGATCAGCAGACCCAATATGTGCTTCATTAAGTGTTTGACGAAGACACGTTAGGCAGTAATCACTGCGTGAGACTGTTGATGTTTTCTTAGTAGTAAGTAGTACAGTGTGGTACATGATACAGTGTTACTGGGCATCCCAAAAGGTTAACATCTGTCATGAGAATTACTATACAGAATACCCTGCTGTAGATATTGGAGAGGCAGCTGCATTATCTCAGATGTGGCCGTGCGGTAACCAAAGGTATAAACTTACTTTTTAGCAGAGATCTTTCAAACAGAATGGTATGGCACGGAGCCAGCATGTTTGATTTTTGTAGAAGTATATTCCTGTTATAATGATGGTGCTCTGTGGTTATGTAGAAGGTGAACACAAGTATTGCGGCGCGTATTTCAAATTGCTTTGCTTGTCCATGAGAGAATTTTTCTTTACGCAAATACCTATTGAGGTCATTGGGAGCATGTGGTCTGGCTACGTACCTTCGGGATTTGACATTTCTACATCAGTCACCACCAAAACATAAGCATCTCCAGAAGAGTGTATGGTAACCTTCTCTGGAATAGCTCACTTCACAGTGGAAATGCAGAAGGATACAAAACATATTTCAGTGGGTAAGCAAATCCCACCCTAACCAGAGACAGATGAAGGTTATACGCCTTTGCCGGTAACTAAGAATAGCCACGTTTGGAAAACAATGTCTGGGCAAATGTTTTTTCAGTAATTTTTAATGAAATAAAAAGATGGGAAGAGGTTCAATTTTGACAATATGTGAGCTGTATGGGCTATATTATAGATCTGCTGGGAGATCATCCGTGCAGGATAGTCACTTGCAGCTATGACCTTGGCTTTGGGGGACTTGGCTGTAACTCTCCCAGGCAGCGTGTTCACCTCGTAAGGAAGGAAGTCTGAACTAGATGTTTAGTGAAGTATTCTGCAAACACTCTAAATACATGTCAGTAAAGTGGGTGCATTGATAGGCCACGGTCTAGAGAGAGTCCTCTGTGATCCATTTCTGTACTGAAACTGCATGTAGTATCACTGAAGGACAGGGAAGGGCTATTTATTAGACATGTAGCATCTAAATAAGAAAGAATTGCAGTTTTGAAGTTCAGTGCCTTGCACTGCCTATGATTTGTAGGACAAAGCCAAGGCACAGATGGAAGATAGACTTACAGAAAAATTTTCACGATGGAGAAGCCAGCTTTGTCTTGAATAAACTGCGTGAAACGCTGTTTCCTTTGAGATGAAGTCTGGGACCAAACGGCTACTTTGCACATCTGAGAACTCCTAGTTGACTTACACTGCAAAATTCTAATATTATTTAGGATTATTATTATTAGATTTTTTTTAATAAAGAATCCTAGAAGATTTTTGTAGGTAAAGAACTCAGCTGTAGTAATTGGCAGTGGAAGCTCTTCATTAATTAGCAGATTTTTTTTTTTAATTCTTATGTTCCTAAGTATAGTATCAATTTTCAGGGAACACATGGCAATCACTCGTATGTTGACATTTCCTAGAAAAATCAGTTGGATACAGTGTAAAAGGAACATTGTCTAATGTGCAGAAAATTATTTGTGATTCTCTAAAATTTTAGCTCATTCTCCTACTGCCCAATCTTTCTTCCTGCTTTTTTATTTTTCTTAAAAAACACTATTTAAAATACTCTTATGGTACAGAGTTTATGGGTCTGTGACAGTGTAGAATACCAATTTGCCCATTGTGGCCATTTTTTGTAGTTCCTCCTGGGATGGAACTACCTCCTGTGGCAGACGATTTGTTATCTCCATTGTGCAGAGGTTCTGGATAAGGCGTGTGGCTGAGGTTCCTGACACGTTTGTAACATGGGAAGAGAACCTCATGGCACACCTGTGTGCAAACAATTGTGTGAAGAGATGCTCGATAGTATCTAAATATCAATTTGGTCTGCCAGAAGTGCAGCATGAATTGGCAGGTTGAGATAGGGAGAGGATGATTACATATCTGGATGGGAACACACTGATTGACTTAGGAAAGCTGGCTTAGTTCAGGGAAATAATTGGCAGGTGTTTTGCCCTGTTTGTTGACTTGATCAATGTGAGAAATGCTGAGAGCTTGTGAGATACCTATAAAAAATCTGTATGTCACAGCCTACATGACTAGCGCTCAATTCAAAGATAAATAAGAGAATGGTTTAGAGAGAAGAGCCTGTACAAGTTAAGGGGCTGTTAAAGAAGAAAAGTAGTTCATGATGGGAGGAAGAAACTGAAGAAGAAAATGCGAGGCTGTGCTTGAGTACACAAAGATGAAATCAGATGAAATGCCACATGTGAACATTTGCAGGGTGACTGAAGGAAGCCCCATTCAGTCAGGAGTGGCAAGAAGGCTTTGTTCAGTGCCAAGTTCACTTGTTGAAACCCTGTGCTGTGGGAAAATGGATATGAAGAAGAGATGAAGAGATGTTTTGGTCTTGTGATGACAATATGCACATTTTAATTGTTTGACAAATCACATGTAAATCAAGAACAGCAAAAGGGATATAGGCTCAGTTTCAAAAATTACCTGCCTCTGAAAATTAGGTCTTCACACCCAGAAACAGAAATCGAAGGCAGAACCCATCAAAGCCAGTGCACAGGCTGTCAGCCCCGTCGTTCCATTTGGAACGCCTTTGAAAACGGGAAAATTATGGTAGGGAAGGAATAAAGAGCTCAGTTATCCGCTGCCTTTCACTTTGTCTTGGTGCCTACACAGATGCAGAATGCCAAATTTCTGCCGTTTCTCTGGCAGTGGCTTGTGTGGGTACACCCGCCGCTTCCTTTTTCTCAGGAGACCGTGGGACAGAGGAGAATGAGGCCCACGGCCGCTTTCGGGGTGTGCTGTGCACAGAGGATGTCACGTAGCAAACAGGGACGCGTGTCAGCAAAAGGCAGTGGCTGGTGCTCTGTAGAGCTGGGCGTTGTAGCAGAGAAGACCTCGTCAAATCAAGGATTTTGTTAAGCGAGAATGTTAAGCGAGCCAAAAGCTACAAGAACGTTGCTGTGGGCCCCATCTGGGAAAATGCCACAGATGAGATATTGTGGGAGTATGTAAGAGGATAAGTGGTAGGAAAAATGATATCTCAACATATATAAATCCTCAAAAATACATGAGGGTATAAAGTCTTAATATTAATTTCAGTGATATTCAGGGATTTTTTTTAAAAGTGGTACCTCTAGGGGCTGCAGTAAATAGTCCCCCTTAGTATAAACGTTTGATTGAATTCCCAGTGTGCCAAAGTCATCGGGTATCACTAGTAGTCTGGAGTTACGTGAACTGAAATAATGATTAGCGTCATCAAATCCAGCCCAGCGCTTCAAGGCACAAGCTGGTCATCTGTGGACATCAGGAAGGAAATCTTCCATCCCTGCGCAGGGTTGCTTAGTGGGTGAGGTACATCACGGAAAGTGTTTGTTTTGTGTGGTTTTCCATTTCTTTCACAGATCACACAGGGGTGACTACCAAGTTGTGGACTGATCTGTTGAGGGGAGTCGTTACAAGCAATCCTCAGGAGATCTCGCTAAGGAAAAACTGGTGAAAGAAGGTGAGAAAGATCTCACCTGTGTTAGTTTCCTAAAAACTGACTAAGGGCAACATTGTGGCTCAGCCTGTATCCCTGGTTAAGTGAACAGGGGTGCACTAGAACCTCTCACACCTCCACATGAAGTATTTGTACAGCAACATCTGAGCATAACACAGGCTGTTCAGACCAACCTCAGAGGACTAGAGGGGACCTTGGCTGAAACCGTTTCCCAGTTTGTGCTGCTGGACAGCAACCAGGAGCTTAAATTGCTACGGGCCAGCAATAAAGAAACATTCAGGGAAAAACAGGGAAGGAACTACGGCTCTGAGGCACTGTGTTTAGGCAGCAATTTTTAATTAATACAGTAATTGTATTAATTTGGTCAGGGGAGCTAGACCATGGTGCATCACTCGCACTGTAGTGACTTTTCCCGTTGCTCACGAAGGGCAGCTCCACTGGAGCCGGCCAGGCGGCGGGGAGCCACTCTGTGCACCAAGAGCAGCCACGCAGGGAGATTGTGGCCAGCTAATGTACGTTCACATCATGCCTTCCTTTCTACTGATTTTCTCAGAGGGCAAAACCTTGGAAGCTAGTCTTGAAAATGCTGTAGACAGCTCAAGATGCTGACCCAACATGAGAGGTATTTCCTTAGGGTATCATAAAGGAAAAAATAAAACCCTCTCTGAAAGCCTTGGCAAAGAGAAGGAGAAAGATCTGAGAGAAATGTATTTCGACTAGAGCCCCTAATTTTAACACTGGAGTGTCACGTACGTAATCCAGAAGGACATATCTTCTACCAAAAAGGGCTCCACATTCCTCATTTTTTAAAGTCACATTCTTAGGTGGGTTATTTACAGCCTTTGCCTCCGTGAATGACGTTATTGATAAATTCCATAGCCACTGACAGTAAGGAAATGTGTAAGTTAAGAGAAACATTTTACACTGAGCCATGAAAAACTTAAATATGAAACCTTTCCCCCCCTTTTTTTAAACCAGAGGTACAGAATTCCTCAGGCACAGGTCTTCACTGGAAATTGTCCAACCTGAGCCTCATTATATGGACCATTACTGCACTACTGTAAAATCTCCTATTGATTTCGGCCATTGTGATCTGCTGGGAAAAATACCCTGTTCAAGGTTTTAATCACAGCTGTAACCTCCAAGCAGACCGGAAAGGGACAGAGAGCCAGTGAAGAGCACAGATCATCCGCCTGAAATGATCCCATTACCGCACCCGCACCAGGCGGGTGGACAGCGATGTTTCCATCCTCGAGCACCTTTGAGGCAGGAGAGGGGGGTTTATAATGCGCATTCCCGAGCCAGCTGGTGCTCCGCGTTTCAGGAGAGCCGCAGCTTGCTAACACAAGAGAATTGCTGTTCTGGCTATTCTGAAATGAGTGTCAGGAAGTGGATACATTTTAAAAAGTGACTTGCGCTCTTTCCTAAGCCTGTAATGAGAGCAATCAGAAAAGCAAGATGACTCGTCAGAAAACATGTACTGCTAGATACTGAAGGAACAAATCTAAGCCTTGCATTTATTAATCTCAGTTACATGAGAGAGACTAATGGATTAAATGCATTTGTAATGTAGTTGCCAGTTACGTTTTTCACTGACTCTGAAGATGATCGGAAGTTTTCCAAATCTCCCTTGTGTTAATGTACATTTAAACCAAAAATGAGGTTTCAGAGGGTAAGAAGTGATGGACTGGAGACAGATGTGTGTTTGTGTATCATTTCTCAACATGCAGGTGCTGAAGAGTTTGTCAGCAGTGAAACCTATGGGATGGAGGGTAGAAAAGAGTACCCTCACCACTGTAATGTATAGAGTGAAGGAGAGGGATGTTACGTCCGACTGGCTATGGACTCAGCTCTCAGCAAGTGCTTTTCTCAAGGAGTTTTGGTGCCCTGTTCACAGATTGTAGCTGTCATGGAGCATGCATCACAAAGCCATGCATTATGAATGCGTCTGTCTTTTAACTTGAAGCGCAGGAGAAGTACAAAGATAAATTAGGTCCTCCCTAAATGAAGGAATGGATGACTTTCTAAAGTCATACAAGACAAACCTCAGGCATGCAAAGCCCAGTCCCAGCCTCTGGTGAAAGGCATATGGCTTTGGTCTCTGCACTGGCTCATCTGGAAAATCATGGAGTCGTACTGCAGACCTTCCTGCAGTTTTGACTGCAAAGATTATATACGGGGAAAAAGTGGGGCTCTTGCACTTCTGATATATGTACGACACCCAGAGCGTGTCAATGCTCCTGAATGAGTCCAGAACCCAAGACCCACCTGCAAGCTGCCTTTTGCTAATGCAGCCTTAGTGTGAGCGCATTGATGATTGAAACTACCAACCGGAGCAGATCTGGGAGCAAAGGTGTGAGGAGTACTAATATATCTGCAGAAAACAGCAGTTAATGAGCTGACTCTGGTTTCTGCAACTTCTGGTTGTTCTTAACCTGTAGCAGCCTTATGACCTTTTCTCTTATTAAGAGGTGACAAGGCCATCACCCCTGTAGGTATTTAGATGCCTTGATTTCTGTGGGAGTTAGGTGGCTCAACACTTTTCAGGCTCTGAGTCATAGTTCCTTCAGTTAATGGATTTCAGCTGCAAAACTTCTAGTCAGTTGTGAATCAGATGACTATGTTGGTATTGGTTATAAATGAAACACCTCATCTTGCTCAAAACCAGTGTTTTTCTTCATGCCTAGTACCTCTAAAATCTACCCGTGGCTTGTTCCAGTCCTCTTAAAGTTATTTCTTCTGTACTGCAGGGCCTGCCACATGAAGAAACATCCCTACTTCTATTAGTGGTGATGAGAAACATCCCTACTTCTATTAGTGGTGATGAGGAGTAATTAAGTCTGTAGCACAGAGTGACACCATTTTTGTGGGATTTTCTTGCAAGTCTAGGAAAATGGTGAAATATATTCTCCTTTGTAGGCTCAGAACAGGGCCTAGAAATTGGGTAAACTCTCAGATTTCAAAAGCATTCACCTTTGCTTAAACTCTAGATACGACATCAGTTTTAATAAGGTACTTGCAGACCTAAAATGAAAGTAACATTACTGTGATTGTTGGCTTTTGTTTAAATCTCTGTGGAATCACTCAGATGCAGAAAGATTCCCTTATAGTAAAGGACATGTCAGACATAATTTTGGTTTGTGAAAACCTGAAAGTGCTATTGACTGGTACCTATGTACAAACAAAGGTGAACCTGTCTAATCAGTTCCATTTTCAAGCCAAAGGAAAAACAAAAAGAAGACAGCTAATATGTTAATGTTTCATTTTTAAGATCAGCATTTTATGCATAACTGATTTGATGTAAAAATAAACACATAACTTTTAACCTGAAATATTTCTCTTTGCTTTTCTGTGGCAGGTTCACCATTTGTAGAACAGAGAGACTATAAACTCTGAGATGTTAACAGAGAGACTATAAACTCTGAGATGTTTTTTGTTGTCTGCTTGTATGGCAAAAATACAACATAACGTTAGTCTGTGATTAAGGCTGTATGATGATAATATAAATAACAACATTCATCTATTCCTCGTAGAGGACGGTGTACACAATACAGTGCATAACACTACATGCTCTGTCGTGTTAACAAAAGTAAGAAGACAACTTTTCATCCTCAAATTTTAGTGAAGATGTTTTAAAGCAGAAGTAAACACAGAGGTAAGGTTTTCCTTGTAACCACAAGGTTTATTTATACACCAGGAAACTTGTTGATGTTTAATATTTGTTCAAAAGCCTTCAGTAGTAATTTCTACCAGCTAAAGCCACACAATTGACAAGGAGCAAAACTCAACTCAGCCAACAGGCAATTTATGACTCTGTTCTGCGTTTCTGCTTTCCACGGGCAACAGCAAATGTCAGTGTGGATACACTCAGGAAACTCATCACTTGACACCAGAAAGAAGGGTGACCTGCCCCTTAATGCAAATCCTCTCCTTGCTACTGAGAAGTGGTTCAAGAAGTCACTGGACTTCATCTTGGCATTTCAAACACCTTTACCTTTGCTCAAACGGTCGGGCCGGGGGGAGGGCGGGCGGTTGCCACAAGGCACCACACAATGCTGTATCTCACATGTCTGGAGCGGGTGGTAAGGTTTTGTTCTTTGGGCAAGGAAGAATAAAACTCCTTTGGCAGCAGAGGAGCTGAGGCTGGACAATCTTACGAACATCTTACCAGGGCACAAGGTAGGATCAAAATAAAGTGACTTGAGGGGCTTGAGTGCAGACATTGTTCTCCTGAAGTGAGACTGTTTGCCACTGATAGCTCCTGCTGCCTGCTGATGCTGCCGGGCCCCAGGCAAGGAGTATATTCATAAAAGAATGTAAATTGGATCTCTCAGTATATTCAAGTATTTAACTCACTGCCTGTCCTGGTCAAAGTCACAGGCTTGAGCAAGGACTACTGGAAACTGCTGCTTGAAAACACTTTCATATAAAAACACCGTAATAAGAGTTTGCTCTTGTTGAGAACTCGAGTCTCGGCTATGTTTTTGGTTTGCATGGATCTGTTCAGAATCAGGGCTGGCCTTGAGCAGCCTTGCAGGGAGGAGGGATCCAAGCGGGAGTCAAGTTTTAAGTGAGCTAGACAGTGTTATTTGTGAATAGAAGTTGTTTTAAGCTGTGTTAAGGAGTTACAGAGAGTTCAAGGAAGGGTTAAGCTGTTTGCATACACATAGCTAGAGACAGGATTATGTAGTTCTTGAATGACTGGTTTGATCAGCAGTGCTTTACTCTCATGTTCTTTTGCTTGTCTTTTCAGAGAACAGAACAAAATGCTTTATAAACGTTCGCTTAATATTTCTTACGACATTTTTTAACTTGGCCTTTTTTAGTATCTGAACTTCAAAAACAAGCGCACCGAACTATCATTTGGTTATAAACTTCACTGTATCACTTCACTACTATGAGAAAATACTCCCTACACATGAATACCAATTAGTCCACGGTTGTTTATAAAGTGCATAATGGCTGGAGTAGGTTAATACATTTAGCAAAGAAATGAACCACAAGGCAACCTGGCAAATATGGGATAAAGAAAATATGACAGTTTAGATTCTTTATAGAGGCACAAACCCCAACTCACACCAAGATAATCATAAATAATAAACTTCTCATTTTAATAAAAATGTGTTTTTGGAGAGATAAGAAAATATATGAATTTATGTTAATGCTGCTTGTAGCAGACATCACTATGAATATTAAGAAAGTGCAGCTTATATTTTAATCACAGTTGTAATTTACATTCACAAAATATTTTGTTCCCTATGGTCAATTAGAAGGGTAAAGATTTTACTTTAATTTTTCTAAATAAATAACTGAAATGAAATGTGTTTGTAAATTGCTATGCTGTTGATCTTCCTCTAGGAAATATTACCATTTTCAGGTAATTTGCAGATTCTTGTCTGGAATGGTTATTTAGACACTCTGACATTCCCCCTGTGTCTGGCCATGCCTTGATATCGGGGGAATATTTTAGATTACGACTATCCAGGTGCTCTGCTGCAAGGCGGTACCTCGCACTCAAATCTTTCTTTCTAAAAGAACATTGCTGCTTCATGAAGGGCGGGAGGGAGATGGCGAAAACCTTATAAAACCTGATCTCTGAATCTGCGCTGTATCTGCACAGAAATTCTTCTTGACAGGCAGTTTCTTGGCATTGACTGGCTGTCAGCAGGAGCAGCATATCTCCTGAAAATGTGAGAGTCCAGTTCCTCACACGGAATGGAGGAGGCTGTACTGAGACTTCTTGCATGACATTTTACACAAATAGTTAGGAATTCATTCTAGACCTGTTTTTAGTCAAAACATGCTTAGCATGAACACAAAGGTCCAGTTCAACTAAGTACGGGGCACTACCTGAAGCGCGTTAAGTCCTTGCTGATCAAATAATCGTTCATTCTTGTAAGTAAATCCTAGTGAAGTTAGCTACTGGTCCAGAAGTTAGCTACTGGTCCAGAAGATGAAAGCCTGTGCTCTCCTTAGCTTCATGCCTATGATTCTAGAATCTTAGTTTGATTTTTACTTGGGAAAAAAAAAAGATAACCGCCAATCTACTGTGTACTGTATCTTTTTAGGTTCACTTCATCTTTTCCTATGTTTCTGACCCACTAAAACAAACTAAAATGAACATGCCAAGAATTACAAAATGTTCAACTGCAGGGAGGAAGAACATGTGCACCACACTTTTTGATTGTGAAGTCTGTGTGATTTAAACATGTGCTTAAGCACTTTGCTGAATTTTGACTTAAATATTTGCTCATGCAGTAACTGAAATATTTTTTATAAATGGATACTTTAATCACTATACTGTAGGACCATTCTCTGCCCAGGCCAAACAATATGTCATCATTTTATGCTATGATGGATTAAGTTTCGCCTTGTCCTATTTAAATGTCCCCTTGATAGGCTGTTAAGAGGAAGGAGTTATGGTTATTTAGCTACTATTTTAAAGAAGAGAGGAGTCTTCTTTCTGGATACTTTGTGAAAGATATTTAAATTTATAACACTATTCTGACATTTCCTTCTACAGGTCTAGGTGTCCCCGGGTGAACTAGGCAGGGACACGCTTCTTTGGGACTAGCCGTATGTCTGGGGTAGGAAATAGATGGTTCTTAGGGTGTCTGGAAACAGATTTAGGAGTTGAGGACAGTAACATGCCAGACTTATGGGAGAGGTCCCAAAAAGGACTAGGGTTCTCGATGCTCAGTGCTGCACTACTTAAAATTAGGTTCTTAGCTCTGGGAATAGAGTTCAAAAGTAAGAGGCAGGTGCTTGAGTTTTCTGTACATGGGCTAAAGAGAGTTAAAACAACAAACATAGTAATGGGAGGGAACTTAAACTGGGCAATACGCAGTGCCAGTGGAAACATCCAAAACCTTGGCTCTTCTGTATTTAAGGAGTTCTTTGAGGTCCGCAGTCAGTGAACTCTGTGAACGAGGATCCAAAGATGGTGATACTTCCTACATTTAAAACGCACAAGGGGCATTGGAGGGAACAGGACAAAGCAGCAAAAGCCTTGCGATGAGAATGTTCTCAGAATGAAGGAATTTAGGTTAAATTTTGCTCCAGCTGAGGAGGTTCAAACATCCACCTCAATGAGAATATTCTTCCTATCAGCAAATTGGCTATTTTACAGTGGTAGCAAGGGATACCTTCTACATCTCCAATTGAAAGTGGGCCAATGTAAAACCAATTATGCAAGAGTCATGGGGACAGAGAGAGAACAAGCAAGAGGAAGTCTATGACCTAACGGTTAGAACTGAAAAACAGGGCTGTAAGGACGATATGAGTGTTTGAAAGGGTGGCCACAGACATACAACTCGTTTGCCACAGACATGCAGATGCCTAAAGCTTTGCATTGATATAGTCAAATAAAATTCAAAAAGTATCAGGGTATGAGGGTGCAATAAATGAAGTCATCCAGGCATAGTAGAGTTATATTATTATAGTGATTAGTTTTCTGGACATCAAAAGAGACAACAGGGGAGCATAACCAAGGGGACTTTATTAACACATCTGCAAACATCTCCATAGGAGGACTATGCTCCAGAGTTCTCAACAACCCTAAATATGTATCAGGTAAGTCAAACCTATGCTTTCTGTATGCCAGGGGATGTCCAAAAGTTCCTGACCTCATTGCTGGAAGCAAGAACAAATAGGCACTGATTAGACTCAAGTTAAGTGTATTTCACCTGAGGGCTCATTAACTATAAGGGAAAGGGAATTGGGATGCCTTTTGAATGTAATAAAACACAGTGCTTGTACTGTGAAAAAATACTGCCTTGATGGCAAAAAATGTATATAATGAGTTTTGTGCTAAAATTATAAAGATACAGTTTAAGAAACAAATTTCCAACAAATAACAAGTAACAACTACAAGAGTTAATGTTAAGAAAGTTTGCAATTACTAATACGGATACCAGAAAATATAGTACAAAGCAAAAATGTAGCATAGTTCCAATGTATAGTTTAAAGTTATGCTATAATTGGATATGATGTTGAATATAATCAGAAGAAGTCTGATTAGCAGATATGGAGATACAAAAAAACCCCACAAGGATAAGGGGGAGATACTACTAAATAAAGATAAAGCTTAATATTGATATTAACTACGGAAAGAGTAAAAAAATACATTGGCATACCAGATTTTAAATATGGCGCAAAAGCAAGCTCTGAAAAGATACCCTTTATTAAAAAAAACCCAAAACCAAACCACACCAAACTGCAAACTAGAAAACAATAAAAAAGGGAAATGTGGCTAGTGATTCATCAGGAACTCACCTGAAGGAAAAAGTTAATGGGTCCAAAAGGCCATTGGGAGCTCTCTACAGGAGTGTTTTGATCCTATTAAAAACTATCTGTTTATTAATGCCTGCACAAATAGTGCAGGACTGTAAAAGGATCAAACCCAATCCAGAAGGAAGATGACTTTGTCACTGTTGTTTACCCATATAAAATTTTTACTGAAATGAGGAGGATCTCACCACTTTCAGTGTTTGATTAGTGCTTGCAACAGCCCTGGCTTCACAGATAATAGTTGACTCGTCAACCCAATACAGGATACATGAACGAGTATCCCAGAAGCTTCACTGTAAAAGCTTAAATGTTGGAATCAGTTTATAAAACACAGAGTTGATGGACATGGGAAGATTTCTACATTTTAAGGGAATATACTTTATTTATTTCTCTGAATCTCTCAAAACACATACTCCAGGTGATTTAATTTTGATATCAGTAAGTCTATTATGTGAAATTCTCAATTTTTCAATTAGAACACCAGTATCTCTGACTATGCACTGGTATTCATAAAAATAAAGCCCATGTCAGAAGAAAAGATGGAGATTAAGTAGCACTGAAAGAAAGTGTGAATAAAACAGAAAAATCACACAGTAATCATATGCTGGGCAATCTCTTACAGAATTTATCTTCAGAATCCTAGGAGGGAGGCCTTTAAAACAATTATAAAGGGATATATATTAGCTTGTGTGGTGGATTTAGGAAAAACATGACATAGACAGAAACATGTAGACTTAGAGCAACAATTTTGCAATTTGCAGGAGCAATAACGAGATATACTTTCATGAGAAAAAAAACGAAATGCCCATTCTCAGATAGTGCCACTACTGACAAAAAAAAGAGCCAAAACCCAGAAAGATCTTCTATTTGCAAACAAGTGGTCTTTGGCATTTTTTTCTTCCCAATGGGGAAGAAATTAGACACATCAACAGCCAGAATTATTTTTAATAGATGATCTGAGATAGCCATGAGAACAAGAAGGAGTGCTCAGGAACAAGGTCAAGCAAAATAAAGGGATTCATAAAATGCAAGTGTCATATCTCTGCAAAAATGCGTATTAATAAATATACAATCATGGAAGATCTGCTGATATATTGCAGGGTTTCAAAATATCTGGCTGCGTAACGGAGGTACATAGTCCGGTGACACATGCATAGAAAGTGCAATTTTATCATTACAAATAGGGAAGAGTCCTGCAGCCTCTGGATGCCTCTCTGAAATGTTTGGGACCCAAATATCTTCCTTCTTCAGCAGGGCTCTTCTCTGGTTGGAAACAGAATACTTAGCAGGCAACTTTCCACACTTACAAGTAGTTTTGAAACGCTTTCCAAATAAGGATGAACCAAATCAGCCTCCCTCTTGAGTCAACAGAAAGCAGTATTTTCCACTAAGTCCTGGTGGAGTTAGAGAGAAGAAAGCTTACGCTGATGCAAACCAAACTGTGTTTTAGAAAAAGAAGTCCCTTAGGTAAGTACAAGAAAATTCCTCTGTGACATTTAGCACATCATAGAGTCTAAAAACCAAGGCTTATTCTCAATGTATAGGTACAGAGAAAGTGTTTTTCTTGGTAGAATCCCTGTGTTTAATTGGGATGTTGGAGAAATATGAAAAATGTTTTCAGAATTGAATTAGCATGTGAAACGGCTTTCCTCATGCATTGGGTTCAAGTGCTTCAAAAACAAGGAACAAGACAAGACTGTTCATTATAATTTGTTTAATTATTGAACCATTAGTGCCAAAGATTAGGGACACTGAAGAAGTTTAGTAAATAAATGTACTGGGAATAGACATTATATGCTGATTACTTCTTGCTGGCTATACAAAATACCAATTTAATGCAATGGAAGCTTTCATTTGGGAACCAGTTTACAGACAATGCCTAAGTTTCAAAAGAGGATAACTGCCTACTGAAAGCAATGTCAAAAGGGTTGGACATGAATAAGGTATAAATACCAAAATAGAAGAGCTGTGTAAGTTATCATATTAGGTTCATGTTATCAAATTTATCTGTAGTGATGTAAACAGATGGATGTTACCACAGATAGAATTAATATCTTTTGCCTTAAGACCTGCATCCTTTTTCAGTGATTCCAACTTTTTTTTCCCAAGAAAATTAAGATTTTAATAAGTTTTTTTTTTTTGTGATCAGCATGAAAAACAATAGGGACATTGGAATTGCATAGATCATTCATAGATCAGTCTGGAGCGATAATGCTTTTTTACTGGAGAGAATCTATTATGGTTTAAAGCAGAATAGAGATGGGCATATATTTCATGATAGAACTGTGTATCAGGCTGTATTCCAAAATTATGGTCCCAAGAAAGTGCATTTAATAATTAGGCCTTTGTGAGGTCTAATGAAAAAAGAATCTTTGGCTGAAAAAAGAACATTTAGACTACTAAAATAAATAGAAAGATCTCTTTGGGGATGAATGATGCTGAAAATAAGGTATATCGCATTAAAATGCATACACAATAAGTTAATACAGATTACTTGCTTAATTGAAACACTTCTGGAAGGAAATAGCAACAGTAACTGCATAAAAGCATTTCAGACACGGGATAGCATTTTGGTAATTAAGATTATGTCTAGACCATCTAGTTATGATTGGTTTTTTTGGAGGTAAACCACATTAAGCTATTTAGTTATGAAATGCAGACTGTAAATATGAAACAACAGGGAAAGAATAAAATGTAAAGAATGAAATGAGCAGAAGTAGGTGATAAATAATTGGCTTTGCTACTAATCAGGTAGTGTAAGTCCTGTGCTGCCTGGTTCACAGAATATTTTTCTTTCTGTATAATAAAGTATATTTTGTTGTGTTGGATGTCTGTCTAAAATGCCAAACAAACTGTCTTTCAGAAAAATTATATGGCACTGTTGCATTTCAATGTGTACTGGAAATCTGACAGGCATAATAAAAAAACCCCAAGACAGGGAACTCAGCTAGGTCTTAAAGGTATGCAGTGGGAATTGGTGTGCTAACAAGATTTCAGTTGCCCTTTGTATATAACCTCTTTTAAGCCTGAACCTGTGCCCTTTATTAATATTTTTTACAATCCACTTACTTAGAAAAAATAGTAAAATATCTAATAAGAGAAACTTCCAATTGTTTAGGTATTAAAAAGAAGAGTAAATGTAATAACATATCTTGCCTAGGAAAACAAGGCATCAACAGAAGAAGAAATTTAGAAGATGCTATGGTCTGGTACTTAGAAGGAAAATAGTAGGAAGAAATGCGCTTGTAAAGAAAGATCAGTTAAATGTCCATCTTTAGTTGTCCGTACTTCTCCTGTCCCAAATGTCCTGCTCCCTGCCTTGCTGAAAATGTTCAGCTTTTCCTTGAAATCTAAATTCTCATGATAAAGGTGAAAGATTAACTGTATAATGAAGCCATATTTCTTAATTTATAAAAAGTTTAGGGATTTTCTCTGACAGTATAAGATTAATATATAATATTTTTCTGTACCTGTCCCAGTCACAGGAGGCTACATTATAGTTTCTGCCAAGGAGACAGCATCAGAGACTATCTAAACTTGCCAACACAGGGAAAGGACAGCGTAAACAAAAGTTTCATGGAAGCAAGTGTTCATTCAGACCATTCGTGTGCTAATTCTGGGGAGGTCAAAATTTGACTTCTGCCTACATTGGCAGTATCTTTTTAATATCCAGCTGCAAGTGTCTTTTCAGCACTAAAATTATTTTTAATGTAATGTTTCCTACCCTGGATGAAAATAGTTTTTATAATCTAAAGTGGGACTTGAGCCCAGTATCCCAATATTTAAAGCCATTACATTAACCAGCTGAGATGCTCCGTCATAAAAAGATAACTACCTTTACATAAATAACTCCTGACTATGCAAGCAGGGTTCATCTTTGAAGGTGAGCGAGAACACTGTAGTTTATTGTATTATATGAATGATAAAAATGATATTTATAGACCAGACTACAATGACCCTAGTGATGAGCACTGAGAGATTTACACTTTAAGGGGAAAAAAACTTTTTAAGAACTGACATCATCATCAAACAATTTGTGTTTCTTGGTGAATCCACGAGCTGAGCCTGGTGTTTTAATGACTAGAAATCATGAATATTAAACTGGAGAAAAGTTGACAGTATTTAAATGAGCATCATTAAGAGACACATAAATTAACAGGATTTTTAGTTCTTGTGGAACCGCCGTTTCAATGTTAATTAAACAACTGGAGTGCTCTTGTGCATTCCCAGCAAACTGTCCCTAATGTGTTCTGCTGAATATCATTATGGGTGGCTGCCTTGCTGTTTAATTATTTTCAAGCTGATTTTTTTTTCCCGTTGCTGCAGTGGTTTTATGCTTGTCTTGCATTCAGAAGGTGATGGGGCTTAATCCCAAAGGAGTCTGTCAGTTTGATCTACATGTGGTGCTTATACTGAAATACCCATTTTTGTAACTAATAAAACATGCACATATAGTGTTGCTGCCTAACCCTGCTGAAAAAGCCCCACTATTGACTGCATTATCTTTGTACGTAACAACCATTTGATGACTTACTGGGATTTTAGCAGTAGTTCTCTATCACAGTGGTAATCATTATTTATTCCATTCTGCACACGCAGGTGGTAAAGAATATGAATTTAGATATAGAGAAGGGAAACAAAATAAGCATGAGATCTAGTTATTTTATAAATGTGAAGAGAAACGCTACGCAGAGCACTGTGTGCTGTATCTATTTAGCAAATTCACTGTTCAGCCGTTCCTTTACTTCTATCTGCATTATGTATGTGTACATCAGGAATTAAAGCAGTGTTTCTTTTCAGTCTTGGACATTCACCTGCCCCTCTCAGTACCAGCTCTGTAGGGAGAACAGACTCTGTTTGATTCTCCTTTAATAGACCTTGCCTTGCCAATCTCCCGTAACAGGCTCTGCATCCTTCCCTTCCCATGGCAGCCAGCACTCCGCCTGCCTTGCAGGAGTCCCCACGCCATGTTTGAAGGAGACACTCCCTCAGACTTTCACATTTATCCAGACTCCTTGTTAGGCTGCCTGCTTTCCCAGAGGCCAGCCACCAGGCTGTACGGGCTCTTGGGATCCAAGACCACCTCTGCTGCTTAGCTGTTCGTCCATGTTACTACCTCTTCTCTTACCAGGTGGTCGCCCATACTGTCTGCTCTCTCCAAGCCCAGGCAGATTTCTACATCTAGCACATACAGGTAAACACCCCAGCTAAGCTCGTCAGGGATATTACAGCGTGCACGCTAATCGTGATGCCAATGCAATGCCAGGCGTCTACGTAGGCTCCATATAAAGGGGCCACTGAGGATTGCTCCAGACCCAGCCTAAGCAGTGACGAAGGTGTGACTATTTTCTGCCCTTTCTGGGCTGCCTAAGCAGAACAGAGCAAAGACTCTAAACACTGAGCAAATGTCTGCTATGTCATATGCTATCGCCCTGCTTCCTTCCCTGCTACCCTGCAGCATCATTAGGACCAGAGGACGCTGCCTTCAAGCTATGGCTATGTGTTACTGAAACCCATCAAATCTGAATCTTTCCTTAGAGGCTGTTAATGCATTCCTACACCATTTAACCTCAATTGACCGACAGCCTGGCCTGCAGAATAGAAACTTGGATGGCAACATGACAAATTGCTGGCTGGCCAGCCCGAGTATCAGAAAAGGTCTTTTTAAATTTGTAAGTTGAGGGAAGAAAAGAAATATCCTAGTTTTCTGTCTGGGAGAAGTCAGACTCAGTAGCTGGTGATGTTTCCATACTCTGTACTATTACTCTGTGACTAAGTAAGGCCAAGGAGTGCAAGAGTTAAAAAATCTCTACCATCCTACACATTTGTAATGCCTATAACCGTGTAGACACACCTCTTACTAGTAGCGACAGTGGCTTTCTCCATGGAGTTCAGCAATCCATAGAGATAATACACATAGTGTTACTGTGTTGCGGTTATGAGAAATAAAGTAGATGGAAATTAAAAGTCTGATATGATCCTCAGCTTTAGGATTATCTTTCACTCTGAAAAAAAACTTTTTAGCCAATTTTCTGGGAAATATGACTGAACATTTGTTGATGGGGGAAAAGCATTTTGCATCCAGACCTCAATTTAATTAACTAAAAGTTGTTTCCGAATGTTTTTCCTCCCTACCTACTTACTCACAGTTGCCTGTATTAATAGAAACAGTTGATAGATGTCTTCAGGGGAACTTCCTATCTAATTAGTAGATTTTTTCATACTGCATCTTGCCAATAAAAACAAAATTAAAATAACCAAACAAAGCTAATTATGTGGTGCTTTGAAATACCTGTCACATAGTTGAATATACATTTCCTCCTCCCCTTATTGTACATTACATCCGTTAATAGGTATTTATACATGATGAATTTCACTTTTTGCTGGAATGCTGTTGTGATGTGTTTGTTTAGGAGGTGATATCCAGGTCCTTTATGAACCGTTCCTGACTGGAGCAACAAGAAATGAGGTAGTTGTAGTTCACAGAGTAAGCAGTCATGTCATGCAAACAAGTTCTTGGCTTTATTTGGTTAGATTCATATCCTTGGAGATCCTCCCTCTGCCCCAAATCTCCAAATAGTTGGTGACTAGAGATGTGCGTATTGAATGCGGATCTGAAATAGCATAGAGTTCTGGGTATCTGGATGTGAGATCTAACCCCGGTTAGATTTGGTGCGTGATTTGGCCTTACTTTGGTTTGAGACAATGAGAAATGATGCTCTTCACATGCCATATCTTAGAATAAGATAGCCCTTGGTTCCTTAGTCCTTAGTATAAAATAGTCCTTGGTTCAGGAATTCAGCACAGATTTAATAAAATATATTTCCTATATTCTCTCCAGATTTGTTTCAGACTTAATCAAAATTTAATGCAATGTGATATTGTTTCCATTTGGCTCAAGTTAATAACAGAGTTTATTTGGAGGTAGACCAGCTCTTCGATGAGTCACCTACTTAATGAACGTTTACCAACTTCGACCATTCACTTAGGATTTCCTGACTACAGAGAGGTGGTCAGAGGCAGCAGTATGTGCAGTTAGATTCTATATTGCATCGGGTAATCTGAAGCTCATTGACTACGTACTGGATATAGCTGCCAGAGCGGGCAATTATATTTAAGCAATCTGCATTATTTCAGATTATATACTACAAGAAGCTGGCAGAATTGCAGACAATACTGTGTTCTATTATTTTGAAATACTTGCCTAAGGAGGGGTGTGTGTGTCAATTCCTATGGCTTTTTACACCAGTAGCAAGTTGTAAATGCCAGCAGCAAAGGCAGACAGTTGCATGGTGCTGCTAGTGCAACAGCAAACAGAACTGTACTGGATGAAAATCTTGGCTACAGGTTTCAGGAAGGAGAATGACAAACCTAACCAGAAACAAAACTCCCATCAGGTTAGCCAGCCAGCAACACCCACAATAATTTAGTAATCAAAGTAGGAGGCAGGCTTTCCTTTACACAGAAATTCGTAGGAGGAACAATTTAAAGTCCATAAACTGAAAATGTCTCAAGGGTCGTGCCAAATGCAAATTCCTACCACTGTTGAAGGCTGCAACTTACTTATGGTGAAGGGCAACGATCTTCCTCCTTTTCCTGTATTACAATGGTCACACTGATATGATTCGGATTCATTAAACCAACTTTTACCTTTGCCTCATTTGACCTTCTTGGAAATATCTAGTACAGCCTATAAATTCCTGTCTTTCTTTTGTATGAAAGAAGAAATATGAACCTTCAAAAATGCATTTCATAATGAAGACAACTGTGTCATCTTATTCTTCCTCACTGACTCCCTTGTGTTTAACTTCCCTAGTAAATACCACAGAGCACAAACTGTTAGTCCTGTATACAAAACAGTTACAACGCTGTATACAAAACAGTTATTTAATTTTCCTGGGCCAGTAGCCTAGGATCAAGTACTGTTGTTTAGGTGCTAAGTGTTTTACAGAGATTTTCAGACTGTTTCTGTGTCGTTTAAGTATTGCAAATTGCAACCATCGTCTTGTCAATAAGGCATTATACAGGGGAATGGCTTTGTAAAAGTCATCACAGTAACAAAAACATTTACATGCCTATGTCTCCTTATTTTGGATTTTCTTCTTTGCTATCTTTGAAACTGTAATTTACCACCTGCACCTGAAGATCGTCTGAAGATGCCTGAAGGCTTTTCAGTAGAATCCCATATCCTAATTCTTGCATCTGCAAAGCTAAGCCCATGTACATTTCTACTACTTTCCCTTCAGTCAGTGATATTCTTTGCTATCTGTAATCTTTAGCCATTAAAAAGTATGGATAGATTTTAAATATATTTTCACTGTAGATAGATACTCACACGACTTAGCTTTCTGGCTCTATGGCTAAAATAGAGGTGTAATGAGTCCTGTGTTCAAAATCCTGAGCACTATTGCATGCAGGGGGCTGGGGATATGTTCGGTAGATGAATCCTTCTCCGATTAGCTTTTAAGACTGGCCGGCTTGCTTGAACCGGCTGCTGATAAAAGTTTTGGTTACTGAACAGGGAAAGTCTGGGCTAGATCATCAGCCCCACAGTGTATGTGTTCATTTATATCCATATAAATTCGGATTCTGTGTCCTATTTTACACTCTCCATACAGGTGTCAGTGATGCAGCAAGTGTCAGAAACATGGCCTAAACTCACCATCTCTTTTTTTTTGGCCTTCCCCAGCACATTTTAACAAGGTAATAAAATTGGGTTTTGGTACCCTTGCTCTTCTGAAAAAGGATCTGGGGTAGCGTACCGCAGGCAAACTGGTCCCTGGACATCACCAGTTGCAGCTCTGTGCAGTTTGTGATGCCCGGGTACAAGCTATGCACAGCTACTCTCTCTGGCATACTAGGCAAGCCAGGTCAAGTTTTCCTTGGTGTGTAGGAGAAAAGGAGAAGATTGCAATTTCATTACTTAGAAAGTTGTTACAAGCCTGTAGTGCAGTGAGATGGAAAGCAGGGAATACACAAAACAGAAAAGCCAGCGAGCAACACAAGGGCTTGAAGACAGCCTACGGAATAGGAAATGTTGCAGGGACAGGAAACCAGAGACCCAGGCAAGAGCTGAACCCTTCCTTTAGTGCCTGGTTTTGCTGATCTCTACTTCTGGGCACGAAAATCCTGGAACTAAATGCAAGCTTACCTAAATTAATGCACACCCAAAGCAAACCCGTTTGAGGCCTTCTCCTGTGGTATCTCCCCTCTGAACTTCTTGCCCTGACGTGCTAATGACCTTACTCACCAGCCTGCGCTTCTGCGTGGGGCGACGCACCTGAGCCCGCAGCCCCCAGGGGCAGGCGGCACCTCCGGGGCAGCGGCGGGGGCCCGGCCATGCCGGCTACCGCGCGGCCGGGAGAGCCCTCGCTGTGTGCAGCAGGTTTGTAATTGCACTGTTTCGAGACAAAAGGCTCCTGAAGAGGAGCGTGGAACCGGCTCTCTATCAATTGAAATTCAGGTTTTCAACCAGGAGTAATCTGATGCTCTTTGCTTCTGCGATTCTGAGCTGCTCCGGCACGCACATCAGAGCCGTACACACAAAATCAGATATAAAACAGCTTTTCAGAAATCTTTCTTTGTTCAGAGCTTTTTATGTTTATTTTTCTTGTACACAATGACGATTTTAGTTAAAATAACATTGCATCATTTGGCTCAGGTTACTAGATAATTGGGGAGTCTTTAAAGCGGATTTTCAAGTTGAGAGTAATGGAGCCAATTTATAGTAGAACAGATGGTTGGCCTTCATTTGCCTGTTGACAGGTAGCATGTTGTCAGCACTTCAGGTTGTTATCATACAGAGAACAGCAGTTCAGAATCTTAATTGGGACCCAAAAGGATATACTCTACAGCTTTTTCTGGGCATTTACAGGCACAGGAAGATGCACAAAAGAAAATGGGGGGGGAGGAAAGAAAGCTGATGTATAAATATGATTCAAATGCAAAGACGTTGAGTTTGTGCGTGATGATTTCAGCGTACGAATCTTTTGAGGACAAGAATACAAAAACTGAGAGGATGAGAGAGGTCAAAAGAGTACTTCTTCCCATGCGTGAGGTGTTGCCAGGGTGTTCGCATCCTCACACAAGCGCTTCCTGTTGTAGCAACAACAAACGGTTTGTTAAAGCAGGCAGAATAAACTGTGTGAGCACCTATGCGGAGCACCTGGAAGAAATTTAGGAAAATCGAGAGATTTCTGATTGAAATTTTTTCCACTGTGAGTCGGATGTTCACCATACCAAGCAGGAAGCAGCTGAAATCACGTTCTCCGAGGCAGCAACATCGGCATTACTTATAATGTACTTGCCCTAGCAGGAAGAACGTGCAACAAATCTGTAGCGCTTTTTAAATAGCAAGGTTTGCATTAGGTGTTACAAATCGATCTCTGGCTTTGTTATCCTCATATTTTATTTTACTATATTTAATTACTTTATTTTGTTTGGTGTGCTAAACTCCTCCTGGGAGCCTGCGTTTTCAAAAAGTCAAGGGTTCCAAAGGGTTTGAAGAAGAAATGCTTGTTTGGATAATGGCTGGGAAACTAAAGTATGCTGGCAGCAAGAAAGCTGGCGGTGTGGTCCGTAGGGGACAAATTCCTCTCATACGTGCTGCTTAGAGAGATTCCCCTGAAATAATGCCATTATCCCCAAGAATATTTTCAACCTTTGCTCTTCAAATATTCTTTACCTCACACATGCAGTTATGAACTCCTTTCACAACTCATTATTATTATTGAGGGCTAACGCTGGGCTTGGCCCGAGTCAGTAACACGTAATTCCTGCCTAAAGGGCTAACAAGCTATGGTGGACTGCTCTCTTTCAGAAATGAAATCAAAGTCTAGAAGCAGGTCACATCCCAGCTGTGATGTTTTCCCAAGGAAAGCATCTCAGTTAAGCATACAGCCAAAGCGTGATCTCCACCTGAGAGGCACATGATGCTGTATTATTTAGGAGTGGAGTATTTTAAAAAACCAAAATCAATTTCGAGCAGCTGCCTTTTCAAGTCTTGAAACAAAAAGGAAAGAAAGCAAACACTTCTAACACAACCTTGTTTTTAAGAGTAATGAGACATCAGAGGAGACGCTATTATAAAACTATTTGAGATTCCATACAGCAGTACAACAAACACCTATTGCCGCAGAAACTTCAGGAACATGTGGGAGATGCGCGCAAGCTGGATTAGAAACAGAACGTCCTCTAGCAAGCTTCGTTTTTTCTGCAGCAAGCCGCAAACGCTGCTTTCATCCTCAAAAAGGAAAGGGGGAGAGAACTTTACATTGGCTGAGAAGTGTGAGCTGTTCGCACCACTGTACCTTGCCTTGTGGAGAAATAGCTGACCTCTGCTTTCAGCAAGCACCGCTTCCTCAGCTGGGCAGAACGACTGGACTTTTTTGCATATTCATTCTACAGCAAGGTTTGGACACTCGCTGTTTCACCCTTGCAAAAGATTATTTTGGCCAAATCATGATTAAAAGGATATTTTTAGCTGGCTTCTACAGGCAAAATGTCAGAGGATTTGTTTCTGAGTCAGAGATATAGCTTCTGTACAGAGCGTTTCTGGAGCACTTCTCAGTCCCTGCAATCTTACAGTGCAGTGTTACTGAGTTTACCATTCTGTGCAAAATTAAGTGGGTGTTAAATATTGGACTGAGATCCATAGCATCCATGCATGGGATCAGTGACACTCAGCTTTAGGCAGATGAGATGTACCATGAAATTAGCAGGCTTACTCATGCTGAAAGCCGTGCATGCTTTGGTGCTTTGAAAAATTGGAACCAAGGTTGTCTTTTGATGCACAGTACAGGTGTAATACAGGTAACAACACGAACAACTGGTCTGCTCCTCCCCACTGCTGCATTCGTGTGTGCACCTGGAAGCTCATGAATAGGATAAAAGCACCATTTATTTACTCTCTTTGCTCATTCAGGTCTTGGAGACTGCTGAACCTGAGCTACAGAAATTAGCTGAGCTCAGGTGATACAAACACGTTCTCACCAGGAAGCAAACGAAGGCCTCCTGACCACGTCTGTGAAAAATTGGGTCGAGATGAATTTCAAAAGTGCTGTGATTTTAGGGCCTTTATTGGCCTTTATGCTCTTACTGCTCTCATTGAGCGCGCCTGATAATATTAACCTCCTACACAGTCCTCCCCATCTGACGGAAAACTGCGTACTTCGCAATCTTTGCCAAAAACTTGTTTAATCTTAGGCATCTCTAACAACTACATGCACAATGTGATAAGGTGAACAGCTGTAGAAGTGAGATGTATGGGAAAAAGACTAATTTCTCTTTTATGGCCAAGAATGGGGTGAAGGATCTGTGCTAATACTAAACACAGTTATACTAAACCTCTGTCTGCTGTGGCTGCTCTTAAGCATTTATTCTCTATCTGGTGTTTTATCCTTTAAATTAATCTGCCTCAGCTGCAGAGGTATGAGCAGATGCTCGAAGACTACCTTGCTGAGAGGGATAAAAACACAGAGCTGGTGATATTTGACAGATATTTCACATTTAGCTCACCAAGAGCGTACGATATTCATTTGCTGCTGAACCTCCGGGAGAACATGGAGCTCACAAGTATGCCAGGGCCCCTCACTTTGGCAGGGGTAGGATCACAACACCCTGTCTGTAATCTGCCAGCCCCTGGGTGCACAAGGGCCCCTGGCTCCCAGCTTCCTTGGGGAGCAGCGTGTGGCAATGTGTGGGGTCCGAGAGCCAAGGGCAATGCTTCATAGCCCTTGTTTCCCATCCTGCACTCCAGGCGAGCCAGGCACGTTCTGCCCCTAATTATCCCCAATTAATAATTAAGTAGTTTTGTTTGTGTCTTTGTTTGGGGTTGGTTTTTTTTTTAAAGGTTTCTCTTTCCCTTCCATTTTCTTTCCTACTGTAACATTTTCTTGTAATACTGGAAAGCATTTCTTCATTGTTTGGACTAATTTCCAAACAGATTAAAAACTGTTGTAGCAGTCAAGCTTCAGTTCCTTCGTTTATTAGATTCAGAAGACAGCAAATTCCTTAAAACACAGATATAAATTATGGTAATGCATTCTGATTTTATAATTAGTTTTCATCACATGAAACATATAAGTTTGAGCTTCAGATTTTTTTATATCCTCCTCTCCTCCCAGCTCTGAGCTTGAAGTTCGTGCGTTTCTGGTCCCAGCCTTGCTCCCAGTCCTTGGTGGGCCATGTAGTAAGGGATAGAAACTTAACTCTCAGAGACACCAAAATATGAGAGGGAAGGTCACAAATGCTGAAATAGGAAATATTTTACTGTAAAATGCATGTAGGATATCTGGTCATTGTTTTCATTATAAAAAGAAAAAAGGAAATTGCAAAAACCTTGGGATGCCTTCTCAAAATTCGCATTCCCATCTCACAGTGAGATCAGAGCAAGGACCAGCTAACTCACGCGAGTGTTCAGAGTCCAGGTGAAATATTTCACAAATGGTGCTAATCTCTAGAGTAGGGGAAAGTTGCTCTTTTCACAGTGAGAGATAGAGGGGAAGTTTTTGCCTACGGATATAAATATGGAACTCTCAGCTCCTTCATGGTGAGCCTGACCTTGCCCAGCTAGAGTCAGTGAGATATTTTCCAGTGACGTTTTGGGCACAGAATCAAGCTGTCGGAGCTTTGCTGAAAGCTGAATTTGGACCCTGACATACAACAAGAGCTTCTTAATTTTTATTTTAATTACTTTTGTCTTGCATATCCAGAAGGATAGGAAATGAGTTTTATTAGTACATTGAGAGTGTAATGATCATTAAAGAATAAAGAAAGGATTATAGTATTCTGGTGCAGTCCTCCCACATGGAACCCCGAAACCTAATTGTAGCCCTTGAGGGTTTGAGCATTGCCCTGCTTAATGATAATTTGTGTCACTGCTCCAAAAAAAGAAGTGGCTGTTAGGGTAGGAGAAAAGCTCTGATGAACAATAGGAGAGATTAAATTAACATGAACGGGCAGAAGCCCCATATGTGATCGCAGGGTCCATTAAGAGAGGTATTTCCAGGAGAAAGAGGGAAGTATTAAGACCATTGTACAAAACCCTGATGAGTTTTGAACAATCTCATCTGTATAATTCTCATCACTTACCTTCAAGGAAAACAAAGTCAAGCTGAAACAGGTGCTGGGAAGGACAGCGGGGTGACAAGGGGGAACTGGAGAGCCTGCCTGACAAGTGGGGACGTATCTATTCTGTGTATTGAAGCACAGCGAAGAAAGCCTTGAGCTAGCACCTGCCCAAGCTAGTGCATCCAGATGGTGCACTCAAATGTGGAAATAGCAGCATCAGTGTAGCCCTGAACCTCAACTGAAGTACCCTGCGATGCAGCAGTGCTTCTTTGCTCAGGTGGAATGCTCTGCTGAAGCACCTTTACAGCTTTCTAGAACTGGAGCTGGCTCTCGTGGAGGCCAGCTTGCACAGCCCTTCTCCTTGGGTTGGAGCACATCCTAAAAGCTTGCTGAACCTACTCAAGTCAAGACTGAATGGATATAATTTTTCTCTTTATAAGGATATATACTTAACTGTGTGCACACATGCTCTGGGAAGGGTGGGTAAAGAAGGGAGAGAGAGAAGAACTAGTCAAACCTGGGGCAAGAACAAACGTACTTAAACCGACCACGAAAACAGTAAGAGCTCTAACTGGCAGAGGAGCGGTTTTGCAGTGGCTTTACATTAAGAGTATTGAATCTGGTTCTTAGCAGATGTTTGCTGCCTTCATTAGCGAGTTAAAGGATGCAGTGGCCAACAACTGAAGCTGCATGGATTCATTGACCTTCCAGTTCTGTACCCTTGCATTTGGACCTTTGCTGGATAAAATAGTCCACTCGGAGGAGAGAGTTGCACAAAAGATGTCACATTTCCTGGGTAAATCCATGTCCCCAGTGAGTGCCAGAATGCTCAGTAAATTCCTTGGGGCCAAGAATTTTGCACAAAAGATGTCACATTTCCTGGGTAAATCCATGTCCCCAGTGAGTGCCAGAATGCTCAGTAAATTCCTTGGGGCCAAGAATTCACAGGGTCTCCTGGGTTGAATAGTGGGGTCTAACATATCCATTTGGTTTTTTCAACTGAACACAAATAACACCTACCTCTTCTTTAACATGTTTTATAAGTATATCTCAATGCAGCCTAGAAAGAATATCAGCATTGTGTAGATAAGAGAAATATTTTAACCAGCAGTCACGGTGAAGTGAAATGACACAGCTGTGGTTGCAGAGCAGGCAGGGGACAAAGCTGGAAAGAGAATCCAAGTTTCTTGCGTTCTAGTTATGAGAGTCCAATTGAAGCCATGGCTGAGTTTACACGAACTGGTGCTAGAGAGGGTAAATAAGGGCCCTGCACATCTGTGCCTTTTAAACGTGTCTGCACACCTAGGAGACAACTACAGTATTACCAGCTACAGTTGTGCAGCTGCTTCTGGGTGAGAACTCTGAGGTGGCAACTAATTTGCAGCACGTGGTGACCTCTGCGAAGCCTGGACATTGAAAGTAAGGATCTATCTAAAACTACAGTGTGTTTTGTAGACCAAGTTCCAAACACCAGACTGTGGTTCTGTGATACAAAGTTTGCTTCACACAGTCAATGTATATGGCAAAAAAGTACAGTGTGAAAGTTCTAAAAGTTTCGTTGAACTTATCCAATGCATAATGTTGCCAGTGGCTGACGTCCGCTGATGCCCTGAGATCTATGCTAGAGCACTGGTTCAGTACTAAATATCTCCAGTATGAGTATGAACTGAACTCCTGCCTCCCAAGTTCTCACTGGTTGTACATCTGATCTTGATTCATTTGTGACGGGTTTGAATCAAAGTTCTACAAGTACAGAACATGATAGCTCCTTATCTGTGGCAGTAGATAATCCTGAACAAAAGACTGTTATAACTGCAAAGTTATAACATTGCAAAGAACTGAAGCCCAGCGGATACGAAGAACTTTGTGTGCATGTGTAGGGCAAGGCTTACAAGGTGAGTCACTGTTGTGCTGATGGGCATGGGGCAATGATCAGGCTGGGGGCAGGACCCATCTGAGATCAGCGTGAAGGTATGCTGAATAGATGCTGCGTGTGCTTAAGCACTACGCCAAAGGCAGTAAATATGCATTTGCTTATTTCACTCTTCAATGCAATTTATACAGACTGGAAGAGACAGAGACAGTGGAGGTTAAATATTCAGGGTGGGGATTTAGCTGCGTGGATCCTATTAAGGTTAATGGAAGTTGTACCACTAAGTCCCTTCGCATCACTCAGTGAATAGTCAGTAACCCTTGTACTGTATGCCTTAACAAGAGTTTAGTCATAAACAGCAGCAGCACTAGAAATAAAACTCATCTGATGAGCTAAATGAAATGATTATTTTAAGGACAGCAAGTTCTGCTGTAGTTGCTATTATGTTCAGAAGCTGAGACAAACAAAGAGTTAAGGAAGAGATTAAGCTTTTGTAACAAGTAACTTCTGTTTTCCTATCTGAGATCCTTTTATAAGCCTTACGATGCATCAGTTTTCAGTATTATCCCCATGAAGATATCATCAAATTCTCAGCCTGTCCTGTTCTAAATATCTCCTGAGAATTTGAGCCACCTTATCTACATTGAGAGCTAAGCATGTTGAGATTCTTGGCACAAACTGGGCTGCAGTCGAAGTGCAGCCAAGACATGGCTTTAACCTTGGATGTAGTCCTCTGAGGTCTTAGACAGAGGTGCTGTTTCTGTAACATCTGGGTGCAGAGTATTCCGACACGGGTGGCATTGCACACTGGATTGTTAGAGTTCTTTCTGGTGCCCCACAATAGGAAACAGGAGGCCGGGGGAAACCCATCTTTTATGCAATAAATCAAATCTCACCGGGATGTAGTGAAGTTGCAGACACCCTCGACCGGGCAAATTTGAATCCTCCAACACTGGAGCACCTGTAATTCTCCTGAAAATGCTTCACATTATAAAACCCTTGCCACTTCAAAAGTGGCTTTTGAAGTCACTTTTTTCCAGCAACGCTGTTCACAAGATAAGGGTTAAAAAGCCTTTCTGCCTCTGGGAGAAAACAGTAGATTATCAGCCTTATCCTCCTCAGAACATCCAGGACAGAGGTCAGCTGAACCTTTATGCGAGTCGGGACTCATTTTCTCTAATATAATCATATGTTGGGTGATGGATTCAAAGAAAATTGCCCAGTACTTGCAGGGTTAAATCACTAATAATGATGTTAGTATTGATCTGGCTGGCAAAGTCTAATTCCCCGGAGATCACTTGCTCCAAGAAAGGCAGCGGTGTGCTGTGGTGCTTTTTGAGCGGAAGGCATTATACCCCGGTTTCCGTGTGGATTAGGTGACCACTTTTGAGGTGATAAGAGGGTGACATTCACTGTTGTCTGACCATCTTTTGTCTTTATTTGTCTTCATTACCAGTTTCTGGTAACCTTGGAGAAACAAGCTACAGCAACTATCAGCCCAGATGACAAATTTGCAAGCAGGCCAGGGTGAGAGCTGAAGAATCTGATCTGAGGTGAGTCCCTGGTCCTCCTGAGTAATGCTCCCTCGCAGACTTCACTCTTCAGGATGATTTGGTGTGGCAAAAAGGTGTGAAACAGGGAAATCCAGACCCAGGTAATTCAGCTCACGTTTAAAAGGAGGTTTTGCTTGTTGATTAGGTAATCCTTCTCTAGGAAATGCACGGCACCAACTGCTTTTCATGCTAGATTAGTGCTCCTGTGGTCAATTTGCTTTTACTAATGTCAGGGCCCCACGGAGCAGGTTCATCTGTCGCATAGCAACTGCTTCAGCAGCAGTGGAGGTAGCCATGCATAAAAGATTACACATGATGGCAGGGCACAAGTGTGAAGATTTTCAAAATTAGATACAATCTCAGCATGAATATGAACTGCAGAATTGACATGGAAGGATTTTTTCAAGTCATCAAGTTTCCGTATTTATCGGAAAAAGTGGTTTAACCGCAGTGCATGTAAAACGACGAAAAGGCAGAGGGCAGTAATTTAGAAAAAGCAGCAAACAAGCCAGTGTCTGTATACAAATAAACGTAAACAGAAAGCCCCACACACTTTCTGCCGACTGTGAGGCCGCCTTCAGTTTCACGGTAGAGATGCCCTCAGGAGAGGAGACCATCTACAGTGTTTTATGTCCATTTCAAAAGGTCACACTCTAAAATGTCCCACAATCGCTAGCAAGAGCAGGCGAGAGCACTTAGGTGGCTTCATTTGCAGTGGACGTCTGAGCAACCTGGGAGGCTCCCACAGCCTGCGCCGGGGCTCTGCCTGCCTTGCTGCCTTGTTCAGAGGAGCCCGGACTTTTTCAGCTTTTACTGCTTGCTCTAGATCGGGCTTCTGCTTCGTCACACAGTTCTTGGACATTTCTTTTCAAAACACATTCAATTTTTTCTCTTAAAAGATGGACGGAGGGAGAGGGAGATTGATCGATTAGCTATTTTAAAAGTGGTAGGTCAAGGACGGTGTTTTGTTGCTGAAGGAGGCTTTTCTTCTCTGTCTCTAAAACAGAGCAAAAGGGAGAATTTGAAGATCCTTGTATTTGAAGTGCCCTGCTAATTTGACAGAATACTTTTGGAGGGAAGGTTTGTTTTTGTTTTGTACTCTTCTCTGTTCCCTCTTCCTGGGAGGACAAAAGACTCGGCTCAGGCTGCAGAATACCGTGGCTGATCCTTTTGTATGCAAGACCAGCAGACTTGCCTGAAACAGGAACCTTGGAGGTAAATCAGACTAATGAAGCAGCTCAGAGAGGCGATGTGCATTATTTTGTATCCCGCAATGATTTTAAAGTCAACACACATACAGTACCAAGTATTTTGTAGCCCAAGATACCTGTAGGAGATCCAAGAGAAGGCTGTTCCTCTAGTCTCCTCAGCGCTTTCGTTTAACTGATAGCAATTAACTCTCTTTTCATAGTGAGGAATGTAGGAACCATTTCACTCTCTGGATAAATTTTATCTAGGCAAGAAATTATATTATGACAGTTGCTATCCATGATGCTAAAATGCTTTTATTAGGACAATTACAGCTCTTTTTACTCTAGGCTGAAAGAGAAAGTGAAGAGCTAGCTTTGCTAGAGAGAAAGCAGTTTGTTAGCAATGGCCTTTTGCTGCGAAGAGATCAGGGTCTTCTGGATTAATCTTCGGATTATATAGATTTTCCAAGGATAAGACAGCTAAGTCATCCTCCGTCTCTAAGGAAGACAGCATTGTAGCTGCTTTGGCTAATCTAAGACAACAGCTTTTCCCTTGGAGGGTGTCAGTAATCCAAAAGATTGGTAGATAAAATAATTGAAGTTCTCAGGGGTTAAGTTTAGAGACTGCAGCCATTTTTGCGAGAGCAGCAGCTGATTAAACTGACAAAGCCACACTTCAGTACCCACTGGCCCTCCCTCAGCTGCCATCGCAGTGTTATTTCCTTGGCTCGTGGTCGGGGCATTCTGAGCGCAAGGGAAGGCAGGAGCAAAAGGTTAGGGCCTTGTAACAGCCACATTTCTTCCTTGCCACATGTAAGATTGATAACAGCGTACAGTTCAGCTGTGTTTACCTGCTTGAGATATCAAAGCACGCTCTAGGCTGTAATGATGAGGGTTATCCTACTCTACACAATAGGAATGCTTTACTATCCTCATTTGTTAAGTGGGAAACTGAGGCACAGAGTGTTTAGCTGGCATGTTTCCCATCGCGCTATAGGTTAATGGCATAGGAGGGAGGAGAATCCCAAAACCTCGTATCCCATTTTATACTTTAACCAGCCACAGCGTGTTCTCTTGGACCCAATGCAGGACCTCTAAGTCCAGTAGCTGGTATCGCATCGTAGGCAAGACGATGTCATAGGTACGAACAACGACGGGTGAGCTTGTGCCCGTAGCCTGACACGCAACATAAAGCACACTCAGCCCATGGACCCAAGGGCCCCCCATCCCTCCCTGCATCGCAGTCCTTGTGAATGAGCACGCACAACCGCGTAAGCCACAGCAGCATTTCAGGTGATGTCTCCGGTTCTTGGCCCTCCCCTTGCATGCTTCTCCAGCAGGCATGGAGCAATTGGGCTGGGGAATAGAAAACTATTACTAGATCAACACTTTATTCAGGTTTGGTCCTGTGAAAGATGAGAGACGGACTCTCCCAGGGGCCACCCAACCATGAGTCTTTTTGTGTTTGAAGAGCCCCATCATTAACCTCCTCTCTTTGCAGTTTATCGAATACATTCAGACAACATTTCTGATAAAATATATAAAATAATTTCCAGCCTCTCCTTACATGATATTGCCAAGGGCTCATTTTCTATCTTGCACTTGGACCGCCAGCTTTATAAGACCAACCCTCGCTTTACTTAGAGCACATTTGGCAACCCCCTTTTTTTTTAAGCAGTCAAGTCCTTCCCTGTCAGAGCGTGAGCAGAAACATGCTGCCATTTTTCTGGAACTATTAATAGGAGACAGATCATCATTCCTATCCTCTGATAGGAAGGCCAAAGTAAGGATAGGAGTCATGTCTTTCTGTCTAGACGTATTTAAGTTCATAATATTTCCACAATAAAAACCAAGTGTTTCTTAAATGTATATACATTGTATGAACACACACATATGTGCAATTTTAGTACTTACAATATGGATGGATTCTTTCGTTCCTCTTTAAACTGTCCTTTATTCTCTTCTAAAAACACACACAAAGGAGGAAAATAGGAACCGTCCAGTTTGACTAATATATGGATTTACGTTGTCCAGTCCTGCCTGTAACAGCAATCTGTGCCAGTTCGTGCAGGCGAAGGTGCAGTCATCCTGGAGCTATGGGACAACGGTGGCCAGTCATCCTTTCCTACCAATCCTGCTAGGTGAAGGTTGGTGCAGGCTCTGAAGCAAGGTGCTTCAAAACCATTTAAAAAAAATACAAATAAATTTACTGCTGTCACCTTGTATATACTGTCTATTTACTGGAGTGCATCTTCAGATGGTTAGGTAGCAGTACCAGAGAAAGCAAAATTATCAAGTTAATGCTTTTGAATTTGCAACCGTTCAGTCTCATTGTGTCTTCTTTGTACTTACGGAAGGACAAACATAATCACAAAGAACTGAGTAGGCCTGTTAAGATGCTTTTTTGACTTTTATCATAAACCTCTCTTCATCTTTTTTTAATGTAAATAGTCCCAATAACTGCAATTTCACTTCACATTCAATTTATGTTTCCACCCAGTAAAATCAAACCATTTTATGTTACCTTAAAAAAAATCAATAGACTGGGTATGGTGCAGACACTAATGTTAATGTTTTTTCCAGTATTTGCGGCTACTCCTGTTTATCTGTGGTTTTATGCTCCAGCAAAACTGTATTCAGCTTCCAAGCTCTTCAGCTGCAATCTGGTGGGCTCTGATGGAATTAATTTTGATTTTATCATCTTTATCCGTTCTTAAATATTTACCAGTACACCATAATCTCTTTTCTGTCACATACTTTATTCAAGACATTTTTTTAATTTGTTCTATGTTCTTTAAAAGTCTGACTGTAATAAGAGCACTACATGATACTACTACCTTTTCCTTACAAATATTTCAGATCTAATGATATGATCACTGAATTCTAATTGTGCAGCAACTTGTATTTTATTGATCAGCCTGGTTCATTTTTTTGAAACAAAGTCCAGGAGAATTATCATCTTCTTGCATCTCACGCAGGTGGTATATAAACTCAATAGGTTCTGAAAGAGAGTGAGTTCTTCAGAAAGTACGCTTTTACTATTAATTTTTTCCAATTAATGCCAAAGTAGTTTTAAAAGTGTAAAAACCTGCTCATCCTGTTTGATACATTTTTTTGTTATCTGCAGATCTATTTACATATTTATCTTCTGCTCTGGACATCTAGTTATACATATAACTCTCTCTCTAGTTCTTTCCTCCCACGTTCCCCTTCCCCTTTTCCAGCCTGCTTATGTCACTGCTGTGTAATCCATCACTTTGCTACAGTTTTTTTGCTGCTTTACTGGATTTCCATGGTTTACTCAAGTCTATATGATTTTGGAAAATTAATATTGTTCATTTTTAGGCTTCTTAATGCAAAAAATATAATTCAAGCAGTATACATACTGTATAAAATTTGTTTCGGTACAGAAAAAATAGGCTCCACTTAATTTTTTTATTGATAATAACACTTCCTTGCTGGAAGGAACAATCAGCCTTTCCATTTTCTCTTACTTTGTTTTCCTCATTATACCTTTTCAGATTAATAGTATTTTGCTATCACCTACTTTCACCTGAGATTCGATGTTTCCATTCCGCTGTATATCCAGTCCTACAATTAGCATTTGCTAATTAAAAACATCATATTTCACTGTTAATAGCCACTGTATCCTCTTCCTTTCTTTGTTCAGGTACAGTTTATTTTTCTTAGTCTTCATTGTTTAAGCACCATGTCAGGACTGTCTCAATGCAGATTCAGAGCCTTCATCCATCAGTGACAAACGGAACTGTTGGTTCATCAAAAATTTTTGCTTAACTCCCAGATTCCTGAATGACTATAAATGAGCCTGAACTCTTTACCTTTCCTCATCACCTCTCTCACTTTACCATGGGGACTTAAATGCCATGTACCTGGTCTAAAATTTGGCCCCCACTTCACTGTAGTTTCTGTTTTTTCTGTATGTTCGTGGACTCATAACTCATTCATTGAGTTATTCATGGACTCATTCATTTCATAACTCAGAAGCATCATGGTAGTGGTTGCCAAAAAGCTACCTAGCACTGGGATTCAAGCCTAGTTAGATGTGAGGCTGCCAGTAGAGACAATGGAAAGAGAAAGGCACCTCCAGAGAGCAATTCACTTTACCTGTCTTAGGCACGTGCCTCAGCACGGGCACGAACCACTTCATTCTCAGAACCTCTTCCTCTCTCCAGTGACGGCAGTGGGAGCTGAAGTGGCTCGCTTAAAGTTGGTGCCCTGCCTTGCCTTAGATGGCTAAAGCTCGGTGAGATGAATCCCACCCTCAGGTTCAGAGCATGACATCCAAAGATGATGCTGAACATGTTACCTCATAAATCAGTCCTGTTGGCAGGGAACTGGCTGGTCCATTTGGGAACCAGAGGTTTAGCCACTATGTAGGTACGCAAAGAAGCAGGCAGCCCCGTCTCCAAGTGGATATGATCTGGAGAGAGCAGTCTCTTCTCACCCAGAAGACTTCTGTTAGTGAGGGAGTTTGCTGCTGATGCTGTAGATGATCAAGCCTTCAGCTCCCACCAGTTATGTCAGGTTATTCAAAGACTCTGTGTACCTATAAGTTGTAGCACAAAGACTGTACTGCAGTTTCCAAATGCAGGCATCTGATGCAGCTAACTTGTGTAGCACAGTGACCTGTGAGAATAGTGTATTTAATCCTGCATCCCTTATTTCTGGTCTGTCAAGAAACTTCAAATTGATCTTCAAGCTTAATTTTATAATAACCCATAGGTAGTTTAAATATTTCAGTCAGTTCACCTCCTAATCACCTTTCCTTGAGGCTAAATAATTCCCATTTCATCATTCTCTCAGCTACTCTGTTAGCCTTCTCCAGTACATTAATCATTTTGGTTGCCCTCTGCTGTACTTTCTCCATTTTATCTACATCTGTCTTCCACTCTTATGACCAAAATTGGATATTATATTCCAAATTCGGTCTACCACCACAGGGTCTTATAAAGTAAAATTGTAATTTTGTTGGCTTTGTTACAGATATACTTCTTTCTTAATGTATACTAGCATCTGACTCACCTTCATCACTGCTGCTGCCTGTTGAACTGAGAATGCATGAACTGGATCAGTCAAATACACCCAGGGCTTTTTCCTCTCTCATGTTAACAACTTCATTACCAACAACTCATCTATTTTTAGTTTTAGTGCATCTCTTTGTTAATATCAGCATTATTTACTGTGTGTATCCTAGTTTTCTGTGAAGAGGAAAGAAGAGGAGGACATTGCAATATGAAGTGAAGATACCGGCACTAATCAGTGAAATTTTTCTTGAAAACCTGGATGATTTTGTTGGAATTTGTCTTTTTCTCTTCTGCTTTATATTTCATATTTCCTTTATGCCCTTCACATTTCCATTAGTGCTACCAAAACTATTCTATAAACACCTATATCCTTCAGAGTTTCAATGATCAGCCCTATTTTAGTGCCATTTGTATCATTTAATAAATATAGAGAAAAATCTTAAAAGGGGCACTCTGAGAATAGCACAGTAGGGATATAGTGAATGTTAAAAATCCTGACTAAATTGCTGCTCTGATATTTTCAGAGATACAAACTCATCTTTTTCCTAAACAAACAAAAGAAAATACTCCCATAACAAAAAAACAACTCCCACCAAACCACCGATCCATGAGTAATTCGAAAGAAAATTCTGTTCAGGAAAATATGGATGATCCTATTTTCTGGACAAAGCTATGATTTTTTTTTTTCTCAAATATTTTGTCAAATAATCTTCCTAGGATTTCATGCAACCTTATATTTAGACAGATTTAGAATTATGAACCTTATCATAAATCAAGACACTTTGGATCAGTGTCTAGTACATTTTTAATAACAGAGTAAAGCAACAGAATCAAACATCATACTAGATAAATATAGGGGAAGATGGGTATAGCATACCATTTTCTTCTAAATTTCTTATTATTTTAGTGACAGATGATTCCAGTAGTTAAGGTGTCAGGTTGGGACTTACTTACAAAATTTGAGTTCAGTTTGAGTTCAATTGAGTTCAGTTTCAGGGCAAGTCATGTAATTTATCTTTGCCTCAGTTTCTCATTGATGACGGGTTCTCTGTAAATGCCGAACGCACTGGATACCATGGTCATAGAGACCATATAACAAAATAAAGGTCTCAAATGACAAGCCCGTCTTAATCCCATTTTACCAGAAGCAAGAGCAATTCTTTTATGCACCAACTAAACTTCAGCTGCTAATGACCAAATCCTGGGATTTGGTAATTAGTCCTGACTGGTTTTAAATATGCTGGAGGGAAGGACAGAGGTGGTTTCTGGAGCAGCCACACATCATTAAACTAGTTTACCTTCTGCAGTTAATCAGTAAGGCAAATGTGACATCCAGATTTCTCCGGAATCCTTGGAAAGAAGTGTAGTCAGAATGGTACAAAGAGGATTTACAAGGGCTAAAAATGTGGGCCAGAATTCCCAGAAGATTGATATTGTAACTAGAGACTGTATCCTGAAGAAATATCCCCTGTCCTCTGAGAACAAGACTACTACTAAGATGTTCTGGAAAAAAAAATGCCTTTTGCCTTGAAATGTTCCATGTTGTTTGGCTAATTTGGTCACTTAAAAAAGTAGGAAATGCACATGTAAAGTTTTGTACTGTCCAGCTAAGGTCTTCCTCTACTCCTTTATGCTGTTCAGACTGCACATACTGCTTTTATTTTGACCTGGGTACCAACATGGTGTCATTGAGAGCTATTTTTAATGCATATTTAATAGTTATAGATATTTTATAGTTATGGACCAATTGATGCAATATGATGTTTAACCACATTTAGGTTAGAAAATACCTGAGAAGTCCTGAAATTCTCTCTGCCTAAAATATTAGCCAATGTTTCAATAGATGTAAACTCAAAAAGCTCATACAACTCACTATACATCTGAACAAGCAATGCCCATTTACCCCAGATGAGGACTTGACTCCAGTGCTTAGACTGAATACATATGATGGTATTTGTTTTTGCCCAGCAGGCAATCAGAGGCAGGATTTCCAAACACAAATTGTACTTGCGTAATCCATTTAGCTGGGATTTAAGGATTAAAAAAAGAGTAACAGAATGACTTGGATGCCCATGATGTAAATAAGATCAGATAATGAATCATTTCCTAATGCGTTGAGAAAATAAGATTAGACTGTTGTGGGTCATGTGAACAGTTTTTCACTGATGACCAAATCCAAGCCTCTGAAAATAATCCTTTGCTTGTCCTCATCTCTTACATCATATCAGGAATGTGTCCTTAATGAAGATAATTTTAGGCAGCAAGTGTGAATATTGCAGTTTTGTGTGACTCCAGGATATGAGATGACAGAGAACTGGTGGTCCACAGTTTACCACAATTTCTGTTGCTCGTTTTTTGTCATTAAATTGGTTTATGAAGGTTAGAAGCAAGCTGAGACCACAGAAAATAATGGAGCTCTGCCACCAGTTTCAATGCAGCCAGAGTTCACTTGGGAGTTCTCACGTAGTGCCTGTCCACAATATGAGGAGCGGGACTTGAACAATTTGTTATGTGATAATAACCAATAGTCCTGGAAAACAGCACTCATGTTAGCTGTCAGCTAAACCTGGAGAGCAGAAGCAGCAAATGCTTTATTCATTGAGCCTCCATCTTTTATCCTTTTCAGGTTTCAGCTGTCATTAAACCTTTTTTTACCAAAGTAGTTTTAAATTACCACATTAATTTCAAAATCAAGCTAAGTTCCTTAGTAAGTGAACCATTTTCATCAGTATCTGAAAGAATTCATTATAAAGTTGATTCACTAAGAGCTCTCAACTTACTACATCAAAAGAACACCACAATTTTCACAATTCGTTATGTTCTTACAGTAGAGGTTCAAAATATTTATTGAGCTGCTGCTATTGGGGATTCATGTAAAACATTATAAAAGTATTGCTGAATTTTTTTTGGTAGTAATTTTTCTTCCCAAATATACATATGGGGCCAGCATGCCATGGGAGATGCATATCCAGCTGTTGTAAATCAGTACAGCTCTATTGACCTCCTCCAAGCTACTCTAATTCATAGACATCTGACCTATTAAAAATCTTTATTTCTGGTTTTGCATGTTTATATCCTAGTCAATCTTCAGTGATGGGAAAGGTTGAGATGAAGGAGTAGATCAATGTCAGACCAATTGTTAAAATTTTAACTCATTGGTAGAAATAATGTTGTGTTACTGCAAGGTTTATATAACACATAACGCAGTGGGGCCCATTTATGAGATGAGCTCTTATGTACTACCACAACACAAATAAAATACTTGCTTTTCTCATCTAGCAGAGGCAGGGAATAAAGGTGAGAGAATAACTGTGCAGGGGAGGAGGGAAACAGAAAGAGTTTGGACAATTGTTTACCTAAATCCTGAGGGCTGGGTGATGTGTTTGCATCAGCCCTCTTTTGTTGATTGCTTCGTATTATTCTTATTTGTAAGGGAATTATGATGTAGTTTGAATAAACTGTATTTGGCAAAACCCAAAGTATATTCTCCTGAGTAAAAAGGGGAAAAATCTTAATACAGTCCTGTTGGGTAAATGAAATGAAGCAATTCCCTTCAAGATGGTTGGTGTTTCCTACTGCATTGAGCCTCTGTTAAAATAAAGTAAAAGTTAGAAAATTGTGCTCAGATCTAGTGAGCAGTTTTCAGGGAAATCGGATTTTATGTTTGACATGGCAAAGTGACTTCACCAAAATAACAAAATCACTGTGCTGCCTGTCTCACCTGTACTCTAATAGAGCTTTACTATCAGAGAGCAGATGGGAGATACCAGTCCCAGAGACAGCCTGGAGGCTCCAGGCTGTAAAGATATTGGTTTAGACCTCTGAATATCCCTTTTCATAGGGTTTTACAGTGAGAAACTTTGTTCCAGTCTTTATTGCTAGCATGTTCCATATGAATCATTCCTTTGCTTCTGAAAAGCGTGGCTTAGGGGAAGTTTGTCAGAGAAGAGTTTTGGAGTTTTTCATTCCTGCAGAAATTCCTCTCCTGGACATTTTCGTGGAAAGAGATGTTTGGTTCCAACAACTCCAAAAGCAGATCAATATCTACAAAAGCAATAAAACACCTCAGCGGAACAGCAAGTGCAATTCAAGAGCGATTTGCCCCTGCCAGGAGAGCCTACGGCAATAGAAAACTTGGTGAGGAGCAATGGATCACGGTGGCACAATATCGCACACCCAACACTGACAGAGCACAAAGGACCAGGGAACAGGATACAGCGTGTGGTGAAAGGCCTGATTTGCAAAGAGGAGCCCTGTCTACAGCTATAAATACCTTGCCAAAAGAGGTGTTAAAACAAGAGTTAACGAATCACATAAACTGTATGTTTTCTGTAGGGTGCTCATTGCTCGTGTTCTCCAGGGCAGCGTTGTATGCTGGCAAAGGGAAGGCTTGGAAGTCAAGAGCCCATGGAGACAGTAGCTGTCACTTCACCTAGCTGGCCCCTGGACCACCAGCATAACTAAGAATATGTTTTACCTTCTAGAGGAACTAACGGTCCTAACTTTCCTAGTTGTCTCCAGCAACGCTGTACAACAAAAACTCCTAGATGGTAACCAGTTCTTCCTGAATGAGTGGTGTACAGGAGGCTGAATGTTGGAATCTTTTTTCAGTAATGTAATAATGCACTTTCAGATAGGATATCTGTATGCCGGCAATGTATCAATGTGATAATATTCTCCGGAAGAGAAGACTCTGGGGAATTTGTTTAACTACTTGATGCCTCTGGGTGCATCACATATCGTTTGGGTGCATTGTGTGTTAGGGCAGTGGGATATAAACTTATAAAAACTTCCAGCTGTGAGAGCAGCATTTGCTACTTTGCCTCCGTGAATAACTGAAAGGGAACGTGCAAAGGATGCTATGAGCAGGGGTGTCAGAGCCTGCTTTTAGAGACATTACCAAAGAACTTTTGGGTTGTTCAGGCTACAGAGATGAGTTGTTCTGCCACAGCACTTTCTGTGGGGAAGTCACGTTGTGTAGCAGGTACGTTGCTATTGTTACAATATATATTTGTGATTATCCAGAGTTAGATTAGGATGGCTGATTTAGGGGTTCATCACAATGAGCTTGTACCTTCCATAAAGGTTAACTTTGACTTGTACAAAATGCAGGAAAGATGAACAGTCTTCAGTACTATGCTCTTCAGGATTTTACAGTGAATGAGCTACATGTCATTGATTATTTACGGAGAACTCTACACCATAGTAATTCCAAAGTAATATCAAGATATATGTATCCTGAAGCTTGTTGGAATGGAAAAAATGTTACCAGTGATATTTTGTAAAATAAGTATAGTATAAAGGTCATTGTGGGGAGGTGTAAAATTACAGGATATCTTGGCCATGAAATTCAGTTGAAATAAGTTCAGAAATTATTAATCTGTCCTTAGAGTGAAATGATGCATTGGCAAATCTGCAGTGAACTGAATTTCACTTAGGTTTTTGTTTTAAGTGGAAAACTGAAGGGAAGAGAAACCCCAGCTGCACAAAGATTTTCGATTTCACCATGTTCCCACAGAAGAACTGCAGTTTTGACAGGGCTTCAGCTTCAACTGGCAGCACGTCCCATAAGAGATTTTTTCCTTTCCTTTCTTATACAAAGACAGTGTTTAGTATTGTATCTCTATGTGTTTGCCTGGAGCAATCTAAGGTACTATGGCTTTTCTAATAGCAATTCACATTTGATTTTCATATTATGGCTGTTCAAGGTTTCCAGTAGTGTTTTAGTTTTAATTTGACAGAAATTAATAAGTATAAGGAGAAAGATATCATACATCAGCACTGTACAGCGGTATTGTCACACTTCCTAATTCGTTAGACAATAATAATCTACCACTTCCAATTTAAACTCAGTAAAATAAACACATGTATATTAATGATTTTAAAATATTTCTGTTCAGTCAAGCATGTCTTCTTTATGCAGAATAGCATCAGATCAATAATTAGTTGCCATGCATTTTAATAACAAGTTTTTGCTTAAGATTGTTTTTCATAATTTTGCATTTATGTTTGACAAGTTCAGGAACTTGTCTTATTTGAGAGAAAAAATATTAATGCAGAAATTACTTCTCATTGTATTATTGCTTGCCAAATCTAATATGTAAATACCCAGTAGAACTCATGCTTATGTTAATGGAGAGAGGATCATAGAAATCTTGTAGACAGAGTCTATTTGTCCCACTTTGTTCCACACATTAGTATTCTCTATGGTACTTAATTATTCAGTGTTTTAATTTTAAATTAAAAATAAATACTGTACATGAATGATAATTTGAGTGAAATGACAGGAAAACATTGTCACAATGAAATGCAAGATAAGTTCCCTTATGATGTTCTTCTGGTCAAAAAAAGTATCATGAAGAAGTACTCCTTATATTTCCTAAATTTAACTCCCTGCCATCATTATGGATCTAAAGAATATGTATCAGTGGCTGGTTATAATGTGGAAAAGAAAGCCAGCTGAAACCGTTGTATAGCCAAAGGCATAGTGAACTTATTATTTAATACTGGATTTATTACTTCTGTACACATTTGGTGGAGTATGAGGATCATCACCTTTAGTTACAAAATTCATGACTGGCATAAGAAGTAGTTTTTACATATGGATTTTCTTTTGTCCTAATGGCTTTTCTCAAAATAATTCATTAACCACAAGCATATAGCTGACAATTTTGCCAAGATTTGGCTGACCTAGAAGGTTGCTCTGACTGTAGTTGTTGGGCATCACGGTGGACTGTAATACCAGTCTGAAACAAGAGGAAACTTTTATCTCCTGCACGGAAATGGCTGCAGAAGTGACCTTCTTCTAGAAAATGGTTTTTCTATTTACGCTAAACACAGTGGTTGACAACAGAAATAATTTTCTAGGGAAAACAAAATGCTATGGATATGTGAAGACCTAAAAACTGACTGACTCATTTAATTTGATACCAGGATGGAGACGAAGCTTGATCAGAGGAATAAGGAGCCAGAAGCATCTGCTTTCTAATGCACTTTTGACTTTTTGGCGTGATCGGCAGTGGCAACTGATGCTGATGACTACCATGAGGTGGTTGCACCTATACAACCCTACTAATTATCCTGCTATCATAATTACAATGGCTGAAATACAACATGATCTCAGTGACAAACTTTCTTATTTTCCATATCTATACAACGAGAGCAGCAGTGCCTTTTCCATCTCTGTTTTGAACATAATATTTAGGTAGTTGTAGCCTTCTGTATCACACTGAAAACAACATTGATTTGGGTCGCCTTTTGCTTAGAAATTGTATTTTAAAAAGTAATTTTAAAAAAGTAAATTAATAAATTATTATTTAATGTAATAAGTATGCTATAGGTGGGAATGTAGATGAATGCAACCAGGTGTTAAATTGTATTGAAATATCTTTATTTCCTACTAGGTTTGAGAACATTTTAAAAGAATCTCGTCATAGAGATAAGGCTAGAACTAGAAGCGTCTTTATGGGTCACTCTCAGGATTTCAGAATATTCAGCTGTAAATTTCGAAGAGAAATACAGGTGCCGATTCCTTTTCAGAGTTATCACATACTTATTCTGCAAAGCCACGCCTGTGTTTAGGTGACAGTACTGTTATCCAAGATACACAGACACCACACAGAGCTACAAGTAATGATCTATATGTTAAACCTCTTGCTTCCATCCTCCCTCAGACTGCAAACCCATACTCATTTGCGGAAGCAAACCTTATTTCACAAGTCTTTTATCTCCCTTTCTCCCTCTCAGGTACCTGACTTCACTAGTGGGCTCCACCTGCAGACGTGTTTGTGACCAGGGACCTCCCTCTTTCTCCCTCCCAGTTCTGTGACAGTTACTCTGGAGGGCTCTCTGTCTTCCTTCTATATTACGTGTGAAGATAGTTTTCTTTGCTCTCTTTAAATTAGGAGCCATATCTGCATTTTGCTTTGCTGTGGTTGACATCCTTTGCTTTCCCAGGCAAGCTTGGACCTGCTGTAGCTTGGACCTGGACGGAGCTGTGGTTCAGTCACTTTCCACCTCGTTCCTCTTTAACACATTCCGCTTCAACCACATTTTAAAACTCACCAGTTTGGTAGCTGCTTTTGTGCTCACTGCATTTACTTTGGGGAGTTTGGAAGAGGCCCTCAGCTCTAGCAATACACAAACCCCGTAAAATTACACATTGTTATTGATAATATACTTCAAGGAAAAGTCTGATTGTTGCATTGTTAATCCACAATGGGAACAAGCAGGAAGTCCAATCCCCTGTCGTTACTGGTGCTCAAATCATATAATCCTGTACATTTATATTAAGCTCCATCTTACAGGCAGTTGGATTTTTTTCCCACACTACTCTTACTGGAAGCCTGTTCTAGAACATCTTTGCTCTTACGATTAGAAACCTTCTAATTTGTAGCCTAAATTTATCCTATTTATACTTTTTGCTTTAGTGCCAGCAATCACCTGCAGCACAGAATTTTTCTTTCTCTCTAAGGTGTTTCCCCTGTTAAATTGTTCATTGACTGCACTAACGTTCCCTCTTCGTCCTGCTGTCTCCCCTCATCCCTCCTGTCTCCGCCGTCCTTCTTTGCACCTGTTGGAGGTTTTCGCTCTTGAACGTGAGGAGCGAAATTACTCAGAGTATTTCAGAGGAGGTGATCCGAATTCCTTGTGCAGTGGCGTAAGTCCTTTGCATTTGGCAATACCTTCCTGGATACATCCTAAAGTTGCATTTGTCTTTTTGACAAGTGCATTACACTGACACCTCACAGTATCCGCAGTCATGGGCGAGCATGGGCTCGTAAATTCAGCAGCTACTTTGACTAAGCTGGGCAGACGCTGGCTATGTGTGAAGGGTAGGGATGTGAATATTTTTTGTAATAAATCAACACTTAACTCTTCGCTTTGAAAAAGTATCTGTCAGTTTTAATCGGTAAATTTTAATATTTGTAGGCTATAATTTAATAATGAAGGGCTGGGAATTCTAAATGAAACAGAAGACAAGAATCAAAGCAAAATTCATCATAGAAAAAAGTTACTGCTAAAAGTCACATTATCCAAGCATTGTTTTGTATTTTAAAAATATTATCCATTTATTATATGTGGCCTTGTGGTTATCTGAATAAAGTTTCTTCTTTCTGTGCCAATGAACACAATGGAAAGGTTTACTTGAAATGTCGAAGCATGAGATACTATATTATTTTTTGCCATCTTGTTAATGGAAACAAGATAATTCTCAGTATAGGAGAGCCACATTTCTTCACCTAGAGAACAATGCAATAAAGAAAGGGATAGAAATAAGTCACTTACCTTAATAACATATTCCTGTTAACTGGGGCAGCAAATCAATACCACAGGACCAGGGATACAGGACATTAATAATCTTCTCTAGATGTTAAGAGAAGAATAGCCTTTTCAGTGGTACCAAACCCAAGATGTAGCTGTGTACTAATAGAAAGATACTTAAAATTAAGACTGGAGCTATGTTTAATAAGTTAATTAATTCCTATTGCATAAAGAAACTATAATCTGAATTACCGAGCAGGGTAGGACTTAGGTTAGTTTTAAAATGAGTTACAGAAATATATCATATTGAAGTGAGCTGACCATGTGCGTGAGGCTGAAATGGTGAATTTGGTTTTGACTTGGCAGCTGTATCTTGATCCTGTCGTTAGATAAATCATTGATCCTGTATGTTTCAATTCCTATATATGAAACCTTGGTATGATGCTTATCTTCCATAAGGTACTAAAAGGTACATCAGGCCTCATCTATGTGTGAGAAATTGAATTGCACAGGTACTCCAGTATACTATATGAATATGAAAATGCTACACCAAAATAATTCAGTTATACCCAAATGGGACTTTCTTCTGACACGAGTACTCTTATGGTCTCTACCAGGGGACATAATCTTGATAGCTGTTCAACATAGTCTGTACCATCACTGACCACAACCGCCATGCCAGTTTTGCTGTGTAGGCATGATCTTACCTTTTACATAGCACCTTGGAGCCCTGCTTTGTCACAGCATTTAATTGTGGGCTTAACATATGATAGAATTCAGTGGTAGATTTAAGCATAAGCTTAAGACAATTGCTTTACCTTCTAGTACAGATGCAATAGGGTGGCGTTTTCATATATAGTCCAGAAGAACGAGTGGCAAATGATACATCAACCCAGAGCATATCTAATATACACAATATTAGGAATAGACTGGATTGATATTACTAACAGATATATTGGAAATACATCTGTTTTTCTATGAAACAAGATCTCTACTGTGGTTGAGACCACTTGAAATTTTTTCATCTAGCTTTTGTTTTGATATAAATAAGTTGGGAATTCATGGGATTGCTTTGGAGGCTAAGCTGTGTGGCGGGAACAGGGTGGTTCTTTGTGCATTGCATAGGCATTTCCACTCCAAAAACTTGTAAAGCTCCAGAGCTCTGCACCTTTCTAGGGATGACTATATTCAGAGAAAGGGCTATGCAAATGTGGAGCCTCGTGGTTTAACGTGAACGTTTGACAAGTGCATATTCTAGAGACTTGTTTTTCCCTCAGTCAACAAAAACCCCATTAGACCCCACAATATACTTTTAGGCTCAGAGCCCTACAAAGTCAAAATTACTATGGAGAAGTGGATGGATTGCCATATCCCTTCTGCAGTTTCAATTAAAAGGCCTGATCATCGAATGAACTCACACTTTGTGCTTTGCAGTGGGTCCTGAATTGTCATTCACTTGCTAATTATGCAGTCTGTGGTGCTGGTGATTAGGGAGGAGGAAATAAAGGCAGAGTTTGACTGCGGATCTGAAAGTGAGCTTTCAAAGGTGACGATTAGAGAAACCCTCTTTTGACTTGCAAACTTGATATAGAGTCAGAGAAAGAATAAATCCGGATCCAGGAGCTTTGTTTTGACTGAGGGACGTTTCCAGCTGCAGCTACGCTTTGCACGCTTACATTTTAGCCCAATCAATATGCAGAGAGGGTGGGCCATCCAGAACCCGCGATATCAACTGCTTACAGGGGTAGAAGTTTGCTTTCTGATCAGACATGCACGTTAGGCTTCAGTAAATCTGCTGTACTGAATCTGCGAAGCAATGCTTTTCAAATATAAGACACTATTGAAGTCAATAAATATAAAGAAATTGTGTTATACTGTATAAAGGACAATGACAATTTTTGGCAATGCTTTACAATAAATGTTCTTCTGATATTGTTCCATTGCAGGTATTTTTACTGAGAGGAAATTCTGACATTTCAAAATGGTAAAGTCTTCCAGGAATGGAAACAGAGTAATCAACAGGAAGCCTAAGATCCAAAAACATGGAGGTAAAATGAGAATTGAAGCCAACTTAGAACTTGCAAAACAAGTTAAAACAGACAGTAGAGTTTTTTAGCCATCCAAATTAGATGACAGCAAGGAAAATAACAGTGAGGTTGGCTTGAGGGAGGATGGGTTTAAGGTTAGCGTAGATGCTTTCCAAAAATGAGATGATTTTGCGCCTCAGTGTTCAATTTGGACAATGGCTCTGAACTTGGATGGGAGAAAACTGGCTTTATGGGAGTGAATTTGGAAGGATGGAAATGATGCCTTTTGAGGTAGAAGTAAAATTCAAGGAGTGATGTTTCAGGGGATCCGCATCACAGTAGTCTGAAGAAATTGGCATTTGAAACTGCATTTCTACTTGAAGGATATTTAGGACTATGTTAAAATAGGAGTGCTATGAGAAATTTCAGACATGATTCCTATATTTAAGATAGGAAAAAAACGGTGATCCAGTTAAATGTAGGCATATTAGTGTGACATCAGTAGTATGCAAGGCATTAGAGTGCTTTTGGAAAGAGGAGTAACAGAGAGCATAGCAAATGGAAGAAGTAGGATAACACACAGAATAGGTTTACTGAAAGCAGATTTACTAGATTAACTTGATAATCTTTCTTTAGATTATCCTGATCTTTTTAGACAAAGAAAATGGCAATAGATGTGATGTATATACACTATGAGAGCAGCATCTGACACAGAGCTACATGGAGAATTGTTTGACTGGAAAAGATGAAGATTAGACCCAGAATTGTAAAATAAGTAGAAACTGGCTAAAGGAGATAATAACAGATGATGCCGAAAGAGGAAATACCAGGTTAGAGGGAGCTAACAGCGGAGTTTCTGAAGGCACAGTCTGGGGACCAATATCACTTAATATTTTCATTAATCAACTAGTCACAAAAAGAATAAGAACCTGCTAGAGAAATGTGCTGATGGCTGGAAGTGGGAGGGATTGTCAATAGCAAGGAGGCTCACAGCACACAGAAAACCAGAACATCCTCAGGGACTGGGGAGATATAAATGGGATTACATTCAACAGTTCAGGTAGCAAGGTCAGGTAGCTGGGAACTAATGACAATTTCCAATATAAGGTAAGGCTTGTCGGTTGGACTGATACAGAAGAATTGGGCATATATTTGGCACTATATCAAAAGAAGCATTTCCAATCGAGATAGGAAAAAATTAATGCCCTTTAGAAGGCTTTAGTAAGACTTTTTCAGGAATGTGGTGACCAGTTGTAGCCACCTGTGCTTGAAAGAAAGAAATTCAGCCTAGAGCAGGAGCAGAGAAAGGTGAATAGTTTGATGGGGGAATAGGGATTGTGCCTTAGCATACTAAAGGCTGCACAGAATCACCCATAAACACGATAGGAGCGAAGAGGATCTTTTTAAGCTTTGACAATATCGTTACATAAACAAATAACTGTAAACTAGTCATCACTGAGTTACCCTGCATTTTAGAAGAGGGTTTCTAATGAAAGATATGAGTTTCTGGAAAGTTTTCTGCCTTCCACAGCAGCAGTGGGGAGAACCCCTGTAAGTAATTCTGTGATGGAGACGGGTACATGTCTGAGGGGTTCAGCAGCACATCTGCATAGCACATCTGCATAGCACATCTACAGCACATCTGTAGCAGCAGACTGGGCTCCGCAACCAGTGGACTCTGTCCCATCATCCTGCTCTCGTTCATTCTGGTCCCACATTCATAGAAATCCATTTCAGCTTTTCGCCCTGGAGTCCTCTCAGGTGAGCCCCCAGCACCACTGATCCAGGGCAGGGTTGTGACACTTCTGCAGCTTTGGCAGGCAGGGGTGGCAAGGAGATGCTCCAGCCTTAGGGAACTGGGGTGGGGGAGAAATGTTTTGCCTATACCCACCCCATTGGCACTGAGAAATGGGGGGGAGAGCGGTCAGCTTCACTGCATAAAGATCTGAAATGGAGCTGCTCATAAATAAGAGGTGGGAGTCTCCAGTTATTCTTTTGCCTAGTCAGACCATCATTATTTTAATCTAAAATGTTCTGCTGAAAATATCGGCTTCTCATTGACAAAATGAATACTGTCCCCTCCCCCAGCCATTAGGGTTTCTGGGTTTCTGCTAATATCTTTTCCATTTTCCTTATTTAATTTGTCTAGCAGAATGAAATAAAAACATGCTGACATTTTCAAGGAAATCAGATACTTCCCATGAAAGTTTTGATGGAAAATTTTCAAAGAGCCCTGAGGCTCCGGAGCTGGTTGCATCGGGGTGTGGCCAGCTAAATCTGCTGCCTGAATCAGTGGGGGCAATGCCTGAGCATCTCTTAGACCCTCCGGACTTTCAGGTGATTACTTCCAAGAGGCAAACATCTTTTATAGCAAGCCACGTGCTCTGGGTGGCACTGACTTTGCTCTCACAGCAGTTCTGGCTGACCTTGATGCGAGTGGTGCAGAACGCTGAGACGCGGCTGCCTCCACCCTCCCCTTCCTCCCCCTCGCACTGCGGAGGCACACGAAAACTGACCACAGCGTAGCCCTAAATGTTTTATTTTTAACTTTTGCCAGACAACACGTGTATCTAAGGCCAAACAAAAAGAGCCAGAGAACGGGGTGTAAGTGCTTGTCAATGTCAGACCGAATCATTGTCAAACAGGGGCTGGATTCTGCAGCTACGCTGCATGCAGAGCTCCCGTTTCCTTCAGTCGTGCTCTGAAGCCACAGCGATGAATGCCTAGAGAGATGGATAAAGGCAGACAGACATAGATACAGACTGACAGAATCAACCCCCAGATGGAGGTTGCTTGAATTTACCAGAAATTAAGATGCTGTACTGCTTAAGAAAGAGTTCCGTGATCTCATTAAGTCTCTTTTATGTCTCCCTTTTTATTTTATCCTCCACCCTCTTACAAAAAAAATAATTTGTGTTATTTGCAGATTGAATTAGAGGAAAATTGTCTATGGACTAAATAAAATGTTTGCATTCTTTTCTACTAGCAAAATCCTTCATTGAAGGCTTGTGTTTTTTAAAGGAGAAGAAAATGCAGTAGGACACAATAATGTCGTATATTCTAACTTGCTCTTGCAAATCAGGACTTCTTAATATTTTCCTTTTAAATAAAAATGCCATTTATCATTATCAAATGAAGTGTTAATGGAATCAACTCACACACAAACTCATGCATATATATATATAAATAAATATAATATATACATAAAAAAAATCTTTACTGCAGAGAATGATCAAGCACCTTGTCAGCAATCCATATTATATTCGTTAATTTGATTCCTGCCAAAAAATCACTTAAGTGAGACCTTCTGATTTCTTTCTCTAACGCTTGAGGCTCCTTTCATCTAAGCAGTGTTTATTAACCTATTTCTGAAAATCAGCATAAGCACAAGCTATATTTAATCTGTTCTTTTCATGTGCTTTAGGTTTTTTTAAATGTGTTTTGTTTTGTTTTTAATTCCAGTGTAAGAAATAGAAATTGAGCATTGGTCAGTATTAAAAAAACCCCACAGGTTCAGATAGTGACAACTGAAATGATAAAAACTAAAGTTTATCATGTTCATTTGTATTCTTTAGGGGGAGACCGATTCTAGTTTAATTCCAGGACTAATGGTAATGACAGCAAGAAGAGTATACTCACCTGAAGAATACCACCGTGGCCTGCTGACTGAGGTTTGGGGTACAGCTTCAAAACTCTGTGCTCTACCCCTAGTCTTACCAGTGTCCCCTTCTGCTGTCTTGAATAGCAAATCTCTTGCCTGCATGAGATCCTGGGTCCCCGTGAGAATGGTGGGTGCAAACATGCTGAACTCCTTAGTTAATCTGAAATCTGCGGATTAAAAGTGTTATATGACTAGTTATTCTTCTTAATACTTTCACACCAAAAATTGACTTAAAACCCCAGTAACCAATAAACTCTGTAGCTCCCAGAAACCAGATCCAGTTTGAAGATGAGCAATCGGCATAATTTTTACAGAGCTGGCAGATACACCTATAGCTACACCAAGAAATCCTGGTCCCATTCATATCAATGGAGTTTTACCACTGAGATGAACGTGTCCAGGATTTCACTCATACTTTTCAATATCCAGGCTAGAATAAGGCAGCCTGGAACAAGACAAACTTGCCGTTGTGTTCAGCGTAAAGGCAAGGTAGATCAGGACTGCCTACGTGAACTGCTTTGTGCATTCAGTCGCAGCATGGAGATACCCTCATTCACCAAATGCTCCACCTTTGACAATATTAGAGGTGGATTTTATCAGCTCCAAGGAGTTTCCCCTAATGGGTTATGTGGTGACAGGTTTTGTCCTTCTCCCAGCTCTGCAGCCAAGGATAAAACACTTGCCAAAACTAAACTCTCTCTTGTAGAATTTGATGAGGCTCCATTTACCTGAGGTAGGGTTGTGGCTACAGATTGATCTAGGAAGGAGCCGTCCTGCCTGGACACCCCCAGAATTCCTACCAGGAAGGATGAAACTTATTTTCCAAGCTGCTGTAAGAAGATGACTGTGGTAGTGAGATAGTCCTTATGAAAATTATTGTAATCTGAGAGCTAAAGCAAAAAGATACCAAAAAGGAGCAGGTAAGACAAAGTTATTTTGCTTTTTTACCCTGTTTATTTAGAGAAGTGGGTGGCCTCTAGTCAGGAGATGACTTTGAGTCCCTTAGAGGAAGTCCTTCTCCTCCCGTCAGGCAGGCAGGGAAAGCAATGGCATAACTTGTTGAAAGTTAGAGACTGAATCAACCTAACATTCTCTGAGAACCCAAAATAAATAAGGCTTGCTTGAGCCACTCAGTTCAAACACATTCCTGAAAGGTGTTATACCTCACAAGTATCACTCGCATATGTATACATTGCGAAATAGAGTGGATAATAAATCTTCTTACTATTTATTGCTCTGCCAATATGTATCTTGGCAATATTAAAATATATGCATGCATGCTTATGAATTTTATTTCTCTTCAAAGGAGCCAGCTCCTTGTACTAACGACCACAGCTATGACTTGATAGACTCCTCTTTACCTGGCATGCCTATAGAAATCTCTAGAGAATTAGGATTCTCATTAAGTGTACTGGAAAGCGGAATCTAATCAAATGTATGCCAAAGCTCGCTGTTAAAAATATGCAACTATAAATTTCATTTCTGTAGAAGTTGTTGCAGTCCTACAGTGACCACTGAAGTCTTTTTTATTTATTGTACCATGAATACAGAATAGATAAAATTAAATCCTCCATAATCAATGGCTCCAATTTACATGCGTTACTTGTCAAAGTGACTTTCTCTGGTCTCCACAAAATGCTATATAATGTGACATCTCACAAGTCTTCAGGAACATCCTAAGATGAATCTGAAAGATAAATATTGCAGTTGTGAGTCTTTCTGTCATGACTCAAATAATTTTAAAATTGCAGAGATGTATTCCTCTAACAATGTTAAAATTGTTCTAATGCAGGATAAAATGGTAGTTTTAGTCGCTGTAATTTTTATAGCAGCTTGTAATTTCCATGCACTCGTTACAATTCTCAGATCAGGAAATATTACAGGAGAAAATGTTTTCACTGGAAAATCTGCTCTGCCGCTCATCTTCCCTGTGAAGAACATACCCAATATTTAGGATCTAGGAAGGCTTTTATGAGTTGTTTGATGCTGTAAGTGTCAGTTAGACCATTTGATTTGGATTAGTGTCATTTCTGGAGTCTGTTAAAGGGATAAGTATGAGCCCACCTCCTGTTTTCTCCCCAAAACGTACTTTTACGAGCACTGATGCACTCATTTGGATCTATTCTGTTTGGGGCCACTCACCAGCAGGCTTGGAGACGTTTGAGAAACAGGAAATGTCAGAGTGAAAAATTCGTGTCCTTTGGTTCTGCTTTGAATTGGTTTTAAGTCCCCAAATTAGAAGAGCTATGATTACTACAGAAGGGGTTTTAGAAGAAGGACTTGAACAGTAAAAACTCTCAAAATGCAGGTACCTTAAGTGTACGGAGGTCTGACAGAGTGCTGTTGACATGTGTGACCATCATTAAATACACCGCGCTGGAACTTCAGGCTTGTTTGTTGATATGTACCACAGTGGGTCCTTTCAGGCTGTCTTTGGGTTAGGGTGCTGTTGTGACTGTAGCTGTGGTGACATGACAGCAGATATTTTCTAGATAAACTGATAAAGGGGGAGAAACGGGGCCATCCTTTGGGCTCACGCACAGGCTGGAAGAGGAGGAGGACAAGGTAGTGTACAGGGAGATCACTGTGACATTATTGCAACAAGTCACGTTGAGTTTGCACCATGAAAAAGTGTCTACAATCGTTAATGCCGTGTCAGGCTGCACACCTACAGGCGGTATATCAACACCGTGTTTTTCCTTTGATTGAGCTGCTACGGATACTTTTTGGAGAGGTACAAGGCAGCCCAGAGGAACTCCTGCATGGGGTTAAGTATGGCGTTTTGGCATATAGAAAGGATGGTGCACAACGGTACTGCTCCAGGGAAGAGTTTGGGCAGCTCAGGAAGGAGAAGTCCCTCTGGAGACCTGCCAACATGGAGGGGAAGATTTGGGCTTTATATCCAAGGGGACAAACAGGCAAACTGTCTGCTTGTCATGGGACTGGGCCAGCAGCCCTGTGCTGTACCTTTGGGAATAGCCTGGGTTTCCTAGACGGTGAAGGGGCAGTTATGCTTCATATCAGTGGTCGGTAGAGAATTGCCTGCACCCCTCTCCCGTGTTACATATCCCCATAACAGCCGGGAAAACAACCCTGCACTTAGAGGGGACAAGGAAGTTGTCCACCAAGCAAAGAGAGCAGGCTCCAGAGGGTAGAATAAGGGACCAAAATGGCACATCCTGTCCTGCATCCTTCAGGCTCGAATTAAGGGGAGACGCAATATCACTGCCTATACCTGGCTGGAGGGAACGGGAACTGGGGAGTGAGGATGTTTTTCACATTGGTTAGGGGATGAATAATTAACACTAATTACTTATGTTTGACATTGAGAAATGTTTTGTAGCCGTGAAGCAGATTTTGAGAAACTTTTTCCTGAGAGGTTTTTTTTCCCTCTTACAGTTAGTGCACATCTTGTGTGCTAAACCCTGTGCTAGTGTCTGAGCGGGGCTGGTGGGAGATGGGGTGAAGACCAGACTCTCCATGCAGTCTTTGGCCCTCTCCTATTCTCTGGCTGCCAGGACTGGCTCTGAGACACAGGGCCCTAAATCACAAGCCTAGAGAGGAACAGATCTGGCCTAAAGCTGCCTGTGCCTTTATAGCCTCGACCCTGCTTGAAGCAGAGCCCAAATAAACACCTTCATTTTTCAAAGGCAAATTGCTGGAGCACCAGTGCTGTAGTACCCCAGAGGCCAGCTAGACTGAGTGCTCAGTGCTAAACCCAGCCTTTCTGTATGAGATCACGTCTTTTTAACTCATTCTCCCCATTCTTATTGTCTGATATTCTATAATTAAAAATTAAGACAAGTGGAGAACCCAGACTTTTGAGCTAGAAACTGATAAGCCTCCCTCCTCTCTTAAAATTGACGTATATATTTTGTTCTCATAAAGAGCTGTTGGATACAGCATCACCTCAATTATAATGAAACAGCAAAGAAATTCCACATTGGGAAAGGTTTTCTGAGGGTATATTCTCAGTTACTGCTGAAGATTAAAAATAACCTTCTCAAGCAATAAATTGGTTGAGACAGTAACAGGACCAAAATCATAGTGAAATCTAGTAATGAAATATTAATGCTACCATGTTAAGCTGGGAAAATCATAAAAATTCATTTTGCAGAGCTGCGTAGATCATATTACTGGTGTCCTGAGCTAGCTAGATTTTAATGTGCGGCGCTTTCTACTTGTGTCCTGTTCCTATATACAATTCCTATTAGCAGAAAAGATGACCAAACTCTTAAGTCATGTAACTGCTTCAGCAAAGCATAGAAACCCTGTTGGAGTACATGGCAGTAGCTCTCTAGAATTAGAAGGCATGTTGCGAGTGACACAAAGAGAGCTGTCAAGTACCTGGCGCTTTGCTTTACTGCTCCACTAAATGGCCATTGTAGAGCTGCAGCAGACATACGGGGAAATTTTATTTCTAGGGCAACATTATTTTGCGTGAAACTGAAATTAGATAAAAACTAGGCGTTAAGGTATGTTTGAATTTCAGTTAGTGCTTGATCTTTGTATGCCAAAAGGACCTCCCTCGGATACTCAGTCTAGCTGCAGGCTTTCTTTCAGGTCCTGGAACCTGCAGCTTTCAGAAGTCAGGCCAATTTAAATTGTGTAGATTTTGCTGCTTTACATAACCTATTTGAATTTGGTAGGTTTAAAAACCTGCAAGGTAAATAGGTACATTCTGCATACGCCTGTCCGCCTGGCTTTGGCGGTAGCTTTAATGACACACAGTTAAACAAAATGGCGAGAGGAAGCCTAGCAAGGTCTAGCCACGTGGCATTAACCCTGCGCAGTGCTTTCCAGAGCAGAAGGGGTGGCTGATTCACTGTCCAACCAAGGTAACTCCATTTTATCAGTGTCCCTCATCCTCCCGCTTGTGTCAGCTACCGTCCCTTTCTGACACACCGCAGAGAGCTCGTGTGCTATTAGCAGCGGCCGTAGCTCAGCTGGAGGTGGCTGCATCAAGCTCATAGATGTAAGGAGGACTGTATACGTCATATTTCATACAGCAGGTTGGAAGGAGGGTTATGATCCTTGCAGTCAGACTGGCTTCCCGTGCCCAAGAAAAATGACTCCCAGAGACAGACTTGGGAGGCCACCAGACAGACAGACACCGAGGCCCTGACCAGAAGAGCACGGGCAGCTTGCCTTGGAAAGAGATGGGCCCCTCCGGGCTGAAATGGCGGCCACAGGATCAGAGCAAGAGCAGCTGGAGCAGCAGAGCTCGCCGCAGCGTCCACACCCGGCGTGGCCGGTGCAGAGACAGGCATGGTACCTCCAGAAAGCCGATGATGGAGGCAAGGTGCTGAGCCTGGGACGGGATCCTCAAAGGGGCAACCAAACCCACCGGGACCGGCCTCGTGCCCAGGACAGAGGTGAAGGCCTGTAACCGAGCTGCTCCAAGGGACAGGTACGTACATACCGAAGGCTCGTTCCAACGGCCTGCAGAAATCCTGCTCCTCGCCCCAGGCCAGGGTCTTTCCTGATGCCAGGCAGCCACTGAGTTTCAAGGCTGAATTAACTCCAGGACATCGTTACTATGCATTTTTTTTTCTCTAGGGCCTGAATACTGTAGGGTTTTGCTCCCCTTGAAGTCTCAGAGGGAGGCTCAGTCAAATCAACGACAGAGCTGCTTTGCTGCCTGTATGCCAAGGATAAGAAAGCTAAATTAAAAAAAAAAAATGGCAGCAGCATCTTCCTGGCCTAGCCTGCCTGTAGGCGTCACCTCGCAGCTGGGTCCCTGGGTGCACAGACCTCGCTGGCCTGAATTTTGCCCGGCCCTTTGCTGTTGGCAGGAGCCTTGCAGACCTGCCGAGGGGACACTCCAGGGTGACTCTGCAGAGCGCTGGGTGCGTGTGCCCTGGGCAGCGCCTAGGCAGGCTGATCCCCTAGGCTAAGTACCAAAACGGAGCAGAGAGCATAATCTGTTTTAATGGATCCTTCTGCTGCTGCTGAGTAACTCCCTAGTTTGGATTACTTTTGCTGCAGGCACGATTAGTCAGCAATTGACAGGGCAGGGGGTCTCGGTGGGGAGTCCGTAGCTAGCTAAGAATATGCGCCAAACAAACATTATTTTCTGGCTTATTGGGAGAAAAACCTGCAGAGAGCAGAAAGTTTGTTCCTCGCTGTTTTCCTGGGTAGGGGTGCAGTCTCGAAGGTGATGAGACAAACACTTGAGGATGGCTGATAGCACTGGAGTGCAGAATAAACAAGGAAATGATACTGGATCCCAAGGCATAGGAAAAAAAAAGAGACCTGCTAAAGACAGCTCAATATCAGAGAGAAGAAAACCTTCCTGAAACCATGCGAAGCCCCTAAAACAAGTGTCTGAAACGATACACAAATGGTTCTCACCTCCTTTCACCTCAAAGAATCAGGCATGTTCACAAAATGCTTCTTCAGTGTTTGCCTTTGAATAATGAAGCAAAATATAACGGTCAGTAAAGTTAAGCCATTAAGAGTAAATCATTTGTCTTTCCATTGGAAAGCAGCCTGGATTACCCTGTAACACTGAAGCCATCTGTAGTTCCCACATCGATTTTCTTCTCCGCGGCACCGAACGTACAATATCAGCAGGCGCCTTTGAGTGCTCTCTCGGCCACGTGGAGAAAATAGACAAAAGCCCTCTGGGCCTCCTGTATGTGTATGTGCAACCTCACCTGTGTGACACCTGGCTGGGCCCAGCACAGAAATAAGCACACGCAAGCCTGGCAGCCTGCTGAATCGGCATATTTGCTGCGGAGGGGAAAATACTGCCAGGAAGCAGTGACCTGCCTCTTTTCTGCAACGCACCGGTGTGCAGCATCCCAACAGGAGTAGCTTTGTTCTGTGCCAAGCACCTCTGAGACAGAGGAGACTGCGCCCAATTTGGCGGAAATAAAAAGCAACCTCCTCTTTTTGTTATTTGCTGTTCTTGTGGAAACTCTGCTTCCCCTGATCCACTGCAAAATGCTGTTTTCACTTTTCAGACAGCTACAATTTTGGCCTTTTCAAGAGAAAATACCTGTTTAAGTGCCTCTGAAGGCATGGCAGCTTCTTCACTGTGCCCGACGTTTCATTGCACCTGACCCTGCCTTGACCAGGCAATGGCACAGCGCTGGCTCCATCCGAAGCAGTCCGTGGCACTTTCGGCGGCTGGAAAACCCACTGGCTCCATTTTCTCAATCTAAGCCAAGTGGCTGAGCAGCACATGGCAGTTCCTGTGTCCCTCCTTTAATTAGACACTCTAAGAAGTGAGAACAGCATCAAATAAGGTGAGGTCCCACTATTAATAACTAGCAAGTGACTGTATATTTAGATACTTTAAAAAAATCCAAATAAAACCCTGTGAGCTTAAGATCAGAGACAAAAAGTGCCTTTTATCTTTCTGAGCTCATTTGAACTCTCAAGTCAGCGAATGAGTCCACTTCACAAGACCTCAGAGCCATGCCAAAGCTGTCTCTAGCCCTTGCATTCAGCATTGCTGCGACTGGTCACAGCGCAAGCAGCAGAGACCTAGGCAGTCACGATCTGCCTGCCCCACAGTGCAACGACGTCCCCCAGAAAAGCCAGCGCTTCCGTCAGGCATACAGGACGTGACACTGAACCTGTGCCAAGCCACCTTGCCTACAGAGCAGCCTGCAGAAGAGCAGGTGCCCCCTTCTTTGACGGAGCATTTGCCGTGTTGGTTGGTGTGGGAAGAAAGGCAGCGCTGCTGCCGCCGCTGAGCCCCGGGACTGCCCGAGAGCTGCGGCCCCAGTGTCCTGCGGAAAGCCACAAATGTCAGCGGAAGATGATGAAGTATGAATTCAAAGGTTAGCCTATTTTTTCCCCTAAGCTCTAAAGGAGGGAATCACTACCTTCTGAGATGGATGGTGTCATTAATCAGACACTGAGAGTTCAGTCCCTTGTACAGTGCCAAATCATCTGGACTTTTATCTTCCCAGCCCTGCACAGAAGACAAATCCAGGCCCGCTAGTGCTTGGGAAGGGGAGTGGGGTGGGGAAGAAGTTATTAGGGGGAAATTCGTGAAGCATAAACAAAATTTCAGTGAAAGGTTGTTCCTGCCATGCCACGATTATAAATGAGATGATCAGCCACAAAGAACATTATTTTTTGTGGCTTTAGCAAAATGATGCTTCTGTTCTGATGGTAGAAGTAAAAAATTTACAGGGAGAGGGAGAGGGTTCCTTTAAAAATTCCAGATATTTTAATTAATGCCAATAGCATTAAAATATTATGGCTTGAGATGCTTATGAAAAGTCTCTTTTATTCATTAAATTTCCCAGACCCAACATAATTAGAATTCTTAACATTCGTGATCTCTCAGCATAGGCTTCCAAAATTAATGGTCTGAGTAATTTCTTACAGCAGAATAACTGAGTTTCAAAATAAATGTATTGCAGTAGTAAACATCAGCTTTCTGTAAAGGCAGGATGCACCATTCAAAGACAACTTGCGAGAAGGGAAACACCCTTCATTTCCTCTCTCCTGGATTTCCATATTCAAAGGACATAATGAAGGACTGTAAATTCCCATACTCAAAATTTAAGGAATCCCTGAACAGAAGCTGCCTGCACCACTTGTGCATGCAAATCGTGCTGCAGTTTTAGTGTCACACGTTCTTTCTGCCACACTCAGTATAGGAGAGGCTGGTGCTCAGGGTGAATTAGGAGGACAGGTTAGTAAGGGATGCTGGTTTCTGCTGGTCCCTGCTTCATTTGCTGTGGAAGTTGAGAGGGCTGTGAAGAATGCAGCTGGGCACGGGACGCTGTCCTGGTTCAGCCGTCTGAACGGTGCCCTGCAGATCTGGGTTCTGCCAAAAGCCTGCTCTGTGAGCCTGGGAAGGTCGTTTAACCCAGACGTTTTGCATGGGGTTGCTAAATGTATGCTGTTCATTTTGGCATCTGATTTCCAGAGCGCGGAGCTCTTCCAGCTGCAACTCCTGCTGGTGGGCTGTGAACCCAGGAAGAGCCACGCCGAGCTAGGAGCTGTAAAACCTGCCGTTTCCAACCGGGCACGGCGGGATCTCACAGCTCTTTCTGGCAGCCTCCTGATGGTGAGACTCAGGATTCTGGATCCCATTCCCAGCCCTGGAAAGCCCGCAGCTCTGGTGGGTGCAAATCATTCTGCCCGTTCCCCTGCATCTCATCCTTGTTCCAGTGCTGTCCTTTCTTACCCCGTCTCTTTGCCTGGCTAGTCCCAGTCCCCCCTGTTTGGGTTCATTTCCTGAGGTTCAGTCCCTTTCTCTGTTCAGCACCAGGCTTCCCACACCTGCACTGCTGCTCAGTCCCACCATCTTCGCCCAGCCCATCAGGCTTGTCTAAATATCCCTTCCTTTCCTTATGGCTGCAGTTCCTCCGGGATCCTGGCCCAAGCCTCCTTTCTTCTGTGCCAGCATGGTTGAATTTGTTCCCCTCATGGTCTTGATGCCAGAATAAAGTGATCTTTGCACCCGCAGCGTAGTGATGAGGAGCTGTGACCACAGGCAGTATCTTGCTCCGATTCTCTAGCCAGGTGTTAACACATGCTCCGTAACTCGTGGTGGCCAGCGCGTGAGCCTGCGCTGCGGTGGGTGCTGCAAAGGCAATCAGCTGCTCCATGCTGATGGGTGGGTGCGATGGGGCTACCCTGTTTTGGACAAGCCGAAGGGCAAGACAAGCCCAGCAGGACAGGATCCTCAGAGTTTTTAGGACGCCCACTGAAAAAAAGTCTTTGCTGAGGAAGTCAGATTGGATTTTTTTCAAATGCTTTTACTTGGCCACACTTGCATAGATTTTCACGACAGTAATGAAAAGGCACATCCTCAGTACAAAGGTCACAAGTCGACTAAATTTCTACTCCCCTATCCAAACTATGAGGAGCTGTGGTGCATCTTAAAGAAGAGGATGTCAGTTCTTTTTCTCTTTTACCATTACAAAACAGCGCATTGTTCCCTGGCCTTGCCCTTGGGAATAGCTATATTGTTTTGGCTGAAGCTTTCAAAAAAAATTCAGCCTGAGGCAGATGCCCAGGATGGAAAATGACAAGTTACTGGTCAAAATATGACAGTTATAAGCAGCTGAAAGTAGAGTCTTGTAATTGGAAATGTCAGACGGTCTTGACAGTAGGCAGTGCTACCAGCCCACCAACCTCAGGAAGTTTGCTCAGGATTTTATGTGTAGGTGGAGGCAGTGCGTGCACCTCCTAGTAGTCTCAGTAATTTTACACATGGCACAAAAGGAAGTAGCAAAGTTTTCTGGGTGTTAAAGCATGGCATGAACTGCACTTCTGCTGCTGGCAGTTTGTATTCTATTTGGACACAAGCTGGAGAACCGCCATGCTGGCTTAGCACAACCCTGCGGCTACCTCCCGCCTCTGAGGCCAGGGGAAAGGCTCTGGAAACAGAGCGAGGATTGAACGTCCATCCACACCTGAGCTTCCCTCTAGCTATCGCTTTCTGAGTGAAGCTGGATTCCTCAGCACTTGAGTTGCTAAACTGAGGACTTCTGGGGCAGTTTTGCAGGGAGGGATGGCAGGCCTCTGCCCCCCAGCCCCTGTGAGCGCTGCTCATGCCCTCAGCATCCGTCGTGTGGAGGTGTGGTGGGTGCGTTGGAAGTGCTCTGCATTCTATTCATTTCTTGGTCTGATACGTGTGCAGCGACCGGGTTTGCTTCTTACAGCTTTTTGACTTTAGCCAGCCATTTGACTTCAGCTGAGGAAAACTTCAGAAGGCTCCAGCCACCGCTTGCGCTTGAACCAGCCGGTCACTACCTGCCTTTCAGACACCTTCCCGGGAGAGAAATTCACCTTTCCCTGGTGCAGGGGCAACCATCCAGCCCTGTAGTCAGTCACTGCAGTTTCATTAAGTTTTATATTTAACTTTCCCTCAGCACCTGGGACCAGAAGGAGCGTGTTAGTGTCTCGGAGCTGGAACACTACATTGAATTACCTTGTTGGTTTATCTGGTCATAATAGCAAGAGAGATCCCAGTGCTATAGTTAAGAGTCTGTCAGCATTTCCATTATAAACCTCTTATTCTCAAGAGGTTTTAACTTAGCTGTAAAAATCTGTTCCGTTGCACAAACTTAGTTTATAACATGGCATAGAACAATATTTTATCTTTTAATATTGAAAATACACACAGAGTCAGTTCATATTGAAATATATATATGTGTGTAGCCAAAGATATACGGGTTTTAGGCAGTGAACAACCTGTTCAGCATCTTCTCTTCTTTTTAATTTAGCTGACATGATATTATTACTCTGGCTATTTTAAATAGATAAGATACTGTGGTTTGACAACCTCTTCCATTACTGGCACATGAACTCCCCTAATATATGTTAATATGATCATTCACAAGTGCAGCAGAGTCACACTGTGGAGGAAACATAAGAGGTTTGGCACAAAGGCTGCTTGCCCTCCTTTTCCTTTTATTCTAGACACTCACTCAAGGACACTTTGCTCACGCTCTGAAAAAGCAAAGCAAAAGCTTTGACCAGCTGCCTGGCAGGAAGGATTTGGCAAATGTGTCATCATGGTTCTCTCTATTATGGTCTGCTGGGCAAGAAGGCACCAGCAACTGAGGAACAGTCTCCTCCAGGGACCCCTCTCCTGCCTGAACTGGTCCCCTAAGGTCTTTCCTCCGCACCGCATCCTCGGTCTGCCAGGCTGTGTGGGCAGGTGGGAGAAAGGCAGTGAGAAGGCAGCAGCTACGGGCTCTGGCTCTCCAGCTCTCACCAGGGCTTCATCTGATTTCTTTTTTTTTTTTTCCTTTTTTTGTTTCTTTAACCAGACGGTTCTTGATTTCTTAGCAGAAAGCAGCTGGGTCAGTGTCCTTCAGAGGAGCAGTGTCTGTTTATCTCACCTGAAGGTGCAACCACTGGATAACATCTTTGGATGGGAGGGTTTGAAGTCAATGACAAAGCGCACCGTTCCCACCTGGCGCACAGGGCCAGACAGCAGGGCTGCTGCAGAGGCTCCCTGCAGGGCGCAGTGATTTGTTTCTGAGGTTTTTCTTTTCTCCAGACACAGACCGACACAGGAAGGAAGCTCCTTCTCCCAAAGCCTCCAGCCCTCCTGAGAAGAGATGAAGCTTGCAGGACACTGGGCAGGATGAGCCATGCAGAGAGCCTCCACAGTGAGCGTCAAATAAAGCATATCCCCTAGAAATCTATCTTTTTTTCTGGGCAAATTGCTCTTTATGTGTTAAGGAAAAAAGAATTTTTTTTTCCAGCCTCTCTGACTTTTGAAGACTCATGGCAAGGTAGTTCATGCCCCAGAGACCCAGAAGTGCTCCCATTCTCCTGGTATGGCTGCACTGGTGCTACAGTGACTTTGAGAATGGAGTTTTCTGTTAGATAGACTGCCTGGCTGCTTTTGCTTTCCATCCCCACCCATATCACATGTTCCTCATTTCTTCCTGCTCTTTCGTTGGTGATGCTGCTGAATTTCAGATGGTTTGCTCAAGTTGGGATCCACCTTCAGCTGCTGCTTGGTGTGGCCAGGCAGCCTGGGGCCTCTGGCTGTGTTTGTTGGAGGTGGCTTCCAAGTGGATTCAGGATTTTCTTGCTCACAGGTTTCCTACCTCTTCTTCCAGGATCCGGTTCCCTTTTGACACTAACCTTTGGACTCCCTTCTCACACACACACTTCCACCCCTTTGACAAGGCTCAGTTTTCAGGACAGAGACTCTATTTCTCATAAAAATGCTGGCAAAGATAAGAGCCATACAGGTCTGTGGACCAGCTGATAGAAATTAATCTAAATCCCATGCTGATGGTTTCCCATCGATAGCCAAGGCTACACAGGCACGGCTGCAAGCCCATGATTCAGCAACTTTAACTGATTAATCAAGTCTCTTGATTTTTTATGCATGCAAGTGTGCCCAAAGCAGCTGTGTTAAGTCAGCTTCTAGTCAGAGTGTTAGCAGTGCTGAGGATGTCAAAGGGTTTTGTGATATTGATATAAATATATATATATGCGTAGTTTTCTGATTAGGTTGTGATTTTAAATAGTCTTTAGCAGCATTCGTTCAGTTAATAGAATCCTTTCTGCAAATTTACATGCACGTTGTACCTCTGATGCCGCATTTCTTAATTATGGATACACTTTATCTGAGTTAAACATGTAACAGGCCCCTTAGCATAAATTATACTTGGGGTGTGTGCACTGAGAGTACTTCCCAGGTGTGTGAGGGGATAAGTACATGTTAAAAAAGCGTATACATCTCAGAAGAGGTTTAGGAAATCTTTTCATTTTCCAAAAAAGCCCCTGCTAAAATCCGTAAGAACACCAAACCAGAGCAATTTTTGGCCGTGGTAGAGGAATGCTGTATCTTGTATTTCCTACATACCCTCATGGTTTTGGGGATGCGCAGGTAGAATTCCAGATGCTGATGGGCTTGGTAGCATCATAAGTGCGTGCTTTGAGACAGCGTGTTTATAGCTTTTTTCTTGATAAAATGAAGTAGTAACCAGAGAAAATGTCAGCATGTTTTCCTGACACCCTATTTAAAAAAAAAAAGAGAAGGGCATCTGTATTTCAGGGATCACTTCAGTCATCCTAATGCTGCAAAAGACAACTTTTTTGAGGTATACAGCTGGTGAGAGTGTGAGGAGCAGGTCCCGGGCTCATTTACAGCCCGCGGCTGCCAGCGAGCGCTCGGCAGTCTCGGCTGTGCCGGGGGTTAATGCTGAGCACTGAAAAGGCAGGGATGCATCTGTATGTTCAGCCTTGCTTTCAGTCTGCCCCAGCCTTCTCATACATAGCCACGCGTTTTACTGGCACGTATTAGGTCAAGCGGCTTCGTTGCCTTTCTTGGCTATTGAAGATTTATAGCCATCTCCTCAGTACAGGAGATCAGGAGACAGGACTTCCTATCATGTGGTTCTACTAGGTGTAAAATTAAGAGCACATTTCAACTCAGTATGTTAGAAAAAAAAGAGGAGGCAAAATCAGAAAATGAACGCTTGGCTTCAGGGGAGTCAAAGGGATACAGATATTTGTGTTTGTTAGAGTTTTTTCATGGCAGCAGTAGTTGTTGATGTTTATTTTTCCTCACTTCAGTAGAACAGTGTTTGTTAATAATTCTAATAATAAAACATCCACAACAATTGCCAGATTTGCCAATTTTTTTCAAAACTGTGGCTAAATTGAGTATTTAAAAAAAAGGAATTTCTTGTGGCTTTTCGTTTTTTTTTTACCCCTAAACATAGAAGACCTGGTGTAACATGACGGAGCCTGTTGGGACCTCCATGAGTGCCTTTGTTCTGGCCAGGAGAAGAGCTCAAATACACTTTACACAACTTGCATTGTGAGCTGCAACAATTATTGCAAATACACCAATATAAAAAACAAAACAAAAACCCAACCCTGCTAGAACTGACTCACAGATGGACAAATTTGTTATTGTTTTCATGATCTTTTGCAATGTGTTTGCAGGTTTCCACAGCCTTGTTTAAATTCAAGCAAGGACCTTTTTGCACCAACTTTGCAGGATTTCATTTGTGAGTTGTACATTTAATTCTCCACAGCAGATGGTGATGTGTGGGTGTACTGCTGTATATTTGCAACAGATTCCTTATCCTACAAAATTAATTAAGTGTCTCATGTGCTGATTTAAAATCAGAATTGTATTGTTTGTAAAAAGCTAATTCTTGCATATCATTTTGTCGGGACCTCTGCAATTCCAACAAAATATAAGGGAAGAAAAGTCTAAGTGCTGCTTTAAAGCAAATGGATCGTGGCAGCTCCAGTCAGTCCTGACGCGCAGACTGAAGAGCTAATGAGCTTGTGTGTTTAAAAATCACTTAAATAAAATTCAGTATTTTGGGTCTCAGTGTCCGGCTCCCCAGGTGTTGCTACGAAGAAGGTTGCTGGGCGGTTCAGCCACGCTCAGTGATACACAGCACCGACACGGCCGCCGAATTAAGCCCCTTTTCCTTTGGTGGGTTTCTTTCCTTATCAGGGATTTATTTTGAAATGATTGCTCTTTCAGTGGCATTGCTTATGTTCATTTCCAAAGTTTAGGGGACTTTTATTTTTGTTTCCTCCTAATTTGAAAAAGTCCATGAATAAGGACATGTCCTTATGAAGGCCGTCGCTGGTGGCTGGTACCCGCGCCTCGGCCACGCAGCCACCCCAGGCTGCACGTCCGGGTCTCGGAGGAGAAAGAGAAAATGTGAGGCTGAGCGGAGAATTTCAGCGGGGGTCAGGGACCTCCAGACTCGCCAGCCCCACGTCACCGACCGCTCCAGCAGCCTCGCCCAGCACAGAAAACAGGGCTTGGTCTAGGACGGGGTCCACATTGGGGTCCTTGGAAGGGGGGGAGCCCAGGGCCTCAATGGGTGTGGTGTTAAGCAGGTGGTCAGGATGGATAAAATGAGGCCAAAGATGGTTATTAGCCTGCTCCTCCTGCCCGAGTGATGGCTACTGGGCTGCTGTGAGACAGGGGCTGGTCCATCAGAAATGAAATTCAGGAAATTTGGTTCCTTACTTTAAGCGAAGGACCGATGCAGTGGGGTGCCGTGCGCCACACGGGCCAGGGGGGACAACGGCCTGGACGGAGCGTCCCCTGCGTGCTGCCCCTGCGCCATCGGGGGTATTAACAAAGAACTAAATAAAAGCTGTCCCTCCTGTCCCTCAGAGACTGGGGCAAGGCTGGGCGGGCGGCAGCACCCCACAGCACCCGGCGCTGGCCAGGAGCCGCCCGTGTAGCTGCTACGGCAAGGGTGTCGTGCCAGACGAGAGGGGCTGGGTGCGGGGGCTGCCGCCGGCGGGGGGGCACAGCAGCACGAGGGACCTCGGGGCTGTTGGCTGAAGCGTTTGGGGACAAGACACTTGTTTTGGTGACGAAGCCCTCATATCCACCCCAAAGCAACGTTCAATGTTGGGGGTTCCCGGACTTGATGGCGTACCAAGGCTCCCTTATCACATCGGTTTGCTTTATATCTGGGGGGGAGGAACTATGAACCAGCCTTGGGTTGTGTTTGCCTCCGAGTAACTCGCAGTAGTTGGGTCACAATTGGCGGCAGCTCCAAACCCCACTGATTTGAGATAAGACTGGAGGTTTGTTGTGGAATGGATAGGATAGAGGTCTGAGGATTTTATTTTTTTGCTACTGCACAAGAAATAATTTGCAGGCCCATAACATTTAAATGTGAAGGGAATTCAAGATGAAATATTTTAAGTCCTTTAAAATATGCTGAACTAGTGTTTAAAAATATCAGCGATACCTTAGGGGTGTGGTAGACAAAACTTCAAACCTTGTCTGAAAAGCAGCTGTTCAATGTTTTGTGCGTGTGTGTATCCATGTCCCCATCTTCCCAGTTATTTCTACTGAAAGAGCATTTCAGAAAATTGCTAATCTGACAGTCAGAAAGAACCAGTCTGATTTCTTCTCCTCAGTTGTGGGCGAGTCAAATTAATTGGCCTTTGTATGACCCATCCTTTTGGTCGCTTACCTTCCTACAGCCCTTTCTAATGCTCATCCCTGCTAGATTTTACAGGGAACAGGCTTTTTGAAAGGCAGGTTTTGGGTTTGTGGGAACAGAAACAATTTAAGCTCAGTCCCTTTTTGTAGAGTAGGTTTCCATTCTCCTCATCATCCCGGTAGCCTTACTGCACTCAATCCCATTTGAATTTCCCGAGCGCACCAGAGTGGCACAGCGTTTCTGGGAAAGGCCTCGGAAGCGCCTGCCGCCCCAGCGTACGCCTGCTCTGGTTGTGAAGGTACCACCCCAGCACACCCGGCGATTTCCACAGCAAGGGGCCGGGAGGCTGCGCTGCAGCAATGCCCAGGAGGAGCACCCCAAGGGCATGCATGCGTGTGTGTCTCTGTGTGCGGTTGTTGCTCTTCGTCTCCTTCCTGCAGAAGCTCCTGTTTGCCCCGCAGTGATTTGCCCCCTTATGAGTTACTGAAGCTCAGCTGGAATGGTTCCATCACAGCTTCTGGGTTTAAGAAGTCAGTTATTTTTAGAAGAGAGATACCGGATTAGTCTGGGATGTCAGAGCTTTCGTAAAGTTATGCTGGATTTGGTCTCCTTTCGTTTTGCACTGTATGTACAATGAATTACTTCTGTGCAGTGAGCTCAGTCTGGAAGATCTCCAGGGCAGGGAGCAAATCTTTTCTGTCATCACATGCTGACCTGGCTTTACCTCATCTCTCTGTGGTCACGTAAGTGAGATGTGTAAGTTAACAGCCTTGCCTGGCTCCTGCTACAGGTGATGGACAATGGGGTTCCCCGGGGCACCTCTCCCCATTATTTATCCTGAGGCTGATTCAAGTACCCAGGCCCCTGCCCAACCACCCCAATGGAAACCATTAATGGCACCAGAGTGTTCATCTGCACTTGGTTGCTACAAATTCAGTGTCACTAGGTAGGGTTGAGTCCCCACAGTAAAAATCTAAGAGTAGCTCACTGCTATCTTGAATATGCCAGCCATCATCTTCAGCATAAACTCCCCTCTCCCTTCACTCCAAGCCCATTACTGTGCCCAAGGTAGTCTGAAGTGGAATATAAAGTGAATGCACTTGAAACACCCTCCCCCAGGTGATTTTCCATTTATGCAGCAGGCTTGCTAATTGCAGAAAGAGTGATTACCCTTTCAGGAAAGAAATATAAAACTTGATTACTCTGAGTGTTAGTGAAATTTGGTTCTGAGCCCAGCTGGGCAGAAACTGTGTTTCAGTAAGACTTTATAAAACACTCATATAGGGTCAGTGTAGTGAACCAAGGGCCCATCTGTGACTACTTTTATCCAGCGTACGTTTGTGATACTCTCAAAAGGGGGACTGAACTTTACACACCAGATCCTTAAACCTGGCAGAGTCCTTTCTCTTGCGTTACACTAACTCTCTCATGCGTATGTGAACTTTCATACAGCTCACGTAAGCTCGCTAACGCGAGCCGTACAGAATGGAGAAACAGGTACCTTACGTGGATGAGATGTAGAAAAGCAGTAGCCAACCTTTAAGTGGAAGTGGGGAAATAATCTGGATCAGAACTGGCCTCTCTGAAGTGAGCAGCGAAACGTCAGTGTGGGCACTCACATTTCTGTCTTAAGAGCATCCAGACTGTATGGTGATTTTCATCTCGCTACTTTTCTGACAGTGTAAGGTACACAGAAGAAAGGACAAGAAAAAATTAGGCAATGAACCTAACAAATGCTATAACGTAGATAGTGTTTGTTATAGAATAACACTATTTACTATGGGTTTTTTTCTTAAATGGAAAGTGCAGGTTTTTTTAAAATGGGCTGGTGCATGTTACACTATGTTGTAAAGTGTATGCGTATATATGTATATCATCAAAAGAGTGCGTATATACATATATATATAGATGGATGGATGATGTTTTTCAGAGCCAAGTCTTTAAACAGAGCAAATTATTAACTTCTGTATTTTACTATGGAATGGTAAGGTTGATTTAAGGATGAATTAAGCAAGCTGTAAATTTAAGAACAAACTCATTCTGTGGCCTGAAATTAATTATTATAACCAACATGGTAACTTAATCTCACAAAAACACGAGTTTATTAATAGGTGAAGGAGCTGAAGAACCACACAGTCCATCCAGCCCTCTGATATAGTTTTCCTAATCTCAGTTACGAAATTCAATGCTGCAGTTTTACAAGGTACATATTCTCAATTAGTGAATGTTACAGAACATAAACATGAAGTGAATATTTGTATTAATGGGATTCAAACAAGTCAACTGAAAGAAGTATCAACTCTAGTTATAACACATGGTGAAAAGAATCAAATTTGGAATGTGATCATATATACTGTTGCACAGCAGATAATATGTACACTGTTTCATATTGCATGACATTCATAGCATATTCATAGAAAAGTCAAACTAAATGATGGCTTAAAAACTGTATTAACACTGAAATTTGCTTGCTACTTTTGTTAAGTGTTGATATTGAGTTAATATTTTCATTGTGTAAAAATACTGTATATAGTAGAAATCCTTCAGTATCTTCCACATTCAAATAAATAAAGTTACAGTTACAGTTTGGTATTTGGTGTTCAACATCTTAAATGGCCGATTCTTTCTAACCTTCAGAAAGAAAAACAAATAATGAATATGCTCAATCTGGCTTGACTAATACGTTTCTCTCTTGAAGACCTCGCTTCTGAAATCAGACTCTAACATCTGCCTCGTTTGAGGTGCGGCTGGGATTACTAAAACATCTGAACACAGTTAAAAAGGTGGAAAGTCCATAGCCATTCTACACACTTTCATTTATTGTCTGGACAATTAAAGTACAAATAATTCAAACACAACAAGGTTATGAAAAAAACATTTACAATACTTTCCCTCAGAAATGATCTAAACTAGCAAGGTTAACATGAAGTCATTCATTATAACTAAAGTATACAACTGCCTGGTCCTAAGAAAGATTTTTTTAAATTATTATTATTATTCAGATAGTAAAACACATCGTAGAGAAAAGATTCTGACATGCCTTCCCCACTAATGCTTAGCAAATGCATCAAAACTTTCCCAGCAAACTGCGCTCATTCATAGCAGATGATGTATAAAGGTTTCCCTGAACATTGAATGAGTGTTCCTTTAAACTAAAATCTAACATTGTTAAAGTAAAAAACTGATAAAATTATGATGCAGCCTTTGCTTTAGTTATTTGTCTACTACAAAAGTTTGCCTCTTCAGTGTGAAAAAACAATACTTAGTCTACATGCAGTTAGTGGGTATAGCATGGAAAAAATGCACAAAATAAGCACAAGTTATAAATAACCATAACGTTTTATTACCATTAAGACTAAACTTGTATTGAAAAGATTTTATATAACAAGACAAGAAAAGCAATAGCAAATTTAACTATCAACTAGATTATGCATAGCGAGTAACTGTTTCTAGTACTCAGGGAAGAGCATGACCCTTTTTTGTTTTAAATATATAACCGTACAAAGCACAAACATACTAAAATGATCAGTGCACTGGACATGGGAGAGCACCCCCTCAGTCATTTTGTTCCCTTAGCTCTGTTTTCCCCAATCTGAATTACATTAAAATAAAGACCCAGTTGTTTTCTTTTCTACTGTGCAGTAAGAAAAAATATTCACAACAAACATGACAATATATCAAACAATATTTCTACACAAGTTACCTTGATACCTCTGTCACTTAAGTATCATAAGAAAACATTTTAAGACATATACAAACAAAACTAGCAAAGTGTTACAACTTATAATAAATTAACCAAAAGAAAAAATAACTTTATATATATATATTTATATTATATATACACATACACACACAACAAAATGACACAATAATATGCTTCTTCCCATAGTTTAAGTAAACAAATAAGTAGACTAGCCAAACTAGCTATATTTGATTTTGGCCATATGCATCACATCGGCAATTAAATAAATAAGTGTTTCAAGCAACATAAACAGTGTTCCAAATGTGCCAACACAGCCCAATTATATTAGCTTGGGCTATAAAGTGAATTTGAAAATTCTTAACAAATTTAAAGCAAATGTATTTTTTCTAAACACATTACATTTAACTATGATACTAAGATATGTAAATAATTTTGTAGCACCTACTGCTCAAACCAAGGAAGTTTTTGATCAAAAAATTAATTTTTTTAACTTTTGTTCTGCTGATATCCCATACTGATGACTTAAAGAAAAACCATCTTGCAACTCATCTCCTTGCTTTTGGGTTTTGACTGTGGGTAACTGCGTGCCTGGGAAGAACACTCTCCCGTACTGTATTTAATATTTTTATTACATGCTATGAAAAGATACGAAGATCATCTGTTTGTAGCCCATCCTTCAAAAAACAATCTACTAATCCAGTTTAAAACACACATCTTGATCTCTAAAAAGTTACCAGTGCAGTATGAACATGACAAAGTTGTCAATTTCCCCTAAATTAGCCAGTCAAAATATTTTTTCTCAAATCCAGATTCTCTTGTAAAAATTCTTTATATTTTATAAAAATAGATTTTTCTTGAAACCCATTTTCAGCAAAGAGACCACCTCTTTGGCAACATTGTTAATGTTATTTAAATTGTTATGTCATCAGGTATCCCCCTTTACCCCATTCCCTAACAGAAGACTGTTTAGTTCACATGATACAAAAGAAAAAAGGAAAAATAAAAAAAGTTGCAAAATTATGTTCTTCTTTTTGCAATTTTTATTGTTCCTCTTTAATTTATGTGGGGGGTTTACCAATCTGATTCAATCAATGTTTTGAAAAAAAGAAAAGAAAACAAAAATCTTTTTTCTCGCTTTTAATCCCATTAGTTTGTAAAAATTGTTTTTGTTTTATTATTTTTTCAAATGAGTGAATGGTCATCTTAAAAAGACCCACCTTCAAGGAAGGTAGTAAAACTAGCTGGCCGGGTAAAAATCCCTGCACATTGTTATCTATGTATATTATATTCAACAACGACAGCTATGAAAGAACATTCAATGCATCAAAGGTTTTTTTTTTTTTTCTAAGCATTATAAAATCCTTTCCTGTTCCTCACAGGATATCCAATGTTTTAATACTTAGGCAACACTGGCTTATAAAGTCCATGGTTGAATATAAGCCTTGAAGAGTTTTTTTTTTGTTTTGTTTTGTTCGTATATATATTTATATATATATATTTTAGTAAGTAAGGATATGAAATTCAGGATTTGTGGGTTTTATTGGTTTTAAAGGAAACTTGCAATACTCTGTCTCCTAAACGGTATCCATTAAGGCTGGCAATCGCCATGGCAGCTTCGTCGTAGTTGGTCATGGTGACAAAGCCAAATCCCTTGCACTTGTTGGTGTTGAAATCACGGATCACCTTGACATTATTGACTGCTCCAAAGGGACCAAACAACTGCCACAGCACGCTCTCATCCGAGTCAGGAGACAAGTTGTAGACGAAGATGCACCATCCAGTCCCAGTGTGACCAGGGATATTCATTCCGACAAGGCTCGTCATACCATCAATTGTGATCGGAGAAAACCTACCAAGTAAAAAGAGGGGTCTATTCTAAATATATCTCTTGGCACAAACTACATAGAACCAAGACTTTAAAGTAAGCCAATGTTAATGAAGGTTCTTGATCCTATCCCTGGAAGATGACTACATAGCCACCCTTGGTCTCTAACTCCTACTTAAGTGGAGGGGAGCTGTACTAAAAAACCAGACCAAATCTGGGCATAAATGCATCTCCCTTCAAGGATAAGCCCTACTTAGATGTACACAAAGATCTAATAGAAGAAATGCTTATGGACAATCTAAGTCAAAAAGGGCCCGCACATGCTGCAATCGGTAAGAGCTCATTTAAAGAGGCCTGTAGGAATTTGCCACTTATCCCCATGTCGTGGTTTAGCCCCAGCCGGCTTAGTTGCCGGCTGGGGCTAAACCACGACACCCCATCACTAAAATAATGTAGTTTCAAGGCAACGGAGATCTAATGCTTTACTCTTTACTAGTTTGCAATGAAAAAACCCCCAAACTTCAAGACTTATTTTAAGGGATTAATATGAAATGCCATTGTCAGGATTCAGCTATAACAGTAGCCTCTTTAGCAAAAAATACTATTAGATTTAGAGAGACATCTGTAAGCGGTAGATTTTAATTCTCCTCCTAGCTTAGTCCTTAATTGACATACACCGGGAAAAAATCCAGTTAATAAAGAAGTACTAACACTGGCCACATATTAAAAGATTTATGCAGCAATTGTAGAGTAAGTAAAACAGTGCATAAATATAATTAATGAGCATGTCAACTAATACCTTCATACTGTGAGACTTCATGTCCATGACAGGCTCTTAGGTTCTCCGGATAGTCAACGTAGAGAGACAAGCTCCTAGAAATCTAATATAGCACCCTAACGCCCCACCCGTCCCATCCCCCCCCGCCCGTCATCTTTTGGGACCTATTTTCTTAAAACATCTGAACTGGGAAGCTAAAGCCAGGTAGTGTGTTTATGAACACAGAACCGCCACAAAATAACACAGGCTGGACAGGATCTATGGAAGTCATCTGACCAACCTCCTGCTCAAAGTGAGGCTAACTTCTCAAATGAGATCTGCTGCTCATGGCCTTGCAAAGGAAAGTTTTGAAAGTCTCCAAGGATGGGAGGCTGCTCCAGGGGTCCACCACCCTCACTGTGCATGATTTTCTCCTAAACTCCGTTGAATTTCCCCTGCTGCAACCTGTTACTGTTGACTCTTGTCCTTTTGCAGTTGACCTCTGAGAAGAGCTCAGCTTCATCTTCTTTCTAACGCCCCTTGTAGGTAGCTGAAGACAGCAGTCAGGCTAAACTCTACATTTGCCTTTCCTGAATTTCGCCACGTTCCTCCAGCTTGTCAAGGTCTCCCCAGTGGCAGCCGTGGCCAACAGCACAGTGACTGCCCCTGCTCCCTCACCAATTTAGTGTCACCCATTAATGCAAGGAGGGCGCATTGCAGCCCGTGACTCAGGTTATTAATGAAGATGTTAAGCAGTATCAGCCCTCAGGATCAACATAATTTTCCTTTCATCAGTTTGAAAAAAAAATGACATGCTTTCTGAAGCTACACTTTGGGATACGTTTTAAAATAACAACTGCACAGAGGAAACGTCTTAATAAAAATCCAGTTTCACATGTACCTTCAATATGAGTTTTAATACCAGAACTGAATAATAATTCCTCAGGATTTTTTGAGTGGAGGGGGGGACTCAGTGTTGCTGAGTGAGCCCTTGTGCTCTCCAAAACATCTCCTTTTACACTTGTAATATTTCCACATACGTTTAGCAATCTGCCAATATTATGCAGTGTATATTAAATAACCATAAAAAAACTACACACTTGATGGCTGCTCACCATTCTGTTGACTCCTGATGGTACTTCATATGTACGTTCAAGGAAAAAAGACACTTTAGAATATACATCTTAAGCTGAGGAACATCACTGGGGTGTAGCCACGCTATAAATGAGCAGTTCACAAGTGCTCACAGTATTGGATCCTTGGACATACATACAGGTTTGCAGACAGTTTATTAAACATACGTGGCAATTTTCTGATTGAACTTCACTTCTGCAAATCCTACTCTCAACATCTTTTAGTTTCTCTCCTGCATACTGAAACTAGTAACATTATCATAATGGTTCAGCATGGTATTTCCCCAGCTGCTGCAAACAAAGACAGCTGGACAAGGCCAATTTCTACCGCTCCTTCCACCGTATATGGAATTATAAATAAGGCGGCCAGGACAGAGCTTGTACAAGCCAACAGCTTCAACTTCTTTTGAAATTTGGAAGATGGGACTTTAAGCCCATTGCTGACAAGTGCCAACTGTGCTAGTAACATTTGTAAGCCAGCAAACACTCCTTTTCTGCAATGTTTAAAAATTTAAGCATGAAGTACAACACTAACGTATATACTACCCTGCAAGTGACATTATTGTAAAATCTGTACAATGTAAAGCTGCATACATCACAGTACGGTATAAAGTTTTGCATTTTTAAGGAATGCTGCATTGATGTAAAGGGTTAAAGTTTCATACAGTTCACCGGAGAGCAGCTTTTCCCTGGAAACCTTTAGGAGCTATGCCGCTTTCAACTATTTATGTACTGTGAGCACAGGAGCTGCTGTAAAGCCAAGAAACTAGTGCAAGTGTATTGACACAAATACAAGCTAACCTATTGCATAAGTAGCTTTGCTACTAGAAAGTGAGCTGAAATTAGTGTCAATAAAACCTCTTTTCCACATCAGCACATCTCGTTTTCCATCAGTACCACATAATTAACATGGGGAAAGAATGAACCGACCCCCAAACCCAGGAACACTACACTATGGATGTTTCAGAAATTTTTGTCAATACAGTATTTTGTGTGACCCTATGCCTGTAAATACAGGATTTGCTATACCAGTACCAGTTTTCAAGGTTTGCTGGGAGGAGACAACTAATTTAAGATACCTACAAAACAGCTTAAAAATCCTGCTGTGATTTAAGACTAACATTGCAGACTCTGAATACTAAGAAAGCAGATGGATAACCCAAAAGAGACAGGTAACTCTCCCTCTGTAGGTCATAGGCAATTAGAATTCAAACCCTCACTAGTTTGGACTAAGCTCTGTTTGTGCTGCACCACACACCGGTCCAATTCCAGGGAAAGCAGCAGCAAACTCGGGGGAAACTCCCAGAACAAACCCATCCTTCTGACACTGACTTGTACCTGACAGATACTTGAGGCTGAGAGTTTTGCCATGTTTTTGGCAATGTATCAAGAAACAAATGAGATGGGAGAACACAAGAGAAGCAGTGTGTGATAAAATCAGGTGGCAAGTTCTGACTCATCACATCACCATCACCACTAAGGATATTGTGAATGTAACAAAGGTACTAACGAACACCAGAAGTAGTGCTTCTGGGAAGATACACCGCCTCTGTTTTGACTATTACTTTCGTGAGTAGTCTTAAGATTTGTGATTTGTATGATAGCTACTGTGGCAGTAGTTAAAACCCATGTTACTGTCTAATACTAGCTAGGGTAAAGATATACTTACCATACCATTTTACAAGGTGAGCTTTAAAAAAAGCTCAAACAATTTTCAAATGTGGCGAGTAGACCATTTCAGAAGATTAAGAAGTATTTTCTCATCTTAATTGTGGGGAATTGCTGGACATCTTATGGTAAGATCAGGAATAAGACTACACCTTTATTTTGCTGTAAGGTTCGCTTGCGTTGATGTGTGCCATTAGAAGAAACACTAACAATACATCAACTCATTTTAGCTATCAGATCAAACATTGAACACACTCATGAAACAGCATAAATGTTTACAAATCAGCTGAACTTTCACACATGCACGCACATACACACAAACACAGAGCTATTTTAAACAAAAAAACAAGTCTCAAGCACCGAGAAAATTTCAAAGTATTAAACCTGTAACAAAAGAAACTTAGGGCTGATTAAGGTGCACACAGCTATATTTTCAAGTCAAACTCGTCAAGCCAGATGTAGTGGAAAGAAGGTCTTAACTGGGAGATTTAGACAATGGCAGTGTAATTCTGTTTTCGACTTAAATTTTCCATTATCAGATCAGAGATTAGTTAAAAACTTAAGTTAATAGTTCTGATTCTGGAAAAAGTGCCATTTAGCAGGACAACTGCAGTTTGAATGCTTGTAGCTGTTGCACCTAAACCATTTGAGAAAAGCCCACCTGTAAATAAAAAAAGGTTTAAAAAACCCACAGAACTTGCATGTGTGGCCTTTAAAATAACAAAACCAACTGAAGTCCAAACTTAAAAAGAATTTGACATGCTGGTGGAAGAAAAGAAGGAATTAAAAAAAAATAAAGTTAGTGAATTAAAAAAAATAAATTGTAGCACCAATCTGTGCCAACACGGACATCTGGCAATCTGTGGAATTCTAATTACCTCTTTACGCCATAGGCCATATTAAGCAAATTGTCCAGCCTGAAAAGAGAAGGAGGGTCTTTGGGTTAATGTCTCACAGATGGCAAGATCGCTCAATGGAACTATTATTAATAGCGTTCCATTTTCAAAGAAGAAATGTTCAACAAGTTTCCCACACATCTAAGGAGCCTAACAACTCCCAGCCTGCTTTGTTAAGTCTGAGGTTGTGCTTAAATTTCCACCACAGCATTTAAAGTCATTTTTAACTTGTCTACAGTCTTATAGAAAACCTTCATTTCCAGGGTTCGGTTTTAAAAAAAATCCACTTCTGATTTGTCTTTTTTAGACAATACTAGTATGAAATTTTTGCAAATAATTCAACTGCTCACCTTATATTTACAGTTAACTTAGGAATAAACTGTTACAGTCTGAAATTACTGGAACTGGAAAAATTATTGATTCCAACTGCTTTAACATAATCCACTCTCCCCAGTATATTACATATATTTAGTATTAATCCTCCACAATATTTAAATCTAAATGACCACCAAATTTTGCAGAATATAATCATCTGCTTTCCCTGGGAGCACACTAAAGTCCTTCTATCCATGGAATGCTTCAGTGATAACCTCAATGGGCACAGCTGTGTGCCAAAGATACAAAAACAAGTGTAAATTTAATGTATCCGATAACTGGCTTTTTTTTTAAATGATCTTTAATTCATTAGCACTTTTCATCACTGAAAAACTACGATTACTTTTGAATAATTCTCTAAAGCCAGTATGCAACTCAGTTATGTGAATATGTCCAAGTTTTCTTTTTTTGAAGGCACACTTTTTATTTGAATGTTAGGTTGCCTGAGAATTATTATCAAATATAAAAGTAATGAGAACATCATGTATTGCTAATGCTGGCTTACGTATCAGATGGAAACAGTATATTCAGAACACAAAGCATATGACATCCCCAAAAGCATCTGAAGAATCACACCAAAGACTACTACAAGGTCTCTCTATACTAACAGCAGATATCTCAGGCTAATAAATTTAATGATACTGCTGCTGACTGGAACAGACTCAGCTTTTTTCCTGCTACCAATCCACTGTCATTAACATCAAAGTCTAAGCTGCATCAAAACTGTAATAATATAGCAGAAAATAAAAGCATTACCAAAAAAATGAGAAAGAACAGGATAGTCACTGCTCATTTGATTATCAGTGTAACTCTATTCTGTCCTCCCTTTTTCTATGAGACTTCATGAGATCTGATTGTACAGTACTTCAGCTGTTTTAGTAAATACAACATGACTACTGCTGTCAGCAGATTTTCCTCCTCATTCTCCAGGAAAGAATATTTAATTTTACAAAGAAAATCAGGTCAGCCTACGCAACTAAAGCATATTTTCCTGCGCAGCACCTGCCCCACATTGTCATCACTGGTGGAACTTCAGTTCTTTTCCAGGTAATTACCTGAATCTCTGAGCCTGGTGGTGAAGTGGTCCAGGATAGCGTCTGTTGGGAGACTGATACAGCTGTGAAAGGAGTGCCTGGCTTGTTTTCTGGCTGGGGTTATTGGCAAACTTCACAGTAATTGGTTCTGTAGCACCACTAGGCTTCTGGCCATTTAGTCCCTTTATGGCTTCTTCTGCCTCTATTCTCTTATCAAAACGGATAAATCCCACACCTCGAGAAACCCCTGGGAAGTAAAAACATGTGAACAGATGAATATTTGTAGGACTAGCCTCATCTATGAAACAAACTGAACATTGGTTTTGACTTCACAGAATACACAGCTTACAAATTAAAGGAAGTCCTACAAAGAAAAATGCCCTTCCCCAGCTGTGTTCCCCAAAAATCAGCCCCTACCATATTTAATATTGCAATTTTAAGTAAACATTCTGCATTTTGAGATCCCTCATTAAAGAGGCAGCAGTTATGCCTCCAAACAGTTACGCTTATAAAGAACCAGCATTTTACACTAAAAGTCGTATTGTCTTAAAACTCAACTGCCAGCAAGCATTTACAATTTTGCCATTTCCAGAAAAACATGCATATATCAAGAAAGGTTTTCTTTTAACCTGTGACTTGATCAACCAGAATCCGTGAGGTGATGATGCGCCCATATTGTGAGAATAACTGCTCTAATTCTTTCTGGGTCATCGTTTTCGGAAGGCCGCTGACATACAAGTTCGCATCTCTGATTGATGCTGAACTTGGACGGGCATACGACACCTATGGATTGAAGAGAAGGAAAGGTGTATTAGTAAGCTAGAGCCACCCCTTGCCTTTTAAACGGACAGATTATTTTCTGTTCTTTCACAAGCAATAACCCTCGAGTTCAGACGCTACCTGTTCCGCAAAACCAACAAAGCCAGGAAAGGCTGGAAGAACAAAGGAAGAGCTAGAGAGACCTTAAAAACAAATGCAAGGGTTCTTTAAGTGCAGGCATAAAATAACTATTGTTCAGAGGTAGATTAATGTGCAACTTCCTACGCACGGCTTTGTAAATTTACCCCTATGGGTTGTGGGTGTATGGATGATTTACTGTATCCAACATGTAATAACCTTAGCACATACGTAGCACTCTGAAGTTCCAATATGTTTTATTCCCCCCCGCCGCCCAAGTGTCTGAAACAGATCAGGTTATTTGCAGAGTGATCTTTTGTGCTATCTCTCTTTGTTGTTTTCATCCTGAGCTGGCAAGATCTGTTCTGGATGAACAGTAAAGTACTGGTGAAATTAGACTAAATGAACACCTGCTCGGGGAACTGTATACTGACACGCGTTGTCATATCTCCAATTTATCACGAGAAGTTCCCTTGCGCTGTAAGCCCAGAACCAGACCATAAAATATTATGACCAAGCAAACAAAAAAATCTAGCTGAGACACTGCATGTATGCTGTTAGGGGAAATTATTAAATCAAGTCTCTCTTAACTGCTCTTCTACCTATGAATCATATTGGTAATTATATGTGCATAAAAAGCCTTCTGCACTTTAAAAATAATATATACATTTAGAATACACACATTTAACATAATAAAAATACTTCCCGGATAAAGCCTAATGGCAACTTTTCAGCATGGATCATGAAGAATTACTTTGCAGCACATCTGAAATAGCATTGGATCCAAACCTGAAAATTCTGCACTTCATCTCAATTTATTTAAATATAAACAGATCGGCACATTCCTACAGTATGTCTTAAAATGTGTCTTGGAAGGAAATGGGGGTCCCATCATGAATACAATGCTTTCAGCAACTGTCCTCCCCTCTTCCCGAGCCTTAGCCCAAACACAAGTGATGTCAAATAGATGTCTTTGTGTTTTATGTGTCAAAGAGTTGTCTTTATGTGCTCCACACCTAAAAATAGATGTTGACTCAACACAGAAAATGATGTGAATGACTAATATTTGCTTCCACAATCTTCTCTGCATAATAGCAGACAAACTCTAAAGATTCTAGATTTTAAGGTTTTTGGCAACTTCTTTATAACTTACATGTTTGTACATAACCTTTTAAATCTAACATTTACAGAGAAGGCTAGGGAGAGGAGGTGGAAAAATTTAGGGAAAGAAATGTGAAGAAGAGGTTAGATAAGACATTTGCATCAACTGAGGCAAGCTCAGGCACAGCACAAAGGCACAAGCAGACGTAACGAGCAGAGAAACCTTCAGGTGCCGAGATCAGTGCTGAAAGGGGGAAGTACATTGGGGTGGAAACTATTTTGTGCCTCAGCGATTTAGGACCTCACAGCCCATGAGCTCCTGATGAGGTGCAGCATTTAAGTCACTTAATCACCAGCTGCAAACACCCCTCTGACACTCCAGGACCAGAACACACACGGCACCACTTGGCTTTTACGTAACGAAGATCAAGCCAGGTGCTTGGGGAAACCAGGGATAACTACACTGTGCTTTCACCTACAGATATCATGCCGAAAAATCACTGGTTTTGACCATGCGTGGTTTGGTGGTCTCGTATGGGTTGGCTTCTCATTTATACCCCGTGCCAGGGCATTCGGAAAAGCAGACTCTCTCTCCGCACTCTGCAAATGCCTTACCTTGCGAGGGTACTGTAAGGGTTCAGACACCTACAGTTTAACCTACTTTAGGAATAACAGTTTAAAAAACACTTAAGAGCCTCTCTGGAGTGGGGCTAGAGACCTTACCTATTCCTCAAAACTGAGAGCTGTAAAATTAATAAAGTTCCTGGGAGAACAGCCAGGGGTTTCCTTTGGGTTTTCTCACTCTGGCACATTCATTAACCAAATGCCACATTACAGGGAAGATGAAAAGTATTGGGATATGCAAAACCCACTACTTCCCAGAGCACCAAGTGCCTGACATTTTATATATATATATACTTGCACATACAGAAAATGCTCTGCTCTTGTGGGCCATGCAGACACGCAGTGAAAGGAGAGGCTGCACACACTCACAAACCCATCTACTCACAGCACATGTAAACACCTACCGCTACTCAGGTCTGATTTTTATTTCCTCCTGCAATCAAACATTAAGGTTGCAGGGGAGCCTGGGCCAAAGAAAGAAGCTGCCAAAAGCAACTCAGCTGTCTTCAGTATCAAGGAGAAAAGGTTGCAAGCTGAATGGACTCAAGGCTAGTAATGTCAATTATTTATCTGCTTTTGAATCTTTTTCATCTTCCCTCTCAGGTCAGGCAATGACAAATCGATCGGTTAGACCACGCCATCCTGCTTTCAAGCTATTATTCAGTTAGTACTAAGGACGGGATGTCTTCCCATGTATTAGCTGTCAAAGGAAGAAAACACCCACCCTGACCCTCCACCAGACCAGAAACTCCTTGTGCTGTGAAAGTTAAAATGGGAGCCAAGACCAGCTCCCATTTTATCACTGAAAACTGCAAAGCACTGGGTGAGGATGCTGCATTAATTCTTTATATTCACACTTAAGAAGGATTTTTTTTGCTCACGGCAGTGTTAGCGCCCTATAATGAAATAGTGCGTTGAAACAGAAAAGAATATGGAAATCCTAGCCACCACAAGAAATTCAAATAAATGAACTCAAGTATGCCAAGCTACTGTTTGACCCAGGCATTTCTCAGCATTAAAATGTTTGTCCATTTGTATGACGGTTGGAGGTCGAACAATGGTGTTATATTTCACTGCGTAAGATCATTTAGGAGTTGTCAAATTTGCAAGGAAGATAAAATATTGTACAATTCATTTTATGGCTTGCTGGCCTCCGATGTTAGTTTCTATAAATATATATACTAACTGTGAAAAACATTTGCTAGGATATTTCTCATCTGACATTGAACATTAGCCTGTGTAAGGGCTTCTCTTCAGTATAAACAGCCATCCCATAAGAGTCTGCACCACTGTCTCCAAACACTACTGCAGAGTCATAAGGTCCAGCATTTCCTATCTTCCATGGTAATGCACATTTTTGTTCAGGAGCACAGAAAATACGTCCAAGTTAAAGTAACTATCTTCCCTATTGATTTCCTAACCGTTTTCCCCACATAGAAAACTTTGTGAAAAATTTCTAACCTCAAGACTCTTCAGAACATAAATTGAAGCGGTCTGGTCTTTCCACGTCAGAGCCCACAGCAAAGGCACCCGGAGGCATGAACGCATCCCATTTGTCTTACAGAGGCGAGGCGCTGGACACGTAACAGCAACCATTTAAACACTGACACTTAACCACTTCACTGCCGCTCATCGTGAGATGCCTTCAGCTCATATGCTAATCCTAGACTTGTCAAACATTAAGTCCATTTCTAGAAGCCTCCTCCCAAAATTTATTTTTTTTGTGGAGCAAGTCAGAATAATCTCTCAACTCCCATCTATTCTGAAGAGGAATGGCACAGTCCTTCCCTGAAAGGATGTGCTCTGCCAGCAGAGCCACCCTGCCCCGGTCAAAACATCTGCCGACAAGCAACCTAGCAGCTCGTGTCTGTCAAAACCAAAACTTCTCCAAGGAGATGTATGTCTTGCTCTGCATCTAGTGTTACTCACCTGGGGAATGTGAGACTAGTCAAGAGCCGTTAATCAGAGAGTGCTGCATGGCAGCACAGGCATCCACAGGCCACCAAACCACCCCACCGATGGTACCTGCCATCCCTGGGACGCTTCTCCAGCCACGAGCAGGTAAGGCGCAGTCGGTGTTAAGTGACTCCCTGGGCAGCTTTCAAAAAAATGTTTGTGTAACATTCAAAAATACTAAACTTCTTGGTGACCTTAATTCTGACAGACTTTGCTTTGTCTCTTTGCATGACACACTGAGACATAGGATTTCTTGCATGACTTTTGGGGTGAGTCACTTCACTTTTTTTTCCACCTGAGGTCCAAATGTGTAAAATGGGGACAACCCTTCCTTCACTCGCTGCCTCTTATTTCACTGGTACGCACTGCAAAAGTGCTTTAATGCAACTGCTCAGAGCTACACATGTGTAAATAAGCACAATCTCACTTGTTTCATGCACATACAAAACCAGAAGTAAAATCTGCTTACCACCAGAGGATGGGCTACAGCTAGAAGAGATTATTTCCCCACAGCCACTTCCAGGCCCTCGTCCATGCCGTAATTTTGTGCAAAACCACAGACCTAAGAAACCCTCCTGTAAAAGCTACATGCTTTGTCAGAACAATCACACACAAAAACCCTCTGGTCCAGAGGCTGAAGACCAAGATCTGCAATATTTTCACATCCACCACTTCCACTGCTTTGTCCTTTCTCTTCTCCAAGCCCTCGGCTGGGGGATGGAAGGGAGTGACGATGCACTTTACTGTTGAGCAATTCAATGCCATTTTACTGGGATTAATTGTGATTGCAGGTAAGATACAGTGGTCTATCCCATCATTTCAGGAAAGACATCCATAGATAATAACCTAGAAGCACTCTGGCTGTATCAAGAGCAGGGCTACGAGAAATAATTGCTCCAGCTCTGTGGAACGAAAAGGATTCCTTAGCAAAACTGAAGCAGTTAAAGGGGAAATCTCGATTAAGAGAAGATGCACAAAACTAACAGGTAAAGACTCTCTGGTGCCTGCTGAGAGAAGCAGAGCCAAATCTGAACTTTCAAACGTAGCACTGAAAGGTCCTTCGAGCTACAGCATCACTATGGGCACAAAGGGTGGAGGATGATTTTTTTTTAATAAGCACTACAAAGTCCAAAAGGTTACACAGACAGAGGGTCCTAGAGAGCAAAACCAAAGTAAACTCAGTTGAGGCTTTCCAGGTCTGTGGCATCGTTAAAGTTTCTTGTCCAAGGCTTTGTCCCGGGGTGCAGCAGTCACAGCAGATGACCCCTCTTATGACTAACTCTGAGCTACCACAAAACAGAACAAGCGATTAACCTTAATCTTAAAAGGAACTATAGAACAACTACATCCCAAATCTGCAGTCTGCAAGTGCCTGTAATCTGAATTTGCAGGGAAGGAAAGGAGTGCATGCTCTTTTACACCTCTACCCTCTACAAAGCTTTACTGGAGCTCGGGGGAAACGCAGCTGAGTGTGCCTGAAGGCAGCTGGTGAGCTGGCAGAGCAGGCAGGCACAGCACACGCTGCGTCCCTGTACACACGGGGAGCCCAATGCAACTGCATACAGGGGAAGCTTAAAAATGCAAACCCTCCTGCACCACAGTCCAACATGCTCAGAGCTTCCCAGTATCTTCCACCCCCCCAGAGCCTCCATCTCCCCTCCCTCACAAAACACCAAAGCCCTCTCTGTGCCTTCCTCTCTATATTTCATTTTCCCCAGCTCCCCCACAAATCAGAGTACCCCCAGATCTCTCCATACACCCTCCTCCTTACCACCCAGCCTTGCACAACATCCCATTTCTTCACTGGGAGAAGCAGCTGCAGGTGGTGGCCGGCCAGCTCAGTGGCAGGTAGCCCCCGGGGAGGCTACGGGAGAATACAAGTGGAAAATGAAGGGTTTTCGGCAGAGTATTGCACCAAGGGCACCCAACACTAGAGCTCTGCTACTGTAACCATCAGCAAGCCAGCACTTTCTGGCTGCAACACAAACTGTTGGGTTTAACTCCCTCCCATACCTCCCAAGTGGTTTGGGACAGGGTGCAGAGGATGCAGCTCTCTTCCCCGTGGCTCGGTGCCACAGCCTTCCTCCTCCCCTGCCTTGTGCTTCCCGCGCCTCCTTCACCCACTGAGCATGACTCGAAGGCAATCTTTTTGACAAATGACTTTGTTGTAGGATGGAGAAGTCTGAGGCTGCTGTTATTTGGTTACCCTACAGTGACAGGATGGTTTGTAGTTTTGCAGACAATTACAGGAATTAACATGGACAGATTTAGAGCCTGAACTTTGTAGAAATGTCTGGCATTTTGAAAAACGCCAGAGAAACCAAGATAAATAGCAAGATCCTTGAGCAGTAATGTTACTACTGTATTTCCAGAAAACACAGCAGTACTTTCTCCCACAGCCCTATTCACTGTATTTTAAAGCTGGGATCATCCAAGTCCTATCAATCAAAACAGGAGAGTAAAGCAGAAATAAACATTTTGAACTAACAATAGGAAGCGTCAAAATAGCAGTAGCTATATTCCACGTTATTTATTCATTTAACTGAAAATTAAAATAATTCGAGAAAGCCTCTGACCACAGAGGAACGCTCCTATCTGTTTGGTATTTTATCGTCTGATAGATTTGATGGATTTAAAAACTGGAAGGCATCAAGGGCTCAGAGAACCCAGATTCCTTCTCCCTCACTGGAGACTTCTCCCTTTGCTCCAGCAGTGTCACAGCATGCTACCTGCTCCTGCGAGGGAAGAAACAACCAACCCTATTTCTCAGGCAACAGAGAACAAGAAAGAGAGGGGGACACAAGACCACGCTTCAGGGGGTCATCGGCTCTTTTTAGATTTCAAGCTTCCTTTCAAAACTCTGTTCTGCCCTTGTTCCAGCATCCCCCAACATGAAGCGAGGTCACCCGAATCCCCGTGTAAATTGTAAAATGCTTCCTTCGCATCCTTTCAGACACTGTCCTTTTTTTTCCAGGGCAAAGCAGCACAGTTTAAACAATCTGTACCACATGCATCACACATCTTATTTTCTTTCTGAATTTGATGCAACTGAATTGCCAGGCAATCTTCAACAGCAGCAGTGACCTTTCATATGCTCTTATGGATGGGCAAATTTAATTTCTAAAAATAGATTCAATTTCTGGAATATATATTTATTTCAACACATGCTGTATCTTCCCTCATTCTAAGCCGTTTTGTAGAATTATGTCAAGCTTTAGCTGTAAAAATAAAGTGAAGCCCTTCTCCCTCACAAGATGATGATGATACAAAATGGTGTAAATAAAATATGCACTATGATCAGCTGGGGAGAAACATAACACGTATAACCTATTACCAAACACAGAACACTTCCTTCAATGCTTTCCCCAAACAGATATTCTGTAAATAGTCACCTCTCGACTTTGACTTGAAAGGGCATCATTAACTTAAATAAAATGCACATAAATATTTTAGCTGCTACAGTGAAAAGGGATTATTTATTGTAACAATGAAATAATAAAAAGAACATTTCTTCAGTTATTTTAGTCCGCACATCTGAGAGCAGACTGTGCCTGGCTGTTTTGCTGATCCTGCTATAAAACCAGTTCCTCCTGTGACTGCACGGCTGTTTTGCAAAAGCATCAGGAGAGAACATTAAGCTGCCACAAAAACGCTACAGAAGTGAAAAGGACAGGATTTGGGGACACATGCAGAAAATCTCTGTTTTTTTAAACAGGCATTAAGCCTTGTAGGGTCAAAAAATGAGTGCAAATATGACCCCGCAGAGCCAGCTCATGTTCAGTCTAGGTGCAAGGGACAGCAGAGACCGCGACTGTTTGAGCAGGGAGATGGACACAGCCAGCAGGACCAAGGTGACCTTGGCAAGCAGAAGTAATTTGCTCCTGTAAAAGGGCTTTCACAGATTATTCATTTCAACTTTCTATCAAAACAGCTTCCAAACAAAAGGTAGCCAAAGAAATGCTACCTGCAGGGCTGCAGCTACCCAGGGTACATGGGCAGAGGCCAAGGTTCAGCTTATCCATCAACAGGACATTAGAGATTCATTCTGGGGCATGAAAACCAACCACGCCCATGAAGAAAACAGAACAAAGTAATGCTCAGTACTCTTCCAGCTCAATGTTAGTCTTGTATATTATCAAATATTTTTTAGCTGACAAAACTATATGCCACCAAATCTCTTTCTATATGTTCTTTTGAGACAGGCTTTTTTAATGCACCAAAAGTGCATTTTTAATGACTGTAAAGGGCATCTAGCTAGACTAAAGTAATTGGCTCTGACAATTAAATATAGTAATTCCACAAATTAAAATACTTCAACCTTGTAATGAATCACAGTGAGATGCTGGAAAGGGGCATGTGGGGGCAACAGGCAAGCTAGGAGACTTCAGCGGTGCCGAGTACGATTTCTCACCACTTTGCAACCATTTCGAAACAAGGGACATCTCTGGCAACACAGGCGCTGCCGGGAGCGGTAACAACACAGGATTCACCATTCAGCTAGCGTGAACACTGCGAAACCTCCATCCCCATCACACAATACCAGGGAAGCAGACCTAATTTATTAAGGTTTCTAAGAGCAAAACATAATTAAAAATACAAAAAACCAAGGGGGTAAGGTTCATGTCCCTACTTTTCCCAATAATAATCACATGCAATTCTGCAATTAAAAATTGGGTTAGAAACTGCCAATTAGATGTTCACGTGTCCAGAGCTTGGCTATTTGAAAAGAAGGCTCCCTTGGGTTGGTTTTAGGCAACTGCATAAACACTTACTTAAAAACCATTTGATTTAAAACAAAAAAGCCTACACATCTTCCCAATCACTGAAGAAATTATGCAGCTCCTGTGCATGTACGTTAGGTCAATCTCTTTGCTTAAGTTTTAGCAGCTTTCAAGAGCCCAAGAAAATGTCACATATTCTATAAAAGTCCACTAGCTATTAATGAGCATGAAAAACCCAAACCTAATAAACCACTTGTATTCGTAAAATTTATACAGAATTGAAAAAAAATTAGAGAAAAACATCCTGCAAAGATGTTTTAGCACAGGAAGTTCCTGGAAAACAAAAAACTTACTATACATGATAAAAAGGAAGGCATAATGGTTTGATTTTGCATGTGAGAAATATAACAACTGGGGTGGGTTGGAGTTTTTGGAGGCCTTTTTGTAGCTTATGTTTCCTGTAACCTTGGAATATTATGAATACAATAGCATTGCTCTGGCTCACAAAATAAAAAAAGAGGCAAAGCAACATAGGTACTTTGGACAAGAAATGGAGCACCCTTGCTAACACTGAATATTATGTTCAAAATATAGAAGTGCTGCATTAAAAACTGATCTGGATTTTTCAAGTTCTACCAATTTTTAATAAAGTATTTAGGAGACAGGTTAGTACTTGCAAAATATTATATTTTTCCTGATAATGTGCCTTTAAAAGCAATTTGGAGAGCAACTTACTGCTCAACTTTTCACTGTAAGCAGAAACTGCTGAGTCCAAGCATGTATTTCCACCTGCAGCAGTAGATAAGACGGTAGATTTCGTTGCTTTGCCTTACATATTCCTGTAAGTTTTTCTATTTAACTCTACAAAACCATGCTGTGAGCATTTTGATATATGGCCCACATACGTATCTATGAAACGGAACCTGGTTGGTCTAAGGGAGGTTTGGAAGTAGCTTTCTCTATGTAATCCATGCAGCTACTCCGCCACTTTCATAACCCTCAGCTCAGGATTTCTGCTCTTCACCAAACAGCCTAGGGAAAAACTTGCTTGAAACAATCCTCAGAAAGGCACAGGATTCCAACATATTTTTGCTTTAGGGAATACCACTTTGTCCAAACTAAAACCTTTAGTGAGAAAGGGTAAGTACAACTAAAGTATTGGCCATACAGTATCTTTTTTGCAAGATATGAAATCACTGACATTATTTGTACCAATATTTTCAAAAGTAAAAATTCTATTTTTATATTCTTTAACATTGTTGGCTTTGAAATACAAATTAAGTACACAAGAAAAATTAAGAAAATGGTACAAATCAAAAGCCAGCATTCAAATATGATCAAAGCAGTTTCAGATAATTTGAATCAGATCTGCTGTTTGTTCCCCTTCAATTTTTTGATTCACATTCCTTAAGCTGTATTATTTGTCAGAATTCGGGATATGGAAATCTTCCATAAGCTGTTTCAAAAAAGCTTTATCAGCCATGCAGCCAAAAAAAAAGTAACAGTGTAGAAACTTGCTTTTCTTTGAGAGAGGAAAGAAGGTCGAATAACTAATGGACTATGACAACAATGAAACAAGAGGCTTCAGTGGGATCTCTAATACCTCCAGCTTTTAAAAGAATAAATCAAACTAAGGATTGGAAATGAAAAAAATGTGGTTTTTTTGAGAATGACATTCTAACGAGAGAGAAACATACCTTCAACACTTGATAATGACATGAGTGTCACTAAGAGAGCTCCATGTCAAGGTATTTCCCATTAAAACACAAGGAAATGTGTAACTTATGAATACGCCGTCACATACTTCACCTCTGTTTATGGATAACGGTATCACTACAGCTGTTTTATTCTACATTTAAGCTTCACTGCAATGCTTTAAGGAGCTTCCTGTTACTTTCCCCCTGCAACAGCAGCAATTTCAGAGAACAGAGATTTCATCTTCTGCACGTCCTCCCATTGTTCCACGGAGGAGCTCCTTAGCCAAGTGCCCCTTACAATTGAGATTAAAATAGCGATGAAATTGCCAGAAACCATTTCAACTACTTTCTCCGCTTCCTGAACTGAGCAAAAGGTGTTTTATATTGTCTTACCTTTATGGTTTTGGTCTGGAGTCTGAGTCCATTTAAAGTGTTAATGGCTTTCTCTGCATCCTTTGGATCAATATAGTTAACGAATCCATACCCTAAACTCTGCCCTGTTGAAACACAAGAAAGAAAAAAGGACTCAGTATTTTATTTTTTTTTTTACAAGCACAGGAACAACTTCCAAGAGTGAGATTGTAATTTTCTTCCACAGTTAATTTCATCCCTGCCTTCCCCTACGGTCTCTATGCTGTTCTTCACCACTTCATTATCTCCTTAATACAGTGGAAGCCAACATTAAAATTTTAAATTGCTGCTCTGAAGATCCTACTTTAAAAACAAAAAGAAGCAACCCCTCATCCTGTCTTCCTCAGGAGTTTACAGAAAAGCGTGTATGAGGCTTGACAGCAGCAGAATTGTGTAATAGTTTTGTACCGAGTTCCTAATGAATGTAACTGGCTGACCTGCCAGAGCAGTAACAAGGCCACCTCTTAAAAGTGGTAAAAACATACACACATAATTTTGCTACTGTTTATAAACAAGTTTATAAATTGTTTAAAATGCAAAAATTAAACTGTTTTAAGACTAACCTTGAAGTAGCAGACTGAGAAACAGACAACCTTTACATCTCATGTTCTTGCTCAGTGAGCAGCCAGTAAATAGAGAGAAAGGACAGATCCAATTGCAGTAGGCTAAGAGACCACATTAAAGCTTTCCTCCATGTATTAGAGATGACAGCAAAACCAAAACAGTACAACTACTGCTGCACACAGGATGGCACGAGCCCACTTTAGCAGCCAAAATCATTTTAACAGCTTCTGTTTTACTAGCAAGATTGTGTTTGCAGTAGAAAGGAGACCTGGTTAATAGCTGGGATAAGTAACATGGAGCCGGAGAGGCCGTGCTGTTAGCACTACAGATAGCCATTCGCACAGCACAGGGACAGAGCTGCGGGTCTGCAACGGGCTGCGAGAACCCGTACCAGAGCAATACCTTTTCCCGATTCCCAAGTACCCGTTTTGCAGCATCAATTCTATTAATGCAATGTGACAGACAACCGCTTCCAGATCCCCTTCCTCCTCGAGCCTCCTACTGAAGTTATTTTGCACATTTGGAAAACACAGTAATTCTTATGGTTTTTTTTTATTAAGGCACATCCACTTAAAAACCACACACAGATAATCAAATTACAAGAATAAGCAAGCCCAAGCAGGCAGGCAAGCAGTCCTGCATTTCAGCCACGCTCCTTCTCATAACACCCTTCGGTGTATCTGGAGAATAGCAAGCCAAGAGACGACCTGCCTCTGGGCACTGATGTGCAGGGGATCTAAGCGTTCTTGCTCACAGGCAGCGAGAAAGAAAACATGTGAAAATCCCTCCCAAGGAGAAGGACAGCACTTGTAGAAGATTTCTATCTGCGGGAGCTGCAAACAGCAACCCAGCTTCTGCTCACCAGGAGAAAGTGGAGGTTGGGAAAGCAGCTGCACACCAAGTGCCTTGATGTACCCTGGAGGCACGGATCCTGCCTCCCAAGCACAAAGCTTTGTTTCTTTGTCTCCTGGACTACAAAAAAGCATCTGTGTGTTTCTCAAAGTCAGACGCCACCAAAAATACAGCATTTGCTGTAACACAAATACAGGGAGCGCTTCTGTCTTACAAAATCAGATCAAAGCACTAGAAGCTGCTAACTATGCGATGGAAGACCTTAAAATCCATGGAAACACTGCAGTTCATGCCTAAAATGTCCACATGCAGGAGTAAGGATAAGAAATGGCTGTTTTAAACTACAATATATCCAGGGAACAATTCCATCCAATCAATTTAACTTCAGAAAAAAAGTATAAAAACATACCCAGTCTTCCTGGAGAGCTGAATTGATCTCAACAAAAATATTCTTACCCAAGTTACACGACATTAACCAAGAACAAGCTGAAATCTGACTGAGCAAGAAGCCTGGAGCAGAAATACTGTACCAACACTTTCCATGCCATGTCTTCCTCTTCTTGTCTACCTGAGATATCTTATACAGCCCCAATCCCTGTGCCTCTGAACTCATCAAATCCTTAATGCCTTTAATCTTAAACAGTCCTAGGCAGAAGGAAGCCATTCTCTAGGAAACAAACCTATTTTTACGGAAGGACACACACACAAGGATCAGGGCTTGGATAACCCGAGTTCATGTCCCTACTTTTCCCATTAACCATCTATCAACCTTCAGAGGTACGTAAATAACAGGAGTAGCTGACAAGGCCCTGGGATTTATGTCAGTCTGTCTGAACATGGGCTTCCATGTCCAGCCACTGTTATTCAAGGCACACGGACTGACCAACCTCTACAATATATACAATGATTTTTAATAATCTCTCATAGGAACGTTCTCACTTCTGTAAATACTTCTGCAAGGAAGAGACCATGGATAACAAACCCATAGACAACACAAGTTGCAGGGAAGGAAAATAATGGCAATACAAGAAAAGAATGATACAAAAATTTCATAGACCATTCACTCCTTTCCTTGGAGTCCTCTAGTAACATTATTCAAGTTATTTAGATATCACCATCTCTGATTCTTACTACCAACTGGAAACATAAACAAGTATTTCCTCCAAGGTGAAGGATAAGGAGTACCAACACGAACAAAGCTGTCTGCGTGCATGCCTGCAGAACCTGGCTTAAAGAAAACAATTACATTGTCATAAAATTTTGCTTAGAATAATAGGTACACAGAAACATGATTTCCTTTTGTTAGTATATACTCCTGAACATAATGAAATATATAAAACTTGTAATAGAATTTAAGGCCTGTTACTCATAAGCTATTTGTTGTGATTTCATAGCAAGTATATTAATTGCTATATTGGCTGGATTATATTCTCACAAAAAGTTAGGGTGGATCTACTCAGCATTCTAAGCACTGACTGTTAATTAAAAAAAAAAGCCTTTTATCTTAAAAAACCCTCAAACCCCACAGCCTTTGCAGCCTACTGAAATCTTGGTGCAGCTCTTTCAATTAGCGAATTCCTGTTGCTGCTTTCTGCCATACGCTTTGCTTTGTACCAGTGAAGCTGAAGGGAGAAAAATCTTTCAGTTAAGAGCTTGCCACTCCGGGGGTATATTCTGTTTGGTTTATTTTGTATTTTCAAGCATCTCCCCTAAACACCATCATTTAATGAAGACAGACAACCCCCAATCTCAAAAAAACTGAAAAGAAAATACACCCAGAAAAAAAAAATTTGTGAAAAGCTTTACGACTGCTGGCAGACATCATAAAGTTTTAGTGTGCTAAACATTTACAGCTAAGAAACTAAAAAAATTATATAGCCAGCTAAAAATGTTATTTTCAAATTACTCTCAAAAGCAATACACCTTATGTCAGACAAAACACAGACTCTACAGATGAAAGAACTAAAAATTGTTACTGGTAGAGAAAGAAGAGAAGGATTCGTTCCAGAATACAGTGAAGCAGTATGAACTTTCACGTTTTTTTCATCATGTACTCTTATTGCATGTGCTCGAAAAGGGTAACATTTCTTTGGACACAATCTGGCAGCACGAAGCAAGCAGCTGGACCTCTCAGTGGGATCCCACACAGACACTGAAGTTCATTCCCATGCTACACTTCCCAGGAACAGCACCGTAAATAGTAAATATTTTCTGTGATTTGGAATCCGATAGTTCATCGCATGCTGTGATTCAGCAGGGCAGGCAAGAGATATTTCTAGATGATCTTAAAACACCACCTTGTTGTATCACCATTACCATTGCTCTTTCTGAATGTTTTATCTAGCTTGCAGAAAATGTGTAGTGGACCTCCTGTGATCTGGTAAAGAATAGATCTAAAAGGGAGCAGTAACAGGGTTAAAAATGATCAAGGACTTGACAGTCTTAAAAAAAAAAACACATGCAGAGCCAAGCCCAAGCTGGTAATGTACATATTTCGTATTTTAGAAGGCTCCATGTCACAGAGCTGAAAAATCACCAAGATTAAAACAAACCATGAGAAAGAATATGGAAAAAATATACTCTGTTTATAACATTTATCTGTACACCCCAAAACCTGCAACCATGAAAAAGGCAGTGCCAGTTAAAGACCTGTACCTGCCTTTACTTCCTTTGTAAGCCAGTCTGCTTAGGCCAATTCCATATTTAAATTAAGAGATAAAAGAAAACAGACAGAAACCAATGTAAGTTAGAACAGAAAAATTATAGGAAAGAGAAACTAAAAAAAACCAGAAAAAAATCTCTGGCTAAGAAAGGTCAGAACAAGAAAAGCTTTTTTTTCTGGATTACAGAAAAAAGATCCCTTAACACTCATGCTGACTCATCAGCAGATAGTGATAGTAACAGTACAGAGAAAACAGATGTGTTATGTACACCTGAAGCAGCGATATGAAGTACTAACTAGCAACCCAGGTGGATGTTAAACATGAGCTCCTAAAATCATACATGTTTAAATGAATGATCTGGATTACTTGCACAGAATAGACTCCAAAAAAGGGGCAAATGGCTCTCTTGCGATTTTCAGTAATTCTTACAGCACTGAACAAATTCCAGGAGCCTGAAGGAAAGACAATTTTGCACTGAAATTCAAAAAGGGAGGAGTGGATGACCCAAGTAATTACAGGTCCATCAGTCTAATGCTGAGCAAGGCAAAATTACAGAATGTGCGATACTGGACTCTAATAATAAAGAATTAGAGAGGGGTAATAAAAATCAATGTTAATCAAATTAGGTCTATGGAAAATAGATTCTGTCAAACTAAACTGACATCCTTCTTGATGAGATTACAAGTTTGACTTACAAATTTTAAGAATGTCGATTTAATAGCGTTGATATACTTGGTCTTCGATAAAGCACTCGATTTGGTACTGCTTATTTAATTGACTAAAACAAAATTAACATGGTACATATTAAATGGATTAAAAAAATAATCAGCCAACAGATCTCTAACTGGGAATTGTGAATAGGAAATCACCAGAAAGATGTTTTCCTCAGGAAACAGATCTCAGCCCTAAACTGTTTATTTCCATCGATGAATGGAAAAAACCAAACTCCTTCCTCCTGAAGATCGACTGCAGGAAGACGGGATGAGAGAATAAGAACAAAGAGGACAGAGTGAAGGTGCAAAGCAATTTAAGCTACTCAGTAAACTACAAATACGTAAATTTAGATAGCGCAAACCCAAGATCACGTCCCAACAAACCAAGAACCATGGCATACTTCTCAAAAGGGAAATGAAGGACTGATACAGGGTTACGGACAATCAACCACATCTCAAGCTTGCAATGCTGCCAAAAGGGTTAAAACGATTCCTTGTGGCATAAAAACCACACACGAGAAGGGAAAGAAAAATCGCCGCTTCTCATCTGGCTGCGTGCTTCGCTGCCGAAGCGCTGTGCCCAGCCCTGGTGTACGTGCTCCAAGAAAAATACCGATGCCTTGGCGATGGTGCCACGAGACTAGACTATAGGATTGAAAAACTTTCAGTTGAACGATGGGGGTCAATCTGTCTACCTGATCAAAAAAGGTTAAGTTGAACCTCAAGAGTACTACATTAGTACTCATCTGAAGTACAGATTGATTTATTTTAATAATGTCTGTCCAGCAAATATGGAGTTTTCTATCCCAAGTCCCATCACTTGGCAGCTGAAACAAGAAACTAGACTAGAAACAACAAAGCAAATGCTGCTTTCCTGGGGAAGGCATTTGTTCTGTTTTGAACATTGAAGGTAACAGATTATTTTAGCTACCTACCAACCATTTTGTCAGCTCTTCTACCACGGCAAATTCTGAAAGTTCAGATTTTTTTTCTGAAAGCTATGCTCCAGCTCAAGCAGGAATTAATCTAGGAAGGTTTTAGCGGGCTGTGTTAAGTGCTCAATAACCTCTTCTACTCTGAAGCTCTACAAATCCGCTGTTCCTGCCGGTTGTTCTCCATACAGCTCCTACTGCAATCAATCCCACAAGGAAAGTAGAAGTAAACTACTTCCTCAGACAAGTTTGCAGCCTTCCTATTGCTGGAAACTATTCTAAAAGCAACATATAGAAGAGCACAACTTCAAATTGCTCACCTGTGATTGGGTAAGTCAAAAAAGTTTTAAAAATATCCTTTTCTTCTTGAAAATAAATTACTCTGGAATGCAAAGTCACATTAAAGGACTACGGTCTCCCCTATAAACAGTTACTCATGAAAACAAGCACAGAATGGGACAGCAATAATGCAAACTGCCTTAAATCATGGTTTTGTTGTTCCCTGCCCAAATGTAAAACCTAATTAAAGCTGCCCGCCTGGCAGCCATAACGTGAACACCACTGAGCACCAATGTTTTTCTTTGACACAATTCCTTCCTTCAGAAGTAGGCCATGTCTGACAGCTCATCTCGTATTAGCCAGGCAGAAGCCGTCAGACAGTAACAGCCTTCAGTCACTCTGGGTTTGGGACCAAAAGATAAAATAACGCTCACCATGAATTCTCCAAGCCTACTGGCTCCAATTTTTGCCTGTTCCAACCTCAGTGAACATTCAGGGAAAAAACTGGTGCCAGCGTGAGCTTCTCTATCAAAGCAGCTGAGCTCAACTTGCTGTCCACCCGTGACTCGTCCACGCAGACCTGTACATGCTCTTCAACCTTCCCCAATATTCTCATAAATTTAGGACATTCCTAATAAATACCACCTACAGACAGCTGGCAAGGAATGCAGCAAGCAAGCGAGATAGGCAAGAGAAAGACTCATCATGCTTTTTCTCTTCTAAATATCACTAACAGAAGAGACTTACTGACATTCAAGGTAAGCCCTGCTCCAGCTGGTAGTCCCATTTCAGAGCACAACCTTGTCAGCCTCCAAATAATTTCAAAAGTGTTTTAAACACATTCCTGGAAGGACAAAGAATGACTGCAACTTGTATGAAAAGCTGTATGTAGCAGGGGCTTTCAGAGCAGGTTACATAAATACCCTTGAGAAGATATATTCAAAATGTACAAAGAAGGTCAAATGAATTGCCTGCCTTTTTTTTTGTTCCTATGGCAGTTACTAAAGAGAATCATAGAATCTTTTAGGTTGGAAAAGACCTTTAAGATCATTGAGTCCAACCGTTAACCTAGCACTGCCAAGTCCACCACTAAACCATGTCCCTACGCACCACATCTACATGTCTCTTAAATACCTCCAGGGATGGTGACTCAACCACTTCCTTGGGAAGCCTGTTCCAATGCTTGACAACCCTTTCAGTGAAGAAATTTTTCTTAATATCCAGTCTAAACCTCCCCTGGTGCAACTTGAGGCCATTTCCCCTTGTCCTATCACTTGTTACATGGGAGAAGAGACCGACCCCCACCTCCCTACAACCTCCTTTCAGGTAGCTGTAGAGAGCAATAAGGTCTCCCCTCAGTCTCCTTTTCTCCAGGCTAAACAACCCCAGTTCCCTCAGCCGCTCCTCATGAGACTTGTGCTCCAGACCCTTCACCAGCTTCGCTGCCCTTCTCTGGACTCGCTCCAGCACCTCAATGTCTCTCTTGTAGTGAGGGGCCCAAAACTGAACACAGCATTCGAGGTGCGGCCTCACCAGTGCCCAGTACAGGAGGACAAATAAAGCTGTTTACCTAAAAAAGGAGGTAAGCTATGGAGGGAAGATTCAGATCCAGGGAACATGAGATCTGATCATGAGACCAGGTGAAACCCTGCTCCTTGTCTGATGCTTTTTTATACCAGTAACATCAGTCTCATTCATCCTCCGTCCCTTTATCAAGGAGAAGCACCTGCTGTCACCCCAGCGACGCACGCAGCCGTCACAGGAGAAGCAAACCGGGAGGGAAGCGGCTTCTGCGCACAGCGCTCCTTGCACCAAACAATTAAGCGAAGGCCATCACTGTCACAATTCACTGTAGTCCAACTATGGAGGTAACCTGTTCTGTGTTTAGTGCAGCTCTATCACGGCATCCATTTCGTCTACAGCTTATTTAGAATACAGACTCCTTATGTTTGTACAGACTAGGATTTAATACACGTTGTCCATGAACAGCAAGAAAGCATCCTTCTCCTATTACAATATAACTACCACTTTTGCAAGAATTTATGGAAAAATGTGTAGTCTTTCAAAGCAAAATCAAGAGAAGGATTAATAGTAAATAGCACGGGTTTTGCCTTTTGCAGGAGGGTGACTGGGTACAATTTCGTTTGGGACCTTCCAAAGTACTGTATTTCAGGTGCCCTTGTTAGTTCTTTTGAGAAGATCCCCCTTCCAGATTAGGAAAAGTCAGCTGTATTTAAATGCAATCCAATCTAGAGCTGCAGATATGCTTTGATGCTACAGTGCACCTACAATTAAGGAGAACAACTTATCCTTGGTTAAAAACAGCCATCAGCAAAATTTGAATGTCAGTAGAAGATCCTTCTTCCTCAGATCCTACCGAGAGGAAAGCCAGGTTCCAGACTCGCGCTGGGATACCTTATAACAGACCCCCTCCTAAAAAACACGTTTGTAATAACATGTTTGTCTGCTTATTGTTATTCATAACAAATAAGCAAATCTAAACCCAAACTTCAGGGAAAATCCCTGTGCGTTCCACAGGCTGAAGACTAGCTCTAGCTAGAGCATCCGTAAAGGCGTACACGCCGACACAAACCTGCTCAGATGGGACAAGATTCCTCAAGCAAGCTCTTCCCCTAAGGCACCAGAACCCTGATCCCCAAACAGCGAAGGCTGGGCCTTCCCCACAGGAGATCTGCAGGGAGAAAATGCTTGTCGCTGCCTTAATCCTGGCAATGCTGGAGACACTCAAATAAAAGCTCGTTTGCGCAGGAGACAGGCCGTGTCGGGGAGCATCACGAGTTGCGTGATGAGCTCCCACGGGAGCTCTACACAGGCAGGATTTAGCATACCCCAGCCCAAGTGGAAGGGGCTTCTTCGCACCGGGCCTTCTCCAACAGAGACTCTGCTATGCGATTAAGAAAATCCCCCAAAGGAAGCCCTTGCAAACGGCGTGCTACATCCCACGTAAAGCTCTCCCTCGGGGAGAGGATAAGAGGGAAAACGAACCAGACATACAGACACCACTCACTCAATTTTAATATCTGAATGGGAAGTGCCAGATACCATGACAACAAGACTAGAAAAATAAAAGTGGAATTAAAAAAAAAGTGTTGCCCAAAACGTGAGACAAATCCTATAAAGGTAGCTGAACTGATTAAATCATTAGTGTTAGGGAGGTAACTGCAACCCCTGGACCTCCACATCTCTGTCTGGAAGAGAACACCAGGACCTGAACACAGTGACCTCAAAAACAAAGCAAAACCCCCCAAAACCAGCTGCAAGCTCCCCATAACAGAAAGCAAGGTCATTCAACCAGCACCGTGCCGAGTTAGAAAGCTTGGCTTCACCAGGCAGTGCCAGAGGAGATTACACAAGTTTTGTCCTCCTGTGCAGTTTTGATAAATCCCTTAGTGCAAGACAGTGTAATTTAATGCCTTGATTTTCAGAGACGCTGAAGCAGAAGCAGTTCTCATGTACATTAAATAGTAATTGACAGTAGCTGCTATCCCTCAGAATTAGATACAGTAATGCTTCCCTTCCTGGAGTAGCCCCACACGTCCACCCAGAAAACAGAACGAGATGGAGCATGCTTTGACAGAGCCTGCTGCTGCCCAGCACCACTAGATCCTTCTGAAAATCCTACTCCCACAGAAATTTCAAGAGGACTTTCAAAGACATGCAATTACTCCATTTTAAACTTGACCATACCAGCAATATAAAACATGCCTACTCTTGCAAATAGCGCCTTACAGTCTCTCAAAGGCTTCTAGCATTTCAGATGTTCTGCATCTCACCTGAAACAAGACTTCATTCTTACCTGCATACTACACAGAGTTTTAACAAAGTCAGCTGTGTAATTACTGTACTTGAGGACACGGACTAATCGGCATGCAAAGCTTAAGTGGCAGTTTGAGACAGATGCTGCTGACTTGGCTGGAGTCTTCTGCAGGAGAGTCTACCCATTACTGTAGCATGGAAGCATTTTCTCTCTAATGCACCTTTCCTCACAAACACCACTGAGGAAAGCACTTTTATTCCTATTTTGGAGAAAAGAAACTGAAAGGCATCGAGATTTCTGGGGTGAACTTGGATGGAGTAGCACAGTCACTAGAACAAGCATCTAAAACTGCATCTCCCTCACCCTAAGACAGTGACTTTATTACTGGACCATTGTGAGTTGTGCTGGGCTGGATATATCTTGTAAACAACGTGCATATTTCATGCTGCAGAACATATTATCCTCCTTTTTCTTTTTCTGCCTCTATCAAGTTTCTTTAAATGTAAAACCAGATTTTAAGCACGGGTGCATTCATACTACTGCAAGCCACTGATTAAGTATGTTTTCAGAAGCTACCGCTCCTGACACACAAAGACAACTGAGTTCCATTTCTGAAAAAATATTTGGATCCCCCCCTCCAGTTGACATCTCTTGCTTCCCTTCTTTTCATCTTTTCCTCCCCCTTCCTTCAAGGAGCACACAGCCTCTGAATTAGCAGCTGTTCTGAGAAGAGCAAGGCTGCACTCCTCCCCGCTTTGTCCCCGAACAGAACAGGGACTGTACTATAAAAATCCAGTGTTCTCGGGACAGGCATGAATGGACAAGAAACAGCCATGACTTGTCTATCCCAAACAGTAAATTCAATGCTGAAGGAGAGATGAATTAAACACAAGAATGCAGACATTAGAAACAAACAGGCTAAGTTAAAACAATATTCAGGAAGAAAAAGTGAAAACAAATAGACCCAGGAAAAAAGGAAAAACATACCAAGACATAAAAAATGGTAAGCAGCAGTGCGGAAAGAAATCTGCAACAGGAATTAAAGAAGTCACTGCATTACATAAAGCATGCAATACGTGGTAGGAAGCCTTTCACACCCCAAATAGGCGATGTCACATCACAGAGAGGAGATACAGCATCGCTGGACCAGCAGTACATAAGGAATGTTAAAGACTGTTCTCAACTATAACAAGAAATGTATTACTGGAGATAAGGAAAGCAAGAAACTGAAGGCAAATTTCAGCAAGCACCAGGTTTTTAAATCAGGAATGACTTAAGGCTTGAGAGCAACTTAAGATGCAAGATCAGAAGCGTCCAGTGTTAAAACATTAAAATATGCTTGGTTAAGTTGTGACTAAAAGGAGATGCAAAAACCTATAGATACTTCAAATATGTAAAGGCCACGACTGGAGATGAAATATTAAAAGTGTGCTACTTAACACTGTTACTCATTAGAGAACATGAAATTATAAGAGGGTAAAAATTACACGGTCTGAAACCAAATAGAAAAGGTGCTCCAACAATGCAAACTGTAGGTCACAGAAGAGGCACATGCTTCATTACAGCAGACTTATCTTCCCTTCCTGCATCCCACGCCAAACACTGGTATTCCTGAAATTTAGATAAAAGTGGAAGGCAACTGAAAAAAATTAATACTGAACAGAGCAGAAACTGAAAGCAAACCAAAGGAAACTGAGTGATTTTTCACTGGTCAGGCTTCAACCAAAGGGATAGTAAGTTCAGATCACAGTGATCTCACATGCACAATTTTGGTGCAAAGGTACCAAACTTTTGCACAAAAAAAAGCGATGCCAGGCACCCAGAGTCAAAGTTTATGAGAAAACCTACTATTCTAGAAGATGATGGTAGTGAGTGGTGGAGCAATGGGAGAAGAAAGGTAGAAGGACAAAACCGTGATAGAGCACATGCACTGACCAAGGTTCCCACTTTCGTGATGGGTCACAGAACTGCATGGGCAGGGTGAAAAGTCAGTCGTGGCTTAACAAAGTTACATGCAACTTGGTTTACAGGGGAGGTATTTTGGTTAAAAGGCCAAGGAACACGCTCTCTCACCGAGAAGAGCTATGCAAGCAGAGGAATCAGGAACAGAAAGGCACAGCTAAGATATGAAAATCCAGTGCATCCTCAAACCTGGAAGCATTTTATGTGGAAATGGTGGCAGTAACGCTTCCAGTCTAAAGGAAGTGGCAGAGGCACATAAAACTGGAGAAAAACAAGAGTTTGTTTTGCAAAACAAGAATATTAAGTAGAACATGACAATATACTGCAGCAGCAATATCTGAAACCTGGTTGACTGCAAATTCAAAAAGCCCTGGTAATTTTGTCATTAAATGATTTAATTCAACAACATTTAGGGTTTTGTACCTCAGCCTCTGTCAAACAACAAAAAACAAAAGCCACCACGACACTAAAATTTCACAGTAATTCTGAACAATGACTCAGAATACCTATTCTGTCTCAAACAGCCTAATTAAACTCTCATTGAGCTCTACTAACCAGTTTTTCCAATGCACAGAGGAAAGTCATTTATTACAGACCGGAATACAAAATTTAATATTAACAACAACCTGTATCTGCAGCATTTTTAATCTGATCAGCAAAAACATAAATAAAAGCTGCAACCTGACAGCTAAGAAGGTTAATCTGTAATAGATTTACGTAGATTACTTTACACAGCATCTGGGAAGATGCTGAGAAAAGTAAAGCCACTTTATCATATTCCAAAATGTGCTACCTATAAAAATTTTGCTATCCATCAATACTTGGACTGCAGCAAGCCGACTTTACAGATTTGCTTCAGCTTTAAGATAGAACTTTCAAGAACTTTAAAACAAGAGGAGGAATTTTTAAAAGGTACTTCAAATGTTTATAATACTCCTTTTAGGTACTTGCAGGTAATAGAAGTAATGAAAAGGAAAACTGCTTAAAGGAGAAAATATTATGACTGTTGTGTGCACGTACTACCTAGTTCTATCACTTAAATTTCTTCTTAATTTTGTTGAAAAGAATATTAGCATGAATATGCTCCTTGATGAATTTTCTCCAGACTGAAAAGCAAATCTTTTCCTTTTAACAGTGGCAGATTTCATCTGCATCAGCCAACACCTTTTCCTATGACAATATCCACATGTACAGCTCTGGATGTGCCATGTGTGGACGTTGTGACTACAAGCTGTTCTTGCTGGCTGACCACCACAGAAAACAGTGCAGGTTTTATTATACACTACACTGTGAAAAGCCTTTTAACAAGAATTAAACATATAGGTGGTAAACAGAAGAGAGGAAAAAAAAAAATATATGTATTTTTACTTCTTTTGTTTCCAGCTTGCCAAAGTACCTAAAAACATACCTAACCTGGAGCAAGTAAGTACCACAATCCTACTGATCGACCAAATCAAGGTAACACAGCAGTCATTCCAACTTAGTGAAAAACATAAGGGCAAAAAGTGTTATCAGTCAAGCTCCCAAGCTGTTAATGTTTGGGGTTGGGTTTTTTGTTTAAGACAAAGTAGCTTCCAGAGCAGCAAAATATTTAAAGAAAAAGTGGAGAAATGGGAGAAAGATGCACTGGTAAATAGAAATGACACAGATACAGCACACAGGAGAACAGAAGAGTCTAAAAAAGGAACTGCTGGAGAATACTTCTTCCTTGCTACATATCCTATCTTATCATGCCCTACCTACCATCCTCAGAACAGGGAAAGTCAAAACACCCCCTACATCTAACCACCATCATCCTAAGGAAGAGGAAGGTGGCCTCATTTTGTGGGTCCTAGAATGCTGTAGCAAGAGGAAGCCTGTTGATATCTAATTTAAGGTGCTTTAAAATGTGTGTGAGCACAGACAATCAGCCATATAGGGCAGCAGGTACATTAGACCTGCTACCGCAGAAACAGCAGCCCCTCTAGTACAGCAACAATTAATCATACTGGCAACGCTGCCATTTGTTTGCTTGCAGGTGAGTATGACGCAGCTTTTTGTCCATCTGCTTTTGCAACACCCCTTAAAAAAAACATTTAACTGAAAAAACAGTCTGGGCTCTTGTGAATAAAAATAATAAAAACCTTCAGGTTTTCTTCCCCTCAAGCTGATATATTCCACTGATTAAACAGACACTGTGAGAGTCGTAAGAACAGCAGTACTGGGTCAGAGCAGAGGTCTGCCTAGTCCAATATCCTGTCTCCGGCAGCACCTGCAAGTCAGTAACTTGTACTGAAATTCCTAGTGAGGACAAGTAGGAACATCTGCAAAGTCAGTGATGGATCCTGCTCAAGGAGAACAGCAGCTATTTCCAACAAACCCATCAGCAAGTCAGCCAAAGCAGAGCCAGTGAGCAAAGTCAAAGAAATGGACTTGGACTTCAGTGACATGATGCCTTCTTCCCCTCTTTCCCTACACTTTTTAGAATCAGAACCTCACGATGGGATGAGAGGGACCACAAGACTGTGGCATCACAGAAGCGTGAAACACGGCACCTGGGCAAAAGCTGTCTGAACAGGCAGGCAGAGATGCCGAAGGGCCTGAACAAGACTCAGGCTGTACCACAAATGGTGTAAAAAGTCTGAGGCTGCAATACCCTGTCAATGACAACTCCAGGAATGAAGTACAGGACATGAAGTAGGATGCTGCTGAAATCCAAAGATATATGCTTGTCTACTGGCAAAGGCTGAGCATCAGAACACCTTCCGATAGCCAACGGATTACTGAGAAGGTTGTCAGTGCTGACTGTAAGCACATAATTGCCAGTGAGCTGCATACAAAGGTTGGTGGACTCCCGATTCAGGCAGCAAGAGAAACTATCCTTTAAGCAGGAGAAAAGAATAGATGGTGAGCAGTGTTAAGTATGCGCAGGTATAGAAAACAGTGGTAAATCCCCCTCTCCATATATTCTTCTCATAACAACATAACATAACTAGAAATTAACTCCTCTTAACCATAAGTCAAATTAAGATGATATGCTAAGTTTCAAAGCATTGGGACTGAATCTCTGAAATTTTCTGGAAGCAAAGGAGAAGGAAAGGATTTAAGGCCAGGCAAGACCTCCATGCAGTAGATATCCCAAAGGGAACTTTGCCCTCTACAGATGGCATCTCACTTGACAAATAGATAGAAAACAGGTTGGCTTGATGGTAAATGGGTTCTTGCTCAGGTCAGAATAGCCCCAAAAGCAAAGATCTGAAGGATGGGGTCCGAATGGATGGAGTCTGAAGAGGTACTTTGTTTCATCAGTATAGGGACTGCACATAAACTGAGCTAGCAGAAAAAAAGAGAGGAAAAAGGTAAGAGTGCTGAAGACATAGTCCCATAGGCAGCAGATCCCAATACTGATCTGAAGGTCTCGGGCTGACCATTCCCAGAAGTCAAGGTGAAGATGATCTTGCAGGGCTCTTCTGGCTGTAGAGAAAAGCACCTGCATGCTAGGAAGTGAAGCGATGATGGATCAGCTCTGCAACAGAGAAGGGGCAAGAACTTCCTGGCTCAGTCTGAGAAACAGCTACTGCAGGCAGGTCAAATAATCCCGGTCACAAATTTATTAAACACCATCTTAAAGCCAAGAAGAAACTCCTAATGCAGCACCGGTAAAAAGCAAAGCCTTGTGAAAAGGGAGAGCAGGAGCCAGGCCAACGTCAGAACCTTTCAGACTGGTTTTGCACAGGTCACTTTTGTTCTTGGACAAGTTGTCTAGCAGGAGCACTGGGGAAACAGGCAGGGGCGTCAGCCGCAGCACGGCCACGCTGCTCGCTGGGATGGCTGAAGGGCAGGTGGTCCTGAGTAACGGGGAACAGAAGAATGTTGGGAAAGTCAACCTTGGAGCCCTGACAGGTATCTCTTGGTGTGCTGTCTACTACTGCCCCAAAAGACCCTGCCTCAGCTGGGAGATGGTGCATCATTAGTGGACACTGCTGCCAATCTCCCAGAGCTTTCCTGGAACACTCTCATTCCTTTTCTCCCCTTTCTCCTTGTCCTCCTTCGGCTAAAGGGAAAGAAAAGAAAAAGGGTTAGGGACAGAAGCAGCTGTGCATGAGTGCTGAAGCATGGGGTCTGTGCTTCTACAGGGAAGGGCAGAAGGAGGAAAAAAGGACAGACAACACTGTAGGTAACTGTGGACTGCCATCATATAGAGGGTTCCACCAACAGAGCCGTTTCACCTGGCTGTTTCCTGGTAGAGAGTCATCTTCAACCCAGATGATATGAAGGATGGAAAGAGTCTCAGACTAGAAGGTCAGCAGACACACTGAAAAGCCTCATAAATAACCTTATATCTGGAAGTCACAGTTTCGGAGGTGTAGGTGTGCTTGTGCTGTTGAGGAAAACCATACTGCTAATCCTTCCTACTAGACTTGATGGGAAGGTGACATTATTTACTCAAACCAAGCAGTTAAAACTGAAGAATAAACTAAATATGCATTAAAGGCATTTGATATACTTCAGAACAAGCCCAGGAGTGAAAATGCTGAAGTTAATTAGAAAGCCCTTTCACAGCACAAGGGTCATGCCTACTTGCTTTCTGCCTATTTGCCCCAACACTCATTTCAATTGCTTTTTCCCAATAATCAAGAAATCTAAATTCTTTTGTTCACCAGCGCAGAGTATGCACCAGACAACTGCAGAGAGGCGATAAAGAAAATGACGGATGCAAATTTGACCGTTTTCCCTCAGCATTTAGAATAGACATCAAACCATACCAAACACATTTTAGAAATCCAGCGCTAAGACACTCACTACTATTTCTGTGTTCCCTCCCCCACAGCTAATGAATTTAGTTCAGATACTTAATGCAAATGCTCATTTAGATAATCAATATTTGGGGATTGTCTTGAATCTGCAGCCCTTAGAATAGGATATGCAACACTGAAATTAGGTTTATCGCTGCTCAAGAACAGAATATACTTCAGGAAATAAGCAGCTATAAAAATAACATAACTAGGCCACCAAATTAAGATCAACTTATCAAAGGTCTTTAATGACAGAGTTATATATTTAGTCTTTTAAAAAATAATTCTAGATTTTAGGTTTAAAGGACTCTGAAACATGTCTGTTTTTCATGTCTTAATATTTTATTCTCTGCATGCAACTGAAGGTACCAGACAGATTATAACCAAAAATTGAAGCATGCTCTGTATTCCATCTGATTCACAAAAAGGATTTTCTTTTTTACAGCTCTAAAACATTCTTTTAAACTTCTGCTCTTCTGGGCACTTGACTTTCAGCTGCAGTTATACTACTCTATCTGACCACTCTTTCCTGACTGCATTTTGAACGTGAACTCAACACAAAGAAATAACTGCCATAACAAATCTCCTGTACCTACTAAAATACAGTGAGGCCAATCGACAAGTCACTTCCCGAAAAAACTAAAGCAATTCACTTAATTGGTATTATTTTTCAGACAAAAGAACTCTAGCAGAGTACTCCGCTGCATAAATATTTTTCCTATTTCAGCAAATACTAAGTCTTTTGCTTTCAAGGAAGTCAAATGCAGAAAAATGCACTGCTTCTTACAGAGATTCCCTATACAGCCAATTTGAGGGGCACTACTAAACACAGCCTTTAAATGCAATCAAACTAAATACCAGAATTATATTCACTTTGTAAATAGTGAACACCATAGTATATAAGTTTGGGGTTTTTTTTTTCCCCCCTGTTTTGAAGGATTGCGTTAATTCTCATCTGCTACTGGAGCAAAGCAACTGCTGCTAACACTCAGTTAACTGCTGCTAACAGTCTAGTCTAACAAGATCTGTACCAAATAAATGATCAAAGATCAGCGACTAGTTACCACTGCTTTACGGAGAATTACTAAAAAACCCTTCCAAGTCAACAAGGGAATAAACTACCTCTACAAGGTATTTTTTTCCTAAATCCTGTTATTAGGTGGGCTTACGCCATGAGGCATGAGTGTTTACATACTTTCTAAACAGTTTATAAGTCTTATCTAACATAATCCCCACATTCTATAATCCTATCTGTTTAATGTATTTTAAGTGGGGAAAAATGCTAGAACCAGTAATATCTCAAAGTGGAAGGCACTTTCAAAGCACAATCAGCGAATTGGACATCAAATGTAAAAGTAGTTTATGCTCAGATTAGACTTTCAGTCATTTAGGATCAGGTAACTTAATGCTGGGTTTCACAGTAAGCTATATTTATCTGCATATGGGTCATTTTTTTTCTTCCAATAGGAAACGCTTTTGGTATGCCCTTTTACAAAATTCCTAGAGAAAACACATACAAAACACTGGTAGTCTTCGTATGTGACATTTTCAATGAATACATGTTCTGTCTGCAGCTTCTAAACATAAATAGCTGTGAACTATTTCCCTTGAATAAAAATAAATATTTTCCCCCCATGACAAAGCAGCACAATTTTACTAATATCTCTGCAATTTCCAGCCCGAGTCTTTCAAACGCAGACTTAACTGTGCAACAGTCACCTATTGTCATGAACTGTATTATCAAAAGGCCTCTTTCCCATAATTAAATTTAACCATTAATCCTGTTTTTGCTTTGTGTCTTTCCATTACGATGAGCTTCCAGAGTCCACCTTCGATCCCAAGACAGACCCTTTGACCTCTCGCTCATCTACTCTATCAGGCATCAAAACCTTCCATTAAAATACGTAAAGCTTAGCTGTTGCCCACTGCAAACACTGGGCCAATACTAGAAGACATCTGTTTACTAAGGGAAGCTCAAGTCGTGTTTTCCTGCTGCTGCACACTTGCCATCAGAATCACGAGCTTCCCTCTGGAGAGTCATACTGCTGGGGAACGTGATCATACCTGGCTTCCTTCCCTCCCGCCTCCTGGGTCATCACCAGAGTCTGCAATTAATGGCTTCTGCTCCTGAGGATACAGACCTCCTCCAGCCACTGCTTTCAAAACAGTTACCGATTCCAGATGCCAAAATTAAGGCTGCTTAATTAGGCCCCAGATTTCAGGAAACTCCAAGCACGCAATCTCCGAACAACACGTTCCAGCTAGAAACACCAGTTCAGTGCCATCATTCACTGAACACGCTTGGTTAAATAAAATCTAGGTCTTTGCTTTTTAGAGCAGCACCTTTTCTGTATGTGCTGGTAAGCTGCTCGTTATACAGGGAGATAGGAAAAATAATTTTTATAGAGGGCAGATGGTACCAATGTAATGTAGCATGAACATACTTCTGGACCAGAAGGGGTTCATGGTGGCTCGCTCAGAGCCCAGGCAGATCATCCTCCCCAGGTCAGGAATTTACTGGTTTCTATGGAGAAATGAGCACTGAACACTGCTCCCATGGAAGACATTATCCTGTACTCTCTCATAATGCTGCATTATTTCTGACTCTGCCATTTTGTTAGCTTTTGGTTCTTGGGTCATATGCTTGAACATCTAAAGAGTAAGGAATGGACAATCCATTACTTCTAGCAAGGACTACAGGTAAAACAGTCAATATTTCTTTCTCTCCTAACAGGTCACAACACACAGATGCTACTGCTTTGAGTCAATAGCTTGCCTGTCCTGGATTTTCACTGGAATCATCAATATTTATATTACGCTTACAATGCCACGATTATTTCTGAACTGCAGTTTTAATCTAAGTCTGCATCAGTCCTATTATAAATACCTGAAATTAAAGATGTAAATCTTTGTGCATAATCTTAAAGAAATTGCAAAGTCAAAAGGAACAATTTAAAAACAGAGTCGCTTTCTGGGCAGAGGAGCAATGAAGTTCCTGATTATGCATGCAAAGAACATCAAATTGTACCACACAGCAGGAATATGCAAACTCTGTCATAAGTTAAGTGATGCACAGAAATCCTGTATCAATAAATATTCTGCTTTACAGTGCGCCTGGATCGCTCTAATATATGAAAGATTATCTGAAATCCAATGATTTTTAGATACTGATCATTTGAAGATTCGGAGATGTAAATTCCTGTGTAGATTACAGAGAAACAAAATATCATTCCTAAAAGCTCAGCTAAGGCCACCAAATCAATTAAAAAGTTAGCAACAAACATCCCCTTCTCCCCCACACAAACTATGTCGACAAGGACAACTCACTTGGCCAGCAGCAATTACAGTGTCTCTGATGGGCACTACACTGACTGGACCTTTTGTTTTCAAACACGGGACAAAACAAGTTCAGCATTTCTTCCCTCAAAATTTTCTAATGAATTCAAGCCCTCTCCTTCCCCAAATCAGAAAGATATTTATCACTGGCTTTCTTTGGACAAAGTAAGAAATAAAGAGCATCTGCAACACCGTATAGCTTAGCATCGGCTTGTGAGCACCAAGCCTCACACCCATCTGAAGCCATAGTCTTCCTCTGAAGTCACCTCCCTTCATCTAACACTGCTCTAAAATGTTTATGCCATTTAGTTTTTTTTAACTCAAGTTCCTTCTCATTTTTTGAGAGCAGCTGATTAAACCTGAACAACTGGGTTGTTGGACGAAATATGCTGTAGCTATGAAATGGTACAGCAGGGACCAGTTTCACTGTTAATTTAAAATGCTAGAATTAATTAGGTAGTGTAAATGAAGAATTTAATAAGCACACTTTACAACCACAAGTTCTGCTTTTATTAAACACCCCTGCCAAATGAAGGCAACTATCTTCAGTCTGTTTTTCCTTGTCTCATTCCCTTAAAATCTCTGCAGTGAAAAAACCAATTTTTTCTATTGCAACCCCTCCCCCATAATTAAAATGTATGCCTGACTTCCATCTCCTCTTTCAAGTCATTAGCATCTTTTAAAAATGCTACTGTATATCCTGCCTGTTCCAAGAAGCTACCAAACAAAACCGAAGTTTACAATTTTGGTTTTGAATACCAAATTAAAGGCTGTCTTCGAAGCTGTCATTCCTATTCAACTCAGTACGGTGTACTACCAAATTAGCATATTTTTTTTTAGTAAAGGAATATGCTTGTTTAAACATGTGTCTTTCCAAAGCGAGGGGTAACATCACGAATCAATTTTCTTAAAAAACCCTACTACTGTTCTAAGACTGCAAAAAGACTCGGAGCAGATGATTATTCCTGACATATGTTTAATCCATTTTAAAATTAATAAAAGAGTTCAGATCATAAATTCTCTCAAAGGAATCTTGTATGTTTAACAGACTTTGTTTAGCTTTGAACTCCTTGAAAAAAGTATTTCAGGAGCCTAAACATTATTTCACAAAATCTGTGCAACTCCTTAACAGGACAGGGGAAATCAAATCTTTTATATGAACCAATTCAATCTCATCTAGCCTCAGAAATACATTCGAGATTTTTTAATATGGTTTTGCCAGGGTAACTATTTAATGAGGATGATTTGGTTTATGACCTTTTTATTTTTCTTGAAGCAACCTCTCTCTGCAGCTAACTTTTTATTCTGGCTTTCCTTGATTTACTTGATATTTTACCTTAGCAAGAAGGAGACAAACTTATTATCTATGAAGACAACCTATATTTTTAATGGAAAGAGCTCCAACATTTGTTTAGAGGCATAGTACAACAGCACATGCTTAGCTGAGCTTTATTAAAATCACGAAATTTTGAATAGAAACAATGAAAAATCTAAAAGTAGACAAAACCTGAAGTGTTTCAGTCCTTCACCAGTTCAGCAAGAATAGCTTAAGAATTTAGTTTCTTCTGCAATACAGCTTTCAACTATCAAAAAATCTACACTGATTTTTAATAAGAAAAAAGCAGAGAACCCCTGAAAAGCCAGTCATTCCTGTAACAGCCTACTGGCATACTTCCACCCCTCCCAAAACACAAAAACCCAGAAAGCCTAATGAAGAACACACTTACATGACGATCCGGAAAGATGAGCTGGATATGGCCTCAGTGCATTTCCATTTTGTTACTCTCAATATTAAGAACCTTTAAAAACACGGACTGCTTCTGGCTGGGAACTGCATTTGATTTACTAACTCTGAATTCAATGTGAGGAATGAACACACATCCTAAAATTTAGGAAATGTTTCAGGCCTTGGTAACAGCCCGAAAACCTTGGCAGACTGAACTCTATTTTCAAAAATGGCATGAGACTTTGGAGGACAATTCTTTTTTTGCTAATTTGGTTCTTTTGTACTTGCATCACTTCTTAAAACAACATGTAGGCTCCTCAATCGCTTAGGGGTGATGTCCTCAAAGCATCTGTGTAATTTTTTTTAAAGAATGGCTCCTCTAAAGTATTTTACTAATCATTAAGATTTATGCACACTGTATGGAAAGAAAAGGCATAGGCAAAAAACTACCCAAGAGTACGTGAGAAGATCATAAAGCAAATTTCTCACATCTTCAAATACAGAGACAAAAGCCTGGAGATGGAATTAAACAAAAAGAATACTGTTGCTACTGATGAAGTAATGGCTCTCCATCCAAAGATGGCCAATTATCTATGAAAACAACACTGAATATGTAAAATCTTGAAATTATATTGCAAGGAAATCACCATGAATTTGAGGGATATGGGAAGCAAAAATCTCATGAAGCACAGGACCTGCCATGATCAAAATTCAAGCTAGGCACACTAGACTCTTGCAGATGAGGGTTAGGTATTCACTTCTGTCTAAAATAACTGACATAACCTCCGATTTAATTCCTCAGATTATTTTCAGGCTACAAGAAAAACAACAGTCTGGAGCTAAACTGGTCTGGTGGCAGATATCAAAGGTGGTATGTCACACGGAGATGCTGGGCCAGATAGGTTTATAAAAGAAGATGACTTCAGTTATTTGCATGGAAATTTTCTGGAGTGGGGGGTTACAAGCAATTTATTTTTCTTTAAGTAGGAAAAAAGTAAAGAATATAAGTCAATTCCATTTTTCAATCTTCTTCCTTTTAACACCCCTGCTGAAGCTGTGTCCCAATCAGAAGGTATATTGAAATAGATACATCACGGTCAATGTGCTAAAGAAAGCTCTACCGGACTACACTTCTGAAGACTTGAGCTGCCCTGCAGCTACTGCCATTTGTTATGTGCCTTGTGACCAACCAGAACATTGCTGTATGTCAGGAAGTAAATAAAAAAGAAGCATTTCATGTATAAAAGCATTAAGTAGATCATCCTAATGCTGCCAATAGAACAGCTGCCAGGCTGTTATGGAAGTAGGTATGAAGATTTGTATTTTCATTCCTCATCTTTCCACGGTGCCTCTTTCCACAGAGCACGCACCCAAATTGCCAGGAGTGCATCCGAGAGAGGAGACTACTCCTTTTCTAGGACCCTTTCCTTCCCAAGGCTACTGCTCTGTGCTAAACATAACAGCACTGGTGATGCACTGAACAGCAGTGAAATTTCAGCTGTTCCCCACCTACGGCACGAGTAGACACACAACCTATAAAACTAACCTATAAAGCAAGCTATAAAAGCTGATTGTTCATCCCACCGTCGTCTTGTGCATCAGTGAATTCCTGGCTGCGGCAGCAGGGGTACAGAGTAGGCCAGGTGCATCCGCACCCATCCACACCTCCTCTAGCAATAGCACAGACATCTCTCCTCTTCGAGGCAGTATCTGTAACGGGAGGCTTTTCTTATTCTGAAGGCACCTACAAACGGTGCAGATCCTTTCACAAAGAAAAGGATCATGGCAATTAAAGTGTTTTCAGGGAACAGAGTTCATTAACCAATATCCACAAATGTCCAAAAGAAATCCAGAGCAGTGGCTCCCAGCTGCAGACCACTGCTGCTCCAGAACGCCACGGTAAGTGAGCTGTGGTGGGCATGCAGAACCATCTTGACTCTACAGCATTGTTAACAGGCAGAAGTTTGATGAAGGTATGGTGAGGTTCAAAAGAAATAGCCAAAATTAGGAACGGTCAGTTGGCTCAAGCCGTTTAGACTACCCTCCTACAACTTAAGTCAGTGTTAAATAAAAGCCAGAATGATCAGGAAAGTAATGCCACTATCCGAGCTCTGCTGCAAGAAGCTGCACAGCGTGTTACACACATGCAGACCGGCAATGTTCAAACTTCCCCTCAGATCTGTACAGAGGCTGAAAGACGAGGGGCTTCTATGGTTCGTTGTTCTAGCTAATTGAAAACTAAAGGTTTACCATCTGAAGACATTTACCACAGTATTTACAGTACTCCCTGTGCATTAGGGTTTTGCTGACCCCAAGTGTAAACTGACCCTGGTGCATGTAAAGTCAACGATATGAAGTGCTTACCTGTAATTTTGTCTCTCACGAGCTTGCAGGATTCTATTTCACCAATGCTCCCAAAGAGACTCCTGAACTCCTCCTGGGTCATGTTCTGGGGTAAATAGTTGACTATGAGGTTGGTTTTGCTGTCATCTGTAGCAGCCCCTGTCTGCATGGGGGAAGGGCAGTTTCTACTGTTGCTGGAGGGTCCATTGGTTGTATTGGAAGTAGGGCCATTCGACACCTGAGGCTCCATGGTGCTAATTATCTACATGAAAATAAGAGGAGAAGGAGAAAAAAAACCCTTAAGTTTCATAGATACAATAGCTATTTTTAAAGATACTTACAAACGAATGAGTAGGTAGCATTCATGGCCAATTTAGATACTTCAACAAAAAAACCCCAGCTTGATTCCTCTGTTATTGTTGCAAAGTAGGTCATGCTAGTCTTTGGCTGTGAGCATATACTAAGATGCAGTTAAAAAAAACCCTTTTTTTGTTAATGCAAAGCTGATTTCTTTCATCACGCAGCCATTTTCACAAATGTAAATTTAAACCACATAAATTTAATTATAATTTAAGGTAATAATCATAATTAAAATTATAGTTCCATTAAATCAGATGAAGTAAGTGTATGGCTCTATATGAAAAGGTAAAATATTTTACCTATTTAATAACTGTATCACAGAGTGCAATGACAACAACATTAACCAGGCACAGTCAATCTGCAAAGTGTTGTCATTCAGATTGCCTTCAATTAATAAACTCAGTGTCCCAAGACATACCATTTACTGGTTCCAGTGATGACCTATATTCTCCAGTTACATTTTTCACTAACTAACTGACACCCCTTTAAATAATAAAGCCCTGGATTTGCAATCTTCAGAGATACAAAGGTCTTCAGATATTTACTGGAATCAAAAAGGTTTAATCAGAGAAAGGCTTATCAAGCACAGGTGCAGGCTGGAATTTTAACAAGTGCTTCTGTCTTGAAATGCGAAACTCCCAATTTTCACAGAAGAAACTCAAATAGACCTTTCCAAAAAAATGACAAATAAGAATCCAGCCTAGCAAAGTGCGTGCAGGACAGTAGCCCCATTGTCATCAGTGCCACCGGTCACATGAGTGAAGCTGCCTGCATGTTTATCTGCAGGCTGAGGACTGAAGAATGCAAGTTTTCATCCGAAAACTGCACAGGCAGACAAAGGAAGCAGAAAAAAACGGGTACTTCAAGTCTTTTCTATATAGGTATTTGCCTCCACTATGGCTTCCAGCCTGTCCTCACTGTCACCAGCACTGACAAGGGAAGGACATCACCACAGTCTCAAATCTAGATAAATTAAAGCAATGCAAATGGTGGCTTTTGCTGTCTACTGTGAAGTCTGCGGCGTGCAGCTTCACTGGTCTCTCTTTTCGAAGAGCATCCCTCGGATGGGCTCAGCCTCCCTCCATCAAAGACTCAGAGTCCACGATGCAAACTGCTGCCCTGGGCAAGAGACTGCACTGCCCAGGGACAGGGACAAACCCAGGGAGAGCTGGGGGCGAAGGCACCACACACTCCGAACCCTGTGTTCATCCCCTCCTGTAATTATTACTACTACTCAAAACGTAATTTGCTTTCTTTTTTAAATCCAGGGAGGTACACGTTGTGACAAATTAGGCCTGTAATTCAGGAGGATGGGGGGACACCAAAAAAGCGGTGTCTATTCTGAAATTAACTGCATGAGGGTGGCTCAGACTAAATAGGTTATATTCTGGTCAACTATTTTTTTTTTTTTTAAATTGAAATGCTTCAGTGTTAGTTTAATGCCTCATTTAGGAAATAACCCTCTTTTTTATCAATGGAAATAAGTTTTGAATTACCATTATTTTTTATTATCAAGCCCAGGAATAGCTACTTGATTTAACAATTTTTAAATAAAAAGCAGCCTTGCCACATTGTGCTTAACAGAAAGGCCTTAAACCACACAGCAGAATCACTTTGAAAATAAACTCCACAAAAATAGTAACTTCTTGAAGGAAATCGGCACATCCAAACCAGAATCCCCCTGCCAGTTTTCCCCGCCACGTGGCACCAAGCACTGCTGGCATCCTCTGGCAGGCTGTACCAGCCCCGCACACTCTTCCTTCAGGACTTTTACCCGGTATCAGCCATGCTTCCTTTTGTCAATCTGATTTCATACATGTATTTACTCACACATACTACTAAATGCTTCAGATGTTGCTAAATCTGTTTAGCTCGGGATTCCAGCTGGAAGATCATCCTTCGATCTCCGCACCTCCGTGACCCCACAGCAGACACCGACACCAACTCCAAGCTTTGCTAACAGCCTGCCGCGGGGTCGGGGTTTTGCACCCCAAGGCTAACGTGCTTCAACTGAGCACAGTGTGCTCATATATGCTGTATCTGCATCAACTTGACTAAAATTGGGGGAAAAAAATTCCAGTTCTGACAATAAGACATAGTCAGATGATGAGTGAAGCAGCTGATACGGTTAACTGCGGCTTTCGGTGTGTATTTAAATCATCTGACCATACCCTTTCCAACATAAAACACCCACAAGGTAAACTGCAATTTTAGGGACCGATCCTGCCCTTCTAAAGCGACAGGAATACCACCCCCCTGGTTTCAGTTACAGAAGCAGGACTTCAGCACAATGCACCGAGGAAAGTACATCAAATATTATTAGCAACAGACAAAAGCTATCTATAGCTCCCCACGATAAACAATAACCCCAGATCTTTTAAAATCTGTGAAAGAAAACAAAATTCAAAACTAGCTGGTGTCCTACTTATGCATTTTTGCAAACTCTTTTTAGTTACATTTTCAGCATGCTTACCTTCCACACCAAGCAAATAAACAGAATTCAACTCAGATATTTAACACATTCAGAACATTAAGAGTAAGCTGCTCTGTAAAAGTCTGTTCTTGAACAAGTAGATTTTCTCGTATAATACTTCATCAAAATATCTTGGCATAAACTAATGTTGCACCAGGTGCCAGGTTTTCTTCCTAGTTACTCTCACTCAACTCCAATTAGGTTTTCCTGATTTTTCAATAGTAGAAAGGAAAAATTAAGGCACTTATTTGCCCTTCAAATTATTGCAAAGTTGTAGGTTACTGAAAATTGATTTGCTATATAAAAAAAGAGATAATGGATAGAGAGAAATGCTGAAGAATCATTAAAAATGTTTCCGATAAAGTATTTCACATGCAATTTTTTACCGCATAATTTTAAGTCTCCATTTACAGAGCGATTTCTGTGCAAAAGCAGTTATGTACTGGAGCTTGCATTCAAAGTTCTTATGGACACAAAGGAATAATATTTATTTTAGATGTACATACTGATTCACATCATTAGTAAAGACTTAAATTATTAATGGTAACAAAAAGGGAAGTCCTAGCTCTCCTTTCCAAACACTGTCCTCTCCTCTACATGTCTGAAGCTCAAATCCACTGTTAAAGAGTTCAGTGTGCATGCACTGGGACATTTATTGTCGATGACTGTTTTTAATATTAAAGTAGTTGTTGATCCCATGTCAGCCAGCACATTACATAAGAGTAACATTATTTATTCAAAGAAGAGATTTTAACATGCCATTCACTGTTTCTGTCCACAACACGAAGATTCAGAATTTTAATTCAATACCTTTATCACAATATGAACATTTTTGAAATAGATACTCTAGTTTCCTGGGCACAGTTAACTTCGTTTTAATTACTGGTAATAGCTTTTTTTAACACAAGAAAGTACTGGGCTGTAATTCAATTCTACAAAAATATTAACGGAGGCTGTAAGTCTGTCTAACTCATCAAGGGCTTATTTGGATACAGGCAAAATAAATGTGGAAAATCCAACAGTTACTTAACCCCAATGTTTGTTTTTTTTTTTTTTTTAAAAAAACCAAAATATACTCTTATCCCTTGAAGATCAGTATTACACCTCTATACATGCCACTTAATTAGCAACATCTCTATGCTTTTGTAGGCCTTCTCTCCCAATTTAGGGAGCTACTACTGGTCTTGAAATATTACAGTGCAAACATCATGTGTGATGACGTTCACATGCTACTGGTATAAAGAGGCATTTTGTTTTGGTTTTTTTTTTTTTTTTTTTATTTTGGCAACAACTTGCCAGACTCCCAATACCACAACACCATGCTCTATATACAGGATAACAGTATCTTTGAAGAATAAACTGCAGTTACTGTTGATAGACACTGGTAATTTAGCCACCAATAATTTGAATATTCTATCTTTATAACATTGAAAAAATACTATCTGTGACAGAATTTAAAGACTACAATTTTGTAAGTTAAAAGCAACCCCCATATTTCAAATTCTGGATGTATTTCATCAGACTGCTGCTTTTAAAAATGACTTCTTGGTGTACTACTTTTCTCAGTATGGTAATGTATCAGCAAAGTACGAGGTATTTTAGTTTGATAGATTTCACAAAGAAATGCTTTGCTGCTCAGGAAGACAGCATAAGCTTTGCCAGTGTTTTGCAAAACACTGCTTACCGAAAGGCTTGGTATAACCCCCTCCTACAAAGTATCAGCAACAAATATCCATTATAGCAACTCCTACATTACAAATAATGTTTCAGAAATACTTCTGTCATATCTTCATGTATTTTTTTTTTTACAATTAATTCAATTAATTTCAATTTATTCCTGCTGAAATATTAGCTCCAACAATAATGCAAAGAATACCTGCGTGTATAAACAGAACTATTACAATGCTTAAACAAGCTAGAGTAACTGACATTAATCTTCAGTTATTACAGTAAATGTGACATCCATCTACCATTACAAAGCACAGTTAATGAATCATTTAGAAAACTACCCACAGACTAAGACAGTCTTATCTCCCTATTGCATGCATAAGCAATAGCCAATGGCTCAATAAAGGTAAATATACACACTTTATATTTACAAAATTTGTTCTTGGCAGTCTAAAAGAAGGCCTGCATGTTGAACTGAGACTGTCACATATGTACACTGAAAGGAGCTTGTATTCAGCAAATAATTAGTGCCCATTCTTGTTATCTGAATTACGTATACTCCACTGCCCATATTCCACAATAAACAGAAATTAATGTTACGTATGGAAAAAACCAGTAACAATTAAGGATCTTAAGATTAAGTGTTATTGAAAACACTTCTTTAGTGCCTATAAAACATACCACAAGCAATCTTTTCCTAAAATCAAAATCTGAAAAAAATTCTAAAACCTGGAGAATTCAGTCAGACAGATCCATTTTGAGGACTCGGAAGTCAAAAAAGTTATCTATGAGTAATGAACAGTTCACAGCACCTAAATGCCAAGAAAAAATGATCATGGTAAATTATACCTCATGAAGAATTCATGAGGTCTAATTTTATATTATTTCTAAGTGTTCATTAATGAACAAACTCAGAACATTCTCCCATAAAAAAGAATTTAGATAAATAATGCAAAGCTCTTACTTTATCTAAAAGAGCTCTTTAATTAGCATTGCAAGTTGTTTGCTTTTACAAGTGAAAACAAATGGTGCCATGGCAGAGGTCCCATAGCCATCTCCTGAACAATGATGACAAAAGCAGAAACAAACAAAACCTCTCAAAGAAAATAAATGTAGACTCAACGGTTTTCCTTCTATAAGGAGAAACAGGCTTTAACTTCCAGCATATCTGCTCTTTTGAGTGGAAGTCAGCACAGCACAAGTCTGTCTCACACGAACTTTTCTGCAGGTGAGAAAAACCTAATTTACAGGAGCTGCCCGGCTGATCCATCCATAGCCCTCCCTTCTGCTGATCCGTATGTGAATAGCCATGCCAAAGCCAGAAGGTCAGTCCATAGGTATGGAGAGGAACATACAAGTACATCCAAGACCAGGTCCCTCAGCCCTGGACCAGCAGCCACATGCCCCCACCCCACTTTCAGATGCAGCCACTGCTACTGACTTCATGGGGATTAAGCACATCTACGTTTTTGCAATGGGGTACCGGATCATAAAATCTTCAGGACAGATCATGTCTTTTTCCCATAGGAGTGTTAAAAACTAGTGATTTTAAGTATTCATTGGTTCAAAACCACAACTCCAGCCAGAGTGAGAAGTAGGTGCACCTGAACCTCACATACACATTACGTGGGCTTCTTTATAAAGTGACCTTAGGAGAGGTAAACAATGCTCTGTGTGCAGCTCCAGTACAGATTTTCTTCTCTGTAACACAACTGTCAAATTTCACTGTCAGTTACATTTTTATTAAAGCTTATGTACTGCACAACTAGACTTTGCTATTATTTACCTAATAAATACATCATGAACATGAAATAAAGGAGCAAAATGAAGCTTTTGAGTAAATCTGCCTGGAGGCAAATCCAATATCCCAGAAACTAATCATTATCCAGCCTTCCATATTTTGACATGCTCCCCACTCATATGCATTTTTACATGCTCCATCTTTACCCTCCTTCAAGTAAAAGTCATATCTAATATTTTAAATATAGATAGAGCTGAAAGTCTCAGCTCAGAAAACTAGCAGTCCCTGGCTCTCGTGGCAGGGATACAGTCTACTTACAAAATCTGGGTTTCAGAGTGCACTGCACTCGGGTTGAAGTGGCATTCAAACATCTTCAGGAAGTTCACATTTATGGGTGCCACAATTTTAGAGAGCACACAAATGATCCAAATGGAGAAGACAACAAATGCATTCATTTTAAGAGGCAAGCTTCAGTTCAAATAAAGTAGAAAATTATTTTCTTTAATAGCTAAATTTATTCTGATCTAGTCCATTATAGGCTTTTGCATGAATATGCCAAAACAAAATATTCTGTCCCCAATTTGCAGTGAAATGAATGCAACATTTATTGGCAATATTACTTGTTATCACAGCAGTGCCTGAAGGAGATAACCGATACCAGCACCAGGTTGTGCTAGATGCTGTACAAATGGGTAGTAAGGGCAGGCACTGCCGCTGTACCACCACAGTGACAAAAATAGAAAGGCAAAACCTGTTATTTTTATTCCAAGTTTTGCAGAAGGGAAAAATCAAACCAGAGGAAAGTATCTAGGCAAACTGCTGAAGTTGCACAGTAAGCTGCGACAGCTCCATAACACAACACCGTATCCCCAAACCTGGCCCAGTGATAAGGTCACCACTCCTAACAACTTTTTCAAAAAGCAAAGCAGGATAATAATACACCAAATTGCCCTTTTTTTTTTTATTTGAGCGTTTCGGATAAATGTGCCTTCTGTTCCCATGAAGTATGGACTCCACAGCTTTGCATTTGATTTCAAGGACAAAAGAGAATGAGTAGTGGAAAAAGAAGACACCAAAGTAAGTCGCAGCCATTTCAACATCAGTAACTACTAAGGTATCAGTAGAGGAAACCACTCTCAGAACTACATATCCAATAACCACACACAAAATAGGAACAAAGGCATCATATCACACACTTCATATGGTCTCTTACTCTTCCTGCAGGTACCCTGGGGATAAGAAATTGGAGGAGGAGAACTACAATTAGCACACATACAGCTCAGCACTCCCCAAAGCCCAGAGGAGACGCACAGGACTGGGGAGTAGATGCATGGACAAGCACTCGCATGCACAGCTATTTCTGGGAAGCACGACAGAAGTGCTGCACTGCACATCTGCAAGGACAAAAACATTCTTCCAGAACCAGAAGATAGTTATAGCTCTATCATATGCATTACCTCAACTCACAGTATTTGAGGTTCTTTATGAACTTCTACTGGGCTTCATTTTCAATCACTGTTTCCAGCTTCTTCACCTCTTGTGAAGACTACAGAGAAACTATTCATGTTTGAAATCAGAGGTGTTTGGCTCTATTCTTCAGTGTTCTCCAAACGTCTTATGAAAGCCTACAGCAAACATGCTAAACAGTAGTAATGAAACAGTGAGGAAAACTAGTATAATAAGTGATGGTCACAGAAGTTTCCTACTATCCCTGTATCAGGGTCATCCTTTTCACTAAGACAAACTGACTTCTAGGAAGCCAGCCAGTTATCCCCTTCTTTTAGACTGGTTTCACCAGAATTTGCCTGTAATAATTTCTGCCATTAAACATAATTTACATGTGAAGATATGGGAGAACATAGCCTTGATTTCTCAGCATTCAAACACCGCTCTGGAACACAGCTTTGGAGAAAGCCAGCATCGAAAACACCCAGAGAGGAAAATGGATGTGTCCCCAGCCTATTAGATGGGTTACACAATCAGCTCGGGTTAAAAACCCTTACAACCCCTTGTGTCCCACCTGCCATGGACCTTAAAGGCCGGTGGCAGGGAGGTGTCCTGCTTTGTGCCGGACATGGCCATCAATGGCTCCCGCCCACCCGTGTCCCCAGGGGTCACCAGCTGCCACCCCTCAAAGGTCCGTACAGCTTTTAAAGCCGAACAAAGGCAACGCGGTCAGGCTCTGCCTTCTGAAGGAACATCTATTTCCTCTTCGGTCACCCTTCTACTTCTGCCAAATTTGTACCAGGCAACTCTGTACCTAAAATTTTACAAGGGCTTTATTTTATTTATTTCATCATTCTGGATTGCTCCTTATTCCCTGCTGGCTTTTCATCTGGATCTACTACTTGTTCTTTCAAGACGCATATGAAGGCTAAAGGAGTCTGAAAAAAACCAGAAAGATCTCAACAATAAGATGAGATCTTTCTTCGACTGATGCTCCAAGCCAAAATTTGATGAAAACATCCTCTTTCTCCATGGATTGTATTTTATTAGGCAGATACTACAAAGGCAAGAGGTCTCCCAGTACCTGCCTTGTCCCTCTTGAAAAAAAGAGGGAGTGACTAACTAAAACCGTATTTAAAATCTGTTCTAGGAGGGTGATAAAAAAAGAAATACCACTGAAAACATTAAGTATATGAGGCAAACCCTGAAAGATTGAAGAGGGTTTCTCAAAAGCCTGGATACTAGATAATAACAACAATACAAGAGCACGGTAGAGACCAGTATTTAAGACAGATCCTCAGTCTAAAGGACATACAGCCTAAAAATACACTGAAATGAAAGCGAAGGAAATTGAGAAAGTCTTTTTATATTTTTGGTTACTTTCTAAATTCTATTTTTAGCTCAGAGTTTTGTTTCCTAATCACTACCTACTTGTTTAGTTTACTGACTATATTACTGAGCTATATATTACTAATCTATAACTGAATTATATTACTGACTTGAGAATATGTATGGTGCACTGCATACTGACGCACAAATTCCCACGGGTACGTACATGTTCATGTAAGAAGCAGACAGCTGCAAGTCTTCAGCTGCTGTAGACCTGTCACAATTCCACTTTCTGTTTTTCCCTTTAAGAAAATAATCTAGAATCATTTGCAACCTGAGAGTTCAGACAGTGAAAGCTGTATTACAAGCCATACTGAAACCTAAAAACGTCTACTTACCAGAAGGCAAAGCAAAGCCAGGACAGAGCAGGCTCTCTGAAGTCCAGGAACATGCAACCCCCCCACCGCTATTATTTCTACTGAAGTTCTAGAAACAAAAGCTACAATTTTCAGAAGCCCTTAAGCAATTTAAGATTCATTAATGTTCACTACAATAGGATTTCAGCTCCCAACCCATAAATTGTTCTTCTGAAAACACTGCCCATACATTTTTCATGCAAAGACAGGCTTATATTGGGCAGGAATGGATGGCTTAGCAAAACGCATGCCACAGCCAAGATATTTTAAGGCTCTGTCCTCAACAGGACCTTAATGAAAACACACTGGTAAACGCAATTAGGAAATACTAATCAACATGTGTACATCTAGACTGCTGGCAACACCTCCACGGATACTGCTGCTTGCAGGCCTAAGAGCGAGACACCCCAAAATAGGACTTAGCTGAGCACTGTAATTTCTATCTCTATCATTAGAAATGTTAGCTTACTGCAAAGTAACAGCATTATTTCTCTTAAAACTGAACTGGATTAGAAGAAATTTGTAGCTTCTCTACTTCTCTACAATTCACCTGTAAGCCTACAGCCCTGTAGCACACTAATACTGCGCATGGAAATAATCTTTTCATGAAATATAAGCATTCTTCCTTCTGTAATGCACCTGTGGTAGACAAAGTTACAATGAATTACTCCAAAGTAATATGGCCATCACCATCTTAAAGGTCATGAACAGATAACAAAAGCTGAAGACATGAGAAATTTCTGGTGGAAAAATGATCAGAAATTACCTTCTAGTATGCAGAGGCAGCTGTTTACTCTGATGGTCTCACAAAAGAAATATCTACACAATGGCTTAAATGAGAGTAAGTTTTAATGTACTGCATGGGATAAATCTCAGTAATACCTAAATTCAAACAATCTCATGCATAAAAGCATCTATTTTAAGCTCAAAGACCCATTACCATAGATTAATAATACATTATTCATCAATAAAGAACAAAATATCAAGTACATATGCATGTATCTGTCACAGGTCAGGCTAACAGATCCTAATTGTTTATCCTGGACATAAACTCTATTAATCTCTGTACTAAGGAAGGGAAACATGCCACAGGCCAAATCAAACACCCTCCTTATTCCAATTACAAAGACAACTCCTAAAATTTCAAAATGAAATAATACTCAAATTCACAAAAGTCTTATTCAAATAAACAAACAAAGCCTGAACACCAAGAAACTAAAAATCTTTCAAAACGCCTCTTAAAAAAAACCGAGCAGACCTCATGGATAACATACTCCTGGTTGAAACGCAATGCTGCTAACGCACCCAACAGGCACCCTGCTGACCTCGGCCCCTGCTCAGATACAAGCGCTCGTGGACAGGGTGGGACCCAGGCCATCCCGACCCAAAACCCACACATTACATTTTGCTTAGATGTCAACAGGCAACTGGAAAAATGGCAGCATTAGTAGAGATAGGCAGAAAAGTCCTGACAGCCTAAACACATCAGAACAGCTTACCTGAGTATTAAAAAAAAAAGACAAAATAACCAAGTTACTGTCCTTTCTATTGGCCAGCTTTCCCTTACAATACTCAGCAGTCACAGGTAGACTCTTTAAACTTAGAGCTGGATCCACTCCATGCGTGTGTTTCAGCTCAAAGAAGGAGAACTCAGTGACGGAACTGACACTGTGTCATTATTAAAACTAAGATATCCCGTAAGCACCCCTGACTGCTGGGGCATCCAGCCTAGGTGTCCTGGTCCAGACTGGTGTCGAAACGCTGGAGGAGAACATGGCTCCTGCAGCGGCCGCAACGGCTACGTATGGCCGCAAAGCTTCTTGATAACCACAAAGAACATCACACAAATAATGTTCATTTTTTGCATATAGCAAAGACTAACAATGGAAATGGAAATTAAACTCAACAATTTCTACCCCAGTGAGCATCTACATTTGTGAACGCTTCTTTCTGTAGTTGGGTAATGACGAGCACAGACAATAAAAAAAGGATTCTAAAAATACACTACTCTTTTTCCCTGGATTAGCGTGTCTACAGTTAAATATAAACTGTGCTCTATAAATTATCAAACACAATGTCAGATTCTGAAGTGCACTCTGGAATCTCTCACAGAGCACACGAAATACAGAATGATGATTTTGTCCTGGCCCAGTCAGTCTAAAGAACAATACGCTACTGTGCTAGATCACGGAGTTAGTTCCCATCAACGGTCACGCTAAAAATGGCCACAGCCACCACCGTAGCTGCGCATTGAATTTTTCAGGACCCTCTGCAACAAGCAAAAAGATTAATTCCCCGAACAGCTGCTCTCACAGGAAGGGAATCGACAGCAACATTGCCACAGTATAGCTGGCACATGCTTTCTGCTAAAAATCAACTTCCCCCTACTCATCTACTGCCAGTAACTTCATTTGGAACAAAGATATACAGGGAACGGTATTAGAACTATTTTTATTTAAGGAGCATTTGTTTACATGCATTATTACTTCTACGGTGTCGTGACTGTGCCTTCTGCTCTACAGAAATAACAGGATGAGTCTTTGCCCACAAGTTCTTCTGCACATAGTAAAGCAAAAAGTCACTGACCACCATTCAAAGATCAAGGATGGCCCGTAGAAGGCGAATACAAGTACAGCAATTAAACACATTTATAAACCAATCAAGTAAGAAAATGCCAATACCCCCAAATATCTCTGATCCCAAATGCAGAACGTGTTAACACTTCTCCACAGTGTAGTGACTTAAACACTGGTTGTTTCATGCTGTTGAGTCGTTAACTTTATATTATCTAACATCAAATTGCTGATGGCTATGGGAGTCTACAGGTCAGTTTAGGAGGACTGAGAAAAGGCATGGCCTCCCTCCCAGATTAGCATTCAACTCAGTCAAAAGGTCTGTTAGTATTTTGCCCGTGTGGTTTACTACAACCCTCTCAAAACAGAATTACTATAAGTGGGGTAGACTTCCACACACCTTAAGCACATCATAGAAATCAAGAGTTTAAATTAATCCACATATTAAACAAAAAATTCCCATTTGAAATCTTCCAAGGAAGTTTAGTCTAGCTATAATAATTCTCAAAGTCACAAATATCAGTTTTGCTTTTAATAGCAGTAGAGAAACATGGACTTCTGGCAAGTGTCCTGATCTATACCAGGAGAGACAAGGGGACAGAGTCGGTTCCTGGAATTCCACGTCCTTGCTGGGCAATTAGACACAACATTACAAGAGGATTCAGATCTACCTTAAATTATAAATTGTGAGTATTGTTGTCTTTGCTAGTTTTCCAGTATGCAATAATGAAAAATTAGTAAGGGGAGGAAAAACAGTAACGACAAGCTTCCTTCATCCCTCACGTCCCTACAAAAGCTTTTCAACAGCACTTAACCTGGGAGTAAATACTTCCCAGTGCTTGGAAAAAGCCATCAGCTACTTGAAACAAGCACGCATGCAATTATAGGCCAACACACAGGGCCCAAGCGCAGTGCAGTTACCTGCTCCAGCAGCAATCTTTTGGTCTCCACATGGAGGGTCAGATGGGACGTTCTCACCAAACGTCCCTCAGGAAGCAAAAACCAGAGGGAGCCGTTTGGTTTTCCTTCCACAGCTCGGTGAACGCACCCGGGCACGCAGCGGAGTGGCTGGATCTGAAGGACTTACGCTACTGGAAAGGCTCCAGTGGCATCGCTGCCCTCTGCCAACACCGAAAATCACTTACGTGGACAGAGACGCATTAAGCATGGAACCTTCTTGAAGCACTGCGAATGCCAGAACCACCTCCCATAGTCATTTGCCTCTGTTTTGAAACAAACATACGTTATCATATCGCCTTTACCTCCAAGAGTTCTGAATGCTCAAAAGCCAAATACACTACCAACCCAATTCTGAAAAATACTGGCGCACAGCTCCAGACTGGGAAAAATACTAACCATCATGTGTAAGAGCTTTAACAGCAACAAAAAAGTTAATATTAAAGAATAAATGAAACTAAGTATTTTTTTCCCCAGAATTCAAGGACATATAATTTCCCATCACAACAGCATCGCTGACGCAATTGCGTGTGCCTTAGCAACAAAGGCGTACTACAGAATTTTATATACATCAGGACTCTAAATATTGTCAAAGCCAGGCTTGTATTTTACTGTGTAGTTAAACCATTTCCAGAGAGGATGCACAAAGGTTTAGCTATCTTTTTTTAATTAATTTTTTTCTTAATATTCTGTCTTTTCATCCTATTTAATTAACGATTCCTAACTGGTTCGCAGCATTTCCTGACTTTTAAAGATTTTCTTCTTCATTGACATGAAAGTCCTCGCGTAAGGCACAGTCAAGGGTAAAACAATAGGCAAGACAGGCTCTCAGCTTCCTCCCTACTTTTTGGGGCCCTAAAGAAGCAATAACGCATTAGCAGCTCCAAAACCGTCAGGGAAACATAGATTATAGTGACAGAAAATAAAGATCAATCTAATATCAGTTCTATTGAGCTAATTCTTAATGAATTTATGCAAACAATGTAAATGCTAGACAACGTTAGGTAGTTGCAAAATTAACTGCACTCTTATTATAATCTCATCTGAAAGTATTTCATTTCTAACACTGATGTTCCAATGCTATTGCAAACTCTGTCTGAATACTTAAATAAGTAAACAACAAAAGGTCTCATCTTCAGTGCCCCAAGCTATCATCCAAAACTGGTTATAATTAAAGGTGTGAACAACAGAGTAACAAACCTGCAAAGTCAAGGTTCTGAGAAATTAATGGGCATCACACCACTGCACCAGTTCAAATTTATCACTCATTATCTCCCCGACTAGCACAGTGCTGTTTCACATATTTGTGCCTCCTTCTCTTTCCTCCAAGCCTTTCCTGCCTTTTCTAGATGGCTCATTTTAGACAATTACTACCTCTGACACATTGAGACCTTTTCTCCCTCCTTTCTTCTTCTTGCTGTAAAGCTAGTGACCTACAAAAGCCCCCTGGCACCTAAAATATCCCAGTATTTTAGAAAGTACAGATTGATCATTTGAGGGGAAAAAGCAAGCAAGCAAACAGTCTCTGAATATCCGTTTCTCCAACATCTTCACTTTACGTTATCTCAAATGGTTAAACGTACTCAAATGCAAAGGCTAAGGCAAGGCACAGGTCCCCATTAAACACTATTTTTACTAGTATTAGAATCTATCGTACTTGTTGAATTGAAATGTTACCCTCCTCTTTGCAAAATTCTTTAGAAAATGAAAAATGTGCCTTGCTTTTAAAGTTACTTGGAAGTCCTACGCTGCTGGTAACTGGACATTCACACAAGCAATTGGAAAGCATGACATTACGCAAACGCCCTTTCCCTTCTCATACAAATCCCAGCATTTTCCTTAACGTCCATTCACATGAGAAGGGAAGATACACATCTGTGCACACACACATAAAAACACACGCATTCCCAGTAGGATGGAGGAAGGGATGGGTAAGAAAAAGAGAAAGAGGAAGAGAAGGAGAAGAGGAGTGCAGTGGGGGAGGGGTGACTTTCCATCAGATTAGCAAATTTTGCAAAATCTGGCCTATCCTTTACAGAGGTACCATGCTTTTTAACATCGCCTCCCTTGCAAAAAGACTGTTTGCGCCCACTTCTCCCCCAAAACCCCAATGACATTGAAAAAAATACTGCATTGCAGTATTTGCCAGTGCATCGGACTGTATCCAGTCAGCTGTCCCACAGACAAACAAATGTACATTTTAATGTGTCCAGGCATGTAAATGAGTTGTCTAGTGGACACAGATTGCCAAAACAGACAAGTGGATTTGTCAAGTTATCTGCATCTCCCCCTCTCGCTATAATATTCTCTGCCGCTGCCCATTTCTTGCCTGGGGTGTTTGCTGAAATTATTTTGAAAGTGCAAGTTCTCAAAGAAAACAGATTCCCCTGCCAGAATACGGGACACAATCATGCTTTATTTCTTCCGAAAAATCTCGGGGTGTGGAGTGGCTCTAGGTTATATACCAACAGTATGACGATTACACACAGAAAATAACCTGCATTTAATTAGTACACTCCCAGCATACCAAGTAGGAAGGTTGAGGAAAAAAATTCACTGTAACCTAGAAGATATTATTTCAAAAAAATTAATACATTAAATATATGTAAGATTAACACAACTGGATTTTCTTTCAATAGAGTCACAATATTTAACAGGACCAAATAAAGATGATGAAGACTATTCCAAACCCATTCAAATGGGATTTTTAAGTATACCCCTTCTAGCTCATTGTAACCATCCTTTGTCACAACAGCTCGGGCTCACTTTGAGAGAGCTCAAAAAGGTAAAATTAATAAAGAGGAAGAAAGCAAAGGAGGCAACCAAGCCAGTCAACAGTGGAGAGGCATCCCTGTATCTAACATGGGAACTTGATTAGTAGAGTACATGGGGATAGGATTTTAAACTGACGGCTGGTATTCACCTTGCATCAATACCCAATTGTAAAATTTCATCCTCTCTCACTAGTAGTTCACCAAGACAACAATTCTTTCAAAAAAACTGTCATGTCTAAAGACAACTACATTTTCTCCATCTTTTTGTCTGAACAGAAAGAGGTTTTAACATTTTAATCTTTCTTTATTATCTGTAGCAGTCCAAATTAAATTTCACTAACTTAATAGCTATTTTTCTATATGAGGATCTACAATGCAATCTTTTATATGCAAAAAGAAAATGTCACTATGTACATGCAGGCTGTATTCATTAATATAATCTTAAAACAAAGAAAAGAGGAAGATCGGGGAGGAACACGTGCGCCATAAAACAAGGATTACATTATTTTTAAATCTTTGTAGAAACACCAAATTGAACAGAAAATGAAAATGTAACTACTAGCTGCTGACTCTTAAAAGAAACAATGCAGCTGTGTATAATAAAAGGCACCCTTATTTATTGTCATGACTAAGTTAACAGATTTAGAACACAGTATCTCTGTTTTGGACAGAAGAAAAATTATTTTACTCTCACGTACAACTACAATGCATGTCAGAATACATCTCTGCACATGCACAGACTGTGAAATACAGAATTTTACACACACACCCCCCCTCAAGATTGCCCCCTCCCATTGTAAAGCAGTGCAGTTTTCAGAGGGCCATTCAATTACTTCCTTCACAGAAAGGATTGCAGCAGAAGCAATACTTAAAACAAAGCAAATTAAAAGGGGGATTTCATTTCTTTTTATTCGTATTTAATCTAAGCACTACCATTCCTGCTTGAATTTGCATTCAAAGTAATCCTGCATCAGAGAATGGAAAAAAGTAAAAATATCTGAAAATCTGAAGACAGAAAGAAAGGCGTGTTCTATATTCTTGCTTTGCTTCTCTTGTGCCTCCTGATGTGTGATAGATGAGCATCTTCTGGGCAACCACATTTTTATATCTTCTACGCTACCGTCTATCACTTACTAGTCTACTACGCTTTTTTAACACTTCTAGCACCAATAGCCTTGTTTAAAGATGCACTTCTGCTATTTCCCATTATTGTTTGCCACTACAATAGGAGACCATCACAATTAGCAAAATATTCAGCTGCAGTTTAAAAAGTAAAGTTGCCACAAGGAGCCTGACATTGGAAGTGGATATTGCTCCAACAGATATATAATAGACTGTGGCTAAAGGTGGGGCTGGAGACGACGAGAAGAATAATCTCATTATTTTCGTAAATTCTGCTCAGCGCATAAACCCTAGGATATGGTGAACTCCCCTGAACTGATTATTCTGCCATATAACCATCTGATTTTGTAAAAATACCAATATCACTTAACACAAAATCACTGCTTAGGGTAAATTCATTCTACCTACTGTTCTCATAGGGACATTTGCTGGAAAATTCTAAGAAATGATTTGCAGAAGCTATCAGCTGTGGGAGTTCACTATTATACCTCTGTCAACTTCATTCAATATAATTTACATTTTTTTTTTTTATACTGCCTCACAGGATTCCTTGCAATTTTTTGCACGTACAATTTCACAGCAGGGAGGGGGAAGGAGGGGAGGGGGGGAAAAAAAAGGAAAGATAACCCTCTTTTGCAGAAGAGAAAGAACAGATGCTTAAAACCAGATTTCTAGAAATCACTGTAAGCCTGAGCCAGAAATGTAATTAACACCTATTTATAAAGAATAATTAAAGTTGTGACTGCCACAAAGAACAGCAGAGATAATCGAGGTAGCCCCTGGTTTTTTTTTTTTTTTAGATTTTTTTTTTTTTACACTGTTTGCAGTATTCCCACATGATTGCCACCTGCTCCCCCACTCAGCTTCCCCTATGCTCGTTTCCCCGGCAACCTTTCATTGGCTTTTCCTCCCAGCTATCGCTTTCAGTTCGGCTGCTCAGTCTAATCTTATTTGTTTTACACCCATCAAAACAAGCAGCTAGACAAAGACAATCCTGTAAGAATGGGAAAAGACCGTCGCTTTGTTTCCCCGCTTATAATAAATATCCGCGGCAAAAGTCTGCAAAACGTTAAATTAAGGGAAAAGGGGTGGTGGGGGGGAGACCCACACCCCCGCACCCCCCAGCATCCCGTGGGGCTGGCAGGAGGGACGGGTATTGTGCGGGTTTGGTCCCAGCCCCCACCCCGGGTCGCCCCGCTCGGCGCAGCCCGAAGTCCCCGGCAGTTGTGTTCGATCATGCCATTTTGCACAATCTGTAAGGAAAGCACAAAAGGGGGGACGAGACGAGCACGTCCGGGCTCCTCTGCCAGGAGAATATCGTCTAAAAATAGAAATACTATTTTTCACATAAACGGCTTCGACTTCTCCCGGCATTTTAAAAAAGCACAAAACAACACGGCTCCCCCCCAGCCCCCACCCCGACACAAAAAAACACACCCTTCCATCCATCCATCCATCCACCCATCCATCCTCTACAGCACCGGCTCCATAGGAAACGCAGTACCTGGATTTTAGAGGAGATTATTAGGTTTGTATTTAAGGCTGGTGTAATACAAACGGAGATTAAAAGGCATCATCGGCTGCCTGATCCGCCAGGCACACGCGGTACAATGACACCGTGACTGTCAGCAGAGACCATCCTCGCTCGACTGAAATGCAACGTTCAATGGAAACGCCGTGAAGTGCCATCACAGTTAGATACATTAAATAGATATATAGACACACACAACAGGCAGACATATCCCGCAAAAAAAAAATAAACAAGGCTCTCCAATTTTATTTTATGACTCACGATCCGCCACCCCGAACAAAAGAAATTCGTGAGGCACGCGAGAAGCAAGACAAAACCCCACGAGCAGGCTCTCCCCGTTCACTTACCATTTTCAAGCCATTCCACTCCATCTGTGATCACAAAGATGGACCCTTACAGCCCCTCACAGAGTCAAAAGCAAAAAGAGCGTTATGTAAAAGCTGACATTCCTTCTTACAGCGCTGCTGCCCAACGATGCAACAAAATCGACATATACTAGGCGCTGCAACACATACAAGCCTCCTCCTCTTTTTATGAGGTCATGACAGGAAACTCTTTGAAATACAATATGCAGCATTTACTGAAGCTCATATAAATCACCCTCTTTTAAAATTACCATACCTATTGCGCAGTCCACCAAAAGAAAATTACCAATCTCGAGGCTTTTTTTTTTTCCACCACCACCACCCCCCCCCCCAGGATTTTGCTCTGCATTTGTATCTCCAAAATGTCAATGTGGAAATTAACTCCCCCCCCTCCACCACTTAAAAAAGCCTCTTCTTCCTTTTGCATTTCAGTTAGCCACATACCAGCCTTGCATTAGAAATGAGCTTTTTTCTTTATTCTGAGAGAAATCGCAATTACCTTAAAATGACAAAGTACATCCTTTATTAAAGGATACGCACACATTAAACATGAAAGAGAGAGCGAGAGGGGGGGAGAGAGAGAAAGGGAGAGGGGGAAAAGGGAGAGATCATGTACAAACAAATCAGTAGCAGAAAACTAAATTCATGTGAAAACACAGACTGAGAATGATGCAGATTCGGGGAAAATCTGTATGTTAGCTTCTATATCTACCTCTATATATAAACCCGCTACGATCAGATTTTAAATCTACTAATACCTACCATAACCATTCTTAATGGCAAATATTGGGTCTTGAAAGGCTTCAACTCTTCTACAGATTTGCTAAGGTTTCAGGGAATTATTTTTATTATTATTTCTTAAAGATCCACAAAGCACAGTGCTAGACGTTTGTGCAGCGAGAATAATAATAATAAATAAGAATAAATAGGATATTATTTTCTCTCTTTTTGTCAAAAATCGGGCACGGCGGTCCCCGTGCGGCAGCCGCGGCGGCGGGCGGAGCGGCGCGCAGCCCTGCTGGAACTGGCTGGCGGCGTCGCCCCTTTACATCCATTTATGGCGCCATCTGTCAGCGGCGGGCGGGCGCTGATTGGCCGCCGCCGCGCGGGGAGGCGTTGCGACATCAGGTGCTATTGAAATTAGCCGCTGCCAGATTGACAATGTTAATGATTCGGTGACCTCTACAACAACAGAGACCAGATTTCTGAACTGCTGCTTGTATCTAGTAATTAAGGCCCGGTTGAAGAAACAACACGCATCCCTGTATATTTTTTTCTTTTTTTTTTTTTTTACCTCTTCCCACCCCACCGACGCAGGAGCCCTCGGCCGCAGCGATGTCATACCTCGGCCATGCTTCAGTGCCTACATCTTCTTACCTCCTGCACGCCCAGCTCCCAGGTCCGGCGTATTTTAACTACCTTATCTTTTTCGACAGTTGCTTTCCGGAGAAATGCATATTTAATGATCTGCCTCTAGGCTTAAAGGCACAACAAAAGCACTTCGACATGCATTTAAAGCTGCATTTATTTTCAGGTACTATTGATTTTAATAATCAACCCATCTCTCCTTCCTTTGGCCCTGTGAGGTTTTTTAAAATACGTATTTTTAGAAGTGGGTTTGATATTTTGCCACTTGACGCTGTCTGAGGCACAGCAGACACCTATTTATCAGAGCACTCCCCCTGAACGACAGTAGCATTTCAGAATTATTTCACCACCTCACTTCATTATTCTTCAGCTCTACAGGAAATAAAACGACAGCGAACTTTGGGCATTTAAAAGAAATTTTTTTTTCCCCAGCCTTAGAGAGGAACGTGCTTAACTTAACAATGCACACTCATTAATCCTCCACTTGCTGCCATTGACAAACTAACAAAACTTCACTTCCAAACATTAATATTTTACCCTCTCCTGACCACGGCAAGTTCATTAAAAATTCTCACAAGTTAGGAAGCATTAATTTCTTTCTCTTACTTGGAGTTATTTTCCTCTTACTTGGAGTTATTTTCCTGAAGCATGTTTTGGCCAAAGTAACAAGGCATGGCATCCTGTAATTGCAACTAACCTTGAATTTACATTCATCTCAACTAAAGCTACCGAGTATCACTATTAACATACATAGGAATCATTTAGTTTTACCATTCACACATTCATTTCAACAGCCAAATATGTTTTTTAAAAATTCAGTATCATTGCAAGCGTTTTTAAGCATAAGAGCTAAAACAGAGAAAGCTAGGATGGGCCATGTTATAAGCTCACTTAGCTCTTTCCTGGAGAAAGAAAACCTGGCTACAAACCACCAAAACCATTTTCAAAAATGTGTAATCAGATAATCATTGTTCTAGAAGTTTGGGGTTTTTTTTAAGTATTAATATGCCCTCCAAACTGCTAAGCTCTGAACTGGCATTCTGTACATTTTAAATTTCTTTCAACCACAGACACACTCAAACACACACACAGACTAAACACACCAATAAAACATATGAAATATAGTAAGCTTATAAAATCTAGCTACATACAGACCAAGCAAGGAGAAAAATCGCATTTAAAAGACATCATACAATCTATTTGTGAAATAAGCACTGAACTGAATTAAAATATGAACAATGTAAAAGGCTGCAGAGGATTTCTCTCACCATGCATCTTTTTGAGCACATTTGTAGCTTGGTAAAAACTAGTGAAGATTAAACTAGCTCATAAGATAGATTTCCTAACTCAAATATTTAAGTGACCTATTAGACTGAACACACAGGCATCAAAGTGCTACAGAGCTAGTATATTACCATACATTCTTGTGCAAATATACATCGAATATTAAAGTTAGATTTGTAATGCAAATTTTTACTTAAGGTCTCTTCAGGGGTTAATAACACCGTAGAAGGCATCCAGAAATTATTTTTAAGTCTTTGCAACTTCAGCCTACTTTGTTCCTATAAATTCGTTATGCATATCAAAAGATTCAGCCATTTTTCCGAAACAATAATTGCACGCTGCTCCACCAAAAAATTAGCTATCTTATCCGCCTATAAATCCAGGTACTCTGCACACTGACCACTTTCCCAAAAACCACCCCACACATGCAGTCTTTCCGAGGAACACTAAAACAAACGCTCAAATGTCCTCAGAGGCCTCTCTCTGTAAAGACAAAGGCAGAATCCTATTGTTGAAAAAGTCAACCTTATTCTCATGTTTCCAATAGTACCATTTATCTTTCAGGGTGAGGGACTGACCACCACATCATGGTTGTGACATTTGTAAAGCATCGGATTCTCAATACAGTCTCTCCAGCACCAGCCAGCAAGCCCCTGAGCAAAGCATATTTTTAATGCAATCTTCCATCCCCACAAAAAGAAACTTGTCTTAAACAGCTAATCCAATATCAAAATGAAATCACAGGGTTGTTTCCCAGCCCCCCCTCCCTCTCCTTACCATAAATGAGCAGTTTCTTGACTCATTAATGACAGTTTCCCTTAAAAGAAGTGATCTCATATCACTGAGCCCCTCTCCACCACGCATACATCCCAAAGGTTGCGGGTATCTTAGCATCAGTAGCCGCTAGCAAGCTCTCTCATACAGAGCCCAGATGGACTATACCAGAAGCCAATTCAGCGTTAATAACTACCTACTCTGTGCAGTTTAGAAGCCTTACGTGGCATAATGTCCTAGGCAACAGCAGCCGATTGAAACCGCAAATAAAAGACAACCCAATTCTCCAAAAGCATCAAAAGGAAAAAATAATAAATTGAAGAATGATTTTTTTTTTTAAAGCTCTTACTTTCATAAGATTAAACTGAATCCTTCACAAACATATGAAAAAGGAGAAAAAACAGATGCTGCCCAGAAAAAGTGACAAAATATTACCTCATTATTTAACAAAGCAGCATTAAGCGTCCTGCTGATTTCAAACATCTTGCCACAGATTTTGGTTAAGAGACACAGAAAGAATCCTTTGCAAGCCCTCTGTCTGCAAAGGGTTCTTCAATTTTCTTGCGCACAACAGAATAGTCAATATGTTATTTCCCTAGAGTTCGCACATTAAAACATCTAGTCAGTGAGCTGAATTTTCCCCTTATCACACTGTAGACTCCTGTTATATGTACTGCTCTCTTTGCAAGATTAGCCTGCCCCAAACATGGCTGTTGTTTAAACTATTCTTTAAAGTAACAGTTCACTCCATAACCACCAGGTGGGCAGTGTACACAGATTCAAGTAACCATCTTAAAGATTTTTCTTGGAATAGCTGCTGATTGTGATATACAGCATAAATCCCCTCTACACTTACCAAGCAGGAGGAAAAAAAAAATTTTTGCGCTGTTTTATGCCCTTTCCTCCCCAGAAACAAGCACCCCCCACAAAAACCCTAAAACCACTTAACTTTCACCATTGATTTTTTTTTTTCAGGGGACCTTAAAATTTATACAGGAGCATTTCATTCAGCAAAAATTAACTAAGTGATAAAATCCAATCAGTTCTGAGAACAAAGTGTAATTAAAAGGGAAAGCACGCCCATAGAAATGGTGTGTACTGCAGAAGAAACAAAATTAGCATGAAGTTCAGCACGACAGTGTTCTTTCACGGAACCAAAATTCAGCATGTCAATAATTCACATGTGGGTAGAGTGTTAGAAAATATGAACTATACCTTCAAGCAAATTTGAAGACAACTTGATAAGATACTGCTATGACGTATTTTGGCTTAAGTTCATTTATGAAACCGCTGTTGCACACAGAGCACAAGGCTGAAATACAGGGAAAGGAACCAGTTTTCAACAGCACCCAAGTCTCCTAAATTATCAAACTGTCCCCATTCCTACATGTCCGCAAGCTATTTAAGTTTTTGTTTTGCACTTTATTTAAGGTCAAATACCTCAAGGAATACTTCTATTACTATAAAAAAAAGAAAAGAATTCACTCAGTGCTCTACAGCAACACCCAGAGGCTTGAATGAGATTGGGATCTTTGTGTTAGGTGCTGTACAGACACATTTGAAAAGTCATTTCATACCAAAGGATTTACAAACAACATTTACAAGGCTGAAGCACAAAACAGAGGTGTGAGAAAGAACAATAAACAAAGAGCATCACAAAATATCTTTACCAGCTGGGATGAATCACTGGAGAATTAAGGCATCTCTGGCAACTACCTGTGCTAAGGCAGAACCCAAAAGGTTATTTACTGAGGGTAAAGAATAAGTGCATTATATGGACAAGGGCTTCTTCAGATTTATCACCTACAAAGTACCATCACCTAATTCTTTCATTTATAGCAATCCTTGCTGAGTAAGTATATGCAGAGTAGTGATTTTCTTTGTTGGCCTTTAACTAATATTAAAGTGATGCAGTAATGACTTAACCTTCTTGAATATGTATTGAGTTTCAAGTCATCCCTTTTTATATGAGGAGAAAGGTTATTTGCATCGATTTCTGTTTGCATGAAATAAGCTTATTTTCTCATTCACCATATGCCTTGAACACTAATTAAAAGTGTCACTTTCTTCTAATGTAAAAACATAATCATTTAGTAAATAAGTATTCTTGGCTTTTTGGTCTTTGTGATAATCTATTTAAGGACTTTTTATTTCCAGGTAACTTCAGTGCTTTGATTACCACACACTCCTCTAATTTAAAGAGAAGTGTTTTATAAATATACTTCTTTTCCCCCCAAATAAAAAGAAAAAAATCTAGAATTGCATCTTTAAGGACCCACACTCCTCTTACCCCGAGGCAAACCCATCCAATCAATATGAAACCATTCACATGCCACCATCTGCCAAGCTGTAGAGCAATGTGGCTGGAACAGACCTCTTGTAAAGCAGCAGTGGTCTCATTTTCAGTCTATTAGGAAAGCACCAGAGCTCTCATGTACAAGGACACAAAACTCCAACTCAGACCCTCTCACACCAGTTTCTCTGTGCGCTGCTGCAGAACTCCTGTAATTTTTGCTGCTTGAGTTTTCATGCTAATCATCAAAGCAAGAGGGAGGAGAAAATGATCAGTAACAGCCCTATTTCACTGCAGCACAAAATAAAGAACTGCGTTTAATTCTATCCTAATATGATTATAGCAAACCATTTAAATGCTGCTGCCTGTGAACTACAACCTGGCATTTTCCACTCTTCCAGAGGACTAAACATTTATGCCTAGAACTGTTATTCTTTTCCAAGACATTCCTATCATAAAGTTAATATTTAATTCTGATCAAGGAGTATTTTGTTGTTTGACAGATGGGAGGGTGCAGGTGGATGAGGAACAAAGGAGATGCATGCGAGAGTAAGAGATGGATTTGAACTACAAAATGATTTAATACACGACAATGGGCTGGGAAAGGACATTACACAATGCAAGCACTAGGGTTTGCCCTATGCAGTAATTCAAGAACCTCTGCGGAAATAGTCTCCAGTTCAAGATAGCACATCAACACTATCTTTAACAACACTGAGCTCACACAGAGCCTTTTCATCAGCAGATCTCAATAATTTAAAATATCCTCCACCATCTATACCACCACCAAATTCACTGCATGACTAACTAAAAAGGAGCAACAGAAGAAAAAGGGAACATGAAGGGGTGCAAACCCCTTACGAATGTACATAGAGAGAAGTGACCTATTTTAAAACCATCCATGAAATGTCACAAAAATGTGAAAAGCTGAACATGCAATTCAGTGATGCTGAAAGTCACAAACTCAGGTGGAAAAGCTAGGGCCAAATTGTTCATGGCACCTAACCCAAAGTCAGACTTCAGGAAAGAGAACAGAAAGAAAAAAAATAATCAGACCAATTAAGCAGACTGCCCTTCTTTGTACATATGTGCAGGGGATGGGATGGACCAGGGGTAGAGGGAAAAACAATGGCTAAACAGGTTAATTACCTATACAGTAAGGTTTTCCCCCCGTTTGAACAGCTTACAATTAAGTGTACATATAAATAACAACATAGTTTGTTTAGCTACTGAATAGTTTAGAAACAACCAGCAAATAAAACACCCTACCAACTACCCTGTGGAAATCAAGCAGGAGTGGGTGATCGAGACTGTAACATTGCACAACACTGAAAAAATGTTCTTCAGGCAACTGCTCTTTAAGGTTAGTGAATTCATATATTTGAGGAAAAGACGAGGGAAATTTTTAAGGTTTCACTACAAAATACGTAAGTCATGATAATCGAACATTACCCACAAAAAAGGCTGAAATATCATACAATTTTTGAGGAAATAGTAGGTGAAAAAGATGACTGACATGGTTTGGAGCTTTTATTAGTTTCTTTTATTTGATGATCCTCTTGGAAACACAGGAACCTGTCCCTGCCTCCTCTTCTGCCCCTGCTGTGGACCCCCCAGACAAGCTGTACAAGCTCTGCTGCTGATGCAATCAATGTACTATCTGGTGCACTGAGATTCCTCCTGATGCTGGGGAAATTAAATATGCCACAGATCTACCTGCAAAAATTATCACCTTTTTGATCTGTGTCCAGAAAGAAAAAAAAAAAATCAAACAAGCATAGTTAAGAGATCTAGCTCCTTAAAGAGGTCTGGAATGAAAAGACACTAGATGCAAACCCAAAGTCCCCTCCTATATACTTACAAACCTAAATGAGGAATTTAGATACATGAAGCTTAGGCAAGTAGTCACAGTTCCCACAGAAATCACACTTCAGCTGCTTTTGCACAAATATGCTATTTAATGTTGCTTGCCCACTTTCTTTTTCATGACTTATGAGATGTGTAATTTGGATGCTGCATAGCTGCTCTAAGTATCACACACCAATTTTCTGAAGACGTGTGTATTTGCAAATCCCACTGTGGATACTTATGTTTGAACGCTGGGAGACTGGAACAAAACTCTCCAGGGCACGCCAGAGCACAGAGGTAACAAAATGAATAGATGTAAATAGCTCTGATGGCAAGAGAGGTCTTAGTGATAGGAACCACATCCTCATTTTTGAAACTGAAAGCTGGGCATTCACGCAGATTTAGGCATGCATGTATACCAGTGAATAACCTCAGTAAAGGTTTCCTGTGAATGTCAGGGTACAGGCCAACCAGGGAGGTGGGCCAGCATCTCTGCTACAATGCAAGAAGGGTTTGGAGAATATGATTCAGCACCTTCCCAGCACGTCCGACAGCCAGCGACATTGTTGGCACCTTGGCTCCATGCTCATCTCCCAGCTCCTAACTAATGCTTTGCAAAACACAGCACTTGGTCACATCCACTAGCAAGTACTACTTGCCTGGCCAATTTTCAATATATTTTAAAGACCCCCCCAGTCAGTGCTGCAAGACTGAAAAGCAAAAGGCAGCATATATGCTAGGTAAACATGTTAATACAGCAATAAGAGGTACCAGCAATTCTTCCCCCCCTTCCCAGTTCTTTTACTTTTTGGCTCAGGAATATACATTTCAATGCTTTCAGTCCCCTGAATTTGTTTTCTTCCCTTTAAATTTAGAGATATCAAAACTTGTATTCAACATCAGACATCCTAAATTCTACAGCTTGCTTTCCTATCACTACAAGCAGAATTCAACTCTACCTACAGAGAGAGTTAAAATATTTCTACATTGCTGTCAATTTTGTATAATACAGTTAGTAAAGTTTCAACTGAGCACAAATGAAGATGTTTTCAAAGATTTATGACTGCATTTTTAAAATGTATTTACTTGTAAATAATGAAAGGACCTAGACACTGAAGAAGTCTAGACTTAACAGGGAGATTTACATGAGTTCAGCCATTTTTAATGTGCCTATGTATGAGCACAAAATAAAAAATGTGAACAGGGTCTTTCAACCAGCATTGCCTAATTTTAGAAAAGTTGATGGATTTGCTTTAAACCAATCTGTAATACAGTGTGCTATACACCTTGCACTCAGGCCAAGTAATATCAATAACAAGAACAAAAATAAAAACCTGAAAGGGGGATTAATGTGCTGATGTTTCCAAGCTTTGAGACAGCGATCAGAAAAAGATCTGGGGAAGAGTGTGAGGTGGCTGGATCAGAAAAGAGGTACAGCAGGAATCAAAGCAGACCGACGAGCAGCGTGCAGAAGGGTTATGTCTCCTGCAACTTGCAATTACACAGGAAGGATGCAGAACCAGGGAAGATACAAAAGCAAATAAAGACAATAAAAAGTGTCAAGAGCTATTAATTGCCCCAATTACTTCTCGTTAGAACAGCTGGCACTTACATAGAGTATTTTAGTAACAGTAGGCAGAATGTAAATAAGTATTACAATTTCATATATAAAAAAAATCTCACAATCACATCTGGGTCAACCCTATCGTGCAGCCTATTCCCAAACCCAGGGTGCTTAAAAGGAGAAAAGACAGTTTAAAATGGCTTAACTAAATAAATCAAGCTTGCCTCATGCTCCAAAGCTTACACTTGTATCTGCAAGTCTCAAGACATGTGAGAAGCTTCCTGTATAAATCCATTTTATTCTACTCTTTGAGAAACAAGGGTTAAATAAGCTGCCCCAATAAGGTACCCCAAAACTCAGGGATAAACAGCTCCCTCCTGAGCATGGGTCATACAACTCTTTAGTGTATAATTTAGATTACAGAAATGACGATTTTATAATAAGGAAAACAAAGAAGGTAAAATACAGAGAGGGTAACAGGTAGAAAAAACAGAGCAGACAGTATTTAAGAAAGGACCAATGCTAACTCTGAACCCTCCATACCAACAAGCAGGAAGGGGCTAAAGAATGGCAACTAAAAAAATCATCTGTGGCTCCTCTCCTTCCTCTCTACAGTTCATGGAGCTAGTGTCTTGGGATCTGGACGACTCTGGTCAGGAAGCCCTAAGGTTTTCCTACTCAATTCTCAGATTTCCATGTGCATTTATGGTTTTCTTTAAACTCATCTTTGCAAAATGTCAGACATATCTTAGCAGACGATTTTTAGCTTCCTTTAAAGTAGGGCAGATGAAGAACAATGGGTATTTTTAGCACTTTTTTTTAAAAAGAAACCCATTCAAAATATGCTAGCAGCTACAAAAATTGTCTGAAGGCTAAGCTTCCTATAAAATGACTTTGGTTACAATTACTAAGAAATACGTATTTGGTGTTTGGGTTTCAAGAGATCTGTACAGCTGAGCTGGAGAAGCTGGCAAGTTAGCACCCAAGAGCAAGTTTACTTCTTCTCTGAACTGCCTCTTCCATAGCCACAGGCAGCACGTTTTCTTCACTACTTCAGACTGACTTCTAACTCAATAGGCAGGTAAAAAAAAGAGGTAAAGAATTAGCCAGGCTGCTTTTGTTTTTTCCAGGCTGTGGACAAAAACTGTACATGACAGGATGAGCTCTACCAGTCCTGGGGTAGCATGGATGACTACCTCACTTAAGGTTACAAGCAGTTATGGGAAATGGTCACTTCCAAGGCACAATTCACCTGTCCTACTTTAGAAAGCTCTTTTAGAGCAAGATAAATCATGCTCTTGACTTCACTGGCTACGCAGTAAGCGGATCTCCAGTGACCACCAAGGGAGCCTAGCTCAGGCAGAAAGTCCATCTTTGGTCAGACCAATCCCACCACGGGTTGACCAGGTGACCAAGGCAGATGGTCTCCAGTTGATGCTCACCTAGATGCAAGTTTACGTCAACTTCAGCCACCCTGGGGGCTCTTACCACCACAGTGCGATCTTTGGTGTAACTCAGCATAGCCATTCTTAAGTACGAGTAGCAATTCAAGGAAGGCAAGCTTCAGACACTCCAGGGAACCAGATGACAGACCGAGACACAATGCCAACACTAAACGCACCTGTAACAGCCACACAAAGCAAATCTTGCAAGACTATGTTGGTCTGTACATGGGAAAAGCCTAACATCTTTGGAAGGACATAAGCCACATATGCATCTTATCAAAAGAAAAAACACACCAAGGTTTATTTTACAAACTCTAGGCTAGGTGCTCTCTCTTTCCTAACAGAAGCTTTGATTCTGGGCTGTAACTCCAAACAGCAGAAGCCTCGAGAAAAAAATGGGTTCCAGTACATCCAATTTATGACTGTTGGGAAAAGCAACGATCACATCAAAACAGCTACTCTGAAAACCTATCCAGCTACAGGCCATCACCCTGCAGTTTAAGAGTATTTCATTCCATTGCTTGAACACATTTATATTCTTCCAGGCAGTTTTCCTGATGTTTTATAAGGATTCCCCAATGCAACAACAAACGATCTTTCTTTTAATAGTATCACTGGATACGTTGTAACCTGCACCTAGGGACACCCTGCTCTGCTCAGATAAAACTTAATTGTTCTTCTGACACTGAACAATGAAGGAACTTTAAACTCACCTAATAAACAAAGCAGGCCTCTATTTTTAACATTTTCCATAGCCCCAATGCCTACAGGAGCATGCATCCAGTAAAAAAATTCACTTCAAAAAAATGTTTCAAGAGAGCACAGGTAGCTAACATACACCTAGTGAGCAAAGAACATATTTACTTTTAAAAATCTAATCTCTTCTTTGACACCATTTAATTCTGCTGTGGTAGAGGTCCTACTTCTATGGGTAAAGGAAAACCAGAGATCAGCAATGCTATGGAACATTTTACAAAGAAAATTTCAACTGCTGGCAATAACCAACAAAATCCCTACAGCATGTCTGTATCGTCTCTTTCCCCACATCATTTCCTTTAGTTTCTACTGCCTGGATGATCTTTTGCTTTCTGTCAAAATATCAGATGGTATAGGTGCACACCACAAAATGATGTGGTTTGGTAGTGGAAATTTCAGCTCATGACCTTTTAGGTTAATGGCACTATTTAAATTTCAGACACAACGAAACTATTAACCAATTGCTCCCACTGACCTCACTGGTAAATGGAAGATGGTCAACATTGAGAGGGAGGCCAATTATTTAGGTGCTATCATCTGTTCAGGAAGTCACCCTCTTCAGCTGGTTTGGAGACTATCCCTGACATGGCCTTATCTATTGCTGCCTTTGTCAATTCTCAGCTGCCATATTCTAGGGCACGAAGACTACAATGCTTGAAGCTCCGACTAGCACAGAACACTCCTCAGCAACCCAGGTTACACACACCAGATGTTTTATTTTGCTCGTTCCACTAGCATCACTTGACTTAAGTTCAAGACTCCAGCCTTCATCATCAAGAGCCTCCATACACATGGCCTGTGCCCATGATGCCACAGACTATGAAAACTTCCATAAAGACTGTGGCTCTGCACATGTTGCTGACAGATGCAAAATTTCCTCAAGTAATGAACTCCCTGAATCTCATCACTTGCTGTTTCCATGTGGAAAGCAGGGCCAACATTTTCTTCTGTATCATAAGATCATAACAGTAATTTATTAAAAAATCTGTCAAAACTAGACACGATTGCACATGTTTCATAAGCTTTTAAGTAATGAATGAAGGAAAAATACTATTTCGCAGATACAGCCACATCAACTACGCAAACAAAAATAAGGCCAGATACTAAAAATGAATGTTGGGAAAAACATCGTGTAAGCGTACATAGTAGTATCTTACTCCAAATGCTTCCACAAGACCCTGACAGAAATAATTTTAAAAACACTGCAATCAAGCTTAATGAAGGCTTTACTTTATTCAGCTATTTTAGCAGCCAGAAAAAACTTCACAATTTCTACACAAGAGACTGCTTGTAAGGTTCAGATTAAGATGGACAGGCCAGATGCTCTGGTGTACCCAATTTGCTCATCAGCACTTTCCTATCCTGTCCAGAAGCTCAGCCTAACCATTCTGTTAAAGCATGACTGCTGAGCATCAGAGCTGACTGGTTAACAGAAAGGAGAAAAAAGCACATCAGCCGATGACAGTCCCGTATCACAAAAGGATCCCAAATGCATTGTTCAACACTACATAAGCAACATAACCTGGCAAAATTTCAAACAGGTTTCCAGCAGAATGATCTGCAGAGAGCAGCAGGAGATTCAAGGCATCAAGCAAGGAGGAAGACCTGGGGCCACGCCACTACCAGGTGTGCTCCTGGGTCTTGAGTGCCCTGACCAGTCCCACCAGCAGCCTCCTCCTCCTCCACCACCCCAGTCCCGGTGCTCCATTTAAGCTCAGGGCTGGGGCACAGAGGAGGGGAAAAACCCAGCCTTTCACTTTGTAAGGACACCTCTTTACCCTTGAGAAAGTGGATGGAAAAACAGACAATAGACTGCATACCTCCAGCTGAAATCTCCAATAATACATCTCTTGAGTATAGGGTTGGGATTTTTGACAGTTGTAAATATTTGTAAGGTAAGAGCTGTTAGTTGCACCGATGTGCACACAGATCCAAAAAGTATCTGTCCGTACTACATGCGGTATTACAGATACACATAGAGAGACTACATTACAGATACTACATAGTATTACAGATGATTTCTTTTAACTATGTGGTTCCATAAAGGGTAGTTAGTTCTGGGTGTTAATAACCCTGATTCAGAACTCTGTTCAGCAATGTACTCTCATTAGCTTAAGCCATCTGTGTAAAGGGAACAACCTACGCTGCCACAGCACACGGAGCCTGGGGCTGACCTTAATATCTTCCCCCACATACCAGCAGCAGAGGACGAGAGAAGACTGGCATCAGTTTCTTTCCTTTCTGCTGCCAGAGGAAGATATCTGGGCTAGAAAGCAAATTTCTCACCCCTCCAGTCACATTGCCAGCTGCGGGAGATGTGGAGTGGCAACTTCTCTTCTTCCTAAGGTCCCATTGGTGAAGTGGGAAATTTGGCTGTCCTGTTAGTGTTAAGATATCACAGGACTCTGACTTACTGGGAAGAAGAGAAGCTTCACAAATCATGTGAAAGAATAAAACCTCCTGACATTATTCACAGCCAGTGTAAATTACTTGATGGACTGGAAAGTGCCCAGCATGACATGGAATTGCATTGCAAATATACAGTATTTGTTGCTTTTGATCTTCTTGCTCCTTCTCCATCATACATCTGCTAAGACAATCTACTATACACTGCCCGGTAGATATTCCTGCAGGTTCTTCCTACCTACACACAGGCCCTACTCAGGACTCAGATCCCTTCACTGAGTCCTGCAGGAGCAACCTACACAGCAATTTTTGCAGGTCAGAGGGACTACAAGACAGTACGGATACATCCCAGCACCGAGTGAAACATGCAGTCATGTCCAAGACATCCTTCTGCAAGTTGAGGTTTAGTCATCTCTTTCTAGGCACACCATTCTTCCAGAATCTGCTTTCTGGTCAACAAATACCTTGCACCCTTCCTGAGGTTAGAAAAAAGCAAGACAAACCACCCAAACCAATCTGCTCAATGTGCTACCAACTTCAGGAAATGCCATGTTTTCCTTCTCTACCAACCTCTTCTCATCTTTGATTCCTTGACCACTCTCATCTATTGTATTAATTTCACCTGGCCACCGCCATGTCAAAGTACAGATGCAGAGAGCAGTCCCAGTGCTGCCATGAGCTCTCTGCTTACATGACAGCCTGAGATGGGCTCCAGTGAGCCAAGTACAAACCACAGCATGGAGCACTGAGTGAGAGGAAACTCACAAGGAGAGGGATTTGAATGACTCTTCAAAGACATAATTAAAGCTGATGTTTTCCTTAAAGCAGTTGAATTCAGCAATGAGTACATTAACAGAAAAGCTAGTATTGCAAACACCAACAGACAACAGGCATCTCAATTCAACCAAAAAGTAAATTGCCTGGACTATGAGATGCCACCTAGGATGTCAGTAAGTGTATAATACAAAGTGCTTAATGTCTTATCATAGCATGGGAAAAAATCTCCCCCTGCTAGTGGGAACCTTGTCCCATGGAAGCAATGCTTCTAAGGTTTCAGCATTCAGTTCTGCTGCTGTGCAATTCCCTTCTATCAAAGGGATGAGCTCAAATTAAGGCTTTTCTGGGATGTTTGATTTTGCAAAGCTTGTAGTAGTTGAGCATCTTTGAAACTTCCACCTTTCTGTCATCCATTCAAGATTTGCCAGTGGGTTAGAAAGCTATTAAGCAGGATAGGATAAGGACTTCCCTTAGAAAACTAGGAACAAAACCAAACAAAAACTATTCAAAAACATAGCTACTTGAATAAGGAGCAACAATTAAAAACTGTTGGCAAGTGACAGACCTGGAAACAGGAGTCTGAGTATCAGACCAGCTTTGTATCACATCAGCTTTATATCAAAACTTCTGCAAATGAAGCTTGCTAATCTCAGATCTAGAAACAGTAATAACCTCTCTAGCAAAGCCATGGGTGCTTAATACAGCTCTACAGCACAACCATACTCTGTTTGCACATCCCCCAAAGCAGCATAGCAGCCACCCATCTGCAAACCCACAGAAACTGCACACAGCCAGCCACCAGGTAACTCATCATATACCTTAACAAGCTGAAGCAGGTTAGCTAGGGTATTATTAGTCCCATAAATTGGCATGCATGAGGAAGTACGGTAAATCTTCCTTAACCTACAGCTAGGTCTACAGCAGAGGGTGGGCTTTAGGATCCTGTATCTGATAGGAGACTCCTTCCAGGAAGATGAGGTTTTGAAATTTTAGTGGGCAACACACACAGGAGATGGGCAAGTTTTCTTTGCCCCAAGGGTGCCAGGCCTTCTCTTTTGACCTAGAAAGCTCCTCCAATAAAAGTATTTCTATGAAAATCATTTTTATATACCTTAGAGAATTTGGGGTTCTGCATAAGCTACGAGTAACAGCTTAGCCAAAGGTAGCTTCACAGAGGTTACTGCAACTAAAGAAAGTGGCAAGGATGTCAAAATGCATGAATTGGGGTGTAAAAACACTTACTGAAAGAAATTTGGAATTATGCGTTTGTAAGAGAAAGTAAACACAGAAGGATATACGGTGAACATGCTTGTTGGGAAAGTCAGGAAATCCACTGTTTATGTATTACCTATAAGAAAGCATCAGCACATAGATACTTATTTTATAGCAAGCCAGTGTGCCTAACTGAAAAAGGCCTAAAAAACAAGGGCATACAAACTTGAACAACAACAAGATGCAAAGACTCTTTAGCTATACATTGCACAGAAGTACGGAGGACAATGGTTCAAATAAAGTCAACTGTGTTGGAAATAGTGCATGAAATCCCAGAAGTGACAAAACTACTAGTCAGTGAAGAAAATGAAAGGAGCCAAGTGGAAGAAATCAATCAAGAAGAAAAAGTAAGCTTTTTTTTTATAAAGGCAGGCAAGGGGCCAGATAACATAGATGGACACACATGCAAAAAAACCAACAGAAAAGTGTGGCTTTATCTAGAAGTGCAGCAAGTGATAAATTTGATAATAAACTAGGAAGCAGGGACAGATTTGCTCCAAACTAAGGAATGACAGCAAGCAGTGAGGGGTGCAAACAATTTTTCTTGCACTGGGAAAAAACCTTCTAATGCAAATGGATGAGCTGATTAACAAAGCTTGCAGAGACTGTTGTGAAAGACGGGTGAATGGAGAGAACCCGAGGGAGACACTAAGAGCATGTAAACCAAATCAGGGAGCAGCTGACTGCATTCAGACAGAAGAGGCTATAGCAGCACTTAGAAACACGAAAACAAGAATATGACCTAGGCTGTATGAAGCACCAGTAAACATACTGAAGTGGATGGCAATAAGAGGCATCTGTTCGATGTATTCTTAAACTGCAGAACTATCAGTAGTTTTATAAATAATACTGTTTATTATTAATTCTTATAATCAGGGGAAGCACCAGAACACTTATTTTTACTGAAGTCATACAAAACCCACAGACACTACACTTGTTTTTTCAGTACTAAAACCCAACTGTTGAAAGGTGGGAGAAATCCTTAATTTATGGAAATCCCAAACCCAATCTCCCATGCATTAACTTTAAATCATTATGGAAACAAAGGCTGCATATTTTCTCTATTGTGAAAATACAGAAGTACATTATTTTTAAAAATAGTTTACTATGTCAATGAAATTGCAGATGCCTCTGTGCACTTCAGGGACTTCAAACATTGCATCAATTATCTGAATAAGTAATGAAAAGACATTGTGAATAAAATGGTTCACCAAGCCTGGTTCACAAGTCAATTGCTTTTTGAATCCAGTAATATACTGTAATATTTGACATGTTATTTCTTTTTGCAAGAGGTTAAGAGTCTTCCGTGCTTCTATGCTATACTTGCTGCAAACAGTTTGGGGAGAAAATACAAATAAAAATAAAATATAAAAGGCTGCATGAAGTACAACACACATTTAGATCCTCCACTGTAACCCTCTTTCCACACCAAAAAACCCACTGAAACCAGAACTCTGAAGTCCAGCAAAGGGGAAACATGAAGATCTCACTAGTATTTCAGGCTAGTGATAAGCAATTTAATGCTTTAAAATTCAATCTTTGACAAACTGGACTAGGTCACAGTAGAACACGAATGTCTGTTTGTTGAGCTATCGTTTCCAAAGAGTCTCTTACTGGCACCTGGAAACAGAGCAAGCATAAGGCTGATTATCATTTCCATAACCCCCAAGGAAAACTATCATGCAAGATGTTTGAGTAAGAGCAATGCTGTTCGAAGGCAGCATTCATGAACAGAACAAAGACTAAACAAAAGGCTAAACAAGTACATCATAATTAACAACTACAACCAAACTTTTAATTAAGATATGTAAGAAAAATCAAGGAGAGCTAATTAAAAAAACACCAGCATATATACTTTCATAGAAAAATCTGAATTGGTACTGTGAAGTAAACAGGCTAATTAGAAGTGACCACAATTATTTTGTCACTGTTACCGAGTTTAGTCATGATTTTTCAGCTTGCTCTTTAATCCTACATCTTGTTTGCACTCCTTTGTTGTTTGAATGCAGGATTCTTCCAACCAAATTCTTCAAGGACTGAGCAAAAGTGAAGAAAACACCACAGAGATTTAACTCTGTATGACAGGCATATTTTGTCATTAGTTTTGAGACACTTTCTTTTCTGCCTAGGATAGTATTATTCTTACAGGGCCAGAATTATAATTATTATACACTCCCCCATTCATCCTGAACAAATTCACAGTTACTACAAATGGATCCTGATACATTGCTACATCAATAACGCTATACTCCGCATGTTTCTTTTATCCAGGCAGCTAGACCACTATAAAAATATGATGCGATTTCACACAGATTTTACTGTTAGGTATGAACTTCCCTTAAGGCCAAAAAGCAGTTACAGATAATAGGAATCTAACTGGCAATATTAAGGTTTTACTTCTTTCCTCTTATATACTACCCTTCCATGAAAATACATCCATTCTCATTACTTTTGCCATTCTTCAAAACTGTTACTGGGCTGATTTGAACAGTAACAGTTAATGCTGATAGAAACAAGCAAAGAAAAATGCTGACACAACCTAGAGTTATTTAAGAACTTATTTGCTACACATCTATTTCTAGAAAATTAATAAAAAGTTGCTGACTCCCAGCTGTAATAACTCCAGGTATACCTAGGCAAAACAAAAATAGGTAAAAAAGGAATTCCCACCCACAATCCCAGAATGCAAACAGCAAAGTGATTTGCAATTAACAACTTCTGCCTCTCCCCAACACAGTGGGCATGAAACCCAATGCCCTATTGAGACACACATCAACTATTTCTGCTTAGCAAAATCTTAGCAGGAACCATCTTTCAGGAAGTTACTTCTGCAGCTATGTGGAACCAAAATTCTACTTTTCAAAATACGCTCTCACATTTAATAGAAATTGACAGGCTTTTAAAAAATCCTCTGTTCTGGTATATGACTACACATTAGCCCAACCTAACCCTTAAACTACCCACGAAGAGTTCGCTGCCTGCAGCAATGTTTTTCCCATGCCCATTTCTGAAGTTAGAGGCTGCAGGGCCACCACTGGATTGCTGTCCTGCCTGTACCTTTCAGACTATTATGGCTGTAGGGTGTCATCTTTTTTCCTCTCCAAAATCAGGGTATCCTGAAACTGTAAAGCAGTCTTAACTAATGCCATAGCACAGATCTTACTTAAAAGTCATTCATTTTAAACTTCTAAAATTTGACGCATTTCTTTCTTTGTACCAAAATAAAAATATATAAAAAGTTGGTCCTGTATATGCCTAAATAAGCTAACTACATTTCAAAACACCTTTAAAATTTAGAGAAAAACATACATGCCTGTGCCATGTATCTCACTAGCAATGCTGAACTGGAATGGTGCAGGAATCTCCATCTCCTCAGACCATTCCCAGGCTTCTCTACTGCCAAAGCTACACATGCACTTTCTCTGAGTCTACATTTTTCTGTTAAATAGGTGGAGTAAAGCAAAAGGCTTATTTCTGTGCAAAGGCTTCTTCCTCTGCATAGCAATAAGCCTCACATTGTAATTGATTTTTTTTTAAATGTCATTTAAATTATTTTGGTATGATCTATCTTTCCTTACTTTTTCCTAAAACATCTCAGAATATTAACAACAAAATAAATGTAATAATACTCTAACATCTTCAAACATTACCTAATTTAAAAATCTAATTTACTTTTCATCATTTAGGCTTCCTTACTATTTTGTATGTCACTCAGTGTGGATAGTAAAATTAGACTATCAATTTCAATTCTGCTTTGAATATGTTGCAGGTTCTGCTTCTCAACCACTAGAATAGCATTCTTGTTTAAGGTTTCCAATATTGTTCTGAAGCTTTTAAATAAAAAAATGGGAACTGCTTTAATTTTATTAAAAAGTTCTCAACTGCTCTCCCTGGCCCTTTTTACAAGAAAAGGCCAAGTGTTGGCACAAAACTAACCTCCAATGTATCTGTTAAATAGTATTATGTGGCCTTCTACTAATACAAAGAGACAACAGAAGCCTTAAATGGTGCTGAGGGTGCCATTGTGTACAATGACCTTCCAACGAAGGCAGTGGGAGACCTGCTTAAGAACCAATAAACAAATTGAACAAGTAGTTGTATTGGGTTTGTGTGGCAAGGTTTTGGTAGCAGGGGGGCTACAGGGGTGGCTACCATGAGAAGCTGCTAGAAGCTTCCCCTATGTCTGACAGAGCCAATGCCAGCCAGCTCCAAGACAGACCCTGCTGGCCAAGGCTGAGCCCACCAGTGATGGTGGTAGTGCCTCTGGAACAACATATTTAAGAAAGGGGAAAAAGTTGCTGTGCAACAGCAGCTGGAGAGAGGAGTTAGAATATGTGAGAGGGACAACTCTGCAGACGCCAAGGCCAGTGAAGAAGGAGGGGAGGAGGTGCTCCAGGCACCAGAACAGACACTCCCCTGCAGCCCATGGTGAAGACCCTGGTAAGGCAGGCTGTCCCCTGCAGCCCATGGAGGTCCACAGTGGAGCAGATCTCCACCTGCAGCCCATGGAGGACCCCACACCAGAGCAGGTGGATGCCCAAAGGAGGCTGTGACCCTGTGAGAAGCACATGCTGGAGCAGGCTCCTGGCAGGACCTGTGGACCCGTGGAGAGAGGAGCCCATGCTGGAGCAGGTTTGCTGGCAGGACTTGTGACCCCGCGGGGGACCCATGCCGGAGCAGTCTGTTCCTGAAGGACTGCACCCTGTGGAAGGGACCCATGCTGGAGCAGTTCATGAAGAACTGCAGCCCATGGGAAGGACCCATGTTGGAGCAGTTTGTGGAGAACCGTCTGCCATGGAAGGGACCCCACGATGGAGCAGGGGCAGAGTGTGTGGAGTCCTCCCTGTGAGGGGGAAGGAGCAGCAGAGACAAGGTGGGATGAACTGACCACAGCCCCCATTCGAGAAACTGGGAGTGAAGCTGAGCCCGGGAAGAAGGGAGGGGTGGGGGTAAGGTGTTTTAAGATTTAGTTTTTATTTTCTCATTACCTTACTCTGATTTGATTGGTAATAAACTAAACTAATTTCCCCAAGTCGAGTCTGTTTTGCCTGTGACAGTAATTGCTGAGTGATCTCTCCCTGCCCTCACCCCAAGCCTTTCATTATATTTTCTCTCCCCTGCCCAGCTGAGGAGGGCAGTGACAGAGCAGCTTTGGTGGGCACCTGGCCTCCAGCCAGGGTCAACCCACCACAGCAATGCAATATGAATTGTCCCACTCTTGCTTTGGGGAAATTTAAAAGATGATTTATCACCGTAGGCAGCCCTACTTCCAAGTCTCCACGGTCACTATGAGTCTATACCTCTTATTCAAGATGTGCCATCACACTTAAAAAGCACTCGAAAAAAATATTTAGAGATATACATCTTTTAACACACGCGTTAATTGATAACACTTACTTTAGCAGTATCATTTTTTATATTATATGGAATAACAAGCAAACAGAAGTTTCAAATTTATCAAAGTTACCCTTTTAAAAGCTTGGAATACTTAATATTATCAGTCCACTGCAGGAAAAAATGCTATCGGCACAAAACTGTGCTAACTTCCATAGTAAGTACTATGCAATTAAAACTATACTGTCATGGGTAAAAATTTTAATTAAAAACACCTTAATTGTGCTAATCACAGTAAACTAGACTGAGCCTGAAACTCTTAAATTCGTCACCACGTAAATACGTACTGAAATAAAGAGAAACCATTTGCACAGAGTCATTACACCGGTGAATTTAACCTTTTCTTTCTAGTTCTTGCACATTTGATGCAATCAAGCCTCTAAACCTACTCAGTCATTAAAGGTCGTTAGCAGCCGCACAGCTGCCCCCGGCGCTCCTGCCTGCACCCCCGGCTGCTGCCTGCAGGCAGCGGCTGTGAAGCCCAGAGCACGCCCTTGCAGAACCAAAGCAGCCAGGGGAGGCTGCCGAGCTTGGAGCGAACCGCTGTGGGGACTGGGAGCACAAGAAACCTCCGGCGGATCTCCTTTCCTTCCAAACAGGCTAGTTTAGGAAACACCATACAAAATTACCGCTTTTTAAAGAAACATTTCTTTAGAAATAGGAGAAACGCACCTGGGGCGGTGCGCGGCAGGCGGCCCGGCCGCCCCCGAGCGCAGTCGGGCAGCACCACCCGAACCCCCGCCCGGGCCGGCCCGAAGCGTGGCCTCGGTCCCGGCAGACACGACCCGCCGCCGCGCCCGGCCCCCGCGATCCGCGCCACTCGACGCCCCGAGGGCGGCCCGACCCCTCCGCGGCGGGTCCGCCGCCGCCTCCACGACGGGCGGGGGGGGGGGGGGGGCGAGCAGTGGGCTCCCCCGCCCCACGGCCGCCCTTCCCGCCGCGCCCCGGAGCCCGTATGGGGGGGGCAAAAGGCACCGGCGCCCCCTCCCCGCCGCCATGCCGGAAAGTCGCGTTTTGCCCCTCGTCTCCGCAGCTGCCGGTGCAGCGGGGACCTCGCTCCCGTGTGCCGCCCCCCCACCCCCGACCCCCGGCAGCGCTCTGGGGCCGAAGGGGGCGGTGGTGTTTCCTCACCGCGCCTTGGACGCGCATCTTCTGCCGCCGGGGAAGCACGAGACGCGCGCGGCGGGGCAGCGCGCGACGGCAGCACGTGGCGGTGGCGGCCACGGGGTCTCCCGCGCAGCCGGACGGGGCGCGGGGCGGCACTACGGAGCGGCGTGAGGCGGCGGCGCCGCCATCTTGGTAGCGGCGGTGCCCGGGTGGAGGGGGAGAGGGTGATTGGGAAGGGCTTTTTATCTCTCGCACGGGCGCGTTGCGAAATCGGCAGCAGCTGGGGGAGTTCGTGGGGCAGATGGGGTGGGTGAGAGGGCACTCGTGTGGGTTGGTGAGCCCCACGGAGGGGTGACCCCCGTGGATGGGTGCGTGAAGGTAAGCACCGGAGCCGGGGTAACATACCCAGCGGGTCTGCACAGCTCTGCTCCCTCCCAGGGCCGCGACGCATCCAGGTGCCTCACGGTTTGGAAATGAAAATAAAGTGCAGCAGGCAGGATGGGATTTTTTTCTGATCTCCTGCTTGGAGGTGCTTCCCCTGTTTTTGACCAGGTCCGTGACCCTCGCCGATAAAGATGTATGAAGAAGAATTTTGAGTAGGTTAAAAAGCCTCTTTTTCAATCAATGCTCAAGGAAAGGATAGGATGATGTGACACAAATGTATGATCGTGTGCCACAAATAGAACATTGTGGGAAGCTTTCCCTTAAACATAAGCTTTGTCCTATATTTTTTCAAACAGTTTATTTCCTTGCTGTGTAGGTCATTCTTAACATTAGGCTAAATTTAGCTGAAGATACACCAACAGCAAAGACAGACTGTCTCAGAAAGCTGACTTAGACCCACAGTCTCAACTGCATGGCCTGGTCAGGAGGCTGGATGCAAAACTATTTACATTTTTACCGAATTCTTTTCAGGGAGCTTGGTTAAAGGTAACAATCTCAGCCATTTAAATAAAACATCTTGTGTCTAGAAAATTAGAAGTTTATAGGTGGTTTGCCTGGTATGCTCTTGTGCTGCAAGCCATGTATACAACTTGCATTAATTTCAAGGGTACTTCTACCACAAAGTGAGGAAAGACTATAGCCCTAACATCTCAGGCCTTTTGAAGATCTGTACCTGAAACTTGAAAACAGTGGTCTAATCTTCCGCTTCCAGGAAGGACAGCAGAATTTATACTTGTTTATGCACTTTGATTTTCAGTTCTTTGTGTATAAATTTAGCTGTGGGTGGAGTATCCAGAGCCACATTTCTCCCTATATGCTATACATACAGAATGGCAGAAAGACAGACATGATTCTGTGTTAGACTGACAATGAATTACATTTGCTAGCAAATACTGGATCAGAGCCATCTGTTTCAGAAATTAGCATAGCAGCAATTTGTTTGTTTGGCTTCATCTGTCTATTAGTTTGGTCAAAATCCTCTTGTTTCAGAGACACACTATCACATACAAAAAGGACCTGTGATATACTCTGTGCAGGCATCCCCTAAAATACATAAATTATTCTCAAAAGTGGAGATATGAAATGCGATTGTCAGAAATCCAGACAAAGCTAAATTAAGATATTTTTTTTTTTCCTGGAAACAAATTTTACTTTCTCAGTGCACTCTATCTTACATTAAAAATCATCTACCCCTAAACAGCGTACTGATATCAAAAGACTTCTCTCTGAACCAAAGTAGTGTTGCTGTACTTGTAGGTGCACTGTATCTTTTCTTTCTGTGTATTTTGACAGAATTGTGGAAATCCTTCCTGACTTATAGCCTCTACAACTTTCTTTTGAAGAGGTATTGATATTCTTAAAAATTGAGAAGTCTAGTTCCAAACAACAGTCAAGAAAAGGGCATCAATCCATTAAATGATAAGGTATCACCCCATTAGACAACAGTTTTTCTAAAACCGGTTCACTTTGAAGCCCTGTATACCTAAAGAAAATGACATCTCTTACACAGCTTTTTTATTTGCAGTATACTGAGTCTGCAGTATTCAGTATTTCAGTTATTTGCCTAGATTTTTTAGGTCTCTGGAAAAACAAAATATTTAAAAATTCTACTTAATACTCCAAAAACTTGTATCTACCATTCGTAGTTCCTACTGGATCTGGTTACAGTGCAAATATTTCTCCGCAGGCGTAGCAAAAGGTCTACATTGTTGTACAACTAATGATCTTTATGTGGCATTTGATGATACAAGTTTAGATTCAGATGATATTCCTAACTGCTGTTTAAAAATATAACAGAAAATAGTTGTAGGAAAGTCTTCTGTGCTCCTGAGAAGTGTAAAGCCTGATATTGTTATTCTGAAAAGAGAATTCTAGGTAGATCTGCTCAAATATGAAGAAATGTGAATGTTTCTTACAACTGAATACTGCTAATGCATGATTTAGATATGTACTACACGAAGTAAAAGATTTAGTTCATTTTCATGTTACTTCATATCTTTCTTACATGACAAAACCAACAACAAAAACACCTTCTAAAATAAGAACTTACGTTTCTCCTTCAGAAAAATGAGTCGTATGTTGTAGGCAATGAAAGTGATGTGAAGTCTCAACTCAGAGGACGTGAGTGCTCATTCTACACATGAATTAGAAAAGCACCTGCATTGCTTTGTCTATGTGCATCTGTCTCTACCTGAGCATCTAATTCACGTTACTCCTCCCACAATCCGCCCCGTTTCTTTGTCTAATCGGAGCAACCAACAATAGGATCTACAGAAGTTTAGAAACCTGGACTGAATGGAGGCGGTGTGATTTGCTAACAAGAAGTGGCTTACCTGGTTCACTGCTCAGATCATAACACCTAATGCAGAATTTGGCTTGTGTTACTTTGCGATGAACCAGCAGGACTAGCTGAAGTCAGATGGTGGCAAAATCTGATAGCTTCACTGTGCTATTAGAGCACAATGATGAAATTGCCTATTCAGAATATAGCATTCTAAATCAATACATTGTTAATGCATACCACTGGTTTTAGAATAAATAGCAAATGTTGTCAGAAGTAAATATTTATGTATTTTAAGCAATGGAAAGAGAGTATAAGTGCTTTTTCAAGGTAAGTGTAGAAAGCCATTACAAGCTTTATCTTTGCAACTGACCTATAAGAGCTATAAACACATCAAAGGCTTTGAGTACCTCAGATACGAACTTTAATTCTTCACACAGTCAAAACGCCCATGAAGCCGGCGTCCCAGGATCACAGCTCCGAGTATGCTCAGTAATACTCGTGGAACTCAGACTTACATAGGCAGCTTCATTCAGACTTCTAATTTAATTCATGTTACAATTCATTAAGTAGTGATTTCTTGTAGTGTTTGGTTTTTTTTTTTAAATTGGTGAATGTAAGGCAACATAATTTTTTTAGAATAGGATTTCTTGGAGGTTTTATTATTACAGAATAAAAAACTTTTTAAAATGTAGCTGAAATGCTTCTGCTTCAAGACAGCAGCTTTTGGGTTACAGTTGGCAGGTTAAGAGGTTATACTTGTGTCACAAGAAGTTTCTTCCAGTTAAAGATTCTAGACTTCTGTAGCAATCTCAGATTTTAGCAGCAAAACAATTTTTTTTTTTTTGTCCAGCTCTAACCATAATGCATTTAGTCTATCATAGCACTATTAATTTTAGTTAATACGGCTTTTTGATTTTTTAAAATACTATGCAAAGATGTGCTTTACTATAAATACTTAACAAGTCATCCAGATATCCTAAGCTACCAAATACAGAGGGGATGAAAATGCCAGTGGATCCCACTGAATGATTTAGCTTTAAGGCTCCTGCAGGTTTTATTCAGATTCAGAATAGTAGGGGTGGGGAGGAGGAGATAAATAAAACATTTGCTTCAGAAAGTAGGTGACTTTGACAGAGCATTGATTTAAACCATGAAGACTCGCAGATCAGAAGAATATTGTTAAGAAGTGAGGCTGGTGAAGAACACTCAACAGCAGCCCCCCAAGTGGCGCTTATCAGTAAATTTCTGCTTTTCTTTTAACTATTATTGCACCTTCTCTGAAGTTCTGTATATAATTTAGTCAGTGACTCCCACTGATGTATCACAGTCACTCAAACATGTTTTTACACCACTCGCTGAATATTTCGGTAAAGGTCTAATCTCATTTGGATTTATTACGATTTATCTTGGATTAAGCATTTATCTGCTAAGGATCATGACCTATACTATGAGGTACTGATGAACCATCGGAGTTCAGGAATGTCTAAGCACATTAGAATGAATCAGCAATATTCTTTTTTGACACAGACTTCACACATTATCTTTTTTCAATCAACTTTGCAACATTCATACAGATAAGTATCTAATTTTCATTTAATACGGGCACTAACCTGGAAAGCTCTTAGCATCCAGTAGGAGCAAAGCTGCATTTAATTAGGAGCAGCTTAAAAGATCAGGCCTCTGAGCCACATGACTTTGCACTCACTCTGCCTTCAACAGTCAGTATAACAGCACTGATTTTTTTATATCAATTTGAATACCTTTTCTTCTTTTTGAAATGCATTTTGGCGAGTCTTCCACTGCTACCCCAGCTTTCTACTTTTTCTGATTTGCACAGCCAGAAGTGGAAAAAGAAGAAGGATAAAGAACAAGGGTACATGGTTTGTTTATTACCTTTCTGGACTTCTAAGATTCTTTTTCTTGTTTGAATAGGTTTAAACTGCTTCCTCTATTGATATATATGGTACTGCACCTAAGGAAGAGTATTGGATTTCTCATATGATTAAAAGAAGTTGGTTTTTGGCTTTAGTTTGTGGCAAAGCCACCAACGTATGATATAGTTGCCCCAAAATAGGCTCCTAGCTGTTTTCATGCTTAATCATTCTGTATATTTATCATATCTTAGAAATCCCATTTTATGCCACTTCAATTGCACAGAAATTAGAGAATTCCAGTGGCCACTTTAGTTTTGTATATTTGTAAGTTCCTTACAGCTTGGGTTTTCCTTCATGATGATACAACACAAAGAAGGTGTAAATACTTCAAGGCAGTCTTTCGTAATATTGGAAATAAGACCTCAGATATGAAACTGCACAATTTAATGTGTTTACACACTCTTACTAACGGAATTAGGAAGAAAATATATGGTTCATTTCCACTATACATTTCTACTATTTGCTAAATACTGTCACATTTAGAATGTGCAGTCATGTAACAAATGACTATACTGTAGTATTATTGTTAATTTTGAGGATTGCCTGCACTGTCTTACTTGGTAACCAAGGAGTTTACAGTATGGATGCAACTGTAAAGAGATGAAACCTGAGGTTGTAAGAGAACACTAGTTCCAGTATGTCTGACTTCATTAAATGGAGTAATGTAATTAAATTGTGGTTTTCATGAGGACAGTTCAAAATTCACATTTCTTTACAGTGTTGGGATATAGCATGCTTTGTTACCAGCTTGCATCACGGTTTCTTATTCAGTTCATGTTCAGGAACTGTGGACTTATGGACACAGCAATGTGTGTGAAATGGTAGCTCATATTTCAGTTATGCAAGGAAAAGATTCAGCTGATGAAAAATTAGACGAAACAGATGAGAGATATGGATGAGCATAGAAAAGAATTGATCTACCGTAACTAAAAACATTGATGAATAAGCTGTAAAGAGACATAATCAAAGATGAAATTATTTTTCAGTACCTTTTTTGTAAAACATCAAATAGAAAACCATCTGGATTCCCAGGAGAGAAAGGTTCCATGATACAATGGAATTCTTTACTCACTTTCACATGGGTACATGTGCAAGGAAGGAAAAGTACTGAGTAAAAGCTGTTTTCTGATAATGGGATACATTACTGTTGCAGTGGAATTTAGGATCGGCATGGACAGGATACGGATCTTAAACCTGCTTCTGAGATACAAGGATGAGGAGGACATGTTAATTTACTTTCTTTTGACATCAGCCCAGAACTACGCATGTAAAGTGACAACCCTAAGGATAGGATGGGTGACAAAGTCTAACTTTGAAAAGACTCTTCCATGTACTCAGAATCATAGAACCATTCAGTTGGAAGGGACCTTAGGAGGCTTTTCTTGTGCAAACTCCTGCTCAGATCAGGGTCAACACTGAAATCACAGCAGTTTGTTTAGGACTTGGTGCAATGAAGTTTTGAAAACCTGCAAGGATGGAGATTGCCCGGCCTCTCTGGGCAACCTGTTCCAGTGCTTAAATATCCTTGTATTTAATTATTGTTTTCCTTATATCCAGCTGCACCTCAGTAATGAGCCTAGCTCCATCTTTTTGGTAGCCTCTTCTTAAGTAGGGGCAGGTTGTTTTTAGGTATTTTGGAAGCTGTCTCTCTTCCAGACTGAACAAGCCTTCATCTCTCAGGCTTTCCTCTAAGAGCAAGTGCTCCAGCCCTGTGAATGCCTTGGTGCTTGTCTGCTCAACTTTCTCAAGTTTATCAGCATCTTTCTTGATCAGGGGGCCCCAAAACTGCACATAATATTCCATACTAAAATAGCCTGAAGCATACAGAGTAAAAGGGACTAATTACATCTCTCAATCTACTGTCTATGCACCTGTTGATATAGCACGATATGCTGTTAGCCTCCATTGCTGCCAGAGCGCACTGCTGGCTCACGCTTAGTGTACAGCATCACCGGGACCCCCATGCCCTTTTCAGCAGAGCTGCTCCTCAGCCAGTCAGTCCGATCCTGTACCATCGTAGGCGGTTAGTCTGTCCCAGGTGCGAGACTTTTCATCTGTCCTTGTTGAGTTTTGTGAGGTTCCTGTCAGTCCATTCCTCCAGCCTGTGTACGTCCCTCTAAACAACAATTCTGATCTCGAGAGTGCTGATGGCATCCCCTCGTTCGATGCCTTCTGCAAGCCTGACAAAGCTGTGCTCTGTGTTCTCCTCCAGGCCACTGATAGAGATACTCAATGGTGTAGGTCTAAGGGTAAGCTCCCAAGGAACGCCACTTGTAACCAGCTGTCAAGTGGAGCATTAGTTGTTAGCCCATTGTGCCTGTCAAGCTGGATTTTCACCCATCTAGCAGTCCCATCCACACTATAATGTTCCAACTTGGGTACAAGTGTGCGTGGGAGAGTGTGCTGAAAGCTTTGCTGAATCAAGGTAGACAACATCTGCTCTCTCTTTGTCTGCACATCTTGCCGTTTCATCGCAGCAGGTAATTAGGCTTGGTCAAGGATGGCAAACCTTGATAAATCCATGCTGGCTACTGTTTCTAATCACCTTTCTTTCTTCTTCAGAAATGGCTCCTGTGGACTTGCACCATTATTGTCCCAGAGAACAAGCAGACACTGACTGGCCTGTAGTTCCCTGGGTCATCCTTCTTGCCTTTCTTTAGCATTATGGGCTTTTGGGTAGATTTAAGTGTGAAATCAGTCTTTCACTTCACAGTAAAGAGATTTGACATACTCCATAGTTATACGCTCCCTATAAACTGGGACTAAAAAGTCTATAAACAGTTATTGATCTCCACATGCTACTGGGGAAATTTTCCAAGATCAGTGACAGCTTGGAAATCACTGGCATTTAAAAATTATAGATCACTGCTTCACTTTTTTTGGCATTTACAATACTGCATTATGGCAATGAACGTGCTAGATGTGTGTATAAAAAAACAAAATGCTTTTAGCATTTTAGTATTTTTTGTTTGAGCAATATTAAAGATGGAAATTTCTTGATACAATTCAAAATAATGGTTTTGTTTATTAAAGGTATATACCCATTAAGATGAAGTTAGGATGAGAAAAGTGCTTGTTTGTGTGAAAATAATATCTGCTTTCTCAACAACAGCATCTCCTGAGGTTTCTTTGATTCATACCTGATTACTTTAATGACTAAACCAAGTTTTAACTCCTGTTAACACTGCAGAATGCAGACAGTTATAGAACAGTAAGAAGTATTTTGCCCTCCCAAGTGTCGTGGTTTAACCCCAGCCGGCAGCTCAGCCCCACACAGCCGCTCGCTCACTCCCCCGCGGTGGGATGAGGGAGAGAATCGGAAGAGTAAAAGTGAGAAAACTCGTGGGTTGAGATAAAGACAGTTTAATAGGTAAAGCAAAAGCCGCACACGCAAGCAAAGCAAAACAAGGAATTCGTTCACTCCTTCCCATCGGCAGGCAGGTGTTCAGCCATCTCCAGGAAAGCAGGGCTCCGTCACACATAACTGTTACTTGGGAAGACAAACGCCATCACTCCGAATGTCCCCGCTTTCTTTCTCCTTCCCCCAGCTCTATATGGTGAATATGACACCATATGGTATGGAATAGCCCTTTGGTCAGTTGGGGTCAGCTGTCCCAGCTGTGTCCCCTCCCAATTCTTGTGCACCCCCAGCCTCCTCGCTGGTGGGGTGGGGTGAGGAGCAGAAAAGGCCTTGACACTGTGTAAGCACTGCTCAGCAGTAACAGAAACATCTCTGTGTTATCAATCAGCACCGTTTCCAGCACAAATCCAAAACATAGCCCCGTACGAGCTACTGTGAAGAAAATTAACTCTATCCCAGCCAAAACCAGCACACCAAGTCATTGTCAACACAACTCTCAGTTATTCTTTTATTCTGGAATTATTTACAATGGAGAGGATTGGTTTCAAGTCATTGTCCTGTGTAGAGATTGTTAAAGCCTCTGGTCAGCCACTGAACTTTCATTATAATTTGGGAGGAGCTGGACGCTTGCCTACAAAAGGGCACAGGTACATGAAGGGAAAAAATGTGTTTATAATGTGTTAGTTAACCCATGCTAAAATCACCTCCTTGCTGGAGAAGACAAAATGTTTGGAAATCCCAAGCTTGTTTTATGCTGCCCAGGGCAGGAAGGACCTCATATTGTTAACACAATGGTTCCTCCAGCTGATGCAGGATCTGCTCTGACACATTCCGAAGGATGTTGCATATGCCTTGGCTGGAAAAACAATGTTTTCTATGTTTTGATTGAGGATAGAAAGGAAGGGGAAATGGTGGGAGTGGTGACTCGGGTGATCTTTAGAGAAAAAAATAATGCAAATATGAATTGAAGATGAGCTCCATATACTTCCAGATGTAAAACTAATTAGCAGTCACAGAGTTCGTAATTTACTGTATCAGCTTTCTGCACTGCAAAAATACACATTTTAAAAAAGATTTTAAAATTGACTAATAAGATTAGCTGGCTAATAATGTTTTAATGCAAAAAGTATGTCATAGAAAATATTGTTAAATCTGAATCTGGAAAGAAAAAACAAACATAGCAAACAACAGGCTGATTTGAGCTAAGAACTTTTGAATACAGACTTAAATTGTTCAAGATACAACAGATTTTTTTTTTATTCCTATGACAGCATCATTTCATCCACAGTGTCTCATGACGTGAGTTACATAAAGGTATGTATTTTGCGTTCCCAGCTTCTTTTAGGGAATGATTTGTGATTACTTATCTAGGATTAGGAGTACAGAGACTATTTCAAATGTCTCTTAAAATATGTGGTATTGCAAACAACGGATATAAAATGAGATTCACACACATAGCTTTGCTGGTGGCCAAGAACTGCGTTGCAATATGCCGGAAATCCAAACATCCTCCTACTCCCAGAGCCTTGCTGACAGATCTACAACAACTTCTTTCTCTTGAAAAAGCTACATACAGAATCAGAATAAGAAATAGAGAAGCCTGCTTATTCTGAGAAACTAGTGTAATTATAAAATGGAAGGTTAAAGATTCCTCATCAATATGAAAATCACATTTCTTTTTGAAAATTTTACAGTTTCAAGTAACATCTAGATTATCTAAAATCCCCTCAAAAACAGAGTGAGAAAATCTTGTCATTCTTGAAAAAGCAACAACAGCAAACCCTTAGGATTAGTGTCATTGTTTTCTTGTATAGCCTTTTAGTCCTACAAATCATTGGGCTTCTGCATAAGTACAGGGGTGTGCATTAATGGAACTTGATACAGAAACAGAACCTTAGTTCAGCAGATCCTCCTTTGTTGAAAAACCAATTAAAAAAGCAAACACAAGGGAATAGAAACACAAGTGACTGTTACAGGGATGTATTTTTTAAACAGAGCATACTTTGCAAGAAGTGCTGTATTAGATGCTACATATTTTAATTAGCTGTTTAGAAAAATCAGGTTGACAGTGTCCTTTAATTAGTAGACATTGACTTATTCCACGTGTATTATGGCATAGTGAATCTTATTAAGATAAATGTTTCTCTCTGAAGATATGAAAAAAAATCCACTATCATTTGTTTGCTTACCAGATTGCTCACCATCAATATGGCTGCTATTTAAAATGATGAATTTTAGTCACATATTTAATTAGCTAATAGCTGATCTCACTGTGGGGTCTTGATCCTCCTTAGATGTGTCCTTTCATCCTGAAAAAGTCTTTGGTTGTATCTTGTTTTTGAAGTTTTCGTTTGAAATTGTCCTTGCTACTTTCGAATCTAAAATGCAGTAAATTAAATTATTAAAAGTAAAAATTATTGTGAAAACATTTAAGGTTTTGAGTATAGTTTTATACCTACTGTTCATTATAATGTATTGCTAGAGGCTATGAATTTAAAAAACATTAAAAGTTTTCAAAGTTAGTTTTTCCACTTGGATTGCTGCAGGTATTTGGTTTGTGAGAAAATTATGTGCACTTTAAAAGGCTATTAACCAGCTTAAGGTTTCAGTGCATATGTGTACCACTGCTTGGTATGCAGCCCTCTCACAGAATTCAAGTTCTTTGATGGCCATAGTTGGAAAGTACAGCAAATGCTCTTCAGCCTATACTGCGTCAAGATAACTATTTAAAAAAAAAAGATGTCTTAACAGTGTTCACATGAAAGACGGTAAAGCTCTCGTGGACATCATTGGTTTGGAAGAGGACTTCCTGGGAGATTTGTTAGTATTAGTTGTTCATATTATACGACAAACAGTGCTTCTCAGTCCCCATGGATTACACCAGTGCATAGTGACATTCAAGGGAAAATATGCGCTCTCTTCACAGAAGAGGTAGTGTATGCCTGGCCTCTAAACCTCGTATTTTCCCTACGATTTGCAGAGGTATGTCATTGCACCAGTACAAAGACGATAAGCAAGAAGAAAGTTAATAAAGCAGAATTTTCTTTGTTACGGAGTCTGCATTTGAATGGATTCGAATGCAGGTATGGTGCTGCCAAGCAGAAACAATGCTGGAGATGCTGCAGAAACTTGAGGCTTTCCTATGAATAACCTGGAGGCGGTCTGGGGGGGTTAGGTAAAGCCAGGCTGCCATCCAATGTCTGAGGAAGCTCTACAAGATGCATTTGTCACTGAATTTGTAGCTACGTGGATGTGTGTGTAGCTGCCATTTAATTGCCATTAGTTCAACAAAATATGTATATAAATATCCCCATTACTTGTAGATGAACTTTCTTTAAAAGGACACTTTGAAATAATACATGGTCAATGATACGAGTTCCCTGGAAACTGCTATAGGCCAGATGGCTCAAAATCAGAGAATTTGCTCTGTGAAAGCAAAGGGCATGAGGGTGCCTAGAGCTTCACAGCGATGGGCTAATCACGTACCGCCGAATAGGGCGGAATATCCATCAGGCTGGTTCTGCTGCTTTCAGTTTCCTAACAAACGCTGAACAGTAATCAAGCTTCAATCTCTATAGAAAACTGGCTATGTTACTTAAAGAAAAAGTATTCTCTGACCTCTGGAGCATGTTATGACTAAAAGAAGGGCATAATTGACTTTTTGGATACACAATTATTTGTTCTTGCTGTTGTTGTCCCATAACAGCATGGATTATAAACCTTATATCCTAGTCATGCAGGCAAAACTCTCTGTTACCTTAGCCCTGCTGTTTAATTAGCTTTTACAATTGGACATTGTTTATATCCCAATAAATGTTGCCTGAGTAAAGACTTCCCCTTAACCAGTTATACCAGATGTTTTTCTGTGAAGGTCCTAATTAAACAGCATCTATTGTGTTTGTTTTAAATCCTGCCTATTGTGTAAATCTCTGTGAGAGGGGAGTGCTATACTGGGGCACTTTACCAACATTTCTCTCACTTTCTGGTTCACTGGCTGGTTGCAGCTCCTCCCTTTAAAAGTTCGTGATTACTGTATGGGGGGAAGGTCCCGATGGGTAAGCTTGAGACTTGGGAAACCAAATCAGTTCCTTGCTCTACAGTGGGCTTCTCAAGTGACGCTAAGTCATGTATGGCCCCATCAGGGTGGTGTAACTTAAGGTGGCTGATGGGGTTACCACTCTAGTGTCCCATCCTGCAGTTTCCAGTACAGAATTTTAAGCAAAGGTGGAATTTACTTGGAAGCCCTCCTCTGTAGACATTGTCAAGTTGCAGGTACTGTGTCTGGTTCGTGAGCAACTCTGCCAGCCATTCTAATTTTGGCACAGTTTCAGGAATGGCCAAGGTTAGCTGTCCTAAACAGTGTTGTGCCCACTCCTTAGTCAGACCCTCAGTATACTTGAACTTTGGTTCTCCTGTATAATGGATCATTACTTTCTGGCACATAAGATTTTAAGAGCTTTTATATTCCGGGTGCTGTTTCTAAGAGCTGGTTCCTAAGTTGTCACCACTTTTGTCTGTGCTCAAAATATGAAAAGGAAGTCAGCTTCCTTTCTCTGGTAGAGCAGCCACCATCCTCAGTGAGTCAATGAGTTCCCAAATGTAGTATTTCAACACCATGTAAAAAAGTAGAAGGAGTGGGAGATATATTAATGGGAACACTGTCTCACTGCCAATCCTTATGGGTCAGAGGATTAAGAAATACAGCAGCCCATCTGTGCTTCACCAAATATCTTCATTTAGAAGATAAACATGGTATGTAATGGCATTTTTTACTGTGTACTTCCTTCATCCAAACTTCAAGTCATTCTAATTTCATATTAATGTCTTAATTTTGAAATTGTCCTTGATTTCAAGATGGTAATTACATTAAATGATTTCTGCAGTTTCTGATCAAATACATATATACCTGTTCATTTCCTTAAGATCTTAATTTAAAAGATTTTTTTCTTCTATAGGACCACTAACTCTTGCAGGGAGGGGTAGAAAGTTTGCACACTGTGAAGGTCCTTGAAGCTCTAAAATGCAGAAGATGATGTTACGGATGCAAACTGTAAAAAGTTCATGTAATTTTTTCTACAGACTCTATATTCAAGGTTGGGGACAGATAATTGTGTGGGATTACGTCTTACTGAATATCCACTTCTCAGCATTGCTAGTTATAACAAGGGAAACAACTTTGGTAATCACAGTGTTCAGAAATACCTAGAATTTGATATTACTTGGCCAAAATACAGAGAAATTAAAGAAAAGATGCTGTATGTTTTATGTCTTCAAACACATAAAATAGTGATTTTAAAACGTTATTATGAGTGTAGTCTCAGTGTAACGATTCTCTAATGACGCTAAAGCCAGATCTCTGCCTATCTCAAGATGGTCAGGCTGGAGTTTGCATGGGCGGCACTAATCCCTGATAATCTTGCTAACCATCATTGGTTACAATGTTGTTCTTAGAGGCATAATGACCTTTTTCACGTGAGTTCATGTTATTTTGCCATAGCAGGTAGTATTTAGGACTAGATTCACCAAACAACACTATTTCCTGTACTCTTGAGGGAAGGTGGTTGGCCTTGGTAGGCCCCGTATCTTGCTTTACCCTGTACCCTGGTTTCCACAGAGAATGGCTCTGACATGCTGTCCCTTTCCTGAGCTGTTTGGAGTGCTGCTATGGGCTTGAGTTTTCCTTATTGTACTATTATTAAAGGCCAGTGTTGATAATATTTTGCACTACGAGGACTTCTTTTGGTGGCACTGCATGGCTTATGGAATAACTGGCAAGCCAACAGTGTTCCTGCACAAGTAGAGTGCAAAACCAAAAGGCATAAGGTGAACTAGGACCTTGATGGCTGACAGTCTCAAGTGCATTGAACTCAAGCTCACATGTGAACTTACCTACCAAAGGCAATCTACCTGCAGCCTTTGAATTCATTCCTTGGATTCTTTTAAAAGGAAAAAAAAAGATCATTGTAAGTCCACATGGCTTACACTGGCATAGATCTATGTCACTCCTGTCCGAGCACTCGTAGGCCTTGTGTATAATAGGAGAAAAAGATGGTTCCTTGCCACTTAGCATGTGAAAAAAATCCTGGGGAAGACAAGTGCATATTAGGGTGAGCCAACTGTTTACCGTGATCTGCTAACAAATGTGAAAACTAAAAATGGCCTTTCTGCACTGGGATTTTATCGTGTATTAGTTGCCATGTGTTAGCTAACATAAGCTTATTGCAGTCTAAAGTAAATTCCTGCAATTTCAGTTTACCTCCTCTCTCCCAGCTGCTACATGTAGTGATTGTCTCTCAGTGATTTGCTGCTCCTTTTTCTGTGCCACTGGAACCTTGAGAAGTTGTAACTAAAAACAAATCATGAATTTATTTACAAAGTATGGAACTTAACATGGTTCCTAAATCCATTATGAACTCTCCTTTCCTCTAAAGAATTAAGTTTCAGTTGGGGGCCCAATAATCAGTTTCAAGACAGCAAACGATTGTTCAGTTCATCCCAAATTAAGTTATGATTGTACCTCTCTCATCTTTCCAGATGTTCACTAGCTACATTAAAAGAATTTTAACAGAATAGATGCTAAAAAGGATTAAAAGATAGAGGAGAATTGTAGAGTTTATAGAATATTAAAATGCAATGCATAAAATGTGTCTGTATATATAAATATAGGACAGAGTCTGGAAAATGTCCATAATAATACAGAAATATTAATGAAAAACTAATACTTAGATATTAAATAATTTTCAATAAATATATGAAAAGATCACACAAGCATAGATTTTAATTTCTAAGCACAGGTGTAGTCATCACTGCCACCAGGACTGTATCAGGATCACGTAGACCCCTTGGAAACATCCACAAAGTAACAGCTTGTGTGGCAGCTACACGATTAGAAACTACTTGAAAGTGCTTTCACTACTGAGAGCTTCCAGGGAATCGCAGGGTTCCAGCGTAGAAGAGTTCTTTGGGCCCCTTCTGCCTGCCTCTGAATGGCACAGAATAGATATTCTCACTTAGCATTACACTGCAGGTTTGAAATTCCTAAACGGTCTTGATCCACATGTTCAAATCCCAGGAGAACTGACTTAGCCCTTCATCCTTCCCAGATAAAGTGCACTTTTATCGTATACATGCGTATACCTTTCTGATGGGAACTTAAAAATGAAGGTTCTTTATTTCCTGAAAATAATTTTAAAATATCAGTTTTGTAATAGTAAGCCTTTGCTCCTGTCCTTGGGCAACATTTCTTTGTCCATTCTGTACCCAGGTGGCTGGCACCGACCTTTCTTTCCTTCCCTAGTCAAATGCATAAGCGCACGGTGGCAACCAAGCCCTCATCAAAGCTCTGCCCTGCTTAGAGGAACAGCGAAAGAGGAAGGAAGCGTGTCTGAGAAAGCGCTACACGTTGGCGGTCCCCTGCTTTTACAAGCTCAAAAGGGCTTGTGGAAGAGTGGAAAAGCAAGGTAGTGTTCAAAATCCTGGAGTCACAAACTGCTCACCTTCCGCACTCAGTATGGTTGTAATTTACAGATTGGGTTCCTTCAGGCTGACAGTTTCTCTGTGTAATTACACAATATTGATGCACATCCGTGAGGACAATCGTTAGGAACAAACAGTTCAAAATATCCATAAAATGTAAAATTAAAAAAAATATTTTCAGGAGTGAAATGAGATGATGCTTCGCCTGCATGGGCACAAATTGATCCAAGGTTTGTGATCACGGTGTCTCAGGTTTCATATCAGTTATCTTGGCGTAACTTTTTGATTATTTCTGAAGTCATGCACAGAATGAGGGGAGACACAGTTTGACCTTTCCAGACTTGCTGCATTTTAATTTTTCCTATGCTTAGAAATAATACAGAAAAACCCAAGAGGTAATATTATTTTTGTATAGAATGTCTAAAGTTATACTAGGCATGTTCAGAATACATTAAAGATACTGTCCTGACACAAGGAATTTACAATCTGCTTTTAGATATTGCATAACTAATGAGAGCAATAAATGCTGGGAGAAGAGAAAGAGCGGATCGAGGTTACAATAACAAGATTATAGCATTCCTCCACTATGTATGGATGTTTTAAAATTCACTTCAATTTTGCTACCTCAGTCTAGGCTTTGGTTTTTCATTTTGGCTCTCTTTTTTTCTTTATCAGATTTAATTTTCTGTCTGAATCCACCAGACTGTAACATCCTGGCTAAAAACTCTGACCAGACTTTTTTTCTTTCTTTTTTTTAATTTTTAATTTGGGTTGTACCTACTCTGCTTGCACAGCCAACATCGAGGGCCTGTTTGTAGCAGAAACATTGTCACGGTCTTTTCTCTGACAATAGTCAAAGCTGAAGTACCGATAGAACATACACTTGAATGCATGCACTACTTTATTCTACACAGGGAAAGTGATACAAAAAAAGTAATTATATGATTTCTACACAATTACACCTGGATTTTTAAATCCCCACTTAGAAGAACCATACCGTACACCATACCGTATATGTGGTGTGTGAAACGCATGCAAAACTCGTGTTAATACTCTATCTTCTCATTCTCGTCCAGCCTTAACAGTCACTTAAAAACAATTTGTGAAAAATCAATAATGCACCTTACTGGCTTTCTTGTAATGTATAAAAAAGGGTGGGTTTTGCCAATTCTTTAAACACTCTGAAAATATCAGGATTGTAAAATTGGATTTTTACTGATTTTCTTGGAAGATCTTTGGGGTTTCAACAGATACGTATTGACAGCAGCCACCTCTAGTTGAATCGAAAGTATTGAATGTGTAATGCAAATCATTCCATCTTCAACATATTTGAATTATACTCATGGTAAAAAAAAAAAGTGATCAGAAATCTTTTTTCCTTTCAGTCTTTGCTCTTGTGGTATTATGTTTTCTCGTGTTCTTTAGTCACCACGCAGTCTTGCGGGCTGCAGACAAAAGATAAACAAAAAATGGAATATCTAATGTTTTAAATACAAGCACAGATAAAAACGTAAAACATCCTCAAGTCCTTATAGATTATAAATAAATAGAAGAATGGCACAAATCCATATTTAGAAAAATAATTTCTTTCTCAATATTTGTAATGAAGGGAGTTGTCAGTCACATTAATTTTTATGTAAATTTACCTAAGCTGATGAATCATAACTGAATTATTGCCTAATCTTCCTGGTTTTGGCCAGCATTTCCATTCTTATTTCCCTTGCCTCGATTTATTTTTATTCGTTTATATAATGGATTTTAAGAGTCCACTCCAGGACCCATAACTAACACAGCGAGAAGAGGGGGCCTGCTTCGAGTCACTTTCAGTGCAACACAAGAAGTGGATGCAAGAGACAGATCAGAACAAGACCACACTAGTCACCATGACAGACAGTAATCTTGGCACACAGCTGACTGTTCATTATCATTCCTTCAGTAGACATCACAGCATAGGAGATTTTTAGGGAGGGATTTGAAGGAGGAAAATTAGGTGAGTGGGAGTGAGAAGCAGCAGCGAGGGAAAGCATGAAGGTGCTGGTTTGAAAATGTAACAAGTAGAGAGTTATTACTGAATGAAATGTGTGGGGGAAGACGTTGATTTCTCTATAGGATATTAAAAGATGATAGGGTGGGAATAAGCTGTAAAGAGCCACAAAAGTGAAGTAGCTTTTGCTTGCTAAGATGCTGAAGGAGGAGGGGATACACTGAAATAAGGAATATGGCTGAAACAATGATTATGAAGGTAACCAGGGCAGCAGTGTTTTGCAACGGTGTTCTGTTATTCTTTGTTGTTTTGTGATGTCCAAAATTAGATTATTAGCTTTGGAAGGGCAGGGACCAAAGACATCTTTGTACTAATGAGTGCCCTAACATATTTTCAGGTGCTCTAAAAATGCATAAATAAAAATGAACAACTGCTTCTCCTGAATACTATTTCCCTCATTCTTCAGCCCTTATTCTTCAAGTTACACCGTTCAGTTATCTTTCTATTTTCAAAATAACTTTCTATATGAACTTTCCAGTTCTCTCTTGTCAAATTATCTTACTGTTTTTGGAAAGACTGCATATCATCTATATTTAACACCATTTCAGCTTGGTGAGGTGACTATAACGTAGCATTAAACTCAAACTAAAAAAATGAGTGTGGCATTTCTAGGTTTTTCAAGTGTGTTAACTCAGAAGAGCTAATTTGACTGGAAAAAGTGCTTTTCCCCAGATGTCTTGGATTTCAGTAGACCTTCTCGCAGGTATTTGAGTTAACAGAATGGCAGCTGGATGCAAAAGGCCTTTGGATTAGTATTTGTGGTCACCATAGAAGTGAGTCTCGCAGAGAAATGCGAATAAAGAGGTCATCCGAAGAACTGATATGGAAGGTTTCTCCACAGGCACTTAATTCTTAGAAATTTACAGATGAAAAATGCTATATGAGTATTAATAGATAGGAATGAAATATGGATGAGGGGACACTAAGGCTGGAATAGCAAGTAGAACAAAGGGAATAAGGGGACGTGGGGACACGATAAGAAACCAGACTAGAGCTGCAGACTTGGACGAACTGTCTAAGACCTTAAAAAAAAAGAAAAAAGAAAAAGGAAAGTTTAGCTAAAGGAATGAGGAGGTAATTAATATGAGAAATTATTTGAAGGAGGGCTGGGATGGGACATGGCTATCAGGGAACCTAAAAGAAAGGGGTTGTAGCAGGATAAAGGATGACCAGAAGCAAAGAAGTGTCCTAGCTACTGCTGCAGATATGGTCACCTTTTCATAGAGAAAGCCAGACTTGATAACAGATGAGACAAGTAAAGAGGAAAAGAAACAATCAGGTTGTTAGGTTTTTGTGACAGACAGACGGGTAGGAGGTACTGTAATGCACATACATGGAGAGATTCCAGGAGAGAATGTTTTTGTCTATGTTAAGCTGAATTGGTGCTGATGACGTTTCTCAATGGATGTGCAAGAACATCTAATATAAACAATCAGCCATGAGATCTGAATGGGCAGAAGAAAAAGATCAGAGTACGTGCAGCATATTCTGAAGAGGGACGTCCCAGGATCATTTGCCCAGCAACACACAAGGAAGAGCACAGGGCCTGGGCGATCTGCTAGCCTGGAGAAAGAATATAAGGGAGAGGATGTGTGTGGGGGTGTGTACTTACGGTAGTTCACTGTCAGCAGCGAGATAAATCAGCCTTCATAGTATGCTAGTGACCACCTATAGTTTATGAAGACTGGAGAGGGAAAAGTCTAGAAAATATTTTCCAGAGCTTGGATCTAGATGGCCCTCACTGAACAAAGATCAGTACCCACACTCCAATATTATTCTGTGCAAGGGTGTATCTTCTAACCCTGTCACAAAGACCCCTTGGTACACCACTTTAGACAGGTATTTATTTCATCAAGTCACTGGCACAGGGATGTGGCTAAAGTAATATTAAATTAGCTTATATAATACTCAAGTAAGATACTGAGAATGAAGAGAAGTAGATGAAGGAAAGAAGCCTAAGTACCACTGAAAAAGAAAGGAAACAGCAAAGGAAGAGAAACCACAAAAATAGATGCTGCAAAAATAACCAGACAACTAAGAACTAAAAGAACAAGGCTGCAAAAGCCACGGAGAAAGGAAGCAACTGACCCTACAGAAAAATCTAAGTGTGTAGAATCTGCAGGTATTATCCACCTGAGTCTTGTTAATAGGAGTTGAACTGGAGCAGAAAAGGCACATACCATACCAGATAGGAAGACACAGAGGTAAAGTGATCTTTAAAGAACAGAACTTGAGATGGAGAAAGATACAATTTTACCTGCCTTGATTTTTAAGCTTGGAGTGTTTCACTGACTAGTCATTGGTCACTAGGAAGTGGTTACATTCATTTACTAGCTATAAGGGAGCAAACATGTAAGTGTGTACATAGCCATAAACACAGCCCTGCCCGTTTCCATTGTGTAGCATTGCATGCATAGTCCTTGTTTCACAGTTTTAACAGCCACCCTGTTTGGGGTGCATTCACTCCCATCTCTGCCCGTGTATGCAAATATACAGGGTTCTTGGCCTTGATGCTTGCGCTTGTTAACACTGTGCTTGTCCCATGGCTAGCCTCGCTTCTGAGAGCTTGGAGTTTGTCTGTGTTGAGGATGTACAATGAAGCTTCCGTCTTGCATTAGTGAGACATGCATGATCAGACCCAACCTGCTGGGTCTCTTGGGAAACGCACACCTAATTAGCCCCTTTGCACCAAAGACTTCATTGCTGTATTTGCCACATGGTGAGTGTCACCCAATGGGCCTGCGAACACACGCACACAGAAACCCTCCCGTCCCCAGGAAGCATCACTATATTTGCCATATGGTCAGGCTCACCTGCTAGGTCTGGGAGAAGGAGACAGACGGGCAACACTCACATACATAATGAAGCTCCCCACTGGGCTGCCGTAAGAAATTAAAAAAAAAAAAAAAAAAAAAGTTGACATAATTGCCACATGATCAGACTCACCTGCTGAGTTTTGGGGCAGGGTGGGGTAGTCACACACACATGAATTTGCCATCCCTGCCCAAAGGGTGCCTCCTCGTAATGCCTGCGCTCCACCTCAGTGCATTAGGCTGGAAACCAGGGCAAGAGGGAGGCACTCCCTTCGCACCGGGGGGACTGAGACCCCTAACCCAAACCCGTCAGGCCCCTCTGCCCCCTATTCCCCCCCGGGTTGCAAGGCTGTATTTGCTCCCTCATCTGGGTGGAGGGGGACGAGCCTCTCCTCCTTGGAGCCCTGTGACTACCACAGGGCCGGACCCGACTCCCCGCGGGCGGGGAGCGAGGCCCGGGTGGGGGCTCAGGTACCCGGCTACTGTCCCCTCCTCCGGGGCGCTGTTACTGTAATTGCCGAGGTAGAGACATTCACCAGGGAGAAGATAGCAAGCCCTTCCCTCCCTGAGCAAGCAGCGCCTGCAAACACCAGCAGCGAGAGGCGCTGAGGGGCCGGCGGGGCTCTCCTCGCGCACGGCCGTTCCCGCCCCTCACGCAGCGCCGGCTCCCCTCACGCACGGCCGCCCCACCCGCGACCACCGGGGCGGCCGCCGGCCTGGCCGACGGCAGGTGCAGACGCTCTGCCCTCCCCGCCCGGCCCGGGCCCGGCCCGGGGCGCCGGGAGGGCTCTCCCTGGGCGCCGTCCGTCAGCGCGGCGCTGCCGCCGCCCCCGCTCCGCGCCGCCATGGCGGCCTGCGGGCGGGGAGGGGGGCGCGGGACTCCCCTGGCGGTGACGTGTGTTGCCATGGCGACGCCCAGGCAGCGTCTCGCTCCGTGTGGGGGGGTGGGGGGATGACAACAAATATGGCGGAGAGGAGCAGGACGGCAGAGACGGGTCAGTGCCAGCCGCAGTCGCCTGGGCGGGGGGAGAGGGGAAGAGCCCCCCTTCTCCAGGGGCTTCTGGCAGTAGAGGGGGCCTGCCTCGCGGCGGAGTGCAGGAGACGGAGCCCTTCTCTCACGGGAAGGGGAGGGAAGCGCCTCCTGGCAGAGGGCACTGAGGTGGAGAAGGGGCCGGGGCAGCGGCCCCTGCCCAGGGAGCTGTGGCGGAGGGCAAGGCACCTTCCCTTGGGGGATGAGAAGCATCTTCCCGGGGGAGAGGTGGTCGTGGGGAGTGCCCCTTCCGGCAGGGAGAGGGGGAAGAGCCCCCAGGCGCTCCCGCGCTGTCTGAGGGGGGATTGCCCCGGTGTGGGGCGGAAGGTGAGTGGGCGAGAGCCCTGCTCACCCAGCAAACAAAGTGTGGGGGGAGAGCCCCGGTCGTGCAGAGGAAGAAGCTGGCGGTGGGGTAGCCTGCACTCTGCACCATCCTCCCCGCGCAGGGGGCAAAGGTGGCGGTGGTGAAGAGCAGAGCCAAACCGTGGTGCACAGGAGTTCCCCTCACACCAGAAACCACGACCTGGTTTATTTAGAATGAAAAAATAATACGTGAAGACACGGGGTTGGAATTGAAACTGCACCACAAGGCTGATAGCTTGGGGGTTGACCTGCAGGTGCTGCTTGACCTGTCCCAGGAGGCTGCAGAGGGGCAGCATGCCGAACACCTTATGTCTCCCTTACATTATTCTGTGAGGGTATCTTTAAGGAAGATGCCAAACGTTATTCTTCCTATTCAGGATGTATTTACAATGGCTCTAACTGTGTATGTGAAGATAAGTTTGCTGGTGAAACTAAAGTTTTGTGTTTCCTCATGAATGATAAGGCTCCTCTAGGTACAGGGGTCTTTCCTATTGTAACAAAACACAGCTAAGGTTTTTTCCAACCCACGTGAAAACAAAAGCCCCCAAAATAAGTTATGAAAATTAGAGATACTAACATTTGCAGGATGAAACAAAGATAATGACAGTTTTTTTCTGAATATTTATTATCCCACAGCATCATTCATAGATTATCTAGGTTCCTGGACCAAAAGTTCATTTTCCTAGCCTGCTGTGTTAGCTGCTGTGCATGTGCTTTTCAGCCTCAGAAGTGACTCCAAATGAAGATGTATTATCCATATAACTGATTTTGGATTTTTGGGCTACTTAAGGTGAAAAAAAGTGACACATATGTGAAATGCTGTTGTGCTCCAGGAAACAATACTACAAAGGCTACATGTAAATGGATTGGCCATAAGGTTCTTGAATTCCCTGTGTTCAGCCATGCTGTTTATGAACTCCTGAAACCACACTGTAAAGTTTATTGTACATTAAACTTGTCCGTGAGACAGGTGATTATTTTCATCCACTGTGTTGTGCAACACTACTAAACACAGCTGATCAGCTCTGACTGCGCTGTGAAACATGAAACATCTCCAGTGGCCGTTTGACTTTGTCAGCTTTCCTACCTACTTCATCTACCTATGCCTGTGCCGTTGTCAGTAACTTTCTTTAACATAAAATGTAACTTTCCGACTGTTTCCAGATTAGCACATAAACTTACTTTTATATTGTGTTCTCTCCGCTATATTATTTAAATCTGCAGCCTTACAGTATTTGCTTTTTATTTTTAACCTTTTCCAGAACTTTTTCCACATCTAACCATTGCAGCTAGGTAATCAGTGATTTTCTAAGAAATGTTGTGTTTCAGCTTGTGCTGAAATCATGTTTTGTTGCATGTTCCTGATACATGTCTGCTTAAGTTCTGCAATGCCTGTCTGGCCATTTTGCAAGTCTTAATTTGCACGTCCTTCTTTTTTGGAGAAACCAGATGAAGAATTAAAAATGCAAAGAACCGCAAAGATAGGAAAATGACCCCAGACTTTCAGAGATCAGTGGAGCTTGGGAAGCAAACTTGTGATCTTGGCCCATTTTTAAGAAAGGACATGGAAAGTAGGCTGTGGAAAAAAAAGGTGGGGTGGTTTGAGTTTTTTTTACTTTCCCCCCCTAAGCTTTGGTTTCTGACTGTCACCTGACACTAAGGGGACAGACAGTTTCTTTTAGGGATCCTTGGCAGATCCCCAAAAGAACCTGTTTGTCCTCTTAGTACTGGGTGACACTGATACTGTTGATGTGCATGTAATGTAATTGGGGAACGTTCTTGTTCTTGGTGTATCCTGACTGCTTAGTATGTCTTCATGATATGTCAGATCTGGATCAGTCTTCAGGAGATACAAGAATCTAGCTGTGGAACCCACATTTTGCACAAATTTAAATTTTTATGTATGGATGCAAGGACAATAAAGCCATTACAGAAGGACTGAACATTGTTCAAACCATTTAAATTGATTTAGCCAGTATGACTGTATTATACTTGCTGTTTTCTTTTTACAGCAACATCATGTTTTTATTCCTGGATCAGAAAACACCAGTAATAACTAAGTCTTATCTTCGTATCTTTAAATATTGATTGTTATTTGTAATTTTCAAATGAGAAAACTGAGTTACAGAGAAATTAAAGGTAGCATCCATGCTTTATAGCAGCACAGATAACTGTTATGGACCATTCTTTACTGGTTTAATTCAGTAACCTGTGTTTGACAAGCGTCAGTGTCAGGGAAAGATGTCAGAAAAAATATAATGTGAACTTACAGAAAGGTGATTCTAAAAATTAAGTTTCTTCCTAAATATTATCTGATACTGAATTACGTACATCTAAGATGCTTATGACCCCTCTAAACTCTTAGCTTTGAAAATATACTGTGTCAAGAGGTTTTGTATATTAATTATACTTTATGGAAAACATACCTTTTTACAATGTAAGAATTTTTCATTTCAGTTTTATTAGTATCTCATTCTTCTGTTAGAGGAAAGTAAATCTGCTAATCTTTCTTACACTGGTAATTATACTTATTGTTTCCATATATACAAATATTTTCATATTTCCATTCCTTTTTCATGTAGATTTTTGTTTCTGTAGTAGTTTTTGCAAGTTTTTAAACTTTTTTTTTATTGGGGAGGGGGATTAGGACACGCAGAATTGCACAAAGTAGTTCAGAACAGGGACTACCATCAGCTTTTTTTATACCGTTACACTCAGCAATATTTTCTATATCATGGTTTAAGCCAATCTGTGTGTTTCAAATGAGATTGAGACTTAATATGGAAGGTAGATTATCTCACATCTGTCTACTACAGAGTTCATTTCTGGTGCTATCCTCTCTGGACTAGGCAGACATCTGGTCTAATCCATTAAAATAGTTTCTGTGTTCTGATGTTTGGTTAGAGTGCTGCAAATCAACTCGCTTTACCCTGGATTAATCAATCATTTTCCCATTGCAATTGGCTCCTTAGTCCTAGCTGGTTTCTTGGAACTGCTCAAATCAGCTTTCTGCAATAAACCGTAAGTTTGTATGCTCCCCTGTTTGGGTTTTCAGGCTGCAGCCTTCATGTCTCAAGCTGGGAATCCAAATTAAAAGCAATTTAAATCTTCACAAATGAAGTCTGCGGGAGAATGAGAGTGATTAAGACTAGTTAGTTACTTTCAGGAGCTTCTTGGTTTGACCTCTAGTTGTTCCGCTCGGCTGACCTTGATGTCTCAAACCTTTGGAAGATACAGGACATAGCAAGACGGCCAGCTTAGTTAAGTTTCTTCAAAAACAGACCGATGTTATTTTTCCAATTCTGTAGCAAAAAGGACCTTATTAACTTCTCTAAAGAAGGTTTAGGAGTAGGTCAAAGTGAGTAAAGAATGCCTGTATTTGGTAATTTTTTGACCCATGAAACAGGTGAAAGTATTTAACTTTTCAGACATGGATCCAGCTAAAATTTCACTAGTTACCTCATTCTCCCCAGGTCACTCTTATTCTTCTAGGCATCTATATTACCTTCAGAAGACTTGCTTCCAGAGGCCTGACTGATCAAAGGGTGCAGGTTATCTCTGAGTTCTGTAATAGTTTTCTATCTGAGGCAGCTGAATATTAGCCTGGATTGACAGTTCTAATATGTGTTATTCCACAGTTGCTAGTCATTTTGTGGATATTAGTATTTTTGATATTTCATTGAGTCATTGTCACTGAAATCATAGTGAAAGCAAAAAAAGGCATTTACTCACAGTACTGGACAGGATATAAATATATGTCTTTAGACCAAAGATCCTTGTTATCGGAACAAACAGATTTCCCAGCTGAATGTGTAGTTTTTCATGTTTATTTACATGTCATGATAGATACCTTGCAGAGTGATGTTAAGTCACATTTCATATTAAGAATGGCTAGAATTTTTGAAAGCATTCACAGCAGGGCTGACCCGGCTTCAGGGAGGAGAGTTCAAACCACTGCTGAATGCTGAACCCCCACTCAAAGTTTGGGTAGTAATTAACATTTCTAAAATACTTAGTGTTGAGAAGTTATTTCAGAGATCTGCATGTGGAGGGCCCAGTAGAATAGCTGTGTAAATTCTGCAGTGTTTTCTAATTGATTTTAATATGATAGTGCTGAGCTGGACTATTTTGAAAGATAGCTTTTGATTATTCTTTCAAAAAAAGAATAGTTATTATTTTAAAAATATTTAATCACATACGGTATGAATACATTCTAGTATCAGGAACATACTGCTTTCTTTCAGGTGGCCTTAATTATTAAATAAAAAGCCAAACTAAATAAGACAAGCTAATTTATTTGTCTTTAAATATAGGCCTTTATGATAACTGGAACTTCTCATTCACCGGCTTTATAATGAGGAAATTTAAAATAGGAGAAATCAGCTAATTACTTTAACAATATTATCTAATCTTGGTCTTTAAGATAACACCGTACATCAGTGGTACTTCTGGTCTTCCAGGCAAATTTAGTTTCTTCAATTGAATTGTCCTTCCTTAAATTATTTCTGAATTTTCAAGTGTATATAAACAATATAACTTATTTCCTAATATACACTATTGGCCTGTAAACATAGCTGAATTCCAGTGTTTGGGAAAAGACATTGCAGTTTTCATGCTGAAAGGGATCTGCCCACTATATCCTCCTGTCAACATGAAAAGATTTCAAAAGTCAGTGATGGAAGGGTACTGGGCCCAGACTTGCAGGTGTTCACACACCATAAAGGGCTATTTACAGTCGTTTATAAAATGCCGCAGGACGTATTTGTAAACAAATTGGAAATGTGTTTTGTTCAACAAACACGTTTGTCGGAACTTACTGATAGCATCGGTACATTTTAGCTTAAGCAGTTCGAAGTCCAGGAGATATTAGAGAAAGGTTTGTTAGTAAATTTGAAGCGCTCTGTAAGACCATTAACTACTTCATTTTTTACTGCTTAAGTTGAGATATTCATTGAAGTGATAAATAAAATTAACTATAGTCTCTACAGAAGAATATTATAATAATCATTATACTCCGTTGCCAGTAGACTGATATTCAACTAATTTCCAACTTCTTCAGTTATCTAGTGGAAACAATCCCCACTAGAAGAATTCACTGAAGAAGAGCTGCTAATATATTTTTGGTACTTACAGCTTTGATCGTATTTCTATTGCATAATTTGCCATATAAGGAGACCTGAGAAATACTAATGAAGGCTTTAGACAGCCAGAAGATATAATTTCAGAAAAAGAAAGAAACAGGAATGTGTTGGGTATTCCAGTTGGCAATTCTTAATGGTTTACCGTTTCCTAGCCATATTTCAAACAGTTTTTTCTATGACAAGTAATCAAAGCTTTTGAAAGTTACTTACCTCAAGCCTCCCAACGTTTTTTCTTTCAGTGAAGTTCAAAGCACCCTATTAATTATTAGTGCTTGTGAGAGGAGGTTTTTGAATTTGTAAAAAGTAAAATGAGACATATTGAGAATTTTAATAGGTTTTATACTGAAATTTGTAAAACAGAAGTTTCTTTACTGTTGCTGTCACTATACTTAGTAGGCAGAATTCTCATGCAAAAAACCAGATCAATCTCAGAATGCATTTATATGGCCTACATAGCATTTCTATTTTTTCAGGTTGAGATTTATAGATATAATGCTCATTAAAATAGTTTTTAAAGTGAGCTTCCTCTGTTAAAATGTAACTGGCTTGATCTCCACATGGGGCCACTAACAGGACTGGGAAACTTAGATGCGCAGCGCAAGCCTGCCTTCCAAATGGGACACCTAAGAACAATAGTTGTTATCTTTCACAGAAGAAATGGACAACTTGTCCACACTCAGAGATTTTCCTTCCTCCTGTTCCGCTTTCCTCCAGCAACACCTGTTTAGGGACAAAAGCGATAGAGTGAAATGACTGTACAGTAATCTTTACTTTTTTTTCTTTTTTTTAAATAAAGAGCTAGGATACCCTGATAAGAGAAAGCACCAACCCCTGGATAAATGAGGTGCTACGGGATGTGGAGAGGAGTTTGGTACAGATATTTGCTGCTAATGTCACTCAGATCCAGCAGTGTTGCCTCTGCTCAGCCCTGGTGCTGCTGGATGCAGACTGGCTCCAGCAGACCTACTTAGGTGTATGCACCGTGCTACATCAGTCTTGTTTCTGGAGGATTGATTGTGCTGCCCTTTTCCAGAACAATGTGATTCTATAGAAACCAGCTCAGATTTCTCAAGTAATCCCCAAAAGTAGTTGGCATGCAGAGCCTTGATGCAGAATTGCCATGTTTAGATTGCATTGTACCTGAGATAATAAGTTCTTCCAGGCTCAAGCTGTGTCTGCAATTAATCTACAATAGAGGTAAACCAATTTACAAGTAATTGAGAGTTGGTTATGGGTACACATCTATGTGTCCCATATCCCAGCTTCCCTGTCACATTTTCCCCACAACTCATCATTTTCTTGACATTGCCATAGAGGCCAAGCCTGTCATTTAAGAAGTGCTATATTTTTTACCCTTAGATTTTTAAATATGCTTTTTTGAAGTAATTTTACTATTTGTATGTCAGAATGCTTTGGAAAACCCTGCTCTACCAAAATAATAATAATGACTTCAATTTCATTTTGTCACAGGCTATGCAAATTCAGACATGTGGACTTTAGTATTACATATAGGGCCCTGATCCTGCAAATGTTTGGCATTGAGGTTGGTGTATATATGTGTATAGTAAAGTGTTTTCATGATTGGTTCTATTTTAGGATAAGTAATGTATTCAGGTTAGAGACTAGAACGTGTACAGTCTGATATATATGTTTTCTAATATACATATTTGTCCCTGTTCTCTCAGTATGGTTAACTGCTGATTTTGTAGATTCATTGTGGCAAAAATCAAGTGTAGAAAAGGGGGTGGGAGAAGAAAGTAGTTGTCTTAAATTATTATTATTAAATAAATAAGCTATCTATTTCATTTACATGCTAATTCATAGAGCTATTTATTTAGCAGTGGATCTCACAATCACAAGTGAAAACTAGCAAGATTTTGCTTTTACATATTGTTTCATAACCACCTTCAAAAATGTGTTGAATTTCAATCTCCACAAAAGCAAGTGGAACGTCAGTTCCCGTGAATCACCAGAGCAGAGCAGCAGGAATCCATTCCAAAGAAAGCCCAGCTGGATTCATTACACATCAGGTCTACTGATGTGTTTTCATTTGCAATAAGCAGCAAAATTACTGTGCGATTACAGTAAACTTTAGAGCTGGGTAACACCTATCAAGTGACTATCATGTTTTCATGCATATATAATGCAGATGAGATAGTATGATGTGCTTGATTAATGAAAAATTCCTGAAATAACCTATACAAATCCAAAGGCAGCGGCATTATTTCAGGGGAACCGTCCATGTAAAATAGGATTGCGAGATAAACTTGCCTCTGTACTACTTACCTATACCCAAGGTCTGTGGTACTGCAGAATAACGGATGTTTTGTAACTACACAGAATACCAGTATATCTGCTGGTTATTTTATTTCTAAGCAGTAGAAATAATCAGTAATTTGATCTCAGAGCTTTCTGTATGTAAGCCTTCTTGTAGGTAGAAGTTTGGCTTGTGTTCTGAATATTTGAAATACTTTGTATGCATTTCATATTCCTATAAATATTGTATCCACCTAACATTTGCTTAGTTTAGAAACCTGCTGAATATGATGTATTAGTTAGTAGTGTTCTCTGTAGTTAAATTCCTGTTGTTACATTGCTTAAGAGAGTTAATAGATCAAGTTTGCTTTGCTGACATTTTAATGTTAGAAAACAGGAATTCTGAAACAATATTTAAATCTTTTGCTATACAGTACTTATACTTTGTGAATAAAACACTGCAGTGACCTAGATTATGTTAGTTTCTTAACTAAAGAGTAAATTCAGCAATGTGAATGGGCAATGCTTTGGTGGAAGAAATTCTCTGTGGCTTAAAATACTACTTTTTGGAATGGACTGTTTTGGAAAGTAGGGGGAAAGATGCTATTCTCAACTGAGAAGTTAAAGGAGTTGTTTCAATGAGTAATTATAATTATGGCAGTAATTAATAGTGTAATTGATTTCAGCAACCTCAGGGAACAAATTATTCCAGAAGTAGCACTAAAATCGCCAAATTATTTTAAATACATAGTAGTCAACAAGATTTTAACTCCAAAGTGAAGAAATTAACTGTGTATGAAACTACTGTTGACTTAAATTGACTGACAGAAGACATGCCAACCTCTAAACAAAAAGTAAATAGGAAGCAAGGGTAAACCCATATCTTTAAGTTACACATATTCAAGAGCCAAGGAAAAACAGAAGTTCAACCCAAAGAAGGATGCATGAATTATGGTGCGTAATACACAGGATGGAAATTGTCAGTGAACTTACATCTCCCAGTTTTCACTTATCACAGCCATAACGATAGCTTAAACAGTTGTAGCAGTGTGCAGTTATCTCTCTTCCAATGATTTGTGAAGTACAGGGTCTTGAAGATGGTGCTATGCAAAACTGCTGCTGTGTTTCCCCACAGGATTTTGTGCTCTGTGGAGCCCTCATGGAAAGCCTAGTTTCCCATGGATAAGGATTCATTACCAGCATAAAGATGTTAGTGGTTGAGTCAGGGATTGAATTCAAGTCTCCTGAACGCTAGACTTACTCAGTGATAATCAAATACATCTTTTTCTTTGGACAGGTGCATCCACAACAAATTTACAGCAGTCACACTTTAGATAGTGAAAAATCAAAATACCTCTGAGTAGTGGGTATGGTGTGGTACCACAGCTAGCCTGTGATGAGGCTCACCAGGCTGATTGCTTTTGGAGAATACCTGAGAATGAGCTAACAGCCAGATCCAAATTAGAAGGCACAGCTCTATTACCTCAGTGCTGAACCTGAAATAATGTCCATGATATAGCTTATTAGCTCAGGTGCAGCATCGCAGCTACAGCTAGCTTCCTTTGGTCTTGCTCGGATCACAGCAGATAAGCTCCTGTCTTCCAAAATACGGCATAGACATCTCTTTAAATAGAGGTCTGGAAAGCCTCTGTTCAATCAGCAAGCATATTAAGACATTAAAGTAGTAGGAATTTGACATGAAAGGGGTAATTTTCATAAACAGAAAAAACACTGTTTATATGTTTCTTACTTGATCTTGCCAATACGCTTGAAAGACTTCCATAGTACTTCATACTTTGTACTTTTAGGAGATGCCTTTTGTGGGCAAGCGTTTTGAATGTGATAGTCAGGACTGAGGAGTATGAAACCTAGGACAATTAAAATAAATAAAGCCTTGGCCTTTTGAGAAAGCTGAAATAAACCTACTTCTCTCTTATATCAGGAATAATTATTACCTATTAAGTCCTTTTCAGTTTCCCAGCTGAGAATCAGTTGGTCCTAAAGAAGAGAGACGCACAAATTTGTTAACTTACAGAGATTTCAACTTTATTAGTCATTGAAGGCTACATAGTCATGGGTCAGGGTCATTGCATTGGTTGCTACATATCAGATGTTTTAGTTGCATTTAGCTTGCCTCAATGTGAGTTATTTTTAATCTAGAAATTTATTTTGTCATTACTTCTTTCAGTTATACTGTCATTAAACCAATTTTAATTACACTGTTAGGATAAAGACCACCTGATTCGCACAGTTCTCACTCCTGGTTAGGATATAATAATCTGACTGTTGGTTAATCATGTCTTATGCTCTTAAAGCAGAAAAACCTATTTATTCTAGAATATGCAGTGTGGATAAAGGGAAAAAAAAAAGCCACAGAGGAAGTAATGTTCTTATACTGAAAACAGTTTTTGCAATAAAATAGGATTTTACTGCATAGGAGGAAAATGGTCAGTGTAGTCTGTAGGCCATATCTCTGTTGCTTTATCAGTGTAAGTATGGAGTAAGTCCATCTGTTTCATACCTTCTGTATGAAACCTGAAGTATTATACATGGAAATTTGAGGGTGCACCAACTATAACTAACTGAATCAATATCCTTTGGCTGGTGCTATTTCTTGAGGTTGTTCAGAAATATCTTTTAGTAAACATTTTGCAGGTAATCATTCTGTATTTAAAAACCTTGTCAAAGAAAGGTTTTTGAAAATACATAGTATGTACGTGTGTCTCATTAATATACCTGAAAGTTTAAGCTAGATATCCTGCTTTTGTTAAATCAATGCTTCATTCCTGGGGTAGCTGTTGAAACATGGATACATACCTAGCATCCATATGTATATATGGATATATACATAGCATATATCCATGAACCTTTCCCTTCCTTTCCTCCCACTTTCTCCATCCTCCCCCACCTATAATACAAAACCAGGTGTATAAAAGCTGATTTGTTTCAGGACTAGGTGGCACGGGAAATACTTACAGCATTTTAGGATAGTCCCAGCAAATACTAGTGAGTGACTTCAACCCCCAACCTCTTCTTCCAGTTTTGTGGGTAGTATCATGAGCTTTTGCCGTTACCTGGCATTTTCTACCAACTACAGTTCCAAACCCTGCAATTGTCTGCCAGTTTTGACTCGGTATTTTTTGCAGGTCACATGCACTCCTTGTCTTTGGGAAATCAGTTGCTTACAGGTTTCAAAAACACATGGGACCCTATGAAAGAAAGTTTTACCTTTTGAAGTTCTGTAGTACCACACAAGGGATCTGCTTTAACTCTTCAGTTCTCTTCCTGCCTCAGAATCCCTAGACACAGAATTTCCTCTTGCTTGGTGGGAACACCCCCAAAAAATCTTTTGGTGACCTAGAACTTGAATTCCTATGCACTCTTCGACTGGTGTTTCAGCATCTCCTATTATTCGTATGCAGACCTAATTCTCTGAGCCATCTCTTATCTCCCAGGAAGGATGGACTTGCTGATACAATTACTTTTTGCAGATGCAACTCTGAGGACTAGCTGAGCTCGGTAGCTATTATTTACTCTTTTCTCTGTTAGTTGGGGATCTATGTGATGCATCATATTTTTGTTTACAATTTATATGTTTTATGCTTTTGTTTGTTCTGTTTTCTGTTTAAAGAAGTATTGCTACTATAGCAACTGTTGCATCATGTGATATCTTTGATATTATCAAGATGCCAAATACTTGTTAAAGAATAAATCTGTATATCAGATGAAATTCACTGATTCTTACAGTGTTTTTAAATAAACATATTTTCAGTTAACATATATGGCACTACTGTTTTTTTCAGTATTCTTATTTCATTTCTGGTGATGAGTGTTTTAGTGGATAGGTTAGAGATTATAAGTACAGTAAAAAGAGTAATGGATATTATTTTTTTCTTGCTTACTGAGTTCAAAGCATTAATTGCTTTTTTATTTTCACAAGGAAAAACTTTACCTTCTTGGTATGAACATTCTGTGTTTCACTAAAGTGATACAAAATATTCCATTGCCATTTGCCTCTGACAAGAAAGTATAACCTTGGAGATAGCACACATTGAGATAATAAATACATATTCTTGAAGTAAAGCTTGAAGTTATGTTTTTAGGTTAAAGATTGGAAACAAATATTACATGTAAACTGAACACAAGTCAACACAAGTTGACTTATTTTCTTTTCCTGTAAAGTCATAGGACAATGCCAGCTACTGGGAGTGAGGAATAATTGTTCAGAGCAGTATTTGTCCGCCAGATGTTGTCTTCAGTTCAATGCTCTTCACTAGATTCTAGAAAGGAACTATAATTGACCTTGGATCGATGATTGTGTCTCTATCTGGATCTAGTTTTTTTGAATGGACTGGGCAGTGGAGATTTCTCATCGTCTTTTCATACTTGATCAGCCAGTAAGTTGCAGCTTTGTTTTGGGCTAACACCTTATGTACTTTTTTGTTCCTACTTATCTTTGAGCTGCCTGCTGCCTGCTCAATATGACTGTTTAAGAAGAGTGCTCTTTGGGTACCACCAAGCCTTTTGTAGGGACCCCATGTGACTTCTTTAGTGATCAGTTTGCTTTGACACGTTTGCATGTAGGAACAAAACTTTTTCCACAGTCAGCTTCGACTGAGACACTGATGCCATACTTTCTGCTAGAGTAAATCAGTTTGGGTATGTATATCTAAAGAAGTATGAGGTGTTTAGATGTACTTATACCTTACTAACCCAAAATAAAAAGGTAATGGTGCATTAGTCAAGGAATTGTGTTAGGAAGGTTAAAAGGATATGTTGTCTGGTAGCCTCTCTAGAAAGAGTAACTTGTGCAGTAAAAGTAAAAAACCCCAAACAATAAATTACAATGTTTCATTCCTATTTATGCAACATACCACAAGCTTTTTGAAGTCCATGGCAGTAAGCTTGCAGTTTATTTTTCCTGAGTACTTTCAGAACCTTTGCAAAGCTCAGAATTTACTTGATAATCTCAGCTAAACTAGTGCTTGTCTTTTACTCTGCTTGTTTTCTTGAATGTTTTCTTGAATATGAAGATTCTTAGAGTTTGGAGACAGACTCTTGACAAGCAGTCTGTTGGTCAAACTGTAGGAGGAAAGTACTTGAAGAGACAATTATTTTAAAGATGCTTTATCTCAAATTGGGTTTCTAAATAACAACACAATGTTACTATGTTTTAGAACTAGACCAAGCTGTATGAGAATGCTGTCTGTGATTATCAACATTTTCCTTGTTCTGCTTGACTTTTGAAATAGGTAATGGTGACAGTATGGGCACAGTACCTGAATGTGAGGCAGCAGGTGTGGTTGGTACCATGCCTGGTATTCTCCCAGACCCTGGGATTTGTAATCTTAAAACAATTTCTTCCATTTCTTTTCAGATCACAGTGACTGAGAATTAAGTACCTTTCAGATTGACAACACGCTCTGCAGTATGTTTAGATTCTCAGGGTCATGCCCAATCCTTGCTGCAGGACACATGGCTGTGAAGATCAAAATGACAGTTGTGTTTTCTTCTTTTTTTTAGCATTTTTTAAGCCAGTGGAGCTGGAATTCCAAGTTCCTGCCTGCTGCTGCCTGTAGGGTTTTTAAAATGGCCATAGAGCATTGAGAGCTGATAGCAGAAATTACAAGTCTTCCTCAATATCAGTGCTGCTGAAGCCTAGGAACAATGATATAAAAGCTTTTATTTAAAAAAAAAATCAAAGAACAAGATAACATAATCAGCTATTAAGACTACAGATTTCTACAAATGCTATCATATAAAAGAATTTTACTAAAATTACAGTTTGCAGTTTTCTGATTTGTGGAGGAGATGCTGTCATTGGCATATCCTCCATAAGTGTTTCTTGTCCAAAATGTGAGTTCAGCAATGTTCATCTAGAGACCTGTTATATTTAGGAGCTAATAGGAGTTGCCGTTGGTCATCTGAATGAATTTTTGTTTGTTGCAAACTGTACTGAGAGTTCAGATTCACTTCTTTGTATGGGTTTACAATAATAATACTGCTCAAGGCTGATGAAGCTCTTTGTTAGGATACCTGGAAACTTTTCTTGGTCCCTGGATGATGGGAATCTGGCTATTAGATCTTTACGCCGTAGAAATTTTCAGTAGCAAAATGTATCCTAATTTTGTTCTAAAATAAGGATCTCATAACAGAATGAGAGGCGTCTTGATGACATTTGTAATATTTAAAGAAAGATTTCTACAAAGTTCACTTGCAGTTATCATATCTTTCATGTTACCTTGCCTTTCTAATGGGCTATCCTTGTTAGGCAGTAAATCTGATTATAACAATGATGCAGGTTTTCCAGGCAAATTCACTCTATATTTTTCTATGTCTGTTTTAATGCAGCTGTGCTCTCCTACCTAATGTAGCATGAGGGTAGCTGCCGGCTGCTAACTCTGTGGATTCTGAAGTTCGTCACAGCTGGAAGCTGGGCTCATTGTTTACCCAATTGAAAGAGTAACTATTACTTACTAAAGAGGTTCCTTCCTCTAGAAACTGCAGTTTTTAAAGAAAATGTACCTAAATTTGCATGATGTTTATTGTAGCAAATATTGTTTTCATCTTTGCCTAAATGAAAAAAGTGTTGGCTTTACCCTTTGAACTTAAGAATAGCAAGAAACTCTGGAAGTTTCCAAACTCTTCCTCCTAAGAATCCCAGTCCCCTTTAACTGATTCTATTCATTTTCACTAGTTTGATGTGAAAAATGTCCACAATGACAATAGTGATGAATGCAGATACCAGAAGATTCTGTCCAGGTTTTATTTTAAAACCTTATATACTTACAGAGATTTCAGACACCTACAGATTTTATACCTGATAGGAAATTACCATTAAAGTTTAACACTGTGGTAAAAGTAAATCCTAGGGATTTGCTGGAAACTCCAGGAGTTTAAGCTATGAAGAATTAGAATAAAATAGCTATGTGTCTTACAACCTATAAGAAAAATAATTGACAAAATAAGACCTACAGTCTGAGAAAATTTCTTTGCTAAGTTACTTTTGCCTTTGCTTGTCTTATCTACCCTTTTTTCAAAGGAGAATCTGGTCTCCTTAAGTGTAATGTGCAGGATGTACTTCAGTTAATTCTCTTCTTTCCCTTTCAGTTTGTTTCAGATTGAAGTACTATTTCCCTTCCCTACAAGGTTCTGTCATACATCTTTGTCTTCAGTCAGGAAAATCTACTTAGGGCTCCCCAGTTGTGAGGACAGTATCTCTTTATCAGCCAGAGGACTTACGGCACAGTATAACAGTTCTCTCCATCTGAAGATGGTAATGTATTCTCAGCAACACTCACTGCGTCTGCTGAACAGACAAGCGTGAAGCCATGTCTTATAATCTAGTAATACAGCAATGCAGGCTCTTTTTGGGCCAGCAGTCTGGCCTTTATCACCCAAGGAGAACATGCCAGAAGGGACATAATGGTGGTGTGCTATATAATAACGTGAAGTTCAAAGGCTGCGGTTTTGCATGTTTAGAGGTTAACTAAAGATAACTCAAAATATAACAACAGTACATTCTGAATATTCAAAGTACTGTGTAATAAAGACCATGCAAGGAGAGATTAATATTATTAAATGACTATGAATTATAGGCTATTTTATGAATTTATTCTCATTCCTGAATGGCTACATTAGGCCAGGAGGAGCAGATGGAAACTTTTTGCTAGGACACAGTTACTTGACAGCTTCCTTCTGCATCATGTAAAGACTCCATTGGCAGATTTTCTAATTTGTCAGTTAGGTGGAAAGGGAGATGTAGCTCTGTCTTCTGCCTGCTTTTCCTACACTGTCTTATGGTGGCAGTATTATGAATCTTTTCTAGTTTCTTCATTTTTATCTAAGCGGTGTTTCCCAGCTATCTTTTAAGAATTACAAGAAGCCTATGACTTTTAGCTGAGACTTACAAGTGAGCATTTACCAGGAGTTCAGTCTTCTTACTGCTCTACTCAGTTGTCTCCCTGCCTCCCATTCTTTCACTTTGGTCCCTGGCAGCTCATGCATTCTTGGTGGAGATCTGCAGGTTTTCCCTGAATTTTTCTTTGTATCCTTGATCCAATGTGTTGGATTACAAACGATTAACTTGACTAACTGCGACAGGTGTATGGGGGCTCTTAATCAAAGTGGCGCTGAACTGAAACTGAGGAAATGGTTTTCGTGTGGCTGCTGTTCAGAATTACAGGTTGCATGATGCAGAGGGATGAATTGTATGAAGTGACACGATCATGGCCATACAGATACACAGGTGCCCCATCCAGGTCTAAGTTTGCCTCTGGTGTTACCAGCCTCTAAGCAAATTGTATCAGCATGCTGGTAAAAAACATCTAGCTAAAACTATCATAGATAGCAATTTTACATTGAAAGAAAACAGTTTAAATGCTGCAGGTTGCTATCTGTGGGTAATTATTCAGTCTAAAACAAATAAACTTGAGGTTGCAAATAATAATTTTGCTAAAAAATAATAGCATGCATTATTTAATATCTAATGTTTTGATTTATGATAAAGTAAGAAAAGGTCTAAATTATCTTTGTTCTGTTGTAGTACTTCTCAAAGAGAGTAAGTTTCAAATTTCTTCCCTGGGAGGACTGGGGATTTATATGCTGAGTGTTGACCTGGATATACATATTTTTTAATCTGGGATTTATATACCTCTGAAAATATGGGTATATAATAGAAAGCCTGACAGACCCTTTAACTGTGGTGTCACTAATACGTTGATGTAATTTGTAATCTCAGCTAAGGTGTTTTGCCTCAAGAGGTGAAATACATTTATGTATGGAAAGGTCAGTTTTAATTAATAAGCTGTTTTCATCATTCAGGGCAAATATGAATTGCTTGTAACATTTGTGTGAAATAGTTTTCAATATAAAAATAAAACAAATTGAGCTTATGTCACATTCATCATCCCCCATAACCCATTTAAATGTCAAAAAATCAGTACAGACCAAAAGTCTCTTTCTAGAAGTCTTAGTAGCCCTATTTATCAGAGTGAAATAAGATATTATCATGCCATTATTCCATCACATGCCTTCTGCACTTGAAGTCATACCCATTTCTTCTCATTTTCTGTAACACAGAAGATAGTTTTTCTATTGTTAAATATTTGTTGTCCAAACAGTAAATAGTGAAGAAAATGCTGAGCCAATGTCAGAAGAATGAATGGCTAGTTATATTATTGTGCATTTCTTTCACTATACTATAATATTAATGTATAATATAATATACAAATATTAACTTACTTTCTTGTACATTTCTCAAATGAAAAAAATCACTGTGTTCTTCCATCCCCATTTGGAAACAAATTTTTTGCATACTGCAATTTGTTAGACAGTATAGTTTTACTGGAACGACAAAGCTTTCAATGTATACGCTACTGATATATTTTGACGAAAATCATGCCATTGTATAGAAAATTTATGTCCTCATATATTTTATTATGAAATAAGCCCCACATTTTAAAAATATTTTCTTTATTTAAGTTCTTTTTCTGAGTTTTGTTTCCTAAGCAAACAAGGCTCAGATAATTGCATGCCTCCATGAGTCTCTCCCTTCTAATAATTTTCAAATTTCAAATATGAGTGGGGCTTAACAGTCTCAAAGGTTCTAAGTTCATTTAAGATGCATGAAAATAGGCAGCAGGATAGAGGAAAAAGATCCCATTAATGCCCATAGTGAGGAAGATGCTGCTGAGGATTATGATAAAGAAAGATGCTGCGGGGTTCAATTCTAGGGAATCCATGCAGAAGATATGTATTGGAGAGCTCCAGTCAAAAGAAGTGGATCCAGCTGAATGTCAGACTATTGCATATGAGAGCGTTCAGCCACAGGACATGCATGTGCAAGAAACCAGGCTGTGTGCTTTGTTACTTAGAGAAGCTTTAACATATGATGCCATTATTATGTCCAAATTCTTAAATAAACTTTGAAAAGAAAGAGTTCATTTACTGGTGCATATGTTAAATGGTACAAATTTTATGTTATGTAGAAAAGCACGGGGGAATATCCTTCTACTGTTTTTTATAGTTTTTTGTTTTATGCTCATGCTTTTTTTTGCTTTTACTGCAACAGGTAGTGCCATAGGAAGTGATGATATCATAGCAGGGAACGTGAGCAAGTACACTGTTCTCCCAGCTGGTTATTGTGGACAGCCTAAAAAAGGACATCTTATATTTGATGCCTGTTTTGAAAGTGGTAAGCATTTTCAGCATTATTTTATGTTACAGAGTTGTCAATATATTAACATGTTTAACTATATCACTCATCTTTATAAAAAGTGTCTTAATTCTAAAGAAGACTTGCATTAAATACTACTTAACTCACTGATTCACTTCAGTCAGTTTGACAAAATCAGACTGTTCAAATGTAAAAAGGGTTGTGAAGTTTGTTGTTACCTACAATGTACATTTCATCAGGTCCATCTCTTACCACATGGAGATACATAACTGGATTTTATTCTATTGTTATATACAGTATTTGTAGACCACTAATCAAAGATGTAGTATTTAAAATATGTTATTTTAAAATTTAATTTGGAAGTTTACTGGGGAAGTTATCCTTGTAAAGTGCTAAGCCCATCCTTGCATAGTTAGAAGATTTTACAAATGCGTATGTGCTGTCTTTAAATATATTTCTTTGTGTTTTTTGTGGCCTAATTCTGTACTGCTGAGGTTAATGGAAACTCTCCCTCTGATGTCAACAGAAGGAGAATTAAACTTTAGGAAGCTACTGCAAATTGAAAGAGAAATTATTTTTATGAGAGTTATAGTTAGCATATTAATTTAAAGAATATTTTTAATCATGTATGTTTATATGTGTGTGGAGTATATAGGTTAATATACATATATGAATATGTAGCATTGTTTAAATTTTTGTGTTACATATATGTGTGTCTCCAGATTTTTAGCTTAAATCTATTACTATGGGCTTACAGACCTACAGAGCACTGTTAAACACCATATGTACAAAAGGCATTTGGCATGATAAACTATAGTTTTCAGCATGGTTTATGTGAGAGGTGCTGGTAATGCCAAAACTGCTACAGTGTCTTGTAAAATGAGCTTTGTATGAACAGTTACGTCCCTCAGGGTTGAATACTGGCTGCCAGTTCCTGGATAAATATTAAATTGTGTTATTTAAATCCTTTGGTTACATTATGTAAAAGGTGTAAATGATGCAGTGAATAATAAAGAGTATCTTACTTTTCAGGTATGTCTCTGAAGGTTCAGACAATAGTTATGTACTTTTAAAAATACTTTGAATGCTATTTCATAATAGTTACGGTTTTATGAATTTTTGTATCAGAAAATGGCTTATGAAATTAATCAGTTGGCCAAGCTGAGAAATTTACTTTATTCTGTTAAGCTGCTCTGCAATGAAAAGGATCAGTAGCAGCCATCAAATTATTTGTGAAGTAATGTGAATCATTGCATGATGGTTTAATTCCAGTTTTTGAACAATAGAATTAATTATATTTTTGAATTTAAACATTTATTCAGTTCAAAGGTAACGTTCATACTTTATATACTTTGACAATAATAGCATGTGATAGAGGCAGATGCTATTTGAAATACTGTGTTTATTTACATTGTAGCATGATGAGGCTGTGATGTTGCTTTGCATATTCAGACACCTCCAAAATACAAATATGAATAAAATTAATACCTTCATTTACTTTCTCATGATGACGATGTATTAGCAAGAATGATAATAATATTGTGTACACTTCGTATGTAAATTCACTTTATCTTTTGTTATATGTCAGCCAAGTAATTGCTTAGAGTACCTTAACTGGTCAAAGCAAATTAACTGATTATTGGATATTTTATGCAATTGTTATTAATTCTAAAATCTATCCCCTCCTATTATCCAAACAGTAGCATACAACATTTATACAGTAGTGTATTGATGCTCTTTTAGTACCACCTTAAAATGTTAATATCCTATTGGAATTGCCTTTTTCAAAGAACAGATTATAAAACTGATCCTACCTGGAGTACTGCATCCAGCTCTGGGGTCCCCACTACAAGAAATACATGGACCTGCTAGAGGAGTCCAGAGGAGGGCCATGGAAATGGTCAGAGGGCTGGAACACCTCTCCTATGAAGAAAGGCTGAGAGAACTGGGGTTGTTCAGCCTGGAGAAGAGAAGGCTCCGGGGAGACCTTGTTGCGGCCTTTCGGTATATAAAGGGGGCTTATAAGAAAGATGGAGAAAGACTCTTTACCAATGCCCTGTAGGGACAGGACAAGGAGCAATGGTTTTAAGCTGAAAGAGGGTAGATTTAGGTTGGTTATATGGAAGAAATTTTTTACAATGAGGGTGGTGAGACACTGGCACAGGTTGCCCAGACAAGTTGTGGATGCCCCATCATTGGAATTGTTCAAGGTCAAGTTGGACCGGGCTTTGAGCAACCTGATCTAGTGAAAGATGTCCCTGCCCATGGTGGGAGGGATGGACTAAATGATCTTTAAAGGTCCCTTCCTACCCAAACCATTCTATGATGCTGTGATTCTATGAAAACAGGTCACATAAATTTTATAATAATTCCAAGTTAGTGTTATCTTATAGACCTAAATATACGTGAAGGAAATAGGCTATTGGGATATAATTTATAGATTTTTTCTAAGACTTGTGCTTTGTTTGTTATGATGATGTTGTTACTAAATACGAGTATGTCATGGAAATCTAAGATCCCTCATACTTAAGAGGTATTAAAGGTTCTTTACAGTTAAAGTTTTGTAAGGATTTTTTAAATCTTTAAAAATAAACATAATGCAATTAAAAAACACAACAGTTATACTATACATTGATTATAACCCTATATCTAATGTAACTTTAGTAGAACTTTTGACATTGGTTTATATAACATTTTCACTGCAAATGATCTTGGTGTTAATGAAGCTATGTTAGGATGGAGCAAAACTGGCTGGACAGTGGTACCCATGGAGTATTTGTTGATGATTTGCTTTCAAAATAGAAGTTGTTGTGTTAAATGTGATTCCATAAGTGGCTTTCCTCTCTTTGGCTGCATTCTGTATTTTCTTGAAAGATCGGGTTGATAGAACTGAAGGTTCCCTTCGAGACCTATTTTTCAACGACTATGATTTTATATTGCAGAAATGGAAGTAAATACCTTTCAGAATAGAGAAAGAGTATTGAACTTGTAGAAAGCAGGAAAAAGATTAACACATACAGAAGAAATGCTATTTAATGCTTTCATTTTTGTAATGGGTATCGTTGTATTAAATAGTGTTGACAAGTATGAATTTCTTTGAGACAGAGAGGTGTGTTTTTATGTAGTCTGAAAACCAATGTCCAGTTTGCTGTTTTGAAGTGCTTGCTTTCAAGAAATCATAAAAAATAGAATTGAAATGAACATCGGGATTTCTTTTTAGTCCACTCTGTTGTTGAGAGGCAAAATACACTATTTTTGCCATTCCTGACAGATATTTATCTATCCTTTTCAGAGACTTTCAGTGAGGAAAGTTTCAATGAGAAAGCAGCAATCCATTCTAATGCTGCAATTTGCTCAATATAAGAAACATTTTCCTTCCATGTAGAAATGTTCTTACCAAAAATGCTTTAATTCTTGTCCAGTCCTATAGGCACAGAAAGCAGATTATTCCTTTCTTCTTTGACTTAATGGAAAGCTTCTATCATATCTTTCCTTGGCCTTTCCCTCCTCAGGTTAAATAACTGCTATTTTTTTCAATAGTTCCTTAGTGGTCACATTTTCAAAATTTTCTATCATTCTTTATTTCCTCTGGTCTTTCTCCAGCTGTTCCATGCCTTTCTTGACAGGCAGTGGTCCAAGGTGAACATGATACTCAGATAAGCTGGTGCCAATTCTGTGCAGAGTTTATTACATGACATGCCTTGCAATCTATCTACTTCTGCTATGTGACAGTCCAATCTTTTTCACAACAGCATGGCACTGTTGACTTCTATAAAATTTATGATCACTTATACTGTCCAGATCCTTTTCAGAAGAGCTACCTAACCAGTTTTTAGCTTGCACTTAACCTACCCTTAATGAATGTAATATTAGTGAAAGAATAATTGCTGTAAAATAAATACAATTATTGAAAGTGAAGAATGGTGGTTGAACCCTTTATCTTATAAGTAACAGACAGAGGAGTGAAGGAGAGAGAGAATTATCAACTTGCAAGGACTTGCAACTATGTCAGGACTTTGAATTTGTGTTTCACGTAGTTCAAGCTAGGGTTCTAACTGGAATCTTCCTTGTTATCTTTATTAATATTTCAGAATATATATGGCCAAAAGAAACTTTTTACATTAATTTATCATTAGCGTAAAAGAAACTGATGAAAATTCAGATTTCTTGCATACTACAACGTAATCTTTAATATCAATTTTCACAAGAAACATGAGTTAGTTTCAGGGAAAAATGGAAGCACAGTTATCTACGCATAGAACCAATTTAAAGGAAATAAATGTCACATTTGAAATGTATACACTTGGTCAGTTGTAATTCCTTTTCCTATTATTCATTAATGCATTAAATTATTAACACAGTTTCAGTTTAGCAGCGATGCAGTGCTGTACAAACGTTCACCTCTCATCCTATCTGTTCTGGCAAAACTGTGAATTTTGCAGAATATAGTGCTTCAGGGAAAAGGATGTATTCACTCTTGCTATACGAAGAAGCCCTTCCTGATTGAGTCAGGCCCATATTTTGATGTAAAAATGTTCTTCAGGGAATCTGGCATCTTATACTCAAGGAGAATTGGTATTTCAGACATTTTATTTTGTGTGGATCTAAATGACTTTAAAGTTTAGTTTAGCCAGCTGCCCCTACTGTCTTGTGTTGGCTTAGTGCACGTTATTTCTGATGGCATCAATTTAGTCAGCAGTCTCTTCTGTGTTGTGGCTAGGGTTTGTTTTTATTTGCTTAGTCATTTTTTCCTGTACCAGATGTTTTTGGAGATGATACCTCCAGTGCTAGAAAACAGTTTTTTTCCTGGGAATTTACATAACTACAGTAGCTTTGCTTCTGCATGAGGTAACACTTAATTGATTTATTAATTTTACATGATACACGTGAAGCCTTTCACATGTATTTTGCAAAGTGGACAAAGAAAACATAAAGTAAATGTCTCAATCCTAAAAAGAGACCAATATTTTTATGGCACTGATGCCAGTTCAACCCTTTGTGCAGAGTGCCAGTCTAATCTTCTGGCAGTGCAAAAGAGAGGATGAATTTTGACCCCAAAGCATGGGAACTTCAAGGATTTGACCATAGCTTATGCAGGCTGCAAAAAAGTCATTTATGTCAGGATTCAGAGAAAAGAAATATAGCTGACAGTGACATCACTTTTCTTCCAAGCCCAAAAGCATGGGTGAATAGGCCAAAACACAATGAATTGTATTAGAAACACAATTGCAGCTATCCTATAGCTCTGAAATGGACCATGGAACATCAGAAGCTCTTGGTCATGGATATTTTTCTTTGTTTTTGTGTGAAGATTGAAATCTGCAGATTTGAGTTTATGCTTTCCTGTGAGAGCACTGGTGATTGACTAGATTCTCTGAGTGTTGAAGCAGATTGAGTTCAGGTTCCCTGCACACTCATCTCGTATAAATCAGGGGACACCTCAAACATACTGGATACTTGTGGTAGTCTAGAGGATGCCATCAGACAATATGGATGACTTGCTCTTTAAATACCACGTCTTGGACTGTCTAGACTCCATCAACACCTATTCTAGCAGGGTACAAAGCATGGCTCACGCTGTCATGCATTCAGGCTGTATTTCTACAACCGCTACAGAAGTATACCTTCAAAAAGTCTGTAGGAAATGCCATCCACTCAGCAACTATCTTCACTGCAGTGCTCATAGTGCTTTGACAGGAACAAAGTTCCTCTAAGCTCAGAATACACCTGTGCCCACAGAGGCATCCACACCTTTTTTCTCATTGTGCAAAGACCGTTTGCTGGGTGTAGCCACAAGTTGCCTTCACGGCTCCGTCACAGAGTGCTTTCAAGGTGGGCTCAAAATGGCTATAGCTTTTGCCTCCCCAGGCTCTTGATGTAGAGAACTAGCATATGAAAAACGTCTGTTGACGCTGCCGGCTGTGGCTTCACTGAAGAAAAATGCAAGGGAAATTCAAATATTGTTCCTTTTCTTTGGTATCATCTGGCTTGCCAGTCACCACAGATGTATTGGTTGCTCACTCTGGCCTGTCCATACTTCTGGATTAACCACAGTGCCTTCTGTCTTGCCTGGTAGGATGTCATAGGGAACGTGGGAGGAAGCTGGAGTTAGGTGGTAGACTGTGATGTGTTGTGAGGATGGTTATAGTGATGGAACGTGGAACAGGAAACAAAACCCTAAAAACCCAAGCTCGACAGTTTCTGCTGCTTGTGGCTCAAATTGCTTGTTTTATAATTATTTTTGAGGATTGAAGGAACAGTGTTGGCTCACAGAGGTTCGTGAATCTCAGCATTCATACTGTTAAATACAGGGGCTTTTTATAAGGTTTTGAAAATACATATTTTGGCTTGTTAGTCAAATATAATGCTGTTTAAATGTTAAAAAATACTGTGTTTCTTGAAATTAGAAATGAAGCTGCCGTCTGCTTTTATTCTCATTTCAACCAAAAAGTGGAACTCCGCCAAGAGTCATTAAATCTTCTATCCTTTGGATGGATTCTTATTTTTTTATGAAAAAATGTTATGATTGGGTAATTTGTGTATTGTGATTTATGTTCAAAAGGTTGTAATTAAAGTTTTGTAAAATTTTAGATGCAATCTCAATTACTGTAAACCTCATATTATTATGTTGACTGATGCGCCACCACCTTGCAGTGAAAATGGTTGACAAACATTAGTTTGTCTTTTCCTACAGGAGGTTTATCAAATATTTTGTATTAGAAACCTGATAAAAAATTCAGTGCTGATGGATTGCAAATAATCAGCTGGAAAAAGTTAAGATCTACAATGTATTAAGAGGTCTCATGTGACTGAGAAGTACCCTCATATCATTTTTGTTAAGGTTTTAAATATCTTCCTATATTTCAAAAATAGGATAATGTACTTATAAAACACTTTGCGCAACACTCAAAAATTGCAGTAAGTGATTGTAATTCCGCTGATCTCATTGTAACCACTTACAGGCGTGAAATAGGCCATTGAGCTTTACCATGAAAGATATCTTTTGAACAAAAGCAAATATAGGATGAATTGCCCTTCGGGGGTGCCTATGTCCCAGTTGCTAAGACTTGACATGTAACTTTAGACAGCTAAAATTAGGTGAGATTAACCTTACTTGTGATTAATAAAATACTGTAAAATTTGAGTTGTAAAATATTTTCTGAAATGGACATTTTTGTTTGTAAAAAGTTAAAAATGGAAACTAAGTTGATACAGAAGACGATACTGTTAGCATTATGTTCAAAGAAAAACTGAAATCCACCCTAGGAAATGGTTGCATTTTGGCCATCTATTATACAATTGTAATATGCTTCCAAAATTGTTAAGCAAGCTGATCCTGCGGGTGTTTACATTTAGGTGAACAGAAATACCCTTCTTAACCTTGATTTCCGTGGCACTACTGTGATATCCTAGAACAGGAATAAAGCCATACAGGCAAATGTAATAATGAAACATTAATAGAAATAAAAAGTGCAAAAGCTGTTTAAAGCTACTTTCTTCCAGTGTAAACACTTTTAGTAGTAGACAGAACTGTGTTTTGGAGCAAAAACTAGTTGTTATTCCAAATTTCCTATATTATGATATGTCATGTTTAGCTAGAATCACTAAGTCCGGTAGACTCTTGGCTTTCACCTCTATGAGAATGCTCATATGCAGTGTAGAAACAAAAGAAATGAAAGTCGATACATTATTTCAGTAATGATGTCTGTTTTCAGCCTATTTTTGTGGCATCGAGGTGTGTCTGATTAATGAAACACTTTATTTTAGTTATTTCCTTATTTGTTGACAGTAATTTATGCCATATTTCACATAAAGATATTAAGTGGTTATTGCTACCAGTAGGGATAATTTAACAAATGTTTCCCTTTTCTGAAAATGTCTGTTCCCAGTTCAGAGCAGTGTTATTCCATCGGAGTATCAATACCTTTGGACCACTGCAAGTTAGAAGTCACAAAAAAATTAAGAACAAAAGATTGATTTTATTTTTTTTTTTTTTAATGATGACCCTAGGCATAGATTAATGGGTGTAGCATGCACAAAGTGATATCAGTTAACATATATGACATTACTCAGATGTCTCAAACTCCGGAAAAAGCATGTGAATGATTTATGGAATTGATATTAATCTCTTTCCAGTAAATGCATTACTAAAGTTACATGGGAAATTGATGTTACTGCTGTAATGCCAAATTAATTTCTTTCTTGCTAGGTCAGCATTGCAAATGGAACTAAATATTAACCTTTTAAATATCTAAACAGAATATAGTATGGAAGACATTTTTACGAATGGGGAAGTGCTTAGTGCTGATGTGATACCAGCTAACAAATACAGCATTAGTCAAGTATCTTAACCGGTGGGAAATAGATATTAATGACTTACAGAGCTAATGGCAATGCGAGAAGAATTAGTATAATAGCATCAGTAAAGAATTAGGATGTTAATTGTAGTTTGTGTGCTGATTATGATGTTCACTGTTTATCTTCTGATTATCATGCTACCTTCTTCAAGACCTAGCCTTTCCCTCCCGCCTCTTACCACACGTTTGCATCTCCTCAGCTAGTATACAAGCACATGTGTTGATTTGCTGTTTGACTGACCTGAGAGGGACTGGAATAAGCAACTGGAAATGGAAACAGAAATGTCTTAGATGGGATAATTGTAGTTCAGAGCAGATTTTCAACAGCCTCTGTATGAGGAGCAACCAAATAGAGTAGGAATCCTTAGTCTGGAAAAGAGACAACTGAGGAAGAACATATTAGAGGTCTGTAAAATCATGATTCTTAGTCAAAATGTCAATGAATATGAAACTGGTTCCCTGTCTGTTCTCTATGTACAAAACTAAGGGCCATCAAATGAAACTAGCAGTTAACATGTTGAAAGCAAACAAAGGAGAATGGTTCCTCCTGTACTGTTTAATTAAGCTGTGGAGCTTCTTCCTGCAGGATGTTGTGGATGCTAAAAGTTTACATGTATCATGCTTTCAAGCAAAAAAAGCCAGCTGACAAGACCAGGGAAGAAAAATCAGTTGAGAGCTACTAAACACTGACACCATCTCTGGCTCAGAGGTTCATAAACTGTACGTTGTAAACTGGGGAATTATTTTGGGGAGGTATCTTCAAATGATTGCTTTGTTCCCATGCTCTTCTCTAGGGATCCATTTCTGGCAGTTACCGGGCTAGACCTTGATCTCACGTGATAGATAAATCTGGTTAAATGGTTAATCACTTTTAGTACATATGATAATCTTGTACTATTTTCTAAAAATAGATTACAGGTTATAGTTACAAGCCAAAATTAACATCATGCAAAACTATAATTTGATCAGATAATAGGAGGGAAAATCTTACACTTATTGTTTCCATTCAAACTAATTTTCTTAGGAAGATAGTGGTTGAAGATGCTGTGCTAACATTAACAACAGTTGTCCAGAAACACACCCGATGCAGATCCGTTCTTAAGATTTCACACTATACATTCCTGGTACTTACATTTCCATCAGACTTTCAGGTTTTGGTGGGATTTTTCTAAGCTTGCTCTTTGACAGAGAAGAAATTAAAAAAAATCAACAACAAAGATACTTTATACAAAGATGTTTAAGACATTTTTGAGAATAAGCAGAAGGATTTTCGTATATACCAGGTTGTGAGATAAATTTTCCAGTTTCCATTTTTTCTGGCTCTGTTTAAAATTTTCCATCTGGAAAAATGATAGAGGGAAATATAAGAAAGAATAGCAATGTCCCTGCCAGTGTGAAGGAACATTACATTACACTGAACAAATATCCTTATCTGAATGTACAATCACTGAAATAAATGCAGCTGTGTTTATTTCAGCATAATCAGATATATTTGAATATAAAATCGTTGACATAAATGCAGCTGTGTTTATTTCAAACTGCACATGTTAATATGAACATGAATGTGACATCAGTTAATCACTCATGAATGTATAGAGGTATGTATATATACTGACACAATAGAGGCCTGTGACAGTTGAAAGTACGAAGAAAAAAATCCAGCTGAGTTTGTGCCTTACCTAAAAATTTTTATAACAGCATTGGAAGTCACTGGTGAGGAGATGCAAAATTCTTCTCATATAAAATCCTTGGATTTGAATAAATCTATAGTTACTCTATAGAGTAACAGGTGACCTATTCTTCAGTTACTGACTAAGGAAATAATTGCTTTGGATAATTGCTTCTTAAAATAGAGAATCGTGTTAGTTTTCAGTGATTGGTAGGTCCAGGTCAATCTCTTCTGATGGGTGCAGTGCAGACCTTAATTTTACCTTAGATTTTTATCTGATTTTGAGCCTTAAAAAGAGCTGCCAACCTACCTTCCAGAATTTCATCTTGCTGGGTTCTCAAACCCAGGGAAAATACAGTGAAGAGCAGTGCCAGTGGAAAAATTTTGGCATTGTTTATTTTGTTAGGGATGCTTCTCCTTGCTATTTCCCCAGAGTAGTTCTCTGCCTTCACTGTCCTGTTTATGTCCTTAACCTCTGTCTTTTTAAATCAGAGCCATTCAGAACTAGAAGAAATTGAAAAGTGTTCTTTACTCTGCTTATGCAGATGGTGCTATATAGATTATCAGAAGGAATGGCTGTACTCAGAATAAAAGATAAAGTGGCATCATAACAGTAAATATTTTGGAGCTAAGAGGTATTGGAAAGGCTTTATTTTCATCTGGGAGAAGGCTGAAATATTCTGCTAGACTAAATAGTGGTATTTTGTTCAGTTAGTTCAATAATCTGTAATATTATCCCCGTTTTGCAGAAGACAGCAGCACAAAAGACATGGTTCTTGACTGCCTAGCACCTTTTGTAGTAAATTTCAGCTGTGTGAAATGAGTGCAAAATGGCTGAGAAATGTTAAGAGTGCTTTGTATCAGTTTCATATGAAACCAAATGATGAATGGAATTTAGGAAATTTCATCTCTTGTGTTATGTCTGCTAGATTTGGTCAAGTAGTGATGTTATAAAGAATAAGGGAACAGAAGAAAGGGACCGAAGCAGGGAAAATGCGTTTGAAGCGTTTGCATGAGGTCCTGCACTCCAAGGGACGTTGGCTGTGTTGCACAGCAGTGCGGTGCTGCTGTTTCTCTGTTACTGTGTGACATGCAACATGGGGTGCGGCTGATTTGCTCTGTGCATGGCTTAGGCAGCACTAAATGGGAGAACAATATTTCTTTTACTTGCTTCTCAGCTCCAGGTAAATTCATACCTTTGTATGATCACATTTTTTTTTTTTAAATGAGTTGAAAACACTGGAACAGAGAGGCTGTGGAGTCTCCATCCATGGAGGTATTCAAAACCTGAGTAGATGCAGTACAGAGCAACCTCCCCTTGCTGACCCTGCTCTGAGCAGAGTGGGTGGACTAGCCAGTCTCCAGAGATCCCTTAGGAATCACTTAGAAGGTTACCACTTCCCCCCCCCCCCCCCCCCCGAAATTAGAATACACTTCAGATAGATTCTGTTCTTGTTGTTGTTCTCTAAATTGTTTTAAAATTCTCAACTGCCTGCTGTTCCAAAGTTAACAAGCCAAATTAAGATCTTTGCTTGTTTGAGCTGCCACTGTAATGCAAGAAGAGACAAAACACTCTGAAATACATAAAGGTCTGTACTTTTGAAAGAATACTGGTTGAAAAACATACTTCAGAAGAGGTGTTTCTGTATAAACTAAAAGTGGTTTTATTCTCAGATTGATACTCTCTGATTTCAGGAGAAAATATTTTAGAATATTTTGCTCAGCCTAACAAGAATTTAGATACAAGTTATTAGGTGGGAAACATGCATTAGTTTGGATACATGCAGAACTTCATTTTGCACTTATTGATTCTGTTTAGTAACCTAATTGCCTTCTAGGTTCAGCCTTTAGCATGCTAATTCTGATTTAGTGTTTGTATTTCTGAAAACAAACTGGGAACAAACCATATATTATCAATGTGTGTTCTTTAGACAGCTACTGGAATTCCAGGATCTACTACAATAACATAATGTGAAGGTAAATTACCATAATATATTAAGGGTTATTATTATATTCTAACAATTTCTGGTAGAATGACATCTCTCTTTTTCTCATCTGAAACTGTAAGATAACTTTTTGTTCGTAAGAAGTATGATTTATTCTGTTTTGAAAAAAATTGGTTTTGAATGTTTATTGTTGCTACTGTACTACGTTATGAATAATTCATTTTTAGTAGCCTTTTCTAAGATTGTAAATGAATGTCAAATTTCAGATGTGAAAAACTTTTAAGCCTTTTTTTATGAATGCAATATAAAAATATCTAGAGCTAAGGAATAATACATCTAGATTTTTCTTCCTTTCAGCGTTTTGGTGGTCAGCTTAAGAAATTATGTTCACAGTGAGTTTTGAAATGATTGACTAATAATAATTTGACATTTGTGTCCCTTTTTTGTCTTTCTTCTTATTTGCAGTTTTTATTTACTTATATTGTTTCATTTATATAATGCTTTACATATGTCTTTCATATTACTGTTAAGTTGTGTGATGAAAAATCTTCAATGCTCTAATGATCATGTAAATGCACATATACCTGCACTGAGCTGACTGCCACTTGTGTAGGCATGGTCAAATTAGATTGCATAGCAATGTTAGCACGGCCCAAAATGTCTTGAGACTGGATAAATATTGAGGTGGTTAGTTCACTCTCAGTTTTGTGCTCTTACAGATACATTGCTGTCAGAATACCAGAGCTAGCTAATTTGTGTCTGAGCTGGGTAAGGTGACGTGTCATGATGCACTTATTGCTCTGAAATGCATTGTAGATGTACTCCTTACTAACAGTAATGTTAAGACAAGGAACGGAACAGCAATGTTATAATTAATTTATGCTTTCAACTGAAAAATAAAAGATGATAGCAAGTTGAAACTTGACTTTTGGTTATTACTGGATGTATTTCCTGTGGCTCTTCTGTTTCAGTAGCTTCAGGATTGATCCATTCTCACTTATCCCAAACACTTGTCATCCTCTTGATTATCATCATACTTGATTATCATGATGTTACCCTGATGTCATCATACTTGATTATCATGATGTTACCCTGCCTGTTATTTCTGTTTCCTCTCTGCATTTTTGTAAATGTTATTGCTGAAGTATCTTCTTTTGTATGTTGAGAGAATGTTGAGCCCCGCTTCTTGAGCCTGTACATTGAATGCTATATCAAATTAAACCTTGTTATGCTCATCTCTAGGACTCTATGTTATCGGCCTTCCATTAGCATCTATTTGTTTTTCATTATTCTCATCTGTGTGCTCTTCTTTATCCTTTTGGATTTAGTGATCCATTTATTTCCTTCCCTCATATTTGCATTTGCATTTTCATCAGTAAACATTTTTGTCCCTTTTATTTCAGTCATGGTTTCCCATTTTCACGTGCTTTCCTCTGCAAATATCCCTACTATTCTTCCTTGAAAGATTTTCTTAAATCTGTCTTTCCAAAATTCTTTCTCTCTCCCTTTTTTATTTAAAGGAACTGGGATCTGGAACTGTTGTCCTGACGTTTGGTGATTATTTGTCCTTAATCAGTCTGCATGTTCTTCTGGCCAGGAAATGTTTCTTATCAAAAACTTCAACTTCAACTGTGCACTTTAAATCTTTTCTCAAGCACAGGGGATCTATGTTGACAGATGCCAAATCTTCAGTGCCTGGTCCAGGGCAGAAATCAGTGGAAACATTTCTGCAAAAGTATGATTTCTGTTGGCTTTGGGTCAGATCATGAGCTTGTGAAACTTTCTATGAATTAATAGTCATGTGGCAATTGGGAAAATGTTTTGTTATTTAGTGGGCCAGAGGTCAGTAAGAGTGAATGCTAGAAGAAAGATACCTGATTAGATGGCATGAAAATAAGAACATTCTGAGTGATTACAATCAAGTTCAATTAAAAGTGTCTGTTCAATATGTCTGTGCTGTAACAATCATTACGACATCTAAATACTTTTTAGGATGTGAATACATGGCTTCCAAGACCTCTAATTTTATTTTCTCTTTAGAATATTAGCCTAGTTAATAATAGCTTATGCTTATAATCTTTTACTGCAGGAGATCGCCGTGTGCTTTACAAGGTGCTTTTGTTTTCATTTTATAGTTCAGAAATCTGAGGCTCACAGAAGTTAAGAGCTTCAGTGTTATATAGTAGAATCACCATTTGAAGCATTTTGACATTATCTTCTTCGAAGTACACTAATTGGATTTAAGCCCACACCTTTGATTACTCTTTAAAACTGAACAAAGTATGTGTCATCCTGAATCATGGTGGATAAGGCGGACTTTCCTTTGTAGGGATGCTATTTTAGAGTCTGCCATGCTTCAATAGATATTAGGAATAATAGATATTATTTCAGATATAACGTAACAATAACTGATATTATTTCAGCAGTACAGGAAAACTTAAATACTGTTGGAAAAATTGTGTTAGGTTATCTCCACTGACTCAGACTAATGAAGAATGAACCAGCTGAGTAAAGAAAGACTAGGGAGAACAAACATTATCTTTTGCAACCTATTCAGTTTTGGCTGATTTAACCTAGATGCGGAGTTAAGCAATATTGTGTGCTTTGAGAGTACTGTAACAACCTTTGTTAACTGATAATAATAACTGGAAGACATATGTTCAATTGATTTATATGAGAAAGAAAGAATACTGAAATCAGAAAGTTGTATTACTATAATTTGGTAATTGTGATTTAGTCTTTATTACAGAATCACAAAATCACAGAATCATATAGGTTGGAAAAGACCTTTAAGATCATCGAGTCCAACCATAAACCTAACACTACCAAGACCACCACTATACCATGTCCCTAAGCACCTCATCCAAACGTCCTTTAAATACCTCCAGGGATGGCGACTCAACCCCTTCCCTGGGCAGCCTGTTCCAATGCTTGATAACACTTTCAGTGAAGAAAAATTTCCTAATATCCAGTCTAAACCTCCCCTGGCGCAACTTGAGGCCATTTCCTCTTGTCCTATCACTGTTACCTGGGAGAAGAGACCGACCCCCACCTCCCTACAACCTCCTTTCAGGTAGCTGTAGAGAGCGATAAGGTCTCCCCTCAGCCTCCTTTTCTCCAGGCTAAACAACCCCAGCTCCCTCAGCCGCTCCTCATGAGACTTCTGCTCCAGACCCTTCACCAGCTTCGTTGCCCTTCTCTGGACACGCTCCAGCACCTCAATGTCCCTCTTGTAGTGGGGGGCCCAAAACTGAACACAGTATTCGAGGTGCGGCCATAGCTACATTACCTATGTAGCTTCATAGTCAGTTCCTTATGAGGGTAGTAGCCAGTGTAATTGTCCTGTAGTATGATACACAGAGGCGGTGCTACCTTGAACCACACAATTTCAATGGAGTGTGTTCAGGCTAAGGTCTGTTTGTGTGGGTTCTGTTTCAGGTTGGGTTCTAGGCCTTAGCAGCAGTAAGATACAGCAATAAAATGCAAAAATAATAAGAGAAAAAGGGGAAAAAAAGATACTAATATCCATGTGACTGTGTAATCCCTGGTTCTGCAGGGGTCAAATCCCTCACCGTGTATAGAATTGGTTTTTGCAAGTGAAGCTTTGTATGCGCTTAAAATAAATTTGCTGATCACAAAAATTAGGTTTTTTTAAAAATCAAAATATGCCTGTTAATCCTTCAGGTTTCCTGATACCCCCTATTATATTCTTACTTGTCAAAGAAATATTTTTGTTTATAAATTGACATTTACAACACTTCTGCAATCCTACTGAACTATAGGAAGCTGCCCACCTGTTCAGAATTAGAAGTCTTATTAATTTTAATTGTAATTCCTAAATTATAAACTACTTCCATCCTTAGAGTGGACAGTGGGACTGCCATTTTTCTGGTGAGTCTGGAATGTTCAGAAGCAAAAGGTCCTTCTGTTGCTGACTTCCTTGCACATCAGCAGCATGACAGAAAGTAATCTTTCAGTCACAGAGATAATGTTTTCATGTCAGTATGGCAAAAACATGAAGACGAGGACTTTATAAGTTCCTGGTTTTGAAGACTGGCTTTTGAAAAAGTGTGTCTATTTGGTTAAAGGTAGTGACATATGTTAATATATCTTTTATTTAAAAGCTTTTCACTATTGATAGTAACATTTAAAAACTGTTCTAACACATTAAATATCCACATTTTTCATTTCTAAGTAAATAAATAAAAGAAGTACATGTTATAAAAGTTAAAGAGCTAGAATATTATTGAAATTAGGAACCACGAATAATTATTTACTTCTTAAGGTGATAATTGTTTTGTTATGCAACTGCTTGCATGTTTCATACTGTAATAAATCTTTCTAATCTTTCTAATGCATTTAATGGAGAAAAAGATTTTTGTACGTCATAATGAACGTGTTGTAAAGTGCATGCATATAGATTCAAACTCAAAATTGAAATTAACCTTGGATGTATTTAAAGAAGTAATTTTAATTAACCCTTTTATCTCATAGTTAATATGCTTCATGTGCTAAAGGACATATTAGTACTCCAGCAGCTTCTCATATGAGAACAAAGTATTATTTTTAAGATTACATTTTGGTATAAAATGACCTTGCTATGGATTCACTGACAGGGTGTACTGTTAGAAGTACAATACAGTATATAACAAAAGTAGTGGGGTTTTTTGTTATTTTTAATTGAAAAGGTTTGATACCTCTTTGGGTTCTTACATAAATAGAGGTAAAGTGGCACCTCTCTTTAGAAATCCAGTAAGACTGATTTTGAATAGGAATAGTACTGCTAAATGTGTGTGTATGTCACTGCTTTTGAAGACTCAAAAGCAACATTTGAACTATATAATTGACCAAGGTCACTTCATGTCCACGAGAAACAATAATACAGCTCAACAATCACCGTATTGTGATTTAAGTACTAATTGCATTAAAAATACTGATTTGTTTTCTGGTTTTGTGAAATAACTTGTAAGAAGATTTTGTCTGTTTTGAAAATCTACATGTTTCTTTTTTTAAATTTTTTTCTTTCTTTTTGGAAAAATATGGTCCTACCAAACACAGACCCAGTGAGAATAAATTTGGAGATACAGTCAAATAAAAGAAAATTTAATTTTAATCCACTTAATTAGAATCCTAAATCAAGCTTAACTGGGTATCTTGACAGGCTAGAAACTTCTGGACATCAAAGAATTACTAGAAGAGCAGAAAAAGTCAGTATGTGATGTGATTGACTTTGTCTATTAATATAGGAGCACCTCTGCAGACCATGCCTTTATATAGCCCAAACCTCCCACTTAGCTCACCATCCAGGGTTTTGCAAATAGCTTATTGACTCAAATATGCCTCTGACTATACCCTGCACTTCAGCCTATATATAGACATGAGTAATATGAGAATAATTGGTCTGCTCTTATCTTACGATTTCTTTCTTAATGCAGAGTAAACATTACAAAGATCAAGGCATCTCAGCTGAAGACCTAGCTAAGGGTTAAGATTATGTGCCTCCTCATTAGGGACAAACTGATATCTGTACAACCAAGTGCTACTTGTCTGTCTTAGCAGATAGGTGGAGATCACACCTGCAGTATGATGGAAAGACTCAGAAAGAGAAGCTGAGAACATGCTTATGAATTGTGAGGCCACACTTCCTCTTCCAGAAGCTCTGGGTTTCCTATTAGCCTATCTAGAAGGAGCTTACTTGCCCCTATTTCATGGATGTAGTCCTCCTCCTGTCTCCATGTCTTGTACCCTTCCACACCGTTCTGGGTTCTCCGGCTCCCATTAATCGCCTGCTAATATAGCTGCAATATAAAGAGCTGTTTCTTCAGGATGTTTCAGTTGTAGTAATTCCCAATTTTGACAGTCAGAAAGACATTGGTTGTATTAAGACTCAGTTGGCAGAGGTGCTGGGGTTTTTTTCCACTGTAGAGGCAGCATTTGGTTAAGAATTTGGTTAAGAAGAAATAGGACTTAAAATAGTAGTCATGTTTCACTGGACTTTTAAAGTCATACTTTCCTCTGGGTTTTCTGTGTTGAAGGTAAAGGTGAAAAGTAACAGTAAAAGTAAAAGAGAAGGTGTGAGATTTTGTTGGCATGGGGGAAAAGGGGAGATCTGAAATCCTTGCTTACAAAGGCTCTCCTTCGGTATCCTCTCTCCCTTTCATGAGGAGATGTGAAGGAGCTGAATACTATGGGCATGCTGAGAAGGATCTACCTGGTATTATGAGTTGTTTGATTGACTGTAGTACTTGAATTGTCCCCACGTGGATACATAGTATGTGAGAATGAGGAGATGTTAGGGAGAATCAGAGAGGAGGTTTGGAGGTGTCTTTTACAATGTTGATTTGATGAAGTTTTCCGTTTAAACCCATTGGAAAGAGATGTTATTTGTTTCATTTGTGCCCTGTCAAAAGGGGAATGACAGAGCAAAGTGGAACCATCTAGAGGGAGGGGAGATTTCACCCTCCATTGGGAGCTGCAGAGCCTGCTCAGAAGTGAGATGCTTTCAGAGCACAAAGTGGAGTGAGTGTGAGGGTGCAGCAAGCAGGGCGGCTGGAGCGCCTGGAGACTGCGAAACTGTTGAGAAATACAAGGAACGGATAGAGGGTTGGCCATAGAGGTGACAGTAGTTTCCTGGGGATCCAGTGGAGGCTATCTAGAATTTGTTGCAATTCTAGCAAGTTCACTGAATAGGAAACGAAAGGCAATTGTGGGAACGGGATCTGCTTGCAAGGGCACAGTGGGCAGGGGAGATCTGTTTTGATTTTTATTCCTTCTTACTTAGTCATTTTGAGTTTTCTTTATTTAAAAGCCAATTAATCTAGTTTATTCTATAGTAAAAAACTCTGCTTTTTGTTTAAAAGCTTTATTGGCTTTTTGGACTACTCACTTATAAGAAAAAGATCTAGGCAGTTCAATTTCAATAATATGTCTGACTCAGATTCTCATCCCATCCATCTTAAATCCATTTTCTTTCTTTAATCACCTGCATGCCCTCATCACAGTTCCCAGGCTTGGTTTGCTTGTACAGTAGTTTGCAATTTGCACTTTTTAGATACCTGCATGTCTGATAGACAAGGCAAATTACATTTCTTTTGTGACTCAAGCACAGGTGGCTGTATCCAAGAGGACACTCACTTGTGTCCTTGCTACCTTTCAACCAACTCAAGAAGGTTACTGTCAGAGAACTAAAGTGTGAGACTGTATGAGGATGGAGAAAAAAGCATTACTCTCTTTTTATCACACTAATGCTCTTTAGTCTGTTGCTTAGCAGACCAATTTTCATATGTCTCCTAAATATGTAGATTCGAATTACTTATGATCGTTGTATAATTATTGTAACCTGAAATTTTGGGAACATATGACACATGTGTAACCACCCACGCCCTCCAACCAAGTCATTACTTTGAAAGTAGTTTGGTATTTACATGGCTAGAGACATGACTTTAACAGCTTGGTTCTGCAGAGAAAATATTGTTAGAAAACAAAAGCTCATAAAGGAAAGTTGCACATTTTTAATGTACATAGCAATTTATTTGAAGGTAGAAATATATCCAAATGTCTGCACATATATGTATACCTTATGGATATAAATGTGTGTTTTCATGAAAATTCCTGTTTGTATGGATGTAGCTATTTTGCAAATAACTCCCAGCTGATTAACATTTAAAATTAACGTTTAATGTTAACATAATACATTGAATGGTAAAAAGTACATCTGTTCTAGAATACATATTTTCATTGCTGACTGCCTCTTTGTAACAGTCTTCCCCTCGACTTCCTATCTTGCCCTCTCCTTGCTCTCCACTTTCCCCATGTTTTAGGCATCATTTGCTGATGAAATCCTCACTTTGTGTTAACATGGGGAGTAAAATAATATGTGGATGGCTTGGATTCCTGTTGGTATTCTGATGATCCCTGAGTAGAGAGTGATGTGCTGTCACTCTTGCCATAACTGTCCAAGGTTGAGAATTTTATTACATCTTTCAAAATATCTTTTTACTTTCATCTGAAAAGGAAAATAAGTTGAATAAAATCCAGTTTACGTTTGAGCTGGACTGCATACTCACTTACGTATATAAAATTAAAGTTGGTTTCCTAAGGTGTTTTATCTGTTAATACAATTTTTGCTCCTGCTTTATGACAATTATCATATATGGCTTTTTTCTTTCTTTCTTTCTTTCTTTTTTTTTTTTTTTTTGTACTGCCACAGTTTGAAGTGAGGGCATTAAGTTAAATTAATTTGACTTTGGTTGGCAAACGGTAATAGTAGTACTTTAACAGCTGTTTGCTTTCCTGAATTGTCCTTGGTGCTGAAATTGCTTTTGTATCTAAACAGCAAAATGTGTTTATAGGGCTACAGAATATGGAGATAAATTTAGCCTGTCAAACAGATATTATTGGGGCTTTTTGTGCTGTGGTTCTGGGAGTGGATCCTGACTACAGTGCTTTAATACCAAGCTGTGTGTGCCTTTGGACATCTTACAGGACTGTTTGTGGAGCTTTTCTGTTTGATTTATGACCTTGCCTGTATGGACTTCTGATCAGATTTTATTCTCATTTAGTGCAAGAGGGGCTAATTATGAAAGTGACAAAGACTCTTTCATTGTGCTAAACCTTTTTGAATGAGAAAAAGGGGGCTTTAAATTAAAATGAACTTTAACAAGGCGTTTTCACATTGAAGTGATACACACTCTACCACTGATAGAGTAATTCATTTTCAACCCTTTCTGATTCTATAAACACATTGTCTCACAAGATCAGTAATTTTTTACCTCTCAGGCTAATGAAGAGTGGATGGTAGACCAATGAATTCACTTTTTGCAGAACTGTTTTGACATTCTTAATTTTTTCTTAAATATCAAAGAAAGGACAAAGAGCTGTGATTTTATTGCATTAATATTAATAATCATTTATCTGCCAGAAAAACATTTAAATATCACTTGACATTTGCAGAGAAAGATTAATGTTTAATTTACTACAAACATAGAAATACTTTGAAATAAAAGGAAATGCTTCTGGATTTGGCAAAATGAAAAAAAAAAACCCCAACAAAATTAAGACAGGCATTCAGATATAATAAAATATTCTAACCATAGCAGAAGACAAAAACATGTTGGTGCCATCTAAAATGTCAATATTTAAATTATCACTTCTGATTGAAAAAATAACATCAACTAGGTAGTTTTTTAAGGTCTAATTTAAGCTTTAAGTAGACAAAGATAAATGAGGGTAAGCAGTTTTCTGATACATCCATGTGGGTACAGTTAAGAAGGCCTGCTATAAATTTAATCAGTATTATAAAAACAAACCAATGTAATGTATTTCCTCGGTACTACATAATTCTACATAGTACACTGGAGTAAAGCTAGGTTATAAACAGTACTGGCATTTTATAGTTATTGGTAAGACTGGAAGTCAAGGAGGGCTTCCAGAACAGGCTGGTGACTGGAGGAAAGGAAAATAGCAAGGCACAGGAGTCAGAAGATTATATAAGTGAAAATACAGGAACAAGTTCCATTACCTACAGAAGGATCAAAATGCTGTATAATAAAGAGAAAAGTACGGAAATCACCTTGTTCTACAAAAGCACATCAGACTAGGAGCTACAGCAGAGGAGTAGGTGAACAGTGAAGTTGTGTATCAGTCTAATTTGATGAAATGGCTAAAAATGTACCTAGGCTGCATGAAAGTCTATCTGTAAATTTTATCATGGAGATTGTATTATAAGATTTCACTTCTAGGCAATGAAATAATGGGATTAATGTATTGAATGAGAATAACATTTCAAGCTCCCAAACTGTTTTTGTGACTAGATTGATAATGGCATAGAGAACCAAATTCAGTTTCATAATAAACTAAAATAAGACCCTTTCTTCTGCAAAAGCTGTATGTAGCACAGATATTATTCACATCCAGTATTTGTGCTGAAAGTCTATCCTTACAGTACCATTGTTCAAGGAAATTTTTGTATTCGATACAGAAGGAAAGTTTTAGCTATAAAATCAGTAATTTTTTTAGTTAAAGAAGCTTCTTATTCAGGATCCATCTCAAAAAGCAAGATTCTTTTATAAGACAATACCTGGAGCCTTTTCATTAATACTCTTCTTTTTCTTTTTAATGAAAAAAGGCAAAGGCAAATTTATTTACAGCTCTGGTGGCTTTGGAGAGGTCCTTGAGAATATAATTTAACTATAGGTCTCCAGACTGATTGAGGTTTCCATCAATTAATTTTCCTCAAGTGGCAGTTTGTAGTTATACTATTGAAGGATTCCCCTGGAAAAATGGTGCTTCTGTGTATCAGGCACCAAACTAGGCCAAATGCAGAATTACAGCATTACTGTACAGTAATAAATCAACTGGAATATCCTCACTTGTAGGATGAAAGAACTGTTTTGCCTTCTGCATTACAAGAATTCTTAGGGTCTTTGCAAAACGATGACTATATTGAGTAGAAAGCATTGCATAAGTAGGGCTACTGTAATGTACTTAAGAATAAAGAACATGCAGCTTTTAACATTTTTAACCATTTCTAATGTGTTGCTTGCACACCTGTGATGTCTAGGCAGCAGGTAAATATGAGAATGTTTTACATGAGAGGCTATAGGTAGCAACAGATTTCAATGCTGTACATTGAGCATCAGGCCCTAACAAAGTATTTAGAGACACGTTTCTCCCTGCTACACACCAATAGTGGTACGTCCCACTGTGGTGCAGCAGTTCATATTCCCTGATCTGCCTCGGTGGTTGCTTCCGTGGTTAAGGCTGCAGACGTTGTTATAATTTATTTATTAACTTATTAATTATTTATTTAGGATAGCACCCATTATATGCTAAGTGACTTCCAAACAGAAATTTCCCCAAATGCTTTTCCTTTAAGAGCTTTGCTTTGAAAGATGTGATACATACACGGTTGTGAGATACCCATTTTGATAGCACGTACTTTGTTAAAGAAAGCTGAGTTTCGTGACGCTAATGCAAAACCTCTTTGTATTCTGATTTTCCTTTAACAAAGGTTCACTGCCACGGATAAATAACTGCCCATCTGTCATTGGAGGCCTTTGGGGAATTGATAAAGAGGGAGCAGAGCCATCAGTAGTCTACTGTTTTTCTGGGGATTTGGTGGTTTTGATGTAGTGGGTGTGCAATGGCCATCTTAGGGTGTGGGCCTCTGATTTTTAAGCATTCTTGACACTCCCTACTAAGTAGATGTATTGCTACTTTACTGCTGCCAGTTTCTATATTTACATGATTTTGTGACTTTGGAGAATTTGTCCTGCAGTCTTGGGCTCTACTGATATTTTTGTAATTCATAAGAACCTCACAGATGTGGGAGAAGGAGTCAAGAGACTGACTCCATTTTATCCATCCTTTACAATTTCCCTACACAGTGAACATTGACATTTTATTCTTTACAGCTCCAGGTTTTTAGGTCCTTTAAATGAAAGCATCAGTATTTATTGATAAGGGCAATTTTGAAATAAGGCTCTTTGGCTGCAAGTGATTAAATATCAATCTCATTTGATCAAAACTATTGAATTCCTTCAGCAAGATTTTATTATATAATTTCTTTATACATATATAATCCTGCTGTTTACACAATGATATTTGTAGTATCTTGGGATATTTGTTGCTTGTCTATTGTGCTGTTTTGCTCATGGTGGTTTTTGAGCAATGATGATCACTAAATATTTAGGATTACTTGTTGCTGGTTTTCATTGTGCTCTAAACTGGGATCACCGTTAAGACTGCTCCTCTTAATGAACATACAAAGACAGAAAATATTGCAGTTCTAGTTGCTCGTGTTGTTTTTCTAAAAGGTATCGTTTACTCTTCTGGATTATCTTTAAAAGAAAGTTGCAAGTGATGTAAGTAGGTGGCTTTTGGGATTAACACATGCTAGAACTTTAAAATTATTTATATTGTGAAGTCTGTAATAGTATCCGCATTGCAGGAGGAGCCTCAAAAATACTGCTCAATAAATTTTAATCCCTGTATTCCCTCCTCCCCCTTGCCCAGACATCACTCAAACACCAGTGACCAAGAAAAGTATTTTTTTCTGAAAGGAAGAACTCATCCTAAAACTATCCATTGGTGGCACTGTCCAGACTACTAAAATACGAGAATCTTTTTGTAATGGTTTTTAGTAAAAGAAATAAATCACAGCATCATCCCCCCCAACTTTCTTGTCTTTTATATTCAACTAATAAATTCAAGCTGGTTTATGCCTCTTTCCTTTTTCAATCAGTCCTTCTCTCTTAAAGGTTTCCAGTTCCCTTAATTTTTTGTGTGGAAGAGAATTCTTTGGCTTGCTTAAAAATGGCCTTGTACCTTTTTTGCTTCATTCAGAAGCTAGTCCCACAACTTTCTTTTAATCTAATGATTCAGATTAGCTGCTGTGGGTGATAAATTCTGCCTCCTACTCTAATTGAGACAAAAGTTTTAATTTATAAAACTCCTGTGGGTCTTTTAGTCTAGGCCACACTGTTCATTAATATTTCTCCAATTTAACTCAATACAAAGGAATTATAGATTTATTCATTACAATTCTTTGGGACCATTGAGGAAACAATAACTGTGATCCCAGATACTATGGGCAGAATGCCCTTAGGAAATGGGTCTAGTGCACCTTACTTACGTCACTTGTGAGGAAAAATATTGCAAAGAGTGGAACTCAGGCTGTGATCCTGAAAAGGTGTGGAAAATCAGATCATGCTCTAATTGTTATGAATTAGGAGCAACGCCATTAAAATCAATATTGTTACACCAAAAGAGATAGGATAGTTGGAAAGGATAAGAACATTTATAAGTTTTGGATTCACTGCTCTTCTCCATATTGTTGCTGAATCATTTGGTCGTGAAACAAACAAACAAATGGAGACCCATAACTCTCATATACCCAAAAGATCAATACAATTTATTTTAATGCTATATTCAGAGATAAACAAGAAAAGTGTAAAAGCTAGAATTTTCATGTGCTGTCAGTCACAAGTAGATTTTATCACATTGTCTAATTACAATAAAAGCTCAATCAGAATCGCTCAGCCTCTGTAAGTTATGCACTAATATGTACATCTCATTTTACCCTTTCCAGTGATGGGAGCTGGCCTTTTACCAATTGCTGCTAAGAGCTAAGATAGTCATTGTTCCCGTACAATCTTTTTCACAAAAGCTACTGATTTACTGTCCTTTGGATGTCACTATTGATAAAAACTTAAAACATAATGGAAACACAGCAATTTCAACTTGCTTGATTGAGGAGGAAGGATAGAAAAGAGACTACAAATACAAGTCTGAAGCATCCAGGTTCTCAAGCCATGTACTTTTGAAATGCTTTGCCTATGTGATAGTCTTGAACATTTTTTAAAGGCGATTTGGATTTTGACTGAAAGCTGAGTCATGAGCATTGCTATTGTTTTAAGTGAAACATCAGGTTCTTAAAAGAATACTATATTGTTGAAAAGTATTGAGTTTTTTTTCCAAAATGTTAACTGTAGTGGTGTAGATATTACTTTGTATTGCAGAGCTTAATATGTGCAATTTTAATAATTTAAAGTATACTTTAATTTACAAAGTGTTGTATATGTCTTTTTTATGGTATTGTCTTCTTATTCAAATCATGTGCTTTGCAGTTTCAGGAATCTTGATTTGACATATGCTTTGGGCAGGAGTCCAGGAGATGATGCAGAAACAGTCACAGGTTTTCAGAGTTCATCACTATTTCATTAGATTTTTTTCCTATTTAAAATCAAATGCTATTTACAAGTTGTTTAGGACTTCTCACCAAACTATTTTTTATAAATTCTTTTCACAGACAAAGACCATAAAGCCAGTGGGAATTTACTACTGATATTCTTAGATGCACTCCTTTCAGAAGATATCTAATCTTTCACTCAAGAGAAGTTTTTACAGATCTCAGTCCCTGTAGTTCCTGTTCCATTTAGGATGTATCAATAAAATTTCTTTGCATTATCATCTCAATGTGTTTTGTGATCTTTAAGGATGAACCCCATTGAGGGTATTCCATATTCTACATTTCACCTTATTTTGTGAAATACAGAGTTGCATGAAATATAGATTAATACTGTTTGGCTATCTTGGGCTTGGTCCCAGGTTCAACTGGTGAAAATGATGTATATTCCAATCTGTTCCTTGGTTGTTTTTGTTTAAAGAATTTGTATAGATTGAAATGCAGCTGCAAGTGTATTAGTGATTTTCTATTGCTTACTTGTCAAGATTTTTATTGTGTGGATGAAAAATAGTATTTCAAAACCTGGCAGCATATTGACAAAAACAGAAGAGCACTTTGTGTAATTCTCTTTTGAAAAACTACCTCTTTTAGAGACAGAGATTGCCCCAGCTACTTCCATTCATATGTATCTTGATCAATAGATTTATTGATAGCTTTTAGCCGAGATTTAATTCTTTTTTATCCTCAGTTCACCATGGTGCTCACTTTTCTGAATTAAGAAACTAGAATTAGGCTCCTATAAGCAAGGCATACAATATGCAAGTGCTGTAGGTGTAAAAGGAGGCATTTGACCTTTTGTTGCTAATCTGTGACAGGTGCAGGCTATTTTCTTCCAAATGGTGTTAATTTTCATGTGCAAATCCACCCCCTGAAACCTGCATTCTATATATCCACCACAGGGGAATTGGTGGTCATCATGAGTACTGTAATGGACAGCTGAGAGGGATAATCACTGATATTTCAGCACATTCACGCTTGCGCCTCAGTCGTTTTTAGTGCACTTCTGTTTTCACTGCTTATTAGGGAGGCCAAAGTTAGTTATTCATTGCTGGACAAAAAAAGTGTCTGAGAAAGTTCATGTGCAGGGAACAGCACATTGTTACAAATTAGTTTCCTTTACCATTTCTGGCAAACTCATTACAAAGTAATCGCGCCCTGTGCTGAAGTGCACTTCCTCTGGGACCAATAACTGTAAATAAGCAGGGCTGCAAGCTGGCTGATAAGTTGTTGTTCTGAAGATAACGGTCCTTTTTAGCAGAGTGTTTGACCTTTTTCTTTATATTGCCTCAGGCTCGTCTAAGACCCTCAAGGTCTATTTTTCATCTTAAAATTCTCTGTAGGAAAGCACAATGTGTGGTTTAAGAAGATTTTAGGATTGCTTAACATATGTATATTTTCTTTTCTAGCATTTTTATGATAATTGTTAGAATGCTTAGTAAGTTTAGCTAGCATTTTCTTAAGCAGGTTTTCTTTCTTTGTGTAAAGTACACTTTTTATTGATGTAGGAAGCAATATACATTAATATTTTATGAGGACTAAGTGTATGTTGCATGATTAATAAAATAGTAACATTGGGCTTTTTTCTGACTTTTAAAGAAACTTGAAACATGCTATTGACCTCTTTCACTATTCACATTTTGAGAGTATTGCACTAAACATTACTCTGTAAAGCAATTTAAGCAAATATCATTAAGAATTTCAGCTTGAATGATTAAAGAAAAGTATGTCCCTTTTCTCAGTATGCTAAGAGTATTGAACAGAACTGTGACTGAAAATTGAGCATGTCTTAAAAACAAACCCCAAGGCTAAGTGAAAGTCAGTTTATAGACATCTGGGAATTTGATTTGTTCACATCTTCCCATCAATTTAAAAAGATCTGTGCCAGTATTTCTGTAAAGTAAAATAATAGTAGAAAAAAAACCTCACAACTAATCTCAGAGTGCATAGGAGAAAAAATCCATAATGTTTTGTAAAGTGCTGGCTACTCTAATAAATTGCATATTTTACTTTTAAGATATAGTCAGAAAGCCATTTGACAACCAGGCATGCACCCAAACTGTAAAAAAAAATTTAAACAAGAAATGTCTTAGAATGCCAATAAGTTCAGATTTTCCTGCTCATAATGTTGTTGGGCTTTTTTCCCTTGCAGATCACATTACTCAAGCAGTTCATTAATTTTACCTATACCTTAAATAACATTATTAATATCTTATGTTTTATAACGTTAACCCCCAAATATAATGCTAATCACAAATTATAGAGTGATGACGCTTTAAGAAGTGTTGTATAATCTCATAGATACCACATCTGTACTTATTGAATGGAATGGTGATGATTTCATGTGGGCATGAACCCAAAGTAAAGCAAAGCAAAGCTGATGTTTTAGTAGTGTGAGACTTTTTTCTTTGATTTTAAAAGAACATACTTAACCAATATGGTTATGAACAGACTCTCTTACTGAGATCACAAATTACCAGACTAGCAATGTACACAGAATAAAATCCATGCATGGGAAGGGTCTTACAGGAGTTCTATCGAGACTGAAAACTACTGGTAGGTACATTTCACAAAATAGGTGCTATCTAGCTTTCTCTTAAATGTATCATTTCGGCACAGAAACTGCCCACCTCAGGTACTGCAAAGCAGAGTGTACGTACTGCGTAATTGCACAGAGATTCCTGTGACATAGGAGGAACTTGCTGTCTAACCGTTCATTAAACAGTTTTCTCTCTTGCTATACATTTAACAAAAAAAGAAATGTTAAGGAACCTTATAGAGCTATTAAAAAATAAAAGCAGTTTAGAAGTTGTTTGCTTTTAAGAAAAAAATGTTTATTTTCAATGTTAAAATATTAAAATGGTATAATGGCTAAATGGAATAGCGTAATCAATGCTTTAATTGCTGTTTCATGGTTTCTAATGCATTTCACTGTGTTACCTGTGGCACTGCAATATAATTCTCACTCATTAGAATAAATCTATTTCCCATGATTACAGCAGTGTGAAAGCAGTATGTAAAATTAACTTGGTTTATGAGATTAACATCGGGAAGTTTATAGCCTTTCTTGGACACCAAAAATGTTTTTCAGTGGCATTATCAGTTTTTTACAAAGCATCTCTTATTAAAGTGAGGAAGTGTTTTGTTCTTACAGTTCTAGGCTTCTTTGTACCAAAACTGCCGTCTTGTTTAATGACATTGCTATGTGGGTTGAAATTAGGCTGACAGATTGTGAGCAAAGGCTGTGATATTACAAACAATAGTCTATTGAGCACGAGGAACTTGTTGAGTTGGTTACCGAAGGCATTAGTGTTCAGTCCAGCCTATTTAGCATCTGGAAGACAGAGAAGAAATAGTGTGCTAATGAAATGTACAAATGATACTAAACTGGAAATGGCTGCAGGTGACTATGGCAGCTGATGGTACTACGAAGGAGCCTAATAAGAGGCAGTTCTGTAGGCAAAAAGTAATAAAGTGAGATACAATTCACAAAAGGAGAAAATACTGCATTAAGAGGGAGGTGAGTATTCAAATCAAGTATTACAGATAAAGAGAGAAAGCGGTGTTGGGAGTCCCAGGGAATCGTGCACACAATGATTAAATTGTTAAAGGCTCTGCTGGATTTGAGATCACTATATAGGTTTTCCAGAGCAGACTGGCTTGGAGTGGTTCCAGCATACCAGCTCTTCACCATCAGTGATTTCACTGACACAGGTACAATTCTCCAGTGCTAGTTTAGGGATCCTATGGACCCTGTAAAGTAGTTCTGAGTGGGCCATCTGTCCCCCATACAGTTCAGATCAGTTTCATGTTGAAAAAGAAGCTGAAATGTGCGATAGGTCAGAAATCAAGGTCTCATTTTGCTCTGATTTTACTTATTCACTTAATAATCTTTTAGTTTCCTATGCCTTGCAGTACAACTTTTTAATGATCTTTGAACTTAAAATATAAATTTAATTACTTCTGTGTTCTTCTTTGGAAGTAATTAAATCAAAATTTGCACCTCTGGTCTGTGCTGCAGATAGCTTAATCCATACCTGGAATTGCTGGGATCACTAGGAGGCACGTATACCTGGCAGTTTACAAGCTGGACCGAGTCCACAGTCTGTGTTCATCCAGCCTGCTGCCTTAATCGTAGAGGATCCACCAGCACCACATGCACAACTCAGGCTGAAGTGACTCTGGGTGTCCACACATTTAGCTTTGTCTAGAGAGAGCTTAAACGGTGACCTGTGAGGCAACTGGAATCCAACCTGTGTGGCTGAACAGCTTGGACCACCTAAATTCTGAAATACATGAGGAATATTATTTTCCCAACAATGTCATATGTTCATGACATTTAATGAAAAATACAGTAAAACAAAGTGCTTTAATTAAAGGTATTACAATGCAATAGCTTGATTTCACCACTGTTATTTACTTTGGATAATAATCTGTAGGAAAGAATAGTTCACATTAAGATTCAAGTTCCATTGTGAATAGCAGTGATAGATTTGACCCCTGTGGCAGAAAGTGCACTTAGATGAGTAAGGGACTTAGGCTAAAGTCAGGCAGACGTGGTGGGTTGACCTTGGCCGGCTGCTAGACACCCACCCAACCGCTCTCTCACTCACCCTCCTCAACAGGACGGGGGGAGAAGATGAGATGAAGAAGCTCGTGGGTTGAGATAAAGACGGGCAGATCGCTCACCAATTGCCATCACAGGCAAAACAGACTCTACTAAGGCAATACCAATTTATTGCCAGTTAAAATAGGCCTGGATAGTAAGAAACAAAGAGAAATTAAAACACCACTTTCCCCCCACCCTTCCCTGTTTCCAAGGATCAACCTCACTCCCCCAGGAGGAGCAGTGCAGGGGCTGTGGGGCTGCGCTCAGTCCATAGCAGTTCCTCTCTGCCGCTCCTCCCCGTTCCCCTGCTCCAGCCCGGGCCCTTCCCACGGTCCGCAGCTCCCCTCAGGGGAGCCTGCTCCAGCGCGGGGCCTCCGCGGCCGCTGCTCCTTCAGGAGACACCCACCTGCTCCCGCCTCTCCCCACAGGACACGGGGGAGGGAGTCTCCCCCCCGGCGGCCGGAGCACCCCCTTCCCTCCTCTTCCTCGAACCCCGGTTCTCCTCGGACTCCCTCAGTGCTCTGCCTGCGTGGTGTTTTTGCCCCTCCTTAAATACGTTTTCACCGAGGTGCCGCCACCTCTGCTGACGGGCTCCGCCGTGCCCCGGGGCCGGGCCGTTGTGGAGCCGGCTGGAACCGTCTGGAACCCGCCGTGACCACCCCAGCCTCTCCTCAGAGAGCTCAGCCCTGCAGCCCCCGCTGCCGGAACCTGGGCACGGGCACCCGATACAGCAGATGACATTATTTATATTTGGCAAAGGTATTCTAGCTGTACAATATTGCTGTTTTTTTCAAATATTTCATATGCCAAATGTATCCTTCAGGCAAGTGTTTAGGAACAGATTGTTAGCATGAAGCGGTTTTCTGCAGAAGGAATCCGTGAAGAGAATTTTCTTCTGAAAAGAAGAATGTGGGTAGGAAAGTAGAGGATAACATTAAAAATAGGGAAGATTAAAAACGTTCAATTAGTAAAGCTAGAAACAATTTAGGATAAGGAAGGAATCCTGCAAATATATTGAGGAACAGAGTTGAAAATGTTTTTTCCTGCTTCTTTTCCACCCCAGAACAGCAGATCAGCCAAATTTTGGTGCTTGTGCTCCTACTGAGTAGCGTGTTACCAATGAACAGTCATACGGACTGAAATGGGGCTTGCTGAGGAGGGAATTGTTTAGCTCAAATAGTGTTATAAATAACTATTTCAGCCCAACAGTGTCTATCCAACCCAAAAATATATATCTAAACCCCAAAATATATCTGAAACCATAAAACCAGGTCATCTTACAGTGCTATTTTTTTTAATAAGTGTAATTTAGCATGTGAGCTAAAGCATGGCCCTGTCTTACAAGACCTGATGAGATGGGTTTTGGATTGGATCAGGAAAATGCGAAGTCTTACTTTTCTAGTGTATAAGTGAAATGGACAGTCTAAACCCTGTCTTTAAAAATCTTGGCACACTTCAGAGGAAAAATGCCAATTTAGCAATTTAAAAGCACTTAGCAAGTTTTCCCAGTGCTGAACTTCATTTCTATAGCCAGTGCGGTTGCTTGCTGAATAATGCCATAGGGGACAATGTAGCTTTGACTATATTTGAAAATATTATTCCATGAAATTCACCAGGAAAAAGCTGAGGCAAAATCTTACAGCCTCGTTTGTGTCTTTGGAAGGAGGTGATAGTGGCTGCAAATGGTAAAGGAAAAATATAAAAATAGCTTTTAAATCACAAAGGAGATGAAGGCTGGCCCATCTGTGGGGACAGAGGGACGCTCAGAGCACCAGCCAGAGGGGCCAGGTGGAAATCTGGGGACTCTTTAATCTTAGAGGTGCTTGAACATGAGCAGCAAATGGAAAGAAAGAAATTCATACAGGTGGGGGCTAAAAGAGGTGCAGAGACATTATCAGAAAAGTGAAAAAAAAAAAAAAAGGAAACAGTTAAAGAGATGTTAGGACACTTAACTGGAATACTCAGATAAGACAAGACAAAAAGTCAATTTGATTGAATAATAAAAATCCATGTTGTCTTCTTTTTGGTGTATTCATATGCATGTAGCTTACTGGTATGTATTTTATTTTGTGACTATGATTAAGTCTTTTAAAACTAATTCTGAACTGCTGTAAGGCTTATTATACTTATATATTTTAACCACCAGAGGTAGAAGTTTTTAAAACTTTTCTCAGTGTAGTTCCTGGAGAGTTCGTCAGCCATTTATTCAAATGGATTCTTTTTCATATGTTCTTGGTAGGTAACCTTGGACGGGTGGACAACATCACGGAGTTTGAGTACGACCTGTTCATTAGACCAGACACGTGTAACCCACGCTTTCGAGTTTGGTTCAACTTCACTGTTGAAAATGTAAAAGAATCACAGGTAAGTGATACTAAATTTGATGGTATGATAGCTTTAAAAATTGCTTACTCCAGAATATATTTCATTAAACAAAAAAGATGACATCCAGGGTTTGTAACTAAAAATTTGCTGTAAAATATATTTTTGTTCTTTGAATTTTTATAAGTAAAAGCAGGTATCAGCATGAGTGGATATCACCACGTTTTTCAGCTATCCAAGACAGGAAGTAATTAAAAAGACAGAATAAGATCTGCGACCTAACAGGAGTTGTATTAGTAATGGCTGCTATATATTTGTGTTAATATATACAAACCAAATATATGTGTTAAAATATGAAAAAGAAGTCCATCATAGCTGTTCAAATATTATCACTCAAGCCTTCATTTAATACATGTAGAACAATGAGGTAGCGTTGCAAACAGGCATTACTCCAGGGACTTGCGGTAGGAGTTGCCTGCCAATGTGTCCCTTGTGAAAGAGGAGGTTTAAATGTGAAACAACTTGATAGGCACCTCTTTCACCTACTTTTAAACAATGTTTCTTTGCAGTAAAAATACCCCATGAGAAAGAAACTTCCTTACTCTCTTTTTTCACTTGTCTTAAGCTAAGCCAAAAAAGTTATGTACTAACTTTCACACTGACAAATCAAAAAAGATTTAATTCCACTTTTCACATGTACCTTGGATTTTATTCTGGCATTCTGTCTTAGTTTATCATAGTCAGACTGTCATTTTCACTTAATGGAAAGAAAACGTATTTAGTAAGAGAAAAAACTGCACAAGCTTGATACTTGTATTCCTACGAGAGTAATATCTTAATATCCACCATTGTACCATTCCTGTTACAACTAGAAATCATGAAATTGTTTATCTATCTTCCTGGAGCCTGATACTTTATCAGACAGACCCTTTCCCCTCCTATGCCTTACTCAACTATGATCAAATTAGATGGTAATGAGATGAATGGGAATCTGTCTTAAGGAGGCAAAGAGATCTGGTAGAAAGATACAATATATATCTAGTGCTTACAGGATATTTGTTTTCATGGTTGTCTACATGAAAGAGAATGTTTTCACTATTAAGTTTGACTTGTGAGGTCTGTTTTTATAATGTGTGTTTCTATAATCTTTTTTTCATCTCTCCAATTTCCGTTAAAACGAGACCTGCATGAACGTAATGTAGTCTGGAACCTTTTTTAGGTCTTTGTACTAGCGGACATGGGCAGTATTAGTCATTGCAGCTCAGCTATATTAAATGAATGTTAGAAATTGCTACATCAAACATACTGTGTAATCTGGTTTGTGCATTTTGATTATTTTCTTTTATGTTTTACTAGAAAATAATAACAAGGAAACCTATACCATTCAGTATTGCTTAAAAATGTTGCACTAATACATGAGCAACTTTGATCACTTTATGTGTAAAATTAGATATTTTAATAACTCTATATAAATAATTACCTGTATAATGTTATATTTAATTTTGATGTATCATATAGGCGATGTGGGACGAAGGCAGATCTATGCATTTATATATCCTAGGTCTGGTTTCAGCCATTTAGATGAGGACTTAAAAGGAGTAGCTACTTTTATTAGTTTTATATATTGCCTATATTACATTTCCTTCTCATTGTTCCTCTTCCTTCAACTTCAAATTCTTAAACAACTTTATTTACTTAGATTTGAAAATATGTTGAAGATTTTCTTCTCATTATAAGAATATCTCCAGTTTTGCCTGACATTTCACACTAAAGCCTTTACTCACAAAGAAATTTATTTCAAGAGTATCATGAGAAAACAAGAAGCCTCCTTTCATTACCTGAATTAGAAATCATGAAAACAAGAAACCTCCTTTCATTACCTGAATTAGAAATCATCTGTTCTGTTTTTCTCCTGTTGCATCAGACCAATCATTGGCACCCAACAGTGGACAAATGGATAAAAAAGTGAACGAAAAAGACACAGTGTAAAAACAACAGCCATACTAATACTAGGAACACATAATTGTCCTGTACGTATTTCTGATTTAGGTTTCAGTTCTATTACTGGATAGTAGTGCAGTTTTTACTATATGTTTAGTGCAGTATTTTGTGTTATTAATCTAGTGATAAATGAAAAGAAAGACCTATTAGAGATTCCTGCCAATCTTACCGTCCACGCATTATTGTTCTGTAGAGAACAGGTTTTTAACATTCCAGTTTTAATTTTCTTAAGGCATGGAGCTTCCACTTCCTATGTCTCAAAACTGTTCTATAGACTCATCTCACAGTGTTGCTTATTTTTAGCCTAAAGCTTTCCTTTATTTAATCCCGCCATTCCCAGTTGCAATTCTGCTTAGTAATAGCTCCTCTTGGTACAAATAAATCCTCATCATCCTTGGCTAACATTTATATTTCTGTAAATTATAACATTCCTCATCATTTGTGTCTCAACCTAGCTATCGTGTTTGGTTCTTTCAGCCCTGTATCCAACAGAGCATTTTACCTTTAAGTGCTTAAGTATTTTTCCGCTTTGGGGCCTTTGGACTCTCATCATAAGTGAATCTCTCCAGCCCTTTGATAATTAGCCTAGTTTCCCAGGGAAACAAAGCTTATATGATCACACTGTCTACTTGTGTGGATTTTGTGTGGCTGCTGATCCTTCTCCTCTCCTTTCTCCCTCAATAGCTTCTTAACTCTTGGCCAGTTTCAACACCACTGGACAGGAATTCCTGTAAGTTTCAGGAGAGCAGGCTGCCAGATGGGCAAGAGACCTGTCTGTGTTCCCACTGCTGAAAGGCAGTGTGAGATCATTTCTTATTAAACATCAGAGAATCCACAGAGGAGATGCATAGGAGAAAGTACTCGTTGGAATTTGCATTTTTAAGATACCAGAGAATCCAACCATGAAATCCAAATCTATAGCACTTAGTAGTTTTGCTTCTTGCAGAACTTCTTGTTTTTATTATTATTATTCCTCTTCCAGTTCCTTCAATATTTTCTTTATAGTGTGGAACTAAAATTTAATGGACAATTCCGAGTACGCTAACATCCCGACTTAGAGAGAGGGGACTCTAGTCCCTTTGCTCTGTTACTGTCTCAGTATAGACAGCTGAAAATTGCAGCAGCCTTTTGTTGCTGTATCACTATGGAAACTCATGCCTAATTTGTTGTTCACTATCATACATGAGGCTTTTTCAGAATGATTGCTTCCTTCCTCCTGTTACGTATGTCTTAGGTTACTGTTGTGCTTCGGTAACAAGAGCTAAGTTCTGTGGCATAGCAGTGACAGCCCTAATCTTTTCAGAATCATTTTTGGAGTTTTATGATACTTGGTTTTTTTGATGTTCACTTCCCTATGTTACAGTAGAACCAGTAGACTTTTTTTTTTTACTTGGAAGTTGGTAGATTAACTTCTTCCTCCTTATGGCTTGGACTTCTATGTCAGACATTTTATGTTGTCAGTTTTATTTTATACTTTCTTTAGCAAGGAAAAAATCAAAAGAAATAGGTAATGGCTTATATTTATGGGAAAAAAGAACCATCATATAAGATACCTGTGAGATGTAAAATTTGGTATTTTGGTCTCCTTATATGGTTTCTGACTTGCAAGTCAGTTGGTCTGGTAAGATCTGAACTGTGTATTTTTTTTGTCATTTGTTCAGTGAATGCAATTAACACCAATATTGGAAAAAACAAAAAGAAACTGATATGTTATATGTAAGGACTATAATCATGCAATGGTTACACTTACAATAACCATGAAAGGGAGAATGAAGAAAATAGGGTTTGCTGTGGAACACATGGTCTCACGGGCAAAGCCTCCAACTTCTCTAATTATATACGTGTCACAGGCTGCTGTCTGTTTCTGGATAATGTCCTTTATTGGGTGAGGTTTGTTTCCTATTAACTTCAACCATGTCCCTTACAACACCATCTACAATTTTGCTAAATTCCTTCTCTGTGGAACCGGAAATTGGATGAACAAATGTCATCTCCAAATTGCATTTCAAGTATTTTAAATAGACAGTGCTTCAGGTGCATGATTACTTCTGAGCTAGAAGGTCTTTAAAGGTGTTAGTAGCAACAGTGATTCATTTGAGATTCGGGGGGAAAAAGGAATGTGTGTACATATAAAAATATGCCAGTATACCAATATTGGAGGATTTTACAGGTGAAAAGAATGATTATTTCTCTTGGGGGCCATAGCCAGAAATTCTACTCAAGTAGCTGGCACTCACTGTTCCACATACTGTATCCACACTAGAAAAAGATTATTTCTGTCCTGGAAAATTTACTTTTGAGGAATTTGTGAGGAGATAAGAGTTGATTACAACAAAGGGATGAAAGGATTAGAAATATCTGTGAGGATTTTAATTACTCTAACAAATACCAACCATATTATACCAACACGTAATGCATATCTAGGCCGCATGATATATTCTGTATGTGTATGTACCCTGAACAACTCTGCTGTCTGATGAATCATGTTCAGAAATGGTATTTTCACTGAGATTAAAAAAAGAATTTCCAACAGAAGGGGTTTCCTAATAGTGCCAAATTTTGTTCTGTAAGTGTTGATAAACACATTTGGAGTTCTTCATCACAAAGGTACTGACAAAATATACCAAGAAGGATAGAGGAGAAGAATGGATATTTGGCAGCTAGGATTTGATCATTACTTACAGTTAATAAATCAATCCAGATTGAGGTTAAAATCAAAGAACCAAATGTTATTTACTTCAAAGGCATTCTTTCTGTTGGACTGAGGCTAGAATTTTGACTCCCGTTTTTTGGGGGTTTTTTTGTTATGTATATGTATGGATCAGGAAAAAGGATAGCCTGTTCTTCAGAAATTTAAACAGGATGCCAAGGTAAGACAGGTAATATCATAGCTGGACATTATTATGAACACGTGGAGCTCTCATTATAGAGTTTTCTCTTTTTTGTCCTACACTGTTATGTAAAATAAAAATGGCTGTAAAATCTCTGTTGTGTTTAATTGGTTAGATTTTCAGGAACTATCTATTATTGGGATTAGATTTTATAGTTTGTTCAGGCTTCTTACTACTGTCCTAAAACAACCTGATGATCCTTAGTGGACAACTGCTTCTTTGTGATGTTACAGCTGTGATTGTTTAAAGATATGAGTGATATGTGTATAGGAACAGATAATGTCTTTTATTAGACCAATTGATACATTTTGGAGAAGCAGGGCGGGGAGAAAAGAAAAACAGGCATGATTTGAGGCACTCGACCTCTTTTTCTGGCCTAAGAACTCATCTCGTGCAGTTAATTCCTGCAGAAGCTGCCTCCAAAGTCAGATGGAGTAAGGCTGACATCAAAAGCAGTCTAAAGTTGGAAACAGGCTACCTTTTTACTTTCTTCTTAAGCAGACATTCTTCACTCTACTGTCATTTGGTGATTTAAGTTACTAGTATCAAGATGCATTATAACATCTTACAGTCTTTCCAGTTTCTCGTTTTAGAAGACAGGTATTTTCTTTACTGTGCATTAAAGGCTATATTGCATTTACCTAGCTTTGGAAAATGCATGTATAAAAGTGCAGATGTTTTTATGAAGGAGTACAGTTCTGAAATTTTGAAGACTTCTATGAAGCATTTTTTGACTTGCAACATTTCATAACCAATCTGAAATATATATTTTCTGTAGTGTGTTTCATTACATATACCTTCTTACTAAATTAGGCATGTATATACCTTCTTACGAAATTAGGCATAAATCATTCATTGTTGAATAGTCTGCATTAATAATGTATTAGTCCTCTTCTGGTCAGCTCCTGTAATCTCTCTAAATGGCTCTTCATAATAATTTACAAGGAGAATCGCTAGATTATTTGAATTTTGCCTGTTTAGGGAGCCCCCAGCTGTTACCCATCTTTATGTGCTCTTCTTATGTTAATTTTAGTGCTAGAATGATGCTACCTCTTCCTGTATTTTGGTATTTTATTCACCTTTACACAGGTAGACAAAACCTAATCTTTTTCATGTACCAGTTTTGTTGTGTCATACAAATTTATTTGGTTTCCTCACTTCTGCTACTTTTCTTGAAAACCATCTAATTTTAAGAGGTTAAAGGTAAAGGTTACTGATACCTATGCACTGCCTATCCAAGCACATTTAATGAATTTAAATTTAGAAATTTGAAATTTGGAAGTTTATAACAAATAGGCATATAGAACTAATAAGCAATCTGAACAAAGCCATCATCTTAGACGGTTTCACTGACATATCTGAATATAATGTGTATAAGAACTTGATTACTAAGAATGCTTATGTTGGACTGATTTTTGTACTCCATACAACCATTGCAGTGTAACACAGCAGAATCTTACTGGGACTCAGGTTGAGAGTGGTGTGATATTGTTTGGTTCCAAATCAGAATCTTTAAAGCATAAGACAAGGTCTGCGTTGCTGAAAAGATAAGCTTTAAATTTATATTGCTCTTATAAATCTGGTTTTAAACAAGGATTTTGGTTAGCTTTTAAAAGAACCTTAGTATCTAGCATACTATAGCATTTATTTTACAAAAAGGTACAGTGTTTTAAATTTGCTATTTAGAGAAAATGTACATACTTGCCTAATTCCTTTCCTCTCTCTTTGTGTGCTTATTAAATAGTAAACAATTAAAATTAAATTAAATTTTGTATGAAAACTTTGTGGAAGAAATTTATATCTATTACTGTTACTGCCAGTAATGTAAGACATGGATGTAGACATAAAAGAAAAACTTCATGCAAATAAACATAGGGTAATATAAATGTAACAACATACCAGAACGAGTGAGTTTTGAATTTATCTCTGCTGCTGGGTTGATCTACTACCAAAGAAAATTAAATATTTGTATTTAAATTTCATGCAAAGTTTTATGGGTGGGTAGTTTAAAGCTTTTTTTGGCAGGAATGAGAATCTCCAATACTAAAAAGAAAATGTGTTAGGACTAGAAAGCTTTGAGATTTGAGCATTTGAGTTCTTGAAGCTTCTTTCTAACTCACTTTATCCTGTCAAAAGTCAAGAACAGTTGTAAAACAAGTATCAGCTGACTACTGATGTAAGCAAAACTCTGTGATTGATTCCTTTTTGTTTTACAATAGTCTCATGAATTAGTACTTCTAATCAATCTGAGAAGAATGCATTTTGTTTAGCATAGATGGTGTGAAAATACCAAGAAATACATCTAATTCCAGAAAGAGATTTTGTGCATAATTTTCTGTACCAACCCCTGTATCAGAACAATATCACTCTAAGTCTGAATTTTGTTTTTTTTTCTTTCCTCCCTAGGCTTTCTACTTCCCTAAATAAAAATTATGAATCTATTTAGCAGTTCCCAAATAGGCATCTATTTGCCAGTATTTGTTTAAGTTCCTGTTCCTCAGTGATATTCGGAGTATCTGGTGTCTCTGAGAAACACTGTGGATACTCTTCAATTTTACCTCTGCTATGACTTTATGTATGGCAACTGGAGTGAAGATGTTAAATGACAGTTTTCCAGGAAATCTGGTCCAATTCTACAGATGTCAAAGTCTAACCTAAGTATCAAGCTGACTTAGTTTGAATTATCAGGCTCTGTCTTCATGCTGCTGTCCATCGATTTGGTTGAGTAAAATGAAATTAATTTTAGTTTGTTTGTCAACTCTCAGTGAGGAAGGCTCTCAGCTCCTCTTTCTTCAAGTCCATGTTTCTATGTGTTCTTTGCTAGCTCATGTGTTTGAAATTGGGGTCCTTCAGTCAATAGTGACATCTAAATTTGCATCTGTGTCCTGAAAGCACTTGGGCCATTCCCCCAAAGCCATAAAGGGTTGAATGGGTTTTGTCATCCCATATTTCCAGCTCACATTGCCATTTTGACTTTAAGATGAAACTGTAAGTAGAATCACTGTTATAACTTTTAATTCACTGCTTACTGTAATTTTAGTATTGATTTAGTTAGATCAGTATCAAATTTTTATTTATTTCATATGGATGCTGTTTTTCCTTTGTTCTTAGCTACCAAATAGTGGGTTTCAGTTCTTGTGGGTGAACTTGGTCAAGATTTAAATTTTGACATTCATCTAAGGCTGCTGGGTTTATCAGTCATTATCATTCGCTGTTTTATTTTGCCTTGGAGAAAGGCATATACTGCAGAAGTATTGAAGTTGTAATTCTTTTTCAAAGCAAGATTACAAAGGAAGCGAAGCTCTCTTGAAACATTTTCATCAGGAAAAATCAGTTTCTTATGCAGGTAAATAAATTTAATCTGAATTTGAGAATGCTTTCACTGAAAATTCTCTAGTTTTTACTAGCAAATGTGACAACAGTTGAGGCAAAATAAGAGTTATGTATTTGCATCCTTTGGGATGTATATTTAGGAATCTAGAAGCAGCAAAAATCTGGACTTTCTGTTAGTTTTTGTTTAGTTTCACGGCATCACTGTATACGACAATGTTGCACTGCATATACTGCACTGGCCAAGTTCCTTAAAGCTTTATTTGAGTGTATACATGTATTTTATATATACAAATGTGCATACATACATATCTGTCTGACTTGAAAACATGAGAGGCTGAGTTGAGTGCATTTGGACAGCATCTTTTAAGTAACTGCAGTTACTACAGGGTAAGTAGACTATTATTTTTATATAGCACATGCCATTCAACTTGAAAAAAAAATGGGAGAAAGAATGGTGGAGCCAGATTAATGATGCAAATTTTGTAAGATCTTATGGTACCATAGCATGTGGTAATAAGGATCAATTACTTTTTTGTAGGGGAAGGGCTTGAATTATCTGAAATGTGTATTAGAAACCATAATGATTATTTCAAAGGAGCCTTTGAACTTTTTAAAAGTAGTTTCGCTGATCTCTAGGTTGGAAAGTGATACAATTTTATTGTAAGTCAAAAGTGCATAGGGTTAGATGATATGTATAGTGACTGAAGTAATTATTTATTTACTGAGGAAGCCATATGAAATGTTAATTAAATAAGAAACAAAGTGATGACATTTAAAATAGATTGCATGTTCATCTCAACATTTAAAAAAAAAAAATCAATTGAGCATACTGCAGTTTTGAAGAAAAATAATTTTGCCGTTTTGGAAACTTGTGCCTATATTGGTCATGTATAAAATTAGATTTATAAATGATGATTCTTCCAAGTTGGAATCCTTTCAAGTACATATAATTTTATTTTGGATCAATAATTCAGTTGTGCTTGGAATAGATTGAGGGTGCATGTGAAGCTTTGCTAAGTGCAATATAGTGTGCATCTCCATGAAATTATCCAAAGCTGTCATGACATGTATCATACTTTAAAAAGTAATGAATACAGATAGGTTAGTAAACATAGACAATATTCAGCATTAGCAAAACAACTGCTGTCCTGATGAAATATTCTCTCTTGGCAAGACAGTGTTAAATTCATAAACTTTTTCTGTTCCAGGTGTCTCTAAGAACATTTTAGATGTCAGTGTTTGGTAATTATTGCATGCATACTGTATGTTTCAGATTTAACTCTGGCTTTTGCTTACAGGAAACTAATGGCCAGGTGTGTTTAATTTCCTATTATGGTGGCATCTGTCACTCAAAATGTCAAAAATACATTATAAATGCCGTAAACAAAATCAGCACTGCGATGATCTTGACATGCTTACTTTTCTTTCAATTTAAAACCTTTTTTATTTATGATTAAATACCCCCTTTTTTAGTTCCAGTGTTCATTGTCTTCCATGCAAATCTGGTTTCATTCTGCTTTTGTTACTGAAAAGTCTTTACATAGAACACAGAAGCATAGAACTAAAGTATTCTTTATGTAAGAATACTTCTAAATAAAAGAAAAATATTTACATTGAAGAGATGAAGATGAAATGTTTTAAACTTTCCTGCTTTCAGATTTTTTTTTTATCTTTCTTATGCAGAATATTCTATATTTGAGCCATGGCAGGTTGAGATACCGTGCAGAAATTGTTGGAACCTGAAGATGAAAACAAGCTGAAATATACATAGGTTAATTCACGTTACTGGGGGAGGGAAACCATTTGCTCTTGAAATGACAGGGCAGAAAAAGAGAAGCTAGTGCTGAAAAATTGTACAAAGTTGTGTTTTTTCTTGCCACCAAGGAAGTCTAAGAACGAAATAGTAGTGATATTCCATAAGAGGTAATTAGTTTGGAATTAGTTGGGAAAGAGCAGTGAAGAAGCCAGTATTCTGTCTGCAGATTTTGGTTTAGTGTATTAAGCATATGGCTCCAGTAATCCCCTATCCTGCTGTTAATTGATGGCGGTGGAACGAGAGAGCTAGATCTTGTAACACATTTCCTTCATTATTGTTGCCTGTGATTTTAACATATGAACACAAGATGAACCCAGTGTTGGGTCATTGTGCACAGTGTCTTTACATATCTGGTACCTTGCAATAGGTGAAAGAAAAAGCTTTGAGAAAACTTGAGTTTTGGTGGTGAAAACAAGAAATACAAAATAGGAAATTTAATATTGAGAGGATAAACAAATTCCTGAAAATTAGTGTTGTTCTATATTATAGGCAATAAGAGCCTTCTGCTTTGCTTCTGTGGAAGCTGTTAGATGGAGCAAAGGAGCTGTGAAGAGTGGTAAATCTTTCACTGATCTTGAGCTCCTATGACCTCCATCAGAATCAGACATCAAGTGCCACAAAGATGTAGGATTGTTGTACTTTCTTGAAAAGATCGCACATTCGAAGATCCCTCTGAGGCAGTGTGGATTCATTCTTGTGTTTACCAACTAGCAACTCATTTTTAATCCCAACATTCAGCACATTGTTCAGCAAGTTTCTTGGACACCCAAATGTAACTCACGGCTTGCAAGTTCAAACCATATTGTTCTTGGGTTGTCCAAGAGAATCATGAGTAACTCTTGACTGAACTAACCTGCCTCACTAAAAGAGGGAAACTTATCTTCTTCGAAGCATCTAGTGTCAGTACTCTTTATTCCAGGAGACAGCCAGTTGCTCCAGAACATGGAACTGGAACTGCCCTGTGACCCTGAAAGGGACTTGTCTGATAATGAAAAGATGGTGAAAAAGCCATCCACTGTCATTCTTGCTGTGACTGCCCTGCATCTCAGATTCTCATCTGCTCTTCCCATTCTCCCATCAACAGCGACTGTAATTGAGTCCATCTTCTCACTTACGGCATTATCTTGGTTTTGGCTTTACTGTGAAAGTCAAGAGGTGGCACAGCAGGTCAGATTAAGGAGCTGTTGAGTCTGGTATCCTAATCTGGACAATGGCCAGTAGCTGATGCTTAAAAAAATGTTAGTAATAACTAGGAAAGTATAGAATAATCCTTACTTTCAGTTCCTGTGTCAAAGGTACAGGCAGAACTGACCTATGCATGCTGCACAAGTTACAGGAAGACCCTGGTGCCCTGCAGGCCAGTCTGACAATTATTCCTCATGCACTGCATGTTGTGGTACCACGGAATTGTGAGTTCCCACCAGTCTAAATTAGGTACAGGCTGTCGGAAGTCACCAGGTTCATTGCAGTAGTTGCTTCCAGATTGTTGTTTTTAACAGGCATAGGTGGACTCTGTGAATTGTGTCATCCTTGTCTAATCTGATCGTACTTATTGTCATCTTGGAGCACTGAGTGCTGCAGCCTAATTATGCAGTTTGTGTAGAAAGTACTTTTCTCTTTTTTAAATATGGTGGTTAATATTTAATATAATTTTTGTGTTATGAGAAATAGTGAATAATTTTTATCTGCTCACTTGATTTGTGATTTTATAAACTTCATATTTCCCCTTACTCGTACAGTTTGTCCAAGTTAGTGAATTTTAGTCTATTTAGTTTCCTCTTCTACGCTCCTCCCATCTCTGCCTGGAGAAGCTTTAAAAAACCTGCCTATGCCCTATATTTACCAGTAATTTTGAAAGGCAGATAAGGGTATTTTTGAGGAAAAAACCAGATGTTCAATGGCCCATCAAATTTAGTTTTGTACAAAAAGTTTTTTTTTTTTATTTTTGCCATTAGGACTGAAAATTGCGTTTGTCTGTTTTATGGTAGAATGAGATAGTATATCTCCCATTGATTTCAGAGGGAGTAAAGTTCCTACAATGTTAAATGCCCCAGAAAATCCCATCCTAATCTCAATTGAATATTTTGTTCTATTGCTATACTGCTTATAAGTATATGCTTAGTTTATAGAATTCTGGAGGTATCAAGCATTAGGATACACATTTTCAACTTTTTAAGGGAGCAAAGAAAATTAAAAAGCCGTGGTTTGTAGCTACTTATCTTTTTTTTTTTTTAACTGTTTGACTGTAAGATTCTTCTGCACTGTATAGGTGACCCAAGATATTACAGTATATATAGTTAAATCATGATGTTTCCTCCAGCAAAAATTATTTTAATCTTTCTATTGAAGAGGCTGTGAAATACTCTGTAAAAAGAGTATGCAATTTTTTGCTTTGAGAAATTAAGAACAATAACACTGGGTTTATATATTGACTCTCAGAATAGAACTGCTGTGTTTTTTATACATAATAGAGTATAATAAACTGTACAATTATAATGATTGAGTACAGTTACACCAGTTTAGGGTCTGGCCTGTAAACCTTAGATAGACAATATCTGCTGTTACACCACTGCTCATGATGGCTCTGATAATTTTTCTGTGAATTGAGAAGCTCCATAGAAGCTTCTAATTTTCATAGTAGCACTACCATGATGAACTGTAGCTCATTACTGTAAACTGATGGCAGCTGTTAATACTATTACAGGCAGACTTTTTATTTAAGGGAAACATTAGCCAGTAACTGGTAGATTTCTGACACAGTATTACATAAAGCTTCCTGTTAGGAAGGAGAGCAAAGAGAAATGGATTTGAACCCATTAGTATCAGAATTACGTGTCAAAAAGCTAGAGCAGAGTTCAATTTATTTCTGCAATAAAGTGTAAGCTAGAGATTGACTTGACAATTATTTTACCTTACATTGCTCTGGTTGTTCTGAGATGACTATTCCAACATCAAATAATCTTGTTTGGACATCTTTTACTGAATAACATGCTAGTCTAAATATGCATTATGTTATGTAGGAGCTAAAACTTGGAAGGTTTTTCAAGTAGAAATGAGTTTTTTATTACTATTTTTACTAAAGGATGTATATACAGTGGAACATATTCAGTATAGATTTAAAACAATGGATGTATTTTTGCTAAATCTGGTGTATGTTGTTGAATAGGGTTTGCGTTGTCATTGAAAGGATAATCTTTCTGAAGCTTTTAGTAGCTTGGTATAAGCAATATAAATAATCTGCCCCAAAACATTTGTCTTCTCTAAGCCAGTCACTGAGCAGGGTTGTTGCTTCTGTTTATCAGTCTCCTTTTTCCCTAATAATTTTCTAAGATAAGTGACAACAAATTAGACAACCACTTCCTTATTATAATTTTCAACTTTGAGAAGAATATTTTTATCAACATTTTTGGCCATTTCATATAAATAGTCTCCAACTGAACACTGAGGTCCATGAATTCAGATCCTTAACCTTGCACATTGTAACAGAGTTTTATTGGAATGGCATATCTGACTGTATTTTTCTTGTCTTGAAATGATGATTCTCTACAGAACGCTTATTTAATTTTCTAGTTGTGTAGCATAAGTTTTTTGAAGGGAGTTGTGTTCATTGTCCTCGTATTACCTTCTGAAAACTCACATGAAGCTTCACAGAAAACTTTTATTAAAATTTTTATAAGTAATATGTTACACTGGTGTGCGGATTTTCCTAGCAGTTTTTCACATGCCTTTGCATACTTTAGTGCAAGACCATGTCATACTCAGGGGTGATGCAGGGCAGTAGAATGCTGCTTGCGTTGCATCTTGTCGTATGTTCATATTCTGATCTTCTGTGAACTCTGTGGGCAAAACTAATTCCAACATCAGAGGACTACAGAGGATTGTGGGATTCATGGTAGGACATGCTTGCCCCTGGAAATTTGACATTGATGCTGAGTACCTCCAGTGTTAGATTTAGAATCGCCTCAATAGCCAGATTAAACAGAATATCCTTCCTGGCAGGCATGTGGAATGGCAATTCCATGGGTTTGGAACAGCCAGGATGAAACTACAATAACTGTTCCCTGTGGGTTGTCTCTTCCCTATGGCTGCAGAAGGACCAAACAAATTTCTTTGAAGCAGAGGTTAATACAGCTACCTACCTAGGTAAATTGTTATTTTACATGGATTCTAGCTGTTTTTATCACCAAACTAATTTAAGTAATATATATTTACTTTATTGATTTAAAGCCTGCTCATTATAAAAATCAGCCTATAAAAAGAGATTGTATGTGTGCAGGAAGAGAATTTCTTTTTGCCAGGAGTTTCTCATGCATAAATACAAATGAATATTCTAAATGTAAATGTTTGGCTAGATTATTCTTCAGAGACACATATTGATTTCTGTTGTCACCCTTCAGTGAGATTTAGTGTAGATTACTAGGAAATCCTTTCCAAGCACATACTGAAAAAAATGTAAAATATGATTTCCTTGACAGTCAGTGAAAAGAGGCAGAGTAGATGTTAACAAATTAACTGTGTTTACTCCATCTTCACCAGTGTAAGAGTCTTTCAGCTTTTAAAAAACTAACTCATTTAATGCTTATAGTATACAGGTCCATATTGTGCTTGATGTGCTAGAAAGTATGTTTTCAAATTCTTAGCTTAGCAAAAAGTGAAGCCTTGCATTTCCTGATTTTTCTTTGTGGATCTAAATGTAGAGTTGTGGCTCTCTCACCATAGTGGGAAGTACTATATAATTTTGCTGCTTAGACTATATAATGCAAGTAGTATGAGTCTCATGGTAAGCTGTGTGTAATGGCCAAGTTTAATCCTAAAATATGTTCCATTCAGCTTTCTAATAGACCTGAAATTCATAAGTTGTTGAATGTTATAGTGGGTTTGATAATTATGGATTATACTAATTTTACATGTCAGTGGTTAAATACAAATATTGTTCTACAAATAAGATACTTTTCCTTTTTTTTTTTCCTTCTTTGTTATTTAGAAGGTACAAAATACATTTCAACAGTTCAGTCAGACTGGAGGGTAACCTGTGAAGAGTTTGTTTTCACAAACTATATAATTTTATAGGTATCTAAGAAAATATCAAGATTGCTAAATCTTAGTCACTTCTGTTTTTTGAGCATTTACTAAGAGATTAAAGAATAAGAGAATGTTCTTAGTTTAATTGGAAAGAACTTTGCAAAACATGAGTATCTGACAGAGCAGGGTTTTTTCCCAAATAGTTATCAGAAGTTTTAGTTAAATCCATTTGAATTAAAACAAAGAAAACCCATGCAGTTGCAAAAATTTTGATTAATACTATCTTTCACCTCTCAGTTCTGCTAGTCACGGTCACTTGTGTAGTCAGCCTGTTTAGTTTGCAGGTAACCCATAGAGTTTTATATAAGAAATGTGGTAAATAAAATACAGTCATTCTTATGTGAAAGTAAGAACTAAAAATATGTGACACAAGCAGGTAAAAGCAATATCCCATGTCAGAAAATAAGAAAGAAAACAGCTGTAATATACTGGAAAGGAATGCTGATCGTTGTAGGTCAGTTGTATTTTTAACTGGTACTGATCATGTGAGTAGAAATCAAAGAAGTTCTTTTAAAACTTACATAATATTTTTATGTCTTGCAAGCACTGCTAGATATCAATGTTGAACTACTTGATATAGATAAGTGATAATAAATATCAAGTTCATCTAAGAATTCATAACAAATTATATTCAACAGCTACAAAATCTGAACAATTTTTTCTTTCTTGGTAGTGCGGTATTGTTAACCTACCTTAATTTGTTTTGTAAATGGTTTAAAAACTATTAATGTCATGTCACTTATAAAGTACTGTCAATAAATGTTTGGTTTAACAAATATGTTTTAATATACAGGAGATGACACTACAACACTGCTGTACATTACTGTATTTTGATAAGATTTAAATCATAATTTCTATCCACTGCTTTGCTTGTTCTGTAGATAATAGTAAATATACAGACTTGAAAGCAAAACTCAGCTTCAGTTCTTTCAAGGGAACAGTGATGCTTGCGGTTGTATATGCTTAGCAGTAAAGTTACAAATATTAAAATTATACACCTATGTATTTGTATTTTCTCAAAACATTTGGGAGCATTTGGAATTTGGATTTTTTTATGATCTCTCTCTGATGTACTTCAAGGAAACAAAGCCAAAAGACTTTGGGAAAAATATTAATCTTTGTGGTAAAACTGGCTTTATAAAAAGCCAAACAAGCAGAGGCATTTTAACATAATTTTCTCCTGACTTAAACAATCTTAATTTTATCACTTTGCCAAACTGTATTCCTTTGCATGAAGTATGTGCGGGAGATACTTCTGAATTTGCATTTTCATTAGATTTAGCATTCAGCACCTAATGCCATAAATTTGTTTTTGAAACTCTTTAATTCCCCTGAGTGTTCCAACATATTGAATGCTATTTGCTTTGTATTATGTTGGCAGCAAATCTGCAGTGAAAATGCTGTCAATATATATTCATAGCTAACATTGTTAACTAAAAGCAATATTGTTTTTCTATTGTAAGCTGTCACAAATGTTTGGCACCCTGTTGTGTAAGCCAAAAAAATGTCAAAGAAAGGAATGAATATTTTTGAAGAAAAGTGCAGTGATAGTGTCAAGTTTTCTGTATTAAAATACATTCCTGGTTGTACAGACCTTTACAATTTATAAAATTGTGGTTTGTAGTAATGTAAAGTTAGAATATTGTGAGAACACACAGGCTGTTACAGATATTATATTAAATGATAGGAGCATAGTAAACGATACAGCCATTTTACTTTCCAATGTAATGTAATGCTTATCAGGTTGTGAAATGTATTCTATTAAACCCAAAGATTGTTTTATTAGAAGATGTACTATATATGTGGAAAATGAATGAAAAATATTCTACATTTTTGCCTGTTTTTGAAGATGAAGTGTATAATTAACAAGAACAAATGCAAAGTTTTTAACATTCTCCTAGAGACTATCCTTATCTTTGTGTAAGTCACACTGATTTTGTTTATTTGAATTTGTGTATTCCTTTTCCCAATCATTCATTCTTTTCTAATGAAACTTATATTTTTGTATTTGCATGCTATTATAAGAATGTCTCAGAACAAAGTATTTCAGAGAACTTCTGTGGGGAGAAATGTGTGTAAGAACAAAAAGAAAAAATGTCTACCCCACAAAGAACCATGTTAGTGCTAATTAATAATGAATGCACATAAGTTAAAATAAGACAAATGGCAATCTTTTGTGCTACTCTTGCAAATATGTTAAGCCAGAGAACTTGTGACCTAGGCCATGTAAATAGAAATATCTAGATGAGGTAGTCAAAACAAGCACAACAAAGTTCCCTTGCCACAAGCTAACTTACTCTGGTATCAGTACAGAATTCAGCTGATAGCAATAGAGAACACTGTGAAAAATGGATGCTTCAGCCCTGTGCATGGCTCTTACTGAAATATCAGAGCTTCACAAAGACACAGATTTTCTAGTGGTCTCATCTGTCCAAGGTAACGTTCTTCTATATTCACTTAGGTGAAAAGATTAATCCATGTATAGCGAAATACTGGAAACCCCAGAAATGTCGTTCATGACACTTTGTGTCAATTTTTAGAAACTGTGCTGTTTTCCGAACTTACTGAATCATAACATGTTAAATTTAGGAAACATTTTTGGGAAAACCTTAATACATTGAATGTTCAATGTAATGTCCAAAAAGAAACTTAAATATTCTAATCTACTGTTCGAATACCATCCTTGGTAAATCTGGTTGACTGCTATTTTTCATCCAGCAATATATTGGTGATACATATTAATGTGCATTATCTTCTGTGATATTGGCACATGTCCAAAATACATACCGCCTGATCATACTACATGATGCCAATAATAATTTCTTTTTTCTTTGCAGCTGATTTCACCCCTCTACTTCATAATAACCTTCTCTGCTTTCTGCACCGATATATACTCTGCTAGGGGAATAGAGGTGCCACAAGTGATTTAACAAGGTCCCTGTTATGGACTCACTGTTTTCAAATATTTTCTGAGAAGTGCAAAATAACACAAGTTTCCCTTGACTTTAGTGAGATTTCAGTACTATTAGCACCTTGGAAAATTGGCCCTTAGATTCCCTTACACCAATCTCTATACGTTCTCTCATGTACTTTCAAATAAGATTGCATAAAACTTCAGAGCTTCCTGCAGTGATAATGGAACAATATATGAGAGTGGCATAATTGTAGTATATGCTGCAAATATCTGAGCATTATGAGGCATTTCAAAGTAAGTATCTTCGACACTGTTTTGCTTTTTATTGTCTCCAGTAAAGAAAGTAGGAGAGACAGATTCTTTCTGTTCCTGTTTAGATCCCAGCTTTCTGGGGTCATGTTCCTATGTCGTTTCTGAGAAGGCACAGGAGTCACCGCCCATAAATGCAGTACTTTTCTTCCGTGATCCTCCCAGGAGAAGAGCTTCTGTCAGTAATTACTTTTTCTCTCAGAAACTGTGAATACGAGAGGTACCTTAATACAAGTAATGTGAGGTGCAAGTGTCAGAAATATCGAAGAATAAAGGCACTGATGGCTCCCTTATAACTGATGTTCATGGCTTAGTTCTACAAATTGTGTTTTAGGTATGTGCCAAATACTTAAAATGCTTTTCTAATTAAAAAGATAATATTTAATATTCACTGTATATGGAAAATCTTCCTACTTCGTATGCTTTGTTTTTACACTGGGTGTCAGACATGCCTTTTACTTCACATTTGAAAGTCATTTTAGATGAAAAACAAAAGCAGTTGAATCCTGACATGGACTGAGGGGACAATTGATCTATCCTGTGAGATTCACACTAATCACTAGAACAGTGAACAATGTCAAGAACCAAGGCTCAATTGCAACACAAGCAAGGAAGACAAAGATGGTCCCACAACCACAATTTTTATGGTCTAACTAAATGTGATGAGTAGCAAATACTAGACAGTTTTTACAGAGTACATCTAAAGAAAATGTGCTACATCTATCATAAAAATCAGAAACAGGAGAACCTGGCATTCTGTTAAGATGGTAAAGTACAATACACTGGGTGTGCCATCTCTAATAATTTACTTTTGCTTCTTCTAACAACCAGTGTGGTCTAACTTGGAGACAGAAAAGTCAAGCTTGGACTCATGTTTCACTAATGGGAATGTGAAACTTAGAGGGGAATTCTGTTGGTGGTTCCTAAAGGTGGACGCCTACAGTGTAATCTCTATAGAGAAAGCAAGAAATGGTAGATTCTGATTTTTCTCAAAAGTATGAATGTCATTAACATACAAAAGGGACTGATCTAAGATTGAGAAGGTGACAACTTTGCATAGCCACTCTCATTAGCAGAGCAAGAATATAAAAAATCTAGAAAATGCTTTCATTTTCAGAAGTTATCCAGCACTTGGAATATAAAGTTAGTGCTGAGAGACCATCCCACTTTAGAAAAAGGAACCAGATTTTTAAATCACTTAGAACCCTGGCGTATCATGTCTAATGAATATGTTTGGGTACTATGGTAGTAAAGAGACTGAACTAGTTGTAGGCATTTCTGACTCATTATATCTCATATTCTGTACAGATTTAGCTAGGTAACATGTTTTTCCTAAGTTTCCCACTAATGTCCACATTAATTTTTTCTGCCTTTTAGCTCCTGATAGTCTTCCCTAATTGTCATAAATTAAAAAAAAAAGATGAAATAACACCTCATTTGAAGGTGTTGCTTTCTGAGTCTTTGATTGGCATTATGTATTAAGGTCAGTGATATTTATAAATGTTCTAGGTGAATGTCCAGTATGTTCAAGTCTAAGAGAGAACATGTCTTGCCCCTCTATTCATGGTTTTCTAGATTATTCCAAGAACTTGGGGACATTTGAGTTTGATATGTATCTGGAGAGGGCATATACTTGAACAATTACATTCACAGGTGAATAGTATTTTTTTAATAAAATAAGAAACTTTAACATTTCTTAAATAGCTCACTAGATAGGGATTGCTAACATTGAATAGGAGATAGTACTGCATCATACAGAGAATTGACAAAATGCACTAGTGGTTTTCATCCTTAATTTGACTCTTTTTCCTCAATGGCAGAGAGATGCAGGGTCTTTCTAACATTGTTTATCTTATTTTGACATAACAGATATAATCACAACTATATCTGTTTTCCACAAAGTGTCTTGGTTCTTGAATCGTGACATGTCCAAATCTTGTGCAGGTGTAGAATAACTGTGCGCAGCTCATCCTGCTGGAAAGCTTTGGATTTCTGTGCATTGTGGAGGAATGCACATTTGTAGAATTTTCAGAAGTGTTTATGAAGCTTTAGAAAAGGATGTGTCATTTTAGCTGGCAGTTAGATTTCTATCATTTCTTGCTATTGTTAGAGTTCCTTTTTATTAGTTACTTTAATATATACTGTGCAGGGGGACCTTCACCATTTTACTTTTTTTACTGTTGCTTTGTTAGATATGAATTTGATGCTGCAGGAAGAATGAAGATGTGTAAACTGAGTTATTAATCATGCACAAATCTGTGTTTCTTTGGCTTTTCCACATGTGGTTGTTTAAACACTTGTTTTCCTTCTATTACCTGTATATGAAATAAAATTGTATCTTTCTTTTTTATGCTTGAGAGTTTAGACTTTATAAAAGATGAAGGCCTGTTGCTTGTGCCTCTTTGGAGAAGTGATGTCACGGAAAGGAGCAGGATATATTTTAACTTTTTCTGTTAGCCAGAATTATGCTTACCCTTGCTGAGGAATTTATATGGAGGACTCCTCCAAGATGTGTTACCCGCTTTTCCTACTAGAAGGAATGACTCAGAATTCTCCCGTGGGTGGCTATTGCAACAGTGGAGCACGAAGACTGAGAAATTAATAAAGTAAATAAGAAGGACAGTAAATATAGACCAAAACATCCTCATTTACTGTTAGAAATAAGAGAGGAACAGTATTAAGGTACATAGATGAAACAAACCAGCACTTATCCATGGTGAAATCTATAAAATGTCTTCGATTGCTCAAGGGATCTTTAGATATAGCATTATTTTCTCTATCTTATGGATGACTTGACCACCTTCACTATGAATTTTTCATGATTTTCCTGACCCAGCAGCTCTTGCCTGTGGAGAGAGTAATACAGTATTGATTTGGGTGTTAGGTTTCTGCCTTTTTTGCCACAACAGGATTTCTGTAGCCTAGAAACCTCAATCCCTGATTACTCATTAGAGACTTGAACAACTTTTCTTAGATCTGGAATGTAAAAAGAAGAATCACTTGGTTACTTTTGTCGTAGGTAGCCTTTGTAGTGGAATTTCAGCTCATCTTGATAATGAGTGTTGTTGTTATTAAGCTTTCCTGATTGAATGGGCACTACTAGGCCTTCAGATTGCAAAAATACTGTTGTCTGTTTAACAATTAGTGTGTTTGCAGCAGAATTATACTGGCGATGTGCTTATTTAGAAGCATTCTGCAAAACAGTAGAGTAAGTAGGGGTCTATCCTCCTGCATTCATCGTGGCACTGATGTCTTGGTGACTTATTTTCTGTGCCTCTCAGGCATATTAGAAAATTGAAAAGAGGCCATGATGTTGCTATTTCTCATTTAAACTGTTGGGTTTTTTTTTTAAATAAAAAATCCATATCTTACATCCTCTGAAAACTTACTCTCAGCATTGCCATGGAAACAAGATTTTTAAAAGGGACTTAACTGAAATTTAGCAGCAGTTTTTATTTCTTTGTGATTCATACTTCATAAATGCAAATGTCACACTAATACATGTTTTACCTTAATATTTTATACTACCATTTAGTCTTAATTGGTCTAATGTTTTTCTTAATTAAATTTTGAGCTTCTTTGAATGATTTTAAAATTGTACTGTGGACCTATCAAGCTTTAAATTTTGACTGTGTGACACACAATTTAAGATACTGTCATAGAGAAAAATCAATCATTTCAACCTGTAATCACAAGCACAACAAAAGATTTAAAAGATTTAAAAAGCCTTTTGTCCTGACTGGAAATTTCTTGGCCTTTATAATCTTCATTTGTAGTGAAGTATCACAGCAAAAAGCATTTAATAATTTCTATTTCTTTGTTTTTCACTTTATTCCCTCTAACTATGTGAAGTTGTTTAGAGGATAAATTATACTGCTCTCCTAAATAAAGCTTTTATTCGTAGTTCTCTTAAGAGGAGTATTTTGATTATCCAAAGCTACAGTGTGTGCTTTGATATACACACATACTTATATCAACTTGTGTAAATAAACTACATTAATTTAACATTTTATTTGGGTATAAACATGCAGCTGTTGATAATGTTAGTTCAAAAATGAAAAGATATCTGGCATTCTCTTCTGAGTGCCTGTTTGCTCAGAGCTCACATAACATAAGCATTTTGCCTTTTAAAAATGAAAATTAAGACCGTTAGATCAGAGATCTCATTGATCAAGACTGAAATGCAGTGGTAATGTAGGAAGGCAAGCTTACATGACTTTTGCTTTCAGTTTGCTTGGCTGCAAGAATACTAAGATAGGGCCTGAATATACTTTGTACTTGTTTATACTTTAGCTGGTTTAAAAAGGTAGTTTAGTTAAACGAGTATACAACCTTCTGTTCACAATCTGATTTAAAAATCTGAGTTTTATTTATATAATTTAATATAGACCTCATTTATATCAGGCATAAATTCAATGAAGAATTTCCACGTAAGGTTTTGTATTTTTTTAAATTGTTTTATAGTCTAGCTTTTATGTAAGCCACTGTGGTCTTCAATATAAACAAGGCTCATCTTTGTTGAAATCATATAATTCTACCAAGACAGCCTGAGCATTACATATCATGTTCTTGTATTGGGAACTTACCTGATTAGGAGCACTTGAAATACCCTGCATGTTTGTTGCATCATTCTAAATATACTGGGTAAAAGCTAGATATTTATTTGGGATTTGTTGTTGTATTAGGTTGATTTTTTTTTAAATTTTATTACCAATATTGAGCAGTTCACTTGGAAATAATATGAGTACTATTTAGAGTAAAGAGAATAATCAAAAAGCACACACAGTGGTCACCCTCATTTGTGTACATTTTTTTTTGGTGATAAAAAATAAGAATCCTAAGTTTTGGAAAAAAAACCAACTTCCTTCTAAAAAGGTAAAAATGTATTAGGTTAGAAGATGGTCGCAGCTGTATCTCCTATGCTTAAAGAAATATTCTGTTCCTTTTGAAGATTTGTATAATCTTTAAAAATATTGCCACAAAAGTGTTTTGAATTTAATCTTTGTTTTTGAAAATGTAGTTATCAAAAGTTTTCCAACAATGTCTTTTTTAATTGAAGGGAATTTTGGATTATTGTTAATGATTCTCATAGATATTTCCCTCCCTGCTGGCATCTTATTTGTGAAAAGTTAGGAAGCCAACTACTTGCTTTATTCTGTTTTGGCTATTAAAGAATTATGTATTAGAGCCTTACAGAATAACCACACAGTCCTTTCATATTTTTTAAACATCTTTGTATACATTCTATTTTATGTTTACATGAGCAAAATTTCAAAGTTTATAGAAGGTGAAAATCAGTGTGTCTTTAGTTCCTTATTCTATACTATCTTGTGTTGTCCACACAAAGTGACTTCTGTGTTGTAGCTACCCTGTTTCTTTGCAGCGGGCTGATTGTCATTCTTGGTGTAATGAGAATCAGCCCGCTGCACCATGGTTTTGTAAACAAGAAAATTTGTATCATTAAGAAAAAATATTGTTATTGGCCTTCACTTTCAAATATATCTTCATGTTAACTGTTTTAGGCAATGAGGTGTTGATAAGACATCCAGTTAAAGTCAGTGTCTTTTTTACAATAGTAGTCTCACCTATGAAGCCACTGTAGCTTGTATCACTGGCATTAAAAGAAAAAAAATGGTGTGCACCATATACACTAATGGCCTCACTCAGAAATTGTTAGTGCTTACAGCTTGAGCAGTATGGATGATAGATCCCTCAGCACTGAACTGTAAATGAACTGCATTTCCCCTTTTCATTGTATTTTTATGCATGTTTGGAACATGTAAACCAAGCAGAAGAAGATTCATGTCAAATTATGCTTTACTGTAGAAAAAGAAGTGTAGTCACAGAGAAAATGCAGAAATATAGGAAGGCTTCCATCTTGATAACTTCATTTTCTTATTAAGAAACTATTCTCGGTTGGACTCGATGATCTTAAAGGTCTTTTCCAACCTATATGATTCTGTGATTCTCAAATATTTTTACACACTTTATCTTACTTACTTAAGATTTGCTTTGTACATGCTCAAGACTTACAGACACATACAGTGTTCACTCTCTGCAAACACCTTATTCTGATTAAAAGGGTCATGGATGTATGTCGAATGATGAAAAGAGTCTCATATTTGAAGCTCAATTTTATGCAAATTTTCACTGAGATTAAACAGCATTAAATATTTATAATAAAGTTCTGTGTAAGAGGTAAGTTTTCCCATCAGACAATGATTGAATGAATTTGACCACTCAGTAGAGTCCATGGAAAAATGTTTTAGATATATTTGTAGTGTTAGTGCAAGTGAAAAATAAGTATGTTTATTGCTGAAATTGTTAAATATATGAACCTATTAAATAAATGTATCATCATTGCCTATACTACAAATGCATTTAAAAGCTTAGAAACATGTTGGTCAGGTTCCCAGGGCTGCCCACTCAGATTTCGATGAGTGTGTATAAAAGCTTTCTTTTGTAAACATAGCAAGTCCTGCAGTTTGAGCAGTGTGCTTGCCCATTTTTGCATGCTCAGTTTATGTGCATCTTTCTGAAGATTAATGCTTGACATTCTGGATAGGTTGTACTTAACACAAGGAAAGACAAAATTCTTCAAAATATCCTAATATTGAGGAGCATGCACACACATGCGTGCCCTTACAGAAACAGTAGTGGAGAGCCAGAAAAATACACTTGAAAAGTAATCAAATCTGACTTTTATACTGAAACAAACAAACAGAATTGTTCAACAATGTCTTTCTCTACAGACACTGTTGCTAGTGTATTAATAATCCCACCTATTTGACACTATCCCTGTTTGTATTACGTGTACCGTGCTACTTGCAATGTTCAGTTTTTCCTTTTTTAAGTAACAGTTGTTTCTGCCTCTCTCTAAAGATGAGGAGTATTTTTCCAAGTTAATGAGATTCCTATTTTATTTAAATAAGCTATATATTCACTACCTTTCTGTTGTTTTAAAATATAATTGCTGTGAATGTGTTCAACAGTTTGAGTTGGGTTCCTCATCCTGTACTCCCTAATTGAGTTAATTAATTAAAAATTGGTGTTTGCCCATAAAAGAGTGAATGAGCAGACTCAGTGCTTGATGTCAGAAATAAAACTGTAAATGAACATAATTATGTTTCACCTTCCTATTTACTCATTTGTGTGGGCATAAGCATTTAGTTAGTTGTATGCAATATAGTGTCTTAAACAGTTTCATTTACACTTTGGTTTTTAAGAAGAGAGGAAGGGTAAAAGAGAAGTTAATGACTAGATAATGATTTCTTTCTGAAAGGCTGAGCATCACTTCTAATATTCAATTTGCAGAACATCAAGATAGAAAACACATTTCTGACAGTTTTTTGGTAACTGTACTTTATTTGGAAATAAATTCTCAACAGAGAAAATGAGAGATCATTTTGACTCTAGGTGCCAGGGTGTTATTCCTACATACATTTATGGTATAGTGTAACAGCTGTAAGCAACATGGTATGTAAAGGTGTCTTTTATCTGTACTGTACAATATACTTCTTTAAAAACAACAGACACTGATGATGGCTACCATTTTGTTTAAAATAATCCATATTATACAGTCAAAATAGCATGGCTTTTGTCCTTAAATTTACCCAACCAACATGATATTCTTTCTCTATTTTGACTGCTAACTGCATGGAAAACAAAATGCAGTTCAACCAGCACATTGCTTGTTATAATATTGCTTTTTGCGGGATTGTTTTTCTTGTCCCTAGAGAAACCCAGCAGTATATGCATGATTTGGATAGGCTTATTTAACAGTAAGCAGTTGCTTTATCTCCATGAGGGATTCTACTACCCAACAGCAAGATCAGATAGGAGAATAATTTGGCATTTCTATACAGGAACATGGTACTGCTACTGAATCAAAAGAAAACTTATGTGATTATAGACTGTTTTGATATACATCAAATAAAAAAGCCCTAACTGTGGAGAAGAATCAATTCATTCTAAACTGAATCAAATTAAATAGAGTGATGAACAAAAAGATGTGCAACTGAAGATTTTGATTTTAAAAGGTTAAAATTTGAGAATGTAGGGAAAGTAGGACATAATGAGAACTTACTTAGTGGTCAGTGGTTGAACATCCCTCCACCATCCTGCCCCCTGCATCAGGTATACAGAAGTAACACAGTGCTGGAGAGGAAAAGGATTTCTGTTGTAGACAGTTGAATTCTTTGTTATCACAAATTCCTAAATTTAGCCAGCTAACCTTTAAAATGAAGTATTCCTTTAGCAAGCCTGTTCCAGATGCTAGTCTTCTGAAAGTTAGAGGCCCTCTAATTTCTTAACTAAATGTATTTATAACCACTTAATATCCGTTTGTTCTTTTGTCAGTATTATTCTTAAGGTTAACTGGCAATTCTGCCTCCCTACTGTTTCTTTCTTCTATATGTTTATGGAGAACAGTCATATCCATGTCCAGACTTCCTTTTTCCCTACAATAATGTCAGGCCTTTGAATCTCCTCTAAAGATATATGCCTTTTTTCCTGCTTATGGCACTTGCATTCATCATTTCTTGTTTCTATTTGAATCCGTCTTTCTTGTCATGCTCAGTCATGACTTGTCATGCATGCTCAGCCTCATTCTCAGACTCATGTCTGAGTCTTTGGCAATTTTTTCTCCTTGCTTCAGATGCGAGCTTCTGATATTGTTTTGCTTTTAAGTTAAAGATATTGGGAGTCTTTTGAATATTTGAACTGATAAGCTCTTCAGTAAAGCTGACCTCAGTTATTATTTTCCATAATTTCTCAGCATATGCCCTTTTGAAATAAAGGAATTTGTTTTCTAATCTGTTTTCACATATCTTTCTGTTTACTCTGAATGGAAGAAGTAACTCGTGATTACTTTCCTTAGGTATTTTTTATGACCAGTCTTCTGCAATACATCATTTACAAAACACATGTGTTTAACTGTGTAGATTTCCTACGTCTGCTTCCATCAGTATTGTTGTTGTTCATACTTCTGATGTTCATTTAGCACTTATTATATCAATATTTACATGATCTTCCTATGCATTAAAACGAGGTCTGCCTTATTTTTAAATTACAGCTCTTTTAATCAGCTATTTGATCTCAGAAAGTTAGCACTTTTAGAGCTCAATTGGTGTCATTCCCACTTTGAATACCCTATGAATATCTCACAGTAACTGAAAATCCCCAAACTTTCCTCAAAATACCAGTCTTTGAATTATCTTTGATGTTTTGTCACCCTTCTCGTGGTGACTAAAATAATTCCATTGTAGATCACTTTTGTGTCTGCTTCTTCAACTTTTTTTTCTTGTCTAGTAGATTTTTCTGTAATATATCCTTCCAAGGAGGAGGTAGTGTTATTTGCCCTGACATGAAGAATAATCAGTGGTATTTTCCCCACATCCAGCACGGTTCTTCTCTTTGCCCTCGATTCTGTGTCCTGATACCTTTGTTCCTGGTATGCAGACAACTTTTCTCTTGTCTTGCTCCACTTTGAGGACAAACGCTTGCTCCACAGTTAATTCTTTCCAGTAAGAACCCCTATTTGCACAGTATATCCTCATTCTAGGGTTGGTGCCAATCTCAGGATCTGACTTCTCTGATTTCAGGTGTTTGAATTAGTTTTTATTTTTATTGTTGTGCTTTGACTATTGTCCTCATTCCTTGCTTGATACACATACTCTTAGTTTCAAATTATTTTAACATTTAGTTTTTTAATGAAAGTATTGAATAAACTTATAATGACTGTTACTTCTAAATGTTGTAGAAATTAAAGGAGTTACCAGAATATTGAAAACAAGAAATGTCACACCAAAAAAGTCTGTATCTGAAAGCGAGTGATGTTATTTTGGGAGTACCCGTATAGTCACACAAGTCTGCTAGTTCAAGTTTGTGTGTATGCATTTACTGGCTCACATAAAATAGCAGGTGCAAATTTTCAGTTTCTTAAACTAGCTTAGAGCACTAGAATTCTACTTCAAGGTTGAAATAAGAGTGTCAGGGCTGTACAAAGAATTGTCTATGCCAAACATGTACTTTAGTTTGATAAATACATTAATTTTTTACTTCCATTAATATAAACTATAATCTCAAAATCATAAGATATAAATAAGAAAGTAAGATGCATAAATTTTGACCTCTTATTTTCCTTGGATAGCCCCTGGGCAGTAAAGCATTGGAAGAAATAGAGCTGTAAAGTTGGTTGCCACAGAAGTGTTATTTCAGGTTTCAGGTTATTACTCAGCAGGAATTTTATCAAATATGGGAAATCTGTGGAATGTGTTTCTTTCTCATAATATTGAGTTTCACTTGAGATTCTCTATATGAATCCTTTGAGACAACACAGATGCATTTTAAGCATTAACAATTATTCTTAATCTTCTACTAAAATTTCTGAAAGTCTCTCTTTTTACACTGTAGTGCAATGCAATTCACTAATACCATTTTGTTTGTGCAGAAAGGTGACCTGAGTAACTCATAAAAGATTGAGCATGATAATGTTATAAAGACTGCCAGCATTTTCCATTTAGTGGTTAACAGCTTGTCATGGATTAATCAGTAGAATATTGATAGTCAAAGGTGAGTATCATAGCAGATGCATAAATAGAAAATATAAATAGATAGTGTAGTGCTTGTTTAGCTGCTGTATTAGACAATGAAAAGTTATTTTTTAATAACATGAGACATGAAACACAAAAAAGTGAGATACCACAGTCTGAAAACTGGTATTTCTGCCTACCCTGCTATCATGAAGGCTATATGACCTCAAGATTTTTAGTCCTAAAGATAATTTAAAGAGTTTTACAAGATAGATACCTTGTGAATATAGGTACTGCTGCCCAAGGATACAATATAATGTTTAATGTGTCTATATGGTGTTCTTGGGAAAGGGTGTATCAAAAATGTGGTAAAGGAAAAAAAGTTGAATGTCCAAAACGGTTGGCTAAGTTTCACCTGTGTTCTATTAATAAAGAAAAAATTAAATTTTGGTATAAAAGTAGGTATTATTCACATGACCTTTAAGGTTTCTTAAAATAATAATAACCAAAGATGCGAAAGACATATTAAGTGTTATTTTTTCAGTCCCTTCAGACCCAATGGAAATTACCACCTCTCATCAGAGCCAAACACACCTGTAACAAAATAGAAACAAAACAAGAGAGAAAACTCCAGTTTGTGCAGCAGCAGCTCTACACTTGATAATAACATTTAGTATTTTATACCACACCGAAAAGTTACTTATTTCTGGTATCATCCATCCTTTTTCCTCCAAGACTGAAACTCAGTTTCAGTTTGTTAATGGTAGTGTTCAGTGATATATGGATGGTTATTTTGCCAGCTGGGGTTTTTTTACAGCTTTTTTGGTGTTGGTTTGTTTTTGTTTTTTTTTTTAAGCTAGTGGTAGAGGTCAGAAATTCCACAATTCTGTGCTGCAAAGGAAAATATTAATTATTTTAGCTATAACTTCAGTGGTGAAAAAGAGATCTTCTGCAATAATGAATTGTACTGAGATGATTTGAAATCTACACTCTTCTTTATTTTAAGTAATTCCTTTAATGTAATATTTTTTTAATGATTTAAATGTGAAATAAATTTCTTTTGCAACAGCAATGGCAGAAATTTCCTCAAATTCACAGGATTTTCATAATTTTAGCCCAGAGCATCTCTGCTTGTGAATGGCAGATCTAGTTTTGCCGTAGGAACAGAGCACAAGATGCCCTCTAAGTGTTACAGACCTTCCGTTTAGAAGAAAGGAATTTTTCAGGAATACACAAATAGATTGTGTTGCAGGCTATCATTTCTTCAGGAAGTAGATTCTTATAATTTCTGTGGATTTTCAGCACAAAGGACTTAAAATTTGGACCAATGAAATTTAATGTTATAGCTGAACTTATAGATAAGAATCTGATTTTCATAATAAAGCTAAAGAAAGCACTAACACAAGCAGTAGCATTTTAATAGTAATTGTGCAGGAGCAAAGAGATTGGCATGCTCCCTATGGGCTGGAGAGCTGGGAACTGGGAATGACAAGGGAGGCAGGAGCAGAGATCTCATTGATGAGGGGAGCAGGGCAGGCCTGGGGGTAGTAGCCAGGTTCAGCCAAGTGTCCAAGTTACCCTACAAGTCCACAGCGACAAGCCGACGACAAGCCAGAAAGTCAAGACCATGGGTCGGGGTCCAGGTCAGTGAGGTATGTGGCCAGGCACAGATGTAGATGCCATGTAGCTCAGGCAAAGGACAAAGTTGGGAGCCTGAGCTTACATGCAGCTCCGAGCAGAGGGGCCAGGTCCCTGCATCTTACAGCTCTTTCCCCAACAGGCTGAAATAAGATTGCACAGCAGCCCCACGTCACGGCTGGCCTTGCCTGTGGGCAGCTAAACCCTTTCACAGGAACAGGGGGTGCATTTTGGGCCCTGACACTAAGGTTTTACTCTTAACTAGGGAAGAATGTCAGAAGAATTAGTGGATAAGCAGCAATAGTTTTTTCTTTTCTTTACTCAGCTTTGAAAAGAGCATTCAGAATCTTAATGTGAGGGACTGAGTAGTTGAGAATAATTGTAATTTTTATTTTTTCTAATGCTGAAGGATTTTGACTCTTATGTACTAAGGGGCCTTATAACTACTATTAGAAAAAAGCAAATTAACCCTATTATTGGGGAAATAAGGAAATGAATTCAGTCCTTTTAAAATGGCTCTGACTTTATTCTTTCTGGTTTAGATCAGCTGACAGTGGAAAAATGAAGTAGTGTTTTTGGTAAAACTGTTTGCAGAATCTTTGGAAAGACATATTTAAATCCGGAAGTGTATGCTAGTTGGATATGACACTGTTAATGGCAATTAATAAATATATTTATGAAAATTTCATAAATTCAGAAAATATGAAACTGCAAACACTGTAAACAGAGTAATAAAGTAAGGGTAAGAGAATAACCTTGGTAAGCATCCTGGAAAGCCTTATAAAATAATGGAACAAAGTTTAAGGAGACAGTGCATGTATCAGTAAGGAAACATGGACCAGTAGGCAACAGTGATTTATATACTTCTTAGTGAACAAGTGTAACTACCATTTAGTACCTGTTGTAATAATTAGCAGACAAAAGCAGCAACAGTAACAATAACAAAACAGCCAAGAAAATACAACAGGGCACTTTAGTAGGTGCTTTCATAATATTAATTATTTCTTCAAATTTGTAAATAGGTATAAAACAATATATGTAATGTAGTACATAGAAATTCCAAAGTGAAAACAGAAGACATTTATGATTTCCAATAGGTAAAATGTAAAAAATTAAAATAATTTGCAGGACATAGAATGAAAAATTACTGAACGTACACAAACAACAAATAATTACAACCAAGATGAAACTGCTCATTAAAGAACTGCCAGGTTTGGTGATAAGTCTAATTTTATTTGACAATTTTATAAATGATGTGGGGGAGGAATAGACCTTGAATTACATTCTTACATTGTACTAAATTGGAAAGTGCTGTATATTAATGAGGACAATAATACTTCAAAGGTACTGAAAGATTTTAGAAATGTGCATATAAGGTAATAACATTATTTCAGTTTGGATAGAACATGGGAATATAAAAATAAGAAGCCCTTAAAAGAAAATTAAACCATAAAGAAAATGTTGGCCATATATTTAAAAACTGAAAAATGGAGGCTTTAGAAACAAACACCAAGTGATGTTTTTGCTGAACTTAAGCTATTGATGAATTACAAGAGAGGGGTGTATTACTTTTCAAGATTGCATTCCTTTTGAACCTCTTCTTCTATTCTAATAAACAATATTTCCTGCAATGTAGAAAATATTTACTTAGATAGCTCTCGTTGAGTTTCATGATGCACATTACCAAGGTATATATGACATTTCAGAGTGAATTTTTCTCCAAATTTGAGGGGTTGTTTATATCTGCAAAAATGTATTCCCAGGCAGTGATACTACCCTGTCTTTGATTCTATAGAGATTTGTACCTTGATTAATTTTAAAATAAGTAAGTCTGCTCCAGGTAAATAACAAAAAGTTAGGCAGTATGTATGCCTTTGTAGGATTGTCTTTGCAGAATACTGTCTGCAAAAAATAGACCTGTACTTTATACCTGCACGTATATTAATGTAGTAACTTTTGTGGAGTGCAAGCTGACTTTGTTTTTGCGGAATTTTAAGTAATAATGCCTTCATGCATGAACTTTTCTGATTTTTGTTTTAGAAAGTTTAGAAAGAGTGGGCAGACCAGAAGATGACATTGTAGAATCCTGTAAGATTCTTGTAATGAGAAATAAAGCAAGTTTTAATATGAAAGGAACTGATTTGTGAAGCTTGTATTTCAGTCCTATGTTACATAAGTAGTCATTTAAGAAATATTTATTAATTAAAAAAATTTAAAAGAAATTTAGCTAAAAGATTAAATAATACCAAATTGCAGACTGCATTTCAATTTATTCAATTAAAATAGAGTATTGCATTCTGCTTTTATTAAAGGAAGACATATATTATTGGTTTACTTATTTTATTGTTCTGAACATTTACTTCTCTAAATATATTATCTTAAAAAAATTATTTTCTTATATCTGTTTCTCATTTTTTGTTGTATTTTGTTGCTTTTAAGTTCATCATATTTGCCATCGCCAAACAGTGTTACATTTTTTAATTCAACTCACATATTGCAGTGACCTTCTGAAATTGCAAGAATTTTAACAGTGATCCTGATTCTGCAAACCATAATGTATGTGCGTGGCTCAAGGATGAGAGATTCTTAGTTAATGTTATATCTAGTGCACCAGGTAACCTTAGTCAAGCTCTAAAGAGACAATTTTGGAATCCCAGTCTTTACTGGCTACATCTTGGCAGACTACTTGTTTTATTTTCTCACCTCATTCCTGTACAGACTTTTCAGTCTGGTTGTTCTCTGTCCATTCCTCTGCCTCACATAAACACAGGTGTGGGTACCCTTTCTTACAGGGGGACACTATGGAAAAGTGCCTTGTCAGTCTACAATAATACAGAACTCTGTTGTTCAGTAAACAATTTCAACCACAGGCAAACATTCGAGCAACATGTGTAATTCATGTCCCAGGTGTTCCTTTATCTGTGAATAGAAATATGGTGGCATTCCTATTTTCTCTTGCTTCTTTTGGGGTATTTTAGGTTTCCTTTTATTTGGGTTAGGAAGAATTTCAGAGCAACAAGTCAGCAGTTTCTTCAGTGGAACACAGCTTTCATCTGCTTCTGGTCTGTCTTGGTATTTTCATTAGTAGTTTTGTCATAATTGGATTACACTAATAAAATTTCAACAATAATACGAAGATGGGAAGCATGGCCATTAAAGACGAAGATCAGACTAGATAAAGATAGAGGACCATAGGGAACTTAAGCCGTACAACTGAAGTAAGGTATGACAGTGTGAACCGTAAGATTTAGTGGTTAATAACATGAAACTGTGATAAAATGGAAACCATTAATTGCAAAACACAAAGCATGAGAAATGGTTGAGTATATTAGCTGATCAGCTGTGACTGTGAGGCATCAATATGATATGTTGATAAAAATGATCTTGAATATATTAAGTGAAGGTAACATTAGTGTCATTATAAAAGGCATCAGTAAGACCTATTGTCTCCAGTTCACATTACCGGTGTTAAAAAGGAATTCAGAGAGGAACCAATACAGATAAAGATTGTTACAATTACAGATAAGTGCAAAGCCTATCTTACAAGAAATGACCGATGCTTTCTTTACCTAACATCCATAAATTGTGAAGAAATTGTCCCAGTTGCCGAGTAAGTTGTTTTAGTTGCTAATTATCTTCATTAACAGAATGTTCCTTATTTCTTGTGTGTATTTGTCTAGTTTCAGCTTCTAACCATTGGGTATCATTATGTCTTTTTCTGTTAGAGAAAATAGCTGTTTATAACTGTCTGGCATTTTCTGCAAAATTTCAGCCGCAACATCCATTCTGTTTTAATAAAAATAAAATTGCTTCAATCTCTTTTTAATTCCTTTACTCCTTGTTTGATTAGTAAAGGAAGATTGAAAACTTGCTACTCGTATTGTGCTGTCAGAATTCCAGAAAAATTCCAGTCTCTATGTAAGAATTGTGGCTGTATAGCTACACTTCTGAGTTTTGAAAATAGAAATGCATGTTTGCTTTCATGTAGTTGGGCATCTTCACTGAATCTTTAGTCTTTGGACAGAGAGCATACAGTGCCCTTATAACATTACAAAAAATTCTTATGGTCTCAAAGTTTTGGATTGTATTTGTATTACATGACCTAAAATTTAAGGAAAGATGTTAAAACGTAATTATATTACCATTTGCATATTAAATGTGTTTACAGATATCTATATTGTGTTTTCCACCAAATGGCACTAAAGTTATCATGGCTTAGTGAATTGGGATTTTAGAATTGCAGGGCTATTCATTCCAAAGCAGTTTTGTGTGAATTCTTTTATATTCCAGCTCATGTTGGTAAATCATTAGATTATACTTTAATTAGTAATGGCAAAAGGACTGTTGATGGAGATATTATTCTCTGAAGGTGCAGATGAAGTCAAGATTCTGATCACTGGTGAACATTAAAGCTTCTGGGACTCTTTTCAAAGATAAAAGTATTGACTAAATATATTGACTAGATTGCATTGGTTTTTGTTTCTCATCTTATGATCTCCAACTGTTGTTAGATAACGTAGGTTGTATTTCATCTGCTAAACACATACATTAGTAAAGGTGAACTATTACAGTTGTAATGTTAGGCTCAAAACACATGTCAGTCAAACAGACTTTTTATAAAACAACTGACACTTAATTTTGTGAGGCTTAATTAGGTTCCTGTGTTTCACAGTCTAGAATTTTATCCTACAGCATTTTAGCCAGAAGACAACTTTGTCCAGAACAATGGAAGATGAAACCCCCTTCCAACCACATGTTTGTAATACTGTCCTGGTTGCCTGTCTCTCTTGTCTGAGTATTCTTCTACAATACTACCATTCACATTAATTTCACCGGAAAAAGGCTTTCTATTTGAGAGTCACTGTTTCTGCTCCCTCATGTTATGTAAACCTTATACATATAAAATGTAAAATTACAGAAGCTTTGGTTCTAAAAAAGATGGGAAAAAAGAAAAGATGTTCTAATGAATGCAATTCTCAACAAAAACAGGGTTCTCTTTTTGTATTAGGTATTTTAACACAAAGTATATGCATGCTTGTAAATGTATAGGAGCTGAGAACTCCATCTTTACCAGTAATCAGTGTGTAGAACAAATAATGAAAGTGCAGAAAATTTACTCTTCAAAAAGGTTTTATTTCATTTCTTTAACTTCCTTAGCAACAAATTCCTTTAAAATCCCAGTACATTCAGTGGTGATTGTCGCAGAATGTTCTCAATTGGTAGCAAAATTTGTGGAAAATCTTCCATGAAAAAGAATACTTCCCAAATGCCAGGTCTGTACCACCACCAGAGACTGGTCTCCAAGACTGGTATACTTAAAATAACAAGAAAGTGCACATTAAATAATTGTGGATGGAGATACTTGACGTAAAAATTACTGGCAGAGTAAGAACTATTTCTGTTTGTTTGTACATCCCAGTCACAAATATGTTAACTGTGGAAAGGCAGCTTAGAATATGTAACTAGTCTAGGTATTGCAGGCAGTTGGTATAATTACTACTTCAATTACAAACAGGCATACATAGGGAAGTAGAGTCTTCTTTTTTCACTCTGCTAAATGTGTCCAACACTGAAGCTGAAAACTTTTCCTTTAGTTAGCAGAAATAACAGCTCGCATGTTCTTTTCTCTTTAGGCCAGTATCTGTTAGAAGAAACCAAATAATATTCAGTCATAGACATGAAGCCAGTGCCAGGCTATCTAGCATTCACAGGACAGGAAATTCCATAATTCAGGAGTAAGGAGGGTTTCTCCCCTTCCCCCCCCCCCCCCCCCCATTTTAATCTGTTTCCATTCCCTTGTCCTATTTCTATGGACATCTGGTTCCAAAGATAACTTTAAACAAACACCAAAGAAGAGGGAGAACAATATTTATATTGCATATCTATATCTTTCCTCTGCCTGCCAGGAAGTCTTATGGCTATGTGAATTAACCTCCTCTCGAAATGTCTAGGTGATTGGGCTTAATCAGCCTTAGATGATAAAAAATTTTAAATCGTTGAAACTTCCATCCTTCTGCATATACCAAATTAAAGTGTGCTAGAAACATTTAAAAACCTCAACATGTCGAGAAAGAAAAAAATCTTTTAGCTGAATATTATAATTGATTTGGCTATCTCTTTGAGGAGGGTGGCTTCAAAGGGTGCATTCCAACATGACAAAGGAGAGCTGAGGATCAGGGCTCAGGGAAGTTACCTCTCACACTGTGAACACAGAAGAGAAAACTGAAGAACATAAGTGGTTACACCTTACTTGGTCTCATATGACACATGAAATTATTCAGTTTTTTATAATCATTACAAGAAAAGCTTTTTAAACTTCAGGGTCATGACTGGATAGCACGTACAGTTCAGTAAAATGGGCCAACACAATGGGTTGGTTCTGAGGGTGCTGGCTTGTTTATAACTTGAATTACTATAACCTCTTTCTTCCCTCAACCTGACTCTTCTAATGTCATCAACCAGAGTAATGCAGAAGTTACTGAGCAGAAATTCTGAACTGAGGGCAAGTAGACCCATCTGTAAGCCTGACAGAAAAAAAAAAAAAGATTAAAATTAGTGATCCTAACAGATATTTTTCTCACTTTGCTTGAACCATCAAAAAAGAGTTATTTAAATTTCTTTAAATGATATTTTATTGACAATATGGTCGGAAGAATGAAGATTGTATATACTTGCCATGGTTAATTTGTTAAAGGAAAGGAGAAGGAAAAAATATTTCTCCCAATTAGCTATTTCTAAGGTTCCATGGAAATGACAAACTATTAGCTTTGAATATGGAGGATGCCCATAAGACTTGCCAGGCAGAGCTACCATGCCTGCCAGGTTTGTTTTCTGGACATACTTTGGAAAGGCGTGCTTCTGCAAAGATTCATGCGTATACATTACCTACTACGAGTAGTCCCACTGAAGTCAATATAGAGGGTAGTAAGACTGCATAGTCTGTAGAGTTAATCAAATATATAAAACAGTGATTTACTTACACAAGCACTAAATACATGTAAGAAAAGAAATAAGGAGGCTGGGTTGCAACATAGTTGTATAGTTTATAGTTGCTTACTCGTACTTCTTGTACCTTTCTAAAAGTCTTTTGTTCTTCTTTAGCATTTTCCTTTTAAATAATCCTTTTTGTTTGCTCTTTTCTGTTCACAGTTTAATCCATTTCATTTTCACTTTTCTTCCCTCAAGCACTTCTGAGCTCTCTCCTACCTTTTTCCTCTTTGACCTGGTCTAACAACTGTGTCCTAGCCTATTTCCCAGCTAAGTGAGGCTCAAGGGTATTTGAATTCAATTTGGGCCCATCTCTACTCCAACAACAATGTTGCTAAAGTAATACCATTAGGTCGCTAAGATACTGTATAAGGCAACAGAACATGGCTAATAAACGTTATTTCTTTTCTGGACAAAGTAACTTGTACATTGTTGTAATAGATGTTCAAGGAAAGCACTCTGTTGTTTGTAGATTCCAAGCACTGTGTCATATTCTGCAAAATGCTCATTTGACTGTTCTTTTTCAAAATTGATTCCCTGTAAGGGAAGAAGCTTTTTTTTTTTTTTTTTTCTTTTTTTATGATTCATTTACACTTGACACATCTTAGTGAATGCTGAAGCACTAGGGATGGTATTTTTTCCCCATCTATGTTCTTACCAGACATCTTCTGTTTGTCTCTGAAGAGGAAAGATTCCCCACAGTAAACTGTAAAAGCAATGTGATTCTTTTTGTTTAACAAAAGAGAGTTAGTGTTAGAATGCTTTTTAAGTTTTTCTTTTAGTTGAGGTAGATGGTTTAACTTTACTCTTTATATAAAACAATTCTGAAGTGAAACAGCTGTGTGAAATCCAATAGAAACTGAGGTATAAATTCAACAGCAAAGTCTGTACAGTTTTAAAAAAGAATATTTTATAAGTTTTATGGTTGGAGAAGAAATAGTAGATGCCGTATAATCTTGATTTAGCAGGGCTTTTGTCCCTGTTACTAATAATATTATCATAAACAAAATATGGAAGTAAGGTATTGGTGAGATTATATTATGGCTGATATAATATTGCTTTGAAAGCTATCCAGATAGTGGTTGTTAATGGTTCACAGTCAAAACTGTGAAAAAAGTCTTGGGTGGGACTCCATGGCATTCTGTTCCTCATTTGACTTAGATGACAGAATTAAATTTCGATGTGATGACACCATTCTAGGAAAGACTATTGAGAGACAAAAATAGAATTCAAAATGATCTTACACTTGGAGAAGAAAACAGCATCCTGGGATGTATAAGCAGAAGCACAGCCTACCACACACGTGGAGTAATTTTTTAGCTCTTCACAGCACGAGCAAGGCCAAAGTGTACCCTGTTTTGCATACTTAATACTTCAAGGGAACTGTGGACTGACTGGAGGCAGCTGAAAGAAAAGCAAAGAGAATGATCAGAAATGTAGTGGGTGATCTGCAAGGAAAAATGGAAGAACTTAGGGCTGTTAGGAAAGAATACTGAGATAAAACCTAACAATTTTTAAGTATGTGTTGTCACTTGTGATTGGGACAGTAAGTAACGGACTTGAACTGTTGCAGCACATTGGAAGTGCTGAAGGAGAATTCCCAGTAGGTATTAGATTAGGTAAGGGCATTTAGCTGTAAAGGCAGTGAATCACTAGAATAGCCTGCCCAGGAAAATTACAGTGTCCATTGTCAGATATCTGCAACATAGATTAGACAAGAACCTGTCCAGAGTGCCAAAGGTAGACCTGATTCTTCTGTATGGTAGGGGGATGAAGCAAATGACATCTGAGGTCATTTGCCTTAGAACAATGCCTGTTTTCCTGGTAAATCAAACTTTAATTCATGTTACATTTGTACTAGCAGGAAAACAGCAGAATCTTGATTTACATCTTGATTACCTCCTTTACCTTCTCATTACCTAGGGGAAATTAAATAGTTTGCATTAAAATTGGCTTGCATATAGAACAATGTAAAATATTCACAATGAAATATGTACAAACAGGATAGTGCAACCATACTTGCATTCAAATTAGTGTAGTTTCACATACTCCTGTTGACAAATGATAATAATAGGGATTAGTTTATAAGCCTTAATTCACATGTGGAAACCTGATTTACACAAGTAGCTGAGTAAAAACTACTTGCTTTTGGGGTAACTAATAAGTTCCAAAATTAGGATATGTTTGGAAGCAGTGCTGCTAAACTGCAAATTGGGGCCCACTCAGCAATGAATTTAAGCTTACACTTAACTAAGTGTGCCCAACATGAGCGTAAGTCTGCTTGTGTTGAAAATGATGAGTATGCTTTACTGGATAAAGGCCAGAATATGCATCATCCTGTTTGAACTCTGTCTTATTTGGTCAAAAGCTTCATTTGTTGTTTTCTAAGTTTGAAAATCATGATCTGTGGTAAGATTTGAGATAACCAAAGCATATCAGCATCTTGGAAAAAATGGTGCTAGGCACGTGAGCCCAAAAGTTGGGAATAAGAAAATTCTGTGCTCAGATTCCCTCTTTACCCTGTATCCAGGGCTACCTATATCTTTACTTCAGTTTCACTGATTATAAAAAGAAGACAGTAGTACATACTGTATTCTGTAAGTACCATATATATGCATGTAAAATAATACATGTATCATAGATACTGCTATTAATATTTGTTAACTTATGTTACTATTTCTTAACTATTATTTCTTTTGCACAAATAAACACCTCCAATTTAGAAATGTTAGTGCTGCTTGTCTCTAACTAGATTTCTGATAAGAACTGTAATGATGTAATATACCTAAATTCTGGGTTTTTTTCTGGTGAAATATAACAACTTAATGAAGGTCAGCTGAAGAAATATTTGTATTTGTTGCATATAATGTAAAAGGAACAAAATAGTCTGTAAAATCCTAAGGACTGTGGGCATCTAAATTAAGCCTGTTGGCAGAAAGATGAAGTTTGAGTACATACATGTATATCTATTGGTTTAAATGGGTATTACTGCCAAGGCATTACGAATGAGACTGTCAGTGTAGTAGCAGAGTACATCAGCAATATCAGGCAGACCAAGGAGACTGGGACAAAATTATTAATAGACAAATATTATTTAACAGCTAATTTAACTCAGTTTTCTTTCAGTGTTAAATAAGGAAAATGTACAACCTATAATTGTGTTAGGTTGTGTACAACCTAACAAACCTCACATAATTGTGAGTAAACACGATATATTATTTTTTAACGGTCACCAAAAATGAATCAAATTTGGGGAATACTGTTTCTTGGGTAAATATGTTGCTATTACATAGATTTTTTAAAATGTCTTTTTGGGGGTCTCTTTGCCAAAAGGACGTGTTCTGCTTATATTAAAGTCAATAAGAAATGTGTTTGTCCAACTCAGAGCAAAATCTATGCCTTTGCCTTCAGTTTGTTATGCCTATTTCTTTTTCTTTCTTTCTGTTTCAGGACTCACCTTCCTTCAATCAATCCTTCTAGATTCAACCCTCCCTCCCCCCCTTTTCCTCCCCATCTTTCTCTTTGCTTTTAGATCTTTTTAGTGCTCTCTCCTTTGCTTTTTCCTCACTGCTACCAGGTTGTATAGGTTTTTAATTTGCAGTGGCATAAAATCCAATTGCTTTCTATTTAAAAGAAAAGGAAAAAAAGAGAAAAATTCTAAAACAAATGCACTAGCCTTTAAATCATTTTCTGAAAAACACAAGCTGTTATGTTTTTAGCCATACAATAATAGGCATACTTTCATTATGGATGATGCTAAATTCTCAGGGCTGTACTTGAACTATTTTTGTGAACCAGGTTTTTATCTTTAGATTTTTTCCTTTAAAAATGGGATTTTGTTCTCAGTTCATGAGATTGGAAGTATTAAACTACACTTGTCCTTGATTCAGTTTGCTGCTTCTTCGTGGTCCAAATTGCCCTTCATGCAGAGCTGAGCTTGTAATATGTACTCTAGATGCTGAGTAAATGCTTTCACTGGCTGTCCCTGGCTTACTTACTCAGCCAGTCTGAGTCACCTTCAAAACATCAAGATTATGTGTATATACACTGTAATAAATAACCACCTGCACTGAGGTAATGCAAATTGAATTTGTTGAAATATGGCCTATTATATTGAAATTTATGTTTCTATTATAATTTTTATTGTATGAAACAAATTTGTCCTGTATAAAATTACCGAGAAGTAAGAACTGTATCCATATATAGGAAAGCTTATCTTTTCTTGGGAACTATTTAATAATAGATTCTTACCATGCACATATCTTCTAAGTGCCTATTTTCTTCTGCATCCTCTTAAAAATGCATAGCTGGATTTTGTCATTCTTAAAACAGGCCAAATAACTTAATCATAATGTACTCATGTATATATCCTAAATATAGACGATTAGAGAGTGGGTTTCTTTTTGTATTTGAACCTGTTATTTTATAAATAATGTAAACAGACTAGAAATAGACCTAAAACATATTCATTAAAGGGATTTCAAGACAAAATTCAGCCGTAGGGGTACTTTAATTCTGAATCTGTACGAATGGTGACATGGTGAGAATAAAGGTGAGATATGCTGAGAATAGAAGGACTTTGTAATAGACAGCTCTGAAGTTGACACACCTCTAGTGCTTTTACTGGACTGAAACAAGTTACTTATTGAACTGTATAACAAACAGTTATTTTCCTGAATGAAAGAAATAAACATTAAAGAAGAAAATTTGAAATCAATTGGTAAATATGCAGGCACCAAATTAGCCTTATTTCATGCTAATTCAGCTTTATTGAATTCATATCACCATCCATAAAAGCTGCCTCTGCTGTTCAAAGTAATATCCAGTATATCTCAATTAGCAATGTGTTAACCTTTCATCCAAGTTGGCTAGCAGAGTGAAGCTAAATAGATTAACTATCAAAAAAGGGAAATAAAAATCTAAGAACAAAAAGAGAAGGTTTTTTTAAATTTATTTTTGTTAGTCATTTAAAAAATGTCAGTAGAATGGACAAAATAACATTAAACCATGAGCATTCCTAAGTCTGGTAGTATATATATTTGTTTTTTAAATGTTGGAACTAGTCTTCCAATGAATATTGGAAGAATTTAAAAAATGTTTGGAATAACAATAGGCCATACCTGGTCTTAGGTAGTGTAGCCTGCTTAGTCTTAACAGAGAAACAGTATATCTGAAGAGGATAAAATCCTGTTCCAGCAGAGAAATGGGAATTTTGACAGTTTATTCTGGTCAGTGTTTTAAGGTGATTTAATAAGTGAAATACAGCAATGGTCCATTGGCATATGCTGTGTCATAAAGTTATTACTAATAGAGTGTAGTTTTTAATAGAAACATGTAATGACAAGCAAAGTTAATAATCTTAATTTTGTAATCTGGAGTAGTTACCTGAAGAGGCTAGAAAGAATTCTTTTCCCTTTTTTGTGCATATTTTGTCCTCTACATTGCTGTTTTTTCCCTCTCTTCTGACACTCTCAGCTGGGTTGATGTCTTCCTTTCTGTAATACATTGAAAGTACTCGCTTGTTCTGCCTTGCTCACATACTCCAGGTTAAAGTGGTCACCAGATTTAGGGGCAGGAAGTAGTTTCTCCTCGGGCTATATTGGCAAGGGTTTTTTTGTTTTTTCTTTTTAACTTTTATATAGTTAATATAGTGCACTTGCTAATATAATTTTGGCATTTTCACCTCTTGCTATGAGAGACATAAAAGACCACCTTTGAGTTCTTATTCTTTCTTTTTTCTTGTGGCTTGTTACAGCATGCGGTCTTTGGAATTTTAGACTATAGGCCCTAAGATTTCTACTGGGTATTAAGAAGTGTTTTGAGACCAATATGATGTGCTGAGTACTTAATCTGTGGGTTATTTCACATTAAATATCAGTGGTTGCTAGCCACTGAAAGGAATTAGAATTTATGATATGAGTCTTCATTTCTATAACTGTGGCAACATTTTTCTACTTAGTTAAAGTTCAAATTCAAATCACATTTGATTAGTTAATAAAATGCATCCTTCTGGTAACATAGTTTATAAAAGCTAGGACTAAAGATAACAGTCACTCATATTTTTAGTATTTTACTTGTGATTTTTAATCTTTTGGGATGGGACACTAACTCTCTGGATATGAAATCTTTTTTGTTCTATATTTTGTGAGTTAATCAGTTCAATACTAAGATGTTCTTTTTTTATTAATTGATCTTGGCTTGATTTAAATCTAAGAAACTATGTGGCATTATTTTATTTATCACATGTAAAAGCACAACAAGAAAGACAATCTTTGAGGTTCCAACAACATATGCAACAGATGCATATTATAGCGTATTTAAACCTGAATTTCTTGTTAAATGTAGCCTAATAGCTGTACTAAGTATTTTAGTAGTTTATGTACTAAAAATATACTATAAATCATACAGGAAGGGTGATGTTTCAGAGTTATTGTTGCTATTGATACCTTCACTCTTGAATCCCAAATTTGTTTCAGGCTTTTTCTGGTGCAATCTGAATATGACATTAACATTTTTTTTTCTCCTTTACTCACTAATAGAAATTGTGACTATCATGAATGGAGGGACCATATGCTGCTTTGAAAAGGCAGCAGGGACCATGGAGGCAGTTTATAAATGATCTGAGTAAGAAATGAACAGAGACCAATTAAGCTAGTTAGGAGGCCGAAGGTTTTGGAAAGCGAGGATACTAAATTTGGTTCCCTTCAAAAATTATAGAAGATAGAATTAATAATTAGTACAATTTTTTCTGTCTTTTCACCTAATAATTCCTTCTTCACTTGCAACAACAAAATAAAGTATGGTTTGTTTTTTCTTTTTAATGTGGGACAAGGATTTTAACACTGGAAGTTGTTGCATGTCAGTGAAATTACCGGGATGGGACTAGTGGCCACTCACAATATGGCTTTTGTCACTGAGGAAAGTCTGTGCACTAAATAATGCAGGCACAATTACCACATGAATCAGGCTGGTCAAAACAGGTGATCCCGCAAATATCTTTGTGCCCGCTGCCATTTAATGCTATTCACCCATGTATCTATTATAACTATTCATTTAACACCACAGGTGTGCTAAGTGCTTTGCAGATAACATGATGAGATGAAGGTTCCTTTCTTAGAGAATTTAAATTCAAAATATCCAGAATACAGATTGGATGATAATAAAATGCAGGAAAATCTAAGTGTTTGTTTTTAACCATACTTTAGTTAATTTCTTGATCTTTATTTAGCTTTTGTGAGCTATTTTGGGAATGTGTTTTAGGCTTTTTTGAGTCTCTGGAAAGTATCCAATTAGTGAAAGAAGAGGACGTAGCCAAGGAAGGGTTTCCAGATGTAAAGGGTGGAATGAAAAAGTGCCAGAGAAGAGAGTGAAGGGACAATTTGAACACAAAAGGCAGGCAGATGAAGACACAAATGGCTTACTATAGTTTATTATTTCTTTTGTTAATGCCAAAAAGAAATAGTAAATTCACTATTCTACCTGTATTAATTATATACAGAGACAAGAATGGGAAAGATATAGTGCTGACTTAAAAGCAAAGGGAAAAATCGTATTTATAGTTAGGAAGACATTTATTTTAAAATAAGGAAAACTCCAGGAATAAAGAAAAAAGGTTTCTACTAGGGATCATCTGAGTTCTCTTAAGAGAATGTTAGAGGTTCAGACATAACAAATATCTCTAAAAAGAAAATAAAGTTTTTATTCCACAGATAGCTACCTCAGCCTTCATACTGCAATGTGTGAATAGGGGTTATTAATTAATTGACTGCTTAGTGGTTGCAGTCATGAAATTAATCCATTATTCTCTTTTCCTCTCCTGTAAAACTCTTTTTTTCCCCTCTATACAGATTATGAAACAATGTGACAAGGTCTAGACTGCTGGTATATGGACACCATCCAGTCATTCAGGCTGACCAACGTTGTCTTATCGTTTCCTTGTGCTTTCTCATATGTCTGCCTCTATCTGTTGTCTTGTGTATTGTACTTAATGCTAAAAGGTCCTTTGACCAACACCATTTCTTCCTCCTGGTTTTGGGCAGCACCCAGAAAAAAAAAGAGATGCTGATCAAGGTCTGAAACTCCCAGACATTAGGGTAATACCAGCAATACACAACAGTAGTAAAATAATGTGAAGAATGCAGATTTCTGCTTTGCCTAGACAAATGAAACAACATAACATGGTGTATCTGAAGTGTACTGCATATCTAAGTATCTCAAAACACTTCACAGATTATAGTGATTCATTGTAATTGCATCATGATATTGCCATTATATTGCAGTCATGTTATCATTTCCGTAATAAACATTTATCTTAGGAATGTTTGTGTGCACCACATAATTAGCTCTAGAATAAAGAGTGCTAAACATGAGGTGTGATTCATTAGAAGAATGATAGAATTTGATTTTTAAATTCTAACAATTTATTTTAACTGTTACTTGTTAAAAGTGAAAATAAACAGTGAAGTTTTAATTGCAAAACTCTGATATAAAACAAGCTTAAGTAATGATTGAAAGCTAGTATGTATTTAAATATTAGCACAATTAGTTATTGTTGAGTTTTTAATTTCCTGTCACTATAAAATGTAATTAGTAGGTCTAGATCTGCTATATTTATGATTTCAAGTATGACTCTTTGGTCTAAAGTCTTAACTAAGAAAGCCCTTTATTCATCAACAAATAACCTAGAATAACAACTTTAGCCAATATCTTCTTGCCTGAATCTGACCTTTAGTATCACTCCAAAAGTAATTTTGCTATAAAGTATTTATAAAATAATAATTAAAAAAAGCATTCAGCTATCAAGATGCCAACCATACAAAAGGAAGCTGAAAATCTTTATAAAAAAATCACAGAATCATAGAATCGTTTAGGTTGGAAAAGACCTTTGAGATCATTGAGTCCAACTGTTAACCTTACACTGCCAAGTCCACCACTAAACCATGTCCCTAAGCACCACATCTCCACGTCTTTTAAATACCTCCAGGGATGGTGACTCCACCACTTCCCTGAGCAGCCTGTTCCAATGCTTGACAACCCTTTCAGTGAAGACATTTTTCCTAATATCCAGTCTAAACCTCCTGGCGCAACTTGAGGCCATTTCCTCTTGTCCTATCACTTGTTACCTGGGAGAAGAGACCGACCCCCACCTCTCTACAACCTCCTTTCAGGCAGTTGTAGAGAGCATTAAGGTCTCCCCTGAGCCTCTGCTTCTCCAGGCTAAACAACCCCAGTTCCCTCAGCCGCTCCTCATGAGACTTCTGCTCCAGACCCTTCCCCAGCTTCGTTGCCCTTCTCTGGACACGCTCCAACAACTCAATGTCCTTCTTGTAGTGAGGGGCCCAAAACCGAACACAGTATTCAAGGTGCGGCCTCACCAGTGCCCAGTACAGGGGAACAATCACTTCCTTAGTCCTGCTGGCCACGCTATTTCTGATACAAGCCAGGATGCCATTGGCCTTCTTGGCCCCCTGGGCACACTGCTGGCTCATGTTCAGCCAGCTGTTGACCAACACCGCCAGGTCCTTCTCTGCTGGGCAGCTTTCCAGCCACTCTTCCCCAAGCCTGTAGCATTGCATGGGGTTGCTGTGGCCCAAGTGCAGGACCTTGCACTTGGCCTTGTTGAACCTCATACAATTGGCCCCAGCCCAGCCTGCCCAGGTCCCTCTGCAGAGCCTTCCTACCCTTGAGCAGATCAACACTCCTGCCCAACTTGGTGTTTTCTGCAAACTTACTGAGGGTGCACTCGATCCCTTCGTCCAGATCATTGATAAAGATGTTAAACAGAACTGGCCCCAACACAGAGCCCTGGGGAATGCCACTTGTGACCGGCCGCCAACTGGAGTAAACTCCATTCACCACCACACTTTGGGCCCGGCCGTCCAGCCAGTTCTTTACCCAGTGAAGAGTACACCCGTCCAAGCCATGAGCAGCCAGTTTCTCCAGGAGAATGCTGTGGGAATCAGTGTCAAAGGCTTTACTAAAGTCTAGGTAGACAACATCCACAGCCTTCCCCTCATCCACTAAGTGGGTTGCCTTGTCATAGAAGGAGATCAGGTTAGCCAAGCAGGACCTGCCTTTCATAAACCCATGCTGACTGGGCCTGATCACCTGGTTGTCACTGTAGCTTAAAAGCAAAATATACTGTGTTGTAAGCTAATCACTTAATTATTCTATTCTGCACAACTTGTCCCTTCTGAGGTTTGTCTGCATAAGCCAGTGATCTAACTCTAACTTAATTAGCTTGGTTACTAGAAGAAATATAGTCATATTAGCTCCAAGTATGTTTATATAAAACTGAGTTATGCTGTGAGGACAGTACCCATGGCTTCTGAGAGTTGGGGTGTCGTTCACTTCTTGTAAGTATGATACCTAAAACTAAAACAACCAAGCAAACAAAACCCGCAAACCCCCACAAAGAAAAATAAGGTAGAAATAAATGAAAACTCTTTGGCTTTGTTTGCTCTCAGTGCCTGAGAACTTCAGAAAAGATCATATAGTGTGAGTCTTGTGATGCAGTACAAGCATATAGTTTAAAAACTTTTGTTTTCAGACTAAAGACTAAATAATACTCAAACATTAATCTTACAAAAATAAGAATAGCAGGATGAAGATCCAGATCCAATTTCAGACCTCAGTGCCTAAATCTCCAGGCTTACCATGTCAACCTTCAAGGAGCCTGCGGAGTCAGGGATATCCTAACAGTGAATGGGTGAAGTTGCATGTCTAAGAACAAGAATTCAGTAGGAAATAGGCTACAGGTGACCCATAATATCTGCAGAACTATAGCCAAACTTCTACATGACAAAGGATAGGCATGCATCACTGGACAAAAATTAGTAATTTTGGGAGGAGCTACTAGAATTCACAAGTAAACAGCCTTAGAAACTAACCACCAGGACTGTGGTCCCACTTCACCAACACTAAAGAAAGGTGCTCTTGCTGTTCTCTGTAGTAGGAAAAAGGTGGATTTGTATCTGTTCAGGCTTGAATAGAAAGTGAACTCAGGCACCTCTTTTCTGGTTGAATATTTAACAGGTATTATGCAGAGAATTGTTGGCATTACCTGCTTAATGTTTAATTACAGTTTAAAACCCAGGCCCCTGTAACAAGCCTGATCCTCTATCTGCATGCTGTAAGGAAGGTCACTTGGAGGTTTTAAATACTGTTCCACCTGGTTTCTGATCCCAGGTTACTTGGAATAGAGCTGGTTATCCAAATGCTTGGGCAAAGCAGTCCTGGGAATTTGTGCATTCAGAACATTCAGGTGCCTAGAGAACTTTTCAGTCAAAAAGGAGTGTTTAGCAGGTTTTGTATTGCTGATTCCCCAAAGGGTCAAATAATTATTTAGATAACATAGTGCCTCCAGTTTATTTCTGAAGCTCAGGCATATTTATACAGACCCAAATTACTTCTTCACAGACATACACAATATCCATGACAAGGGTTACCATCAAGATTACCTCCATAATATTCATAGCACACTTCCCGTAAAACAAGAAAGGTCGCAAAACCTGTAAAACTTCCTGATGTTTCAGAGCAACTAGATAATTTCATATTAATCCAATAGAACCACTTGTTCTTAACTCACCACTGCACACAAATTTCTTCTTTGGGAAGGTGAAATTGTTAAAAATGTAATTTTTGTAACATCTTCTAGAAGTATTTGAGATCAGTGCAGTTGACTGTAGATTGAACAAATTAATTTACATGCCTTTTTTCACTGCGGCTTTTGGCACTCTATTTCTGAATAGTTTGAAAGTTGAAGTATACTTACTCTTTGGTTACCTGTGTAGTGTCCTGTTTGGTACATTGTTGCTGACCTGCCTGAATTTCATGTCGGTTTGGTGGCAATTGCTAACTTAAGTGTAATTACATAATATTTTCCATCAATAAGAATCTTTTAGAGCAAGAGAGAGGGGGAGGGAAAGAAAAATATTAGTATACATATTATATCATATTATGCTACATATTTCTGTAATCTATTTTTTTCATTATGTACTTTTTTTCAGAATATGGTTTAATAGAAAAACCACACGATTTCAAGTTTTAGTGTTATGCAGAACAAATATTTAATTTTTAAGGTCGTTTGATAAGAAAAAAAATTTAAGGTTAAATCCTAAGTTCAAGGTAAGGTTATTTTGAAGAATATTTACTCTTGTTATTAATGGGTTTTGTGTGGTTGAATTGTGTACAAATGATGAAATCCCAAGAGACTTAATTAGAAAGAAGATAGGCTTAGTACAACCACAGTATCTAGCCTGATAGATTCTGAGAAATGTTTAAATTATGGTATTACAGTTATATATTCTAAAAGATTCCTGCAACTCTGAATTAGTATGTATATATACTAATATATATACTAATTGCTAATATATATACTGATGATATATATATGTAGCATTTAGATTAGTTTGCACTAGGGAGAAAATTTTTGTAGATGGCGAATCACAACTGAGCTTCATTCCACTTTTGCCTTGTCAAAATATAACGCTCATAATAAGTACATTTCCAGATCTCAGTATGCATAGCAAAAATGATAGCTTTTGTTTATGAAGACTTTTAAGGACAGAAAGGATCTACAGGGAATGTAAGAAAATGACCTAGTTACTTTCAACAGCCACAAAAGGCATCAAATAATGGCCAGCTTTTTGCAAAGGAAATTCTTTTCAAAATTAACACCTATCAGCAATAACATTTTTCTGCAGTGCTTTTAGTCATTGTAGTTTTTGTCTGCAGGTTTTAAAATTGGTAGTCAAAATTGAGTACTCTGTGGCTTTATAGGAAAAATAACTATCAGCTCTTTACCAGTTATTATAGGTTAGTCACATTAGAACTGCATAAACATTAGAAATCTGATCAGGAAGTGACCTATCCAAATAATTTTTGTCTGAGTGTAAGTCTACCCTGTATTTAAGTTAAAACTCTACCCACTTTTCAGAAAAGATCAGATCATCTATTTTTCAAAGTGATAAATGGTTGTTTACTATAGGTAACAGCAGGCTTTATTTCTTAGAATATTTTTTAGCATAAAATGACATGTGGTCATAATGCCAACTATCTTCTTTCTTCAAAGCTTTTCAATGTTATGTTCTCTAAGTAAATGCGTAAAGTAATTTAAAGCCAAACTACTAGGGACTACTAGGTCTCTAGTTTTTATGTTTTTCAAATGAGTCCTACACTTAAGGCTAAATTTTCATTACTACGTAGGTGCTTAAGTACCACAGGAATCTTGAGTTTAGCTCAAAATTATCTTACGCTTGTTCCAGGAGTAGCAGTTTGTAATCAGTCTACTGATTGGAGGTCTTGGGCCTTTATATGACAACTCATGTTGTTTCAGCTTAGTTTGCTACAGAATGTAACTGCTACCATTTCTAACTCTTTGCAATTAATTTAAAAATTCTTTTGTCATTAATGCAAATAATCCCTTAGTCTCAGTCTCCTATCCTTGACAGAGGAGAACATTCTTGAAAGTATCTGCACTTACTTCAGCTGTGCTTTGTGCACTTTGAAAACAGAGGGCCAGACTGTGTGCCAGATGAGTGTTCTCTTGTTTCCTATGGTCCATGTAAATTACATTTTCTACATCCTTCTTGTCTCATTAACATAGTATCTGCTTTTATGGAGACAGAAGAAAATAAGAGGCAAAGATATAAGAACTCTGTATTGTGTCAGCCAAAATAACTAAATTTGATACAGAGGAATGAAAATGCCACAATTCCTATGAGATTATCTCCTGTTTTGATTCATTTAAGTCTAGAGAAGAGTGGAAACAATGTGAAAAAAGGTATCTGAATCATCAAGTTGGCAGGCAATAAGAAATAATCGTCAACGGCCAATATGTATTTATCAAAAATCTGTCTAGAGAGTCCAGGGTCAGAATTATATCTTAAGCTCACTAAATTTCATGCTAAAAGAAAATAAAATCATGAAACTAATTTAAAGTGTTTAGACTTTATATCAGACTGGTAAACCTTTTGGGATGTTTGAAAATATAATATTAATATAATCTCTGTAAAGCTGCAGTTATTATTATATATCGTACCATAGTAGTCACACGGGTGATCATCAAATAAAGCTTGGTAGGCTTGAAATCAAGTGTTACTGCTCTGGTGGTTTTTTACTTTTTTAAAGAAGAAAATACCCTTGTCTTCTTTCAATTGGTGTCTGATTCTGAAGATATTTTTCTCTAAGGAAATTTTTACTGAGATGTGAGTTAATCACTGGAAGTAGTACTCAAGGCTTCGAATATAGAACTTCCATCAGTTTTTTTCTTTATATGTATATCTTAATGTCTGAATGAATTCAGCAAAGAACAGCTTTCTCCAGTGGTAGGTAATTTTTGAGCTCTTAGATCTGTAGTGTTTAACATTATTATCATGATTTGAAAGAAAACATAAAACACAGATGAAGATCACGGTGACAAGGAACTAGGCAAGTAATAAATAATGAAAAGGATAGGCGTTCATGTCCATCTAGATGGGGCAACTTTGGCATAGGAAGAAAGACCCTGAAAATAAACAGGGTAAAATCAGGTTGCTTTATGAACTGAATATGAATATGAAGGGTCTGGATAAATTGGAAATGCTCTAGAGAAGAGCCACAAGAATGAGTAAAAGATTAGAAAACGAAGCTTTGATAATGAGCTTTTCAGTTCAGTAAATAAAAGTATAAATAGAATGACTGGAAATTGAAGCTGAGATGAATTTAGACTAGAAATTATTTATAACCATTAGGTTAATTAGTGTTGGAATGATTTACCATAGACTGGTTTGTTCTCCATCACTGGCAACTGATGGATGTTTTCACCCTAAAATATATACTTTAATTCAAAAAAGAATTAGTACATGCCTGTATTATACAAAAGGTTAGATTAGATGATCACAATGATCCCCTCAGGCCTTTAATCTATAAATTTATGAAATTCTCCAGCTGCTTTGGTTGTTCCATTGCGCTAGGCCCCTGTTGTTGGCCACTGCATCTAAATGTATTGCAGTATGACTCCACTTATGTGTAGCTGCCAAGGATGTGAATCTATTGAAACATATATCTAGAGCTTATCTCTATTATAAACTCTTGTTTAAATTGTTTTTCTTCCAGTAAAATAAACAAAAAGGCTTCTTTCAGGAAAGAAACCCATAATTACATATACTATCAAGCATTGTCAAGATGAAGTGAGAGGCCTGGAGATTCTAAGAAGTCATTTGCCAAACCCAGACTGTGTGCCTTCCTGAGATAAAGTACGTATATGAATAGAAAGCCTATCCTAGGCAAATGCCAGAAATAAAAATGTGTCATTGTATGAATAGAATGGAAATGAGGCTTGCAGGACTATAAGCTCTCAAATTTGAGAATGTAGTAATATTTAATCAGTAGCAAGTAAGAAGACATATTTATTGTGTTAGGTTCCTTCTCCAGCATTTTATGTATGTTTCTGTGAAGCAGCCTGTATTAGCCCCTGTCTAGGAGTCTGGAATGCATAGACTAAAAATGGAATTAATTTTTTCCTAAACTGGATTAAAGTTTCAGGTTGGCCAGTATGATTTTCTCTTTTTTTTTTCAACACTTCATCAATAGCCTCACTACTCTGTGTGTAGGACATTACAATACCATACCCATCTTCCCCATACCTGTATGGGTCCTCTTCCCTGTTCCAGGGGCCTTGTTCATCTTAGCCATTTGTCTTGCTCTTCATCCTTGTACCAGTCCTTTTGCAGACCCACTTGTTGTCTCTCTCTGTCACCTCATCTGGATCATTGTCTTACTCTAAGGTTCAGTTTCCTTTCTTAGCCATTCCCATTCAGTCTCCACCAGCAGCACGTCTCCTGTCTTCCATTCAGTTCCTTCTCCCAGCCGATAGCAACATTCTCTCTTGCTAATACCATTTGTTTACCCAGGTGGTTCCACTTCCCATCATGGATTATGGCCTTTTGTATCTTCTTTCAATATATCTCTTCCTCATGGACTTCCAGTTCAGGTCTCACTGCTCAGCCACACCTAATCTCCTCACCTTGGTTCTCATCCAATATCTGTCTTTCAGGTTAACACCCACTAATTTCCTCTTCTGGTTGTACTGCTGCAACTGTAGGCAACTCCAAGGCTGCTTGAAGAAAGAGCCTATCCCACCAGTGTATGAACATATGCACGCTATTAGAAAAATTTAATTCTCATTCTTGAGAAAATACTGAAGTTATTCAGAAGAAAATGGTTTTTGTTTTTTATTTAGCTAAGAGCAGCTCCGGTAAGATACTGTGTACCTGTTAATGGTGATTTGTTATTGTTGGCACTTGCATTCAGAAACAGCATATGCTTTCTTAAATCTAGCAATTCTTTGCAAGAACAGCCCTACTGTAGGAGGCTCTTCAGTCTTTATTTGTTGCCAATCAGCCAAGGAGTAAATCGGCCTCATTTGCACGGAGCTGGAACTCTCCTTTCAGAAGTCTGTTCAGCTCTTTTACCTGAGTTATGCTTTGCAGTTTTATTCACGTATGTAGTATTTGAGAGTAGTTTTCCATGAATGGAAACAAAGTCCAGTCATCTGGCATGGATCTTTTTGGTTAAATGTTCACTTATAGACCTTGTGACACACAATAATTTTTATTATATCTGAAAACACTTAGTGGACTTGCTTCCTATTACATTAAAAATTGTAAGGGTTATACACATCAGCATGCAGATGAAGAAATTTATACTGTTGATTTTGACTTTTTCTGTGCCCTGACTTGTAACTTGATTTGAACCTGCGTTGTAAAGTTGACATGAAAATGTACCAGCCTAGGCATAAATTCACTCATCAGCATTTTACCATAATGATTGATGATAATGGACAAGACTAATGATAATTTACTTGCCCGTCAAAAGAATTTCTCACCCCAGGCAAGTGGGCAATTAGAACTTTGCAAGGCTGACTTAAGCTTAGTTATTTGTGAATTGCTTCACTTTTTAATGTTCTATGATAATGTTTGTCTTATTTTTAAAAAAAACTATGTTTGCAACAATTGCTACATTTGCAATTGTTGCAATTGCAACAATTGCAACAATTACTACAGAGAAAAGCATTTGAAAATTGCTTTTCTCTGTAGTTGTTTTTATCTTTTGAATGGGAGCTATTGATTTCTGTATTAATGTCCTACTGAACATATTAAGAATATTTTTCAAGACTCTTCAAGTTGCTAGGAAAGTATCCATGGAAAATGGATAATTTCTTCTTTTTAACACCCTCCTGAATATCAAATTTTGGAAAACCTCTATGTTTTTTTGGTTAGTCATTTAATACAACGCTACTTTGCAGCACTAAAACAGGAGAAAACTGTAGAACTTGTTTGCTGATTGATCTATTGGTAATGGATGCAATATATAAGTATTACCACTCTTACATTAGCACAAACTCACATTCTGAAAATTTGGCCCTGAGTTTAATGCCATGTGGTGAAATTGTGATTCCTTACAGGCTCGCTGGCTTTCAAATGATGAAAATGTTCTCATTCTTCCTTTCTACAAAGTTTTAACATTCCCACAGTTTTGTTTCATAACTAGCTGTGTTCTTAGATATGGATGAAATATCCATACTGGTGGTTGGTGGTGGCTGGACTGGAAATTTCAATTCTGACTGGGGAAATACACCAAAGTTGCTTGGATCTTTTGATAAAGTGTCCTTGTTAATCCTAAGCCTCATCTCATGTAGATGTCGCAGTCTGAAGTTTAGATTTCCAGTCTAGATTAGCTGTCTAAGCACTCTCTGTATGTCACAAAAAGCCCCCCAAAGTCCCTCTGAAAGGCTATCCATCCCATTTTAAAACAGTTTCTGAGAGGGAGTGGAGTGATGGACTGCTCTACAGAAGTGCCTGTCTCTCTCCATTCCTCCAGCCCTGTGCTTTTGATCACACCTCTCACCCTGGCCCTTTGTATCCAAGTCATGCCAGTTCTTCCTATGACATCTGCCACAGATGTTATTTCCTCTCTATCTTATTCCACATTCTTTCCAACTGAACTGCTGTGATTCAAATATATGGAAGATGAAGGCTGAATTTAAGAACCCACGCTGTTGTGTGTACACACCTATGACCAAGAGCCACACTAAACAGAACCCTAGTGGATCCACTGCTCTGTGGATCTTCCCATGTCATACGCCCTAGGAGAGACCACATCAGTTTTCTGCTTTGTCTTCTGTCACTTGTTTATGTTTAATCCTAGTGAGGAGTTAAACTCCTCTTCCCTGAGCCAATCTTGCAAGAATCTGGCCACATCTTAGCCAGTAAGAGTATACTTTTATTTATATGCCTGGTGTCAGAGTCTGAACAACTTGGAAGGACTAAAATATCTCCGCAAACCCTCAGATACAAATCTTGCAACAATAAAAATTCCCCAAAGTATGAATGCTACAGAAAGAAGTTAGTCGTTTTGCTATTAAGTGCTATATGTAAAGGACAGAAAACTGACTTTCCGGAAGGACTAACATCTTCTTGACAGATACAATTGGCTGATTTTTCCTATTCCCTACCTTAATGGATGACACCTGTAAAAAAAGTAAATCTATTTTTAATGGGGTAGTCTGCCTAAATGACCCAATTTCAGGAAGAGTGCACTTTCATGAATATTTATTTAATGTGAAAACACTAAAGTAAACTACAAACTACATTCTATAAATAAAAACAGCCCAGAGGGTCAAACAGTGATAGACTGTATGATATGAAAGCTAATTTAGTATTGCTTTATGCGCTACGTTAGCAAAACAGATCCTAGTGTGTAGCTGTTGCTCGCAACAGCAGTCAAGAGTTCTTTTGTTACCTTTGCACAGGCAGCTTCTGGGTACCAAGGAGTGGTTGAAGCAGATACTATGTTTTAAACATGTATTCTCATAGCTGGCTGTGAAAAAAAGAACAAATTTTCTTTTGTCCTTCTATATAATTCTTAACATTCACTGTTAGTATGGGTTGCCATTCCAGTTTAGAATATGTTTAGACAGGAGATGCTTTTGAGAGGGCATGCAGAGACAAGTCCCTGGTTATCCTCCCGGTTCTTGTTAGTCAGTTTAATTCCATCAAAATGTTCCTATTTAGTGCAGACTCTTTTCTATGGCAAAACAATAACCAGTGTCCTATAGGGTGTCCTTAGGAGGTGAGCTTAATAGCATTAGGCAGCATTTGGGGATATGCAATTATTATGTTCCACATACCTATAACTGCATTGACAAAATAACTGGCAAAGTAAATCTAGTCTTACTCAACTCCCACCACAATCAAATGAGTTATGTAGGCCTACCATGTCGTGTTTATATTTTCTTAGACTGGACATTTTTGTGTGCAGTTTATTTCTAAATATACCGGTAGGATCTGAATGTGGAAAGGATCTAGGAGTGGGCCACTAACTAGTGTCGCAATATGCCTTAGAACTAGATATGTACTCTTGTGTCTGTTATGCTTACACAGGAGAGGAAGTGATCTAGATAATGAGAAGACCAGCATTAGACCAGAGCGAAAAATCCTACTCAGATATTTATACCTCTTTCAAATGAGTGTACAGAATCATTTAAAATAACAATTATTTTAATCATTTTATCATAAAACTGTATTGTAGCCAGAAAACTAACATATCTAAACTCTTTCTCTTTGCTCCAATTATAAGCAATTATATTTATCAAAGTGATTCCTATAAAATTTTTAAATTTTTTAACGTAAGGTTTTTTTATATGTAAGTGCCAACATACCTCATACACGACCAATGTTGAATTTGATGCTTTATTCATTCTATCACATGTAGTTAATCTTAAGATTTCTCTCTGTTGTCTTTCAATACGGTAATATACCTTCATTTATGGAATACTCAGCATTTGAGGCTAGGCAACATGTGATATCACTTCTTTTTTTATTTAAGCAACACCAAATCATCACTTTTTTGGATTTAAAAAATACCAGTTTGAATGACAACATTTATAGGAAGTGTGTGAGAACTGCTTTCCTACACAGAGACAAGCTATAGCCAAACCATCTGGTTCCAGTGAGACAGTAACTCCTGAACCCACTAAATTCTTGTAGGTTCTGTGTAGCTGACTGGCCTGGGAGCCTTTCCTTGCAGAAACCCAAGATATTGCCAATTAGGTTATCATTGGTAACTTACTGCATGGAAGCTAAAGCTCTCCATAGTATCTGTGGGAACTCACCAGCTGCTGGAGCCGCTTCCTCATGGGAGACTGCTGATCAGATTCGTTTTCTCCTTGTCAAGTACCAATTCCTAGCTCAAGCTATTTTAGAAACCACATAAAGTAGCAAATCTCATCATTTTTGTCTTACCTTGAGGATGGAGAATATTTTACATGCTGTTGTTCTCCACATTTTTAAAATTGCAGGAGGTACAGGAAGAAGACACAAACATTTTAAGAGCTGGAGAAAATGCTTTATAGTGGGAGATTTAAATAGCTCAATCTGTTTATCTTATCAAAAGAAGATTGATAGGTAACATGATTGCAGTGTGCAAGTAAATTCACAGGAAGAAAATACTGGGTATTAAAAAGCTTTTTTAATTCAAGCACAGAAGCTTGGTAGAAACTAATGCTGGAATCTTAAACCAGTTAAAACAAGTTGGAGTGAGGTGCAAATTCTTACTGGTAGGTATCATTACAGAATCACAGAATCACAGAATCGTATAGGTTGGAAAAGACCTTTAAGATCATCGAGTCCAACCATAAACCTAACACTGCCAAGACCACCACTACACCATGTCTCTAAGTACCTCATCCAAATGTCCTTTAAATACCTCCAGGGATGGCGACTCAACCACTTCCCTGGGCAGCCTGTTCCAATGCTTGATAACCCTCTCGGTGAAGAAAAATTTCCTAATATCCAGTCTAAACCTCCCCTGGTGCAACTTGAGGCCATTTCCTCTTGTCCTATCACTTGTTACCTGGGAGAAGAGACCGACCCCCACCTCTCTACAACCTCCTTTCAGGTAGTTGAAGAGAGCGATGAGGTCTCCCCTCAGCCTCCTTTTCTCCAGGCTAAACAACCCCAGTTCCCTCAGCCGCTCCTCATCAGACTTGTGCTCCAGACCCTTACCTACTGGAGCAAACTCTTAAACTGGGACTCCGTGTCTTGTGGTATCTTTGAAATGAGACTCTACATGCACTGGCAAAACCCATGTCATTATGCTAAGTAAGAGGGTGAGTAGCATGTTTAATGACCTATGAGCTGCAGGAAACTAGCCTAAACATTTTATGAATACTTCTGGCCTTACCCTTTATGAAATCTATGAAATGCCAAAATTGTCTTCTGTTGGAGACATATTGAGCCCACATGCTGAGTTTGTAAAAACACTTATGCACATGCTGAACCTTAGTGGATTCCAAGATATTCAAAACTCAAAAAACAAAAAAAAGAAAAGGGAATTGTTTATTTGCCAGGACTTCTAATATCATTTTTGCATGACATTTTACAGCAAAGATTCTCATGCTGAGGTTCACTGCTAGTCTGCTCATCTCTTGCAGCTGGTCATTTGCAAAGGGGCTTGTTTCTTTGTTTTGCCCTAGCAACATGCATTAAAAGAAAAGATAAAATACTCTTTGACTCCACTGAAGTCAAAGGCACAACTCCAACAAGCTGTGACAGGGCTAAGATTTCACCCTAATATTTAGCTAGTGTTTTTGTCTTGATATACACAATGCCTGTACTTCTTGCAAAGGTTTTAAGATTTTATAGGTTTGCAAATGGAAGGCCTTGGACTGCACAGTTGTGAATGAAAGGAAGGGTAGATTATGAGATTATCTCTATGAATACAAGATGGATTGCTATGAAAAATATTGTGGGACCTTATTTTATAGTATGTGATATTTTACTTATTGTCATTTTATCGTTATAAGGTCGTGGTAGCACATTAAAATGTAGGACTACGTAAGAATAAACGGCACATGGGAGCATCTGGTATGTCTCTATATATACTATGAATATTTTTATTTAAAAAAATCAACAGAATAAGAGAATCACTCTTCCTTATTTTACCAGTGTACAACTTTTTCCTAGATTGCTGCCAGTTTTTCATTTTCAGGTCCCTTTTCTGCATCCTTTCTGTCATACATCCTAATCTCCCTTTTTATAACACCGTCTCAGAGTGATTCATTTGTGACAGTCACAGAAGCATGCACTCCAACACCCACACGCAGGTAAATCTGCTGCGGTGATATATTTTAATTACAGATTTAGTCAGAAGTAATTAAGGTTTTATGTCACAGGGATAGCGGAGAGTTTTAAAAATTCATGTGGTTTCAGTCTTTGTGAGTGCGCCGTTTGTGACACAATGGCTTGCAAAACAGGAACGACCCCTTAGTGCTGTTAGATTAATTAATAGAAAGAGAATAAACTTAATGGAGCTAGAAAAGTGCAAAAAATTGTGTTTTTTCCACTGTATATCACACAGATGGAATGGTCGTCCTGGGATTGCGGCGGGGGACAGTAATTGCATTTTAATTACAGTGCTGATGGCTTCTGCTTCCTACCAGATGGAAGGCCCTTTTAAAATAGAGGCACAATAGCAAGCCTCTGCTTATTTTCTCTTCTGATGCTGGCTAACATAAAGTGACACAAGACAAAAGCTATTATGGTATGGTTTGATCAGAAAGACTTTATTCAGTGCTATAATACTTTCTAGTATGAAGAAAATCCATTCTCTGCCAATATTAAAAAGACTCTTTTTCTGTCTAGAAACTAAAATGAAAATATGCAGGGAACTACCTACTACTTTTATTAGTAACAATCATAGTTAATCACATTGTTGCTAGGTTGATAATATTTATAGAAGGGAAGATAGATAACTGAGACTTCCTTTGTTTAGAATGCTTAGCAAAGATGGTTCTCAGGATGGCACTATACAGAACAAGGTGTGGGTTAGATTGAAGTTAACAGATACAAAGTTTACTCTATGATGTCCTTTATTTTACAAATATTATTGGGAGTTAGCAAACATAAAAGTGCTGATTATTGAGAAACTGATGTTGCAGAGAAGGGTCAGATTTGTAAATAGTGTGAAAATTACATTCAGAGCCATTAAATTGCATTAAGAAGCATACCTTTGTAGATGCACATACAGTATTCATAAGTGAATAAATGAATTATATTTAATAATATTTCACCTTTTTGTCATAGTTTAACTGCTTTATATATTAGTTTTCTTCAGCAAGATGCCCTTCCACTGTCATTGCATCTTCGAGACTGTAGCCTCTGTTATTTTTTATTGTAAAGATATATATGATAATCTTTTATCTATGCTTTGAGTCTTAAAAAAGTGCAGGTAGCAATAAATAAATTTGCTTCATAGTTAATGTATAACCGATTTGTTAAGCCACTTCTTTGTGCCAAAGGTCACTCTCTGTAATTTGTATGTAAGAAATGCAGTGGGTACCAGGCTAAAATAGTAATATTATTTAATACTTGTAATAATTAATAAAAATTAGCACATTGTAGCTCAGAAAGATGACTTTTAGTGCTATGCTGCCAGCAACTCAGCTGCCTCCCGGGCAGTTTCCAATTAACCCACTGGAGTCAGCTCCATATTGTCAAGGATTTATGCTCAGAAAAGACACTGAGCAGGCTGCCGAAGGTGCTTGCTTGGGGAGTGTGAAAATGGAGGGAACTGGGGAGAGATTGGAAGGGTCCAGACAAAGGGTTCATGTTGTCCATTCTCTAGCTCTGTGGCATTTCAATACTGGTAATAGTGGAGCATCTCCAGTCAGATTATTCTTGATAAAAATATATTTGCACAAACGTTTATATAACCAGTATTTTTGCAGGCCATTAATACACTCATCATGTTCTTCCATAACAAATTTATGTCTAATTTTTTACTACTACAGTCCAAAAGGTCACTTTGAGTATTACATTAAAGGTTCAAAAGATGAATTAAAAAAAAGCAAGTGAAAGACCAAGTAAAATATCCAGTGCTTTCCTCACTTTGGTCTTCATGAAATTGTAATCAGTTCTTTTTTTTGTAATCAATTAAAGTGTAAGGGCTTGCAAGCCCGTTGGAAGAAGGTCTCAGAATTCTCAGTGATCTTGACAAAACTGCAGGAATGATTCAGTAACGACAACACCAAAGCATTACATTTAGGAAGGAGAAATAAGTATTGAGTACAAAATGTAGTGTCACTGGTTAGGGAGTTGCACTAAGGAGGAGGGCGACAGAGAAATAAAAGCTGAATTTGAATATTGTAGTTGAATGGCAAAAACAGGAGATATTTTTCCAAAATGTGTAACTAGGAGTGTTGTATTTAAGACATGAGATAATGATTACGATTTACATCAGGCTGGTGATATTAAAATGGGTAACATCTCTTGCTTTAGGGTTTACTTCAAGAAAGATACAGGTAACGAAGTTTCGGAGGAGAGCAATCTAAAGATACAGTAATCAATGGTTCTTCATATCTTCATGTCATAGGATTTTACTCACAGCAAAAGATTTAATGAGATTGTAAAGGGTTTTTCTAACTACAGGGATAATTAGTGAATGGAACAGGCTGTTTAGGTCATGAACTTTAAAGACATTCTTATAATCTAACGAGGGATGTGTGGTCAAGATGATATCACAGTGATGTGAGTGTATGGGGGTAAATATCTGTGAAGTGTAGTTTTGGTCTATGTCAGTTATACTTTGTCAGTGTTTATTATTATCTCTTATGATCCCACAATTACCTCTGTGGTCCCTTAGAGCTCTTCATTCCTTATGGTTCTTGCTTATTAGGTCTTGTGCTCTTCCTCTAATTACCTCTGTATTTTTTAATTTCTGTAAAACTGTAAAACACCAACAGCAAAAACACGCTTCATCTGAGATAAAAAACTATGCCTCATGAGATATGAAATTTTCAAGTATTGAAAATGATGTTTCCATTGCGAGTTTGTGAAAGTGGTATAAAATGTGAGTTTCGTGTTGGAGCAGCTTAAAATGTGCGCACAAATTTTTTGTACTTCACGTTCAATTCAGAAAAACACTGGTGTGTTGAAGAAGTCAAGAGAAAAACTACAAAAGTAATAAGGAAATGGCAAATAATTATTTGCTACAATAAAGTGAAATATCTAAGGCCATGGTGCAGCAAAAGAAAACATATGCTGAAAGGTATAAATAGTTACGCTGACATCAGGGTTAGCGCATCGTTTGGTTAAATGCTCCCGTGGGTAAGAATTGATCAAATAATGTCTAAGGTACATGATGGTGCCCTGTAAATATTTAAAGGGTAAAAAAACCTAAAGGAAAGAATTTTGAGACAATATAGGAAACTATTAAAAACTAATGGAGTGAAAGAAAATACTACCTTTGTGCAATATCAGGAAGTTAAAAATATCCAATTACATTTGAGGATGAAGATTTGATCATGAGATCAATAGACTTCAGAACAGTTTTCCAAGAGTAGTGGTGCAGAAAAACATAAAGGTCATAGTACAAGGTCAGAAAAAATGTCCATCTATAGCAATCTCTTGTGGCCATCAGCAGATGTTTATATTAGAAAATGAAAACAGGACGAGAATACATAGAAGCTACACTACTTAACATTTAAAAATCAGAAACAAACATTAGTAGAAAAAATATTGTAAAAACATTGCAGCACTAATTGTTGGAATGGGGTACACGACCTAACTGTTTTTTCATTCTCCAATTTCAAAACATCAGTCTTAGGAAATTTGATTTCATCATAAAATTAATTGAGTGAAAACGATATTCTAGAATGCTCTAGGAATTCTATTTTGTGGAGTCATCATGTTGGTATTGGGTGATGCTTCACTGTGGTAGAGAACACCGCAATAGAGATTATTCCTCATTATTCCAGTATCTATGCATATTTTTGCTTTTATTTGTAGAGCTGCTGTTAAACACAGGTGCTGGGAAGTCATCATGTTGACTCCAGCTTCTCTGGAAACAACAGGAAAAAGTATTTGCTAAGTAGAAATTAAGTTTAGACTTATCACTAAAGAACAAAGAACAGTAACTGAAAATATGAAAATAAATATGAAAATATGAAAATATGAAAATAAATTCAGAGTAGTCCCATACAGGAATAATTCAGTCAAATGCATACTACTTATTACGTTGTTTCATTGTGAAATTGAAGTTTATACTGTTATGTGCAAAGATCTGAAATGGTTAAGAACTTCCCAGTATCAAGCTCCTTATTTAAAGACATTTTTACAGGTATATTATTTCTGGCATTAAAATGATAAAATTCTCTCACACATTATGCACAGACTAGAGGACGAAGACAGCTTTAATCTTACAAGAATTAATATATAGTTCTTTATGTGAAATTTGCTACTAACCATCACAACACTTCTAAGTACTTCATATGATAAATATCTTATGTTTTCAGTATATATACTTTTGTACTGAAATTATTATGATAATCTGGCTTCCTGAATTTCAAAATATAAAATCATAGGTTTTATTTTATTCTAAAATAAAGTGCAATTGCACAAGAAATATTTAGATCCCAAAGGACTGTGGCAACATTAGCAGAGATGCTGGACATTTGTATTAAATATCTACTTAAATTGTTCATATTATGTTTCAAATCAGAAATAATAGAAGATTCATCTAGATACCATGGTAATAGGTGCTATAGAAATTAGTAAAAAGAAACAAATATTTGACATGTGTATGTCCATATTTAGGCAAATTGATGATTTCTGGCACTGTTATAAATTTCTACATTGTAGAGAAAGTTTGCCAGCAAGGAACAGAAGGAGTATTGACTTTTTACTGTAATGACATTTCTATCAAATTAATTATAAACTTGGGAAATATTAATCTAATTGAAATAATACTGCTAAAAGAAAAATACAGTTAGGTTTTTTTTTCTGACAGTTTAATGGTTCACAAAAAGTGAAGGACTTGAAATACAAGTATTAGAGAAAATAATTGCTAGTATTATAATAATTCATATGAATATTGTTGAAAAGTATTAAAAATATCTATTCACCTATTAAAACTCCATCTGACAACTGTGGAAGTAATTTATTTTTTATTACTAATAAAGAAAATAATATAAATAAATAATAAAGAAAAATGTATATGATACTTTAAAATTTATTATCAAAACACTTGTTGATCAGCAATCTATCATATTTAAAATTTTGTCACGACACAGTAAAAATGGCAATGACCAAATTAAAATGGGATTCACCTTCCTGTCACGTTTGTATTTGCCAAGCTAAAGAAAGAGTGTTCTAAAATAGATTACATTGTTTAAATTAAAAAAAATGAGATACTTGAAGATTCTAATGATGTTCTTCTAAAGGAACAAAAGACACGGTTTGCCAGGTTAGTCAAGGCCTCAGGTAGATGCGTAAAACTAGCTCATGCTCAGCTGGACTGCACTGAATCCAGGGTAAAGGCCAGAACCTGAGAGAGAGCTGGGAAGTTAGGAGGTGCTCAGCATCTATTAAGCACAGGATTTAAGTGCAGAATGGTGTAAATGAACACTTCTATTAAAGCACAGTAGGCACACACGGCATTGGGAGACTAGTTTGTGCAAAGAAAACATTGACAAAAAGGCAGTGGCATGCACCTTGTTTGCATTTTTAGTGAAGATCATGATCTGAAAACACTGAACTGGGGTGTTGATGCTGTTTTCTTTGCAGGTGCAGCAATGAAATTTGGTGCATCTGAAAAATGTACCACTGAGTGCTCTTGACCCAAAAGGGTTCCCTTCAGTATTCATGGCATCTTCCGGTTTACATATAAACATTTTCTTAGCGGTCTGCTAAAAGCTGCTAAAACGGCCTTTATCACCTTATTTTGTATTGAGTGTCTAAATAATGGCCACATAATGGGAAAGAAAGTGCTGTAGACTAAGTTTAGTAAGTGGCTGATTCTTGAATCAGGTAGTTTACTTATGGGTGCACCACACTTGGATCTTTAAAAGAGTTGTTAACCTCTGAGTGACGTAGGATGATCTTCATTTTTTGCCTAATGCATTGCACAGTTTACTGAAGATTTCTTGGGGGATAGACTGAAATCTTCGTTCTCTGCACCACGAGAAAACCACAGAGCTCCTTAGTGACTGTCACTGCATATTCATTTCCGTACAAGCCATAGATATGTTAGGTTACCCTTTTGTAACAGGACTAGCTTGTGCACTGCAGCCCTCAGTTTCAGTCCCAGCATTGCTCCTCTTGGTCTGTCTTCCTTATTGAGCACTCACAAGAAAAAGAGAGGAGCATGAGAAGGAAGCTTCTGTGAAGCACAGTGCCCTAAGGTCAGCACAACAGGGCTTCCAAACCTGGATCCTTCTGCATCAGGGCACCTTTGAATTCGTGAAAAGGGACACACATTTCATTTTAAACAGCTGCTGGATGTGGTAAGCATTAACAGTTCATACTTTTCTTGACAAGTGATCCAAAAATGGGTTGAAGTGTGATGTCTTAATGTGTAAACAATACTAACAGGTCCTGACTTTGGCTCAAGGCTGCTTTGGGCCTAAGAAACTGGTTGGCTGACTCTTAAATATTAGGATGGGTTTTCTATGCTGTAACTGTATTAGATTCAGGGGGGGTAGAGGTATCTAGAACTTCATTAATTTCTCTGCAGGTTCTTGATCTGACCGTGTGAAAAAAACTGCACCACTAGTGAAAACAGCATGAAGCTTGTTTTTTGTTAGATTTACAAGAGGGAAAATAATTGGTGCTGCTTTAGTATTTACAGCTTTCTCTTGAGAGACAGGTAGTATTCACAGGCAAAAATTGCTTTTTCTGCCTGTGGGTAGGTGGGTAATGCTGAAGCAATTTGAGTCTGGTTGTTAACTATAAAATAAAATTAACCCCACTCTAAATTCTTTGCCATACTCCAGAGTTGGATGTTGGAAGCAGAGCTCTTTTGCAAAAGTGGCATACTGTGATTGGGACCTGCACAAACCCTTTAGCACGAGTCTTGCTGTTAATCTGGGCTTTCTAAAAATATAGATATGCTTGATTATCTGTCCCTGTTCAGGAGTTAGCTTTCTGCAGGTTTTTCTAAATTGCAGTTCTTACTCTGTGCTCTGAAAGAGCTTTGTCTGTGTAAGGATGCAAAGTGTATTAGAAGGGAATGGTTTTAAAAGCAACTGATACTTCTGAATGATATGTTATAGAGAACTGTATTCCACTTGTAATGGCAGTATTAACTCCACCTTTATATCACACGCTTGTGCTTTTGGTATAAAAGTATTATCAACTTGTTTTTCCCACTGTTTGTATAAAATGTATTACTGTACTATGGCTACATGTTGTTTGTTTTTATTACCTTTATCACATAGTAAAGATAGTGTAAGAGTTACACAGAAATGTCTCTCTTTTCCAGAAAAGTATTTATTTAGGTATTCGTTTGCAAGTTCTCGGTATGTTGATTCATCACTGAAGCAGGCAACCCTTGTGTAAAGGAGGCCTACATAAAAAATACTGTAAATATATAAAAGACATTTATCAGAGAGTAGCTAAATGAACCCTGCATAATAAGAAAATGATAAACTCCTTTGTATTAATTGCTAAAAGCAGTAATTCTATTTGACAGAGCACTGAACTGAGACTTAGGAGATCATATTCACTGGCTAGAGCAAATTCGCGTATCGGCTTGCCTCATTTTCCACATCTATATAATGGGAAAAATGCTATTGACTTTCTTTGTAAAGCATTTTTAAGATTTAATGCTGAATAATGCCATATATGAGATATGTATTGTTTATAATCTACTGAACACAGAAATACAAAACCAAAGTGACACTTTGTGTCTAGAAACTATTTGGAGTAAGGATTTGCAAGTCTTCAGGAGAGTGCATTCCAGATTTACAGCCTTTAAAAAGCACTGATAGAAATTTAGCGTGGTTAAACTGGGGAATCAATAATAACAGGAACCACATAGCTATGATGTTCATGATAGGACACAGAGAGAGGACTGTAGCTCTGTACCAGTGCCCTGAATTGCTTTCAATTTATTCTTCGGTCCAAACAAGAACTGTTCCATTATATAAATCATGTTTAACTTCTGTACAGCTTCTGAAGGTTTTAAGTGTTGGCTATATTTTAATCTGATTTACATATGGCAAAGAATTAAAATGTGCATGTCTGCATTGTGAACACAGTGGTTATATTACTCGTCTGAGAAACAAAGTAGTCTGTACACAGGTAAAAAACGCTTCAGAAGATATCCATTCTTCTTACTTTGTTGTTTACTGTTGGTACTCTGATCCCTCATTACCTCACACAGGATGAGTATGATTGTATGTGAATCCTTTTATAAGTGCCTTCTCCAGCATTACAGGTACAATATATTACTCTCTTTTCCAACAGTTCTACATAGATTTAGTTCTAAAAGCAGATATTCCCTGAACAGAAAATCAGTTCCATACTGCTTATTCCCGTGTCCTAGCCCATTGAGTCAGGGTGGTTATTTAGAACATCTTCCACAGTCCGTCTCAATGAGCTTGATGAGCACCGACAAAATAGAAATTATGATTATGAAAGGCCATGTAAGATTTCTTTCCTGCCCACAACAGCTTCATTATGCTTTGACACTTCCTGTTTTGAGTTCTGCTCTTCCTTAGCTTCCTGAGTCACTTTCTAGGCCGGTTCAGCATCAATAGCTTTCTGGTGTGATTGCCTGAAAATATGTTCATGTAGGTCAGCTTCTTGAAATACAAAATTTGAGAAATATAAGTAAAATGAAGCCTGATTAAAGTTCCTCTTAAAACCAAGTGTGCTAATTTAGATAACACTCTCCCTACAGTTTTTTAGAGTACATGCCTCTCTCATTTTTTGTTTTGGTTGATTAATCAATATTTTCTTAGAAAGATCTATTGGTCTTAAAGGAATGTGTTTTATTAAAGACAATCCTTGAGGAAAATGGTCTAATGATTCCTTACAGAGAAGCCTCTTTTCAGTCACACTTTTTGTGCATAGAACTATCTATTTTTATCTCAAAGACTGCGCATGCATTTGCACTACATGGCCAGAGTATTTCTTTATAAACCGCTTCTGTTCTTGAATATCTCAAAATCTTCCCATTAAGTAATATTTATTACCATGAATGCTTACAGAGGAGCTATTCAACTGTGATGTGTATCAAAAGGAAGAGAAGCAAAGAAATTACTATGGTTATCATGACCCAAATGACATTTATTTGGTACACATCCATAACAAAATGTGTAAAAAGAGGTGACAATTGTTTCTGTGAGGAGCAGTCTACAAACTTAGCCTTCATTAGACCATCATGTCTACAACAATGTTACAGCAAGACTTTCACTTAGTGTTTGTACAGAAAAAAATTGCTTACCAATTAAGTCGTAGCCAAGGTCTGTGAGATGGAAGATAAATGTGAGGGAAGTACTTAGTATTAAATACAAGCTGTAGCCAGATGTCTTCTGTTGCGACATGGGTCAGCTTGTGTTTCATTTCTTCCCCTCTAATTTTTGGAATAATACATTATTTGATGCCAGGTACATTGGTTCATGTGCTATAACCAGAAATATAATTTTTTTTTCCCTGGCATTTGACATAGTTCTGGAATCAAAGAGTCAACTTAAGTATTTCAGCATTTATTAGGGATTTCTTTATATCTGTGATGAATTTTGTCTTGTTGGATAGAATGCTGAATATTTGTGTCAATATGCATACCAGATAGGTTGTTCATATGCGCTGGTTCATATGCACAACTATAATTGCACACTCATTTCTTTACTTCACTGCATTAAAATTCTCAACCACAGTGTTTCATTAATGGGTTTATTGCCCTAATAAGTTTCAGTGAACCCCAGTAAAAGAATATTAACTGTCATAAGTAGATTTTAAAAATTTAGATATAATAACTTGTAGTTAAAATATTTAATTATTGTAGTATCGTGTGCCTTCCAGAGACTGTAAGGGGTGTAGACGAGTGAATTTAAGGTAGTGACACAGACAAGACTGATACCCTCTTCACAGAGGTTCCAAGTGATACATCCATTACTATTAGAATAGGCTAGAGTCAAATTTCCAGAGAAATCTAGTTCATCAAGGGCTGAGAGACAATATCTTATATATCTTATTTCTGAATAAAATTAACAATTAATCTTCACCCACCACTGTCAAAGTGAAGTCCAGAAAAGAGACGACAATGTGATGCAACCTCCTGAAAGGAAGCACAAATGTAAAAAGGACCTCACTCTTAGGCTTCAGGAGAGCAGACTTTTGTCTGTTCAGGGACCTGCCTGGAAGAATCCCATGGGTTACAGCCCTGGAGAGAAGAGGCGTCCAGGAGAGCTGGTTGATTTCAAGGATCACATTCTCCAAACTCAGGAATCATCCATCCTGAAGAGAAGGAAATCAGATAAAGACAGCAGGAGTCCTGCATGGATGGACAAGTTGCTCTTGAAAAAGCTCAAACATAAAAAGGAAACGTACAAGAGGTGAAAGAAGGGATAGGTGACCTGGGAGAAATATAGACACTCTGAACATGCAGGGATAGGGTTAAGAAGGCCAAAGCCCACCTGGAGTTGAATCTGTCCAGGGACTTGAAGGCCAACAAGAAAGGTTTCTGTAAGTACTTCAACAGTAAAAGGAAGATAAGAGAAAATGTGGGCTCACTGCCAAATGGGACAGGGGATCTGGTGATAAAGGACGCAGAGAAGGCCAGGGAACTTTGTCCTTCTTCTCAGTCTTTGTTGGTAAGACTGCTTTTCAGGAATCCCAGGTCCCTGAGGCCAGTGGTAAAATCTGGAGCAAGAAAGGCTTACCCGTGGTGGAGGAGGATCAGGTTAGGGAAAATTTAAACAAACTAAATTGGCCCAGGAGTAGATCTTATCTGTGTGTATAAATATCTGATGGGAGGATGTAAAGAAGACAGAGCTAGGTTCTTCTCAGTGATGCCCAGTGAAAGCACAAGAGGCTATGCACGCAAATTGTAATTACAAGCAAGTGCATTTAAAAATAAGAAAACACTTTTTTTTACTGTAAGTCTGGTTGAATGCTGAAACCACTTGCCCAGAGAGGGTATGGAGTATCCATCTCTAGAGATATTAAAAAGTTGACTGAACATGGTCTTCAACAGCCTGCTTTAGTTCACTCTGCTTGAGCAAGGGGGTTGGACGAGACAACCTCCAGAGGTCTCTTCCGAACTCAACTGTTCTGTGATTCTGTGAATATAAAAACAATGACTTTGTTGTATCAAAAAGGACAGTATTTAAGCATTGCCGAACTAACAAATCCCTTAATCAAAGAAAATGGATTATTATTCTTTTGCAAATGCTCACCCAGAATAAAAAGGACTGTTCTTACTTAGGAACATTAACTGATGACCTCTACTTTCTTTATTGTAATTTGTGGTAATATGGGATAGTGTTAATGCTTATAAACTTCAAAATGACAGTGCATTGTAAGAATGCTTTGCATAATTTTATAATTGAAACTTTAAGCTATATTGGAGATTTTAGTTCAGTTCACTCACATAGAGAATTTGCATGAATGTTCTGAAGTAAATGCTAGTAAATACTATATATATTCTTCCCCTGCTCTTCAAAGCATGGATTCTCTTATGCACATGCTCTTCCTAGCATGTTATCTCTTCCTAGAAATGTTATTAACATAAACAAAAATTTGCTAAGATCAGTAATCACAATCAATTATTTGATCAGTCTATAATATAGATTACATTAAGGCTCATGTACTGTTGCATTTCCAATAATAAACATTTATAGCAATTATTTATATGAAATATCCATACTGGGTTCCCATACTGCATTTATCATTAGGTTCCCACAGAGATGAGAGAGTAAACGTAAAATTAAAAAATTCATACCGGGTTTTATTAGAAGGCATTCAAGGACCTTCAGCATTTTGACTGTGTTAAAACACTCTGTCAGTTCTCTGTGCGGTTACTAAGATTAATTGCCTTTTCTGTGATTCAAAGAGCTTTAAATGTACTCGGTCTGTATGTGAATTTTCTGTATGTGCATGCTTGTTGCAGAACAGTAAACTATAAACTATTTTGTCCACTGTGCCTAATTTTGAAAGCTTGTAATAAATCCTAATGTTTTTGTATCTCCTTAAATAAAAGTTGAAATGGAGAAAAACAGGGAAGGCAGTAAATGGTGAGAGAGTCTGATTTCATCTTCCCTTTTTCCTGCAGTGCATATGGTAGTTTCTTGCTGTAACTGTGGATCTGAGAAATGGGATTGGAACAGTTCTCCTAAGGGGAGGGAGATCTGATTTTTTTCTTAGCGTCTGTATGTTTCTTCTGGTGCCTATTTCTCAATGGAGAAATGGAAGACAGGATATTTGCTTTGCTTGTATTGGTTGCAGGCATCTAACTTGCTTATTTTACTAGTTTAAGAAATATGTGCATGATTAATAGAATTCTAGTAGACAATGATTTTTAATGCAGCTGTTACTTAGAATTCAAATGGTTTCTTATATTCTTACAAATGTTTTCGCACAGATTTCAGGGACATTTTGATCCTTGACTCATTGAAATGAGTGGGAATTAGGAAGTCAGCAAGTCTTTGGAAAGCTAACCGTAAATCCTCACATATTCTTCTATGGTAGGATAAAACCGATAAATACAGGAAGAAAAACTGTGGAGTCCAAACGCTGCTTTTATTTACCTTCTGTGAAGTAAAAGTGAAGAAAAAAAGTGAAGAAAAATAATGGGCAAGCCTTTCATTCTTTTAGTTCATAAAAAGTACATGAACTGATGAAGATTATGCAGAAAAATCCACTGTGTAGTCATATTAGAAACGATAGAGTTCTGGGTCTTGTGCTTAAACCAGTAGGTCATATTGCCTCATTTAACTTATGAAAGTACTAGGCTTAATTAAATCAATCACTTGGCATCTCAGTCTGAAGGCTGGGAACCAGGACGTCTCAACTGTGTCCGTAGACTCCATCACTGAATTGCTGTAAACTTTTTTTGCCCTTGAAAAATTTTCAACAGTAATATACCAATGTTTTAGTATATAAATAGTATGTGTTGGGTGTACGCGTGTTTGTGTCAATTTTTCTGTTATACGTAACATTAGCAGGCCATGCAAAGTGGTGGAGTACTTGCTCTTAGGAAGTTGACAATTGCTATTGGTTATTACATAGTGCAGGACAATAATTTCCCTCTACACTTCGTTTAGGCACTGAAGCAGAGAACAAGGTAGCATTTCTGTCAGAAGCTGGCTGTGTAATTCACTAGAGATAGAGGCACAGAGAAAGAAGCTTTCCGCTCATTTTCAGAGGTTGCACATTTGTGTAAAAATTTTTTTTGCTGTTTTAGAAGCAGTCAGGAAGAGCCCAGCTTGTCATTCAGACACAAGGTTATGTTTACATGGCTAGCAGTAAGAGTAATTATCTCTTTAATAGTAATTTAAACAATTAGATATGGACATAACTGAAAGACAATAAATATGGAACTCTACAATGCTATATTTGCCACCATTTTTTACTGTGTGGCTATACTCTGAAAGCCACCAGAAGACTGCTTATAGCAGTCAAGAGTTACTCTTCACATTATAAAACACTGGAGAAAGAATTTAAAGCAAAGTTGTTTCTTTGAAACAAAGTGGGAGTGCAAAGGAGGAAACTTCCTGTTGCTTTGAGATGTTGTGAAATACATCACATTTCAAAATACTACCATCTTTTTTATATTTTAAACACACCAAACCCACTAAGAAAAGAACACTAAAGCTGCAGTATCTCACATTTAAAAGTTAGGCTGCCTGCAGTTTTACTTTAACTGTGTGATGGAATACTGCTTCATCCTACCAGGGAGGAAAAGGTTAAACAGGTGATTATTTGAAAGTCTTAAGAAGACTGATATAGTACGGATTTATAACCAGGTGATATAAATGGAAGGTAGGGAAGTCAGAGGATTAGGATTGTAGAGTGTTCCGTTTGTACAGTCCTTAGAGTGAAGGGTTAGTGAAGTTTTTGAGACTGTGAAGGCTTGATGATGGTGGGAACTCGTAGAGGTATGAGAATTTTCTGTCTTGTTAATGGTGAGTCACTTCAGGGTTATGATAAAAGCCCATCATTGATAAAAGGAAAAGATATACAAAGTGGACGTAGGACAAATACTGGGTACGGACTGCACCTCTTAAAAGCATGAGGACTAATTATGGACTGCTGCAGAGCTGGAGTGGTTGCTGTGCTGTGGGTTGCCCGTGCAGCCTTCCTTGTGAACATGCATTGTTGCACAATCTTTAAATACTTAATCTCACATTGCTTTCACATAGGAGATAAGTATTTAATGAGTAGCGATCCAGAATTTTGTTTTATCATCTTCAGTGTGTAGTCCCAGGCTACAGTATACACTGTTTACTATACACTATTTAAATGCTGTGCTGAAGGCAGAATAATTAACTGCCTCATGGGCTTTTCTATAGCATTTATTGTAGTAAGATTGGAGCGTCTCACAATGTGAAATAAATTGCCACCTTAATGCATGTTTGTTGAAGAGAGACTATTTCTGCTCTCAAGCATAGACGAATGTCAGGCCTATTGTATATGTCCAGTTTGAAACATCTGAGACTTGATTTCTTTGAGTACTCACCAGTATACAATACTTTATTTGATGTATAGTTCCTGTTTTCTTCAGTTGCAGCTGAGACTATTCAGCCATTCTGCAAATCTCAAACTGAAAAGATGATATAAGTGGGGAACACCTGTGAGAACCTCCTCTTTATGTTGTTTTCACTGTGTTTGAAATTTCTGGTACAGAAAAACGTTATGTGTAACTGTACTTTATATAAGTGGGATCTTGTGCACTCCTGCTGTCATGTTTAGGCTTAGATGCAGTGATTGCAGCACAATGCTCTGAGGAGGCAAATGTTTGGTATTATTTATGATCTTTACGAAGTTGGGGCAGGTGAGTAAAATTATGGAAAAACTTTCAAAATTGCTTAACAATGTAGAAGCCCAACTCCCATTTTCAAAAGCACATAAATTGCTTATGAGCTTAGGTGCTTTCAGAAAATTACTTTCTCTTTTATTCTGCAATAAAGATGATGAAATAATATCTATATCATTGTGGAAGGACAAAAATTCTAATTTGAAAGTTATCTGCATGTAATTTCTAACAATACTTCAAAATTTAGTTGAAAGCTATTAAAGAAGCATAGCTGAATTAAATAAATGCAATGTATCTGCCTTGTGAACAATATATAATGATATTTTTTAATCTATTATGTAACAAACCTGAATCTTTAGAGAAAGTGGATACTTTTTGAGACAACGTTAACTTTACTGCTGCTAACACCATCAGAATTTTCCAGTCTTACATTCTTACCTGAAAAACTAAAGTAAATCAGCTTGTCTGAGAGACGAATACTTATTTGACTTAGAAAAATAACTTTGCAACTTGTAAGTGTAAGTGAACGTCCGGTACCATTTTAAACTCTGTATCGAATATATTGCAGGCAAAGGTATAGCTGGTAAAGACCTAGTACTACAGGCCACCATGAGGCTAACAACCCAGTAGAGTTTAAAACTGATTATTTCTTAAATTGCTGCATGTAGTTTAGTGTATTAACATAGATTACTGCTAACAGCCTAATATAAAGAAAAAATATAAATTGCTTCTCAAAACTGCATAGCAAAGGATGAAATAGTACAGGCAATATCACTTGTGAAACTGAAGAACATTTTCGTAATTCGTAACTAATTCATATGATGCATAATGTAATAATGTGCTTGATTTTAATTCTCTTTCTATAGTTTTTTTTTTCTATTCCAGATTTCATATGCTTCTCATTGCCCTTAAATACTTCTATTTGCTGTAATGCTTCTCTGAGGTATTTGAAGAATATGCTAATATAGAGTAAAGCATAATGTTTTCTCATGAAATAAATAAATTACATTAGCATAATGCTTAATTTGAACCAGCCTTTGACTGTGAACTGACCTGAGATCTCCAAACTCAGTTTTGCAGTATCTTTCAGAGATTGTGGTACTGATCTGACTACCTTTGTACTTTTAGTCTCTTAAACTTTTGAAATGCAATCAGTAAATCAGCTATACAACGTAGCTGCAATGAAAGACTATATTTTCAGAAAACTATAACGGAGCTTAACTCATCTGGTCTGCCTTCTTACATGACATCAGCCTTGCATTTTATCTGTTAATGATAAACTGTGTTTAACCAAAACATATCTTCTGAAAACGTATCTGATCTTGATTCAAAGATATTAATCAACGGAGGAAATCATTACTAAATTTGGTAATATCTTCCAACCTTTGCTTATTAAATTAAAAAATAAAAAGTCCAGGTTCCTAAGAACTGTCTGGCTTCAGTTTCCAGATACTTTTCTAACAATCACTTAGAACAAAGTATCTATTTTTCCTTTGGAAAGGTTTAATATACTCTATTTGAGTCACTTCTCTGCCCTTGCCTACACTGACAAAGATGTGTTTGATAAGCCAGAGAGCACTTTTATTATAAAGCAGCACCAACTCCCTGTAAAGCTGTGCTTGAAACAGGCACCTTATGCTGGTTCTGTAGTGGAAGAAGCTACCTTGGATAAAGGCCAGAGCATAATGTAAAACTGTTTGTATACAGAGCTAATGCACTGTAATTCATACTCTGTGAAATGACACTTTAACAGTATGGTAACTTCTTGGTCTATGCTTGTCTTTAGTCTTTTTTTAATTAAAAATACTGAGCTCCGACAGTTTTGCTGTAAGGTACTTCCAACTTTCACATCCCTTTGGGAATTCAGTTTTCAACAATCCATTTTAAAATAGAAACACTAGAATTGTGTACACAGCCCAAATATCAGTGTCTTATATAGAATTAATGTTGTAGCTCTTCTTCTATTCTTTATTTCCCTGTTTATGCATTCAAGAGTCAAATTTGCCCCTTTGCAGCACTGTGTGGAGTTCTAATGTTAAATTGCTCATCCAGTATGAACTCAGTGTTTCCTAGGTCTCCAGTTTCTATGATATGATATGTATTTAGTGAAAAGTTTGTGTTCCTTATGAAATTTTATACAGATAAGAAATTCTATCATTTAATATATGCACATAAGCCAAAACAGGTGATTCAGTTTGCTTCTGTAGCTGTCCTGTCCTTTGCATTATTTGCTTGTGTTACCTGCAAATTTTATTAGCAGACTGAATCCCTGCATTCAGATGTATAATGAATATGTGCACCATCAGGTTGCACATCAGTCTTTCCAACACTTCTCTAAAACTGCTGATAGGTTTCACAGGACAATTACCAATAGGGAATTGCTACCAAGTTAGCTGGTTCCTAGTACACCTAATATATGCTTTGCTGATATTCTATGAGGCTAATTTTTAAGTTAGTTTCATGCAGTATGGATTGAAATAGTTTTAAAAAGTGTAAGTATATTACGTGTGAGATTAACACGATCAGCCACACTTTTAGATTAAAAATAATAAAATCATTTTTGACAAGTCTCATTTTCCATAAAATCATTTTGACTGGCATTATTTATGTTCCCTCCTTTAATTCTTTATCAATTGAATCCCCTATCAGCTTTTTCCTCTAACCTACTCAGGATTGATGGGGTCAACCTGGGTCATCTGCCTTGCCCTTTATGAATATTTTCATGGTCTTCTAAGACTGTAAGAATTTAATTTTTTTTCCCCAGTACTGCCAGGTTTATTAAAAGCAGCACCCAGTGGTAGACCACTCCAGCATCTCTTTAAGTCTACTAGTCAGAAGTTTTTAAGAGTAACTGACTGAAAGGATATTTATCCAAAGTAATTATAGTTTAACACTCTGAAGCACAAAAGGTGAATCATTCAGTTAGACCTAGGCAAAACTGTACAAAGCCCAAGACTGGTTTCAGATTGTCTGGCCATTATGGGTTGTACTGTGTTTTTTCAGCACTATCTTCTGTGGCATTCAGGACTGATTCCAGCCCTGAATTTTCTTACAGTTCTTGCTACTACAGGAAAATAGAGTGGTTTCCAGCAACTCCATCTAAGATAACAAATGCCTGTCATGTGTTCTGCTATCTCTAAATCTGCATTTACAAGATTTATAATAGGCAATTGTTAATTTTGTTTGCTGCAGCCAGCTTGCTGAAGAGAAATGGATAAGAAAGAAAATAAATTCAGTATTTGTTGCAGAGTGAAGAAAGTGCAGGAAAGTACACTTTCACCAGTCTTTTATCATTGAGTCTGCTGTGCTTTGGCCTTAGCATCATTCATTCCTGTCCTGACAGTGATCAATCTTCTTTTTGGACGACGTTAAATTCATCATGTCTTTTGCTCCTTGCAGACCATTAGGGAATTGCTATAGAAGTACAGTTTATAATATTACTTACCCATGCAATCCCTGCAATAAAGTTATCTTCATACCCAGGATGAACATCTTGACTCTGTGTTAATGGCAAAATCATAATTTCATTTAAGTAGGGAAAGGATTTTTCTCTAAATCTTAATTCATTGTCAGGCCCTTCAGTTTTCAAGGAAGAAGAGAAGATCGTCCCTTAATGAAATTGAATTGACTTTTTTTCTTCTTCAGATGTAAATTGTAATTGCCACTGACCAGTCTTGAACATACTTATTTTTCTAAACCATTCACAATTACACTGGGAAAAGGATTGCTGCAGCAACATTGTGTCTCCCTAAGGTTAGGTTAGGGAGCCAGGCTGCAGTGGAAGCAGAACAGGAATTCCAGCCCTAACTCTTGGCTTTCCCTTTTGTGAATCCTCCTTTCTTTTGTGTTTATATCTGAGTCTTGACGGAATATTGATCCAGTCTGTTAGCCCATGGCAGTGGGCAGATTTCAGTCAGATGTGGAGCACATGGGGGAAAAAAAAGTGTGGGGAAAAATTACAGTGGCAGAGTTGTATTGCTAGATTTTGATATAGAAAATTTGAATAACATTAGGTGGCAATTCATATATTCTCACTGGAAAAAAGTTGAATTTATTAAGTTATCTCAGGTGTAATCACTGATTTCTCATTACTGCCCGGCATATCACACTCTCAGGGCCGAAACACTTTATCTCTTTTCTCTGAAAAGATTTTTTTTTTTTAAATGGAAAAAAAGACACATGTATACCATGATAGGTGCTGGATGTGTATTTTAGTACATTTATAATAGAACAGATTTTTATTTTAAACAGTGCCTTTCTTAAAATGATTTTGAAAACATTAGAGACCCTTAATGAGTTAAATACTGGAGTTAAGTAAGTACTGCACAAGCTCTCTGAGTCACTTTGTGTATTCTTGACAAGAGCTCAAGCAGAATGCTGATTATCAGAACTGCACTGAGAAAAGGGATGCTTTTCAATGCTAAGACACAAGTTTAATCTCCTATTCCTATTTAAAAAATATTGAACTATCTTTCAGCACACCTGAGGAGTCACCTTCTGAAGCTATGATTCAAATTGCATTGTAGCCAAGTCTGGTTTTTATGATACAATGTGCATGTGCTTTTTCTCGCATTTCTTTTTTCCCCCACTTTTCCACTATGCATGTTTCTATTTTATTTTGGCATTGATTCTGCAGTACTACTCAGACATGCTCATGTGAGCCCACACAATGTGAGGTAGGTGCAGCAAATTGCACAATCAAGTCCATTAAATAGAATTGCACTTCCATAACAAAATATGACAGCTGTCATTTAAAACTGGGAATTCCTTTTCCCAACAAGCGTTTTTTATTCTGAGGCAACATCAAAGAAGATCTTCTCCCATCAGAAAAGACAGAAAAATAGAGAATATAATGGAGGTTATTTTAATCTAGTTTAATCACCTGAACAAATAAATGGCTTGGATATGAATTGATTTGTATGATTGGTGCCACAAAGGGAGGGAAGACAATTCCTAGCAACTGACCCACACTTCTGTGGCATTAAATTTGAAAAGTAAAATGGGCGTTAGAATTTTATTTTAATTATTCCATCTGGTTCATACAGAAACTCTTCTAGACTAAGAAATCTGTGCAGCATAGGCTTAAAGTTCTACATGACCATTTGTGCTATGTTTGGATTATTGGGACATATTCCAGCACTGAGCTGTGCCTGATTATCTGCCAGAAAATCTAAGATAATCATAGGTAGAACACAGAAAGTGAACTTTCCTCTGCATTTTGGCCTTTTCATACAGTCTGTAAATAAAATATTTTTGAAGCTCTGTACAGCAAAACTCATAGGCAGACTTCCAAGAATAGTCAGTGGCATTTTTATTCCTTCCTTTGTCTTTTATGAATAAGCATTATGAAATTCAGATTATACTGATAATTCTGCATATGTGTATATGCTTTTGATGGAAGGCAGCAGCCCAAAATTTGGCTAGCAAGATAAATTTTCAGTAGTTAGATTATGCGAAAGAAATTAATATATGTATAACCCTGGCAAGTTCAATGGGAATGATAATATAGTAGGCCAAAAGGATATATGGGTTCAACTTGCTAAAAGCATAAAAAAATTAACAGTAGGACCTCTTCAAACAGAAGCAGAAAACCTGTCAGACGGTCTGTAGGACTGAAAAATAGTTGCAGTATAAAGAGATAAGACAGTAACAGAGAAGCTAAAAAAAAGTTCACGTTGAAGGAAGTTATGGAACTTACCACACCAGAATCAATGGGACTCTCAAACTGACGTTTCTGTGAGCTAAGTTTTAAAAAAGATCCATGAAATAAGTAATAATATTTTGCCAAGAGATGACGGAAAGGGATATGTCAGAAGTCTATTAAATTGTTAGTGGCATAGATAATTTTACTGGATGCTGCCCATTCTTTTTATACAGCAGTGTCTTTTACAGAGCAAATAAAGATCCTAGGGAAGGTATTGCTACAAATGGTTTTGAAAGTGGGTTCTTGGAGTCATTCGACAAATTAATGGAGGGCATGCTTCTAAGGGCTATAAATAAGGTCATCTAGGTGCAACCACTTGCTCGTGAAGTTCCCAAAGTGCTGTCTACTGCAACCGTACCCAGAGAAATACCATTCTATAACCGCCCTGAAATACTGTTTCCATAACGCCCACTGACAGAGACAGGATGCCACGCTGGATGGACATCTGTCTGATTCAGTCCTGCTCCTGCTATGTTATGTTTACAAAGGAGCCGCGTTACACTGAGAAAAAGTGTGTTTGAAAGACTTCAAATACTGAGTAATGGGCTACTGAGTCCAGTGAGGTTTCTGGTGGGTTATTACTAGCACTACTGTGAGTTATGATATTTGATAAGACTACATGTAATATTCTGAAAGGAGGAGGGAATTTGGAATAAAATATGCAGACGATAATAAGTTATGAGAAATTAAAATTGCCAGAGAGGACCAGTGGGGCTTATTCCAAGGATCTTGAGGTCTAGTCTGAATTTCTTAGGTCTTCAGGCAAAGTTCCCACTGGGTTAATTTTTGGGATGTATTCTACAAAAAATGACATTATTTCTTTAGCTCTTCAAAATTCACCCCAAAATTGTAAGTAAAAGTAAAAACTAGTCTAATGTAATTGTATTAACTTCAGTGGGATATTTGCCTGTGTGAGGGCTGTGCCGTACAATGATTGCCTCTGTTGATAGAAGGAAATTATTTATTCCTATGGACACTTTCAGAATCATAATGGACTTGAAAGTCTATTTGAATCTCTCTGAACAAAAGACAAGATGCATGTACTACTGGTACATCTGAACCCATCTATTCAAGAGCTTTGTTTTACTGAGGCTTGCTCTGGTCTCTATGCTGGTGTAATTTTTGCCTGAGAGTATGAAAAAAAGTTTTTCATAGATTATAGATAGAACTGGCTTACAACAGTAGAGTTCATACCCTTGCAGGCCAGGCTCTGATATGAAAATTGGAATATGAATTGACAAGTATTAGGAGAGAAGTATCCAAGTTACAGAATTTAAAGAACCTTTAGCTTTGCTAAATAATAATTTATTTAATATTAAGACATCAACTGGCTGAGATTAGGAAGAACCATTTTGATGTAGTTTGTTTTTTAAGATATTCACTTCATACAGCTGCATATTTGTTCCTGTCACTCTCCTCAATATTAAATTTCATGTCTCTAAATGGTATGAGCTGGTTTTATTTTGCTCAGTCAGAGCCTTTAATGTTTATGGTACTGATTCATGCTAAAAAAAGGAAACAATGAAAGGCGTCTTCACGATACTTGAAATCTGATCAATTTTTTTCTTTTAAATTGGAAATACAATATACCTATTACTCTAGGATACGTGTCTCTAAGTGCAAGTGGTTGGAGCGTACATAATAATTTCCTGTTTTATTTGAATGTACAGGCTCAGCATCCATGTTTTATAAATGCTGATGCCCTAAAATTAAGTAGGCTAACATGGCAGTTTTGAAGTAGGAATTTATGTTGTAAGGAAGGCATTATTGAAGTTAAATAAGTGTTTCACAACTAACTTTTTCATGCACATTTTTCAAATACTTCATATGATAATTGTAAGTGCAGTTCTAGCACATGATAGGAGTTTTTAGAGCATGGTCTGAATTCCTATCACTTTCTGTCCAATATTAATTTTATCCTCGTGCATGTGATTAATATGCACATAATTAATAGGTGAATCACAATACAAGAGGAAGAAGGCAAACAAAAATGGATTTCCTCAGACACTTAGGACCGTTGGAACGTATTTCTACCTTTGTTTTGATTCAATTTTAATCACTAGGGGAAAGAACATTTTAAAAAAAAAAGGACATCTTTATTATGTGTCATATGGGTAATGAAATAGGGAGAAATATATAGTCAATACAGAAGTATTCAACTCTAAATTTCTGCTTTCACTGAGTCATAACCTTCTTATACTCATTTCTGTAAGGTAAAATGAGATATGCTTATTTTCTGTTCCAAAGTGACTTCTGTTTTATACTGAAAGCATAAACAGAAATCCATAAAGATTTTGTGAGGGTAGAAAAAGATACTTAGATTTCAGGTATTTTTTTGAATTACAGACTGAATGTATAGGTAGAACTAGCAGTTACAAATGAGCAGAGGGAAGGGAAGAATGAGGAGTGCACAAGTGCCAAAAGACGTAGCTGTTTCTGCCTGCCTGGAAGTAGAAAGTAGACAGGATTTTCTCAAACTTGTCTCCTGTAAGCAACTAAAAACTGAAATTTGTTGTTGACTTGACTTCTGGTACTGCAGGTACTGGCTGGGGGCTTTGTAGGGTCCTCGTACCCCTCCTTTGGTTGCAAGTTCTGGCTGGTGTTATAGGAAGGGGTATGTATGTGTCTGTGAGGAGTCCGACGCCCTGCCGCACCAGGAAGGGTGATCATTCTGAGGAGGGAGAACACCACTTCTTGCCAAATTTAGGTGGCTCAAAAGTAAGGAGAGAGAGTGTCAAGGCAGTGGGCAGTACCATACAAAAGAAAGGAGAATTTTGGAGAAAGAGCCCCTGGAAGTTTCATATAATAACCTTTTAAGTGTCTAGCATTGGGATTTTAATACTAGGCAAATGGAATTACATAATAGTATATGTCCATAATTTTAATTTTTGAGGACAATTATGCAAGAACTGTTATTTCATGCTTTGGTTTTTTCTTCCAGTAGTCTATGTCTTGGTTCTCAGAGTCCCGTGTTTTACAGATTGCTACTAAAGGCACCATATTTCATTCTAAAAGGATCATAGTTTGAGCATGTTCAAAGGATAATCTAAGTGAAATAAATAATATGTATCTTTCATTGTATCACAAGGATAGGGTGCATTTTATTGCATATTCCTACTCACTCTATAAATTCCTGCTGATCTTTTTTTAACTGCTTCCTTTATCTGTTTCCACACAGCTGCCCACCTTCTTTCATGCTGTTCCCTATGCTTGTTTCATACTCCTCCTCTCCTCTGTTAGCTCCCTTCATCACAGTTGTTCTAGGTCCTCCCAGGCAATGACACAATCCCTGCTGGTGAAATTTGCACTTAGACCTAAAAGCTGGACAGCCATGCTGCTTGCTTTGTTCAGAGGCTTACATGTTTTTATAATCGCTTTAGTAATAAAGAGGAATTTTAATTTTCCTTTAAAATACAACAGCCATAAATAATTAAAGGTTAAGTAAAGAAATTATTTTTAGACAGGTTCTTCATCATGCAGGACCTGGAGTTCTTTATTCACATTACTTAATGACAGTATTAGTACCTAATACTAATACTGTCATTAAGTCTCATGAGTGTAGAGATTATAGCATCCTATTCTGGTTTTGGTTCTAAAGTGATACCCTCCAACTATTGCAAGATGAACACAGAGTTTAGTGACTAAAAGTCAATTCACCTTAAAGCACTTCTCTTATTAAACTTTTAATAAGAACATTAGTAATTTGCACTAATGGCTTCTATTTGTATTTAGAGATGAACAAACTGTGTAAATTAGGAAGTAAATGAATAAATGGAATAAATAACTCAGAGATACTGCATTTTGTTGTGTACTTTATTCTTTAATTGAAAAGGGTATTTTAATTTAATTAATGATGATGATCGTGCACCAGGATGTGTTTTGGAGTGCACCTGGTAAAAGAAAGGAAATCTGAACAACAGGAGAGCAACCTTCCTTCAGCACAAAGGGGCAGGGCAAGGACCATTTTTTGATCTTTGTGACTTTCAGGATATGTAGATTACAAAGTCTGAAAAAAGAAGAGGCTCTTATCCTAAGACTTGTTTGTTCTTTTGCAGTTTACATCTTCCTTCCCTCCAGTCAAATCTACCAAAATCTTCTCACCGAGCTATTATCTTTTTGTTTCTGTTTTCATCACTTGAATTGACAATGATTTGGTTAGAATCACTGCCAGTGTTTGGACCTCAGAGGTGTAGGATGCTTTAACTTTATTTGCAGATTTAAACCTCCATCTCCATTTTACCTCATGACAGAGACATCTTTCCCTCCCTCACAAACGTTTAGCAAGACTTGTCTACTAACAAAATGTACTTATACCTTGAACAATGCAACATCAAAATATATATGCCAGTTCTATTCTCCGTAACACTGTTGGCATAACTGAATGACTTTATTGAAGACAAAAGAGCCAATCTACTGTCACTAATTGAGAGCAAAATTTGACTTTCTTGTCTTGTGTTTTTTCAGTTTTGGACTTTTTCTTGAAAGTGTTTCCTGTTACATTCCCAAAGTAACAAATAGAGGTACAGTTTATAACTGTTACAGTGGTTCACTTAGATTTTTAAAATTTTATTTTGCCAATGTATGCTCTGTATGGCAATGCGATGTATTCTAGGACTTTTGCCAATATAATATGCCAATGGCTTGATTTTTTAAACTTTACTTATATTTGTAGTTGACATAACTGCAGTAGCAGGAACCCAACATTAGACAGACAAGTTGTTCAATGGAGTCCTTTGTCCAACTTAAGTAATTTCTTTCCATTCTCCCAAAGCCTCTCCATTCACTGCACTCTGGTATGTATTTTCACTAATTTCTACGTAGTGAGTTCCCTTTTTGAATAAGACAACTTAGCAGTTTAATCAGCACCTGATTTCATAAGTTTGTTTCCATGAGTAAGAGAATTATTTCCTTTAAACACAGTAAACATGTGTAATTTTTTTCTAGAATAACTACAGTTTCTGTCAAACTGATATGTTAGCCATGTATGTACAAAATTCTATTCACAAGCCACAGAACTGAGCAATAGTTCTTTTAAACAAATAATTTGCTTCCTTATATTTTCTATTTTCACATTATTTTGCATGATTGTTTTATTCTGCCACTTTATATGTTCTTTTTTGCTAGAAGAGAAACTATAGTAAGAGAATTACAACTGTCAGCTACGCATACATTGGCAAGAATAGTAAACTTCAGACTTCTTTCAAACTTTTCCTTCTGAGAGAAATAATGTATCTAAGTCCCACAATGACGTTTCAGCTTCTTACCATGTGGCTGACACAATGAGTCTTATCTAAGAATAAGAAAAGCTATAAAAAACACTGTAGGGTTTTCTTTGTTTTGTGTTTGTATTTTGAATAATAAGTGGCAAGACATGTTTGACATAAGACTGCAGGATGATTAGACTAAGGATTTGGAGTGCAGCTGCACTGATGATGTTTGGCAGCCTTATTGACATATTGTATTGCCTCAGGCTAATGGTTCCTGCAGTTTTTCAGTCATTTCTTGCAGTCTTTTTAGGGAGAAAGCACTTACTTAGACCTACTTTTGAGCTGGGTTTGTCTCCAGCCTCTGTCTCTGTCAACTTGCGGTGGCGAACTCAAGCAAATGGCTGTAGAGTTGACTAGTCTGCTTCTGGCAGCGAGGAGGAATACTTTCTCGCAGAGCCAAAGGCCCTACATTGGTGACCTGCCCAAGACTTAACAGATGGATTATTTACTAGGTGATCATTAGCTGCTTTTGCTTTTTCCACGTTTGACTTAAGTCATCCAAGAGTATGTTCTGTCTGCCAGTTTTATTACAGTGCATCAACAGCTATTTCTGATATATGCCCAGGAATGCAGAATTTTCAAATATTTGCCTACCCACAGTATCAAATACTAAGAATACTTACTTTTTTCTCTTAGCTAATTATTTTCTTTGCCCTTTCTGTGACTTCAGTTTTATTTCAACTGGACTAAGGTAATCTCTTTAACTGCCTTGTTTTTGCATAATGTGATAACTTGCTACTTCTAACATATAATGAAATAATATTTCTGATAACCATTATCTTGGAGAGGAGAAATGCAAGAGCCCTCACTGGGCCTCTTTTTACTGCTTTGCATTAAGACAAGTTGTTGTTAGGTCAAATATTTCTATGTAAGACAGCCAGATTTTTATTTCTACGAATCATTTTCCTTCACAATCATTCTCCAAATCTCATTGAAATTCAAATTAAATGGAACAACATATTTGAGGTGTAATAAAGGCGTTGTTCTGCCAAGATATGGTTATTGAGATCATTGTCCTAAAATACAACGTTTGCAGACCAAATTCTAGTGCAGTCCATCAAAGGTGTGACTTACCTAGGACAGTTTCAGGAAGCTGCGTTCCCTACATCTCTATTCTACACCTTTCAGTTAGTGTAACCTAACACAGCATGTGCTATTGCTTCCTAATGTGGTTATGGTTGGGCCTCCCATCCTGGTCATCTGGACACAACAGAAATAATGTTGAAGTAATATTTATAAGAGTAATTGCTAATGAATAAATTGTTTAATGGGTTATTAATTATTTTCCACAGTTAGCTTTTCTGGCTGTCTGACATACCTTGTCCACATACATTTTACGATCCAGACGCTGTCCTTACTACCTGAGATCCTTACTGGGTAGGAAATAAGCCCGTGTTTGCATTTATGGTACCTGTGGCTATGCTGATCACAAGACCATTACTGAACCACAGAGAGCACTCTTAAAAATAGTTGTCTTATGCCATGAGGCACATGCATATGACATGTTCAATAGAAATCACAACAACTTGAAAAACTGCTATTGCTGGAAGGTATGCAACTGTTCCTGAGGTAAGCTTGTGTCATTAGATATATAATTCATATTAAACATCTCATCATTGCTGTTCTATAAAATGATTTTTACTCAGTGGTCACAAATAAAAATGTCAGCCTTGCAGGAGTTTAAAGCTTTTTCATTCCCTTAACTTTGCACCACTTAAAATAAATGTTTGGTCTGATGTCCTGACTTTATGAGCAATTTTGAGGCCATTTGGTCTAATCTGAGTTTTAGAAAGGCAGCTGTGCACTGTTGTGTAACAGTTCTCACTGAGCTTTCCTGTCTCCTTGAAATGTTGCGATCTTTAATGTCTATAACTGCACAGTCATCTGCGACTGAACCTTTACCTGTTCCTCTTCAATGACGTGTGGGTTATCCTTTAGCTTATGAATAATTACACTGGAGGTAATTTTGTTTTCCTGCATGTAACACTAAGTATTTGAAAATTCTCTTACAGAATTTTTGGAGGTTCAGACTTTTTTGATAACTTCTTGAGGTGAATTCAAACAAACTTGGATTGTTTAAAAACAAAACTTCTTTTTGTGGTATAGTCAAAGTATAAAATTATCTTCGAGAAACCTTTCAAACCCAGAATTCAAGATGTGAATTTATCTGTAAAATAACCTTAGGGATTCTTTTTTTAAGGAAATAGTTTTCATTGTTATAAGAGTCTTCCAGAGAGGAATGAAAAGGATGAAAATGGTAAGTTTTATACATCTGCTTTTAGCATATTGAAACAAAGAAAAATATTTTCATTGTTTGGAAGCAATGAAACAGACTTGTTTTTCATAAATTATGTGGACCTTTTTGTGGTTGTAGAGAAGTTAACACTTGAGAGCAGAGACTCTTAACTGTGTGCTAGCATTTGAGGGTCTTGGAAGTCTGACATGGCTTCGAGCTTCAAACATTTTTAGCTGGAATTGGCAACACTTAGTGTATACCAATCATGCTATAGCTAGTTTGCCTGTTTCTAACAAAAGATAACAATGTGAAGACTAATACTATCCACTGGTCAGCTCTTGGAAAACAGTTACAACAAAAAGCGTTTTTCTTCTTCCTGACTATTGCTTGGAGGAGTGAGAGGACTGAAAGAGATCCTCTGTTACTCTTCTTCCTTTCTAACCACGAAAGAAGGAGGTAGAAGGTGGACAGAAGTAGGAATTGGAGAGCTTTATTGAGCTTTATAGCTCTATAGAGAAAAAGAAGTGATGAACTTTGAGTGAAGTCGCTTCTCCACTCTCCTCTTGTTTATGGACTGGGAATTGTGGGAGTACAGCTTAGGTTTCAAATGCCCTTTTATTGATACATTTACACACCAGAGACACATATATTATCTACAGGTATGGCAATTTCAGTAACGGTATTCAGTAACTGAGAATCTGGTCATAGTATGCATGCTTTGAAATCATCTTGTACGAAAATATTTTTCCCTGATGAGAAAACCTGCTCATTCATCAACAAATACTATCAAGTGTAACAACAAACTAGATTTTTCAAGATTTCCAACACTTATGTACAGTTTATCTTACAGCAATGTTATTAAATTCAGTCATTTATAAAGAATCCAAAAGTGGTGTTATTTCATACAAAACAAGTAACATGCATATAACCGAGTATTACACCTACTTTTGAAAGAGCAGTCTGCATCTTTTTTTTTCATTTTTGTTGTAAATACCTTCACTTGTTTGCTCAGAAGTATCTGATAATACGTATTACAAACTCTGAAATGTCAAATATTTGACATGTTGCTACCTACTTTTAGATACCGTTATTAGCGGCTGCTAAATAAGATCAGTTTTGCAAACTGGATGTTTGCTTCCCCTCCCCTCCAGCAAAGCTTGATCTTAATAAATGAGGTTGATAGCTGAATAGTGAGAAATACTTTCTTTCCATTGTGATGTTTTCTTTTTGTAACCAGTCACTGAAGAACATGTAATGAACTAAGTGTGTACGAACAAAAAGCCTCACCTTTATATGATATCAGAAGGAATCATGTTGGCTTAAGCCAGAGTTGTATTTCATCTGATGTATTTTACTGATCGCAAAGGGAAGTGTGTTTGTCAATATTGATTTTATTTGAGGTTTAAAACATGTTTTAAGTTCCCTAACACAAATATGATATTGGATAGTTTAAACTTAACTTGTCTGACACCTTTTAAAGATATCTCAACATTTTTATACTTCAATCAAAATGTTTCCATGGTTCCTGTATTTTCCAGATTTAAGATTTCTCTTTGTATTATAACCTTGCCCCCAGTTAAGCAGTAAAGACTTGGAAGTATCTGCTGCAGTGCATTTTGTCAGTTTTATAGCTATATAGCTAATTTTAACATGCAAAGAAAAGTTAGGTGACTTTTTTCACGTCATGTATTCCTCAAACTGGAAATAAACAGTGCATAGTCTTAAGTGTCTCATACCAAAAAAACCCCTGAGAAAAAAAAAGCTAAAATAATATAGCACAAAATGCTAAAATAATTTAGCAAGGCCTGTTGTGACAGGACAAGGAGTAATGGTTTTAAACTAAGGGAGGGCAGATTTAGACTGGATTTAAGAAAGTGATTTCTTACAATGAGGGTGGTGCTCAGAGAGGTAGTGGAGGCCCCATCCCTGGAAACATTCAAGGTCAGGTTGGACGGGGCTCTGAGCAACCTGATCTAGTTAAAGATGTCCCTGCTCTTGCAGAGGGCTTGGACTAGATGACCTGTAAAGGTCCCTTCCAATCCAAAGCATTCTATGATTCTATAATGTATAATAGATGCAAACTAAAAATCCATTTCCTAATCAGAAATCAACTTTTTGGTCAAATGACATTTCTTACATTGCATTATATTAAAGGATTAAAACCCTGCCTCAGTTTCTTCCTCATCTGATTGAAAACCAAGTTAGTGGCAGCACCCTTGCCATGAACATTCTTTTTTCTAGCAGTCAGTCTGCTTTGAGGAATTAGATGTAAGATTAATTAGATTTAAGGTTAAGAAACTATCTAGTGTAAGACATTCACAGAGCAGAAGCCTGCCACATTATAGAACAGATTAACTTAGCCAATTTTACTTTATTTGGTAGAAAAAACCTCTTCTTACTACATTGTTTGGAATAAATTTGTTTCAGCATTTGAAGAAAGGAGAATTATTATTTGAAGAAATGAGAATTATTCCATCTCAAATCTTGAGAAGGTATAACTCAATTAATTTCTTGTGTAACAGGATTACCTAGGGACTGAAATGTAATCTCTATAATTATTTTCCTTTTCCTTTCTGATATCCCTTCTTGTATTATTTAACATGTGAAGTGGCATGTACTGTTGGATTTTTTTTTCAGAACTAAATAAAAAAAAAATTATACCTTGATTTGCTCTGACTATAGTATGTAATTTAATGAGTTTAGGATATTTAAACTTTTAGAAATTATCATTACAATGATAGCTTCAAATAAGTAGCTAAATATTAAATCCCACTAAACAGAATTAAATTAAGTCCTTTTAATACAACACAAAATATTAGTTAACTTGAAATTAGTGATCTGAACCAATCATAAGATACTGACCAAACTGAGAAGAAGGGGTTTTTTTCTACCATTGAAAGATGGATGTGCCAGAGCCACTGTAATTATAGGTTGAAACTAAAGCTGTACTGAGATTCGAAACTACGTTTTTTGTTAACGTTGAGTGTAAAGAGCTTCTGTGGAAATAGTTTATATAAACTCTAATGTACTTTGACAACAGCGGAAGCTTTAAAAACTATGTACTATACTGACAGGAGTAAAAACCTTACAGATGTGTGTCTTCCACAACAAAGTCCTGTATTGCTGGTGTTTTGACCAGTTAATTTTTTAAAATTATTTTACATATTACATATTTACATCTTAACTAAACGTTAAGATAAATACCCTTAATTTAAAATCTTCAGTCAGTTGTGTGCTATGATCCTTCAGAGCGCTGTGTGTGGTGTTACTCACAAATACTGTCCTGCACTTCCACAGTGAAATTATTGGTAATTTCTGGTTTTGTATTTCTTTCATGGGACAAAAAAGAGCATTGCAAACATGTTTTTTGAGAGATTAATGCTTTTACTCAATAATGGCCGTATCCTCATGAGTCCCCAGTAACTGAGACAGAAGAAAGGAAAAGTCTGAGGTTTGTTTGCTGTGTGAAGTTGCATAATTATTGTGTGACTAATGGGAAGAATTGTGCTCAGTAGGACTCATTTCACAAAAATTGGACTTTCGTACAGTTTATTTACTCAGACTGAGTTAACTGGCCCTGACTTTAATGTTTGTCTGAAAAGCTATTATTTCTCCTCTTAGTACTGCAAGTTACTATTTACAGTTGATACAATGTGTGCTTTATGTATTTTTATGGTGTCAGTCAACATTATGAAAAGTTATCTGGAAAGATTTTAAACCTAGAGGATTCTGCCTGAGGGACTGTAGGAAGACTACTGATGGCAATATATTTGGAAGGTCATTAAGAGGATTTCAAGGATTAAACCCCCTCTTTTTGTCTGGGTGGAGATTAGTGGAGGAACCTGCACCAGTGGGCATTTGGTGTAATCAAACCTGACTGTGGAGATCCCTTTGTGTTGTGAAGGCAGCTGGACAAAAGGGAGCTTAATGCTGAGCCTGCCTTGGCTATACTGTGCCTGACCCAGCGAGAACAGGCTGCGTACAGGTGGGGCTAACGCATGCTGAAAAAAAAAGGGGGGCTTGGGGATGAAAGTATAAGGTCAAGCAAGAGACAAAAGAAGACATTGTTATATGCGGATATAGAAGCCAAAGCTTGTAAGGAAAGACAGAGGAATATATACAGATCAAAAATAGCAGTGGTTTAGTTAATTTTCCTCAAATGCCATTCTCATTTGTAGCTTTCCCATTTTGCAAATCTAGATTTAAGTTAAACAGGACAGTAGATGTTGCAATTACATGAACAGTACAGGAGAAACGGTAGAAGCAAATGAGAGACTCTGGTTCTTCTGGTTATTGACTCAGTAAGTACTGAAATGAATTTCTTCATGTTAAAGAGCATCTGTGATGGTTGGGGAGAGGGAGAAAGTTTGCCAAATCAGGAGTTTCATAAAGGAAACTACTGAAGGGAGTGCTAGAAAGTCATGAAAAGGTCTTTAAAAACAGGATAAACTGGAAATAAAAATGTCAACTATGATATTGAACACAAATGGCTGAACGTAGCTGTAGAATCATAGAATGGTTTGGGTTAGAAAGGACGTTTAAAGATCATGTAGTTTGAACCCCCCTGCCATGGGCAGAGACATCTTCCACTAGATTGCGTTGCTCATCTCCAATGGTGATCTCCAGTGGTGGGGGTTAAACAGAGAGAGGGTCAGGCCCTTCAGGATGCTCTGCAGCCTGTGCTCCTGGAGATGTGTGTTGGAGGTGGGCTTTTGGTTCTCCTTGTGATCTCTGGCTATTGGTGAACATATCTACAAGAGAGAAAAGGAAAAGGACCTCTCCCTTCCAAGGTAGTCTTCCCAACCTGTAGCTGTGTACAGTTTTTGCATAAAAGTCCATTTCAGAAAAAAAGGTTGAGTATCTCAAGTTTTTCACTGATGCAAGTTAGTTTGAAACATCGGCCCCTTCAGCCTCTCATTCCCCTGCAAACTGAGCTGAAACAGTTTGAATAGTTTTTTAAACATCCTAATAAAATGTTTCCTTTTGGAATTTCTGGATGAAACCTCTGTCGTCTTCTTGTTTTCAAATTTTTAAAATTCACGATGTTCACTGTGAATTTAATATGGAGGGTTCTCCAGACTTCTATATCTGGGGCACTGACATATTTTTTTCAACAAGGAACTCTGGTGTATCTGGATTCCTGTGACAGTGATATAGCGGTCAACATATGTTTACTCCTTTGTCAACAAATTTTGCATTTCTGCTGCTGCTGAAACTTTATCTAAAGCTTAGACACATCCTAAAAAGGACAAAATTTTAAATGTAGTATAGCTTCATGTTCTTGCTTAAGCTGGACCAGTGAAATTACGGTACTGGCCATTTAACTGAAGGTTACATTGTGGAGTCTGAAGAACCGTAGGCACTGATGTAAATATAGTAGGTATTAGAGAATATGGTTTATCACCTTGTCTTTTTCAGACTGTCCAGAACCTGGGTGCTGGTATTGTATTCTGATATGGAGTGAAAACTTTAGCAAATTACATGTGGAATTCTATAGACTTTGTGACTGTGAAGGAATTCTTAAATGTCTTCTACCTAGAAATGTTTTTTTAAATGCATTGCAAAAAAACCCTTGCTTTGAGGAAGCTATTTTGTGAAAATACTGATAACCTAATTGATGCTGGTCATGGTACTGATAATACTTAACACTATTACAAATAAATTCAGCTGTTTCTAGAATAAATGTGTTTTTTTAATGAGTCTTCTCTCTAATTATATGTGCAGTTTCAGCTCATATTACAACAATCAAAGTTACTGTGAAAGGCTATCAAATTATCGGATCTATTCACATGATTTTCTAATTGAAATCAATATAATCTTTGTGTATGCTCTGTTGGTAATGTTCAATGAAAAATAACCCATCTTAGGTTGGACAAGAAAATAACTAAGATTCTCAAACATTCCTTATTTTAGAGTATGCATTTTTCTTTGTTTGCTAAAGACTAAAATCTATCAGCTAAACAATCATTCCAAACAAATGCTGTTTATTTATTCCCTCTTTTTTCCTACTGTTTTCTGATATTTATGTCTAAGAAGATGTACTGCTATCAAAAACCTCATAATCTACAAAACTGATGAGAATGGAAAAATTCTCAGGGGGTAGAAAAAAGCTTCTGTAGGAGAAATAACATTTGTTTCATTTTGGAATTTGGCATCCAAGTTCACTGCCATCATATTCCTGTTCTATACGTTTAAATAAAAGTGAATTTGATATAAAATGTGAAATCTGTTAATTGGTATTTTCACAGTCAGACCTTGCCATTTATGATATAGTGAACTTTTTGATCTTCTTTCTGTTCAACTGTGAATATTTCTTCTTCAGATATCACAATTTTTTTATTCTATATAAAAGAATATGTAACAATTGTTTATTGAAAAGGCTTTCAATGAAACATAGTAACATTGAACATTAAAGTGTAAGGGAACTATTGTTTCATCTGTACCAGTCCTGTATTATTGCAGGACTTTAGCTTTATCTTGTAGAGGCGGTAAATTTTTAAACTTCATCTTGAAACTGGTTAGGTTTTTTTGCCACCAATGCTTTTATTGGAAGACTGTTCCAGAACTTGACTTATTTGAAAATTAGGACTTTTGAAAACTTCGTTATGAGTGGTTTAAATTAATATATTCTTAAGTAGTTCTTGAAAATGACTTCTGTGGTGTATGCATGAACAGAATTATAGAAAAGTTTAGGTTCCTCTGGAGATCCCTAGATCGGCTTCCTGCCCAAAACAGGACTAACGTCAAACTTGCGTCAAGTTGCTCAGGGCCTTGTCCGATAGAGTTTTGAAGACATCTGAAGGTGGATATCCACAGCCATAACCTGTACTAGTGCTTCAGTACTCTTTTTTGGAGAATTTTTTCTTTATATCTGGTTGGAATTTCCCTTGGTGGTGCAACCTGTGATGGTTGTATCTTATCCTTACATTGTGTATCTCGAAAAAGAGCCTGGCTCTTCTTCCTCAGTACTTTCCCCTTTAGATAATGGAAGACTTCAATTACATCAACCTTTAGCTTTCCCTTCTCCAGTATGCAAACCCAGTTCTCTTGGCCTCATCTATGCTGAGTGCTCCAGCTCTCCCAAACTGTCTTAGTGGTTCTCTGCTGGCATGTCTCCAGTTTTCAGTCTCCTTCTTGTAATGAAAGCCCCAAATAAGACACAGTACTCCAAATGAGTGCCAAGTAGAGGACAATATTCACTCCCCTCCGTTCTGTGCAGTCTGTGAATGCACATTGTATATGTCCAGCTAACCTAAGTAGTCATAAAAAATAGCCATTTTTTTACTTTACTAGGCTAAACGAGCCAGGCTGTTTTGTTAAGCTCTCAGAAGGTAAACGCTGTCAATGCATAGAATTGTATGCAGTATTCTAAAGAGGATCTCGGCAGCCTTTTTTTTTCTTAGAAATAGTTCCCTTAATATACTTCAGGATCACATTCACGTCTTATGTGAAGATATCCTATGCATCAGTGGTACTCAGTTTCTGGTCAACTAACTCAAAGAAATTTTTCCTCTTTCTTTGTGGTTTTCAACTGATTAATTCCCCCATCGTATGAGAGAAACTGCGAGTCTCACAGTAAGCGACTTGCCACATTGTCTCAAGCTCATGTCATACAGGAAGAATTTTATTCCAATGCTATGCTTTATTGACAATGAACTTCAGGTTTGGAGAATCAGCAAATGTCATTGTTCCTACTTTTTCATGCTAAAGTCTTATATGAAAAGAGTATAGTAGAGCAGAGTTTAGTTTGATAGTTCCTCTTTCACTGTAAGTTGTTACACCTATTTCAGCTGGTTTAATACTTGTAGGATGCGACACAAAACTCCCTGATTATGATATACACAGATTGACTGGGTTTTCAAGAAATGTTGTCTCTCCATTATACCTCTCTTAATCCAGCTTTATAGAATGGCAATAGTTTTTTGTGTGTGTGTTTTGCTGTTAAAAAGCTTGAAGTGTGATTTTTGGTTTTCTCTAATTAGTCAAGATATGGATTCACCTTATGCATTTAAGAGGGCAGTTTGACTTTGAACTGGCTCACAAAATAAAAATCTAAATATTGTACACAACCCATACAGTGGTGTGTGAAACATTTAAATGATTATCTGTTACATCTATAAACTTGGTGAGGATTTCAGACAGAGTTGATGCAGGACTATTGTTTTAAAATAGCAATGATGCTTTGACAAGCAGCCTAGAAAACATAATGGATTTTAGAACAACCCTAGTCTGGTGATGTATTGATTTTTTTATTATTATTTTCTAAGGTTTTGTAATTTATATATTGAATGGAAATAAAGTGGTCTCAATGAAATTAGTATTACTTTAGCCATTTTACGTTTGCTTTTTCTTTTCCTATGTAATAGGTAAAACATTTTAAAGGGAAATAAATATTAGAGAAACAAAGGTCTTTCATACAGTAGGATTACATGAAAGTGCCTGCTAGAAGAATGAAAGAATTTAAGACATAATTGAAAAATAAAAATGAAAGACACTTTCCATAGAATAGTTAGGAAATAATGTTCATGGCTTTGGAGTATAGGAAGCAATAAATGGCTTTCACGGGTGATTAAATGCTGAAACAAAGCTAAGATGGTTGATCACTGTGCAAGTAATTTATTTCAACACTATGAAACATGATTCCTATTATAAGACAAGATAACAGAAGATACAACAATATTTTTCTTTTCTTGTGAAGGTTGGTTAGAACAATTCATAATGGGGAGACCAGATGGCTCAAGGGACAGGCAGTGGGCTCAAGACTGTTCTTTTAAATGTGGACATATCACTAGTAAATAACCACTAGTATCATCTGTTTTTCTACCATATGCAAAGTCAGTCAGTTTTATCAGTCCGTTTCTCATGGAAAGTGTTTGCAGCCTCAAAAGTCGCTGTCGTGGTTGGCACATTTGGTCCTGTTTCAGCAAAAAGACTAAAGAATACATTGACAGTGTCAACTGGGAGTGAAGTAAATGAATTTATAAACTCAGTTTTGTGGAATTAGGTGTGTACAGTTGCCCACATATATTTGCAGACTAACAGACCATGTGTAAACACAGATGTATTCCAGGCTTTGGTTCATCTCACTTAAAAATTTTGGCTCATATCCTGTTTTCTTTTGGGGATTTAACTGTTTGAAAGTACTCTTTTATACAATTGAGTATCCGAATACCTGAGGAGTGAAATACAATAATAACCATGAAACTTCAGCACCATAAGCCACATAGTTTAAGATTGACAGAAAGATATATAGCTTTATAAGGATACCTGTTTGGGGGTTTATAAATCAAACAGTAAAAAGGTTAAACTTAAAATTCCAAAGCCTTTTGTCACTATAGATGCTGACAATAATTTAGGAAATATTTTAATCCTGTGTATTTTATACAATTTCTATTACTAAAGAACTTTTATGTTGAACTTTCCAAATTATAAGAATCTCTCCCGTGTAAGTAATCAGGACTGTGTGTGGAATCTCAATGGGCAATTTTGTACACACTCATGTTACTACTCTGTACTGTTAATTATTCTACCATATTTGCATACACAAATATCACTAGTCAGTAGAAATGTTCTTTTACAGGAAAATGTATTAGAAGGGCTAACAAATTTCTTCCACCTAATACTTTCGTGGGGCAAAGAAACGATTTTTCCTGCTGTTGTGCAGTTTATTGTCTTTTAGTTTGCTCTTATTTGAAATCTGAAATTTCTCTATGCCTCCTCTATTTACACTTTAGTTGCAGACATCCCAAGGTTATAAATATTGTGCGTTGTGTTTATTGCTATGACTTTTGTTATTAGTTGAAGAGCGACTAGTATTTTGTATGTCAAAATCAACCTTTTTTTAAAAAAAGGGGGATTTTCTCCAAAGCAGCAAGCTTTGACACTGACAAGTAGCATTTAACAAAATATTGATTCCTTAGTCCAGAAACCCTTTTATTCTGCAGATTAGATGTCTCATTACAATCAGAAAGACAAGTTTTGCTTAACCCATAGGTCTGTATTTGGAGTAACTTCTATTTTGTCCATCTACCTTATCCTGATAAGTATCAGAGCCCAAACTGTTGGAAACAATTCCTTGCTTATCTATTCCAAAACTTAAAGAGTTGCTTAAACCGGATAATGCAGGAAATAAAGCTATGGGTGTTACAGATGAGTCACAGAGTAAAAACCTTTGAGGTGGAATAGAGACTGCTTCTGTGCACAAGATCCAACCTGTCCTCAAAGACATAAAGAGTAAATATGGTAAAGGCAATAAAAGCAGAAATAAGTTAAAAAAAAAATAATTCCAGCAACATCTTCCTCTCATCATCTATTCTCTTCCTCTATAAAATTCCAAATGTAAACAAGTACGTGGCTCAGTCTTAACCTCAGCAGGCCAAAGTGATTTATTTTGTGCCTTTTCAGGTATACTTAGTGCTTTTAGTTGTGGTTGTATATTTCTTAATTTTCTGTCATCTCTGGCCTTGACAATTTATCTGTACATTGCATAGCAATGACAGATTCTCTTGTTAGATGACTGCAGGATTTTACCTTATTATATCTCAGCTATTTAATTTTTTTATTTTTCTGGATTAAATGACATCAAGTGAAAGATGTTGGAGTAGTGAATGTAGGCTTACCTATGTGGTATGCAGCAATATTGATAAACTCTGGGAGTGTGCTTCTCCTACCATTTTTTAATTGTGTAACTCTGGCATTCATCAAGAGGGAACGTACAAAGCACTACCTCTGTAATACTTATAAAATATGAAACAAACTTAACCATATGAAAATATTCAAAATACTTGCAATAAGTTTACTGAAAGGTTTAAAATCATCTTTAATCCAGTTCTCACTTTTCCTGGAGGCTGAGATAAAAGTAGAAGGGGCAGTTTTCTAGATTCAGTTCACATGGCAACATATTTCTACCTAAAGTATCTTTCAGTGCAGCTAGTTATTGTAGGCAAGTTAATATCCAGGCAATTGATCATGGATTGGGAATGTATACTTAACATCCCCTTCACAGGGATGTGTCATTTGCACAAAAACCTTAGAAAGAGCAGTGAGCCACTTAGACACTTACACTAGTTGCCTCAAGTCCAAGCTTTCACAGGGTCCTGAAGCATCAGAGAAGGTATTGCAGGAGAAGGGAATTCTCATTGGCAAAATGTTGGTGGGAAAGAGCAAAACTTTAGCCTGTATGTAGCATTTGACAGTTTGATTGTGTTGTATTTGCAATTGCCTGGTACTAATTTCTACTGGGAATCTCAGCACTGCAAGAGCGTAGCATTGGCACACACAGTGCGTGGCTTTCAGTGAAGCAGTCAGTCCTGGAACACTGTTTTGCAGCAATTCTGATTTAGCCAGATTGAGGTCTAATGCTGTGTTCAGGTTCCTGTGGTAGATTAGTATCTCAGCTAGTTTTAGTGCTCAAGGACATCTTGGCTTTCAGTTCTTCCCTGTAGCCTCTAAACAAAGATGACATTCATACTTGGGGAGTTCTGACATTCAGATTTATTATGAAATTCTAATTGGAAATGACTATTTCTTAAGAAAAAGTAAAATCCACAAAAGAAATAAGTAAAGAGGATAATAGTGCAGTACTGTGATGGTTTAATTAATGTTAGGCTAACCTTAGGATGTCTTAAATGTCATTTTCTATTGGCTACATTCAGGCTGAGCTGGGGTTCTAGCCCACAGCTATGTGCGGTCAGTGGGTGGGCATAGCACTAAGACTGTTCTGCCCGAGGATCATACTGCAGTACTCCAGTGCGCAGCCTTCTTTTCCCAACACCCTGTGGCTCAATAGACATTTTATTTTCTTCCTTTTCTACTCTTGCTGTTTCCCAGTAGTTGCCCATGGCTAATGGAGAGGCTAACAGATAGGCATGCAAACAAGTTTGAGTACTTGATATAAGTAGGTATGTTTAATTATAATATCTAGGTTAGCTGGTGTTTGGTTTTTTCTTTTGTCTTACAGAGCTCTTGGCATATATTTGGTACCTAATAATAATACTTAGCACTGTTACAGTGTTTACAATTTTCACAGCACTGTACAAACATTGTCTAATTTATCCTATCTGTCTCCTACAAGACACATATTGAAGTGGCAGTTCACATGAAAGCTTGGGTCCTCAGGGCCCAAGCATAAGGGAAGGCCCTTATGCTTTGCCGCTTGCCCTCGGAGACCTATATTTACCACAGTCCCACACAAAGCTAGTACTTCTCTTTTTAAAAAATGCTGAGACAGAAAACTGAGATCATGCACAAATATTCTTATTTTCCCATCATTATCCTGCTGTTTTACGTGCTCTACAATATGCTTTTTCTCTATTTCTGATGTATTTTCCCACATGAAACCCAGACCTAATCTCTAGTATTGCTAGTTGGCACTGCACCAGTCAAAATTGCCCTAACCTGGATTAGTCTTTGCATTAACTCTAAACTTTGAGTTAATGCAAAAACCTGCGCAATATTTCTTCTGGTGCAGCATTGCCTGTAAGACACAGGGAGGATGACAAGGCATTCCTTTTTTTTTCTGGATGAAGGCAAGCTGCCATAAGAATCTCTGTGGATCAGTAAAGCACAATTTATGTAAATCGCAACAGCTGTCTCCCTTAAATTAAACAAATGGATCTGGTCCAGCACTCAGTACTTTAGTGGCCTTTTCCATTCTGGGCGTACAGAAAGTTTCTCTGAGCAACTGAGAACTATACTGTTGCTCCACTTTGGGACTCTGGCAAGTTAAGAAGTGCAATTGCCTGTTTTTTTCTCATTATCTGTGGCTTAGGTTGGAAAGAATCTTCTGCAGTATCATTTGGATTAATTCCTTCACATTTTCCTGTGCGGTTTTGCCATCTTATCCATAAAACAAGGACTCCAAACTACAGTAAAATATAATACAATATGCATGTCATTTCACTTCCATTACTGTTAGGGACAGTACTAGACAGTCACATCATATTTGCAGCTCTTATTCATATGTTCAGTTTGAAATTTCATGTTTGATTTTAAGATAATTATATTTTCATGAAAGTGCTCACAACTTCAGTTCCATCTTTGCTCAGTAAAATTATTTATTATACTGTTATTGGAGTAGGAAGTATTGGAATTGCACTGGAAATCTGCCAGCTAACAAACAGTGAAGCTTTGAGGTATTCAGTCTTTTTACGTAATATGCTGAGGGAAATTTATGTAGACTTTTCTTGCAAATAGTACTAGTTTTCCAATTATTTTCTCTCAAACTAAGGATGTTTCAGAAAAAGATTTTAAAATTTTTATGAAATGCTAAGAAAGACTTTAACAGTAGAAGAGAAAAAATTTAAAGCCTTACTTTACCTTACATTTTCTTAGATAAATAAGTGGAACGCAAAGAGGAATATTTGTGATAGGACTGGAGAAAACTTGAAAATGTTAAGTCTCATACTTAAATGTCAGGTGCTTAAAGCTCTCCAGTCTTTCTGAAATTCATGAGAAGTAAGAATATTCATCTTCCTGAGGAGGGGTGACCGTCTAAGCACGGGTTGGTGAGAGGGGGAGAAATCAGGTTGTTTGCTTTGTTTTTGTTCTTAGCCCATCATGCTGCAGTGTTTTGTTTCCCCGGAGTGCAGAAGAGTAGGTTAGACCACTACCAACAGGAAAGCTCAGTAAAAGCTTAAAGGCACAGAATGGTAGCTATTCTTCATTCTGATTTGCTAAAGAATTTTTAGTATACATTTAACATGTAATTGCTGAATATGAATTAAAGAATAAAGCAAATTCTTTTTTCCTGTGGATGTTGAGCTACTGATGCAGTTGATATACTACTTTGAATTTGTCTTCTCTTTTATGAATATGAATACCATTTGGAATAAAAGTGATTGTAGATTTTTCCACTAATTGAATAGAACTGATGTATATTTTATTTTTAATTCACTAATTATAGTGAAGATCTTTGTTTTCTGTAGTCAGGCACTGGGAAACAGTATGGCTTAGTGAATACAGGAGTGGACTGGTAAGTTTGCTTCAGCCACTGGACTGTGGCATTGTCTTGGAGAATCGTGTTCTTTCAGACACAATTTATCTGCTTCTCCTTTGTGAAGTGTTCTGCCCTCTCTTGTTGAAAGGTGCAGACTCAGACTAAGATATATAAATCATGACTTCCAAAGAAAGATTTGTCAAACTCAAAAATTTCAAAAGAAGATTGAGACAAGGCACACTAATAACCTTCAAGGGTTGGCATAAACAGCATCAGAATTTATGATTTCTCTGCTTAAGTATGAAATGCTTCTGTCATCTGATGGCTGAAAAATAAAATCAATATTTTGTGGAAACACAAATTAAGTCCAGCCCATTTTCTAGCACTAACCATTCCTGGAATCTGAGCTCCATCCGCATGAGAGCAACCTATGCCATCTGCAGCACCAACAGATGCTTTCTGAAATAGAAATAACAAACCAGCCTTCCTTTAACTGAGGCTAATGAGGGTTGCTCCCTGCTACTGTACTCCTAGAGTTGTGACAAAGACCCAGAAGAAGGTGAGCCTCTCCATTCCAGGCTCCAGGTGACTGTCTTGGCTCTTCTGAGGTTGGATCCCAACCTCTCTCTCTCTTTTCTTTTTTTTCTTTCTTTTTTTTTTTTTCTGGTGACGTGTTTCTGTGTCAGATTGCATCTAATGATGCTCTTTATAGTCAACCAGTATGTAGTTTACTATATCTTATACAGGAGGTCATTCTTGGAGTCCCTTTGAACAGTTATGCACTCATTACTGTTAATTTATGGGTTTCAGACACTAAAGGGACTAAGAATATATGTAAAGCTGACCTTAGAATCTTCTTGAGCTGGCACTCCTCAACTCAACCTGAAAATCTCTGCACTGTCTCCTAGTAACAGCTTTTTCTGAGCTCAGAAGACTTGCTGAATTCAGGATCTGAGATAAACCTTTCTCCTAGCCCATTCTTTCTTGCCCTGTACAGGCAAGATCCCGTAATTAGAAATTCATTGGGAAGCAGGAATGAGTTTGCTTCTCCTTCCTGAGGCAGACAGTTTCTAGGAAGCAATGTGGATGTTTTTCCTGTAGATATCAATAAAGACATAGATGAGGAGGGATGACTCGTGTCTAAGCCTGACCTTCAAAGTCAGTCTTAAATGACACTGTAGACATGTATTAAAATAACTAAGGAATATGTTACAGAGCATGAAAAGCTTAATCTGTCTTGAAAACAACCTTCAGATATGCAAGAACATAGGACAAAAGGAAGACAGCAATCACGTAAGTCACAGAACCTAGGGCTCTGCTATTGCAGGAAACATCATAAAAGTCCTTTCCGTTTAAACTCCATCTTAAAATAAACTGGGATCTTTCAAATAATTGCTGAGGGTGTATTATTTTTTTGCTTTCAGAACAGAATCACGTGAATAATAAAATAGAAATATGTGGAAATATTATTAAAACTAACAGTAAAATTGCATTTATGTTTAATATAAAAATATGTAGCCAACAAAGAGAAAAACATTGATTATTCTTATACAACCTTAAATAGTTATTAAGGTGCTGAACCTTTTAATAAAGAACTAGATTATTTTTAGACCTAACACAAAGTAACAAAACCTCTTTAACAAATTATCCTTAGGAGATTGTTAGAGTTTTAATCGGTTTCTTGTGCTTAAACTCATTTTCCCAGCATGATGTACACTATCTGTGGGAGCTTTTAATAAGAAATTCACACTATGATTATGGCACCAGCTATTTCAAGTAAAAACATTGTGAAATGTTACTATTGTTTGGGCAGTTGGAACTGAAATGATTGAGTGAAGGATGATAGTTATGCTGCAGGCTAATTACATGGCTAATGTCTTTGCTTTACATATCAATAGATGCTTCTAGAGATGAGCAATAACTGAGACTCCATTATCAGTCCAATACAATGCACTTAAATTAGCCACCATTTATGAATACTATTAAAATAAGAGCTGGCTAGTGCTTAGTGATGTTGCACTTGACATGTTTTTTGTTGTCAGTCTGTAGATACTGCATACGGCATACTAGGGAGTTTTGACATAGCCAGAGAAGATGTTTTTACAATATTTTGCTGTTAACTACATATTGATTAAAGTCACAGAATTTTTCAGTAAAGTATGAGTTCAAAAAAGGCCATCAGAACAATGGAAAAAAGGCACTAGAGCTGAATGTTAGCTTTGCAAATGCAGTAAACTAACTAGCAAGGCGTTACATCGGTGAAAGGTTTCATAGCCAAATGACGAAGCTCATTGCAGCAATGCTAATGGGTGCTCTGTTTCAATTTTTGATATGGAAGATCACAAGTTGAGCAAGTTTTCAGCTTTAAAGTCAAAACGAAAGAGATCATCCAATGTCTGAAAGTGCTTGCCATAAGTTTTCATAGATACTTAAGGAGTTATTTTAGTTGAGTGAAAGGCTTAACACAGATTTTATGTTAAGCAAGATACTGTCTCTTTGGCATTGCCACTGATTTCAGTGTGTGTGGGAAAAATGCACAGGAATGTCATACAGGCAGCACATGGATTAAAAAGAATTAGGTTTTGCTGACAATATGCCTCTTCTAAGTGGCAGCTTAACTGTTTAAAAGCAAAGATTAAAAAGGTGGGATTAATTATTAATTCCTATTAATGACAGAGTTCTTATTAGGCTGTTGTTCCCCCCTCCCTTTCTCTGCACTTGAACAGCACAGTGCTTATCATATGGGATGCTTCACATTTTTTGACAGTAATGTTGAAGCCAATGGTGATATCCAGAACTGATTAATATCTGGTGACAGCAGTCTTTTTTTACTTACTTACACAACATATAGTCTCCAATGCTATAAAATTTATAGACCAAACTATCAATCTTCAATACAAATATAATTTTTGCTGTGCTGTATAGCTGTGTAAGCTAGAAAAAACATAAAGTGTACAGTCAAATTTCAAAATGCTTTCTAAAGCAAATGCTGAGGAAAATATTATCTAGTTAAGCAGAATCAATTTACTAGAAATTCATTAGACTTCAACTCCTTGCCTTAAAAGTAAACAAAAAGGTGATGGAAGTATCTCAGATGTGTTTGAAGAATGAGGCCTGAGTGTTTCCCTTGCTACTCATGATATTGGACAGAAAAAGGAGCACGTAAGAAAAAACAATCAAAATAATTGCTCCATGGAACTGCACAAAGCACGAAAAGGTGTATAGGGTGAGGATACACAAATGATAGACAAGTATTGTGAGCCTTTCCTTAAGGAAAGAAACTGAATGCTACATGCAAGGGAAGAACTGGTAAATATGTAGTTTATACATTATCGTTTCACTGAAATCTTCACTTAAGACTGCTGGAGCAGAATGATGATTAAATTATCCTTTTAATATATATTGTGATTAATTCTAGCATTGTGTTTTTGCTTTTTATGCTATAATAGAGATGCTTCAAGCAGCAAGGCTTCAGGGATATTAAACACTTGCCTGTTAAGTGTTTGCAGTTATGATCATCTTGTTTCACTTATGGGAGCTGATATTAATATCAATTGATTTTATTCTGTTTCTTCACATCAGTTGTATTTAAGAGATTGATTTTGTTTTTAATCAGCTTTGTGTCATACTTATAGATAAATATGGCTTGTGCATGTAAGCTTACGTGCTGGCTAGGATGCCCAGAGCACAGCAACTCCTCTTGAATACAAAATTGCAAGTATATGTTGCATCCTTTACACCATGCCGAAGTCTCAGGTAGCAAGTAAATGTGAATAACTTGTGGTATAAATGTTAATGTAGGAGTAAATGCAGAAATATTCCTTATCCATCTGCATTTTTGTAGGCATAAAACTGCATGCATGAGTCTGAATTGAGTTACTTTTTTTCTGTTTTGCCTAAAAATCTATGCAAAGGCAAAGCTTTTTGGTTTTATTTTGCTTGTTAAGAAGGGTAGAGCAAATTTTTGAACCTCCTATGACTACATTCCTAGGAAAGACTATCCATACATTTTTTTCCAACAGCTTAAGTAGAAGAGAAGTATTCCAGCATGCCACCAAGTTGGAAAATATCTCAGTAACAGAATAAGAACACTTTTCCAACTTACATTCCAGAAAAAAAAAAGGTGCCACTCTGGCAGAAATGATTATACAGTAATTTATTCAATAAATACCATGGCTGATTTACCAGAAGAGGTAAACAGTGGACTAAAAGAACCTTCTCTGAGAAGATACTGCAATATCTCCTGCTGTCAAGACTGGTATGCCTTCTCCATGCTTGTTAATTATTATTAGAAAATGACTTTCCTAAAATACCACAGAGTGCTGTTTTAACTCTTTCATAGTTTAGGAGGATGATTTTGTAATAATGCTCCCAGACCAAGAGTTACAGTCCTTTGAAACCTCTTGGCAACCTGCATCTTTTCCTTGATAAGTAACTTTGAGTAGAGCAGAGTAGAGTGTTGCTCACTTCAAAGTCCTGCCTTAAGTGCAGCGAAGTATTTTCTCCACTACTGTGTAGCATAGTTTAAATCAAAGTTTATGATCTTATTTCAGTCCACAGATGAGTCTCTCCTCACCTGAGCCAATGCTGAAAGATATTCCTTCTTTAACTCATGTCAGGTTGCTTTTACTTTGTTGAACCTTCATTTCCTTTCTCTCCTTTTCACAAATGGCAATACAGCCTGTACAGATCATCTCTAAAACCTTTAGGGATTTTCTTTGTTCACAAAATCAGTGTAAGAATATGACCTCTACAGTCCCCTGGATTTGGAGGTTCCTAGTGCTAGTTAAATGTGCTTATTGCTTATCTTTGTTTACGTCATATCTGCTTGTTCTATGCCCACAAACCTATAGCTATTAAACCTTGTGCATCCGCTGCTCTTTCATAATACAAAGGTGTCCTATGTCTTGTCCAGCTGCATGTTGAAAAGTCTCTCTTAAGTTCTATTTTGCCTTTAGAGCAAGATTTGCATCTGGATTTGCCTTTTCATTTCCCTAGGGGGTCTGGGAAGTGCATATTTAGAAAATCTTGCTTTTTGGGTTTGACTTTGGAATATATCTTTTCCTCTTAAGACTGCTAGGTAACTCTCTTAAATAAATTTATAAGTTCCTTGCAATGAAGTATGTATAAAGCTACTGAGGAAGTAAAGCTAAGCACATACCAAATAACCTCCCCAGCACTCAGAAAAATCCGGCAAATGGAGAAATGAGTCTTGCTGTATTATGAATGGAAAGAAAAGGAGGAGGATTTAATGCAACTTTCTTGATGGTCAGCTGCAACCTTGCTGCCTATAATTTGATTGTATTACTTTACTATAAACCTAAATAAATGTTATTATAGTTATATGATTTTTTAGACTTTTTTTGCAGTCCCGTCAAAGTACTTAATTCTTTGGCATGTGGAAACTATGGGGAACTGTGTTTTATGTCCTGTGTTTGTTAATTTACATTGACATGACACTAAGTTCATTAATGAGTTGCTTCTTTTAAACCAGCATCAAAAATGTTTGTGGCCACTTTTTTATTGTGTGCTTTACTGCCTTTGTTATCTACATTCAGTTCCTTTTAAACAATTTTCCTAGTAAAACCAAATAATTTGGTGGCCTCCAGAATCCCTTCTTAGATGGAAATACTGTTTGTACTTCATCTTTGATACAGCAGTGTAGTGTTATATTGAAACACGTAATAAAGTTTCAAATAATTTCAAAGCTGGTTGCATTGTGCACATAGTCAGGATAACCGGGCAGAAATATATCTATGTGGTTATCTAATGTAACTCAACATAGATAGGTTTTCTTTTCCCGTGCCTATTATATTTGCAAACACATTCCTGTCAGTCCCTTCCTACACCTAAGAAAATTGTCACTACCAACACGATATACAGCTGTGAGTAAATCCCTGGCATGGAAAACTGTTTTGGATTATCTGAAATATTTTTGAAAAGTAATGAATTCAATATGAGGCTTAAATTTGTCTGTATTGATTTTCTGACAACATTACCAATGATGTGCATTATATAAGTTTTAAGTTACTCTGTAATTGTTCTTTCCATGTCACCTATATCTGGAGAGTATTATTGTTGCTACTCTGGTAAGCAATACTCTGGTTAGTGTTCATTCTTTTAAAGCGTGCAATACTATAAATTCAAGAACAGATTAAATTTTGCACATACAAAAAATTCGTGTGCTATATTATAGCCATCAGATATTGCCATCCAAGCTATCAAGAACAAACAGCCTCATCGATAATGATGATGTCTATTCTCATTCTATGCATGTAGCAAAACTCTTCAGATTCATGGAAGAGAAAGTCATGGCGTTCCACATCAGAGGTGACTGTAGCTAGCACCGTTTACCTCTGCCTGTTTAGTAGAGAATTTGCTGGTTTTGGCAAGAGCTACCCAGATATCAGAATTCTTATACTTTGTCTACCAGCTTTGAGGTATTCAATTCTTCTATTTTTTCCCAGTTCCATTGCCACTGGACAATATATAAGATTACCTTAGCCAGTAGCTGAATATCCATCCCAACATCCTGACTCAAGGGATTTTCTCAGAACAGTTTACTGGGATAAGAGATTCAATCTTTGCTGTGTCTCAGAGCAATAGAGAAAGCTCCTGGCCAGTTTCTGGTTAAAGCATCCATTTAATGACAGACAACGGTATAGCAGTGTTTTGCATGAACAAGCAAGGAAGTGTCACATCAGCTCCTTAATGCAAAGGGGTGATTTGTCTAGGGAAATAGTGCATTTTCTCACAGAATAACAATATCCATGATTCATCTCCTGTGCTTTAGAAATACATTGGCAGGTCATATTGGCAAACATTTCTCACAAAGTCTAAAATGGACAGTCAACGATTTGATCTTTATGTCTGTATTGGATCAATGGAATTGGCTATTTAAATGCCATAAAGGTCTTTCTTGCATTTCTTACATTTGTAATGCTCCAGAGCAAGGCAAAGTATAGGTTTTTAGGGACATACTTTTCTAACAGCATTTTCAGTAGAATTAAGATCTGTCAAGGCATGGCTCTTGTCAATGTGAGCTGCAATTTTGTTGTGGCAGTGTTTGTACTCACTGCTCTCAGCCCCCTAGGCTGAACAAACCCAAGTCCCTCAACGATTCTTCACATGTTAAGTTCTCCAACCCCTTAATCCTCCTGGTGGCCCTCCACTGCAGGTTTTCAAAGTGTCTCTCATGAGCTGGGGGGGGACCAAAACTAGGCATGTTATTCCTGATGTGGCTGAACAAGTGCCGAGCAGAGTGAGATGTTTATTTCTCATTTGATTACACATTTTTAAGAATGTTGTTTGTTGGCTAAAGCTGTATATACTGACTAGCTCTGTTATAAACACTTCTCATGAGTAAATCTTGAAGATGCTTACATATGTTATAAGAAATATTATTACCACTTTGCAGATGGGAAGCTGAGGCATACCATGGTGAAATGATTTTTTAAAGGTCATCTCACACATCAAGTCTGGGAAGCATGCAGGTATTGGATCCCGCTCAAGTGTCACAAAGAAAAGGTGCTAAATCATATGAAAAATCAACCAGTCTTCTGATTCTTTATAAAAGAATTTCTTTTTAAAACTGACACAGATATTCACTGCAGAATAGCCTGAGATCACAATTTGATCCTTTTGCTTCTGGTGCAAGTTACTATATGAGTTCCTATCATATCAGATTTACTTTATCTGGTCCCTGTACTTATAAACTCAATATTTTAACAATTTTAGCATACAAAATATCATCCTTCTCAAAACACCTTATTCTAGTACCTAAGAAATCAGTTGTGACAATTTAACAGTTGCTGCTATCCTTGCCTGTGTCTTAAGGATGTATACAGTGTATTCCACAAACTGCATTGATTCAAGATTAAATTCTACTTTTATAATATACTGAGATACAAAAAAAAAAAAAAAAGAAAGAAATATCCACACACCGTACTTCATATGATTGACTGTAAAACTTTACTTGGAATTATCAGTGTCAGTTTGGTGAATTACTTCACTTAAAATAGAAACCGGTCACATGGATTATAATAAGATTCTAAATGCTTTGGAGACAAGTAGTGAATGGAGCTTCACCCTACAGAAATATACTTGTCTACCAAGAAATAATTAGTTTCTGATTGACCAGAACTCAGCCTTCTGGACTGCAGTGCTATGCAGCATGTGAAAATGAATGTGGAACATACTGAAAACCTAAGGCATAACTCTAAAGCACGTTTAATTCATTGTAGCCTCTTTCTGTGGGTTGTAAGCCACATCCTATTCCTCCCTAAACTGATAAAATATAAACACCAAAACCAGTGTTTGCGAATATGTGCCTTGCCCTTCATCTTCCCACTGTACTATTCCCAGTGAAGCCTAAATAAATTTGCATTGGTAATGTGGGTGAGTGGCTGTAGTTTACAATACTCTTTCAGAAGTCTTTCCCTAGGTCTTCTCTCTGTGGTTTTTGTCTCCTCTCCAAGCTCTGATGGGCAAGAGGCATAAAATGTCAACTCAGCTCCATTTTTAATCTGAACCATGTTTTCTGATGTACACATAATTTTAGTCATCGTCATCATCATCATCAAGAGGAGCTCTTGTTCTCGCAAAAGGCGTTGCCATTACTAGTGGAAAAACTATTGTAACTGGGATGAGAGACCATGACCATCATGTATAGAAGGCCAAATGACTACCTACTTAAGAAAACTGAACACAATTTAGAATAAGGAGAGGAGAATAACAACAGGAAATTACTATTGAGGGTGATCACATGTGAAAAAATACTCGACTTAGTGAAAATTATTTTCATTAAATATAAATGTGTCAGACTGGGTAAGAAGTATATAGCACTTCAGAAATGAAGTCAGATTGCTATGATTGAACAAAATAAATATACATTAGTATGCCTTTCCTGTTAATTTAATTCAAATGCAAACTAAATAGTCATAAAAGTGAACATTTTTTTAAAATCTCCATTGTTGAAGAAAGTTTTATCTGACCAGACTAAAGACTTAGGAAGGTTGCTTTCAAAATATGACACTATTTTTTGCATTTCAAGTTTATTGTGACTTATTCCCGGAGGAAAACTTTTTTTTGGCTATTTTTTGTTCCCTCACTCCAAAATAATGATTATTTTTTTGAGTTACTTTGCTGTTTCCAGGAAAGTGAAGTTGATTTCTGTGTCTTGTCTTTTTGTGCAGCAGGGAGGACCTTATGGCATAATGCTGCAAAAGTTTTTCCTGATAAAAATATTTCTGCTCATTGTTATAGTAAACTGTGAAATAAACTGTGTTCAAACTGAATGTCTTCAATTACAGAGTACATTCCGTAGCTGCTTTTCTGCAATTTTCATGTACGTGTACAGTAGTGCTTAAAAACAAGGAGGTTACATTTATGGTACTCTGTATGGCATGAAAGGCTTTCATAAGAGGAAAGATACATATGTAATGAGAAGCATAACTCCTGAACACTTAAAATGTTCCTCTGTTTAATGTCTGAACTGACGTGCGTGCTTAAAATTAATAATTGCTTGTATTTTGAACAATGAAAATACAGGGAAAATTGCAACATAACAATGGAAAACTATGCAAGTGAAAGTATCAGCTGGAAGAAGAATAGCTTTATTTGACAGTGTTTTGACATCATTGATGTACTGTTGTCACTGGAGACCTTCCTTTCTGTGTTTGTGATATACTATTTCAATCCATATTATCCCAATAGAATCATAAACATTGAAAAGATCTGATGCGTGATAGTCTCTTACTAGCGTGTGAGTTGACATGTTGATTGTTCTTTCATATCTGGGACTTGTGAGAATTCTGTTTAAATAGTATTCGCCAATGCTAATAAAGGATGCACAGTTGACAAAGGGGATACAGGTGTTTTGAAAGTGATTAGCATGTAAAGAAGCGAAGTGGCTTATCTACTCCATTTTGTACAAAGTGAAGAAAACGAAGTGCAGGATTAAATGCACCTACAGCAGTTCCTGTGTTAAACTAATGACAAGTTTATCATTATTTAGTAGACCGATAATACAAATCTGTATCCAAGAGACCTCTTATAATCTAAAACTTAAGGTTTCTATTTTGAGAAATGCACAAAATTGTTATAATTGTTCCTAATTTTTATAGAGCTATATCAATGGATTTTTTTTCCCCAAAAAGACAGACACTCATCAGAACAAGCAGGATGGGGAAAAAGGAAACAAGGAAGCAGGGGAAAAACTTTCCTTAGGAAAAGGTAAAAAATTGGCAGTTACTGCATCTGTCAACCAAATGGACTAACCTGTCTAGGACATCTACTTCTGGGCAAGCCTACAGGTTCAAACGGGTAGTATTTGGCGGTCTGCAGTTCAGGTCTGCTCATGAGTGATAATATGTAGGGGAAGGAATCCTCCTCTGCTGTCTCCCTGTGCCATTTCCATTTTTCTTTGGCTCGTTGGCTGTGTGGAACACAAATTTCCTCGTCATAGTAGGCAGACTGGGCCATGATGTAACAGCAAATCAGGCTTGTTAAGATTTCTCTTATCATCAAGTCAGTAATTTTACAGGTTTGGGCCTGGGTACAGTGTAGTGCAGGAAGGCCCTTGGAGAAACATGGGCTGAACAGGAGGGAAACTGCCAAGACCAGGTCACCTTCCACTCAGGTGCCACTTAAAAAAGCAGTGAGAAGCAGGAGATATTGGTGGAACAATTCAGTGTAGAATAGCCCCCTGAAGACAGACTATTAGTCTTTTGCTAATCTCTGCTGCTGTCATCTGTAATCTCATCTCAGGAGCCCAAAGGCACAGTGATGTGAGAAACCAGTAAGGAAAGATGAAATGTTCTTTCTTTCCTACAAAGCCTAATGAGTAAGGACTCTTCAAGTTTATTATACAACATTGGCTGGATGCGAGAAAACAAGGGTTTGAGTTTGAGAACAGTACACTGATAGGAATTTCCATATGCAGTGATAAAATTTGCAGGAGTTTCTTTCTTGCAACAAATGTGTATCTCTAGTTCATAAAGAAATAGTCGTCTTAAAGCTGCTGTGTCTTGGCTTTATTTTAGATACTTTTCTTCATCCCTGCCAAATGCTTCTTCTTTAGCTTACCAGTATGGATTAAAGGTATCAGTATATCTGAAGATGAACAAGATGATTTGGTTTGCTCTCTACATATTGTCTCCGGAAAATGGGCTTCATTTCTTCATTTAGTTCACTAGTTACTATGTTTCTGGTAAATATTTCAATCCTAGGCATAAAGCAGCAGATGGGAATAAAAATTGTGGGTGCCAGGATGTGTGGGAGAGGAAACGACTGTTAAATTGTGAAAGGGAATGCAGTATTCAAAGAGAATAGTCTTTGTGGGGAGAGGGGTGGACTGGACAAAATCGAGGGCAGGACTTAGAGTGCATAATGAAAGGAAAGAAAGGGATAAAAAAAGTGGGAAGAAAGAAGGAACAGCAGACTCCAAAAATCAGTTAGACAAGTTCTCCATAATGCTGTGGAGGAAAGAGGAAGCACAGTGCAGATGAGAAAGCAAACAGTGGGTGGAGAGCTGTGCTAATGCTCCTGATTTGCTTCTCATGTCCTTGTTTGTTCTCAGTGAGCTTGTATCTTTGACACCGTACCACGTTTTTTTCAGAGACTGAGCCTTATAGATTATTATGTGTTAGGTTATTAACCCAGCATTCATAGTAAGACAGGTTTCCACAACTTCACTTCTCAGATGGTTAGAAATAGTCATCTAATTCTCAGCCTAAATTTATTCAGGCTGTTTTCTACCTATTCTTGTTCTGAGGTTTTCTTTAGTATAAACACTCTGTTGCCTTCCTTTTTCCCCAACTTCCCTGATATATTCACATAGATACAGTTTTTAATTCCTCATTTTTCTAGTCCTAGCAAGCCCCACTGGACCCCGTGAGAAGGCGGTTGTGCGTAGCTGCCACCCTGGGTGCTGCAATGACCCACCATTTCGTGGTCGCCCTGTAAGAGCTCCCTTAATGGCAAGCAGTGTGTGTTCAATGCAGCGTCTACCTAATCCGCTGCCTTTACATGGCCTGTCCCTTGGTAAAGCTCTTACTCTTGACAGTTCCTGACATCCTAAATATAATAGAAATAAAACAGGAGCTGACAGTTTGCAACATTATAAATAAATACCTCATACTGTGAGTGATACACAAATGTTGTATTCCTTTAAATTGTAGAAGATGAGGCTTTTAGAGTATGCTACCACTGGCATTTTTTCCTGTAACAAGGGGCTTAGACTGCAGGCTAGGGAATGTTAAATAAATTTCTCAAGCTCTAATGACATCTATTTTTTTTAAACAATGTTGAATTGGAACTGGTGACCTTGTCATTGCAGACATTGCAAAATTTATTTTACAGTTTCCTCTACCAGCACTAGTAAAGAGTATGTCGTGAAGACGGGCAAAAAAATGCAGCCATCAGTGTGTTAATTTAAATACATAAGTTTTTATGACCAGTCTAATGAAGATAACTCCAGCACTCAAGAATCATTTAAGTGACAATAAACAAAATAGTATCTGATAATATGCCTTTCTGTTCATTGACATCAGCAAAGTTAAATCATATTTTAAAAAGTACCAAACAGAATTACCTATGCAGAATAATTTTAGTTTGCAATCCCAAAATTTTCCTCTCTGTCTTTTTTTTTTAATGACAACCTCTTATTCTTCTCAGAATATTACTGCAAGCTACTTTAAACACCCTATCATTAATCCTGAAATATGTATATATCTTCCTGCATTGTTAGTCAGATGAATGTGCCGTAGCTCTTATGATCACCTGAAGAAAATTACAACTTTGAGAGAAATATTTATATTGTAAATGTGCAAAATATTACATGATCTCAAGTGCAAATATGTAATTGCCTCCTATTACAGATAAAAAGGATGTGATTTTCAAAAAATACCTCCAGAAACTGGCGAACAAACTGTGCCTAAATTTGGATTTGGATTTATGCACCTAATTTATGTAATCTTCGAAATCCCTCCAACCATTAGGTGTCTGAAGTCTGGTAGATACCTGAGATTTTGCCACTGAGGTTCTTTCAGCGCCTGCCCAGAGCTGCCCAAATCATGTGCAAAGATGTTCATTCCTGGCTACCCTAAGTGCAACCCCCATTTTGAAAATAAGTGCCCTTTCAATGATTCTTTCATTGAATTTAAAATGGAGCCATATCTCTTCTCTGAGCTCTAGCTCAGGACTAAGTGATCCTAGGGGAAAGCGTGTCCTTTCAATATTGTCTGTGGTTAAAGTCTGCTCTTGTTTCTAAGCTTCCCTGGTTTCTCTAGCCTCTCCAACTAGTGACTCCCTGCTGGGAATTGCTAAAGCACATAGCCTTTCCCGAGACGTTTTTAGGGAACTGTGTCTTCCACCTGAGGTTCACGTGCCTGCTCCTTAGGTATGACAAGCTGTAGTGTCACAGCACCAAAATATCTTGGTGGTCCCGAACTAAAGTTGCCTTTTGAATTTCAGGGGAAATTGTGTGCCCAGCTTTTCTAGGTGTCTTCCAGTATCCCAGGCATTACAACAGGGGCTCCTAGACAACAGTTGCATATAGCAGTGCTTTAAGTTTGTAGCTGCTAAGCTGAATTAGAAAAAACCATTGTAATTGTATTCAGTATTCTCCAAATATCCTTTTTCCACATGGGCAGATGCTAAAATTGTTCTGTGGCTATCTTGTAAATCACTCTTCTCATTCTCAATCTCTTCTGTAAATGATAAATAAAACTTGTACCTGAAAATTATCCTTGATACTTGAAAAAATCCCCAAGCATGTGACCACAACTTAAATAAGTAAATACTCTGATACTTGTTCTACTATATATTTCAGTATTACAGGATGTAGTAATGCTATTTTTACTAATTTGATAGAGAAAACTAGTAACCTGGTGGGAAAAAAAGAAACATATTACAGTTTTAGCTTTTCTTTTCTCTGTGATGTAATAGATCTGTTCAACTCTAGCACGTTTTTTATACCTTTTATTGAGACAAATCCTGAATTCCTTATTCTTTCCTTCCTCAGGACAATCTCCTTTTAACTTCAATGACATAATGAGGCTTATGCTGCTTTGTAAAGTACTTTGAGATCTGTGGTGAACAAGATTTAAATATTATTGAAAGGGAAATTTGATTGAGTTTAAATTAAATAAGGAACTGCAGGATTCAGTTTATGGAGATTGCTCTTTTTTTTTTTTTGCCATGTGCTTCTTTATGCATTCATAAACTCTTCATACTTTTGTTACAGTGTGTAGTGAATTACTCTGCCTTCATGTAGAAGAGTGTAGGAGTGATAGTTGTGGCTGGCCTTGGAGCAGGGGCTATCCTCCTGCTCCTGTACACAATCTGGCACTTAATGGATATATTTGCTTGCAGAAGTACTTGTTTAAATAATTTACTTTGACATGTGGCTGCAGCATTACAAGTAAAATACAGATTCTTTATTTCATCTTAAGTAAAACCTGCCTTGAATAACAGTTTGTTCTATTAGCTAGGGCCAGCTAGGTCAGAGCTTTAATGGAGAAGCCCAGTGAGACAGATTACAAGTAATTTTCAGTTTATGAACTTGGTCAAATTCAAGAAAAATGGATAATGTTGCTTATACAAATAATAAACAATTTCATAAAAATACAGGCATGTGTTTTGAGAGAAAATGGTAGATGAAATGGAAATAAAGATAGAAAAAGTGTAATCATATCAGTTTCCTATTGATTTTTATTGAATTAGTCATATCCACCACTTAAACATTTTGTAATCTACTAAAAGTGCTTTGATAGTGTAGAAATTTCATTTTATGAGTTCAACATAATGCAATCAAAACATTTAGGTTAACATCTTCATACTAAGTAATTTCATTCACATATTATTTTACAATTATTTTTGATTAAAGGTAATATTTCTAATGCAGCCATCTCGTTATATAGAAGTATCTTGACAGAAAATACCAGAGTTATGTAATATAGTATTCATTGTTTACCAGTGTTCTGGGACTAGAAAATAAACTTGTGAGAGAAGATGCTAAATTTAAGTTAGCATTGGAATATATCTTGATGCAAAGAGGATCTTCTGCCACTTCCTTTGAAGCTCATGGAAATCTTATTGTTGACTTAAAGTAAAATCTCTTTGGCACTGAAACAAATTGTACGAGTTATTTATGCTTCTCTCTCTCTCCCTCCCCTCCCTGTCCCCCAAAACAAAAAGGAAGAGGTAACTAGAGGATTAGGGCCACCCAGATCTGAAACTTCATACTGTCAACCGTTTGGGAGAGGAGGAACGTGGGTGTATGGGTGGGGTGGGCTGGTAGGTGTATGGATGGTGTGTGGATGTGTGTGTAATTCAAGTGTGAGTGCAGCAGCCAAAGAGCTCTGCTGTAACTGAGGAGGAAAAGGATGCACTAGTAACACAGTGGTGTGTAACTTCTGTGGTCAAAACCCGTTTTCTCTGGCATTGTTGAGGGGATTTCCTCATGTAGGCTAAGGCAATCTCATTTCTTTCATGTCTCTTACCGTTCCGATACTGCACTGTCAGATACTTATTGTACAGCCATTTCAGACTGAATGAGGTGGACTGAAAAGGAAAAATTGGCTTCTTTTGCAAACATTTGAAAATGGTTATCTGCAGTGTTGCCTTAATGTCAAAATAGTTAAATTTAATAAGTGATGAGACAATAGATTGCATTGGGTTACATAGACCAAGGCTGGAAGGCACTTGAAAATCTATTTGCATCTGCCCACCTGTTGGTAGAAACCTTCCATTTCTGCTCTCTAGCACAGCTCCTTTGGGAAGAGATGGTCTGAAGAAGTGGGCTTTGAGGTACAATAATTCTCGCAAATTTACATTTGAAAATTTCCAGACGCTTAATGTGTTTAACATTTCAAACTGTATGTTTGCAATATTTGTGGAGGCTGCAATTCAAACTATATTGGATTCCTGTATGCTTATTTGCAAGAATTTGATTAAGGATTGCTGCAATGTCTAAATTGCAGGTCGGTAAATTATATAAGACGCTTTATTTCTGTCTGTCACGGTATCTATCACAGATACAGTTGACTGGGTCAGAATTCCTCCTCTAGGTATTGACAGAGAAGGCTGCTGCGTTTTGGGTACTACAGCAGATCTCTGTGTACTGACTTTCAAAGCTATTGTGTCCCAGTTGTGACTTTCATGTAGGGAAAAGCATCTGGTTTCCTAAAATATTCTGGGCCCGCTATCTGTGTAATGACTCTTTGGAAGTCAGATACAAGCATTAAAGAGATCTTTCCTTTTGTTTTTGTTTTTTGTATATCTGCTTTGAATAAAACAAAAGGTGTAAGACATAAGTATTTAATGAAAAAGAAGGAACCCAGTCAGTGTTGTCAAGGAACAACATTTTGTAAAAGGAAAAATATAGTTTCACAGGGTAAATGCCACCTTTTATAGGTTTGCAGGATCTGGCAGCAGTGGGAGCTTTGCATAGAGGTACTTAATATTTGGATGACAGAAAGCTTGGTCTGTGAAGCCTCTGCATGTCTGTAGTCATTTGAGAGCAAAATAGGAAATGGATCTTCTGAAGTACATATTAGAATGATCCGAAACTTCATCTTTTTGTGAGGAGGAACAGAGGCAAAGATATTCTTCCAGATCTAAGGCTAACGTAACTTCCTGAGGGCTGTTCCACATTGTATTCAAAAGTAACGCTTCCCCATATCTTTAATTAATATGTATTTAAACACTACCTTTAAATATTTAAACACCACATTTAAATTTAAATAATTAAGACATTTGAATAAATTTTAATCCAAATATTTATACTTATATAATATCTTTATTTGCTCAAACCAGGTTTTATCTCAAATTTTAGGGAATCTATTTAGCCCTCAAGAAAATAATTTCCTGTTTCTCAAAGTCTTCCATCTGAAATGAATGCAAATAGGAAGTGATCTTGAAATGAGAGAAGGTTTACCTTCGGGTACCCAAAGCAACAAGTACATTATGCTCAAATAGAATTTTTACATCCACAAAGCAGGTAGATGAGTGTACAAACGAGCACTTACTTGCCACCTAATCAGCTGCTGTGCTGAATTCCTGGAGCCTGCGGTTTTAACCAGTCAGCACGCACTGACTAAATACAACTTCAAAAATTTTCTTTAGTGTTTCAACTGAGGAGGTCCGGGACAGTTGTAGGGCTAATATACAATACAGGTTCTACATGTAAAACCACATAAACTTTATTCCAGAGCTTGTTCAAATTAGTAAGAATCTTTCCATTGACTTGGATGGACTTTGGATTGAGCTCAAAATGGATATTTTTGTTTAAATAATCACGAAACATATGGTGGACAGCTGATTTTCTTTCTGTTGTTTGTTCTGTTAACACCTTCTTTAGAATCACTACATTTGTTATTGGAGTATATAGATTAGGGATGAAATTAAATATTCTTCAAATTGCCCACCCAGATTTGCTCAATTCTTGAGGCAAACTGAGGAAAGTAATCCCCGAGATTGGTGACCAAGGTATATTCATTCAGAATATTCATCCTTTCACATCTAGGCTGCTTTCCAGAGACTGGGGCATTTTTTCTTCCATTAGTAAATTCAGCTACTGAATCATTAGAGGCATTTAAAAAGAACTGTTGAAAATTCAAAAATCTAAATGCATATTATGTGTTATTTAGCAAATATTTATTTAGCCCCTACCAGCACAATTCCTTTTTTTCCATGTAGTTTGCTGCAGGTGTAATACATCTCATTTTCTTGTATCTACAAAACATTAAAGACTTTTCTTTATGAAGAATGCTTATTTCTTATTCTTTTCTTGCCTATGGCTGCTATTACAATATGGCATTGGTCGCTGATTGTCTTCTTCTAAAATATATTCTCATTTGCTCAAATATTTCCATGTCTACCAGAATATTTAATCACACAACATGTCTCCGGTGATAGTGGCTGTAGGCTAGTGCATACTGCAGGGTGACCGAATGTTTTACTAGGTGGGTATTTTTCTACATAGAGAAGGCGGCAGCTGTTGTCTTCCTCCAACCTGGTACGGCATATTAACTATGCCAGCAGTAAACCGAGGCCTGCTCTTAACCATTTTTATTCACCATTTTGCATTTATGCTGTTGGGACATTTTTGTTTTGTTTCCAGAACTACTTTGTATCTCAGTCAGCTTTGTTTTCTTTTCTCTTGTATTCTTCTCTGTTGATGTTTTTCATGTATTTTTTTCTCGATCATTTCTTTTTATTCTCCATTTCATTTCAGCAGCTCGATGCCATTTAGCAAGACGCTGCACCCTTTGTCTGACTGTATATGTCATCCTGGCTAAACCTAATGTCTATTTAAGTTCTGCACCTTCAGTTTCTCTTGTCACGCTTCATTCTTTCTTGTCCTAATGCTTCAGTCTTCCTTCCTCCTCTCTTCCAGCCTCTCGGACATGTTGCGTTTCTGGCTGCGCATTTCATACTGCGTGCATAGACAGCAGACCTCTGCTTGCCACAGCTTGCAGCACCACGTGGCTTGCCTTTTGTCATCACTTCAGAGAACCAAGCACTCTTTGATGTATCAGAGGGGAGGGGGGGAAGTTTTACGCAAATTCCTTTAAACACACAGGCCTCCTTACTGTCTTCCATCATTGCTATTTATCATATTGCTGACACGTGGATGGAAGCATTTTCCTTTTATGTTGAGCCTGGGCTATACAAAGACACTGGAAGGCAGTATATACAGCGCTGCAGTTTATGACAACAGCAAGGTATTTTTACAAGTTTGAGATATTACCACTGTTAAATAATCCAGGGTAGTGATGAGGATGAATAAAGTGAAAGAGGCTATAGCACCTGCACATTTTGATAAGGAAAAAGATAACATGGAATTCTGTCTTACAACTTAACGAGGTAAAACATGTATAGCTGTAATACGTGTATAGCTGTAATACCTGAGACCACAGTTGAGTTTGGAGACCATGGTACATTACTTTGCAATGTATATGTTTACCAACCTATAGAAAGTCTTTGCTTTGTCGTTGCCTTGTCAAAGGCATCTGTGACATATGACTGCATAAAGAGGTTTTAGGCAAGAATAATGCACAGGAAGTTGGGGAAGACTGTGCCAAATAGTAAAGCTAAAGCATTTGTCTACTTCCTTATAGTTTGGTTTTATCCTTCAGTATGGCTTCAGTTGATATTATGTCAGCAGCATGATTTGTGCTGGTCACTTCAGGCTGAGACAAGATGAGGGCCGTAGACTGATAGGAGAAAAATAGCTGTATATAAATTTGGTTTATGGTTTTCAATTTGTTTGTAAATATGTTAATGGTGGAATTCAGCAAATACATTGTGACTATAAATGAGAATGCCTACACATAGGCTCCTCCCTACAGCCACAGTTTACGTTTGCATCTGCAAAGTGTACACCCCTGGCTTGGACCTGTAATTATTTTTTTTATACTTCTCAGAGCTGAAATGTGAGTGCTAATTCAAATACTTATACTGCTTTGTTTTCCTCTTAAAATTACACCCACTTAAAGAAGAGTTGGGCTTTGACTGTTGAGAATCTGCTATATCAGGCAGTGTAAATTTTTAAAGGATGTATGCTTTGCCTTTCACTAAGAAAAGCAAGTTATCAAATTTACTGGAATGTAGATAATTTGAAGAGATGCGGGGTGAGGAGGGGTATGTTTCTCTCCCTGCTATCCATATCGATGTATTTGAGCTATAAACACTCTTTCTTTGTTAAAGACCTTGAATATAACTCACCTGTATTTATTACAGGAGGTAATACAAAGACAAGCAGAGGCAAAGTGCTCATAGACAGGTAGAAGTCAAAACAAAACTGTCCAGCAAAATGAGGCAGCTCATACAGCTTGGCAGCAAGCTTGACCCCTGGGCAGCCTGAGAGGCAAGTTCATCAAGAGCTCACGTAGGTGCAGCTAACAGGCTGCTGGAGATGTGACTGGGGAGTCTCCGGGGACACCTCTGCCATGGCTCCTACAAGGTATTTATTTGCCAGAGTATGGGTCCTGCAGCTGCCAGGTGGGCTGTCTAAGGTTACGTGGACGTTGGGCTTTGGTGTTAGAGCAATTGTAAAAGGAAGGCAAACCCGCCAGTTTCTGTAAGAATCTATACAAACAGTTAGCTGATTTAGCTTTATAACGCTATACAAAATTATAAACTCCATTTTGTCTATATGTAGTGTCCCTGTCACTGGTATGTTCAGTGTCTCCAGCAGGAGTTCTGTGCAGGCTGGGGTGAAATTTAGCCTGATGAGTTGGCATATACTACAGCAGATTAAACCTTAATGTTCACATCATCATCAATTTTATTTGGATATTTCACCAATTTTTTTCTTCTACCAGAGTGGTTTAGGTCTGAATTTCAAGCTATGCCTTTGTTAACAACACTAATATAGGTATAAATCTTGGATTCATACAAGTGCATACTCCTGTATACATTTTATAATCTTCTAATATATTTATAAAACTTTAAATATGTGTTTAAATGAGATTATGGGAATTTACCAGCAAGTGGAGCTTCTCCAAGTGAAGGTAGTGGTTATTCTGTGTGTGTTTTACTACAAGTTTTTATTCAGAGAGAACCTGAGAGTCTGGAGAGAAGAAAAGGAGAGTTCAGATTAAAATGTAGAAATAAATGGCAAGTCACTGATATATTCCAGTGGCTTAGGAGAGTTGTATCTCCCTAGATCCTTTCTTTTCTGTGATGCCTATTTAAAACTTGACAACAGTGTTGTTCTTCTGCTCCAACTACTGCCTACCACAATGATCACAATCATCTTGTCACCTTCTATACTTCTCCATCTGTCTATATTCCTCTGTTGTCTTGCAGATGGTAAGCTGTCTAGGGCAGAAGCTATGTTTTTGTTCTATGCTTACACAACATCTAGTGTATAGCACTTGGCACAATGGAGTCCTGGTCAATGACAAAAACTATGAAGTTTTATGTTGATAAAGCAAGTATTATTGTCAACTTCATATCTGTTAGAAAGTTTAGTTATGTAAATAACTAGTTTCCCCATGAGTTTTATCAAATATTTTACATTGTTAAATTATTTACGATAAACTCGTTGTCTTACTTACTGCTCAGCATAAATTTAAAAGATAATTTTAGCAAAGAAAGAAAATATTTATGAAGAGAAACCAGAGGCAGAAATAAAAGTGGTAAATTAATGAAAATATCCTCATGGTGGCAACAGTCCAGATGAGGACGATCTCTTATCTCAGAGGTCATTTGATATTGTAAGGATGATGTTGCACCTGTATATATTATGTGCTGGGTTTGCCCACCTTTGTGATCCATGGTACAGTTTGGGAATAGTGGAGGACAAGGGTGTTCTGAAAAGATTTTGAGGGAAACTTACCTTGAAGTACAATAGCCAGTGAGGAACAGGAATACAGTAGTGCTTCTGGGAGGTGCTAATACCATTTCACATTTCACTGGGGACTGTAAGAACAAAGGGGAAGAAATCAGGGGCATTTGGGATGTAATAACAATGAATAACCTTTAAAGAATTGCTACAAGATAGAGGTAGCAAGAGCAGACAGAAGAGTCCATGGCCCTGAAGCAAGAGGCCGTTCATAGCAAGGTGTGCCATTTTTGACTGCAGAAAACTGTAGACTTGCCTCGGGGAGAGGTCCCTCATGGGACAGGAAAAGGTTGTAACAAGTTCTTTCTATACTGTAAATATCATATGTCAACTCCATATTGGATCTATCCTATGCTAGTTTATGTAGACTAAAATGTCAACAACACACTTCCCCTCAGTTTTATGTCACTTTCACAAAAGCAACTATTCACGATAGCTGGATTTGTAAGAAAACAGTACTGGATTATAAGTGTTTGGCTAAAAATGATCCAGAAGATTATGGCCCTGGCCATGGCCCTGGAATCTAGTTTTTAATGCAGATATAATTTTATTTTGACATCATAGAAATACAAGCAGCTTCTGTATTTTACAAAAAAAAAATTATTATACAAATTGTATACTCATTTTTATATTGTAATATTTTGGGAATTAATATTTCTTCCTACAGGGATGGAAAAAAAGAAAGAGATATTGACCAAGTAGAAAACATAGGTAATGTGTTTGTACAAATCATGAGGAATTGTCAATAAGCAGAAGTTACCTTAAAAATGCTGTCAGTATGGACACATAGCTAGGCTTGGCTGTTTCGTTCTATACAGCCCCATAGTTCCATATCCTACTGGACTATAAAAAGTGGTCTTGCTTTTATATTATTATCCTGGATTGTTGCATAATTTTTCTGTTTGTTTACTCTGACAGTAATTATAACAAAGTAAGAGGTGGTAGTGTTGATTGTGGTCATGAAGGCTTTTGGTTCAGAAGGGTGTTGTCCGAAAGGCAGGATCATCCTTAGCCTTTGTAGGAATACAGCAGCTGTTCCAGATAGTCTGGCTCCTGGGACATGGAAGACTTCATAGAATTGATGCCCTCATGGCATCACTCTCACATGCTCTACAAATCTGGCTGGAGCCTTATGGTCTAGCGTATTTATTTTTGTGTGTGCTTGTTGTTCTGTCCTCTCTTCTCTGATCGTTTTCACAACCACGGAAAAAACACATTGAAAATATGGATGAAAAAATTGGATAATACACTAGATATTGCTATATTTCAATTATGAGTCTTAAGTTAAAGATGGTAAATAGGTGAAAAACTCTCAGGGATGCTATACAAGGCCTTCGCAGAGCTCTTAGGCTTTTGTCAAATGCAAATATCAAGACTGCACTGACGAAAAGTGATGATTCCATCAAGTTCCTTCATCTATATAACATATACCGCACAAGGTTTGAAAAAAAATTGGCAAACCCAAAAGCTGCTTACCACAGAGATAAACATAAAGCAGAAGCAAATGTTCATATTGTAGCAGATAACTGGTCAAAAAAGATGGAAAAACTTCAACATGCTTCTGTTCAGAAAAAATCTGAAAGCTTCTAAGACAGCTTGAAAACAGTCTCTGGCTGTAAAATTAGTGGTGTTATACCATTCTGTAGTGAAGATGGTCAAATGCTGTCAAACTGAATGAAAGGAAAATCCTCTGTCACTGGCACAAACATTTCAACAGTTTAATACACTGTCTGCCTAAGGCTCTAAATGAAGTTCTGCTGTTCCCCACATAGAAGCAGCACTAACACCCACAGCAGTTTCTTAAAGCTCTCGTGTAGGTATCACAAGGTGAAGCATCAGGCCCCAGTGATACTCCTCCTGAAACTTTCAAACGCAGAAGTCAATGCCTTGTCTAAAAGAAGGAGGAAAAATAATGAAGTTACATTTGTTTGCCGATTTATGGGGTAAGGAGAAACTTTCTGAAGAGTTCAAAGACACAGAGAAAACATCTGCCTCTGGAAACAAACAAAAAAGACCACCTGTGCTGTGTTAGTCCTAAAAATACCTTTTTCTTTAGCTTTTTCTTTACCTGTTGGACAAAATTCTTTCCTGAGCAATGTCAGGCATGCTATTGAGTTTGCTGAATTGCCAGTCAAATTAACTTTTGATCTAGGTGAGGCACAGTCCAGATTACTTTTTGCAATCAGATATACCTTAAAATGAGTGCAGTGAACACACTACAGCTTCATAAAATTTGTTTCAGGAGTTTTCTGCACAAATTGCACTATCGAGATAGATACATGAATACTGTTTTCTTTTTTTCTTTTTTCATTTTTTTCTTCTCATTTCCTAATGGAGTGGTAGCAAAGATTTTGGCCAAGATGGAGTGGCAGGAATTTTTACTGTCCAAAATGGCAAGCACCATGTCTTTATATCGCTCTCATCTAACACTGTCTTTGCTGTAACAGCTGCATGATGCCTTTAGAGACAGCAGAAAGCAGTAGATGGTAGCGTTTCCCACTCTCAGACCTGCATATTTAAGGCCACAAATTTGCTGTCCTGCACTCCGCTCATTGCCAGTGACTGCAAATCCTCTGTACGCATAGACAGTTGGTGGCAAGCACACTTGACAACATGGAGTGTATTACTGACCCTTTTAGTTCTGTTGTCAAGTTTCTTGGTCTGACATCAGCACAGCGAAAAAGTAGTTCTGTTCCACCCTTGCTCTGGTGAAAAGCACGTGAAGTTAAAATTGGGAGCTGACAACGCAATATTGCAATCTCCCAGCAAATTCTGTTGCTCTGGTAGTATGCTGTCTTACTGTGCTGGTTTTGGCTGGGAGAGAGTTAATTTTCTTTACAGTAGCTAGTATGGGGCTATGTTTTGGATTTGTGCTGGAAACACTGTTGATAACACAGAGATGTTTTAGTTGTTACTAAGTAGTGCTTATACTGAATCAAGGACTTTTCAGCTTCCCCTGCTTTGCCAGGTGCACGAGAAGCTGGGAGGGGACACGTCCCAGACAGCTGACCCCAACTGACCAAAGGGCTATTCCATACCATATGATGTCATGCTCGGTATATATAGCTGAGGAAGAAGAAAGGGGGGACATTTGGAGTGATGGCGTTTGTCTTCCCCAGTAACCGTTATGCGTGATGGAGCCCTGCTTTCCTGGAGATGGCTGAACACCTGCCTGCCCATGGGAAGCAGTGAACGAATTCCTTGTTTGGCTTTGCTTTTGTGTGCAGGTTTTGCTTTACCTGTTCAACTGCCTTTATCTCAACCCAGGAGTTTTCTTACTTTTGCTCTTCTGATTCTGTCCCCCATCCCACCAGGGGGGAGTGGGCGAGCAGCTGTGTGGTACTTAATGCCGAGCAGGGCTAAACCACAACACTTACGCTGTATCTTTCTAATCTTTTTACACATCCAGGACATTCGGGGCATGCTTTGGAGAAACCTACCAAAAGCCATTTCCTTTGGTCATTTAATGTACAGTGAATAGCACAGAGAGAGAGAGCAGTGAAACTTGATAAGGATGGGTAGAAGGCAAGTTTTCAATTTGTAGAGTTGCTGTCCTCTGTGTTGGGAACTACGGCCAATGACAGTCTCTTTGTCCCCCCCCCCGAATTTGAAAGCAGAAGTGGCACTCCACTACAGAAGCGGCAGATAGAAGCAACTGCCATGAGTACAGAGGGCACATCTGTGACATCTGGAGCTACCAGTGTGCTGCAAAAATTTCCCTAATTTCTCAGGGAGCCCATTATGCTGACTCTTCATACACAGAAACAAAGAAATCTCCATGATGATATTTAAACTATAAGAAATTACTGGACCACAACAATAAACACTAATAGGAGAGCAGAGAGGATTTTAAATATTAGTCTACAGAGAGGTAGTTCTAGGTATCACTCCAGACTGCTCTGAATTTTGCTTGTTGATTCACAGGAATCTTAGTTGTCAGAAGAGGCCGCTGAAGCATTCATAGGCTATATTTTTTTTTCTTTTACGGCTTGTATTTTTGCCCTTTAAATAACAAAATAGAAAAGGCATTACACTCGTGCTTCACTTTTTCCATCGGTAGGTTGCCGAAGTTCCAAGAAAGAAGCATAACTATTTTGTATCTGGGAAGATTTGTTTGGAAGTTGTGTTATGACTGATATAAATGGTCTATAACATTTCTCTCTTGTTTAGGAACTGTTCACAAATTTTCAGAGTCACAGAAACTGGCAACAATGGACCAATCCGATTATTATGTTTATTTCTATGCTATACCTACCTATCACTATTTTTCAGAACCATTCCCAAAGTATCTCTGGGATTGGAGACAGAGATCTGGAGAAGACAATGTTCTTTGGAACTGAAGGAATAGGTTCTGTTTAGGATACCTCCTAAGGCAAAAGAAGGAAGATGACCTGTGATCTGGAGTTCTTGGGGTCCTACGGCTTTTATCTTCCTTTAAATTAAGGCTGTTAACTTTTGTTAGATTTATGGAAAGACCTTAGCTGCATATGGAGGTATCTTTTTCTGTAATCCTCTGCCAAGTAATGCCAAAGGGATGCATCCATCACGAAGCATGAAGAAATGTTTCTGGATCATCATCAGGTAAAAGATTTGGAGAGACCTGTGAATGCACTGAAAGTCAGACCACAAGTAGTTGTGCAACTTCACTGTTAATTTGAAGATAGATTAATCAAGTGGTAACAAACAACACTATATGCTAGATTTATAAAGGAAAGAAGGAATATGCCTAGTTGCTTTCCCCCATTGTGAGGAAGCAGTTCAGCTATGAAAGCAACCTATTTGGCAATGGATGTCTCATACTTCAAATATCTGGAAGATGCATTTCTATACTTGGATTATGTGAGGAAGCAGTATTTTCATCAGGTCCCAAATTGGTGGTCAAATGAATTAAGTTCAAGTGAATGTTCAAATAGTTATACAAAGCACCCAAATGGACATTAAAGGAATGGGCTTATCCATCATTAAATCCATTTGCATTAGAGAAATAGAAAAATTGTCATTGTTTGGGACCTCTCTTGCATACTTGCATACCCAGTATTCTGGGTCTTTACCTAGGTAGGCTGATTTATTCACCAGCTCAATTCACAGCCAGTTGCTGGCTGTGAGCCACTAATAATGGATTATCTATGCAGTAGCCCTCAAAGAGAAAAAGAAGATAAATTTTTATTACCAAAGCAATTTTGGCTCTGCTGTGAATATGTATTTTACGATCTTTCTTCCATGCTAGAGCAGAATCCTTTCTCATCTGGAGGCTGTAGTAATGAAGACATGGTAGGCAAGTAGGGCTGCCGTGGGTTTTCCCCCTCCTAAATATGACACCATCTCCATGGATGTTGAGGGCCAAAAGACTCTGAACTCAAAATCTGAAGAACTCACTTTACTCTGTAGGAGGTAATTAACCTGTTCCAAAAGTGGGTGAGACTGACCCCAAAGAGGATGCCACATGGAGTCCTTGACTAAATCTATTCATGCACTTTCCTCCTTCTCTGCCTCTAATGAAAATTCAACATAAAAGCTACCAAGTACAGCCTATTCACATGGCATCAAATCAACAAATCAGGAAATCAGAGAATATATATATGTTACTTCCAAGTTACTAGTCCTCTGTGATTTCTTTCATGCTCAAACTCTGCATACAATGCAAAAGAATTTGTAATTTTTTCATATGTACTTATGAGTTTCCTCTGAGAGGCAAGGCAGCCCCCATAATGTATTGCTTTTTGTTGTTCCTGAAGTTGCCCAGTGCTCTGACTTCACCTTCAAAATGGGTTAGCACAGTCTTCCTGAAAGTGATGGTGTGATTAAATTTCCAAAATATTTTTTTCTGTTCCTGACAACTGTTAATGAGAAACAACTATTAATGAGAAACAACTATTAATGAGAAATATGAGTCCAAACTGGGACCGCAGGTGACTATTCTCTCTCACTTGCAGTACGCTGCTAGCTAAGGCAAAGTTATTTAATTGGTTCCTAAGCACCTAATTTTTATGAGTCAGGCTTAAGTGCTGAACTATAGGAAAGCACATTTCCTTGTGCTTGCTATCAGCACAGTAGCGTATAAAAACGGAAAACGGAAAGCATTATCCTCTAATCTTTATTTTTATCAGAGAACAAAGTTTTTTTGGGGAAAGCACAATACTAATTTCTCATTACTTTTAGTGGTTCCTTCACGTAGGTGTGAAGGAAGAATATGTGACCTTTTTTTTGGGGGGGGGAGAGTTTTGAAAATAATGCTTAAAATCTCAGGAGATATGACTGCTGTGGTCTAATACATAGTGATACTTCTTACAGAGTAGTGCGAGAAACTGAACTGATATGTACCCCTATCATCTTCATCCTGTTACTTGTAATCCTTATAAACAGAGACACTGATTGACTATGTGTACAAAATTGTGAAAAATTTCTGTAAAGTAAAAGCAAAGCAGTGTTTTCCATTTTCCAAACACCAAACAACAAACAGAAACAAGACTATTAAACCATAACACTGTACATTTGTTATCCAGGCAAGATTTATAATCTTTACAGGTTTATTCTGATGGGTCTTTTTTCCCCTCTTTGAATGAACGTTAAAATAAAGGAAGCAATATTTTTCACGTTAGTTCATTGTCTTTAGGAAGCAACATAATATAAACTAAAATTATGTCTCTGATTGCTTTCTCTTGAAATGCAATACACTTCTATGAAGTCTTTATACTGGTCTCTCTTGTTTGCATCTTATTTTCGTAAAAAGAATAACTTGCAGAATACCCATGATGATATTAAAGCAAAGGGAATTTATTCAAGACTAGAGTTAAAAAGAGCCAAATTGCACCAGACTGATATGGATAAAGTCTACCAAATGCCATAAAAAAAGGAACATATCAGTTCAATGAACAAAGTGTCATTACAGTTTTTGTTTCTGAAAAGGAAAAAAAGAGGGTAAATTGGAATATCTAGATAAAAAAGTATATTAGTTCTTGTATTTCTTTAGTACAAATATTATTAAAAAATTATCCATGTAGACTTTATTTAATGGTTGTAAAGGTTTAGCATAATATACTGAAAAAGATGTTTTTTCTTCCTCCAAAGGACAGAGTTTATTAGATGAAAGAGCCACAGTGAACAGTCTGTATTTTAACACTAGTAACTGAACTTTTGACAGTGTAGAACTGAAGATGGCATATGATGTAGTTTCTGTTATTAAGAGATAGGAATCCTCTTCCTGGCAGCTGGCTTCTTGGGGAAAACCCACTGGGTATTTAACATTGTTTCCTCTCTCTGTATAACAGCCTATCCTGCAAGTAATCCTTTTCCTTTCATAATTATTTGTTTCATTTACTTAGGAAAAAACCGCCAACTTCTGAAGTCCATTAAAACTTAATAAGCCTGCACTATCCTATAAAAGAAAGGAGAACATAGTTCTTTTGGAAATCTATATGTTTTTAGGGATTAAATATAGATCGCCTGGAATTGCTGGGGAATACTACTTATTGCAGTGTGTACTGTGTCTTCTGCCTCATAAGTCTTCTTTGGTGTCTACTTGCAGCCCTTCTGGAGGGATAGGTACGCAGACCAAAAGCCAACCCAAATATTTAAGACTTGGCCAGCTTTCAGCAGCAGTGGCCATACTTGTTCTTGGCATTCCCCAGTGCTTTGGACACCTATTGGGCCCATAGGGTGTATCTATGTAGTCAATTAAGGGATACTGCAGAGCACATTTCAGAATTCAGTTCTTTGTACTGTTGGCGATGGTACTGTTTGAAACCAGGATTGTCTGAAGATGTAAGAAGAGCAACGTTTAGAGGGACAGGTGATATGTTAGAACAATATAGCTGGAAAAAACATACAAACAGTCTGACATACAACTGTCTTGCTTTTAAAATTAAATATAAAAATACTTGTGTTACATAATACAGTTAAGGTGGGGAATCTTCCAAAGGCCAGAAAATTCCAAGTGAAGGCTGATATTCTGTCATTAACTTGTCTTCTTGTATGTGTCTTTTTCACCACAGTGTAAGTGAAGTATGAAGTCTCATCCTCCACTTTGAATTTTTTGTCAGGTTCTGTCACAACTCTACTCTATCAGGTGTTCTTGTTGTGGGAGTACAGGAAGAACAAATGGTAGAAGACCTATATAGCAATGCCGAAAACACATCTGTATGAATTGTACAATGACACCTAGGCTTGACAAGGATAGTAAAGAGATCAGGTTGTAGCTCAGAGTTGATTAAGGAGAAACTATCTGTCCAAGCACCTCCTCCTTTGGAAAGATCTTGAGGAATTTTAAGGAGGAAGAAAGTGATTTGATGCCCACAGGGAGGATATGAACTCTTAAATTCTTTAAAACTGTAACCATCCTTTTATTAGGAGTTGGCCTGCCATGATAGGATCCTAACCCACGGTTCAGGCTTGGTGGCATGACTGCAGCACAGATACTTCTAGTAACAATAATCAGATTTGTAGAAGGCACTGTTGTAAAAAAATCCCTCCTCAGAAAGGAGATGGAATAAATGATAAAAATAAAATATCAAACAAAGGAAAATTATGGTATTCTAATTACAGGAACAAACAAAAGAGGCCAGAAATAAGAAATGTGAAATCAATGAGACTGTCCTTTCGTAACATAAATTTTGTACCAATGACATTTTACTGACTTCTGGATAGTTACTTTAAACTTGCATAATTTTTAAAATTTTTTAAAAAGTGTCTTTTTTCTCTTTGTTTTCTGTGTTTTGGTGGTTTAGTTTTTTTTTTTTTTAATATATTTGACACAATTTGACTTTCACATGCTGCTTTGTTAATGATAGTCTTTAAAATATGAGGATGTTTGCATTTAAGGTTCTAAATACGTGCTTTGTATACTAAAGTCAGATGGGAGATGTTTCCACCTACCACTGATGGGAGATGCTATCTACATGTCCTCATCCATAGCAGCTGAAATAAAGAAGAGATTATGGCTTATAATAAAAGCTTATGCTAATGAATGAACTTCAGTACTCCAAGGTGCTAAATCTACTTGCCAAAAAAGGTGTCATAAAACTCTTCTTTTTCCAGCCAAAGAGAAATGATAGAGCAACTGAAAATTAACCATCATATTTTAAAAGCACTTTATCCGCACACACTACGCATAAAAGTAACTGCACAAATCATTTAAATGTTGTCTCTATTAAATGGCTGTGTATCTATGGCAGAATTTTCTTTCTAAAAAGCATGAAAAGCCCACAGCCTTTGGCAAGGTATTTTAGCTCTTGATTCTCTCTCTCTTATGTGTATGTAGTTTAATCTGCCTCAAAGGTCTTGTTCACTTAAGTGTATGCTGTGAATTATTCTCTTCCTATGTGCTGTGTGCATACCATGTCTGACCCGCCCAATGGAAGAAAAAAAGGTTTCCTCAAGCATCAGTTTTTTCTTCAAAATGGACATTTTCATATTTCATGCACCAAAAAGGGCTATAATACCTTCTTACAAATAAGGTAATTTTTTTGTAATGTTAAAAGAGAAAGAAAAATAAACTCTGGGTGCCATCTGGTAGGATATAGGAGCTGCAGGTAAGCACACTAATAATACTTAATGCTACCATAACATGCTGTGTTTTCAGCACTGTAGGCATCAAGTGATGAATTCTCAGAACATTTCCTGTGCTCAAGGTAAATGTTGCTAATCTCTTTAAGGAATCTTCTTGGTCTTGCTGAGAATAATACCTGTGTGCTTGCTAGCACTAGAACCCCTAAAATCAGCTTAATATTGCATTTGCTGAAGTTTGTTCTTTCTCTGTCCACCCGTTCTTTTTCCTGCCCTTTTCACCAGCTCAGACCCTGCTTCTTCAGGGAACCCCTAGTGAAAAAAGCAGTCAAGTTAGTGGTTTATTTTTTCTGAGAGATCTGGGTGAACACAAGGAAATGGTAAGCTGCCGTCATGGTGTAAAGAAAGGCAGCTTTCCTTACAACTGTCCAGCCGTTGCCCCGTAGAAATAGTAAATACTGTTCTGTGCAGTTTGTTATTGTAGTAAATATACATACATATTTGCCAAGCTGGAGTCCCTGCATGTTGCTAAGTTCATATTAGCTAAAAGAGACAGGCAGCAGTAAGTGTAATATATTGTTACAATTAACATTGTAGCCTGTGACCATGTTTAATTAATTATTTGTATCACACTAGCAGTATGTTTAGTGTATAATTAATTAGCCCAGAAGCAGAAGAGTAAGGAAGAACAACTTGAAAACTGGTGGTGAAAAGGTTCCTGGCATATGATAGTTAGGCTGGTTCATTCTGTCTTCATTGTGGAAGCTCTTGCAGTGTTTTTGATTTAAAGTAAACAAAATTAATCCCTATGTGTTTGCTAAAGAAATTAATGCATCATTTGTTCTGTATGGGACATTGTATTAGTCCCAAGTTAGTGCAAGAGGTATAATACAAATGCATGAATTTTTTTGATCTCTGTGTTACCTCTTAGGCAGGAAAAACATCAGCTCCTATTCAGTATCTGTCAATGCTCCAAGTGGATGTGTTACATTTTTCTCACTTCCCAACATGACAGACACTGGGACTGTGGCTGTGTCTTGGTCTTTCTAGTTCTGGCAGCTGAATTCTAATACTTGCTTGGGGCTTTCTCTGACAAGTGCACTCTTTGGTAAGGATGCAAGGAACTTCCTCTGCCTTTGCACTTAAAAGCTGTGCAGAGGCAGCTCTGCTGCTGCTCCCTGGGGCACAGGGACAGTGAAGCAGGCAGGAGGGAAGGCAGGCCATGCCCTTGCCTCTCTCTCTTGCCCTTGACCGTTGTGCCAACTCACCAGAGTTGGTGGAATTAGGGGAGCAGGCTGCACCCTTTCCAGAGATGTAAGCCAGTGCACACTCAGTGGAAAGACCTGCAGGGGAAATCAGTATAGCACGGCGTTGACGTTTCCTCCAGGAGTGCTGAACACACGCCATGAAATCTGGAAGACATGAACCTGACACAAGTGCCTGCTGAGGTATTAGGAGAGTAAGTATGAGAAAACAGACCCTTGTGGAAAGATACGTAACACAAAATACACGTAGGCTGGAAATGAAAAAGTGATGACTTGAACGTCCATGCTCAGTCTAGCACACCACAACTACTGGAGTCAAGGAAAAATGCCACTTTGCAATGTGCTGTTAAAGTTTTTGCTCTATTAACAATAGGATCCAAGTAAATTAAATGCTGATTTCACTTATCCTGTTGTTTTTCACTGGGTTTATCTAGCTTGCAAATCAGTGTCACAACTGGATGGATGAGTCTGTGGTGATGACAAATCGCCGCACGCACGTAAAATGTGACATATGAACAATGTGGTATGTAAGATTCCTACTGGTAAATCCTGCCTAGTTTTGTAACTTGCTCAATGCTACTGAAATCACAGCAGTAACATTAACGATTCAAGTCAGGCATAAGTTTTTCTGTCTCTGGATAGAGATCCCTACAATGCTTACACTGTCTAAATACAGATAATTAGAGGCTGTGGCATAATTCTCTTCTCCCTCAACCTCAAAGCAGTCACGAGTAAAGTCACTAAGCAATTGGTTACTATCGCATAAAACTTGGTTACTATCGCATGAAACTAACAGGATGTGTTGGGCCTACAGTGAGATTCTTAACTTGAATATCCTTGCATTTATTTGCATGGCAGGATCTTTACATTAGTTCTTAGTCTTTTTTTTTACTTAAATGGCATAGTATCATGGCAACTGTTATTTGGAGGTGAACATCAGCAGGTGAAGGGAACAGTTGTGATAATGTCTAAACAGTAGGCAGGAGTAGGACAGTAATGCAAAATTTTAAGTATTTTATTTTCCTTTTTTTATTGTTTGGGGAATAAAGGAATCTATGCTATCTACTTTGCTTGTAATTCACTAAAATGGGTCAATGCTTGAGCTAGCAGTTGCTCTGAAATTACAATGACTGACTGTAATTAAGAACTAATTTGTAGTCATAAAAAAGCCAGATAAGGGGCTATCCACTTCATGAGAGATGAATATAATCAGGATAACTGGCACAGCTGGTGGCCATAGTCTGTCCTCAGTGAGCACACACAATTCCCATAATTCGTAACAGGACTTATGTATCTGCCTCAGAAGGTGAATACTTAAGAAAATTTCATTTAGATCTATGATTTGAAGCGTTAAAGCTTATGGAGTGTGGGGATGGGGCTTGGGGAACACAGTGCAACCATTTATTAATTATACAGCATTAGCATTCTGATGGATGTCATGTCAATGAATCAGGTTGATGTGTTTTGGTTTGCTAGAAAAAGTCAAGTTTTTCTTCAGAGGAATATATCAAAGCTGACTGTGCCATTTTATAAATGTAAGCAGGAACTGACTTCAGCTCAAGCCATTCTTCAGTTATATTTGAATTTGTGGACTTATTTTCCTTGATATTACAGGCAGACCTAGCAGCAATACCCCGTAACCTTTTCATCTGTGATATTCAACTAACTTCTGTATGAAAACAGTCAGCTTTAGTTTTACTGCAGAAAATATATCTAAAAAACCCTGTTAACTGTTTTCCTTATGCAAAACAGCAATTATGACCTCTTTGACTTAGCACTTATTCTACAGAAATAAGCAATTGCCATTTGGCTCTATTCATTTTGTACTTTGTTTCACACTTTCTTAAGATGTATCAGCAGACTTTTAATTATCCTGCAAATGATTCTATTAAGCATTCTCCTTGCATATTAAATGCAGAAGACATTGTTTTGAGCTTCCTTTGCCTCCTGTGAATAGAATGTGGGCAGACATAGAAAAATCAAATTATTTTACTAAATGAAAACAACCTGAGCAGAAGAAATCATTTTGAATAATGACAGCTTGGGTGAGAGTGTCACCATTTTCTATCAGTTTGCTCTGCATCACATAGGAGCTCACTTGATGGAATGTTAAAAAAAATGTGTCTAGTAAAAATAAGCTGTGACAGTCTCTAAGTAAATGTAATAAATCAGGAGGATTTTCAAAGGGAATAAAAAGTGTCATTTATGATGGTTACAGCTTATACGCCCACTATGATTCCTGTACTGGTACAGTTTATACTCTCCCATGGTAGATAAAATTATTACTTGATCTGTCAAAATGGAGTGACAAAATTTTTGTGGGTAGACAGCTTATTTAAGAATAGTAAAGTTCTATTGTGTGTTTGCTATCCTAACTCAAAGCACTGTAGAAAACAAGAAATATCTTATGGCTAGAATTAAAGTCAGCAAGGTATCAAAAGTTAAAAGAAGTGCATGTGTTTTGACAGTGGGAAGGAAGACTTAGCCTTTGGGATAGGTTGTGAAGGAACGTAATGAATCTGCCATGATTTAGAGCCTTTAAATTGTACTCAGCAGTCCTTCTAACTCCTTAAACCCACCATGAGCTACAGCTGAAACCTGAATAAAGGCCAGACATACTCTTCTGTACCCTTTTTTCTCTGCTTGCACATTTCGAAAGAAATGTTGTGGAGTTACGCTTCCTGTGCTAAATGTGGAGTTGGAGTTCTGTGCTCTGTTAGAACAGGCATTTAGAGGATGAATGCATTTGCATATTTTCTGAAGAAATGATCATAGTTGAAAGGAAAGGATGGTTCCAACATAAGGAATAAGCCCCATATTTCAAAATTGTTACTAATTCCCAGTTACTAGATCCCATCAGTTCCAACTGGACAACTCAAACCCCAAGTACTCTGGAAGGAATATGGTTTTAAAAATTTTGTAGTGACTGATCTATAGTGACTAGAAGTATATCTTCACTTACAAAACAACTCCTTTCTCTCTGGTATGGCTATTTATTGAAGCTATTTTCTATTCACACAGCTGCACGGAGTATTCACATAGCTTTGGTAAGGGAAAAGGGGAGTCTAGAGAGAGGAAGCAATCTGAATTGTGAAGCTATTCCCTTCTCTTCAGATGAAAGACAAGCTGTAAAGTGTGTACCTGGATTTTCCAGAATGCCTAGTGAGACACTGCTTTGGGGCTACCTGTAGCGAAGACGAGCTGGTTTTCACGGATTCAGCTTGCTCCTGCTGCTTGTATAGCTGCAAGAGTATTTGTTACAGTATCTGTGGCAAGTAGAGTCAAATTGGACTTCTCCCTATGAAAAAAATGGGCATTCTAGGAAAATGAAAATGTTCCCTTGTACCAAAAGAAAAGTCAGCATAGTGTAGTCTCGCTACGCGAACAGCAAAATTCATGACAAAAGTAAGCAGAGGACATCAAACACACTATAGATTTTTTTTTTCCGAGATCAGAGTCTTCTAAATATAGATTATAGTAATTTACTTTCAAACAACTCATTTTCAGCATCTGACATGTTCATTAACCCCAGGTAGAAAAATTATTGTGGTGCATTAATTTTTCACCAATGAAGACATTAGTCATATTTGCAAGTATCATTAGTGTCTGCCACCGAGGTGGAAAAGTCTTACTGTCTCTCTCCAAATGGAGGATGCATTAGAATGTTAACTAGGGTCTGCTGAGTTCTGTGGGTTATCAACCCTTGCACACTTTTATGCATTGAATTTTAATTAGACTTTTCTAAAAGTACACCATTAAAAGACATGTTTTATAAGTGAGTAGGACAGATATGTAATCCTTTAGTAAAATAAGGTAAAATGTACAAGGATTTAGTGTAAGTATTCTGATAGTTCTTCTGACAATATGAAGGGTACAAGTTCATATATTAAACTGTATGTGTGCTCAGCAATTACAAGAAGGAAATGAGATCAGAGGTATTAGAGTCCACTGAGGGGGGAAGGGAAGAAGGTTTCAAAGGTGCCAACAGCAGCAGGTATCTAAAGGTAAGTGAGGTCAGAGAGACTTGGGTGTTTTTCTTCCCACTGTATTATGATAAATTCCTTACACAGTACATTCCTAAAATAAAGACTAAGTATTGGAAAATGTCTCAGAACGATTGGCTCCTATGTTTCTTAGACGCTTTTCTGTACGTTCTTTCTCCTAGATGCTCATAAAGTCTTTTATCAAATCTTTATTTAAGTGGTTTTGCTTTGGATTTATCTATGACCTATTTTTTTAATCCTTCATGGAATAAAATTGTCCTTTTTCTAGCTTTTGTTAAAGACATGATGAAAAGGAGAGCAAGTTGAAGCAATGTTGCTCTACTTATTTTTTTCACATTAAAACAATGCTCAAATTTTTTTCACTGACGTCTAAGACTGTATACCTGTACAGTGGCTAATCTTTCAGAACATTTTTTTGTAGGTAGAAAGGTGAATGCATGTCTTACAGACAAATATGGCTAAATCTTAGTCAGGAGCCAAGGGGAACTGATTCCCTTTAGTAATGCTTGTAAAACTTTGAATCAATTATTCCCGGTTTCCCCAGTTCCTTCCCCTTTTGCTTGCAATGTCCGATTTCTACTTAAATGAAAGAGGGCATGAAGTAGCTTGATGCAGAACCTGCTGATGGCGGTCAGCAAGTTCCCTAACTGTAGTCAACGTAACGTGATGGAAACCATACCCAATTCCTTTCTCCCCCAAGACTGCTTCAGTTTGTTTTTGCATCTCTCCTGATATTTTTCAGTATAATAAAAGCATCAAGCTGGCAAAAAGCATCAAAAGAACAAACTAGTGAATCAATCCAAAGTTATTTTCTGAACAGTCTGTGGCATTACTAGTGCAGCTGGGATGGGGCTCGTCTTGCATTGCTTTAAATTGGGTGTCTTGTGTGAGTGAATCTTTTATACACCAGTGGAGTCAATGGAACAGAACAGTCACTTCCAAAGAAGATGCCCATTTTTCAGGGTCACTGAAGGCAACCACACTCCTGGGTATAGGATTTCATCAGGAGCGTGACCAGGATAGGAGGAGTGGGGCACCTCCTATTTGTATCACATAATTATATGATATTCATATAGATTGAATAGTTGAATAGTTTCAGATGTTGCTTGTTTAATTTCAGTGTTATAATTTGTATGTTCTGGACCTAATAAAAAGTCCATATATGAAGCATTTGTATGACCATTTTTTCAATACAGTTTTTCCTGTGAAACAAGTTTCTAGGAACTAGAAAGCTAGTTGAATACTTAACCATTGTACAATTTAATTACACCTAATGTTATTTTTCTGGCTTTTACACGATACAAAAGCTAGGTATTGCATTTTCATTTGTTTGTCTTTGAGCTCAGCCATAGAAAGTTATTCTCATCTCTAGATAGTTGTATTATTTAAGCACTTTTTGTTTTGATGGAAATTACTTTTGTAGGAAGAAATTTACCGCTTTGACTGCGATCAGGGCCACAGCTCAGTCCGTAACGTTCACTGCTGACATGCCTATTTCCTACCTGTCAGAATGAAATACTAATGGTAGGTCCTATCAATTCTGACATTGCTTTCTTATTTTTTATAACCAAGGTCACTTTGCTTCAAGTTTACATTTGGCATGCAAATAGAAATGAAACTATAAAAAGGATTATTATTTTTTGCAGCAAATTTGTGCTGATTGTGTCCTATTTTAATGTTTTTCATTTCAAGGAACAAAACATTTGAAAAATTTAAGGTGATAGATAAGGCATTTACTTGTTGGAAAACAGCAAAAAGGTGCTTTTTCATCTTTATTATTAAATACACATGCAAAATCAGACTGGCTAATCAGCTGGTTCTTTTCTCAGCATCTATGTTATTGTATTCATGTTTAAATGAAGCATTTGAAAGGTGTTTAAGGACTATTGTCTACCCCTTACAACATATCTGTTCACAAAGAGTCTAAAGGAAGCTTTAGTCTCTGTAGGAAAGGGAAGTGATGGTCTTTAGGGTAAAAGACATTGCATTTCTCTTGAACACACCAAGGGAGGCTTGCATTTCAATTCCCAGGGCCTATTTTTCATCGAATCTTTGTTCTTTAATCATAATTTTCATTATTGTCTGCTTAGTATCATGTCCTCTTTTTTATACTCAGAAGTGAGAAGCCTTGTTTATGCTTCTGAAGACTGGAAGAATAGCACCATGGGAAACCAATGTCCTTGTTTTTATCTGCATGCTCAGGTGTAGTACAGGTAAAGCTTCTAACATTACACTGCCGATGACCTCTATCATATCTTAATGGACTTTCTCTTTGGGTAGCCTGAGAGAAGTAATTTAGCCTGCTTAAAGTTGGTATTTTGGGGGAGAGCTTTCTGGCTGTTATATGTTTCCAATTGCAATACAGAGATCAATCCGTTTTATTTAGATGATTTTGTATGTGATTTTTTTAGGGTTTCTTTGTTTCTAATACAAATTAAAATTCTGAGTCCTTAGCCAACCGGAATGAAGTTAAAATAACTTCATTATTAACACTATTAACATTATTAACAAGCACTGCTCTGACAAAGACAGTCTTGTCGTAAATTGGGACAATATAAAGGTTTTGTATAACAACATTTTTATTTATTGCAAAACTAGGAAACATTGTATTTCTGTTGTTAAGAAATGCCAATAAAAGGAGTAGTTTTCATGGTATCAAACAAGCTGCTCTTGTGATGGAAACTCAACACCACAGCACTTGGAATTAGAGTCTCTGGAGCATCAGAATAGACCTTAATAAATAGGCTCTCCTAGTAGTTTTTGCAAGGGAAGGGAGTGGCTTCTAGGCTTCATTGCAGTGTACTCAATTTTAGATCTATTCCAGTTTTGCAATATTAAATTGATAGAATGCTGCAGAATACCACTCTGTTTGGGATATTCAGAAAAAAATGTAGGTTTTGTAAACTGATTGTATTTCATACTAAGTGTTCCTCAGTTCCTACATAAGTGTTCCTCAGTTTTGTTCTTTGCATAGCCAGCCACATCCTTATCAGCTCTTCATAGGTGGTAGAACTATTAAAAAACTTCCCAGAATATAGACGGTAAGTTTGGTCTGGTGGTCACCTCTCTATTCATTTTTCTTCTGTTTCATCTCTTATCATGCTGCCGCTACATGCGTTATTTCATACTGATAGTGTTGCTTATTGCATTAATGTAATTCCAATTTACTGTCTCTTCCCTCTTCCACGACTAGATTATGTTTCAAAGCAGGGCTATATTTCAGAAAGGTTAAATATGTTAAATATATATATTTTTTTAATTTTTACCAGCAACAAACAACAAGTAATGATGCATAAACATAGGCAAAACTGTTTGGTTGTATTTACCTTACTACAGTTTTCAAATACCATCCTGTATCCAATCTGAGCCTTTTCCCTTCCCATGAAGTAGAAATATGAATGCATTCCTACAATGTAGAGCATTGTTGAATAAGTCAATACCTATAAGACCTTTCAAATGCTCATAAGGAAGGTTCAGAATAAATGGAAAGGATTAAATCATTTAATAATGAGTATTACTACTACTGCAGACTATACACCTTCCTTGAGTAAAATGTAAAAGAAGTTGGGATTTTTCTGTAGGACTGGATTCATGCAGACCTGTATCATCATTGTTTTTGTCTGCTTAGTGGATAAAATCAGACAAAACCTCCACTTTTTGGGCAATTTTTGTTATAGTCAGGATGCTAATGTGTGGCATAATTTCTGCAACTTCATCCTTATTGGAGAAATGCCTTTATTAAATTTTGTCATGTTGTGTTTTATTTTTGTTAGTATCAAAGGAGATTTCATGGGCTGGAGAAGGCAGAACAAGAAGTACCTGTTATTATCATCACTTTCCTTTTGACAGTCAGTAGGACTTTGTGCTGCTTTATGTAATCAGCCTTGCAATACTGTAGAAGTCTGGTTACTGAAGTAGACAGGGTGTTTCAGCAGACATTTTTGTCTAGAAAATAGCTCGCCTGCTTCAAAATCTGCAGGATTTTCTTTGGTATATTGAGATTTCTCTGATCTCAGGAATGGGAGACAGTACGCACTTACGGTGAAAGAGCACAATGTTGGGAGGACACTGACTCTGAGGTCTGCCCTTGACTTAGCACCTGGTATTTGAAAAGTCTTCAGCAAGATGCTTAGTGCCTCCATCCTGCAGTGTCCCACCTCAGAAAGGTGTAGGTGTATTTCATAATGTTGGAAGACACTGAAGTCCTACAATAGGACATAGAAAACGTATTTTGCTTCTAGGAAAAACTGATACAGCCCATGGTCTTTTCTGTGCTCTTTCTTTATGCACAAGTAATGGGGTTTTTTTTGGATATGAGCTCAGTGTTATTCAGTGGCAGTAGCCTTCCGGGGTGAGAAAATCCATGGAAGGCATGTAAAGGACCATTTTCCATTTTGTTGTTAAAGAAAAGGTCTCAAATTATTCCCTTCTTGAGTAATAAGCCAAAAGCTTCTATTGTAACGTGTGTACCCGGCATTGTATCCTTTCCCTTTCAGACCGAAAGGAATAGACTTATTTATCTAATCTGTCAATCCAACCTATGCATTTCTGATGTACACATTTACTAGAGGTCTGAGCACTGTTTGTGCTGCTCTGATTTATAGAGAGTTCTCACTGATACATGGCCTTGATGTTCCTCCTCTTCTGTATTTTAGCTGTCGGTGGCTCTCTTTTGACTGTTATTTGTTAAGTCTTGTTACTACTAGGCTCTAATTATAGCTCCCATTATTTTTAGGAAAATGCTGAAATACAAGCTCAAAAGGGGCTTTAGAAGTGCACAAATGAGAATTAGAGATGTGATAAGCAGTCATCAATAGGCTACTGGGGCTTTTCACTTACCATCATTCAAATAATAATTAGAATATTTAGATGCTAAGTACGGATCTGAGCGACAAAATCAAATGGAAAGGGGTTTTTTTAATATATATATAAATAAAATATACTAAAGATCTTCACTTGTGTGGATTCACACACAGTATGGAGTTATGTATGTTTTGCCTTTGTTTTGCAGAACTGTTCTTTACAGGAAGCAATGCTTTTTATAGTAAATGAAACTGCTAAATGCAGATTATGTAGGAGTTGAATTGGTAAAAGACCTGCAGAATGGTTGTGTATTTAAAGGCAAAAAGGAAAGGGACAATCTAAATCCTTATGGTAGGGACAGTTTAATCATTATTTCCATCTGATTTTGACCATAGAAAACTGTCAGGGAGAACTTTTAGAAACAAACAGCATAAAAGAAAGGAAATTTAGCAATGAAAATAGAGCAGACTATAGTGGTGAATAAATGATAAATAAAAAGTTAAATTAACATTTTCTAGAAATATCTGGAGCAGTCACCATTATGCACGTCTCATAATCCATGTGTGAAAGCATTACCAACTGCCCATGTTTCAGGATCAGGAAGGTTGCATGAAAGCTATGCAGTTAACTGTGGTTGCAAAAATTATAACTTTGCAAGGATGAATCTAATTCCCTTCCCATTTCTTCACAAATATTTGAAGCAGCAGACATGCCACTGCTGTATTGATAGTAAGACCAACAATTTACTATAAGATGTTTTAAATCCCCATCTTACAAAGCGTTTAACTTTTATAACTGAAGCCTTGCTCTCGTGACTATTGACTCTCCATGAGGCTAATTCTGCAGTAAATATTTTTTCCTTTACCAATGTAAACGTTTCTGATTTCTTATGCATCTCACCCCCCTCTCTATATGCCTAGTGATCTTCCCTATAGATCCCTTCTGTTTGGATAACTGTGTGCATCAGATGGCAAATAGCTGGCTGCTGGTTTACATGTTGCAGGGATCAATCCTTCACTGATAGGGCAATGGACTGGATGACCTAAGATATGTCTTTCATCTTTATTTTATCACTGCAAAATGCAAGTGGGCGTGCAAATCCTAGCTCTTTGCCAAAGCCATCTGCTCAAAAATATTATACAAACAGACAAGGAAGGTTTAAACTAATTACAACTTTTGTCTGTTTATGAAAATTATCCTTTGCTAGTGCAATCATATATCTGGGCTTCCCCTAGTTGTGTCATCTTTTTAAATCCAAAAATCTCATCTGGGCACAGTCTGAAGACTTTGAGTATTTTTCAGTGATTTGTGGATATTGCCCAGACCAGCAGATTCTGGTGGCCATCAGTCTCTGATGGCCAATCAGTTCGATACACTCATTGCACAAAGACTGCACATATTTTTCCGTAGAAGATCATAGATAGCAATATGGAAGCCCTACATTAGGCTTTTTATTATACTGTTGCCCTTGCCTTGCCTTTGCACTTTAAAAGGCTGGTCTCTAAGGAAGAGCTAGGATTCACATTGATAGAAAATTTTATCTTTGGCCTAGGAAACTCTTTACATGCACAAAATGGGGTATTTTACCTGTGTTGAGAAGAACAGTTCATTTCACGTGGGCTGAAGAAATTGGACTAAACATAACTTACTGCCAGGGGCTCCCAACAAACCAGAGGAGAATGGTCCTTCTGAACTTCCATGATCTCCTCTTTCTCCCAGTGCTCCCTCTGTCCTGTGGGCTGTCCGATCTGCTGATCTTACCAAGAAACGCTCCTGGAGTGAAGGGGACAGTTTCCCTAACTGGGATGAGTTGTCCCCTCTTTTGCTTGGCCAGGCTGTGCCTGACAGCCATTCTCCATCCTCAGCTTTGTAGCAGCCAGGTAAGGACTGCTGCCTGCCCTCATCCAGCAGGTCACAGAGCTCAGCACTGAGGCTGTACCATGTTATTGCTGGCTTTTTGGGTGACAGATGGAAAGCCATAAGCTTTGTCACTAAGTGTTGCCTGAGCCAGTAACAGTTGTATGTGCAGTTCAGGGTGTTGGGGTGTTCAAAGTTTTATTTGTGTGTTTTTGTTGTGTTTGTGCGATATTGTAAAAAAGTAAAAAGAATCTCTTCACTGGTTAAAGAGAGCTCCCTTTAAAAATTGTATAGAGGAAAAAAGAAAGCTGTTTAATTTTCAGTGTTTCAGTTTGATTTGTTTTTCAGTTTAAGTTTTTTTTCGCTACAAGCTTTTGACTAACTCTATGGCTTTTATCTCTGCAAGTGGCGACTGCAAAAATATTTTTAGCCATATATTATTTTAGAGGTATCGGCTCCAGTGAAACTGTCCTCTGTATTTAAATAAAATGCAAATTGTTTGCTCACTGTGTATAAGCTGAGAATTTGATCACACTTTTAACATTCTGTAAAGTAATGACTTTAGTTGTCTGTTCTATCAGTCTGTATTTCAGCATGTAGAAATCTTTTGCTTTCAAAAGTTTTTTTAGAATGGTTAAACCACTTATTCTGATTATGTATATGCATGCTGCCATTTACTTAGTCTTTAGTCTCATAGAGGCTAAACTGCTGAACAATGCTAAAGGCTTAGCTGGGTGCAGGATATGAGAATATTTGCTTAGAATGTGTGAGGTTGGTTCATTATAGAAAACAACCACCATATTTAACTAATTATTGGAAATTTTTTAGCATTGTATTAGTACATAATTAACAATTTTACAACTAGCTTAATAAACAAATAACAATTAAACTTCTACATATGGCTTCCTTTACAAAGTTATGCTATCATGCATAACTAACAGGTTTGCTACCACATGCTAGGAACAATACTGTTACAAGTTTAATGAAGCTGGTGGTTTGTCTTTTGCAAGAATAACATAATATTCATATAGATATCAAATACAGTATTGGCTACAGATTGTCCTGTATTGCCTTTTCCTAGACTAAGAAAAGTAAGACACCTTGCATTGGGATTTGCAGAGAATTTTAGTGTCGGTGAGCACTTTTGTCTTACTGTTTAATGAGGAAAATTAACTGAATTTGAAGACGAGTCACTGCACTGCCTTGGCATCTTAGTGATAATAATGATACATCATCCTTATCTTCTGCAGGTTTCATGTCAGTCAAATATTGTTCAGCCTGGGCATGCAAAAGGTCTAGGTAGCAGCTTAGATTTTCACAGTTGTAAACTGTTTTAAGAGCAACAGACTAGTATGGCTGAAATGGCTTTACGAGCAGGGCTGTTAGTATCCAAATCATGAACTAGTGAAGCCAGCTGGGCACAGTGAATGTTTTCTGCTTGCATTGGTGCAGTTATGATGGCCAGGTGGAAGTGGCTGATGAAAGGGCAGAATTTTCACTCACTGAAGCCATTGTAGATAAAGACTAAATACTACACAAGTTTCTCATGAGCTAATGCTACCCAAGGAGTCCTCTCCTAGGTGAGACGTGATATAAGGCTGGCCACACTGTTCTGTGAACCAGCAGCCCCTGGTAGTCCTTGCATTTAATGCATTGCTTTCCAAAATTGCAGCTCCGGTTGAAATTTGCAGCTGCTGAAATTGCAAGCTGGGAAAGCCCAGGAGCCAGCTGTGAGCCCGCTGCAATGCTGCAGCCACAACTGAGTGAAACTGCATTTGTGTGCATTTCGTACTAGTAACATAAAGGGCTGCTGCACTAAGAACCCTGAAATTAAGGAATTTCTCTGACTTTATTCTCTTTTTAATTATAACTAAATAAAATCAGAAGCTTGTGTAGATACTTGCACAGACTTCAACACATTTGAAATGCATTTTGATGGATGTTTCCTTAATAAACTGCTGATAATAACTTTCTTATCTGACATCAGTGTTTTCTCCTTTTTACTGTTCTTAAAAAAGTTGACTTATTTTGAAAAGAGAACTTGTCAGGAAGGGAGATTTTCAACACAAATTGTCTATATTGTTTCATGTGCAAACTTCAGCTTTACCTTTTCAACTTCCCTGTACTGTTTTATACCTTATGACATTTGTGTCGGATCTATTTTTGTTTCACAATGCAGGCTATATTCTTGTACACTTCGGACTGTATGTCATCCTTCTACGCTAAAGAGAACTGGACAGAGGTTAGGATGCTATCTTTTTCAGGATAATTAAGTTCCAGCATAATCATTATACAGAGCCTATATTTGCTTATTGAATATAAAATTTGCTTTGAGCAGGAGCTTGGATGAGATAACCTCCCAAGGTTGCTTCTGACCTGAATTATTCTGATTCTATGAAAACAAAAGTGAAGGTGTGTGTTTATTGTAGAATGAAATGTTTCATTGCCTAAAATTCTGTTTCTGAGAAGTCAGAGTTCATTGTAGAACATTTTGACTCATGGTAACAGAAAATGAGATTTCCCGGAAGAAAACTGTAACTCTAACATGGGCACAACTAAATACATGCTTAAAATTCCCATCCTCCAGCCTCTAGGACCTCCATCCTGCAGAAGATACCTGTTCTTTTCAAGGCCATGTAGCCCACAGAAGGCAAACTTGTTTTTCTCAAAGGCAGTCCTATCCTTTTTAAAAAAAGATTGAATTGAAGTGGAAGAGTATAATTTAAAAATAAAAGTCCCCACAGTTGCAGGTTGTGGAGAACTCATGCTGTATAAATTTTTTAGAACACAAATATTTCAGTGGCTGAGTTGATGGATGAACTTGGCAGCCTGTCCTCAAACGATCTGGGATTTTTAGAAAAACAAAAAACAACACCCTTAATGCCAGGCTCTAAACTGTATTTAATAAAAAATAGAGCTGTGTGCAATGTGCTTATTTTGCTTTTTTGCTAGGAGGCCCATTGCTGCATTCAGCCATTAACTTCTACCTCATTCTGTCAATATCCAGGATAGGAGAGCCAATAAGCCACCCTGGCTGCCTTCAGGAAGATGCATGCTAAGGAGAGAAAAACAGCTACAACCTAGCCATGACTGTCTTAACTCTTTTTCTTCTGGGTTGGCTGATCATGGTTATTCTCTCATTTGATCTAGAGAGCCTAAAAACTAAATCAAACGTGATCAAAACTCCCTTATGGGACAAGATAGCAGCCTAGCACAGGGCTACTGTGAGCACGGTATACGTATTCAGCCACTAAGGAAGACATAAGAGCTTGCATCTGAGGTGGATAAAAGATCTGTGGTTTTTGTATGCTTAAGCTTCTCTAGGTGAAGTCAAAATAGATCATCCCAGCCAAGCAGGCAGGAAGGGGAAGGGAATACGAATAGGCTGTGAAGAGAGCACAGCCTCTGTTCTTCGTAGAATCATTTCCATTTGGTTTTCTAAAGCCTCCAAAGGTGCAGGTCATCTGGCACCTACGTTTGACAGAATATATACAGAGAGTCTTCTGCCTCCACGTCCAAGCCCTTGCCCAATAACATAACTTGTTGTTTTCTGTATTCCACAGAACTGCTTATATGCGAATTATTAAATGTCCATCTAAAAATGTATAATGCAATTTAGGATAAGATTATAACTATTGAACTTCACAGTTTCTTCTCCTGCAGTTTCTATTGCCTTTAAGATTGGGAGCTACAGGAGAAAAGTGCATGAAGCAATGCTTTAGTAAATACGCAGGAAATTTAAAGCCAGGAAACTGGTCCTTGATTGTGTATCCAGCTGTGCAATAGTTTACTGACTTGGTTTCTTCCTTTCTTAAATTGGTCTGTGTCACAGGCAGTTTCAATATAAAAATATACACACTGGCAATAAATCCACATGCTTTCTTCACTGCACCAGTTATAATATGTCAAATTTTGTGCAGTCAATCAAATAATGTAAGTTACATAGCTTTATTTACCGGAGAGTACTACAAACCAGTGCTCCATGTCATTACTCAAAAATAATTAGAAAAAAATAGTTTGGCAGGGGGTTGGGGTAAGAAGAAAGCAATTTAATTTCTCTACAGCTTAGGGTTCATGCTCAGTTAATTACAGAATCATGGAATCACAGAATAATTGAGGTTGGAAAGGACCTCAGGAGATCTCTAGTCCAGCCTCCTGCTCAAAGCAGAGCCAGCTGTGAAATCAGAGCTCAGGACTCTGGGCAAGTTGCTCAGGGCTTTATCCAGTCGAATCTTGAAAACCTCCAAGGATGGAGATGGCACAACCTCTCTGTGCAGCCTGCTCCACTGCTTGGCTGTACTCATGGGGAAAAATTTTCTCCTTCTATGCAGTCAGATCTGCTCTAATTTCAATTTATGTCAGTTGTTGCTTATCCTCCCAGGACGCACCACTGTGAAGAGCCCGCTCTCTTTTCTGCATAGCCTCTTTGTAGGCACAGGGGTCTGCTGGTAGGGCCCCATGAAGCTGTTTCTTCTCCAGGCTGAAGAAGCCCTGCTTCTCCAGCCTCAGAGCAAGTGCTTCAGCCCCCGACCGTCCTCGTTGCCCTCTGCTGAACTCGATCCAGTTGATCAATGCTTTTCTTGTACCGGGGGGACCAAAACTGGATGAGGGCTGAGTAGAGAGGGATAGTTGCTTCCCGAGATCTCCTGGCCATGCTTCTGTTCATACAGCCAAGGATGCTGTTGTCCTCCTTTGCTGCTAAGGCACATGGCTGGCTCATATGAAACTTGGTCTCTCCTCAGTCAGTCAGTTCCCAGCCCCTTGTCATTGCAAGGGGTTGTAGGACTTTGCATCTCTCCTTGCTGAGTTTCATAAGGCTCCTGCCTGCCCATTCCTCCAGGCTGAATGGCAGCCCTGCCCTTGAACATGTTGACTGGTCCCCCAAGTCTGGTCCCCTCCATCTGCAAAATATTGCTATGCATTTCTAATACAGCCATATCTGCTATATTTATTATAGTAGAAACAAAGCAATACAATTTAGACTCAGTGTTTTGACAATATAAATTCTTGTTTATATCGTAGTTGTAAAGATATGGAGCAGAAAGCTTAATAAAACTTAACTAAATCATACTGACATTTAAAATACATAGAAAATATCTTTGCCTGTCAAAATACCTATTTTATTTGGGTTAAATTTTAATTCTTACAGCATGCTGTCCACATTCAATTACATTAGGACCCTCTGTGTTAGACTTGCTGTTGGAAAAAGGTGGATCCTCCACTATCTGTTTCGTCAGTGTGTTACTAGGTCAGTACATTGGCTGTAAAATGTATGATGATGTCCGTTTTACAAATGGATATGAAAACTCTAAAAAATAACAGTTTGGTGCAGAGTCCCATGGGACTGGAAAGGGAGGCCAAACCACAAGTCCCATTCCACTGCCCAGGCGTTAGATTAATCTTCTTTCTGGCAGCTATTTAATTCAGAATAGATTTAGATCAGAATTTTGTTTGAACACAGTGGCCATTTAATCATCCCCAAATGTTTCCACTGTTCCCACTTTTTCTTTCATTACATTGCGTGCTAAAGAAATTATAATCAGCAAAGCACTAGAACTATCACCTGGCTATCCTGAATCATAATGAAGTAGTGTGGCATTTTACCGTTCCAATTCCTGATTTGTGGTTGAATTTGATATGCAGCATACTGAATTCACATTATTGTGTAAATATTCTCATTATAAGCTATAATTTGCTTTTGATCTGAAAAGGTCATAAACATGCCATCAGTTATTTCATAGTAGTATATAACGATTCATTGTTTTTTTCTTCACTTAGAATGGAAGGTATCTGCAGTAACTGTATGGTAATGGCTGGCAAATGTTGACTTTTATCAATGGCTTGTGTTTGCTTCACGCCTTCAACTCCTACATATTATAGCAGTGATTGCTGTTTCTGTTTTATTCTATGGTGGTTCAGTATTATGCTGGATATACTACTTTGCATAATGTTATCAAATTCCTACTATTAGGCCTTGGAAAATATTCAGCTCAGATTCCAAACTGTTCTGAAATAATGGTAAGTTTAAATCTAATTTGCAGTCAATCATTCAAGGCCCATAAATGATTGTCAACCATCAATTTCATGTATCTTTAATTCTGTTCTGAAAAACAAACATTTGAATTTTATCTGTTTCCTGTCCTATCCCAAAGTCTGTTTTTCACTTTTTCTTGTTTTACTATTCCTTCTGGTCCTGTCACAATCTCTCCATGAAAACAGAGTAATGACTGTGGTACAGAAGCTTTTATGAGCAAGCCCTTTAGCATCTCATGAGACTGAGAGGAGGAATTCGTACTCATACCGAGCCAGAAAGGGAAAGAAGTAACAGGTGACTCCTTTCTCACATAAAATCTTGGTGATAGGGAAGGTACTGAGGCAGCAAGAACAGAGAATAGCATTTTTGTTATTTTAGTTCAAGTTCTTGCAAATTATAGGTAAATACTGCTGGAATTTGGAATTGTCCCAAATGCAAGCGCATGCTTCACAATAAAGTAGAAATGCAGAACAGGAAGACTTGTTAAATATACAGGATCTTTGAGGGCATGGCAGAAGCATGGATCCTTCCTTCGGACTACATAGTTCAGTTTAATTAGCCACCAACATTGCATGTCTATGCTGAGACCTATGAGACCTATGAGATTAAGCAAAACTTAGCCACTGGCTAGGACTCCCCAAACCTACCTACAATTCAGGATTTTGCAGTGCTGCAAGCAGTATGTATTTCACCATTTGAGCTCGCAGAGAGGAAGCATTTGTACTGTGGGTTCTTCCTGAACTGTTACGGAAATGGAAATGGCAGGTGGCACTGAGCAGAAGCCCATGCAGCGAGTTCCTAACGGAAAGCAGGGAAGAGTTAAGCGATGACACTTCCCGCCAGCAAGCTGTGATAGGAATCTGCACCCCAGTGCAATGTGTGTGCATTAACTGAGACCTCTGAGTCAAACTTCTAAGTGAGGCTGTGCAACTTGCTGACTCATGGCTTTTTTTTTGTGTGTGTGTGTGCGTCTTGGGACTGCATGTTAGCTGACAACCTTTTCATTTTGGTGTTATTGCTAGTACTTTCTTGGAGCAATTTGCAGGAACAAGTGTACTACATAATCCAGAATTAAGAGGTTTGATGATTAACTTCTAGTTTTATTTTGTGACTTTGTTGTCCTGCTGGTGAAGTACATCCTCTGTATTTAAGGAGTTTTTCTGAAGACCATCAGTTAATATGGCTTTTATTAATTGCATTATAGGAGCATTAATAAACCCAAGTCATAAATGAGGAATGACCATACTGATGCCTGAAGTTGGTGTCCCAAATTCAGTTGAGTTGTCACGTTAGCTGAATACACTGGTGCTGTCTTACAAATCTTCTACTCAGATATGTCATTATATGCCCTTCAAAATGTATAGGGAGGTGATAAACAAGGATTTTGGTGTTATTTGAACTCTCTTCATACACAGCAGCAATTGACTGATTTACTTTTTTTCCTACCATTATATACAGAAAGGAGCAACACTCACTTTCCTTTTCCAGAGTATGTTGAAAAACAGTTTTTGTGGGTTAAGACAGCTACTTTTATGCAAGTTTCTCCTGCAGCTTCAGAATTTTGATGGACTCTTCAGGGATGTGCTGTGGATTTAATCCTACCGGCACTGAATTTACTCCAGCCAAAGGTGGTTTAAAATCAAAAGCAAATATATATGTAAGAAAAGTGCCTCACTAATAGTTCCTCTGTCAATTAAAAGAAAATATTCAGGATTCCCTTCTCTGGGATCCTCAACATTTTGATGATAGGGGAGTGGGTGTATTTACTACATAAGTTATAGCTGAAATTCCTAGACTGTATTTGCTGTGTGTTGTCCAGGATTTTAGTAATATTGGAGATCAAGCAGAGAAAGCCCAGATTTTTCTGGCAGACTACTCTTGGCATCAGTTTGTCTGGAAAATCTTCATATGGCTCATAAAAATCCATTTATTTCCACTATTGTCTCATGTGATAGAAAAACCCACATAACATCCTTATCCTCAGATGTTCCTTATATATCTGGATAAGAAAGTCTTATAGATCCTTGTGGCTGTTGTTCATTATTTCTACCTCAACACAGAAGTCAGTTAACAAAGAACATTCACTTTTTTCCTTACTTTTATTCAGAAAAAAAAAAAAATTATCTCCCTCATTTACATTTATATTTAATTTGTGAGAGATCTTGTCTTTTTTCTGAGGACCAGGGAACAGATTTGTGTCCAGATAGATACTTTACCAGTATCTGCCTTTGAAGGCCTATTAATTAAAATATGGATATATGCCTTCCTGAGTCTGGTTAAATATGCCTTAAATATGTCTTAATCTGAAGATTTACACTTTTGCTTTTAGACTAACAACATACAAAAATAATAAAAATAGTAATTTGTAAGACAATTTTTGTGGTAAAGGAAATTATTTTTGTATAATTAACAAAGAATATAGGAACCATCAATTTTAAAAACTTTTGCTGGTGCGTGCTTCTTAGTAATTGCATAATACTGAAGAGAAGCATATTAGTAAAATGCGTTGGTTTTTTTTTTTGCTATTTATTGTTAGTGATGGATCTGTACGTAGACATCCTTATATGTCAAGTTATTTCTAAAACAGGTGCTTGCTTTAGCTGAAAAAACACATGACACCGAGGACTGAGGAGCAGGATCATGTCGAAATATCTGAAAGTCAGCACGAAATTATTTTCTAGTTAGAGGGCCTGCACAAAGCTCAACATTTGAATAGTGCCTCATTTAATTCAGGATACAAATGAGGATTAAATACTGCCTAGGACTACACGTAGAGCTTGCAGAGTCCAACAAGAAGGAGAAACAGAAAAAGAGGTTTTGTATAAGCATAAAATTGAAGCTGGGAGTAAGTTCCCTAACATTCAGGATAAAAGAAGGTGGTATAATTTGTTAAAAAAAGCGCTCTTTCTTTATGCTTAAACATGCTGGTTAATATTCTAGCCTGACTGAAGTCAGGAACAAGCTCCCACTGACATCAGTGGAGCCGGGATTTCACACTCTGGCTGAGGGAAGCTGTAGATCTTCTTTATTTCCATCTTTCTTTAGAAGTCTGACTCCAAGGAGCTATTTGCTTTGCATTTGACTTTGCCCATGGGGGATCTGCTTTTCACTTCAGTAGGTGTAGATCAGTCCCTTCCTGCCACTGCCTGGCTTGAAGCTAGGCGGCTTCCCCTGTGTCTGTGTGTGTGTGGAGGTGCACCGAGAAATGGTGATTTTTCCTTCTATCCTTTGTGATTACGTCAAGGGGAGATGGTTATAAATGTGCTATTTTGATTTGGGGTTTTGTTAAGGATGTGGTGTTCTGAATCAATATGTCTATTTTAACATTAGTCACCGTACTACAGATAGTACTGCCAAGTGACTACGGCCTATGACAGAGCCCAGCAGAAAACCACCAGTGTTGGGAGTCTGTGGTGGTCGGTCTTTACGCTCAAGAGACACGGGAAAAAGTGGTATGGGAACAAAACTCTTTAGGTTTTTGGTTAATTGATTATATTAAGAATTTTTTTAAAAAATTCATTCATGGAGGTTAACCCCTTGAAAGTATTCAAAGAACTGCCAGTCTCTTTCAAGGCAATATTTATCCTAGTAACAAATTAAAAAAAAAAATCTGCGCTTTTCAAACTTTCCTTTCCCTGACTTTTCTGCCTTCCTCTTGCTCTTTCCCTTTCCTCCCCTTCCTGCTCTTTCTGTTTCACAATGACAAATTCTTTTTTTTTTTTTTTTTTAATTCCTCATTTAACATTTTGTTTGCGCATGATGTTGCCTTTCTGTTTAGGAAATACGCAACAGTCAGTATTCCACAGCTGCAAAGTTACTACTGTCTTGAGGCTGACACAGAAACAGATACAGAGCTATAGTCTGTTTAAATGGAGATTAAAATTTTATGTAGCAATTAATGGTTAACTGGGGGTAAATGATCCAAAATTACCCAGCAGGGTCTTTGTTGAACAGAAACACTGCTTAATGTCCCTTGTTTACTAACAAACTGACGATGAGTGAGAAGACATTTCTTCTTGTATACTGTCAGGTCTCCATAGAAGCTAGGATGTGCTACTTCAGTACAGTGGCAAGAAGATGAGAGGTATTGTAAGGTGGCCTGGACACAGATTTACCCTCCTTACCACACCACATTAATGTTCAGGATCTATGACCACCCAGTGAATACAGTCCACCACTTGAAAGTGCTTAACCTTCCAGCTTAAGAGAGACATCATAAAGCTGTGATAGTTGCAATACAATGCAGCCTTCAGAAAGTCAGCTCCCTGACTCCTGGACACCGCATGAAATGTGTGAAGACCCACACATTTGTTTGCCAGTTTGATCACTCAGAAAAACTACCTTCCTGTCCGCAAATGTAATGTTCATCCACATTCTGGACATCAAAAGCAATGCAGGTACTGGTTTAAAGCTGGGAGGTTGGGAATGGGCTCCTGGTTTGGGGAAAAATTTCTTTTGGCCCTCCCTGGTTGCCTTTGGGTTTCAGGGTGAGTGGGATGAGTCCAGAGACTGCATCCTTGTGCTGCAGCTGTAGGAATGAAAGATGGGAAAGGACTGGGAAGGTGTGGCAGCAGAGTGCACCTCCTGGAGGTGAAAAGAAGGAGGGAAGGGGGACATGCAGAAATGTAAGCAAGCTGATTTGTTTTGGAAAGTTTACATTAATGGACACTCATGACTTAAGGTTATTGTGGTTATCTAACTATGCTACAATTCAGACACCTTTTTAAGGACCTTATTTCCTATATAGCCTATGGAGCTAAGTATTGGTACTGTAAATATTGGGAAGAGGTAAGTGTTGCCACAAAGCGGTCCAGAGCACCTAGGTCAAATGCTTACAGCTAGAGATGGTGATGAGTGGGCTGTCATTTACTATCTCCTCTAAATGGGAGGTGTTTTCTTCCCCTCTTAAGATTAAATACAGTCCTGTGACTGGAGTACAGTGTATGAAATAGTAAGATTCTTTTCCCCCCTACTTTCCACAGAAATCCTCTTAAGTTATCCACAATATAAGACTTCAAGCAAACAAGAGTAGCAGTTAAATCATCTGCTATGCATTAAATGTACAAATACTGAAAATTAAAATCCTACTTGCAGCTTGCATCCCAAAAGGTTTAAAGATTGTTCTGTAGGGAAGAGTGGGAAGGCAAATGTCTATCAATGCATTTTATATATGCTACCTGTGACAAATGTTTCATAGACTTGAGGAATAGAAGGGAAAAGAATCCTGGGGAATGAAGCAAAGTGCTGCTTGGTTTTCGATACTTGTAGATCAATTTAAAAATTAAAATGGGGAATATCTGATAAACACTTTAGTTTATGTGATAATAAGTACCAGAATTTTTCTGTAAAAATTAGATTCATAATGTACACAAGTATCCCGAAAAATCTGGTAAAAAATTACAAATAGCCACTGATACAAAATTCAAGCGTGGGCAGATTACATTTCAAGGCGACAAGCCATTTTGCATTTGCTGGCAGGAGCTGGCATCTGTTTTTAGATGTAACATCCTCAGTGTAGCTGAAGAGCCTCTCAGAAAGAACGTTGCTGGGAAGAGCTCCAAGCGAAGACAAAGCCAGGTTTGCAAGATGTGGAAGTGAGCTAGCATTAGACTTCCACCACTCAGCAAGACCTACTGTGTGTGTAGTGCGCTCAGCAAGGTACAGAACTAGTTCACATTTGGCAGAAACAAGAGTCACTTAAGCTTGAGGTTGTCATGATCTTTTCCAAATAGCTCATTACATTTGCAGCTTCCAGGTGGGCTGGATGATACTCTTTGGTCTTTATTACTGCTTCTTGGATGACTGGGATTTTCCCCTGATGTTCCTCAGCTTGACTGTGTGTGACAGTTCTGGCATTGTCTTGGCAAAATTGAGAACTGGCAGAGAAGTGCCATAGCTAAGGAATCAGAACTCATGCTACGTGGTGTCTTTACTGACACCACACTGTTAAACTGCTCAGAAAGACAAGATAACACTTTCTTTTTCTTGGCCTTGTTGCCTTGATCCAGTACTCACATGCTGAGGTGGGACTGTCAGAGCCCTGACAGCTGGCATGATGACACACATACACACATCTCCAGAGCTTATTTTTCAAGCTAACTCAAAGGGGTTGAGGATGTGAACGACAGTGTCTGCCAGGCTCCACTGTACCTGAGTCAGCACCAACTGTCTCCAGCCAGAAAGCGATCAACGATTGTTTGTTCTTCTCCAGGCTTTTCAACATGCAGAATGTGGTCTTCCACCTTGTGGCTATGCCCTGGGAGAGCTAGCTTATGAAGAGGCATCGTTTGGAAACAAAAGTGTTAGTGTATTTATAGTTGCTGAGTATTCAACTGGTTATAAACCTGTCTTACTCCTTGAGAGATATTTCAGTAAGAAGACTCTTTGGAATGATCTTGTTTAGATAATGCATCATTCATACAGTTGCAAAGGAGATGTAGAAGGCATCTTTCTAATCACATTGTAGTCAGCAGCCAGTTACAGCAACAGCATAGTATAGACAAGGTCCTCTCTGACAACTGTATACAATTATCTTATGCGGTAAATGTTCATTATTTGAACGTGTCCAGGAAGGCATGTTCCAACCATGTGTCAGCTGCTGAAGGCCAGGTCATACACAACCCAGGAAATGAAATCTTTAATGGCTGAGTGAAAAGAGAACCTGAGCTGTGATATTCAAAGACCACATACATGCTAGTAGTTATTTTCTGGTCTTAGCATGACTACTGTTTATAGGCAACCTTGTCAATTTGCCTGGGATCATAGTATTTGAAAGCAGAAGAAGCTGGGGGAGTATTTACAATGGGAAGGATGCTACTGAAATTCTAGCAAGCACATCACTGACCCGAAATCCAGGTACTCTGCTGTAGGTGTTCATGCTTTCTCAGCTGGTGCAATTTTCCTTTGGGAGAGGAGCTTTCTGATGGTACCTGTTGTATCTAACATCCATGGTCTTCAGACTCTTGCAGAGCTCTCAATGTGGCTGATGTGAAAATTTGACTATGCTGTGACCTTAATCTTTCCTTTGATACTTTTATAAGCTTCCACAGATGCAGTTTCAGCATGCTTTTTTTCTGGCTGACATAACACTAACCAAATACAACAATTCTTTGGGCAATATTGACTTTCTGGGTTTTTTACAGCCATTTCTAGCTCAGTAAGAAGTCCCCTTTTTTTTCCTCTTGGACTTTGTCTGGCAAGACCCAAAGGGAGGCATATCTCATGCAAATAAGATTTTTGTCATTACAGTAATTAATGAAGAGACTATAACTAAAAAGCATTGATCAGCTGGTTCATCGAAATGATAGGTGGCTGAGACTCCTACACTCTCAGACTTCAGTATCCAAACCAGTAAAAAAATAGTTCGGAATGACAGGCTTTACAGAAAAAAACAAATTTAGGTCAAACATTTTTCGTATCCTTGTGAAGCACTGGTATCTGTTCTTATAAAAATAACTTGTTGAAAATAATATCTCGTTTATATTCTATAGAATGTGATGAAAGCAATTTGTTAGTTGCTGTGTGGTGAGACTCTACTGAAATAAATCCACTGTATCGTGTATCCCAATTACTTACATTCTAAATGCATTTCCAAAGAGTACTTTTTTAAAAAGTCACTTAAAAGCATGCAAGTGATCAATGTTTCTTTGATTCTTACTGCCAGATAGTGAGTTAGGTAGTTATTTTTATCTAAAAGTTTTCAATCTGCCCATACAACCTAGAAAAATGGTGTTTGTGATCAGGGAGTTTCACCTTGGAAAATAAAAAGGAGTCTACAACAATACTGGAAACGCATTTGCTGAGCTGCAAGAATTCTTTACTGGCTATAGACTGTCCATAAAGAAAGTATCTAATTGTACTAGACACACTTTGGAAACTTTCCCAGAGGAATAATAGATAAGTTAACGGAGCACTTTTTAATTTTGCAAAGTGCACTCTTCCTTATAATTTACTTAATATAGAAATTTAATGTACTGCAGTTTACTGAACAAATTACATTTAAAGTATTTCAGAGTTAGCTTGAAAGCTCTGCTTTGGTAGCCAGTTGGACTTTATTATTTGATTATCCAGATAAGGACAAGCAGTAACAAAGTTCTCTGTTTTAAGTGGTTCCAGGGATTATCTCTCAACCATTACCACTGTTAAATGCAGAATTTAAATTCCCAGAAAAAAAAATAAAGTAATACAGTAGTGCTTTCCTGCCTCTGCACTAGTTAATGCTTAGTTTTCATTTGACCTAAGTCTGAGAGGATTTCTTATTTGTTCCATAACAGCTTTCATAAATGAACTATACCTTTGTGAAATATAAAACTAAAGTTATAGGAAAATATGAGAATGCTAGAAATGAATATGACCAGAATCAAATGCCCTCTTTGCATGTGCTGCAGTCCAGCTAACTGAGGCTCTTCCATTTATTTGCACAAAACATCACAAAAAGCACAATTCTGGATTAGAAGTAACAGCATATATAACTTATTTTCAGTAAACCACTGTCATAGACACATGATTCATCATAACTGATACTTCTGCCCTGCCCTCCTGTAGGGCAATCATGTAACTTAAAAAAACCCCACAATTTGGTTTTAAAATTATGTTATGGTTTTGTTATCAGACAACAGGTCAAATGAATGTTTGTACTTGGAATGACATAGACGGTGGCATAAATTATCATAGGCTCCAAAGCAGCTTGTTAAAAAGTTTCATCTGTTCCATGAAGGAGCTGTACCCTTCTTCTGTGTCAGAAGTAGAATTGTGGGCAAAAATCCTTATTATGGAGGTTTTTGCTGTCTTTTAGATGCCCTGGGGTGGGTGCATAAATCACTTGGAGGAGAGACTTATTTAAACTTTATGAGAAGCCAATGTAGAGAGCAGAATTTTGAAGTGTTCTTGAAAATCTTAGTGGCTATGAAGATGCATTGCTCATACTTCACTGTTTGAAGTTTCCTATGAATGGTTTCTTTATCAGGAGGAGTCATAGAACAGACAGGGCATCAAAGAAAAGTAAGTATGCCTGAACCTTTTGGTGTCTGCTACTGTTGTCTTCTGCAAACAGGAGTTTGAAGTTGTACAGTGGTAGCAGCACCTGGGAAGAACTTCATGGGATCTAGGAGAGGACGGCAAGAGGGCTGGATGAGGGAAGTACATGACAGAAGACTGCAGTAGCAGGCATTAATGAAACCAGGTCATCACATTAATCATGGAATACTCTTCAAGTCAAATTCACAGGCGGATGACAGATTCTGCGATGAGGTGCCTGTGGAGTCTGAGAATCATCAAACTGAAGAATGGCTCAGCCACTCGCAGCTGGGTACTTCCAGCTAAAAGACTACACTGCAACGGCAATTCCTCAAAATACCACCTGCTCTCAGAGGGTCTTTCCACTATTGCTCCTGAGTTTAGTTTCAGCAGTCCACTGATGGTTAACCAGGTGATCTTGGCTAAACACAGAGCTGATTTTGATGACAGGAATGTTTCTGCAATCGAAGTCTGGAGGGGTTGTGTAGTCCTTCACCTCTGCACTGTGCATGTGTACCTCCAGGCAAGACACGGGCTCTCTGAAGGAATTTTGGTAGACTTTCCTTCTGGTGGGGGGGTCAGAAAGTTCTAGTGATCAAATCTATTGCATGCTGCTATGGTCCAGGAGAAAAAACGTAAACAAATGCCTTCCATCATGAAAAACTGAACAATGTTACTGGGGCAATCTCTAGTCCTAGTCCTTGCTGCAATCCTAACTGAAGATGTTGAACTCAAGACAACTGATAATTTAGGCAGCCTTTGATCAATTTCCACGTGAATATGTTCAGAAAACAAAGTTTAGTATTGGATGGTAATTGACTGTCCGCTTTATCAAGGAAGGTGAAGAAGAATTCACTATTAGGCAACCTATTGTATTCTTGAAGAAGAAAGGAAATGTCAAATCGGACCAAGGCAGGATTTGTCACTCCTACAGTTCTTTTACCAACTGGAAGAGTGAAATTACTAAGAATTGGACCATGTATGATATTTTTTGTGATGCAAAGATGTTGAATTCTTAGAGTGAAATCAAGCTGCTTCCTGGCTGGTAGAGGGACACTGCTTGGGTATCAATAAGTATTCCAAATGCACATGATGGGTGAAGTACGTAAGTAGGGTTTTTTCAGCACTCAGATCTGGGCAGTGCTGTTGTCTGCAGATAGATTGATGATACACTTCAGAGTTTGAATAGCTCTTTGGTGTGAGAGTTGATGGCTGGAGCTGAAGAATTAAGTTTTCTTCATCCGGCATATAGCCTCAAGATAATCTCAGAGAAATATTTTATGCTGCTTCTTCTTTGAAAAACGTATATGTACTGTTTGCTTTTAGCAGAAACATATAAATGGATAAATCAGTAAATGGCCTCATGAGATTAACATTCAATTAATGGATGATTTCCTCTATACAAAGATTTTTATTAGCATTATGATTACTGAGAATAATTAGTCATAGAGTTCTATACTACCATTAAGTTGAAGAACATGACTGGATCTAATTGAAGCTAATGTGAAGAATTGGGTATTGCATTTTGACTAGGATGGCAATGCAAAATCCTATGCTCTTGTCAAGTATGAGCTTCAGTGACATCATGTGGTGAGGACACACTTTGTTGCATTTGAAAGAAGGCATTTTCAAAACCTAAGAATGAAGAAATACTGCTTTCTGTAAACCATACACGTGAAACAGGAGCATATAACCTATAGCTATGGCATGCCATCTGCAGGCATCAAAGATCACACTAATGACACGGACCTCCTGGAAACCTTATGATGACAAATTAGAGAGAAGCTGAAGAAACTCAGTTTCCTTCTGTCTCATAAGCTGGTTCTTCAATTCAAGGAGGAACTAAAACTATTCTTCTAGACCAGGGAATGGCCAGCTGGAGAAAAGCAGCAGCCCATTTCCTAATAGTTCCTCGGAAGTGTGATTTTATCATTGGAATACTGGAAGTAATTTCTGCCTACAGTTGTGGATTGAGTTAAATACAGCAAGTTGTTATTATTCACAAACATGAAGAAGATATTTAAGGTAAAGATGATCATTAATTTCCCTGTAATGACTAATGCTTTTATATTCCCAGAGGCCTACCACTTCTTTGATGAAATACCTGCCAAGCTTTGGCTCACTCAGGGTTTTCTGCCATCCTAATGAAACTATACTTGTACTTCTTTCAGGGAAACAAAAAATGTTGATGATGTTGATACAATGCACATGAATTTATAAAGGAAGTGAGATGAGCAGGTGCATAAATAGTTCAGATAAAATCACTGTCCACAGCTGAAACTAAGCCTTTTTTTTTGGAGACTAGAAGGGCTTAGTTCAGAGTTTTATTTTTTACCTCAATTTATTTTTTACCTCTAGCAAAATGTTGTAAGAGACAGTCTTCAGCCTGTTGGAAAGTAACAAGTAAGATTCATGGGGAATAATCTCACAAATAAACCAGTATGTAGATTTAGTGTGCAGATTGACTTTTTGTTTAGCAGCTCATATTCCAAGCCATTATGCCCAATGAATTTGATTGCAAGGAAATTAATATATCCCAGTTATAGTGATAGAATAACAATGATAATAAAAAAAAATTGACTTAGTGTTTGTTGCTTCTTTCGAATTTTTTTCTTTTGATGTGCATGTAGTTGATACAGACTATCAATTTTTTTTGTAGATGAATAGTGGAAGTCATTTAATGAAACCAACTTTAATAATCTTCCAGAGATAATCACATGTATATCCAAAGAAGGTTGACTTCTACCTTTAACTTTTACATTAACTTTTTTTTTTGTATTTAAAGAATGTAATGTTGGGACTGGCAATTTGAATGAATTTTGTATCATTTTGTGTGGGTTGCTACTGCTGCTGGGTGTTAGCAAGTGCATCACTAATATACATTTAGAAGTTTTGAGAAATTGAATTTTTAAACATTTTGTCTCTTTTCTAAACAACAATTGTTGCCATCAGCTATTTTTTCTCCCATGTTTTTCTCGCAGATCTCCAAGGAAAAATTAGTATTTTCAACTTGCATGTATCAAGACAGAAGGGTCTGAAAGACAGACTTAGATGTCTAGAAATACCACTCAGCTCATGAGTATTTGGTATTAAAATCTACGTGAAAGTGGTGGAATGAAGGGTGAACAGATTTGAAAGCTCACAACCCAGTAAATTCTAAAAATCTGCTCTTTCTTTGTTTAGATGGAAATTTCAGAGACTTGATAACACATCAACTGCGAGATAAGCTGGAGGTGTGAAACAGCTCAGTCTATCTATCTCCTTTTCTTTTTTTTTTTACAACTCCTCCTTATTTTATTCAGGTGAATTTGCAGTCAGAAGCCTCTTATCAAATGTGTGCTTATAGTGGAAAATGACACACCTGCCCAGTATCTATGGTAACAAAGGCTCTCTTCAATCTCAGACTTCTTGGTGCTCTTTCCTGCCTTTTTATCCCCTGGAAGAATAGATAAAAACAAGTATTTTTAATAGTTTGTTTTAATTTCTGTTGCCATTTCTTTGTAAGTTTTCTGTAATAATCTGAGCATCTTGCCACTATAAGCTTTTCTCCAGTGATTATAGTGGATTTGTCTTTTGTGATGTTACAGGGTTTTTGGTTTTGTCCTTGAAAATATAATTAAAAATGCAAGAAATGGTAAAAGAAACATTGTCTTTTTAGAAAAGAAGAATGCCAATAAGAGAGTTACTTATAACATGTATAATGCTGCATCAAAGAATTCTGCTTCTGATTCTGACATAAGAAACTGTAGATCTATAGGGAAATTGCTTTAATCAAAATGATAAATAAACTCTAGTCTATTTTTTATTATGGACAACTGATCGAATGTACTAAGCTCTTTCCTCCTGTTGAAATTGATAAAAAGGGAGGGTTTAGTATCACAATATCAGTTACCTTGGATCACTCCACAGTGAATCAACACACCATGGAAAATAATCGGATTAATAACTTTCTCTTTATTTATAAACCCCGACAATTAAAAAAAATCAAAAACATAATGTCTGTTTTTCCTCCTAAAACCTCTCTCACTCTTTTCAGATTTATAAGTACAGCCAGCATTAGTTAAAGGAAAGGGCTTCAGTACCATCTGTTTTGCCTGGTTCTGAGATTCTTTCAGCGAAATCAAAAGACAGCCTGGGCATATTTTGAGTTTAAGTGGTATTGTTTGTACGTTCTTTTAAATCAAGGTGAAGAGACAAGTCCCCCTGTGGAGTTCAAGTATCACTTAGCAAACCAGATCCTTGTCAGAAAACATAACAATATTCTTTCTTTATAGTGCACTCTATTCAAGGCTGCCTTTCATAAGACTACCCATGACACAAGGCTGCTATTCTTCAGTTCCTCCTGCTCTCCTATTTCTCATTTGACAAGCACCTTCCAACAAGTGCAAAATCCTTCACTTCTAAGAACAGTCTTTCTATTAAAATGTGATGTAATCCTCATCTATGTCCTACTTACAAAACCTCATAGACCTCATGTACTTCACAAAGGTCTATGGGTCAGATTTTGTCCCTAAGAACAGCCATGTAAATCTCAGTGAGTTCACTGAAGTCGCTGTAGATTTACACTCCCGTAGCAGAGCAGTGCTCTGCTCTATTCGATACATAATGCTTTAACCACTGCATCATTTTAATATGATGGATAGGAATGTGATGATTTATTATTTTGTTCTCATTACAGCTCATCAAATTTGGATACACAGTATGCTGGGATTTGTGTAATGTTTTAAGGAGAGAAGAGTTTCTGAAACAAAAATACTGAAATGCATGGTTTAATCTGAGCCTGGAGAGAGTTTTGCAAATGAAGGTGAATAACTTGGATGCAGCGGTGAAAAGAAAATCTGTAGAGGGGTCCAAAGAGTAATATAGTCAAAGTAGCTGACTGGGAGAAAAAACTTTGCAACGGTTTCTTGAACAGCTATGATCTGAGCAAGGATACATTCAGAAAAGACATTACAAGGGGTGTTGTGACATTAGAAAAGCAAAATAATGGCTGAGAGGATTCACATCTGCAAATAGCCTCTAGCCCAGTGGCTTAGACACTCAACTGAGGGGTGGAAGGAAAATTTGGAATCTGTTGCCTGTTTGACTTCAGGGCAGTGGAGACATCCAGTGGAGGTTTTACTGAGATTTCCCAAGTTCTAGGACCAAGATCTAATAGACTGTAGTTAGTTAGTTTCTTAAGGCTAAAGAAAAACTACTTTGAAAACAACAGACCTTCTAACCTACTTTTTGTTCAGCTATCTGGCTGGGAAATCAATTATTTGCACATCTCTCTTGCACATATTGTATGTCTTTTATTTCTCTTCTACCACTAAATCAGCCTTCCCCATTGTAGCTTGTTTGTCAAGTGTATGCATGATTTTCAAGTGTATGCAATGACTGTGGGGAAAAGGGGTAGGGCTGGACTGTGCTTGCGTGGAGTTGGGTGTGCTTGCACGTGACACGGCTGGACCTTCTGGAGGGAATCCATAACTGAGAGGCAAAAAATGGGACTTTGTGATGTCAAGGCTGTAGCACTGTCTTAGGTGATGCTGCTTCTCTCTCTCTGGTGAGCAATTTAGCGCACGCAGTGGCTGTTGAAGGCAGAATAGGTCAGGCAGGGGAGCGTGGGTATTTTGCTTGCCACCTATGAGGAAACCTGTGTGTTCTTCAGACGTGAACAACATTGATTACCACCTGATGCTTCACGTCTGGAATTTGCTGGCCTTTGAATGGTTGACCTTCGTGTGAAGGTTGACCTTCAGGATTGAAGAGCAGAGGTGGTTTGTGCATATAGTTGTAGGTGAACATGCATATGTACATATCTAGAAATATGTATATATTGAGTATTTATATATTTTTGTAACTATACATATAGCCTGCACTTTATCACTCTCGTTTAGTTTCTACTTTTGTATTACAGAGTCCGTGGAGGGTAGTGACAGCAGGGAGCAGAGGTCAAAAATATTAATAGGATTGTTTAATGTTATAAAAGAATTACGTTTTTCAAGGTTATTCTAATATCCTAGTCAATAGTAATATCATCACAGTGTCTTCATGTAATCAGGTTATGCTTAATAAAATATAGTGCTGAATACTCAAAATTAAAATGAAGATGGAATAGGAGAGGAAGATTGTGATAAAGGAAGTAAAGTTGTCATCATCATTTTATCAAATAACTTCTACTGAACAATGGTGAGGCTCCACATAGGCTCAGTGGCCTGGTGCACAGAGGTCGTCCAGAGATAACACGTCCTTCCCTGTCACCATTTCACTAATCTGGTTGTTTTCAATTTTCTTACAGAGCAGGCACGCATTTTAAAAGCCATGGGGACTACTGCTTGGAGGAAGACAAATTCTCTTTATTCAAAATACGAAATCATAGAATAGCCCAGGTTGGAAGGGACCTTGTGGGAACCCTTTTGTGGGAAAGGGAGCTTAGATGAGATTATCTAGCACCCCGTCCAATCGCATCTTGAAAACCTCCAGTGATGGGGACTCTACCATGTTCCTGGGGAGGAAATGAAACATGAAGAGCTACCCGCTTTCCCCCAGCTCTGAAGTGTGGGTGTAAATACTCTTTCTTGAAAAAGCTGCTTGAGAGAAACTTCTCCTGTTTTACTCAGTCACTCTCTACAGCCAAACAAGACAGCAATCCACAAAGAAATTTGTAAAGAAGACAAAAATGAGTGGGGAAGAAGCTGAAGGCTGGGAGAACAAAGGAAATGATATTTCTAAGGGGAAGAGAATGTGATTGCTCAGGAAATAATTAGACTTGTTACTTAATAAATAGTGTTTCTTCTATTTATTATGCAGTTAGAGCTTGTTTGGTATCTATGAGGAAATAATTGATTTGACTTTTAACAGACACTTAATGAGTTATAGAATAGCTTAGAAATCTTCACACTGTGAATGGAATTGTTTTCACAGCTGATTTGCGAAATTTGTGAAGACAGGCCCAGAGTTCAAAACCAAAAGTGAACTCCTCCTACATGGAAGGTTTATTTGGATCATTTTTCATGCTCAGCCCACTTGTAGCAATTGGATTAAACCTTCAAGATGAAATTTTTCTTCCTAAGCTTAAGGGTGTTTGAGCCCGAGGTGCTGTTGTGAGGTTCCCTTTGAAATTTTGTTTTACAACTAGTTTCATGGTGATTGACAATATCATATCCTGTTGCGTAGAAGAAAACGAGGGCATGCTAACTGCATTTTGGTGCACAGTAAATTTCTGACAGATGCACTCAGAGCCATGATTTTAAGCTTCACTATATAATTTTATCTTGGATTATTAACACGTTAATAGCACATAGAGTTTGGTTTTTTTAATTGCATGGAGACTACAACATGCAGTGAGTACTTTTGCTGCATTTATGCTCCATTTTCAGCCTTGTTACTTTAAACAGGAGGGGTAAAAAATCTCTTGCAGGCTTGAGGGCTTAAATCTCACTAGGAAAAATGTGACTATGGTCAGTTACCAGGCTGTGAGTAAACGCTGATTCATTTAAAAGTAAAAGAAATTAATCTTTTCTCCCTAACTTCAAATGTAAAGGAAAAACTGGATATACAGTCTTTAAAATTAAGGTGGTTTTTTTTAACACCCTCCCCTCCCCCCAGTTGATCAAGGCTTCAAGGCTGATTTGTAACTGGTAGACTGTAAATTTTGGGAAATATCTGTAAAGACTGAGGTTGCTTTTGCAGCATTTGTTATGAGCGTCTGTGGTGAACAGATAAATGAGAAAAGTATTTTTTCTATCATTATCCAGTATTAATATGTTGCACATGATTTTGTAGATGTTACACATCTTTATAAGTATACACTTTAAACCATGAGAACAGATTTTGCCAGTAAAAGGAAATTTCTTTCTAATGGAACTAATAGATTGAAACGTGGGGGTTTTTTGTTCCCTCCATTTTAAAGGAAGCCAAACATAATGCAAGTGAGGGATACAGAGAGTTGAAGAGACTGACTGAAGGAACCAGTGTTTTCAGCACACATAAGACAACGATAAATGCCATAAACGCCATTTTTACTCGCTTACTGTGATTTATTACTTTTATTGCTGTAGCATTCAAGGACCTGAAGGCCATTGTGCCAAACGCTGCTCAGATTAATGAAGAATATTTACACAGGCTGGGGACAACTCATGTCTTTGGTCTCCAGTGACCAAAGGCATCGGGGTATCCAGTGAGTGAGAACAAATCCGGACCATAGAAAGGAAGCGCACATTTGCAGCACTGGGGCCCATTCAACACTTGCAACAACTGACTTGGGCACATAATGGACTTCACCATTTGAAGCCTTTAATCAACCCAATATCTTTTGTAAAGATAAATTATTGCATCAAAAATCTTAGCTTTTATCAGAGTTATGGGGTGGTGATATGTGCTCTGTGGAAGGCTAGGTAATATTTTTTAATGCAAAACCAAAACGCACAACTTCTATTGTGTTTGCAATCTGAATTTATCACTTAGTCACCCTTCTGTAACTGTTCTTTTCAGAATAACCAAAATTTTCTTTTGGGTAAGATGAGGGCCAGAAATGAATGTAGTAGTCCAGCTGGTGGGTTACAGATAACACGATCATAAAAATTAAAGTTATACTTCAGGTAATTAGGAAGTTTGCTTATTCTATCATTAATTGTGCAGCTGTTTAATTTAAATATAATCTGATTCAAAGTGTTAAAGTTTACTCCAAGTTGAATGCTACTGTTTTCCCTGCAGTCTGCAGCATTTTGTCAGGGAAATACAAAATCTGGAAATAAAAGGAAAACACTATTTTTTGTTTGCAAAATTACATGTTATGCCTATCTGTAATTTTTTTTAATAAAAGGAACTTGAAGTAATGCAATTATTTCTACTGGGAAAACCCCTCAGGAGCAAGTTGTACACAGTAATTATGATTTTAGACTGAGCTGACATCTTTACTAAGTTCTGCGTTATCTTACCCTATATTAAGTATGTTCAGTTTTTGAAGTGGGTGTTTCAAATGTCTTCTCTTAATTATCACTGTGTAACTGAAGAAAAGTACAAACTCACAGCCCCATAAATGTGAAGACTGTTTTGATTTGGTTTGTTTTGATATTGTTTTTCACATATAAATCATATAGACACATCTGTGACTGAAACTGGGATAAGCCTCCTGGTGTTATCTTATTTCTTAATTGTAGGCTCTCATTTTCCAAGGCGTGTGTTGACTTGGTCCTTTCCTTATCATGCCCTCCTCTGTTGTATACTTGCTTATTTACTGGCAAAGCTGCTTATATTTTAAACCTATCTAGGCAGAGCAAGCTTTTAAAATGCATGTCAGATTTATTTTAATTCAGAAACCATTTTCTTTAGCAGCACATATAGGCTTGTTCAATTTTTAATTTTTTTTCCCTTTTTCACACTAGAGTCATAGAAATGCCTCCTCCGGATAACAGAAGGAGGCAGGTGTTATTGAGAATAGTCTTTGTGAAAAAGTGGAGCCATTATTAAAAATACTTTCAGATAAATGTCAGTCTTTACACTTTCTGATATTTAACACACATTTCAACTTTTTCTACTTTTTCTACTGGAGTATCTGTGGTGTGAGGAGGCTCTTTGAAACGAGCCAGTAGGATATAAAACAGAGCTGCTTCTGCTGTTATGCTACTAGTCCTGAAGTCCCAGACTGAGAAAGCCTTGCAGGATTTTGGATCTAAGCCTCATATTTTTCACCTGGCTATAATATTATTAGGAACAAAATCGTGTTGCACTGCCTGTGGTTGGATGCTCTTTCACCTTAGCACTTAGTAGTTATTTGGAGCTTTCTACTTGATCATTGCACAATATCGTATGCCACTTCATTTGCAAATATACTTCCAACTTTATGAAGTAGATAACAGTTTTTTCTACTGGTGGAAAAACTGAAAAACAGCGTGGTTAAAGCAGGAAGGACTAATGAGAGCAACAGGAGAAAGCTGATGCATTGGCAATGAAGCTGCTCTTCCCTCTCTTTTGATTTTCTTTCCTGTTTATCCATTATCAGGGGTATAAGAGTAATTGCATTTGTAAATAATGTTTCATTTGATGATCGCAGCATTTTGCAGATATGAATTAGTTAAGACGAATAATAACAACCTGGGAAGACAGGTTAGTGCTACTGGTTTTGTTCTGCAGATGAAAAGTGGGGTTCACAGGGGTTGTATGATTTGCCATGAGGTTACAAAATGCATCAGTGTCAGAATCAGGGCTGAAAGATGGGATTGAACACTGCTCCTTTAACGGTGCCCAGTGACAAACCAGCCTCAGCTCTGTGTCACGAATTTGAGAAAACATTTTTCCTGCCATAGTATCTTGATTAATCGACTCTTGCTTGGCAGTACATGTGGTAGCAGTGTCTCAGAGTCCCCATATCCTGTTTTGTGAACCCTTTAAATGTCGTCTTCTCCTTTTTGCACAGCTGTCATATCCTGTCACAGTTATTTCATGACTAAGTAGAAAGTATATTTTGCATCTAGTTTAAATGTGCCAAATAAAATGGGGAAATGTGAAGTACAGGTGGATGAAAAAGTAAAGGTTTTACCTCATAGACAGTACTGAAGAGAATCTTCCAGATGTGATAAATCCGTGTCGTTAGATGATTTATGTTGCAGTTAGCTGTGCATCCAGGCAGAGAAAAATTAATAGAACAGAACGTGAAAGTTTTGGGAAAAAAAACAGGAGATAAAAGTATTTGGAAACACAGAAACTGTTCTCCACCACAACAGTAATTTTAAACAATTCAGTCCTGGTAATCAAAAATATTCTGAGAACAGAAAGCAAATTCAGAAGACTCCAGACCTAAAGAAGCAGCATGAATTTCCAGAGATTTAAAAAGGACCACCTTCCCCAAATATTTCTGAATATGTTTCTAGATACATTTATAGTACATTATGCATTTTGCTGATATTTATCTCAACTTATATATAGGACAAAAGGAAGAGTCAAATACGAATCATATAATCTGTGAGTTTCCAAATAACCTGAAAATATGCTGTTAGAGGATAAATAGAAATTTCAGAAATAGAAGTCAGACTACAGTGCTTTCAATTTTTAAGGCATATGTCTGTGAAATAGACACTAAATTCAGAGTTCCATTCTGCCTGATTTCAGAAACACTTAGAAACATTATGTTGCATGCTACTGTGTATCTGCTAGACCAACTACAGCAAATAAGTAATGAAGAGCTTTGAGATATGTTGAATACTGTGAATTTTCTCATTTCTTCTTGCATCTGCAAAGTCATTTAGTGCCTATTTTTCTATAATTTTGTTACATTTAGAAACCCTTACATTATTTAGAACTACTCGTATCTGCTGCTTTTTCCAGTTTTGATTTGTGAAGCTTTTAGGGGAAAAAAAGAGATAAGACTGGACAATGTGCAAAGAACATCCCAGTTTACCGACTAGTTCATGAATAATGACTTTTTTTTTTTCCAGTAACATCCTGTTCATGAAGGTTTTTTTTTTTATATTTGTCTATCCTATTAATGTAGATAAAAAATTAAAACCAGCATTTCTCTTATGGATAGCAATAATAGGCTGGCATACTTAATTTTCTGCATTTAGATACATTCTTTCCTACAGTCTTCTCTGTGAGTAGTGTTATGGTCACTCCGTATGATTTGCATTGTGAAGACTACAGTTTAAACCTGATCTAATATAATCCCATTTCAATTGCATGTATTTTCATTATCTGATATTTTTAATGTGCTCTCCACAAAGCCAGTTTGCTTTGTCTGAAATTCTAGTACTATTTTAAAGTTTGTATGAAAAAAAGAGAATGTCCCAGTGGCAATGGGATGGCTAAACTAAGAACTAACAAGAACTAACAAAGAATCACCTGACGGAGCACAAAAAGCTTGCTTTTGATGCTGAGTGCAGGCAGAAATCTGTAGGCAGGACTCTCGATGTACAGTTGGGTTTCACTCCTCCTCCTCTTGGACCTCAGAACTGTGTGAATCAAACTGCCTCACTTCTCTTTGTCTAGACAGAGTTTTACCTGGGTTTATTCAAGGAGCTTTTCCTCAGGCCTCCTGATACTTATAGCAATGATACTCTTGAGCCTGCAGTCATACAGAATCTGTAATAAAAAGAATGAGATGCTAGGTATGGCCCTGGGAATTTCCCACTCTAAACCGTACAGGCAGATAGGTGTAAACCCTTGAGAAAACACTTGCAGAGGCTTCTGCAAATAAATCCTACAGGCTTTGTGCCACTGTACTTAAAACGCCTTACCACTGGGAATAACCCTAGAACTGGTATTTTCACCCAGACTGGAAGCCACCATTTAAAGTGTCATTGTACATCCTTTTTCTTAGTAGCACCTTGAGCTGTTATTATTTCATTGAATTTAATAGTTTGTTTTCATGCTGCTGCAGATTTGCCAAACCTTTCATTAAAAAAGTATTTTAAAAAGTTGCTGGGGTTGAGGAAGCATTGAGGAAGCTGGATTCTTCATGGCTTGAAAGATGTGAGGTTGTTTTTTGACTATAACGTAAATTTGCTGTGTGTTTGTGCTAAAATTATCCACAGTGAAACAGTTATTAATAGTAACATCAGGGAGATAAAAAGTGCAGTTCGCACAGCTTAGAGTTATCACCTCTACCTGTTTGTAGACCTGGGAGAATATAACACTGTATTGGATTATATTCTTTTCATATTGTTAAGTTGTTAAAAGTCATAAAGGAGGAATGCTTCACCATGATCATGCTGATTTTGTAGCAAAGGGGAAGAATCACAGCGTGCTTAAATACCAAGATGAGGGCAAGAACAACAGACTGAGTTAACTGGAATAAAAACCAGACTGTAACACAGAGGCATCTGTAATTACAACACGTTCCTTTCACATGTTTCCCTTCTCCCTGCTTCTGGATAGCTTTAGGAGAGTATTTTTAAGGTATTTTAGGAATGTGCCCAAGTCCTACCTTTCTGGACTAAAAGTTTTGCAGCACTTCATACAGTGCTGGCCCACTCACCATGGGACTCCCATTTACATCTTTACATTGTTTTACAGATACGACTAAACCTATTTTTTCATTAATTAGCTTGTAAGCTTTTGTGGCAGGGACCAACTCATTGTTATGTCTCTGTACAATGCTTAGTCCAATGGGATCATTGCTTATTATTCATATCAGAGGAAGCTTAAGTCTTCTCAGCAGTGTAGGCAAAATTGAATTTTGTTGCCCCTGGGAGAGCTGGCGGGGTCGGTAAGGTTTTTCAAGGGGATATGGTGTAGGGGACGTGGAGGGCTTTCAGTGCTGGGAGCGTCAATGTGTTTGAAGTGATTGTGAGATGTCTGAGGATGCTGCAGAATAAGGCTGGATTATTTTACCTACTTAATTTCCCACCTCCCTTCAGCTTGCCCTCTCCTGCTGAAAAGCAGGGGCCTTACCTGATGCCCTTTGTCTCACAGAGGCAATTTGAGGCCAGAGCCAGGGAGGCTGAATGTTGGCCCCTTCTTTTGCTGGCTAGCTAGGATGAAAACACCCCGTGTGGGATGTGATCCACAGAAGCAATGCTTTCTAAGCACAGGAATGCATGCAAGGTACAGAAATAGGTCACATACCACCGTGGTACACAAACACTTAAAACCTACGTGAGGGTCATCGTAGTATTGTTACATCCCCTTTTGTCTGGGCATCTTTAGCTTTGCACAAACCAACTCTGCAAGCAGCACATACACAGCCTAAAAGGATAACGTACTATTTATTGTCCAACACACACAAAAAATAGCTAGGATTTAATGAGCTGCGAGGCTAAGCGTTAGCATGCTGACTACCTAAAGGGGTCTTTGCTGGCCAACAAAATCTCTGCAAAAGCCAGCAAAAGCCTGTGTGGCCTGTTGGAGCTCCTCCCTGGTGTTGCTGAGTTGCCGTCTTCCACCTGCCCCAACGTGGGCATGGATGCACAGACCACCAAGGACTGAGCAGCTCTTGTCTCTCAGCTCGCCCCGTGACCAGAGTACTCCTGACTAAACCCTCTGTTTTCTTTTGTTTGTTTGTTTTACTTCATTATGCCTTTCCATGTTGGTCTCTCTCTCTCTCTCTCTGTAATTTTATCTTTCTACAGACTTTCTTATAGCTCTGTCTCATGATTGTAGCAATTTCCTGAGAAATTGGACGACAATAGGGGCTGGGGCAGCTGCTGACAGAGGTCACAGCATGGACATTACCTGAGCTTGGCTGGTCTCTAGGGTGGGCTGCATGACAGAAGTGTAGAAATGAGAGCTGTGTTGTGTGGGTCAGCAAGTCGTGGAGTGAAATGAAGGTGGAGGAGGAATGGAGACACTGCAATGTGAGCCTGTGTCATGGTTTGCAGACTTGCAGGAGGGCCCAGCAACTGTGGCATCTTGTCCTGCTTGCTTAAGACCTTGTCATGCTCCTCAATAGCATGACAAGCAGGGACTGTGAGATGAAAGCCAAAGTAGAGACAATGTGGATCATAAATACAATTCTAGTGGAGCTTCCAAAACCAGAACTCTTTCAACTTTTTTTGTTGCTAAGAAATACGAAAGTATGGCAAATGATAAGGTGACTGCAGCAAACCGCATTATCCATAGTCATTCAGATAGGTCACTTGACTGTGAAAGAAAATAGTGTTGTCTTTCAAGGTTCGACCTAGCTAAAATAATACATCTGAATAGGAAACATTTATTGCCAAAAATATGCTAGCTGCTTTCTTCAGCTGGGGAAAAAATAATTAAAAGCTTGGTTGAAAAGGTATATTCTTCTCCATGGCTACTGATATTTCAAAACAACAATATCAAATGTTTTTAATACTTTTTCATCCCTATATAGTTATTTGATTACTTTCAAGAAGAAAGTGAAAGTGTCTTAGAAATATCTGGTAATATAAGAGGTAGAGTGTGACCAAATGTTTTGAACTTTGAGAGTGTGTTATCCTTTGCAGCTGATAACGCTAGTATTAACTTACAGAGGCACCAGTCTGACTGCAGACTAACAGAAAATAAGAATATATATTTGCTTTCAGTTATTGCCCTTTTCATAATATTCTGCATAATGTAGCAAAACAATCATTACTTATAGGTATTTAACAGGAGTCCTGATAATTTTTTTCTTGCAATATTACTGATATCTCAGTTAGTCAGCCTTTGAAACATGAAAATGATAAGGCATGTCCATGGATAATTATCTTTATATCCTGTAGCAGAAAGGATCTTAAAAAATGTTCCATCTATAAAATTTTTTTGTTGTAGGTCAAGTGAAAATTGTCCAATTTTAATCTTATAATTCTTTGAGACTAAAAAAGATGGGCACGATTCAGACTTGGTTAAATATTATTTAGGTTTCTGTCACAATGCTTCAAAACTTTTTCTGTTTCTGATGCTGTCTAAAATCTGATCATTGCTCAACTTTGACATAATGCCTTAATTAACGGATGGGTTAGAACAACATATTTACGACAAGTTCTTCTGTCAAAAATGTAACTAGTCTGAAAACAAATCCTGATAGAATGGAAAGGAAGAAAAAGGGTTGTATTCAGTAACAAGTGTTTGATTTCAGAAAAGAAAATTAGCATGTCCTGTAGATTTGCATGCACACTTTTGGAGTCTTCAACTAGGAAAACGTCAATCTGGAAATCCTTTTTTTCTCAATTTCTTAAAATCTGTGGAATTTATATCTGGTTTTATCTTCAAATACATCAAGAAAAAGAATAGCTCATTCAGTAATGCCTGTAAAGGGCTTTATGGATTTATTAAAAGAAAAGATGGACTAGAAAATTTTAAAAATGATCATGAGCCTGATCTGAATAACTTATTCAAGCTTAGGGTAACTAAATTTAATACCTGATAGTAGTAGAAATGCACATCTTAGAGAAAAACATGACATACTAAGTAAAATGCTGTTTACTTGAATTATTAGGTGTTACAGTTTTCTTCTTGTGTCTCCCCCAAGTTGCTACCCAACAGGGTAGCCTCTTACCTCCCCATGTGTAGAAACCTTACAAGTTCTGTGTACCCAAAACTATCGCCTCCATTTCTACTAATGTGGCATTGCTCTTCACATACTAATATTCTAGCTGTCCTTATTATTTTAGTTGTCACTCCTTATTTGTTTTTATGAACATGAGTCAAAAAGTCCCAAGCAATGTACTTGTGCAAAATGGTGCCAAAGAATAACTGAAACATGGTAGAGTGGTGTAGAACAACACAGCTTCCAAGATATTATAATTAACTTTGACATGCTAATAGTTATTTAATATAGAAAATGTTCTCTTTTTGATATAAAAAATAATTTGGAGAGGGGTGGAGAATGACAGAGAAAAGATGACCTTTTCAAAAAGCACCCACCCTCATCTTGCAAATTTGAAACTACAGTAAGTTGCAAATGTTTTCTGCTTCATAAAGGGAACTTATGAGGAAGAAGCATTAATTTCTACCTAATATAAGGGGTACGTATGTTACATAGAGTATAATCAAGAAAACCTGGTTTTTCAGGCTCAGATGTGAGCCTTTTGGCTGGCTGGAGCTTATTGATGGGTTAGCGGGAAAATATGCTGTACTTGAGATTTTGGGGAAATTGGAGTTAATTTGGCTTTGTTTGAGTTTCATACGGTTTCCTTGGAAGACTGTTTATACAGTCATTTGTGCATAAATGTCTTGTGGAGTGGTAGGGGTTTTGCTTTTGTTATTGGAAAGACCCTGTAAACTCAGTCTTGTTGCAGATTTTAATTATCAGTATTTAATTGATTACACGCATGAAGGAGAATATGCATTTTCTTTTTCTCTCTCCTTCCCTCTCATTTTTTTATGCAATATAGGCTGATATACATACATAAGATCTCTTTTCAGACATATGCATTTTTAAGAAAACACAATTACCAATACAAATTCTGCATTCCTACAAGTTGGAAGATAATAGTATGAGAATCACGTTATGTAATGATACAAAGGGTTTATGCAACATTTATTTATACACATATCTGGATCTTACTATTGGTATAAGAAAAATAAATGAATGCATAGGAAGTAAATGAATATTTAATTAAATGTGGTTCAAACTTCTCTGGTGAGAAGGTGATTCTCTTGATAGTGGGATTTAAACCCTCATCTCTGCTCTATGACTTTGGACATTGCCTTCTAGTTGGCAGCAAATGAGAAATTTCAGAGTAAACAGCTAAAGCAGGCAAATATTGTAGACAAACCCAGTTGCTCCTGCAGTTCTTCTGTGTAAAAGCTTCAGAGATATGATTAAAGTTGAAACCTAAATGGAGATAAAACAAATAGGCCTAAGCTAAGTCTAAAAGGTAAAGCAGAAGAGGTTTATTTATTTTTAGGTAATGAGATTACCGTTTAAATTGCATTTCATCTCATTATGGGACTGTTAACGTCTGTTACCTCTTTTTCTGACATTAAGTTACCATATACTGCAGATTCCAGCTAATGACTTTTTGAGGGAGACATTTAGGACATTTCCTAGGAGAGGTTATATTCATTTTTCTACTTATTCTATTTTTTTGAACATACCAGTGAGTTAATTTATCTGATTAAGGATTAATTATGATAATACGGTCCCAGTGATTAGCTGCCTTCAATGTAAAATTTGACTTCATATATTGCAGATCTCTAGATTAATAGCTTGATAGTCTTTGACATGGTGTTGACCTGATGTTTTGAAAGTACTTTTTTGACCAAGGTGGGGGCAATTTTATTTAGGGCAAAGTTCTACAACCTCGATTCATGCTGAGTTGCAGGTTTTTTCAGTCAAATTTTTCTATAAGGTGAATATTACTGTTGATGTACAAAAGTAATATTCACCATTAAAGTGGTCAAATCCGTGTATGCAAATGTTGTGTTGAAGAGCATGTTCTGCTCACAGATGAAAGCTGCTGGTTTTTTTTTTTTTTAAATCTAAGAGGAATAGCCTTTTATACATTGGAGTTCATAAAAATTAAACTGACCTTTTGGTATTTTTTGTGAGAGTGAACCATGTAGCTTAAACACTTATTAATCCCTTTGTAAGTGATATGACAGAATTCTGTCACAACAGGTCGAAGCATGAAAGTAAATTAATGTTTATACCAGATGAAACCATTCCTGGTTTCCTGATGAGTGCTTCAGTACAGCAGACAGCTTACTTTTCATATAAATAAAAATGATAGGACCTTCAAAATATTCTGATAAATCCAGTGGTTGTAGCAGAATGTCATGCAAAGGCACTGAGCTGAATTTTGACATTATAGCCCAGATTTTGTATTTCTAGAAAGCAGGAGTTTCTATTTTTATGTAGGTTATTTCTTTTCCTTTGGATTTACTCATAGATAATCATTCCATAATAAAATTATTATCCATTAGTAAAGCTGAGGGAAACAAGAGAATGCTGAGACAATAGCAAATTAGTTAATAACCCCAGCAAAATCTGTATTAAATGTCTAGTGAGTTAAACACTTTTAATTTAAAAGAAACAGAACATAGCTACTTGACATAAGAAGTGCATTTAAAGGAAAAAAGGTCGAGGAGGAAATCTCTATGTTAATATGACCCCATTTAAATGCATCCACTTTCATCTTTTGTAAATTCTAAACCACAATAAGTTGCAAATGTTTCCTGCTTCATAATAGGAACTTGTGAGGGAGAAACATTTATTTCTACCTCACGTGTATCTAACGTGATCAAGAAAAACTCCTGGTAAATGTAAGCCTTTTGTCTGGCTGGGTTGGAGGGGTTAGAGGAAATTAATGGGTTAGAGGAAAAATGTTTATGCTCTATTTAAGATTTTTGGAAAGTGGAGTTGTTTCGGTTTTGTTTGAATTTAATGTTAATGGCAATGATGATGATATCTGATAATGATTTCCTTGGGGTTACTGAATCTATATTTGTCAGGATTGACCATACTGTCTGAGATGGAATAGACTTTCATTTAACTGTGTATATGTAGCCCCGTGTACCCAGCTGAGCAGATACGATGTCTAATTGAAAAGAACAGCTATGTGGCTGAGAGTAATGGAGATTAATTAATGTAGTGATATTGCTAGAGAATTGTTTGTGATAAATTTTGCAGTTATTTTGAATACAATATGAATATGAGAGACTGGATTATAATTGGCATGGGGTTGAAGGATGTCTCAGTTTAGTTTCTCTCACTATTGCATTTTTCCTCCCTAAATTGTTTTTTTTTTCCAGACCAGATGTTTCTTCCTGTACTTAGTTTTAGTAAATAGTTTAAATACTTGACATCAAATTCTGTCAATGTGTAAATAGGTTTAATGCTGCTTTCAGGAAAATTTTCCCCTATATATACCGGGGCTGCAACTGGCTGGCCAAACAGGATTTGTTCAAGTAAGGATTTCAACCTGGAACAATAATGCAGCTTTAGCATCTTCCCCAACAAAATCCCATTTAATGTCCTTAAATTATTCTCTTATGTCAGTTTTGATTATGTTACAAGTACCATACAGTTTGAAACACTGGTACAATAATAATATGCTATATTCATGAATTATTAGAAATTTTCTGTAATTAGTTCAATTTGTAATTTAAAATATTAAGAGAGAAAAACAGTGGGGTTTTTTTGAGCAAATTGCATGTAAAGGATGACTGCGGCAATATTAGTAAAAGGCAGGAAGCTATATCATTGCTAATCAATCTAGAGAGCTCTGTCTCTTACAGATGTCAATACAAAGTTAAGTGCTAAAATAATTGTAGTGTAGGCTTTCTCATAATTACTGTTGTTCATTTGGTATGTTGTGCAAAAAAAGAAAAGAGGAATTTGCTTTGCAGTCAGCAGCCGCAAATCTCTAAGGAGAAGGAAAGAAGATAGCAGAAGGCTGATAGTCATCCATCATTCCTGACAATTTCACAGCCTAGAATAACTTGACAGAGACCCAGAACAAAATGTTGTTGAGAATTGAATGCTGCTAAGCTGAGTGAATTGACTTTCTGATGTCAAAGCAGGACCTGCCTGAATTGGCTGATGATTTTCCTTTTCTGATTTCAGAAACACTGATGTTTGAACTGCCTTGTGGTATGAATGCTCTGAGCAGATTTGAAAAGTGAGGAACTGTTTTAAAACTTTCTCTCTAGATCTTTTTAAGGACTTTATAAGATAATATGATTCTGGTCAGGAAGTGTGTGGGTTTGAATCACACCCAATATTAAAGAGGATTTGATCTTTGCATCCTCTTGCTCCAGACAGTCAGAAGCAAGCGTAAGGAATCAGCATTGTTCCTAACGTGTCTTGAAACAGAAATTCTTCAAGACCTGGCTCACGTCATCTCAATTTGTCTTTGGTGCTCTACTAGCTACTCTTTTACTGTCCTTGGAAAGGTGGAATCGGTTTGTTACTGGACAAACCGTCTCCGTGCAGAACATGGGAATGAATTGACTATCTTTGAATCCCTCCTTTTTTTTTTTTTAATTAAAACGTTCTTGCATTGTGTTTAGAATGGGTGCAAAATCTCTTCATTATAACATTAGAATGATGTAAGTTGTTACATAGTTTTCATTTAAGTAGCATTGGTATACAAAGGAGATAATTTTCCAGCTATTTATTTAGAAAAACCATGATATTGGAAATGTTCCTAAATTATGATAATTAGACATTTATTTACCAATAAATATTGCCAGTTTTATCTACTATTCAAAGACTAGCCTTTAAATTGCTTAAAACCATTAAAATGCATGAAGAACACAAACTGCAGGGTTTAAATGTAAAGAGCTCTTGTTTTGCAAAAGACACGTTATATCTTAGAAGTGTAAAAGAAATGGAATGTAAATAGGACGTGTGGGCTAAGCATGCCATCACTGATCAATAATGCAAAAGGTTTAGCAGCTTTATTTGTAAACCTAACAGCACAGATTTAGTCAGAACGGGGCCTTGTACTGTACACTCAGGTATTTAAAGGTTAGGAACAAGGAATTTGGTTAGTCTGGCAAATCCTCTGCTGTCATTCCCCAATCTCTTTGAATCGTTTCCAAATGTATTCTCACATTTCTGTTGTGCTTTTCTTTTTTTTTTTTTTTGATTAATGGATGTGTTACTAGTACAGTGCTTCATTGCTAATTTAACTCCACTATAGATTGGCATAAGGAACAGACATTTGCAAAGTGCCTTGATTCCCAGTAATGATATTATAGCAACTATCTTTATGTTAACATAGTTATAGCCGGTATAAAAAGGTTACAATATCAAGCCTACTAGTCTACAACATTTTATCTCTGTTTCCAGTTTGCTTAAAAAAAGTAATGTATGATGCCTAATAGTCTGAGGCATAGATCTAGTATTTTATGGCATCCACTGCAACCTTAAAGCAGCACTGAGAGACATAAAAGTGAAAATTGGCAAGCCAGTTTTATTGTATCTTGGTGCTAAAATTAAAGAAACCCCACAACACCTTATGTAGCCTAGTGTGGTCCCTTCCCTCTCCCTCCTCTCTCCCTTCCATTCCCCTCATCACAAGAAAGAAAAAAACCTTAAGCTTTGCTAAGAGTTAAAGAATAACATATTAAGAGAGGAAAAGCTAGACATTCTCCCATTTGAAATTTAGGAAAATTGTATTCTGCATTTGTCTAGAGGTCTTACCTAATCAATATTGTCTATCCAAGAAGAGGTTTCTAGGGATAAAATAACTGTCATTGTCACGTACTCATCAAAAGTTATTTCTTTTAAATGATATCAAATATTTTGTCTCTCATTTATTCTGTTGTTTTTCAATAACTCAGATAGGAGAGCTTAATTGAAGACAATTTTCAGTGAAGCTCTTGTATCCTATTTACTGACAGTTATGTTGTAACTAGGTACTTATATGCATTTCTGTGATGTAGAAACATGCAGGAATCTTTTTTTACAGGGACTAAATGTTTAAAAGAATGGATATATCTGAATTTTTATATGGATGTCAAAAAAGAATATTTGAGGTTTTAATAATTCATTATTTTTATGTACTTTTTAGTTTTAGGTTGTAAAACAGAAGCTTGTTTGCAGATTGCAGTTTCTACAAATGCTTTTCAAGTGATCTGAAGTTGTCATCTGTCTGACAAAGATATTTTGTTTGAGATATTCATAATTTTGTGACGTTTGTGTTTTGTTTACACTGCTTCAGTAATTCACTTCTGGGACTAAAACTTGCTTTTGAGGTTTAGGCACACTGCAGGATGCCAAAAAAGCATCAGATTCTTCTGTATTTGAAAGCTTCTGGGCCATCAAGAGATCAAAAGCTGCCAGAATCAAACCTGAGATCTGCCATTATAAATAAGGCACTGACAATTCTTATTGTGAGAGGTCATCCCAGGGGTGAAAGAAGCAAACAGAACCAAATTGCCCTGGCATTTTCATAAGAAAAATCTGTATATGCAATGGTATATTTCTTTGGGAAAATCATGTCTATATAATAGTGATCTGCCATAACACATTCTGGTGCTGAAATAACCATTTTAGCTCACTTAAACATCTATCAAGATTAAAATAAATCTTAAACCCCAGTTGTGGTCAGCAATACTGAATTCTTGGGACAAGAGCTGCCCTGGTTTTGAACTATAATTTACTCCGCTAATCTTGTATTTATATACAGAAATTTATGAACTCCAAAGAAAATATTTTTATAAACATTAAAATAGATCTTTTGAATTTACCAGACCATTTCTCAGGTTTACATTTCATGCAGATATAAATGATCATCATTTTTTACCAATTCTAAGAAGTAACACAAGTCTTCTCAGGAAAAGTAAGTAACTACAGTAATTCAACATCATTACCAGTGCTTATGTTTGTAATAAGACACTCTGCCTTTTCCCAGCTGCATTTTAGCAGAGTTTTTTAAATAATAAACATGCTGTTAATGTGATTAAAACCCTGAAGCTATTTACAGAAGTCTTCATATATGTTTATATCTGAATGCCTTTCAATTTTTCTGCTTGTTTGCTGTTGGTAAGGACATAATGCAAAACTACTATAGTTATCACGTTAAAACTTAGCAATAAGATCGTCCAAGAAAATGCCTAGAACAATGTTATTTCAAAACGATCTATAAGAATTGTTCAATAAAGAAAATGTTCCTTATATGTATAATTCAGCTTTATCTTTATTGATTTGTTCATATTTTTAATAGGTTTTAGAATTGTCAGTGTTCTGGTAAAATATCGTGTAATCTGGTTTATGGTTAGGGTAATAGAGTTACAAACTTGGACAAAATTTTAATCTATCCTGCAAGGCTGGTTTTTTTTTTCCTATAGGCATGCTTTTTTCAGTCAATTACTTAAGGGAAAAAAGTCTTCAAATATGGGCTGTGAGGAACAATGTGAGAAAAGGAATTGTTCTCTCCAAAAGAGGGTACCTGACTGCCATACGTTTTTGCAAGATGGGCATTTTTTAGGAGGGAAAAAATCTTCCTGGTCACATTTTTATGTCAGAGTTTCATAAAAGTTGCCATGGTATAGACAGATAAACTTACAATACTATTAAACTGCCTTTATACATAAAGAAAGCACAAGTGCTACTTGATGTGAAGGGATTATTTATACACAGCTATTGGCCTGAGTTTGTGGTGTGGACAGGTTCTGCGTGTTGTGCTGTAATTGTCACCTGAGGAAAGAAGGTCCCCATTTTGGGGAGTCTGTGGTGGCCAAGTTTGCTATCGGTGCTATCACAGAGAGCGAATGACTCAGCTTTCCCACTCTGCGGATCTTAGCAGCTGGGGTGAGAGCGTACTATTTAGATTGCTTTGATTTATGCCAAGAAAATCCCTAATGAACCAGAACTAGGGCAGTGCTAATCCATGTATTTTGCCCTCTTGAGACACGCTGTGTGCTCCTCTTGCAGCTGACACCCCAAATCTGAACCACCATTTTATTTCTCACAGTCACATTTACAGCTTAAGTCTTCGTTCCTGGCATATCTAAAATTCCTGTTGAATTCAGTGTTAAGTGTGTAAGGAGCACAGAAAAGCATTCTCCCATGTAATGGGTACTCGTGTTTTGTTGGCAGAGCGCTGGCCCAATTTTGTGGGAAACTCCTTGTTATTTCTGAAGCTCATATTAGGATTTTTTATTTATTACAAGTCTTCTACTCATGCCACTGCATACTTCTTTTTGATCATATTTTCCTGCCTCCCTTGTGATAAGTGGGTTCCTCCCCCTGCCCAGGCTTGGCCGCCAAAGTAGTTTCTGCAGACTTTTGACTTTGCGATACGTGGTTATAGGCTGGCTCTCGGAGCAGTGTTCATGATGTAATAACTATAGCTTTAAGTAAAATCAGAGAAAGACTTGTCATATGCATTGCAGTTCAAAACAAAAAAAGCGTAAACTGCCTTGGTGTTTTGGGAAGGTATGCTTGGAGTTTAAATGATAGACTGGAAAACTAGAGATGATCAGCTGGAATTACTTCGTAAGAGAACGGACAAATGTCTCCTATCTTGGGTCGCAATTTTTTTTTGCTAATAATCTGTATCTTCTGCTGTTATGATTTTAAAATTCTAGGAAATCTGAAAGGAATTATATTTACATATTGTTTCCAAAAAAACCTCCTGAGTCTTTTCCAAGAGGAAAAAATTGAACAACATAAAGTGTGAAAGATCTTTTGCAGCATTATGGTTAATATTGAGATGTTGTATTAAAATACTGTGTTATGAAGCAATGTTATCAATTTTCACATTTCCCCAGAAGGGTTTTCAGCAACTTTGAGTATTCCATCAAACCGGCATATTAAAGAGTGCGGCATTTACCTGTTAAAATGCACAGAGCATTCGTAGTAGCCTCACAGCTGTAGTCTGCTGTTATTGTTGCTTTGCAGAAGAATAAGCAACCATTTAGAGATGATGTTTTCTCTACCAAGAGGGCACTTTGAAGCAGATTTCTACACTAGCTTTTGGAAGTGAGCTGAAGTAAAATCAAATCTGTAAGATATTGAAAGGGGCTTTGGTCATATATGATATGATTTCTTTAGAGAAGATGTTCAGCACTGTACCGTATTTATTTCTTTTTGGAGACTCATTTTTGGTGGAAAATTACCAGAATTTGTGCTGAGACTTGCTCAGTATCTGAGCAATGTTTCTTATAACTTAATGTAATATAATAGTTTCAGTGAAGTACCATATACTCAGTAGTTCAAAGCCAATAAAGATAAGCGATCAATTTTCAAATTCCTTTTATTCATACAGCATTTCAGATTTATTTACATAAACTAACAAAACAATATTACACTTAAAGTTGATCTGTAACAGTAATAAAAATGTTCCTGCATCCCAAAGCTGCAGAAACGTCACTTCCAATCTACAGCGATCAGTGGCTGAGGATAAATGGTGCCTATGGGATTTTGGCAAATCCCTCATCTTTTCCCCATATTGCTAGACTGCCTTAAATCCTGAATCAGAAATCCACCCTTATTTAGGGAGGAAGTGTGAATGTTTGCTTAACTTTGAGTCTCTAGGTACACTTAAAAGTGAGGCTAAATATTTATGTGTTTGAGAGCTTTTCTGAATACGAAAATTCTTTTATCCAGATTTAAAGCTCAGTCAGAACAAGACGTAAGTTTTACCTGTAGCATTTGAAAACAAAAGGACCTGACTGGCTGGACTGCAGCTATAGGGCATTCCCCAGTAATGACGCATTATCATTTTTGGGGGTTTTTTCCCCTCAAGGTGGGGTTAGTGCCAGGGAGGAACCTGGCACTAACCTGTGTTACACAAATGCAGCACAGGGCACGTTGCTTTAAGATACTTCACTCTCCTATTGAAATCCTCCCAGTTGTTTTGTTTAGCTGTTCTGTTCATGACACTGCCAAAACATGTTTATTCACACACTGCGAATCACCTTTGCAAACAGACAGAGATCATCATTTAAATCTAACATTCAGCTTTTCAGCTTCAGAACAGGATTTTCAAAGCTGTGAGGACAATTCATATATCCCCTTACTATTATTGGTTGGTTAAGGCAGTTCCGAGATCTTATTCTAAATGTCAAATAGACAGGTACACAAAAATAGCAGGAACTAGATCAGATTTCCTTCTACTTACCCTGGGGTCTCCTTTTGAAGCACAAAACTTTGAATAGTCTGTTAGTACATGAGTTGGACATGTGGAGTAGAATTCAAGGTAGTGAAAATTGAAAATACAAGAAATAGTGCTGAAGTACTGTAGAAATCATAAGCAGTTTTTTCAAATCAATACCACAAGCTACTGGTTGTCAATGTTAAGATTCCAATGTACACTAACATATCGATTACATTTTCTTAGAGAAATTGGTGACTTGTGTGAATGTTGCAGTATTGCAAAAGGATTCAGCTAGAAAGAGCAGAAAAAATGTATTTTAACTCTGCAGTAAAAATAGAAGGGATTATTAATTTTGCAAAAGAAAACAAGAGGGTACATGCTATAACAATATCCCTTAGTTTCATGAAATTGATAACATATACTTTATAATTTCCCACAAAACCCTTTTTTTTGGTGTTTTTTTTCATCAGCACTGCAGCTACTCCGGTAAGGATCTAATTCCAATTCTGTCTAAATATAAGGAAACTACACAATATGAGGAAGCGCTTATTCCATTACTATTCAGAACCATGCATGGAAGAACATAGAAGGTTCAAAGGTTTCATTGTAATAGCAACCAAAACGCTTGAATTAAAAAGAAGAGAAAACCAAGGACCTCCGTGAATAACCTGGACACAAAGCCCATCTGTGCTTAGTTACTGGTGAAGTAAATAGAGAGGTTTTATACGTTTGCAATGCTATGATCCCAGTAACGTAACCAAGACCGCTGGCAGCAATAACTAGTGGTTGTACACATCAAAATGTCTTTGTTTTTGCAACCCATCAGAGAACACTGAGGCAAATATATCGGTGCTGGTTTTGAGCTCTCCCATATATCCTGTCTTTCTTTCTATGTGTTATCATCTTCTTCTTCCTCCCCACAGGTTTTTCCCACAAGCTCCAGGCAAACAATAGCTTTTAACTGTGAAAAATGCCAGCTGCAAAAATCCAGAGTAAACAATTGCTGGAAAAGCTTCATCCAAATCTCTCCCTTAACAGGGCTTTCTTTATCTTCCTTTTACTTCTCACAAGGACCTACACTTGAAAAGGCTTTTTCATTCTCATCTTCCAGCCTGGGTATCAGATGGATTGCTGCCTTTGTGTTTGCATGCTATTTAAATTGTGATTATTACCTTCTGTGTTTTCAAGGGTTGAGCAAAATCATGATCCATACAAATATCACTGCCACTCTCTCATTGTTAGTGCCACTCTCCCCTACTGTCTTGCAGTATTTCTGTGAGAGTGTCAGTTTTCAGCACTCCACCTGCCTGCTTTAAGCTTAAGTAATTATGGCTGTACATCACTTTGGTATCCATCATAAATGTCTAATTTATTGGTAAGTGTGTCTCTTGTTGGTAAGAGAGGCTTTGATTCTGGATCATAGGCTGACTGTTGCACTTTATGAAGGGCCTAGAAAAGTAGACTTTATAGAGAAGAAAGAACGGGTGAGCAGAACGCTCCCACATGAGCTTGGTCAGGGCTTGCCACTTCATTCTCTGGTCTGCAGTGGCACACCTTATGCCAGTGCTCATAAAAATGGGCTTTCTTTTTACAATGTTTCCCTATAACCATGATGCGGTGACTTTTCCTGGCCCTTTTCCCTTTTTCCAGATTGATCTCATTGTTCTGAAGCCTCCTGTGGGCCCTATACTATGAACGGGATTTGGGCCAGAAAACATTTAGTTGATAGCATTATCTTTTTGAACCACTAAGAATGTGTAATTATTCTTACTATTTTAAATCCTACCGAACTTTGCAGCATTTCTTCTCACTGGCTAAATAATTTCTATTAGGAAAAGGAAAACCTAAGTCTTTTCAGCTGCTTCCTCTTGAGGGACGTAAGATATCAGCAAATTTTGCTAACACGTTCCAGAACAGCCAGCTGTTACTATCCACCTGCAGCCATAATATTGATTGAAAAGAATATAGAACCTAAACATGGATAGCTTCTGTAATTATGTAGAAAGAGTTTAATACATGACTCTACTTCAAATGTCATCTGGCAATGGCTGTAACATGGCATGGAATATATTAGGAAATAATTTAGCTAGTTGAGAAAGTCTCTGTGAAAGACCATGCACTGTTTCCTTGTTTTATATTTCAACTGATACTTGAAAATATTACCCATGCGTACGGAGAAAGTCAATGGCAAGACCAACAGGGCTCAGACATCCCGTTACATATCAAATAAATAGTTGCTGATACATTCCTGTAGCTCTGCAATTTCCTAGCAATGTAACTAGAAGTGGCTCTTTTGCCAAAGACTGCATATATATGAAAAGGTAGGAAACAGAAAAAAAAAGTTCCTTTTTGTCCAGATCTGATTAAATAAAGATGCCTTTTTTTGCAAATACTTTAACCTTTTGCTACAAAGAATGGAAAAAGTTTGGCAAGAAGCTTTAAGCTTCAAACCGCCTTAAATACCTCTGTAGCCTGGTTATAAGCTCCGTCAGGACCCTTACTATTTTCTTTTTGATGAATCAACACAATACAACGTAAGCCTTGTGACAGATTTGCAATTCTATTGGAGAATTTGGCCCAAGGGAGCAAGGAACAGGAGTCGGTGTAATTACACCACTGCTGGCTTTCTAAATGGACATTTCTGAGTTTTCAGTTGAAAGTTTCAGATTATTGATGTTCAGATGAAAAGTAAAAACTTTAACAGAAAGTTGACTTCTGTTGGCATGGGAGGGTGTTCAATAACACATTTGCCATTTTTCCAAGAAAGGTTGAATGGGAAAACTTGGAGTAACTCTTGCCCTCACAATGTTTAAGTCCAACAGCTCCTGCACAGAAGCCAGATTAGCGGTCAGGCCCCGGCATGATGCGAAACAGGGAATAGCAGTTCCTCTGTAGATCCCTCCGAAAGCTTTCTGCTAGGAGGTGGCCTTCTCCACGGTATCCCCCTGCCCTAGACCTCAGTGAGAGAACGCTGATGTTGACAGTGAAATTCCAAATGGGAAACACAGGTTTTACCTCTCCTGCGGGTCTGTGCTTAAGCATATTAGTTTGGAAGCAAAGAAAGAACTGCCAGAAAGGACAGATAACCAGGGCAAATACCTAAATCGGTAATTATTTGAAAAAGGTTTTTTTTTTGTCATTAAGACACAGTTATGCCCCATTAACTGAAACACACTAATACAGCTTCTGGGTGCTGGGCTATCACGAACACCAAGAATATCTCAAATACACAGACAAATACCACGATAAACTCAAGCCAAGCTCACTTTATAGTTAGCGTAGCAGTATATCAGAGATCTTACTGTATTAAAATCCTTCGAGTCTTATTTCGTTGCTCTTTGTATCATCCCAGACTTTAGCATGTCTCTCTTTTACGTGACTAAATGAAGAGCCCTACCAAGGGGAAAAATCCTATAATTCACAGCCTGTAGACCATTTTCTGCACCGCTTTCCTACGACTTCCTTACCTTGTGAGGACTTGGCAATTTGCAGTTAACAAGACACAGGTGCAACTGATTAGCGAGGCCGGTGGAGCTGGGGCTGCTCCCTGCCATCCTCCCGCCGTAGGGGAGTCGTTCTTTTCCCCTCCTGAGCATCAGCAGGTTTTGCAAACTCCTTAGCTGGGGAAAAAAAAAAAAAAAAAAAGAAAAGCTCCATGCTATCAATATTAAAAACTTCTCCATTTGAAAGGACGCGTACAAAGGGAAAAAGAAAGTATGGGTTATTTTAAAATGTTAGCAGTAATGAATGATTTAAATTTTAAAAGGTCAGAAAAATGAGACTTGTAAGTTTTCATTGGGGATTTTGCACAGACCCGGCTGTTATATTATTTGTTTTCTTTGGCATTGATAACAGTTGCAGGTGACACTTTTTTTCTCTCCATTTTGAAGTCCCTCCAGTATAATTTATTTTTGTACGGCTTTGTATAAGGTGCTTTGTCAGGAAAGATCCCAAAGACCTTCTGGCACAAATACAGAAATGCAGCACTTTTTTTGTGAGAAGGCAGCAATCCCACGTTGCCAGTTTCTCACATTCAGAAATGGTGACTCAAAATCTCGCAAGTCATGGGGTTGGCTTGAGAAGTTCATTTTTCTTATAAAAGAAAAGAAGGTTTGGTTTTCTTATAATGGAATGCAATTCTAAAGTAGATCTGCCCTTTAAAGGGATGAAAACTTACATTTATAAAAGAAAGAGAAAGATTTAAAAAAAACAAAAAGGAAGGAAGGAAAGGATAACCAAGATTCTTGCCAAAGGCAAGAACCCAGCTCACAAAAAGCTGCAGGTTTCAGGAATTCAGAACCCACTGTAATATCTAAAGAATCAGCAGGAGAGGAAATCAAGACATCAAGCAGTGAAAGCGAAGCAAAGCCCCGTGGTATCCAGGACCTTTGGATCTTTAATGCTCATTCAGAGCACAAGAGCTCAGACTTAATTTCAGCTGAAAGGTCTTAGTATTACTACTTAGTGCCCAGTTCTCTTATTTTGGCTGGTTAAATGATGAAGTTGTTCCTTCCTGACTTCAAACAATTGGTCCCCAGGTACTTTGGCAGCTCATAGTGAAGTTTGTATCATACTGGTAGCACGCAGCATTGTCCACTGAACTGACATTATTATGCTATTACTATTAAATATATTATATAATTGTTAATATTTAATATGTGTATGTTACATCAATATTAAGAATGCCTGACACTTCCTACTGCAAACCCTATTTTCAGTTAGTTATAACTTCTCCTACTTGTAATGATTTGACACAAAATTTTCTGTGCCAGGTGTCTGCCTCAGGCAGAATTTTGTGGTGTTCTTCGTTTGTTTGTTTTTTTTTTTTTTTCTTTTAATGTCAGCCAAAGCAGCTCAGCTATTCCTGAGAAGTTGGCTAGGGAAAACCATGCAAAATAAACCTGGCAGTCTTTTTGAAGGCACCTAGTGTGTCCTTATCCTGGGGGAAAGCACTTAACCTTTGGCAAAGGTGTGACTTTTCTTTTGGATATCTGCTTCAGTTGGTAGGTTCAGATGGAAAACCTGCAAGAACGTGGGTGAACAATGAATGTTTAAGAGATCACAGTTCACCCTGTGCTCAGACAGACCTGTTGGAATACGATGTTCAGTATGACCATCCAAGCTCAATGCCTTCAGCTCCGATCCAAAAGCACCCTGATGTGTGCTTGCCCCCCAAAAACTAGCAGCTCCTTCCAGCCCCCGTCAGGGAACTGCAGACTTCTGGTAATAAGATAAAATGTGTGACACATTTCAGCCGTCTTTTCCCCTTGTGTTCAAAAGTTCGTCTTTATCTTCCTCATGCTAAAAACACTGAGCATCCCTTAACACCTGATTATGTTTTTAATTCCTGAAATATGTTTGCAAAGGACTATTGGGAAAAGCAGATGTAATCAGTAAATTTTAAGGCTAAAGGCAGGACCAAGCCTTTCCTCACTTTTCTCTTAATGGTTTTAGCAGCAAGATACCTCCAAATGAAAACTCACTGCACACATTATGGAAAGAGGACATCTTCCTTCTTCTCTCAGCGGGCAGAGCATACCTGCCTTGGCGCGTGTTCCCCAACGTCTGTCTCGGAGCTGGCAGTCCATGCACAGAGCCTGGGACTGCAGCAGTTGTCTTCCCTCATGCTGTGAAGCCACAAGGCATCCTGATGCATCCCCCCAGATAGTATGGCTTTACGTGGTGCTCTCCAGAGGGGCTTTTCTGCACCGTGCCTCTTCCACCTGCCCCGAAGATGCAGATCAGTTTGTCAGAATAAGGCAGTCGATGGAAAATGTATCATAACTGAAGAGAAATCACACAATTATCATTTCTGGTACAGCATCAGTTTGAATATTGCTTCTTTTAGTAGTATTCATACCTTCCAAAATGAATACAAGTACTTTTATTGTAAAGATTTCTGCCATTTTCCTCTGGATCGATGCTCTGGAGACCAGAGCAATTTCTAGGGAATTTGTAAGTACATTTCATCTAGTTTTGTTTTCTTAACTTGACACTTCTTTAAAAAAACAATTGCTAGGTTTTTTTCTTTTTTGACTATCTAAATTATATTGCTCATTAAATGCCACCCATTAAACATCTCTATAATTCATAAAACCATAATAGTGATAGTGATTCATAAAACCAGAATAGTGATAATTTTCTTAGGAAAAAGTGTTTTAATGTGCAGAGTGTATATCTAGTCCTATTGCTCTTTACAGTTTATCACTGGTGTATTAGAGAATGTCAGTATAGACAAAAATTAGACTAAAAATTAGATTTGTTCAGCAAATATTTGATTGCTGTATCACAACCTTTTTACTATAGCATTCAGTTCAAAGATGTTTGCATACCTTATTGAGCAAGCTGCATAGTTTTCCGGCTAAGGTGTGTATACTGTAGTCATTACATTTTTGCACACTCCACTGACTGAGCCGCATGGACTACTTTAACTATCCCCAGGAATAGTTGCCTGAGTTCAGCTGCTTGTCTGAGTGCTTCAGTTTGTGTATTTTATTACTTCAGTGGTGTATGTTGATAAAGTTCTGTTCTGTGCCGTTAAATTTTTGGTTCTGCCAATCCAACTATATACCATGCTGAGAGAACTGCATGCATTGCTAAGTGCTTACTCCGCGGTGAACATGAGTGGTTGAAATGTTATAATCTGCAGTGTTTTGTTAAATGAGCTGCATATTTTTGTTTTTATATACGTTGCTTACCCAGTTGTGTACATTTTTCCAACTCATTATACAAAATAAGCTTGATTGGAATAAGAACATTCTCTATCAGCTGTCTGCTCTGAGTCAGTATGTAACAAAATTAGCAACTTTCTCTTTCCAACAGTGGCATGATTGCATCCAAAGTTTAAGGCAATTGGTTTGGAGATCTTGTTTGTTTCATTCACTCCATGCAAACATCAAGATTAACAAACCAATTTGTTGCAACTTAATTTGTTTTCACAAATATGAACAGAGTTAAGTAACAGAGGAAAAACTCAGCATTTTAATACAGGAAAATGCTTCCATGTAAAGTATGGAATATATAGAGACCTAAATATCATTATCTAACTTAGAGCCATACGTTGTAAACATAGGAAGATGGAAAATAACTAGAGACCTCCCAAGATGGATATTTCATCAGATAAGCAATATCCTAAATACTTAAAATGACAAATATAACATTTTGCAAATTCAGTGCATGCTTTCTTCAAGAGTTATAAAAATAAGCTCATCTCATGACCATGAGAAAATCTCAAAATGCTGCAATAGACAAAATACATGAAAACTCATGTACAGGGGTACGTAGTTTGCTCATTAACCTTGGTACAAAATTGAATTAACATCTTTAAGAAAGTGTTTTTCTCAACTTGCTAGTTTTTTGAGTCAGTTCCAGCAAAACCTACAGGTTCTTCTTAGATTTTGTTTGACTAATTTGCAGAGTTTGCATACGTAGCAGCTTGTGCTTCCATTTACAAAATCTTCAGCACTACCTCACCTCAAAAAAACTTTCTTAATTTTTCCTGAGTACAGAGATACTTAATTAGGGCTATATAGTTTACCTGGATTCCTACCTGCCCCACCTATAAAGGTAAATGTGCCTAGCTCCTGTTGTCAGTGTCCCCCTGCTGATTGCTTTCACTTTAATGTTATAATTCACTGTTGTCTGAGCAGACTGCCTGGAAGGTCCAGATTTGTTTTTGCAAAATTTTACATGTGAAAGCTTAATTGGTCTTATTGCTGTAGTCAAAATTGTTTGATTTCAAACAGTGGCCATTTAATTCTCAGACTTCTCGTGAACCATTATTTAAAACTGTAAACATTACAATAGTTTGTTCTAAAAAACAAACGTGTGAATACCTAGGGCCAAATATCATTTTTAGTGGTCTGTCTTCACTGATACCTGTGGAAAAGAAATTTAAAGAGAGAGGTACAAATGGAATGTATTAGTATATCCTGGAACATTATATCAAAATTAATTTAGTCTTTATATTTTGTTTTTTTCTGTGTACATTAATGTTGGGTATCAAAAGAGTACGAGAAACCAGGTACACTGGATTTAACATCTGAAAAGTAAATGTACTACATGAGATGAGCTAGATCCAACCTGGACTTTCTTAACAGAAACAGAATAAGTAATTTTGCATAAAATGACTTACAGCAGACAGATGGTAAGGAAGAAGGTTTTGTGTCTGTTTTCTCTTTTCTTCCCCCAGCATGAATTTACTTTCAGTATCAGTCCATTACCAGTAAAGATCTAGATTTTGCTCTTCCTTTGAACTGTTAAATATCAGCTACACTTTTCCCGAAGTTATAAGTGTAAACTAAGATGAGAGCTGGACTCTTTTCTTCTTCTCTGTCATACAGACGAATGATGGCTATGTGCAATTTCTACTGTGTAGGTATCTTGTACAATTTTTGCAGAGGAAAATTCTTCCTTTTGCCAAGGGAAGTGAAGAGAAATGTTCCTTTCTTTGGGGAAAGAAAATCAGAAATCTTTATTTTTTCCTGCTGCTGTGTGAGGCCTAAGCAGGTTGAAAGAAGCAACTAAGAAGCTTTAAGAGATGAAGCAGCTGGAAGGTTTTCATGAGGACTACTACCCTGTCTCCCAGCTTTCCACCAACTTCTCTAACACCAACTGCAGCAAACCGGACTTGCTTTTCTCTTTTCAGATCTGTGTAACCTGTTTCTTTGTATGGCTAGGATACCTACTGAAAAATCAGCATACTAAATTCAAAACATACATTCCATGTATATCACTGCAGTGTAAAACAACATGGACTACTAAAATACTGGGAACAGACAGCGTATCCTGAGATCTATGGAGAGTAACAATAATTCATAAGATACACATCTATGCCATATATTTTCTGTGTATATTTTTGTGCAGCTGGTATATGCAATACATATATAAACTCTTCCATAATTTATATCTGATCTCTTCTTTTTTTTTGTTTTTCCCCCAGAGAGTAATTTTCAATGTTGTCAACTTCAGTAAAACAAAAAGCCTCTACAGAGATGGGATGGCTCCAATGGTGAAATCCACAAGCAGACCAAAATGGTAAGTTACCCTTTCAAAGACCTGATAATGAGATAAAAGTGTTTCACTTGGCACTTTCTTGTAGTGAAGCCCTTATGGCTCAGGTGCACCTTTTGATAAGAGTAGAAGACAACTTTGATGCAAAAGCAGTGTTGTGAGGACAGGTTCTCTTTGGAGCAGATGGACAGTATGCACTCTGGAGGCCCCTTCCAGCCTTGCTGTGATGGTATGTTGTAGTGCCTTGTTTCAAGTAGCATGACTGAAGCGATGTCCATTCAAGCAAATGGAACAGTCAGGGCTTGGGCTAAATTATTTTTCAGTGAAATCCTCACCGTCCGACTGTTAGGACAGTCCCTGACCCAGTTTTGGCCTGTGTCAGCTAGCAGTCTCCCAAACAAAGCCTGCAAACTGTATGGGAGATGGACTGGGCCTGGACTGGTTCGAAAAGGCTGTTTGGATTTCTTTTCCCTGTTTTGGGGAGGTCAGATTTAAGTGGAAGAAAGTGAGCTCTGCCATGTGAGTTGACCTCATGTGAATGAGTAGTCTCTGGTCTGTTTTATCTAAGACACAAGAAGGCCAAACAACTTTGTCATAAGCTACCCAATAGATACAACACAGAAAGGTATGCCCATATGAAACCCGTGAATACCTATATAGATGGTACATTTTCTGAAAGCAAATGTAATGACATGTCTACTGTGAATAATCATATGTAAATCTAATGAGTCCTAATGCATGCAAGACTCCCAAGAATTATGCAATTTGCCTTTAGCTAGGAAATTTGTTTGAATATGGATAGTGAGGTTAGGTGTGTACAGTAATGTATTCTTGTAAGCCTTTACAACTGTTTCTTTTTATTGGTTAATTAATAATACATTTGATCAATCTGCACATTATATGAGCCTTATAAATATACCTTTCTTAAATACTTCAGCTATCACAAAATTTCCACCTGCAAGCTGTTAACTTTTGGTGGTCATAGGATCATTGTTATTGTATTATGGCTTCCTCTTCATATGACCAACAGAATGGCTATTTGTTTTTTTATCTAGATGGTAAGGTCATATGGACAGAAGAGCTGTCTCGCAATACAGTTAGTGGATGGAGTCAATTCCAGCTCAATAGGAGCATGTAATAACATTGAAAATTAATTAAAAAAATCCATTGTGTTTAGTGTTTTTGTAGCAAAAGTCATGTTAATTGTGTTTACTATTTAACTTCAGAAAAATCTTTTGGGGCTTTTCAGGGCCATGTTTGCCAAGCATGCTTTAATCATCTTTCAAAACCTTTTCCTTCTCTCACTGGGGTCTGGTATTTGCAGCTAAGTATATTGTGTGTTAAGTTTATCTATAAATCAGATATTGCTTTCATACAAATTTTATGCCTTACTTTGGTTTCAAATTAAAGTGTAAATCTTACAAAACAATGCAAAATGGGCTTTTTCTAGAACATATAGGCTCCTTCACTATCTTTAAAACAGATTCTCTTCCATTTCCCCGGAGATCTATTTATTTTTGTGTTTTATATTTTTAGGGGATGTATTTTGCTCCCGTGAAAGTGAGGAATGAATAACATTGCCTGGAGCCAGGCACAGTGTAGGCAGCAGGTGCTGAGCAGCTTCTTTGTACAGGGCTACTACCATACTGTAAACCTCTTTCAGAGATTCTAGCTGTAATTTTTTTCTTTAAAAAGATCATTATTCTATTAAGGTGTTTGGTTTTTTTTTTCCTAATAGTCTGTGTATGAAAACATCTTGCTGTACATTGAAGGTGCACATTAATTCATAGTGTTATCAGGGACCTTAGTAATATTGGGGTCTACTCAGTATAATTTTCTGTCTTGATGTTAATAGGAGTTACGCATGTGTTTTCCAAGTGGGAAAACACATACGTTATTTTTGGATATATGCCTTCCATTAGAGCTGTCTTCCACTTGGATTATGCCTTTTACAATTACCTCTGTATCTGTTTCCATGGCATTGTAGTGAAACCTGTAAACAAAATTTTCTCTCTTTCTGTTTGCTGAAATAGGATTTACTAGTACTTGCGCTTGCTAATGCAGCGTACAGGTAGTTGCGGTCCTTGAACATGAACAGGGCAATATCCAGCTGCATCGATTTGATCCTGTTTGATGCTTTGTATATATTAGTCTGGTAAGCAATACCAAATCATTCAATGCTGCAAAAGTGCTGAGGTTTACGCGAGGGTACTCAGGATTCAGAATTGTGGAAGGAGACTATTGGAACTCTCCACGTTATATTAAGTCAGCATAACAGGCTAGTGGATATCATGTAATTAAATTAGAAAATGATATATTAATTACAAAAAGTTGAAGAAACACAAAAGGTTTTAAAATGAAGTTAAAAGGAAGATTACCAGAAACCAAGGTCTGCAAATATTCTGTAACCGAGCTCAGTCCTTCATCTCTGAACTCTTCTGTACTAAATATTTGAGGAACTCATCATTTTCCTGCGTGCCTGCCTTTGCCACACTGTGCCTGTGCCTTCAATATCTGGTCCATACTGAAATTCTCCCAACTTCCTCTGGCCACACTGACAGAAGCAATGCTGTGTCACACATAACTATTCCACTCCCTTTTTTATACAATCAGATTTGAGTTTTAGGGCGATAAAGTATCAATTTTCCTTTCTGCATTTGAGAGATGTAGGTACATTACTCCTCTTAATAACAGATATTCAAGCCCGAGTTATGCCCTTTTGATTTAAATGAGAACGTTCCCACTGTATTCAGGATAGAATCTGACCATATTGCTCGCAAAATCCTGCATATCAAAACTAGATTGGCCTCCAGAGACGGTGAGTTTTAATGTTTGTTTTGAATGTGGTTATGCGAACATGGCTCCAAGCTTTGCAACATTTTGTGAGTTTGATTCGTGACTCTGGAACAAATCACTGCCAAGTGCTCCTGAAGTAGAGAGTGTCAAACACAGATCAACGTTTTTGACCTGTATTCTCTTGCCCTGTGGGGTAAGATCTTTAAATGCAGTCAGCATCAAGGTTCAGCTCGGTGTACTGATGTAAATGAAGTATATCACTGTCATCAAAGCGCTCTATGTGGACACAGATGTTCTGGTGTTGACATATTCTTCTCTTTTGAAGTAAGGCCAAACATTTCCAGTAATGAGCTACTTAAAAAGAAGAAGCAGTATGCTGAAGGATAAGGAAAAAACAGATTTTATGCTAAAGAAAAAGATTATTTTTTAAAAAGAAAAAACCAGAATAATAAATTCTGATTAAAATGATATCTATTTTCCCCATACACAGTAACGGATTTACTGAATATTCTTTCCCAGAGGGATAGAGCAAAATAAAAAAGAACTAAGTAGGTTAAGTTCTGAGTCCCTCAACCCTTTTTTCTGCATTTTTTGTGGACACGCTATGTTGACACTAAATAGTATGGGGCTGTGTCAGTTGCATCAGTCAAATTTCACTGCAATGAATCACAGCTCATATGTAGAAATGCAGCATTGTGTCACACCAAGTTACATCAGTTGCACTTCATAGCAAATTGGACAAGATGAAACTCAGGATTTTATTTCAAGCCAGTGGAATGTGCTGCGTCTGCTCACTTAGCATTTTTGCTTAAAATTAGCTGGTTCTTCAGATGTATTACACCAAGATTTTAAAGAATTGGTGTTTCTTCTTAAGAATGACTACTACAAATATAAAAAACTCAATTACTATAATAGAGACCTGTTCTGTTTTGACTGGGTCTTTTTTCTTTGTCTCATTTGTAGAGGTAAAGAATTTGAGGAGAGATGGATTTGAGGAAATTAAATTTTTGCTATGCTGATGCAGTTTCTACTGTAATCTTTTTCTTTGCTACTTCATTTAAGCGCAACCTAATTTTGTTGCAGTTTCTTAATCATAATTTCACACTAAAAGTTCTGTCCTTGGAAGGTATTCATAAAGCCTTCCATGTGGGCTGTTGTGGTTTAACCCCAGCCGGCAGCTAAGCCCCACCCAGCCGCTCGCTCACTCCCCCCGGGGTGGGATGGGGGAGAGAATCGGAAGAGTAAAAGTGAGAAAACTCATGGGCTGAGATACAGACAGTTTCATAGGTACAGCAAAAGCCACACATGCAAGCAAAGCAAAGCAAGGAATTCATTCACCACTTCCATGGGCAGGCAGGTGTTCAGCCATCTCCATCACACATAATGGTTACTTGGGAAGACAAACGCCATCACTCTGAAGGTGCCCCCTTCCTTCTCCTTCCCCCAGCTTTACATGCTGCACATGACGCCATATGGTATGGAATAGCCCTTTGGTCAGTTGGGGTCAGCTGTCCCGGCCGTGTCCCCTCCCAGCTTCTTGTGCACCCCCAGCCTCCTCGCTGGTGGGGTGGGGTGAGGAGCAGAAAAGGCCTTGACACTGTGTAAGCACTGCTCAGCAGTAACAGAAACATCTCTGTGTTATCAGCACTGTTTCCAGCACAAATCCAAAACATAGCCCCATACTAGCTACTGTGAAGAAAATTAACTCTCTCCCAGCCAAAACCATCACATGGGCATAGCAGTGGAAGACCATTTAAGTACAAATACCATACTATTATTTTGATTGCACAAAGTTTTACAAGTTTCCCAAAGTGAAAGAGAAGAGTGAGTTGTTCGAGAGGCAGCAGATTTTCCAAATGATGAAGTGAGCAAATATTCCCTTTGGGCAGAGAACAGCTATAACTCTTGATTATTCAGTGTGAGCATTGCCTCATTGGGGACATTAGTTTTTCAAATTGCGCTAATCTTTTAAAAGTAACAACTGGCCACTCATCACCTTAGGTATTTCAGCAAGATCATGTGCAAAACTCTAATTAGTATTTATAGAACAGCAGCTCCTCCCAGTAGAATAGTAGCGGTAGCTGGCAAATATCTGGTTGACACCTGTTAATTCTTCAGACATCCATTGTATTTTATTCTGCATTTCAAATGAGCAGAGAGCAGTAGGTGAAATCCCCATAATTAAGGGATAAAGGATAATAAATAACATGGTTCTTGAGTGGATGAACACAAGGTTAAAGGCTGTTCTGCATTTGAGATACCGTATTTCAGGAATTGTTTGTTTTTAAGTAATAATGCTAGCTAAAATATTATGGAGCCTTCAGCATATGAGAGAGGATTTATGTCTAGATTTGCATGTGTTTTGTTTATAATGTTAGATTTCAAACTGCTTCTTGGCAAAGCAGCTACTTTCTTCCCTGTCTTTTATCTCACTCAGCATTGATGGCTTTTAACTGGATAGCTGCCTTCCCCAGCAAGCACTCCGCTACCTCTGTTGCTATAACATCTACTGTTAAATACTCACAACACATTGCTTCTGAAGCGTTTTTCTTTTCCAGTAAACCTGAGGGTACAGAAAAACTTCTAGGTAATTAATTCAAATTTGAATCTATATGTATCTTGGTAAATATTGTCACGATGAGGAATTTTGGTAGACATCGAGAAAAGCAATGCAAGTTTTATGAACAATACTCCCATATGTTCCATTCATCAGAAGGGGACAAGACTGAGAAAATCTGAATTTTGAGTAGCTAAAATGTGTTGATTCTTGCCAAGTTTCTTTAACATTTGTGTCTACAATGCAGTGTTACAATCACTACCATGTCTACCAGGCTGCATTATACATTCAGAGACTTTCAGCAGCATTTTTAGTATGTATTTATATATCTTTAGCCATAAGATAAGCTGTTTGTGAAATGAGCTGTCATTTGTGGTGAAACAGTTTGAGAATAAAGCACTATATATATATATATAGCTTGCTAATCTGAAAGACTAGAATTGCTTACTATAAAATATATAGCACACTAGGGTTAGTGATAACATCACCTGAATTTAGGTAAAGAAGATGAACGAGCTGTTAGCATTACCCGATTCCTTCCTTGGCCTATTGTACAACTTTGGCTACTCTCTGGAGTTTGTTCCCTTGCCAGTTTTATAATGTAACGTGTGCTTGTTCTTGCTTCCCTGAGGGATCTGGTGAGAATGCTTTTGGAGGAGCAGAAGTATTTCCCACGGCACAGGTGTGTGTTGATGCAGTCTTTGCCAGGTGCAGATCTGGCTCCTCAGAGCTGCTCCCTCCCGTGTGCCAGCACGGCTCTGCGTAGGACCACCAGGCTGGGAGCTGGCCCAGGTTAAAAGTAAACTTCCAAGGAAGAGAAAGAGGATTTAGTCTTGGTCTGGTTCATCACATAGATCCAAAACAAGTCGTCTGGGTCCAACTGGAGGAGCAGTGAGGGAAGGGGGAATAAGTGGCTGGAGCAGGGGTGAGGGAATGAGGATAACAGCTGCTAGGAGAACGCCTAGAGAATTGTCTGTGGAACCACAGCCTCCATTTCAATAACTTGTAGCATTTTATTTGGAGAAAATAGGGAAAAAGACATTGCAGTATTGACCTTTTAAAATCCCACATTGAGTGATAAGCAGGAGTAGTTTTGTCTTGGTCTTACTGTAGCTCTTTGGAAGAAAATAAGATGTTTTTAGACAGTTTTGAGGTTGGCGTGTATATGAAAGTGAAATAACTGCCTCTGAAGTCAGTCCCTGGGTAAATTAATGTTTGTGTGAATCTTGTGAAATAACAAAAGAAACAGACCTAACCACTCTACAAACCCATTAAAAAATGCATTCTCTTCCCCTTTCCCAGTCCAGCAAAGGTATTTATTCCTGGGAATATACAGTAGGTGACATATCACTCTTATCAGCAACAGCTTTTGTGGAAATAGAGGAGAGGCTACATTCTGCTGACACAAAGTATGAATCGGATCCCAAAACTAATATGTTTATTGTGCAAACTAAATGGGATTAGTTTGTGGCAAGAAAGAAAGATAAATTTTATTGACTATTGATACTTCACTGGAAATTTAAGATGCATGGAATTATATTGGGGAAAACTAATAAGAAGGAAATTAAATTAATATAAAAGAAGGTAAATGAATTTTAGGATTCAAAGAGAAAATAATGAAGAAGCTCTAAAGGGCTGCTAAGCCATCATTTAAAAACCCTAGCTATTTTATATGTATGTATGTGTTTCCTCATCATTTATCTGACTGATCTCCTGTAAATCAATTTATTTAGATTACAGCGGAGTCAAAAGGCCCCAGCCAGGATCAAGACTCATTGTGCTTAGTGCTGTGGAAACATATAAACAGACAAAGTCCTTTTCCAAAGTTGTGAAAATTTTATGATTGATTTCAGTAAGAGCGAAGTTAGGCCAATACTGAGCACTTCTGAAAATTCCATCCTTAAAGATTTATTCCATGCAGTAACTGTTTAAAAAATGACATACTGCTTACATAAGAGTCTAAATATTTGATGGTTATAGTATTTACATCTAAAACACCAGAGGCTATGTGCTTTAATACCTCAATCTGTTTCCCATATACTCTGTCAACATGAGTTCCCTGCATTGATTGAGGGCACTCTGTGATCCCTAAGGTTGTATTCATGAAAGGTTACCCTTGGTACTACTTTATTCATGAAAGGTTTGAAGCACATAGGAAACAAATGGTCTATTCCTGCTAGGTGCATTTTTGTCATCTATAAATACTTAATTACTGGGGTGCTGATGAGAAATTCAAAATCTTAAAAAAGTGCAGTTGCCTGAAAATAGTTCCCCCATCACATGAAATCACAATGAAATTTGCAGCTGGGAGGTTTTCTGGCAGTTTAAAAAAACTGAATTGTAGGGTTTTCCCACTACAGTCCATAGTATTGAGTTTAATGGCTGCAAAATACAACCAGAGCTGGTCATTGCATCCCATCATGAAACAGGTCATTCTCTTTTCTCAGGTGATGGGCATTTGGTGGAACTGATTGCATGAAAAGTGTTCACAGAACTGGGTCCCTAACTCTGGCAGGTTTAAAAAAAAGTATATAAAATTGAGGCTTTTTCCCCCAAAATGGGTCTGTAAGTTAGATAAATATGGGCAGCACTGAACTCAAAGCAGAGTCAAACTACCAAGAGGACATTGCAGCTTTTCATTGCAATTTTGTACTTTGAACTAATGGAGCGAAGCAGAATGAAAATCACCTCTGTTAAGAATGGCATTTATCAGCCGAAAGTACTTAGTAGTAAGAACCCTACACAGACAAAGCTGAGTGTCACCAAGAAATGTACTTGAAAATCAGACTGTTAACACAAGACTACACAAATAAGAGCCAAAAACTGTAATCAGAAAATGCAACATCTCTTTAAGAATGTTTTAATGGTCTGAAGAGTGCTAGACAAGTTGAATTTAACAAGATGTAATAACCTATGACATGATATAATTGAGAATGCACCAGGAAGCAGCACAGTCAGGTTAAATTTTGGCTTTCCTTCACTTAGCCTTGCAACTTTAAAGATCTTTCAACATACGATTTTAAAAATACATAGTAGTGTTTAAATTTACATACGACATAAAAGCATAGGGTATGCAATATATCAGAAATAAAATTCTAAGTAAAGTTAGGGCAGAAATATCCAGCCTAATATTTTTAAATGTTTGTTTGAATCATTAACAACAACTCTTTCATTCATTTTCTGTGAAGAAACAATATTTAGTGCAGAGGAAAAGGTAATGGGAACTATTCATTGTGAAGTTCTGATAAAAATGAGACAGTTACCAGGCACTTGCCTTATATTTGAAGTGCCATGGTAAAAGCCAAAGCAATGAGTTCAATTTCTCTTTTAATAGAACATAAAGTAGAAGACAAAAACATTTTGCTGTACTGTGGAAATTGAGAATCGTAGAGAAAATAAGCAGTAAATAAGTATGGCAGGTGATAATGCAGGAACAGAACATTAAAATAGTAGGTGGTGTATCTTGAACTTTGTCTCATGGGATTCGACAGTTGTATATAAACCCAAAGCATAAAAACCTAATTTTTATGCTGTGATTACTAGGGTTAAGTTATGAATTAACTTCTCTATGATATGTCACCAGTTTGAGAGAATTAAAACTAATGATAATAGAAATAGAGATAAGATCTTTCCTGCATCTCTAGACGCTGAGACAGTGGCTGAAATTTTTTTCAACTGCTTCAAGTAGGATTATTGAATTCTAGCTTGAAAGTGAAACTTCGTCTTCCTGCTTCACTATATTAAGCATCTCGGAGATTGAAAACCTAGCAAGAGCTCTCCTAGTGTGATTAGAAAGTATCCAATATTTTTTGGCAGCAAATACTAATTCCAATCTTTCTGTCTAGTACTGCTCAGGCAGCACAAGGATAACTGGCTGTCAGGAGCTTTGGTAATGGAAAGGTGAGGCTCCAGGCTCTCAGTGGAAGGCTGGCAGCTTTCCTGCCAGTCCCTACCTCTGGAAAGTAAGAGCGGTGCTGGGAAGGGGAAGGGCTGTGCTGGGTGGTACAAGTTCTTGGCTGGAATATTATCCCTTTGGCAACTGTGAACCATTAGTATAGGTTTGAACAACACAGCGCCTTCATTACTGCTCTCAGATGTTCGGGTTTCTCTGTACACGTCCCCTTACTACTTAGCAGAACTATTGGTGAAATTCAGGGCTGATATTTATCTGCCCGGGGTCTTGGGACATGGGGCAGGCAGGCTGGAGAGCCTCTCCAGTACCTGTAATGGAGTCCCCAGGTCTGGGACTTATCCACAGCATGGTTATGCAGACGGGATGCAGGTGAGCTGTGCAGCTGAAGTGCAGGTGTGCATCCTCAGGGCATTAGATTTGCTACAGGTGTGCAGGTAGTTAAAAAAAGATGCTTGTGTCTGTCCTCTTCCCACACAGCAGACGGGAGGCTCTAAGGCAGGAGGTGAGTTCTGTTTGTACTGGCTAGTAAGGGTTTTTTTTCCTCAGCTCCTAAATCCCAATAGCATACAAACTATTTAACTGATTTTAACAGTGAGCTGTGTGTGGCAATTATTAAAAATAATGACAAAAAAAGTACCATAAAATGTGCACTTTAGCTGGACTGCTTCATTTCAAGCGAGGCACCCTGTGCCATGGCTTGGCTGTGGTGGGGCTGCCCTCCCCCATCCCTGCAGGGGCTACCTTCCCTTAGGTGCTGCTCAGGCTCTGCCTTGTGTACTTCTGTGACTTTATTCCCTCATTTTTTCCTTTCTGTGCTTTTGCGTGGCCACTCTCCTCAACGCTTCCAAGCCTGGAGAGAAACTAGCGGGTGCTGGTGATGAGAGGGCTCAGGATTTGCTGGCGTGTCCTGTCCCTTCAGAGGTGCCTGCAGGCGTGTAAGCAAGTTGTGGGTGTTGCTCAGGTGCCATCTGCCCATAAACAGTGTGGCCGAGGGAATTGTGTCACGAGAAACACAGTAATGAAAAGAAAGTGTCCTATCAGTAGCTCAAGAATTAGATTTTTATTAGGGATTAGTTGCAAACTTATTAGGGAATTGCACTGGGTAGCTGGAGTCGCAGTGAAATGATTTCCAATGACAGAATCAGTAGTTTCCAAAATGGGAATTGCTATCAAGATTGGGGAAGAAAATTGTGTTTGTGTTAGCTTTTTGTTTGAAGACTTTACTATTTTTCAGCCTTTTTCAGGTGCTGCTGTTGTAAAAAATACTGTATTCATTCTATGAAGAATTTTTAAAAATAATTTATTGGAAATGTGTGATACCGTTTAGCAAATCTATAGGAAAGGCCATTGCAGCTCAAGATAAAAAGAGGTTCAACTTAAAAGGATACATTCACCATAGAAAGAAATTGAGGAATATCCAAGTTGAATTAATTTACCATGCCTTTTAATATTTGATAAAATCCTCTCCTAATATTTTTCTCAGTGTAGTTAAAAAGCACCAGTACCTCATAGCTTTGAGACCAGCAGTGATATAATAATTTAGCTTTGATAAGGAAAAGAATTTTTCCCCATCTGCTACTCTACTGGATAGTTTAATGCTCTTATGGTTGCCTTTTAAATGTCATTCAGTCAATGAAGGGGCGTCACGCAGCATATGTATGTTTATGTGTAGTTTTTTATTAAACGTAATTCCCTGGGCTCTCCTGAGGGACTGCCGCTATCCTGGGGTGCTGGTGGAAGGGATTGTGGTGCAAATCCCGCTTGGGAAGCGTTTGGCTCATTTGGGCTACGTGAACTTGCAGTGTGACTCGGCAAGGGGAAAAGTGCGGCTGCAGGGGCAGCCAGAAAGGCTTTCCCTTCAGGAGCAGCTTCTGTAGCTGAAAGCAAAGTAAGTCAAGGTAAGCAGGGCAGGAAACCTATTTGGGTGCACTGGGTGTTAATCCCTGCAGGCAGAAGTCTGATACTTGTTTAAAAAGGGGAAATGCTGTTTGTGCACCTGGTGAGGGGAAGGGGGAGTTGATTTAGGCGGGAGTCATGGATATAAATATAGCTTTCTGTATAAGTAAAAAAAAAAAAAAAAAGCAAGCCTCGTGCCTTGTGTTGTAGTGCTGTATGTCACACTCCTTGAGCATATGTGGTTAACTGTTACGTTTCTGCCTGAAAAGCACATAGGCTTTAAAACCAGTAAACTACATGCAATCTTGGCCTTTAATCATGTACTGAGAATGAGCATGTGGAGGAAACTTCCACTGTTGTGCAGCTGCTAACTGTCTTACTTGGAGCCTGGGAACAAGGGAAGGAAAAGTATGAGGCATTGGTTACGCAGAAGAAAAGATGAGTAGCTTTTCTTTTGAAAGTATTTAACAGATGTAACTCCCCTTTCCTGCCATTGTCTCCATGAGTAAGCATGGATCTGGACATTTGTATGTTGGTCTGAAAGGGAAAGCTAAACTGCAGGTCTGCTGGTAAAGAAGCCAGGTGCAAAGGGTAGAGTGTATGGCGATGTTCAAGATGCCTTAAAGCAGCATGTAGGAGTCGGAGTCGTGCTTTTCTATTTCTGTAACTGTGGGATCTACTGAGAGAGGAGTTCTTCTTTCAGACTTACTCTGAAGTATTCCCCCCTCAATGCGAGATACCCGTACATCAGAAGTTAGCATCTGTGATCTGTGTGGCTGTATTCTTTGACAAGAGTCTCCCGGTACAGTGAAAATGAACAGAGCATTCTGGATTTGTCATTTCTAATACTCATCAACTTGTATCTGTGTACTATGAAAGTATAGAAACCAATAACCTAGATGAATCATAAATGTCTGGGGGGTGGGTGTGTGTGCGTATATGTTTGTGTGTGGGATGCTCCTTCAGTTTGTTTTCTTTTCCTTTTATTTTGGCAAAGAATTCCAAGTTTACGCTAAGAGGCTGGGCTTCAAAAACATATCTGAATAGAGGAAATGAAAAGAGTGGGTAAAAATGGAAAGGAAATAGTAGCCCGGAGTGAAATGTGTGACTAACTGTGTCTGAGGCCTCTGGATACTAAAATTACAGAAGGAAATAAATTACATGTTGACTGCATGTTTTTCTTCTGCTCTTAGAGCAATAGAAGCCAGGATGTCTTCTATATAAAGTAACAGTGAACTTAACCGTAACCAAGTATGGGAAGCTGTATTTTAGTTCTTAAGACTCTTATCTTGCCGCACAATAGAGCATAGCGTTTGCATTCACAGTACTGCCACTGTGTGGTTTCCCCTGAAATGCTGCAGGTAAGGAAAGCCGTTCTCTGCCAAACCATCAGGACACTCAAAGCAGCGTGTACATGTGGGAAGGAGAGTGACAGCGGTGGAAAATGCATGGAAGCATTTCAAAAGTCTTACTCTTTTGTTGCATTTCTGGTTTTAGTTTTGGCTTGCTTTTCTTGAAGGAGGGATTTCACGCTTGTAGAGTTCTGCCCTCCAAATATATGTTGTCAGCACAACCTATATTTCAATACCTTAATATTTACAGTTGAAACTGAAGGTTTTTACTTTTTTTGTTTCAAAAGCTGGTACACAATTTTAGGTTCAAACCAAATGTTAGAGTTTCTTTTTAAGGTTTTGGTTCTTTGAAAGTACAGTGTGATGAAAAAAAGAGATATATCCACTGACAGAATCTTGTGCTAACATAAATAAAGGATGTTTATAGCTTTAATTTAACATGTAATTAATAAAAGCTATTTCTCTTGAAGCCACCAAAAATATGGATTAAGGTTTAGAAAACCTTCTGGTAAGTGAAGCTGAGATACTTTATAGCAGATGCACAAGTGGTGTATATTTTTCACAGACTACATTTACAAGTATCACTAATACATTCTCTCTGACAGCATGAGCCACGTGCATGGGAAGTTAATGGTCACTAATGCCTCAATAAAAGCTATTTATTGGAATATTTTTTTTTGTTTAAGATTCACCTTTAAGTACAGATATTTGATATTGAGTTCTAGTTTTGAAATGCACTTCTGTACTCCCTTCTTATGTTGGTATCCAAGCGTTTTTTTGTGTGTTAAGAAAACCAAAACCCCCCAAACCAACCAACCAACCAAAAAAACCTACAAACAAAAAACCTACAAACCCCCCCAACCCCACCAAAAGCAACCAAACAAAATTACATCACCAATGTTAACCTATTTAAAATGTCACAACCCCCTCTGGCACTTATTAACAAAATAAGGTTATTGAAGTCAGGCTTAAAAAGTCTTAAAAAAATACTTCAAGTCAATTTTATGAAAATATAGTATCTTTTTACTGTACTAGTGGTAAATGAGACTCAGACCTCTAGAGTTCTTGAACAGTACTCATTTTTCATTTTTTTACCTCCACTTTCTGCAAGGCTGTGCTGGATATCTTCCATTTTAGTTTCAAACTAACCAGCTGTGTTTTTCAAATGATACTCAATTAGTCTTTTTTTTTTTTTTCAATATATAAAACTGGATAATGGTGAAATATAAATGTCTCTTAAATTTTTGTGGCATATCTAAATGTGGCTAGGTAGGCCAGAGTCAGAAGATCTGGAAACTAATACCAACTGCTGCATCTTTGACATTGTTTGACTTCTACTCTCCTCCTCCTGTTTCATGTTGTATTTCCTTGAATGTGAGAGACGGACTTCAGTGTCTTGAAAAGTACAGTATATTACAGACATGGAAATTCGGCAGTACTCAGAAGTTAAGTCATGTATTCACTTGCTCAATAATAATAAGCTACTTGTGAAGATTTTAATTGCAAAGAAGGAAACTTTTTCTTCAGTAAAGAAAACTTCTATAAAAAAATAAAGGAAGGAAAAAAGAAGACTGCTGCTTCAAATGATGGGACCACACTTGGATTGCACAACAGGGCTGAACCTCTGAAAGTCGAATAGCTAGTGGCTGCCTAGGATATGTATACAGATGGAAACAATTGCCTTGGGTGGATAAAACGAGTCAGCTGAGGTAGAAGGAGGCCTTTAAAAGTAAATAATGAGACCTTGACAGGTTTTGAAGAGTTAGGGTAATTCTGCTTGGCTTTTTGTGGGGCATAGAGTGTGAGAAGGCTGATTTCAGGAATTCAGCCAGCTCAACCAAGTTGATTATAACGTTTTGTTGTCTTCTGCTCCGAGTCCCATCCCAAGGTAGAAATATAATGCTTAACTAGTGTTTATTATTGCATTTTACGGGAGGAGAGATAAAGGCAAAGGATAATTGTTTTTTTTTTTCAAGGTCATTGTAAGGATCAGCTTTGGAGCAAACTCAGAATTTTTTCATTCTGTTTGATTCTCAGTTCAGTGATCTGAAAGCAACAAAAATCTACTACCAAATTTACTGTATTATACTGTTATGTTATTACCTTAAAAATTTATTGAATACATAGGCTGGCTGTAAGCAGGACCAGCTTGGTTTTGAGTATTTACTTATTTTGATTTTTTTTCCAGAGATTTAATTTTAAGCTCCTAGAGAAAGCTTGAAAATTTCCAGGCCTTCAGAGTGCAGAAAATTGTTTGCTTTGTTTCAGAAGCATATTACTGCTCCTAGCAGGATTTAGTACAGCTTTTTAGTATAAAGGAATATTTATATTCATTTACTCTAATCTGAGAGCTAGAATTTGCCTCTCACAATACTTATATAGAAGTTATCTGCTGCTAGATTATGGGGAAAAAAATCACCCTTCTATCACCTCAGAATACTTGCATGACTCTCTTTTTTGTGTTTTAAAGCTCTCTAAAAATATACCCAGACACTCCAAACAAAGCAACAAAAAGGCTTCCCATAAGCTCCAGAACAATTAAACTCGTTGCTCCCTTCTAAATAAACCGTGTGCTGGGTCAGTAGAGCCTGCACGAGACAGCCTCTATAGACCCGCTGTTTGCACAACTTTCTGCTAGAGACCTGCACAGGTTTGGAAGCTTGTCTCGGCTCTAATTGCCTAGAAAACCTGCACATAATGTTAGATTTAGCTTTCAGAAGTTTTCCAACTAAGTTTGAACCACTGAAATGAAGGTTCGTAACACAAAGGTTGTCATACCCTTTGTTGAAATGGTGCCCCTATAATGTGGCATATTAAATATTTAACATAGTTTGCAGCAGATAAAAAGCAATTTTGTTTAATTTTTCCTAAATATTAATGCTATCATGCACCTTAATCCTTTCATTATAATAAAAATTTGTTCAAGCTCATTCTTATTAAACATCTTCTAATTTATAAGGATATGGATGTTTTGCTTCTGATCCTAATAAGTAATAAGGCCAAAATGCCATTGTAAAGAAAAAGGGTGAGAGCTGGGAGGGAGTCTTCACTAGTATATGGGGAAGAATTACAGGCTAGAAAAATAACTCTATTTTTTTTTACCCAAGGACACCCATGACAATGCCTATCTCCCAAGTAACCCAGCTCAAAGTTTTGGGTCAGTTGTCAAGGAATGAAATGAAATACCTGCAAAACACTCAGTGAAATGACCTGGAAAATAATTTATAAAGAGGTTGCCATTCATTTCTGAGCAAGAACCATTCTTCCATCTGTATCTCTGAACTGCAGAAAAAAAAGAAAAAAAAATCCTGGATTGGAACTAGTTTCAAATCAACTTTTCTCTGCATCCTAGAACAAAAATGTAGTTCGTAATTATTTATAATGGTAATTAAAGACGTGTTCCACCAAACACTTACAGTTAATAGGGTTACTGGAGGCAGTAAGCCCTTGATACAATAGCAAATGTTTCCCATAACCCATCCATCTACATCCAAAGACAGCAGCAAGGTATGCTACACATATGAATATTAACAATGAAAAAGAAACAACCTTAAGGTAATAATGTTTAGAATTTGAATATATTTAGGCAATGTTGTATTCAGTCCCAGTATATTGATGTGGCTCCACTAATTGTGGTAAAACTACAGCTGGCAACAGTGGTGGGTGTGGCCCATTTTTGTACAGGGTCTAATGTCTTTGGTTTGTTTTAAAAATTCTTTGTTTACTCTTCCTTTTTTCATCTAATTCTAATTTACACACATGCAAAAAAGGGAAATTCACATCTTTTCTTTAAAACTATATTTTTATTATTATGCAGCATTTCTTTCCTCATGGAATGATTGTTTTTAATTTCCAACATCCACAGCCCTTTAGTTGCACAGGAAAAAATATTGCTAATTTGCTTTAGTATAGAACTTTATTGCACTTGTGGTAGATGCACTTTTTTAAAAACAAAATAGTTTATTTTAAATATTAAGCTGATTAAAACAGTCTTTGCATAATTCTTAGGCCTGCTGAATCCCATGTTAGTTGAGTTTCTGAGCCAATATAACTCATGTGTGGAATAATTATATAGATATTTCTGTTGAGAAAGCAAAGAATGAACTTGCAATATAAAGAACTGAGTATAGTAGCTGTGGGGATTGTGAATACAATAGGTCAGTACTAGTTTTCATGTCAGTGTAAATCTGGAGAAACCTTTGGATTTAGCTGGAGTTATTTTAGATTTACATCACTGTAAGACAGGCTACTTACCTCTGCATTATATTATAGGATATTGTGGTCTCAATCCAGGGAAGCACTTGCTTAATCTTGAAAATGCGAGTAGTTTACTGAAGTCAAAGTCGAGCACAAATTTAAGTGCCTTGCTGGATATAGGCTTCTCCTCTTAAATGCCAGCAATACACAGATAGTCATCAACTGTATATCCCACTTGATTCTAATCCAAATAACTGTATCCCAAATATCCCCTGCCTAGATGAGATCAGCGCCCATGTGAAGAGCAGCTGGCTGAGGCCAATCTAAAGGCAGATAGAGATGGGATTGTAGGTAAAGTCAAACACTCCAGGAAGGGGAAAGCACTTTTATTTTAGAAGATGCTTCTGGATGGTGTGCTGCTTCTGGAAAATCCTGGTAGCATGTAAAAAACCTCAATCCACTTCCTTACTTCCCTGAAAAGCTAGAAGACTGTACTCTCTTCTCTGATTGCCAAGGAACGCCAAGGAATGTTGTTAGTACGAATCCTAGGCTTAATGTTACAGGCCAAACAGCAGTGATATTAGTCTTAAAAGTTGCCATATATCTTGGCCTAAGATGATAAACTGACACAGTCTTTGGCAATTGTCAAAGTGACAGTTCTCAAATCCTGTGGTCATAAGTAGCAAAGCTCAAGCTGATGGAAGACAGTTTCTCAGCAGGGTTTGTGGTTCTGATCTCTTCTACTGGAACAGATAAGAAAAGTGAGGAATCTTATTGTCCTCCATAACGAAATGGAGAACTTCTGTCAGCAACTGTGATGGAAACCAGTAAAACTAAGAGGGGGAAAAAGAGCAGAAAGTAAAAAGAAGAGACTTGTAATAGTAGGAGAAGCTTTAGAAGAAAGAAGAAAATATCCTAACAAATCATCAGTCCGAACAGAAGCGTGATGCAAACCAGAACACCTGCCTTTGTGAAATTGCATATTTATTCTATAGGATCCATAGCAGTCTCTTATGACAGATAGCCAAATTCTCTCTGAAATCAAGAGGGAGATTGTCTTTTTCCTGGTTCTGAATAAAAGAACAACTACTATGTCCTTCATCTAAGTGGAAAATGCAAAAAGCAACTTGTAGTACCTATAGATGAGGCTTATGAAGGTAATTAACTAGTGTCAGGGTTACTAAGGAATTTCTCAGTCATGCCTGTGACTTTGAAATAATAACAAACTGATTTAATGAGACAACCCCAGAAATCCCATGCTGGATTTCTTTCTTATTGTCAGTACTAGAAGTGAAAATTCTCAGCAATAAGATATATTAGCCTGAATAGTCTTGTAAGGGAAGTTGTAGATCCTCACTATGTAGAGGATTTGATGAAACACTGCGGTCTGGTCTGTAAGGAGGAATCCTACGAGGACAATGAGACTCCCACAGCTTTAATCTTTGTCCATGTGTAATATCTCTCCAGCTGTTTAGCTTTACACTGATGTGAATATAGGAGGTTTTGATCCTAGTTTGGACCTCTGTGCAGTATATACCTTGAAAGGTGCTACTAAGGACTTCAGGAAGATTATTCATTTACTTAAGGTCATACACTATATGTTGCCTAAGTGCTCTGCTAGATCAGTGTCAAAGCTGTGTACTTTTGTCTGTAAGCATAGGAGATGATTAACCATGATAATTAGCTTACTTTTTTGTCAAATAAAAGGGAGTGACTTCAAGTAAAAACTGCAAATGGTCATGTGGGCTGTCTGAAGAAGTCTTCTGCTGTTTCATATCAACAAAACTCAATCTACATCTTGCTGAAATCAATGGATGTTTTAGCCCACATTTCAATGAGCGTGAAGTTCCCCAACTAAGGGCTGCAATATAAATGCTGATGCTTTTGCAGTGCTTGTAATATTCTAGAATATTTTTAAACAAGCAAGAAGGGAAGGACCATGTTCTGTGTAGCCCACACTAAAGACAGACAAGTGAACAGAAATACAAGCTATTAATAGAATAGTGAAACTGAAGATCTGAGCCTAAAAGTGAAACTGAGATTTTTTTTTTTATGGCCTAACTAAATAATTATGGTATATTCTTCTTTTTGGGATTAATAGATGAACCTCTGTACAAGAGATTGAATCTGGTAAATCTCAATGGTTTCCCAACTGTCAGAATGTACCTGGCAAGCTTAAAGGAGAAAAATGGTAGTTAAGGGCAAGATATAAGTTGACATTAATGTTACATGCCCACATACTAACTTGACTTAAAGTAGATATGTAAGCTTAGGCCTAAAATATCTCTCAGGATTGTTAGAGAAGAGGTATTTTTAATGTCTTTCAAATAAAAAAGGTTCTTTAAGTTCATGAAGATTTACAAAAGTATGACTGTACTCTACATGCAATGGAAACATTAATTTCACAAACCTTTCAATGGTGTGGTAGAATGTCTCATATGCATGCCTTTCTTCACAAACATCAAGTTTAAAGGAATTTTTGTTGAACCTGTAAAGATCTTTTGTGTTGCAGAAAAATAGGTAGTTACAAAACCCACAGCTCTGTATGTGAAAAATATTGAAGTTCTATTTTAAGTATTGCTTGGCATATCAAAAACTATGCACTGGTAATTGCATTGTCAATCATGTACTGTCCCATTGCTAAAGAAAAAATAGGTTGAAATCTATCCATTTTTTTTTTCTTCAATGGATACAAAATTGAGTTTTATAATGAGAAAATAATACAAATGATTCCCTCCAAGAATTAAACAGTGTATATTGCACAACAAAATTACCATAAGCAACAGTTAAATCCTGAATTGTGCTTGAAATATCTGCATTCTCCAGCTTCCTACAATCCTTTCTTTAAACACGTTGAGCTACACTAATGCCCACTGCATATAACTTGAAACCTGCAGAAGGATTATAGTTGATACAAGCTGATGCGCTGTTGATGATCTCAGTTTGCAAGCTGTTTAATGTTAAAAGTTCTACTGAAACTGTCAGTAGAAAGTCTATGAATAATTTCAGAGACCCTCCCAAGCTTCACTGTTCTCTTGCTTCCAGCACGCTGCTTTTAGTAATGAAAGCAGCAGACTTGTAGTTGCTGCTTGGCTAGTGGAAAAGTTACTTGGAAGCAGTTTCACCACAGCTGTGTAAGATTGAGAGACATGCTTCTCTTTTTCACTGCTGGAACAATTACTGTTCATTCCTAGTAGTAGTGAGACTCATATTTCAACAGATAGCGGTCGAAAAAATGTTGTGGGTGAATGCCGCATGGTCCCCAGATCCTGATCTCATTGAAGAAATCCAACTCTTCTTCCCGGAACCTCGTTGACTTGTGTGGTCGCTACATCCTGCAGGGTGTATTTGGGTGTGCTTCTATGTATGTGTGCTGTTTAAAGAAAATCTGCTGATTCTTTGGAGCATATAAAAGACTAAAATAATTAACTATCTCTTTGTATAACCTTTTTAGTACTAAGGGCGTACATAGAATTGGACTTTCTGCTTTGTTCAAACATCATTTGGTTGGATGGTTTATTCCCTATTTCATATTGAAAGGCATTTCTTCACAGAAAGATTCTGTGATGGCAGTGGTCAGCCCAGACTTTTAACCTTACGTTATGGAAATTTTGAAATACCAGTTGATCTCCTAAGATATTTGCCAGTATCTTGCAAAAATGCTTATGCTTTTAATAATCTGGTCTCATCTAAGACCAAAATAGATGATAGGTTTGTTCTAGTCTTGGTGAGAGTCTAGCAAGAAACAAGAGTGTGGTGATTAGGATTCAGTATTTCCCATAACCACCCATTACTCATCTGAAGTTCATATCTGGTGGTTTTTTGTTGGTTTGGTGTGTGTTCCCCCCCCCCCCCCCCCCCCCCCCCGGAAAGGAATGGTATCTAGCAAAGGTTATTATTGTAAAGCGTGAAATCTGTGAAATCACTCTTGGCTTGTTGGGAAATGTCTCCATCAATGGAAGACTTCAAATAAGAAAAAAGTTGGAAGCATGAATGGGCAAATATTTTAGCGAGCTTTTGGGGGGTTTAGGTAATACTTCAGTAACAAAAAAGCAAAAAGGAAAAACTGTAGTTCTTAGTGCCCCAAATTCCTGTTCGCTTGAAGGAGTTAGGTCTACAAACATAAAATAAGCATTTTAAATAAGCTTAGTAGGAGCAATAATCAATATTGAGGTGGACTGTTTCCTTTTACTAAAAGGGTGGTGCAGTAAAAGGTGATCTACTGTTGTAGAGTCTTTACTTCTGCTACTTACTATGGTACCATGGCAACATCAGAATTAGACACAGAAAATGGGGCAAGCAGCCCGGTAGAACGTAATGAAGAGTACGCAAACAATGTGTTACAGGGAATCTACAGAAGAAATTATTAACAAGCAAATATAGTAGGGTTTGGGGGAGAAAGCGGGAACGTTGTAGAGCTCTTCTGGGAACAGCTTGAGTATGGGATTTGTCGGTAGGAAATGCAGAAACTATTGAAGAAAGAATATTACCTAGCTTGGTAAGAGGAGAGGGAATATAAACTCTGCTACTGCTGAGGGGTAAGTGACAGTTCTAGGTTGGGAAGAGTTAGAGACCAGTTAGCTTTTGGAATCTATGAAAGCTGCAGTTTATTCTAGATATAGAGAAACAATAATTCACTACTGCCGTGCCCGTATGTTCAATCATCAGTGTCCTAATTGGGTCCTTTCAGTTATTTTTGTGTGTCCGACTGAAACAAGAGTGTAGGCTTCTGTGTTGTAAGAGTTGTTTAGGGTAATCAGCTGTCCAGATTTACTCTGCAGTCCTAACGGAAGATAGAGGCAGTTACTCACTAACATTGCTTGCACTACAGAAATGCATAGGTACCTTGGTGTTGACAGACTGCAATTATGTGGGATAAAACTACAGTACAGTGAATATATGATTCCAAACCAAAAATATCTGATGATAATGGTGTTTCAGATCAGTTTTCATGTCTGAGAATTCAGCAGTCACAGATCATAAACCTATCATGGGAAAGAAGATTAATGCAAAATCATAGGCATGATTGTATATGAGACTTTAAATAATGTAGATCACAGCAGACTGTTGTATTTTCATTTTTTGACTGCTTTTTCTTCTCACAGGCGGTGTTTATGTGCCTGTTTCAAAGGGTTTGTGTACACATTGCAAATTTACTGCAACAATGTTGTTGATTTTTTTGTTCCCCAGCTGTTGTGGGTAGCATGGGTAGCTTTGTACCACCTGTGCAGCCGGAGGTCCTTACTTCAGCTGATTGCAGATTACAGGTTTGGATGTTATCAATTTAACCTTATGAACTGCTTTGGTTATTCTCAAATCAACCTTATGACCTGCATGTCAAAATTGCTGCAGCTGAACATGTATGAGCATGTGAGGATTAAGGTGTTGGGAATGCTATCCTACTATTTAATCTCAAAACAGCCTAGAAGATATTGCTTATGAAATTGATTTATCCTTCTGGTGTGAGGAAATGATAAAGTTTTGAGACACAGCATAAAAAAAAAAGTTTTGTGCATGACCTACGTTAAGCTTAATGCCCACTCTTACATTGTGATAATTGTGTTGCTGGTATGACAGCACTCCCAATGCAGGCCTGGATTTGGTTCTATAGTCAATAATCTCATTATCAATCACTGTGTTCTTTGCGTCAGTCTTCACTGACAAGGTCTCCCAAGCCTCTAGGACCTGTTTAGAGACAGGGTTCAAGGAGAGCTGCCAGCAGTGGATGAAGATTGAGGTGAGGATTACTTGAGGGAACTCAACCCATTCAGGGCCATGGGAGCAGATGGGCAGCATTCAAGGTGCTTGGAGAGCTGGCTGATGTCCTATAGAAGCCACTGTCTATTCCCTTTGAAAGATCATGAAAATCGGGGGGAGGTTCTTGATGACTGGAGAAAGACAAGTGTTGTTCCTATCTTCAAAAATGGCCAGGAGGTCTACAGAGGGAAGCACAGGCCAGCTGACCTCACTTTGGACCTGGAGCAGGTTATCTTGGAAGATATTTCTGGGCATGTGAAGGGGAAGGTGTTTGGATGCTTAACCAACCTGATGCCTTCTATGATAAGGTAAAGGGATTTGTGGATGATGGGGAAAGTGGTTATTTACCTCAACTTTAACAAGGCTTTTGATACTGTCTTTGAGAATATTTTTGTAAGTTAAGATGATTTTGGTCTGAGTGGATGGACAATTAGACAATCTTCAGATATCAACTCAGGTATCTGAATGTAGAACAGAGTATCGAAGGGAATTCAGTTAATAGTCTCCAGAGAATGATTCAAAATTGTTCAGAATGTTTTCAAGTGATAGCGTCAGCTATTCTTTGCAAGGCTGCAAAGCAGAAACAGTACTTGAATTTTATTTATTAGAAAGGCCATACAATTTCATTTTTACACATAGTATTCAAGCCAACAGAAGATAATGAAGAGTATGCATTAACACTACAGTAATTGTGTTTGTTTAACAGTAACATTGTAACATTTAAAATCCTACTTATTATCCCTCTTTATTAATAAATAATTACTATTTTTGTTGTTCATTTATGGTAATACCCGTTATACGCTAGGAGGTCATCAAACACTGAAAATGACAGTCTCTTTGTTCATGAGGAAATTCAGAGCTACAGTTGAGGCTCTACTATGCCCCTTTGTTATTCTCAACAGCATATTTTTCAATATACTAGTATTATACTATAAGGATAATTATGTATTAAAATACTATGCAATATAGTAATATATTAGATTGAACCAAACTTTAAATTCTTAATGTATGCTGGGTGGTGACCTTTTGTCCTCATTATATAGCCTCCTAAGCCTTCCCAAGGTTTCTTCCTCAGTCTCGCTAGGGAATTGTGTGGTTAAACACAGTCCAGAAAGTCAGAAAATTGTTCTGTTTGCAGTAGTGCGAGTGTATGGATGCACATTAGTAAAAAAAGACAATAACACTTTTTGTCATTGCTTTGCTTTTAATTGACTTTGGTAGGTGACTGGGCTATGAGCTGGGAGGTCTGGAGGACTAGAGGAGAAGGAAACCTTCTTCAAAGTTGGAGCATGTGCTTTCCTCCTTAAGGAAGTGGGCAGTGGCCAACTGGGAAGGTGCCAGGCACTGTTGGTCTGTTCAGATTTCCTCCCTCCCTGTACAATAGCTCACGGAATATGCAGAGGTATACTTTCTGCACAGGATTTCTGCCACTTCAGTCTGCTGCATCCAGTTGCTTCTGATAAACTGCATTGCATGGGGATGAGGATCAAGTCAGTCAAGGACCAGAAGAACTTCTTTATCACCTTTGCCTGGAATTTATGGGTGCAGGGCATCGTTAAATGGCAGCAATGCAGTTAGCTCTCTCTCCTTTAAAGCTGACATACCAGCACACTTACAGTAACACTCTACAGCACACAGAACTTTTGTAAAGGCTTAGAAGCCATACAGTCTTAGGGGTTTTGGTTTTGGATGTGGGACCTCTTCCTCCTCTTCCTGTTACATCCTGTTTCCTCCTTTTGCATCTTGCAGCATCCGATTGCCTCTTCCTCTTTTTCTTCCTGTTGCCTCTTGTTGCTGCCTCCTCCTCCTGTTGCCTCCCCTTGCCTCCTCCTTCTTTATCTCAGACTCCTCTTTGGCCTCTTCTTTCACTCTTTTGCCTCCTCCTCTTCCTCCTCCTGTTGCCTCCCCTTGCCTCATGTTGTCCTTCTCTTCCGCCGCATCCTCCTGTAGCCTCATGTTTCCTTTTTCTTTCTGTTGTTCCTCATACTTATCAGAGCACAGGTGATGAGAAAAAACTTGGAATCACTTTACTGTGTTAAATAGTGCTGCATTTTTGCCTTACAAGTAGTTGCATTTGAGTAACAGAAGATATAATAGTAAACAGAATTTGACCTGGCTTAACACAGTAAGTCCTGGGAAGCTGCACTAAAAGCAGTTTCATATAAATGAACGCATGTGTTGATCTGGTTAGAAGATAACTGTTTGGTAACTGATTTCATATACTAGATGAATAATAATAAAAAAAAAATCTTGATTTCCTTCCTAAAATTCCTGGACTTGAAAAAAAAATTGAACATTGCACTCTTGCCTTAAAAGGCAAAAGCAGGGGAATAAAACCATGAGAAGAGCAGGCAGCGATTTAAAGTCCAGAAGAGATTACACTGGAGCCATACTGAAATGTGTATGTGCTGAGTCATTGACGGAGGAGCTGATGAACGCCGACTCCTGCCCGCTTCAGGGACCGCTTCAGCGGCGACCGGAGTTCTCTCCAGCCCTGGGGTTGTCAGTCTTTCAAGCCACCAAGCCCTGCTCTGCTCGCTCCGCCTGTGGCTCGCAGCTGCTCAGCACAGCATGTGGAATCGGTACCTGACAAGTGCAAATGTCCACGCTCAGATGGCAGGGCCTGGGGATATTATGGGAGATTGTACCCTCATCACATAAAACTGTATTTCTTTTTGCACGTGCCCGACATTGTTTCTTAGCTTTCTGTCCATTTGTTTTTTGACTACATTCATCACGTTGTTACAGATTTTGGTCTAGTGTGTATTGTCTGCGTGTGAGTTTAAGTTTGGATGTACTTTGAAATGTTTCAGCGTGAAAGATCCAGCATAAATATAGAACTTAAAATGAAAAGCTGCACAAATATAAGATGTTACAATATTATAAATGAATTATGTTGAAATAGATGAAGAGAAAAGGTGCAATACAGCCAAAGCATAGGGTATGAATGAAAATGCAATCCCTACCTCTGCAATTGTATGTGAGCTGTTACAATTTGATTTTTTTCTTTTTCCTTTTTTAAATTGCATTAGCAATTCCAGATAGACACTTAGTCTCCAAAAGAAAGGCCCTTGACATTAAATGTACTGAAAGGTCATTGAACAGTCATAGCTTTCTTTTAATTTTAAATGCATTTATCCAAGAAAACTCAGCACTGATGCAACATCTGCTTTTCAAAAGGACTCTGTCTTCTAGCTGAGCTGGCTGAGGTTTACAGAGGTCAACTGAAATGCCTAAGGTCACCCAGAGTGTCAGAGAGTAAGGGTGGGTATCTGGAAAACATACTGAAAAAGAAACCTACTTTTTGCCAGAAATTACAGGATTGTCCTTTAAACTTCTAGGTAAACACCAGTATTGTTCAGAAAAAAAAGGAATGTTAAAGATGGTGATTCCTGCTGTGCTGATTACTGCTGATAGTGCGAGTTATTTGTAGAGGATCCTAAAAATTCCTGTCCGGCAAAATGAGCAAGTTACATATTGCAAAAGCAACAAATATTGGTAAGGCAGAAGACTGAGATAGTTTACTGCATTGTTGCTACACACTGCTTTTTCAAATTTTTCTTAATACTTTTTCAGTGATTGACTTCAGTTAAATTACACTGTCTAAACTAGCTGATGAGCACACTTATAAAATCATAGCTATTTTAGGAATGAAAGATACTTTACCCCGTCATTCAGCAGTGAAGTAGTATGCAGTGATGACTATGATTAGCAGAATACATGCATTCTCACAAGGAAAAGATGTTACACTGAGGATGAAGTACAATTTCAGCTTTGGAAATCTGTAAAAAAAAAAAAAAAGTGTTTGCAATGTTGTAGTGATATCTTTCATTTTCATGGTTTTTAACCCTCCAACTGTAAAATTTTATAAAGTTTCACCCAATTCAGCAAATGCTACCGTAACTAAAATGAAGAAAATACAAGTGGTTGTTTGAGATGAGTGTTTTGCAAAAGTAAGTTCTGCTGAGGAAATGCGTAGTATGTACAGTACATTTGTGGTAAAGAACTCTGAAGAATTGCTATGGATTAAAAGTAACTAATGGATGTTGAATTTAATTCTGCATTCTGTACAGGCCTCGATCTCCCATTGACTTCCATTGACATGGAAGTTTGAGATGTACAAGGAAGGCAAGTTATAAAACTTAGTGTCAAAAAAAAAAAGAGAAAGCTAAGGGGTAAGTTATAAGAAGCAATCTTAACAATTAACAAATTATTTTAAAGATTGCCAAGGGTAAAAGCAAGGAACTCTCTTTCTCCTTCATTGCTGGCAAAAGAAAGCATTACTATACTCTGATAGCAAACTAAGAATGCATAGAGGGTATCTTTGTAAGGTCATATGGAAAGAGAAAACATGAAGAGGAATACATGGGAAGTACTGGTATGCTTCTATTATTACAGCATACCAAAGAATGATCAAAAGAAATGTGACCTTTTCTGAAGGTGACTGATGCATTCATTGCTGGCTTTATTCTGCCAATTTTGTGATGTTCCATTTGCCATTCGATCCCAAAAAGACTTAATTTGTCAGAGACAATAGAATAGCTATTAGAAATCTTGTGATCCCCCACCCTGCCACAGAAAATTTATGTTAGCCTACAACCCTGGGTATTAGGATACTGGGGGGGGGAACCCCACATTATTTCTCAGAAGGATTCTAATGTTATTTGGTGGGACAATTTACAATCTTGTTAAATATTGCAGCTGTTCTGCTCTGTATTGCTTCTGCTTTGTCCAGTAAAAGGTCTAGCTCAAATATTTTTCTTCTGCTTTCAAACTGCATGTATGTGTTTGAAAAATGATTTTACTGAAGTAAAATACAAACTGATCAATCATACAAACAAGACAAAACTCCCACAGAGCACATGGGGAAAAGAACAAAGATTATTTTTGTCTGTCTAGTTAGAATTTTGCATATGCTTGAATATATCTGACAGGTTGTTTGTGCCTTTTAGAAGATGAAGAAGGATAAATATATCTATAAGGAGAGAGAGAAAGAGGTGCTGATGAGTACAATAGCAGTGTTGATTTTCATAAATTTGGGGTGCTGAAACAATTCACAAGTGGCAAAGCAAAGCAGACTAAGTTGTGTTATGTTGTTCCCTGCAAATGAAGATAAATGCTTTGTTCTTTATCACTCTGGGTTATATTCCTGAGAGAAGGATTTTAAAAATGGATTTTTAACTCTCTACTCCTTTTTTGTTTATATATGTATTTAAAATATAAAGGAAGTATTTGAGGATTGTAGTTAGAAGCTGTAATGCTCAAAACCTTGCTGGGCTCCAGCTATGTAAGTCTTTGAAATACTGTGACTACCCTGAAAAAGACAAAAAAAAGAAAAAAATATGCTATTCCTTCTACAATATGTAGAGCTATAGGGATTGTAGAACTTCTGCAGAATGTGAATATAAAATGTTTATGGGAGCAAAACCCATAAAAAGATTTGTCCTCCTTTGCTGTAGTTAAGAATTGTAAGAAGACAGAAAATAAGTTTCAGTACCTGATTCACCATATGGAATTACACTGCTAGATTTCTTTTGTCTCCACTGAAATCATATCTCCTTAACATGGCTTAAGTAGTAGTGAACCTCCTTCATTGTATTTGTTTTCTGTGTTCTCTTATAAACCTTTTAGGCAACAGTTACTTTTTTGTTTGAACGTGGACCCATTACAAACAATGGCAAGTCCAAATTTTAAGCAAGTCCAAAGAAATACTGAGTGGGTGTCCTAGGAACAACTAAAATATCATATTAATTTTCCTGAATCGTTATGAAAACCCATCCTGAATGCTTACCCAAAACTTGAAGCCACTCTATTAAAAAAAAACCAAGCAACTATCTAGATAAGAGTCGTCTGCTCTGCCCTTCCACCTCTGTCTGGATCTCTGAAACACTTCATTTTACACTGTATTCTAAGCCTCAAAGTATAAAAAGTTTAAAGAACAGAAAAGTCTTGATGACTGAAAGTAGGAATAAGGGGAGAGAATTCTATGTATTTCTATGCACTATTAAGATATGTTCAAGGAGTGGACTGTACGAGTGAGGCTTTGCTATGGGAATGTATCCAGAGAGCTCAAAAACAAAAGGACTGACTGGGTGGTCTCTGGAGAAGGGAGAACAGATCCACTTAGTTTACAGAAAAGAAAAGGTCTGAAGGGGGAAGGAAGAGACGTCAGGTCCTGTTCTCAGATATAGAAGGATGGATTGAAGAGAGTTGTGTGGAAGCATGAAAGTGTTTTGTGGTGGAGGGTAGTTATGAGAAGACTTGCATGAGCGTTTGAACTGTTACTGGGTTAATTCTGAACCTCAAACCTGTTCACAAATGCCTAATGAAATGAGTTTCACGTTCAAAAAATTGCTCAGACTTGTTAATATTTGATGCTAGAAATCCCTCCGTGTCTAAATTCATGCGTGACCCACTTTGTATGCTTTTGGGGAATATATATATATATGGTAAGGCCAAGAAATTGCATGTGGTTCTTCTCATTAGTGTATGCACTGAATTTCTGCAGCTTGGGAAAATATTTTTCTCTCCTGTATAAGACTCTAGGGATATAGCCTTTTAACCTTTCTGCTTCCCTGAGATTTGTGTAGATGCTAACATCCGACGAGGTCAGTAAGTGTCCCCGTGCCCTCATTGTAACTGCAGAAGTTCTGCCTCTCCCTACCCCAGGGGAGACTTGCAGCATGAGATGCTTCCTAGTTAGTACACGTCTCCAGGGTGCTCTTGAAAGAGAATTTGCCAGTGAAGATGAAAAAACAAATACTGCTTGTGGAAGTATTCATCTTCCTCTGGCTTTAGGAGGGAATGTTTGGCAGCATACCTGCCCTGTGCCCGTGGCCAAACTCCTCCCAGCTGCAAATCTTCAGACCTGCAGAGAACCTTCTGCACAGTCCAGCTGCCTGAGCCACGGGGCAGCTACCTTCTATTCCTGTGCAGAGATGGAGAGACCTGGGTGCAGAGTCTTCTGGAGATCAGTATGATTTAAAACTAGCACATCTGTAGCAAACAAGTTACTTTATATACAATAACCTTTGGTTTTGTACAGCTAGCTAAAACCCAGTCAATTGAATGTGAAAGAAGCTAATTAAGAGACAGTAGACCAAAGTAGTCATCACTGTAATTTCTTTGGCTTCAGTGAGCTTATTGCATGGATGAGTTTTATTGGAGTTCTTATTACTAATACAGAAAGTATGTGCAAAGTTAGGAGTTATGAAGTCAAAGCTGTATTTCACCTGGGAATGCTGTTTGGGATTTTCACAGAAGGCTTAAAAGAGTCTAACATAAAACTTCTACTTTATTTCTCTTGTATTTGGGCACTGAATCTTCTTGAACTTTTAAAAATATCCTACCTAGGCAAGTGAGCCAGTCACTCAGCTTTTGGGAAGGGGAAGTTCCCGGAGCTCTAGGTGATATGCTGAGGAAGCTTTTGCATTAGTGTTTCTCTGAATGTAAGCAGTCTGAATTTTTAGCATACTTGCTCAGTCAGAAAAGGATGGAAGAAGCTGCTTTGTGCAGCTGTTTCTAGTTCCTGCACTTTCCTTTTAAGTGGTGCTGGAGATTTCATACCTTATTCACACTGAGAAGGCAGAGTTCTTCTTTTCAGATTAACTGGTTTGCCTGTCCTTTGGTTTTCCATCTAACTGAATCCATTTATAGTACTCCTGAAATATATTTTGTGGGTGCCTCACAAACAGAGCGTATGAGCTGTTCTGTGCTGTGAGCCTGAATGGCATGTTGGCTTCTCAGACTTCTGGTCAGAGAAGAGCCCATCAAGGGCACTGAGGCGATGCATCCCTGCCGTAGCCTTGACAAAAGATAAGACTCCCATAATGACACGTACCAGGACAGATAGGATAGTCTTGGTGTTGACAGGTTTGGCTCAGGTCAGATCTGGCAAGTTTAATTAGGATTTAGATCCACTTGGGTTTGGAAACCTAAATGATGTTGAAATCCTTGTAAATTTGGTGTCTAATTACCTCTTGGGGTTCTGGGACCGAGTGATTTACTTAAGGTCACAAACGGAGTAGAAACAGGAACTGAGCAGAGACTTCTCGAATCCCAGTCCAGTGCCTTTACCATTAATCCTTGACTAATCTGGTATCTTGTGATCTAGGTTTCACTTCAGCCAACTGCTTTCATCAAGTCATTAGTGTCATCCTACACTAGAACAGCTGGCCGGAGTTTAATGCGTAAGTACCCGTCATCTGCATACTTCTCTCATTTATACCCATGGCATTATGCGATACCCACTAGCAGCTCAACATATATACAGATTATAAAATGGGAAAGAAGAGTGTCTGTGGACCTCAGAAAGAAAAGAGAAAGTTTCTGATCAGAGATTTTTGAGTCTGAAAGACAGAATCAAAACTACCGGAATTAAGTGCTGTTTATTTAGATAACAGCAAATGTAGGGGCCAGGGGATTTAATCTCACACAAATCTGCATTTCACATCTGCATTTCAGTGTTATACATGCTATGGAGAGATCCAGGTGAATGAATTAAGATATTTGTCCATAGATCATCACTGCTGACCTGTGTGATTTCTGTGCCATTCCTCATTTTTTGCTTGGCTAGGGAAGGCTCAGGATGATTTGCAAGGAAATAATTTTAAAGTGATATTATGAGTAATGAGATGTAAAAAAATAAATAAAATAAAAAGTATCAAAAGAATGACTTTTAAATACTTAAAATCCAACCCTGATATTTGAAAAGAAAATGCTAAGCAATAAAGGGGATGAATTTCCACACCACATATTACACAGGAAATTTGCACACACAACCTTTTATTTGTTTAATGGATTTCCTGTGAACATCTCCCATTAAATGCTTGTAAAACTTCAGCCCAAGAAATTTAGCTATGGAAGGAAAAGCATTTATATTCATTAGATGAGAGCAGACTTTTTGCTCATGATTTGGGTGGAATTTAAAATGATTAATGCAGCTTAAAGTAGTTAGGTGATAGGAATTTTCTAAAACATTTTATTTGAATCTAATAAGCCCTCTTGGGGATACAAGAGCTTATGATGCATATAAGGAAATTTAGAGCCAGTTTATTAAAAACACATTTCCACTTACTTTAATGGTGTTCTTCCATTGTATCTTAAGATTGCCAGGTATTTTACCATCTACTGCAGCCAGTCTGTGGAGACTAGAAGCATATGAACACCTTTATCTGAGAGGCCCATCCCTTTATTGTAGAGATTGGAGTTGCAGCTGACACAGGATGAAATGAATTCAGGAATATATTGTAGTCAAAGTTCAGAAAATGCTTCACAGAAAGTTAAAGTGTCTTAAATTGAATTTGTCGAGTGAGGAGCTCTTTCTTAGGAAATATTGTATAAAATTTTAAATGAAAACAAAAACATGCCAGTTAAATTGGAGTATCAAAATTCAAAATTAAGCATTTTATGTGGCTTTGTGATAAGGTAATTATAAGAATGCTGAAGGTATAAGAATGTTGTTTACTCAAATTTTCTAGAGGAAAATTCAGAGTTCAGATTTGCCTAAAATTAAATCAAGGATTTTTCCAAGTTTTCATCTGACTTTGTAGTGGTAGAAATATCAGTGTGGATGACTGTAATAAATCCTTTAATGTGTTTATAGTGGAAATTAAAGTGGTACACTTGCTTCTTTAGATCATTGGGTAAATCAGCCTTTGCAAAGTCACTATCACAGCATTCAAAGCCAAGCTCACTCTTGGATGGAAAATTAGTACAGCAGCGTCTCGGTCATCCCAGGGTAGATTATCCAGCTGATGGATGGGAAATAGGCTGCAGGTACTGAGACACTTGGGCCTGCTCGGAATGAGTCAGTTTGGCGCAGCTGTGCGCGGTGATGATACCAGCTCGGATGCGAGCTCAGGGAGGTCTGATTCAGCGTTGCTGCTGACCTCTCTTTTTCACCATTTTTTTTCCTACTGTGTCGTTCTGCAGCCTAATTTACAAGAGAAGAGTGTCTATAGGCAGTAAGGTGGCAAGTTAAGCATTCAGTAATCCAAAGTTTGTTGCATATCTTTCAATGTCATGTTCACTGTGCATTTCTGACCTGCCAGGTATCATTTGAGTGAATTTCTTTAAAGAACAGATTTTCCTGACTTAAAGAGAAGCCGAAATTTTAAAAGTAGAAGACAAAAAGCATGAATATGATGAATAACTATTCCACAGAAGTTTATACAATGAATCAGTCTCTAGTTTAGCGTACTAGGGCTATGTATATAGTAGAAACCCTTTCCCAGGATAACATTACAATGGAGTTGCTGCACTACATGCTGATCTGTAAGATTTAGATTCTGAGTATGCTAGGGAACTCTTCCCGTGGTAGGTTATTTTTCAGGGATTTAACCAGTTCTTTTCCATGACCATTGCAGCTATGCTGGCAGAAATCTATAGCCTTGACATAGCTTGAAACTATATTCACCTCTGTTCTTCCAGCCAGTCTCCTTCTCCTCACAAGGACTCACTTTAATGCGGCTATAAATTTTTCGAAGGAACGTTCTGAGCTGAATGCCACAGAAAATAAACCTCTGTGACATAATGCAGCGATGCTTTGTTTCTCAAAGAATGTGCTTTAGATAAAAAAAAACGTGGAATAATTTGTTCTTTGTTGATATGTGCTCTACGGTCAAGACAGGAAAAACAAGACCAATATTTTAAGCTTTTAAATTTAACTGCCAGTTACATTAGGAGACAACAGGAAGGAATTTGCAAGATGGCATGATGCTACTGTTGAGCCTCCTTATTTCAGACCTCAGTGTCATGGTGAAGCAGTAACGTGCCTGATCATCTTGCTGTTTGAGATAGCAGGTTGAGCATCGCCGAATACTTTGTTGGCTACTCAGGTTGTTACGGCTATGAGGTACAGCTGGCAGTACAGTGTGTATGCGGAGTGAGCTGTGGAGGCAGATGTTGGGATGTGTCAGTGAAGTCTCGAATTCTTCTGGACCTGTCATAACAAGGATGGATGTTTATAGACAGGATACACAGAAAAATTAAACTTTTTTGGGGGCGGTGGTGGGGCAGGGGGGACAGGCTCCGAATAGTTATTTGGGGAAGCGCTCCTCTACTTAGTCAGTCAAAATACAGAAATAGCGATTTTCAGGTAATCCCTTTTTAGTTGCTTTTTGTTTAGTTTTCAGTGGCCTGCTTTAGGCATAGTATGTGTTTAATAGATAACCTCATGCAGAGCAGAATTCTTCTACAGTTTAAAATCAAGGGCAGGGGAGTGCGTGTTTGTTTCTGAAGATTTATTGAAAGGCCATCCGCTCTTTGGGTAGAGAGATTTCTACCCACTTTTCTGCTGTCAAACTATGTGATTCTAAATGTCTCCTTGAAATACACACAAGGTATTTCTTTGTAGGTGCAGATGCTTTTAAAAACTGCCTTAAAATAAATGCAGAATGAAGAAATTGTCTGCCACCAGATGAGTGAGACTTGGCTGGGCTTCTCTCTTCTTCTCATCTACATATGCACACCTCTACAGTCATTATAAAAATATCATTTCTATAACCTGCAAGCATCTACTGCTACTCACAAAAATGCCTTGCTCTTGTGGGGCGGTTGTGAATCTTTATAGCCGTGTAGGGTATGCTATGTGTAGTTCTGCTGCTGGTGGGGATATCTGTGTGGGCAGGCTGAAGGGTAAAGGCTGAACCAAAATTAATCTACGTGAATCTCCTGTCATGCTGGGCAGAAAGACGTTGTTGCAAAAACTATGGATATGGAGGCAGAGGAAAGGTTTGTTCATCCTCAAGTACGTGAGGCAAGGAGCTATGTTCAGGAGCCAGCAAAGCCTGCCTTTAAGTAGGGGATGGTAACCTATAGCAATTGTATAGCTCAATAGCAAATCACAGAAACTAGTCTGAAAGAGGTTTGATTGACGATTCCTGATCCTTGCGTTATGAATTTACAGGAAATAGATGATGCTGGCTTGAAGAAGAGCGGTGAATCCATAGAAGTAGAAACAATATGCACCATACCAGATCAATATTCACAACTCCAAATGCTCCTTTTCTTTGCATTCCAGCATCCCAGATGGCAGATCTCCTTAGCACAGTTTAAAATTTTCAGCATGCTTACTGAACTGGTTTATATTTTTTTTTTTTGTCTTCCGTTCACTATCTCCCTCTCGCTTGAGACCCCTTCATTTAATGAGTATCTACAGAGTCACAGTGGAGAATGAGCTGACAGGATGAATGACAGTATACATGTACAGGGCGAGAGACTCAACTTCAGTTTGCAACCTCGTTGGCATGCAGTCCGTAGCATCTCTAATACGAAGTTGTTATAGCTCTCCAGGTTTTTCAACTAGTGTTTTAATTTCTTTGCTCTGTTTATTACTTTGTCACAGCACGGGATGTTACTCTGATTAACTTTATTGTAGTGTATTTAGTAACAAAAGACAACTCCTTAAATTCTGTCCTGTAGAACAGTTAAAATAGCTAAAGGGGGAAAAGCGTACCCATTATGGACTTTGACTAATAGTCCTAGTTGTCTTGATTCAAATAGAACAAGCAGGGGGTCAGTTCAGGTGATCTAAGACCCACCAGTCTGTGACTGTTTTTCTCAGAAAATGGTTGGGTTTTTTTTTTTTGGTCTTAAAGAAATCATTAGTGATTTCATCAAATCTAATCAAAAGAAGGCATTTATTTTAACTGAGTGAGGATTTAGTTGTTTTATGCAAACACAAGCATAACTATCACAATTTACTTTCAGGTATACCTGACACTTAGGTCAATGGCATCTTGCATTGTTTCTTGGAAAGTCAGCAATGTGTACAAGCTTTTTCACTTAAATATCTCCAGGTTCATTTCTCCCAAGTAAGAGTTATTTAGTCCTAGTGTTCTGGCCGTGTTCCAAGCCAGCTAATTATATTCTTCCAAAAATTTCCCTCAAAGTTCCAATTAATTATCTTCTTCACTTCCTTTTCTGAAGTACTGTCATGTCATGGTGTTTCTATGAAATGCCTGATAGTGTCTTGCATCTGAAGTGGCTGTATTTCGGTTATGAATGAAGTGTTGCTGTAGATAAAGGGTCGTATCCACCACTGGCATGTGTCAGTGTGATGCGCTGATTATAGGGAAGGTATTTTAAATATAGCAATAGTAAAACTGAGTCTAAATATTCATGCTTAGAGTATAAAATGAGGTGTGAGTTTTCCCTCTTTTCACTAGATTATTATATATATTAATCTACACTCTGAAAGCTGCCTTCTTATACCTTACTCATTGTGACTAGTATCCTTTCTTCACCAAAAGTAGAGAAAAGCAGGGAAAATCCTTGTATAGTATGGTAATTGATACCAGCATATTTATTGCTTGCAAAGTTAAAAATGGATTTTTGATACACCATTAAAATGCATACCTGTAAATCAGCTGTTCTGATGTTGCCAAGATCCCTATTCCTCTCAGCTGCTGTTGAAATACAGGGGCTACAAACTTTTGAAAAGTCAATAATGAGAAATGTGTTTTTATTCTTCCTTTAGAAAAATGGTTAAAACACTTCTGATTTAAAAAAAAAAAAGTTCAGAAGTTTGGTATATTAACTACTTTAAAATCCTGCAAAATAGGACTTTGTAGGAAATATTAAGTAGATTTTAAGTAATATTACAAATATTTTCCTGGGCATTCAGTTTATGCCCATAGCTACTTCCAAAGGATTACAAAATATGAGTGATGGAGAAGATCAAAATACCTGGTTGTTAGAAACTCTGTGTAGCTTTACAAAATTATTTCACAGAATCAATATTGTATTGTGTTGAAAATTACTGGAAAGTGAGTCACCATCTTGAATTTTAAATATAAGAACAATAAATTATAAAATCGGAATATAGTATACATGTATCTTTTTTTTCTACAAACCACAACTCGAGGTGCACGTCGTTTTAAGATCTTGATATATCAAGTAGGTATCGTTTCTTATCGTGTCTGACTTACATTAGCGCAATCCTGAGCAATACTTTGTGACATGAGTATACATTTAGTTGAAGGAATGAATGGAGAAGAGAGGTTGTTGTTGGGAGATACTCTTTTCACTGTCTTTCACCTGCATATTAATAAGCTGGGTTTGAGGTATCTTTCCTGTTTGTTTGCAATTGCAAATTCTTACTAAATTGTTAAATTGCAGCAGAACATCTTGTCTGCATCTTATAAATTCACAGCCGCTCTACTTAAATACAGTTCTCACCCACACAGAGTTTCATTTGCACAAAAGTCATAGCAGCAGAATATCAGCAATTCCCACGGAAATGACAGCCCAAGCCTTTAGTTCATAATATTGAAAAATTTCCCTAACTTGCAACTTTTCCTGAGGGAATGTCAGAGTTGGCATACATTTCTGCTGCTTTTCTCTAATTTTTAACCTCTTATTACAAATGAAAGCTTGTAGGGCTTTTTAACAGGTGGTTTTTGCCTGGGAGTACATGACAGAGGTAGAAAGCCAGAGAACTGTGATAAAAATTAAACTCAGCAAATCTAACCAGTCCTAGTGAGAATGCAGCAGGGAATAACAAATCCTCGGTGAGAAGAGCTAAAGATTGCTTAATTAAACGGGGTTGCAGAATTAGATTTAACTTTAAACTTGAAATTCACTTGCAAAGTGAATTTCTTTGGTGAGGAAACTGTGATGGCTTCTTGAATGTCATCCTAGATTTTTTTTTTTTCCCCCAGGGCTGGCATCAAATGTCATTGTATTTTGCTTTAAATCAAAGAAGTACTTGCTTATTTCACACAGAAGGCTTCAAAATCTTGGGGAATAAGGTTTTTACCACCATATTTTGAAATTGTCTCAAAAAAGAAATATTAATTGGTGATTAGAGACTGTAACCCAGGATGAAAACACAGAACAGAAAAGAAATTAACATCTTTGTGGGTTGTCAGTACTCAGTTGCTGCACTGATTTGAGCTGGCAATATTTAACATAATTGCTTTTCAAAACCTGATGTAACAGCAAATTTCACAGAAGATCTTGGAGGCCCTTGAAATCAATGACCAAGCTCTTATAAAAAAACAGTTAAAAACAATGGAAATACTACTAGGGAAGCAGATAGAGATAAACTCTACCCTTGAAGAAAGGTTTGGTACAAGTATCTGCAAATAAATTTGGTGTCCCTTGTCCAAGGGGTTGCATTTGTGATTCGTTGTCCCCTTTGCAACTCAGGAACTATAGAATTACAAATTGTAATTCTACCACTTACTTTTTAGCCTATCTAGTAGAGTTTTGAAATGGATCAAATTGTGTTAATTGAATTTTCATTAATAACCCAATGACTTAATGGTTAATCCTCAGAAGATACACTGTGGGTACAAGGTAAGCAGGGTTAAGTCAGCTTTTAATATCTTGTCACTGTCACCTGAACATCCTTGACAATTGTCACCTGTCCAAATTTTTATGAATGTAAATCTCTACTTCATTTTTATCAAAGACGGTGACAAAAAGTTTTAAGGCATTGGACTTCATGGTTTCAGAGGTCCTTGGCATAGATCTTCCAGCAAGGGGCCCTGAGGCACTTTATCTGAAAAAGCAAAAGTGATGCTGATTGGGGACGTGGCAAGGCCAAGGTGCCTTAGGGAAATGATGGTTCAGTGCTTCAGCAGGACAGCTTCCCTTGCATGATGCCAATTAAGCTGTAGCTGTCATTTAAAGTTGCTGTCTTCTGGATTGCACCTCCTGTGCACAAGCAGGAATCAGTCAGTCTCTTGGTCTGTATTATAAATAAAAATGAAGGTTTGTGGTTTTGTAAATGTACAAAAAAACCCCAGACAAACCCAAAACAACACGTAGACCAAATGTTGCTCACTTCCAAGAGCGGCAATTATTTCTTGGGCTGTTTCAGGAGGCATTTAAGTCAGTCATCTCAGAAGTTCCATGTACTAGATGAATTAAACTAAAGCCACCACTTTAAAACCTTTCTAAGGCTGTGAATTATTTTTAAATTAAGGCAGTATCATATCAATAAATAAGCATGTAAAAAGCTATAGCGTAATCAGGTTCATTGTTTCATAATAGGTTTATACAAATGATGAATACCAGAGTTTTATTAATGGAACTTTTAATTATCCACTATAGTGAAGAGTGGTCTAAAATATCTAACAGGTCTGCTAATTAATATGGAGATTCAATGGTTGTTAGTTAAGGGCAAATGGGACAGGGCTAACACAATCCACTTTTGACTATGATGAATAAAAAGCCAAACCAATAGCTTATTTCCAAATTAACATGATTGATAAAAAGTCAACTCAGAGCACAAGTCATTCATCCTAAGGGAGCTGCAATTTTAATGTTTAGACGATACAAAAAAGAACATGTCTATAGGACTTGAAATAAAAGTAAAAGCTGCAAAAAGCTTCAAAGGGCTAAAATACAGATTTGTAAACTTGCTTTTAAATATGTAACTTTGTGCACAGTGAGTCTTTTCAGATCACTTTAATTTCTCACAGATTTAAATAGAGCTGACATATAAATGAATAGCAATCTGTAATATATTACAGGAAAATTATCCATTATTTGACTTTCTTTTCTGTTTATCAGATATTCTGAACAGCACTTCATATACTAAAAAAAAAAAAAAAAAAGGCAGGGTAGAGGGGGAGAAGCAGCTTGCCAGCAACTGGTTTATCAGTCTGTCTCTCTGTGATCATTGCAGCCTTATCTCTTCTGATCGCTGTCTGTTCATTACTTGCTTTCCTGCATGTGGCTAAACATTTGAAACTTGTGTTTACAATCTTCAGAAAGTTAAAACTGGGTATGTATATCCAAAAAAAGCCTCCAAGGTAGAATCCAAGGTGTTTGGTGATGAGCTTATGTGACATAGTGTATGAGGACGCTGAGGCAGTTCAGCGAAGGGTCTAAACTAGCACGTGTGCTTCTCGGGGAGCCTCGAGTCAGAGTCAGAGATTCACAGGCAGTTGTCTGGGATCAGTAGAAGTTCTGAGCATAGCTGTGGGACTCAAATCTTTTTTCTTCCCACCTCCCCTTTTTGCCACCTTGCCCAGGACAATGGGGAGCCATTCCTACCTGCTCAGCTTCCACAGTTCGTAGCCACCTCTAGATATCTCATGCCTCCTATCTCCTCTAAGCTGACTCCTTTTAAAAAGCTGTTTCCTTTTTATATATGTTAACTTAGATATATTTGTGTGGAATGTATCAAGAGTTTTCATGTGGTATGTAAGGTCTCAAGTTTGATTTCCCCTGTGCTTAAGGAGATTAAAACTTGCATTTCCCATGATGAATATTATACTACCAAGGTAAAGGCTACTTTGTTTTGGGATTGCTTCTAGCTGTCCTGTTACAGGAGTGGTGTGTAACAGGAGCAGTGAGTACCTAGGACAAGAAGTCGAATGTCTAACTGTAGTTTCATGAGCAAATATTTAAGGCAAGTTTGAGCCTATTAGGGGAAAAAAAAAATACACAAAGCATCCAAGGTTATAATTTGAAACATGCAGAAAAACAAACTACAGAAAAACAGGAAAACATTTTATCTTTATGAGAAACATATAGAGAGGTGTATGTATGCTGTTTGACATAGAGTGAGCATAATTTGCATAGTTGAATATGAATTTAAGAACTTAGGATTGGAAGGAATCTCCTGAAACATATTGCTTGGTCCTCTTCTATCACAGGCAATTATTTCACATAACTTTTTCACAGTCTACCACATTCCAGATTAAAAGTAGGCATTTTTTTCTACCTTGGGATGCTGTTTCTGTGCTTTGATTCTCGGATGGTTAGAAGCCTTCTAATCTCTAGGCTAAATTTATTCATGGCCAGTTTATTTTGATTTTGTTCATGGCCATTTGTTTCTGTTCCAGCACTGACTTTTGGCTTGATTTCCTCCCTTGAACAAATATATTTATTTGCAGGCTTTTTTTGACTTTTCTAAACAAGGCAATTCATAGAGGTTCCTTTTATTTGATAGTATGTCCCTTCCTAATTATTGTAATATACTTCTCTGCATCTCTTTCAATTCGCTCTTGTACACAGGAATTCAGATAGGGCCTTGTCAGTGCTTTATGCAGCCCTATGAGTGTTTTCTTAACCCCCCCTGCAAATGTACTGATTGATGTAATCTGTCTGTGATCATATCTGCCATTTTTGGAAATTTATCTGTATCACCCTATATATGTCTTTTTCTTCCTCCCCTTTTCAGTTTGCTGTATTTCTGGCTTAGAGTATAATTTCCTATTAGTCTCTAGCTGTGTAGCCTTCACTGCATTGTATTTCATCCTACCTCTATTACTTTACTCGTCGAGGTTTTCTCATTCTTTATATATGATATCCCAATCTTCTCTTGCATTGATATTGACATTGTCTCCTTCTTTTTGTTCATTAGGAAATTCCAGTGTATTCTTACCTTTTTTTAGTGAATATCATTATTAAAAGCTTGATTGTTCTGGTAACTTTCATTTTGATAATGGTACAGCAATCTTTTTTTTATTTTATCATTTGGTAAAATGTAACTGTGGGGAGTGGGCTTTGTATTTCAGTAATATCATAATAAGCATACATTTCTTAAGTCAATACTTGCTATGGTATTGTGAGAAGATATTGTTCATGATACAGGCCAGGAAGCGTGTCATAGAATCATAGAAAGGTTTGGGTTGGAAGGGACCTTAAAGATCACCTAGTTCCAACCCCCCTGCCATGGGCAGGGACACCTTCCACTAGACCAGGTTGCTCAAAGCCCCATCCAACATGGCCTTGAACACTCCCACAGATGGGGCATCCACAGCTTCTCTGGGCAACCTGTTCCAGTGCCTCACCACCCTCATAGTGAAGAATTTCTTCCTTACATCTAATCTAAATCTACCCTCTTTCAGTTTAAAGCCATTACCCCTTGTCCTATCACTCCGTGCCCTTGTAAAAAGTCCCTCTCCAGCTTTCTTGTAGGCCCCTTCAGGTGCTGGAAGGCTGCTATAAGGTGTCCCTGGAGCCCTCTCTTCTCCAGGCTGAACAACCCCAACTCTCTCAGCCTGTCTTCATAGGAGAGGTGCTCCAGCCCTCTGATTATCTTTCTGGCCCTCCTCTGGACTCTCCCCAACAGGTCCATGTCGTTCTTATGTTGGGGGCCCCAGAGCTGAACACAGTACTCCAGGTGGGGTCTCATGAAAGCGGAGTAGAGGGGGAGAATCACCTCCCTTGACCTCCTGGTCACGCTGCTTTTGATGCAGCCCAGAATACCCTGGGCTGCAAGCGCACGTTTCCGGGTCATGTTGAGCTTCTCATCAACCAACACCCTCAAGTCCTTCTCCTCAGGGCTGCTCTCAATCCATTCTCTACCCAGCCTATATTTGTGCTTGGGATTGCCCTGACCAATGTGCGGGACCTTGCACTTGGCCTTGTTGAACTTCATGAGGTTTGCACGGGCTCACCTCTCAAGCCTGTCAAGGTCCCTCTGGATGGTATCCCTTCCCTCCAGCGTGTTGACTGCACCACACAGCTTGGTGTTGTCAGCAAACTTGCTGAGGGTGCACTCAATCCCACTGCCCATGTCGCCAACAAAGATGTTAAACAGTGCTGGTCCCAATACCAACCCCTGAGGAACACCACTTGTCACTGGTCTCCACTTGGACATTGAGCTGCTGACCACAACTCTTTGAGTGCGACCATCCAGCCAATTCCTTATCCAGTGAGTGGTCTACCTGTCAAATCCATGTCCCTCCAATTTAGAGACAAGGATGTCATATGGGACAGTGTCAAATGCTTTGCACAAGTCCAGGCAGATGATGTCAGTTGCTCTTCCCTTATCCACCAATGCTGTAACCCTGTTGTAGAAGGTCACCAAATTTGTCAGGCATGATTTGCCCTTAGTGAAGCCATGTTGGCTGTCACCAGTCACCTCCTTATTTTCCATGTGCCTTAGCATAGTTTCCAGGAGGATCTGCTCCATGATCTTGCTGGGCACAGAGGTGAGACTGACTGGCCTGTAGTTCCCCAGGTGTTCCTTTTTCCCCTTTTTAAAAATGGGGGCTATGTTTCCCCTTTTCCAGTCAGTGGGAACTTCACTGGACTGCCACAGCTTCTCAAATATGATGAATAGTGGCTTAGCAACTTCCTCTGCCAGTTCCCTTGGGACCCGTGGATGCATCTCATCAGGTCCCATGGGCTTGTGCACCTTCAGCTTTGATGGTCTTGAACTTCCTTCGATGGTCTCGAACTTCCTTTCGAACCACCTTCGATGGTCTTGAACCTGATCTTCTCCTACAGCGGGTGGTTCTTCATTCTCCCAGTCCCTGTGTTTGCCTTCTGTGACTTGGGTGGTGTCACTTGAACACTTGCTGGTGAAGACTGAGGCAAAAAAAGTCATTGAGTACCTCAGCCCCCTCTGTACCCTGGGTAACCAGGTCTCCCGTTTCCTTCCAGAGAGGGCCCACATTTTCCCTAGTCTTCCTTTTATCACCAATGTACCTATAGAAGCTTTTCTTGTTGCCCTTGATGTCCCTGGCCACATTTAATACTATCAGGGCATTAGCTTTCCTAACCTGATCCCTGGCTGCTTGGACAATTGCTCTGCTGCTTGGACAATTGCTCTGTATTCTGCCCAGGTTACCTGTCCTTGCTTCCACCCTCTGTAGGCTTCCTTTTTGTGTTTGAATTTGTCCAGGAGCTCCTTGTTCATCCATGCAGGCCTCCTGGTGTTTTTGCCTGACTTCCTCTTTGTTGGCATGCATTGCTCCTGAGCTTGGAGGAGGTGATCCTTGAATATTAAGTAGCTTTCTGGGCCCCCTTTTCCCGCTGGGGCTTTAGTCCATGGTACTCTACCAAGCAGACCCCTGAAGAGGCCAAAGTCTGCTCTCCTGAAGTCCAGGGTAGTGAGCTTGCTGTGCACCCTCTTCGGTACTCTAAGGATCTTGAACTGCACACTACATGGTCACTGCAGCCTAGGCTGCCCTTGAGCTTCACATTCCCCACCAGCCCCTCCTTGTTGGTGAGAACAAGGTCCAGCATAGCACCTCTCCTTGTTGGCTCCTCTGTCACTTGGGGAAGGAAGTTATCAACGCATTCCAGGAGACTCCTGGATTGCTTATGCCCTGCCTCCAACAGATATTAGGGTGGTTGAATTTCCCCATGAGGACCAGGGCTTGTGAATGTGAGGCTGCTCCTACCTGCCTATAGAGGGCCTCTGATCAGTCTTCCTGGTTGGGTGGCCTGTAGCAGGTGCCCTCTATAATGTCACCTGTCCCTGCCCTCCATTTAATCCTGACCATAAGCTCTCGGTCGGCTCCTCATCCATCCCCAGGTGGAGCTCCATGCACTCCAGCTGGTCACTGACATAGAGGGCGACACCCCCTCCTCATCTCCCCTGCCTGTCTTTCCTGAAGAGCCTGTATCCTTCCATTCCAACGCTCCAGTCATAGCAGCCATCCCACCACGTCTCCGTGATGCCAATAAGATCGTAGCCCTGCAGGCATATATGCATGTCTCTAACCCCTCTTGTTTATTCCCCGTGCTACGTGCATTTGCATAGAGGCGTTTAAGTTGAGCCCCCGAAGACGCTGCCTTACTGGCTGAAGTGCCTGGAATTCCTTTGTGCTGCTCTTCAGGTGCTCTCCTGCTGACCCGTGATCCTGAGCAGTTTGGGGGTTTTTTAAATGTTTAGCTGTTATTATTGCCAGTACATAACAGCACATATATGAAAAGCCATATTAGCAATAACATTTTCTTTAATTAATTTTTCCATGAATGAATTCCTATTAGAAATTCATTCTTACTACATTGTATTATGTTGTGATGCACTTTGGTGAAATTAACTCGAAGAGCTGCTCTTTGCAATTTTAATATTCCACTGGGTTTTCCATTCTAGAAAACTCATTATTATACATGTACAAAGCTGAAAAGAAACAAGAGAGAGGCATATTGTGTGAATAACAGTCAGGGAAAAGAGACAGCTGGCATGATAATTTTCTAATAAAGCTTAGAAAAGGCTGCTGTGTCTTGAAAAAATGAAAGAGTTTTAATTTGAGTATTCCTTTTGTTTGGGTTTGCTTTGTACTAAAAAGTTCTGAATCCTATTCACACCTTTTATGAATATTAACTGAAAAACAAATATATCTTGTCAAGTTCTTCTACTTGGTAGGTGCAAAAGAATCAGTGGTGTGTATCCAGAGGGGGATGGTATTTCTTGTTCTTCTTATCCACTCTTATTCTCCTCCAACCAGATTGTACAGTTTGGATCTTGATAAATAGAGATCTTCTGAATTGTGGACAACTTACTAACACACGGAGCCTTTAACTGTCTGTGTGCCGAACTGCAGCCCCTAATAAATGCTTGTAAATTTCTTAATTCCTATCCCATTTCAGATCATGACTTTGGAGGCTGTGCCCAAAAGGAGCCCCCCTGTCAGGAGGCTGTGGCACTGGTCTTTGCTTTAGGAAGATACTAGACAGCAGTCATAGGAATTAAACATTTCACCTGTGACCTTCAAAGTCACACAAATCTTGTTACTTGTAAGTAAAACTTTAATTAATTTTTTTCCAGATATATGACATTTTTAAGACTAGGTATTACCTTCTTAAAGGTTTTAAACCAGATTTTAAAAAAAAATATAGAAGTATTTACATTTAATTACAGAACTCAAACACACTCACAGCTTAGAGAGGCAAATTAAGGTGAAATTTTAAATTAATATGGGAGGGAAAAGTTAATCCATGAAAGTGAAATTTGAAACACCAAATTCTATGCTCACTGCTACCTTTGAGCAGTGGACTGCAAGACATCAGGTAGCATTCACTAAACTGCATTTCTAGCTAGTCTTGGATTTTGTAAGGCTTTAGAAATGTAATGACTACAGTTTTGAACACTTTTTTTTTTAAGTGGTTTTTGAAATGTATTAGTCCAATAAATTTTTTTTTCTATTATTCCTTGGCTTGATATGTTGTTCTAATGTGTTGCCCTGGTATTAGATTGTCCTAACTCTTCTCTATTTTCATCCATTCATCCTTTTCATACAATATAACGTTATTGACATTAATGAAGTTACTGCTAATTTATGCCACAGTGAGAGAGAAAGGAATCAGGCTCATTATATCTGGTATCACAGTTCATGAGAGAATTGGTTAATTGCATTCCATTAGTAATTAACGTAGAGGAATATGAAATACTAATGTTTTGTAAACCGCACATTTAATAGCCCTTATTCCCAGTAACCATAGGGCTGCAGGTGACAGAAACAAAGGTCTCCACCTATAGATGGAACTTTTGCTGCTGTTAAATGAAAAACACGCTGACAGGGTTTTTGAAAACCACAGTACGTAGTCACGGAGTATGTGGCATTGATACCAAACTCCAGATATTTATCTGACATTTAGTTTAATGATTAAAATGAATTATTAATTGTTCCCGTTTTTCTCTTTCATTATTTTTCTCAGTTTTTTTTCAGTACTTGAAACATTCTAACTCATTTTTCTGTTCAACCTCGTCACATGAGCTGTATGTATCGCAGCGGGTTGCTGTCACTGGGTTCAGGTTCCCAGAACCCTATGTAGACCCAGGATGGTTTCGGCAGATTCAGTGCTACAGGTGGGAGGATATAGCAAGAAGGTCAATTATAACTACATGCCTGCTCCATTGGAGGCAGAGATTGAGTGACCCAGCAGGAAGAAATCCTAATGATAAAGTCAAGAGAGTTCAAGTTAAGAAATCTTTCAATTTAAATCAAACAGTATGGGCTCTGTTCTGCTAGGAGTGGGTTTGGAAGCTCCCTGCTTAGAGCTGGAGCCAGAAAACATAGGTACACAAGGTAAACAAACACTGGTACTATTTTTCCACTTTTTGGTCTGTAGGACTAACGCATACAGCCTCCCCATGTAGACAAAGAACTTTTCCTTGCATTTAAAAGTGCCATTCACATATCTTTTAAATTTGTTTAGCCACATCTATTCCTTCATTTCATTCTGTCTACTGGCACAAAGATTTTATTTGGGCTGTGATGCTACCAGGTTTTATGGCGTTGTAGAAGACATGAGCTTCATTTGCAAGGACATAGAGAGTTTGAACACAAGTCTGCTAATGGGGTGGCTTTGCTGTTTAGAACGCCATGTCTGGGGGACTGTCTATTTGAGAGAATTTTCTTTTTGCGTACTTATTGTTTCAGTAAACTTCATCTGAAAACATATTCTGTGGCTGTTTTTGAATAGGTATGTTTCCAAGCCTCCCATTCATTTGATGTTGAGATGTCTCTGTCAGCCCTAGAGCCGTTCCCATATCCATTTATTTCTCAGTCTTTCATTCTCGGCAGTTTCGTCATTACTGCACAAAACAAATCCCCAGACATATCACATATATTGAAAACTGATTCACTCCTTAATAGATGACACAGTTTTAAAATACAGTGTATATGGTGTATTGGTGAAATGGAAAGTGTTTAGCAAAACCAGTGATCATTTACATTTCAGTTATTTCCTAATGGTGACTATGTAGAGGTCCTTTGAATCTCGGAATGCATTAAAAAAAAAAAAAATCAGCCTGTAGAAGGATCCAGTCCACTCAATCAAGATGAAACAAATTAACCCATTAGTCCTAGTTTCATTTCCTGGAGTGTGTGTTTGAGTAAAATACCATGTAACTGACACTACCTCTGTGTCGTCTCCCATTGATAAGTCTAATGAACTGCCTTACATGGGAAGGTTGAAAACACAGTGGCTATCAAATTGTCCGCCGTGATATCTAGTTCTGGAATAATTTTGGTTATCACAACTGTTTTCATGAGCTTACAGTGGTTGAGGGATCATGGCTTTGACATGTTTGAAATACGGGGGACTCCTAGCTTTCCTCTTAGGGAATTCTCATCTGGGAAACATCTTTACATTAAACAAGTATAAGCTCTTCTCCAGTGTCCCCCTTCAATGATAGTGGATGAGGCTGGGCAGAGAATGAAAAGTCATGGCTGAATATTGAATTGTGCTTAACACTTCACAGAAAGCACTTGTAGCTGAAGTAATAGCGTACCCAATGTATTTCCTCTCCACTTCGTGGCTTTGCTATTTATTGCTACCCTAAAGTCAGGGCGTGAAGTGTGTATTTAAACAGTGTTCCTTTTTTTTCCCCAACTAATTGTAGTCTTTGACTTTGAATGACAGTTTATTTGTAAATTAAGAATAAGTGTGAGTAAGAAGGAATGGATAGCCCAGGTGATAGGTAGCAGATACATAGTCTTTCATTTGTAGCTTGCCAGTTCAAATTTGGCTCGGGTCTGTATTGACAGAAATTCATTATCATCTGATGGTTGTTTGGGAGTCTGTGTGAAAGGAACTGATGGTATTCACATTCAAAAAAACAACAACAAAAAACAAAACCTGTCACAATTACATTCTTTTTGGCAGCCTCTGTGAGCATGAGGATGAACTTCCCTCTGACATCTTAAAGCAGTCTTTCCAGATTAGGCTTCAGGCGAATTGGCAGGATGATGTGGAAATTTGCAGACGCTCTCCAAGTTTTATCTATCCTTTGCCTAATCAAAGGACCTGAAGCCTGTAAATGATAAAAACCAGAAGTGGCTTCTATGGGGCCTCTATCTTTTGCTCTTTCAGGTGCCCAATGTGCAATTGCTGCCCTCTAATTACCAGAGAATTCCAAGCATCCACAGCAGCTGAAAACAGATAATTTGGATGAGCCACTCTAGCTTTAAAAATATTCATCTGAGAGATTTGCCCTTGGGCAAATGTAAGTCTGCCAGACAGACCGAAATATAATGGAGTCATTTTTGTCCCTTAGCCTTGTCTACAGTTTGGTAAAATTAACTGCCAAAATCTTGTAGCAAAGGTAGAGACCAAATCTTTCAGGAAAGCGTTTTCCAAGCGTGGCGATATTTAACTTCATTGGGAAAGTGCGGTATGTCAATACGAACTTTTCCCACCCCCCTATTCTGTCTCTTTCTGAGGCAGTCATACCATTTCATTTTAGCAATACAGAAACCTTCAACCACTAAAGGATGTGCCAGCCAAAAACCATCACTGCCAACAATTATATGCTAGATGTGTGTGGGCAATAACATATGCACTTAAAAGGACTGAAAAAGAAGGTAAGCATGGTTCTTAGCATTTTATCTTGTCTTGAGTTTCAGTGTCTCCCTAAAATTAGAATTAATTTCAAACAGCAAAAAATCTCTGGGAACAGAACATGTAGGAGCCCTGTGATGAGCCAGGAGATTTTCAGACCACAATTTTGTTACTGTTACAAGGGAATGCATAAGCAGAACTGTCTTCATTACTCCTTTAAATAATTAATGCTTTCAGTATATTTCAGGCATTGATTATCTGACCAGTTGTTAATGAACAAAGCTAGAGTGCCTTATGGTATTTTTCTTTTATTTGTACTTGAAGTCTCTAATAACCTGAGCATATGTTGATACACACGTAGGTACAAGAAGTAGGATTTTAGTGGTGACTGGAGTGTGACATGACTCATCTCCAGCATATAAAAAATAGACAAGATGTATTATAAAGGCAGATTTAATGCAAAAAAAAAAAAAAAAGGAGAAACAGTGTGCAGGATACTTTTATGCTTGTATAGGAATGAAAGTGAGGAGATTCAAAAGGTTTTTGTCTTTGATCTACTGAGGCATTTTCTATTGTATTTCTAAGAATATATTTCACCTGCGGTCCAGCATTAACTGGATTCACTATTGTCTGTTGGAAGTCAAATCCAGGCCAATTTATATTTTGGCCATTCAAGATCTAGTTTCAATATATTTCTACTCTTCAACAGCTCCCACTTCAGCTTGCTTAGGTTATTAGGCAGAGTCACCCTTTATATTGGTGCTGAGGCCGGTATAGGAGGAATGAAATATCATAGGCCCGATTTGTATTTTATACAAATAAACAAAATCTTATTATTCTTATTTATGTACGCCTATACACTTAGTTTGGCTTTTGTGGATCAGGTGGCTGTCTCGTTCTTTGGAACTATTATATACTATACCTATTGAAGGAGGTAGAGTATTGGCTTGGAATTACTCAAAGACTGTAAGTTTGTCCATGCGTGCCTTGGCTTTCTGGGCTGAGTACTGAAAAAGTCACTCTCGGGGCTGAATTGGGGTATACTATGTATTCATTAAAAACAAAGGACATTCTGTGGAGTACTGTGTACATTTTTTACCATCTATTTTCATAAAAGGTGACTACCCTTGGCACAGGTGCAGAGAAGGTCAGGGAAGAAAAGAACAATCATGCCAGAAGAGCTTTGTTTGTTTATTCCAGTAAAGTCTGCGAAAGGGTAAATTTTACCCTATAAATGTATTGTAGGATTGACGTCCAAGAGGGAAAGTTGGCATTAAACTAAAAACAAATGGGTAACACTGCCAATGAATGAGTTTAGACTGGAAATTAGAAGAAGGTTTCTGAATACTGGAGGAGAGAGGTTTTGAAACAGCCTTCCCATAACAGGGGAAATAATGCTACCTTATTTTTTGTTTGAGGCAATTATGAAATGGCGTAGATAATGTGGTACCTTTAATCACTGGAAACTTGACTTAATGAGCGAGGAAGACATTTCTAGTCAGAAGGCCTATAAGCCCAGAACAGAACAGTGACTGAATTCTCACTCCTGCCTTCTGGCTGAACAGCTCAATCAACAGGTCATTATTTTTTCTTGCATGGGTCTTTCACACCAGTATAAGAAGTATCATAGGAAAAATATTAAAGGTCTTTTCACAAGACAGGTTTCTGACAGCCTTGGTTGTTCTGTGGGTAGAAAGAGCATTTGCTATCTTGTTCTGGCTGTGACTGTGCTCGGGTTCCTCAGCTGCAGAGCTTGCAGGTCCCTGGGAGCAGGTTTCCATCAGGAGCATCATAGGTCCTGAGCCCTGAACGTCTGCCCGCTGGAGTAGCTATTGGCCGCTTACTTATTGTTGAGAGCTCTGTGTAGACGTGGCCGTTCTCTCTGTGTCTTTCCTTCTCCCTCTGCTATCGTAATCAAACAAATAGCGTGTTATTTTTACAGAGTATCTATTTGCTTGGTTTTAGCTCTGGTTTTAATGCCAGAGTCATTTTTAGCTACACGCACAGCAAAGAATCCAAATAAATAATCAATTAATAATCAGCAGTCAAATGCTATGCAATTATCTATCATGTTTAAAGATTTAGCATGTGCTGTAGATGTTTTTACATTTTAAATGCGGTTATTTTTTTTGGTGTCAAATACCTCTGCTTCCCCAAATTTTTTGGATACTGCTAGTATGTACAAAACTGAGATTGTACATTTTGTATTTGCTTTAATTCTGCAGTTGTGCCATATGTTTGCAAAAGTAAAGTCTACCTTTGGAACTCATAGAAGTATGGCAGAGATTAATAAACTTCATCTATGGCTTACTATTGCAGCTGTAAATTAAAATGAAATTATATTCAGATGGTGTCTATATATTACTGTTAAAGAAACATTTTGCCAAAGATTTTACAAATTATGCAATTTATCCTGTTACTAGTAAAACTGCAGCTACAAATACATTCCTTGAGCATTTGACTTTTAAAACTAGTGTACGAAGAGGTTTGTTAGTATCGTTTGTAACACTGAGCATCAGTCACATAACTGAGAGTTATTGATAAACATCTAAACCTGTAAATAAAATGCGCCTGCTGTTCTACTCCGCTGGCTTTGATTGGAGGTGCGGCATTTCCCCAGAAGATTGTGTACTTGATTTTACGCTGCTGGATCAGATGATTCTGTCACTTACAAGCTCACTAGTATGGTTTTGTGGCAAGCAAACAATAAATATTTGAAATTCACTCTAGTAAAATGGGAAAGGTGTATCAACTTCAGCATGGTATTCATCAGAAAACTAATGTTTACACGTGTCTCATTTTATGCAAAAGTAATTTTTAACGATGGAGTCTAATCAGTATGTTATTCTGATCTTTTTATTACCTAGGTCTTTATTATCAGGGTTGCATATGATGTTTAGATGGAAAATGTAGTTCTTGTTTGCTCCTAACTTTACCTGAAGGGGTAAGACAGTCACCATTTTGTACTCACAGACAAGTGATTGCACTTTGCAGTTCTTACATGAATAATCCTAATGAAATCAATCCGAGATCACTGAGTAGGTGCAAGAACATCCATCTATTCAAATGGGATTTAATGTAGGGTATACTGAATTTTGGTTGTTGACAACTGCAGTAAGTTTTCCCCCTCTATGTGATTGTATCTGTGCAAGAACTAGTTTAAAAATTATTTGAGCAAAACTTGAAACCTTTAATGAATTTTTTCTCGTGAGGGAAGATTTAATTTTTTGGGCCCTCGCTTACTGGTCAACACAAGCCCTTCTGCCCTCGCTTACTGGTCAACACAAGCCCTTCTGCTAGTGCTGATGGTATGGAAACCTCTCAGCTTTCTTGTCCCTGAAACATGATACTCTATCGACTGAGTATCGCAAGGGTTTGCCCATGTACCAACCCCTGTGAGAGAAGAGGGGCAGCAGCGTTAGTTTGCAGGTGAGGCATGGGCTGTTTAGGGGGTCTGTTGCCCTCATGGGACCTTGTTGAGGTGATAGGTCCCCAGCTGCAAATGGAGAACCCCGGGCCTCCCTCTGGCCCTGTGACTTGGTCTTTGCTGTCCGTGGTAAGCAGTTGTTTTGGCGCTAGCGCAGATGACTGAAGAGTCATCTTAGCTGGCTGCGATTCATGTATTTGATTATATATTCTAGTTTGGTAAAATCCTGCCATTCTTGTATTTGAATATAGTTAGCTAAAAGTATTGAATTCATTTTGTCTTTTTTTATGCTGACCACAAGGTCATGGACAGCAAGATGTTAGCTAAGTTGATTCCTCCCAATCGTACCCAAATGATTTACAATTTTGTAGTTAAACAAATCCGAGCAGAGAGAAAGGGAAGATCATTCCCACACTTTCATTCCGTGGGGACCCTTTGGTCTTTTGTCCTGCTGATTTCTATTTTGAAAATAAATTGGAAAAGCCTTTTAGAGGAAAGACTTTAGAATATAAAGCCTTTGGGACTTTCCAGTTTGAGAGAGAAGCGTAGCTTTATTTGCCTTTAAATAATAAAGTTTATTTTTTTCTGTTTAAGTATTTATAACAAGTGAGACTGGGGTTTACAGTATGTAGTGCAGAATTCCATTTTCCAGAATGTCCTATTACTTTTTAATTGCTTTATGCTTTTAGAAAGTGATAATATAGAATGGTTAATCATTCAGATTAATGAAACAATTATTTGTAGAACAGGCAACTGCTTTCTATGAAGGTTGGTTTACATGTTATGTATCTAACAGCTGTGCATCTCATGGCTAACCCTTTATCCTGCAAACTGAAGAGGAAAATAAAAACTGTATTAACTAAATAAAGAAATACACTGTTCTTCCTCTGAATTTTCACAATGGAGCGTTCCTCCTTGTCTGTTAATGTTTGTGAACTCTTCAGTATCAAGTACATTTTTCATTGACTGTATTTTTTTGTCTTAATCTGGCAGTCTCAAAGCACTTTATTAACTTTAATTAAATTTTTATATTACCTTAAAAAGTGACTTTTGAAAAATGGTATTTCGGGAATACTGTAACCAAGAGGTCATTTCACAAGATTATTACTACTCTGAAGTGCTGCTGAGATTTGGTTTTCAGTTCCTCTACCTTTGGTTGAAATGTAAGAGATGAAAAGAACCAATTTGAAATGTCAGAAATCAAAATAAGTTACTAGAACTAGTAGAGTTCAAAAATACAATCACATATTTGCAATCTCACAGAATATCATAACGATTCACATTTTAAAGGAGTATTATACTGACAAGCCCAAAATTTAGTTGAATTAGAATTTTTCGGTGTCAGTACGTGAAGTTGCTTTGCTGATAAACAGATGCGTAAATCTGTCTTGTTTGCCTAGTGGGCAATTGTTGATAAAAATAAGCCCCAAAATACTGAGAATAAAATAGATGAATCCTGGGTCCACGTGATTTCCTCACACAATTAGCATACAGTCCCTGGAAGAAAAAAAATAAAATTCTGGGGAGAGAGGTTGCATAGGACAAACAGCATTCTGGATGCAGAGTGCTTCATTAACTTGGTTTTTCTTTTTTTTTGCTGGCCTCTTTTCTGCCTTGGACTCTATTTCCTGATCTGTATATTGTTTCTCAGGTAGCGAAGCTGGAATCACAGTTGCAGTTTCTCCATAAAGCCAGTGTCTGTGCAGCAAACACTAGGTCTGGATAATCCAAAAGTACCACTTGTGGCTCATCAGTATTTTAATGCAAAGGTGATTATTGATGAGGTGTTCTTGGTGTTCTTGGCTAGTAATTTAATTAAAGCTTACTCATTATACACATATCCATCCTCCTGACTGGGCCCAAAAAATGTTTCTGTGTTTCTGTTGGCAGCTTAAGCGAAGCTCTGATCTATTATTGCACTGATGCTATGTGTGTGGGGTTAAGTTTTAAAACCGTATTTGTATGATTAATGATACAAAGGAAACCCAATCAATGTCAGTGTGCGTGTTGATTTAACCCACTGAATCACCTGATCCCCCGCCTTGGACTCCAGAGCAAGTTCGTAGTCATTATCTTCTTGAGCTAAGAAATAATAAATAATTTTCTTACCATTTTAATGGGGGCTTCAAATTTTTACCTGTGGAATGCCCAGCTGTATTGCTGCCCCCCAAATGAGAAGTGACGGGAGCCAGGAGACACTCACTCGGTGCGGGGCTGCCCCTCGGTCCGATGAGTGGTGTCTCTTGTTTAGCTCCTTGTTCTTGCCGAACTCGCATTTTTGTGGAAGTCACAAGGTGGGAGCTGCTAACTCCCAGAGGTGCTGCAGGGACCTGCTCCTTGCCCTGCTGCTGTTCAGGGTCTACCCACGTACTGGCACTGGTGCGTGGGCCACGGGCTGCACATCCCCAACTTTAAACCTGATGTAGTTTTCATTAGTGCTTTTCAGACCGCGTATCTTGAAGGTTTCCAGCCCTCGATCCTGCGGTCATGAATGGAATGGTTTTCTGGAAGTCTAGTCCTAATTTTGTCAATGTTTGTCCTTTATCAAAAAATACCACCTGGATTTAGTACGTGGTTCAGAAGGGACCCGGGACTCGCAAGTCAGCTGAGGGGTGTGATTCAGACGGCACGCTGCGAGCGCTGCCTGGGGAGGCTTTCGCAGCGCCTGCCTGCAGTAAGGAGAGAGCCTCGCTGCAGAGAGAACAGATGCATTTCAGAGTCGCCCGCCAAAGGGATTATATTATGCTCCCTTTTTAAACTTTCCCAAACACACACCATCTGTTTCACACTAGATACTTACAGGGTTTGATCAAATTAGAAGTCATGCTGAAAGGGAAAACTAAGGTTAGCATGGACAGCTTTCTTAAAGCTACAGAAGTCACGGCACCGTTGCGTTAAACCTTGAGTATTGACCTCGGTAAACTGGATGAAACGTTGCAGCTTAGTGACATTGCTAATTGCACATGTTCACTTATAGTCTCAATCAGAGTAACATTTGTAAAAGTAAAATTGAGAAAATATCCTATAAAACGACAGCAGGAGGAAACAAGAGTGGTGGACAAATACGAGTGGCTGACAAAAATGAGGTAAAAGTACTGAAGCAGATGTTGACTGGTTCAGAATAGCTACCATTAGATATGCCTGACTGCAGAAAAAACCTCTGAAAACACTGGAGTTCAAAAATCTTCCTCCTGGCACAGAATGGTAGGACCTAGTCCCAAAGTCTGTGCTAGGGAAGTCACCTAGGAATTGTATGACAGTGATACGAATGAAACGGAGACAAGCAGAGGAACTGAAATATATTGCGATCGAATAAGAATCGTTTTCATGGTCAGAAAGGAAGGGAAAGAGAAGGGATGGAGGCTTACAAATCTTTCATAGGTTTAGCAAGGCAGCAGTCTTGTGCCTATTTCAGTTCTGAGGCTCTGATTTGCAAAGGTATTTAGTTATTGCTTCGTTCAGCATTACAAGATGTGACTTGCATAGTTAAAGCAGTGAGGCTCTAGGAAAACTCATCACTTCGGAATATAAAGCTTAGGCTCCTTTGGGTGTGTCTCTCTAATAGCTGTGCTTGAGTTCAGGTGTAAGACTTTAGAGCTGGGTGGCTTAATCCAAATCCAAAGCGAGTTTCCTGCCTGTCCTTAACCCCTGCTCTGTGCTCCCTGGCAGGGGCTAGATGCCAACACATAAACTATGTGGGCAAATGGAAAGTTTACGTCAGCTGCAATTTTTACACGCAAGCTGCTGTGATGCCGTAAACAGTAGATAAACCTGGGAGGCATTGCAAAGCTGGGAGGAATCCTGCGGAGCAGTCCTAAAAACCTAGACCTCAACTGTTTGTAGTGAAAAGGATGTGATACAGTCATCTCCTTGTCCTGAGGCAAACCAGTATGAAACCTGAGATATAACTGAAGAAAGCGTTATCAAAAACTTTGGTTTTGCTGTGTTAAAATTGTTGTAGTGAAATCTGAGGCATAATCACAAAGAACATATGCCACATATTATCTTGTTTTGAAGTTTTGTTCAGTTTATTTGAGACAATTCGAAAATAGAACTATAGACATATAAACCACTTCTAAAATAATGCCAAAACACCATGGAAAAGGCTGTGTTGAAGACATTTCCAAGCCATCTAACAGCAGGAAGTAGAGGAATTTTTTTATTTTTTGAGCATCCAAGATCCAGTTATCTCAAAAATGTTTATCTTGCATCGAAATAAAGTCTCTTCTTGTATGATGGTCCTGTAGTTGAGTAAACTGCCAGATATAGGTATTTATTTAAACCAAACCGCCAAATGCTGTAAAGCTCATTAATAACTCCTCATTGCAACCATTCATTTAACGTTTATTTTTGCAAAAAAAAGCCCTAGTTTAAGATATGCTTTTAAATCACAAACGTTTATATTGGCCCCTTAGGCACGAGTGGGACAGAGCTGGTAGGGCAAATTTGGAATAATATTTTGATTTGTTACTCCATTAGAATATTGCTTGCTTCTTTCATAGAATCATAGCATGGTTTGGGTTGGAAATAGACAGGTACAAGACATCTTGAAAGTTTTTTTTCATTACATATGTAGAACTTTTTGACATAAACCAGGTAGATACAAAGGAGATTGCTCTTCTGTTCACTACACTTTTGAAACCAGGAGGCATCACAATTTTGCACGCAACGTCTTGATTACGTTCCTTTATAAGATGGCATTTTTCTAAAAATTAATTTGCTTTTTAAAGAGCATTTCACAAGCCTACACTGACATTCCACATAAGCGGAATGTGATACTGCCAAACCAGATAATCTATATCACGAATTCTCTACAATATCTGCTCGTAGGACTTTGAAAGCAGAGCTGCTGGGGTTATTCCTGGCCTATGGGCTAAGGGGATTTAGACTAGCAATGTTGCCAGGATATTCTTTGCTGATTAGAAATTGATTCCAGATCCTCGCTCCCATGATAAATTTTGTACACTTTCACATAGGCATGATCTAGAATATATAAATACTATAGTGACATGATGGAAAAAGGGATTGGTGAAAGAACTGCGCACATCTGTCAAATTTTTATCTTTACCTTGAATTATTTTTGAATTAACCTTTCTTTTAATCTACAAGCTTCTTGCTTGAGGCAAAACAGTCTTTACTTCACAAAACCATCTGCCTGATTTCAAGACTTTCATATCAATGGACAGACCTAGGATAAGGCACCATGTAGCGGTAGGCAATGTGACAGGAGCTTTGACAAATTGGAGATAAATTACATGAACAGAAAGAACATACCATTGAGTGCTGAGTGATATACTAATTATATTTTTGTGCTTTATAAGTGAGAGACAGCTAAGACGGAGGGCAAAGTCACCGGTCATACTAGTTCCGAGATGCATTGAGAACATTGCATGCTTCATCATATACTCTGGAAGTTTGAGTTTAAAGCTTTGGGGGGGGGGGGAGGCATTTACCAGGCTAAAACTTTGTCTTGAACTTTTCTATACATCAGACAAGAGAAATGAATGGAGGGTAAAGTAGATTCTCTATCAGGCAGCAGCATCTGCGTAATAAATCAAGTCTAGTCCCATTGTTGATATTGTTATCACTTTTTTTTTAGTACTATTAAAACCAAGATCAGTTAGCTTGTGCAGCAGTAAAACCTGACCTTAAATCTAGTGCAAAATATGTCAATTATTCTTAACATTTTTTGTATGTCTTAGGAGTGAGTGTGCGCTCTAGAATCCGTTTCCAAATCTAGAATCCGAAGGGTAGGGAAGAAAATGTTGTTTGCAAAGTTTATGGATTGTTATCAGAGCTAAACAGGAGACAAACCCCCCCCTTCTCTTCCTCCAGAACAAGCGCAGTGTTAGTGGGGTCAAAGGCAGCGGGTGACTGGTATGGTACCGCTGGTGAATTCAGTAGGAGGTTAGCGGTAGCTGGTATGAGACAGGAAGTGCCTGAACTGAAAAATGTTAAAATAAAGATTGCAGTACAAATGTAAACAGAGCGTATTATAATATTCACATCATCCATCCTTTGTAGCTGGGCAAGTCTTTTATTGTATTTGTACAGCACCTTGCACAGTGAGGACTTCATCTATAATAGAAGCTTCTAAGTACACGTAAATAACAGTAAGCATTTCTGTTCCTCGCTGAGCAAATTTAACTAAGAATGCTTTCTTCAGAAATGCAATATTGAGTGAACAGACCATGAAAACTGTCACTGGGCTTTTTTTCTATAATCTATCAGGTTTTATGTGCTGTTCCTATAGTACTGTGTAACGTCTCACAGGGGCACTTTTCAAAGATACACCCTGTTTTTATTTGCAATTAGAGCTGTTATCACTCTCCTTAAATAATGCATTTCATAATTTAAAGCAGACAGGGAAAACTACACAAACGTGAACTTAAGTGTATCTCTACAACACTCCTGCAAGGAAGTTTAAAATGATGATATTGTTATTACTTTCATTGCTAAATCAATGTACCAAATACAGTAATCAAATTTTAGACAGGGGTTACCAAAAGAGTTCTCACAGAAAATTGCATGCAGTGTTTGACATTATGGATTTGTTTTTAACCTACCAAGCAGTTGGCAAAATATTAAAAATACAGCTATTTTTACAATGCTTTCCAAATAGAATATTTTTACCAGATCTGTAAATTTGGCAAGCCTCTCCTGTTAATTTAGGAGAAAAGATAGCAACGGAGTAAAACGGAAAGAGAATGAGGGCTCCTAAGTATAGCTGCCGTCAACATGGTATACAGGTCCTTATCCAAAGGTCGCTAGGGACAAGGAGTGTTCTTTCACTGTTTTCACAGGGATTTGGGTTTTGTCCACTGAGGAAAGTTAGAAACTCCTTGTTTAGAAACGGTGCAAGGTCCTACAAAGGATAAAAGGCGAAAAGCACGAACTGGGATCCTATCTGTGTCCTGGGTACAACAAAGACCTTTAACAAAACACTGCATTCAAATGCCAAAGATTTTTGAGAAGGTGCAAATCTGGATATAAATAGTTAGAAGTGCTTCTTACCTGTCTTGATGGCAATTCCAGCTATAAAGTTCTCTTAGAGGGGAGAGAATACAAACAGCAGAATTATTAAAATATGAATAAAATATCAATATCAGAGGCTGGACTCTTTTCATCTGTTCACAGGTGTACCATCTTTGTTAAAAAGAATTTACCTTCTATTTAAATATGTATTTTATAATATATTGAGTCAGGGTCTAATTTTGTAATGCTTACCTGAACCACATTTCCACACTCAATGTTTAGTAGTGTTAAACAGCTTTTTTTTTTTTTTTTTTTTAATCTTGAAAAAATATTTGATGTTTGGCATAACAGGCAGAGCACACACTTATTTCAGTTCACATAATTTATCGGTTCCCTCCCTTAGTAATTGCCCCTCGGATCTTACAGCTTCAGTGCAAAATCCTAAGGCACTCTATTAGAGGTCACCGTCAGTGCTTTGCGTAGACTTCAGTCGAGCTACATTTACCTGTTTTGCAAACAAATTATATACTGCTCAGTGTGTATTTATCTGATATTTCTCGTACTTACATAAATGGATCAATTAATAGAATAAGAACTCCCAGAATTCCTGTTCCTCAAGGAAATGTATCCTGACTTGCTGAAACATATTCTCACCTTCTCAACAATCAAAGCAGTTTAATTAAGCAAATGAGCATAGCTGCCTTCAAGAGTAAAAAGAAAGCACTTGAAACAGAATTTGGGCAAACTTCATACTGAAGTCAGTGAACTTGATTTTAGTAACTGCTAAGTAGTAGGGATGTGGGAAAGGAGCATAGGATTTAATTCCACATATGACAGAAAAATTTGTGCTTAATTATCATACGCAAATATTGCGCAGCTAACAAACCTAGATTACAGTATATGGGAGTCGTAAACACCCGGCTGGTAGTTAAGTTTTATTAAGTGACTTCCCTTTCATTCTTTTAAAGTTAATATGATCATAGTGTTCTTATCTGCTCTGGCAATAGCATTCCCATATAGATCTGCATTTTGCCGCTGTGGATCGTACTCAGGAATCGGTCTATGTCCATTGCCCTTCAACCTGTCGCGGTGGTGTTAACTGCTGTGGCCTCTCATTAGGCAGACCTGGCATCTGCTGGCCCCAGATGCCGATCTCTGGGAAGAATTTTTCTTACGGTAACATATGGACTTTGGCACGCCTGTCTGCTTTACTTCCTCCTTTTGTGTCTGTCTCCTTCTTCACAAGAAGCTGATACAGTATTAGTGTTATTTTCCCAGCGGCTTCTTGTCCCATTAGTTTCTTTTTATATGTACCAGTCCATGCTTTCTCTATAGTTCTATTTAGGAATGTACGGAGCATTCTTTAGTAGTTGGAAATGTTCTAGCAAAATTACAGGATCTTCATAGTAAACCACACCTAGTACAGCACATTACTGCTCTCTTACAGCATTCTGGGATATTGAATATGGCATAATAGAGCGCGCTCTTTTCTTTGTCATGGCGCTGCATCAGTTTATGCTGAATGTTATCTGAAAGTGAATGTAACCTAAAGAAAGCAGACACCAGCGGCAACTGAGAATAGCTAGGCGGTCTTACAGGCAATGCATAACAAAAGGAATCGATGGAAAAGTTGTCCCACTGATCTGAGTATCAAACCATAATAGTCCAACTAATATGCTGGCACATTAGTGGAGTCATAATAAAAGAATATGGGACGTGTGAACAGTATCATTGATTTATACTGAAATATGTTAGAGAGTAAGTTTTCTAGAATAATTTGTTTTATGGAAAGTTTTGCTGAGTTCAGACTAATTCCTTTGTAACTGCCATCATTACCACTACAGTGCTGTATTTTAACAACTCTCAGTTTTGTTACGGCTGTGAACCTTTCATAGTTTCTTTGTCCTTAGGATGTCAGACATGAAAGGGAGGCAGTGTCATGCTGTTCATGAATTCTAGGTGCCTTGATCCTTGATCACTTTGTTAAATCATTAGAGGGAGGTCCCTCTGGGAATTATCAAAAGTCTCTGAAGAGTCACTTATGAAAATGAATGTACCTCTCTCATAACATATATCACTTCCAATCCTGTCTAGAGTCAGGCTTCTCTCTGAAATGTTTCTGAATGTTAATCAGTAATCAGGGCACAGATTGGTACATGCTGCTGGCCTTTGAAGCTATTCCTATCATATGATTTGTCACATCCTTAGTAATACTTTGCATGATTTTCCTACATATCCTATTAGGCTTTCTTGCTTAAGGACTTTAGATTTCAGCAAAATACTTGACAGCACCCAACTGTTGGACATTCTTGAGAGCTTCACATTAGTGAAGTACAAGGTGCCACTTGACAGCTCCAATTGACTAGAGGATTGAGAAGTGGATTTTACTACTTGTCTCTGTTGTAGTATCACTGCTGGGTAGCTTTTCCAAAGCTCGGTGCATACCTGTATTTCCCAGATTGGATGCTGTTAGATTGTACCCCAGCTATTCTTTCCATTTGCTTGATAGGACACATCCCAATGTCCTATGCCATGTAGAGTTCACTACAGCTGCTGCCCTGGAGTGGGCAACTAGTTTTATTACGCTGTAGTGAATTTTTCTCTGAATGAAAGGGTGTAAATCCCCGGAATGGTTTATTGTTAGACCCAGTTGATGTTTCTTCATGAAATGATTTTTCTTGCAAAAGAGGAGGATTTTTTTAAATATACGTTTTCATGTATATAAAAGAACCTACCGCTTTTTCAAGAAAAGTTATTGAATTTTAATTAATATTTTGAGAGCCTTATAAATTTGATTGTTCATTGTCTGTAAAAATAAATTTATAATGCTTTCATTTTTAAGTATACTTTGCCAAGAATGATGGATATATTTTAAACTGCTTAAGGAAAAATTTAAATACCTTTAAAATTAGCAAAATCATTTTCTCTGGTCTAGTTATAGTCATTCATCTTGGGCAGATTCTGTGCAGGTTTTGTTGTTGGGTGTTTTTTTGGTTTTTTTGTTTTTTTGTTTTTTTTTCTGTTGTTTTTTTTTTTTTTTCTTTCATCTCTAATTTAGGAAAGAATCTAAGTATAAGTTACAAATTTTTCTAATGTGAAGTCTAGTATTTCTGTAGGTTTAGTTCCTGAATGATATTCTGGGAATGAGAAAAGGAGTCCTACAGTAACCAGAGAATCTAATAGGTACTGACTGGGGAGAATCTTTCCTCTGCCCACTGGGTACAGTGAATGAAGAGGGGAAACATAATGAAAACTCATCTGAATGTAATTCTGTAATTAAGACTAGTTTCTTAATCATGTGATACAAGAAGCAGAGTGGGATGGGATGAGCAAATATAAAATTTCCCTTTAATGATTCTAAATGTTATTCTTCTACCTCACCTCTTCCTTAGAGAGATTAGAAATTGTTTGGGGTTCTTAAGATCATAAATAGAAATCCAGGTAAGGAAAGTGGAGTGGAAAATGAGTATAAAAATTTGGTGGGGTAGATGGGTGTTTATCCTCCTGCAGAACTTATTACAGTATATGTTAGCAGTACAAAACAGGAGACTGGAATCCAGATTACAGTAAGCCATTTATTTAAGAAATAGGTTCCAATTCAAATATAAATAAGTAAAAAAAACCCCTTTCTTGTGGTCCTAATTATACATTTGAAAAATAAAGCTTCAGCAGTATTTTTTGAAATTTCAATTTTAATAGCATTTCCACATTTGTTTTAGACTTTTACACCCATCTTTAAAAACATACAAGTGAAGTTGAGACTACCAGCTATAGTTTGTGATGATTCTAACATAACTGAGGAATCAAATTAGTTTTTAGCAAAGTCTAAATTTTAGCAGTTTTTCAGTGTATTTACAGCAATTATTTACTCTTACTTGCTGTGTGTATGTATGCATGGGGTTTCAAAATATTTCTAGCAACAGAAACGGAACTTTTTGTTTTTAATACAACTGATTGCCTGAAGTGAGTTACAAAATACCTTTAAGTGGTGGGGAAAATGTTAAAGGTTGATTAGACAGTGTTTGATCATTTATAGGGTCAGGGTAAAATAATAAAAAAAAAGAGTAAAAATGCCTATATCTTGTGGAAAAATTATTTTGAATGAATTACTGGATCTGTTCTAAGATCTATAATGTTAGATGTTAGCTGTTTGTTTTCAGCACAAATCCAAAACGTAGCCCCATACCAGCCACTATAAAGAAAATTAACTCTATCTCAGCTGAAACCAGGACAGTCACTCATACCCACTGTCAAAACACCTGGAGAATTTCTTAAAACATTTTAAATCAGTTTATAGCTAGATCTGCATTTACTGGCCACTAAACTGCTCTGATCCAGCATATTCTACTTTATACTGCTCCTTTTGCCCCTTTGGTAGGAAAACCCTCTGATGGGTTCCTCTCTGGTCAGCCCCTGCGGGAACATGAACAAATATTGTAGAAAGAGAAAATACAGAAACATCTGCAGTGGGGTTAGTTGAGCTCTTATTGAGGAGCGCAGTCACTTCATTTTTGTGCCAGGCTAGCCAGAAGCTGAAAAGGGAATGTGTGGTACCATTTCCTATCACACTCGGATAAGGAGATTGCCTTCCACAGTTGGATAAGAGGCATTTACTGAAGAAATTATTCTGTAAGGAAATAACTAATGGGAAACAGACCTGCAGTGGACATAAGAAATATCTAAAGATGCTCTTGGGAGGAGCTTTCAGCTATGCAATGCTAGCAGATACAATTATAGAGGATTGTGAAACCACATCTGCCAACTGAAATAACTGGCAGTGAACAAAAGATGATGAGTGAAAGAAAATAACCATTGGCATGGTTGTGAAATGCATTATCTAGTCATTTCCAGCATCTGTAACAGCAAGAGCATTCCTATTTTATTTGTGGAAGCACATGCGAGGTTCAAATCTGATGGTACAGCAGTGAATGAATTTGTAAAGTTCAATATTATAACTTTACAATATCGTAAGATATCTGGAAAAAAAATCAGGTGTGTTTGTGTAGTGTCTGGAGTCACAAAGAAAGAAGATTTGTGTACTCTGGAACAGGTTTTCATTTCTTTTTCATTCCCTGGAGTATATATTGAAGAATGATGACTGGTGCATAATTTTATGTCACTGGCTAAATCTGACCTGACCCTGTCAAACTGCCAGGGTCGCTTTCTCTACTTGAAGAACCAGCTCCTCACAAATAAAAAAAACTCCCGTTCAATAAGACCTTACCCGTGAGCACACTAGTTTTCTTTCTGTCATAAATGCCATACTGTAACCTGAGATGAACAAGAGCACTGGTAATACAGGTCTTCTAGAAATATGTATGGAGAGGTAGACTAGTCAGAGGTGGGAAAGATGGGGAAACCAACTTAATTTGCTTGCGGACACAGTGACCTCCATAGGCAGTTGTATTGGAGCAGCACACATATGACAGAAAAGAACCGAGGAAGGCCAAATCAGTTCATCAGCTAGCCCCTATCTCCAAGTATGGGACCACTTCTCCGAGTATTCTACCTGAAAATGAGTCTGTCTCTTATGCTAACTACTTGCCACCAGCAGGCCAGGTAACTCAGGATTTAAACATGATTTATGACATTCGAAGCAAATATGTGCTAGAAAAAACAGGTTCTCTGCCAGGCTAGAGCTTAATCTCACGAGCATGTCTGTCTTTCACAGAGAAGTGAAACACATGAGCAAGCTTTCCTAAATTACAGACTAATCTACTTTCCAGCGACTCTAAAATTTATTACTGAAAGTACAAATAGCTGTCAGCTCTGAACTAATTAAAACGTTAGGATTAACCTAAGGTGTGCTGTTGCCCAAGCTTTCAGCAAATGAGAAAGGCACAGAAGAAATAAAATGGACATTTAACTGGTACTGTCCTAGAATGGAGTTCTCAATTTAAGTAAAATATCTGATGACTTTACATGACACACTTAACTTCTGAAAGCTTTTAACTATTGCATAGGAAATCCATTCCTTCACTGTAAGTAAAAGTAGTGTACCACATTACCTGAAGTAATGATGTTCTTAGCAGATGGAGTGGGAATCTGATTCTTCTGATTTATAAAAGCAAATGTAACTTATAATATGCCATTTTTTTTTACCAGCTGCAGTAGGTAAGGATTGCTTCACCCCTACCTGATAGATATGGAATAGTTATTTAATCTAATGGACTGTATATAAATGTATATATAGAAATATAGCTACATATAAATCTAAAAAAAGGGGGCATTATTAAGGCAGCACAATCACCTCCATGTAAAGAATCAGGGTTAAGGATGTTGGACAATCTTGATTTGGACACCCTGTTGCATACAGGCATAATACCACACTTGATTTGTATATGGCTCATGAGCAGATCAGAGGCACTTTTATTTGGCTAGCAGCACGGCACTTCTGAGGCGGGGGTTATGGGGTATCTGAACACCCATCTCTGAAACAAAGGTATGCAGAGGCTTGAATTGCTAAGCCATTCTGGTATCTAGCTGCAAACCCAGTTCTACTCTGTTTCACAGTGGAACGGAAGGCCATTAAGTTTAATCTTTAAACTGTTCCTTGGCCCGCTGAGTTGTTTCCCTTTGCCTTCTTTCCTTTAATTCCTTAGGTCTAGCTCTTCTGCCTTCAGAAGGCTTCCTCCTCCACAGTGCTTCATCACTGAGAAGAGAGAAATCAGGAGCATGGGAGAAAAAGCTTCTGGCTTTTTTTTCCAGATCAGCAACTGAACCGAAGAGGAAAACATAATGACTCTGGCACAAATCAGAACATGAATCTTTGGAGAGTTTAGCTGAGGTTTTCACAAACTTGTACAGAGATGAGAAATTGTGATTTTATGAGAGTTTGTAATCTGGCTAGAATTCATACAGCATCTCAGTGCCCGAACATCCATTGTGGGACCTTTTGGCTTAAAATGTTAAACTTCATCATAATTTCAACAACTGAAAACCACTCTTAGTGGGTAAAGATTCAAGAAGCTTGAAAAGAAGGTGCTGTCAATCATACCTTTAATTCAGCTAGTTTTGCAGCTAGGGAGAAACTAGTGTAGTACCTTTTAAATCAATTATTTTCTTTCATTTGATGGTTCAGTCCATTGCCTGTTCAGTGTTTTTACCCCTGCAATATGTAGCTATTGCAGTTTGCTTATACTAAAACAAGATTTTGATGTTTTAATCTTGAAAAGGTGAAACATTTGTTCTCTGTTTCTGCCTTGAAGTCATCATGCGTCATTGATAACATAGTTCATTTCTGTGGAGAGTAACAAGTAAAACATAATGGTTTCAAATGAAGACAAAAGTAGAGGAACAAATGAAATTTCTAAAAACAAAGGATTCCAAAAAACATATGCAAGTAAATACCAAAATCTCGGTTTTATATAAACAAGCATTCTAATGAAAATGCTTCTCAAACTTTCCCATTAAGAGTGAGTCTTTAAATTTCATGTACTAACTGATACGCCTGGACGCATGTGGCAAGAAGTAATTGGCTAATAACTTATTAACATCTTCAATGCATTTGGGAAAACTGGCAGTCATTTGTTGTTGGTCTTAGGGGCACTGTAAAACAAAGTGGAAATTCTATATTTTGTCTAGAAAGATGGGCAATTGAACTTCACTTTAAACTATTGTATTATTACCACAATGGAACTATCAGTCAGCCAGCCAGACATATTAACCAAGCAAGCCATAAATTCCACAAGAACTTGCAATTGTACTTTTCAGCTTTTTACTTCTTGTAGCTTTCTTAAAAGTTATTGCTCTTCCACTGGCATCTTCCCATGTATATAAAGGTTCTGTCAGCTTTGACCTTCAAAGTGGACTTTTTCCAGGTGCCTTCTATCACTTTCTGAAGTTACTGTGCATATCACATGCACAGTGCAGCCATCATCAATCAAACTCACGTCACTATGCACTGTTCCCATCTACTGCCCAGCATCATCCTGGCACTGAAGGCTGCAAAAAATATACATTTGACTTCCACTGACCTGAGTTTCAAATCCACATTTAGAAAAAGCCCTGGCACAAATTAGCCATTGTGATAGTTGGCATTTCCTTGACGTGAAGGATTTTGTCACCACTAGTCACTCTCACTGCTCTGCTTTCTAGAAGTGGTGAGCCAGTTGACCAGATAGACTGTATGGCCAAGGAGGGAAACAGCTTGTACTTACCGCTTCATCATATTACCAGACATACACCTGCTGTCATGGCTTCTGTGGACTCTGTTACATGACTGGTGAAGGAAAGTTGTTGCAGGCCTTCAGCATATGTGAAACAACTGACTTCCTGTACCGCGTTACACGACTATGACTTCTAAGGAGTTTCCTCCAAGGGGGAAATAAGATATATTAATATTAAAGCAGCAAAATGTACCATACCATTATTGCCAGTCCTGGCGTGCACAGGTCATGAGTCAGCCCATCAAAAAATCACAATATTGGCTGAAAAATCATGAGACCAAAATACTAATATAATTCTACAATGAAAAAGGCTTGATGCTAGGGCAAAAGTGGGAATATGGAGAGCCTCCAAAGGGAGATACAACTTCTAGAAAGACAGGCCCATCCATGGGGTGCCATCACTGCTGTGCCTTCCCACCAGCTCCCAGCCACCAAAGCTCTTCCTTGGTCTCGGGTCTCTTCTCAAAATCCCATTAACTCCCTTTCTTACTTCCTTACTCTTTGAAAAGCGAGGCGAGTTGGTAACTTAAATTCAGCTAAAGTTAAGGGCTTAGTACCTAACTCACTGCCCCAGGAGTGTTACCCTTTCATTGTAACCTTGCATATGAGAAGCCATACTGAATTTGGGTACTAAATACCTCTGTTTCCACCCCCAAAACTACTGTGCTGCTGTTGTCCTTCCTTCTGCACTGCTGCTATGCAGTGGTTCAGTGTTTAGAGCGCTTCCCCTGAGTGTGGCAGACCTGGCTTCGCTTCCCATTTTTACCCGAAAGGTTTCAAGATCTCATTCCTGGATGAGGTATCTGATCCAGAGGTTATTTTGGAAGAGAAGGGAGAATAATCTTCGTGCCTATCAGAGCTTCTCGCTTTTTTGCCACAAAGTGAGAGTGAACGTATGCCTGACTGTAACCTTGTTCACCCTATGTTGCCACAGAGCAGTAGAATGGCCTAGTTTCCAACGATTTTGTCCTTATTTAATGACATTTCAGTGTAAAATGTGAAACGGTCTTTGGGAGCATGTAGTGGGATACAGACCCCAATCATAGGTGAGTGTTGTCCCGAGGACTAGTGCTGAGAAACTTTCTTTCCCTTTTCTTTCTTCCCCCTTCTTGCAACCAAATCAACAGAAAGAACCAAAGGAGTCTCTTCTCCCCGTTACGGTACCCTATGGCATAAGTGGCTAACGTACTCTGGGGCATGGGTTGAGGTCTCGTTGGATAGGTGGGATTTGGAAGCAAGTCTTGCACATCCTGAGTGTGAACGCTGTAGCTGCAGCGCCTTTCCTCTTGAATTTTGTGAGAAAGGGCTTGTTTGGGGATCACAGGAAAGAATGCCAGCACAGGAGGCCGACGCTGTGCAACTCGGAGCCCGGCTCCTGGGCTTGGGGCTCTCCCCTTCCCGCTGCGCTCAGTGTTGGCAGTCAATGTGTTTCGTGCCACGTGCTGGCTAGTGGCGATGCTGTTCTTGAGCACCTCAAGCCTCGGGTAAGGTCTTTCTTCTAGGTTGTGCTGTAGATCTGTAACACCTACTGCTTTTTTGGTTTAGTCCCGTATTTAAAATAGAAATCTTGCTGCTGAAGAGAAATCCTCGTGCAGCTGTTTTCTGCTACCCAGACACCCATTTGAGCCTTTCACTCTACATTGAGTAGAGTGTAAATTTGGAACACACATGCATAAGCAAAAACGCATTAGTAATCGCTTAATAACTTATTAGAGTCTAGCTTCTGTTGAGACGCTGGGGAACAGCTACAGCCAATTAGTTGTAAGAGGGTGGTGGAACAAAGTTAAACTTTAAATTATTGCTGGAAAGGTGAGCTGATAAACTTTAGACTAAACTAGTGTATTAGCACTACAATGGAACTATCAGCTCCGTATAAAACATTAGTATGACAAATTAGTGCTTTGATCGTGCTAGATATAACTATATTCATTTGTTTAATTAAACAATCTAGGCTTCTCGTGGTGTGGGTCATTTTAAAAAATGTTAAAAATAAAATTAAACACATAATTAAGCTGACAAGAGATAAAGACCCTTGTGCAGCAAGTTGAAGGCAGTTAATTTATAAGGAGCCTGGTCCCTGAAGGCTGTGTAGTTTATTAAAGTTACTGAGGCAGAGATGTGATAAAATATTTTATGTAGTGCTTTAAAGGCTAAATTGCTCTGACACTTTTAAAGTCCATGGGATACAGTCAATTAGGATGTCTTGTTATCATGTTTTTTCCTCATAAAGTAATCTAAACAAAATCCATGGTTATACTGATAATTTCTTAAAGTTCCCACAGTACCATTTTTTCAGGTATTTCACTGTGCTACACGTAATAGCCCTCATTGGTCACTCTAGTTGTAATAAAGCTCATCTGCAACACTGTGTCTGTCCCAAAATGACAAGGTAGAGCTGGTAGACTAACCAGGACAGGGAGTTATGTCGGAAACTTGGTCAAAATTTAAAAGCCACCTGGTCCTGCAGATTTCCAGGTACAATCCTCTCCAGAGGCATTGGAGCTACCAAAGCAAAGGTTTGTAAAGGTGTTGTGTGAGGGGAAAAATATCTGTCTTGCCTTAGATGTCTGGAGCTGGAAGAATACTGGTTAGGTATTTTCCAATACTTTGGTCTGGATTTGAAAATAAAGCATGCTAAAATGCCCATGAGAAAATGTTCATTAGATAATTAGATAAATGCTCACATCAATAATTTAATTTCTTTTTACCAGCTGGTGAACCTGTTCACCAGTTTACAGTCTGCTTTCTTGTAGGCTCAGAAATGTCTTTGAAAAGGTAGCTGCAGTACTGAAATAGTTGCTTTTTGTGTTTGAGAGTAGGCAAATGTATCAGTTTCATTTCTGATGTTTCTAAGGATTGAAGGGGTTATTTCTCCTGTCCTTTCTAATGGGATATTTCCAATTTTTGCTGCTACTGCCTTTTAGCAGTTTTAGGTCAAGTCTATCCTTGACCTTTATCAAGGTCACAGGGGCAGCTACGAAACTTCTACTGGACTTCAGAGAGTTTTTTATATAACCCTCAGCTTCTAAAACAAACAGGAAGAGGAAAAAAAACAAAGGATAACAAGCCATATCCAGGAGAAAGGTAAGGAAAGGCACAATAGAACAAAGAGAAAGGGTCTTAACCCAAAACTTATAAAATCTCCTTGTTCTAAATGGACAAAGATTTCCAAAGAATGTGTCACTTCGTAAGAGAAATTGAGAAGTCAATCCCTAGCTTCCACACTCCTGGTCATGTCACCTCCTCAAAATGCTTCTTGTCATCTGACAAAGGTTCTCTGAATTCCGAGTCCTGTATTTATCATAGAAACGTAGAATCATAGAATAGTTTGGGTTGGAAGGGATCTTTAAAGGTCATCTAGTCCAACCCCCCATCATGCAGTGTAGTGTGATGAAGGGGGTTGGATGGGGTCCCCGCTTACAATTTACTGAAGCATGGGGCATGCTTCCTTTTTAATATGTGCATAAATGGCTAAAAAAAAAAAAATAAACACAAGTAGATTTGCAAACTTCTTTACAGAAACCTTCTGATCAAATAGAGCTTTTTCTCTGCAGTTTGCATTGCCTGTGTTTTAGAAGCAGGGTTTAAATTGAAGTTGTAAATTTCTGGGGGTTTAACCACTTGTCTGTAGCAGTGAGGTTTGCAACTGTCAAAGCCACGTTGAAGAACTGCAGCCAAATGCTCCATTATAAAATGTCCTTATACACAGAGAGAGGGAGCGACAGGGCTTGACTGCTCAGAGACGGGTTATTGTTTGTTCTGTAAGCAATGAACCAAAGCAATGTATGGCTTTATATCTTTTTCTGAAACTTTTCGTGCTTTGTATTTTAAAACTAATAACAGATCAGCTGTGCCTTAAATTCACTACTGCACAGGGGCTCAAGATTTGCTGCTTTCATGTGTTTTGGAGCAGGCCTATCCAACACTGCGAAAAGAAAGGGATACACAAATTCTGTGCTAATCTTTTAGGGGAAAGAAGATGGCATGCGAATGGATTGACAATATTAATGTAGTGCTCCTGCCAGGCTTTATAGCCTGTCTTATTCCAGATTTTGGAGATCTGCATTGCAGATCTGAGGGCCAGCCTCAGATTGTAGAAAAATAACTAGCAATAAGTGATTCCCAAATGAATTTTTTGCTGTATCTGCATGTTATTCAGCTTTCTAAACTTCTATTACTTTTGACTGTAGGTCAGTTTTGATTTATCATTTCAACTATAGTTTCTATGTGAATATAAAAAGAATAAGAATTTTTCTTCTTTGTTATTTCAGCCTGATAAAGAAAAAAACCCTCCTTTTGACTGAAAATTTCTCACTAGTTAATTATATTCAAGTACTCTGTGAGGTTGTATCCGCTAACCCATAAACACAATATTTATGAAGATGATTATTATACCATACTTAAAAAAGATGTATGCAGGACAAACAAACTGTTATAAATAAATTTCCTTTTGTTTAGCACAGGAATTTTGAAAGCATTGGAAGTTCATGCTTGAATGCTTTTGTGTTTTTTTCATAAAAATTACTATTGCAGATGAAACTAAATATTCAGTGTCTGAAAGTAAAGGGAGAAATTTGGTTCACTGTGGGATAATGAAAACTGAAAAACAATTATGCTGCTGCAATCAAGATCTCAGCTACAAATAACTAATTTCACTTCTCTTCCACTGCTCCAAAATATACTGCTCATTGTTCTTAAAATATTTATATGTCTTTGAATTATTTACTGAGCAAAGGACGCTTGCACTCCTTTAACATAGAAGGAGATGAAAGATTATTTCGTGTCAACATAACGGAAGACAATAATAAATCCATAATGTAAATAATATGCCTCAGAAAAGAGCTGTGTATTATTAGTATGTGACTAGATTGCAACTGGGCTGTACTTATGAAAATACTTTTTCTAGCAGTGTGGAAACACTTGGTTTGAGTGAACGAAGTAATCAGAAAATCCTTTTCTGCAGTTAACTTCTTTTAGAAAGATACTTGAGATAGTCACCTTGTACTAGTTCGAGATTTGATTGCTGAGAAGACTTGAGGATATGGAAACCAGCAAACAATGAATTAATTTCAATTTTTTTCCCATTTCTGAAGATGTGGATTTGCAATATTAATGTGAGCAGTGTGAATTCTGACCTTTTCTGTCGTTCTGTTTGGGAATAGTGGCTGAGCTTTCCTGTTCCTGTCTGGCCATGGGCCATTGTTCTTTCCTTCTAATTTTCTTCACTAAATTCCTTCATACATTTTCACTGATACTCTCTGCTTTATTTCAAGTATACTGAAAAAAACAGCAACAAGGTAAAGCATCCCCAGGGGAAAAAATTAAAATAGAAGCAGGATATTTTTATATGGAATTACTTGTGCTGAAAACATTTTTGCCTTTTCCACGTTTCTCCCTCCCTTGTTTCCATGTAACACGCATATTCTTGTCCTCGCTCCAGCTTTGTCCTGGCCTGTGGTACTCATTTTCAGAATGGGAAGAGCTCAGCACGCAGGGAGTCCTAGACTCATGTATTTGCAAAAATGTTTACTATTGGGATGTTGCAACTGAAGATTTTATTTTCCTCTTTGCCTTTAAACTGCCATATGTCTGAATGTTACTAAACACAATTAGGAATCAAACTTGCACTGCATATGCCTTCGAAATTCCCACAGAATTTTAGAGGCCATTTAGAACTGGCTTTTTGAGAATGTGAGAAATAACTAAATGTCTGCAGCTTCAATCAAAGACAAGCACCTACAGTTTGGCCCTGATTTTGCAAAAGTTTTAGAAAGGGAGTAGTAAATCCAGTTTCTCTTGCTTCTTTTCAGTGGAAGAGTGGATAGAGTGGATGCTTTCATAGGTACGTATTTGAAAGGTTTGAGATATGCAGAATTATTTTTGTGATGGAATAACGGAGAATGCTGTAACAGAGTTGAGTTCAGCGTGCTGGGAGTATGGCTTGGCCTTATGAATTTGCCTTCAGCACTTCCATGAAAATCTAACCCAGTTAATCTAATATTTTGCATCTTCAGGATTATGTATAAAAAATTAGCTATATTTTTAAAGCAAACCCCAAATATGATTCTGTACATATTTCCAAAACATGAACAATAGCCAACATAGAAGTTGACCCTGTGGAACAGAGCAGGAGTCTAGCCAGCCAGCAGTCTCTGAGAGCTGGCAGTTTGAAGTCATTCATAGGTGCCCAAGAAATACAGTTCCCACACGGCAGTTTCTTTCTAGCCCCAGCAATGACGGCTAACTATTACAATGTTGAAATATGGGGCAAAACAAAAAGAAAGGATAAATGGTCATAGAGCGGGGTTGATGGTCACAAATGTTTTCCTTGCATTTCCTCTAGAAAGGCTCATGAATGGAGCCTCAGACTATATCCTGCTGTCATTGAAACCAATTAGATTTTTTGCATTAACTTCAGTAAGAGCAAATGCAGGCCCCTGGAGATGAAGATTTCTGTCAATATAGTATAAAAACTGTTTCATTTCAGGTCATAATGGAGACAGAGATATGATTCTGTCTTCTAATCTGGTGTAGGATTTATATAATGGAAGGAGAAAGGCACTTTAATCTGTGGGTTAAAATGATTATATTTTGTGTCTTCTAAAAAATCACACGGGAATTGTTCTATTATAAAACTATTGAGATTCTTTCCTGTACTAAAAGAATGATCATATGATCTTTGCAATTACTGATTTGTGTAGTCAAAGAGTAGCTGAAGTGTATTCTTTCTTTTCTATTTTAAGAAGAACAGATACTTTAGTGATGCTGCCAAAATTTTTGGCTTTTTTTGGGGATCTGAAATTTGAAATGCAGTAGACCTGTACTGCAACCCTTCATCATTCAAGTTGCCCTTTTAAATCAGTGGGAGTAAAGATCATCTGCATGAATTAGAGTAGCAAGATATGGCAGACCTATGAGAAAAGATCTATATGGGAATCATAAGAAAGCTTAATAGTCTGTTTTTTTCTGCTTGTGGTTCTCGCCCATAAAATTAGATACTTTTGAATATTTTTAAATACTAACATAACATAGATGCTGCTCTGAAAACAGGTGTTTTGAAATTCCAATATAGCTGAAGCTTTTCGGGCAACAAATATGCTAGGCAGTTTTAAATTAAAATATGCTCTAGAAATATTTGAATTTGTGATGTTTTTTGGTGTGTGTGGTTTTTTTCCCCCATTCTCTTATTATGGGAATCTAAACCATGTTTGCATTGTTGATTTAATTTTTTTATGGGAAGCCATCAAGCAGCTGATTATTCAAGTGTAAAATTTTTCATTAGCAATGAAAGAATTCATTAGGCAATTGAAAGGTGTATAGGGATAGTAATCTTTTCCTTCTGAAGAAATAGTTACCAGTATGAACATATAAATAAGTTATTGCCCGGCTGAAATAAATCTGAAGTCATTATTCTGTCCATTGACAACTTAATGGATTTGGTTTTAGATATCCTCCTAATTATGTGATTTATTAAATAATGTACATCTTTAAAATTAACATCTGTGAAATTGAAGAAAAAATAGCATGTGAAGATAGCAGGAATCTAAACAAACATATTCTTTCCTCACTTTCAGTGCATGAATGTTGCATGGTACAGGTTATGCAAAAATTTAGTTCCGCAAAAGTTTTTCAAGTTTTCCTTGCCTATTTTTCTTCTCAAATTGGGAGAAAAATTAGAAAACAAAACAAAACAAAACAAAAACCAAACACCACAACCCAAATATTTATGTTCAGTAAAAATCCTATATTATTTTCCTTTTCAAAGACAAGCTTTTTTCAGCGAGGAAATAGGTACTATGCAGCAAAGCCTTGGGAACTCCTCGTAACTGTAGGCAGAAAGTAACACAATTCTCGTTAGTTGTGTTCGTCTGCTAATAAATAACACCAGCACAACTGATCAGCCTGTTAAAGCCATTTCCTAAAATAAAAAAGCCTGGAAAGAATTGTCAGCTTTGTTCTTCAGTTGCCAGAGTTTCCAAGTACCTCGGCTCCACAGCAGCCAAACAAGCTGCCAGAAGACCTTTAGCTGGTAGCTGGTTGAAGAGGGACTGAAACCTGGAAGCCCTAGGGAATGTCGGAGTCCTGCTGACCGGGGAGGGACCAGCACTATGAGATAGTAGCAGAAAACAAGACTGATCTTTGGAGTTGGTAGACAGGCAAGAGTCCACTAGAATTTTGCCTGAGTTTTGCTGAATGTTTAGAAACGGAACTATTTCTGCAAAGTGTCTTTATTTCAATATTCAGTTAAAAACATGTATGAGATTTTCTGAGCAGCTTTACCTAGATGTATTTGGAAGTGTGAGAATTAGGGATGTAGTACAGTGGAGCCTCCATAAGGATATTACTTTTATGAAATAAGCTGTAATAAATCCCTGCTGGGACCTCCGTGGGCAGATGGGGCAAATAGCTTAACACATGCAGGGGCAATTTCTATCATCCAAAGTTGGTGGGACAAACTGAGCCCATTTTGAAAAATGTGTCTAGAGGATGCTGATAGTATGCACAGTTAATTTGCCTTGTTTTACTTGACAAATGAAAAACAGATACAGTCAGTGACTGCAGAACAAAATAGCACATAAATTCAATACAGGTAAATGTCAGGTGGTGCACGTGAGGAAAAAAAAAGAAAATCCTAACTTCATATACCTATGATGATTTCTGATCTTATCCTGAATGTTCTGGGGTAAGGTATTCCAGTTACAGCAGGTGAGTCTCTGAGGGTGTCAGCTTGGTGCTCAGTAATGGTTAGAAGGCAAATCAAATACTAGAAATCATTAGAAAAGGAAAAATAACAAAATGGAGAATATAATTACAGTATTATGTGAAAATCCATGATCTGCCTGCACCTAGACAATGCGAAGTTTTTGCCACCCCCACAGGCCCCCCCAATCTCCAGAAGGCTGTAATAGAACTGAAAAAAGCTCCATGGAAGGTCTAAAAAGATAAGCAAAGTGTTGAAGAGTTTCTGTATTAGGAATGATTAAATAAATGAGGATCTTTCAGTCTGGCAAAGAGAGGACTGATGGAGGCTATGATAGTAGCCTATAAAATCATATGGAGTGTAGATAAGGCTCAGTTGTTCACATTCTCTTCACAGTATCTTGTCCAAGAGCCAGGGGAAATCAAACGAAGGTAGTAGGAACTAGATTCAACACAAATAAAAAGACATGGATTTCATGTAGTGGGTAGTTGATCTTGCCAAAAGAATGATGGATGCTAAAATTTTGTATTGGTCTAAGGGGAGACTGGGCAAGTTCATGGAGGAGAAATTCACTGAAGGTTAGCTAAATACATAGATATCATATCTGGTTCAGGAAGTCCCTAAGTTGAAAATAAGTGGAGCCTAGGTGAATATTAGAGGAAATATCATTTATGTTTGTCCAGATTTTATACTCCTCCCTACTTACGCACTTGTGGCTACTGCTATGGACAGAATACCACGCTAGAAGGGTCTTTGGTCTCACTCAGTATGGCTGGTTTTATGTTCTTAACTGCTTTCCAAATTTACCTGAATTTGAGGAATTGTGTACTCTGTATCCTAAGAAAAGTATTAAGCACTTCAGACTTGGAATCTGAAGTCTAAGTCTAGAATGCAATTTCTGACCTTGATGTGAACTTTTTAAAACGTGGATGGGAACAGAAATTCCCCATTGGTCAAATAATCAAATCAAAATTGTGCCTGAAGGTACAAAATACAGGAATATAACCCCCAAACAGTTAAACACCGATTTCCCTTTTGCAGTTCCACTATGCTTGTTTGCAATGCATTTTCAAGAACTGTATAGAACGAAGTAAAGGGATGTTTTAGGCGATGCAACTTTTTAGTGCAAAATTGTCATGTAAAGAAGTCATAGAAATGCAATGTGGATTAATGAGCACAAAGTATGCAATTTATGCCAATGATGTGTCAAGTCAAATGTACGTCAAAAGTCACGTGTAGGCAGACACATATTTCACCGTATCTGGTGGGCCAGGTGCCTATAAGATAATTTTATTGAAGCTTTTGAAGGGGGTACTGCTTCCATTAACTTTATTACTTCCTTCCATGACATGTTTATTTTTATTTTTCTATTAAAAAGCTTTAGGAAAAATACACTCAAAAATGACATTATTCTTATGATTTGACACAGGCAAAAAGTGGAGTCTGGGAGAGGGGAAATGGTAATAATCTTTGTGGCATGTTTTATGAATCGGTTATGCTTGTTTTGCAATTGCATTATATGAAGTTCCGAAGTGATTCTTGTAACTATTTGAGAACTGAAAATTATTCACAATGAAGAATATCTGAATGCTAAGCAATATATGTAATTGTAAAGAGGAAAATGAAAATTCCAAAGAAATCTGAGGGACAAAAAAAGCTTTTCTAAAGCTGCTTTATTATTAAAACAAAGGATGTGGAAAGTAAAACATTGATCTTTGGTTCTCATCATGTGCAATGTGTTAGTGGTATACTGGATGTAGCCAGTGTGTGAATGCGGAGCTGGCCACGCAGCCATGAAACCCCTGCTAAGCTCTTCCAGGAGCTTGCCCAGCTGGAGATTCCCCATGTGATTCTCAGCAGTGGTTACAAGTGGTCTGTAAGGAGCTGGACATGACCCCTCCCTATCCACCCCTCTCTTCTGGCTACTAAATTCTCTTAAGCACAGTTTTAAAAAGAGTGCAGGGAGAGTGTTGGTTTTCCCTGAAAGCAAGTGCAGCATCTTCTGCAAGAATGATACGGACTACGAAGAGGAAAAAGGGAAAATATGTGTGATCGTGAATGGAATGGGCTGTCTATGAAACAACGTCTCTTAAAAAAATAACTTTCCTTTCTTAAGGCACCAGGCTCCAAGTCATGGAACAACCACTGCCCCTTTGCAGTACATCCTGGGCGGACACCAGACGGTGTCTGCTCGTGCCTGGCAAGTCAGGGGAGACCAGGCTCTCGGTTAAGACAGACCCGTGTGGGAGCCATCATACTAGATCTGGGAGTATTTTGTGAAGGAAAAGGTGGCATAGTCTACGGTTCATGTTGCAGATTTTCGTAGAAACTGCTATGCTGCCAGGAAATAAAACTATAAATATTTCCCATGTCTTTAATTCATAGCTTGCTACTTATTTTCCTGTTATCCTATGAGGCTGGATGATCATAAGGTAAAGAATCACTATATAATCCTATTATATCCACAGTTTCTTTCAACATTCCCTGTTTTAGACAATTGTGTAATTACTTTTCATTCATTTCCACCACTTATTATGGAAACCTTTTCTTTCGACATCCTTGAAGCATTGCATGCCGTAGGTATGATGGGATATCTTGTGCTAAGAATCATTTTCCCCTGTAAAGCTTTTGAAGCATTATAGAATCTCATTTTTTCTAATCAGCACTCTAGTTTCTTGTGGGCTAAAATTAGGCTTCCTGTCTCTGGCATGCAAGGCGTCAGCGTGTGTGACCTTCAAGCTGCCATCCGGCCTTGAAGTGCAATTTTTGCATCGGGAAATCTAGAGGCAGCAGCTTTACCCTTTTTTTGCAGTAGCAGCAAGATCATCAGAAACAGTCAACTGAGCAGCAAGTGCAGGCACATCGCTCGCAGGGAGCCATGTTACTGTGGTGCACAGAAAGCTCTCCAGCGCTGAAGCGCCGATGTAAAACAGGGCTGATCCTCCGCTGCGCCGTGCAGTCTTGCAAGGTGACCAGCCCAGAGAGTTTTCATGAATATTAATAGCTAAACTATAGAATGATGAAGAATCGATACTTTAATCTGCATAAGGGTAATATGCATTCCTTATGCATTGTAAAGCTGCTGCACTACAGTGTCTGAATTTCACTTATATGCTGAACTCATCTACAAGCTCTCTCCTTTTGAATTATGCATATATTACACAGCCTGTTGCCTACAACAGATTTATGACAATCTCATTGCACCTATGCAGATCTTTTTTGGTTTTAAGCATCAAGCATTTAATGTCTTTTCTCTAGCGAGGGAGAAAAATTGTTGTGCAGAAGTGGATACAAAAAGGTTTTATTACTCACGCTATATGCTGCTCTTACTAACTTTCGTATTAGTTCCACATTGCATCTGGTCAGTTAAATGACCATTTTTGTGATGCTCTCAGCGCTTTGTTCACTGCAGCTCCAGAATAATATTCTTTGTCCGCTTTTTCTTTCACATACCAAGCACAGCAGCTGATAATAACAGAACTGAAGTTACAGCTTGGTAATCAGCATTTTAGGTGATTTTAATTATGATGGATGAAGAAGAAAAATGGCAAAAACATGCTTTCAGTAGTACTGAGCAAATATGACATGGAACTGATACACAGAGCTTATATTACAGATCTGTCAAATTACCCAAGGATAATTTGGGTAGCTGGCAGATTCCCAGCTCATCAGTTCAGTAGCACAGGCAACACATGCTGGTTAGTTTTGCTTGGGCATGACACATAAGTGTTTGACCATCACCAGAGCAGCTTAATTGATAATGGACATCTGATTTGAAAATAGGTGTGTTCCCCTTTAAACGGTAGCTGTCACATCACATCACGTCACATCACATATGTCAAGTCATGTTCCATTAAATCACATTATAAGCTGGCATGATGCACGATAGCATGATGAGGGGCTAATGTAATGTGACAGCCAATACCTGCTAACGATTTGAGTGGTGGGTACCAGATCGCAACGTGGGCCAGACTTCAGCTGAGGGTTTGTGAGAGAGAGCAAAGTCTTTACCCAAAGACAGGGCTTTTCTTCAAAGGGTAGCTTTAGCAGCTGCCCAGCTCCGCAGTTATAACCGGTAGTGGTATATTTTATTTTTTATAAAGTGACTTATGACACCTCAAGGGACACGCTAAAGGGGGGATTAAGGTCTGTCAGAAAACATGCAGAAGTTTGACATATATGGCTTTCATTTCTCGGCTCCTGGCTCATTTTAGGTGTCGAAGTACTCTGGTGATTTGCCTAATATGAAAACTTAATTTATGGATCAGATGAAGCCTTGCTTAATGCAAGAAAGTTCAGCCGAGTGATCTACTAGAAAATGTTCGGTAATCTCCAAAATATGCTATACTGTTTTAATGATCGGGTTAAGTTTTCGCACAGTGTTTATACAGCACCCTCTGGGATCTCCACAGGTTAAATTACAGTATATGCAAGAGTGAGTTATGACTTGAGTAAAGGCAACGGGGAAAGCACAGTACGTGCAGCTTCCATTTTTCATTGCTTGCACTACATTTGCAGCAATGTCAGTAACATAGACCTTGGGGAATCGGAGTCATTGCTAAATCACAAGGGAAATTTCTCATGTAGCTCTTCCCAAATATTGGTTGTTAGGCAATCTTTGAAACCTGCTATGTAAAGAATTTTTTTCTTGTAGACTTGCAGGGACGCAAAGGTTTCTAAGTTAAACATAATGCAAGATAAAAAGCCTCCTAATTGGTGAGGTTTTGCCTCGGGATTGCTGTTGTTGCTTTCTGCGCTAAGTGTTATTAGAACCCTGAATAATTCCTGTGTCCTGCATTATCTATTTGAAGAACTGATTGGGTTGTGGGTTTTTTTTTGTCCCCAGTCCATTCTTTTTGGACTTTAATTTAATGGGAAAAAGACCAGTCATTTTCTGGAATTGCCATGGCACGATCATTTAGAGTATAATTTAAAAACCTGGAAAAGTCTGCATCAATCATGCATGTACGGTAATCGCTGTGATAACTGTTTCTGGGTGCTTAATTATAATGAAACATTAGGACTGTATGTCCTTTTGTAATCCTGCTTGATAGCCTTTTAGCTTGCACCATATCTGTGTCATATCCTCCACTTCATAGAGCGTATCGGTCTCTGAACAGGTAAGTCCTTTCGAATGCTCTTAAACTCTGGTTTCCTTGGGTACTTCAGGAACAGTTAGAGTGGTCATTATACTGAGAATAACCATTTTTCAACTAATTAAATTGATTCTGATAACTCTCAATATGTCAGGACTTCAGCTTTCTAGAATCGCTCATGGGAGATGTTAAATTGACAATGATCATTAATTATAGATTTTCACCCCTTGCTGGGGTTTCCCGTAATGGGGTCTGTTTAGGATTATCTTTTGAGAGTTTCTTGGAGTCTGCAACTTGTGCAGAGCACAGCAGGCCCTGCTTCGTGCTGTAGGTTAGACCGAATGTGTGTTTCAGTCTTGAGTAAACCCTGTGTGAAATTTTAGAGATGTTATTTGTATATTCTTTTCCTTGTTGGCTGTGTAAGACTAGGCTCACAAGTTACTGTTGCACAGCCTAGGAGATGCACTGATTTTAGAGTTACTGAGCTCTAGCCTCTCTTAAAATCAATGCAACTTGATGGGGGAGTGGGAGGAGGGGTATTCCAGGTGCTGCCTTTGGGCAGTAGGATGAGAACAGCATCGATGTTTTAGGATATCGGTGTGCTAGAAACTAAGGCTTTCTTCCTGTACCATTGCAATGACGGAAATCAGTTGAGGTACTTCCTCGCTGCTGTATTCAGATGGGGTAAATTCCACTTATGACTCTGGTTCTTGTGTTACCATTTGACTTAGGTGGCCTGGAGCCACTGAAGATTGGACACTTTTCCTGTGGTTCATTACTTCAGATGTTTTTCTTCTATTGAGTGTGGCTGGTATAATTTTTTAAATTTAATCCAGTTATTTATTTATTTTCACTTTTAATTTGTTGTGTTCCTAGAGACTATGGTTTGTGGATGCATCAAATAACTGAAAATATGTTATCACAGCTGTTGCGTTACAGCATAAACAAAGAATGAGAGAACAGTGGCTTGTTATTTTAAATATATAATAATTTTAAAATATATTGGATTTTAAATATTCGATTAACATAAATACCAATAAATCCTTTCCAGGCTGTAATGCAGACATGCAGGCTGTATAATATTTGAGTTTACCAGTAGAAATACTGACATACTGTTCTGTTTCATATCACCAGCTATATATTATCAGTCCAGTCTCTGGTACGTATTTTTTCTTAGTCATCACAACTCTACGAAAGCTTGTCATCCCTCATCTCCACTCTTATCTGCTACTGTACAACTAGATCCTGCTCCTTGCTGTGAATCAGATTTGTGTCTGTCCCATCATCCTTCTCTGCAGACACTCTGAAATAACTGGTTTATGATTGTCACTTCAGTTCTGGTTTTTATGCATTTCCTATTTGAATGTACTTCTTCTCCCTGATCTATACATTCTAATTCTGCCTATTAAAATAGGAGGAGGTCATCTGAATATCTTATTTTCTTTCAATCCCTACCAGGCCCTCTACAATGCGTTCCTAGTTTTTCTTATTCTGCAAACCAGTATATATTGCATATAGGTAAAGGCACAAAATATACAGTAATATATGGAACTTAACTATTGAATGAATGAAGATATTGTAAATTATGTACCAAGCTAAAGTCTACTGCCCCTGGCACTCATGCAAAACAATAATGCAAAATAATTCTCTTCATTTCAGTGGAATTACAGTACCCTCTGGGTAAGGAGGGCTGGAGTTGGCCTACTGAATTTTTTTAACAGAATTGTTTTAGAAGAATTGTTTAATAGAATTGTTGTCTTTAGACAGTCTCTTCTACCTCAAAGTCAGCAGTCTGTGAGAGGAACCCCATATATTCTGTTAACTGACTTCGCTGTGGTACGGGTTTTGTTATTTTGTCTTACCTGTATTGTGTTCCTACAGCAACTTGAGCTTCAGTTCAAAAGGGAGTTTACTTTGTCAGTCTGTATGTTGAGATAAGTACGTGGAAAGGAGTACTTTGGGCCAAACGGTCTTTTCCTGTTCTGATGCTATTTCATGTTCTTCATCTCAATTACAGTAGGTCCTACGGAGATAACTGTGTGCAAAGGATCACAGTAGCAGTGGGATAATGATGAATGCAAATGGCTGCCAGTAGTAAAAGCCCCAGGTGATGGGGATTTGTGCAGTATGCAAGTGTTTTGTTTCTAGGTAGTAACATTTATGCCAGTGATTACCAGGAACTCAGGTGCTTTGTTGTGACTGGTTATAACCCCAAAATTACTAGCAAAAGAATGCAATATCTAAGATGCATTATAATTTTAACTACATTTGTAATTCAGTTTTAAAGCACAAAATATTAGTGTTAATGTTTTCTTTGTCATTAGTTTAATAGTTGGTTACACTGTAGTTTGTGATTATCTTTTTTTTTTCCCCTACTTGAGACATGTAAGGTCATAAATTAGTTACAAAACTGTTCCTAAATTGAAAGGATTGATGTGTCGTTGTTCAGCAACTTGATGGAGTTCTGTTCCAGCAGCATCATAGAATCGTTTAGGTTGGAAAAGACCTTTAAGATCATTGAGTCCAACCGTTAACCTAGCATTGCCAAGTCCACCACTAAACCATGTCCCTAAGCACCACATCTACATGTCTCTTTCATACCTCCAGGGATGGCGACTCAACCACTTCCCTGGGCAGCCTGTTCCAATGCTTGACAACCCTTTCAGTGAAGTAAAATTTCCTAATATCCAATCTAAACCTCCTCTGGTACAACTTGAGGCCATTTCCCCTTGTCCTATCACTTGTTACCTGGGAGAAGAGACCGACCCCACCTCCCTACAACCTCCTTTCAGGCAGTTGTAGAGAGCATTAAGGTCTCCCCTGAGCCTCTGCTTCTCCAGGCTAAACAACCCCAGTTCCCTCAGCCACTCCTCATCAGCCTTGTTCTCCAGACCCTTCCCCAGCTTCGTTGCCCTTCTCTGGACACGCTCCAGCAACTCAATGTCCTTCTTGTAGTGAGGGGCCCAAAACCGAACACAGTATTCAAGGTGCGGCCTCACCAGTGCCCAGTACAGGGGAACAATCACTTCCTTAGTCCTGCTGGCCACGCTATTTCTGATACAAGCCAGGATGCCATTGGCCTTCTTGGCCCCCTGGGCACACTGCTGGCTCATGTTCAGCCAGCTGTTGACCAACACCGCCAGGTCCTTCTCTGCTGGGCAGCTTTCCAGCCACTCTTCCCCAAGCCTGTAGCATTGCATGGGGTTGTTGTGGCCCAAGTGCAGGACCTTGCACTGAGCCTTGTTGAACCTCACACAATTGGCCTCGGCCCATGGATCCAGCCTGTCCAGGTCCCTCTGCAGAGCCTTCCTCCCCTCCAGCAGATCAACACTCCTGCCCAACTTGGTGTCATCTGCAAATGTATTGAAGATGTGCTCGATCCCTTCGTCCAGATTATTGACAAAGATATATCAGTGTGACATCAGTTTTTTTCATGATGTGTACCATTTCATCATAAAGGACTTCAGTCCTAAGTGTGATACAGCTTCCAATGTTAGTTTCAATTTACGCTGCAAAAGCATTTTCTGAATTGGCTGAAGGCTCAGTAAGAGGGGAAAAAAACCCAGAATGATGCATCAAATTACAACATAATTAACTGAAAGTGGAGTTATGTGATGTATTACATTTTATATCTTTTACAGTAATGTTACTGCTTTTAACCATGGAAAACATCAACCTAAATGCTATGATTTTTCCCTTAAAATAAGGCTTTTTATTTGAACCACATTAACAAATGTAAGTGATCGATGAGTGTCCTAGTACTTTAGTTTTTTGGTGTAAGGCCTTAAAATTCACCACAGAATACATAAAGATTTGGTTTTTGTCATCTTGACAGAAAGTGGCTTAGGCTCGATCTACTTATATATTTTGAAAAACTGGTGTTTTTACATTCTCTACATGTCCCAGACAGTGCTACTGTCTTGCATTTCTCCTCTCCTGCCCCTGGAGGAATGTTTGCCACCGCTGCATTCAGATCAGGGAGTGTCCTCCACCACCCTTGCTAGCTGTGCCAAAGGACTAACTGGGAACAGTGGTTCCACGAAAAGACTAACTGGGAACAGTGGTTCCACCTGCTCTGGAGCTACGAATTCAGGGAGCTTTGCCCATGTAGCCCTAGGTGGATAAGCCCATGTCCTGGTTGCGCCTGGGATAGAGTTAATTTTCTTCCCAGTAGGTGGTATAGTGCTGTGTTTTGGATTTTAGTATGAGAATAATAGGTAACACGCTGATGTTTTAGTTATTGCTAAGTAATGTTTACACTGGTCAAGGACTTTTCAGCTCCCCATGCTCTGCCAGGCGCACAAGAAGACGGGAGGACGCACAGCCAAGATAGTCGATCCAAACTGCCCAAAGGGCTATTCCATACCACGTGATGTCGTGCGCAGTATATAAACGGGGGGGGGTTGGCCGGGGGGCAGCAATCGCTGCTCGGGGACGGGCTGGGTGTCAGTCGGCAGGTGGTGAGCGGTTGTATCACTTGTTTTTTTCCTGGGTTTTGTTCCTCTCTTGTTCTCGTGTTGTTTTCCTTTTCATTACAATTTATTATTATTTTTCTTTTCCAATTATTAAACTGTTCTTATCTCAACCGACGAGTTTTCCTACTTTTGCTCTTCCAAGTCTCTTCCCCCATCCCACCGCGGGGGAGTGAGCGAGCGGCTGCGTGGGGCTTAGTTGCCAGCTGGGGCTAAACCACGACAGCCCAGTAACCGGGTGGGGAAGTTGCACTTCTCTAGTCAGGAGGAGGAGTAGCTGTTTTACCACTGCTTCGCCTCAGAATGCAGTGAAGCTTAACTGAATGTAATGCTGGGGAGGTATGGGGGCACTACAAAAATGAATGCCCTTGATGAACCCGTGCACAAATTTGCTGATCGTCCCTTCTGTACGGCGTGCAGTAAGTCAGGAGGCCATGTATTAAGTGATAAGGAGAAAGCAAAATATAGAAGAGCTGCTCGTCAATACTGTCCTGCCTTCTGTTTCCTCAATGTTGCTTGAACCCCATGGAGAAAATAAGCAACAAAGATTTCACTATGCAATGAAGATTTCATTATTTTGTATATGCAGAAAGGGGATAGGTTAAGATCTAAACATTCAAGTATTTCATTTTACAAACTTGCCGCTATTTTGACATGCTCTTTATTTTTCTACCCATTGTGCTTGTCCATGGTTTCCCATGTGCTATGTACGGTACACGTGCTGTCCAGAATGTTACTGGGCATCTGTGCAAAACTGCGGACACTTCAATGCAGCTGCTGGAGTTTTGCCAGCTTCTATTATTGGTCCCATGCAGAGTGTGACAGTAGCAGACAAAGCACCTCATGCAATCCTTCGTTGATTCATACATTTGTGTGTTAAATGTTTCTCTTTAAATGCTACCTTTTTGTTGACGGGAACACAAGTGTCGTCCTAGAATTATGTATCTGTAGTCAAAAACAAGAACATCCTGAAAATTAGTGTTTTATTCCTGTGCTGCTTTTTATGTTTCAGCTGTAACACACTGGCTGTGATGCTAATGCTTGTACACATGTCATGGTACAACATGAAATTGCTGTAAGATACTCTGTCAGTTTAAGTTGTTTAAATTAGCTAGTGGTAGTGACTGCGTAGTGAGCTGATCCCAGAAAAACTGAACGTATAAACACAATCAAATTAAAGAACCTTTCGTACATCGCATGCTCAGCAATATAACGCAGCATATATATGAACATGTGTTCCTACATGCACAAAACTTTTAACAGAAAGTGATTAAAAATCTAAGTTTGTAATGAGGCTTGAGAATTGTTCCTTTATTAGGGATGTCAAGAAAACTGTGTCTGCTTTTAAAATGAAGCAAATAAAATGTGTAGGGAAGAATACTTGACAATTCTGCTGCCACCTTTTGATCGTATCCTGTAGTTACAAGTAGTAGTTGAAAATCATTTAATCCAAAGTATCAAAGCTGAAAAGAGTATGTATATACTTCTATAGGGGAATAATTATTTAAAGTATTGATGCTAGAATTTTAACTGAGCAGGTGGCCATCTTAGGCACTGCACTTGATGTACGGCTTTATTAAGCAGTTTTGTTCAAACTGTATAATAACTTATACATTTAAAATGAGAGGACTGATAAAAATGATAAATAAGTAATGAATTGCAGCTATGTTCTATTCATTTTCTCAACTTATCGGGTCTTTACTGTAATACGTTTTTATTAAATGTAGCTTAAATCAGGGTTGCCCACCTTCTCTGTCATTAAATGGATCTGGCTCTCTTGCTCTCTGCCACCCGCTTTCCTTGAGGTTGCTTGGAGATTCCTCAAGTGGGTACAAGTCATCTCTTGGGACTGAAATGTCAGCATCTCCGCTCATATTAGATACGAATGTCCTATATGTCAAGATTGCATAGTGTGTCAGCTCATGTGATGGGGCTCCTTCTTGGATGGACACACATCACAGTGTGGGGGGAATGTCTCCTTTTTAAGCATATGATGGTGTGTAGTACTCATGTGCCGTGGTAAAGCATTAGATAGCCCACCTGTGCCAGAAATATGAGCATCCAGTGGCCTACTCAGTTCATAAGAGCATGCTGTGAGGTTGGACATAGTGTCCGCTAAAATATGGGGGAGTTTTTTGGGTTGTGGTGGTTTTGTTGTCGTTTTTTGTTTGTTTGTTTGGTGGTTTGTTTTTTTTTAAAGCTTCTAAATAACAGATTCTGAACTTGAACTCAGATGGAAAGTATGATTGCCAGGTCTGGTGCTCATTTCTTGGTTAATCTTCAGTGTTTTCCTAAAATGCCAATCCATAAAGCATAGTGTGCTGTGCCAGGAAGATGTTTTAGAATTAGTTCTTCAGGGACTAAATATTCTAATGCTATGGTGATGGAGGCCATATAAATAACTAGCTATATTAAAAAAATGTTATTTTAAAAATGTTCATTCTAAGAATGATTTGAATATTTGGATCTGTTGCCAGTAGGGAGATATCAAATTATTATACTATGAAGATAATTTTGTAATAAATGAACAATCTTCTTCACAGTGAAATTCCTTAATATGAGAATATAGATCCATGCTTCACTGAATCACAGGCCAAACTCGCTGCTGCCATGGAAGACAGTGTTATCCTGGCAATACAGATGTTTAAACTTGCTAGAGAGCTACTATCTCTTTTTCAAGTTTAAATTTATATAGGATTGATTCAACGAAAAGGTTAACTTTGAGATTAATCATCTCCTTGGGCTTAGATTAGTGTTTAGAGTAGAGGGTAGCTGGGAGCCCCGGCTGCTTCAGAATAGTAGGGTTACAGGAAACGTTTGAGGGGGCTGCCAGCAAGGGGGGCCGTGGCAGCAACAGAAGCTGCCTGGAAGAGAGACCTGTGTTTGAATCGGTGACCCGTGCTTGAAATGTTTGTTAGTACGTTAACAGGCAGAAATGTATATTTTCCAGTTCCTGCTAAGAATGGGAAATAAGAACCTTGGAGCGCTGGAAGTTATTTGTCAGGAGCGATTAGCAAGAGCTGAGACTTTATAGGAAAATCATTTGAGAGGGAAGCCGTGGTCCCCCCTGCAGACAGGCCAATTATGGAACACTGCAGCAGCAGCAGCAATACAGGGATGGTCGCGTGGAGCCCAGAATTCATCACTGGGGTTAGCATTATGGGTAAGTAGTGTTGTTATTAACGACTGTAAAACTCTTGTCAAAGCTAAGGGTTACCAGCAGGGCAGAAACACGGGGAGGGAGCTCTGGAACAAGCTGGAGCAATCTGAGAAAGAGAAGTGGAATCTACTTTAGATGGCATTTTGTTTTCAAGGCACATTTTCACCACAGTACGTGAGAAATCAGGTTTGTAATTCCCGATAATGGGTGGTGCACCTGATTGCTAATAGTCCAAGTGAAAATATAATGCACGGAAGTGCTCAATTATTTCATAAGACTGCCTCGTGAACAGATTTTGCTCATTTGCAGCTGAGTTGTTTGTGCTTCTGTTTATCTCAGATACCCATTACACTTTCATTTACACTGTGACAGTGTTTGGCTATATCTGATTCTCACCAACTCAAGGCAATTAAAACTGCTGGCCTAGTGTCACTTGTCTCAAAACATGCTCAAGCATGGTATGATTACTACATCTTTGCTCTAAGACTGAAATTGTGTGTTTAATGGCTTCAGCTACAGTATGGAATAGGCTGATTATAAAAGGACTAGATAAGTGGAATTGTTGAAAATAAGATGAAAAATTAAGTGTGGTGTTATTATCTAGCTGTAATGATACCTGCACAGAGACTTCTGGAGATGAAATAATATCGAATCCATTATGGTAAAGTGTTGACCCAAGTGATGTACGTGCACCCAGTTTCAACACAACATCTTCACCCCCTGGTAGTTGTCCCCCATAACAGACCAAATGCCTTAAAAGACAGCAAGGTAAGCTACTAAAATTCATAGCTACCTGTAACTAGTCTGGAATGCACAGTGATATGTTATTTATCACAAAGACGAAGTTGGAATTTGAATGATGAAGCCGAGACATGAATATGTATAGAGCCTGGATTTTTTATTTTTATTGAAGAATAGCATGTCTATAACTGAGAAATGAATGATACAGCCCAGAAATGTTGACTGCCTTAAGGTGAAGTAGGTCAGCTGGGAGAAACCCTGGTCATGAGCAAGTCTATCAACTGTGGGCAGGCACCTTTCACCACATCCTCCTGTACTCTTTTTGAATGTTTTGGCTTATGCCATGCTCTTAATTTCCTGTTGTTGTTGACCCATTTCTCACACATTAATTTGTTTCCTTGGGGCAGGCCTGAATGGGCTCAAAGCAGTTTGGAGGGGGAGATCACAGCATGCCCAGACTTCTTATATGGCATAACAGTGAGGCCTACCAGCAGGATAATGTTTTCCCCAAAAGTTTGCCTGCAGCACTTGAATGCTGATATGTAATTTCTAGAAGGCCATGCCCCAAAAGAAATGTTTTTTTGTCTCATCTGCTTCAAAATGACAGTTTGACTGTACACAAGAAATGCATAGTTTTAATTGCAAAGTGTGGTAGTGGTGAACCTTGTTGATGTCTGGGGCCAAACATAAACATAAATTGCTTTTTAACTGATTGTCATTGGTGCTGATCCAACTTTGGCACCTACATGAACTGCTTTGCTATGGCTAAGGAAAGTAAAAGTCAATAAGCTGCTACAGCAAGGTGAGACGGTGAGGTAACTGTTGACATCTCGTAATTTTATAGCCACAACCATGAATAAATTGGACTTTTCAGAATCTTTCCTTGAAGTTCCTGTTCAGCAAAACTTGTAGGAGTATGGTTAACTTTATAAGCATGCATTTAAGTTCCAATGTGATTTAAATATATTTGTGTGTTCTACTGTGCAGAGTTGGATTGAAAATTGACCATGTCTTTTGCTATGCAGGCTCAATTTAGCAAAGCACTTAAATATGCCAAACAGCAAGCATCTGGCCTGTGCTTGCCCTTCTTTAATAGCTGCCACGTATGAATGATTTGGGGCATTCCAAACCTCTGGTATTCAGTACAAACTTCAGATATCCGTGAGACCAGACTGGATTGACTACAAAACAGCCTGGACTATAACTGTCTAGTTTTAATGGAACCATCAGAACTCTCACCTGTGGCAGACAAAGGTTTTCTTCTTTGTCTAACGGGTAAATGTGTCCATTAAAATATCTCAGTCATGGTATTTCTTAGTTGCAACCCTTTATTCTTTCAATATACTCATAAAGATGAACTGGGACAAGGATAAATGCAGTGCCTGAGCCAACTTTCTTACTGTCTTTGAAACTGTTATTTTCCATTTCAGCTCTGTATTTAATACAAAATTTTATTTCTGGTTATTTAATGTTATTACATATAACTTGGTTTTTCTAGAGCCAATTTTTGTGTTACCTGTCTTTATGGACTAACATGAGGAACGTTTCTCCCACGTGTTCATTAATGAAAGCTCTCACAGCCTTCACATTCAAATAATTTAGTTCAGTAGATGATGACTCAGATGTATAAACCACTTGTTTCTTTTCTTGCAATTACCCAGCTGCCAGGCCGTAATAGGATCATTCTCTTGGATGTTTCATCTTAGCTTATACCCCACTTTGGCAAAATAGCCATATCACTTACACTATACTTAATTTTTGAGAACGCAGCTACTACATGAGTCATTATAAACTGAAAGTCTTGCTTTAGGACATCTATAACTGTTGTCAAATCTTTTTTTGGGATATGAGAGTGTGTGTGTAATCCAGTGAGCCAATCTGTCAGCTGCTTCAGATGACGTAACTACCTCAAGGTTAAGGCTGAGCTTTTGATTCCTTTCTTCGGTACGGAATTTCTTTTTATTTTGAAGTATTAGAAAAGGCTCACGGTAGAAATCTCTTCTGACTGTATTGTAGTCGAGAGTAGGGCAGCACAGCCTCAGTCACATCAGATGTTCCCAACCATGTATGTCATACTCATCATTAGTCACCTCCACAAGCTCCTGCTTGTAATAACTAAGTTACTCAGTTCTTAGTAACAGAGACATCTTAATCAACTTGGGAAAGAGTTGAAAGGTGCATCTCTCTCCGCTATGTCACCCTCTTTAAGAATCTTCTCCCAAGTTCATCCCTGCTTGGTCTGTCTGCTCCATTACTAAGAAAACAGGAGGTCTCAGCTGAATTCTGGAAATTGTGTGCTTGTTCCCAAGGGCCCAATCTCCTGTTACATAGCCTCATTTTGAAGTGCAAAAGACAAAAGTAGGTATTCTGAGAAGAGGCAGCTATGTCCCAAAGCCTACTGCCTCATTAGGTGATGGCAGAAATCTGTAATGGAAGCCGCCTCTCTAATATCCCTGAGTAGCGTAACATGATTCTGCTGAAGTTTTGACTTGTCGCTCTTTCAGGATGAGATCTGATATACTTGCTGGATGAGATGTGATCAAAATATTTTGTTTCTCTTACTCTAGTAATCTAATTGTCGAAATGTAACGTGACCCCTTTTTCTGGAGCATAACATCCAAATTAGCATAATCTGTCTGAATAGAAACTACCAGTTATTTCACATAAAGCACAAAGAACTTACGACTCCAATTTTATTGATTAGGGAGATAAATATCTACTTTAATATGTTCTTGAAAATTTTGTTTAAATTATATGCTTGGCAAGCCAGCATTGTATTGTTACCGTTTAAAACTACTTATTAACCCATAGAGAAATGTGGAGGTATTTAGACATTATTCATAAATGTCCCTGTGAATTTTCACATGTAAAAAAGGCCAGATATTTGTGAATTGCAAGTCTATATGAATTGTCTGGTGTTTGTAAATGAAAAACAAGATAAATGGTGATCTCCTGGATTCTTTAATTTTCTGTTGTAGGTTACGTGAAGAATACATTTAAATATAGAAATATGAGGGGAAAGGATGAATGATTTTAATACCTTTAAAATGGCTACAGTGGCAATAGTTTTGCACAGTGTCTATTTAACTACATATGACAAAGGCCATGTATAATGTATAACCTGTTGGGGGTTTTCATCTATAGGCTACTGGTTCAAAACAGTGGTTTGCTTGCTTTTCTTTCTTGCATCAAACTGTTGTTGGCATCTGTCTTATGAGTTGGGACCTTTAGCTTTCATTTGTTCTTCCCAATAGTATCTTCCATGCTTTGAAATCCTTAAGAAGTTTTACAATAGTCAACGCAATAGTATCTTCCATTGTTTGAACGGACCATGGAAAACACTGCAGAAGTTATTTGTGAGATTTTTCTCTATTTCTGTCTCATTTTGGCCCACTGTCAAGGTTAAAATCCTAATTTAATCAGGGCCAGGATGATATTTTACCATGCATGATTTAGCAAGGTGGATGTGCTTTCTAGAGAGCTTTACATTAAACTAACAGTGGTAACTGTGGTCTTGTATCCTTTTATCATGGTTAATTCAGGAACTGGTTATTAGTCTGGCTAGAGAAGGAGAGCACTTAGGATAGGCTGCTTCGCTAGCAGATCATGCTGTGGCTGTCATGTAAATAAACCCTAATGGTATCTTTACATGTATAATCTCGTAAATAAAGGCTGTAGCACAATGGATGGATATAAGGGAGCTAAACTGATTTCTTCCCTTTTCAGTGTTCAACTTTTCCCAGTTGATGATGCTTTTAGGAAAGGGGTGTTAGGAAGGCGATGTGTGGTTGGCAGATATGAAATGCACCTAAATAAAAAGCCTGTCATTACTTCTGTTTGCAAAACACTGACGTGAAGTATGAAGTCTCGTGATTTTGTCTTTGTACCAGAGAGATTGCAATGCCAACAGTAGCCTGCAGTATAGTTATCCCACTGAAGCGAATAGCTGTGTTATCCACCTCTCTCAGTCTCAGTGAGCAGCAATAAACTGTCCCCTTGTTTAGAGATAGCAGAAGCAGTAGAAGCTGTATGCCACTGCAGGGAACGGCCTGGGAGGCTGGACCTTACAAAGCCTGAGTCCATACAGTAAGATGGTTTTTCCTAGGAATGGCTGAAGCCTGTTAAAACAGTCTGTACAAGGAGCTACAAACAAGGAGCTACACAGAGAAAAGAGAACATCATCATGTAGACTTGAGGTGATCTATAGGGGTTCCAGAGTGCCTACCTGGAAAGGGGGCCTATCTTCTGCTTAACATGAAGAATTAGAATTAGCACTGGCTTTAGATGATGGAGAACATGTCAGTCACTAGGAGGAGGTAACTGGAATCTGGCATCTCCCAGATTTATTATACATGATTTTGGTATTATGATATTAACAAGTAAATTATGATTGCTGTGTTGATGGAAGTCAAAGTAAGCAGTCAACATCACTGATGATCTACCGTTTCAGGGCATAAAATATATGCCTGAAATAAAAGTTGGCACCCACAGGCCGGGATACTGAAATTATGCTGGGCACCAGTGGCACCATTGCATTTGTAGTTTGCTCGCAGCAAGCAGTGGAGAAGATCAGGACTGCCTATAAGTTAGCAAAAGCTGCAATGCTGACCAGCTGCATCTCCATTGGCAGGGGTAACTTCTGAATAAAGAATGAGTGGGAAAATCAGTAGTTAGTAGGGCTGGACACATGGGTAAAAGAACTGTGGGAATGCATCGGAGAAATATCTACGGACAGGTAGCACAGGTGTGAGAACATGTACCTTAGTTGTTACCATCCATTCAAGGTGCACCATATGCTTTCCCTAGGTGCTTAGCCAAGTATGCTGGCACAGCTTTAAAAAGAACATGAATACATGGATAGGGGTTCACGTGTAGGTTGTAGAGGGGATCACAGACAGCAGCTCCTGTGGCATCCTGCTGCTAGTGTGCATGTCAGATGTGTGAAGAGTCACTGAAGTGAAGACTTCCCCCATTAAGAAGGTGTGGATGCCTCTGCAACAAATTGGTTTGACCTCACCCTTGCTGTTTGCTGACCAGCTCCAACGTGGGGTTTAAAGCAGTGTGGATCAGCTGCTGCCTGCTCTTTGCGTCTTGGGTAGACTTCCTTGGCTATTTCTCTGGTCATTTTATCTTCTCATAAAACAACAACACCTGCCCCTTCCAAAGCAATAAAAGTATGCTATGGAAACAAGTGTATTGTAAAAGAAATTCAGCAATTCTTCCTCATAACAGCAGGGCTAACGGCTGTTGCTGTAATTAAGAAAATGGCATAGACTGTTGTTGTACAATAATAATCTCCTGCTGCTGCATAAGTGTTGAAGAATTTATTTTCTAAGCAGGAGACATTGATCCTGTGGCAGTGTTCTGTTGCCATAACTTTGTTTACATCATAAAGGAAAAATGATAGATGTAATCATTTAATTTATGGCGTTAAGAAGTGTCAATTGCTCACTCTGCCAGTATTGATCTAAGGCGTTCCGACCGGCTTATGCATCAGCCCTCTGAAAGTTTTGGATAATTGGAGACCAAAGTAAAAGTATAGTTTGGCAAGCATGATGTTTCCCAATTACCATTGCCTCGTCGATTGTACTTTTTAATAAAATGGCATGACCAATGAGTAACTAGTCATTATGAAGTTACAGTTTTTAACAGACAGCACATGGTGTAAGAAACCAGCTTTAAAAAAAAATAAAAAATAATAAAATATTGGGGTGATTGCAGTTCTTCCCAACAGTTCTTTTAAATTGGATGTGCTTGGATTCTCTTCAGTTGCAAATATCCACCTGGGAAGATTAATTTTCAGAAATAGGATCTTGAGTTCATTTATTTTTTTACATTTTAGTTTGCATATAAGTTTTTATACATATAATCGAGGGCTTCTCTTGAGGCTATATGGATATCCATGATCTATCAAGAAGGAAAAATAATTAACATTAAAAGAATATGCAATCTCACAATAAGGAAGAATTATAAAACATGAAAAAGAAAGTGTAAACCTTTTTAAGGATTTCAAAGGAGTAGTCTTTAGTATTTGTAAATTAAAATTAGTAGGACCTAAAATTAGTGAAAACACCATTCAGATAAAGTTTGTGTTTGAATGCAGCTGTGTGGGAGCATTAACCTTCACAAAGTTTTAAATATATTTGAAAAGAGAACCCACGAAAACTAATTATACACCATTTTACTTCCCACCAGCTTCCCTGAAGAATGAAGAAATTGCCCTCTTTAGGTCCTTTTCTACAGTTTATTCCATTAAAAATAGATCTTTCTTCTGCACAACAGGAAACATGGAAAGCCTAGTTTAAATTTTCAGGAAACTCCCTTTATTTTTGATCCTTTGAAATTGTAATGTTAATACATTTTCAATTAAATATGAACAACTCTCTGTGCATCTCAGCATGAAACACAAAGGGATTTTGGGACCCTTCCAATTACTAAAGCTTGAAGATTTTTCTTAATTATTTAACTTTTACAGTATTTCTTTTTATTTAAAATAAAAGTTGTGCTGTGGGGCTCCTTCTAACATGGAGATGAATATGACAATATTATTTTTGACCTTTCAAGTAATTTATTATATAAAGTCTGGATGGAATTTTAAGACAGGTCTTGTTACTATAATGTTCTGTTGCTATTGTTTTTAGTATCTGCGTTTCTGTCCAAGATAAAAGCTTTTGTTTGTTCCTGAAGAAAAGATGAGGACTGAATCAAAACTATAATAAATATATGGTCACTTATTTAATCTCTAAATAAGTATGTTCATTTGATTGCCACAAAATGACTTTGACATCTCCCCAGCCAATCTGGGTAGACAGGATCCTTTGTACAGTAGCTCTGACACTGTAATATACAAAGTGTTGATGAGTGAGAAAAAGGTATTTTACGTGCTACAATTCTAAATATGACTTTAGGTGACAACAGTTCAGAGAGAACCTCAGGTTGACAGACACTGGCTGTATGCTCTCCAACTGTGAATAGTAGAGCACAGGAAGAGCAACTAACACTTAAATACAGGTGACAGCATCGGTAACAAATCATTATATTTGATGGATACCATTTAACAGTTATTGCTTTCTATCAGTCACATGGAAGACACAATGCACTAATAACACCCAATACGGACTTTTCACTTCATGCTCTTAAAATGATGTTTCATTAAATAGCTGTCACCTACATGGCTGGCTAAAGTTGGAAGTCCAGGGTGCTGCATCCACTAACTCTTACGCCGCAAGTTGTAGCAGGTGTTGCAGAACAGCCTGCTGCGGATGGATTGTGCATATTTCTGCCTCCTAGTTTTTGAATTATTTTCGTACAAATGGGAAAATAAAATGTTTTTACTCTTCTCGTTTTGTTCCCTCATCTTAACAAACATATTCTGTTGTGTTACAGAGATTATCAGAATTCAGTTTTACTCATACTGGTGACAAGTGTGTCCCTGTCTCTGAAAAAAGTATCAGTTGCTGCAACCTCAAAGCAAGATGGCATGCAAATTAGTTTTGATGTCTTGTAACAAAATACCTGAGAGGCTTTATTTGTTGTTTTCTCATATGTTAATTAAAAAAAAAAAGAAAAACAACAAACCAAAACTTGAAGAATAACATAGAGGCATAAAGCAGTGATATCTAACGTTGCTCCCAATAGTATTCATCCCCACTTTGTTTTACATGGCATTATATCGAAGGTGGTCTTGGGACTGTGTTGTCTTATTAACCACCGTATAATTAAGAATATAGGTAAATTGTTTCCAAACTTGGATTTCTGAACTGTTACTTTTAAAGCTACATGTACAGCCAGTAGCAAGGAATTTGATTTTCATTCAGAAAGTTGCATTTCATGTAGTGAAATCAGTATTCAAAATCTGTAGGTGCTCTATAATGGGTTTATTTTTCAGGCCTTAGACAACTAGGAGTGAAAATCACGATAGTAGTGTTGGAGCTTCAACATTTTTCAGACTTTGTAATTGATATCTGTTGTTTTAGGGATTCTCAATATAGAAGTCAATGTTTACTACATTTAGTAGCAAACTTTATCCCTGTATACATCCCATCCTCTACTCAGAGCATGGAAAATACTATAGATATGTTTCACAAAGACAACCATTACTGATATTTTAATATAGCCATTTTTTTTTCATTGAATGGAAAATGTACGGAGCTGGCAAACAATTCACTGTGGAATTCAGAGCTTTTGTTTCCTGGTTCAGCAGCACGTTTCACATTGTCTTATTAACTTTCAACTAAATGAAAGCGACAGTATCTGAATTATGGGTTGGCAGATTGTGGAGTACGTGGATTTTGTGGCCGGATATTCTGTCCTGCCCAGATCTGTATACCGCTCCCATTATCAAGCATTTGAGGTTTTTGCCAAGTATAAAAGGTTGTTAAGTGAGGTATGCAGTCAAAGTAAAATTTATATCGTACCTGTTCACTTTCTCTGTTTCAACTTGTGGGAATAAAAATCTATTTCTTTCTGTCTTCCACAAAGGTGCTATTATGTTAAACGGGATTGAATAACTTCATTCCTCACTCAGCTGTACGGCAATGAGTTGCCCAGTTCTGTTCCAGCAGTGAGCAAGCCATGGTACTTGTGCATATTTTGTTAAACGTGTTCCTTAGGAATGCAGCTGTTGGAGGCAGAGGGAGCGCAGAGGGAGAGTGGTTCCTTGATGTAGTCCACCAAGAGCTGTGAGAATAAAAGGCCCTATTTAATATTTCATAGATGGCTTGTGGAACAAGCAACATGAAGATGTGGTGTGCTTTTGTTGAACTGTGATACTGGGAAGATGCAAGACATGGGATGCATCGTTATGCTTTTTATGATACTTTCGAAAGAAGAGTTTATTCTGTTTTCTAATGATCTAGTCCTCAGATAAAGATTTTTTTGTGCATGGCTGAGGTCAGGTAGTTTCTGGAAAAGATGCATCTTACAGCTGGAAGTGGATTGTAAAATATGTTGTCTGTCATTTTAGCTATGTAGGTCTGCAAGGAATCTAGAGGGACGTATAGGCCCCAGGCTTGGAAATGCACATGTATTTCAGTAGTTGAATGGGCTTGTGGAAATAGGAGCGCATACATTAAGAAAAGTAATCTTATGAAATGCTTGTATAGATATAGATATAGATAAGTGTTTGGGGGTTATCCTAATGGTATGGAAATATGATTTGTGGTATTTTCTAGTTATTTTTATGCTCAACTCAACAACGGTTTGTTTTTCTAAAAGTTTACAATCTTTTGGGGTTTTTTTGGCAGTGAAGAAATAATTTTTGAAGTTAAACTTCAAATAAGCAGTTTTGAAGATATTTTAAAGTTGAGAATAGACAAAACTAAATATTAAATAAAAATATCCTGGGAAGACTGCGGTCTTTAATTAAGCGTTCTACCTTAAATGGTGTTTTCTAAAGATTGGTTACTGTACTTTTATAGATCATGTGTGCTGAATATCCTTGAGTTACTCTTGAGAGCTTTCATTGATGACAGTTTGGTTTAATTTAGCTACCACTACAAAGAGATTAGGTTGTCAAGAAGATACCGTTGGAGGTTTAGGGATTGCTGAAATCCTTCTGAAATGAAAAGTAATATACACTGTAACTGTCTTTGATAGTTCTTTCATGAAGAAGCTGGATGAAAATCAACCACAAGGGAACTTCTTTTTTCTGGACAAAAGAGAGAAAAAAATTCTTCTCATGTTTAGCAGTAAATGAAAACTAAGAAAAAAACCTCAACTGAAAAAAAAAAACCAACCCAAACGAGGGGGCAGGGAAGGAAGCTGCAGTTACTAACTTAACTCCGTAATGCTGAAAGGCACAATTATTTATTTTTTTTCCCCACAGTAATAGGCCATCCAAACCTCTGTCACTGTAACTGGACTGATAGTTGAAGGTATCGTCCTATCTAAATATCATTTTGCTTATTTCTCTCTACGTAGATGTGACCACTCAGGTCTTTGCTCAGTTACTTTCTTCTAATTGTTGTTCAGTAGCTGATGCAATGTAGTTATTGATACAAAATCAAATCTAAACCACAGAAGCACGTTGTTTAGGGAAAAGGTTCTTTTCTGTCCTGTTTAATGGAGCCTACATTTTGCCAAAGATGAGAAAGTACGAAGCTTGTACAAATATTTTTGTGTGTCTGCTTCACAAACACATCCGTAAAATAAATCTCACAAATAGTCAATTTACAAAGTTGCAATGTCATCCGTATCTTTGCTGTTACTGCAAATGCCACTGGTTTGATTCTTTTTTTAGATGTAATGTGAGTTTAGAGATTATGAACAATGAGGAGTTGGTAGCTTGAGAAATGCTGTTTCCTGCGGGAGAGAAAAAAGCACAAGACAGAAGTGCTTCCCAAAGTGTCCAGTCAGTACGGATTTCTCCTCTGGTAGAGGAAGACCTTTGCCAGAAGTTAGAGTTCATCCTCCAAATCCATTCAATGTGTGACTCCAGAAAGCGAACAACCTTGCCCCCAGCTAATGGTGGTGATTTTGATAGGACATTTGCTGAACAGAGACAGTCAAGATAAACAAGTGTAACTCTTTTCATTATTAAATTGACTTAAATGAGGAACCCAACACTGAAATACTCTGTATAATTTCATTTTCTAGGTCTCCTTTTAACAAACATGGTTCATTTGATTCATACTTTAATATGTACGGTCACTTCACTTTATTTGAGCACTCTCGGTTGTTAATGGGAATATGCCAGGAAAACCTGTGAAACTTAAAACTTTCTATAATTTTTAGGTGGAGATTGTCAGTGGTATATAGTTTTGTCCTATGCAGCCATTACTAAAAACATTTTAAAAAGGTTAGTGTCATATTTCTAAGCTAAAACTTTTAATTTTTGTTAGTTCTAGGTACAATAATAGTAAATAATAAGATGAGTATGGCTGAATTTTCTCTTTTAGTTTTCTTTTTGATGCTTATATTTGTCTGAAGAAGTCTGACTCACTGTCCCAGTGCTAAAATGAGCATAATCCTTGATCTCCCATAGACTTGGAGTCAAAGTCATCTGTTGCACTTTGTTTGAGATAAACTATTTTGTGGAGGATAAGTTAATTCTATTTTTCTACTTCAAATGACATTTTATTGTACTGTATATGAATTCAGAATAGTTGAAGTTTTCCAATATACAAACCTCAAGAAGAGACAGTTGTAATTAATACGGCCTCACAGGCTGGCCTTGTACTGGGCTCGGACTGTCTTCTGAAGTCACAAATACGAAAACTGAGCTCCTTGTCCACGTAAATAGAATAGTTTTTTGAATGCAACTGTAGAAAGATACTGGCCGGTTGGAGGGTTACTGAAACTATGAACTTGCAGTTTCTGACAATTTTTTACCATCTCTAGTGGTTTTATCTGTCTTGGACAGTGTTTTAAATCTGGTTCATAAAAAATTGTTTACAGCACTTTCTGTCTTCTTTTCCTGAATAGCTGTGAATCTTTAGTTGTATGTGCTGTTAGCCATCTTGTGCAGTGAACTGCATTATCTTGTAAACATTTTGCTTTATCCTGTGAATTTCAGCAGATTGCTACCAAATAGCTATAATTCAGTTGGCATAGTTTCAAGCAAACTGAATCATAAATGGCTACGGAGAGTTTTCATTTTGTGTAAGAACGTGTGGAATTTGCCCACATAATCCCCAATAACCTAATCTCCTCCTGCCATTGCTCTTTGGCTCCTTTGTCTCAAATGCTGAGTTCATATGCTGAGAAAAAGCAACAAAAAAAGGACAGTAGTCCTCATAAGCATTCGCATAGGATAAGAACGCCAATGTATTAGGCATCTATAGAGCGGCAGCTAGTTGTGTCCTTGGGTTTAATAGTTCTCTTTCTATGATTAGTTCTGAGATTATTTTGTTTTGGTCCTTTTCAGAAACTAGCTTGGACTGGGGGCTTATTTCTGCTGTGCAGGGCAAGAACAGCCAAATGCTGGAATACCAGTTTGTACATAACGTTCCTCCAGGCGAGGGATTGCACTTCATATTTGTTTGCAGATCAAAGACAAGCATCAGAATGCAGGTTTATTTAAAAGTAGCAGCAGGCAGCATTGAGCTTGAAAAAGTAAACTTGACCCATCATAGAGTTCCATTTCTAGCTTTCTACTGTAGACTACTGTTTGACTACTATTTACTGTAAAACCGAACAGCCTGTAAGTTTCCTAACCTTTAAAACGGCACGGTGTAGTTTAAGCCTACGTTTTTTGATTTAAACGCCTGAACAACACAGGAGATGCTTGAGAAATTCTTTATTGTAACTGGAACATAAAATGAGCCTTCTTCCTACATAAGGCAAATCCCAAATCTCTCTGGAACTGTAATTGACTCAGAATGTGATTAATGTAACTTAATTGTCTTGACGGTACATACATCAGGCACATCACCACCATCTGAGTCCGGGGTGCATTGAATCACTGTCTAATTTCCAAAGGCACTTTAAAGGATGTCATGCTCTTTGTCTAGACGCTGACACCTTTTAAGATGAGGAATACCATGTTCAGCAGGAAGACTGAAGCCCGTGTTGCACCTTGTTTATACTAAAGATCTGATCGCTGCCTACAATACATTAGGCACATCAGAATGGCGTTTTCATTCATCGGCTCCTATCTGAACTGTCACTTGCAGAAAAATTGAACAGACTGACAAAACCTTCTTCCTTTTTAACCCGAAATGAAAAAGTATATTACAAATATTGTCCATTAATGGACAGCAGCACATGGCAATAAATTGCAAAGCTGCTCTCTGATACAATCTTACAGAATAAAGCAGAAGTAAAGTTAGTATTTCTTTGTGTAAGCTCAGCCATAAAGTTTGAAACTGAAAGTAATTTTTCTATAACTGGTGATTTAGCTGCCTGTCCCTCCCTCTTCCAGGTCATTAAGTAGGTGGTGATGTGTTTTGGCTTGTTTTAATACGCCTGTACAATAAGAATAAAATAGATTTCAATCTTTTATCAGTTTGCTCCTGAAATGGAGTATAAATACGTTACACCATGAGGTACAGGATGGTATAAGGATTCATATAGGTGATGATACCAGCGTATGAATTCAAACGTATACACATGATGTATACATTTAAAAGGACATTTGAATTTTGACAGAAAACATTAAAGATGTGAAATTCATGGTTACAAGTGAAATGTACCATATGTCCTCCAGCACTTAGACACAAAGAGCACATTAACAGAGTAATTAAAGGGCACCCTGTTGTGGCTAGGTGGTGGAGGACATATGGTGTATCATGACTAACCATGACTTTTGAAGTTCATATTGTTTTCGATCATAACCTTGTTCTTTGAATTTAATATACTGTAATTTCTGTGCACTGGTATATGTTTCAGTTGTGTTGGATGTCTCAGTTTCAGTACAGAGTTCTTCTGAAATTGTCCGCCTGACAAATGCACGTTATTTAGGAATCTCCTATTTTAATCTAAAATGACTTAAAACATTGGGGTCACAGAACGCTGACTTTTTGATAAAGGGGCAGCACGTGTGTTTGTAGCTTTCCTCTGCTTCACACTTGTACTTCCTTATTATTACCGGTGCAAAAGACAACGTGTGACGTGGAGACACTTGGAGAACGTAGATTGTTGCAGGCAGCTTCTGCAGATTCCACCTCCTCTTGAAAACAGAGCAACTCTTTTTGCCTCTCTCTCTTTGTAACTAATAGCAAATACCATGCAGTCAAAATTCAGCTGAGAATTTTGCCGATGACATACAAAGTAAAATAGGATCACTTTGCACGACTTCAGGTGAAAGATATCCAGCTGGAACATAACAAAAACATTGATTTATCTGTAAACATGTGTTATTCAGGGACCCAGAGTTGTTTAAGACACTTTATTTACATAGTTGAATTTCTAAACATAGCCATCCTCTGGAACTGCAAGTATCTGTTAGAGATATAAAATCTGTGTATAAATAAGCCTTTTTGTCTTTAAGCAAACAGAACAACTCTGAAAGCTTTATTCTAAGACAGCAAAGTTAAACAGCTGTCTCAGCATGAAGTGTTAGTTGAAACGAGACATTTGCCATATTTTTTCACCTGGATGTAGCTGATTAATGTGAAACTTGAGGCTGACCTTGGGGAAACTACAATGAGATGATGAGTACCTGGCTAGATTTAGGTCTACTAAGATTTACGTCTTAGGATGCTATTTGCAGCTGAGATCCTTGAAACTCCTATGTAACGGTGGAGGCACTAATCCAGTTCAATACCTAAATTTCCACTGGCAGACTCCTGACACCTATGTTTTTGATGTATGTACGTGAACACACGAGGCCGGTCCGTGCCAATTGCACAAGAAATTCTTGTCTCAGGAGTTAATTTGGCTAATGTCCTCAAACCACTTCCAACCCTATAGTAAAGCACTATTTTTCTCCCTCTTATTCCCTAATGTCTCAGAAATTAAAGCTCTTACTTGGAAGGTAAGAAGTTGAGATTCTTTTTTTTGGTGTGGTGTTTTTTTTTTTCCTTCAGGGATCTTTGAAGTCCCAAGAAAGTGCCCCAACCACACTATGGGGATACTCTCATCTATTTTCAAAACAGTTCCACTTTGCATCAAATACTTAAACTTTCATAGTATCAGAGACATCAGCTGACCCACAATATTTCTTTTGGTCTAGTGAACATCCCTTGTAAAATACATACATGTTGCAGGGAGCGGAGTCTGGAAACTGACTTAGAGTCATCAGGCTGGAGGCAGGGAGTTAGTCATTCTCGCAGGACATGGAAAATGTTCAGAGCTTTGTATCCAGTGCCTCCTACTCCCAATGTGAGTAATCTGACCATCACACTTCTACAGAAAAGTGGGGCATCAGCACCAAAGAATATAGTCCTGACCAAATTTGACTTTCCAAGCGTCCCCAGGAGACTTTAGAGAGGTTCAGGTAGTTGTATGCTAAAATCAGATCATGGAGGTTCAGCTCAGGACATTAATGCCTAACTCCAGGACTTCGAGTTGTCGAATAGGTTTTGGTGTCTTCAAGGTTAGGTAGACCAGAAAAATCAGTGGACTGGAGAGTTGCTCAGCACTCTGGTGGGCTTCAGATGCATAAATGGACTGGATTCGAGCTTCATGGCCCAATTCCTTCCTGCTCCATTTGGACAGACTTCTTAGCAGTCATTGCAGCAGGGAACGAGAGCAACTTGCCCAAGAAGATAACTCCATCTTGAGAGGTGGAAGATTTGAATTGAGATCCACTTGGGCAAAGAAACTAACTGAACGTGTGTTTGGCACTCCACAGTAATGTTCGGTGCTATACTCTGTTAGTAGAAGGTGAAACTTCATTCTTAAGTTTAGTCTCATTTCAATCTTGGCTACTAAAGATGGTGTTAGGTGCCCAATTCCAGACCATGCCTCACCAGTGCTGCATGAATAGTTCAGAAACAAAAGAAGATAGAAAGATATCCCGTATTTCTCAGATGAGAAACCAGTGTTCTCTATGCAACGTACTTCTGCATTTGGTAGTAGCTTGATGCTGTGTATCATGATGGGAATTGAACTAGCAAAAGTTTTCAAACTGTTACGTTGCTATTCATCCAGTTACCTTTTCTGTTTTTTCTTTTATTTGAGTGGGTGTTAAGCTCACTATCTTAAATAGAAAAATGTTTAATTTAGCTGTGGGATATTTTTTGTGGAAATTAAACACTTGCCTGGGCCTAGAACAATTATAGTCTGTAATATCTGGGTAATGCAATGTAGCCAACTGTAACCTTTAATTAGGTTTGCCTTCAGAACATTGCCAAGTGAGAATCTGAATTCAGACAAGTGTCCAGATCTCTTCCTTGGCATCTTCTTTTAATATCTGTGAGAGCTTATTTTCAGCTTGTTATGCTGTTAGCCCTACATGCTCTGTTACTGTTAGTAGAAGTTGTACAGGAAGGGTTTCATTTCTAGAGGGTTGTTTTACAAACTAACTTTGCTGGAACCAAAATTTCCTCAGTTGCCAATTTCTGTTGATTTCAACTTTGAGGCTAATAAAAAGAACCGTGCACGTTAACAACAACAACAAGTTATAATTATTTAGCCTTCCAAACGAGGGGAGACTTTTCTTGGTCTTTATGATGTCTCATTCTTCTTGGATTTTCATATACAAAATTAAAATGTAAGCTCTTCTGGGCTTGGAGTCTGTCATTTCTGTCCGTTTGTGCAGCATTACACTGGGATTCTATCTGAACAGAGCATGTCTTGGAGAAAAGAACTATCTGGCGACTCCTTCATAAAGTGTTTTAAAAATGGAAGAGACAGGTGTGGTGGGGTATTTTTGTTTTGGTTTGGGTTTTTTTGTTGTTGGGTTTTTTTTTGGGGGGGGGGGGGGAGGGGGGCTGTGTGTTTTGTTTTTTTTTTTTATCAAATATTTCTACAGGGTTTCACTGGCTCAAAATTTCCTAGGTTCAGGATGGACTTCTGGTGAGAAGTTTCGTATCCCAGAGACTAGTTCTTGAAGATACGGAAGATACTGGCTCAAACGCTTTGTTGACTTTATCACAGCTATGACCTCGAACCAGAGCCTGTTCTACCACATGCAGGAGCACCCATTGCCAGGCTCTTGGCTCTTTTGGGAATGTGTCTTGTGCAGGTTGCCTGGAGAGGATTTCTTTAAATAAGTATTCATTTCATGGGAGTGTGACTCAAGTCTCTGTGTTTTCTAGCCGTTGAGCAATGAGCTTCTCTTGTATGTTTGTTGATTTCTGCGCCCCCCGCCCCCCTTTCCTGTGAAAAAAAGTTTTGAAACATTTTGGCTCAGGCATAGGTGTAATGGAAAGTGCAGTATTTAAAATGTCAAAGAAACAGTTTCATAATTTGTCATAGAAATGACCTCTTACAATGTTTGTATTTCTGTCAAAGTGTGTGCCTTTTGCTCCTTAGTGATTCATAGCTCTCTTCTTCAGAAGTGAATTTTAAATTTTTCCCATTATTGTTATATTGCATTGAGCTTTTTTTGTGGACAGGAATACATCTTTGATAACCGCTATTCTTCTGATCCAGGAATTGACTGGGATGTAATCTCTGTTTTGTACCTTCCATCCTAGGCTGTAGTTGAACATAAACACTCTGGCATCAGGTGTTGTCTTATTCTCTTGCTCCTTCTGTTTTTTGTCCCATCCCCCCCCCCCCCCAATTACCCAAGCCTGTACTGATTATTTTTTGACAGATTTTTGCTGATTTTCATTTTTGTACAGAAAATTAGGCGTAAAACGTAGTATTCTACAGCAACGTAGGAGTGATTAATTTGTATAATATTTGTGTAATTAACAGTCTAAACACATAAAAGTGGAAAAACTGACATAGATAACTTCAGGGAAAATGCTATGTAAAAAAAAGCTCCCTGTTGAATGTGCAAGGCAGTGGTCAAGGTTATGCTAGTTGTGTGTTTTGCTGATCCCAGGGTCTAGCCAGGCAGAAATAAAGCACAAGGATATCTTCAGGATGCCCCTTTGGTTTAATGAAGAAATATGCTGACGCTCCACAATGTTTCATCTTTGGGATTTAATCAAGGATGTGAAATCTGAAAAACAAATAATGTTTTGTTTATGGCAGTTTATCTTAGAAGCTACATTTTTGCTTTAAAAAGCCCATTGTTTTTTTCCTTCTACTTTCCTTTTTGTTGAAAATGTTTGTGGGGGTAAATCAAAATCTTATGGGAGAAAAAATAGTGCTGAAATGACAACAAAGCCTACTTTTCTCCTTCTGGTAGTGGAGGCTGTTAATAGGTATGGCAAATTTCAGCACTACTGAATTCTGATGCTGACTTTACCATTTTCCTGATCTCCGTTCAAGGAAGTATAAAAGACTATTTTCATTTAGTAATGAGATGTGATTGAAAAAAGTAGCCTTGTTAGATTATTATCACTGGAAGATACAAAAAAAATTAATGGAAGTGTTCATATCTTTAATTTAATTTCTTTCTATGCGGTTATTCAATTGCAGTATTCAACCTACTTGCAAAATGCAAGGAAATGTATGTCAGAAGATTCAAACCTTTCACACACAAGTTCATTTTTTCCCACCGCTGTTCCACTTAAATCGATGCCTGAAAGTTACTTTTAAGTCCTTTATATCTTTTGGAGCATTTATGTAAGCTGTCAGGGAACCACCAACATTAAAGAAGTAAAGTAACTCCTGCTTTGAACGGAATCCTAAAAATCCAACAGAAACTTTACAATTGCTGTTAAGTATTCAAATACAATTGTTTAATGAAGATGTTAGCAAGTGATTTTTTTGAAGCAGTATGTCACTTTAACATCACTCTTCTCAAGGCAGCTGTTTTTACAAAAAGGAAAAAAAAAATGGCATTGTAAATCAAAGTCTGTTTGGCAATCTACAGGTCAGTGGGAATTGAGGACACACTGGCCCAAATTTTGCAACTCAGGTGCCTGGACTCTTTCTTAGGGATATATTCTGTTAAAAGGAAGGATCTGATCCCAAATATCATACTGAAGCTGCATCAGGACTATGTGAAAGTTATCAGATTTCATCTGCTGGCAAGTGTCCAACACCTTTGCCTTTACATATGGGTCCTTCTTATTTTGTACCTAGGGTTCAGGGAGTTCCCAGTGAGGTGGAATACCTGGACATAGCTATAATTTTACTTTAGGCTTCTGGTTTTTTTGCTTACACGTTTTTTGAAAGTCCAAGTCGGAGAAGTGGTGATGCACAAATAGTCTTAACTGTCCTGTAGAACGGAGCTATGGTCCTGCTACTAGTTGTGATTTGTATTTTGTATGTTTATATTTCTATATGTTTTTTATAGATATCAAAATATGAAACGCTGTTGAGGGGATATAGGTGGGGATATGTTTAACACTGGAGGGGATATAGGAACCTCTGCTAGGTTCATACTAATACAGGATAGTTTACCCAAATCTGCATGTGCCTGTGTTCGTGTTCGGTATTTGAAGGTGCCAATAGCGTATCCAGCTTCTCCTCATCTGAGGGTTTGCTATTTAGACATCAAGTCACGCCCTTTTAAAAGTGGGGCTGTATGGTAGGACCCCATCATGTGTTGTACAAACATATCACACTGGCACTATCGTAGCGGCATGTGGGGCATTAGGAGCGAGACTAACGTTTTCTCACTGCTTCATCTCCGGTCCTGACAGCCCCAGCTCAATTTAAACCTTCATTTGTGTAACTCCATCATCTATCTCAGATATCTTATCTCAGCAAATGAAGCTCAAACTCAGAATATGTTATCAATAGGACTCTGATGATATTTGCAGATGTACAGAGAAAAGACTTGGAAATTGTTTGCCTATTGAAGACATAGGCAGCATTTAAGAAAGCTGTGACTGAATCCAGGCAGTGTTCAACCTTGATTTCAACCTAACACTGAATTTTTTCCCCTCCAAGTCAGAGTTTACATAGCTCTAAATATTAATTTCATTACATGTATTTAGGAAGCAAGTCAGATACTGTAAGTGAGCAGTGATGGTAAAATACTGGAACAACAGTGATATTCTAGGGGTTTTTTTTAAACATCTATTTATAGAATGCTTTCTTCTCTAAGGATTAGGGGAATAGAAACTGGATTTTTTTTTCTGCTCCTGATGAGCGTTAGTAAAGCATATTTGCTAACACAGTTTGACATACAATATATTTCAGTGTTTATGGTACCTTATGGTATGGTACTCCTGGTGCAGTACCTTATGGCATTTTATTTAATGTTTGTAAAGTTTTCTGATTGCTTCCCAGATAATTTATTTTTATTGGCAGCTAGCTTTGTGCACTTGTATGGAAATGAATATGAAGCAGGATGCCTTTTTGCATCTATAGAATTTCCAAAGTGTTTAAAAATAATAATCCATTTTTCAGTTGCTCTTTGCTAACAGACATGCCTTTAAGCAGTTGAAAAGTTGGAAAATTCTCATCTAGAATTGTTACATGCTATTAAATTAAGATAAACCCAATAAGATACCATAGAAGTTTTCTTAGCTAGAAATTTCAAGAATCTAATGTTCCCGCAGTAATTTTTAGTCCATCTGCACAATTACAAAATAACATTTTTCTACTTAAACCATGAAGGGTGGACTCAGCACAAGATATAAATGTTCTTTCTTACTGTCCACTGATAAAATGTTTCTTAGTTATTTTTCTGCCTTTTGCTTATATGCGTCAGTTCATCTTGGTGTGCACTTCACTCTTATAGTTTCTATTTGTTTGCTGCCAAGTCTAATTGCAAGTCCCTGAGCCGTCAGCAGCTCTGGCTTTATAGAACCTTATTTAAATCACAGTTAAAATCAAATATGAAGCAACACTGTTTTTTTTTTTTATATATATAGTGTTATGTCTCATTTGATGATTAAAAAAGAGAGATGACTTCTCAAAGACAATAGATAAGGTCCTTTCCCACACACAAAATACACCACAGTTATCCCTATTTTAATTTAGAAAATACTTGCAGCATTGCAAGTAGGATTATTAAGATTTTCCTTTAACTGAGAACATACTATAAAGGTGTAAAGCATAGTACAGCCTTTTTCTTCAGCAGATGTTTTGCTGTTTCATCACTGATTTTAATTAAAAAGCATGTGCCTAGCTATTGTATTTTATATGGTCCAGTCACGTATACGAGTCAGTTTTTAAACTCTTTCACCCCTGAGGGGCAGATGGTTTGAAAAGCAAGCCTTAGTGCGACAAAATCCAACATCTCACTGCTTTCATTGTTCAGAGCCCTGCCCTTGTTTCCTGTAGCGTGCTCCCTAGTGCTCTGCCCAGCCAACTTTTAGTTTGCTCAAATGGAGTCATTTCTTTTTGCTTGTCTTAGGAAACTGTATCGGAAACCATATCAGAAACCATATCTAACTAGCTTAGCTCTGTACTAAAATATTGCCTCCTATTTCTTTTTTTTTTTTTTTTTTGTTATTATTCCTGCTTTTCTTTTGCTACAAAGCAAAAGACTCTTTAGTAATTCTCAATTTTACTCATTATATTCCAGGTTATTGGTAAAATTCATAGTGAGATGGATCTCAAGAGAGATGGAAGAGGGTAAATATAGGTGAACAGGCAGGAAAGGCAAAAAAGGGGAACTAAAACTAGTCATCCCCAAAGTAATAAAATGGGTCTCTTGGAGACAATGGGTTAAAAGTTGGAACACAAAGAGGTATTTTATATGTTTCCCTCATTCCAAATATACTTTAAATGCCAAAATAATCTCCTCTTCTATCCTTACAAATTGATTCCAATTTGTTAGTCAAAGATTGTAATGAAATGACTCAAACCATAGTCTTGTTCCACTAAGCAGTTTGCTACAGCGTTTTTTTATTAATTATATTCAGACTGCAAGAACTGTCAGAATGTTAAAATTCCTAAGGATAGTTTGCCAACATCTATCACTGGATTAGAAACAGCTCTGCAAAACCTTCAGCAAAGCAGATAATATTCCATCATAAAATCAATAAAACTAAGCATTGTCAGCATAGTGCTGACAGTTCCAGCTAAAACAATTTATAATTTTTAAAGAAGATGTATTGTAAATAGAAGATAAGAGGCTTTTTTCTCTTGGTCCATCTCAAAAGATACAGCCAGTAAACAGACCCAGATGTAAACATTTTGCTGCTGGTTGGTGTATGTCAGCCCTGCTTGGCCTCTCTCTCTGCCCAAATATTCCCTGCCACCAATTTCTGAGTTGCATGGATGGAGCTCACCTTTTGTGAACGGTGCAGCACGCTATACTGATCATCGTGCTAATTACATTGGCTGTACACAAGAGTCCAAGGGTCTATTTCCTCTCCTCCTTTGCTGGAATAACTGCTTCTAGGAAGACTGAGAAATACCAGGGGAATAAAACAATATCTGCACTCGTAAGAATGCAGAAAGTGCTACTCTCCTAGGCGCTAAGGTGGTCATCTGGTATTGCTTCTCACAGAGAACAGATTTTAGAGTAATACTCTCATAAATTCTGCAGTGAGCCAGAATGTTGGTCTGGGCTATAGTGTATCCCTAAGAAAGACTTCCAGCCTTGATTTACAGATGTCAGGTAATAGAGATTCAGTTACTCCCCCTCTTAAGACTTTTTTTTTGGTGGTCAATAATCTTCATGTTTGAAAGTGCACACCTTGGTCTTAGTTTGAATTACTTCAGTTTCAGTTTTCAATCTCGGGCCTTCTCTAGCCTTTATTCAGTTGAAGTTATGAATGCCGCCGCCTTTTAAACGTGGTAATATAACTCCTAGCCACCTTTTTGGTAAACTAAACAGACTGATTTTTTTGTAGGTGTGTCTAAGAGCAGCTACTGGAGGCCATGTAGAGCTACCTGGGTAAGCTAGCTTGGGTACTATTGGTAATATGACGGCTCGGGCCCTCAGTGTGAGCTCCTAGGCACACCCGTACAGCTGGACAGCTTCTTGGGCTTTTGCTGCTGCCTGAGCATGGCCAAGCTATTTACCAGCATGCAAAGTTAAAGCCAATTGGTGTATATCTATGCTCTCCAGTATCAGCAATGACTGTACTGTAGACATGCCCTTTCAGTAAGAGACATATGAAATGTGATTCTCTTCTGAACTTTTTAATTATTTCAACTTTTTTTTTTTGAAAGGTGGCAATCAAAACTTTATTCTGCCTGGTGGTGAAGACCTGAACTCATCACGTGTATGTGATATGTATTCTTTCTTGTCATTCCTTGATTGTCCATTGAAGATCTTATTACCACAGTTCTTTCATCCTGCTCGGTGTCTATTTATTCTAGAGTAAAATAATTGCTGTGCGATTGACTGTTTCTTCTTAGATCTAGGATCTTGCATTTAATATGAAAAACCACAGTTTTGTCCTGCAGAAGTAGTGTTTGCCAAATCCAGAGACAGCATTTTGAGCTAGAGGGACCACTGACCTGACCCAATATGACATATCTTATATTAAAATATAGGTACTAGTGATTTCTGCACATCATTATTCTCAAAGCTTGGTGTTTTCTGCAAATTTTACCAGGCATATTACCATGTTTTCTTCTAGTTTATTGGTAAAGCTGCCAAGGAAGAGTAAATTTCCGTGGGGCCCACACTAGAAATACTTCACAGAATGATTCTTCATGTACAGAAACTTTTCCGGCTCCATCAATCCAGTCAATTTAATTAAAGAAAACGGAGATTCATGATGCTTGTATAGCGCTGTTTTCATTCCAAATATTATGTGAGAGGAAGCCAAATACTTTGTGAAACCTGAAGAACAGTATGTTGATAGAGTGCCTGTCTTTGCCCTGTGAAGGATAGATCCTCACACCAGGACATAACCCAGCTAGCTACAGAAGTGAAAACGGTACAGTTGCTTCCATGTGGTGCTCTCCGTAACCTCTAGCCTTCCTGAGAAGTGGGATTTATTCTGTTCAAGGTCAGTACTTTGACAAGGCACACTGTTTCCAGGACCCAAGTTAGTATCTCTGTAGTCTTACTGTTACCTCAGGGATCACTTAGATGGCATAACTTTGTTTTGTGTAGATGCCCTGTTATCTTTATGAAACTGTAATCTTATTTCTTTGAAATTACCTATGCTCTGCAAAAGGTATTGTTCACTAGTAATTATCATACTGTTTTCTTCCTTCCTGATTTTTGCGTATCTTCTGTATGTTTATCTGTGGATTGCACATGAGAAGTAAAGGTCAGTTGTTTGAATCTTTTTGCACTTCAACTCTTTTCATAATACTTTTATTGATATTGTTATATGTATCCTCAGAACCTATTCCTGTTCATTATTACCAACTGAACACCAGTTTGGATGAACCTTTGGTCTGTTGTAATGCAGCAGCCCTTACACAAACCTATACCTGCTCAGTGTCGTCTTTTTTCTCTAATTAATGCCATTGGGTGTTTGGCCCATCTGGAAGACTAAATATTTGTGAATGTGTTACACCTTGAAGATTCATCCAGATTCTAGAAAGAAGTGTGATGAGTCATTCAGTGAGAAGTCCATGCTCTTGTTTGGATTTCAGCTGTAACTTTGTGCAGTTGTAATAATTTTCTTCTGCAACTTCAAGGCTTATTTTTCAAAGCATCTTTGAACAAACAGTTGGGAGCAATGATTTGCCAAACTGTAATTAAAAGGAAAGAGACTCATTCTGAGAAGTGTAAACAATGTGCTAAAGATAATAAAAATAGGGTCCTTAAACTGATCAATCTTGAACCCAGAACAGGACTTGAGTTTGTAAAGAATTTAATTGCTGGGGTGAGACTCAGCATCTCACAGGACTATGCATTTAGTGTCCTGCAGTAACATGTGCAGTTTCTATGGGTTTGCCAACAAATTCATGGAATTTTTTGTCCTCAGCTATATCAGCTCCCTGTTGCTTGTTAACATACTTTGCCAGGAAATTCATGGCATTTTTAGGTCTTCAGCTGTGTATTAATCAACTCCCTGTTGCTTGTTAACATACCTTCTTTTTCCTGTCTGTGATCACAATTTTTTGCTTTACAAATAGAAGTAAAACTTTTGAAAGTAAAATCTTGGCCTACCCAAAACTAATGTCAAAATGTCCTTTTTCTTAAAAGCAAAGCAATAACTGAAGCCGTGGATTTCTTATCACATTGTTCTCAGAACAACTTTGCAGAAGCCGCTATCTTGAATCTCAGAACTGTTGCTCCATATTTTCATACTGAACCCTCATCTCATGTTTTCCAGTTGTCTTCTCCAATCTTAATTCTTTGTTAACAGATTCCAGTAGTATCATGTATTTTCATTCATCTAAGAAACCCCATGAGATAAAAGAAGTGGAAGCAGGGACAGGTGGCCTGAGAGGAATACAGAGATACTCTTCAAGCATGGGGTGAGCCAAGGTTCATCTAGGGCTGAATCTGGTGAGGGACATAAAGGGCAGCAAGAAAGACTACTATAGATGTAACAGCAGTGGAAAGAAGACTAGGGAAAATTCGGGCTTGCTGTTGAATGGGGTGGGGGACCTGGTGATAAAGACATAGAAAAGGCCAAGGAACTCAATGCCTTCTTCTCAGTCTTTACTGTTAAGACCAGCTTTCAGGAATCACAGGTCCCTGAGATCAGTGAGCAAGCCTGGAGCAAGGAATGCTTGCTCTCCATGGAGGAGGACCAGGTTAGGGAACACCTAAACAAACTCATAGTCCATGGGACCCGATGGAATGCACCCCAAGTGCTGACAGAGCTTGTGGATACCATTGCGAAGACACTCTTGATTGTCTTTAAAAGGTTGTGGTGATTGGAAGAGGTTCCTGAGGACTGGAAGATAGCAAATGTCACTTCTGTCCCCAAGAAGGAGCATCCAGGGAACCACAGACCAGTCAGCCTCACCTCAGTCCCTGGGAAGCTAAAGGAGCAAATCCACCTGGAAGCCATTTCCAGACACATGAAGTACATCAAAGTGTTTGGGATTAGTCAGCATGGATTTACGAAGGGGAGATCATGCTTGAACAGCCTGATAGCCTGAGATGATTAGCTTTTCGGATTAGGGGAAAGCAGTGGATGTTGTTCTTTTCTTTAGCAAGGCTTTCAACACTGTCTCTGGTAACATTCTCAAAAATGAATTGAAGAAGTATGGACTAATCCATCTGGAGGCCAGCCACTAGTGGAGGACCCCTGTGGTTGATACGTGGGCCAATACTGTTTAACATCTCCATTAATGACCTGGGAAATGGGGCAGAGTGCACCCTCAGGAAGTTGGCAAGTGATACAAAACTGGGAGATGTTGCTGATAGACCAGATGGTTGTGCTGTCATTCAGAGGGAATTTGACAGGCTGGAGAAATGGGCTGACAGGTACCTCATGAAGTTCAGCAAAGGGAAACGCAAAGTCCTGCACCTGGGTATACATAATCACATGCACCAGTACAGGCTGGAAGTGACACGCTCAAAAGCAGCTTTGCAGAGAAGGATCTGGGGGTCCCTGTGGACAGCAAGTTGGACATAAGCCAGCAGTGTGCCATCATGGCAAAGGCGGCCAACAGCATCCTGGGCTGCATTAGGACAAGCGTTACCAGAAGGATGAGGGAGGTGATCCTCCTTCTCTACTTGGCAATGGTGAGACACATCTGGAGTGCCGTGTCCAATTCTGGGCACCCCAGTACGAGATAGACATGGACACACAAAAATGTTTAAAGAGCTGGAGCGTATCTCATATGAGGAGAGGCTGATACAGCTGGGACTCTTCAGGGTGGAGAAGAGAAGGCTCAGGGGGGATCTTATCAATGTCTATAAATACCTGATGTTGGAGACTAGAGAAGACAGAGCCAGGTTTTTCTCAGTGGTGCCCAGTGACAGGACGAGAGGCAATGGGCACAAATGGAAATTCAGGAAATTCCATTTAAATGTAGGAAAAAGCTTTGTTTAATGGTAAGGGCGGTCAAACACTGAAACAGGTTGCCCAGAAGGGTTGTGGAGTCTCCGTTCTTGGAGATATTTAAACCCCCCTGGACACATGCCTGAGCAACCTGCACTAGCTGACCCTGCTTTGAGGAGGGGGTTGGACTAGGCAATCTCCAGAGGTCCCTTCCAACCTCAACCATTATGTGTTTCTTTAAAATCCAGGAAGAAAAATGAATGAGAAGCAGAAGATTTTCTTGGTTAGACTAACAGCTTGCTGTTTAACTTAAAATATGTACAGTCATTTTTCTCTGAATCACTTTTATAATTATTTTGATATATTTTGTCATGTATTATCATTTTGAAATATTGGCTCATTCAGAGACAATTTTTTTGTTTAAAAAATGTGTCTTTTTGTTATATTTCCAGGATGTGTAATGAAAACATAGGGGAGAAAATTTGCCTATGTAGTTTCTAAATATCTTTTTATATTTCCTTGCACTATGAAAGAAATCTAATTATCTTATAAAGAAAGATCTATCAATAAGTTATTTTTTCTGAGTAAAACTGTCAGACACCTATAAAGTGTTTCTCTCATAATTTATCTCCATGTTTAATTTTTTATTTTATTTTATACATTTGTTAAACATGAATGCTGGGCATTACAAGATTTTTTAAAAGTCAAATGCGTTAATGTAGGAATATAAAAAATTGAAACTTTTTTTAGGCATGCTTTTGGCATAATGTTTATAGGGCTTTGTAATAGGACAGAAGTTTCTGCAGGTTATTTAGAAAACTGTACACCTTTGACTGGAAATGTAACTTCTGTGGCCCATTGCTGGATAGGCACAAATGTAGTTTCACACTGGGTTTCTCTGTAGGCCAAACGCATTTATGAGATGTTCTTTTAGCCATTTCCCACCTTCCTGCCAGTAAGTTTTGTCTTTTCTCTAGTTCTGCACCTGTTTTTGAGATCAGGTTATAAACTGACAACTGAGGTGGTTTAAGGGGTGGTTTTTAAGGTGGTTTTTAAGTCTTTTTTTTAAAAAAACCCCAAACTCTAGATCACTTTACTGGTTAGTTTAGAGTCCAGCCCTACAAACAGATGGAGAAAGGATGTGGTTGGAACACCTTAATTTGACCATGTAGCCTGATATCTTAAGTCATGGATCACGCTTTTACATCAATATTTTTTTTCCTGTAAACTGTATGACTCCATGTGCATGTAAGAGTGTGTATAGATCTCTTGGTAATCTGATCTGAAGAAGAAAAAAATGTATTCCAATTATTCACTTTTATTGATGTGCAGAAATCCATCATCCAAGCTCAAGGTTGCAATTTGTTAGCTATGTTGAATCGAAGTGACCATGGAAAGTGCTAGGCGACGGTCAAGCCTCATTAAAGTGAGGAAGTTTAGCACCCTGTGTAATGGCACCCTTTATTCAGTCAATGGCTCTTTTTCCATTTATTTTTACGTTCTTGTTTCTGTTGGTTGGTAGTAAAACTACTTGAATTTCCTTCTCTAATGAAATTCTTTTTGCTTCAATTAAAATCGGGATTTTTTTCCTCATTCAAAATCAGGAAAATACGTGGATTAAATGTTCTCACCTGCTGACTGGGAAACATGAAATAAAAGGTACAGTCTCTCTTTGGTATCCACTCAAGATAAGATTTTGGTTCTCTACATCATCCCATTTTGATAGAAGATAACACCAGTTTTCCTTTTAACATTTCTGATTTAGAATTTGTGTGATTTTTTTCATCTTTATAAGAATTTTTTCAACTTCATTCTAAAAAAGAACAGAAACCTAAGTCAAGATATTAACCTTTTTAGTTGATAATTATGTTCTTAGAGAGTTATTAGTGACTGTATAATTGAAGCAGTGTCAAAAACTGACAAGAAATCTGATCCGACTAACAGAGTTCCCCTTGTACAGCCTTCTGTCTCCTGAAGAAGGAAGGCCAGCCAGAGCATTCTTTCTCTTTTTTATAATTTATTCATCTATTTATAAATTCTAAATGTCATTGCTTGGAGGCCAGCTTTAGGATTTGGTGGATTTGGTTTATAAACCTTGATGCTTCAAGGTTTGCAATACTTTAGTGGGGGTAAAGATGCATGTTTGGCAAGATTGGCGATAACGGAATTTACTACTCATAGTGTTATAGAAATCACAGTTTTCCAAATTCTTTTGCTTATAACGCAATAATTGCCTATCTTGATATGAAGCACTGTGGTACCATATGTGTCTGCATTACACAGGGCTGTACCATGGAAGAAATCCTTGTAGGGGGAGCCAAGCAGCAGGAGTACTTGCTTTCTGCGTTAGACTCTGTTGTATTTTGTTCAGTTACAGGAATTAATTGCTTTCTGCAGTCTTGGTGTGAAGATGATATTTCTGAAAATATTGCCCTACACTGTGTTTGACTATCTTATTTCAGGCCTTCAGAAATGCATAAAATAAACAAAAAATTATGTCTTTGAGATATGCATATCCTCACGCAGTAGAACTAGTTTCTCCTCCAGGTTGAACACAACCATGTGGTCCATAATCTCTGTTTCCAGGAAAACACTGATAAAAGAAAGATAAGCAACAACATCTACCATCATTACTGGTTATTGTTAGTCACACCTGCAGTCTTCTGAGGTTGTGAAGGTGACCTAGGTGGGACTGTAGTAATTTTTGGAGCATATTAATGTGGACTATTACTATCTGCATTCTTTTTCCAGGTCACTGTCTAAGCCATTCTAAATACCTTCAGAATGTCTGGATTTGCGTACTAATTAGTCCGAATCAAATATTCATCACATCCGTGTTGATGGGATTGGTTGAAGATCTGATTAACCTTCAAGTGGCGCAGTCACTAAACACAGATTCTTGTCTAGCTGATGGGATAATTTCCCTGCTATATATATTGTTCCTCCAACACAGAATTATTTCAGAGAGATGCCCAGTCTAAGCCACCTTTGACCTTAGTTAGGTACAATATAAAAATCTAAAATAAAGCAAAACTATCATTTTTTCATAGAAGAAAGAATAAGCCAAATTATTAAACAAAAAGAAGACACTTTTTCTTTTGAGAGAAAAGATGAGGCTATGAAAATGCTGAAGGTTTTTTCGTGTCTTACCCTTATAAACCTATTACTGTGGTTCGCTAAGATTCATCTTTGAAGGTTATGATCGTGTTATAATAGAAAGAAAGCCACGTGGAAGTAAAAGTGAGTTTGCACATGGTGTGGGGGGGGAGCAGGTCATTTCCATTAAGCATACTGAGGCCCGTTGAAGGGGCAGTCACGTTGGACGTTTCTGTAAAATCCATGACCAAGGTTATTGGAGTGGTCTGTTCAAATATTCAAAATTGGCAAAATACTCAGAGTAGAGATGAGCAAAAGGTCTCTTGTATGTTCCTCAGCAGACAAATATGAGTTTTATAAAGCTTAACAAAACCCAAGCAACAATGCACAATTTGTTCAATAAAATTGTTACAAATATTGTTGTAGTATAGCGGCAACATGCACTTATCAAGAAAATGTTCCTAAAACAATAAGCTGCTTTCAATAAACGAGTCTTTAATATCTCTAAGCATTAGAATATTTAATTTCAATTTTGGTGTTGTGATGGGGAAAGTAAATTAACTTGTGAAATTAATAATTTTATTTTTAATGAAAAAATATAAATACAGAAGCAATTCTCTATCTATAATATGACTTGAGGGGATGATGATTTATATTAAAAATACTATTCTGCTGGAATTTCTGCTACTATTTGAGATAATTTAATTTGTGTCATTTGCATATGAAAATATGCAGTGAACTAGCAGCAAAATAACCTTTACACAATTCTATAATAGCATAAAATACAGTACATTACACTTTCAGTTATTAAGAATAAAAATGCTCCATCTAATTTTGCAAAGAAAATACTTCATATAGTTCAAAAAGAATACACTATAGGAACTTGCATCAGAACTTTGCAATTTGTATTGCTTTGTTATCAGCCAGAGATCTGAACTAGTTACAGGTATTTTCAGGTATTTTATTCTGTAGCTTTTTCTTTTTAATTAGCTTCCTGAGGCAAAGCTGCATCCTGTATTTTGCATGCTTTCCAATAGGTCATCTTCATGATAGCTTATATAGTCTACTAGAGATGGACACAATAGAATGGCTTGAACCTGTGTATTATACTCCTGTTACCTGTTATTATACTCCTATTGAATAGACATTTTCTCTACCAACAGTTCTTCACTGTCATATGAATATCTTGCTAATAAATCGACAGCATTCTTCATTAATGCTTGGTCTACTACTATCATTGAGGGCTTTCATTCATAGCTGATTAGCACCATTAGCTACAGAAAGGGTGGGCTCTCTTTCTTTTTCATCTTTATTTTGTCTTGACTAGTGGTACATCCATTGTGGTAAACGGACTCAGAGTGTAAGATTTCTCCTGGACTGGGCCAAGATGAGGAGATTATAAAAAATATGCTGCTGAAAATACTGAAGAATGTCCTTTCCTGTCTGATGCTTATATTATTTGGGCATGTTATGTAGATCCCTAAATAACTGTTAAGAGTTGTTCTAAAGCTTCCTCCGAATTCATCCCCACTTAAATGTATTATATAACGTGTGGGTTTTTTAATGTATTTCAGTTTGCCCTTTCATCTCTGGCAGGTTAAGCAAACGATCCCAGGTCACCCAAAGTGCACAATGGTATTCTAGCCAAGGTGCCGGTTTTCCTCTTAATTTAAAAATATTCCTGAAAAGAGTATTTCTGCATCCTGATAGCCAGCTTCTCTAATCATTCCACAATCATGTTTCTTATTTTCTCTAGTCTCTGCCCTGATAACAGAACCCAGGCCTACCATGTTGACTCAGATCATACACTGGCTGGATCTTACCCTCTCATCTTCAGAAAGCCACTGTAGGTTTCTGACTCCCCTCAGCAGTCTGTCATGCAGTCCTTCACCATCATATTTATTAAAAACAGCCACTTTCCAAAAAGTTGGCACTCTCCTCCTGTGTTTACAGAAATTTTCCCTAAGCATTTGGCCTATGTTTTAATTGGCTTCTGGAAGGTTGGGTTTTTTATATATCTTTGAGGTAGTATAGCAGCATCTCTTCCTTAGTGACAGCAGTGAAATTCCGGCGAAGGCCAAGAAGCAGCAGTGCGAGATGAGGAATTACTTCCTGCTCCTCTGGCTCTTTGAGTGTGACTGTCTCAGGCCATGTAGCCCAAAGCAGCAGAGGAAAACTTCTTCCTTATTTAACCCCACTCTCCTTTGTCTGTGAGGGCTGGCACGTAGCACAAATCCTGCTGAAGCCATGGGCTGAGATTTGGCTGCCACCACTGACTTCCTGAAATTGCTGCTAGTTCCCGTGGGAAGCCAGCAGCTATCCCTTGATCACTGTCCCCTCCTTGCAGTAAGGTTTTTTTTATTCTATTAAAAAACAAACAAAACAAACCAAAACAAAAAGAATAACTGTCCTTTCCTTATAAGTTCTCTTTTTCCCCTCTGCACACTTTATAATCTTGAAATGGCTCCATTCCTCCTCTTGAAAGTGCTCTAGGTTCACTTCACAGAATCACAGAATCACAGAATCGTATGGGTTGGAAAAGACCTTTAAGATCATCGAGTCCAACCGTAAACCTAACACTACCAAGACCACCACTACACCATGTCCCTAAGCACCTCATCCAAACGTCTTTTAAATACCTCCAGGGATGGCGACTCAACCACTTCCCTGGGCAGCCTGTTCCAATGCTTGACAACCCTTTCAGTGAAGTAAAATTTCCGAATATCCAGTCTAAACCTCCCTTGGTGCAACTTGAGGCCATTTCCTCTTGTCCTATCACTTGTTACCTGGGAGAAGAGACCGACCCCCACCTCCCTACAACTTTCTTTCAGGTAGCTGTAGAGAGCAATAAGGTCTCCCCTGAGCCTCCTTTTCTCCAGGCTAAACAACCCCAGTTCCCTCAGCCGCTCCTCATCAGGCTTGTGCTCCAGACCTTTCACCAGCTTCGTTGCCCTTCTCTGGACATGCTCCAGCCCCTCAATGTCTCTCTTGTAGTGAGGGGCCCAAAACTGAACACAGTATTCGAGGTGCGGCCTCACCAGTGCCCAGTACAGGGGCACGATCACTTCCCTACTCCTGCTGGCCACGCTATTTCTGATACAAGCCAGGATGCCATTGGCTTTCTTGGCCACCTGGGCACACTGCTGGCTCATATTCAGGCGGCTGTCAACCAACACCCCCAGGTCCTTTTCCACCTGGCAGCTTTCCAGCCACTCTTCCCCAAGCCTGTAGCGTTGCATGGGGTTGCTGTGGCCCAAGTGCAGGACCTTGCACTTGGCCTTGTTGAACCTCATACAATTGACCTCAGCCCATGGATCCAGCCTGTCCAGGTCCCTCTGCAGAGCCTTCCTCCCCTCCAGCAGATCAACACTCCCCCACAACTTGGTGTCATCTGCAAACTTGCTGAGGGTGCACTCGATCCCTTCGTCCAGATCATTGATAAAGATGTTAAACAGAACTGGCCCCAACACAGAGCCCTGGGGAATGCCACTTGTGACCGGCCGCCAACTGGAGTAAACTCCATTCACCACCATTTGCAATATGCAATATGCGATCTGCTCCTCTGACAGTGCCAAGCACTGGGTCTTCTCAGAAGGCCGCTAGTCTTTATTGCCTTGTAAGGCTGCCCAGCACTATGTTTAGAAATAGGGCTTTATGCATAATTTTATTCATGTTGCCTACTTTTAAAATACTTATATTTTCTCTTTAGCTACTTATATCTTCTGAAATTAAAACTTGACACATTTCAAAACTAGTTGTTGTTTTAAGACAACCTTAGTGTTTTATTCTGAATAAGTCAAAGTGTTTCTTCCATGCTAATTCTTCTTTATCTTTTTTTTTTTCCTTCTGGATGAAATATGTTTTGAATAGTTTAAGTCATTCCGAAGTTGCATTTTTACATAAGCACACTTACAGTCCAACTGTAAATAAAATTTGTACAGTTCTAGTTGAGTGCCTCATAATTGTTAATAAAGGCAGTAAGTGCTATCTGCTTTGTGTTCTCCCTATTCTGTAAATTCTTCTACACAGTAGAATGAAGAATAACGTTCATGAAGGAAGCAATATAAACCCAAGTGTTTTTAAAAAAGAGTAATCTTGAAAGACTGAACAGACACATACGCAGATCAAATATAATTACAAGGAAAAGTACTTATTTTTCTTCTCCCACTATCAAGATAAAATGTAAAGGGAGATATGCTAGCTCTATTCTGATCTTGATTTTATCTTACAGAAGGGTTTAATTTTACGGCACAGGCAGTTTACCTTTGCAAAGAGAAATGGATCAAGAAGCCTTCTCCTTTCTCAGCTTTTGACAAACAAGAAATCAAATCAAAAGATCTATTAAAAGACTAATTAACTTGATTTTCCTGTACTTTCTCAGAATAGACAGACACACACAACAAAAATGCATTATCTCTTTCAAAAATTATAAAGAAATGGGTGGTCGTCTTTTAAAAATAAAAATAAAAGTGCCATCTTGTATACTCACTTTATAGAAGGTACTAGACTTTCAGTAGGTAATACGCTTCTCTGTGGGATCTATGCTGTCTACCATTGTAGCTAGTAAAGGGAAACCTTACTTTATAAATAAATACTTTCTATAGCAACAAAACATCTTTAATGTGTCAGCGAACCCAGAGTAACTGTAATTCCTCCTCAAGCGTGAATTGTATCAATTTTACAGATTCATCATGAGTGAGGTAGAAAAATTCCCCTTGAAAGGGCCTGGAGGAGACAAACACCTCTTACCAGCTTTATCTGGTATGCCTCTAGTAAAATCCAAACTAGCCTGAAGAGCTCAGATTAGAAGTCTGAAGAGTCAGCCAAGAAGAATGAGTAGTTTTACAGCCAGTCGCAAAGTTGCCAACTCTTGAGAAAACTCTCAGGACCCAACTGCCCCTTGTATCGGTGTCTCCTCATGATTTTAGACAGGCTCTAGACAGAAGACTTTTCTTATACCCTAGGCAGGTGGCCTTTGGAGGGGCTCATGATGTCCTCAAGCCTCCTCTCTAGAGAGCTTAGAAATCAAGTTATTTGCTTTTCCCTGAGTTGTCCCCACCTTGATGTTCATTGCCTTATAGGCTAGTACTGCAATTTCATAGATTTATTGGTCTGAGTGTATAAAGCTCCATGTGTGTGCATGTGTGATTGCCAAATCCAGCACCTGAGAGGTCTCTTTTTCTATAACAAAGGCTTACCCGTTCTTTCTTCTTCATGCCTCAGGTATAACATTTCCTTCTCATCTAAGTCTTATGGATTTCTGTAAGATGTGTGTTTTGTTTTAATACTTATTGTGGCTCTCTTTTGTGCATTGATCTTTATATCTTTACGCGTATGGTTTGGAATTATTGTGACTAGCAGATTTCCTGAGGACAAAAACTGAAATCCAGGTTTATGTACCAGGATCATAGTCCTGGCCTCCAGAGTGTAAGCACACACAATCTTTCATCTGAACTGCAACAGGGCCCAGAGATCTCACTGTAAGTGTAAGTCAACTTTTTGTAAGATCCTATGCAGTCAGACGAGGGAAAGTGGGCCCTTTTTGATAAATGTACAAAAAAGCAACATGTAGCTTCTTGTGAGAGAACGTCAGCAGACCAACGCTTTTTGTTACCCTTGTTTCCTTCAAGAATGGCATCAGGCAGAAGGATTCAACAAGGTTGCCAACAGTTCTGGAATACTTTCCATCTGTGGCGCTTCTTTAGTGGCCAGATGCTGATAGCCAGAGCAGTGTGGTTGTGAATACTGAATGTTCGCTGTGTTTTTAGCGACAGTGGAGCTGTTTGAGAAGAGATGACAAAACATAACTGGCGTATACTGAAAGACTTACATCAGACAGATACTTTCAATGTCACATGTCTGGCATTTACTGGAATACCTATTCTAATGGATGTCACTCACCATCTCGCGAATGTGTCACTGCGCGACGCTTTATGCTAGTTCTGTTCCAAAAGCTGTTGCCTGCTGCTCTATTCTGGGTGTTGGTAGGAAAGAGAACATTTTAATGCTACTGAAAAGGGATGTACAATTATTTCTTTCCATGGGAAAGTATTTAGTTCTGTAGAAATTCTAGGTAGGTTAAATCCTTCAAATTCCTGATGGCAGGCTGGATCCGTTGCTTATTTACTGTCCAAATATACATTACGTAGGGGCTTTATGCCCCCTGAGGAATGGGGCACCAAGCTGTCCTTTGTTTTCTCAGGAACACTGGTGGGATGAGCAGGCCAGGTGAAGGTATCACGCTGGGTCAGTTCAGCAAACAACTCAGACTCATAGACCAGAAATTGAGAGCGTGGATGTCCTTCCTCATAGACATGGTACAATATTGCTTTCATTCTCTGTGCATGACGTATGTTACACATGCTCGTCATCAGTGCGGGCAAGTACAGATTAGAAGATAAAAGGAGTTTTCCAATCCAGTGGGGGTTACTGTGTTTCTTGTTTGAGGCTCTTGAGGAGAGTCACCAAAGCAGTAAGTCCAGCCCTGCCCGCATCCTGGCTGGTGATGCTGCCTTTCTGCAGCCTCAGTCTTTCAAATGAATCTGGCCATCTGTATTTATGCCCATTCTCTCACCAGTTCCCAGAAAGCTCTTATATTGCTTATATATACAGTACTTTAATTATATGGAAATTCACTAGTCACAACTTTTCTTGTATTCAAATGAATAAGATGCTGATGGCTGTTTCTTTGTACACAGCAAATGGTACTTATATAAAAGCTGTAGTAAATCAACAGCATAAGCGGATTTAGTTACTAATTTGTTGCAATGGCTATTCCCATACCTATCATAACACTGTGTATTTAATTATCTTTTACCCTAATGCAGGTATGGTTTTTGGGTTATATCTCTAAGTAGGAAAAGTGGTTTTGAATTTTTCTGTTTGTTTTTTTGTTGTTGTTTCTGTTGTTTGGGGGGGTCGTGGTTCTTTTTGCTTTTCTTTTTCCTTTGCAGCTGGTAAAACTAGCAGCAACTAGCATGTGTCTAGTGATTAAGACTTTTTCTCTTTGTAATTGTCAGATTGATTGGGACAATTGAATGATAATGAAAAACAGCTTGTTCCCTCATTTCCAGAGGTGACACTTTCTGCATAATACTGCAAAATATAACAAAAGGGTTTTCTTGGACGCTGCTTAAAGTTAATTGACAGCATCTGTTGTTTGGAACAACGGAGAGAAATAGCATTCCCTTGGCTCTTGGGCACGTTACTCAGGATTAGGCACTGTCACGCCAGCTGATATCTGAATACACTGTATCTATCCACCACAGGGCCTTAGCTGGGCTTTCTCTTATATCAGGGTTCCCCTTTATACACAGCTGAGTTGAAAAAAAATATTTACAATTCATTAAATTAACAATAAATGTCCTGAAAAGCGTATGGTCTTCATTAAAAAAAAAAAAAGGATAAGACAAATTACAATAAACAACGGGGTATGAAAATAATATTATAGTTATGAACTGTCTTTTTAGAAGCATCTTTTATTTCAAAAATCTAACAACAGACTTCTGCCATTTTATAACTGCTTGGGGTCTATATATCTGTAACAGCAGTAATTGCTGCGGGCACAGTGTTTGTTTATTCTGGCAGATAAAATTCTAAATAGTTTTGAGAGCATGTGAAAGACATTTTCATTCTGCATTTCTCACAAAAAAAGATATAGCTTAATTTTGCTCTTAGACTGGCTGTGTATGTGTTCTGAGAGTCTGAATAGCATTAAATATGTACATCCTTTTATCTTTTGGCAAACTTTTACTTTTGTTGCTGCTCTTTAGTCAGATGGGCATTTTTCTTTATGAGATTTAATATTTCTCTTTTAAAACATTGATCAGTGTCCAAAGTCACTTAAGACCAGCGGAAAAATCAATAGCGAATGCCGATTGGCTGACTTGGAGGCTGCTGCTGCAGCTGATCACCAAGAAAGCAGTGATTTGATTTGATTTTGCATTTTCAAGTCATTCCCTTTCTCCATACTGTCTGTCAGTAAACTTCAAAATTGCTGATTTGAAAATAAATGAACACATGTTACTGTTTGAATCTGTTTCTTTTACTTTTTTTGGTACTTAACACAAAATGGCATACACAAATATTAGCATTATTATTGCTTAGATGGCTGCAGGTGTGTGGCGAACTCCAAGCTGAACTCAAGGTCAGATACTTTATGATGTAAACTCTTGAAGTCAAGGTTTGTGTTTACGTGGAGGGTTCATCAATCAGCATATGTTAATGAGCCAGTTTTATCATGTAATTCTGGCAAGTAATTTGACATTTTGCTCTATTACTCTTATATTGAGCTCAGTATCATCAACAGTCAGATATTGAACTGATTGTAATCTGAATCAAGAAAATATTTCATGTTCTATGCTGTAACGTACAATACTCTGTAATGTAAGATATTCTCTACAGAGAAAAATATAGCAAATTGCCTCTTATTCTAATGTCTTTAGATATTGGTACAATTACTGAATTGAAACAGAACTAGCTTTTTGCTGGGGTTTATTCTTCTGTTCTATTTAAGTTTGGTGATGTACTGTATTTTATTTTTTGTGTTTATAAATAATGCTTTGGAGAGGAAAGGGACTAAAAATGTTAAATGTTATAATAAAATAAAGACTAGTCATACTGTGTTAAATTAGTTGATTTTAAATTATGTATATGCCTTTAAAATATGTCTGGGTTTATGTATTTATATATGTACCCACGTGGCTATTACTGCATAGTGTATATAATAATCCTTATACTAACGCTTATTTCATATTTATAATTAGGAATAGCTATACCAAAACAGAGTGCGGTGTTCTGTTTCAGAGTTAAGCAAAGCTACACATGTAAGGATCATATTCTTTTTAATATCAACTGAATTTTAACACTTGTTGTGATGTAAATGACGCAACATGCACTTTTCTGTATTCACACTTCAGCAACAGATCCAAATGATGTTTTAAAGAGAAACTGTAAAGATTTTAAATATTCATACTATGTTAATGATGCTACTACAATATCGAGAAACGTAGATTTAGAATTATATAATTTGAAAGTCCTTAATGTAATTGAAAAATATTTTAATGCCATAAATACTGATGTGAAAGCTCAGGAAATGTGTTTCTCCCATAATATTTTCTCTTCCCTTTTGGACTGGTTAGGGCTGATCTCAGCAGTGTCAGTAATTATTATTCTGATGACTTGCCCCTGAAAGGCATTCACTTGTACCTGTGGGGACAGAGAATCCATTTGCCTGGCGCCGGGGAGTCGGAGGCACAGGCTGGCGCCAGTGAAGAGAAGGGAAAGATGATTAATATGTCTTATGGATTCACTGCCTCTTCACTTGTCCTAGACCTGCCAGTAATTCCACTCCCCTGTGGTTCCACCTTGATCACAGATAATGGCGGTAGATTGAAAGTTTGAAGACACAAGCCTTTCTCTCCTCCTGAACTGACATTACTCACCCAGGCTAAATGAGCTGTACAACCACCGGCACCTGCCTATGGGAAGGCATCTCAGTGCACTTAGCAGTAATGCTGCAATAAAGCAGCAACTGTACTCTAATTAACCAGGTTTCTTTTTTTCCCTTTTTTCCTTTCTTCCCCCCCCCACCTTTTTTTTTTTTAACTGCACAGCAGGTTGCCATTAGCAAAGCTATGATATTGCAATGGAAACAGTAACATAAGTGTTCCTTCACCTCTGCAATTTATTACAACATACCTTTTCCTTTTCATTTCTTTACAGAAATAGTACAATACAAGGTTACTTTGTACCAGCAAGGTAGCTGTAGCATTCTAAGAAGTGAAATTATGAATTGTTAATGAAAAAATAACTCTGTAAAGAAGATCTGTTAAAAATATTCTTACATAGATATATCTTTTTAAAGATAAACCCCCGTTACTTACTCATTTTTTAAGCTAAATTGGACTTTATAGTACAAATGTCAAAGTATAATCTCACAAGACTGTCTTTGCAAAAGGGCTTCTAACGGAAGCTGTGTATATGTGTATTGGTAAGAGAATTAGCTTTATTTTAGAGACAATACAGCAGCAGCAGAAAACAGGATAGTTACTTTCTAGGGGTTTTTTTAGGTGATGTGACAGCATACAGTAAAATACAACATGCATGTGTATATGCCCAGTTTGCATCTTACTTTTAGATAAATGCCTTATTCTGAATCAGATTGTTAGAGATAAAATGGCCTTTTTTCATTCCAAAACCAGACTGAGCAGAACATATAAAAAGGTTTTGCAGCAGAAAAAGACATTGTCTTATACAGTCTCCAGAGAGATAAATCATAACAAGAACCACTGAACATAAGCTTTTTTTGGTGTCCATGAAGTATTTTGCTCTGTAGTTCTCTGTGTCTGAGGGATTGAGCATTTTACAAAAGATATCTGGTATTTTAAAAAGTCTTTGATTTCTTGGGAGAAAGCCTGACGAGCCTTAATGGACACAGTAATTTTTGTACACCTTTGGCTTGTCTTGATTTTGAAGGTTTGTAAAAGCAAATCTGTATTGTCTAGGCAGTGCATAACTGTTTAAATCAAGTTAAGCAGTATATTGTATGTAATTGCACTTGTAATGTAGATAGTCTAAGAATCTGTATATAGTGAAATGTATTCCAGTTAAAATAACAGATCCATATCTTTTAAATGCTAAAGAAGACTAGGTCTAGCTAGAGAGCTACATTCCAGAACTTGGCAGGCAGCCCACTTTCATATAAGAGAAGCGATACCATTTTTAAGCATCTAGGGTATTATTATGAGTAAGGAAGAGAAGAGGAATAAATAAACAGAGTAGTCTGATATATTTTCAAATGCAATACAACCAGGGGTATAAATCTTAAGAGTCAAGTTTCTTTAGCAGAGTAACTACTAGGTACTGTATAAAACAGGAAACGTTTACATGCTACGAGGTCATAGAGAGTAATTTTGTCAGCAGCAGAGAATGCTAAATCTATTTTTTTAAAAAAAGAAATTCTCTATGTCATTGCCCATCTCATGTTGCCACTGGGGAGATACCGGTTTGGGGGTGACCTTTGAACTTCCAATTCCTGGTCCTGCTAGCTGGCTTCTCAAAAGGATTAGCTAATGCAGCACCAAGGGCAACCACATTAACAAGGAGAGAGAATTGGGGTTATTGAGAGAAAAAAACATGGCCCATTCAAATGGAAATTCTGGGCTCAGAAGTTGTAAAGGTCACCAAGCTGGTTATGGGTAAAGGTTTATTTATCATAACAAATAATGAGGGGAAAGTTGTAATGATTTTTCAAGGGAAAAATCCTAATTTTAGTTAAAAAAAAAAAAAGGCATAGCATATTAGAATTTCATTATTAGTCTGTGCCCCATTAAGAACTTCATAGTTGTGATCCATAAAGAATTGTCGCACAGGTATAAGACAACTTTGACTGGTCCCCTAGGATGAAGGAGTCTGTCCTAAAGATTCACAGAAAAGTCTTCAGTAAATTACAGAACCTGTAAAAAAGGCTGTTATCTTTTTAAAAACAAAACAAAAGAAAGCACCTGCTCCTTTTTTTGTTACAGAAATTGGTCCTCAACAAACCTGCATATTAACTATAATAGGTGAGATAATATATCTGGTTTAAGTTATCTTAAAAGATGGAGGTGTTATCATTTAAAAGGAAGAGATGAAGACCTGGAAAGATGAAGTTACCTTCAAAATGTCATAAAGCAGCACATGAGTAGAGCTCAAGACTAAAAACAGGTCTTCTAAAGTCCACTCTACCACTGCAGCTGTGGGAGTGCCTTGTCTTTTCAGCAAGATCAGCTGTGTGAAAGGCATGTTCAGAAAGGCAGTTACTGATTTGCAAGAGTCAACCAGCAAATACTTGGGGGCTGTTAAGAAACAACCTGTATTTTGCTTGTCATGTTGGGTATAGAGGCTTGTGTGAAGAAGTTTTCTTTTCGGTATGGGTGCCATCTGCATGGGGTGGGATGTGGGCTAATGAGCTATATTAACTGAAAGAAGATCATTCCATGATTAGCTATTTCAGTTGCCAAAAAAAGCAAGGACACTTCTCAATTTTGGAGCAATGGAAAATTGTCATTTTTCTATTTAACCAGACCTACAGATGCTTGGAAAAGAGAATAAAATAATATACACATTTGAGTCTGAAAAAAATAGTTTATTTTATTATTTACTATTTTTTCCTAATAATAAAATATTATTTTGGGGTTATTAATTGGTTCTTTATTGCTGATCAAAAAGAAAAACTGATTATCAGGGTTGTGACAGGAAGCACTGATCTAGCAAAGGATGGTAAACGCTAGAAAGTATGTAGAAAAGTAGGCTTTATCACTGCATACTTAAAAATCACTTACCAGTGGTCAAAAAAATCTGGAGGTACTATTCAGTACGTCTAATTTATTTCTTACAGTGTTGGGGGAACAGACTTCAGTTTCCTCACTGGATCTGTATAGAGCACCCATGTAAAAAAGAGAAAAGCCAAATATGTTTTCAGAATCTACATACAGTATCACAGTATAGTTTGGCATTTTATTACTGATACATTTAGGAAAAAAAACATAGTATGTAATTTTTTGTGCTGGCAACTATAAACTCTTCTTCCGGGCATAATTCTTATTGCCATGAGCAGTCTCTCTGATTTACTATGGCATGCAGTTCTTTTAGATCAGTGCTGCTAATGATAGCAAGCATTACACCTTCTGGTAAATGTTTTCTGATTTGGCATTTTTAATAATGCTGGATATTGGAAGACTAGATGTTAAGTTTAGATGTATAATTTTGTACACAGTGCCACCTGGAGAATTTGGGAATAAGGTTTTGAATATTGGATTATTTTTGCTTCATTTTTGCCTCATATTTATTCAAGCTATGTGGGACTGTTAATGAGCTTTCTCGAAGTCTGCTGTGTTTTGGTACTGTTACCATTTGGTATGTTAACATTTTGCCAGTTGTCTGGTCTAGAAGATGGATCTTCACAAGGACTTGGGTGAGAATCCTGCCTGATTCCAGTTCTTGAAACCCAAGTATAGAAGTGAAGTCGTCAAAGTCCCTTCAGAGCTGCTGTATAGCTTTGCAAGTTTGCAAGTATTTGTGGTCTATAAGATGCTACGTTTTGACTTCTGAATTTCCTGGATGCTTAAAGATCTATGACTGGATGTGTCCATACATGCTTCAGTCATAATAATGTCAGGAACCAAGTCCTATGCAATGGGTCCTGACAAGATCTGTAAATTGGGCATTCTTCAGCATGTTGTGGTGCCTGATCTGATGGGTGTGATCAGAGCACAGAAAACTTTCTAGGTTTTGCAGAAAACAAGTATTTATAAGGTAGTTGGAGAGAGAACCTTACCAAGGTCTTCCTGGGCCGGTGATCTCCGCTGAGCTGCTGAGTCCTTTCTTACCCAACAAATCTCCTAATCACTTAATGTAAAATGGAACCATGCATACAAGAACAGAGGCTTTTCCTGTCCAAGCTGAGCCAACAGCAGACTGGTTAGTTCCTCCCCTGAAGGGGGAGACCTCTTAGGCAGAGGTGAGAATCATAACAGGTCTCCTTCAAGCTGGGTGAGTGTCCTAACCACTAATGTGACTACTGATGTAATGCGTAACAAGTGGCATTGCCACTGTCTCCAGTGTCTGCATGTTGGAGGAAAGGAGTAGTCTCCAAGTCTCTGCTTGGAGTGGGAAGCCTCTAATCCCATTCAACTGTGCAGGGCTGTGAATCTTACAAGGCAGGAGATGACTCCTTGCAACACCGAGGTTTACTGTCCTCATAGTTAAAACATTCAGTCAAGCATTGGAAAGGCTGCCTAAAGAGGTTTTGCAGTGTCCATCCCTGGAGTTTTTCAAGACCTGACTGGATAAAGCTCTGAACAACCTGGTCTGATCTCGTAGCTGACCCTGATTTGAGCAGGAAGTTGGATTTGATGACCTCTTGAGGTCCTTTCCAACCTGAATTATCCTATGATCCTGTGACCATAGAGGAGCAAAGCAGATGAAATTGCCCCTGTCCTTGGCATTTTCTGCTGCCTCACATTCAGAGGTGCCTAACTCTTTGTATGTATTGGACAGGGAGCAGATACACTTTCTTTAGATTTGAGGACTTTTTGTAGATTTAGCTCTAACTACCAGCTAATGCTCTAAGGAAGAGTCTCCCATACAAAACCACTTTGATCTTACAGCTAGACAAAGTTCAACGGAAGATAAACAAAGTAATGGTAAGCTTTCCTGCTTCATTGCAACTCTGGGTAGATTTATGGAAGCCTTCAAGAAAATCTGTCCCTGCATTGAGCAAACGTAGGCCTAGATTTTAGGGAAGACTTGTTCAGTTTATCGTTTACATCAAGGTCATAAGAAATTTTTGAGTTGTGCATATTTTCAGCATGAATCATTATGGTTTTGAACAAGTGTTGTTTTGAGAGTTTGACTTTATACTTATGTAAATACTTTGTAGTGGTGAGATTCTCAGGTTCAAATCTCTAATTTTGGAAGGATATTACGGTAAACAAAACCACAATAAACAAATACAAAGCAATATGAAAAATTAATAGGTTTAGTATTTTTTTTTCCTAATTGCAAAAACAGTTTTTAAAGGTTCTGCAGCAGATTCACTTTCACACCATAAACAAGATACTCAAATAGAGGATTTTCATATTCTTAGCAGTTATCATCTTGATATTCAACTTTGCCCAAAGATCCTGTTCTTCAAGAGCACTCTACGATAGAGCAAAATAGGTGAAGCTTTCATAATTCAGTGCTATCATTAGATGGTCCTATTTTTTAAGTATAGTTGAAATCAAAGAGCTAGTAGATAACCTGGTGTTTGAAAATCATGAAACTTTGTCAGTATAATGCACACTTTCCATTGAGGATGATAAAATGTACCAAAACCCGTTCTCATTCCCTCAGTGGAGCAAGTTGGGGCAATTTCTTTGGTCTCCAGGTTCCCAGTACAATAGGATTCCATTGGCCAGGGGTGAGAGAAAGAAAGAAAGAAAGAATGAAAGTAGGGTTCAAAATAAGCATATGGCAACTAAATTACCCCTTTCTTTGTAAATTTGCAGGTCTACCACAAATGTCGTGAGCTGGTATAAAGATTTTAAAATTGGCTTTTCTTTTTAATGCTTTCTATCCTGAGAAATAAAGGTTTCATTCACCTATATACAGGTTGTCCAAACTACAGTAAGAGCCATCTCTTAGAGAGACTTGTCAGGATTTTCTCCGGCCCTACTATCCCTATCTGGCTGTCTACCCACCAAGTAACTGGACTGACAAATGTGTTGCTTGGGTAAAAGGGCTGGGCTGTTACCCCAGAAGAGAGCTTCCTTCATCTTCCAGTGCTGCCAACTTCCATTATGCCAACATCATTTCCCTTGAAAGAACGTTCTGTGAATAACTGTAGGATCCTCTCTCACAAATGGGTTTGTTCTGTTCATTTCTGTGATGTGAGGCAAGAAGAGGAACACAGAGGAGAGTAGGCAGAAATTAGCATTCCCTCTTCCTCGTCATGCAATTGGATTATGGGGACAAGGTAGAATTTACCTGCATCTGTAATCATGGTGTAGTTCTAGGACTCATTTGTTTCTGTCCATGTTTTTTTTGTGCAGAAGGAGAACATATGGTCCTAACTCCCTCACTTGTTCAGAGAAGAATGGCAAAGCAGAAAATCTAAACTGCTTCAAGTCAAAGCCTTTCATAAATTAAGGCTTTTATATTCTACTTCTCCTCTGACTGGCATAGCGTTTTCCTTTCTGTATGTTGTTTTAGTGTGTTTAGTGGCTACATGTGAGAGCGGTGACATTTATATGAAGTGAATCTATTAAATTCTTTATAATGAATAGCATGTAACTGTAAAACATATACAGTTTTCTCATTTTGCCCTCCTCTGGGAGACTACGACAACATTTTGGCAAGTAGGAGTAAACAGCTTTGTGTTGGCATGCAGTAAATTAAACTGAGTAATTAAAATCAATAGCAAAACACTAGCTAGGCAGAAAGGTCATATAACACAACAGAAAACTGTTGGGTAGCATATTGCAGGAAATCAAAATAAATTTCTGAACTTTTCATTATTCTTTACATGCCTGAAACTGGTCTTGTGAGATACAGCAAGGTATTGACAGAGACAGGATCTTTCTCTAAGATGGGATAAAAATATTTAAATACTAATATATGAGTATTTGCAGGGTACAGGCTGCCAGACACAGTGGAATATAGGAAAGAAGTCTTTAATTTTATTACTATTATATAAACTTCTGTTGGCTTAGTATATTACTTAGTAATACCCGCAAGAACTGAAGTCAGGTATGCCAGTCACCGGTCAGTACCAGTGTCAATTATTAGTTTTATGTTAATGTCCCCCTGGTCAGCTGGTTAGCCAGTAATGTTCTCTCTTCAAGGGGAAAAAAAATGCATGGACGATTCTGCGAGGCGTTTCAAGTACTCCTCTTGCAGCTCGGGAGGGGGAAGTGAGAGTCAAAGTCTTCAGATCCAAAACAGCAATAGTCCCAAAGTGAACAATGACTGAGGAATGTGGCCTAACGATTTAGGGGATATGCCAAGTTTCGAGCTACACATAAGGTGTTTACTCTGATTGTGAGGTTCGAGTAAATAGATAACACTTCTAATTTTAGGATGCTGTTCTAAGTCATTGCACTTCTCTTACGGCCATGGCTTCCAACAGGAAGCCTGTGGTAGGTTTTTGCTTTTTTTGCTGATGAAATGTGTTACGGTGGTGGAAGGAAGTGGGAGGAAATCATGAGACACGACTCTGGGAAAAGTGGAGATGTCAGCTGAGTTGTTTAGAAAGAACTGTTTGCTTGGGAGAGACTGAAAAGGAATCAAAGGCATAGCTAACCTGTAACAAGTATGCTTAGTCACGAAGTGGATACGGGTTAAAGGTAACGTATTTTATAGAATGAACTGGTTGAGTTGGGAAAAGCAGAAAGCTTTAAGGCCCATAAGCTCTTCTGGCTGGACTTGCTTGCTTTTTCCAGCTCAATCTGTTGTTCTAATAGGCAATGCTGCTCTGCCTTTCTTATCTTTCTCGAATTTGCGAGCTCCATTAGCTTTTTCTCAGGCAACCGTCAGAGAGAAGAGATCTTGTTGTCTCATCATTCAGGTGGTATGAAATGTTGCATTTATAAGCCTTTTTTTAGGTCTTCATTTTTGGATTTGCAGCATTTCTCCCGCACAGTTTTGAAGAGCTTACCCTGTTTGTGCAAATCCTGGGTCACTGTGTGGCTATAACAGCTCTCAGCTGGTCAGTGGTTTTTGTGGGGTAAACGCTGAGATACGGTGCATTCCTCTGACAAATCAGAGCCTTCAGTCGGTCAGGCACTGGACAGACAGTTGTGAAGCAAAAGCCCTGGGTTATTGTTGGTCTGTGCTGTTCCTGAGGTCATTTAATTTCCCTTCCAATGTTCGTAATTTCGATTTAAATCAATACTTTTTGGGTTTTTTCTGCATCCATTTATATTGTCTGTTCTGAATTTAATCCTAGTAATTTTAAAATAATAACAGTGATAGGCAGTTTTTATACTGGCTGTCTGTGAGATAGCCGTGTCTTGTCATTTAAAGCCATACTGTATTCTAATAAATGAATGCTAGAGACTGGTTGAGAGCAGCAACTGTGCAAACTGATCTGTCATTTAAAGTTGTGTTCAGATTTGGTTTGCTTGAGTTATGAGAATGGCTTGGCCTTTTACCCCATTCCCTTGAGAACATGTGTCCACGTCCTACAGTCAGGATGGGGCAAACACAAACCAGGCACTCTCATCTCCTGATGGGAGACTCCAGTGATCTGGAGAGCAGGAATATTGCAGGTTCACATTATCTGCATTAACACTACTGTGTATGGAACATGTGTTATATCTGCTGTAAATGGTTTAACTAGCCAGGCCCTCATGGTTAATCAACATCAGGTTTAATGTTTCTGAGACACAGATTCAGAAAGGAATATGACCATGATCCCATCCAGTTGAAAATTCTATAAGACATAACATTTATTAATTTTTCCCCAGTTATAATCCAGGTAAATATATTTAAAGAGCTTTTGTTTACATTTTCCTTTTTAGAGGTGTGGAACTTAATACATATATATTTTTAATATATATAAATACTGTATGAAAATACATAGAAATAATTTTTGTTCGTCTGTTTTCATATGTTTTAATGTAGTATGTGGGCTTCCTTTTTTGAAGTTAGCTGTTAACTTTTAAGACCTTTCAGTATATATTTTTTCCCATGCTTGAATTTTTATGGTCATTAATGGCATAGGAAATGGCATCTACCTTCCTGTCTGTTAATGCTCAACCTTAATTTATGAATCCTATTTAAAACTGTGGTTCATGTTCAGCAGCACTGTGCATCTGCTTAAGGCTAAGCTAATGTACAACTGTAGGCAAAATGAGATTGATGCAAGGTCCTCTACAAACATTTCAAACCATTCTTTAACAGTATGCTAAGTAATAGCTTGATGTAATTTTTTTAATTAAGTACATGTGTATGTTTATCAAATTTTCCCTATTATTACAGTGAAAATACCTTTCCTTTTATCTTACTTCAGTATTACATGGCTAAATTTCCTAAAATGCTAGCCATAATAGCTAACACAAACATGTACATGTATATATAATACCTCAGTACATTCTTGTCCCATTAAAAGATCAGAGGGACAATGTTTGATACGTGGTATAGCCTGAAAAAGCAACAGATATGAAATTGTGACTCCTGCTTGAAAGCCTTTAAATAATTAAGGTCATTACAACCTACATTTTCATCATTTGTGTGTTTAACTTGATAGCTGTATATGTCAAGTACTCTTACAAACATTTCCTACAAGCGTATTGACAAATGTCCTGTCATTCTCCTGGAAATACATAGTATATGAAGCATTATGAAGACAATTTGCTTATAAAACTTTTTGTATCCCATATGTTGATTTCTCTTATTTGTACCTGCCTTTTTATTTATCTAAGCATAAATATTACTGCTTCTTGACGCTATACGGGAGATTTTTAGACGCTTTGTTTCAATACCTCAGCCTTATTGCGGTATAGACCCTTATTTTTAACGAGTGCCAGTCCTACAAAGCCTTACTTGTCTAAAATGAAAGTTCGTATTTGGGCCAAACCTACAGAAATGAGAAAACAGGTGAGTTCCTGAGGCACATGTAAAATAATCCTCTGGAAACCTTACTTCAAATAAAAGTAAAATGCCGTGACAGTCCTACTGGCTTCTCTGTAGGTTAATGTTTTGTATGCAGGGTGGTCTAACATGCTGATGGTAATAGTAGTGTAAAAGCCTGAAACAAACTGAGGAGCATTACTGCTACCTACGAATATTTTGTTTGCAAAACAGAAAGACAAAGCTGACAGAATTGATAGTGTTTTGTTTTACATAGAGTTTTCACTGAAGCCTTCTACGTATGACTCGATATTTGAATTACATTTCGGAGTTGTTAGTGCTTATCAGTGCAGGAAATATTGAGAAACACAGAAGGCTGTCCCAACATCTCAGGGTCTTTTCTGTATTTCCTTTTCTTATTTTTATCATTAGAAACTGTGACCTAAGGCTCTTTTAGGGTTTAGTCTGCCCACTTTTTCCTCATCTGAAATCTTACGGCATCACACTTATTCCACAGTATTAGGAATATGTGATCATGGGCCTGGATTAGCAACTAGTGAAGCATCTGCTTAGATGATCTCATTGATTAGGCTCTGGAAATTCAAACATTTGAACAGTGATTTTAAGAGTAACCTCTCTGGAGACTTACAGTGTGTGCCTAGAAATCATTGAAGGCATAGTTTTTGCAAGTGCATATATATCATCTGGAGCTCAAACTACCCACTATAAATCTCCATACCTCTTCCCAGAGTATGCTGAAGATTTGGCTCATAGAATCTTTGAGGGGCTAAGAGGGGGAAGGGTGTCCTATTGTTTAAACTGATTACGTTTCCTGAGAGCACAGAAAAAAATACTTTTGTTGGCAAGGCGTAAAGTTGTGCATTGCACTAGTGATCACTGACTTGTATATCGTGAGTCACGTTGCATTTACAGTTCATACCATACTGGCATGGTGTATCAGCCTCCTTGCTGACCTGTGAGCAGTGCGTACATTCTCTTGCTATGTTTGTAACAGTGTAAAGAGGAAGGAACGTGTCTAGAACTTTGTCATTACCTTTAGCAGTAAGAGAAGATGAAGAGTCATTCAAGGCTAAATAAAACTTTGTGTAATTTAACAAAACGTAGCCTACATTTCCCTTCCCCTCACCGTCACGTCTGGTTATATTGCAGAAGAGGGTAAAGGAGGTAATGCTCTTGTAGTCTAAACAAACTCAGCACAGTGAAATGGGACAGTACTTTAAAATATGCATAAGGATTGCAGTTGCTCCATTTTGTCACACTGACTGTTCAGGTAGAGAAAAAAAAAAAACCCAAACCACAGACTTTTCCTAAAATGAATATTTTTTTAAAGGGCTATCAAGAAAAATGATGCTGGAACTATTATTGTGAAAAATTGAGTGGCCTGGTTGATATCACGCATACAGTTTGGAAAAACAAGATTAGTGCAACACATACCATTTTTCATTTTCTCCTGTCTTCAACGGCACCAACCATTGCAGCATCCCATTTTTTTTAACTTTGTGTTTAGGATGAGAAATCCCATGTGTGTACAATTGCTTCTGGCTGCCTGGTCCCGCTGCTCCCAGCTTTCCTTCTGCTTGCGCGTTTCCATGTGTACTGTAAATAAGAAGTGACTGAGAGGGCAGGATACTTAGTCTCTTCTTAGATCAATACTACTCTGTGGGTCAGCCACTAGGAATGTTTGAAAAGAGAGAAGGAGGGATTTGTGTTTTATTTCCCCTGTAGACTGAGACCAACACCTTTGCATTGGGTTAATCTGTATTACCTAGGGAAGAAAGTCTCTGTGGGTTATTTCTGAACCAGTATCAGTTGGCAAAAAGACTACTGTAAATAAGATAGCAAAGAATTTAAGTAACAAGAAAATTTTAGATTTTTTTCCCCTCGTTAAAATAAGAATTTTAATGCCTATGTGGCCATCTACATGTTTTCTTCTTGGAGCCGGGCTCAGTGGGGAGAGGGATTGAGATCAGCATGTGTCAGCGTTGGGGGACCAGGGTGTATGCAAAGCTGTAGGTCTTGCTCTGTGAGCCAGGGTACTGAAGTCCTGTTGCACACATGTGTTCACTTTCATCTTTCAAGAGAGGGGCTTGCCATATTTGTTGTTCCCCTTTTAGCTAAGAAAACGGAGACTTTTCCTTCCAGGCTTCTCCCCCCCACCCCGTGTTTAATATGATAGCTCTGAGTGCTGTCTCTGAAAGGGATGAATGAAGGACACAAAAGGCAGGTCTGCGCAGCACAATGCAAGTTTAGCCCTGGAAATGCAGTATTGCCATTGCTAACACCGGGCCACATGCGGGTATGGGCAATAAATGGGAGACCTAAAGACTCTCCCTGTAGCAGGAGAAAGGCGGGCATGCCTGGAGATAGTTACTCTGCGACACCCTCAAGAATAGGGGAATGTTATAAAGTCGTTTTTTAACAGAGGAAAGGTGGAAGGAGGGACTATGAAGGAGCCCATGGAGGAGAACGGACAATAAAACTCGTGTATATGCAAGACGTGTAGCCTGGGGAAAAAATAAAAAGTTTGCAATACTGAATTTAAATTATTTGCCCTCACATTGTCACATCTTGTACATGTTTTAAAATTATGTGCTTTCATGCAAAGAAGTCAGGTGGTTCTACATCATAAATCAGTCTTTATAGCAAACAAGGTTCTGGAGGTACCCAACTTAGACCTGTTCTTTTCTGGCGATAAAGATGAGGCAATATCGGAGATTGAGAAGATGGGGCAAACTGATTAATTAAAAAGCAGAAAATCATCAGCCCCACATGATTTATGTATAAAAGAATTCTGAAGAAGCTTAGAAATGAATTAGCTGAACTGCTAACAAAGATATGCACTCTCATTAAAACCAAGCTCTGTTCCAGAGGGTTGGCAAGTATCTGGGGTTTATCCTATATTTAGACCAGTAAGCATTACATCTGCACATTGCAAATGGTTGAAACAGGAATTTAAAAGGGAATAATAAAACACCTGGAAGATCGTGATGTGAGAGACTTTAATGAGAACAGCTTCAGCAAAGAAAAATCATGTCTCTGCATCACTTAGAACTCTGAATGTGCCCCAAAAAAGAAATAGGAATGGCCATACTGGATCAGACCAAAAGTCCCTCTAGCCCAGCACCCTGCCTCTGACAGTGCCTGGTCACAGCCACGTGGGGAAGAGAGGGGGACAAAAAGGATAAGATAACCCTTTTTCCCTGCACTTGATTGACAGCAATAAGGGCGAGGTTTGAATTTAAGGGGGTGACTGCAAACATGCTGGCATCATCCCTTTCCCAGAAACCAGTCCTGAGCTTACTGGTGCTCAGGGAGAGAATTTTCCCCACTCACAAAAAGGAATTAGATGGTAAAATAAACAATGTTTTCATAAAAGCGAGAAAAGAGAAGTCTGACAAGCTAGATGCTCAGAGTAACAATAACCAGTTCCTGAGGTATAATTGTAACAACAGTCTTTTCATCTAGCGAGGCCACTAGGATGTTTTCATCTACTTTATTCACAGTTTGAGATTAGCAAGTATTGCTGGATAGCGAAGCCAAACTGAGGCTACGCTAACCTGGTGGGATGCATTTTTGTTAGCTGCTCTTCACTCCTCCAGCCACACATTTCTCTGCTAGCCACACGTAGTGCTTCTGCTAGCCACAGCGCCGGGTCCTCCGCAGCCTGAGGTGCTCTCACCCACCGCTCCCATTAGTTCGCACCCCTCTGCTGACAGGTTTTGTTGTTTCAGCCCTTGGAAGAGTAAGCACAGTGCTGAGAACCAAGCACAGGCTCCCACTTCATAGGAGAGGCTTAAGCAGCTTCCAGTACTCACACACCTTGCAGAAGGCTTTAACGCAAATCTCATTTTTTTCCTCTTCTTTTGTTTAAGGTGAAACCTTTGTATTTTGGTGCTGAAAGCTCTTCCTGGATTGACTGTCTTGGACGGAGTTAGTTAGCCTAGACTTCCCTACATTTTCTCCACATGATGAAGTAACTCCCTCTGTAACAGAAATGTCCTTCAAAAATAGAATTGCAATACGTGCCAACGGAAGGCGTTTCTGGCTTGCCCACCAGTCTTTTCTGCTTATCTCCCTTTGATCCCATCGGATGCCAAGGTGCCTTTTCCCATTGGGAATTCCTGGGAATGTTTCCTCACCTTTAGGTTTCAGCTACCAGGCTTATGAGGAGAGCTGCCTGACATAATGCATTTTGACTTTTTAAAAGCTTGTGACAAAGTCTGTCACAAGACGCTGCTACAAAGGCTAAGTAGTCACATATGGTGACAGGGCAAGTATTGTCATAGATCAAAAACCGACAAGGAAACAAAAAGGCAGAAGGCTAAGTGGTCAGTTTTCATCACAGTAAAAGGCTAGCAGCTGCGTTCCTTAAAGTTACCTATCAGGTCATATGCCAGATATATTTATTAATGATCTGAGAGAGGGGAAGGATTAGGTGGTAACACTTACAAATGATGTAATTACTTAAGTAATTTAAGCCTGTAGCACACTGTTAGAAACTTCTGAGTGATCTAAACAAGTTACTCAGATGGATAAAGAAGGTTCAGTCCTGATAAATGAGAAGTTAATATGTGAAGGAAACCACCCCAAAATCTTATCCTCTAACTGAAGGGAAAAAAACTGAATATTGCTGTTGGCAGTTCCATAACAGAAGCCATTTGAGATGCTGTTATGGTAGCAAAAGTGAACAAGGTGCTAGAAGGCGTAAGAAATGGGACATTAAAAATGAATTACTGAACTCAGTCTTCATTGCATGGAGACAGAAGGTAGGATAAAGCATGATATTATGGGTAAGTTTGCCCAGCTAACAAAGTCTGATCCATGATGACAATTTCCTGTTTTCTTTTGTCTTTATCCTCCTCATACATCATCTGCTATCAGAGATGCTCTGATCTTTAACAGGAATAATATACATTGGGAAGGCTAAGGCTTCCAGAGGGTTTCAGATTTTACTAAGGACAGCTCAGTATCAACCAAGCTACAACTGGTAAAAACGCATTTCATATCCATTCTCCTTCCTTTGGTAGTTAAAATTCACATCAAAATGACATAAATTGACAATCTCAACTTTGTATTTAGACTGTGAAATCATCAACATTTTAAATGCGGATTTCAGAATTCAGATGTTATCGAAATACTTCCTCAAGTTGGGGCCCTATTGAGACTTATAAATTATTCTTGCATAGAGGAGAAGTCACCTGAGACTAACCTAAATGAAGTTAACATAGATTTTAAGAATTATTCTTGCAGAAGAACAGGGAGTGGTGGGAATAGATGAACAGATGGGAAAGGGAGAAGAGGAGAGTGAAGAAAAGGCTAATTAGGTAATTGAGGCTAAGAGGCTATTAGAGCTGACCCGGTGGTCTACTGGTAGTGCAGTTCAGGGACTTGAATTTGGGATTGAGGTTGGTCCCTCATTCCCAGGCCAACACGTGCTCCAAACATTGCAAGGACTCAGTTTTATAGCCTGTGTGATCCTGTAAGTATGTCCTTTCCAGTCAACATAATCTGGAGGGATTGTATGTCAGATTATAGTGGAGACAGAAAAGAATAATGGAGTAAAATGCTGAATTTGGACATGAAGACACTAAAATACTATGCTAATGATTAATTTGTTTGGTGAAATTATTTGGAATTCCTTTGAACTGGCTGTCGGAGAAAAATCTGATTCAAATATGTTTTGAAGAGATTCTGAATAGGAATAAACTATTTCTCACCGAGCAGGCTTTCCTAAAATTTATCCAGTACACGATTCCCTCAAGCATGTTTGGGTTTTTTTTTTCACAGACAGTAGATAAGGGGAAGGCCTAAAAGGTCATTTATTCTAAGGCACTCCGTTACCTTGTTTCCGGCCAATTTGAAGCTGGTATGCTTGTGGTGTGCCAGTCTCGTCTCCTTCTTTCAGTCTCCTAACCTATCTTCCTTTCTGATCCAGTCAGCGATATGCTTGCTTCTGTTTTTTATATGCTTATTTTCTTCCTGATATCAGTCTATTCAAACTGTCTTCTGAAGTTGTCAGTCGACTTGTTCTTTTATGGCCAGAGAGTCTGGTGTAGGTCAAAGTTAGGACAAGCGTTGCTATGTGGTTTTCAGATTTATATGCTGAGGTGGAGCGTTTCTTGTCCTCACCTTTTCTAGTACAACGTTATTCATGCTGACTTAATTCTTTTAAATCTCTCCACTTCTGTAACAGTATTTGTGGCTCTCTCTCAATCACTTCCAAAAAACTTTGGAACTGCAGTGGTGCAGTGTTCTGAGATGCTGTTCTTCCCTCTTTCCTTACCTTACTCAGTGCTTCTTATCACAAATTCTCATTTGCCAATTTAAGTATTTTTTAAAAAATTTTTTTTGACCCTGTGTTTGTTTTTTTCCCCAGTAGCTGCATTTCAGGACATAAATGCTGGCTCCTGCATCCTTCTCTTGCATTCATGATGTCTTCAGAGGATGACAATGCATGTATGGCTAACTTTACTGTTTTCTTTTCTTGTTCCAGTATTTTTGTGGAAAGTCAGCTTTTCTCCCTCTCTTTCTTCTTTCCTTTATAAGTACTGCATAGAGATATTGCTATTGAAGCAACACATGGCTGGAACACCTGTGGTCAGTAGGCAAATCATATTTCAACGGCAGAAAAAATCAGCACCGTTCATTATCCCTGCAGTTTAAAAGAGAGTTTCTGTAGAATAATTGCAGTATTGGAACTGTTGCTTGAGAGGAAAGCCACTGCAGTTTAAGATTTAGCAATTGGACAGAATAAACAAAAGATGGAGGAGGGAGTATAGCTTTGGTTATAATGGTAGGCAGGAGGGAGAAAAGAAGGTAAATTGGCCGCTTGTCTACTGGAGACCCGACTTGTACCTGCTGCTGGCACAAGGTTTTGGATTTCACTATCAGCTGACAGCTGCCCTAAGACATAGTAAAGTGTTTGGTCAAGAGAGGGCACTGTGCCAAATCTGGACCTCTGTGAACATGTTTTATGTTTAGGGGAGACAGCCGAGTGATGAGAGATGGACAACACTGAAGGAAACCTCCTCCCACAAAACCATATGGAGGTTTGGAGAAGCTGAAACAACGCTTCTCTTCATTTCGGGGATGTTGAGACAGTGTTGCCCTGTCTTATATGAAGCTGCTTAAAAAGTAATGCAGTCATTTTAAAAATTATTTCTTGCCAGCTTATAATTTAGCAGCCCTCCCCTTCATAATGTTATGTTTATTCTGGGGAATCGAAGGATGATTTCCTTTCTGCCAGCAGAACACAGGGACAGGTTTTCAGCATTGCTTTCTATCTCATAATCACGATCTGCTAGTAGGGACCCTTCCGTACTGCTTCACTGTGCTTCTCACATGGTACGCCCTTTCCTCAGCGTTTCTTGTCACTTTTAGGAGTAATGACTTCCACTGGTTCCCTCTGGTTTTGGGTAGAACGGTTTCATTATGTTTTTGTTATTGGTATTATTGTAGGACCTAGAAGACTGGCCTGCGGGCAAGGACCACATTGCTGTAAGGTATTTTGTAAACACAGGACAAAGGACATTTCCCACTGCTATTTTCTATTTATTGTTTCTCCTCGCCACTGAATTTTCCTTGTCAGAACACTGCACTATATTGAAGATACAGTTTTGCTAAAAACCTTTCTTAGCAAGTTCTCCCTGAATGTATCCAAGCATGTACGGAATGTGGGGAAATATTCTCATAACATTTGCTGATGCGAATCTGTTTCTAGGTTTTGGCTTTCAAGTTCTAAACCAATAATAATGTACTTTCAGGATATTTTTGCTATCTTAGTATCAGCTGATGGGACTGATTCGTGTGATGTGGAGGTCTCATAAAAAAAGTATGCCAGGTTAGACTAGCACTGATGCAGGTACCCAGTACTGATGAAGTTTTACCATGTTTATTACAAACATTTAAAATGCAGAAATTCTCCAAAAAAACTAAATGTGCCTTCTCATCGCTTAAGTATTTAAATAAGTTTTAGAGAAAAAAACAGTGAAATCTCAGTGTTTTCCCCTTGCAGTTGTAAAGAATGCAGAGAGTTTACAAGCAATCTTTGTACAGGTCACTATTATTTGAATTTTCTAGCAATCTTTATAGAGGTTACTTAATTATTTCAATTAACATTAACCCTTAGAAGCTGTATGCTTAATGTGTAGGTTTCCTGATTTTTAGGAAAGCCATTGAATTACACAATAATTTGATTTTTGTACTTAAGAAGAAGAAACCAGGTATTGGTAGAGGTGGAAAACCTTGAGGTGCATAGTAGACTGCTAAGAATGATAAAAATATTTGGAGATATACATATTAGCAAGAATACATATTCTATACATACATATTATACATATTAGCAAGAATTCTAATACATATTAGCAAGAATAAAAGCAGGACTTATTTTGCAGTGTCTGAAACTGAGTTAGCTGTGCCAAAACCCATTCAGTTATCTGTAAACAATATTTAACACCATCTGACATACTCACTGTCCCTCCATGCTCTGTGAATCAAATATAAAATTATGTGCAAGAAAAAACCCTACAAACTGCTTTTGTCACAAGTAAGCTAGGAATTTTGAAGATGGTCAGCTCCACTTGTCAACAAGAATAAGCAAGAAGAAAAATAATGGCTTAGACTAATAGAGGGACAAGTCAGGAAGGCCTTCAATTTGAAAGGGCTGCCTCCCAGAAGAGGAGTTTGCAGTGCATGATTAACTTCCTTGTATTTTCTCCAGAGTTTGTTGGATTTCTTGCAGTTATAATAAATAGGGACATCCAGCTTTAAGAATAAAATTTGAACCCTCAGAAGGAGTAGCCAGATCTAGTATTTCGGGTAGTGTCAATAAATACCTGAAGGTTATTTTCCAAAGTTGAATCGGAATTCAGTTTTGTGCTTCAAATGCCTTTAAAATTTAGGCGTAATTTCCTCTGAGACTGTGACTCAGGCCCGCCCTTTTGAATTATATACGCAAGCTTGGAAATTTGTAAAATTGTTAAGTTGTATCCCTCCAAATTGACGGCAATTGAAAATGATCACCACAGTGTGTCACCGCAGCTAACGCTACATTGCGAGCAGATTCACTTGAGCATTTCTCTACAAGTCAGATCACTTAATTTTTCTTTTGGCCATTGATCTTTTACAGCACCTGCAGCTTTTTGTTTTTCCTCCAAAGATCATCATTTTACTTTGAAGTCTACTGACTGTGATATGTCTAACCCAATCCTGTAGAGGCAAGGAACTGAATAATTACTTCATGAGTGCCATATTAAAAGCGCTCCAAAGACTGTTTAGGCTGCTCATTAAAGTCATTGGGAATTTGGCTGGGCAAGAGCTCCCTGCTTTGGTCATGCAACAGGGTGGGGAAACCACTCCAAAGATTGTTATTTTCTAATTACTTGTGTTGTGGTACCACAAAAGGATTTGATTAGCACCCTTATGTGCTTAAAACTTAAAGAACAGATGCCACACACCAGCACCCCCACCGCCCCCAGTGTTTGTTCCCCAAAGTCTTGATTAACCCCCACTTTTCAAAGGGAAATAAGGTAGTGGAGAAAAAAAAAGCAGAACAGATAATAAAGTTTGCCTTTAAGATGAAAATTATTAAAGTTGAAATTAAAATTATGTTCAAAATAGAAGTATAGTTAGGGTAAAATTTTCAAAGCTCAGTTATGTGTAATACCCCTCACTGCCTGTTGTAGTAGCAAAGAGTAAAATCCTGAGGCCTCTGAAGTTATCAGGTTTTTGAGACTGAGGACTCCAATTTTTTTTTTTTTTTTGTAAGCTGACAAATTTGATCTTATTGCATGCTACCAAAACAGAGTAAATGTCCTGACTCCAGACTGCAATGTAGCAAACATATAGGAACAGACAAGCACATGTACATTCACATTTGGAGTAAGAAATCTGCTGGGTTGGGAGTACTACCTTGACAGACAGGAGGAGAAGACACTCAAACCCACTGGCACTGGACTATGAGAGTCAAAATAGAGAGAAAATCTTCCTGTCTGTGCTTCCTTCTTGCTTTGACAGAAAGAATGTTGCATTTATCTTTAAGACTAGGCAGTCTGAATTTGTTTCAAAATGCTGTAAAATATCAAGCTTCATTTCTGTAAATATATCTCTAAAACCAGACTGGAAATTAGTTGCTTGCATGTTACGCTCTGTGGCTGTGCTTGGAATTGGGGTGGTTCTCCTTTAAATGACCATCCAGAAGTGCCGAAACCCAGGCAGTTGTGTATCAATTAGCAGGGTGCGTTGCTTAGTGTGAGCTGCCTGGAAATGCCAGATGACAAATCTGAGCATTAAGCTTTCTACCATCATTTTGCTTTCCTACCTCTAACTACAAATCAGCTTCATTGTGACTTACAGTGTAAGAAGTTGGTGCATTTCTGCAGATCCATGATAAGATATTTTTCTCTAGTAAGAAACGCAGTTAGGCTCTGCATTCTGAATCTGTCCCTGCCAGGCCCTAGATGCATTAGTATTCCACTGGCAGCTGCCTGTAGGTAGGAATATTGTTTTTGTCCATAACCAGAGGGAACAATCAGACTAAGCCGTTCCCCGGCTATAAACCAGCCAAAGTAATTGGGTTTAATTTTAATTTTTGTAATAGCTTTAAATTAATAGGAGCAGCTGCTGCCACAGTGTGTGGGTGTCCTTTTCCAGAAGGCATAGAACAAAAAAGGGAAAGAGTAAACAATAATGCATCTAGGACACAAAGGTTAATTCAAGAACTGAGCAATGTCTTTTCGTTATCAAAAACTCAGTTGGTGATATCTAGCACGGTGTCTCTTTTCTTTCTTTTTCTTTCCCTTTTTTTCTTTTTTCCTTTAATTCCCCGATAAGATCTCAATCTGATTAGGCTCCTGTGTGTAAGATGTGTTGTTGGTATCTAAACACTAACTCTCTTTCTCTATATGACTCACAAATAGATTAGCAGTGACAAAGTGCTAGGAGAGATAAAAATAGATTAGCAGTGACAGGAGTACTATTATAATTATTTTTGGAAGATATGGTTTGAATTAAGAGTTTGCACACTTTCTGCCCTGAGAGGGTGAAATTAAACCTAGGAACCGAGGATGGTTTCTGCTGTTGTGGCAGACACCAGATAGTGAAATGTCAATACCAGATGTCCTAGAAATCAAGATTAGCCATAATAGCCAAATGCAGCCATAAAGTGATGTGTCAAAGTGGATAATAAAACAGATGCTTAGCTTCTATAATGAAGGGGAAAGGGAATGAAATATCAAAAGTGCCTTTAATACATTAACAAAGTTGTCTTCAACTTGCTTAAAAGTAGAAAGTTATTGAACCAAGGAGAACTGTGTGTCATTTAAACATGAACTATCAGCAGATGAATTTCAATTAGCATTAGCCTTTCTAAAATCCTGAATTTCCTCCTATTGGTCTCATTTTACATGAAATTTTTATAGCATAAAGTGAGGCTTGTCCTTTATTATTTCTCCCATGCTAATTTGGAAACAAATAAAGTTCAACAACTCAGCAACATACTGTTTAAACTTGCATTACCGTTTGAGGACTGGGAGCTAGAATACATTTACCCACTGCCATATCATCTGCTTGATTTGAGATCAAATGAGGGATGTCCTATAGCACTCCAGAGTGAGGGCAAATGATAGAAATATGTTAAGATACTGGAGAAACCTATTAGGTTAGGGTACTGCATGCAGACGGCTGGTGGCATTTTTCCCCTACCGATACTTTTAAAAAAAAATTAAAAGAATTGTTTTTCTGTCCTTCATATTTGTGGCTTAAAAATCATTTTCAGATCTTAGTGATAAGCAAGTGCCTTATTTAACCAAAAATGCTGAAGTAAATTCTTGAAGCCCTGAATGCTCAAGAGCCAGGGCAATAAAAGGGGCAAATAAATTCTTATTTCAAGTGTAATTAACTGCATCACTGGCTCTTTATTGTACTTTTTCAAGAACATCTCAATTCCTTTCTGTTTCTCTTTGTAGCTCCTGAGTCTTGCTGATCAGACTCCTTAACTGCTGCTAATTGGCAAACACGTACTTCTGCATAATGAGAGGGTTTTGTCCTCTATTTCATATTAGCAATGAAAGGCCAAAACTGATGCTCTGCAGTAGACCAGCTTCTCGGAACTATTACAAAGCGGCACATTACTACCGCTATGTCTGTAAATCTTATTATGTTTTCCCTCACCATGATCCTAGTTTAGCTGAGATCTGCTCCAGTCGTTAGATGAGACCTGTTTATAATGTTGTGTAATTGAATCAGTTAGAGTCTGCAGGACCATAGTGTTTTGTTGCCAAACATGACTGGTAAGTTAGTTACATCAAATTACAAGTGCATGGCATGACTAGAGAATCTCCTGTTTAAATAAAGCTAGAAAATCCACCTGCAAAACGAAGAAAGACTACAAACAGAAATATTGACCATCTCTAGTCCATAGAACAAGTGTTTGACCCACCTCTGAAATGTTACTCGTTTCTGTTGAGAAATAACAGAATAATTGAAGTTGGGTGAAAGATGTCAGGCAGACATCTGTTATTCCTTAACAGATACCAGCTTGATAACAATGACATAAATGTCTCTATTATAATTATTTACCATCATGTATATTCATTTTTATCTTGTCAGCACTATAAGCCAGAACTCTCGAGGAGGGCAGCAATCCAATTTGGAACAGGACCAAATACCCTTTTCTCCTTTGCTTTCTAATTTAGGACCAGGTTATTCTCCATACCTGATTTTTTTGTTTGGGTGGTTTTGGTTTTTTTGTTGTTGTTGTTGTGGTGTTTGTTTTGTGGTTGTTTGGTGTTTTTTTTTTTTTTTTTTTTTTACCTCAAGAATTTATCTTTTCCTCCATTCGTTGGCTAGGTGGTGATATATCCCCTGGCTATTAAGTATAATAAAAATATAAAGCTGTCCTGAATTTTGGTAGCAGTTCTGTCAATGTTGCCTTATACTGACGTTACTTCATTAATTACGCCTTGCCTCTGTGCTGGTGAATTAGGCCTGTATGAAAGGATGTAGCCACGCTCCAGCCAGAGGTTTGGCTGAAGCCTACGTAGTGGTATGAGATTGCACCAGCTTGATAGCGAAGTAGAGGAAAGCTCAACTCCCTGTGCATCCTTTTGGGGGTGGGTTTCTCTGGTTGTGTGATGCTCTCCCCTGCTATGGTGACTTTGAGGTGCTGGAGCGTGTCCAGAGAAGGGCAACGAAGCTGGTGAAGGGTCTGGAGCAGAAGTCTTATGAGGAGCGGCTGAGGGAACTGGGGTTGTTTAGCCTGGAGAAAAGGAGGCTCAGGGGAGACCTTATTGCTCTCTACAGCTACCTGAAAGGAGGTTGTAGGGAGGTGGTGGTCGGTCTCTTCTCCCAGGTAACAAGTGATAGGGCAAGAGGAAATGGCCTCAAGTTGCGCCAGGGGAGGTTTAGACTGGATATTAGGAAATTTTTCTTCACTGAAAGGGTTGTCAAGCATTGGAACAGGCTGCCCAGGGAAGTGGTTGAGTCGCCATCCCTGGAGGTATTTAAAGGACATTTGGATGAGGTGCTTAGGGACATGGTATAGTGGTGGTCTTGGCTGTGCTAGGTTTATGGTTGGACTCAATGATCTTAAAGGTCTTTTCCAACCCATATGATTCTGTGATTCTGTGATTTGCCAGCTTGGGCACCCGGAGAGAGCTGCAGTCCCTGCGGCGACTGGCGCACCGGCACAGAAGCCGTGCCCTGCATGGGCCCCTGGCGTGGAGGTTGTCTGCATGAGTGCTCCGAAACACGGGCTCTGGGATCTGCTCGCCAGCTCCTGAGCTGTTCAAGCTGTTCCATTTCATTGGCTTTAGAAGAAATTTGAATCTCACATAGCCTTTTTGTTCAGATTTCTTATGTCAATGTATATATATGTCAATGTGTATATATGTTGTTTTTGTTTTTTAGGCAAAGAATACCCTCTAAAAACGTGTATTACTATCGCTGCCCAGACCACAGGAAGAACTATGTCATGTCATTTGCTTTTTGCTTTGACCGAGAGGATGACACTTACCAATTTGCTTACTGCTACCCCTACACCTATACTCGCCTTCAGCACTATCTTGACAACCTACAAAGGAGGAACATGGACTACTTTTGCAGAGAACTGCTAGGACTCAGTGTGGTAAGTAACAGGGATGCTTGCCAACTAGCGGGCTTCATTATGAATGTCTACCCTTAGATGCTTATAGAGTGTAATTCATCATCCCTGCTAAAGTACACACATGCACATATTTGTTTTACTGCTGTCAATGACACACGAGGTAGCATACCTGCATGGTGAAATACAGACAAGTGCTAATTTAATTTCACATAAAATATTTCCTTTGTGATATGCAAGGCAATGCTAAATTCCCATGTAGGATCAGTTCACTTCTAAGGACATTAAAAGATGAAACTGAAACAGCTTTATTGAAGAAATGTGATTTTTAGAGTACTCTGTCCATTTGTCTTTCTAGAAGAGCTTTTCTGTTCAGAAGCATATGTGTCTTTGGAACTAGATAGCTTTTCTTGGTAAAATAATGCAAACCGCACAAACTACCTATTCGATTTACTCTTAAAATGTCTGCTTTGGTGATTTGAAATTAAAAGGGGTTTAGTGATCTCAGTATAGATCAGTGGCCATATGAAAATGAAACGTGATAGTTCTTCTGGTGCAGGAAGGAGGGTTAATGGTAAGGCTGAACTTCTGCTCACTTTGCTATAACCTTTCTCTGAAATGTTGTCTGTCCTGAGGATTTGGAAAGCATGACTCAGCCACTCCCATATCAACTCAGAAATCATCAGATTAAAAAATAATAGCTGAAATCTTTTTTTTTTTTTCCTTTTGTGTTCCCAGACTTTATAGTGCACTTGTCCCACATTCTTAATCTTTTCTCTGAGATTTGATTTGGTCTAAACTTGTAGTGTGTGTCTGTCAGAAAAAGAAAGCTGGATTCCTATGAAGGCTGCTGGCTGCCCCAGCAGCTGGGTCTTTAAAAAGAATCCCAGCATATATTGTGAAAATCAGAACGAAATCATATGTATAGCCTGCGATGGAATAAATAAAAGGCTTCCAGCATCAGAGTAGGCTGTTGAGATTCCTATGGTGGCCTAAAACTTGGAGGAAAAAATTAACTTATGGAGAAAAATAAAAACAGAATTAGCAAAAGAAATTGTTTTTTAACCCTTTTGTCAGTTAAGTACAGTTCTTGTTCTAAAGATGACTATTACATATCCCTGGACTGGTATTAATTATTAATCATTCCAATTAGAGGGACAAACAATTACAAGGGAAAGGGGTATTAAAAAAATAGAAAAGTAAAATCTTCAGAGGGTGGGAGGAAGGAGCACTATCATTTTAATGTGTGTAAGGGTTTTAATTATTAATCTTAGAGGACAGAGCTGCCATTAGTTCTATAATGAAACTGAATTTGTTTCCTTTCACTCTGAAAATAATGTATAAACAGTCACATTTGCATATTCACCAAAACCCTGATCTGACTGATTAAAACACTGAGGTAGAAGGATTTGTCTTTTATCTGCATTTTGACAGACAGAGCAATACTCTTAAATCTTGTTAACATTGTGTTACCAGTAGTTGCTAAATATTATTTTTCATATTGCAGCAAACTAAACAAACAGATGCCATTCAAAATGTGGCAGGAAATGTGCTGTGTATAAGTCCTGATTTTATATCTATATGTACACACACAGTATGTTTTGCAGAAATTGATATGGTAACATTGTGCAGCTCACCATGCTGATCTGTATAAAAAGCTTCTGTATCAGGCTCATGCTGTAATCTTTGTAAGTAACGTTACAATCTCAGAGCATTTCTGGCTTTTCTCCACACACAACTGTCCTAGAAGAGCTTGGTAATTTAATGTCTTTGCTGAGCTTGAATAGACAATTTCCATAAGTTCTCTGCGAGTTAAATATTTTAACATAGAGCTTTGTTGCTATCATACATCTTTAAATGGTGAAAAACAGGATCCTTCAGTCTTCACTGCACAGTGCTTCATCAAAGCAGAAGCTGGCTGTACTTTAGGGAATTGCGTGCCATATAGGATAGATTTAGAGCTAAGAAAGCGAACTCTGTCCCTGCTCTGGCCCCTTATGTAAGATAAGAGGAGTCAGATTGGCATAAAGAGACCCTTAAAAGCTCTATTCCTGGCAAAGGGACAATACCCCTGGTAGCACATGGTGAAAGGGAACTTAAAGATGCTGTCTGAGGACAAGCTCTGAAGTCCTCATGCTGGGCACCGGGCTGAAGCAAGGTAGCGTGCTAGAGGAAGGCTGCGGCATATCTGTCGAGCTGCCATGTAGCCACCGATACGCTCTGGTTCGTTCCAGGGGAATTTTACAGCTCCCTGCAGCAGTTTGTGATTGTGAGGATGGCGAACGGTGTGAAACAATTTCACTTCTCCTGGATTATGAAGTTTTGAACTGTGCCTCTTGGAGACAACAGAATCTCGCCACAGATCTTTGTTGGGGTTTTTTTTTTTTTATTTTTCTTTGTCGTGGAACAGTAAAATGCAAGTCACAAGAACCATGCTTAGATGATTACTCCTGAAGGCTTTCTGAGTGCACATTTTGCTGCATGTAATGTTTTCAAGGCAATCTAATTTCTAATCTAATTTCATATTTTCTGTAAAGAAAGTACTATGCCTCCATTAACTCCTTAAATACTTTCATTAATTCTATGAAAATTGAAAGTGAAATATCAGTATGGGACATGTAATTGTCATTAGGATGCAGAATGGCAAAGTGGTTCAGAGCCAAATGGCAAAGATTCCCATTGCCATTGTGAATGGATAACTTAGCTGTTCTATTTCTGACCTTTTAATGTTTATATTCTTTACTTCAGGGAGCTATCCCAAAGTCTAGATGTGCCAAATGGTCTTGAAAATAGTCTCTCCTGCAAGGTAGCTATGATGGTCACCCAGGTATCATTTAAACTGCCGTTTTCATTCTGCCATTGTTGGCCTTCGGTAACTTCAGACTTTCTATGGTTTGTCCCAATAGATCAGAAGTTCAAAATCTGTGAGCATTTTCTAAAACTGTGAAATCAGGTTTTTGCATATTATTGATGTGTCTGTGATCTCAGCATATATTATGCAATATTGTACAGCATAATAGAATGAAAAATAATTTTTATATTTCTGCGAAAATATAAGCACAGGCTCAATTTACATTTACAGTACCCATTTTATGATACTTACGCAGTTTCATGTGCAGTAACAGTTACGTGTAGCATTATAAACAATATTTCTAAGTTGGCAAAATTTTTGAGTGTGTCGTCATTTGAAGGTGGTAGTCTAAATTAGCTGTGCATATATGAAGTGTGTGGACAATTGATGAGACCTGTACCTCTACTAATATTCCACTGTCACACATACTATATTAAACGCATTTTGGTGAGGCTGGCTCAGCTCCTACAGCCCACTTTACAAATCGCCACTGGCTTGGCAATATTTTCATTACTCACTCAAAAGAGAGCCAAGATTAATTGGAGACAGCTACTTCCTTTCACTCCATTAGGCAATGGTGCTTCCAAATTACACTTGAGGAGAATTGCAACTGCGCATACAAACCACAAGCCTCAAAGGGACTTCCACAGTACACAGAGACTGGAATATGGAATTCTGTTAAATTAAATATTAAACATACATATTTTAAAACAAGAAGGCAATATGTCTAATGTAGAGCTCTGTAAGTGAGCCAATCTCTTAAGTCAGACATGAGATACTCAGTGAAACAGATTGGAACACAAGGTGCTTCATTCTGACTCCACGCCACTTTGGTGCGTGCTTTTCATTTACGTAAGTTACTCCTGATTTATGCTGGTATCGGAGAGATCAGAATGAGGCCCTAAGACTGTGAAACTGCACAGCAGATGTCACATTGCTGGATCATTGATCAAATATCCCTTATTTACTGTCTAAAAGACTGGCTACCCCAGTAAAAATAGTTGATTGGTTCTACTGATATCTACTGGTCCATTTTTAACTGCTCAGTTATGACTGTTTTAAAGCATGAAGCAAAGAAAATAGACAACTTTTCTAAGGTTAAATTTCCCATTTCTATGTTCAGCGTTAGGTTATGTAATAACAGTTCTGTAAAAGAAAAGTATACCTTTGTCTTAAAAAAAAAAAATAGAAGTTACAGGCTTCAGTGTGATGTATCATACCTTTGAAATCATGTTGGTATATGATTCTGGACTTTCCAATGGATCTGACTGCAACTAGGTTGAAATGTCATCTAAATGCAATTTGTGGCAATTTACCTGGTCTGAAAAAAGCCACAGAAATAATGCTTAAAAAAACCTAAGCCCAACTTTTTATTTCTCTAGAATGTAAAAGTGCACCTACATGTATGTTCGGGGCACATTCTCTTTATTCAGTGGTGTATCTATTTACTCATATAGTACTGCTGTTCCCATCGCATTCATAATATGGAAGTCATCCCAAAGCTGTACGTGAGATTTTTGAATGTTCCTACAGCTATTTTCTTAGCTGGGTTGGATATCAGCAGAAGAAGAGTTGGACCTAAAAATAACACCACCAACAGTTCTTTCTGAAATAAAATACGATTTATAGTATATAATAGCACAGTATGCTACCAGGAAAATTATATAAATAACATGAAAAATAACAGGGAACTATTCTATACTATCAGTTTTAAGGAAAAATTCTTTGTTAGACTTTAAAGGGAGTTCTGGGAGATAAACTGGCTTGTGGGAATCATAGACAAGGAAAGACAGGCGAAACTATGTTACTGTTGAAAGTTGCCATCCGTCTGTAGGATATATACAACTGTTCATGGTAAAAACAAAAAATATTTTGGTTTAAGTTTGTAGCAATATATAGTTTTAGAAAAAAACCACACTCAATAATGTCATCATTTATAGTTAATATTGTGCAAGGTTACTAAATGTATAAGCTGGTTATTTCTTAAATTCCAGATAGAGCACTGTTTCATATAGTAAAATAATTTCTAGAAGGATTTGCATAAATTGTTGTTTATCTAACTATGAGTAAAAAATCTTAAATTGGGAAGAAGGGTTCAAATCTTAAGTCAATTTTGCAGCTCACATTTTATAACTACCCTTGTCCATTCAAAAACTCTTAGAAAAAAAATGCTTGGAACTTCACGAAAAAGAAGCTTTGAGCATAAAGAATCCATTGAGTTAAGAAATCACCTGCAGAAAAACTGTTATGATCCACTTTATAAGAAGAAAACCTTCTGAAAGGAATGACAGTAAATGACTTATATGTGGTGGTGTTAGTCTATACAAACTGTTTTTATGCATAGGTCCCAAGTTGCACCCTTTCATCCCATAGCCACACGGGGAAAGCTTTGGAAAGTCAGTGACCTTTCTGAAGTCTTCACTGGACTTTCTGTAGCTGTGCAGCTGTACAGCTGTGCACAAGCTGTGCTTGTGTAGCTGTAGCCTTTTGCTTCACGGCTCTTCCATTTTCCATGTCAAGCTCTTCATCTCACCTTCACTCTGCACTTATCCTTCATCCAGCTTGCCCTTTCTTTGCCTCAAATCTAACCTTCCCTTTTCTGTCCATGTAGTTTATACTTTCCTAAGCTAACTACAAGAAGAAAGTTGTGGCATTTGTTTGCTGCTCAGTGTGATGTATCATACCTTTGAAATCATGTTGGTATATGATTCTGTACTTTCCAATGGATCTGACTGCAACTAGGTTGAAATGTCATCTAAATGCAATTTGTGGCAATTTACCTGGTCTGAAAAAGGCCACAGAAATAATGCTTAAAAAACCTAAGTAACTGTTTGTTACTTATTCTGCTTTGTTCTTTCCCGTTCGTTCCCCGTATATCTTTGAGTTGTGAAGGGAAAATCCAAAATAGCTGTTAGGTCTTTTAAATACCAGGACTACACAAGGTAGTCATGTTCTCTTCTGTGCACTCAATATCCCCATCTCAGTGCCATTTCATGTAACTTCATATCCTGGTCTACGACCTGTCTTCCTTGTCCTTACGTCTTTTGTGCTCTCTGTTTGTTTCATCCTCTGATATGTACACCTGTATTTCCAGAGAAGCTGGCATAATATGCGGTTTGTCCAGGCTTCAACCTGGAGAGGAAACATTCGTGATCTAGTCAGTTGTCCTGACATACCTGAAATAACAGCCAAGTGCAGGAAGGCATTTCAGGGTCTGAATCCTTGTTTCATGGTAATGGCAAATTTCAGATAAGAGGTTGTCGTGGTTTAGCCCCAGCCGGCAACTAAGCACCACGCAGCCGCTCGCTCACTCCCCCCTGGTGGGATGGAGGAGAGAATCGGAAGAGCAAAAGTAAGAAAACTCGAGGGTTGAGATAAAAACAGTTTAATAGGTAAAGCAAAAGCCACGCACGCAAGCAAAGCAAAGCAAGGAATTCGTTCACTCCTTCCCACGGGCAGGCAGGTGTTCAGCCATCTCCAGGAAAGCAGGGCTCCATCACGCGTAACGGTTACTTGGGAAGACAAACGCCATCACTGCAAATGTCCCCCCTTCCTTCTTCTTCCCCCAGCTTTATACGCTGAGCATGATGTCATATGGTATGGAACAGCCCTTTGGGCAGTTTGGATCAGCTGTCCTGGCTGTGCCCCCTCCCAGCTTCTTCTGCACCTGGCAGAGCATGGGAAGCTGAAACGTCCTTGACTAGTGCAGCAACAACTAAAACATCTCTGTATTATCAACACTGTCTTCAGCACAAATCCAAAACATAGCCCCATACCAGCCACTATAAAGAAAATTAACTCTATCTCAGCTGAAACCAGGACAGAGGCATATTTTACTCATTCCTGTCCTCAGCACTTTCTACTGCTTGGTTGGGTGCCACACAGCTCAGTGTGATAGCTGTAATCCCAATAGGAAACAAACTGTCTTTGTCCACACAGTCAGTTCAACCCCCAGATGCGGGCAGCTGCCTTTAGTTACTGCACCCTATGCTTTTCGGGACAGGGAGCACCTATTTTACTTTTCGTGTTCGGTGCCTTGCTCACTAGAACTCCTTTTTTGGTTAGTGCTTGGGAAATAACATAGTACAACCAATAAATATCATTCCATTGCAAAAGCAAGTCTGAGGTCCTGTATATACACCAATGTAAAGCTTTTTATGGTTTCAAAATTTACCTAGTTGCCCTGAAGGATGTGCAGATATTTTGAAGATATGTATAGCCCTTAGGAACCAGTGAAAACCCTAGAATACATTCATTCTTCTTTCACTTCCATTTACAGAAATTTGTTTTCTCTCTTTTGTAGCACAGCATTAAGCAACAATTACCATGTTGATAGTGATGCTGAATGTACTTGCGTGTAGGGGAAATCGTGCTATGTGGAGCTATTAGCTACATTTGCCCCGTAGCACTTTACTGCATTGACTCTGCTGGGATTTTGACTATGTTTGAGTTGGTTTATATTTAGATCTCCTGAGTGGTGACTGTGTAAAGCATCTGTGGGGCTGGAGTTGCATTTTAATCTGTATTCTTTGACTGTAGACCCAGAAGATGGTTAGCCTGGCCCACATTACCTGTAGGGCTGAGACCTTGGGATTGAAGTCTTATCTAATGATTTCAAAGTCTGCTCAGTCCGAAGGATTTGGATTTATGCCATTTAATTTAACCAAAGAAAGAACTATTTATTGATTTAGCTTTATACTAGCTATATAATGTAAATATAATGTATTAAAATCTCTAAACACCTTAGGCAAAATCTTGTTTACATAATTTGTGTAAACCGAGCATTGTGGCTCTGATCCAGCAAAACACTTAAGCATAGATTTAAACTTAAGCATGTTAAATAGTCCTGTTGAAGTCACTGGCACAGTTCATGACATCAAGTTGAAAGTGTGTAAAAATGCCTTTAAGCTCCAAGGTCAGAACAATCGACACTTTGCAAGATCAAGGCCTGGTGCCCTACTGTTTTGCCGTTATCTTGTACTACCACTATAACAACATGACTACAGGATAAAAAATAATTAAAAAAAAAAAAATCCTAGACTTTAAGCCCAGATTCTCGGTGTTTCCAGCCAAACATACTTACAAAGTAAAGAGGACTAATGATGTTTTCAGTCTTATATGAATGTAAATGGATCTGGCTATTGGTTGACTTATATTTCAGTTCTTTCTAAGTGTTTGTTTTAATAAGCTCCCGGGGGCTTGCTTGTCTAACGTTTCACCTTTACCTACAGTACACTGACACCACTGAAGCTGAGAGCTATATTAGAGATCTGGTTGTAGGATATGGAAAGAATTTACTTGCTAGTCATTGGTAGCCAATGGATTTGCCAGTGACTTCATTCATTCCTTGTAGTGGTAAGAATAAAACGAATTCACAACGAGGTAGATATGGTTTCAAATAACTTTCCAGTATTACAAAATTCCTGCTGCACAAGATTTTTAAGACTTGTGTGTAAGACTGAGAGCCATTTACTCCCACTTTAAACATAATGTAACAAATAAAAGATCCAAAAATAAACAAAAAAAAAATGTTACCACATTCAGTCAGGGTTTGAGGTTTCTACATACCTTCCTCCACCCTCCCTCCAGATTCATCTTCCTTCTTGTAATGGTATATACCCAATAGATAATACCAAAATAACTCAATAAATGAAAAGTAGTCTCAAATTTGATTTAAGGAAGCACTTATTTGTCTGTCACCTCATTGTTGGATATTTCATCATTTGTCCACATCTAGTTGGAGAAGCTGGTTCAGGTAATGCATTCTGCAACCCTTTTTGCAGTTCTCTATAAATATCCTGAATGTCTGTGTCTAAAGTGAATCCCACCATTGCTCAGCAGTGCTTTTTGTAGTGTATGAGTAAGATGTGCACTTGAGGCCTTCTGCGTAAGAGATCCATGCTAATCCTGGAGTTCTCTGTCCTTGCCATGCACATGTTCAGTAAGACTTTATCTCTGTTGTCCTTAAGCCTTGAAAGCTGAAAGCTGGCTCTAAAAAGACTTCAGCTTGTATGTCAGAAGGGAATCTGGGTTATATCTTTATATCACAGGAATGAGAAAATGAAGAAATAAGAAAAGATTTTTATGCAGATTATAAAAACAATGTAGACCAAGGAAGTGTAGTTCAGGTGGCACAAGCTGGCTAAGTGCATCCTTACTGTTGACCCCAAGTATTTGAATATATGTACTTGAAGAGAAGAACTAAGGCTCATGACAACCTAGTGGATTTCTAGAACACATAGCTGGGAGATATTGTTTGCAGCCTGTGATCCGTTCTTGATTGCAGTGTGGTTTAGTGGCCCTTACTTTTCTGCACTGTTAGGGAAGTATTTTTGAATCAAAGAATAGTGCAATGAAGAACGACTTCTAACTTACATGTAAGGGAGGCTAGTTGCCATCCTTATTTTAAGACATCATGTTACATTCAAATGTATTTTATTTTAGAAGGTCATAATAGTACCAAAAAAAAAAAGAGTTTATTTCTAGAAAATGCTAGCTCCTCTTGAAGTGCTGCTATTATCCACAAATACTGAAAGCAATATTTATCTTTGTTTTGAACACAAAATAACACACAAATAACATGAGGAGACAGGAGCTTTTTAATGTAAAGCAGTAGGTACTTAATTGAAAACTGTTTTTTCACTTCTGAGGAAATATAAGATACAGCTTAAAGCCTTTTTAATACTCTTTAAAAGAGATCTTACATGGCATCCAGTCATATTGGTACATGAAAAGAACTGCATTCTCTGATAAAGATCCTCTTTTTCATGTTTTCAAACAGCAGCTGAGCACCATACTGTGGCAGCAGAGAACAATCTGAGAAAATGAACACAGATTGAAAAGGTCTCAGTTACATGACATTTTCAATGAAAAAAAAGTCAGCCCTAGGCCCACAGTTAAAAGTTTTCACTCAGAATTCCCTAAAATAGTGGACATACCTTTCTACAGAAAGTGTTTGTTTTTCTGAACTACCTTATCCAATGTTCTAATAGATGTGCAAGGTGGAGGAAGACAAAGGAGAGATACCATCCATTTCAGGAATTTTCATAAGTATGCACAAAAGAAAAATTGGCTTCTGAAATCAGTTGTCTCCCTTTTGTTTTGAATTTCCCATTAATTGCATCCAATTTTGCACTTAGTCTTAATTAGTTAAATTTTAAGAGGACTGTTAGTTTCTCAAAATCTAAAGACTTTAGGATTTTATAATACATCTATTTCTTTTCCATTTCGATTTTCTGCATTAAGGTGGATTATAATAATGCATTAATATCCATCATGATATTTTTAATCAGCTTGTTACTTCATTAGTAACAGCTGCACATTGTTAAAGGTTTTATTTTTTAAATCTAAGTTGCTTAGAATTGAAATATTAACTAGTCTTCTCCGTATTTATGAAAGCTGCACTGTTCTGCAGAGAGAAAGTCTTACGCCTGCCGTTAAAGAAAACTCAAGATTTTTTTAGAACTTTTGCTCTGATAGCTTCCAAAATATTCCATCAATGTCACTGAGTTAAGGTTCATAACATCCTTCTGACTGTAGTGTCATTTTAAAGGGAAGGAGACTACTGCAGAAACCTGGATCATTTCGAAGCAGTCTATGGTAAAGATTTGGAACTCCTTTTCAGAGCTTAGCCACCCTAAACGGTTTATATGGAGTGTCACTTCAGAATCGAGTCGTCAAATCGCTATCAGGACCAGGGACAGTGCATGCGAGCTGTCTTTCCCAGGCACTCGCGCAACATTTTCACATACAGTTTTGATAAGCTGAAAATAGAAACAACTTCTTTCAGAAGTCCTGATACACAGAATTGAAACCCAACTTTTGATAGTCAAGACACCATGTTACATTCAAATGTATTTTGATAAGCTGAAAATACAAACTTCTTCTTTCAGAAGTCCTGATACACAGAATTGAAACCCAACTTTTGATAGTCACACACCAAAAAGAAGTTTAATGTTTTGGAAACCAGGCCCTGTTTGTGACTGCTGAGCTCTTCAAAGCATGGTACACGGTGTTCAAGAAAATAATTAGAAATGGAGTCTTCTATTTTGCACAGTTCATGTGATTCAAGACCTCAGGTCTGTTTTTCTTATTTGCCTCCTGAGAATGAAAAATGGCCAGTAAGGTGTTATGTCTGATGGAAAATTTATAGGAATGTCAAAGATGACTGATTAAGGGCACTTCATAGATTAACAGATGAAGACTAAACCAGAGGTTAATAGTACTGTGTTGGAAAAATAGGAGATATTTTTGCAATACAGCGAGGCACATCAAGATTTGTCTTGGACCTGGACATAGATATTAATCCAAACAATGAATATTTCAAAATCTGAAAGGTAATGGGTAGAACAAGAATAGTGTTACTACTCCCAAGGGTGCTTGTGCTGGTGTTGGCTGGGATAGACTTAATTTTCTTCACAGTAGCTAGTATGGGGCTATGTTTTGGATATGTGCCGGAAACAGTGTTGAGAATACAGCCATGTTTTAGGTGCTGCTGAGCAGTGCTTACACAGCGTCAAGGCCTTTTCTGCTCCTCACCCCACCAGCGAGGAGGCTGGGGGTGCACAAGAAGCTGGGAAGGGACACGGCTGGAAGCTGACCCCAGCTGACCAAAGGGCTATTCCATACCATATGGCGTCATGCTCAGCGTATAAAGCTGGGGGAAGAAGAAGGAAGGGGGGACGTTCGGAGTGATGGAGTTTGTCTTCCCAAGTAACCGTTACGCGTGATGGAGCCCTGCTTTCCTGGAGATGGCTGAACACCTGCCTGCCCATGGAAAGCAGTGAACGAATTCCTTGCTTTGCTTTGCTTGCATGTGCAGCTTTTGCTTTACCTATTAAACTGTTTTTATCTCAACCCACGAGTTTTCTCACTTTTGCTCTTCCAATTCTCTCCCCCATCCTACCGGAGGGGAGTGAGCGAGCGGCTGTGTGGGGCTTAGTTGCCGGCTGGGGTGAAACCATGACAGTGCTCAAAAGCATTGAATCTTCTTTGTCTACAGTGAGTGGAAATGCATAATCTCCATATTGCCCTGTAGTCTGTCTTCCTCTCTAAAGCTTAAGGAAATGGTCTAGATCTTTAGCATCCTCTAGGCAATCAAGTTATCAACATACAGTACTTTGATATCTTCTGCATGAGGACCATCTCTTCTTATAGGAATTAATGATATCGTAGGGTCCAAGAGAACTCATAAAAGTTTGGGGATTTTGTGTTGGGGTTTTTTTTTTTTTTTTTTCAATTGTGGTGGCCTCTTTACCTTTATGAAGAATCCAGACAGTATATATCCTCACTCTCAAGAGAACAAACTGCTCAGAACACGAACTCAGGAAAAAAGAGTATGTGTTTCAAAGGTGTACTTCTCTGCTGTTGTAATCATCCTTACAAGATACTGTGGCAGCACCAGATTTGCCTTCAGCTCCAGCTGATTTTGAAATCCTTCAGACGTTTAGGAATAAACTGCACATATCCTCTAGATTTCCTTTATAGAAATAGATAAGATTTTGTAACAGCAAATAACACTGCAGAGCTGAACAAAATTGTCCTCCCATAAATGAGACTTGGATGCACTCAGACCAAATAACATTGTAGACTCATACTACAGAGACTTGTAGAAAGACAAAGAAAAATATATTATATTCCTCATGGTCAAACAGAATTCCTATATGTCCATCTTGGCTGAAATTCCCATTAGCCATGGTAACCAATGAGAGAAATACACAGCAACAGATAACATCTAATTCAATGCTGACAAAGAGGTAGGGTGCATTGATCTGTTTGGCAGAAAACTTCATTCTTTTTCATTCCTATAATTCAGATTTTCTCATTACTGGACACAGATGGCAAAATATAATTTTATTAACTGTAACCATTTGTTTTGCAGTTCATCAATTAAATTCCAAAGAGTACAGAGACTAGTTTATGCTGGCCATTAATGAAAACAAGTTAGTACCTAGAGCTACACTACAAATGGCTATAGATGTTGCATATAGTGCTTCAAGATCATTTGTTGCTATGACAATAATGAAGCAGAATAGCTGTGGTCTCTGAAATCTCAGATTTTTCATCTTCCCAGAGAAATACAGGTAAATACAAACTCTTCTTTGAGAGAGCTCGACTTCCTTCAGAACGACAATGAATTTATGTATGTATATTACAAAATAAGTAAGCCACTCTGCTCATTAGAAAGTTAAATCAGAAAAAAGGAAAATGAATGGATTGTGAGGCTCCTGGGCAAGAACCACCTCCCCTGTTATCTACTGCCAATGTCAGTATGAACTACCAGGTAAGTATCAAGGAAAGTAAACTGATGGTTCCTGTATACCTACCATCTCCAAAATATCCAGTATCAGCCAAGCACACTTTTGGTAGAAGTGAATGAGGACTGCATGTCAAAACCCTTTCCTGATCTCATGTATCTTTCCTTTACCTAATAAGAAGTGCACCTGTGTTCATTTTTTAACATTTGGGGAACAAATTGGATTCTGGAAATTATTTCCACCCTGGTTTCATGTATTTCCAAATAATGGCACAAATTTCCTGACGTGCTCCATCTGAAAACTTACTCTGAAAGCAAGGAAGTCCTCTCCTGCAACTAGTGACCACAGAGTAGTTGCCCCATAATCCCTTTTCCTAAATAACCTAGGGGAGTGACTAGGTTTTATGTCTATATATTTTTAAAAATGCAGATAAGCTGCCTTTTCTTTCATACTGTCTCAAGTTATTAACTTTACCTGCAATAATGCTGAATCACAACAAGAGGTTTACAAAGGTCATGGACTGGTGGTGATGAACATCCATAAACTACTAGCTCACAAAAGATACCTTCTTTGATTAGTTTCAGAAGTTGCTGAATGTAATTTGAAATCTGCTCCATGTGTTAGGATGTAGGAAAGTCTGTACTCTGACAGCAGCACGCTCTATATAAGCTATTGGAAACCATCAGAGAGGTGTCTAACAGAATAGGTGCCCACGTGCATAAACAGACAATTCAGAACATTGGGCTTCTCTGGGAATTGTTATTACACAGAACTTTGCTAGAAATAACAAAAGTGTTTGGACTTTGAACATTTTCTTTCTTTGATTCAAAAATACTCCATAATGACTATAAAGCAATGATCAGAGTCTACTGCATGTCTAATGTGTATATGATAGTAAACCTCTGGAACTGATCACACGTCATCAGATGTCCCTGACCACACGTAACTTACCAGTATACCACTGATGACAGATGTATTTCAACAATGATCATGGATAGAATTCCTTACAGCAGCCTCATACTATATTCTATATGCTGGGAATAGCCATCTGCACCCCTGTTTGCAGCCAACATGAATATGAAATTTTCAGCTTTTATTCCAGGGACAGTCTGAGTTAAATCTCTCTGGGAGACACCTTCACCATGTCACAGTTGGGTAAACTGATTGTATGTAGTTTACTTGAATCATCCTGAATGCCAAAAGAGTAAAACAATTCTCACGTTAATAGATAACTTATAGCCAAGATTTCTTCTTTTCAGATGCCCATTGAATTTTTTTCCCTCATTCTAACACAGAAGAAAATTGTTTCATGCTAATCTTCTTCTTTTGCATCTTAAAGCATCACATGTGGATGTATCCTGATTTCAGCAGGTCATATTCATTACAAGTTTAAACATGCTGTCTAACAATAAATGGAAGCTACTAGAATGGCATGAATTTCTATAAGGAAAAATATGTTATGTGATAATTTTCACATTTCCTGGCTTCCAGTCAATACTATTTGAACTATTTATTGTTGCTAATTTCGGAAAATCTCTCCTCTCCTTTTCTTTTTTTCCTTTTTTTCTTTTTTCTTTTTTTTTTTAAAATCCATAGAGCATCTGAAAGTGCCACAGTCAAACTGAGTATTTCATAATATTGCATTCAGTTTCTATAAAATTTGTCAAAGGCCTTTTAAGCTTTTTTCACTATTATCAAAACTACCTCAATTGTTTCTTTCATTTCTCATGACACCTACACTGAAGCATTGGTTACACTCTCATTACTCTCTCCCCATCAAAGTTACCTTCCTTCTGAGTCTAATGTCTGTTACAGAGGCAGCGGTGCAAGGACATCTGATATCTGACCTCTCCTGTGCTGTGTTTCATTACAACAAAGGTTCGCCTAGATTACATCCAAAATGTTTTCTCAAAGTTGTTTCAGAATTAACCAAATTATTAAATTATCTGTGTCTTTCCTAAGCTTCCTGCTAGTTTTGAGAATATAATTCACTTCTAAGATTCTAGAAAGGCTTTAGACTTCTACTTTCACAGAACTGAATCTTTCATGTATCATCTTGATTTATTATCTCATTACATGATTTCAACACAGGTCTCTGCTCTGAACAATATCAAAAAAGCCAAAAGAAAGACAGACACCAACTGCTTCAGTAGGACCTTGTAGATCCATTCTGACTATCTGTCGGGTGAATTAGTGGGGGACGTATTGGAGTATTTTACACGCATTATGTGGTTAGGATTGGCCTCTGTTCTGATTTCTTTGGATAGAACAGTTCTGACATAGTTTCTTCTTCAGTGGAATAAGCATTCATTCATTTAATTTACTATTTGGGAGTTTCTCACAGCGGCGTGCATATAGAAGCAACCATGCATAAGAAATGTTAAGGTTACATAGAAAGAAATGCCTGTTTCCTGTAAAATCACCGTGCACCTTTCCTGCACCTCGGGTTCATATAATTTAATACGGAAGAGAAAACAGGAGCTTCATAGCCCTGGCCAGGAGTAAAAGCAGGGAATAACTTGACATAAGCCTTTGAGAAAAATAGATTAGGTCATCCAGTTACCATAAGATACATGTAGATGTTTTCAGTAGCTGTTTGTCTTTTAGTGTCACAGATGAGCCCATGATGACATACAGCCTTTGCGCTTGCTGAACATTCAGAAGACACTTATGACAAATAGGGTCATGTAATGATGATGTTTACCAGATTTGGGAATATGTATTGCTACCATTACTTCAGAGGTCAGTTTTAGCTTTTTGAACTTCAAATTAGGGTCCAATCATCTTCAGTCCCACTGTAAGTTTTGGGAAAATGTCTGTGGTGAATGAAAGATATGCAGAACTGTTTGGGTTATGAAAAGTAACATTATGAGTGATTATGAATGACTGTGAAATCCAAGAGCCCTAGAGCAACTGTGCATATCAAAGAACTTGAACGTGACAGTGTTTGTGTTAAAACAGGACTGGAATACGCAATACTTATCTTGATGGTGAGACTAGATACTAACATGGGTCAATGATAGTTCATGAAAATAGTTTCAAAGGCAATTTTTACTATTTTAATGTCTATAATCCTCTGCAAGTGAGCCAAGAAATGCCCTCAGGCGTGTCTTCATTCTGCTTGAAGTCATCTGCAAGTTGCTACTAAGTGAACTTTCACAAGAAAGGTGATGCTTGAGAACTTGTATATGGTGTTACATTTCCAGAATGGATATCCAGCCCCTAATAATTTGCAGTTTATTAATTTAAGACATCTATTTTAATACGTCCCAAAATAAGATTGTTTCCCTCATCCTGATCTGTATTGAAGACCTCCGAGCATGTCCCTTGGAAGAAATGAAACGGTAAAGAGCAACTGTTGGAATTCAGGGATGCTAGAAAGGGGAAATGTTTTATAGTCACATAATCCAAATATCTAAAGAAAACTTGCTTAAATATAGCTGTGATTGTTAAATTTCTGTGCTCCTTGCAAGTGCCTGGTTGCTCTGGAAAGAGAAGTGTGTGCATTTGGTTTTGTCCATCAGAGAGCTCAGAGACAGAATAATGTTCAATCATGATGTTAATCACAGCACAACAGTTTCTATCGAAATGACTCTATAGAGGATTTATTCTCCCATCTATGCAGGTGCATAAAGAATTCTTTTAATGGGTGGTGCATATACTCTTGTAAAAGAATTGACTCCTTTGTATTAAAATTACATGCCTGGGATTTTAACATAAAAACTTAAAAATCCCACTGTGCAAAACTGACTTAAACTCAATTTCCCTCTCCCCCTTTTACAATGTCAAGATGCCTGAGTGCTCAAGTGACTGAATAAGTACTAAATATTTAATGCATGGAGGTTACATTAACTGAGTCTTTGATCTGAAACTTCTTAAAAACATCTTAAAAGCCCTTCAAAAACGGGTTAGTATTTCATTACAGTCACTTAAAATAGATTTATTTTATCAAAACATCCTGTCAGAAACCCCAAAGCTGTGATTAATAACCTACAGCATTTTGACTAAAGCATGTCCTAATAATAGTTTATATTACTATTATATAATATATATATATTCTTAATATATTTATTATAGGTAATATATATAGTAATAATAATAGATTGCCTGTTGTGGGTAAGAAATAGCTAGCCCTGTTGCCTCTGTCTGGCACTTGCATGTATGCAGAGTTTCTCTGCTGAGAGTTTGAGCAGGTCTATACATTAGAATCCACAGTGGGATTCTGCGTGCTTGATGCTATTCAAACAGAACGTCTCTCATTTAATTCTGAGATTAAATTAACTTTTTTTCTTCATGGAATGAATTTCGTAGGGCAGGTTTGTACACATGTTTTTGTATAGTAATATTTACAAGTATTTGGGCAACATGAACAATGGGATAGATCAATAATTAATATCATCCTGGGAAAATCCTGCTTGTTTTTAATCTGTACAGTGTAATTTGAGAGCAACTCTGGCTGTGTCAAGACTCTGTCCTTTAGATTTTTTTAATTGTTCAAGGGCAACCGACTACAGTATGGCATTGTGTGAGTATCTGCTAGATGCGTAGAAGACAGAAGCATACGCAGAAGCAGGTTTCCGTATGATGAATTTCTACTGCATCCAGCAGACCTTTCATGAGCGAACTTGGCCCACCCAAATCTGTCCTTCCCCCTTGTTGTAGATTTCTTTCTCATCGGCTTTGTGCACCTCTCTGAAATTCCCACTCTGAAATTCCCACTGTTGTTTTTCTAACACAACATGCTGTGTCCTAACACAACACGAACGCACTACTTAGGATCTTAAATGATTAATCACAAACCACCTGGTCACTCTGGTACTGAATTTTGAAATGTAGTTCTGAGTTCATGAGTTTTTAGCTCATGCCCATCGTTTCTACTTTTTAATTCATACCTGCTTAACCAGTGGAAAGGAAACTGAAAAGATCACTTTAGGAACTGGCCTGTTTTTGTCTCCTCAGGAATTAGTAAATTAAAGCAAAATGTTAAATGTATTCTAGGATAATAAAGGAAATAAACACTAGATTCTGAGCTCACTGTAGGATCATATGTAGTCATTTGCCATTATTTTCTCAAAGCAAAAGTTAAGGATTTCTTCTCGAGTCTCCCACAATATTAGTGAAAGGCACATGGCTAAACCCTCATGAACCACTTTGAAAATATATTCCTTGTTTCTTAAGGGAAATGCGCCTTTGTCAGTGTATAGCTTGTGTAGAAGATATTTTGCATATAAAAACCACGTGTAGATTGAATCCTGTTATATAAAGCAAAGCTGGTTTTCTGTGGAGTTCTTTTGTAGTACCAACATTAAAAGGGTTGTTATAAATAAAAGTGGAATATAATTATAAATGCCCTTCTAAGGAAAAAAAATCCTTGATTACCTTTGAATTCTTTTGCCCTTTAAAAAGGTTATATTTAACTGGTTCAGTTTCTTACTTGATGTTTCAGTTCCCCAGGGAAATCAGACTCCAGTACGAACTGTTTCAATTGGGTTACACGACTTTACTTTGTGTCTTGCATTTGTTAACAGACAGGTTGTATAACACTGCAGGCTAAACACACGTTGCCCTGTTTTCAGCGACTGTTGGTACTTCTGTGTTCGGGGGGATGACCAGAGAAGTGGGAAACGGTTTTCAAAAGTTCTGCTGAAATTAACCCCTCCTGACAATAGCACAAGCTGCTTGGAAGTAGAGACTTCAGGAGCAGTGTGAGGCTATAAATCTTGAACTATAAAAATATATTTAATAGTTTGATGTGCTACTTATCATCCACAGTTTTTTATGACCAAAAAGAAGTGGGTCAACTTCCGCCCTTATTCCCGATGGCATATAATCTGTGGAAGCGCTATTGACTGGAACAGAATTTCCTTGAGTTACCGATGTGGTAACTGAGAAAGTAATTGGAGCATGTGTGTGCTGCCTCACTGAAATGCGGGAGGCTGAATTCTAGGGGGATATTTTCCATTTCTGGGTAGTTTGGTGTTGAACAGCTTTAGATTCATTATTCTTATATTTCCATCAAGTAATGCTTTCCTGGTAGAGGAGGAGATGAAAGGACCTTTTAAAAAAATATCAATAACAAAAAAGAAAGGAAAGAAAAAGGGGTTTCATCCAGGCTTTTTTTTAGTCACTGATCAATAGCCCCACGAGAGTGCCGTATTTAGAGAAGAAAGGCAAGCAAGCAAGAATCTTAACTAACTAGCAGGAAGTTGATTGTAGCATGCTGGTGTTCAGGCAACTGATAAGAGAGGAGGAAACATTTACGCTGAGAATCAGCAAAGCAGGAACATGCTTTACCACTTTGCCTATTTCATTTCGCAAGTCCAACATACTGCACATAGGCTCTGGAGATAAATTTAGACTAGTTTTGTTAATTGCATGGTATAAAATTCGGAATGGGATGGACAATGAGCTATGGAAAATGATATTTTGATTCAGGATACAATAATGTTTTTATTTGAGATGCTACATTCACAACAGCAATAAGAGTAAATTATTGTATAGATGGCAACAATCTACATCCCTTGTGCTGTGAGGTGGTACACTGGAGGTATCCACCAGTTGTTGTTTTGGCAGCTAATTCCTTGCAATAGGCGATGATGTATATGGTTTTACCATTTTTACCTATATAAATTCAGAGAGCTCAGTTAAAGCTTGTCGTGTTTCAATGTTGTACAGTCTATGTGAATGAAAAAGGACCTAGGCTAACACAACATGCTTATATTTCAGAGCTGGAGATAACTTAAGGGCCTTGTTTCTGTGTTGAATTCATTTTTTATTTTCTTTTTTTTTATTAAAAATGCATATTCTACCCAGAATGATTCCTAGACTTTTTTTGAGCGCTGCTGAGTAAGCCTAACTACATATATATTTCTTTAGAGTCACCAGTGCTCTTGGCAGGCACCGTTATTTTTGCAGTCACTTAGTGATTGCATTTTTTTTAAACAAAGGTTTTGTGCTTTTTTAGTGTTAGATTAAAAAAAAAAAACAATTACTTTAAATTTCAATATCTAATAGAAGAAAATTATTTTTAAAAAATCCTTCCAGAACACTTTTTTCTGTCTCCTGTCCCCCCCCGCCCAAGTTTATTCCTTTTATTCACTGTGAGCATGTCTTGTCTTGCCTTGAGGCTGAATAAACTGCTGTACCACATCTTCTATGTGAAACCCATACAGTGACAGATTTATGTTACATTAACTCTTTCAAAGTGTTTTTTAAAGTATTAGTATAAATTGTTTGCATGCTTCTTTCTGTAAATTAAGTTTATTTAAAGTTGTTTAAGAGGCACAAATAAATCCATCTCTACCTTCTCCATTCTGCTTTACTGTGTGCCTGAAGTTATTCTGTGTTCAGGGTTAATGGTTAGACAGTGAAGTTAGACTTCTAAGAGAGTCAGGAATTTTGAATTATATTTGCAGTTCTGCAGTTGTGTGTACTTTCAGCAAAACACTGGCATGCTTTGTAGGATTTTTTTCTGTGGTTCTGTTAATATTTGCACAGGAAGTTTGAATTAGAATGATGAAATATTCACTCTGATTCATAATGGTGTGATCGCCTTCACAGCCACACCCTTCACCGTTGGTTTTTTTGCTCATGCTATTTTGCATATGACCATCTATCATGCAATAAATTGATTTTCCTGTCTACTGTTCCCATCTTCTTAAGCCTTCATATTCCTGCAGAGATGACTCTGCTCTTCCTTACTTGTCCTATGTATAATTTCTTTGTCATGACTAACTTTAGTTATGACAGTTTTTGTAATTCTTAGCTAAACGATTGTTACATTTTAAAATGTGATAGCTCAATACTCTCTCTTCAGGTAAGCTATTGACTACTCTTTTCCTTTAGGGAAATTAGTTTAGCTCTTTAGGTTCTGAGCAATTTTTTTATTCAAGAAACTGTTGCAACAACTATCTTTGTCCAAGCAACTTTTCAACACTTAAAAGATTGGCCTGTAATCTTTTATGCAGGAAAAAGACTTATCAAAATATGATTAAGCCTGTTACCGCAAAATCTTAGCGGAGAATTAGCTTCAGTCTTAATTTCTTGTATGTGCCGTCTCTATTCGGCTTATGTTCTGGATTGCGTTTGATCGTGCAACTTGCTCAGCTAACTAGGGAAGAATGGAAATCTGCCTTGAGAAAAATGTTCCTCTGCCTCGCTTTTTGTATAGTTGTTATTTTAATCAATATCAGAGTAGTAAAGATTCAGTGTGATCACGGCTTTTTCAGTTTCCATCTGTCTGTAAAGACACTTCCTTGTCCAGGTTCAGTAAGTGCCCTGAAGGTCTGCAGCAGCACCTAGAGTCTTTACTGCCTTTAAATTCTCCCTCAGCTCTTTCTGCTCTGTCAGCCAAAGCGTTTACAACTTACCCTTTCTACTATTCAGCATCACCCAAAATCAATGTTGCCCACTTATTCCCTACTTAGATTTGCTGTCTTAGCAGACCATGTATCCTGATGTGCAAATTGCTTCTTTGGTTTTCATCAAGCTTTTGGTATTTGGAAGCAGATTTCTGTAATTTATTTCAGAAGTAACTAGTATGATTTGCTTTTGTTCTACTTTGCTTAAAATTGTTTGATGTCCTGACTGTCACTCAGGGCAGTAACTTGGGAACAAGAGCTCTTAACCATTTTTATTCTTCATCATCTTCATTAATATTGCTCTGACATTCAACCTGTAACCAGAGCAATAGCATGGATACTCTGTGGTTTTAATGCTCTTTGCATCAATGTAAGCTTTGTGTGCGTGTGGAAAAGATCCCCTAAACCTCCTAATGCAAAATAATTTTATTTGCGGGCATATGGGAGTTAAATTTTCTTTCCCTTACAGTTTTCATTAGAGAGAGGCTTACTGGTACCATGGCAGAATGCTCAAATAAGCATTTTAATGTTGAATAAAGGTCAACACACTGGAATTTGAAACCATTAATCCTTTTGCTCTTAAAGCAGGCAGAACTTTTACAGACTAAATAACGCATTAAACAGTAGACTCTTAAAGTTCTGAAGAGGAGAAACATACTTTCAAATTACCAGTTTAGATTTCTAGAACTTTTCGTCTTCTGTTGTTTTAAGCAAAATAAGTTTTGGGGTTTTGGGGGGGGATGTGTTTTTTAATATTATTTTATTATTTCCCATTGTTCTGGGGGGAAAGGATATTTCTGAGTTCATAGAGCTATGGAAAAACAGTCCCCAGTGTACGAAAAGACCAGGTGTAGTGGAGAAAATGCCAGTACTTTCAGAATGCAATAATTATATCAGTCTATGGGTATAGAGGCCCTCCTGTTCAGAGGAAAAGAAGTTCAGGCTCACTTTAAATTAATTTCTGGACTTTGGACAGTTGTGGCAGCCCTCTAGGACACCACAGACTGTTAAATTAAACCTGTATTGCCTTGTGTTGAACTTTTAACCTATGTATGACTGAAGCCTGTCTTTTGGGAAGGCATCCAGTCTTGATTTCAAGGCACCAGGAAACAGAGTATCTAGTGCTTCCTTTGGTAATTTGTTCCAGTGTCTGATTACTCTCACTGTTAAAAACATAAATCTAATTTTTTAGTTGAATTAATCTTGGATTATATATTTATTTGTTTTCCTCTGGAAGCTAATTTTTTACTACAAGATTAAGAAATTGTTTCTTTCGATGGGGGGGCAGGGAGGGGAAGTTAATGGTAATGCAACAGATTGTAGTACTTGATTCTCACTTCAAGATATTTTATTCAGCCCTCAAGTATTTTCTGTGCTTCTTGCTGTGTCTATTTCAATTTCTCAACCTCTTTTTAAAAATATAGGTTCTAGATTTCCATCATTTTATTCAGCTTTACAAATACTATATTTGGAAAAATGAGGTATTTAATCCTATTCACTTCTTCCCAAAGAGCACGTGCAAGGATCTCATTGCTAGGACGTTTCAGTGGGGCTCATGGAATCACAGGAGTGGGAAGGACATTTGCGTAATCTTGAGCACCCTTTCTGCATGCCAGGATCAGCACTTACTCTGGACAGATTTCTGTGTTATTTCTGACAGCTTTTTCCAGGAGTATTCCAGAACTTCCACAGGCAATCTGTCTTCTCTACACTTTACTGCTTCTTACCACTTGACAGTTTTTTTCCTAAAATCTAGCCTCAATCTCTCTGGCTGCTCTTTAAGTCATTTATGTCTTGCCCTATCTAACATCAGCACAAAGAGCAGTTCAGCAGTTTTGTGGTTCGTTTCTTTTTCTGGTTTTGGGGTGGGGGTTTGGGTTTTTTTTTGTCTTGTCTTTTTAGCAATCTTTTACTTATATCCATATTTATTTTTCTTCTTTAACAACCCTAATTCATACTTACAGTGATATTTTCTAGACTATAAATTTCTTCTGGATTATCACCAGTTGGTCCTCGTTTTTTGGAGGTCCTCAGATTGGATGAAATAATGCAGCTGCAGTTTTACCAGTGCTGAGTAGAAGGATTCTTCTGTGACTTGCAAGATATACCTAATTTGTCCATTGCAGTAGGACATTCATCTTTTCTGGAGTAGCACGATATTGTTGATTGATTATCCAGCTTACGACCCACAACAACTTCTCATTTTCTACAGAATGGCTACCAGGTCAGTGGTTCTCCATCCCAAGCAGTTAATTATTCTTGGCTAAATACAGTACTTTGCATTTATTCCTACTGAACAAGCACTATGGCTTCCAAATCATATCTTTAAATTCACCAAGGTTATTCTGAATTCTGGTCTCTCGTCCAGTGTATTTATAATGCCTCTGAGAAGGTTATTGTCACAGCAAGTATGTTTGTGATGCTATTTTCTAGGTCATTAATCAAAATACTAAATGCTACCAGACCTAGGAGAGTCTCATACAGATTCTCACTTTGAGATATCTTTTCATATTGATAGAAACATTGCTAACCACTCCCTGAGTATGATTTTCTGAATCAGTGTTGCACCCACTTTGTACTATTTTCATCTGAATCATGCTTCCATGGTTTGCTTAGGAGATTATTATGTGGAAGAGGATCAAAAATAGTCCTAAGCACACATGATATCTGATGCTTTTCCTCTGTCCACAAGGCCTGTTACCCTAACAGGGAAGAAAATTAAATTGCTTTGACATGATTGTTCTTGACAAATCCATGTTGGATGTTATACATGTCCTCATTACCTTCCAGGCGCTTACAAATAGTTTGGCTATTTGTTTCAGTATTTTTCCATTAATTGAAGATAAGACAATTGGTCTACAAGTGGCAGGCATGCTTTTTTTTTTTAATCCTTTCTAAAGATAGACATTGTACTTGCCCTTTTTTTGGTCTTCCAGTTTCTCCATTGTCCTTTTTAAGTTCTCAGTGGTAAGCCCTAATGACTTTGAGATTCTTAGTTAGCTCTTTAAGCATTGTTGGATGAAGTTCATTAGATTCAGCCCTTTTAAAAATATCCACCTTACCTAAGTACTGTGAATATTGTACCTTCCCTATTTGAGGCTCAAGTCTGGCCATTGTCAGCGATATTAATTGTGATAGCTATGTGATTGCAATTGACCTTATAATAAAGACTGAGGTGAAAAAAAAAGATATTCATTAGTCTTCTTGGCATCATCCATCATGTTCCACTCCTTTCTTAAGGAGTGGACTAGCCTTTTCCTTGATAACCCTCTTACTGGAGTATCTATAAAGTGACTTTTATTACTCTTCATGTCTCTTGATGTTTGCATCTCATCTTATACATACTCATTTGGTTTTTTTACTTTTATCCCTACTAGGTGGGTAGTTCCTTTCTATTGTTATATCAGTCCTTGTTCTGTAGGTGTAGTCTGTGTCTTTATTTATAAATGTATAATTTCATATTTCCTTGCATCTAAATCACACGAAGTTTGAACTGGCCCAAATAATACAGTGACCCAGTTTCTATGATTAAGCTGCCCCTCATCATCATTCAGCTCTCCAGCTGTCTGTCTCGTCCATAGATGACAGCTGTAGTACATCCACCTTTTCTTCTAGATCCTCAATTAAAAGATTGGGCAGTGTTAGGGTAATACCTGTTCTTTGGATTTCTATCAAAAACATCTGCATTACATGTTAATTCTTTAATTACTAGTTCTGGGGAATTTCCTTTAATTAGCTATTCATGCATTGAACATACGCTTTATTGAATTTATGGAATTACCAGTTTTTAAATCCTAGAGATATTTTGAAGTAAGTCAAAAGCTTCATGAAATTATTTCTGCAGATATCAGTTGCATTTCTTGTCTGTACTGAGATTTTTAATTTTATAGAAATGGAAATTAGCTTTCCAGAAGCAGAAGTGGGGAAAAGAAAAGGTAGGATGGGAAGGCTGTATTAGGACGAGTAAATGACTAACATAGTGATACACAAAAATGTCCATCTTATCCATAACAGAATATAGAACTTTATTTGTGAAACGGGAAAAAACCAAAGGGAGGACAAGAAAAAGACCCCTATATGTGCAGCTTCCTTTCAGGTGTATATTTCCTTAATGTCTGCTCTGCTGGTTTTCCTGTTCCTGTAAGCTTCTCTGATTCAGAGATGCAAAGCTCCACCAAATGCATGTCCTCACACTTATATCTACAGCTTGGCACAGGAAAACCCCTGAGCCATGGAGCTCAGCTTATTCCTAGCCTTTGAATCTGACCAGTGCTTTGGGTGGTGGCTTCCATTGTTTCAGTGATCACACTCTATAATGTAGTACTATTGCTTTTGACATTTATATTGAATGAAGAGCAGCTTCACAGCAGTCTATGATTGCTCATAGATCAAAGATAGATTTGCTAGCCGTCACCAGCCCTGTCCAATATAATGATATGCATTGACAATTATGATACTAAATGCATTGTGATTGTTTATAGATCATTTCTTGATTTAACCAATTGAAGCAGCTATAATATCACTGGCAATACAACAAATATAAAGAGGGAATAAAAGATTTGATTAATATTGTGAACTAATGAGATAGGCCGTTTTCTTACAAGGAAACCTGAAGGTTAGTCATTCATCTTCTAACAAAAATCAGACTTTGTGGGATCATATTGTAGTTAATTGAAGAAGGCAAATTCTAAGTATGAGAGTCATCCATTACTTATGTGTAGCCTTGTTTATTATATGACTAGATCTGACTTGCCAGTTAGGATTTCCTCATGTAGAAATGTATTTCTCTCCATATTTGGAGGATGGCAGCGAATGTGGCTCTGTCACATTTCATTACTTTAGATTTTACTCTGTTTCATTTCAGTCTGCAGTAGGACTGCTTCTGAAATGGGATTATTGACCCCTACCATTGATCATGCTGCCCTGGTGTGTGTGCGTGTGCAGTTAGTACTACTATCAAAATATGAACATCTGAAGGTAAAAATAATACATGATCTGCAGTGTAAATAATATCTATGGATCTTTCCTTTTTCTTTCTTTTTTATCCCCCTTTTTTTCTGAGGCTAGCTTAGTCTGTCAGCAGGATGAAAGGAAAAATTGCTACACTTGTGCTAAATTTCCCCTGGGAAAGTAAATTATGGACAAGCTTCCAAGGACAACCCAGAAAGGAAGGGATAAGATATTGATGCGCACTGTACCTCTCGCTCTTTCTTCCGTGTCCCACAATTGAGCACTCCTTCAATGAAAAGTTACGAGTTCCTTGTTAAATTGAATTTCTCTCCTCCTTGTCTCACAATTTATTGTGATGCTGAAAATTTTATAACTTGGTAAAAACTGGCAGCAGCCTCATTTGTCCCCACAAAAGGCTATCCAGGTTTGAATAGGTTTTGAAACAGAGCTATGAATGCTCCTACTTAAAGACAGATAGTCATGTCAGTTCCCAGTTTATAGGAACTTTTTTAGTTACTGTATTTTTTCATCCATTTTAACCATTATGCTTTTGAGCGTGAGCAGGGAGAGTAGGGAAGGGGGTGGAAGGAAGATTGGTAGGGAAGAAGAAAATTTTGAATGGCGAGTGAATATCATTGTACCAGCATCACTGTAAGCATTGCCTGCTGATTTGTTTAAAGAGGTACTGGCAAACCTTGCCACCTGTATTTCATGCTGCAACATCTTGGTGGCCACCAGAACCTCAGGGGACAGTTTTAAAGAGAGCTTTTAAGGATTCATTTTTAAGCATGTTCATGGATGCTTTGGCTGTTGATTCCCATGTCGATAAGCATCCTTCTTGGTTTTATTCCACTAAGTAAAGCCGTGCATCTTTTTCTCTATATGTTTTTTAATAGAGGATAGAAGACGGGAGATGTTAGATTTAAATTTTGTTGGATTTGATAGTGATCTCTTTCTTTACAGAGCCAAAAAACATGAAATGCTGGAATTGTTCCACTGAAAAAGATGGTGAGGGGAGGGAAGGATTGGTCTGGTTTCATCTCCAGATATTTTGATCCACCAGTATTTGACTCTATGATATCCTGCAGGTCCCATAACCTCCCTTGTAGCATGGCTCCTTGGATCCCAAGAACTGCTAAAATTGTTACTGCTTTCAGGTTTTCTAAAGGTTCCCAGGCTTTTCTTGTGGGTTCACAGGTGAGCTGATGAGAACTGATTGGTGTTTTAGTTGTCCACTGTATTCTCCACCTGTCTTTGGAAGATTTGCTCAGGGTACTGATGAATCTCAGCTTTCACCAGCCTTTCATAGTATGGTGGGGCGTGGCTGTATGTTGGTCTGAGACATAGCAAAGAAGAGTGCTGTGAAGGGACTGCTCTTCTGAATGTGCAGGAGGAGGCGAAGTGATGAGATTTCCTAATGCTGATGGGGCCTGATACCATGACTGACCAGGAAAGGTGATTAGTAGACTATTTGGTCATTAGAAACAACGTCTAGTCTCTCAAAATAGAGAAATCTTTTGAGACTGACATCTTATAGCCTTAGATATTCAGTCCTTGGTGTGGTTCCCACTGTGATGTCATGCAAGCCACAGTAAAGGTTTGAATGAAAAAAGAGCTCCTAATGATTTGTTAAGATACACAGTGAATGGCACCTCTTGTATCAAATCTAAATGTTGGAAAGAAATTGCCTTGTTTTTTTTCCCTGGTAGCTTTCTCTGCAGTCATGCAGGGTGCTTAATTCTGGTGAAGGGGAAAGCAGAAAGACTGACATGCTACATGACGTTCCAGTTATGGAAGGAAAAAAAATGTAGCAGATTGACAGGCCAATAAAAATACACAGAAGGTTTTTCTCCTTTCCAAGGATACGTGTGCGGGAATGTGGGAGAGGAAAAGGCTGGGGAGGGTGAAATATGTTTGATTACATATAGACACACACATATATATGCATATGCATGTATGCATATGGCTATGTGCACAGACAAACATTAAATCAACAGGTAATGATGTATGTTCAAAACATCCTTTTTGTTCATGTTAGCCAAAATAGTGGCATTTTCACTGTTCATCATCAGACCTTAAGCTGGGCCTCCCTTTGGTGTGACAAATGGAGCAGGATTTCTTCTGTGTGAGTTCCTGCAAAGGAGAGAAGCCCAAGCTGTATTGAGCAGGAATTGTTTCTTTTCTGGTACACCACTAACCCAGAAATATGAGTGACACTTCGCTTCTGTTGAACCACGGTTGTAGGATAGAAAGACTGGGAATGGGAGGAGAAAACGAGTTCAAGTTATAAAAAGAGTAAGTACCTCTAAATGTTTAAGATGGAGTTATGCATATTAAACAAAAGGTTTATATAACATGGTAGAAATGATCTTGACTTTGGCAGTTAAATGATAGAATATTTTACATTGTATTTTGGATTTGATATGTTGGTTTGAGCTCATCACATGAAAAAGGCAATGGTGGTTTGGATGAGTTGACCCTCCTGAGGATGGCTGCTAGTCTGAGGTTGCAGAGATTTAAGAAAATGATGCTAGTCTCAAGTTAAGCTGTGGCTTCCTTTCATAGAGGAGAAGATTGAGGAATGGGTCCATTTTTTGCCACGGAGGTAGTTCCACCATTTGCATCCTGAAGGCCCATTTGATATTTTTGTAAGAACATGTTGTAGTCTGGCCTGTAAGAAGCTACTTGGTTAGGATGTGCAAATCAGCAAGTTCAGATATTTCTGATAGCACTTTCTCAGTCATTTTTCTTAAGCCTCTGGTTTTCTGTGTTAGATGTTAACCAAAGGGTTTATTGCAGTCAAGATGAAGCCCTCTAACCAAGATGCAGCAGCTATGGTTGTTTTCTCTGTTGCTCATATAGCACTATCCCTCTCTTCAGTCTCTTCACCACCTTCTTATGCTTATTGCTATCAAATTCAGTCTGCCTTTCCCTCTCTCTGCATCAAGGCTTCTCAGTCACATCGCTGATCTCTCTTACTGCTTCTGCCTGGCTTATTTTCTACTCTCATCTGAGTCCAAAGTGATAACTTAGTTGGCCATTGCCTTACTCCTGGCCTCCTCAATGCCTGCAGTGCCTCTGCAGGTAAGCAGAGGAACAGAACCAGCAGGAGTCCCAGCAACTCTGACACCCTTTGGGGTAATTAGTGAGAATGTAGGAAAGCCGCACTGGGAAGTAAGAGAAAGCAGCTCTGCCTTTGGTGCATAGCACGATTTATAGCTTTGCCATAAATCAGTCATTTGCACAAGCTCCCTTGTGACACGTAATAGATAGAATGGAGGCACCAAGGGAAATGTCATCCAGTTGCTCTATATCCTCTCCCCTCTCATCTGTCTTTTACACTCTTTTCCTCAGGAAGTTAGTTCATTGCCTGTAGTCCTGTGAATAATGTAATATTCACCTGTAGGCAATGGAGAAAAGAGGAGGAGGGGTGAATAGCGGAGTGTCGTTGCTAGTATTTGAGGTGCAGAAGTACTTTTGAGACTAGCAAAAGAGGAGTGAATGGTGGGCTAAGGGTTGGAATAGCCAGGTTTAAGAGAGGTTGGAAAATGGGATACATGTGTGCACTGTGAGAAAGGCACGATGCACAACTGTTGGAAAAGACAATTTTGAGAACCGTGCCCTAAATTATTAGAAATAACACTTCTGGCTGAAGCCTGTAAATAATACTAAGACAACCTTTAGAGTTGCTGAATACCCTGTCCAAATATTCCTTCCAAACGTGCTTGGAAATGTTGGACTGCCAACAACAAATAGTAAATAGCCCTAGTGATAACATGCCTTACATTCATCTTCACATTAGCAAGATGAAAGTTTTAGCTATTACAATATAAAACCATATATTACATATTTGATACATTAGACACCAACATCTGTACCTTGCATGTCTATAAAATAATTTTACCACGAATAAAGAGAAAACAAGTATTTGGATTCTACTGCCATATGTTTCAGGGGTTTTTTTTAAGAATGGGACTCTGGGAGTACCTTTCAAACAACACTTTACTTTGCTAATAAAAACTATACCTCTGTGTGTTTTCCGTCTCCTGTGAGAAAGAAAGGAGATGACAAAGATCATGCATCTGCTCTGGCATTATATGACTATAATACAAGTAAATGGCTTTTGCCCTCTATATTTGCCACAGCCTTTCTTGCCCATCAGTTAAAACATCCATATTTTTTTCTAAAAAGGACAGTTCTTGATTTTTTTAACTTCTTCATTCTTCACTATTGTTGGTGAGCCGGGGAGTCATTATTATGCAACAAAAAGTATACCTTTCCAGCACTGAGATTAAATGAGCATGAGAGAAATAATAACTGATGCATAAACATGAGTATAAGTTCTGTTTATTAGCTAAACCCATCTTTAAAGACTTTGGAATACTTTAACTGATACTTTTTCTACAACTGTTTTGTTGAAATGTTGGTAGTTTATCAAGCAACTCTTTGAAGACGTTGTATTTTATGTCCATATGTAGAGGCACACTCTGCATATCTGTATGTACTCAGCCAAGCACTTGGCATGGAAGAACCCCCCCCTCCTTAGAACCTGCAGAAGTCCCTGGCTGCAGGTGGAGCAGGGATCACCTGAGCCTGCCGCCGCCTCAGTTTCTTACCTGGGTTTGGAAGAGCTTTTGTTTACTCCCTCCCCTTTGCTACTTTTGGGAGAGCAATCCTTCCTGGCTTTGTTCAGCCGGTGTGGTTAGTGTGGTTAGTCAAGGAATGACATTTAGTCTATAATACCATTTAACATTCCTCGCAGTGTGAGGGTGTATATGTGAAAAAGCTTGAAGGAGAAAGAAATATAACAGTTCTTGCTCAGAATGTGTTGCTCATACCTACCTTCTCAACCCTTTTTCCTAGTGCCTCTCCCTCAGAATGCTTGATGGATTTCCAGGGAGGTGGAGGTTGAGAGGAGATGATGCTGCACTATGTGCAATTTTTCTTTATGGTAACAGGACTCGTTTTCTTCAAGGTACTTGTGTGCCTTGTCAAAGACCTCAGTCGCTGCTTTTCAGTTTTTGACTGTATGCACACTTACAGAATTGTGTTCATTTGAATCCTACATCTCAGAGAACAGTTAAATAACCTTTTTGTGTGGGGTTTTTTTTGGTTTTGTTTCGTTTTTTTTTTTTTTTTTTTTTTTTTTTTTTTAAATAACTCTCTTGCACTGTTAAAGTGATTAAATTTTGTCATTGACTTCAAAAGGAGCACCAGGTATCTGCTTCCAGACTTGCCCATGGATGATGATGATATGATTTATTTTCATTTGTTTGCTTTTACATTTGTCTACAGAATTCAGAGTAAAACAAGAGATACTGCTCTGTGACAAAGTTCTAAGGAAACAGCAAATGTCAGTTTTCCCAATATTATGCCGTTGACACCCAATCTGAAACTCCTGTGATATAATTTGCCAAATTGTCAGACATTCTCAGCTATACTGGACTTTCACAGAAGCTGCAGATATTTAGCACCATCAGACCTGGAGATGATTGTCTCCAATGAGCTCCTGAAAGGTGCGAAAATAGTGACAAAGCTTGAGTACTTTGTGACTGACAGTTTTCGGTTTGCTTTCTAAGTTCCTGTGTCTGCAAAAATATCCGTATGCACAAACATTTACTTAGATTTTGTTACTGCACCAATGTGTTCCAGGAAGAGGATAGAGCTACATCATAATACAGAAGTCATGTCATCCTGGGCTACTTTAGCATAAGAGCCAGTGTCTGGTACCATTGTGTGCATAGAAGAGCGGAGGTCTTAAATGCCACGGTTAAGCCATTTTGTACCTCTGCTAATTATTAGAATTAGTCTATTTCAGCAAATCAAAAAATGCATTTCATTCTCCAAAAACTATTTTCTTTGTCATCAGCAATGCCAAGTCTCCTTTTGCCTGACTGGGTTAAGAGCCAAGCTGCTCAGCTCTGTCAAAACTCAAGCAATTCTGTGTGGGTGCCAAAGCAGAACTTGCTAGTCTCTAGTCAGCTTTACAGCCACAAAATGCCGAATGAACGGGATATAAGTGGCAGCTGAGGTTCACAACTCAGGATCACAGCTCTGGGCTTCTGTACCAAAATTCCTCCTGATTTCAATTTTATGCCTTCCAGTCCTTTTTTAGACAAAGTCCCAAGCGATGTAGCCGACGCTGCTGTCAGAATAGAAGCTCTATTGAGGCAAGATTGTTTCTTTCCTCACTTAAAATGGCATGTACATATATGACTGCATAGTCTGAACAGATTACTTCTGTGAGGGCATTCTCGGGGTCCTATGCGATCATTCATCTTTTAAACAATAACAATGTGAGTATCTATTCTCAAAGGACGTCTGCACTGTACAACATGCATACCGTTCTGATTTCTGAGCAAATTCTGACGTAGATTGTGTACTATATGCAATATGGTTACCATAATGTAGTTTACGTTCAGTATCCAACTGAGATCCTTGGAGCCAACTTCTGAGCATCTCTGTGCTTCATCGTCCTGTGGCACATACTCTCTGTGTCAAATCCTTTGTTGAGCTGCAGTCTCTTAGGTTGCACAATTTGGCAGCCTGGGAATACCTAGTAGGAGAGGAATATGTGGGTGACTTACCTGGCTTGTGCCTCCATTCCCTTCTGCTGCGTGGGGTAATACACTAAATATTTCCAATGCTTACAGTGGCTTGGGAGTCTGCCAGAAGCTGAGCCAGACCCATAGTGTGTCCCAGGATTGTGGTTATAAGACTAAAGGAGAGCCCAGGAGAAGGTAGTGTCTGTTTCCCTCATTGTCAGGTGAATTGTATATGCCACCACCAGCATCTTGAAAATAGTCCATTTAAATCTTAGTTGCCAAATCAAGTGGGTGTCACTGTAATCAGCTCTGTGTTTACCCTAAACAGTGTGTGTCCTTATTAGTGCCTTTTCAGTCCCCTCAGACATGCTGATATTGATTGAATAAACACTAACGATAATCTCAATCAGCAATAAGACATGATACGCACACATACCATAACCTCGGTGTTACTGTCAATAATGCTGGAAGATTTCATTTGCATTCGTTGCCTTGGTATAAACATCCCAGTGTGGTTTTCTCAATCTGTCTCTGTATCTCCTTCAGTGCTGTGCATGTTCTGATCTGGTGGTTCTGTGTAGAAGTTAGGTATCTGTCCTTTGTATTTCTGTTGTCTGTTTTACAAAAGTATCTCAAAGCAGCTTATAACCATTAATCAAGACAGCAGCCGTTTAGCCGCACAGAGCCACACCGCTCTGTTCGGGACAGAACGTACAGTATCCTATGTCCAAATGAAATTGCAGGAGCGAGTTGAGATAGGCAGAAAGTACCAGGCTGGGAGTTTGGCTGGGACACGTTCCTATTACAAAAACAGCCTGGGCATCTTTAATTACAAGGACGGTCAGGACTATGCTCCTTGCATTGCAGATGAAAGATGATGTGTTGTACTTTTTAATACCATTTCACAGACTTAGTTCTGATTCATAATAGTGATTGGAAAACAGTGACCTGCTGAGTCATAAGTGTCTTTACGGAAAAGTTTATTTGCTTGTATTTTCAGTTCCATGATGTTTATATTACACTATCAGTAGGCAGTGTGTGAACAAATAAGAAGATTTCAGATTTGGTCAAAAAATGTTAGAAACTAGGGGAAAGGCTCAAATAAAATGCCTCCATATTTGGTTTACTTAAAATGTCTTTGCTGGAATGGCACACAAAATACCCACGTTTCAAACGCTGAACAGAGCGTGTGAGCTCTGTTCACCTCTTCCGTATGTGGGAAGCGCTCCCATCCATGTGTGACCAACTATATAATAAAAACAGAAAGACAGAGCAAACATGATGTGTTTTCTTTGACTTCGCTGTTTGCTATCTGCCTGCTTTCATGGTTTCTTTATGCAAGCAGAAATATTTTGTGAAGCATAAAGCCCTGTGGCAAATGCTAATCTAACCAACAATCAGGAGAATAATTGTTTTGTAGGGAATATTCTCATTCTGTAATAGAGAACAAAAGCCTTGCAATTAAGACAACAGAACATTAATAACACACATTTATCATTCTATATGAGCTTATTATTTCCAGCCCTTTGCAAATAGTTCTAATTTATATACCATTCCTTACAAAGCTGTATGTTAATGTGATCTGCATTGCTGTGTTAGTATGTAGAAATATTTTTAGTATCTTGCACTATAAACTTCTCTTCTCTGGATTCTTTGAAGGGCAGAGCACAACCTTGAAATCCTTGAAACACTCTTAACTTAGTCTTTCTAGCCTGATACTACTACCCTCTTCCTTGAGTCTAAGAGCTGGATTATAGTTTCCTTTTAAAACAAATCAAATCCCTTCATTTTCAACTCAGTGTTATCAGGCTTCTTCCTCCTACCCATCTCATTTTGCCCTTCATTCTCAGACTTGTTTCTTGCTCTCAGCTGGCTGTTTATGCTTAGCCGTTCTGGCAGTCCCATGCTCCTACAGGAGAATCTGCGCCTTTTCCTACACCGTCCCATATGTCTGGGCTATTTTTCCTTTCTTGGTCAATCCAGCTAAGTTTCCATACTTGGTGCTCATGCATAATCCCAATGTTACTTTCTCCTTTGCTCTCTGAGACAGATGAATTTACTGGGAACGAAGCCATGGCTTCATACTGGTGTCTGTCGGCTAACGAGCCACCGGCTGAATTCAGAGTGGAGAATAAATTGCATATGTTAAAATGCCATTGCTGCTAGTTTGCAGATGTGAGTACTTAATACAGAATTATTACCAAAAAGGTGGCTTTGTTTCATTTTAGCTACGCTCCATATGCATTGCTCTAGTATAAAAGCTTGTGTAGTTACCACCATTCCCCAATATGTATTTTGTGCATAGAAAGCTGAACGGTGGTGGAATGGTTTAAATACTAGTGGACTGTATTGTTAATAATCTCTTTAGTGATATATAATTTTTGTTTTGTAAACACTGAGGACTTGGGTGTCAACAGATTATTTAAAAATATTGTAAATCATATATATGAATGTGGCTAGCTTGTAACTGATTTTTGTCTTTCTGTGGCTGTTGATGCAATTCTCTGGCTAAGATTAAGGGAATGAGCCTGTGAATAAATTACTGATATTTAAACAGAGGTGTTAATTTGCAATGCATGAGCTGCTCTGTAGTAACTGCTTATGTGCATGCTCTGACCTGGTGATAAATGGAAGGTACTGTCAATTAGTTTACACCAGTTAAAGTTAGTCCAAAGAGAACACCTCTTCTTCAGAATGACTTGTCTCTTCCTCTTAGAGGGTATTTGCAGTGAACTACTCATGCAGCAGTGCTGTTAGAAACAATATAAAAGATAATCAAAGACAAAAAATTGAGTTAGAAGTGTGAGAAAAATATTTGCTTATTGGATCTAGAATTACAGTCATCATAAATTGAATGAAATAGCTTTCCCAACATCGTTATTGGTTTTGCAGAGTGAAAAGTGTATAACATCTCTGAGATCAAGCCCTTCTATTTGATCTTTCTTCCACTTGTTTAACTCCAGTTTGTTAGCATTGTTTGAGATAAGATTCAATTGTTCAGAAATGTTTTCTAGTGCTCTTTTAGATACCCTTGAGTATCTGAGAGATTTGCATTGGGGTAGCAAATATGGCAGAGATCTACAGGAGACTAACACCCTTCCAAAATGGCAGTGGGAGGCTCTTGCAGTTACGCTAAGTTCCGATGTTTGGGCAATTAAATACATCCTGGCTGCCCAAAAGACAAATTTATCCTCCATATTTCTCTTAAACTTCTAAGTTTAGTGACATATACAGACTGGTCTCAGGCCTTGATATCTATTGGTCTTTCAAACCAAAATGGAAAAAATAATTGAAAAAATTAATCTGATAATTATATGAACTTGTATCAGAAAAAAATTCCATTGGGAAATTTTGACCAGTTTTACCCAGTTCACTGAGTTACTTGGTTTATTCAGTTACTACTGGATCTGAAGAATTCTCTACTTTTCTTAACCAGTATTTGTCAGCCCTCTATAGACTGGGGATACAGGCAACAGCCTTTAAGAAGCAGTTATTAAAGCAAAAAGCACTTTTTAACAATCACTAATAACCACCTTTTAAAGATATAGTGTTCTAACTTGGATTCCCAGACCAGCTTTATCTAATTTCAGTCTCTGTGTAACCCTTGTGTCTTTGCCAGGGTGCAGGGAGAATTATAGGTGGGTCAGTAGGCCTTCCTTCATAATTAGAATTATTTATCCAGGTGTCCTGTCCTGGTTTTTATCACTTATCACTAACCATGCACATATTCATTATTTCATACATTCTTAGGGTAAAAGAATGTGGAGGTTAGATATGGTCCCACAACAGAAATTGCACAGAATGAAGATATGCAAGGGAAAGTCAAAGACTTCAGGACATGGTATAAATTTTTATCAATATTTCCACTTGCAGGCAAAAAATTAACTCAAAGAATAAAGGGTTATGCCGCTAGAGACACAAGTGCTACATCAATATAGAGAATGAAGGAGGAGGACAGGAGCAAGGGGTGTATATAGATTTGTTTCATTTTGTTTTGGTTTTTGTACCTTGGAAGCCTGAGTTCAAATTTGGGTTTGACAGTGAGATAAATATAGCAAATATATTTTCCACTTTTCCTTTCCCAAACCAAAACAAATGTTTTGCTCCAGGCTATTTTTGGAATGTACAATAAATCAGTAGTAAAAAGAAAAAAAATATTTAAACACTATCAAAGTGTTCTTAAACATCCATTACCTTCTTAAACATCCATTACATAATGGTATTCTAATGCTGCCATGTAATGTGGAAGGAAAATAGGACACTTAGGGAAAGTAGCTTCTGAGATAAATTTGGCGTATTTATTTTGGAGGGAAGAGAGAGGGTCTTGTGAGATTGTTTTATTTTAATGATTTGAGTTTATGATAGCAAAAAATTTCTTATCATTATACGAATGTGATGTGAGAGTTATTTTTTGTGCCCCTCGGAAGTACACAATGAAACTTGTCTGGCGACAGATCCTTCCCCTGTTGAACCAAGAGAGGGTTTTTTGCAAATGAAGCAATGGGATTTTGGCCTTTTTTTTTTAATTAGAGCAGCTTCAAGGACTCATTAGACAACTGTATGTCATTTCATTCAATCCGATGCCAGTCTAACCAAAATGTGCGATAAAAGTTGTTTTGGACTGTGTGTTTTTCCAGTCGTCTTTTATCTGAGTGGCTGAAATTTTTTTTATATTGCAGGCACATCCCTAATTTGGTCTGTTGTTACAACCATCACATTTCTGGCTAAGGGAAACAGAACAGGCTTTGGTAGGAGCTCACATACTGTTGGGATCTGGAATCACTGCAAATTAAATGTTGTAATGTAAGTTTGCCCTTCAGAAATTTGCTTTGGGAATTTCTAAGCCCAAATAAAAAAGTCCTTTGTTGCCAGTTAATGGAAAAGTTGCCACCAAATGATATAAAGTACATGCTGTTAGGTATTAGTGCACAGTCTCCACAATGTTACTAGGGGGCTCAAAAAGCTGGATTAGCTATCTTTTGGGAATTAATTTGTTTATATCACTAAGTACGTGGTCAACCATACAGCACTGTGATTAGCTGCCATGGATTTCAGTTGGCACTGTATCACTTTTACTCTGTCGTGTAATTATTGTATTTTAGACAGGTTAGCAAAGGAGAATTCTTAGCCTGTCGTTACTTATTCTCCACTATCTTGGAAAAAAAAATAATACCTCTCACCACTTTATATAATCTCCCATTACAGAAAGTGTTCTCTATCTCAGAAAATACATAAAGACCAGATTTTGCCCTCTGGACACCTGCAACTTAGTGGTCAATCTGTAAAGCTCCTGTTAAGTAACAGAGTGACTTCTCAGTATTTCTTTGTCCTTCATCCCTGTTCCATTTTAAGGATCTAAGTATCTGGGTAGAAGCAAAATGAACTACAAAATGAGGCATTGCTGATACTTTTGTTCTCTGAAGTCTGGATTATTATAACTTTGTTTGGTTTTCTCACGTATTATGGGCAATTTGTCAAGTAGATAACATTAGTAGAATTGTAGTTTTAAAACACTTCTGATCACAATCTATTTGGCTGCAGTAGGAATGTGAAAAAAGTTGTAAATTGGTTATTACCCGGAGTGCAATTTCAATATAAAAAAATCCTCTTAAAGTGAGACGGAAAAATGAGAACTTAAATCAATGGGAAGGTGTGTGCTGACTGTACAAACGTGAGGTCTTGTTGGTTTCTGTGTTATTTTCTGTGGAGGGTAAGAAGGATTACAGCCCATTCCCTTGCAAAAAAATTGCTTCCAAATTACTGGACCTGCTCTGTCCCAGCGTCTGAACTGCCTGCAGCAGCCTGAGGGTTGTTTCCTGTGGCAGGAGGAGGGAAAGCGAGGACAAAAAATAAGCATTGGTGATTGGCCAAACTCTCATCCCTAACTACACAGTGTCAGGAAGACCATGTTTGAGAGGAAAGCTTTATATACGTCTATTTTGACCTTGCCACGTGTTTTGCGTAAAACAAGGTCCTCTCGAGTGTGAATTGTAATCCTCTTTAAAAGGATAAGGTGACATCTGAAGAACAAAGGTATGGACGTTAATGTAGGACCTACACGTTCAGCCATTTGCTAATTACACTGAACACAGTGGAGTATCCTGAATATATGGTGTCCAGGGCTGCCTGAATTCTATAGCATATTGTGTGTACAGTATTCTGCACAGCCTGGCAAATGTTAGTGAATTCAGTAGCACTTCTGTGGCAGTAATGACATGTAACCATCTGTGATTTCGCACCTGCAGAAGCCAGTGTCAGCTGTTGAAGTTCAGCAGCCCTGGCTTTGCATGAATTTATTGCCAAAAACCTCACTCATTTACTAGCCATGGAATTCAGATAACCCTTTCAGTGAGCTTAAAGGTCTTACATATTATACAGCAAAACAGCGCTCCAGAGAGAAAATCTGTACCAGCCTGCCTTTCTTAATAAATACTGTTTGTACACTGTAGTGCTTTTATAGAGTAAATAAGAAGTTTATATAAAACTAGTAGCACTGCTGGTACTGGGACACTGGTTAGTGCTCCCACTGGTACTGGGGCCTTTTCACGCAGGCGTTGTATGAATGCAGGCAGGGAGACAAGCTTTCCTCTAAAATGTAGAAGGGGAAAAGGTAAACAGAGGCACAGAACGGTGAGCTGGCTTTACAGGCTGCACTGCAGCACCATGGGGAATCCAGGAGTAAAATCTCTCTCTTGATTTTCCCACCAGTGCCTTAAACACTGCTTTATACCATCTGTCATGAAAATAAACAGGATTGGCTGGCTTTCTCTAGCTTCAGACTCTGCTAGTAGGCACTCACGTTAAATGATTTTATATAACTAACCTCAGAATAAATACAAACTTTGTTTATTCTGCTCACAAGAGAAGTAGTTCTATTAAATGGGAACAGATCTCAGCTGTTTCTTACCAGAATGTGTACTGAGCTTGGTGTCTCTCACATGGCCACTCTGATTCATCGCAGATGTCATTGTATTGCTTTCTGTATCCTTTTACAAAAGACTTTTGTGGAGACATGCAGGCTTTATGGTTGGCGCAAACACCATCTTCCTTTTCACTTAAGTCCTACCGCATCGGCAAAACATGCAATAAGGAGATGAAAAGGACGGTGGGACCACGGAGCATGTGACCTGGCACATCATTCCGTCTCTATGCCATAAATATTTGGTATCATAAAAGCTGCTCTCTGTAGACAGATACATGTTTTTTAGTTTTCTGTAATGAACATGGCCCAATTGGTTATTTGATAAGTTCTAGCTCATGGGACAAGTGCTTTAGATTTTAAGGTGGACAAAGAAGTAAAAATGTTTTAAAGATCTTGCTAACATTTCCAGTCTTCAAAACACAAGGGAAGCGTAAGAAAAAAATGCCTAGAAAAGTTTTTGCTAGGAGGAACAGAAATAAGAGGTTATTTTAAATCAAGATTTTCCCATTTTTCAAGTTCTTCCATCATGCTAATAAAGTCACATCAGATACAATCCAAATCTTATTTTTTTCACCACCTGTTCTTCTTTTCAGTGGGACAATTAAAAAGATTCAAAGATGATTATATTTTTTTGAGGAGTGAATGAATCAAAAAATATTAGTTGCAAAAATTGGCCTAATGTAATGGCAGCTTCCTACACGATGACAAACGTAACAGCTTTGCCCAACTTACTGACATCAGATAAATGATCATTTTTCCTAATTCTTGCCATTATGTGATTTAAAGAAGAAACATACATTGCCAAGAACACACAAAATGAATGAATGATTTTCTTTATCATAGAGGCTAGGGGGAAATCAATTTGTTTAATAGTAGTTTGGTAAAAAATGATAATGGTTTAAATGATGTTAGTCACAGCCTTTGAAGCTGTGCTATTTCAACTGCAGAACAGGAAATGATCTATAGCCGTTGGAGGAACAGACAATGTAGAAAGGAAGAGCTGAGAGAAAGCCACATCTCTGAGCTGGGAAAACATGGGAAGTTAATTATAAAGAATTCACACTAACTTATTTAAATCTGTCTCTGCTCCTTTAGCCCTAATTAGGTTGTTCGCAGTGCAAGATCTTAGACATAGAACTATTAAAAATGTGAAAGTTTTTGTAAACCTGTCAGAAGGGGAATAGCCCCTTAGTTTTTACAATACGGAAAATAAGTCCCTCTTCTTGTATGGTATAGTATCAATGCACTTACATAAAATATGCTCATAGACTCACAAGATTGGAGGCTTAATTAGTAGTTAACTCTGTTGATGAAAAAACTCTATTACTAGCACCTAAGAACTGGATCCTATTGACAATTTGCTTCTAGTACCATAAGTTATAACAAAAACTTTTTTGTGTAGTTATTATACAGCTTCTTCTCTACTTCTTGAAGTAAAGATCCTAACGGATGTAATGAGTATTTATAGCTTAAACAATAACAGTGCATAACCTCTAGGATCAATGTAATTAAGGAAAATCAATAACAATAGCAAAATCTCAATATGTCAGCATTTAACTGGTAGCTGGGAGGGCCGGTGTCTACCACACAGCACATCTTCAGGATCAAATAGAATTTTTTTCTATGCTTATGGTATGGCGGCCATGTTTTGGCAAGTGGCTATAGGGTAAAATGAAAACCATACTATGGTATTGTGAATGTATTTATTTGGTAAAAATAACATCATGACTTTCGATACTACCCTCCTGGTCTTGTGCTGCATTTAGCATATTAAAACTGTGTGCAAGAGCCCAAGATCTATACTGAGTGAGGGAAGTCAAAGGTCTATGTAGCTTGCTTTCTGAACACAACTTTTTAATAATTTATCTTTTTAAGGAAGGCTGGAACAATATGTTTTTAAATACTTCAGCAGTCTTAGTGTTTGCTGCTAGTTTTTCTTCTGTATGCAGCAGTGGACAGTGTGTTCTTGATCTATGTCTACTGTTAATGAAGTTAGAGAATGTTTTTGTATAGAGCTTTCTGGACCTGCCTGGCTGTATCTCATTTTGTGTCCTGGCCTTCTTGTTTATTTGTTGCTTCCCATTCTCCATAGTTCAATTGACTTATTAGCTTTTGTAGTCTGGTACACTTTCCATGTTCTGTACCATTTCTTACTGTGTTTTAGGTCATTGAAGTACTTGTGATTTCACCAAGTTTGTCTCTTACTAAAATGAGCATACTTCTTTCATGCTGGCATAAATTGTACTTGTGTCCTAAATAGTTTTTCAACTCTCTTGAATGGTTTTCCTCTCTACGCTTGCTTTCTATGCTATCTAACCCTGCAGTTCACTGAAGTTACTGGTCTTGAAAGTAGGCCTTTGTCTTTGTTTTACTCTTCTCTGCCTTTCCCTTCTCAAAACTTGTTAACTGATCGATGTCCCCTTTCACTGCTCTCTTCTTCCCTGTAGGTTGTAATCAGACCCCAGCTAGCCTTTCTATGCATAATTTCTCCCAGTTTTGCTGCTTAACAAGCTTTTTGGTGAGGTTTCTGTTAGTTGACTAAGACTTCTTATTCCTCCTGCTTATATCCTGTAAGTCTTGCATAAGTACACACATGCGTCTTAGACTGACCTGCTGTTTTCTGTTTTGGCCATCATGTGATTCCTGGAAAGAAAACCATCCGAGTGCCTGATTCCTTTCTGGTAGTTCCTAGAGTTTCATGTCACTCTACATGATTACACAATTGGCAGAGGCTAGGAAAAAAAAGTTAGATTTGGGAGTTCTCATTTTTCATGATGAATATGCACAATAATTGAAGTAACCTAATTGAAATGGATAAAAAAGAAATTACATGTTATTTTTTTTAGAGGCAAGAAAAACTTAGTTGCTGACAGCAGCGTAACCATTGTCTTCTAGAGGTACCTCTGTTCTAAGCAGCAATTTCATTCCTTCTTCCTCTTGTATCTCCTACAATGGCTTTTGTGTAACAAGATCAAGGGTCAAGTTGAATCAATTATCACCCACTTTTTGTCCATTCCTTAAATACTTCTTAGTCACTTGCTCTGAAAAGGAAGTCAAGAGGCAAATAGCTGAATTTATTCCTAGATGTCATGTAACAACTGAAGGGTAAATCCTTTGCTCACATTTTAAGCTTTCCTCAGTCCTTTACCACAAGACAGCATTATGGTTATTCTCTGAGTCATAGTTATTTTAGATGAATAGTGCTCAAATAGGATATAAAAATAACACTCTGGGAGATAATGAGGTAATCGGAAAAAGTTAATGCAACGCAGTTGAAACAAGTGATCCACAAAATTTGGACAAAATTGTTTCTTGACATGAGTCGTGTAACTCATCAGACTGCTAAATATCTAGGCTTCCTTTTAAACATCTTCAGTATTTACTAAAACAAAATTATTATACTTTTAACTAACACACGTGCATTATTACTATGATACAGATCTAGCAAAATAAATCCAGCTGGGCAGTTGCAAGACAGAATCACGAAGTACTTTTTATTTATTACCTACACAGGTTTTTAACGTATCTGCTAAGTAAGGTTGTCTTAAGTTTTCAAAAAGAAGGTATGATGAGAAGAGGCTGAGAGATACGCCCCAGAAAAATGCTTTCTTCCATAACACTGTCAACATGCACTCCCAATGAACACCAAAATAAATAGTTTTATGAAACCTTTCAATTTTTTAATAAGTCAAAATACACTTTTCTGACAGTATAATTGCTTTTCATAGTGGGCCTTAAATCTGCACCACTATAAAAGAATAATGCTACAGTAGATCATTTGTGAAAACTTAATGAAAACTGAGTTAGTGAACCTCGGAGTCAGTAGACCTTGAAATTCACTTTCAAAAACTAATTTGCAGTAAATGTATGAGAAACATATTTAGACATGATAAACTTTCGGTCCTCTGTTAGCTAGGTGCAGAAGTTTATCTTGATTAACTATTTTTTCTTTTAATTAATCATTCATGTAGGTAGCCAAGATGTTGTAAGTTACACTTCCATTAGTGACATTCATCCAACAAGAGCAAAATTATTTATTTTTTCTTGGCTTGCATAAATAATGTAATATGCCAAATCACGGTATTTCTTCAGTAGCCTCCGCTTTGTGTATCTTAGCTATCACTGAAGATCCATGGGCTATTTCGATTATAATTAGGGCAAGTGAAAAAATATAAACTGCGTTGGCAAACAATAACTATTTAAAAGCTTTAAGCATTCATTTTATGTGAACATAAATGCTTCACGTTACTATCAGTGTGTATATGAAATTGTAACAAACACAGTCAAGAGATCCTTCACACTCTTGCTTCAGCCTTCTGCTTCCTCTGTGTAACTTACGTGGACACAGGTTAGTAGCAACAGGTTAGCCCCTGTGTTGAAGGGAAATGAGAAGGGAGTTGCACTGATTTCAATGGGAGGTCCATGATAAAGGATAGCACGTGATTTGCTGATGCCAATCTATTTTCTAATAAATAAGAACAGGTTAGCCCAGAAATGTTTGTGCTTGTGAGTTCTGCAGTAATGCACCCTCTTAAATGGGCTTCCTGCCTCAGAAAGTGAGTGGCATTTTATTTAAAAACATTGTGAAATGTGCAATTTCAACTCTTTTATCTCAACTTTCTAGAGCACAAGGTGAAGTACTCTAGCCTGGAGATGTTTGGCCCTCTGACTGGCAACTGGGCACAAGTCTTCTGTGTTTCCTTCTAACTTCTAATTCCTCAGCTCTTTCCAGGACTTGCATCAGATGCCCCTGCAAATTGCAAAGCACGGAATGAAGGTTTTGATGGTGTCCATGTGATTTATCTCTGGTTCACTGTGAACAGGTTGCAGATGGGTTATATGGGTTTTAACACCATAAAGTCACTGTTCTTGGAATAAGAATGACGTTTAAAAGGTACCAGGCTGATTAGCTATTTATTTCAGCTTTCAAAATCTCTTTTGTAGTATATGAAAGAAATTTAAGTTCGTAAGACACTGGAACTCCAGGTTTACAGTCCAATAGATTTCCATGGCAAACTTTCTGCACATTCTTTTTCTCAATAGCTTTTCTAAATGTAGGAGGGTGCAATCATTGGATTACTAAAGAGAAAAAGAGAAGGAAGGCATGGATATATTAGTTCTGTTACAACAAAACCAAGTTCAGTTTAGCTTGGCTCACTGATAAACAGAAATGATTAGATTTTGTTTTATTGTCTGATCTATTGCAAAGCTTTCACTTCTGATAATAATAAATAATGGTGAACAGTTACACAGCCATTGTCATCAATAACTCAGCCCTGCTGGAAGATGAATAATGTATATTTAGCCTGATTTTAAAGATGGAGTAAATAAGATGAATGCCTTTCCCATGGTCACAAAGGAAGATAGTATAAAGACTAAGTTGTTTCTCAGACCCATTCTTCATCCACAAAGTCTTCATGAATTTCTTGGTTAAAGCTGAAATATGCTTTAACGTACTCTGGCATATCCAGATGCAACAGGTAATTTTCTGTTTCTGCTGTAATTCCATGCATCTGGATCAGTTAATTTGAAATCTACTGGTAGCACATAAACTTTTGAGAACCGTCTTCTACTTAATACGGCCTTTTACATTTCTGCTTGGAAACTTCTTTTTGAATGCCAGCTGACAGTTCTTTCAGTAGTCAGTGTAGTAATGCACTCTGATCAGTGAGTGTCTTGCATCTGAAGAAAAGGGAGGGACGGCCTGAGCACTTCTTATGGCAGAGGTAGGATTTTTTGTTTGTTTGTTTGGTCTTTGTACAGATTGTTGCAAAGTGGACTGGCCCATGACTAGGGCTTCTGGATTCCTCAGAGAAAAAACCCCAAGAACACCTCCTTCCTGCCCCCTCAAACCCAAACACCCCACTATAGCCATAATAATCAGGGCCTTGCCTCTATAATATGAAGACATGGGATTTATTCAGTGACTTTTTAGAAAACATTTGTACTTTCAGCTGTCTGCTTAAAGATATTTGGCGGGTAATTTAGCCAGGTAGAGCAACCATAGTAAGGATGCTACGAAACAAAAATGACCAGCAGTAGTAACTCATCGGGTCTTCAATAGGAATTAAATGCAGGGAATTATTTTTAGTTTCTGTTTGTTTGTTCCTAGCTCTAAACAAAACATATAAAATAATTTTTTCCTTTGCAGTGACTACCCGATTCACTCTAGAAGTTCATCCTTCCCTGTTCTGGGAGAGTGGTTTGTAGCCCAGTGGACCACTCCTGTTCTCGTTGAAGTCGGTGACAAAATTCCCTTGTATTGACAGGCAGCAAGACTGGACCACTGGGTCCAAGCCCACAAAGGATGTGAAAGTGGTTACATTTAAAGTAAGGTTCCTCCTCTCTCTCGCCTCCTACCTTTAAGGAGGTGAATAGCAGCTAGTTTACTCAAATGAGATGGAACCATCACTGATTAAAGTGCTTTAATATTTACACAGTTAAAGTGTTACAGGTGCAAGTCATTGCTTTGTAATAATAAAGAAAAAAACAGGTGCACACAAATACATTACTGGCCAAATCATTCAAGAGTTGAGTGTTTCTTTCTCTTTCCTAATTGGATAGATAAAGTCCTAATCTGTTTGGTATTGTTTCATTTCTCTTTATCAGTCCCTTAAAAATACTGAAATGAGGTTATCACAGAACTCCAGATTTGCCCAGCTTTGTAGTCCAAATGTAAATCATTTAATGAGAGTGCTTTTCCAATCATTGCTCTTTAATTGGCTCAAGTGGAAATAAATGACGCATGTCAGTTGCCGTCTTTGTAAAACTTTTCAATGTAAGGTATGACAGGGTGATAAAATGTGTATTATTGACCAGGACGTGTTTTAAATATTAGATAACAGCAGAAGACTACAGTAGCATCCCTTCATGGGCTGCCATGGAAGTCTCCTATCAGCCTTTGCCCACTGTTGCTCACAACTACCGGTATGAACCAAAACTATTTGTCCTATGAACTTCTTTGGGTATAAAATAAGCGCTTTCTTATTTTCTTAATGATTTAGTAAAATAATAAAAAAAAGGGTAAGCTTTTTTTTTTCTTTTGAGAAATCTAATCACCAAAAAAGAACTGCTTTCTCATAAACTGTAGTTAATGAAGAGGCCTTCCCATGTGATGAAAAGAGAAAAAAATTAGTTAATGTTATTGTAGAGTACTGCTTTATCTAAAAATACTTTTTTGTAATGCTTCCATATTATAAGCAATTCTCAATTAAAAAAAAAAAAAGGTTAGCACAGTCTGTCATTAATGTGCTTGTAACTACTAATATTGAGACAGCTCATCATAAATATATGTATCAGTCACTGAAACATCTAGAACCCTTCAAGTTTTACAAAGATGAAGACATTCCAGTGGCCTTCTATTTCCCTTCACGTGCCCTTGGCTGGTTGCTGCTGCACTCAGCTGGAGTCTCGTGTGTGAATCCCAGGAAAGAACCAGCCCTTGACCTTGGTGTTCTTGGCTTCCAGAAGCACTTGGAAGAAAACACCTTCCCAGTATGCACTTAATAAAACAAATTCAAAACACAACGGCGTTAGAATAACATCTCTGGCCGATTTCATCTATTTAAACATAGATCCAAAATACAAAATAAAAACCAGTTTAATTATTTCATCACCAATACATCGCCGCAAAGAAATGGGATTATATACTTAATCATAGACATATTTGCTGTCACGAACAGGGGTAAATTGCAGAATGTGAGGTGAAGAAGGAGGGTTTTTTCTATGAGGAATATTGGTTGGCACCTTCCTTCATGGCACCGGGGAGGGATAATGCAATATATATTGATTTTTAATCTTTTCATTTTTAAAAGAGCAATTGTACAGCATTTGTACAGCACCATTAAATTGCAGTTGCAGAGCTTATCAAACAGTTGAATATGCAAAGCATCATTTTACGGTTACCTGCTTCTCCTGCTCTCTCAAGTTTAGAGTTGTTGACAAGCCTCCTGAAGTAGAGGGCATTTTTGCTGGGTTCTTTGACACATATAATACTGACACATCCTAGAAATCCTTCCGGACAGTATCAGCCGCAACATGCAAAGCTGGCCTTTCGTTGGTTTCTCTTGCTATTTGACGTGGGATTTAAAGCCTTTATATATAGCATATCTCAGATTTAGAATAAGAGGCCAGGGTAGCACTCAGTGGGACTAGCAGTAGGGAGGAAAGCAGTTTTCTGAGAAGTAATGCGTGCACTTGGATCCAAAGTATGTCAGTGTGGTTCTGGATATAAAAAATTTTCAGTCCTAACTTAAGCTGTCTGAATCATCCTTCCATATCCAGGCGCCTAGTTTGCAGGTGTGGAAATTAAGCAGCTTGGTTCTTAAAATAGGATGTGTGAATATGGCCTAAGTGCCTTAAAGGTAACTCATTTTTGTTCATCACTGCTAATTGCTAAGTGAATTTCAAGGTTCTTCATTGTGTTAATTACAGGATACTAAGAAATCCCGGAATGAATCTCTGTGAATTCAGAGAGCATTGCTATCACTGTACACCTCAGTCTTTAATTATGATAAAATTAAAATGGGATTGCCTAATTTTAAAGCTTCAGTTTTTAAGGGGGAAGAAAATAGAGCCAGCTCCTGTCCCTTATGCAGCAGTAAAGAAGCTATTACTGTATGCCAGTGTTCTACCAGCCTGACTCATCCTTCAGATGATCAGCTTCATTACAGATGAGGACAGATGAATCCAGTGTGGAGGTGGTGGTTGGCTCACATAAGAGTCCCACACCTCTGCAAATCATCTTCTCTCTGTGGCCTACATCCACTGATGTACATAAATATATGGCTAACTCATATTTCAGGATTAGTTCTATTGAGGTTGGAAAACAGAAAAGTACTCAGTTTTCTCTGCTGCAAGAACCAGACATTGAAGAACAGTTTTGGAAGACAATCTGCTTTGCATTAGAATGGAGGGAGTCATAAATTTTGATTGTTGTGGAGAAGACATTTCCAAGAATTCACAGAAATGGCCTGTGGCCATCAGTTCCTGCAGGCACATGTACAAACAGAATCAAGTGAGGTAAATAAAATGCTGACCAGCGGTATTATTGACATTGCAAATTTTCTTCCAAGTCGTTTGGGGACCTTTCATATATAGAAAGTCTCAACTACATTTCTCAGTAAGTCTGTAGCCCTGTGGGTCAATTACAATTATGTCATTAAGCTAATGTGGCAAAGGAAAAGGATCGCTGCAAAATAAAGCAGATTCTAGCATATTCCGTGATAATAATGAGACCTGATCTTTATTCCCTGTTTTGAGCAGCTGAGTAATAAACCTTGTTGAGACTTTGCTTGATTGATAGATGGCTTCTACCCAGTGACTCCAGATAAGACAGTAGGGAAAAAGCAGCACAAAAACAAAAGGGGAAAAAATAAAACTGATTTCAGGCTGTTATGGTCTGATGGCTCAACGTGCTACTTTGTGCCTGCCAGCATATTGATTCTTTGCATTTGATAGCACTAAACTGGCACTTCTACCAACTGAAAGGACAGGATCAGGAATGACAGAGCAGAGGGAGTCAGTGCCTGCCGTCTGTAGCTTCAAGGCGAACAAATAGCATGGCAATGATTTACTTTTGATAGGGATAAAAGAAACTGGTGAAGTTGACCGTTGGTTACTAACCTCATGTTTTACAGGAAAACCTTTGAATGATTTTCTGCTTATTGTTGTTTTTCAGCTCTACAGAGATATTATAATGCAGAATGAACTTACAGGCTTCTCTGTGTGAGTGTTATCAGCAAGTTTACCAGATGTGTGTGTGCGTGTGGTGTTGCTAGGGCAGAGAAAAGTGCTGTAAATTAGTATTTTCGTATAAAAATAAAACACAGTTAGCAATATATTCTGCACAAACTAGTGACGTGTTTGAAAGGACAGAGACTGTAGGACAAAAATGACTAATAGTTTACTGAGTAAACCTCACAAATAATTTACAGGAAGAATCTTGTTCGAAGTTCTACATGATTAATTTGGATTCAGTCTGCCTATATATACAAACTCCTCTTCGTATCACTAGGTGTCCTATGCATGGAGAGAGAACAGAATATTACTGAGAGGATCTGCCATGTAAATGGCACATTGTTTTATGTTCAGGAGTTATAGTAGATAGGAGTGAAACTCTTGAATCACTTTATTTTGATTTGTATTGGGGGTTTTGTGTGTGATTTTAATTGGATTAATGTTGCTTGGAAAATGTGTTTAGATGACTTATACTAGAAACTGTGCTATATTATTTACAAGGGGCCATTCCTATTCCTGGATTTTAAAAGAAAATGCTTTTATCCTCCAGTTACACATAATGATTAACATTCACGCTAAAGATCTTTGAATTCTTCCCAACTTTCCCCATGAATGGTTTAGTTTGCTGCTTAGAAATGTATTATACTTTTGGACATGTAGTTGTGGAAGATGTAATCAGGGCAGAGATACATACACATATCTGAAAACAACATTCAGACAACATTCCTCAGATGTTGCAAATAGTCAGATTTTACTATGAATGAGCAATATCTAGCAGCGCACAGGGAGTAATGTGGGAACATTACAGAAGGCTGTATTTCCTGTGTGTGGGTTAGTTAAAGATTTAATCCTTTATGTAAGATGAAAGGCACTGTAGGTTTCTGAAAGGGTATATGCATTCACTGAGCCAGAGAATAATTATAGCACAGTGAGTTATAAAATTGATGTTTCTCTGTTCAGTTTCATTGTCTTGTTGTAGCTTGTGTCTTAATGGATTAATTAGCCCTCCATTAGTGTGTTTACTCTGGGAGGTGGAGTAGTACCTGCTTTCATTTATCTGACTTGTTTATTAACTCTTTTATGAAACTTGTTTTTTATGCAATCATTTGATTGTGAAATTTCCGTTTCCTAAGTGGATAAAAGGTGAGGGGAAGAAGGAATAGGTATGTCATCGTATTTCAGATTTGGTTTGTACCCAGTTTACATTGGATCTGTTTAGAAGTCAGATTTTTGTAGAGCTGCCGATGCAGATATTTAAAGGATAACTTGTATTTTATAACAAAGAATTGATATATGTAATTTGGTTTACATTTTTGTTACAAATGCTACCTTTGTTTATCTTGTCACATTCATTCTCTCACTGACTCAGTCACCTACTGTTGCTTAAGACCACCAGCTGCTGGGTTTCATGGTGTTGGTCTCAACACGTTGGTATCTGATGTTTCAGTCTGTTTCTGCCTTGGAAACCTTTGAGGACTTTGGACCTTGTTGAGATGATTGCTTTTTCCCCTTTGTCTGTCCTTCCAGGAGAAATACCATCAGAGTGAAATTATCAAAACAGCTGCCCGAGTATTGATTCAACAAATATAGCCAAGGCTTTAAATGAGCTGTAAGAGTAGCAGATCTAAAAGGCTTGAGCATTGGTCTGCTCTTACAGCAGCACCATCTCCACTCCTTTTTCTGTATAAATGTTCTTGATAAAAAGATGCAAAGAAGTCTAACTCCATTCCGGTTTCTTCTCACTGACTTCCTCCATTTCTTTGTACTTGCTCTTTCTGTTCCTTATTTCTGGCTGCTGGTTAGATTTAGTGTTGATGTCAAAGCCAGTCTGTGAATCCTACAGCAACTAAAATTTCCTTTCCTATATGGGATGAAATAAAGACTCACAATAAGCTTTTGCTGTACCAGTTGCTCTAAACCAGCTCTCGGTTTTCTGCACACAGTTCTAACATGCTGCACTGACAACTTTAATAATATTGACATTAATTTTGTAGATTTCAGTTGCCTGCTAAAATGAGGGGTTTGATGCGAGACGAGATCATGTAAGGGCTGATGACACAAGGGGAAGCATTGATTGCTTTTATAAGCTTTCATTTCTGCCAGAGAGTGACTCTTCTATGCTTGCTATACATCAGAAGCAGCAGTACTTGTCCAGTGGACAGGTAATGTCCACAACATGGTTTACCATGTGACTGGTAGAGCATAGATGAGTGATGCCTCTTGCACTTCTCAAGGCACCCTTTGGAGGAACACACGAATCAGCTGGACTCCCTCCTGGGACTCCCGGGATGTTCCCCTCCTTTGCACATCCCACCATTTTGCAGGTACAACCAGTGCACAGTGTGAAGAAGGCTATAATATTGTGTTTGATTTAATCATATATCAATATTCCTCCTTTAAAATAGTCAGGCTGTTGATAAAGAGAGAGGCATACATTCCATTATTTCTTTAAATAACAAGAATGAACTCTTCAGCACAACTGAAAGCAGACCATATGCCTTCCCTTTGGGTATCCCTTGGCACTGAGGTTCTGGCATCACACTTCTTCGTGTAGAAGCCAGCAAAAGATGTTTAATGGCTTTCAGACTCCGAAATGAGTTCTGCGGCCATGTGTGTCCCTCTCCAGTTGTCTGAGGAGATGAGCTTGAATTACAGCTCAGCCACTGCTGCCAAGCACTCTCCATTATTCCAGCAGACCAGGTTGCCAAGCAGGATTTATGGTCCTTTTAACTCAATATCAGGCGATGGAGCGGCATTGTGTGATACAGACTGTATACTAGAGATTCTTATCAATGGAACAGGACTCTCTAAAATCAGGGAGATAATCAAGTCTGTAACTATTACATTGGTAATTGGCACCACTCAGAACATAGTTAAACATAAAAATACAAACTAGGAACGCAGAAGAAATGACTTTGTTTTCACTGTAGATTAATGCACTATGCAGATCATACAAATTGCTTTCACATTAAGATTTTCTAACCTCCTTCCTTGCCCTCTGTCCATGAAGTTTTGAATATGCCTGCAATACAGTAGCTCTTGTGATTGGGAACAATGTTGATAATTACAATTGAATATTATTTTTAATCAGTTGCGATCTGAGGGAAAGCAGGCTTGTCTGTTGCTAATAGCAATGAAGCTCTGAATATATTAAGCTTTATTTTTCATTCCTACGAACAAAGAGATAGTTATGCTATAGAAGTAAACATTTACATTCAGATCTAAAAGAACAATTGGTTTCTTCTGTGATATTCATAGTTTAAGATTCAGTTTTAGCATGAACCAGAAGTCTATCTTTCCAGTTATTTATAGCCAGGGAAAAAAAAAAGGCAAATCATTTTAGAGTGGTCTACATATATTTGCAGAAAAGATAAGCTATATAACTGTCTATGCTGTTGTATCTCTACTAATTTGAATATAATGAGCAAACTCTCACCTCGCAAAGATTGGGTCCTGGGGGTTAACATATTAGCTCTTTATCTCCAGTGCTATAAAAAATGTCATTGCCATGCAGCTAATTATATTAAATAGTTACAGATATAAAATACATTGGAATAGTTGTTTAATAGGCAGGCAAAAATAAACGGCATTGCAGCTATAATTTTCTTGATTCTGTTTTTCCAAAATATTACTGATTTCTAAGATTTTTTGAACGCCCTTGCCAGTGATACAAATAGCACCGTTGACCTTTAGTGTAAGCTCAAAAACAACAGCTGTGAAACTCAGGTAAATTAGAACATGGTTTATGTCAGTATGATTACAGTAACTTTGTACAACCCAGTAAAAATAAGAAACAATAGAATGAAGAACAACATTTGCTCTTTACTATTCACCATAAAGTATTCACGTATTCAAGCAAATTATTCTTCTGTGATAAATACCTGCGGGTGGATTTTACTGGGTGTTGGACTCAGCTTCAGAAAACAGCTTATCCAGTGAATCCTTTAAAAATCTATTTCTTTTCCTGTGTCTGTGATAGACACAAGCTCCGATACCTTTTATGTTATACATGAATCTGCTCAGATTTGTAGTTAAAACTCCTTTTAACTGCATATCTTGTCCTGACTATCATGAATACATGTATGTTTTTCCTCTTCTATTTCATCTTGTTGCTTGAGAACAAAGGCATTGCATTTAGGTTACAAGGCAATCTAACTAATGGCTAAATTAGTGGTATTCAGAGGATACCAACTAAAGCTAAATTTGTATTGATGTTTACAGTTTCCATTAGATTTCTGGATGACTAAAGAAACCAATTATTAAGCTGAAATAATGAGACCTGATATTCTTGTGTTATTCTACCATCTCAGACTGTGCTGAGAGAAGCACTATACAAGTCATCCCAAGTTATGAAAAAAACCATCCACGGAAAATACGCTCCCAACTGTACTAAACTCTTAGATAAATAAAACATGACTTGAACAAACCTATACTGGAAGCTCAGCTGCTTTCTCACAGCAGTGTCAGTCAGTCTTCATAGTGTGTTCATGGTTTGCTAGTAACTCCATTTTAAAATCTGTTCCTTTGGTTAGCTTTAGCCGGATTTAAGCTTAAAGAAATCCTAAAATAACCTGCAAAGAAAGACCATTTTTCTTTCACTTTACTGGGAAGGGCCTCAGAGCTGCTCCTTTCTCTCTGCATCATTCCCCACACCAGTGAAGAGTTAGCATCTGTTAGGTTCAATTAGACGGTTCCTACTGTGTCTGTAGGGAGTGGGCACCTTGGACATTCTCTGTGAAGTGTCTTTGTCCTTCCTAAACTGGATCCATTTGATTTATTTGTTAGTATTTTTATTTGAAGCAATAAAAAAATGAGGTTCTGATAGTGTACAATGGGGCTGAAAATGAATTTTCATTTTCCCTGAGGAGGTCTTTTTGGGATTTTCCTGTTGGAGCGAGCAGGTTTTGTTCCTGTGGCAGCAGCACTTCTCGGAGGTGTGGGGCTTCATTTGTGAGTTCCACGTAGCTATTTTAGTCTTTTATGCTAGTTTTCATTTCCCTTTCACAGAGGTCTTAGTGGGTGAAGGATGCCATATTAAAGGTGAACAGGCTGAGATTACACCAGCTGCCTGTAGATTTTGGAAAGCAATATGAATTTCTTCCTGGTGGTTTTCTTCTTGTTCCTCCTCCACCTTCCAGCACGGGGAGTGCACCTTCCTGGAGCGCCTGCGAGTGCCTGGAGGACAGGCGTTCAGTGCGGGGCACCGCAGGGGATGGGATCGTCTGCTGGCATCTCTCTGCATCCTGGTGCTGACTCACTGCAGAGATCCTTACGCAAGAGGATTCCCATCCCCACCACGGGCAGATCTGTGGGACCAATTAGGCCTGTGGAGATCTCTGGCTTTGTGCACGCTATTCATTGTGCTCCTTTGACTTAAAGGCTGCTTTGGTTTGTGTAATTTTACAAGCTACTGAAGCAGGACCTATTGATATTTAAAAAATAATTAAAACAGTCAGAGTATTGAGTATTAAAATGCTGCCTTTATGCAGTATCTACTTTTCATATTACAGCATAAGATTTTCACTCTACTTTTGCTATTATGAATCCATTACATGTAAATGAATGAATACTATTGTTAATAACCATTTACAGCATACAGTGTAACAGCTCCAAAGGAGCTATTAGAGTTTACTGTATGCTGTGAATATATATGAAGAACAATACACAGACCTCAGCTAAACTGTAATGAGTGCATTGACATAACATCGGCTCTGAAAAGAATCTAAGACTCCATAGCATGTGAATGGCAAAACAAAGAAATTCAAAGTCCCGACTCCTCTTCTTCAAATCACCCAGCTACAGTGTTATGTGGTGGGTATCATTACCGGTAACAGTTCGGCAGCGTTGCTTGTAACGGAGTATACAATGATTACCTCTTGTACTTCGGGTGCCAGTGTTTAGCTCACAGTGTCGCCTGCTGTAGCGCTGGGATAGCCCTCGCATTTGGGTTATCTTGCATATCAGCACCTAGCGTGTATGGGGAGGTTCATAACTTTACGTGTCTGATTCGGAGTCTTTTAGGTAGTATACAGTCTAGGTTTTGCATAGGTAGGTGCACTTGTACCAGATAACGTTTGCTACCTATGTGTGCACATCTCTATATTAATGTTCGAGTTTTGGCAACACCTTCAATACAGATGCAGATCTGAATAAGTGCAAACATGCAATAGGTTTAATCCAAACTACTGCAATATAAATTTCTTCTGCTCCTAATACAAATCTGGAGATCATTTTTTCAGAGGTAGGATATATTTTGCCTCCATGCTAACTTGATTCTAACACTCCTGTGACAAACTTTATGGTCTACTGCCCCGTCACCAGTGTGGTAGGGCACTGCTCAGAGGGAACTCAACAAGGGCTCACAAATTGCTCCAGCTGCTACATCCATTAGGCTGACCAAGGACTTTCAGTTCCTCCTTTTTCAATTATATTTTGTGGTTTAGTTTATTGCTTTTGATTGTAGCTTTAATCTGTTCTGGAGGAAATGTACTGAAATTCTTCATGTTCATTGACCACACTTAGGAATTAGTGGAAATTGAAACTTAAATGGCTGTCCAAATTTGGTGCTAATATTGATACCCTTGGCTTTTTATTTTCATTTTTAGAGCTTTTCTTCCTGGTGATGTTCTACTGACTTCCCAAAATACAAACCAGATTATTGCTAGCTGCCACAGAGCTGCATGAGGAAGGTCACTAAGGTCATCCTTTAATTTTAGTTTCCTCTGAGCCAGCTGTAGCTCCTGAAACTTTCCTGAGAGCCAGGAGTGCTCTCTAACAAGCAATCCTTGTGATGCTTGCTTTTCTGAAATGCAGGTGGAAGGCAAGGTAGAAAGCAAAGTTTTGATCTTTGGAGTCCAGACACAATTCTCAAAATGTAGACAGGTCAACAGGGTAATGCTGGCCAGAGCTTTCTCACTGTCCACAGCTCTGTGTCCTGCAGAACACAGTGCTGAGTTCTAGTGGCTCAGTGAAGTCAATGGCAAAATTACGTCTGAAGTTTAAGTAGAAATGATTTTCCATCACATGGAAGAGGTGAAATTCTCTCTCTCCTGAAGTCAGAACATGAATTAAACTGTTTAGGCCAAAGAAAGGAAAATAAAAGGCCCATATGAAGCAAAAAAAAACCCAAAACAAATATCCCTCTGGTGCCAGGAATTAACTTGTTCAGGCCAGAATGTGAGTGAAATGGAGCGGCCCCACAGCAAAGTTCTTGGCACAGGCAAAACCACACTTTTCAGTTTGGGTGTCGGTTGAAAAAAAAAGGTAAAAAAATGTGCAGACAGAAACTTGCCATATTAGGCATTTATTTTGATACTTCTGGGAGGTATCAATAAAACATCTAAATAGTAAATTCATGGTAAATCTGTTCTATGTGTTCTCCTCAGTTATATTGAAGGAGAGGAATTAAAAATTCTCCCCTCTTTAGTATATATTTGTGATGGAAAGGTATACACTCATACCTTCCTGTAGTGTTCATAAAGTTAACCTTTTCGACATGCACTTAAGGATCAGCAGTCAAGGGCACTGTTAAAGACCAACAGCATTATGGAACAGTATTGCCTCCATGGCCTTTCAACCACTGTTAGCACTGCACTGTGCTGGTACCCACAGAGTTTTAACAAGTAGGCTGCCTGACAACATCAGAAAATCAACACCTTAAAACTTATACGCTATCTTCATCTCTAATCCAAAAGTAGTGGGATGTTATTTTAATATCTGTTTTCTAAGCACGTCTCCTTTAATTAGGTCCTGTGCACTTCTTAGATTTGTTTCATTGCCAATATTAAACTGTTTTCTGTATAGCAAGCAGATTCCAAGGCAGATGTCCAATCCTTTTGGATTTTGCTTACTGATTGTAACAAGTTTATTACTTCTTTCATGCAAACATAGAGCTAAATTCTTTTGTTGAGCAACAGACCTACACTGAATATCTGTAAAACCCCATCATCACAGCAGGAGCTCAGAAGTGCTGGTGGTAATAACTTCCTCTGTGTGGCATTTCCATGCATTTTACTTCAAGTTTCTATTTTTCTCTCTTCCATTTCTTTGGCCAAGAATTTGTCTCAAGCTTAAACTTCACTTTGTTATATGTGCTTTATTCAAAAAGACTCAAGGAAAATTGTTCAGGAGGCTTCTCAGGCAAACCAAGTACACAAGCCACCCACAGTATAGAGTGTAAACCAAGTATATATCAACAGAGAGTTAGAACTAGCAAAGGGAAGAGGGACTATATGAGAAGACTGGATTAACGTGGAGAGTAGTCTTTCAACAGATTTACTATTAGATACAGCAAAGATATACTTAAATACATTAAGATATAAGATTCCTTTCTGGCATAGGGGCTGATGTAAAGAATTGCAATAGATGCTTGAAATACCCAGACCCAGGTTTTGTTTGTTTCAGATCCCAAACAACTCAGTTACCCTCAGTGAAAGAGCAGAATGCGGTTAGGCAGGAAGGATCAGACTCTTGACTGTTATTCTATCTTTAAGTAAGAACTTTAAAAAGGAATTAGCTGAGAATAAGTTCCTGAAGTTCTATCTGAAGTTAGTGTCATCTTAAGAGATGGGTTCCCAGAGGTCCAGGCTGTACTTCTGCAACTTGAAGGAGTCTCCGCAGACCCATCAGCCAATGCTGTAGTTGTCAGCTGTCTGTACTGTAGCTGGTTTTCCATATTATAAGTCCATTATAAGAGGCACGTTAGACAAACTTCCTGAACTATTTTTGGAGGAATCTGCAACTTTTCTAAATAGACCGTTGTGAAAATCAGCTACAATTTATACCTTACTTATGCATCATAGGCCTATACTGACTCTGGCAGACTAACTGCACATCCACAGATTCATTCCTAATGTACGTGCAGCGATTTGACCGGCTTTGTTCCAGGCTGGAGAGGCTCCGGAGCAGCACAGTTCCCAGGGCCACCACGCTCCTTAGCACTGACCGTGCTCAAAGGGTTCATTGTGCAAACGCACAAATTCAATGAGCATACCTGAATGCATGTAGTTGCGCATGAGGTGAGTGCTTGCAATGTTGGGACTGTACTGAGCCCAGCCAGGTTGTGTTGCTGTCAGGCAATTAACTTCCCAAAAGAAATGAAAAAGAAATGTGTCATCTAGGGCATTCTGTGTGTTGTTTGTATGTACTGGAAAGGAGGGAAAAAAGCACATGCTCTTAACAACAAACAGGAAGAGTATTTGTTTGTTTTCTCTTTGTCCCTATTAAGACACTCTCAACATGCCAGAGCTGAGAACCTTTAATTTATCACCTTCCTGTGCTTGGGGCTTTATTGCACTCATTGCTTAAGCTAATGCAGGTGGTCGTGCCTTGCTCTGCAGCTGGTTTTGCTGTTACTGATGGTTGCAGTTTACATTTTTTTGCTCTGCCCCTATTTCTTAGAGATAGAAATTGTTGCTTCAGTTTATTTCATTTGCATTTCTCAGTTCTGTATCATTTTATTGCCACTTCTCTGCTGTGACTCTAAAGCAAGAGCGATGTTTATTCCCTCTGACCAGCAAGCTTTAAAACTGATTCTCTGTGTTACAATTGTTCTTTGTTTCTTTATAATGCGGCATCATCTATTGTTTACAGTGTCTTTACGAGCAGCAGAGACTTGATGCCTTTTAGAATGAAACGCTTTCATTCTTTCTAAAAGTCTCCTTATGTTTTTGTAAAGCACTAAGTATCCTGGTGGTGTTAAAAAAAAGGAACATGATTACGAGCATGATGGAGACGAAGAAAACTGTCAATCTAAAAATGGTTCCTCTTACTCAGCAAATCCTCTCTCTCTGTATTCTGAATCATCGTCTGATGGTAGTGACACAGAAAGCTTCTAGTAATCTTTATTATACCTGTGAGCACTGCAGAGTCAATATAACTGAGAGCATAAGCTGGATTTTACTTTGACTTACACATTTTGGTATCTACAGCTTCAATCTGGAAGGAAACTTCTGCATGTAGGGAAAAACTTTAATTACCAATTAAGTGATTTAGGGGCTCAGTTGTATTTTCAGACATGACTTAGGTGCCTCAGGAACCAAAATCCCTTGGCATTTTCACATCAATGGGATTTTACAGAGTTTTTCTTTGAAGACAGCGATCATAGTCATATGCTGAACTTAAGTTGTTTACAAATAACGCATGTAGGGTTGAGGCAAGGTATCCCCATAAACAGAAATTGTGTAGTGGACATTAACAGTGGACTTTAGGGTATAGATTCAAGTTAAATTACCTTGAGTAAAGTAATACCAAGTTCCAGCCATTCTCATACAAATACATGAAGGGTAATATTAAAATTTTACTGAAAATAATATGCTAATATGGAACTTAAGGTCATAAAATGAAAGGGAGTATGAAGAAACAAAACAATCAACTTGATATTAATTTTTTTAATACTAAAAATTACAGCTTGAAGACTCAAAGGGGTTTTCAGAGATGGAATGTGAGCTGCTTGCATTTTCATGAGGCCAACTTTAAAATAATGTCCTTTCTGATTAGCACAGTGAGCATCATTGCATTTAATTGGGTAATGACCTCTGCTTAGTGAATGTTATAAACTAAAGTGAAATTTGAAAAGAGGTACAATAGCAAGCTGCAGTAGTCATGTTCTATTGGTATTGCCAATTGAAGATCATGAATGATAAACATTAAACCACAACATGTAAACATTTTTTTCCCTGCAGAATTTAGGCTCAGACAGATCACTTGTCTCTCTTAATATGATTTGTCCTGGCTATTGAAAACAAGGACTCCTCCCTCACCCAATATCTCTTCTAATGTAATTAGCATCTAGTCAATAATGTTCAGCATTTCATTTTACCGCTTTAATTAACAAATTCAATTTGTTCAAACCGCTGTGAAAACAAATTAAAAGCCCAGTGAATAAAAACCTCTAGTGCCAGAGATGTGTCTAAGGTGTTCACCAACTCTTCCTCTATTAAAAGACCATCTTTTGTATTCTTTTCCCCTGTGAAAATGACTGGGATTTTCAAAACTTGTTCTGATTTTTGTTCCACTGGAGCAAGTTCAGATTCATTGTGGTGGGGTTTGTCTGGATTTTTCATACTGAAAGAGGTGGTTTCACACCCAAAATCCCAAGTCCAAGGAACAAAGCAAGGCTTTCTTGTTGTGGTGCATAAGCTGTAAATGTTGAGCATTTACTTTTAAGCCTTTCCAAAGGTTCCTCGTTGCTTTTCAGCTTGCCTTTTGCTCTGCCTCTCTCCCGGTCTTCACCAACAAGTTGCAACAGGGTTTTCTGGTGCAAGTGCAGCAGAGTCTGTACTAGCCACAGCCGCCTCCGTAGCGGCCTGTGCGTGGCCAGGACAGAGCTGCTGCTTTCTGCTTTAGCTTTGAAAAAGTGGAGTCTCCTGGGGCTGCAGCCCCGGCTATGCTGGTCTCACACCTCTCCCGTGTACCACCTGCCTGTGCCTAGGAAACCACCAACGCTGCGAGGGGCCTCTGTGCCCAATATTGTCATGCTTTCACTTTAGTTTTCCCCCCGTTTTCTTTTGTAGATGAAAGCATTTACTTTACAAACATTGGCAGAGCGCTGGAAAGGTTGAAACAATACAGATCGGGTTTAATAACTACTGTAAATGTCCCGCAAACTTGGTCAACAGACTGGAGTGTATTTATATGCACGATAAACACAAACACACGCAACCCCCGTACGGCTGTTTGGAGGTCGGCCTTCCCTTCCCGAAGAAGGTCACTGGCAACTGTGGGCTTTCTGCCAACACGCAGCATTTAGCTTTGCAATATTCATGTGATGGGTTTTTAATATTTACAGCTTTAGATTTGACACAGCTCTCCTTACGTATTCTGATTGCTTTGGCTTTTTCCGAGACCTTCCTGAGGTGGCTGTTCGAGAAACGCATTTAAGAGAGTAAATGTTAGCTACTGAGCAGTGCTGGGGTTGGAAATCGAGGCTGCTGAGGTGAGCGTCACACCTCCACCAGTCAGGGGGGCCTCAAGGAATTTAGTTGCTTGAGATTTGTATTGCAGATCGATGTGGAAGCAGTGGACTATGCACGCTGGCTCAGAATCACAGAATCACAGAATCACAGAATCGTATGGGTTGGAAAAGACCTTTAAGATCATTGAGTCCAACCGTAAACCTAACACTACCAAGACCACCACTATACCATGTCCCTAAGCACCTCATCCAAACATCTCTTAAATACCTCCAGGGATGGCGACTCAACCACTTCCCTGGGCAGCCTGTTCCAATGCTTGATAACCCTCTCGGTGAAGAAAAATTTCCTAATATCCAATCTAAACCTCCCTTGGCGCAACTTGAGACCATTTCCTCTTGTCCTATCACTTGTTACCTGGGAGAAGAGACCGGCTCCCCGCGGTGTGGCTTCGTTTGGATGCTCTGGTGTGTAACAACACTGCCAAGTTTAGGTTGTGAGTTTTCCCTCAGCTGGGGATCTAGTTTGAGTGTCTCTCCTTTAGCTATCTCTGTATAACCTGTCTTAACTGCAATATCAGTCAGATGTCTTTGAGAAATTTAGTTAAAATTGGTTGGTGGGTACAATGGTGTGGAGAAGACTGACAGATTAGAGGGGATTTTTACATAAACTCACTTCTTCAGGAAGCCAGGCTGAAAAAGACCCTCCTTTTGCTGTGTCTCCCTCTGTAGTGCCCTGTAGATGATTTGCCATGTCTCAGTTTGAGAATGTGGAGCCTTTACTACCCCGTTGAGTTCATCTCCACTTTTAGGTGCTCTGAAGTGCATGAAACTGCACTTGAACATCGCAATTGAAATTTTTTTAATATGATCACTTCTAAGAGTGATCTAGTATTAGCTAGAACTTTACCTGTTTCATCACTGTACAAGAAAAATGGTAGTATTTACTTCAAGCTGAAGTCCTGGAGGAAGTAAACCACTAAAACCTGAGATCATATTATGAACAAGAATATGAAGTGAAAAGCATGATCATGTATTAATGTAAACAAATGGATGCAAGAGCTTTCTGAGATCCTCAAATGGGGGTGTTTAGAAAATTAGTGTTCATATTGTCCACTCTAATTTCTCTGCAGTGGAGTCACCAATCCCTATCTTTCATTTAAAATTGCCATTATAATATTTAGTGACACATACTGGTGGTGTTGCCTGAGCAAATCTGTGTCTAAAATGATTGCATCTCTGCTCAGATATGTATAGCTCATGTCTGTCTGTCTCTCTCGGTTTCTTTTCTTTTCTCTTTTCTTTTTTTTCCAAATGTAACCGCATGCCAAATGGTATAAATTATCCAACCATCTGTCCTCCTTCTTCAAAACCCCAAGGGAAAATAGATCTGAAGTGTAGCTCATTTTCACCAAAAATGCCAGTTGTAATAGATCCTCATTTTTGCATCCACTCAGCTTGTAACTGGCGGGAAATCCCATAGCCTTAAAATTTTTGGTAGCTAACTCGGACCTTTTAATTAGCAGGTGGCCGGTTTTGCTTCTGCTCAGCGATGGCAGCAGCTCCTGGACCTTCTGGTTTTTCTTTCACCTCTGACCAGTAGAGGAGCTCCCCCTGCCTGTTACTTCTACAGTGTTTTTAAGAAGCGGCTGAACTGTTCACATTTTTCTGATATTTTCTTTGAGATTTAAATAATTTCATCTAATTGTATATCCCCCCTTAATTTTCTGTCTTGTAAAATAATAATAAGGAAACTGATTTTGCTGCATGAGTCAATTTGCAAATCAAGCAGCCTTTACATTATTTCCCTGTCTGCTGAGTTTCTGTGCCGAGCATCGCTGTCTCGCATATATGTTTCCCCCGCTCTGTCTTTCTGACTTGTCAGCTGAAGCTGAAATGCTAATTGAAATCGAATCGGCTTGTCAGTGTGTTGCCACCGTACTACTCTCCCACCGGTATGCTTAGCTGGTGTGTTCGCTAACTGGGAGTTAGGAGCCTTTATGTTTAGGGATCAAAAGTGCAGGTGAGATACTCTTCTTTCTTACTGCTGCTATCACATCGTGCCGTGAGCCAAGCTTGTTGAACCTTGTGGTCCTGTGTAAACTTACTGTACTGGAGGCATCCTCCAAAGTCATGTCTATAAATCAATCTTCTGCTTAGCTGCTTCCAAATACGGAGAATGAGCATGAGCAAAGGCAGCTGACTCTGGGACAGTTCTGAAGTCCTGGAAATTTCTTCATTTTAGCATGAGTTGTTATTAAATGGGGAACTCATCAGCTATGCTTCCACATTGCTCTCTAACATATTGTGTGCTCTTCTGATTTGAAGAGATAAAGAGAATCAGATCTCAGATTAGGAGAGCCTCAAATGCAAAGATCCTTCAAAGATACCTAGCCCTGGTGGCATGATGATTTATATATTATCACTAGAGCTCTACGGCTGAGGTGAAATGAAGTACCTAGTCTTCCATACCTCATATATAGAAATCTTTTATCTTTCAAAGGGATCCATATGACTCTTATACCAGTCTTCAAAATCTACAGAAGGTTGAAAAGTGTCCATGTTATATCTGGGAACTCACATTATACTTCTTGTATCACTTCAGGAAGAAGGTAAAGCACATATTTTATTTCCACACATTAGTAATAGCACTCATATTAGGTGAGAGCTTTTTTACTGGGATTGTAGCCAATATTTCCTCATTGTTGTGTTAATTTTATGTAGCAGTACATGAATAATACACCAGCAACAGTACACTCCCAGAATTTGCTGTGGTCAGTAAGATCTGTCCTGGCTGAACCCAAGGGTCTTAATAAACCACGTAATTCTGGCTTGTCCCCAGGACGTGCATCCCAGCCAGAGTTTTAATCAGTTTGAAGCTCACCTATTCACATTCCTGCATGACTACATTTATGCCTACAGTTATCAAGTGAAGTATTATTGCAGTTGTGTACAGGAACGCATACTTAGATGGTTTTTGAATTTCACTTCTGTTAAAATGACACTGTGATAGGAGCCCAGTCATGATAAACACAAGTATATAAGCAGTATATAGAGAAATTCATATGCGTTTTGGTATGTGAACCTCTGGTATCCTTTGAAAATATTTGCTTTGACTCTGTAGAAAGTAGGTTAGCTGGAACTGTTTACCTTGCTACAGAAAGAATTTCCAGATAGCAATTTTTAGTAAAACTGTGGTCTTCGAGCTTATCTCAGTGTGACAGCTCTTCCATTTCAGGCAGATTAAGATCTTTTCCAAAGTACACTGGATTGGTGGCTATCCAAGCATATGTCATTAGGCAGAAATGAAGGATAGATATTGAAAGATGTATTTTAGCACTCAGGTATTTGATGTTCTTTTCTAAAGGGACTGGTTGTGAAATAAATTTTATATATTAACTAAGTACACATAGTTATTCTGTTAGCAGAACTGTTTAACTCTGGTATCCTGTACATCTGTATCCTGTGTCCACTAAACCCCACCATGATAACCCCTCAGTTCTTCCCCTCTCCCCAAAACGTGCTCCGTGAGATCCCCTGGGCAGAAGAAAACAAACTATGGCTTGTCTTGAGTTTTATGTTCATGATGGCTATCAGGAATTGTTGCCAAACAAAAGATCTGGAAAACGTAGAACTTGATGTCAGAGGGACACTATGTTGGATCTTTGCCTTCACTAGCCTCCAGACTTCAGGAGGAAATTACCAATTATTGAGACTTAACTTCTTTCAAATGTCACTGACCATTACGTTCAAAATCAATTTCGTATGATCTGGATGATACTGATGGATGAACTGATAATTTTGCCTTGCTTCCACAGAAGGCCAGCATTTCCTGCAAAGACTGATTTAAAGCTTTCTCCAAGTGTTAGTCTAGCAAGACGTTTAGAATCCGTTTGCCTTCAGTTTGCTATCTGTAAAACAAAGATAATGGTACACCTCAAAGGTGTATTGTCAGGCTTAATCCATTAATTTTTATAAAGTTACTTTCAGCTTCTGAGATAGAAGGCACTAAAACAATGCAAAGTATTATTCATACTATTATTATTTTATGAGTCATGCCAAGACGTTTCTTCCTCTTCATAAGAATTCCAATAAGATCTCTTTCTTTATTGCACAGAGATGATGTTTTAAGTTTTCATATTTCCTCAGGAGCAAACTACAATGTTGAAGTGGCCAGCACATTTTTAAAAAACTGGTCCAATGTCCAATTCCTTTTTTGTTCTTAAAAGTGTTGATATTTGGACTTGACGATCTTAAAGGTCTTTTCCAACCTAAACAGTTCTATGAGTCTATGATTCTATGATATATAACTCTGATCTGACAGATGCCCAAAGATTGATACCTTCCAATTACCTGTGGTTTGTAATGTCAACTTGATAATTTTGCATTTCTACAAGCTCAGGATAATAACCACTGTGCTGAAGCTGAATAATTTATGAATTTTTTGGTCTTCCAACTTTGGAGGGATCCGTAATAACACATTTCAAAAAAAAAGAGAACTGATTACCTCTAATTGCTGTTTTATGAAGGTATCCATTCTAATAACTTCAACCTGAGTAGGAAACGACAGAACAGGCGTGTTAAATAGATAAACAAGGACAGATGAGGGGTTGTACGGGCAAGATGATAATTCCAAACCAAATGCATTAGCATAAATGCAGAAATCTTAGCTTGCTGCTTGCCTAACCAGTGCCAGATTGGAGTGACTTGTAGCTATCACTCAAGAGGCAGAGGAAGGTGTTAAGAACATGTTTAAATGAGAAGACGATGGCAGCTCTACAAATTTTGACAGTCAGTTTATCTGAGGCACAAGTTCGTTGCTCTTTGTTCTTCACCAGTTCCCGAAGGGCTTGATTTTCAGAAGTGCTGAGCACTTGCAGCTTCTATTGACTTCAAGTGGAGTTTTAAGTGTTCTGCACTTGTGAAAATCATGCCCAACTGGATTAGCACAAAGAGGTTTTTCTTTCAACATCAGCCAGAAATCTCTTTTCTTCCTACCTGACTTTTCCAGCAAAACACAGTTACTGTTTCCTAACAGGCACAATTGTATTATTCTATTATGTATTTCAGTTCCTTGGTGTCTTAGTGAATATGTGTTGGACGTTATTATGCATTTGTACCATTTCTCACATAGTCAAAGAAATAAGAGATGGAAAAGACCTGCTAGGTCAGCTACTCCATGTCTCCAGTAGTACAGCATTGTTCCTTTCTATATGTTTTCTTGTGTTTTGTTCCTGCTAAATACTGGAGACGTCCTCGTTTGAGGTTATAGTGACAAAGGCTGCACAACAGTTTATCTTTCTTTCAAAAATAATACACATATTTGGAAAGAAAAGAAACCAGAATATTTTTAATCCTCCCTCCAAATTGAGAAAAGTAGTCCTTTTATTCTACAAGCAGTTCTCCTTTTCATACCATCATCAGAGGAAGCTGCTGTCATTAGAAATAGGGGTGTAAATGCCGGATTCTTTGCAGATTATATTTTGATTTTTAAAAGTAGGAATGCATAACAAAGGTGATCTTTGTCTGTCTTTATTTCTGCTCTTTTGCTGTTTCATGGCCCCTCTCTCTCTCTCTCATGATTTCTGGATGCTTCTCCATTTTGGCATGTCACCAGGGATGCAAAATACCCTAAAGAATACATTCAACAATGTGTTTTCGTTCCACATTCAAATATATCTTTGGCCATCCTGTTCCGGAGAAGTCATTGCAATAGACATAATGGGCCATAATTCTGCCATTAAATTCAGGCTGACGATAGGAAGAAGGGTAGTCATTCCAGTAATAAAACTGACTGCCCAGTACAATATAGGCTTTCTCCCTCCCCTATCTGCATTAAATATAATTATTGGAAGAACAATCTCTGGATACATTTCAATAAAATACTTTCCCATAGTACTGTTTTCTAGGGCAAAATAATTCATTGTCTGTTTTAAAAGCCCTTATAAAAACACCTGTCTTTCGAAATGTTTGTTATTTGCACGATGAATTTCTCTAAAGTTTTCTCATAGGAAGATAATATTCATGTTCTTTAAATTTTCATTGTTATATCTATTTAACATATAGTACCTGAAGATTTTTGCTTTTATTGTTATTAAAATGACTGACTAAAAACTGAAGGAGGAAGGTAACCTTTAATTTATACTCCTGCTCAAGAAGAGGTCTTTTTATAGTTACATTCAGGTCATTTTTTTTTCCTGTGGATTATCTATACTATTAAATGGGGTTTTATTCCAATTTAGGAGACACTTCGTCTTTAAACCTGTACTTACATTAACTTTTGTACATGGTTGCCCAGGCAACAATGTAATTGCATGAAACAATGGCATTCTCCTATGTACCATTTATTGCAAGTTTGCATTTGAAAAAACTTCTTGTCTTATCATCAAAGCGGAATTTGTAACCTTCTGACAGCTGAAGGAATGTTCAGGGGCCTTGATTCATATTCATTTTCCCTTGTAATTTTAATGGGTACCATCACCTTTCATTTTCAGGGTATTTCTTTTTTCCCCCTATGCTAGTTACTGTTTTACATGAAAATTCTAGAGCAGGCAGAGGAAACTGATTAAAAAATAGCTCCAAGAAAATGCTGCAAGTACCATTCTTCGAGCTTGTAGCCTGTGAAATTGCCACTGTTTAATTGATCTTCTATAAGCTTATCTTTCCAGTGAGATGTACCATTATTGTACATTAATCAGTGCCTCCAGACATTATCACTGAGGTAACCAAGAGCTAATCAAGCAAGAATGGAGCTGGCAGACGCCAAGATGTCACGGATGCCTTGCTGTGTACGAAGTCTGTCAGAGTTTCAGCTTCCAAAGGAACCTGTTTTCGCAGGGCTGCAGACTTTGTATAACCTTGTCATAGCAATGGAAGAAGGGGCAAGCACCCTGAATGTCAAATAGGCGGGCCATGCAGGGAGCCGACGCTCCTGGAATCCTCTAGATGGCAAACAACAAAGTGACAGTGTAATAATAATAATAAATGATGCTATTTAAGAATAAACAAAATGTTCACATGTTGATTAGTTTTTACTAAATAGCAGTTTCCAAGGGAAGAGAATCAAGCAAAGCAAATTTACAGTGGAAAATATTCAAAATATATTAATCAGTCATTGCAAAGTGCCACTAGAAATTGCATTCCCACTTTTTAATTGATTTTATTTTATACGTGCTCATATAGGAAAAAAACCCATAAACCTCTGAATTTTCCTGAATGTTATTTCTGGCAGCTAGATGCCATATTGGGAAAATAACAGAATAGAAAAACAATAAAGTGTACCATATTCATTTAATCAATTTAACTAAAACTACGCTTATTCTTGCAGAAAGATCTGTGTGACACTTTACTGTCAATTGACAGAATCTGTAATTCGGGATAGAACGGAGCCTAAATTGCGAAGGGAAGCAGCTGAATCTTTGTGCCATAGGTTCTGTCATGTGAGACGAGTTTCAACTGCTGGCATGTCTGAGCTGCTTCTTTCTTGCTGGCATGTCGATGCCTCGATGGCATCCTTTGAATATTTCCTCCTACCATCTTGCTGGTGGTAGCAGAGAAGCAACTCCAGCGCTGGCATCAGCGAGGTGAAACTGTGCTGGTGCAGGCCTGTTCACGACTCTGCTAGTGGCAGTCATTTGTAGGATTTACCCAAAAGATATCCGAGGACTTGCGACCTACAAGTCGGCCTTAATCGCGCCCCTTACTAGATTCACAGGTGATGCAATGGAGTGAGAACAGGTCTTTCCCCTGAACCAGAGGGTAAAAAACATAGCCTGTGGTTGGTTACCCAGGGCTGGGAAGCTCGGTGTTTCTGACCTCCTTTTCTGCTACCTGGAGAAGCAGCCAGGTTTTCTCCCCACATATTTGTAACCCACTGATTTTCATGCAACTTCCAGGTGCACTGGAGGAAGAGAATTACTGCTGGCAGACATGGCAAACAAAGTCCCTGACACGGTTTGACTTCTGAGGCTTTCTTCTTCAGATTTTGAAAAGTCACTGTATTTGGCATGCTGTATTTTGTTCCCAGTTACCAAGAAATTTTAAATTAAAGAAATATACTGTGAAAGCATTAATAAGCAGATTTCGTATAGTTTTCAATTTGTAATTCCACTGACTTCTGTTGATGTATTCCAAATATAAACAGGTAACAGATCAAAATTTGCCCAGTGAATACATATACAGTAAATGTAAAACACTGAACCAAATTGCCTGCTGGCATACATCCATTGACAAAAAGGAGTTTTGCCAGAAGGTAGTTTGGCTCATTATAGCTAGTAATTTGATTATTAATAAGTGGAAAAATATTACTAATAGTTGCTAAGCTTTATTGATGACATTCTCAAAACTCTATTACTTCCACAGAGTGAATCTGTCAGTACTGCCTTACACGTCTTTTTGATTTCTGCGAGGATCATATATTCATGGTGGTTTGCAAGACCAAGGTCATTAATGAAGATGTTTTCTGTTGGGTGGGAGGGAAGGATTGGTTTTGTTTAATTAAAAAACCCCATGAAATAGAAATACTGCAGAGGGATAAATGTTTCCCTTTCTGAATATAAACATCTTGGCATCACCTCACTGTTTATTTTCAAAAACTGCCTAAGTTTTGCTTCCATATTTATCTAACAGCAGGGGATCATTATCCTGTGACAAAGTTCTATTCCACTGACATTATCTCTTAATTAGAATTCATCCTTTTCTAGTTCTACGTAGTCAGCCTGTAGTTCCCACAAGTCCCATAAAGCAATGTACATTTTTGGAGGCAGAGGGAAGAGGGAAGGTCTCGCAGACCATTAAAAGCTGTTTAATAAGCAGCCTGGTGTGGAAAAGGCTGCTTTTATTCTACATGGGCATATCTATGCAGAACTGCTGATGAGGGCCAGCCTCTGCCCTCCCTTACATCATGCCAACTGACTTTAAGTGATGTGCCAGGCCAGGAGGGAGGGCACCACTACAGTCGAGAAAATAAATTGCTTGTCTTCCTTAGGAGACAAGGAGAGGAATCAGCTTAGGGCTGTAATCACGCTACACTTGGAAGGTATTGGGGCAGGTAGAGGTAAAGAGCAACCTTGTAAGGTGCTCTGCAGCGCATAGTGAACGTGCACTGGGATCCCAGTCGTTAATGGCATCATTTCTACTGCTAAGGTTGGTCACGCTAGTCTCCCACGACTCCTCTTTTAGAGATGAAGGCACTTGCAGCTACTAATGCATCTTTCCCTTCTCTTAGGAAGCGTGAGTAGCATTATTCTGTTAGCCCCTTCATAACAGCAGATAAGCAGCCTGACACCAGAAGTATGCGTTTGGGTGTGTAAAACAAAAACCAATGAAAAGAATAATATAGAGATGTTAAGGCCCTTGCTCCTGCACCTTGACTTTTGGTAATCTATTGCAGTGAGACTTACAGCATCACTAAAAACATTCTAATGTCTGAGCAGCGAGCACTAAGTGAGAATATTAAAGTAGAAATCTCAAATAGATATTAATAGCTCCATTTCCATGTCCTGCGTTTCCGTGGGTAGAAATGTGAGTAGTCCTTCCCACTGGCGTTTAGACACACTACGTCTTCTGAACTAATTGGCATCTCCTACCCAAGGTCTGCCTGCACGAGTAAGAGAGCTGCATAGCTTGGCTAAGATGGTGGAACACACAGCAGCTGCTGTAAAGCATCTTTTCCTTTATGTAGTGCATTACAACAAAAGTCACAGCAAATAGACGTAAATCTAGGAAAAATAATAGTTATCCACAGGTTGGCAAGAATAGTGCCTGCTACTGGACTAGTAGCCATGTAAGAATCCAGTGTGAAACTCCTAGCCACCAGGTATAACAGAGACCAAAAATATAGCAACACTCCCCTACGATCAGATTCTTGAATGCATATCAAGAAAAACTAGAATTCTAATTGCCTAACAAGTTTCAGATCATATTAAAGCATATGCTTCAGCATTAAATCATTTCATTTTAGGGATTAGGAAGAGACCAAAGGGAGTAACCTTACCTGAACAGCTGTGTAAAGTAAGGATTTGGGGCTTTTTCGCATTTTCTTCCGAAATACATGCTATTAGACATTGTTAAGGAAAGAACAATGGAAAAGATTAGTCCATGAGATTCATTAATTGTGGCAATTCCTACGCTGGCATGATTTTTTGAAATGGTTTCCTGATAATGTTTTGCTATGAAGTAGCGCGTGAGGATAAAAGAAAATTCCATTAAAAGTCCCTAGTCTGTAAATTAGCCCATGTATAATTTCACTTAATGTTTTAAAGTGATGTTCCCAGTTCTGCTTTTCACATTATTATCATCTTCACTTACACCCCGTAAATTTGTTCAGATGTTCAAACCCTTTCTTTGTCCAGAGATGCAAAGAAGAAAAAGCGCAAAAGATACAAAAGCAAACTATTAGCAAGTTTATTAAATCCAGGAAGTGGTGTCTAATTGAAAAGTTTGCTAAATTTATTTAATGATGTGGTGCTACTGAGAGCTGTTATAACTTTATTGTATTGAATTACGCAATATCGTACTCCATTGTCAAATGTTTCCTTGGCTCTCATTAAGGCTATGATTCATGCTAATATTATATCATTTAGACAGGTTCCTCAAGCAGTGTTTTATTATTATTTGTTAATTTATGAAGCATAGTTTCAGTGTATCGTCGTACTTTATAATATTAAGGGAGGATAGAATATTAAACAACCAAATGCATCCAGAGACTCGGGGATAAGTCAGCTTCTGGGAGACAGCGTGTGTAAGGAGACAAAGGAGATATATTACATGCCCCTCAGGAACATCTGACAGTTTTCCTAAATGGTGTCTTTCCTTTTACATGGGCTCACGTTCCTTTCAGTTCTAGCCTGCCTTTCAGCAAAACTAGTGAATCTAGCTCCTTTCTCTAAGAAAACTATGTGAAACAGGCATTTTGTGCCTGTTTCAGGCATGTGAAACAGGCATGTGAAACAGGCAACACAGCACAAAACTTGTGTTGCCAAGGGTGGGTTTGCTGATTTCTCAGTTTCTGATGCTCTTGTTCCAATCTTGACGTTTCTAAATTGCCTTTACAATAATTTCTGGATTCAGTAAATCTATATATCTTTTTTAATTCCCTGCTATTATAAGCCATTCTTGGAACACACATGTTATGCTACATGGATATGACCATGCTTTTACAGTGAAAGCACAGATGAAAACTTTCGGGGACCTGGTTGGGTATAGCATGCACACAATTTTCCATATTCCTCCAGTGTGGCATCTGGGACTTGTATCCGGTTTTCATTTCACAGGCTGAATGCAGAAACATTTTGCTGACCCATCGGCCTCTCCGTTAGCTGTGCCCCATTCCCTGCTTGTGTTTCACTGTTATACAAGAACTTTTCTTCTTGCACTCCTCACCTGGAGTGGCGGAAGGATTGTGTCCATCTTCAGTTTTCTCCCAGTTCATCTGACCTGCTAGAATGACAATGGTTTCTCTGCTTCTCCTTCCCCAGGAGGACAGATTTTCTTTTTCCTTTGACATATGGTTGAGAGGTGGGATAGAGTCTTGGGGCTAAGTAGGTCATCAAAGCTCTGTCTAGTTCTTAAAATATAATTAGATGCTGAAAAAACATTAGTATTCAAATCCTGCAGAAATATGTTGTCCGTTCTCCTCTCGTTCCCTCTGGTTGTTGTGTTTGCAAGGCGTTTCTATGCTATTGTCTTTCAAAAGCCATTGGTACGTTGTTGCTTGCTATTTAATGTGAGGTTTTGCCCTTTCCTGACAGTTCTGTGAGACCCCCAGCCCCACTGAAAGGCACCACCTTGCCTCTGAGGAGCGGTATCCTGTGATTCTGCAAGCTTCAAGGAATCTTCAGCCATCCTGTGTCTTTGCTGTGGCTTCTGGTCACCAAACCAATTTGCTGGGCTATGAATCTCTGTTGGACCATTCCCATTAACCCAGTTCTGGATCTGGCCCAGTGCATTTATTTGTTTGCCGAAAGAGCATGCGGGAGTGCAAGGGCAGGCCTGGACCTGGTTTGACAGAGAGAAAAGGCTGGGTGCTGAGACACATGAATAGTTAGATTTGGTGCACAGGACTGTGCTTCTCATCCTCTGGTGCGACTGAGATGACTGGGAAGAGCAAGGCCCTCCGAGTTCCTGCTGGAGACACGCTTGGGGAGCCTAAAGCTCCTCTGCCCATTCTTTATTTCCACTGCTTTGTGGCTGAGAAAACAATTTGGAGTGTGAAACTATTTAGCTAAAGTTTGGTGTATTTTCTGTGATTTCTGAAGAAAGGTATGAATTTCCTGACTGCAAACAGATAGGAAGTCACTTGCCCTCCTCTGCATGTATCTTTCTCTATTTTCTCACTGAATTTAAATCAAGATATATTTTTGAAAAAGCATAATTACAGAACAACGTGTAACTTGGTCAAATTTTTGGGGAAAAAAAAAAATCTTATGAATAGAAGGAACCAGATGATTTGAAGCCTAACCACCTCAGTGTCATAGAAATCTTCATATTAGATTCATAAATTCAAAGTGTTTATTAAAATAATATATAAAATAGTATAGCACAAAAATGGTGCTCACATATAGAAACTTAATGGATCTTTCAAGAAAAGACTTGTATCAGCTTTGATCTTGTATGATGCATTTTGTTTTCATTTAAGGAAAGGAAATCTAAGTTTCTCAGCAAGTATCTGAGATCTTTGACTGTGTATTCATCACACAATGCCAAACAGTAAAGTGCTTACAAAAAGTACTGCACTGAACATAGTGATATTTGTCTCCTTTCAAACACTGGCTGTTCCTAAATTCTTCCAATTCCATTTGCTATGAAAGAGAAGTATTAAAAGCACAGATTTTTTTTTTCTTGTTTTCAAGTTCCCCATTAGTGATCATTATTTTCCTGCTTTTGTCCTTTTTTCCCCCCTTGCAATTTTGCTGTGAGTGATTCTCTCTGTCATCTTGCCGTAAATTGATTAATACTGCCCACTGATGCAGTGCACCACATGGCTAATATATCAGTTAAATGGAAACAGCAAACACCACCTGCTCCTTCAGGCAAATGGCACTTTGGAAAATGGAATGTGTAATCAATAGAATTAAACCTTAAGCAAAGCACTGCAAACAAATCCAGGGGCAAGGTCTTCTTAACTCTGTGGTATGAAAGATTTTTCCTTTTTTTTTTTAAATGATCTGTTTGGCTTTCTTTCAGTATATCAATTATTTTCCTGGTGATATACAGTATTCTCATTCTAACTGTTGTCATACAATTCGGTATTGCTTGGATCAAAGGTGATTTTTTTTATATGAAAAGTTTTAGATGGATCTGCTTCCCTTTATATGTCGGAGATTTACAGGACCAGTTCTTGTCAATGGCAGTGATAGGTAATAGGATAAATCCTTCCCATTGATGGGGAGATAAATGCTGCTTGAATTTAACTTTCAAATCTGCTAAAGACTGCTTAGCATTAAGGCATTTGCCTCGTTTGTGAGCACTTTAAAGATTAAGGATTTGAAGAGCAGATGCAAAAGACACACAGAACTTTTCAGCTGATGTCAGAATGATCTTCCCCTAATAAATATTTTTTAGAAGTAACAAAACTGGTCAGCTTTACTTCCCCAGTGAAAGAGTAAAATTTTAAAACAGGTTTTTAAAGGGAAGGGCAATAAATTTTAAAACAGGTTTTTAAAGGGAAGGGCAATAAATACAGAGGACCATACAAAGCAGAGGACTCTTGCAATTTGCATACAAGGAGAGAAAAGGATAATCTGTGCCCGAGATAATTTGTAAGTAACATTCAGCTCCTTCAGGAAGGCAAATCATTGCTTGGGAACTTTGGGCTGCCTAACACAGAGTGTCTAGTAACTGTTTTGGTTTAACAAATGGTTAAGGAAAATGAACTTTGCCCTTATACGTAGCCTCCCCTGGGTCAGAGAAGGCTCTCAGGGTACCTTCCGTATTCAAGTAGTGCCAATGGCTCCAGACACTTCATAAATCTGTAGATGAAAGCTCATGTAAAGCTCCTCTTATACCATATTCCATACCTGTAAGTTGCTACCCTTGACACATCCGTGAGTTTGTTTAGAGATATATTTTGTCTCAGATAAAGCTTGTTAAAAAAACGAATAAGGCCAATCATTAGTACATACCAACTGACAAACAAGTAGTCGGCTCCAGTTACATGAAAATAGCCCGGGTCTATCTCACGGCTGCTTCTAACAACTCACAGCAGACTCCATTCTCTGTTTGTGGTGTACTAGTAATTACGTTCTCGCTGGCAGGATTTAGAGTTTGGTTGCCAGGGCCCAAGCACCATGTAGCAAGTGTTTTGGTAATGAATAAAGACGGCAATCAGCAGCAACCTGAGAGCTAGCTGAATGAGACAATCTGGCGGGCACTGAGGGGGTCCTGCTGGCTTGCTCAGATGGGCAGCAGGCAGGGATGAGATAATTGATAGGAAAGGGTAATGAAAGGAAAGGAAGTGGGAGGGGGGGAGAGGAGAGAACAGATTTAGAAAATAGACAAAGATTTTGACCTTAAAGCTAATAGGCTACTTAGGATATTATTTTATAAAGACCAGGATAAAATGAGCTGGCAGCTGAATGTCAGTACAAACTAATCCTTTGTGTATGTGTGTGTGCTTGCGTGCGTGCGTGCACACGCACATGCACATGTGGTGGGCTGGGGAGGGAGGAAATCCCCATGTGCAGATCTTAGATGATTTCTAGGAAATAATAGAAAAGACATGAGCGGTTATTCGTAGGATCTGCAGTATTGCAATGTTCTCTTACCTACACAGCATGTTAAAACACATCAACCGGGTTTTGAAGTCAGGAACTTAGAGAGGAGAAATTCAAGGCAAGGGAGAGATACGACCTAGACATATTCATGTAAATATGGAAGAGTTTCATATTTCAGAAAATTGACTCCTCGTTTGAGACATATTGAATTCAATAAAAAGAGTTCCACTGATTTTTAAAGACCTTGAACATTCTCGCTTTGAAAAACTAAGTGGATATTTGTCTTTCCATCATCAAAATTATGAAAAACCCTACAAAAAGCTGCACATTTTCAATTGTACGACCTGGAAAAGAGGAGATTTTAAGAGTAACAAATGAAGTTGCGTATACTTTTCTTTGCAAATAAATCGTTTTCTTAGACTGAACTCTTGCAACATGATTACTCTTTTAGCCTTCACAGGCATGGAAAAAAAAAATCCCCAGATAAAATCCTTAGTCACAGAAGTCAAACTCCTCCCAAGACACAAGAGACAGGTTTTGTGGAAGTAAGCTCTTTTCCTGTGATTTTGCATCCTTCTGACACCAGCCTTGTGGGCATAGGAAAAGATTAACATTTTTGCATTGCTGTTTCATTGAATATATATATTTTTTTAAGAATGAGCACAGAGGTCAAGAGAGACAGGTAGGAAGATGGCAGTATGAACCAAGTGGAGATATTTTATACTTGGTGATAGGGCTTTGTTTAGATGGTCTTACATCCTTTTAGGCTACATTTTTGCTTAATATTGACATCAGAGCCAGGCCTTTCAAGAGTTCTCTTCAGCAACTTACCTGTTTCCCTGTTTATTTTTGTTTTATTTTTTAAACACATTATGGATTTTAATACAGGACAACTTCCCCAGACTTTCAGGTATTAGGAAGATTTCAAGAGGGTTTTGGGTAGTTTTCTGACTCTATTAAATACTGTAGGAGCGTGTGATTTGCTGTGTCATTGGGGCTGGTATCTTTTCAGGTCTGATAAATCAGATTATCTTGATCTGAGGCAGTACTTTGATAGGAAACCTCAGTATAGGACATGGATTTCAAAGGGCATATTCCTGGTGATTCAGTAACTAATGCTCCTCTTCGGAACTTATTCTAAATAAGTTGTTACAAAGTGCACAGCAGTGCTAGATGTTCTTGGCTTTAGGCAGAGGTACACCAGCACTTCAGGATGTTTGCTATTGAACATGTACTATGCTAGCTAGAACTTAGCCACAAATGCACCTTTTTCCTGCCCAGATTTCAAACAGAAATGGTATTCTTCACTTTCTGGGATTTTGAAAAATTTCACGCTGTGCTACTGTGTAGAGTTCATCAGTGCACTGCTTTCTCAGAAATATGGAAACGCGTTAGTGATAAAAGAAATTATTCCATGTAGAGTTTGACAAAGCGCTTTGGGATCCTTTTAGATAAAAGATACTATATCAGACATTATGATAGGTAGTAGTTATTAATACCTGTCATATTGTGACTTTCTCAATCACTTTTATTCTGCTTGGAGCAGTCTCAGGAAACTATCTTTTACCCAATTTACCATAATTGTGATGTGACCCATATTGTACCCTCCTTCTTTCCAAGACCTTTTGAAATACATTGTAGATGCTCTCCACGACCTTTCCTAAAAGCTTTTTAATTGAAATGTTGTCATGCAGCTTCCATATTTAAGATAATTTCATATTTTGATGGCCTTCAAACACAAGTTGAAAGTATATTACAAATAGGGAGGAGGGTAACAGAGTTGGTTTTTATGTGAGCTCCATCTAGTGCTTTGCTGGACCCGTCAGAATTCTGCATGGTCTAAGACATATGCCAGTTTCATCTCCATCTTTCAATTTTACCACATAAATACCAAGGCTGCAATGACTTCCTGCAAACGCTACTGCCCAAATTATACACAGAGAGAAGATGACTTGTTACCATACAGTATTACAAAGGGTGTTTGTATTGACTACGACTTTGGCTGCTCCATCATGCTTGGATGGAGGGCTATTCTTTGCTCTCAGAACTGTAGTAGAGGTTGTGACTGGACTTATTGGATTACTATTTTCCTGGGAGGGAACTATCGCCTCAGTTTGGATTTGTGGAGTGCTTAGCATAGTAGAGTCCTGTCTTCTTGTTATGACATTATGGTACTACAAATTATTATTGTTAAAAATAATAATATTTGTGGTTTGGGAAAATGAATTCCATGACTTAATTAAAACTATTGTCCAAATGTTTATATCTGGTTGACTGAATGCCCATGTAGAGGCTTTTGACCTCTAGAAATACTTGTGTTATAATCTCATAAGCTGTAAGGTAGTTCAAATATATTTTCTTAGGAATGTGGACCCAGAAATATCAGCCAGGGCTCTAGACTGGCTAATTCAGATTCAAACAAGAGGAGAGAAAGCTACATACTTAGCAGTGGCTTCATCTCAAAATAAACCTTCAAGCTATTTCCTTTTACAGATAGTACAGAGGACTATAAAAATCAGCACAATAAGTAGGCAAGTTACAAAAGCGATCATCCCCTCTACTTTGAACTGTAAGTAGAAGCTTGTAAGATAGTAAATTACAATATTGCTCCATCACAAAAAATGCAACCCTCCACTAAACTCAGAAACGAACATTATTTATTATACTAGGGCAAAATGCTGTATTACAGTCCAGAACCGAATTTATTCATGCTACAGCTTTCTGTTGTATATTGTTCACATAGGGTTTCCACCAGTTTCATCTTTTGACCTTCCACACGTGAAGAAGCACAGAATACGCAGCAAAGATCAGTCACTGCAGATAAAAAATCTGCAGTGTTGATTAGACAAGAGAATTATTCATTGGGCCAGATTCTCTGTGGTGTAATTTCACTTAGTTGTATTGAGTTCATTGACTGGTCTTTATTGACCTTATTTCTTTGACTTCATTGTGGGTATTCTGATTTACATCAGCTGAGGATCTGGCTCTCAGTATTTAATTTGCACAATAAATGATAGAAAGTCTTTTGAAAAGGAATCTGCAATGTAATTAATGAGAACTGATGCTTAACATTGGATCCTTTCCCAATAGCCTGTTATGCGGCACTAAACATTATGGGCCAAGTACTGATTTCACATTTTTACGCCAAACTCCTATTGACCTCAACAGGAGTTTCATGTGAGAAATGATAGCAGAATATATCCTATTATTTCTTGAAAAGGTCAGTGTTTTGATAAAAGTGGATGAAGCTGTCTTTTTCATAGCTGTCAAGCAACTTGGCTTAATGTAGTCACGGAATCTCACCATGATAATAGAAATCTGGCATGCTTGCCTTGGTACCACATTGTAGCTAACCGTCAGTCCTTGTCCTTGCTTTATATGATGGCTGAAATTCAGACTTTCTGAATTAGATATTAGTTACTGGAAGTGTGAGCAGGTCTAGTTGGAGGAAAATATATGCCTCTCTCACAAACATGTATTAACCATTTATGTTTATATTAATTTTTTGCTGAATTCTTACTCCTGGATTTCATGTTCTGTGCATGAGGAAGGAAATCCTTGAGTAGATTTTTGGCTCTCGGAGATAGTAACGTAAAAACTACAATTCAGACACTGAAAAGCATTAGCTTACAGAGAAAAATCAATCCGTTGCTGGTCACTCAACATTACTTCTACCTCTGGCAAAGACTAATCAAAATATTCTCTGAATTTGCTATAGCTGTTATTTACCATTATTACAGTTCTGTGGCACCTCCATTTTCCATCTATGATTTTTCTCTGCCTCTTGATCTCCCAAATTGCTTTTAAGTGTGCTCAGATAAAGCTGTTTTGACTGTTTTCTGGTGTCGTGCAAGGAGATTGCTTGTCCTTATAAACCAGCAGAGGAGGGTAGAAAAGTATAAAATCAGAGCCATAAAAAGATATTTTGTGCCACTTTTTCCCCTGCAGAGTTCAATGTGCCGACCCAAGCTGGAAGAGCACTAGCCCCATCTTCTCTAGCCCTCTAGCCCTTTAGCTTCCTCTGTAGGAACTGACTGGAAGCTTGAACTCCTTGGTTCAGGCTCAGAGGCCTTGGATGTCTCTATCCTTTCTTCATCCCCTGACTTTCCATTTTGTCTTTCAGCTGCCAGGCTCTCACCTCTTGAGCCTGCGCTCATTGCTTGTTGTCCCTGCTACTGTGGATCTGCAGGTTCTCCTCTTGCAGCAGGTGGTAAGGGCTCAGGCACGTTTGTCCCCATGTGGTATCTTTTTGGCCCAGTCTTTATCATGACTCTGTATAAGAGCCTATGTGATTTTTCAAACCACTTTTTCAAGCATGCACTTTGGATGCACTTCATGTGTTCCTTCTTAAGGTGTTTGGTCTTGCTTGAAGCTGAAGTCAGTTTGTCCTTTCCTCCTTTCCTCTGCATATTAAAAGAGAAGGATTCAGTGACCTCATAGCATTCCCAGTAGCTTCCCAAATCCTGTTTTAGGGAGAAGATTCAGATGCTTCAGTCCTGATGGTTCTTGGTCTCTTTTAGTTTGTATTTCAGCTTCAAAGCTTCTATGTTGAGAAAACTCTCCACGGGAGCTCTTGGGAGAATGACATACATGTGCGGAAAAGGCTGTGGCGTACCTTGTATGGCATTTAGAATTCTTGCCTTTCCTAGGCAAAACTCAAAAAGAAGTTTGGTGCACTATATCTTGTTACCTAGTAAGACAGGAAAGGTCAGAAACTTGAAAACATTTAACTTTTTTTTTTTTTTTTGCAAGCATGCATTCTGGGATGCAACAGATCACTTCTGGGGAAAAATGTCATTAATCTCAGTTTGAGAATTGGAGAAGTGATGACCAATTTTGTATATTGTCTTCTGAACAGAATTGACACTATGTGTTGTTATGCGTTTGAACAACTGGTATACGCTCCAAGCACAATTTCCCTAATATAAGTGGCTGGTTGATGAGGAACACCATGGTGGCATCCTGGACTCAGGCTCATCTTGTCCACATCACCAACACTATACTGGGGTCATTACATTGCATAATATATTTCCCTGTTTGCCATTCATAGATGAATAAATATGAATAGAAGTGGCTAAATGGGAAGCCTTCCTGTGTTGTTATCATTTGAGAATGGAAGAAGGGAGGTGAATTTACATCTTTTTTTCCCTGCGTCTTCACTGGTGATCTAAAACCCTTTGCATGGTTTGGCTTTCTTTACAGAACATTGGTGCAAAATGGGAGTACCTATTGATAGTGAGCTGTGATACCAACTGGCTTTCTGGTTTGGATTAAGGTATTGGTCTGCCTCTGTAAATGTCTACAGCCCTAACTGATCCTTTTTCAGCATTTTGCTGAGATTTGCTCCAAGCTAGGAGCTTGATCTGGGGCTTTCTCAGTAATCAGTGAAGAAAAAGGCACTTCCAGAGTGAATTTGATCTTAGGTTAGCTCAAATGCTTTCTGGAGGTGTCTGTCTCTCCTGCTTAGCTGTATAGGTTGCTTGGGGTGACTTAACTCCTAAATAAGGTGCACCAATTCAATTACAAAAGACTGTGTCCTCAACCTAATCTTGGGATGAGTGCATCTAAAGCAGTGTAAAAGGGAGGGAGCTGTTGGCAGGATATTTCCTGGAAAGGAACCCTGATTTTGGAAAAAGCTTCTGTCATCTGAAGTAGCCTAGATTTTTTTTCCCCCCTTTGAGAGGTGTGCTGTAAGGCTGTATGTGCCCCCAGGCTTTCTTAGGAAGACTGGAACAGCATGGATGTTTGAGGAGTGGTATTGTTTGGGTAAGACTTGATTTCTGACAAGCCATGGCACTTAGTAAGTTTGTATTGCTTTATTATTATAAAAGCAGACTGCTGTAGTGAATAGCACAGAGGCTTCTGTATGGACTTCTTTTTTGGGAAACAATGATCCCATCAAATTGCCCGTATGACTCATGCTAAGTGTTTGAATCATTTTTATTACACTGCTGTTGATGGCTTGGAAAAGTCAAGTTTTGGTCATCAATTTATTCTGCATCTTTTATATTGACTGACTCTTGTATATCAGAAACATGGTCATTTAGACATTTTTATGAGTTCAAGGAAAGATGTTCTGTGTAAATAACATCTAGTCAGGAATGAAAAGCAAAATGGGCACATATGACCTGATAACGTATAAGTATGATGGCTTTAAAGCTGTATTTGGTTTGTAGCACACTAAATCAGAGAACTGGATAAAGAGATTGCTCAGCTGACAGAAATACACATTATGATGTTAAAGGACTGAAAAGTTTTATTTTTATGCAGAGCTAGCTAGGTCCTGAAACACAACTGAGAACTGCTTCAGGGGAAAAAAAAATACAGCAACCACCCCACCCCCCCCCCCAACAGGCAACCCCCCCCTCCCATTTTCTGTTTCTTTTCTGTCATGAATTGTTTTTCACATATTTCCATCTTGGTTATACAGAAGGTTAGGGAGGGAAAAATCAATTAGATTATTTTAAAGTAAGTTATTAATAGCCTGGAATTGGTTATATGTGTACCACTTAGGTAGCATAGATGCACTGTGGTTTTTCAGGATTTATTTTTCACATTATAGCTCTTTCTTTGCCCCATATTGCAACTATTTAACACCTCTCTCTGCAAGTCTCCTTCCTGATTTATTTTATAAGTCTCAGCTACACTTTAAAACTTGGGCTTCCTTTACCTTGAAGCCTCAGCTAAGAAGGTTTGAGAATATTAGGCAAATGTGGGCTTGGAAGCTGAGAAGAAAACTGGGTGATTTCCCCCAATACTTGTTTTGCAGACGTTTGTGTGACCTGCTAAGGGTACACATCAAAGGGACCTTGGTGTGGGCTGAGCACCACTTCATAGGCGAGGTGTAAACAAAAAGAAGAACTAATGAAGGAACTGATGATTCCCTCCTCCCCCCGTCATCACTGATTTACAAATAATCCTGTTAAAAAGCAAAAAGTGGCAAAATTTGTGGGTTTAGACCTGCAAGATCACATGGCTTCTTTTGCAAAAGGATGCTTAAAATATATTATATTTAAACACTTCAAATACCTATATAAAAATACTAGCTTCCAAATAGCTACAAGCATTTGAGCCTTTTTATCTCAGCATAAGCGAAATATCATAATGTCTGCACTTTGCGATGAAGAAGAGTTTTTTTCACTTCGGTCGTACTTTAACCACTACATTAGACTGGGTTTGAAAAACTCAATAATATGCCTTAAGAAAAGCTCCAAGAAAATCCTACAGTAGAGTCTGAGTACGTTTATCTTATTTCACATTAGTTAAGGGTAAGGCTTGCATGTAGTCCCATTATAATCAGTGGGACTACTCCCATTAGTATGGCAAGCTGGATTTGGCCCTTTGTTTGTGATTACATATTCTCTGCCTGGTCTGTTAGACTGAAGGGTATAATAAAATTAAACTATTGGATTAGAATGGTAATTTCCAAACACAAATCAGCAAGGGAACATGATTACATTTGCTGCTGGAGGATAAAGTGAAACATTCCTATTTCTCTCTTGGTGTATCTAGGCTGCCTAATGGAAGTAATTGTGTGTATCCGGAACAAAAATGTGAACAAATGCAGAAATATGGACAGAAAAATGTGTTCCTAAAAAGAAGGAAAAAATCGCACAGATTCTTCTGATTCTTCTTGACATTTAGATCAGCAGCCGCTTCTAAAAGCTACTAAAAATTGTTAAGGCCTGCTCCTGAACAGATTTCCTCTGTATGGGACTAGGAATAGCTTTTCTGTGTAAATAGTTGTCTTTATCCAAAAAAGAAGCCACCTTTTTCTTTTCTTGATGAACTAGATTGTGACTATAATACAATGTGCTCTGGAAGGGGAAATTACTTCCAGTTTCAGTTAGGCTATAGCTGTTAGAAACTTAAAAGTTCATCCATCCTTGTTGAGCTTCAGAAAATGATGAGAGCACGGTTTACAAAACAAATGTTATTATTCAGTGGTTCACTGTTAAAGCTGGTGCTCAGTAGTAAGAGCTAGCTTTTACAGGGCATCAACCAAACTCTTGGAAATTATTGAAAATTGCCCTATTGAGTTATGCACATTTTGGATCCATCTCACAGCAATTTGCATTTCAACTTGTACAAAATTCTTCGAAACATAACAAATTAAGCTTCTGTGTTTTCTGTCAGGATAAATAGCATAAACCTCATTTAACAGACAAGCAGAACTAAGGCCACAAATGATTCATGCACTTAAGTCTGCAGTTGGGTATCTACCACCCTTTCAGCCCTACGAAAACCGTTTCGCCACTATGTTTATGGTTTCCATTCCTCTCATCACTGGTCCCTGACATTTCAGAGTCTTTTGAACCATAATAGACTCCGGTATACTTTCTTTGTAACCCCTAGAAACATGTGATATTACATTTTTTGCTCGACTTTCCTTTTTTTTTTTTTAAACCTACCGTGTAAAGGTGCAATCTGCACATCTTTCAGAGCATATTCACTTTTGCAGAGCAATATAAAAACATCAGAAATGCCCTACTGAGTGAGACAGTGGTCTGTCTAACTCAGCGTACTGTCTCCCACAGTGGCAGCAAGAGATGCTGTATAAAGAGAGCGGATGAGCCTGGCCGCTACCTGCAGTCCCTTCCCTTCGCAACCCCTCGGCAGCCACAAGCACTGGATTAGGGATATTAGAGAATACATCCCCACCTATTCCCTTTAGGATCTGTTTATGGACCTGCTGTCCCTGAATCATCTAATCTCTTTTTGAACTTGCCGATACTATCTGCCTCCATGGCCTCCTATGGCCACAAATTCCAGAAGTTCAGTGCCTGCTGTTCAAAAAACATACTTTTATCTGTTTTAACCCCGTGTTCCACTAGTTTCAGTAAGAATGATGGCACCTGGTTTTAATTGTGAGATTTGGTGAGTAACAGCTCTGTTTTCTGAATTCATCTTACCCCCTGCCTTCAGGATTTTGTAAACCTCAGTCACAACTCACAGCCTTCTCCTCTCCAAGTGGAAAAGTTCCAGAATTTTCAAAATAATAGAATCATAGAATCCTTTCGGTTGGAAAAGACCTTTAAGATCATCAAGTCCAACCGTTAACCTAGCACTGCCAAGTCCACCACTAAACCATGTCCCTAAGCACCACATCTACATGTCTCTTAAATACCTCCAGGGATGGTGACTCAACCACTTCCCTGGGCAGCCTGTTCCAATGCTTGACAACCCTTTCAGTGAAGACATTTTTGCTAATATCCAATCTAAACCTCCCCAGCGCAACTTGAGACCATTTCCTCTTGTCCCATTGCTTGTTACTTGGGAGAAGAGACCGACCCCCACCTCCCTACACCCTCCTTTCAGCCAGTTGTAGAGAGCGATGAGGTCTCCCCTGAGCCTCCTTTTCTCCAGGCTAAACAACCCCAGTTCCCTCAGCCGCTCCTCATCAGACTTCTGCTCCAGACCCTTCACCAGCTTCGCTGCCCTTCTCTGGACACGCTCCAGCACCTCAATGTCTCTCTTGTAGTGGGGGGCCCAAAACTGAACACAGTATTCGAGGTGCGGCCTCACCAGTGCCCAGTACAGGGGCACAATCACTTCCCTACTCCTGCTGGCCACGCTATTTCTGATACAAGCCAGGATGCCATTGGCCTTCTTGGCCACCTGGGCACACTGCTGGCTCATGTTCAGCCGGCTGTTGACCGACACCCCCAGGTCCTTTTCTGCTGGGCAGCTTTCCAGCCACTCTTCCCCAAGCCTGTAGCGTTGCATGGGGTTGCTGTGGCCCAAGTGCAGGACCTGGCACTGAGCCTTGTTGAACCTCACACAATTGGCCTCGGCCCATGGATCCAGCCTGTCCAGGTCCCTCTGCAGAGCCTTCCTACCCTCGAGCAGATCAACACTCCTGCCCAACTTGGTGTCATCTGCAAATTTACTGAGGGTACACTCGATCCCTTCATCCAGATCATTGATAAAGATATTAAACAGAACTGGCCCCAGTACTGAGTCCTGGGGAATGCCACTTGTGACTGGCCACCAACTGGAGTTAACTCCATTCACCACCACTCTTTGGGCCCAGCCATCCAGCCAGTACCCAGCGAAGAGTACACCCCTCCAAGCCATGAGCAGCCAGTTTCTCCAGGAGAATGCCGTGGGAAACCGTGTCAAAGGCTTTACTAAAGTCTAGGTAGACAACATCCACAGCCTTCCCCTCATCCACTAAGTGGGTTGCCTTGTCATAGAAGGAGATCGGGTTAGCCAAGCAGGACCTGCCTTTCATAAACCCGTGCTGACTGGGCCTGATCACCTGGTTGTCCTGTACATGCCGTGTGATGGCACTCAGGATGATCTGCTCCATAACATTCCCTGGCACTGAGGTCAGGCTGACAGGCCCGTAGTTCCCCAGATCCTCCTTCCGGCCCTTCTTGTAGATGGGTGTCACATTTGCTAACTTCCAGTCAGCAGGGACGTCCCCAGTTAGCCAGGACTGCTGGTAAAGGATTGAAAGCAGCTTGGTGAGCACTTCCGCCAGCTCCCTCAGTACCCTTGGGTGGATCCCATCCAGTCCCATAGACTTGTGCGTGTCTCAGTGGTGTAGCAGATCACTAACTGTTTCCCCTAGGATTATGGGGGCTTCATTCTGCTCCCTGTCCCTGTCTTCCAGGTCAGGGGGCTGGGTACCCGGAGAACAGCGGTGTTACTATTAAAGACTGAGGTAAAGAAGGCATTAAGTACCTCAGCCTTTTCCTCAGCCTTTGTCAGTATATTTCCCCCCCACATCCAATAAAGGATGGATATTCTCCTTAGCCCTCCTTTTGTTGCTAATGTGTTTGTAGAAACATTTTTTATTTTCTTTTACTGCAGTAGCCGGATTAAGTTCTAGCTGGGCTTTGGCCCTTCTAATTTTCTCCCTGCATAACCTTATGACATCCTTGTAGTCCTCCTGAGTTGCCTGCCCCTTCTTCCAAAGGTCATAAACTCTCCTTTTTTTCCTGAGTTCCAGCCAAAGCTCTCTGTTCAGCCAGGCCAGTCTTCTTCCCTGCCGGCTTGTCTTTTGGCACATGGCCATGGCCTGCTCCTGCGCCTTTAAGATTTCCCTCTTGAAGAATGTCCACCCTTCCTGGACTCCTTTGCCCTTCAGGGCTGCCTCCCAAGGGACCCTGTCAACCAGTCTCCTGAACAGGCCAAAGTCTGCCCTATGGAAGTCCAAGGTAGCAGTTCTGCTGACCCCCCTCCTTACTTCTCCAAGAATCAAAAACTCTATCATTTTGTGATCGCTATGCCCAAGACAGCCTCCACCCGTCACATCACCCACAAGTCCTTCTCTGTTCACGAACAAGAGGTCCAGCAGGTGCCTTCCCTCGTTGGCTCCCTCACCAGCTGCATCAGGAAGTTATCTGCCACACGCTCCAGGAACCTCCTAGACTGTTTCCTCTCTGCTGTATTGTATCTCCAGCAGACATCTGGAATCTCCTCATTAGGCAGCTTCTCCGTCATCTTACTCATTTGCAACCCTTCTCTGTACCTTCTCTCATTCTCCTGTGTCCTTCTTAGGATGCAGACACCAAACACAGTACTCAAAACATTCATGTTCAGAAGGGTGTGTGTAGCAACAAAATCATTCTGGTATGCAACAGCTTTTCTGCTGGTTCCCAACATCCTGTTGGGGGTTTTTTGGCTGCCATTGTAGCAAATACAAGTGGGAAGTGAATATCTGACATGGTTTTTTAACACGGAGGGGGAGGATTGGAAAGAAGTAGTTTACCTAAGCTCTAAATTTTTCAGGATGGGGTCTTTAAATAATCATTTGAACACAAGCTACAAACTGAGCCATTTGACATTTTTCTTGTTTTTTTACAGGTCAGGGATTTTCTCTGTTCACAGTTTAAGAAAGCAACAGAAGTGTAGTGCCAATGGTGATTAGGATGGTTTATGGTTAATGCCAGCGGTTTATGGTTAGGAATGAACAATAGAGTAGATTATCTTAACGAAGTCTGCTTAAAGTAGCCTCTGTGTGGTTTATTCTTGTTGTTTTTCAAATTAACTGATACTGAAACTGGACCAAGATTTAAGAAAGGAAACAGAGAACAGGTAGAAAATGTATACTCAGGTAAAGTGATACCCAAATGTTTTAAATACTGTCATTCTAGCAGCCTATGGAGGGCATATCACACTCCTTGCAGACCAAATAAAATGATAAACATCTTCCATTTGTCTGATATGCTGCAGCTGTTGCAGCCTTTTGGTGTGATTTACTTGCAACACAAGACATTTTGTTAAGGCAGGCAGACACAGTAATGACTGTAGGATTAACTAGAGATGTGGGTGGAATGCAGGGGACTGTGCACCGGCCCTTGCCCAGACACGAACTCAGGACGTGGCCAGGATGTGCACCTGGATTTGGGAGACACCGCTGGGCCTTGCACAGAGATGTGCCCCGGGAGGGAAGAAGAGATGTGGGGTCCATGGCAGAGAGCATACGCTGGCCTTCCCGCAGCAACTGTAAGTCATGTTTTGCTTCATCCTACAGGAAGCCCTAACTATTTTGCTGGTGTTATGTTCACTCTCATGCTTGTTGCCTGACCTAAGCAAGCGCAATTAGGTGTAGCACAAACACAGACCAAAAAGACAATCTTTGTCTCTCAGTAGTTTACGGGGTGTGTTAAATGGGATGACAACATTTTTCAACCTCTCAAATGACTGTGAAACCAGAATTGCCCAGGGATCCACATCCTACTGTAATGGAGCCGTATATGTACTGAAAAGGACAGATAGCTGCGTAGAAATGACTGTTCCAGTCTCTCTTCAAAATTGAGTAAACTAAATTTTATGACAATTTCATAACATAAAGAATACTGAAAGTATATTTTAATAATCTAATGTGTTACTAAGAAAATAAAGGAGGACTATTCAAAAATATAATTATTTTCATGGCAACCCCTTTGAGATCATCAAGCGTCCTCAGGTGAAGCTGTATTAAAAAGACATGCACTTGTCTCCCATACTTGCTAATGACTCTCAGTGATATTCATCCTTCAATTTCTTTGTCATTAAAAGAAGTAGGTAGTTAGTAATTAAATCCTTCAAAAAAAAAAAGAAAAAGAAAGGAAAATATTAATTAAGGATTAGGTGAAGCTTGTTTAATTGAACACATGAGTAATACTGTAGGAAGGAAACACGTACTTGCTATACAGGAAAGTACCTGCAGAGTTTGCTGTACTAAAGACTCAAACTACTACAAGGGATGATGATGAAGTAAACAGATATGGTTTATCTAACAAGAACACAGCCTTTAGAAACTGGGGGGGTTTGTTCCCTTTAGGTCTCTGGAATTTACAGTAACATCCTTTTAAATACATAGTCATGAAACTTACATTTCCATACACTGTGTTAGGTTGAAAAGTTATATCATTATGTTCAGGAAATGGAAAAGAGCTTGAAAGTCTTTTAAAAACATCTTGGGAAGACATTTTGGTGTTGTATGTAACAGCAATTCAGGTAAAGGCAACTCATTCAAACAAGATATAAACCAATCCTCTTGGCTCGCTATAACCCACAGCATTCCTTAAGTCCTTCTGGAAAGAGAGTCAATAGGACAGGAAATATTTTTTCTTTTTATGACATCTGATATAGACAAATTTAGAAATCTCACAGAAAAAGCCTATCTGCCACATTTTCAAATTGCATGGCAATAAAGTTTCAAGAAAGGCAATGCTCTCTGAGCCCCATTGCTATGTGTGGGTAGCTAGTGGCATGATGAAGCACTACCTTATGCCTCTCTACAGAAAAGAATATTTGCTCAGCTCTATCTGACAAACAGACCTGGAAATGAAAACTGCCATGATGCTTCAGTCCAGCAAGGCACCAGTGGAGTTAATGCATTTCGGCTGCATAAACCGCAAATATATATAACATGGCATATATAGAAAGGCCACTGAATCTTTAAAGGGAAACAGGCAGAGCTAATAGGTTTCTTTGAATATAAACATCAGTATATATTTTCGTGACTCAACTCAGCATATTCTATATGGGTTGTAATTTTAAAATTAGTGGTTGGAGGGAGAGATAAGCACCATCAATAAATTAAACTGTAACCCAGCGGTTTAGTCATGAAAGGTTAAAATAAACTTGCTTGATTGATTATGAATTTTAAACAGTTTTTCTTCAATGTAATCAGTGCTCTACCAATGTCATTGCTCATTAAAGAAAAGATTTTCATTCCAACATTTGATTGAGGATGTTTTTTCTCATTTGCATTTTGCTTTCTACCGAGTAAGCATCTTGCCTTCAGAATTATTAGATTTTTTCCCCCCTTGTCTGTCCATAAAAGCCGTAAAGTGGGATGGAGCAGTGATTTAGAGGGATACTACATAAAGATTGAATGAAGATATTGACTACCAGGCCCTAATGCAAACAGGACTGTCTGATGGACTGCCTTTGACAGAATGATGGAAGGGGGCCTTGTGGCCTACTTAGCTGCCCTTCTAATTGGCCTTTATGAATATTTAATGAAATCAAGATGAAATTCAATCAGAGCTTTTACCTGCTGAATCTTAGGGAAAAAAGCAGGATATTATTAGATTTTCCTAGCCCTTATATACAATAAAACTGTACTGAAATGTCTGTGTGTTAGTCAGGTGGCTGAGATACGCTTTTTATCCAGAGACTTGGTTTCTTCCAAAGGAATTAACCTTTTTACCACAAAAAGCAGCATGATTTTCCATTTGCATGCATCACTGGTATTTTATTACTGGCATAGTATAATGTTTAAGCCATAAACAAGCAACAGCTATTCCCTTTGAAAACATACCCTTAGCAAATTCTTAGTCTATGCCAATTTGAAGCCTTTTAGAGAACTTTGAGGTCATAGTTTCAGAACTACATAATGTTGTAGCCTAATATTTTGTGCCACATTGGTTGATGTATGAGAGAGAATTTGCACGATCTCATTTCTCAAACATAATCTAGGTTGCATCAATAACATTACATTATAGCAATGAGGTATAAAACAGTCTGACAGGCTCCTGCTGTAGTACACTCTTACATTCATTTAAATGTAGATTTTGTTTTTCTGAGTGGAATGCCAGAAAAGCTTTTCATAGAAGCACAATGAACAGATTAATCTATAAATGGTAAATTCAACAGTGAAGAAGGTTTTCCCCATTTTTAGTATTGTGAATTTTATCTTTCTCCCCCAAGATAAGCTGTTTATTCACAGTATGTTGCTTTTATGCATTTTCGATATCATTTTTTGGACAGAAAGGAGTTTGGTACTCAGAGATAAACACAGCATGTTAATACTAAGCAATGCATGAGTAAAACCTTACAGATGTGACTAAATAAGAACAGTTCAATATCGTTATTTAAAGGCTTGATTTCTTTAAAAAAATTAGTTACGTGGGCATCAGTAATGCTCCCTTTGGTCTCTAATGCTGATGTCACCATGTATACAACACACAGTTGAGCAACAGACAGGTGCATGGTATTATTAGGTGGGGCATGGATGAATGGATACCTAGCTTCCCTCAATTTTTAGATATGTGTAACTATCTCTTCCTTAACACATAAACTAACGGTAATGTTATTAGGATTATTTATACAGGGCTGTGCATGAAGACTGTGTGATAAGCTCCCAGATTCTGTGAGAAGCTTTTAGCCTGGTGCTTGTACTTCCATGTGTCTGGGCAAATATCAGGATTAACAGTAAATAATGAAATAACATCCATTCTGGGGGAGACCACAGGTCTGTGCATTCCAGCGTCTTGCTCCAGCAGTGCCCAGTGGCAAATACTCAGGGGAAAGTTATCGGAGTGGATCCCCGATGCTAATGGGCTTCCACCTTGGGTCACGCTGGTAGCTGTCCAGGTCTCCACCATGGGGTGGGGCTTCTTAAGGGCCTCTATGGGTTGCTGTAGGAGCTAGAAATAGTCAGAAAAGAAAACAAAAATAGAAAAAAGAGAATGATAAATCTTACAGCGAAGCTGAACAAACTGGCAGCACTGGTGTTTCTGTTGGTATTTCACTGAGCTGCACCGGTATTTACTAATGCCTGACTCTTGCTTTACTGTGAAGGGCTAGGCTGAGCTGACACTAAATGTGCTTGGCCACGAAGAGCCCCGGGGCCATGAAGAAGCTGCTACAAAAGCACAAGGTTAACAAAGAGGTGCCTGTGCTTTCCTGTTCAGCTCTTACACTGACGCATACTTTAACTTCTAATTGTATTTTTTCTTCTCCCTTTCAATGGTGTGTGAGCTGTGAAGCTTGGGATTTGGGAATTCATAAGCAAAATCTGAATTCACACAGGAAAAGCAGTTCTCCCCAAAGCTCCATTCCGTCAGGTAGCTCTTTACCCAGGGGACAGTCATCTAGTGTAAACAGCAGCCTACACCCTGATGACTAAAACCGTTTTAGAAGCAAACTAAATGAAGTTATATCAGCATATTTTGCTTTTTTTGAGTCTTCTAAGTGTACACAAGAAGTTGAAGGATGGGTAAGAGAGTGAATACTCATGCATGCAGATACATGCATGAATCCTGAGCTAAGAAAAATAAACACTTGACAGTTTTTCAGAGGGTAAAGACTTTGTATAAAGTCAGGTACAGAACTGGCGATGAAAGTATAAGGCTCTCCACATCAACCTTAGTTTGGCTTTACATGAACTGTACACATGGATGAGATATTTCAGCCCACTGTTCAGAGCAGCGTGTTCTTTGCCTCTTATTGTCCAAAGTCCTTTTGTAATCTATCCATATGAAAGATGTAGGTAGCACATATCTTTTAATACATCTGAGAAAAGAGTATGCACCAGACACTGAAACTCGAAAGTACCTTCTGCAGTATTTCTCAGTAATACTCAAATTATTTTGTCAAGCTTTGTTTAAATGGACTGTGAATATTAACGTCACAGATTTACTTTCAGTAGATTGAACACATCAGTTTGTCTTCAGATCAAACAGATATGCAGTGGATTTCCACATAGAGATTGGATTGCTTATTTAAACACAAGTTTTAGTGGTGATAATTAAAAAAAAATAGGGTTTTGCATGAACATGGTCAAAACAAAGTAAATTTTGATGCCTACACAGAGCAGTGCTTAGAAAGATAAGTCGACTTGCTTTCTCAGAAACTATATCCAAGATACCAGTAGCCTTTGCACAATGAAAGCCATGACAGGGAATGATAATTTTTTGAATGTTTAAGAGTTCATTCTGTTCATCCCTCTGTTAAAATCAAAATGTATTCAACATCCCATTTTAACGTCTCACTCGTCTGCACTTGATGCCTTGGAGTTTCATCCAGCTTTCACTGTTGCCTGAACCCCTAACAGTGGCTTCAGCAGTACTAAGGCAGAATATAACTTACCAAGTGAACGATATGGTATGAGGCTGATAATGAAATTTATGTTCAAGTCAAATTCAGCTATTCGTGGGGGATGCATTCCTTCCTGATGTTGATCAGAAATGAAAGCAGATGTTTTAGATTTGGGGAGGATTGCTGGTGGTACTGGAAGTGACGTGAAGGTGGTAAAGTACACCAGTGACTCTTCTAATATCCCGAAAGGTCAGGGACGAGTGAAATGTGTTATGCCTAAATCAGGACATGGGCATAACACATTTCGCATAGAAAATTCCTTTGTGGTGTATCTCTATGTATTTCTTCTCTCCTTTCTTCTTGGCAGAAACTTCTTTAACTTGAGAAACCAGTAGTTTCTAGAAATCATGGGTTTGATCTGAATCTCTATTCACCCTGGGCAGAAGATCAAGTTGCTAATTATTTTGTGGCTAGTTACCAGTGTGTGAACTTGCAATAGAAATCAGAAGAGGTATTAGCTGGAATGCTAGAAAATTAATATTTGCTAACATTTCTGAAATCCTACACATTTAAAAAGAGAATGATATTATTTGCTTCTTCATTTATAGATTTAGAGACTGAGTAGCATCTGGGAGTTACTTTAGAGGCCTTGGCAAGGCTAGGAGTGGAGTCTGGGGCAAGAAGCTAACATGACTGTCCTCCTTCTCTCTGTTCATCACGGAGCTGGGGGAAGATGTTTTAGGGGTCAGCCCTAGAAGCAAGGAGTAGGTGGAGTCACCAGACAAGCAAGGGCAATTTATTTCCCAGGACAGGAAGCAGCAACAGCAGGTGCAGAGGTTGCAGAAGGCACCTTTCAGTAGCCAGTGCAAGAACCAGATGTGGTTTTAACAGCTTGTTTTACTAAACAAGCCTAAACCACTTCCAGCAGAGCTTTGTGTGCAAAACTGTTAGGATACTAACTTGTGTCAATGTTTGCTTCAGTATCCTGTAGCTAATCATGAACTCTAACAAGCAGTATGATAGATTAAGAGAATATATGTGTATTCAGATAATAATGCCTTGTCCTTCCAGAGGTAATGTGCCTTTTCTTCTCTATTAAAGAGGTCTTTGCTCTTTTATTTACAGAATTGAGGAGTGACTAGTGTCAACTTCTTAGCTATTGGACCTGAGAGACACTCTGCTGGGATCTGCTCCCAGTTGTGTAACTGATTTTCTCTGTCATCTTAAGTATATCACTCTTACCTCACTCCGACCATTTGTAAAACAGTAACCACACCAAATCAGATCAAAGGTTCACTTCGTCCTGTAACCAGTAATGAGCTGTAACAAACGCCATTGAGAGTTCCCACAGCGAGCAGTTATGGAATAACATATTTATAGCCAAATTTCTTCCTGAAAGTAACAGAACATGGTTAAAGTCTTACTTGAAGCATAAGAGCTAATTCCTCTACTACTTTCTACCCAAAAGTAAACCTGAATATTCTCATTAGATGTACAGAAATCAAATAATTCTTAAATGATACTAAGTTTTCCTCTACTGACTTGCGCTAGTGTGTTTCAGAGATTAGCTATGCATATCGCAAGAACCATTCATGTAATGTTTTAAATGTTCAGCCCTTGTGTTTCATTGAACTGTCCTTGTCTCCCACCATTTACTAGTGGTAAATGGCAGTCAGCTTCATTCTTTTGAACCATTACTTACTGGTTGTGTCCTTTTTTTCCCCTCTAAATTAGGAGGCCCCAGTCTTTGATATATTCTCTGTTGATATAGAGCTATATGTCCACAACACTTGTTTCATCTGTTTCAAACAGTTAACACTCTTTGAGATACAGTGACCAGAACTTAATGCAGCAGGTAAAGAAATATTTATAACATCTGAAGTACTATTCCTGTCTGATAATCAGCTCGTATCTTTACGCTTTACAGAACTGCTGTGCGGTTCACTATATGTAATACATTTTCAGATCATTTGAGGATATATACTACCTAGGAGCAAAGTACTATGACAGTATTATCCGGTGCTTTGTATGCCTACGAAGTGAATTCCATTTCCTGGATCAGACAGAAATGAAACCAATATCCGAGCCACTGTATTACCTATATACAAATTCAGAATACTCTGATCTCTCACCCTCAGAACATGACACGAGATCTTTCCTCAACTGATGTGGTATTAAGTTGATTAGAGATATTTTATCCAAGAGTATCTCTGGACTCCAAAGCTCAGCAGTCAGAGCTTGTGCCCAATTTGGTTTAGTTTAATCCTGCTGTTCCAGTATAACTTCACCAGAGGGTCTTCTCTTTTTCACATTTTGTAGAAAATAGAGCTGAGCTGTAAAACAACATTCGATCCCAGCAATTCAATCCCAATCCAATTCATTTGTTTCCAGTCAGAATTGCATTCAACAGTGATCAGCAAACATTTCTAAAAACAAAGCAGCAAGCGGCAAATACGGCATGATGCCAATAAAGAGGATGCTTTCACTGTACATCAGATCAGAGATCTTTACAGAATTAAGCTTCCTGGATAGGTTATATATACACCTATCTTCAGCAAACAACGGGAAAAAGAAAGAATATCACAGCTTCACAAATGGAAGTGATCAAGTTGATGAATTATCCCAAAAGCCCGAGAGCTGAAGTGAAACACAGTTTGAAATGAGATACGAGACCTTCAGCTGGTATAAATCAGCTAATGCTATAACACCTGAAGAGTTGGCCCAACATCCTTGGACTGGGACAGGACAAAAAATTTTGTGCAAAATTTCCAGCAAGTTGGATTCTTTCACAGTAGCTATGATTATGAAAAGAAAAGGACAATTAAAGGGGAGGAGTGGCATGTTAATATTAATAATATAATATGAAACAATCAATATAAATTAATCCCAGAATAGAGGGTATAAATGTTTCATTGTCATGAATCTAAGAAGTAGGATGCATTTCAACTAGAATGCATAGGAAAAACAATTACACAGATGCATGTACGTTATTGCATTGCAAGGAAATAAATGAAAACCTTAAATTATTACTAAATAGCTACAATTCTTCCCCCCCCCTTTTTTTTTGTTTTGTCAGGAATAATGACTATGTTTATGTGCCAAAGGAACGCAAATATGTATTAGTCAGACTTCTGGTTCAGGACTGAAGCCTATGACAGTATCTTTAATAATATACCGTCTATTTAATATCCGCCTTTTTGTGTCCTGCACAACTTATAATTATTGCTAGCGGGCAAAAAAGGGAACAGTAGGGGAAAAGAATGCAGTGCAAAAATCTTTCCTGATCACTAACAAATGGTATGAAAAAGATAGGCAGAACATATTAGAGACAGTGTTTGGTTTCAAGTGAGTGGAATGAATTGTACATATACTGTGAGACAGTTAAACCTTGAAAAGGTCTTACAAACCCTCCCTTACATCACATGAGATGGAGGGTTTGTAAGATCTAAAAACCTAAAGCAAAACCAGTTTCAGCCTGCAGGCCCCTTTGGAGTCTGGACTGTGCAATTACAGGTACTGCAGATGGTGGAAAGCTGAAGGCGCTATTTATTTTTTGGTGGCAGACCAAAAGTACTCACACGGATGTTAAAAAAATGCTTCTTATTTGCTTTAGTCTCCGTGTGCCCTCAGCGGCGCATCCTGTGGTTGCTTAGAAATGGACAGGTTTTCGGAAAACTGACTCCAAGTTTAAGGGCCAAATTCTCTGCTGGCACAACTCCACCAACACTAATGGTGTTAAGCCAGCAGAAAATTTGGCTCCAAATGCTGTCTGATTGGATAGCCTGTCCATAGACTCCAAGAAGCCCAGAAATTTTCAGCAGAGTTTAATTCAGGGTAGCTAGAATAGATACTGACTATGGGCTGTGTTTTTCATAGTAAAATCAGGACTAGAGATGCTCTAGGGTATGGAGTGGAAACACAACATTTATCTATGTTACTAACCGTTCACTTTTGGAGGACTTGGCTCAAATTTGTAGGAGCTCTGGAGTTTAGCAGCCAAGTGTTATTTTTATTCCCTTAATATAGACACCAGAAAATCACCATACCAGGGACTCCTGATTCCACTATGGAAGTCTCTTCACATGACATTCCCAGCCGGTCAAAACCAAGACATACTGACAGTGCTGTGGTAGGGTGGGCAATCTGCAGCAATGGCCTGTCCATTCCGGGTTATATCGCCAGACAAATTTATTTCAGAAATAGTTTCTCTTTTTCTGGGTTTTAAGGACAATGTATGTTGTTCTCCATCCTGTTAGATGCTTCAGCAACTGATATTTGTCATTGCTGAGTGCTTTTTGTTTCCTTTCAGATGGGTATAATGAGATTTGATCACTCAATATTTTCAAGTGATTTTGGATGCTAGATATTTGTAGGAATTAGGACTAATGTTTAAACTATGCCTAGCTGAGCTAAGAAACTGAAATCTTGCTTAATAAAGGTCCAGATCACTTTATAAAGACTTGGGCCTCTAGGCTAGGTCAGTATTTTCAAAAGCTTGTTAGCTTTTTTTTTAATTTGATGGTCATAAAATGTACTTCTTACAGAACTAAAACAAAGATTGACAAAGATATTCAAATATGACCATTTACACATTTATAGACAGTATCTGGAACCAGTTGAACTGGCTGGCATCGCCTCTTTCAGTTTGCTGGATGCAAATGGATGTGAACCTCTTTAATGTAGAGTAAATAAGTCCTCCAATATAACTGACATTGGATATTTACTTGGAGAGACATTTTGATTCCAAAATTATTCTCTACAAATACAGTTGCATCCAGATAACTGAGGCTGTGAGTTGCCACCCGTATTGTTTACTTGATTGTGCCTACAAGTCCCTCATTAAAGAATGTTGCCCTATCTAGATTGATAATCTTGGCCCAGACCATTCAGAGAAATCCTGTTTCCTTTCCTAGTTTTAGTGCTGTACAGCTTTTCAGTTCTATCTACTATTTCTATGAAATCTCCGATTTCATAGAAGCAGAATACATAGAGATTTTTTTGTTATTAATTTTTATTTTTTGCTAAGCCACAGGCTCAGAAAATAATTTACAGAAACATGGTAACCCTCTCTCCAACTAAACCCAGGCACTTTTTTCCTCACAGTGTTCATACCGATGTGGACATAAACTCCAAAGGCCTCTTTACTAAAAGGACTGACATGAGAAAAGAAAACTCCGTGGTTTTCACAAGCAAGCCAGAGCTCGCTGGCATGCTCCCAACAAATGCTTTCACTGGCACCAGTGCCCCATAAGCACTGACTTCGTTTTCTGATACCAGGCTATTTATGATTCTCATGCGAGGCACGGCAGTCATTCATCGTTCTCACAGGACAAGCAAACAGGGCGAGACCAGTGCTAACACTGAGCATGTTGTTACCATTTCTCAGTACTAGATTTATTGGCGTCATATCTTTCAAAGTAACAGGAGGTAGCTCAAAGCCATCTTCTACAGCAGCTGTTTAATAAAAGTTCTCTCTGCTAGCTGCTTTCATATTTTAATCCCAAATCAACCAGATTAGGGAGAAAGAGGAGAAGAAGCACTGCAGGGAATAGAGAACTGCACAGACAGCAATGAGATGGAGAGCTGATTTCATACTTTTCAGCTATCGCCAATTTTGTTGACACTCCATCTAGCGCTGTAGGGTTCCAGTTCTCCGTTCCCTTCTTCAGCCACGTCTGCTCTTTATTTCTGAAACATATCTGTGCCTCAAGGAGAACATCCTAATCTGTTGTCTTCTTGGGAAGAATTCTTCTCGCCTAACTTTATCAATTAGAGTTAAACATCTAATTCAAGCTCATTGTCTAGATTTCCTCAGTAACGGAGGAAAAAAGCACAACTACAGGGCAATATACTCTATCCTGAGCTTGGTGTTTACAACAGGTAAGACTAACTGTCCTTTGGAGGTGCCTGTTTCTCTTATTTTAAAAGAATCCTCGTTGACCAGTTTAGCTTTGATGCGTATCCTTTAAAGGTAAGTGAGATGGCTCTCATATACTGTGACTTGACAGACTGCCATTTTCAAAACATTTCTATAAAGAGAAAGTTCTTCTTCAAACTTACTGTTTGAGAAACTGTAGATGGCCCAGTAATGCTAAAATCCTACTGACTTTAGCAGAGCACAAATTGTCAATTCGTCTGGTTTCCCTTCAGGTATTTATCTACCTATGCCTCTAGCTACACAAATTACAATTAGTTTTGTTCTACCATTTTTAGTTTACTGATATCTAGTATCTCCTAACTTAATTTCTTCTTCTTAGTATAATGACCTGACAGAAGTTAATATCAGTTCCTACACTAAAACTGCATGACAGAGTTATAGAACTTTTGGGTGAAAATGAGGGAATGCTTTTACGAGCAATTATTTGAAACTCCTGTTCAGAACAACGAAGTCACTTCATCCCTGTCATTTCTTGCAGGGGCTTCATTTACAAGGAGGCTTCCCCATCCCAACAATTACACAGAAAAAAATAACATTGTGCCTGTCATTTCTCACATGAACTGCTTCCATGCAGATGGGTTTTTTTAATATACATGTGCAAGTATAACTAACATCAGGCATGTCTAATTCTACTGCAGTCTACTAGTGTTTTGGTTTTTATCAGTCTCTGGGAGCTGGATATATATATGTGTGTATATACATGTATTTCTTTGGTTTTGTGGTGTACTTGTCCCTCATGGGTCAATTATGACTGTTCAGTATGATGTAGCTATTTTCTTCTACCTTCTTTGTACTTGTTCTTGTGAAAGCAGAACAATCTGTGAGGAACAGATATAGTAACAAGTTGAGCATGCATGGACCTGGTGACTAGAAGGTTATAGCTCATTCTGTCAGAGTTTACTTCTTTCTGTCCTGTTTCTCCAGCGTGGCTGAATGTTTTTCCCCCAAAGCTGCAAAGCATCATGACAGATTTACCTGCATACATCTATGTCAAAAGTTTTCCTAGTTACTGAGCTTACAAACTTTTGGTAAGAGTGTTCTTAACACAGCTATATTCAACTACAGTAGCTTGGTTTTTAACAATATTTTGGGGGATTTTTTTTTTTTTAAATCACAAACAAATTGGTTGTGCAAGACCTGCTTATGCATCTCAACTTTTCTGCTTGACTGTGCAACCAGTGCAACCCAAATGAGCCACTAACCTCAATGCTGAGCAGGTTGCTACAAGATAGAGCCTCAGCAATTGTTATACTCTCGTACTAATGAATACAGGTATCTGGCACAGGCAGCAGTGGTGGATTTCAAGCTGCTGGAGGTGATGACTTTAAAGGCACGGAGAGAAGATCAGAAATTACAAAAAAATTCCATTCCAGACTGTTGGGAAGGGCTCTTGTTTCTTTCATGCCTAATTCAAAGAATTTGCCGTGTTGGATGTGTGGCAATGTTTGTATCAAGAGTTCTTCCTGTTCCTTCAGGAGTCCTGATCTCTTACATTTCTTCAGATGTGTTCTTCAAGCTTTGTCTTCTCAAATAACTGAAGTTAATTGGATTTCAGAGAATAAACAGAACAAAATGTGTTCAACCCTTAACCTCCTTTCCTTTTGCTATCTCTCATAGAAGTTATGTCCATTAATGCTAACTGGCTTTCTGATTCAGAAAATCATCCTTGTAGAATGGTATTACTTATGAGGTTATATTTAGTGCCACTTGAAATTCATCTGGCTTGTTTTGCTTGTTATTTCTGCTTATGTAATGTGGTTTAAGTATTTCAAAACTCCTTTCCCTATTTTTAGATTTTTCTTATTCTATAGCATCTCTTGCTAAAGAGACTTAAAACTAGAAATGGAAGTTTCTGCCTCCTTTCTTTACTACTGTGTTGAAAATCTTCCTACCAAGATTAAGTTTAAAATACCTAATCCAGAAAGAAGCATGAACAACCAGATGCTTCAGGGAAGTAGCTGTCCTTGTGTGCCTTTCAGTCTTTACAAACTTTAGGGTGAAATTAATTTCACCTGATGACAAACCATAGTTGAGACCTTGCTCAAGCCACCACTTTGGGCTCTTTTTCAATGACTGGTGTGTGCAAGGAAGCTCTAAAAGATGATTCACTGTCTCCTAAGACATTTATCTGAGAGAAGTAAAAAGACTCATCCTATAGAAGTAAGTGATTTTCTCCCTCCATTGAGAATAAAGAGAGCCAAGATGACTAGCTTACACTAGATGACTAGTTTCTAAAAATCCAAGGTTGTGAAATAAGTCAGTCCTATGAAACATGGAATACTTGCATACAATCTTACAAAATTTACATACAACCTTATGCAATTCAGTGCACCAAATTATTTCTGAGGAAGAAATATAGCTAAACTTGATTAGGGCTGCCTCAATAATACTTTGTCAGTGGCTCTGTCATGGCAGCGTCTTTTTGACTGAGATGTATCATAATGTGCTCACTATAAAGATGCAGGAAAAAAAATGGTTGACGCCTGAACAAGGCTGAAAAACCTTGGCACTCGGGGGGCTACCCTAACTGCCACACTGAGGCGTGTAAGTTAAGAGGCTGATCACCTCAGGGGGACTGTATAGCACTGGGAGTCACCCAGAGCAGGAGCCTCACACGTGTTCTGAATTGCCCTCTGGATCAGTCTTTCTTTACACTACTAAAAAGGGAGACTAGCCAGCTAATAAAAGCTCCTAAATTGATTACCTAAATTTGGATACTGTCAACACAGCAGTACAGCTGAACTCGAGTTTCAACAGTGAATGGATTCATCATTTTGTGTTTCTGTTCTGAAATTGCTCATAATTTACAATCTAGGGATACAAACATTGAGACTTTGTGGGTCTTGCTTCTAGTCATTTTCTGAAGATGCAGATCTAGAACCATTTACGTCAAGTGAGAATTTCTCCTGCAGTCTTTAAAGAAGTATAAAGACAATTTATGAAATGTTTATTAAAAATAGGTGCTTTTTTTTCCCATTTTCTGCCCAAGAAAATTCTTATTCTTCAATCTCTTTGAGTAAGTATTTTAAAAATAGCCTGGTGGTAATATATTCTGTGTGTACTTGGGATCAAATGCAATTTCTTCTTGGAGATTTATATGCAATTATTTTATCCAGGCTCCTTCCCCCTTTAGCAATCTTAACAGTGCCCAAGGTTACTTTAGACCAACACTGATAAAATTCATTCTCTGATTAAAAAATAAAGTCTGATATCAAAACTCTATGTACACTGTAGACTTCCATTGTTATAGAGTCCTTATTGTCTTGAGTTCATAGGCTGCAGTCGTTGAAATATTGAATAACTCTACAGCCTTCTATATTCTCTTTTCCTCTCTGCATTTTAAAAACTGTTCATATATGATCATTTTATGGATGCCATTTGAATACCAACAAATTTGCAAATTCTTCTAAAAGAAGCGGATGTCAGGAATACAACTATTGCTCAAAGACTTCCTTTAAAGTTTCCTGGTTGTTAGTAAAAAAAAAAGCTAGTAAGTGTTTTCGAATCACCTCTACTTTAAAATACTTAAAAATATCCTACTCCTCATTATTGTCATTATATTTATTAAGGAAACCATATAACATCTAGAACAGGTAGAGCACAGTGTGAGGTTGATTTCTGTAGATGGGAAACTAATAACTTACGGAAGATTACACAAGAAGTTTATGGCAAAACCAATAATAGATAATTGATATTTTAGTCATGGTATCATCTACCTCTGATATAATAAGCCCAAAGTGTCCTGTGAAGGAAGAAGGAGTATTGTTCTACAGTGAAAAGAACGAAACAACAAAGATTGTTTCTGTTATTTTATGTCACTAAATCAGGGTTCTATTCAAGCTACAGTGTTAGTGAATTTAAATAAAACCAGTTATCAAAATCTGCAAGACATTTTTTTCTAGGAATTTAATGAAGCATCACCTAACCAGCTCCACCCACAAAAAACAAACCACTGTTTTAACAAAGTTGGGAAGCAGACAGTCAAATGATATTACATGTTTAAAGTACAACTGAAATCACAGGTCTGGAATTTTAGCAGACTTCAGCACTGCTAATACATTTACTGGTATTTAACGTGTGAACACGCTAAAGACAGAATATACAAAAGAATAATTCTGTCCCAAAGAAAAGGTCCAAATAAAAATTACGAAAAAGCTGTTGAATTTCTTAATCGGACAGTCTCTGCTGAGCTCTCTGCTGAACTGATGAAGTTGGTCATAGAAGATTCCCTTTCTAAGACAACGCTCCCACTGAGGGAACTGAAAACTTGCGGCAAAGTGTTTTGCTGCCACTGGACAGGCTCAGGGTGGGGAATTAAATGCTGAATGCATTGAGAAAGGGACTGAACATTCCCACAGTAGTGCAACGCTGCCAACTGGGCCAGTTGCAGCACATCTGATTGTGCAGTAGGGCCTTCCCCAAGCCCTTGGGACCAAAGGGCTCTTTCTGGGAAATGAGGAGGCATGCAGGAAGAGGGGGGTGCTGGAAAAACATTAAAAACCATTTTTAACATGCAGAAGAGCTGAGGAAAGCAAGCAGCTATTGTTAGATAAAGGAGCAGCAACAGTCAGCAGGAGACTGAGAAACACTAATCACTGCTAAATCACTGGAAGATGTCCCCACTAAGCAGAATTGCCACCCCTGCTAACCAGCAGCCATTGACATTAAATATTGTGGAGCCGAGCTCAGTTCTCTCAGAGGCATGCTGATTAAAAATGCCCTGATGAAATGGTGTGTACTGTAAGAAGTGGTACTTAGTATTTTGTCTTCATAATACTTTAAATTGCGCTATATCCCCACAAGGTATTTTGCCATTCTCCATTAAAAATGGGCAACTGACTTTCAGAAATACAGAACAGCTGCAGTACTCAGCTGACTGCAGTTTGGGTTTGAGAATGCTCAGATATTTTGAAAAAGGCCCCAAGTTTTCACTGTTTGCTAGGTAATAATTAATTGTTTTTCTTTACCATACCTGTTTCCAAACCCTGTCAGTGTCTCTTAAGTCAGCCTTCTAATACTTCTTGCCTAACACATATTAAAAGTTATATAAAAGGCCAGAAACTGTTCCTCCCACATCAATGCGAGATATTATGGTTCGTTTTTTTGACCATGCTGATTTATGATTTCACAGCAGTAGCTCCATTAAGGTCTAGAATGAGTTTTCACATCATAAAAGCACAATGCTTAAAATTCTTTGTATTTTAGGACAATTTAATGAAGTAGTTAAAAATTATTCCAGACTGAAAATGTTTTCTGCAATCAAGGAAAAAAAAATCTAGTAAAATATAGGAAAGCAATGAAAAAAAGAACTCACTCCTGATCATAGAAAGATGCTTCTGAAAAAGAGGAGCTCAGTGGAAGAGTTTTCCTTCTTCTTCCCTACTCTCCCAAGTGCTTGTGATGTGCCCTGCATTAATACCGCCTTCTTTGTACTTTGGGGGATTTTTAGGGGAAATTGAAAAATAAATAAATAGAGTTCTCTTTATTACTGAAGAAGGTCACATTTTGATTTTTTTACAGGAATTCAATAGAATCTTCCCCAAGCCAGTAAAACTTACTGCAGAAGTAGAAGGAAAACATCAAATCCTGCTCTTGCATGAGCAGAGGAGATGCTCCCTGCTTGTCGTGTCCTACACTGCTCATGTGGAATGACCATGTCTTCTTCTGCTCCCTCTCCGCTACAGTTTCTGAGGAGAAAAAAAAGCCATAGCTACATACAAGGCTTACACTTCATCCTTCTTTGGAGTTTTTATCTTGCCTTATCCTAGCCTTCCTTTTAAACTGTACACCTTTGGAGTAGGAATTTGTATTTGTCTTCTGCAGCCCCAGGGATATGCTCTTTACTTACCAATTCAGATGAGATTTAAATACTGTACAGTTAGCAAAGTGAATGAAACATACAGGACTCCATTGCCCTTAAGGAATTGTTAGAGATGACGGGAATTTCACCCTGCTGTCTCCTTGCAATGCACTCTGATGTGTAGAAGAGAAAGGGTAAGAGGGTGAAAGGAAGGGGAAAGCAGTAGATGAGGAGGTAGGCAGGATTTACCCATGGAACAGGCTATTGAAGAGATACCTGACCCCGCAGTGCTCTTGTGAAGTGCCCCAGGAGGCAAGTGGCTGCCTGTGGGGTGGAGACCATCTGCTTAGGCATGGAAAATATTTTGCAATAGGATGGGTCAAGGACCCTTGTCCCAAACACTTGAGGGTTTTTATCTAACGTTGCAGTATCTGAACATCTTCCATGTGAAGTTAATATCAGCAGCAATATCCATAATTTACTTGAGGGAAATGGAGATTTTCCCTTTCCAGGAAAAAGAAGTCTGCCTGTGCTAAAAGATTGGGGATGGTCGTGTTTGTTTCTTTTATTTTTATTAATACCTTAGGTTTGGGGAAGAAGCTTGTGGGATCCTTCAGGTACTGAAGGGGGCATCCAGATCCTGGTACAAAACTTCTCCTTTGAATAGTCCAAGACAAACCTCACAAACCCGAAGCACTATTGACAGTCCTAAGAGCTCTCTTCAAAGCCATATGTGTTTTGTTTCTCTTGAATCTGTAGAGAACCCCCTGAGGCTTCAAAAGAGAGACACAGTAGTGGAAAACATCCCTCATCCTCCCCATCACTTGACTAACTCACAATGTTATATAGAGAAAGAAGGCTGCCTCGGGAAGAGGAGTGCTGGAAATCAATATTTGATCAGATCTGCTTGTGTTTATTGACATAAAAGAATATTTCATAGAATCATTGAGGTTGGAAGGGACCTTGGGAGATCATCTAATGGATGCTTAATGTCAGTAAGTGTTTTCTAATCTGATTGGTCCTTTTCCATATACAGAAATGGTCAAAAGGTACTTCTGCCTCTAGGCAATGATACCGGCTACCGAGGAACTTATGGCAGCTGCTTTCAGTGGCGGCTGAGAGAGAAGCGCTGGTTGGCAAGCACAGTACCCACACTGGGACTGGAATAACTGCTTTATAGCTCAGTTTCCTGGATGTTACACGATATTCGTGTATGGTACACAGCAGAATTTTTCTGCCCTGATACTGGGGTTTGTCCTAGCAGTTGGCAATGCAGAGAACAATTGCTCATGTAATGAATCAAGGTGAAATATGACATTATACCTGTGAAAAGTGAAATATTGGTAAAATGGGCACTAATCTTCAAGGTGGTTATTATCACATTAATTTAGGAAGACCTTTCTCCAGCTCTGGAATTCTCGTGCAGCCAGCGTCAAAGTTCACAGGTTGCAAACACCCAGTTCAGTAACTGGATGTTTGAAAAACACATTCTACTTTTGGAAAAAAATATTTTCATTATTTATGTATTATTGCTAACTGGAGATCCTGTTCCACAAGAGAGATATGCATATGCCCACCCCCCACCATGATTTTGCTATTTTGAGGGCTTGTTGATATGCAGTTTGCAGGTGGCTCAGCAGGTGACTCATGTAGAGCGTTTCTTATATCTCAAGAAAAGGCCAGTGGCTCTTAAACTGGTTTTAGCAGCATCCCTTATACAGCTGCTAGACCCCATTGTTGCTGCAGTATGACCTTGAATTCTAGTGTAACCTTTTTTTTTTTTGTTTTGGTCTTGCAAACCCCATCATAACTGCTATGCTCCTTCTTGGAGTAATGACCTCTATTTTGAGACATAATACTTGAGACCAGACATTTGTAAGCACTGAAGATACATAATTAGATATTTTTTTTCTTTTTAGGGATGTACAGTGCTTCTTGTCACTGTGATATATATTTGCTTACAAGTAATAGTTAATTAGAGTAGATAGTAATAGATACTCCTTCTGTAATAGATAGTCATATTCTAGGTATATTTCTCTCTAAGTATATTACGCATTATTCTCTGAATAGATCTTCTCTGCAGTCAAAGCTGCACTGCCGACTTGGGTAGAAATCCCTAGTCTAGTTTTCAACTTTCTTGAGTACATATCAACAGGAAAGTAGCTGGAGCAGAATGGATCTCAGAATGGGCTGGAAAACTTGCTAATGTCAGTATAGCATTTCCTCCAACAGGCTACAGATTATACTGTTCTTATGCTGTTAAGAATGGGGAATAATACATCTCTCAGAGCTATCACTGCATATTTGTTATCAAGTATTGCTATAGATAGGTGATTTCCATAACCCTATTCACACCCCATGGAGTCGAAAACTAGTTTATCAATGCATCTGTAATGAATATGTGAATGCTGTGGGGAGGGACAAAACAGGACAGTGCTGAAAACAAAGGAAAAAAAGACAAATACTCTAAGCTTTGGATGGTAAAATGCCAAATGATAACAGAATATTACATGTTTTGTTAGCAGTGGTTTTCTATGAGTTGTTTAATATTGGGGAATGGAATAGATAAGCGCATATGAGGGAGCAAGGATGAGGAGTAAAAAAACGGGCAGAAAAAAAGAACGGGTTTGAAGAAGCAGAAGGTTGCTTGAAAATTGATTGTATAACATATGTATAGACACCTTAAAAGATCAAAATGGCTGTTGAAAGTGAAGCTGTAAATAGGAACCTTTAAGGGAGGTTTTCTACATGGCCAGATTATCATGGCTGTTTTCTCATTTCTGTGCCATTGCTAGGAAAAGACCGTTGGGTGTCCAGACACGGAGACAGGGTTGCTGTGCATGCACAGTAAATCCAAAATGTCTGACATCGCTCTGACTGCAGGGAAATAACTGTACATAACAGGCTGGTTTGGAGGATGCGATTGCTTTTTTTCCAATTCATTGAACAAATGTGTTAAAGAACTAAAATGTGATGCTTTTGTGTTTCACCAAAACTGCAGGGAAATCACATTTTTTCCCTTTCTTGTCATCAACACATTTTCTTTATTCATGTAACAGTAGGTGTCATTTTTCTTTAATTATGCCCAGCTATCATATGTTGCTTTTATTTGTTGAGGATGTTAGTTTCAGGGAAAATAATTTAGACAGTTCCATTTTTCAGGCAACAATACACTAAATCCTGTGCTTACAAATTGCAATTAGATAAGAATTCTTCTTTCCACAATCAAATGTGGCAGTTTCTTACTGGAAAGTAATGATGAATCAAACTTAGAGTGTAAAACGGGAAGATCAAAGCATTCAACGAAAATGTAATGAAGAAAATACACTTTTATGGCTTGGCATTTTAAATGTCCTCTGTTATAGATCACCGTGGCAGCATACAATAGTATAAGTCTGTCTTTGGGAATGAATACAGATTAACGCAGCCTCATTTTCTGTGTCAGAATTTACTTCTTATTGTGATGATATTTCTTCCCCCCACCCCCTCACATACCCCTCTCTTCCCACCCCCAGACCCTAAAAGTACTTTAAACATGTTTAGTCTGTCAACAAGCCTTTGCTAAAGGGTTTTGTAGCCTTTGGTAATGACTTCTAATTTACGTGACTAATTATCCCGGGATAAATAGAGATGAGGTGCTTTAGGATAAGGCTAATCTGCATGTCTGCTGGAAGCTTGAATAGTGCATTTTATAAAGATACAAAACTCAGCAATTCAATGAAATTAAGGTTGTGACAAAAGGCAGGCAAATTCAAAATGAAGGCAAATACTTCCTTCCTAAGCTGCTGCAGCTGGATGCGAGAAAGACGCTGACGGCATGGCACGAAAAGAAGCATCAGCCCTGATTCTGGAGTTTATTTGGATCTATACTGAAGCTTGAACAGATTTTGCCTATACTGCTTACATAGATATATTTTCATACCGAATTACATCATGATTTGCCTGTCTTCACCATCCATCTTGTGCCAATTGTGTTGCCTTATTCTTTAAAACATAGCGGTTACCCATCTATGACCACCTCCCCCCGATTTATGCCACAGTATAAACAAGCAGTGATGTATGTAATTATGTATATACATACAGCAAAGAACAATCTGAGCACAAAAAACTTAGTCTAGCGTCTCAACGCTGCAAGATGTTATCCCAGATAGAACAAACTTTTGCTGGTAACAGAGGAAAAGAATGAAAGAAAGGAAGTATGACCCCCTTTCTGCCGAGCTGCATGGTTCAGTTTTCAGAAGAGCTCTTGAATTTAGAGCCTGACCTCCACAACACTATGCAGAGCAACGCATAAGTACTTGAGGAAGTTTAGTCTCATTTTCAAACGTGATTTAAGGTTTCAGACTTCTTAGGATGCTTTTACAAAGTCAGTTGCAGACAGGTCTAGCGTTGCTCTGCGCTAGAGGGACTCATTCAGTTCAGCGCTGTTCTGCAGATTGTATAGATCTGTTAGCAGCTACTTCCCATGCTCACATTTCGGAATTATTTCCAACCACAGTCAGATCTCACCTGCAAGCTTAGAGGTGGGCAATGCTAGACTGCACCTGATCATGTGAACATGCCTTTAATTCTTACTGTCCTGGCTGGTAAGGTCAGCTCTTTTAACCATCTCATTCCTCAGCCTGAATTGAAAAAGGCCAGACTTCCAGGATGTGCAAAATGGAAAAATCAGACTTGTGTTTAGGTAGGTACCCAAAATGTTGTCTTACTTGCTGGAATTGCTTTTGAAAACATGATGTCTAACTCTTTTAGGAGCCCACAATGCAGCGCTTAAACCATCTAGAGCTAACTTGCCCAGAGCAGGGAGAATGACAGATTACTCAATTCCCATTTCAATTACTTAACCACAGGATCATCATTCTACTTCACTCAAATTGTGGTATATTGATTTCTGTTGTGACTCAAAAGATTTTAATTTTTAATAAAAAGTTAGCATGATATCCTCTTTATGTATATAAATCCAGAATAATCTGCCTTTTGCAGACAGGGTGGTTAAATTGAAAGACCCCATAATACGTATAATGTTCATAAGGAGCTCTCCTTGAGTTCACTTAACCAGTACCCCCTTGCTTAGCTTCCCCACAGGACAGCAGTAATGCAAAAAAGCCTTTGAGGCCTAGATGAGAGAATTGTAACATAATGAACTTTTAAATTTCAATAACCCTTAACAAAAACTGCTAAAAAGCTCCCATGGTATAGAATCAGAGTTTCAGAACATCAGCTGATGTAAATTACAGGGAAGTAAAGGGAAAAAGTCAACCAAAGCCTTTCACTCTTTCCTATCCAAGGCCAAATTAATATTAATAGGTCTAGGGTTTTGGTACAGGTAAATACTAAAGAACTTGCCTTAAATTGCTTGTAGGCTCAGAATATTGACCCCAAACTCCATTTTACTGAGAAATGTAGTAACAACTCAGGTGAACAGATTTCCCTTGGAAATCCCAGCCCCTGATCAGCTGAGAAGTCAGGTGTAGCGAGTTTGCTAATGCAATGCACGTTCAGGGCAGCGCTCCTTCCCAAGCGATCAGCATCTCTTAGAAGCCCTGTGTCCAGGTAAAAGCTTTTATACTAGCAATCCCAATAGCGATAAAAGGTTTCTAGATGTTTTTCCATTTGACAGCTTAACTCTAACCCTGAGCTTCCATAGAAAAGCTACACAGTGTAACTTGGCCTGAGTATTAAAAGGAAATTTCTTGGGGACCCTCTGTATTTTCTGGCATGCTTCCCAGGAAAGGACTAATCAGTAAAAAGCCATTCTTCACACTTGTTCTTTGGCTTGTCCTCTGTGACCTATTTTCTTGACTAATCCTGTGATTTTTATCCTAGCCAATACCAAATTGCCTCTGTTTCTGGCTGCTCCTGGCCAGCTCTATAACTCTTAGCTCCCAGCAAGGGGGGGAGGGGGGGGCAATGTGGAATTCTGAGTGGTTTGGCTCAAGAGGAGCTCCCAGGTCTCTGCAGAGTCAAAGGACAGTGTAAGTAACGCCAAAATGCAAGAGGAGCAGCTTCTTCTGTATTGGTAAATGAAGACTTTTGTGCAGATGAGGTCCTCCCTAAAACATAAAATGCAGTTAGGTGAGTCTGTGTTATTGATGTTGAGGTTTGTAGTCCTGAAAGCAAAGAACCCCTTGTGACAAGCTTTACAGTAATGATCTGTGAAGCTTTTTTTTGTTGCCAAAAGAGGGAGCCCTCACAGAATTATATATGCTCTTGGTGATGTTTTTGCCATTGTGATCTGCTCTTTAAAAAGCTCTGATATTTTTTTTTTTTTCCCTTACAAAACTTGGGGCCTTTTTGGTTTAGAAGAAAATAAGTTTGTGGCACAGATAACGTGAGCTGTGAGTTTTGCCCTCTTCAGGTTCACGATGACCTCAGGTCACAAAGAAAGAAAATGTTTTTCGTTTTCAGAGTTATACAGCTGGCTATTATTAAGTACGTGATGTGGTTTCATTAAATACCATATTTTAGCATTCCAGTGTTAGAAATAATGATCCTGCCCAACTGGACAATACTGGTTGGGCACCGAACTTCTTTTAAATGATACATGATTTTGTGTGGTGTAATTTCAGTTCCATGCTGCCTTCTGTTTATGTGAGCTGGAATTATCAAAACTGGTATCCGATTCACCTCTTAGTCATCCCAGAATGATTTATTTTTTTTTCTTCTGAAAGACAGTGTCTGAGAAGGATGAGTAGGATCTTTCCAGTCTGGCTGATGATGTGAAGGGTAAATTAGTGCTGGGTTTATTTGTAATCGCTTGTAGGGAGTAATTCAACAAATTTTGGAGAGACTTTGAGAATTACGCAACTTCTTACTGATTTTACCTTTACCAGTGGATTAGGTTCAAAGCAGTGAGAAAGTAGTACAGGCACTTTTATTAGTGTTTATCTTTAGGGGGAAAGCCTTTGTCTTGGGCTCTGCAACGGAGACTGCAACAAATAATAAGTTTACCAGAGAGACTCTGTAAGTGTTGATTCATCATTCACCCTTACCTCTTTCTGAGCTTGAACTGGTTAAAGGAAACTCTGGCCAAGAGAAATTACAAGTATTTTAGCTGATCTCTGCCATCTTTTCTGAACCTGTACTGTTCCCTAGACTAGTTCCCTTTTGAAGAATTTCTTTTCAACCTAATGGCTTCTATGACTCTACGGCTCCAATGCCCCATTTGGTATTTTCTCTGTTTTGCACAGTAGCTCTCTTTTCCATTGGGATGTAGTCTGAGTGGATATGACAGTCCAGCATTTCTTATCTCCCCCAAATCAAAGCCAAACTTACAAAATAGCTTAACTTCATGGGAGTTCAAAGCCAAAAATTGGGCAGTAGAATTTAAAAAATACTTTTATTTGATCATGTGAGACATTTTGCCTTACTGTTTTTAAATGCAAATTCAGAGGCTCCAGCGTGACCTGTTTTAGTGAGATTTTGATGCTTAGGACCAGATTCTCAAAAATACGTTAGCGCTTAAAAGGCATTTGGGTGCCTAATTTACTCCTAGGTCAGGTGTTCTTGAAAATGTCGCGTCCTAGCTCTTGGCAATACTGGAGCTTTATATAGCAGGATTGTTGCATCAGAGTGAAATCCAGTTTAGAAATGCATATTGATGATTTGTTGTTAATAGGTCTTGTGTGAAGATTGCTGTGTGATTATTGTACCATAATAGCGGTGAGATTCAGAATAAATGCAAGGAGTAGATTGGCTGAGATAGGAAGGATCACATTTAGATGAAAACTTTTCTTTCTCTTTTCCATTATGTTCTTGTTGTCTTTTTGAACACTATTAGTATTCGCAGTGCTGTACAGAAACATACGGGAGACTTGGGGCAGGAGCTAAGTCAATTGCAATCAAACTACGTGATAAAACAGAAAAATCAACCCAAAAATAATTTTATGCATTTTATTTAAAAGAAGAACATTCAGAGTTAAGACTGAAATGGCCAAAATGGGTGTTTCTGACATTTTATGGATGCTCTGCATAGGTAGTGTGCCTCCAAATATTGGATGCTCCTATATACCATATGTGCTGCAATTCCTAAGCAATACAGCAGATGTTTTAGGTGATCAATTCAGAACTCACTGGCTTTGTTTAGTTCTCCCCATTCCCAATTTTATATGATGTGAATGTGCCTGTCATCGTAAGTAGAGGAACAGTTCCATATTTAAAAATCTGTGCATAATTCAAAGTTGACACAGTAGCAATACTAAAACACTCCCCAACCTAGAAAATCTCATGTTCCTCAGACTCCAAAACACCCTGTTAGGAAAAGCCGTGGCCAGTAAAAATTAGCTTTGTGTGGCTTGAATCAAAACTTAACTATTTTTTTGAGTTTAGGTTTATTGTATGAGGCAGATGAAAGCTGACATTTCTGATTTCTTTGCTGATCAGAGGGCTGGGTGAGCCGGTTTTTTTGCTTATTTGTTTTTAAGAAAAGTTTTGCCTTATTTCTATGTAATCTCCTCCAAAGCCAGCTTCCTAATGGTACCTTTTTATCTTCAGTTCTTTTCTTAACACTTTCTTTGCCTCTGTTCCTTTTGTGTGAAATGCTTTGCCAGCTCCTAGTATATAAAGTGCCTTTTTTGCCCTGAGATCATCTTTAAACCACCTTTTTTTTTTTTTTTTTCTTTCCCCCCTCCCCTCAAGGATCTTTTTAACAGTAATCCCCAATGATTTTACTTAGTTTTCTGATCATGTGGGCTGGAAATCTATTCAGACTTCATTAAAAAGCTCCTTTGAAAATACGGATTCTATTGTATTGTCTGAACTGTTTTGTCTATTTATTTGGGGATATAAAAAGACTCGAGCTCTCGTATGAGTACAGATATGTGTCCGATGGCTGACACAGTAGAGGGACTCTCTTCTGGCGTGGTCTGTGGGGAATAAAGTAGCTGAGCTAGCTGAACTAGCTGCCTGCTAAGGCCCGGCTGCCTCTGCGGAGGCTGGGACTGGGGAGGGCGAGGGCGGCTGCGCTCCTCAGCCAGCCCCGCGTCTCCTCTGCAGCCCGAACCCCCAGGGCCGCGGCGGAGGGAGCTCCGTTTCAAAAGAAAAAAAATGTTCTCTGCCTTCAGTGCCCAAAAGAAAAATTTCAGCTCGCTGGGAACAGGAATGAATCTGACACCTAATTTTGCCACTATAAATTGGAACATTTACATTTGTGTTGGTCTTTAAAAAAAAAAAAAAAAAAAAAAAAAATAATCCTGAAATATAGCTGTCTGACACAATAGAGTTCAGGGTAAGAACAAGGATAAATTTTCCTCACAGGTTCACCTATGGAAACTTTGTTCACCTTTCCTGCTACTGTGAAATTGGTTTGAAATGATGGACTGATACCTCCTCATGAGTTACTCTTGACATACCAGAGCTCTTTTGCTAACTAAAAAATACATACTCTTTGGGGAAGCAAAATGCTTTTCCAAAAACAGTGTGTAAATGTTGTTGTTAACATCTAGATAATTCATTTTTAAGGCTAATATTCAATGAATGTTTGGAAACCTCTTGGATTTCTTCTAATAAATGAAGAACATAAATAAGGGCAATGGAAGCAGTTTAAATGCAGAACTATGTTTTTGTGAAAACCGGACGTTTCAGAGTGACTCACAAACCATAGGTAAACACCCACATTTCAAATTATTTTCTGCGTAGCCCAAAGAACAACTGCTTTGCAGTAGCTCCATGACGTAGTTACTGCATTCTTGGTTAAATGTTTGTTACAGGTACATGAGTAAATCTCAACGTTTGTCTTCTGGAGATAGGATTCTGAGAGACATGGTCTGTCTTCAGCGGCTGTCTCGGCAAGGGGAACTGGGGAAGCTCAGCCTTTGGTTGGACTGAACCCTGAAGCAACTGCACATTTGTGAGGCGAAATCAGCAGTTTCATGTAAAAATTGGTTAATAGGGTATCTGGTTCCCTTCTCTCTTCCAATGAAGTCCCTGTGCTTTGAGTGCTTCTCAAAACAGGCTTATGTTTGTCAGTCACCACACAGATTTTTCACAAGCGTTTGTTCTGTGTTTTTGACCACTATGAGATATATATCAGATAGCAGGTCCCCAATGAGTTGCTTATAGAAGAACTGTAAAAGAGTGATAATTTGAAACAGTTAGCAAAGAGGCTAATGAAAAGAGGATTTCAGACCTCTTATCTCTGTTCAGTGTACAGGACAAATGTTATTCCCTATTTTATCAGGCAGAATAACCTGACATGGACTCGAGAGGAACAAATTAGTAATGTCTGGGTGGCCTCATTTTCTTACACAGATCTCCATTCGAGGCTCTCGGGCAAGCTAGCTCAGCTCAGTGATTTTGATGAACCAACCTTTTATTTTCTCCTTTACTATAACATGACATGTTATATACGACATACATAGCTCTCTTCAACTGTTGTGAATAAAAATGCCTCTGGAATGGTTTTCACAGTTTAAAGCACCTGGGTGAAGGGTTTGGTCTAAAATGCCAAATTTCAAGAGTGAGATAAAAATGTTCAAATTTGGATGTATAGAGCTAAAGGCCGCCTTGGTTCCAGTAGCCTCCATTTTATTGTTTTTATTAACGATTCTAGAGACACTACCCCTAGATTAAACATGAATTACACTAGATAGCGTACAAAGGCAGAGTGACCCTTGAAGTGGCTGTAGGGAGTCCCAGTGCTGCCCTGTTAGTCTTTGGGAGTTTTGCTACGGGTCGCAGCTTGAGTGGAGTTGTTCCAAGTTCTGTGGCTCAAGGTGTTCAGACACAGGGATTTAGTAATGCTTTTAGCATGGGCCGTAGAAAACTACAACAGCATTGCTTCAGAAATGAATGAGAAAGTGTTGGGTCTGTTTGGAAAGTAAGATTGTTCTTTTCTACCTCCAGGATAGCTCATGCTCATTGCTGCCATTTGCCTTCTCCAGGCAGTGCTTTCACGGGCTGTAATTAAATACGCAGTTTTTAGAAGAATGAAGACCGGGATGCTCTGAATCATTTGTTAAGTGAATATGACAAGCAGTGGTCTGGTTTGGAAAAAAAATTGATTTTTTTGAGCAATAGGGAAACTAACTCACTGCCATGGATTGTGAAAGGAAGCAGACTCAAACTGAAATTAGATGAAAAGCTTGAAATTAGATGAGACCACAATAGTCGGACATATAAATTTATATATTTGTCCATACATACTAGATTCTAATTTAACTTTTCACTATTATTTTGATCATGTTGTCTTGACGTATACACAATAAACAAGGAACTTTGCACAGTATGGAGGGGAAAAGATTTTCAGAGAATGTAATCCGCCTAAATTAAATGTGAAAACACAGTTATTTCCCCCTTCCCTCCTGCCTGTCCCTATTGCAGAAAAGTCTTTGGCTGTAATGGTGCCTCGACAGCCAGAGCAGAACTTGGAGGGGTGGAGTTAGTTGTCCTCTTGCTGCAAAAGAAAAAACTATTGATTTTGTCCAGCTGTTGTGCAAGTCTTTGGAATTGGATGTTTCCTATCCTACTGGTTTACGTTCCCATAATATTAGCAGTTGAAAATGCAGATGAAACTGGGCTATAGCACTCCCGCTGCATGGAGGAAATGAGGAAATAGGGAAAGAGAGAGGAAAAGGGAATGTGATGGGAGTGGAGGGCCAGTGAATTTAGAGCTGAAGACTAAAAAATGAAATTGTCCAGTCCGGTGCATTGGAAATCAGCTCCATTGACTCCCCGCACGCTGATTGCCTTTGGCTCCTTAAAGAGATGCTGCTTTAACTAGGAAATGTGCGTGCTGCCATGCTTCTGGTGGTGACAAAATGCTAGCTTGGTCTTGGATAAGGTGTGATAATTTTGAGTATTTCCTAGGTTTTTCTTCTGTATCGACAATATCGATTCCTTGTCTGTAAGTGTGGTGCGCGTGTATACAGTTTTATAAACATTTACTCTCTGTACAATTCAGAAGTCAGTAGACACACCTCTACGTACACACTTGCATATACATACGTGAATGTTTACATGTGTCTGTGATTGTATATACATAAATGCAATATATTTATGTGTATACATATTTACAATTATAGTAATGGTAAGTGCAAAACTAACTTTCGAAACAGAATAAGCTCTGTCTTTTCCTTTTGAATGCTTGGATGCATGGAGCTGTAGGTGTGAGACTGGTAGCTTTGAAATTGAATGGTGCTGGCGCAAATGGAAATCACTACAGAAGGATTTGGGCGATGATACAGCCCGTAGATCTCATGCACACCATTTTGCAGTCATAAAGTTCTCCCAACATTTACTCTGCTTTGTGTTAGGCTGAAAACCCAGCTACTTGGTCTTACAGGCAAAAAGTTTGGTTTGCTTGTAGAGCTGAAATATGCTCTGTTGAATGTTTCTGAGGTGTTTGAATGTGAGATACCAGAAATACAACCTGTTACTGAGGTTTTCTTCTAAATAAAATGGCATGCATTATCATTGTATACGAGTCATTCAGTTGCCTTTAAATATTGCCATCTCTGAGTGGAAAGGGAATATATTTTGAGTGTTTGCAGAATACCTTCAGCCACTGGAACTATGATCTGGAAATTGCTGTGCTGGATTCTCACACAGGTCGCCTGCATCTCAGGCAAACTCCAACACCTTAAGAGAAAATAACACCTGAGATAAACACAACCAGATAATTTCCACAAAATCAGAAGTAAAGGCAGGGAGCTCTTGGAGGGGGAGGGATTTAGGCTCTAGGGAGTCAGAGAAAATGGCAACTGGAGAAGTTGTGTTCTCTCATGTTTATTTTCACTCTATTGCTGAAACACAGGGACCTTTTAACACATAATTTGTAAGTTTATGCATGAAAACGCAATAATTTTGGGGAAACTTTATATTCAGAAGGAATTTACTCGTGTTGCATCTTTTATATGTCTTTTTCTTCCTTCCATTTGTATTGCTATCCTTATGGTGTGAAACCACAGGAGTCCTGTTTCTTAAAAGTTTATCAAAGATGTGTTTCTTTTGACTGGGCTCAGGTGTATTAGGAAGTGGATCGTGTCAGTGCTGTAATTCAGAGCTTTGTTTTCCAGTTAAGTGCTGCCCTGAGCAGAATTCTAATACAGAGCAGGAGCCAAACCGAGTGCAAACACATGCTGCTCCCCAAACAAGAAGGTATTTAACTGCTTACAAAGAAGGGCTCCTCTAGTGAAAGTTTCTCAAGTTTCAGAAAACTTCCCAGTAACTTCCTCAGAGTTCTAGGTGTTTGGTTTTTTTTCTCTTTTCATAGAATTACATTTTTTTCAAAACAGTATTTTCTTTGAACCCAAGTCAGCCTTCTCACCAGCAGGGTGCTGGCTATTCTGGCATGATGACAGTTTGTTAAATTTAGTATTAGTTGACATGGCAAGAGCAGGACAACTGCTACTAGCTGGTAGCTAAATTACTCGGGTCAGATGCGGACATTGGCACTTAAGTCCCAGTTTCAATAAATATTTAATTAGTTATACACAGCAAAAGAAGGTTTGGGAGAAATGATCTGCTGGACAGAGCACTCGTAGCTGGATGTAAGCAGCTGAAGTTCAATCTCAAGGTCCAGATGGGGCAGAGCAGGGATGTAAACCTCTGGATTTGTGCCTCCCTTATTGTGTGCTCACAGGCTCCTACAACTGCATGTTTAGTTTTAAAATTGCATATGTTGGGGGTTAATCTGTCTTGTCTGTTATCTAAAACAGCCCATAAACAATGGCTAGTTAGTCAATATCCCATTACTGGTATAGGTAGATATGCTTTGTTTCTAATTAAACATTCATTGAACACTGTTTCTTACCCCCCCAACAAATGGTGGACTTTCAAAGTTCATAATTGCTTTCGCTAATGCCACTCCTTTCCTTCATAACGCTTAACATAAGACACGAATTCACAACTAAAGAATGGCTGTGCAGTGCCTAAAGCGATCTGCATCATGTATAGATTTTGGTTGTTAATGGCACTGTGTGTGGTCTGTATAGTTTTCCTGCCCTTGTTTACTCTTTTTTTCAAAATAAACTCTTCTTTTGAAATTTTATTTATTAGCTCCTGCTGCTTACTATGTACTTTAAGACATAATCCACTGTTTGTGGCATTACAGTAATCTCTATAGGCATTAAGTAATTGATGTCACAAGCACAGGATTATAACCACAGCTCTGCAATTTACATAATAATACACCAAACTATGAAAAACCTGCATGGCGGTTTGTTACCAAAACAAACCCTTTAAAATGCTGAGTTAAATTGTGGAATGAGTAGATCCCGAACCCTTGCTGTGTAAGTACATATGCTTCATTTAAAACCTGCGCATAGCCACAGCCACCTTTTTGTTCGTGGAATTACAGAGAGGCTTGATTCCAACCTGCGTGTGGGGTCAGACCATGGAGAAATGGGCCTTATTCTCTTCCTTCATTTCTTGCAGGCCCAAAGCTTTTGGGGAAGCGCAGAACAAAGCACAGGCAAGGTATCGGCTATATCATCCATTCTTTTTCCCCAGTCTTTACTGGGACAGAAATACCAGTGTTTGTGTATGTACTACACATACTCTACACAGGCTGCGGAGTGACTAGAGCACTGGCTATCTGTGCATTAATTTGTCTCAGCATTTCAGGCTTGAATTAACCAAGGAGAATAGAAGCCTATGAAATTGGGAGCTCCGAGTCAAGTTTGCCAGTTGGGTTCCATAAAGTGATTGCATTTGCTTGCCATGTTTTGCCTTGGGTTAAAAAGAGACTGTTATTAACTTATCAAGGATGTCCTTTTACATGCACGTCTGAGAAGATGCACTGTATATGCATAGTATACATCATCAAACCGTAAAGTTGCTACGAATCTACCTTTGTGTTGCTTCACTGAGGTGCATAAGGATGCTTGTTACTTTACAGATGCAGGACAGAAAATTTAAGAGGCTTTCTGTCGTCGTAACTCTCATTGGCAAAGTTAAGGATCAGTTCATTCCAAAGCAGTTCATTCCTCCTCTCCTTCCTTCCAGAGATAAGATAGTCTTAACGACTTTTTGTTGTGATTGTAAATACTTACAGTGAACTGATGGGCTTTTTTTTGGTTCCCAGTGGTTCAGTAAGAATCTGGATACTATCTTTACGAGTGCTCTATATGTAAATATGGCGATCTATAGATAAAGCACCAGTAGATGTCACTCAAGAATATGTGGAACAGACTGTGAATTTGTGTGACCAATAAAACTGAGCGTGCACATTGCAAACGGCCTCCGCTGTGCCGCCGCTCAGGTCGCTCAGCCTCCCACGGCTGTTGAGCTACTGCTTTTGGTAGTAATCTGCTCACCAAGGCTTTGGAGCTGTGACCTACTACTACTGCCATAGGCGCTACAGAGTGTTTGTGTGCATGCCCAAAGATACCTCACGTGGCTTTTCAATCTTTCCTTAACCTTCATTGTATTAATGTTCTTTCTAAATAGCTTTTGAGCACAGCAGGACTGTAAGAACGTTATGCGTGAGTGTTGTGTTCTTGAGATAAATAGTCGAAGGGGGAGAAGGAGAGGTCTTAGCTACTTGTTTGGCAGTGTTTCTGAAAATAAGTACCACGTAGCCTTGGCACTTAGGTTTTGGGAAAGAAATGCGCAGGTGTCAGATATTAAGGAGAAGAATATGTGAACCGGAAGGATGAGTAAAGTAGCTTAATGGTTTGGCGCTGCCTTTCATCATTTGGACTTGGTTTTGATTCTAAACCAGAATCGAGTTACCAAATATTGCAACGATCAAATGTCTGTAGAGGTCACTGTTAAAATGGTTTAAAATGTTCATTATAGCTCTTAGTGTGAGTGATAGCATATCCCAAACCACTTTATAAATGTTCTCCCACACCTATATTATCAATAATTGATTCCACAGAGTAGGCTACAGCAGATGCAATTTACTAAAATCCCAATCAAGTGTCAACAAGCTGACTGGTTCATTTTATCATTATACCAGGAAACTAATCATTATACCACTATCATTATACCAGCAGCTAATCATAAAGGAAGTACAAAATGTGAGATCTTGCTTCATTATATGAACAAAAGCCTGTGATTTCAGGATGGAAAGAAAAGATTATTGCTTGGCATAACGTGATTTAAAAAAAAAAAAAGAAGCTTTAAATCATCAAATTATCCATTTTAACAGGATTTGAGTTAGTAGCTTATTGGGGTCATTACTTAAATCAAGAGTTTCTCTTTGGAGGTAAGTCTTGCACTCTGAAGGGAAGGAGGGTGCAAGTAGAGAAACTACAGATGTGAAATGTTCACTGAGTTATATTTACTTTTTTCTAACACCTTCCTTTATCTAAGCCTTCATTAGAAGGTTTTTCCAGATGTTGATTAGCCCTGAATATTTCTTAAACTGTCCCAACAAACAACTAAAAGAAGGTTTACGCTCTTCTATCACAGAAGCGTCTTTTGCACAGGAGCAGAGCACAGTGAGGTGCACAGCTTGTCACCCGTCAGGTGGCAATGCGAAAGGATGGGGCACAGCCTTTAACCTCTCTGCACCTTCTTCACCGAGAGGGTTATCAAGCATTGGAACAGGCTGCCCAGGGAAGGGGTTGAGTCGCCATCCCTGGAGGTATTTAAAGGACGTTTGGATGAGGTGCTTAGAGACATGGTGTAGTGGTGGTTTTGGCAGTGTTAGGTTTATGGTTGGACTCGATGATCTTAAAGGTCTTTTCCAACCTATATGATTCTGTGATTCTGTGATTCTTCCTCCTCCCTCCCCTCTACTGTAAATCCCTCCAGTCCAAAACCAAGGAGGCTTATGGAGGTGCTTGTGGGCAGCTTATGGAGGTGCTGTGCCCAGTTGCACGCTTGGGATCTCTTTGATCTTTTTCTGAACTTTTGGGTTCTTTCATGATACAATGTTAGAGAATAGGTTTCAAAAGCATTGACATTACAGAGTGGGGCAATACTAAAGGCCATAGAAATGTGAAATTCACCCTTCAATACATACTCAGCTTTATTTTGTGAGAAGATGCACTGGTTTCAATTACTCTTATGTTAACCCAGTCAATTTATAGAAGAGAAGCGCTAATTTAGAAGTTAAAAGGAAAAGGCACAACTTTAGTAACAACTTGTGGCAAAGCTTCCAGGAAAAAAAAAATCATGCACTTGATTTCAATTTTAAACCCTCTGAATTGCATAGTAGATTGAAGGTGGTAGGGAGAGACACCTATTCAAACCACATTAAAATTAGATGGAAGAGATCAGTAGCAGAGACCAGGCTGGGTAAAATATATTTAGGAAGACAAAGTTCTCCTGTGGTCCCAGAGAGTCAATTCCAGCTTCGAATGGGTGGACTATGGCAAGAGATGTTAGTGAGATGGGCAGCCTGCCGTTGGGTTCATAGCTGCAGAAAATACTGTCCGCAGAGTGAAGGCAGTGAAACGGCACAAACCCAACGAGAGATTTCCTAAAGCTGAAGTTGATCTCAGCTCTGGGCTTAGGAGTTTTATATGGAGACTCAGAGCAAGGCAGGTACAGATGCCCTTGCGGTCTAGAGAAACCCCTGCCAGAGCACCGCCGTCTCCTGGGATATGGGCGCACGGGACTGCTGGAGGGGCTTCCAGCACAGCAACCTCATGCGTGCGATACCTGGGTGGCTGCCTGCCACCTCCATCTCCGCTTACCAGCTCTGCTGGATGTTGGGGGCCTGGACATGATGTGCTGGGACAGAAGGCAGGGGTAAGGATATCTTTCGGATCCTGGCTGGAGGAGGAGTGTAGGAATAGGAAGATGACTTTATAATTGCTTTTTTTTATCACTCTTTCTGACTATATTGACTTTATACTTGACACAGCTTTGGCTGGCAAGTGAGGCCCAGATACATTCAGAATTAGATATGACTAGGCTCATTCTTACATGAGAAGAAAATCGTCGGTTGCTACAGAAACAGCTCCATATCAGTCTCATGGGGCATCTTTGCATCTGGCTTTTTTTCCTTCTCTTTTGCTAATCTGTAGATAAGAGTCAAAGCAAGTGCAGCACATCCCACATCTATATAAAAGGTTGGAGGAACTCTGCAGAGAGCAAAGTGTGAAAGAACATCTCGTAGATAAGCTAAACTTAAATGAATGAGTTAATTTACACCCCCCTACAATTTTTTTCCAGTTTTGCAACTCGCACTGAGTTAATTGAGGTGAAAATTAAATGACACCAGTCAGCAAATATTTTAAAGACCACCAACATCAAGGAAGAGAAAGGAGGTACTCAGAAAGGGAGTTACTAAGAAAAATTTAGGAAACGATCTGAGGGGTGAATTAGAATCTGTGTCGAGAAAATTGCATATTGCAGTGGAATAATAATCCAGACTCACTTTCAGGCAAGTTGTTTAACTTGATAAATTAAGGAATTAGTTAAAAATAAGTGTATATTATGGGTGAACAGGGACCATTCTGCACACTTCAGACCAGCTCACCAGCGAGGTTTTTCAACTGGTTTTCTAAAATGTAATGAATTCTTGATGCTTAGTAGATTAATATTTATTGAGTGAATCAATGCTTAATTTATTAAAAATTTGCCTTCCTTGTGTTTTAATATGATTTATTACTCATCAGTGCTTATTGCATTAATTAAAGATTGTGTTAATTTTGTGGAAGTGAACACGATCTGCTGCAGGTTTGCTGCAGAGCCCTAATGCACTGTAGGGACTGTGCCTCTGGGTAGCACCAACCACAGCAAACTGCAGGAGGTGGGAAGCTGGTATGAATTGCCAATGGCCTCTTCCTGCCTTTGGGCTTTCAAATAGCCAGCAAAGTGAAAATGAGGATGCTGCCCCTTAAGGGTAGGACAGGCTTATAGCAATAGAGATACTGTGGTGATACAGGGAATCTTGCTGTTTGCTGCTTATAAATTATGGCTGATGCTGTGGAAATCATTTTAGTGTTTCTCATGGAATGCCTTTTTGTCAACGTAGGTGAAATCCAGCCTTAGTGATATGGGAAACTGTCACCTCTCGCCCGACCAGGGACTATAGTCATTACATTTCAGCGCTCAGGTTGTAAGTAATTCTTGGGACAGTAGGTTGCCTGAAGATTGGGATAGTCCCAAGCATTTCTGCAGGGGCAGGTGCTTGAGAAATGGAAAATTACTAAAGGCAGAACAGAAAAAGCAGACATCTTGTGAGATGAGTCTTTCAAGAAATCTGTCAAAACAGGGAAAGGGTGATCATACTGGAGGGGGGCAACAGCTGCAATTTGCATCTTTCAGCACTGAAGGGAGAAGCGACTATATAAAGCCCCACAGCCATGATACTTCTGATGCAATTATTTTATTAATCTTTGTGACACTTGTAATGTTCCTCTCTTTAAATTCAAATTCTGCTGCTTTTATAGCTACTCATAAGTGTGCCTGTATGTTTTTTTTTTAAAAATCCATGTAGTTACTAGACTGCTTGCATCCAGCTGAGCCCTGGAAACAGCAGAGAGCTGGCCCCTGAGATCTGAGAGCAGGCTTGAATTTCCGGAAAGTGATTGGATCCATAATTAGTGCATTTTTGCATGTTTAAATGCATGATTCTGGAATGCACTTTGCTGTTTCCTCCTCTCCAGGGCTTGGGTGAGTGTGCACAAACTTCCCTTGCCGAGCTAAATTAGAGAAACCTCTTCAAGGTCCGCTGAAGGTCAGAGCAGAGACATTTTTTCTCTCCCAGTGCACCGGTCAGACAGCAACCACCGCGCTCCAGCCTGGAGCGTTTGGGTGGGGCCAGTGCCAAAAACCTGCTGGCATTTCAAATCCCTTGCAGCAGTTAGGTGTTAGATGCAAAAGATCAGTGCTGCTCCACTTGAAGTCAGAGAAATCACTTGTGCTTAAAGTTCAGCACATACACAAAGATTTCCTGGATCTGGACTTAATTTGTTTTGTCCGAGGCCAGCTTGAAGGCAATGTCCAAACAGGAAAAAAAGTTACAAACTGAACATTTGACTTGTAATAATTTCATTTTATTTCCCATTTTGTTTATCCTATTCTATATGCTTTTGTTTTCCTCCAGTATAAAGTTAAGCTATTTAGTTTTTTCTTTAATGTTTATTTTCACCCTGGTTAATAGACTCAAGTCAGGACCGGGGGCCAGCTGGGCTACATGCCTTTCTCCCTATTCCAGATCTCTACATTTTGCAACCTTCTTTCATGCAGGATATTTATATTCCACCTTTTTTTCCCAGTAGAGAAGCTTTCACAGAGTATAGGCTTTGGATATATATTTTCTGCTCTGGCTGTTCATTAGATATACAGCATTTGGAGTTCCAGTTGTGCTGAGAAATGTAAGCAAAGCTTTTGGCCCAGTGGGTGCTAAGCCCTGGCATTTCGTAGCTTTGTGTATATGAATCAGGATGAAGGCACAGGATCTATATAAAATTTAGCTCATTAGGAGATGTTTCATCTTACGGCTCCCACTGGGGAGGTGGGTCCTTTGCTTACACTATTGCTCCCTTTGCTTTATTGCTCCCTGGGAAAGGAGGGTGGGGTGGGCAGACCCCAGCAGCGGCGGGACAGCATTTCTGAATGGCTCTTGTGGAGGTGACACAAGGCAGCAGCAGAGGCTTCTGCTCCCTTTTACAATTATTCTGGCACACCTGGAAAAAGGCTTGGCATAGGCTGGCCTTAGTATTTGATAATAAAGCAAATGTGATCAAGCACACCGCTAAGGTCATACTCAGAATGACTTGTCAGAGTTAAGAGAACAAGGAGTACCTATGAAAGCAGACAGGAATGGATTTTCTCACAAATATGATTTGCGTTGTACAAGAGTTAAGGTACTGAAGGCCAGGAAGGTTTCAGAAAACGGGTTTTTTCAGGCTGACACCCCACTCAGCTTCCCAGCAGGCCACATTCACTGTTGGGCATATAGCTCATATAGGTAAGTATATTCAGCGGATGATCAACTGTGTCCATGCACTTTAGCCAGTGAAGCTTTACTTATAGAGAAATGATGGGTTTGGAAAGGAGTTTCATCAGTCATAATTTCCAAGGAAGAGCATTCATGGTAGGATGTACCAAGTCAATGTTTCCTCCTCAAGGACTTTCAGCTGTCACCCAGGGAAGACAGTGAATGCAGTGATGAGAATTAGATTAGAAAAAGATCAATAGGGCTGACAATAAATGAAAGGAACACAGACATTATTGAGCAGATTAGGAGAGAGAAATTAAACCGGACAGTATAATCTTCAATGCCAGCTAGGCACACTAATGTTGGGTAAAGTTAAGGAGAAGAAAGTGCTATGAAGAAGAGGCAGTAACAGTCTGTCTGTGAGATGGAGAAAGCCCTGCTGGTGGTAGACAGCTCTCAGCCCACAGAAAGGTGGAAAAGGATGATAACGGTCCAGGAGCACGTGGATTTCGGTGGCAGGCCACAGAGAGGCAATGGTGGGGAGATCACCTAAGGCTGCGAACATGGAGTAGGCAACACCTTGGGCTACATGTTACAGGGGAAGGGGAACCTCAGACACACCCCACCATCACCAAGGCATTGGTGGGATAGCTTGCTCCAGGCAAAAAATTTTCCTAACCTCCTCATCCTACAGGTTGGTTTGCCCTGTGAAGGTTTGCAGCCCTTCCAGAAACTACTCTTTTCTTTAAACTTGATTATTTGCCAAAATAACTCCCTGTATTTTGCTATCTGTACAAATATCCAGTGATGATCAAGTCTGGCAAGCTTTTGGGGTGAGGGATATCTGGTGGCAATGAGATCCATGGGCTGACTGTGCTCAGCATGAAAAGAAGCTTTCCTTTTATCAGTCTTGAGTTTGTCTAGATCCTCTTACATGTCTTTGAAAGGTTCACCCCAAGGCGATATAATTGTGTTTGATCACATACAGGCTATGAGTCAGTGACTGATACGAAGAAAGAACTTAGAGTTTCTTGTCTTGGTTCCTTGTCTTCTTCCCTGTGGAATCAGAAATCACTTTTATAAATACATTGGTCCATCTGTGCTTCTAGCTATCCATTTCAAGTATATGTTCCAGAAAAGAAATAGTAACACTTTATAAGTGCAAATAAAAACACATTAAAAGGACTGAGCAAGGGGTTTTTTCTTCCTCATAAAGTACATGTGGATCCCATCCAAAAGAGTTACTGTGAGCCATGTAACTTGTAATTAATTCTGCTATAAATGTCAGAACACTTACTTCGCAGGTCTAAGCTGACCCACTAAAATTAGTCCCCTTTTAACAATTCCTTTTATAATTTGTTTTGCAGCAGAAACGGCAGCTTGACCTCCTGACAATAACCAGCCCTGGTAAGTGAGCTCTGCCGCACGGCTCTCTTCTTTTTCTTAAAGAGATGGTTGTCTAAATGTGTTTCTTCCCCCGTCTCTGACATGCAGAATGAAAAACACTGTTCCCCAGAAAATCTTTCACGTAATAACAAGTGACAGCTATATTGTGCTTGGCAAAGCCCCGGGCAGTTATCCGTTCACAGAGCTGCCTCTTCAGACCTTTACTCTATGAATTTGAGTGCTGATATTTCTTTAAGCCTCCTGGGGTTACAGTTAGTGGTATGTCTGCAGGGCAGATGCCCTCAAATTCACAATGTGTGTTCAAGTATCACAGAAATGCAAGTTTGACTTTCCTTGGTGGCAAACATGAGCAGTTCGGGGGGTAAGGAGACGGTGGCCCTCTGTGTGCGTGGTGGGAGAGAGGAGGTCCAGGCTTAGGTCTGGAGAACCCCAAAGTGGGTCAGGAAATATTCAGGTAAAATTAAAATGCTCTAAACGATCTGCTTCGTAATGGCTTTTGGCATTTGCCTATCGAGGAGATAAACCAAAACGTATTATACTGGGAAAGCGTTGGGCTCTTTGGCATAGTGAGTTTCGAAGGTCTCAGCACTGTAATTGAAATGCAGGTCGTTTGAATAGTGCTTCTCTTTGATCTCAGCTCTTAAGGCTGGGTGGCTTTTAATTTATTGCTATTTTTCTGGCTCAGTTTCTTTCCATTAGCTGCTACAGAAGTTTTCTGCCCACCAGCTTCAGATGTACACCGTGCTTGAATGGTGCATACCTTTTGGTTAACTTTTGCAATTTTTCAGATGTATGTACGTATTAAGCTTTCAGTTTGGCTTTAACTGGGACTAATGAGTTCTGGCTTTAACTGGGAATAATGTGTTAGCGAAATGAACAGGTGTTATGGGAAGTGAACAACATGTGACACATATTTGCTCGGATAACAATTTTGTATCAATAATTGTTCTGACACTCTAAATGTAGATATCATCTGTGACATGGTTTCTCCTTCACTAACCTTGTTAAAATAATAAGAATTAAAATAAGGAGGAGGAACACTTTGTTGGGACAGATGTTTGAGGCTATTGGCAATTGCATCACATTTTTGCATGTTCACTTTTCATGCAGTTTGCAATTATGTTAATGTATGCTCAGGGCACTTGCTGATAAAAGCAACAATACAGTGTGATACAGCCATTGTCACTATTCTGACTGTAACTTCAAGGACAAACATGGCACATTTTTCATATCTTCAGCATTCCCTATTTCTAGAGGAAAAATAAAAATATCTCTGAAGGTCTTAATCATAATAAACACTCAGATCTTGGATAAGGGCACCAAAGTCCACAGACTTTTTTTTTTTTTTTTTAATAAGAGAAAAGGAAGGTTGGGGACCAGAATAACTTAATATGAGACTTTTCTGTAAAATGAATTTATGATACCTTCCTCATAATTTCAGATACAGTATTCACTGGGACAATGAAAGGGCCGACTAAGTTGAGTTTGTGCATAGATGTGATCACAGTAAGTAGCTATCGCTTCAGATCTCTGTTTAATACAGCAATCTACTAAATCAACACAGCAATTAGTTGGAAGGATCAAAATAGCTAAATACTAAACCAGCTTTCAATAACTGCGTAGGTAGACATACTGCACTAAAAGGGGGAAAAAAGCTTTCCATAACATGCATTTTTTCTGACTACCCTTTCTGATATTACCCTTTGATATTTAGCCAGAAATCTACAGTAATTGGCTACATAGGAAAAAAAATAATATTTGTGGCATGATTATATAACTGACTGCCTACAGTTTTGCTTTCAGTAAAGGCATTTTCAAAAGAAGCCTGATGCTGGATCAGGCCAAACTTACTTAAGAGCCTAAAGCTGAGATTTTTCGAAGAGGCTGAAAGAGTTAGGCACTTAATTCCTAGTAGGATTGGAAAATGTCAACCTGTGGATTAAAGGGTCTAGTTTGGGCCTTACAAATACAAAAATAAAATAAAATAAATCATAGTCTTGAGGCTTTTATCTGTCTTCGGAGACTGCAACTTTTAAATATTTCATTCTTTGAGTCCTAGCTCTAAGATCTGACATCAACAGTCTGCTTTTACAAAGTCGTGATATCGTATATGATGGCTGAGATCAGCCATAATCACTGTCATCCCTTAATTTACTGATTCAAATTAGGGACTGGGCTATTTATTTGCAGCTGTTAATCCTTTGGGAGTTGTTCCTGTTCTTCACCTTGCCGCAGGCAGGCAGCCTTCATTTGTGGTGGAGGTCACCCAGCCTTATTTATAGTATGAAAGTCCTCCGTGTCTCACAAGCAGTATCAGCCACCAAAGCCTTATTGCTTAATTGTAAGAACAGACAAAGGACTTCAAAACCAAAGGTGACCTCTGTGATTTGCAATTCTGTCATGATGAATATCATCTTTCTTTTGTGCGTGCGTGAAATTCTCGAACCAGTTTTTGTACGTTTAGTCAGGAATCGCTTGGTGATCCCTTGCAAGTATTACAACAGCTCTTCTTCGTGTGCCACTAAAAAAATTTCCAAAAATCCATCAGCCAATGAATGAGATTAATTGCAAGGTAAAATAATACCATTAATGTCAATAAAAGGCCGTTGAGACCCAAGTGCCAAAACATTCAAAAGCGAGTTTGTGGGATGGCAGGAACCTCAAGGGTACCTCACGGCAGCCGTGCCATTCCCCCCGGCCACGGTTGTTGCGCGATGCCCCAGGAGTCACCGCGGGGTGGGAAGCGGTGCTCGTTCCTCGCGCCCCGACTCCCCACCCTGCCCGCGCCGCGAGGGCGACCCGCCGCTGTCTCTCGCCTTACTACTCCAGATGCTTGACTTCAAAGCACCTTTGTATGGTAAACTGAACAGGTATAGATCATTAATCTGTAGCCTGGACTGAGGGCACTCTGGAAAAAACTGGGGGGAAGAAAAAGGAAAAGGAAGAAACGCAGAGCGTGAGAGCTGCAGCTCCAGCTACAGATTTTGTATGCGACATACAGAGCTGACCTGTTCCGGCACCCCTAAGAAAACAGCTATGGAAAGCTGTGTGATGTGCCCCAAACTGGAGGAAGTCTTTGCTTTGCTGAGGGTCTCCAGAAACAGCCAGACACAAATGATGCATAAGCTGGGAGCGAGCCAGACTCCCTCACGCTCAAATATATTCCTTTGAAGTAACTGACACCCGTGTAAAATGTGGAGGGGAGTTCACTGCTCTGCCTTACTGCTGACTAGCTGGAGGAATGTTAAGTTAAATTTATCAATGCTCTCGCCACACTCCTTTCTTCTTGCCCCTTGACATGCGAGTTACAATTAGACTGTAACGCGCTGTACGGTTCAGGGTGCCGGAGTCAGAGCCGATGTGCGCAGTGGGGTGGGGGAAAGATGTTAAAAATTCATTAGCAGCTGGCAGGGACGTGCTGGCAGGGAGTGGGACGTAATGAGGTTTAAGTTTTGGCAATTTAAATTTTCTTTCAACTTAGTTTTACCTCTGAATTTGATCCAAAACATTTCCTTAACACTTATTCTAGTTGACTTTGGGTTTTAGAACCAAACCTTCAGATGGTTTAATTCGGCCTTGCTGCACAAAGGAGCTGAGGATCTGCCTTCAGTTCTACGTGATCATGTTCTAGTAACGCTTTGAACGTGCACCATACAATCACATCACATTTCGTGGTAACCACTCAATAGTTGCAAATAAGATATCCCTGTTTTCATCGCTTTTCCATGGAGACAAAGCTTTTTGCATCTCCCGTGTTTACGATAGTAATACAGCTTTCCAATTTCTTTTCTCAGTAAGGTAAGTTCATCTCCCACTGAAGTATTTTTTAATTATTGATACCATAAATGGAAGTGTGTTGGAAACTATTGGCTTTGAAAATAGCTAACATGTGATATTATCCAAGAACCATCAGGAAAATTCTTTTGAAATTCTCTTTGATTCAGCCATCCTCAGGGCTTTATCCTTCTCTACCAGTCTCTCTACTGCCAATTTAAAATAACATTCTCTTGAAATCAGTCCAATGTCAGGAGAAATTCATCAGCACCGTAGGTGCATGTTTCCCAGATGTATATAAACCTACTACGTTTGGCAGCAGTAAATTGATTGCATTTAAAAAACCCGGGGTAGTTGAATATTCCATAGTGCCCCGTTTGGCTACAGTATGGAATATAAAGTATTTTAAGTTTCTTCCAGCTCTGTTTTAGGTGAAATAAAGTAAGAGCTGACTCCGTAATTCCTACCTTTTGATTTACTCCGATTTTCCTCTGACCACATTAGCGGTTTACATGCAGGGACAGCGTAAGATATTCCTAATCTCTGTGGAGTGGAGTGGCATTGAGATTTGATGAGAAATGTTAATGAATTTGGGTGTGCTTCCCCCTAATATTCAAGCTCTTACACTTTTAAACAGGGAAAAAAGCTTGATTTTGAAAGTATTTATCAGACTGATCTATGTGGTGAAATATTCTCCCCCTTTTAATATCATCAGTGCTGCATGCTCTAAAAATGTCTCCATTTCATTAATTTGTGATACACTGCTACACTGAATTCTTTTAAGGTGGCTTTAGTTTCTGCCATACATATTTTACTGCTTTAAATTATAGATATAGGACTGTTGCCTAGTTAATTTCCTCTGGTTAGGAAAATATATTTCTACTCTCCTGGCATTGCATAAAGTGATATGTGGGATTTGCTGTATTTTTTAGCTGATTAAGTTTTGCATTTCTACATATTACTGCTTATGAGATCTCAAGTAAAACTACGTAAAGGAAGGAGAAGTTTTACAGTATATTTGAAAGTTTCATTTAACTATAAATTCCACCGCTAAGCCCCCCTACAAGACTTTTCCATTACCTTCCTGGATAGTCTGGCTATCTACTTCTTTCTAATTGAAGCATGAAAATAATATAAACTCAAAGTCATGAAGCTATAAGACAGGTATTAGTAAAAATGATACAGAGTAATAAAATGTGACAGAAAGTTGTTTGCTGCTAAAACTCGGGTACTATTTTTGCTAGTCCTTATTAATTAATAGTACATTGATTTTGGTCTAAGTATGTGTCAAGGGATAGCATCTGAGTTTTTAAACAGCCTAACATAATTACTGTTTGTGTTTGTTAGTGACGCTTCACATGCTATTTTATTTGGAAAGGTGGTGGAGAAAAGAAGTTACTTACCTTTCCAGTAATAATTGAGTGTTTTAATGCTCAGTGATGGATAGGTGTGAAACTCTTTCTCATACCACTAAGACACTGGATGTTAATGCACCCATTTGCCCACAATAATGTAAAATAACTTGGGGGGACAGTACCTCATTGCTCAGGAAGTCAATAGACACCAAACGGTTTGTTTGAACCCACAGTACAAGAATTTATTTACCAAACAAATAAAATAAATGCTGAAGTCTCAGCTCAAAGTGAAATTCCATTGTTGTCAGTCTTAGCGGAACCCTAAAACTACACGATGAAGTTTGTTCTAGACTTGATGAAACTTGAGCGAGATGAAGTACTAACAGAGAGCAGAGAGAAGACGTGGACTTTTTTTTTCGTGCCATTAGGTTGGTTTCAGCTGTCCTGAGGCTAATTAGGAAATTTGACTGTATCCAATTCCTCATCTTCACTGTATCTGAAGAGCTGTGAGAATTTCCATTTGCTGTGATAAGGAGAAGTAATATTGTTGCTTGTAATTACTTATTCGTGCAGATCAGTACCTTACTAATTCTTACTTACACCTCTCCATTTGTCGGAATAATGACTGCAGAGATGCTACGCGCTCACTGAACCGTGCTGCTGTTCCCGCTGTCTTTTCCCTGCACAGACGGTCTTCACTCACATGTCCCAAGAGAATAAGTCCACCCTGATCTTTCTGCCTGTCCCCTGACCCATCCCCATCTGTCTCCCCGATCACCATCTATATCCAGCTCAAATATCAGTTTTGAGATCTACTGAAATGACACTTTTCTGATCCAATAATGAAACCAGAATTTATTTCCATTTAGTTGCAAAATATTTACTTTTAGTAAGGCTGTTTCATCCCCACCTTTGCATTTAAAAAAATTGACCTTTTTTTGGATACATGTAGAATAAGTGATATTTGCGAAGTCGAAATAAGACCGCAGCGAAGATATTCTAAAGGCTAATCCATTACTTTTGAAGAAAAATATCAAGCTTTTCCACAGTACCTTATTATTATTCTGGGTCACCATGATGTTTCCATGCACCTTGGCATGTCCCTTTAATTGGATCCTTACATAGGAAGGTCCGGCACAGTTGCATTGAAAGCTGACATTTCTAACTAACTGACCTTTTCAGGCCCGGTGATACTCCTATAATGATTATCCTCTAGCATTGTTTGGACACAATACCACATACTTCACAGCACATAAAGAATATGTTCTTTGAGAACTATTCAAAATGCCCAATCTCAAGTTAGCAAAATGAGAAAATTGGGTGCAAACATTCATCAGAGTGTTATTGTGCAGGTATCGATTTGAATGCCCTTTCATTTCTCTGGGAAAAAGTGTTGTATTATAGAGCTCTAAATTAACTTCTGTTCTGTTTTTTTTCCCCAGTAAGTATAAAAAGGTCAAATTCATTCATAAGGCTGAATAGATTTGCAGGATATAAGCAATAAGATAGCAATCAACCTTCAAATAACCTTTAAAGAGACAGTATCTTTTCTTATGAACAGTAATTGATCTGCTCATTAAGTCACTGCATACTCTTTGGGGCTCACCTAGGCAAAAATGTATAAACCTGTGACAAAGGCTGCCAGCTAGAACAAAACAGGAATAAATCCTCATGTGGAAATACAAATATTTTACAGGTTTTGGAGGGTGTAAAGGTGGTGAAAGGATTGACACTGCCATGTGAATTCCTTGACTTGACTGTCATAAGGCTGAATGAAAAAGACATAAGACAAGACCTCAAAGTGTGAATTTGGTATTAGTGAGGACGATGACGATGGCATGTTCATACATGCCCGAAACTTGAATACATCTTCAACTTCCCTTCTGAATTTAGTGGCGAATGTGGGAGGGCGATCACTGCAGTTTGCCTCCCGTCGGTGTACGTATAGGGGGGTGTACGTACAGGGGAACCGCTGCAAGGGAGCCTGCTACACATCGCGTCTGGCTTGCCGCCGCGTATTGCAGTCCCTCTTTTAAGAAAAGCCAGATTGTCAAGTAATGGCTTTCTTTGCACCGTGAGTGCTTTTTGGATGTATGGGGGGCGAATCACCTCTGCCTACGCAGAAGGAAAACCTGCGTCCAGCTTGCTGTAGAGCTGGTTCCCCGACTGCAGCCTGCTGTAACCTTCACACGGTCCTGGGCTGTGTCTCTGCAGCTCCTCTTGTGTAAGCCAGGGTGGTTAAAGGGCTGCTGGCAATTTTTTCAAAGAAGCACTATTTAGCCAGAGACTCGCTTAAAGAACTGGGATTGTTGATTTAAGATACCAATCGGAAGATTAGTGTTCTGTCCATGTCCGTATTTCATTTCTGCATGTAAATCCATGTTATGTTTTTAGTATTATTTTTATGAATTGCACATACGCTGAGGACTATCTGTGCATAATTGATTACAAGGAGTTGTCTTGGTTTTTATCTTTGATCAGAATTTTCAGAAGCAGCAAGTATCCCAGGTGACGAGGCTTTTTATGCTGTAAATGTTTGCACATAATGCTTTCTGTTTTACTTCACAATGTGCAGAATGGGCGTCTGGCTCATTTAGGGAGAGTGAAAATGAGCAATTCTGTGCACAGGTGTATTGTGCTCCTTCTCTTTTTGTGTAAGCTTGAGGAAAACTTAAAATAATCTCTTTTTTCCTCAGAAAAAATCCACCCTTTCTTGAGTGTCAGATTTTTTGAGAGAGAATGGAAAGCTTTCTTCCTTTTTAATGAAATTTTAATTTGCAAGGGCATCTGTATGGAAACAGCCTCTTCACTTAGGAATATTTTTGTTTGCTTGTTTAATTCTCTGCTGAGTGACCTGAACAAGACTTAGTGAAAATCAGTGTATTAAATATCTAGAAGACGGCAGAGGATTATGTTGACACTACAAAATGGAGTACAGTGCAGAAATGCATGAGGTAGCAGAGACCCGAATAGCAGAGCTGTGCAGCTCGCAGCAGACTCACCAGCGTGGGTCCAGATGCCGACAAGCCATGTTATCTGGGTGCGATGCCTGAGCCAAATAAGCCCTGACTTTTTTTTTTTTACTGGCTTTAGGGTGCTGTCATTCCAGTGCTGCTGAATTGCACCTGGACCTGAACCTTTGCTTGTGACTTTTTTTTTAACCTAGCCGGGCACGCACAGCTAACTGTGCTTCGCTTCTATTTTAGTAGCACCCATGTATCCCCGTCCACAAGGATGCCATTGTGCCGGATGCACGCAGCGTGACACCAAGCTGCCCCTGAATAGTTGGGGACTTAAATAGATAATGCAAGGGGCAGTGGGCAGGAAACATGGAAAAAGAATGTCAAAAATAAAAGACGATTTTAATAGAACCGCGTTTTATTTTTGAGAGCTGCCCACCGCTGTCTTTGTGTTCTTCTAGACTCCCGTCCCTCTTTGCTACCCCTTTCCCCCGATCTCTGGTGTAACAGAAAATGGCAAGCCAGTGATGATTATACAGCTACAACAGACAGGAGTGAGGAAGAGGGGAGCTGGAACTGCACAAGGGACTACTTTTCCTTAGCTCATTTTTTTTCCTAAGAATTGCCAGTGGGCTCACTTTTTTGATATGCAGAACATTTTCTGTTAAAGCAGTCAGCCAAGGTCACTGGGAAACCCACAAGAAAGGGTAACCTAGAGCCTTTATTATTATTTTGAGCTTGTAACTTGAAGGCACAAAGGAATTTTTAGGAGAGATTTGAATGGGAAAGGTGTGATGGTTTTGTGAATTCAGACTGAAAGTGCAGGATAACCCATGGTGGAAGAGTGAGTTGTTCATCACACAGCTCAGTGCAGTATTGGAGGGAGTTATCCGAGATGCTGCTAAATGAGGTAACGTGAGTACTGTTAAGCAGTAGTATCACTGCAGTGTCCTTAAAAGCAGGTTAAAGGAAGGTGAAATACTGTTTTAACACCACGGTCTGCTTCTGACGTTGCAGCTAGCTGTGGTATCTGTACCAGCTGCTGCACTGGACCATGTAGATGCTCTGAGTGCCAGGGCAGAGGGTGCCGGCAGAGGAGCACGGCACGGGAGGGGAAGGAACACAAGGCAGTATGGGGTAAGGTCTGCAGTGGGGCCTGGGGAGAGCAACGTAAACCGTAAAGTTGTATTTGCTGGGCCATAGGAATCAAAATGAAAATAAGTGTGTTCGAAATATCTAGGAGACAGCAGGTGATTATATTATTCTTGATGTTTTTATTCTATTACCTGCCCTGTTACACAGCTGCAGCCATTGTCCTTATCCTCTGGGGACTACTGGAAGGAAGAATCATTTGTAGAAACCCTGATTTTCCTGCCCATACTCAGGGCAGCCTCAGAGCTGCTGTCATCCCCTGTGCTAAACCCGCCTGCTTGCCGTTCCTCCCAGGGACGGTGAGGGTGCAGGGCCCACGTCTGGCTGCAAAGACCTCATCTGGTCACGTAGACCTGCTGCAAATTTGCTTTGGGATCTGATCCAGAGCACTTAAGTTGCCTCTTACTTGGACCAAACCTCTCCCTGTTGTCAAAGATTTGACAAAGCTGGCACCGAGAGCAACTTCATGCCCCGTGTTAGCGTGTGATCCCGAACTGAACCCCCTCGCCCCAGCGGATGGGCTTGAGTTCTGTTATTCAAGCACTAAAATAGCCTTCTCCATACTAGAAAAACTTCCTAAATGGTCTAGTCTGAGCACCTGGGACAGCTGCTTAGGGCTCTGGGCTGGACCACGGCCAGCACCATGGCCAAGCAAGACGTTCCCATCCCTCTGCCCCCCTGCACCCAGGCGCAGGTGGCCACCTCTGCCGTCGCGTTGGCTTTCACGCCGGCCGCGTGGACACTTGTGGCATCTCAACAAATGCCTCCCGAAGCAGGAGCCGTGGTGCCGTGTCCGTTTGTACCTAGCACAAATAGAGATGCTATATAATAGTGCTGCTACTAATAAATATAAACCGTATAGATGTCAGGTTGCCCTGAGAATGTATTCTCCCCACAAACCAGGCGGCTCTGCTGTGGTGCTCGGGAATTAACTGCAGGAGTATTACTCTCTTAAGGCTTTGTGTTATAGTTCTGTTTTCTTCACCTTTAACCCCACAATGGATTATGACCATACTTTCTCTTATAACTAAATGCTCTTCTGTCCTTTGACAAAACAGATTTGTGTCTTTTCATAGCTTTCTGTAGAGGGCTAATAATACATGGGAAAGCTTTACTGCCCACAGGAGACTTTGCCTGGCCATAATAATAAGAAATGCTGTTGAAAAGTCATGATCAATGTTAATTCAGTTATTTTTCATTTTCTTTTTTTATAATGAAATCTCCTACTTTGTGCATTTTATCCAGTGCTACCCCATGAATTGCTCGTAGGAGAGAGGGGTCATTGGTTATAAAAATGAGTTCTTGTTGTTTGTCCTCATACAAAAGTAACTGCAATATTTTGAAATGATGAATTTAAGGGAGAAAAAAATGTGGAATCTCGGATGTACAAAAGATGTAAATACTGTTTTCCAGGTTTTATGGGTCCCAGATGCCGCCTCTAATTGCATAGCTAACCCTGAGTTTATTAAGTTATTTTCCAGAGTCAAACTCATTTGTAAACATGTCAGAATAAAAACTAAATTTAAAAAAACAAAACCTTTGGATTAGAATTCTGGAGTGATAAACAAACTAATTTAGAATGTATTTGCATGTAATTTACATGTGCCAAAATAGGATTGCATGTGGTTTGTAAATACAGGTCTTGAATCTATTTAACAGTACAGAATAGCACAGAAGAAATTAATTGTGGCTTAAAAAAAAAGGTTAAAATAATAAAAAGATGGCTTAAAATGGCCCATGTTTGAATGTGATTCAATGTGCAGAAACTGGTGAGGAGAGATAAGCACACAGAGAAAGCTGTAAATTCTAGAAGCAACATCTGTAGTAGTTAGAAGACTATGTTTTATAGCAATCCCTTACCTCCCCCCATGGACATTACTATGGCATGCAGAATATTTATTATTCACTTTCTGCAAGAGATGTTTTCCTAGCACAGCCTTAAAAATAAGACCTGTTTCCTTTCTTTTAACGTTCAGACTTGTTCAAAGGCAATGCCGGCAGCTTCCATTTGAAGTATCTTGGCCAGTCTGGCCTGTACACTTTGGCACAAGGTGACAATTTATAATTATCCTGCTTATTACAGTGGTACCGAAGGATCAATCAGCAGGTAAATCCTCCGCTTTGCTAGCTGCAGTGTCCATCTGGAGAAGACCTGTTGGTCACTGGTGCCTGCAAATCTTCCAACCTCAGTAGACAAGGCAACTTCAGAGAGGGAGGAGAAGGTCATGCAAGCCAGGGAGCAGCGTTGGTGATGGGACTTGTAGAGTGATGCTGAAGGGAGGGGACACTGAGAGAGGGAGAGGCTTGGAGCAATGACCACATGGAGCTGGCAAGGTCTTGTCAGGAGTGTTGCAGGTGCTCGGGGTGCAAGAAGATTCATGTGCTGCTTATTTCTGTTGTTGCACCTGCCAGAAGGAGGCTCTGACTGAATCCTCCATGTTTTTTCAGCCCAAAATACTACATGTCAAGAGGCAGGATGGAGGATACCACCTATGCCTGCTGCTTCAGAAATATGCAGGACAGAGGGAAACATCATCTGGAGATCTGAGGTAGAAGGAGTGCCATCAGCGATGATAGGTAGCAGGTCTTGCTTTGGCTACTTGACTTCTGCTCCTGCTGTCAATGCTGAAATGTATTCTGGGCTTTGGGATTAAAGCAGCCATGGTTTTGGGGGAAGACGAAATGCTCTTTGGGTAGAAAGGAATTGAGTAAATCCAAATGCAAGGACTGAACTTAGTACTGAAATGCATTGCTGGAGTTATGGGGGAAAGGATGCTTTATTTACTTTTAAAAAAGAAGTAATGCATGTTTTCAGGTTTGTCTTCAAATACCAAAGAATATCCTTTTCTATATTCATAGCCTAGCAGCCCGGAGCTTAGAAATGGCGGCAGAGTGGTCCTGCAACACTTGATGTAACAGGGTCTGTAGAGCTCATCGGTGTTGAATCTCACTTGTTTTCAGACTTTGCTGAGAATAAGTAGAGATGTAAGGATTTCCCCTCTGAATCCTGTAATTTTTTTTCTACGCTGGCTTCATTTCATACATTTTCTTTATTTTTTTAGACAAGGGGGAGGAAAAAAAAATAGGAGTGGAGGGGGGAAAGCAAACTTCTTGGGGCAGGAGACAGAGCTTTGTGGTATATTTGCTACTCAGCATTTTGCTTGAGTACCACAGAAGAATATTTATTATCAAGGAGAACCAGATACTAGGAACATTTCCATAATTTTTTCAGGGCATAATACTTGTGTAGATGTGTAGATAAATGTCTCTAAATATTTTCTTGTACTTCTTATTATTTCATCTCTAGAAGAAATTAATTGTAGCCTTAAAAAAAGGTTTTATTTCCCATTTGGCTATGAGCCATTTTGTATATCTGCTTTAAATGTTAATTATTAATTAGGATATAATCTATTTAAGTCTCTTTAGCTGTCCATTTCTTCCAAAGAAGGCAGCTGGATGAAACAAGAAAGATGCATCATTATATAGATGATAAATTACCCTCTTATCCCAGGAGAAGACAGTTTCTCAACACTAAGGTTGAGATATACCAGGGGCTGGAGTGGAGGAGCCTCCTGGCTTCTGTCCACTTGGTGTTTGGTACATAGTGTGAGTCTACTAAGACAGCTTTTATAATTAAATTATTGGTAGTAGTGGAGCATCATTCCCGTAACTTCCATTCTACCAGAGTTACTGTTGCTGGTGAATGGACTTAGTGGGAGGCTGGTGGTAGGTGAAGTGTTTTTAAGTTGCATTTGAAAGTAAGGAGTTAGAAAAACAATAGCAGGTGATATTTAAAAAAAAAAAAATCCATCAAGTAATAAAAAGCTTTTGCACATATCCCAAGTGAAGCAAATCCTTTATATGAAGATCAGTGAAGCTGCAGCACTAGTATGTCTTGCAGAATCTGCTGACTGAATTTGCTATTTGGGCGGGGGGGGGATTAAGTATCTTTATATAAATGAATGGCTTCTTGACAGAAAATATGTCATGGCTACCTTTATCAACTGAGTCCTGAAGATGAAATGTGGGGCTGGCAATTAGCACCAATGACCAGCTGTGAAAACAGGAGTTTCTCTCATTTATTTTAATTATATTTTTGTTCAAATATTTACATATTTTATCTTTCATTTATTGCAAACTTTATTACGATTTGCAACAGCAAAGGAGAGACTTTGGATTAAAATTTTGTATATTTGTGTATTTAGCTCTTTATTTGCCAAGTTAAATGCAAAAAAGAGCCCTTGTTTATATGAACAGTATCTATACGGACTTATCTATATGAACAGTTGAAAAGGTGGGCATTAGATTGCATAGCTCATCAGTCTAGCTTCAAACCTTACCCAGCAAGCAGCTGAATGACTTTGGAAATCTGCAGTGTGTTTCTGAAACTTTAAATGATACCATCGTGTTGCCTGATGCAGCTTAGTGGTTCACAGATCAATGGCTGGTGAAGCCAGAACATTTTCTCCTATGTTTTATCTGTATCCATTGTTCATAGAGGATCAGTTCCAGAAAGAAACACTGTGTCCATGCTGACATTAACTCCAAAAGGTTCCCTCACTGGAGCACAGACACCCAGTCCAGTTCAGATGCACGTGCAAATACTGTAGAGTTAAATTACAGATGTGTTTGTAATACTGCCAATAATATGGCCTGATTTCTTTTATTGTAACTCAAACTGTCCTGTGCTGTTGAGACATTGCTAGGAAACACAGAGAAGACAGAAAAAACTGAACTTTTGTTCTTTCCAGGACTTGGGGGGGCAGCTCAAGCAGATGGTCCCTTTGGGATCCAGAGCCAGAATACTTCCATGCTCCTGATTTCCTTAAAATGTGGCTGGCAAGAGTGATCTTCATCTCTGATGGACTTACCTTGGATGATGAAATCCAGAAAGCAAGCCACTGCTCCCAGGATTATATTTCATTATATAGAAGCTAAAAGCTCCTTAAGATAAATGGATGCACTGCCCCAAATTTCTGTGCAGTAGTACTGACCTAGCTTTTACCCCTCAGGAGTGAGATCTTAGAGTCATTGCAAATGTCTGCTCAGAGCACAAAAGTAGTCAAAAATGCAAACAGAATACTTGCAAATATTAGGAAAACTAAAGGACAAGTTAGATGGAGCAATACACTGTTCTCAAAATAGGTGGCAGAGCTAGCAGAAGTGTTGTGAAAGACAATGAGGACGATCAGTAAAATGGCTTCCATCTGAAAAGAAATCAAGTAGAAATGTGATTTTTCTGTAGGAACTGCCATGAGTGTAAATGCAGCTTGAACTGCGTTTCTAAAGTTCATGGGTTGGTTTTTTTTCATAGTTAAAAAATGCTGCAGCCACTGCTGCATAGCTGTATTTTGACCCACATGACGATGGTTAAATACAGCAATAAATACAAGTTACTACTGGCCCAGGGATCATAACAAGTTTATATTCATTAACGCAGAAGATTGCAACCTGTACTATGGTTTGCTTGAGAAGGACTAAATTCCCACATCTGTAGAAATTTCTTAGCAAATATTTAAACAGAAAATGTGCTTTTTTCTTCTTTTTTTTCTTTAAAGAAAACGTATTAATTGTGTATCTCCAAAACCACATGCCTTGACATGAAAGAAAGCAACTTTAGCTAAAAATCCATTCTGTTTCGGTGATACAATGAAGAGAGCATGAAGAAGTAAAACTCAAATATTTATCCCTAATGGGAATAGGGGACATAAATAACTATCAAGTATAAATAGAAGGGGGGGGGGGGGGGGGAGGAAACGGACATGAAGGAAAAATCCACGTAGGCAAAACTAAAAGTTCTAGTTTTAGTATATTTGCTAGGGTCTCTCTTATGCTAAATAGACTAAAACTCTACAGGTTTTAGTTCATGATGATGATGCAGAAAAGGCAGATGTGTTCAGTAAGAGTTTCTTTTGGTTTCTGTCACCTTGGGATGAAATGCTTTCAAGTCCAGTAAAAACTGAAAAGGATGTTGTTCTAATCTCTGTTAGGGATAAACACTCTTAGATCAGCAGACTGAGACAGACATTTCTTGTACAGGAGTGCTAGAGGAGCTGGGATCACCTCGGACCCAATGCCGTTGCTAATGAACGTACCTTGGAACTTGGGGGGATGCCATTTTATTGTGCAAATACTCAAAAAAGCAACTAGTACGACTCAGGTTAGCACAGACTGGTATTTTCACAACAACTCCTAGGAAACTAATTAAAAGACGGATGGAGGTTTAGTTAGCAGAAGTTAAACACTATTGAAAGGCAGTCAGCATTTCATGAGAAAGAGGATTTGTCAAACAATTCATCTCAGCCTTTGAGTATGTTATAAATTTGGTTGATAAAGTTAGCTGCATAATCTTTTAAGGTGTTTGATTTAGTACCTTACAACTTTTAAAAAATATAGAACGTATTAAATAGGTTAAAGATCAGTCAACTGACACATCTCACAAATCACTCATCATGGGGGAATCTCACTCGAATAGGGCTCTCTTTAATGGGTTTCTTTTCATGGTAGTGGGCCCAATGCTATTTCTAATGATGATTTGTCGGTGATTAAAACGTCACTGTTGAGCGGTAAAGAAAGATGTAGAGAGGTTAGTCACACAGTGCAACCTTGATCTCTTGATGGGCCGGATCCATTCACACAATACGCATTTCAATATAGGAGAAAACAGATTTCTGCTTCTTAAAGTGAGGAATGCAGCTGAAGCCTGCTTAATGGAGCAGTATTGACTGAAAGAACTTGGGATTGTGTTCTTCAAGTAATTAAACTGGATGTAGCCTGGAAAGGTATATACCCAAACCAATATTTTTTTTTTTCCTGAATATACAGAATATACACAGGGAAGTAGAATGGGTCAGAATGTCAAAACTATATCTCAAAATATTTTATACCTCAACATGTGCTATTCTGGTATCCACTTACAAAGAAAAGGCACTGAAGTATCGCGGAGTTGAGGAAACATTTTAAAATACAAGGCTTTAAACTCTGTTTAGCTCATCAAAAGCGAGACAGGGAGGTGATGTGATAAGCATTTGAAGGTAGGCTCTGAGTCTACTGATAGCGCGTGTGTGTGTTTGTTAATACAGACAACTGATCTAAATTACTCTTTTACTGATATGTGATTTACCTTTTGTATAGCAGCCTTTGGTGCATGTACGTATTCATGCCTGCATTAATGAGAGCGCTACACTCAAAAGCTTTAATGGGAGTTATGTCTCTGTGTACACACGAAATAAGAGGTCAATTTACAAGCAAGAACATATTTACAGCAAAGAACTGTCAAAAGGTATTTTGTGTATCTCTCATAATCAGGGCCAGAATCCCATGGCAACAGGCAAAGGTCTTTTGTACAGCACGATATGGACTTTAAAGCGTAGTATTTACAGTAATATTAACTACACTGGATGGTGCATGAGCTGGACTGGTGTTCTCCAAGGCTGGCTGAAATGATATGAACTTGCTTACTATGGAGGGATGAAATCATTGCTGGCCTGAGTTTAGATTCAAGTAGGTAAATAATTTACAGCTCTGTTTTGCTCTGAATCTCTATATAATGCTCAGACGCTGTTGAAACGGGCAGAGTATCATAGATAGATTTCTGGGAAGATCTGCCCTTTAGTCAAAGGAGATAAACATATCTGAGTGTTACCAGGGTGTGATCAAAGTGAAGAGCTGTTATGCTAGTAGAGAGCAGTATAGTTAGACAAGCTACCAAGGAGAAGTGATAACAGTCAGAGTTTAATAGAATATGTGAAGTTTTACTGTAGTTTCAACACAAGAGCAGAGCTCAGAAGGAAGCTCTCAAATACTCAGTGTATTTTTTCCTGACTTTTAGGTGACCAATTACACCATGTAAGCTAGTAAAAATATTTCATGTTGTGTTAAGCAAGGAAGACATAAACGAAAGAGCAACATGGGAGTAAAGCATAATAATTTGTCTGCTGAAGTTCCATGAAGTTAATAGCACTACATGGACAAAGGAGAAGATGCGTACAAAACAAAAAATGGCTGGATCAGGCATAGCATTGACAGTCCACCAAAAAGGACATTTCTGTTGCACTGCCTTCTTCTTCCACTTTGAACAAAGTGTCCAACATGATGAACTACAGCTGGAAATCTTTGGGCTACATTGCAATGTCCCAGAAAAGAAAAAGCTGTTGAAAGCGTGCAGAATAAGGAGCGAACAGAGCAGGCACGCTTCTGAAACAAAACCATATTGCTCTTATTTCAGATGTGGAACTCTGACAGCATCTCACAAAAGTTAAAGAACTTCTAGTTCTTTAAAGAACTTCTTCAAACTAGAAGTGGGGAGCTCACATCGCTGAACTAATAACATGGAAGAAAAATAGCTTGCATGAAGTTGAACGTTACTTTGCTGCTTTACAGGACCTTTTTATTTGGGTGGTTGGAAGTTTGTGTTTCCCCTTAACAAGGCAAAAGAATTTAATGGCTTTATATTGTTTGGAGTTGAGTGAGTGCCTGCAGGCTTGCTTGATGAGAAAAGTGACATCCTGAGGAAACGTACAGCAAATTGCAAACAAAATCCTTATTAGTAGTGGCAGTTACCTCCTGGAGTAGGATTGATTTGGAATCCCTGTAAGGATAGTGCTCTCCTCGCTCAGCCAACTTGACAAATAAGAGCGTTTCTTAGGAGTTCATATTCAAATTGTGGTGGTGGTAATAGGATTTAACTTTCAGATTCAAAACAATTAAAGCAAGGTACTGAATATCACTGTGCCTGAGAGATTAATTTTAAAAGTTACACGTACACCCCTTTTCTATTGCAAATGCAATAAAAAAAGCTGCTGCTTCTGCTCATCCTTAGAGTGTTTATGAAGAGCAATCGGGATTCAAAGATTCGGGATGCCCCTAAAGAATGATAGTATTCACTGTGGGAATCCGTGTTTTGTCTCAGCTCAGAAACCCAGAAGGTCATTTTGATCCATCCTCTGCCATACTCTGGAATGTGGCAGGGAGGACATGGAGATAGTCTGGACTATTTGACAACAGCAATGTGAAGCAGCAGTCATGTTATTTTGGAAACCTTTTTTTCTAAAAAAAAAAAATAAAAAATAAAAAATTCATATGTAAGCAGTGTAATAACAGCCTTGACAGGAATCAAACCAATCTGCAGTATTTGTTTCATTTCCCATCAGCCACTACTCATGTCACTGCAACAAGAAGTGAAAAGTACCGAAATGTTTGTTCCTCTTTGCCCCATACAACTAAAATATCTGAAAACATTTACTTTGAGCATGCAAAGAGGCTCTGGAGCGGAGACAACTGAGAGAAATACTCTGATCTAATCCCAACTCATGTTGCTGAAGCTCTGTTTAGATTAGCAAATTCCATGGACTGACAGAAGTGGATTTTCAGAGCGGAACAGTTGGCACTGAAGACATCATACCTATTCCATACGTTTCTGAGGTTTTTACGTTGGACCAGCTCTAGTCTGCTCCTGTGACTTGAATGCCTGTTGGTGGTTGGAGCACATCTTCTAATTTAATTTCTTCTGAGGGGAATCCATTTAGAGTGCTCCAGGACCGCTCTGTGATGTGAACCAAAGCATGAGAAATGCAGATAATCAGGAGACTGGCTTCAAAACTTAAAATGCTTAGGATGTCATATGGAGGAAGTAAACGTCTCATTAAGTTACTAGTTGCCAAACATGTTTCTCCCAAATTCCTTTTTAACTCAGGGCACCACCAAAATGCTCTCAAATTTGGTTTAGTATTGTTTAATTTAGTGAGAGAAAAATCACTGTTAACAAAGTAAAATAACAGCTGTTATTGTAATGCATCATGTGCAAAGGGAAGCATCTAAGTATTTGCTATTTTATGTTTTCAACAATATTTCGTAGTTGTTATCTCTGTCGCTGGAAGGTTGGACTTCTGCGCTTGATAAACAAGATGGTGTTGATCTTCACATGTGAAACCATTCAGAAATGCTGTTAATACATCTGTTAATTAAATATGCGCTCATGTCCTGCATTTTTTAACTTAAAGTATATTTTACCATTTTAAAAGGGCCATTAATAATCAGACGGGACCAATGATACCAGAATTACGAGCTCACTAGCCTTCTAAGAATTCACATAGTGCTACCCTGCAATTTGGCTGCAAGCCTTGAAAGTTGCATGCAATATTTAAGGCTTCAGCCTGCCATGAGATCTGTTAGGCGCGTAAGTAGATATTCTGCAGTACCTGCTTACGTTGCATCTCATGTATGGTAATAGCCTGTTGTGGGTGGATTCCTGAGCATCTAGAAACAGTCTCCCCTCTTAAAACTGGCAAAACAAGATTCTAAGTCTTTTTTCAGTTTTCTGATTTGAATTAATATTGCACTTGTATAGGCTATATTTTCTATAGCCCAGGAGGAAAACCATGAAGTATGGTCACATTTCATGCATCAGGGCTTGGTACGCAGGGTGTCCCAGCACACTGTAGTACTCCATTGCCAAATGGGTTTTTCTCCTCAGGAAACGATTGACATCGATTGGTGCTGGAAATGAGGCAGTAGGTTAGCTGGTCACCAGTCTGTTCCTCTAATGATAATGCTTTACTTTTCAGGAACTCTCAGTAATCGACTGATCTCACTTCAAGAAGGATTTGATCCTTCAAGTATCATTGATACTATCTTTTTATGGATTTTTTGTTTCTTCTATGCAAATTCTTTTTAGAGGTTTCCCTTTCAGGAAGCACTTTTTTCTCTTCTCCCCTTGAACTTCTATGACTTCTTACTGAACAGTATGAAGGTATTTTTTAATTTGCCTCCAAGGGGGGAAAAAGTCAAAAATTTGATCACGGAGTGGGTTGAATACAATGCAATGGGGTTTTTTTATGCTGTGTTATTCATTCATCTGTTTAGTGTTGATTCCTTAAATGGTCTGTAAGGAGAGAATGTATTTGATAGAAGTCTGAAGTAAAGCCAAACGAGAGACTGATTTACCCCAGAAATACTACTGTGTTTAGCAGATTTGTTTGTACGACTTCTCACTTGGTAGCAGTCATTTCCTAGTTAGTATAAACATGGTCCACTTTCAGGGTTACTCTTTGTTTGTATAAGGGCTCTAGTCTTCTACACACTAGATATCAGCTTGAAGAGTGTGAAGACCTTATTCAATGACACACCAAAGTCATTACCTTCTGAAAAAGCTGGTACATTAAAAATGTCTGAGAACATTTCTTCAGTTTCATCACAGCATTGGTCTTTTCTTCTCAGTGGCAGACTTGAAAAATTTGACAGGGTAACCTAACACTTCCAGAACGGTGTTAGAAGAAAGATGCTCCTGTGCATAAGAAGTAGAAATAACATACCATAAACCATACTTCATATCCATAAGCCTTTCAGGGTCTGGGTTATTTTTTGAATTTTAACGGAGTATGCTGAATGCTGACAAACAATTATCGCTAGCTTTGTAATGTCTTTTCTAGGCTCTGTTTGTAAATTGTGCCTTCCGTTTCTTTTCTTCTACGTGAATGAATTTGCAGAAAGCCAGGTAGACCAGAAATTTCCAGCAGTGGCGTTGGGTGTGTTCATGCCCAGAGCAGACACACCAAGGCCCTGGCAGGCCAAGCTGTGTCCCAGTGTGCCCCAACTCTTCCCCCGAAGGAAAAAAGCTGGAGGAGGAAGAGGGCAACCCAGTCTTTATGCCCGTTCAGCCCCTGGCCTTCTCCCCCGAGGCTGTCAGCAAGGGTGTTAATTAGTGTCAGTTGTGACAGCGAGGAATGGGACTGGTGCCACAAATGCCTTTGCTAAACCAGTCTGCCAGCAAACGGTCTGCAGATGGACATGACTTTCATTCACCACCAACTTGGGTCTGCCATTACATCGCAGCCCAAAGGTAAAAGCTGTCTAATTTATTGCTGTTCCCTGTGGACTCTGCGCTCCTCCCGTATTCCTTTGTTTTAAAAGAAATACTGGAAGGCTGCAGTTCCAATGTTTCATTTTCCAATTTTAGTTCTTTCCCTCCCTGTGGTAGACTGCTCTATAATAATTCAATATTGATGAGGATATTTTCTCAAAGGCATCTGAGGCTTGTGTTTTTCAGGGATCAAAGGAAGGAATAATCTGGATTTTTGCAAATGGATACATGACAACATTGATGTCATATCTTCAGCGAATTGCAGAGTTAATGTGCTTCATCTGCTCCAGAGGCTATTCTAATACTAATGCGCTTTTACGCCTTAAGAAAGTTCATGACCCAAATACAAATAGGAAATCCAGTATGATTTTACCGTTTAGTTGTTGAGAGATGCAAGGTTTTCTGGCCTACTCTGGATGTTCATGTCCTAGTTTAGCTTCAGTCTTGTCCATTTTTTTCTTTTCGCTGTTTTCTGCAATCTCTGGCATTATCAGTTCAATCCATTGATTCTTTGGCTCTGGGATCACCAGATACTAAAGTCTCATTTGTGCTCCTCTCCACCTGTTTGAATGGCAATCAGAGACCCCAGCTGCCAAGCTCTGCAATATTTTGCTCAGTTGAGGATTGTGGCTGGCATCAATGAAGATTTCATTTAGTTATGCTGGCAGCTTTCACACTACCACTGGGCTTGCTATAGGTACAGACACAAGCGTTTTGGTCACTTATTCTTTTTACATAGTCTAAAAACATGTAAAAAATGTGCCCAGGCAAGTTGTTCCTTCATCCAAATTTACTTTATTAAACAGGCATGCCGTTTTCAAGGTGGAGGCATGCAATTGCACTCTCCACTTGGCAGCACGTTCTCGTGCTGGCGGAGATGTTTGTGCTGCCCTTGGCATTCCTCCTCTATGTTTTTCTCTATCACTCTTGGGGTGGCTTTGGCAGCTGCACTGGCCAGATGCAAAGCTCTCGCCTCTTTTCCAGCAGAGGCATGTGAGGTCTGTGTAAAAAGCTTTCTGGCAGAGACTCTGCATTTTGCCTGGCTCTGCTTTGCTTCCCCAAGATTTGCTCTTCATCCTATAGATGTACAATCTTCTGGCCCACAAATAAGCGTAAGGAATTCAGTTGCGCTGGGTGGGTGTTTGGAGAGAAAGCAGCTTACCTAACGCGCACAAAAAGCCCTATTAGTGTCTGTGTCTGCTCCATTTCTGATGTATAAACAGTTACTTTGACATTTAATGAATTTGTCATCTTATATCTTGGAAGAACAGCAATACTACGCACCCCTTCTTTAGAATAAGCGGTTCTGTTAGCAGAAAGATTAATAATGCCTGCTTGCAAGTACGGATTTTCTGATCTTTAATAAGTAGTGAGCTCATACTACAAATTTTCCCCTGACGAAGACATTTTAATAGTCTCTCTCTCCTTGAATGGTCTGCCTGTTTTCATAAAAAGTGAAGGAACTTCTTATTTTGCAGGCTACTACCCTTTGTCTAATAGCTTGAAATTGTTCAACAGGTCCAAGAGTTACTGTAAGCATGCATACTCCAGGCAAAAAAAAAAAGAGATACGGTTTTCCTTAATCTGTCGAAATAGCCAGGACAAATTCAAGTAGGAATGTTATTACTGACCTCTGCCAAGCTGACATTGTCCTGGAGCATTTGTGCTGGCAACAAGCAATATGCTTCAATAATTTCTCTCCAATTATAGTTATTGTTAAGTGTTGCTTTTGTTAACAAATAGTAAAGATCCACTTTTGGAAGATTTTGACCAAGTTAGTGAAGTTGGTAGCCTAACACTTTACTTTAGGATCTTTTAGTTAAATAACCAGGAAAAATTCTGGCTTCAGTCACCGTACCTGTAGGACAGAATAGTTAAATCTTATGCTCCCACTAGAATTCAGGACTTAAAACATTCATATATAGAGCCACACAACAGTGGCAAAGGAGATATAACTGGCCAGCAGGTCCCCTAGCCCCACGTGGGGAGAGCATTTGGAAAAGTGGGGAATATTCTGTGAGCCTGATGGTTATTTCTCTTTTGAGCACAAGAAAGACTTGATGGTTGTTCTCTTCAGTCTGTAAAGTGACTTGCTGTTTTGACACTTGGGATTTGGGTTGTTGGAAATCTTTTCATGTTAAAGTTGGTTATTCACAAATGCTAATGGTGGTAATATTAGCAGTATACTTTGTAACTTGTCACTTTATAATCTCAGTCTTTATGTAAGAATCAGGGTTTTTTTTTTTTCATCTCTTATGATTAACAGGCACAAATACATGACTTGTACGATGTGATTCAGTGTCAGACTCAGGAATAGGCTGTGGGAGTCACGGCCCCCTGTCCTGGCCTCTACCTAGTAAACTGCTACAGAAGTATGTTTCTGCTCTTTCCAGCTCCATTTTTCTAAATATTTTTGCTCCACCTTACCCATTGCATTTTTATAGTTGCAGACATTTATAAGGTGCCCATCACAGAAGCATTCAAGTGTCACAACATTAAATGAAAGGCAAAACCTTAACTCTAAATAAATAGTGCATACTCAACACCGTCTGCTTGCCCTGTAAAACTGTTGCTCGTACTGAAGTCTTGTTGAAAAATTGTTTGATTTTTCTAAAGAAGATGCCTGAGGGAATCACTACTGCTGTCAGAAAAGCCAGATCCAAGATGCCTCATCTAAGGAGACCCACGGGGAGGAGGGTCATGTTCTGATGGACCGTTAGGTGGAGCACTGTGTCCAGAGACCTTCAGCACCAGAAGGCTGCCACTGTGGATGGTGGGCACTTGGGATGGTGGTCAAGGAATATTTCAGTTAAGTCAATAGTTTTACCATATATAAAGATCACAAGAAAATCGAGCCATTGTGTTTGACGTTCTGAGGTCGTTGCGTTGCTGGATCACCGAGGACTTCATAGTTAATAACCAGCACTTCAGTTTGCACCTGGAACGAGACTGGCAGTCAGCAGGAGCCCAAGAGCAGGTGCAATATGCTCTTGTCCATTTACTCATCCTCTATGGCAGGCAGCCACGTCCTGCACCAGCTGAAGCTGCCAGATGTCCTTCGGGTCAGTCCCACATCACACGCATTGCAGTAGTCAAGAGTTTTACTTGCTGTTTGCTTTCGTTGACTGTTCCTGCCAGTGTCACTACCTGAGCCTGTCAGTATAAAACTCCCAGTATAATTCTGCATGCCTCTGGAGAATACCCTCGGGATGAAGAGGACCTGTTTTGAGGTGGAAGTCTCCTATTGCATGTTAAATTTTTAGTTTTCTCCATCTGATCAGATAGCACATTAGCTATCATTGACGTCTTTTTAGATTATTATCTTCAGTGAATCACTTGCTCATCCTGCATTTTATCCCCAGGAACAGCAAATTTCCCTTTATCAAGAAATTCCCTTAAGTCCCTTCACAATGATATGTTACATTTTGTAATTATTAACTTCTTATCTTCTTTTTTCTTAAACACCAAACTCAGTAGTTCTCCCTTTCAAGCTGAATTGGCAGAACTCGCTGTACGATACGCTATTGTCATTCAGTTCAGGCTTTTTCTCTAATGGCAGCAGTTAGCTGAAGTAACATTTCAGCCCCAGCTGACTGTAAGTGTAGGTTCTAATTTTCTGAGATGACTTCTGATTGTGGTGTTTGCCTGCTTCGTGAGACAGTGAAGAACATCAAACACGTCTTCACAGACATCATAAATTTTTATTTACAATTCTAATTGAGGTCCATGTTTAAAAGTTTTGTGGATAGGAAGCAGTATTGATCACCGGTTGACATTTTTAAGAAAAACTACTACCGCAAAATGAAATCATTAGCTCTCCTTAGGCCAAGCTAATTGCAATAGTGTTTGTTTATAAGAAACACAGAAAAGACTGGAGATTATTGGGTGACCAATTTTATATTCATTTTTTATGATTTTTTGCATTTTTTGTCACAGTAATCCTGTATATCCTGATTTCTAATGATTTGCCTTTTCTGTTTTAACTGTTTTTCAAATTGTTACTAAAAGGGCAGAGTTAAGGTTGCTTGGCCTGCTTTATCATGTGTATAATTATCTTTTAGCCACAGCCTTAACTTGTTTTTTTCTGGGCTTTTATTGCTTGGTTTTGGGGTAGGTTTTTGGGGGGTGTTTTTGTTTGTTTTTTAATTGTTTGGGGGGTTGTTTTGGTTCTTTTTTTTTAATAGCTATGCAAATTCTTGCAGGGTTTTCTTGCTTGCCCTTAATTTGCTGATATATACTCTTAAACTGTACTGGTTTTTCCTCTACGAGAATATGAAGTGTTTGCTCTCATGGCAACAGTGCCCCTTTTCCTATAGTCTCAGGTTTAAAGTGTAACAAGCTTGAGTGTATTTGTTTGTACTTTAATAATATGCACATCCCTTACGTGCCCATGCTGCTGTGTCCCTGATGGTAACCAAGAGTGCTGTGAATCCTCATTCACCAATCTTTCTCTTCTCTTAAATGTCATAGCTGTCAGCAAAGGAGTGATGTAAAAAATATTAGAACAACATTTTCTAGATTCTTTTGTGCTCTGCTGCTACTTTCTCTCATGCAGCAAGTGATGGGAATCATTCAGCAGGGACAGATTAGGAAGGGATAGCAGCTGAGTAAATCTGACTCATAGCATTAAATATCATGGATCAAATGGGCTTGTGCCAAACTTTCCCCCTGGATTTAATGTAAGACTCTGACCCTCACAGTATTACAAAAGTGGGTCAAATTTTCTTTGCTTGTACAGTAGGTCTTTTGACATTTTGCCAACGCCAGTACGCACTATCAAAGGTTTTATCATCAGCTGCCAAAGAGATAACTACAAGTTTTGAATTCCAATATAGACTGTAATTGAATGGACTGTGTCTCAAGAAAATAACAGGGGGGGAATGGATAACAGGGTGTGTTATGCCCCTGTGTTGCCATGAGGAAATTTGGCACTGAGGCTCAGCTGGAGACTAGATGGTAAAGTTGAGCACATCAGAAAGGAGAGAATTTTATGCTTGCACATTGGAAGACATTTCAGGGCCCCTCTCATACCTCTGCAACCACCGGTTCGAGGCCATTCCGTTGTGTCCAGGAGGTGCAGGTGGGCTACACTGGAAACATGGTTCATGGCTCAAAAGGAAGCTTTTTTTCTCTGTTTTCTCCCCTGAAGTACTAGCAGTCTAATCCTGATCTTGACCATTCACCTCTCGCTCTTACTCTCCTAATTTTAATACAACGATTTTGCGATCCTTCTGTTTCTTTCCTTTTTATTGGTTGTTTGGAGTCCTCAGCCCTACAGATCCGATGTCCATTTTTCTCAAAGTAATAATGGTTCTCTTCTCCACAACGCCTCTTGTGAGGTAGAGCTGATGAAATTTTTATTGCCGCAGTCTACATTTCATCTGACTGTGAGTCCATAGTTTTGCATCTTTTCCATCTTGTCCGCTTTGCTCTGTCGTGGGGGTTCCCCAAGTTGGTGAACCTGGAGTTCTCAGCGCAGTCACTTTTTCCCCTTCTCGTATTAGTGGCATGACAGCTTGTCATCACAGAAGTATTTCTAGTGTTGCTAACCACTTCACAGCCTCACGTGGGGGATAGGAGAACTGAGAGCTAAGGATAAACCAGTGTTGGATGTCCATCATCCACTGCAGGTCTCGGTTCATCCAAGGCAATGGGGAAGCGATGCCAGAGGTACAGGGCAGCCTAATAGTGTGACAGCCAACATTGCAATTGGAGAAGCTTGACTTTTGTCCAAAATGAAACAAAATTGAGTCTTCTAAAATGGCGATAATCCTTCTTATATTACTGGGGCGATACTGGAGGGGATCATTTATCTGTTTGTGTGCTGTATAACCTCAGACTGGTTGCATGCCAGACCCAGCCTCCCTTGCAGTTCTTATAACTCTTAATTCTGGCAGCACAGAAGTTAATAGTTTAGGAAAATTTTGCTTTTTTTTTATAATTAAGTCTGTAGAAGGTAGAAATCAACAGTACAGTGCGTTTTCCCAGCAGAGACCATAAATTAATTAGGAGCAATTTGCTGTCAGAAACAATTTCCATAATTTTAAGTAAAAAAGCAGAAACCCCGTTTTTATACTGAAGTGATTTAACTCCTATGAAGATGAATTATGTGAGATTGCAATTTACCTGCTCCTGGCTCCTGGTACCCAGAATGATGTGGATGACGATTCAGGTGGTGGTTGCTACTGCTGGGGCAGAATTTCTTAGAGTGATGCCCTCTCCCCCTGCCGTTCAGATCTTGACCTTTTCATAACAGAATTGTCTTTGACACTTGCAAATTCCTGTCAGGAGATAATGAACAAATTGCAGTGCTAATCGAACACAGGCCTTTTCTAGGCTTTTGCCTGATAGTCACGCAGCAAAGGTCACAGTCTAACTAATGAGGGCTTTGGGTGATACCTACACAATATGTGGGCTTTTCTGAAAGGCCAAAATTTATGGGTGCCACTTGGGGACAATTCAGCTATCACAAGCATCTTACAAGTACAGGAAGGGATGATCCATCCATCACTAATGCCCCATTATTGGACTTAAACACTCAGCCTCATATGCATAATTGCCAGACCTTGGGCTCCTCAAAAGGCCTCAGTGTCATTATGATAGATCCTCCTCCCTGTTTACCAGGAAGAATGAACATGAGATGGTCCATTGTGGCATTTAGTATTTCAGCCCATCAGGATTTTAGGGTGATTTGCAGATATCGAGTCACTGGGATGCTGATTTAAATGAAGGGAACATTTGCAGAATCATAAATTTGTCCTATGAAGTCTATTATGTGGATACCTTTCTGTAGCTGATAAGCATTAAAAAATTTACTGCTTCACACTTGCATTTTCTCCTTTTTTTGTGGCCTTTTCAGGTGTGAATATATTTATTAGTCCTTTCTTTCTTTGCTGATGTACAATTAAAGCAGTCTGACCTCTAGCTGCCAAAGGTTTCACCAAAATAGATTTTAGAAACTGTGGCTTCTAGAGGATAAAATCTGCTGTATCATTAGTTCTTGCTTTAAAATGATACGTACACTTTATTAAAACTGTTTCCAGATATGTAGGAATTATAGGCTAGAGATGAAAAGGCACTGGAAGATGAATTAGGGTACTATCCTGAAAATCTGCAAGTTACCTGCAGAATATTAAACCAGCCTGGAGAACGGTAATGCAGCAATGGTGCTCAGCTACTTTCTCAGTGTGCTGGCACCAGATCGCAATCTAAGCAATTACATTTGGGCTGGTCTTAATCCGTTTCCACTGCATACAGTCTGACGCTGCTTCCTCTCATGAAAAGGTCTGCAGCATTGCCATGTGCAGTTCAACAGCTGCTGCATTTCAGGGGTGGGTGAAGTGCTCCCTATGTATGGTTGGTATATCAGTTTGGCTCGCGCTCTCGGATGCTGGGGGATGTAAGGTGCGACGTAAATGGATGTTATATAAATATTTTTGAGTTCTACAAATACAGGCTATAGCAAATGCTTGAATTGACAGTGTAATCGGAGTCTCCATTTCACACTACAGGGATGGCACCTGGTGCAGTACAGTCTGCTAAGTACCACCCAGCATTATTGTACACTTGCAGATCTTCAGAGCAATTAGCAGATTTGAGTTTCGTTAAAGTCTGTGTACTTTTTCTTTCATATTTATTTAAAAACAGCTTCATTATTTTTTTTTTCCTGTTAAATAATTATCTTGAAACTGACTGCTTACTGACGGGTTCAAAACCACCACCGGCTGAGGATTTCTGTTTCAGCAGTGCAATACTTGCTAAACGTCTGGGTACCTCTTAGCTCATAAAACTGCTGAAAGGCAATGAAGACACCCTCTCCTGGTCATCCACCGAATGCACTAATTTATTTTTAAATGAGCTTGCAAGTCCTATTTGTGTGTGTGCGTGTGTGTTTAAGAATATGTTTGGAAATTAGCGCTCATTTGGACTCATAGTCTGAGACAGTGACATGAGACATCTCTTTCAAACTAGCATCACCACGAGTGTCAAATGCCAGCTCCAGGTAACTTGTGCTGGATATGAACAGCCTGGACGCACCAGACCATGCACCAGTCCATCTTGCGGAACAGGGTTTGAACACTGCCATCAAGACCAAAAGCTGAATGACTCCAGGGTTTATCTGTCCTTAAAGTTTTGGTTTGGGTTGGGGTTTTTTCTCATTCAGCATAAGGCGCCTTAAGTCAGTGAGTTTTTGTTTTGAGTCACTTTGCAATCTCCCCTCCAAGTAAATCCTGCGGCCATCGCTCTGCCTGCTCACCGTGACAGCACCTGAAAGACCAGATGTAACATCTGTTGAATGACAGGCATGTCTGGGTTGTAGCAGCAGGCATGAGAAAAAGATCAGAGATATTTTTGCACTTTGCTTCGCTAATATCTTCTACTTTGTGGAACCTTGCGCTTTTGAGGGAAATTGCCTGCCACGGACTATGCAGCCCATTTCAAAACACATAGTCAGCTCTTTCCCATACGACATCTAGCATAAACCCTCAGAATTCCTGTTGTGTGTATAACTTGCCCTGAGTCAGACAGAATCAGCTGCTATTTTGGCAAGATGTGCACTGGCCATCGCGTGATCTTGTTTGGAAAGAAATATATAAAACCAATATGAAAGCATGAAAAATCTGTGCATATGTCATACACAGCACGGGTGCATTAGCTATGAAAAAACCTCTCCAAAAATATATACATTTTCAAAAAAAATATATACATTTTCAAAAACTGGAGATACACAGTTGGGCACGTAACACATTGATGATTATACTTTGGACCTCTTAAGCACTGCTTAGATATAATCCCTCTAGCTCTTCAAAGCATTCAGCTAGTCTGCCTTCTTACGAGGTCCTTCGATGTGTTTAAGATCCTTTGCTCTTGCAAGTCATGAAAAAAACAGTTTAACAGGACAATCTCCCTCATCAGCATCTAGCCTCCACTTCAAGGTCTTCCTTTCAGTCTTCCAAGTGTATGTACTACTCTAGAGCTGCTCTTAGATTAACAGCTTCTGGTTTTAATCTAAATTTCCAGTTAGAGGTTTCTTCAGCCAGAATGGGTTGAACTACAAAATACTCGACCAGTAGGGGACCTAGGATAAAAAGTTTGATTTCTTTTTGCCAGAATTAGGGCAGGATTTGGAAAGTTCCTTGCAGTCCAGACCTGCCCTCTGCAAATTGCTGGTTCCTCATCCTTGTCGTGCTCCTGGTCCTGGACGTAAGGATGACTGCACCCTCTGGGGTTCACTGGGCTGCTTGTGGCTTTCTTCTTTAAGTTGAACACAACACATCTGAGCTACAACCTTGTTACTAGTCCCAAATGCTTCTCTTACCGGTAAGCACAGACTCCTATATTTATTTCATATGAACAATGACATCTTTGTGCGGGATGTTTTGATGCGTCCTAATCTGGATATAGTTGTGACATAATGTTCCTGCAACCTTTTAGTAAACTTCTGCTAAAGCGTTTCAGAGAAAACTATTAGGAGGTTTGTCAGGGCACAGTCCTGAGCATACCAATGAACAGCTTGGGAAAATCAGTGCTAAAACTCTTCATTGACAGGCAATTCTATGACTAAGATAGTCATAAAACTGTTGTCTCCACAGCTGTTAATTCTCTTTCTGGAAGGCTGGGGGTTTTTTGTTGTTTAGGGGTTTTTTTCCTTCTTCTACGCAAGTCTTACTTGCTATTAAGCAATTGAAAACGTTTTTGCCATGGGATAGGAGAAAGCTTCACACCTCAGGCCACTAGGAACACACTGATCTCTTGGTGCAGATGTATGGGAGGAAATGTGTGAACTCTCGCAACGTGAAGGTGTTAAACTTTATCAAATGGACTCTCCTGTAACCTCTTGGAGACCTGCTGCTATCCATTATAACAGAAATAATTTCCATCTGATTTTTCAAGTGGTTGCTGCTGGTGGGATTTAAGCAGAAGGGCCCTCTGAAGGTTCCACCTGAATTTGCTTTGAAATACCAGGGGGGTATTGGATTCCTGTATGGACTGTACTTTTGTGTATAATAATGTTAAATATAGTGTGTCCTTAGCCTTGTCGTAGTATTTAGTTCAAACAGTTCCCAAGCAGGGAAGACCATTGTAACTGAGAACATGTGTGGCTGGGAGAGAGACTCAGTGAAGGCAAATCATGAACTTAGCGGTGTCCTATATATTAAACGTTTTGTAAAATATTGGAGCTTGGGGAACAAATAATCCCAGTAAATGAGTAAAATTCCTTGTGTTGTTTGGGGGGAGGAGAGATTGCTTGGCGTGAGTCCAAGAAAGTGCTTAAAAGCGTGTTAAACTTTAATGAGGTAAATAGTCTCATCTCTGTGGTGCAGAACGTTTAGGCTTAATTTTAGGCACATGCTTAAGTTCTTTGCCAAATTGGGGTCTAAAAAAGAGTAATGCTTTTGCATTTGAGAAGCAGGAATGATATCACATGACTTCTATATTTAATCACAGCTAGTGAAGGCAGCTGGGATTTTGAATACAGAATACTTAAAGCAAACTGTTCTTGATCAATCCATAGAGAAATACTCAGAAGGAGAAAAAATATATACAGTAAATTTGAATAATGAACAATTTTGAGGAAATTGCAATCTGCTTGCAGACATTTGGAGAGCAGAAAGGAAGCTAAATTTGTTGAGTAAGTTACTTGCTGTGATCTATTCTCTTGGCTCTAATTAGAGGGAAGTGAGCAGTAAGGGAACCCAGAAAATGAGACTGCTGTGGACTGAAGTGCCCAAAGAGAAGACTTTAAGTTGGAAGAGTTTTTTTAAGTGGATTATTTTTCCCCAAGTATTCTTTAAATAGGAAGGGGAAAAAAATGCTGCTTTGAAATGTTCGTTTGAAAGAAATGCTAACTGTATAAACAAAACAGCATTGATGCTTGACAAATTTGACAGAAAACATTTGTGTTTTCTTTGGAATTTAAATCTAAAAGTTTACTATAAGAGTTAACTATACCAGTTAACAGCTGACAACTTTGTAATTTTTTAATGTTGAGGTTTATTACTGTATAACCTAGGTATTTTCATTGGCTGCTTCAGCTCAGACTTGCTCGTTAGTTGCATTTAGTTCCCAAAAGAGGAAATCATTCTACCTTTGAACACCTTGCATGACTGACGGCTGCTGTGTAAAATACTAAAATATAACCACTGTCGCTATTGTTTCTTCTGAACAAAGCACCAAATGCAGGGTCGTACCTGGAAAGGATTAAATTCAAACATTTCCCTGCCGAGGCCGCCCCTCCCCTGGTGAGAGATCCATAGCGACAGTCTCTCCGCACAACAAAACTTGCTCTTCATAGGAAGAGGAAAAGTCCTTTGTGGAGGGCAGAACTTTCTCAGACTGGTGGTGAAAAAAGAGTCTGTAGGAATGCACAACGATCACATATCCCTCTGCTCCAAGCTCAGGGCATACCTCTTTAGCCTTATTTTCTTCAGTACAAAACATAGAGCGGCAGTGTATGTTTATAAAAAAACCCACACTACCAATTAATGAAGAGAGTAAATGGCACCTCTTCCCTCTTCTCACCGGTACGAGCAACCCAGCATAACCCATGACAAGACGGCTCTTAGCCATGTTTTGTCATATCTGTTGTACCAGGGAGGAGAGTTAGGAGCACTTTGCAACTTTGATGTGCCTGTAGTCCCAAGTTACTTTACATTTTTTAAACAAGATAAATAATTTTTATTATTTTTTAAATCTTTCCTGTGCACTTAAAGCATATGTGGTGGATGCTCTGAGTGCTTTTAATTGTTTCCATCTCTCCTTTTAAATATAACTTCTATTCCAAATTTCCATAGCTTGTGGCGCTTCTTTTTGTGCTTACTGCATCACCACTTCGAATTCTCTTACGGAAGCTCTTCTTATACACAATTAATTGGACATGATTGCAGTACTTGTGTCTTAATACTGCAACTGGGCAAAAATACAACTGAAACAGTTCCTCCCCCATGCATTTACAAATCAAAAATATTCTGTCTGGAATTACTAGAGTTACTTCAGATTTTTCACAAGCAAGACTGATAGACTTTAGTCCAATAGTTTTCTGTTAGTCAACTTCTAACAGAGGAAGTGGTGCCCGTTCTAGCTTGAACAGTCTCAGGCAGTGAATGGCAGAACCTCATTCCTTCCGATTTCCTCTCTCTACCAATGACATTCTTGTTCATGCCACTCAGATCCATGTTTTTTCCCCTTGATTTCATTCATTGTATTGTAGCCTTGCAGGATTGTTCTCAGGGTAGAACACCTTGTTGAAAGGTGTTTATAATAACAATTACACCTACTCCAATCACTAAAGCGTAATCTTTATCTTAATCAAAAAAAAAGGGGGGGGGAGGGGGGGAAGAAGAAAAAAATATACATCGCAAACTACTCCAAAGTTCTGCTTGAGTTATTTTTCAATTACAGCAGGTGAAGCAGAACGAAATTGTTACAGCCATTTATTGATTGTGTTACTATCCATTAAGGTACAACAGAAGAAGTCCATCATATTGTGTAACAACTTAACTATTTAAAATAACAGAGGCTTCCTATTGTTTCCCTTTTTGCCATTATCCTGACAAATACATTCTCCTTCTGTGCTGGAAATCAAATTCAGGAATCATAATGAAGAAATTCTGTATTCAGGTTGACATTATTTCTTCCCCTAGCTATGGAAATTCTTCAGCATTTTCATTGGAAAATAACTGAGGCAGAACAAAGGTAATGAAATATATTAATTATATTAATGATGTTTTACGGAAACTGGCTGCTTCCTAAAGAGAGTGCATATATAATACTAGAAGAGATTCTATCAATGGGTAGACGATTAACAGGTAATACTGTCACAGTTGTCATTTTAGCTGCTCTGAACTATTCAGGCACCTGATTGACAAACCCTTTGGAGTTTTATGATGAAGAGCAAAGTTTATCTTGTCTTCTAAGGTGGGTGGATGCTCTTTGCTAGGGACGAAGGCAGTGGAGTTGTGTAATGAACGGCAGCTTTAGTGAGTGATGTTGTAGCATTTCAATGTTGGTGACAGCGTGCCAGAGGAGTGCTCTCAATCCAGCAGCAAAGAGGTTCATAAACTAGGTGTTGGAGGTGTTGTTCCTGATGACTGGATACCGGCACCCAGAAGCGATAAATAATGATTTATCGTTGCAACCAAAATGTAGTAGTTGTTGTCTGGTCTGCCTAAGTCTGATGAAGAACCACAAAGTCTTGAGCTGGCTGCTAAAACTTCCCTGTAACTTTTTTTTGTGTACATGTGTATGTGTTTAATAAGCATCTCTGCATCTTCTTGCCAGCTCAATGGGATAGACTTTCTGGACCTGTTTGGGACTGTGGTAAAAACGGGTCCCCCCAAAGATGTGAGGTTTTCCCCATGTGACGAGGAAAAATCCTGCCCCTAGCAATGCCAGTCGCTGCTGCTTCGAGAGAGGGGTGGGAGAACAGGGCTGTGCGCAGTGTTACTTCTCCTTGTAGGCTCTAGCAGTTTTTACTGCATACGAACAAACCGCAATATATCAGGCCTGTCTGGTATTCAGTTTGTTTCATGTTTATTTTCATGAGTTCTTACTTTCACCCCTAAACTTCCTACTCATAAGAAAAAAAAATCTTAAGAAAATGAACAGGACAAATAAGATCCTTATCCTACTAATGCTAGTAAAGAAATTATTAGGACAGGAGCCAGAGTCCTTTTCTCCATAAAACTGACCATGTCTTAACCTTGTTGCCACATCTCTTCCCGTTTTCAGTTGTCAGACCATTCTTCCCTAGCACTGAAAATCTTGTGGTGTTGTGACAAGTGCTAACAGAAAATGTCCATTGCCTGTTGCTGTAACCACAACTTCTCTGTTTGAACCTATTCACTACACATAAGCCTCATAAGCTTGTACCTACCTTCAAGTAAATTAGATTTTCTATTTTAAATGTCCATTTAAAGGCAAAGCGAGGTTGGCATTCAGACTAGAGCATGGCTTTGTTGTACAGTTATTTCTGTCCTAAAATCCCTAATGATCATTTTTGGGTTTGTAATCGTTGGGAAGTTTTGTTGCCAATTCTGCGTCCTGCCCTGCTGTCACTGCGTGTTTGTGCTCTTGCAGCTCTCAGATGTCTTTTATTTGACTTGTACAGTAAATAGCTGTCAAACCCCTGAAGTTGTTTCATCAAAAAAACCCCTTGATCTCCATAATTGATGCTGAAATGCTCAATATGAATACCAGTTGTGTGTTTCAATGTTCTTTAGGATTGGCTTGAGAAATTTTTTGGTAGGGGAATGCTTCCTGCATTTGTGCAGTTTGGCCGAGGGTACACTGAACAAAAATGAGCTGTGCATCGGGACGGGGTCAACATTAGCTACCCGGTGTGCTTTCAGGATCTCTGGGGTATCCTTTCTGAGTATATGAAGAGGTTGAAAAATAGATATAAAACACCTTAAAACATTATTGTGCACATATACGTTACTTCTTATTTTACCTCTGCAGATGTCAGGCAAAACGGCACCTATGTAACCGTCTTTGAGCCCAGTTTGGGTCCTGCATTAGCGCAGTTTCACTGACTGCAGTACAAGTATTGCTGATGTACTTGGTGATGGAGTAACAGGCCATAGATAACTTTGTTTCTCTGAACTAGCAGATACCACGCGAATGTGTTGTGTGATTGCCCATCGGGGGTTAATTTTGTTCTCAAGGCACATTTGGGAGCGTGTTCAGGCAGCACACAAAATGAAGGCTGAGAATCAAAGCAAGCAGGCTATCTCCTCCCACAGAACTCGCAGCAAAATTTAGGAGCTGAACGATGCAACATGTGCATAAAAGCTTGATAATGTTTTTAAAACATATCACTTGAAATATGTTAACGCATATGTTCCTTCATTTAGAACTTTTCAAAATACATAATTTGGCCCTTTAGCTTTATACCCAGCTCATTACAGCTCATACGCAAAGGGAAACCGTTTCGAAATTTTCTCCTGGTCTTTCCCCAACACCAGCATGACCTTTCTTTCCCACCTAAGCCTTGTAAAGTCCCTTCTCTCTCTTTGCATCTCGCCCTCCAGCTCTTTAAATGCCATTTCCAGTCTGGTGGCGGTTCACCCCACCAGCGTTTGCAAGGGTGGCAGCCAGCTGCAGGCTGCCCGAGGCAGGGTTCAGCTCGCTCTCATTTCAAAAGTTTAAAGGTTTCCCATGGTTCAAATTTGTCTGATTGTCTGTCTGTGAATAATCGGTTCTTTTTAAGCATCAGGTTAGGGGTTTTTTTTTAATTATTTGTTTCAAGATTAGATAAACAGGATAACAGAACGCCATTGTTACAGAAATTGTTGGTCAAACAGGCAAATCGAAGTTCCATGTTACTTTTACAAAAAGGTTAAATTCGGGTAAGAGTGTACACGCCCATGCACACGAGCTGTATATAAAGACCAGTCTAATTTCTCAGTCCCAGTAAGATAATGAGCCAGTAGGTAGAATGGCATTTTCATTCGAATACTGGAGAGGAGAAGCGGATAAATCATTGCTCAGAAGTTCCTCAGATAAGGCAAGGTAACTCTTTTCGTACCATATTTTCAGTTAAATAAAATATGACCTTTACACAGTGCTGTAAATTGGCCTTGAGCGCACCTCTAGGTGGAATTACCTTCGCTTCCCAAGTATCACATGCTGCAGGCTTCCACTGAGCCCCTTGTGCGTGCATACGTATTACAATGCTGATTTTGTAAAGTCTCCAGTTACTCAGATGTATGGCTTAATCAAATCAGGCTCTTTCCTGATTTCTGAATTTTATATAATTTTGCTCTCGATAGTTCCCATTCAAGGTCAAAAGCAATCTCTGTGCTTCCAGGGATATTCTACTTGCAGAAATTTTTGATGCTATTGCAGTTCATGATTTTTACTAGAAATTCATTTCTCTCGCCTGATACAGGGTGACCAGGTGATATTGAACAATACCTGCAGGGAGCAGCGTTCTCGATCTGTCTCATTTCATGCAAAGCAGGGCAGAAACTTCGGTTTTAATTATCACTATTAGATGACTTCCCTGCGCACCAGGGTCATGAAGCCTGAGTCATGAGATTTCGAAATACCAGATGCTGATTGTGGTGAGAGGAACTCAGATGCTCACTTACTCTCTTGAACATCTGAAAGTGCCTGTTGATGTGACCTGGTACAGAAATGTGAGAATCCAGGGGAGAAAGAACAAAACTGTTACCGCACTTTTCCACCAAAGCATAGCATTGAAAAGTTGAAAATTGGGTTGAAACAGGAAAGAAGCTTCCACATGAAACCTTTTTTTGTGATTTAGCAGTCTGTTTTCAGAGTTTGAACCTTACTGGTTTAGCCTTTCATTTTGTCTCCAAATCAACAATATTGATGGATTGGATTTTTTTTTTTTTTTTATTTACAACATTTTCCCACCTTCCTTTCTGGCTCCCCACCTTTGCTTGCTGCATATCCTAACCGTAAGTGAACAGCCAGAAAATACAAATAAATATTTCGGTGCAAACTACAGCTCCATTTCTAATGCCTGGTAAACGTAACATTTTTTAGAAGTTAAAGTTTTATACTTAAATAGTTCAAAGATCTCCCTAACAGTATTTTCTGTAGGCTGTTAAACTAAAATACAGAAAATGCCTCAATTCTTGGAGTAAATTAAGTCTATATTTCGATAAGCCAGTAAGCATGACAGTTTATTCTTCATTTCCCCCACAACATATGGGGCTTTCTGTTTATTGTCTTTCACTAATTTTCAATATTTTCCTTTGAGCTTTTGTCAGCACAGGCATATACTTCCCTCCGCGGTTTGTATTTCTTCAGAAAAACACTAGGTGAATTTGAGTAATTTCCTCTTGCAAGAATGTATTTGGTTTGAGAGTTTAGGTGAATTATATTCTGCTGATTAGTGAAGCAAGTGCTGTGTTCCATCTGCTAGAGAAGGGGAATGGGATATTTATAACATGATGGATGTTACTGTTGGGTGGGTTTGTAGTGCTTCAATATGACTAAGCGGTTCACTAGGGTTGTAGGCTGCTTCGTTTGGTTTGTTTTAAAGAGGACACGCTGCTTGGGGATAGGGAGTATTACTGCAGAATTGTGGCTTTGTGCAAGAACTACAATTAATGTATTCAGCAACAGGGACAAAGTCAAGGCATACTACCCTTTCAACAAGAAATTCGGGAAAACAAATGCAGAGAAATAGGGATTGATACACATGAAATCTGATTTCTCAGTTAGACATGAATATTCAATGCCAGATTTTTTTTTCCCCTCAGAGCAATTCGAGAAGGTGAAGATGAAATTCCTTCTGTGCTCGTCGTGCAGCGTCTAACAGAATGTTTCTGTTGTCCTTGTTTGCTCAGAATTACCCATCTACATTTTTAGAAGCCTTCTAAATTTTACACATTTACCCATCCCAAGAAGGGATAGGCATTTCAGCGCTGCAGAAGTGCTCTGTGGCATTGTTAGGGCAGCTCTAGCAGATGCGTTTGTTTCACTAAGTGGGATGAACACTTGAAAATGCTACCGTTCATTTCTTAACATACTTTTCCTTCCAATCTGACCAGAGTAACTGTTTTTCAGCTTAAAGAGATGACATAATTATAATAAACTAAGAAGTCTCAAAAAGACCCCCCAGACCAGGAAAACTAATTACAGTAGAACTGCGCAAGGATGTCTTAGTACTGAAGCATGTTGGAATCCGCTGCTTTTTAAAAGTCAAAGGCACGTATTCTGCTCTGAAGTAAGGCACTTGTTTTTCTTAAGGTCATACAAAACAAAGCACATTATTTGAACAAATGTCAGAATAATATGTCTGTAATGAAATACAGTATTTCCTCGCTTTCAGCATTTGAACTGTGACAAATCTGGAAAGGAAATCAACAGTTACTGCTCTTGTTAAATAGTCCTTTTAATATTACAAGTAAGTTTACATTGCTGGACCCATGTGTACCTAATGATTCCTGGAAGTACTATGACTTGGCCCAAAGGAAAGCACAAACCTCATACTTTATTTTGTGTGAATTAAATGCAGCTAATTAAAGTGAAGGAAAATTAAAAAGAATTAGGCAAAATAAAAGCACTACTGTAAAGCTTTTATTAAACGCTTACACAGTGAATAAAGAATGTGCAGGAAAAAATGAACTGCTGACTCGTTATCCGAAAGCTGCTTACTCCAGCCTCCTGGTCGGTAAGCGAGGCACAGTCTTCTGTGCCTTACATATCCTGAGTCAGAGCTCGCACAGGTTTGGTCCCCGTTGTCATCCAGAAAGGCATCACGTATGAAATAATCAAGTCTGAAAATGGGATTCCACTTGCCACCCCACAGAATGATCTCCTGCACGGATGGAACAAGTTACCTATTGAAAATGTTACGCATAACGCACAGGCTCTGCCAGTTTAGTTGATGCTAAATGAACATTTGCTTTCTTCTCAATGGAAGTTAAGATCTTATAACCCGCTCAGCTCCCAGGGAGGTGAGTGGAAACTGGAATAGACCCTACATGAGAATAACACATAAATAAAGACACACAATGCCAGAGAACTTGATGATGATTAAATCTCCAAGCAGAAGAGGTTAAACTTCACTCACTCTGAATTTTTAAAAGATGTTTGTCTCCATCATTTATTTCTGGGGACTAATATTGATGTACTTTCTTAGAAAGGAATTTTTAAGAAGTTATTTGCATGCAGAGTGTGTGGGTAGAGTTTCGTGCTCAGATTAAGGTCAGGCAAGAAGTTGATTCACAGATGTGCATGGGGTCTAAAAGACCAGGAAGACAGTTGACCTCCTGGGTAAGAGCAGCATATAGGGTACTGCTGTTGGGAGTCAAACATCCTAGTTTGGTTTTGATGTCAAGAAACTTCATTCAGAAGTCAGATGTTACCTAATAACCAGGCGAGGCTTTTTATTTTGATGGAAGTGTGAGAGTAAAAGCTGGGAGGAGACAGTAAGCAGGCAAAATCGAGGCCAAGAACGTTGATTTTGAAGGCTTTGTGGCATTTGAGATGGACAGTTGCTTTCATGGTAGTTACTAGAAGAGATAGAAGGGAAAATGTTATTAAAACTTACTAACATCTGTTCCTCTGAGGAACAGAGAAAGGCTAAGGAAAAGCAAGAGAGGAAGTACCAATGTCTGGGGGAAACTGTATAAAAGACAAAGCGAATGCATAGGGGAAGGGGAGTTATAGTAGATGAAACAAAAGTTGACTTGATGAAGTTGAGACAAAACATGGAATTACGCTAAGTCTGAAATTATATTTGATGATATAAAGCCTAAATGTTTCAGTTTTTGAAAACAAAATCTGGTATTATTGTCCTCAGGACACCTCAACATTTTGATTTTTTTTGCTTATTTGTTTGTTCTGACTTGGAAATAAAATACTTGCAATGCCAACATTTCAAATCCTGGATGGTATCCAGCTTTTGCTGCTTTTATTGTACTGTAGGTCCCACAGAAAGACTATATTGCTCTTCCAACAAATTACAATGTGTCTTTTCCGAACAAAACTTTCCTCTCCTGGGTTTGTTAGTGAGTCAGGGTTTTTACCCTAAGTGACTGGCTATTCTGTGTATACCCAGCAAAACTCTGTATTGCTTGTGATGAGGGTGACCGCTCTGAAGAGGGCTAATGCGAGGGATAACCATCTCCGAGAGTGGGCTTGGTGCTCACAGTGAAACATACACTGGGAAATATCACTGAATGCACTAGTTTTATATATTTAGGTTCATTTTCTGTTCTTACTTATGCCTTCATATCTCTTATTTTCAGGTCATTTAAATAAGAGACATGTGGTGGGACTCTATCATTTAAGCAAAATTGGTATTCTGCCATCCATGAAATTGCACGGACACCTTCAACTTATCCCAAAGTGCAAATTACGTGTATTTCTCTCCTTTAAAAAGTCAGTGTGAATAAATGCTTAAAAATATGGGTCACAAAAACCATTAAAAAGGATCTTTTTTTTTTCCCCTCCAGGGTTCATTTTATTATTTCCAGCTTTCCTCTCCCTCCTTCACAGCAAATATATGGAGTTAGATTGTTGTTGACTAAATAACAGGAGTATTTGACACACCTGCCATCAACTTATTGTTTCAGTCCAGATGCTTATATTCTTCCCATTTACTCCTGCTGGAATAGCTTGCTTCATATAAGCTACATCTGTACTTCCTAGCCTGTCCCTGGGAGCAAGCCCAGGAAGAGGGCTTGATGTGTGCCCAGCCCATGACTGGTATGACCACATTGCTATGTAGTGTCTTTAACTCCACCGCCTGTAAACCCCAGCGGTGTCCGAAGGAGCCTGTTTGACTTCTCTGCCTGATGGTTATGGGACAATATTCTCCCACGCTGCAGGAGTGCATGGCCATGTGGCACAGGGATGTATTTGGGTTTGCTGCAGGCAAAATACAGGAGGAAATATCTCACTATCATACTTCTGGTCTCCCCTAAAATGCCAGCTGCCTGGGTCCAAGTGCACTCAGGAATATACAGCGTAATTCTGGGGTTTTGCAGGAGCAGAAAAGCGTGACCATTTACTGTAAATTGCTTCCTTTATGTTAGCACACTTACGTTAGCACCTAGCCAGCGATCCTGCCACAAAGTCTTTGACAGTCGTCCCAGGAGATTCCCGGAGTCGTCATCTAGTTCAATACCCAACCCAAGCCAGGAAAACCTGTACCATGCTTGAGGGATGTTTCTCCAGCCTTGAGGGACAGAGATGCCCCATCCTTCGTAGCCAGTACCCATGATATCTTGCAGTCTCAGGCCAGAGCGGTCTACTGATGTCTAAACTAAATTGACCTTGCTGAAATACAAAGTCCATTGCTTCTACCCTCTCCACTACAGAGAATAAATAATTCCTTTCCTTTTTTGCAACAGATTTTTAAACATGTGAAGTTTGCTTTTCTTGAGACCAAACAACCTCGCTCCTTCCAGCCATTCGCTGTGTGTCACCTCTGTAAACTTCCTCGCTCTGCCCTGCACTCCCTGCAGAATACTTTCTTCACTCTCCTACCTAAGGCCTTATAAAAGCTTAACAGAGTCAGCAGATGAAATCCCACATTTGATATTTGCCTCATTTGCAAAGTTTGATGCTGTTCACTTGTGTCGAGTTTCTGATTTAAAATATGCCACAGTTTTTCTTACAAAATCTCTCTCTCAAGTTGTCTTCTAGCCTGTATTTGTTCAGTTAGTTATTCCTTATGTATAACCTTGTCCTTATTGATCTGTCACCATTTTTTCATCAGGCTCTTTCTCCAATTTGTCATGCTCATTCTGAATTTTAATCCTGTCCTACAATATTTTTGTGGTCTTTTCAGCTTGATACCAGTGACAGAGTCCCTGAAAATGATGAAGGGGGAGGAACAGGATACTCAGTCTGGATAACTTATTTCCTAATTCCGTCATTTATTATGAATTGTTTGGTCTCTATGAAATGCTGTTAGTAAGCTGATGCCCATAGTATCAGTAAGATGTATGTATAGCTATTATTTCCTAAGGTACATTGTTTATGAAATATTGAACTGTTATGAAAAATTATGAAACGTTGAAGCTGAAGGTGACAAAGAGTGGCAAAATACCAGTATGGATAGATATTCTGGGTTCAGCAATCTGAGCAATCAGAGTAATCCAGGCTGTTTGCAAGCCTGGAGAGCAGAGAGAGAGCAGTTAAAGCCTACAGAAACGTTAGTCCCCAACTTAAAATTGACATTACTATTTTAAAGATGGTGAACATTTGCAGTTTAATCTGGAGTAACAGCAGCTTGGCTTCTCCAGATAAGAAGATAGTGATTCAACTAGTTAATGTGTGTGCCTACACTTAGAAATACTAGCCTCGCTTTTAATGATGTAACACCTTCCTCCACTTCTTCATGTAAGGTGACTTGCAGACTTGTTTCTGCCTGCAGGGTTAGGATGTAAAATGGGATCTTTTAATAACCCCAAATGGCAGGACCTGCCTGCTCTGTGCCGTCTAGGAAAACTTGATTTGCTCTTCTGGGCCTGCTCCAGGTCTTGAAGATGGTGCAAGTTGGATTAGATTTTAACAAGGCAGAATAAGATGAATACATAACAGGACCTGATCCCATCCTTATGTCGTTTGAATGTGCTGTAGTTGTTCCAAGCCTACTTGCTTCACTGGCTTTTCAAACTGCTGTTCACATACTGTTGGCTAAAAATGAACGAGGAAAAATACATTTCCTTACTGGTTGTGCCTGAATTTATGACTATTGAGCCTCCGACTTTCAGTTATGATCTGTCTCTTATATGTAGTAACACATTTTCTGCAGGTGATGAGGTTTCTGTAACTTGTGATGAACTGCAGGCAGCAGTTTGGTTCATTTTGTAATGCTTCTTTGTGTGTACCTGAAAATGGGTCATTTTTCTCCTGCAAGAATCACAACAGGTATCTCTGCAGGGGGACAGCCAGCAGTTGAACTGCATAGGGAAGGAGAGATGCTGCCGTTAGGTTTACTCTGATTAAACTATTGCTGTAGCCGGAACAAACCTACCCAGATGCAGGCTCTAAGCTTGCCAGGTGAAAATTGTTCCCAGGAATAAATAAAAATGATGATGATGAAGATTGCCTCTTTAACACATATAGCGGGGGGAATGGAAATTTGTCACTTGTGGGTTCTGGTTTGGGGACTGCAGAGATTGTTTCTTCGCGTGACCTTTATAACAAGAAGTGTCAGACTTCATCCTGTATGTATCAGACTAGCGTGACATTGGATATTAATCCTGATGGAAAAGGATTATGTGATTTTCACAGGCACCGAGATAGATTATCCTTTTTTGGCCCGGCTGGAAGGTAGTGAGAGTCTCTTTCTGCAGATGCTGGCAGGGAGCAAAGTGTTCCTGGGAGAGCAGTACCAGAATAACCGAGCATGAACAGCGGCTCTGACTTGAACCTTCTTTTCGCTTTCCATTCATTTCTGTTGTGCGAATGTGTTGCCTTTGAGGACTTGCTTCTTTGAGCAGGGGCGGTGGCGTGGATGGCAATGGCTGGCTTTGAGAAGTCTGTCTGTTAACGAGCTCTTTGAAACACCGAGTAAAAATACCCGAAGAAACTTTTGGGATAACGTTGCGTTTAAAAAGAAGTCCTTTTACCTTGTTCCTAGCTGCCCACTCTAACATTAAAGTTTTTGCCCAATATTTTGATAAATAGTATTTTGTCCTTAGGTCTGGACACAACTGATAATTTTGATGTTTCGCAGTATCATGTTAAGCCCTAGTATCTCTGTTGGGTTTCACACTGGATAATAATAGAACCAGTCAAGTTTTTGCTGGTTTGGTACTCGCTTCCCATCACCATCTGTCCTAGGGACCACATCCCATCCTCGGACCCCCTCTAAGTTGCCTCCCTGAACTTCCCTGGTCTGTCCCACAGAAAATGCTGCTTCCAGGAAGGGGCAGGAATGGCTGCTCTTGCTTGCAAGAAAGAAATCAGGTTGCTGCTGCTATAAGCTATTGTGGCACCATTGCTTCAGGGGCTGAGGGGTCTTGGCCACCTGTGTGAAAGGCGTTTGCTGTATGAGAGCTGTTCCTCATCTTCTCCAGGGGAGAAGCAGTGATTTGGGTAAGGGGTTCAAGGGTTGGATCCTGCTCAATGCTCACCAGCTTCACCGTGCTGTACCGGAGTTGTTATATGGGACAGATCTGCATGGGGTAAACTGGTGTCACCCCAGCCACTTCCTGGGGTATCAATTTACAATAACTGAGTCATCTGAAATACAAATGTGCTGGGTTTTGGTTTTTTTATTTGTTTTGTTTTGTTTTAAATTACAATAAAAACTTCAGTTGTACAAAAAACCTTCTGCGGAATAAGCTAAACCCATAGGCTTGCACTGGGACACTGCAGTCTCGGACCCTTTGATGAAGTCCATATAATTTACATCACTTTTTTTCTTCTTTGGTGTTTATAGACTCAAGCATTAAAAAAATAATTGGGCAAATATGGACTTTTAAAAATATGTATTTTAAGCTCTTCTATATTTGCCTTCTGACTTCTGAGATATTTCATACAGAGAGTATTTTCTCAGACCTTCCAGAGAGTAACTTACTGTTTCCTAAAGTAGGTAAGATCAGTTTCTCCCCAGAAAGTACATTTTTCCCTGGTGCCTTGGCAGGAACCTCACGGCCTGGACACCTAGCTTTCAGCCAGCCAAAGTAAAGAAACATGAGAAAAAAAATCCCTCTCCCCCTGATGTGAAAGCAGAAATGTTTGCATGCTATGCCAGTAGCTTCTGCTCATTAGACCTGCAAACTGCCCAGTGAAAAATGATCTGAAAAGAAATGTGCAGCGAGTCATTTTTTTTCCTTCCCTGAGTTATACCTTTAATTAATCTCAATCAGTTTACAAAATCCATTTTTACTCAGATTTAAAAAGCATGCACTTTGACAAATAAATCTAGTAGCATGTGTACAGTGTTTGTGATTGTTGCTGCTTAAGACCTGTCAGCAAATGTATCATTACTAATTGCCCAAGTTTCAACGAATCGAAACACTATAGTTTTATGTTAAAGACGGAGTTGAGCCCCTAAATTACTGTATTAGCTTTAAACTGCTTTAGTGCAGTACATGGAGGCATTTCAGTTTAAATTCAAAAGTAATAATTCAAAAAGTTGTCAATAATTGAAGACAGCATACATAGGCTTATTTATTTTAATCCAGTTAGGCTTGGTTTTTTGATTTGGTTTGTTTTTATTTTTTCCCTGTATCCCCAAATCTCTTATGGACCTAAGAGACCAGTATATAAGCAACAGGTGAAGGTCATTAGAAGAATTAGTCTATTTACTTCAATGAAACCCAGGCTCAACTCAGGATATCACATGCAAATTACAAACAAAATGAAAAACCAAGCCAACGATAGAAATGTGAACCAAATTATGTATTTTATTACAAGAAGTGCAACCATTCCCCGTCCCTTGTGTCTGCAGTAGTGCTTTATATTTCATGATACAAGCTTGCTGTGAGCACTCCACATGTGTTGCCTAGTTGTATTTTGACTTATTGCCGTTCCTGGGTTTGTACCCATCGTCCCCATGTTTATGCAAGTTCGTGTTGCTGCAAAGAAGTGAACAGTGAAAACCCTTCAGCCTGCATTGTTGCAACTATCTTGAACCAACTTAAGATCTCATTTAATCCCTTCCTTTTTCATTTAGTTTATTCTTTAAAAAAATCTTTGAACACGAGTGTATGTTTCTTCTCTTAACAGGGACATCTTTGCGACTTCAAGCTGTATTTCGCAGGAGTAATTTAAAAATATTTTTCTCTCTTCTTTGTTTTTACAGCTTTGCTAGCCATACTTCTGTTTGCTATTTCATCTAAAAGTTGCTGTGCAAGGATTCTGTAACCCTAAAGACCTGTATCTCTCAGTAATGTACTAACAGCATTTAAAAAAAAAAATGGGGGGGAAATATAAGGTTTTTAGAATAATGTAGCTATTATTTACATAGCCTGTTATTGAAAGTATATCTTTAATGTTCAACAGGCAGTAATTTATGCTGGAAAAATAAAGTAAAGGCAGCTCAATGTGGTGTCGTGCTGTTGGGAAGGCTCTTGTTCACAGTGGGCATACCAAGAGCCTTAACACAGACCTTAGAATAGTCAGCAGCCCCTTTCTCAGTTACACTGCGCTGTAAAAATAGCCACCCAGACTAGCAACCAGAAATTTGACCTTATAATGCTCTAGACTAAAGCTAATCGTTGTTACAAAAATCTTGTTTTCTTGCTTTATTCTGTCCCCGGATTGTTGCATGATATTGGTGACTCTTTATGGAGATTTTTATTGCATATGGAAGAATATGAGTCAGGTAACACTCAGAGACTGTAGCAAGAACTCTCCCTCAAGTCAGGTCTTTACTAACACAAGGGCATAGGTGGAGAGAGAATTGCTTTGTTTTGGGTGGGGATGAAAAGAGATTGCTTTTAACATTGTGGATGTTTATAATTGGAAATGATTTTTTAATGCGTCTTAGAATTCTTACCTGTCCATGAAATAGAACAGACATAATGTAAATAAAAGGTAATAAATATTCAGGCCATGGTATTGCTGAATGACAGTTGATGCTTTCAGTGGATTTTATGTATCCATCAGTGATAACCTGCAAATAATTTATTACAGTGTGCCTTCTGAAACTATGAGATTTTGTTAAGTAACATTCAATTAATGAAATAGCACACCTTGGGCAAAATACCTACAACATGTGCCACTCATCGCTCCCAAAGACTAAAATCAATCTCTAAAAATGAGACAAGTGAAAGGCAGTTGCACGTTGTACCAGGAAACAGCATATTCCCTTCATTTCAAGGGCATTTCATCTCAGGGTGCTCACTACATGAGCTACTTAAATATGGTATTTCTAAGGTTGCTTCATTGCATGACTTACACTACCTACTCACTTGCCAAAACAGGCACACAGATCAGAAACCAGTCTAGCAGACTGTCTTTTCTCTAATCGGGGAGTTTTATGAGACTTTTTCATGGACATTGTCTTCTGTATCCTGGCTTGGAACCAACAGCTACTACTGAAGTGTAACAGATTGGCTAAGAATCACTTCTCCTGCTGCTCACAACTAAACCTCCTGCTCTTTGAATCCTTTCATTGCTTTCCCGTCTTTTCTGTACTAGCACTGAGCCTTCTGTCCCTGCTGTCTAAGTCCCACGTAATCCAAATCTTGTCTTTGGTACACCTCTGCAATTATCTCCTGTGCCCCTTCTACTCTCCATACTCCTCCCATCTCAACTGCACCACCATCATCATCATCATAACGTAACTACCCGATGCCTTCCTGATACAGCTTTCCAAATTTTGTTTTCCTTCTTTAAGCTTATTTCTGAGGGGAACCACTACCTGTTCCTGCGCTTCTTGCACGACCTGTGTCGTCTCACAGCCAGCCTGTCGTCCTAGGCTGTGTCTCAAGCCTGAAAGCATCAACCCTCTAAATCTCAGCCTGCAAAAGCATAGTCAAATAGAAAATGTTGTGGCCTCAATATCTTTGTTAGTCATATATGTGAATCAGAGCTTTTTGTCCCAGCCATGTGAGTTGCTGGTAGCTTCAGTGGGCTTACTCATGATAGCAAATGCTACATTCAATAGCAGGCATTTGCAGAATCATCCTCTATGATTGTAATCCCTTTTAGATAGGGAATGTGTCAGCATTTTATAAAGGGATGTAAACATGCATGTGGCCCACACAAAGTCTCTGTAATTAATGTTGCTTCATCAGTTGATTACAGGAATTTATAGGTTGCACTATCATGATACAACAGTCTGTTTGAGTTTAGTATTTATGAAGAACGGATAGGAAGAAAAAAAGAGGGAAAGTTGCATCAAATGTTTCTTGATGTGGTAGCTCTTTCTGTGGATATAATGTCCATCTGTTTAGAAACACACTTGACAATAGAGAGATGTCCCCGTGGTTTCTTTCCCAAATTCTAACTCTTGGTTATGTCTCAGACTTGTATCTCGCCCAGTCTGTGTATATTATATTTGGGATTTATAAGCATAGAGAACCTTTGCCTGTAAATTCCACCAAGTATTTCTCTGTGAACTTTGTGTGAGCATCAAATTGTTGAACTGCTTGACAGATTGAAAGAAACAGAGAACGAAGCTCAAAGGACAATAATTCTCCCTTACGCAATTTAGAAAACAATACTATAAAATATTACATCAGCTGCTGGCAGCCGTAGGTTTGCCTGCCTGCTAATTTACTATCGCAAGTGTTCCAGAATCCTTTGTAATCCAGCCGTTGCTATTTATATTCGTAATGATTTAAAGGACTCTGTACATGTCAGCAAAAAGTCACCAAAAAAAGCAAAATGAAGATTAGTTGCCTGAAAGTGCATAGAATAGAGAAGAATAACCTGACAATGGAGTCGAGATAAAGTTTATACACCATAAATAACTAAAAAAAAAAAAAAAAAAAGAGAGAGAATTGCTTTATTTTCAACTCATCATATAGGAGCCAGAGCCTCTGATTTTGGCACTAGGCAGTTCCCATCAGAGGCTATTAAGAGCAGGGAAACAGGTGTCTGGTGGCCAGGGAAGGAAATGAGAAGCCGTGACACCTGAATTGAGATCACAGACCTACTCCTGCCTTTGTGTCTGGAGAAAAGGTATTAACCGCTTGATGCTTCAGTTCCTCTGCTGGCTGTAGTGGCACCCAACTCTCAGCTGTTAAAACTTTTTGCTTATTTATAACATGCTTTTCCTATAGAGAACTGTAATGATGCAAGACAACTTTATTATGTTCTGTGGAAAATGCTAAGTTATGAAAAAACGATGAAGGATTGTGTAGTGGAGCGCAACACTTTTTAGCGTTGAGTCTCTAGGTCATTCTGAAGCAGAGATTTGAGTGGTGTCCCTTAGGATTTGCTGTTATACATGCTGAAATGATCAATCAAGGATAAAAAATGGACTGTTCTCATCTCATAGATCATTTCACAGTGAAACAGTTAAACTCCTGGCTGCTTTCTGAAAAACAGATATCTGCATTAATAAGGTGACCTTATCAGAGCCACCCCTGGGGGGAAGGGAGGGAGAAAAAAGGTTGTGGAAAGAAAGTGAATCCTATTGTTAATCTTTTTTCAGGGAGACTTGGATTCCTGAATGCAAATTACTTTATATTTAAATTGTGTGAAAGCACAAAAGGTTCGTGTCTACAATTGACAGTTATTTCATTAGCTGACTCACGGAGCCTTGCAAATGGTTTCTAGTGTTAACTTTCCTTGGATTTGTTTTCTTTGTTCTTAGCAGATCTTGCAACAGTGATCATTTTGATTAATGTATTCAATGCTCTGTTTTACTCCCGATTCACGTTTTTTGCAGCACTCAGCGTTCTGGCCTGGGTAAGGTGAGGCTGCAAGGTGGCTTCAGTGTTTCTCCAGTAGTGCCGCTCTGATGGGCTGGCTTCCAGCTGGACATGAGAGAAGCATGGAGGCCGCTGTAATGTATTTTGCATGGCAGCGACCCCAAACACAAGTTAAAACAGACTTTCATCATCAGATGTAGCATTGTCTCAGCCACATCCCTCTGTGACAACAGACGGGTGGTGCATGGGCTCTGTGCTGCTAGAATATCATCTCTGTATGACTGTGAGCCTCTCAGGGCTACATGCGCTAGCTTTGTGCCTCCGTTCAGATAGGTTTGTGGTTCACCACATCCCAAAACTAGAGTTTGTGTGCTTGTCTGTTTAAGAAAGCTACCATATTAATTGACATATTATTTTGGGGGGGAAGGAGAATGCGCAGGTTAACGTTCATCCTAGCTTGCTTCAGGCACACCAATACTAGGTGTCCTGCCTATGCTACATGTTGAGGAACCAATAAACAGTTGAGGACAGAGCGGTTCTTCCTATCCCTAAATCGATGGGCGACCTCTCCTCTGGAGGTGCTGGCTCTCTATTGACCCAAAAGATGAGCTTCAATGAGCTGCTCAAGTTTTAGTACATTGAAGTTTAGGGTAGATCCTGTCAACTCCACCTACTGAACTAGGCTGGATAACATCATCAAAGTTTATGCATCAATGTAAAAAACCAGTTGATTAATTGCCCCAGATACACATCGATATGCAGGCAAGTTGCCGGAGGCCTGCAAGCTCTTGGTATCCTTTGCCTCTTTTCTTCTATATTTCTTTTACTCAGCACTACATTTTTGTTCTTTTCAGAACTTTTTGGCATTTGTTGTTGCAATCAATCTGCCGTTCCCTGCTGACGCCTCTTATTGCATTGGTTTTTCAAAATCTTTCATCAGCGCCTCAAGCATTACATTGTTCTTCAATCTGCATCAAGCTCCTAGTCCTAAAATACAAAGACCTCAGGGGCTGGGGCCTTAGTGTCTTCACAAGTCGCTTGTCTCCGTTACCCTTCCTGAGAGTCGCAGCTTCAGGAATCTTATCATGGAAAGATCCCTGGACAAAATGCTTGAGATACAAAGGCAGAGCCTCAGCAATAAAATCAGAAAATGTTCGGGCCTAACCACCTCTATAAAACATCGCTTTGAAACTGTTGTTCATATGCAGGGGATGTGAACTCATCAGAAGACTTCTTACCTTCTCGTGAATATTTTCAAGCTATTTTTCATTTTTATAGGAAACCCAACATACAAAGGGTTTTCTGAGAAATGTTTGTGAAAATAGGAAACTTGGTTTTTTTCAGGTTCAGATCCTTGAATTATTTTATCCTGATTTTACATGGTCAACTACAAAAAAAGGAAGAAAAGGTTTTGAGGGTGACTATAAGGGAGGCTCTGAGAGAAAGCAGTGGAAAAGTAGATTATTTTTTGCTTCACAAGTCTAAGTATTTTTCCCTGTTCTCTCTTCTGACTCACAACAACAAATATAAAAGGATTTTTTCAGCCTTTTTTTTTGGACTGACTTGCTTTTTAGAAGTAGATGTTTAAATTAAAAAAGTAAAAGAGAAAAGCAAGGATAGATGGGAATGAGTATCCAGAGAAGTATAATAGTTGATGGACACTTGAAACTCAAGGGGAAGGGAATAACAGAATGACTCAAGCTATGTCAATTGAAATGAAACAGCGTTGTTCATTTTCTTTTAAACTGTATTTTGAAGCAAAAAAATATTAAACAAATATTCTTAGGTAGAATTCCATCAAACTTCTTTTTCACACAAAATTTTCACAAAACGTGAGTTTGGTACATAACTGGACAGCTCTTCCAGCTGATTTGGAAAAATTATTCTGATCTCTTTGTCCAAGACAATCAATCACACTGAAAGCATACAGAGGTTCAACATGCAAAATATTAAAGAGAGAAAAAAATACTTTCTTCTGCTTAATTTTTGCTTTAAATATTTTTGTGCCAAATGGTAGACTTTCTGAACACTGTGACACAGAGCTGTTACTCGTGAACAACAATTTCAATGGTTTGGTTGAGTTTTAGCTTAATGTATGAATCCCACGTCCTTGCTGTCACGAAATCTCCATTTTACCACTTTTGCAATATTGCTGGCATATGTCTCCAGCTGTCTGTTGCTGACATAGAATTGCTTGTGATTATCTGATGCTGAGCTGTTCTGCTCTGTTTTTGTGTTTTTAATCTCTCCAACAATACCTGACCATGCTGTGCAGATCGTGATTATTGGGGCAGAATACAGTCATCTTTGAAATTCACTGTCCCACACAGAACATTGGAAATTCTTATGATCTTTATATCCACGTTGAATGTGAAATAGACTTCTTTCTGATTTCATAATTTAACATTGCAGACTGTTGACTTATTGACTATAACGTTAGCATTTTCCAGATTGGCAGACAAATTGCCTTGTAGGAGTGTCTATGTGTATTTATACATCATCCAAAGGTTAAACTATAGAATCTGTTTTAATTGCCTAGATATAAGTTGATAAATTCTATCACTAGGACCAAAACTTCTAAACTTAAAAGATGAAAGTTAGGTACAGAAACCCATGTTACTTTCCAAGTAAAGAAACCACTCAGCAATATTGATTACTGATGTTTATTAAATAGCATCCCAAAGAAACAGATGCCATTTTAGAGGAATTGTTAAGACAGAGGACATTCTAATACTCTTCTTAGCTGTCCTAAGCATGGAGTTTATATTGATCTTGCTATTTCAGCAAGGACCACAATTAAAAAAAAACCCAAAACATAAAACAGTTAAAATGAGGCATTCATATGCAAGCATTTTTTTTCGCTTCCAATTGTCCTAAAATCTGAAGGTGTACAAAACCAAAACCCCAAACAAGCCAAAACATGGAATGCACTGTAAGAGCAGCAAGTATGCTCACTGAGAATACTTTGTCAGAGGAAACATAACCTTGGAGCCGTTGGAGGCATTTAAGAGTAAGCCTAATTGTTACTTACATTTCTTACTTCCCACTTCAGCAACACTTTTCTCTCTAGAATACAGACCCCTAAATAAATTACTAAGGAGTAACAAGTTTCCTGCAAATCAGCTGATTTACAGTAACTGCCCAGGTATGTGCTCTTACAACTGGTAAACACGAGTTAATTCGGAGTAGTTTGCCCTCAGTGGAAGAAATACGTTATCCTCCAGTAGCTTGGTCACCTGCAAGAGATCAGTAAGAAGTCAACTGGAGTATAATACATTGAGCCTGAGACTGGGAGATACATGCATTCCTTTCCTGGGGGTTTTGACTTGGGGGAAATTATGTGTGTCTACATGAAGAAAAGGATTTTTACAACTGGAGATGCAGAGTGGGGGTCTGAAGGCTTTCAGCCAGATGGAGGAACTGAAGCCAGGCATCTCACTTGCCAGGCAAGGGCCCCAGTGAGGAGGTAATGGATTAAAGATGGGAGACATCACTGTGGTGTCCTTCTGGCCTTGCTGGCCAATTTTGAAAGAAGTCTCTCTTGGCCTGTGTTTTGAAAGGAGGTTTACATATACCTACCTGCAGGTGAGAATTTCAGGCTGTTAAAGTAAGAAGATGGAGGTACCCTCTTTCAGTCTTTGCTCCAGAGGAGGATGGGCGTTACAATGCTCTGTGCACCACAGCTTCTGTGGATGGGATTTTGGCAGCTTCCACACTGTGCACAGATGGTATTTGAGATCTTGTTCTGAGACAGCCCTGCAGGGTAAGCAATAACTCTGTGGGATTTCTTGGATTGTAAAGCTGCATGTAGGTATCTGAGGTCCACCAGAGTCCTTTCTAGGTCCAGCCTCACTTTGAGTCCATTTCACAATGTGAGGTGTAAGCAGGAGTGGCTACTGTCCTTGTTCTTTTTGATTAACAGATTTTTTTTTTTAAAAAAAATACTGTGATAGTGGTCAGGAGCAATTTCAGTGAGTTTTGGAGAGACCACAGAAAATCAAAATATTTGCGTCACGCATAGTGCGTAAAATGAGTGAAATGCCTCTGTGGGAAGTAGCTGATCACAAAGGTATATATATAAACCTCAGTATAATGAAATTGCTCTCTCCCCTTTTTGTTAAATTATAATTGGTGCCCTTGTTAGTAATCACACTATGGGATTAAAGACTGCCTTGCCCTTGGAGACTGACTATGCCTTTCATTGTAGAGATAGTCCCTCCAGGTCAGAGGCAAGGCAGATAATGGTGTTTACTGAACTGTCCTTACTTGTTAAGAAATATGTCAGTTCATCACTTTTCATCGGTGAAATTTATCTAAACCATTATTAGCTTACTTCCCAACCAGTTAACTATTTAAAGCAGTATCTTGAGCTACTGCACTGTGCTGCTTCTGTTTTACCCCTTGAAAAAAATTCAGACTTCCTGTGCTCTGTGGTCTTTTCTCTCGTGTTTTTGGATAAAACCTGTAGGTATGCTTATTTATGTTCACTAAATACTGTGATATATTCCCAGTAGTGCCACCTTTTGCTTGTAATATAATCCCTCTTGTCTCCTCACGTATCTTATCTTTTCTATTTTATGATCTCTTATATGTACTGGTAAATAAAAAGGGAACAAATTTGGAAAATATGGGCCATTCAGAAGAAATTCTGTGTGTATCATACCAGAGAATCTGAAAGATTATGGAAATATTTACAGCTCCCAAAGAGTCAATATATATACCAAGATTGAATTTAGGGATGGACACAAGCCCTGTTTCCTCTAGCTGTTGTGGAAAGACTGGCTTTGCAATATTTTCTGTCCTCAGAATAGTAAAACTAGTTATGATGAATTTAGCAAAGTCTGTACGCTGCAGTGCCCCAGACAGTTTCTTATTTTCATTGACATTATTTTTTCATCAGTTTGGACTGTATAGTATCTGCAGACGGTGTATGTTCAAAATATTGCATTGCTGTGTTTTTGCATACAAACCTTATAAAGGAAAAGAAATACCAGACTGTGTGTACAAGCATCAAAATTTGATTATATGCAGGATCTAATCTTAATATCACACCATCCTCACTGAAAAGCGCTGTGAGAATATTCCAATTCATATTCTGAATGGTGTGTTTCTCTGCAGTCATCCTGCAGAATTCTTATTCCTACCAGGAGAATATCAGTATATTGAACTGAATAAAAATGTATACATTAAATTGCTTATTCAAATGTCCAGCTTTGATGTTTGTAGAGAATTTAAGCAGGAGGCAATATAACCTGAGCTTTGTTTTATTGATACGAGAGGCTAATGTGAGTTACAAAACAGGAAAGAATGAGAAGCTGTATAATAAGCTGGAAATGTGAAAAAAATGCAGATTTCAGTTATTAGCTTTCACAGCTGTATTTGCATAGAAATATACTAACAGCTGGATGACACTTCATGCATGAACTTGATAGAGCATCCTTAAACATATTCATGTTAGAAGAGTACTTAAAGGGAACCTCAAACTTGAAAATTCTCGTCTTTGTTTAAAAAAAACAAAACTATAGTTTCCCTAGGGTATTCTAGTACAAGATACTTCTTTATGAAACAAAGCTTTCTTTGTTATGAGGAATACTGTGACAGCCTATGAAGGGCCTTCCTTTCTGATCACACTTTAAAAAAGATCCTGATTCCCCTGAATGTTAAATATGATTGCACAATAGATGTTGCTCAGGCTTTTGTGGAAAATACCAGCAAAGCATGAAGCCCCTTGAGGTTTCAAACACCTCTTGGGTTATCAGTTTCCTGTGCCTATTTTGAGGGAACACCTTCCTTGTAAGTGGGGCAAAGATGAATGCCAATTTTCTACGCTGTGTGAGATGAAAGGAGTTACTCTTCCTTGAAGAACCAGAAGAATTCCTGTTGGGGTCTATCATAGTTATCCCATGCTATGAATTTTTGGGAGTTGGGTGACAGCAACTCCTTCCAGCTAACGTTTGCTTGTTGGTTTTGGGGTTTTTTTTTTGTTTTAAATTCACTTAATAGTGCAGACCAGGTGCAACTTCATTTGTGACTCATAAATGATAAAGATGTCTGGCCTTTGTAGGAGTGCAGAGGTTCACAGAGTACAGTGAAGGTTTTTATATCAGTGAGCACTTGCACTTTTCAGTTTCAGCATTCAGTTTGCCAACTGTGAAGAATTATGTCCTTCTAATTTAAATGTGATTATTAACAAGACACAGCTGAGAAAGGCACTTTTTTGAAATATTCCAAGGATTATTCCTGCTCTGTTATCTCCCGTCCACCTTCCACAACAGGATTTTATGTGCTCACATTAGTTGATGTTCTTTGGAAGAGTTGCTGGTCCATCTCTGATTGTGACTTTCATTATAAGTAGAAAACACTACCTTCTCTTCTGAAGTGGTGAGATGTGAGCACTCATTCCTGGGAATATTTTCTAAAAACTCACTTTATACTGAAATATAGCCAGCCTTGAAAGGGATTAGTAAGGGTATGACAAGAGTATGAATTAAAAAGCACTGGGGCGTGAAAACATATCTAAGCAGTTTTGACTCTGCCCTCACTTACACAATCCCATTCCTGCTGCTGATGATTGTCAAGAACCTTCCAAAACAGCAAGAACCATCTCTAAAGCCTGTCCAGTCTCCCGCTAAAATTAGACTTCTGAAGGAAAGGGCAAGTGTGAGTATGAGGCGATACCATTCTGGACAACATGCAGTCAGTAGTAGTTGTCCTCCTTTTATTCTGTGCATATCCCATTTTACTTGTGTGAATCTCTCAAGCAGAATAGGTCTATGCAGAGGAGGGCTGCAGGATCGTTTTCCCTGTCAGTATGAGATATAAATGCCGGTTCAAGACAGAACAGTGCTGTACAGATGTGAAAATAGAAAACCAAAATGGAAGTATTATGAAAAAGGGTCATTAGTACCATCTTACTCAGAAGCTCTGTCTAAAGCATAACATAATCATGGGCAGTGTCTAGTAATGATTTTACACTGAAACCCAAAGGTTACAAAAAGACTTTAGTCCTTGCCAAATGAAAGTCACTTTGTCATCTAAGGTACAGAAGGAATCAAATTCTTGCAGTGGTGCAAAATCTCTGTATGTAAAGCTACTTTTAGAGTCATATTAGTAAAATGCCTGTCAAAAGCCAGGGAAAAGTCTGGTTTAAAAAAAGAAAGGAAAAATCTCACATCAAATTTCCAGATAGAGTGAAAATATACAGGCTGAAGCCATCAGTGGATGGTAGTAGCAATAAAGATCATGTGGGCTGCACCAGCAATATTGTCTTCAGAGCAGTAACACGGTGGCAGTGGTACCAGCAGGACATGTTTTAAAGGTGAGTCCACGCACGAGTCAGCTCATAGAAAATGTCTTTCTTACTTCCCTCTCAGGCAAGAAGTTTATAGCATAGAAAACAGCATACTGCCTGAGTACAGAAGATGGTATTTAGCAAGATTTTGAATAGTATACAGCAGGGTGGGAGCTGAAAGTCATGATGATTTGAGTGTCATTTGCAGCTCCCAGACAACCCCGCTTCTGGCTCCTGCTGAGCAAAGGACTGGGTGAGACTGGGGAGAATTACTGCCTCACATGGAGGCAAGATAGTGCCGACTGGCAGCGTCTCCTGATTCCTGTTGACTTTCTGTGGGCACGTTTAACCTGTAATTTGGAAAAGGAAAATACAGTCTGGCACACATTCTTGAAGGGTTGCCAGTCCCAGATCTATCCATTGCATAGCCTGCCAGAATGGGAAAGATAAGTATCTTACAGACCAGTATCCACAGCAACAGACACTGGAATTTTATCTTTTCAATACATATAAAAACCCAAAGAAAATAATTACTTTTTCCAGTTTCATAATAGTAATAATGACCTTTAGGTCAGGAATTTTCAGCAGTTAATGACTGTCTGGCTTTTTCTTTGGCCCTTGGTTTCTCCAGCCAGTCATTAACGGTGAGGAAAGTGCCTTCTCCAGTGGTCACTTTGGCTTAATCATTACCTTTTCATGCTACAGAATACACCAGCTGGGAAATAAGTGTCTCCTATGCGAATGGATCCATAAAGTGTTCCTTAGGTTTCATTTCTGTGAAAGAATATTCTGTTAGGACGTGAGAGTTTAATGTAAAAGATGATTGAGTATCATCCTCAGCCCCAAGAAAGGTTAGATCACTCTCAGAAACTGGGACTAAATAGCTTTGCAGTGATGCCCTTCCTCTTCTGAGGATGCTTTAAGACCATAGATTTCAAAAGATTAAATCTTAAGAATTTATCTATGTAATCTAGGTTCCTATACTATTCTCTTGGTATTGGAGTGCTTCAGAAATTATATGTGGACACAAATATTTTCTCGTCCATCTTCTAGGATCATACAGGAACTGGACCTCTTTTTTTTTTTTTTTTTGATAGAATTTTATAATCATTGTGACACTGAAAGCAGAGTGTGGCAACAGTGTCTTGAGAATTAAAAATTATTTTAAAATCTAAAGGGGAACAACCCTCTGCAATGCCTGCCCTGCTCTGTTTTGTCTAGTAGATTTCCCCCTTCCAACCACCCTCTCTGCCTCAAAACACCTAGAAGCTGTATATGACTTTGTTCAGAGGAAGATTCATTTATACCTGGAAATAACTTTATCTTGCACTTTATCATAACATAAACAATGAGATACTATGGAATGGAGGAATCTTCTGACCACCCTATTGATCATATTCTTGGTAAAAATTAATCAGATTGTGAGTAGATTGTATGCATGTACATACATAAACCTTTGAACAGTCATAAAGTTCTTGTGCATTGTTATTTGAGTTATTCTTTAAGCTTTATGACTAAAATGCCATTGTTAAAATACAGTGTTACCTAAAAAAATTGTGAATATACCTTTCCTCCAAGGGTGTCTTTGAGCTTGAAAACAATTGTGTAAGAAATGCACTACTTGGAGGATAAATAAATTCACAAGAAAACAATAATGTTCTCTAAACCGCATATTGAATGTGTAGGGATTCCTAGCAGTAGTCCAGTGTACTGTTATTGCTGAGTAGTCAGGTAGTAGTGAAACCCCTCCACTTGAACGGTAAAACAAAATGGGAATTTCTTCATCAGTAGATTTAAAATCAGTATGGTGTCCCTTGAGGGCTTGGTATTAAACATGGAAGTAATGTGACTGATGAGCCTAATTTTAATGTTTTGCTGTGAAAGAGATTTAGCACCCATGTAACTATTATTGGTACTATTAGCTTTTCTTTTTATATCTTTAAGTGAAAACACGGAGTGCACATCAAAACAGCAGGCATCAGCTTTTGCTTTAACACTTTTTTTACTTTTCAAGAACAGTAACAGCAGCAAAATATAGTAGTGTTCCAGGAAACAGCCACTCAGGAGTCCCACAACGGCTGGGACTGTGCTTTGTGGTTTCCTGACTCTTGAAGTGACACTTTTACTTTTTAAGCTGAGGCTTCATTTGTATTTTGAAAGTATGACAATTTACTTCTCAGCAGGGTTGTATTGTTTCTAAAAGGCTGGACTTGCTAGAGGATTTAAATCGCGTGAGGATCCAGCAATTCCCTTAACAATGAGTTTTAAAATCTACACTTTTAAAATAGCTTACATCTTTAAACCTCAAGCTAACCTCAGTGTTAAAACACCTGGCTAACCATTAGTAGAAATGGGAAAGGTCCAAATGAAAGGAGTGACAATACTTTTGTGTTTCATTCTGTGCTTAAATGCATCTTTTCCTCAGCTTCACAGCTAACCAGCGCAGATTATTTATAGATTTTAAAGCCAGAAATTAACACTGTTCCTTGTAGGCAGAAGAGAAATGTATGGGATCATTATTAATTCTTTAGTATTATAATGCCTTCTGGCTCAATGTGTGTGCTAGGGACCAAGTGTAAACATGCATTTATCATCCTGACCCTTAATCTGTTCCCAAAAATGTCCTTCAGTGGAGAACAGTGAAACAGCCTTTCTAAAGGATTTGAGACCTTTTTTTGGAGCTGATACAAAAATCTTTACAGCCTTTGCTGTAACTGAACCTTCAAATGTAAAATGTTGCAAATACCAGTTTAGAGTGTTCCTTTTCAAAAAAAAACCCAAAACAAACCACCACCAAACAAAAAAAACCCACTATGACGCTAGTTGCCTTCACATGAAGTCTTTCAGTTTTCTTTCATTGGGACAAATTACCCATGCCTCCTTGGTAACCGAAGAGATCTTTCCCCTTTCAAGTCAACCTAATTTTTGAGTCCTTAGCTTCTCTTTGTTTCCCCTGTTATATCCAGTTTCTCCATTTTTCTGTGTTCCCTTCCCTCGACAGCAGTCTTAGATGTTGCTAACAGAATTCAGCTGCGGAGGAAATACAATCCTGGTAAGAGTCAGTGCACCGAATCCCTCACTAGCCACTGAACGTAGTGGGACAAAATTATCCTTCACGTAATTTTAACAGTGTCCTCAGAGTAATTCCAGCTATCAGTCTGTCCTGATGCCTTTCTGCAGCTCCTTTTACCTCCATTGTAACACGAGGTAGAGGAGATAGGAGTGCTACAGCAGCTGTTATTGTTTGATCAGCAACACAATCTTTGCTGGAATTTCATTTCCCTTGCAGCCTAGCTACTAGAATACATTTGTCATCCATACTTTGTAGCAGACTTATATTTGCCTGTAATTACATACCAGTCTGGCAATACTTTATTGTTAACATAAAGTACTGCCATTTAAATCCCCAATCTTAAACTGAAGTATTTGCAAAACTCTGTAATTGCTAAAATAATAAAGCTGCCATTATTGTACGGGAAGTTTACAGCTTGTTACTGAAATACTTACATTGGCTTAACTACACCTGTATGCATTCCTTATGTTTTCATCTGTTGCTTAAGAGACAGACAGACAGACTTCTGCTGGGCATAAATGTAAGTTTCTGATACTTCCACAGAATGGGTAGGGTTGGAAGGGACCTCTGGAGGTCATCTTCTCCAGCCCCCTGCTCAAGCAGGGCCACCGGGAGCAGGTTGCCCAGGACCATGTCCAGATGGCTTTTGAGTTATCTCCGAGGACGGAAACTCCACAAGCTCTCTGGGCAACCTGTGCCAGTGCTCAGTTAAAACTTTGCTTCGGGTTTTCCAGCATGGTACATGGTCTGTTCCCATGTACTAAGAAGTTTTTAAAAGATAACTAGGAAAAACAGGTTCAGCGTGGTTAAACTCAATGTAATGGGTAGAGAGTGCTGCAAAGGCTTAGGGATATGCAAATCAGAAAAGATAGTACATTTTGGTTTCGTTTTGTGTTGGCTTTTTGCAAAACCAGTGATGCCCTCTCTTGCTGTTTATTACTCATTCTGCAATTTTTTTTTTTTTTGCCTTTAAATAATTCTCCATGTATTATTGTTCTGCTCCTAAGACTGATTGGGTAAAACAGACCTCAGCATTGGAAACTTGGATAAGAGTTTGCTGTGAACCATAAGCAACGTTGCCACATTATTCTTGTTTCTTACAGGAAAGTCAAAGCATCCACACTTAGTATGTACGCGTCTCCAAAAGCTTGGGAATTTGTCCTAAAATTGGCATGGTCTCTAGCCCTTGTTCTTACACACCTGCACAGAATTTCTCAACTCCCTGTGTTGTTTTGGGGGAAGGTGTGGAAGCTTTGAGTTCTTCCAGCAATCACCACTGGGCAGTACCGTTGAGTGCAGCTGGTTCTGTGTTACCCTGAAGACCTTCAGGTACAAACAGATGTTCAGATTCTGTTGATACTTGGCAGATGAGCGTGGGGTTCTGTGTTTGCTGGCCATGAAGGATCTGGTCTCCTCTCCTCACATAGCCATAGTCTCTCACGGGTCCCTCCTACCTCTTCTCTCTGCACTCGCTGGCACTGCCCCGGCCTAGGAGCAGACCGCCCGCTGTGCCACCTCCACGGGAGGCCCATTTCTCGGGAACAGGTGTAAGGAGTTTTTAACTTGGAGTTTCCCGGGCCTTCACTGGGGACGAGTTTGAGCAACAGAGCCCTGAGGGTAATCGCCTGCGCCAGGATCCTGTCAGCCCGCCAGGCCCAGCCGACGCCACGGCCGAGGCCGAGGGGCGGGAGCCGTCCCTCCGACACGGGTGCCTGGCGCGTACGAGCTGACACCCCGTCCGGCCATACCCTCGAAAGCCTCTCGGACGGAGGCACCTGCCCGCCCCGCCTCGCCGCCCGCACCAACACCCTCCGCGGCGGAGGTGTGAGGCCGCTCCGGGGAAGCCGGCGCAGGCCCGGGCCTGCCGGGCGGCGAGCTGAGGCGAGCCCGCGGCGGGGCCGGGACACGCCCGGGGCCGCCGGAAGGGGTGTTCCCCCACGGGCCCCGGGCGGGCCGAGGCGGGGGGGGGGGGGGGGGGGGGGGCTGCTCCTCCCGCCGCCAGCCGGCGCCGAGCCCCGGCCCCCGCCCGCCCTCCGCCGCGCGGCAGCCCGACTCGCGTCGCTCCGCGTTGGATTGCTCGTGTCTGCCCGGAGCTGGCGGCTGCCCGGCTGGCGGCGCGGCCAGGCGAGCTCAGCCGAGCGCAGAGGCGGATTTTGAGGAACAATAACAGAGCGGGGAGCGCGGGACCGGCGCGGCCGCCCCGCCCGCCCGCCGCACCATGTACGCCTTTGTGCGGTTCCTGGAGGACAACGTCTGCTACGCGCTGCCCGTCTCCTGCGTGCAGGACTTCAGCCCCACGTCCCAGCTCGACTTCGACAACCAGAAGGTCTACACGGTGTACCGCAACCCCGAGGAGGCGGAGGAGGACGACGAGAGCCCCGGCGAGTGGGGCGACCGCCTGCTGCTCCACAAGGCCCAGATCCTGGCGCTGGCAGGTGAGGGCGGGCCGGGCCGGGCCGCGGGGGAAGGGAGGCGGGGGGGCGGGCCAGGGGAAGCCCCAAATGCCGCCCCCTCCCCGCTGAGGTGGGGGAGGGAGGGCGAGAGGGGGAGGGGGCGGCATCGCGCCGACACATGCTCAGAGCCCGGGCGGCACATGGCGGGTGGGGGCCGCGGTGAGGCGGGAGGACGGAGACCTCGGGGGCGTGAGGGGAGGGGGGGGGCTCCCGCCCCCTCCCGGAGCCCCGCGGGGCCTGCACCGGGAAGGGCTGGCTGGGGTGGGGGGGGGTCCCACGAGGGGGCTGCTCCCGGCCGGGCAGCGCCGCGCTCCTGCGTGAAGTCTCAGGCGTGGCGCTTCTGCGGAGCGGTTTGCAAAAGAACCCTGAGCCCCTGGTAGTAGCCATCGGTACACCGCGGCGGGGATGAAACCAGAAACTTTAAAAAAAAAAAAGAAGTTCAGGTTTTCATACACGGTGTATTTATAGTGCATGGAGTCATTTATGTACCTTTGCAGTTTGGCGGTATGTTGCCAAATTAGAAGGGTACTGCTTTATATCCATTTTGTTAGTTTAAGTGACTTCACAAATTGGAAGGCAGTAGTGGAACCAGACCTTTAGATTCTGTGCTTGTTAAGCTTGGTTTTGCTACATTTGTTTTGTTTCATGTTTAACTTACGAATGTCTCTCTAGCTAAGAGGACCAATTAAAGTGCATATTAAGAAATAAACCCGTAATTTGGCCATTTAAATGAGTTCACCCCTTGTGTGAGAGTGCTTCTGCTACGAGTCCCCCCATATCACAACTCTTTGGCAGCATGTTACCTTGAAGACTTTCTGTAGTTTCCCTGCAGCCACAGAAAGCACGCTGCCATAGTCAGAGTTGAGATAGAAAAGAAGTTTGATGTTGTTTGTAGCAAATTACTGGCTAGTGTGGACTTGCCCAATAGGCTATCGAAAGACAGCGGTGACCATTTGAAATGTCAGTCTGGGTAGCAAAGAGGACATTGGGTTGTCATCCTGACTCTTCCACTTGGGGAGAAATACTGGTTATGTCTGTTTCCCCCAAATATGGAATAGGCTTAATAAACTCTGCTGTCTAGTATTGAGTTCTAAGGAGCCAACGCTGAGTTCTGATCTCTGTTGTTAAAGTCATGTAAAACTAGTATTTTTTAATTTTATTTTTATTTTTGAAAAACACAGTTCCTAAACCAGTTCAGCCTGGTGGTGGTCCGTTTGGTCCCTGACTTGGTAACTTTTACCATTACCCTGTTTCCATTAGTGGCCACAAAAGGATGCCTGGAAAGAAGAAGAAACAGGCAAACATATACATTGTTTCCCTGTAAAACTTTTTCAGTTTCTGAATATTTGCAACTCCAGGAGTTCAGGAGAACTAATGAGATTCTAGAGGAGTGGAAGAGGAGCCTACCAGAGGAGTGGATTCTCCTGCTAAGTTTTTGTTGCCCTATGCCAGCCTGTGTTTTGCCTGTCCTGTCTATAATAGAGGAGAATTGGTATATTAAGTATTTCTTGCAAGTTACCCGTCACATGAATGGAAGACAGCGGTGTCAGCATTCAGGGTTTGCTTGGCCTCTTCTCAAAGGCATCCCAGTTGGACTTCACCTTCCTCTTTCTCAATGGGGAACTGCAGCAGCAGTGCCCTTTCTGTTCCTCATGTTCATCTCAACGTATCTCAAGTGTTTCAGAGAAATACTTAGTAATAGGCGTTTTGCTCACATCTTGAGCCTACCAGGTTGCCTCAGTTTTCCAGCAGAAAGTGCACCTACTTTCTCAGTTCCCTTGTTCCAGGCAGAGTCTGTACGTACCGAAGAGAAGTGTTCTTCTGTACAGTTTCCCTTTGTTTCATCTCTCTTGAACCAGAACAAACCAATACATGCTGTTTCCTCCAGAGAACAAGACTTGTTACCTGTATTAGTGATTTGCACTAATTGCTCCCCAGAGATTTTAATTTCTACAGCAAATTCTCCTGCTGAGCCAGGAACACAAAGAAACATACAGCTATCTTTATTACATCTGTCACATCTCAATATATCTGACTAGATCTGTAATTTGCATGCTTGGAAAACTTCTCACCTGAACACCAAATGAATCCTCACTTCTGTTCTTCTTTCCACCTCGCACCATGTAAAAATACCACAATTGAATTAATCCTTTGCATACAACATATGTTTACTTACTTTTAAAGTTGTCACTTTCTCCCCAGAGTTTTAATATTGGTGTTCGTTTTTATTATGGTTAAAGTCTTGGGGAGAAAAGTTGATGTTACATGAAGACATCTGAGCACAATTTTCAGTTTATAGTGACCAACTCTTTTTACAGATTATGACAACTATTTATGGCAAACATTATGAGTCTGATGTTATGCAAACTGCTTATTTAGTTTAAAAAATAATTTTACAAGTCTACAGTAACATTCACATACTAGTATAGAACTTTTCATTCTAAAGGATTCCAGCCTACCTTAGTAGTAATGTAAATAATGTGTATAAAGTTGCTTTTATATGTAAAATATACACAGTAAGTTGATTTTGAATTTTTGGAAGGAATCCTTGCCTGCACAAATTAGTACATCACTGACTTTAAGGATTTACTGCTTTGGTCCAAGGATTCCCCATTAGGAACAAGCTTCAGGCCCAAAGTCATGGTACAGATAGTCAATTAAACAAACAAATAATAAAAAAGAATAAGGGGGGAAAAAGTAATCTTTTTTTGAGCCTGCACAGTATTCTTTTACAGTTTGAATGGTGCCCAATTTTCATACACTGATTTAACAAGGCTGCTCAAGTAAGCAAAGTTGTATCTATTTATATATATTTTCATGATCAAACACTGTCCGTGCAGTGGGAGTTAATCCTAGTCTAAGAAACAGATCCACTTGGTTTTCCTTTCTAGTGACCTAAAAAAAGAAGGAGTAGAGGAAGAACACAGATAGAAACCCATATTAGTGTCACGATTTTTTCTTTTGAAAAGAGTTTTCCTTTCCTATGTTGTTGAAAGCAATTTAGATACTTTTCAAACTTTTACCCTTGTAACATAGGAGTTTACACAGGGATAAATACAAATTCATGCCCATAGTGCAAAGTTTTATTGGAGCACTGGTTGTGTAAAGAGTTCATGAAACAATTGTCCTTGTTTGAGAGAATCTAGAAGCAGTTCTTTGATCCTTTGTGGTGAGGTTGGATGGTTGGAAGCCTGTACTCTTGTGAGGGATGTTATTGTTGCTGCAAAGGAGAGTGCACTGTTGTAAAGGTATCACAAGTTTAAAAGAAAAAAAAAGACAGAAATAAGTTGGGCATGCTTAGAGCATTGAGTAAGTGTGATAGACTTAGTATGTTGAGGAGATAAATACTGTCTTCTTTTGAATACTTCAGTAAGAAGTAATATGTAGTAGTATTACAGCAGAGTGATAGATGAACCCTGAGCAGCTGTACACTTTTCTTGTGTCTATGTGCATATGGTTGGGAACTGCTGATAGTGGTGGTACGTGTTGGCCTGGGAACCTTCGATTTTTTTCGAAAGTTAGCCGAAGACTAGGGCTCAAACCAGACAGGTTAACCCCCGACTAAGACAATTCTAGACCTTCGAGCCATAGAAGGCATATTAAAATGAATATTTTGTGCCATAACAAGTTCAGCATTTGGGTAACAGGCAACTGAAGTTATGTAATAATAAAGGAATAATTTTATTTACATTTGGAAAGGAAAGTATAGCTCAGCAAACTAGAGTTTCACTATATAGCAGCTTTTTGAGGTAGCATGTTAACTGGTCTATCTCGCTGAGAATACAAAAACAGGAGACGGCTTTTCAGGAAGAGTTTGAGTCTGTCTTTGTGATCATCCACACTCTTCCTTTTTTCTTCTTTTCTGTCCTCTCCTCAAAATGCTGAAAAGCTGTTTTTCTGGTCCCTCTTCTTGAAATACGTGTGCTGCTTGCAACTTTTTCACATTTGTCCAATATAGTCACTAGCAGAATTTTGTCTATAAGCATATGCACTTTATAGGAGCTAGCATGATCCTTAGGTGACCCTGTTGGAGCCTTTTCTTGCTTTGCAAAGCAATGAGTATTGGGTGGAATGAACTGAGGTTCAGAGACTTTTTAAAGTTCACTTCTTCAGGCTATGTTAACAAGTTAATAGTGACTATCTTCTAATTGGAGGCATTCTTTCCTGACTACAGTAAATAATTGTTCTCTCTAGCTGCTGCCCTCGACACTTCCCACCCACACAATCATAACAAATGCATCTCCATCAGATTCTCACGGCAATTCCCTAGCTGCCACAGCAGACGTGTTAATACCTGTGTGCATCCATATTTTTTCTTGCCCCTTTATAAAATGTTACGCTCCACTTCTTATGAAAATAGGTTAGGCGATTTTTTAAATCTTTAAAAGCCTGTACAGCTCATGGTGAGGTAATTTGCTGTGTATTTCAGAAAGATGTAAAATCTCTGTTTCCAGAACAATTTTAAATTAAATGATTCTAGGACTGAGTTTTGAGTAAGGTTGAGGGTGGATATGCACTAAGAAGTTGAAGCAGGTTTCTTCGATACGGATAGCTGATGGAGGAAAGACCCTTTGTCAAGTGCTGGAATGGGTGAAAATTTCCAAGATGAGATCTTGAATTATATCAGGAATACACAAGATTTAGGTCAGGAAGCAGTCTTGATGTATAACATTAAGGTGAAGCTTTTATTGGTATTTCTGTAGCCTTGTGCATCTTTGCACCTTTTTTTTCCTTGTGCTATTCAGACAGCTTGGGGAGTTGGAGTACGTAGAGCAGGTCATAGCTGTGGCTGCTGTGTACCCATGCTCCATCCCATGTTCATACATAGCCCACATGTTGCATTTCCTTTCCCAGGGCAGTCTGTAGACTGAATGAACTATTGTGGTAGGGACAGCATTTGCTAACTCTTTGTTCCTAGAAAGCTCTAGGTCTATCCCCTATCATGATATGCAACTCATATGGTGTGTGACAGGGACCTGGGGATAAATGGCACCAGGAAAAAAATCAAAAGGTGTGCAACAGCTTCTTGGGTGATCCCAAGTGTTGCCCTGAGTAAAGAAGCACCAAGAGGAGGCTGTAGGAAGCCCTCCAGTAGTGGTAGTAGTTCCTCACAGACTCTTTCTAATTTGTTTTATTTTTCCTGGGATAGTTCTGGAGTACCTGTGGACGAGCTTCTGTGTCGCTGCCCTTGAGCAGCAAGTCCAGCCCTTCCTAACTGTGCGGTCTATCTGCTGTACCTGGGCATTGGCTCTTGCCACACGAATGGCCCTCTGTGGTCATTGAGAGAAAGTAAGCCCAGCAGGTTACGCAGTGCTGAAATAACCTTGTTCAAAATACGATTTTTAAAAAAATTTTTAAAAAAAATTTTTTAAACTTTCTAGTGTGATATTTGAGGTGCGTGGCCTACTTTGTCAGATACTTAACTGGCATGCTACTGTTGTGTTACCTTTTTACCAGGGGAAAGATCTGGCTATATACAGAGGTTCACCAAATCATTTTGTGTAACAGAGTAACTACATCACACTCTTAAATATAGTCCTGAATACAAGTGTGGCAGTATTCATAAATAATATTTAAAGCTAAGTTTCACACTCATTTTGTGTTTGATCCATTTCTGGTTTATTTTTAATTCTTTTAAGATGAAGTGTGGGGGTTTTTTTCCCCTTCTTCTAACTTCTACTGTAGGAGCATATCTGAGATATGAAGGGCTTGTACAAATGCACAATTTTTTTGTTTTTTTGTGTCATTTCTGTTTGTTCAGCATTGAAGTCTTAATACAGCACATCCGCGCAAAGCTTAAGTGGCAGCAGCAAAAAAAAATTTGTAACTTTTAAAACTGTAGCTGGTGAGTAGTGGCTTGGAGTAACCCTTATGATAGTGGTGATGGTTATATGTCATCAGCAGGATGAAGTGCCAGTAAAAAGGAATTAAAAAGCTTGGATTTATCTGGACAGGAAGATTTTACCCTTATATTTAGTCTTCTCTTTTCCTGTATCGCTGTGCTTATTCTGGAAATAAGTATATTTTTTTTTTTGTCTTAAACCTTTCTCAATTGACCTGCTTGTTCCTGTGTCACATTTGCTTTTTGCTTCACCCTAATAGTCAGAAGTCACTTATTTATTTATTTTTATGACATAAAGACATACAGGTGACCCGCACTGTTGTTCTTTCTCTTGGTCTTAGTACATACGTTGCACCACATAACACCAGTTATGCTTGTAAATGTTGTATAAGCTTAACTATGATACAATAAAAGTATGAATTTCAGGATTTTAATAAAATTGACTTCAAAGATAGTATGGTTATGGTAGCTATGGTAACTAACACTTGCTAATTAAAATATGCTAAAATTTGCAGGGGAGTGAAAAGGGGAAAAAATGTAAGTTAATGTTTTTATGTTCATAATTTAACAGTAAAACATTTTTTCCAGTGGATTGCCTAAGTGCCAGTCAGTTGATTATTTGCTTTTTTTTAAAGAAACCCTTTAAAAATAGTAGAGGCTGAACCACATTGTAATTTTTGTATGTAAACTAAAAAATGTATAAATCTACCCACTATTTCCATAGCAAGCTTATTCCTTGGGCAGAGATAGTTGTGAAGGCTTCCTGGAGTGTTCCCTGTAGGCTGCTGCTTTATCTGCTTTATCTGCTGAATAACTGGTAGGCAATACCTCCATGGCTTTGTGGCCTTTGTGATCATGAAATCATAATCAGGGATTGGACCTAATATAATTTTACAGTACGATACAGGCTGACTGGTCAGGGCAGCCAGATTGACAAATTGTAGCTGTCATTGAGATTGATGATCTGTTTAAATGAACTTTTGAACTTTTAAAGAAAGTAATAGCTTTTATTATAAATAGTTTTTTGTAAAGTATTTAAAATGTTCAAACTTCTGAAAAATAATCCCCATAGTTGAGTTTCATATGCAGGTACAGAGGAAAGATTTAAAATATACAATTTTAACATCCTACTTGTTTTCAGGGTTTCTTCTTTTTAATTTAATGGTAATATTGTATTATGGTAGTTGTTTCAGAAAGGATTAAGAGAGTTATTCCATAATAGCTATAATCCTTTGTGTTAGACGTGTTCAGAGTATTGTACAAATATTAACAAATCTGCACAACACTTCAGTGGGGTAGATGGGGACAGTAAGATGGAAAGGTTGAGTAATTCAAGGTCAGTATTTTTAAGTAAATATTGGATCCAGGATTAAAACTGTCCTCAGTCTTGTAAAGTGCATGATTTCCTGTTTCTCAGCATAATGTCTTGTCTTTACTTGATCTTCCAGCTCCATCAGTTTCTACTGCAGACAAACACTCTTCTAATACCACTAGAAGTTAAATGGAAGGGAGAGTTTTGCTGACAAAGAATACAATAATTATTATTATTTCTATCAGAGTTTTAGTTTTGAGCCATGTTGCTTTTGGTTAATTATTTTTGAAGAGACTTTGTATTAACTTTTGAGTTAAGAAATAGATTTCATATTAATAACGGAAAATAAGAAAGAAGATATAGTTAAGTTTTTCTTGCAGCACAGGTCTGACTTACATCTGGGCTGGTATTCAGTAAATCTGAACAATCAGTTGATAAATGAGCATGTGCAAAAGGAGAATGTTACGAAATATTTGAATGTCTTCATATGCATTAGAAATTTGACTACAAATGGGGGTCCGTATCAAAAAATCTCACTCCTAGCAGCATTAAACTGAATATCTCTGTTGTTCCACTAGAGGAAAAAGTGTGCGTGTAGACCTCAACATTTGTTCCTTCAGTAGCTGGCATGGTAGATCTGGTTTTTGTGAGAGCAGTAGCAGGTCCGTGCTCTGTGAATTTACTTGTATTACTGTATTGAATATTAATGAGGGAGAGCCAGTCTTGATGTAGGACTTCAGACAGAACTTGGAGATAGAAGTTGTTTATATACTCTGTCCTCTGCTTTTGTAGGAGTTTGGCTCCTTAATCTTTCTCTTAATTCTTTAGTGTCATTGTACAAAACAGGTGTGGCTTTCTCTCCATCATCAGTGAGCAGTCTTGATTCAGGCTTCTGGCACATCATCCTTCTTGCTCATCATCTCTAAACCTGTCAAGCGGTAGTTTAAGACCTTTCTACCTTGCCTTTTCCCAATTTGATTAAGAATTATTTTCACTCTGTTTCCTATTCTTTACACTTAATTGAAATTCACTTCACAAGATTTAACAGCCTTTTTGGCCAGTTCCTCAAGAGCATGTCTTCACCTTCACGTGCTTATTGGCCCTGCCTGTCACTGTGCCACTTGATATGTTGTTCTTTCCTGACTTCTTTGCTCAGTCTTATTTTTGTTCTGAAGACATTCTTCTAGTCACTTGCTTGTGTGTTTATTGTCATCTTCTCTTTCTGGGGGAGTGGTGCAGGGCTATTTAGTTCTTAAATTTTTGGGGGTGATGCTAGCTCAGATGATGGCAACTCTCAGCTCTACCTTTTTACTCCTAACTTTTCTCACTTAAATTTGTTGTCAGCTTCCCTTTGACATTCTTACGCAGAAATCTTTCTTTCAGCTTATGCTTAGGATGGCCCAACATATTTTCCCACCATTTTTGTCTGTTTCTCTCGATTTTAGAGTGGGGAGGGGAAATAATCTTTTCTGTCATTCCCAACCCGAAGTCTTGCTGTCTCTTATTCTTCTTCATCTGCTTTGTTGCTTACACCCAGCTTTACCTTTCTGTCCAACTAAATATACTTCATGTAGTGTTTTCACTGTGCCCTGTGTTTAAGTCTGTAATCTCTTTTTCTCTGTCCTTCCAATAAAGCCCTCCTAGTCTGCAAAAAAGTGCAAAACAATGTAGTAAATTATACTATTCAAATCCTGAATTGACTGTGCCAGCACCCAGTTGAACCCTCTTTTGCACACAACCCCTCCTTTTAGCTGCATCAAGTTGGGTGGCACCTGTCCTCTTCAACTAACTTTTGCATTTCTACTGCTGTCCATTATCCTTTGTTGTCTGTTATTGTCATTCTGAGTTGCTTCTTCTTTGGTAGTGGTCTTAATCTCAGTGTACTGCTAGCTGAGAGATATTTTTTATGAGATGAGTTTTTCTTCCTCTGTATCCTGAGTATCTTCTGAGCCTGCAGGATCATTACATTTTCTGAAATCTCTTCTGTTCTTCCTGTTAAAGTCCTTCTTTAATGTTTGCATTAAATTAGCTAAGAAAGTAATTTATAATTCTTTTTTTCCAGTTTCAAATAAACTAAGTGCCCACCCCCTTTTTTTTTGTACTATCATGCTGTTTTCCTTTTCAATCACAGCAATATTGATTATTGTATATTTGTGTTTAAGTGGCACTTAGGAATCCATGCCCTGTCATGCTTGGTCTGTGTATTTGCTTTGAAGCACCAAGTATACCTTTGGTTGTGGGTTTTTTGCTTTGGTTCTTAAGTGTCTTTTACTTTATGAACTGTAGCCGATGCACAACCTACCGAGGCAGGTGACACTCTCTGCTCTGTAGAAGCAACCTGGCTAAATCAGTAGCGAAACAGGTCAGTGCAGCAGTGTGGGGGGAATTTTGTACAGGCGTTTCCCATATGTGTTGGGTATATGCCTGGAAGCGGGACGGGTGATGGTAAATTTTTTCATCTGTCAGTATATCATTTTTCACAAGGGGTGGAATTTTTTTGAAGGCTTAGGGGAAGGACAAGTTTTGCTCAAAGTTCTTTCGTTTTATTATTGTAAGATTTATAGCATTGCCAGTCCCTATTTGGACTGATCCCAGACTGGCCATCCCTCATCCATTTGGAGTGCAGAGCTCTCTTCCTCTCTTTTTCCAGCTTTTACTCCAAAGGTGGAAAAAAAATCAGCGTTTGAACTATTTTTTGAAGGGGTTAGTTTGTTCAGTCCTTCTAAATTAGAAAGTAAGGAATGTTTTAAGGAGACTTTGAGATTTCCATAGCTTTATTCTACATTGCATGAAAGGGTTTTCAATTTTAGAGCACTAACATATTTCTACTTGAATTTAACCAACTCGCTTCCTGCCCTGTTAAAGTCACTTTGTCTGCCTCGGTTCCCTGCCGCTCTAGACTTAAAGCTATTACTTTTTGGCCTGGATCCACCCATCCTGACACTGAAACGAAGGCCTGAGTGAAGAAAACATTCCAGGAACAGTTTATCCTTTTCTAGTTGATACAGATTCTCTAATGCAGGGTTGCTTTTTTGGCTTTTCTTTCAGCACTGCTGAGGCCAAATGTCTTCCCAGCAACAATGAAATTTCTCAGCAGTTAGCTTTCTTCTTACTACCTGAACAACTTTGGTAGAGGACTCTATGGGGAGAGATGCTATCATGTGCACTGGCTCTTGAGCCCCATACTTCAGTACCTTGTGGAGTGACTGGCAAGATCTCTCTAAATCTGACCTTTTCCTGGACTACAGTTATTCCAGCATGCTTTAGTCTGTATATCAAATCACAGAATACCGTGTTCTCTGTCTGGCATTATGGCTACTGTGCACAAAAGCAATTTTTCCTAATTTACATGTGTCTTCCAGAATGTCCCTTCTTAAAGGGCAGAGGGCATCAATGTTGTCCATTCTTGTATTGTGCTTCTACCCTGCGTATTTTGTTACAAGTACCTAATTAGGTGTGTTAAGTGCTAGCTTTCAGTAGCCGGTGTCACTGAACCACTTCTGCCACTTACAGGAAAAACAATAGACACAACTTTGTGACAATCTGATCATGTCCACCTAAGGGAAGGTATAATTTTTAACTTGTAGCAAGGTTTAAATGACGGGGGACAAAGTCCAGACAAACGCTTTGCATCGTTATAAAATGAGGCGCTGAGCTACAACGTTTCTAGGACTGCCCTTCTCTCTCCCAGTGCTCTGTAGCTTCAGGCACTGAACTGCACCTCGTCCAGCAGTTTGGTTCGTATCCTGGTTTTCTTCTGGCTCAAAATCGTGTCTGTTTTGCTTTTTGCTGGATTCTTCTTTTGTACCTGTGTTGTGTAGGCTGGCACAACAACAGACGGAGAGCCCTAAGAAGAACTGCTCTAAATTCACGTTCATGTTTCTCCTACCCCTCTCCCTGGTCTCCTCTCACTCCCTCCCGCCCCTTCCCAAATTCCATTAATATTTACAGAACAAGAGCCAGTACTCCAGCATTAGCCTCAAATTCAGAATGAGATTTTTCTGGCTCTATCTGCAGCTAATGTAGAAGACAACAGAGGTTAGAAATGCACTTTAAAAAAAAAAGAAAAACAAAAGGCCTTTTCATATCCAACACACTAGATGAATTGTGTTAGGTATAAATAGGCCTACAAAGACCAGAGCATATGTAAGAAAATATTATACATATTGTTGTTGGAAGGCAGAGGAACATAAAATTATTTGCTCATTGACTAAATTAAAAATTCCTGAGCTTTAACTTACATGAATTTTCACCATTATGTCTTCAAATTTTGTGTGGGGAGAAAAGAATTTCTTTCTTCAACTTACTGATTCATTTACAGGATAAGCAGTAAAATCAAAAAGTCAAATGAAAAGGTTTGCCAGACATGAAAGGGAACAGTGTTGATAGTTACACACCAATAATGTATAAACTAAGCATCTGTAAGGGGGTATATAAATAAACTTTTACCTTCAGTCCACCAGTGAAGTTTTGCAAACATAGATTTCATAGGCAAACTGAGAAATTGGGAGGGGAATGGAGAGAATGAAGAATTCTGATAATTTGCATTGTTTTATTTGACCCCAAACTAAGTATTTTCTTTCATTTCTGTTGTTCAGTGCATAAAATGTGTTCATAACCTTTATAAATTGACTTAAAATAAAAAGCCAAAATCAAAAGATAAATATTTATCTTCTTCCAAGTTGTTTTTATTTTGATGTTGTTTTATTCATCGGAAAGTATTTGCTGACTTCCACTGTAGTCTGCACATGTGCTTACTCCTCTGTGACCCCTTTCCACGAGTGTTTCAAGACTTGCTTTTCCCTGGCCACGGGAAGGATGGCTGGTGTCTGTTTCCAGCTTGCATGGGGTTCTGGCTACTGGTGACCTCAGCTAGTTGCCAGCAGACAATTTTTTTAACTATGTGAAGTAATTGGATTGTGTCCATCTTGTTGTGAGGCCAAGGGTTATTTCAGAGCGTAGAAATTGATCTGCATTCTTTAAATGTAGAAGGAGTTCATCTGCACGTTCTGTGGAAGATAATTTGGCAAAGCAGTATAGAGAAGCTGGCTCTGCAGTATGCATGTGCTGCTCTTCCTCTAAGGAACTGTAAGAACATATTTTAGCAAAGGATTCCTCAATCTATCAGATATCCCAAAATACATAGTCACTGAAAAAGTTGTTTGTTTGTTTGTTTCATTCAATATGGATTTATTCCTAAATTTCTGTCCTTCCAAGAAGATACCAATACCCATCAGTCTGTCCTTTAGTCTGTAAATTTGTATTTTTTTTTCTAAGAAGAGTGCTCTCATTTTCTTCTCTGCTCTCTGACAGTAGAATTAGGTTATCTCACTTTTCTGATGAACCTACATTTTCCAGATAAATGAAAATGTAGAGGTTTATTTTTCAAAACTGAAACAGTTGGATTGCCATTTTGTTTTACTGGGATAAGCATCCGTGATGCTCTGGGGAATGGAGAATGATCTAAAATAAGCCTAGCTGGTTTTTGTTGTTTGTCTGTTTCTTTTTGCATCTGTCTTAGTATTTATTGCTACCATCTGCATTTCATTTCAGGTTGTCTAATGTCTTATTCTGCATGTTCTGTGCCTATTCTCTTTACATAGCCTTGGGCTGTAATATCACCATTTGCCTACAAGAGATCCATTTCTATCTGTAACAAAATGAATTGCATTCATCTGTGTAATTCATTTCTAATGAATGCCTTGCTCCTCATTAAACAGTGATTTACCTTTGTTTCCCTTTTCTACACTGTCAACACTAACCATTTTGAGGTCCTGTGGAGAGATGCTAATTTGAGACAGCAAAAGTCAATGCAACTAAGCACTCACAAATGACATCCTTATTGGCACTTTCAAAAATATTCATGGGACACTTTGTGAAATACTGTTTGCAGGTGGATAAGAAGACTCAAAATGTTTTCTTATGAATAAGCTTTCAATGTACAAAGACGACACTTCAGAGTTTAAATGCATTTCTCCTTGTCAATGTCTTGAACAGGTAGCGAAGCTTGTGAATCTTTTAAGACCTTGCCTACTCTGCAAGAATTTTACGAAACACAGGCACATTTTGGGAGACTATATTCGTGATTCCCTGTCCCCTCTGTAGCTTTTCAAGAATATTAAAATATTTCAAACTTGTTTTCAGAATGTTTTGAAATACTTAATTTTGAGATCTGTTAGAATGTTTCAGACTTGAAAATATTTTACTTCAATGTTTTTATGAGATTCAAAAATTAATATAACCATTTATTGGCTTTGTGTATCTAAAGGAAAAGGATTAGTACCATTAACTAATGAAATAGGGGTCATATAGCAATTTTGTTACAGATTTGGTCCATATGCAACTTTTCAGTAATGCCCTTTCAACCTGTCCTGCAGCATCCCCTTTTCTAGCCCTGCACTTTGCAGAACAGCAGAATCTGCCATGTGTGCAGATAGATCTGTACTGCTGACAGATGATGGTTAGAGTATAGGATGAATTACCAAGTTTATTTTCACTTTAAACCTAAGCAGAGTTTGAACCGCAGCAACAGATTATGAATATGAAAACACTGTTGGTAAACATAATTTGAATCAATACAGATGGTTTTTAGGAAGTTGTTTTATTTACAGCATCTTTAACTCTTAGTGATAGTACAAGCTACTCCTTAACACTTTTGATCACTCACATGAATTTAGTTTGGCATTTTACAATATTTATTCTTGTGTTTGGCCAGATTGATCCCCTGTTGAAACTCTAGAATTGTCAGTGGGCATCAGCTGAGTTACACCATGGATTAATTTGATCATAGTATTATGAGGGGATTGAAGCATGGGAGGTCTTTTTTTTAACTGGTCTTGCCTAAGTCATGTAGTATTTGGAAGTAAGAACACTGATTAATGTAACAAAATTTTATTTTTAATATACATTTTAGAGGACAAAACTGACCTTGAGAACAGTGTGATGCAGAAGAAAATTAAAATCCCCAAACTCTCTCTCAATCACGTAGAAGAAGCTGGGGAGGTTACAGATTATGGGGAAGAAGATGTGGAGCTTAGACACAGTAAGGTACTGAAGTATTTCCTTTTTTTTTTTTTTTCTTTTCCCCCCCTTTCCTTTTTTTTTCTTTTTTTTTTTTTTTTTTTTTTTTGGAAGTGCTTGGGGCATATACAGACGTCATAGCTTAAGAATTCCAGGCCTGCTTTTGATCCCCTTAAAACACTGTGTTTGGTGAAATTGGGTCAAATTGTGTGTGGGGGTGGGGTACGGGTTTTCAAAACCTGATTCATGTGCAATCAAACATTTTCCTGTTTATTCCGTCTGCACAGTTTAATTGCCATCTGAGATTTTTGGACCAATGCTCTTCCACTTTGGCCCAGAATGCTTTAAAAGTCACCAGTTACATGAATGTTGAGCAGCTGTTCTCGGTGGCACTCTTGACCTATTGCGCGCTGCTTGTTTGGAATTGGAAGGGGTGCTCTGAGACTTCCCAACTACTGCAGTGGGTGAGAAGACAAATTGACAGGACTGCATCCCTCCATTATAACTGCCAGTTGCCTTTTTAGGTCCAGATGCCAGAAACTCACTCTGTAAATGTATTTATTTTTTGATATCGAATGATTTCTTTAAAAGTCTGCCAACCTTCAGAATAAAATACTGCTCTGTGGCTTCATGTGTTTTGCAGCTGCAGGAATGATACTATTACATTTCTTTATGGTGGGCCAGCTTTGGTGGGTTTTTTTGGGTTTTTGTTTTGTTTTTTTTTTTTAAGAACATGCGTGAAGCAGGCGTAACATCAAATAATCTCATTTTCTGCCACATTACTTGTGGATATGGCGGTATGGGAATTGATAGTGTTAGCTTCTTGTCTCTAACCTATGAGCTACATTTGCTTTCCTTGCAGTTGCTTGGAAGTTCAAATACTTTTTCCATATTTGGCCAATAAAACTTAGTGACTTTTAGCTGTACTGTCACATTTTAATACCGCTATCCAGGCCCCATAAAAGAGGTGTGCTTTAATTTGTAGGGTTTGTGCAGATGACTGAAGGTAAATTTCTGCTGAGAGTTCAAAGGAGATGAAGCCTCTGCAATGCAGTGCTAATATAGAAGGAATCAGTTGTTCAGGAAGATGAGACTGGATGATATATTCTGTCTCCAGCTTCTGTGTTTTCAATTCCCTTCCAGTGTTTGCTGATAGTGTTAACTCAGTCACCTGCATCAGGCAGTTGGGTGAACGTGCTAGAGGAATAGTCAGAGAAGGTTTTGTCTCCCAAAGTGCGGGAAGGACAAGCCCTCTGTTCACAAAACAGCTTTGTATGGTATGCTGCTTTCATCTCTGATGTCATTACAGGTGACAAATGTAGCACATAGTTGATTCTTTCTCTTACTTATCAGAAAATCAATTGCTGTCGGAAATCTAAATGTTAGGGGTAAACTCTGAGGAGGAGAGATCCAGATCCACTTTTTTTTTTTTTTTTAATACATTAATTATCTTTGTATACGGAATCAAGTGACCTATATACACTCAGCTTGCAAGTGTTGCACAAATGCAGAAAGAAAGGCCTTTAACTGCCTCAGAAGTTTGTATATGCATTTAGCTGAATTAGGTGTGCATGATAGTTATGATGTATATCCACAAGAATCTATTAGGCAAAACATTTTTGCAGGCAGACTTTGTCTTGCTTTTTTTGGAAAACAAGATGGTATTAATGGTTCCCAATTTGTATTACATCTTACTGCTCTCCTAATTTATTTATTTTTTATTGTAACATGCAGAGACAAGATGGGAGGAAACAAAGTGAAGGTACGCACAAAAGCATTGAAGCAGTTGTTGCTCGCCTTGAAAAACAGAATGGGATGAGTCTCAGTAATACTTCCAGCCCTGAGGAGGCTTTTATGGAGACTTCGGAAAGCATGAACAACATGGACGATGCTGTAGTTCCTCGGATTCTTTATGAAGAATTGCTGAGGAGTTACCAACAGCAACAAGAAGAAATGAGACACATTCAACAGGAGCTTGAGAGAACGCGGAGACAGCTTGTGCAACAGGCAAAGAAGCTAAAGGAGTATGGGGCACTCGTGTCAGAAATGAAAGAGCTCAGAGACTTGAACAGGAGACTCCAGGATGTACTGCTTCTAAGACTAGGTAGTGGTAAGTGCCGGACTTAAATGGGACTAGTTTTAATGAATTTTGCAAGTGTGTTCAATAGTAATGGAAACGTATTTGAAGAATAGCAGTGGTTGTTAAACTGGACATTGAATGTTAAAAGGGTTTTCTGCTATGGCTGTACAATATGTGTCGAATTTGTATGCTATGTACGTCTGGGTTTTTCTTTAATGATAGTAGGGGTCTTTGTGCTGGTATGGTTGAATCAGAGTTCCGTTTTAAGCAGCTGTATTTTAAAGAGTCTCTGACCTTCCAGTATATGCTGAAAAAGATAATAAAGCGTCATCTGCAAAATACACCAATATGTTCCAGTTTAAAAAGAAAGAAAAGAAGAAAGAAAAGGCAGTGGAATGAATATTTGGGCTCAATCTATTTTATTCTTTTCAGTTAGGGATTTTGTTTATTGTTATGTAAGTGACTGTGTTACCTTCCGTTTTCTGCCCCCTCGTCCCGTTAGTAGCTCATTAGAATGTGATATATTCCTGAACTTCTTTAGCAGTGGCTTTAAACAGCCATGCTATTTGAAAAATAATGGACTGTTAAAGAGTAATTAAAAAAACTTTTTATATTAGTGTCCCGTTTATCAACACTTGTTACAAAATGCAGGTTTGTGTCATTTGGATTTAAATTTTAAGTATCTTGAGTCAGTTGCTCATTTGTTTTGGTTTATAACAATAATTTAACCATTATGTTGGAATAAATGGGAAAAAAGACAAAATAAAAAGTTCATCCTTTTCATTGAAGATGGTACCCTTGGAATACCTTCAAATATTTCACTAATTTATATTTATTTGCTATTAGAATATGGTACTGCTGTGTTGAAGACTTGCTCGGTGACTGAAACTTGGTTAAAATTTGTGCATCCAAACTTAGCATGCTGTTTCTTATGTCTGCCTTTGTGTATCTGGAAACTTAATTTTTGCATGTAAATTGGATATTGGCTCTTCTACTTGACTTGAACGAGTGCATGTAATTTGCATGTGGGTCTGAGTTACATTCACGTACAAACCTGAACCCAAGAGAGCATGTGCCTGTGCTGTAGCATGTGTTAAGGTGTGCCCGCAAGTTTGGAGCCAGGTTCTCAAAGTAGCATCTGACGATTTAAACTGGGTGTTTGATTGTGAATGCTCATCATTGTTACACTGTGCATAATTAAAATGTCATTACTTATTATAAACATTCTAGTTAACTTTTTAAATAAAACAAAATAGGCAAGGTTTCCACAGTCTGAAAAACACGATGTGGTTGGCAGTAGATTCCACTGAGCTTTCTAAAATTTTCCTTGGATGGAAAGATGTTTCTTCATCTGCAAGTAGTTAGCTGGAATTTATGTGAATGGAGCACCAGCCAGATGTTAGTAGGCAATGGGGCTGAACAGCGTAAAATACCAATTTAGTTGGTAGACTTGACAGCAATTTGAGTGGTGAGACCAGCAATGAAATGAAGACAGCTTCTGAATTCTGTCTCATTTCTTTCACTTTAAGAAAGAAGGGATGCATTTTTTACTTGAGCCAAATCAAGAAAGCTTAGAAGAAAAAGAAAAAAAGAAAAAAAGAAACCAACAAAACACCCAAAAACCTAAACCTCTTGGAAAAAATGCTGAATCTTCTCCAAATACTGGGCTTGAATTTCCATTGTATCAGTCTGGCACCTGCTTTACAACTGAAAAGAAATCTCGATTACATTGAAGACAAGTTCTTTTAATTTAATCACATACCTGGACAAATATGGGTAACTTCCAAAAAAATCCCTTGTTGTTATTACTTATATGGAACTTTTAATGGATGACAAAGGTAGAATTTGGCCCTACGGGCTATGTCTTTCACAGGGTGTGTGTTTCCTAAGACTCAGTGTATTAACCGCTGATAACTCTTGCCTTTCCTTGTAGCCTCATTCACAGTAGAGAAGCAACCAGATTCTAGAAAGATCAGTACAAAATTTATGAATGATTAGAAAGGGAGACATCTTCAGCAAATTATAAATTAGGGAGTCTGATGACAGTATGAAAAAGTGTTACTTTTAATCAAGAAACAGATATGTAAAGACTTCTTTAGTCTTCCTTACTTTTCCAGCTTATAAATGAGGTGCGTTTGGGTATGTGAATAATCTGTGAAAATTGTTCAGAAAATAGATTACATCCTGAATTCATCTTCAGTTGTTGCAGCGATCTCTTAAACCTAGAGTTTCAAATTACATGTAATTTATGTTACGCTGCACTTCTAGCAGGCTGGACTTAATGCAAACTAATTGCATTTCTGTTTCACCTTAGAGACTTCTGATTTCTTTGCATGAGATGACAGCTGTTTTGTGCTGATGAATTGCAGCTGTGGGAAACGCGTGCCTGTTGCCATTTTAAACTTGCAGATCAAATATAGAACAGCCTCTTGAGCTAACATTCAGTCAAGTATTCAGTCTCCTCATTTACCATCAATATGTTGATTTCGGTGAGAAGCTAGAAGTCAATGTATTCTGCTTTAGACCTAGGCCTTCATCTCTGCTGCTAAACTTGAGCCACTCTTGTGGGAAGAGTGAGGCTCTTAATCTTCCACATGGTGACACTGAATTGCTCTTTGTGTTAAAAGAGCCTTGAAAGCAGATGTGGCAAATGACAGTAGTGAAATCAGTACTGATCCATGGGGATATACTGAAGCTTCCTAATGATTTTGATATGCTGTTGCCCAACAGATCCCTTCCTGGAGGAGGCAGGCATTTGACCAGGGCTTTAGGGACCAAAGCAGTGGGGGAGCACGATGATTGTCATGGAAGAGGTTACGGTATCCCTCGCCTGAGCTCCCTGAAGAACGCGTGCAGCTAAAGCCTCTTTTTCCCTTGCCTACTTTGGGATCAGGAAGCCCTGCAATTGTAGGCCTTTGCAGTTTGTCTTTGTTCTGTTGCACCTGAAAACACACTAATTTGCCCTGTTTTTATCAATAGAGAGTAAGGTGATTTAGAGAATTAAATCACTGACTCTTCCCTGTAGGCCTAACTTTAAATAATCCTTGGATTGCAAAAGATAAGAATTTCAATAACTTCTTAAAAAACCAGTTGTCTCCAGGGTAAGATCTGTGCAGTTTACTATGGTTGTGTATGGCCAGAAGTAGTAAAGTTGTATCAGGGATAATGTTTGGGTGTTGTTCGCTCCCCGAGAAATACTACATTTTCATGTTGTATTGCTAAGAATTAGTGTTGCTCTAAAGTCAGGGAGTATATTCACTTTCATTCACTCACATTCATTCATCAACACACACGTGGTGCCCTGGCTGGTTATTTTTAATCCCAGTTTAATTTCAGTGATCCAGTTTACAGTGTCTTGGGACTGACACCAGAATAGGGAGAATGAAATGGTATTTGTGTCTTACCACATGTAAGGAATTGCTATTATTCAGCTTTTCTAGATTTGTGTGGCTTTTTGATGTAAAAAAAAGTCCCAAGGTTTCTATCAAGTAACGAGTACAGGAAGTACCATATATATAATATTTCCCCTTCTCAGACTGCTGTTGTTTTCTTTCAGATTCTGGTAGACCATGTGGGAAAACAGCTTGCTGCTCACAAATGTATATTGACCACTTTATCAGTTAATTTATTTTGGCTTACTTAGTAATTTTTGAGTAGCGTGTAGCCTAAGATGCATTTTTGAGGAAAAGAGGTGATGAAGGGAAGCCTTCTACCTCTTCATCCTTCATTTGAAGTTGCTGGCCTTTCAGATATTGTGGAAACTTTACAGTCAGAAGGAGAAAGCTTTTACAATAAAACATTTGTTTCCTTTTTGCATTCTGAAGAATTGTCTTTTTTTTTTTTTATGATCCTTATTACATAAGTACTATCATTGTTAATTAAGCCTTTAGATGGTGGCATATATTTTTGTATGTCCCATTCATCATCTTTAAAATAAGATGCAGAGCACGAGCGCTACAAAGAGAGGAAACTTTTAGAGTATGGTGCATGGTACACAACTCCCATTAGCAGTAAGGCACTAATGTGGGTTGCATGTCTAATTCACAACATGCCAGGTTGAAAATGCAGCCTTTAGTAGTTGGTGAAAGTAGCTGTGAAGACTACGTCGTTAGAGGCAGATTTCTGTTTGGGAAGAAAAAATGAGTATAAAAGAAGACGTTTTAAAGCCTTTTTGTTGGTGACTTCTAAGCAAGCAGTAAAGCATGAATTGCAATAGAGGTTTTTCTGACCTGTTAGAGCTATGGTTATTGTGGACTTTAATCAGCTGTTTTTCTTGGGGAGCTCTGGAAACCAAGTCCCAGCTGTGTCAATATATGACTATAAACCAAACAGTAAAAGACTTCTAAACAGCAACTAGTGAAAGTGTTTAAACTGAGATAAACATTTCCTTCTAGGAAGAAGGTGGTTGTACTTTGGTGTCTTCCTCAAAGTGACTTTCAAAGTGTAAGAAAACTCAAAAGAGCACTTTGTTGAAGAATGTGTTCTTGAAGTAACAGCTAAAAGATGACTTCTGAAGTTCACACTGGCAGTTATGTCACTGCATCTGCTTGTTCGGGTGTGCCCACACTGAGGTGTGTGCAGACTTTGGGTGGTTTAATCCGTCCAGGTCTTTCCCCCAGTCTGAATCAGTTTAGCAGTCTCAAGTATAGGAAGTTTAATTAGTCTTGGTTGTACCGTTGCATATACATAATAGTAGAAGTGCTGATTAAGATTACTATGAAATTATAATGCAAAAGGTATATTGTTTTGTGATTTCTCTATTTGCGCCATGCTTGCATTGCATATGGCTCTTAAGAAACTCTGTGGTGGCACTGCAGTGTAGGGTTGTCCGAGTTGGCAAGACAACTTTTAGTTGTTGCTGAGTGTCAAGTGGCAGTCAGCTGAGAACATTTAGCTAGCTATGTAGGTGTAGAATAAGCTATAGGATAAATGTCAAATGCTGACAATGGAGGAAATGCTGATATCATTGTAAAATAATCTGTAAATGAAACTGTGCAAAGTAGGAGGAATGAATACTTTACTTGTTCCAGGTACAGGAACTATTTAAGATACGTGACTCAAGACATGAGTTCTGGTGCCAGCTTGACTTGCAGAGTTAGATCAATTCAGGGCTTGGTCTATGTGTACAAACACTGAGGAGGGATGCTGAACCGTGATGGTGACCTGAGTATTGATTGAATTGTCATTTGTTGAAGATGTCAAGGTTGGGCTACAGAGTGCTGCGGCACTCTCGGCACTAACCCAGTACAATATAGTTCTCACAAGTGGGTGAGTTTATCCTTATAGTTCTTGGAAATGGCTGTTACCATGGTGTCCAGGGTCTGAGCTGGCAACTTTGCTGTGTTAACAAACCACCGTCCCTGCATGGAACTTCAGTGACTGCTGGAGCTTCTCGTGAGCCCAGAGGCAGACATCAAGAGACAATGATAGGCTTGGGGCCGTAGCCTGTTCATAGACTTCTGCTCTAACTGCTGCAATGAATGGAATAATGAAATCCAGTCCACAAATGATTTTATTTTGTTCTTCTGCCTTTTTAGGAACACTTTATAAGTTTGATCTGGAAAAGAAAAGTTGATGACTGACAAAATAATTATCCTCCTTTGAAGCCTCAAACATATGCTTAATATTATTCTGTTGTTTAATCTGTGCTTAATTTTTGTTGATTACATTAAAAATAAAAATCAGTGTGTTGGATGGATTGGACAATCAAAATTCTAATTCATGTGGGTTTTTTTAACCTTGGATACTTTTTCTGTGCATGATACTTTAGCATAAGTAGCCTAAGCCTGTTTCCTTTATAGCATTTCTGTAGATCCTCACTATTTTTGATATACCTCTGTTATATCTAAAGAGATTTCAAATTTCTATAAAATTTGTAATTCTATATGGATAATTTATATAATTATCCCAGTAAATTACACAGGTTTCTATGCAAATATAGAGTAATTCTTATTTGAAGAATTACTATTGTTGCTTTTGGTTTATAATTTCAGTGTCATTTTAACATAATTTCCATAGCGTGCACTGAAGCAATCTTACCCATATCTGTAATTGTCCATATGCTTTAAGAATAAAAAATAAACATTTACATTAAAATTAAACATTTTCATATTTATAAAGCAGAGTTACTTATCCTGCTTTTATTTATTGACATTCGGAAGTAGGATTTTGGTTTAGACTCTTTGTAACTTTGAAAAGGACATGACTAATATGTTATTTTATGCTAACCATGGGTGATGAAGTGATTGATTTCATGTTCTCTGGGATAGCAGACAGCTCTCTTTTCTTAACTGTCTAGGACCTGCCATTGAGCTTGAAAAAGTAAAACCAGAATCAATTGAGCCTGAACCTGAGGTACAGAAGACCTTCAGTGAGGAAGCAAATACATCAACGTACTATCCTGCCCCTGTTCCAGTAATGGACAAGTATATTCTCGAGAATGGAAAGGTATTTTAAATTAAATATAGCATGAATAGTTTGTAAATGTCCATCAGGTGATTTTCTTGTGGAATTTTCATGATATTGGGGGTTTTGCATGGTAGCAGCTTATACAAACTTCCTCAGTTTTTGTAAAGGCATGCTATTATGCTGAGGAAAATTATGGAATTACACAAATGTGAACAGGATAGAAAATTATCCTCAGTGATGAGAGCACTGAATGCTGTGTAACACAAGGAATATAATTATTAGATATGCATGCACAAGCACATTGGCATAGTCTTCAGTTGGTGACATACCAAAAAAACCTACCAAATACAGACCAGAGTCAGTGACCCACATTATAAAGTTACATTAGTCTATTTAACAGAAATACTTTTTCCTAAAAGGTCTTCAATGTTTTTAGTGTGCTGTAGTCCTATTGCAGAGAAGCCTTCATGTTTTGGTTGAATTGGAGTCCAGTAGATAATTACGAACCCTGGAATGAAAATGGGCTCCCTTGAATCTGGTAGGAGTGTTGCCACTGAATTGAGCTGATGTGGTGCTACTTTACAGATACTTTTATCAAGTTGGTGGAATACCATCTAACCACAGTTTGCCAGAACCTGATTGATAGTTTTTCAGATTTCAGCATGTTTAACACATTGTCTGCTCATCTACTGAGGCCTGCTTTTATAGCTGTTGCCATTATCATTAAATGAACGTTGTATTTCTTTTACAAAACTGTATGTCCTTCAGAATTGCCTATGGCAGATCCTGTTACTTAGGATATGTATGCATTCGGTACCATAATCTGAGAACCTTTTAGGAGCAAATGTCCATTTCAGCGTTGGCATACAGTGGAATTACTGATGGAATAGCATGAAATATTACATTTTCAGATCTGTGTTACAAGATTGACTGCACAAGTGTCTGTCATTCTTGAAGATGAATTTGACGTAATTGTTGAGGACAAAATGTATGTGAAAAATAGTATAACCTTGACAGTTTGACAGGTATTTGGTTCAGATAGCTTTTCTTACCTAATATATTTAACATACGTCATTTGCTTGTATATTTTGTGTATATTTGTGCAATGAAAACTTAGCATATATTACTGTGAGAGTTCGGTTTACCTCCTTTTTTTCTGCTTAAGATCTGTGGGATAGGGCATGTCCTTTAGTATTTGTATGCAGCTTTTCCTGCACCTTTATTTCATCTGCCAGCTTCTCGGCACTTCTGTTGCTGAAGTCTTCTCTGTCTTTACAGACGTTAATATCTCTTTAACTTTCTTTTTGTAATTTTGGTATTTCTTCAAGTTTGCCTATTTATTGGGGCTTCAGCCAGCTCAGATACATTATTAGTTCACATTTCTGGCATTTAGAGTGTTGGAGGGTGGTTTTTTCAGTTTTCCTTATTTATGCCTTTTTTTCATTACTTCTTTATTGACATGTACCACTAGAGTAGTTGAAATACTTTTTTAGAAATCTTGCCCTTTGTGGCATCGGATTTGATCTTAGTAGGATTCTTTCAAAGCAGATAAATCTCTCTCCTCCAGAGGCAGAACAGAGTTACCGAAAAAGAGCCTATGGCATTCATTTAAAGAAAAGGAAAGGAAAAAAAAAAAAGCGTTCCTCTTCTGAGATACATTTTATATTGCACATGTTAGCACAGGTACGGTGGTGAGCATTGCTTTGAATTTGCTGTTGTTTCTGTTGCGTTGTGCTTGAAGGTTGATCCTGCAGTTGCTGAAATTGAGGGTAAAGTTCCCATTGACTTCATCAAGCCAAGGGTCTGGCCCATGGGGCAGCTCTTCCAGGAAGAAGGAAATGGCTTCTGAATCTGGAGTACAGTAAGCTTCCCATAGCTTTGGGAGTAATAGGAAACAGTACCAAGTGTGTTTTACAGAGAAGTAAACTGAGACATGGAGAGATTAAATTCCTTGCTGTACCAGTGCTAGAAATAGAAGAAGGGAGACATAAGTTTTCTGTGTCTGTGGCTGTCTGTCACATAGTTGCTGTTACCATAGGTGTTTCATACCAGTGATAACTTTTTTAATAAATGAAGCATGTTCAAAAAAGAGATGATCTGTCTGAAACATAAATATTAAAAATATTTGCTATAACTTGTTTTCTTTTAAGTGACTTAAAGCTAATGAGTAATGTAGTAGCTTAAGAGACTAAACAATCTTTAGCAAAGACAAACCCTAATTTTGGCAGGGAGGAATCTGATTTTTGATAAAATACAACAGTCTCTACAACGAATGTAATACAGACATCCAAAATGTGGCATGTCACAACATTCCTAATCTTAGTTATTTTCTAAGTAACTTATACTCATTTTTACAGATAACTTTTCTAAGATCAAAATGGAAATAACTGAATTATAACTGTAATGTGGTTGTTTTCTGAATACAGACTGCTCACTCTGATTGAAGTTGTCTTACAAAATATGTAGAGAGCACCAAAAGAGTGTGAATTTTTTAAAGCACTTATGAAAAGGCTCAACAACAGAGAAGGAAGGAAAAAAAGAGGTGTTCATGTTGTGCTTATTACTAGCTCCATTTCTGTCCATTACAAAATCTAAATACCATGTGGACTTGTGAAAAGCTTCTTAGAATCCCTTTAGTGTAGAAAATTCTGCAGGAGAGGCAGCTTGCTTTATGGTTTTATACTTTGAGGAAGTTAGGCTTTTCATTTGTTTTTTACAAGGTAGCTGGTAGCCAAACCATTCATATTTTTCTATTTAAGTTTTTAAACAACTAGTCGCTTTTGAAGGATGCTGTTGTAATAAAATATTTCTTCAGGTTATAGCCCTCATTAATAATTAAAGCAGGTTTCCATTTAAAGGAAAAATGGTATTTGGTTGAATACAGGCAGTAAAATTATGGGTATATAAAATTTTACAGTAGCTTTGTCCAGTTTTCATTGCATTTAGTGGGACTTAGGTGATACTGTTCAGATCTGTATGGGTAGCAGGCACAGTTTATGTAATGCCACATGGAAGGAGTAAAAACACGAAAAACTAAGAGCAAAACATTTAAGGCAGACAGAGTCTCCTAATATAGTTTTGCCGTATAATTTTGTTCACAGGGGGTTTTTTAATCGTGAGGAGGCAGTAAGTTTTTATTAAAGTATTAGTGTTACAGAAAGAACTTCCATTTGATCAGTTTTTGTGAACCTAAATTTTGGATATAACAATCCAATTGATACATATTTTTGGCATTTTGCACTTCTACAGAATTATCTGAAAGTAAGTTCTATCTTCTTCCTTTCCAGTGCAGTGAACTCTTAGCACTAATTAGAATAGCTAGGTCATGCATTAGCTTGTCATGGATGATGAGCAAGAGTGGCTCCAACTGAATGAAGTTCATCACCATGTGAACAAAGCTTTCTGTGTGCAGAGGTAGTTCAGGTGCCTGCACTGTACTCCAGGAATTAGGAGCATGGACGTACATGGTACAAAGTATTCTCTGTGGTTCTGCACAGGGCCAGCATTTGCGTCCAGTTGGGTTTACTGGTTGCACTCATGTCAGACCTGTGCTGATTACTAGTGGAGTTATTTTCCTTGCTGTTGCTTGAAGGTGTCCTGGTTACCAGGAGGACTATCAGCTCAAACATACGTAGTGCCAGCCTAAGGACGGTACTCAGATTCTCATCCTGCATTCGTCTTAAGTCTGGAGCGTTGGGGTAGAGATAAGGTATAGCTCTGTGGGAGTCAACCCAGCATAGTCAATGCTGAGCAAGGCTAATAAGCACAACTAGACTTGAGCAGCTTCCTTTTGGAGACTACAATGGCTTCACACTGCATTTCCCAGTACGCATATTATCCTGCTTTACTAGTACAATGAAATACCTCTGCTCCCCATTGTCTGGGTAATGGAAAGTTTATGATGTTGCAGCAATGGGTCATTGCCTTACCACAAAACAGTATTCCCCTGGATAGATTGATCGTACATGATAGGCAAACTTCATGATAGAATTGGAAGTTTTACAAAGCTTCCAAGCTCTCTTGGCTTATATTGAAATTGGAGCTCTCAAAATCCCTTCTCCCCTTCTAGTTACTTTAAACAATCAGGCTGAATTTTCCCAACAGGTACAGGATATGACTTAGGAAGTATTTCCCTCTCTACTGTCCTGAAATACGGTTTGGATAAAGTCTGTTTCAGCCAAAGGGAAGTTTTTATATTAAAGGCAACGTTTCATCTTGCTCCTGAATTAGGCTGGTGCAACTGTTTGGTTTATATGCTGTGCATACCTTTATAATACTGGATGTGTTTACTGTTTCCTTCTGTCTGTTCCTGACTATAGTCTTTCAGGAGATAGGCTATGCGGGGGGAAAAAGTAGAGAGCAAGAAGAACTGAATACAATGAGGAAGAGGAACTATATTATATAAGAGGTTGACTTGAACTCCCTGACCCACAAAGTTGGAGAAGTTTCAGAATTAGGCAAAATGGATTTGTTCAGCCCTAATTACTGTTATTATAGTACCTAATATTAATGTTCCTACAGCACTTGGATACTGTTGTGTGCTACATACCATAGATAAGTTGTTATTATTACTACCTTCTAGGTCCATCTTGGCAGTGGAATTTGGGTAGATGAGGAGAAATGGCACCAGCTGCAAGTAACACAAGGAGATTCAAAGTATACAAAAAATCTAGCGGTTATGATTTGGGGAACAGATGTTCTCAAGAACAGAAGTGTCACAGGAGTTGCAACCAAAAAAAAGAAAGATGCCGTTCCCAAGCCACCTCTCTCACCTCACAAATTAAGCATTGTCAGAGGTAGGTTATTTGAAAACTTTTGCTTCCTGCTTTGGAGTTTAACTATTAATCATTGAGTTGAAAGATGCTTCTTTTCAGCTCATATAAAATTAACTGATTAAAAACTGTAATTCAAATTGCTATTGCATTGTAAAGTGCATACATATCCAGGAAAAGTAAAACACATTGCAATAGCTGTGCACAGTGCAGGCCTTCACAGCTGAAGAGTTGTACTTCAGTAAGGTTCAAGAAGATCATCACTTTGAACCACTTGCAGGACAGGACTCTGAGCCTGGAGAACAACACGTTGTTCTGGAATTCATTCATAACATAGTGATTTTTTAAAATGCATATATTCCTTTTAACAAGCCTGAGAGTAGCTTTACCACATTCTTTCATCCAGAATGTAACCAACTCTGGCATGAGGCACAGAAACCATTATAGCTGTGACTATAAAAATACACATACCTTGAAAGGCGAGGAAGAATAGTTTTACCCTTTTAAGTGGAGAAAATGGAAATAGTAAAAATGAACTGTTGCACTTGAATTGGAATTTGAACAGGAAGTGTAAATCGCTGACCTATCTGGCAGGAAAAATTGCAATGACACTTTCCGTAACTGCAAGCCTGAGTCCACATACGTAGGACTTTGAGAGAGAGAAGGCCTTCTCCTTTTTTTAAAACGAATAGTGAATTTCAGTCTCTTTGTATCATCATGCTTGTGTTTTGCATTCATTTCTGTCTCTCTTGGTGTTTCAGGCTTCTTTTTAAGTCAGAACTGAGTCAGTTCCTCATGGAATACATACTGAAATTGGATTTAGGTTTTGTATCCATACTAAATTGCAGTAGGGCTGAAAGAAATCTCCCTATTTTATTGAGCTTCATTATTCTGTATTTCCTGTTCTTAGTTGCTATGTGCTCTTAACTATGAACTCTTTAAGAGCTGTTGTAATCTGCCTTGCAAGTACCATGTTTTGGAAGTAAGAAATACGATTCCTCTTTGTGTGTGTGCGTGTGTCTCTGTTGTGTGGGGGAAAGTTGGAAACTGATCTTCGTACTGTCATCTTTCTTAGTTTGTAAGAATGAGTAAAAGACATGGGGTTTTTTTACTAATCTGCTTTAAGAATATATATGTGGAAGCGCAAGCTGTTCCATACGGATTTTCTAGTTCTGGCTGGGACCTTTTGGTACAATCCTAACACATGTAGCAAAGTAATGATGTGCTGGCCACGTAAGGAATCCACTCTGTGGCTGTGGCTACCCTTGTCAGCTCCTAATGGGAAACAGTATTGGTTACCCAGATGCGCACTTACAAGCATGCCCTAAAAAGGGGTTATTGATCACTGGCCCGTTGCAAAGAGCTTTCTAGTTTTCCTGCTGGAGGCTGTTGCTCCTCAGCACTGCTGGCAAGGTTGCTTATGTGACAATTTCCTCTTCTACTTCAGTCAGGGCCAATCTGTGTTGCCTGAGCCATTTAAATGATGGCTTTCTTGTAGCTCCTCTTGTTTTGACTACAGTTGAGTTTGGGAGTATGCTCCAACAGGTACATGGTGAAAGGCAGATGGGGCCCTTCCCTTTCTTCTTTTCCATGCCTTTACATTCTCCAGCAATTCAGCTCTTCCCTCTTTCCTCATTTTTCTGTGTTTTCCGTCATACTTTTGCTTCCAGCCTCAACCCTCATTTGAATTCTGCTGTTCCACGCCCTGGTTTTCCATGTTCCTCTTTCCAGTTTTTATTTCACCTTGTCTTTGACTCCCTTTTTGTTAGACTCAAGACTGTGCAATCTCCTTTTGAACCAGTTAAACTGCATGGCCAATGTTTTAGGTGGCAGCAGGCAAACTTCCTGTATCAGCAGTACTGGGTAGCACATAACCATGATTTTCCATGTTGTTATGTCCTTTGCATTTGTGTCAATGTTAGCAGGCCTTGCCCCATCATGCCAGCAGCGTTTCCTGGAAAGCTGGAAATGATCAAATAAGTTGTTATTACGTTATGGGGAAGAAAACAAAACAAAAAAATGAGTAGCAAGTGGACAAATGGTGAAATGTGGGGAAGTTGGAGTTTACATGGCCAATGACTTGAATCAGGCATCACAGAAAGAATTAAAGCCCTTGTTAGTCTTTGAGGTCTACTTGAGTCTTTGGTCCAGTCAGAAATACGAAGGGGTGTCTGTATCCTCCTCTAAAGCCAAAAGATAAAGAAGAAGCAGAACCCCCTAATCACTTTTTGAAGCCCCTAAGCCAGCATCCTTATGCGACTACTAAACTACTATCTCTGCAGCCCCTCACTGAAATGGAAGAGATGGAAGAGGAAAAACTGTGATGATCATGGATCTGTTTGGGTCACACTGACTTTAAGAATCACAGCTGATGCACCAGTTCTGTCAAGTGATTCTTTGCTTGGCATTGTGGCTAAACTAATAACATAGCCTGTCTTTTAGTGGAAGTTCACCTTACTAGGTGTATCTGCCACAACCTGGGAGTATTCCTGAGATTGTTGTAGTAACAGTTTATGTCCTACAAACACACTGGGTTTCTTCAGGTTCTCAGTGACATGCCTCCTCTTTGGTGCTGTGTTTCAAATGATAGTTTACTGATGATCAGCATTTCAGCTATCAGGCTGCATGCTGATTAATTTTATTTATTTTATATTCAGTACATCTTACAACATAAAATTCACATTGTTTTAGATGGTCTCATCATTCTGTGGACACAGACTAACTTATTTAAAACAGATTTTTGAACGACAGCATTAGCTCTTAATGTGTCTGATATCTCTAGCTTCTTAAAAATCCCTACTGTGTAGTATGTAATAAAGAAATTATAAAAAGTATGATGCATGAGCACTGTTATAAACCTTGTTAATGCAAAATAACCTTTTATAAAACTTCTGAGAGGTTTCAAAGTGAACTACAAAGCATGCGTAGTACTTAATTTTCATAACTTTTTAATATGACGCATTAGAAATGTTATAAACCATGTTAATTAAGCGATAATCTCTATGGCTTTCTGTATATGAAGCAATAAATGGCTACTGGAATAGATTACTAGGCAAAGCAGAACAGAGTCTGTTTAATCTGGGAAGCCTACACAACAAAATACAGTGTTCTGGTTATGAAAACAAAAAACCAAAACCTGCCTGTCTCAAAGGAGTTGGGTGTGTTGCACCACCTCTGATTTCAGCAACCTCTGCAGGATTCTGGTACCGAACTACCGACTCTGTGGAGCAGAATTGTCTCGACTTTTATTGCCTTCATTGCTTTTGCAGTTACTACTATTGCTTGCTTTTTGTATTCCAGTTAAGTTCACAAAGTGCATTGTGCAAACATTCAAGAAGATGGCTCTCACCCTGAATAATCTACTAATAAAAGCAAAATACGCCTAGGGACAGGGCGTCTGATAAAGGTGCAGACATTAATGTGTGTTGTACAGATTTAAAAAATAAAATAAATCAGTTAATGTCTTCTCATACTGGTTACTGCTTCTCTTCCTAACCATTATTGTTTACTTACTATCTTGAAGGTGTGAAGGTAGGAGTTACTCTCAGGGAACATGTCTGTAGATAACAACAGTTCTAGTGAGACCGTTCAGCTGGGAGAAGATTCTAAATCTGCTGTGGAGATACGGACAAATACAAGAGTTAGGCAGGCAAGACTGACACTGTAAAAGGTTGGGTTTAGCCTTGTTGCTGTATAGAAAGCCTATTAATGTAGTCACAGCGTAACTGGAAGTTGGTCATGCCAAAGATTCAAGCTTGGTGAAAAATCTTGTCTTTACCAAGATAGCCAGTGAATCAATGAAAGCTTCTGTTGTCTTGCAACAAATATACACAGTGTTTACTCAGTGCTGTCTCTTGAGTAGTTAGCCCAACACAGGGCTATATTCTTTTCTAAAAATATCCTAATGGCTCTTTCCTTTTTTTTTTTCTTCCCAGAATGTTTGTATGATAGAATAGCACAAGAAACTGTGGATGAAACTGAAATTGCACAGAGACTCTCCAAAGTCAACAAGTACATCTGTGAAAAAATCATGGATATCAATAAATCATGTAAAAATGAAGAAAGGAGGGAAAGTGCAAAGTACAATTTGCAATAAATTTTGGATTTTTAATAAAGTCTTAGTGTTTTACTTAAGTGTTGTTTTTTGATTTGTGTGGCATTTTTGCTGATGGGAGAAGCTGACTTGAAGTGTTACTCTCCTTCTAGAACGGATTCATTTTTTGAGCGGTTCTGTCAAAAGCCTTTCTATGGTGTAACCTGCTTTTAAATAATGTAAGATATATTGTAAGTCCACTCACAATGAAACAGTGAATTTTCAAAGGTTTTTCCAATGAGTTGCAGTATGTTACCTGCAGTTCTGTATATAGGTTGTGATTCTGCGAACACCAACCCGTTTTGCCTACATTTTGTTTTACTGGAGTTAGTGGATCTAGGTGCAGTAAACACCTGCTTAGAAGGAAGAACTGTACAAAATCCACTTTGCTATTGAAGAGGGTTTTATTGTATTTTACAAAGTGTTTTTCTGAACTGAAATTTTAATCATTTGTTTTTATAAATCTTTGTTTTCATCTCTAACAATATATTTGGTCAAAACCACACAAAACCTGCTTCTTTTTCACTTATTATCTTGCAGTTAGATCACCATTGCCGTCATAGTTTAAAAAAAAAAAAAAAAAAAAAAACCCAAAAAACCACAAAACAAAAAAAAAAACCCAGAAAAACCACAACAAAGAACCCAGAGCTGTAAGTTGTAAAATCATGATCATTTATTTAAAAAAAAATTAAAAAAAAATCTAAAAGCAGTTCTTTTTCAGGCACCAAGGCACTTTTCAGATTTCTCGTTATGGTACAAAGCTCTTCAGTATGTCCATATTACTGTTCTTGAAACACTCTATTTTTAGTGTATTTGTATTTTCAAATGATTTAAAGATTGCCACACTATGGCAAGATTATGTATAATAGAAAATGTAGTACCATTTCATCTGAGTCCATAATTTAACAGTGGACACTTCTAGCACAAATTTAAATTAAAAATAATTTTCTACACTGAAGTTAGACTTGCGATGCAAAGTTATAAGGAATAATTTGTTGTCTGAATTATACCTTATTGTCTGTAAGTGAAAGAAAATAACCTGAAGTCTTGTTTCATGAAGGATTTTGAGAATAAGGTTTGTAGAGATAACTTAGGGCCTGTACTGATCAATTTTGAGGATTTGTTATGTTAGTGATCTTAGTATACCTTCCATTTGTTTTACGCACGCCGATGTGATTATCTACTTTTCAGGCTGGCTGTTCCTAAGTATCAGCATTTGTTCCTTTTCTACCACAGAAATTCTGCTTCCTGTAGTTTTGAAAGACTTACTGACCATTTCTTATCATCTTCCTGTAGCACGGGTATACCCTAACGTTAAACCTGTTTCGATGTCCTGTATGTGCAGATAATTTGAAAGGAGCAATGCAAGCATTCTTTAAAGGGCTGGGGTGGATGGAGGAAAGAGGGGAAGGGAGAGGAGGCGGCGTGCTAGAACTGCAGTGCCTGTTCCAGAAGGGATGGAGAACAGGACATTGTCTCTTCCTGTACACCACGTGTGCTTAAATGATGTCTTAATTCAGGACATAAGGATTTGTTTTATGCTTTCTGAAGTGCAATTTCACGATTGGCTCGTGCCAATCTTAAGTATGCTGGGCTGCCAAGAGAGTACACCCCGCTTCAGCTGCTTGTGTCCCTGCATTCCCCTCCCTTCCCTTAAACTGGCTCTTGTGATTGCGCAGACGTGTCGGGTATCACTGGTTTCCAAGGGTCATCTTGTAAGGGGTGGTGCAAGTAGGATGGAGCCGGGGAACATTCACAGTGAGGGACGGGAAGAGGAGCAGTGTCTTTTTACGGTGGCTTATGCGTATTCTGAAATTGCATTTAACAGCCTAGCTTGTCTCCTGTTAATCTCAAAGTGTTCTTAGGTAGTGTTTAATGAAGTGCATAAATGTTTATGCTTCCTAATTTGGGATGCTAAATAGCAAATTAGTGTTTATAATGTCAGTGCATGTATCCTTTTATTAATTAAAGAACAAAATAGAGATAACATTGAAGAAACACTTAAACAGCAAGTTCCCACTTTTCAAGCAGACTTGTGAATGTACCATTTTTTTAAAGTGATATTAGGACAATCCACTACTTTTGGGGAAAATGTCCATAATTTCCTCAGTCTTTTATGGCTTTAGTACTAATGTGTTTTCATTGTAACAGATTCTTTAATGAGAAGATCATGCTGCACTTCTTAGAAGATAAGCCTATTTGAGAGAGCATTTTATGAAACCTGGGAAAGGCAGATTAGAATTTAATTAGTTAGGACTCCAGCCTGGCCCCAAGAATCAGAGATTCTAAGTCTTTCCACAAAACCAGCACCATCTTTCTGAGGCTTCTCCTTGACAGACTTGTCCCATCAGATGTTAATGCTGCCTATTGCTGAAGAATTTCAGTTTTCTCTTTGGGGAAGGTATCTTGGAAGTCTTCATTCATTTCTTCCTGGAGTTTCTATCAGCCCAGGTCCAGCAGACAGTTTTTAGTGGAGTTCAACAGGAGCATTTGGGTGGCACAAAAAGGTTCACTTCCCTTTGAAGTGTAGCATTGTGGGGGGCTAATACTATGTCCATTGGACTGGGCAACTGGCATTTAATGTGAGCATCATCTGAAGCTTTGTGGAGTTACGGCAAAGGAATAAGAGGTATTAAAGGTAATACACCTCTTCATTCTATTATAACTTGAACTAAATCTTTGGATTCCTGGAAATAAGTTTTTGCTAATAGGAAGTCAGTTTTGCACACTGTGGTTGTAAGGCAATGTGCGGGGGGCTCTGTAATGGATAACAGGTGTGTATGAATAATGTCTTTGCACTTACATTTGGTCATTACTCTTGTCTTTTCCCTCCCTGTGAACCTGTACGAAGACCGTACAAGTCTTTCCCAGTGTGTGTGTTTCAAGTAGGGAAACAGGCTACAGTTGCCATGTGTTCCAGCATTACCCGAGGAAAAATACAAACTTTAATGGGGTGTGCTTTTCTGCATTGAAATACTGATTAATAAATTAACGGTGAATTTCATTTCACTATGTTATACTGCATTTTTGGCCAATGCTGCTCTTGTCGGTACACTAATTCTTCCATAATTGTGCCTGCCTGTACGTAGCTTTGCTTTGTTCATAACGCATCTGCCGTGAATCTACCATAGGAAACTTTATGCGAAAATAGTGCCTACTAACTTTTTCCTACTCTAGCTTAACTTCATACCTGTACATCATGTGAAACTGGAGAATTTTGACGTAAAATGAAGTAGATTTTATCATACCCTGTAATACCCCTTGTTCATCATTCTAAGGTTTGTGCTGCGCCGTTACTTCATACTGTAAACCTGGATTTGTAAGTATCAGAAAAACACAGATTTAAGAGGAACTGACTTTTTGTCCTGAGAGATCAGTGCATGCTGTTTACTTCTTTTTTTATCAAAGAAGGAAGAAGGTAGTACTGTTATATGAATAATCTGATCCTTTGTTGCCACACATTGCTGCTGTAATTTGTGATATTCATGACCCGATCCATATTAAAGTGCCTCTGGCACACTTGCAAGGAAGCAAGATTAGAGTTAACAAAAAGGGCTTTATTTTCTATTGATGATTTTATAAGGGAAATGAGCTTCCTATTATACATTTAAATGAAATTCCTATTATATTAAAGGAAATAATCCTACCAGAGATTTTAATACCTCAGTCACGATGTCTAGCCACTCAATTAAAAAAAGAAAGCTAGTATTTGTTAGGGAAAAAAAATTGTTAGGTTCTGCTGTTACAGAACAGGTTTGGATTTAATGATGCTTTATAGAGATGGGAGTTTTGTTTTTTTTAATACAGCCAGACTAAAATACATACTTAGTCATGTCAAAGTTGAACTGTAAGTAGAAGGTTTATAAGTTTACTGAAGTAGAAGTATAAGTTTAAGGTTGCATTTGGTTAGCTATTAAGCGTGACTGTGAAAAGAAGGTACAATCTCCCCGTGGGAGGTCACTTCTTTGCACCATACCTTTGATGCTGTATCTGATAGATTACTGCAATGCTGCTTTGTTGTTTTAAGGATAGATTATTGTCCTCTTGGAAGTTTTAAGTAGCAATAAATTTAACTTGTTTTGGATTTAGTAAAATTGTAAAGATAATTCAGCTTCACACTTCCGGAATTTGTAGACCTTTAAAAAATAAAGCTAAGTGCAGGTCATTGTTAAAAAAATACCATCGTGATGCAAAACCTCAAAGGAGTGAGAATGTTCTGAATTGGGAACATTCTGTATTAGCTGTAGCCTCACTGTGCGTTAGCTGCATTTGTAAGTCTTGAGAAACCCAAACTTGGACTGTTTCTGAAAGGGAAAGGAAGGCTGTGTCACGTGGAGCTATACTGAGGATTATTTCAGCGTTCCATCTTTTGGTGTGAGAGTGGCCACTCTTCAGAAAGGTACAAAGATGAAACTTGTGCTTCTTCAGAATGAGGTGGTAGTTTGCTCACTATTCTTGAAAATATTTGTCATTCTGTGCATGCCTTTAGTCTCAGACTGATGAAGTTACAACATCAATTGCTTAGACTTTATTGGTGTCATTTTTTTCATCGTAACAGTGTGGAACTGTGAAGTGATTCATACGACACTGAGGCAATAAAAATGTTATGAAGTGCAATCATTGCATGTTTCATGCTCAGTAGCTAATTTTTAATTTCACCATCTTGGACACTTTTGCATCCCCTCAGGCTTCCTAAATAGGAAAGGAGAATCATTTGGACATGGAAAACAGGAACAGTGATTCAAAAAGGAATTAATTTACTTGGCTGTTCATTTGCTTTACTTTTGCAATTATTTCTGCTGTTCATATTTGAACAATAACTTTCATTCTATGCGTCAGATACCCACTTGTTCAGTCCTGCAGTGAAATCACGGTCCTGTGGTTGTGACATCATTTGTTTATCATAAAGATGAAAATAACTCACCTGTGACATCAGACGAAGTTCCATTATGGCTGGATCAGAACAGAGCTGACAGTGAGTCTGGGAGGAGAGGAAGAAGCTGAGCCTAAAGGATTTTTTTCGGTGCTGCCTTCTGACTAGAAAGCTTCCTACGGAGGAAATTATTTCCTCCACATTTAGCAGAATAGCGACGGCATATTCCTTGTTTATTGATAGTAAAACCTTTACGGAACTAAACTCTTTATTAGTATGTATTTTTAATGAATGGGCTACCTACTTTCATATTAAATTTTAGTCTAGTGATTTGAAATTAAAGAGTCACAGAAAATTTATTGGACACCCAAGAGAGGGGGAGGCTGGGGGTGCCTTAGCTTTTATTGTAGTATAACAATTGCTAGAAGTCCTGGGAAATGCAAGATAAGAAATTATGCTTGTTGGTGCTTGCATGTCCTTTGTAGTTAGCATGAGCTTTCATGCTTTTGGAGGGGAGAAAGATGTAGGTTTCATGGGATCGGCTGATTATCAGAAGAATTGGCTGTGAACACCCTTCGGTGTTCACCCTAATGAATGTGAAGGATGTACTGGGACAGCAGTAGCGGGAATATTTCTGATAGTGCCATATCACACTGGTACCAGCCCCTTCCGCATGAGACTCAGATGAATGAAAAAGCTTACACGGGAGAGTTTCATATTCTTTCTTTCATAGTCAAATATATCTTTAAAGTCTTCCCAAACGTTTATAGAAATCTTACTGAATTGTAGTTTAGCTTTTTAAAAAAATAATGTATTTTCAATGTGTTTTCCATTTTTCTTGTGTTAGCAGAACAGAAGTTTAATGGGAGACATCTTTCTCGATGTTTAAGTTGGGATATCAGCCCACTGATAGTTGAAAATAGTCCATTTTGAGGCACCACATTCTTCCCTTTCCGTACGGAGTCATCTGCAGGATTTATGGAGGTGCCTTGTAAAGGAGAATTCTCAAATAAGCAGGATTGGAGGTGGATGGGGCAAAGCATCTGTCTCATCCCACTCGGTGGGTTGCGAGAGGGGTGAATCTTTTTGATTCCCCGAGGGTTTGTGTACCGACAGAGGCCCATCTCTGCTCGGCAGAGCCGCGTGGTCGGCAGAGTCACGGCAATGACTCAGAGGAACAGGCTGGCCAGCAGCTTTATTAACTGGCGCATTCCACAAACGGACAAACTTAACGAACTGGCGAGCTCAACGAACGAACAGAGGCGATTTGGCAATGGAGCTATTTTCCGGGCAACGTGTCACAATTTATCCCAAACTTACATATATTGGAAGAGCAGAGGAAGAGAGAAGCAAGAAAAGGAAAGGAGAAGAGAGGAGGATAGAGAAAGAAAAAGCATCACCGCCCTTGGACCCCGCGATGACGATGACAGACGTGGCAATCCTCCAGTGGTGGGCGCGCGCGCGGCTCCCTGGGGGCGCGTCTTTTATCGGCTAATCCCCGCCTCCAGGTACGCCCCTTCAGGACTTACACGGTTCTGGTTCTAGAAAGTTCTCCATCTTCTGCGCAGGTGCTGGGGCAGGGGGGTGGTCGCGAGGGGTCTCTCGGCCGGTCGCAAGCCCCTTCCTCAGATCAGCTCTGTGTGGCCTCTGGCCATAGGGGTCAGGTCCGGCGGAACCTGGAAGCACGCGTCCTCCGACGCGCTCCCCGCGTCCCGCTCCCCATGTCCCGCTCTCGCTGCCGTCGCCATGCAAATCATGCCTCGCCTCACCACGATGTTTGAGACATTAACTCTTTCAGTCTCTGCCAGCACCTGTCTCCAAGTTAATGTTCTGTGTTGCCATTTCTTGAAGAGTCTTAGATTATGAAAAACTAAAACTCCTGAAAGAAAGGTTTTACATTTTTTCCCTGCGTTATATATTAAAATGCTTTGACACTTGCTGGTTTCTTTGTTTGCAAGGACGCTTTCGTTCTTCCAGGACCAATGTACACTGTAAGTTCTGCATTTCACTGCGCGTCCTTACAGGAATAAGCAAGTGAGGATGTGGAATTTGGGGCTAAGCAGGGGTGAAGGAGATGTTGTAGCATCACCTCTGCTTTGGAGCACGGTGCAAGGAACCACCCTCCTTGTTAGGGTAGGGTAGGACAACCTAGAGGGTGTCTTTTCTTCAGGTATAGTCCCCTAAAGGCAACTCATCCAACAAAGGTTGTTTATTGCCACATTGGTAAACATGTGCAACTTCCACTCTGTGGCTTTCCTAAACTTAAAAAGTAACTGAGATCCACTCAGCAGCAGCCACATGCGGAGGAGGACCTTATGTCTGATGGTACAGGAGGCCTTGGAACGGGTTGTGGAAGGGTCACGTAGGCCTTTTCACCTTCCCACAGAGAATTAATATGTGCAATTTAGATGAAGTCAGTAGCCAAATAGCAAAATCTCAAGCAGTTTGACTGGCATTTAAGGTTTTAATCAGTGAGAAGTTTTATTAATTAAAAGTCCAATCACTCTTACATGCCAAGAATTTAACCTTTAACAAGTAGAATAATCAGCGTTTTCTTCTACAGCCAGGGACCTCTATCTAGTGCAGTTACACAGCTGTGTGTTTACAGATGTAACGTACTGTTATCTTGTATAAATCTGTCTATGCCGTGTAGACCCACAGATTGATAATTTTCCTGATGTTAGCCAGGCCTGTCTGTTTTCCTGGTCTTCATTTCTGTTCCTTCTTCAAGTGGGAGGCGATATTCTCTGCTTGCCTTAAAGGTAAGGAGACAGAAGCGTTTCACAATTCCTGCCTTGCAAGTTGTCAGCAGGGTTCTGAAGTGAAATACCTGCTTGTTATTCTTGGAGACAAGTGACAGAGAGCTAGAGCATTTCCTTAGGAGATCTGGCAGTACTGCTGTCACCGGCAGGCAGACTTTGCAGTTCAGGGACTTCACATAGCAGCGTTTTCTCTTTTTGTCTTGCTGTGCCAAAGCATAGATTGTAGCAAAGAAAATTTCACTCTTATATGAAGGTCTCAAAGAGGTAAGATGGAATAAGCAGAGCTTTCAGCAGTATCTCTTAAAAACGTTCATTTCTCAAAACAGAGGATCCCCCGCTTTTTCAGAGGCTCAGTGGCCTGGAAGTTTCCCACCTAATTGCGGTGCCTAAGTTGGGATTGTCATTTCCATCAGATGAGCAATGGAAAGCATTAGGCACTTTGACAGATTATACTGATTTATGACTTTAAATTGCCTTCTGGGACTCCCTTTTTCCATTTACTATATGGAAAACAGCCACCTGTTGATCTCAGAAAGCAAGCTATTTCAAAATTCTGTGATCTAAGTGCAGTTCTTGAGAAGGGTGTTCTTAGCTGTCGAGTTACATGCCTAAAGGTGGGTGGAAAGACTGCAGGCCGTGGTGTGTCTGCCGGTGGGTCGTTCAAGGAGATGGTGTGGTCCCCTGCAGAACACATCAGAAAGCTTCACTCGATTGCTCCTTTGAAGAGAAACCTTGGCTGGAGCACAGCATGCTGCTTAGAAAAACAAGCAGTCTTGAAAAAGCATCAAAGTGTTAAATCCATCTTTTCCTTTAGTAGTTTATACCAGTGGGTAACTGCCCTCACTGCTCAACTTGCGCCTTATTTCTCTGTGAATTTTTCTGGCTTAACTTCTAATTCCTGGTTCTTGATTTGTCTTTCTTAATATTCTCTTGCCTCAGTATTTCTCCATCACATGAACATCTCAGTGGACTGGGTGTCTTCAGTCTTCCACTACCACACGTTTTCTAGGTCGCGACTCGTTTTTGTAATATTTTTCCTTTACGTCTACCCAAATTTATTTTAGTTTTACGGAAATACTTTCTATAGAGGAGTTCTTGATATTCTCTTAAATACTCTATTAGTTAAAGTGATACAATCTCATGTTTTAGGACACATGTCACTTTGTGTTAGACTGTCATATACAGTAGTTGTAATTTCATTTTGTGGGGCAAACTTAATCTGCCTCTGTAGAAGAAAACATATTTAATCGATTCTTGACCAATGGATGTCCCAGTGTAATTCCCTTTTTACTGTATTATTAAATATAGCTCTGTCATGAAAATATTGTTCTTAAAATGGGTATTTATCGCTAATATGCTTTCCTCTTTGACCTGGTACTATACGTGTGCCAATGACAAGAGAGAGTATGTTCTTCCTGCTTGCCAAACTGCTTATTCACGTATTCATAGCTCACCAGGCAGGTGGGTGATGGTGTCGAATCGGGCTGCAAAAAGCAAGAGGTGAGCAGAGTTTCACAGAAAAAAGGACACTGAAGTAATAAAACTTAGAAGAAAGGGAAGCCACAGGCATTTTACTATTGTTAAGTTTTGTACCATCTTCAAGATAGTTATGGAATTTTCTTGGCTGATCATACCTATGCGTTGCCGAAGAACGGTGAAGAGCTGCGATCATTATGCTGTTATATATGCTCAGAATGAAGGCCGGGTATCCTTAGAGAGAGACAGCATCTTTTGTGGGATTATTTCATTCTGGAGCCTCCAGCCAAACCCTGTAAAGGAATCAGACCTGACAGGAGAAGAGCTTGCTATACATCAACCCTTGCTGTGTCTACTTTGATAAATTAAAGGTTGCTTTGGATAGGACTTACACATACTTTGTTTGACCATGCCTGCTAAATAATTAATATTCTCAGTTAACCTCAGAGACAAGATGAGGAACTGCCAACTTCCTCCACTGAGATGGTTTAATGAAAATCGTTCTTTGCCAGAATTTTGAAGGTCAAAACCGGCTTAAATATGTAAACAGAAATTATATCAAGGTAAAGCAAAAAAACTGGTAATTAATCTTTTTTTAAGAAGTCGTTTCCTTCCTTTGAGAATTTTGAATAGTGTCAGACAAGGTTCTTCTAAATTTTCTTTATCATCTCTCTGAAGATTCCCTGTTAATTAACTTAGTCATTTATAAATGTTATGAAATCATGTTATTGGCTTATTTCTATTTGTAAAGGCATCAGAAAATGTGTGTCCTGCACCTTTTGAAAAGTAATTAATGTTTCACTCTTAAATGCCTATTGATATTTTTGTATTTCCTGTTGATTTAAAATTAATACCTCTGCCAATTTAAAGCTCGCATTCTGGTTCGTCCAGGTTTTATTTACAAAGCATGGACAGGACAGCATCATTGAGCTGATCCAGTTAAAATGACGACCGTCATCTGATAAACTACAGAAAGAAATACTTGTAATGTTCTGCCTAATCCAGGCTTCCTCCCTCTCTGGGGATGACCGAAGGTGGCCCTTTCCCACGTGATTTGGGAGGGGCTATGTAGGTTTTGACTAACTAGAAGCTTAATGATGGGAGTGGTAAGATCAGAGCAGTTCAAGTGCATGTTGTAATACCAAGGGCAGAAACCAGTTGATCCCACCCCAGTGCTGCAGTATTATTAAACATGCTGGGCAAGGCCTTGGTGATGTTTTGCAGGGTTATGGGTGGTGCAGAAGTTGGTCTCGTGGTCTCCTTGCTTACCTGACTGATCGGATCTCCTGTTCTGGAGGTCAGGTAGAACCTGTACCTGAGATATTTCAACTTCATGGTGCAAGATGTGGGCAGTTTTTCATCCTCTTTGCGCAGGGGATTTGCTGTCTCATCATAATCTGACCTGTGGTGGGATCCACAAAGTACCACTTGATCCACTACCTATGGCAGCTCAGCTAGCTTTGCTAGGGGGAGAAGGGCAACATTGCTAGTCAAGAGGAGGGCCACTGTGCCCTGCCAACCTCCCATGCTCCACAGATGAGGGTGTGAGCTTGTTACAACTGACACAATTTGGGTATCATTCTGTATAGGGTTTGATTTGGTGCTTCCATGCTTCTTCAGTGCTTCCATGGTGTATTATCTACCACTGCACCGTCAGCTTGTAGCATTTAAGACTCACCTTCTGTGTTTAATATAAAAGTTGATGGTGGTCAAGTTATGGTAACTTGTGTGGCATTAACAGTGAGGGAGTCTGCAGTTGGGGGATAGCCTGCACCGGTCAGGCTATCGAGTTTGGTATATGCACTTATGGGTGGGTTTCTCCCGAGCTGGGACTTTGTGAGAAGTTCCTCTAGTCCACTCCTCAAGTGAACCTACATGGCACTTTCTTCTCCTTGAACAAGGAATATACAGGCAGTTCTGCAAACGCTGGGGATCTTTTGTTGCTGGCTAACAATTAAACTCTTTTCTGGTCTGGGAAATAAACTTTAGTGGAGCTTTTTTAGCAGAAGGATGTCTTCTTGGCCAGTATTGCCTCTACTCTGCATATGAGAATTGCCTATTTGTACTGTCAGGTACCCCAAATGTAATTACTGGAAGAATCAGATACAGTATGATTAAAGGAATTCATATTTGTTATTCAAGGGTTTTCTCTTTATTAAAAACTTCAGCAAAATTTCAGTAACCAGTGACCTCTTTTGCGAAGTGACTCATTGCATTTTAAAGGCTTTATAACCAAGTCATCCCTTCTTGTCAGAGACGTGGAAGATGAATAGATGGTTCTTGCCTGCGATTTCCAGTCTCAGGGGAAGTCCCTCTTCACTGCCTGTGGTGATGCTCAGCTGCATCACTGCTTTTAATTGCCTCCAGGCTCCTGCAGGACTTTGTGTGTCCCCTCTGGCATGACCTACATCCTTGCAGAACCATGAATCCCTCGGCACTGGTTAGTGGAGTCTTAGCTCAGGACAGAAGTCCTGTTGTTGCTAATCCCTAGCTGTCTCCCAATGCTGTAAGCTATGTGCCAATCTCTTTCTTGTGTCCTTAAATTCATCTGGAGTTATTTTGCCTGTAGAAGGATACAAGTGAATTTTCTGTATTAAAGACGATGGAAGAAAATGTGAGTGCTGTCTTGAGCTTTGTGGATACTGGGTGTGTTATACAGTGAAAACCAGAGAAGGATGTATTAAATAGAGCACAAGCACCTTATCCAATCAGAAATTCATACATCATAATATATATTTTTCTTTTTCCCTTGAAAGAGGGAATAAACAGTGAAGTAACGATTCCAGCTGTAGCCTGAATTGCATTGCTGCAGGTCAATACAAAGAGAAGTGTATCAATGTGTCAGATAATTCAGTTTAATTTGGAAGGCTTAGGTTAATGGAGGAATAAGATGATGATATTTAGGGTGAATTAAAGTAAACACTACAGTCTGTTATGGAAAGGAAACATTTATACAATATAAGATAAACTTGTTCATTTTGGGAAGTATAGCACTCTTCTCCAAGAATGTCTGTTCCACCGTTCTGTAGTACTGGGGGTGTATGGACCTGCTCTTGGACTTCGTCACACAGGACTGAAGTTACTGCACCTGTACTGTTGAAGGCCCAACGTTACGCAGGTGCATCAGTTCCTATTTTGCTCTTTCTACACGTAATGGCAGATAAGCCTAGAACGTTGTTCTTCAGGAGTTGATTACTTTATTCCCTCCCCTCCCGCTTCCAGTTTGAATTTACTCATGAGCAGTGTATGTCTATTTGTTCTTGAGCAAATGTTGCTGCCAAGTTTTAGTAGCTTTTTTCCTGTCTTTGAAGGGTTTATGAGAGATTATATCCACTCTACCTTTGCTAGACCAAACTGTCTCTTCAATTTCGCTTGGGAGATACGCTCACCGATTCACCTGCTCTTATCCTAGTCAGCTTCTTCTATACGTGTCTGATCTTTCTTGATCAGTGATGCTTTGTGCTGAATTTTATCTGGGGTGGTCACAGTACGTTATACAGTGACGTTATCTTTCTAGAAATGCCTTTCTCTAGAAATATCTCCTGTGCTTTTCATGGCTTTGCCATGCTGAGGGCTCATAATTCAGCAGTAATCAATGGCTCCGCTGAGGCTGTTATCCTTCCTTTGAGTTCCTAACATATACCAGACTTCCTATCAGTCTGTAGGAAATTGTATTTAGGCTGTCAAACTTAATCTCACCTCTATTATTCCAATTCTGAAAGTCATCTTGAGGGAACTTTTTTTCCCATCTGATATTTCTCTGCGGCTACATCCTACTGATGTTACCTTCTAGTATGGTGTCATTAGTAGGTGTCTCTAGGGTCTATGCTTAGCCAGTGCTTGTATGAAAACTATCTTTTCTTTTATGTAGATTTGTACCTATTCTAAAACTGTTTGTAAACATTTAATGAAGCCTCAGATTGTCCCAGTGGGGCAGGTAGTTTTCCTAACTGTAAATGACTGATAATGCTCAGAAATAGGGAGCTGGTGACTTGTGCAGCATCACGCCTTAAGTCAGAAATGAGCACTGATGACATAATCCCAAGTCCTCTGCTCTGGAAGTCAAATAACACTGTATGCTTTTTATCAGGAGACTATCCAAAGGCTTTTAGAAAATGTGGTCTATGTCAGTGCAAACTTGAGGCTGGGATCTGGAAAGCCATCTGGAAGATAAATTTAATAGTAACTGAGTTTTCAAAGCTCTTGGGTAGCTTCAAAAAGTAAACCCTGGATATTTTAGCCACAGATATTTTGATGGATATGCTTTCTTGGGGCACGATATGTATACTTTTCCTGGGTACTGTTACCATACCAGGCTGAGCTTCACCATTGTTTTTATTTATGTATTTATTAAAGATGAATAGCTCAGGTGAGCTGACAGTACTTAGTGCCATACTCATCTGTATTTGCTGTTTCAGTAGCGCTTATCTTCAGGACTTTTGGCAAGATTCATTTGAAACTTTCCAACTCTTGAACTGCACGTCTAATATCTCTGAAAAAACCCCAGATATCCATGTTTCTCCCTGATGCCCCCAATTCTGTTTGTCATTGTTGTGTTTACTGTGCAGATTAATCTTGAAGCATGGAGAGATTGTGAGCTTAAGTAAAAACGTGGAGTGAAACCTCCTAAGTGACCAAGTTACAGGGAGCGTGTTCATGAAAAGACGAATACTAAGCTTCGCATCCAGCTGTGTAACATGGCATCTCCCTTGCAGTTTGGATTAGCATAATTTCCCCTGCTGCCTCAGCACCGCTTTGACTTGCTTCATTTCTCCAGAATCCAAAACATACATGTTTCCGCAGAAGTTGCCACTTTGGGATTTGCACACAGCTTTACCTGTCCACCCTTTGAAGCCACCCTCCTGCCTCTAAGCCAGGGAGCAAGCACTCCAACTGTAAGCTTCTTAACTCAAACAAACAAACAAAAATTTTTAAAAAATTGTGCAAATTACCTTTTTGGTTTGTTTTAGGTACAGGGTAAGATTACCCCAGTGGTGTACAAAGGTTTAGAATAGCGTTTATCCCCAGATAGGATAATCTTTTGATGACAAAGGTTCAAATTTGCAATTAAATTGCTGCAGCTTAGGAAATTGTAGCTTTGTGTAACTGTTTCTGTATGAGAGCATTTGGTCTACAGCAAGTGCAAGCTTAAACCTCTTCTCTGCAAGCCAATAAAACTACTTCAGGGTTTTGCCGTGGAAGCGCACATGCGGAGGGTTACTGCGGCTCCCGACGCACAGCAAGAACAGGAGTCCGAGTGCTGCTGTGGGTGAGGTGGATGCCAAGGGTTAGAGTGAATAGGGTTATTGGGATCCCACTGGAAAAAAGGGATTTTTTTCCCATTTCCCACCCTTTCACTTGAAACCAGAATGACCCCAAATGAGTTTTGTTTGCGGGAGTTTCCTATTACACAGAATCACAGACCTGTGCTTATTCACAGGTCCTAGGGCAACACAAATTAAATAAAAGCGTGTATTTTCTTTTTAACTATCTGGATCAAATTCCAAAGACGTAATCTACTCCTAAAGCCCCAAGGCCGACGATCTTGTTGCATTCCCTAATCTCTGCCTGTTCCGTGCAATTCAGCCGCAGCCCTGACTGGCCCTCGACGTGGGACGCGGTGCAGCGCGGCGCTGTATGCCTATTAAAGTCAATGGGAACCTTTCCAATGGCGTACAAACCAAGCCCACGGAGAAGGACTCTGCCTTCTTAAGGGATGCGTGGTAGCAACCGTATTGCTCAAGCTCAGGGCAGATAGAGCGAATCTGAGGTGGCCTTGAGAGGAAGTTTCTTCTGGGAGATTTCCTAGTATGGTATGTTTACATTGCTGCGCATTGTGACGAAGATTTCTTGTGATCAGCTTTTAATCTTCTCCGATGTGGAGTGCAAACACTGTTCTGACATCAATCATGCTAACAACACATTTGTACACAGAATAACAGTCACCTTTCAAATACGGGAATCACAAATACCCGTTGACAGAAAAATATATTTAAGCAGTTTCAAGTCCGTGCTGTAATAAGTAAACCAGCCATTGTATTCCGCAGAGCTGCATGCTTTAAATGCCTTACAGAAAAAACAAACCCTAAAGTGAATCACAGTAATAGAAAAGGAAGTGTTTACATCTCTCGAAACATTCTGTACAATAATCATTCCTTCTTTTTAAATTTAATTTCAGCGAATTTGAATCCAAATGAGATAAAGTTTGAAACATAAGCTTTCATGGTAAGGTACAATTCAGCATGTAATCTTTTGCAGGTGGCTGTTATTCGTTTATTATTTGTATTTCCATATTGCTTAGCAACCCCAGTCCTGGACCGGGACCTCGCTGCTGTAAGTGCTCTGCTAGCATTGATGGAACGGATGGTCGCTGCCTCGGAGAATGCACTATTTTGTATTGAAGCCAAAAGTAAACTGATGGTTTCTCATTCTGTCCTCTCGGAATGAGAAAAAATGAAGGCCAACTGATATTTAGTTATGTGATTAACAGTGTATTTCTTGAATTACTGAATCAACACAAATATTTGGGAGCCTGTCAAGCATGCAGGCTCAAATGCGTGTAGTTTTTCCAGATTTCGTGTCCTGATGGCTAAAACGGGGAATGCAGCCTCTGGGAGTGGGGTGCAGGCCAGGTTGCTCCTCTCTGAATAACCATTTTCTGACAAAGTTGCTCATGCAAGCAAATAACTGCTCATGCTTTGCATGCCCCTGCAATTAAAGAGGAACAGCCTACCCCGCGTTGCCGAGTACTTACTGATACCTTCTCTGCACGTGGCACAGCACCTATATCCTTTGGACAACTGATGCACGCTACACTACGTACAAATACTTGAGAATTTATGTAAGTCAACGTTTGCGAATCTGTATCCAAGTCCTCATTTAACCTCTTAAGTAGAAATGTCCTGATTTTTCAAGGGAAGTAGGGTTTGTAGAAAGCGATAATACCTTCAATTTGAGAGCTGGAAAGTTGGAAAAAGTAGACAAATTTTTGATCTCAAAGTCCTTTCACCAGCAAATTCCAAGCTAAACGCAGCTCAGACACAACCGTGCTTGAGCACTTGGGAGTAGAGGGTGCTGCTGCGGGGCAAAAAGGAGTGACTGAACATTGGCAGCTTCTACTTGTCAGTCACGACCAAGCTCTTAAATGGTGAGATTCATACCTCTGCTTCACACCCTCCCGCTCGCCCCTGCAGCAGCCCGGCCCGCGTCGGGCAGCTTGGTCCCATTGCCGTACTGCAGCTGTGGGCAGGATGCAGTGCAATACCACTTCAGATAGGAAACGTGATTGTCTTACGCTAGAAGAGGGCTCGGACGCTAAACTGATAAGAACTAAAACTCGAACACTGTTAAAATGCACGGGGCGGTTCTCCAGAGCGTTGCTGTTTCCAGTGCTGCACTAGGATGTGTTTGGCTCAGAAGTGGTGAGAATAATTTGCTGGCCTGTGATGCTACCCAAATGCCACCCAGGGCCAGGCCGTGGCCAAGCGCCCTGGACAGCTATCTCAGGGCGTCGGTGGTTTGCATATGGTGGCTTATTTTAACAGCAGGCTCTTGTGCACGGAGGTCGTGCGGGGGAACCATGTAAAATGGCTCTGTATCAAGAGGTTTAAGACAACGTATGTTAATTCTGGATTCCAGCCAAAGTTACCCAGCTGTTTGGCTGAGACTGGGAGCTAACAGACCAGAAAAGGACACACACAATTAAAATGTCACTCTCTGGAGAGAGAGAGGTGGCCACCACTGAAACAAAAGTGAGCCAGGCTTGACTGCAGCAAATGGCTTGGGAGAGGGTGGCCCGTGTGTGAACACTGTGGGCACGTGTTTGAGTTCCCCCTGAGTGCCCTGGAGAGGAGACGAACATTCCCGCAATGTAACGGTGGGTACTGGGATGCTCGTGGTAACGAAGGACACCGTAAGCTTTAGTTGCTGGAGCTGTATGGCTGCAGTGTCGCTAAATGAACAGCACTGGTGACTAAGGATGACAAAAGCTGATGTAGAATTTACCTTTGTTAGGGGGAGAGGAGGTGTCAAATAGAAGATTTTTAAAAATGTTCAATGTATTATTGTTCCCAAAGCCATAAGCTTCTTACTTCATTTCACCAGCTGTGAGTACTGATTTACTAGTCTGTAACTGCCATTTTGTAGAAACCATTCTTAATTCCTAAATAGTGTCCTATTCACAGGTCAATTATTGCTCTGTAAATGCCAAATATTTGGACTCTGAATGCAATGGCCCATGCTTCTAGTTTGAGTTTGCTCCAACTTTACTATCCCTTCCTCCTTTCTGCCCATGACATTAATCTCCTGCCCCTAGTAGACGGGGGAGGGAACACAGCGACCAAGGATGAGGAAAAGGCTGAGGTACTTAATGCCTTCTTTGCCTCAGTCTTTATTAGCAGGGCCAATTGTTCTCTGGGTACTCAGCCCCTGGGGTTGGAAGACAGGGACGGGGACCAGAATGGAGCCCCCATAATCCAGGGGGAAATGGTTAGTGACCTGCTGCACCACTTAGACACTCACAAGTCTATGGGGCCTCATGAGATCCACCCAAGAGTACTGAAGGAACCGGCAGATGTGCTCACCAAGCCCCTTTCCATCATTTACCAGCAGTCCTGGCTAACTGGGGAGGTCCCTGCTGACTGGAGATTGGCTAATGTGACGCCCATCTTCAAGAAGGGCTGGAAGGAGGACCTGGGGAACTACAGGCCTGTCAGCCTGACCTTGGTGCCGGGGAAGCTGATGGAGCAGATCATCTTGAGTGCTATCACATGGCACGTAGAGAATAACCAAGGGATCAAGCCCAGCCAGCATGGGTTCAGGAAAGGCAGGTCCTGCTTGACCAACCTGATCTCCTTCTACGACAAGGTGACCCGCCTAGTGGATGAGGGAAAGGCCGTGGATGTTGTCTGTCTAGACTTCAGTAAAGCCTTTGACACGGTTTCCCACAGCATTCTCCTGGAGAAACTGGCTGCTCATGGCTTGGAGGGGTGTACTCTTCGCTGGGTAAAGAACTGGCTGGATGGCCGGGCCCAAAGAGTGGTGGTGAATGGAGTTTACTCCAGTTGGTGGCCGGTCACAAGTGATGTTCCCCAGGGCTCTGTGTTGGGGCCAGTTCTGTTTAACATCTTTATCAATGATCTGGACGAAGGGATCGAGTGCACCCTCAGCAAGTTTGCAGATGACACCAAGTTGTGTGGGAGTGTTGATCTGCTGGAGGGGAGGAAGGCTCTGCAGAGGGACCTGGACAGGCTGGATCAATGGGCCGAGGTCAACTGTATGAGGTTTAACAAGGCCAAGTGCAAGGTCCTGCACTTGGGCCACAGCAACCCCATGCAACGCTACAGGCTTGGGGAAGAGTGGCTGGAAAGCTGCCTGGCAGAAAAGGACCTGGGGGTGTTGGTTGACAGCCGCCTGAATATGAGCCAGCAGTGTGCCCAGGTGGCCAAGAAAGCCAATGGCATCCTGGCTTGTATCAGAAATAGCGTGGCCAGCAGGACTAGGGAAGTGATCATCCCCCTATACTGGGCACTGGTGAGGCCACACCTCGAATACTGTGTTCAGTTTTGGGCCCCCCACTACAAGAGGGACATTGAGGTGCTGGAGCGTGTCCAGAGAAGGGCAACAAAGCTGGTGAAGGGTCTGGAGCACAAGTCTGATGAGGAGCGGCTGAGGGAGCTGGGGTTGTTTACCCTGGAGAAAAGGAGGCTGAGGGGAGACCTTATCGCTCTCTACAACTACCTGAAAGAAGGTTGTAGAGAGGTGGTGGTCGGTCTCTTCTCCCAGGTAACAAGTGATAGGACAAGAGGAAATGGCCTCAAGTTGTGCCAGGGGAGGTTTAGACTGGATATTAGGAAATTTTTCTTCATGGAAAGGGTTATCGAGCATTGGAACAGGCTGCCCAGGGAAGGGGTTGAGTCACCATCCCTGGAGGTATTTAAGAGACGTTTGGATGAGGTGCTTAGGGACATGGTGTAGTGGTGGTCTTGGCAGTGTTAGGTTTACGGTTGGACTCGATGATCTTAAAGGTCTTTTCCAACCTATATGATTCTGTGATTCTGTGATTCTGTGAAAATCATGTTGCCTGCGTGAGAGCACATTTCGTTGTGTACTTCCCCTTCCAGTGGTTTAACAAGTTGAGCAAACTTACTCCTCTCTACCCAAATACAAAGAAATTCACCTGAACGCTCTGAACTTTCCCAGCAGAAACGTGGAAGCTGGTGAAATAGCCAGTTTGGATCAGTCAAGTCTCCTCTGTCAATAAATGGTTCCGCCGAGAGCTTTCCAATGCCTGGTTGCGTTGGTCGTTGTTTTCACGGCAGCCGTGACCCATAGAAGTGTTCTGTTAATAAAGTGACATCTTTTCAACCTTGAAGTCATTGCCAGTGGACATGTTGCATGCCAGTTAAAAATCCCAAACGCCTCTATTGTTCTGTGTTTTCTGAGTTGTGTAACTTTGTTCTACCTGATATGACACTAGATAGCGTGACATTTGGCTGGAATACAAATGAAATGCTGTCATATGCAAGCCAGTCCAAAAGGTCTAAGGGATAAAAGTCTAGTATCAGTTTAGGGGGAAAAAACAACAAATGTCATTTCATTTGCTATCTTTATAGGCCTACAAATCATCAGTGATAGTGATGTAAAACAGCAGACATCAATCTTTTCCCTACCAGAAAAGAAGCATAGGTTGTCAAAAGTAATTTACTTTTTAAAGGATCTTGAGGTGTGAAAACGTAAGTCCTTTACGTAGGAGTAGAGCCAAGCAAAAAGTGGGAAATATTTTTCATGGATGCTTGATGAACTCTGATTCTTTGTGGCCTCATCACATGTTTTCAATGAGAAAAGCAGGGTAATTTCAAGCTCCAAATCCAGCTTGGCTGTGAATTGACGCAAAAAAAATGTTGTGTGCATCTTTCCAAAAGAGGGAAGGGGAAAAAAAATAATCTTACTATAATTTTCCTGTAATAATATAAAACTGATGCTTATTCTGTGCTTGTGTGCTCATAGCTGACAAAACCCTTCAGAGAAGAAGAACTTGCCTTCCTTGCATCAGGGACTTGGAAATGGAGATGTCGTGTGGCAAAGGTTTCTTAAACTCATTGCCTTGGTTGCTTTCAGAGCTATGAATCTTAATCCTCCTTCCTCCCAATGTAGTTTCCTGTCTGATGGAAAAAATCTGATCTATTATGGTTGGTACTTTCCTCTTTTGGAATGTTTCATTCACCTTTAAAACGCTTGTCCTCACTTGCTGCCTGGAGTACCGTCCCATCTGCCTTTTGCCTTTAGACTCTAAACTCATTGCATGAGCTGTCTTCATTTGGAGGTCCTTCCACATGATTGCATCCTAGATCATCTTTGATGTGACTTCTGTCCTTCCTGTGTCACTGAAATTTCTTCTGTCCTTGGTCTCTTCTGGTTTTGTTTCTCCTCTCCCTTTGTTTCTTTGGCTTATTTCCTGAAGGCTCTGTCACCTTCCCTTGCTGCAATATTATAGGGGACTCCAGAGGGGTCTCTTATGTTTTCATTCTGTCTCTTTAGGTAAATTAGATTGCTGTCTTTATGGGTTCCAACTTCTGCTTGTCTCCAACAGACCTGTCGCTTTCTGTCCAAAATAAATTATGGGTTGTCCATAGTAACTCCATAGGGAGCTGGCTGTCAAACTTGAGGTTGGTTAAAAGTAAGCGATGAAGGAGAGAACTGAGGGTTTTATAGGACAAGACTAGTGAACGTGAATGGGATGTAGGCATACTGCAGGGAGGTCTTAAGAGATACAGGACAGGGATATGGGCTGTTGACTTGGAATGGAGTAGTGAGAAAACGAGCTGGGGATGTTGGGTGAGGAGAAGCTATCAGGAGGATATTGTACTGAGGGGATAAAGGATGCACCTGGACTGTTGTAGAGGGCTTGCAAAAAGAACTGTGTTGGGAAGCGGGTGGAGGGTGTAAGACCTGAACTGCTGAAGAAGAGGCTTTGTTAGTTGTGCTGCACATGGAGCAACTTGTTATAGCTGTGAGATTAACGAATGAAGAAAGGAGTGCCTGCAGACACGAGACATAATTTTACAAAGGCAGGGTGAGGGAAGAAAGGCAGGCAGATTTGTGGCTTCGAATCCCTTTGGTTGAGGTCCGTAGATGCTGGGGCTAGTTGGTGGACAGTGATGGAAGCTCTGTGGATAACGCTGCCCTGTGAAGGAGGGGGGGCAAGAAAAGTGTAACAAGGAAAGTCAGTCCAGAAAGGGCTCAAAGGAATGGCAGGAAAACCCACTGAGTATCCACACGCAGCATGCGAGTATCTGGGCACAGGAGAAGAGCATTTACAGGATCTGAAAATGAAAGCCTCTTTCCTTGCCAGCAACGCAACCTGTTCTGCCGTTGTGCCGGTGGCCGGAGGGAATTGCCCTCCCCAGGCCTGGCCTCTCCCCCCCAGCACAGACACGACCAGCTGCTTCACGTATTTTCCCGTGGCTCTTCTCGCCTCAAACAGAGGCTCTGCCGCTGTTTTCAAGAGGGTGTTAACGCATGCTACTCACTGAGCTGGAAGAAGGGAGAAGTTCTTTCTCAGTACTGATGCCTTAGGAAGAGAGGGTCTAAACCTTAAAATGTTTGTAAGGTTGTAAATGAAATAGCCTGACTGCCGCTTTGTTTGTGGTAGGTTAAAAAAAAAAAAAAGTTCAAGCATGCTCCTGCTAATTTATTTCTAATTATTAGGAATGATCATACAGTTTTAAGGCTAGAAAGAATCATTGTCTGTCTTCATAACCTTGCCCTCTGATTTCCACAGCCCGCCTCCTGCTCTGTTTGAGCTACGGCATCTCTTTTTGGATGTAGCCCTCTCGCTCCGGCCGGCCCGGCCCGGGGCAGTGTTACGGCAATCTCAGCCTGACCTACAGAGGCTGCGGTTTTCCACTTCTTACGTTCTTGTGCTTTGCAGCAAATTGCAATTAACGTGTATGTAGGTGCTACATGAAGACCACTGCATTTAGAAAACTAGAGACTTAAACAACATGTTGGTTTAAACCTGGGGTCAAGAAGTAATAATACATTACTTTTCTACCCTACCTGAAATGATAAGTTAAAGCAAATCTCTGGGTTTTTTTTTAATAGTGTTATTATTTTTATTATTAGAAATTAAAGCACTAGCCCCTGATTTAGATTTTTTGTTTTTCTCCAACAAGCATCCATTCTGCCCAAAGCTTTCCACCGTTGCATTGTAAGATTAATAAAATCCCCTGGAACCTTCAATTACCGCAATTTGTGGAGATTGCTGTTTTTCTGCAGGTCTGGAATCACAAGAGACGGACATTTCTGCCTTTGTATGTACAAGAGCATATGACTGGAGTCAGAAGCCGCTCAGTCTAATGTCATCTGACAATGGGCGTGTGGGATTTTCCAGCGCAGAAATCAGTGAACTATTCAGAGTTGCTGCACCAGCCCCTGTGTTTCTTTCTCAAATTAGAGCTTACGAATTTCAAAAGAAACTTGCGGAAGTTGGGAAATGCCTCTCAGAGAGGCGAGGTGCTGCCAGGCTGCCCAGCTTTGCCTCTCCGCAGGCCGGCAGCTCTCAGCTTCGGCCGGATCCAGAACCAGGGAGGGAAGGGAGAGGGAGGGAGCTGCAGCTTTGGCTGCTCCGTAGCTCCCAGCTTAGCCCCGCTGCCAGTCCCGTCTCTCAGCGTGTTATTCTTTGCACCTGTACTGCAGGTTGTTGCAGATTTGCCTGGTGTGGGGCCTCGGGACTCCCATGTTATCAGCTGTGGGACTGGAGATGAGTCTTTCATCGACGTTGTGCTGGCTTTTGTGTCATTTTTGCCAGGCATAGAGCTGAGATAATACTTCTTCTGTCTTGCACGGTACTGTCGGAGTGGCTGTCCCCTTGCATACTCCTTGGAAAACATAAGGCTCAGTAAAAATACTGAACTGTGTTTTTTTAATGCTCTCTCTCTCTCTCAGTAGTCTAGGGTGTTATTTCTCATATAACCAGATTTTTTTTTTAAATACGCCTTTATCTCAGCATTGTCCCTTTAGACAAGGCCTTTTAAATCCGGTGGTAACTCGGATGGTGGTCCATGTGACAAATACTCGGTGGATGGAGGGACCATAGCTACAATGGGCTCATTCTGGTTTGCTCAAACTATAAACAGCGTGCAGGGAAAAACTTTTTTGCCTTTCATTCTCTGTGTAGCCTTTTGATATTAGTAGCTGACAGATTTCCACTTCTTAGCGTTTGTTATCTGCTTTGTATATGCCATTTGTTATCTCCTTTGTATATGACAACAGCGTAAGGCTTTTGTTGTACATATTTTTAATAAAAAAGCCAAAATGTTTGAAAGCTAAAACGGATATTACTTTTCTCGTGGAGCACGCAGCCTTCTTTTGATAGGCTAAACCTTCGATAAAGTGTGTTGTAAGCTAGGCACTGTATTGAGAAAGCATTTAAATGTTTGGGGGTGGGCCTGTTTTCTTTACAACAGACTAGCATTTTGCTCTCGGAGAAGAAGCGATGAACAGTTATAATTATAGCTAGTGCTGAGACGTGACATTCAGCCTTTGATTCAGAGCTGAACTCTTTCAAAATCACATTGCCTGGACTCGGTGTCTGGCTTCATTCTGCCAGAGGGACTGGGGGGCAAAGCAGCAAGAGGAGGTGTAAAGGCTTGGCTGTGGGGTGGCTATCTGTGGTAGCTACTCATCAAGCGTAGCTACAGCCAGAAGAGAGCCCTATCCTTCATCCAGGATCCTGGTGTGCTAGGTGCTGAGAAAATATCTAATGAAAGAGCTGCTGTTGCTGCAATGGTTTTGCAATCTGCTTGTGAGATAAGGCACAACGGGCAGAAGGAAGCTCCTCCACCAGGAAGCCACGAGACGGGGTTGTCTCATCATCAAAGCCATCGGCAGCGGTTTCAGCACTCCAGCAACCAAACCGCTGGCAATGTTTTTGGAGGTCTCCTGAGAGTTTTGGAAGGCTTTGAAAGTGAAGGCACGACCCTAACGTTTGATGCTGCAGGGAAGGGTAAACCAAACCAGCGTACTATCGTACGCTGAACTCTTGCGAACTCTTCTTTCTCACTCTGATGTTTGTCTTAGAGGCCCTGGGCTAGAATATCTCTGTGGCATTTCACCTCTTGGCCCAGAGCCCATTGCAGTGCCAGCAAAGCGGTGCATAACCTTGCATAACCGTGCCTTGTTACAAACGACTGGAGAAGGTGCCATTACATATCTGCTTCTGCCAGGGGTCACTCCCCAAAAACCTCCACAACAACACCCTATATCTAAAAAAAAATCAGGCACTGCATGAATTCTCAGAGCCTTGGGTACGCTGATATTACAGCAAGATCCAGTGCTGCACATGACCCACTTACAGTCTGAAAATATTTTCAGTTTGGCTTTTTTCACGTGGAGGTCTGCATTGTGTTGTCCATTTTTAAAGTCCATGCTGATTTAAAAAAGAAAAGAAAAAAAAAGACACACAAAAAAGACTTCTCTGTAGCTGCGGCATATGTTCTCCCATAAATCCCTGTGTCATTACGATTTTCACGTTGGCTGGTTCTTGCGTGTCTTTGTTATCTTGCCTTTCTGTGGGATATTCCCTGCTCTCACACTCCCTGTCCTTAGCAGTCAAGGTGAATGTAATGCGAATCCCTCTTAGTGCACCCCTGTCTCTCTGTTTCTTTGCTGATGATCTGCGGATCATGCGTGAAAGTGCCTTTGTATTACAGAAAGAAAATAATGAACAGGAAGGAAATAATGAACTTAAAAGGAGAAGTGCTGAAGCGGCTCGTAGTGAAAGTTTTTCCAGCAGCGTAGCATAGATTGAACCATTGCGGCAGGAACAAACTGCCAGTAGGAGAGCTAGAAAGTGTTCTTCCTTCGTAAATAAACTGCAGAAACTCCTCTCTGCAATGTGTTTATGCCCTCTGTGAGAGAGAGGCATCTGTTCACGCAACCCTTGGCGCTAATCAGAAAATCTGAATCTGCTTATCAGCTCTGCTCTCACCGCGCTCACCCTCCCGCTCGCCTTTGCCTCCTCTTTTCACCTCCGCGGCCTGGTTTGGGATGGTTTGAAGAAGTGCGGTGAAGCTTGGTGCAGCGCGAGGTGCTTGCTGAGCAGATCAAGCGTTTCATCTGGGTTTGCTGCTGGAGCCCTGTTTTCAGGGCGATGTGTGATGCCCTTCCTGGACCTCATCCCCACGAGAACCTGACCCCCCCGTGCAGCAGCGGGAGGGCCGCCTGCAACTCACAGGGGTCCGGCGGGGGTGATGGCAGACCAGTCCGTACAGTTTGATCTAGTGCAATAGCTATGGATAGCTTCCACTGGGTGACAGTTTCTCTACCTCACAGCATTGCTCCCGAACAAAATGACGTACCACTGAACCGCCCCCCCCATGCACTTTTTTTCTACAAGATGGCCATTTTTTACCTCTTTTAAACTTCAAGTAGTGTGGCATTATCATGATTTAACACACACACCGCGTACGCTGATTGACTTAGAGCACAGGATGTAATCTAAGTGCTGCAATGCAAGTTATGAATTTGCTCCTTAGCACCTCTCCTTGGCATGGAGTTCTGGTTAGCGAGGAAGTCCCATAACCTTTCTGCCTGGAATTGCTCTTTAAAACAGGGATACTAATCTTTATGGACCTGATGGGTATGCTATGCCGATGCACTAGTTAATATTTTCAAAGCACTTTGAAGATGAAAAATGCTGACTATTATTGGCCTTTTATCTAAAAAGACATTTTAAAACATGAAGCTAGGGAAAGATCTGCATAAATTAATGCATGTGTTGATTATGGTCTATCTTTCCTTTTCATCTGAATGTATTAAGTAGCAAGAGAACGGTGAGAATTTGTATCTTTCCTTTTCATCTGAATTTATTAAACAGTAAAAGGCCTCTGTGAATTAGTAATCTAATTTGAACATCAAACCAAAGGCAAAATTCTTCCTAATCCATCTTGCGGATCTCTCATCAGCAGTAGAGATTTCTTGCATATCTCAGGTTGAAGGATGATATTTCAGGCTCAGGTTTTGATACTTTCTGGATTGACAGGCTTCAATAAAGAATTATTTTTCCAGTTCAACCTAGAAGGTCAGTAACAACTCTACTTTGTAGTAGAAAAAACATAAGGAGCATCAATCAAAGCTAAGTTGCTAACACAAATCAGTAATGTTGAGCCAGGTAGTTTTCACTGATTTCAGGAGGGAGCTCTGCTTTATAAACTCATCTGATATTCTCATCATTTAACAGAGTAACATTAGTTCAATCATTTGAACTTTTTTCTTCAGTAAATGTGCATGATAATGACAACTTTTTGCACTTTGTGAGATTTAATTCACACTTGCAAGGTCTTTTCAATTCTTAAGTGCAAGATAATATCCCAGTGTGATTTGTTAATTTTTTGCTTCCCGAATGTGAATTTCTGGAGAAACAGATATCGCTGATTTTGATAGAGGGGATATAACATAAAAACTAGTGAAGGATTCAGTCTTGGCTTCACGATATGAGACATGTTGCAGCTGGAAAACTGCCTTTTTTCACCCTACAGTTTCAAATGTCAAGGCAGGGGGGAGTTACAGGTGTTTAGTGAAATCTTTGAGGAATTTCAAAACTCCTCAGTGAGTGACTATCAAGATGTGGTGAATGGGCACAGGCTCTTGATGGGTTGGCAGAGGAAAGGCGAATTCCCAGCTAGTCTGGGAAAAGTTCTGCAAGATAGGATCTCTCCAGCTTGATGCTGATTTCAGCAGCAGATACATATTTGATTTTATGTAGCCAGCAAATGAAATGAGAAAAATGAAAGTGTTGTAGTTATTTGGTTTGCTGCTTTTGTTTTGAAGTGTTGCAGATTTTTTACAATTTGAATCAAAGACTAATCTTTGAAGTGGTAAAACATTCATTTCCTAATAAACTTTTATCCAGACGTCATTGCCACTGGTTTCCCCAATGCCACGAGAAGTGGCTGCAGAAATGGTCTCCATGATGGTCACTTAGGTTAAGGGTCTGCAACAACCAGCCAGAACATCATTCCAGACTCCTCGTCCTCAGTTCCCTGCATCTGAGACCTTGAGGTGACAATACAGCCCCCAATATCTTGTTAGCAATTTGCTGTTTCTCTGACAGTGAGACTTGGAAGAGGTATTCGTATACATTTGCTGTGCTGTGAAGTTCCTCGTTCCGTTTTAAACTCATTTCCTCTTTGCACCATGGTGAAATGTACTGGATGGATGTACCTCTGTACCGTGGAATAAGAATTAAACCGCATCTTTTTCACAAAAATGAAAGTCCTTGGTAGCCACTGGAGTAGCTCTAAAGCTCATCTACCAGTCAGTTTGGTGTTCAAGTAATTAAAGAGGTCAGACACAAAAATATCGTGTACCTGGAGCTTTGCCAGCCTCTTTCTCCCATCTTTTATCATGCTTGTCCGTTTGGGATTCTTCCACAAGCTTTGTTATATTCATCGTGTAGATTAACGGTCTGCAACTATTAACAACAAACTTTGATGCTACAGAGTGGGAATTGCTTGAATAAACAATTTCACAAGCAAATGGAGTCACAGCTCTGAACCAAGAGAGCTCCAAACTTGTTTTAATTTACAGAGGTCAAAAAATAAATGGGATTGTTGCTTAGGGAGGTAACTTGAGGAGAACATGCAGCATTCACTCACAACAAAGGGACGGAGGGTGAAAAATTTGATTGACTTCTGGAGCTTGATTTTAATTGCCTTTATTTCTACCATTACCAGCACAGCAGACAACCCTCGCAAGCAGAGAAGAGGTGCTGTTAGGTAAAGGTACATTTTTCTGCCTTTTGGTATCGGTTCAGAGCGGTTCGGTATAAAACCTCCACAAGGGAGAAGCAGGTGAGAGTTTGCTCTGGAAAACAGGGGACGAGCAGCAGGGTGGGAACCTCGGCGAGGAGCGAGTCTGGGGCAGCCGTTTCTGCTTGGGTTTCCTGAGCATCCTTTTTCCAGATGCCCCCCCAGCTGCTTCTGAGGAAGCAATTTTTTTTGTTTGTTTGCTTGTAGTCTGGATTATTGGTGCAGAGGAGTGGAGTGCCATTTCCAGGCATTTTTAATTGCAGAAGACTGTCGCTTCCAGTGCATAGGCAGTAGGGTTTACTGAGTATTTCCTGAGCGATTTAACAGGATATTAGGAGACCAGATAAGTATCTGTGAAACATCTGACCTAGCGCTATTCACAGCCCACCCTCGGTTGCCTACGGTAACGGGGCTGTTTCTGCCTGATGTCAACCCCTTCCATCCTGCCCCAGCCGCCCCTCGGTTGGGGACCGGGCGGGCAGCCAGCCCCTGCTCTGGCTCCTCAGCCCACGTCAGATGGGGGCAGGAGACGAGGGACTAGGGAATAACGTGGAGAAGGCCCGGGGGTATTTCGGGGAAGGGGTCACGGAGCACAGGGGCACTGGGATTGCTGGAGGGGCACACGGGAGCTACAGCAAGCACAGACCAGGCTTCGTTCGAGCTCAGCTGCTGGTGGAATCATTTACCCCCAGCCTTATTTTCTGCTCAGAGCTGTCAGGAGTAACGGGAAAGGCTGTCGCTGACTTTCCGCCCAACCCGGCCAGCTTCCCACCATTTCGTTTCATCCAACTTCAACGCATGAGTCAGTGACCAGAAACTTTACTTCAGTATAATTCCAGACAGGATTGCATAAAGCTCCTCTTCCTCCACGCTTTGTGTTCACCGATAAAGAACCTTTGGCTCTGCAGCCTCCCCTTTTTATCCTCACTAAGTGCACGGTGATAGCTCTGCTTTCTGCAGCTGAGAAGAAGCCAACACCTCATCTAGGGTGTTAATGATCGTCACCCTCACCAGTCAGTGGATCCCAGGGGCAGGTGCAGATTTCAAGCACGAAGCCTCAGCTTTTCGCTGTCAAATGGGAGGCTGTGCGTGTCCCTGTAACGCAGCCTGTCACCTACGGCCGTGCTTTCTGGTGGCCACACGTGGCCCTTGCCCTCGGCACAGAAGAGCTCCTCAGACATACGCACTGCCCCGGTGGCAGCTTTCTGTTTTCTGAATGACTTGTGAAATATCGTGCGTGCGCTTCCTATTGATAATTAAAAGCGACACAGATGGCGATGCCTGCAATGTTTTCCTTAAGTCACAGCACGTAATAGAAAATGAAGTGATAGTTTTAGGTGGTGGCACATGTAGCTTCAGGTGTTTGTTTAATATTCAGCGTTCATGCTCGGTGAGAGCTGGGATGTGCTTTCAAATGTTACTCCCTGGCTGTGCATCACTGCACGTTTTTTCTTGTTTTTCCTTTTCAGGGCCTGACAGATGGTGATGCTTAGATTAAAAGTAATTTCTTTATTAAGCCAACGCCCATGTTGTCAGTGATTTTTAACAGGAGCTTCGTTTTGTTTAAACAGGATGGTTGTGTAGGTGAAGTGTTTGAAACGGACGGAGGGCTTTAGAAAGACACCTAAGAGAAATTCATTGTGCTGAAGAGGAGATAGGGACAGTCACATCCTGGGGCTGGGAGATCCAGCTTCTGTGTCTTCAGTGTTGTGAGTGAGACCTCAAGGACATAATGAAGCCTTCCCTTCCAACCACCTCTGATTTTTGTATTCCTACCCAGGGACAGGGACCCAGCAATTCCCCATGGGAATCCTGGACAGGCTAAAAATAGACTATTTTTCCATACTATTTTTCACCCAGGTATTTCACTGTACTGACCGTGGACGCATCATGTGAAGTAGGTACAACAGGCAGCTTACTGCACTGAGTCAAGGCCAGACTATTGACCTATCTAACTTCAGTCTAAGATTTGGGCCAGCTTTTGACTTGTGGGCTTCCTGAGGAAGAACTGTGACCAAATCTTGGGAGCTTTAGTGTGTTTAAACCCTGTCCTCAGGAAACAGGGATACTTGGTAAGGGACTGATGGGCAGAAGGTGGAATCAGAAATGGTAAGAGAGGATCGCCATCCGTTACAGTGCAATCCAATGCCTGCGGAGTAAATGACAGCCTGTAACGAGCCCCGGCACCAGTCCTCAGAGTCACTTCTGCCACTGGTCGGTTCCCTTCATTCCTGTCTTCACATCTGGTAGTTGTTTGACTAGTTCCTGGAGGGAATCAAAATGCCCTGCACGTCCTGTCCCCAGCGGGCAGCCACCAGTGTGCTTCACTGTCGAAGACGGTCTTCTACGATAGCCTGGTCTAATGGCGTAGGCTGCTGCTCTAGGTTGGCTCTGGGTTTCTGTACAAGGGAGATGGGTACTAGGAGACTCTACAGACTATTTGTATCATCAAACCCATTTTATGGACTACAAACATAATATCTAGTTAGTTAGCTTTTAAGTTTTCGGCACAGCACTGTGTTGTAACATGTTCTTCTTGGGAATAAAAATGTCAGTCAAAGGAAAACAAATTTTAATTCTGCCACTGAAAGCCACACTTTTTTTTCTTCTAAGTTCCTATGGGAAGGTAGATAAACCTTCAAAAAATGAAAATACACTCTCACTTAAATTATTCTGCTTTTGGGGTCACATTTTAATCAAAACCATACCTGCCTTCAGGAAAAAAAAAGAAAACTGATTGAATTTAATAACTAAAAGAACATAAACTGTCTGCTTTGAAATGTATAATCTCACATGACATTTATTTCATAATGTGATCAAATCATATATGTTGTTATGGGGACAGTCTTTATTAAAAATGCCATTTATTTTAACAAGCGCAATAAAAAGAAACCCATACTTTTTTATTGTGGCAGAGAAAAAACTGCTATTAAGCTGCTTTCAGCTAAATGAAAACATCTTTCAAGATTTGTTCTAAAATATTTAAATAAAGTGCTATGGAATTTATTCATTTGCTGCCTTCCAGCATGAATAGAAACCCATTAAATTATCTTAAATACAATAAATGATATAGAAGAATTTGTTTTGGTTAGGAATATCCTTTGCTGATGAAGAATAAGATCATTTAAATATAACATTTTAATACAGGCCTGTAATTATGTCATTGAAAGCCCAGTTTGAAGCATAGCAAAGTATAGAGCAGGCTCTCCAGCTGCAGCCAGAGCTTTCGAAAGGCACTGAAGGGGAACTGCCAGTCCCTGTCCCCGTTGAAAAGGGAATGACTGGGAGACCACGAAGCACATATGGTTTCAGTGAGGTGAAATGCATGGCCTGTCACCCTGCAGCGGAGTCAGGGAAGAGAAAGGATGGCTTCCTTCCCACGTGGGACCGTGGTGGAGAGGAGGATGAATACGGTTCCTTGTTCTTCCACTGCAGTTCACGGAGCAGATGCCTCATTGACAGGAGCGTGTTGTACCGTGAGAGCCAGGTGTGTCCAAAGGACGGTGATGTTGCTTTCCTTGTGCTCCCCTCCATACTTCCCCGGAGCAGCGTGTTCTCACAACAGATCCAACGTGGTGGCCCTGTGCCACGGCTTGCCCTGCAGTGTTTGAATCTCCTGATTTCCCACTCCTGGTGGATCAGGACTAGTAAAGAGAAGTACTGAATGAGTGCTTTTCAGCCAAACAAGGCATGGGCCAAAAAAACCATTCTAGTGTCGGGAACATGTCTGATCTGGAAGACCGGGCAGGATGGGACCTGGTTAGCCCTCGGCTGGGAGAGCCCCTGGGAGTACTGGGGCTGGGGTGCCTGCCCCTTGTCATAGCCAGCTGGCAGCCCTCCATCTCTGCCGTGCAGGCTTGCTCTTCTCTCCTCTTACCCCAGCCCAAATGATACCAGAATCAGTGGCAAAATGTACAATATTGCTTTATTACAGCGGCTAAATTTGCACATACAAGTTAGGTAAAGATGGCCTTCTAGTATTTAAAATTCCAGAAGCCAGACTAAAAGGGAATAAATATAACTTGGTTCACTCTGGAAACAATTCTTACATGAAAACATTTAAGATATTCCCGTTCCCTACCTTGCTGGACTTTATAGGGAAGTGGGGCTGCGCCATGATGGAGTTAGGCTTTATTCTCCACCTAACAAGTAAGACTCAGGGGCATAACATATCGACGATTAGCTTAGTAGCACGAGAAGCATTGAGAAGCTAAAAAGTGTGCAGCAGCTTAATGGGATGAAGGGCCTTTGTTACAAGCCGGACGAGGTAGTCGAATGGTTCCTTCTGGTTTTAAAATCTGTGGAAAAAAACCCCACCTCTACTAGTCATTACTTCTGCAGCTTTCTGGCACTTTTTCCTTAAGAAGCAGAGGCAAACACCTGGAAAAAAGGCAGTTTGTCAGTTTAATTTCCAAGGAAACTCACTTTATGGTATATGGAAAGTGGAGGACAGTCTGTGAATGTGCTTTATCTGTGATGTTCTCTTGAAGAAGCCTTTGAAGTTTGTAGCCATGTAACTTGTAGCTATATAGCTTGTATCTACAGCTGTTAAAGAAAGGAACAGTTGTGCAATTGGATCGAGGCTTGTTTAGGTTTTGTATGGAAAGCCACAAACTTCTTTGCTGTAGGGGAGGTCATGATGCTGCAGTAAATAAAATGAAGATGAACTGCTGGGCATAAAGAGAAAAGGTGGGAAATGTACCTCATTTCCTTAAGCCTAATAATCCCTCTACTGATTCTCAGCGTGCAGGGGAAGGCAGAGTGGGGCTGCACCCGATTTTTGTCTGGTCCTTTAGGCGTACTGTCCCGGCGGTGGATGGGAGCATGCTGCAGGTCACTGCGCAGGAGCTGCGTGGGGCAGGGAGCCGTGGGCCGTGCAAGACTTGTCCCTGAGCTGCTGTGTGGGGCAGGGAGCCGTGGGCCGTGCAGGACTTGTCCCTGAGCTGCTGCGTGGGGCAGGGAGCCGTGGGCCGTGCAGGACTTGTCCCTGAGCTGCTGCGTGGGGCAGGGAGCCGTGGGCCGTGCAAGACTTGTCCCTGAGCTGCTGCGTGGGGCAGGGAGCCGTGGGCCGTGCAGGACTTGTCCCTGAGCTGCTGCGTGGGGCAGGGAGCTGTGGGCCGTGCAAGACTTGTCCCTGAGCTGCTGCGTGGGGCAGGGAGCCGTGGGCCGTGCAAGACTTGTCCCTGAGCTGCTGCGTGGGGCAGGGAGCCGTGGGCCGTGCAAGACTTGTCCCTGAGCTGCTGCGTGGGGCAGGGAGCCGTGGGCCGTGCAAGACTTGTCCCTGAGCTGCTGCGTGGGGCAGGGAGCCGTGGGCCGTGCAAGACTTGTCCCTGAGCTGCTGCGTGGGGCAGGGAGCCGTGGGCCGTGCAAGACTTGTCCCTGAGCTGCTGCGTGGGGCAGGGAGCCGTGGGCCGTGCAAGACTTGTCCCTGAGCTGCTGCGTGGGGCAGGGAGCCGTGGGCCGTGCAAGACTTGTCCCTGAGCTGCTGCGTGGGGCAGGGAGCCGTGGGCCGTGCAAGACTTGTCCCTGAGCTGCTGCGTGGGGCAGGGAGCCGTGGGCCGTGCAAGACTTGTCCCTGAGCTGCTGCCTGCGGCGAGACCAACAGCAGCGGAGGCTCCGCTCCGCCCCTCCGCAGGTACCTCGTGTACTCAGCTCACACTCGGGTGCTGTTCGGGCTTGTGGGCGCTGGCCCGTGGGACGCTCGCAAAACCCTCTGCCCCTTCCCGTGGATCTCTTCTAGGTCACGTTGTTTGACCATTCATATAACCTAAAGCTTGCACAGACAGCAGGCTTGTTCCCTCCACCTGATGCTTCTGGTTTTTTGTTTGTTTCCTTGTGCGAGCGGTCTTTTTGGGGTTTGGGGTTGGTTTTTTTTTCTTCTTTTTGGTGGGGCTGCTTCATCCACTGTAGTGTTTATGCTGTCCCAAGAGTAACAGAGCTCAGCTTGGCTTTTCACTGGCTTCCCTGGGACGTCTCTAGCGATGTCCCGTGAGGTTTGCTCTGGCAGTCCCTGCAATCTCCTGCAGCACAGTGGGGCATGGACTGCATTGATTCACGGCAAGGAAATTCACTGTAAAAGGCATTAGGGACTTCAGGATGAAATGCCACAACCAAGCTTCTTTCTGAAGTATCTAAGAAAATGCTGAACTGTAGTTTGGGCCTGGAAGTCAATGAATAGTTAATGCAGTTTCATGACAGCAAATGATGTTAAGGTCAACAGTGTTCAACCAGACAAAAATGAGACTCTCGTATGAAAATCCAGAGGCTTAAGATCAGTCTTAGCTAAGTATTTTTCCCAATGATGTTTACTCAATAGCTAGCTAGCACTCTGATCACAACTTTGCAGATCTGTTGTAAGTGGAGAACTAGGTCTAGGTACGATAACCAAATTTGTGTTTACATCCACACCCAAAACTCATCCTGCTTCTCAAGAGGAAACAAAGATTCTTGGTCGTCAAAGGGGATGTATTTGCTACATTTTATCTACACAAGTCTGCTTCAAGAAATAAAAAGCATAGCAGAAATAATCTTTGAAAGTATAAAGATGCCAGCGAGGCAGCGTAATGCTCTTGAGTGGAAGTGGTTTAGAGTGAATCATGGTTGTGCAACTGGTTTACCTAAACTCATTTTAAGTCAGAAGAGTGACAGGCCCAGAACACTAAGTGATGGAGGATTGCTCCGTGATGCTGTTCGAGGCATCGGGTTGGACTGTGTGCAATCATTTCCTTCTAAATTGGTTGTAGTCCCCTTTCAAATTGTCAGAGTAGTTTTCTTCCGCTTCGTTGCACTTGAGAAGCAGGTGGACAGCAAGCTGCTCAGCCTCGTTTGATCCACACGCCGTTGTTCAATGGATAGAGCAAATCAAACTGGAAAGGCTTTCTGGTTCGGCTATAGCACTGCCTGTTCAGTGGCTAGATTAACAACAGGAAGCTGTCTGCAATTCAGACAGGAGGAGATCTCTAATTTTGTCTTTCTTGGGGCATATTAAAGAGGACAATGACAAAATTAGCTCCTCGGTGCCAAGAATGGCAAGTGTCAGTGTGACACTTGAATGCAAAATGTATCAACTCAGGTCATCGCTGCGTGAAGCATCGATTTATTGGTTTTGGAGCAGAGTGGTCTAGTTGCTGAAGTACAGGAGATTTCATTTGATCTAGCTCCCAGATCACTTTGGGAGTTTACATAGGCCTCTTAGCCCAGCTCTCCCCGAGGTTCCCTCATCTGAAAAAGGGGGAAAAAAAATAACCTGGCAGGGTTGTGGGCACAATTCATGGAAGTCTGCAAAATCTTTCTAATTTCTTGGATGCAGTATGAGGGAAAGGCACAGCTTTTGTCAATAGGTTCCTGGGCTTTCTTGCTGCACTGTGCAATAAAACATAAGATGCCAATGTGCTGTACACTTTTGTTTGCTATAGAGATTCTTTTGCAACTATGAGCACTGGCTTATTTGAAAATTCACCTGAGGTTTAGGCCATAGGTTGTGAAACAAAATGAGAATGGAAAGAGAACATTTCTTGTCAAATGGATTTGTGTTCTCTCATAATGAGAAATCAGCATCCTGCAAAATGAATTTGCGGAGAAATTCCTCAGAGCTGTTCCCTACCTTGATCCGAGCGAAATCTTAGCCTGATTCAAGAAAAGGGCACCCAGGCGGTAATTTGAAGAGCACCTCTGTAAGTCTGCTTTCATCTCTGAGTCTTACAGGGTGCCTCAAAGTAATGACATGAGCTGTACAAAGCATCCAGACACATCGAGAGTGGTCATGCAGACTGGGTGGCAATATCTCTGAGGCTTCTTGAATGATCTTATCTCAGTGGACAGTAAACTATTCCTGCCTTTAAAGGAACCATACAGAAACCACGGCTTCTGAAGGAGTCAGATGCTAGGAAAGATGTGCACATCAATGATGGTCTTATTTATCTCCTCTTCCTCTGTAAGAACTTGGCACAAAATGTCTGATGAGGAGCGGCTGAGGGAGCTGGGGTTGTTTAGCCTGGAGAAAAGGAGGCTCAGGGGAGACCTTATCGCTCTCTACAACTACCTGAAAGGAGGTTGTAGGGAGGTGGGGGTCGGTCTCTTCTCCCAAGTAACAAGCAATGGGACAAGAGGAAATGGCCTCAAGTTGCGCCAGGGGAGGTTTAGACTGGATATTAGGAAATTTTACTTCACTGAAAGGGTTATCAAGCATTGGAACAGGCTGCCCAGGGAAGGGGTTGAGTCGCCATCCCTGGAGGTATTTAAGAGATGTTTGGATGAGGTGCTTAGGGACATGGTGTAGTGGTGGTCTTGGTAGTGTTAGGTTTATGGTTGGACTTGATGATCTTAAAGGTCTTTTCCAACCCATACGATTCTGTGATTCTGTGATTCTGTTTCTTAAGCATCTCTGTGCTTCATGAGACCAGCAGACTTGGTTTACTTGTGTGCATATAAATGGTACTCTATTTTTTTTTTTTTACATACTCTGTTATTTCTGTTGTGAATCTGCCTGATATGGATTTTTCCCACATGTGGTTTGCCTGAACAAGGCACGCTCAGTTAAGAAAGGCACAGGCAGTGCAAGTTGCCTTCTGGGTTTATATACTCCCCAGCTCCAGTACAAACTGTGTAATCATCTTCTAATTTTGAATGTACTTTCCTTAACGGCGTGGTGTGCTTGGAGATAGATGTGTGTGCTGGAGGGCTCGGATGCAACGTCTGGAGGAGCAGGGAGGTCAGCTCCATCAGCAGGAGCTGACACAATGATAGAGGAGGAAGAAATGACATAGCAGTGCGGAGAGAGAGAAAGCGGAGGCCAGGGAACTTTCACAGCACCTGCTCTGCTGCATGATGATGCTGAAAAAGACCAGGTGTGTGGAGACGAGAGGAAAGCATTTGTGTCTGTGTCAGGGGGAGATCTTGTGCTTTCAGAGCAGGCTGCGAATTGCTCCTTGCTGCCCAGCTCGCAGCCCGATGCGGGTGTCTCGGAAGCTGCCCTGAGACTGGAGGATGGAAGAGTGGTGGAGGGAGGGTGGGCAGGACACAGCCCGAGCACCCCTCGGCAGGGCAGGGAGCCTTTTCTCCCAGCTTTTCCCCCGGGAGCCACGTGCTGGGGAAGCAGCTCTGCGGGGGGACCAACAGCAGACCCATCCCTGGGTGACGAGGCGACTGCTGGGAGCACGGGCCAGGCAAGGGAAAAGAGTGCGGCAAAAGGGAGGCGGAGGAGTCCCCCCACAGGCAGGGCTTAATGTCTTATTGAGATGGTTTTTGAGCATGTGTTGGGTACGTGTGGCAGCAGAGCCCTGCTGTGCTGCTGCTCCTTGACTCCGGTCTCTGTTAATTCCGCCTCCGGCGACCACACGTGGACGTCCAGCTACTGATGCTGCGACCGAGAGGCAGCATGGAGGGACCCGTAAACCCCGTGCCAGAGAGAGACAGAGCTGGGCTGAGTGACAGCCTCAGGGCACGTACCTTCTCCCTGTGTCCACAGCCCCAGGTACCGCTGTGAACACGCACACAAGCCAAGCCTTTGGGAGACAGTCATTTCTTCCTCGTCGCAGCAGGGTGGATAGCCCCAGCTTGGAAATGGGCACCAAAACCTGCTGGCTTGAAAAAGGACGCTCCAAATCTAGTTAATTTGGGTCATGTCGGTGCCAGGTTATAAAGCCTTCCGCTGCTCTGCAGTGCTGGGATTTTCTCATGCTGTTTCCTGGTGGTGGCCTTCCCTGATGAGGCTTTCTTTCTCTAACACTTTATACAAATATAAAATGCAGGGAAGAAACAAAATGACACATAATTCTTGACACAGAATAGAATAAGGCTGGATTTTCATTTAAAATCCCTCTACCCACAGATACTGTGAATTGCAATGGCACAAAATTGTTAAATTGCTTTACATTTGGGAAAGCTCAGTTCATAAAAAATTGCTAACAATTTATTTTTGTACTACATGGTTGACATCACTCTCTCTCTCTCTCTTCTCTCACTCTCTCTGCTGGTTATATGCTGTTTTTTTCACTGCATGTCTGCTGAGATTCCAAGAAAAACCCAAGTGTGTCATACAACATTGCTTTCTGATTTGCAAGTTAAATAGTTTACATAGGCAAAAATGTGGAGCAATTGGAATATTCCCTACCCAAACACTTAGGGACTCAAACTGCACATTTTAGCCTGGCAGGCCTCCACTGATATTTTTAGCTAGGAAAAAAAAAAAACTAAAAACATTTTGAAGTAACACGGAAAGACAGATCAGATCTAGAAAAAAAATGAAGTTAAACCACTATTGGGCATTTTTGTGAATGTTGTACTTTTGGTGATAGTATACATCTTCCCTGTATATACAGGAGTGCAGCACACGTAGACTTTGAAAGTTTAGGCCCTTCTGAAATGAATGTTCCCGAGACGGGGTTAGCCTTCTTGCTGATTGATTTAGTCTTTTGGAAACAGGCAAACCATCAGGAGCTTTCTGCTCAGAAAGATTAGCATTCATAGCCTGCTGTTTTTTAATTAAAAAAGCCATTTAAATACAAGGGTTGGGGTTTCTGCCAGCAACCATTAAAAATACCTGTTTTGTAATTATCCCCCAACCCCTTTTTCTATTTAATTCTTTCTCTTTTTTTATTTTTGTTTCTCTTAAATTCTTGACAGATTCTCCCTGTTTCATCTACCTGCTCTCGTGGCATTGTACCTCCCGCTAAGGTTAGCAGCTGGCTGTAAATCTCATGCCAACCCTGCTGCAAGCAGCTGGCAGGAGGTGTGGGAAGGATGTGTTCAGCATCCGTCTTCCAGTGACTGAGTTTATTCTCTGCCTCCTGTTCGGAGGATTAGGGGCACAAGCCGAGCTTTGCCATGACTGCGTAGCTGTGCTGGGGACGCGGGACCTCAGGGTCCCGGTCCCACCAGGAATTCCCCCGATGTAGATGTGTCACCGTTGGCACACACGGGAAGGGTACGTGCTGGGGATGGGACATACCCTGGGTAGAAACTTAAACGGGTATTAGCTAATTAGTATGGCAGGTGGTCAATATGCATTAGCTGTGCTGTGTGGATCTCTGCTTGCCTCTCTTACGGAGACTGGCTTGTAGACAGCTGTACAGACAACCTTACCGGGGCTAATCCTCAGTTCACGTAGGGCTTGGTTGAATTTTTCTGTTTCACCCAGTTCTAAAATCACCCTGGGCCTCCATGCATTATGCCTGTGTATATTTGGAGCTGTAGATACATTGTTAGACAAGAGTGTTTGGGCATATGTATGCTCCTTAAAACAGAGGTGACCACAGGCATTAAGCTGAGTGGTGGCTGCTTTCTGACTTCCTTCTGAGGAATTTATACCTAATGCAGAAACCCTGACCACAATATGAGCGTCTTCATCCAGCAGCTTTGTTTGCAGAGAGCTGCTGAGATTTTTACTGCTCTGCAGCAGTGTGTGGAGTCATGTAAGTCAAAGGGTGAAGAGTCAAGTCCTGTTTTGGTATCTGACAGGTGACTGACAAGATCTCAGTTCACTTTCATTCACAGTAAGAGTCTCACTTGCGAAGTTTCAGCCTGTCCTGATCCTATTTTGCCCCTTCTGCTTCCTCAGCCCCTTGCTGTCTTCAGCTCCATTGCCTCCCCCTGTACCTGCAGCGCTCTCAACTCGTGTTTGTTTTCTGCCTCTTTCTTTTTCTCACTAAAGAATCCCATGGCTGAAATCTCAGCTTGATGATGATCCTTGCCTCTCCTGGCGTGTTTCCAAATGCAGCTTCCGGATTAAAATGGGGAACGTGAATCTAGTGTTTGAAAATTGAGCAAAGGCAGCAGTTCTCCTCTGCAGAGCGAAGGCGAATTATGGAGGCTGTAGGTGGAAGCTGATACGTAGGGCTCTGTCTCTCTTTCCATCTGCATAGTGGGTAATTCGAATCAGTGTGTTACAGAGGCCCTGGGCAACTGGTGCGAGAACCCAGCCCAGCCTCCTGCTCACCTTGGAGCTGATGCTTGAGGTAGAGGTGCCGAATGTCCTTGACTACCCCCAGCTCTTCTCTGAAAACACCCCGCTGTTGCTGGAGCATCAGCACGCCTCCTTAGAGAGTGTTTTATTACTGATAACTCAGTGCAGCATGCTTCAAGCCTGCCAAACCATGAAAACGAGATTATTAGTGACTGGCTTGCATTGGTGCTGCAAAAGGGGTAGAGAAAATTCAGGTTTGGTCACCACCGATATAAAAAAAGGCCACCCTCTTTGCTGCTGCCTCGCTCTCCTGGCTGCTGCAAGCTCCCTGGGCTGCCTTTTCCTTCTCCCACTTCTGCTAGTCCTACGGTTTAGTGTTACTGGTGTGAAAAGTCCATGTGATGATAGTGCTTTTGACAAAATATTCTGCAGTTAGGAACAATTCCTTGGGGCAGACTGTTGGTCCTAGGTTGAAGGCCTAACCTCCTCCAGCAAATATTTATCACAGGAATGATCTCTATTTCATCTGGCTGAAAACATCCCACTGTAGTCCTCAAATCACATGAAACTTTTCCCCCGATAAATTCAGAAAGTTGTATTCTACACAAATCGATAGCTGAATAAAGGACCAGATGCCAGCCCCTCATTTGCTTTTAAATGCATACATCTTCTAGATTTTCCTTTAATTTTCTGATGCTAGATTTCAGTTGTATTCTTCAAATGAAAATGATCCACGTGCTATTTTACAAATATGCAAATACCGTTCTCATCTAACTTACTGACTGCACAAAAGCTTAGTAAAAACTGTCGGGGAAATATTAAGGCTCGTAAATGTCTCTATTCAAATCAGTGCTTAAAATTAGCTTTAATTTGTGGTGGAAATGCAATAAGACGAGAGCATAATGCTTTTGAAATCCCACTTGGAGTGATTATATAAGTTATGAGATATCTACCATCCAGCGCAAAGCCCATGAAGATGTTTTAATGCCAGGGGGTTTCTTTTTGAACCAGTATTTCCCCTGCCCAGGTAGAGCAGTGGTATCAAACATCAGACTGCACTTCCAGCATAAGCGCCAATAAAATAGCACATTAAAAAAACCCAGACATTGATTTTCTTGTTTATATTTGCATTTTCTCTTCACAGACACTAACTGGGCAAGTGCAAACTCTTAGCTTTAAGGTTGTAGTCCAGAAATGCCTGAGGAACAGTCTGTGCTGGCTGGTGGCATCCAAACCGCCTGGTTATAATGTAGGAGGGACTCCAGCAGGGTCCTGGGCTCTGGTCCCATCTATAGAGAGTGGCCATTCACACATTAACCCAAAAGGCCATGTGCCGGTGACGGACCTGCAAAATACAATATAGACACAGACAACGCTTGCTTCTTCAATACCTGGTGAGCACATTTTCTAAGCAACTGGATTCCGCTACTAGATCAGGCTTTCTTGTGCCAAGGAGACACATAGCAAAAGTTTGCTCCTATCCCAGTAAAGGTTAGTCTTGCTCTTGCCGTTAGTTGCAATGAGGAGTAAGATCTGCTTTCTGACGACGAATGCTATAACTAACCTAAGCGTGAAGTGGGGATTTTGACTCACGATTCAGAGTTTACAGGAGGAGCTGTGCCTGCCAGATCATACCCTTTTAAAGCAGCTGGAATGGGTCTTAAGGTTCTTTATTCTTAGTACTATTTTGCTGTCGGGAAACAGCCATGAAAACCAATAGCAAAGTTTACCTCTGATCTCATCTCCTTTCAGAGCTGATTCTCAGATAGGATGAAGGCTTTTTGCTGCTTTTGGTTACTAGATAAGCTCACATGCTGAGAGCTCTAGGTGGATCTGAAGGATCAAACCCTGTTTATAATTCATCTGTGCTCAAGGTGAGGCTATGTGATAGAATTTCCATTTTTATAAGTTTGCTTAAAAAAAAAAAAAAAAAGAAAGAAGAAGAAATGGAAATACACCAAAGAGCTTTGTTCAAAGAGCCCCACCTTAGGAAATGGCAGAATGAAGTTGGTTTTGGTCTCTTTTCTGAACTCTTGCAAGACAATGTTAATAACCTTCTTTTAATGTAGATTTTGAGTGTGCAATACATGCAGAGAGGGGAGTGTGCTGTGCTTTACACATCTGTAAAACACAGATCTTATAGAGTGCAAAAGTCAGACTTGTGTGGGCTGAGAACAGCTGAAATACTCTTCTTCCTTTGTGTCATTTATATTTTGAGTCTGGGTTTTTGTACGGTGTTTCAGATGTTTACAGAAGTGCTTTATTAATTTTGCCATGCAAAATGCAAAGTTGGTCCTTATATGAAAGGTTGGACCAAGAGAAGAAGCAGTTCTTAAGGTGTTGCCAACGTTTCCTCTCTTAGTCTGGGGTGCCCTCGATGTGCACACATCGTGGGATTGCCGTCTAGGTCTGGAGAAAGCCCAGATGGCCCATAAGGAGTGAGAAATGGCGAAGCATCGTGTTTTATTATGCAGAACAGAAGATACTCATGAAAAATAATGCACTGGTGTCAGATCTTAGCACCTTGGGGAAGATCCTGTCACCATCCAAGTGATTTTCCTGTACAACAAAAGTCTGGGGAAAGTTGCCAACGCCTGTTATATTGAACAACGTAATATATGCACTCTTTTTTTCTCTGTGCAAACATTTTTGTGTAATGCAAGGTGCCGATCTGTCTGAAAGCTATTGATAGGTTCTTGCTTCCTCATGGGAGAAGAGGGGAAAGAGTGAAACAAAGCAGTATTTCAAGTGATATAGTTATACAATGCCTTTGTTTAAAAACATGAAAATCTAACTGCCTTAACACTCTACCACATAATTCTGCAGGACATGTGAAACACAGCACACTACAGCACTTAGTCGGCGAAGGATTCCCTTGTCACTGTCAAAATTGTTTTAGAAGTCTAAATTAATGCATAGCACTGCATTTATTAAAATGTGAAATAATCATAAATTTTTCATTCTGTGTACACTTAAGCTAATTTTCACATAAATGAAGCACTTGGCAGTTGAAATTCCACATATGGTTGACAGTGATGTTTGATGTCAGAACAATGCCCTGAGCTCCATGCAAATTAAACATATTTTAATTATTCTGCATATCCATTCTTCCTTTACAGTGTGTTTAAGCAGAATATTAAAAGGAATTTTAAGTGTAAGGTATTGTCAGCAACTGACTCCAACAGCCAGGGTGAATCCTCTTGCCTCTTCTGCTGCTGAAAGGGAGGTGACCCAAAGTGAAAATTATAAAGGGCACAAGAGAAAGCAAAACTTTTCTTAAGCTTTGCAAGCCAGTCTGTCTTAATGGGAACACACTGAAGCTCGCCCTCCAGCAGCGACCTTTGTGGCTGTCGGACTGAGCGGCGGAGGCTCTCGAGGGGAGGGAGCCAAGCCAGACGTTCACACGTTGCATTTGGCATGGGAACTCTGGCTCTCGCTGTTGCTTCCCAGGCACCAAGTTTCAGTACCCTCTGACAAAAACACTGGGTTTCCACGATGGTGACGATGCCCTGATTTTGCTTGGGCAATTCCACGGGCAGCAGTAATAGCAATTGCAAGCATGCTCCTGACATGCTGGGCAAGGATCTGGAACTATCCATTTTTCTCGCTGTTTTGCAGCAATTCTTAAGAGATCAGGAGCTGGGCATCCCTGAATTTCAGTTTCTCTTTTGACACTGCCTTGTTGTGTGATCAGCATGTTTATGGCAAACAGGTTTCTACAGTTGACTGAAGGCAAGTAACTAGACCCCAAATTCATAAGTGTGTTTAGGTGTCTTTAGTTTCCCTCAAGAAAAGGAAAGAAATTCATTCATCTTAAAAATTCCCCTTTCCATGTCTCTCTAAAAATGTTTAAACACTAATTGAAAAAAAAAAAAAAAATCTAGCCTGGTATATCTAGAGCATGGTTTGAAGGGTACCTCAGCCCTTCTCTCGCTCTGAAACTAACGGGTGTTAGTCTGAGGTCCAAGTTAAATGATTGATTTATAAGTAGCAAAGGTACTTTTAGGGGGGGGAAAAAATCAACAAAAACTCTTAGGCTCCAGTTTAGGCAGAGTAAAAGTTTTTTTTAACTTTGGCTAAGTGCTAACACGCTAACTGGAGTGGAGAGACTTTCTGAAACTGGGATCATGCATATCCCCAATAAAATGGAAATAATATTACACCTATCTGATAAGGGTAGTTTGCAGATGATTTGGGTCAACCCTGTGTAGTGATCTGAAGTCCTAAGGAAGATTTTCGGCCCCAAGGCAGATGTTAGGAGATGAGGTTGAAGGCATGAAACCAGTGAACCTTAATGGCTCAAGAGTCAAAAAGTAGCTAATAAGCTTCTGGAGTATAGGGAGAGGAGGATTCTTGCAGTTTTTCAATCAGTATCTGATTTTCTGTGGAAAGGCTTTTAGTTTTTGAAATGTGGATGTAAGCACTCCAGTAAGTTCTGGCTCCCTAAACCTTGCTCCTGTGCGTTTCACGCGGAGAAGCAGCTATTAAAAATGTACAGAGGCACCATTAAAGATGAGAAGTAAAAATTCTGACACTGTAAAAGTATTTTTTTCTCCTCTTAACTTTTCCTATTTCAGCTTGAGGAATGAAAGCTTCAGTGCACTTATTAACTTCCCAGTTAATGAGATCTTGAAACAGGGACATTTTGCTTTGCTTTCCTCTGGCTCATCACACTGCCTTCTCTTTGGAGAGTGGCCACAGAGTGAAGATGAGGAAAGAAGAGTGCAAGACTCATTTATGTGCTTGATGGTTGTTGTGAGCAGATAGATACTAAGTTGGCGTTTTTTCAACTCAGCCCTTCCCCTGTGTGTGCTTCAGGCTTGCTTTTTTGGCACCTTCAGACATAGCAAATACTGGTGGGTAGCATGCTGTTCACAGGCAAAATATGCTTGCAAACTTTTGCCAGGCACCTCAAAATGCAGATATAAACCTCCTGGAGATTGCCTCTGTTCCCTTTCTCATTTTAAGAACCTCCGCCACCCTCTCTATTCATGCTGCTACAATAAGGCATATAGCTAGGAAATAATATGGAGCATCAGATCAGGTTCCAGCAAGAACTTTGCAGTTAAATAATGTTGACAAGTGTTACATATAGGACATGACATGTAAACTACGTACGGCTAAAGGAGAACGCTTATTTCTTGTTGTTCCTGGTGGAATTTCCAACAGGTGATGAGACTGGACTAGAAGCTGTGGGAACGATAGGCCTCAGTTGTGAGAGGAAGGGGAGAGTTAAAGACATTCAGACAGAGAAAGTGGTCTTGCTTAAACTGGCAGAAGATGGAAATATTTCAGAATACCTGAGCGCTGGACAGGGCTGCAAAAATATTGAGTAGCCCGGTCTCTGCTCGGTAGGGTAGTTCATATAATCCCATTTATAAAGAGAACTGTTCCTCCAGTAGCCATCGATGCCCTAGAATTAGATGCAAGTTAGGTTAGTTTGTGTGTGTGTGTGTGCGCGCACGTGCACCTGTGTTACTCTTTTTCAAGCTGCAGAGCGTGAATCCAATTTTAGAGACAAGTTGATCCAAGTTAGTGTGAGAACAATAGGGACAGCTTCATAAAAGAGGTGGCAGAAAGACGACCAAAGGAATTGTGCGTTTGTCTGAGTTTTAGGAGAAATTAAAGCTACAGGCTGAGTTTAGATACAGTGTTAACCCTGGGTCCAGGCAAATGCAGAACTCTGAAAGGAGAGGGAGATGCTTAGTGAGTTGGTCTTTTAGTGGATAAAAGAGCAAAGCGATGCCAAACAGAACACCTGGACAGGGCGGCAGGACCCAAAGAAAGCAGAAACTCCTCCATCCCTCTCCTCTGAAAAAAGCCAGACTGAGCCTGGCACTTCCTCGCGTCAGGAGACAGAGTTCACTTTGAACGTACTCAGAGGGCTGATGGGCACTGCCCTGCCGACGGCCTGGGAATGGCCAGGCCAGCACGGCCAAAAGATGTTTCTCCCTTTTCCACGTGCTCCTACCACGTGCTTATCACTTCAATCCAAAGCAGATGTTTAAGCAAATAAACAACCTTTTCGCTGTGCTTAAAGGTTAATAAGGTTAATGCTGGGAAACAACGAAGCCTGAGAAAAATGGTTCTGTATTGACTTGCTACCTTGTAAGTATTTAACAGGCTGCTTTGCAGAGGCAGTGGGGGGACAGGCTGGTGGCTATTACTTAATAGATTGCATCAGTCTAATGAATTGGTGGTCACAGCAGATATTGTTGAGGATGTGGCATCTAAAGATGGATGGGATTGCATCCCTGGGTTTTCCTCGCTTCAATTGCTATTGCAACTCCTCTTTCTGCTATTGCCGCACGTTACTAATTGTTCCATTAAAGATCGAGAACGGTGTCCTGAAATTAAAGAAAGGCCTGTAAATGTGGCAGGATAACACATACCCTCACTTACAGTAAGAACTACTCAAGTGATCTGAAGAAGGCTGGGGAATAATTTCAAGTGTTGAGGGGGGATTCCTCTTCTCCTGCTGCTTTTGTTACTTCTAGGAGGGGTGAGAAGGAATAGCAGAGAGGTCAGTATGCGTAGGAATAGCAAACATGAGTTTCCGTAGCGTATTCTCATCAGCTGGAATACAAACTCCTGTATTGACTGGTTGAAAAGCCACGTGAAGGTGCTGAGAAATGGGACTACCTATTTTTTAAAACATTTAGCTTTAACATTTGGAGGCTAGCTGGATGGCTGTACTCATGAGATGAAAAAGGACCTTGTGTCTCAATGGTGTTTGTATATGGTGCTGTTTTGGGAAGTGTGGAACAGCCAGATGATATGGTTGGTATGAGACTCTTTGCACGTGCTATAGTTCTTAAAAATCCCTTTTTGCATGTTTGCACAAGCAGGGAGGGAACTTTTCCTACTTAGGAGCAAAAACCCAATAAAATAAAAGGCAAGTTCCAGGGAGCATCAGATACCAATAGGACAGTTTAGCAACTTTTAAAAAATTTATTTTCCATTTCATTTTTACACAAAACTCAACCAAGCATTTTTGTTGCCTTAATAGGGGAACAGGCAAGGTCCTGAATGTTGCATCCTTGGGAGAAGGCAGTGGCAGCAACAGGGACTGCTGCAGTCATAGTCATCCTTCAAAAATGGGCAAAAGGCATCCTGTCCCCTGGTTTTGTCAAACCCACCACTGTCTGGCTGTTTTGCTAAAATGAATGAAATTCCTCCCTTGGTGGCCTTCTGACTGCTGCTCAATAGGATTAAATTAGAACTGGGATTCTTTAAGAAAAGGCCTGGAATCTATTGCAGTATTGCTGCTATTCCAGAAAAGAGAGAGTCAGCATGTATTCAGTGAGCCTCCCACACTGACCAGTGCCTTTCTCTGCCCAGTGCATTACTGCTTGCTACGGTGGAAGGTCTTGCATTTTCGACAGGCAACTGAAACAGCTGGTGTACCGGGGGGCCGTGAGGTGCTGCAGGCTGTGGACCCCATCTCACCAAACACAGGGGCAGGGACTTGGTGCTGCACAGTAGTTTTTACTGGAGTTTCTTACAATAAGAGTTGGGTCTAGATTAGGCACAGCCCAGTTGAAAGTACTGGTAGCTTTTTTCTTCTTCTTTATTTAAGTCAATTGTGGTGCTGGCATTTGTACAGGTTATTTTAGGAAGTTTAGGAAGTTATAAAGCAACTAGATTTTCATTCCAAACAGAAAACAAAATTAAATTGCTCATCCAGTCAGGGTGGTTGAAGGAAGGAAAGCGGTTGATGAACTTTGCCATGCTACCCTTTAGTTGCAGAACCAACATTTAGATAGAGGCCTTGGCCACTTTGGGGGTAAATCATGGAAGATAAATGTGCATGTGATTAATTTAATGTTTACTGAGATCTATGAGGGCAAATTTATTCCAAGCTCCAAATGTTAAAGCTAAATGTTTTTAAAAATGCTTTTTTTCTTGTCTAGGTTTTTAATTAATCTTTTTTCTTGTAGTTTCTGTCATCTCCACAATATTTAAATATTTTGTGTAAATGCTCCTTCCTGTTCAGTGTAGCTGGTTTAAGAGTTTGGATTTGCGTGTGCACACAATGCTTGTAGCTATGGGGGCCGAAGGACTGATCCAGGTAAAGCAACTTAACTGTCCAAAAATGCCTGTTAGTGCTTTGTGAAACTTCCAAAGGCTCTAACACGGCCGAGTCAATTAGTAGGAATTAGATGACATGGAAAATCTCCCTTGGTCCCTGTATGCATCCTTAGGTCTGTGAGAAGCATTAAATGTTTTAAGATCTGAACCAAAAGGTCTGTGGAAGTCTAAGGCAAATACCCATTAACTTCTGTGGCCTGGATCAGACTTCAAATAACTGGAGGAGAAGCCAGGGAGCACACGTGTGTGTGGAAAAGACGTGCTGTAGGCTGCGTAAATCCATCATCTGGGTCAATGAATATCACACCAGAATACGGTTCAAAACCAGAACTTGAAACCACTGCATGAATATGAAAAATCTTCATTTTCAGCGTAAAACGTTAGGATGAGCTGGCTGAGAGAGGGGATTAAATGGGCTGAGAGCTCTCCAAAACCTTGTAGGTTAGGTGGCACCCATGTTTTCAGAAGCTGGAGCATTTCCTTTGCAACAGGTTGGTCTCTAAGGTCCCCCTTGACCCTAGGGGAGATATCTAGGGATCTTCTCATCGGGGTTATAGATCACACTTCATATCTTCATCTGTATATCTATCAAAAGCTTGCTGGAAAATAGGTAAGGTTCAGCACTTCGACTGTGTACCTGTGCTGGGGACAAAAGCTGCCTGCTTTGAGATGTCTCCCTGCTGTATTAACACTGAGATCCCTCTGCACCGCTATGTTTTTTTACCATCACTAATGTTGATGTAGGACAATTACAGTGCCTTTCAGGATGGCAATTAAAGAAGCCAACAACCACACAGTCAATTAGTGGGGAAAAACAATCAATATAACATACAATGAGCCCTAACTAGCTGGAAGACAATTAAGACAGTGGAGATAAAACAGTGACCAGTGACAAGTGCTAAATCTCTTGCCAGGAGAGCAGGTGAGAGGAAAAAACTTGGTCCCTAGGGATATCTAGGTTCTTTCCTCAGCCTTGCTACTGACTCAGCCCATTGCCTTTGCCATATCTATTAAGTCCTAAATTATCTGCACCATAGTATTAGTCTCCTTCAGGAACTGAAATAGCAATGTGAATTTGGGCCTTCACGTTTCTTGAGGGCTCCGTTTTGATTTTGTAGGTGCTGACTGGTAAGCCGTAACCTCCTGGTGCAAGTGGTTATTCTCACCAGTCCTCAAGGGGTCTTTTTTGGATGTGAACTTCAAAACACACGGAAGTGATTTTCCAGGGCGTGAAGCTTTTTGGATTGTCTGCTTTGACCCAAATAATTAGCTTTACTTTAATGTGAATTGCACTGTGGTACGGTTAAGGAAGGCCATTGCTCTGGACTGCACTGGGCTTGCAAAGAGCAAGGGAAATGCCTCTGCGCTGGCACTTGGGCCACAGTGGCCGTGGGCCCTGGAGAGACAAGTGCTGCATGTTGAGCCTGGCAACGCTCATAAGTATTTGCTGAAACAGGAATCATACAACAAGTTATGCAAGTAGACCCAAGATTAAAAGATTTAATGTGCTCTGTATCTGCCAAAGGCATCTAAGACCCAGCGGGAGTAGTGATGCACTGAGGGCCGATCTTTTAACAGTAGTATCCATGTCTGCTTGAGTGATCTGCTATAGTTCTTGAAGAGCAATATATAGGTTTAATGTGCAACAGCACCAGAACTGTGTTTCCTTTCTCTTTGGTGCATTAGTAGTGTCATTCATAAGTGTTACCCTGCCATACTGTAGGAGTGAAAAGTGCAGAAGTTCATGAATAAGTTATAACCTGTACCCTATTAATAGTCGCACTGATGATATGTTATGGCAATCCTTTAGCTTCTCCCCCACCCCCCGGCTTAACTCTTACTGTGCCTGTCAGGAGCTGCACTGTGAAACGCCTTCCCCCGCACTGTTGCAAAAGCTGATTGCCCTTCTAGTCAGTCTTGGTGAGCCGCAGCCTGGACGTGTGTGACGACTGGTTTGCTCTTCTTTAATGGGAAGTATGGCTAGATGTTTTCAGAGTAACTGGTTTTCATTCGGAGTCAGTGAAGATGGATTTTCCAGGGCAGAACCACCATTTTTTATGCCTGCTACTGCTGAAAGACAGTTGGTGCTGTGTTTCCTTACTCTCAGCCAGGATGGTAATGGAGTTTTCGAAGGCTAATGTTTAAAGCCATTATGATAATCAGGGAGGTGTCAGAGGACGTTGGTGGAGCATGGCTGAGATAACCTCATTCAAGAGACAGGAGAATATGTCACTTACACAGAACCATTAAGCTTCTGACTTCAAAATACTTGCTATTAAGAGCAAGACAGGTTAGAAAAATGCTACCTGGCCTTATAGAAATGCTTCCCCCGACGTTATGGGGGGCTTTCATTGTGTAATGGTTAATGCCAGAGTGACACGTACAAGCTATTCCTTGTTGCTGACTTGAGCTTCTGAGCTGACAAAGTCTTTCCACCTTTGTTCAGACTATAACAAATACCTCGCCACTCCTGCTCAAGGAAAATAGTTCCTCGTTCCCTCTGCAGGCATTATGTTCTACTCCTCCATCCCTGCTTCAACTGCATCACTTAGTTCCTCCATTCCATCTGCAAGAGAAAATCCTTCAGATGAGTCAAGAATAAGGGTTCATAAATGATTGCAAACTAGATCTTCATGTTTATCCACATCAAGAAAATTGCATAAAACTAGACTGTAAATATGTCGACTGCTACTTACTCCTTTCTCACTAACCTCAGCCCAAATGTACGGCCTTGCCATCAGGATTACACTTCAGCTGGCCACAACCACGATGTAATTCAGCAAAATAATCAAATATTAGTGATACTGGTTTTGAGCTTGAGCGACTTTGTGAAACTTTTAGAGAAAATATTTTTGAAGGCCACTCTTAGAGGTGGGAACTGAAGTTTTCCATACACTATGTGCACAAGTACAACCCAGGAATCTTCAGCAGTTCTCAAATGATTCTTAATGTAATTACTGAAAAGAGCACCTGCATTGCTGTGTGCCTGTGCCATGCTGGAGCCTCATCAGAGCAAGGCTTAGATCTGCAAACAGGTGACCTTTGGGGAAGCTGTAGTGAACTGACATGAAATAAGAAGTTGTTCATGGAAGAGTTTATGAAAATGTGATGATCCCAAACTACCAAAAGCCTCTAAAAATCAGGTTAGAATAACTTTCAAAGTACTTTCTATACATAACCTCAGACCAATTGCATGTGTTGTGATGGTGGACAAAATTGAACTTTGTTCCTTCCTTATTATTATAAAAAAGGATTAATGCTAATTTTATGGGAGAACAAGAGATTGTTCATTACTGATAAAGGTTGCATTAAGACTCTGTATAGCTTTATGGAAGGGAAAGTAGGGAATTTATCCAGTATTTAAAAACATATGCCCCACAGATTTTCCAGCACCATGGAGAAAAGCATTATAAGCTAGCCCAGATAGATGGAAGGCTGTGATAGTTCATCAGCTGAAGGCATTGCTGAGATATTACAGTGATAGTCATGTTAGAAAAGATGATAGATTAGATGCAGCCCCACTGGGGGGGGCATGTGTGCACAGACTACTGAATGCTCTGTGCACATAGAGATACAGCTTTGGAGCCATCACTTAGCAGCTCTGAAATGTCTGTACAATTTTTTGTGCTGTAATTTTGTATTGTTCATAAATATTCATAGGTACTGCTGCTTTTCTTGATCTTATTTTAGTGAAGCAGCACAGTCTGTTGGTTAGAAAAGGAAACTTGGAGCCAGTCAGAGCTCCAAACTTCCACCCAAATGCCGCTGGATTCCCGGGTGGCTGTAAACTAGGCACTTAACCTCGTCATGCTCCGATTTTCCTATCTGTAGATTAGCTATCGCATTAATAAGTGTCTTCCTTGCAGGGGAGTGGAAGGGATTAATTAATGTTTGCAGAATGACTCGAGCTCCTCTGTTGAAAGGTGCTCCAGAAGTGCAAATGGATTATTGTTATTACGATGCTTTTCCATATTGAGCCATATCGAAGCGAAATGCTCTACTTTTATTAACTACCCTGGGGATGGATCAATACGGGTGGTGAGACACCTCTGCATTTGGGAAGTGGTTTTCCCACTCCCCACATTTTGGACAGGTTCCACCTTGTTAAAGGTGGAGATCAGAGCATCAACTGGTTAAAGTAAAGGGGGGAAGGGCAGGAAGAGTGGAAGTCCCATGCTTTTGAGGAAAATCGGCATTGAAGTCCTGGGGACATTATGTTAATGGCATTACTCAATTTCTGGAAGCAATGCTGATTAAATATTCATTGACTTTGATTATACTGAAATTAGGACTAAAGCGTGAACTCAAATTGAGTGGAATAATGGCAGTGTAAATAATGCATACTTTCTAAATTGAAAACACCAGCTTGTGCACTGCTCCCCCTCTCCCCGCCCCCTCGGTTTGTCATTGTGCCATTTGTTTAGGAGATGATTATACTGATGTGTGCATATCTAGCTATCATTTTTACCAGCTGGGAAAAAATGTGAAATTAAAGGTTTTCTACATTGTTTGCTTTTCCTTAGTATTGGAAAACAGAAGTAAATACAGTGCAACAAAGACTAAGCTAGTTTCATGAGAAGAGGTTAGAAGCTGCTGCTCAGCATTAGTCCTCTATAACTTTCCTAGAGGATGAGAAATGTTGATGGCAATTGGGCCTTCAGAGGAAGAGACCAGGAAGCAATCGATGTGGGAGATTGCAGGACACAAGCTAGAAGAGGGTTGGTTAGGTGTAAAGGTGATAGCTGGGGACTTGGTTCAGTTCTCTGCTCCACCGGCGGCTCCACACATAACCTAGGGGACAACATCCATCCTGGGTGTGTGTTGGAGGCTGAATCATGACTGTTCATGGAGATCAGGCGTTGATGGGGGTCTTGAGGGGGTGACACGGGCAGTGAGAAGAAAAGTCTTTTCCATGCAGGTAGTGCCTACCGCCAGCACTTTCCTCCAGATGAAGCTGGGTCTTGCAGAGCCTACCAGTTTCTGTTGCAGTATGTTCATCATTGCCTTGGAGAATACTCAGCCACCTCCCTGCAACCCGCTGTGCACCCATGGTCCCCCTCAGGAACCTCCTTCCCTCCAGTCCTCTCTCTGCAGAGGGGTAAGAGCAGAGGCTGGGCCCAATGCTCCGCTTCCCCCGGCCCTGATGGACCCTCCACTCCCGACCCGAGCCCCGCTGGTTTCCCAGGGGCTCGTCTGACTCTGGGGCTGCACATGTGCAGGCGTGCCGTACTGCCCTGTTGCAGGCTTTTTTGCGTATATTTCTGTTTCTAAAAATGCATCTTTTTAGCTTTTAGGAAGATGACGTGCCAATAGCATCTTTTTAAAAAGCTCTTTTTAAAATCAGAAGCATATTATTTTTAATACAATACATAATGTAGAAATTGCATAGAGGGCCTTGATGGCAGGGTTGCCAATCAGGCGGCTCATGCGCAGGGAGCGGGGAGCTGCGTGGGTTCGGTGGGCCCAGGACTGCACACTCTGGAAACCAAACTGGTGTTTTTTCAAAGTTCACATGCTGATTGCAAAGAAAAAGCCCATTAAAGAGCAAATCGTTTAAGGCACAGCCTTCCTTCAAGCCCCAGGGAACTCGCTTTCTGTGACAGCGTGATGGAAGGGTTTCTTATTCATACTTGGCTTTTCCCTACGCAGCGGGCCTCATTGCTACCTGAGATTTACTCTATTGTGAAGTTCTCACCAGAATATAGCGGGGGTGGGAATACCCACGAGATCTGCCTTTCCTCCTCACAGGCAGAGCGGTGCCTGCTCCTGCCCCACCCTGCTCCAGCAGAGCGTTTTGGAGCGGAGGCAGCAGGGGTGACTTGCACGAGGAAGATGCTGCTGCAATGCTCACAACGCTGCAGCGTGACTGCAAACACCGCAGGCACTTGGGCCCATCCAAGCGTACTTCTGCTTTCCCTTTTACCTTGGTGTGTGCTGTCTTCCCCACCACCCAAGGCTATGAAGCTACCGGGACTGTTACTTGCAGTTCCCAGATAAACGAATCTGCCCCTTTCCTGCTCCTTTCCCAGAGCGGCTCATTTCCCTCTAGGTCTTGGAGAAGTTGAGATTCATCCTGTCCATGTTTCTGCAGCCTTTGGTGTGGACCAAGGCTCTTTCTGTGGCTGTGCTATCACTCCACAGCAGAAACATGACCTTTACTGGTTGTGTGGTGATGCGTGTTTCTGTTCCTAAATCTCTCCCTCTTCTGGGGGTGTGTTGGTGCAGACACGGGCTGTCACCCCATGCGGTTCCTCTCTGGGTGCTGAAATGGTGGCTCACCTGTATTCCAGTGCTAGGGATTAGGAGGGGTCTCTTGTGTCACTTTGTCCTCCAGCCGCTTGGAGGGGACGGGCAGGGATCCCTCCCTCCGCTGCCGCAGTGGGATCCGTGGTCCGGCAGGCTGGTGGATCAGCCTGTGCAGCCACGGCTGCCTCATCCTACTGGGGCAGGAGGCATCCCCTCCATCTATTATGGTAAATTTATGCCTGGAGTGATTTACTTAATCCATCTGTGATGCCATGAAAGCAGATGTGAGAAGGAACTGCATGCCCTGCTAAGTCTCAGAGACTCCTGCTTTTTTTCCCCCCTAACCTGTGAGGTTATGGTGAGATTTGAGAGTCACTCCAATTAGATTTTTTTTTTACCTGTGCCTTTTTCTAAGGACTTGCTTTTTTGTCCTCTCCTCTGACCTCTCACTCATGTTTTCATCGCTGCAGATGAGGTGGGTAGTGATGGTTCTGCTTTTGGGTTTTTTTTTTTAATGACCAGAAACTCCCAGTCAGAGGAGGAGGCTTTGGGGCATTTTGCACTAGAAATTCTTCTGTTCTGTGAAATATCTTTTATTAAAACTGTTATTCACAAATCAAAGCGAAGTTGCCACCTGATTAAAACTTGATAGGATTAATTTCTTTCCAGGCTGAATGAATTTAATGGCATAAGCATAAAGATTTGTCTTTTTCCTCCTTAGGAATTTCCTCTTTTAATTTTACCACTGCAGCAAAGGGGGATGACAGCACCATTTCCTATAAACATCTGGACTTGTAGAAAGTTAGTAAAGTGATTTTTGGTATGCAGAATGATAAACAAATGCAGAGGAATTTGCACAGATGTAAACCAGAGATTTTTGTTTCAGAGTGAATGGTTGTGCAGTGGCTATGGTTTTCACATTTCTGTAAACTGGCAGAATTTTATCTGTAGCCTTAAGAGTGTCTTAGGCTCATTTGAATTTTTTTTAATGAAATATTCAAAATGAGATCATCCTACCTGAATAGCTAGCCAGGCTCAATGTTGCCATTTAGCAATAAGTAACTGACTTGTCCGTAAAAGTATATTGGGGCAAATCTCCAAGAATTACTTGATCTTAAGAAAATATGATACATTTTAGACAGATGTTGTTGGGGTAGTTTTAGTAAAAAGGAGGAAAATGTGTGCTTCCCCCAGAGTACAGTCTACTTGAAGAACTCATGGCTGTGCTTTGAAATGGGTTGGGTATTTGACAAATGTCTCTCTGAAGTTTTTCTCCTGATTCCAGTTAGCATCTTGGGGACGTGTTGCATGGGGAGTAGATGAGCAGTCATCGCAAAACTGCCTGCATTATATGATGTTTCCCAGCTGTCATGTACTCCTGTGTGGCATTTTGTTAGGCTTATAGCTAAACACAGCTTTCCTTGATTGACGTGTTGACATTAGAGTTTCCTTTCCCTCCTGTAGCTTACTACCAAACTAGGAAGTTATAACATTACCTGTAATGTCCTGGATCAAGTCTGCGCTCTGAGCCAATGTACCGGTAGCCTTGATGCAAAGCGCTGGATCACAGGATATGGAAACACTTGGATGATTGTTTTCAAAAAGTTTAGAGTCTGTTTCTTCCCTTTTCTTTTTAAAAATCTCTTTGCAGCCTGGCACGGCACACACGTACTTAATAATCTAGGCTTGTCTCTGTGTAAATAATTAATCAGAAAGGGAAAATAATATAAATCCTAGCTATCATATTGCTATTAAAATTGCAGAAGCATTAGTGCATCCAATAAGTATTGTTTCTGTAATTAGATAACCTTTCTGGGCTGTATCAGCACTTAGAATAGGAAACGTGTGACCATCTGCTCGGAGGCTCCATGGTAGGAAGGAGGAAGCTTTGTTTCATTCGGAGATGTGGATTTCCTTGCAGACGGAAGGTATGAGCCTAGCACAGGCGCGGAGATAATTTATGCCTCTCTTATCCAGTCCTTGGCTCCAGCGAAGTAATTTCTGTGAGCCCTGCCCTAATGTGCAGCGGTAGAGGTCTGCCTTAGCTAATCCAAGGTCAGGATGAGCGGGACCCAAGTCAGCCCGATCTGTGCATCTCCGTGCTTCGCTCTGGGAGGTTACCGGCCCAGCTTCGCCCCTCCTCTGCACCGCTGCTCGTGCCGGCAGGCGGACAGAGCCCCAGAGGTGGGCAGGCATCTGCAGCCCTAGCGTGGGTCTCCATTGCTGCGCAGGTGAAAAGCTCTTTTCAGCTCAAAGGAGGTGTCCTCTGGACTTGTTCTTGACATGGAATAATCATTTCCACAGACCAATGAGGTGAAACAGTGGGGATGGGTAGTCGAGCTGAATAACCGGGGACCTGCCAAGTCTTTTCCCCAGATTTTTTTCGTTCTGTCTCTTGATTGCAGAGCTTTCAGTCTGCAGGGAAATGAGTAGGTGAGGGAGTACGTTTCAATCGCTAGATTCTTGCCTGTGACTTAAACGCACGTTCTGTTGGGCAAAGATGGGCAAATATTCAGTATTTCCCCAGCTGTGTCGCCTGCATCGCTTCTTTCAGACTGCAGCATGCCTATTAGCAGCATCTTAACATTGAAAGGACATAAATTCATAACCATGATTTTTTTTTTTGCATAAATGATACATCCTTTTTGCTGAAATGCTGATAAAATCCCATCAAGACACTGCTGAATTTGTGTAAGAATGGCATTCTCAGTAATACCAAATAATTTAGGTTTTCGCTCGCAGCTTGAAGTCTTAGTACTCATGGCAGACAACCAGGCTTTCGTATCTGGGTACAATACTATAAAGTAATTATGCAGAGAATTCATCCTATTGAAGAAGACGTGTGAGAATTTTTTACGAAGTGTTTGCCAGGGAACTTGGGCTCTCCCTGCAGGGACATACATGGGCTGTTCCTGGCTTTCTCCTCTGGAGAGACCTGGGTTTAACTCTGCCTTACTCTAGATTACGTATGGAAAGGAATCTGGCTCTGTCACCACTCTCATTACCGCATATTTTTTCCATATGGCAAAGCTAACGTATGGTTAGTGGATTAGGGTATTTCTATTGCCCAGGTCCAGGACTGGATTAGAATGGATGGTGTTGTCCAGGACAGAGATGTATGGACAGATGCTTTAGGAGCATCTTATTTAGCATTCATCAGATTTATACAGTGTAAGAGTCAATTCTACTAACTCGTAGTCTCGAAAGTGCGAAGCTTCTCCCCAGATTAATTTAAACTGGATTTTTCAGGGGAGCCTAAAGAGATTAGGTATCAATCCCATTACATTTTAATGGGAACTGGACACTTTTCTTTATTAGGTTCTTTTGAAAATCTATCACTTAAAGATCAATCAGTGGAATAATTGAAATTGGACCATATCTTAGTTACAAACAATTAGTTGAGGTTTGGGGCTTTTTTCAAGTGTCTAAATCACTCTTAAATGATTTGAAAAAAAGCCTCTGTGTGTGCTGGAATGGTGGGTGAGTTTCACAGCCTCTGTTCTTATTCAGACATAACTGCTAGAGAGAATTAAAACCCCAAACAAACTAAACCCCAGCAGAAAAGAAGGTTGTTTCCTTGGGGACAATGGTTGCAAAATTCTGGTTTTGACAGAAATTCTCAAACCAGCCAAACCACCCTATCACTGATGGAGAGGATGGTCCATGTCTCCTCTCTTCCTTCACTGCAGTGTGAAAGTCGGGGGCCTGTAGCTCCGAAGGGCTGCTGGGCAGCTGTCTGTTGGCCATGTCCAGCTCTTTTCAAGGTTTCTAAGCTGGCCTTGCTTTTCTTTTTTTCCGCCTGCTGACCTTTCCTTTGCAAACATCCACGTGTGCATGGATTTTTGCTGTTACAAATGAAGACTGAAGAAAAGTATTTCCTCTCCTGTAGGCAAATGAGCAAAGGGGAAAAAAATCTGCCTATAGTAACAATTCCAAAGTGGCTTTGTTTTTCTTTGAAGCATCTGACGGATGAAGCTGGTCAATCATCCAGAAGCTAGTTAAAGTTGTTCTACAGGATGAGGACTCCAAATCAAAAATACATTATCCTCCAGCTGCTTCTGAGTTCTCCAGCATGTCCTATCACAAGGATGCTCCTTGTGCAAACGTTTCTATGGGCAACACGTGCTGTTCTGATAGCTACTCATTAGCTCTCTGCATTGCAAGCTCAGTGCTTCTGCCAGTCAGGTTAATGCTGAGTTATGGAGAATCTCCTTTCCTACAGGGGCACTGCAGCGGGTAGCCCGTCCCATTGGCGTGCATATTTTTCACTTGTAAAACACTCCAACTCTGTCACATTAGGCACAGCTACAAGTACATTGTAAAGGAATATGTGATGGATACGAACTATTGAAATAATTTAGTCATTTGTTCACATTAGCTGATGAACTGATTTTCAACATGGAAATCCATACATATGTGGTTTTTGATTTGCTGTGAGTAAATGTTTCCCCCATATTGATGTTTAAAATAGAATTAATACTAATATTGTTTGGAGGTGATAATGATTGAATTACTCCTGTTACAAGAAGAAATGAACTATGGTGTGTAATCTGTTGAAGTTAAAATAGAGTAGTATGTGTTAATTTTATATTGCTACCAATTTTTTAATTGTAATGCGCCTTTCCAAATTGCTGTTTCCAATGACTCTTGATTCCAAACCTGAAAATTTTCATTTGTTTATCTCTTGATCTCATATCTATTGATTTCTGCCTTCTAAGGTTTTGCTTCTATACTTTTCCTTATTTTTCCCACTCCTAATCTGGGAGTGAATGCTTTTTAGCTGATTATAAGAAGCTAATTATAAAATACACATTTTTAATTTTTTTTTAAATGTATAGTTGAGATATCACAAGAGTAAAGGGGGCTCTTAGCAAAAAATAGGCAGGAAATAAGGTGTTAGTTTGCCACACCTGTGACTCCTTAGCAGCACGTGTTGCTGATTTTCATTTTGCTCTGCCGACTTACTCAATGACTTAAATGGGTGACCGAAGGCTGTGTCCCTCAAGAAGGCTAGAAACAGGGAAAAAGGGGTTAACTGGTGTGTGGGGCATATATTTGTAGATGAAATGGAGTGTCATCGGCATGGTCTTTCCAACTGTTAAGTTGTACGGTTTGTTAAGAGGAAAAGTGACTGTTTGTTGGCTGGGAGCTGCTAATGTGGGACCTCTCCCTGAAAGCAGAGACATCTCTGTAACCCCTCTGCCAGCAAGGAGCTCTGACCCCAGCGGTTTGACGTGGGCCCTGGGGCTACTGCAACATCTTCTGGTTCTAGAAACAGCGTTTTTAACTGTGCTTGACTCTGCAGGTATGGGTGAATGTGGTTTGTCAAAAGTGACTTGCGGAACAGTGGTGTAGGACTCTTGCTAAGTAATGTTCACATCTAATTTCTGAAGTAATCTTTTTCCATGGTAATAAGGGTCATCCTCCAGCATGTGTGGAGGAAGAAGGCCTTAGCTACAAATGTCCTGATTTTTCTCTGCAAAGGTGCTCTGTTGCTTTATATAGCTAAGAAGGGCATCTAGGAGAGGTTTTAAAGAAAGCAGCTCTGCCCTAAAGTTGCTTGTGTTGGAGCTGGGAGGAGCAGCTTACCTAACGGGAATCATTTTGGGAAGCCTTACTGTATTGGGGAGTGCTGTGGGAGTGGAGGCACTAGGAAACAGCCGGTGCCCAGAGCAGTGCTGGGTAAGCCTGCCCTGAAGTTCTGGGAGATTCCTGTATACATATGTATAAATATTTATGTACCTATATGCCTGATGTGCTTATGTAAGTTTATGTGTTAGAGATAGCATGGTCTGTAGCTGGTGGTTTGAGTCTGGGATGAGCAGCTGCCTCTGGAGATAGAGCAAGGACAAGGCACTTCATAACGACTGGCCTGGCCGTGGGCATATCCCCAGGGATTGACCTGTCGGGTCTCCATCTGCTCTTACTCGGAGGGGGCTTTCTGAAGTGAACCAGGAGACATCTCTGGGTGTACAGACGCCGACCAGTGTGAATGCTGCAGGGTACGCTGGCAGGTAAAACTCACTTACTTGTGTTTCAAAGTCGGAGTGTGCAGAGGTGTGCCCGCATCGGAGGGTTCACGTGTAGCACTGATCACTTTGTGCCCGCTAACTGTAGCGTGTGGCCATGTGGGATGGGATCGGAGGTGTCTACGCTGCCTGTAGAGGAGTTCACGTGTATAACTTGATGGGCTGCAGGGCAGTGAAACCAGACGGAGCAGCATGGCACGTGGCAGAGGGATGGGTGTCTGGTGCCGCTGCCAGACAGCGGGTTTGGCCACAAGCCCCTTCACTCCCATGCAGCAGTATGGACTCAACCCCAGTATAATGTGTGTTGGTGCATGGCAGTTGCATCAGATCAATGTAAACATGTATATACTTTGTTCGGTGCATGTGTATTAGTGCACACACTCAGTTAAGCAGAGCAGTGCATCATACAGATACGTGCAGGGACTCCAGTGTTGCACAGAACTGCTACCGCAGTGCTGGTGTGTGAATGCGAGCTGGGGTCTTGCTGGTGAACAAATCTGCATTTTCCTAACTCAGATTCCCTGATAAGTCTATTAGCCTTCAACCTCTTTCTCCCTCACCCCTCCCCTTTTCCATTGTACCATGCAGGCAGTCCTTCATCATGGCACTGAGAATTATTTTCTTGTTTTAAATCTCAGTTTGAAAATGTCAAAGTTCAGATTTTGGAGAGTGAAGTCTGGGTGCTAAAAGCAAGAATGTTCTTTTTAATTAGAGTTATGCCCTCGAGCAGTGAGAAACCATTATGTTTTTATTCTTCCTCTGTACTTGTTCCAAAACCTTTTACATGATCAGACTAAAAGGTAAGTGCAAATGAGTAAGCAGCTAAAGGAGTAAAGCAGATTCATAAAAAAACCCAGGGAGAACTGCAAGTCTTGCTATTTTATATTTATGAAATAACTGACATTTTAGACTATGCTGCTGTTTCTAAAGAGGAGGTATTTGAAAAGACCATTTCCCTACCAGAACATTGTGCTTTGGGTTGTGCGTGTGAAGGTAAGCACTGTTCGTATGACATCTTTTTTAGCATTTTCGGTAACTTGGTATGATAGGTGACGTGATGCTTCAGCCAGGGAGGCTGAAGAAGATGCAGCTCTCCATTACCAAGGCCTGATACAGCTGTGTTTGCCCCAGTGGGTGTGATGCCCCTGCGGGTGCCCAGGGCTTCTCCCCCTGGCAGCACAGCCAGAGAGAAGTCATTTACTCCTTGTCTGGGTTTACTGCTGAGTGGGCTTAAAACCTTAATGATCGTAATGAATTTTGGGAATGAAAGACATTAGATTACTAGTATAAGTTACTGGAATACAAAAAATGAGACATTTGGGAGCAGGTGGAATGGGTATTTTAAAAAACGAAAAAAAACCAAAACCCCCAGAACTCCCATGCGTTTTACAAAAAAAACATTAGCAGAGTCTCTGATTTATTTTTTTTTTTGTGGATGCTGTGGCACCCACACTAGTGACAGAGTCCTGGTGAATGGACGATAAATGTATTTGCATTTAGAGATTTTTGCCATGGGTCTGTATCCCTTTTGGCACTGGAGATACACGTGACTGACCTGGAGATGCCGGGACTATGTTGCGCTTGGAGCTTCCCAGCTGTAGCTGAGGGTGGCAAACGCCGTGTGTCACTCGCATGAGCCCGTGTACCAAAGCCCAATTCGTGTCAGACCGTTGCGCTGTTCGTTCCCAGATTGTCTGCTCTCTGCTTGAGCACTGCAGGCTGTCTCTGGGGAAGTACCAGTCTGAGAAAACTAACTGAGCTTTCCCCCATATTCATAAAATCTAACTATTCACACAGCCTCTCTGTAAGCTGTTTGCCCCCAGAGGTGCCCATATGCACGCACAAGATAGAGCCCCCTAACACACGCACTTGCAGATACATTCCTGCATAAATTATATTTATGTACTACATGAAAGACACATCAGCCAATGTGTGAAACTCTGACAGGCATGAAACTTTGAGATAGAGAGGGAAAAAAAAAAAAATCTCACCTTTTCTGGCTTATGTTTTTCCTGATAAATATTCTTGCTGTGAGTGTTATAAAGGAGGATGTTATTTGATACAAGATACAAAAATAGGAAGGTGTTATCGCGGAGAGGAAAGCACTTCATTTGCCCTATTCCATCTTTGCCACAAGGTTGTTCTGTCTAGGAGACTGGGGGGGGGGAAGGCATTATTTTCAAAGGTGTCTGGGGCTTTATTTTCTTTTTTAAGGCATACGTTTTAATGTGGGCCAGTGCCTGACTCCATGTTGGGCTGCCTTGCGGGGCTCGTAACCCTCAGGCTGGGAGCGGTGCTCGCTGTTAAATTATTCTGCAAATCCTGAAATAGAGGAGGAGGTGAAAGCTGCAGCTGTGTGTTTATCTTTTGGTGTATTGGGCAGTGAGAATTCGAACCCAGGGCTAGATACCCTTGAATATGGCTTAACTGCACGGCAGAGTCGGTTGATCTGAAGGCCAAGCGCTGCCCGCGCGGGCAGCCTGTGCGTCGTGACACGGGAGCGCGGGGGGAGCTGCACGGCTGGCCCACGCCCCGCTGGAGACCCCACTGGCACAGACGGCGCTGGGCGCCGGCTGCGTGCAGCATAATGCGAACTGGGGGGGTTCTTGCTGGAGTACCTATTGCAGAGGTAAATGGCCTGGAGGCTGCCAGCGTGTTATTCCCAAAAGTGGCATTGCTTTATGGCTAGACGCTCTCGGTGTTAAGGGGACCTGCGGGTAGACCCCGGTGGCTGGAGGCTGCGTTCACGCTGACCCTCGGCTTCCTCTGTGCCTGCGGGAGCGTGGTGTCTGTGCACGGCTGGGGTGGACCTGGCCTTGGCAGCGCTGCTGGCCGCCTTGCCTTCGGCTTCGCTGCCGCTGCAGCAAACAGCCGAGAGGAGGTTTCTGGGTTATGGTAGCTGCTTTTCCAGTATCCGCTAAACTAAATCATCTCATTAGAGGGATGCCTGGAAAAGATGCATCGTGGCTGCTGTTATGCTTTGGACCTGTGGTTTGAACAACAGATGCGTCTTGTATCCAGAAGCCTGTGTGTGTCTGAGACCAGATTTCCTCTTATGGGTGAGAACTCAGGAGGATGAAAGGGATCATGAGGAGGGTGATTTAATGGAGCACTGATAAAGTCTGACTAAAGAAAACAGACTTCTGTGTTTTGTTTTGTTTTTCTCTTGCTTTTGCTGGTTCATTAAAAACTGTTTTATTTACTTTAAAGGTTTTATATTTATTCCCACCACAAGGGATGGAGTGAGGGAGGGCAGAGAAATCAAAAAGAAACATTTTGATAGCAGTTGCTGTCTGTCTAGATGCCAGCTTTCTTCAGGGAAAATCTAAACTGGCATGCTAGCTTGTTGAGTCTTGAATAATAAATAATGAGGTGCAAGGTGGACAGATGGGTGATGGATGAGTTTTGCAAGGCTTAAAGGGAGAAGAATTTCCTTTACTTCTACTGTTTGGTGGGTTTTTTTAAGCCTGATTCAAACAAAAGAACTAGATTATCAGCTGGAAAAATCCACATCCTCCCATTTAAATGGAGTTTCATTTCAACTAGGTTGAGGAAAATGAAGTTTGCCTTCATTACTGTAACTGTGTCTCCAGGCACAGCAGTGCTGGCGATCCCCGAGCTGCCCCAGCAGGCTGGGTTGGTATTGTTCCCCCAGGCATTAAAACATGAAGCAGAGGGTGTTAACACAGGGTGTTCTCCTTTAGTGACACTATCTTCATTTTTTTTTTTTTGTCTGTTCTCCTTAATAATGAACCATTTGGGTCTGGAATACATCTTGAGCTGTGTATGGCAGTGCAATAATAAGTGGAAATGTGCATCTGTTTATTTTGACAGGGAGCGTCTCTTGTGAAGGTGTTTATTGTTGGTTCCTGTTTTCCAGTGTGTTGGCAATCACCTCTGTTCTTTGCTGTGTAGTGCAGATGTCAGGGGTTTATGGCCTGGATTTTTGGAATCCCCATTTTTAAAGTGATTGAAGATTATTCCTGGCAAATCAACCTGTGAAGGGTTGGGTATTTTCCGTGACATGGAAACGACTAAAAAGACATCACGTCGTACCTGCGTGGGGCTGAGTGAATGTCCCTGCGTCCCCCACCAGCTGAGTTTCCCAGCCGCTCCCTGCAGGGCACAGGGCAGCCGTGGTATGCCAGGAGCAGCGGAGCTGAGGGGGATGCAGCAGGGTGAAGCTCCTCTGCCCCTGTTGTTCAGCTGGAAGATGCTAAAACTGTCTCCTGGCTCTTTTCCACTGGGCAGCAGTGCTGGAGTGTTCACTGTTTCCCTGGGGGATTACAGGAGTCAAAGATAGGTTAAATGAATGAAATTTGATGGCCTAAATAGGAGCTTGAACTGCAAGATCAAAGTCCCTCTAATGCTGCTGCCAACTTGTCCTCTCCACTCTCTCCTGAGTCAAATCAATCCCCTTCCCCAGGCAGTAACTTCAGTTCTCACCAGTAGATGCAGCTGGCTGCCTCCTCAAAACTCCTCCCCAGAGACTGAGCCCTGGCCTTCAGTCTGAGCCGCAGCCCAGGGCTTGGCCGCTCTCATCTGCGTTCCCACTCCGCACACTTGCGAGCTGGTCCCACTGCGTTGCCACCAGAAAGCGCGAGCCACCTGGGAAACGAGGATGAGGATGCGTCTCTAGAAGAACTTTCTCCTAACAAGGTATTTGTGTAGCCCCCCTACCGCCAAGCTTGGAGTGCGTACTGAAGCATTCTGAATTGTAACAGGGGTGCTTGCTCGAACTCTTTATTGGCACACATTGGTGGTGAGAGACCCTGGCTTGTCTTCTCCTGATGCTACTGACCCCTGCCAATTCCATCCCTGGGGTTGTCAGAGTATCAGAACACCTGGATGCTGGGTGACTTTTCTAAAATGTTGTGTCTCATGCAGACTGCATAACGAGAACTTCTAATCTTTCAATGGAAAAGCCAACTATAGAAGAGGCTGTCTCAGCTGCTCTGCCTTGATAAGAAGGCAAAGCTTTACAACTCGCTGTCAAGTCAACTCCTTCACGCACATGCAGGTCTACTCTGCCAAAAGCAGGCAGAAATGTAGAAAGAAAACCTCTCATCAGTTTCATCTCTATTGAAAACTATCTTGTCTGACAGTGAGTCTTTTGAAGATAGACATTTCCCACCTGTAGAACTCATCTAGGACTGGCAGCATCCCATCGCTGTTGCCTGAGGTCTTTCCTGTGCTCCCTCGCTGAGTCTCGCAGTCTGAGATTCCCTCTGCTCCTGCCTATTGAAATATGAAAAATAAAATAAAAAAACAGACCTTAAGAGCACAGGTCTGGCTGTTAATCCCAAACACATCGGTGTTTAGGCATCAAAAGCTTAATCATCCACTATTTATCCACTGCTGGGAGAACATGATGTTTAAGTTGATGGCAACAGAAGAATTCCTACAAGTGTTTCTCCACTTGTAAACATTTGGGATGAAGGGAAGTAACTGCCTTAGGTTAAAATAAAAAACTTGCCTTGGACTCCTGGGTTACTGATCAGGAATTTCTATTATTTGAGCAAGGCTTCTAATCAGCTGAAATAGCAAGTGCTGTGTCAGAGGATTATTCTAGGAAATGAGTATTACGTTTGATTATAACATTGATTTCGCACTTATTAAATCCTAGCCAAAGAAAGTGTCGAAGAATATTATTTCTATCCAAAAGCATTTTGTTACAGGCGGTATTTGTGCTTGCTAAGCCTTCTCTTAAGCTGGTGGTTATCCTTTAAGAACAGTGTTCATTGACTGAAGTGAGGGCACTGGTACGCTTTGCTGAAAAGGGGAGAGCCCAGACATGTAAAACAGCTTTCCTTTGCTTCCTGCGGGTGCCTGTGCACAGGTACATGTACACATCTGCCTTCAATGGGGGTGATTCTCCAAGTGCCGGACTGCCTAGCGGCATGGGACACATTTATTTCAGTGGTTTGGGGCTTTGGAAAACTTCCATAATTGTTTACTGGGAGAGTTTGTTTAATAAATGGGAGGGAGTACGGACCCAGCTCCAAGATCTTAGCATGCCTGCCTTCAAGCACAGGAGTCTCTTGATGCGGTCACGCCTGGTGGCCTGAGCCAGAGTCAGGGAGTGGAGGGGAAGAAGTCCGCCCAGAGGAACAGGGTTGTAGATGATAGAAAGACAATATTGAGTAATACAGGTTTCAATAAGCAGCTAGACACTGTTTCTTTGATATTATTTGTAGAAATAGAGGATGGTTGCTGTCGAGGTTATTTAACAGTCAGAAGAGACTGTGAGTGAGTCTTCTTTCCAGCATCCTGTGAAAGTCACTCGGTGGCTCCTAATTTCCTACACCACCAAATGAAGCATAACTTTAGCTTGGGCTAAGGTGTTTCTGCTGGGAAGATACCCAATCTTGCATACGAAGTAAACCTGTGAATCGGTTCTGATTCTGGAAAGGGCAGCATCTGTGTGAATGTATGTGCTGCATAGTGGGTGGATGGGTGGGCATGAATGTTGACACATACATTAGAAGGCTCAGTGGTTGAGTATATATTTTTTTTCTGAATTCCCACCAAATGACCATGATAATGCCACTGATGATCACAGTGTCATGTAGAGTTCAGTCTACTAGAGACACTTGCTGAAGGCTATGATCAGGGTACCACATACCACCTGATCTCAGTAGCAGCCTGGGTGTGTGCTCTTTGCCCATGGCAAGTGAAAGGTGATGCAATTTCATATCTATCGATGATGTACAGGAGGATTAGGAGATGTTGACTGTCCTAGCCATAATGCACATCTGTGGGGGGTATTCCTAGCCCACTGCCTATGACCTGGCTGGTTCACAGCAACCTGTAAAATCCTGAACACTAAGAGGTTAATTGGCTGCTTCCTATCCACCAACTGAAGACTATGTGCTGAAAGAAGGGGACACCAGAGACCTGGAATGTGGTGGTCTCCTTCTGAGTCAGCTAATCTAGAAACATTAATCTACTATGCCAATTAAATGTTTAGAGAAGGTGAAGCACTATGTAAGTTGCAGGTGTTGTGGGAAGCCTGGGTCATTGCAATGCCAAAGGTGCCATCTGATGGATGGGAGATTAAACAGAGGTCTCCACTACAACTGCTCATTAATGATTCTGTAGCATTTTTTGTGACAGAAATCTTCCCTGGGAATTGAAGGTGAACTCCTGATCAAGATCTGAGCTTATTTTTTTTTTTCAGCTTCCTGTCAGTAAAAATTGGATGCAACACTGAAAACCAGTATAAGCTATGAAAAACACTAACCTGAAGGTAACAGATGGTAAAAGAATAATGATGGATCCAGTCAACAATAATTTCCTGTCCTATAATTTCTTCTGGCTGTGGCACTGTGCTGCAAGCTGAATGGCTGAGCTAATTTCCGGACTGTACCAGGGTCTTTCTCTATGATGTGAGATCAGATCACATAGGTCCATGCTCCTCATTTTGGATGCCTGGCTTGATTCCCCTGAGATGATTTTGAGCTGATTGTTCTTCCAGTGCTTGCACTGACTGTGCCTGGGGCTGGACCTGGTCCTCAGGCTTTGCAGAGCGCTGGCAGTTCTGCTTGCCAGCTCAGTGGTGCTGGGCAATGCCCAAGTGCTTTGGAGGTTGGATCCTGTGCAATTTGGCCAGTGCCACACAGAAGGTAGCCTAAGCCAAATCCCCCTCTAGGTGTAGGCTAGTCCTTAGCCACAGAGGGAGACTTCCAGTCAAACCAGTGCCTAGCCCCTCAAGTGGAGGCATCCAGAGATAATGCTTTTTGTAGGCTGGAAAGGGAATGGAAACCCACCTCCTTTACAGCAGCGTAATATGGCCAAGTTCGTTAACATTTATTAGGTAATGATGAACTGTACTATTGAAATGCCTGTAAATAAGCAAACTGTCTACAGATGGCCACTTAATAGGCTCTGCTACCGGGTTGTAATACCTGACCCCACGCGCAGATGTTGCTTTCCTTGAGCAGCTGTGCCGTGCGGGTCTGCTTTCTGCCAAGGAAACCTTCCCTACCTTCTCCAGCTGAATTTCAGCTTCTTGAAGTCTATGTGCTTCCTCCCCCCCACCCCAACCCCGTTCCCAAGGTATTATCATTTCCACAGTTTGTTGTTTGGAAAAGCAGGCTGTGGTGCCTGTCATCCTTTGTGTGTGCTTTGTCTTTGTGCCAGCTCGCATCCCGAGGAACTGCAAAGTGGCACCCGCGCTCTCTGTCTCACAGCAGGCATGTTTTGCATTTACTGACACATGGGGAGTGACTGACTAATACTAACATGAAAACAATTCTGACAGAACAAGGGCTTGATGCAGGGGGAAAAAAAATATCCAGGAAAACAGAGCGTGTTCAGCATATGCTATTGCTTTCACCAGTTCAATAAATATTTATTGTATTTCTTATAATTGAGTTTCTCCTGTGTAAACCTAAGTGGAAGAGAGTATAAGGAGAAGTTTAGGCAGATGGCCTTTTTTTTTTTAAAAAAAAAAGCAAACAAAAATAAAACAAGATCCCCCATCCAAGCACACCAGCAGAGGTTTCTCACAGTATAAATGAGAAAATATTCCAAAAGAGCTTTCTCCCAGCAGTGCAGATAAGGGAAGAAAACCAACAATAGAAAAAGCAGAGGAAATGCGGCCCCCCCAGCCACCTCTCCGTGTTGATTTGGGACTTGAGGCATGCTTGTGGGGGGGAACCTTCATCCAGCAAATCCTGATGTTAGATGAAGCCTTTCATCATCAGAGCTTTTAGACACTTTAAAAAAATATATATTTGTGGTTAGGAGAAGGCAATAACTGAGGCCATAGTAACAGACGGTCTGAATCCATTAAAGATGAGATGACAGAAAAGATACTTGATCTGGTGGGAATAAATCTAAAAATCCGTAGGTCTCATGTTGGCTGGTTATTCTGCTGGATAGCTGTTCCCTGGTCACCTCTCCTTCATTTCTGCAGCGACCGTTGAACCGGATTTTCTTTTTTTGGTCTACCCACTCTGCTTGCCTTGGTTGAGCTGCTAAAGCCCTGCTCCTTGGATTTAATGAGAGTCTTCAGGCTGTTTGGAATTTGTCATTTTTAATGCTGCTTTTTGGCAGAAGCATCCATGTTCTGTGACATTTCCCTTTAATTTAGAGCCACTTTGGAGCATCTGTAAATGGTCATGAGATAGGAATTTTAATTGTTTTAATTATATTTCTATCTTTCCCAACCCCCTCTCTCCAATGGACCTTTTTACATTGCATCAGAGAGAATTTTCTTCCCCCCCCCATACATTTTTCAGATACTGACATCTGGAGACATTCATCAAAGAATAACTTCTACTAGAAACCAAAAATCCATTAATGAAGCTGGAACTATTTGCATAGTAGAAATTATACTTAATAACCTTTAAGGGGAAAACTCATGTGATTGATGTAGAATACAATTATAGTTAATGGTCAGGGCGCAGGGGTGTTAAAGCCTGTTGTTTTTTCAGATCTACTCGTCAGTCTCTGGCACGCTGGGGCCGGTGCTTCTTTGCAGGGCACAGGAACTGGAGGAGGGGGCTGTTCCCAACAGCCCTGCTGAAGGGCATCATCTGGGGTGCACGTTACACCTGAAAGCTGTCCTGCTGGCACCGAACGTGCAGCAGAGAGCAGGGCTAGTCTGTAGCACCTAAGCTCTTCACCGAGGCCTGTAGAAATGCAACAGCGTTTCTTGGGTTCTGCTGGGAAAAAGCCATCTGTAGGGGCTGCTGCATTAGGAGAGGGGAGAAAAATGAGGTTTGCTCCACACCTGCGTATCTAACCACCACCATGTGAAAGGCTGCTTTCACATCCCTCTATGTGAAGGGCGCAGGGAGTCTCTAGGAGGAAAACGGTGCCTGTAGTGGCCATGGATATGATAGGCTTTTCTTGGAAAGTTCAGGTATCTCGTGTGTCTCTCAAAGATGGGTTAATGGAGCAAGCAGGCATACAGCCCAGAAGGTCACTGGGAAGAGGAAACGTGCAAAGTTGACACAGATGCTGATCGTGTGCCCTGCAGGGGAGCTGCCTAGAGCAAGTTAGGGCTAACTCCATTAAAAGAAATTATTTTTGCACCAGCATGGAGGAGATAGCTGGGAATTGGACCTGTGTGTCTGTCTTCTGCCCCTGTGACTCAGAAGGGAGCTCGGCTCGCTCTCCTGCAGCTGCGCTGCTGCCCCGGTCCCAACGGGAGCCCGCTGAAGAGGGTCAGCTAATCCAGTCCAGCTCCCAGCTGGGGAAGCGTAGAACCCAGCAGACAGCCAAGTGACAACGGGATCACTTGGTAGGTCTTTGTAACTCTATTACATTTGTGTGCCTGTGTTATCAAGTGAGCAGGTTGCACTCTGGATTCATAGCAGATTTTGATCTTTTGTGCTGAAGCAGGTGACATTTCTGTAATTTGGAGCTTCTTATGTCCAGTGCATAGCATTAGTGTTAGTTCTGTGGTGCCAGTATCCAAGAAGGGTTAGTGCTGAGATCTTTAACAGAGTCCTTTAAAGTACTATCTCAGGGCAAGTAATTACGTTACTACAGAGCTGCCCCTTTCTCACCTCTGTGCTTTCTGCCCTTGGGCACTGCCCGTTGCTTTTTCATTCTCCAGCACTTGGGTCCTGGCCTTTGGCCAAGCAAACAGAAAAATTTATTCTAATTCAACATAAAGGTAAAGGCATAGTAGTATCTCCTGTGTTCAAGGTGAAGGGCTGAGGTCTGAGGAAGCAGGTGGATATTTCAGAGTCTGTGTGTACAAGGAGCAATACAGAATGAGGAGAAAAACAAGCCTGTGTAGAAAAACCTGAACCCTTTAGGGGACTTCTTGTTTGGTAGAGCTGGCCACTCAATCCTCTCCATTTTTGGCAGAGAAATATCAGTCCTAAATTCCCCGTCTTTTAAATCTGCAAAGCAGCAAGTGAGCCATGAGGATTGCTATCTTCTCTGAGCGGGGCTGAAGAACAAAGTCTTCTCTCCCACACAGGACCAAGAAGGGAGCAGAAGACGCCCGCGTCTCACCGCCTGCCCGCGCTGGGCCCAGGGCTGCTCGGCATAAGGCACGGTACTGCAAAGGAGGGGCACGGGAGCCCGGCACGTTTCTCCCCATGGTTGCAGCATTGCACCAAAGGTGCTGCGTAGGAGGATGCTGGAGTTCTGTATTCCTCTAAGGATTTCCAGATTACAGAGTTTGTTTTTCTGTTTTTAAAGGGATCAAAGTTTCTAAGCTGATTTTCATTCAGATGTCTAACTGATAGTGGTGACAGCAGAGGAAATCAAAGGAGGGAATTATTGTCTGTGCATCTCAGTCATTCTTGTGGCTGCCTTTATCTGTGAGAACATTTCTGTTCCTTAAAGCCACACTTAACATAAACATAAAACCTTTTTGGCAGGTGGGCTCTGTGCTGGTACTTGGATTTTTGGATTTCTCTGTGACAGATGGAGTCTTTGTCCCTTTCAGATCTGGGGCTTTGCACTTGCATTCTGTTTTCAACTGCTCTTTTATTTATTACTCACAAAAGGGAAACAACATAAAGGAAGCAGGGAAAAAAGAATATTTAGTATTTTTCGAGCAAAAAAAGGGCTTAAATGAAGACCTTCCATCAATCCTTCATGAGCTTGGGGTCATCTTAATATGTTTTTGCAAGCTGATTTCCTTTTACCAGAGCATGATTCACTCTCACATGTAGGCTTGCAATTTAGAGTTGCAGCATTCTGTGTACCAAAGAATTTGCCCTGAGAAATTATCATTGGTAATGATAGAAGGCAGTGGCTTTCTATCTTTGTAGATGGTGGCCACCATATTTAAAACTCAAGCAGTGCCAGACCTTATCTACCCATAGTATAGACCGGTAAGTTATCCTGGTACAAACTAGCCCAAGTATATGCAGGCAAGTGTTTCAAAGAGAAGAAGGGCTCCTTGGTGCATGGCCTCTTTGCCACTGTATGTTCTTTAGTCATGCCTGTAATTGGACTGCAAACACTCTCTGTGCCGGACTTGCCAACCTTAGACGAATGTGAGGCCTGGAGGGGCTACTTGACATCCAGACTCCTCATAACTCTGCAAATTCAGACTTGAAGGCTATGGCCTGGCCTTCTGTGGGAGGCAGCTGCAGAGAAGCAGGCGATGCCTGTAGCTCTGGTTGAATCAAAAGGTGCGAAAAAGGCAGGGCACAGCTTTCTCCCGCTCTCCCTCCCTCTCTGCGGCAGACCTGATTTCATATTCCAGGCATCCCTGCACCTGATGCCTCCACGGTGTGAGTGGGAGTTCAGCGAGTAAGTTACGGAACAGCCTCGTCCAGGAGGCAGAGCGAGCCTGGTGTACCCACCTCGGACGAGACAACAACCCCTCCTTCCCCAGGTACCTTGCCATGTTGGTTTTGTTAGCCACCCACTCAAAAAATAAATAAAACAAATAAAACTTAAAATTTGCTGGCCAGTTCAGCCAGGAGTGCAGATCTCTCTGAGAAAGCAAATCAGCTCACCTGCTGAAAGCTATGAGATGGGAGATAAGAAACAAGATGCTTAAATCAGGATCCTATTCAAAACTAAGTCTGTGCATGATTATTCTTTGTCTTACCACTCCTTGAGGATGTTTAGAGGACATTAATGACTTGTCTTTCACTCAGAGATCCCAGAGCAAATCGTAGATTGTACACAGTATGATAAATCTATTCTGCAGTCAAAGGCATGCCTGGACCAGTCTGAGGCATGTTTCATTTGTACTACAGTGCCATTAGGTGGCATATGAAATAGTAATTTGTCAGGCTTCCACTTTGCACTGCACTTGAGCTAATCCATGAGCCCAGTGCAGGCTACTGCCCTTCACCCTGTGCAGCTGGGGCCGGGCAGCCTATGCAGAGCTCTGGGTACACTGGCACCCAGGCTTAGACCTACGCTAGGTCTGTGCGTGCACGCTGAATCTGTACTTGTGGTGCTGGGGTACAGCTATCTATGGGGCAGCTGTTCCAACCAACGCTGAAATGCAGCCATCTCCGGGGTGAAAGGTACAGGTTAGCTTTTCAGCCAAACGGCTTGGGATTAGTGGCAAATAAGTTTGCATTTGGTAGAGATTAGCAAAGAAAATTAGAATTGTTCAGATAGCAGTTACTCTCTGGAGTTAGATTCTTCCTCTTGCAGAAACCGTCCTGGAAATAACTGATTAAGGCTTCAGTCTTGAGTCTTCTCTAAACTCCTGCTCTTTCTTCTCTCCCCTTTCACTGTAACCTGATCAGCAGAGTGGGTTGGACAGTGATGCTGGTGAAGTGACTCTCGGGTTTGGGGAGAAGCTCTTTCTCTCTGAGAACCAGCGGCACCGGTTTTCATGGAGTCCAAGTTTGAGTTTCGTTGACAGCCTCCAGTTGTAGCACTGATCCAGCCAGATGGCTTAGCCTATGAGGTCTGGTGGGATCACAGGCAGAGACAGTGAGAGGAACAAGTGGATTATTATGGTTTCCACAAAACAAATCTCACAACCACGGATAATTGAATAGATCTTCTCTGTGCTTATTCCAGTTTTGTGAGCTCGAGAGACACACTTTGAAGTGCTTCATTTTACCCCCAATTAACTTTAATTCATCTTGTCTTGAGCTCTTGAGAATGGAAACCCTGCCAGATTGGTTGTCTTAAGTCCTTTTTAAAAAAAGGCAAAAATGTGAGGTTCACACTGATTGCACCAAATTCTTTAAAATAAGAGCATTTGAGTGAACTATTAAATTTTCACCTCTATGGAAATAAGGCTCTATGTGCAAAGTGGAGAGCCTGACAAGTGATTATTACTTTCTGTGCAATGTAATGGCCTTGAAGTACCATAGGAAAAAACCCCTATCACTTTAATTCATTTACTTGGTGGGGTCTAATGAGTAATATTAAATGCTCCTACTAGAAAATCAACATAAACCACTGTCATCCCATTTTGCATTAAGACTAGGATGTATTAGATATGACTGCAGTTCTAGTTTGCTACAAAGGCATAAAACTTGCTTTGGAATGACGAGAATGGAAGGAAATAGCAATTTCTGTGGGTCTGAATATGGCCTAACTGATACCATTTTGCACAGAGACTCCATTTGGTATAAATGAATAGTTTGCATGCTGTATTTTCTTTTTCTTACTCCCCCCACTTTTCTATACACAGAGCTGCCAATTTGGTCAGACCTTTGACTGCTGCAGTGGGCTTCTGTGGGCAAGTAAGGGTGAGACATAAAATAAGGGCAGGAATAATGCTGAGGAAAAACAAAACCAAGGCACTGCAGGTGCAGAGCTTCTCAGGAAAGGAGTCAAAGTAGACAGAAACCTGTTGGACTTGGATTCTTCCAACACATGAACATTTAAGTATAGTCAACTAAGTGGTAGTGCAGTTCGGGAGTACAAGTGCAGTAAAAATGAGAGACTGAGCATAAGTGAGGTGGAAACTGGAGAACCATTGAGCAAGTTGCAGAAGTCCCCCTTGGCTTTGACTGAAATCCTTGCCAGCAAACTCATGAACAAAAAGTTAGTCTTATTGCTTTGTTACTCTTTAATCTGGCAATAAAGTCTCCCGTATAACAAGAACGCTTATTATTACTGCCTGACCACCTAAAATTGCAGTGCAACAAGAGAACACCTAATAGCCAATGTGTTATCCCCATGGAAGGAAATGATCCATTAGCAAAATGCTATAAACTGGCAGGCAGGAGGGCAGCTAAGCATTTTGACCCTATTAGCCTGGAGATAGGAAACCTAGTAATCCTAAATGTGATTGCCTCAGAGATAAGTTTAATTACTGAAAATGCTAGAACTGCAGAAAGCCTGCAAAAATCCATCTTTCTTTGGGAGCAAAAGGAAGCAACGAGGTAGTCTAACAACTAGAAAAGGGGACAAAGAGCCCCATATTTAGTCCATTTCATCCTTATGTAATACTAACATGTAAAATATACCAACTTTCTCCAAAGGGATTATGGGATGCTCTCTTAAATAAGTATTTCTACTGCATCTTTGTTTCCTTTTAGCACTTTTCTCTAGCATCTGGATGATGCCCTCAGTTCTGAAGCTGTGCATGCATGGAGGTATGTTGTGTCCCATCCTTCCAGTTAGAAGGGTCCAGAGAAAGTGTGATCACAGAGCCATGTGTACAGAGAAGTTAATTTCATGAGCATAAGAACTCCATAGTCTATTAATTGTGGCTATCACAGGGAATAATGGAAGTTATGTTGTGCGAGCTGGGAAACCTCTTGGAAACCAAAGGATTTCTCTATAGAAAGTTTTAATATCAGACATAATAACTATGAAGTCAATCAAGCATCCAAGTGGGGAAGTGAAATGCTGATGATATGGGTTATCTGTGCCATGTGTATTTGAAGGGCTGTGCCATGTGAAGGGTTATCTGTGCCATTCCTTCAATAGTTAATACTTCTAGGAATGAAGACCTAAGAAGGCAACTCATGCTGCAGCTGAGATCTGGAGGCAATAGTATCAAGTGACAGACAGTTATGTTGTCCAAGTCCTGTGTCCTCAGATCTGCTTCAGGGGCAGTGAAGAGTAGCTCAACCATATGACTATACAAATCAGAAATCCTTATGCCTATATACAGTTGTAGACTTACAGAATATTTTTTTCCACAGCACTATCTAACTCTCTTCTGTTTATCTATGAAAGCAGTAGTAGTAGCATTCCAGGTTATCATTAATTTAGGTCCTTGCTGATGGTAGTTGATCAGTAGCTGTTGGCTACTTTAAATAGAAGCGCTAGTTACATTGCTTGAAGTTGTTAGAAGAAATTCCTCCACCAACAGTTAAAGGAAACTCCAAGACAGCCAAAAGCGTAGCTAGGTATAAATCCAAACAGCGGTACATCTTATATACCTTTGGGTGACTGCCTGCCTTTAGCCTGTGGCTGTTAACTTTGACTATTCCATAGATATAGACACTTATCTCGGTGAAGTCTTAACGATCTCCACCATGTCTTTGAAGTCAAAAGACTAACCTGAAGAGAAGTCTTACACTAGGACCATGGCCATGGATAGGGGTAGGAGGAAACGGTTGACATCAAGTAGAGCTGAAGGTAAACGTCATGATTCCTGCCTTTTTTTTCCCTGGCTTCCTCAGGAATAAAATTAAGAACTAAAATTCAGAAGTCAGATGCATCAAATAATGTCCTGTTCAATGCCAGTTGTACTGTGGTGTGCTTTGGGAAATAATAATCCTTTTTTTCTGGAAGGGTTTGGCACATTCAGTATGGGTCCCATGTGTTCGGTCACTAGTATGAAGAGAGACAGTTATTAGCTTTCTGAAACTATCTGTTGTGTGAAATGGCGAGAGCCCCGAGTGGAGATTTTTCCATCTATTATGGTAATTCAGAGCATCAACCCAGGGAAGCAACTCGGCAGAAGTTCCACAGATGTGTCCTCAGAGCCTTTTTAGTTTAATTCTTAAAACCATCCCAGCTAAGCTCTGTGAAACAAAGCAATGACTGTATCCACAGGTGGGGGGCTCAGGCAACCCAAGCCAGCAAAAGGCAATCTTCCCTTCTTGGGGGAAGAAGGTGGGGGAGACAACGCTGTGATCCTGGAAGCCTCATCTTCAATGTCCGGGGCTGGAAGTAAAACCAGCTCCTCTACTTAGCTGAAAGCCAAGGAGGACCTTGCAATTGTTATTTCAAACACGGTCAGCTGGGCAGGAAAAGTTTAAACTTCAAGGTATGGTTGTGCATGTTATCTGACCCGAATGGTTTACTAAACAGTCTCTATGATTGAGGAGAAATAATTGTGCTCTTTAACATCTCAATAGCAGAGTATATCGATCATGTCGAAAAAAACCTACCCTAACTGCTAATTGAAACAGCAGTTGATTAGCAGTGGGTGCAGCACCCGCTGTCGTGGCAGGGAAAATAGTTGTTAAGGAATCGCTTGGAAAGGACTGGCATCGTTGATGAGGTTAAGGAAGAGCCATGCCCTTATGTCACTGCAGGAGATGGACTGATGAACTGAGACTAAAAGAGGAGGCAGGTGACCCCCATCGACGGCGGAAAGGCGGCAGCCTCCACCGGGTGGCTTGCTTTCTTGTTCCCAGGCTTTGGCGTGCCGTCAAACGGGGCTACTTCAAAAAGCTTCCAGCAAGTCTGAGACTTCAAAAGACCAGATGTGAGAATTTCATTTTAATGCACTGACACTAAGCCCAGGGTCATTGGTAATATCTTGAAGAAGTAACAAGCGATTGTGTAAATATGTGTCCCCCAGCCGTCTGCTTCTGTTAGACGGTGCTGGGTATTTTATCACAAATTAATCATGCATTCTGACAGTAGCTGGAGTGGCACTTTCTGCTAAACGTATCCCTTTAATTAAATGTAGATGCTCCATCTTCAGGCTGACAGTCTCAGGACACCTGTTTAATTTTTTAATTGGGGCCAATGGTTTGCCTGTTCATCGTGCTTTTCCTTTTTGCATCTTCTCATCCCCACACATGTTTGCAAAATGTACCAAGCAGAGCTACAGATATTGAACAGGACAGGCTGGGCTGACAGCTAAGGTCACTCCAGCAAAGGGCTGGAGCACTCGTGTGCTTGAACTGAGAAGGCTGCTGCGTCTGTTAAATGCAGATTGACAGAAGTGTCCAAGGGACAACCTTTCTTTTCTATAGGAAGCATTTAATTACTGTTTTGCATTCAGTGGAAACGCTCACAAGTTTCTGCACTCAGATCTCCCTGAATCATGATGTGTCTGATCACAATTTTCTTTCTCTTCCATCTAGCCTGCTTGAAATGTGTTCGAGAGAGCTTTTTGTGGGGGATTTGGAGCATTAAAATGGCCTTTTTGATCCTCTTAGAATCCCTAAACAACGAGTGGGTGAGCTGCTCTTTTCTTGTGAGAATCTAGATGTATCTGCCCTTGCTGTGCACGGTTTCAAAAGGCTGGTTTGGAAATATTGTTTTGTTTAGTGATTATGTTCTGAATTGAGTGTTTTATGCTTCATTCCTTCAAATGGAGGATTTGGCTTTCTCTTTTCTTTTCTTTGGATTCATAGTGCTTTTCTGAAGTCAAGAAAGATATTTTTATTATTATTTTTAAGTAATACACTTTGCATTTCCAGCTAAGGATCCTTGAAGACCTCACAAATTGTAATTAAGCTATACATCACTTGAAGCCTGGTTTTCTGCAGGGCTGCCTTGCTCTCCACATGAGATGGCTGCTGGTAGCATCCCTTTGTGGAAGAGACTGAAGGGTCTTCAAGGCCTTCCAGCTCTCTGAAGACATAGTTCTTAGTAAACATCTTTTCTGGGTGCTTCAATTCAGTAAGGAAGAAAAACGGAGCTCTTTCTGCTCATTTTGCACCTGTTTCTACAGAGCAATTTGCAAGGTAACAGCTGTCAGATGGCTGCTTCTGGAAATGAGGCCTGGAATAATATCCCACTTATTCAATTGACTTAGGTCAGTGTATACCAGGGCTGTTAGTACGGTTAATTCACATTGCTGTACCTTGCACCCTGTTCACGTGTCTGATGTCTTAGGCTGTGGCAGGAAATCCTCTCTGGAACAAAGTATCTTCACATCGCTGGTGTTTGTATGATGTAAGACTTGTTCAGAATCCTTCCTGATTACCTCATTTGTGGCAGCCTTCCAGCTGCAATACCACGCTATATTGCATCATACCTGGCTCACCTTCCCTTGCGTAAGGGTGCCCTGGATTGCCCCACAGGCACCTTAACGTGATGCCACTTTCCTGTCCTGATGCTGGCACTAAGATTCAAGTGTCTCTTTCCTTTTTAATTGTGTTAAGTAGTCATGAACTGCAGGAATACCTGTATTTTATAGTCTTTTATGTGGACTTCACTATCTTGTTGAAGCACTTCATGTTTGGCTTACCTGGACTGGACTCATTGCTACTGCAGGGTTTCACCAAAAAGTCTGGGCCAGAAATAATGCACAAAAGGTGCATTTCAGGCACATACAGCCCATATCCTAACTCAGGCTGGAGAGATGGGAAATCTTTCGGTGACTGTCAGAGGACATGACCAGAGCGGGCTGTTGAAGAGGAGATGGATCAGGCTGCAGTGAGGGAGGGACTTCCAGGCACTTTGTTGTTAGATGGAAGTTGGAAAGTGGGGGGTACGTACCTCCCTGGGAGTTATCCTCAACTTTGGAAAAGATTCTGCTGCTTAAATACAGCAAGTCTGACAATGGGCAAAGGGCCCCTCCCTCGCTGCTCCTCTCTGCTCCCCATGGGCTTTTCAGGGGCACCCTCCGGAGCAAAGGGTTGCTATCCGCACAGCGGCACGGTGCCTGGAGACGCGGCTCCCAGGCGTGCTTGGGCTCCGCGTGCTTCCTGGGGGAGCAGACTTTGTCTTCAATGCCCTACCATGTTCAGAAACTCATTTATTTACAGCTAGCTTTTTTTTTTCTTTTTTTATTTTGCCATTTAAGATTGTTTTAAAACAGTCAGGTACTCCAGGATGTTTGGGCTTTTTGTTTTAATGTCCTCCCTTCCAGAAAAAAGCTTGACAAGAGAGAAACTTGGCTTCTTTCATAGAAACGCTCATTAACAAATATCAGAGTGGGACACTAATCCTCTCTTTGGTTCCTTTCTGTATTGTTTTTGTTGTTTGTGGGTTGTGGTTTTTTTTCTTCCCCTGAACATGCAGCACAGAGCGAACTCGGGAGGGGCTAGAGAGGAGACAAAGAGGCAACTGATGCTTCTTACTTGACCGAGCGAGGCTGAGAGACTGTGCTGAATGAGAGTAGCTGAATGTGAAGAGTTAGGGACAGGAATGAAGTCCTGAAGCTGAAATATAACCCAAACTTGACAAGTTTTGGTGAAATACAAAATGTGACAAATGCTGATACTTGGTTAAAACACTGATGACCACATCCGGGCGCTGTGCTGTCAGATCTCTTACAAGTCTCCAAAGCAAAGAAAACTCAAATAGCTCTGACTTGCATGCTCCTTAGGTACAGTTGTCTAGGTATTGCTCATAGACCTTTCTCTCTGGGGCTGGACTTTGTGCTGGTGTAGACACAACACAGCAATCAAAAGGATTTTTGCACTGGCTCTGGATCTTTCTACCCCAATTCAGACCACAGAACCGGTGCAGAGCACTGTATGAACAATGTATGGAGCCGCTCCCAAGTCTGGCACTCGTGGCAGGCTTTGATGTGGAGGTTCATACTAAAAACCTACTGTTCAAGAAATATCTTCCCTTTTACCCCTCTCTTCTGGGATTTGCCCAGAAATGGCTTGTGTCTGAGAGCCTGATAGCATTTGTGAATGAGTTGGTCACAGTCCAATCCTTAATAGCCATCTGTGTTTCTCTGCATCAGACTGATCCAGCTCAGTTGGTCTGATTAGCACAGCCCTAGAGAGGCCACTGGCTAAATATCACAGTGCGTAAACCTTAGCCTCCAGCTTCGGGCTGGGTCCATCATGCCAAGAGGTAAAGGGATGCTTTTTTTAGCCACTGATGATGCTGTGTCCGGTCAGAGTCTCTGTTTCTGATCCAAAATGTTTTGGGCCGGGTTCTGATTCCCTTAACTCTAGCTTCATAGTAACTTAATTTGCCTGTAGCCATACTAGTGAAAATAATTAAAGAGTAAAGGATTATTTGGTGTGAGGAAAGGTGGAAGAATTGGGCCCTTGATTAAAGTACTAAAAATAGCTAAATAGAGTTTCGAAGAAGATGTAATTACTTCTTTTATCTGCCCAGCTCTTATCGTTTGTGAAAGTTACTGGATACTTCTCGGTGTGTTTTCAGACCTGTGACTTGATTGCATATTGCAGAGTCTTTTATGCGGCTCCTGAACATCGCAGCAATCTCTGCTTAAACAAATGTAACAATGGTAGTCAGGTACCTATTGCATTTGCTATTTTTGTCCTGTCAACTCATCCTTTCACAAGACACAATTTGAAATCAGTTTCTTCCATATTTATTCTCCATCAGTGAACTCCCAGATCAGATTTGCTCAGGTTTAAAGTCAAAACAAGGTTTCTGTACCTGCCAGTGCTGAATGCTCAGCCTGACATCTAAAACTCAAGCTGTGCTCTTCCTGCTGTGTGAGTTACCGTGTCAGCACTCATGGCTCTGGAACCAGCCCCTCGCTGGCAATTTTGCTGGAGATGCAGAAGGTGGAAAAAATTTTGCTTGCTGGTCTACGCAAATTTTTTAAATCAAAAAACTAAACACGCATTAAAGCCAAACTTCTTTCTCTTTTGCAGTGGGCTATCTCTGGTGTTTTCGGAGCTGCTCCAAGACTGTGCAGGTGCTGTAGAGAGGGGAGTGGGACCATAGACTTGGAGCAGGCTCTGAAGGCAGCCATGAGTGCTAGCACAGTGTCTTTTAACTGATGTTACCCTTCTGCTTAAAAGCAAACAAAGAAATACCTCCTTCAGTTTATAGGCTTTATTGTTTCCTGATGCAGCCCATTAAAGAGACAAATGGGTTTACAGTAGCCTGCAATACTGTCCAATGTGCTGTGGTTGATATATAAATGACAGCTTGAGAATTTCCTCTGTGTTTTCTCAGCAAGGCTCTTTTTAATTGTTAGAAGGTTTTCTCTTTTTCTTCCATTAATGTGATGTCATTATACTGCAGCTCATGGGACTTTACACTAAATATTTCATGTTGGGAAGCAGAAGTGGTACTTCCTTTTTTTGCTTGTCATGGTTTTGATTAGGAATTCCACTGATCCCTGTCCAGAAGAGCCCTAACTAAAATGCAGCTAGGGAATTAATAAGTAAAAAGTGCACGAAAACTTTTTGTCAAAGTTAGGACAATAAGAATTCCTACAGTTTCTTAGTCTTCTCTGTCTGTCTCTCAGCCCTCTTAGCCTGAACAGAGATACAAATTAATATTCTATTAAGAAAGAAAATTTTGCTTTCTTCTTGCCGAGTCGGTTTTGGCTTGAATGCCCTGCTGTGTGCATGGGAAGTTGTTAGGGATATTGAGAGGAATAAACTGTGCTCTGGATATTCAGGAATGTTCTGGGGTCTCTGTTCATTACGGTATCTTTTTTTTTTTTTTTTCCTCCAAGCTTCAGTATTTTGGATCTAGTTGGAAGACCTTTGGCAGAGGCAGAATGACAGTGAGAAAGTAAATTCTGGGTTTTGAAAATATTTTTTAAAAAGTCCAAATGTCAGTGTAGTTTCCGTGTGTTCTTGTGGTTGGACTAGTTGGGTAATCTACTTTTTTGTTCCCCTAAGGTTAAATCAAACTATGCCTATTTATGTCAAAGGAAAAATGTTTCCCCCAATTCCTTCCTCTGAGGCTACACTTGAAGTATGCAACCTATGGGAGGCCAGCTGCCAGTGCAAAGAACGGGAGCAGAAAGGCTTTCCCTTAATGAATGAGTTTATGTGCCATTAACGTTGTTGATTGGTTTCATGACAAAATATTGCAGTGCAAAACAGAGAGCTGCCTTGTCTTCCATCCAGGAGCTGCTTATCAGCTTTGACGTTACAAGCTACTTCATTGTACATTTTCAGAGGATTGTGAAATTTCTTAAAGCAAGTGGCAAAAGGTGATTTTTTTTTTTTTTGGTTTCTTCACGTCTGCGCATGCCAAAGTCTTGACAAGGTGAAGCCCTGTGTAGTGTATTTGTTGGCATATTTCCTTGCCCTTCTGAAAGTCTGTTTTGATTTTGTTGGTTTTCTGCTTTGTACCTTCAAGCAACAATTCAACTTTAACAATGCATGTGAAAACTCCACAGAGAGTTACTTTTATGTGATGGCTGGCTCAGAAACAACTCTTTTTCTGTGACTTACATCCCTACTTTCAGCTGCCAACTGAGACATATAGTGCTTGCTCCACTGGATAGCGGTTATACAAATTGTACTTGTGTGGGCAGCACCTGTCAAGTCCTCAACCTAAGTACTCAACTTGGAGTCCTTAAGACTTTGTTCCCATGATTTGTTTTTATTCCTCCCCTCAGTAGCATGTCATCATAACTTCTGGAGCCACTGATTGCTATCAGCTAACCAAATCTGACAGAAAAATGGTAGGCTCAAAGATGAGTTTCTAAAATCTTTGTGGAAGATAGTTGATGAGGCACTTCTATGACAGTCTCCTCTGCCCATATTGAAAATGGCAGCATGGGCTTAGCTGTTCTCAGATGAGAGAACTCATGTGGGAGAGCTCTTGGGAAGGCCTGGCTGCAGGAGGGATTTTGGATTAAAGTTATACCATCTTGGTTGCCCGCTTTGGTCAGTGATGAGATACGAGCCTGCTGGAAGGAGGCTTCATCCTATGCTTGCAGAGGTCCCTGTGAGACCTGCAGGGTGCTGGGTCGAGCAGGGTGCATACTTTCCTCTGTGCAGATTTAAGTTCAGCTGCTGAAGTCTGCCTGTGTTGGTGGTGGGCTCCCTCAGACCTTTCATGGGGCTTTAACTTCTCTCTTCTTTCTTCCAGTATCTCAGTCAAAGTTTCCCGTACAGGTCTTGTTAGGAGCAGCAGACAAAGACTGACAGACTTGGAGGGCTGATTCAGCTGCCGCTCAGAAGTGTAAGTCCTAATTCAAGCCATACTAAGCATTTACAACTGTAGAATTGGGCTGGGAGCTGTGTGGTCAACAGACTCTTTAGCATGTGAGCTTCCCAGCCTCTAAAGCTGATGACTGTACCCTAAGGCGTGCGGCTTGGAGCAAGGACTGATGAGCCAAAGGAGTTCAGCAGTGCAAAGGGAAGGGCAAGGGGAGGCAAAGGGAAGGGCAAGGCCTTCACAAATCCCTAAAGTTTCCATTCAGGGTTGATTCTCAACAGTTTGCCTTTCTTTCTCTTTACTTTTAACTTTTAGAGTATTGGAAACCATTGGTTAAGGAAATGGAGCTCTTTTGCCTTTGGAAATGTAATTGAACTCTTCTGTAATCCTCAGCTGTTATGCGTCAATGACGATAATGGGAAATCTGGATGAAGCTGTAGTTTGATGCCAGGATGAGAGGAGTTTGTCATGTCTTCTCAAGGAGTTTGGGAATTGCTGTCCTACATCATCCCTCTTGATTACGAAAGCTATTACTGTCTTCCTCTCAAAATAAGCCTTGTTCCCTTTCCCCTGTCAGCCCAATCTTCATCTTCTCTGTGCTGAACTGTACCCAGATCAGTATCCTCCAAACCCTTTAATTTTACAGGTGCTACGAAATCTGTAGCCTCTGCAGTGTTTGGATATAATGAGCAGGTGTGATGGCTCACCTGCTTGTGGCTGATACCATAGCGGAGATTTCCTTGCTATCTATCTTGGCATGGCCCCATACTTTATTGGATGCTCTGAGATTAAATCTGGTTTCACTTCATAAAGTGACTCTGAAACATGGACACAAACCAAAGCCCAAACAGATGCAGAGAGCTGATTGCACTATGTATATTTTTTGCTTCTTTGAGTGGATGCATTTGTAGCTTTCCTAATGACGTTTGGCCGGAGTCTGAGTGGGGCCGAGGTGGCAGATTGCCCAAAGTGTTGTGACTGATCTAAGATGAGCTGGGAGCCTCCACATCCTGGGGGGGAAGAGGGACTTGGCAGGCACCATGTCCCACCTTCTAATGTCCTTGGCTTCAGGAATTCTTCATTTTTTTAGCAGAGAATCTCAGTCAGGCCCAGCATGTCGTAAAACAAATCTGCTGCGGATGAAAATGGCATGCTTGTTTCTTAGCAGATCCCATTTAAATGGCAGCGTGAGCCTAGATATCATCTGCTGTGTGCGCTCTTTGTTCCGAGCTTGTACAGACGGGTGATTTGCATGGCCGTCATTTCCAGAAGTGTCGTCTGCCTCAGACCAGATGTTCATCCTTCCTCTGCCGAGGCTCTGCTCTGCTCTTTTCTTCTTGTTCCTTACTCTCGAAACAAATCTCCTACAGACATTATCATCAAGACTTGAAACTAGGCAGTATCCCTTTGAGTAACACGCATCCAGCTAATATCAGTGCAGTTAATTGTGCTGAACCCTCCCCATGACAACCGCCGCCATTCTTGCTGCCAGTCCCTGCTTTGCTCAGGCCCTTGCACACCTAGGCATAAGATGGAGGTAAGACCCACCCTACCATAACCTACTGCCCCCCAACTAGAGGAGCATTTAATGAAGGCTCAATGTGAAGGTTGGTGTCCTGCAGGAAATATCCTTTCCCACTGCCAAATCAGCATGGAGGCTTGCAAAGATCTGTTGCCGATTGACTAGAGGGGCTGAGGATTGCAGCAGCCCCGATAAAACTGATGGGTGTGGTGTTATGAGATCAAAGCTGGACACTGGTATGACCATGAGGTTGTAGGTTTTGAGGATGAGGTTAGGATAAGGGCTATTTTATGTCGTGACATATAAAAAGTTTATGGCTACATATTATCTTATGTCTTTTTTTTTTTGCTGTCCTGGTACCATGAAAGCATCTCCAGTTTATGTTTCGTTGCTTGGGTTACTTTTCCTGCATTTAATTCTGCTTCTGGAGTTCCTAACTCTTCTTGCAATAAGTGAAACCAACAGTCATCCACTGGGAAAAGACTCCGAGATCTTGAATTGCAAAAACAAGTACAACGTGTTGCACAGTAAAAGGAAAAATTTTTTTGTCCTTTCTGTTCCCCTCTCCTACCCCCTCACTATGCTCACAAGCATTTCTATAATGTAAAGATAATTTTGGACAGAAATTTCTTTTCTAAATTTCCTTTCTCTGACTGAATAGGGCATGTAATCCCTACAGTAGGATTACTTTAGCTTATGATGATATCTTTGAAGATTTATTGTTCTTTAAACATTCCTTGGATGCTGCTTTCGAATTTGATACATTTTTACAGATAGCAAGAAACCTGTCCATTGCTCTTGTGCCTTTCTTTTTGTAATATGGGTCAAATTGATGCAACTAATTATAGGAAAATGAAACATTGCCCAGTGTTTATTAGGCCCTGACAGTGTGGTCAGTGCTCTCGTGAGCTGAGCAGGGGGGCAGTGGATATTACATCCAAGCAAGCAATGTCTGCGATGAATCAGATCACCAAAGCTTGCTCTTAAAGTAGTACACAGCTTTTTGTTACCATTTGTTGGTGCATTTGTTTGAAAGGTCTCGCTGAAGTGATGTCTCTGCAAAGAGGTGAATGGAAGAAGTGTGGTCAGGCACATAAGAAATAGCAGACTTTTATGCATGGGTGGAAGGTGAGGCTTTCACTAGAGCGAGCGAAAGATAGAAGCTGGTTGGGAGTCTTAAAGGGAGCACAAGGAGTAAAGGGGGAGGATGAGATGTTGGGGAGATGTGAGCGGGGAGCAAGAAGCTTGGATTTAGAGCAGTAGGTGAAATGAAGCCAGTGGTGAGATTCAAAAATGGGATCAGCACAGCCCCATGCAGGAAAAGAACGGAACGGCAGAGGAAGTGCATTGGGCAGATAGAACGCAAGTGAGAGGCAGAAAGCACCGAGGCTGGACCATGGATGGACAGTGAATACGAATTAGATTGGACTCTGAAGACAAAACTCAAGGTTAGACTGAGCAAATAAGAAGCAAGCAAAAGCAGATGGCAGGGTGGTTTAAGTCTCTGTGAAGCCGAACAGGAGAGTTCAGTGCTTAGCAACTTCAGTATTCCCAAGAAAGCATTAAATAAGTATCTCTCAGACTGTTTACTTCCTCTTTATTTTTGGACCATAAAGCATTCCTGAGTTTACAGAGATGGCCTTGGACCTGACCTGGGAGGGTGGAGCTGTGACAGGATGGCCAGCACAGTTTCATATGTTGGGCAGAGGTTGCTGTTCCAGTGGTGCTAACAGCATGGGTTGGGTGGTGGAATCCCCCTTAGCTCCCCTTTCCTCAGTAGGCAGGTACCTGCCCTTAATGCTGAGTAAATAAAATGGGAGTAGAGGTAAATGGAGAGCCAGCGCAAAGACGGCAACCTGTTTTGCAGGAACTCGGATATTAACTCCTGCATGGGGCTGGCAGCTGGGGCTGTGCTCAACAGAGTGGCACCTGCTGAGATTATAGTTTCTTCTTTTCTATTTGCATTTTCTTGGAGGTTGATTTACATAATGTAATGCAGTAATGGGATGCTGACATGTGGCATGGTTGAGTTAAACTCTGGAATGGCTTATTTGCATTAATGCCAATCAGTTGGTGCTGGCAACTGGCTTTTTTATTTAAAAAGGGAATCTCCCAGGTCTCCTTGCTACACCTGCCAGCTAATCAGCAGGAGATGGGACATCAGATTCCCTGTCTAGTCTGCAGTGTCTCTGGATTAAGACTCAGAGATGATAATACTCAGGAGAGGCAGACAATGCAACTCAGCTGGAATGTTTCCCTGATCTGCTTGTTGATGTGTTTTTCAAATGGCTTCGGTGTCAACGAAGTGAGCTGATGCACATGCCAAATTCATATTAAACTCGCTCTGCTCCTTGCTTCCTAGTGCAAATTTCCACCCACCATCCAATGCTTTGTGCCATATCTAATGATGCCCTCTCCTAACACACAGTTCCCCGTAGTGCTTGCACGCTTCCTCTTGCTGAGATGGCTTCATGGGTTTCCTGCATCCCTTGTGGCTGATGAAGGCAGCACTGAAGTTCCCCTTCCTTTTTGTCCAGCTGGTGACCTGGTCCTGCTAGCCCCTCAAGGGAGAGTCTTTAGGGGTGGCTGTGTATGTGGTATGCAATGGGCCAATGATGATGAGCAGTATATTCAGCTGTAGCTACAAAACCTGAAAGCAGTGTTGCCTGCCAAGCCTAGAAAGGATTTCTTCAAACTGGAGTGTAGAGCTTTGATTTGCACAGCTAAGAGTGGCAGGCAAACTATGAATTAATGTGTAAAAAGCTTTGGGAAAGTTCACAATCATGTACATGGTTATGAAGTCAATAACCAAGTTATGCTGGGTCTAGCTCAATACATTTTGTGTTCCTTTAATCCTCCTTTAAGCTTTACTTTTCCCCCTGTAGCATGACTTTTTTTGGTTTTCCATACTCCCTCATTCTCCAGCACTGTAACGACACCTCTGTGTATTTTTTTGCACACTGTAAGCTAAATAATAGGGACAAGTTTTATAGCTGCTGAGATTAAATGAGCCCTTCTGGAGTATTTGAAGAGGGACCAGGCCCCTTGTGCAGACTGGAAAGGGCCCAGGCTTGCATATGGGCAGCAGGCTCTGTGAGTTGATGAGGCTGCTCCTCCTGCGAGGGGTGAGCAATCCCTCAATGTATCAGCTGCCTGCAAACGGTTATAAAACAATCCACCACAGATTGGGGAAAGGTTACAAACATATGGAATCATTCATTTGGCTATCTTTGAGCTAGAAAAGAAAATAAAGCTGTGCAATTTACCCAAAACATGTGTAGGATACAGTGTCATTTTTTGGATGCCTGTTTTAGAGTCTGGTGCTAAGGAAGGATGTATGTGCTGAGGGCCTTCTTGGTACAGGCAGGAGGCACTCTCAGATGAAGCTCCAGCTAGTTTCTGCACCCCCAAGGTGACTGTGATGTGGTAAATAATCTGCTTGGAAATAGCTTTTTTTTTTTTGCTCTGCAGAGGAAGGACAGCAAAAAAAAAAAAAAAAGAGAAGATGCAGTAGGTGATTATGGGAGAACAGTCACACTTTGAAATCATTTGCTAGCCAAGTCTTGAGTCCTGGCTGCCTCAGGTTGGGATTCTTCATGGCAAATCTGCTGGGCTTTCTTCCCTAAAAAGTGGGACTATAGCAGTCTGTGTGTCTCTAAAGATGGCCCTCTTGGGCTGAATTGCCAAGATTCAAGATAATGGGTGAGGGCTTTCTCTTTCTCATGAGCAGAACCATGAGTTCATGGTGCAAATTCTGCTTAATTGCAAATAACATGTTACCCTGGTCTACTGAGTGGAGCAGAACCAAATGTTGCTCACTGCCAGTTTTTGAGCTGCCTTTCCAGACACAGTCTGACCCAAGGAGCTGTTGCTCAGTCCCCTGCTTGTGTCTCCTGCCTGTCCAGTTCCTGCCCAGCCTGCAGTGCTTTGCAGGTCTGGGCACTGCCTCATCCCACCAGACTTTGTTTCATCAGAAGATGATCATGTTGCCTTCATGGTTTTTTGGTGTATTGTTATGTGAAGGGATGATACTTGACCATGCAGACAACCTAAATTACAGTGGTGACCATTATCCTGATTATATTTGTCTAGCTACACTTGTATGGTACTCTAGGGTTGCAGAACATATAGAATTGCTGTTAGTGGGGACGTGTGTCCACTAAGATGTAAAAATGAGACTAGGTTTTAAGCCTGTGCTCTTGTCTTACGGTAGGTGTATCAGCCTTGATGCCCTCTTCCGTGAGGCTCTGCCAGTCTGCCATAGGTTGCAGTGCTCTTTATACATGGTCCTTGGCATTTAGTTGGTGATGGGTGCTGACTGACACCTGCCAGTTCGGCATCAGATCTGGCAGATGAAACCCGCTTTGAGAAGCTCACATGAAGGGGCCGAGAAGAAAGAGGGAAGCAGACATCATTAAGGGCCTGTTTGATCCTGACTTTTCTTACATGATTGTGGTGGAGGAGGGAACTGATCCAAGCAGTTCCTTCCAGTCCTTGGACAGTGCTTGCTAATTTGCAATTGCTTTTTACAATTGCCACTCTAAAATGGATATTTACATAAACAGCCATGAGCTGGACCAAAACAATCATGAAAGAAGCCGGACTGTATTGGAAGCTGTTTCTAGTAGCACTGTCTGCAAACAAAACAAGATGTGCAGTACAAAACCTATTAACTCGATTTGCTATATTTATGCTTTGTGTATTCAAGAACAGCATGTTGCTATGGGCCATTGTGTAATCCAAATTGCCTTGTAGGGACTCAGAGCTTTAAACCATTCCAGAAGTTTCACAGCACTTTCTTCCCTCCAGAGGCCACCTGGCAGCACTGCAGATTTCCACATGTGATTTTCATCTATGGTCTTCCCCAGCTATATATAAATCACAGTGGCAAAATTATCTGAGGATGCTAGTAACTTGGAAAAAAGCCCTTTGGGGCCGGGATGTAAACAGGCCTCTCATGATGGGATTCAATTTGTTTCATTGGGGCTAAATTCTTCCCTTGGATCCACTATGCAGTTCTTAAATAAATGGTTTAAAACCGTTTTTGGGATGGTGTATAAATGCTCTTTCACGTCTGAGCTGCGCTGGGTCAGTTCTGCCTGAAAGGCTGATGCTGCATTTCAGGTATTGCACAGAAAGTACCTATTGATGTTTTGTCCGTGACGGTGGCACGTGAGTGCCTGACAAAGTCTTCGTGTGGTTACTCTGAGGAGGGGGAAAAGGTGGCTTGCCTGGCCGAAGATCCAAAACAGGGCACTTCTTTCACAACAGGCCTTTGGGGCCACCCACCACACCTTGTATATATCTGATGTTAACAGGCACTAACATTTTAGCTAAAAATTAGGAAATTACAAAGGTGCTACTTGTGTAGCACTTTCTCAGTCCTGCCAGAACTTCTCCATTTAAAAACCAACAGCAACAAAAAAATCAATGTTCACTGATGAGAGAGGCTAAGCATGGCTCTTCTGCCTTGTGAGAAGACCACCCAGCTTGGAGAAAGGTGACCTAGGTTCCTCTTCCTGTCCTTGCGCAGGAGAAGGGTGTAAAGGAACTATATGCTCTCCCCTGGGAGAAAATCCACCTTAGCCAGAGCCGGCAGCATTTGGGACCTGCTGCTCTCTGCAGGGCTGCCTGGGGTGCTGCTGTCCGATTCACCTCCTCGGGCGTTACATGGGGAGCCTGGGTGCCCTGCATGGTGCTGGGATTTCCTTCTGGAGGGGGTGGTGGATAACAGTTCTCAGTCCGTCAGCATTGGGGATCCCGTTGTACAGGTCAGAGGGCTCTGAAGTTATTCAGATACTTGCAGATTAAAATGGAAGTCTGTGAAGAATGTGGGAGTAGAAGCTGTATCCTCTAAGGGGATTCCAATGCCATCATAAAATACTACACTAATTAGCAACTTACATCCATTGAAGTCCATGGGAGACTGTTGCCTTGGTGAAGCTTTGGAAGGTGCTCTAGAGCGGATTTTTTTTTTCCTTTTTTGTCCCCTGACACCTGGAGTAAATGAAAGTCAGATGTGGTAAAATGACTTCTGCTTGGTGCAGAGAGACACGGGGAGTATGTTACCCCCAGGGGAAAGTGGAAGAGGAGGAAGCCAGGTGCTAAGACTGCCAGTGTAAAGACCCTGCCATCAATGCAGACATTCAGGATAATTCAGACACCCAAGGATAACAGAATTCCTCAGCGGTTGTTATTCCACAGCCATCCTCTGGACATCCAGGCAGGATATCCCTGCTTTCCCTGCTGTGCACTGTCTGCCACGTGTGGAGGCAGACAGGAAAGCCACAGTTACGTGGAAGCAGGTATCTATCGTATCTGGGCAAAACATACCACAGGAGAAACCTTTTCAGTGCTAGGAGAAAGGTGATGATAAAACCATCCAGCAGTGAGGCAGTGGGCAGGGTGTGGCTGCTTTTCAGGTACATCTGGATTAGAAGGAAAAATAATGGAAATGTGGTGTTTCTCTCTTTTTTTTTTTTTTTTTAGCTGGAAGGTGGAGTCAGCAATTTGTGCTGCCCTGGGCTGCCATGGCTAACGGTGCTGTTGCTGCCCCAGCTAACAGAATAGATGCATGTACGATTAGTCATGAGATACAACATGAAAGCACTGTTATTTTGTTAGCGTTGGCTCAGATGTTGTGGACCTGGGGCTAAAGGACATTCAGCAGAATTTGGCATAACTGCAGAGTTTTTGGCCCAAACCTCATAATTCATTACCATGGGGCTCTGGAGAAATCTTCCAGTAAGCAGCTATTTCTAATACCCGGTACCTAAGACTGGTTGCTGATCAAAGTTTTTATGTATTTTTTTAAAATTTTCTTTCTTTAAGTACTAAAACTAGTTTTATTTGTGTCGCCTGGTATCAGTGGTGGGTAGAAGTGATTAATTATTCTGATCTCAGTGGGCTTTAAAATATGTACAAAAATGCACCAGGTGGATGATGTAGTGCTGTTACATCTTTCCTTTAATGTAGGAAAGTGGAACGTAATTGCATCAAGTAGTGGTTTTGAAATATCAGATGTCCATTAGTGCATAATTAGCAAGTTAATGATGTGTTGCCAAACATGTGATGACCTCTTTTTCTCCGCCAAACTTCTAGATACTGTTACTTATTGCATTAGCTTCTTGGAAAATGCGCGCTGGTGGCGGTTCGCTCAGCAGTGCGTTCTCGTAAGGCTCGTCTGGCTCAGGCCTATTTACATGAAATACTGGAAGTCCTGGAACTGGACTGAAGGTCTTGGTAATGTTGACATGCATGAAAATGTTATCCTTAATTTTTGCTGTTGCCCTGAGTACATCTGGGCCCAGCAAGTCTGGGCTACGTTAAAACACGAAGAGTATAACAAACCCAAAAGATCATCAATAAAAAGGGAAATTCTGAGCGGTCCATAGACAGAAGTGAGTCAAATTCCTACAAAGTTTACTCCAATGGGATGTAAGGACCTGAGACCAGGATCTAGCACCCAGTCCTTTTACATGCTTTTCTGTGGTACCTACGTAGTATATGATTGTCTGAAGGAATAATTAATTACAGATTTACCTCGATCTTTTATTCACATAGACTGACTAGTTTAGGAGAGCCAGGTTATTCACCAAAGTAAGTCTCTTGCAATAAGTTTGAATCCAAATGGGGACATTTTTAATTGAAAATCGTTGCTGATTAGAAAGGAATGGTCTTTTGTTCATTTCTGACATAGTATATTATGTTAGGTCAAGTTCCTTTTGGCTCATATTAATGAGATGACTGCACTGATGATTAAAAAATAATAATTAAAAAAATTGCTCTCTTTAGCTACAAAATCTCTATCTGTTTGGACAGCGAGTGTTGTCTAGGGTGAGCAATTGCACGTTCCATCAGAACCAATTTTGGCATTTGATTATGGCCTGACAAATAGCTTTGTGCACATTGTAATATTATTCCAAGAATGATACTGGCTTTTGAAGTGCATCATGCTAAATGGAAGATTCAGTGCACACTTCAGCGGGTAAAGTAAAATCTTTTTTAAAACTTCCTTATAATTTGGCAGCTACAATTTAGAGACTTGCCTGTTTTTAGGATAGTCAGGTGGACTCTTGAATGCAAGAATGTTTTATTGTTCTAAACCAAGCTTGGATTACTTTTACCTTTAAGTGTCTGGCATATCTTTTTACTCTTGAGTTCCTTTTCTTTGCCATGTTCAAGTGTTCTGCTTATAACATCTCCCTTTGTTTTGATCAGCAGCTCTCACCATCATGCCTTCTTCCAAGCTAGCTTTCACATAGATCTGCCTCCATCTCTTGAAAGATTAAGTGATCTATCTCTCTTTTCCTGTTCTTTTTGGATATAGTTTGTTTCCCTCAAGAAAAATGATGCTTGTCTCCTAATAAAGATGAGTTGTTATGTACTGTTCTGGACGGTCTTGTGGTGTTACCTTTAAAAAGTTGCATTTGCTAGTGCTGTTTTAAGGTTTACGGCTAGAAGATACATCTCTTGCTTTGTTTGTCTCAATCTGAAAGGTCCTGTTTTTGAGAGTGCTACACAGGCTACTGCTCATGTTAAGAAATATATACTGGGCCAAATTCTTGGGTTGTGTAATTGCATACTCTATACTTGTTTGGACCATGTTTTTATCTATTTTATCTTATTACTTGCCATATCAAACTTATTTAAGTCAAATTGTAGAGTGATTCAGAATTCTCCAGAGTTTGCTGAGGAAGACAGGCTTGTAGCCAATTCCACCACCTCTGAAACTTACTCTCTTTGTGCTTAGCACAATCTAATAATAGATAAACAGAACAGAAAACTTTGCCAATTATTCTCCACTTGAGATTGGGGGGGGAGGCGGAGATTCCTAAAAAATTTAAAAGTTATAGAACACAATGGTGCAGCTTTTCCCCCAGAGGAACACAGAGATACTTAAATGATACTAAAAATGTAAATGGAAATTAGAAAGTGGTATTTTCTTTGCAATGACAAAAATAAATGTTTGATAAACATAGGGGGCAAGAGAGGAGACCTTCTTGTCCCCTATTTAAGAAAAAACTTACTAGATTCCAATCCACTGGAGAATTTATTCAAGAAAATTGTGGTTTGTTTTTGTGGAAAAAATGGCTGCGTAAAGTTGTCAAGGTTAGCGTGAGCTGTCAAGACTTGCAGAAGGAAGCGCAAGTTGTGCAGCCTAGCTCCGCCTGGGGAACAGCTGTACCATGCACAATTGCCCTCAGATGCTGGAGAAGAGAATGGGTGTTTGGTACCAGCTCACCTGGGTTTCCACCTGCCACAAGTACTATTGAGACAGCTTACAAACAAGACAAGACTCCTTGACTGTCTGTGCATGTAACTTCACACACACTTCATAACACAGCCTTTTATATGGGCTAGTAGTTGCTGCTCTGCCCTGCAAAATGCATGTGTTGATACAGCTGTTAAACAAGGTCCTACCATAAAGGATCACTGAATCTTGCGTACTCAGATATGTAAACGGTGGTAGTCTCCAAATGCCATGTTGGGGGGTGTGTGCTGAAAATGAGACAGGAAGACTGCAAAAACAACTTTCTGCAGTGTGAAATCTTTCTTTCTGAGCTAGATCACTTGATTTGGGACCTAAAATTGCATGGGAATGAGACACCTTGACTTAACTAAATCCAACTTTGAAGTTAGCCTTTCTGGAGTAGTGGGTTGGACTAGACAGGCAGAGGTCTTTTCCTATCTGAATTCTTCTATGCTTCCTCTACCAGTTCTAGCAGAAGATGTAGGATTTACTCCAGTAATGTTAGCCTGAGTGATTTCTCTTCTGTTGTGAAGAAATATCTTTTCTGTGAGAACGGATTTCCATATATTCTCCTTTTGTTTTGATATTTATTTGAGGTGGTGGAGGGGGCAGACAGAATGTCAGGAACCGATGAATTCAAAGAGAGCTAAAAGAATAATCATTAGAACTAGGCAGAAAGTGGTGTCACCATTTGACAATTTACGAGCTTAGAAATCTTTCCCATTTTGAGCTGGATGAAGCTGTGAAATGACAAGTGATCAGGGTTTTTTGGGTTGAGCTAGGAGAGGGAGGATTTGCCATATCCTTGTTTGAGAACAAGTCAATTAAAACGTGCCTTTTTATTTTTAACCCCATTCCTCCTTTCCCACTTTAACGGTAAACCAGTCAAAAACATGAGGTCATCTAGAAAATGCAGATATGATGGGCATGAACAGTTAGGAAACTTGGGAAGACTACCTTAAATTTGCAATTCAAATTGTGTTAAAATTAATCCCGTCTAGCAAAACACTCATTTGAATTAATTGGTGTGTTATTTGATTTTTATTTTCCCAGATAATACCATTTATTTTAAGCTTCCTATTTGTTTAAAGGCCTTGTCTTTGATCAATGGCTGGGATATTCCATAAGTAAGCACGTTTTTTCAGAGGTGAAATATATGTCTGGAAAGTGTAGTAAAGAAAATCAAGGAATCATACCTTTACCTGCTCTTTAAAAGACTATTTTTAATCTTGACATCCTAAATAACTGTTTAAATCATCTACAAGAAGAAATATATCAATACCATGATCTTATATTAAAAAAACCCCACCAGATGTGACTGGCAGAGTATGTGTATTTATAGCTTCTCTATTGCTGCTGTAATCTACATTCATTTCTCTGTGACTCCACAGAGTTGTACAAGCAAGACTGCATCTCTTAAAAGCATTTGAATGATTACTTGTTCATGTCAGTGTGTGTAGCGAAGCAAAGGAAAATTCTTTTTCTTTCCTCCACTAATATACTCTGTAAATAAATACCGTTAAAAATTATCACCTACTTGTTTGATTTACATCACGCATATTAATTCTGTAGAAAATCTGTGATCTTTTATGGCCTTGAATGAACTGTCTCTTTTTTATTATTATTTTTCCTAGCTGTCTTTTTAGAAATGGAAAATGCACTTTCAGTTTTCTGTAGCAAAAGATGCTGTCAAGTATTGTAAGCAGTTCAATTAGAATATACTTACTTTAGAAGGTTGCTTAAATGAGACTTAACAGTAGGAAAAATTGGTGCTAACTCTGCTTTTTAGAAGAGGTGCACCTGGGTTCTGATACATTATGCTCATGTGAAGAGGACAGGACTGGGTCTTTTTGGAGCACTCATTTAGCTGTCGGCAAGTGATTAAGGGGTACTTGAATAGGTTCTGCAATATGTGGAGAAGTCTGATCTCTGGCTTCTTAAACTAGAAAGTGCGAAGTAATAATGAAGGGAAGAAATACGTGGGATGTAGTCAATATTTTGGTTTTGTACTTTTTCCACTCTTTTTATTTTAGACTGAAAACAAACTGTGTCTTTAGTGAACTGGGATGATCAACTACCTAGAGATATTCCCATTAAAGGTTTCTACTGCAATATCTTTTTAGAAACTCTTTTTTAGTTTTCTTTAGAATGAAAATGTGCTGACAGTCACAGAGAAAAAAATCCATTCCCCACTATATTTTCCCAGAAGATTATTTTTATTACCGATGTACATGAATTACAGTAGGATGCAGTCGCTAGATCAGGCATTAATACAACCCTTCAGTGTAACATTTCAGCCCTGAGATTAATCTAAATCTACCCAGGCATCTAAAAGCAAATGAGAGGAAGTAGGAAATGAAGGCAGAAAAAAAAAAAAGGGGAAGAGGAGATCTATCTTGGGAGAATGATTTATACAGTTTTCCAGGATTATACTGTGAACTGTGAGCACTGAAATACAGACTCTGGATGCTGTAGAAATACAAACCAAAACTTTACTTCAAGCGCCAAAAAGCCTTTTCTGCCAGCAGAGCGGGGTCTGTGTTCCACTAAAGCATGCCAGTGACCTGTTTGCTCTTCATCTGTTTTTCCATAGCCCGTAGATGATGTGCTAGACAAGAAGCCTGAGCACTGTCACTTTTATTGGGGCAGGAAGATTTGGGGAACTCTTGTTGAAGTCCTTGTGTCTGTAGAGACAAGGCTGCCTAAATGGGGATGGGTGAGATGTCAAGGTCACCAAAACTTGACTTCCCTGCTCATCTTATTAATTGACAGAGCCCGTACCTTTAATTCTCTCTCAGCTTCCCTTTTCTGCTTCCTCCCCATGCTTTTGGAAACATCTGGAAAAGTCTTTTTTTTTTTTTAGGTTTTGATGTTTTAGAGGGCTATTATAGCCTGGGGACCGGGAACCCTGAGGCAGGCTCCTACTGCTCTGAGCTCTTTCTTTCCCCTGCTGATGCTGGTGCGTTGAGATGGCAGGGAACAGCGGCACTGCCTTTCCCCACACAAATGTGCAGTGCTTACTGCAACAGAGTCCCACCTCATTGGGGGCGTCCAGACACAAATGAATAAAGAATAAAGATGATTGTAACAATTTTTTGGAACAGTCACAGCTGATCAAATAGATTCCTACCATGCTTTAAAAGGTAATTTAAAAAAAAAAAAAAAAAATCCCTTTTTAAAGGCAAAATTAGCCACACAGCACCTGCCCTGATTTTTTTTTTTTTTTCTTAAGTGGCACATCTCTTTGCTGACGCTTGACTGCAGTGACTCATCATATGAGGCTAAATCAGCCATGTAACGTAATGCAGCGTGACTGATTTAGCCAGCTCTGATGCAGCATGATGAGAGTAACTTGGACCAGGAAATCTCAGCTCCTTCCCCCTCCTCTCCAAGACTAAGAACAAAGGGAAAGTTAAACATCTTTCCAGCAGTTAAGTATTTTGCTTAGGGGAGAAGCTTTTTGTTTGTTTGTTTTCTGTCAGCTAAGAAGCTTGTGTTTAGGAAATAAGCATTAAGATCTTGAACCAGAACTACTGAGGGATCTGTAGGCAGAGCTCGCTAAAAACATCCGAGTATAGCAAGTGTTTAGTGCCTTCATCACCTCAGACATTTACCCAAATGTGCAGTGAGGATTTTTGAGGATAATTCCTTAAAAATATTACCTTGAGCTATATAATACACATAGCATACACCCATGCTGTATATGCACACACACATGTAGAAGCTGAAATGCATACACATTTAAGACACCTGACTAAATGGCATCTGCTCATCCAGTTACCCTGCGTCAGCTGAGCCACGCTAGCTGCCTCTGGGGCAGTTCTTATGCCGCTCTGGTCACAAGCAGTACCATCGTTCTGCCCAAACACCTTTTGCTGAGATTTAAGCTAAGATAACTTACTTCACAAGCTTAGCAGGCTGAACCACAAGCATAGTCTCAGCTGATACGTGGTCGCTTCTCAGGCCTCAGCAATTTGCTTGTGTGTCGGAGCTTTTGTTCTTGAATGCTCCGTGTGTTTCTGCTGAGGTGAGTGAAGCTGGCTTTGCACACCTGCCACCGAAATTCAGACCAGACTGTGTTGCAGAAAGACAACCAAATGGTGGCATTTTGAAAAGAAATGGAGGAGTAGGTTCAGAGGCAAAGGGTGAGTGTGGGTCTCCTGTCTGTGTTGTGTGTTCTCATTTATAGGAAAATCAAGTGGATGCAATTATTACTCAACAAGAGTGGCCATATTTTGCAAAGGGGAAAGGTACCCAAATAATCCTATTTGAGGTTAGAGAATATAATTGGGTTGTTTAGGAAAGAAACAGGATCATTGCAAACCAGATCCTACAATGGAAGAGCAGAAAGTAGAGAGGTATGAAGAAGGAGCTTTTCTAAACATTTGTGTTTCTCCAGATGTTTGACTGAACCATGTCGGAGAACTAAGTGTGAGTGGCTTTTACTGTTCTTTCCAAATTTAGATATTAGGGTAATGACGAGGAACTCTGCTTACACAGTCCTTTCTCCTTTGAATATTGTCCCTCACATCTTTTCTTACTGAGTATCATTGATTCAGGAGACTTGCAACACAGATTTTTTTTTTTTTTTGTGCAGGTATTTTTTCAAACTACAGTTTGAAGTGCTGGCCTGTGTGTGTGTATATATATAAATATATATATATTATTTTCCTTGTAAGACAAGAGATGCACTGAAGAAAATGGGTTTGACTTGACAATTGCCTTAAATTCTACCTGGGATCAGCTTCTGAGGCCAGAAAAATCAATCGTCAACCCTTAGTCCAACAGAACATCCTGAGAGACTATATCTGATTTTAAGTTTTCTAATATTTCCAAGAGTGTTGATTTGAAACAAGATATTTCAGCCTCAAAGAATTCAGGAAATAAGCTCCTCCACCTTCAAGTAAAAAGGAAAATTTCATTATAATGCATACAGATATTTTTTCCCCCTATTGCTGTTCTGTGAAGGGTAGATGAGTGTCGGCACCTGTTTCTGCACAACAAATGCTAGCTCAAATCCCTCCCTCATGCTGTTTCCCTTGTATTGGTTTTGAAATACTTATTGATTGCATCGTTTCTCAAGGTTTGTTTCACAATACCACCTAAAGATTTTTAGATATTAGGATAATAATGATTGTGATCTACAAATTGCTATGCAGCCTGAAGAATGTCAATGCTAAGAATAACCAGAAACCATTCAGCTGAACTAGATCTTGTTAGATATGATGGTCAGCCAGCACAGCTGGGTTCAGAGTCTTCTGTGGGGGCCAAAATTTAGTTGTTATTTTTCTGATAATTTTGTATAAGACCCATGATGTTAGTTCCTTAAAGGATCTAGAAAAACAACCCTGTTGTGAATTCTGATTTTTTTTTTTTCTCTTATATGATCAAAGGAGTAGCAGTAGGTGAAAAGCAGAGTTGTGTAGTGAACGGTGAGGAACACAGGCATATTATCCATTCACTTGCAGTCAGTCTTTCTATCATGCTTACTGATTACACACCACAGAAATCTATGTTGAATCTGAAAGAAATACCTGAAACTGGCTCTTTGTGCTGAAGGGTAGAGTCCAGTAACTATGTTTAATAGTAAGTGCATGAACTTAAGGCAAGAAAATAGGATAGCATAACCAATGCATTGACAGAGAGGCCAGGAAGGGTGAGGAATTGGTGTGTGGTCTGGGTTTCTGGTCACAGGAGAGGTGTTTTTGTGGATACAGGATGAGAAAAATGTTAGGTATAGCAGGGCAGATGCTCAGGAACTGCATAATGCAGAAATGAAAGACTTCAGCAATTTGCTTATTAAACAAAGCAGTATTCAAATAAGCTGCACTGATTTTTGTCATTCATCTAATATTTTGTATATTTTCTTGAACTTGTATTTCTGTGCATACTTAAAATTTTACTTTCCTGTATAGCTTCTTTAAAATTTGGCTTATCTTGGACTTTAATGTGTTTTACTCCTGTTGAGTTTTGAAGTTTAAATAGCACTTTATTAAGAAATTAAATTGTCTTCATCACCTTCTACAAAAATACTACATATTTTTACATATTTATGTAGGATTTCTGCCAATACCTGCCAGGTACTTTCCAAACCTACTTAGTTCATGAGAAGGAACTTAAATATTAAGCACAGAATTAAGAAATGCTTACTGTGTACAAGTTAAATGACAGTTCTGTGCTTTTTTTCTAGTATTACACTTAATTGTTTCACGTTGGTGATGCACAATTTCGTAGACCACAGTATACAAACACCAAGTTCATGTTTCCACTGCAGTCCTTTCATTATCTAGAAGTTAATGGTGAGTGGTATTCTTCAGTGTCTTGCTCTTCAGTGGAAATCCTGTTATTTATGCTTGTTCCCGGGGGCCTGGGGTTAGATCTGGGGTTTAACTCTATTGGGAGGTGATAGATGATCTGTTGTTGTCTTCAGCAGGAACCAATTTAAGCCCTAAATTCTTGTTAGGCCCACTCTATCCAGCCTCCTCCAACATAATGTCTTTCCAGCCTGAGGCCATCTTCCTGCCCACTGCTGCTCCTGTAGGATGTATGAATTTTATTTTGAAACCCATCATGATTTTCTCTAGTAATTGTGCAAAGGTGCTTATAAAACTATTTTAAGTGAGGGGTGACGTGCTTGCGCAGCGTTGCATAGAATAGTGTAGGTTCAAAGGGTCCTCTGGAGATCACCTAGCCTGCTCCCCAGCCAAGGCTGGGTTCAGGTACCAGCTCTACAGCTCGTGAACTCTGTGTCCTTGGATAAGCTGTTGAACACTCCGTGTCCTCCTGTGTGTATGAGAATGCTTATCTCATAGGTAGGGATTAATCAGTGTTCGAAAAGTAATTTGAGATGCTTGATGAAAGCCACTGTGTAAGAAGAAAATATGTGACCGCACAGTAGCATCTCGGAGATTATGATCGCCACCATTTCCTTTCCTGAGCTTAAGGGAAAGTGGTGAGAGAGTTTGTAGAGGAGGGGGAAACATGCTTCTCTGTATGGTATTTATTTAGAACACAAAGCACCAGCTACCCCTAAAACCTGTGTGTGTTTATCTTGCATATGTGGCTATGTGGTTTCAGTTATCTTTGCAAGAAAATGACTATTCTTGCTCCTGAGACCTATTTAAGCGATTATGACCTAAGTTAGTTCACAACAACCATCCTTTACAGCGCTTAATCAATAAGCCCTGAAAGCAAACTAATCTTCATTTACTTTCAGAGGCAACTGCAGGAAAACAAGAATTGTCAGATAAAGCTGGGGATCAGCATTCCTACCTCAAGGCCAAGGGTCAGATATTAGTACACAGAGAGATTGTAAATATAGTTTGGTCTAACAGATGCTAAAATAAGGACAGGATATAGTGGAAAATTATACCTCCAGGGGACAACACTTTAATGCATGCAATAACTGATAAGATAAGCTTCTTTATTACCAAAAGAATGAATTTAAAAACCATATATAATTTGTCTTCATGCTTAGGGGAGTGAGGGAGGAGAGGGGACTATTAGGTGGAGATAAGTGGATCACTGGAATATTGTATTAATATTGTGCTGTTTCCTGAGGATATTAGGTACATTAAGAGAGGGATGGGAAGCAGGATACCCCAGGTAAAACACAAATCAAGTGGATGTTTAGCATGGTTTGTTTCCTATTATGGAAAGTTTTCTTCATACAAACTTGATTCCCAGTATGGAGTTGTTAGCAATTAAATGTGAAAGGGGGAGCAGATACTACAGAGGATCCTACATCATGGATTACTACCCTGCGTGAAGTAAATGGGCAAAACTCTGTAGATGCCTTCCCAGCATCACTGCAGCATCTGTCTCCTAGCTTTAGAAATGCAATCTTTTGAAGTATACACATCATCTCCACATGAACAAACGGGCACGGCAGGTTAAAGGAGCTACCTTTGAAAAATAAACTTTGTACGTGTTCACAATAAACAGAGGGCTAATGGTAGCGACAGTATTTTGTGGCGAGCGGTATTAGCCCCACTGTGTTTGACTCCTTCTCCTGCACCTCAGTTTTTCTTAATTTCATCATTCTTCTCACTTCTTTTAAATTGTGAAGAATGTGAACGAGGAAAGGATGTAGTAACTGTATTTGTTCTTATATGTACCTGACCTCTAGGACAATAAATATGGAGTTTCCTGTAAAACGTCAGTAAAAGCCGGTGTTAGTAGTTTCTTCCCTATTTTTATTATTTTTGTTTCTAAATGAATGAAGGTGATGGTGGACATGCATAACCTTTAGTGTTGGCAGAGAGGATACGGGTCATTTGACCAGAAAGCAGGTGGGTGCTGGAATGCAGATTTTCTATGTACGTTTCTAAAAGTAGTATCAGAATTTCCTTGCGGTATCCAGCATGTGCTGTGCGTGTATGTTGAAGCAAACGCCAAAACTTCAAATTATTGTGCTTGAAGGTTACAATTTCTTGGTAGTCTTACTGGGCAAAACCTTCTGATTTTCTCCGAAACAGCTGTGTAGGGTCTTGCATTGTACATATTACTTTTGAAAATTGAGAATAGCCTCCTTATTAATTATGAGAAAATCTGACATAGTGCAATTGATGACTCGGCTGTAATTTAATACTGTCCATATATAATGTTATATATGTGCTGCCTGCAAGTATCCCCTTTGTCCACCATTTTGTTTGACTGAGACATCATTTCACTACAATTCCCTGCTAGAAGAAAAATCATTAGATGCAGGGCTTTCATGTAGCTTTTCATTGGGTGAATAATTGACTTCCTAGTGGACCTATCTGATTTGAAGGCCAAAACTTTCTTGTAATATAGACTATATAAAAGTAGTATAAATCACAGTGGGAGATGAAACGATGCATTTAAACATACTCTAAGAAAGAAAGAAACCGCAGTATAGTCAAGTCTTTTGATTGTTCACTAGCCAATTACCCATGTTATTGAGGAATCGTCTTGATCTTAATCTTTTCAAAAAGCCCTTTTATATTGATGATATCATTCTACTTCTTAACTTCACCTTTCAAAAATATATATCCTAAATACAGTGACTGCTTTGTCCAATTTAAATATATTTCACCTTATCAATTTCTTTTGCTGTGCCAACTTTCTATTATTTCCTCTTCTCATCCCAATGCTGTGGATAATTGACAATTGATGATAAGCTTTACAGAGGAGATTATGATAACATTGTGTTTCATTAGGCTGGAGAAATACAGAAGTGCTAGCCATGGATAAAAGACAATGGTACAATTCTTGTCCCACAGAATGTGTAGTGTGAGGGGTGACCAAAAGGTTACATGTAAAAGCAGAATTATAAATATATTTATATAAGATGATATAAATATATATTGATTACAACTGTTTTTCTATCAGTTTTCCCAACCTGACAAAACTTTCTTTTGCTGATGTACAGTAAGTTACCACCCTACCCTCCTTAACTTCTTGGTCATTCCTTTTCTCTCTGCTCTGCTGTGAGCATGTTCTTCTAATGGCAGACTAGATGATCTTGGTGTTTATGTGCATTTATTTCAGAAATAACTGTCCTGAAAATAGGAAAGGCTTTGCAAGAAGTAGTAGTGAGACAGACACGAAGGTTTGAGCAGTAACATACTGAGACATCTCTACCTCTGAGGATGTTTTTCCTAGAAGTCTTTGATTCTGAAAATTTACTGTTCCCATCTTTATCATCTACCTGGAGGGTTCAAATTGATCAGATTTTAGGTTTAGATTATTAAGGGTCAATGTTAACTTTTGCATCCTGTACAGTATTAAAGGCCATTAATATAGGCCATTTTGACTATTTATATTGTACTATTTCATTAAAAATGGTTCAAAGGATAAAACAGTTAAAGACGTTCAGGATTAGCTCTTGATATTCTGGAGAGTGAAGGTCAGTACGCTGAGGCCTGGAATACTCTTGTGCATGTTCTCTAAATGTTTGTTGAGAAATTTTTTTAATGCTAAATTAACAATCCACAATTGCGTATGCTGTGGTTAATCGCATCCAAGCGATTAATCCTGGGCGGGGGGCAGGGGGAGGGGAACCAAACCAAAAAACACCCCAAAAACCAAACCCCAACAACCTGGAAAGAAATAAGAAACATAAGAGATCATGAAATCAGGGAGGGCTTTTTGAGTATATGCCTATAGCAGTTGTGCCAGTGAGAGAATGAGAACACGCCATGAGCTGGCAGATATATCTAAATGCCCTCTAGCCATTATAATGGGAACTTCAACTGTTCTGGGCCTTAAAACCTAAAGATGGTTTTCTTTTACCTCAGTTCTCTGGATGCAAATTGAATATCTGAACATTTTAAATCTCGGCAAAAAGCCTCGGGGAGCAAAACTGTTTTTACTCTGGTAAATGTTGATGTGAGAAACATTTGGGTGCTGGCCCAGATCATGAAATGGGCGTGGGGGGTTGCTTAGGTTGAAATGGTTGCTTAGGGACACGGTATAGTGGTGGTCTTGGTAGTGTTAGATTTACAGTTGGACTCGATGATCTTAAAGGTCTTTTCCAACCGATACGATTCTGTGATTCTGCGTGAGTACTTGAGTCAAGCTCTTTGCGTGTAGGTTTTGGGTTGGTGTGGTTTGTTTGGGTTTTGGGTTTGTTTTTGGTTTTTGGGGGGGGGGGGTGTTGGTTTTTTTTGAGCTGGTATCATGGCTACCATGCGTGGTTGATCTCTTGGAGCCAGTTGTCTTGTCTTGTAACTCCTGTGTGACTAGCACAATCCCTCTCTCCTGAAAACAATTTCTTTGTGACCAGCTTTAGGAAGTTGATTATCCAGGTTCTGCCACTGGGGAATCAACCTTGGGAAGACTTTACGAAGTTATAATTAGGTTTTTGTCTAAGCTTCGAATTGTACAACTTCCATGGATATATATGCAGTGCATTTTGCCTGGTTTCAAACTCCTGCCAAGTTCTTGCCTCAAATTTAAGACATCTGTAAGTAGAAAGAGACGGCAGAGCATTTTAACTTAGACAGGGGAAAACTTATTATAGGAGACATATTTCTACTGTCAAAAGCTCAGCCACCAGTCATCTGTAACCAGATTGCCCTTGGTCACCATTGAACAAGGTCAGCACACCTTAGTAATGGGGATAGGCATGGAGGTTTTTTTTTTAAGTTAGTTCATCTTATTCCCAGTGGTGTTTTCCTCATAATTTTAGCCTCTGATTAAGACAAAATGACCAAAGAAAGCGTTCATGGGGGTTCAGTGGATTGATGCACTGGATTTTCACCCATTGAGACCTACCTTCAAAAACCAGTCTGACTTTCAGATGAAAATGAGCTTGCTACCTGCCTGCTCTGATACTGCATTTTGCACCTTCAATAAAAATGCTGCAAGTTTTGCCTTGCCTGACTGCTGGCAGGTTTACAAGGGGAGACATATTGCTATTCAGGTGTTTGCAATGATAGATGCTGTATGAGTGCTGTGGAGCCACTGGTCAGGACTAAGGTGAAATGTCAGAGTCAATCTGTTTTAGAAAAAGCCACTTTCTGAGGAGGGCTGGCTTACACTGAATTTTTAACAACACATTCTCCTTCCCCTTCCCCAAACGTATCTAAACATAGCTTTATTTTTAGCCAACCAGAAGAGATCCTCTTGTCCCCCATTTCAGCTAGCTTTCTCCTCTTAGGTGCATATTAGTCACCGACTGATGTACTTTTGTGAAGAACAGCATGACAAGGACATCTAAGCAAACTGCATTTTCATTAGTATAACGTATTGCATCTTTTTTGTACCTGCAGTGTTCAGGCCACGTTTATAACTGTGCTTGTATGCAAAGAATGGAAACCTCTTCTCTAGTCTTATTTCAAGCTGATGGTACCCAAACTGTCTGAAAAGACACTCCAGGTGAATGTTGAGAGGCCTCGATGGTGCGTTCTTTTTCTTTCCCCCTTTTGCAGCAGTGCAGATTCACACCTGTTGTGGGACAGTAACCTCACAGTTCAGGAACACGTCTCATTCACAAGTTTCAGATCCAGTTTGAGTTCAATGTTTTGGTTTGTTTAGTGGCCCCAAGAGATCTCCTTGAGCTCAGATGATCTGAGCCTGTCCTTTTGGGTCTGGGGACTGAGAACTCTTTCCTCTGACAGAGGGTCTTTCAAAAATGGCACCCAGCAGCTCCTGCAGACGTGACTGCATTTCAGAAAGGAAGGAAAGGGATTCCTTACTGGGGCTACAAAAAGAAATCATCCAGCTTTATCTACAGAGAACGTTAAGAGGAAACTGTACTGTGCCTGATAATTCACCACCAAACGTATATCCGCAGGCTTGAAGTGACCACCTCTTGGCCTGACTGACTTCGCCAAATGCTTGGGGCAGCATGAGGAGATGAGTGAGCCTAATGTAGAACTCGGCATGTCCATATATAGGTGACCCCTTAACTGACAAAGTTACGTAGCACTTTCATTGTCCTTCGTTAGCTGGAACAATCCATCTGGGATTATCCATCAGGACAACCCATGTGAGGGACAGGCCTGCATAAGCGATGGGATGGTCGTGTCTTTTTCAATACCAGTGCGCATGAGTATTGCTTTGGCCAGGATCTGTCACCTCATTTCCATTAATGCAGAGTTAGATTTCAACAGCAGGCAAACTTGTGTTTACCATGGTAGTGCTTGCCCTGTTGACAGTGCTGAGTGATTCTTAAGTGTTCAGTAAATCAGTGAAAGCTTCTGAACAGTGGGAAGTTTTGATGTCATTAACAAAAGATGCATGTTAACTAGCAGCTGCAAATTAATTAGAAAAGTATAGCAGAAATTGCTTCTTTTTTTTTTTTTTTTTCTTTCTGCTGCATATTGTGTGAACCACTCGGTCTACAGCAGGGATGGCCAGTGCTCCAAAATGTCCATAGTATTCGGGATCTGAATACTCCAATTTTCCAAACATTGACTTAGCTTTTATGTCCTGCACTGACTGCTCCCAGAATACTATGGGTCAGAGCATTGCCTGCCTTACAATTCTTTTCCCTGTCAGTTTTCATATCACGCTTACCTGAGGAGTGTATGAACACCTTTTAGTTCTGCGTTAGCCAGGACGAACACATGTCTGTCTCTGATCAGGGCGCAGTCTTGCCAAATGGGCTTCATTTGTGCTGAGGCTACCATCCAAAAATAGGCAAATGGGATCAGGGAGGGCAAGGCAAACAGCATTAAATGTGTAATGACACCAATTAATGGTTGCTTGCCTCATGTTTTGGAATATGGGAAACCATTTCACAAACCTGCTAGGGTTGTGTTTAAACAATAACTGCCTGCTTTCTTTTAAAGGGAAACAATCTTACTTTATTTCAGTTTGCTGCTTCTAGCAGTGTCAGCTTCTTTAATTATTGCTATTTAATTATGTCTTAGCATTTGAACTCTCCTCATTAACCTTCATCAGAGTGAGACACCTAGGATAATGCAGTGGCAAAGCCAACATCTTGTGTAATAATTTTTTTTTTTTCCTCCCTCTACCCCCTTCCCAAATCTCCGGAATCCATTAATTGAATGTTAGAGCATCTGGGCCACTTAAGTATTCGAATCATGCAGCAACATGGGTAGTGTTAGCCTGCTATGGCTCAATAAACCTCTCATTCTCTTGTTCACGGTTCATTTGAATTTTGCAGAAAACTCTGGGAAAAAAAATGAGGCATTCAAATAAAAATGGTGCAGGTAATGGTAGGAGGAGATGAAGAACTCAGACAAATGTTTACCCTAAGTACTGTGTGTATGTGGCACTGTCATCACTCTAATTGAAAAAGGGAATGGGCTTTAGAGCAGAAACCCACAAGCCAGAGTACCCAGGCTCTATTCCTGTGTGACCTTCAGCTGCCACTATAGCTGTCCTCTCTATCTGAAAGCAGAGTTTTTATTTTATGCTGCTAAAGTAGCAGAGCCTAATTTCTTATTTGACAAGTGCTCTAAGATCCTGGGAGGAAGGGTATAATAAAAGTGCAAAATAAAACTATATATGGCAGTATTACTCCTGATTCTAATGGATTTTAGTAGGATCTTTAATCCCTTTATCTACCATGAATAGATGTACTGTCTATAAAAGAAACTTTAAGCTGTTTCACTTCACTTTGGTAACACCTTGGTAATGCAAATATGCATTTAGAGTGTGTCTCATGACAGTGGAAAATGAAAGTGCAGGAATAAAGTGTAATGACTGTAATGGGGATTCTTTAATGCAGTTGCTGGACCTAGGCAGGACTTCTGTAGTTTTCCTCCAGTTCTTTGCTCTCCACACCAGACGAACCTGGCTTATGCTGCCTTTTGTCCCGCCACAGTGTATTCCCAAGGCCTGGCTTGGATTAGGCCATCATGGAATAAAATGTAGGCTGTGTTACACCTAACAGAACCATATCTGTGAATTGATCTGAGGTTTTACTCGGATCCCTCAGCTGTAAAACTCCTGTGTAAAGCAGAAGCAGGATGATGCTTTCACACTGAGAATTGCTTGTGGTAAGTATGGATATGCTAGCACCAGGAAAGGGCTGATCTTCAGTCTCTCCTCCTTTTTCCCTCTGTGAAATAAACTAAAGATTTATTTTAGCTAAATATGAGCATTTACTTGACCTGCCCAGGTTGGAGACTCCAGGCTCACTTTGCAGTCAGTGCAAGGAGACTGGAAGCTGCAGAGGGTGCCTGATCCCACCAAGACCTGCTTTGCCCTCTGGAGGTAGCTGGTTCATTAGTTAAATGCTTAAAGCCAGGTGGGATGAATCCTGGTTGAAAGCCAGGGTACAAGAAGGCAGTTAGGTGCCTGACTCCTCCTTTATCCAAATCCTATGGATTCAAAAAGGACAGAGGTTTTCTGAGTATCTTCTTGGATCTGTTCCTGCCTAATCTCTTTTCTGCAGCCTCAGGACTTCCTTTGTCAGACTTTGCTCCCCTGTATTTTTCCAGGGAGCCAGAGGAACTCTCCGTTCCTCTGCCCGAGGCTATAAGTGACCTTTTTTCCATGTAATGTTTGTTGCTAGTGCTGGCAAAGGTGCTCTCGCATCAGCTTGGCTCTGTGCTGTTTGACTACTGGGACTGATGTACAAACCTCACCGTTGTCAGCACATTAAAGATATCCAAGGTTTCCACCTGTAAAAGTCAAGCTGAATGGGAGAGGATAGTTCTCCTCTGAGTTTAGGATCTGAAGCGCTATGCCTGACCCAGATATGGTTATGGGTTGCTCAGTCATGCAGTGAAGCTTCTTTGCTTTGCTTCAGTGAAAAGAGTTGTGTTGTGCTTTTCAGTGGTCGCATCAGGCTGGTCGATGCTGTGCTGGCACTCCTGCAGCTCATACCTGCTGCAGAAATAGCGTCCCTACTGAGACTGTCACTGTTTCGTTTTGGCTGCTTGTTACTTCTCGCTGAACCGGGTGATGCTTTGGATTTTCCAAGGACAGGTTCTTCCTCTCCCAGTCCTTGGTAATTAGGAGCCTGGAATAGATGCTTATTTTGTCTTTCTTCTTTACTGTTTGCGTCCTGCATTTGTTGAGCTTCAGTTAGGCGCGCTCTCCATCCACGGGGAACCGAGCGAGACCTCTCCCCTAGAAACCTTTGACCTTGTCCCTGTAAAGAGATCTTGCATTACCCTGAACGAGGCTGTCCCAAACCAGCCTATTTCACTGCTTTCCTTTCAAGAACTTCATATTTTTTTTGCCCCTTCACACAGAAGCAAATGAATTTCTTCTCTTTTCTCATCTTGTCTTTTTTTTCCTCTTTCCCTGTCTGAAACTGAAGTGGAAAAGAGGAGTGGAAGAGCCGTAAGCGGTGTAAAGAAAATGACAGGCGGCCCTGTGTCACCAGCTCTGCAGAACAGGTCACCAGTCAGAGACACTAGCCTCTTATTGCCTATGCTCAGTGTTTAATATTTTTTATTTGTCTTTACTGTTATTTATCCGATGTAGAGACATGCATTTTTTTGACAGTCACCAGCCAATAATTCCACATTTGTCAAAGAGAAAATGAGATAATCATTGTGTGGCCTGGTGTTACTGGAAGGGCAGATTAGATTTGCGCAAAAACGGTGGCATTTTATGGTTACTTTTATGCTCTGTAAATAGAGGAAGAGACAGATTGAAGAGATTACTTCACAAAAAATTCCATTTCAAGTCACTGGGGAAGCAGGTAACCTTCAGATCTCAGCTTTGCATAAGAATGCAGTGGAAGAGAGGGGATTTCTATTAACACTGCCAGCTTCTTTCGAAAAAATATACTGTCTGCCACTCTACATCAACCTTCCTCCCTGCCCGTTCTCTCCTTTCCACCCACCTTGTCCCCTGGCAGTGCCATTAGAGATGAGCCAGTAACTCAGGGCAGTTCCTTAGCTGAGGCAAGTAGTCATAGTTCCATTTGGCTTCAATGGAGCGGTAACAATTTATGCTGGCTGAAGGATGGTCCCTCATGGTTTCAACCTGACCCAGTGGTTTTTTTTCTACAGGACTGGGATTTTTGTTTGGTTCTCTGTAGTGACAGAGATCGCTTGTAAAGTTTTCACCTGTATCCAAACTTTGAGGCTGTTCATGACTGGGGTATTAATCTTTTTCAGAACAGTTCTGAATCAAAATTTGGGTAAACTGGTTTGGGTAGACAGTAAGTCTGGCTTCTGATAGAAAAATCTGTGGATGTTTTAAAATGAATAATAATAATAAAAGCCTAGTTGTCAGAATCTGGGAGGGAATGGCTGGGGAAGGAACTCTTCTGTGTACCGTGTGCTTTTCTTATTCCATAGGTATTCAATAGTGACTATTGCTGGAGACAAAGCAGGAGGCTAGATGGACCTTTGTCTTATCCAGATCATGTGGCATCAAATCAGATTTTTATTCTCCTGTTTATGCTTACTTTGTGGAAGAATAGAAATATTCTGCTAGTTTTGTGACAGCATTTGAGGAATGATTGTGGGTTTATGCAGAGCATCACCCAGTGCATGTCTTACTTCTTTAGTGAGGTGCCAGAACCGCCACTGTAAAAGTGCTCTGGTAATATTGATTGCTTTCATGCAAAAAACAAAAAAGTTCTCTTGTGACTATTTGCATACTTCTGGGTGACAGTTGAGTAAAAATAGGAACTTCTGGATGCTTGTTAATCCAAACATCAAAACTATGTCTATCTTTGCACTGGAGCTGTCCACCTGCATGGAACTATTTCAAGAGCAATAAATGAAATCAGATCATGGTCAATCGTGCTTGCCCTGTACCCACCACAAAAAAATAAATTGAGGCAGTTAGGGTAAAATAGTTGTGTGTCAAGCTCGGATGTGTAGCTATCAAAATATCCACCAAACAATATGTTTATTTTATTAAAAGAGAGTCAAGGATTATCTTTTTCATCATTGTTTCAATTAGGTTTAAATAAAAAATATTTTAATGCACATGGTCCACAGATGGAACATTTGCTTTTCCAAATACTTCACGTGATTGCCCATATTCCCCAGATTTGTCATATTTAACTCCTTTCTGCTAAGCTTTTTAACATTCTGAAATGAACCACCAGTTTCTTTGACACCGATCATCTAACCTGGCGCAGCAAGTGACATGAATTCCCAATTGCAGTTTAGGCTTACCTTATTGTTAGTCACAGAAACTTCTAGTAGTAAGATACTCTGCTGTACTGGCTAGTCTATAAGCACACAGGGGAATCATGTACCTATTGAAGTCAGTGGCACAATTATCTTTTTGTCTACAATTCCATGCTTAGGGAGAAATACTGCTTACCTGAAAGGCCTGAGAATGTAAATAGGGAAGACGGGCAGCTAAACATGGGAAAGGGTACTGAAAGGTCAAAGCAGGCTATGGTTTGGGCTGTGATGAAGCTCTGGGGCTGAAGGCCTGTTGAAACCGACACCAGCTCCATCACTCAGTTATGAGGAACTAGTTTTTCATCACAGTCCTTTGGGCTCTATCTCTCCTTTCTCCAAGGTCGTCTCACTTCAGAAACAGGAGAAGACCCTTTTACTTGTTTGTGATGGCATCTCGGTGCCCTGTTATCTATACCTCCTTACATAAACAACCCCTCCGTAGAGTTAGCTGTCCAAATATGAGATAAGTAGTGGATCTCATGAGAAGTCAGGTATTTATTTCTGGACTACCCTCTTCTGCTGTCACAGTATTTTTTCATATAATGCCTTGGCCCAGCTGTTGTTGTAGTAGGCAACTTATTATAGGGTTTGCATTGCTATAATTCAGTGATCTGTTTGGTTGCTAAGTGAAAAATAGCTTTTTTTTTTTTTTTTTCAATCGAGGAAATTTAACTTTGTGTAAGCTCTGCACACAAATAGAGCAACTGCTGTAACTTATGTCTGTTGTTGAGCTTGTCAACCCTGGCAGTGTCCTGTTGAGAGGCCTCCTGGTGTCAAGTGCACTCTCTTTCTCAATATGAAAAGGAATTTGTATTTTTAATGAATATTCATACAATAAAGACATGGGTGATCCACAGATAAAACAAAGGTTTTTATCCTCACAAAAGCAGCACTGTGAGAATTAATATGAAGGGAATCCTATATCGCACAATTCGGAGTCTTATCTCATCACAGGAGCCAATGGGTGCAATTCTGCCCAAATTGATGGAGTGGCTTTCATTTACCCCAACAGTGAATTTGTTACCTACCCAGCCAGACCTAATACTTTTTGACATGAATAGATGAGAGGATCAGTCCATTAATGCAGAAGATTTAGTAGCTATTTGGTGAGTTTTTGCCATCTTTGACATTTCAGAATGGAGCTTAATGATGCAGCAGTTTAGCATAAACAACCTGACTGCATGAGGACATTTCTTTTCCTCTCTTTCTGCTACCTTTTCGAGGCTTGGCATTCTCAGCGTGTATGTGACTTGGGACAGTAGGGTCCCTTTTCAAGTGCACCTACAGGCTCTGCCACAGCTGTTAAGCTTTCTTTGTGAAGCAGGAGTTCTACAAGGGCACAGGTTAGTCAGTTTTTCGGAGCTTAAAATAATCCCGTTTCCCTGGTTCCTCAGTGTTTAAAAAAAATAAAATAAAAAAAATTACACACTTTAATAGAAATACTTTTCCTTCATTAAATTAAATCTCTAAAGCCCAATAGCATTTTCAGTGCTTATATGAAAATGCCAGTGGGGATTTGAGATTAAAAGTGGTATTTTTGTACAAGTCAATGAAGATCTCAATAGGAAAGAACACTCTTCAAATATAAATTCCTCCAGTATCGAGAAAGACAGATTTTCTACTTAGGTCCTTGATAATACTTCTCCTAGCCTTGTTATGAAATTCTGTTTTCACATATCTGATATACGGCTGTTACACATTAGCTCTCCGTTTAATGAAATCTTATTAATGGTGCCTTTTTTTGTTAGAGATATGCCAAGCTACTCAGATTTAATTCATGTTTAACAGTAAACATGAGGTGCTGTGACCCACTTGTATGCAGCTCAGGTTCTCTTTTTCTATCCAAAAAAAGGATTAAATGGCATATTAAAAATAAAAGCAAAATATATCCACTATTGACTTATACTGTTATCATCTGGACATACATTGCCAGAAAAGGTCACTACACATGTGACCCCCAGCTAGAGGAGTAGGAAAGGAATATATTGAAAACCAAATTCTCAAGAAAGGTTTGTTGGTGTTGGTCTTTTTTTTTTTTCCTCCTTCTTCTGATGTCTCCTACCCATTCAAGCAAAAAAACCCAACAACCTGAGGTCTGCATTTTTGTAGATAAAATACTGAGTGATCAAGGTGCAGATTTTAGGAAAGTGCTTTCCAAATTGTTTCCCAGAGAAAAGAAACAGGCATAAGTTGGTTTTAGTAATAAATGCATGCAGATGTAAAGGTTTTTTCCATTCAAGGATCTCAAAGCAATGTATAAAACCAGGTAATCATTACTAGTGTTTTTAAAATGGAGGAAAATAAATCAAGAGTTGTGAAAATAGGTGTCCAAAAAAGTAGTGTGGATAGGTACAGTCCCTGTGCCAATTTTGAAGGCATCTGATCTGGTGCTTACAAGAATCATCAGCCCTTTAGCAGTCATCTGTGCTCCTAGAAAAAGCAAAGAACAAGATTTAGAAAAACAGTCAACTCAAGACACCCAAGTAGAGCATGCTGAAGAACAGACCTTGAATTCTGTCCACATCTTAAATTCACTTGTTTTGTCAGCACTGAGAAGATGCTCTCACTCTGGATCCTCTCCTCGAGTTAGACAGGCAAGTTGAGGATGACTGGGAAAGAGAAACAACATTTTGACATAACTCCTGTAATTTTAGGTTTTCCAAACTGTGTGTTCTAAATTTGAGCTTTCAGAGAGGGCACATCCTCAGGCTTTGGGGATGGGAAGAGGTTCTTATTTCTTCACGCTGAAGCTACTTTTCTTTGTCATCCAAGTCAATATTCACTGGGTTAGCTGTTGAGCAAGAGCAATCATGATCCTGTAATCTAGTATTCAGGCTGTCAATGTGGAATGAGGGAAAACAGGATTCTAGTTCATGTGCTATTTAATGCTACGTACTTATACTTTTAAAAAAAAAAAAAAAAAAATCAACCAACCAAACCTGCAATATAATGTGTTTAGGGTACTCCTGGAAGTGCAAATGTAGTTTCAGATGCCTTCAGACTGAGAAGGGGTTTTACCTGGGGACTTCCCACACACTGGGTAAGTCTCCTGAACCTTTAAGTATTGAACAAATCAGGGATTGTTGCCACGCCTTTTTTACCACTGTGTTTTTGTGGTGCTCTTCCATTAGGTACAATTTGGAAATGCCTGCTAAAACTAGTGGGAGAGGCAGATGTATGTAGATTTGGCCAAAGGGGGCACTTGGCCAAAGGGAGAACTCTAGTTGCCTATGGATACTGACATCTCCTGAGTTACATGACAGCTGAATGCAGTTTTTGAAGATCTAAACTATGGACTTAAATGGGCTTTAGGCTACTTTAGTTGCTAAATCTGTTTGTGGATTTATTTTTGAGTGTCTTTTGAAAGGTTACTCATCAGTTCAGTGGAAGAGCAACAAAAAGAACACAGGATTTCTTACTTCTATCCTCATATTCAGACAATGCTACATCATGTGTTTGATAGAGAACAATGACCTTCAAAAAGTTTTCCATCATTTTAGAAGCTTTCTCAAAATTAGGACAGTGGTCTGGACTCAGCCTTGACAACTTCTGAAAAATCTCTCCAGGGTCCAGTTCTAAATGTCATCAGTGTGGACATATCTGGTTTGAAAGTTTAAATTCTGCAATGATGAGAAAATCTGCTTGAACTTAATGGCATGGAAGCTTTATTTTCCCTTCTCTGCCTTGGAAATGTGCAGGACTGCATTACACCAGCACTCTGGAAACAAAACTGCTTAAACCCACTCTGACTTTTGCATGCTGTCTGTATGGTAATAATTGTGGCTAATGGGAAGATAGCTTCTACAATTATTATAATCAATAGATCAGGAATGCAAAGATAAAGCAAATTAGGAGTAATCTGTTCTGTTTCTTCGAAATCAGCTCATAAACTGAGAAGACAGTCATTGCAAGTGCTGACCTAGCTTTTCATTCAAATCAAGCTTTTGTGTCATTTAGTGGTAAGGCCAGCAGGGTTAAGTCCATCAGTTGCTGTTGTTTTTCCACTTGTCTGGATCACCTCTATTAATTTTTCTTTCATCTGAAATAGCTCCAAATCTCTCAAATGTATTTGACTGGAGAACAGTATGGTTGGATACTGTGGTTTCCATCAGAGATGTTGGTCAGACCAAGCAGGAACTGTCCCCACAGCTTGGTGGGGACAGGGAGGTGTGGGGAGATGGAGTACAGATGTTTTGCTGGCAGTTATGCCAATGATTTAGTAGCCTGTGTTTTGGGTGAGCTGTTTAACCCATCTTTGCTTCAAGTATTCATCACTTGAATGGGCTTGAAATTGCTTTTCTCTTACTGACAAAGTGCTGCTTGAAAAATACCTGTGCTATAGCCTGAGGGATATTTGGGAAGGATTATCAGCTCCTGTGCACTTGGGGGACACTTAGCACAAACAGGGATGTATGTGGTCGTGTTGTGTTCACCGATTTTTAACTCCACGAGGAACCCCAAGGTTGACTGTTCGCTCTGAAGTCTACCTTTGATAAAGGGAAGTAGTGTTGGATTCCAGCTCGGCTGAAGGTCATTAGCATTCTCCTGCTGTATTACATGCAGATTTTCCTGGCTCACAAGAATAGCATTACATGGAGTGTGCATCCTATATCAGCAAAAGAAATGCATGCATGCAGAGATATAGCCAGGGTTTATAGGCTTATTAGAAGACGTATAAACAGTCCTCTCCTCCACCTCCTCTGTCCTTATTTCCTGCTGACATTCCCCCTGGCTGTGTTTTCCCTTCCTCACCCTTATGTACTTTCAACAGATTGGGGTGAGAAGGGTTGTTTTTACTTAAAATCAGCAGCATAGTCTTTGATCTATCACCACCCTGTATTGGCTGACCCTCGGGTGCACAGAGAGTATTTGGGGGTAAATGTAAGCTCAGTTCTGTAGCCTTGGCTGAGGAATTCAAATGCCAGGCAGCAAAAGTCCTTATAGTGAAGGGACGTGGATACAGCCCTCTTTTAAACAGGAAGGGCTGAGCAGCCAAAATTGTATCAAATGACATAGGCATGCATGTTGAAATTTCCCCTATATTTGTTCAGGAACTTCTGTACCGTGAATGAGGCAGGAAGATAGAGGTAGGCAAGGAAGTTATTTAAAGGTCATTGAAGTGATTTTCTTGCACCTTTTTCCATTTTTGTAGGTCTCATAGAGCCTGCAAAGTATATGCAGCTGGCACCCTTGATAGTGCTGGATGGATAAACATATCACAAATTAATTGCAAGTGGCAAAGTCCTAGGCTTTATGCTTCTTTTGGCATTGAGTAGCTTCTCGAGTTCAAGCCACTTAATTAAAGACCAGTCAACAACGTGTCAATGCTGATGGAAGCAATGACACCATCTCAGGCTGTGGCATCCCTCTGTGATGTCAACTGCTGTCTGAATTTTTTTCTCCTCTTAATTTTTTTTGGTAAATATCCCCATTGTGCACACTGACTCACACTTTGTATTAATGAGAAATGTAAGGCTTTAAAAAAACAATTGCACTGTAGCCTCATTACTATGAAAAATCCATTACGTGGAAGTCATTTGTCAAAGCCAACTGTTTAGTTGCTGTAATTTACATATTTATCAAGTTTGATTGGAATGTAATGACTTTGACTTTATTCATTTTTTTTAACCTTTCTAACCCTCTTTCCATGAAGAAGGCAGAGGTTTTTTTATTTATGGGAAAGGGCAAAACATAATTCAATTTACATTCACTAATAAATATATGTATTAATGTTTCAAATAATGTCAATTTTTTTAAAATGTTGGAAATGAGTTACACTTCCATGTTTTTGCATGGAAATTGACGTGGGATCTTATCAATTCATGAAGTTTTTGTCTCTACCAAGGGATCTGGCTGGCAAAGACAGATACTAGACAGCACAACACTCTGTAAATGAGATAATGAGTGTCAAGATATGCAGTTAATATTGGATCTCCATAATTCTTGTAGTTGAAGGATCAGACACGCATGGGTTTCCAGCATAATCACATGATTTATTATGGATGATTACTTTCATTTGCATCTGATGCTGGGAGGCTTGTGACAGAGCACCAACTAGAAGCATTATATTCCCTTGAATACAGGGCTGGAGACCCAGGAGGCTGCTGAGGACACCGATCCACACAAGCATCTTACACCCCAGTGAGCTGTTACAAGACAGACAGGCGGAGGTGACGAGAGCTTGCTGTAGCAGCTGATACTGGGAGTTGTTAAAGCTAAGCAATGTGGCATTGCTTGTTTGCAACTGGCCTCAAGTGAAGAAATCTCTTCCCCCTGCTATGGAAAAGGCTAGAAAATATGATACGGTGGCTGCAAGAATGACAGGTGAAGAGCAGAATGCCAGCTCTCATCTGAGCATTGAAACTTTCTCTATAAAAAGATCATAAGGAAATGAGAATTGAGCAGATCTGTGTGTGCCTGCCTGCATGTAAGGGTTCATCTGAAGGGGCCAGTTAGTTCCTCTGGAATATTCTGTGGCCTGAGCAAAAGCTAAAACAATGCATACAAAATTAAGGCATTTTAAAAATATAAACATCAAGGGAAGAGGCAAGTGAGAAATAGATTGAAATTCAGCAAAAGAAATTGCTGGCTGAATACCAAGAAAAATATCCTCAGGCTGAGACAATGGAATAGTTTTCCACAGAAACTGGGTGCTGGCCAGACAAGGATGGTCTAGATGAGCTAAAACGTCCTTGCCAGATCAAATGTGAAAGGGAATACAGATATTTTAGTGACTAATTTTGAGAGGCAGTGAATATCAAGCAGCAGGTGGCCAGCCACAAATACAACCTACATGAAAAAAAAAAAAAAATCTGCTACAGAAGCTGTGGAATCCAGTTCGTCAGCCCCTTTTCTGTCCTCTGCTGCTTCACAGCATCTCCCACTTGACATTCCTATCGTTGACGTGTCCCATCCTTTAAATAAATGATGACTGAGAGTGATCCCCTTGAGCTTCAACTTAGAGCGTGTTTTTATTAATTTATTTCTTGCTGTGCTAGATTTCTCCCCCTCCACTTTTAAAGGCTCCTTTGACTTTAATTAAAATTCTCCATAGGCTTATTGCCTTGAGAGAGTGAGTGTGCGTGCGTGTATAAATTGGTTTTAACAGTTTGCTGACTAGATATGGTTTACAAAACTCACACAGCGTTCCAGTGTGTGTGTATGCAGACAACAAAATGTGTTTTCACATACGCAACATGCTATATTGATTGGCTGCACCTCTGAAATTTATTGCTAACTAATGATGGGACAAAAAGGACAATTAGGACTGGTAGACACTTGTGTGCACGTGAAGCTGATGTGGTGCTTACGGAGATCTTAGAGAAGAATCACGTCTGTGAGAGGAACTGTTCTTGGTCCGATGTAAGGCAGGGGACAGATGCGGCAGGTTGGTTAGAGTGGGGGTTGGTTTATGCGCCCAGGTGGAATTTAAACATCTTTGTGATAATTGTTTTTGCAACAGAGGGGAAAATGTCATAAGCAGCATCTGAATAAGAATGGCAGCTTACTTAATTCTTGGCCCTTAATGAGGATGGAAAGTGCCCTACCTCTGGGCATGCATCTCACCTTTTTCTTTTGAAGGAAAGGACAAGGCTGTGACAGGACTTTCTCCTGCCAGACTGTGGGATATGTGGTATAGGTCAAATATTCTTAGTACGCTTCTGTCTGAGGTCGTGCCTGTGACACTTGCTGATGCTGGAGTCATAGTCAAAAGTGAGTGGAATACATACACCTAAGCAAAGCCGACTGAAGACTGTTGAGACTCCTCCCAAGCCACAGACTCGCTGACACCGTGTTCCTGTGGTTAAAAACTGTGAAGAATCAATGAACAAAAGCAGCGGCCTGGCAGTGTGTCCAGAAGAGTTCACCACACTTCTTTTTGAAAAGGGGACAGTTTCCACCCCATCTTTGCCATCCCCCTTATAATAAAAAGAACCTGTTTCTCATCCTGATTCGAAACCAATGTCTAACATTACACTAAAGAAGGATTTGCTTCTGGCTGGCTTAGGGACATGTGCGAGTGTTTCAGCCCTAGGGGTAGTTTGCATCCCGCATCTTGCTGAGGTACTTCGAAGTTTGAATTTGGTGTGTAAGAACCTCTACTGAGCATCTTAAATTTGGTGCTGCATGTTTGGGTCCAAATTCTGATTTTGGGCAAGCTGTGAATGTGAAGAGAGGCTGTTCACTGGTGTCTTTTTCTTGTCTTGCGGGCTCAAGCCTCTCTCCGAAGAGAGTGTTGGTGCTTCCTGGAGAGGTCAGTGTCACGTTCTGAGGAGCATTGCTCTTCATGAATCTCATTTCAGCAGGTTGCTTTTTATTGACCGCTAGCTCAGCTACTGAAGAACACACTGTCATAGTTCAGTAAAGGCCAAAACCTCTTGCAGAACACCTTGCGCATCCTGCCTGGGATCACTGCTTTCAAGCCAGGTCTTGTACACTGAAGGCTTTATTCTGCTTAACCCTGTCAGTCCCTCTCCTTCCTCCCAGGGAGGGTCCAATGCAGCAAAAAAAAAAGAAAAATAATCATCTCCTGTGTCCTGTAATTGAGTATGGGTTGTCCCCACTTCTTTACAATTAGTGTTTTGGGAAGAATAAGAGAGAGAAGGGTTCATGTTGTTCAAGTCAGTGTCTAAAAGGTGGAATACAGGAAATTAATCTAGTGACAGTGTTGGTTGTATTGCTTCACTGCTCCCCCAGGTTTGAGCCTTTACCCCAGCTGACTGAAACCTGGTTGCTTTTCACTTTTTTTTTTTTCTGCTCCCAGAATGAGACCTGGCCCTACTTAGAACAAGATATTTGAGTCGGTATCTATCCAGCTTTGTCCACCATTTCATGCCTCTCCACCTTTTGTTCACTTCTGCTCCTGTTGTGCTTTTTGCCTGTTTCTTAAGTGAAGAATATGAGGCATAGCCCTAGTGAGTAGAGGTTTCCCAGTTACAGCTTCCCAGAAACATCTTTCCTGATTTCTGCATGTTGTCTTGCAGCGTGTTCCTTCCCTGTTATTTTATCCATTGGCCTTGAGAGGTAAGAGATGCTGGACTGGAGAGTTCTGGAGTTGCATCTCATGGCGGCTATAGATGTCCTTTTCAGCACTGCCTTCCTTGGAAGGATGCACGATGAGTGCAAGGATGTGGCTCTGCATCTCAGAGAAACTAGAAGAGTTTCAAGTATACAGCTGTACTGGGACTCTCAGTTCTGTTCTGAAGTGCACATGGTTTTGCTCAGTTTTTATATGGGAAAATCTAAGCATTGAAGTTAATCACAAGCAAATCCACAGCAAAACTGGAAAGAACAGAACAAGGGTGTCCTGGCTGCTCCTGTAGCTGCTGGACTGCTCTGTGAGTGGTTGGTAATTCCCTCTTTGCTATCTTGGCTGAAATTCTGACATAAATTATTCTCTTATCTTTCAGCCCATGCATACTTGCAGCAAACAAACATAGCCTTAGCCCTCTCCACTGGAGAGAGCTGATAGAGAATTGCTTTATAACGGGCCCTAGCAATATCTTTTGAATCCCTGGATTTTAAAGGCAAACTGAAAAGATACCCATGTAACTGTAGTATTGCAGGTAGAAATGTCTTGCATCTGAATATTTTATTTCTATCCCCTTGTATACAGTGAAGGTTACCAGGATGGTGAGCATTTCTAGAGAGATGATAGCTGTGAAAAGAGAGAGCAAGATAGGTACTGGTTAGTATCGATTCCTTCCCTAAAGATGAGGCCCGCTTCCTTTGTGGCTGCAGGCAGCTCCTTAGTGTTTCTACCTTATCTTCACTGATGTGGGGTTGTGGAGCTCAGTTAAGAGAACCCTGTGGAACGACTGAAGATCTTTATTACTCTCACTGGTGATAACTGGGGAAGTGCTGCTACATATGTAAGCTACTGCATTTTTATCTGGTCTAAATTTTTAGAGAGAGATAAATAGGGTGTGTTTTGGTTTATTCAATTTGCGATTTAATGTCAACCATTGTAAGACAAAAAAAATGAGATGAGTACTGTAAATCAGAGTTCATGTATTCGAATACAGATGGGTGAGTTCTGACTCCATGTAATTTAAGGAAATAGTATTGAAAGACACTCAGGTAAAATGAAGACTTTTAGCAAATTGTGGCTAGAATGTTTTTGTCTTGGTGTTTTTTTTTCCTTTTCCCTGCAGGTAAACTTTACTTTCTTGTTCTATATCATCTGAAGGACACATGCATTTTCTGGGATTTTGGGAATGATTTCTGGGGTTCTGGGATTAGACATCAAATTTAACAAGATGATATATAGCTTTGAGGAGACACATTTGATGTACCACTTAGCCTTCCCATAATTTACTGCCTGCCTCCAGTCTCTGGAGGGCAAGGGGTTTATCTACACTCCAACCTGACTTTATAAATAGCAAAGCAGGAGAGGGAAAAAGAAAGCAAGCTGGGGACCTGCCTGCTAAACTGTTATGATATGATGGTGATGCAGGTAGGTGACATTAAATGCTACTGTCTGCATCCTTAATTGTGAGTTGTCATCACCTTGGCCATTTGAGGACGATAATGTGCTGTTCATATTCCAGATTTCTATTGTTATTCATAGGACTGTATGTTCCAACATTCAAATGCCTATGTATAATTTAAAAACAAAATCTCACGTTTTTTGGGAGTGGCTTTTTAGTGGAGACAAGGAGGGAGGAAAGATGTGAGTGTACTTTGACTGGTTTTGCATGTGGTTAATTTTCCTGCCTCAGAAGTGTTAGCAAGCTGACAGTATCAGAAAGACCAAATGGAAAAATGGTTGCTTCCAAGATGTAATGAAGATTAAAAACAAACAAGTGGGGCTGGGAGGTAAGGGGGATCTTGCTCTATAGTCATTTGCCATTTCTGATTTTGCAAATAGCTCTGCAGTGTCGTTTGATCTATGCTTCAGCATAATTTTACCAGGAGATATTTCTGGCCTTTTGCTTTACAGTCAGATCCCTTTGCTGGGCTATTAGGTTGAAAATGCAGTCAAGTATTAACATCGAAACCATTTATGTAACCTCCCACTGCATGGAACCCCTCCAAAATACCCTGCAATTGAGGGAGGGAAGGGGAAGGAGGGGATGAAAAACAAGAGCTGGATAGAAATAATGCCTGCTCTGGGATTTAAATAGGTCAACTCATTTCAATAAATAGAAGTTAGGCTGTTGATATATGCCCATCTACTTAAACTGTCATCGAAGTTCACTTAGCTGCATTCCAGCAGAGATTGGCCGTTAAAGAGACGTGAAAGGCATTGTTACAGCGGACTTAAAGAGGGAAAAGGAAGGAGGAACAAAGAAATAGCCAGGCAAGGAGATCATACAAGTATTACGCTCTCAGATTCCTGGTGGCACTGACAAGTGTTGATAACTCTCTCAGCATCTACCTTCAGAACGCTGAGTCCCACTTTCCTACCCTGCCCCTGTGTTTGTCCCTATAGGATGCTCGCATATGGCGTAAGTCTAAATATTCCTTTTTTCCCCTTTTCTGCTGGAATATATTTAATTTGCTTTGAACAAGAGCAAACTCAAATCCCAGGGCCTCTGAATAAGGGGGAGTTATGGAGGGGGAATACAATGAATGTCTTAATCCTGTGTCACCCTGTCTTTGAGACACTGTGCTACATTAAATTGATTTTGCAAATGAAAGCTAAAAGCTAAGCAAAAGCCACCAATCTATTTTGCCTAAAGATGATTTTAGTGCTCTTTATGTTCCCCTAAATGACAAACCAATTTGTTACCTGCCTACATAAACATTTGCCTATATTAGCACCAGAAATGTTTTATTTTTATTAGCCCAAACTTTATCTTTTTATGAAGACACAGGGGCCCAATAAAATTAGTGTGCAAATATAATACCCAATTTGCATTTTTTCCATGGTCAGCAGAAAAGCTGAGCAAAATCAATTTGATATTAGGTCAGCATATACATCAATAAAGCATACACATACACAGGACCATTGTAATGGTCCCAGTAATTTCCATGCTGCCAGAGTAAAGAGATTAAATAATATTAAATGCTCCAAAATAGCTTTGCTGTTAAGAGGAATGTAAAAAGAAGAGAGATTTTGGCATAAAATGGGCAATAAAGGATAATAGTTGCACAATCTCCAACTTTAAAACATTGTGACGATCTCAGAGGCAGGCTTCCTGCTAAACGGCCCCAATTCAGCAAAGCTCTTATGCCAACACTTACATTTAAGCGCGTTTTTAAACACAATAGAAGTCCGTCAAACGAATCACATATTTGAGCACCTGACAGAGTCAGGGCCAGAACCTGAATGAAAATCCAGAACTTGAGAGGTTTGGATCCAGTTTTGAGCATTACATGCAGGACCCTTGCTGGGTAGAAGGTCCATGCACAAGGGAGGCTTTGCTAAACAAAACCCTCTGCGCTCCAGATGGGACTACCTAAACATGATGGTGGGTGAGGTGAGTCAATGAGCAATGAGGGCACCTTTGTAGCAGTGCTCCCCCTGCGCAGACCTGACCTCCCATGGATTCTGCATGGGAGCCAAGATACTGCTGCCTCCCTTTCCGCATAACAGTACATAGGAATAGTTGACTGACTTTCAAAAACTTTGCTAATCTCTTTGTGGTACAAATGGCATAATTTTTACCTTCTGTGCCACTTGGTTTCTTTGTACTGCTCAAGCCAATTATAAGAAGGCAAGAAAGAAAAGCTTGTGTTTATTTGACCTCACCAAGTCCAGTGGGATTTGGTAGGGACCAAAAATGGTGTTCTTTTGCACACTGTGTTGCTGAGATGTTGCACTCCTACCTGAAATGACATTTGTGACCAGAAGTAACAAAAATAAATGGAATTAGGTGCTAATCTGGTCTCTTAGGAAAAGCCAGAGTACAGTAAATGCTGCTTGGATTTGATTTGCTGGAGCAGGTTAATGTGGTAGAGACTAGGCAGTCAGGACAGCAATGACATCAGTGTTCGCTTTCAACGCAGATGTTACAGTTCTGTTGGACACAGACAAGCCGAGACAGCACAGTAAAGTGTAATACAATAGAGTTCTTTCGATTTCCTCTGTGGAGTCTTTAACTTGCAGGGTTTTGAATATAAAATGCTGGCAACAGCTCACCTCATATTGCAAAGTACCTGAGAAAGGAAGACAATATGGAATTTATTTGCAATGGATACACATACCTCATGAAAATATATGAGGGTATTTAAATCAAATGATTTTGGGGCATATGTTCTTAGGGTGATGGATTTCCATTTCTTCTGATTAGAGCCTTCTGGTCTTCTACAGATGGGGTGAAATGTGGGAGGGAAGAAAGGCAAGCTTTTCCTAGTACCTTGCCCCAACTTTGAAGTCCTCTGCAAAGGAGTGGAATTAACTTCCAAGTTCTCCTGGTGGGCACCCTTTAAAAGCTTTCTGAAGTAGACTTCTTGGGTCAGACTCGCTCTTCCTTTGTAATCCATCAGCCTTAGCGCTAATTTGTGAAGTTGCATCATTACCATACCATGGCTACAAGACTTAAAGAAACCACAAATCTGCAATCTCTCTGCAGTCTGTTTCTGGTCTGATGTGGTAGCAGGAACGATCCTGGATGTTGAGCAAAGTTCCACCTCAGTTCTGTTACAGCACGTCATTTTGGTAGTGCAAATGGGATCCCATAAATTTAATATTTCTGCATGAAATTTCTAGATACTTGTTATTAAGCTAGTACATACAAATACTGTCATTTTCATGTTTTTATAGTAGCATAGAAATGAAAATTGAATGAAAATGGCTAAGTGAATTTGCTGCCTTCCCATGAAGGTTTAGATTTTGATCTGTCTTTTTTTTTTAGTTGGAATTTTTTTCTCTGGGACTTTGTTTTAGTTGCACTACTGCGATATGTAACCAAGAGTGGAAATTGCTGTTTCCCAGGTGAGAGCTGGGGGAGTGTTGCCAGTGGGATTGCTTTAAGTAGTTGGCTTGTACGTGCTATAGCATTAGAGGAGAAGGAACATGAGTTGAGGTCCAAACGACACAAGTTATATTCAGAGTGAGGGATTTGAGTTGCTTGCTTGCAGCTAACTGGGTTTCTTTTCAGTATGACATTTGCTTGGTGTTTATCACCATTATGGTAGCTTTAGAGCCCGAATAGATTTTAAGGTTAGTGTTGTTTATTCTGACTAGCACCTTAGATCTTTACAGCTTTGCCCAAGGGAATTATCCTCTGCAGCAGAGCAATAGGATAGGATGGTGGTGGGTGAGTAGCAGGCTATGAGGGTGTAACACGTAGTGGCAGATTGTTTAGGTCCCAGTCAGATTCTTAAGTCAAGGCAAATATTATCAATGATGATGGTAGTGGTACCCTTCAGAGGGAAAAGAAAATGTTTAGTTCAATCTTCAAGATACTTTCTGAAAAAGAAAATTAAAAAGAAATAATTCCAGAAATCTATAAATTTCTTGCCTTAGAAACAAAACTATTTGACGAAAAAGTTTTCTAAGATTCACTGCTATGGCAGTTGGAAGGGTAGAAGGGGTACCACAACAGACTACTTCTCTGCATTTCCACAACTGGAAAAGTTGTGGCTAAATGGAGCATGCCTTTCTGTCATTTTGCTTAAGTGCTTTTGGCATCTACTGAGCAAAGCTATACACTTTAATCTGTTTAATTTTGATTGATCTTTTCAATCCTGAAGCAGAAAATAGGATGCATTTTCAATGTAACATTTAAATTAAAATATGAAATGGTGTTTTGTAGTTGTTGTACCCATTATTGTTTGGTGGGTTAACCTTGGCCAGCTGCCAGATGCCCACCCAGCTGCTCCCTCTTCTACAAGACAGGGGGAGAAAATAAGATGAAAAGGCTCATGTGTCAAGATAAAGACAGGGATATCACTTAGCAATTACCATCGTGGGCAAAGCAGACTTGACTTGGGGGGAAATTAATTTAATTTATTGCTAAATAAAATAGAATTGTATAGTGGAAATCAGAGAGAAAAATTAAAACACCACAATTCCTCCCCCTGTTCTCCCAGGACTGCTTTCACTGCCAGCTCCTCTACCTGCCCTTCCCCTACCCCTCCAGCAGTGCCAGGAATGGGGAATGGGTAACGGGGTTGTGGTCAGACCGAAACAGTTCCTCTCTGCTGCTCCTTCTTCCTCACACTTTCCCCTGCTCCAGTCTGGGCCCTTCCTGTGGTCCTTCAGGAGAATCTGGTCTGGCATGGGGTCCTCCATAGGCTGCAGTGTGGGTACGTGCTCCAGCCTGGTCTCTCCACAGGGCCGCAGGGGACTCTCTGTCCCGGCAGCTGGAGCGCTCCCTCTCCTCCTCCTCCAACCCTGGTGCTCACAAGGCTGTTTCTCCCTTTTTTTTTTACGCCCCTCTCACTTACTGCCTGTGTGGCATTTTTGCCCTTCCTTAAATGCACTTTCAAGGAGGTGCCACCACTTCTGCTGAGGGGCTTGGCTATGCCCTACTGTGGGTCAGCTGGAGCCGGCTGGAACCGGCCCTGACCAGTACAGGGCAGCCCAGCCTCTCTTCAGAGAGCTCAGCCCTGCAGCCCCCGCTGTTGGCACCTGGGTACGGACACCCACTACAATTGGTAAGGAAAAAAAACCACAAAGCATTTTTTTTTTTTTAAATCCTGACGACTGTAGCCTGATCATACTTATCCTTTCTTTCTTTTTTTCTTTCACACTTTCATTTTTAGGCTATATATAAAGCCACAGAGAGAGAAGGCAGTGCTGTTGCTCTTTGGACTTAGGGGACTGTTTGAGGTATATGTGTGTGTACATACATACTTGGCATTCCTTTTATCACAGGATGTTATGGAGACCAAGACAAGCATGCAAGGCTGAATATATGATTTCCAAGATCACCTGTGGTGTGTCTGAACAGATAGGTTATACTGTGCTGGTGCTGGGTTAGGGTTAAGGCTAGGAGCCCAGCCTGTAATTAATGCATGCCCTGCACCAGCTGGGTTCAAAGTCCCCATCTCAAACTCTTAGGTATTACAGTATTAAGTATGGACTAGTCTTTGGTTCATACTGGAAGCCCTTGGTGCACCTTGTCCCATAGGTTGGCTAATGGGCATCCATGTTGCCTCATATGCCCCCCTTTTACCTGTGTTTCCAGAGTAGCTGAACTGTGCTTGAAGAGGACCTGCAGAACTGAAAGCTTGTCTGCTAGTTTAGTTTCTTCCCGTATGTTCACAGAGCCTTCTACTCAGGCAGGGACTTTACTCACCAAAGCAACTTTTACCAGATTCACCCACATTGAGAAGACACTACTGAATTTTCTAGGCTGTCCAAGCTGCATTAAAGAGACATGCTTTTCCAAAATGTTAACAGAAACATTTAAGAAATGTTTGTTTGCTCGTGCAGATGCACACATTCTGAAATCGAAACACTGAAAATGAAAATGACTCTTAAAAAAAAAAAAAAAATTAACAGGTCACATTATTTCATCCAGCCCAAATACCAGAAAGAAATACACGTGTGCGCAGTCACACATGCAGTCACACATGTGTATTTTATTGTTTCTGTATGAATAATGCAGGATATTGCTTAAAGAAAAAGATTTAGAAAGGTATTGTTGGGCTTGACAAACTTAGAGAAAATGTCTGCTACATGGACAGCCAGCTGTGCCTGTGCTGATTTTGAGCACTGCGTGTCTAGGAGGCCGAGTACTATGGAAGGGTCTGTACATTGCAAGGTTGTGCAGCAAACTCACACTCTGCAGCAAACGTATTGGGCTGGAAAGTGAGCGATGCATTAGGGATTGTAAGCCAAGGCAGAGTGAGGTTGCTTGGCCCTGAGTGCAGGGTGGTCATTTGGTGCTCTTCCATCCCCCAGGGAAGCAGGCAAGGGAGGTCCTGGTTTGCACCCAGTGCCACATCTCCCATTGACTCCAAGCAGCTTTGCACTGAGCCCTAAATTGGGAAAGTTCTCTTCATTTCCAGAAGAAAATGAACTGACTAATGATTTTAATAACTGTTACAAAGGATAAAGCATAAATAAAAAAAAAAGTTGTAATTAAAAACAAACAAAACCAAACCCACAAAAAACCTCAAACTAATCCTCTGTCCAAAAGATTTCCTAACCAAGGAGCTGTTCCAGCTCCAAATAGTGGCAGTTATGTTGCTGAGCTTCACTTCTGTGCTGAGCCACTGCCCCTTTAATGTAATGCTGTTTTTCCAAGAGAGGAGGAAAACTCCTCTCCTCTTGCAAAAGTGATCCCAGCCGCCGCCTTTTTGCTCATTAAAGTTGGTTTGCTGATTTATCTCCTTCCTCCCACACTACTTAATGTTAACGCAAATGATGTGGAGTGGTCATCAACTTCTAGCTGATGGTGTTGTGTTCCTTTTTGCTGCCTCCCACTTTTCTTCTGCAGACAGAATTGACCCCACCAGTTGCTACGTTTGTCAGAGACATTCTTTCTTATATTTTTTAAGCTCTGGGGCTCAAAAAGACCAGAGTGGTGAAGCTGGAATATGAAAGAACAAATGAATGGCTGAGTTACAGGGTGAGCAGCTGTAGGACACTTAGAGAGGCTAAGGAAATAAAAAAGAAATCTGCTGAGATTGTCTCCTGAGAACAACCAAAAATATATCGATTATTCCTGTGGTGCTGTTAGGTGTGATTTACCATTGGGGAAACTGAGCATTTCTAAGAATTCAGGAAATTAAAAAAATAACTCAGGTATGGTCTCGAGGACTCCCAAACATCTTTGAAATACTAAAAGTCTATGTTTGGGTATATACGTAATGCATCTACCTAATTAAAAAAAAAAAAAGCTGGGATTTAGTTTCCAGTCTCCTTTCAGTGTGTAAACTTTTTATTTCAAAACAAAGATTTAAACTGTCTCTAGCAATTGGATCCTGCTGTGCTTAGTATTACCCCTGCTGTGTGTGTTCAGATCTAGATAAGACATCTAACTGAGGTCCTGACCTCTTATGGTCTTTAAAATTCCCAGAACCCGTTTTGAAAGAGCGTAATTTTTATTTCCTGTTTATTAAAAGCAGTCACTGCACAAACAGAGAAAACATCCTGCTTGACCCATGCAGTTTACGGCTGAAGCAAGTGGCCCAAGTAGTGTGGTTTCAATACTGGGGGATTAACCCATGTTAAGTTCAGTGTAGTTGGGATCTAAGCCTCCCTTCCACCTATCTGTAATTTGAATGGGACGCAGCACATTTTCACACCCTCACTGGAGAAGGTTGCTGGATTTAATCCTGGTCTCTCTTCCATACTTTATTGTTTTTTAATATCTCTTTCAGTCAGGGCAGATGCAGTCCCAAATAGTTGAGATTTAAAAAAAAAAAAAAAAAAAAAAACAACAAACACCAAAAAACAACCTCCCCAAATCCCCCAGAACAAAGCCTAATAAATGTCATTTGTTAGCACTTTACCGTTGTTTGGCACTGTTAAGGCTTGTATCAAGTGTAATGCAGGGTGCAATTGGCTTTCCGTTGTGAATGGACCCCCACTGTTGTTCTTGTCGCCCCAGGGGGACATTTATCACAAGTGAGAGAGCAATTACAGTGCAGTTAAACTCACTGTAGTATATCTTGATTTTTTTAAAAAGAGAGCTAACTTTTGTTGTTGCAGGTTTGGCTGCGTGTCATTAGTTTTGCAGCCCTTGTGCAGTCTGCTATATGGCCTGGTATGGAGACCCAGTGATGCTGCCTCCTTTAATTATAGACTGTGCTTATTTATAATGTATGACCAATTTTAATAAAAGGATATGCTTTAATATTAATGGCCCTTTGTGTGCTACATATGGGACCCAGTTTAAGGATCTTTATCTCTCTTTTTCCCTCTGTCCCCTGCCACCCCCTTCTGCTGCAGCGAACCTGCGTCCCGGGGCTGAACAGAAAGTGGTGTTCATCACTGCACGAGTCCACCCTGGGGAAACACCATCTTCCTTCGTGTGCCAAGGTTAGTGTCTGCATGAAGATGGCAGATCTGGTGAGATCTGATTTCCTACCAATGCGGGTATTGGGTTTGCATAGCTTTGCGTCTGATAGAAGGCTGAGTTCACACAACAGTTTTTTCCACAGTGAGGATATTAGCAGAATCTCTCACCTCTACCTGTCGTCTTGGAGGCAGTAGGAATATATTACCTGTGAGTCTTGTGAATGTTTGCTGAACTTGATCAGAATTGGATAGTGGGCTCTGAAGCTATTCAGGAAGAACTGACAGTCACACTCATACACATACAATGTGTTCACATAAGGCTCCTTTTCTTAGGAAAACAGGCTGGAAACGGTCTGGGAGTGGTTCTCTGTTAAGTGCTTATGTTTTCTTGCTGTCTGCTATCTTCAGCTTCTTTTCCACCACAAAGCAATGACCCTAGTTCTCCAGTTTAATTCTGAGAGGCCTCTATTTGTCTGAAGCTGCTGCTCTGAGGAGCACAGCTCCCAGTGGCTGACAGCTGTTCCCTGCACAAAGCATTCCTGCTAAAAATAGAAAGCAAATTGCCCAGCTCGTATTTATAAAGAGTTGTAAATCTCAGGCTTGTGGGTACAAATAAATAAATAATCCTGGCATGTGTTCGCATAACTTCATTGTATAGGTCTGAAATATTGTACTTATGGTATGTGACTTTCTGTGGTGGTAAATTGTTGATGGTGTAAATCAAGGTAACTTCCCTGAAGCCAAGGCAATGTGCTAATTTACTACATCAGCTTGGATCTGGCCCTGCCTAGCCAATGAGTTGCATCAATCAAGCATATGCAGAGTTTATTACGTTGGCTGCTTGTAATGCCACAGATTGGTTTGCGACTGGCCCTGTTGGTGCCTAAAGACCTCAGTGGGAAAGGTCTGGCACAGTTTCATGGTCTTCTCTGTGTGCTCCTCATCCTGGCAAGGTCCTGTGTCTGGCATCTCTCTAAGGCAAAAGGTCAACAGCTGTCACTTCTGCTGTCCTAGCCCAATGGGCTAACAGGACGCTGGCCCGTGGAGTAGCAAAGGTAAAACCCTTCCTTTAATAAAGTGGTCCTTCAGACTGAGAGCAGGAAAACTCAGTGAGTTTCCCATCTCCTGTGGTGGCATACTCAATGCAGGGCATTATAGTACACATGATGTTTGTTAATGAATATGGATTTTTAATTGGATGCTTTGATTCTGTTTGTGGCTGCTGGCATAGCCCTGTGAAATGCGGGCTGAGGCACGCTGCTGAGGTGGTACTTTGTAAATGACGTTATTTTATTTTGATAATGGAGAATTTATTCAAAAAGAAAAAAAGGGAATGTGAAAAAGCGGGTGGCATGCTTAGCCTGATGAAACAACTGGATGGAAGTCATGCTCTGATTCTCTCAGAGAAACTTCATGTTTTGTAGGAAAAATTAAAAAGAGAGGGGGTAAAATCAGAAAAAGAAAAGGGAGGGGTCAGTCTTGGAGAAGCACATCAGAAACTTGCTGTGACTGCAGTTATAATGCACGCTTGACTCGCTTGGAAATGCACGGATCTGAAGGCACTGAACTCCGCTGTGCATTGAGCCATTCTGCCCAGTGCAGATGAAGCTGCCTTGTGTGTATAATTAGTGTCAAGACAAGTAGAAATGGCAACCATTTTAAGGCCATTGCTGCGTTGTTTCTAGCATTGCCAAATGTGAAATTAGGTGCTTGCTCCATCTTTGGAAACTTTTGTGTGGCAGGGTCAAAAGAAGGGATAAAAAGGATCCCTTTGGCAGTCAAGTGAGGGCACAATGAGGAATTTTTTTCTGGAGTCTTGGGAAACATTTTGGCAGAGTTCGGTGTTGCAGATTTAATATCCAAATGCCAGCCCAGTGCATATGGAACATATCAGGATTTTTTTTTTTTTGTAGAGAGATTTCTTCTTGAATGTTTGATTATGTTCACCACCTGAAGTATTAAGATATGGAAGCTAATCCCAAAGATTCCCCAGGTGCAAGCAGCATCTCATATATGGAAGAGCAGAATTATGACTGCTGAGGCCTGGAGAATCAGCCCATAGGGGAACAGATAATGAGTTACAAGCATTCTTTTTTTTGTTCTTCATTTTTTCTTAGGTTTCATTCAGTTCAGGCTCTGTCTTCCTCTTTAAAGCTCTAAGCTCATAACTAACGCCTTACTCATTTTTCTACCTGTCTTTGAGCTAGCTGTGTCTCTTCCTGCCCTCTTTGGCCTGCTTCTGCTAAGGATATATAGCTATGTGTAGTCTAAACACTAGCTTCCTGGGACCTGACAGAAGCTCCCTATTACATCTTCCATTTTTTGATTAGGTAAGATACCCTGATGAGAAGCAAGTTGTCCAGCCTTGATACATCAGGATATACTTGGTCCTATGTATAGGTCCTTTGTCCTTCACTTTACTCACAGATTAAATCTAATCAAGGATCTTTGTGTTCCTGTGGGAAAAGACCATAAGATCGTCTCCCCATTCAGAGCTGTATTGTTTCTGTGTCATCCTCCTTCATATTCCATTATGAAGAATCCACTGAAAACTGCATTTTGGATACAAATACCCTGTATTCCTGCAAATGTACAAGTATTGTAAACTTGGATACACACCTCTGTCTCCTTACAGCTGTGGAGTGCTTATGGCAGTAGCCAGACCTCCTTAGAATCATTAGGCACCTCACCCAGCAGTTAAAAACAAGTGCTGTAATATTTCACACATGGTGCAGCTGCTGAGCTGTAGCTCACTTCCTTAAAAGGCAGACAAAACCCCAGAGGGCTTCTTCATAGAAAGATGGATTAAGAACCTTTTGTTTCTGTTTTGGTCTTTTAAGAGTTATTACAATGCTTCAGGTTAGCCTTTTTAGGAAGTTTTCCTGATAATTCTTAACTGCTTGTTGTGAAGTTCAGGGACAGAGATGGAGAGTCAGTCACCAGAGAGTATATTTGTGTGAGTACCCTTCACATCCAAAGGTAGGACAGTGCTCTCCTCCTCCGACTGTGACGGTCATTGTGAGCATTGGTGCTTGTGTCATGTTTGGGGATGAGTAAGTAGGAGTAGGGTTTAGGATGAAGAAGACTCTGTTGTTTCCACATTATTCTTGTAGACCATTTTCTAACCAGCTGGAATCACTGCTGCTCCTGGAGGGCTTTCATAGTGCAAAACAAAACAGTGTGAATTCATCTTACAGCTTGAACTCATCTCTCATGGGCTGTTCAGATTTCTGAGGGATTTTTCTGAAGTTGTGGTTTTAGATTCTTTTCCTTTCTTAGATATTTTTCCTCATTTTCCTACCCTCCCTCCCCCCAGTATTTTTATTTAAGAAAACATATGCTATTTTCTGTCTTCCACTTTATACTGTTAAGGCAAGTAAATTATTAACTCTTACAGATAGGGTCAGATGTCAGATAATGCCTATATATGTATGTAGTGTGCACAAATATGTGTGTGTAAAATCTGTATAAGTCCCTACCCTCTAAACACTGGTGATAAGCCAGCTTTCCAAAGGCTTGGATTTTACCCAAGGTCTGGCAATAGGAGTATTTTTTTCCCCAGTATTCTTACAGTCTTATTTTCCTTCCTTTGGCTGCTAGATTTTATTTTCTTTGTGGGAGATAAGCAACTGTCCCTCATTATTCACATGCATGGAAAGTTGTAGGAGACATGTGGTGACTACCATGTTTAACTTTGTCCTGTATGCTTTGGCTTTTGCCAGCAGTCAGTAATTGCAAGCTTAAAGCATGCCTAGATGGACTTAGACATGTACTTTCTTCGTAGACTTCCCATGTTCTATTAGTAGGATGTCGTTTGTCATCTTTTTAACATATTTGCCAGTGTGGCATCCAGCATGACATCTAAATGCAAAAATGAAAATTTTTACCCTAAGCATTTTACTTCAATATAGTTTGCCAGGCTAGGATCCCAGAATGGAAGACCCAGTGCAAGAGGGGAGGGAGAGGGATTCCACAGCTGGGTTTGCAGATGCTGAGCATCTTGTGTTAAGTGTAATTTGACCTGAAGCTGACCTTGAAGCTTATGGGCTGAATAGGGAACAGCCATTAAAAAGAAAATATAAGGAAAACAGACACCTGGGACTCTTATCCATAAGAAATGGAGCAAAAATGACTTTTCAATCAATCTTTTTTCATTACAGCTGCTTAAATGAATGCTCCCTCTTGCTTCACCTTAAATCAGATGATATGAAATGAAAAACCAGACTACACTGGGCAATGTCTCTGTTTTCTGTTAACATTCTTGGTCTGTGTTTTTAACTCCCACCCTCTTGCCAGCAGAGGGCAGGAAAAAAATCTGAAAACTTTTGTACAAATTTTGATTCTAAGGTTAAAGAATGGGGTAGAAGCGGGGACAGACTGCCTGAAAACAAGTCTCCCACCAGCTGGCTCAGGAGTCCTGCTGTTGCACAATTACTCACTGGGCTAGTGGGTAATTGAACTTGCTCTCCACGTGACCAAGGTGCTCCACATACTGTGAAGGATTTTATTCCTGGACAGATTCCAAAATGGCCTCTTCAAAGTGGTGGCAGTTTTCTAGTTCACTTCATGGAGGCAGTGCCTTCAAATTCTTTGAATTTGATCCTTCAGGATCCCTGCAGGAGTTAGAGAGTGAAGTTGCTACAACATGAGTGGGACTTGGGTTTTTTGTTTGTTTTGTTTTTTTTTTTTGGGGGGGGGGGGTTTGCTTGTGGGAAAGGCATTTGTATGTGTGAGAAGGGTCATTTTGAAACTTAGTGCTACTACTTGGAATTTTAGCCAACCTCTGTCTTTTATTATGAAGAAAGAGGAGGAATAAACTGTTGGGGTTAAAAGCTGCTTTTCTGCTTCCTTCACTAAGCATAAATCTTTTGAGCATTAGGGCATAAGTGATAGTAACTGAAAGACAGGACAGGGTATGTTTTAAATGCAAGAGTAAATGCAGCTAATGAAGCCTTTACATGTGAAAAGAACCCTTCTGAAGTAACAGAGGTGATGACCTTGCTCAGCTGTTTCCAGGGGATACATTTCTCCTAAAGAAATGAAACCAAGTTATGTAGGCATTGGTATATGATGCTTTTGGTAACAGTGGCTGTACTGGAGAAAAACACTGAACCCAGAAAGTGCCTGTTGTGGTAATGATGGGGCCCTCAGAAGCTTGAGGGCATCATCTGCCAGACTTCATATCGGACTGAATTTGCATCTGAATAAATGCATGGGTTGCATCACTTCTGACCTCACTTAATCTGTGGTACTCTTCCTTCTAGCAAGCCAAATCATCTTCATTTCTCAGCTATATTTCCTACCAGAGGAGGAAACAAAATAGGATTCCATAGAGAGTGGGGATCTTATATATGCATGTTTGTTATATTACTGTAAAGTCTCAGTTCTGTCTTCTCTGCCAAATGAAAGACACTGGAAGCAAACACTTCTGCTCTCCTGGCTACTTCTAGACACAAAGTGAACGCCTTCATATGTATAAAGGCTTAGTTTGTCATTCATCTTTGGATGCAGGAGGGTGCTCTGCCTTGGCCATGCAGCAGGCCTGTGAGTGCACTCTGATGCAGGAACGCTCTTCGTGGGGGGCCTTTGCCAGTGTTTCAGTTTGTGGGCTGCATTGCTAATACTGAAGAGAACTGAGCTAAACAGAAGCTCCACTTTAAGAGAGTTTTATATTCTCTTGCCACCCCAAAGGTACAAAGACACAGAGCTTCTATTCCCTTTCAGTACCTGTTTGTATCCTTTGCAAACCTCCTCTTCTGGCTCCCTATCTTCATAGGAAAATGCACCTGGTATTGCACAGTTGCACCCTAGAGGTGACTGCTCTTGGTCAAAAAAAAGAGCAAAATCTTTCTATAAAATGAATGGTATTCTGCATGCATAAGATGATATGCATAAATTGTGGCAGGAGAGGATGGTAACGCTCTCCTGTTCATTTAGCCACAGCTTAGCACTTAGAAGCAGTGAGGGAACATGGTGAACAGAAGCTGCAGTTCATGGTCTCTTTTATAGGGGTTCAGGAAACCAAATGATGAGAAGCAGACAAAGACAACAGAATTCAACAGCCCAACCATAAAATGAGCTGCAGGGCTCTCTTAAAGTTGTTAGACTGCATTCATCCTTCTCACTAAGATTTTTTTCTTTCCTTTAAGTGCACAGCTCCTAAGCTTTAATACAAAGGGAAGCACACTCTCCTTGACTTCTAAAGCAACATAAAAAACACTATTGTCTGTCCCTTGTAAATCTCCTGGATGGGATTTTAGTGTGAAGTATCCCAGGAGAGAGAGAGGTTGTTCTGAGAATATAAAACATCCATATTGAAGTAATGGAAATAAAAGCTCCTTTTAAAATTGTGTTGATGTAAATAGACTGTTAGAAGAATTTCTGCTACCCAAAGTGACATTAGCTGTTAAAAGATACCACAGGTTTTGAATCAATTCACTATGGTGTCAGGCAGGTATGAGAGGTTATACACCTGGTTTTCTGAGCTGGAGGAAATTTATAATGAGGTTAAATTTCTCTGGCTATAGTTATGTGGTTCACTCTCTTACCACGTATGCGTTCTGGATGTGCCAGGGAACCCCTGCACAGAAGAGAAGATGTGATGGTGGCAGGGGTGGGTAGAGGGGCTGTGCAGAGGCTGGGGGCTGCAGTCTGCAAAGGGAAGAAGGAATCCCCAGAGCTCTGGAGACCTGGGCTGCCTCTGAGGGAAGAGTTGTCATCTGTGGAGAAAGCTGCTGTGTGGCTGAGACACCCCTTCCCACCAACAGCAGAAGTTGCTGCCTCATCTCTTCCATCCTATCAGTAGTAGCGGGAACAGAAAATTGGACTCAGCAAGCAGGCTTACCCCCCAAGCCTAGCCCTGCATGCTCACCTTGCATCTTCCAGTAGGAGGAATGGATCAGTCCTAACTCCTCATCCCTGGGACAACAAGGTCAGCTTTGCCTACGCAGGTAAGAAATGTCAAGTAGCTTTGTTTGATTCAGTTTGCCCTTTGCCCAGGGCAGGCCTTTGACTACCTCTGCTTAACTAATCCTCTTTACAATAATCAGAGATCTAAAGGAGCCCTTGGTCTTCAAGAAGGAGAATTGAGAAAGGCTTCACTATACAACAGCAGGCAATTTGCTTTGTCTGTGGGTGGGATTGCCCAATTAATCTCTTAAACATACTGGTTTTGCAATGTTTCTTGACTGCTTATACTTTTGAATAACATTAGCTTAAAGATCATTTCCTTCCAGCCCTAACCAACCTACCTCTAGGGCAAAGCACATTATCTTTGTAACAGCACACTGAGGCACTTTGCTGATGTCTGAGGATAGGAAAAAGAAAAAATATTGATTCAGCTGAACTTCATGGTCACTTGGCTTTCCTCAATATGGCCTGTTATTCCTACTGGAAATTGCAGTCCAAGTGGATTTTGAAGATGCTTATCCATGTCTTCCCAGTTATCAATTAGGTCAGAGCCATTTTCTGTGTGTATTGCTCTGTATGGCCATGGGCAGCCAGTCTGCACTTCTAGGGAGCAATATTATGCCCATGCAACAGATCTTCTCTGGGCCTACATGGGAGAGCAGGCACTCTGGAAGTGTTAGCTAACACCTTGCTTGTGGCATTGCCTGCTGAGTCTGTGGCTGTGCAGCAGTCCAACTGGCCAAGAGCATCCAGTGTACCATGCATGCAGGTTTCCCCAAACTGGACTTCATATGCATGGGTCAAACAGTGCTGGAGTATCTGTTGCTAGTGGGGAAATCCCAGGCAGAAATCTTGAAGTCCTGCCCCAGCTGAATTAGACCATGGTGTGAACATGTGAAAAACAGAACAAGGCTGTAAAGACCACGGGAAGTTTGGGGGTTGTCTTTAGATCTCATTTGCATGGCTCTGTTGTTAATGAAAAAAGAAACAGCTCTGTAAGTGACCATCATTAATTTCAAGGAATCGAAGTTGTGAGATGAAGCCCTTTCTGTAAGCGCAGCAGTGTGTGAGATCTGTACTGATCAAGCTGCAGGTGTTGTAGTGGTATGTCAGGCTTCACAATTAGGAATCTCTTCTAGTTTTTATACTTTTCTTTAAGCCTTTTCCATTCCCCTTCAGTAGTGTCCCAGCTCTTCCTCACAACTGATATTAATCTTGCTGGTCTATTGTTTCTGGCTTTGTCTTCTGACCCTTTGTTCTTTGCCTGCCCTGGCTCTGTTCAGCTGAATTGATTTTGTTTGTTTGTTTGTTTGTTTTCATTTTGTTTTCAGTTCTTTTGTCTCTGAGGTGCCCTGCGCTTGCCTTCTTGCTCCTTCTGCATTGCTATAGCGGCTGCTCTGAGGAGCCAGCATTCATGTGTGACTAGGACTTGGCCACTGGAAACTTTTCTTTGACACAAGGGCACCTGGGTGAAATTCTTCCTCTGCCCCTGCACAGATTGCTCACGTGCTCTGTGTGTGTCTGTCGCAAGGTATTGTGTACCTGTTTATAAGAGGCATGTCTCCTTGACTTCTGCAATTTACAGAGAAAAGGGCGTAAAGCTTGTTTGCAGCGTAAGAAGAAGGGACTTGGGATGAAAGCAGGCTCCTGCCCCAGACAATAGCCCTTTAGAGGTTGTCTCTGCTCTTTCAATGCAGTCCTGCTTCTCTGGACTCTGATGATGGAGAGGAGGGGTAATGGGGCATGTGCCCCAGCCAAAAGGGGACACAAATTCTTTACCAGTCCTGCTTAATTTTATCTAGAAAGAAACATAGGCACAAATTGCTTTGCTGAGACCCTAATGCATGCACGAACTTCTATTAAACACTTTGTAGACAGGAAGTGTGGATTTAGGGTGGTTTTGAACAGTGGCACACAGCTCTCTAAGAAGTCACCCTCCCCAGGAAAGTTGGTTCTTTAGTGACAGATGTGGCCCCTAAGTGACAATTTCTGGATGTGCCCTATAGTGTTAGTTCAAGGGTCCAATTACTTATTACATGTTCAGCAAGTGGTAATAGATCCCTGGTATCCATGCTCTGATTTGGAGGTTACGGTTTTAGTCTTTGATGCTGATAAATGTAGAAGATAATTGGAGATAGATGAAAAATAATTAATTTGTTGGTTTTTTTTTTTTTTTAAGGCCACATGTTTTCAAAGAGAATGCTTTATTTGAAATTTCATGTGAGCTCACTTTTCTTTTTCTCTTACTTTCCCTTTCTCTCTTTTTTTCTTGTCTCCCCACTTTTTCGTCACTTTATCACTGAAGGAAAAAAATATGGGGGGGGGAAGGAAGAAAAAAAGAAAGGTTAAAATCTGTTTCAGTGTTCTGTTAAAGGAGGAAAGGAAAAGTCTGTAGGTCATCTTATGACAAAGTTTCTTCAGAATTTTCAAATTTTACTTCAAAATTTTCAGCCAGTGGTACAGCGTGTAGGCAACATATTACAAAGCTGGACTCTGCCTTATGTTATGGTCAAGCATAAGCCAGGTCTTTGGGTGACTACAGAACAGATGTGGCACAGACAATGACAACAGGGCAAGTCCTTGTTCACCAGGGCCTCCACCTACCCAAAAGGAGCTATTTCTAGCATCACTGAAAGATTTCAGTTTTCATGGTTATTAAATTTCTACTGCCATGGTGGCTTTTGTATGACACTAATCACCATTGAGGGCAAAGCCCTTACAAACACCAGTGCTTGGTGTCATAACAGCAAAGTGAGAACAGAAGGGTGGCTAATTCCCTGGTACAGGAGAAGCCATTCAGCCTCGCTGAGATTTAACCATCTTCTGTCAAACAGGGGAGAGTCTGTCACAGAATCAAGAGTGGAGCTGAAAAATGCTGTGACCCAGCCTTCTCCCAGGTACCATGTTTCCAAAGCTGGGTCTGTCTCTTACTCCTGGGGAGAAGCAGGAAACAGCAAGCTGTACTGTCCTCCATCAGAACCGGAAACCCCTTGGATCTGAACCCCTAATTCACTGCAGGCAGGTTGCCTGCCCTGCACTGGTGACAGCAGCCGGGAAGTGACTGCCACCATGCTCAGCTAACAGACCCTTCTAGTGGCTTTGAAATAAGCCCTTACTTTTGCAGTGTGCATGCCAGTCTGGAGTCTCACTTTGTCCAACGTGTTCAGTGGCATGTCTCCCTTCTGATGTCTGTACCTTTCATGCAGTAAAAGAGGCTGTTCATTAAAGTTAAAATTACCTTTAAGTTGTTAAGATTCAGTCTGACTATTCAAGGTAGAAAGTTGGACAGTCTTCACCCCTGGTTACATGTGAACTGTTTTTTCTTCTTCCTGGCAATGTTCCTAATGGCCAAGGATATGAGGGAAATAGCACCTTGACATTAGCTTATGTGGTCACAGTGCTGCCAGAGTTTAAACTCATTGCTGCAAAGTGCTTGGGGAGAGCTTCTGTCTGAGGGCTTGCTGGCACTTCAGAGTTAATTTGCATCTGAGGCAGGCTGTGAATGTAGAGTGCAATAGAACATTTCTTGAGCAATTCTTGTTCTGGAACAAGAGCATCTTATTCCTTCCTAGTTTAATATGCTTCAAAGTAGATTCTGCAATAAGACTGTCTCCAAGCAGAATTCTTTAGGAAATGGTGTTTTTTCTTCTTCCTAAAACAGCAACAACAAAACCCCTCAATGCTTAGAGGAGCCCTGAAAGTTATATCATTCTAACTTCCTCCCTTGTGTTCTTCAGATGGAAACACGTACTTTATACCCTCCTGGAAAATTTTACCTCTTCACAAGCAGGGATGTCAGGAGTCTTACAAGTGACTTTGCCTGAGTGGAAACAGGCGAGCTGCCTTGTACCTTTTTAGTTGATTTGAATGGAAAGACAGGAAAATCCTATAGAAGTGAAGCAGTATAAACTGCAAACCTAGTAAAGTGGAAATCAATGAAGCAGCCAAAAGGTGCCATTACAGCTGGCTTAGTGTAAGTTTTCAGATATCAAGAGTAACCAGAAAGTGATCACTTCACTTATCCCCACAGGGGAAATGAGGGCAAATAGTTGTGCAGGTTTCCTATAGGAGCAGGCTGTCAGCTGCCATTGTTAGGATCTGGGGAATGTATGTATGTGCCATCTTCATATAGGAATGGCAAAGCAGCAGCTCCAGTAGAGGTGAGCAGCTGGGGTTCAGCCTGAGGAGTGGATGCCTCGGCTTTTCTCTTTAGCTGAGTGGACTAAACTCTGAGCTGGAGCACAAGAAAATGCAATGTATGCTTCTCCCCGAGCTCTTCTCAGCTCAGATTCCTACTTTGTTCTGAATCCTGCACATGTATCGTCCTGAGAGACCCAGAGTGTTAGGGCACCACATCACCCATGGGGGCACCTCCTTCCCCATGTGCTCTTGCTCCTTTCCAGCAATATGTGTTCTATTTTCATACAGGCAGTGGGTCGCACCAGGAGTCTGTCTAGCTGAGTGCCAGTGCCCAATAGTAAGTGCCTACAGGTTATTAAAGGTCAAGGCAAATAAATAGAGATGCTCCCCAATATGGTCTTGCCACACTCTACAGCTGAAGGAAACTGGAAAGGATAGTTGTGAATGACTGACCTTCTGCAGTGCCCCTCTGGTCTCTGTATCACACAGCTTTGTGTGCCTGCCTGGTTCATACCTGTTGCTTCTGGGTCTCTGCTTGACTGAGCAACACATTTGCAGATTTTGAAAACCATTTTTAGAATGTGTTTAAAAATACATATTTTTCATTTCTTCCCTAGCATTATTTATGTAATGCCCTTTTTCACTGTGTATTAGATTTTCATATGTAAATGTATTCTCCGTCTCCCTCCAGAGAAATCTACTTTTTGCCTCCTTGGTTTATAACAAATTCTTTGCTTGGGCTGATCTATCCATCTTAAGATGTCTATAGTTCTTATTGCTACCACAGTTAATGCCATAAGACTAAGAGCACAATGTAGTTGCTTTGCTTGTGCTTACCGAACATGAAAAACATCATTATATGACGAGCCCCCAAAGGAGGTGTTAGGTAAAACTAGTCCATACCTCCATTCCCAGTGCCCACCTTTGTTAAACTAAGCACACTGAAAACCCAAAGGTTCCTGATCCCCAGAGAAAGGCACTGCTGCCAGGTTGTGAAAAGGTAACTCTGGGCATAGGGAGTGTTCAGAGTTCTGGTGAGACAATTCAGCAAAAGGCTTGAAAGGAGCAGTGTTGTCATCTTTGGCTATTCCTCGTAATACAGCAACCTTTAGTGGTTTCCCAAGTAGAACAAAGTCTGCTTAGTCCTCCCTGGGTCCATAAAAGAGTTTCTGTTTATCAGTTACAAAGCTCTGCTGGGAATCTTTTCCCTGGTGCGGACAACTTTGGAAACTTTACACTTGTGATGCAGTCTCCTTGCTGGCCCTGGAAGGGTTTTGGATCTCTGCGTGTCCAGTTATCATGGAGGGGAAGAGAACAGTCATCTTCCAGGATCTGGGGAGCTCAGCCTGGTCCTGGGTGGAGCAACAATAACATAATGATCTAGATTCTTTTTCCCTGGAAGACCCTTATAGCTCTAAATTGAAAACTGGAGAATTAAGTGATTTTTCTGTTTCTGTGTTTTTCCCCTCTTTGCTAGTGCTGTGTGAGCCATTGGTGAACAACTGAAACTCCCCATTAGGGCCATGGTGACAAGACTGATACTTTGTAAGTTGATAAGGATAGCAGGAAACAATGCAAGGATGCCTGAGTTAATTCTGCCAAGGTACATGCCTGCTTAACTCTGGTTCATGCATTCAGGATCTTTCTACTCTTGGGTCTATTTCCCCCCCCTTTGCAATCAAGCCACTTTTCTGGGTTGCAACCCTCTTGTCTTGCACATCAGGGAAGGTGGGATCTACGTATTTCTGTTCAATTCTAAGGCTTAAATCTTAGCTGTATTTAACATTAGTTAATTCTGTAAAAATTGAGGGCCATAATCCAGCAAATGTTTTTAGAGCTGTCTGGAGAAGTCACGCTTATGGGAAGGACAAGCTTTGAATAATAATGACCAAACACATCGTCTGCTGAAGCAACATCTTTAAAATGATTCTGATAAATCCCAAGTAATTCATTAATAAAGCGAGATCATCTGATCCCCACAGTGTTTCTCCAGGAACCCTTTTGTTTCTTCCCAGGAGGAAAAGAGAGGCATCATTTAGGGGGTATTGGTAGGCTCATTTTGATGCAAAGAGAACTCCAAGCTCCTTACAGCATATAGGGAAAATCAAAGAAAACAAAGCCACCCACTCAGTCTGTGCTGTGCACTGAATTTCTGAACCCTTCGAGCAATCCTGCAGCAGCTGTATACTCCTGCCGATACGTCCTCTCTTTGACACCCTGATATGTTCTTTCAAGTCAATTCCACAGGTCTTTGCTGTTGTGTCAGTTCTACTGGAGAACTGTATGACTGCCCTCCGGGTCTGGGGGAGATTAGTTTGTAGTTAAGCAAGCTACATCACCCATCAGGGTAATAAAGTGGCTGAGGCATGGGCTCATCACTGCAGAGGTCAGGAGGCAGTCTGCTCCCCTCTGTTCAATCTTGCACTTTTTACCAGGCATCTCCAGCCTTGGCCTCATTCTACTCCCCTACATTGGTCTAATTTTTTGAAGCTAGTGGGGATCTCATTGCTGTAAGGAACAGGAGAGCCAGATACAGTGAAATAATGGGAGAGATTAACCCAACGGACCACCTGGACTCACAGTGAGTACCAGGTGCTGCTGGAGAGAGTGTACAAGTCCCATGTGCTCAGAGCTGCAGTGGGATGAGGTAGATGGTGCCAATGTCACCCTACTGCTTCTCTGATCAAGTGTTCAAGCAGCCTGCTGCTTCCATGAACCCCCAAGTTTGAAGCTTTTGAGAATCTAGCTTTTTCTGTCATTCTGTGTCTTTTTCTAAAGTCTGAAAAGACCCACAATAGAAATCAAGGACATCAAAATGAGTCCTGAGGCCATAAATTGCTGGTTCCAACAAATGAGAGAAAATGTCAAACTGCTAGGTTCCTTGGGGTCTCCACCTGTTAAACTGCCAAAGCATCAGATCAAATCTTAAGGCATGCTAGAAGACCGTTTTATTAGAACAACATTACATAAATATGACCTAGGCAGTCTTTTGTAATGAGACAATTCTTGTGGTCTCATCTCATCATCTACTAAGGTCTGTTTAGTAATGTTATTTTTTTCAGGCAGGACCAGGTGCTGGCTAGAGTAAAGTATCTGGAGAACTTTCAAGTAGGAACTAAGATTTGCCCTCACAAAATGCTTAATTGTCTCTTTTTTTGATTGACAATTTTAACAGGCAAAATTAAAATACCACACTTTACCTTCCCTGGGTTATCCTGTGAGATGCTGAGCACCACCTATGGTTTGTGGAACACTTTCAGTGCTCCTTGATTTTGTTTGGAAGAAAAGACAGCAGAGCTGAGAGTACTCAAGCCTGCATTTCTGAAGTGACCAGCAATACTGGTTGTCTCTGTTACTACAAGGCTTTCCATCTTGACCTCTACAGGGCTGGTTTTTAGAAAGTGCTTATCTTTGGGGCAGAGGAGTGAGGGAATGGACTGTCAGTGGCACAGATCTCCTTTAGTGGCAGCTGGGTAAGAATAGAAGTTTCAGAATTTGCTCAACACCTAGCAAACCTTTTTTGTTGCTGTTTGCCACATTTCCAAGTGCAGTCAGCACCAATGAGCTTCATGAGTTTGTTTGAAAAATCCATCTGCTGGTTTTGGCCCCAAAGATGCTAGCTTTGTTGCCCTGCAAATCTGGCCATTGCTATCTCAAGTTGAATATACTAAAATAGCAGAGTCTGATAGCAACCTGCCAAAAATCAGCTGTGCTAGAGACCAAGATCAGGCATTCTGGCTCCTGGTCCCACATCCTAGTCACTGGGAATGCCAACTTTAATTATGTTTTATTGGCAATGTATATCTATATCTTTTCAGTACTGAATCAGGATGTTGTGCTCCAGCCCAGCACCAGCAGTCACATATCCTCCAAAGCAGATGTGAATCTTTTTATGAGGAAAGAGCCACAGCTCATAAAAATACATAGGAAATCCCAAACACTCATCACTTACCTGTTTTTTACACTGAATTGATTCTACTCCTAGACTGCTGATTTGTGGCTGACTCTATTCCAGTCATATCCATTTGTCTGTGTAGTCTCCCTGCTTGAAACACATCTGGAGCACCATGATTGGGAACTCTGGGGTTTTGAGGCAAAGTTTGCATGGTCTAAGTGTAGACATCCAGCAAAAAGAGTGGGATAGTCAGTGCACATGAAAGGTGAATGGTGTAAGTGTACCTCCTTTGTGTGAAAACAAGGAATATAAACCTAAGGAAATACATTCACAGGGTGTTTTCCATCCCAGTCTGTCCCATCCATTCTTAATCAGCAGACATATTAGAATGGGCAAGAAGGTCTGCCTAGTGGCATCATATGGTCCATCTTATTACCCAGTAGTCCTAAAATGTTTTATTATGGTAAGATGTTCCTGAAACCTCCTTGAATTTGCAATCTTAATGTTATTTGGGGCTGTAATGGCAGAAATGTCTCCTGTATCCATACAACAGTGTGAGAAAGATTTTTATAACTTTATCGGGTGTTCTGGAAAGCGGTTGAAATGTTTGGGTGCCAGAATGGCCAGAGTCTTACTTAATTGTAGAGCTGTGATGCAGTAACACAACTGCTACTCGCTGTCCTTACAAACTGTGGTCTGCTGATCTGTCTTGAGAGGCCTGCCACACACTTGTGGTCCTCCAGCAGAGACTTCAGTCCCCTCAGATCATTACATGCAAAAGAATATATCTGAGAAACCTGGAGGGGTGGGATGGAGGTGAGGGGTTGGGGTGCTGTGATTCAGGCCAGAGACTGACAGAGCAGTCTTTCTCTCTCATGCTGGCCAAACCCATTTGGGAGGCTCTTGGCTGCTGTTCCCGCCTCTTGCTTCCTTCATGAGGATTTGTGTTTCAGCCACACTGAATACCAGGGTAATTATTTGTGGAACCCTATGCTAACTGGAGGAGAGAGGGAGGGAGAGGTCAAGAACAATAATTTTTTAAACATTTTTTAAATCAATTACTGTCTGTGCGTACCATGCGCATTAAAACTTGAGTTAAAATCCGTAGTGCCTCACTCTGCCATTTTAAGTATTTGTTGCTAGTCATTATCAATTTCTTTGCATGCAGCCCCTATAGCAGAAGCATGGTTTTCTCTGGAGCTGACGTTACCGCTGTTTCACTGGGCTGGCAAAATGCAGCAAGCTAGTGCGTTCCCTGGGAGACTGGCTGTTTTCCATTTATTTCAGTGCTCTGGAAACAGGCCTAGCTGTAATGGCCTAACATATCTTAAAACAGGGAAATTACTAATTCAAGTCAGTGAGCATATTTTCATTTTAAAAGAGTAACAAATTAAATAAACTCCATGCATTTTGCATTTGAGACCTCAGTGTTTCATCTGCTGTAATCTAATTCACCCATTCATTTCCTGCACATTCATTTTATGCCATTATTTGAGATTTCCTTTGCTTTTAATCCTGTATTTTGAAGAGACATAGAGTTACAGCAGAGAATAGATGAGAGAGTAAACGGTAAATAAAAGAACAAATATGCCATAATATAGCTTGATGTGCTCCTAATCAATCTGCTTATCGCAGCTGAATCCTTAAAGTTAGCTGTGCAACTTTTCTGTCTCAAGTTGATTAAAACTTATTTTAAAATAGGTGAAGTGGGGCCACGTGCACAATCCACCAGGGACTTAACTGTTGCCTGCCCCCGCCCCCACAATAGCAGTGATGGTTGCAGAGAAAACACAACTGAAATAACCACAGGGGCCTAAAGACTTTTTGGGGTGCTTTTAACCAACCACACTCAAGTAAAGAGATCTTACTTAGCACTGAAATATTTACAAGTCTATTTACATGACACTTTAGATGAACCATAACCAGGAATGTATCTGGTTCACCTACTGCATCCTTCCTAATACTGTCTCACCTGCCTTGGTTGGCTCCTATCTGTTTTGTCATGGGTAATTATGTTGTTTATCTGTTTTCTCCCTTGAAAGCTTCCTGTCCATAGGAACCACTGGGAAAAATTATTAACTTCTCTGCATTTTCTAAGAACTTGATTGTTTTTCATCATGTGGCACCCACAGGCCTGTGCAAGAGCCCCTCTGAGCCTGTCTTGGGGGAAGGTTAGATGAAACTTGAGCATCAGCATAGAGGAAACAGGAGGAGCGGAGGCTGAACTGAAAAGTAGGATCTGATGAATACTCACTAAGGTTTTGCGCATGGTACTGCATCCCTCTCTGAGCACAAGCAATTCCCTTGCACTTTTGTGTGTACTGAGGATGGCCAGAGAGGGAGTTAATGAAAAACAGCCAGTGTTCTGGATCTTCCCACTCTCACTTAATTGCAGTAACTACTCGGAGGCATATGCGTGCAGATATACATCAGGTCTGGCAACAGAAAACCGTTGACTGATATACTTCAGGCAACAAATTTTCCCTCATTTAACATTGTAACCGGGTGCCTGTTTTAGTTTTGCAGTGCTCCTTTATCACCTGAATTATTTTTATAATTTTGATGAAATGAACTTTGTTTTTGCCATGAATTCCAAAGGGATGTTTGGAAAGACAAGAAAACCAATTAATAAAGCATTCCAAATCTATAAATTCTTTCTGTATTGATGTTAGAATCAATGTGTGCCCCCCTGTGCCCGCCCCCTCCTCCCCCCCAATAAACACGTTTCTAAAAACTAGAAAAAAACAGTTGAGTTTGGCAGTCTGTTACACATTAAGAGGAGGAGCAGCACTGTAAGAAGGAGCAGAGTCAGCATCTGCAATGATCTTGTGCTTATGGATCACTCTATGTGATGATCTTTTGTAGGGATAATTTCAGTGACAGCATGATGTTAGATCATGTCAATAATCCTGCTGTGAGTCAGCTCTGCTCATTTATCACCATTCACATGCTGCTTTTTTTTTCCTTGCTGTTGTGTTGAATATTGGAAATACTTCAGGCTAAGACTTTATTGGATCATTTCTGTCTATTGGCCTGTGCTGGGGGCTGCACTGAAAGCACAGGTATGCATCCTGTAGAGACCACGCTGGCACGGCATTGCTGTGACCTGTGCCAAGTAGGGTTCAGTGTTAGTGTGACACCTTTCCCACCATGCTGGGATGGAGAAGTGTGTCCATCTGTCTTTTTCATGTTTTGTTTTGTTGTTTGGGGTTTTTTTTCTGCAGCCCCATGAGAAAGGGCAAAGGCTGAACAGACAAGGACCCCTTTGCCAAAAGAGAATTCCTTCACAGGCAAATGGTGGAACAGCAGTGGCTTGCTGTTGTTTACTGCTTGTGCTGTACTTGTTCTGTGGAGACAGAATACTGTAGCTCCTTGGCTCTATCATCTGATTTTTTTTTTTTTCCCCCCACCATCATGTTAAATAATCTCTCCAAAAAGACCAACCCCACATTTTTTCTTTCCTAGTCTCTACAAAAGTGTAAGTATAGTGTCTTTCACACTGGTTTCAGTCTCATTTAACACAACATTTCAATAGTTTTATCTAAGCATAAGCATTTAGGACTCCCTTGTATTTGTTTTCCAGTGAATAGATCCTATTTTTGTTAGAGCCTAATTGTTACATTCTCTGTAACCTGCAGGCTATGGTGAGCTGACTGCAGGATACCAGCAGCTATTCAGTGTTAGGAAATGGGTCTGAAAATATAAATCACTTCATTCTTGGCATATACTAGACACAGTCCAGGATATGTTTGCATTAGGAGTTGCCATATTGCATTAGGATCTGTGGTGATTAGATTTTCAGTAATAGGAGCAGGCCAAATGTATTATATAGTTATACAATTAAACATATTGTCAGACTGAGAGTGAAAGGATGTGGTAATGGAGAAACAGGGGATAAGACAGGCTTTTCTTTGGAAGGAGCAAATGTGGAGAGGTCATGTTAGAGACAGCAGGAAGTTTAAACAGAGTTTAAGGCAGTTGCTTGAGGAAACACCTAGACAGAACAGTGGAAATCATGTGAGCAGAGAAGGTTTCTTTGACATGTTATGGGAGAGGGAACAATCAACTTGTTTGTGAAGCACCAGTAGATAATTTGAGCTGGATTAGGGTGGGCAGAGAGATGCCACAGGATCTGGTGTTGGAGTAGGTGAGAGATGCTAAGCTGCAGAAGGCAAGAGAAATTTGAGAAAGTGTGTTTAGCCTTGAGAAAGAATAATGACAGAGAAGTGACTCAGAGTAGAGGAGATGTAGCACAGTTTCAGTGAAGCTGTGTTTACCAAGAAAGACTGGTAAAAAACTGCTAAAATTTTTGGAGTCATTGTGACTGTGTATCTAATGACTCGCACTTGTCAGCATTGTTTTCCCTTTTCCTTGTTTATGATTCTTTCTTTCCTTTCCCTCACAACTATGAAAAGCTCCTTGAAGTTAATGCAAAGACTTTGGTTGATTTTTAGTGGACTATGGATAAGCCTTTTCTTATGTCATGGCTGAATGCTGATTTCTGAGCTGTTCCAGTCAGCATCTATAATTGCATGTTGTTATTTGAAAAATAATGATTTTAATTATTTTCCAGAAAAGATGGTACAAAAATAATCTATATTGTTTTGCTTCTTTTAATTGGAGAACTTTTCCATACTGTAATGTGCCTGAGTAGGCCCATTCCATCATGTTCTCCATTTTACTTTAAAGTAACTTGAAGAGCCAATACTTAGTTATTGGGCTGTTTACCTTGATCTCCAGCCACAGACATTTGTTTTCAAATACTTGTCTTATTTTTCATAGCTGATGTGACTGATTCAGATTGGATTATTTCATTTGACCCAAACTGGGTCTGCGGTTCGAAGATCCAACCAATCTGTGGGCAGCCCTTTTTTTCTTTAATAGCAGACTAATTGGCAGACCAATTAATCTGCTCATCTGTGAAGAGAAAATTTATAGCAATAAGTAGTTCTATTTCCAGAAGTCATTCTCTAAAGTAACATTACAGTGGCCTTGTTTACTTCATGCCCTGCAACACGATCCAGTGCTTCAACAGTAGCACAGGTCAATTAGTGGACAAATTAAGCAATTATTAGCCACTAACAAGGGTGACTGGCATCATTACCCTTCCTGTTTACCAGCAAACTGTTATTTTAATACAAAGATCAACAAATAAATTAGGGCATCTGTTGTATTGCCATGTCTGCCTTGAAGTAAATGATATTAAATGGGCTTTGGTTGCTGCCAAATTCTTAACCCCGGCCTAATGAGATACACTGATATGTCTCTTGCTGATTATAGAAGCTGTAAAATTTAGTTTGTATTGATTTATTAACAGGAGGACCAAGTTCTCTACGATGGTATTTTTTTTAATAGTCTGATATCTGTCTTTTTACTTTAAATGTTATTGATCTAGACACTATTGGGTTCCTCTGAAAGACAAAGCTATTTGCTAATTGTATTGATTATTTGAATGCTTACAATAATTTTATGGTGAGGTTTGTATATGTAGATGTATGCTTTCATCTGTTTCTCTTGCGTTCCTTGGAACTGCCTTTACTTCCAGGTTAGACTTCTGTGAGTCAGTTATTTTTAATTCGTGCTTTGTATTTTTATCATGGGGTAAGACTTCTTCAGAATTAACTGTCTCCTAAATAAGAAAATACAGTAAATATCGTTGGATTGGGTGAACTTGGCTGCAGTACCGCCTACTAGGTTGTGGTACATTGGGAAGTGCTGAGTCTCGTTTGCCACCAAGCTGCTGGGTGCCCAAGGTCAGTCTCTTCCCTTTAGTCTGGTGTGCCTTGTGCAACAGTGAATCGTGCAGAGCAGAGGCTCACCCATTATGTGTTTATACACAGCCTTCCACGTCATAGCACATTCTTGGTTAGGGAATAATAATTCCCTGCGTGAAGCTGAAAACTGTAGCCTCTAGTTGCCAAGATGCCTTTGCCAAGCTCTGTGAGTGAGGCTGCATCAGTAACAGGAGCAAAATGAGCAGAACCTGGACAACCCTCTTCCCTGGCACAGTTACAGCCAGAGCAAAGCTCTGAGAGTTTGGGGTCTTGTGTTACCTCCTGAATGAAAAGCAGTCATGTCATCCCCAAGGTATTTGTGGTCCTCCCTGCTGCATGAAGAGCTGTCATAAGTACACACTTGGTGCGCTGCCAGATCTCATGGCAAAACTGTTCCACCAAGGTCTTTGGTGAAGCGATGATCGTGCACACAGTGCGATATTTATGCTGCTTTTATTGTGGCTGCTTTGAAAGATCATACCTGAGCCTAGTATAAAGGATCTTCTGGACATACTGATTTCTGAATAGTTAGCTCTTCCAAGTATTTTAGAAAACATAAACTGATGTGATGTTTTGAGTCTAGTTGCAAGCTCTTTAAAACTAAAACCACCATAGTGTTTTGAGAAGCCATGGACTAAGTGTGAGATTGTATCCCTTTAAGTAGTTTTGAGCCCTCCAGGTGTGTGTAATGTGGATTATGTTTTAGATACTGCCAGAAAACAGTTAGAGCAGCAGTTTAACATAGCTAAAGCTTTCATGTTTGCATACAGTTGGGAAACCTGGTTATTCAGGATCCAACTGTGTCCCTGTGTCATTTCTTTGTGTTCTTGCTGTTGTATAATGAACAAAAGACACAACACCAGCCAAAAAGCAGATCGATGTTTGGTTTCTTTCATTGGGAGGAGGTAATTGCAGAAACATTTCCTGAGCAATATAATTATGTATATGCTAATTTGCCTCAGAAATTCAGGTTTAGTCTCTTCTTAAGTGGAAGACCTGGTTACAGAAAGGGACTTTCTCTTCTTCAGGATTAGTCACTAATAGATGAAAAAATTGCTGATGTTTAGAGTCAATTATACCTTGATCATCTTAGACATTTCAGAAGCCTCATTTTTCCCCATGTGCCTCAGCAAATTAGAATTCATTCCAACAGCAGCATAGGTTCAGATTTGTTAGTATTTGAAATACAAAATGGGCCTTAGGAAATAGGCTAAATGAAGGAGTTGTACAGAATGTGAGATTTTGGTCCCATCTTTAATGTATGTTTCAGCCAAGCTATAAACAAGTTTGTTTAACCTGGCATGTACCCAGGTTTTAGTTTGTTTATTTTTTAAAGATTTTGATTGCATCACAAAAAATCAGGTCTAAAGTCAGCTTTTGTGAAGTCAGCTAGTTAGCCCATGTCATCTCTTCTATACTGAATTGTTGCTTGTTATATCTATTCCCTAGGGCTTTGCCCTGTCCAGCGTTAAACGTTTCTGATGATGGGATTCCACCCTTCCCCTGGAGAGACAATTCCACAGTCTAACAGAGCTCACCATTAGTGAAATTTTACTGATGATCAGCCTTAATTTTTCTCTGCTTAATTTTATCGTGTTACTAGAGCGTAGTGATTGATTTATTCTGGGGAAATTCAGTAAATGGTTCCTACTTCACAGGATGGACCTTACAATAAATAGCATGTTGTCATGACCTATCTGTGGGTGTCCTGAAATTGCACAGGAACTCAATTTATCTCGACATTCATTCCCTGGAAGCTATTTCTGTCAGTACCAACTCAGTGGAGGAATAAGCAATGAATTTAACTGCGAGACTGCCTGCCTCCTGCCCCAGCACCAGCCTTGGAGCAAGGAGATGTTTAGTCGCTCCCTGAGCGCAAGGCCCAGAGGCAGGAGCTCCTGCAGGGTCTGGTGCTGTGACTGTGCCTGACGGAAGGGCATTTAGGATCTGGTTCCCTTGTCACTTGCCTTGGTTCCACATTAAAGGAGCTTCACTGATGAGGTGGAGCCACTCCGGGTTTTTATGGGTGTAAAGTAAGTGAAGAATCTGACTTTATAAGTTCCAGTCTATCTATCCCACAGTTTCCCTGTGCATGGTACAGAGTTTATGTAACTCTCCCAATTTTAATGAGGCATTTTATACCTCTTTATACATGCAGATGATCTGAACTCTGTGTTCATATGTCAAAGGTAGGTCTGGCGATATGCTCAAACAAATTTGAGGTGCCTCAGCTCAGCAAATTGCCACTCATGAGCTGAGCTGCAGTATGTGCCCATGTATGCATGCTGGGTATGTAAGGTGCTAGGCTTAAACAAGTAGGTTTTACTTCATTTCACCACTTAGGAGGAGAAATGTTTTGTTATTGTGGCTCAGCTGATGAGCAGTAACTTCTCCCTCTGTGGAAACTTGACTGTGTCTGATCATGTAGCCATATTGTATTTGCATTATAAGGATGGACTACGGTGTTTATCCTTAAAGTTCTTATTTCTGGAGTTTTTAGAAGGTGGCAGGTGCTATATGATTGCCAGTGGTTTGTTCTGTTGGAAGCAGGAGCAGTGCCAGGAACCAAGAGGAATGATCATTCTAATCTTTTATATGGGAAATTTCAGATAAATATCTGGAAATCATTGATGTCATAACCCCCCCTCTTCAAACTCTTCTTTCATTTTCCTCAGGTATAATTGATTTCCTTGTGAGCCAGCATCCTATTGCGAAAGTACTGAGAGACCACCTTGTCTTCAAGATTGCCCCCATGCTCAATCCTGATGGAGTATACCTAGGAAATTACAGGTACAGTATGGAGTACAAATCTGTGTATTGTTATATCTACCTTATACACCCTGCTCTGTTTTGTCACTGAATCTTATAGGGCTTGTTTCAATTCATTCCTCTTAAACTGGAGGTTCTCACGTGGCTGTATGCTTCCTGAAGTTCTCATCGAGGAAGGGGGCTCAATGGCAAATTTGCTTGCCTCAGGAGGTAGAGAGCAACTCTCCAAGATGGCAGGGTATCTGCTCTGCAAGCCTCCTCTAGGTGTGGGAGTTAAAGTCATCTTAGAGTTAGACCTTAGCTGTGTTTTATAAATGCATTCATTATGCTGCTCATCAGCCTCTATGTAAATGTGTCAGTCAATCACAGTTCCCTTCAACTACCCAGATCATCCATTAAAGTCACAGATTTCAGTCTATTATTGTACTGTAATAGATAGGGATACATGGAATGGAATAATCATTCCACCCTATGCTAATTTTGCTTCATTTTAGTATTTGAATTACTACTTTACCACCTCCTCTGTTGAGAACGTATTCAGATAATCTTTTGTTTTCCCTAAAATTGTTTGCTCTTAATGCATTTATTTACAAAATAAATGTGCTGCTGGAGGTGATAATGAAAAGCAGCTGATTAGTTGATGATTTGTTTGTGGGGGCAATTACATGTACCACATAGTTCTCTGGAGAAGCCCCTGAGAAATGTAATAATACTGTATGTGGTTTTGCTTACAGCGCAAGACTAAATAACACAATATACTCTGTAGCCAGGCTACCTTGAGCTTTGATCTAATTAGGTATTGCATTGCTAAGCAGAATAAGACTGGGTTATTATGTGGATGAGGAGACCACTGAGGAAGAAGCTAGAAGTTGCAGAAAATGGTGCTGCTGGCTCTGTTCTTTGTTTTGATATGTGTTTCTTAGCCCTCCTGTGCTTTGCTACTTGCTAAACTGAAATAGCAGGGAATTGCGTGGGTGATTTCAACAGTGCTTATATACATGTTTTATAAGTGAAACTTCCGAGGACACGTGGTGTCCTTCCAGCTATGCTGATACTCCCTCAACTCTTGGCAAATCCAAAACCAGGGAGCCATATTGCAGTAGTGGCATCTGACAGCACTAGGAATTTATCATAAAGGTTATGTCACCTTACAGGAATAAAGCCCTACAGTGGCTCTAGAATCTGATTTTACATCGCTTTACTCTGTTCCAGGTGCCCTGCACGTAGGCAACTCCAGCTGCAATTAAGTAGCTTTCGTTTTCCCCCATAAATTCACTTGCCCTGTAGGTTTTTCTCCTGCACTATTATTTATACTTTTTGAGAGGCATGCAGCTTTACAGACATGCATATGGCTCGTAACTTGCAAAGCCTTTTGGGAACCCAGGTGTTATGAAAGGGCATGTGAATTCATTTGGAATTGCTGAGCCTGATGGTATACTATTGTTTTAGCTTTTCATCATATGCAGAATTTTCAACCCTCCTGAACTAAAGAGACTTTTAATGAAGTGGTTGGAAAAGCATTTGATTTTCTTGCAATTCTTCACTTTATTTACAAAAGGCCTAATGTAACTAATAACGTAAAAATGAGGGTAATAAGCAAAATGCTACCTATTATCCTGAGAAGAATATTAAAAAGCCTAGTAATGTGCCGGTGTTGTAGTTAACTAGTGCTGAGTGAATAATTTACAGCAAACACTTTATTTCCTTCTCATACAAAATCCACAAGCACATCACAATTTATTTGCTTGAACTTACTGGATGAATTTAAAAAAAATCTCTAAGGATCAATTGTTATTATTTGAAAATTTAACTCTGAGACTTCTCTGTGATTGGCTAGATAAGTCTGTTTCATCTCTTTTGGTCTTTGTTCAGATTAGCACATAAATAGGACTTTCAGAAGTCTTCCACATAGTGTGGTATAACACAGATATATTGGCTGGGGACAATCCCCCTGGTTTTGCAAACAAGGTCTGTGGTGCCATACGCAGCAAGAGCAGTTTTAGGCATTTGAACTTCCTGTTATCTCCCTCTTTCTCGAAGCAGCAGCTAGTGACTATTTTTTTGGTTCATTGAAGGTTCACGTTCAGAGCTATGCAAGCTAAGATAATGAAATGGGTAATTAAACCTCATGCTTGAGTTTGTAAATTGATCTCCTGCCAATGTGAGAGATTTTTTTTACCCCACCAGTACACAGCTTTGTACAATTGGCAAAGTATACTGTCAGATGCACTTCGCTGTCCTCTGAAATCCCAGTTGCAGTGAGCACCATTAAAAGCCTGAGTATGTCAGCAGTTCTCATAGAAGGGATGGGATATACTAGTTCTCCTGTGATCAAAACAGGAACTAACCACTCGTTTACCCAGGATGATATGGTAACAGTGGGCTGATGGGATTTTCTTCGTTGTCATTTTTGGGGATGCAGGACTTTCACCAAGGGTCTGGGTCCTGTGCTGCTCTTCAAAATCCTTGTTCCTTTGTTTTGAGTGCTTGTGAACTGAAGTTTAGGAGTTTAAGCCAAAACTGCAACAATAATGCCAAGAATTGTCTATTATCTATAAACTGTTGCTCATTCTCAAGAGAACAGACCAAATGGGTTGTGACTCTAAAGGGACTTTCTTGTGGTGAAATGTTCATAACCGGCAACAAGTGAGTTTAATATCACAGCTATAAAGCAAAAGTGCTTGCGGCACAGACGCATCTGTGAGGAAAGTCGTTTATATGTTGCGTGTACATTCAGGCGGCTCTAAAAGAAATGGTCATGGAAATGAAGGTCAATGCCCAGTGTATCAAGATGCATGGAAACAGGGTGCTAAACTTTACTGATTTATTCAAGTATATGCAAGAGTTTAAGAAGTGTATTTGTGGACCCATACAGTTAGCAATGAAAAGACAAGGTGCTTCATGTGACTTGAGGGGATGCTTAATCACCCCTTTTAATTTAGAATATTTGGAAGGTCTATACACTACTTTTAAAAGTATTTTTTAAAATAAATGGACAAAAGTTGCAATTTGATTGTAATCTTAGAGCATAAATCTTTTAATAGAAAGTGAACTAGTACAGTTTTATTTCTTAATAGCTATTAATTACGTACATAAACCAAGAGAGTTGGTGAAATTATCTCTACTGGACTTTATTTCCAGTTAAATTTCTGACTGACTGTTTAGAAATCAGAACATTTAATTTTTGCTTTCACCTGTTTCTTTCTGAAAAGAGCTGAGAAATGAAAAGTCATGGGCAAACCACAGCACAATAGATCAGATTTGGCTGGGTACAAGTGTCGGAGGGGTTAGGTGCAGAGAAGTGGATCCCTCAGAGTGCAAATTCACCTGCAAGCCAAAGTACTGAATGGATAATTGGGATTGCTCCTGCTGGCAGTGCTAGATGTTGTTTGCTGGTTTGCTAGCATCATAGCCTTCTGTGAAGATGACTACTAGACTGCACTCTTTCTTCAGTGAAAAAAACTTCCATAGTCCTTTTCTTGCCACATGAGTATAGCCAGCTCTTTCTAACATACAGGATAATGATAGGTACCTGCTATTTACTGTGGACAAGGATGTAGAGTCTCTCCTAAAACAGGAGGACAGGCTTCATCCCTTTCCTGAAGTCTTTAAAACCTGGTATTACAGTACTTCTAAGTGTAACTGGCTTTGCAGTTACAGTGTGTATAAAATGTTATGCCACATGGGCTTGGTAATTAAATTACCCAGGAAGATGCCATTGGTTGATCTAGCTAAAATAGTGAGTCTTCAGCCTAATTTGCCCTCTGTTCTGGCTGGTAACTTGTCCTCAGCTCTCACCTGAACTGAAAGACTCTGTTTGCTGGGGATGGTGCATGACTTGGATCTTTAGCGTTGTGAAAGAACATGGCAAAAATTAAAAATATTTGTGAGTTTCTCCATAACACTAATCTCACCCTCTCTGATGTATTAAACTGAAACAGTTTTAGGAAATAAAGGAAAACTAGTGCTGGGAAGAGAGATTTCTTAACTTTTCTCTCTCTGCTTGCAGCATTATCATCTTCTGAACCTATTACCATCCCCAGGGAGGTGGGGTTAGACTAAGGAAAAAAAAAAGTATTCTTGATTTAAAAGTCGTGCATCCCCAGGCTTGGCCTGAACTTTCCTTTATTGAGAGCTTGTTCTTAAGCTGGCATTCTGCAGCTGAATGCTGAAATGTGTCCCTGCAGGCGAGATGACTGTACCACACCATCTTAGATTAGTTCCAATTTGTCAGCCTCACCTTCCGGAGATGAAACCCTATACTGGCATCAAAAGGGACATGTTTCTTAGTCTTAGTCTGGGCAGTTCTTCACTGAGGTATCCCAGAAATGCCATGACAAGGCAGCTGAAATATCCTAACCGCTCTCTAAAGTCTTTGTTGCATGACCCAGTAAGGCTTCCTGTTCCTTGCTGTTTCTGTGTTGCATTCAGTTGGTTAGCTGTGACAGTATCAGCCTTCAGTAAATTAAAGCCATGAATTAGCTGAAATGTTCTGAACTATCGTCACTACAATGTCCTTCTAGCTTGATTGTAGGGACTGCAAGAATTTGTGTGAATGGGGAGAAGAGGGCACACACTGATTCTAATCCTTTCTTATTTCACTGTCAGGTACGATATTTTTGAAGTCAACACAATCTTTACTGCTTGCTTCTGTGAGGAGTTAACAAAACAATTTCTTGGATGGAAAGGAGGCCAGTCCTACCCAGACTGGAAAGCCAAGTTCACCATAAACAGTGTCAGAGTCCATATTGCAATGAAAGCTGTGTTGGGATGAAGTATTTTGGACAAATGGTATATTTTTTGCCCCAGAAACGTAGTTTTGTAAGGACTGAAATGGTTTGTGGAAGTGAGTTGAATTTGGCAAGTTGTTTCAAGTGAAAAAAGGGAGCTGCGAAGGCTTGAGAAACATTTAAAATTATTCATATCAGCATTTTATAAAGGACAATCTTCTCTTGTTTTTGTTTGTTAATAGCATGATTTGTTTAAAAACTGTCTTTTTTTAAAGATCCCTTTTGAAGAGTCTGAAATGCTTGGCTTTGGATCAGATGAAATATTTCAGATTTATCCTGAATAGGTTTTTGTGGACTTTATTTCTTTGACTCTAGAAATAGTCAAAAGTTCAACATTCATGTTCACATGTAATTTATGAGGGATCTTTCGACAGTAAAAGCATATGTGGACTTTATCCAAATTATTTTAGCTCTAAATCAGAGTTATATGTTGTAACACTGCAGAGTGCTGATTTTGGGTTTTGATAATATCACTTTGGGGGATATACCTATACCTGCCTATATACATGTGTATATGTATGTTCAGAGTGACTGGATATGTTATGTGGTTCTTAGTATCACTTGTCCAGTTGTGAGACATGGTGACTTGAGTGCATACTGTCATTTGCATAATCTCTCGATTATTTTTCACCTATTTTTCTGGTGGGGAAGGTTTTGGTTTTTTTCTTAGCTTCATTTAATGCATGTGAAATTCATGCATTGCCTTGAATTGAAAAACAGAGTATCCATCTCAGATGACAAGATGAAGCTCTCGATGGAGTTTATTTTTCCTAATTAGGCGTTTGTCATTGTGTATTCTATATAACAACGTATAAGTAAACAATCATGGACCTTTTGAATAAATTTATTGGTTTTATTTATGTTACTGGGTATAAAAAAATCTATAATTACCAGGTACAGCCGCAATATAACTGGTATTTAATGACAATTACTTTTTGTTACCATAGAAATGAGTCCAAAGTAGTTACCTATAATTTCTCATTCCCAAACCTCACACATGTTGTATTGCAGTATTACCATAGTAATTGCCTATTAGTCATCATAAAATAAGCAGTTACCCAGAAGATATCAGGATAGTGTGAAATTTTTCATCTCCTTCAAAACTTGCAGCACATGCCGCTTCTCGTCTTCCTTTAGTGGGTTTTTTGCCTGAATGACAAGATTGTTCGTTGTACATTAACCCAAGGGAAGAAGGGATGTGATTGAGAGAGAATTGTACTCTAAAAATACACCAAGTCAGGAAAAGTATGTTCCGTCCCCTGAAAATATAGAACTATTTCTTATTATTGAAAAACAGGGATTTTTCAATCCCACTAAATGGAGGTTTGTTCCTTGCCATGAATTTCCTATTTATTTTTTTTCCAATTCAGTTGTGACCAAAGCAGAGGCTATACATCTTAGGGGGTCTATGAGAACAGCCGTGCTGTGTCAGGCCTCACAAGCTCAGTATCTGCTAATGCAGCAGTGGACAGTGCCACTCTCCTTGTAAGAGCGGGAGATGCTCATAAGATGCTTTCCGCCAAGTACTTTCCCAACTTCCAGTGATTTTCTTTTCAGACATTTCCTGAGTTCGTGGGATTTCTGCCTGCTCAGTAATGTGCGGTAGATTTGTCTTCCTAGTACTTGTCCAGTTTGCCCTCAGAGGGTAAGCGTTAGCTCTCTGTCTCCTCTGGCCTGAGGCTGTTCAGCTCCTGCCCCAGTGCAGGAAGCACCCACCTCAGCCTGCTGTGAGCTTCATGGACTTTGCCTCAGTGGCCCCTCTTGCACCTTGTTGTCTTAATTTAGATTGCATGTTATTGAGGCCAGTGAATTGCTCTCTGTGCCTGCCTAGATCACATTTAGTATCACCTGGGGGTTGGTGACTCATGTGGAGGCAAGTGATGTTCCCCTTCGTAGCTGGGATGACAGGAGAGGCAGGCCATAGGTGCCAAGTGCATTACTGACTGTCTGGTAGAATGGTGGCAACTGAGCTTTTCTCTTCTCCTCCCTTTCCAATCTCAAAATTGGAAATCCAAGGTGGCTTTCCAATGCTTCAGTGTCTTTTGACAGCCCCTTGGATTAAAAACATTAACTGTGGCCAGGACCAACCACCCTGATAATGGGGAAAAAACAAAGAGAAAGAGACCTACCACAGTGAGGGAACGGCCGTTTCCTTGTATCACCTTCTCCCATGCGGCTGGGGGAGAGGGTGACGCATGACAGAAGCTTTCTCCTCCCCCAGCTCTTGCTTGGCATTGAGGACAGGTCAGGAATTTTCTGTGCTGCCTTCCTCCCTGTCCTGCGTGTTTTTGTGTCTGTTTTGGATCTCCCAGCTCATGCAGTGTGTCACGTTGGTGCCCTGGAAAGCAAAGTCCGGAGTGGATCTGCAGCTGTGACACAGGTGCTCTCTGGGTGGCAGCAATGGAGAAGACCAGGGAGGCAAGCAAGCAGTAGAGGTTTTCTCTGGCCCTTACATCCATCTGGCTCATAGCATTGCCATTCCTTTCCTGCTTGGAAGTTTTCTTTCCATTGTGGCTTTTATTGCCCAAAGCGTGCTGTGATGCCCAGAGTGTGCTGTGATGGTAAGACAGTTACAGTGGTTGCTCTTTTGCTCACCATTACTTAAAAAAAGCTTCCTTGTAAAAAAGTTGTCATCCTTTACGTTAAAACAAATACTAGGTTTGCAAAAGGGTTCCTATCTACTGCCATTGAAAATGCTCTTTATATTGATGTGGTAACTGCTCATTTAAACCATATTACAGCTCCTGAGTATTTTTCAGTTGCTATTGATGTGACAAATTCTCTTGCACAGAGGACTGCACCAATCAATAGAGTCAGTACATGTGCTTTAACGACAAAGCCACATGCCTTGGGGTTCCAGTTGAATCTGAACCTTTTAGTAGCATTAAATAAAGCTATATTTATTTTGCTTTTGGTGCAAGAAAAAAAAAATCCAAACCCAACCTAATTTAATACAACTTGTTGGAAGGATTTGAAGGCAGTATTATGGGGCCATTTTCACGTGATGAATACATAACTAGTGTCAGAGCTGCTATTTTGTTGTTGTAAGCGAACCCTTCTCTTTTAGTTAGATTGATCTGGGACTACAGAGTAGCCTTTTATTTTTAGATGAGCAGGGAGAGAAGTCATAATGAGAAATATTGAAATCATAGCTTTTTTATATCTGCCATTATTCCACTGAGAATGAGACATGATGTCCTTAAAGAGACAGGGCTATTTATTTTCCATTTAAATAGCACCATTTGTGATGATTACCTTTGAGCCGTTATGCAGAGAATGCACACCCAACTCATGAATCCCAGCCAAGTGAATCAAAGTTTTGTGCCTAAGTGCCATTTACATCTGTGAGTTGCTGTAGGACCCTATTCTTGACCTTCACTGATTTATTTTTTCCCTGTTTTTGTCTTCTAGAATGTATTTGTAATTAACAGGGGTCTTAATGTCAGTTTGGTTGAAATGTTTGTTTCCTTTCCTTCCCTCCTGAATAGCTGATCTTAAGTGTGAATAATCCCATCTGGGTTTTTTAGCTTTACTTTCAGTTAAGTAACTAAACATATTGGGCTTTCTTCTCTTTTATTTCTTTCCTCTTTTTTAAGTCTGGCTTGTATCTCTGGTGATTTGAGTTCTTGCTCATAGCAGCAAACAAAGGACCAAAGTCTCCAGTGTTTTGTTTGTTTGTTTTCGTGTGTTGTTTTGTTTGGGGTTTTGTATTTTTTTTTTTTTAATTCTGCAAATCACTTAGTAAACTTCAGCCAATTTGTTGTAGATCTTTGTTTTGGTTTACCCGTCTGCAATTTAGGAATAATTAGGTCTCATGTATCTAAAATTAGCTGTGGAGCTACATTTATTAGTGTGCGTAAAAAAACATGTTGCGTTCCTTGGCTTTGAGGCACTATGTAGGTACCAAGCAGTATTGTTTAGAAAAACAATATCTTTAAATATACCCATGCAATCAAAGCAGTGCTTTATTGTTAGTTTTGCAAGTGAGAGAAGGGAGAAACGCTGAGTTGGTCTGTCTAATAACAAGCTGAGCTCTACTTCTCGAAGAGCAGTTGCCAGGCCGCAATCCATGGCATTTAAGAGCTGATACAAAAGACTGGAGGGCTGCTCCGAAAAGGCTATTTGCCAGACACAGGAAGTTATGGCTGTGACACAACCCAAGAAATATGCCATGTATTCGCAAGTGCCATCTGCTGGTACAGTTTATTGAGCTATTTCCAGCAACAGGTGCAAGACATGTAACTGGCTTCTTTTATTGGTGGTCTTCAGACAGCTGCCTGCTTACATGGCACATATTGCTAGCTTTTAACATGCATTGCACCTAGCTGCAAATGCACCAAAGAGATCCTCCCACCCTAGCAGTTGCCATAAGGATGCTGTGCTGAAGTGCCTTGAAAGAGGGCAGGTGTCAGCACAGTACCAAAGGGCAGGAGAGGTGTCCATGGCGCACTTATCCCAAGAGAAGATGGTCTGTGATATGGAAAGTGTTTGTGTAGCTGTCAGCAATGAGGATGATCCATCTTCCAGTTCCCCAGGCTTTGTCTCCTCCCTTCTCCCAAATGAATTTAGTGATACTGCTGCTTCGCTGAAGGTCTAGTTCAGGGAAGTGCTCAGAAGTGTCTCTTGCAATGAGGGCTGTGACTCAGGGGTGTGTGTTGATTCTCTGTGGGCTTTCTTCCCCTCCTGCCCTTGCCTTTTGTTTAGTTTTCCCTCCTTAACACAATTACTGGCCCAAACAAAAGGTGTGGTTGCCTGCAGAAATCAAGAGCAGCCCAACCTTAGTGTTAACTGTGCTGCCTTTGTCTGCATTATATTTGCCTTGCCAGCAGCATCACTGAATTGTCAACTCATCTGGGAGCAAATCCCAGAACCTGAAGTGTTGATGAGGTTGAGCTCAGCTGCAGGTCTGCCTGAATTCTCCTGGCCTGGGATGTAAGAGCTGCATCCAGCCCTGCAGACACCCACACAACTGAGGCTGTAAATGGGAATTCAGGCTGTCCGTGTGCTATCAGTTATTGAGTGGGGTTTCTCCCTAACTAGACTCCTCCATTCTTCCCCATCTTCTGGAGTTACTTTGGAAGAGATTTCTCTGTCCTGACTCCTGTCTAGCGTGGAGTTACTGTAGTACTTGTCAGTGTTCTCCTAACTTCCTAGAGAAGAGAAGGCTCCAGGGAGACCTTATTGCAGCTTTTCAGTACTTAAAGAGGGCTTATAAGAAAGGTGGGGACAGACTGTTTAATAGGACCTGTAGCTATAGGACAAGGGGTAATGGTTTTAAACTACAAGAGGGTAGAGTCAGACTAGATAGAAGGAAGAAATTTTTTATGATGAGGGTGGTGAAATGCAGGAACAGGTTGCCCAGAGAGGTGGTAGATGCCCCATCCCTGGAAATGTTCAAGATCAGGCTGGATGGGGCTTTGAGCACCCTGATGTAGTTGAAGATGTCCCTGCTCATTGCAGGGGCGTTGGACTAGATAACCTTTAAAGGTCCCTTCCAACACAAACCATTCTATGATTTTATGACTCTGGAGAAGAACCAAGACCCTCCCGTCTGTTGGTCCAGGGGGCAGAGCCAGGCTACTTTTGTATTTTAGCTTTACAGGTTACACTTCAGTGCTGGTTCATGCCAGCAGGGTTTGTCTTTGCAACAGTTGGGTGAAAAATGGAAACTACAAGTCAAGAGGAGAAATATTTTCCTTAACTGTAGAAATGACCAATTAGAGGTCAAATTCTGCCTTAATGAGAGCACCTATTGTTCCTTCTAGGTGAACAACCTAAAGAGGGAGAGTGAGGAAGGTGTTTTGCCTGCTATCTGTGAGCATAGGAAGGCTCAGCATGTGATTAGTGTGTATCCCAGTTTTATATTGTTCCACCCCCAACAGCATCTCAGAGTATTTTCCAAAGTAACTAATGTTCCCCCCCCCCCCCCCCCTTTCAGTAACATCTGCTCACATGGACCTACAAATTCACCAGCTGTCAGGGAAGGCAGCTGAGGGGTTCTTTATGAAGAGCTTTCTGGACAGAGATCCTGGGATTTTCTGAAGTTGCACCCATTTACACAAGATCACCAGCAGCTAGTGATCACTCCCATGGTCTCTGCAAGAGTCCCCTTCCTTGTAGTCAACTTTTATCATGTTATACAAGCAAGGGGTTCAGTACTCACCTTCAGTTCACTGGGGAAACATTTATCACCTATCAATAGAAAAGTCCCATCTTCCTGTTCCAGCTGCCACTATGTGGGTAGGGAGGGGGAAATCCCATCCAAGTTATTAGGAAAGCAATAGCAGCCTAAGGGAATGTTTGTTTAGGTTGCTTTTTTGTTGTTTTCTTTTCCTGGGTGACAGCTGTTCTTTTATTTTCTTTTTTTTTTTCTTTTTTTTTTTTTTTAAATTGCAGCGCTTAAAATGATGGCAGCTTGCCATATAATTTATAATATTAGTCCTAAGGGCAGTGTCATGTAACATGAAAACAATCCTGAGACAAATCTAAATAATAAACATCCATTATCTAAAACAATATTGTATTAATAAAACAACGTTAAATAATCTGAGGATGTATATCACTTCTGGGGAGTGTAAGGGCAAACACCTGCCCACAGTTCTCACTCACATATCCTGGTCAGCACTTTGGCTCCCAGACACCGTAATCTCTTTGTGACTTAGAAGAGCTTTGTTTTCACTCTTTGCAGTAAAGTATCTCTGAGTGGTTCAAAGTTGTGATGTTTCCTCTTCTCTGTTTGGAGAAGGTACCTTTTTTCTTGGGTTAATTCTTGTAGGTGAAGTCTCCCAAAAGAAACATGGGTAAGTGTTGAGTTTCAGGAGCTTGCTAGGTGTTGAGCTCTTGAAAACTAGTCCTGGTGCTCATTTGAAAATTTAGGTTGTGGCTGTAAGGGAAACTTTATGTAGCTCCTAGTACACGAGCCTTTTCTGCTGAAGCAGAGAGACATTGGAGACTGCTGTTTCACAACTGCTTTAAGCTAAGGAAAGTGCATGCTGGTACCCAAAGGGGCAGTTCAGTCCTGTTTTCCCTCCTGGCTGTGCATCGCTGCCATCTGCCTTTTGCCAGGACTGGTGCTTGTGTGGCAGCACTGTGAGCCAGAAAAGGACCGATCCTGCAGAAAACCAGCCTGACAAAACAGTTCTTACATGACTCCCTGTGCAGCCAGAAAAAATGGGACCAAGACAGGAAGGAGGAATGAGCAGAGAGGGATCTCTTTTTAGTGGCAGCTTGGGTGTAGATGGGCTTAAAGCAATTTTGAAGCCAGAGCCCAAGATCTAGGTGGCTGTTGTGCAGTTATTCTGCGGAACTTGGAAATGAAAGACAGTGGTAACCAGTGATTTCTTGGATGGCTGTTGGTGTGTTCAAATGCAACTATGCCTATATGATCTCTTTCTTAGGATTATTATTTTCTAACAGCAGCGAATGCTTATTTATACTACTTGGTAACAAGTTGGGTGACTTGACATGTCCATTCAGGAAAACAGGGGCTTTATGGTGTCAGAGGCTGGAAATGAGCTGTTTCTATGCAACTGTTACACCGCATTACGTACACAGTGAAAAACCGTCCACAAAATCCTTTTCTCTCTCCACTCCCTATAAATACAGAAGCCATCATAGCTGTGCTGACATGGCAGAGGGAGCAATTAATCTCATAGCAGATTACTTCTCTGCTGCCCCTGGCGCCAGGCAGAGGGGGATGTCAGGGTAGTCTGGGAGGAGGTAGATGTGACAGCTGATGGCTTTGCCTTGTTTGGTGCCTAAGAGCTGGAGGAAGAGTGCTCCGCCAACATGGAGGAGTTGGAATCAGACAAGGGATGTGACATTTCTGGACACACAGTGTCGAGCCACAAAAACATTAGCCGTCTCTGCCAGTGTGAGTGGGACAGGTATTCTGCCTCTTCTTCCCCTCCCAGACTGGAAAGGATGTATATTAATAGAAGTATATGCGACTTAACGTGCAGCTACTCGGTGTTAACCCAGGTCCCCAGGGAAGAGAAGTGCTTATTTCAGGTTGCGCAGATCATAAACCTGCTGTCTTGTGTGGTGCGTGTGCTCTGAATACTAATGCTCCCCTTCCCTTTTCTTTACTGACATGGCCATTGAGCTGATGAATTGTATAGATTATACAATGATAATGGATGGGGAAGGGGAATTTCATCTGTCTGTTTAACCAAAATATGAACAGTAAATCCTGCCTGTTTGCAGAGAACAGCTGGATTTCTAATAACACTGGAATGCTGTTGTGGTGGGTGGGGGGTTAGCTGCCGCCTCCCTTTCATCACTGCCATTCAGACATCCAAATGCTTGCAAAAGGACTGGAGCTTTCCAACTCCCTGAGGCTAATGCAGCAGTTATCCTGGGAGTCTGCCAGCTCTGTCGGATCTAGGAAAAGCCCGAACCCCTCTATGGTGCCTCTACACCATGCCCAGGGGAAGAAAGGGAGGGAGGGGCCTGGCATTTGATTCTCCAAGTAACAGCTGGATGAGAGAATGGGTTTTTCTTGTAAACAAGACCAGCCTCTATTCATAGAGTAGGCTGAGCTGTGATCTGATCCTGTGCAAAGCAGTGAGTGAGCTGCATTGTGGACAGACTTATGGTAAGGTTGTGTGTATCTTTGGGAATCTCAAGAACTGAAAGAAGGGTGTCACAGAAATGTGCAAAGCCTCTCAGGCTGGTAACGTTTTGTACTATTAATAATAGATTTTGTATATTAATTTGAATTGATATAGGTTAGCAAGGGAGCCTGAATGTTCAGATGATTGATAATGCATTGACACTGCAGTGTTGACCAGAAGCCAAAATCCTGTTCTGCTAGGTGCTGTACAAGTACATCATAAAAGATCCTCACTTTCCCAAAGTGCTTTCAGAGCTAAAAGAGTGTGGCACAGCAGGTGGACAAGGCAATCAAGCAAGCTGTTATAGCAGGGGAAGACAGAGTACTAAATTAAATAGGATGAATAGTGGTAGGGTTTTTTGGGTTTTTATGGTGGGTTGTTTTTTTTTTCCCCCTCTCTGGTTGGTGGCAGGAAACACAATAGATAACTATACAATCAGGCTGAATAACCTTCATATATCAAGTGACAGTAGGACTACTCTAAATTTGGTGAACCCAGGGAAGGACCTTTCAGTGACAAAATACATTTGCAAAGGAAGGTTGACCCAAAAGGTGTGGTTCTTCAGAATGTATTACTTGTAGATGTTCTTCTGTTCTCCTGTTCTTTACTCCTTGGGCAAGGAGTAAAGGAGTTCTCCTGTTCTTTACTCCTGTGGATCTCTACTCAGCTCCCAGTTTAAGCATCATTTAAATTCTAGCACTAGGACTTTCATGATTCTGTTGCAGCTGAGCAGTATTATGGTTCTACCCATTTTTTTACATCTGGATTAAATTGTCATTTTGTGCATCTGGAGGTAGGTTTGTTCAGTAGGTTTTGGAAATCCACAGATGTTCAAGGCCCAGTCAATCTTTTAGCAATGCTTGTGTTGTGGTTTAGCCCCAGTCGGCAACTAAGCCGCTGGGGCTAGTTGCTGCACAGCCGCTCACTCACCCTCCCCCCCCCACAGTGGGATGGGGGAGAGAATTGGAAGAACAAAAGTATGAAAACTCATGGGTTGAGATAAGAACAGTTTAATAATTGGAACAACAACAAAAATAATAATAAATTGTAATGAGAAGGAAAACAAGAGTGAGAGAGGAACAAAACCCAAGAAAAAATAAGTGATACAACCACTCACCACCTGCTGACCAATGTCCAGCCAGTTCCTGAGCAGAGATCGCTGCCCCCCCGGCCAACTCCCCCCCCCCATTTGTATACTGAGCATGACAACATATGGTATGGAATAGCCCTTTGGTCAATTTGGGTCAGCTGTCCTGGCTGTGCCCCCTCCCGGCTTCTTGTGCACCTGGCAGAACATGGGAAGCTGAAAAGTCCTTGACTAGTGTAAATATTACTTAGCAACAACTAAAAGATCAGCATGTTATCAACATTATTCTCATACTAAATCCAAAACACAGCACTATACCAGCTACTAGGAAGAAAATTAACTCTATCCCAGCTGAAATCAGGACAGCTTGATAGTAAGGAAGCTGCACAGTGAGAACATCTATTCCATGCAAGCGCTCCCAGCAAGTTTTGTACCCAGCAGTTGTCTTTGGATAGATCTTCTGTCTGCTCTTCCAAGACTGAAAAGAATCAATTGACAAACTGCCAGTCTATCTCCCTTACTTTCTACTATGCCTTTGCTAAACTTCTGTACATTTTCGGCTGCTAAAATGTTTTTTGTTTTTGATTCTTCCAGTAGGGTTTACTTTTACTCCTGCTGTTGACATGCAAGGAGGAACTGATGCTGGCATAGGTTTGTTCTTAACATCTCCATCTTGCTGATGCTTTGCTAACTAATGTAAAAGAAAGACAGGTCACATCTAGGAGAGATACTGTTATTGGTATGGGTGAGAGGCAAGTGCAGTCTTAGCAGACAGTTCTTATTCCTTACATTGGTCACCTTTTCAATTACAGATCTGATCTACTAAAGTCTTGTCATTCTCATTCTAGTTTCTGTTAATGAAATGCATTTAACTGTCAGCTCTTGTTAACAGTAACAACACAGCCGAGGATTCATAAATTCCCATGGAAGTCAAATGACTGCTACCTTAGAAGAACTCAGTCAAGTCCTTTTTCATCTTGAAGCTGGAGGAGGAGACACCCACAGCTTTCTTGATCCAGCCAACCAGAATATTTTGAACAATGAGTCTATCTCAGACTTTTATTTCTGATTCCTATCTGAAAAGGTCTAGATAAATATTCTGTTTCTAAGAACGCTGGGTTTTTGAGTCCATGTCATCACTCAGTTGTGCTCTTTGTATCTTGGATCTATGTCAAATTATTACTTGTTACCTGGAATATTCAGAAATTCAACTTTTCAAAAGCCAGTCAGACAAGTGCAGTCCATAGATGTGTAAACAGTTGTGTTTGGCACAGGTTTGACCTGTTCTGAAGAACTACAAGAACAAGAAGAGAATTAGGAAAATTGCTGTGTGACAAGACAGTCCTGGAGCTTAGTTTGTTTAGATTAACAGACAGCAGGCAAAGGAATGGATGACATGATCTGAGAGCGTATGTGGGGACTCATCAGTCCATGATCTGAGCCTGAGTAAATACATAAGGAATATACTAACATGGAGTAGCATGAAGGTTACCTTTCAGTATAATAGGGGAGGGCATAAAAGAGCAGAATGTCTTGACACTGATGTTCAAGAAATGAAGATTCAAGTCCTTGAGGGGATGGTTAAAGACTGTGGTGTATTTTCCCCATTTTGAAATAAAAATATTTTCCTAAAAGATCTGTTTGGGGGTTTGTTTGTTATGTTGGGGTTTTTTTGTGAATGGGAATGGCTTCAAGGGAGGTCTTTGTGTGTGAATGGTAGATCAGCAAAGATGATCACAGTAGGCTCTTTCTGGCTTTAAGACGTATGTTTTTCAAACTATCATACAGTGCTGATAGTTTTATTTTGCAAGAAGCCCATATACCTGATGATCTCTTGGTCTTTCTTAGAATTATAGGTTTGTTTGACTGGAAAAATTTGGCACACTGAGTATAAACTTAAATCATTCAATCTTATTGAAGTATTCTATATACAAGTTCCGGAGATAATTTCTTCCTTTCAAATGACAAATTCCATTAGAATAAGTGGAAGCTACAGGCTTTTTCTTTCAACTGTCCAATGCAGAGGGTTTTACAGTTTGGTATCATGTAAGCTTAATAGGGTAAAGAAGAAACATCACAAAATAAAACTTTATAATTTCTCAGAAAATCCAGTTAATTTTTGCTGATGCCTCCCTGAACACTTGCCTTAGACAGAAGCTGTTGGGCTGAAGCTGTATAAGCCCTGTAGTTGTTCCAGGTCTGCAGAAGCAGGAGGAAGGTCAGCTTTGACCAATTGATCATTGCTGGCATGATCAGAAATGGTTTGTACCTGCATATTCCTCAATGACAGTTAAGTTCATTACAGACATGGTGCTTTGTTTTAAGTCAAACATGAAAAATTTTTTTTTTTTATTGAAAAGGTACAATCTCTAACATGTCAAATAAAAGGTTGGAACATGGAACTGGGAACAACTAATTAAGTTGGAAGCAGGTCATGACTAAGTGCTGGCATGAAGAAAGAAAATAGTGTGGCCACATTTCTTTATAAATGGATCTTTCGGATAGTCCACATGCCTTTTATTTAGTCCTGGAAACAATACTTTATTTTCCTGTATCTGGGGACATAAATTGTGTTAAACTCTGAGCTCTTAAATGGTCTCAATATGACTTGACCAGTGGGCAAGGTGAAATCTGGTATTTAGTTCTGTCAAGAACAGAAAATTTTGTCTTTGGTCATCCTAATTAAAGTGATATACCTAAACTTCTCCCTGTATATGTGTTCATACTACCATTTAATTACCTGAAGAAGTTATCTTGCAAGTTAGAATTACTGCCAATAATAAATCGATAAAATACAATAGAAATGCCAAGTGGTCATTTACATGATTGGAACTACTTTAATATAACTGGTTGATATAAAAAGCTTTGTTTTATACCACTCCATGTTTCTTAATCAGTACTTCAAGAAAACTGCAAAGGAGATGGAGTCTGGACATCAGTTCGGTGCTCTTCACATGCTCCCATGCCTTTCTCACTACATCCTGTTGGAGCAGGATGGTGTGCAGGTGCCCAGCTGGACAGTCCTGTTCTACTCATGAGGAAAGCCTTAGGTCTGCACTGGATTTGGAGGCTTGTGCTGAGATTTTCATAAGCATCTGGTGGTTCTCAGGTGCTGAAGTTTTAGTTACTGACACTGAGATATGTCACAGGCTTCTGGAGTCCAGATGAAGAGTGTTCAGCAGTTTTTAAAAATACAGGCCCTCCTATAGCATGTCTCAAATCAGATGCCTAAATAGTTAGTCAATCTTGAAATTTTTGGCTTTGGAATTTAAACTGTAGCTCCCCATTGATCCCATGGAAAGGCTCAACAGTTATTTGTATTGCAAATGAAATAGAGAGGGAAGTGGATTTTCAGATGTATGAAGGTTTCTCTTTTGATTCCTGTTTTATTGCTTGTTTCCATTTAGATACACATCTATTGGTGTCCTGTTTGGCATTTCTCATTTCCCACAAGCCAGACACCCGGTTCTGATCCACAAGTGGTGATAACAGCTTGGCTTCCTAACACAGCTACTGCCACCGGATTTTGTTCCTTTGCACAAATGAGTCTAAAAGCACAAGCGAGCCTAAACCAGCTGCATGTAAAGTTTCCCAAGGGATTGCCTACAGGCATAAATGCATCAGTGTTGGGAACAGAGCAGCTGCCTCTGTCCTCTTAGCTAAGGATCTGTTTTGGGGCAGGATGGGGCATCTCAGGACACACAGCGTATGAGGAATGGAATTTGGAGGGGAGTGTTCAGCTGCAGGACAGAATTATGCCTTGCTGTACTCTTTTTGCCTTTTTTTTTTTTCCCCTCTTGAGACTGTTAAACTCCCGAGAACAGCCCGGAATCCTGAGCTTCTGTATCTGTTTGTTTAAAAAAAAAAAAAAAAAAAAAAAGAAACAAGGCAGAAATATTTGGCATATATAGTTTGAAATGTTTCCCTTTTTTGTTTAATAAATAGGACTTTTCTGGGTGCTTGTGGGTTATCAATTAACACACACACACACACACACACCCCAACAGCAAAGGGCTTTCTGGTAAAGGGCAGATATCTAAACTAGCTCTGTAGTTCTCCCTCTGCACATAAGTGGATGTAGTTTTACGTGAAGACATATTTCTGGAAGCAGTTGATGCCATTGCAAATAAGATCCTGGTTGTCTCTGCAAGAAATTATTAGATCTGTAAGTAACAAGAACATAACAGCTGCATGTTTCAAGGCTCCACCGGAGACTGTTTCCAGTTGTCCTAAAAGATCAACATGCTTTGAGTTGTTTTCAGAACTCTCTTTATCCCAAATTTAAAAAAAAAAAAAAAAAAGGAATCCTTCAGAGGGGGTATCATTAAATGGGCATTTGCCTATATAACACACTTCTGTAACTACAGTATGTAGGAGTCTTAGTCTTCTAATCTCCTGAAAATTTAGTAAAGAACAGGCCTTTAGTATACAGATCTGAACAGGAGGGAAAGTGCTGTCATCTGCTTTTTTGTCTCTCTAAAATACCAAATCCTCTGCCCTGAGATTAGGAGTGAAGGTCTGGCTTTAGTGCTGTAATACCTAATTGAATTATGAGCCTAGGTGTAGTCCTGAGAGAGGATTTAGCGCAAATTCTCATACTGATTTTGGCACTTAAATTACCTTTCAACCAATGACACTTCCTTTAATTTGAGTACCTGGACTGCAGCTACTCTGGGGCATATTTTTAAAGGTAATCTGTCCCTAATTCCTATTGATTCCAGCAACATGTCATGGGACAGAACCTGCTAACAAGAAATTAAGAATTAGCTACCTTGTAACTGGCAGACAAGGACCTGATGTCTACTACCCACAGGACATACCAAATGTGAGCTCCAGTAGGAAATGACAGAAGATTGCCGTTAGTGAGAATTTCTGTGGCAATCCTTGACTTGAGAGGAGACAGGGTTCAGGAGACTTTTGGGAATGACTGTGGGGAGCAGAATCATAATAACATTTGATACTCTTTTTATGCCTGGGCATAAACAGAGCCAGGGTGTAAGAGCTAAAATCTGCTCTGAGCATGGCTGATCATTTGCTAAGGAGGAGAGGGGCCTTCTCACTCTCCTTGCTTGCTAGTCTGTGTTGGTGTGATTGCTTTGTGGTTTCTTATACCAGGCTGATATGCCATTGCCACTATTGCGTTTGCCACTATTTGATGTGGAAATACTGAGTGGAGTAACTGTTAGATATCTTTTATTAGCCTGGGCTTGTGTGACATCCTCCTGAGAGTTCAGGGAAGCTTATATGCATGTGGGCTACACTGAGGCACTGAAAGAGCTCGGTTGAGTCACCGGGCTAATCCTGTGCTCTCACCTAGATAATACGCCTTGTTGCACTGACTCTGCTTTGGAAGGTTTAAAATGGGAATATGGAAAAGAGAGGTAAAGATCTATCTGAGGTCTGGAAAACATACCTTGTAGTGCAAGAGAAAGGAGATACTTCTATTTAATATAGGAAGCTGATACCACCATCACGCACACATTCAGTCAGAGGTGCGAGGCAGGCGCTGAAAACTTTAGCAGAGGAGGGTATGACAAAAGTATTTGGAGAATGAAACTTTCAAATAGAAAAGTAAATGTTTCAAATGGGGAAACAAGCTACCAAGGCAAGTAGCAGATTGTTATCTTATGAGGCCTGCAGATGAAGACCAAACTTTTTCCTCCCTTACAGGTATGTCTGTAGAAGCTTGGTGTGATCAAATGGTCCATTGTTTAAAAAAGTCAACCTAGATGAATTAAGGGTCTCCCCGGCTTTTCAGAGTATGTGAATATTCTGAAATTCATCAGAATTTTCAGGGCTCCTCAAAGTCTAGTTTTCTGGTCCAGTTCTGCATAGCTTTCTAAAATTCTGCTACAGGAGCACGCTCTGCTCCCTGAAAGATCAACAGCATTTTGCAGTGCTTGGCACCCTGCTGACCAGGGCTTTCTTCTATACAAAACCACATTAAGTAGAAATAGAAAACTTATTGAGACAATGATACAAAATTGCAGATGCAATAATTATACTCGCTGGTGTCAGAGCACTGTTATAAAAAGAATAATAATGAAACAACATTTACTTTATCTTTTTTGAGGGACCAATAAAGGATAATGTGACCATATTCAAAAAGAATCTTTTTTTTAATGTTCCATATTGCCTTCATTAACATTTTTTTCATTTCTTATTTTATAAACCTTTTAATTGAAGGGGGGGAGCATAAGAAGGACACATTTTGGAGGAACAACCAGGAAAAGTTTCCTCCTAAGTATTATTGGTTCCACTACAAAATCAAGAATGCTGCTGCCACTCTGTATTGCAGTGCCTTGGATTAGAGATTTCATTAAAATCTTTTGTTGAAGGTCTTTTCACACAGTTTTTCTTTGGAAGTCTCATTTCATCCAATTAACTTTTCTGTATCTTTGAAGTTCAGCCAAGATCAGCGAGACAGTGACTGCTGCTTCCTGGGAAGCAACATATAGTAGCACAGAAGTCATATAGGGTAACACAGCTCATTTTTTTTACTGCAAAAGAGGTAGGGAGGATTTGAGAACCCTTCAGCTTTGGATACCTTTTGCCATTCTTGAGGTGCATAGATTTGAGCTTCTGTGGGAAGGGACTAGCTACTTGGGTGCTTTTTCAGTGGTCTTTTGCTGTGCACATGAATTCAGTTGCCAGAACTTTGCAGCTATCAATGTGCTTTTAGATTTATTCACTATGCAGTGGTGCCTTGTGTGTTTGCATTATTAAGAAGGATGAAAGTATCCTTGTATACAAATTCCTTGGATATAGAGCAGCATCCAATGGAGAACAGAACTGAAACAAGAGAAGACAAGTCAGTGAGCCAAAGCTCTCCTTGTCTCCCCCAAAGGGTAGACTCCCCAGAGTTAACCTAATTAAGGAGAGCACTTAGGCCATGGGGTTAATAGCTGTTTGGGAGGCAACAGAGAGCTCCTTTAGGAGCTGAAGTTAGAATTTGGAAATGGCTCCTCATGGGAATATACAGGAAAGTTGCTGTGCACGTGTGCATGTATGTGCGTGGAATTCAGAACGAAGGGTTTAGATGCAGCAGCACCGACAAGGATGGAAATAGGTCAGTCAGTCGTTTAAGTGCTCTCTACGTGTTCCTTCTCTGTGACAGCTCTGAGTAGCAGTTGGAAGACAGCCTGGGATTTCATTTAGAAGTGTGAACCAGAAGAAAAAGAAAAAGAGAAAGGAGGGGGTCATTTTGCTTGTTTTGATGCTCACGTGTCCCATTTTCAATTATCCCTCTCATCCACTCTCACTGGGATGCAGTGAGATGCCTACAAATGAGCCATGAGAGAATTTCAAAGGTTTGGATGCTCCATTCGGAAAACTCAGTGAAAAAAACTGTGCACCTCTTTGGGTTGTGAAACTTGACTTGAAATTGCTTGAGGACAGAGTTTCCCTTGGGGTTTTAGTATTTTGAAAAGCCTGAAGGACTTTCTGTACCTGATCAGGGGATTACTGTCTTCATGTTTTCAGATCTTGCCCTATAGATTCTGGACTTCGCTTAGTAGGTATAACACCGCCTACACTTTAAATACCTTTTTGAATTATACAGGTTGGATTAATTTTGTTTAGCTCTTAGCCATCTAAAAGCTAGTCATCTACTCCGGACTGGTGGCTTAGAGCTGTCTGTGGTCACTGGGGCATTCCCAGAAAGTGATTTGTATCATCTACAGTAAGTGGGCTAAACAGCCATATGGACAGATTTCTCTAACCCTGTTAACTTGCAGGAGTTGAGGGGGCTGGGGTTAGAGTGAGATTTATCTTGCCTTTCTTAAGCTGTTTAACATGAGTCAAAAGATCTGCTCTCCAGCTGCCATAAATGTAGTGATTTCTATGCATACAGTTATCAACAGAGTTGTACCAGTTTACATTGATGGTGGATCTAGCCCACGGGGTTATTTTTTTACTATTTATTCTTTTAAAAAAGTATAAAAGTATCAGATGTTGCTATCACTAACTAGACTTTAGTTGTGATTCAGAAACCATACATGAATGGTCAGTCTGATTCCTTATTAGCACTGAAGTGTCTTCTAAGAACATGAGAATTGCTACAGAAGACTAAATTAACAGTCTATTTAGTTAAGTATCTTGTTTGTGATGAGCTAGTGCTATATGCTGGCATTGATATACTGGTCTCAGTAATGTGTTAAATATCTTGGGTGGGTTTTTTTTTTTCTTTCTTTATGGCTTCCTTCTTCTGTCTTTCTTTCTTTTAACCTTGAGATATTTCCAAACATAACTTTACCCGTTTGTCACATTTTTTGCCTGGGAATCCTGTATGTGTTATGGTGAAAATGACTACATTTGTGGGCTGAGTTTGATGATGCTCTAGAAATAGATCCAGAAGCCAAACTTTGTGATTACTCCCATTCTCTGTATGTCATAAACGGTGACATAGTAACCTCTGGCCACTCTGAATATCTCTGTCTTCTGGCTAGGCACTCTCCGCTTTTTGTGACCAGCTGTGGCTCAGCTCCTCCTTCCTTCCACCTTTATCCCTTTTATTCTCACCCTGCTTTTCATCACTCCCTTATCTTTTAGTCTCCTCAGTCCTTAGTTTCTTACCCTGATAACTGATCTTTTATACATCTTCCCCACCACCACCACCTGTCTCCTTGAATTGTGAATCTAACACATTTGCTGCCATTTGTCATAGTGCTTTTGCATCATCCCTCTTCCCCCCACCTTTGCCCATGACTGTCTAGTCTTATTTAATGTGTACATTCCATTGTGTCCAGGGCTAGCTACTATTCTGTGTAGTACTCCCTTGAGTCCCTTAAATTTAAAAGTTTCTCTTCTTCTCAAAATTTCTTGTCATCTGCTCAAATATTAGAGCAAGCAGCATGGCACACTGGAGAAAGAAGCAAACAGGGCTAAAAAGATTTTGTGATGTCAGACTTTGTCTCAAAATGTCCCTTTCTTGCAACAGAGGATTAACAAAAGCCAAATGGCCCCTGTTTGCAGGAGGACTTTGGGTTTTTGCAATGTTGGTTGGTTGTTTTTTTTTTCCCCAGTTTGGGCAAACTGTGAGCCAGGTTAATGATCCTAGTTTGCTGAGCAGTATAGCCACAGAGATGGCTGCAGAGCATGTTTTGTGCCAGTGCAGAGAATGCTGGTGTTGGCAAATTGAAGCCCTGACTTATAATTCAAGGGGTGGGGGGAGGTCAGAAGAGCTATGAACACATATTTGGAGAGAGACTTTTTTTTTGTTTGAGAATTGTCCCAATTATTGTGCTGATTGCCTCAGGTAAGCTGCCTTTCAGTTTTCAATGATATGCTTGTGTATTGTTCATTACTGTGAAGCAGTTTCAAACATTTCTGAAGGAGAAAAAAGTTGGTAATTGGCCTTTTTTCTGCTTTACATTTATCTCTGAACCTCCATCTGATAGTCATCTTGTCAAAACTGTCAAGAGAAATAAAAAGCAAACAGCCTTTTTAGCCCAAATAATATATTTTAAGTTTTCCGGTTAAGCTTGAATATTGCGTTCTCTGGAGTGGGGAGGTATCTGTAGTGCTTTGGTCAAGCAGAGCTCTTTGAGTTTATTCATTTCCCTCCCATACACACCAGTTAAGCTGTTCTGCTACATTGGAGAAAGAAATATCAACACTAATTTGTTTTTAGCTTGGCTAAAGTTGCCCGTCCCAGTCTAGGACAAGTCGCTTTTTCATATCTGAAGATAATTTTGCTAACCTGCCATATTTAGCTGTCCTGTGTCCACTTGGTGAATGTCATTTACTGTTTATTCCCGCCTCGATAATTACCCATGAGAAAACATGAGTAAATTTGGAACTGGGGTTCTCTTCAGATAAATAAGGCTTATTGAGATATCTCAAATCCTTACACCAGTATCTTGCATCTTAAATATTCAAATGAAACTCTTGTGAGGATATGTGGCTTTTGAATACGTTACTTACAGCTGAAGGTCTGCCTGGACTTTCTGTGGGAATGACCTTGCTCAGAATAGTGATATTTCCTTTCTTGGCTGTAACCCAGAAGCATGGAAGGATGCATGCAGTTAAAATTAACCAAATATTTTGTTGCTTCTTCTGGGGAGGGAGGTGATTTATTTACTTTTTGCAGAGTCCTGATTTCTATTTATGACTCTGTCAGACGAGTCCAGAATGATCTTGGACGATTCACTCAATCTCCCTCTGTTTCTCGGTCTTCTTAGTTGCAAAGTGAGACTAATATTATGCACCTGCCTCACTGAAGCATTGGAGGACATTTCATTAATGTTTGTGAAATGCTCCAAGAACCTCAGTGAAAAGCAAACCGTAGATGTCTGAATTTTAGGGGATTTGATTTAGCTCTTGAAGTACAAAGTCTTTGGTTCTGGAAACCAAGAAAACTGCGTAGAATTGTAATGTCTGAATGCAAAATCTCCATCCCTAATTACAGGTTATGTGGAATTGTTCATAGTTTGACCTGAGCTTCACTCTATTAATGTTGGATACCTAGAAATAAACCAAATAGCCACATCATGCCATGAAACAGTCTATCTGTTTGATAAGGTATTGCATTCTTGTGACCTAAGGGGAACACAACACGTCAGGAAACCTGTAACTAAAGCATGGATCTTTACGAGGGTGGGGAAAACACAGAGTGCAAGCTGCTGGACATGATTACGGGAGCCAGAATGATGAGGATGCTATGCATTTAAGCTTTCTACCTGACTGGGATTTAATGCAGGATGAATTCCTCTTAAGATAATTTGGACTTTTCTACATGCGTTTAAATACTTTTTTTCTTTTTTCCCCTTCTCCTACAGACAAATGTTTCTTCAGATTTTTTGTTGTGTAGTGTGTTAGAACATGTTATTTTTGCCTCTGGCACTAACATATGGATTTTCTATTTGTGTGACAAACAAGATAGCAGTTTACTTAGGAATTTTTGTTCCACCTGTTGCTCAAGATCCCCAGCTTTAAATATCACTCTTTAGTTGGAATTGTTTTCAGGCATCTACTGTGACACTTGATGATGTTACAAAAAATGTAAAAATTCAGCATGTGAGCTGCATAATTTCAAGTGGCTGTCCAGATACCAGATCTTTCTTTTCTGTGGATTTTTCTATCACCTTGCATTGTGCTAAACAATAATACTAATCCATTCAATCACCTTGAATATTTTGCTAATCTGTACTTATCCTGTGAAGCTATCTTTAGTATTTAGATAGGAAATGCAAGCTGAGACCAGGGAAATACAAAGTGATTGTGATGTTCTTTTTCTTTTGAAGGAAGCATTTGATGTCATCTCTCTTAAATGCACATGCTTTCCAATTTGGTCTCATGTTATTGACAATCATGGACTATTTCTGTGCGCTGCTTTTGTTTAGGAGCCATTACAAAGCAATCTCATGAATCTTGCTTTCTTTCCTGTATGGCAGTGGCATTAGCATGTTTCTTTCTTTGCTGTGTGGCAATGACATTAGCATGTTATTTTTGTATTTAACCTGCTTTGTTGGGATGTTTTGCTCAGAATGTTGTGTCGCATTTTATCCTATGGGTTTTATGGGTTTTACTATGGTGTTATTTATCTCAGTTCATGTATCTTTCATTCCATTATTATCATATGTTCAGAAAATAGATGGAATAAATGGAAGAAGGCACCTGTGTCCTTCATTTGAACAAAACATAGGTTTGTATAAGAAGTTAGTCAGAAACCATGTAGGAACATGGGCTAATTTTTGAAAGGATGTTTTGAAAAAAAATTGTGTTATCTTCCTCCACCTGGATTTTCATCTTCCTTCTCATAATTTCTAATCCTGTTGCCAAAACTACTTTCTCAACTTTAAAATCTTTCTGGAATTAAGTGGCTTCTGGATCTTGACAATGCAACATTTTGATGCATGTGTTTGTCACATCCTGATTAGATTGGTATAACTCCTGCTCTCTCAGGTCCCTCTCAAAACTCAATTCATAAACCAGAGTTTCATACAAGATGCTACCACTAGGGTGATGAAACAGAGAAATTCAATCATACCACGCATAGGTTATCCATTTTCCAGAGGCTCATGAGAGAGATTGGATTTTCAGAGCTCTTCTGGGCTGTTTTGTTTTGGTTTTTTCTTTGCTTCTGTTCTTGTCTTCCGGGCTTCAATAAATTTTCAGTTAAAGTGGAGAAAGTCATTGTCATCTCCTCTTTTCCTGGCCATGAAACTATTCTTCCCATGTGCTTCCATTACAGGTGAGCCACTTAATTTTGTAAGCCTCAAATTTGCTTACCTCCATCTTCTCTTTCAAGCACATGCATGGTCAGGGTGTGACCCATTTCACTACTGTCAAAGTTTGTTTTATTTTATTAATTCTGCCCTGTGAGTTTCAGGTAGGGATACCACAACGTTCTTGGCAGGCATTGAGGTCAAGCCGATGTAGAGGAACGGTTTGATTTTGAAGGTAGCAAATTTCTCTTTTCTCTACATGCCTTTAATCCCATTTCATGAGCCTTACAAACAAGTTGGCTGGCATTTTTGTGTCAGGAGGCAAGAACAAGAGTCAGCTTCTGAAATACTCGAAGGTGGGAGCACTAGCTACTAAAATCAAAGAACTAAATCAGTCCACAGTGGAAGCCACACCACTCAGATCCTAGTCTTAGCTTGAACAAACCAGGTTATCAGGCCTGTTTAATAGTTTTCTGTCTTGCCTGCCAAATCTTGAAGTGCTTCTCAGGGCACAGTGTAGCTGCAGGGACTGATTCCAGAACACCATCAGGAAGACGACATTGTGGGATGAGTTGGGAAAACAAAGACCGGCACTTTGCTTCATCATATCAGAAGAAGTGGTTTTAGAGGCTTAGGGTTGTAGGCTGAACTAGTGTTACTCATTTTTGTCAGCGATGCTTCGAAACAGGCTCACCACGGGAGGCACTGCAGGTGCTAAAGCAGTGAGCAACAATCTATGGAGTTAATCGTTGCTTTTACTAGAGTGGGAAACAGCAAGCTAATGGGCAAATCAGGTGGGAAGATGAACTTTCTTTGTCCATTTACAGCTCAAATGAATGTCTACTAGAATCTGTAGCAGAAGCAAGCCATCTCCCTAATCACCTCATAATCACTACAAGATCACTGTCTGTCAACTAAAAGGTGTAGAAATGGGACCCCATCTTAGATGAGTATTTTGCGTTTTAGTCCCATGTCAGCTTGGATGTGGGCAGAGGATGAATTTATGAAAAATAAAGGAGAGGAAAATATAAAATTCAAATAGACTTTACAGACTTATAAAGAGACTTAGCTCAGTGTGAGTTCTTTAGAAGGTATTTCTGTGGCTTTCTCTACAAAGTTATTAGACTGTTCTTATATTTCCAAAATCTGTTCACCCATTCTGAATTTTAACTGAGATTTTAAAAGGTCATCTTTGTTAAGGAGAAAGCAACATTTGACAGAGATGGCTTATTTTTGACAATCTGGGTGGGTAGCAGTGTATGAAGAGAATTGTTGTTACAGCCCCAGTGAATGAATCAGGCAAGCTTCATCTTTGCTTCTAACTTTTCCTAAGGCTTTAAACAGTTGTTGAAATGTTCTCTTCGCTGCAGGCTCCCTAGTTCTCAGTCTCCCCGTGTGTCTAGAGGACACTGTCAATATCCCCCTCCCACCGCTATATTCTGAGGATGAATTGTTTCATGTTTGTTTATGCTAAGCCATGAAAGCTTGAAATTGAAATCTGTTTGCTCCTCCACTTCCCACTCATATATGTTCTCGTTCATTGTACATTTTTGCTATAGGATTTTATCTCAAGGGTGCTGAACTGTGTGAGGCTGCAAATATGCATAAAGAAAAATAAGTCATTCCACGAGCCTGTGAAGTCTGCTGTCCCACAGCTGGGTTCTCTGGTGTCTACCGAGATATGAGCAGCAATTGAAACTTTCCCTGTATTTGAGACTTTTATAGAATTATAGGCAAAAGAGATAAACGTAGACCTCTGGAAGTCTTCAGTCCAAGTCCCTTCTCAAAACAGGGGTAACTTCAGTGTTATGTTGGTTACTTAGGGCTTTTTACAGTCAAGTTTTGAAAATCTCCATGGATAAAAAGTCGTAATGTGGGAGGTTTTTTTTCCCATGTGGATTCTCTGTTGCCTAATAAAGATTGACTTCATTATAGAGTCTTTTCAGTGGAGTTGTTCATAGGATCTCCCTCCTTCTCTTCTGCTTAGCTGCCTATAGTCATAGAACTTACAGGAATTGAAAATCTTTGAAGTTATTGTCAAATTTGATTGAAGTTCACCAGTTGACCCAAAAGTTACTGAAATGTAACACAGGCACAAACAGCATGACCTAATCAGCCTTGTTTCCTTTAACTAAAAGGAGACAAGTCAAATGGTAAGTCTTCCCCCTCCAGTGCTATAGGACAGGATTTAGGATGTTACGTGCTGTGATCTCTAAGTTCCTCTCTGGTTTCAGCTGGACATGGTAGAGCTTAACCCTCTTAAAGTAACAGCCTTGGTTGAAATTAGTGCAGCATTCTCCTGCGTGGAGTCTGAATCCCAAGACAGGAGGAAGTGATTTCTAGTGCCAGGCCTATCTGCTAGAATCTCTTTCAAGTGAAAAGCCAAAAGCTCACCAAAAACTCCTGTCAAACTTCCAATTTCTCTGACATCTGTACATTGCTGATCGTCTGTGGGGACTGTTTCTCATGGCACTGCCATGTCACTGTACTTCATCTCTCATCCATTTAAAGGTGTATAGGGACCCAGATGAAAAGCAGAGCTCAGGCCTGGCTGAATTTACAAAAGAGTTTTAAGTGCGTCTCCCTCCCTAAGCCTGACCTTTTCCCCTTATGCACACATGCACACACGCATTTTATATGTACATGTAAACCTCTTTACCATTATGTCCTTTTCTGTGAAACTGAGTAAAAATTGGCCAGTGGGTTTAAAAGTTAGGTGGGGTACAGGTAGAGAAAGACAGACAGGTAAAACCACACTTTTGTGCATGATCAGTATTGTTATGCAAGTCTTGTTTTGTTAAGAAGGCAGACTGAAAAGTAGCAACTTCTGTTGCTCTAGCACAGATGTGGTGAGGAAATGGAACTCTGACAACAATCAGCATGGAAAAGCAAAAGGTATTGAGTGCTGCAGCATGCACAAGCACATAAGCATTTGTACTTTTTAACCATGAGACGACCTTGCACTGAATTTCCTTCCACTGCTGTGGCATCTTTCATTTCACGTGTAATGTGCTTAAGAGAACAGCTATAACATTCACCATCTCAACAGAGGATGGCATAGACTGACTCTTGCACTTGTGGTGCTGACAGTGTCAGGCATAAGAATTTCTCAGAGGTGCTACTGGAGTAAATATAATTTTCCCTATAAAACTTGGCTAAAGTAATATTGGGCTTACGGTTTACCTATTCACTTTACTTTTTGAGTGACAATGGACAAGGTTGCCAGGGAACCAATATATGGTTGAGCTCTTTTGTTTCAATTTGCTTACATGATTTTAATGTACCTGTGTATCTTACTGCTTTAATATTCATCAGTAATTTCTGGCTGATTGAAAGGAGGGTTCACTAGAAAAATAATATAGACCATAATGCCAGAGAGATACAGTTAGACTGAAGGGTGTACCCTTGTCTTTGACAATTATGGAGCTCTCGACCTTCTACAGTTAAGTTTGAAAGTGAAGTATCTATGGATGAGAAGAGATGTATAAAGCCAAGTCCAGTGGCATGTCATAATATCACATTGGATGATGTCTCAAAGGATTACATAAGAAAATAAGATCAGTTCTGCATTGCAGGTTTAATTCAAGTAACTGGACTGACAAGAAATCTTTCATTCATGAATATTTAGGCAACACAGCTGCTTTTTTGATTAAGTAAGCTAAATGTATGGAGTGGATAAGAAGGATGCTAAGATCAGCTTCCACCTGAACTCTTTCCTGGTCTGCCTCTATAACGGTTACCTGCAGATTTAGTTTGGCATGGTGTTTCATCCTCACCTCCTTTCTTCAGCTGTTACATCTCTTCAGTAATTGTTGCATTCTTCTATAGATCACAGAAAAGGGGGTATAATAATAAAATTTTCTATTAACTAGTAGACAAAAATTGCTTTTCTGACCATTTTTACCCCCAAGTGCCTATTTTTGAGGGTTAATAACAAAAAAAAAAAAAGAAAATGCTCCAAATCCCTGAAGGTTTAAATTTTTCAGATTTAACATTCTCATCAGGATTCTCAAACTAATCTTTCATTGTACCATTATTCATTGCAATGAGATGTTTCAGTGCTCCGGAATCAAAATGTGTAGTTTCAGCTTAGCTTGGTATCGAATCACATTCTGCTGGTGCATTGCAGTGACTGATAGAAGTTACAGTTTGAGTGCTTTACATTCCCATTCTTCTGCATCAGACAAGCATCCGTATCGGACAACTGACCCATATCTCATGTGATAGCACCAAATCCCCTCATACATTGTTCTGAGTTAGTAAGAGGAGATGTCATGGAGTATGATGAGAAATATATCTCTTTGCCAGGTAACTTGCCTGCTAGCGTGTATAGCGTGCTTAACTGATGGGATTGGTGGAAAATATAAAGCCTAAGTGATTTGAAGTAGAAATTGGTAATGGAACAGAGACCACCATGCTGTCAAATAGTTCCTCCTTCTCTGTGTTATTTGGGCTGAGGCAGCAGTGAAGCTCAGATGGTAAAACTCTGCCCCTTAAATTAACAAGTGATTGGAAAAGATCTGAGCCTGATTTAACTCCCTTTGAAAACATCTGGGCTTTTTGTTGATTGCAATCAGAGACAGATCAGGGCTTTATAGCTTGCCTGCCATCTTCTGAAATGTTATGTGACAAACAAGACGCTGGTATTATTTCTGCTGTGAAATGTTTGTTATTTTATCATAGCAGTGATTATGGGAAGAACATTTGCATCATGCTCAGAGTTTCTGGTGGACTTTCCAAAGATGAAATGGTCAGGGGGTTTGGTGTGTTTTTTGTTTGGGTTTTGTTTTTTTTTTTAACTGACTTGGCCACGTTGTCCCCTTGCTAATGCAGAGTAGTCAGCTGGCAGGTACTAAAACAATGTAATAGAATAAGGTTAATCTTCTCTCTTTAATTAGACAGCAATATGTAACACACCCAGTGGGCCAGATGACCTTGAAAATTAGAGACACATTTGAGAAGAAAATATCTTTAGTTACAGGGGTTTGGGGGTAGAAGAAACAAGAAGAAATGTTCACTGATATAACAAAACAACCCCACACAATCCCCCTCCTCCACCCAAACCCTCAGAGAATTTATCTCATAAAATGGACTGGGATACCTTATTGCTCTTACAGGCAATTCAGAAGTGTTTGTTAAGTGTGAAGTAGTGCAATCTTGTTGGAAGTGAACCTCACCAAAATTCAGGGTCTGTCAGAAAACCTTTCTGCGATTCCATAAATCACTTAATTTCCATCTGTAGAGCCTAATATAGCCCCATTATTGTAGCACCAAAGTACTTCGTAATCCTTCATGTATTTCCTTTCAAAACACCATGGAGGGTTGATAATATAATTATTTTTACAAGAGAAGAACTGAGGCATTGCAATTTTTCCCTAGGTTGCATAAGAGGTCTTAACAGTCTCATGTTGTCACCCTAAGTGAACCACTGGGTCATTTTCCCCTCTCCTGTAATATTATGAGACCTGGGGTTTTGTTCAGGACCTGCCATGCAATTGTAAATTTTTCGCTTAATAGTGGTAAAGGGACTTCGTATTCGAGTGCTCGGCTAATGGACATATCCCTGACTCTAACTTTTGATGAAAATTATACATGCTAACTATTGAAGCAGGGGTAGGCTGCTAGCAGGCAATGTGTACGGGTTGAGTAACACTGTGCAGAGGCAATGAAAGGGGTCTTCTCTCCCACCAACCCAAAATAAATGGTTACTTACATATCCAAAAAGTTGTTTGCAAGCTGAACGAGTTACAGACATGGCAAGACTATGCAGGAATACAATCAATATTCTGGCTGTGTATGAGCATGAGAAATACCTAAGTGTGTTAGAGCCTGTTAGCAAGCTTCGTTATAAAAGGAAGCCAGCAATCATGCTCTCTGGTGCTGGGCAGTTAAACCTTGCTAGTTAGTATTCAGCCAGCAGTTTGCCAGTCCTGTGTTGCTTTTCTGTTTGCTGTCTCATCAGAATAGCGCACACCTTCTTGACAGTTTTGGTATCAAGTCAAACACTCATTTCAGGATATCAGAGAGGAAAAGGCCTTTGTGATGGTGGAGATGGACTTCTTCTGGCTGAGTTTTGGCATGACCTATTGAGAATGAGTGTGCAGCATCACTGCCTTTGCAGAAGTGATGTTCTGGATACAAATAATCTGGTAGCCTGTAATGTAGCGGAGTAATCATTTAATCCTATTCAGGAAAGTAAAGGCAATATCAGGTACAGTGCTAACCCTAACCACCACATATTAGAGCAGGTTCTCAGACACAGTTGAATGCAGCAGTATCGGGATCCAAAGCCAAGCAAAATAGCTGAATTAAGGTATAACTGAAAAACACCCAAAACCCATTCATGATCTAGTAATGTCTTACCATTTTATAGTAATGCCCCACTGTCCTAATTCCCCAAACTTTGTTGTTTCTAATATTCTACCCACTCACATGGCCATTTTGGAGTCAGATTTAGAGAAGCCTTGAGTACAGTCAGCTTCAGCTCAAATAAGAGTAAGTTAGATGCCAAACATGTAACATGCTATATACATCTAAGTTCTTGTAAACAAAAATCCTGTCCTTTGCCTCTCAGATACGGTGGCCCAAACTAGTGGGTGTCTCTTATGTAAGTCACTTTTTGTCCCAGTTGCTCTTTTATGAACTGGGGACATTGTGGTCCCCTCTTGTACCAGTGATGTTGGGAAAATTAGTCCGTCAGGGTTTATAAAGCAGTTGTCTCCTGCAGTGCTAAGCACTTTAGAAAAGCCATGAAGAACTGAATAGCTCTGTCCTCAGAGAAGGCTTTGAGTAGCATGCAGTAAGCAGGAGCCTAGGGCTGCATATAGAACAATAAGGAAAAGCCAAAATATTGAATAATCCACTCATTAATGAACAGTGTTGATCCTGTGCACAGAATAAAGCGAGAGCCCTGTGGAAAAACATCCTGTGCTCCTGTAGTTAAAGCCTTTGTCATAATAATGACAGACACAGGGCTGAATGAAGGTTGTATGTACCTGTGCAGCTGTGGCATATCCAAACTTTTAAGAGCTCAACTTTGTGACATTAAGGTTGGCTCCTTTGACTGCAGCTTTCTGTGTGTAACAGGTCTGATAGTAAAAGCTGAGCCATCTTTTGGGGGTGTTCATACAATACCGGTCTACAGGGAACTTGACGCTCCTTTCCTCTTGCCTGGAGGTGAGTAGGTTAAGCAAGACTGCCAGCTTCATCTGCCAAGAAGTACATGAAATATATGTTGTAATGTGGGGGAATGTCATTCTACAGCAGCTGGAATATTCACTAATAATTGTGAGGTGTGTTTGGTATCAGATTAGTTGCATAGTCTGAGGAGGGGCAGAAGTGGGAACAAAGGTGTAATTCAAGATGAGCCATGTCTCCAGAAATGCTTACAGGTATATTAGCTGTTTTCTGTGAACTACTGTGACGAGTTTACCTTATCTCCACCCAACCTCCAGGAATGTAGAATGACAAAGAAATACAAATAGTTTAAAGAAGGTCTGCCTGTCTGAAAGGAAAGGTTTGTAAGGAGACAGGATTAGGGCATTGTGTCGAAGTGTCAGGCAGACTGGGCAGGAGGGCCTAGAGGAGCTTGACCTGTTGACAGGACTCGCAGAGGTGGGACTCCAGTAAATTAAGCACATGTGAAGTTAAAATTCTCTTTCTCGGTGGTTTACAGCTTGTTATCCATGAATTGCAGGTGGCTTTTGGACTACATCAGGAAAGAAAATTCATATAATACTGCATTATGGTCTATGTATGTGAAATTCTGAAGGGTCAATGCCTGCAATGGAAATTTTTTGGGATCCAAAAGTTGGAAAAAAAACCACTGTCTGCTGTGTTCCTCTCATTAAGTCAATTATATGTTTGGTTTTGAAAAGGCCAAACAATGAATCAGGCTTTAAAATGGAAGAACTGTAGGTGTTCTCAGTAACTCAGTTAAAGCATCTGGGTGCACAAGATTGACATGCCAGTGTGAGCTGGTGTGCAGCTGGGAGTCGGAGTCCCGAGAACACCTTCCAGGGGCAGGACAAATGAGACCTGCTCCTGCGGTGTTCGTTCAGAGAGATCCACACACGGGGCCCGACATGAGCTTCCTATGGGAGAACTTTGCTAAACGTGCCTCCCAGGCAATGTGCTGGAAACCCTCTCCCTTGAAAAACTGAAAATTGGACTGGGCACCATGCAGGAGAATATGCAGGGGGGAATGAGTCCTATGCTAGCCGCAGGAATGAGCTACGCTAGTGATAGGATCTTACCATCTTACATCCCAGGCACACTCACAGGGTTTGATTCTCCTAAATGTGGGATGGGTTTTTATTTCCAGCATTCTGCTTCGTGCCCAGGAATCCTTCTGGCATTACTGAGGACCCGAGGTGTGTAGGGAGAGTTAAATACTGGAATTGAGATATATCCTGAAGATCGGAGAAGGGTGGTCTGCCCACCTCAGGTGGGGATGTGTGTTCTCCTTGGTGTGTATGTCTGTAACACCTATTACCAGCTCTGAGAAATGCATGTATTCATCAGAAGGAGAAAATATCCCTTTGTGTTTATTCTTATTTAACATTGTTTACACAGAAAATGGAGAAACACATCTTTAACCGTCATGTACTATTTAAAATTATGTCAGTACACCATGCAGTGCTCATTCTGTAAACATCTACTCCACCATGTGGTCTCTGGGAGCTAATGCTGTTCTGCTCTGTATGGCCACTTGTGTTCTGCCTGGAGCACACTGCAGTGGTTATGTTAAATAGCCTTTGTGAAGGTTTCCAGAGCTCTAAATTAAAAATGCAGAAAGCTGGGGAGGGGGAGAGGGAGTTGGGAGGGGGGATTCTCTGTAGCTGGAGTGGAAGGATGTCTTGCTACCTAATTGCCTTAGAACATGTGGGCTTGAATGAATCCTCTTTAATGAATAATAGGCAAATGCATAAATCGCAAACCCCAAGCACCCAAATGGTGAAATGCACGCTAATGAAGACTCTGACTTCGACGATGGCAGGTGTAGAGTTGATTTGTAAAATGTCGTGAATATAACAGGTTTAAAATGATATATTTATTAAAAGAAGCAAGTCTTCCATGTGTTCCCCTTGTATTCACTCTCTCATACCTGCACACCTACTCTTCCTGCATGATAGTGCAGGCTGCAGTCTCACAGCAGTTTCTTGCTATAACTCTTGCTTCGAAGAAGTGCAACAATAGAGACCAATTACCCTCTGTCTCCACTCTTATTGCAATAAGCCTGAGGAAAAAAAAAGTGACTGCACCCCCTCCCCCACTACCTTTTCAATTTCAAATCCTAACCCTGTTGGTAGTGCCATTTGTGGATTTGAACTCCCTGGCTTTGTGTGCAGTATTATCTGGAGATTCACCTGGTACTGATCCAATGAACCAACGCAACCTTACAAAGCTGAAGGGAAGAGTGCAGAGTTCTCTTTGTAATAAATCATATGCCATGAAAAAGGATTTCTTTAACTCCTTTCCTCCATTATTCTCCATATCTCACCTTGCGAAAATGGGTCTGTTAGTGAGAGACTTAGACTCACATAGTGGGAAAAATGAACAGGGGAGGGAGAACTGAAGTGAAAGGAAGGCAGAGTTCCTGGAGGTTGCTATAACTTGGGAGATTCCAGAAAGAAGAGGCACAACTTGAAAGAATAGGAAGCAGCCCTAAAAATAAACCCAGCATAGGCTTTGGTACTAAACCTTTCTCAGTTCTAGAAAGGGACAAGAATGTTTTCATTAAAGCAGCTGCATAAGAAATCCTTAAAACCAGTGATGAGTTAAGCCCCCAGAGGCAAGGACATTCTGTCCGGATAATAGCCCAGCAAGCTGAATGCTGGTCTGAACATCTTTGGTTTTACTGAGTTGAGCTGGTAACCTCTTGAGATCTGGCTGTCTCCCAAGTAGGGAGGGATGAATACTGCAAAATGTTTCAGTTTCCATTTCAATTTTGAAACTCATTTGCTTTGACTGAATTTGCACTGTGTTTATGTAAATTTATAAACACTGTAATAAATTTATCTACTTATAGAAAACAGAAATTTTAGAAAAAGGCCGGAGAACATTTGTGAAACGCAAATTCTAATTCAACAAGTATAATTGCAGAACCTGATTTAAATGTACATTCAATCACAAAGCAGAAACATAGTGTGTGGTCTGTATATCTAGCAAACCCCAAGCATAATCCAAAATTCAAACAATTGTTATCAGCTTAAATATTTAAATTACATACATGTCATTTTTTGTGGCGGCAATGACTATGTGACATACAACCCAGGTTTTCACAGAATGAATGAAGACCACAATCAGGTAATAGTAGCAGTTTGCTACTTTGCTTGCTGTAGAAAGCTCACCTACTTCTGATTATACTTTTTTCTAACCTATGAGAGTCTGTGCCAGCACATCATTCTTTTCTGGCTCCTTGTCAATATTACCTGCGACATTTATAAGAGTATTCAGGGGCATGCCCATTAAACCTCACGGAATGAGGTATTCTCCAGTCCCCTTACTCTGGAAATGTTCACCTGCTCCAACCCTCACTAATTTTGAAGCTGCTTTTGTCTTCTCTTGCACGTCTTGGAGTCTGTAATGTCTCCTGTTTTGCTGTCCTCCATATTGTCTTTCAAAGATCATCCTTAAACAGTCCTTTGATATAATTTAGGGGGTTTTCCCCTTGTTAATTTTGTACTGAACACATTAGTTTATTTACTGCACAAAATAAACCTAATCTGTATAGGACAGATTTGGAAGCCCTTTCTAAATCTGGGAAACACTTATAGTCACATGACGAACCGTTCTGAAGCCAATGACAACACTTGCAGTCTGAGTAAGAGAGCTGGTCTTAAACATTGAAAGGTCCTGTATTATATTGGAACACCGTTGTTTCCCATTGTAGAGCTGCTGTTTCCAGAGTATACCTACATTTCTACTTTGCCTACCCAGTGCTTGAAGCAGCAGGTAAACAGTTAAGTAATGGAAGTAGCAAGCAATGTATACTAGAAATGAGCTGGTTTAAGATTGGTAGGGGGAATTAAAAAGCAGTGCAAGATGCAATTTTTAAGTTATCCTGTTCAAGTTCTTGCATTGGAGGTGTTAGCCACAAGGGAGATCACATCATCTGGGAGCAAGAGAATATAATGAATGCAGGATCTGTAATAGGCATGTGGGAGACTCTTACCGTATGTTTTGGTCGTGTCCTGATATACGTGAGCTTTGGGAGATAGTTCTACATGTAACAGAGTCAATAATCAAATCTGAAGTACCAAGGAACACAACTTGATGTTTCCTTAGAGAGACCACAAGTTTGCAACAGATGAATAAAGAGAGAATGTGGTAGATACAAATTTGTCTTTAGGCAAAAAGGAAAGAAAAAAGACTTAAAAACAGGGGGAGGAAATAAAATTTTACACTGTTCCCAGACTGGAAAAAAATAATAATGCCTACATCAGAAATTTAATTAATTGTTGTTACATTGATAAAGATGTGATATACCACATCAAAGACTAGCTAAATGATATTTGGAAATTAATTTGGGTTCCTATTAAATAGAGCTCAGAGGAGCTTCCCAAATGAATAACTTGTTTGTCAAGCATTGATTCCTTCTGCTATATGAAGTCTTGTCAAGTAAAGACAACTATTTTCAACTGTTCTTGTTGCTTGAAATGAACTATGAGATTCATCACTAACCAGACATTCATGGCAAATTCAAATATTCCAAATTGCAATGCCTTAGTATCTTACAGAAATTGGATACTGCTTACTTCTGTTCCCTATAGGGATGACATATAAAGTTATCTAAAAAGTCCCAACCCCCAATTTAGTATTGACAATCCATGTTTGAATTCAAAATTTGCTTTTGGTGCTCTGTAGCTTGGCCACTTCAATGTGCTTTGGAGATGAACATAATGGAATCAAAATATACTTGTTTTCTGTAGTGTTATTTGTTTTAAATATTCTTAAACCAAAATGTAAATGGGACACATTAACCATATAAAGGGATATGATTTCAGGTTCTGATCTCTTAAGAAAGTTATCCTGTAGAGTGAGCATGCTGTTTGCTTGGGAACTGTGCCAAAATACAGTAAGGCTCATGATGATCACCACAGTTTCTGTGTTTGTTAAATGAAAAACTCATTCCTGTGATTCTGCTCTTATACCAGTTTTATCCCAGTGTAATTCCACCTATGTCTCTGGAAGTACTTCTGATTTTATATGAATGTCTGTGAGTTCAAAAGAAGATAGAATTTAGTAGAACTGAGTGGAGAGAGTTTACAGGAAGACCAAAAAAAGAGAGAGAAAAATCTTATATAATGTGTTTTGCTTTATAGTGGGATGGAGACAACTTTCAGAGTTGTTTGTGGAATTGTAGCTGTTGGAGTGTCCAGAGAAGAAATCCATCTGTTCTCTGGACAAGCAGACGTGTGACCACCAAGACAAGGAGGTGGCTTTCTCCACCACAGCGAGCCGTCCGGCTCGTCTGTACACCAAGTCAGCAGTGATGAAGTTGCAGAGCTGGCAGTTGGGTGTTTGAACTCCCAGACAGTCTGATGGCTGGGTTCTATAAGGCCAAGGAGCAAGGCAGCTTCTGCCTGCTTAGCTTCCCATAAGGATTTTTACAGAAGAATGTCCCGTTAACTTTGTATTTTTTGGTTCATAGGAAAATATTCATTCATCATTTCTGGAAATTAATTTAATCCTCTGGTTTCATCCCCTGACTTTTCTTAGCATTTCACCTCTCTGTCTTAGTTTTTATTTGGGTTTGATGTATGCAATCATTTGTTTCAGCTGTTAGAGAAGTGAGGCATTTTCCTTTCTTTTTGCCAATTAAACTTATGTTTTTCGGTCATCAGATTCTTAGAATTTTTGTCGAAGGATAGTGCTACTGGAGTAAATCTCTATTGTTTGCATAGGTGTGTTTAAAAGATTAAGGCTGAACAGACATTCTCATAATAGACCAGGGATCAATGAAAGCTCTTCTTTTCACAAGAAGCTTTAACGCTTAGCAGTGAGGTTGATTTTGTTTGTTTGTTTTAAATACAGAGGAAGTTGCATCTCTGCCTGGGCTTTTATTATTTGTGTGGTCTTTCACAGAATTCCTGAGCAAGGTCTACCAAAGGTCCACTAGTCCCAGGCTCAGCTCGAGACAACAGAAGGGACTTCTCTCCCTGCTTGTTTCAGTGGCTACAGATTGCCTAAGTGATCTCTACGGTAGACAAGTGACAGGATTTCCCCTTCCTATTTGTGCCACTTCCAGCTTTTTAATTTCTTCTGTGTTCACTCTGCCAACAGCCCATTGAGTTTCAATGGGACTTCACAAAGAATGGGATATTACTTCATGGGGCTGGGAGCAGCAGAATCAAACTCAAGACAATGTACTGGGAGGGATATGAGTCAGGGCATGCAGGAGAAGCCAAGGTGGTGTACGTGCTTCAATGCCCACAAGATTTGATGGCCAATAGGCATTTTAACTTAGTGTCTTGTTTGGCTAACTTTTGTGTAGGCAATTGCCGGAGGGGAAGAGACTGAGGCCCTAGGTTAGTGGAACAGTTACATTCATGCTTTAAATCCCTTAAGCACATACTCAATGGCCATTGACTTCAATGTTCTTAGCTTTGCTGAGTCAAGGCCTGACTGAGGGCAAAGTAAAGGCCTGGTGATGCAGTTTATGAATCGTCCTCATAGCTATAGACCCCCAGCTAGAGCATTGAAGAGAAGGGAACCTTGAAGGCCAAGCAGGCTCTTCCAGAGCCAGCGTGGCAAGCTGGCAAAAGGCAAAGGATAGAGTGAGCATATGTGTTGTGGACGGGAAGAAGGCTGAATGACCAAAGATGTTTTGGGAAGAAGGCTGAATGACCAAAGATGTTTTGGTTGATACTCTGTTGTTCATGATATTTCTGAAAGTGGCCACTGCTGCAGACTTTCCTCGTCCTTGGGGGAGCATTTGCTTTTGTCTGTTCCATGAGAATAACTTGTTTAAATATATAAGCTGCAGAATATAGCCCTAATTCTGCAGCTGAAGCCAGAAGAGGCTGCAGCCCATATATGTGCTTTGTGTGTGTTGTTTTTTTGTGTGTGCAGGTGCTCCCTGATGGGGTTTGATTTAAACCGGCACTGGGCAAATCCATCTCCTTGGGCTCATCCCACACTGCATGGAGTGAAACAGCTCATCATTGAGATGTACAACAATCCGGTGAGTGGGGAAAGGTGATGCCAGAACAGCCACTTTCTGCAGTACTGACTCTCTCCTGCTGTGGGGTTGTGCAAGACACCAGTAACTCTGACGTGGCTTAATCCAGTGGCAAACCAAAATAAGAGAGAAGTAAGCAAACACCACCCCCGCTGCATGAGATCAGGAAACATTTGTGTCTTTTGTCACAGGAAGCATCAGAGTGGAGAGAGCAAGCAAAATGAAGTTCAGCTCAGATTAAATATGGAATAATTCTGAAAGCAGGGCCTAAATTCAATCGAGCTGCTCTCATGATGTCCTGAGCTGGATTCAAAACAGCAGGCCCCCCAAACTGAATTACTGAATGGCATTGATGATTAATCCAGAACTCCGGCAGGGGTTGCTATGTAGCGTGCACAGCAAGAGGGGGATAATATTTGCAAATATTATATAAACACACACACACACACAAATGCTTACTCAGAGAAGCAGAGGTGTTCTTGAAGGTGAAATCTTAGCTAATCAGAGGAGATGGATTGCAGAGAATATGGAGAAGAGGAGTGGGAGGGAGGCAGACAGCTATTGAATGTTTGACATCAAAGTGCACGAGGATTATTGAACGTGGCACCTAAGAAAAACTGCTGAACAAAGATGGAGATGGGTAGGAAAAAATCACTACCAAAAAAATAAGAGGAGATTTTATAGATGATTATTTTTTCTGTATGGAATCCCTGGTATTTGTCCTTTATTTTTACTTCCCATTACAGAGATGGCATTTGGCTCTTTAATTCCCTGAAATTTTGCTAATTATTTTTTTTTTCTTTCTGTTAGTGTGAAAAAGGACCTGGTTTGCCTTGCTAATAAAGAAAGAGGATTCTTACCCCTGGCTACATCATGTATAGGATAAGAGCTCCTTTAATTTAACTCCTGGTTCTCCCAGTACATCTTAATTGCACTTTTTATCTTCCAGCTAGTAGTAATACCTGTACAGAAGGCCTTTTAGATAGAAAGAGGACAGGTTAATAGATAAGGTCATTACATATGGAGTGGAATCCAATTGCATGGAAAATATTTGCTTAGACTGCTAATTGTTTGGCACAGAATTGTTCTTTCTGTTCTGTTCTTGCAGCACCTAGCATTGTGCCTGTGACCAAGGCTCCTAAGCCCTGCTGTATTAGAATGATGATGATGGAAAGTAAAGAAAGGAGCTTTTTAGCCAGCCTGGTCTTTCCTCTGTTTCCTACCCCAAATAGCAAGACAGTTTTCCTTCTAGATGATGGAGAGAGCATGCAGGCTGTTTTGTCTGAGAAGAAAGTTTTTTTTTTCCAAGAATAAAGAGGTCCTTAAACATTACAAGAAAGTTGGGTTGTAGGGGAATGCTTCTAGCTAGTAAAGCAACAAATCCTGGCACTATTAAAAGTCACTGTCAGTAAAATAAAGCTGTTCTTGGGGAGAAAAAAATTCTTTTCAGCTTTGTCCCATTTCTGGAAAGCTTTGAAAAGCTGGTAGTTTCCAGCTGCCCTATGTGTGAAGAATGAATTTATTTGCTGTGGTGGCTAAAATGAAAACTCAAAAGAAATGTTTGATCAGAGTTGGTCTGAAATGGAAATCTTTTTTTTTCCTTCATCTCTCTGTTTCCCACCCCTCCTCAGTGATCAACCAGAGATGAACCAGTTCCAGTCCATTTCCTTCTGAGGGAAAGAAAAAGGAGTCTTTCAAACACAAATGCAACATCTAATTTTCAGGGTTATTTAATTTTTTTTTAAATACTATTTAGGAATCTTTTTTTTGGATTAAACTACCAGCAAAGTTCAGGTGGCTCTTCAGAGTTTCATTTCTCAGTGAATTAGCTACTCACCAAAAACCCTACTTTTATCATCCCCTAGTCAATAGCAACCTTTCTGACAGTTTTAGAGACCCTCAGCAATACAATGCAGTATAAGGGATTATAGTTTTTTTTCAGGCAATACCAGATTCTTAGTCCCTCTGATCCAAGTAATATTTGTATGAACAGACCATATCCAAAGTGCTGGGACAAAAGGGGAAAACATGCCAGCTCCCTCAGAGAGAGGGCATGGGACTATACGTGTGCTATCCTGCTTTAGCAGTGACTGGTTTTAAGTACTTGAGATAAAAAAACCCACCCCTCCCCTTCTGACAGAGTGCCAGAATAAAAACCTGTTTTGAGTCACTTCAGGCTGCTAAAGATTTTAAGTACTATCCAGGTGCAGAGTGTAACTTTTAGATGAGTAACACATGATAGATGGTTGGCTGCATGCACAGGTGAGCCAGTTGCAGGGGGGCTGTTGTCAAACTGTGACAGATCAGGGATTATGCATTTGAACACGTCTGTTCTGCCACCCTCTCCTCACCTGGATTCTCCCCACACTGGGGAATATGAAATGAAATAAAATGCAAAGTAAGGTTCTCTGCAAAATAATGTAATAAAAAATAACCTTAATCCCTCCCACTCTAGACAAGATCTGCTGTGAGGAGCTGCCCACAAGAGATTGGATTGTTTAAAGCAGAGGAAGTTCAGCTTCATGTTGCTATTGCAGAATGGCTCAGTGCAGGCTTTTTGGATGTATTCATTCCCTTAAATCATTTAAGGAAAATTAGCTGCCATAAGAGCATAAAACCACATATTAAATATTGCTGTATGGGAGGATTTTTCTTCTGCTGCTGCAGTATGGAAGATAAGCTGTTTCCTTTGAAAAAAATTTCATTCTGGAGGGGTGAGGATCACTGACACAGAAATAAGTGAAGTGGGTATGAGGCGCACACACAGTGCCATAGCTACAGTTATTCTGGCACTGAGTGGTCCAAGACTAAGTGTTTACTGTAGCTATTGTATAAAAATAAACTAAAGCACCTGTGGTTCTCTGTTCTTCTGGGTTTTACAAAGTGTGCTTATTTTATTTTTAAAGTGTTTCAAATACCATAATGACCATATCATCTTTAGGAGGGAGTGGATGGGTCAAGAAATCAGAGAACGATAGGAAGCTTTTGATTTCCATGTCACTGATTTTGAAACAATCTGATGGTAAGTCACTGTCATTGTGTTGGCTTATGTGAAGTGATGGGATATTCTCAGCTCTTTCTAGCAGTGTCAGTCTTGCAGATGAGACTGAAGTGGCAGACTTGCTCTTCTAGATCATGTGTTGTTGGCTGAAGATACTTCTGTTCTTAAGTACCTTTCCCTGCCCACGTGCTAGACATTACTGTCTTCCCACCTCTCCACCAGCTGATACATGTAGATGGTTCCTCTGTCCATGCTGGAGCAGGTTAGCAGAATTAGCTCAGAACACAGATGCATTGTTTAAACCAACTCAGCTGACTTTTGTCTGAAGTACTTCGAAGGATGTTCATATGAGCTGTTCCAACAGCTGAACTGTGGGGCCGGGGAGTTCTGCTTGGGCATAACACAGTTCATGTAGAGAGCTGTTTGGAGAACAAATGTCTGGGTAAGGAATCTAATAAAGCATATATGTGCAGCTAGATTTAAACATGTGAACAATCTGATTGAATTCAGCAGTGTTCCTTGTGCGCTTATGGCTAAGCAGGTCCTTAAATGTTTTGGACTGAGGATCAAGTGCTCAGCACTGGCCAGCTCAGGATATGGATCGTCTATGGACATCAAACAGTCCTTATCTCTGGGATAACATGAAGCCTCAGAGACAGAGAGAGCAGTAGAACCGCTTGATTGTTGGACAGGTTTCATGTGGCCATCCAGCACTTTTCCTGACAAGCAAATGCACTCTTTAAAACAGATTTAATGAGTGAACTTAGGTAGCGTGTTCAGTGTCAGCTCAGTCCCCTTGAGTATGTGCATTGTGATATGGTCTTTAATCATAGGGGCTTATGTTATTCTCTCAGCTAGACCCCTGCCTCACTGAGTTCTCCAAATGGAAAACTTTCACATAATAAGCAGCTATTCAGCATTTTGTTTTAGCTTCAGTGTTCATTGTGCAGCCCTGTCCTGTATTTACTGTGCGCTATTCAGATCCTGCTCTGAGGATGGAATTGTTAATCTCCTCATGGGCTTTTTTGTTTTGCTCATTGCTGTACCCTGGGAGCATTTAAGAAGCGTTAATTATTTTGGGAGGGACCCCTGTGAGAGACAAATACGTTATCCTTGTATGGATAGGAAACAGAGGCAGAGACAGTTATGATCAGAAGTACCTACTCATTTGAGATATATAATTTAAGATGCTTTGGATCAGATTTGTTTCACGTCATTCACCAAGGCTTGATAAGGTCACTGTCTCATTTCTACCCCTTCCTCCTCCAAGGAAGATTGGGATAGACTATTTCTGTCATTTGGAGTGCTTAGGACCTAGAAGACAGGGAATAGGCAGTGACTGACTGTTTGGGAAGAATCTGTTTCAAGTGATTTGCCCCCCTCAAATGAAAATGCAGAGATGGGATGCAGTGCTCCCATGCACTCTCATTGCAACACTGTACTTTGTCCTCTTGCATCCATCTTTCTTCTATTCTGCCTGTTTTCCACCTCCTGTTGTCATTGAAGCTAGAGTCCTACATGCAAATGATTCCTATGTTAGACACTATTCACCTTGTGCCCTGAGTTAGCTGGAGACCTGACTAAAAAGAAAAAACAAAAAAACAACCCACCTGGGGTGTGCTCATTAATTATCATCTCCTTTGTCATGCACACATATACCAAAGCATTAAATTATTTCTGCATAGGCACCTTTTCTGTTTCCATTCCTGACTTTGGAGTGCTTGATGTTGCAGCCTTTACATACTTTTAATACTATTCTGGGTGAAAGTTTTCATTGATTCAAAGCAAAACATACAGCTGAAATGAAGCCCAGCATGCTGAAATCTGAGTCATCTGCTGGGCTGGAACCTTTAGATCCACCACACAGACATCTGCCACAAGAGCTGATGAATTAACTGATAGAGTATGGCAATCTGCTGTTGCTGTGGACTGGTGTGAGGGAGGAAAAGAGACACTTTGCCTGTGGGCTTTGTGGGTATCTGCTGACAACAGAATTAATAATAAGAAAGGATGAGTAAACATAATACTGCAGGCATGGGGTGGGGGTGGGGGATATTTAAGGCTGAATGACACCTTTTCTGTTTTTGAGAAGGTTTTTTCAGATCCCATGTGCAGGCTTAGACTTGAACAAAAGCATATGTTTCCAATCTTCCTGTCTCTGAGGAGACCTTGTTTTCAATCCAGGTAGGCTTGGGTGTGCAAGCAGCAAGACAACGGATGAATTAACATTTGTCTGATAAGTCAATGTAACTCTGCATTCTTTGGCAGATGACTACATTCCTCTCCATAAAGAGAATATATCTACTTTCTTCCAAACGTACTGAACATACACTCTTCTAGTTCTGTGTTATCATCTATTTCTAGACCCTTCTTTAGAGGCAGATGGATATCCTTCACTAGGGTTGGCTCCCCTCAGTACATCATGTGCCTTCACTACTGCAGGAAGACAGTAGAGGTAGCTTGGCCTGGGGAAAAGGCCTGAGCTGATCTCTGAGTTCCAGCTTGTTGCTTTCTCTGCTGATAGAACCAGATACTAGAAAGCAGGTGAGGTTGAATGTTGAGTGGTGTGTGAAGCAGGTTAGCAATAGCCAGTTGAAGGGAAACACATTCTCTCCCTGACAGTCTGTAACTCATTAGAGTTGACTGTATTACTCAGCTAAGTGGTTTCTCTAGGTTTTCCCATCATCATTGCCAAAGAGCACAGGCTCGGCCCTCCCCTGTGCTCCCAGACTTCCTTCTCACCTTCTGTTTCTCCCATTCTGGTACTGAGCTCTGTTCATCCCTGTCAGGAGATTACACATGTTCTTACCACTCCAGACCACTCTCCATCTCTTTCAAAGATGCAGTTCAGATGTTAATGCTTGACGTAGGCCCTTAGTCGCTGCCCTTCTGCATGCTGCTCTGACTGACCAGTGTTGTCTTCAGACACTGTTTAGACTGGCAACAGTCAATGCTGTTGTTCAATCTACTTCTTTTCTAGGCCTTCAGTAGCAGCATCTAGAACATACTATCAAGGACAGTAGTTTTGACTGTGCAGGAGCCATGTTCGAAGTGTGGTGATGTGGGAGTGCTCCATGTGGTGCACATCCAACCCCCAACTTTCTTCATTATCCTGAACTTTTGTAGTGATGGAAATCAGGATCTTTTTTTTTTCTAGTGTTCCTGGTTATAAAGGCAGTGCCACACTTTGAGGGAAGCATTCTTGTTCCATGGAAAACTAGGTCACAAAACGAAGGCTTAGAAACCTGTAACTGATGTTTTACAGCTTGCAAGTATCCCTAATGGCAGCATTGTTTTAGTGACCTCCCATCCTCTCTGCCTTTGGCAGTGCTACATTCTTCACCAGACAACTCCACGCTAAGAAAAATGCAGCTGGTCTCCAAGATGCATGTACTTTGCTGGAGCGTGACATAAATTTCATTTTTGTCAGTCCTGCAAATTGTGTCAACCTTAGAGGCTCTACTTCCACTCGTCTTGTGAAATGATGTTGTTAGTATTATCATCAATGTGATACTGGATAGTTGACAAATAAAGTATAATAACAGATTTTCCAAGGGTTTCACATCAAAATCGTACACTTAGGCTTCTTATACTATAAGCCCACAAGTAGTATTATCTAATCTAACATTTGAATGACTGGAAGCAATTGTTTTCTGTTCAAAAATAATTCTTTTCCCTCATCATCTCCCCTGCTCCTGTTATAAATTGGAGCAGCAAAGTGGAATATATTTCACTGGAAAATTATAAGCTGATTCTCATTCCAGCTGAAGCCAGTTTGGATGTTAATAAATGTTTGGAAAGGCTGTGGGTTGGGGTTTGGTATTGCTCAGAAATCACTCAGAAACAAACAAATCAGCTGAGGTCTGCATCATCTGGTATATGGAGTCATAACAGATTAACACAGGGTAATGAGATCTGTAGCATAACACGCTACCTGGCTCCATTTTGCTGTTAGCAGAGCTCTTAGACTTCCTTCCCCAGCTAAACAACACAATAGTAATGAATAATCATTGTTAACACAACATTGAATTTTAACAACCTACTAGGAAATGATGTTCAGATAGTCCCTCAGATATCCTGGGTTGTCATTTGTACCTGATGGTTTTCACTCAGACATCAAAACAGTTATCATCAGGCATCATTTTTTGCCAATAATTCTCAACCTAATATAGTGCATGTTATTCCGAGTTCTTCTCAGGCAAAATGGCCAACATGCTGCCTCTTATTTCTCTCCTCCTGAAATTAGAAGAGATAGTGCCTCTTCTTATGCAGTATGTGTTGAACTATTATAACCCTGTGGCTGCTTTCTGTGGTAATATTTGTGTTTGTGCGAGTTTGTTGACATTGTACAAATGCCCTGTACCGCTTCTATCTTGCAAGTCCCTATTGACCTAAGTGTAACTTTTTAGTATTGCAAATATCATTCTTATTTCAGTTCTCTGTTGAACAAAACGGTAGTAAGGGCAAACTTTGTTTCACTGGTGCTAGGGTGTAATTTCACAATGCGATGTACAGATCAGTGTCTGATTCTGTAGCTTTTGCTAGTAGGTGCTCAGGATTTTGACTCTTATTTCCCACCTTACTGTTGGACTAGCATAGTAAGAGTTACTAATGCTCTAGCTAACGTTATACTTCATATAGACTGTTTAAATGTATTCCCATTAAACTCTTCCCATTGTTAAATATGAATACATTGGGTACCTGCTAACAGAAATAAATGTGATGTGCATGATCAGTTTGTTAGCTGTGGTATTTTCTGATAAGCAATCTTGTGAGAGTGGGAGTTACAGTTGAGAAGAATTCCTCAGTTTCTTTGACTCAATTTTAACAAATCTACTTCCACTTTGTTCTGGAGTAAACATTCTTTCTTGATCCACTTTTATGTTCTATATTTCTGCTAGGTAAAGCAGCTTCTGATCTTAGCATCTTCCTTCCCACGGTCCTTTAAATACACACAGTATTATGAGAAACTTGCTAGCAGCAGAGCTAGTTTGGCACTAGAATAGATTATTTACAGGAGATGCTGAATCTTTACCACTGGAGGGTTTTATGACAGCTATTTATTGGGAAAGGTTTAGGTAGAGTTAATTCCCTTTTGAGGCAGTGGAATAGACTCAATAACGTCTACAGATTCCCTTTGCATCTCCAATTAATCTATGATCTTTGCCCCTTCTCTTTGATTTGTTTTCAACATGTAAACTGCCTACACGTATATCTTCATATAGATAAATGTATACATAAAAGTGAATATATAATTTCTCTGGTAACATCTTAGGAATCATTGACACCGTTAGATGAAGTCCCACCTAGAACTGTGAACTCCTTCTTAAAGTGATAGGCATGGAAGGGGAGTGCTGTTCAGGCCACACTCTGCTAATAGCCTTACTTTTTGCAAAGGCTCTGGGAATTACAAGCCACATTTCATCTAAACTAGACAGGTTTTTTGGTTGGTTTTGTTTTGATCACACTGACATGTTCGTAATCTAGCTCTGAATGATGCTCCACTACACTTATGTCAAATACTCTAGACTCTCCAGGGAATGTGTCTACAGCTACCAAATTTCTCTCTGTTTGTACTCAATGTGCTAATCTTATCACTGCAGTGGTGATCTCTGACACAGGTTGTGGTTTCTTTGGTTGGTTTTTTGGGTTTTTTTGCTATCCCCATTTAGTAATGTTTGTATCTAAAATACAGGTAAAAGTCATCTCCCAAAGAAGAATGAAATATTTTTTAATCCCAGAGACTAAATCCAAAATCTCCTTTGTTTCAACACAATGATGGTCAGTTTCTGTTTGTACCTAAGCTTCTGTTCTCCATTACACTCAAACACCTGCTTGAAGCACTGTAGACAAATTAGTGTGTGGTTCACTATCGTATGTCTAGGTAAGTTCCCCTTTAGTTAACTCTTTCAGTTTCTCAAATGTGTTAATATTTGCATCCTGTGACTTGGGGTATCTGTGCAGTAGCATTTGCAGGTTGCTGCTCTAAACATCTAAATCAAGCACACGTTTGGTTCTTTTCTGTAGTTCGCCATTCTGAGAAATCTTTGTACTGCTGTTTTTTGTTTGGGGCAGACACATTAGTTATGACCTCCACTTTGCCGTGATCTACTGTACATCTTACCTTTTCTTCCAGGTGTTTTATTGCTATTACATGGAACTTGCGTTGTTGCTTTCTTAGTTTTAGCTCAGCAGCTCTGTCTCTTTCCACAGCTCTTTAGGGCTGTTAGTCAAACTCCTCTCTTTTACCTTGGATCAAAATATTATCCATCAAAGCTTTAGTATCCTCTCTACCATCAAAACATGGTTGTATTTTCCGGGACATGCCTAGGGGGCTGAACACAACTCAAATATCCCTCTGAGGAAATAGTGTCTCCTAAAATAGTTTTTTGAAGATGTACAGCAATGTTCTCTATTTTTCTAGGGGCATCTGCCAGCACCCTGCTGATGAATCAGAGCCATCTCTTCAAAGAATTTACCCCTTGCCAATGGAGGAAAATATTCCCTCTATATAATACACACATTTTTTTCGTGGTCTGAGGGTACAAGAGAGGTTCAGTATGGATTCTTTTCTTGCTCTCTTGCATCTTGTTTCTGCTTCTACTTTCTGTGATTCTTACAGCTGTGATGTTATCAAATTCCTCTTTTAGTATCTGCATTGGGGAAAGATGCTTTTTTTAAAATTTTATTTTAAGTAGCATTAATAAGGGAGTGGCTGACATGTTCAGTGCTGTATTGAGAGTTTCCCTGAGTCTGGGAGGCATGTTTAAGCTCCTCCTCGGTAATTCTGGTTTCATGTTTCTCCTCCCCTTCTCTGTTTTTCAGTGAGACACTTTTTTTTTTTACCCGCTTATGAAAAATTCCCCCTTTGCTTCTGCTCCTCCCCCAAGTGCTTCTATAACTGGGTCAGAGTCAAGGTCACTGACAAGTCTGCTTCAGTCAATGGTTGCATTTGAACTGGTGAGCACTGAGGAGAGTGGGCTCCTGAGTGATACAACAGTCAATTCCAGCTGGCTCTTGCCAGAGCTTCTAAGAGATGGGGCTTCTCACAGGATGCAAGTGGAAATACCTGGAATGAGCTGATCCATTTTATTTTTCCTACTTCAGACAGCATTGGGAACATGCCCTTTGTTCATGTAGCTCAATTTTCCGCCTGGGATTGCATTTGCCTTTTAAGACACAGGGGCAAAGTCACTGCCAGGGCTTTTTTATTTAATACAAAAGAGCTCTTAGTATTCAAAAATGATTTACAGACAGCTGGCCAAGTGTTTGACCTAACTATGTCTGTTCGTGCTTTTCTACTGGTGCAAGATAGCTGTAATAAAGGCTTACCCAGCCAGTGGACAATTAGCCCAATGTATGCAATGAAGATGGGTAAAGTGAAATGCTGATTCTAAATGAGGATATTGACATAATAGCATCTCAATCAGTGAGCACTGGAATAGCAGTGTAAAATTATTCACGAATAGCAGAGGAAACCAAGCCAGTGGAGGAGTGACATTATAGTTAAAAGAAAGCTCAGAAGCAAAAAAAGGGAAAATAAAAAAAAAGGGCGGGGGGGCAGGGGGGGAGTCGTATCAACAAGTACTGAACAATCTCACAATCTCTATGCGTTAAAATTTCATGCCAAAATGGGATGGTAACAGTAAGCATCTTTATAATGGAATGCTTAGACTGACCAAAGAAGCAATGAGGACTCAAAGAATGTAATGACAGGGACTGATTAAGTGTCATGATCAAATGTGATGTAGAAACTGTTTTTATTCACTTTAAAAATGATGTCTTCTTGAAGCAAGAAATCAGAGAGCCCAAAAGAGAAGACTAGATTTTTTATTTATCCCTGAGCAAGGATTAAGTCTTGATTGAAGATGTAACTGTCAAAGAATCATTCTGTAATAATAAATATAAACATGCTCAAATTTATCATTCCTGGTGGAGTACAAAAGCCAAAAAGTCCTTAGATTGGCACACACTTCTGAAAGAGGACCAACATAAAATAGAAAGAAAACTAAAAGCAGTAGCTAAAAGGGCAAAACAGAACAAAATAACACTTTAAGGTGACATGGCAGGTATATAACATCACCATTGTAGGAATGCGTTTTTGCAGCTTTTCCCTTAGAGAGTAAGCATATTACCCCTATTTGAAAAACTCCGCAACTTTATAAAAGGTCGCATGAGAAGTTAGCAAAGGGGATTATTAGATTAAAGAAGGTCATTAGCATTAAAAGGACACCCTTTGAAGTCTTGCCCAAATGAACTAAGGAAAAAAACCCAGTACACTCTGGCAAGTTAAATGCAAAACCATAATAATAGAGGACAAAAACAATTTTGAAGAATAACTTGCTAAAGGCATAAAAACTAATAATAAAAACTTTTTCAAACACGTCAGAGGCAAGAAGCCTGCCTGAAGGTCTATAAGGTTGATAGATGATCAAGATGTAAAAGAAGTGCTCAAGGAAAATAAGGTCTTTGCAGAAAAGCTAAATGAATTATTTGCTTTGGTGTTCACTGTGAAGAGCCTAGAGGGAATTCCCAAATTAGAGCCGCTCTTTACAAGGGACAAGTCAGATAACATGGATAACAGTGGTTTAATGGTACGTATCATTTTGGAAGAGGAGTTTGTACCTCGTACATCTGTTAGCCTTTTTTGGATGAATTGACAAATGTGAAGATAAAGGCAATCCACTACCTGTTGCATATTTTGAGTTTCTGAAAAGCTTTGGCAAAGTTGCTAATTAAATGATTTTAAAGAAATCAAGAATCCAAGTTGTCACTGGATATGTCATCCAATCCTTCCTTAGGATTAAAGACAAATGAAGTTAAAAGTGAGTTTTCACAGCGGGTGAAAGTTACATGTGCAGATTGCTTGGGATTATTCAAAATATTCATAAATTATTCAGGAAAAAAGAATGAATGGATTTTTCTGATGGTATACAATTATTTGATGCAGTCAAAATTGCACCACAGAAAGATCTTGATACTGAGTGATAAAATGGCAGATGAAGTCCACTGTCAATAAATGCAAAGACACTTGTGTGTCTTTGTGATGAAGACGGAGGGAAGTCAAGTCAAAGAAACAGACGATAAAAAGTCCAGTGCCAGTTAGTAATATGCCAGTGGTAATAATACCACTTGAGAAACAAACTTGTGAGATGGCTTTCAAAATACCCTATCAATGATCAGCTGTGCTCAAGAAGGCAAAGACCTTGTTAGATTCATCACTACGCTACTTCATATGTTGACCTGTATCTTGGGAAAAGTGTACGATTTGACAACCTTATTTCAGAAACAACTGAATAAGGATTTTCTAGAGAAGGATAAAGAAGAAAGAAGACAAGAAGTTTGAAATTATTTGTGTATGACAGAGTTTATATAGCATAGGCCCTTCAGCTTGGAAGAGATATTTGAGGAGGGATAAATTAGTTTAAAAAAAAAAGTCAAATATATGAAAGTTATCAAAAACAGAGAAACAAGAAGTAATGAGTCAAAGGCTATTAATGCTGTCCCTGGATTTGGGAGATCTAGAAGCTGCCAAAAATAGGGATGTTATTACTTGGGGAAGCATTGTTCATATTTGTGGTTTTGCTTGCATTGTTTTCTTAAACATCCCGTGCTGCCCACGTCCAAGGATCTCTGTATGGCCGCTCTTATAGGAGTTCCTGCATGGCAAAGAACATAGCTTCTGCTACTGCCCTGTGACACTCTTGTACTATTCCCAGAATAAAGTAGAAGGGGGTTGGCTGTACAACGGCTGGATTGGGACTATCAGTTTTATGGACAAACAATAGTATTTGTTCTGCCTAAAAGAAAGCTCTTTTCTTCCCTTCTGATTATCCTGTGTACCTCTGCATTCCTGTAATTATGGTGCTTGAGGCTATCTGAACCTTGGTGGAGGTAGTATGCAGTGCCATACAGTATCGCCAAATTGCCAAAAAAAGATCTGAAACTGTATTTTGAATGAGAAGAGGAAAGCCTGCAAACTACATGATTTCCCTAGATAAAAGAGAATTATCCTCAGTGGAGGCCGTTATACTGTCTTTGTGACAATACACAAAGGTATAGGCTAGGTCCCTTGATTTCTTGGCATATCTCATTCCAAAATAGTAATCCCAAATAATCCTGTAGATCAGGTTTTCCACTGCTTATTTTCATCTTGTGCCTGTTTTACTGTGTCATCCAGAGCCTGGGCCTGAGAACAGGAATCCTGAGAGAAGAACACAGCAGCTGCCTAATAGCTTAAAGAAAGGTATAGCAACTAATGGATCCAATGAGGATATTTTAGGCAGATAGGCTTTAGTTACAGGGTGGATGACTAGAGCTGAACGAATAATACTGTTGCTCTTTTGAGAAGTATAATAGATATCCTTTATGATTTCAGGTTGCCAGGATCTTTGCCTTTTTGAAAACTCATCCTATGAGAATTATAATGAAGCAGAGCTGCTTCCAGAGTTATTATTTTTCTTAAACCTGAAAAACTGCACTTTTAGACTCACAGGCATCAAAAATAGCTTAACGCCGGTAGCATTACTAGCAGGATTTTGCAGGCAGCAACCCTGCAGTTTTGCATATGTTTTTTTGATCTAGAGCCCAGTTTAAGCTGTTGAATGGGGTCTGTGTCTATAATGTTCCCTAAGTGCTATTATGCAAAGAGATTGCTTATTTGAATCATTAATCAGCCTCTGGATGGCTGCAAGTTCTTATATTTCATGGCTGGTTTTCATGATGTATGTGACCTATTCATAGTGTTGCTCAAGCTGCACTGGAACAAGACTTAATTCCTATTCTTGTTAAAGCTTTTCTGCTGACTACCTTCACTCGTATATGCTTAGAAACTACCCCAAACCCAGAGGATCACTATATGCAAAACTGCTGGAAAGGTTCCTCAGACAAGAAAATTATATTAGTAGTTTAACTCTTTCAAGTCAGAGTTAACGTGATAGATTGTTGTTTCCTATATGGATGCGTTTAGTCATCTTTTCACAATCTGATTACTATATGTCTTGTGAAAAATCCAATTAAAATTAATGTATTAATTAGCAGAAGTTTAATTTTCTTCTTGTCAGGGGATACATTGTGATGGTGGAATTTTACAGCATCAAAGTTAGCAATAGTCCCCATCTTATAAGTATCTTGAAAGCTTCTACTTGCTGTCTTCTGCAGTGCTGACACCAGTGGATCAATAGGTTTTTAAAACCAAGCAGGAATCACCGTGATAATCTAGTCTGACTTACAAAGTACTAAATATCATCTATCATGGTTTTCCTAAAAAGGCGTGAAAGTCTGAGCTTCCCCAACTTCTGGTGGCTTAGCTGTTAGAGAGAATGACTGATCTAAAAGAGCTTAGAGGGTTTATCTCACAGGAGCATCTGGAATATCAAATCTTTCTCCAAATATCTTCAAAACCCCATCCCTGTGCTGGTAAGGTTGTTAAGCTCATCTTTTTTTAATTTATTTTTTCTTTTTTTCTCTTTTTTTAAAATTAATTATTTCATTTTCTCTTCAGTATATCTGCCTTCTGGGAACTGACATATAGGAAACTGCAATGTGGAGCAGGACTACTCAGTTGGGTCACTTTTATGGCCTGAGCTGGAGAATCTGAACACACTTCATGCAATAAGTCCACCTGAGTGTGCAGAAAGCCAGGGGTACTCCAACATGTGAGCTGCCTCCTTCATTTCTGTTGGGGTTGCTCATGTTCCAGGGTGAATCCTTTAGAGATAATGCTGATAATTATTTCACTATTTCTCAAGAGATGGTAAGAAGAAGAGGAAGGATCATATTATGAGGACTGATAACCCTTAGTTCACATAAATGTATGTCTAGGAGAAACAGAGGGTTGCCTGAACATAAACAGCAAAATCTAAGTTAAGATGAACACACACCACGGAGCAGTTGCAGCAGGGAGGAGAAGTGAACGATGCACTTAATATTGCTGAAAAGGGATCTCTGCAAAATAATTTGTATGCAAAGTTTGTAAAGAGAGTACAACTTTGCTCCCTCCTTCACCATGGCATTTTGGTCTGGTTTACCCTTTTTATGTGTTGATGTATAGAATTTGATGGGGGGGTTTGGTGTTTTTGATGCTTTTGCTCAATTAATAACAGTGCAGAAAATGTAATGCTACTAATGTTACCATTTTATTGTGTTAAAAAGGTTATTGCTTTAAATGTTTTTATTTATGGACTGTCCCCTAAAAGATCATCTTCTAACTGTGAGAATATCTTGTATTTAGGTTTGGATTTTCAGAAGCACCTTCTGAAATAGGATCCTGTCCTGTCTTATTACAACTTAAATCCAAAGTTCCAAAGTTTAAATGCAAGTTAGGAATCAGTTTTATGCCCTACTGAAATGTAGTCACCTCTGGAAAAGACCCCATCAGCGGAGCACTATTTGAAGGCTGTTTACTTAGATGTACATCAAGAAAACGCTTTTTCTCTTCTGAGTTCAGCTAATCTATTGTTTTGTATTTTTTGAAAATAAACTGCCTTCATCTTAGTATTGGTCTTCCGCTAGGGAGTTTGTGGTGTTTTATGACTTCCCCCCAAAAGGGTACTCACTGTAGAATTAAATCTCAGCAGGAGTAGATTTAATCCTCCCTGATGACTTGTAGCCTATGGAAACATTATTGCCTTGTGTTTGGTTGGTGAGTCTGCCCTTCAGGAGCTGGATGTTCTCCTCTTGCTGCAGTTAACTCATGCAATAGAGACAGCTTTTTATTCTGTTTATGTCCCTTGATAATGGCTGTATTGATCTGGCCTGATGTAAGCAAAGGTTCACAGTTCACCAAATGTTGCTAAGGGTACCAGACTATTACTGCCACCAGCAGACGCATTCCATCATCCCTCAGCCTCGGTGTGTGAAAGCCAAAGCAGCAGGATGCCACATGTTGGTGACTCAGGAAAATGGCATGTGTCGGTACCTGGCATATGTCAGACTTGGATGCTTCTAAAATTAGAAAGAGTATGTTTTTTGTCATGTTTGTTTTGTCTGCCAAGCAATGCAGGAACATTTAAAGGTTAGCCTAATTTTCAGTTGTTTGGAAATGAAAGCCAGGGTGACAATACTGTGCAAGAACACCTATGAATTTTGTTTTCAAATAAGCTGAGCATTCCTTTCCTTTAAAAAAATATAAAAGTTGCTGAAAATGACCTGAGCCTGGAGTAAGAAAGGTGAGGAAGGTGGGCTATTGCCCAGCCTCACAGGTCTAGGCAAATGACTTAATTATCTCCTTGCTTGCTCAGTTCAACAAGGAATTTTCTCTGGAAGGCGAAAGCTAAGAGAAAAGGTTTTGAGCCTAAATTCTTACTTGCGGCAACTCAAAGTAGAGCTGTAGAAGTGAGAACTGCTGAATCTCCTAATACTGCTTGGGGGATTTTGCTCTTTGTTTAGAAAACAACTTAAATCTGTTTACCTGATTTTCCTAGCACAAAATCCCAGTTGTCCTTTGAAATAAGAATTATTCTAGCTCTGCAATGATGAATATGTCTCATCGTGACAGAATCATTTGACGGGTTTTAGACCATTTTTAAAAGCAAGAGGCCTGAGACTATAGTTGGGAAGGGGTAGTGGTGAGAGAACAGGACTAGCTATTAAATTATTAGGGTTTTTTTTTTCCCAGAGTCCAAGGTAGAGGAGAGATTAGCTGATTTAAAGGGCAAACTGGTTTTTTTTTTCTTCTTCTTGAGAGCCAAAAAATGCTGATTGCTTGATCCCATCTCGTCCTGGTTCTAGTCTGTTAATTCCAAAGATCATTCTCCAAGTGGCACGGTTACTTTCTAACAAGATTAGAGGGAGAGAGGCAGTGAACTGCTCAGTTGCACTCTAGAGACCCTTGGAAAGTGTGATTTGGAGTGGGTTGGCTAGAGAGTAGTGCAAAGAGGCCCGTCCGATTTAGTGTATTATTGCAAGGATTTTACATCTGTTCACAATAGTGGATTGTTCTCTGCAAAAACAAATATTTAGCAATTATTGGCTGTGTTAGTCAAACTGATATATACCACTGTTGTATAATAAGGTGGTATTCTGTACAGAGTGTTTGCAAACGACTTTGTTGATTTCTGCAGTATTGTAATAGCAAAGGGCAATGAAAATTTATACCATAACAGACATTGCGATTTTATGTTATTAGTGAAAATAACTTCAAATGCAGTTTGCTAGATCTGAAACACAGAAATTCATCCAAGTGAAATATTATTTTAGCTTTCAGTCTTGTTCTGAGCATGCCAGTATCTTCTACTGAAGTCAGTGGAAGCTGTAAATGATTACCGTGGCTGCTTTTAGCCATTAGATTGATTTATCATCTGAACCCATTAATATCTGTGTACTGAGAGCAGTAGGAAAAGCATATGTGTATGTGTCTATACGTGTATTACACCTATAGTATGTTTTATGAATTGTTTTCCTGTTGATTATGTATTTTGCAAAGGTATTCATCTGCATCTCTTCTCTGTGGAGTTCAGAAGTATGATTGGATCTAGTTATGCTGCAGTTCAGGGAGAGACTGGAGCATTTGGAATAAAGCTTGGGAGCCATTTACCAGGCCATTACAAAAACTGTGGTCTGCACCAGGTACCCAGGCCCAAAATGCCAAGGAGAAGCTGCCATCTGGCTTTGCAGGCTGGCCAACATTGAAAGGGTCCGTGCTAATTGGAGCACAGCCCCTCAGTTAGCTGTAGGGAGCCATCCTGCAGGAACTCAGAGACTGGCTGGATGACCTGACAGGAATTTTCCTTCTCTAACTTGCGTGATGGAGAGTTGGCTGGAGTGCACTGCCAGCTGCCACCCTCTTTCAGGACCCTGTAGAGAGAATAAAGCTGAACTTTGGCTAACTGGCTCTGTACCCTGGCTAACTTTGCTAATAATGAAATCGATGACCTCTTGAACTGCACTGGGACTTGATGGGGTATTTTAGGATTTTTATCCTTTGGACTGGAATTGATAGAACAGACTGCAGACAGAACAGATTTAATTATCCCTCTCTAAGTATAGTTTTCACTTGGCTGTTGTTTTCTTCAGCCTCGTAGAGTAGTTGTAGTAATGCACAGGTGAAGCTCAAAAAGTTTGCTTAAGGAATTGTCACATTTCGCAAAGAGCGGGCAGAGTGATACTGGTTTACCTTAGGGTATGTGAACGTTTAAAGTCATCCTGAAATCAGTACTCGCTCGCTACGTACTCTGAAAACCCCTCAGATTAGTGCTTGGCAGCTGTTTAGACTGAGCATAAAAGTTCTCCTCAACACCATGTCTTGAGTTTAACCAAGCCTCTATGCAGCCCTCAGCTCTGCAGCTTGCCCACTTTCCCTCAGTCTTCAAGGCAGGGACTTGTCTGGAGCATCAGTTCCTAGCTCTGACCTGGGAGGCTTCAACCCTTTGGTCCCCAGATAGGGGAGGCATGCACATGGGATCTTTCAATGCATGCTGTAGTCTCCCTGTGCCTGGAAATGGCCCTCTTGTGCCTTCTGCACCCAAATTCCTGGTCATGGAATGACTATGGAAGCAGTTAAACTCCCTAGGAAAGCTCCTAGGAGAAGTCTGCTTGAGGAACAATGTGCTCTGTAGGTGGTTTTTGTCATGGCCTGTAAGATGAGATGTAAATGGGGAACGACAGACTGGGGGAAAAATTATTTCCAAAGCCAACCCTAGATAGAATCACAGAATCATAGACTCATTAAGGCTGGAAAAGACCTCCAGGATCATCTAGTCCAACCATCAACCCAACACCTCCATGCCTACTAAACCATGTCCCGAAGTGCCATGTCTACACGTTTTTTGAACTCCTCCAGGGATGGTGACTCCACCACCTCTCTGGGCAGCCTGTTCCAGTGCTTGACAACCCTTTCGGCGAAGAATTTTTTCCTAATATCCAATCTAAACCTCCCCTGGCACAACTTGAGACCATTTCCTCTTGTCCTATCACTTGTTACCTGGGAGAAGAGACCGACCCCCACCTCTCTACAACCTCTTTTCAGGTAGTTGTAGAGAGCAACAAGGTCTCCCCTGGGCCTCCACTTCTCCAGACTAAACAACCCCAGTTCCCTCAGCTGCTCCTCATGAGACTTGTGCTCCAAACCCTTCACCAGCTTCGTTGCCCTTCTCTGGACATGCTCCAGCACCTCAATGTCTCTCTTGTAGTGAGGGGCCCAAAACTGAACACAGTATTCGAGGTGCGGCCTCACCAGTGCCGAGTACAGGGGCACGATCATGTCCCTAGTCCTGCTGGCCACACTATTTCTGATACAAGCCAGGATGCCATTGGCTTTCTTGGCCACCTGGGCACACTGCTGGCTCATGTTCAGCTGGCATGGGGTTGCTGTGGCCCAAGTGCAGGACCTTGCACTTAGCCTTGTTGAACCTCATACAATTGTCCTCAGCCCATCGATCCAGCCTGTCCAGATCCCTCTGCAGAGCCTTCCTACCCTCCAGCAGATCAACACTCCTGCCCAACTTGGTGTCATCTGCAAACTTACCGAGGGCACACTCAATCACCTCATCCAGATCATTGATAAAAATGTTAAACAAGACTGGCTCCAACACTGAGCCCTGGGGAATGCCACTTGTGACCCGCTGCCAACTGGAGTTAATTCCATTCACCACAACTCTCTGGGCTCGGCCATCCAGCCAGCTCTTTACCCAGCGAAGAGTACACCCGTCCAAGCCATGAGCCGCCAGCTTCTCTAGGAGAATGCTGTGGGAGACAGTGTCAAAGGCTTTACTAAAGTCTAGGTAGACAACATCTACAGCCTTTCCCTCATCCACTAGGCGGGTCACCTGGTTGTAGAAGGAGATCAGGTTGGTCAAGCAGGACCTGCCTTTCCTGAACCCATGCTGCCTGGGCCTGATCCCCTGGTTGGTCTGCACATGCCTGTTGAGCACACTCAAGATAGAGACTTGCTTATTTATGCATATGTATGTTTGGGTCAAATTTCTCCAATCTGGCTGTCTAGAAAGCATCTCTACATCCATACTGAAGATTTGAAAGACAAACAGCATGATTTCCATCAGTCCTGGGCATGGGAAGATACACTTGGTTTCTGAACATCTGAAAATTAGGCTGCTTTGACTGTCACTTTCATAACAAAATAGCTAGTTCTGGTATGCAAGCATGTGGATGCTGTTGCAGCTTTCTCTGAGCTTTATTATTTCAGTATGAGTAAACTCAATTTATTTTAACTTTCCTCTGCTCATCTGAACTAATTATACTTTGTAGTCCATACCTTTTTCATGGTGCTACTCAGTCCCTGTGCATTAAAATTAAAAGAGAGGAGGAGGGTAAGACACAAAAATTCAGAGGGTAAAGTGACTTATGTTTACAAACTAAGAATATGGAAACGGCCAATTTGGTTGTGAGAGTTTGACATCAGAAATTATATTTGCAAAAGGAGGATATTTTTAAGATCTTCTGCTTTTTTCTGCCCTCTCACAGTATCTTTAAAAATGCATCTGGTAATGGCCTTGAGGATTGTAGCTTTCAGAAACAATTCTCAGACAGGATATGTATGAAAAATCTTGCTGAAATTTCACTGAAGGTGCAAAAGGACAAATAGTCAGCCAGACAAATGGAGACAGAAGGGCAGAGAGAGGATGTTAGCTTTCCCCTGAACTTCTTGTAGTAGTAGGCATTTTAAAGTAATTTTGAATAACCTCGTGGAATATGAGGGAAACAGCTTTACTGTGCATTGGGCAATAACTGAGCAGGCTTGACATATTTTGTGAGGTGACACCCTTGGATGTAATAAAGTGGATGGATTGAATTTAGTATCAAAATAAATAACACACAGGTTATTAAACTCCCTGTGTTATTCATGACCATATTGCATTCAGCAAAACTTTCCATTCTTAAATCTGCTGCAAACTTCTATGGAAAATGTAGTCTGTCCCAGGGGAGCAATGCAGGAGTCCGGGGAATGCCATAGGAGGCACATGGCCAGTTTGTTTTAGAACATACAGAGCCTTGCTGATGCATTAAGGTGCTGTGCTAAGAGAAGAAAATCTTCTAGGGAACAGTTCATTAGACTTCTCAGGGGAGTTGCTGAGTATTCTTACGGTATTATAGGAGGGAGTGACCAACTTGTCTCCTTTGAAGACTTGTCCTCCTGTCCAATGTCCAGCCAAATGAGGAATCTTGAGACAAAAAACTCCCTCTGGCTATTTTTAAAGGTGTGTCAGAAAGGCAAATTAGTTACAAATTTTGCTTGAGGGACTGCCTGGTGCCAAGTGGCCTTCAGGTATTCAGTCACCTGGCAGCAGCACTTCACCGCTTGAAGGAATCTTAGAGATATGTGTGAGGGATAGATAAGAGTGCTTGGGAAGAAATGGCATTTATTCTGAATAAAGATGCATCTGCAGCCTCCCTACTGGAATATAATCCTTGCAGTTCTGGGGTTATTTCAATCAACCTTAGAAGACCGCCTCTTAAATCTGGCCATCATTCAAATGGATTTGCCCACTGCAGCAGTACCACAGCCACAACCCGCTGTGGAGCATGCTGCTATCCACACCACAACAAGACGATGCATTGATTTCTGTCTTAAGCTGCACCTCCAGAGCTAAAGGAAAATTGAACAGGTAGGTGAGCCTAGTTTGAGGAGGAAGGGGAGGGAAGTAGTCAGGAATCAAATGAAGCATGTACCTTTGCTAAAGTTATTGGGCCATAAGCATGTCATGGTTGGCTGAGTCCATGCAAGGAAAACTAATCACTGTTGTTACCAAACCTGCCTATTTTGTTACCTGGTCAAATTCTGTCCCCTTGTGACTGTATTTAAAGTTCAAACCTTATAGATGACACATTTGGGCAGAGACCGTTACAGTTTCCCACTTTTCCCTTTCTAAGCAATTGATGTTTTAAAAGTTAGGTCTTAAGTTTCATGTCCATCTTGCACTGGATCAGGTGCCAGGTTCACCTGCCCAAGGTCAGTTTGTAAGCCCTGCCAGCAGGAAGAGGAAGGTGGAGGTGATCTCATTTTCCCCTGTGGGGAGCATCATTTGGTAAAGGAAGGAGCTGATCCCTTCTGCTGTAGGTGGTTCACAGGCTTGAAAATGACTTTTTACTGGTGCAACAAATGTTTCACTTTGTGCCAGGAACTGGCCTGTCCCTTTGGACATTGAATGAGCAGATGCCTAATTAGCCTATTATTTACCATGGTTGAGGTAGCTGAATTTTGATGAAAGAGACTTTACTTTAATCATTGATTCATGACACAGATGCTCATATTGTGCATTAGGCTGTTTAACCTTCTGCAAATATAGTTGCCCCATGCACCCTTTTATAAATATCCTGGCAACTGCTCTGTCTTCCTTCATTCTCTGTGAGGGGGAAGCTTAGGAGCTCCCAAATTGGTCCTTAGTGCTAGTAATGCGTGTATCAAATGCAAGCAGAAGACACTGAATGGCATCAGGGCACTGTGTGGCTTAGGCATACTGCTAGCTTTTAGGGGAAGGAAGAGATCCCTGTGCTGGGGTGGAGGGGGCTTGCTCTGAATCCTGCCATGCACTGCCTCAGTCTGGAAAGGTGAGCTGGGGCATCCCAGAGAACAGGTCTCTCAGGAGATCCTTGTATTTTTTGGGCAGGAGTGCAGCTGTAAACCCAGGAGGACAGTTAGGTGGAGATGGGTTTCCAGGCTTCCACCGCTCCCAGTGTGGTTGTATTAGACCCTATCACCCTCGCTTGTTCATTTTCTTCTCTGGAACAAGTATTGGAGACTCTTGGAGGAGGGACAGTGCTAGTCTGATCACTGTGGCTTTGAGGAAGCTGAATCCCCACATAGCAATAGCTCCTCCCCATATTCTCTTTCTTCTTCTGGTCTCCACTTCTGAGCTGATCATACTTTGCTATCAGAAGGGCTAAGAAGAAAATGAGAAATTTCTGTGTCAGAGAAAAGTTCAGCCGTGGCGATGAGCAAGACTGTGTGCTGATGGGCTGGGCTGCTCTGTGCAGCTTGCAGCAGCCCATTCCACAGTGGTTTCACAGACGGAGGGCTCCTTAAAAACTAGCCAAATCTGTTTTAAGCAGGTGCCAAACTTCTGTAGAAAGCACAGCAAAACAATTACCTGATGCTTTCTAAAGGCCTGAAAATTTCAAAGAATCCTCTTCCTCAATAATGACAGACTTCCCTAGATATGATCCTGAATTCAGGAGAGGATTGTCACAAATATCGTTCGAATGGGCTAGGTGTCAGTAGGAAAGCAGACCCTTTTCAAAAGGCCTTTTCAAATGCATTTTTTATCCACCACTTCACACCCGTCTCCCCAAGACACATTGGTTCCCATATGCTCCCTGCTTTATCAGTTGCCTACGGTACATCCAGGGGTTGGAGAAGTGAGGAGCCCAAAGAGGCAGAGCTGTAAAAAGAAGCTGGATAAACATCGATTGCGTTTTAAAATCTGAATAATTGTTGGGTCTGTACTGTTGGGAAGAGAAAAGGAGTTAAAGATTTGCTCTCTGTTTGGTGTGATAAATGGCACGTTCTATGTAATACCAATGATGGATGCAGCCTGAAAGGTCAGGGGAATTCCCAGCACAGGGTCTGACCTTTAGTTTACTCAGTTCTCTGCACTGAGTTTAGAATAAATTCACTGGTTAGAAGGAATCTACCACTGGAGGTTTTATCTTTGTGTTTTATTTTTGAATGAGCTCTTTCACTTTAAATTCTTCTTAGGGATTTTTATTTTTTGTGGGTTTTTTCATTTTGGGTTTGTGGTTTTTGTGGTTTTTTTAGTAGCAGGAGGAGGTGAAAAGAAGGGAACATTTTTTAAAATATTTGGAAGATTTCACAGGCCAAACAAAGAGGAGACGCTTTCTTTTTTGGCGCTTTGAGATTAGTCATGCTGCTGTCTGTTTTGGAAAAGTGTTGATATAATAGAGAGCCCAATCTTGTGTTAATAAGTATGGACAGATATAGCCTTCTCTATGCTGCAGAAATCCTTCCAACTGTAATAAATTGGAGCCCCTTTATTCTGAAAAGAGCAATTATCAGAATCCAGCATATTTCTCCCCCTCCCTGTCACCCAACTTTGTGCTCTCTTCTAGATTTTTTTGACTTGCATAAGCTCCAAAGAGAAAAGGATTTATTTAGTGTTGACCAAAGGTTTAGCAGTGTAAGTTAACAGGAATAAGTTAAGGGGAAAATTTCCCTTACTACGGGTTCTATTAGACTGCTGGAGTAGTCTCCGAATTAAAACAGAAAAAGGGACACATTTTCTAAGTGACTGAAAACTGGCACAGAGAAATTCTTTGGATATTTGCTGTGTCAGGACCATGACCCACTATTTAGTAGTTCTGTGGAAATCACTAAGAGGGTACTTGTAGTACATGATCCTAAATAAGAGGATATGCACTGGTGGAGGATATGATATTGGAGCAACTCAGATACTTCTGGAGGCACTGGTGGGCCCATGCCTCCAAAGGTATCCACTGGGAGCTGGATGACTAATGTTATGTCAATATTTCTAATCAGGAAGCTGAATTACAGAGAGACTTAGAAACTGCACTGGATTGTCTGAAAATGGATACGTAGCAGCAGTTGAAGTCACCAGGAGAGGACAGAAAGGCAGCATTAAGCTGAAAATGTTGCTTGCCCAGGAAAATGACAGTAATAATGTGGGTTAAATTAAAAGCAGCCCTTTCTCAGGCCAGTAAGTCATACAGTATGGCACAGAAACCAACTAACTGTCTTCTGCCCTGCATACTATTGCACAGTTCTGTCTGTGTTCATCACCTGCAGTTTCTGTGAATTCACCTTACAAAAATGTAACAAAGATTTGTTGGACTCCACAGTGAAGAATTCTGGGAGACGTGAGGGTATACTTGTGGGATGAGGTGTAATGTCATTGTGGCTGCCATGGTTTCAGAATAGAAAAGAAGCAAGGGTTTTAGGAGGAGAGATAATAATTTTTCTTAGCCCAGCTGGTATTGTTGGACAAGGAGGACAAGTTTGTCATCGTTTTGTGACGCAGACACTCTGCCAGCAAGTTGCATCTTATGAATCACATCTGGTCCCTGGAGAGACAGGCTGGATTTTCATCTGGGAAATACAGGCTCCTAAAATTCTATTTAAATTATGTGTCTGCTGGCTTTATAACCAGGTGTTCATAACAATTCGTGCAACAACTTTGGGGCCTACTGATTATAACTTGCATCTTTCCCACGCAGTGTGGTGTTTGTGAAATAAGGATGGAGGGACCATTTTTCTTTTCTGAAAAAGTCCCATACATGGCAAAAGTGAGGAGCCCGTAACATCTGCTGGACATTGGTGGCTATTGTCCTCGGACTGGTCCTGATTCCCCTGAGGGAACTGTGGTTTCTCTGCCCCAGTCTCACCCCAAGGAGTTTCTAATCATTCAAAGCCTCTGAATGTACTAAACATACCCAGAAGAGCAACCCAGCCCTAGTGATAAGCCTGCCCTTACCAGTTTTGAACCAGTCATAATGAAGATCTTTCTTTTTTTGATTTAAAGTTCAGGATTCTGTAACTGGATGTTAAATCATTGCATACTTAGGAGAGCAGATCTTTCAGGAGAAACCCCCACCATAATCCCACTGAAAAGCAGGTATCAGAAAACCAGTGAAAATTGCAAAACATCCCCTTCCCTTTTCTTTTTATTAATTTCCTACTAATGTTTCAAATTACTTCAAAAATACCTGCATTTCAAAGCTGAAATTCAGGAAAGCACTTGCAATATAGAAGCTTTTGTGTTTCCCAAATTTGAGCCTAAATTAGAGAGTGTTGCATAAATTGGAGGATATTTTTTTAATGCTCATTTGACTTGTTCAACAGTTGAAGGAGATTCCCATCTGAGCACTGCTGAAGATACCATCTTCAGTTTGTTCCATATAACAGACATAATTTGCAGAAGACACTTGGTAGGCCTATTTCCAAAAAACCTATATTAAAAACAGGATAGAAAAAATATTTTTTTTACAAATCAAATGAATGGGTTTCTACTTTTTGCATATAGCAATTCCTGAAAAGAATTAACTTTGACCAGTTAATCAGTACTAACATTTATTACTCAAAATGTTATCCCTTTTGATCTGACAGGCTTGTTTTGGATAATTTGTTAAAGATGACAAAAAGGCTCATATGCCTCTCGTTCATTTTGACCTTTCCTACTATTAGGAAATTAATTTCAGAACTGAAACAAATGTATTAGTGTTGTCATTTAAAAAAAAAAAAAAGGATGAATACCTTGCCTTCAAGCTGTTTCTTCATATTAATCCATCACACTGTAACATGATCGCTTTTTGACACATAACATCTTACCAAGATACTTTCGACATTCACACGAGCTATTAAATACTGCACATAAATTCCAAGTGCTGGAAGTTATTGATAGAAAAGGGTGAATAATAAAAAGTATACATATGGGAAACACATGGAGGGGAGAAAGGTTTTCTTTAGTGAAAAGGTTTATCAGGTCTGGACATGTGGTTTTATGATTGTCAAGGGTAAAAACAAGCAAATACTCAGTTTTTCCCTTGATAATGTTTTCTTTTGTAACTCGCAAAGCAGGAATCAATAAATACTTCCAATCAGTAGCTTTCTTACTGAGAATTTTTAGGTTTTCTTTCAGTTTTGCTTAGTGGAAACAAGTTTTGATCCAGTCAGATTTCAAAGCCTGGAACTGCGTTTTCGTCTTCTTGTTGTTGTAGCAACGTTTGTTTTCCTCTATTTCATTTTAATATTTACTACTGTTTACCCATAATTCCCACCACATCGTCCCCCTAAATTGCCTGTAGCTCTCGGAAACGTGTCAGTAGGTGCCTTACTGAATAACAGTCATGAGCGATCCCTTTCATCCTTTTCAGTTATATATCAAAGCAAGCATTTGAGCTATATGAACAAATTAAATGATGCACTACTCCAAGACATAAAGAACTACAGACTTGCTAAGCACTGGTGGCTGTCAAGCACAGTTGCTGGGTAATGTTGAATTGGAGTCACAGTTGTTAATGAGGGCTTTAGCCTGGCAGGGTTTGAAGTTCAGGTGGAATCTCAATAAACACCCAAACATTCGGATGCTTGTTCAGAGGAAATTTTATTTACTCTTACTCTTTGTATTGATATGTCTGTAAATCTGGGCTTCACAGCTTTGGAAAACTTTGGTAAGGGTCGTGACATAGGAAAGAATGAGAAACACACTAAGATATTGTTGAGATGCCTTTTTATCCAACACACTTGGCATGCGATGGGCTCTGGCTTTACATAGTTACATTCATCATGTAACCATATTATTGAACCTTAGCAGCCTCTTTGATTTGGGAATTCCACCTTTCCAAGAAATCCACTTAATATGTGGATTTTAAATCTATGGTTCGTGGGTAGACTAGAGCAGAAGGGTCATATCAGCTGCGTTTTAAATACTATGTGGATAAATCAATCAAGTATTATCACATCAGAACAGCAACACCTATTATTTTGCAAAGATGAGTTCAGCAAAGTGCCAGTTATGCACTGCAGACAGTTATGTTTATGCAGCTATCAGCAGCTGCTGCTTTCCATTTTCATAGCTTAAATGGAAAGCAGGCTCCAGAAACTAAAGGACACATTTTGTTACTGTTGGTGCTGCTGTTTTCTTGTACCATGAGATCAGATCATTGCAGCCAGGAAGCCTCTCCTGGCTGAGCATCTCTGTTTGCTGAGGACTGGGTTACCTCATAAATTTATTTCTGGAATATGAATTTATTTTGAAGTGTGAAAAATAAGGGAGAGGAAATATCTGAATAAATGTATTAGTGACTGAAAACTATGATTCTCCCCCCCTCCCTTTATATTCTTTGTGTTGTGCTCAGAGGAGTTGAAACTGTTTTTCTTTGAAGTTTTGTTTTGTTTTGCTTTGCTTTCAAATATCCTTTCTGGCATGTGAGCAAGAATGAGAAAAATGCAATCCAAATAAAGGGGAAATTTACAAACTCTAAGTATGGACTGAAAAGCTGAAAAAATGGTGGTGATAGCTGAAAGCACCGTCTCAAGCAAAAATATAGCATCGCATATGTAATACTAGAATACCTTCATTTTTTTTTATTATCCTGAATATATTTACCAAATTGGCTAAGTGAAATAACTTAGATTTTAGAGAATTTGTGTCTTTCTCATCTCACCTCACTGAAATTATGTGCAAATACCTGTGCTCTGGCTAATATTTCAACAGAAACAGTGAATGGATATATCGTTGAAAAATTTGCTGGTGGTTTGCTATGTATCTGTAAGACCAAATGCCTTGAGCTCCGTGTACTTTCTGGAAGATAATGTCAATGTGAGTTGTGGGTACACATAGCTTTCTGAAACTAGACCCCATCTGATCTTCAATCACATCATCACAATCAGGGGGCACGCTCGTGAAATGCAGATAATTGTGAGTCACCTGTACTGGCTTTCTGGTAGATTTGTCATTTCTGTAGCAACTTGGACAACAGAGATGGGAACAATCTGTTAGATTAGCCAGTCCACCCCCACAGCCAGCCAAGTTGTTTCTTACCCTACTGTGTTTTTAAAAAAACACTTTGCTCTGTTCTAACAGTTATTTTCTTTACTGTTATGAAGAAACCCACTATCACATTGAAGTTGCATTTACTCAAATATCCAACAATCACAAAGGGACAATTCTGTGCAGCATTTAGGATGCTTTGTACTACGTACATGAAAATGGCCATGTTAAAGCAATATTAGGAGAGTTCTAGGTTTTTTGTTCTTTGTAAAGCTTGTGACATATAAAGTTTTTATTAAAATGAATTCTCTGTGTGATATTTAGCTTAAACACAGTTTAAGGATTTATTTTGGTGGGGCGTAAGAACAGAAAAATACATTTTTGCACAAAGGACTCCCTTCTTGACAAAAAGTTTATTTTTTTCCTGAAAAACCACGTGCCCTTTCGTAGTCCTGTTTTAGCTGGAAAGGCTCAGGGAGTAACACTTTGGCCAGCTCCACTCTTTTCTTTTGGATGATATGGGCTGCTTGCACCTACTCCCTGTCAGAGGCAGAATTCCAGTTGGTTCCAGTAAAAATGTGATGAACATCTCGTTTTCTGCTAGACTTCCCATGTGGGTAGGCAGAGGCACTTACATACTGTTGAACACACCACTAAAATGTCAGCTGGGCTTGACTCCCCATCCAGCTAGCTGGTGAGCCACCAATTCAGTGAGTCAGAATAATGAACTGATTGAGAAAAATGATTGATTTTGCAATGTGATCGGTATGCTGCTGAGTTCTGTGAAAAGCATGTGATCGTTACAGCCAGTGGCTTGGTTTTATGGATCACTCTATGCCATTTCTTGGGATCTCAGTTTTCTCCCATCATCACTGAGATACTAAGGGATATTCCATAGTTTCTTTTCAGGAATGTAAGAACATTTAAGCCCAGCAAAACACCCAGCAAAGCACCCTTTCTGGTGCCACAGGTCCATAGTGGTAGAGAATAAGTGGGGGATCAAGTTGAAATGAATCTCTTTCTCATCAAATCTTCCCAGGATATTCACAATTTTTGGAGGATCTTTGATTAAGGGAAGGAAAAAGGATGACGGCTCTCAGGTCTCAGGAAAGAGTTTGTTGGTAGGGAAAGGTAAAGCTGGTAGAAGAGATCTGCAAATCAAACAATCCAGTTGAGTCCAGCTCAGCTGATGGCCTGCAGATGGATTTGGCCAGCAGGATCCTTCCAGCTTCTCTGCTCTCATCCTCCTGGGAATAGGCACACCCTAGCAGACAAATCCCACCTCTTGGACCTATCCTTACAGTTGGGGCTTGCTGCATCCACAGAGATGGAAGAAGTGAGAGTAGTATAAGTACTACTGATATTCAAGGTAAGGAAAGACAGGTGGCCCAACCCCAGACATGCCTCTGGCTTGCGCTGGGGCACCTCTCCCTCGTTTCCTTGAATATCAGCAGTCTTTGTGCTGCTGGTGGCACTGCAGGCATGCAATGGGGGACAAGGAGCAGCTGCCATGTTGATGAGGCTCTGAAATCTGCTCTCTGCAGCTCTTATGGGGGAACGGCCAGCGCTTTTTATTTATTTTTCTTGTCATGGGCTTTTCATCCAGCTGCACTCAAGGAGCGTGTGTCTGTGTGTGTGTGTGTGTGTGTTACTCCTTGAGGTTTCTTGGACAGGGCCTGTGACTCTCTCCCCATTGCCTCCTTAAATCACTTCTGACTATCCTGGAGAGGGAGAGCCTGACTCAACCCCAGAACTAATATCCTTCCTGCCCCTTCCCCACCAGCACAAAGCTGGGGGGAGTTGGGGTTGGAGTCTAGACCCAATCTCCTTGCTCAGACCCTCATCTTGCTCTATAGAAATAGGGGATATTATGTAATTATTTCCTCAGCTATGCACATATCCTTCATGCAGGTGGTTTCTGTACTTGCACTGAGCAGGCAGCTGCAATGTTCAGCCCCCAAGCCACAGAAAATGCTAACTGTTCCTTTAAAACATCTGTACAGTGACTTTCCTTTTCCCTTGATCCTGCTTCTCGCTGCCATCTTCCTAACAAGGGAGTTGTTACCCAAAGACTTGTTATCCCTCTCTCTGCTGACGACTCGCCTGACAGCTCTGTCTGTATGTAAATTAACTTTTTTTTTTGTTTTATTTTTTATCCAGAGGCATCTCGGTTTTGGCAGTCTCATCAAAAAAGCATATTCTGCTTTAAATTACCCCCAGTTCTCCAAAATGCCTCCCACACCACGCTTAAAAATCATTCTTTCTTCTTCTGATTGGGAATTTCAGCAACACTTAAGTCTTAAAATAAATGGCTTGTTTGTGGTTGAATGCTTCCCCCACACGACACCTTTTGTTATTAATATCTGCACATCTGTTTGCTTAATTATTTGATCTCCTGGATGAAACCGAAAATCATAATTTTTTTAGAAGTTTATGTGAGCTGATCAAAGAAAATCTTCTCATTTGGGGTCACAGCAGCTTTCATTCCTTCGCCTTTTGGGCAGCAGTCTAATGTCAGTCACTTATCATAAATGATCAGTTTCATCAGGTTACTGCAGAGATTCAGCCAATTGCAGACACGCAGAGGGTAAATCTGGCCTTAACTCCAGGCTGAAAGTGGCCTTTCAAAACTAATTTGGGGATTTACAAAACGACAGACAGGCTCGCCTTGTGTGCTGAGTTGCCTGCTCGTTGTTGTTGCTGGTTGGGTGTTTTTTTTTAATTGCCTAGTTAATATAATCTGACACACTTCTAATGGCCCGCTGGTGAGTTCAATAGGGTAGTCGTTTTCATCAGGTGCTGGTAATAGGGTAAAGGAGCTTGGTTTAAAACCTGTTAAAGATGCAGCAATCTTTTTTAAAAGCTCGCTGTTAGCAGCTCTTCTGGATTCTGTGCTAAAGGATATTAATGTCAGGAGTTGCTTTGCTACCAGAGGCTCAAGCTGAGTTCTGCGTGCTCTTGTGTACGTTTGGTAAGTAGGAAATTGCCAGCCCTTGTGACAAATCCTGGAGTGGGGCTTTGAGATGCAGAATTTGCAGCTGAGTCTGGGGCAGAATAAACTGGGTCCCAGGAGAAAAACCCTGCTGAGTGTCGTAGAAACACCAAAGGGCTTAGTGTGTGAAGTCCAGGTCCCAGTCTGAGAGCAGGGACGGATTTGTTCCTGGCTATATCTCTTTGGGGAGAGGTTGTTCAGGGAAGAAGATCTCCATTTTTACAGGAGATGAGCGAACCACTAGAAAGCTATAGGCTGTATGTTTGGAAGGTCGCGTAGGAACTAACCAAGCATACTATGTCCTTCTGAGTTGAGTATTGTGTCCTGTGCCATGACCATTGAAAGTATTGAAGTGTTTGCTGTTTCTCCTGATAAGAGTATGATCTATTTAAACACTGCTGCAAAGAAATGACCACTTTTAAATTCCCCGAATGCCCCAGCAGCCACTCTTGGCTCTATTTCTCATCAAGGAGGAGCTTGTAATGATGGGGTGAAAAGTATAAAGTCCTAGTGAAAAGGGAGGGGTTTTTTAGGCTACAGTTTCTTGCTGGAATATGTTGCTTCTTCCAAAACATTAGACAGACCGCTAGACCTGAGGAGGTTTCCCATTTGTGCATACTTCTAATTTCCTGTTCTACATATTGCCTTAATTCATGTTGTGGTTTTGCTTAAGAAATTCAAGCATTTGTTGAAACGTCTTCTGCTTGACAGTCCTGTTTTGGACTAAGAACCTGCCATAATTCTTCCTTGCCCCCTGCTGTGAACTTGCCTTCTCGTGTACCTGAAGGGAGGCGAACGTGGCTAGCTGTCAGCCCTTCTTTGCCTTTGCAAATAGGGATGGATCAAAGCTGTGGGTTAATTTAGTTTCAAAATACATGGTTTGGATATAGGCTGGAACCTGAACTTTGAAGCACAAGCTCACTTCTAATTGCAAACCACTCCATCTTTATTGAGGTGGTCAGCATTATTTCGTCAGAGCCTTTTGATTTTCATGGTTTCTTGGCACACATATTAGTAACTGAACTACCACGTGTGCTTTCTGACCCATGCTGTGCCTTTGTTATACAGCCTCTGCTTTTTCTGCCTGAGGGTCTTTGACTGGCATCATGAGCTAAGGGACCCATAGCATGAAGCATGATGTGGAGTTTAGCCCTCTGTTATTTTCATTGCAGATGGACCACACATAAGTTTGCACATGAAGTTTTATCCGCGTAACAACGGGGTGGGGGGAGAGAAGAGAAGAAGTCAGGACTCTGGCTTCCAAATGGTAAAAGGAGAGAGGATGTTTGAACTGGTTGTTTCATAAGTTTTTTTGCACCTGTGTGAGTATCTGCCTGCCATGTCCAGTCACCCCCCCGTCACAGCAACAGGCATGCTGCAAAGAGCACCAAAGCAATTGCAAAGGTGATGTTTTCATTCTGCAAGGGGCCTGGGCTATGCAGAACCCCTGAAGTTGCTTGTGCACACAGTGAGCTTTAGGACTGCGCCGTCTGTTCTGGGACAGTCAAGGTCCAAGGACAAAGATACTCCTTGGTATTGAGAGTGCATTGCTTTCCTTTTCTGTTTTTTTATTGTGGCTGAGATGGGAAAGCCTTGCTTGTGCCCTCATATCACATTGCTATCCCTTTTATTTTCTTTGTGATCACCGCTGGAAATTTTGTCCGATTAGAAGAAACTTTTACCTCTATTAAGCCCCCGAATCTCCATCAAGCGTCTGATAGACTGGGCCCTAACGGCAGCCGCTTTACTTCTTTTCAGGCACCATCCATCAGGCTGACAGTGACTGCCGATGGGCCAGTCATATTGTCTATATTTCATACACAAACATCAGGCCTGCTGACAGCACTTTGCACACTCGGAAATTGCTTTTGCTGTGAGCTGAATTTCAACTAGAGCTTTTTTGCTGGCTCCATCTCTCAGTGTTTATGACCCTCAGGAGCAGAGGAACTGCTGTGAATAGATAATGCTGAAAGGACTCTTGTAGCACAGAAGGTTTCATGTCTGAAGTATTTAATGTTTACAGCAAATTTGGTGTTTGTTAATTTGCATTTTTATTCTTTCCTTAAAGAACTGTCACCTTATTCTTCTGCTTGTCCTTTGTACAGATGTGTGGCAATTTGTGCTGGGGGGACAGTGCTGATGGTGTGGGGGGAAAGAGGAGAGGAGGTGTTAAGGGGTGGGAAGAAGGCTGGGTAGAGTTACAAAATACTCCATGGCTTAGGCAGCAATTCTGAATAATGCTGCTTCAGAGGATGGGGAAGAAAAGGCTTCCAAGCAGTGTAGAGCTACCCCTTTGCTCTAAGTCAGAATAATTTTGATAGATAACCCATCATCAGCGTAAAAATCAAATACATCAGCATATAGGAAAAAGCCTGTAACCTGGAAGGAATCGTATCTGCTTGTCCTTTCCTCTTAGAGAGCAGACAAATTATTTTCATTACTGGAAAGGACAGCTCCCTGCTAATAATACACCCCTCCCAGCAGCTGAACTGTATTTCTTGTTGGTATAGAAATACTTCTGCTGGAGTGTAATTACTATCTTTGTACATATATGTGGGTTTGCACTTGGATTGGTACACAAGGGACTGTGTGTGGGTAGGCCCGAGTCTTTGTCTATATCACTGTGCATGTTTTTACAGGAAGAAATGTGTTTGTGTTCACCCCTGTATTTGTTTCCAGCTATCCTTGAGAAAGTGTGTGCCTGGGAATCACTCAGAAACTGAAGAGCGGATGAGGAGGAAATAAAGATGGCTGTTTAGAAAGTTGTGCAGCAGTTTCGGATGAACTACGGAGGTCACATAGATTAACCTACCCCTACCAAATGTTCCCCAGGCAATCAGAGTGCTCTGGCTGGTCAGGCGGTTTTATAAGGACTGTAAAGAATGTACAGAGACATATCCCTGTAAAACCATCTCTTACCTGAAAGCTCAATGAGCCATCAAATTCAAGAAAAGAACAGCCATTTCTTGGAAAAATGTAATGTTAAGTGTCCCAAAATTAAACTCCAAGCCAGTATACTTTGATGTGCAGCTAGAGTAACCTATGTTCAAGTAACATTAAAGAAAAACTGTCACAGTAAAAATCCTGTGTTAACAGGAAAAAAAAAAAAACCTCGGCCTTTCCCCCTGGTATCAAGAACAGCTTATTATATGTGGTTGAAACAGAAAGATTTTTGAAGTGTTATTTATTCTTTCAGTTGTCCTAATGTTTTGTTGTTTTTTTTTCTTTGGTCATTTTTTCAGCTTGGAGAGAGCTGGAGGCTTGACTAGTTGGTTTGTCCGCATATGTGCAGTAGATTTTATTGTCATGCTCTAGCTCAGTGATCTTCTGTTTGGGTTGCAAACTATAAAGGGTAACACTTAATCTCTGTGTTCTTTTTTGCCAGGCCCGGCTGACATTTGTGTTAGTGATTTTTGTTGGGTTTTTTCCCCCCCTACCCTTTTACAGTTTGATTTTTAAATGGAAACTAAACATTGTGCCTATAACTTCTTGACAGGGTTAAAGAATGACACTTCTATTTCAAAAATAATTTGACTATATGAAAACCGTGGGGCAAAACTGATTTTCAAGAGACAGTATTTTATTGATGATATATTGTATGACCTTTTGCATCATTATTGTTGAGATATGGGAATAGAAGGAATATTTCCTGCACTGATTTAACCTGAGGTACAAAATATTAAATATAAAGTAAGCGTGGTTTCTTAAGTAAACAGCACCTTTTCAAATAACAGGTTATCTGGATGTTCCTGTTACAATAACTCTTGTGCTTCCATCCTGAAGCACAATGAAAGGGAGTGGTGTTTAGGTCTGTGTAATCGCAGGTTATTTGTAGTACAGCAGTTCCTGGGAGCTCCTGTTCTGATCCACATCCCATTGAATTTGCGCTACTATACACTATGAGAAAGTGTCTTCCACGAGGAGGTGGTGATTTATGAAGATTAGACTAACTGGCATTCTGCAGTCCCCATTATAAGAGTGAGAGCTGAGAGGAACTGAACGACTTGTTGAAGGTCAAATGCAAAGCCCGTGTCAGAAGCGAGAAATCAATGCACATATCATTTCATGAGATGGAGGCTTCCTGCCCCTTCCATTTCTGCTGGCTTGGGAACAGTGGAGGCAGGGCCTCCTGAAGCTAGCATTGTAGCAGGAGTATTACGAAACAACAATCTTCAATGTGTGATAAATGAGCACAGTGACTTGGGAACCAACCACAGAAATCCACAAAATATCAGAGCACCGAGAGTTATGCTCCCAGGTAGCTGACACTGCATCCTTATCTCCAGTTGAGTGGAACAGAGCCAAAATTATGTGTTCATGTTGGAATACTTCTTTATATCTCTAACCCAAAATGAAAGAAGCAAGTTGCACAGTGTAAAAGTGCAGCAAATAGCAAGGATGTGTAATAGTTTCCCTGAAAACCAGCTTCTTTCTCTCTCCTTTGCCCACATTCATTAGTGGTAGAAGCTGGACTCAACTACAAAGACGTCTTGTCTCCCCTAAATTACTTATCCAGAAGAAGTAGGAGAGAAAGAGATTAGTAGCCTCCCATCTCCATGTCATTTTTGCATTACAGCCTCCACCTTTGCTCTACTTGAAAATGGCGTCTAATGTAAAAAAAAGATTTCCGTTCAGTACCTGCAGCCTCTACCTACCACTTCAAAACAAATAAGAGCAGCAGCATAATGGACAGAAATTGAAAGTGTTGGTTGACTTTTTCTTACATCCTGCATGACCTTGGGCAAGCTGTTTTACCTCTGGCCTTCAGTTTGCCAAGCTGCAATGTGACACCGATAACTTGAAGTTAATTGGTGAAGTGTTTTAAGACCTGCTAAAGATTAAAAGTGCCATAGGGAGCACAGGCATATTGAACAGTAGCCACACAACAGCTATCTGTGATGCTTATTGAGACTTGTTCCATTAGGAACAAGGCAGTGGTGGCTGTAGCACATGAAACAGTAGATTAATAGATTGGGAATCTATCGTGGGACCGTCTCTATGATTTCACTACAGGAAATTTGACAGTGTTCCTGAGCTTTATCTAGCTGCAATGTGAAGGAAGAGGAAGGATGCACAGCTATTATACAATGTAAGTTATGATGTGCTTGACTAAGGAAGAGAAAGAATGCAACTACTTAACTCTTCTCTGATAAATCTGCACACAGCTGTTGAATATAAACAGTTATGAAGCAGTGAAATAAGTGCTTGATGATGGTTTTTATAAAATTCCAAGCTCCTCATAGAGCAATAGGTGATTTTTGGGAGTCATGGCGACTTTCAGAAGTGACTAGCTACCGTACGAAGCAGCATGATAGTCTAAGGCAATAAAATATCCTCCAGATCCCCTTCGATGTAGAGGATGTGTGGCAGGTTTCTACCTTGACAGGGAATCTCATTAGGTATTGCTGGGAGGAAGTGACATAGTCAAGAAGCTACTCAACCTCTCTCTTTTCTCTCTAGCTAATCATGTTAGCCATTGGGAAGCAATTTTCTTTTATTGTTTTCTGATCCTTAGAGATGAGCTGATGATCACAGCCTTATTCTCTGAATAAGGAGAAAAGGTTTTGAGGGTTTTTTCCCCTCTTTCCTGGTATTTGAAAACTGTTCTCCCAGGCCCTGTTTTGATAATACCAGTATCTAGAATATGTATCTGAAATATCAGGAAGTCCCAAACAAGCTGTGTTCTGTTTAGGAACACTGGAACCTCATGTCTCCCTTTCCCCTCCAGACATATAGGTGTACATACAGTTAATCTTTAGCATTAAAAATAACATTTTAAATCTCTTGAGAAAGTTTCAGTGATCCTTTCAGGTCATTCACTGCAACAATTCCATTTTAGTTCAATAACTTGTAATCAGCTGAGATCACTTAGCAAATACATATGTGAAACTTCTTTTCCTGTAGATAAAAAAAAAAAGAGTTTATTTCAGTGTCAAAGGGTAAGTAAATTTTGCCACATCATTACCAATCTTTCTATTTTCTTGATGATTCTACAATAAATGACAATAAGTTTGTTATGGAAAGGAGATCTAAAAGGTGTGTAATTCCCATGATTTGTTCCCCTGGAGCATTCCTGATTATTGATACATTCTGACAGTTAAGATTTATATCATTGATTAGTGTGATTTAGAGTGTCATGGCTTCACATTCTTTGAGCCTTTCTAGCAAAGCAAGCAATTTAAAGTCATTGCATGTGATACAAGATTCCAAAGCAGTAATTCAGCTGCAGTGTTATGTTTGATCCAGCGTTTACTGCCTACCTACTATAACAACTGGCAGTTTATAAACTTAGAGATTAAAATGATGAGAGCTTTAGAAACTCATATAACAATAATGAAGAAGTAGTGTTTGAGTGCCTGTGATTTTCTTCTGCTGTTTTCTTCAGCATGATCAGGTATTTGGCAGATACTGGGGTTGTTCACAGGTGTGTGTCCAACCCATGAAGTGCAGATCAGCTATCATACTCAATCAAGCCAGAGAGAGTTCAGAGTGGGCAGGTTTGTTCATCTCTGTCTCCCAGATAATTTTATGCAATCTGAGTATCTGCCTATCTGCAGTATATCTCTGCTCAAAGTGTGAAAGTGAACTGCATTTTTTATTTCCTCCAAGCCTCATAGTATGTAGATTATCACTGGATGTTGTATTGTCTAGGGTTTAACAGCGTCACAAATTACCATATTCAGAAACAAGATATTGGAGTGGATGAACTTTAGGTCAGACTATGTCAAGCAACCTTTAAATTCCTAACTATGTCCATGCTGTTCAGGAACTGGACTGGACCTCTCTGATTCTGCCACTGAACTTAGATTTTCATAGCCCTGAATTTTCATAGTGGAAGTTGTTTAAAGGTTGTCTCAGCCAAAGCTATGCCTTGGCTTATCAGATATTACATTACCGCTGTTCCCAGAGAACTAAAATTTCCCCAGGTCCTTTCATGCAACCTATCTGTTAAATACCTGTTGACATGAAAACAGAAGTTTAAAAAAAAGTAATTCATAAGAAAAGTCTAATTATTTGTGACATTTCATCCATCATGTCCTAAGCTTCTCCAGAGAAAAGTAGTAACATTTCGTCTCCTTGACAGCAAACAACACACTGACGAACTGAAAAATGTTCTGCTATATTTCAAACTGCAGCATTTATGAGTAAAGAGCAAGTGCAAAATAAATAGCAAGAGTAAAGAGCAGGAACCCACATAAGTAGGGGGCAGAAGCTTGGAGAGCTTTCTAAAAGCTTTCTCTTGGGTTAAAAAACAAAACAATCCTTCAAAAATAACCAGAACGTTTCAGGGTAAGCAATCTGTTGGATTGAAGCTATAGTAATACCACTCAGCCCAATCTGCATTGACTTGCCTAACCACTCCTGAGAGGGGATGCCTTGGGTGGACGTGGCAGCATAGTGCAGTTCATGGAGAGCTACAGGACCCGACTGAAGATGGCTTGGAAACGGGTTTTTAGGATATCCCCCAACTCCCCATCCCGAGCACTTCAGGACTGCAAAAGGAGTGCTTATATGATGTAAAGGAAGAGAAGCAGAGCAAGACTGTGAAGCCTGCCCTCCTAATTTTTTCTTTTTGAAGATGATACCTGAGCACCTAAAGCATTGCTGTTAGTCCATACCAAAACTGACTTTGTTTCTGAATGCTCTCTCTGTGACATGCCAAGTTAGGCAATTCCCCATACTGGCATTCCCTCTCTCTCATTACTGTTAGGCTTCAATCAAGTTTTGGTGACTATCTGTTCATGGATGACCCATCTCTTTCTGCATGGCTCTTGTAGTCCTGCTTTTGGATCTAGATGCCTCTGCTCCAGAACCTTCAGGTCTCTCCCACTTCAGCAAAAAGAGGATCTCTGTTAGTAACCCAGATTCCTACAGACATTTGGATATCTAACTACCACTGTTCCTGGGTATTCAGAGATCTCATTTCTGTGAAACATGCTGTTTCCATCTATTGATGGAGTGTGAAGGTCATCTGTGATGGCATGCACATACAGCTTTTCAGCTGTTTTTCAGACCCTTATTGGTATCCTGTTGGCAGTTCTTATGCCCTCCAAACTTCATTTAAACAAACATTTAAACAAAGAAAAGTGCAACATCCCAAAGTAGGGCATCAATCAAATCTTCCATCTGGGAAGTCTAATGAAGAATAATAATGAGTTGGAGAATTTTGAAGTTGTTTGGGTGTTCTTTCTTTTCTGATCTCTTGTTTTAGAAGAAATCCTTACATGCAGAAGCTATAGCACAGTATTTCTCTTTTTAACTCTGAAAGGCTGTGATTGTTCTTTGAGGAAAAGACACGTTTATGCAGCCATTCCTAATCTTTCACAGGGTGGAGGTTCTTTCATTTCCATTCTTTTTCTTCTCTTTCCTTTTCTGTTATGCACACATACAAAAAACTCAGGAGTACATCATGAGCCGAGCTGTATTTTCTGTTTATTGCCACCAGGTTAATAACAGTAATGGTGCGAGGAGAAAATGAAGTGTTATGTAAAATCCTGCATTGCAGATTTTGGTGCTGATGCAAAGAGCTCAATAAAGTGTAACACTTTAATCATGGAGATAAAAATCACACAGCAGCTTCACAGTCTTCCAAGATGCAGAGCCTTAAGACAAAATAAAAGTGGGAAAGAAAGAGAAACCGACAATATTATTGAGTCCCAGAAAAGTTAGGGAAGAAAACAACCCACTTTCTTTTCTTGTGATGCTTTGATTCAATCTTTGTATTCGCAAGATAAACAACTGAAAATGTGTGTATATGAATTTCCTGGTATTAGAGAGAGCAAAATGCCACAGCCTTATACACAACTCAGTGACATTTACAGGAACCTGGAAACCTTTAAAAAACAAAGCAAACAACTCGTCCCCACAAAAAAACAAAAACAAACTACCACCACCACCCCCAAACCAAAAAACCCACCACCAGAACCACCCCCTATCATGGTATGATAATATGTCTTGTTTTTTTCAAGTAGGCAAGCAGCCCAGCACAGTTTTATCTATGGTGGTCCTGAGTACAAATTCAGCACCTAGCACAGAAGAGGACTCAATTTTGGATGGTGCTTATACTCTGCATTTCTTCACTGTTACTGAGCTTTGTGTCTCTGCTTCCCATTTGCATTTTAAGATCATAGTCCTGCCAAATGACTGTACATAAAGTTGTAGGTCGTTGGTGTGGGGTTATTTGGGGGGGGGGGGGGGGGGGGGAGAGGGAGGAGGAGGACGAGTTATGTGAAGATCATCTCCCCTGTACAGGGAAATTTGTGGATATAGTGATAGGGAGCACTGTGCTAAAAAGTTGGGACAGTGCTAAGGACTGTGTATCTTTGAGCTGAACCAGTTGCTGTGAGGCACCTGACTGCAGTTGTGTGCCAAGTTTACTCTTCTCTGGAAAATGTTTCCAAAAAAGTCCCTTCCCGCATAACTTGGCTATTGAAAAGAATATAAGGATATTATTTGTTGGAATAAACACAAAAAATGTGGAAATACCTAGTTCAGGGCCAAGAAGCATGCCTCGGGTAACGCAGAAAAGTGTCACATAGCTTTGCTCCTAGTATCTGGAAAGAGTAGCTGAATGTCATAGAATCATAGAATGGTTTGGGTTGGAAGGAACCTTAAAGATCACCTACTTCCAACCCCCCTGCCATGGGCAGGGACACCTTCCACTAGACCAGGTTGCTCAAAGCCCCATCCCGGGCCTTGAACACTTCCAGGGATGGGACATCCACAGCTTCTCTGGGCAACCTGTTCCAGTGCCTCACCACCCTCATAGTGAAGAATTTCTTCCTTATATCTTTTATATTTATATATATATTTTTATATATTTATATATAAAATTTATATTTTTATATAAAAATATATATATCAACATATTAGATATTAACTATATTATAATATAATTATAATAATATATTCTATAACATAACACAATTATAATATATAATGTATTATATACTATAATTATAATAATGTGCTTAATTATATTAATATATTAGTATATAATATATATCTAATATATAATATATATCTAATATATAGAGGGAATCTCTATTGCAGAGCGCAGTGACCATCCAGCTACCCCAGAAGGTATTTCTTCACACCAGGGTGGTGCAGTGCCAGCAGAGAAGCCATTTCAGAGAAGTTACATATTCAGCATGAAACGTAATTCAGTTTTAGTTGGTGCCTGGCCCTTTGGGGAATCAGTTGCCATTACTTGGAGGAGCACAGCAGCCTGCTGAGCCGAGTTGTCTAGTGCTCGAACAAGCAGAAGGAAGGGGGCATTACCTTAGCTTTATTGTGTGGTTTCCATTGGCCCTGTTCTGTCCCAAGGCTTGCATGTTTGCAGCCGGTTAGCACTGCCTGTTTCAATCTATTGCATAGTTATTCCCTTGGGTAAGATTCAAGGTTAAGTCAAGGGCATGCTAAACCTTGCTGTGGCTTGGAGGTAACCCAGAAGGTTTAATGTTTCCACCAGCTGTGATAACCATGTGCGTAAGTTTGGGACCACTGATTGAAAAACTCCTACAGAGACAGAATCAGGCATACATATTAGTGGGTTTTGGTATCTGATAAACACTGTCATCACTGCTTACCCATGATATGCCCATCATAAAGAGTGCCTGATTACATGGCTGGCTTAATCCATATAGCATGAAAGCTGACATTTTATATTACTTTATATCCTCTTGTCCAGCTGAGTTCACTTGCATGGAATTAACAGATGTCAGATTTGGACATTATGGGCATGGATGCCACAGAAATGTGTGTAAATAAACCAACCCTTGTGTAGTATTGTTAGAACAGGTCATGGTAAGAGATGGCAAAAAAAGAGAATGTTTCACAGGGCCCCGTAATATTTTCTTGGTGGATTTTCAGGAGAGCTGAGGGATGAATCAAACTGACATCACTTTGGAAACTAAAATCTTATCCTAAGGGTTATCTGAAGTAAAAACCTGCTTTTTTGCTGAGATATGTCTGTGTCCGTGAACCAAATCGGTTTCCCCATGGTGTGTTAAAACATTCATTATCCCTTGACGCAGCTGTAGTAATGGCATAGTGATCTTAACATTATCTTAGTGTTATACTTCGTATTTGTTTATACTTCATATTGTTTATACTTCATATTGTTTATACTTCATATTGTTTATACTTCATATTGTTTATGGTTGGACTCGATGATCTTAAAGGTCTTTTCCAACCTATATGATTCTGTGATTCTGTGATTTGGGGTAAAGGACCAGGTAGGCTTTAATTACCTGCATGTCTTGAAAGACAGTATATCTGGTAGCCTTGAGCTCATCCATAAAATTGAAGGGACAGTGGTTCTGGGAAACATGACACATCGTGTCAATAGGCCTTGTTTGCATTTGAAGATTGCAGGCAACTGGATGGATTGAAGAGCTGCCTTTTTCAGGACAGAAAGAAATAAAACCAAGGTGCTGTGGGTGTTGGGAAACAAAGCTTCTGTGCAGGCTGTGCTTTGCAGGGCAGGCCTTTGCCCAGGTAGGGGTTCATATGGAATCTCTGCTTATATGCCTGGGTGTCCTCCCAATGGAAGCCAGGGAGCATGGGAGGAAACCACCCACCTTGGCTTCACATGCTAGATCTGTGACTGGAGTGGGGCAGAGGCCTATAGAGCCTACCAGAGAGCACAGCTGGCCCACAAGAATGGACACAGTGGTAGAGACCTGAGCTTGGGAAAGGAGGCATTGTTCATCTATTTCTTGAGCAGACTTCCTCAGACCCATCTTGAATACTACCAGACGGATCGTACTCAAGTCTCACTGCTCCAGATGCAACCAGATGCTCCTGGTTATTTGAGAAGAAAGCAGAGAGACAGGTTCTTCATATGTTGTTATGGCTGTCCTGCTGGCTCAGTTAAAACCCTTTTTATCTCAGGATAAAGCTTAAATTCAGAATCAATTGCTTAAGATACTCCCATTCTCTTGTATTTTTCTTTTCCTTCACCCCCAACCCTGCACACAGTAATTCTGTATGAATCATACGATTGATTCTTTGGGTGGGGGGACAATAAATGAACAGCTCAAGCAGCTGATTGGGCTGGAAAAAAGGACAAACCTCCAAATATTTAGACTGTTTTTGTCTAGCTGGATTGGTTCCCTAGATCATGACATGGACTCCCAGCAAATTGTGCCAGCTTATGGTATTGCATGGTCCTGGCAATGAGTGGTGACCCATCTGTGGGGGAAGTGGAGAGGATGGAGTTTTTGAGGCTGTCCTTGTTGCCAGAAACACGCATGTGAAAACAAAGGGTCAGTCCACAATGGGGCTGTGACATCTTCTGAATGAAAGGGCTGGCAGTGCGGGTGAATGCGCTGGAATTAATTAATGCAGGTAATGCTTTTAAGTTGGGAATTGCTAGAAACACCAGCACCATTTGTTGCAGAAACAATAGACTCTTTTGCTGTTTGTGAGCATGGCAAAAAGCGGAACTCGCCAAAGACAGAGGGACCAATGTGATGATGGGTGAACGTTAGAATATACTTTCTGATAGTAACGCAGTGATTGGGATAGCTTCTAGTCCTGGGAGACTAGAAACACTGTCTGTTTGCAACTTTAAAAAGAGCGAGTCGGTGATTTCCTAGTGCTGGGTACATAGCGATAGTGCTCTTACCTCCCAGGCATTTAGATTTTGTGTGTGTGCCTTTTCTAAACGTTTATTACTATTTCCTCTGCTTTTAAAATACAGCCAGACTATTTTTACTGGGGCAGTGTGAGTGTGGTGGTTTTCTGGGGGTTTTTTTTGTATGGGTTTCACTCGATATAACACATAAGAGTTAAAAACAATCAACATAAAACCGTACGAAGCACTGGCTGGATCTGTGGTTAACCCTCATTTTAAAAAATATGAGGTTACTTTTTGCCTGTGTCTTTTTAACACTGTGGATCAGCTCTATGCTAGAAAAAGCCAGAGAGGGGCAATCCAGCCTAGAACTGAAAGAGCTGCTATGGTACATCATCTGTTACTCCTGGTGTGCTCAGTGAGCCAAAGTGGTTAAAAATGTTGCTACACCTTTCCATAGACTAGGGTGGCATTCTCTGAGCATGTTGCTTGCAAATGTACTTGTTTGATAGACTCCCTGGTTAGAATCAGTACTCATTTTCCTTGCCAGGAAGAATATAAGAGAAAAGAGAAAAAAAAAAAAAGGAAGGTAATTGATGGCAAGCTTTAAGGGTCATCACAGTATTTGCTTCCACTTTCATTCTTTTACAATGGCTTTAATACTGTGCAATTATGGACTTGTTTTAAGTCTTCTCATTTTCTCTTACAAGCAGACCACCTCACGTTTTAAACATCTGCAGTAGTTCCATCAATGAAACCAGGGCTATTGTAGCACTGAAATCTCTAAAATTGCAGTGATTTTCAGTTGGATAGTGATCCACTGTACATCTGGAAAGGTAGGTGTTGCTCTCAGGGAGCTGTATTTGGCATAATTTCCTCCTCAAGAACAGGACACAATGAGATCACAGCTTCTCCTGGTCTCAGCTGTTGAGCAAATCCCTGTCAGGCCTAATACCCAGTGCTCTTTTCCCCTTGATCAGCTGGGCTTTGGTCATTGCTGAGTTGAACATTGTTCACTAAATGAATAGCTCCCAGAATGCAAACTTCACCTGTTATCCTGCCATTTAGGAAAATTGAGAGTTTTTAGTCTTTTGTACTCTGCATTCAAGAGATGAGAGGAAAAAAAACCACCTAAATGCCTCCATTTAAATGTAAATTTTGACTTTTCACGTCTGACAAAGTAGGGTGTTTGTTTTTATAAACAATATATATATAAATAAAAGCCATGGAATTGAAAGAACAAAACCCCTCTCTTGTTGATATTGATATATTTTCGACATAGTAATCTTTGCTCTCATCATGTTATGTATTTTTCTGTTTCTTTTTACTTTAATTTTGCTGTGAGAACAAGAACAGGAGATCGTTAGGAGGGAATACTCTGGTGCTGGCTTGTGGAGAGAAAACATGCCATCTGCCTAATGTGTTTCATCTTGTGTCAGTCTAAGATGTGTTGTTTGGGTTTAACATGCCAGTCAATAGCCTAGAAAGAGTGCAGGCAGCAGCTCTGACATATCCTGGCTAAGGCTCCAAATCCTTCCTGCTCTTCAGAGACTACGCTCACTATGAAACAGGCCACAAGATTTTGGGCAGAAGGTACAGTTCTTATCACCTACTGCATCCTTGCATTAGAATCCAAGAGGCATTTGTGCAATGAACTGAAGTGGTTTGGGATATATTTTCAGTCTTCACCATATTACACTGTTAAGAAGCAAAAGCAAAGACCCAGTCTGAAAGTGGGTTATTTCAAAAAGGTCTGGCTGGTGGGTCTGAGGGGCTGGTGGTTGAGGAAGCGGTGATGTCTCCTTAGTGGCAACCACACAGTACAAGCTTCACCCTTCTCTGCTGCGTTAGGGAAGAGCTGGAGAAGCCATTTGGCGTAGCATCACACACTGACGTGCACTTGAGTCCCAAAGGCAGAATAGTCATGCAATGGAGCCCTCCTTACTCTGAACTGGCAGGTCTCTACTGTCTGTCTGTCTGGAGGTGGGTCAGAATGAGCTCAGCGTCTGTCCCTGCTCCACTGTGCAGTGGGGACTCAGCTGCCTGCAGGGATGGGGCACGTTTTGGGGCTCAGCGCTGTGGTCAGGACACATCAGTGGCCCGGTTTCAGAAATGGGGCCTTCTTCTTTATCAGATGTTTCCTCTTTCAGTCACAGAATTCTTGCCTGATAAACGGATGGCACATGTCTCAGCTGGGTAAAGGTAGCTGGTCACATTTTGTTACACCGTGTGTAATAAAGACTTTAGCTTATTTTTTTATTAAGGAAAGAAGTTGGCAGACAGCTTTAAATGTCTGCCTAAGGACAAAATGAACTGAGTTTTGTAGATAGCTGCTTTTTTTTTCTTAATAAATAAATAAATGGAAAGATTTTTATGTTGATAATAAAAATAACTAATGCAGAGCTTTTTCCACTAGTGCCTGGAGACATGGACAGATGTGGGATTTTGAAGGGATAAAGAATTGAAATCTGTTGGCAGGTAGTTGTATAAAAATGGCTATCCTTCCTGCCTCTTATTACAGACCGGCATTAAACAAATGAAGAGTCTCTGAGAAAGCTAATGATGACAGGATCAGGTTCCAACCATCAGAGATAGCAGAAACCTCCTCCCTTCAGAGAAATTTAAAGTTAAAGGGAAGTGGTTGGGAAAGGTGGGAGCTTTATTAAAGTATCCTTCCGGACTTTCTCCAACTCACAATGTGGTGTGTGGGAGTGTGGAGGGGAGAAAACTGCCAGGGAAACTATGATGAAACAGAGCGAGTTCACGAAAAGTTTGGTTTGCCCATGAGTTGTCTGCTGAAGTTTTGCACGATCACTTTCCGCCTCCAGAGAACTTTCGCTACGCTGCTGTTGCATGTAGTTGGTTTCTGGCTTGCTGTGTGGTCTGTTGTTGGAATAAGAGGGTAAACCTTGTTTTCTCACTTTTATGCTTCTGATTCTCTTCCCCTATTCCACTGCGGGGGGAGTGAGCAAGTGGCTGTGTGGGGCTTAGCTGCCTACTGGGGTTAAATCACAACAATATTGCTTCTCCATGCAATCATATTGTAGGGCCAATCTCCTGAAGCAGTCAGTAATGTGTATCATAGAATTGGCTAGTCACTCTAGTGTTTGGTAACTCAACCTGAAAACAACATGTGGACCATCAGTGTTGATGCAGCATTTAGGAGAGCAAAGATCAAATGTTGATCTGATATACCTACAACTCAGAGCAAATTGCTTTGCTGTCCATTATAGACAGCTGTAACAGTTACAGGGGAGAAGGATGAAAACAAGTTTAAAATATTTCTTTGTATTTAAAGATGCATTTTTACATACACACACTTATAAAGGTATGTATATACACACATAGAAGAAAAAGCAGACAAAAGTACCTAAATCTCTAAGTCAACCATTGGCAGTGCGGGTCAGCTTCTGCTGTCCAGGGTGGGAAATATCCTTCTTCAGAGCCCTACTATACCTTTGTTTAGTTATGCCCTGCTGAATCCTCTTGAGATTGTCACTTCCTGATTATTTCTTATACCACTGTGCTGAATCTTGAGTCCCTGATGTTTTGCCAGACCTGAATATTCTTTCTGTAGGAAATGGTAAAAAAACCCAGTGGTCTCCAATATGTGCTTGCAGGGGATACATTGTCTTTGATATCTTCTGACTTTACTTATAGGCACAGTTAGCTGCCCTGCTGTTTGGTCTGACAGGCAGAACACAAGGTGATATTGCCTGCAGCAATATGTTTGCCTATTGGCCAGTGTGGGTAGGGGACTATTGGAGGAAAAAAGTTTCAGATGCAACTGATGCTGATAAGTGCCTTGCAAAAGGCATGATATGTTGTGCTTTCAGTTGAAAAAGCAGATCCTTCCAAAATGACCATTACATTTTAGCTTTTATAGTACTGTACAGATAATATATATTGCTAGATGTAAAGCACAGAGAAAACATTCTGCAGTTTGGTGCAAAATGCTATGCTGCTCTGTTTCTGAGTAGGTCAAACCCAAGAAAACCTATTCTTCCAGTTGTGGATGGATCTTGGGTCAACAAGAGAATATCAGGGACAATTCTTTTTTTTATTTGTTAGCATGCTGTCCCTCCCCTCGGTAGCTACGTCTGATGTATAGTCCCTAATCACTTTCAGTGTCCTTGTGTTCCTGTTTATCAGCTTTCACTTTTGTCTCTTACTCGGATGTGCTTGTTGCCTGCACTGAGTACAAGGAAGGAAAAGAAAGACGCAACTTGCAAAGGAACAGAATAAGACTAATGACCATGGATAACTTCTGCTTGTGGTGAGGCTGTGCCAGGAAGATGAAGAGAAAGAATTAGTTTGCTTTTCAGCTGTCAATCACTAGTAAAGCATGTTCACAATGTCCATCCACAGCCTTCCTGTCTTCCCAAGCAAGTAGATGGCCCCATAACCCTTGAATGACACATTTCATGTTGTTTCCTTCCACCTGACTGGGCAGGTTTGCAGTTTGCATGCAGATATGTTTATTTCTTTTTTACTCCACATGGATCTATGTAAAATAAGAACAACCTCTACACGTTCTCTCATAGGTCCAACTAATCAAATTTTCTGGGTATGTTGTTAGTAGGCAGAAAAAGATACTCAGGGGCGTGTATAAGAAATTTTACATGTGTAAAATGAACCTTTACCTTTGATGTCCAGCTTGTAGTTATCATTGGTTTAGGGGTTTCTTGAGCTGAAAGCTTTATATAGAGCAGGACCTACCTTACAGTAATTTGTCTAATATCTTTTTAAAGTAGACAGTTTAAACTGTAGAAATATGCATACTTTTCGCCACCAGTCAACACCTTAACTTTTCAGGAACTACAAAAGTCTCATTCTGCAGCATAAATTAAGGTCTAATTGGAAAATAAGAACAGTGGTGCTGCATCTAACCCAAGGTCTATTTGGCTCAGTATCCAATGAGCTATCGCAGATGCTAAGGGATAGACTAAGAACAATGCAAAGCTTCTGGAAATGTATAATTTGGGGATTTTCTGATCAAGAAATTGTGCCCACTGCTTTGTGTGTAATAACATAATGTAATCTTTTTCTTTGAATTTATCTAACTGATCTTTGAGTTCATCTGTGTTTTGGCCAAAATCTGGTGGCAGTGAGTTCTACAGTATAAGTATAAGCTAATTTAAAAAGCACTTAATTTTGTTTGCCTTAGGTCTTCTGCCTGATGACTTTGTATTCTGACAGCTGTTACTTATTTAGTAAGAAATAGTGAATAATGCCATATATTATTTCAGAGACTAGAGAAACTGGTTGTTACAGAGTTTGATTTGACTACACGCAATTTGTCCAACTGGAATAGTTCCTAGGAAATTAGGGGACAGGGAGTCATAACTCCTAGCCATTGTTTCTGAGTCTACCACTCTTTGCCTTTGTAATTGAAGGAGAAGCAGGCAATGTCTTTGGGCCTTATTTATGTACTTGCAAAGTAAAGACTGTGTACCTTGGTCAGAAGGTTCTACAGAGGTATAATTAAAAGTTAGTGGTAAAACACAAAACTATTAATACTGCTATGAAGTGAATAGTTGAATAGGAAGTCTTGAGCTTAATATAGTTTCAGGTGTATAAGCAGCAATTAATGATGCCTGAAAGACATTAAATGACGTGCATATGGTCACAGCAAGCAAGTGACTGTCTAAGGAACAGTACCAAGGAGTGCTAAAACCCTCAATACAGCTACTGGGAGCATTTCAGCTGAGCAAACTTTCAGAACCAGACCAGAGCCAAATTGAATTATCCAGTGAAAACATGGTCATTTAGATATTTCTGTTTTGTAACCCAATTTTCTTGCTTTAATTATCAGAATAAGGAACAGTTACTGCCTCAGCTTCTTTCTCCCGTCCTTCCTCCTTCCCTCCCTCCCTCCCTTTCTTCTCCCTTCCTTCTCCCTCCTTTCTCTATTTCTGTCTTTATTTCATAGTAGGGTTCCTTCCCTCTCCCAAAAAGCTGTTGATTCTTTTGCCACAATTCTCCCCTCTCTTTTTTGAAAAGCCTTCTTTCTGTAGAGCCAATGCTGTTCAGTAGCAGGCAAGTGAGCAAGGTGGGATTTACAGAGCTTGTTCTGCGGGGCATATGGTGGGGACATGCAAGTGAGGTCTGAGATGGGCAGAGCCAAGTGAGATCAGCAAAGTTTAGGGTGAGGTAATGCCCCAAGACCCAGTTTAATCCCAATGCTTTATCCTAATTATTCAGGCAACTAAAGACTTCAGAGCCTGCGAAGGTCAAAACCCATGTTGCTGAGTGTATGTGCATGTTTGCTCCTAGATGAGGGAGAGAGAAAGGATGAGACAGAACAATAACTGTCCTTGTTCAGACTTGCCCTTCTAGTTTTGGCTTGGGGTCAGGCCCAAAATCCAGAAGAGTGTATTTCCTGGTTCCTATTCATTTAGACTAAAAATTATACAAGAATTGTCCATGCAGCTGACCCAAAAGTCTTGTCTAAACTTGATCTGGGTCTTAACATTGTCTCTTTGCCCCCTCTCTAATTTAATATGCATTTGAACAGAAGTGGCTTCTTGACAGAGCCTTTCACCTCCAGGTCACCCTTTCAAATCCAATTCAGGCCTGTCGTGACCAAATGTTACTACCATCTGACGGCTCTTCTGTGTCCTGTGTGAATTGTTGGCTTCAGTCCAGTAGCTGGTGGACAGGTGCCTGAATTGCAAAAACTGCCAGAGTTGACACTAACTGGACGTCTCTGCAGAGGGGTCAAAGAATGAATCAGCCTGGCAGATGAATTAATACTTAACTTGTACGCGCTGTGATGCTTTATATCTTCAAAGTGCTTTACAAGCGTCAGCTAATCCTCAGGAGGTGTTGTTATCTGCACTGGCAGGTGAGAGAAGCAAGCAGATAAAGAACCAGGATCAGAATATGCATGTTGCTGACCTCCCAATCTGGGGCCAAAACTATGAGTTTAGCTCCTTTCAGGGCTACTGATGGGCTCACCAGAGCAGGGTTCAAGCTCATTGAAGGGGGTCCTGTGTTCTTCTATGGATGAAAGCATCCCTTACGTTTTTAAGACAGGCAGGAAAGCAGTGTTGATGAAATCCATGGAACCAACAGAAGTCTCTTCTCCATCTTCTTTGAGGCACTAATGAGTCATGTCAGATTATGGCTGTCATTAAGAGGTATCATTATTTAGATTGAGAACTCTCCACGTAACCGGATTGGTAAATAATTACTTTTGAATGGCAACTGGGTTGGAGCAGTTCATTCTGAAAGACAACAGCTCTTGGAATGTCATTGACAAGGTGACCTGCCTAATGGATGAGGGGAAGGTTGTGGATGTTGTCTACCTAGAATTCAGTAAAGCCTTTGACACTGTTTCCCATAGCATTCTCCTGGAGAAACTGGCTGCTCATGGCTTGGAGGGGTGTACTCTTCGCTGGGTAAAGAACTGGCTGGATGGCTGGGCCCAAAGAGTGGTGGTGAATGGAGTTTACTCCAGTTGGTGGCCGGTCACAAGCGGTGTTCCCCAGGGCTCTGTGTTGGGGCCAGTTCTGTTTAACATCTTTATCAATGATCTGGATGAAGGGATCGAGTGCACCCTCAGTAAGTTTGCAGATGACACCAAGTTGGGCAGGAGTGTTGATCTGCTCGAGGGTAGGAAGGCTCTGCAGAGGGACCTGGACAGGCTGGATCAATGGGCTGGGGCCAATTGTATGAGGTTCAACAAGGCTAAGTGCAAGGTCCTGCACTTGGGTCACAGCAACCCCATGCAACGCTACAGGCTTGGGGAAGAGTGGCTGGAAAGCTGCCCAGTGGAAAAGGACCTGGGGATGTTGGTTGACAGCCGCCTGAATATGAGCCAGCAGTGTGCCCAGGTGGCCAAGAAAGCCAATGGCATCCTGGCTTGTATCAAAAATAGTGTGGCCAGCAGGACTAGGGAAGTGATCGTCCCCCTATACTGGGCACTGGTGAGGCCGCACCTCGAATACTGTGTTCAGTTTTGAGCCCCTCAGTGCAAGAGAGACATTGAGGGGCTGGAGCGTGTCCAGAGAAGGGCAACGAAGCTGGTGAAGGGTCTGGAGCACAAGTCTGATGAGGAGCGGCTGAGGGAGCTGGGGTTGTTTAGCCTGGAGGAAAGGAGGCTCAGAGGAGACCTTATTGCTCTCTACAACTACCTGTGGCGAGGTGGGGGTTGGTCTCTTCTCCCAGGTAACAAGTGATAGGACAAGAGGAAATGGCCTCAAGTTGTGCCAGGGGAGGTTTAGATTGGATATTAGGAAATTGTACTTCACTGAAAGGGTTGTCAAGCACTGGAACAGGCTGCCCAGGGAAGTGGTTGAGTCGCCATCCCTGGAGGTATTTAAGAGATATTTGGATGAGGTGCTTAGGGACATGGTGTAGTGGTGGTCTTGGTAGTGTTAGGTTTACAGTTGGACTTGATGATCTTAAAGGTCTTTTCCAAACTATACGGTTCTGTGATTCTGTGAAATAATCTGAAAAAAATGCATGAAGTGTTATGAAGAACTGCTAGAAGGTCATGCAGAGTTAGTGGTACATCAGTGTTTGCAAGCTGCTTCTGCAAAGACACTTAGAATACATTGTCAGATTGTATAAAGGTGTCTACAGGAATAAGGAGAAATTGGCTTTTTTGCTTCATATCAGTGAGAATAAGAGTGGTTCTAAAGTGGCATTTTCCCTTCTCTGGAAGTAAGATGAGGAAACTGTTTGGTTTTTTTAAAAATATTTTTAACCTTTAGAAGCTTTTTTAAAATAGTAAACCACTTTTCTACTATTAATTTCTTACATAAATAATTGCTGTTGTTGCCGTGGTGTTTACAAGGATGAATGGAGCAGGTGGCCCATGAGATGATGAATGGAAGGAGAAAGATGTTGTCCCTATGGTTACAAAGGGGTAGTGGCATACCTCTGAAATAGTGCCTCTAATAAGGTGTGGCTTACATCATCTGCAAAACTGGAGATGACACTGTAGGACTGACTTGTCAGAGGTTATAAAGAATGGCAGAGGAAAATGTTCTTGGAAGTATTTGACTTTTTTTTTTTTTTTTTTTTTGGTGAGGGTTTATGCTGGCCCTTTGAAATTTGGGGAAAAAATATGGGGAGAAGGTAAATGTAAGAAAAGTGATTTGGGTAAAATTCACCTTACCAGGCATCCAAATCCAGGTATTTCAAGGGAAGCTTGAAAATGTGAACCATATCCAGTTAGTTTGAATTCCACCTCATGTTCCTTTGTATAGTCAGAAGGAGACAAGTGTTGTGCATCCCTAAAGAGCGATTCAAAGCAGTGGGCAGAGTTCCCTGGTGCTGAAAGGGCCAGGACTGGTGCTTTCTAGCTGAATGTAGACTGCTGAACATGTGATGCTGAATGGTCAGTTTTCCTTTATTTTGATTATTAGCACATTGTGCTTGTGTTTTCTGGTGTCACCACTGTAGGCGTTGCCAAAATAACTAAGCATGGGGTACAGCGTGTATGTCAAAATGGATATATTTGAGATCTATGCAGAATTTTCTTTTGAGAGGTTCTGGACCTGAGGAAACATCAAATAGCTGGTCTCCTGGGAATTTCTGAATCTTTTCTGAACCAAAAGGGGCAAACTCCTTACGCTGTGCCAACTGTTGTATGTCCATTTGCTTCAAAGAGTGGCTTAGCAGTAGGAGTGCAAAGTCTGCCTGAAGGCTGTTATGTTCTCTACCATTAATGACAAGCCATGGTTTTAGTGGCTTGTATAAAACATTTCAAAGAGTTTATCCCATTCCCTGTATGAAATATTGGAGTGAAGAAGGCTTTTGGATGCTCTTTCTCTAAACCAATTGCTATGCCCAAGAATTAATAAAATCCATATTGAAGTGACAGCTGGTGGACAGAGCTGGCTTCTTCCTGCATCACTTGTCTCTCTAGTGGCTCATGTTCCGGGCTCAATGCACATTTATCCTTTTATTATGGCATTTATTGATTTTTTATTTATTTATTTATTTATTAAATATCTGTTTCCTGAAGAATCATAATTGCACTGTTCAAAATCTAACTTTGGTCGTATCAGCACTAGCTATTAACATCATTCTTTCCTTCTTTCCTTTTGCTCTTTAATTACTGACCTTCCAAAGGCATTCAGCTAATGAAATAAAAATGCAGACAAGTGAGAATATATTTTCTCAAAACTTTACATGGCATTATGAACCAGTTTCCAGCTTCTGTGCTACTTTGACTATTTCATATCTTGACAATGTATGTGAGGTCTTATTCTTTAACCATGGTTTCTTTCATTTTTCCCCCTCCCTAATTTATATGTATATTTCTCAAGCTGTCAGAAACTTTAGACTGACTCAGGAGAACAGTAGAAAGTGTGTGTCACAAAGGCAGGGATTCAAATGAACTTTAGAGCAGAAATTATGTTGCTTATCTATCCTGGTTTTATGTGTTAAGTGGCAAGAAGAGGCAAAGACCATTCTTTTCAAGGAAGAGAATGTTAACTGTTGTTTTCTAGGAAGTGGGGTTCAATCGATGTCTCTGTCAGTCTAGTGAGTGATTTCTGTTTTGACACACAGAGAAAACAAAGACCAAGTCTGCCTTTGTTTTCTCCAACTCTGTAAGCTGGGTCATCCAGGTAATTACAGCTTTACTTAAGAAAGAGAGTGCAAGAGAGAAAATCTTTGCTGCTGCTTGTAAGCACACGGAAAAGACACTCGAGGGAATTAAATTGCATGATGATTTTTATAAGGCATCTGAATCATTTTGCATTCCACGTCTAAAGCAGAAAATGATGAGTTTAATATCATATTGTAGAATGTAACTTGTAAGTCTCTCGGAAGGCAGCTATGGCATCCAGAGATGTTTGAGCCTGGCTATTTTTTTTTTTTCTGCTTAAAGGCTGAAGCAAATGTGACTGTGAGACTTTGAGCCACCTCTAAATTTATTCCCATTCTTACTTGTAGATGCTACCACTTTAGAAGCCATAACCAGGGTGGGTTCTGGTGTGTAGATGCTGACAGATAACCCTGTGGTTTAACAGAAGATAGGATTGGTTTATGTTTTAAGTGTGTTTGTATGTGCTAATGTAAATGCACACATACATTTATTAACTTCATTCTCCCATTAAAATTCTCCCTATCTCAAAAAGAAACTATTTCAGAAGGTCAGCTCTCTGCTGATTTTTCTGAAATTCCCATCAGGAGGTGAAATTATATATTTAATAAAATGTTAATTCTGTGATACTGCCTAAATTGCAGGAGATCAGTAATTATGTCAAAATCTTCCAGAGAACCTCAACTGAAATATGAAACTTTATTCCCTAGCTTAAATTTGTAGTGTGGCAGTGGGTGAAACAGTTCCTACACATAAAGTACTTATGAATATGTATGACTCTAAAGAGAGAGAAGAAATACCATTATCGTTCAGGAACATACCTTCATTCTTTTGTGAAACTTGTCTGCAGACAAATTGTCTACTACTTGGTCTACTACTTGGGGCACAAGGTGGCAAACTTTGAGTTTAATATCCCAGTGACTGGGCTGTTATTGTCCATTTTAAGGCCACAATATCTTTGTGTCTGTGAATAAAGAGAATTTCTCCATTAGGAACTCATGTGTTATATTAACAATGCACTGAATTATTTTGTTCTGTAATGGAGAATGCTCAAGATGCTCCCCTTTGATAAAATAATGAATGTGATGAGAAGAAAAGAAATGTGAAACACAGAAATACTGTTCTGCTCACATACAGCAGTGTCTGGGAGTAGTACATCTAACTGGCAATTACTCTAGCAGTGTTAGTTGAGTTTAGTACTCAACTTACTAAATAAGATGGACAATTGCAAATTTGGACTATATTTACTGGGCAGGAATATGTGAAATAGAGTTTTTATATGTTCAGTAGGAGGGTAAGGAACAAAGACCAGAAAAAACAGTTGAATAGTTACTGTGGGCTGACTTAGGAAATGACTTTTGAAATACGTTGTAATGAATGACTGGATAAATGTTTTTAAACACTTGTTTGGGTGATGAGCTATCTGTTGAATGTCATAGTTTCCAAATAAGCAATCTGGAAGCTTAATCTTTAGGTGAAGGTGATATCTGTGAAGGACACTGTTTTCTCACAAATAACCATTGTAACCAGACTATTTGAAAATGGTTTTGATGATCAAGAAAGATCTTCAAAGAAACTTCAGCACCCCAAGAGATTCTCTAAAATTCTCTGGAACGCTTCTATCAGCAATTTTTTTAGTGAGAATCCTAGGAGAGTTTAGAAAATATTCTCTAGTGATACTGTGTTAGACTGGATGACTTGATCAATTGAATACTAAGCTGAGGATCAGGCCACCCATGTTCTCCAGGTGAATTTCTTGCTGCATAGCCTATGGAAAGTTATCTTAGTAATCTGTGCCTCTGTTTCCCTGTTCGTAGACACCTTCTTTTGGAAACAATTTGATAGCTATGGATGAATAAGTATAGTATGACACAGCACAAATCATAGTTTATGCCAGCACCTTTATTTGTGTTGTTTAAGACACAAATGATACTAGTCTATTGTTATATATCTCACTGTGCTTCTCAATCACTTTATATTAGTAAATATGTCCCTATAAAGAATTCTGTCTAGTTGTTCTAAAATAAGTATGACTTAGGTCACTGACTTCTATGTGAAGGACATTCATGCTTTACAAATATCCAGTTTAACTAGATTATCTCCTCACTTCATCATCAAATCACTGTTTTGAGACTCTGCAACATGTTCTGTTTTATGGTGATATGCCAGTATGCATCTGATCTCATCAAATTCTGTTTCTGATGGGGAAATTATCTTATGAAAAATAATATTACTCAATCTTGGTTTTAATTTCTGTATGCTTGGAGAGGAAGAAAATCCTATGTGGTATTTCATCCTGTCAATGCTAATCTTTCTCTTCAGTGCTATATCTCCGAATAGCAGATGTGTGTTTTATTGCAGTGTTGGTCCTCTATAGCACAGCATAATGTTTTGGCAGGAGCAAACAATTTATTGTATTAGAGTCAAATACAATCAAATGTTCCTTTTCCTACAAAGCATGGCCAGATATTGATATTGCATTAGCTAACATTTTAACATAGGAGAGGCTTAATAAGATACAGTATTACTCTCTCTAGGCTGTTTAATTAAACTAAACAGTCACTGTGTATTGTACATTGGTTTTCTGCCAAGGGAAAGTAAATCTGTATCATATTAGTTTCACATACTGAATGATGTTCTCCCCCCATCAGAGACTCTCTAGAAGAGCTGACACTGCTGTCACATGAACTGCATAATACAAACTGCGTTTGTATTACATCGGGCTGTCTTGTAGCTCAGTATTCTCCAGTAGCCTGAGCAGGCTTTGTGTACAAATGAGACATGTGGCCGGAGAGCTACACGTTATATTTTACTGGCCAGGGTCCCTATTCGCTGCTGACGGGTAGAGGGCTAAGCATTGAAATCCCTGTCCTGCTACCAGAACTCTTCTCCATCCCCCTGTTGGGGCAGGGAGATCTGCACTGTAACCTTCTGGTCACCAGGAAGGTTCTTACTGGCCCCATGGTGGCCAGGTGACAGGGGTGGGTTTGTCACTGTCTAGTCACAGAGCACCATTTGTTCAGGACCAGCAGTTGCAAGAGTTTGGGGAAACTCTGGGTAATCCAGTGGCATCTGCTCTGGTAACACGTTTTAGTACTGGATGGTGCCTTCTCACTGCTGTCAATGGCACTGTACATGGTGATCGAGGTGAACATTCACTCTTTGCCACTGATGGCAGGGGAAGTAGTATCACTTATACATGATGTGAGGAAAAAGATGAGTCCCTGGACTGGAGACTTGAGCAGCGTTTTCTTACAGAGCCTTCTGACACTGAATTGTCAATCCAGGAAGGGTATGGGGAGAGCAGGCACTTGTGTGTTAGGGGGTCCTGGTGTTTTCTTTTGAAGCAAGAATTGATGCAGAATCACATGGCAAGCTACAAGCGGAGAGGCATTCAAGGCACTTGCTTTTGGGAGTTGTTCTGTTGAATTACTACTACAAAGCAGACTAAGACAAAAACATTTGGGGTATTTCTCCTTATAAACCAAAATAAACTGCATGGGAAATACTGAAGGTTTTTTACACAATTTTGAGCCTGCCTTTCCTGGCAGAAGGGTACGTTTGCATATTGCGGTGCAGCACTATGCAGAGACGGCAAAGCTATTGCCGAACAATCGTGCTCTAGAACTGGAAGGTGCATATTTTTATCAGTGGCACTAAGCCCTGTATCAAAGCGAAGGATAATGCTTTGGCTCTATTTTGCACAGTGTCCTGTGCTGCGTAAATGTTCCGGCCTTCCCAGAACAGGTAAAGAAGTGTCTGTCATGGTCCTGTGTTGCATCTCACATGCACCCCCAGAGAGGCATGCATGGTTGGATGCATCAAAGCAAGGTCTTTAGCATGGCTCTCTGATGCAGGCACCATGGTTAGATTCAAGGATGGCAGTATTGGATTTATGGGAGGCTTCACCTACATAACACAGTTATGATTTATCTCATGCTGAATGTTTTGTTGTTGTTGTTGTTTTCCCTCAACAGAAGATTAACCTAGAGTTCTATATTGACATCCATGCCCACTCCACTATGATGAATGGCTTCATGTATGGGAACATCTTTGAAGACGAGGAAAGATTTCAGCGACAGGCTGTTTTTCCCAAGCTACTCTGTCAGAATGCCGAAGACTTCTCTTACGTAAGCAATGTTTCTCTAATTAATTTATTCCTAATTTATTTTTTAATGATAAATCTGTGGCTTAATTGGATTGTGTGAATTTTATTTTAATATGAATAGAAGGCTACTTAAATTTTTTGTCATTATTAGCTACCATCTTCCCTCTTAGACTTACCTTATCCAAAAGTGGTAAGTTGTGATCTTATGTATTGTCATTAGACACATGAACAGAAGCAGGTTCTTCATCTTCCATATTATAACCTTTGGTTCTGAATTATTGGAACACTTAGTTTTTATCAGAAGATCCTTTGTCTTTTGATCAACTGGATCAGCTTTATTGTTTCATTGTTTATATTATATTATATTGACAAATTTTTTTACTTTTACACTTTAATAATATAATAGCAAATAGAAGTAAAATAATAAACTTCAAAGAAAAGGTTGGATAATCTTCTGTTGAAAGTTGTAACAAAAACAATGTATGCTTTTGAAATTCTTTTATATTACCATGGAAAACTGTTCTGCAAGAAAATCTGCAATTGCTCAATACATGTCTTGTAACTTGGAAGAAAGTATGCGTGTAGGTATCTCTGGATATTGGAAATAAATGGTAAACTCCTATAAACGAGTTGGAAAGAGGCATATGTTTTTAGAGCAAGTTTCAAATAGAGTAGAACAGATCCTTAGCACACATTGGTTGCAGTAGCTCTGCAGAAGTAAGTAGATTTAAGACTCTGGTCCAGTGTGTTGCAACTTTGTGTCCAAGTATGACATCCTGGCCCTTTCCGTAGCCTCTTTTGTGCATCAGTTTTCCTTGAAAGCTGTGCAAGTAGAACACACAATGCCCAAGCCTGCCTGCAGCTGCTTGTTTGCTTCTCCTGGCCCACCTTACACACCTGTGGAGCTGCCAGCTAAGCTACTTCTCTACAGCCATCCCTTGCTCTGTTTCAGTCTATGCACTCCAGGTTTGCTTAAGTGGACAGTCCTTCAAATAAGAGGTGTTTGGTCTCCCATTGTGCTTTGACTGGGATAAGGAATCTTCAGAAATGCATCTCAGCCAAGGCAGTGGGAACTTCCAGCCATGAGCTGTGAGGAGGGAAGGCAGTGGAGGACATTTGGCAGCTATTAATGGGAACAGACTCAATTAAAAATTACTTCGGAACCCTGCACCAAGCAGAGAAGAGCAGAAGAACCTACTGTTTGGGCCCTGATTTTATGTCTGTTATGTTCTTAACCCTCTTTGTTACCCACCATACATTTTCCCAGTCTCTGCTGTTCCCTTTTTGCTTATACTTCATCCTCCTGGTACTGAGAGATAAACCTGGGTCTCCTCTTCTCAAAGATGGGGACAGCTGGGGCAAGGTGCCTGCCTCCTCTGCAATGCCATCCCAACCAGCTTGTGGCAGAGGTGGTGGGTGGAGGAGGATAGGGACCCTGCAGCATTCCATCTGTTTAGCTCTAGAGAAACAAAATCTAAAACCAGATACAAAAGCAGACAAGTCTGCACAGCAAAAGAAACTGTAATTGGAAAAAAGGCCATTTTCATCATGGCAAGAATGCTAGCCTAAAGCTTTCTCATCAAGCTGCAATAGAGAATTTTTTTGTCTTGTGTTTGCGCATATTGCACTGTGAAGTTTGAGTGGGAAGTGAGTATAGAAATGGAGTTGTGCCACTGTTTTCTTGACAGATCTGTTCCAGCAAAAGGAAGGAGGAATTGAAACCTCCTGATTCCTGTCCGTTTCTCTAGTCTATGGTAGTTGTTTTATGCAAGAGTGGGAAAAAGTTTGGATCAGTCCCTGACTTGTCTAAGGCTAGGCAGAAGATATCCTTCCCTCTGTCTTTTCTGTTCCCAGTAGGGGAGCCTCTAGTAGACCAAACATTTTCCTGTCCTTCTTGGGATCAGCAGTGGCAGCTGGCTGGGTAATGCCTGGGAGGGTGTGTGGCTGCTGTTGCTTCCTCTGTTGCCTCATAGTATTGTTTAACCATTGTCAGTATTGTTTAACCATTGTCTGTATGTTTTGGAGGTTCGGGGGACTGCTGTGGTGTGAAGCTTTCTACAGTCAACCACTGCAAGGGCTTCTCAGAAAACTGTCCAGAGTGCAGAAGACCAAATCCATACTAAATGAGGAGGGACAGCAGCTGCATCTGTTCCCAGCTGATTGGAGCCTGGGGAAGAGGGAGTTGGGTTCAAGGAACAGCCTGTTCTTGTCCGAGAAGACCTCAGTGATTGAGTTTCTTATCTGCACCTGGTTGTTTCAAAAACACATTATAGATAAGGGGGCATTCACAGATCATAGCAATGAAAACCTGCAATTGATAGGAGTTTAGAAATTTTGTGCTCAAGTGTGGGATTTCTCTCTGTTACTGTGGGAGATTAAGTGTTCCTCTTAGCGCAAGCCTCGGTTGACAAAGGGAAAATCTTTGAGAAAATGACATAGGAAATAGAAGCCAATAGCTAAATAAACAGCGCAGTCTCTCCCCTTTGACTCTCAATCTCCTTTCTGTAGAAGCTGGCAACCGGATATATATGTTGGCACCCAGTGCACCACAGTTTGACCTAGGTGCTGCTGGCACTCAGTGCATTGGGCTTTCAACTCACATCCTACTGGTCTCTTGAGACCAGAAGCTTTTCCCCTGCCATCCATCCAAGCCATTCTTAGGGCAGCTGAGGGGATAGAAGTGTTGGAAAAGGAGACAGCCACAAAGTGTCCGACGTGTGTGAAGCAAGAAGAGTGAATATTACTGCTGTCTCCAAGTGGGAAAGTCTCTGTTCTCTTGTTTTCAGCTCCAGTCATGTGGGTTATGTGACTGGCTGGAAATATCAGGGGTAAAGTTTGCTGCTTGAAACAGAGGAAAGGAATCCAGAGCTTCCTGCATTTAAAAAGGGGAAAAAAAAGTGTTGAAGATTAAAAATAGTGTATGTAAATATGTCCTATTGACTGCTCAAAGGGAAGGGGGGAAGTGCATCGTTAACATTACCAGGCTGGTGTTTGAAAGTGTGGGAATGGACCACTGTTGTTACTAATTAATTTTCCAAAGCTTCAGGAGGTCTCATTTACATTGTATGCTGCTGCGGCCATTTGTTGGGATTATAATACTTCAACAGCAGCACTTCAAGTGAAAACTGGCGGCTGCATGAAGTGTTGTCCATAATTGACTAGCTCCATGTCTTCACACAGCACAGAGACAATGTTCCATTATGTTATCCATTGACAGTATCATTGAAAAGATTACTCTCCTTAAAGCATCTGTCAACCTTGATTGATTTACAAGGGACAAAGAACTGAAAAGGTTTGAAGTGCGGGTACAATTTTTGCCACCGTTTAGCATACATAATGGTTCTCCTTTGATGTCAAAAGCTCATCTTCTATTAATAATGCAGAGGGCTTTTGAATGCAGGCTACTTGTATGGAGTTCCACACTAATAACCTACTTGCTGTGAAATGGGATTCACTTTGGAGAAGCAGTCATTTGTCTGGGTTTTACATGTTCGGAATGAATCCCGACTCAAAGGGATTTCTTTCAGTGCTCTGCATGATTGCAGCTGAGCCCGGCACGGGTTAGGGAAAGCAGGCAAATCCTAGCCTGCTCCTCCAGCCGAGAATCTGGCAGAAATCACGCAGCCAGATGCAAAGGAGCATGAACAACAAGCCTAAGATGATGCGATCAAATGCCTTGTGCCATTTTGTCTGGCAACCTTCTATTAATATACTTTAGAGTGCATTTCATGCCTGGACTGCTTTCTTCACCTGTCATTTCCAATAGGCCTTTTTATTTAAATGACAGCATCCAAGGGAGATTGGTGATTAGAGTAGGGGATGGATAGGGGATTTGTGCCTGCGTGCCTGTTGTAGGACCAAAGGCAAGTCACCCAATGTCTGTGTACCCTATCTGTTGAGCAGAACACTTAACCTCACAGTACTCTGGAAGGCTGACTGTGGTTTGCAGGTAAAAGTTGTGAAAGGGACCAGAAATTCTTCATTTGTACATGACTTCAGAAACAGAGACCTGCCTTTGGCCTAGCTGTCAGTACGTGAAGAGGAAAGTGAAAGAAAGAAGAGCTAGGAAGTTTTGCTCCCAAACAAATACATGAGAGAGAGATTCTTGGGCAGCTGTCTGGGGTAAAAGGACAAATTCTGTAAGGAAAACATTCTATGTTTTTAAGGTTTAAGAAGGATATTTTTAAACATTGGGGAGTAAATATAATCTGTAGAAAAGCTCTAACAGTAAGAGCTGACAAGCTCTTTTGAAAGGCTGACTCATTTTTTAGGAGCAGCTGTTGACACCATGTCTGAGTGCATTACACATCAGCCATGGCTAGGAGTTGTTGCAGTATTTGGAGGGGTGTTCTTCATTTGACCTTTCTTGTTCTGGAGGGTGGATTAGTCATAACGACCAGACACAAGCACTTGAGCATTTCAAGAACCTGCTAGTCTTAGGGGTGGCTAATTTTGACCTTTGTGACAGTATGAGAGGAGACCATCTGTTCTCTCTGGTTCATTTAAAAGAAACAACCGCAGCCATTCTTGGATGGCTTTATCACTTCGTAAAGATTGCTTTTCTTTGCAGTTAAAGGATAAAGACTGGCCAGAGGTACTTGGCTTAATCTTGTTTTTTTTTCTTTGGACTCCAAACTGGTGGTACTTGGGATACCTTTGAGTTCTCATTTCATTTTCTTGTATTCAACCTCCCAGCAGAGCATCTTCCTTAGAAATACTGTCATCCTTTGTGTGCCATGGTTAGCCTGATAAAAACTTGGGGTCCTGTTATGTTGGGCACTGGGTAACTACTGAGAAGGTCCACAACCCCAAGAGCTTCCAGTCATGCTGGGAAAGAGACAGAGAGTGGGTGAGAAGTGACTTGCTTGAGGAAATCAGAGAATAAAACCCAGGTCTCCAAAGTGCCAGTCTGGTGTCTTTGTCAGCAGTTCCCTATGTTTTATACTATGCTGTGCCCTCAACAGTGAAGTTTCTGAACAACAACCCACCCAGTTTCCTTTAGGGAAACATGTTGTTAACCCCAGTGCCACAACACTGTGACCTAAAACATATTTTTGATACTATCATTGTCTCAGCAATATGAGAAAATTCAGACATGGAGTGATTTGCCCTAGTACTTTTTGTTGGGGTGGGGGTGGGGGTTGTTTTGTTTTGGCTTTTTTAGCCTGGATATCTAAAATTGAGCAACCAAGTAGAAGATTTTAATCTATCTATATTTTCTATTGTGTTCCTTTTATCCACATATTCCAGGTCTGTTCTTATCATTTCCACAGCACCCCCCTCATCCATCCAAGCTTTCTTAGGGAAGATGTGTTCCTTCCAGCAAACCTCCTCCCATCTACCCATGGCAGCCTTACTGGGCTGTTATCACTTACCCTGGCTGGACATCTCCCTCTTAGTCTTGTGATCCCTGTTACTAATCCCAGTGCGTTTTGGGCCATGTCTGAAGGAAGTGCTGGCACAAGTGCCAGAGGGAGTAATAACAGCTCATGAACATTGAATGAGCAAATCCCAATAATCTGTTCCAAAATAAAGAAGAACCAGTTTGTGTTGCGTGTGGCTGGGCAGGGAAGGGGGAGCAGTGAGCAAGTTGCTGAGACCTGGAATTCATCCCAAAGAAAAATCCATACTCACTTTCCCCACTGTCTCCTAAGTGCCTCTCTGCTGTTTTGGCAAAAAAGACCATTGTCCCAGAAAGGCAAAAGCTGCTGCATTCAGGTAGGTTTTGTTAACATCATGCAAGCTTAACAGATCTTCTCAGAAATCTCTTAAAACCTGAGCACAACAAATGATCCTACCTTCTTTTTTGTTGTCTTGTACCAGGGCATTTCCAGGAAGACAAATACAGCTATTATATGCTTTAGCACCCCTCTGGGTTGCATTTCTGCTTGCTGCTTCTTGGACATGTTGCTCCATAAGTTCACTTTATTTATTTATTTTTCCTGGAGGCTGGGTGAGGGGAGAGAGAAAACATGTTTCTGGTGGCACAGGGAACAGATTGTAAACCCTGTGCTTCTAAGCATTGTAGGTTTTGGGCCCACAAGAACTCTGCCCTCTGGAGAGTCGTGGCTAAATGAAACTGCTCCATTACATCGTGCTGAACCAGTCCACCCCTCTTTTTATACAGAGGGTTGAATTAATTTGTATTGCAAAGAAAAGGAAAAGGAGGGGGGGGGAAAGGGTTTGAGTAAATGGATTTTCTTTCAGTACCTTATTGCTGTGTTGTTTGCGCATATGGGAGTTGACAGTCCCTTCTCCATCCCCACACAGGTAGAAATTTTGAATATCCACAGAAGAAACAAGTTTTTATAGCAATTTTATGGTGTATTTTCAAAGACCATCATTACTCCTACCTAATGTCAACAAGCTGGGAGCAGGTGACAACCTCCCAGAGTAGCACACATGAAAGGAGCTCCTTTACATTCAAATGTAAGCTACCTCTCTTGCAGAGCGCTGCAAATTTCACTCAGTTGGGACAAACTGTGCTGTGAAGGAGGGGTAGGAAGTTGGTTAAGCACTGGACACCCGTCCCCCTCCCCGGATCTTTTTCTGGATATTACCTCTTTAACTATGTGACATTTTAACATATGTAGAATACAAGTCTAGTTCAGAGAACTGTTCCAGAACAGTGAGAGAGCTCAGGAGGAGTCTGAGCAATGGGCTGTACTGGCTTGCTCTGGGAGCAGCGTACAGCATGCTGCCCCTCCTTAGGAGAGGTTGCAATCTCCTGATTTAGACCTACAAGTGAGCAGACCACCCCTTTGCCACAGAGCAAACCACTTTTTCTGCAGACTATTCAAAGCAACTGCATGCACGATGGTTGTATTTCCCTTTCTGTTTCTCATTGTCCTAAGTTTCTGTCATTTGTGTAAATGATTATGAAAGCACTCCCAGGAGACTGCACACACGCTCATAAAACTATTGTAAAGAGAAGTATTGCAGGCTATTGCTAGAGGCTATTTTATTGTATATTTTGAGGAAACATCTTGTTTTCTACTGACAAATAGGGAGACTGGGAACTCCAGAGACACGAGTTATTTTCTAAACTGTATGATTATTCTGTAGAGCTTAGACTAGGAAATGCCAGCTTTGGCATCTTTGGGGAAGGATGTGATCTGAGAAGCAGAGGTTGCTATTAGTAAAAAACAAGGGGGGAAAAGCAGATCTTTTCTTCATTATTACCCTGAAGCATTTGTAGAACCCTTATTTGTGTATATCACTGGTCACAGCTTGGGCTGGCTCTTTAAAGGGAGGTAAGTTCCAGGCTAATTCTCTGGTTTATGGGTGAGGGGTTTGTGGATAGGTTAATGGTTGAGTAGGTGACATTGTCACGTGTGGCTAAGTGCACTTCTGATGACAGGGAGAAGCAGGTTCACTGCAGAAGGAGCTGAGAGGACCTGAGGAAGTACGTTTTGGGGGACAGTACACTCTGTGTCTGTGTGCCTGTGTGTGTGTGGGGTGGCAAAATCTAGTGGCAAGAGGAGCTCCAACTGAGGTTTGCTTAGAGGATGGGGTGGAATCCGCCTCCTTCTCTTGCCTTTTCTGAATAGGTTGTGATGGGCTGCTCAGCTCTGTAGGGGAGCCCTTGACTGACTTTGTAAAGGTCTCAGGTAAGGCCATCGCCACACTGCTTTGTTTGGCTGTAGGGTGTTGTTTAAGAAGCTCTCTCAGAAGAGCTGCTGTTTTGATTTGGATTCCAGTTGCATTAGCTGCTATGGTGAAACCAGTGAACTCAATAAACATCTTCGGTGCTGTAGCACTTGGGGAGGTGGGAGCTGCAAGTACAACCAGTTTCGGTGCATGTGAGGATTAATTCTGGGTAATGTGAAACGAAGGCCAAATCCCTGCACTGGTGCTGCCAGTGTAACTGGTACAAGGTGCAGAGACAAGCAGCGAGCTGCGGAGACCTCCATCAGTCCTGGAGCTGTACAGCAGAGCACTGTAGAGAGCTGAGCATGGATATTAATGAGCAGTGAAAAGAAAAGTGCAGCTATGGTAGTTCTCGCAGGTGAACAGCTGAAACCCTGAAGCAAGAAACCCAGTTGCTTTTCTAACTACAGAGTTTCCAAAAAGGGAGCTCATTCGGTAGTTTTTGTTTTGAAGCATAAACTGAGAGCTTATAAAGCTCTGTCCTTCCAACCCCTCTGCTAATGACCATGCAAATATGTGTTTTTATCAGCAAACTTAAGCAGGCATGACTGAAAGACACTTGGGAGGGATGGAGAGGGGGAAAGATCTGGTATTCCTTCACTACACATTAAAGGGATAATGAAGCCCCTCAGGGAGCAGATGTGTGTGTGGTGACAAAGTACCTTTAAACTGTTATTTCTCTGAGGAGAATTGCACTTTAAAGCCTGACAATGTGGTGCTAGGCAGGTTGTGTTCATGGTACATCCTACAATGTGATGCTGCCTTTAAGAAAGGGCGATTGCTGTCTGCTTCCCACTGAGAAACAGGGAGAAGGCAAAAAGAGACAGGTAGTAGAATGGTGGAAATCTCTTAGGATTTGAGGCTATTTGGTCTTCAGATTTCAGTTTCAGGCTTTTCTCTCTCACATTCTTAGGACAGGTCAAACTGTTTCAGATCTCCTCTGCATGCCTTTTCTCAGATTTATGCAAATCAAATTCTAGCTCAGAGAATATTCCCTTGTTAAAGCTGAAGTTTGCTGCTCACCTCAGTGGTTCCTACCAGGCACAGAAGTTATGAAACAAAATGCTGTCAGCTGCAGTGCCATCAGTGAATATGAGTGAGTCCTTTTCACAGGAATATCAGTCCAATCTGCCTGTCCCTAAGGGATCTGGAAAAACTCCAAGTAATGGGAACCCTCTTTGAAATGATCCTGAACTTTTCAAAACCTTCTCTTCCCAAACTTCAGTGGTCACAAATGATTTTGAGATGAAATACATTTTCCTCCTGTGCATCAGAAACACGGCAAAGCTGCAAGGTGAGATGAATCAGGGAGTAATTTTGAGCTCTATTCCCATTTCATCATGTCTCTGCTCCCAGAATCCTTCCTCTTTGCCTGCTGCCTCCTTCAGATCAGCTTTCTGCCTTTGGGATTTTTTTAATTATTTTTCTTTTTCTGTTTTTTTTAATAATCCCATCTACATTTCAGATGCAGCTTGTTTGTAAAATAAATTGGAAGAAGTCTGCCTGATAGCAGCCTCCCAAATGCCATGATTTCCAAGTCTCCAGACCCAGTTGGCATGGAGTTGACAGTCTATCACAAAAAACACTAACACATATGCTTTCCAGTCTATTAAGAGAGTTAATGGAGCTGGTGAGAGGTGGGTGTGAGGAGAGAGTTAAGTTGGCTTTTCAAGTGAGAAGTTCCCTTAGTGCTTCCAGAGAAGTAAGGAGGTAAGTTTTGCTTCTAAGATAGCTTGATGGGCTACCAGCTGCAAGAATGGCAGGGTCAAAGCAGTGGCTGCTGGGCACACCATGGCAGTAATTAGCGCTATCGATATGAGGAAAGTGAGCTGCCAGTTGTACCCCTCGTATAGCACTCTGTGGAGGGGCAAACAGAAGAGTCACAATTGGTAATATTGCTATTTACAATCTTCTGTGGCAAAGATTTCAAAGCTAGTGCATTTCTGTGCTCTCTTTCTAACTTTTGCAGACTTCAATAAAGCATTCTAGAAAATAAGAGTGAGTGAGTTATAGCTGATACTGTAAAACTCTTCACCGAGATGGATTTGACATTGTCTGGGCTCCAGTCCATTTCCCAATGGCACGTCTATTCTTCCTTGATGACAAGTGTGTCATTCTTTTTTTCTAGAGCACTAACTACTAACTTTTTTATTATCACTTTTTTGCTACACTGGGGCAGTGAGTTGAGGGCTCATAGAGGTCAGACCTACTTCAGAAAAAAAGCTTGCTCTTCAGCTATAAAAGCAGCATCAACGGATAACTCTGGTGAGGTTGTAATTGAGTCCTGATTATACTTGGCCGTTGCTGGTGCTGATAGGTGAAGAACATGAAGTAATTTGGATTCATAATCCCAGTTTACCCCAGTAGGTAGAGTGTTTATTGCTCAACTACACAACGAGCAAAATACAGGCAGTTTTTCTGGTTTGGGGTTTTGTCGTTTTTTAGGAATAGTTAGCCTCAGTTGTGAAATACAGCTTATTTCCCAAATGGAAATGGAATACTTTTAATTATGTGTTGTAATATGAACCCATTCTCTAATTATGAACCCTCTCAGTGTTTATGTCTCTGCTCTTCTCCAGGAAAGATTTCTAACATGATTTTCTGATTCTTGTGAGCATACAGTTGAACATACTACATCTTTTTGTAAAACACTTCCTGGACCTACATCATCTATCTATATCAGCAAATGGAAAGATCTCTTTATGCTGAGTTTCATGCAGATACTCTGCTTGTGAGGACTAATGATCTTCTGGGAAACATTCATGTGCACACTAGAGCTCAAGTTTTTGAAGATATATGCAGTTTGCTACTTCCTTCCATGGGCACATAAACAATCAATTGTGTTGCAGTAGATGTGAACAGCTGGTAAAATCTATCTGTTGGATTTCAGGAACTCCCTAGACCTTGCTACATCAGAAAATCATCTTTCTCAGTCTGTCAAGGCCTGTGACCATGTCACCGAAATCGGGAATCAAACTCCTTAACACCAATGTAGTATTAAGAAGCAGGCATTCTTTATTACGGCGCCGGATGCACGGGGGATTGTTCCACCTAGCGTGCATACCACAGGTTACATCAGCTGAAACTTATATTGCCCGGTTACATACATATGCATCAAATTTCCTGGAATGATCATGCATATTCATTCTATTTCCTAGAACTAATTATCATATTTGCATGGTCATTACGCATGCGTCCTTGAACTCCGAGGGGCTTCCGTGGGGGTCTCTGATGGTCCCTGGTGGTCGTACAGGTGTGTCCTTTGGTTGACCCCTTCTTCTGGACATGCGCAATCCCACCTTGCTTATGTAACCTGTTTTCCTTCTTCATGGTGCATGGTCCCTAACAATGATTTGGCACCCTTAACACAAACCAATTATTCTAGCCACCCTCGACTCTTTGTCAAGATGGGCTGGGGCTGTATTGGGAACATAGCAGCATGTCCGTACTACTCCTTGTCCAGTTGTCTTTGGGCATAGTAGCATATCCATAGCCACAGGTGTACAAACACAATATCAAAGCATTGTCTAACCTGCTCCTATCTCTATGTTGCTTAGTTACAAAGAACGAACTAATCATTTTGGTTACATCTGGTTACATTTCCCCCCTTTGGAAGTTTTGAAATAATCATCTTTTCAATACTTCCACTCTTAATCTTTCATAACTCAACATAAGCAGGTGGCTTCTCTCCTGGCATTGGTGTACGACGCTTCATCACCAATTTCTGTGTCAACATTTTCTTTAAAAATTGATAAACCAAACAAATCACCAAAACAACTGTAATCAAAATGATTAGTGTCTGTAACAACTCAGTTATCCATCTTTTAAGAGGAAATCCAAAATGTCCCAAAATTTGGCCTAACCAATTTGTTTGCATTTCACTCCTTAAACCTTGAGTCTGCTGTGCCACCCTCTTCATATCATCTATTTGTTCATTCAAAGCAGCTGTAACATTTGGGATGTGCACACAGCAATCTTGATTTCTGTAAATCCACAATCATCGCTTCAATTCCCCCATGTGTTTCTCTCTGTTTTTCCTCTGCTATTTTTATCATTATTTGTGGGGTAACTATGACTTGTCGGGTGTATGTTACCCACCTCATTTTCTACTGCTCTCACCTGTTCTGCCAATAATCTATCAAATTTACCAAAATTTGGTTTTGGGGTTGGAAGTTTTACCTGTTTTACTGGTAGCAGGGCAAGGATGCTTTGCTCCACTGCCTCTCTAGCAGTTTTATCAGCCAATCAGTTGCCCACATTTACCACGGTTTGTCCAAATTTATGTGCTTTACAATGCATTACCACTACTTTCTTAGGCTGCTGGATGTCCTGGAGGAGTTGAAGAATTTCTTCCTGAGCTGACAACAGTCCTCTTTCCTTCCAGATAGCTCCATATGTGTGAATCTGCTTTCTGTGCTGATGTATTCACAGGGAGAGCTTCAGCTTTGATCACTTGGGTGGTGGTGACCACTGCATACCCCGCCATTCATTTTCCATCTCGGACAAAGCTGCTTCCATCCATAAACAGCTCCAAATCAGGATTAGGCAGCGGTTCGTCCATCAGGTCCTGTCTGCTAGAATATACCTGTTCAATAGTTTGCAAACAATCATGGTGTAAAGACTCACCCATTTCCAAGCTCAAAAACATTGCTGGGTTCACTGCTGTTGTAGTTTTAAGCTCCACATCATCCTGTTCCAAGAGAGTGACCTGGTATTTGAGCATGCGGCTTGGGGACAGCCATTGCCCCCCTTTTTGCTCCAAGACAGAAATTACCATATGTGGAACATAAACCGTAATTTTCTGCCCCATGGTTAATTTCCTTGCTTCTTGGATTAAGAGTACAGTTGCTACCACAGCTCGCAAACACCCAGGCCCTCCCTTGCTGACATTATCCAATTGCTTAGAAAAATACCCAATGGCCCATTTCCAAGTTCCTAATTTTTGAGTCAACACACCCAAAGAAAGATGTTATCGCTCATGTACAAACAATTAAAAAGTCTTTGCTAAATCTGAGAATCCTAACACAGGTGCAGACATCAAAGCTTTCTTCAGATTTTTAAAAGCTGTCCAACACTCAGGTGTCCACAACAGGTGATTCTCCTGGGATCCTTTCAAAGCTGCATAATTGAGGATCCACAATTGACACCACCCAACCATACCCAAAAATGTCTGCAGTTCCCGTATCGTTCTGGGTTCTGGAACTTGACAAATTGCTTCCTTTCTGCCTGCTCCCAATCTTCTTTGTCCTTGTGAAATTTCAAAGCCTAAATATATCACAGTCTCTTTCCCAATCTGGGCCTTGCTTTTTGATACTCGGTATCCTGCTTGTCCCAAAAATTCAACAAGCTGATGGTCACTTGTAAACAGTCCTCTCGAGTCTCTGCTGCTATCAAGATGTCATCTACATACTGCAATATTACTCCTTCTGAATTTTCTTTTTTCCACACTTCCAATTCCTTTGCCAACTGATTACCAAATATTGTAAGACTATTTTTGAACCTTTGAGGTAGCACTGTCCAGGTGAGTTGTGTCTTGCATCCAGTGGTGGGGATTTCCATTCAAAGGCAAATATGCCTGGCTATCTTTGTCTAGAGGTAGGCAGAAGAAAGCATCCTTGAGATCAAGTACAGTAAACCACTTACGTTTTTCTTTTAAGGATGTCGGCAAGGTATATGGGTTAGCTACTACTCGGTGAATGTCTTAAACAATCTGATTCATGGCTCTTAAATCTTGAGCTAACCTATAGTCCTTGCCATTCTGCTTTTTCAATGGCAATATCAGGGTATTACATTCTGATTCACACTCTATCAATAATGCATAATTCAAAAATTTCGTCATTAATTCTTCCAACCCCTTTCTAGCTTCCCACTTAATAGGATACTGTTTTGTCTTACCGGTTTGGTTCCAGATTTTAGAACAACTTTTACTGGTTCTGCCAATTTAGACCGACCTGGAATTCCACTAGCCCATACCAAGGGTGTTACTGCATCCTCTACTTCTGCAGGAATTTCTTCCTTCGGTCTTGGTGTGTTCTATAACACAAAAATTCTCGCTTCCACAGCTTTTGATTCAGGTATTAACAGCTGAGTCTCCCCATTTTTAAAAATTATTTTGTGCATTCACTTTACTCAATATATCTCTTCCTAACAAAGATGATGGACATTCTGGCATATACAAAAATTGATGAGTTACTCATTGCTTTCCCAATTTGAATTTCAAAGGTTGTAAAAACGGCCGATTTTCCTTCCACCCTGCTCCCCCAACAACACTTATAGTTTTATGACTAACCCTCCCTTTGCATATATTTAATACCAAATATGTTACCCCTGTATCAACTAAAAATTCTACTTCATCATTCCCCAGCTTTAATGTAACCAGGTGTTCAGCTGGGGTTGACTACCCCGATCTCCTTCAGTCCTCATCATTCAGAGTCATCAACTTAATTGCCTGTAGCAAAAGATCCAATTCTCTCACTTTGGGACATTCCCTTTTCCAATGCTACAGGCAGAGCAACATCATCTTAAACTCTTATTCCTTCCCTGTTTTTTTCCAAAGTCAATACCATAAAATTTTACTGGATAATCCCACACTGGTTTTGCCACTCCAGATGATTTCTCAAAGCAAAAATAAATACCTCATAAGCTATTTCATCTCATTTACCTTCCCTTTTGCAAAATTACATTAATTGCAAGATGGTATTATATTGCGATGGACTATTCTTTGGCCATTTCTCCCCACCTTCCAAAGTATACATTGGCCACCAATGATTGCAATATTCAATTAATTGTTTCCGAGTCAAAGGATCACCCCCCAGATCTTTCCAGTGTTTTAAAATACATCCCAAAGGTGTTCTTTGTGGGATGGTTTTCTTACTCGGAACTGTACCCATCTCCCAAAAGACTTAGTGCTTGTGATTGTGCACGATCACAGGCACTAGTCAGAGGGACCCCAACCCTTGTTGGAGCTCCCTCTGGGATTCCAGCCCCCTGCCAGAAATCCCAACCTTGGAGACTTCAACCCCCCGTCGAAGACTCCCCCTTGGGCTCCGCTCCACAGGCTTTCGCCTAGCAGAGACTTACCAACCGAGGTACCTCTTAGCCCAACCCTGCGTAGCTTTCACCACACCTTACGAGCAGGCTTGGTGGGACTCTAACCCACGTCCTACCTTTGGTGGGACTCTAACCCACGTCCTACCTAGAGTGGGACTCTAACCCACGTCCTACCTAAAGTTCTGTTACCCGTTAGAAGAATGCCTTATTACCTTGTTCCAGGGGATCTTGCTCAGAATTCTTCGGTCCGGGGATCGGAGGTTCTCCCCAAGAATCCCTCGGTGCCGGCTGGAGGTCCTGCGATCCCTCGGATCCATCGAAATTCAGAAGCAGGGTCCCATCTGGGTCGCCAAAACTGTCACCGAAACCGGGAATCAAACTCCTTAACACCAATGTAGTATTAAGAAGCAGGCATTCTTTATTATGGCGCCGGATGCACGGGGGATTGTTCCACCTAGCGTGCATACCACAGGTTACATCAGCTGAAACTTATATTGCCCGGTTACATACATATGCATCAAATTTCCTGGAATGATCATGCATATTCATTCTATTTCCTAGAACTAATTATCATATTTGCATGGTCATTACGCATGCGTCCTTGAACTCTGAGGGGCTTCCGTGGGGGTCTCTGATGGTCCCTGGTGGTCGTACAGGTGTGTCCTTTGGTTGACCCCTTCTTCTGGACATGCGCAATCCCACCTTGCTTATGTAACCCGTTTTCCTTCTTCATGGTGCATGGTCCCTAACAATGATTTGGCACCCTTAACACAAACCAATTATTCTAGCCACCCTCGACTCTTTGTCAAGATGGGCTGGGGCTGTACTGGGAACATAGCAGCATGTCCGTACTACTCCTTGTCCAGTTGTCTTTGGGCATAGTAGCATATCCATAGCCACAGGTGTACAAACACAATATCAAAGCATTGTCTAACCTGCTCCTATCTCTATGTTGCTTAGTTACAAAGAATGAACTAATCATTTTGGTTACATCTGGTTACAACCAGATTTCTATCTGGTTGACCATTTCTCTCCTAATTACTTTCTGAGTCATTTGTACCTTGTTGTTTCCTTTCTTGCTGGGTTGGAGCAACACCTTAGAATTGATCATAAGTGATGTGCAGTCTTTACCCTGGTTCCCATGGTAGGAGCCTGGCAAGGTTTGACTTGCACTGTGATCATACCTTTTTCTTTCTATCCTTTTTCTCCGTAATGTGTTGAGGAATTTCAGAAGACAACAAAGATTCATTCCCCAATAAGTCCTTTATGAGAAAGTACCTTTTTGTACCCTGCCCCTTTGCCCTGCCATCAGTGAAAGGTAGAACTGAAGCTCCCATCCATCACTGGCTGGACGCTGAGCCTGCTTGACATTTCAGCCCTTTTTGGCATCTCTTCTTCCACTGAACAGGGGACCCAGATTTACTGGGTTTTGCCTCCAATTTTTCCTTTTGTGCAACCTGAGGTTTCCTGATCCTGTAGCAAGACAAGTCCCCTGTGAAGTCAAACATACACTGAGGAGGAGGTCCCACCAGCAGAAGCTCCCACCAAGCAGAACCACTCAGATTCCAAGTCCATCAGGACACCAAAGGGTGGACTTGGGCAAATTCAGTCTCAGATGTGTGAGAAATGTGCTATTCTCCCTCTTTGTCTTTTGGAGCTGCTCTTGTTATAGATTGATACAGGCATGCAGAGGCAATCAGTAAACTGCCTGCCCTTACTTTGTGAATATGGACTGCTCAGGGCATTCATTCCAGCAGTTGTTAGCAGGATGATGGAGCGGTGCTGAGAAACCAAGAGTATCCCTCAGCTATATGGGAGCTGCCTAAGCTGTTGAGCTTGTAAGCTAGCTACCAGGGGGCTGAATTCACTGAGGAGAGACACTGTGTGGTACAGAGTGTCCTTACCAGCCAAGAGATAAGACTGCCCTGGAGACCGGGGTTCTGGCACATTGAGAGGTCTGACCAAGGGCCAAGATTTTTTTTCTGCTTTGAGACCACTCCAGAAAGAATTTGCATGCAATTTTTTTTCTTATTTCCTTCCACGCATCTCTCTGTCTGCTGCAACATCTGAATAAGGTCCAATTGGTTTACAAATTTCTTTGTCCTGCCTGGCTGTTCACTGTCATTCCCAATGGGGAAACCAGTCATACAGAAGGTATTCAGCACAGCATGGGGAGGAGGAATGAAATCTGGTAGGAAGGCCTGGGGAAGCTGCCACTAATGCCTCAGATGTAGAGAGAGGGTCAGCACACCTTGAGGCTCCCAAGTGTGTGTGAAATCCAGGTGTAGTTTTCTGGTGGGTTTCTTCCCACCAGAAAGTGGGGGAATCCTTCACCCTTCCTGCTCTACTCTTTTAACACTAGATTCTTGTTGCTTGGCACCTCCTAATCCTGTAGATAGCTATTTGTTCACTGAATTTTCTCACACAAGCTGGGAAACAGAATCCTTCTGTGAGCTTTAATGTATCTGTATTTTAATAACTAATTACTGTTGATTTTATACAAATATCCCTATCTAAGAACTTCAAAGTCTTTGGTGTTTCCCCCCACCCTCCAGACTTTGTACTTTTTGCTGTTGCTGTTGTTGACACTCCCATGTGATTCAGCCTTGGAGAAATAAATATTTGTTTAGCTGTTCTCCTGCTGTGCCTGCTCAGTGCATTTGCTTAATGATGACTTCAGTTCAGCTTTGCAAGGGTTTTAGCGCAATAGATTCTCCTACTAAAACAAGACACTCATTTGCAGACAACCTTACCTGTGTTCTTTCCCCCCTCCTGCCCCCCTGCTTTTTCCCCAGATCAGAGTTTGATTAAATAAATGTGCATGCAAAAGGCTCTTTCTTTGCCATGATAATGCATGGCTTTTCATAGCCTTTGTTTCAGCATTATCAGTTGGCAAGATCAGTTCTGGTGAGGAGTCAAAGTTTTGCCTGTTTATTTCTCCACTCCATTTATCTTGACTTGAAACAGTGAGTAGAAGGTTGGACTCAAGCAAGTACCTGCTGCCCTTCCTTGTCATTAGTTGAATTTTCTTGAATCTGTAATTTTCTTCTTTTCATCTAAAACATCAAATCACATTCTGGCTTATAGCATTTGCTCTAGAGCCAAGCCCAAGCCGCTGTTTCAAAACCTGCATGTGTTCTTATTTGAAGGGTTTCTATTATGTTTTCTCTACTTCAACCTTCTTGAGTCAAATCAGAGATTTTACTTTTTACTCAAGACATCAAGTTGGTCTATGCCATCAGATTTTTTCAAGATGAGGACAAAATTAACCTCCAAAATCTACGTTTGCGCAACTAAATTAAGGTTCAGCTTTTTCTTATTCCTGGAAATGCAGAACTACCTGGCAAAGAAATGAACGGGTGATTTTATTAATGCCATTGCCATTTCAAGTAATTTTGCAGAGCTGAAACTGGAACTCTTCTATTAAAAAAAAAACAAACAAACTAAAAAACTCCCCAAAACCCCAAACCCCACAAAATAGCATTATAAAAATTCAAACTTTGGAAAGATCCAAAATTTGTTTTCTTTCTTTGGCCATTTACAAAACCTTCTTTGAATTATTTAAACTACTTATGCTTCGCTTCTGAAATATGGCAAGTATAATTTTGCCAACAACTAGATCCAACTTCTGAGCTATTTTCTGCCAGAGAGCAAAAATCACTTCAGTGAAGTAATACATCAGACTGTCTCTTCATCTATTTCCAGCTGATGAGGTTTCAGCTTACAGCAGAGATTGTTTTTTATTAGGCCCTGCGTACATGACCTGGCACTTGCGCAGCTGAGTTTCATCTGACTACTATCACTCCAGTCCTCGAAGTCATCCCACTGCTTTTTTTTTTGTATGATATTCAGAGCCTCCTCCATAACGATGATTCATTCCACAGTGTGTCATCAGCAAATTTTGTTGGCACGGTCCTCCTTTACCATGCCAAGAACTGTGATGAAAATATTATGTAAGATTTATCTCAAGAATCATCTAGCCTGACTGAAATCATGGGAAACAGAGCTGAAAAGGACCTCAAGTCCGAGCTGTATCCCAAAGACATGAACTATACTCAGCAGATACTTGTCCAATTTGTTCTTAAACATAGTTGATGAGATTCTATAATCTTCATAGATACTCCATATCAGTAACTGGGTCTCCTAATCACTGGAGTACTTCTGACCCTAATGTCTGCCCTGAATCACTTCTCCGACATTTTCCTTGTTTTCACTGTGCCAAATACAGCCATAGAATTAGCTTATTCCCCTTGTGAGTGATGCTTCTACTCACAAACCACAATACCATGTTCTGACACATTTGTTGTCTTCTTCCTTTGAGCTGGCTCCATACACCCATATTCATCAGCTGATGCTTTTGTGCATTAAAAGTTCCACCACAGGCATTCATGTGAACATGAAGCACTATCCATTGAAATCAATGTTTACTTGACTTATGAAGCAATCCCCAGAACACGATCATCTTCCTTTATGTTTCTGAATTTTAACTGAAGACAAAGTTTCCCTCAGTTTAAGGGTCTCAGTAGTCTTTTGAAGGCTTCTTTTGTAGGAAGTCAGAGAACTTTCCCTCTTGTTCATCTCCTTAAGTATTTTATTGCATATATCAAATTAACAATTAATTTCCCCATCAGTCCTCATAAGTGCTTTACCTCCCTGTCCCATGAGTATTCAGAATATCCTCAAGGTTTCTGCTGTGTAATTTGGAGGAAATTATATGATATGTACATAGCAGAATACATTCTGTGTACAATTTACCACAAAGCTAAATATTATGTTACCACAAAGACAACAAGTTGCATTTGGAAACCCCTATATATAATGCTAATAAGAAACCCAATTCCATCTTATTCTAATTAACCTGGAAAGCCTTCCTTTTTATAACACGAGAGAGACTTCAAAACATTCAGAATGTTAAACCCAAAGGTATTTCCATTCTTTACGTCTTCTGGTATGCACTATTCATCAAGAATTGTTGCTCATTTCAGTATTAGTCTGATTTTCTCAGTCTAGAGAAGGTTAACTTTTTGAACCATTGCATCTAATTTTTTAAATAAGAAAAAAAATCTTATTTTCCCTGTTTTTGATAAGAGATAGACTTGATAAATACTAACACTGTGTTAGCAAGAAAAGATACTAGCCTTAAGGTTCAATAGGAGGACAGTGGCTAGCTCAAAGAATTCACCAATGACTGAACAGTAAGCTATGTTAAGGGTCATTTATGTTTCACTGGCAATGTAAAAGTCTTAAAGCAGGAGATATTAAGGTCTTTTATGCAAGAGATCCAAGTTGGATCTAATAAGTGCGGTTTTTTTGCCTTTTTTTTTTTTTTTTTTTTTTGTGGTGGTCACTAGCTTGTGCTGAGCCCAGATTGGCTCTGTCTAATGGTTATGAGGTTTGTGAGTAGAGTCTGATAACCAAAATGAAATCAGAATCCATTTTTCTGTCTAGTTAGTAGGAACAAGCTCTGAGACTTCAATCAACATGAAGATGAGCTCCCCTTTAGTCTCCAGATGTCATGCCTTCAAAGGAGAGCTAAAACTCATTTATGGAAATACTTGGAGTCCTCCTCTCCACCTCTCAAATGAATAGTCATAAAGCCGTAGGGTTCTTAAAGCCAGATCTTCGGTAATAGCACAAAATACTGCCTTTTATACTGTGCTGCTAATGCTGTAAAATAGTGCAGTATATTTTTCCACCCAGAGAGGAACACCCAGTTAACATTTAAGTTAGTGAAGTGGAAATTTGTGTGACCTAATTTAAGAACCAATCAAATGTCTTAGGTGAGAAAGTTTCACTGAAATGTAAATGCCACTGTATTTCTACTTTGCTTAAAAGAGTCCAGGGTAAGGCGTGGGGGAGATGGGGGATGATGGTTATGATACGGGGGAATGCAGTAGAGAGAAGGAACCCAATATCCAAATAATAGTCCAGCTTAACTTTTGAGAATGGAAGGTCTGGAAGGTTCACTTTCAACTTATGCATATGACAGGCTTTCTTTGTATTATCCAAAAGGGAAGGAGAAAAGCTGATGTTACTAGCGAACTGAGATTAATTTTGTGAAAGTCTGCAAGGCATTATTTATAGTCTGTGTGCCAGAACTGTTTCCATTAGTGGTCTCTCCAGGCCATGCTCAAAAAATAGTGCAGTCTCATATAGTGTAAATGAGATTTGGCAATGTGAATTTAACTGTTTTCTATTTTAACAGACTCCTTCCCAACCCTTCCCTTGTTCCAATCATGAACACTTTTCATGTCTTTGTGTTCTTCCTCCTGCAGTCCAGTACATCATTCAACAGAGATGCTGTGAAAGCAGGGACAGGCCGGCGTTTTCTTGGTGGGCTGTTAAATGATACATCCTACTGCTACACTCTGGAAGTCTCATTCTACAGCTACATATTGGGTGGACCTACTTCTGCTGTCCCCTACACAGAAGAAGCATGTATCCTTTTGAAATCCTTCCTCCTCTTGCAGCACACATGAACTGGGCACTTAAGGTAAATACTTCTATTTCAATAAGAGTTTGCTGAGATAGGAACACACAAGTGGAAATGTGAGTCCGCTCCTGATGCTTTAATTTCCCTCATATTGATTCTCCATACTGTGGAAATTCAAGAAGAGAAAGGCATATTAGATCAAATAAGCCATTTCCCTCTTGTAGGAGATTGTCTCACACACTTATTATAGAAACTAGTCCTGGAGAGCCTCTGATCCATTCCCTTCCACAGTCTTCCATTTCTTTCTTCATTTCTCTCCTTATTCTCTCATTATCCCTGTGTTTGTATTATTGTTTTAATAGCAAGTTGAAAGTGCATCTTTGGTACTGAGTTACAATATCTTCTCTGCCTTTGAACTGCAGCCAAAAGGCTCTAAAGGATCCATTAGGTTCTGCAGCTGCCTCAGGGCCAGGTCTTTAATACTAGTTGACAAAGAAACGGAAAGCAAGTTCTGCAAACAAAACTGACAAAGTTGTTCACATTTTTGAGTGCTCAAATAGAAGCAATGTCTCATTCCTCAAAAAACACATATCTATCTGGCTATCTCAATGTATCAACAATTTGTAGAATTGTTCAGACTGGTCTTATGATCTGTTTTTATGTTTTTTCTTTTTCTTTTTGTCACCACGCTCAATCAAATAACCAGTGCCCATACTTCAAGCTTGGGTGTGTTGTTTCATTTTGTCATTCTATCTTGGTAGCTTTTGAAATTTCCACAGGTTTAGAAACACTGCAGAGGGAGAAAGATTAGCTGTGATTGCCTATTTACCTCTCCACTGCATTTTGGAAGCTGGGGAAGGTTTACAGCTTTAGGGTAGCGAGGGAGAAATTTTCATGAGAGACATAATTCTTCACCATCCATGCATATGTGCACCCTGTGTGGGAATAAGAGCAAGAAACAGGGAGCAGGGAAAGTAATTCTTAATCATTTGGGGTTTTCTGGTTTGGCTTCTCCACTGAAAGTAAACTTTGGGGGAAGGAGGGGGATGAATATTTTGAGGTGACTTAGCAGACAAGCATTGGGAATACAAGCTCTTTTTTGCCTAGTAAGGTTAACTATTTCCAAGGAATAGCTTCTTGCACCATACACGTGTGTACTACATCTTGCCACTGAGGAAAAAATTGTCATTACTGTTAGGTTTAGGTATTTATTTTCTTATGTTGGTATTTTGGTGATTTAAGAACATGTGCCTTAGTTTCACCTTTAATTTTCCTCCTCACTTAGTACTCATTGTACTGACAAGTGCTTATTTATCTTCCTTATTTATCAAGAACAGGTTTTTTTGTTTTGTGCTTCACACTACAGAGGTTTCAGGTGTGGGGTCTAACATCTCTATCTATTTGCTTGGCTTGCCTTCTGCAGGCAGAGCTGCATCATTCTCAGTTCATTCACTGTGACCATCAGCAGCTGGCGTGCAGAAAACAGGCCCCAGATCACAGAGATCCTTCTTGGTGGTGATGTATGGAAAGCTCAAGCAGCAGCTTGATTTCTACAGTTACAGTTTCACCTAGCTGAGCGAAAAAGGAGGAGAAGCTGGTTTTGACTGGCCTGGCAGACAGCAAGCAGGGAAGGCTCCTTGCCCATGTAGTACGCTCCACTGGCATTTTGCCTCTTTGCCCATGTAGTACGCTCCACTGGCATTTTGCCCTGGTAGGTTTTATTATTTCCTTTTCAGTGGAGGGATTCTATCAAGAGTGCTGCTTATGACAGCTCTTCCTCATGTGTGCAGTTTCCTAGTTAGAAGAAGAAATGGAGCTGCTTGAAGCCATCTCTAGGCTGGTCTGCTCTAACACAGGAGTGCCTGGATTTATGCACATCCTGTCCTGGCAGGGGAGAAGTTTCATATCACCAAAGTGCCTGTGATCAAAAGTAAAACAATTGCAGAACGTTCCAATTTAGCCTGAACAGCTCTTCCAAGCTATTTGCAAGTCAGTGATTAATTAATGCTCAGATTTTTTAATGGACCTGAACCAAAGACACAGCCAGTCAGTTCATATTGGCCTCCAAGGACAGGCGTGCTTCTATTAACTATCTAGCTACATGCAGGCAGCAAGTCAAGCAAATAAATGAAGAAAATACAGTGAGCCCAAAACCCGTGAACTGATACGGCAAGTATTCAGGAAATCTGCCTTCAAAGATGTATTTCTCAGGACTTTGTTCATCCCACTGTGATGTTATGGCGTTGTGAGGTTTTCCGGTTTGTTTTGTTTTTAATAGAAAGAGGACCAGGGAGGCTAGAGTTGTTCAAAGCTTCTAGCGTTGGATTAAGAAGTGCAGACTGAGACAGCCTCAAATTCAGGGAACCCATGGCCTTGAACAGAGACTACAAAGCAGATCACACCTCACATTCAGAAACTAGCTATACTGGCTCCATGTAGAGACCAAAACAAATTAGGATCTCCAGGTTCTACGAAAATATTAATTTAGCCTAATGTTGTTCCTGTTGACAGGTGAGAAAACTGAACAAACTCTGAATAGTCTTCTGTTTGCACTGGTGGCATGTAATTCTACCTGTCAGCTTCTTTCCTTTACAGCATTCGTGGCAAATAAGATCATAGTACTACCCCCTTTCATGCCATTATATAAGTGTATTAGGTTTGTTGTTTTTTTTTTTTTTAAATCTCTTCATGTTCCTCAAGGTTTACGTGCTAACTCTATGATCTCTACAAACCTCTATGTGAGCCTGTAATAGATATATTTCTACATTGGGTAAGATTATGCATTGTGTCCAGACTTGCGTGACTGAAACATACTTTGTAATTATTGAGATAAATGGATACTTTACATGCATGAAAATCAGAGACAGACTTTCAGTCTGATAATTGTTATTAGATTCTGACATTGTTAGTGTGGACGGTAACTTTTTTCAATAAGAAAAGTAAGAAATTGAAAAAAAGGAAGGGAAGGTATCATTAAAAGTGGAAATCTGTTCCAAATTACTCCAGTTAGTATGACTGAAAGTATTCTACTAAATGAAATGCCTCAAAGATTCAGAATTTAGAGGATTATACCTGGTATGTTCAATAAAAACAAATTTGCCCCTGAGGCTGCATTTTTTAAATGAAATCCAGGAGTGAAGGATCTTCCATCAGTCTGTGCAGGGGGTATATGTTTGGGACATACATGGTGGGATAACAGCGTCCTGCAGAGTATTGAATTTCTGGCCTAACAGAGAGAGTTAACATGGTTGCATGAATGTCTCAGGCCTCAATTAGCATTATATCAGTAACGGTTACTGCTGGAGTGTCTCTTGTATTTTCATCCTGCAAAGCACTGCATCAGGTGTAACTTCCTGAACGTCCTGTTATACATTCCTTCAGAGGTGTGTGCCTGGTAGGTCTGTGTCTAACTGATACGTACCCAGTGTACAAGAAACATTAGGGATATGTTCTATAAGCCTGGCTCTGCAGAATACTCTACGATAACGTGTGCTGTAGATAACAGTGAATGGACTCTGTTTCGAAGACATAATAAGAGGATTGTAGGCTTGTCGGTTAGTTGCCTGGAAGTGGACAGAGAAATGTTTAAAACCCTCCTCACACGCGCACACATTTGGTGGTAACTGATTAAAAAGGCAGCACAGCAACAGTTTGCTCAGCACCAGGTAAAGAAGCTTTAAAATGAGCTGATATGCTTCCATTAAATACCATGTTTTACTAGGCATTTACAGGGCTTATGACACAAGGCATGTAAACTGCTCTGTAACATTCACTACCAGCAGCTCAACTGCTGAGCTGTTTAGGTACACACCGGCCTCATAGCTGGGCAGGGAACAAAGGATAAAAGAGGGGGAGGAAGGATGAATCCCCAGCTGTAGGACTCTGAGTGCTGCTCTGATAGCACACCCAGAATTGCTTTTCACTACAGCTGCTGATCAGCAGCTGTCACAGCCTGACCTGAGTGGCCAGTAAAGGAGTCTCACATCAACAGTTTTAAAATCTATTGGGTTCATTTCTTAGAGTGTGTGAACCAGGTCCCTGCTGCACAGCAGGCAGCCCATAAGAGAGCATAAAAGGTTTTACTCTTCCAAAGACTAACCATGAGGTAGGAAGATAGAAGTGATGGAGACTAGGCAAGAACTGGTACGATTGTAGCCTGGTAGCTGTAGGAAATAATCATCAAGATGGGTGGGCACCACAATTGTCAGTGTGTCCATGGCTTTTTTGTGTATTTTAATCTTAATTCTAAGCTTCCTCCAGGTGGGGAAGGCCCTCATCCAGAGATGGGCCTTTAGTCATCTATGTGTATGGCTTTACTTGTTGAAATCGCTTCTGAGTGGAACAGGAGACTGGAACCCTGGACTGAGGGTCTGGTGGAACAGTTCTCCTTTGTACGGCTTTTCTAAGAGCATCACTTCACCTCTTTGATTAATGTCCTCAATATAAAGAATTAATTTAATGAAACTTCTTTTGTAAACAAACAAACAAACAAAACAAAAAAAAAACATTTTGGAAGACATGGGTGAAGAACACAGAAGAGAGAGACATTACTAATATTATCCCAAGGTAGGTCTTTTCACATTACAAACAGCTGAGAAATTATCTCAATATTTTAAAACAGTATAGCTGAACCAGCTTGCAAAGATATCACTTGGTATTTTCCATTTCACTGAATGTGTTGAATTGGAAGCTTTGCATCCCTTAAACAGGGCCTAGCTGCACTGCTGAACTCTCTCTCCTGTTTATGGACATAAAAAATGTATTTATGTGGCTACAGCCACAGAATGAAAGCTTGGATTGACTAGAGTCTCTTCAGGTGCCTAACAGGAGCTCGTATCTTGGACTCTTGGCACAGTTGGGACCACTGGGTTCACTCTTATTCTTAACTTCAAGCAGAATATCCGCCTGCTGCTTGACTGGGGACTTGAGAAGTTAAATCCCCTGGAGTAAACAGTCATTTGCTTATATCCAGATTCCTTTTAAGGAGTACTTGGATCTCAGTAAATGCCTGTCCTGGGGAAAAGAAATCTGTATGCAAACTACAATTCCAGTAAAAGCTTCTATAACTTTTAGAGCTTCATGGACCTGCCAGTCCTCTAGGGCAAATGTACTTGGTTATTTTGGGCTTTTTTACATTTCTTTTTTTGGCAATTGCCTGTCCTGATCCTCCTAGCTCTGTTGGTGATATCCTTAAGAGGAGATCCTCATGAGCCAGATTATGGCCCTTGCAGGTTCATTCCCACCCAGTAAAGGCAACATTACTAGCAAAAGCCAATGAGGTATGAAAGGCTGTGCTGATAAAGCTGAGGAAGCTCTGCAGAGGTTATCCAGTGTGGCTTATGTTTGAACTTGAGTTAGAGCTTGTTGCCAAGATGATTTCAAAGTAAATCAGGCACATATTCAGGAAAAGACCTCCAGAGGTCTACATCTTCATCCTTCTTCTGCTAAGCTCCTAGTAACAGGCTCCTTTCTGTGTGTTGCAAAAAGTGGCATTAATCCTAATCCTGCAGATTTTCCTAAAAGTGACCTCCTCGCACATCATCTCTCCAGTATTTGGTTATTTCTCAGTACCATGTTTTGGGCTGTCTTTGAGGAAAGAAAACAAAATCCTCTTTCAACTCCCCAGTCTGTGTGAAAGTGTCAAGGTTTACAGCCACAATTTCAAATGCTCTTAATATTACTGGAAGCATAGAGTTAAATTATAGAGTTGTAAAGTTACTTTATAGTGATAATGCTGTCAAGCATCAATATCTCTGCCCCAGGGCACCATGGAAACTCAGTTAATGATATAAGAAGCTGATATTTTTCAGGGTTGCAGCTGTTGGCTCATACCCAGAAGGAATCTGTGTGTTTGTTCATATCGGGTATATACAGAGAGACCTGCTCAAAGAAAATTAAGAAACAGTGAAACTCTGTTTAATGAAGTGCAGTGGAATGAAAGTGCAAAGCAGTATATGGTGTTGCAGTATGCACACCTCACAGAGTTCAATACAGTGGGCAATGCTGTAGAAAAATACTTATTTTACTGTAAAAGAAGGTGTTTGTGGGGGGACAGTGTATATTTGTATGTAGATTTGTTTATCTAGTTGCCTGTAGCACTGACTGCATCAATCTATGCAGACACCGTGTGGGAGTAACAGTAAAGAGATGGAAATTAAGGCAAGTGACTACAGTCAACTTAGGAATATCTATAATTTTTGTAATGGATTTCTTAGCATCTGTATCCCAAAGTGCTTTGATAGCCTCAGATGAAAGATGCTATAAAAGTGCAAAGTGTTATTATAAAGGTGGTTTTTTTTCTTTCAAAGAAAGAATTTTTTTTTTTTTCTGAAATGTAGAATATCAGTCTTGGAAGGCATCTTCAAAGTATTTCCTGGGGATTTAACCATATGATTCCAGTTACCTTTTGGCTAGGAGCCAGGTATCAAATAACATGCATGTGAGTGGGGAAATGGTCTTGCAGTAAACTGCTGCGGTAAGAGTGGTCTTGAGTAACTGGTTCATTTCTCTGTGTGCCCAAGTGCTTTGCATGCTGCCTGTTTGGTAAGCATTCACATGGCTTTCTGTGGGGAAGGAGGGAGAGCTGGTCAGACTCAAGGGCCTGTTTTAAGCAGAAGTGAAAGGGAGTTTGTAAGCTGAGGATGTAGTCTTGAGGGGAATGAAGCATCAGAGGTACTGAGATCCTACCTGTCCTAGCAGATTTTAAGGAACAAGTTAAGCTGAGCACCATGGTTTGCTCCAGAGTTGTGTCATCCTGCATGTTGTAAAGGAGGACCCCATGAGGGTGTAGATTAATTTCCTTCCTCTTGTGTCCACAGGTTTCTTTCCCAGGGATACTAAGGTACAGGGAAGAGAAGAGATAGTTGTTGTGGGACCAGAATGTAAGCAGGGTGCATATCCAGACACACAGAAATGCTCTCAAGTCAGTTTTAGACATAAATGCAGGAGCTTGTCTTCTTTCAAGAGCAGAAAGACTTCAGTAGCTGTGAGCCTGGACTAGGGAATTTGCACAGGTTGACTTGAGAGCTGTAAATATTTACAACCTTATTTGGGAACAGGGACCTTGTGGACACTGGGAGCATAAGCGTCTTACAGAGAGAGACACGTGTGCAAATATCGTCCCTGCTTCCCACCAACTGTCTTCAACTCAGTGCTGGCAGAGAATGTGCTCTTTGGCCTAGGTAGGGCTGTATCCAGTGACATGGGAAGACTGATCCTTATAAGCCAGCCAAGATGAGGAAGCCTAGCTCTAAAAATGATCTTATATCCAATGCAGCCTTTGGGGTTTCTGTTGAGACACTGCATGCTAACTGGTGCCAAACTGTCACTGAGGTTTTACTGACTGAAATCCTCATCAATGCTTTCCGTTCGAGCTATCAATGACTTATGGTTGCTATCAGGCCAGCTAAATCAGCGGCCTGCAAGCACAGAACTCTCTAATTCAAAATGGTTTTGATCATGGTATATAAAACCATAAAATGTGCCGGTTAATAATAAAATTGTTACATTTTTCTATTAGTATTTCTTTTACACACGGGAGAAAATAACTTAGACCAAGCACAAGTGATGCTTTCGCTGAATGGTTGGAAGGTGAAGTTGATTACATGAGTGATTGCAGAGTTGTGGCTAATACAAACAAGGGGGGAAGCTCCCTCCAGGCACTGCTATCCCTCTTGGAACTGGCTTTCAAGGTCTTGAACGCCTCTCTTATGAACTGGCTTTTCTATAAACTTGTATTTTTCCTTTGTCTTATAAGCAACTTAGACAAAACTAAGCATATGGAACTGATAGTGAGGCTCTTGGGTGCTCAGAACACCATACAAATGCTATTAGACCTGTAGTTAAAATAATTCTTTGGTAAATGTTAAATTCCTATTAGTAACACTTGCTAAACTTAAGTGCAAAGGACCAGGCAAGGCTAATCTGAAAGGCAATGGAGAGCAGGGCTTAAAAGATATGAACAATTTGTTGGAAATGTCTGAGGGCAGTGGTTAATATGACTAAAGAGTAATGTCTGTGGGTTGAAGATTTAGGTTGGGAGAGGGCTTTAGCCAGTTCTGTGCTTTGGAGCTTTCCCAAATGTCAATGAGAATGAAGAGAAAAAAGCCGTTCAGAATGACGCATTTTTCAAAAAGCAATAAACAGAAAAATTGCAGTGTCTCTGTGATAGGTCTCTGCGTTTCTGCCAGCCTGTAGTGGTGTTTGTGTGTCTCCATGTTTGTCATCTTTTTCCTCTTCTCTGAGTCTTCTCCCCTGTGCCTGCCTGTCTTTTGTCTGTATCCTCACCATCTTGTTTGCAGTTTTAGGTCATTATCCCTACCCCATGCCTTTCTGTCATCTCACCTCATTTTTTGCAGGTGGTGTTTCATTAATCAGACACACCCAGTCTCTTCTTTTTGTTCACTTTGTGCTGTCTCTCACTTTACTTTCACTTAAACTATTCCTTTTTTCTTTTATATTTTGCCACCTAAAGGCTCAGCAGGGCTTTTTGGTGATTAAAGGGAATTCTAGGGTGGGAGCAGAAGTTATTTTTTACTACTACTTCTTTAGTCCCAAATACCAACATCCTGAAAGGGAATCAGGGACGTTTTTTAGGAAACTCAGCAAAGAAATGAGTGTCTTTCTGTCTGTGTGTCTGTCTTTCTCAGCTACTTGACCAATTGCAACTGAATCCGACAGTGATGAAGGTCTCAGAGTTACTACATTCCTATGAGTTTCATGAAAAATAACTGGCTGAATAAATAGAGACCAAAATTAATCTCTCCAGTAGGGACAGCTGCATCTCTATTGTTAGAAACCTGAGGAGGACAGTAGGCATGAAAGTCACAGGAAACAGATCCCACATCTCTTTGCTTTCCTGGGCCTGTCACTGGTGAGTAGAGACCTCACTTCACTTTCCTTTTCTTTACAAACTTTTACCCCTAACATCTCTGCAAACCTTAACAAATAATATCTCATGGCATCCTGAAAAGCAGATTGCATCTTCTGCATCAGGCCACTGTTGAAAGAGGCCAGAAACCTGGCAGGTACAGTTCACAGGTGAAGAGAATACCCATTCAAGCCAAGGCCAACACATGCCCACCCCAAGCCAGCAGTGTTTCTTGTCACCTAGAGGTGAAACTTTGTCCAGGGTTCAGATCAACAAAGTCTGAACACGTCTCAGGCAGAAACTAAAGATAATCTGCAGCTTTGATCTAGTGTTCAGAAACCTTTGTGTTTTGATAAGAGCAGGATGGGTCTGATTCTTCCACGTCTCATCTTAGCTGAAGAACAGCCAAATCAGCTCAGATCAAAATCAGTCCTCTGCAGTGTCTTGTCTCTGACAGAGGCCAAAAGCAGATGTCTGAGAAGAATATAATAATACAATAAGCGTATAACAATACTTCCCCTGAATATTCTTCCAGCTTCCAGCTATTAGTGGTTTGGGGATCCCGGAGCCAGAGATGTTGATTATGTCTGTAGTAACACTCAATGGATTTGTCTCCCATGAACCTGTATACATTTTTAGCATCCACAGCATTCCTTGCTAGGGATTTCCACAGCTTAATAATATCTTGTTGGTTTTAAGCCTACCACCTGCAAGCTTTATTTTGTGATTCCTAATTGTTACACTGGAAGCAGCATTGATCCCCATCTGCTTTCCCCATGGCACTCATATTAGCCTTCTTTTTTTCATGTTTGAAGTCTCCTAGCGTACCTAGTTAATTGCTGCCTGAGTATTTATCCTGTACACTGTAAGTGGAAAAATATTACCAGATCAGAATCATTCCTTCATTTCTAGAGTTGGCATATCATCCTACGCTTTCTTTCCAGGTACACACAACTGTATGAGTTGCCAAGCAGTGGCGAATCAACTCCAGTGACTCTAATGGCAGAGTCTGTATTTGCTGTGCGTTATGATTTTTACTTGTGCTCAGGATAAATCCTGCCTTGGTCACACAAGCAGCAGGTATAAGCACCAAAACGAGAAATATGGCTTTCAGTTTCAGAATACACAATGTAATCATCATGTGTTCAGTTCCTCATGCACTTAACAGCCTGTGTGTGTTCTGCTGTACTCTTTCCCAGAACTTAGGAGGGATTCAAAACTTGTTAAAATAACTGAATTTCTGTTCAGCATAGGCTGGAGTTTTGGTCATCTGGCTAAGAGAGTCTAGGAACCAACTCCTGCTGGAGGAATACATGGTTTTTGAAAACTGCAACATCCCAAATACCTTGCTTTCTGTCATTATGATGGTCTGCATCACTCTTCCTCAGCAAACCAACTTCTGGATAACATGCTCCCACAGTCAGGTTGCATTCATGATTCTGTCAGGCCAGTTATTTCTTTTTCTAAAACTAAGCAATCCTTATTAAACCAGCAACTGTCATCTGGTGCCACAAAAGACCAACTGATAGGTAACAATCCATTCATCTTTTCTTCATCGGCCAGTCCCTCAAGAAATCTAGTATATAGGTTAACTACTCAAGACCTCTCGTGTAGCAAAGAGGGATCTGCAGGGCAGCGGAGTGTCACGTGTAGCAAAAGCTTACATTGGACTGCTTTCCGAAGACATTTGGCTGGAGCAGTGTTGGAGGACATGTGCAAAGTGAGATCTTTCCACCATATCAATACATGACAAATCTCAAGCTTCCTTTCAATAAATCATTAAGGTCTCCAGCTTCCTTTCAATAAATCATTAATAGGCTGTTCAAGTGGAATATAGCTGGTTTATTCAAGAGGGGATGGAAATGGCTTGGATGATCCAGTTGTCTTCCTGGTGACTTTCTATAGCAGAGGCAGCTGGACTGCTAACCCTCCTACCTGGTGGAGCCAGGACTGCATGGTTCTGCCAGACCAAGGGGAGAGAGTCTACAGTACTTCAGTCCCATTATTCCTGTTTTCAAGCCTTTTAATCTTGGAGTTTCTGTGGATTTCTTCAAGGTCTGGTAAGTGGCTGGTTCTGTTGGCAGAATACAGCTTCAGGCTCCTTGTCTCTTACTGTGTAGCAGTAATACCTCCTCTTGAGAAGATGCCCTTGACTGTGCCTGTTAGCAGTCTCACAATCTCATATTCTTGTCGTGATACTGTGAAGATTTGAGACTAGGCTATTTCTGGGCCGACAGGGTTATCATCCTAGCGTCCCTTCTTCCTTACTTAATGATTCCTCTTTGCACCGCATCCCTCAGATGTCTGCCAAGTAGAATTTGTTGCATTGACTTTCTTTCCAAAGCCTGTCCAGAAGGACAGCTTTCCTTCAGCCAGGACACAGAAGGGCCTGTGTCTCCAGAACCATCAATATTTTTCTTGAGATGATAAATGAACTGCCAATAAACCAAGGCAGCTGCCAGATCCATCCGAGAAAGAGACCTTCAGACCCGATTTATCCGTGCTTGGTTTATTTATGTGTCTGGAAACTTTTGAGATGCAAACAGAGGACTAACCACTCTGAGGCAGCCACTGAGAATTCGATGGTATAGATAGATGCAGTGGGAGTTTATGGACTGGTTCAGATACATTAGCTATTACTCTGTGCTAGCCAATCTCAAACAAGAAAATGGCTTGAGATTCATCATAGGGAACACCACAGAAAAGAAACAAAACTCTCATACTTGCTGTATCATTCAGGGTTTTTTTCTCCAGCTCTTCTGGTCTTTCTTGCCTATAATTCAGGTTTTTGCATAATCTCTGAAATTTGTGTTGTCAAGACTTTTCTAAGGAGATGAGACATGGCTGATCATGTTGTGCCTGGAAGGACGGGACTGGTGTATGTGCTTCAACAAGTAAGGTTTGTAGGGAGACCAATCTGGTTTTGAACCAGCTGATACAGTTGGAAAAAGCAGACAGTCTTTGTGTTTAGGGTCCTTTTGCTGGGCAGCAGACGTGTGTGTGTGTGTGTTTCATATACATTCACCCCAAAACTTCTGAGCCTATTTTTTTGGTTCCAACCGGAGAGAGTTCTCGGAGGTATTAAGTTTGGGCAAGTTTTATGAAAACAGGCAGCTGGGCAAAGGAAAGAGACTCAGCTAACGCCTCTGCTGGGGGAAAGGCTGGAGCGACTTTAAATGTTATTACATATAGGGGCTGTGTGGGGGAGCTGCTGTAAAATTCCAGCACAGGGAGAATTTCAGCTGGCACACAATCCATGTTGCTGGAGAAACCAGGGATAGGGACCGCGTCTCAGTAGTTGCGCTGTTGGTGGGATAATTACTTTCTATTTCAAAACAGGCCTGGCCTAACGCAGAGCCCGAGTGACCCAGGAGCACAAGCTCGAGCTTTTTGCTGATGGGGAGGGACCTGAGCAAGTCCAAGGCAGCAAAACCAGTGAGGATGAGCACTCAGTGTCAGCTCTTCGGAGGAGAGTGGAGGCCCAGCAGCCTGGTGCCTCTTTGCACCTCCCTGTAGTTATTCCCAGTGTAAGGCTGGGCCTAACGAGACGATTTCTCCCTCCTCACCTTGTCTGCCTGCCTGCTTGGGTCAGCAGCAGGCAGCACAGCTCACGCTTGCCTGTAGTTAAAGTGCCCTCTTCTGGCACGAAACGTTTCATTCCTCAATGGCAGTCGATTGAAGAGAAGTGGATGTTTTTCTGATGGCTGCTGAAACCAAGAACAAAGCAGGTTTTCCCTTCCTCTGCTTCCCCTCTGTGTCCCGGCCTGTCTGGGCAGGCAGTAGCGGCCAGAGAAGAAGGAGCCTCCCGGTCGTATCAGCCTGCCTAGGTCAAAGCTTTGCTGTGCGACAGTGCTATGATGAGATTTTGTTAGCATCTGAGGTCATTAAATAAAGATGCTTTTATTCTCTTTTGTCTTTTTTTTCCCTGCCTTATCTTCAGCTGGTGTAAATCTGTAGCTCTCTTGATTTACACCAGCTGAGAATGTGGTGGCCTTTTCCTGCTTATGTTTTCTGCTCTCTGTTGTATAAATTGTCTCTTGGCTATTCTTGACCTGTTGATGTCAATAGTTTTCACTGTGAATCCCAATGGGATCCGGATTTGACCTCTACTGATTAGCAGGGAATGCTTGGTGGTGAAATGTGGGGAGAGGAGAACGTGCAGCTGCTGTCAGAGAAGTTCCTGTACTAAGCAGTCGGTTGGAAAAGGAAAGTTTTGATACACTTGTTAATGTGAATTCAAGGTTAGCAGTACACAGCACAGCAACTGCATCTGCCTGCAGAGGGATTTAAAATCAGCCTTTAATAAGAAAAAGGAGTTTCCTGCACTGCTTTATCACATCAGTTACCATCAGAGGCCTTTGCATGTGCTTTGGATTTTTCTCTATATTTAAGGAGCATTTCAAGCCATAATTGATTATAGCTGAATTTGTGTTACAGAGTAGGGAACAGCAGGTCAGGACATGAGACTTACACAGTGAGACGAGACTGAGCCTGAATCCCATTTAGATCCTTTATAGCAGAAGGGTAGTGTTTTTACCCTGGTAACAAGCAGGGTCTCGGCTATTGAGTACAACGCTGTATTAATAATTCTGTACTTATTGTAGGCTCTCTGAATGCAAATCCCTCGCACACAAGCTGGATTGGCATAAACCAGTTTAGGAAGCACACGTACAATTTGTACTGCCCTCCACTGGGTTTATGAGGAGTAAAAGGAGCTGGAGTCAGGATTGCCAGGTTTTGCAAAGTGCCGAGCTGGAAGTGAAAATCCAGCTTCTCCCTTCAAGGTGAAAAGGACATAGGAGATTCTGGTGGTTTTGGTCTGCCTGAGGATCTTCCTGCAGTGGTCCCTGCTCTGTTATATGCACTTTAAAACTGTCACATGCTGACATTGTTGTTTCCTGGTCACTTCACTATTAGTTAAATGAGGGCTCAGGACTGAAGTTCAGGAAATGTGGCTTCTGATCATGCATTTTATTTAAACTTTGTACCTGTGTTTCATCTTGCATTCCTTCTCAGTGCTGGGTGCTTAGATGGTATTTAGGCAGAGATGGTCTGTGGCTGAGGATAAGCACAGCACCCTCGCAGATTTACCACACCAGATCCAGGAGTGCAGGGACAGATAAAATCATGTGCCAAGAACTGAGATGAGCCAAGCTGAGAGTTTCCAAGCCAATACAAGTTGAGATATTAAAGTAGTTAATGTGAACAGACATCACTGAAGATAATAGACAATACTCAAAATTTACCTTATGACTTTTAAAGTGATTATCCCAAATATGATAGAAGGATAAAGCAAACATAGTCATCTTCTAACATTTCACTTTAAGGCTGCTGCTCTGCATAGGAAAATACATATGTGTGAGTGCATGCATACATTAGATACGCATATATACCAGAATTTTTTTCTCTTTTTCTTAAGTACGTTCTCAAGATTCATGAAGGAAATGAATTATGACAGAGAGAGAAACTCATAGGCCTCTCTTTGTGTGGGGGAGCTCCAAGCCACCACTGCAGCGAACAAAGATGCCCCTCTATCAGTCCTCCGCAGACAGCCCTGGAACTGGAGCAGCCCAGAGTAACGGTGCTGAGAAGTTGGTATGATAACAAGGCAAAGCAAAGTATAGCCTAACAGGATGACAGCGCAAGGCAGCAAAAAATAGGTGGCTTTTGTATCACTATAATAGCACCACCTGCTTTCACAACGTTAGTCATCCCTTAAATGTGTCCATTCCAGCGAATATCCTTGAGGGAGCTGACACAGAAATCCATAGAAACGAGGCACTGAATCTGAGCAGAGAAAAGGGAGAAGAGCAAGGACTCGCCAGGCTGAAAGGAGGGGAGAAAAGGAGCAGCCTGGAAATGTGTGTGTGCGTGTGTGAGTGTGTATGGGGTAGCAGAGAAGTACGTATGCTTCTCGAAGGGAAGAATTTGTTTCCTTCTCATCAAACCTCAGCCCCTGCTGCTTTCTTTGATTTTTCTCTAGCAGGGCCAATCTAGGCACTCCGTGATGATAAATAACCCAGTATTACAAGGTGACACGCACAGTGACATGATAATATGGAGAGAAAGAGAAGAACCCAAAGGGACAGAGTTTCTGTGCAATTTATTTATTACCCAAGCGTGCTCTGCAGTGCAGGCAGTTTGGGAACCCTGTCCCACTGGCTCCTGCTGCAGCCCAGTGGGGGGTCTTATGGGAGCCTGACAGACCTCAAACCTTGCTAGCATAAACAGTCACCCCAAAAAGCTGTATTTTTCCTGGTGAGCTTTGTTTGCAGTGACCTTGGTAGGATGTTTCAATGCTGTTTTGATTAAGGGCATTTTGGGACCTTGTGTTTGATCTGTAGTAAAGGGGTAGCTCTGCGTGTCAGGGTACCTGCGTTCGGCTGTGAGCTCCATCGCGATTCCTTGCCTGGCCTCGGGCAAGTCGCACAATCTTCCTCCCTGCGTTTCCTGATTAGCAGGCTTTCAGCTTTGTGATCATAACGGGTTTTTTAACATTGCATTTGTGTGCAATTTCCTGGATTTTGTCAAAGCAAACTGAGAGCAGAAGTGTTGTTGTGCTGACACGCACGGTACATCAGCAGGGCCGAGCCTTCAGCTTCACTGAGCAGGATGCTGCTGCTTGGGCTAACAGAATAGCAAGTTGTCGTTCTCTGTTGGACCAACATAAGGAAAGAAAAAAGGTACATTTTGCCAGAGGGTTTCCTGGCCATTTACTGACGACTAGGGATGTTAAGACGTGGTGATTTGAATTCTGTTTGTGGCTCTGTAAAGAGCTCGCAGACTCGGTGCCTGTCCTTTCCTCTCTCAGCCCTTTCTTGGATGAAAACGCAGGACAGGAGAAATGGCGTTGTCTAGACGATGACACAGGGCTAGGACACAGTCTAGTGAGATAAAAGGAGAATGGAACAGGCATATAGAGCAAAGTGATTTGCCTAAATCTGCACAACCAGATCTCCTGACTCCTTCACTCTCCCTCCTGTGGCTTCTCCTTAGGAGATGAAGTTGATTGATTGAAATTGCCCTTTTTACTGATTACCATTTTAATAATCTAACCAGTAATGTCAGAAATCCAGCATGAGGGGTGTTTTTTTGGTGCAATCTGTTTGTTACTTGCATTTCTCTCAGGTGGGCACCAAAATTGGACTAGTTGGCTTCTCTTTTTATTTATATTTGTGTTTTTGTTCTTGTCCAGGTATAGCATAGTGTTACTGCTGCAGCTGCATTCTCACATGACAGGGGAATATTCTTATTACAAGGAAGTGAAAATTAAAAACAAACACACACCCCCCAAATAAATCAATCTGCAAAAATAAATCTTGATCTCACAGGTCTTGGGAAAAATCTCTTTGTTTATCTGTGCATGTTTCATCTCCTTGGCGATTGTCATCTTGTGTAAAATTCCTGTTTTCTGAGTGTGGGATGGAAACTACTACTGTCTTCTGCTCTGACATTTCTGTCTCCGCACAGCCCCCGTTGCCTGTTCTCAGTTGCTTCTCATGCTACATCTGACTAGTCTTCAGTGCTGATAGGGAGTCATTGCCTTGGAGTCTTACATGCACTTAACTGACCACCTAGTTCCTTCCAGGTTTTAAATAGGTGAATAATAACCCAGTTTCATGCCCCGGGGTTTTGATTCTTGATGGGTTTTCCCACATGCTGTCAGCCTGCAAATAAATAATACCTGCAAGTAAAAGGGACTAAAATCATCTCGGCTCTTTTCGCTGAGCACCAAACAGACCCGTGGCTGGAATGCAAGAAGAAAGGATATTCCTATTCCCCCCTCATTTGGCTGACAGCGTAATCACTCAGAGTAATAAATCTTCATTGGAAACTTAGATGAAAATGGAAGAGGAACGAGAGTGCTTTCAGAGAAGAAACTGGGAGGGGGCTTGTGTCTCTGTGGAAGCCCAGTCCCAGCAGGAGAGCAAAAGAGCTACAGAAGCCCCCTTTCTGCTGGGTCCAAAATGGCCCTTAGTGGCTGTGACTGTGCCTGACAGCTTGCCCCTCTCAGCCCTGGCCATCCCCCTGGCCCTGGCCTGTGCCCTCTGTTCCCCGCAGCCCCAGGCTGTGAGGAGCAGGGGTTGCATGTCAGCCTCAATATGCAACTGAGCAGCATGCAGGAGCCTGAATAGGGGCCAGGAATAAATTGTAGAGATCTAGAGCGGCTGGCTACCTGCTGTGCTAGTTCTTTAACCCTTCAGGAGCTAGCGTTTTCCCACAGCCTCAAGAGCAAACAAGGACAAAAAAAGCAGCCACAGAGCTGAAACATTTTATTTCCCCTACTGGGCCTGCCAATTAACCCTGTCAGGAGCTAGAAAACCACACTGGGCGCATCAACAGAAAATGAGCTGAGGAGGGAGAGAGTTTGAGGAAGGCAGTGCAGAGATCTAATCAGCTCCCCATCTCCCTGGAAGAGCTGAGATGTGGCACAGGGACAGCAGCGGGAGCGAGTTTGCAAACACCTCCGCGCTTCAGAAACCGCTGCAGGGCAAACAGAGACGGCGAAGACCAGCTCCTGGTGGGAGTCTGTCTCCAAGCTATCTGGCTGCTGTGCGTCTGTCCCTTTGCAATGCCACAGTTCCTGCCCACCCCCGGTTGCTGTATTATCTGTGTTGGCTTTGCAGTGTGTTTGGGGGATTTGAAGAAGGCTGGAGGGAAGAAGGAGGCAGCAAAGGCTTCCCCTTTCCAAGAGCTGAGACTCCCTGTCCAGGACTCATCCTGCTCTCGATCTGCTTCAGTGCTTGGGTCTGCATGTGTTCCCTCTGATGTTAGGCGAGCTGATTGCCTCTTCCTTTGCTCCAGGTAGTGGAAAGTGTGAGCTGGACTGAAAATAAGGGTAACTGGATGAGTTGGATGAAGTGCGGGTCACCCAGGATGTATTTTGTTTGTTTCCCTTTGACAAGCACACCAGATGATGTATAGAGAGCAGGGTCAAGTCGAGAGACAGTGGGCAAAGCGGGGCATTGGGCTTGGTGTCACCCAGAGGGAGGCTTGGTCCCTTCACTGTGAGCATGATGAAGCACTGACTGTATATTGGGGCTGTTTGGCATCTTGGGTGCAAGATCGTTGAAGTAAGTTGGCGGATTTCCTGCAGCATCATCCTGCTGTGTTTCTATCTAAATCATCCAAGTGACACCTGAAATCTGTCCCACAGTCACCTCTGTAGCATTTGATCAAGGAAGCACATGGAGCCAAAGCAGAGAGGCAGGCACAGTGTTTAATTAGCATTGCTTTTATTCCTTTCTGTAGAAAGCAATCCTTCTTTCCACTTGTTACTTTCTTTGGGAATAAAAAGCAGGCATTGTCCCATCTGCTGTGGGACCTTCTGACTGGCAGAATGGTCCCACGTGCAGTTACGGGGGAGCCCAGACCAGCCCTGCAAGCCCACTTGCCTCCCTGGCCTCTCGCCGCACCACGCATGCTTCACCGCTCCCTAACCCTCTCCCTGCTAATTGCTTTTCTGGTGCCTCTTGGACGGTGGTGAGCTGTGAGGGGGTGACACACAGAGCGCTCCCAGCCTCAGCAGAAAAAGGTGGGATGGCTTTGGCTGTGAAGAATAGCACAAATGGAAAAAGAGGGGCCGTTTCCAAGTTGAGTGATACAGAGTTAATATTCTGACTCTCAGGCCATGAAATCGATCTTCCAGCTGAATTTGTGGTCTCTCAAATTCATTTTGGGCACGACACACGCCTCAAATGGAACTGGCCGCAGCTCTTGACGTCAGTAAATGCTTTCTTCCCTTCAAAAGAACACAGCTTGGATTTCATCTTGTTTTTACACCTTCACTTCTCCTTGTAAGGCTCATTGTCACCACTGGGTCTGGTGTCATTCAACTGCGGCAGTGAGACCAACACTCTGTGCTGCAGAAATTCCCAGAGCACAACACTCGGCAGCTGCCAAAGCTTTCTGCTGGCACCTGCTCAAGGCAAGAGAGAGAGAGAAATATCACTTTGTCTGCCTCCCTTCATTGCTGCCCACCAGGAAACCAGCATAGACAGCATTTTGCTCCTCTGCTTGAGAGATGTGCAGGTTAGATGAGCAAGGTGGACACCTTGAGCCTTTTTGGCCTTTTCAACAACCCTTGTCCCCTTTGCCCCATCCCATTTTTTTCCAGTCGGATTGCTCCTGCCCCATATCACCGCTCTCTAGAAGGCTGGCAGGGAATAGCATTTTGCTGTGCTTTTCTTCTGCTGTTTCCCACCTGCCAAAGTCTTTCCTTTAAATGGCATGAGTCTAATTATTTTGGGCATGAGAGCTGGTGATAGCTGCATTTGGGCAAACAACGAAAGGATACTTTCAGCAAGGCAGCTCTGAGGAAGATCACACATTTCTGATGGTTGTGGGGACAACTTTCCTCTCACCAACTTCCTCCACCCGGCTTCATTCCCTTCTGACTCATGGGTGGCTGCTGTCTCCTTGTCTTTCCATCTAAATTGAGGTGGTAATAAATGTACTAAATCCCTTCTTTGTGGAAGAAATTCTGCAAGTTGAGAATGTCAGCTTGTGCCTCTCACTTTTCCAGCTAGCTTAGCTCTGAGCAGCGGAGCAGCCAGTTTGAATGACAAGAGGAGGCATCATAAGTTCAGATATTACAAGGTGTGTGAGTGTGGGAGAAAGAGTGAATTTAGTGCTTGTAACGGCTCTGCAATGAACAGTACAAAACTGGCTGCAGGTACAGAAAAGGTGCAATGAAAGCGTTGTGCTCATCCTTGCCTATCTGGAACTATCTGGAGCCTTTCTCTGAAACTGCCAACAAAGGGGCGGACATATTTGTATGTGTCTAGTGCTGATTTGGTGGGTGTTGTGCTGGCTTGGGGACCTGGCATGGGCACACAGCATGTGCATAGTTCCCAGTCAGCAAGGTCATCCTTTCCCCAGTCCTCCACCAAGCAGCAGAAGCAGGAGCAGGATTGTAGCCATCCTGCAAAGCTGTCCATGACACTTTCCCCTTCCCCCTTGCAGCAGCAAACTCCCAGAGTGACCTGAGAAAGTCATCAAGGCCCATATGCTTATCGGTGAGCTGTGCAGCTTCTTGTCCACTGTCTTCCCTTAAACCTGCTGGGTCTCTCTTCTCATTCCTGCGAGCTCACCCTACGTTGTCCCCTGGTCTGCAGGCTAAAGCATGTTTCCAAGATCTGCCTCTGCCACCTCGTCTCTTTTGAATGTTGTCAAGCTCTTAACATCCTTGATATTTGGCAGCAAGGAGTTCCACAGGTCACCAGTGTATATGGGGAATTTGGTGTCCTGAGCAAGCCCTCCATACAAGGTCAAGACCCGCCTGGTCTGGCCTCTCTCTAGCAATGCTATACACTTTGGCAAAGCTTCTGCTTGACTGAACAGATATAAAACTGAATTAAACTGGGAGATGTATAACTATACCACCCCAAAATAGCTTTTAAATGCCTAGATACATTATGAAGAAATATTTTGTTATTTTGAATTGTATTAGGGAAAAGATCTTTCCCTCCTAGGGAAAGTGGTAGAGACAGTATAGAAATGGGAAATAAAAATTCTTTTCCAGTGCAGAGAATGTAGCCACACCAGGCAGCTGGTGTGCAGCAGAAAATTCGGGCAACGAAACTACGCAAACTTGTTTCCATGTCCCACTAGGATGAAATGCACAAAAACGTAATAAAAGGAATCATGATTTAACAGTTAAGAGTGAATCAGCTAAAAAAAAAATTTTTCTTCCTGGTGCTATTTGCAGCACAAGGCAGAATACATGGAGGTTAATTATATTTCAAAATCAGTGTTCTTTACAGATGGGCCAGTTTATTAGGAGAGGCTGGAATTGTTAAAGACATATTTTCTATGCATCAAAACAGTTCATATGAGGCTCAAGACTCGGCTGGTCTGACCTCAGGCAACACTATGCACTTTGATAAAGCTTTTAGTGGCAATAAAGTTTTACTGAATAGTACTAAAGATGAAGCAAACGGGGAGACATAAGGCAGAGGAAACTCTGAAATATTCAGCCAGTTTTTGCAATCAGGGCATCAAGAATTTCCTGATCCAGAGGATGCATCAGGCCATCATCTTTAATAGCCACTGATCTATTTGTGATTCCCAATTTAGTATCTAAATATTAGTTGCAGCAGTGACTCAAAATTAGGAATCTGTAAAGAACATAAAAATGTAAGAAGATACAATAGCTTAAAAGGAAATAAAAGACAACAATTTTCAATTTCATTTTCCTGAGCTCACTCTGTAAGAGAGGGGCAAGAAATTAATTTACAAATGATAAAAGGAACACTATTTCTTGACCAGTCATGTCTTGACCTCATATGGAAGGCTTACTTGGTAAGATGAACACCCAAGATTTGGAGGGCAGATCTGCTGTGATACCTGCAGTCCTGCACTGGTAATGCAGCATTGCTACCCCTCTCCTGATTCAGAATGCCAGTGGATGGGTGGAGCTGATACTGGTACTGTGATCACTGCCCAGCCAACACTTATGTCCTGGCACAGGGCAAATGCTCCCCAGTGTTGAACTACAGCTTTGTGGGGGGATTTTCCAGGTTTTGTGTGCCTTACAGCAGAGGAATGTGCATCCCCTTGTGACTAAACGTGTGACACTGGGTCAAGAAAAAGTTGAGTGATTTGCAAAATCCAAAGCATCAGGTTTTTGGGTTTACATTTGGAAATGACTGGGATCTACTTTAGATAGGATAGTGTGTAGAAGTGGGGACTCTATGATAAACTTGTTTATGTTACCCTAAGAATGGCAAAGTAAATTAGGATGCTAAAATATGTTGGCTAACTAATGGTAAAGTACAATGCCTGTCATTCATCCTTTTTCTTTTTTCTGGCGTGGGCTTGCTTGTTGCTTTGTGGTTGAGTTGTATTAGGGAAAAGATCTTTCCATGCCTCTTTGGATATCTAGCAGGCTGTAAGGCAAGCTTGTGTGCAAATCCTCTTAATTGCTTTGCAAACTTTGGGGAGTAGAAACCTCTGACAGTGGAAGGGGGAGATTTGTACCATTCTGCAGGTTCTGTGGTCCACAGGTATTTAGCTTAGGGTAAGAAATATAATGCCTTCTTGATTGTTACACTAAAGGAGATGACATTCATAAAAAGGTTCAAAATGGAGTTCAGCTACACAATCATAACATCTTGACAATGTTGCAAGCATTTAACTTAGAGTAGCTAATATAATATTCTAACACATAGTCGGTGATTTAAAGCCTACCCAAAAAAAGGGCAGGTAAGGTGTTCTCACTACGTAGATTGTGTTCTGTGTATTTTTGGCCTGATGCAATGTGCATTGAAGTCAGGAGCAAAATTACTATGAACTGAACATTGGAAGATCAAACCTTTGAGAAGATTAGATCCCAATCTATACTGACTAAACCTGCTTTTTATTGTACCTGAAAGTTGTATAAGCTCAGGGAAGAAGATAGGCGTGGCTCTGAATTCCTCTTTTTGTCCATTTTGTGATTGCCTGCTCTGAACCAAGGGAAAAGCATGAAACGTTTCCTTGACTACAGCACTTGTGATGTCATCTGTGTTGTATTTTTTATTCCCTCCCTTTAGGTTCCTTTCTGAACTCATCCTCATCCGCTCTCCTGTTACAGTCTACAGTAGTCCTATAGGTTTTCCCGCTGCTCATTTCACTATTACAGTATGTATCACTTTGTTGTATCTAGGTCAGTCACTTCTCACATACTGTGTAGTATATTTGTCAAAGCATTGGGCAGTCTGGTTTTAATGTCTGAATTGAACAATAGTATTCCAAAGGGTTACCTTTTATTGCTTTTTATGAAGATGGAAGACAGTCTGGGAAGTTTTGTTTTTAAAATAAGTTGATTTTGCTTCCTTTTCAATTTTAGACTTGATATCTCTAGGCTGCCCTATGCTGCAGTGTGATCAGTTGGCTGTGCTGGAGTGGACAGTGTTAGAACCTGTGTGATAGTTCTGCAAAATTGTCCTCTCACGGCCTCATCCACTAACAGCTTTCAAGTCCTGATTGTTTGGAAGAAGCCATCCTTACACACATTTGGGTATGAGGCATTGGAATCAATCTTGAGGTAATGCCCAAGTCTCCCTAAAAACACCTTCTTTCAATGGCTTAGTTTTCATTTTGGAGCTCGTCATTTTTGTACTAGTGTAACATAGGACTGAAATTTCTAAGCAACCTAGAAAGCAGTCCTTACCAGAAGTAACCCTATCGCCTTTCCATCTGGCTCATGCAAAGGTTACTGCATTCACCTATATCAAGGTCCTGCCTATGCTCAGGCTTTGCAGAGTATTAGGTCTACAGGTTTTTTGCCAGCTAAAGACTTTGCTGTAAAGATGTAATAATAGATGCAGGTCCATTTTGTTGCTTTTTGGGGGTTATCTTTAAGCAACCTGACTGTTGTTGCTTTTTTGTTGTTGTTCACCTTGATTCCTTTCTTAGCTTAAAAATGAATTACATGGATGTGCCACCTGGCCTTTGTGAGAGAAGGCTACTGTCTTTCTGCTGTAGCCATTTTAGCCTCCCGTTGCTGAAGTCCAAGGCAATTCCCATTTTGTCCAGAGATCTTGCAAATAAATTGTATTGCTTTTGCATTTGTCAACATTAAGAGTTATTTGCTGCACCTTGTCCAAATTACCTAGCAAAGCTAAGGACTCTGTGGAATTTCTTTGCTTGCTTTTTTTCTTTCCTCTCCATGTCCACTTCCCCAATTTTGTGTTGTCAGCAGGCTTAACCAGTTTGTAGTCAGCTTCTCTAAGCCATTTATATAAATTAGGCTTAGCAGGGGTTCCAAGGATCGTGTGGCGATGAACATTACTTTGCATTTGTTGACTTTAATTTTCTTTTGCCGTATGTTGACCCAGTTCTAGAGTAGATCTAAATTGTTGGATATTTCTTGGCTGCTTTTCTCACGTCCATTATATGGCCCCACTGGCAACTGCAGGAATTCTGCAAACGACCTCGCTTGAAGTCATTTACACAACCTAAAACTAGAGCAGGAGGGGGCATATTCACTGACCTAATTCAGCAGGTCTCATCATTTAGGTCTCTTAATTAACGATGACTCTGTTTTGCTGTTCTGTAGCCTGATCACTATCTGTTCTCATTTGCTACGCTAACTCCTTGCAAAATTTCTGCTGAATTTGCAGCTTTCTGTGGAGTATTTAGCCAAGCTGCCTAAATAAGCCACAATAAATTGTATGATGTATACCTTACTCTTTGATTTACTCCCCTCTTCTTCCAAGCCAAGGAATCTTTTAAAAGTTTTTGTCATCACTTCTCAACCTTAAAAAATTAAAGCACTTGGATGGAGATCAGAAGCATGTACTTGTCTTCAAGCTACTTACAGTGACTTGGTAGTAGCAAGAAATACTTTACACCATGCTCTCTAGGATCCCATATCCGTCTCTCAAAGGACAAGCCGTCTCTTTGCAGATCCGTCTCTCAAAGGACAAGCCCTCTGTGGTGGCAGCAGCCCATACCACTCGTAGTCACTGGGCCCTCTGGAAGCATCTCTAGACCGGGAAGAACTCACAACCCTTCCTTTCACCTCGTCCGGTCTCTGAATGGTTTCAAGAAGGCTACAGGCAGCTTGTCAGAAACTGACCTCTGCCTTTCACATCCCTGCCCAAAAGGAGAAAGATGATCATTAAAATGATTTCTTTTAGGGCTCATTTACCCTGTTGTTTGCAACATGTGCTGTGGTGCTTATGACTGCTCCAAGGCTGTATCTAGCAGAGCTCCCAGGAGAGAGAACATCATGGACATGCCCCCAGGTCTGCTGTAAATTTGACTGAGTTGATCATGTCTCCTCTTTTTTTACAGCTTGTCCAGGACTTTTAATGCTTTAACTTAATAAGAATGGACTGGTCCCATGCTCTCAGCTTCAGGGCCTTTAGTCACTATCAGTTTGGAACAGCTGCATTTATTTGCTTCTGGGTTTAGGGGAGAGAAAACCCCTCTTGGAGCTCTCCATGGGACTGAATATTTCCATGTAAATTGTATCTGAGGGCACTGTTTGGCCCAGTCATTTTAAGGACCGTACGCTGAAATGAGACCTGCGTGATGTGTTTAGAAAGGCACGTATAGATACTAAGGCATCCTTCCATCCTGTTCCAGCTGTTGAGTGGGCAGGAGACTGGAGCAAGTGAGATTCCTGCTTTTAGAGAGAGACAACATTTTCTAGCCTGTGGATGCCACAGTATTCAGCTATTGTTTGCCAGCCTGCCATATCTCCACTAAGGATTTGTAATCTGCACACAACTCAAGTAAAGCAAAGCGAGAGAGCTGCAGCACTTGATTTGCTGCAGTGTCAGAATAAACACTGTGGGATTATGACTTTGTCCGTCCAGCATCTGAAAACAAGAATCCTATCCTTATTCTTCCAGGCAAAATAGTTCACATAGGTTCACTGTCTTCTCCAAGGCACCTCCAGATAGGAAAGGCAGACTGCCTGCCCTCCTCCTATGCCCCCTGAAACTGGGTTTCCAATGAGACAATCAGCTTGTTTCATTTCTCCAGGGAAAGGACAGCCAGGGCTGTATTTCAATACATCAGGAGCCTCTTGAAAAGGTGAGGCCCTTTCTGTTAGTGCTGTAATGGAAGCAAAGCCTAAAGAGAAGAAATGTGACCATTTCAGGGGCACAAAGTCATCGCATTTCTGCTGTTACATTCTGGGAACAAAAATAGCAGGGACAGGTCCCAGCTGCCGGCCACAGTGTGTTTGAAAAGGTTATCAAGACATTATAGCATGTAAACAGCAAAGCTATTAGCTCTGAGCTGTGAAAAGTTTCTAACCTTCACCGCGAAAACCTTAAATTATTTTTGAAGTGTTAATGAAAGTCAGCTCTCCAAAGATGGATGTGGAGCATGGAATTGCATTAGACAAATGGCAGTAACATTTTAATAGTTATTGCTTTGAAAGCCCCCCTCTGAGAGGATTCAAGGGGGTTGGAGAACAAGCACTTCCATGAGCTTCTTTTTAAGGGGGGTAAAAATGTGTGGTTTATATTAAGCAATTTACAAAAGCACTCAGACATTGTGGTTTTGTTTAGCATGTGTTTGGGACCCTGTTCTTACCTCCTTCAAACTCTTAGAAGTGTTTAGTGGCTGAAGGATGTTTAACATGGTTTTAAAGCTAGCACTACCCACTTAGCTCAGGTGTGGACCAAGGGAGCCTGAGTCTGGCCCTGCAGGTATTGATATGCAGGCGTAGGCAGCCCTGTTATGGAGCTGGCTCTGGGGTAGGGGCCTCTCTGGGCAACAGCCACAGGCAGAGTCTGGGTGCTATCCAAGCCGGTTAGCAAACTCCCACCCAGTTCACTGAGGTCAAAGTTTCCTCCTGTGTCTTTGCTTTCTGTGTGCGTGCCACTGCACAGATATGAAAGACATAGACTAGTGCATGGTACTTATGAATGTATATGTGTATGTCTTTTGTGCAATTGTATATCATTCAATTACTTAATTGCTAATTAACTCTAATAGGCACTCAGAGAGAAAGGCCGCACAGGGTGTGCCCTCCATCCTCAAGTGCCTGTCTTCGACGCCCCCTTTCCACTGCACATGCAGCCAGACTTTAACACTACTACATGACCCCCCATCTGCCTCAAACAGCACAAAATGCTGTCTAAATCACAGGTATTCAGCAGGCAATGCTTAGGTTGGGAGAGATGAGCCTCTAAAGATCCAGGTGTCTTGACCTGTTACAACGGTTCTCTCCCACCCTCAGTCATATCTTGACTGTGTGCATGAATTTTTACAATTTAGTTTATATTAGGAAAGATGAGTCTTGCTGAGGCCTTTTGATCCCATGGGGAACTTTTACAAATGCTTCATTTGGGACACAGGGGTAGAGTGAGTGCATAATTCTCTGCAGGTTTGGAGCCAGGGAGAGCAGGGTTTTGCTGTGTTGTGCCCTGGAGTACCCGCTAATGTTCCATGTTAGAAGAAGATCAAGAAAAGAGGTAAACATGCAGACTGTGGCTGTATTTAAACACTGGGTTATCTACGAGCAGAGATGGATTTTAGCCAAGTCCCCTGCACTGAACAGCACCAAGGCTTGGTAACGTTCTCATCTCATCCTTTGGACTCCTCCTCTGAGATCCATTTGGTGGTTTTGCTTCCTTTACACATTTTTGCAGGTAGAACAAATTTTATATAAAAGACTTGTCTTTCTTTCAGTCACTTTTTATTGTCAGGTCAGATATTTCCCCTTTCCTCCCCTTTTTGCAACAAGGGGGAAAAACAACCCTTTCGCCAGCTCCATAACCATTTCATGCATAATAACGTTTTAGGCTTTTATTACTCTGTTGAGACAAAGCAGGCTCTGATGAATTTCAATTCAGCACAGAATCGACCATGCTACAGTGTCTAGTCATACAGAGAAGAAAACCTCTCTCCAATTCTGGAACAGGTTGAAAGACCAGCAACTGTGATTATAATACCAGAGTCAATAAAGCTTAAAGCTCTGTCTGGCTTCCCCACTAAGGAAGGTGAAACAAAATCTTCCTACCCCCCACAAATCAATTTTAAAGCCATTGCACGGTGATGACGACGTTCATCGGCATTTTCATTGCATACAACATGGACTCATTTTTGTGCTGAGTGTGTTCAGTTAAAGGGACCCTGGCAGCCCAGGCAGGTTTTGTAAATGAGTTAATTTCTGGCACTGCATCTTCTCCTAATTCTCACCTCAATGTTTTTGAACTTTTACAATTATGTTTTCCTCTTCATTTTTTTTTAAATTCTCTCTTCTGTTTCCCTGTGCATGCAAGAAAAGCTCGAAGTACAAGGGAATGCACCAGTGAATCTGGAATCTAGCATTGCTAGGTATATTTGGGAGTCTTTTAAATTTTTTTGCGTCTATTTTTAGGTCTGCATACAGTTGCATTATTAAGCTTTTCTCTCCAACTGTGAAGCCTACAATTGCATTTTGAAATGAATGCTGCGGAAACCTCAAATAATCCTATGGCTCCCAGAGCCTAGGCTTTTACAGAAAATACTGTAGACCTGAAAAAAGCTGCAATTCTTCGTAAGCCTGACTGCGTAGCCTGGGAGAAAGGGGAGCTAGATGAGGGTGGCAGCTCTCTTTTCGATTGTGTGCTCTGCTTGAGAGTGGCCAAACTTCTGAGCCAAACGGGTGAGGTCCCAGCCACAGAAGTCCCCTTGTGGACACTGTCACCATGCAGCTCCCACATGTCTGTTAGTCAGGTCACACGGATGGGGGGCGCGGGGGGCACATGGTCCTCTTGCAAGGCCATGGTAGCTCAGGCTCAGGAGATGAGGCAGAGGGATGGGAAGGGACACTGCTGACTTTAGGTACCTTATTCATATTTTCCGTTTATCACTTAAGCAAAAAAAAAGTGAATTTGGTCCTCAAGATAACTCCTCCAAGTACTTGCCTGTTTGTGAGTGCAGGAAGAGATACTTTGCTGATCCACTGTATGGTGGAGTTCCTTATCTAGTATGAGGATAAAGCAACCAGCTGGGTAAAGCTGCCTTGGACTTCAGGCTTCTCCTTCTGCAGAGGAGTTTATACAGCTCTTGTCTGGATTTGTCCAACCTTTGCAGTATTTGGTTCAGCGATTAATGTTTTTGCATCCTTGCTGATCCCTCATGTACTCACATTGTTCCAGTGCATTTTCCTTCTCTGTGGAAAGCACTGGACCAGTTGCCAATATAGCTCTGTGAAGTCAGATATTGCACAGGATAGAGAGCGCCTGCCAGGCACTAAACTTACACCCAGGCTAAGCAAAACCCTCCCTGCATTATTCTTCTTGGAATTTGAAGTTCAGGTAACATCCTTCAAAATAAAGTGGCATGGAAAACCTTTGTAAAAGTGACTCAGGCAGCCAGAAGCAGGAGCTTTGAATTTGAATTGCCTGGGAAGACTCCTACAGCTACTTGGAGTATCACATAAGCTTCCAAGGAGAAAGATTTGGGGGAAATTCAATGGAAGCTTCACATTTTTTGGGCAGCAGCTGAATAGAAACCGTATGCTTAAGACACTTCATATACTCACTTTGAGCCTTTTTCTTGTGAAATGTGACCATGGTTAGCATGGGATGAGTTCTCCTCCTCACCAATAGTTATGTAAAGAATTTTCTGCCCCTTGGCCCTCTCATGAGAGCTGACTAATGTATTTCAGGAAATGTCATAGCACACTTCTGGGACAGGGGATGATGCTTATTACTGTACTTAAAATAGGTGAACTGAGGCAAAAGACGGGTGAAGGTTTTTAGAGGCATTTAAAATACAGAAAAGTTTCTCCCAAGACTTTGTAAAACACCTATGGTTTGAACCCCTTTTAATTCCAGTGATGTCCTAGGAATTCTGATTGCATCTTAACTGCTTGTGCAGGTTTTAGCTCTGTTTGCGCATCTGGCCCCACGGGATCTGTGGCAAAACATTTTAGGTTCAAAAAACCCATGTGGGCAACCCAGATATCTGGGTAACATATCTATTGCTTTCGAGTACTGTGTAGACGCTAGCAGCCTTCTCCTTATTTATTCTGTGCACGCAAAGGGAAGGCAGCAGGACAGGAGGTTAGCTGTCCCTCCCCATCTTCCTTTCAGTTAAGGCCTTTGGCTCTGCGGCAGCAGGAAGATTTGAGGCCCTGAGACCCTGAGTGCCCTCTGTTGCAAGGAGAAGTTGCTTTATACAGGGCAAGTGCTTGATTCAGAGCCTCGTGCAGGCACCTTGTCAGTTCAAATTGAGCTTAGAGTGCCTCAGCTGGTGAGAATTTGGCCCCACCATGTCTTTTTCAGTGCATTATTTCATGGTTACTGTTTGGAGTGAGGAGAGAAAAAGATTTTAGGAAATTAAATTAAAATAATAATAAAATTACATAGAAGTTGCCTGAGGGGTTTAAATATCCTGCTCTTGGCCATATAGCTTCATCTTCTGTATAATCCTTGCTTTACAGCTTTTGCAAGGGGTAAAATCTATCCCTCGGGGTAAATTTTCCACCCCACTTGTATCCAAACCTCTTGACTCTATTGACATTCATGTCTTCAATTCAAGCCCAAATTACAGTGGCATAAGCCTCCATTTAGTGATGGTGAAGCTAAAAAGGCTTTGGGATTTGGTTTAGCTTAGCTGAAACATATCAGACCTTCTCCCAACCGATTAGTTCTGGAGCTCCTCAGGAGAACATGGTTTCTTAAGGATGTTTGTGTCACTGAGTTTTTATTAATTTCAGAAATGTCTTAAATCCCACCCCCCTTTTCTGTAGTTTCTTTTTTTTTTTTTTTTTTTTTTTTTTAGTTTTGTCCTTGGCAAATGCCTTACTTTTCTTCCTTTGTTTTCTGACATCAGTACAGATGTGCAAAGTCACTTTGCTAAATATGAAACACAACTGAATGTTTTCAGGCTTGGTAATTCTTGAGAAAAAAAAATGGGAGAAGAATGAGAATGAAGGAACTGTTCTGATGATTAAGCCAAAGCAACCTAGCAAAGGATGCTGCACTCCTGAACATGAAATGTGTGCTTTTGGCAGAGCCTGGGCCCCACACCCGGGCAACCCAACACTACAACACTTGGGGAGGAGGGAATATGGTTTGTGGATTTGGTGGACTGGTGTGGACTGGTTTAGTGAACCAGTTTAGTGAATCCCCAAAATAGTTGGTTCACTCCACCCAGTTGTTTTGGTGGAGTCAGACATGTCTGTGCTGACTTGTATCAGCCTGAGAAGTTGATGCTGTTCAAAGGCATAGCTGGTCTTTCAGCCCGAAGTGTTGCCACAAATCTGTTTACCAGTGTAATTTGTTCTGAAGCACTGGAGAACCCAATGAAACAGTGCTGCTGAAACACTCAGAGGGCCAGAAAGTGGCCTGAGGACAAATGTGGCTTAGTAGAGCCACACTGTGATTGTGTCATAATGACATCACTAGCAATATCATTTGGTCTCAGTCCTGACCTGGCAGCTTGAGATTTTGTGCAGTGTTATTCCTATTACCTGCCTACTTTCCCACCCTGTTTCTGCTTCCACACTGCAGTCTCCAGCTCTTTGGAGGAATAGCCTCTGCTTGGCAGCATTTCACCACACTCCCTGACCCCTACCTCCTTCCTTTGGATCACCAGGTAAAACCAGCATGTATTAGAATCATTAAGGTATTAATATTTAACAGTATTAGATGTGGAATCGAAAACACCACTGGGCTGTAGGTTTTTTCATTTGTGTGCAATAAATAATCATCAACCTCTTTAGTTGTTTGTGTTTCCATAGTGAGATGGGAGCATCATGAAAACAAATTCAAAAGCTTTGGTTTGTTTTTATTTCATATGCTAGGGACTTGCTTGCGAAAGGCAGAGTGTCAATGCAGTGGGGGATCCCAAATGCAATCAGAAAGCCTCACTGAGTCCAGGAGGGGGTGTGCTTACAAGCCACCATAATCCAGAGGAAGCCTGGAGTGTTCCAAATACTATAGCGGGACTTGATGTGTCTGCGTCTGCTGCTCTCCATGGATAGAAAGTACGGCAGAGCAGAAATTGCCCTGGAAAGTAATGTTAAATAGTTTCTGCTGATCCATCTGAACAGCACCATTTACTCTAAGCCAGTCATGGTGGCAGGACTAACTCAGGGACTTCCTCTGCCAGTGGTTAACTCTCCTGTCAAGCAGATAAGAGAGTTGCTGGAAGTATGGTGTCCTGCCCGCCCTTTGCATGGCTGCCTTTGGATCATCTGTCTGGATGTGTCTGTCAGTGCACAAAGTTGTCTGCTTTACTGTCCAGGAGTGTAAGCAGACTTCCTCCTTGAATCCAATCCCCCATTGTTGCAGACAATCCGGATATTTTTGGGGCCCTTTCTCTAACTTGGGTTGCCTCACCCTGTTCAGAGCAGGGTAGCTGCTATTTTCATGCTGGCCATCCAGCATGGCTGTGTGTGTCAGTCCAGGGTACTTCACCTCCTCTTCCCAGGACAAGATGGGCTTTTCATACACAGTGCATACGGGATGAATTTCATCGCCCAATGAATAACCACATCGCTTGTTTGAAATCTGGAAGGTGTCCTGGAGATTGAAAAGACTGTGTACCTTCCCCTCTCTTTGACAATGGCAACTGTGATCTTTGTTTTAACCGGAACAGTTTTTCTAGCTGGCAGTGTGAAAGCACTGAGCTGTCTGTCTAGCCATCACTCCGAGCCTGGTTAAATTAATATTAGCTCTGAGAAATAGGTAATTATTTTCCCTGTTTATTTGGTTGCACCTATAATTATTGCTTTACCTGGTGGGAGCCATAAGCTGTTGTAATTATGCTTCGTTAAAATGCTGATTAGTAACGGCTTGCTTCTGAAAGGTGTGCTGTGGGACCTACTTTTCCCTGGCTAGGCTTATTAATTGTAATGTAGATCTATGTACCTATCTATTAACTCTGAGCTAATATACATAGAAATGATGCTAAGATCCTATTTCAGCACCTGACTTAGACTCACTAACACTAGGAAGTCCAGACCTCAAGATATTTTTTCTGGTCAAACAAAGATTCTTTCTTGCTATGAATCTATTGCACATTTCCGAACGCATCTAGAAAGGACAAGGTGAAAAAATGATAGTAAATGTGCCCTACCTAAAGAGTACTTCTGAGCTTCTATATAATAGCCTTTATGTTCATGAATTTTAGACTGCTTTAGCAAGGAAGGCCAATATTCTTTCCATTTTATACATCAGGAACAAGGTTTGGAAAACGATTCGCTGGACTATAAGACATGTAGAGTATATGTGTTTATTTATGAGCACAGGCTTTGTCATGGTTTAGTTAGCCAAACAGTAAGAGTGCACCGTACTGCTTGATCTTCAGTAAGGCTGCAAAGCAGGATTTCAGCTAAAACCTAACTTCACCAGCTGCCTACTAACTTTTGCAGTGTTATTTTGAGATAACTGCTCCTACCTTTTCATTCTCTTCTGTCCATGAGCTCTGTTATCAAGCTGGAGCAGGAGGTGAAAAAAGTTCAACCATCTTGATCAAAATACCACTTTCTCCTTTGAGGCAGAACCAGAAGGTGCCTTGAATCATTTGATAGCAATTGTTGTTAATACAATAGCGGAACAACAGTTGAAGTGCCACATAATTTGAATACTTAATGCTCAGAAGTTGAGTTGTTTTCCCAAAGTTTTTTCAATGTTTGAGTTCCATCTGTCACCTGTATGTGTATGTGCTGCAGAGAATGTCCTGCCTTACTGTCGGCTTAGCTGAATGGTACTGAGACTTAGGATACGTTTGGGGGGGACAGTTAAGGATCAGTGTTCCCAGTGTTATTGAGTGATTTGGTGGTTCTGGGATTTAGTTCTTTTAAAGAAATAGTATAAATGTTCCTATGATATCACCTTCTTTACCAAAGATACCTGCCTTTGAGGTTTGAATCCTGCAAGACTGGTAAGCTTTTTGACTTGTGTGAACCAGAAATGAATACAGATTCCTTCTTTCTCTTTTTTTAACACCCATTCTGATGTGAAAATAATGCAGGCAGCCTTTGATTTGAGAATTTCTTAGTCCTGAAACAGTGAAGGAATTCATAGATAAGGTTCCCATTTGGGCCATTTCTAATAACATGCGTTAATCAAGCATACTGTTCAGAGAAATTTTTTGCTTTGTCTGGGTTTCCTAAAGGTCTTCTTTCTCCTAATTTTTCTTGAGTAAATGGCAACAGCTCAACCCAACCAGTACAGAGTCCAGTCACAACAAAGTGCCCTTTAATAATTCTCCATTCTGTAGACTTTGTATCAAAATCTGCAGCATATGAGGATCTCTGTCTGTATAGGACAAAAGAAGCGGTTTATGCCGATGAGTGTGTTAAGGATGATTGAGTGGGCAAGAGCAGCCAGAGCTTAATATAAGTGAGGCAAAGATTCAGGCTATAAGTCCAGAAGATTGAGTCTATACATCTTCATTAGTGCTTTGTGCCTTAAAACATGGTAATGGTTTCAAGAGTGAACACTATATTTGTACATTAACTTTTTCACCTCTGAATACCTTTTTTACACCTGCTTTGCCTGGACTAGAACTGATACTGGGATCATTTACTGGACTCATGTAGAGAGTGGTCCCAGCTTTTGTACGTTCCCTGTTCTTGACTTCAGTTAGATTTAGCCATGCACTTAACTCATTACAGAGCCTGTTCTGCTCATGGGTTGTCTTGTTCAATGCAATCTTATTAAGTGCAGTTGTATGGCAGGCCCAATACAGGAGCTAGAAATTAGGACTGGGGAGGGCAAAGGTTCCCTCCTGTCATGAAGAATCTGTTTTCTGACCGCTTGATCTTGTTTTGATTCAAGTCCATTTGCTTTCAGGATTTCTCACTCTTTTTCCAGACATGAAGAAAGGATACTATGGGTATGACCAACTACTTGGTAGTGAGCGTTTCACCCCCAGCCTCTCCTAAGCATAGATTCCATTTTGTGACTGGACTAAAAGCATCCAGAACTGTGAAGCCCTCGGCTACCTCTGCGGTAGAAATGCTGATGGTTTGGAAGATGGCTATGTACCCAATTCCCATTGGGCAGAAGGGCCTGTTGTGAGGAGGTGTGGGTCAGTGCGTGCATACACTGGAAGGAAAAAGCATTGTTGTTACATAGTTGGATCACTCTAGTTCTTCCAGGTGCGGGCTATACTAAGCAGCTCAGTTCTGCATAGAGGTTGCTTAAAGTAAATCTGTGATTTACCACCGTTATTCTGAAACGTCTTCTTTGTCATAATCCCCTCAATTTGTCATGCTCATAGAATATAATGGTTTGATTCCAGAGCTCAGGTACTATTTTGGGTTTTTTTTAAATGTGCCAACTTTATTGTATCTCTGTGCATCCCTTTGGAGTGCAGTCTGGAACTACTTAGCACTGTTTTGAAGTCAGGGAAACTGGGGCACAAGTGACTTGCAAGGTCACGTTATAGGCCAGAGAAAGGATTAGGTGCAAGGCATCCCAGTCTGTTGGTGCTGGGGAAGGTACAGTGTGAAATTCAAGACTTTTAATCTGAAATAAAGGTAAGTTCAGCAAAAGGCCAAAAGACCGCAACATTTTTGGGAAGGTCCAGGCAGTGGAGTATGGAAGAAGGTAAAAATTTAAAAGTTTTGATCAGAAACTAGGGTTGAGCTGGACTAGAACTTACAGAGAACCATGGCAAATTAAGAGAAAGTTTGTATCTGAACTTGGACCTTGCTCATTTTCCAATCGACTTTACCTTTAAAATGGAGCTGATGCAAGATCTGGACAAGCAGAGACGTTTGGGTGTTGCAGATGCACCTTCAAATCTTAAGTTGGTAACTTGAGTTCTGTAGCCAAGACAAGAACAGTGATCCCAACAGTGGTGCTGAGTGCTCCTCCATTCCCATCCCACTGGAAGAACTGGGCTTTCAGAAAGGGGAGTGACGTTGTAAGATATGTGGTAAACTTTGGGCTTGGCAGGAGCTTTGGAGGTCAAATCCCTGGATTTGACTGTGCAATTGACTGTGATGAGGACGTAACAGTGTCTGCTGAGAATCTTGCCATTTTTGTGTGTTTCCTGCATAAAGGGAAGGTTGGTAAGAAAGGGATCTTTTCATTCAAACATATTTTCTCCCTTCCTTTCTAAGAAAATGTTCATATCAGCCAACACATCTAATTGCAGGCCAGCTGATATCACTTGTGTGGCTGGCTTTATTGTCCTATTAATCTCTTAAAAGCTAGGAAAAACCCGTCAGCCTGCTGGCTCGGTTTTGGGAAGGACATAGTGTTATTCACAATCATTTCCAGCTATGGTATAAATTATTTGGAAAAATTGATACTTCATATTTTAAGGAGCTAGATTTCTCTGTTCATTTTTTGTCCCCCTCCCCCTCTTTTTTTTTTTTTTTTGTTCTGATTAGACAAATGAATCATGCAAGCGAGTGTTCCCTGCAATGCCACTAATTGATGGGATGCTATACAATTGCATTGCAATAACAAAACACTTTCAGCCTCTGAGAGATTAGTTGCATTGGCCTGGGATTAAGAAACCTTTGAAATCCTGAATCTAAATTACCATTCTTTTGACTGCTGTTTGTGACGCTAATTAGCTGTGTTAATTGGATGTTTTGATACTTGAAGAGCAGAGCAATCCAAATCTTTTTTTTTTTTGGAAAGCCAAAATTATTAATGAGTTTGGCAAGGGAGCCAGAGTTTATTTTAATGCTGTACACTTCCATATTCCCATTTTTGTTTTAGGTTGGTATTTTTGTTGTTTTTAAATGTTGCTATTATTATTTTTTTAAGCACTCTGAGTGAGTAATCAGCGTAGGAGTGAATAGTAAATGTTTGAATGTGCTTTCCAACAGAGAGCTCTGATGCATCGCTGTCTCCAAATTATTGAACTGCTGGAGAGAAAATATGTCGAAGCCAACATCATTTGTATTGTTGGAGAAGTGGGGAGATAAAGGGGGGGAAGTATGAAACAGATGAAGAAAATTAACATGGAGCCATTTAGATGGAGGGGCTTCCTTTATAATTGCACGGTAGGCGATCTGAAAGGAGCTCAAATTTAGTTTCTTCTGGATTGTCATTCTTGCATCAGACATCATGCTGGCTCCCCAGGCTCTGGACTCATAGAAATGAACTGGTGTAAATAGTCGCATGGGTGTTCAGAAAGGGGTAGAAATCCTTTACCTTGTAGGATCAAAACTCAGTATTTGCTTCCAACTACTGTTCCTATCTACATGACTTTATGGTCTCAATTCAGTTCTGACAGACAGACCTTCTTGGCAATGGCCTTTTCTTGTTTCTGAGTTTAAAAGAAAAAAAACCCCAAACCAAACAATAACAACCTACGTCAACTTCTAGAGGAACCACATCACATTTTACTTTGAACCCAGGCCATGCTAGCTTGGCGTTTTGGTAGCAAAGACATATATGTGGTCTGTGCCTTACAGTTCAGGTGACTCCGTGCCTGTGCCTAAATTCTTTCATCTGATAAGGTCTCTGGAGCCTGCACATCCCGAGTGGCACATCATGGAGGCCCTTGCTATTGCTTGCTGTTCTTCAGAGGTCAGCCTATAGGAGGACTGCAAGAGCAGTGGTACAGGGGTTGGTGCAGTCTGTGGTGGAAAGGCAGTGGAGGAGAACTGCAGCGCTGATGCCTGCATCTGCTCTGTAAAATACAGGATCTGAAGTTAGGATCTAGGAAAGGACTTGGGTACCCAAACCAAAATCCGTCGGGACTTCTGGCGTATCCTTCAAAAATTGTGTTCCAAAATGACTGACCTTTTAAACGCCATGTTTTAGAGCCCATCTTTTAAAGCACTTATTGACGCCTCCCTTTCTTATGCCAATCTTGTCTGAACACCCAGACTAGCACCTGTGTTGTGTGCCTTGGAGCCTCGCCGCCACTGAAACCGCAGAGCGGTGCTGCAAAGGGCCCACTCTGACCCACACCCTCCGAACAGAAGGCACCCAGTGACAAGGCGAGGCTCTCCCCAAAATCAGATGTAACTGCTTCGTTCTGAAAATGGAGGTAGGTAGCACCTTTCATGGAATCGTCTTTTAGATAAACACCTACCCCCAAAGCCGGGCATCCCCATTAATGTCATTCCCAACTCGAGCACATTCTTGGCCTGTCTCCCCTGGTGGTGGTTTGGGTAGGAGCATCTTACTCTCAAATGTGTGCTCCCTTGCAGAAAGGAGTGGAAGAGCTGTGGGGTCAGGAGGAGGGTGAGAGAGGCCTCAAGGCTGTGGAGCTCAGCAGGTGGGACCTCCCTCTGGCAGGAGGGAGCTTGGAGCCAGCATCTCTCTTTCCAGGCTTGTGCATGGGATTTCTGTTAAAGCATCCTGACATACAAGTGGAAATGAGTCCGAGGACAAGGGCCTGTGTGGATGGAGGAGCCTTCTGTCCAGCCCTGCCTCAGGCACCACAGAGCAGGAGGATTTACAGTGCTCACTTGTGCCTGTTCTTTCCTTCTGGCTCCCTCTGTGGAGCTTCTGCTCGGCATGCAGATCACTTCTGTCACCTCCTGGGGCACCAGCCTCTCTCCATGTGCCCTGCAAGGAGTGGAGGGGCCAGATCCTGACCCTTGGGTGCCACCTGGGCCCCGGCCACCAAGAGTCAGGTCTGTGTGTCTCTTACGGATACCTGAGGCCTTTAGGGGATTTGGCTCTTTTTCTCCCACCCTCTTGCAGCTGTATTTCTTTCACAGGCACAGAATTCACTCAGTTACATTTTTTGTTGTTGTTGTTGTTGGGTTTTTAGTTCAAGTTTGAAAAGTGTTGTCTGAAGAGTCGCATCCAGTTGGAGCACCATCTGGATGGGACAGGCCGGAGAGACTCAGCTGCCTCTAAAAAAAACACGAGAAAAACATTCCAAATCTTAATGTGTAATTACAGTGTGAAACAACAAAACCCCAGCTCAGCCAGCTTATTGGCAGCTTTGTGCTTTGGCCCTAGGGAGATTCGTCTTCCAGGGGAACTTAGGGAGTCAGTTCCTGGGTGAGCAAGAGGAGTGAGACATGGTGGGAAGCTGATGGATTTGATCTCTAGGGCAGGACTGTTTTTTTCATGACTTTCAGTCTCCATCTGTCAGTGGATTCATGTGCTGACATTGACGACTACTTTAGAGGAAGCAGCACCTCCTGGCTTGGTGGCAGCCTGCTAGTGGGAGGGCAGAGGACAGGGCTGTGTGCGTGTGAGTATGTCTCCAGAGGGAGGCTGGAAGCCATACAGAAGTGAAATGGAGCCAGGTTCAGATGTCTGCAGCCAAAACACTTCCAAAGCAGAATAAACAACACAACATTTCAGCTTTTCACCATGAACAATAATCAGCTTTCTGTTTTCAAACAGTTTTCCAAGAACAAAACAAATGCAGGAAGGGCATCAAAACTGTTCTGCAAATGTTGAGCTTACATGGGAAATCCTTTTGCAAAATGCTTTTTAGCAACAACTTATTCCATCTTTTATGTCAGCTCTGGCAGCCAAGGTGGCAGTGGACTCCATGAGGGACTAATGCTTCTGAGGGTCAACTGGAGATGTGTCAAGAGTGAAGGGCCATATTTGCTTGGGGAACTCTTGATCAGTCTGGCCTTCCTAACCCCTTGTGATCCTAAAGGAAGTTAGCTTAATAACATCATTGTGATTTAAGAGGGTGTAATTGCTCACAGCTTACACAGACAGTCCAACTTGCTCATTCCCAGCGTCAGTGCAGACGAAGTTTGGCCACACATGCCAAGGCTGCATAGGAACCCAGCAACAGAGCCCTGAACAATTTTCCAGCTCAGCTTGAGTTGTTCAAATGCCAGCTCAGGGGTCTGTGATGTTTCAGAGGGCTCAGCCCTTGAAAACATTGTGGCCCTTGCTTCTGACACTTGGTATTTTGGATGAATGCATCACCTGCAATTCATGGAGTAAGAAGCGACAGCATCTGAAAACCTGTCCTCCTTTGCTTGTCTGGAGTAATATCCTGTGCAGGACTTTGAAAATGATGCCCTACAGTGCACTCATTTTCAATCAGACCTTGCTTTGCAAACGGTGCTACATCTAAAATCCATGGAATGTGCTCGATGCAAACATTTGCAAGCCTGGCTTTCTCCTGAGAAGAATATGCCTTCCTCCTAATTAGGGCTGGTTGTCTACCCAGCTATTCCCACTGCTGGCTGCCAGCAATAATGCCCATTGTAGTGTGGGTGGAAAATATGCAGTTTTCAAATCTCATTTATTCCATATAGTATTACATTCTCTCATGAACAGGCTGCTCATTCTCTGTGAAAAAACAAGCCAAAATGCTCCAGGAGCCGCGTGGTCTCTGCCCACACTTACAGATAAGATGAGGGGACGTTTACCTCAGCATCCCTTTTCCTCGACAAGCTCTACTGCTTCTGACTCCCACGATCTGCGCCTTTTTTCCTAATAGTTTCCCTATCCCGGTCATCCCTCCACATCTGATTTGGTGGATTATTTGACTGTGCGGGTTATCTGAGGATTTATTTTCCCAGGCTGGTACTCTTAAATGGGTGTGAATTATCTGATATGGGGATTAAACACATGAACATAAAGTAAAGGCTGACATGGGGCATCCCAGCCCACTCCGAAATGCTGTCTGTACACATGATGATTATTAGCAACTCATTTCACAGTGGTCCCTTCAAACCACCATCATTGATTCAAACTAATGATCTAAGAAGGAGTGTCACTGGCATTTCCTGGGGCCAGTCAGTCCCAGCAATGGCTGAGGTTTTCATGTAAAACCTCTGAACATCACTTAGCAGATCCATGTCTTTTACTGTCCCGTGGTGAGAGAATGTGATTATTTGGTGAGCCAGAAGGATCAGAACACCCAGATTTGAAATTTCAAGTGATTGGTCATCACTCTAAATGCCTGGCTAAGTCTTATGCCTAACTGGTACTTTGAAACACTGCTTATTTTTTCCTCTAAGCCTTAATGTGCTAGAAAGAGTTGGCAGAGATTCCTGCTCAGACAGACTCAGAGGATGGACTGCACTTGCAGCTGATTTGACTGATACGCAGGGCATCAACCTTGCTAAAATATGGGATTCTAATAAAAGAAGATCCTTTACTAAGAACCCATTCTTTTTGGTGCTTTATACCACTGCATTGGTTGTGGATATTGTTGGGATATTGCTGTTTTCCGAGAAAGCAGATGACAAAAGCTGTGTCATAACCTTAGCTCTGATTAGAAATGGACACACACTTTCAGGAACAGCGACAGAAGCTGTAGGCTGGGAATAATCAATAATTGCTCTTTTGGCAAATAGATGACCCTGTGGACTCACAGAAAAGATTTATGGAAGGCAATGTGTTTTTCTTATGAAAAAGAACAATAAGGGATAAAATGTCTGTTCCAGAACTGTCGTCAGTATAGAAGAGTGGCTGATTTAAACTGAAATTCTGTTCCTTCCTTGTGGTATATTCGCATTGAATGTGATGAAAAGGCAGGCTAAAAGTGCTGTGAAAAGAGTACGCATGCACCACATCAAACAATAGGTTCAGTGATGCTGTGACAGCTGCCAGTGTGTCTCATTGTACAGGATGCGTAGGCACATCAACTGGTTAGTGAGTGAAGATTAGCACAGAGAGCGTAAAGGGAGGAAGAGGTATTAGGGATAAAGTAGCAAAGGGCCATCGTGATGGGAGACTTGAGTTTTAGACCTTTCTTCAGCCCTTACTGAGATGAGCATAGAAGGCAAAAAAAAAAAGTAACACCACTCTGAAAAGACTAAGCAGGTGCCTTTGCTAGAACTGGTGTGGTCTGAGGAGAAAGGAAGTTTCCAATTTTCATTTGGTATTGAATTCAGAAGTTGGACTGTCTTAACAGATACAGCTGAGCAGGGGGAATCATCTGGTATTACTCCCCAACTGGAAATGTTAGACAACCCATTTGCAGTGAACACTGAAATGCTGTGACTTTTGAACCACGAAATGAGGATCACTTGAACACACACTAAAGTACTGAAAGCGGGTGAAAATGTCCAAAGCAAAGGCTTGTAAAATGTGAACAAATATTCATGGACATTTGTTTGCATTACCCTCCGATCTCTGTGAAGAAGCCCTTTAAATTTCATTTTGAGATGCTCTGGCAGTGTGAATACCTGTGCTTTAATTTAGTTTGCTTTAGCTCCCAGGAAGCTCTATTTCCAATAGTGATTTGAACTCCAAATCCTGGCCTGATTGATCTTGTCTCACCTGACAAGTCACAGTTGCTATTGTTTTAGTGCCTGGCTTGGTGCCCAAAAATGTACGTATTTGTACAGAGGTATGACTTGCCATTCTACTAAATGAAGCAATACAAATAATAATAGCTTTCACTCTGAAAGAGCTTTATAACCATCTCTGATTTCAGCCTCATGCTGGCTCTGTACAGCATGCTGCTAGGATTTATTACTGTTTGGTTCATCTTGAAAGACCCAGATTTTCCTGTGTAAATTGGAGCCCCCTTGTGCTAGGGACGTTACTGGTGCTCAGGGATGAAGTTTGAGGTGCAGCACAAAGAAAGGGAGGAAAAAAAGGGTTTAAGGCTTTGACTTACAAGGTTAGGGAATAGAACACATAGCCAAAAAAGTGTTTGTCAATGGGATCATATGCCCTTTCACAAGATGGGTCCTATATGTCAAGCTACAATGGGAACTCCTTTCAGAGCAATGGCAAAGCCTGATATGGGAGAGGGCAGGACAAGCTCTCCTGCTCCATGACCCCGCACGCTTCCTGGTGAGAGAGACCACAGTGAGGCTTTGCAAATATACCACCTGTGAGCCTGATTGACCCTGATTTAGACTAGCTTTACAGAAAAGCAATTGATTATGTCTTATCTCTGTTTCCTTCATCACTGGCACACACACATAACTAAATTTAATATATTGCAGAGATGACCGTTTAGTTAGCTGAGTATGCTGTGAGTCGGTGGATGAGCTGGGGTGACCAGCTGATACCAAGCACCTGGGATTTACTGCATCTCCACCATGTGCACAGCCCCCTTTGGAAGTCAGGCCCTGCACGACATGCCCAAGGTCACCTGGGGAGTCTGTGACAATGACAGGAACCAAACCTGATTTACCTGAGCATCCCAGGTTACTGTCCTGCCCCAGCACTAGTTTCTGTTTTAAGGATGACCTCATGTCCAGAGATGGAAAAGAAATGTGTTCTCATCTATTTATTTATACCAGTGTAATCCAAAACATATTTAGCATGTGTATAACTTGAAATAGTAACGCTATTCCATGCAGGAGTGTATTGATTTGCAGAGAAGGAATGGCACTGTCAGAATATGGAGCTTTTATCCCATGGACTTATTTTCTGCAAGATGTCAGGCTGTGTAATCCTGCAAAGCTACGAGCCTGGCTGCCATTGGAGGAGGCTGACAGTTTTTCAGCAGTTTTTTAAGCTCTACCATCCCCCATGAGCATTTGTTCTCTCTGTGTGTAGGTGGATTGATTGCTAGGTAGCTCAGTAAATAGGTTGGGAAAATAATACTTAATTGATTTGATATTACAGGTGACTTGAAGGAGTTGGGAAAACAATGTCAATTAAACAGTGCAAACATATATATGTATGTCTGTGGATAATGTTTTTAAGTGTTTTTGGAAGCGGAAAGTCCTATAATTTGAAATGCTATTCAGCTCTGTAATGTATTTAATTGTTTGTGTGTGTTTGTGTGTAAGTGGTAAACAGAGCTAAAGCTGTAGTTTAATCAATAGCTTTTCCATAAATCTCATCTAAACCAGAGCCTAGCTCAGCAGATGTTGATGGCTGAATTTCTAAGATATAAAGACCTCTGTCAGATATTACCTGTGATTCTGGATCTCTGGTGTGCTCAGATTTCTGTATGCAACAGCTCACAAATTAATACAGCAAAGTATGCTCTCTAATACCAGCAGTGCTTCGAATCACTTCAGTTGATTGAATATTGCATGAGACAGCTCCTAAAAATATCCCGGGCATCTTTATAGTATTTTCTTAGAACTGCCTGGGCTATAGTAGAACTCTGTAATCCAAATAATATGGCATTCTGGCTGTCCACAAATCATCCATCATTTGCTCCTTACTAAATATGTATTTGTGTTGATTTAGCACTCATGACATCTCATAATGGACCAGGATCCCACTGTGCTAACTGTTGTACGAATGCAGAGCAAAATCTGTGCCCTGCAGAGTCTGCAGTCCAAGACTCCATTATCACTAGTGAAGACGCCTCTACTGGTGACAGCAAACTAAGTATGCCCATTTGTTTTTAGTATAGTTTGTCCTACAACATTAGCTCCTAGTTTTGATTAATAAATCACTCAGAAATGCATATTCACTTGTTATTTGTCAGTATTTGCTGAGTGGCCTGGACAAAAAATTACCAACATCCAGCTTGTTAGAGAGCTCCTCACAGTTGACTCTGTTGTGTAATGGAGCAAAATGTCATACAATGTATCTGTTCTCCCATCTGCACAGTGTTACTTCCATTACAGACTTTTTTTAGGCAGAATAATCAGGCTTTTTGCTCTTCTTAATTGCTTGAGTTACAGTACTGCTCAAGACTCAAGAGGAAACAGGAGCCCTATTGAGTGCTGCCAGATACAAACACTAAGAGAAAGACCATCCTCGCCGAGAAGGCTGTGCAATTTAGATGGGCAAATGTATTATGGAGAAGAAAAAGGCATGTGCAAAGTGAGATAGGAAATAAATTGCAGAGCTGAGAACAGAACCTATGTCTTGTGCCTGCCAAGTCAGTGCCGCTTCCTCCCAGGAATGGTCTGCAATTTGAAATCTCAGATGCAGCTCAGGAATGCACTGACCCCATAAACTATAAGAAAAAAAAAAGACAAAATCCTAGTAAGCTAGCAAAAGCAACCTGAAACTTGCAATTGAGAACATAATGACCACTCGGATTTGTTAGCATGCATTTCAGCTAGCTCTACCTTATTCAATTAGTGATGGAAGAACTGAAAAGTAAGAACTCCTTTGGTAGTTCTAGTACCAACTACTGCCCATAACTCATGGAGAACCTGAATTATTATGTAATTTAAAAAGATCTGTTGAACTCTGACCCTATTGTTGCCTATTCTTTTCAAGAGGTTTTTAGGAGGAGGTGAAAGGCCTGACAAGAGAACAAATGGATCTCCAGGCCCATCAGATAGTGTTCATGTATAATTGTATGCATGCTTAGATTAAATAGATACATTCTTGGTGTGCTTACCTGATTAATCAATGTTTTCCATAGCATCAGAGTTTCTCTCATCTGCAGGAACACAACACATTATTTATAAAAGCATCAGCTCTTTTGTGGAAATCAAAATAGTAAGTAGTATTTTCACAGCATATCATACAGTGATGAGCTGCATTTACCCATTGCTTATTAAATGGGAAAGCCTCAAGCTGGCCTCAAGTCATCCCACCTGCTCCTTGGTATAAATCAACACTGCAATAAATTACTCTCATACTGATAAAAAAAAAGTCCCTGCTTCTGAGACTTCTCTGAAAGAAAAGAATGTATTGGTTCTGAAAATGGCTGGTTACAATCAGATTGACTGAAAATTGGAGTATAATAAAATACCTGAAATTACATCTTCCTTGCTTCCTTTTATGCATGCCACTAGCTAGTCAACACACTGTTTTTGCTGGGTTCTTTTCCTGTCTCTGTCGTTCCAGTGATATGTTAGAGAGATAAGGACAGAGATTTTTAGCTTCTATGCAGTATGACGCTAAAGCTACTGAAATAGCACAAGAAGTGTTTCCCCAAGTGCCTACACTAAGCAGTAGAAATAAATACCAGTCAAAATTGCTCCAAGGACCATTGACTTTGTATACCCCAAGGGTAAACCAAATGTTTTGTTGGGTTCAAAATATCTGCATAACATCCTTTTGTTCCTCTTTTTATTCTGTGTTCTGGTAGAAACCAGAAGTAAGAGTGACCATAAATAGCTAAGAAGAGTCCACCTGTACCCACCTGGAAGTGGGACATTGAAAGGGCTGCTTTTTCAGGAGTTTCCACAAATCCAAAATGTTGAGTGAAGTCCATCCTTTCACTTCTCCAGACCCTTCCAGTTCTGAACACACAGAATTAAGTCTATGCTTGCTGGAGTAACTGTCTGTCTGTCTTCCACTGGCTCAGAGGATACAGAAATAATTTAGTGCTTCTTTATTTTTAAATCCACATGCCCTCGGATTATATGATATGTAATACTAAAGCCTGACATTAGTGTTTGATGTTCTAGCAGCTATCTCTCTTAGCCAAATTGTGATCCAGATGTAATGATCTTTTATCTCTCTGAACTTCTCATGTGGACTCATTGCTCTTCGTTCTTGTCTTAAAGTTTTTTTAGTGTTACTCTATGCTGTTAAGCAGTTACTCATATTCTAATGCAGAGTTAGCTCCTTGTGACTGGTGAGTAAAAGTCCAGAACATTTTGGATTCTTTGGGGAAGGAACTATGAATGCTGTTTTGTAAGATTATTCCAGTTCATATGTTTTTATTGGAGGAAAAGGAGTATAAAATGTAAGGTATGGAATTTCAGAGCATGCTGTGAAATTTAGAGACATCACTAATTAAAAGGAAAACATGTCTAAATCCCCATACCAAATCCCATAAAACTCGGTTGTCAAGCTATTGAGAGACTTGCTTTAGGCACAAAGATAGTGGTATCTAAATGAAGAAACTTATAAATTCTGTGTTTAGAGAGATTTATCAGTTTAATTATATCAGACAAAATTTTGACTTTTTTTTTCCTTGCTTATTTTTATTTTTATATAGCTGTTTTTCTAAAATCACTAACTAGGTACTGTTCTACCTTTGGCATTTCTTAAAAGAATTTAGTGTTTCTTTCCCTCCAAGAGTAAACCATGCTTGTTTAGTAGCACATCTGTCTCTATTCTAGAAACGAGATAACGTTTTGACCTAACACTAGCTAAGGGGTTAAACACCAGGACCTGGATACCAAGATGAGCAGCCCAGGTCTGTCCACCAGAGGCCTCCTACTTCTTAGCATCTTTTTTATTTTGCTACTAATATTCAGTGCTGCTGTTATACCTGAATTCCCCCTCCTGTGTCTGTGCAGATATCACCCTTGAGTGAAGTCAAGCACTTGGTCATGAAGTCTTTCTGTCCAAGCATGTCTGCTATTTCCTTATTGTTATCCCTTTTATTGGGGGATTGCTACTGCTTCTTCATTGTAAAAGCAGCCTGGCTGGCGAACCCTGTTAGTTCGAAATGTACGGCTTGCACAGTGCACTATCAGTGCTTAGAATACTGCTGGTAAGGAAAGAATTGGCTTTGTTTTGCCACCTGGACTGAGAGGACACAAAGTTATGCCGCCATTTCTGTAATGCAGAGTGCTTCTCCAGCAGAGTCCAAATTGAAGTTTGCAAGAATCAAATGCGCCATGGAAGCTTCTTGCTGAGCACGCTTTCATCAGAGGTGTTTTGAAAGCGGTAGTAACTGTTTCCTCTTTCCCTTAGCTCACTTACCTCACAAAAATAAAAGATTTCACTTAATTGCAGGCAGAGGTGGAGCTGGCAGATCCATGTCTCCATACTTTCCCATAAGATGTGTAAAACAGGTGAAAATTGGTGAATAAAGAGGACTTAGTATCCATGAAACCTTTTTGCCACGGATACTGAGCTGTGAACCTCAGTGAAGAGGGGTATTATTCAGAAAAAATATTTCAATGGATATCTTAAAAGAAAAAAGGACTGGATATGTCATTACTTTGAGAAGGTGGTGTTGAGGGAGATGTTTAGCACACAAAGCTTGCAGTCAAATGCGGCTTGAAGGACAGGCAAGGCTTGACCTGATGGATCTTGTGGAATGATGCAGGTGAGCCATCTGGCAAGGAAAAAGTGCAATTTGCTAAGAGGTGTCCAACTGTATTGCGATATTTGGTGTATGAGGCAATTGCTTTGGGCACAGGTGCCTAAAACTTTCCTGATTTGTCTTCACCTGGAGCAAGTTGTGTGTGTGTGGGTGGATTCAGTGGCTGACAGGATAGTTTCGAACTCACAAGGTTTAAACTTCTTGTAGAAGGAAGTCTGGAAGAAGAAGCTGCAGAAAAGATGGTACCTCTTGAATGAGTGTCACTTGGTTAGTATTTGTATTATAAATAGCCCCGAAGTGATTATCCTTACTCCACACTAAAGCATAGTATCACTGGGTCTCTACTGCATGGATGTATCATGCAGTAAGTATCACAAAGAACTGAGCAGTATCAGAAAGTGGGTATTGTCCTTAGGAGGTCTATCAGTCTGTCCCAGGCTGGCAGCAGATGTGTTCCCAGGGTTCTGCTGACCATTTAACATGTACATTCACTCTGAGTTGTTTATTCATGCATTGTGTGGAAACTTAAACAGAGCTTTAATTTTTCTCTATTTCACTGCTGGTCTACTACAAGCACAAAATATTGAGCGAGAGGTGCATTTCCTCTCTCTTTTGGATTCACAGTTCTTTGTGCATTATAGATGCAGACAGACAGGAGCGTGAGTGGGGAGTTTCTGACCATATTTTTCCATTGGACATGCTCTACAGTTGTGGTTTTCTTCCCTGTGATTAGAATTAATTACTGCTGCTTCCCCTATGCAGACTGAGAAGAAAGCTGAAGGTATCTGTCAGTGATGGTTGAAAACAAAATGAGAAAACAGGGAAAAGAGGACAGAATTGCTTTTTGAGGCCAATGGATGTTGAGTGAATAGTTGTGCTACTTGCTAAAGAAGTGTGTGTCAGTTCTGTATGTCCCCCTCCCTCCGAAATCAATAACATATCAACCAGTCAGTCCCCTGAGATGTACACTGTGCATATAGCATGGAGATAAAAGCAGATAAGAAACCACTTTTGCATGGAAAGTAAATGTCTCTGCGTAGGAAGTTTTTGATATGTTTGTAAACTCAACCCCATTGGCTTTATTTATTTATTTACTTCGTATTTTTATTTTTGGCATGTATTAGTTTTTCTTCTTCCCAGATTGCTTCAGCATGCCATACAATGCAATGCCACTTTTGTCCCCGTGAGCTGCTATTTCCATATAAAAAGTAGAGTGTTTTACAGTCAAGCATATATTTTTAACACTGGGGAATTTAGACTGCACTGTGTATTTGTAGTGGCTGCTCAGTGCAAGAGCTTCCACTTGAGAAGATCAAACAAATTGGAGAAATGTTCTGAAAAAAAAATGAAAGGGAGGGAGGATGCAATTCAGTGAAAGCGAAGGCAGGAATTTAAACATAGGCAGGAAGAATTGGCTGTATAGATTGAGGCAGGCAGCAAACTAGTTACGAAAAGGGTTTGGGAACCATGGATCACCAGCATGACATAAATTCTGTTGTGGGGGGAAACTAGCATTCTCCCTTGGAAATAGGTACTGGAAAGATCCCGCTGCTTTTCTCAGCATTAGTTAGGTCACAGCCAGAGCACTGTGGCTAGTTCTGGGTGCGTTTTTTCACAAAAATGTGGGTCAGGAGGAGAAGAGCTGCAGAAACAATTGGAGATCTGGAAAACAGGATTTGAGAGGAAAGGTCAAAAGAACTCAGGGTTGTTTAGCACAAGAACAAGTCAGATAGGGGGAGAACATGTTACAGTCTTTAAATACCTGTGTGACTACAAAGAGGAGGGGAATAATCTGTTCTCCATGGCCATGGTAGTTAAGAGTAGGAGTGATGGGCTTAACCTGCAGCAAGGGGTGTATTTGTCCGAGACATGAAGAAAGTACTAAGGGTGTGATAGCAAGGTCTGCATTTAAGGACTGGGAGGGGAGGCTCAGGGATCCCCATTGCTGCTGTCAGAGCAAAGGGGGCACCCATCTGTCAGGAGCTGTCAGAGCAACCTAGGGCAGATAGAGAAGCTAGATAACCTCAGATGGTCCTTTCCTAGAAGTCTCTGTGTTTGAATTTCATTTTAACAGGTCCATTTGATCTCCAGCTCCTCTGCTAGACTGCAGATGTAGGCCCAGCAGCCATATGATCACTAGTGTCACTCAGAGAAGGTCTGTGACAGGCAATTTCCTTCCTTGGATCTCCCACTCACACCCAGCTGGAGGGTTAGCTATCTGATAAAAGAGCTGTGCATCTCAGAGTGTCCGTTCCAATCTTGTCATGGATAACACAGCTCAGTCTGTTCCTATAACCCTTCCTCAAAAGCAAATGGGCAGAATTCATTGAAGATCCTCCATGCTGAAATATGTCAGCCTAAAGCAACATCTTGCTGTCCAGGAAGAACCAATGTGGGACACTTAACTGGCTTTATATTGGCTAACAAGTGGAAAAGACAACTACAGCCAGATTCTGTCTAGCAACAAATAGGTAAAACTGACTCCTTCTCGCTGGCTGTTTCTCTTGTCTAGCCAGTTCTTCTTTGCACTTTTCTCTTTCACCATTGCCAGCTTTTGAGGTTAGGCCATAGACCCTTAACCTGGAAGACCTAGGAACAGCAAATCCAAAAGGAAGTGTAAAGAATGGAAAACTACTTTGTTCTGTTGTTTTGCAGAAAGATTTTGTTATCCAGCGACTGGAGGGAGAAAAAAAAGAATAACCTTGCTAGTTACTTCCACCTGAAATAAATCCAAAGGAGAAAATATTCATACAGCAACAGTCTCTAGATCCCAAAGTCTGTTTGTAATTATTCAATGCCTTCAACTTGCTTTCCTTTCAGAAATACAGGGAAGCATCCTTAGCACTAGGCTGCAGAGGAAAAAATATTCATATTTGCCTCTTCTACAAGTCACCTGTTAGCCCCACGAAGAGAACTGCTCTGATGGAAAATTCACCCATGGAAAGTTTCAAAGTCTTTAACCTCTGAAATGTGATCTTTAACTTCTTTCTGTTTTCTGGGGTGTTAGATATTGAGTTATGGTTCCTGAAGACTAATGCGACTGGTGTGCCAAAAGCCCCAAACGATGATCCCATGTAACACAGTTTGTTTAAGTTCCATGCTGGTGTAGTAACCAGCAAGCACATTTGGGTCTCTTTATTGGTTTATCTGCTTTCTGCATATACACTGACATAATTTTATCCTTCTCTGTTTTATATTTGGGGGAATCTTGCCTGGATTAGAAGGTCATGTGTTCCAGTGCTCAGGATGCAACATTTCAGCATCATGATTCTTGCAGAAAGCCCCAGGGGATCATTCAGAACAGGAAAAGAAGGCCTAGAAAATATTGTTGTGGAAAAATATGGTCAGAAGCATATTTAACTGCCATGTAACCTGTGTAATGGGATCAGTTCAGGACCGGCAGAGAGGGGAGAGAGCTGCTTGTCGAAACTCCAGCACCACCTTGTACAACAGCTGACTGGTCCTGGGAGGTTTCCCATGCAGCTCGTAACCGGGCAAGGCTCTGCTTCATGCATAAGAGTTGATGGATTCACAGCCCAAATTGCTGGCTCTGTTTATCTCTCTGAGTGTGGTACAAATCCTAGTTATTAAAAATCAAGAACAGAAAATCCAATTCTAGATGTAATATCAGTCCAGGTCCAATTTTGAGTAGGTGAATAAACTAACTTCAGACACCAATGGACAGTTGACTGCTGCACAGTAACACAACACAATTTAGTACAATTTTCCACAGTTGACATATGTTGATCAATATAGGACTCAGAATTTAACAGGCATAGAATTTCAATTAAACTGAATTACAGAAGAGTACAGTCATCACCATGCTAGGAAAGAGGTGTTTTAGCAAATGAGACAGACAACCCCACTTTCCGCATGCTGTGCTGCAGCTGGTCTGTGAATTAAAAAGTGGGCTTTAGCTTTCAAATTTTCATCAACACTTAATTCTTAACCAAACCGTATCATTAAGGTAGATTGTTTTTTTTCTTTCTTTCTTTTCTTTTTCTTTCTCACCTTTTTCATTTCTATGGGGGCTGTGAAAAGGGTAAGCGCTGATTGTTTCTAAACTGACAGGCACTTTGTTCTACAAGTGGGCATGAAGCAAGATAAGCAAACACAAGCCCAGGTGGGTCAATTCCACTTTGATCGTGTTGGTCAGCAGCTGTGGTATGCTCAGCCAAGCCAATGGGGGGCACAGCCACATGCACGTGCTGTGTTCTGCGTATGTATGAAAAACCTTGTGGATGTGCATTGCAGGCTTGATGCTCATGGAAATGCACTTGTGTGAATGTGCCCACTTCAAATGCCCTCCTGTTGTTCTTCATGCAAATACTGATGGCTTGAGTTCAGAAGACCTCACTTCATGGTTTTTTCTGTCCCAGTGACCACTGACTGTGTCATGAAATGGTTGCAAACATTGACAGAGAGAACACAACTGTTGTCACTTAGTGGTGTTTATATTCTTTACAGAAAATAGTAAGAAGGAATCAACCCATTTCAGTTAGGTAGATGAGTGGATTTTGAGTGAGGTTAAGAGGTAGGAGAAGAGCAACACAGTCACAAGTGACTAAATTCCTAGCTTAGGAAATTTGCATCGTCAACACCGTCTTCCAGCCATGGCAGAAGTGTTTGCCCAAGCTGAACGAGAATGTAGCATAGCAAAACAGACTGCTATTTACCGTGCTGCAGCTGGGTGTTTCAAAAGGATCTCTCCCAGATACCAGGAGGCAGGTCTAGGTTTCCCTGAAGAAGCAGGTGCTTTCAGCTGCCTCCAGCTTGTTTTGCTCTGGAGAGCTGTTGAGTGCAGGCCTTCTTTTTCAGAGCACAGTGCTCTAAAATGCAATTGGTGTGAGACAGTTTCTGTGTTTCTGGGCTCTTCCCTGAAACATCCATTACCAGCCGGGCCACCAGGGTGTAGGGGCAGGCTAGTAACTGTGCATTCAAAGGTGACCCAGTGTCTCTAAGTCTTGGTAGGTCTCACTGTGCTGTATTTGAATGCTCCAGAGAGTGGCTGTGAGATACTGTGAATGGTGTGACATATACAAGGAATTGCTTTTATATCTTCTGATGAGAATGTTGTGCATGTGTGTGAACTTAGTGCTGAATTAACAGCCCAAAAAATGTATCCATGGGAGAGCTTACCCATGCCACTGTGTCTTAGCCCTCATCTGGAGGGACCAGATTTAGAGGTGAAAAGTAAAGACCTCTCAATAGGCCACTGAATGCCTTATTTCTCTGTGAAAATATGCAACAAGGGTGCCAACCCTGGCAGCAGGTTTTGTCTTGTGGACACATTTCCACTGACAAATGGACCTAAGACCACCACACTCCCCTTAGCTGCTTGATGCACACAGTGGATATGCTTTTCCAAATGGTCATCTCCTCCAAGCTGACCTTCTCCAGCATTTTGCAGGTGCCCACCTGACCTTCTTGCCTCCTCTAAAGCCCAGGCCCAGTCCATATGAAAGCCTGTGACACAACTGATGAGATGTTTTTATCAGCTTCTGGCCAGGGCAGGTGCAGACTTAAAATGCCTGTTCATCTCCATTTGGAGACAGACCATCTTCACCTGCCAGCCTCTGGTGTTTTATAGAAAGCTAGATCTGAGTTTCTCTCTCTGGATGCAGGTGAGCATGCTGGAGCTCTGGCACCTCTTCTCCCTTCGTTTCTTGGTGTTGGTCATCTGGAAGGGAATACTGTGCAGGTCTGTAGGACGGCCATTGGGATCTCTGCTTCCTTTTCATTTAAAGCCTCCTGCAGCCTCAGATACTGACAGTATCTGTACTTTAAATAACTGTGCTGTCTTTTCTCTCTCACACGCTTTCTCAATGGGCTCCTCCTCTGTGAATATTTGGGGTCTGATTCTTCTCATTTAGAGGGTAATTGACATTTCCATCATGCTGTACTTGCAGCTCTTCCTACTAAATGCCATTAAATTCACTTCTCTGTGGCTAAGGATACCTTTTATTTACACAAGAGTCCCAACATCCCTGCATTTGCAAACACAGTAATTACATACCATTCTTCTGTTAGCTCTGGCAGGTTTGGAGAGCCTAACTAATGGCACGGTGGCTGTGGTGCCCCGTGCAGAGTAGCTCACTTGGATCTCACCTGCTCCAGAAGACAAAGCCTACAGAAGCAACACAAATTTTAAGCGACACTGAATACTCTTGTGTTCACTTCTCTTCCCAGGCAGGCTTTGTGTCTTCTGTGGCTTTGTGAGGTAGTAGGATCTATTTGAATCCTTCTGTGGATTGAAAATCAGATTTTTTTAAAAGTATCTGTGACTACTGTGAGAGTGGTAAACCTTTTTGGACAGGGAACCAGTGAAAACTTTCTGGATTTCATAGTGCTCTCCTGGCATCAAACCCTATTCAGGTCACATACAACTTGGGCAAGCTGTGGTTTCTGTCTGTTCAGGACACTGTAGAGCAGCACTGGGTGGGCCACAACTTTAACGCTGGTGGTCCTCAGGTACCATCTGGTAGGTCTGTACTGCAGTGGAGTCATGGCAGTGACTTCACTATGGCTCTAACCAGGGTCAGATCACTTAGGGGAACTGAAGCTTTGGAATATCTGTAGAGATTAAAATGTTTGCACATTTGGACTCTAGTTAAGGAAAGAAATATAAAAAATTCATCTACGTACACAACGTGTATACTGATTCTCCAAAAGTCTGTTTTTCCTGCTGCCGTATAGGGATATTCATTAGTGAGACTGGGTGTGATCAGTGTAAATCTCCTGTGCATCAGTGGAAGGATCAATTACATTTATATGACATCCCAAAGAGGACAGTTCTAGTACAGATCAAATACTGTCTGGGCCAAGTAGAGCCTTGCTCATTTTACAGACTGCCTATAAACAGATACTGTTAAGGTTTTTTGGTTTTTTAATTACTCTTTCAGGAATTACTATTACTTCTTTTGCTGTCACTAACTCTTCTGTCTGTATGAAATAAATTGAGAGAAAATAGTCTCTCTCTACAGCATTGCTCTTTCTTGCTTTCTGCAGTACCTGCTAATTAAATGGTTTGTTTGTTACATTTCCCCTTTTGTATGAAATGTATTTGTAAAAAAAAAAACAGCCTGACTGCAAAGACACAAACCCTTGCTGAGAGAGTCAGAGGCATGTGGCCCATGGAAATTGCATCTTTTGGGTTTCAAATTTAAGATTTTCCTTTCCTTCAGGAGTGCAGAAGGTCGTACCCAGTACTTGAGTTGGAGATTGCTGATCCCAGAAATAATGCTGTAAGGCAGGAAGGGAACTGAGCTGTTGGCAGACCAGCACCAGGGTTAACACTTGTGAAGGATTCTCTGCCCTGTGCTAGCTCCAAAGATTACAACAGCTATTTCTTTTCAAGTAATTACTACCTGGTTAGAAGCCTGATCCAGGTCCTGCTGGACACAGAGGAAGGCTTCCCACTGTGCTGGGATTTGGAACTCTTCGTCCTTTTGCTCAGGAGTGCCTATTAATGGAGCACTCAGAAAAAGGGAGGTTGATCTCCAGTTAGCAAATAGAGAAATTGCCAACTGGGGGCCATCAGGCACCTCTAGAATAGAGCTGTGTAGGGCCAGTAAAAGTTAACTCTTGTTGACAGCCACCAGCTCTGGAGATGGTTTTTGGTAATGTTGGGGATAGCCAAGAAAGCTGGGCAGGTCGCAGCAGGTCAGCACACCAGAAATGGTTATTGTTGCTTTTGTCTGAAGACTGACAATAAATAACAAGAAGGTTTGACTTTTAAAGAGAATGTTAAAACTGAATTGGACTGCAGCCCTGTACAAATTTTGTGTTTGCAGACATTTGGCAAAGCCAGAGGTTGTGACCTGGGGACACTGCAAGCTGATGAGAGGGGAGCGTTTCTCCATTTTTGCAGTTACAGAAATCCACAGATGAGGTGAAAGGAAAGGATCAAACATGTTTATGCTTAAATCTGTGATCCTTGAGTGAAGGTTATATAAACATCTAGGAGCATAAAACTGGAGAGGAACTATGTACTTACCAAAATAGAAAAGGAAACAGTTCTGTATAGAGAGGATGAATAGTTCAAACAAACCTATATTGTCCCTAAAAATATCATCCACCCTCCTCTAAATGCTATTGCTGGGTAAGTCTTGCCTTGAAATCCTTCAGAGATGCATCCCCAGGGAGCGTTCTGTAGGAACCTGTCCTGGCTTTCTGGAAGCACCAGCCTGTCCTTTCTGTTTTCTGCAATGGGCTAAGAGAAAAGAGGGGTCCGGTTTTTGCCTGACAACTTCATCCAACTTGAGGATATCCTTGGACATAACTGGGTTTTGAAACATTTTGATCATAAAAATTAAATGAAAGTAGGGGCTAAATCTTATTTCCCACTGTTCCTGCTCTTGCTCATCTCTGACACCAGTATTTGATGTATGTAATCAGCTGATCTGTGCCGGAAAGTTTAGAAGTGAAGGATGTCCCTGTCTGTTACAGATTAGCAAAACGTTAGCAGAGCTTTGGCTTTATGAGACTTGAGATAAAATTGGCTTAGCCCACATAAGTGCAAACTCACAGTCTGCTGGACAGGTTATAGCCATAGACAGAGAAGGATAAGTTTCTTTTGGATCAAGTTTTGCTGTATAGACTTGAAAGGAAACTAAAGCACAGGGTAGATTTTAAGCTGCATAGTGCCAAAATGTCTTCAGGTTTTGGCTAGTAATCTGGCAAAATCAGGTTACTTCACAGGATTTCTGTCATCTTGCACTGCAGAAATTTTGTACGATTGCAAATTCTCTCAAGTTTTTCCTCAATCTTGAGCTCCCAGGTATAGGATTAAGTTGAAGGCTGATTCACGGAAATTAGAGGCATGTTCATACTACAGATTTGAATCCAGTCCTTCTCCTCCCTTCTCTTCAGTAGCCCCATTTCTATTCCTTGCATAGCTAGACATAGACTCTTAAAGAGAAATGCTTTATAAGACACTCGTAATCTCCCCTAAACCATGGACTGTGGCTGTTTTTTCAATTATTACTGTTTTTATAAGGTACAAATGTGAGTTTGCCCAGGGGTATGTTCAGTTGCTCCATAAAATCTGGATACGCAGAATCTGTCTGTCAGGATTTGATGGTCAAATGACCGTATCACTCGAAAGGTGGCTTCTCCTGAGTTGCCATCTGTCTCCAGACTGATCTTGCTGAGCCTTCAGCTGCAGATGGATTGCTCCAACACACCCCAGAAACTTGCGCTTTTTCCTTAGCACATTCCTGCTGTAAGAGTCACCACTCAGCAAGAACAACTTTTACCTATTAAGAAGAAAAAGCTCAAGGAGGTGGACACAAGTAGGAAGTATTCACCTAACCAGTAGATGTCTTCTAGGTTCAACTGATGACTTTGCTTCACCAATTCCGTTTTGGTCCTCCTGTGAAACCCATCCTGCATACCTGCATCCTAATTTCAGTCTCCATAGTCTCCACTACCTCCTCTGTAGTTAGATTTCCATATGAGTTAGAACACTTCTAGTTAGCACAGGTTTCCTCACATTAAGTGACTTGTGGGTTGTGGTTTGTACCTCTCTCCTGCATTTGTTCTTTGCTCCCAGCCTCTTATGCCCTGGCTTGGAAGCTGTTCAGAAGGGCTGCCTTTGTTTTTTCGAGTCATTCATCAAATTAACCAATATTGATACATCTTTTACTCTTCCATATGAAGAGGATGAGAGGAGAAGCAGGGTTCTTCCAGGAACAAATGTGGTAATATCCTTTCAGCCTGAAAGGCATAAGAGAGCTGCCACCAATTCCTGATGATGAGAGGCAGATCCACAGTCAAATTGGTCTATTATTGTTATCATGGGGAAACTGAGTCGGCGACATTACAGCTAGTATTTCACCTGAGAAATCTGGCTGTCTTTTTAAGAGCCTTCATTTGGATTTAGGAGCCAAGGGCAATGTCCATATCTGAATATTTTGGTTTCTCTGTCCTCACTTGATACCAAGCTGGGCAATGTGGACGTAAAAGCAGGGTGTCTCAACTCGCAGCCCTGTGCTTTGCCAGTTGTGATGCCTCTCATCTCATGAGATTTCATTGAAATCACCCTTCTGCACCGTGCCTCAGTTTCCCTGCTTGTAAAATGGGGAGCCTGCTCAGTTTGGAGAGAGGGTGCAGAAGTGGTGAGTAACTTAAGTCTTGATGGTGAGACAGGAAAATGTGGAGATGACTCTTAGTTACAGGCTGTGCAGCCTGTGTGACCTTTGCTTTTAACAGTGCCACAGGACATGCCCGTTCGCAAAGCCCCGGAGAGTCTGCCTGCAAAGCTTTCTATCACCCGGACCCTGTGAGATCTGATCCGTCTCCAGGCAAGATCCTCATCACTCACTGAGCTTTTAATTCCTTAGAGAGGCAGAAGAGACAATATTCAGCAGCTGGTTATTTCTTCCTTTCCCTCAGTCCCTCACACAGAGTGTCAGTTAAAAAAAAAAAATGGCAGAGAACTGGCCATTAGCAAGGAAAACAGTTTAGGGAAGAGACGAAATAAAAATGCAATCAATTATCTCTCGTCGTGCCCAGGTGTGTGGGTGCAGTCAATTTTCAAAGTCATCGAGAATTTTAGATGAGAAAAGGGAAGCTGTTCATGGCAAATTGCAAGTGTTGGGGGAAGGGGGAGGGAGAAGGAGAGAGAAAGCAGAGAGGGAGAGAAGGAGAGATTAATTTCCCTCTTGAGTGAGAAGTGTGTTTGAGACAGACAGATGGGCTGTAAATACTCCAAACCAAGGACAGGAGCTGAGACAAGGGAGAGGCTGGTGATTGAAGTGTGACTGTGATGGAGGTAGTACATTTCCTGGCCAAGGTGACTGGTTTTGTTCTGAAAGGGGGAGATTTCTGAGATGTGGCTGCCGCACTTCACATCAACCTGGACCAGGACAGCATATTTAGACTTGATAAGTGATATCCAGGTCCCAGTGGGGTTTTCCTTAAGGGTCAGCTTCAACTGCCTGCCTTGTAAGGGAAGTCTGAAGGGGGAGAGGGGAGGGGAAGAAAGAAAGAAAAAAGGGAAGGGGGAGGGGAAGGAAGGAAGGAAGGAAGGAAGAAAGAGAAAGACGCTCCTCTTTCCTCGTTAAAATTATTGAGCTGTCTACAAGTGGTGAGCGAGGGGACCATGTGACCGGCAGTTAATCACATTGCTGTGAAATGTGACTGCTGCTGATAATAGGATCTTTCCTTCAGTAGAATTTCTGTTTCAGAAGTAGTGATTTTCACAAAGAAAAGAGGTTGAGGGAGATATCATTTCAGATCTAACAGAGCCTGTGTACATTTTCTTTAGGGAGAAAAACCTCCTTTTTCCTTTTCCGTTTGGCATCCCTGTTTGTATTATTATTATCATCATCAATTTTTCATTTTCACAGCCCAAACTCACTGAGTACAAATGTTACCCAGCTCCAGTCTGTCTGCTAGCAGATTAGTTCCCATTTAGTCATAAAGTTAACCAACCTTGTTCCAATCAATTAATCCCTAGAAGCCTTAATTTATTGATGCCCCAGTCTATGCTAGCCGTCGAAAAGATGAACATCCTGCTTCAAAATGAACTGGTCTGTCGTTCCTCCAAGATACAGGAATTATAAGAGGTTGGTAGTAAATAAGCATTTAGAAATCTCTTCTATGCAATCAAAGGCAACAGCAGCAGGGAGAAGAATAAAGGGGATTTTACCATGCATGAAAAACAGTGCAATAAATGATTCAGGCTCTCGGGACAGGAATAGCAGGGCTGTGGAGCCACTGTGGGCTCGGCTGAGTTGGCTCCTTCTGTCGTAAATTGATCTAATGTATGGCAGGTTACTATAAGAGTCACAGGCAAGTGAAAGGGTGTTGATCTATACACCTTCCCACCCTTCAGATTTTGCTTGCCAGAATCTCTTCACTCCGTTTTGGGGGGCCTGAATTACTTTCACCCTTGTTCTCCACATTTTTGACTGGATTTACTGGTTAATCCAATATGAAACTTCTCCAAAGCACAATAAGTAGGAGTCTCTCTGTTGGTTTCCCTGACTTGTAGTTCAGGTGTTGCTAAAGCAGATGCTTTAGTCAGAACTAATTAGAGTTGATATGGTTGCATAAGAGAGAAAAAATTGTAGCAAAGAAAGGATTGAAATACTGAGGTTGTTTCCATGTTACAAGACTGGAAAGGACCTATTTTTAATTTTCTCTCCATATTTTAAATAGTAGTTGGTATTAACACATGTTCTTTTCTGAAAAGACCCGATTTGGAAAACAAAATGCACCTATAATTGTTTTGATATTAAAAATAAAATAAATAAAAAATGCCCCAAAATTGCAATCAGCTCAAGTGTTTCTGGTAAAGCAAAAACGTGCAGGTTGAGGTGCTCAGAAGGGCCTAAATAAAGGCCAGGTCTCAGCTCTTGTGCCCTTTCAGCAACAGAACGCACTGTGGCTCCTCTGACAGCTTTTGCCTTCTCTGATCAGTCTGGCATACTCTTCTGCCTGACAAATGATCTGCAAACAGACCCACATTTTCTCAGCTACATCAGCTCAAAATTACTTTGCCAAGCAATTCTTGGGTGGTTGTTCAATTGCAAGCCGTTCTTCATGGGAGCTACGTTTTGACAGGCGATCTGCTTCAAGGCTCTCCTCTCCCATGAGTTTCTTTCCTTATGCCTGCATGGGCTGAACGTGGGTGAGGCGTCACTTTGTGGTTGTGAGAGGTGAGCCAGCAGAACACGTATTTCTTGCAAACTGTGAGAAAGGTTATGTACAGCAAGCCCAAATGTAGCTGGAGCAAAGGGATTTTCTCCTAGAAAATCTTTGTGGAAATTTTTTGGTGCTATGCTCTCTGTGGTCTCCTCACCAGACAATGTGTCTAGGCTGTCTCCTCTCATGCAAGAATCAGCTTGACCAAGGACAGGCATGTTCTTACGGACCAAGTAAGGAAATTGTTCCTTTTCTCGTTTCTGCTGCTGCATTTCCTTGGTGGGGTTAGAAACATCACCTCTCCTTTTGCACCTTAGTTTTAATCTACAAATGGAGGAGCCTGGCAGCCTTTGAAAGGTTTTTACAATTGGCTGGTTTGGTTTTATTTGTTGTTGTGACCAGCTCTTTATGCCTTATAAGTTCTGCATTAATTTTTGCATTTGGGAACACCACTTAAAAGAATGTGCTGCAGCAAACGTTGATTCCTGGCTCGGTACTTGAAGTTGTGCCTGTGTGGTGTTCCCTTTGCTTCTTGGTAGGCTCTCCAGGCAATGGAGAAGGGAAATTGGTCCTGAAAATGGCTGAGCCATGTTTGTCCAGTCCTGTGCCCGAGCTAGTTGGGGCAGTTAACTGCTCTGCTCAGCTCAGAGACAGCATCTTGCTGAGGCAGCAATACTTGCTGCTTCTCATACCAGGAGAAGGATCTCTTCACTTGGAGTATAACTTATAGTCTTCCTTTCAACACTTGCTGGTGACAAAGACAGGCTGTTGGAGTAGGTTAGGTTTGGTCTGACCTGGTTTGGTATTTCTTGTGAAGGAATCCTTTATTCCTGCTCTCTGTGGGTTTTTCTAGACAGGCCAGAAATTCCCTGTCCTTTCTGCTTTCTCTGCTCTTTCTCTGCTAGAATAGCTCAGGTATATTTCTCTGTTAGCTGCTTCAGTCCCTGCAGTCATACACAGAGCAAGGACCAATTTCCCGTACCTTCTTACTAAACTGAATGGTTATTCTACCAGAACACGGTCCCAAACACATCAACTCTCCTGACCACTGCCAGGCCCTTACAGCATGGTCCAGCTGCCTTTCCTTCAGGTTTCCAGCACGCTCGAGGTAGGCCTAAGGGCCCTATTTGAATGCAGTTCAAGATACATAGTTCTGCCTCATTTCCAGCCTCACAGCTTCATTCTCTAACCTGTTGTCCCTTGTCTCCTGTTCCTGTACCCTACAGCACTGCAGCCCTGCTTGCATATGCTTCTTGCTTCCCCTTGATTGCTTTTTGCACTTCCTCCCTTTGCCCATACCGGCTTGCTTTTGCAGGCAGTGTATTTATTGCTAGCTGGCAAACGCAAGTGCTTGGACATACATTCAATTATCTTTCAACAATTTCCATTTACTCTGGTTTTGCTTTTTTCCCTTTCAGTCTCACTGAACACTGCCTGTATTTTCTCAGAGCTTGTTCAACTGCAATACAGTCTGCTTCTGTTCTCCCTACTTTTCTTTTTTTTTCTTTCTTTTTTTCTTTCCACATTTTCCATGTTTTTCATTAAGCTCCCTTACTAAACTCTGGTGACCATTTCTCCACTGCTGCCCTTTCTGTACATTTGCACTAAGGGTCCAAGTTTAACCTCAGTGTCTTAAATGCTCCCTTCACCTGGAAGGAAATCAATGGTACAGGCAGATTGGGGTTTTATCTACTCCCCCACACCAAAATGTCTTTCTTTTAGATGTACAGTAATCTCCTCCTCCCTTGTGGTTTCACTCTTATCTGTTTTTCCATTAAAACTTGACTTATGCTTTACTTTTACGCCAATGGAGTGCACTGTGGAGATGATAAGGGTCACTTCTGCTTACTGTTCAGGTGAAGGTGTGTTTTTGATCTTCAGATCAGTTCTCAGGTATGTAATCTTCCCTGAGACCTTGCCTACGCTCAGAGTTGCTGCTTTCCACTGCTTGTTCTCCCTTTCCTCTGGCTGGTAAAACATGACTGTATTTGGACCAACTCTTTCATAACATCTCTTACGTTTTTGGAAGAGAGACATTTTGATTTGATATCCACAAAGAGACGGGATATTGCAAGAAAGGAAAGTGATTTGATTGTCCATCTCTGAAATCATCCAGACTGGGTGACTTTGTGGAAGAGTTGCTTTGGTCAAAATCTTGAGGAGCAGGGAAATATCTGTAGCACAGAGGTACTCAAGCTATTTTTAAACAAGCTGGCTTAGGCACAGGAGAAACAGCATGAGGTGAGCTGTGCAGAGACACATGATGCTGTAGTTTGAGTGCTTCTAACGACAGTTCAAGTAGCACTGTAATATGCCATGGTTACTTTTGTGACTGCAGCATAGAGATACCAGTCTGTCACACAGCAAAGGACTCCTCATCTCCGGTGGGGCTCTCTGTACTGGTATCCCTTGACTTAAATCAAATTCTGGTCATCTGGGTGAGAACCTGTGGAGATATCCAAAAGATGGGATTCATGCAATTTATGAAAGAAGATGGAAGAGGGTGATCTACCACTACGTGAATACGAGTCACTTGTCTGAGCTGTCATTCTCCACAACTCCATTAGCAACATTAGCTAGTAATGGGAGCTATCATGATGGTATCTCCTTTAAATACTCTTCTTCCACCCACCCACACCAACAGTTTGTAGCTCCTGGTGAGTACAGCCATGAGACAGAGGCCTTTAGCCTTTCTCCTGTAACTACTTGGGTATCGCTTACTTATCGGGCATGGAGCTAATTGAAGGGTAGTTAATGCCATCAAGCATTGGGATGTATTTATATTTTTAACTACATGTAAGTGATTATCAACATTATAAATAATTACAGTCTGCCTCCCAGGCCCTCTGCTCCATTCCACCCTGCTAATTGCAATGCTTAGATCTCAATGAGCTCATTATGTTTTGTCGATATTCAGCTCTTTGGCTTGCTCACTTAGTAGGGACCGGGGGGACGCAAATGGGAGCTAAAGATTGAAAATGCCAAGCTCCTAGGGATTTGAGTTAGCGATCATCACTGCTTCATCTCTATGCACAATTTATTCAGCACTCCACCTTCCCTAATAAATTATAGATCCCTCAAAGGGAAGCTTTGCCAAGGGATGGGCAATTGCCTTACTCACGGGGGAGCCCATTCTGTGCGGTATTGAGCATCTTTGACATCTGGTCGTCGCAGGATTGGATCCCTCCTGCCCTTCCCCTCCGCCCGTCTCTTCCACCCCTTTTGGGAAGCATTAACCTTTTCAATGTGATGTATGCGAAAGGGCGACAGTCAGCAGTGGCAGTTCCTAATGGATTCTGTTTGTTTGGTTGTTTGTTTGTCTGAACTCCCTGCAATGCTGTCCAGACCTCTTGGAAAAGCAAGCCAGAGTGCAACCAATATTTTAATGAGCAGCAAAAGGCAGAGAGGCTTTTAAAGAACAGTGTTTGAATTCAGAAGTAAGGAGCAGATGAATGTGGGCAGGGGACTTGGGATTCAGTCCAGCTGAAAACAGTAGCACATAGTGCCTTTAAGGAGGGGCTGCATTTTCTATCGCAGACCATAGTGGTGAGTGGTGAGATGGTTATGGTGGTCTTTTGGGGCTTGTGGGCTACAAAGGGGTGAATTTGTGCCCCTTGCTCTTCTTCCTGGCAGTGCAAAAGGAGGAGAGACTTGTCATATCTGCCTTGCCAAGGACTGAGAAAAACCCCAGTGGAGAGTGCTACTATATGCCAAGATCTGAACCTAAGGAATTGAGTTACAGGGGCAACCCTTTGCCCATCTCTCTGTCCTCAAACAGGATCGGTTCTACTTTCCCTTCTCCTGATAGCTGTTTTCCTAATTCTGTCTTAAGATGGGGATGCCGCAGCCTCCCCAGGAGATATTTTTCTAGTGCTTCACTAGTCTTATTGCTGGAAAGCTTCCCCCAAAATCTAATCTCAATCTGTTTTATTGTAAATTAAGGCCATTGTTTCTTGTCCCATCACCAGCAGATGCAGAAAAGTTTATCCTGTTCTACAGCAGATTTACTTATTTGTACATTCTCTCTCTTCACTATTCTGTGGTCCAAAGTCCACAAATCTTTTCAGTTTTTCCTCCTCGGGCTTTCTGGACTTCTGATCATCCTTTCCAAAGCCCTTAAAGTCCCCAGACAACGAAGCTGAAATTAAACCAACTTCAGGAGTGGCAGAGTCTAATACAGCTTTGTGACTCCACAGCCAAACGCTGCTTCTCACAAGAGCCTGGGACGCAGCTGGGAGCTCGGCCATCCGGCTTTGCAGTGACCAGAGATGGCTGCTCAGTGAAGAGAGTCAGTCAATCTCAGCCCTCTGCATCAGGGTCGACAGCTGCAGCAAACATCCTTTGGCACCCGCGGGTGAATATTCCCCAGTGAGTCAATGTGAACACCAGTGTCAGAAGTGGATCTGAGAAGGAGGAGCTCTCTCCAGGTCATGCAAAGGTTGGTGCTGCAGTGTCACCTGAGCTGTGAATCAGTAAGAATTCTCCAGGACGATACTGGAATTTGAGAATAGAGGCAAACAGGGCTCCTGGAGTTATTTCTTGTTAGTAATATGGAGATAGAGATAGGCAACACAAGCAGACAGTGAGACTGTGCCAACAGCAAAATAGGATGTGGCCTCAAAATATGAAAGTTTAATAGGAAAAAAAGTCATACAATAGAACTGGGTTTACAAAAAAAACCCCAAAACAAAACAAAACAAAACAGCCTCCTATACCTGTTATCTTTATCCACTGGGACTGTTATTCAGTCCAGCCTCTCATTTTGTCGCATAGGCGCTGTGCCAGGGTAAGGAGCAGTGCAGCAGACAGGCTTCACCACTATAAGGAGGGTTTGAAGGGGAAGTGATTTTTATAGCTGTAAGTGACACTCTGGAAAATGGAGAGATGCAAAGTTGCTGTTTAGGTCTCTCATAAACTCCAGAGGTTGTTGGTTAAATTATGGTCACAAGCATGTTGTTATGAAAGCCCTTTTCACCAGGGAAAGCAGTGACTCTAAAGCTGGCCCACCAGTTAATGCTGAATCCCCTCGCAAGCACTTCCTTTGAGATGCCCCTTTTATAAAATCAAGGGCCACTCCTACATTCACTGTACAGCGGTATACTTCCAGCCACTTCAACGAAGTTGGCTGTTGTTTCAATGAGAGGAGTTGGTGGATCTGAAGTTTGGCAATGGTGTATTCCCACCCCATCAGAGCAGTGAGGGGAAGAGACAGGCAGTGGAGAAGGGGAGAGCTGCAGACCTTTCCAACATCTTTATCCGGACACAGACCCGCTGCTGCCAGCAGTCCTTCCCTGGGGAACATGATGTATGAAAACAAGCCAGCTTGGGTGAGTAGCTTTTTTAGCAAGGGCTTTGTGACAGTAGTCAGAAGAGTGTTATTTGTGGCAGGGACTATATATAACTATATTTGTGTGTGTGTAGATTAAATACATATATGTGTAGTGCCTTATCACTGCATTCCAGCTTGAATTTCAAACACAAAGGAAAAATCAAAGGTTTTAGAAAAAGCTAAATTTATCTGGGAATGGGAATTGTAATAGCAAAGAGGCAATTAATTGGGGGAGGGGGGGCTGTGGAGATTATACTAATATTTTACTCCTTCCCTACAAAGACAAAAATAGCATTAGTTTCTCTACCTACTGGTAACAGCTCTAATTCTCTTCTTCCTATTCCCCAACACCACTCTGGAGTGACCACCTACAGATGAGGTGTGTCCAGCTGATGTGAAGAGAGCTTTGGCCCAGCTCATATGTGTCCCTGCTTTGGGGAGGAAACCCCCCTACAGCAGCTGGTCTGAGCTTAAGTGTGGCATTGACCCTTGAGTCTGAGTCAGCAATGTAGGCAGAAATGAGGTCTTGGCATTCATGAGCTGATGACCCTTCTTTCTCGTTTTACTTCATTAAACTCTGGTTGTCCTCTCATCCTTTAGTGCCACTCAATCCCAAGCAAAGCACCCAAAGACACCTTCATCATTGATTCATCCCTTGAGCTGGACCCACTCTGCCACCCCAGCCCAGCCTGGTCCTTGCAGAGAGGGCAGGTGCCCTGTCTCTGGTTTGGCCAGGCATAGTTCCCATTGCAAAATCAATCTCCAGATCTTTTCTGTGCTCTGACAGCCCTGGAAATGCACCACTCCCAGCAGAGCCTTCTGCTGCCTGCAGCCTACACCACAGTGCCTTATTCTGAATCAATACTTGCAGATACTGGAGATAACTCAGGGAGAGAAATACATTAACGTAGCTGAAGAAACAAAGATAATATTTTTTCTTCCTTTTTTTTTCTTTCCTCCCTTCTCCCCCAGAATGAAATTTTCTTTTCTTCTCCCCCCCACCCTCATCTCTATAATCTGCACCTGGCAGGGCTCCAGACTCTTGAATTATTTCCCACTTTTCAATAAAGCCTTAAATCTTTTTTAAAAACTGCTTGTTTTAATTGAAAATTTTCAATCAATCAATTTGCCCCTTCTCTACCCTCTCGCCTTCCTCCCCTCCCCCAAACAGACCCATTTGCAGTAAATAATCTGTAGCCAGACTTTCTGCTCTAAAGAAATAAATAATTCTGAATTTGCTGAATCCCGCCTGATCTCCCAGCTTTAAATCACCGCACTTTGTACTGAGCTCAGCCAAAATGTTGAACACACTGAAGCATGACTATTACTTGGAGACTGCAAGTGTTTTCAAAGGTACAGCCTCTGAGGCTGTGGTCCTTTTTCCTCCAGGACAGTCTGAGAGAAGAGCTAAGCCAATTCCTGAGGATAAGTTGTCTCTTCCTTGCATTCTGCACACTACTGCAGATGTTGCCTTGTCTTGAACAGACTTATCAAAGACTGACTGAAGGCAGGAGAAATCCAGTGGGTCTTTGAGCAAGTCCTTAAGAAGAGGCATCTTGACTGAAACCATCTAATAGCCACTGGACTGAGTCCTTTTTCAGGTGGGTGATCTAAGGCAGGTTCCAGGACGTCCTCTGCATCTGCTCAGACACTGGAGAGCAAGCGCCCATGCTCCCAAGTGCAAATAGTTGCACTTGGACACAGAAGAGCCTGGGGTATCCCAACCAGGGAAAGGAGGTCCCCCAAAATCATTGTGAGCCTTGCAATCACTGTCAGCTCTCTGCAATTCTTTTTATCTTTCCTCTGTTCAAAAACTTTAAAACCAGTTATATGCAGGTTTATGTCACAAGGGAATGCAATCCTCATATTTCTTAATTCCTCATATTTCTTATTTAATCATATTTCTTAATTTCCTCTTTTTAGGCTTGCTCTTGTCAAAGCTATTGACTATGCCCTGTCTGAAAACGCAAGCTGCAGCTGAAGAGGGAAAATGCAGCATCCAACAGACTACTGATGCCTAGTTATGATTTATACAACTCATGAGCTCCAACAATTTAGAGATGAAAAATGGTTTATCCACACTTTGGTGTGTTGAAACACTCTTTCTACCATTTATCTTCCAACTGATTTTGTTTGGGTGGTGGTGAATGTTATGCACAAAGCCGTGAGTAGAATGTCTAATGGGAACTGTCAGACCTGGAACAGTGGGTGTCATCGTGCTTCTAGGCTGAGATGTGAGGGACCAAGAGGATCCTCCAAAAGTTCAGCTCATGATTTTCCAGGGTATTTTGGGGGTTTTAATTAGAATTGCAAATTATTGTACTGTTCTTGCATTTCCAACCAAACTGAAAACAAAACCAGGTAGATTTAAGTTTTCATGCTGTTTTTCCCTTGTGCATTCGAGAACATTCATCAGGGATAGGAGAAGATTGTGAATGCTGGATTTTCACTTGGAAATTGCTTCCCCTCTCCTCATCCCTTTTCAGTATATCAGAAAGAATCAGCTCTGTAATTTTCATTGACTGTGTAAAGGGCTGAGGTCAGCTAATCCACAAGGGCTCCTTCCCAGATTTGGCAAGTGACCAGAATTAAACAATACAAAAGATCGGAAACGTTAAAATCGCAAGAAGAGACTCATCCTAGTGTTTTCCCAATACTCTAACTAAAGATCCCTCAGACATTAATGTGAGACCAGTAAATGCAGGCCCAAATTAATTTTGGGACAATTTGATAGAATCTGTTATAATCAGGTTTTAAGTATATAATTTTTAAAGTATAACAACATATAGAGCAATGCTGATGCAGTATTTTCATGAATTAAAATATACTGGTGCTGAAATTCACCCCTTCTGGGTTTTTCTTTTTCAGCTGTGAGCTTGATTCTGACCTCTGTCCCTTAGATAACCTCATCAGGAGTCAGAGCCACCAAGATATTAAAGAAACCATTTTCTTTTCTCGTTTTATAGTTTAGGCCAGATTACCATTTACAGGAGGGCCCATTTCCATCTCCCACTGGTGTAGAGGGACGGTAAGATGGATAAAATGTAACTTACACAGAGCAATGTGAAGATGGCATTAGGATAATGGAGCAGCAGTCAGAGGTGTCCCTGCAAAATCATGCTCACAGTGCCGGTAAATGGCATGTGGATTCAGAGGTAAAAATGGGCAGTGGCCCTGTTGTGTTTCCAGTGTTACTTTGGCGGTGTCTGAGACATCTCGCTCCTCTCTGTTTCTGTGTTTGCTCTGGACAGCCCGATTTTCCTTTCCCTGTCTGTGTGTCTTAAATCCCATGTTGAATTAAGTGCTTCCTTTTCATGGCCACATGTGGTAGCAGCTCTGCAGTTCAGTATTGCACGGAGGTTTTCATCAGTAGCAAAATGTGTTGGGTGGCTCCTTCGCTCGTGCTGCTGTGTTGCAGAGGGAGAGTTGGGGTACACAGGCACTCCTCCACGCTCCCCTCTGCTCCCTTTGAGTCTCTGCCGCCCTTCAATGGCAGCACCCCGGCAGGGTCGGGAGTGCTTGGCTCTATCCTGGCACTGGCTCCCGTGCAGCACTTCCACCTTCTTGCCTTTTTCTCCCTCTACCTCGAGATCTCTCCGTTCCCCATGTCCAGGTGTTAGCTGCGATCTGCCTGTTTCAGTTTAGTTCATGAGAAGGGCAGAAGCAATAGGTGATATTGAAATGAGTTCAAAGGAAATACAGCATGGTCCTTGCAGCACAGTCCCTCTGGCAGAGATAAAACAGTGCTCTCCAAGATACCTATTCTCTAACCTCCTCTTTCAGAGAAGGAGGGAAAATTACAGGCCTCTGATTACTCAGGGAGAAGAGCGCACAACTTCCATCTTCATAATTTCTTCCACCACAATCAAGCATTTCAGGAAAAGGGCCTGAAAGCCTGAAACAGTCAGTCAGGCATCTTTCCGCCCGGTTCCTTCCCTGATAACACACAAGAGGAATAAAAATGAAGACTTGTCATTGTTATTATGTTTCATTTCCAAAAGCATCTGTCCCACCAGGGATCAGGAACTGAAGCTGTTGGGAATGGAAATACTCTCCTTGGGGAAAGTCCCTTTGCTATTTCCAGGCTGGCTGTGTTCAGGGCATTCATAGATTTTAAGGTGGGACAGTCCGGTTGCATTTCTCTAGCTTGACCTGCCAAGTACCGTAAGAGGGTGTCACCAGTAATTCCCACATCCAGCTCTTACACTGGAGCTACGAAAAGCACCCTTCTCATTGGAAGCGGCAGACTCTCCCCGGAAAGCATGCTCATGTGCACCTCACAGCCCTGCAAAACCAACAGCCTGAAGCTTTAGGGCTTGCCTGGCCAGGTCCTGCTCTCTCGAAAGTTAGTAGCGAGGACAGGCTCAGTCCCACACTCCCTTTTAGAAGCTTCCTCCTTTGATAATGATTTTGAAATACGTAACTAGATATACTAGACACTGTGAACCTTGTTCCCTGGAGCGACAGTCTCGGGGAAGGATGCATCATCAGTGCCCAGACTTGCACCATGTTAAATACTGGTGAAAAGCCATAGAATAGCCCCTCTCCCCCTCACACCCCACCCCGCTGCCAAGTCTCTATATTGCCCCAATTACACTTTACTTGAAGTGGGCCCCCCAATTAGATGTGATATGGGCAGCATCTCTTATTTATTAGAGAATAGTGTCAGCTCTGTGAAACAAAACAAGTAAGTAACTGGTGAAAACAGCTCTGCTAAAACAGAGGACTAGTTCTGATCAGGCCGGGCGTGATATAACACAGTGGTTTAAAGCCGTGTAATGCCATTTTCCATTAGAGCTCTTGTTCGAGCCAGGAAGGGGTTTGATTCATTGATGGAAGCTGTTATAAATAGAGGAGAAAGCCTCATCCATATTTCTCTTGAGATTGTACGAAGCTGACAGTATGCTAGCTGACCACAGTCATCTGGGACTCTCCCACACAAAATAACCCTCTTTTCATAAATAACAGGATTGTTGTTGTGGTGGACTGAGATTTGCGGTAGAATTCAGTTTTGTTGAACAAAGAGCTTCTTCTGGTTTTTAATTTGAGCTATTAAAAAGATTCATCTTTCTCTTTGTGTCTCATTTTCCTTCCCCTCTTTTCTCCCTTCCCTTTTTTTTTTTCTTCCCCTCTGTCTGTCTTTAGGATAACTTAAAGCTGTTTGTCTGAAACAAAAGACTTGCACGGGTCTGGTCAGCGGTGCCTCTGGATTGAACGGTCACAATTTCAAATCCTGTTTAGGACTAAACTTGGACGAATTCCATAAGCTAATAACCCAGCGCAGTGTTTCAAATTGATGGAGGTGCTGTCCTCTAGATGAGACATAAAAACAGAGATCCAATCTGCTTGGCAGAGACCCCACAGGACTTATCACAGATGAGTGGGGGCTGCTAACTGTTTTGCCCTTGTCAAATCCTTACCATCACCATGGCTTCTCTTCCCGTTCCAAAGCAATGACACTGGACCTTATGAAAATGAGATGGTGAACTTCAAGGAGCCATCCTTTTTCTAATTATTTAAAGCAGTTTGCAGTGTCTGGCAAAAGGGGGAAAGAGAGATAATCCACTCACTTGAAAGTGGAATGACCCTGAATTTCAAAAAGCAAAACAAAAGTGAGCAAATGGTGCCACCATGCTCTGCAGCAGTGACATTATTAAATGATCAGCGAGCTATTAAAGCAGCAACATTTAGTACCTCCCCTAATGACTTGTACTGCTAACTGGTTTCCAAATTGAGATTTTTATTGCCTCCATGCATGGACAGAACAAGGCTGTGCCTGTGCTTCTAGAGGCTCCGGCTTAAGCAGACTGTTCACAGTAGGATCAATGAATCTTCTTAGTTGAAAACCAGTAATGGTTTATGAGATTCCCCACTCCGCTGTCCTCTCTTCTTACCAGGGCTGGAAGCTTTGGGGTGTGAGGCATGGTAGGGATCATAAATACGGGGGATTTTGCAGAGAGCCTGGCATGATTCTTGAACTTCCTAACATCTGTGAAATTTGGCAGAGTTGTGCATAAACAGACTGTCCTGAAATCTCCCCAAAACCGCTGATGCCATTCAAAGAGTGAATGCTGTGAGAACAGCGTTTGCAGGAGGGGCCTTGGGCACACTGGTTTCCACTTCCAGGTAGAAATACGGAGCATGGAGGAATGAGCCTATGGAGGAGGAAGGGAGAGGAAAGGGAACTGCAGACGCTAGTGAAGGCGAAGATTCACTCAGATGTTTCCACTGTGACTCTCCCAAATGGATTTCTACTGTCTCATACGAGCTGAGCTCCCGTCATGGGAATAGCTGGGAAATGGCCTTCCACCAAGTGCAGTTCAAGCTAGGTAGGGAGTTCCTGTGGGCAAAAGCACAGCATGTGTGATTGCAGAAAGGAAGTTGCTTAAAAACCAAGCAAACAAACAAAGAAACCACCCAGCAAAAGTGGGTTCTGGTTGTAGTTGCAGTTATTTATGTGCTCATGATAGGCCAAAGTGGAGTCTGGGTCTTCTGTGCACCTGAAATAAATTCAAATGTTATTGCTTTGATTTGTTTTTCTCCATCAGTTCTGCACATGTGTGCTGCCTGCACTTTTTGAGTGAGTCAGGCCATTTCTCGCCCAGGCTAGGCAGTCAAAGGGAAAGACTGTTACTGCTGTTTCTGGTTTTATGTATCAGGTGCCTGATTTCCATGACAGAAACTGCTCATCCTTTGTGGAGGTGGCAGGCAGAGCAGAGAGGGTAGGACGGCCTGAGAGACTAGTATTAGAACATGCACATTTTTCATCCCATGCTGATTTGAGTCTCTTTCCATCAATGCTGACTGCAGGTTGTTCCCATTTTGTGACTTTTCGGTGGCTGCATGTGGCACAGATTTGCATTTCCACTTTCTTCACAGTGTCCGTCTACCCGTGTGTCCATGCTCCGCAAAATGCCTTTACCTTTCCTGGTAATCTTAGCAAATAGGAGGTCTGTGTGGGCTGCAAAACATGTTAAGAACGGTAGAAAAATGGGGTGAAGTGGCCTTAGAGGCCCTTCTATACTTCCTTTTCTGAACTTCATGCAGGACCAGTTAGACCTAAACCATTCATGTCTGCTGTGGGTTTAACCTGTTCTTGAAGACCTCTGGTCTGGAGATTTCCAGATGTGCTAAGGCAGGTTATTCCAGTGGTTAACTGTCCTTACCTTTAGAAAGCTGTTCCTGAGACCCAAGTTCATCAGCAGAACTGGATTCCTCCAGGTCAGGGTTAAGGTAGAGTTGCAAGGCACCACGTAGGAGCTCATGTAGCCACTTCCTTGGCTGCACCCACTCTCATCTAAGGACTTCCTCCCCCAGGACAGCAGGTCAGGTGTTTCCCACCGTGCAAACACAAGCAATGTAGAGAGGCAAAGGAAAGGGCAGCAGGGCCATTTCTGGCAGAGAAGCCTGCTGAGATTGGCACTGACAAAATGTCCTAGAGACTTTACTGAGTCCAATTACCACTTTATGTCTTTAAAGTGCCGAGTAAATGAAAGAAGCTACAAGATCAAGCTATGTTAGTCTTCTCAATCCCTTAAATGTTTGACAGCCCTCTCCCCTTCTTTCTCGCTTTCTCAGACTACTTTGAACTCTTAACCTTTGCCGCTGCTTTGAGTTCACATCTGCAGAAACCAAACTACCCCCAGCCATCCCCAAATTCCAGTAACAATCACAAAACACTTTCAAAGCAACGCTGCCCTCCCTCAAATTGATAAACTTTAAGCTGTGTCCAACTTTCTGAACTTTCATGCACGTACAGTTAGTCTCGTCCGTCAGTGCTGGCAGGCTGCAGGGGAGCTTGCTGGGTATTGCAGCAGCCGTGAAACAGCCGGTGCTGTTTCACACAACCAACTGTCCCTGTCCATGCAGACAACAGCCGTGAACACCAGCTGTTCAGGCTGTGCTGTACTGTTGGGCAGAAGAATATAGATGCCCGCAGCACATATGGTATTAGGATCGCAATGAGCGTATCAGCATAGACCCTGAAACGGAAGGGATAGATCCATGTAACCATCCCCAGGCACAGCAGCGGGAACTGGAAAAGTGGGACCAGATCACTGGAGAGAAAAGCAGTGTCAGGAGTCATCCTCAGCCACTAGAACTGGGCTTGACTGCAGTGCTAGCAGAGTTGGTGGCTGGCTTGTTGCAAAACTAGAGCTAAAGACTGAGTCACAGCAGTTCGACCTCCCCTTTAAATAAATAAATAAATGATAAACAGAGATCTCACAGTGATGCCTGAACCTGATGTCTCATGCTCACTTGTTTTGATGTGTCTAATGTAAGTGGGCGGGTAATAAAAGCTTCATTTAGAAGCTAGCGTCTTCACAGGCGCTGCTGGAAGCCCCTGGGACACTGCACTTCTGGAATTTTCCTCTAATGGAAACATCAGCAGATAACTATTGATAAAGCATAACACGCATGCATGCACAGAAAACAACCCGGCAACGGTTTATTTTCCTGGACTGCTGGGTGTCAGATGCAGAGGTGTATTCAGATTCCCCAGGTTATGTACCTGTCAGCTACTGCATCAGCACTCCTGAAATGGTCATTACGATGACCATTTGGGGCAGTGCCCTGGAGAAGTATGTGGTTATTGTAGCATGGGTAGGCATCCGTTCAAAATAGGCAAATAAAGGAGTCCTCAGCCCCCATAATACAGCTGTGGATAATGGCACCGACTACATTTCTTCCAGCTGGACATCACCCTGTAGATGATAAGGAGGCACTGCTCTTTAACAGGCAGACCTAGCGCTAACATTTCACACAAGCAGAAGATTCACCCCATGGATGTGTTGTCTAGGATATTATTTTTCAATGCATTCACAGGTTATTCAGCTTCTTTTTAGGCAACTGAGTCTTCAGAAAGGTCTGGTTCCTGTGCCTGCGAGGTCTCTGTGGCAGCTCTGATGTGCAGCACCTGCCTAGTGTTGGGCTCAGGGTTAGCTGAAGGAGGAATCGTGGCTAGTGAGAAGAACCCCCAGAGTAACTGCTGACCTCCTTAAAGTAATCTACTGTCCTTCCAGTTCAGTGCTAAAATCACCGTTTCAGGTCCTGAATACAACACAATTAAAGAACACTGTATTCTCCCAGGACAGTGTGGGGTCAGTGCTAAAGGTTTGGAGGGCTACAGCTTTAATCCCAACCTTGAGTTTGTACTCTGGTCCATGGCTGGTTCATACCATGACATTGTTGACCTCGTTTCCTGGATACAAGCACAGAAATACTGCCTGTATCCAAGCATTTTTAGGTAATTATTTTGCCTGAACATGGAAATTGGAAAGCCCCTTTTGTCTAGTGTATTACTTCATGACCACCACAGCGATCTGCAACCAGGCGTGGGGGGAAAGTGAGATTGTTTCCTCCTGTCTGTGGTTTTATGCAGCATCTGCCTGTGTAAACAAGAAGCAAACAAGATGATCCCCACTTTATCTGCTTGCGTAAGTCTTTTTGCCTGAAGCCTGAGCACTGTGGGATGGTTAATGTAAAACTTGCTCATGCATCAAACAGCAGTAATTTACCTTGAGACTCTGCTTTTTTATTATTATTAATTACTTCCAAAAAATGCTCCTTAATTAAAAACTCACAGATATGAAGCTTGGAAGAAATGTGGCCAGGACATTCTTGGATTACTACAGGCTGAACTCCTTGGTGGAGAGACCGCTAGCACCTACTCCTAAAACTCGGTAGGTCAGAAAGCAATTTCTCTTGCTTTAGCAAGGCTGCTTTTTTAATACTTTTCATGACTAAACTTCAGTGCTACTGCATTATGGCTTTATAATAAGCGTGCTAGTCTAACTGTGCTTATTTTATTGAAATTCCATTCGGAAATAAAGCATTTATGATCAGGAAAGATACCTGGTTTATGTCTGAAAAAATATTCAGAGGATTTTGGAGATATTGATATCTTTCTTGAATTCTGTCTGCTGTACACCAATCTCACACCAGTATCTTTAATGGACTTACCCTTCATTTATCTCCTGAGAGTAAGAGGAGAATCAGACCCACTTTATTTTGAAAAGTTTTAATTCTGGAAGTGAAAACTTTTTCAGTGCTTCAGGAAATTACTGGCAAGCCTGTGCTAAAGGCAGGGTTCTCCATCTCCCCGTGGACCTGCGGCAGTGCTGGCAGCCAGATGGCAGGTTCCTTCTGCCAGTCCAACTGGGACCCTTCACCTGGGGATCCTCTCTCGCCGTCAGTCCTTACTCCAGCTTTACAACCAGTTCAGTGGATGTTTGTCCAAAAGGGAGTCTTTTTGGACATGAAGTAAGGCACTGGTGAGCAATGCACAAAGGTGTGAACAGAGGGTTTGAAATGCCCCAGCTTGAATCCCTGCAGTGCTGCTGGCCCTCTCTCAGGTGTTGGCCAGCTGGTGCCCTCTCAGTGTCTCTTAGCTTGTGACGAGCAGGGGAGATACCACTGAACTGTTTGTTGAGAACCATCATTCCTTGAACAGGCAAAGCTGTGTAATAACGTGAGGAGGGGAGCACAGCAGGAACCAGAGCTCCTGTTTCATGGGAAACACCATATTCAGAGTTCGCCTCTGTTCTGAGAAAACAGCAATAATGCCTCCAAACTCAAAATTTCCAGTTAAATGCATTTGGGCCAATTGGAATGTTTCATTTGGGTTTCAACTCTTAATAGGACAACCAAATATAATTTATATTTTGTGGTGGAAAAGCCAATTCCAAATTGGCAAGGGAAGCAGCCGAGCCTTGAAATTCACTCCCTTCTTCTCCCCACTTTTCTCCCCTGTTAAAAAAGTACGTGTGGGAACAGTTGCTTGTTTGCAAAGGAGCACTGTTCTACTGAAGATTTTCTAGTGATGCGTAAGATGGATGTTACAAATATCAGCCCAGACCATAGAGCAATTGCTGGAGCTCCTTCTGCAGCCTTTAAAAATCCTCTCAGTGCAGCCATTCTGGCAGTTCCTTATATATGTGGTCAGAGCCAGCCTGACTGCGTTAGGTGTTTAAATGCCCTGCTTTGAGTCCATCTCCCTCTCTCTCTTCGTGATCTTGACACAACAGTTTAGGCTGACTCAAGGAGGATTGTCAGCGCTGCAGTTCTGAATGCTCTTATCTGCAGAGACCTGCAGGGTTAGCAGAGAAAAGCATCCAGCATCTTCCTCTCCTCCGGAAATTGAATGTATCATTTCTCTCAGACTCCCAGGGGCCACAGCCTCCAAGGCTAAAAACCCACAACTATTACTGAACCTAATTACCACCTGACAGCAAAGTGCTTTTCCGTAGCATCATTCAGTTACCTCATCAAAAGGAATGTTTGTTTGCTTTCTTCATTTTAAATTAAAGAACCACTGACAGTGGTAACTGAAGCATTTTAATCTCATCAAATATCCATGTCCATCTCTATAGAGACAGCCACGCCAGCAGGGAAAGATACACATCTATAATCGCATTGCACAGAGCAAATTTTTCTCGTTCCCCCACCAGAGTCTAATGGGGTGAGGGATCTTTTGTTTGGGGAGTGCTACCTCGCAGTAAAATCCTAAATACGTAAAGGTTCGGCCCAATGCCAACAGATGTTTAAGGAATAGATTTTTAAAGATTCATGTTGTTAATTTCCTGATAACTTTCAAATACCGGCTTTTCCCTGTAAGTAGACAAATGCCTTCTATTTGTATCCTGGGCTTTGTCACCTGACATTTGATCAGAGCCTGTATATATATAAAATGTACATCAATGAAATGAAATTGTTCTTTGAAGCTGTCATGTTAACTGCAAACCTGTCCAAAAGAAAATCTTGCAAACTGCTGGGAAACAGAAGGGAGATGGCTGTGGCTTTAAATATGCCTTGGCTAGGCAGTGGCACTAGGAAAGGACTGGAATATGTAAAATGATACTAAATATCTGTGTAATCAGGACTAATTATATGGCATGGTTATTAGCTTGAAACAGGACATGTTGTGCCCACCGTTTATGAAAATATATTAAAACATTACCAGATTCCACATACTCATTGAAAGAAAGCTGCAGAGTTAATAAACGTGTAAGGGACAACTAATTGGCTGCTTTGTCCCAGCCTACTACAGGCAGAACAATTTCTGTTTGAGGGAATTAGTGCAGCCAAAATGTGTTATAATGATAGCCCTGGAAATAGCAACAACCTGCAACACTTCCAGAGCACATCTGACTGAAAGATCTTAAAGAAGGAAACGTTTATGTTGGTATCACCATGTTGCAGAGAAGGAAATTGAGGCACAGAAAGGGAGAGATGGTCCTGAGAGTCAGAAATATGGCTGGTACCCAAATTCAGGCACCTTTCAAGAGTTTAGTCCATGCAGTCAGGCTGTCTGACAACAGCCGTCCTAGAGCATAGGCAATGCGGGCAGTTCAGTGGGAACTGAATTAGGATCATCTGGAGCAAGAGGCAAGAACTGATGCAACAGCTCCAGTTACAGAACCAAGATTGAGGCTGGGGCTAGGGTACCCTCTGCTATCCCGTACACTTGTGCAGCTTATTTCAAGAGGTAAAGAGAAATAGCTATATATATATAAGATGCTTATGTGCCTGTAAGTGAATCCAACTGGTCGGCTGGACCTGTGGTTAAATTCCACCTACCCTTGTCTACAGAAGCCCCTGTGACAAGTGTCACCTTAGATGGTGCCTTCAGTTCCTTGCTGTGGAACTGCGCCCACCACCCTTCCAGGAGTCAGGCTCCACCGACTTCCCAAGAGGCTACCATGAAAGTGAGGTTAGGGCTGGTGCCCTCAAGTATTTGCTGAGCCTGCCAGTGTGTGAGGCAGTAGGGGTGCTGTGTTTTGTCCCTGAGTGGCTGGTTGCTAGACATTAATGTTGAACCTGTCGTGGTTGTGGTGGTCTCTTAAGGGTTGGGGTGAGCTTTGGTGCACCTAACTCCACACTGGGCAATCCTGTTCCCTCCCAACATGTCCCCACCAGCAAGAGGAGGTGTTCACAGTTGCAGGCCATAGACATCAAGCTTAGAAGCTTCTGCTCCCTCTGTAACCAAAGGAACCTCTGAGCAACCCTGAAGTCCCCAAGTAGCTCCGATCCCTGAAAAGACCTCTGGACTGTGCACTGACTCTGTAGAGAGGCCAGACATGACAATTAAATGCTTAAAGGGCTTTTTTTTTAGCACTGTCTTTACTTCGTAGACAGTTCTTTCTTTACCCCCTCCCTGTCCAGCATGGTTATTCTCCGGTGCACCCTCCCTCCCACCACAGCTCATCCAGTCCCTCCCAGAACCCTTCAGCCCGTTCTCTCTGGCTGAGCTTCCTCCAGCCTTCCCCCAGTTCCCCCGGGGAGCCCAGCCCAGTGGCCACACAGGGTTTCCCACGGCCTGCAAGGGAAGGTCAGGACTTATTTCAAACAGTAACCCCAATGTGTCCTGCAGTCCTCAGCATGGGAAGACCCCATGATCCCAAACGCCCAGTTCAGAAAGATAACGTCCGTTGTTATCAGCATGCTAAGCAATTATTTTCCTGAAGGTGATGTGTCTACGGCAAGATGACTCAGCTGGGGAGGGCAGGAAGGTTAGAATATTTTCCTATGTGAGCTAATGAATTAAAAGCCTTGCTAAAAATGCTGGACGTTTTCTGGAGTGACAAGCTGGGAGGCCTAAGAATTTCTAACAGAGTAAAAGAGACCTCTATGCTGCCTACAGAAGCTGCTGGAGAAGAGAGCACTGCCACTTAGCCATACTTCAGAGAAGCTCAGGAAAGTCTGTCCTGGACACAAAGACATCTCTCTAAGGTTGGGTTAAGTGGGCACAGAGCAGGAGAGCGCAGTGCAGAAAGGGGCTGTTGGGTGGCAGTGAAGGTTCATGCCCTTCCTCGCCTCTTGTTACTGTCCTTTTTCAAGCTGCTCATTTACCAGCAACTTCTGCTCCCACTGCACTCACTGGAAAGCATTTGAGTAGGGCTCCCTTTGATGCTGCTGGTGGCACAGGGAGCTCTTCCTCTTACTGAGTCTCTGGCCTGCACTCACCTCTTTCTACTTGTGCCAGAGTAAAGGTTAAGATTGCTTGGGTCGAAAGTGAGAAATGTCCTCCACTGAAATCTTTGGTAAAAGGTGAAAAATTTGTAATAGATTAAGAGAAAGCAGAGTACAACTGTTACAAAGAATGGTTAAGGTAGGAAAACTGAATTTTTGCTGAAAAATTTGCAAATGCCAGTCACCTTGCACTGCCTTAAGTCCACCCCTTTGCCCATATCAGCATTGCTCTGTTCTTTCACTCTGGCTCATTGACTGCGCAGCAGAGCCCTGCTCCAGCACAGTGTCAGCAGAGGAAATGTTGCCTCTTTAAACCACTGACATTTTTTCTCTGAGAGCCACCAGTTCCATGTTTCTCATTTTCTGGACACACTGGAGTTCAAATTATAGAAGCGCTGAGTGCTTACAGCTCTGGCTGAGGTTAGGGGAGCTGGGCTTTGAGCAGACACAATGTGGGTACCCTGAAAAACCCCACCTGGGCCTTGCTAGTGGAGCATTCTGCAACTCATGTCTGCACCACGTTTTCCTGTAGGCAAAACCCAGGCTCTCTGCTCACAGGAGTGTTGGAAGAGAAATTCCTTCCTGTGTGGGAAGCTCACAGTTGCTGCACTGATACACATGAGAGAAAGGTCCAGGAGAAGATGAATAATTCTGTCTAAGAGCAGGGATTTGATGGCATGCAGCAAATAATGCCTGGGGCCATACACTGAACAAAAAAAGGACAGAACAAAATATTGACTGGCCCCTCATTAATTGCCGTCTGTCCATCGTGCCCTGAATGAAGCAGCAGTCTTGTTGAAGAAAAAGTAGGCTGTGATGAGGTAATTAAAGACCACATCAGAAGCATATCTGCCAGGAGGTTGAATTAAAATTGCTCTGACAGCCTTTATTCTGGCAATTCCTCCTTTTGCTGCTTGACTTTGCAGACTTAATGATGATGTATGAGTTCACAGCTGCGTATCCAGCAGGCTGGATGGGCCCATGGGACTGTCCCATCATCCTCAGAGGAGATGGGCACCATCATCTGTTTCACACTGGGTGGGGCTGGGGAATGTCTTCCTGTCTATGGGCACAGTCTGATCAGAGGCACTTCTGCCAGGACAACTCAGCCTTTCAAGTTTTGCGCCCCATCTTGACACTAAAGAGCTGTGTCCAGAGGTTTTGTGGTCTTACAGGCTCAGACTGATACCATCCCGGGGATTTGCTGCTTTCTGGCACGTGCTGTGTGCGGGTCCTTCTGTCCCTCTGGGTCTGGGATGTTCTTCCCAGTCCACCTCTTCCCATGTTTCAGAAAAACTCCTCTCTACACTTTTAAGTTCTGCCTTCAGGATTTTTGAGGTTTCACCTACATCTAGTAGTGCTTTCTTTGACCTGGCCATGACTGACATGAGAGCTGGGACTGAAGCGATCTGGGACTGAAGCCACCTGTCTGCTTTATGTAGATGGCTGCTTCTTGTCATTCTCTAGGGGCTCTGTTTGCTGCCATCCCCAGCCCACTTAAATCACTGCCTTGTCATCTTTTCCCCCAGCATTTTCAGTGGCTAAGAGGAGAGCAGAGTCTAATAAACAGAAAAAATATTCTAGACCAAATTTGATCTCAGTGAAACAGAGATCTGAAATACTCCACAGCTTCCGGGGCACAGTAGCATTGCAATGCTGTGAAAGTGAGAGAAAGAAAAATCGGCACCTTTTCTTTTTTTCCCGTGACTTCTTTCACATGGAAGGAGATGTTGCTGGCCATCTTTGAGCCATTCATTCCTTGGTCTCTGGGTGACAGGGCATAGGCATGTGTCAGTATAGGAAAATATAGCCCAGTTAGCAAACTGGTTTGAATGAAATGTCTGTCTGGGCCAAACAAACTACACATTCTCCAACACATGGGCAAGGAGGCAGCTCAGATTTCAGCTGCCCATTTCAGCCAGTTACCACTGCTACTAAAAGCAAATTCAGTGTCTCCATATTTTTTAATTTTTTTTTGTTATTGCAAAATAAAACTGACTTGGGTCTTCAAGGAGAAGTTCCCCAGAGCAATCTTGAAGACGTTTGTGGGTCTGGCCATTCCCCTTGCCCGCAGAGGATACACGCAGGCTCTTCACCTCCCCAGGCTACTTGTAACATCAGCAGCTCACCCTACTATGCCCCTGAGGGGGTGAAGGGACTCCGAGAAAGTCCCAAAGCACCAAAACGGTGCCAGTATCATTAACGCCAGTACCATAAACGTCAATGCCTCTTGAATTGTGCAGACACAGCAAAGTAAATGGTTTGTTCCCCTTCCTCCAGTGCTGCTCCAGAGAAAGGTCAGCAAAACCACTTACAATTTGTAGAGAAAGAAGGAAATGAAATGAGGGCAGGAAAAAAAAAACCTCAGCTGCAAAACTCTCCATCACCATCCTGGCTCCCTTGGAGGGAGGACTGCAACCTATCTCAGGGATTTCACCAGGACCTGGTCCATGGGTGCCCTATAGCTGTGTCGCTTTTGTAGGGACAGGCAGGACCAGACTGTATTTAAAAGTCTTCCCTGTGTTACTGGCAGGGCCAGCCAGGGCTGCACTGGTGCACGATCCTACCAGCTAGCACAGAAATGCCACCTCGCAGCCGGAGCCTGCAGACTGTCTTAACTGGCTCCCTGCCTGTTCAAACAGTGCAAAGCTCATATGAGTGTCTAAAAAAGCCCTTGCTTTACCCTCCCACATTGTCCGGTGCTCCTTTAAAGGGAAAATAAAAAAAAAAAACAAACAACAAACTACTGAGGAGTCAAACAACTTCAATCTGATTTCCAGGGCTGTAAATTGTATTAGTAATGGGAGCACTACTATGGTTTAAAGGCAAATTATATGTCTTGCCTCAAAAATTAATTTTTGTTTTTTCCCCCCTTCTTTATTGGTAATTATAATCTGTCAGCTCACTCCCACACACGTCTGCACGTTTTATGCAACTCTTGATACTTGTAGCTGTCGTTAAAGAAAACCTTTCAGGTTTTAAACAGTGACACATTTGCGTGGGTTCAACGAAAAGGATCCATTTGCAGAGTTTGGGGAGATTTGCAGTGCTTGGCCAGCTCCCAGCAGAGGGCTCACCAAAATACCACATTACAACAATTACCTTGTCAAGCACTTGGGAAACAGAGTGCCGGCTGGAAGAATTTTACCCTGGATTTAAGCACATACACACTAAAGCACATGCAAACAGCCAAATACACCTCCGGCTTGGTCCTGCTTTCAGACAGTCCCTGAACAAAAGGTGTGTAAAAATACTTCAGGACTAGCCCGGGGGGCCAGTGTGCCTGAAGGGTGGCCCAGCAGGAGAAAATAATCTGCATTACTGTATGAAGAAGATTGGGTCCATGTTAACAATCCCTTTCAAAATGAAGGTGCTGTCAGCTGATTTAATTTAATTTACTCTACCTTAATTTACTTTTGGAAATGAGCTAAATGAATAAATTGAATTATGGCTCCTTTAACTCTGAAGGAGCATATCCACATAGGAGCTTACTGTGGCTAATCAGCTTTACATTTATACCCTAAATGTATTTGGATTAGCTCTTACAGGCATCCTCATATAGATACGCCTGGAGATACCCACCTGCTTTCACTTTCCTTCCTTGGGCTTGTTGCTCTGAGGAAGCGAGGGCTCAGTAAACAGATTTAGAGCATCTGTGTTATTTCATGCCTCACCCCTGTCTGGATTTACCCTGCATTTCTAAAGAGCAAGACAGAGCATTCTGCTCTGAAAGCAGAGACAGCTGCTATGTGTAGGGTGGGTCAACATGGGTAATGTCTGATGTACATAGCACGTTAATCCCAATATCATATTGCTAACTTGAACAAGCTCAAGAGACTGTCATTTTCTGCTACATCTCATCAGGTAAATGCAACCCATTATTCTCCTGCTGCTCCTTAGGAAATAGGAGGACAGGAGACAAGACAAAGCCTACTCCCATCCTCTCTGCAGCTTCCTGCTCCAGGGTCAGGAAAGATATACAACGATGGCTGGGTCTGAGCCACGTGCATTGCTTGTAATTGTGGCTACTTCTCCTTCTCTTGTGTGATAATGTGGTTCCAGTTACAAGCTAATTGTTCCTGCCTCCATGCACTGTCTCCTCGGTGAAGCAGGTATGCCTTGCTGCAGTGAGCTGGGGAAGGAGGGCAGGATCGGATGGATGGATGACAAATAGCAGGATCCGTTCGGTGGCAGAGGGACAGACTTCTGCAAACTCTCCTGGGGAGCAGGCTCTAATATGATGCCTTCTCTATAAGCAGCATGGACCAGCCCCTGCATTCAGAAAGGTAGGGCCACAGGGTATGGACCTGATGAGATTTCCAGATAATGCTGGAATTCTCCATGCAGCACATTAGTGGGATTTGTATGGCCCAGAAATCATAATCTGCTGTATGTAATAGGTGGGTGGTCGTCTGGCAAGCGCAAATTTGTGCTCACTTTCTGGAAATAGGCACTGGTGACCACTTGAAAAAAAAAAAATCAAGCCTGTGGTAATGGCTGAAGACTACTGACCTTTGCTCTAACATTTCAAATTTGTTTTTATTCCTTCTAATTGGCCTTGCTTTGGAGCATGCACATTACCTAACTGCCAGGGCACTGGCTGTCATTATCTGCTGGGCCATTTGATTTGTGTTTTTTACGTTTGAAACTTGTCAGACGTTCCCAGAAAATACTGCGCTCCCCTTGCAGTGTCAAATATGGGCCTGGTTAATTGTGCATGCCTGAGAGTGAAGCATTTGAAGTAATCAGGCATTGATTGTTTAGCTGCGATGGACGCAACGGAAACGCGTCCCCTCTGTATAGAGGGGAAAGTGTAAAAATTAGATCAGCAGCTACATGACAGCAGCCAGATTTCTTGGTTTCAGGGATCAGAGGTTAGTCATTTTCCAGCCTTGATGATTCATTTTTGATCCCACTCACGTGGCTTGGATAACTTCGTTTTCTCGTCCCTTTGCAATTCAAACACAAATTCTCTTCTATTTTGGCCCTCTTTAATACACCAGCTGCAAAGTCACTAATTCAAATCTCTTGCTCCCCACCTCAACTTGCTTTACCTGATGGAAACAAAAGTCAAGAAATGGGTGTGTGAAAGAGCTCAAAATACCACAGTGGCACAAGCGTGCCTATGGCGGTGGCTTTGTAAAGCTCAGCTCATCTAAAACATTAGCCCAGTTTGTAAGTCTGCTGATTCATTTTAAGACCTTTAAGGTTTAAGGTTTCCTAACAATTAGAAATCCAGATACAGTTGTTTTAGATGTGAACGTGTACACGACATTTGGAGTAGATGTATATCGGGCTTGTCTTCCTGTAGTTGGGCTGAAAGCGCTACAGGAAGCAATAGGAATATCCCCATTTTGCAGAATGTGAAAAAGAGCATCGCTGGAAACACCAAGCTGTTAGACCTCAATGTGAATTATGCATCTGCTGTATTTAGATAGCAGCAATTTTGCTGTTGAAATCAGAGGTTGGCATTTTTTTCCCATGGGGTTCTGTAACTCAAAATTGTGTTGAGATCAAGCATGTAGTGGGGTTTTTTTAGCTGTAAAGGTGAATGTATTCAGATTATTCAAGTGGTGATTTTTTGGATGTACAATTAGTTGACTGAGAGATGTGGTATAAATTTGGTATTGTAATTGCTATGCCTCTGAGATTTCAATTTGCAAAACAGTTTGCGTGGCTGCAAGATTAACTGTTGTATGTGCGATGCAGCAGACTTGGGATTTGATCGTGACTGTCTGTCAGTTGGCTGTATGTCCAAAAAAATCACTTTGTCACAAGTACCTGATGTGAACAGAGTGGTGGATATTCACGATGCTTCAGTTCAGTGGATGCCTGGATGGCCGCTAAAAAAGGCCAGTGTCTAAAAATCCCACCTGTAAGTGCTGTTGGTTAGACAGGATTTCCTTTTTCTGTGTTACTCAAATCATGAAAAAGGAAGGAGGTTTAAGACCCATTTTTATCCTCTTTGCATGTTTCATATTATATTGTTTCCTTCACTTGCAGAGAGGAGAATGGGAATGACGTTCAGCAGCACTGCTCTAGCGGACTGGATGAGCGGGCACAGAGAAATCGGTGTCTGTACGGAAGAGCCAGCCTCAGGACGGCCAGGAGCCGAGCCCTGCCTGCCCGTCCCGTGCTGGCTCTGCCCTGGGAGTGGGCAGGCAGGCTGTCAGCAGCGACACGGGCAGTGCTGATGCAGCCCCAGGGCAGGGGATGGACTGACTGGCTGGCTTTCCTATGTTTTGTGCGATTCCCCATTTGGTCCACAGCTGCTGCTGTGTTTGGGTCTCCAGTGTTGTCTAGGAACATGTCAATATAATTATACACAGAACCAGAGAAACCGCTTGTTCTCACTTCAGTGTGCCTTTCAGGTCTCCCTCCCAGGGTCCTAATTTATTTATTTTTGTCTCAGTGTTTATCTCTTCAAAATACCACTGTGCCTTAGGTTGGTGATTGAACTGTGGAGATGCAGGAGATGCTGAGCTGGTGGCAGCTGCGACTGCAGTGAGGAGGGGAGGGCTGGTGGAGGTAAAGCTCTCTAAGCCCTGTGCCCTATCGGCCCTTACATTATTTCAATTCTTTTAAAATGTATTTTAAAACCTCCTTCTGCAAATAAAAGCAGAAGCACTGACAAACACACACCTGCGAGGTGGGGAAGGCAGGTTTCTCTGTGTTGCTACGGCAGGCAGGTTTAGAGGGGCCCAGTTCCTCAGGGGTGAGTCAGGGTGGAGGGATGAAGAAACCTGGGTTTCCATCTCAGCTCTTTTCCTTTCAGTTCTCCCCAAATCTGCTGCATGGCCTTTGGTAGGTCACTTCACTTTTGGTAACATGGCTATGTGAACGGATAGGTCCCCCCCTTCCTAGCATTTGTGTCTCAGTAGGAACTGGTACAGCACCAACGCCAGCGTGGCTGGGTCTCCAGCTGCCGTAGCGAATACAGATAACTGATACTAGAGGGAGCAGACTGACTGCTTAAAGAGTAGATCGGGCACAAGTACAGGACCCTCTCCATTTGTGTCCTGCCGTAGCAGTGGGGGGGTGAATGAGCAAAATCGGCAGGGCATGGCAGGTACTGGGGGGCCAGGAGCCTGTCTGAGTGGGCATCCTGAAGGCTCATCGGAGCCCCTTGGCTGGTGTGAGCAAGGCTGACAGCGCGGTTTGATTTCCTTCCTCGGGATGGGAATGGATAGTCGGGTTTTGCTGCTTTTACAAAGGAGAAGCCATCAAAAGGTGTATCTGCTTTTACAGCCGCAGCACTGCCAGCTTGGCGAGGGGAGGTAATTCACACTCTGCCAAGATAAGTGGGAGATGCAGCACCACAGGGCTGGAGCTTGGTACATGCAGGGGACGATGATGGCTGCTCGGAGCTGGTGCTGCTTGGGGTGAGCGCGGAGGGACCCCACTCTCTGCCAGCAGTCTGCAGGCAGGGCTGTAGGGCTGCCTTGGCTGCCAGCGGGCAGCCAAAAGCTGGTTCCTCTGGCTCCTGGTCCCAGCGTTTGGCTCAGAGGCACCTTTGCAGTTCCAGTGCAACCTGCCAGTGCTGGTAGGGAGCTGTGAGGCGAAGCTCCTCACTCTGGGATGGCCCAGTGCTGGCCAAGCCTCCCAGAGCAAGGGATGGTGCTGCGGGACCCACACTCCTTGTCATTCAGCCTCTCATCAAAGCGAGGTCTCTGGGTACAATGGTGTGAGTTGTGCCACTTTCTTGCCAGGCCTGGCTCTGCCCCGCAGCTAGGCAGACCAGGGCTGAGGCTGTCCGGTCGCTTGTGCCCGTCTTGCTGTGCAACACAAGTGTGTCAGAACCTGGAGGGAGGAGAGGTGGCAGGAGCACTGGGCTGTGAGATGGAGGATTTTAATTAAGACCTTTAAGCAAAGAGGCTATATAAGTAAATAGAACAGAAATGTTACAGAATTAACTGATAATGAAGGATAGAGATTTACTTTTCCTTAAAGTAGTTAACATTCATCTTGCACACCATAAACACATACCCAGCAGCACTTTGTCTGGGAAACAAGTAGTGAGACTTATCAGGAACCAAAGCCTTACAAAGTAGGTCTGTTCACATGGACAAGCTGCGGGAAGCCGAGGAGCTGTTTCTGTGGTGCTGAACTGTGATGAGCTCAGTTCTTATCCTGTGAACTCCTGGGGCATCACTGCAAAAGTACTTTGTATTTAGCATACCTCTGCTCCTTTGGAGGTCAGTAGTTAAACTCCCACTGCTCTGTTAGGACTACAGCCCAAAAGGTGCGCTGGAAATGCAACACTCCAAATAGTGACAACTAAAGTTCTGCATGACCGTTAGATAATTTGAGTTAACGGACACAGAGAAATAGCAGTATCACATCAGGCTCTTTGAAGGCTCTGGTCTGGATGCTGGAAGCACTGGCATCATGTGTTGGGTGACGGGTGATCCTCTGCCATGCAGCGGGAGTCTGCCACTAAAGAGTTTGGCCCCAGCTGTGAACATCCCTGGCAGTGGGGGCAATCCACTGGTGAGCAGACCCGTGAACACAGCTGTCCTGTGAACGGTATATGCCCCAGAAGGAAATATTCACAGTGACACAAGGGCTGTTAATGAGTAGAAATGAAGTGAAACATTTCGGGCATGTGGGGGCTGCAGTGAGAAGAAAACAGCAGTAAGTGCATTAGCCCAAAGGGAAGCAGTGGGGTCCTTCTCTTGGAGAGCTCAGAGCTAGTGCAAAGCCCTTGAAGTCTCCTGGAAGGACTAACCCTGCGCTGGCCAGAGGAGGAGGGGACCAGCTGGTCTTTAACCACCTCTAATTTGTCTCGAGCTGCCAAAGCCTTCCTTGCAGATGCACTTCACTGTGAGACTTTACACATGGCTTCTCCTCAGAGCACACCCCACACACGGCTTACCTGCTGCTGAAACACCGCAGTGTTTTACAATACCTGTCCTCTCTCTCTCTTCCTTTGGCAGGAAAGAAAAACTGCCGCTTTTTAAATGCACTACCCAGCGGGGCCAAGGGAACAGCCATGCTGGCAGCAAGCCGGAGAAGAGGAGCCAGGGGCATCTGAAGGACCAGCCTCTCTCCATGCGGTGAGAGGAGAGGAGAGGAGGCTGGTCTGTGAGGCGAGGCGGAGGAGCACGTCTGGATCTGGAACCGATGATGTTTCTCTTTTATTCCCAGACAAGTATTTTGAAGATAACAAATAGTCCAAGGAGGAAAGAGGGAGAGGGAAATTAGCTAGAAATTTTACTATTGATTCTTTTTTTATTTATAGATGGTAAATCAATTTCAGGGCTTTTTTATCGTTTTTTTTTTTTCCTGGTCTCATCTCTGGGAAAAAAAGAGTGACTTGATAGATTTACAGAAATCATTTGCAGTGGCTGAAAAGCTATTTGTTAAAATGAGAAAGCCTCCCCTTCCTCCACCAGCCTTGCTCTCTCTCTTTAAAGGGGTAATCCATACGATGAGCTAACGAGGGAGTCCTGGCTCCCCTGCTGCACCATGTGATGTATTCCCTTTTAGTGTCAGGCTCAGAAGCTCTTATGCCAATTGCATGTGCTAGCCCTGTTAGCTTGCATTAAGAGAGCCTGATAAATAGCTTCTGGGAGTCAGGCAGGCACTCCTCAGTGTGCCGTTTATCATCCGCTGCATGGTTAGGTTTTTTGCTCTTCTATCAGATCATTTGAGGAAAGGGGTCATATGAGAAATGTTACTGTCAGGCTGCAGGCATGAAACTCGCTGCAAGACCTGTCTAACAGGCAGGAACCATGGTCCTCCAGCAAAAACTGGTTGGGGTCTAGAAAGACTGGACTTCCCACCAGATGTACGACTGAGGCAATGTGAGCTCGGGGTAGTGCTGAAAGGGCTGAACGGTGTTGTGCCACCACTGTAAGAAATCCCAGGTAAAACTTCACTGTCCTCCCATTACATGGACAGCATGTGAAATCCCTGCTTGAAGCCACCGTCACTAGGCAGTCTTGTCTCCTGTCTTGTGTGACTAATTGAAACATCTGCCAGCAATGTGGATTTGAAGCGCGATGCCAGTGCTTCTCAAACTGGAGAGTAAAAGAGGGTGATCCTGAGGGGAGTCCAAGTGTCTTCCAGGGGATGGGAAGGGAGAGTGCACTTAGAGGTGCCTCTTGCCAACCCATCACAAGACCCAGGAAGCAGCTTCTCTTCACTGTCTTCTGCTAGGAGTCGGGCTTCAGTGGTGGCTTGGAGTAAAGAAGGTGCTAAGACCCAGTGGATAGAGAGGGAAAGGATGAACCAGACGGGGGTAAACAAAGACGTGTGAAACAAGACTGAATGAGCTCCTCTTTGTGTGGGGCGGCCCTGAAGAAGTAGTAGTCCCAGATACTCCATTCTCTAGTAAAAGAGCTGGGTTGGTTGCTCCTCTCCCCTTTCCCAGGACTTGAGCGCCATGATCTAGGAACAGAGTCAGACTCAGCTGGGTCCTCACTCTGGCCTGTGTGTGAGAGGAACGCATCCTGGGGATAAATGAAAAGGTATGAGACAACTGAGAATTATAGCCTAAAATAGGCCTTCCAGGTCACTTAAATTTACTGTCCCTTGTGAAAGTACTCTGTGATTCTTCAGCAATGGAGACCTGTCTGCAAGGCCCGAGCATGACCAACACTGAACAAAGGTGTGATCTAGGAAGAACTGAAAGCAGCTTGGGTTGCATTTATGCAGCCAGGAAGCTAGTAGGCCCTCATATGTTCTCATCTGTCTTTGAATACAGTTCCCATATCTATGTCTTGATGGATAGAAGGGAGCTCTGTGTAAGGTCCTTGAGCTCCTTTCCATACAAGTAAACACAAACCAAGCAGGGTCAAGGCTGAAGTCTGCGTTCTGTGTCTCAGGACCCCACATGCACTTCTGGAACCACATCACAACAGACCTCCTGGGAGCAACTGGCACATGGTTTCCATCCAGGTAGCATTACTGCAGCCAGAAAGAGTGAGCAGGTACAAGTCAGGATAAAAATTTGGCTTTGCATGCCTCTGAAAAAGGACAAGCTACTCAGGATCTGACAAAACTTGAGCTGATTGTGTCTGTGCATTAGTCACCCGTTAGCTGGGCTTTCATTAGTTAGTTTCTCACTGATAAGGGGAACTTGGTTGAAAACAAGAAAGAGATATCCCACCAGAAGGAAAATGATTTAAAACACCAAGCAAACCTGATATTGTTAGTATTTCAAGGTGAGGGGGTTAAACTGTGCATGTTTTTAGGGGGAATAAAATGCCTTCATATGATGAATTCCAAGGCATCCGAAAAGGCACAGTGCTGGCTCTCTGTCTCCAAAAGCAGAGTAATGAATAGCAGTGACAGTGTGATAATTAAAATGACCTCTTGGAGATATGGATTAGAAGGTACGCAGAGGGGGGATAAGTTCCCCTTTGAATTAATCTAGTGTTAATTTACGACTATCGTTGGGTTTTATAGGGTTTTAGTGGAAGACTTTCAAAGTTGGTTTACTGGGGTGATAATGTTCCTTCTGCATATTCATTGGAAAAACACTTGCAGAATTCCTCATTACTGCTTTTTGAATGGTTCTGTATATACATATATATATATATATATATATATATAATGAGAGAGTTTCAGGTATTGCTTAGCTGCTAAAGAGTCTACTCTAAAAATATGAATAAAGTGATAAAAGCAGCTGTGGAATGAGTGTGTTGTTTCATTTTCATTCCTTCCTCCTCACAGGCTTCCAGAGTTGCTTCAAAACCAAGATGTGGACAAGCGGGTTCTGGGAAGCTCTTGTGCTGCCCTGCTATCAGTTGTCAGAGGCTCCTGCCATCTGACTTCTAAAAGTCAGTCTTTTAAGTTTAGATTTAATAACTGGATCATCCTGGAAATCACTGTCTCCGCTTCTTTCTTGTCTCCTGCCACCCATATCTGCCCCACAGCCTGCAATTTCTAGGTCTTAGTATGGACCTAATGTAGAATGCTCATCTCTGCCCAAAATGCTTCCTTTCTGCTGAGATATCCTAAGCTTTTAGTTGGATAGAAAGGACAGATTGGAGACAGTTACCCATATGGGAAATGATGACATCCCATTTGTCAACTCCCATGCTGGTAACCTTCTTCCCATCCTCTCCACCTGCCTAGCAATACCATAACATCCAAACATAAGGTTATCTGCCAAGAGCATCTGCCTAGCTCCTCAGTCAGGCAGCACGCCTGTTCTGGAGCCCACCCTCCCCGTCCTTGTTCCAGCACGTCATGTTCAAACTCCTTGCTCTTGCCTCCCATTTCAGGCCTGTCTCAGTTTGTCTCTGGCACCTTCTGGTCCACGCACAGCCACAGATGCCGCTACCCATTTTTTCCACCCTGAGATCCCAATCATGCCTCCTCTGAAGCCTATAGGCAGAGTTGACTCTACAGTGCTTTCTCCAGAGACCCACCTCTGCTTTCGGGGTTCACCAATAAACCATGTTTCTTGAAAGCTCTCCCTGACCAGCTGGGGATGGGAGCTGGAGCCTTTCACTGCAGGCTCTTTGCTAGCTTGCATGATGAGGGCTTACACTTTGGTGTGGCAGAGTACGTGTGATGCGCACACACTATCTCACAAATGCTTGGGGAGAGCATCATGGCAGCTGAAAATATGAGACCTTTTGCTCCCAGTCTCTAGTTCGCTTTCCTCCCACACGAGCGCTGAGGTCCTTTTCCTCCATCTGAGTGGGCAGATCCTGCTTCAGAGCCTACTTCTGGCCTGCCATGAACCTCTTCTCCCTGGGGAAGATAATCTGTCTTAGACGTAAGTAATGCACGTTGTACACTCAACAAATAATTCTTTACTAGTCACCTGTGTCAGGTTCAAGGTAAGGTAACACCAGGGATTTTGAAAGGTTCAGAAGCCAATATGGGTCCACAACTGGGCATCTAATTTGACAGAACGGTATTTACTCTTCAGAACAAAGGCACATGTTTATCTGAGCACAAGTGGAGAGCTCTTCTTGTCGGGAGCCCAGAGCCCCGTTGCGTTGCCCTGCCTGTTTCCCCTCTCTGCTTGGGGAGCTGGAGGGCTCTCCCTTGGAGCACTAGCAATGTATTTACCTCCCTTTGTACAGGACTGGGTGATGAATATTAAAATGCCAAAATTAACTTGTTTTCTGTGCATTCTGCTCTCCTGACAAGAAAATCCCGCTACAAACCCCTGCGCAGGCAGTCTAACTGCGCTGAATTGGACCCTCGCTGTGAGGGGATTATATATTCTGATTGGGGCTGCGTTCGCAATTATTTTCTCTGCCACACCAAAGACCTTTACTGCAGAGCTGCAAACCAGTTATAGGAACATGAAATGCTTTGACTTCTTCACTAGGGAAACATTAATCCAATCACAGGTTATGTCCATTACATACTATGGCAATACTGTATACAGGAATTCCCGGGAGAAGGTTCTACAAAAATTGGAATCTCTCTATAACCATGTTATGAGATTTACTGGTGTGGATAAAATGGGCAGAGTTAAAATTACCAGGCTGGCTATCTCTAAAAGACAGGTGAAGTCTGCTGGCTATCATTGCTTCATAATATTACAAATGGAAAAGCCCTGAAGTAATTGAATAACACATCTGCTGAAAAAAAACCTTGTGAACTGCTATAGCCTAAAGATAGACTGCAAGGAAACAATGTATGTACAGCACCCAGTTAAAAGGAAAAAGATGCTTTTCTTACCTGGTGCAGGAAGATATCGCAAATGCAGATACAGATTCTCTCTTTGCCTCCTAGATTATATGCGTGTGTGTGCTTTATATATGTGTGTGTGTGCATTTGTGTCTCTCTCTTTTCATATAAAATAAGTTAAACCAGCTTCCTCAGCAGCCGGAGGCACGGTGCTGGATGGTAACGATTCATAAGCAGAGCTCACTGCGTTTCCTTTTATACTGGCGGTTGCTAAAAACATTTGACATGGCTGGCAAAGGAGCTGATTTCTGTCCCTCCGTCCCTGTGCAGACAAAGATTTCAAAGCACTTTGCAAGAGTTGCTTAAGGTTTTCCCTGTGCTTTAGTATCAGCATTCAGTGGTCCATAGCCATGGTTTAATAGCAGAGAGCAACTTCACCGGGTCGCTGCAACCCCAGGGCTAGGAGGAAGACGTGTACCGATACCGCTGCTGCAGCCCCGGCCGGGAGCAGTCCGTCCCTGTAAGTGAGTGCCCCTGCACGCGCCGTTCGGAGGGGGAGGACGGCCCACGGCCTCCACCGCCCCAGTGTCGCCCTGTGAAGGCAACCAGGCCACCTCCAGGCACAGAAGGGCCAGGCTTCCCGGAGCCACGCGCTCCAGACCCAGCAGAGCTGACCAGCCGTCATTTCACCCGTCCTCTGCAGGTACGTGCACTATGGACTGGACTTTTTGTGGTGCGTGAGAGGGGATTTCAGATCAGATACAATACATCCTTCCATGGTTCTGCCTGGGCATGGAGGAGCACCTCTCATTACTCACGTTCTTCCCCATCCGGGAGCTCTCAGCAGAGATCCAAGGGCACCTGACATGAACTGCACTGCAGCAGCGTGGCTGTTAGGGGAGGTCATAGCTGGTTAATACAGGGAGGTGTGATTTATTTCCCATTTCACGCACCTCTCCATGGCAGACTAGCACACGTGGAAGGAGATACGCTTTTGAGAGAGCGAGTCCGGAGGGGTTTGAATCTTCCTGTGGAAGGAACACAGGGGAGGCTGAGAGCATGAGTACTGATGGGCAAGGTATGTAGGAGAACTTTGAAATCCGAGTCCTTTTTTTTTTTCATGAAGTTGTTCATTAATAAAGTTCTTTATCATTGAAAATGTTTTAAAAAATCAAAATTTACAAATATGAAAATGCTGCTTTTCCAGTAAGGCTTGAAATTTACTGTCTGGAAGCAGTGGGAACAGAAACCATCCAACTCTAACTTAAGCTGCAGTATCAATAGCCTGGGTGTACAAAGGAAGATTTTCTTACCAGCTAGTATTTGGAACAAAAAAGTACTAGAGCAAGTTATGCCATTGGGGACTAAGTCTTTCTCACAGTCATAAGGGAGCCAATATCCTACTGTGATCCCCCGTTACATACACAAAATTATACGGAGTATAAAGAGTCCCCTGTTCGTTTTTCACATTTCGGGCTGTTACCCCCGGTACTTTCAGCTAAAGCAGCCTGAACAAATGCTGAGGACTTGTACACATTTCCCTTCGGTGCGAAGTGAAGGTGGGGGATTTTTTGATTTTGCTGCGTGTGTGTACCGCTAAGATTAATGAGGATTGTTCCGTAGCATTTATGACCCCTTTTAAGGCCGGATGAAGAAATTTCTAGAGGTGTAATTTTTTTAGGTCCCAAGTGTTACCCACGTTGTGTGACGCAGTTGCGAGACGCCCCTTTACAGAGCCATGCTGCCGTAAACGATGAGGCCGCGTGCCGGTGTTTGCAGCGCTGAATGCAGAGCGCGGTCCTGCAGGGAGACAGCCTGCTCTTGGTGGGAAGCTGTTTTCTGGCAAATCCACGTTGTACTTAGCACTTTCATTTCTTTCTCCCCCAAGGCAGATTCCTTTTCCCTCTTGGTAGGTCACAGCCCTGTCACACTCCCAAGGAGTTTGAGCAGCTGATCCTGAGTCACCAAGTGGAAAACGCATAGCGTGTCTGCGGAGGCTTGACTAAGAAGTAGGAGGAAAAGGGGAGGAAAAAAGATGGAGAAGCACGATTCAACTTTAGCTCAGGAAACTGTCTGGAGCATAGAGGTGCTCTTTAGCATGGGAGTGGCTCTTGCAGAGCTTGTGGTTCAGCACTGAGGGCTGGGTGAAACCTTTGGTCCTTTCAGGTGAAGAAGAGTTTTGCTGTTCTTCTAAATAAAGCCAGGACTTCACCCTGGAAATCTTGAACTCAACTCAGCTCTTCTATGCATCGTATGTTGCAAGATTTAGGATAAGATGAGGAATATTTATTTCTGTGATTCATCTCTACCATCCAAAACCCCATGATATTTCTGCGTCATACTAATGTTGCTTTACACAACAACATTATTTTTTCCTCACTTTTTTTCCATGTGAGGAAACACCCATTTCTCACATGGTGGCCCAAGCCTCAGGCAACTGAAGTGAGCTGAAGCAGGACAGAAGTGGGTCACAGAGCCAACGAGGGAAGTGAATGAGACTCCACGGCTGAGCCATGGCAGCCAGCTGAGTGATGGCAGTGGGTGCTTGGCTAAATCATCACAGATGCTCCCAAGGCAGTGTTGGCAGAGAGTAAACAGTAATTAATAATGGCTGTTAAATGCAGATATTTCATACCTCTCAACCTCGAAAAAATGGGAAGAAGGACTTTTGCAAAATACTTCCTTTTCTGTCACTCCCACGCTACATGTTCAGTACACCCTCTTCCTGAACTGAGCTGTCATTCAGCCATCCTGAGACTCCCCAAACCATTCATCTGAGGATTTCTGACTGAAACGGCTGTAAACATCACAGTTCCCAGGTTATTAGTTAGTTCCATGCCCACGATACGATCGGGGGATCTGCGATGACAGAGGTCGTGTGGAAAGCCACACAGAGACGAACCCCAGAAACCCCCATGCCACTTGCTATAATCAGTGTAGGTGCAACCTTTTGGGGTTAATCTTGCTTGCCCAGGATAACCTCCAGATATCTTTGATGACAAACCAAGATTTCCTAAGCTTCCTTGCTCAACTTCATCATAATTTCACACTTATTACCTCCATGTAGCCCATAAACAAAAAGCTAAAAAGAATGTACGTCATTTAGGCATCGCAGATAGGTACAGAGATGGTTAGCTGCAGCAGTTCTGCCATGAATGCCAATTGTCCTGCCTCCTCATACAGTGGAGGTGCAAGACGTAACAGGGACAGTACGATGGTGCAAAAAGAAATGGTCACAGCCAAGTTCTCCCTTCAACCTGAGGCATGTGGTATTTGAATGAAACTGTTCCCTGGTGCCGATGCCATTTTTAAACAACTTAACCTATAAATTTCAAATCTGTAACTGGATTTAGAGAAGCCTGTGTATGGGTTCCAAAAAAAAAAAAAAATTCTCTAATTTTCATTGATTTAGAAAAATGGTGGCAGTCTGCACAGCGTGGGGCCAGAGGTGGAAACCCAAGCCCTGTTTTGAGCTGGAGTGCCATGTAGCATGGAACATGCCAGGTTAAAAGGAGGGCACATTCCGGGAAGGAGAACCTGTATTTGGAAATCATCAAGGGCCATCAGAGCAACTAGTACTGTCCAGGGTAAATTTACCTGAATTTTCTTCCAACCTCCTCACTATTTCAGTATCCAAGTGCCTGCAGTTTGCATAAAAACATGCTTGTACTCCAGGCTGTAGGTCCAAAACATTGGACTTGACCGAAGGCACAACTGAGAGGGACAAAAAGATGCATATTGCTGCTTCTTTGACATGAGTTGATCAGCACGTTTGTGGTCAGTGTCCTCTCTGCATGCTTCCATGATATGGAGGGTGTGCCTGGGGGTTGCAACAACCCTCAGACTCAGACTTTTTTTTTAATCCCTTACTCTTAAATGCATGCAGGCCAAAATCCTTTGTTATTGTGAGTCCTCTGGCTGAACAGCTACAGGTGAGTTAATAAAAACAACAGTAATGATCACAATCGTATGTATCGGCAGTGGTACAGACTAGCCTCGTGTTTCTGTACCCGAGAAGGAGAAGCACATCCAACATATTCAGCCCTTGGCTGCCCCAAAGCATTTTCTTGTGCTGTTGGGAAGATGGGAGTGCTGCGTGTTTCTGGAGAGGGGATTAATCAGTGGAGCTAAACACCACTAACCCCTCGTTACTGCCTGGCACACACTCAACCAAACCTAACAGAAAGAAGGAAGCAGTCGCTGGTGTAACCTCGGATGGCAGTCTGGCGTAACCCACAGGGACCACGCGCCCCGGCAGGGACAGGGCTGCTCACTGCGCATCGGGTACGTCCCAACCCCATCTGGGCCAGTTCTGGCATCGGAAAAGCAGTTCAGTCCCAAAGCAAGCCACGAGACTAAGTCATCAACACAACTGCACCGATGCCAGTGCAGAATAGCAGGAAAGACTCTATCCCCATGTACTTTTAAATCATCAAGCTAGTAAGTACCCTGGCTTATAAAACGTAATCTTTTAAATGCAGTATGGATTTCTTCCCTGAATTATGCATGATAAGATCTTTAGGCGTGAGCTTTATTTTTTTTACTGAAAGAGCTGTCTTGTGGTGGTGGTGGCGGTAATCACTGTGTTTTACAATTTGGCAGGCTGGCCCAGGGAAGGCTCCCCATTGCTAGACAATCTCTGCTAACTTCCTAGGAGTGCTGGGCCCTAGGATGGTGCCAGAGCATCTCCAGGAGATGTGAGGCTGTTAACCCACTGGCTCAACAAGCTGATAGTGGTCTCCAAGCAAAAGTAGCCAAATCTTATGTTGAAAGAGATCAACAGGGGAAAAGGGAATGAATACTAAGATTTCAAAGGTGACCGGACAAATTCAGATCAAATCTGGTCACATGCAGTCCCTATCTGGGGCTCACTGGTTGCTCAGGGGTGTATGGGGACCACACATCACACAAGAGGCAATGGGCGGGCACAAATTAAAAACAAATACACGAAATTCCATCCGAACACAAGAAAACACTTTTTAACTGTGAGGGTGGTCAAACACTGGAACGGGGTGCCCAGAGAGGCTGTGGAGTCTCCATCCCTGCAGATACTCAAAACCCAGCTGGACATAGCCCTGGGCAACCTGCTCTAGCTGACCTGGCCTGAGCAGAGGGGATGGACGAGATGATCTCAAGATCCTTACCAACATCATCCAGTCTGTGATTCTGTTTCCTGTTTCTTATACCCCTTTCTGACAATTTTACCGGTCATTTTGCAGCAAGCAGTGTAATAATATCAATATTTAGCTCTTTTGCAGCATTTTTCTCTCCTTGACCTGCAATGCCTTTAATGAGGTTTGTAGCTCATCATCCCTTTTTAACAGCTAGGGGAACTGGGGCAGTCAGAAAACAAGTGATTTGCTTGAAGACATTCAGGAAGATAGGGGCAGAGGGACCAAATTTCCTAAGCGTCACCTCCCCTTCCTGGACCGGCACTGCAAGTGTAGCGCCTATGCAAGTGGTGTTTCGAGAGAGATGCCTGGTGTACCTAGCACCCAGTGACAGCAGCGGCTGAAGGCGCTGGATGCAGCCCTCTATCCGCGGATGCAGCCCTTGGACTGTAAATCACAGCAAAGGAGAAATGCTTCTGTGCTTTGCCAGGAGACAATGGTGCAGGCAGCTCTGCTCCGGTGAGCTCAGCTGAACCACAAACAAGCAAGCTGGTGCTTTGATGAAGGCGTATTCACAACTGGTAAAAACAGCCTTTACCCACCAGTGCTTCAAACTACAGGTCTAGTTTCTGTATATCACGATATTTTTTTTTCCAGTGCTTCTACTGCAGGTCTCAGATTTGGCCAAGCTGCAACGCATAACAACAGAAACGTTCTTTCTTAATAGTACTAGTATTACCAATCCTTAGAGATTCATGTTTCTAATATCATAAAAACTCCTTAACTAAAGCTCACATTGCTGTGATTTTGCATCTCAATGCATTTTGATCTATTGAGAAGTATACCTTTATCAAAAAGCAAAGTTCTGATTTTTCTCATGAATATTGAAAATCAGACAGAAGAGCAGGTGTGCGTGCACGTCTACAGACACACAAGCACAGAGCCCCCACTTTAAGTACTTGCTTAAATCCCAGGTCCTGACACATAGGAATGATCTACTTGTTACTCTTTTGGTGAGCTGAATAAATACGTGCGCTGTGTTTGTATGGAACAGAGGAAGCAGGTAATCGCCATTTATGGACGATTAATCACAGCCATGTATTCTTTATTTCCTACTTATGGGTGATACAGTGGGCTGAATTTTAATCAGCTCTCACTATGGTGGGTTTTCATGTTTCTGCTTTCAGCAGTTAACACTTTAGAGATACCAGAAAACAAAATGAGTAGAATGGCTAGGGACTGGGATCACACTGGTTTTAGCGATGACTTTTCTTACTGCCTTCAGAGAAGGATCAAAATAACGTCTCATGAGTGTGGGCTTCTGGGAAGGTAACTTGGAAATGGGCGCGGTTAATGATAACGTCACATAACAGTCAGTAGAACAGTGAGCCGAGTTCAACTAAAACCAGCTCTGAACCCAGATTTCCACTGTCTCTACCTCATACAGTTATTAAAACTAATGCAAAACAGGGAACAAAATGCTGCCACTGGCGTGCAGGGAACATTCCTATTTGGAGGTGCTTTACAGCCGTTTGAGGGGACAGTTGTAAGCGAGTGGAAAAGGGAGGCTCCAGTCTCGTGCCCCACTGAGTCAGTGATTCCTCCGACAGCAGGAACATCTACAAAGGAACGCGGGGGTTTAATGTTTTCTGAACCTGTTCCTCGGTAGACAAAGCTGGCTTTTCTTAATGGTCAGAACTGGGAGCTACCCCTGCCTGGAGGGGGAATGCTGCCCTCCCTGGCCCCCGACTCTGGTACAGCTGTAGCTCGAAAGATTGGCAGAGCAAGTGCTCTAAGATTTCAGGTAGAGCTCAGCAAGGGTCATTAAAGGATTACTGCAGGACCGGCTCCTTCATTCTTCCTTGTTTTTTAACTTAAATATGCAGTATGGCAGAATGCTCTTCAGCAGAGACACAATCTTCACCCCTTTGTTCAAGGAGTGGCGAGAAGAATAATTAGCGGAGCCCTTACCTCTTCTCCTTGGATGATGCTCAGTTTGACCTTTACAGTTCTAAAGTGGTATTAAGATAAGAGTCATGTACTGTATCCTGACCTCAGTTACACCACGGTACATCTGAATTTGGAGTCAGACCACTAAAGTAATTAGAATTGACTGGGACTAAGACTGGTGCACGCGGTATTTGATATTTCTGGCATTTATATTCGAGGCAGTCTGTGGGATCCATTACATCACCCCACACTGACCGACGCATGCCGCACACAAAGTGTTTATTACACATGGTACTAATCGCACAGCAGGCGATTAAAATGGAGAGCATTTTAAAAGTCAAATTGGCCTTTTACGTCACATAGTTTGGGAGAGGGGCCAGATTGCTCTGGATTATTTAGATACCTAACTCAATCAATGAGTATGAGACATTGAAATGCCTTTGGAAAAAAACCTGCAGTCCCTAATCTTTAAATTTCATCTTTAATTTTGAGGTGAAATTGGTGCTTAGAAAATATAGCTCAGGGAGAGCAGGGAACGAAGAGTCCAGTGAGCAAAACTGAAATCTCGCTGAGCCAGGAACGTCGTCAGCTGAAGAGGAGATGGGAAATTAGCACGCAGCTCAGGCTGGCTCGCTCGCAGGAATACATTGACAAAATCAACGCAGGGAGATGACGCCATCCAGCCCCTAAAAACCTAGAGTCCTTTAAAATGAGGGCCCCTGGGTGACAGATACTCCTCCAGGCATTAAGACTCCCGCAGCCCAACCAAAGTACAAGATCAAGAAAGTAAATTTGAAGGAGTTACTTTATTACAGATAACGCTGCCTTTTCCAGATAGCCACGCTTCAGTTAAACCCACCAAACCAAACACCACGTTGCAATTCAGTCGGGAAAAGCAGCTTGCCCTAAGATATGATATAGGACAAGCAAAATTAATAATTTTGAGATGTATCACCATAGGAAGAATGTGAGAAATTTTTTTCTTCTTTTTATTGGGACTCTTGAGATTCTCCTCCTGGGCTACTATTTAAAGCCCAACTTTGTTCGTGCTGCTTGGATCCAGTTTTAATACCCTAGCATAAAAACAGATCTCAGAAAAGAAAGCAGCATTATGTTCTGCCATATGCAGTGGGCCAAGTGGAGAAGAGCCACTTCACCCATGGGTGTTACTCAACGATGGGAAGAATTTAAGTGATGTTCATGAAATGAGGATTCAGCCCACAAAGGCGCTTGGGGACATGGAGGCTATTTAGAGATTCAGAGGCAAAATGATAGATCCTTGCTTTGAAGTCAGCCTGAGACTGCAGAAAACCACTCTAAAATGACCCGCTGGCTTCAGGTTATCCTTGGTGTTGGGATGGAGATGCTTCAGCTGCCTCTTCTGGGGCAAGGGAAAGATCTCAGTCTTCAGAGCTGCCAATGCTCCAGCACTGGAGGCGTGTGCCAGTTGTGACAAATAAGACGGGATTTACAGAGCAAGAAGTGCTGTGCGAGTACAGTGATGAAGATGATAAAGAGTGTCCTCCTGGATACACAAACGCTTTGGGGGTTTCTCAGGGTCTTAATTGCTAGCCCAGTTTGAGAACAGAAGAACATTGCTCGTTTGGGTGCATATATCTGTGTGTTCGTGCAAGAGCACACACGTGTGCATGGGCAGTCTGGTGTTAAGAAAAGATTTCTGTTGATCTCCAAACACCGTCAGTTTGTCCTCTGCTACACCTAGAAAGTGTGAACAGCATGGAAATGAAGATCTAATCCTCCTGAGTAATAATTTAGCTCTTTTATGCTGTAATGGAGATTATTAAAGCTGCCTTCCCAATTTCCAAGTCCAATTCTTTTTTATTTTATTAGGAATTAAACTTTCAGATCCCACACGTGACTTTGAAAGTAAGTTTGTAGGTCAGTTTGAAGGTCTCAGTTTGTAGGTCAGAAACACCACGGAGATTTGTAACAAGTTACCCCTTGCCATAGGCTTTGTCCACAAACAGACACAGATCAATGGAGCGGGACTCACATGATGGATGCAGGCCAGTGACCAACACTTTGTACCTTCCAAGCCCTGGGACCACAACACGATGTATGCGGGAACCTCAGCAGAGGATCCAGCTGGCAGAACACGCACAGGCCAGTCTTACTGCATGAAAGCTTCATCCAGGTGCTCTTGTTACCCCGTGGCTTCCAGGGAATACCATATTAGAGCAGCGATTTGATCTTCAAGGGTTGGACCATGCAAGATGCAAAGCAAGCCAGCACAATTCCTCTTCAACACTCATGCAAATTAATATTAAATTCAGGTGCATATTTGATTGCCCAGTGTGGGGGGCAGAGGGCTCAACAACGGGGGATGTTGGAGACAGGCATTACAGCATCAGCCTGGGCTGCGATCCTTATACTAATGTCCTTCTCTGACCGCCAAAGTAAGTTTTTTTTTCAGTTTCTATCTAGATCAATGTTCAAAGACACCAAAACTAGTGAAGAATAGACTAAAATTTGAGCTAGAGTCCAAGCCAACAGGTCATTGAAGACATAGTTCAAGATGGCAGCATCACTCAACCAGCTGTGCCCACGTGTCAGCTGAAAAGGAGTGAGAGAAGGATCGTGCCTTCAGTCTGCTGCTTTTTGTCCTCCATCAGGCCCTTGCAAGTCACGGCAGTAAGTGTGGTCCCCAAACCCCAACAGTTTAGAAGAGAAAGCTATTCCCAGGGCATCTTTTTGGAAGCAGCAAAGTTGCAGCCTTAGATTGATGTTCATTTTTATTTTGTGATCACAGCTAATCAAAAGAAATTAATAGAAACATAGCCAGATCCAAAAGTTTATTAGAAAAGAAGCATTGTAGTTTAATTATGCCGCTACGTTGTGTATGACACAAAGCCCACTGAAATCTGAATACTTGATGATCTCTGGAATTTGACTAAGAGCTCTTCGGCCTTAGGGAGAAACCTGACAATTACTAATCTACATATGCTGACAATCTCTACATATCAGGGGCCCCATGAGGGTCTTTAATTGCTCTGTAAACTTCAAACTGGAGTGTTCTTCAGTAGGAAAAAACAAGATGCTGCATTCAAGCTAAAGAAGAGTGGTAGTTGACATGTTTATTAAATACCCCCAGGCCCTGAAGGACTGCAGGGTAGAAGGTTCTCCGGGTAGAAGTTACAAATGCGGCATCAGATTTATTCAAGACAGAACAATTACACATGAATGCTCAGGTGCAACTACAGCACGATGGATCCAGGAAAACTTTCTGCAAAAGCATTTCCGCAATTGCAAACCACGTTTCTATTCTCTCGCTTGCACAGCCCTTTTTGCCACATTTGCTTGAGTTTTACGACTGCACACACAAAATGTCTTCATGATTTGAATGGAAGTGGGCAGTGGCTTTTATCAGATGCAGACCTGAGCTTTTTCAAAAGCAAAACCTGTGACGTTTGCCTTACTGTTGCGTAACTGTAGGCAGTGAGTTTTGTCCACATATCTGGCAGGGGAGGGACTTCTATGCTCCAAGATACCTTCAATACAAGACTTGAATTTATGCCAGAAATTTTAGTAGGTCTGGCTCAAAATGTAGCTGTAGGAAAACTGATCGTTTCATAGGAGAACTGACAGCTTCATATTCCTTCCCTTTAATTTACAGTTTGACACAAGCTCACACTCTGATGATCAAGGCTACTCGTGTTATGGACAGCGCAGAAGGTTATTCTGGCTCATTCTCCTGTTGCTGTATTGACTTGATGATGTCGGCTTTGATGTTTACCTTGTACGTTGTCAACATAATTGCCAAGCAAATTCTGATTGCTTCATTTCTCATTTTATTTCTTTGTATTTCAGGAATGTCTAGAGTTATCCTCCCGCTGCCGTGAGGGTTCGCTACCCCTACCGAACCGGCCCCAGCGCACAGAGACTGCAACAACACTAACCCCTCCAGAAGCCATCTGACACAGCAGCATCGTGTGCTCGGCGAGTGGTTTTACGAAGTGCTTTATCATCTCTGGGGAGCAGAAGGAACAGACGGAGCTTGGACTGCACCCCGACGGGGTGTGCAGCACCCGCCATGAGGGGAACACCTTGCCTTGCAATGAAGCTGATCAGGAAATAACTGAAGGGAATAAATCTGGAAACTCCCAGTGCCAGCTTCATTCTGGGCTCTAACGGCACAATCCACACCTTTGAATTTGGGGAGGGAGAGTGTTATCGACGCAACACGTTAAACAACCTTAACTCCAGTGAGCAATGGCACCACTATAACACTTGTTTATTAGCAAAATGCATCTGATCTCAAAGGCCTGCATGACAAGTTCATTACATATCAATTTAATTAGCTGATTTACATTTAATTTACATTTCAATTAATGTCTTTAGCAACAAAACGTTGCCTTAATAGGGTAATTGCCTGTTAGGCGATATGTAAAAGAATAAATAGTCACATTCTGACGAAGAATTCCTATTTTCAATTTTTTATTACCATAAATAACCTAAATAATTATTGCTCTTAAGGGGCCATGTCCCAGTTCCCTTCTGGGCCTAATTATAAAGACTTAGTACCTCATTAAGCAAAATGGTTTTGGAGTCACAGAAAAGCATTACTCTAATCGTGACTCATTAGTTTCAACAAAAGAGGGGAAAACTGCAAAAGTCGGCATATTTCACCATATTATTCTTGTGGTTCATAAGCAGCAGCACATTTGAGAAGTGGCTGTTACAGCTGTGCAGGCATTTCTGCCATGAAGCCCTATTTTCAGAGGGTTTTTTTTGTGTAACTTTGGCCATTAAAAGAGAATCACGTCCGACTGGAAAAGCTGGCACGTGCACCCCTGGCATGGAGCAAGAAGCTTGAGCAAACTTTGGGTTTTCTGTTCCCTGAGAGCTCATCTTTTCCCCATGCGGCCACACGCATGGTGGCTTGGTTTGAGGCTGTAACGTAGGATCCATCTTCTTCTACCATGCCAGAAGGGTTGCTTTCATCACCATAATATATGCCAGTACCTAGAAAATGGACATGTCTTTTAGGATTTGTTTGAATTCAGTGATGCTTTATCACAGTGCTCCTTCCTTGTAACTAGAGACCAAAAATTGACTGCAGGCTTGGGCGTGACCAGACTGCGACTTTAAGGCTCTTAGCGTTGTGATCCAAACCACTGTGGCAATGTGATGTAAAACACTGATCATATACACTCAGTCTGCTGGCTTAAATTTGTTCAAAAAAATGTGGAAGGTTTGGCATGGTGCTGGCGGGTTTTATGCTACATTAGGCACTGACTCTCTGGCTAGTCTAACGTGACACTGGATCCAGCATCGTCTGTCCTTCAGCAGCCAGTGCAAAGCCAATGTTACAGCATTAAGCTGGCACGAGCTCTGTGTCAGGAGCTCTGGCTGATTTGATGTACATGTCTGCGCTTTGTTTGGATGAAGTTTGTTCTGCTGGCGATCCAGTGCTGCAGAGATCCAGAACTGACGACTGGAACTAAGGCATTGATGGCATTTGCTTAAAATGATGTCATGTAAGGAAATAAAAAGGGACTGATTAAGATTTTGTTTAGCAAATAATGAATTCATAATACTCTAGGAATATATAGAGCTTTTAAAAAGAAAGTGTTTAACTAATGAGAACAACCTTTTCATATAGTGCTAGTTTCCTCATTAACCTTTAATGATGATTCATATGTAAAAGAAACCCAAACTCAAACACCGTGCTATTCTTCCTTACATTGCAGATAAAGCCAAAGCTAGAAATAGGATTTTTTAATGATAGTGTTGCACAGCTTCTAAGAACAGATAATCGATGGGTTTTTTCTTTTTTTTCCTCTTTTTTTTTTTAGTGACTAAGTGTTACTCTCCTCATTTTACAGGTAGTTAAATTGGCAGCATAGAAATGTTAAGTGATGTTTCATGTCTCAGAGCTGTAAGGAGAACCCCTACCCTCACAGTCCAGCTGTCTTGCTCTAATGTCTACTGAAGTCAAGGACGGCTTTAGTGGATTTTGGAACTCATCTTCAACCCCAAGGTCTTCAGACAACTCAAGACTGTGATGCAAATGCTGCCTCACACTGTGCCAGATTCTCACCTGGTGTAACTCACCCAACTCCAGAGGCAATTCATCTGGACTGTGTGCCTGGGCAAATTATCTAGTTCCATAGTGCTTAATTTTCCTGTAACAGGGTGCTGTATGTATATACCATTAGGACAGTGAAAAAGAAATCAGGTGGGAGTCACTTTCTTCTAATACTAAATGCACCGTTTCACTGGGATAAGGAAAACGGTGCTGGGGTGGGGGGGGAGAGAGGGGGAGAGAGAGAGAGAGGCTTCCGCTTCCAAAAAAATGTCATATTACCTTCAGAAGTTAATTGCTTAGGACTCAGATATATCTCCTGGTATTCTGCATTTTATTTTTGCTCCTACACTTGATGGATCTGGAATTCTCTTCCGAGCTGCTAACTCAATTTTTGCTTTTTAAAGCTCATTTAAAACCTTTCCTACTTTCCTGTGTCTGTGATTAACACTAATCCACTCTACCCTTTCTTTTCCTACAGCTTCTTATATTCATCCCTTGCTGCAGCCTGCAAGAATTCTAATTGGCATCTGCTCTTCTTTTTGGGTTTCCATTTTTTTCTTTCTTCCTGCTCCATTTTCTCTCTGTTGCTATCTGGGCTGCTCTATGCCATCCTGTTAATACTTTCTAGCCCAGATCTGCCTAGCACTGTAAGGGATTTGATGATTTTCTTTAGGAAGGACTCTAATAATAGGCACAATCCTGCCCCTTTACAAATCTTCCTTTCAACGGGGGAAAAAAAAAAAGTTCTGCCCTCCGGAGTGAATTCCACTGAAAACCAGAAGTTCTTGTTAAAAAAGAAAAAAAATCCCTCTCTGTTCCTGGTGGATTGGAGAAATTTTAAAGGAGCAATGTTATAATTTATGGGGAATTTGAGCATAGATCTGAGAGTTCCCTATAAGAGAGGGTAACTTCAGCCATTATTTAAAGAAAGCTTTTCAGTTTTCCTCTCTAATACAACAACAAACTACAATTTATAACAGGAAAACAAGCCAGCCAGAAAGTCCTTGAGGTTCTCTAGTGACTTCACTGTTGTCAATCAAATTAACATGGAAGATGTTCAAACACTGCTACTTTAATGGGCAGAGGGACAAAACTCCTGACACACTCCAGAGAGGCTTTTGAAAAACAAGCAACGAGATGCCATCTGAGCTGGATGAGCCTAACAGAAGCCAGAGCCTAGGACTATAATGGGATGTGATGGATTTCGAGCTTTAACTGCCATTTCAGACGGCCTATGCCAAAACTGCCCCTATTCAGCTGCTGCCTCAGCCTGGCTGCCCAGAGGGGAAGCTTTTCCCCCTGAAGCCTGGTGTCTGACACTCGCTTCCTGGCCGTGCTCAGCAGCAGCTCAGTTACGACAACTCTGACAAGCCTGGAGCCACGTTGCGCCTTTGTCCTCACAGCCTCAGAAGCCAACGCTCCCTGCTGCCCTCCCAGCATCTCCTTTGGCAATGCCAGGTGCTGCAACGCACCAGCTCCAAAGCGAATTGTTCAGAGCCCTCTCCTCTGTTCTCTGCTCAGTAAGCAGTACTTTACCATTTACTTTTTTAACATGCTTTACAGAATCACACTGTTTATAGACAGAACATACTGCTAGACCGTTAGGGTAGTGTCGTGGCTTAACCCCAGTGGGCAACTAAGCACCACACAGCCACTTGCTCACCCTCCTCCCCCCCCCCAGAGGGATGGGGGAGAGAATTGGGGGAAAAAAAAAGTGGGTTGAGACAAAGACAATTTAATAGGACAGCAAAGGAAAAGAAAATAATAACAATGATAAAAGAATATACAAAACAAGTGATGCACAATGCAATTGCTCACCACCCACTGAGCGATGCCCAGTCCATCTCCGAGCAGCGATCAGTGTCCACCAGCCAACTCCTCCCAGTTTCTATACTGAGCATGACGTCGTATGGTATGGAATAGCCCTTTGGGCAGTTGGGGTCAGCTGTCCTGGCTGTGCCCCCTCCCAGCTTCTCGCTGGCAGGGCATGAGAAGCTGAAAAGTCCTTGATTAGTGTAAGCACTACTTAGCAACAACTAAACCATCAGTGTGTTATCAACATTATTCTCATCCTAAATCCAAAACACAGAACTGTCTTAGGTACTAGGAAGAAAATTAACTCTACCCCAGCCAAAACCAGGACAGGTAGCCTCCTGTACATCACGGACCATTAAATACTGTTGTCACTTTTCTTTTTGTTTGGCTAAAAAATGTTTTGTTTTGACAAATGCATTTCTTGAGTCACCTCCTCATTTTCCTTTGGTATTGTCAGAAGATGGAGAATTCACTTTCCCTTCGATAGCTTGTTCCAGCGGTTACTCACTTTCTCTCTTACCATATAATGCCCAATATCTAATTCAAATTTTTCTAGCTTTAGCTTCTAGCAACTGCCTCTTGCTATGCCTTTCCCAGTTATATGAAAGATCCATTCAGTAGCCTGCATTTTTCAACACAAAGGTACATATCCACTGTAATCAAGCCACAGCTTTCGGCTTTCTGCTCAGGCCACTGTGCTATGGCTGCTGCAGCTAGAGCCATCACAGCTAACTTTCCATTAGCAGAGGTTCTTCAATGCAGAAGACAGGTGCCCTTTTGTACCCTTCCGAGCCAGATTCTCTGAATCACTGCAAGACCACAGTTGTCACCTCTGGAATGGCAGAGGAGCGGACAAGAATAGTTGGTAATTTCTGCTTCCTGCATGACCATCATCTTGAGTTGCTCTGCCAACCCGACAATGTTCTTTTCTTTGCTTTTTAAATACAAAGCCGTACATACATAAGGAATAAAACGCTCTAATTTATTCTGCAAAAGTGTTCATCAAGTGAGAGACAGGACTCTGGGAAAAGATTAAGAGCTTACATTTTTCATTTGACTTATTCACATAAAATTTCATAGAGGATAAAATGATGGGAGGCAAAGAAGCAATGATATTTCTGTTTTATCTCTGTCTAAGGACCATAAATCTTTCTGAAGTATCATTAATTATAGCAGCGCCATTCACAACGCTATTGTTAAGGGTCTATCAGCAGTCCCATTACAAACCCCTATTTTCAGGGGTTTATAACTTGGTTAGAAGAATTTTGTTTCAGGCAAAAACTTCGCTGGGGCAATGTCTCCATCTAAGACAATTTTTTAAAAATGTAAAACACAAAGGAAAGTGTTACCTCTTTTGAACTAAGTAAGGGAGAGCCCAGGAACTTTCCAGGGGTACAAAGCTAATGCTGTCTTGGCTGGTTGTAGCTGTACCATTTGTGAATTCATAAGACTGTATTCATAGAAGTTATCTCTTAGATGAATTTAGATCAATCCTTTAAAATGCAAGTTTCCAATTACTGCAACTGAATTCAAGATCTGGAATATTCCTCTAGTGGCTGTAATCAAATCAGATTTGATTTCTTCTTTAGCTGCAGCCAGTCAAGAAAGAACTTAGCAGACCTGGAAAACAGCTTACATATTAAGAAAACTTCAGTGTCTTTAGGCAGCTTGCCTTTTTTTGTTGCAGGCATGACTTACATCAAGAATCCGTGAAGTTCATGGTCACATCCACCTAAGCGAGTATTGGCTTAACAGCACTACAGAGGAATTGATCTGTCATGGCTGAGCCATGGTGAAATGTTAGAGAGGTGCTGAGTTTCTCCAGGTGTGTAGTGAAAAATGCTCTTCAGTGGGCACTAGTGAGACTGGGAGGGCACAGGGAAGAAAGGTCGCTGCTTCGCCTACATAACAACACGACCAGGTGGCCTTTCGTCTCTAGCAACTTGTAGGTTCATCAAGGAAGCTTGAGAGCTCGGCCCAGTTGTGTCCTTGTACGTTAGAAAAGAGAAAGATGCTCAATAAGATGGGATCGACAAAATCATTGTGGCCTTTTTCTAAAGCAATAGATTTTAATGAATGGTAACTTCTGGGCAACTTTTTTTCCTGCTTTAAAGTAGAAAGATTAGATGAAAACGTATTTTGTGAAGAGTGTGCTGACACCCCCAGGTAATCTCCATCCTCTGTCCTCATCAATAATCTAACACTCTGCCTTCCCCATTACATTACTGTCTGCAGTAATGCAATTCACTTTGGTCCCCTTAATTCCTATTAGAATCTCTCACATTACAAAATTCTCCCAGCTCTGCTCTATAGGGTACTGGGATTGTTTAGTCTTAACTTCTGCTGGCTGTTTTCCTCGACTAGAATTCTTTGCACAGGAACTGACTTTTGTGAATTGCACATTTAAGCTAGCAGCGAGTGTCCTATGGGGTCCCTAAAGCGCTCTGATTCCACTTTGAACGCTGTTGAACGTATCTTGTGATAATGAGTTCCACTATCTAAAGTACTTTCTTCTATCGGTTTTGATTGTGTTGTCTTTTAATTTCATTGCATGTGTCCTTTGAAAGGATAAATAGGCACGGGTAAATAGAAGAACCCATTTCTACATATCACTCAATCCCTTATGTACCTCTTTTGTATTACATCTTATTTTTCTTCTCTCCAAAGTAAAACAGTCTTAATGTTTTGTTTGTTTGCCTTTTCTAATATGGAAATCTTTCTATATCTCGTAATTTGTTGCTGTTATTTGAGCAGATGTCTTCCTGGGATTCTCTACAGTTATTAATGACAAGACAATCGTACTCAGTGATGATATCTAAATAAAGGGCTCCATGTGCAGAAAGACAGAGGTCTCTTTTGGCTGCTCCATTAACATCAGGGGCTTAAAGCAGGCAGAAATGGCTTGCTGACAACACTCATAAGAACTGCAGTAGAAGGTGGAAAAATGTGGAAAGCTCCTTTATTTCCTTCATTCTTATTGCCAGAATGACTGTCCAGTGCCACTTTGCACGCAGCGTAATGCCTCCTAAGTTTAAGGAGAAAACCATTCTTGGCTTCTTAGCCGAAAGTGAATCTCTGACAAACTCGGTGATGTTAGACTTGCTCTCTGATCTCCAGTCTTATCTGATGTAATTCTGTCTAATCCACAGTATTTGTTAGATTCTGAACTTTAGAATATCCACTGTTTGCAAACCTGACTCTTCCATTTTTCCCACTTCACCTATTTTGTATTAAAATATTCAATGTAATATTCCAATATATTGAAACTCCTGAGGACTGACCCTCAGGAGCACTGCAACAATATGGTATAATTATTGTGACAATTACCTGAAACCAGTGCAACCTCACTCTCTTGACAGTTAGTCCTGGTTTGCAATGATAGAAATACGAGAGGAACTGAATATTTTGATGCTACCAGGGTTCCTCCATAGCAGGCATGTCGGAGGGGCTGGAGGACAGGAAAAGATGAAGCTTTTAAATGGAGAGGATTGCAAAAACCTTAATGTAATGCAGAGCTGTCATCCAGGCTCTTTTATTGCATGGAACTAAGTATAAGTAGCATTACAAGAAGATTTACTTCTGTAAAAGCAAAAGAATTCATGCGCTTTCACAGCAGGTAAACTTTATAGCAGTTAAAACCTCAGGTCTATTAAAGCAGCATGCACTTTTTGTGGTTTTGCTTACCAGTTTTGCTTATTAGCAAATGGATTTGTGCTGAAAGTCAGGGTTTCCCCTTGTTGTCCCCCAAATCCCTGCATCATTGTTCCTTCAGTGCAAATGTAAGACTAAATTGTGCACTTCATCATAACGAGAAGGTCCAGATGGATCCCACACTGCTGCAGAAAGGGCTGGACAGGAAAAATACTGCAGCAGCAGCCTTTCTTTCCAAGGCCCAGTGGTGCGAAGTGGCAGAAATTCTGCAGACCAGAGGGATGAAGAAGCATCTCTGTGCAGAGTGCATATCCCTCCAGTCTACCCCAGATCTTCCCTGGCTTACCAGTGAAAAGTACTGAAATTCATTGCTGCCTTATCATGTTGGAGAAGCTTTCTGTCCTGCCTTGTGCTCCTTTTTCAAGGGTTATAAAGTACTTCTGTTCCAGGGCACTGCACACGGATATTAAATTTTCATCACAAACATGATGCCATTTTTTATTTCAGCATTTATCTATCTTCTGTTCTTATATGGCCGCAGTTACCATAATATCTCATACTTCACAATCTTTAATACATTATTTATCCCTCTAAAAAGCATGTATATGAAAGGTACCTGAAAATAAGCAATAAACCATTTTAGTACTGTTACCATCTGAGGCTATGGATCTTTTGAGAATTTTCTTCTCATTAACTCTGGAATGCTATTCATAACCTTGAGACTGATAATGCATAGAAAATTATTTTATCCAAGTGTAAACCCCTCCTTAGTATATATATTAGAGGTCTGCAATTCAAAAATGAGTCTTTTCTAGGCCCTAAGCCAGAATCCTGTTCTTTGCTTAGACAAAAAAACTTACAGCTGCTACAGAAGTCACATTAATGAAAATAAGGCCTGCATTTCCAGTCATTTATTTATTTTAAAAGATTGAAATTTATGGATGGATTAAATATCACTACTAATAGTTGATAGGACTTTTGTCTGCACTGGCAAATTATGTTCTTTGCATACTTCCTTTTAAAAAAAAAAAATAAAACCCAAAACATTTTGAGAATGCCGTTTCTTTCCAGATCACTTAGCGCTAGCTTTCTAGATCACTCTGCATGATTTTTCTTTGAAATTGTAAAATTAAAATAAAGCAAGCCATGGGATGCATGTAAGCCACTGCTCTTTTTTGGAGGCAATTAAAATTGTCCACTGAGTTTCCTGCCCTCTCTACAGCTGTACTTGTGAATTTGGAAAGAATACTTAAAGGCTTAAACCCCCTTACAATCTGAGGCTGAAATGAATTGCAGCTGCCAAAACAAAAAGTCAGTCTATTTTGGTGTTACACGTGACTGTAAATACACTGAGAACAACTTAGCAGCAAAGAAGTTAGGGAATACCCTCGATGTGGTCGTAATGGTGATCAAGATCAGTGGCACAAATTTGAATTTTTCTAGTAATGAAAAGAGAAAGGTAGGCCTGAAAAGAGAGTTTCGGGTGTGAATGTGGTGACGAGTCACTGAAGATGGGACTATTCAGAATATACCACATCCACCCTGTGTCTCACCCACAGAGGACACTGAAACAGGACCCTCAAAAAGTCAAAAGTGCCCAGATGCCTAAAACAGGATGTAGGTGAAATCCAAGTATGCATCAAAAGAAAAAAAAAAAGGAAAAAGAAAGCATGGAAATTCACTGCTTTATAGCTATTCAGCCCTGGAGCAGTGTAAAACTTGGCTGGTGTCCCCCTTTTCTGAAGGGAAGGCTCTCTTGGCACCTGTCTGCAGGAGGTTCAAGAAACCGGGGGGATACAGACACGCCCGTACTTTGTGCTCCCTTTTGGATGCCCCACAGCAGCTCCCTGCTCTTGTGTGGCCTGTCTGGTTCCCTGCTCTTTGCCAGGCACTTTAGGTTCTGCACCAGCCATCCATCATGCAACACAGCACCCATAATTCTAACTGTCTGTCCTCTGGGAGGCTGAGGGGTTGGAAATTATTCCACTCTTGATACAACCCCAGCAGCTCAGGCCCACAGGCCCCTGAAGGAAGTGCCAGCACAGACCAGCCTGTGAGGCGCAAAAAGAGGGCGGGCGGCGGCGCCTGAGCAGACTGTGGGGATGAACAGGGCCGAGGACTGAGGGCCCTGTGGAGAGCGGAGCGAGGGCTGAGGGGCGGCCCCGGCGAGCTGCTGGCTGGCCGAGGAGGGGGCACCGGGAGGCGCTGGCTGGCCGAGGAGGGGGCACCGGGAGGCGCTGGCTGGCCGAGGACGAAGCACACCAGAGACCACGGCGCTGTGCGAAGGGGCTGTGGCAAGGGGCTGGGGCCGCCGCGGCCTTTGGCGCAGGGCATTGTGGGAAGGGGCAGGCGCGGCCGCGCACGGCACTGTGGGAGTGATGGCGGCCGCGGCCGGCCGACCGGCGCAGGGCACTGTGGGAAGGAGGGGAAGACGCGCGGGAGGCGAGCCCGGCCCGGCCCCACCGCGGCCCGCCCCGGAGGGATGGTGCGCATGCGCAGCGCGGGCCGGAAGCGCCCCTGTTGCCGTGACAACGGCGTCGGCCCCGCGGCGCGGCTGAGCCGGAGCGGGCCGGGAGCCGGCGGGCCCCCGCCCCGGCCCGCCCGCCCATGCCGCGGAAAGCGCTGCGCTGCGTCCTGCAGCTGGACGTCCGCTCGGTGAGTGCCCGGGCCGCGGCTCCCGCCGTCCTCAGCCGGGGCGCGGTGGGCCGCAGGCTGGAGGAGAAGCCGCGTTTTGCCCTTCCGGTGCCGTTTCCCGCCCCGCTTCCCTCTTTCAGCCGCTGCCCCGCTCTCCTGGCCCGGGGGTTCTTCTGGGAAGCTGTTCCGGGCCCTGTTGGCGAGCGGGCGGCCGCCCTCCGCCTGGAACTCCAGCTCAGGCTGGCTCCTGGGCAACTTCTGCCCCTTCTCTGCGTGCATCCTCCGGCAGCCGGTCCCTGTGGCCTCCCCACCCCCCCCACCCCCCCCCCGCTGGTGGTAGCAGCAGCGGTGCTCCTTCATAGCTCTCACTTTCCTGTGGAAAAGGTCTTTTTTAAGAGACACTGATTCTTGGGAAGCTGTCTGGTGTGGGAAGAGTACTCTTGAAAAAACAAAACAAAGGAAATCCCGGGAAACAGCAGTTTGTACATGGCGTATTCTGCCCTTTGAGTGATGAGGTCCCTGTGAGGAGCAGGAGGTGCCACTGGGCAGCTCTGAGGTACCTGGGTGTTATATGAGGGGGTTGAGGTCAATAGGTATGAAAGTGGAAAGTTTTTACATTAATCATGTTAGGGCAGTTCCTTGTGCACTTTGCAAAGTTTTCTGCTTATATTCAAGTTGGAAGTAATGTAAGCCTGTATCATTCTCCTGATAACTTTTAAGAAGGAGTTGAGGTAGATAGCGCTCTGTTACTCTGGAGCTGTTGGCTTCATAGGCCCTGGTCGCTGTAATCCAGAGGTTAGGCCTCCTCATGGGGAAAGTGCTGCCAGAATGCTTGCTGCTGAAAGGAAAACCTGAGGTGCCATCCAAAAAATTCAAGTGCAGATCCAGAAAGTATGTCCTGGGAAATGGACCTGGTATTCCTGATTACTTAACCACCTTTGTTCCCAAACTTGTACAGCTGCTCTGCAATAGAGCTGTGAATTTTTACACATAGATGGTGAGGGTATCACCCTAATATTGTTGCTCCGCTGTCCCAACAGCTTCTGTTTGTCTTCATAATGCAAAGGTCTGCTTGGTTCCTGGAAAGGAGCAGAGGTACTTTCCTTTTCTGTTCCTACTGCCGTGAGCTACTCCTGTGCCAGGAGAGAGTACAGGGAAGGTGTTCCCCCAGGGTCAGGCTTCTTCAGTTGTGGGGTATTTGTTATTCACCCTGCTCTCAAGGCTACAGATAATAGTGGAAAGGGACAGAACAGGAAATCTCCAACACAAATCTGAGTGTCCCTTTCAGCACATGTGGGTCATTCAGTTATATCCCTGCTACGCTATATAGTTTCTCTCAGATAACCCTTTTAATAAGTGTATTTAGTCTGTTTTTGAACCACTTGTTTTGTCTTTTTTTTCCCCACTGGAGCCTACTTTGGCATTTCACTCCTGTGATGGTTTGAAAACTTTCCAGCCTGAATTTCCTTCTGGCTAGTTGATGCCCTGCCCTTACACAAATGTAAACACTGGCCTTTCACTTAAATAATTTTTTTCCTTCCTTGGTGTTTGTTCTCTTGATGTATTTTTTGGGCAGCAGTTCTGTCATTTCACAATTGATCTTTGTCAACTAGAGAGGCCTGGTTCTTTTGGTAGTATTTTGTGTGATAGACTCACCAGTCTTCTGATCATCTTAGGGACGGGTACTACTCTTCCACTTTGAATTTGCATTGATCAGGATCGGAATTGAATTCAGCATTCCGAATGGGGTCTTGCTGTTGCCCTAGGTGATGTCAGGGGAAAAAAGTCCAACATTCATCCTATATGTCTTAATATTAGTCTCTTCACAGCTGCACTGCAGTTATGCTGTCATTTATTAACACATCATGTTCCCCTCAGCCAGCTTTGAAGGTTAGCCCCCGCAGTGAAAGCAAAAACTGTTGTTAATACACAGTAGGTGCATCTCATCTCTATTACTGTGGTCCCACAAACAGGTTTTTCTATGTCTTTTTGTTGAACTCTGACGATTTCTGAATTTTAATTGGAAAAATTTCATGAGAACACTCTGACTTCTTGTGTCAGGGTCATTAAAAATATTAAAAGGCATGGATCCCAGGATATATAGAGGAACGTGTTTAATAGTAACCCTTAGCTTGATGCCTCCCGGTTTTGCATGTTATTGATGCTGTACTTTGGCCAGTTCTGTACTACCTTAGGACTTTCGTACTAACTCCCATCTTCTGCATCATAAGTAATAATTTCTCATGTGGCACCATATGATATCCTTTGTCCAGAAAACAGGCTTTCAAGAAAATGTCAGGTTTTGCTTGATTGATCTATTGTTATGAAACACGTGCTGCTGGGCTTTTTTCTAGTCATGTTTTCCTCCATATCTTTATTCTTTACTTTTGCATATTTAAATATTCTGATTGATGGGGTTATAATTTTTCAGATCTCTTTTTCTGCCTCACATGGGCCTTGCGTTTGTTATTTTTCAGCAGATGGTACTATCCTTGTTTTCATAACACAGGTTTTAGTTATGTATAGATCCAGACAGAAAAATCACATTCTTTCAGAACCTGGGCTGAATATGATTCAGCCTCCCTGTGGCTCCTTGGTCCAGGCCTAGTGCATATTGGGTAACTTCTGTTTACATTATTTCATTCTTTAAGTTGTTTTTTTTGCTCCTGTATTAAGTATTGTTAAAATCAAGGCAAAATAGTCAGTTGTGTTTGGGACATAGATTTGTTAGTTTTCACATCTTGGTTGATTTATACTATGTCCACTTGTTTTCTCCTTGTTCACTTTATTTGTGACTAAAGTCTTGTCCGGATTTCTGATTCCTTTTCCTGTTCTTTTACAATGCTCTGCGTATTTCTCAACCCTCTTTGAAACCTATCCACTTGTGTCAGAAGTTCTGTGCTCTTTGTTTTTCCCTTGCTTTAGGGTACAGATGGGTTTTGCTCCTTTTGACGTAATAAAATTCGAAGATCTTTTCTAATCTGAGTCCACCAGCTCTTTGGTTTATCTGACGGCTAGTTTTCTGCATTTCTTCATTCTGAAAGGCTGCTCTTCTGAAATGGAAAACCTTAGTTAAAGACCTTATTTGGTTTATCCTGCTATTAATTGAAATTGAATAATTCATGATTGCTCAGACTGAGATTTCATTGTTATTTGTTTTTTGGGGACTAATTTTGGTGCCTACCTCTGCTGCTGGCATTTAGATTGCTCATGTAGCAACAGAATGAAATTCACATTATTCTTCATGTCATTGCTACATGGAGAATTCACAAATGCAGCAGTGAAGGTAAGTAAAGCTTTAAGCACTAAGATGAATTAATAGCATTGTGGATTACTGCCAGGTAAGGAGACTAAAATGGCATCTCTTCACATTGAGAAGATTATTTTTGCAACTCCAAGTCCAAAATGCTATTCTATGTGGAAGCTTGCACTCAGCAGAAGTTAATACTGTCCGTTGCCCTTCATAGGAACTCTTCTTGTTTTGATGGTAATGGGTAATTAAAGGGATTTTTCAAGGGCTGCCTTTTTCATTGGTCACATATGCAGCTACAGTTTTAGGACTGCGTGTAATAACAAATGCCATAGGGGATTGTGGATCAGTAGAATTCTGCTCCTTTCCATGAGATGAATTCAGTGATTTCTTTATGGCTATTTGTGATGTCCCAACAGTAGGGCTGGTACACGTTTTCCATCCTCCTGGGAACTGCAGCAGAGAAGTCCAGGGTAACCCTGTCCTAGACATCTATCATAGTCCTCCTGGTTGGTTGTAAGATCAGTTAATTGCAGCACTGATATCCCTCTTCCTTAGCTGATCCATAGATAATACTATTACAGTTTTTAAAACGGTCCCTCATCCTGCCTGAACAGTTTGCAGTCAGATAAAAGCTTCAATTTGTCCCCTAAGTGTTATGCAGCTCCATGCATCGCATATTACAAAATAGATTTCGTGAACAGCAGATATACATGTCATTCATTTTTGGAGCTGATTTAAAGTTCCATGAACATGTAGATTTGGTGTTCCAGCTCAGGCAATGAATTGTGCAGTTTATCTCAAGGGTAGTAGAAGCACGAGTTTCCACATGTGCCATCTTGCCCCACATGCTGATTTGCAGGAATTTATTTTCTTTTACAGGATAGCCAGAATAAATGGCACCTGTTGTTTGCAGTTTTGCTCCCTGTGATGTCTTCAAACCTCTCACTTTTCATCTCAATAAACAGGCAAATATTGGTTGCCTTCTCTAAGGTGAAAGGCACGAAACCCCAGCTAAAAATGATTGTAAATTCTACAAAAATGTCAAGAAGAAAACCGAGAACAGAGCTAATATGACTTGTAGTATGTAGTTTGGGGGATCTTGCCTTGTATGAATGAAATCTGTCTCTTTCACTCACTCCTATTCACACTTGCAACTGCACAAGTGTCATACAAGCTGTTTAATGCTTGACAGTCCGTTTCAATTGGGATATCTATTATTCTGGCACTTTTCTTGCAGATTTGAAGCCCTCATTTACATGGAGAGAAACCCCCTTTTTTTCCTCCTTGGATATTTATGAGTAGAAGCACTATTTTTTAGCTTATACTGTATAATAATCTACCACACATTGGTTTTTGTTATTTCTTTCACCTGAGGCTGTTTTTCTGCTGTTTGTGTAGTTTTCTTTTAGATCCAGTTAGTATTTCTCAAGTAAAATGTTCATTTGGGAGTAGGAGACTGTAACCAAAGCAATTATTTTAATTCCTGTCACTCTCCTCCTTTGTCTTTCTACCTGGCAATTGAAAGTCTGAACACTTTCTCCAGCAACCTTATGTTGGAAGAGACAACCTCATATTTATTATAGTGCGATAAAAAGTGAGCAGTAGAACTGAAGGGAAAGGTGACAGTTCTCTGTCTGGGTAATAGAATAAAACCACGTGGCTTGGAGAAAATAGCAAATAGTTTTGCAATGAGTTGTGTACATCCTTGCAGTGAAAACACACGTAAGACAGTCTGATGTTCATCAGAGCTTTAAAAACATGCCACTTCTTATTTAAAGAATAAGAATAGTCCAGAGAAAGTTGAGAGATTAGTGGCAGCATCTGGCAGCCTAATGAGGAGACTTCCTTGCCTTGAATACCCTCCAAGGTGGCCAGAATTCTCAGATAAAATTTTGTGTGCTGTGTGTCTGATAGTAATGGAACAACAGTTGCGTTTCCTCATTTACATATTAGAAGGCAAAGTTAATATAATATTTGCAAATAAACTTGCCCTTTTTGGTGGCTGGACAGAGTATGGATATCTAAGCATGTACATTTACCAGCTTTATTCTCTCTGTGGCTACGCTGAAATTTGGATGGGTTTTTGTGTCTTCGCATCATGTAGACTTCATTGTACATGACTCCTCATATAGAACCTGATGTGACCGTTGATGATTAACTCTTATATAGTCAGTGCATGCCTTTAACTGTGTTAACCTGGGATTGGGATACCAGGTTTCAGTTTTGGTTGAAGACAATGCAGTATGTTTACTTACAGTATTTGGTCCTGAGTATTTTAAAATGGTGACTATTTTTCCTAGTCAGTCTATACAAACAGAATTGCTTTAGAACAGAAATTTTTTCGCTCTAATCTGTTATAATCTGACTCTCAGAAATCAACCATTTCAGCCTTGACCATTTCATTTTTATCTTGAAAACAGACATTACTTCTATAACTAAAGTTCAGTTTGTTTAATGAATGTGTTACTCTTACAGATAACTTGTCCTGGAGTGCTGCTGAAAGACAAAGAGGAACTTTATCTCAGTGTCTGTGTACTTGGACAGTACAAAAAAACTCAATGTGTCCCTGCAGCGTTTCCACTCTTCTTTCAAGAAAAACTAGTATTTGAAAAGGTAAGATAATGTCAAGAGCTAATACAAGCCAAATAAAACCCATCCCAAACTCCACAAAAACTCACTGAAAAACCCCTGAGCACAAGTCATCACACTGAGGATGCCATAGCATTATAACTCCTGCTTCTCTTCAGCACAAGGGAGGTGTGTGCCTATATTATCCACATGGTGACTCAAGAATTATGCGTACTGAAGATTATAATGTATGATGAGGCTTTTTAGGTGTTTGTTCATTCTTTTGTGAACGGTCCTTTTTCAGGGTCTGTTTTCTTGGCTTCGAAGGAACTGAATGTTGTTGTTCTAAAAATTATGGCAAGGTGAAGAATAAAGACTATAAGATATAGGAGAGTCAATTTAGTAGAAAGATAGAATAGCAGCTCAAGCCTTTTTGGTGACATCTTTCTCCCTTTGAGATATTTTTTTCATGGTTTGTCAACAGAATTCCCAGGTTGGTACTCTGGCTTTATAATTTATAGTTGTTTATCACATATTCTGAGCCCCTACTAGCTTCATTATTAGTACCACAGGGATAATGAAACACAGTATCTTACAGATATGATCTTGCTTCTTGACTACCTGTGAATAATAATAGTTTGCACTTTCTAGTTCTTTTCCTTTAAGCATCCCCCAGCACTTTGAAAACCAGACTGCGTAAACATCAATGGTGCTCTGGTGAAGTGGGTAAGATACAAACAGTGATAATTTCACCAGCTACTGAAGAGTAAAAAAGACCATAGTTCTTTAAAGGCAAACATACCACATACTACTTAAGGGAAATGTACTGAATACTGTTTTCGTTGTAATTAGGGGAACTCCAAGACACTAGGATCTATCTGCTTACAAAAGAGGTGAACAAGAAAGCTGAGATTAATATCTGTTTTCTTACAAATAGCTATTGAATAGGTCTAGATACTTGCGGAGCACCGGTACTTTGGTATTTTTAGTGTTTGGTACCTTGAACAGCAAAGTCATCTACGCCACTCTGCTGAGACTTTTGTACAGAATTAGGGGGAAGTCTATTAGCTGCTGAATATCCAGTGCAACATCCTCCCCTGTTCCTTGCCATTTATTCACATGGGACTCAGGTTAAAAAAAACCCTGAACAGTACCCCGTTCATGAGTAGTCACTTCCATGAAAATGAAGCTTAACGCATTACTAATATATTAAAGAACATATTCTTAATCTATCAGAATTCTAGTACATTCAGCAATTTATCTTTCTCTCTTGAATTTTCTCAGACAATACTTATCTCTATGTGTTCAACTCTTCACAGTACCTCCTAATTTAAATATGGAGAGGTAATCCTGAATAGCTAGAAAGCATATGACAAGAACTGCTAGCTTTCAATGAATTTGATCATGTGCCAAATGATAATTTCAGTTTCCTTTCTTTTTCCAGTGGGGATAGGACTCTTGGCAACCATCTGAAGCAAGGAAGAATATTGATTTTTTTTTTTTTTTTCCTTTCCCCAGAGGTCCATCTGATGACTTTGACTGTGCTATTATTATTATTTATTAATTTGTTTTCCAGGTATTTGCTGATATAGTTGATCCTGGAGACCTTGTGGAGTTACTGGAACGTAGGTCTGCTTTTTATGTATACTATGTCATATGCATTAATGTCACGCATGTATAGGCCCTGAAGACTTTTTTGAGGTTTAAAGTAGGTGATTATTTTTTTTATCAAGAGCCTGTTCTCTGAAAAGCTAGTGGGAAGCCAATGTAGTATATCATGTCCTAAATAAGTAGGACCCGTGCTAGCACTAGTGGGTTTTCAGAATGGAAGATTTGTTGTCAATGCAGGCAGAGGTTTTTTTGCTGTCTTTTGGTTGCTAGTAACTTACCCAAAATACTGTTAACTAACAAAATGCCTCTAGAAATGTATGCTCCATGCTTTAGAACAGGAAAAGGGTTAAAGGTCATAATTAATGGGAAATCCAGCTGTTTATCCAGAGAGGTAATGGATTCCTTTATCTGATCATTTATTTGATTAATTTTCAAATAATATAAGCATAAACCTTCAATTTTTGTAAAATTATTATTTTCATTTGTTAAGAAAATTATATGTCTTGCCACATGTGGAGCATAATCCATTGTAGTGAGACAACACTGAACCTGAATTCAAACTCCAGGAATATGCTCTCTCATACTGGGACTTATCTGAAAAAGCGGTGAAGCTTGCATCACCTTCTTTAAAAACTATCTTCAAAAGACAAACTTGGCAGCAGATAGAACTTCCCAAGTTCTAAGTCAAATTTAGAGTTGTCATTTGTACGCTGCTAATGCCATTGTGTTCATCTGTGGTATTTATGCAAGCTGTTCTTAATTTTCTCTTATTTTTGGTGTAGTGGAAATAGTGTAGCTATGTACGGTGCTATGAAGCTTAAATCAGTGAGCCGTTTTTCTTGGGTTTTGACTATGAGAATTGCTTTCCATTTTAGTTTTTTTTAACTCATGAAAAAACTTTTCCTTTCTAGTTGACACAGCAGTACTTGAACTAATACAGCTCGTTCCTCCAGGTATTGTATCAGTCTCTTCATAAATTATGCAGTTTAATAGGTGAATTTCCATGAGGACATTGCCCATTACAGCACAATCACTTTTTCCAACACACAAACAACATAGAAAGCTCTTCAACAAATAGTCCTCTGAATGTAAAATGTTAATAGATCAAGAGGATCTCATTCTTGAAAGAGAATAATAACTGAATATTGAAATGTACCATACTCAGGCTTAGGAAATTGATAATATTTTAAAAATGGAAAATAAACTGAAATCATCCAGTGCGCACTTATTAACTGCATCACAATTCACTTGCAAAGTGGCTGTCTGAAATTTCAGAGTGCATAATCTTGTTCTCAGAATGACACTTTTTTTCTTTCCATTTTAATGGTGACCACTGGGAAAACTGTTATCCTCACTATAAGTATTATAGGTCTCTTGGGATATGTGAAGATAATAAATAGTGATTTGTCATACTTCTGTTATTGGTTTGTGTGATTATAAAAATCTATTTTAATGAAATTCAAGTGTTCCCATGAATAATGTAAATCTGTATTTTATTGGAAATAAAGTCAAGTTTTAAAGAGGACTCGCTTGGAATCTGTAGTATTAAAAGCACTCTCTGTCACTTGTCCTTAGTACTTTCAAGGAAACGATTGCTTCTCTCAGGTGACTCACCAGACTGTTTACTTAAAGAAATGTACTGAACGTGGATTTTTGTTGTGGGAGGGTAAAAAGATCTTGGATAAGGAATTTAATTTCAGGCATCAGAGATAGGTGTGATGCAGCCCAACATAAGCTGACAAGATGACTGCAATAGCACAATTTAAATTTTTTTATAATATACATGCAAGGTTTTCCCCTAAAGAAAATAATTTTTTTTTAAAGTAGCAAACCAGGATAGTGAAAAAATCTTGAAATAATGATTTTGATGTTGCTTGTGTTTCTTTCTTACTACTATGCCTACTATTACTACTACTATTACTATTCTGTAATATGGAATGATACAATCTTTCATAAGGAATTGGCTGCCATTAAAAAAAAAAATACTGGTTTCTTCTGTGGCATGGAAGGGAAAGAAAGAGGAAAACTACTCAAGAATTGCCTAGAGAAAACTTCTTGTATGTCTCTTAACGAAGGTTGCATTAACTGTTCCATAATTTTTTTTACGATAACAGGGAAACTTACTTTCAGAGTAGATTCTGCACATTTTTGCTGCTGATTTAACTTGATGAGGTTATTTCATAGTGTGATACGAGTTTAACAGCTGTGCTGTTAAATTTTAAAGAACAAAATTTATCTTAGTTTCAATATGGTCTTGTGTGTGGTGTCTGTACTATATGGCTTTGTCTATTTTCCAATTAAAGTATATATTTTCTTTTTAGTAGGAAAAATTCTAGCTACGTATGAAGAAAATACAAGAGACTTCCTGTTCCCTGACCCTAAGCTTACCTGTGGGCACCATGGTTTAGATCGTGAGATTTTAATGAAGAGGTCCTCTTCTTTTACAGTGAGTGAATATCTGTGGATTGTATTTATGATACAGTGTGTTTCACTGAAGAAACCCCTTGAACTACTTCAAATGAAAAGCGATTACTTCTGGCAGATTTTGCCATTTCAGGTGTTGAATGTACAAATCCACAGTTGAACTTTGGTGAAGGTACAATCTTTTTTCAAAATGCTTCAAGAAATCATTTAATGTGAGAAAGTTAGTTTCCACTTGGTTTGCAATGTGGCACCATAACATGTCTGCCGTTCAGTTTAATCTGTGGTGCAGTTGGTAGTTGAAGGGATGCAAGAGAAGAGGGAGATGTCGTATCAACATTGTGGTTCTCAACAGATAAACCACATAACCCTCCCTGCTCAGTCTCTCTTTGTAGCATTTTGTTTCAGACCATTTTTGGTACTGTTTAGGACATTGACAGTCAGTACAAATTTATAGTGCTATGCCATCTGGCCTGTGGGCCTCCCTAGGTGCAAGATCACCACTAAAATAGTAAGTAACTGAAATTTAGCTTAGTGCTGCATGATTGTTTTTCAGTTCCAAAGCTTGTTTCTTAAGGTCTGTTCAGGCCATTCACGCTCATTTAGTAACTTGTCTTTTCTACAGTTTCAACAAAGCTATGATAAATGACAACTAATTGGCAGAATGAGTGCAATGAATTAATGTTAATTTTCTGGAGATGAGGGCTCAAGTACATAGTAAATGAAAATGAATTTATCTCACGCTTCCCTTTCATAGATTTTGACTGTTGAATCTTAGGTGTCAGTGGAATAACTCAGGAAGGCACTTTGAAGATGATGGTGATGATGTGGGAGATGTGTTTTGAGGTTTTTGTTTGTCTTATTTTTGTTAAATTTTACTAGCGGAGTGGTAGGACATTTGGATTGGGAAGACAGGGATTCAGTTGCGCTGTCTGTTGTGATTGGATTAAAAACATGGCAGGAGGGAAATGCTGATTAAAGGTCATTGGTATCTTTTAGCTGGTATAATCTTTACCCTGCAAGGGCAACCTGGAAATTGCCCAGTCACTTGCAATTAGAAGTGCTAATTTAGTGTCTAATGCTGTGTTACATTTGAATGAATTAAAGCTGTGATTTTGTGATACAAAATGTATGGTTCTGCAGCAGCCTAAACTGTCCCTGCAAAAGTAGCCATCATTTTTTGGCCATAGCATCTCTTTGATATAGCTTATCCTATGCATGTTAGTGGTGGCTCAAGGGAGGGGGTGGGACTATATTGCTTTCATATTACTTATAGAATAGGTACTTTTCTGGTGTTGAGAAAAAATAGATAGGGAGGTAGTAATAAATGAGGTGGTATTAGCAAAATTATTTCAGATTTTTTGTAAATGCAATATAATGAATCTTTGTAGAAGCAGAGCCACTAGAGAAGTTTGAGGGGTTTTTGTTGGAGTGACTTCTTTAATACAAAAATTATGTATTTTCTAATAAAGAGAAGGTGCCGTAATTTGTGAGATGTGCGAAGATGTGATCAGAGTCATTTGGATGTGTAGCTGAATGATGACACTGTAGTAGCTTTAAGAAGTTGGCTGACGCAAGACAGAAATGTACTTCCATGTCCTTGGGAACAGTACAAATAAAATCTATCTCTGCCCTGGAACGAGGACTGCAGAAGTATCTGTTGCTCTGTTCCACTCCATTGCAGACAGAACAGTTTAAGAAAGGATTTTGGCATACTGACCCCATTTTCAGGAATAATAAAGAAGCTGTGTTTGATGGAATTGGAGTGAGGCTCCCGACAAGAACTTGTGGTTCCTCACCTTGCTTGCCAAATGGGATAGTTGGGAGAGGATTTTTGCCTCCAGTACAAATGCAGTCTCAAATACTTCCATCTTCTAGTGTTCCTAAGCTTTACTGGCAAGTATCTTCTGCTAACTCTGTCAGCACCAAGCACTGAATGTGAATGCTAAGCAAAAGGGATAGTGTTAAACAAGGTCTTGAGAACCCTCACATCATTCCTATGCTAGTCAAGCCATGTTCTTTCCACATGAAAAGTTATTTATAGCTAGCTGAGACGTTGAGTATTTTTGACTGACAGCTGTGCTTCAGTGGCACTTTGATTCCTAATAAATTTGTCTTTTATTAAAAAAATAAAGGTAGCAACAGCAAGGTTACGGTTGTGGAGTTCAGATAGGCAGTGACAAGCAGTGTCTGATTAACACTGCTAATCTGCCAGTTGGAAGGAATCCCAAGTTGAGAGGATCAGAACTCCTCCAGAAATCTGGCACTTGGCTGATAATGTCTCTGGCTAAATGTCTTATGAGGCTTACAAACACAATACGCATACAAGATGTGCCTCGAGTTATCTCTCCTGGTCCAGTGTTGCCCAGCTGAGGCTTTTGCTGGCTCCTCTGTATTTCTCTGCAACCCTTGCCTTTCAGAATTTCTTTAAGCCTTGACTGGTGGTGACTTCTTACAGACGTTCTTATCTCCATTCCCCACCCTCATGCAGTATTTGCCATGTTACTTTAAACAGTTTCTTTTTAGTTACGTTATCTTTCATTAGCATACCAATACAAGACCTTCTATTATATTCATATATACTTTTTTAAGCTACAGACTTGTACTCATGCTCCTTACAGTCAAAAGCACATATTAGACTTGTTTGCTAACTTGCGTTCTTCTAAATATGAATGTTTACAATTTTTTCTATGATCAAATTAATATTATGTCCATATCACTTCTGTTTAATGGCTGGTACGGAAGGACTGATAAGCCTTTTCAGGGCTGCAGACACCACTAAGCCAGAGGCAGAGGAACAGATCCCCAAAACTTTCTGGTTGGATTTTCATTTACAGATATGTTTGGGGCTATATGGCTGTCTTTATGTAATACTATATTGAACGTCCTTCAGCAATCCCTAGTTTGGGAACTGCAGAAAACAGAAGAACTTCTCTGATTGCCTTTGGCCTATAGCTTGCTTTTGACATATCCATGCCTATGTATGCGAGTGCCATCCCATATTCTCTCTCCATAAACCATTTCTCTGAAGAAACTATGGTTTTGTGTGATTTTTTTTTTAGCTATGAACATTTAACAATTCTGTAATCAGTCTCTGTTAAGAGCAGTAGGTGCTCTGTTGTTGCTTTTTATGGAAGACTTACTAATTCTGATGTGTCCTTTTTTAAATTGTTGATAGCACTTGACAATTCATTAGTAATAAAAATGAGTTGATTAAAGACGGTCAGCTTTAAAATCTCTTTTATATGCCATAACTTGACTTGATTGAATCCTGGACTCTGTTAATTGCTATGACTGAGCTTTCTTGGCATTTTTGTCATTTCATTTCTATAATCTAACCTGGGGCCAGATCATATTCCCTTATGGGAAATCAGTTTCTGTTTAGGCAGGTGGTAGATAATAGTTTGGTTCAGCAGTAGACTGCACTCATTGAAGTTCCTGCTAATTCTTAAGAATGTGGGGCAGAGTCACAAACAGACCAGCTCCTTTTTGTTTCTCGGTGATTTTGTGTGTTCACGTGCACAAATGCACATGCACACAGATGCCTCGGGGCAGCAAACTCTGTCTGTGTTGAAAGAAGAGAGGGTAGAAAGTTTTAAGGACACTTGATTCTCTCTTTGCTTCTACAGAGCTGTATAAGATGCACGTAGATGGTTCCTACTTGTTTATAGCATATGTAGCCTTTAGTTCTTTGATGCTTTTTTTAATGTTGCTGTTTTGGGAAATAACACTTGTGTGCATAATCTCTGCCATTTACACCCAGTAAATTTGGTATATGTTGGCCAATTCGAGCTAAATTTAACAGGAAGTAGAGCTCTCAAAGGTATTATGTTTCTAGACATGGCTGAAGCAAAGGAAGATGAGTTGAACAGGAACCATTAGCCATGTAAAGATGGAAGGACCTGCTGGCCATTAGTACATGTGTGCTGGTTGACCAGGAGGCCCAGTTGGACCCCAGCTACTCCGAATTGGTCAACCTAGGGCTGCCTCTTGCCAGCCCTATGTGTAAGAGGGGATTGAGAGGAAGTGCAACATGGTTATAGAACCTGGGAGACTATCCACAGAAGTCGGACTTTTGCTGTAATGGTTACAGAATAAAGGGGATTCTTAATCATACTGTTATAAATGAATAGTTATTTGCAGTGTAATTGACTAATTTTCAAAATGTTTTTACAAAAAAGATTGCACAATTGAGACTATTTATAAATAAGTTTCCAAAGTTAGCATTAATGAAACTTCTAGAGCATGACTGGAATTTTTATTGATGCTATATAGCATGGCATGAAAAATCTTTAAAAGTGCTTTTGACAAAGAAATGTATTGAAATAAAAGTCAGACCTTAATTGTTGTACGAAAGCAATATAATCATCTGTAATTGAATTGTCAGAAATGCAAATGTTAGCATCTTGACATTTACCATTGCTGTTCTGTCTTTTCTAATTATCTTTATTAAAGGCTGAAATTAACAAAGGAAATGGCTGAAAATTAGGAATGGTTTGTTACATTAGGTGACATTTATTTCTTTGATACCCTTTATCTTGAGTTGGAGCTTGATGTTCAATTATTGTCTCTCTTCTAGGGAATTGCACCAAAATTGAGATTTTCTACAAGCTCCCTTATTACAGAAAGTCTGTTAAGCTCAGGAAGGAGTCACATACAGGTTAGCATAATTTAATTGTTTGCAATTTAATTTCTAGATTTAATATTGATAGCCTTGGTTCCAATTTTTGCATGTGCTTCTCACTTCAAACTTTTCTCATTCTTTTGTTGTGGTTAAAGCAGCTGTCATGGGTGCTTGACAACTTGATTAAATTTTTAATCAAGTATGAGTAAAGAGTAGGTTTGGTGCATGACAGTAAATGCTGAGAGTTCCTTGAATCTGAAACAATTATCAGCTGCTATGTTCTATGATCAGCTGAAGTGTCAATCTCTGGTGTATTTGTAGGTGGGAAGATGCCTTCTCACCATTTGTTACTGACACTTAAAATTAAGGTGGGACAACAAAAGCTAGGTGAAGTCAGAGAAGGTACATTATCAAACAAACCAATTATTTTAATTATTTTCCATAACAATATTAGTAACAGTAATGGAAATGAAGATTTCTGTTGAAAAGACTGTCGCCAATATTAATCTGGAAATGCTGCTTCTGCAATGCGCAAAGTTAAAGGTGAACCAGCTGAGGAAACTGGGGAGAAAACCCCTCTCTGATGTGTTTGTTCATTTAGTAGCATGCTTCTCTGGTCTCATGGATTGGAATTTTGGTTGGGTTTCCTGGCACAAGCTGTCATATAAAGTTACTCTTACATCCTCCTTTTTTTGTTAGATTATTGAAAAATAGTGCAGCATCATTAAAATGGAATGGTTGTCAGGAAGGCTTGTGTGCAAAAAGGGTTAGGTGACTTTGACCTGTCTGTGGCATTGCTAATTAGTTCACTGAGAAGTTTCTTCCAAATTTAGCAAAAGAAACGTATTGAGACACTTAGGTAAAGAATAAAAAAAAAATCAGTGGAAATTGTCATTGTTGGAAAGCTAACTTCACTGAAGGTTACTTCAATAAGGGCAGTTTGATTTTAAAATTAAAAATGTCCTTACAAGTATTTCATATGTTATGAATGGCATATCAAATTTGCATGTGTTGCAGTGAAGGTCTAGTTTCACGATTGGTGTAAGCCAGAAGAAGCACAGCCTACTTCTGGTGAAATTGAAATTAGTCTTAGAGAATTAGGTCTGATTTTGTTTTGGGCCAGTTCCATACTCTGGCTCACTACCAGCTGCACAAGGGCTACTACAGGCGTGAGAAAGACAGTGGCATGAACAGTCTGTGTGATGCCAGATTCAAACTATGTTGATGCAAAACAAACACACAACCTCAGCCTCATTCATTATTGGATGTAGAGGGAAAGGCTTGAAGGCAAGCTGGGTGTTTTATTTCTGGGTTCCTCTGAACTGAAGTAGTGCATGCAACATTCAGATTTAAGAGTAATGTCAACCTCCTCAAGCTTGAAAAATAATTTCTAACAGTAAGAAGAGTCTTGCTATACCATTATTTTTTATCTTTTATAACATGTGAATTTGGGCCAAATTTGACCAAAAAGCATAATTATCCATACTGCAGTACTCGAAGTTAAAACATGCTGCTGACTAAGTAGCCTGATAAGAGTTGCATAATCTAGAGTGCCTTGACCTATAAAGCTTGTAGAGTAATTGAATGCTCATTTAATGCCAGGAATTACAAAGGAATGATAATGTATTTCAAGCAAAACTTCACTGTTGGAAACAGTTTTCCAGAATTTGAAATTGGTCACTGAAGAAGTTAATAGTTATTTGGAGGGGGTGTCAGTCCTGATTGTTAGGTAGACTTTGCTGGTACCAACAACAAAAACTACAACAGGACCACCCCATCCTATGTTGTGGGAAGGGAGGTGGTGAGGTTGGTTGTTCCTCCACTTTCCTTTATTCTGCTCTATGTAGGTATTTTAAAAGCAATATCAACTCAGAGATAGACTTTTAAGGCAGTATTTGATAATGGTGTGGTTTTTATAAATTTTAGCTACAAAATCCATATTTGGGATTTCAAGTGCCAGTTTTACAAATAAACAGCTGTTCTGCCTCTTCTTTTGCAAAAGTAGTCACAAGATTTGAGAGGATCTTCGGAAGGTGGTCTTCAAAGTTTTGGGGGGTTGGGGGGGAGTGTATGGTTGGGTATTTTGGGGGGGGGGTTGTTGTTTGTTTTTGGGTTTTTTTTTAACTAAACGTAGCTTCTTGAGTATAACTGTTTAAAGAACTAGTAAATTCACCATGATCTAAGAAAATATAAATATCAGAGAATGCAATTACGCTTCTTGTGAGGCTTTAGGCAACATTAAATGAACAGAATTTAAACTATTAAACAAGCTTCTATTTTAATTTATGTATTTTATTTTAAAGGATAAGAATTTTTAAAAGTTTAAAAAAAGTTTAAACAGATGAAAAAATGCTTCAAATCTGTGTATGTCCAATCCAGGTAAAGTTTGTGTTAAATGAACTTGTGACAAAATTCAATTTAATTTTTTACAGTCTCTGTACACTAACTGTGTGAGAAAGCTAATTGGGTAAGTATGAGACACTTAACCTTAACATCTAACATGTAGTAATGTGTGTTTTAACCTCCTTCTGGTTTCAGAGAAGATGGTAAATACATTGTTGTTTTTTAAATTGCCATTTGATTATAGTTTTGTGAGGGGAACATCAGCTGACATGGTGTTTATTTCTGTTAAAATTATTAGTTCCCTGTTTGCATTATTTTCAGTAATCTTTGTTCTGCATGCTGTCAAACCAGGTAATTTCTCTTTTTCACTTTAGGGTGATTTGAATTGGGTACATCACTCAACCCCAAATGGAAAATTGCAGACAAAGTTACCAAAGAAAAATACTCTTTCACCTGAGAAAAGCAGGCACAGCTTAGCAACAAAGAACTACGAGCAGCCTACAATAGCGTCTAAATCACGTTCTCCATCTCCATACACAAAAAGACGAATGTGTGAGCTATCAGAAGAAGCCAGGCAACGACTGGCCCATTTAAACCTTGGTCCTTATGAATTCAGAAGAGAAACTGATAAACCTCCATTTGTAGTTAGACGGGTTTGTATTCTCTCCAAAGTGCTTCCAGCTTAAGCTCAGATCAAATATTGTTCTTTCACTAAATACTGCTCCAAAAATTCATTCAGCTCATAGTTTAGATGAATAATTTTTCTCTCCTTAACAGTCTGTCACATAGTGATTTAAATGTAAAATTAACTAAAATAAAATTTCTTTTATCTGCGTTAGTAACAGACAAAGATCAAATTCTTTCATGAATATCTTGGTTAAATTCTCTGAGGCGCCATTTCTTTTCTTCCAGAGCACTAGACAGGATAATAGGTGTATAAATTCAGCTTGGAAGTAATTAATATTAGCATTAAAAAGTCCTGAATAATACTTTAAAGAAAGAGTGTCTAGTGACGTTATGAGCAGTTACACTTCCTCTCTTTCAAGTTTTTTTATGTTGGCATCCTATGATCTTTGAAACACTTCCTTCGCTCAGAGCTACATCTCTAACACTTTGACTTAGAGTTCATAACCAACTTGCTTTTAGCACCTGCATAAGGACTTTTTGCTAACTACATGAAAAATTGTTCTGAAATTAGGTACTTATTTAGAGAAACTGTGTTTGTGCTTTAAGACAAAGGGGCCAGATTTCCCAGCCTCTTGGAGGATCATATTCTCTCTCTTTTGTTTTTCTCTCTCTTTATTTTTCTTATGATTGCAACAATCCTTTATTTTTAGAATACCAATTTGAACATGTAGGGGCAAAGATGGGATTGTTCTGATTCTGTGCTATGACATTATGATTTGGCTACAATTCTGGACACTTGTCACAGCCATTGAGATAATTTAGTGTTTAATTAGTTTGCTTCTCATTTTATTTAATTTTTTTCTAGTTTATGTACAAATTAATTAATAATATCTTGTCAAATTTTAGAATTCTTTTCCAAGTTTTATTCTACGTATAGGTACCTTTTAGAAATTCAGATTAGCCTTAATAAGCTATTAATCATTCATCAAACTACTGTTTATCTCTCTCTCAGATATTTTTCTTTTAACTCCTTTTAATCAATTCTTCTGTTTTTTGATCTATAGGTGAAGCTCACAGTTTAATTATAGCATCTTTAAACACTGATTTATTGATTTTGAATGCTTGGTTATGTTTGTACAAAAAAGGAGAAAGCTTGTCTCTTAATGTACCATATCCTGACTGTCATGGCCTTTCTAGATTGAGAATGCTCCTTTTAGGGCATCTTTACTGCTGAGGACTCTTTTGGCCTGGAGATTTTGTGTTAAATGAACATTAAAATTAGATTATGTTAAATGTAAGTTTTTTAATTAGGAAGAGATTCAGATCTCTCTTGGTGAGATCTGAACTGTTTGGAATAAATATGAGATACCAAGAATTGTTTAAAAAGACTGCAGACGTTATAGATGAAGGAGAAACTATCTGCATTTTTTTTTCTTTGAACAATATGATATTCAGAGTTTTCTGGACCCTTCTAGTACTGTTTTTGTTTATGCACAGTAATGCTAATAATACAGATAATATGAGCAAAGTGTTGTGAAAAAGGTTTTAAATAATATTTAAATAAGAATAAAATATTTCAGAACAGACTAGATGTGATCTTATTAACGAAGACAGAAAAAAAATAAATTGATACATCTGATACTAAGCATTTTAACAGTATTTTTGCTTCAGGTTGAGCAAACAAGTCCTGGTATTAAACTTCATACCTGGTGTCCCACACGAGAAAGCACAGTGGAAGCCTGGACCAAGGTAGACCATGGTCAGTATTTTCTACTATATATCTCATTAATGCTTTTTTTTTTTTTTTCTGCAGTAGTTTAGCGAGATTATTTTGTTTGGGGGGTTTTGTTTTGTTTTTTTATTTATTAAAAAAAAGTCAGTCTATAATGGAGAAAAAGCTGTTCTTTCTTCCTAGGAATAGGAAGAATACTAAATAAGCTACTGCTGCAAAAGGTGGGTTTGAATAGTTCTTTACCTTGTGAAACTTGGAACATAGTTCTAGATGATATGAAGGTAGGAGTAGAAAATACCAAAGCCCAGGCGAGTGCTCTGTTTCACTCCACTTGTTTTGATGAGTTGGATAGTGGAGCAAATCTGCACCACAGTCTGTGGGTGTGTTGATCAGGCTTGGAGTATTGATCATTTTGAAGTTCAAGGGCTCTGTTTCTTCAAAAATGAATAATGTTTATTTCAGCAGTATTTGTGAGTAGTGGATCAGTGACTTACCATTATTAATGAGCATCCAGGATGTGCTCGAATATCTGCTTCGGCATTCATTTGTATCAGTAAGTGAGAGTTTAATAAAAGGTGTGGGACCAGAAATTTAAGGAAGTACCCTAAAATTTGATTTTATTGCATGTGTCTGGCAATATGAGGATTTTAATGAGTCTCATCAGTATTTGTTTGCTGTGTGTGCTCTGCCTCCTTTTTATTGTTCCTCCTCACTAATTATAAATTGTTCTATAGCAAATCATTATGAACTTGTTATTTTACATTTGTTCTTTGTAGTAGCACTGGGTGCAGGATTTTAAAGGTTTCACATTCCCTTTGGGGCCATACTTGCCAATCTGTAGTAGCTGGATAATGTAACAGACTTATTATCATCTGATACCACTGCATACTTACAAAATGAGTTGGTGGTTTCTGTCCAGTGGTTAGGAGACTGAAGTCTACCTCACTATTAATATCCAGAGGATTCCTGGTCACCTGCCTGTGTCTTGAGGCTTAACTGTAACTTCTGAAAAAAACCCAGATTCTTAGGATTAGAAGTCTTAATACTTGACAGTAGAGTTTAGTCCTTTTTTGCTTTTGTGCAGGTAGCTAATATAGGGGTGTCTTTACATTGCTGTACAGCATAGAAGTACCTCTTTGGGCTTGGGTCACAGTATGAGGGCTGTTCAGTACAGGCTGATATAACTGATCAAGAAGCCAGACATAATTTCATGTCAGTTCCTCAGGGGTGAGGTGCATATTGACATTGGTGAAACATCCTAACCTGGTATGGGCCTAATAGTTTCCCCACCTATGTTCCCATGGGCTTCATACTCGTGTTTGTGGGTCAGTGGTGAGGGAAGGAAGGAAGAGATGACAGAAGGAGGGAGAGGTGGTCATTGGGAAGCTTGTTCAGAAAAGATTAGCAAGGTAGTGTAGTGTATGTAAGAATTTTTGGGAATGGTAGAGCTTGATTTTATATTGATTTAGGCAATTAATAGCTTAACAAGATGTGCTACTGCTGTCTGTGCAGAAGACGGTGCTTACATTGATTCATTATTATAAACATGGTATTCCATTAAATGTGAAGTCATTGTTTTCAGCTAAAGAAAGTGATTTCCTGAAATATTCTGAGGAGACCTTAGAATTTCACAATGTGTAATAATACATTGCTTTAGTACTGTTCGGGAGGAGAGGTAAGCTATTTTGTAAAAGATTTCATAACATTTAGGACATTTGGATTTTCTTTTGAATTTCCTCTGGGATGCACCTTCTTTCTTTCTCCAGATACTTCTCTTCTCGGCAGCTACAGACCCAAGAAAGCCAAAGTGAGTACTTTGAAGTGCTGTTGTTTACAAATTGTTTTTTGGGAAGCTCTGAGTGAGAAGGATTGTCCTGTGTAGGTATTTTTGAAACTTTATCTACTATAGTATCAAAAGCAAGAGAAGGGACATTTTAAATCTTACCTAACCCAGTTTAGGCCTTTTGACAGATTATTTACAAAGAGAACTGTGAAACTTAACACTCTGTAAGGTATTCATGCCTGTAGGTACAGAATTTGCTTCTCCTTGGCATTAAGGTTTGTGACAAGGCTGTAGAAGAGCCTTTAAAGGCAGTTTGCCTTTGCCTTCCCGGTCATTCTGAGAGCACAATTCATTCTGGAATTGTATGCAAAGCTAGCACTGGTACAACTGGCAAGCCACTGTTCTGTTATTTCACATCCTTGCTTTTTCAGATTTTAGCTGCTTTGTGTATTAAATGGATCTGAAGATTAATGTCAGGGTTCCTTTGTTTTTTGGTGTTTTTTAGTCTTTCCATCCTCATTTAGTTGTTTTTGCCTGCATTCCTGAAGTACTGCAGAAATTGTGGATTTAGGCATTTAATTATGGATGCCCTCTTAGATTTCCTAATGGCTGGGAAAACTGATGATAACAGGGGGGAGGAAAGAAGGGGAATTAAAAGCTTAAACCTTGATATATGTTAAGCACACTTTTGTTAGATTCTAAACTTTATTACCAAGGATTGCAGTTTTGCATACCACGTGAGTCTTGTGCCACTTGTGGATTGTTCCGTGGCTGTAAATGAGAAACTGTAAAGAAAATAGAGAATTTCTACTAAATATGCTAAATATGTCGTTGGTTTTTTGTGTGTTTTTTTTTAATTATGGCTATTTTAAGGTTGTGTTGCCCCCCCCCCCCCATCCCTCTGCCCCCTCAATTGGAAAGCAGATTTTAGGAGCAGTCATTGTTTGGAGAGTGCAGATAGCTGAGCTGCAAGTTAATTCATCATGTTCTTGATGCTTCTAATCACTTGTGATTCTCACAAAATCAGGGCTGAAGAGAATGTATCTTTTTCTTGCCAAAAATATATTATAGCTTTGTTTAACAGGAGCTGTTTCCCAAAGCTGAGGAAAAAAACACTGCAGCCTGGAAAGAGCTAATGAATAACCTGATTATTGTTGGTCTAGTTTTGCTGTGGTTTTTTGGGTTTTTTTCCTCAGCTTTGGGAAACAGCTCCTGTAAAAGTCCCCATTCCAGGTAAAAGGGGGTAACCCATGGAGAGATTTTAGTGGTATGTTTCAGGTTAAGAGGAACTATGAAAGGAGTAGCTAGTATAGTGAAGAGTGAGTAGAAGATGAGTAGATGGGCCTGAGTTTTCCCTTGAGGAACAGCAAATAATGAGAAAATAAGTCTAAGAACAAGGGTTTCCACACTGAGGAGAGGTCCGAGGTTTGTGTTGTTTAGACTCTCAGGCATCATTCTGAATCTGTCACATTCCTGGGAGGGGGCAAGCCTTTAAATTGTGCAGTCAGAAAAGGTGATAAAAGGCCTGTTACGCTAGACTTTGCCATAAGATGGTGTGTTAGATACCAACAGAGTCCTCTGACACTTGTTGATTTAATTTAAACCAGGGCTCTTTCTATGAAATCAGGATCCTTGTTCTTTCCCCAGCAGGGAGATGTTCCTGCATGTACGTGCAACCTTTAACTTTTTGGTTTGAAAAATAAAAACATGAAAACTGTACATCTTGACATTCATAATACATTTTAGCAAGGTTTAGTGATTTTTTTTTTTATCCCCCCCCCCCAGGCAAAATCTACTCTTGGAAAAGACTTTGGCAGTTCTGATGTTGGCCATGAGGATATGATCTCAGATCCACCCCACAGACAGTCCCATTCTGGTTCATTAGAGCATTCAGCACCTCCAACATTTCAGAAGCATTCTCTAAGTTCTGTGCTAAATCGATCTTCTTTAAGGGAAAGGTAATGACTTGGGTTTGTTTGTGAAATTCTGGGATTATTAACATGAGCAGGTAACAGTACTTGCATGACTATAGTTTGCATGTTTGGAGGTGTGCAGGCTGAAGAGACTGAAAAATCTTTCTCAAACAACTATGTTGTCGTTTGACTTTTCCTCAGGTGCTGTGTTTGCCATCACCTTTCTGCTTAGTGAATACAATCCTAATAATATGTCAACGAAAAGGATCTTTGACATCTCTGTTGCTAACCTTCTCTGAAACAATGAAGCCCCAGATTTCAGGCTGCTGATGTCCATCTAAAACAGAGAATACTTAAATAATCACTGTTTCAGAGGTGATTAGACTCTCAGGAATGTAAATATAGATACATGTCAAGTAGGTTTTATGGGAGGTACCTGGAAACCTTTTTTCCTTCTGACTGTTGTTCAGCCTGGTGTTTGTAAGCACATACTTGTGGCTATTCTGTAGTCAGATGTCTGACTATAGTGTGTGTAACATGCTTGGGCTAGCTTTAATCTAGTCAGTGTATTATTTTCCAGTCTTTCTGCTTTATTGACATCCTAAAATGTTGTTTTGTTTGAGTTGAAATGTGGGCCTCTGCAGCAATTGTGTGTATATTAATTGTTAAACTAGTTTTCTTAGTAGTCTCCACTGACCCCAATGGGGTTGGGGTGGAGACAGTTTCTAATATCCCTTAGTTCAGTGGATTTCAATGCTTGGCTTAATATTTTGGGCAGGCCTCACAGCTTCAGTGTCTCATGAGGGTGGGATGGAAGAAATGTAAAAAAGCAACAGATTTTTTCATGCTTAAGTCCTCCAGTCCTTCAAGGAGAGTATTCCCTACCGCCTGCTGAGTAGAATGTGTACCTGGTGCACAATGCTTCTACTGTACATTCAGTTTCTTTCTGGGAGCAGAAAAACTATATACAAAGCTGGGCCTGAATAAGCAAATACATAAAATAATTGGGAGTAGCTGAGGATCAAACGGATGTCCTGTCCTAAATGCTGAAGTGTTTACTGAGGCCCTACTTGGACATGTACTTTGGTGGCTAGTTCACACTCGTTCCAGGCTGTTTCATCCTTGTTACCATTGGTACCTCAGTTAGTCAATGCTCGCAGGGTGCATTTTATAGCCTACACGCAGCCTAATGCTTTTTTCCAAAATAGAAAAATGGTCTCAGTTTTTTTCTTTAAAAAGAAAAATGACAGATGGCAGGTGGGGATTGAATTTTTAATACTTATAAAGATCAAGTTGGTGTTTTAACATCTTCCTCTGCTTGAAAACTTGCTTGTTTGTTGTTCTGTGTAATAGCATTTCTTGAGAACTGTTATATGGCGATTAGGATGTATCTGGGGTTTGGAGGAGGTTTCTTTGTCATCTTGTCTACGTACCCACTCTCTCCTGACATTGTTTGTGCATTAGTTACCTGTGTCTGGGAAGAGATATTGTGATGGTGACTTTTTTTCTCCTTTTTTGAGCTGGACTCCTTTGGGGGAGGGTAAATTTTAAAATGGATTATATTTAAAGCTGACAGGGTCCCCTATATTGGTAGCAGGAAAGTCTTGTATGTTGTGAGCTGCTGTTACACATGTAGTAATTTAGTCATCTGCCAGTTAATCTTGAAATTATCTGAATATTCTTGCTTTTTCTCTTTACGAGCCCCTCTCCAGAAGGGATTTGTGATCTTGTGAATTATGTTTTTTCTTCTTATTAGAAAAAATGTTCTCAGCTCTTTAGAGATGTGACATGTCTTTATGTTAAAGATGTAAGCATTTACTTTTGTCATCAGAAAAAAATCAAAATGAGAAGGTAAAGGGCATAGTCTAAAAAATTTGATCTTTATCTCGTGCTGCTGAGATAACAGTGGCTTTAGCTGACTGTATACTGAGAGCTATAGTTGGAATGACAAACATGGATCAGAGGTCAATGTTTGGAAATGCATGAAAACACTGCAGTTCAGATCATAGAAATACAGAGAAAATCAGCACTACTGAAAGTATACCAGTGTTAGTGTATTTGCAAGAATACAGTCTTATCTCACAGTATTTGGTGTTTATTTCCTCAATTTTATTTTGAATTACAAAGACAAAGAGCTTAGCATACCCAGGCTATTTTTTTAATGCTAGTCAACTCGCAGTCAGTATGAAACTTGACTCCTACCTCGAACTTATGTTCCCTTTTCCCCATTTTTTTTTAAAAGTAGTGTGAAGTGAATGTCTCCCTTCTTGGGAGTACTTCCCAGAGCACTGCTGAATAGTTGTTAAGCCACTGCAATACTTTCCAGGGATACAGAAAGTGGGATCTTGCAGAAGGTCCTCTGAGCCCTTTTTCTAGCAGTTTCCAGTCCCTTTCTGTGAGCCTGCTAGAGAGACCACAAATCAATCCTCTCCCCTTTTTCACTGGGTTTGAGCTAGAAGCAGAATTATAAATAGATTTACTGCTGAACAAATCAGCAAAGTTTTGAATATTTATTTTTCATACTTTATTTTTACATTTTTCATTATTTAGGTCACCTAAGGAAAGCATTTGCTAGTGTTGCAAACTGACACTAAGCAGAGCGATGTGGCTGTACAACTCTACTTCTCATTTTGATTCTAGCTCTTGTGCAGAGCAATGCTACATGCACACTCCTCAGTTCCTGCCCATGATGTGTGGCCAGCTTCAGTCAATGCAGTTGACTTGTGCCCACAGACTGGTTGGTTGTGCATAGATAAGTGTCCTTTTCTGCGTAGTTAAGTATCCTGTATACTTTGTGAAAGAGCATTAGCGCTACATTCTCTCGATGCTGCTGCAGGAAAGCAAAATTCAAGTCCAGTCCTTGCTTTCATAGTGCATGTACATCTTCATGCACTCCTAGAAGACAGTATTTTTCTTGGGACTTACAAGGTAAGCCTTCCTTGCAGCATTGAAACCTGCAGCAAAGTACCTTTCGCAAAGAAAAGGAGAAACAGTGAGGTGGATTCTGTAAGGTAATGACAGAAGTCCTCTGAATGGAGCTATCTGCTGGCACAAGAGAAATTCTTTTTGCAAGAGACCTCAACAGTCATAGGAGTATTTGACCATTTCTGTTATGTTGAGAGGCAAAGCTACTTCTCATGCATTTCAGATCAAAGGGTTCTTTTTCCTACTCTGGACATGGCAGGCTTTTGCTTTTGTTTTTTATCATTGATCTGAAGAATAATCACTTCCAGAATGAAGTCCGGCTCGATGTCTCTTTTAAGTTCTCCTGGTTATACTGCTAATATGATCTTACTACCATAAAATTTAACAACAATCTAAGTTCTGTTTGAAGTAAGACAGAGGTTAACTGTATGGATCAGATGTAACATTCCTCTATTGTTTTACTACCATCTTTTTTGTTATCTTTTGTCAAGTACTAGGGAAATACCAGCATGAAGTTAGCTATTACTAATGATATATATAATGATAGATACTAATGACAGACTAAATCCTATGTGAAGTCCTTCAAAATTCCAGTTATCAGAAGCTTTGGCTTCCGTGATCTTGAAAAGTCACCCCAGGATCTTGGGTACTAGTTTTGTTGCATAGCAAAATCCAGACCACAGGTAGTTCACCTAATATTTTAGAGACTGGCATGCATCCTGAGACAGGGTTTACTTCTGCGAGAGTGTGTTTAAATTCTGAGAATTTTGTAGTAGAAAGTGGAACACTGAAAAATTTAGCAGACTTTTTAGAAAAAAAGCTTGCTCCAGGGAGAGCCTACAGCTAGGTTTCCTGTCTATTTCTAGCTATTTAAAAGTCATTATTTCTGATTTTTTGGAACTTAGTTTGGTAGCAAGGTTGTTCTTGAATCTTTTGGGTTTATCAGTCTCGCCTCTTGGGGAAGTTTCCTTATTTTGCATTCTTTAAGTTAACCTCTGGAAATAAGCACTTGAAGATCAGTCATTTCATACTATATTCTGCAAAACTGAGCAGTACCTAAGCCTTGTTTCATATTTTTGACCAACATCTGTACTATTTGTCATCTTCATTGGTTGATTTTGCTGCAGTGGTAGGTAAATTTGAAATTGATTGCTGCCAAATTTCTTTTGTGTATAAATGAATAAATTCAGACATAATAGAAGGTAATGGAAAAGCTTCCAAAGAGCATAAGAAGGTGCAGCCCATTTATGACATACTAATGATTTAGTACCAGAATGACTTGAACCTTTTTGGGGCAACTGCTCAGCTAGAGTATTAGACCTTCCTTGAGATCTCAGAAGCTGTCTGTCACTTGGGATTCACTTTTTACATGAGGATGATGTATCTTGCCCCTGTTTTAAGGGCTAGATATTAAGCTTAGGAGGGGAAAGAAAGCATTTACTAATTTAAAAACTCAGCACTGAATGTATCTCTAGTGCTTCAAGGCGTAACTGTAAACAGGGCTTTTGAAAGTAAGAGAAGCTATTTAGAAAGGATGAGAAATTTTTACTTTTTAAAAATTTCTTACTGAAGAGGGAGAGCAAATGGGTACACAGCTAAGCTGTCAGCTTCTGCTTCCAAATAGATAGGCTGCTGTGCTTTGATTTAAGGCCTTGTCTGTGTGTAATTGTTTCTGCTTTATAGTAGTATCCTGGTATTGTGAAAGCAGCATACTTCCTCCACTTAAAATCCTTGCATTCTTACAGTATTTGTATTTCGATATGTTTTCATTACAATTCAGGAACTGGTATGTACCAATACAGTCTCTAAAACACTTTTGCACTGGTATAGCTGTATCTATACTAAGGTTCATAGCCATCAGTCATTTTAAGAAGAAGCAAAAGAAAATTGCGTCCTTTACTAAGTAGACCAGTAAAACTCTTAAGTGTAGCCCAGCCTTTCTATTGTGCCTCCATACAGACCAGTATACAATGAGAACCAAGTTCATCGTACTGAATTGCACTTCATGTCCTCTTAAATGAGAATAAAGCAACTTCTCCACTTACTGTGAATGCTGCATAAATGCCTACTTGGATATAAAATCTGTGAGGTTTATTTCTATTTCAGAATTAAATATATTTGGTTTTCTTGAGAATCTCTCTTGTTCCATGTATAAGTTCTTGCAGATTGTGGTTTTTCAGGCTACACTTAGCTTTAAGAGTTCTTTCTCCCTCTTCTCCCCAATTACAGTAGCGTTCTCTCCAATTGTGAATCTGGTACTACAGTACTTCATTGATTTCTGTCCTCTGATAGTTTGTCCTTGTATGTGGTTTTGCTCAGCATGAAGTCTGTGTCTTTGAAGCTGATGAATTCTTCATGGAGGCCACATGCACCGAGTTGTTCACAAGGCTAGGAGGTGTGATGGTGGGGGAAGGGGTCATGACAGGCATTGCAAATATTCTGCAGTAGGCTTTTGCATTAATTCTACTTATATGAAATGTATTAGTATCTCCTGCTGAAATGTGATATTAACATTTTTGCTATGTGCAAGTGGATGATTGGATTGTCTGACATTTGAAAATTCCTATTTATTACAGCTCTCAAGTTCACAAGCTGCTGTTTGACTAGAGTACATGAGTGGAAGTATCCTGTTTGTATTTCTAATGGAGTATTTCATCCTAATGGACAAAATTACACATGAAAATAACTTTAATCTTTAGCACAATCTTTAGGCTTTTTTTTTTTTATCAAGGTAGATGTTGTCTGTATGACCTTAAAAAAATCCTTATCTCGTAAAAGAAAATAAATGCCTTTAGTCACATTACGAGGGAAAATGGTTCTGTTTCCTTCATCGTACTCGACACAACATCTTTGAAATTAATCTTGAGAAGTTCTCTGATTGATCTGGCTTTTTCTAGGTCACTGAGCTATATTTCCAAAGTGTTTATACAATCTATTGGAATCAATAAACAATTTAAACTGATGTAACTGCAGAATGTTTGCAAGTCCCAGGGAAAATTGAAAGTATGACAAAGAATACAGCTGTAGAAGTTTATTCCGTTTATCAGGACAAACAGTCATTGAAATGAAATGACTTTCCTTTCAACATTGCAATATGATAGTGACACCTTAATCACATAAGTAAGTAGCTAGTCATTTTAAAAACTCATTATTGGTGATTTGGGGCAAATGGAATCCCTTTATTTATACTTTAGGAAGCTGTGCTCTAAAGCCTGTTTTATAAAATATTTCCAATAGGAGAGTTAGAGTATCATAAAACGGTTTCAGTTCAGATTATGGTTGTTACATCTCAGGCATGATTTTATATTAGTTTGAGTTTTGGCTGGTATAAATATTAACATTATTTCTCTAAATGTGGATTAGACTCTATAGTTATTACTACAATTAGACAATAACAATACTAGAAAAATTAATTAAAAAGAAGCTGATACTGTTTTCAATCACAGTTAAGTGGTTTTTTTCCTTTTTTTCCTTTTTTTTTCCTTTTTTTTTCCTTTTTTTTTCCTTTTTTTTTCCTTTTTTTTTTGTTGTTGTACATTAAGTTTGGGGAGGAGGGGGTGTGAGTGGGTAATATTTCTTATACCACAGCGCACACTAGTGGATTGATCAATAAAATCACCTGAAGAAAGAAATCTAATAGTTCTTGAATTAAGTACTTAAATCTTCTTCTTCTTGCAGACATAGCCACGTATTTTCTAAATGAATACAATAGCAAGCTGGGTTTTCTTTTTTCTAAAAGTAGAGACATTTATCTCCAAGGATATTTGTAAATTTAAGATTAATAACAATGATCTGAAATCTTACATACGAATTTCATAAAATTTATTTCCCAAAGGCAATCTATTCTAACTTCTCTTCTCAGTGCCAGCAACCTGGATGTTGGAAGAACAGCAGCTGCTGTATAAATAAGAGAAAATGCCATGACTTCACGAGTCTATCTTTTATTTGTCAAATGGGAAATGACTCACTCTTACTGCATCTAGGATGCAGATTTTTAAACATGCATTTTGGACGTTCTTTAATATTAGTAAATATTTGTAAATGCTAATGGGAAGTCAGAAGATGATAGTACCACTCCAGCCCCTTTCCTTTACCTCCCTTCTTTTTAGAAAAAAGAGTTTTTTCAAAACGCCACTAGTGGTAGAGCGCATGCATTGTAATGCAGTGCATCAAACTGGGTTTGACTGTGTTAGGGAAATTAATGTTCCTGCCTGCTTAAGGGACTTAGACTTCTATTTCTTTAAAGACAATGATTTCCTTCCCTAACAAAATTCACTAACCATTTTGCATTCTTTTAGGAAAAGTTGTGTGAGATCTTTTAGTGCAACAGATCGTTAGATTCTAGTATGCAAAAGAATTGAACAGTATGGATTTACCATACATGCTGTTTGGTTTGAAATTAATTGTAAATGTTCGGGATGCTAATACGAATGTTATAGCCAGCTTTGTGAAAATTCTTGCCTGTAACAATCCAAAGGTAAACAATGTTAAATGTCATTAGAAATTTGGAACATACACCCCTATAGATTATATGATTCATTCTTCCAATAATGTGTCATTTCTTGGCACCCTTTCTTGAAGAAAAATAGAAGCATTCAGAAATAGATGCTTTGATTTAAGGAAACTCATAAACAGGCTGAAAATATTGGGGCTCTTTAGAACAGAGAGAGATATTTTGGAAAGGTAAGCAGTAATAAGTGAGTCCAAATAAGTTGATTAGATACAAGAAAATAGAAGAAAGTTATTCCAAAGCAGAGAACTGGTCACTTTCTACTTATATTTCTCTCTCTCTCTGGTAATAGAAGGAATGATCCAAAAGATTGCAAAGTGCTCCCAGCCCTGCCTGTAACCTTCAAGGCAGCCTGGCACTTCCCATTTTCAGGATCCTGCTTCCATTATTTTTAACGTTGCCAAGTTACTTGTTTTGGACTGAAGCTTTCTATGTGTACTTGGTTTGTTCTTTTTGGAAGGAGCTGTACAGTTCTTTAGCTGTATTGAAATTTCTGGAAGTTTGATGAAGGTGAACTAAGCCAGGCACGATCAGATTGGGGATTTCAGGGACTGGATAATGCAGGGAATGTGATAAATCGGAGAGAAGAATGCAGAAGGGCTTGCAGTCTCAGTCCCACAAACCCATCCAGAGCCCAGCGTAGAATCTCATGGTTCAGAGTCATGATGTTTCTCTACTGCATCAAATTTGTGAAGCCAACTATCAAAGCATGTTGCTGTTTCTTGTGCTCCTAATCCACCCAGAGTATGGCAGCCCAGTATTGTTGTTGGCTGTTGTTCCATTAGCTCAAATTGCAGCGGTATGGCTTGCCAGCTTGCAGGTTGCCTGGTGACCCGTATTTGTATTAGCATGATACCACATCATGAGTTTTTATTTTCTTGGTGCAAAGTCAGATTCTCAGAGCAGAGGTTAGGAAACATTGAAATGAAGATGCACAGTCTTGATTTGGTGTCCTGTTTCTATCCACTGTGATGAGGTTGTGTAAGTAAACATTTCATAACTTCTCCCCAATAATTTCCTCCTTATGGTGATTTCTGCCAGCTTCTGAACTTGCTGAGGATGAGGGGTTTTTTTTAGTAAAGTGGAAAAAAAGTGCTGCAAAACATAAAAGGGTAAAATCCAAAAGTAGCTGTTGGTTTTAAGTCACTCATATCAGGCAAACTACCTGTTTTTTAATGCAAAAAAGCAACTTAAAATGCAGTTCCATCTTGTGAAATAAAGATTGTGAATTTGCATTTTTTTAACTCCATGGACTTTCCAATTTGCACGCATTGGGGTTATCTTCCTGTTGATTTATTCCAGTGAAAAGAATTTCATGTGTGTAATACTTCCTTTAAAAAGAGGAAAATGAAACCTGATCACTGGGAATAGAATAACTGTATAGCTTTTCTATTCTGTAGTGACAATACAAACGGAACATCACGGAAATATTACTCAAGTTACAAAATCATCATCATCTCTATGTTTCGCATCTTCTGTTGATATTGTGGATGCATACTGTTTATGCACTGCTTTGAAATGTTTCTTTACTTGTACCCCAGAGGAGAAAAAGAATTAGATCTAAACATTGTGTATGTTCCAAATAGAAGGAAGTAATGCATGCTTCTTAATTTAAAAAAAAAAAAAAATCTGAGTCAACAGCATGTTTGAGCCTTTCAACAAGAAAATATTTCTTCTGTTTGTTTTTCCTCTTCCTCTTGCAGATTTAGCTCTGGTTGGCCTTCACCAGCAAATGGAGATGAGATCCATAAAAGAGTGAAAAATATTTTAAGGACACACAGTGCTAGACAGCGCCTAATATTTGTAAGTTTGACTGCAAACTCAATCCTTTCTTTTCTCCAAGATGGCTGAGGAAGAGAACTGTGCCAACAGTCTTGGATTTATTATAATGTTGTCCTTTGAGGCAGCCTTGATTGCAGAAATATGGATTCAGTATATAAGCTGAACTCTTTCACACCGATTTCAGTAGCCTCCTTATGTGTAGCCTTTATGGACAGCTGGTATAGGTAACCCTCTCATGGGGTATTGAGGACAATTACCTTTTTTTTATATCTGGTTCTCCACTTCCAATTTAAGCACAAAATATGTTACAGATCTGTAGAACATCGAGGCTTAAAATGTTGTGCAGCTGCACATCAGCAGCTGCTTGTGTCCAGCTGTTTGTAGAGCCAATATTATTCTTCAGATGTGTGCTTTTTTCCCTTAATTACCTGGCTTTCAGTGAACAGAGCTCTTTATCTAATGAGATTATGCCCAGGACCAGAATATTTTGTCCTTGAGTCTGATGGAATTTTGAAGCGTGGTTTTAGACTGATAAAAATTTTTGCTATTGCGATTTTGAGAAACCCAGCTGTGGCACAGGATCTCCCTGGCCAAAGCATTGTACAAACTGAGTAACAAGGTGGTTCCTCTGCAAAGAACTTAGGGTCTTAAGTGTGAGGTGAGGTAAAAGAAAGATAAGGTAAAAGGATGTAAGGATGAGAGGTAGGTAAGGTTAAGATTAGGAGCTCTGATGAAATTATTATTTTTGTCTGACAGTCTTAACACGCAGATGTTATTGATCAGTTAGAAGACACATGAGTGTCTCAAAGTGGAGAAAGACATCTTTTTTGCTTCAGTTTCTCCTCTTAGGAAAAGGAGTGTTGACAGAAATCTGCTTTTGAATGTTGCTGCAATTTTAAGTTACTACTGTCCCCAACTGTCCACCTTTCCTCTCTGACGTGGTTTACTGTATCAGTGGGAAGCGTGATAAAGAGCGAGAGCCCTGGCCTCCTCACCTCACACTTCAGCACAGAAACGGCAGGCGTAACACTAGTGTGCTGGCATATGAGCTGTGCTGGTTGGGATGCGGTGACTCCACTGACTACAGTAAACCCATGGCAGAGGGCTGGGGCAGAAGTGAAGGTTGTTGTCTCAGTCCATTGCTGCAAGATGTACTGAAGAATATCTGTCTTAGCTCAGAAGGCTCGATTTATTTGTTTGTTTGTTTGTTTCCCCAGATTTAGCCATCCTGGGCAGCTCCCTGTGTTGCCTGCATGCTCTCTTAATCTGATTATTTTCTCATTTCTGTTCAATTTTCATTTTTAGCTTAGTCGTGCTTTTTGTTTTAAGCTCAGAAAAACCTTCTCTCATGCATGCTGAGACCGTTTGATCTAGTTCATGCTGTACCTTCCTGAGTTTGTATACAAATGTTATGATCTTGTGAGCTGCTGCCTCTCAAATAGAAGATGCCCATCACATTTTTCTGTGTTTCAGCCACTCCAAAATAGGTACAAATCATGTCAAATGCTTCTCTGATGTTTCAATGAACCTAAGATAACAAATTGGATTTCATGACGGTCCAGCACCTACATGTAATGAAAGTTTGTACAGCCTGAACTATCTCCAGTGGTCCTTGACTACTTTCCTTGAACAGTAGACCATGACTTTACGATAAAAGATTTACTAGTTTGTTAGGAGAGCGGGATGGCTGGTTATACAGCCTCTCCATATAGTCATAAAGACTATTAAATATAATAATAGATAAAGGAGAATTGGATCATTTTCTTCCTGTTTACTTATTTTACTTATATAATCGAAAACATTCTACTCTAGAATGACTTACACATATGCTGGTATTCACTTGCTACTGCAATATTGCACAAATGCACACAAATTTACAAGCATGGTGTTAGATTCTTGAAGCATGGTGCTTTCTGTTGGCTTTCTGTTAGCACACCTTGTCACTTCCAGTATCAAACGCTTGCTGAATACTCACAGGGATTAATAATCAGAGATGATGCTTTTCTATTTCCTCTCCTGCTGGAAAACCTCATGTTTCTGCCCTAAAAAAATCCAGATATCAGGGTATTGGATAAGATTTTTTTTTTTTTGAGTACTTAATTACCAACCTGGTCAGAACAATGCTGGAAAAGGACCATTTTTCTCACTCCATTTTCTTCCACTGAGCAAGAGATATGGGAGGATGTTACAGAGAAGTCTCACGGTGTTTGATAACCATGTACAGCTAACTTGTGAAAGCTGTGCTAACAGCAGCTGACCTGCTTAGGAAAAAAAAAAAATCAGGTCTACTTGCAGTGAGTACTGTAAAATACACCAGGATTGGTTGTGCTTCCCCAGATGGCCCAAAATCTAGGCTGCATTGTTTTGCAGTGGATGGATGAGGTAAACGGGTCATCTTGAATGTGAGGGAATAGTAAAGCAAGTGCACTGGCAATGGGGTGAGTAGATTTTGGCTCCAGTCTAGATCGCCTTCCAAACTTTGAAAGGTTAAAAAGTATCTCTTATTCTCTTTCATTCCAAGAGCCTAATGCTAAATAACCATTCCCAGAAGCATCCAGCTGTGTTTTCCAAAATTTCGTTTCCATAGTGCTCTGTAAAAATAATGTGACTGGAGCTCTGCTGCAGATTCCTTAGGGTGTCCACTGTAGCTTTCTGCTGTGACATTCTGACAGTATCGTAATGTTTCCATCTTTTTTTGCTTTCCAGAACAGAATTTGCCTCTGGCAAATGCTGCAGAGTTTTATTTACCACTGTACCCCATTTTCTCTTCAGTGCTTTGTAGTCTGAGACTGCTGAAGGAAGAGAGTTTTCCTGTTTACAAACACACTTATTACCTTGTATTTCACCACAATAAATTGTGTTAGGTTTTTCCTCATCCGTATGCCTGCCGTTCAGCTTGCTCTGCATATTATTGCCATCTACCACTATATTTACTGTCATTTCTCCCAGTTTTGTGTTACCAGCAAGTGTGATTATTTTTACTGCACAGTCTTTTTTTCCAATTATTTCCTCTATACCTTGAAAGATGATTTTGTTGACTAATCCTTAGAGCAATTGGCTTCTGCTAAAAGTGTCACTTAATATCACCTCTTAAGTAGTGTCTTTGCTCTTCAGAGTAGAGTGAACATGGTTGTATGTGGTGGAATTTCTACCATCCTGTCTCAGGTGAGCAACTGGCTCCCTTCACATGAGGTGTTTTGTTTCTTACTTACCTAAGAGGGCAAATATGGGTTAATTAATGTCTAGAATGCATTTGGAAGGTAAGACTGCTTTCTAGCGACTCCTAAGAATACCACTGAAGGGTCATTAAGTGTATCCTAGATATTTTTTAAAGTTGGGTAAGCATGTTCTCAGCCCTGTATATGGAATCAAAGTATTCAGATGTGTAGAACGCTTCTGTCTGGTAAAATGCATTAAATGGATAACGATAGCTCATTATAAAAGCTAATAAATAATAACTTTTAGGTTCTTTTTCCCCTCTTATGCAAGAAACAAAAGTAAGGCAGTGAGCAGTAGGTTTCATAGCATTTAACCAACGTGTTTGTTGGGGATTATTGAAGCTTGTGCTGTCTTCATAGTTCTCTAGATCTACACTGTCTAGAAATTCTTTCCAGTTTATTACCTGAAAATTATTAGCTGAGTTGTACTGAACTTAATTAAAAGTGTTCATAAATGGCATTTGGCTCATTACACTTTGTCCCTTTCTCCCCCAAGAAATGTAAGCACTTTAATAGTCTTCTACTAAATGGAAAGAAAGTATTTTTGAAATGAGATCATTGTAATCAGAAACCAATGTAATGAGAATTTGATTTCTGTTTTTTTAGGATGAGAGTAACACATTAAAAGGAGACTTGACTAAGACAAGAGAATCTTCGCAAAAAGCACCCTTATCCATGAGTGAACTGCAGAGCAGGTATGGAGTTTTTCTCTGACCAAGACAGAAGAGTCATACTCATGATATTGCCCTTTAAATTTAGCTAAAAATTTCTCTTCCTATTTTGAGCTGTGTCATATCTTGCACTGGGAAAAGGCTTCTGTAGGAGTTAGTCCTACGAAGCTTTTTTCACCTAAAAGCAAAATACAGTTAACTATCGTTATGCCTTTTATGCTGTTTGGCACTGTGTCAGTATAGTCTTCATAAAATGCTGATTTTGGAACTGGACTTGGTCATAAAAATGATCCTTGGGCAGTAGGTTTTGGATTTTCTCAACCAGAGAGTCCCTTTTAAAAATAACCAATTGGTTATTTTTTCTTAGAACTATGGGAGTGCAAAAATAAATTGAAGTTTCTTTAGTAATATGGTTTGGGGCTGTTTTGTTGTTTGGGTTTTTTTTTTTTTCCAAAACACATATTTGGAAAAGAGAAGCATCTTAAAAAACACAGCAAATATATATGCTATGGTTTAGTGATTCAGCATGCCGTATTTCAGAAGACATCTTGAAAACCTGAGATCTTGAAAACTTGGTTTATGTAGGTTAATTATTGTGTGTACTCCTCACATATATGACTAGTTCATTTGAATATTTTACTTAAAAGACACCAATTGTATTGATTTTGACAACTTCTGTAGTAGGAGTTACCAATACTGATGTTCTGTATGTATGCACACAGTATTTTGTAGAATGTTTTGGGTACTTGTTGGAGGAAAGATAGTAAGTAATGTAAAACATTTTGGGGGTTGTATGGCTTTTCTGTTTTTCTTTATATTAACAGAGAAGTCCTAGAACTATGGTGCTAAATTTGAGAGGTCTTGACATTAGGAAAAAAAAGGTTTTAGTTTGATAATTAAATGTGATGCAATATTTTTGTAACAAATGCTTTCCAAATCACCACTCTATACCACTGAAAGGAGGGTAGTTCAATACGGGTATCAGTGAATTTCTACTTGCAGTTAGTAAGCTCTAAAAAGTTCATTTATGATTATTTGTCTTTTTTGGAAATTCCTGTAATTTGTAGTCACTTCTGCGCAAGGGATCTAGTTAGTCTTAGATTTTCACATGTATGTGAAGTTGCTTCTGAAGTTGTTAGTATTTCTATACCTGTGCTCACTCCTGTATTCTGCGTGTAGCCTTTTTGCTCCTTTATCCTTTGTCCTGACAGTTGCTGCAATTAAATTGTGTAGGATGTGTTTGTGAGAGAGAAAGTGCAAGTTTTTGTTTTGAGGCAGCTTTGGGACTTTGAGATTGATGCTGAAACTGCAGACCATGAAAAAAGAAGAAACAAATCCTAATACTACAGAATCAAGAAGTGATGGGCTATGAAATGTGGCACTCAAGTTGGGAAAGGACTGCTCCTTTGGTTTAGAGGCCAGCAGCACTAGTCCTATTTGCTGAAGGGCGAGACATGAAAGGACTCGAGCGCAGTCTGATTGCTCAGTGTTTGCCACAGTTCTCATAAACAAGATACAAAGACAGAGACAGAGTTCATAGAAGGACGTGGTACTGTCGACCAAATGTTGGCAGTAAAGTAGATGATTGAAAACCACTGGGAGTAAGGAAAAGGTCCGTGTTTTGTGAAATATTTAGTATATGATTCACTCAGAAAAGAACTTCTGGGACTCCTAAAGGAGACATATGAGGGAACGAAAGCATATGACAGGTATTTCAGAGCAGGGAGTTGCGTGCAGAAATCCTGCTGTTAATATGATTTGTGAGTGTAATTCCCAGATTGCTTAGCTCAGGTTGTCAGCTGGTTTCCAGTTGAGACAGGAGAGGGACTCTTCCCTAGCTTGGCTGTATCTTTGTCCACACCAGTGCTGAGTATCTCATGTGCAAGGACTGGCTAATGGCAATACATACGCACACATCCCCCCAAAAAAAACCAGAAGAGAAAATGAAGCTTATGTGTTGGGGTTTTTTTAAGTCTTTGTCAGTACCAGAATAACTTGTAGTTACTTGTGAAAGTTACTATTGTTTTTTGAGTCTTTACTGCAGTTAAGGTCATTGGATTTTGAGTGTCTCTGTGTAGATTAAGCTTTTAGTAGAAGAAAAGGCAAGCACAAGGCTGACTGCAGGAAGTGGATTCCAAGGAAAAGAGTGTCAGAGCTATTTGTTGTAGAGTTACAAGTGCTGCTCCTAGTGCTGTGCTTATTCGTTGGCCTGAGAATTCTCCATCAGAAGTGAGGTAACACGAACTGCAGAAAGGAGGAGGTAAAACTTCAGTTGTTGGTGGGTCCCCAGGGTATTGACTTGTCTGTATTTAACACAGACGTGTATAACTTTTCTATTGATTTTGCTGTTTGGTAGGTTGGTTTCTTTGTGTCCAAACTGTAAAGCACAGTTCGCCCTCTCCAGGATGATAAAGAGGTTTAAATTTTCTTCATGCTGCTGACTGACTTTAAATGTTGGAGCTTTTTTGAAAAAGTATGAAGGTGGCCTTCCTTCCCTTTTAATATTGGAGCCACATAAAGATCTTGTTGTTGTTTTAGGTGGTGTAGATTGGCATCACCATAATATTTGAATATAAGAAGCCTAAAAGCAAAAGCTATTCCTTCTTTTGTTTCCCATGGGACAGTGGAAGCTTAGAAATGTGAATTTAGAAAACAAATCCTACATCTTCCTCTTCTTCCCTCACCATTTTCCTTTCCTAAAGTGAAAACCTTGTGTTTTGATGCAGCTAGCTAGAAGTATATTTGCGAGTTCTTTAACATAAGGTTTCTTTCAATTTTGTCAATTTTATCAGGTGTTTACTGATATGAACTTGAGGACAAAGTTTTAAGTACTGGTTTGACCGTACTAGAATAACAGATGATATGTATATAAGAAAATGTAAAGCTTTCCTGTGAAATGTAATCCATTTCCTAAGTGAAGATGGTCACTGTAAGCTTCACATTTCCAGTTTCATTTCCCAGACTGAGAACATTTACGAAAGGCTGAAGATAACTCAGTCCTAATTTTGAAGTGTCTTAAGTACCTCAATCTCTGAGCAGATGTCACCTCAGTAGTCATTTTTTGCTTATGATTTTTGAGCTACTCGTTTCATGCTTTATTACAGGAAAATGGCTCATTTCATTATATGACACAAGCTTTTGTTTTGAAAGTTTCAAGAGAAGGCAAGTAGTCATGAAGTTTAGATATACATAATTCAGATGTGTCAGCGTTTCATAATGATTTTCAGGGAATAAATTTCACTTCATAGATCTAGGAAATAATTTCTCAAAGCAACTGAAATATGAGACGGTATTTGTGTTTACTTTTAAAACAGTGACACAGAAGATGGGGTGGGGAGGGAACACTCGATTGTCACTATATCATAATGTATTTGGTAGAATACTTAATCCAAGATGCTTCCGATAGAGCACTTTACAGCTGCAACCACAGTAATTTAATATACCTCTGATAGATTGTCTTCATATTGAAATAGCTGCTTGTGGTTACATTTTGACCTTCAAAGGACACAAAAATCCTACTGTGCTGCTCTTGCATAGGCTTAGTGCCTAGTCACACTGCCTATCAAAACACAGCAAAATTACTGCGTGCTTTTTGAAAATTAATTCTCTATTTGGGAGGTATTAACAAGTGCAGTCAGATAAGTGGGGGAGAATTTGTGTGAATGAATAACATGGGGCTCCCATTTCTTAGAAGTAGCTGCAGTGCAGGTTTTTTTTATCAATTTGTGAAAGGTAATCCGTGATTAGCAAGTTCTACATTTGGATTTCTGCTGGTTTTGTGCTTCTGATTCCTCTTGCTTATCTTGATTTGATCATTATTTCTTTTCTTCTTTCTGTTGACAGTTCACCAGTGCAGCAGAACACTACTGTTCACTTGGATAATGGTGAATATTGGTCTACTCGTGCAGCTGTATACAAAGGGAAGCCTCATAGAGCGATCTTTGAACAGAGTCTCGAGAAAATATACAGAAACATGTACCGAAAAGCTTCTGGCACTGTTTCGGACCAAAAAACGCACTCTTAACAGCAATTCACCTGGAAATGCACAGTACACAGTGTTCATATTTTTAATGGAACCTATTTTTATGTAACAAATATTTGTACTCTATTTTTAAGGTGTAATTACGGTTGGGCATGGTTTTGGGGAAATGGGGTTTTGCCCTGGGTTGCCAAAAGGAAACTATTAACATCCCCCTGCCCCACCCCACCTCCCCAACCGCAACTAAGTCCCTCCACAATTAATCAAGGTGGTTGTCATGGTTGCTCCTTTGAGACTATGAAAAGATAGTCATGTGAAGACTAATAGTTCTGCTGGACGTTCCTGTCTGACATCAACTCAGATTTCAGCTGCAGCCAATTCTTATTAAATAATTAAAGCTATTTAGTAACATAAACAGAATTGGTTGAAGAAGCAATAGGTCCTCGTGTTCAGAGAGGGGGTCTAAAGAGGAAAGTGAATGTGAGTGTTGATTTAAGTGTCCCATCTGGGACAAAGAGAATTGTTTTCTAGAAAATTGCCTTTGGATCATTTATTTTTGAGATGGGCAGAAACTCTGGTACTGACCTATAAACATGCTTTCAAAGTGGTTTCAAGCACCTTTAGTCACAAATTTTCTAATACTGTCAAATTTTAAAAGAAACCCACCCAGCCCAGCAGCCTTTTTATCAGCAGAAAGGTCGTCTTCACACACCCTATGTGTTTGGAAGATTCCAGGTTCTCTTGAATACAGCCATGACATTTGCCAATATATTTGTAATTTTAAAAAATATGAATAAGAAAAGAGTCTGGAGGGGGAAAGACTGGAGCTGGTCAGAAAGCTCCTCATATACCCTGTACAGGCCTTCTGAAGTTCCTGCATCACAATCCCACCTAATTTGGAGCCTGTCCTTCCCAGTCTGCTGGGATCCTGTTGGCAGAAATCACATCGTTTTTGCTAAAGGCCACCAAATGTTCATCAGCAGTTCGATGCTTTCCCCGGGGATAGAACCTTTTCAGCCTTGCATTGAACAGATCCCACATTAGCAGACCGGGGCAAATTGCCCATCTATTGAAAAGCGGAATGTTTTAAAAGGGCAAGAGTGTCCATCTCCTGCTTCCTTTCAGAATGGGGGAAAAAACAAATGCCTGTTATGGCTCCTTCCCTGACTGAGCGAACAGATTCAGTTACACCAATGCCATTTTACCTGTTATGATTGGATAAAGGATAAAGCTAGGAGTACAGATGGCAGAACATATGACTGTAACCTGCCAGCATGCCTAGATAAACAAAAAGTTGGTCTACTCTGCTTTCCATCCTTTAATGCTGAGACAACATAATTGATTTGAGAAAGCAGTTGGTGAGCAATTATGCTGGTGGGAAAGCATGTTGAAAGGCTGTGTGCTTCTGTTTCAGGAAAGGGGACTCTCAGAGGAAGTGTCTTGCATATAGACATTTCTATTCCTTGTAACTGTTGAACCAGTTGACGTGGATTAACACTGATAACTTCCTGTCCCTGATGCCATTTAGCACATTAGTGCTTTCAAAGGGCATTAGTTGCACAGTCTTATGCTATGGGTAAGTGTTGAGTCACTCTATGAAGTAGTAGAAGTGAAGAAGTAAAACTTACCCAAGCTGTGCCGCTGAAGGCATGGTGGCCATAGAGTATTGTGCTAACAGTACCTTGTATTCATTCATTAGCCTATTCCTGTGACCCCGTGTTAGTCCATAAAGGCATAGTTTCTTTATCCTTGCTGCTCAGGAAAGTAGGTATATTCAAATGGGTCCTAAATAGGCAGGGCACATTCTGAGAGACACTTTCCAAGCTTTTGGTTTAAAATGAAGCTACCGAAACCTGAAGGTTGCTGCGGTTTCCTGTATGTGTTTGAGCCATAAGATTTACTGTTCTTCTCACGGTATCCCACAGTTTTCATTCAATATTCTCTGTGTTTTCCCTCCCCAGTGTCATAGCTTAGTAAAAGTTACAGTCTGCTAAAGATTGGCTGGCTCCCCTTTGGCCTAATCTGGTTCTGTGACATAGAAGTACTGTTCAATTTTTCCCTCCCCAGCGATCCAGCAGATTTTAGTTCTTGTTTGTTCAATGGGTAGAAGGCCTGAATGCTGGGGCTTTGGGTTTTTTGTATGGATGAGTAAGGACACAAGTTGCCATGAATTCAAGACTCAAGGAGGGGATGAGGGAAGGTTGGAGGCCACTCTGAAAAAACAGGGTAATGTTTTCGAGGGATCCAGAGGAATGGCTGGGGTATACCTGTTTTATTCCCCTAGCTAAAGAAAGGAAGCATATGGAATATGGCAACCTTCAGTTTTTCATCAAAGATGAAAAATTTTTCATCAAAGGTGAAAACTGGATGGGAGGGAAAAAAAAAAAAGTGTCATATACTGAATTTTGACCAGTATGAATATTCTCACTGTAGCCTTTGTATGCAGCATAACAACAAATGAAGCAGATAGACTATGAGTGTCTTTGGCCCTGCTCCAGCTGTGAGGGGAGATGGTGTGTATAATGTCTTTCTGAATCAGCTGCTGCAGGATATGTGTTTCTCTCTTGGGTCAGAGTCATTCTACAGCTTACATGCTGTGATACAGCAAAGAGTGTTGTCTTCCAAGCACTGTGCTGGAAATCCAGTTTGGTTAATGGAAACTTTTCTATGAAATGTGACTTAAGACCCAAATTACTCCTATCTGTCCATAAAATCTGCAAGCCACTTCGTTTTCAGAAGCTTTTGGCCCCTTCCCTGTTTGCTCAGCTAACCCTCCTATTAATATGCATACAGCTCAAGTGTACTGAGTACTGCTGCTCCTTTGCTACTGCAGTATGTGATAAGTATAGGTTCAGGCAGGGAACCAACATAGTAATAAACTGTAATTGTTTAGTGCACCTTGCTTTCTAATACAATTTAAATCCCTTCTATCAAATGCAAATTTCTAGGGTCCTGAGTGAGGCTTTAAATAGAATTTTCGATGCTCATTCCTTATCTTTTGCCATCCACAAAGTGGTCTGTTAGTGACAGTGGGATGGCATAATTCCACCCCCGTCATTTTACCTCCTAAAGGAAAGCTGCCTACTCAAATCTAGAAATAATGGGCTAGATTAGGAGCAAATTAGTGCTTTTCTGTAGAGTCTGTCTCTTTCTCTTGCCCTCCCCAAGTTGTTATAACCCATGAGTATTCTCACCAAACGCTATTCAGCATCCAGCGTAGCTTGCAGTATGTAATCAGTGCAGTATTTTAATCACTTTCATTTTAATAAGTCAGAGTCTGCTTCCTACTTGCTCCCTTCCCTCTTTCCTACAAATAACTTTGTATAGTTTAGGATCGTGGGGTGGATTTAGACAAACTACCTGCCTGTGTTCAGTAGAAATGCAAATCCTTTGCTGAGTAGTAGTTGCTTTGGAAATCACTCAGTCATTGACCCGTTGTGGATTAAAGGCAAAAATGTCAAACTCTTTAATGATTTGCCTTATCTATGTTTTCAACTAAAAGAAGGGAAACTTAAATTGGTCCACTGGGGACAAGAGGCATAGGGATGGCTAGTGTAATGGGAACAGGTAGGAGCAGCTTTGTGAGATAGATGAGCAGCCGTGTTTATACCCCAAATCTGAGCAGCTTGGAAGATGATGAGGGCTGTTCTTTAGATTGTGCATCACGTGTTTGAATTTTACTATTACTTAGGAGGCTGCCAAAACGGTGAAGGGAGAAAGAAATCTATCTATAGGTGTTGGGAATCTATTTTTTGGGTAAAATTACAGAATATTTAGCTCTGCTCAGTATTAAATAGTCTGTTCCAAACTCCCTCTCATTGTTACCTCAGCTGAAAAATGGGGAGTTTGTGCTCTGTTGAACCTTAATTAAATGACTGTGAAGTGCTTTGGGATCCTGAGGTGAATGTTACAGAAATTATTTCGTGGAAGACTGGCTGAAAGTCCCATCTCATCTCCAGGTTACTAAAAAGGCTTTATTTTAATTTTCCTAGGTTTATTATGTTTTAATCAGACAATTATTAAGCAAGTCTTAATCTTATCAAGATAGAAACCTATTAAATCTAAGAGGCGGCTGAAAAAGATAATGAACTGCTTTACTACGTGTGCTTTTAGGAGCTAATCTTTACAGTGGGTATCCTACTCAGCTTCTGTCTCCTGAATGATCCAGGCTCATCGTACTTATACTGATTGATATCTTCTTTTTTTTTTTTAATACAAATTATTTTTTTGTCATCCTCATGTCTTAGTACTTTCTGCTATGTGTACTAATCAGCACTATTAACATCTATCACATCATTTGTTCTCATCCTCTCCCTAGGAGCAAGGGATGCAATGGTGTGTGCAACTTGACAGTGGAAAAGTTTGTGTGGTATGCCATAGGTTTGTCAGAGAAAGTAAGTTGGAAGGAATCTCTGCCTTTTCAGTCTGTGTGCAAGGAATAGCTTATTATATAGTTCTGCTCTTCCTAATTTTTAATCTTGAAAGTGTTTTCTAAAACGCTGAACTATGCAACAAAATTCTTAGCCTTTTGGCAGCGGTCACTTAACTGTATAAATCTTGTAACGTGGAATCTCTGGGTCATAGGAAAGCCTACCATGATGTTAATTACTTCAGTGGTTACGGAGTGATCATTATCAAGATGCTGAGAGTATCTCAGGAGATTTGTTTAGTAGTCGAGGAATTTGGGGAAACTTTCAAATCAATGCAACTTAGCTTCTTGGTTCCAGTGAAAACAATTGAAGCTAAGAGGGAACAGCTCTTCTGTGGGTGATCTTAATGAGCTACCTCGCTGACAGAAATGATGTCTGATTTAGGTGATGGTCTCTGGTAGCAGCAGAGAACTGGTCTTTGCCCAGTTCCTTACAGTTTCAACAAATAAACCAGTGTTGTGGGAAGTGATCAAGAACACCTCTTTCTGTTACACAGTGAACTATTAAGCACAAGCCCCATTGATTGCATTGGTTTCTGCTGCTTTCTCCATGGAATTCAAAACATCATCAACCAAAGCCCTTAAAAGATGAGGCTGTAGCTCCTTTTGTTAACAATGTTGGCTTGCCAAAGACGTGCAGTTTGTTCCCTGTTTGTCTTCAGTGTGAAATTCTCTGAAGTGCAGTGATAATTTGTCTGGATGGCAACATGAAGGAACTGCAATCTTTCTCTTTGCTTGATCAATGTGGAGATTGTGCGTTTTCTTCGTGTGTATTTCCATTCAATTCTGAGTGATTGCTTCTGACCTAGCAGAGAACTCTGCAGTCTAAGAAGTGGTGATCTGAGCTGCCTTCTCACCTCTTCAGGGAAAGGAGTTTGCTGTTGCAAAACAACATCCCTCTTGGTTCATAAGAATTTACTGATCCTGAGGATACAGCACAAAAATTTTGTTCTGTGGTGAGGCATTTGTTTAACCCTGTAGAGCTGATGCCACTGAATGAACAGAGCTTCACACAAAGCGGGGGTGGGCGGCTGAAAGCAGGCGTAGACTTTGAGAGTGGTTTGATGCGTGGCATGCCGTGAATTATGCATTTGTATACCATGCAATATCAGTGTATAAAATAACCTGTGAAACTTGTAAGTAACAAAAGCACCATTTACATCGCTGAATGGTGGCAAATTCTAATGCTTATATTTGTATTGCTACACTGACTTGAATTTTTGAATGTTTAGCTAATTGTGTTGTTACTGAGACTATAGTTGTATGAACTGTTCCATTCAGTACTCCAGTAGTAAACATTTGCTAAGAGGTTGCTTTCCCTGCCTGCCTTGTTTTCACCACAGTCATCTAGTGTTTACATACATTTTAGCCTCTGTGCCATTTTTGAAGGCTTTATTTGTCTCATTTATGTTTTTGGTTTGGATAATACTTAAATATGAAATCCATCTGGGAAACATATTGTATATTCACATTGAGGGGTAAAACCAGTTTTTAATTAAAATTTTATACAGCACTTGTATTTCACTTTGTCCTGTTTTATTATGAAACACTTCAATCTTCTTCCTAAAACACATATGTCTTGTGCGTTTCAAGATGTTCCTTGTTGCTCATGCAGAACCAGTTTCTGAGCTCTGTCAGCAGAGTGCCATATGTTCTGGGGTTCATTTAGCTTCTCTGGTGTTTGTGTAGGCAGCATATTGGATGTAATGCAGCTAAGCTCTGCTCCATTCTTTTCTTTGTAAACTTGTCAAAAGATGAAAAAAGCAGGGAGAAGAAAGCACTGAATAATGCTCGAGTGATTTGAATTATCAGTAAGTTATGGTAACTTGGCCAATCAAAATTGAGGTTTCTCGTGTACTTGAGGATTTTCCTTAATTGTGGCTTACGCATAGCCTATAAAGTGATGCATCCCTCCGTGCTAGCCGGTATTACACCCAAAATGAGTGCTGAAGATTGAGATATAACCCAAGCCATTCGGAAATGACAACCATTAAGTGCTCTTAATTTTGCATTGATCTGCTATTCTAATTTTTTTTTTAAAGTGTGTAATAGAAGATGGGCATGTGAAGGGATTGTCCTCTTCTTTGTTGTGTTCTGGCTTTGTGGAAAATAACTTTCCGCTGTTTAAATGCCTGGTACTGAACAGAGAATTCCCAAGACTGATGATGCTCTCCTGTTTAAAAAAAAAAAAAAAGTCATTTTTCTTACCAATCCATTCCTGTTTCTTCCCTGCCCCCCATAATCTTGACCATGAACCAGTAGGTACCATCAGTCTTTAATATATCACCGTTTATTGATAGTAGCCATAGATTGTCAGATACTGATCTTATCTGCCGAAAGCTTTTCAGAACTGTCTCGGTGACTGTGACAGAGGACCAAAGTATTTCTGTGATTCTGTAACTAGAGCTTAAAAAAAGGAAAAGAAGGAATAAGAAACTAGCAAAAAAGTAACACATATTAAACTGTTTCCCTTTGCTGAGGTATGAGGCTGGAGGGAAAGGGCTTGACTAGCTGCTTGATAGGAGCGCGTGGAGGAGTGGGGCGGCAGACTTGCAGTTCTGACCGAAGATCGGTCAGAAGTAACCAGCCGGAGCGACATGAGTGTAAACCTGGCTGAAGTGACAGGCAGCTCAGCTCCTGGGACTCTATTTACGTATGTTTAAAATAAACAAAAAAAGCTGCCTTTGTTCCCCAGGAAAATATATTTACTTGGTATTCAGCTCATGTATAAGCTGGAACTTCTTTCATGGAAAATGTAGAAACAAAGCAACTGACATTTCTGCTTTGATGTGAGGCTGAAGCTTTGATTTGATTTTGAAATATGAAAGTAAACTGAAACTACCTCCAATTTAAAGGTGGGTTTTTTTAATGACCTTAAAAAGTTTTGAGAAGTTTTTTTTTCCCTCCCCTTAGGGACTAGAAGAAATTATAACAGTAATCTTACTTATAGCTGTAAGTCTACAGAGACAGTGGCTGTAGGTTAATGAAAAATTGACACTGCTACTTGCCTGTGCTTCCAGCAGAATTTTTTTTCTTCAAACTGATGTGAACTATTGCACTGCGTGAGTTGGTTATGAGTCTCACATATTAAATTGAATGCTTCTTTTGTGGAAGCTACAGGAGCAAGTCGCAGCTTAATGTTTTGAGCAACATTCCTGTTTTGAACAAATGCAGCAAAAATTATGGATTTCTTAAATTGGCTACCCTGGTCCTTCCCCACACATACTCAGAACTAAAGCCTGCTTTGTTTGTCAGTCTAAACCAGAAAGCGGGCAGAGGAATTGTCTCCGATCATCTCCATCCCAGTACTGAATCTGGAGTGCTGCCAACCCAACCTCACAGCAGTGTAGTAAGAGACCACACCGTAGGGCAGTAACTGAGTGTTGCAAGTGCAGTTGCCCTTAGGTTTTGCACGCACGTGTGTGCTGTTACGCACTCGTGTGCACGCTCCCCTGTGCGTGGCACTGGGACCCCTCAGGGGACACCCTGTGCCTCACAGGGCCTTGTTCAAGTGCCCTCTCCAGGAGCGTTTCTGCAGTGTCTTTTGGGACAGCTTCTTTCTCGTTCCTGGGAATCGTGCACAGAAATGGCATGAACTCAGCAGCTCAGGCTGACTTTGGTTTGTACTCTGGCGACTTAATATCTCTGTCTGTTGTCCTTGGCATGGTGGTGCCATCTGGTCTTGCTTGGACAGCTTATCTATAATATTGCACTGCATGATATTTCAGTTTTTGCTTATGAAATCTTGGGCTGTGCTTGAATGGCACACTGATACCTTGATGCCAGCCTTTGACCAGATGGCGCATGCTTAAATAACATCCCCCCATGTACTGTGATGGAGATGGATACACAGAGATGTTGGAAATTGCATTTGAGACAAGGGGAGGGAAGGCATGAAGATGGCTTCAGGTATTATATGGGATCTCAGATCAGGAATTAAAGAACCATTGGAAGTCCACAGACTTCCCTGCTCCCCTTGAAGGACTTTAAACCTATAACAGACTGTGAAGAGTGCCCAGTTTTTGGGTTGGGGGGCTGCTCTGGGGCAGAAGCATTCTCCATCTCTCCTGTAGGAGCTTCAGGACTCACTGAGTCACAGAAAAGGGGAGAAAATGCATGACTGAGGGTCAGGGTACACTTGGGAAAAGGCAGCGTTGTGTGCAGTGGAATTGGGGGCAATGATGGGCAACACCAATAAAGACTCCTCCTTGAGATTTCTCCAACAAGGACATCTGTATTTTGGTGTTCCCCGTGGCTTTGCCATCTCCACTGGGGAGAAGGTTACATCTGGGTGATGAGGAAGTCGTCGTCTTTCACTTCTCTGAAGAGCAGGCAGTGACGTTTCTTTGCAATCTTTCACAGCCTGGAAGGGTGCCTTCATCGCCATTGCAGCAACGCTGTGTTCGAGGCGGCAGCTCGGCAATTGGCTTCTTCCCTCATGTTCACCTGCTTCAGAGGAGGTTGTACAAAAGTCTCAAATTGTTGTGACGCCAACATTTTACCTATGCTAAAAAAAGTCACTTTCATTTGTTGCTCCCTGTGTCGCCTTCACAATACCCTGTACATCGCTCTTACTGCTCAAGGCAAACAAACTAAAACCAGTTCATACCCGGCTTTGGGGAATCACTGAGGTTGGATGACACCTCCCACATTATGCTGGCTTTAGTGTGAAGTGGGGAAAATAAATGTGCCCCATTAAATACATATACAGGACTGTGAGATGAGAGGCTTGAATTCGTTTTTTGCATCTGCTATATTTTGTCCTTTGCCACTTCCTTTTGGTTTTATCCCCTTTTTTACCTTTCCGTGACTATAAATCCCCGTTTCTCTGCATGCACTGGCTATGATTTTTATTTATGTCGTGTAAGTTCATAACAGACAACTGCTTAATGTTGTTAAGAGGCTTGATGAAATCCAGCAGTTGAAAGCTGGAGCGAGATGCAGTCACACTAGAAATAAGGTGCATCTCCTTTTTTTTCTAATGTAATGAGTATTTAGCTTTTAGAACACCTTAGCCAGAAACTGCTTTCTTCTTAGCTTGCAGTCTTTATGGCAGGATTGACCGTTGTGCTAAAAGAAACAAGGCTAAGCTGGCAGTTTGATAAAGAAATAGGCAGGGATGTTCTGCCATATGCATTGTGGTTATTGCTCAAATATCCCAAATCCTACCAGTAAATGCTAGGTCAAAGTAGAAGATTAGACCTTTTAGAAGCTCGGAGTCTGGTCCTACTTCAGCATGCATGGCCTGGACAGCTGCAGCCTGAGCTCTCGCCACGTCTGGAACTACCAAGTGTCCCCAAGGTAACTGGAGATACCTCTCCAGCTTAAGCAGAGGGCCAACTTGCTTCTCTTATTAACTCATTACCTTTTAATCTGCAGACAAGCCAAACCCTGCTTTGGGGTATGTTCAGGCTTTTCTTATTTGTTATAAATTTTTGAAGACCTATGCTACATTGATGACTTTTTAATTAAAAAAAATCCAGAAGACTTTGTTACGTAGCTATAAAATGTATGGTTAAATACCAGCCAGTTTAGCAAGTGTGCTTTTGCTGCTCCGCAGAGATACACAAATGCACACTTGGAAATCCTCTTGCTGATATGTCAGCATTTTGAAACTGCTACAGCTTGAGGCTAGCAGGGTTATTTTCTTTTGTCTGGGGTTTAAAACATTGCTCCTAACCTGGTATCTGGGTAAGATAAGATGAATCCACTGGAGGTAAGAAGTTGACTTTATTATCTGTAGGAGAAATGCTTCTTGACTATGTAATTCAAAATCGTTTTAAGCAACCTTCTCCTCTCCCTGCCAGCAAGGAAGAGGAGTAATTTGCTGGTGTTGGAAGCACTGGGCACTGAGAAACGGATACGTGAGCTGCGGTATTGGGGAGGGGGGGAAACGCCTTCCAGGCACAAGGCTGTGGAGGGGAGTGGTAGGATTCCCATTGCCGGAGATGTCACAGCCCGGAGCCAGGCACGTGGGGAAAGTCCTGCGGAGACATGGCACTGGGTACATGCACCAAAACGGGGCTCAAAAGATAAGTTGATGGGTATGAACAAAGCAATGCAAAGGCAAAGTTGATATTAAGTTTTTGCATTACTATTGGCAGTAAAAATAGAAGGGGGTTCTGATGTGTTCTTTGGTGTATATTTATGGTTTGTTATTATTTTACTGAAATGAAGGGAAGGGAAAGTAAGAAGAGAGTGCAGAAGAAAGGAAACTAACCCATGTAAATTTACTGAGTTTGTTTCTTTTCCTCATAGGGACCAAAAGTGCAGAAGGGTGCTGGGATTCTGTCAGCCCATGTGTCCCCTCCTCTCCCTCAGGTCTCCGTGAGCTTTACCCTGGTGAAGTTTCCCTCTACAGGAGTGCAGGGAGGGCAATGCTCCCTGCAGGAATAAGAGCTTGTGAGCCCAGGTAGCATCCACTTTTACCCAGAAACAGTGACTTCCAGCTGCGATTCACCTGGGCAGGTGCCCGTCCGCGCACGCCAAGAAGGCTGCACGTGCTGCTCCCTCCTTGTCCCAGAAAACAAGTGCAAGGAACCAGAGAAAACACGGTGCCCTGTTTGCTAACTTACTCTCCACCCTGCTAAAATGCATGCGGTTTCATTTCTTTTCTTTGTAATAAACTGTGCCCACCATAGCGTATATTCTTTTAAATAACATTTTAAAATATTTTCCGGTAAATTAAAGTGATGACATGTTTGTAGGGTTCATTGTTAATTTCATTTCCTTTGGCTCAGCCAGCCAGATAAAATGCAATGTTATTAATCTTTGTTTAAAAGAAGATCCTTTGCCGAACAGTAATAAATGATCTTGATAGATTTGTCAGGAAAATGAATGATAATCATTTGCAGATAGACACAAGCCTAGTATGGAAGATTAATACGAAAATATGTATTGGCATCATTAATAACATCTGCTGCCAATGGACTTGTATATTGGTTACAGCTCTGAAAGCGATGCGTTCTTGTTAGGATATTGCAATTCATCACGCGCTGTGTGGAGCGAGGCTGTATAGCACTCCTGGGGCGATGACAAGCTACTCCCCGGGAAAGGCTCACGATGAGCCCAACGCTGAGGCTGCGCCGCAGCCTGCCGCAGCCGCCGTCGGATGACCCTGTCATCGCCACAGCCCCGGTTCTGCTGGGCTCTGACTTCCCGTGTGCGTCTCCCCATGACACTGCTAAAAACTCATCCGGACCCCATGAATTTGCTCATTCCTTGCTTTTGGGGCTACGGCTGGCTGGTTTCGCAGATAATCCTTGTTCCCCTGGGAGCTCTGCCCTCGCGGTGTGGGCTGAGCAGTGCTGGAGGAGAAGCTGCTCCCGGTGCAGAGCAGCTTGGGCTGCAGCAGCTGCAGCACCTGGTGTTTGACATACACTTTCGCTCAGGGTCTGCGCTCATCCCACCTCATGTATCTCTAAAAAGGTTCCTCCGGAGCCTGCCACAGGCATTTAAGCACTTGTACGTCTTCAGCTGACACAGCTTTAGACAGTACCCCTGCTTCACTGGATGCACAACACGTTAGGAGATAAAGCTCTTCGCAGGTGCTGTATGTGACTGTCATGGGCCTTGGTTTTTTTGGCCTTGATCATCCCTGTTAGGAAAAGAGCGTTTTATTTTGGGTTTATAATCACTCCACCTGCACACCCTCCGTTGGGGTTTCCCTCTTAAAACCCCCAGCGCATATCTGAGATGGTGCAAAGAGCTGCACGCTGACAGCAACGCTCTGCCACAGCATCACCCCTGCAGTGGCAAGGAGCCAAGAATCATCCCATCCCATCCCATCCCATCCCATCCCACCCCATCCCATCCCATCCCATCCCATCCTGTCCCCATCCTTGTCCCTCTCCCTGTCCCCGCGGCTCCTTGGCACGCAGAGGTGAGGCTGATGGGGAGCTGCTGGGGCAAGCAGGGCCCCGCTTGCTGCAGGGAGGTGAGTGGGAGCTGGGGCTGGAGGGAATCCATGTGTTCAAGTGCGACCCATGGGGAGATGTAGCATAAACTGGGAATTACCAAGGCTGGGAAGGAGGGTCTGGGCGATGCAGAGGGGAAGAGCTGCACAAGGATGTAGGCAGAGGGAATGGGTGCAGGAGATGAGAAGGAAGGAGCAGAGGGACTGAAATGAGGAATAACATGTAAAGGAAACTTCCCCCACCCCCCGTCTTCAACCAGGCGGAAAAATATAATCTCTTTTTGGTTTGGCTTTATTTTTTTTTTCAGCTAAATATGGTGTTTTCCTAGAAAATACAAGGAAAGGTCAAGATGTTTTGAGATGACTTTGGTTTATTTCAATAAAACATTTCAGACTCCCCCTCCCCAGTGATTCTTTTTTCTTTTGTTTTGCTTTAGTGGTTCCAAGGAGAGTAGTAAGTCAAATAAATTTACCAATGAAATGTGTTTCTCCTGTGGGACGCACAGCTGGCTGCATATGGCAGTGTGGATGTCTCCATTCCTTCTGTGGACCAAGCTCAGGGATGCAGTCACATCTCTCAAAGTGCATTACTTTGTTTAACTGACATAGACATCATCGTTTTAAAGGAAACCTCGTTTTCCAGGGTCCATGGGGTGAGATGCGGAGGGGAAGAGGTCAGCATCATATAGCCAAAGATTAAAACTATTTGTGTCATTTAAAATAAAAAAAAAAAAAAAAAGGCTCAGTATATTTCACTTCTATTCTCTGCAAAACTGAAATTTTCTTAGGGGAAAAGAATAATTTCAAACGTATAAAAAACTGCCCCAGTATTCCTCATCCTGCTCTGTGTTGCTTTCCCCATGGCTTTAGCCGATGTGTGGGCCGAAAAAGCCAATAAAGCCATTGAGCTAAGTGCTGCTGAGGGGCTCTGTGGCTCAGGAGCACTCAGTACCTTGCTGCTCTAGGCGAGGAGGCAAGAGCCCTGGTATTTCTAAATGCATTAGAAATGTGTCCGTTATTATTAGACATTTACCAGCTATTAATCACAGCTGGTAACTTGATTTCCTCTAAACGTTTTGAGGCACCCTCTGATCTGGGCACCACCTGCTCGAAATTGAATAGTGGAAAGGCAAGGCAAGCTCTGCGTCGTATGCCTCTTCCCGTGGGGATGGACAGGTGACTGACGGGGCTGAGATCTCCCTTATTCAAAGAAAATCTACTTTTTCTTCTTAGAAAAAGCAAATGCTTGTATTGACCTGCATGAGCACAGCACAGACCCCATCCTGCATGGCTGATTCAGTCTCCTTCATCCAAACTGGGGATGAGCGGGGTAACCGTGACCTGGGCTCCCTGTGCCAGGTGGGCAGAGAGCCTTGTTTCTCCTCTCCTTGCTGGATCGTGACTGATTTTCTTCATCTTTATGGCACTGTGCTTCACCACACGCCCTCGCCGCCCCACACAGCCCATGCCTGGTGGCTTAGACATGCCCCTCAGACGCTAGAGTGGAGGGGTCACATCTCTGTGGGCCTTCTCCAGATGAGCATCCTAACCACCAGACAAAGATACTAATGGTGGGTACTGCCACCTCTTCCTCCGGAGGTGGTTTAAAAGGTTATGGCCGTACCACATTTCATGAAGATTCCAAGGTGGGTCAGAGGGGCCCGGACTTGCCCAAGGAGGGCAAGGTCGAGCCTTGGACCTGGCCCAAGGAGGGGTATTTCTTTTCCCTACCACAGCCAGGTCCCAGGGAGACCTTTTTGCGTCAGTGCAGGATGTATAACCACAATAACCCAAAGTCAAAATTGGCTTTGTGACTAAGGCACCTTTATTGCTGGTAATGCTGTTAAGGGGCAGGATTGGCCCGATGAGTAAACAAGGTCAGGCTGTTGTAAGACCCACTCTCACGCGGCAGAATGGGCAGGGTGGGGGGGCTCAGGGAGGGCAGGGAAGCCCCTGTCCCTGCTGCTGATGCCAAATGGAGGGGGGGAGTCCAACACAGGTCCTGGGGTGGCTGTGGGAGCCAAGGTTGTCACTGCTGAGATAATCCAGTGGTCCCACACTAACCCCATCTGAGTTTTGCCCATATAAAAGAACTGCAGGTAGTGCTTATGTCTCCTTCCCCACACCAGTGTGAACCAGAAGTCCTTCCACTAAGAGCAGCGATGCAAAGTCAGCCCTGAGCTGCTGCATGAGGGGAGCGAGGACCCGGCCGTGCCACAGCTGGACTTTCCAAAGCCTTTGCTCCTTGCTGGGCTTGGCTCTGCACCTTTAAAACTGACCCCAGGTCTCCTGACTTCACCCACGTGCTGTCCCACACCCCCCCTGCATCCTGGATGTGACCAGTTTTGAGTCTTGGTCACACCTTATCTTATGGAGAAACCAAGCCCCGCAGTCATTTCCAGCAAGCAGTGCCTCCGGGGAAGGGCTGTGCCAAGGCGTGCTGGCACCTCCAGGGACCATCACCAGGGTCTCTGTCATCCAACGCCTCTGGCTTAGACATGAAGATGAGGACCCCTGAGAGAAACCAAAGCCACGTGCTGCCTGACCCCACCTCAGCCAAAATATGCCCACAGAAAGACATTAATGGTCAGCAGGAGAATAGCATTAACATTGCAAACAGTCTTCCACAGGGGCTTTTCCTCAATGCTGGTGAGTCTCCGCTCCAGGGCAGCTCTTTCCTCCTGGGACAGGGTGGGCGTGGGGCCAGCGGACAGACCGCAGAACCACAAGTACAGCATTTTCCAGCAAGGCGGCTTGGCTGCTGCGAGAGATGGACGAAACAACGGGTGTTATCATCTAGCTGGGACTTCTCCCTCCCTCCTTCTGCCAGTTTGGAGGCGCATTGACCAATCTGGAGTGGGGCTTGAGATGCACCTTGGATGGGAGATGCAAGATGATGATGGGAGATGGGAGATGGGAAGGGGCAGGAAGGGAAGGGAAAAGAGAAAGCTCTGCCTCGAGCATGTACAGCACAGCCTGATTACAGCTGGTTGATTGCAACACCAATCGTTCATTAGTTAATTAACAGACCTCTTCCCCTCCTCCCCGACCCCGCTTCCATCCACTTTCACAAATTCCTGACAGCATGATGGTCCATTTAGATATCTCCTGGCTTATTTATTACACATGACATGCCGGGTGAAGTATGTGTTTTAATTGTCAGCCCTGTGCTGTGTGTATTTCACTGGCTGTTCTTTCCAAATATAACCTTTTTTTGAAATGCAGAATGTCATAAGGCTTTGAAAAAGGTGTTACCTGAAAAAAAAAACCTCATTAAACTGTCAACTGCTGTGTTTCACATTTCCTTGCCCGTCATTACTAATTACTAAAATACCAAGTCATTTGTTTATAAAAATATGAGCTAGTTAAGTGAACTAGGAATTGATAAGAAATAATAAATAATGCTGAATGGCTACATTCAACTTAAACCCAAACTTACTCTATTGGGAAAAAAAAAAATTAAGATATTTCTTTAGTTGTTCAATTGTTTAGCTGGGCTGTAATTGGCACTAGTGTCCTTTGGACTGACCAGCAAAAGGAAGGAGTGAAGAAATCTTGTGTATGTGCCTTTCTTCTGAGTTTTTCTGCTCTGTAACCTTGGAAGGTTAAGCTCAAAACCAGAAAGCTGCAATTTTTAATGGATTTGCAGAATAAACCTCTGTCCACTCTGAAAAAAACTTGCCTATGTAGCATCTCCTGCTACTGTTCTGTTCCCTGACACCTCTTTAAGTTCATTTGACTCTTTCCCTTCCTTCTTATTAAATACCCTTGGTAGGACACACAGCTATTTAAGCAATTTGGGTCTGAGTTTTAATGATGGCTTATATCCTAAGGGAAGAGGAAAGATACTATTGGCATAATGTGAATGAGAAAACTGAGGCTTGTACATTTATCCTAGGACATCCACAAAGTGCACACATGTGGTCCTAGTGTCTCATGGTCCCTTCAGACCGTGATACTATTTTGATACGGTATGTTACAGCATCACAGAGTGAGTTTGGCCAGCAGAACTCACACAGGAGTAAGGAGGAGGCATCTCTAGCACATACACAAGGGTTTTATCTCCTAGCAATGATGAGGACAGGAAGGGGTGCCACTTTTATGTGCCAAAAGTTGAAATTACAGAGCCTGCTGCAACTTTCACAGCTCTAGTGGTAGCTGCTGCTTTGGTTATGCCTGCAGTAGTGCTATGGAGCTCCTCAAGAGCATCTCGGTGAGACAGACAAACAGATGCAGTGCCATGGCACAAAGCCCCAGTGCCAATGGGGTGAGGAGCAGTGTCCCAGCAGCACAGACCTCCACCCTCCCAAGGGATGTTCGTAAGTGGCCGTTGACTCCCATCTAAGGAGTCCAGCACACCATTAAGTGTCCAGGCCTGAGGTGCTAAAATAACACTGTGACTTGGACAGGGCTGGACTGGGGTAGTTTGCCTGGGTAAACAACTTGTTCTAGGGAGGAGGAAAAACATTTTACTGAATGGTGAGTTTTCTTTGTTTTTCAGGAACGGCAGCTCTTCTGAGCCATTCAGAGGATTGCGACATGAAGGTAAATGCTAGAAGATATGTTGGGAAGACCAAGAACCACAACACTTTCATTTGTCACATCCTCGTAAGTGGTATACCTGTAAGGACAAGCCCCACCTCCAGTGAATGCAACAGATGGCCTCATGAGTTTTAGAGGGACTTGCATGAGATCTTGGCTGTGCACTCACCACATGAGCGTGCTTGTTCACAGCCAGCCACCTACCTGCCTCCTCCTTATCACCCGAATCTGCACTTTCGGCCAAGGCACCCTCTCCATTGGCTGGATTGATCTGTGCTGCTTCAGTCTTGTAATTTTTCAGGTCAATGGCAGGTGCTTTTCTGTGTCTTGTCCACCACGTCAGGCAAGTGAGCTGCAAAGTGGGACAGAGAACAAACAGGTTATTGCCTGTCAGTCCCAAACTGGCATGTCAGTCATCTCCCTCTTTGAGGGGGACAGATCCAAGACAGTGCTGAGAGACCTGTTCTGGGGCAATGGTTGTTCCCCCACTTTCTCTCACCTCCCTTCTGCACAGGTGCCCACACCCTGGAAAAGAAGGCTGGTACCACCCAGTTGGAGCTGGAACGCTGAGACAAAGTGTGAATTAATCTAGTTTCTCTCCTTCTATTTTTTTAATTAACCTGTTCCATCCCTGTTTCTACCAGGAGTAACCTTTTAGTAGACACTAAGAAGCAACTTCCTATTTGCTAGGCTCACTTGATTGACATGAAGTAATGATGATCTGTGTCCAGAATGGCAGACCTCCAACAGGAAAGGGTAATAAAGTCAATTAAGAAGAAAGAAAGAAAAAAAAAAAAGGTGGCAAGATAACCCTCTCTGGATACAGTCAATCTCAGACAGCAATTGTACCCTCAGCAGAGAAAGATCAGTTGGGTGCTGGCATGTAGATATATGGCCATAGGGGCATGACGCAGATATGTGGCCATAGGGGCATGACGCAGGCTTATGGCCATGGGAACACTGGTGTTTGAGCAGCTCCTTCTCTGGGACATGGGGAGGAACTGGAGGATCTTCTGTCTCGTCTCAGTTGTCGTTTTATAGGAAAAGAAAACGCCACAGTTGGGACAAACTCACATCAAAGCAGCAACCTGCACTTCCAAATGAGCTTATCTCAGGGCTCTTAGTGGAAAAAGTAGCAGTATTGTGTCTCTGCTCTGCAACTGCAAGGTATGTTTTCAAGAAGTGCAACTACGTGGGCAGACAGAGCCATGACGGCGAATACCAAGTCACAGTTCTCAGGGAGGATTATACCATGCATTAGACCAACAGGCGTAGTTACAAGTAGAAAAAAATGAGCTCTGGGAACACACTGTAAGACTTGCCTGTCTAAACGCCTTTTCTTTTTTTTATTTGTTTGCTGGTTTGGCTTTTTTTCTTTGTTTTTTAATTCCAGTTTTCTCTATTGGGCCAATAGAGAGACATTACCTCTCTCTGCAGTCTTTCAGTGAAAGAACCATCGAAAGCCAGGAAAGACAATCAGTCCTGGACAGGCTGCAATCTGCTCTGCTTTACAAAAGCAGGAGGTCCGGAACTCTTATCCTAGGGCAAGTCTGAAAGTCTTCTCCTCCCTAGGACACAAGGAGTGCACAGGAGGTATTAATCTTACAAACCCCACAGTGGTCCTTTTGCAGCTGTGGGGTGGGATTAACCATCCCAGGAGCTCAGGTCTTTGAATTTAAGCCAGGCCTGCTGCTTCTTTGGCTGACCATGGCACACCAAGCAGGTTGATGGCATCAGCACTTCCTAACCTCTGCGCGCTCTGGCCGAGCCAGGCAGCAAGGACCACGCTCATCAGTCCCACTCAAATGCAGCTGCCCGGGTCCGCGGGCTGCCCTCCCACTCCAGCCCGGCGGCTGCCCTGAAGAGGAGCCTCAGGATGGGACCGGGGCAGCGAAGCTGCAGTGGTGACAACAGGTCAGGCAAAATCACAAATTTGCCTGATGGGCAGCTGCCTCCCTGCTCTGCCTGTATGGAAATGAATGTCTCAAATGGGTCACTTACAAAGTAACGTGAGTTTAATTTTTGAATTTTACACACACAAATCTAGGCAGGATTTTCCAGCTGACACAAAATGTTGCATAATTTTCAGAAGATTTATAGCTTTATTTAAATCATTTTCAACCAAGATGAGCATTGGGCAGGGCTAATCTTTCTTGTCATGATGTGCTAAATTGCTTTGATTTGATGATCCTCATCTTTCTCAAGGATTTTTTTTTTTAATCACTTAGGAAATGTCACTGGAACATAGCAAAGTTTCAGGGTACTGAAGAATTTACAAAACTTTTTTGCTTTTCCCTCCTCTTCCCATGTGAAGAATGTCTCTTCACATTGCAGCAAAATCTGCAAGGGCTGGAGTTTACCTGGGGCTCAGACTCTGCCAGATGGGAGTGAATCCCAATTGAAAGCAGCACAGAGGCACAAGTAACTTCATCGCATATCATCCCACTGACCCACCCAGGAGCTGGTGCTTTGGCCATGGCCAAATAAAGCAAACCACCACCCTAAAGCGCTCCTCGGTGAAGCGTCACACCCACGCACCAGCTTCAAGCTTCCCTGTGGTGGGTTTTGGCTGGCTGAATTCCTTGAGGTCCCCCTTTCTCCTCTTTGCCATCGCCGGAAGGACACATGCTGGGGCAGACCAGCAGCGTTGTGTGGCCATGGAGGCCACCACGGGGCTGGCTATGCTTCCCTGGCACAGACTCACGAAGGGATGGGGATGGGGGAGGCAGATGATGGCATGTGTTTTGCATGCCTGGAGAGAGCAAGCAAATACGTAAATAAGGAGAATTGCTGACAGCGGAGCTGCGTTAGCAGACTTGGCTTGGACCTTGGAAATGCTGCCTGAGGCCACCGTGCCCAAGGGCAGGGGAGCAGGAGTATCCGCTTGGCGGGTCCTGGGGAGCCCCGTGGCTCTGCTCCCCACTGCAGAGCCATGTGTGGGCACTGCTCGGGGAGCCCTGTGTCCCTCCGTGCTGGTTTTGGCTGGGATGGAGTTAATTTTCTTTATAGTAGCTAGTATGGAGCTATGTTTTGGATTTGTGCTGAGAACAGTGTTGATAACACGCTGATGTTTTAGTTGTTGCTAAGTAATGTTTACGCCAGTCAAAGACTTTTCAGCTTCCCATGCTCTGCCAGGCGCACAAGAAGCTGGGAGGGGACACAGCCAGGACAGCTGACCCCAACTGCCCAAAGGGCTATTCCATACCATATGGCGTCATGCTCAGTATATAAAGGTGGGGAAGAAGAAGGAAGGGGGGGACATTCGGAGTGATGGCGTTTGTCTTCCCAAGCAACCGTTACGCGTGATGGAGCCCTGCTTTCCTGGAGATGGCTGAACACCCATGGGAAGCAGTGAATGAATTCCTTGCTTTGCTTCGCTTGCGTGCACGGCTTTTGCTTTACCTATGAAACTGCCTTTATCTCAACCCACGAGTTTTCTCACTTTTACTCTTCCGATTCTCTCCCCCATCCCACCGGGGGGAGTGAGCGAGCGGCTGCGTGGGGCTGAGCTGCCGGCTGGGGTTAAACCACGACACCCTGCTTAGTTTGCTCTTGTGTGAGTGGTTCCCACAGGAGCTGAGCAGCTTTGCCATGAGCGGCACTAAATGATGCTGTGGGAGCTTCAGTTGCAGCACCTCAGGAGTGCACGGGGTGGGTTCAGGCCAGCCAAAGCGGGCTTGGTGCTCCTCCTAGGCCATGCACCTAAAGGAGCCACTGAAGGCAGACCTTGGGACACAGGGAAAACATCCCCGACTCCAGAGCTCATCAACTGGAATTGCCAATCCATCAGCCTGTCTGGGTGAGCCCTGACCCCTGGGGAGGTGACCTGCTCGTGTAGCACGCGTGCTTTGTGGGCTGTTCCTCTCCCTTTTCACCCTCACATTCTCCTTGGACAAGGGAGTTTGCAAGAACTCAGCAAAGTTTTTCTTTTGTTGTTTGTAAACTAGAATAAATCCTTCTGTTCCAAAATGCCATCTGGCACCTGACAGTTGTGTTTCAGCTTCACAGTCTCAAATTTAATTGTAAGCTCTTTTGCAGGGTTTTCAAGGACGGCGTGACACAATATGGACTACCTACAATGAAGACATATGAACTCTGGAGCATACCAAACAAATTCCTTGCATACTTGTTTTCCAGCACAGCATCAATCACCACAGGGATGGGAGAGTGTCCAAAACAGCAGGAGAAAATGCTACAGCTTGCAGTTCTTGGATTGTAATTCATTTAAAGCCAGGCACATTAGCTGTACCACTGTAACATCAGATACAAATCTCTTTTCTCCTTTTGCCCATTTACTATCTGAAAAGCATTGAGATTCAGTATTTAAAGTTGTCCAGTGTAGATCCTCAGCTGGTGTAAAGTGGCATAACTGTACTCAACAGCTGCTCCTGCCTTTGAAGGCAATGGAGCTATGCTGATTTACATCTTCTGAAGTATGATCTATCACTATATTTCCTTGGCTTTTTCTTTGGTGGCTTGTTTTGCTTTTCCTTTTGCTTGACAAAATAAATGGCATAATTCCTAGCTCTTATACAGTGTATTTCATCATTACATCTCAAAGCACTGCACAGATAAGGGCTAGGAGAACTAGCCCCATGAAATTTTTAGGGGGGGAAATATCTGAGGCTCATAAAGTGAATTGACCAACACATGGGGCTGGGAAGCACCAGAACTTCAGATCCCCTCAGCCAGGACACTCGCTACCAGCCTCCCCCTCTCAGCCACTATCATGGGGACATACAGGCTCTTCACCACTTGCATGCCAAAACCCGGCAACCTGAGGTTGCTAATGGCCAAACACAAAGTTCAGGTGCTAGTTTCTACCCAGAGGGTTACAGCCTGACACGTCCATCCTGATTTCTACGTCCTGCCCTTCCTTCCCAAAACCCTTCTGTCCTTCAGCCATTTCAGCGCAGCCACAGACTAACTTGAGGTGAGGAGACAAGCCCTGCTTGCAGGACACCGTGAGAAACCCTGCCATCAGGAGTGAGGGTCCAAACCTACACCTGCTCTCATGTCTAGGGCAAAAGTTGGGGTGAGTCTGACTGGGGGAAAATGAAAAATATTGGGTTTAATGCTGCCCACTCAGATTCATGCCAGACAGGCAGCAACCCAGCAATGTTGGCACCTACCTCAGCTTCAAAACTGCACCTTCACTTTGGCTGTTCTCTAAGGAACAAGGTCAGACCTTTCCTGTTGAAATTGGGGATAAATAGTAGAAACTGAATGGAAATTATACTAAAACCAAACAGGGGCAGACTCTCCCATTCCTACCAAGCTACAGGAAGAGGGTATTAGCTACCACTTGCTGGCACAAATTGCCTGGCAGCCCATCTCATTTTCCTTGTGGTGGGAAGATACTGAGGGCGGGGGGGCCACTGGGACATGGATGGTCATCACCATCATCAGATGATTGATCTGAGTCTCTGTGTCCAGCCTCTCACTGCCACAGGCAATCTCATTAATTCTTATTAATTTTCTTCAACAGAATCTCTTATACAGAGGTCAAGCACTGAGCTCAGCACTATGTAGGGTCCATAGCCTACCAAAAGGTTATCCTGAACGTCCCTCTTTAGAAAACTTCCCCAAAAAAGCCCAGCCTATGTTTGTTCATGGCCAGCATTGCCCTTTAGCAAGCTCTCCTCCCTCCCTGGCTCTCCAGATGTACCTGGGGTCCAGCCACCACCCCTCATCCTTTGTTCCTCTGGGATAACTGCTTACAGCTGTTTCAGACAAAATCCTGTCCTCCCTGACCATCCCATTGGCTTTCCTCCCTGGACCGCTTCCAGTCCGAATCCACCTTTTCTGAGCATTAGCTCTTTGAAGAATATGCCAAATAAGGTCCCTTAAGTCTAGCACCTATAAGCTCACCTATTTCTGCTGAAAATCTCCTCTAAGGAATCTCTTATGATCATAACCTCTCTTTCCCTGATGCTATTATAGTAGGTCTTCATCCTGAACTCCCCCCTTAAAATGTGCTTTAAATGTTTTTATACCTCCTAGGTCAGATTAAAAAGCCTGTAGGTGCTGTGGCCAGTTTCTTCATTTCCTGAACTGTTGGTATGATGTTCACTATTTGCCCGTGCTTTGTTAATGCATCTTATCTTGCTATTGCTGTGGGCAGGGAGCACTGCACATGTTTAGTTATCACAGGTCAGATGATGAGTGGGAACTCATTAAACCACAGTAATTAATTGCTGGCAACCATCTGGCCACCCCTGAGCAGTAGTGAACAACGTAAGCAGCAGAACTAATGGTGCCTCCTTGCCAATATTTCTCTCTCCCTTGTGGATCCTCTGATAGCTAATAAAAGCTGAGACTTTATCTCAAAGCAGACACAAAGACAGTCTCTCTCTCTCCCCCCCTCTCCTCTATCTGAGCACCTGCTTTCATGTAATCTTTAGGAGCTGGGTGTCTTTGACACCACTAACATTCAATCAAACATTGATGTAACTGGTTAATGCTTTACAAGTTATGAGGAAGCAACAGATAGAAAAATGCCGTGATGGCATCACCCTTATTTCCTCATGCAGTTAGACAGGAAAAAATAGGTCTTTTAAATCTATCCAGTAACCTTTGTTTGGAGGTAGACGGCAGGGTTTTTATGTTGACAGCTGCTTTAAAACTTGGGACTGGGAAGAGTTGCTTTAAGGTTTTATTATAGAAAGCCTCCCCACTCTGCACCATTTTAATGTGTTAAGTAAAAGAAAGCTGTGCCTGACGCAAAGTTATTAAATGTAATTGAGATCACATTGGGACAAAACGTTATTTTTCTAAATGCCCATGTTGCAAAAGATATTAATCTTGTTTGCCTGCAAGATTGATGCTGGCTTTGCTGAAACAGGGTAGATGCTGCAATTAGATATATTTAATTCCTCCTCAGCAGTGCTCTGTAATATGATTTCATCTCCTTCCCCTTCTCCTTTTCTTTCTATTCCAGCTATGATGGGCTGTGGTGTCTGCCCAGCTCTAGGCACAGCATGGGTACTCACACTCAATTTGAAGCACTCGGTGCCTCAGGAAGCATTAACACTATGTGACCTGGGGAACAGAAAGCTGAGGAGCAAGGGCTTCTTTGCAGCATATGCATTACACACCATTTCTTAACCACGGGATGAAAAGAAAAGGACATATTTCAGAGATTTTTGGAAACCAAACAGGGGCTCTCAGAAAAGGGTGCCACTGCAAGTCACTTACCTTTTCTTCAGGGATCGGTGGGGTGCAGAGACTAATAAGGACAATAACAATCGCAGTGAGGACACAGAGGATGAGGGCAAAGTAGAGGTAGTGCAAGTCCTTTAGCACAGCTGGTCTTCTGTCCTCCTCACCACAAGACGGGGTGCTATAAATAAACTCGATGATCATCCGAACGAGACCAACAGCTAGCCCAACCATGAGGCCCCAGAAAGCACCCTGAGAACAGGCAAGCATAAAGAAAAGGTCATTGCATGTTACCTTTGATTAAAGTTTTCTGTCTTTTTTCCTTTCCTTTCCTTTCCTTTCCTTTCCTTTCCTTTCCTTTCCTTTCCTTTCCTTTCCTTTCCTTTCCTTTCCTTTCCTTTCCTTTCCTTTCCTTTCCTTTCCTTTCCTTTCCTTTCCTTTCCTTTCCTTTCCTTTCCTTTCCTTTCCTTTCCTTTCCTTTCCTTTCCTTTCCTTTCCTTTCCTTTCCTTTCCTTTCCTTTCCTTTCCTTTCCTTTCCTTTCCTTTCCTTTCCTTCCCTTCCCTTCCCTTCCCTTCCCTTCCCTTCCCTTCCCTTCCCTTCCCTTCCCTTCCCTTCCCTTCCCTTCCCTTCCCTTCCCTTCCCTTCCCTTCCCTTCCCTTCCCTTCCCTTCCCTTCCCTTCCCTTCCCTTCCCTTCCCTTCCCTCTCTTTCTTAGACCAAGACCATTTATACCTGATGGAAACCCACACTGACATGCATTAAAGGAGGATGTTTTCAGTTAAAAATCCTCATTTTCTCTTTCTGCCCTTGAACATGGAACAGATAGAGCACAGAGAATGCACGAGTCTCTTCCTAGCAACATGCCTCCAACTAGACTTTGACACATCATCCCTAAAGCGTGGAACAACTTTGCCTTTTGTGCTTTCAAATGAGACTGCCAAGAAGTACCACTTGCAGTGGCTTCTTGGAAGCAAACACACATACGCTAGCGACTGGGCTAAGATCCACTAACGCATGCCAGGGAAAGGCTGTCTAATTGTTACACTTTAGCTGGACTGGCTTTAAGTTTAACGAGTCTCAAAGGCTAGGTAGTGAGGGGAGAGTTATTTATTTATTTTATCAAATTAAATATGTATATCAGTTGGTTGTTGACACGCCACTTACAGGCTCATTAATCCTCTTGCAGAAGATTGCCAAGATGAAGAGAGCTGTGATCGGTGGGGCTAGATAGCTGGTTATGGACTGAATGTAGTCAAAGAGCTTGCCGCTGTTGGCTGATTGAATGATCGGGATCCAGAGAATACTGATGATTACAAGGATGAGGATAAAGACTCTGGAAGATGAGGATAAAATTACATTAGCTCTGCAAGTGGTGGAGTCCACCTGAAAATGAAGTTTCGCAACAAAACACACTTCCAATTGCTCTCAGAATTTCCTAAGGAAAAAAAACACAGATCTCTCTCAAGAAGAACCTTTCCCTGTGTACAGAGGACAAGAGAAAATTGTTCTCTTCTAGAAAGTCAATTCAACCAGTTCCCAGAGCTAACTTCACAGATTTCAGAGTGAGGTGAGCTAGGACTTGCCAGTCAACATGCATGGGAGATCCACAAGGGCATGGTGGCTCCCACCGTGAGCTGGATCAGTGCAAGCCCTTCAACCTGGCGTGTCCTAGAGAGCGATACGTTCTTCGAAGGACTAACTCTTGGATGCGACAGAGAGAGGGAGCTGGAAGCTTGTGGAAGCAATCTTTCTGCCACCTTTCCAAGCAGATAACATGCTCAGCTTCGTGCCTTTGCCAAATTCCATTTAATTTGCTGCTTATTAAAATTGCTTCTGGGGTCTCAGGTGTATACCATAACCCTTCTTCATCTTCGCACTGTATGTTATAGAGGTTTCTCCATATTGCTGAACAAGAGGTACTTTCCCTCTTGCTACTCTACAGTGGTGGAGTATGAGATTGCCTGCAGCCTTCACCAACCCCACAACAAAGTTTAGAAACTCAATGCTCATGACAGGAGAGGAAAAGCACCACAAAGAGGCAGAATGCAGCTTAAATTTTGCTATCAGGAGGAGAACTTTATATGCCCCTGATATAATGCAGTACCAAAGCTTGCTTGCAAAGGGCACTGTAACTTATCAGAGAGACAGAGAGATGGGAGGCCCAGCTCTCTGCACTTTTCCCTGAAAAAAGGAGTAATTGCAATGTATCACTCCTGTCTGATGCAAAACCAACATGTTCTTAAAGACCTCCGGTGACAGTGACTCCAGAGCACCTTTGGCTTTTCTAGAAGTTACATTTAAGGCAGTATTTATGTTAAGTTTAGAGAAGAGAGAGGCAATGATCTATCTAGCTCAGTGGTATGCTCAGTGTTTCTCCTTGACCAGGTCTATCTGAGATGAAGCTGGAAAATGTAATGCTCTTTCCCAGGCTGTGTTCCTGTTCTATATTTTAGGCACCAGATTTTCCTCAGCGAGTCCAGACTGAAGAATGTAAATGCTGCACTCAAAACAGATGATGAGAGCAACGAGACATAAAGAAATGTAAGGACCTGCCCACAATCATCAGCTCCTGCTCCGAAGCCTTTCTGCGGATCCGCTGCCAGATGTCTATAACGAAGAGAGTGCTGCTGCTGTTGAAAATGGAGGTGAGGGAACTCATCAAGGCTGCCATCATCACAGCAATCATCAAACCCCGGAGCCCTGGGGGAGCAAAAAAGGGAAGGAAAATCAGGACTAGACCTTTGGCCTCTCAGCACTGTTTTTTCATCCCGATGTCTGCAGAAAGATTTCCTCATCCTTAGGATGGATAAGGGCAGTCTGCATGAAGAGCATGCAGAGCAGAGCAGAGCGTGGCTCAAGCCCACCTCCACAAGTGTAAAAGTTTCTCACCATCGGGCATGAGTTCTATCACGAGTTTGGGGTAGGCAATGTTGGAACAACCCACCGCAGCTCCACAGACCCTTTTACAGATGTCCGGGTCCACACAGCCCACTTCATCTGTAGAATACAGGAAAATAACAAGAAGTCGGTGTAAACCCTGTTGAGCCATAGATTGTTTAATTCAAGGGAACAAATCTTGATGCCTTGTGCAGTTTTGTATAAATTCAGAGGTGCAGCTGGAATACAGCTAGAATGAGTGGAGCTGAAGAACATTTTACATCGTAAAATAAAGGTGAAACTTCAAGATGACATTTTGCAATTCTGCTCAGGGTACAGATATAACTCTCCTCGATGTTGCATAATAGTAATCCTTGATGATTTGTCGTTTGTGGGAACTGGACTGTTTCCATGAACCTGTCAGCTGGGTTACCAAGGTTGTTGCAGGCTGAGTTACTCCTATTTGAGGAAATCTGGGAGAGAGGCACTTGAGACACTTACACTTTCCTCTGGGAGTGGTCCTCCTAACCAGAGTATTCTTCCCAGGAAGTGGCATGCTCTGGAGAAACCAGCAATGAGAACTCCTTGGGAGACAACATGAGAGGAACTCTTGCTCTTCCACGGAGGAGGACTGTTTTGCATAATCCAGGAATTGAATGAATCTGTGTGGCAGATGATTGCTAAAACTCTCACCAAATACCTAATAAAAGTAATCCATAGGACCTGAAGGACAACCTCAGTCCTTCATGTATTTCATCTCACTGATTTCCTCCAGATAGACAGATGCATGCAATGTCCACAGCATGGAGCTATATGCCCCCAATGGCAAAATATGCCCCATATGGATAGTCCCAATGACTTCTGCCACTGTGGGAGCACTGGAAGTGGAGGAAGGGCATGGGAACATCAGTGTACATTAGGAGTACATACACGCGTGCCTGCAGGACAGCAGAGTTTCTGAGGTGTAAAAGTGCTGGAGGACCTGTGTGGGATTAGTGGTCACGGCAGGTATAAAGCCCTGTGGCAAGCAACATGGAAAGGCTTACCTGGGTAAAGAGCTCTGCTAATCATTCCTGGCATGACAATGAAAAACATAGGGAAGATTTTCAGGTATCCTCCCAGCACCGATCCACCTTTGGCATGGGAGAGGTTCTTGGCAGAGAGAGACCTCTGGACTATCACCTGCAATCAGTGCAGAAAGGGAGCAGATAGTAAAACAGAAGCACTACAGAGAGAGCAGGATCCATCCTCTCTCTGTCTCTTGTTCTCATGGATGACTTTCATCTAGCAGGATCCCAGGGTGTTTTGCATGCCAATGGCAACTTTCCCATCGCAGTTGACTGCAGCCTGCTGCCACTGCTCAGAGCTCAGTGCACAGGCTATAGGAGAGGGTGGCATGGAAATTTCCTTTACAGGAATCGTTTCGCCCTTGACTGAAATGAAGCCACCTTGAGGACTGGAGACAGCGGCTATACAGCAGCAAGAGACAAGGAATGCAGCAGGCTGTGGGTGTTTTGGTAAAAGTTCAGTGGTGGGTTTTCATAATTATCATAAAGCACATAATTTAATAAAGCACAAAAGCACCATGTCTTGATAAACAAATACCGTTTTCCTTGTTTGTAGCTTGGAAAGAAATAAGAAACGAGACCTCCGGGAATATGAATGGCTTGTCTGGAGGTCTACATAAGGTCACTGTAGACCTTATGTAAGGTCTTTGGATAAGATCCAAACTTTCATATCCTTGTCATGCTAACATCATGAAGACCCCCAGTACTCACCAGCCCACAGTGGGATAAAGATGGAGGAAAATAACCTGCTCTCCCTGCACTAAGAAGTGCACAAAATTAGCAGCTTGCTGAGAAGGTGGAAGGAGTAAGCTATTCTGGTCTAGACCAGTAAAAAGGTAGTAACTCCTGCACAGTGAGACACAGTCATGTTTCAGCTCACGGATCCTCAAACTGAGGAGTGGACTGGAAATAAGAGTGTGGTGGTTTGCCTGGGGAGGGAAAGACTTTCTTTTCTTTACCTGGTCAGTGCACCAGCACCAAAGAGCCAGCACAGAGAGGCCAAATATAAGGCCAGGCCAAGGAATGTCTCCTGTGACTGGATCCCTGAACAAATGAAAGGCATCTGCACGTGGGAGGTGACAGGTTGTGTTTGGGACTATGATCTTTGGTATTGCTGTGCTGTATTTCTCCTGAAGTCCTTCATACCAGCCGACTTTTTCAAATCCTGAAAAGAAAATGCCAGTGATTAAATAAGTTTGCTCCCTGCAAAGTTATTTCCTTATCTGAGTCTCATGATTACTTCTCTTTTCTCCTATTGTCCTCTCATCTCCTTTCTTTTCATTCCACCCTCGCTTTTGGCAGTCAAGGTTTCTACAGGAGTCAGCTGGATTTTGCCCAGAGTCCTTGTGGTTTTAACAGTGCATCCTGGAAGAGGATCAATGCAGGAAAATCTCCATGATCCTAATCCCCACAATGTCCTCAGCATCTAGTCTTTGCTCATACACCCTCCAAGAGCTGAAGCAGGAAGGTATGACATGAAACAAGATACATCTATATTTCTGTTTGCCAGGAAGGCTTAAAGCAAAGACTAATGATGGTCAGTTCCTTGTTGCTTTTTTATTTTTTTATAATGCTCAGTTACACCCGGATGAATGCACAGTAACTCCCAAAGTCAACAGGGAAAGTCAGCAGAATTACTCTGAATTTACATGAGCATAGCGAGAGCTGAATTTGGCTCTGGGAATGCAGTGTTGCAAGCTCTTTGGCAACTCCAGGTAAACCCAAACCAGCGAGGTGGTTATCCAGAACCTCACTTCCATACAGTTAGTGCAAAGGATGAAGCAAGTCTGACGACTTGGCAAATGAGAGTTGTGCTGGCACCACTTTTGTGAGTGGTTAAAACTCATTTCTGCACCATACACGAAAGGGTGAGGTACTCTGCTAAGGTCTAATGACCTTGGGACCATTAAAACAGTGTATGATGCCACTGCAGGTTCCCCTTACCTATGAACATGAGGACCAAAGCTCCCAGCACCATGATCAGGGTCTGCAGTGCGTCTGTGTATATCACAGCTGTTAAACCACCTGTCAGGAGAGCCAGAGACGACAGGCAGAGTGCGTCACCACGTACAATGAAACAGGTACTTCACCTGGAAGAAGGTTTTTCTTGGCCCCAGCCCTGTGATTTCAGGACAGACCCACTGGGAGAAGCTGGCACTGAGCAGGTCCCCAGGAGCCTGTAGCTGTCACAATCCCTTCTGTGAGGAATGGCCTGAAGGGCTTGTCCACATTCATGAGAGGACTTGGAGGCAGTTCAGCATCTTAATATCTAAAGATGCTAATGTTGCAAAAAGAGAAAAAAAAGAGCAAATATGGGCAATGGTAACTATCTGCACAGAGGGAGCTGGGAGCCTTCTGTAGCGTTAGAAAATTCTCTAGAAAACAGTGATGTTCCCCCCATCCCAGTTTCTCTTGGGCCAGGAGGGGAGAGGGGAATAGCCAGAGGTCTCCAACAGCTGGGAATGACAGGGCAAGTACTACCAGCAACTGGGGAAATCTCTCCCTCAGACCAGGACCTGAATACTTTCCACTATGTAGGAAAGAGGAAACTTATATCCTAGGCTCCAGTTTATAGTGTTTCTTTTAAAATCAGCGATTTACCAGCTATGGTGTAGACAGCAGTCACTGCTAGCAAGACCACAGTGGACAAGTAGAGGTTCCAGCCCAAAGAGATTTGGATGAACAATGCTCCGGAAAAAATGTCTGTCTGGAATAAAAAAACCCAAGGGCAGTCTGGCATTAGTAGTGCTTCGTGCAAGTGAAATCTAATAAAGCAGCCTGCAGCCCTCTGCGACTGAAAGCATTGACGAGGGAGGACACCAGGAAGGTGAAGTGGAAGAGGAGGAGAGAGCATGGGGCTGCTGGCTGTGAACCTTCTTGTTCCCGGTGTAAGGAAGATATTTCCTCCAGGTCAGAGCTCTCAGCATCTGGGAGCTGGGGCAGCAGGAGGATGAAAAGCAAGGTCCCACACCAAGGGACTACAAAGCAACCGAAAGACTATCTTACAGGCAGCCTTCATGGCATGTAACCCTCACTGGCACAGGCAGGTATTGGTGACAAATGCCACTCCTTTTGCTGACTGTGAAGACATCCGTGGGGAGCAGGAGTCAATGTGTCCGCAGGCAGACACAGGAGGGAAAGGGGGGCAAATAGCAGAGACCAGGTTCTTCCCAAGACTACATCTTGGTGGCCTAGTGGCCAGGAGACACTCCTGCTTGAAAGACCCCTAAAGAATCACTGATGTCTTGTGCCATGATTTATTTATCTGAAAAGGTCAACAGCTTGCTTTTCTATTCATGCAGTTCAGCATACTAGAATGACTCCAGAAAAACAGGTTATACCTGCTGAGGACCTCACTAGAAATACAGAAACCCCCATCGGCTTTGTTTTGTTTGGATCTACTGGCAGAGAGAGTGAAACCAGAAACTGGGAAAAACCTGGACTTACACAGATAACATCGTTCAAATGCAGAAGGTGATATGGGACATGTGTGTGTTGGGAAATCAGTTTGAAGGACACCTGCAAATCTGGTATGGGGTGAGATACAGGTTAAGACATTTGCCAAGGGAGACAGAAGGGATGGAGCAAGATTTCTTGTTGCTGTACCTGAAATAAGCACCTTAAAAGCAAGCACCCAGTGCAACTCCTGACCTCTGCAGCTCTGAGATAGGACAAACACTGTCAGTGCACCACAGGAACCACTGTGTCTTCTGCTTTTTTACTTCCCAGCAGGAAATACAAACACCTCTGTAGCCATGCAGGATAGCATTTGACAACACTGTTTATTGCGATCTCTGTTTTTCTTTGTGAGCAGGGAAGACTCTGCAATGCCCTAGTTGCTAACCTATGTTTGGGCAAAAAGCACAGGGAGAAAAATCCTTCTTGTAACCAACTGCCTGCTGTCCAGCCAGCTGCTAAATGAGCTCTCTACAAACAATAGCACCGCTTAATAGAAAGCACCTGTCATGCCCATAAACTCCACCAGCCACATCCGTCAGCCACGCGTGGATTAGCTGCACAGAGGAGAAACTACTGAGATGAAACAGCAATGACTGAGGCCAGGGTCCTGCTCTGAAAGGCATTGGCAAATACTGCTCTGCTGAAGGGCATTTTGAAAGACTGGTCTGTTTTCACCACATACATTGACTGCGTAGCTGTGCACATTGTGGTGCCGTTGCAGGAGAGATCTTCCATTTACCCCTCACGGGTAAAGGCGCTTCAAATGCCTCTTTGCAAGACCTCATCCTGGGCAATGCCTCAGTCCCACAGAGCAAATCTCCTGGAGGCAGCGGTGACAGCAATGGGTGACATGACCAAGAGCTGGCCATTAAAGGAGGAAATTCATCCCATACTCCCAGCCTGGAACTCCTCTTAATGCCCCTCCCAGGGCCTGAGACATAATAAGCCTGGGAGAAGGACCCTGAAGCCAGCTGCAAAAGGCACATGGGTGCCTCATCTCCAGTCAATGTCTTCCAAGGCAATCTGACATCTAAATACTTCAGTAGGGTCTAGTGAATACTGACTTGTACTGGCCATGGGACAATCAGCTGGAGACAAAGCGCTGACATTTTCAGTCCCTGTAATGGACTCTGAAATACAGTCCTCTCCCTCCAAGGGCACAGGTAGTTCTTGGCAAATCTCTGAGTGTAAGTTCTTTATTAATGGCATTTAAATGAAGGGAAATACCCAGTAGCTTACATTGCTTATTTGCTACCAGCAGGGTACAATGCTACAAGCAATCCAGGAAAGATGCTGAGTTTTGTCTTAAGCCAGAACCTACCTCCCTTTCACCATACCCCTTTTATACCACACAAGTGACAGAAAGAAAGAGGCATAACCATAACATACCTAATGCTGAAAACTCAGCTACAAGAACAACAGCAGATTTATGATAATTTAAGAGAATTTCACATCTACAAGATGCAGCCAGCCAGATCCTCAGATGGGGTAATGCTACAGTTTCCCCTGTCTATATTGCCTAAGGTTTGATCTGATAGAAGAGAAAAAGCAGGCAGACAGCTTATGGTACTGTTTAGTAATTAGCTGCCATATCCCTGTAAAGTTCTCACTGTGCATTGCTGTTTAATGAGGGCTCTCTCTCTTAGGATAGGTCTCCATGATCAATACAGAGGCAGGTATTTACTTGAGCGAAGCAGCACACTAACACACTGCTAGTGTTTCTGGTAGCTGAGCTGGTCCTTTCAAGGACATCTGAGTTCTCCCCGAGCAGCCCTGCATTGTACCAGGATGACCTACCCCTGCCCTAGACACAAGGGTTGTGCTCAGTTGGATACATACGGATATCTTGGTGAATATATAGAGAATGAGGGACAGTACGGACATGTAGATTTGTATCCTCTGCCCTCCAAATCTCTTCTGCAGGTATTCAGGCATGGTGACCACTCCTGCTGCGATGTAAACAGGCACAAAGATCCAGCCGAGAGCCAGAAGTGCCCAGGTAGCCTGTTAAGGAGACAGAGAAAATAAAGGCACATGATTCAACACATGGGAATGTCCTTCTCCTCTGCCCTTTCAGTGGACATCCTAAGAAAGCAGAAGGGTACAATGCCATGCAATATATTTGGGAAGCAGTCTGACTTTTTCTCCCTGCTCAGATGATACGACAAATGGAGGAATTATTACAATATAATTAGAAGCTTTTGAAGCTATCCTCCTAAGTCCCGTGTGGCACATCCTGTGCCATCTCCTGGTCTTTTGGGCAAGATGATGTATTCTGTTGCTCTGGATCTCTGAAAGATGCTGGTGTATTTGGTGGCCTTTGAAACCACTGATGCTGTGGCAGTGAAGAGTTAAGTGGTTCAGAGAAGGATGGGAGCATCTGTTTGTTGCTTGATTAGCAAGTGATGAGGCTGAGGCAGCAGACTGTCCCTGCGGAGCATAAAAATAAGCAACAGCAAGACTCTGCCAGGATGTTCTCCTTGCAGGCTGACGCAGATGTGCTTCTGTCGCTGGTAGATAAAGGGGCAGTTCAGTTGCTTTGCCACAGGTGAAGGGTCTTTTAGCAGGTGTAAAGGCATCTCCCATCATGTATTTCTTCTCTGAAACCCAGCAAAAGCCTAAACAGGAAATCTTGAACATAAGTAAGAGCCATTGGATTATCAAACCTCACCTCCTGGCTGTCTCAGGCCATTACCTTTCATCCAAGTACCTTACATTAGTCCAGATTTTACTTTGATCAGTTATTTAAGTTACAGAAATGAAACTGATCCCTGTGAGCAGAAATTGTGAGTGATCAAGGAGAACAGCCGTGGCAGAGACTGGCTTAGGTAAAAGATGCTCATATGATCCCTGCAGCTGAGTGATGTCCCATGACAAAGGGAGAGAATAATGCCATATCTAAGGTCCCTTTCCAATCTGAAAGAAATGAATCTAAACTCATGAAGTTAGATTTGCCTTGACATACAATCTTGTCTTCATGGGCTTCTAAAATTACTTGAATAGATTTACTTAAAGTACAGCGATATTGGTATGTCCTATGTGCACCAGGCTGAACACAGGCTCTGGTTTCTTCACAAGGACTTAAAGGTGATCTTAATGGTTTAGAAAAAAAACAGTGCAGTGAACAGATATCCCAGAAAAGAGCTTTTGGTGAGCCCTGCCTGTCCTTGGCAAGTATCTGGCACTATTAGCAGTCTCTGCTGATATAGACAAGAGATTTAGAGTTAGGTGAGTGATGTTTATTGTGAGGCTGGCACTAATCTCACTCCTCATCAGTGCAGCTGAGAAATTTCATTAGCATCATACACAAAGGGCCTGGTTTTCATGCTCTGTGTGGTGTCAGTGGCAATTTTCCAGGCCACTTCAATAGGGCAGAATGAGACCTGCCTTCACACCCAGATGTTCACCCCAGAGACATCCCATTTTGGCAGCTGACAAGTGAAGGCAGTGTTGCCGATTCTCATGGCTTTACACTGAATTTAAGAGCACATGCTCCTTTTTTTTCAAACTCCCTGTACCCAGAATCCTGTGATTATCCAAGTACCTTTTCAGCATTCATTATCTTTTATTTTAATCTTCATGAGTGCAGACTAAAGCTTAAAAATATGGCCATGTGCTTCTGGGAAGGTCAAAGAGCTAATAATTTTAGTGGATTCCACTTAAACTAAAATAAAGATCTCATGTTTTTAAGGCTGTCTGAATGCCTGGAGGCTTCTCTCCTGAGGCTTGAGAACTTGTAGTTGCCCATACTGTTAGCATCTGATTTTGCAGACAAACCCCCAGTCCCTTTGTAAACAGTGACATCTTAGTTGACAACATAACCGACTCTTACGTTCCACTCAAAGCCCCCAACAGCAAGGCCCCCAGCTGCTCCAGTGCCCGCCAGGCCGATGAATAAGCCACTGCCCACGTTGCTTGACATCAGGGATGCTCCAATCTGAAACACATGGCACAGGCACAAAACCCACAAAGTCACCTTGAGGAACTTCTGTATCAGCCCAAGCATTTCCCCCCAGCACTCTCTTTCCCCAGGGCCTCGTCTCCTTGTAGGTAGGTAGTTGGGTGCTAATGGAGAGTTGAGTTTTCCTTTTAAAGAAAACTACGTTTTTATACCTTAAAGCGGGTGTGCCCGCTCTCTTCCACCGCCCCTACTCCAATGCAAAGCTTAATCTCAGAATCGGGGTTCACTCTGTCAGGGGTTCTCCTGAGACACACGCCTGTTATGGGGACTACAGCGGGGTGAGGGAAGTCTGGTGGCAGCCACAGATACCTCAGTGTCCATGAAACATGATGGATTTCTCCATTCCCTTGTTACTCAGCCAGCAACGTGCCTTGTCCAGCCTTGCCGACCCTTGCTCTACCTCTCCATGTCTTGCCGACAGCCCAGCCTCTTTTGTCTTGCACTGAACATGCATGTGGTGGTTTACACAGCCAGGGTGACAGGAGTGCTCTCTTGGAGCTCCTCCTAAGGGAGGAGGTTCCTGAACCATAGCAGGGACGATGTTAGAAACATGCAGACCTTTTGTGTTTAATGTCTACACATAAGTTCAAAGATATTCAGCTCTGCAGTAGGCTTGAAAATGCTAATGCCTCAGGTTAACTTTAACTGCAGGCTGTAGGCATGGTAGGCTGTCCCTACCATGGCTCATTGACACCCTAATTGGAAGAATGCGAGCTCCAAGGCACTTTAAACAGGGCAAAGACTATCTGACTTAATTACTACTTTTATTTGGCATAAGTTTTCTGTATGCCAACGCCAAATCTCTCTCAGGGTCAAATGAGAAGTTACCCCAAGGACAAGTCTAGCCCTTTTGTCTCCAGAGAAAGTTTGCTTTTAGCCACATCGCCTACAAGGAGCTTTTCTCTCCTTAGTACTCCTAAATGTGAAATAAAAAAAGATGGAACTTGATCTGCTTCTCACCTTTGAGCAAGGTAAAACATTAATGCGGCATCAACACCCACACTGATTCCTGCCAACAGCTCTGCCTTCTTGTCTGTCTAAGGAAACTCCTGATTAGAGAGCTGGCTGCTGCAACATGAACTTGCAACTGAGGTGGGGACCGGTGCTCTCAAAAGATGTAAACAGTTTTCCTGATATCTATATCAGACACACAAATACAAAAGATATATTGCACAGGAGCAGCAATATAATATCAGGGTTTAGTTGAGGCTGCCTAACACACAGCAGAAATCTGTCACCCCTGTAAAAAAAAAAATAAAATACATGTAAGCCAGTCATGTACTCAAGGTGAAGGCCATGAGGAGCTGAGCCTGCAGGAGTGCTGCAGAGGTGGAACCAGCTCTCTGACAAACAAAACTGAAAAGTGAACAGCATTATAGAGGTTGCTTTGAACCTGGAAAGGTAAGTCAGGAGAGCCGAGAGCCAACCTTGGAGCCAAAAGCAATGAGAATGTTATTGGGTTTGTTTTTTAAAAAAAAAAAAGAAAAAAAGAACGATGTTGGGGAAAAAATGCTCCATTTTAGTATCTTTTAATTTCTCCCCTCCTAATTAGAAAAAAAAATCAAGCTAAGCTTTTCTATTAAATGTCACTTGGCCGAGACAGAAGTATAAAGAACATTTAAGGAATAACAGATTTCAGAGAGGTGTATGTGTCTCTGATGAAAGAGGCTGAAAATCTAGCCTAGTGAATTTATGGGCAATGTACATCCAAAGGAAAAAAAGAAAAAAATACAGTGTTTTGGTTGAGAAGTGCATTCCGTTACCCACGACTCACTGGAGAGATATATCATGCTAGAGTCTGGCATTGGCTGAGAAGGATCTTTATTCCTGTGGCATTTTTATTCCTTTCAAACTTTAAATTATCTTTATATGTACCTTTCACTCCCAAGAAAAGGCGCCTTCAATAGATTTTTTTTTTCTTCATAGTGAAGATTTATACTTCAGTGGTTTGAAGTTTATATCCTTTACATCGTTAGTCAATAATCTCAACTTTACTCTAAATAGCAAGGGCTCAGAAAGTCCTGGGCTTTGGGGTTATATTTTCTTCAGTCTCTAAATGCTTTTTTACTGGATAGCACATTCCTAGATTACCTAATGCTCTCTTGGCTTGGGGACAACCATATCTTTGGTGAGTTGGGGCCAAAGAGTTTCAAACGCAGATAGGCAGACAACGCTCCATCACTTCCATCAATGTGAGCATTTTTATTGCTGACTTTAGCAGAGAAATCGAGTTCAAAAAACCTGAAGATGCTGAACTATCCTTTTGGCCCGGCAGCTCCATGCTGTAGCCCATTAGCAAAGCTGCGTGGGGTGATTCCAGGTGGATCCTCTTCCTCCCAAGACTACAGTCAAAACATGTATGGACTGGGTCCCTTCGCTAGACCTGCCCTCCATACATGTGGAATTGCTTTCAAACCATGAGAAACAGAGGGATGCACTTCACTCACAGGCCACCAAGTCATGGATCGTCCAGCTAGGAAATAGCCTCCAATGGTCCCCCGGCTTGCTCGTATCGACGACTGGAAGCACAGGAAAAAGAAAAGTGTTTTCCTCCATTCACCCACCCTCAAGTGAGACCCAGTGCCCATCCCAGTAGCCTTGAAACATTCCATCAGCAGCCTCTTGCACCACTCTAGTCCTACTCCCTTGGGTGTCACTGCAGTCAACTGGCTCGCCCTACTCGGAGCAGCACAGACAGGTAGTGCATGGCCCTGACGCAGGCTGAAGCAGGGACCCTGTGGAAAGGCATCTAATTTTGAGAGATCTAGGGGTTTGTCTGCTCTCAGCCATGTGAAGATATGTGTTTGCAGCTCCAAGAAAGGCTGCCCACCTTCTGATGACGGTATGCATTAAGAGGAAGCATTTCCCTCCTCACTGTCCAGCACCCCTAGCAAATGCCTTCAGAGCCAAATAAGGGAGAACATGGCACAGGGGTGGGAATCAGAGGACAACCTTGTACCCCATGGGATGCCATCAAGGTCTGCCTTTGGGCATGACACGCAGGTGCACTCCAGGATGGCTAGCAATGTCCTGCTGCAGCTCCTGCTGCCTTGCTTCTTCCCACTGCTGTGGATTCAGGATTTCCAGCAGCCCCACACTTGTATGGCCACATCAGGCAGCCCCATCTAGGAACTGCATGAGAACTGCAGGGATTTCAAGAGCAATAGGATGTGCATAGGCCAGCAAGCCCCTCCAATGCGACTGAGGCTGACTGTGCTTGCTGTTTGCAGCAACCAGGAACTTGTAGTCGGGCACCGTAATAAAATGGTTTGCTGCAAAATGCCTGTGCACATGGCAGCACCCAGACCAGTGAGCAGCACTGCCACCAAGCCAGGAGAAGGCTGGAGGCCTGGTCTAAGCATCAGCTCCAAAAATTATTTTGTGTATCTGTTAAGTACACCAGGCTTCACCATTGCTTCTGCCTCTCTTTGTGCAGGTTTCTGGTAGTCCAGCTTTGGAAAGAAGCTGCTTGTACCTACTTAATTACTTCCCCTTGAATGTACCCATTGGGAATGAGGAAAAACCACTTCAGCCAACCAGAAGACTGTAGGTGTCCATGAAAGAGGCCTTTGCAACATGAACAAATAATTAGTAACAATCTTCCCAAGGCTTTTTAAAGTCCCATTTCAGTCTTCTCCCCCTCAACCCAACTTTTCTCTTTCCCTTGCCCCCTGCCTGCCCACACCCTGGTGTGAGACTACTTTGCAGCTTGGGAGGTAGACATCAACCCCAGAACAACCTCCAGGGAATGACCCCTTGGTTGTCCCCATGCAGGGGTAGGGGTGAGGCCTCACAGAAAGATCACTGTCACCCCACAAACCTGCTCAGCAGGCCATGGGATAACGGTGTGTGCAGAGGATGCCCTTCGCAGGTAAACACCTTTGTACCCAGGAGGGGTCCAGGGAGGATCAAAGGCTCTCCGCCTCAGGCAGACCTAAACCCAGTCACCTTGGGCACTCACCCATATCCCGACGACGAGGACAAAGGCAAAGTAAAAAACCACAACGATAATGTCTGCCACCCCAAAGGCCACTGTTGTGTCCCCCGGCAGCGCGGGCAGCTCCGTGGCGGCTGGGGTCGTCTGGCTCATGGCTGCGAGCGAAGTGCTGATTTTCTCTCTCACACTGGACTTTGGTGCACGTTGGCCTTCATCGCTTCCCTTGTAATAATTAACAGGATGGAGAAGGTGTGAGTGGGGAGCGGGAGCCAGGCAGGACTGTGGCTGGCGTTCCACAGCAGGCCCCAGCAGGAGCTTTGGCTCCATGGTTCACCAGTGAGGACCTCCCCATCGTTCTGTGGTGTGAGCATCCCTCCCAGATGCTCCTGCGTCCTTTTACCAGCAGTCACCTATCCTGCCCATTTACCCACTGGTGACAGCCACTGGGATGGCAAACGGATAAGTGTCACATCGTCTTGTCGCCCACCCCTCTTTCACATCATTTTCTCCACAGCATCCTAGAGAGGAAAGTTCCTCCTAAGAGGAGCTGCCATGGAGGGGAGTTGGTCCTTCTTCCTGGTGCGGGCGGTAAGGACATGGATCCGTGCAGGATGGGTGCAGCACCTGCACCACCCTCCCGGGGCAGGACCAGCCGCAGGCGAGGGCACTGGTGCCCCCTCCCTCTCTCGGTCCAGCCATGTGCTGCCTCCTTCACCCTGCGCTGCAGCTCAGGGATACCCCGTGCTGCAGAGACCCACAGCCCCGGCAGATGGTCAGCAGACAGGGAGCACATGTTACGCTGTACATTCGCTTTGTAGATAACAACAGGGGGAAGTGCAGGGAGGAGACAGCTGAGTTTTCTTGCCGGGCTCTCCAGCGTGCCCGTGGCCAGCAGCGAAGGAGTTAAGCTGCTTGCGTGACAAGCAGAGCCAATGCAGGTCACCTCGAGTCGGGAAAGCTGCAGTGGCAGCAGGAGCAGCAGCTGTCCTGGGGCACGGGCAGGTAGGAGCGGGCTGTCCCCTACCACAGCAGCAAACTGCGAACCACAGGTCCTCCTCCCCGTCCTGCCAGCTGCCTGGTGCAGCAGAGTCATTTCTCAGCTGTGTGGGATGTCTCGCCCTTCTCCACCTCTTAATGCTGGGGCCAGGCAGGACCTGTGCCTCTACCTCCCTCTGCACCAGGGCTCTGCTCAGAGGCACTGGGAGGAGTCCAGGACGGTCCCTGCGAGGGCTTCAGTTGATGGTCATAACCCCAAAGCCTGAGACAGGCAGGTGGGCACAGACCTGGCTTCTCAGTGTGGTTCCTAATGATGCTAAAAGACATTTGCTTCCCACAGATTCTGGCTCCTGACACCACCCTCAAAGCCATGGGGGCTTGTGGCATCCATTTCCTCCTTAGTTTATAAACACAAACATCTCCAGACCATGGCTGGCCCAGGTCACCCTCTGCAGATATCTCTCCTCTCTCTCCACTGGCTGAGGAAGAGCTACTTTTCTCCTTTCTGTTGAGTGCCCACAGTGCTGTGAATGCCCCTCCAAGACAGTGTCAGTTCCCTGCCTCACTTTCCCCACCCATGCTAGCACCAGGGAAATCACAAGCATGCTGGAGATGTTTCCTGAGTGCTCCTATGGAGGGGATGCTGCTGTAGGAGAAGACAGGGCAGTGGGTTGGGCTAGCAGGCAAAGGCAGGTGCTACGACTGATGTGCTTGGGAGAGGTTTGGTTTGGGGCTGCCACCCTGGCAGGCTCAGCAGGACTTACCTTGGGGCCTGTCAGAAAAGAAATCATGAAGAGCTCTAGCTGGATGCTAAAAGAAAGAGGAGAACACTTGGGACACACACAGGGTGGTCCTGACTGTGGTAGCAGCCCCCAAGACCCAAGCTCCAACACGGCTGCAAAGGTCCCTCCATTACCTCTGTCTGCAGCTACCTCATACCTGCTAGTGGGGGACAGGACACCTCAGCTGGGGCACCAGCCTGGTCTGGAGACAAGGTGGGGACCCTCCAGCACCAGCCCAGCTCTCCTTGACACCACCAGCCCTCCGAATCAGGGCACAACGTGTGGGTCACACCGCCCCTCTGCTCCTTCGTTGGGACAGCTTTGGGAGGGTCGCCCAAGACTCCTACCGGGTTTGCAGAGCCATTACAGACCTGGCTGCGGGGCACAAGCCTTCTCCAGGCAGTCCCCCGGTCCTCAAAGCAGAACGATCTCCCACCTCCCCCACCCTCCATCATCCATGGCCCCTCACCCCATGACATATCAGGTGGGATATTTTAAACTGCAGAGAGCTCTGCTTGTTCTTGGTTTCAAGGGAGGCCACAAAACCTCTCTCTTATTTTGTTTTATCCCCCTCTGTCCCAGTGTTTTCTTGCAAATGCTGGCTGCCTGCTTGCTCACTAATTGCACGGCCAAAGCAAGGCCCCCGTCCACGCCTGCTCCCCAGTCTGAGGTTCTCTGGGAGCAGCACCTCCCCGTAGTCTCATTATCCACAAGAGGCTTTTCAAGACCAAAATGTTTCAACAAGCTGAAGTACAGTTACCAGAAATTAAATATCTGGAAGCCTAAGTAAGTCCCCTGGTGTAAACAGGCAGCTCTCCCTGTGCAGAGCTGATTTACACTCACCCACGCAGTTTTCCCTCTTAAGACTGCAGCACCCAAAAGCAAAAAGACAGTCGCCTAATCTTTAAACGCATCAAATCCCTGCCCAAGAAGCAAACAGAGCCAGTATCTCCGGTCTTCCCAAACCAGGAATCCTGCTCCCCATGGGGAGCCCAACCCAAAGTACTTGCCCAACCCAGCCCTTCACCCCACTTTCCCAAGGGGCTGTACCAGCCGCAATTAACACTTCCAAACACTTGAAAGCTTGCACCCCTGAAAAGTAAATACGTCTAATAAGCCATTCCCAGCAGCTGTGAGCTATCACGAGTCCATTGGACCCACTAGAATGATGTTGGCTTATGGTGGCAGGACCCTGTCCAGTGTTACTACACCGACTGGATCATCCCAAGCCGTAGTGGCCAACCCCGCTGCTGGTGCAATCGGGTAGGATTGCAGCGGCTGCACCTTGAATGCGGACGATACCTCGAGCGTGTCTGCGGCGCCCTTCTTCGCTGCTCAGCAGTCTCGTGGCCCTCCTGCCCGCAGTCCGTTCAGGCAGGAGTTGCTCTGCTCCCCACTCCTCGGGGCCGGCTGCAGAGGCGTGTTCCTCCCGTGCTGCCCCCGGCACGTGGCCGCCGTCCCTGCCCACAGCCAAGGGGATGACGCACGCTGGTGCTGCGTGACGCCGGCCCTGGCTCCCAGCCCCGCGGCAGGAGCCCCAGGCGAGAAGCGCAGTGCGTGGTGAGAGGTGCACGGCTCCGCTGGGCCCCGGCAGCAGGGCAGCGCTTATCTCCTGCTCCATGCACTCTTAAGTCAACATCAGCAGCTATCCACCCCCAGGAGACGTGGCACTCCTTGCCCTGGGAGCGGATGGGGGAATTCACGTGCCCAGGAAACAATAACAATTCAACATAGCTGACAAACAAATGAGCAGCCATTGGAGTGAAAGATATTACAGCAGCATAAGCCCTGCAGGTGCAAGCGGGCAGATCTCTGTTGATTCTGGGGGAGACACACTCATTTGCTCCCACTTATTCCAGGGGGCCTGGCAACGCACCTCAGATGCTCTGGTTAACTGCTATGGCAAATCCATCTTCTCCTGCAGGCAGAGCACCTCAAAGCCTCTCGGTCTTGTAGGCAAAGCTGAATTTTGCTTCCCCAAAGCTGAGGGGCGGGTTGGCTTATGTTATCCGCGTTGGTGGGAGCGGTGGTGGTGGCAGAGGAAGTGCTGGGCATGGTGGGGAGGGGTGAGCCGGTGAGCATGGGGGACAAAGCTGTTGTGGGGTATCACCCATGGCATGAACAGGCACTGGTGGAGGTGTTGGCTGTACTCATGGGGGTAATGGGCACAGAGCGCTGAGCTGAGCTGAGGAATACAGATCTCCATCCTCTCCACATTCACCTCCTGAGACATCACTCCTCTACCTCCCAAAAAGCCTTTCCTCCTCCCTCCAGGACTCACTCCCTGGTGCATGCCTGGCTTCACGCAGTCTTTCTTTTGCCTTTGTGAGGGCTGCGAGCAGGGCTAGCTAACCCGGGGCAGAAGACATCCTCTGGAGCTCAGATAGCGGGGCTTGGGGCTACCTCATGTGCCTCATCTCCTTGGCCAGAGGTGGGCCATTGGCACTGAGCCCTGCAGCCGCGGCCTCTCCCAGCGCTGTCAGGATGCCCAGCAGAGCTGCAGGGCAGGCTGCAGAGGAGCAGCAGCCCCGCAGAACCGCACAGCTTAAGCAGTACCTCAGAGCTGCAACCTGCCCGCTGGAGGCCTCCTGCGGCACCGTTGACATGCTCTCGTCTCCTTGCAGCAAAAGTGACAGGACATTTAGTGTCCTCTTGTGGAGTGTGGTCCCCCACTCATGTCACAGAATGAGCCCTTCAGGGACTGGAAATTATAAGTGGCGTTTCAAAGCATGCAGCTCAAAAAAAAAAAAAAAAAAAAGTGCTGAAGAGCAAGTGTTTCTGGGGCAAAGGATGTTCGGTTAAGTGACAGGCAATTATTTTCGCAAATGTTAACGAATAAATGGACTTCCTCTTCATTATGAAGCTACTTCACAGTCGTCAGCAAATAGCTCCAATGACAATTAGTGAATTTCTAAATGGATTGAGAAATTGGCTTATATACAGATAACAATGCAATGAGGCAAGGCGATAGCCAAGCCTCACTTCTCACCTTCCCTCCTGGGGGGATTTTTTTTCTGCGTGCTGGATGGGTGAGGCATTCAGCTAACCATTATTTTCTTCTCAGCCCTTTCTCAGGGGGAATGACTCTTGAATAAAATCCAGCAGTTTAATTTTGGTTTGATATGAAAGGGCTTTAAATGTATTTAATGTTTAAAGGCGAGCTATTCAGCTCAGAGCCTGCTCCGGAGGAAGAGCGCGGTGGGGAGCAGGCAGGGCGGTGGGAAGAGGAGCAGACCCCCGGGAAGCTGCAGCAGTGCTACCACAGCTCTTTTCTTCCCTCTGCAGGCCACACTCTGATTTTCACTCCTGGACTGTCCCAGAAACCTGGAGCAAGTCCATCACTTCAAGTCTCCTCGCTTTTTCTTTTTTTTTTTTTTTTTTTTTTTTTTTGTTTAACCCTGGGGTGAGTCAGGGATACCTGTGCTGAAGGCAGTGGTATAAACGCTGTGCAGACGAGCCGGGGAAGGTGCTGGTTTGGGGGGGAACCTCGGTACCTTGGCAGGCTCCCTTGTGCACCCATCACACCAGGGGGAAAGCTCACAGCTCTGTGCACTGGGGACTACTCCTGCCCGCTCCCGGGGAGGGGGAGAGCCATGCGGAGGATGCGTTTGCTCAGCCTCAGCCATGCAGTGCTGGTGCGGAGGCAGCGGGCTCACAGGGGATGCGCTTTGTTTGGGCTTCCGCCTCAGCAGGGAGCTGCCAGCATGGACCTCTCCCAGCAAGCGGCACTGACCATCGCTTACCCCCTCCTCACTCCATCCTGAAGGCCACCTGTAGCTCCTGCCTGAGCACGGTGGACCCATGACCCTGTCATTTGTGTGTAGATTATGCCTTGATATACAGGGCAGCTTCGAGTTAGCATATAGTTTTTGCTGCACTTAATTGGGACAGCTGCTGAGAGGAGATGCCTTGGGCTAGGCACGGTCTTACCAACCAGTCAGTCTAGGCTGAAGTGAACATTACTGAGAGTGGAGTCCCATCCCATCTGCCTTTATCCAGACGACTCATCTGCCGCCCCAAACAAGGGTTTGCACCTCTCCGTTCAGCTGAGCTGCCGTGACTCCTCTGGTTGCCCCTTCCATCCTCATCCGCCCTGCTGGGAAACTTCAGTGAGTGCTGGGAAACTAAGGTGAGAAGCCACAGGAGGAGTTTCAAGTCACACTTCCAGCTGCAGCTGCCTAGAAAAATCATTCTAGGACCAAGTAGACTTAGGCTGGATAAAATATGTCACATTTACTGAGTGACTTTTCTGACTAACAGCCAGACTTTGAAAGATATTAGCAAGGGTAAAACATTAAGTGACAGAACAAGGACACTTTAGATGAAGGATGTTGTTCTCCCTTTCATTTACTCCCCTGTACAGTCTTGCAAAGATCTCAGCAGAGTAAGTGTCCTTATTGATGGATACACTATCCTTGTTAAGATGGGACAATATACTTATTCACAGCTTTCATCCTTGTCAGGAAGGCACAAAGCAAACAGATATAACTAATGAAGATTTAGCTATAACATAATGTCTTTGCCAACTCCATGCAGAAGTCTGGGTAAAAGCCCTGGGAATAAATCTTTTTGTAAGAGCATTTTTAATGAATTTAAGACACGAAGAGATCTACTTGTAGTTTGTATTAGGACGCTGGGTATTGCTTTTCTGGAAAGATGGTTCAGGTTTGGAGTACAATGAAATGATGGTCTGAGAAACACCAAGGAAGAAGTGAAAGCCACATAAGCCCTACGATCTGAGCCACAAATTACTGTGTTCATGGGGATGCTGCACGATGAGGCTGTTGTGAGCTGTGACCGTTAGCTACCACCAGCAAGATGAATATTCAATAATAATGAATCAACAAGCAAAAGAGATGGAGGAGTTGCATTAAGAACATGTCCACCTCATTTCACCCTCTCTGGATGACAGCCAGCCAAGGGGGAGGGAGTGTGAGTCATGGGAGGTGGTCATGGAAGAGGTGAGTCATGCTCCACAGCAAAGCAGGTAAGATAATGCTTCACAGCCCCTGCAAAGGGCATGTTTGGTAGGTACTATAGGAACAACCAGTTTCCTTTGATGTTCTCCTGCAATCCATTGTCTGAGAATCACGAGGAACTTAGACCAAGACTGGTAAAACTGGAGGTGGTGCAACGATCACCTGGAAAGCTCCTGTGGGAGAGGGGAGGGGGTGGGCTCATACCCATCTCTGTTTCCCGGTATGACCTTGCACAACCCTTTTACAGATCACACAGTGGGGAAGAAAACAGTCTTTGCTGAATGATTTTGACATGTGCTCTGTAAATAAAAAAGCACTCTCTACACACAACTAAAAAGTGATCCAATGCGTTTAAATTTTCACTGTATGGCCCGTTTCAAGAGAAAAGGCTCCATGACAAAACCACAGATGTCAACAGCGCGGATGTTTTGGAACTGCAAATTCAGACAGGTATTGGCAGCTTTGATCCATCTCCACTTGGTGACTATTGAGAAAATCCTTCTTCATGTCAGGGAAAAAATGGCAAGGAAGAATGAGATCCTTCATTTTAGTTAGGAGGCAGGTTAAGGACATTCTCCCTTTTGACAGATTAGTCAATGTTTGGGAGTTTGGCTGTTGTTCTCACCAGGAGGTAAAGTCTGGTGCAAACCTGCTTGTTTAGAAATATTGAAGTCCAACAGAAGGAATCAAGGAAAGGTTTATTCCCAGCTGGCACTTTGTCCCAGAGCTCTGCAGGGCTTTTATTAAAGTTACAAGGTCTTCCCCATGATCTTCTGTGCTCCTTCTTTCCCTCCCTCATATGCAGCTCCCTCACGCAGTGCCTGTTCCCCATGCCTGCCTCAGGGCCCCAAGGAAAACCTCTCTGCCAGCATGATGTGGCTGCTGACCCTCCCTTGAATGCAGTCGTGAAAGTCTGGAGCAGCAGCTCCTCTTGCTCCAATGAGCAGCCTATGAACACACCTAATTTCTTTCACATCCAGGCTCAGTGAAAGACAATTATATTTCATTGTCACTTCCCTGTAGTCACTGTGTTATGGACTCTCATGGAACTGGAAATGAAATCCATGTCTTTTGAGTCAAACCTATAGCTGCAAGACCCTGTGTTTAGCTTCAGCAAGAGCTTTCTACAGTCTGTCGATCCATTTCTAGTTGGAACACTTTTCAAAGCAAACTGGACAGATAAGATACAACTTTTTTTTTTTGTAGAAAGGAGAATTTTTCAAGGATGCAGCATTTCCTTTGACTAGTCAATAAAATAGATGTCGAAAAGCTCTAAGGATGAAGGATATATATGAAGTGAGTACAGTCTTCAGAGTTACTATCCCTAAGGAAAAGAACCAGCAAGGCAGGCTGAGCCAAAATGGTTGCTAAAAGAACGAAGGGCAGGGAGGATGGAGGGGGGGGTGGAATCAAACTTAATGGTTTGTTACAGTTTGTGGGGACTGAGGAAACAAAGTCTGGAACTGAAGGAGTTGTCAGGCAGTGAGATAGGGTTACACTTCCTCCACACAGAGCCTGCAGTGTTGGCTTGATTAGGCGAAAGAACTTGGGATTGCTACAGAGAAAGCCGCCTTGCTCCCTGTCAACTTGCAAAAGCTAATCAGCATCCCAAAATGACAGCTCCCTCCAGGGCTGAGATTTCTTAAAACAAAACTAAAATAAAAATAAAAAGCCTCCATGGTCCAGTTTCTAACCTAGCTGCACTACAAAAAAAAAAGTAGAATGGGATAGAAAGACTATGACATTCTTCAGCAACACCCCCAATGCTAATCTTCCTCGTGATAATAATGATAATAATTTATATGACTCCTATACCTTAGTCGAGCAGCTTGTATCCTGAGGAATACATCAGACTTGATAAACTACTGCCATCAACTTGCACAGTGTGATGAGACTTAGCGTGGGAGGATGCTGCTGTTTCATGATGCCCTGGAGAAGCTGAGGACAAAACGTGATAAAAAGCCCCATGCGGAGCTGCATTTCCAGGGGGGGTGTTTGAGTACATGGAAAGGGAATCATCCGGTTTGGGACACTGGCCAGGACACAAGAAATAATGCCCTTATTCTTGGCCAAAGCATCAGTGGAGTTTTGTTACTGTCAACACCAAGCCTTAAAAATTCTTGAGTTGGGGAGCAAAATGGAATGATACTAGCTTAGATAACATGAGGATTTTTTTTCTTTTTTAGGAGTGAAGCTTTTTTGTTCCTTCTGGTTTTTGTTCCCTGAGGGTGCATCTTTATACTTTTCTCCATCACAAGGAGTTCTAGCAGTGAGTCTCATATTTACATGAAATTTGGAATGCTTACTGCAGTCTCATGACTCCAGAAACTGGGTCTTTAGGGAAAGCAATAAACCTCACCAGTTCCACAGGAGAATTGCCAATGCTGGCGCTCAGCTGAGGCCCCGCTCTTACACTCCCCCACTCTCCTCGCACAGTCTCTGCTCTTCGACGTGCAGCCTTCCAACTGCAGCTCCGAGGGCGGGTCTCCAAGAGGACCTCAAGAAACAAGCTCTTCGGTGAGCAATTAAACTGATGAAACCTGCTTTCCTTTGGATGTACATCCTAGGACAGGAGGCTCTGGTGTCAGAGGACAGTGTGAGGCCTCACACATCCATCCTGGTGGTCAGAGTACACTGCTGCCGTGGATTCTCTCCTGACTAACGAGGGTTAAAGCTCACACTTTAATATTTCCTTTGCTGGTGGGACTGATAGGGTCTTTCTCCTCTGCTCCATCATTTATTTTCGTGAACCTTGTAAGGACTTCATATATTCAGAGCTATTAGTTCTCTACCACGCTTAGTGGTGTTCACCAATGCATCCACTAGTGACTGAGGACAGGGCTGCTGCTTACAAGGACCAATGCTCCCTTGCCACCTCCTCCCTGTGATCACCCCAGGAAATCCCTCTTCCAAATCCAGTGAAATAAGTTACTCGGACAACTTGTGGCAGTATCTATGGCTTTTCACCTCCCACCTACAGCAGTCCTGCATGCAGGGAAGGCAGGAATGGCGTCACAGGGCTTAGCACTGCCTGGGACATTTGCACACCTATTAGCTCTATACCATAACCCAAAGCAAAAGGGGTGATGTGTTTGGCTGTATGCAGAGGGGATGGATGTCTGCTGGCAGGTCGCACAACAGGCCACGCCTGGCCACCATGTTACGTGACATACCTGACAAGGTCTGAGATAAGAGGGGCAGCTGCAGCGCTGGGCTGCGGGCAGGGAGAGGGTGTTTCCAGTCCAACCAGAGGTGCAAGTAGCACCGTGAACCTACTGTTCATGCTGTGAGGGACAGTTAGTATTCATGCAATAGCCCTGGGCCCCATCTGACTCATATCTTCTTTGGCAAATATGCAGCAGAACAGCTCTAAAGTTGCAGAATTCAATGTAAAAAAAAAAAAAAAAATCCACCCACTACGCAAAGAACCAAGCTCTCAATAACCACTTCACTTTTTGCCAACTTGCTTTTCTGTGCCTAAGTGACCAGAAACCAGCAGAAACATATTTTAACAGCTTGTTTCCCGTCTCTTCCCTGCCTTCCCAAGGCAGGTTTAATATCTCTCCAGAAAAAAATTAGTCTCCAATAAATCATCAAGTTTACTGCAGCGCTTAAACCCTGCTTGTCCTTCGGTGCTTTGCTCTAACAGGATGGATGCACGCACACACACCTTGAAACAAGGTCCCTTTCGTTCAGGCAGCTCTTCGCCGTTCCCGTGCGCTGCTTTGCCCCGACTGGCGCGGGAAGCCGGCAGCTCCTGCTGCAGGTCCCCGCTCCCCGGGGCTGCCCGGCCTCGGCACCAGCTGGGGAGGGGGCCCCGGCGGCCAAGCGCCGGCTCCGGCGCCGCGGCAGCGCGGCCACCAGCAGATGGCAGCGGGAGATCGCGGAGGGGCCGCCCGCAGCGGCGCGCAGGGAAGTTTGGGGCTCCCCGGCCGCGCCAGTGCGGCTTGCGAATACTGGGTGACCGTGGCGCGGACGCGGCCTCACCGCCGAGTGGGGATGTGACCTTCCTGCTTTTCACCCCGAGCAGGGGGTGAGTGAACTGGAAGCCCCGGCAAGGATAGACAGAAGAGGCTGGGAAGGACACAGTGCCTATCCTTCCATGCAGAGGAAAAAGAAAAAAAAAAAAAAAAAAAAAAGGAAGAAATCAATTCACAGGCCACATCCCTCCTCATTTAGATCTCATTTTCTAACCTCATCCCACCTCAGACTTGCTCATGCAGGTCCCTGCCAGTCCCCAAATACATTTTGGGCAGAGTAGCTCAGAGTACAGGAGCAATCCCTGCTCCCTCTCCACACCAAAGCCTCACCCACAACTCATCACACGGCTAGGCTGCAGTAGTTCCCCACAGCACCAGGCCCAGAAGCGAGCATTAGCCTGTTATTATCACCTGCTCCGTTCATTTTCAGGCCCCACTGCTCAGGAAGGTCCCTCCCTCCATCCCAGTCAGTCCTGCAACAGGAGCATCTCATTGCACCATGCCACAACTCCTGCTTCAGCTCCGTATCCTCTTCTGAGATGTCCTTGTTTTTGTCATCATCATCACCACCCTTCTCCTTCTTCTTCTTTTCCCTCTTTACCTTCCTCCTCCTCCTACTCCCAGCTGATGGCCCAGGTGGGCTGTCTCAGGGAAGAAAGAGATACAAATCCCAGCTTACACAAAGCAGCTGTGGGAAGTGATCAGTCCCACCTGCTCACCCAGAAGGGCTTGCTTTGAGGAGCTACAGAAATGAGAGGATCTGCCCGTCCCCTGATGCATTGACTGATTAATTGATCCTTTATCAAGAGGCCATGATGGGCTCTGCTGAGAGCCCAAGGGTAACCCAAGGGTTACCCTCTCAAGCCAGGCAATAGGAATGCTTTATGTTAAAACAAAGGAAATTCCCAGAGATACCCCATCAGCTTACAAAAGTCCCCTGTTGCCCGAGGGCCAGATCCACACCTGATCCCAGGGTGTAAGGAAGCTCTGTGCATCAGCTCGGCCCCCTGCACGAACACGTAAGACAAAGAGTAGGTGGTGTGTCCCAGCAGGGTCACATCTGGGGAGCCTGCAGCATGGCTGACTCTGGGTCCACTGTCCCCCTGAGCAGTGTTTTACCCCAGGAGGATCCTTTCTGTCCCGGATCCTTGCAGCCTTCCACAGGCGGCAGAGATGACTCACACACAGAAGCTTTTCTTGGCAAGGACAAAAAAATGGAAATATCATTTTTCCTCCCCCTTCTCTCCCCAACCCCCAAAGCTTCAGTTCTGCAGAAACCAATGGGGCCAAAAAAGGGACGAGACAACACATCAAGCACTACCAGTTTAATCCAACCCCAGTTCCTCATTTACCGATGTCAGCCTCCTGTCCAAGCTTTCTTTGGCTTTCATCTCTTCTTTTATCTGCGTGCTGTCTCTGGTTTGCCCCTTCTGGTTGCTACTGCTTTGATCTCTTGAACCTCTGTAATCCAGAGCCGATTCCATGATAGCTTATGCTGAAGAAGTTGCACGTTTTTCCTCTTGTTACACTCTTTAAATTCTTTCTTTTTTTCTCCCCTGAAACTTCAGCCAGATCCCTCCTGTGCAGCAAATGGGCATTTTAGATGTCCAGCCTGGGCAAGTGACCGTTTTATAGCTCCCCAGACCCTTGGACCTTTGCATTCCTGTGCTGCTGGTTTTTGGTTTCTTCCATCATAACATAGTAGCAGTTCCCACTGTGCAGGCTAAGGGCTGTACCTGGCTTGTGGAGATCTGCAAGAGCCCCAGGATTAATCATGGAGGTTTGCCTATGCCATGTTATCTGGTCCCTAAGTGGCACAGAGAGTGTCTACTGTTCCATGGGTAATTTCATCGGACAAGCATGGGAGACACAGTGGGAACTCAGTCTGTGAGCAAACTCATTTGATTTCAGCTATTTTCTTATCCAAAGGTGGATGGTGATTATTTCGCCATCAGTACAGTCAGAGGAGGAAAAAAGACAACAGCAGAAGGATGAACAGGGGCTTTTAAGAAAGCTTTGCTATTCCCAGGTAGGGATGTAGCCATCAAGCAGTTTCGGGAGCACTCACCTTTCCCATCCTGGAGAGTGCAGGAGCACTGCAGTAGAGCCAGAGCACTGCAGTAACCACGTGGATTCCACGTGAATGGCACTCCTAGCTTGCTTGCTCAAAAAGCAACCCCTCATGTTGCTCACCAGTAGTTTTGGAATAGCTATGTGCAAAGAAAGCGCCCTCATTTTCAATTAAAAATGTGGGAGAAGGAAAACATGAGAAAATATGGTTGTGCTTTGAACTTCCTAATTCTACACTGTAAGGGACGGTGTCAGGGCAGAGAGTGTCCAAGCTCTCCTTGTGGCCCCTGGCTGATATGGACCCAGTCAAAACAGAGCAGCGAGTCACTGCGCTGAACTTTCTGCCCCAGTTTTCTGGGGTGCAGACCTATCTGAGACCAGCCTCTTCCCCTCATCCGCAGAGCCACTGCAGGGTGGGGGCTCTCCTGCCCCCGGCCCCCGCGCTGCTGCGGGGCTGCAAACTGCTGCTCGGCTTCGTCTCGGCATCGGGGGCGGCCGCGGGTGCAGCGAGATCTGCCTCTCCCCTACAGCCAGCCGCCCCCAGCTAAGGGCCCTGCTGCCTCTCCTCAGGCTGATTCCTTTTGAAAGCAAAGCACATAACATCAGGCCTGTGTTTATTTTCCCCTTAAATTAGGGTGGCTTGATTTTAATTGAGTGATCTGCCAGAGTAAGGCACGTTTGTGCAGCTGTCATCCGAAATGCATACTTGCTTGTCTTTTTCTTTTTGTCTTTTTCCTTTTTCTTTTTCTTTTTCTTTTTCTTTTTGTCTTTTTCTTTTTCTTTTTCTTTTTCTTTTTCTTTTTTCTTTTTCTTTTTCTTTTCCTTTTTCTGTTTCTTTTTTCCTTTTCCTTTTCCTTTTTTCTTTTTCCTTTTTCTTTTCCCTTTTCTGTTTCTCTTTTCCTTTTCCTTTTTTCTGTTTCTCTTTTCCTCTTTCTTTTCCTTTTTACTTTTCCTTTTTTCTCCTTCTTTTCTTTCTTTTTCTTCTTTCTTTCTCCTTCGTTCCTTCTTTCGTTCTGCCTTCATTCCTTCCTTTCTCACTTCCCTTCCTCCCTTCTTTCCTTCATATATCAACTTGCTTGATGCAACCCTTTCCAGGTTGAGCTGCCCCACTTACAGACAAGAAACAGGACAAAAGGGGAGTAATTCCCAGGGGAGCTCTGGGGGACCCAGCTGAAGTGGAGGTGTCACCTTCCTCTGAGGCCAACCCTGTCCCCCATATCTGATGTGCGAAAAGGATGCTGTGCTTCACCTTCCCCTGTTCGTGGTGATCTGGCGCATTTGTGCTCATATACTGGGTTGCATGTGCTGGTGGAGTTTGGGAAGCCAGGCGCTGAAGGAAGGCTCCAGGTCCATATCATTCCCAGACCCAGAGCTGAACAGCACAGCTCTGTTTCAGGGCTCTGACGGACAGTGGTCCTAGATATATGACACTGGGAACATCTCTGAAAAGAGCAGTTGCCCAACAGGGAGAGGGGTCTTGCTGGTGTCCTGTACAGCATCACCACCCCAGCATCCTTTAACCTCTCTAACCCTTTGTTTTACATCAAAGAAGCGTACCTTACGCTGTGGAAAGCAACCAGGGAGATACAGCCCTGCCTGATCCTTTTTCTCATCTGGAACAGCTGGAAAAAGACAGTAGCCTGAGAAATTGGCTGACCTTCTTGATGCATTCAGCTGTCTAGCCTTATATTTGTCCTTTAAATAACTTGCCAAAAAACAAACAAGCCCCAAACAACCAATCAGCGGGAAAAAAGAGCCCAAACAAAACAAGAGAGACTTCCGTTTCCAGCCTTGCCCTTCTGCAGTGGCTGGTCTGAAGTAGTTTAATCTAAACCAGGCTTCGGCAATTGCTGAAGAAAGCAATGTCCGTGGTGGGTATTTAGAGACTGGGGCTCGCCTGCCGTACACTATCCAGGGGTTTATTACCTGCTGAAAAACCTTAATGTGCTTCAGGTGCTACGTGATGACCAGATGTCGTGGCAGAAGCAGCTTGGAGAGTGGTGGTGATAGAAATGCTGCTGGGTGAATGCAGAGACATTACTGCCGAATGTGATATTCAGCCCTAGCTCATCTGTTAATACGAAAACACAGAATGGCCAAACCGGTTAGGACCAAAGGTCCGTCCAGCCCAACACCCTGTCTGTGGCAGCCAGCCGTAGTAGGTACTTGAGGAAGGATATCAGAACAGGGCACGCAGATCGTGGCTCAGGGCCAGTGATTTGTGGTGCTGGGATTTCCGGAGCCAGACATAGTGTCTTTGTATTTAATAGCCCCTGGTGAATTTTGCTTCCAGGAATTTATCCAGCTACTTCTAAATCTCTTTGTATCTACAGTTTCCTGTGGCAAGTAGTTTCACAACACGTATTTTTAGTGTTGCCCATTTTTTCATAGCCTGAGGCTGGGTGAGTTTTCCCTGTTGGATGCCACTCAAGATTAGCCCTGGATCCAGCTCACGCATGAGAAATGGATGGATGGGTGGATGGAGTCTGAAATAATGTGGCTGTTATGATCAGATGTGCAATTATCAGTGGGCCACAAGCAGGGTGTGTTTTAGGAGCCGAGACACAACTCCTCACCTGTCTGGTTATTAACAGGTCACATGTTGCTGAATGCGTTATGGAAAAAGTGAGTTTTTGAGAGTGAACAGGAACAGGAGAAGATGGGTAGAATCTGGGTAGTGAACGAAGGACAGAATGGGAGAAAATGTGTTTGTCAGATTTTTTCACACACAGAACAGTGTGGCAGCATCTGAAGGCAGCAACTGAAGGCAGCATCCCTCATCAGGGAAGTGGAAATTGTGTTCCAACAGCTTTATGCCCAGTTCAGGTAAGTAAAAGAGAGTTGCAGGCAGTGGTTTGTATGCGAAGACTTGGAAGCAAGACCTTAAAGTGGGAAATCCTACAGGGAGAAAGGATACAGCACCCACTGTTGCAGCGTATGAAAAGGCTGATTTCTCTGTGGAGGTCATACCTGGCAGACACGGCTGTCCCTTTCATTTGAGAACTGACAGCTTTCATGCTAAAGCCCACCAAGTGGCTAGGCATTTGCAAGGTAGAATAGCTGTGTTTAAATTAGGTCACCCAAGAAGTTCATCTTATCAAAGTCACTTGCATCATTTCCACCCTAATCAGGAACAGTAGTTGACAGGAATTGTTCAGCAAGCTATGGCTCAGGCATGGGGGATTTAGAAATTATTCTGAAATCCACATATGGTAAAAGCATCACAGTGCTTTATTTCCCCACCAACACGACTGACGGAGCAGAAGTGGGAATGTTTTCTACTTAGAGTCCAATTTCCAGAATTGCTCAGCTCCCATTTAGGCAACAAAGTCATTGGTCGGATGTGGGAAACAGCCAGTCAAAGGGTTGGTGCTGAGCAATTGTATGTCACCCCTTCCTTAAATGAGAAATTCAAAGCCTTCTCAGCTGACTGGCAGCCTTGTCCAAGGGCTATTTATGGATCCAGAGCCGATTTAAAAGCTGCGTGGTTGACCTCAGACACACGATAGATGGTCAGCACATTTTTCTGGGCAAGTGGAGTGCAATTCAAGATTTCTTGTAACTTTTTTTGTTCACCTGACACACGCGCTCCAAAGACAGTGAAAGACGAGAAAATAATATGGGCTTGATAAATGACCAAAAGAAAGTTTCCGATCTGTAGCAGTTCCCATTATTCTTCTTATTCTTGGCATCAGCAGAGTTATGGCAATCTTCCCTCCATTCCCCCCCAAACTCTACTCCCCCTTAACATTTTTTTTTCCTGTCAAATTCACAAGAGTGGCACCTGGGAGCATTTTGACCGAAGGGAAATTGACTGAGCAAAGTTGCCTCTTTTCAAATACATTTTCTTAAGGGACTGGAATGAATGAGAATCATAGTCATAACATGGCTAAACAGTCTTTGTTTAACTTAATGCAATATAATAACCTAAGTGTTGCAACACAGCTCCTTGCTGTGACATCCTTTTTCCATTTGCTTAATTTTCACCCCAAACACACGCTGTTAATAAGCTGCTGAGAAAATACAGCTCTTGTGACAAAATCCAGAAACTGAGACCCTGTATGGTGTGTTAGATACACAACTCTTATTTGGACTGGCAAGTGGCACTGAAATTGGTATTGCAAAATAGATCCATTTTTCTTGCTGCCAAATGTGACGGACAGATGAAAAGGGAGGGTTGAAGAAGTGGATGGCAGTAAGCAGAGAACAAATAAAATAAAATCCCTGACAGAAAGTAACATGTGAGTTAGAATAGGCATGTGATTGCCAGCAGGGAAATGCAGGATGCGGGGTGCTTTGTCAACAGCCAAAGTTAAAATAAATGTCACACTGGCATTGAAAACTGCAAGATTAAACTCCTCCTGGTGATTTATAATTTAAGAGAGAAAAAGGCAGACAGACACCCAGTGACTGGGCTCAAAAGAAAAACTCCTATTGACTTTAGTGGGTTTTGGAGCAGGTCCAGTGCAGTAAAGGTTCAAATCTGATCTCTAGAGTCAGAGAGTGTTTGGCCACGGATTTTAATCAGCAGAATCAGGCTCTTAATCAAAGTTTGTTTTACATTTCCTGCTTTTTTACTTGCTTTGTGGCAAATCTGGAAGTCATACTTGTTTTGGGGGGCTGAGTGAAAGTAAGTAAAGACTGCCATAAAATTTGTGACATCTTAAAATTAAAACACAGTTTCGTTAAGGAATATGACTAAACCTTTCCCTTTCATTTTCCCAAACCAGCCCAATGCTTTAGAAAAGCCTGAAATAAACTCTGGTTTTGTACAAACAACAATATTTTGAAAGTTTCACAAATTGTCCTGAAGATTGTCGGGGAAGGGGGTTTTCCCTAAAAAAAAAATGCAAAAGACTGTCTTACTAAGTGAAAGCTGTAAAATGCTGTATTTTATGTCATTTATATAAAACAATTTATACAAAAATGACATGGGGCCCTGTGGGAAGTAGGAAATAAGATGCAAAGACATTGGTTCCCAGCTCTTTATCCTTCCCACACCTACAGCATTCTGTAACATTTTCACCAGGGATTTCCAACCCGTAGTTGAAGAGCATATTCGGTAGGCACTGAATACTGAGGTTCAGCCTGCAAAAGCAAGGACAGAATGAAAAACAATAGAAAATTTCAACTTTGGCCACTCAAACCCTTTCTAAGAGTCTCAAGCATGTTTTAAACAACAAGATCAGTGTTTGTCGAAGAAGTGTTCAGCATGTTATTTCCTTTATAGGAAAGGAAATGTCTTACAGAGGTGTTTACCTCTATAAGAGTGGAGAGTTCATAAGCATACAGAAAATAAAACAGATGAATACTGTCAAGGCTCTCCACATTCTGGAAGTGATTGTTCAGGGGCTCTGATGCTCCCCAGGTTGCTCTATTAGCCCTGGACAACAGTTTGACATTAGCATTCAAGCCAAAGCAAAGATTGCTTGTTTGATTTGCTTCCTTCGGGAATACTTAGCAAGTGCAAGAATGGGAGGGAGGCAAAGGTAAACTTCAGCCTTACCCAAGTGATCTATCAGGGATGGTGAATTCAAGCATATTTTATTTGGTTATTCATGGCTTTACTTTTTTATTTATTTATTGGATGAGTAAGTTTTACTTTCAGTTAGACACTCTGAAAGCTGAAGCTTTAGCAGGTGACACCCAAGCTATTTTTAAAAGCACACAGAGGAAACTTTGGTCGCCAAGTCATGGCAATGCCACACAGAGATGGGATCTTCCTTCCTCATTCCCACCCCTCTTCTAACCAGCTATGCGCCAGCAGCAATTTTGTGACACCTACAAAGGCTTTGGTACAAGTTTAGCAGAAGGGGAAGTAGAACTGCTTCCATACTACAAATTTATTTTAAGTCCAATAAACAAACACACATTGCAGTGCTAAGGAGAAACTGCAATCCACAGAGAGAAATGGACTTGGCTGGGTTTCTTTAAAAAGTTTCTGAAAGCAGGCAAATTTCAAATCTCAAAAGTCTATGACTTATCAAAAGAAGAAATGCACTAATTTTCATTTCATATGATAACTAACAAAATTACTGTGAATCTCTTGGTTTGTGCTTAGTTTTCTGTAGCCTCACTGTAGATTTCTACAGAATCTCTTATTTCTATCTGCTAAAAACAAATAAAATGGATGATTAAAAGTTTCCAGTGTTTCAGAAGTTATATCAGGCTTTTTCAAAGAGCTCCTGGGCAGTTCAAAGGGCTGTCTGAGGGGATTACAGCTCTTTCTTGTATAGTGGGATCCTCTGCATAGAGACCTAGCTCAACAAAGCTGAGTCAGAGTCACGGTTTTCCTTCGTGGTTCTGACTCTCATGTAGAACCATAGACAAAACTCTCTGGAGCAGAAATTTCTGGTGGACAAGAGCCAGCATATGGAGCAGGTATTGTTCTGGCCCAGAGACCATGGCTGTGATCATCAAGAAGAGGAATGACCAACTCAGTGGGATAGCTAGAAATCACATAGCTGAGATGGGAAGATGTCTTTACACCAACACTAGGAAAAGAAATAAAAGCTAAGGACAAGAAAGAAGGTAAAAGGTTTTCCCTGCAGCTGAAAAAAAAAAGTTCTTATAGCAGTTGCTCTAATGCATAAACATTAGCAAAAACCTATAGGAAAGATCTCTACTTTGAAGAAGGGAGACATCTTCATCATTTGAAGAAGGAGTTCCTTGCTGCTGGAGATGAGAAGTCAGCACAGCTGCAATGTCTTAGAGGCCTTCGGTTTGAAGGGCAAAATTACTTAGGAGAGTATGGGCAAGATTGCCCACATAAGCTACAAGTGGAGACAAACGTGAATCACACGGACAAATAAAAACTCCAAGAAGCACTACCCAGAAATTTAACCATGTCTGTCTCTGTGAGACTGGGATTAGATCACACATTAATTGCGATTTTTGTTTGACATTAAAAATACCTTTGGAGCAGGCTTTGTGTAACAGCAGCATTGCTGGAAAGAAAAGGTCCCAAAAAATGTCTTCATACTTTGCTATATATGTGTATAAATATTAAACTGCCTTCCTTCCAGACTTGCCACTGAACTCTGCGCTTGTTTGGATGTTGAACCTGGAAACTTCTCAAAAGTTTTGCGTACGGATAATTCATGAGTTAAAGTCCAAATTGAAATGCCATGTTACAACTTGTAGAAATGTTAGACAAATATAATGACCATATTTTCCAGTTACCTAATACCCACTCAAAATATAAAACCCAAAAGAACGGAATTGTTTTCATTGCTGTTAACCAGACAATATCACTCCAACTAAATATAGTATGTGATGAAACCAATTTAAATATTGTCCAAGTATTTAACACTGTAAATATTAGACTTAACACTCCATAAAAACAGGCTTTGATGATGCAGGCTGACAAAAGGAGACTAGTTAATTGCAGATTACATCATGGCTAGGACAGCATCACTGCTAGGACAGCCATGATAAATGTGAGGTGCAAAGTAAATCTAATAAAATAAAAATAGTCTCTGTTCAGTGTTTACCTTTATCAGTTTTGCTAACCTTTCTTAGCAAAGATGGGAGAAAAATGTAGTCCCAGGTAAAGGAGTATTCAGAGTTCAATGCATTCGTGAAGCTTGCATTTAGGGATTGCAGTAAAAGATCCAAACCTGTGTTTGACTTCTAGGATGTGTTTATGTCCCTTTCACTACAATGGGACTCAAACGTACTTCTGACATTTTCCTATGGTGGGAAGCTTTCCTGAGTCGGGGTCTGAAGTCTGTTCAATCTACTGTAGGTTTTGCGAGGGATAATCACGTTATTGTAAAGCATGGCATGGCTCCATCAAAGGTGAGGAAACAAAGGTCTAAAGCTTTTGGTTATTGATAACTTTAATGGATTTATTAAACTTCTGAGCTCAGGTAACTATGCTGAAGATGGGGACAATTGCCTGGCATTGCAGGTCTGACTTTCTTCTCAGAGCAAACCTGCATCCTTGTGTGTCTATCAGCTTGAGTTAAATGGATTCTGCCCTGTGTTTTAAGAAGGCAGGTCAGAGCTGTGGTACCATGATGTCCCCAAAGCCTGGAGATGGGATGTTTCTATGTGAGGATAGCTTCAGATCCATATCAGTAGGAGATACAGCTTCCAGGTGAAGCCTGGCTTCTCACTTGCACTCCTGAATGATATGGAGGCACCACTCGATCACCCTCCCCCTCCACTGACGGCTCCCAAATGTGCCATATGGAGGCCTGCATTCTCACTTGCCCAAGACAATAGAAGTGCAGTTTAATGAACTACAAAAAATGTATTGATTTCCGTGAGAAGGCAGCAAATAACTCCTTGTAAGGTCACAGCTGCTGTGGCAGTAAGCTGACAAAGTATCGCAGGGGGAGTCATTTATTGTTGAAATCACTGAAGGTGCTTCTGGTGGCTGATGCTAATGACAAGTGGTTGCCACCGTATTTTGGACATAAAGCTCACATACCTCCCAGAGTGCTGTTTCCCTCTCTTATATCATGGGGGGGTTTTTTGTCTCCTTCTGGTCTATATAAGTCAAGTTCCTGCAAGTTCTCTACAACATCCTTCAGTGCCTAGAAAAACAACTAGAAATGCTGATGCTGGAAAGACCCTCATGCTAACAAAAGGTCTGGTCCCAAAGTGGCTCATGAGGCCTGTTAACATGTCAGAGTCATATCAAAATAATGATATTATATAGAATAAGTGAGTCCAGCTGTCAATGTTGACACACTTGAGCCACGGAAGGAGAAAAGTGATATAACTTAGGATAACTGTGGTTTGTACAGGCCCAGCTACGTTGTCTGACTTTGTATTTGCATTACACACAGAGGTGGTTACCTGCAGACATGCAGTGGTTTGGGCAAGTTCATCTTGACCTGGTGGCCAGCATTACTTCGGCAGCAAAGCTAGTAACTGAAGTCTGCACCTGAGATAAAAAACTGTCTTTTGCATGTGTGTGTCTTTGTTTCTCTTCCATGTTGGGTGGTTGCCTTCCTCTGTCTTGAGGGATGCAGGATCACCCACAGCCATGGTCCACTTCAGTAACTGTTGCTGAAGAGGGGTATGTTGCACAGATTGCAGCAACAGAGCACATCTTCCACAGGCCAAGAGCACGCTGGTCACAAGTGCAGGCAGGAATGGGATGCAGGCACCCCTCCAGCTTCCCTTGTTTCCAGTGCATTTGTCTTTCTTAATTAGCCCTGCACCATGTTACTGACCCAAAGACATGGCAACAGCATTGTTGAGAACTGCAGGGATTAAGACATTTGCGTTATAATGCCTCAGCCATGAGATCATAAATGCCCTTACGCTCTGTTTTGTTATGCTGGGTTGATAATGGAGGCTGATAAAACTCCCACTTTCTCTCTGTATTCAAGTGAGCTAATGTGTCTGGGCTCGTGAGATCCTGGCAGGCGGAGAAAGCAACAGCACAAAGTCCCCAATCTCGGATGTAATCAAATAATGAGGCTGTTTGAGGACATTACTTGTTAACATATTAGCAGGTACCAGGGGTAAGTGAGTGTTTATTTAGTCCTGGTGTAAAAGCATGTCTAAAATGATTTATGCCGGAAGCTGTTTCACAGCAAACAGGCTGCTCTCATGAAAGCAGGTCAATCACCATGTCCTGTCTGCCCCCATAAATCATATTCAGGTGCTAATGTAACCAAAAGGTTTATATAATCTGCACAATCAGCGTGGAGGTCTGGGTAGATACAGTAATAGCCTGCCTGCATAAATGCCTTCTGCGTCTAAAGGCTGATATTTGAGGGGAGTCAAATGATTGATTTAAAGAAGAAAGAAAAGAAATAAACTGCCATGACAAGTAACAAAGTGTATGTACAGTTTTCCAGCCACGTTTTACGTACACACGGCAGGGAGTAACCTGCCACTGTCCAGATCTGCTGCTGGGACTGTTTTTGCATCAAGATAGCTTCCATGCATATGCTCTAACAGAAAGTAGACCATGATTTTAATGTAACAATGACAGATACCAGAAGCACAGCACCGTAAACAGAGATTGGCTTTCTATGTTCCCCAAATTTCTCTAGTTAAAGGTCAGCATCACATTATCGACCTCTTTTTCATGCTGGTGGCGTACTCCTGTGAGAGATGACATAGGTCTAGAAGGACCTCCTGGATCTACGTCCAAAACATGACTTCATCAAGTTCCATCTTGAAACTTGCCACATATCTTTTTTTCTGGTGTTTGCTTCTTTGTCCTCCCTCCTGTTGTTGTAGAGTGTTACAAGACCACATTTCCCTTCTTCCCAGTTTTCAGCTTGAACTTATTCATGGCCAGTTTATATTTACAGCCAGATTTTATCCTATTCTTCATGTCCTCTTTCCTATGCCAACATTGTCCTTTGGTTTAAATAGCTTTTCTCTACCACATGTATTTACCACTGGCTATGTTTCTAGCTTGGGTCTTCATGAGGTCTTAGACCACAGAGCACATAACCCCCATAATATGGCATGATCCAGAACTTGTGTGATTTGTGTTCCACTTCCTTCAGATAAAAATTTTATCATTTTGGTTCACAGCGGTCAACAGTATCTTCTCTCAATCTTCAGTGGTTCATATCAAACAAGAGAAACCATTTGTCACATAAACCAATTTGGATCGGTTTTACAATGGTACATATCCTGGAGTAGCCTCACTAGCACACACCTTCTACTTACAAAGCTGCAGCTATCTCTCTTGCTAACACATTCATCAGCCAGCAACTTCACTAGCACCGTTAGTGCTGAAAAAAAGGTTCCAAAATATTGTACCATAATATTTTGATTTGGGGACAGTATTTTGTGAATACAAGTGGCAAATGTGTTTGTTCTGAGGAGTGGCATCATATTACTTGTTTGGTGGACGTGTCTGGAGACTTATTGATGGACTATGAAGCCCAGACTGTAGGTAATAACTGTGTTGCTAGGACGTAAATAGTTAATTGCTCTTCATTACTTGCTTCTTATGAGTCATATTATGCCATTAAGAAGTCAGAAAGCATTAGGAATTGAATAAGAAAACAGAAGGGGATACTGTGCAACATAAATAACCAGTCATGTGCAAAGATCAGTGAATAGTTGGTATGAGCAGATTGAAGGTAACAAATATTGTTAAAAATAAATATCTGGTGACTAGGTGTGAGTAAGAAATGAATTTGTGGGGGTATTCAATAATAAACAAGTATTTCTGTGAGTGGCAAAGCTTATTAAGATGCAGTCTATGGATTTGTGTCTTTTTAAAATTCTCTCCTCATCACAATAACCCACTTTTTGTTCTTGGTAATAACCTGCTCCTAATCTATGGATAGCCAAGCTTTTTGTAGATGCTGAACTTCTCACAAAATCAAACTAAAAAGGATTAAGTCCAGACTGTAAAACAGCTCACTGGAACACAAGAAGGTTGAGTTTGTTTGATGTGCATCATAGATAAACAAAGCTGCATCTGGAAGGCATGCAGTAGTTTGAGTTACAAACACTGCATGTTTGTAACAATCCCTGTATTATGTCCTCTTTGATTAATTTGTGGTAGACACACAATATCCTTTACAGCAAGCATATGTGCTGGTCGATTGCTAAGAAAGCTGATTTGTGAAGAGCAGAGGAACAGTGAGTCTAGGAAAATCCAGGTCATAAAAATGCAGAGATGCATAAATGAGATGTCCTTTCTTTACCAGGAAAACCAATTTCAGGATGTTCCTAGGAAAAGAGGGTCCCAAATGTTCCAGTCTTTGACTAGAAGATCTTTAGACAGTGACTTCTTTCTTCTACAAAAATTAGTGGTATCAGTCCTTATTTTTTCTTTTTTTTTTTTCCTCTTTTTTTGCCACTCTAGAGAAGATGATGGGAATCATGGTCAGAACTTGTATCACTTTGTATTTTTCACAGGTTTTTTTCCTTCCTGTTAATGTGTTGAATTATTTGAGCTAATCTAACAAGGCACATTGACAAATAGGCTTCTCTTAAATATTCTTCTCAAGCCTCTTTGAGTTGCATGTTAATTAGGGTGTGAACCTGGTTGGGTGTTGGTTTGACTAGTTGGCCATCATCAGATGGGTACCCACTGTCAACTGCTCTATTCTCTGCTCCTCTAGAGACTTGCTGTGTGACATTGGGCAAGACTTCTTGCCCTTCCAGTTTGCTCTGTTTAGCTTGAAGTTCTTTGGCATTGAGGTTTGCGTCTGGCTGTAGACATGGCTAACACTCAGCATGGGGATGGGGGGCCTCAAACTACACAATTCTAGTGCAAAAGACAAATTTACAATAAGACTGTTTATTGCACGTAATGGACCAGCTTAACTGTGTCGGTCTCATTCTGAGAATCTCATTTAGGCATCAAAGCCATCACCACAGGATGTAAATAGTCTTCCAAAAATTAAGTAAAGATGACACACATGAGCTGATTTTTAATTCTTTTAGTCCAAGTCATGCACATATTGAGGCATTTTTCTGTGTCAATTTATTTCCATTTTCTTCCTTTCTCCAAGAACCATGTATTGACTTAAGTCATCTGTCATTTAGACAATCCATGTGATCTTGAATTCTGATGTAGAAATCAATATAATAGGAGACATAGTTAATACACCTATTGCCAATGATTAGACAGGTCTAACCTGATTAGCCAGCCAGCAACACACATACAAAGAAGAATACTAAAAAGTGCCTTTTGGTATTACCATAAAATGTACAATTAATCATCAGCCCAACAGGAATCACTTGTAATTTATCAGTCCTAGAAAGGGAAATACATATTACAGAGTGGTACAGAAGATGGAACTCCCTTAGAAGTCTTTTAAATGCTATTTTGCCTAAATAAAATAAAACTTTATATACTTGCCATGTTGTTCTCAAGACACTGTTGTAAGGTACAGTACTGTTTTACCTGTACAAAAGGAGAAGACAGTAAAAGTACATATTAGTTTCCCAAGACTTGTTTAGGTCAATCAATAGCCAAACTGACTTGATTAGACATTATGTACCTCTTGATGCATAATCAGACTAGAAAGCAAGCTGTTCTGTCTCCTATGCCACACTTGTCTGCTTGTGGATATATGAATGTGGACTAAGGAAGAGATGAACTTTATTACAGGAGAAACTGCCCTTACTAAAGTCCAGGTGACTCTGTGGTCCAGGTAACCATAAAAACCCCGAGCAGGAGGATCCTGCTGCCATGGAGAACTTCCAAACCGAATACATGAAAGAAGACAAATACCAGAAATTTGAGAAAACTTCTCCAAACCAAAGTGGAAAAGTGACCTAGAGTCATGTGCTAACCCTACACTGTGGGTTATTACCTTTAGGACCATGGCTGCTGCTCTCCGTTTCCTGCCTGAGGACCCCAGGTTGGGCTGTCTCCCACCTCAGCCAGCCTGAATTGCCTGTTGTTGAGCCGAGTTTCACAGTTATGCTAGCCATGATGCCTAAGATGTGAACCTCTCTCTCATTATGGGACAGTTCATGGTAGGATTCCTCTAACCTAATTGTAGTCATTTCAAAGTTTGGTTTCTGGACTATGCCATTTATGGAGAATCCCATTGCAGGAACAGAGAGAGATTGGCATCTTCAGTTGTGATCTATCGTGTCCAAGATAGCTGAGATGAATGGAAGAGATATTGTGCAAAGACCTGAAATGAGATACCTGTTGTTTCAAAGACTGAAGTTACAGGAAACAAATTTCACCCTTTCACTGCAGAATTAAATGCCAAATTACCTGACTCCTAAAACAGACCCGCTGAATAACCCTGCTGCCTAAACCCCTGTGACAGCCTTTCCTCAAGGTCATAAGAGGAATGTAGGGTAATGTTTAACATAGATGGGAAGAGAAAACAGAAGGAAGCAGGACACCGTGCTGGGAAAGGCAGAAACAATATCTATCTGGTACCACCTAACAGGATTGCAGGGACCATGGAGAGACATCCTCCATGCCTTGGGAGAAGTCCCAGGTAAAGGTCAGGAACGATAGAAGCAAATGCTCATTCAATTCCTTACTACAGTTTTGTTATTGCCCATGTGTGAAAAAAACATTGCTGGGTGGCTAGCCAGGCAGCACTCAGAAGTTTTTTCAATCTATAATAGCACCCATCCATTAACCATAAATAATCTATATTTATTTGAGGGGTCCTTAACAAAGCCATGTGTACATTGCACAGAGCATTAGACTATCAAGGTATAAACTATTTAAAGCAGCCAGTGTTTGAATTGTCATTTTTTAAGTTTAACATTATGTTGTTTCAATATCTAAAGCCTCCTTCCCAATGCAGTAAAAATGCAAAACACATTGAGAGAAAATGTAAAACATACTAACTTGATTATTATGAGTGCTCTGGATTGTGTCACAATTCACTATTAATTTAGACCACATTCCAGTGGCTTCTCCATTCCCTCTGCATTCTGGACCAATCTGTCAGAGAAACACAACACCGATTAAATAAAAAATATATATGTGCATATATATATTTTAAAGCCTGCTGCTTGGAGGAAATGTTTTGGATATGCAGTTTAGGGAGAGTTGTTTTCCATTAGCAACTTGAAATGATGGGCTGATTTTGAGGGTCCTTTGCATAATGAATTTCTTTGGGGCATCAGGGACATCTACACGGTCAATTCTATGAATACTATCATGGGTTTAATGGTGAGGTTTGTCTCAGCTCTGTCCACCCGTGACGGAGACCCAAATGATGGTTAAAGCCCCTCATTGAGAAATTGTTGCAGCCAGAACCAATTTCTGCTTTGGGAGAGGAGGAATGGCCTTGTGGTTACAGCTCCAGAATACGGCTCAGCAAAACCGGGTCGTGTTTCTGCCTCTTTTATAGACTTCCTGTGTGACCTTGGGCGAATCACTTACTCTTTTCCACCTGTAAAGTGAAGAAAATGAATTTTCCTATTTTCTCAGCTTAAGAACATAAATTCTTTGGGGTAAGGGTAATCTTAGCTTGTGTTGTGTTGTGACAATACTAGGCACAATGGGATCCTTGTCTTAACAGGACTATTGTGAACATAATATTTATTTAGGGCATTTTGACATCACTTTGTCCAAAGCGGCTTTTGGAAGGTTATTTTTTTTTTCCTCATGCATATAATCACACTTATCAGAGATTCTAGGGGTGTTTTGCCACTTTTCTGGCCACATACCATGCAATCAGTATGTCAGGCATGTATTAAAGAGGCAACAACTATTCCTAGTCATCTCTGCTGCTCTTTCACAAAGCTGAAAAGCCAAGCTTCAGAGCATCTTTTAGAAACCCCACAGAAAGATTTTATCTCCCAGTAGAAAATTGCTCAGAATTCACCCTACATAACAACAAAAGGACCATGTCATGATTCAGTTCCACCAGAACAGTGAACAGATCATTCGCAATCTGTGAGGTTTTGATGTACTTGCTTTTTGTGCTCGGTGGTGGTAGTAAATTTTGGGCAAGCAATTTGAGATCCAGACTCTTTGTAGCTGGACAGCACAGCTGCAATATCTCTATCCAGTTTGTACCCAGAGGGAACCATAAACGCCCAGCTGAGCACTCCCACTTCTAGTTTCTTGCTTATGGGAGAGGAACACATCTCTCAGGGAGGACATCAGCTCTCCAAGTCACCGTCAGTTTGCATGGGACAAAAGTTTGAGGGATTAAGAGAGAAAAACTCTGTGACCTGTGCTAGGCAAATCCCATAGGTACATCTCCTGAATAGCAGAAGTTTTCAAAGGCTGCCCAGGGTGATCTAATTGCTGAGTCCTGACCCCACTAGGAGCAGAGTTTGGCAAATATGGGGCAGGGGCTGGGGAAAATTCTTCCCTTGCTGAGTAGTTCTGCTTCAAAAATGACCTTTCTCCAGAGACACAGGCCTTTCACGTGCTGGTGCTCAGCTACTCCTCTGAGGGATAAAACCAGACTATGCGGGGTTTGCTCCGGAAAGACTGGAGCTGGGTTCCAGTCTGATAACTTGAAGTTATTAGCTATGGTTATTAGCTCCAGTGTATCCTTGTCATTTTCTGCCCTTTGTTGTGGTGTCCAAGCTAGGACACTCATCACCCTAAGCTCCTGCCATAGCCTCCGGCAGAGCAGAGTACCTCCAAGGAGGACTCTGTCAACCCCGCTGATCTTTTCCGCTGACTGGAGAGGGAGCCTAATGCAGGTGTTTCAGTGAAATTTATACAATCCAGATGTAAATCCAGTGGCAAGTCCCTCAGGATTAGACATGTCTGGAAATTAACATTATTGGGCTGATAAGATTTCTGAGCATTTTTTTCCACAGGAAACCCACTGATTTTCATCTTGGGGTTTGGCATGCAAGCTCCCTAGGGCTCCTGGAGAGGCATACCTTGGATTGCCTGTGACAAGATATGAACAGGAGAGCTCAAGCTGACACGAAGACCCAGGCTGGGTCGGCAGTTAGGAAGGAAAAAACACTCTATTCTTACTGTCGACTTTGAAAATTTGTTCAGGAAAGGATTACAATATCAAGATCGTAATACTGGTTGCGTAAGAATCCCTGTTTGGAGGCAATCGTTATTTAGAGAAAAAGCTGAGAGAAGAGGCCATTGACTTCATTCCTGCTGATACGCCAAATAAAAAGGGATCAGCTAAACCACAGACAAGCCCCTTTTTGCTTTTGTAGCTGTTCATTTTTTCCATCAGAGCTCAGACCACGGAGCTAAAATTCAGTAATGAAAACCTTCCTTGCAGCCCATGGCTTTGCAGTGCTCTGGACCAGAATGAGACTGAGGTGAAACGCAGTCAGTCCCCAATTCTCTGAACTGCAGCAGGGCATACAATAGTCTGAGCTTTAATCTTCACACAGATGAAACTGCTGCAGTGGGACTGGTTTCCGGGCTGATGTTTCTCATCGCTCAGTTATTGAGAGCCTGACAGGAAGCAGAGAAATGTTATCAATTCCCATTGCTCTGGACCATCAGTCTTGCTCTGCTGGCATACCTGACAGCTCGAAAATGATCAGGTAGCAGCTGCTTTTTGATTTCTTCTATTATCTCTAATCCACTGTCTCATGAAATGGTTTGTTAATGCTTTAAGGACATCCTAGCAAGGCGAGTGTGGTTTCCCCTCTAGCCAGCAGGTAGAGCCAGCAAGCCTTGCATTGTGTCACAGGTTAATAGCAATTTCACAGAAACCTGGATAAACAGATAGCTTCCTCTCTCCCTTCCTCCCCCAGAGAAAGAACCGAGTCTAACAGTAATCCTAAAAGCCTGTATAGGGAATGAAGCATTTAACAGTTGGAAAATACTTGCACAGGTGACCTTCTGTACTGAAGATTTCAGCGTTTGCTCAAGTGACTGCACAAGTAAGACTAGGGGATGGGAATCTCATTGGATATAAACCAGTATCCAAACGGTGCAACCTCTGCATTCGGCTTTTTTGCGGGAAAACAGAAAAGAAAATAAACAACACCTTGCTGCTTTCCACAGGCACGTTCCTTACACTGCAAGGGGTGGTGGCCCCAGGCAAGGCTGCGCTGGGCATGTTGGAAGCCACGATGCACTTCTTTCTTCTTCTCCACTGCAATCATGACTTTGAGTTATCATCTCTTTTCTTTAGCATTTAAAAGTGAAAACGAGGTGGTGCGTCCCAGAAGCTCCATTGGTCCATGCGCTCCACAGCACAGGCAGCAGAGCTTCACGCTGGCTTTAAACAATGTGTTTTACAAAAGAGTACACTTCAGCATAGATTACACATTGTGTTATATCTCAGATAAAACCTAAATAATTCTACAGACAATAGTTATGTAGAAATAATATATAATTTCTCATGATAGCATATATACCCAAGCATCTTTGATTATTTTTGTGAATCCTTAGACTGTTCAATTTCAGCCTGTGATCACTTTGTATAATTTCATTTTAATCTCATTAATGACCATAGGTCTAATTTCTTGTTTCAAAAATATAACTGACATTATAATCTACCTACACTTTTTATATAAAATATGTAGTTACTCCTTTTCCCCCAGTGCTTTTAAAAAACCATTTGAATTGCTCTCCAATCCAATTTCTAGGCTTTCCCAGCACAGTCATTTATCTCTGATAGGCACGTTTTTTCAGGAAGAGGTCAAGGATGGTGAAAGTTGCTATCACATCACGAGAGTTGATAGTGGTACTTTCCCCTCAGTGCTTTCTTTTGCTTGCCTTGCAAGGCCTCTTTCAGTTCCCTTGACCCCGCAGCCCTGCTCCTTTCTACTGATTACAAGAGAATTAATAATAGAGCTCCGGTTTTCACTGGAGCTGCGCAACCACTGGGATATGGCAGTAAAACACATGAGCATACACTCACAACAGCTAAACCCTCCTCCTCCTCCTCAAATCCATTTTCCTCGAGGCCTTTGATCTGGGGCAGGTGGGAAAGAAAGCAAAGAGCCTCTGGACCGCAGCGCCTTCCTAGGTGGCATCGCCGCTTCCTTGGGACTCGCCGTGACATTAACAGCTCCTTTGTGCCAGTGTGTATCAGACCACCAAGGCGTTTACCCAAAGGCTGCACGTAGAATAAAAAGTAACATTTTGCTTCTTTCTGAAGGTCAGATTCATTTCAGCCACACAGCAGTTCATGCACAGGCAGACGGGTAACGGGACAGCAGGTTGGGGGAAGAAGCTGTTTTCTCATCTCTTTCTCTGTTCTGTGAGAACAGCCATGGCTCCTCACATAAGTGTGCACTCCCTCCCCCCGACGTGGACTCCCAATCTCCTTAAACCACTTGATAAATCCCCTTTTTATTCACCTTCCAAAATTCACTAGCAAACAGAAATAGCCCATCTCTTTGCACAGTGTCATTGCGGCCTCAAAGGCCAGGATGGAATAAACACCCAGCTCTGTTCCTGGACGTTTTCTGCTATTGCAGTTGTGTCTTGCCAGGACTGCCAAAGTGCTGGTAAACCTTCCCATAATTTGCAGAGATTACATGCCGGACAGGTGATATGGCTGGTAATCAGGTAACTGGGACACCCGAAGGAGACCTCTGCTGTACTTCTGCACCTAAGTTTCAAGGACTGGTGAACAACTCATACCTAGCCCTGTGTTGGTTGTGTGCAGGAGAGGTTAAAGAACCATAGAAGTTCCTCTCCAGTCCTGCAAAGAACCTTAAAAAAGCAGAATTCTCAAAAACTGGTGGTTTGCATCTAATGGACATAAGGGAGAAATGACTAGGTTGTACAAACTCCTTGTGCGTGCTCTGCCCCGTCAGTGGCATCAGGTACAAGGAAACTAATTGCAGCTGAGCCAGAAATAACCAGATGCTTCTACAGAAATGGCCTGCTGCCCTGGAGTGGAGGTTTATGGAGAAGACAAGCACCTTGCTCATCCTTGTTTCCTCTTTCCATCCTCTCAATCCCGTTTTGGCAGCAGGAGCAGCAACCCACAGCCCCAGGGACCTCCCTCTGCTTCTCTGTCCTACTTGCCCTCTCATCCTGATCCTGCCACCTCCTCCCCTCCCCTTGGGCCTGGTACTCATCTACAGACCACTGCAATGCAGCTGTGCCCATTTCATGGAAGAGCCTGGAGCCAGTTGTGTAGGACACGTTCAAGCTAAGGAGACTGCTTTTCTCCACCAGTGAATGCTTTCAAACTACATGGAGGGTGTCCCAGGCAGAAACTCTGCTGGGTGTGCCTCAAGCAGTGCAAGAGCTGTTTTAATCCAAAGGCAGAAATGTGACTATCAGGTTAATCTGACCCCTATCCAGCTGCCTTGCTTTGAAGAGAAACACAGGTGCATTAGTTCACCATTTTTCCTGAGTCTCCCAGAAACGCTTTACAGTGAAGGCTGCAGACATGAGCACTGAAGTGCTGGGTGTTCAAGGCAGTGTCCAAGTGGAATTTTGATTTACAGCCACAGTGACTTGGAAAAGTCATTGTATTTTTGAAACAAAAGGAGGAAACAGAAAAGAAAAATAACAAGGGCTGATGATGTATCTCCATATGATCTCTTGTGATAAATTCTCAGTAAGGGTCAGAGAAGCCCATTCAGACTGAATAGAAAAAAATATGCTTGAACCCACAATCATTAGGCTGACTTGGAGGAAACACTCATTGACTTCTCAAATCTCATGCATCTGTGAGTGAAGTATTGAAATCGGAAATTGAGAGTGATTCCTTTCCCCAGCTACCATTCTTAGACAACACTGCTCAGTTGTGTAACCCCCTAAAGACATTAAAATGTCTTTCCCTTCCTGTAAGAAAAGATTTTCTTTTCCTTCCCTTAAGACATTAATTACAGGGTCATTGACTTTGGCAGATTACTTGCTAAATTGAGTTGCATCCTGATATCCTATATTTTATTGTGATGACCACCCATCTTGACAGCCACTTGGGCTTGACCTGAGATTATCCAAGACTGAAATCATGACTCTTTAAAGGGAGAGGATTAATGGCTGCTTTAAAGTGATCTAAGAACATTGAAGAAAGCCACAAGCACTCACCTTTCTCCAGCTCCTGGCCATATGGAGCTGCTCCCCCTTTTGTCCTGACATCAGCAATCACATAGCTGCATGGGGAGTTGAATCTGTTTGGGGGAAAAAAAAAAAAAAAATTGCAAATGTCTTCTTGTTAGGGTGGTTGTAAGCTGGATCAAAGAAGAGGTCTGAGTCTTCCACAACCATGGATGTCATCGCAAGAAGGACACAGGAGTAAATGCCTGCTCTGGCAGTAGCAACGTCCTGCTCAACTGTGGGAGAGCCCGTGTCTCCTCATGGGCACCAGGGATGGGCCATGGGAAAGCACTGGGGAGCTGTGAGCCTCAAATCAGGTCAGTATCTACACTGCACAGAAACTACCAAACCAAGGAATGGCACTCATACCCCACCTATCTGACCCAGGTAGGAGCTCAGAAGGAGCAGCAGAAGGAGCTCCAGTTTGTCTCCTCAGAACAACAGTTGGTTCATGTGAAAGAAGACAGAGAAGCTGGCCCCTAGGTTCTTAAGTCTCTGGCCCCTAGGTTCTTAAGTCTCTTTCTCCTCCCTTGCTTTCACCCCTTGGCCTCTGGTTGTATGGAACACGGGTACAGTGCCATTCACTGGATTTCCATAAACCATCACTCTTCCACTGAGTCTACAGCCCATTATCAAACTGAAACAAGCTCTCTGGCATTTGAAAATTGAGAGATTTTTGTAAAAAAAATTGTTCAGTTTGTGATTTGAAGTTGATGACAGACAATCTTATAATTTCGTAGCTATCACAACAATGTGAGTTAATACAGAAATTCAGCCTTCCCGATGCCCAGTGGAAAAAGAAGTGGCAGGGGGGTTTTTATTGTCCCACCTGCAGGGAGGGGCTGAAACCCCTGTTGCACCCCGGGGCTGGTGGAGACAACCCCTGGCTGCAGTTTTGGATTGGCACCGTGTCCTTGCAGAGTCATGGGTCTGGCTGAAGCATTCCTTCATCAAGAGGCACCATTTATCACCGAGATGCGGCTGGGTTCCAACAGCGACAGAAGGAAAACACTGGCAATGTTTTCATTAAAGGTACAAAAGATATGCAGTGTAGCTGACAGAGGCCATATGTGACCTGCTTAGTGTTCAGCGGGGCTGATAAAGAGCAAAAGGAGTGTCCCGTGAAGGTAAAGCTATACCTCACCTTAATGAACAGCAACTCGGGATAGGAGGTGGGAGAGGATGATCAGATTTCGTCTGACCTGGAGTTCAACTTCTTTGGATGCAACCAAGAGTGGCTGAGATAGCAAGGTAGCTCAGCATAAAGGGGGTGAGAAAAGGGGGGGACTTTTTTCTTCCTTAATGGAAAAGCTTGGCCCGGGGCTGTTCACAAGATGCCAGCAGCAGCAACGATCTGCATGCAAAATGGTGTGTTTTGTATGTCACAGCAAAATCCTACCAGAAGCACTGGGATTGGTGCAAAAATGTCCCCTTCTTCCACACATGTGGACATGCAGAGACACATGAGCACACACACACGTCCCTCTGTTAGGGCCAAAAAGACAAATTCTAGCACCTCACAGAGATGAAAACTGGGGCTGAAACATGTTTCACGTTCATGGAAACAGTGGCTAACACTGTGTTTTGCCCAGCAGATTTAATCTCCTTTGAAATCAGCCCTCTTGGGTGAGCCCATTCTACACCCTTATCTTGCCCTTTAGTAAGTCCAAGCTAGTGGAAGAAGCCAGTACGAGTCAACCTGTCTAAGACCATTTTGGAGGTGTGGAGGAGCAAGACCCACCCACACTCACCAGCCAGCCTTGCACGTCCACTTTACACGCATGTGATCAGCCACAGCAGCGGCAGGATCACCAAGGTCTTGGCAGACAAAGCAAGTCCCCTATCACCCTGGTCTCTGTCAAAAGCCCAGAGAGCTGCAGCTCATCTTCTGATTTTATACCGAGGACACGCAGAAGTGCTAAGGGACTGTGGGCAGAAATCGAGACTGTTTCGTACAGTAAGGAGTCTGATCTTCTCTCACCTGAGTCAAGACAAGATGCCCATCAGTTCTGTTCATCTTATTGCTAATCTTCCCATCTGCCCACTGCATGCACTTGCTGCATTTTGCCTGATTTTCCTTAGTTACATATTTACGCAGTGTTTCATATTTGTCACCTTTTATTTCATTCTAGTGTTTTCAGCTGCTACTGTGAAATCAATTAAAAAATCTTACTGAAGCAGCGTAGGAACGATGGTCTGTATAATCATACCAGGTGTAAGAGAAGAGGGAAACAGACCTTGATCTTGTTTCATGCTGTTGAAAAACACTTGAATAAATCCAAACATTTCCTCAAAGTTAAACTGGAGGTCAGGGATAGAGAAAGAGACTCAAAGTTACTTCATTCCCTGTAGACTTGAGATCAGAGTAAACCACAGCTAACTTGTAACGCCAGCCACTGACGCACAGCCAGCTCTGGGGTGGCACTTGGCAATTTTCAGTCCAGCCAGAGCAGAGGCTGCAATTTCTCTGGCTGAAGGCATTTGAGTGCTCGTTCACCTGCCGGCTGCGGGGGCCCTGGGTAGAGCAGTGCTGTACGGAAAACACTGCAACTGCTTTATCAATTAGGGAAATGAACCACGGTGAAGAGCTGAATGTCCCCACAGCTAAAAGGTTAATATAAATAACTATATTAAAAAATGTTGTTTATTGTTTCTTCAAGTAGCAGCCTTTCACAGCCCCACGGCTCTGTGGTTGGAATATGGTTTCACAGAATTTACGTGGGCACTTGTTTAGGTGCATGGGGGGGAAGATGTATGTTACAGCATCCTGACACGCTCTCATTTAGTATCGCATGTTACTCGCCTTGCTCCTGCCTTCTGCTTACCTCCTTCACTGCCCCATCTGTGCAAAGGAGGCTTTGGAGAGCTGGCAGGGTCAGTGATTAATTACACAAAGATAAACAGAGTTAATATTCTTCCTGGATAGAACTAATTACTCAAGTGTTTGCTTTTATAAACCTCAGATTGATTGTCTCAGGGACAAATCAGTGTAATTGAAAAGACCGTTTGTTTTCCAAAAAGGAAAAATAACATTTTTGTGCCTCATGGGTTTTGGGGGGCTTTTTTTTCCTCTCCTTTTCAAGGAAATGGAGGCAGTGAAAGAGTTGGTGCATATTGTTGCATCACTCACTGGACATCACAGCGATACTGTGATGTCCCTGCAGCTGTGCCCCAGCCGTTCCCCCGACCATTTTCCCTTTAACACAAGCTATTATTTCTCGCCCCAGCACTCTGCAGAGGATCCTGGTGTGTGACATGGAGGGTATGCACATACTGAAAAGCAGCCCCAGCCCAACAAGCTCAGGATTTAGCTGAACAAAGGCAGGAAGAGAGAAGAGCATGACTTGGTCAAGAGCACAAGAGTACACTCATGTCTTTTGCTTGTATATTCTCTGAATTAATTCATGAAGCCTCTCACATCTGGGAAACTGAAAACAACTGGCACGTCATTTCTGCTCCAAGGCACTCAAAACACTTTACAGCCTTTCTGTTGCCTGAGTCTGGTGTGTCACCTTCTACTCTCTTCTCTCCATGGCACCTCAGCATCTCAGAGCTCTTTGAACTACTTTGTCTTTCCTTGCAGCCCGCCCCCTCTGATGTCTTCTATCACTGATGTCTCCTCTGCCCTTTTTCATTTGTCTTTGTTCCTCACCAGTAGACTTAAGCACACAGGACTGGACTCGTGGAACAGCTACAGGACAAGAAAGCTGCCTGGGTCACATAACAGAAAATACTGACGCATAAGACAAGGTGTAATAGAGAGTCGGCACGAAATGCATGACTGGTCCTTCACCCCTCAGAAACCTGGTCCAATGGACAGAAGCAGGGAACTGGAAAAGGGGTCACATCTCAGGAGGGACCCTGATTATTGCTAGATGAAGATGTCCAGGAGTGTAGGCTGAGGCTGGGTGGCTGATCTCCAGCTCTTGATGCCCGCTTACAGTACCAACCTGCTCAGCTTATGTCTACATCACTGTCCACATGACTGGAATGGAAGTGAGTGGAAGGGAAGAAGTTCTTGCTGTGGAGTTGGGCTTGTGAGTGAGCAGGACATCCACATGCCATTCAGTTCAGGTTAGTATTAGCCAGGGAACTACACTGGCCATGATAATGCAGGAGGCGGGTGAAATTCTGTGTACTTTGCCACATGGAGCAGCAAACCACTTCCCATTTTCAGCTCCGAAAATCTCTCAACAGATGTGAACCCCACCAGTCTGCTTCCTGCTACCTATCACCTGAGTGAGGCTGTGGGACATGAAAGCCACCTTCCATCCTGGCTAAAAGTAATCAATCTTAAATTTTCTGTGCTTAGTGATAACTGAGACAAGGGAAAACCACCTCCCAAGCATTCAGTTCTGTATGGGCTGGGTCACTGAGGGACAGGAAACATTTCCAAGGAAGGTGATGGTTAGTACAAGGGCAGGAGGTTGATCTGAGAGTGAAGTGGCAGAACAGACCCAGGACCTCTCAGAGGACACATGAGAGAAGCACCAGAGACTGCCAGGGGAGAGCTAGTAGCATCTTTTAAACTCTTCAGGAGGGAGAGGCGAGGCAGGAGAGGTGGTGGGGTAGCCCTATATGTTAGGGAGTGTCTGGATAGTTTAGAGCTCGATGATGGTGACAATAGGGTGGAGTGTCTATGGGTAAGAATCAGGGGGAAGGCCAACAAGGCAGATATTGTGGTGGGAGTCTGTTACAGACCCTCCAACCAGGATGAGGAGACTGACGAACTATTCTATAAGCAGCTGGGAGAAGCCTCACGATCGCTAGCCCTTGTTCTTGTGGGGGACTTCAACCTGCCGGATGTCTGCTGGAAATACAATACAGCAGAGAGGAAACTCTCTCTGGCTGCTGCTGTAAAAGACAACAAAAAATACTTCTTCAAATACATTAGCAGCAAAAGGAGAGCTAAGGAGAATCTCCAGCCCCTAGTAGACGGGGGAGGGAACACAGCGACCAAGGATGAGGAAAAGGCTGAGGTACTTAATGCCTTCTTTGCCTCAGTCTTTAACAGTAGGGCCAATTGTTCTCTGGGTACCCAGCCCCTGGAGTTGGAAGATAGGGATGGGGACCAGACTGGAGCCCCCATAATCCAGGGGGAAATGGTTAGTGACCTGCTGCACCACTTAGACACTCACAAGTCTATGGGGCCTGATGAGATCCACCCATGAGTACTGAAGGAACCGGCAGATGTGCTCACCAAGCCCCTTTCCATCATTTACCAGCAGTCCTGGCTAACTGGGGAGGTCCCTGCTGACTGGAGATTAGCAAATGTGACGCCCATCTCCAAGAAGGGCCAGAAGGAGGACCTGGGGAACTACAGGCCTGTCAGCCTGACCTTGGTGCCGGGGAAGCTGATGGAGCAGATCATCCTGAGTGCTATCACATGGCATGTAGAGAATAACCAAGGGATCAAGCCCAGCCAGCATGGGTTCAGCAAAGGCAGGTCCTGCTTGACCAACCTGATCTCCTTCTACAACCAGGTGACCCGCCTAGTGGATTAGGGAAAGGCCGTGGATGTTGTCTATCTGGACTTCAGTAAAGCCTTTGACACGGTTTCCCACGGCATTCTCCTGGAGAAACTGGCTGCTCGTGGCTTGGAGGGGTGTACTCTTCGCTGGGTAAAGAACTGGCTGGATGGCCGGGCCCAAAGAGTGGTGGTGAATGGAGTTTACTCCAGTTGGTGGCCGGTCACAAGCGGTGTTCCCCAGGGCTCTGTGTTGGGGCCAGTTCTGTTTAACATCTTTATCAATGATCTGGACGAAGGGATCGAGTGCACCCTCGGTAAGTTTGCAGATGACACCAAGTTGTGTGGGAGTGTTGATCTGCTGGAGGGGAGGCAGGCTCTGCAGAGGGACCTGGACAGGCTGGGTCGATGGGCCAAGGCCAATTGTATGAGGTTTAACAAGGCCAAGTGCCAGGTCCTGCACTTGGGCCACAGCAACCCCATGCAACGCTACAGACTTGGGGAAGAGTGGCTGGAAAGTTGCCTGGCAGAGAAGGACCTGGGGGTGTTGCTTGACAGCCGCCTGAATATGAGCCAGCAGTGTGCCCAGGTGGCCAAGAAAGCCAATGGCATCCTGGCTTGTATCAGAAATAGTGTGGCCAGCAGGACTAGGGAAGTGATTGTGCCCCTGTACTCGGCACTGGTGAGGCCGCACCTCGAATACTGTGTTCAGCTTTGGGCCCCCCACTACAAGAGAGACATTGAGGTGCTGGAGCGTGTCCAGAGAAGGGCAATGAAGCTGGTGAAGGGTCTGGAGCACAAGTCTGATGAGGAGCGGCTGAGGGAACTGGGGTTGTTTAGCCTGGAGAAGCGGAGGCTGAGGGGAGACCTTATCGCTCTCTACAGCTACCTGAAAGGAGGTTGCAGGGAGGTGGGGGTCGGTCTCTTCTCCCAAGTAACAAGTGATAGGATGAGAGGAAATGGCCTCAAGTTGCACCAGGGGAGGTTTAGACTGGATATTCGGAAATTTTACTTCATTGAAAGGGTTGCCAAGCATTGGAACAGGCTGCCCAGGGAAGGGGTTGAGTCGCCATCCCTGGAGGTATTTAAAGGACGTTTGGATGAGGTGCTTAGGGACATGGTGTAGTGGTGGTCTTGGTAGTGTTAGGTTTACGGTTGGACTCGATGATCTTAAAGGTCTTTTCCAACCCATACAATTCTGTGATTCTGTGATCGTCCCAGAGAATAAAAAGCAGAGGCTTTGCAGGCAGAAAGAGGCTCAGTGCCATACACAAAGAAAGCGTCTCCCGCTGCTTGTTTTCATCTGCTTGTTTTCAGCTGTGCTTGGGAAAACACAGCAACATGGACATTCTTCATAAATAAGCATACATAGCACCCACTTCTTCATCAGTGAAAATAACCCTGCAGACATTTTGCTAACTAGTCAGGTCTGAAAAGAACAGAAATATCACTGCTGAAGTAAGCTCAGAAAGAAGTGGAGGGAAACCCCAATAACCCAAGTCTGGCCCAACTCTGTCCAGCACTTTTTTATAAAGAAAAAAGATTTAATGCAAGTTTCTCCATTCTCTACCACCAAGAAAGTCAGGTGAGCATTTTGCTTCTTTAAGGAATGCAAACCATAAAGCAGGCAAACACTTTTTCACAAATACCTGCATCAGGCAATTAGCCAGTCCTTTCATTAAGCCATGATAAGGATGATGGTATGCTGTTGCCTCCTGCACTTTGACTTAGGATGAGAAAGCCCAGCAGCAGCTTGTAAATCCCAGCACTGCTGACAGCCAAAATCAGCAGCAGCTCATTCCCCTGGGAAAAAGATTTGTGAGAAAGGTGCTGAGCTCTCCTTACCCATATGCTTTCTGTTCTCACTACATCTATTCTTTCACCTGCTTTCTGTTTGTCTCTGTCACAAAAGTCATGTGTGAGAGCCCAGAGATGAGAAGGATTTTTCTTTTCCCCTTCCCACTTCCCCCTCCCCCAAGAGAAGACACTTTTAAGTGTTTGAGCATTTCCTTAAAAAGGGATTTTCTCCAACTCCTGGCCTTCCCTTGCTGTCCCTGCCTTTTGTTCTGGATGAATTATATGGTGCCAAGTGTCCTCAGCAGCCATCCCTGCTCCAGTCCAGCACTGCAATGTGCAAAGAGATGCACGGCGGAGAGAGAAAAGTGCGGAAAGAGAGAGAAAAGGAATTACCGGATATTAAAAATTGCTGACCCTTTACAACTGTTAATGCTGAGAGAGGATTCTTTTTTCATGTGGGAGGGCTGGGCAATTTTCACAAAATTGCTGGGCTGTTTGGTGATCAGGCAGAAATTCAACTGCAATAACATGTTCTCTGGTTTCCTGCCCAATTACGGAGAGGTTTGGAGGTGAAGCCACAAAGTTTGACACCTTTGATCAAACCTTTCCTGCTATTGGCAGGAGTTTTCACCCTGAGAGTGATACGCCTCCTTATGGAGGTAACGATAATAACTTTCCTCCTCCAGTTTCAGGGCTGATGCCACAGAAAGCACCTGCTTATTGGTAACTGGTGTTACGGAGAAACGCTGCAGAGCAGCAGCCTCTCCCCAGGCTGAGCGGGAGCAGTTATCAGTGGAAATTATTTGGGACATTTGCCCTTTCCCCGTTTCAGTTGCCGCTATCATTTCTTATTTCTAGTTTCTAATAGTAACCATCAGACTGATAGGCAATAATTCCTATCTGTACATTGCAAAGAAAATCAAGATCTTTTTTTACACAGGGGGAAAACGAAGGACAGGGAAAGGCAGGGGCTTGCCCAGCATCACCCAGTGGCGTACAGCCAGATCTCTTGAGACCTGATTCAGTGACGCAGCTCAGAAGAAATGCTACCTGGCAATAAATGTTTCATAAGCACACATACATATATAATGGATAACAAGGTAAAAATTGCACATGATATTTCATACCAGTGCTGCAAATTGGTTCACGTATTTGTCAAAAATGTTTTCCAGAAGCAGCCCCAACTTTTGCTGTCCAACAGGCAACATGATCAAGCAACTCATACCCTTGTACCACCTCCCTCTTGCTCTCCTTCTTCCTGCCACCTCAGTGATCTTATCTCATCATTGAATGCTAAAAGACAAACCTCAAATCTGAAGAGTTTTCTAAGTGTTTCACGACAAGAGGTTTGTGGAGATTAACATGCCTGAAACCATCTTAACTCTACAAATATCAGGCTGAAATGCTCTGGAATTTACTACACAAATACATCCTTTTTTATAGGTATTTATCTCTGTTTATTTTAATCAGTGTAGCCTGGCCAGAATTTCCTATTCCATCCAGATGAGAGGAAAGGAAAAGGAAAAGGAAAAGGAAAAGGAAAAGGAAAAGGAAAAGGAAAAGGAAAAGGAGAGAGGAGAGGAGAGGAGAGGAGAGGAGAGGAGAGGAGAGGAGAGGAGAGGAGAGGAGAGGGGAGGGGAGGGGAGGGGAGGGGAGGGGAGGGGAGGGGAGGGGAGGGGAAGGGAGGGGAGGGAAGGGAAGGGAAGGGAAGGGAAGGGAAGGGAAGGGAAGGGAAGGGAAGGGAAGGGAAGGGAAGGGAAGGGAAGGGAAGGGAAGGGAAGGGAAGGGAAGGGAAGGGAAGGGAAGGGAAGGGAAGGGAAGGGAAGGGAAGGGAAGGGAAGGGAAGGGAAGGGAAGGGAAGGGAAGGGAAGGGAAGGGAAGGGAAGGGAAGGGAAGGGAAGGGAAGGGAAGGGAAGGGAAGGGAAGGGAAGGGAAGGGAAGGGAAGGGAAGGTACTTCTAGAGGAAGGTTATGAACAGAGAACATCAGCCATAACGTGGCATAACATCAGTCCACCTAGCCTTACATCCTATCTCTAGAAGTCAGTTGTCTGGATGACAATACTAGACAAGAGTAGTGACCACTTTTTTTTTTTTTTTTGCATCAATGACTTTTATACCAGAACTGTTACAGCTTTTGTGAATGCAATTTGCAGGAGGGACTTGACACTGGTCCCCACGGCAGAGAAGGCTTGGCTGGGTGAAGTGCCCTGCTGCTGTTTAAACCATTGAAAAGGCAGATGCCTTGCAGGACTCATGTTTCAGTTTTTTAAGCAAAGTGTAGTGTTGCACCAAGTCAACCCCCCTCCAGAATATCTATGGAAATGAGATAATGAAGACCTCTTTACAATGCTTATCTCACCAGCAGAATGGAAGAAGTAGGTAACAGAAAAAGCATGCCGTGAGTTTTCTCTCTCTTTCTGTTGCATTTGTTTTCTGGCATCTTATAATACCATTCCATAACCTTGTGTCACGTGCTGAATGCTTATGTGTGAAAATAAAAATATGGAAAGGTGGGGTTTGCTTCAGGACTGCACAGCAGTTGACAGGAGCACTTTGTGGTCAGATATAGCTACTGTAAATTTTATTGAATTTGAAATAGGCACTGAGAAGCAAATCACTTTGTAGATGCCAGGGCAATTCAGTCTGCAAGGAACCTGATCCTAAAAGCATCTGCACTGCACTGGCTTTCAAACATTAGGAAATTTTTAACATCTAAAACAACTGCTACAAGTTAAATCTTCTTGCTTACTTGCAATCACAACCTTGTGGCTCACAGAAAGGGTTCGAGGATTTAAGTCAAGGTATATACGGCCTTCGTAAGGATACATGAATGCAATAGTGGGTAAGGCCAACGTTCCACATAGGCTGGCATTCATTCCCCAGCAGACCTCACATTAGGTGCCTGAGAAAGGAAATAAAAGCAGGGCAAGGCTTTAGTGACATTTTCCCAGAAAACTCTGGAGATTGATTGGTGCAGTCTTAGGAGGAGTAAGATAATGGGGGATCTTATTCCTACCTTCAGCTACTTACTGGTTGATCTATAGGGAAGACAGAGACAGACTCTTCAGAGGTGGACAATGACAGGACAAGAGGCAATTGACGCAATCTGCAAGAAGGGAAATTCTGGTACGTTAAGAATCAGGAAAAAACTAATGACGAGGGTAGTCAAAGAATGAAAAAGTGCCAAAGAGTCCTTGAAATCTCCATTCTTGGAGCTATTTGACACCTCACTCAACAGGACCCTGAGCAACCTTTGAAAAGGGTTTTGGACCAGAAGCTCCAAAGTTCCCTTCCAACCTAAATTACACTATGGCAATCTAAGAAATACGTGGTTCTAATCTATCTTGTTCTCTGTTGTGACCAAACCTGCAAAAATCAGTCACTGAGCTGAGGTTTAGCTGAACTGTCCAATTCAAAAAGAGAAACAACGTTTAGATCAGGGTACCACCAGTCAGGACAGACAGATCCATAGTGTTCGCTCTGGTCTTTGACTCCATCCTCAATACACTGCGTGAGTGTGGGCATGTCTGGGAATGCCGCTAGTGTAACAGATTTCACCCTAGCAAGACATTTTTCCACCTCCCGGGGATGTTGAGAGGTTTAGCAATGGCTGTTTCGAGGTCCTTCTGAGACAACAGACAAAAGAACATTACTATTTAGGGTGATCATATTTCCATAATAAAAACTTGGGGCATGTTTAGTGTCAGTATTTCTCATGATTGCAAAACAGTCCAAATGTGCCTTTTAGGGTGTCCTGAAAATGTCAGTTTTTGATTATGCCTCAACATGTATATATTTCTCAGAGCAAGGACATGGAGTTTTATTTTGCCAAGTAACACCACATTCTGATGAGGTTCATTAATACAGCTGATTGGAAAAGGCCAACTCTGTCCCTGTGGTAAATGGCATTATTTTGACATTCAGATTTTGGCCTCCACTAGGGTCAAAGAGAGAAAAAAAAATAATACCTAAACTCTTACAAGATGTAAATACTAAAAAAAATGTTAATTTTTTGTTCGTAAATCAGAACACATCCAGCTACAGAGCTGCACATTCAGGAAAAGGGAGACTGACTGGGACAAGGGCCTGAGGCTTAGATTTCCTAGAAAGTAACAAAGGAGCTCTTTAAAAAGCAGCCATTTATCTTCACCTGAAAAAAACCCCACAAATTTCAGGACAGAAAACGAAAGTTTCACTTTGACCAAGTGAATATCCTCAGAGTCTCCTTCACACACAGAAGATATTGAACAAACCCAACTTCAAGCAGAAGATGGGACCGGATTGGAACTTTAGTGAACCAGCTGAGCAAACAGGGGGTTTGGGTGCATTTTCACACATCTGTCTTTGCCCTTCACTAATGGGGATGCTAGGCGCACCTTTCTTAAGCATCTGATGTTCTGCTCAGTTTAGAGTTGCATCTTGAACAAACGTTGTGTTGTTACGAAAATTGAACACTGATTATGTTGAAACTGATTAATGGAAAAACACTGAAAGAGCCAGATTTTCTAAAGGAAGCTGCTGAACAATAAGAAAAAGTAAGTTATGTCTCACAAGAACTGGGCCAGAGTGAGAGAACTGCATCATATCAAGTGCAGTTGGAAACACTTTGCTTTTCACATATTCATTTCTGACTATTTATCTTCCAGCTTAAAATTTCTTGTAAACTGAATCAGAATACTGACATGAAAAGCCTGGGAGTTTATTACCTCGGTGTAGCATTAGCTCAGGAAGTCAAAATCAGGAGGTCTTAGTTTTAAGCCAGAAAATCTCTTTGGAAGGTAAGATTGTAGTAATTCTAGAGGACTTGTTCATAGCTTCATAGCATGAAAACATCTTGCCATTACGTAGAAAGCAAGGCTCCACATCAGCAGTTTATTCCAAGTTATTCTCTTTTGACCTGCCTCAGAGCCAAGCCCCAAATTTAACATTCGAGGCTTGAATCATGCGTTACAAGATAAAACAAAGTCCCCAACATCCTCCTCCAGCTAAATAAAAACAAAATTATTTCAGGCAGAGAAGTCATGAACAAGCCAAACACAGCAGGGCCATAGTGTGCAGCCTGACATTGGCTGTTGGCTCTAAACAAACAAACAATTGCACATTCATTTTGACAAACATCTGAAGAGCTGCACTGCACACAAAGAAGAGTCCAGGGGCCAATATTCATTCCCGTTGGCTTCATTCATATACGTTGGCTTTGGTGGAATTACTCAATAGGTTTGCAGAGCCATTGTGCTTCTCTCACTTCCAGAAATATCCAAGCACATCTGAATCACATTCTTTTACTAACCGTTTCCTCTCCCCCTGTACAAGAGCAGCCCTGACGATAGGAGCAGCAAAAAGATCAGGCTTTGTTATCTTTTTCTGCCTGCTCCAATATTTCAAGTACTTTGGGGCCTTGCTAGTTCCCTTGAACAGCAGCCATTTCTTGGTTTATTCGGTATAAATTATACAATTATGTTTCATATCATCACAAGGCATCCGCAAATGAATAGCAGACACCCCTTTGCACTCAGCCTGTTTAAACAGGATGCCGACAGAGGAAAGAATGTGTAATACAATGAGTGCACACTATTTCCAATGGCAAGAGCCCTTTTACACCTGCATAAATAGAGCTGGGCCTGGCTGGTTGTAGAGGCATTGTCTCTTCCAGTTACGTGCCCAGCTGTTATACCAAGCATTGTTTTCTTTATGGTTTGGTGTGCTGGCTTGCCATCCACATTGACTGAAACCTCTACCTGAGTGGTTATCTTTGTGAAAAGACAGACAAGTAACAATAGAACGTAACAATATACTGCAAAGACATTGCTGGAGCTCTTTAGTACAGCAAAGGGAAGTTTCACTGAATAAATATGCTGCTGAATCTGACCCTTTGGTTGCCGCAGATGTGAAAAGCAACTTGTTTCAGTTCCTCCACTGGCTATTGTGAAATTTGCTACAAATGGTTCCAGTGTCAATAGACTTCAGATTTTACTGACCGCTATGGGTCTGAGCTCTGGCTGAACACCTCTGTTTATAGTTCAGGTGCAAGCCATAATCTTCAGCTTTTATCCAGGATCACTTTTGAGGCACTCCCCCTCCTCACATCAGCTCTCCAGAGAGCCTCAGTGACTCTTCTCTTTCCCTCTGATGGGGTTTGGCACAGATGTTGCAAATAGTGATGTGGTAGAGCCTGGGAATTCAGATGGATCACCTTGGACATTGAAACGGATCACCTTGGACACTGAAAGCCTTTTCAAGCCTAGCCTAGTTGCTAGGCTTATATTCAGACTTCCTGATCTGGTCCTTAAAATGGCCATGGGTGCCTGCTCTTGTTCAAGTGAATGACTCAACAAATCCTGCTCCCAGACTTAATCCCTGGAGGGAAGCTCTCCAGAAATAATGAGGAGCCTTTATCTATCTTGGGTATCAGAGGTGATTCCCCAAACCTAGCCATGGCGATAGAAGGTTTTGTGCACAACTTGTCATGAATACACTGAGAGAGGAAAAAAATGAAGAAACATGAATTCTCCAGACACTGCAGTATGGATGGGTGAAATTCCCCATCATCAGCTGTCAGCTGCCATTGGATGATCAGAGGACTTTGATATTTAAAACAGACCTTTAAACCAGATGCAGTGTTAGATTAAAAACTATAAACCTGTTTAATTGTTTGGCATTATGCAAGGAACATTTTCTTTAATTAGAAGGTATTTGGCAACTTGTTAGATTGCAAAATGTTTGACAATACGCCAGTCAGACCCTTGAAGCAATAAGAGCAACATAGGACTTCTGCATGTTGTACATTTTGTGCCACATGTGGGGTACGTGTCTTACAATGGAACCATTTTGAAGTGGATTTAATGGCTGGGGAAGGTGCCAGTTGAGCAATGCAATTGTTTTGCAAAATAGCTACTGCATGAGCAAAGTCAGTGAAGGATTTCTCCAGGCACTGTCCAGACAGAACATCTCTAGTTTTGGTCCTCAGTCTCTCCTGCTCTTACCCTCTGCACTAGAGTGCTTGGCCCTGCACACATTGGGAACCTCTGGATCTTTTTTACTAACCCCAGCATTTATCACTCCTTGGTACATGACTCAAAGCATCTCTCTTAAATCAGGCTTTTAATGGCCTACTCTCTCATCTGGTTGAAGAGGTGGACAGATAAAAGACATCATTAAGATAAAATGGCACTTCTATAGTTTATTAGCTTTTCTGTGATTGTCTGTGAAGGACAAGATACTACAGACATGGACAGCATGACGCCCACCCAGATAAATATGAGCGAGCCATCCACGTGCAGACACTTCTGCTCATATTATCATGTTTCCTGCATGCGTTTCAAAAAGTGAATGTTTAGTGGTTACCAGCACAGTTCTTTGCCTTTTCAGAGGGGTAAGCTGACTTCATTGTGTTGAACACGTTGATACAAAAATAAACAGATGACAACACAGTAATTTCACTGATTGGAAATGTGAAGGGATCAAGTCCTTTGGGGTTATACCAGGCAACCTGGCTTCCAGTTAGAGCAGCTTTTCCCTGTGTTTTTTTCTGGCCCTTCTGATTTTGTTCTAGCAGAGAAAGAAAATGGGACTAATGGAAAATACATGAACAGAGCTGCTCAAAAAACGTCAGTGCATAGTTTCATGTTAGAAATAGGCAGATTTGAATCCAGCTTGGCTCAGCAAAGCATTCTGATACTAACAACTACATTTTTGGCATGAGAGGAATAACAACTAACCATTTTGATTTCTTTCCTTTTGTTCTTTTAATGCTAAAATGTTATGTGTCAGTGATAATGTTCTGATTTGCTGTTTGAACATATAGTACACATCAGTTATTACAGTACATTAGTGTGTGCATTCTTTCATACTTAACAGTATGTTTCAGCATTGAATGGAACATATTATCTTGAAGTTGATTCTCAATAAAGACATTTTAAAATATTGGAATTCTTTGCAGACCGGAAATTTTGGGGTTTGGACCAGTTTTCATTAAGAGCACATATGAGCAAAATTCCTAAATCTTCAAAATGTAAACATTTGGATCACTTTCGATTTGTTTTTTATTTGATATCACGCAGTTGGGTAATTATTTATTTTTAATATTATTCCCTGACACTGTTCTTTTTTTGCTCCGTAAGCTGATAAACTCAGGATATTTGATTTCTACTCCCACTCTAGGGTACCCATTGTGCTGTCAGCAAGTCGCTTCAATTGTCTGTGCTGAAGTTCTCTACCAGGAAAATCATAAAGCCTGCTATAGAGCTAAAGACCTTGAGAGACGTTGCCAAGTGTATCTTCCTCCGTCCTGCTTTTAAAGACCTACAGTGGCAGAGACTCCAAACCCTTCCCAGGCAATCTATCCCTGTGGTTTTTTTCCTTCCCCTTAAAAAGTTCTTCCTCCTGTCTAACCCAAACAACCACTACTGCAATTTAAGCCCATTACTTCTTGCCTTATCCCTAGTGGATATCAAGAAGAGTTCATTACCTCCCTCTTTGTGGCAGTCTTTAACATATTTGAAGACTGTTATCACTACCGTCTCACAGTTGTCTTTTTTCTAGACTAAACACTCCAAGTTCTGTCAATCTTTTCCACAGAAGTTCTATTTTCAGTCCTTCTCATCATCTTTGTCATTTTCCACTAGGTTCTCTTTTATGTAGCCACCATCACACTGTCTTCTGCCTGCCACCTTCTTGGTTTCATCTTTGTAGCTGGAATGGTTTTTCTCCAGGTGCACATGTACTGGCTGGCACAATTTGAACTTCAGGTGGTGTGGCATGGCTGTTATACCCCCAGTAAATAACAACAGCATGCCATGAACCAGATCACGTGAAGTTACTGACATAACATCAACTCAGCCATAGACATCCGGGCTCTACGTTGAAATATGGAGAGACTAAGTAACAATAGTCAGCTCAAGCTGATCATTGGCATGAAAGGCTTTTCTTTTCTCCCTTTCCTTTCCTTTCCTTTCCTTTCCTTTCCTTTCCTTTCCTTTCCTTTCCTTTCCTTTCCTTTCCTTTCCTTTCCTTTCCTTTCCTTTCCTTTCCTTTCCTTTCCTTTCCTTTCCTTTCCTTTCCTTTCCTTTCCTTTCCTTTCCTTTCCTTTCCTTTCCTTTCCTTTCCTTTCCTTTCCTTTCCTTTCCTTTCCTTTCCTTTCCTTTCCTTTCCTTTCCTTTCCTTTCCTTTCCTTTCCTTTCCTTTCCTTTCCTTTCCTTTCCTTTCCTTTCCTTCCCTTCCCTTCCCTTCCCTTCCCTTCCCTTCCCTTCCCTTCCCTTCCCTTCCCTTCCCTTCCCTTCCCTTCCCTTCCCTTCCCTTCCCTTCCCTTCCCTTTCCCTTCCCTTTTTTCTTTTCTTCTCTTTTCTTTTCTTCTCTTTTCTTTTCTTCTCTTTTCTTTTCTTCTCTTTTCTTCTCTTTTCTTTTCTTCTCTTCTCTTCTCTTCTCTTCTCTTCTCTTCTCTTCTCTTCTCTTCTCTTCTCTTCTCTTCTCTTTTCTTCTCTTCTCTTTTTTCTTTTCTTTTCTTCTCTTTTCTTTTCTTCTCTTTTCTTTTCTCTTTTCTTCTCTTCTCTTTTCTTCTCTTCTCTTTTCTTTTCTTCTCTTTTCTTTTCTTCTCTTTTCTTTTTTCTTCTCTGCTTTGTTTTTTTTTCTTTTCTTTTCTCTGCTTTGTTTTTTTTTCTCTTTTTCTTTTATTTTCAAAGAAGAATTCTAATGAAAAAAATGTTAGAATGAGGTCTATAAGCAAAACATCACTGGGATGTAGGAAACTTCTGAGGAAGTTGGTTGCCTTTGAAAAATATTGGGGGGCATAGTTTTCTTGTCAGGTCAAAATAGTGATTTTTATTTTATTAAAATCAACTGTTTGGAAATCTGAAATTGTTGGGAAAAAAGGATGCCTGGCAAGTGTGCCTAACTATATAAAAACCACCAACCAGGTCTTTAACTTGTGGTATGAATGCTATTTCCATCTGGGTCATTAGCAAACATTTCAGCAATACAAAACTCCAAACTACTCTGATCTAGTATCATAAGCAACAAGCTTTACCACATCTATTATACTCCTAAATATACTCCCCAGAATCACCATGAAGTGACAGATCTAACACAGCAGGGGTGACTAACATTTATGGTGTTCCTCTGTATGCAACAACACAAGGTGTCTATTATATAAATCTGGGCTGCTTTTTCATGCCACATAGCTCTCTGAATAAATACAACTTAAAAGGGAAGATAATTATTTCAGCACAAGTCTTAGTAGGGAGATTTAGAGAGAGGAGGTAAATATTTATTCCTACATTTATTTCTTGGAAAGCTGTCTTGGCTATAAACTGTTCCAGGCTTGTAAATTCCTCTCTGAAAGCTAGTCACAGGCATATCTCAGATAGGTTCAGAATGTGCTTTTGTTTCAGATAAGCTGTATATGCTTCAGAGACTTATCTGGCTCTCCCCTAAAGGTCTTCAGTTTGCAAAGTTGAGCTAGAAGTATTCCAACAAAAAGCTTCTATACCTGATCTTCTTCTACTTTTCCTTGCACTGAAATTAGAAGAACAGCATTTCAGATGATTCTTCCAGTGCGCTCTCTTGCCGGCCCTGATCAGAAATAGGAAATGAAATAAAAAGCAAAATTGAGGCACTGTGCATTAAAAGGGCACACATGGAGTTATGAGCAAAGTATCCCAGTGGCCCTGGTTTAGTCAAACCCAAGCGACTGGGGTCCATCCAGGAGAAACTTGATTTAAGTCTCTGTCCTTGTTGTGCAGGAGCTCATGCACAGCAGAGTCACTGTCACAATCTCTGCATTTTCTTGCTGACAGCAAAGGAGATTCTGCCCTTTGTTTATTTTTAAATAAAGGTAAAATATTAACTAGTTCACCTTTTCCACTGATTACTGTAGTTCAAAAAAGGCCACTTTTAGCACTGGTATGCCCAGGGCAGGCTACCCTTCGCTGCTGTGTTCACGCAGGCATTGGGCACTCAAGCACAAACCAGGCAGTCGCAGGGTAAGCAGTCCTTCGGCTAAGCATTTTGCTTTGCTGGGTATGACTCTCCTAAACAGAAGTCTTCTATGTTTATTCTAAAAATAAATCGTGTTGAAAAAGAGCATCTCAGGCGTTGGAAAAAAGCCAAACAAACAAACCAACTCAGCCCTTTACATTTTTCTTCTGAAGAATCCTGTCCTGCCTCATGGATGTTGTATTCCTGTTCTTTGCATCATTAGCAATACTGCCTGGGAATATCCCTTTTCAGCTGGCAGCCTTGTGCACCTGCTGCATGAAAACCCCCTGTCCTGAGGTGATCTGAGCTGCAGGTTGACTGAAAAATCAGCTCCTTTCATTTCTGGTTGTAACTGGAAACCGCAATGATAAAAAGCCGGTTGGATCCCCAAGTTGGCATCTAAACTGTTCCTCCTTCCAGGGATCCACTCTCAGAGATCATGTCTGATGAGCCTTCTTGTTACAGCCAGCTGGTTAGAGAAGGAACTGTGGGAATTTCACTGACATTCATATTATTATCATCACTGTTTAACATTCACAAGGGCTTGGGACCTTTTGCAGATCCCACCCTCTTTGTGAGCACAAAACACATTAAAAAAATCATGGTCCCAAAGAGCTTGTTATCTAGTTGGCAAAAAAACCCCCATCCCCAAAACCACAGAGGAGGAGGTTTGTAATTGTAAGACAGAGATGGGGGGGGTTTGCAATAAAAATCTAGTGCTGGGAAATACTGGACCTGTTAATACAGCACTGACTAAGTTACATACGTGGTTTTAGCATTTAGTTTGGACACCTTCAGCTCCCACAGATGCGTATGCTTTATTGGTGGCCAGGACCCAGTCCTTTTTATCAAAGAGGATCAGTTCAGCCAAATGCCAGGTAAAGAGAGAAATCTTTCCCTGGCACCTCCCATCAGTTCTGCCCTTCTCCTTTGGAGCATCCTTCCCCTCCGGCCAGTGGGGCATCTGACATGTGCAGTGGGGCAATTCAGCTTAAGTCAAGGGGAGAGTAGTAGTCATTTTCTGTCCATCCATCCCAGTGTCACAGGAGACCTCCTCTTCCTCACAGCTCCTGAAGGGTTTCTGGTAATCAGCGGGACCTTGTGCTTTTCCTCCTGGCGTCAGCAACTTTCCCCTTTTATCACATTTGCTGCTGACTCCTTCCAGTCTGCTGCTCCTTGCAGCTGTCTGCCAAAACCAATATTCTCACAGCTGCCAGAGGCAGCTTAGACTGGCACATCATAAAAGGCAGCAAGGGCCACATTTCCAGATTAAAATAAACCCAGCCACTGCAGCGCCTTCTGACAATGTGTTTGACATGCCTGTGCTGTGGCCTAACTCCTTGGCTCTGACAAGACACAGACATGACCGTGGCAGCTCACATGGGCACCTTGCTCCCTCTCCATATGCCCACCAGGAGTGGCCTGTAGGATGGCACAGTGCCATAGACCTAATCCTGCTCCTCTCTCATACCCACCTTCTTTCCTTGGGATTACAGAGGACTGTGGTTGAATACCAGACTGACTCTGTTGCCTTTGGTAGGACTTACCTCCTAGCCTTGCCATGATTAGGTGCATCTACTATTAACTTATTTATTGCCACCTCCTAATACTGGTAGGAATAGGAAGAGACCTTGGCCATTACAGTACAATAGATCTTGTTTTGGAAGGAGGTTACCCTTTGTGTCTATCCACAACTAGTAGCAAAAGGGAAGAGCATCTCTACACATTCCCAGCCAGCACTACATCCTTCTTTTCTGAGAAAAAAAATGATGAAACTGGCACAGCAGCCTGCAATTCCAGAGGACAGGAATTCCTAACCCAGGTGGTCCTTTCCCATTTGCCGTTCCAAAGAAAACTTTGGCTTGCGAACAATGTCTAACAGAAAGAAATTCAATGCAAAACAAAAAGAGCGAGCCCCGGGCAGAACAGGATAAACAGTGTCTGAACTTTCTGCTTTGGGTAGAAAATATATTCACAGGCTTTGAAGGCATAAGGCCTCTTTGCGTTTTTACTTAAGTCAGTCAGTAAAGTCATTTGAAATTCTCTGGGGAAAGGTCCCAGGGCATGTGTTTATGGGTCACTGAGGGCAAAAACTCTTAATCCCAGCCACAGGGTAGCAATCAGTGTTTATTGAAAACTCATCTTGCAAGGACACAAGCTCCCACATGTCCTTCCTTAACATGCTAATAAAATGGGGGCACATGGTGTGGCACACTAACCCCTTTTAAGGATGAACAGCGATCTAGGGGTCTGTCTTTATCTGTTTCTACTTCTGACACCATGAAGCAGGCACAGTGCTTTGGGGCAAGTGCCAGACTGCCTTACTGCTTGTTCTCCCAGATTCCTACCTCACTGCTGTTCTCCCTTCTGGCATACTACAAATGAGTTGACAAGTTCGCAGCATCCCTTCCTGCCACCCCCCTTCACCCCATGCTAGGATGCTTTAGACACAGAGGTTGGTTCATAGGCTCCGTGAAACTTTACAGCCACCAAGAAGCACTGTCCAACCTCTAGACTGCTACCATCAGGAGGCTGGCATCAGTGCTGCTATGAAAATCACTGGGCGCTTCCGATCACAATACTCATCAGCCAGTTGCTGTTGATCTTGCCAGACATTCATTATTTGAACTGAAGTCGTTCTCCTTTCTTCATACTCCTAGTGAATCTGTTGTTTTGAAACAAAGGCTTGAAATTTGGCTGGAAATTGTCTTTATGTGTAGCCTTTTGTTGTCATATGAAAATCCACACAAATCTGATCCAGTGAAATTAAAGACTACACCATGTCTGGAGCCAGAAGCTTTTTTTTAATATAGTAATGCTGATGTATTATATTTAAGGACATTTCTGTCAGCTGCAGTTAGTGGATCTAAGCAAGAACCTTTCTAGGTCTCTCTCATTCTGCCTCTCTCTGGACCTCTTCATTTGTGGGAAAATCTTTGGGGATAAAGAGCTGTTCACTACCTCTTCTGGGGGTGGGAAACACATCTTGTGCTGGGTAGCTTATCCATTCATACTGTCTTTATAAACTGACGGTGGGAATGACTCAAGTATTTTAGTGGAGTTAAAATGGTGCAAATACATTGTGAGATGCATCTTCCTTGCTCACAGCCATCCAAATTCCTCGGATTTCAACACAATTATAAAATCAATGAGATGAGTCCCTCACTAGAGGTGCCGGTGTCTCTACATTGAGCATGGAAGGAGCTCAAACATTGCTTAGACTGGATGTCTAAATTTTGCATGGGTAAACTTAGTGCCAGTGTGAAAGAAAAGGCCCTCATAAATCTTGGCTATGGAAGCTGAGAATATTATGGCTTTCAATCTATCAGCTGCCACTTGTATGCTTCATTAGCAAACAACTTTCTACTGGTTTTTTTAATTTCTTAAACTTCTTTTAACTTCTTAACTTCTGTTTCTTAATTTCTGAGTGAAAAATTTTCCCATGAGAAGGCAGGGCATCATCTCATTCAAAAGTCTTCCCTAGGAAATGGCTGATTTTTAAAGGATTTTTTTCCCAAGAAAATGTATCAGTCAGGGTGTTCCTCATGGAAGTTGCTGTTCTGAGTTTGTCGTGACCTTGTCTTCTCCTGAGCTGAACATTACCCCCACAAAAATATTTGAAGGGGTTTTTTTTTCTAATTTTGGTTGCCTAAAAGGGAAGCAGTTAGTCAAATGGCATGTCTGGGTTCCTTATCTAGTCAGTACAGAGAGCAAAGTATCTCCAAACATGCAGTGATCTGTCGTAGCTGAGATGTGGTGTTCAGGATGAAATGACTTGTACTCTAGACGGGCTCATGCCTCTCTTTTACTCATTTTAGAAGACAACTTTTAGACAACTACAGTTATAGGAAATGAATCTGAGCCTCCTATGGCTGAAGTGTCCCAGTGCCTCAGGATACTCCTTACACTTGGATGAGAACTAATTGAAATCTGATAACACCTTTCATTCCACTGGGGGAAAAATGGGTACTCTCCTCTTCCGCTCTGACATGGGATAAAACAAGTATGTGAATTTCCCATGAGTCGGATATTTTTTTTCCATCCGTTGCTATTTTTTATGCTGTGATGCTATATGTGGAGTTGTACAAGAAGGAAAGCTTGCCAAAAATATCAGCTCTTCCTAACCAGCATGACAGATACAATATATGCAATACAGATGGAAGACGGCACAGTGCGGACACTTTTATAGCATGAGGATTCTCAGCACTGTCAAAAGCAGACTGTAAAAACAATAGGCCTGACTTTCCTCCCATCTGTCCTGGTGTAAATCAGATATAAATCCAGGAGAGCTGCACCTCTATAAAACCAAGAAGTGAGAAGAACTGGGAACTGGACCCATCTCACCTTCTAATCCCTGCAATAATTCAAGTTAACACCATGTTACAGACCAACTTTTATGAAAGGCAAGAGGAGAAATGGGCTTAAGTTTTACGTGGAAATTGAAGGTTTGCATAAATTCCTGTCCTCCCCTTTTTACATGCTTACAGCTTCTGAAACTTAGAAAATCTAAGTTACAAAACTAGATATTTTTTCAGGAAGAAGCTGTACCACCTTCACAACAAAATATGTAACCTAATCACTGCTGTCCAGGTTCCTCCCCAACTCCTGTTTCTCCTTCCCCCCTGAAACTAAAGAAAAATCTTCCTGATCCTCAGCCTGTTACGGTTCTTAAGCAACCAGAAGTAAGATGGCAAACTGATACAGGAGCAACGTGAAAAGAGATGACTGAGAAGGGGAGGAACAGATGTCTGTAAAATCATGACTGGTCTGCAGAAGATGAAAACAGAGTAATTATTCACTCTCTTCCAACACAAGAACAGGAAAGAATAAAACAAACTGTAAAGTTGAAGACAAAGTTAAAAAAAAGTTGGTTCTTCATAGAGCATGTAGTTAGCTGTGGAAATGCTTGCCACAGGAGACTGTGGAAAGTGAAGTCCAAAAAGTCTTTTTGGGAAAAAGCCCAAATCTATCAAGAAATGTTAAATACTCCAACACAGGAAGTCACCTGAACCATATCATGCCAAAGCCTAAGGGGTATTCTGTGGAAACAGCCCTACATATGCTCCCTGAACCATTATCCTGGACATTCAATGTAGGCTAACTTTGAACAGAAGGATGGACCTTTGGTCTGCCGGCACATGGTTGTTCTTATGTCAATGCATGGGATGCAACCTGCTGGGGCAATGTCTGCATCTCTTGATCTGGGAACGGGTATGACTGCAGAATCCATGTGTTCTTCCAAAAACAACTCTTGACTTGTGTTCATCCCCAGATGTCTGGCATTGCATGTTGCCTACCCGGCAAGCCAGTTGTAGGAGACCTGGCTGAGTCTCAGGTTCACATGGTAGCTTCCTTCCTTCCTTGTTGATCCTGTCAGTCCCACATCCTGCTCTCAGCTGCAGAGTGACTCAAAATCCTTTTGACAATCCTTCAAGGCTGTGGTCCAGAACCCCAGCATTTAATAATCATGCTATCCAAGCCATTTAAATCATGGATAAAGAAAGAACAAAGTGAAATCTGCTCTCTGAGCCCAGCTGCACACATAACAGAGGGGTTTTACAGCCTAACCCCAATGGGGCATTGCAAACCCTTGTTGACTCAAGAAGCCAGAATATATTCTCCACAGGAGAGAGTGCAGTTCTGGTATACAACCCATCTGGATCAATGCAGAAGGAAACAAGGCAGATGAGAAGAAATCTGTGGGACATAGCTAGAGGATGAAGGCATAAAAACTGGCCCAAGCAGGACCACAGCACATTTCCCAGTAATACAGCATCATCAAAATGAAATCCTTCTTGAGAGAGAGTAGCGCATAGGATTGGAGAGCTAAGGGTCTACGCATGCTGGGGAAAGGGACAGATGACTGACTTCGCAATGCCTGAAATCAGACATCTGTTAAGGATTGTACGTGACAAACTCTTTGTAGAGAGTTAATGAGGTCACTAGAAATGGCTCAACATAATAAATTTAATGAGGCAATAAAAATAATTAGAAATGGCCTGGCTTGTAAGAGTCTGGATCTGAACTTCCTCACAATTCAGGGCTGTTTGGATTGAGGGCTTTTGGCTTGGCCTGTTACAGAGGGAGAAGTGAGGAAGTAAACTGGAATTCATATCTATTCTCTGCCTTTTACGTGGTTGGGTGTGTTTTCAAGGCAGTGTTTAACCTGTTCTCATTTCTCTGTTTTTACGAGGCAGACACTGAAGTCATATTACATATACAACAGCTACATTGTTTGAATCTGTTTAGAGTAACAGGTATTTAGATTCTGTGACACTGAAGGCCACAAAATGCTGAACAGTTAGCTGGGAAGAAAGATGCGAGGCTAGGAACCACTCAGATTCAAATCCTCTAAAATTGGGATTTGGCTATGTAAAAGGTACATAGTAAAATCCACTATGTAATCCACCTGCTTTTCAGAACTTGCAAATCCTTTAGTGTCTAGCCCTTAATTACCATCTTCATTGGCCTGAAAGTTTTGCAGACTCTGGAATTAAATGACAACACAACTCAGAAGTATTTTGTCTATGGACATATACCTATCTCCCATCTAGAACTCTGCTGTGATCTGGCAGCCACAGCTACCTAAAGCCTTGGAGACTCCTGAGTCATTAATACTGGTCTTAAGCACAGCAAACTCATTTTAATATGATGATGTGTATTGGTTAAAGACCTTTCCTGTAGTGTTAGTTCAGATTTCCTGAAGGTAACCCTAGAACCTGTATCCATCCTCTGGGACAAATATTCTGGCCACAAGATTGTTACCACTGCTTTGTTTTTTAACAAGAACCAGCCCTGTTTGGGAATCTTTGTGGAAAGAAGACTTAACAAACTGTATCCTGAATGGAGATATGTCTTTATAGCATATTGGTCTCCTACTGTAAAACAACCTGCAAGGAGCGAGGTGGACACTTAGTCTTGGTGGAAGGATATCTGCAGGCATCTAGAGGGATCTGCCACCCTCAGAAGACACTTGAGTGTTTACTCTGGACATTTGAATTACACTATAAGCAGAAGATGAAAGTTTCAATAGAGCTGAAATGCTAAGTTCTAGGTGTCTAAATTAGATACACTAGATATTGTCCTGCATTAATACTTACATAATATTCTATAATTAATTACACATGCATTGTGTAAGTCAGTACAGTAGTTACTTCTTGGAGACCAAAATGATCTCTCATACATAGTACAGCTCAAACTGAAATTAAAGGTAGAAACCATGTGCCACTCCCTCACCTGTGCTCTGCCAAAAGTCTGTACAATCATGGCAGCCCTTTCTGATATTACTCCCTAGGTATCGTTATCTATAGGCTGAGAAACAGATATGTTAAGAAAGACCAAAAATAATCATGAGTTTAAGAATGGGCAGGCTGAATTATGTACTCCACACTTGAGCCTACTGAAAGCGTCCATGTTACACGTGTGGCCCAGCCTTCACTTAATAATTGATTTCAATCTAACTTGATCCATTCAGAGCATGTGCTTCTTATTTCAGATATTAGCACAACCTGCCTCATACTACCTCTGAAGTGTGGGCTTCTTGCTGGTTGTGGCTGGGATAGAGTTAATTTTCTTTATAGTAGCTAGTATGGGGCTATGTTTTGGAGTTATGCTGTTTTCTCTTCCCAAATAACCACTATGCGTGATGGAGCCCTGCTTTCCGGGAGATGGCTGAACACCTGCCTGCCAATGGACAGTAGTGAATGAATTCATTGTTTTGGCTTTGCTTGCATGCGCGGCTTTTGCTTTACTTATTAAACTGTCTTTATCTCAACCCATGAGTTTTCTCACTTTTACTCTTCTGATTCTCTCCCCCATCCCACCAGGGGGGAGTGAGCGAGCAGCTGTGTGGGGCTTAGTTGCCAGCTGGTGTTAAACCACGGCAGCTTCCTTGTGTGCTTGATCAAGCACATTTTGATAACAGCAATGGCCATGCGCCTGGGCTGGCAAATGGCCAGGGCATCGCTGCTGTTTCTGTGCTGCTGGACCGGACAGGCTGGAACTCCAGTGTGAACTCGAGTCGAAGGGACTGTGACCTGTGGATGAGTCCACGTGGGAGCAGGACACCCCAAAGCATCTGTGGCCATGGATAAGCCCATGCCAGAGCAGGTATATCTTGAAGTGTCTGTGGCCATGGTTATGTCTGTGCTGCAGCAGGTATACCTCTGAAGGGACTGTGGCCCAAGGATAAGTCCATACACCTCAAAGCACCTGTGGCTGTGGATAAGTCCATGCTGCAGCAGGTACACCTTGAAGCATCAGTGGCTCTGCATGAGGTCATGCTGGAGCACCTCAAAGCGTGTGGCCATGGATAAGCCCACAAGAGAGCAGGTACGTCCCTGGAGGCACTGCAGCCATGGATAAGGCCATGTTGGAGTGGGTTTACTTCTGAAGGAACTGTGGCTGTGGGTAAGGCCACACTGGAGCAGGTATATCTCTGAAGGCTTTATGGCCCATGGAGAAGGCCATGCTGGAACAGGTGCACCTCAAAGCAACTGTGGCTGTGGATAAGTCTGTGCTGCAGCAGGTACACCCCTGGAGAGACTGTGGCTCGTAGATAAGACTCCACTTGGAGCAGGTACACCCCTAAGGGACTGTGAGGTCACACCTCGAATACTGTGTTCAGTTTTGGGCCCCTCACTACCAGAAGGACATTGAGTTGATGGAGCGTGTCCAGAGAAGGGCAACGAAGCTGGTGAAGGGTCTGGAGAACAAGCCTTATGAGGAGCAGCTGAGGGAACTGGGATTGTTTAGTCTGGAGAAGTGGAGGCCAAGGGGAGACCTTATTGCTCTCTACAACTACCTGAAAGGAGGTTGTAGGGAGGTGGGGGTGGGTCTCTTCTCCCAAGTAACAAGTGATAGGATGAGAGGAAATGGCCTCAAGTTGCATCAGGAGAGGTTTAGATTGGATATTAGGAAAAATTTCTTTACTGAAAGGGTGGTCAAGCATTGGAACAGGCTGCCCAGAGAGGTGGTGGAGTCACCATTCCTGGAGGAGTTCAAAAAACGTGTAGATGTGGCACTTCGGGAAATGGTTTAGTAGGCATGGAGGTGTTGGGTTGATGGTTGGACTAGATGATCCTAGAGGTCTTTTCCAACCTTAACGATTCTATGATTCTATGGTTCTATGACTGCAGTCTGTGGATAAGTCCAAGCCGGAGCAGGGCAAGGGGAGGACTTCATTGCCATGTTAAGCCCTGTAATCTGGCCCAAAGGGACCAGGGGTGGAGATCGTAATGGCTATACCTTTAAATTGTAACCCATGATTTGAGTTGCGTGTTATAGGAATTACTACAGTAGGAACTACCTGAACCAATGGAGGACAAGCCTCACAAGAAGCAGTGCGAGTGCAGCAGTGACCAGACCTGAGCTGGCTTTGGTGCCCAGTAACTCCATGCAACACACCACCTCTCCCGTCCTGAGTGACCACCATAACAGATGGACCCCAAAGTCATGGACTAAATGAACTGAATGGACATTTTGTGGACATTTATGGACATTTTACAGACATTTCACAGGGGTGGTCCATAGACTAAGGGAATGATATCTGTGTATTATATCAAAGGATGGGAAGGGTGGTGGTGGGTAATGAGAATGTATTGGATAGTGTGAGACCTGAGCATGACATAAATGATACGGAATAAGAGGGAGAGAATGTGCTGGTTTTGGCTGGGATAGAGTAACATTTCCCCACAGTAGCTAGTATGGGGCTATGGTTTGGATTTGTGCTGGAAACAGTGTTGATAATTAATACAGAGATGTTTTAGTTACTGCTGAGCAGTGCTCACACAGTGTCAAGGCCTTCTCTGCTTCTCACCCCACCCCACCAGCGAGGAGGCTGGGGGTGCACAAGATGTTGGGAGAGGACGCAGCTGGGACAGCTGACCCCAACTGACCAAAGGGCTATTCCATACCATATGGTGTCATGCTCAGCATATAAAGCTGGGGGAAGAAGAAGGAAGGGGGGGACATTCGGAGTTACGGTGTTTTGTCTTCCCAAGTAACTGTTAGGTGTGATGGAGCCCTGCTTTCCTGGAGATGGCTGAACACCTGCCTGCCAATAGGAAGTAGTGAACGAATTCCTTGTTTTGCTTTGCTTGTGTGCGTGGCTTTTGCTTTACCTATGAAACTGTCTGTATCTCAACCCACGAGTTTTCTCACTTTTACTCTTCTGATTCTCTCCCCCATCCCACCGGGGGGAGTGAGCAAGCAGCTGTGTGGGGCTTAGTTGCCGGCTGGGGTTAAACCACGGCAGCTTCCTTGAGTGCTTGATCAAGGCTTGGAGGCGTGGGTTCTCAAGGAAAGCAAGCTGCTCCCAGGTTTCAGTGGTTTTGCTGAACCAATTGGATGAAAAGAAATCATTAACACCTCAGCACAATGACTTTTGGACCCTGCTGTTGTTAAGCAAAAACACTGCAAGTCCAAAATCAACTAAGGCCAATGCTGCAAGTCTAAAATCAACTGAAGCCAATGGGAGCTCTTTCATACCATTGACTTAAAGGTACCGTGTGTCAAAATCTGAAATATGCAATGGAGACATCTTCACACTATGCAATGGAGACATCTTCACACTTGTACACAAATGAGACTTGTCTTGGGCAATAACACACTCTTCACAGAGCTGCCTTGTTCCCTTTTACTTACTTAACTTCTATTGCTGTCTCTTACTGGCTGTTTAATCCCACAGCATCAACCCTACCAATGTCTGCTCTCACATTCAGAAATACCTACCCTGGCAGGGACAGTGGAATGTATGGGACAATGTTGAATTCAAACATGGAGAAGGTAAATTATGCTATAAGATCCATGAGCACCAGGGTCAGCAAAGGAAGAGCTCCATTGTCTCTGTAGGCTGGCAGGACTGAGCCAGTTCCCCAGCCTTATTGAGAGCCCATGTCTACGGATTGCTTCAGACCAAAAGGGTACCACTTCAGCAACTCTAGCCAAGGTTCTATGGATTTAAAACTAAGTACCACCCATCTTGAGCAGGGGAGCTGTTATATCATTGAATGGAGCACCTTTTCTCATGCGTGGAACACACGTTTATTTTGTCACATCGTTTGTAAATCTCCAGTAATGGTGAAAGATTTTTATCTCCAACCTTTTTTTTCATGTTGGGTTTTTGACAAGGTAAATGAAAAAGCCATCTCGCCTGGCTGAGTTACAGAGCATAACTTCAGGCATTCTTTCATTTCCAACCTTCTGTTGCTTTTGACATAAATCTTGGGAGCTGGACTACTTAGAAAGCAGCGGGACACCCCAGTCAACATTTCCTATTTTTTCCTTTCAAAATATTCTTGTTTTCATTATAAGGTACTCTCAGAAAGGGGAAGGTTTTATTAATTTTTTTTTCTGCAATGCTACAAATATGAGGAGATCAAGAGCAAAACCCATGTCAGACAAAATCTGTCCGTAGCTCCTAAAAGTGATCCATTCAGTTGTGCTACATTTTGCATATGTGTGTATTTAACCTCCTTGTTGCTACGGGATTTTTTGTTACTCTTTATTCCCCACCTTCCAAGTGCTGATGGAGTTTTAAGATTCCAAGGCTAAGATATTTTAAACTTCAGTATTAACTGTATGTTTCCTCTGGGATATCCTAGGTAAACTAAATGCTGATTTTCTTGGCATGCTCTGCTAAGATTTTACTGGTATCAACATTTTCTGTGTCTCAGGTCACATGGCAGCAAAGTTCCTCCTGAAAGTTCAACAAAACCCACACTAAGAAAAAGACATTCTCCCCTCATTTTAAGCTATTATAAATTAGTGTCTAGGCATATGGGAAATTAGGGGAAGTATTACAATATGTTTATCTGTATACAAGAACCAAACATGGGAAGGTATGGCCCAGGACTCTGGAGATCACAGTGTTAGAGAGAAGCAAAATACAGAGGAAACATACCCCTTTTAAATAAGTATTTGTATGCACGCACAGATATGCCTATGTGTGTGAATATATACTCACGTCAGTCAAAACATGACTGAAAAGTATCAATGTGAAAACCCTGCAGAAAGGGTATGACATGTCACTCTTTTATCATGTTCCCAGGCTGCTTTAAATGCAGCTGTAATACCAGACTACAAAAGGCAATTTTGAAGGTAGTGTCTATTTTGAGCACATGCATGTACACATAAATGTTAGGAAGTGTGTACATAAATTTGTGTCCTGTTCTGAGACCTACCTACCCTTCAGTAAGATGCCGTACAGGTTCTCACAATTGTCACCACTGAGCTTTCCAGGCTCTTTGTGGGTTTTGCAGCCAATGCTTGGGTTGCTATTTTTGATGGGTTTTATGGTACCATATGCTCTCATGCCATGCATCAAATTAAAGGCATAACTACTAACAACACCCATGTGCATGCAGCATCTAGGGTTCAGAAAGGGAAAGAAGGAAACCCAACCACTTCTTCTGTTGGCAACTGCCTGTGGGAGGCAAGACTAGGGGCTGAATTTAGGCATAAATCTGTTCCCAGTTAGGTGGGAATTCTCATTTCTTTTAGACCGTTTGAATCTTTCAGTAAGAACATTTCACAGGATAATATTGTTTAAGACTAATTAGCAGATATTAAAAAAAAAACCACCACCATTCCCCCAAACCTAATCAAAGCATCTTAGTATGAAAATACAGGTAATTAATGGGAACATATTTGACTATGTATACAATCCCACTTGGAATAGATTTTGAGTTTTGAGGCTGGACTATAGATACGTTACACACAACTTTCCGTATAATCAACTTTCAGCTGGGGCCGAGTGAATAACTGATCTGTTTCAGCTCACCTTCCCATCTGCTCGGCTCTGCCAGTGCTGTCTGCCTTGACATCCTGCTCTGCTGTTTCTCTAAAAACATGACCATTCACTATACCCTGTTAGGTCCTTTCAGAAGGCTCAGTCTTTCAAGGATGCCTTCAGTTAACCTGGTAAAAGACTCTGCTTAGAGATGATGTAGTCTTTCATTGGAAAGAGGAACTTTCGGAGAACAGACAAGCCTGCCTGTTGGAAATTAATTTACAGCTGCTGGTGGAGGAGGCATAAAGGTGTTAATTTGTGATGGGGAAAGGGAAATTTATTATATTTAATTTCATCTAGTTTAAAGATGTTAGTAAGTCATATGTGCTTCTCACTCCTGTGGTCAATGACTTGGTGGGGGAAAGACTTCTTATTGAGTGCTCTTTGGGAAAGGAACTTTTAATGGGCTTTCTTATGTAGTAGAAAAATATCTAACAAGTTTCTGTTACAACTGCAATGACATCACAATAGAAAAAAGTTCCATCTGGGAATTTTCTGTAAAGAGGTTTAAAGGACTTACTTTCTAGAAGGAGGTGATAAAGGAATCTTCATAGTCAATGTCCACAATTTATCATGCTGAGAATGAAATCTCATATGTAAAACGGCCTCAGACAAGAAAAAAGAACTGTCTTAACAACACTAGTCATCAAGAACTCTCAATGCCCAGCACTATATTCTTCCATAATGCAAATTGTTCTAGGTTTATTTCCAAGTGTGAAAGCCCTGTACAGGATTGGATGCTTATGTCTAGATTGCTTCTCATGTGGGGACATCCCTCATCCGTGCTCACAAGTACTCTAAAAGTTCAGGTGTCCTCATGTGCTCATGAGTACTCCCTGGTGCATTGACCCTTTGGAAGTTTCTCTTGGAATGGTAATTGAGGAAATCACAAGACTGCATTATTTATAGAGATCATCTGGTCTCACAGTTCACTATGCAATATGGAAACAACATGTAGCTGGATATCAAAGGCCATGACAGCTGCAGAGGGCCACATCTTTTTCCAATATCACTGCTTTGAGGGGGGAAAAAATGTCTCCTTTCTGAGCTCTTCTGGATCACTGATTTGACTCAGAGCCTGCAAGGAAGGTCTGCAAATCAAAAGGTATCAGTGAGTGGTTTGTGAGTTATTTTGTGAACAAAATACAGATCGTTAAAGCCAAGTTCCTTTCTGCTTCTAATCAATTCTCCCTTAATTTAATCCCTTTACCGTAAGAGAAAATACAGAATGAGTGAATGGCAGAGTCTACAGGGCGATGGTCATGAAGGTGAGACAAAAAGCAGTTGATTCTGGTCGGGCCTGGACTAGACTCAAGGCTAACTGTGTGGCTGACAAAATACAGGTAGGTCTGAATTCAGTTAGCACGTTCCTTAGTGTGTAGGGAACATGGTTTAAAATGGTAGGAGCAACACAGTTCTGAAGAAATCCGATGCTCTGATTTGACTCACATCAGTCCCTAATTTGCTGTTTCTAAATAAGATCACTGGGAAAAGGCAGTAAAGTTGGCAATGTGCTTCTGTTGCCCACGGCAAAGAAGCCACACCCTTGAGATGCATCATTTGGAGTTCTCCTGTCTTTACAGTTTGAGTCCATGTGATACAAAGGCAAGGCCTGGCAAGTTGAGGAGAAAATAAAGGAAGGCCTGTGCCATACCCAGAAGGGCCACAACCATGCCTAAGTTTCTGAGCATAGCTGTTTCGTTGAAAGAACAGCAGAAAGGCAGTTACTCATAACTCAAGCAGTCCTGAGAGGATAGTTGCAAAGAGATCCTAAATTCTATGGCACTGATAAAGCAGGCCAAAATTTGCTTCAGGTTTTTATTTTTCTTCCACCTTGGCTTGACAGCTTTCTTTTCCTTAAAGAGATACTGAGAAAATCTGTGTAAGTTGCTGCAGAGCAGACAGAAGACATGCTGCTCCTTTTGTTTGCTTATTCCTTCTGGACTATGCCAAAAAAAGATGTGGAACTTGTTACTTTGCAAATTCTTTGCTGAGAAAGCACTTGACTGATGCTGAAATATGACTACTTGGCTTCTTGGCTGTCAATTCTGATTTACCAGTTCTGTGCTCTCGGTTCAATTCTATAAGCAAAGGGAGCAACAATAAAGGTAGTAGCACAAGTACAATGAAGCTGAGGGTGGCTTTAGGATGGGATTACATTCCGCATACAGTAGTTAGTATGACTTCTTGGTAGAGGAATTCCTAGAAAAAGAAGAAATTGCTGATTATCTGCCTTTCTTTCTGTACGAAGACTGTTGGGGAAGAAGAGGTCTTTCTTCCCGTGCACCTCTGTTCTCATCACAGATGTTTGTGTCCTGGTGAATATTCTTCAGTGCTTTGATGATCTCAATTTCAAAGGCTGCAGAGAGAAGTCTTCCACTTCTCTGAGACTTCCCCACTAACAGAACTCTCTGTTAAGCTATTCTATGTCCCCATAGCTTCCTTTCCTTAACTACACTGATACTACCTTCTCAGACTGGGTGAAATCATTCCTTTTATATACAATTTTTATTTTACATCTCATATAAGGAGGAGAAGGCGTTTCATGCATGCACTGTCCCATCGTCATTCTGTGGGGTTTTTTTGGACGTACCCAGAGACCATTAATGTTGATAATGTCATATTTCTATGTGGCTTTTCTTAGCCACATTTATGTGCTCTTGGCCACACACCATGCGACTGCGGTGGTGAATGCATTATAAGACATAGACAGAGATGGAAGCAGGAGGATTAAAAAAATAAATGTGAAATGGAACTGTAGATAGATTTGACATCCCAACATTTCCTTATCCCTCAGCAGACGCATTTGTTATTTGTACATTTCCAGAAGTGTAGAAAATGCTTTTTCCAAATTCCCTGTATTGAAAGGGGGATAGTTTGACCAATGACGGAGATCCCAACATAATTTGTACAGATCAGACCTTCAGCTCTGAAACCTCTAAGCCACGAATATGTCATGTGTCTACAGTTGTCATGCTTAGGAAACAAAATGTGGCACTCTCTATCAGCTTCAGATTGGATATAAAGGCCTTATTACTGTCACCCAATCTAGAAATGATGAAGGCTCCAATCATTGAAGAGCACGATGCTAAAGGAGGTGGCAATCAGCCTCAACAGGCTGGATAAGAAACACACATATTTCCATTTAGAAGGGAACTGTTTTGTGTTCAGACCTCTTGAGTTCCTCCAAGTTCTAGAGATCTTGAACTTGAGTCTGTTGCAGTATGTGTCAGCAGGTGTTTCTGCTAACCCCAGAGTGCTTTGGATGGGCAACGCTAGCTCTGAAGCTGGCAAAAGTCTGAAAACTTTGCATAAAACAGGGCAGCTTCAAGCAGGAGTTAAATGCAGTCAACTGCAGCCCTTTTCCTGACAGCAGAATAGGACTAACCACCATTAGTAATGCTTGCAGAACAATTAATACATTTTTCCTTTGCTAAACAAATGCAATTTGCAAGATTAAACCATACAAAAGGGTAGAGGGGTTTTAACACATGCCAGTTGTATTTGATTTCTCTGTCTCCAGATGGCAGCGAGTACAGAAGGAAGCTGCGTTTCTCGGTGTGAACATGAATCTCCATCTGTAGCCTCTGTATGCCACAAAGCCTGTGACTCATTCAACTGCTTTGCACTGGCTGGGCTACTGCTGGGTTTGCGTAACCATGTTCTCTCAGGACTGAGTCCCCAAGTGCTCCAACAGACAGGCCCAGATCTGCACATGGTTAGGTCAGAAGAAGGCAGATCTAAGCACATCAGGGATCTTTAACCAAATCTGACAACAGCCACTGAATTCAGGATTGAGTTTCTGTCCCTGAAAGCCTATCTGCCCCAAAAGCTCTTAGAATAATGCCCAACACAACCGACTGACCTGCCTGCCCTTGTGTTTTATAGTCAGATTGAAGAGCACTTTTTAAAGTTTTGAAACCATTCTCATTCCCAGAAATGTGAATGAAGACAGGTCATGCCCATCTATACAGACTGACTTTCTCATCTCTTTTCTTTAGCAAAGTGTGCCGGTCCCTCCAAGTTTTGTGCAGGTCGCTACAGAAAGGAGATGTCCCCACAGTTTTTATGACCTACCCCCTTTAAATGAGAGGCTTGCCTGCAAGAGGGATGGATGGTTTCATACCAGTAGAACCACCAGATATAGGCAGTGATATAACAGTTCTTCTAATGCGTTTCCTAATACTCCTCTAACAAAAAGTACTGAAATAGTTCATAACCATGAACTTATGTGAGTGCAAGTCTCTATTCACGCAGGTGCCTCACTTCCATAGCCGTTCGGACACCTGTCACCATTTGTATGTTGGTGAACTCTGCTGAAGTCATACAGTGGAATGAATCAACATCACCTGGTCTTCCAGCTCTACCCCATCCAAGTTTTGTCTTTGGTCACCCATTCTCATAATACTTCAATTTTCCTTCCTTGGTGAGAAGTGATATTGTTTTTATTTGTGTGTGTTACTGTAGCCTGAAGGAGCCATGTGTCCATAATCCACAGAGGTAACTCAGGATGAAATAACATTTTTATCATCTAACCATCTGGAATGGGCAAAGGTAGAACAAGGGCATTAGATAGAAGAAGAGTCTGAACCTCTGTCTTTTAGCACTAGCTTTGTCTTTAGACCTTGTTATCTCCATGGTAAATGGCAATCTTCCCATACTGGAGTTATATCAGTGAAGAGTTCTTAGGTTTCTCTATTCATGGGAGATAGAAGTGGGAGAAACTTGACAAATACCTATTTATATGTTTGTGATATAGAAAGATTACCAGCTACCATGGAGATAGCAGGCCTAAAGACTATGTGACTGCTGTCTAATGCCCAGCCTTTGCAAGTGCCAACCAACTACCATCACGAAAGGGGTGGACAAATAGGTGTGGCTGTTGTCCTCCCTCTCTGCTCACTAGCTGGTGCAGAATAGAAATTCACACTAATTTCCAAACCAAGAAAGGCCAAAGCTACTTCTGGGTGCTACTAGGAGCCTGCCAGCACATATCACATGGCATGAGGGTTCACATGGTGGAGCTTTATTCTGCACACCGCTACAGAGGAACACAGTGCCTGTGGGAATTCATGCCTTGGTTGGTTTTACAAGGCTCTGAATGTATAAGACTGAATTTATAGAGTTTTCTTATTGCTGTTTTCTCAGCATAGTGGCTCCCTCTGTGAGAAGGAAGGCAAGCAAGCAACGAGAACATTAGAAAGTATTGTATTTATTGGATCCTATAGTCATCAAGAAAGTGGGAGGCAGAAAAAAAGTATCCTCTCAGGAGAGATACAGATTAGACTTTGAGTCAGTCCTACAGCCAGCTGTTTTAAAAGCCCCAAAAGGGGCTTAACTATTTAAAGATGATTTAGCTGGTGAAACTGCGCCATGTGAATTACTTGGTGGAATTAGGGAGATGAGAATGATGAGGAAGGAGTGAGGGGCTTTATCGACTCAGCACTAAATGTTCAGCTGAAAAAGGGAGGGCAGGCAAGACAGCTCATAGATGCCTGCTATTTCCAAGAGATCCATGAATGTTTATTGGGACGTCATGTTTCTGACCCTGGAATGGGATGCAAGCCAATCTGTATAAAAAGATACTCTTATATTCCTGGCATAGTTTTGCGGTGAGAAGAATCTGCTGTATGTATATTTTATGTTTCAGGTTGCAGGGCCCTGTGTGGGAGTTTTATATAATGTCTTTCAATATTTATTTGGTTAAACTTTACAATTATGATCCTTAGAGAAAATGACTCTCAGATGCTGGATCCTGCCTGTATAATTTGAATGAGATTATGCACACACAGAGACAATCTCTTACTCGTACATAACAGCCACTCTATCATGTACACTTCTCCAGCCCTCCACTTCTACATATCTCCAATAACATATTTATCCTCACAGCCACCATATGGGTAAACCAGTGACAGTCTCCCCATGACAGATTGATACACAGACACATTGGCCTAGATGGAGACAGTGCCTACAGTTAAGTGACTCCCTGGGGTCCTTGTGGTTAGTGAAGACAAACCGGTACGTCCAGAAGGTGTCTAAGCCCACCAAAGACCTGAACTGCCTGTGGAAGGCAGAACCTTCCAGGAATCTTTACTGGTTCCCTGCAGAACCAGTAAAGCACAAAAGATTCAGCAACTGATGTCAACATATCTATGTACAGACAAAGTTAAAGTCACCAATATAAGTGAATTTATTTTCCAGACTTCTTTGCGTCTTTGCCTTCTCTGCAAGGATCCCCATCTATGAGTCTGATTTGTATCAGGGAACACGTGTGCTATTGCCTCATTTCATACAACTTTTCTAGAGCACTTGAGAAGACAAGTGAAAGGTGTCTACAATTTGAAAAAAAAAAGTTCAAACCGGAAAGAATAAGGTAGGAGAGGGACTGTGTTGGCTGATGGGATGGGGGCTGGGAAAACACAGCCACTGGTGGAACAATAATTTAGCTGAATACCTACTCTGCTGTACATTTCAGTGCAGTGGGAAGACAGATGTTCTCCAACACAAAGATCCTTTGCTTCTTAAGCATTCCAGACCACAGAAACTGAAACAATTTGCTAGTAGAATGATGGTCAAACGGATCCAAGAGTCCTCCATCAGTAATGCAGAGACATCAAACATATTCCAAACATTATTCCAGCATGTTAGTCTGCTCCCTGCTAGTTTCTGCAGCTCAAAGCTGGTATAATCACAATGGTGTTCATTGGGAAAAGCCTCCAGTGTTGTGCTTCATCCCACTGTCTCCCACATAGAGCTCCCTGATTTCTGAGCTCTTCACAAATTATTTAAATGAGGTTAAATTAATAGAAGTCTACTCTTCTACTTCTTTCTCCCATATATAAATATACCCAGAAGGTTAAAGGAGATTACTGCATCATTTTGGTTGCATGAACAATAAAACTGGCCAGTGCTTGAGAGATTAAACTGGGTATGGGTTGGGTTTGGTTGGTTGTAGTTGAATCGGCTCAGATGAATGATGAGACAAATGTGTGCCACACCAGCCACCAAAACTCCAGTGGCTTGGAACAAGCCAGGGCAGGCAAGCATGTGGGTCTAGTCACACTAGTGAGAACAATAATGTCTTTACCGTTCACATGTAATCGAAGCAGCCAAAGATCTGTCAGCACAGTAGTTCTCATTAAACATAAGCATTTGCCAATGGTGAGTGGAACCTGGCATTTCCCAGACAGAAATATATGTGCAGACAGTGTGTGCTGCACACACACACACACACTCAGCCTGAGGTTTCTGGGAAGCATCAAGCCATACAGCTACTCAGTGTGGGCCCCTAAGACCAAGATCTTTGGTTTGCAGATGCCATACTGCACACACTGAAGAGTCTTCTGTAGGGTGTGGGCATGGTCGGTTCAGAGCTTCCAGGAAGCACTGAGCTGTGGGCACCAGAAATGGTTGGGATTTTCAGGTGTAATGGAGGTATGATCAGTTGATTTCCTTTAAGCGCTGCACAGTAGCTCTCTGCTCTTCCTGTTGGATAAGGAAATACTAGACAAATATAAAAAAAACTCAGATTCCACCAAAAATGACTGCCAAGTAGGAAACAAGCATATGTCTATGAAAAGACAGATGTAAAGTTACGTTAAGCTGTTGCACAGACACTAAGTACAGTGAAAAAGAAAAGTTAGCCTCTAATCACTACTATGCTGTGTTATGTTTCCTCTTGCATTCCCATGTCGGTAGGAGGGAGAAGGAGAAATCAAATATCCTGAAGTTGAGTTTAGGTCATCAGGAGTCTTCAGGGTTAATGGGAACTGTTATTGCTGAGATGCCAGGGAAAACTATTTCAGACCTATCAGCTCTGCCAAAAAGAGCAAAATCAATCAAACATTTGAGTTCCTGTGTAGGAAGTAAAAATAATTATTCTGTTATTTATTACTGTAAAAAAGTTTCATTTCAGCCAAAATGTCTGAAAAAAAAGCATTCAAATTTTATGCGTTTGTGGCTGTAGGAGGATTTTAGTTGGATGGTTTAAATGAGTCCCTGTGTGTGTGTGTGTAAATGTCACAACATGCCAAATAAACAAGGGTCTGAGGAGTCTGAATACGGCTGCATTTGAACTTTGGGAAAATTCAGATTCATGGCCTGATTGTATTTTGGCATAACAAACTGAGCCAAAGCCTTTACCCAAACACACCCAGGACTGTGTAAAGTTCAACCCTGCATCCAGTCTCTGCTTCCATGTCTGTTGCTGCCCTAAGCAAGCATGAAATGGGCTGCACAGGCTTTTTGTGTGTCACAGATGAACCAATATTTTCTGCTTCAATTTGGAAGTGCCTCTTGCTGCAGCTCCATAATGAGCTGTCTCTATAGCAGATGTCAAAAGCAAAATTAAAGAAGTTTATTTTCCATCCTGGACTGAGTACTTCCTGAGAAAGACAAACTCTTTGTGAACATTTAAATCTGCATGGTGACCTGCGTTGCTCCACTGGTAATGCTTTGTATCACTAAAAGAGAAACCAGGAGCTGATTCCCAATCTCATCTTTTCCTTCCCACGCCACTGGAAGCCAAGCGTTCTGCTGAGGCAGCGGGCTTGGACCTCCAGGGCACTGAGGGAGACCCTCCACCGGTGAAGTTGATCAGAAAGCCATAGCTTCAATTGTTTGCTGAGCTGCTGCGCACATCCCAATGCTTAGCAGTGTCCCCTCTGGCTGATGATATGTCTCCCCAGTTTTTCTTGGAGGGCTCTTCCTGTAGGAGCATTGTTTTTGCAGGCCGAACACCTCCAGTTGTTGCCAATGGTAGTCTTCACCTTCTACCAGAGTGGGCTACAAAATAATTATTTCCCCACTACTTTGCTGAACAGTCATACAGTTTAATAGAAAAATCACATTACAGCTATCAAATCCTGCAGAATGGTTCAATAAACATAGGTGACAACCCAATTCCCTGTTACTTCTGTGGAGAGGTCTAAAATAACATGTTATATGATACGATCCTCTGGGCATCATCCTTATTCTTTTAGATGATACTTTGCCATAAAAGCATTCAAAAAAATAAGCATGAGAGTTACTGTTTTCTCAGTTTTGGAAGATCACTGGGAAGTGCTCCAAGATTGGATCTTACTTAAGGGAAGATTTCTCCAAAGGGAAGTTCCACATGAGACGAGTTCCCTAGGGATGGAAGAGCTCTTGGCTCTTGGCTGCTGCTTTTATGAGACGTATCTGGAGAGGCTGCAGTGAGCTATAAAAGAGACCTTACCAGAGAATGCTTTACAAGGCCCATTTTCACAATGATGGCTACTTCCAAGGCTATGCAGTTGAAAGTGTGTATTCTCCTCCTTGAAAACCAGGGCTGTCTTGACAATCTGCTCCAGTTCTGCATGCACTGATCTTTTGGTTATGTTATGGGTGACCCTTTACACTGTGTTTAATGACTTTATGGGAATCTGGGAAAACGTCCAATCATTCATAGTTGAAATATGCACTTTGGACTTGGTACCAATACAAGCAACCTTGTACTTTATAAAACTGACTGGGAACTTGTTCCCCACCCCTTTTGCTCTTCCAAGAACTACAGCCACCACAATAAAGTAGCAGTAGAATTTATGATCATTTACAGTAAGTGGAAACAAAGCGCTTCTGGTATCCCATCCCTGGTGCTAGCTATTTTGCTTAAAGCATTGAGGCTCCTATGAAATGCTTCATGCACAATCGCATGCCAATATCTACCAGGCCTTTCGAACTGCTTTGAGCTGCCCAGAAAGTAACAAAAATCTTTTTGCAGCTGCAAAATAACACAGGTTAGCTCAGATCAAGTCACCCAGAAAGGTGGCACTGCTGACTCAAGGCCTATAAAGATTCTCTCTCAGTGATTTTTTTACTTCTTTGCCATCAGTATGTTTTATAAAAGTCATTCTTATGGTTCTCTTATACATCCAAATGAGCTCCTAACAAATGCAGAAGCAACTTTAAAGTAATGTGGACAGAGATAAAGGCAGGCAGTCTTTAATTTCAGAAAGAGCTGAGAGAAGGAGATCTTCCCAGCTTGAGTGATGGCTCTGCAATTTGAGTTAAGACAAACACAGCTCCCAGCCCATTGCTCCAGTATATGGACTGTTTTTAAAAGAAGGAGATGTTATGTCTGTCAACCTGCCCAGAAATCCTTTAGCCAGCAAAAGGAATCTGAAACCAAGATCGTCAAAAGCCAAAAAGGAATATTTTGCAAAGGCTTCAGGGGTGTTGGGACTGGGGAGGGGAAGAGAATTCCTAGAAAACATATCTGGGAAAACAGACTGGCCATTGACTCGTAACAAGAGCTTAATCCGCTGTAGTCAAGCATAAACGTGTGGATTCCCAGGGCTGTGCCTTACTGGACAGAGAGAGTAACCAAATGGAGGAAGTGTTGCCCATGGTCTTATTGTGTGTAAAATGGGAATAAGCATGTAATATGGATGAGCCTGAATGTGTGAGCCTGTATGTGGGGAAGGCAAACTCCCCTGCTGTAGCTCCTGTACTTTCTGCATTGGTATTGCAATTCAGGAGCTTCTATCATAAGGACTCAATACTCCAGAAAAAAAGTCTGGTTGATTTGGTGTGTGAGTAGAACTGCAAAGGGGCCATGACCCTAGTGAGCATCCTTTGGAAAGCACACCAGCATGAACCTCCCTGGTCCCACAGTCCCAGAAAGGATTTTGTATTCCTCCCCAGGCTCATAAGCCCTTCTCAGCCTAACTGGGGGTGACGGTTAGCATGAGTGTTAAAGGCTTGCCTTTGCCCTCTCAGAGGAGACAGGAGCAAGTAATGCTGAAGCTGGTCCCTGTGAGATGCCCCCTCCTCACTGCAAACCTACACACAAATAGTTTCATGCTGCTTGCAAAAGCACCACCAGTGCTGCCTAGGAGCAAGTAGTGGAGTTTAAACACATTTGACAGCTGCCTATAAGGCATGTCATTCATTTTATGAGTAATTGTAAAACAGGAAATTCAACGGAGATGCCTATGACAGTCTGTGGAACTAGAAACACAAAATGCAGAGGTTCAATAGATTGTTTTGGGAGTTTCTCTCAGTAAAGATTTCCTTTAGATGTTTATGGATAATACGCCTTCTATATCACACGCAGATCTCACAGCTCAGCACTGATCAAATAAGCCTTTTCTCTCGGCAGTGCTTTCCATTGCCACTGGTCTAAGCACCCCATCAGCAGTCAGTTAGCTGCTATGGCAAGTGTGGGGTGAGGAGCTTCATGATTAGTTATCCAAAAATGAGGAAACTCAGGCACTGAGCAGTGAAGAGCCCCAGGTCACAAGGGGATCAAGAGCAGTGCTGGATCTGAAACACAAGCACCCGCCATTCAGTGTTTCCCAAAATACTCTGTGATTCAAGGTGTGGGGAGGTAAGAGGAATGGACGAAAACAGAAAGGCCTCTTAAGAGCTCCTTTAGAGACTCATAGTCTCAGATCCTCAGAAATAAGTGGCTGTCTAAATACACCTAAAGTAAAGCACCTAAGGCCCTAGCTAATAACTTTATGAAGATATTCTTGAAAAAGGAAGGCATAATCTATGATGCTACATATATTGCATATTTGCTTATATCTATCCTATAGAGTTTAAACACTGTCTGCTATAGTATAAACAGTAGGAAAAACTTGCAACAGATGTAGAGATAATAAGGCAGCAAAGGTACCCTGAGTTTGCAGAGAGCCTGAAACAGTAGCTCCACATTGCTCCTTGCCCTTTTAATAGTTTCACCACTTAAAGCATAAAAAGAAGCTGTGAAAGGTAGGCTTCATGCACACACACCCCACCCCCCCACCCCTATCTATAATAAATAGATTATATTTTCTGGGTACCCACGAGAAAGAGTGAGTTTCCCCCTTAGTGAGTGAGTGTGTGTGCGCACTTTGGATCGCCATTCTTGTGTGTGTTGCTGTGTAGTAACAACACCCCGACCGACACCTCAAACCTGCTATATGTTACATGTTATCGGAGTGTTGATTGGGTTCAGTGTACCCCTGTTTCTCATTGCTTTCTGTTGTGTGGTTTTGGCCGTTTTGTGAAATAAAGTTGTTTGAGCTTGTTCCTCATTTGAGTTAGTTTTAGTGTACCTCCGTGACAGAAGCCCGTCATGAAGTGCTACAAAAGCTGTTGCCCAAGCCCTTGCTGAATTTACCTGCTCAGGGGGGGAGGGTGGAGTGCTTTCACCTCTTCTTGAAGGAGGCTCAGCCTTCAAAACTTTGAGAAAAACTTAGTCCTTAAATCATGCTGTCTCTCCAACTCACAAGTACGAACTGACCATGCAGGTTGGTTTTTTTCCTCTGTAGCTATGCATTTTTGAAGTCTGCTCTGCTAGTTCTGAGATCAGCCTTTGAGAACTGTTGTCATTAACTTCAGAGTTAAATAACCTGAAAGTGAAATGGAGAGGGCCAAATGGACTGATTTTATTTTCCTTGTTTCACCAAATGACCCACAACACTATGATTTGATCTGACAAAATACAATTCTCTCCCTCCCTCTCCTAATTTCTCCTTGTGACCACTGGGGGGAAAAAAAGCCATTCTTCGTGCAGGTCTGACTGATAGGCTCACCTGCAAGCAACCTCATCTTTCTATGGCCGATATGAAAGCAACACATGTTTAATCCAGAAATGCTGTTTGTTCATGGTCGTTCTATAGTACACAGAGATAGTTTTTGCTAACAAATCTCTCTGCAAAAGCAAGTAATATCCTAGAAACTTGTTCTGACTGCTGTATAGACACACAGGAACGTGTAGATTTTTCTTGGCAAAACTAACCCATGGCTCTGACATAGTAAAAACAAAAGTCATAACAACGTATCAGAGGGCAGGAAAACTCAGAAAAAAAATTCCTACATTGCTTGACATGATTTTTTTGCTTTAAAAAGCCTTATTTAGAAAGCATGCTAGTAATGATGCATTTGCATGTTATTCTTCATTTAAACACATTAAAAAAACCACCGTCAACCAAAAAAAAAAGCACATCCATTACTTAAAACTACTACCAGTCTTTAGTGGACTTTTGCATTGGCTTCATCTTAGAGAAAGCAAACATTTGATTTCAGGGGCTGTAGGGCAAATGAAGGGTTGTTAGGAATGGAGCCCTCAGGTTGGTCAAGCTTTCGTTTTAGAAACCAAGGGCCCTCATAAAATTCCTCTCTCTTAAAAAACTCCTTCATCCTCTAGCAGTGCCCTCCTCAGTGAATCCTGCAGGTAGACACTCTTGGCCTCTTTCAGGATAATTTGTGTGTAAATACTAGGGTTTGTTCCAAAACTAGGGGACACTTTGAAACTATGTTGTGATGAAAAGAAAAAGAACCAAAGCAGTTTTGAATAATTCAGTCAACAAGACATTGTAGATTTCCCATGGTATCTAAAGCATCTCCAAGGGGCAGGCAGACATCACAAAGACCTCGGGGAGTTCCACATTTATCTGAATGGCAGGTGGAAGCCCCAAGTATACCTTATGGCACTAGACACAGTTAGATAGCTGAATCCTATTGAGACCCACTAAGTATCACGGTCACACATTTTTTTAATTAAAAAAATAGGCCTGGTAAAGCCCTTTCTCTTGGTTAGAAGGAATCTGCCGGATTCCTTCCTGAGGAGATGGCAATTTCTCTTCCCTTTCCTTAGCCTTCAATTTTCATTAATGCAGTTATGTGGAAGGAGTAACAAAACTGCCTTAAATATTTCTTCTTCTCTTTCCCTTTTCCAAAAGCAGCAGCACAAGGGGGTGCCAAAATGAGCACCTTCATTAGCAGGCTGTTTATAACAAAAGGGCTTGCTAAACACAAACCTGCCTTGAGGATAATTTGTTAAACTGCTCCTGTGGTCAGGCAGTGATGTCCTGGTGCAGTTAATCACAGTCAGCAGACACCTGTAATGTCTTTTGCAAAGGAGGCCTTCATGGTACAAGATGCCCTGCACAGGGAAATGGGAAAGGAAGACAGGTTTCAGGAGCACTGGAAAGAAGAGAGACTTTCTGAGAGACTGTAGGGCTGTTATAAATCACATAACACGACAGCTGCTTTTCAGTTATGGTTTCAGTATTTCACGACAGTGGTATAGGCCATACTGTAGAAACAGCTCTTTGTTCCCCCTGCTAGTGGCTTGTTCACATAATAAACTTTAGCTTCATCCAGCTTCTAGCTGAGGGACTTAGAACCAGTTACAAAGGGACAAAAATGGAGCTGAAGCAGCTAAAACAGGATTTAAGTGCTAAGACCAAAACTGCAGTCCAAAAACTCTACAGGCACCTAAACCTGTAGGGTTTTAGAACTTGCCAGTCTTCTCTTTAGATTTGGCAGTTTCCCATACACCTGCAGTTTTGCTACAGCCCAACACCACTTCCCTCTTGCCCTTTGGGCTCATCAGTCTTGGATTCCCCTCTGCAAAGCTTCAGCAGAAGAGAAGGGTGCCCCACAGCAAGGTTGAAGGTCTCCTGAGGAACCTCTTGGGTGAGGAGGTGACTTGCTCTTCTGGTGTTTTCTTTTAAAATAAAAAAGAGAGACCCCATATGAGATTTGCTGGAGAACATAAATTAATGTCTCTCCTTATGAGGAGATCCTGAGACCCGTCTTACCCATGGCAGAGTTTTGGAGTGGGGCATGAAATCAAATACTTACTAGTAGTGCCCTATTTAGAAGGTAAATTGTGGGGTAGATCTGAGGATTTTTCAGCCCTGGGGGGTTGAATTCTGTGATGGGAAGAAGGCATTTAAAAAGTCAGTAGGTGTACATGGACTTCACTGACTCCAGCACATCCCAGGAAACTGAGAATCAGCCTTCAGATTTGGAAGGAACTCTTTTTAGTTGCATGGCAGGAGTCAGTTTGCTATTATCCCTCACTCTCTTTCTGGGCATGGATCTCTGTTCCTCGATGGGAGGAAAGACTGGCAGACAGAAGGTAGTTTAGAAGACTGCCAGAGTAAGAAGACAGAGAAGAACAATGCAAATATTGTTCATTCTTCATACTAGCAAGAGAGTGAGGTTTTTGTCTTTCAAAATACCTGAAGAAACAGATGCTACACTTGCTCCCCATGTCAGCATTTGACCTAGATAAATCAGAGGAGGCTTCCGATGTGTTCTTTCCAGTAGGGAAGACACTGCAGCTGCTCCAGCTTATTCTGGACTATACTCATGAAGTAGGATCAGCTACTGTTTGAGGTAAAGCAACAAAAGTTACTTGCAGCTTCTCCCCAGGATGCGTTTTCTTACTCTTCATCCCTTTTTTCAGAACAAAAAAGCTACTTAGAGAAATACTAATAACTGTTGTTTAAAGAAGAAGCCATTTGAGCTGTTAGATAAATTGCGTAAGCCACTGCATGATTTCAAAATCACATTATTTGTCTTATTTGAAGGCATACCACTCTTTCTCTGAAATGAAAATGGCAGGACACAGCAGAAGAGGCTCAGAAGAGCCTGAATATAACATCAGCTTTGCTTTCTTCCTCCCTCTCAATTCTGAACAAATATAGCCAGTATTTTCAACAGGGTTAAGTATGCAGAGGCTAGGCCAGGTTGTGAGCAGACCTAACTTCTTATTCATGCATCAAGGAGAAAAAGAAAGCATTGTAACCTGAAGCCTTCAAAGTGAAAAAGCACTTCAGGCTTGGACTTTGCACAGCCACCTGCTTCTATTAGCTCTAAGGAAAAAAAGGCAGGTTCGCATAATGTTTTTCACTGCAAACACTATCCGCCTAAATATGGCAAGTACTCATTCTCTGTGCTCTCTGCGCACACCTCAGTGAGTTACTGGAGCTGAAAACCTCTCGCCAGTGATTGCACTTAATGACTCTTCTCCCACTTAAACAATTCACTGTGTAAGGGTGTGAAACCATCTGCTTTTATTCCTTGGAGAGCTATTGAATGCATTGTCATGACAAAGATTCCTTGCCTACATTGTAACAAAAGAAGAGGAAAGACAGAAGAGGAGAGGCTACGATTAAAATGGACACATTGCCTGGGTTATTACAACTTTCCATGTCTCCCGGTAACTCCTGTCTCCTCAAACCCAAAACAATCAAGGTGGCACCCGGCATGTTCCTCACTATGACCTCATGAAGTGATCTTATCATCTCTGGAACATTCTCTTCCCCCGGTCAGTCTCAGGAAAAGACAAGCCCAGGAAGCATGGGGCGGAGTCCAAATGAGTGGCAGTCCTGGAGCTCCTGGCTTCTTGAAAACTACTTGGATCTTCAGTAGAGCTAGCATAAGAGCTGTTTCTATGCCTTGGATCACTACAGCTTCCCAAGAACTGGCCCTAAGACACACTGTGTGATAAGAATCTCCCAAAGCATCACCACACATTCTTAACTAAAAGATTAAAGCCAGAAGGGTATTCTTGTCTCCTCCATCCTCATGTGTTCCATTTCACCCAGACACCTCTAAATGAAGTGCGAAGACTGAGATTATGCCTAAGCACCCCTTTTGTGAGGAGACTAAACTCTCAGTCATAGATACTCGGATACCAAGAATCCAAAGCCTCCTCAAAGTCACGAAGATGATGTCCACATGACTAGATGAATCTCCTCAGCTCCCTTCCACCCTTAGCTCTGCTGATCAAATATAACTTTGAATGGGTAAGACACACCAGGGAGGCATCCAAGGTAGACAGTCGTCTGTCTCCATACTGCTACAAGGCGGTGCAGGAGCCTCAGTGACATGCCTTCAGGTATAAGGGATCTCTCATGTCTGAGGGGAAGGTGAGGTGATAGAACAAACCCCTGTGACATACCGAGTTCATTAATTACCTGGGGAATGGCAGACAAACAAAGACCCAGTGTGTGGAGCTAAGAGCATCTTAGTGGTACATCCCTCAGGATAGCTGCAGCTTAACGAAGCTGGAGAAGACGTTTGGCTTGAGAATTAATTTTCAGCAATGCAAGTGTGAATTCATGACAAATAATGAGTATAGTTGAAGCAGCAGGCAGAAGCAGCTCTGGAGCATCCTGCTACTCCAGGTGAAATCTTCCTCCCTGAGAGTCCGCAGACCATAGGTCTACATATGCCACCTCCCATCGCCACCTCCCATCTTCACCTGCCTCCTTTACCTGATAGAGCAGTGACTTTTATTTGTGATCAAATCCTGTTTGAGGGACTTACTGTGAAGCTCCCTGCACTCACCACTTTACAAAGCCCACGATGACTCTAGAGGGGGTTAAATGGATCCCTCATTCCCTCTCCCGTACAGTCAACACCTCACAGTGCTGACATGGGATTCCTCTCCCTCTCGTCCCACGGTGTGACCCCCCTATCCCTTCACTCCTTGGATTGGTTCCAACAAGGGCTTTGGACAAGTAGCAAGGGGAAGTGTTTGCTCAATTGCTGCCCATGTTTAGGATCTCAGCCAACTTCTCGGATTCTGACGCCTAAGTCTTCCAGAATGTCAGGGGTTTGCCTGGCAATCTCAGGCCCTGGCTGAGATGGAGAGCAGAGTATTGGCTCTGACAGAAAGCTCTGGCTAAAGACTGCCCTGAAATACATGAACCCAAAATATTTCTAGCTTTCTCACCTGGCTGAAAGACTCCCCAAAGGACTAGTCTATTCAAATGCTCTCTTTTTTCCAGTTTTTGCTGTGCATGTTACTGAGAGTCCAGATTTCTCTCTGCCTTCCAGTTTGGTCTTTGTTGTTGTTATTGTTGTGTTTTAAAGGAGTCTGTTAGATATGAGAAACAGTATGTCTCAGCACACAGTGCCTGGCTCACAAGTGCATAGGGGTGCCAGGCCTGGGAACATCATTAGCAGACTTGTTTAGAGAAAAGGGTTAGTTAACCACAAAACTGCTCTGCTGATAATTTGTTTAACTGCTCCCGTGGTCAGAAGTGTGGTCAGGCTCACAGCATCCAGGAGCTGTTAATCACCTGTCAGCGGGCTCTTGCAGCGTCTTCTGCAATTGCGGCCCTTGTCGTTTGAGGTCCTGTCAGCAAGGGAAATGAAAAGAGCAATATTCATAAAGCTTTCAAGAGAGAGAGAGCAGAGCTGTGGCTGAATCGCATCTGTGGTGTATCTCACCTGGGAGTGGATTTAATTTGGTAACAGAAACCCCAATTCTTATGGCAATGCAGTTAGCATTATTTTGCAGCTGAATTTTTAATGAATCCATACAGCCTGTCTTTCTTTTTCTGTTACTCCACCCCGTCCCTTACAACTTCTGAACACATGGGCCCATTTCAACAAAACTGGACACACGGGAGAAGTCTTGTGCATGTTAAGTTCCTACATCTCACAAAAATAGGGCAGATGGATAGAAGAGAGAGTGCTTAATGCCCCTCCTGGGAGAATATTTTCAGTGCAACCTCAGCTCTTATGTACCTGAGACAACATATATCTCCTGAGAGGAGTCCAAGTATCCCAATTGCAAAAAACCTCGAGTTTGCATCTTATTAGAGACATCAGAGAACCCGGTGTCAGGACAGGCTCCTGGTCTGTTAGGACTGCTGTGGTTTGCATTGAAGTAGGGCTTGGGGCTGAACCCAGATCTGCCACGTGAGTCTCTGCACTGAAAAACAGTCCCTGCTCCACAGAGTTACAATCTGAAAGGAGATGTGGGCCAGTGCACACCAGCAACTGAGGAGAAGTGGAAACGGCTGAGGGCACTGCTGAGAGATATGTGAGTTTCATTAATCAGCCCTAGTGATTCAGGACAGGAAAGAAGATGCCATGTTTGACAAGGCTGTCACCATGAAGATTCGCTCTGGGATGATCCAGCATAGAAGCACTTAAAAATATTGTGATCAAGTCATCTGCTCATTTCATTTTCTCAACAGTTTGTGGTTGATCCCATACGTAGGCACAAGTCCAGTCCCTGACTCTCTCCAAATATCTGCCTTGCCAATTAAACATGGGTCTCCTGGAGTATAAGGATCCATACTGAGCATCATCCTCCTTCCGCCCACTCCTTCTTGCAAAACCATCTCCAGTCTTCTCCAGCTAACTCTCTCCACTCCGAACTCAATACCTTACCTCCAGGCAAGGTCTCCTTGTCTGCCCGCACTGCCTGGTGGACCTCACTGCACTCCTTGCCTGAGTCCCTCTTCCAGAAGCTTCTGCATGCCAGATGCCACCAAGACCTACTCTCAAAACCCTGTATCCTACCAACACCCACACAGAGATGTCTCCTCTTCCCCCTCTGTCACTGAGCCCTGTGACTATCTTGCTTTAACCAGTGACTTTTGCTCTTCCTTGTGAAGCAGCAGCACTGACACATTTTGCCCTTTCCCTTTTCTCCTATCTTAGGTTGTCATCCGACTTCACAGCAGGGATGCAAAGGGAGACAGAACCAAATTTTTGGTCCATCCCTACATGTTCTGCACCATGGATCCTGGGCCTGTAAGCTCAGTGTGTTATGAAGGTGGAAAGTGGAGAAGGAAAGACACAAAGGCTGGAAGCAATTCCCCTGTGTTACTCTGGTGCCCGATTTGTGATCTCCACTGTGGGGTGCCCCTTTCTTTGGGAATGACTCACCCAGGGTCACTAGATGCATTGCCTTGGGGGCTAGTGGAGTCCTGCATGATCCCTCAGACAGATGTGCCGAAGAGCACAGCACACTTTGCTGATGCCCAAACAGTCCTTATCAATGAGTCATTTGAACCAGAGCTGGGTCCTGCTCTCTCCCCCCAGCACTGGAAAACTCAGGGCCACGCCTGCAAAAGAGAGGGGGGAAAAACCAGTGCTGGCCATGAGAATTAAGAGCAGAGAGGGTAATTGCAGCCTCAAGTCTGCTATTAGAGGTATGTTTTACCCTTTCCCTGAGGAAAAAGAGGAAAACATGAAAGCTCAAAGTAAATGTATATTTCCAAGAAAAACGCTATGTGATTAAGTGATAAGTTTTGATCACTGGCGGTGGGTATTTCGTCACACAGCAAATTACTGTTAAGGGTCACTGTGCGCTAATTAAGCTTTATTTGCTCCGAATCACCTCATCGCACCCCACAGCGCGTGCTCCGCCTTAACTCGGTCTCCGCAGGCCCAGCTCTGGGCACACACACGCAGAACTGCCGCCGCGCTGCTCTGCCTGCCCCGCGGAGCCCTGCGCCGCGGCCACGCTGCCGGGCCACGCTGCGCGGGGAGCCGCGGGCTCCGCGCCTCAGCCCTACGGCCACGGCTCGCGTTCCTAAGAGCACCGCCTGGCGTCCGTCCGAGACAGGCGTGCCCGGCTCCGCTGCCTTCTGCTGCGGCTTTCTGGGGCTGTGTTTTGCCAGACGATGCACGCACGTTTTTGAGAGCAAGCTTAGCCTTGCGAGGAGCAAATCCATGGCTCTCCTCTCCCGATAAGCACTGCTCTTCCTTTACATAGAGCAGATGAGGGCTGTTTATTTAACCGCTGTTTTACATAACACAATAAAACAGTGTGTGTGTGAAGGCGCAGGGGGATGTTTCAGGTCAACAGCTTAGCTCGCCTTGACAGGAATCGGTCAGTGAAGTTTGCAGCAGCAATTGTGGCAATTACCTTGATCTCCGACTAAAGTGAGCTCATGTCAGTCATTTCTAGCTGCAATTTCCAAGCAAGCTCCACTGTTCTCCTTTACTGCATGAGCTTGCTGCAGAGGGAAAAGTGGGCCATATATTTAGAAGTCACTGCAAAGCCCCAGTGAGCCCACGGGAATCTGTACGTTGATTTTGATGGGCTTTAGACTGTACCATTACGCTCCAGCAGCCTGGTAATGCAGAACAGTGATTTCAGCGAGGCTCTGCTCAGGCACACGAGGCAGTGTTAGCGAAGAGGACGAATCTAAGTGACACAGAATAGATAGATGGAGAGTGACTTTGGGGGTAATTAGAAACATCAGCAATGTGGGATTCAGACCAATACTCAGTGTGCACTGGAGACCCTCCCTGCTCCTTTGCATGGGGCAATCCTGTTTGGTTTCCACCTGGATGCAGGTGTATCCCGGCTCTGGAGCTGGGGCTGCGGTGAATGCAACCTCTGAGTGAGTATTTACCCAGGCCAGACATAAGCTAGACAACCTCTATTGCTTACACTGCTCTGGAAGCTTCTGGACTTAATTTTCAGAACAGTCAGTAAGCAGAGCCATGGGAACCAGATCCAGTCCTGCTCTGCTGGGTTCTGAGGCCATCAGGGACTCACAAGCCTCTCGGTTGACCTGCTACAAAACTGAGTCCATAAACCTCACCAAGAGTTTCCTGCAAGTGGGCCAAGAAGATGCGGGGAATGAGGCTAGGCCTTCAGAGCAGGGCTGGCTGGCTTTCTACTGGACTTCCTGCCAGTTACAACCATGGGACCCCACGGGCTTCAGATGTTTTGCACCACGGTGTACATACAATATTATTGGCCATGTCTTTCCATGCTCTATCTTAGTTAAGCCCAAATATTTCTGCCTACTCAGTACTCAGTTTATCCTAAATAAAAAGGACTGTTGCCAGCATGTAAAAGATACATGTAACGTTGATCTGTCAAACCTGGACCCTGGCAAAGCTTTCTGAGACTGTAGCCCAAGGCATATGCCTACAAGCGTGATTTCTGTTTCTTTGTTGCCAAGGGACTCATGTCTATCTTACTGAGTTTATTTGTGGGAAGGAAAAAAATGGTCAATAAACATAAAATGCAACAAAAGAAAATGCCAAACTAACTCTGACAGGCTTTCTTCATACCACTTCCTTTTGTGGAGAAACAGCATCTGTCCACTTAAATTAGAGCAAAATATTGAGAAGATGTTTCCTAATGAGCTGGCAAATAAAGATGCCAAAGGGGTGAGAGCTGAACTCTGAAGAGGATATTAGCTTTTCCCCCCCGACTCAAAGTCAGTCTTTATTATTATTATTTTCGCATCTTCTTTCCATTTCATTTGGCAATGGACTTTTACAAGAAGTAAGCTTTTTAGTGTTCTCCCTTCTGTGAACTCAGACTGAACACAGCCAAAATTAACTTCTCCCTGGGAGGTGAAGATAGAAGAAAAGGAAACTAATCTTCATCTCCTACCCCCGCCCCCCTGACATTATATCCTTTATTTGCAAGGTCCTCACATCATCTGCATATAAGAAAGAGAAATAAAATAACATATCAAATTGGAATCCACTATCTGGAAATATTTATCCACTTTACAATGGCATTGCCCTATGTAGTTTGATTTCTCATCTACTCCAGATTGCACTGCTGTAGGAAAAGTAACCTCTTTAGCCCACCACTGAATTCTGTGATTCATCAGTGAAACAACAGGGTTTTGGAGGGTTCAAAGTATTTCCTTTCTAGTCTGACAATACAAAGAAAAAAGGAGGTTTTTCTGAGGAGGGGCCAAAGGGGGGAGGGAGAAGTTTGCAGTTCAAAGCAAAGAATCTATTGAAAACAATGGAATAAATTGACGTTGATGATTTTTAGACATACACTTTACAAGGTGTGTGCCTTTAGAAAGCAAAACAAATACTTAACTAGCATTTAGTTAAAATACTAGTAAGTATCTCTTTTGCATTTAGGCACTGGCTAGGGAGAGGTAGGAAATCTTGTAGATTCTGCTGGGAAATGTTCTGACTTCTTAAGTGTAACACTTCTGATTTTATAATGCAACTTTTCCTACAGGTTATCTTTCAAATGTAGACAATATAAGTCTGTCATATTTTTGTTTATGCTGCAGTGAGATATAAAGGTTGTAAATTTGAGTTGATCACAAACCTTGTCTAAAGCACGTGTGCACTTCCATGACACTGTTTATCTTTAGTGTTTGGCCAGTTGAGATAACACAGTGGTGTGTCAAACACGTGACATGTTATCTAGATACCATGAACACTTTTGTTGCATGGACATGTTGACACAGTGCTTTTGAGTAGATGAGGACAACATGATGGCTCCACTTATGCTAAGGAACAAGATGAGTGTTCTTATGTTAACCCCCCCCACCATGCCTAACACTATCAGCTTCAGCTTGCAAGGTGGAACTGCTCAGATGAATTCAGCAATAGAAATCTTAACAAACAAACCTTATTTTGGGTATAAGAAGGATTTCATTTTGTTATTGCGGAATTAGAGAGAAAAAGGTAGCCAGTTCTTTTATACAGAAAATGTGTACCTGCATGGGAACTTGCTTTCGGGTTGTTTTTTTAAAAATGTTCTTTTCCTTTGTTAAGAATAAAAGCACAGCATTTGGGACTGACAGGCTTGAGGACATTTGGGGTGAGAAAAATTAAGAAATACTGTTCTTAAGTTCCTTCTTGACCGCTAGCACAAATCACAGCTGGGGACGCACTAAACATCACATGCCAAATCCTGTCATGCCTGTATACCTCATAAAACTGCAGTATTTCAGGTCTGCATCCTTGCTTGGGGGACTCTACAGTCCACTCTGTGCATCCTACTGACATCCCTCAGTGTACAAGGAAGTCATAAAGGACAAAATTTAGCTGGAAAGCTCCATTTTGGGGAGTGGAGGGAGAAATTTAATCTCAAAATAAGTAGCTCTTTAAGAGCATGTCTACCCTGTGACATGGAAGACAGCAGAGAAGGGCAGAAGTTGGTAGGGATCTGAATGGAAGTCCACTGAGCCTTGTGTGAAGGTATCAGATCAGGTCTGGAAGTATGACAGCCACATTTGTGGGATACCAGACAATGCCAAGCCTCTCAGCTCCACAGGTAGGACTGGAACGGGCTGGTTCCTGGAGGTAACACTACAGAAACCAACCTGGGTCCAGCTACCTCCCAACCTCCCTCCTGTACAAACGATTTCAGGGGAGGTGAGGATTGCATGACAAATTCAATTAGAGATGAGCCTGAGGGGAAAAGAGGTTGTCAAAACAGATGATTAAGATGAATGCAGTTTGAAGCCAAGGGGAGTAACCAGCATTAAGTAATGCCCACAAGGAAAAATAACGTGCTAGGAGCTACGAGGTAAAGTGGACTCATTTGTTTTTTTCATTGTGTTCCTCCAGTTTCTCATTTTCCTCCCCTCCCACTCTCTATAATGCTACTGCTTGGCTACACATTAAACACTTTGACGGTCACACAAAATCATCTAACATTTCCATGGCAGTGAAACACTAAAGCATAAACTGTTTATTTCTTGTGAAATTTGTAAGGAAAACAAACATTTTATAAGGCTCCAGTTCCCTCTGTCTTTTCCTCCCCTGTAGCCCCCAAAATTATTGCCAATGTAAAAGACAAGAGAGAAAATAGACCTTAAGTAAACAGAGTCATGAGTGTTATTTACTATCCGCTGGTTATATGCCAAGGAGATATCAACCAAGCAGACATTAGGAAAATATTTATCCAAGCATTAATATATTCTTTACACATGACACATTGCACATCATTATTTAGCTGGGCTGATAACACGGAAGCTTTACTAACAGCATATTTCTTCCTGTGCTTAGAAGTCTTTAAAGCATTTTTAAGCCTAGCAGTAAATCACAGCCTGGTTTGCAGATATATTCTGTATACACATGCATATTCCGCTTCAGCCCTTCTAATCACACGGTTGAACGTCCATGTCTTTTCTTCCTTGGTACTTGAATGTCATTTTTGTCATTGAAAAAGGAAAAGCAAAACAATCAATGTCTGCCACATCCTAAGTTCCTACTAAGATTCCCAGCAGCATCCATCTCCACTGCTTAATGAGGGGACTGATCGGGTGAAGCAGATCAGATAATACAAGAACTGAGACAAATCTGAAAAGACTCCTGAACAAATTAAGAAAGCCTTTAAAATGTCTAAAGTGCTCTATAGTTCCAGGGCTGGGAGGTGGTGGGCTTATCCTCGTGATCTGTCAGTATGTCAGTCCTCAGAGCAAATCCTAAGAATTCTTATTTTTGGTCTTATTCTCATTATTTTTTTTTTCTAAGTTTGGCAGATGAAAATGTTTGGATAGTTCTCATCTGTCCTAGACAAGGAGATGAACCTCTGGCTGTTCAGACAGTTCCTGTGTAATAAGTACCAATTCCTAAATACAGGAATTAAAGCAAACCTGATCGTATTGATCAGAAATGGCACTAATGGGCACTGAATTAGAGGCGTGGATTTCTTAACTGTTTAGTCAGCATAACAGATGTGAGGCCCACTGACCAGAGGACACCATGGACTGAGTTCTGAAGAGGAGGAACAAGAGAGGCAAGGCACGGGCATGGTGGATTAGAGAGTGGGCCCCTAAGTTTCCTTGCATCAGACCTCACACCCACCCCACCAAGACTTTGAGCCCTTTATGGTGGTGTTTTCAGCAACAAGCCTAGGAGAAAGACAAAGGTGTGGACACCAGGCGTCCTGTAACTCAGCACTGATCTGAAACACTTCTTGGTACTTCTTGATTATGCCATTTAACCAACCCTTTCTCTAAGTATTAAGAAAACATTAAAAGACTCCAGATCTTACTATGCCTGTTTTATACGGAAAGCTGGAGCCTGGAGAACTTTAGTGACACGGCCAGAGTTGGTGACACTCTCAGGAACAGAAACTGAGTCGTGACTCCTCTTTGTCCTGTCTGAACTCCCAGGACCTCGTCAAAGAGCCTGGACAGTCTTTGCAGCTACAGATTTGTGCAGCAATCCACAGGGACTCGTAAAGGCTACAGCTGCCTTTAAAAATGACTTCTTAGGCATGCAAAGGCATAAAGTTAAAACTTTCTGAGATAAGTTGCAACTTACAGCTCCAGCACATGCCTGTCTACTAATCCATCTTTTCAGTGAAAAACGTCACAAGGAATTGCATCTCACTTTCACAAGGAACGGCATCTCGCTTTCACTTAGTTAGGGATTTGTCATGCTCTCTAACAAAGGGTTGACTTAATAATGTTATAATAATTTATCATGTTAAGAAGATAAATAAAGGGAATTGTTAACACAGTGATTTTCCCCCACACACTTAAAGGTTTGAAAACTGTGTCCTGCGACCTCTCTGTGCCATTGGTTGGTGACGTGTAATCGCTTGCATCTGGGACCTGATTTTCCAGCTCTTGAATCAAAAGGAAAGCTTCAAACCCCCCAAAATCCCTAACACTACTGAAGTGAGTGAATTGTTCCAATTAGGCTTATGACTGTTGGTTTGCAGTTTACCAACTATAGCGCACTCCAGCCATACATTTGACAGAATGGGAAGGGGAAAAAAAAGTCTTCACATTATTTCCTAGTGAGAAACTCTAGAAGAGATAAGAACATTTCAGAAATAACTGATAAACTACATCCTGCTGGCGTTTGTTTTTATTTATATTAATGGATTAGCTGAGCTGAATCAAGGATTCTGGGTGAGGAATGTCTCCAAGATGAATGGGAAGAAAGCACTCATGTGAGTGATGCTCCACTGGCAGAACAGACTGAACATTGCATATTGATTTAATGGCAAGAGTAAGGCTTGCTTAAGGAAGTGAGTCTTCATCTCATAAATTCATAGATTTATTTTTAAGCCCAGATGGGATTATTATCCCCGAACTGGTCTCTTGTATGGCAAAGGTTTTCAGCAGCACCTGCCTCAAGCCCATAATTTCTGCTTGAGTTGTAACACCTCTCTTAGGATTGTAAGCAGTCTGGATTGAGATATTCCAAATGACAGAGACTGCACATTCTCCCAGAAAATTTCTTCCATTTCAATGCAACATTAATAGTCTAGCAAGATTCCTAACTTGTACTTGAATTACAGGTGGCAATAACAATATTCCAGCATGGTTTATTTAGTTTGTTTAGAAAGTCTACTACTATGTGTTTTGCCAGTATCTTTCCCATGTTTAAACTGACACCAGTTAATTCTGTTTCCTACATATCTCTGGAATATACATCTCTAGCCTAACTGGTGGAAAATTGGTTGTTGATGCTCAGGAAATAACCGATTTTCCATCTATTATAACGTGGCCTTACTGAAAGTATACCCTGCTGATATACAAACCACTGATTACAGTTTTTAGTTAACAAATGGATTTTGTCAATTGCCCCAGGCACTGCTTAACAAAGTTGTGCTTAACGGCTAAGAAGGCCAATTTCTTTGGGGATATTGCTTAAATGGAGCACAGATCTAGCGTACACAACAGTTGCTATTCATCAGGCGCTGGGAAAAAAAAGCCTGGCAGCAAGCCAGAAATGTAAAACAGCCCTATAAGTTGGCAGAGTAGTTTATAATTACTGCTATTAAAATATACACACACGCATATATATATATATATATATGCATACACGCACGTGAGATTTGCTGAGATATAAAATGCCGATGCTAACTTCAGGGCAATATTTCTATGATGATTTCATTCCATGATTAAGTATGTCGGAAGGAAGATACAAGATATTAATTAAAGCAGAGGATAAATACCTTCTTAATTAGCTGATGAAATACAATTTGCATGGAAGTGAATTCTTTTTAATAACTGCTGAATGTGCCTGGGGCAATGTTTCAGCACATCCCCACCTTCTCCCTTCTGTCATCTTCAGGGAATTCTAAATAAATGTTTAGAGACTAATTCTGATCTAGCTCACTGTTTTTCTGAATTCATTTCACTTTGGTGGAATTACTCCGGTCTGAGAAATCAGAAAGAGAAATCAGAAGGGGAAATCAGACCAGCTGATTTTGCTGCATCTTCTTCCCCTTTCTCCTGCACAGCAGAGTGAAAAGAACCACTCAGACCAATGAAGGGATGAGATATTCTACGTCTGAACACAGAAAGGAGCAAGAGAGATGCTACTGAATGGGTGGGCTTTACTACCCTGATGCTATTATCATGTAAATCCTCTTTTGGGCCTGTTTGCTCACCCTCTTCGTTTTTCTGACTCCATTAGATATTCCCTGCTTAGACATATGCCAGCCCAGAAACTTTGAAGAAGGATATTCTTGCAGCTATGGAATTGCCAGATGCTGAGAGATATCCTTGTTTATTTGTTTTTGCTATGTTTTGGTTTTGGTAGCATCTTTGTCTCATGTAACAGCCTGCAAGGAGTGCTAGCTTAATATGCAGATGCTGAATATTTTATTTTAACATGTATGATCAACATGTGGTCCCAAGACATCTCTTTTCAGCACACTACTCAAACTCTGCTCTGAAGTTGGAATTATTCGTTTCCTTGTGGCCTCTTTATGCCATTTATCACAAAGGAATCCAAGCATTTCATAAATGATGATGATAATGGGTTTATTTTCACAGATTAGTGGTGAAGAGTTTGGCTGGTGTCACTGCTGCTTTATGGATGGGTAATGGATGCACAGATGTATTAAGATCCACGTTTCTCCCAAGCCTGAGAAATACAAATGTCCTGTGATTTGATTTTTCAGTTGATAGTGCATCCTGGCTCATTGCGTATGTTCTGACTACCTTTACCACAGGTAAAACTGTGAAAGCTCAGGACTTCCATAAACCCAAGCTTTGCAAAGCCAGGACTCATCTAAAGAACTTTTAATGAGAAACTGATTTAAGGATTTTCCCAGAGCCAGATCACAACATGGTAGCATGTTCTGCCTCCTCCAGAACCACAGCCTGAGCTTTTGGCTGCACTTTCCTCATCCCTTTCTCACATTTGCATCTCCTCAGTCTTACAAGACCTCTGTATCAGCATGGCCAAAATAGGCATCTCTCAGACTGTAGAGAAGACAACTGATGCCTGCTTTACAGGTGGCATCTACTGGTTTCCTGGAGCCTCCTAGGGAGTACTGGATGTGGTCCAGGTTCCCATACGATGGAAATCCCACTCTGAATCTCTCACCTCATAAGCATTTTAGAATTTGCTTTCTCTTTCACTACTTCTTCCTTCTAACGCAAGTGGTGCCTGGCACCATGTAGGGAACAAAACTGTAGTTTTGGAGAGGGTTTTGGCCTTCCCAGTTAGGGCTTTGCTGGCAGCAGAGACAGATGTGTCCACAAGGTAACTTATTTCAATCTGCAGAGTGAGACTTTCCTGTGCACTAAAAAAAGGACTAGAGTTTGGGGTTGGGAGGATTATGCATATAATCATCTGAGACAGTAACAACTGTCATAAAAAGAGGCTGAATTAACATTTTCAGGTGCATTTGGCTTCATTATTAAACAGCTAACAAAAGAAACACAGACTGCATTGTCTGGATGGGACAGACTTCAGCCATCTGAACAAAGGCCAGATCAGCCAGCTCCACAAGTAAGTTGTCATCTCAGCAGAGCACATTAAGAAAGGCAGTTTGCCCCTGGGACCCAAGGTCTCTGCTGACAGCTGAGGAATGGGAAAAGTCAGGTATTACAGGCCCTGTTCTAAGCTCCTATATGAGTGAGGTGTTGTAAGTGGTCTCTTCTTTCTGTTATTTCCAGAGATCTCCATTGTCCTCATTCTGTTCCCCCTGACAGAAATTCAGAACAAAAGAGGAATTGGAAATGTCGAATTAGCTATTTCTTTCACCATGCTGTAACTAGAAGGGGGAAGCTTTAGGGGGAGGGAGGAGATGGCAGAGGTGTTCAGAGGTCATAATGAGCCGGCTTCAAACAACAGCCCTTGAGTTTATGCTTTTCAGATTTTTTGGAGATGAATATTTGTGGGTTTTACACAAGCAAAATAAGGTATTTTTCCCCTCTACATGCATTCTGGGAATTTTTTCTTGTTTTCTTTTAGTGCAATAAGGTCAATGTTGGCACCCAACTTGTTAGGTTTCAACCCAAAGTTCAACTACATTATAAACAGGTGAAAACAGAGTTTTGTAACAGCAAGGTCTGGCCCACCCTAATAATACAGCTGTGTTCCTCCCCCTGACCTGTACTAACCACCGGGAAGGTGAAAGACTGCCTTCCTCAAACCATATTGAAGGCACAAACACAACTGCAGCCTCTCCAGGCAGACCGAGATAGAATTCACAGCTGCCTCCTCATTTTAAAAATCTCCCCGCTGCAGGCATCAAAGCCTCAAGGCCAAATTTTCCCTTCATGCTTCTACCCTGGCACCAATATGGTCCCAGCACTGCAGAAAGCACAGTCCCTCTTCACCAAGCAAATCTCTTCTACAGCCCAAGTTACACAGGTAACTGTGTAAGAGTTACACCCCTTTACTGGGTTACTAAACCTATTCTGGTTGTCTGTTCTGCTTTATTACATTGGCAGTTTCCTTTCAAAAGTCCAACATTTTCCCTTGGCTTCTTATTTAATTTTCCAAAGCATTTTCACCATGCTATCAGGAGAAACTTCACACTGAACCCACCCATCTTCCCTCTCTGGTGCTGCATTCCTACCTGTCGGAGACAGACAGGTGCTTTCGGACGCACTACAGACCCACGAAGAGCAGGAAATCCTCTGTCCAGCCAAGGATGAAAATAGTTACCTGCCCTGGCATTTGACCCCAACTCCAGAGTAACACGTGATTTTGGGAGGGGGACCCTCATACTGGGTTTTTAACAATTGTCATCTAAGGCAGGACCTTAGACTGATGTCACATGTGGACGACAACACAGTGCTTCTCAGGAAACATCTAATATAGCATATAAGTGGGGGGGGATGTTATTTTTTTGCGTGATTTGTTTTTAAAGTGTGGGGGAGGTGAAGGGGGAGAAGGCAAGGAGCCGTATTCAGAACTAGAGAGTTCAACAAATGATTTCTACAAAGAAAAATGCTATTCTTTTTATGCCAGCACCTTTTAGTTGTAGGACTTAAAAGGGTTTGGGGTTCTTTGTTAACCACTTGGACTGATGCCCAACAGTTGTTTTCATTTATCCTCGACATTTTCAACTGCTCCCATTGAAGTGAGATAAAGTAGCAGAAAGAAAAATAAACGGGCTTTCTTTCTTCCCTCTTTACCCAGCCGCTTGGGTCACTGTTCTGTCTTGTTTTATGGAGATCTGAACGGGTGCTGTACAAGCCGGCCGAGCAGACATGGAGGGTGAGGCAGGAAGGACAGCCTGCGGTTGCGGCGAGGGGCTCGCAGCACTTGGGTGCACCTCCCAGCTCTGCTACAGCCTTCCTGCGCTGTCTTTGCCAAGTCACTTCACCTCTCCATGCCTCAGTTCCTCATCTGAGAAAGAAGATATCGCTCCTTTTTTCTCATCTGGTACCAGCTTTGTGTCTACAGACCGGAAGATTTTTCAGGCCAGGGTAATTTCTTACTACCTGTTTCTTGCCGTGCCTAAAACAGTGGGGCTTTGGTCTGTGTGAACATTTAGTTAACAGAAAAATTCAGCTAATAACAAGAGTACTTGTCCAGATCTGCATGTCCTCTGGGTTTGCCTTAGCTTCCTTATGGCCAGAGCTGTTGGAACAGTTTTAATCACTCTGTGAATATACTTGACAGCTTTGAACCAAACCCAAACCCAAATTGAAAACTGATTTGAATTGTTGTTTCTTTTCAAACCCAGAACTGAACCTACACTCTTACTTTGAAGACTATGTGGGACTTAAAACCCAACCAACAGAGCAAAACTTTCTCTGTAGCTGGACCAGAACTCAACTAAAAAAATGACTGGTTTGAGACCATAACAGATTTACTTCCTTGATGATTTCAGTTCCCTGTTATTCATCATGTCATGTTAGCTGAAGTTATTAGCAAATCCACCATTATTTGTGTAAAAATTAGTAATTCCTGAAAGCTTTAAAGACTTTGGCATAAATGGTTACTTGGTAGAAACTTATGAAATATCATGGTCACTTGTAGTCAGCCTTCCATTTAGAAACCTTTGGTCAACTAATTAGGAAGAAAACACAACTAATAAACAACCAAGAAACAACCCGTACGTGGCAAGCACTTCCCTGAAATCGCCAAAAGAGATAAAAATAACAAAGGTCACCCTGACAGAAATGGTGTTTGGATCTGATTTTCCAGCTCGGTTCTGGCTGCTGATGTGCTTAAGTTACTGTGCTTGGACTTGAGTTCCTCTCAGTTTTGGTTAAAAAAAAGGTAAAGAGGAGCTTGGGATGTTGTGTTCCAGACAGTGAGGTCAGCAGCGACAATAAAACCCAGACACAGAGCCAAAATGCTCCTGAGAAAGAGTCATCCCAATGTCTTCCCATATCTCAAGATACGAGTTTGCGCCTTGCTCTGGATTGCTATGAAAAGCTGTCCCCTGTTAACAGAGGTGCGCAAGATATCAGGTCATTCCTGTTGGGGAGCCAGAGGCAGCCCAGTACAAATGCTAGTCGTTTTATGGCTGGCCAGGGAGGCTGGTGCACCTTAATCATGCTAGCTAGAACCAGTTGGAATTTCTTCCCTCAATTCAGTTACATTTTTTGACCAAGTCTTGTGATCCAGCACAAAATATACATTATGTTTTGTCTTCTGGTTTTCTTAGTTTGACTTTGAAATGAAAAGTCCTGCAAAAAACGAAGAATCCAAACATTTTACTTTGATTTTCATGAGGTGTTGGTGTTACTTACCAGTCAGTCTTGTGTATTTAGGTGCAGTTTCTTTATGGACTTTGATCTCTGCAACTGCAGACAGCCACTGTCAGAAGCCAAAATCATTACAGATTATCTCACATACGAGACAGGCATGCACGCGACTGTGCTCTTCTTGGAAACCTTCTGCCTGCTGTTTTCATAATCATAAAATCGAGGCTGTGTTGAGTGAACAGCACAGCCTTGTTTCTGACTGGACAAAGAGAGAAAAGAAGAGAGAAGAAACAGGCCTGGGAAAAGCCCAGATATGCCAAATGCCTGCAATTACCTGCCTTTGCCCTTCCTTTCGCCATCTGTGAACAAGTAGTGACGAGTGACTGCAATGACTGGAGTTATTAATCTACACTTTAGATGAATTAATTCTATTTTAGCTGGAAAAAATGTTCCCAAGCATCCAGGGCTAGGCTAGCAAAATTAAGCAAAAGCAGGAGAAGAAGGAAGAGGGGGAAACAGCCATTGCTCCAAAAATCCTCACATCTTCTTCATTCTTACTCTCACCCTTCCAGGGAACAGCTTCGGTCCCAGCCCTATCTGAACCTTTTGCAGCCACCAGAACAAGTGTCTGGGTGATGTGACAAGGCAGCCAGCGGGTCAGGAGCAGTGAAGCAGATGTGTTCCTGTGCAGATTATCTCCTGTGTAATATTTGAGATTTGTTCCCCTAGATGGGGCTGTAAAACACATTGCCCACCACACAGCAGATAAAAAGAACGAGCAGCCTTCCTTTCTACAGGAGATGCTTATAGGACTGCCCTTTGTGAGCACTGTGATATGGTTAGTTTTGCCGTGCCAGAAAAGAGATGCACAGAATGCATCTGTGGACGGTATGACAACCCCAGTTCATGTTGCCTTTCCACTGGTGAAGAAAGACAAGTCTGAAACCAAAGGTGAATCCCTGCTCAGGTGTTGTTTGTAGCTCAGATGGAAAAACAATCAGACAAGATTGTTTGAGACGCTCTCTTTGGGAAATAGGAAGGTTTCTAGAGGCAGTAACAGCTGTCTGCCTCCTAAGGAAGCCACAGCCATTCGTGAAAGCATAAAGCCCGTCTTCCCTCCATATCCTTCCCTCCCGCACCCCCAGCTTCATGGCAGCTCTGCCAAATCTCTGCTACCTACAGGGCTGACATGGCCAGACCCAGGGTGCTGTGCACGCAGCCCAGTGACAGAGATAAGGCTGGTGGTGTTAGAGCAGATGTCTTTTGTCTCTCTGGCTCCCTTCCTTGTTTGTTTGTTGCCGTGACCCGTAAGCTGTTTCCACTCCACTAAGTGACTGGTGAGTCACCACAACTCATTGCGTTGGGAAGATAAAAGGCAGTATCCAGAGCACTGTGTGATCAAATGCACCCAGACACCTGATAAAATCCTCCGTCCCTCTCTCCTCCTCACGGAGGGTCTGTAGACAGTCCCTCCTGCAGGCGTCTGCTTACGTGGCCGTGTTTGAAACCCCCTTCTGCGACACCTATGCGGAGTCTGGCTGGCTTGGGCTAAGGCCTCTACAATAATTCTCTGGTCCTCCCCCTCTTCTGCTTTGAATGGTGAAGATGGGGTCAGTGACTTGCAAAAATAAGCCAAACCAGATCAGGTGATCATGTAGGATTAGGTGCGGTTCCCCACTGGGTGTCAAATCCCAGCACACCGACTGCTAGCCCATTATATTTTAATGGGAAGAGGATGATAAGTCAACACTTCAAAGAGAGAAAGAAGGCTGTGGAGAGCTTCCTGGATTCCTCTTTAAGGGGAAGAAAGAATCAGCCTTAATTGAAGTCACTTCTTATCTGTTTCCATCATTTTTGTTTCATGAAAGTGGGAGGTTAAAACGGACAAGAAGAATAGCACAGGAAGAGTCTGAAAGAGAAAACAGTTTTTCCCTGTTGCTGCATGTCCGCTTTGTGATTTTATTCCTTCACCCTGCGTGGATACAATGACACAAACCTGCCAAAACCTGCACAGAGTCAGCTTGCTATCTCCACCCTCCATTACCAGAGCTTTGTCCTTCGCAGTTTGCCAGATCCTGTGCTCTGACTTTCGCCCCTTTGTTCCTGTACCTGAAAGGAGAGTTAAGAGAGTTGACCTCTTTTGGATCTGCTGCCACCTAGACAGATATAATTTGGCATTTATGTCATTGCACTGGAAAACAGTCGCTGTTTTTGGCTCTTAGGTTGCACTTCAAGTCATTTTGCGAGGCCCTCAGTTGAGAAGGAAAAGCATTGGCTTTACCCATAGCAAAAGTAGTAGCAAAGGGCAGAATTGCAATGATTTATGTTGCACAAGTGTTTTCTCAAAGCCACGGAGGCTTTTTTTCACTGAGGGAAAATGTCTTTTTGAGTTTGCCAGTATGGGAAATAAAATGACAAAGCCAGTGAAGATGGAGCGGCAGTCATAAAAGTATGTGGTGAGAGGTAAATGTTGGTTTATCCCCATAACCTTTATTGTGGCTGGCTCACACTTTCTCACACAACGAACTTGTCTCTGCGAGGTTTTCACCTCAGGCCAGGTGCCTCACAACAGTGAAACCCAAAGAGGAACAAGGTGTTTTCTTCTAGTGAAGGCACAGCCTAAACCTCTATGTTTCCCTTCCTTATCTACTACCAGATGCAACAGCCTGGGCAAGAAGAACAGGAGCAAAAAGCAAAGTAGGCAAAACCCTAAGGTCACTGCCACAGACTAGCTTCAAGCTCATCACTTACTGTGCCAGTAAAGCATGGTTTGTTTGTCTTTTCTTCTTCTTTTTTTTTTGAAGAAAAACTCCCATTTCCTGTTCCTCTGCGGGAAATTTCTCCAAAACCCATTGTTGGAGAAGCCATCGCAAGAGGAACTACTTGGCATTGAAGCTGACCCTGATTTAACATCCGGAGCCAGATTCATGAACAACTATTATACCCTAAAGGTAACTGTTGCTGTCCTGTCATAGACATAGATGGTGAGGTCATGCTGCTGTTTCTGCTGCTCTGTGTTTGGCAGAGGCATGGCTTAAGAAATATTTAAAAAGATATTTTTATATCTCTAGTATCTTTTGCATCTCCCTCCATCATACACAAAAACCATGTATGTTCTGCTACTTGAAAGAAATGTGAAAGTTAGGACCTGTAGCTCCGGGGGAAAATGGGAATGAGAGCAACATTCTGGTGTGAAGAAGGTGAACAGCATGATAAAAGGGTCCGGGTGAGGTGGGTCAAGTGTGCAATCAACATACAGCTCTCACAGAACTAGGAGATCACCTTGGTGAAAACTGAGGTCAGGAAACAACAAGGCATCGCTGACTGCACTTCCAAACTAACATGGAATAACTGAAGCACCACCTTCAGAAGGGGAGCTAGTTAAAGGAAAACCCAGCAAAAATGTCAGAAGGATTTACTTTTAGATTGGTTTCACAAGGAAATGAAACTTGTGAGCCTGTCCTGTTTGTGTCTCTGTACATGACATGAAATACATGACAGTATTTCCCAATAATTTTTAAGTCTGTCTGCTTCTTCCAATGAAATTTAGCACAGATGTGGAAGAATAAAAATATATGTTCTTGCCTATTTCTTGAACAGCGGTCACTGGGTAGAGGCAAATCACTCATAGAAGGACTGCATGGATATTTCCACCTTAAACATTGGAAAATCCACATTCGTGTGCTACCCTTGAAGCACAAATTCATAGAATGTCATTGGAATTGATGCTCATGGCACAATCTGTTTTAAACTAACACAGACTTAGATCATGAAACAAGCTTCCCATAATGTCAGGGTTTTGCCCTTAGTGAAGATACCAAAAGGTCAGACTAGCCAAAGCCAGTTCCGGATAAATGTAAATGGAAAACATGACGAGGGAAAGCAACACAAAGTGAATCCTAGAGATCAGGGAAGACAAGCATACAAATCCCCCAAACTGAGTAAAAGACGCACAGTGGGAAAATATCTATCATTTCATTCCTACATATTTGGGTTATAAAACTGCACCAGGTTTTGTGATGTAAGAAGCCATATAGGATTGGATTGCAGGCATTCACACACCCAGGTTACAGATATGTTGCATACTGGTTAAAAGGTCTACACGTCTTACAAATTCTTCCACTTATAGAAAAAAATTGGTAAGAATGAAGCCACTCGTTACCAGGACAGGCTGGACACTCTACACACTTCCTAATCCAAGCTGTTGGTTTGTTCAAATACCTCTCATAGAGCAGCTTGACTGGAAATGGACATGTGAGCAGTTCCTTATAGCTGAGGAGAACCGACACTACTTTTCCAGTAACTCATTGGACTGAAATGGCAATTTCTGTGAAATCTAAGCGTTAGACTGGGAAAAAAAATGTATACAACCGTAAAATTATGTCTCCCTTTCCTCAATAGGCACGTGCTGCTCAGTGTATCATAGGTGTTGGGTGGGCAGGATTCGTAGTGGCATGGAAGGAACAAAGGAAAATGAAAATGAAAATGAAAGGGGCAAAGTGTTCAGATATTAAATGATTCCATTTTACGCTGCTGATGCAATCTGAGCAAACCAGCAATTTCCTTTCAGCCTCTGTTTTATGAGCGATCCTGTTCAAGCTTTGATAATAAAAGGAACACAGGTGGGTAATTAAGGAGGTGTGAAACACAAACGAATAGCCAGCTTTCTGCTGGTGCTTTTCGCAATGTGTTCTGGAAGGCTATCTGCGTTGAAGTGCTGAGTGATTGAGTGACCTCACAGACTGACCTGGGGACTAATTTTCCTCCAAAACAGAACAAAACTCAAAAGGTTTCTGTAAAAATCTTGCTCTAAAAATTGCTGACAGGCTTGCCATTCCAAGAACTGTTTAGTAACAACACTACCTCAGCTGTAATCATGCTTTTCATAGATCGCAGCAGAACACAGAGACAACCATACTGGGTCAAACCAAAGGTCCATCTAGCACAAGATGCATCTGGCAGTAGTCAGCAGTGGATGTTTAGCGAAGAGTGTAATAGGGCAAGTATAGAGTAATCCTTCCCCTCACATTGCCTCTCAGTTCTTGGTTTACAGACTTACTGGAGAGGTTGCATTTTAACCAGCAAGTTTAATAGCCTTCTATGGGAGCTCTCCTCCACAACTCAATGGGAATATACCACCTACACACCAACTTGAGCACCAGCCCTTTGAAAACTGGCAGAGGTAACTTCCATCTCCTTTGGTTATTTTTTTCTGTTTCAGTCTCCTGGGAGAAACGGAGTACTGCTTGCTTTTCGAGTGAGGTCCTGAAAGAGATACCTTGATTTGGACTATGAGGTTACATTCCAGCAATGGTGATTTTAATTTTTCAGCAATTCCACAGTTGCACAAACTTCAGAGTCACCAATGAGGATAAAACTCAGAAACCCTCACTCCAAAAATACAGATGACTCATCAGAAGTATAGTAACACCTGCAGTGTAAAACCAGAGAAGGCCATGCAATTACATGTACTTGCACAGTCTGAAGTTCCGTCTGGTTCGAGGGCACTCTTTACACAGAACTAAACCATGCAGTTAACATTTTGATTTACCTAACCACGTAAATACATATATTTTTAAGATGTGTAGTATGTTTTAATATGTATTAACAGATAAACTTCTATGAACATGCTTAATTATATTACATATACTACCTAAATATTACACATGCACATAGGAGAGGAGCTTTTTTAATTTTGTTGAGAAGGCTCACAATGAATGATGTATTTAATCCATCTCTGACATCAATTTTTTTCCATATTAGTTTTTCTAATATTCAACTCAGACAAATTTAATTTGAAAGTCAGAGTCAACAGCAGAAAAGTTTCACTTAGAAAACATTACAATTAAATGAATTAAGAATTTTTCTTCTTCTTCCTGATATGAATGCCTTGTTAAACAAGCAGCAACATACCCATATACGCTGTCTTCCTCAAAAGATCAACCTCTTTTGCCAGAAAGTCTGCCAGACATCTGCCAGAAAATCTTATGAAGTCTGCCAGAAAATCTTATGAAGGACAAATACAGAGGACACGAGCAGCTATACTGAGTCACAAAAAGAGGTCCTTTGGTCCAGTAGGCTGCCTTTTATAGCAGCCAGTAGCCAGCGTGCAAAGAAGCAGAAAAAGGCAACTACTGTAAAGTTTCGCCTCTACCCTTCAAGCTACCCGTAAGCAGTAGTTCATGGTCTTCTTAAGCAAGAGTTACCTTTAGACAAATCATGTTTAGCAGTCTGTGCTGAACTTCTCCTCTGCTAATGTGCCCAACCCCTTTTTAAGATGTTTATCCTTGAGAACTGTGTGTGTACAGCCAGGTGAATGATACGGGGCAGAAGCAGGCTGAGAGATCACCCTCCACCTTCGGTTCCTGTGCTTTTTTCCTCATCCAATTAAACTCCCAGACAGTTCAGTTGTATGATGCCCATACACACTGCTAACAAAACACGGAGAGCTGCAGTTAAACATCAAGGAGGAGCCTCCCTACTTCTGGAAAGGCCAAGTTTGTTTAGTTCTTTTCCTTGGTCTATTTTGGTCCATGTGAAAGCAAATCTAAGATCACTGCTCCTGTGGCTTACAGCCTCCCTAACCATTTCTCATATTGATGGACATCATGGGACCCAAGAAAAGGAAAAGGAAAGGAAGCCTGAGCATTTAGAGAGCTAGATCCTTAAAATTACTCCATATGCAGTTTCCATCTGACTTGTGGGGCTAAAAGGGTTTATCTCCTGTCAACTTCTGCCTGTATCACTGAACTTCCATGTTGTTTGCATGTTTTACTGGAAACTATGATCCAAACTCTGCTTTGATTTTTCCACTGTTATTTCAGGTTTGTATTTTGTTTTTCTGGGGGTTTTTTGTTTGTTTTCCTAGAGACTACTTCAGAATGCAGCAAAGTTTCTAAGCCACAGAAATAAAGCTAGATTGCAAAGCTGATGTCTAGATGTTCCTTCTGGGTGCAGTCTAACTTGCTGGCATCCTTTCCCAGGGATAAATTTTGAGGCTAGCTGATCACAGTCACCTAAAAATTTCCTATCTGTTCTAGCCCTCCTGTCCATGGCTTAGCAGTGATGGTTTTAAATGAGGAAGTCATGGTTGTAATTAATCCAACCAGATCACAGTGATATATCCACAAGAAACAACTTCAGAGTGCATATATACTGTTCCCAGGGATAATTATCAGGACTTCTAAAAATGCATGGATGTGTGTGTTTTGGTCTTTCTTCCTCACCCCAGTCCTTGCAAACTGGCACCTCCTCCATTTCTGGAAAGGTCCCTCCTATAATGAAATGAGTACAAGAATGCTGTTCCTGTGCGCGTCCTTCTCATCACCTAAAGTGTGGAAAGCTGGGTAATTACAAGGTGACCCCAATGGCTCCATAGAGAACTATAATCTTGAGATTAAGCCCATTTAGGAAGCCTGATACCAAATATCCAACTGCAGCACAGTAAACCCAAAATTCCCTACCGACTATCTCTGCTCATAAAAGTTATTTAGATTGGTTCACCCCATACATGAGTTCTCTGCTGGCCGTCTGAATCAATTAACAAAACAAATAATAGATTGCAATGTTTTTCTTTCCAGCCAGGTTTGTGCTTTCTATGAGTGAGCAGTTAAAACATACAACGTAAAATGTAAAATCCTGGAACCTCAGAGGTCCCTTAGCTGCCGAATAAAAAGGAACCAGAAAAGCTCATTTGCAGGAAACAGCAACAAAAGTCTTGTCACTCCTGCTGGAGATGCTCAGTTCAGGGTAGGAATGCAAACTGAACTCCTCAGATCCTCAACTCCTGTCTGGCCATCCTAACACTGACCTTTATTAACTCAATGCCTTTAATTTTCAAGGGAAAAAAATGGAAAAGGACTGACCTTTAACCAGATCCAGTTTTATGCCTTCTCTGTGCCCCTAGCTTGATTTTCATGCCATAAAATGGAAGCAATTTACCAAATTCTGCTTAGCTGCAGGCTGATGCCTGGCTATACGCATGGCCTTGCTACCTGGAGAGATCTGGGCACTATTACTGACCTCTAAGTCACCCTTTTCTCTCACAACTCTTCTGTGCTGCAATGCCATTTTCCAGCTTCTATTCATAGAATCATAGAATCATAGAATCATAGAATGGTTTGGGTTGGAAGGGACCTTAAAGATCACCTAGTTCCACCCCCCCTGCCATGGGCAGGGACACCTTCCACTAGACCAGGTTGCTGAAAACCCCATCCAACCTGGCCTTGAACACTTCCAGGGATGTGTTCAAGGAAGTGTTGACCTTCCCAACAATTATCAGTATGCATTGCCTAGGACTGCGCTCCCAAGGACTCCAGTAGGCTGTGGGGATCTCAGCTTTCTCTTAGTATCAAAAATGTCCAGGGTAGCCCTGATGAACAGAACAGGTTTCCCCACATAGAAATAGTAAAACTTTTTCACCCCCTTCATGTGACACACATGGAGGTGCATCCAGAATCTGCAAACACAAGCTCAAACCACTTCTCACCAACCGTGAGCTCAGGACACAGCCTGAGCTGCAGAGCTCTCCAGAAAAGACCTGAACACCCTTAGCACCTTAGAGCAGGCTCAAAGGAGACAGCCCAGACCCAGCAGTTTTCACACAGCTGTGGCTGTTTTGAGCCCATGCTGCAGCCAGACCAGAACTCAACAGTGCAAGGGAGAGCACACATCACAGCTGAGCATGTTTATCACCCCTCTTGAGCTCTCTTTCAGCCTTGCAGGGCAGACACAGACAATCTACTTTTCTCATGTTTCAGCCTGTCATGTAGTAAATCTGCTAACGACACAGGGTCTCTGAGTTCCCTCCAGATGTGGAATATCACCCAGATCCAGAGCAACATGCAGATGCCCTGTGTGCTTGTTCATGCCTTCTACAGAAATTTAGCAGCCAAATCCATGCTAGGCTGAACTCCTAAAAACATAAATAGATTGGCTGATACATCTGTTAAATCCCAAAGGGCAAACAGCAGAGGCTGTTCTCCCCTCCAGCAACTGTTGCAAGATGTGCAGCATCATGTCCTTTGGGACACAAAGATCTCCTCCCATCTGGCATGTAGGTTTGCTGCAAGAAGGAGGTGATCCTGAAGTGAGTGACTGCCTTATTGGGCAGAGCGCAGGAGATGGATGGAGTCTCAGGCTCAGCAAAGCCCCAAGTGCACCAACATGATGGTACAGACACACAAGCCAGGTCTGGCACAGACACAGGCAGCCAGCTGAGGCTATTTACACTTTTCCTGTGTTGTTGCTGTTTTACTGTTCAAAGTAGCTGCAAAGAACATTGTTGTCCAGGCAAGAGCACGAAGGATTTGCATCCTTCTGGCATAACACGGGCAGTGCATACCACCAAGCAATGGGACTTAACAAACAGCCCCAGAAAATCCCCAGAGCTTGTGCAGATAAAGGGGAAAGCGTCAGGAGCTCTGGAGAGCTGGCAAGATAAATTGCAAGAGGACTGAGTAGAGAGTAGTGCAAAGACATAGACATAGTCATACTCTATTTATTTGCATTCTCTTTGAAAACTCAGAAGCTTCCATCGCCTAGGGAAAGATGTGGAAAAAGTTAGGGCAGACCCCTAATTATCACACAAAGTCTCCACTATCATGAAATATCCAGGGTCTTTATTCTTTGGCAATGGCACTGGTAAACATGTTTTATCAATTGGCCACTGTAAACAAAGCTGATTCTTGCTTTGGAGCAAGATAAATATGAAATGCAAGTTAGGTAGATGCCTGCTAGCCAAACCTGATTCCTAGGAGAGATGGGGGAAATGCAGAAAAGAAGATCCTTGTCAAAGTTAAATAATATCTTGCATTTGAACATGTCAGATGCTTGAGAATCCAACCTAGGAACTATCGAGTTTCCAGTCACATCATCAGTGTTTACTCTGGAGTAAAAATTAGTGACTTTTTCCATTAAATTCTATTGATCTATTTCTCCACCAAGACGCTTCTTTATCTAAATCACCAGTTTATTGTGCCTCTGATTGTTTAAAAGGATGTCATGGGAGCCATTGAAGAGTCTCTTAAAATGCTATTCGTCCTACCACACATAGGCAAGCTATGTTTCCATTCGAAGCCTTGCTACACGAATTAAATCTTTCAAAATAAAGTGGGCTTTGTTTGCAAAATTAAAATAATATGTGTATGTATTTTACATGTTCACGGACTCTTGCAGAAGGATGGCTAAATCACTCTGCTGTTCAGCTGTTTAGGCCTGAAATGCAAAGGGAATATTAAATGATGAAATCCACATACACTGGTTACAGCGTTGTAAATGGGATACAGGTACATGATGCTTTTGCATCAGCAGGTGTAAACAGGGTTTGGCAGTTTACACACATACTTACAGATGGCTCACTCAGGGCCTAAAAGAGAATATGCTTTGTATTCCTGACTCCTTACCTAAGGATAACAATTTAGCACTTTTTCCAGCTCAAGTAGCAGAGATTTTTGCTTTGACCTGGGAGGTCATGGTATATTCTCTGACAGCCAGTGATGCCCACAGTGTATTACAAATGTGAAAAATAAATGAACAGCCAGTCCTGGCAGCAGGCAGAAAGTTTAGCGTTTGTGCACTGTATTGTAGGGAGGATATGTAAGGTACTTCACCATTTGGAAGTGTGTCTCCTTCCAGAAGATGCCCCTGAGCATTTGGGATGAGAAAGCAGTTCAAATGAAATATGGTCTGAGAGACAGTCCTCCAAAAAAGGGGATACAGCTCCCTTATAATGCCCTTCTTTCTGGCAGCATTACCACAAAACTTTGGAAAAGAACAATTTTCTGGTTATCCTCAGCTTAACAAGCAACAGAGCATGGTCCTCTTACCTATTCGTGTATATTTTATACTTTGGGAGAGACACTGATATCACAACCTTGGGAAATTGACATTAACATTAAACAGAAATAATCCCTTCCACTTTAAACCTTATATCCCAAGATCTCTGAACTTCATTATATTATCGTACTGTGCAAAAATGTTTAAAAGTGTTTCAGGCATTCCACTGAGCAACTAGAAAAAGACATTCTTTTCCCAAATCATCTAACATCTATGTCCCAAATATAGAATAACAAGCAGTAGAGAAAAGTCATGGAAAAAATAAGGAAAAGAAGGAAAAACTATCTTCCATTTTGCTAGCACTTTATTCTGGAGAGGGATATGTTCAGAAGCCTTCAAGTTTGAGAAAGAAACATTAAACATCTTCCTTTCAAAGTACCATGTTGTGCTGACATTTTTAAAATCTTGCATCCCACAAGGTTTTAAGAGTCAGCACTGAAATCAGACATGCTGATTTCCTCAGAATGAGAGACTTCCATTTGTCCCAAAAATACTTACTCCCCAAATTCTTTTACAAAGAATTTTCTATTTCAAATCAGAATTAACAAATCCTTGAAACTTTCTCTTCTCTACCTGATTTTACAATGTAAAATCTGATCTCTTGCAAGCAGATGAGGAGAACATTCCTCCAAGGGGAACTGTAGCTCTTCAACACCTAAGGGTCAGTCCCACCAAGGGTACCAGAGCCCAACACAGAAACAGGGAGAACACTCAAATGCCTCACTTTTTCCACTGTTCAGCTTTTCTTGGATTGTTATGTGGATTTTCATTAGGCTCCCAAGTTTGGAGAACTTTTGTTATTGTTATAAACTCTGCTCGTGAAGTGGATTTTCTAACCCTTTCATGCCAGACATTTGGCTAAGCTCAAGCATAGTATCAGTTTAATATCTGACACACAGTCTCGTGGGAACCATATCCTGCCACTGACACAGGAACAGATGTTGTCATCAGATAGATCCCTTCCTCCTCTGCACTTCTAGCAGAGCTACCTGTTTTTAATAATGACGATATTTGAGGAAAACATCTGTGTTACCTCGCCATGTGACTAGAGTTCAAGAGAACAAGCCACACGCTGCAGACATTTCTTGGAATTGTGAACTACTGTTCTATTCAGCATCCAGCTGGAGGTTGATATTCCCAAATACTCGTGAGCATAGATCAGCAAATGCCTGTCTTTCGTCTAGAAACTCTTGATTCCTGTATCAACAAGGCCTGGCAGCGTTCATGACCGTCTCTCTGCCATCTGTGGTTTCAGACTTCAGATGGCTATGAGACAGCTCCAACTGAATGAGGGGGCTAATTCATAAATGACAAGTAGAGAACCATCACTGAAGTCTAAATAAGTTGAACACAGAAGTTATTAATTACTCTGGTTTTAGTCTATTTAGTAATATTCCCAGCAAGTTGTGTAATGAATCTGCTGTGTAACTGGGGACACAAAGGGATGTCAGCTCATCCTGACATTAACCAAGGCTTAACACTTTGAGAACTGACCATCTCCAGAACAATGACAAGATTATTGAACTCTAATTTAATTCTTCACCATTCTGGGAGAATCCAGAACTGCACAGCACAGAACCATACGGCAGCTTTCAAATTTCTAATATGACTGCTATTGAAATTCAGAAATGTTCCATTTCCTAAATTATGACCCAGGGAAGATCACGCTTTAGCATCTGTCCTATTTCTGATCATCTCCTGGCACTGTCTAAACATACACTTGGGCAGCATCTCCATGGAGTTTGTTTTTCTTTCAGTCATGTGCAAAGGAACAAAAGAAACTTGGGAGAGAATTATTGTTATTTTTGCATTCTTCTGCAACTCTATCTACTTCCTATCTCCAAAACTCTTTGTAAAACAACGGATTTTCCAGTACATTAGGACTTGCCACTAGCCCAAGGATTTTCGCTGCTCCTGGCAGCCCGCTGCATTGGCAGAGTTCCCTCTGCATCCTCGACCTGCTGCTGATTGATCCCCGTAATCCAATCCATTTTCAACAAGCCACTTCAGCTCCAATAAAAACAAGGGGCTTTGCTGATTGCTGGTTTCAGCTGCAGCTGTTGGAGCCACAAATCTAAAGAGAAATATTTTAAGTTTATTTGTAAAAAATCTACTGGTAAAAGTAAAATGATTCACTGCTTTTACTCAGTTAAACTCAAGGAGAAATTAATTACAGCTTCTTTGTACCTTCTTTATAATTTTATTCCTGTATACCTCTCCTGGTGTGATCATGGTGTTCCTCTAAGTAAATAGGTAAGGAAATGTTAGGATTGAATTTCCTCAGGCCTTTGGTATATGTAAGCATGAAATAGCTTGCATAACATAGGTGCTGCAAACGTTTCATAGACTTTGAATCTTTAATTTAGAAGAGCCTGTTCTAATCTGCCCCTTCTGCAAAGCACCAGCCAAACAAAAATCCCATGTCACTCAAGAATTCTTGCACTACCATTACAATTTCTATCTGAGCTGGAAAAAAAAACATTGCAGGACACAAATCCTGACAACCAGACAGCAAACTGGAGACAGTTCCAGCTTTCAGGTACATTATTCCAGTTCTGCAGTTACCCACAAAACTGAAGTTCTGCATTTTATTTTTAGACTGAATTCAACAAGCCGCAGCTTCCAATTGTGGGATCTAGCAAGGGGTTTTGTTGTTGTTGTAGAATAAAGTAGTTATTCCATGTAGTTAGTCAAAAATAAAGTTTAGATAGCTTATGGATCAAGTCACCTATTTTGGGAAAAGATTTCAGAGAAGAGCCAACCCTTTCTCTCCCCTTTGTAAAGAATGTTCTCTAGATTCAGACCAACACTGCTCTTTCTCATATCTTTTCCAGCCTTCTATAACTGTATTTCTGCTATTAATATTTGCGGCATTGGTTTGACTAAGGTTATTGACAAAAATAGGGACTGTGATGGGATCTCCCAAAGCAGCAGCCATATTTTGAAGACAGCATATTCCACAACCCCTTCTAGCACTAGAAGTCACAAAAGGAAAACTGGTATAGGTTGATATATCCTAAAAAATGTAGTACAGAGAAGTCTACAACAGATAGCTGACAACTATGGTAAAATCTGTTTGAGCTATAAATTTTTCAGTTATTTGTGAATTACTTCAGTTCACTGCAGTAGTTAGTGGCCTTTAGCTAATAGTCTAGCTGTCCTTTTGTTTACAGCTGTTGTCTGCAATAGCTAATTTTACTATGAAGGGCAACGAGGCAGTAGAAATAGAAAGTATGGGCCAGAGAATTGTATTGGGAAAATTATGAGAGCCAGCAAAATTTTTTTCATTGAGCCTTATATGCTACATTTGGCACAGCAGGGGTTTAATGAAATTTTATTTATTCCAAGGCAAGCTTCCAATGGAAATCTGCCCATATTCCTGGGGGTCTCTGCTGAGGCTGGAGACCTTAGATGTGCTGATCCTTGGCTGTAGCCCTTCTGTTAATGTGTCTGTCCTTCAGACAGCAGACCAGGAAAGCCCCAAAGAAGCTGCTCTGTAAAATGATACTCCTCTCAGCAGTGCTGCTGCCATTTTCTCAGAAACTAAAAAGATGGTAATTTCCCAGAGCACTTGTAGGGTCTGGGGAACTTCTCATATATTAAGAATTAAAAGGAGAATAGTTTCTGGTCCAATTTAGCCACATATTTGGGGAGAGAGGGGAAAAAAATGGAAAACCTTACAAGCTGAAAAGCCCTGTCCCTCAATATTAGCGTAGAGCAGAGAAACAATAACTCTGAGTTTAAGTATGAAAAAATACTTGTTTGGGAAAAGGGAGAAGGATGGAGAGCTGAACACCCAAAGACACAAAAAGGACCATCTCAGGTAGTTTCCTTGCAAAGGAGAGGACGTATACCAATTTGCAGTGAGGAAGAACGGAGCTGTCACTACCAGATAAACTAGAGCAGTAGAGAAGCATATAATATTGCCTACTCAAGTCTACAGCCAAGAAAGTCTTTTAAACAAGTGGTAAGCTTTGAAAAGGACACCTGTATCAGTAAAATAGTTAGTTTACAGTCTTGAAATACACTCAGTAGATGCCATCTGTATCCATCCATGAACGGAAATTAAGTAGTAGAGATCTCGGGTTGTTCAAAGAAATCCATCACAAACAGATATGCTCTCTCAAAGTCTGGAAGTGGGAAGCAAGTTCTGTTGTTTTTAAACCACAGAAGACTCCAAGGGCCCAGCCTGAGGAGCTGGAGGGTTGTTTGCCATTTGCTTGTTTGGGATCCACCCCAGACTCAGTTCCCTTTGACCGTAAGAAGCATGTTTATTGGGTAGGGGAAGGAACTCTTCAGGTCAACCTGCCCTCAGCTACAGCACAAGATTTTCTCTCTTACAGTGTATCAAGAATTAATTTCTCTAACCCCCTTCTGAAGCAAGATTAATGTAATCAGAGTGGGAAGAGTAGTGCATAACTGGAATGATGGCAGTAACCTTCATTTAATTGAATATCTTCCCTTTTGAAGAGTCCTAGGATAGGGGCTGAGCCTTTGAACAGACATGGCAGCATCGTAGCCTATCTCCATGCAATGTAGTTTTATTGTGGCACTCCTACTAATTTTAATCTCTCTAATGATATCTTCTCCATGTTGGGCTCAGAGGGTCTTCTTTCTGCAGATCTCATGAAGCTTCAAAGGAAAATATGAGTTCAATTTCTTGGAGGATTGCAGTTCTCCTAAATTAATTTTTTCTCCTTGTGAAGAGTTTAATCCGATGGGTAGTTAGAGGATAATTTACTACTGCGGAGAAAGTCACCGCAGCAACTAGCCATCACTTAACATGTAATTCTCAGTTCAGATTAATTTCATCATTAGCTGAGACACAAATTAAGGTTTACCCTTGGCCCCCCCTTTGTGTAAACAGGAATGTTTTCATGGGATTTTCACCCAAGCAGATCAGGTTTTCCTGCTAAGGAGTATTTAAATATTCCTTGCTCTCTTTCCAAGCCTCACAGGAAAAAAACTAAACACAACAACCAAACACCACCATTGCCACACTGTACAGATCCAGTTCTAAGCAAAAAACACCTATTACAGTAAACAGCCACAAAGAAGCAGGTCTCACAAAGGTTTTGCTTTGCACATTTACTAGAGCTCATGGGAGCCCTCTATCAGAAAGCAAGGAACCTAGGGGTTGAGTAACCTGCAGTAAGAAAATATGTACGTTCTTCACAGCGCTGGCACCCAACAGCTGGGAAGTGAAATCAGGGGAAACGGTGGGCTCTTGGGCAGCCTCGTGTCAGACAGTTCACAGGGCAGGGTCACAGCTCCAGAGCACAGACCGTATCCACTCTGCGCTCACATTTCCTTCATTCTCAGATGGGGTCAATTCCCCTCACCTCTGTGACCTCGTAATCTTGTTTCTACCTTGTCTGTGTTTCTTTAAATTCACGATTGAAAAAGCTCTTTAAACAACTGGCCACTCAGCAGCAGCAGGAGGAAAGCAGAAAGCTGAGGCTGCAGCAGCAAAACGGGCGTAGGAGCATATCCACTTAGTTCTGCCAGATTTTAAGCGGCAGTACTGGCTTGCAGAGCTGGAGAGAAGGGGCAGCTTTCACACAGCCAGTTCAGCAGAGCTGCAGGTTGGGTGGGACAGGAAGCAAGAAATTTCAGACTAAATGTTGGGTGCCAGGCTCTTCCGTGCCTGCACACTGGATTCTGCCCAGTTTTGTGGCAGAGACTGATCCACTAATCTGGAGAAAAAAATAGATCTGAAGAACCCCAATTCACTTCAGATCAGCTAGGAAAATAGATTACTATTAAACAATTCTTTTTATACCATCTCTGTGGCACAGCGAGCTCCCAGCTGATGTGGATTCAGAGAAAGCCAACTTGGAATGAAACTGACTGAAAGTCTCTAAATGTTTCAGACCATTGCCTCGTGCAAACTGCAGGCAATAGTGAAGCTTGGCTTAAAGTGGGGTTTATGCAGAGGTGGAGAAATGGATGAAATTAACTTGGGAGAGTTCCACTGCTTGGGTTGGAGATTCCCATTAATGGTATCAATCTGTACCCAACACAAAAAGTTTGCCTGTAGAGGCTATCCTCATAGATATGATAGACGATAATAATTAATAAAGGCAGGTGGTTTAGGCATAGACTCAAGGCCCCTACTGTTAGAGCACCACTGACTTCAAGGGAATTACTTTAACCCTTGAGATGGAGAAAGATGGTTTCTATTTACTTTCCAATGAAAATTACTTTAGAAAGCAATTCCATCATTGTTCTCCTGTTATAACAAATGAAAGTTTGTGCTCAATATTTGGGCAAGGTGTGCTATAGGAAGAGCTCACAAACGCCAGTGCATAAGTTGTTATAAAGCCACCAACGTTGCTACAGTTCTGGGCCCCTACAGTAATATTGCCAAAGAGGGAACTGACTGTACAGTGTGGCCCATCAGCACCACCGGTTTTATGGCAGAAAGCCCAATAGACTCCCCTGTTCAAGGTTTAATGAAGCCTAGGTTTTCCATGTCCTCTGTGCTCTTCCAGTCCCACTCCTTTTCCTGCTAAACTCACATCCTCACCTCTACAGTTATTCCTTTTTATTTTTTGCTCTTCCAGACTCATTTCTCCCTTATCCTTCTGCGTTGTTTACCATAGGTAACGAGCAATGCCAGATTTCACTGTGATGCAAAGTTGACATCATGCATAGCTTCTAGGTGGATTAATTAGTCTGATCCAGTTACATCACTTATTAGAATGCCAATGCCATCCTGAGTACATCTATATAGTGTTGCTTTGTATGGTCTGGGTATACTCTGAGGCCAAAGAATTTGGCCTCCTAAATCTGTGGTGGGGGTGGGAGTGGTTTTCACTCATCTGCCGCCTCAGAGAAGTTAATATCTTTCACAGCCTCAAATTTCAGTTGAAAAGCGAGAAGGAAAGTTGCTTAGGAGAAATTGCTTGAAAAGCAGCAATCAGGAGAAGGGATGGTGCACAAGAGAAGAGAGCAGGGTTACAGGATGGAGTAGGTTTAGGTATTACTGCACATGTTGAAACTGACAACATAATGCATGTCACGTAATTCAGAAATGGTGCCATTTCCTTGAAAATCAGAAGCTAATATATGCAGCCCTACACTGTGCAAAAATCAGTCTTTCACCTTGCCTTGGAAAAAAAAACATACGCTATGATTTATGGCAGAGGAAAAGAAGCTTAGATTTTCTTTGACTTCATGCAGTACTCCTTCCACATGTCTAATGTACTGCCTGCAGCTATGTTTCTTGTGGAAGGTGAGTGTGTGTGTCAGCACTGCCCCTAACAGACTTACAGAACTGGTAAGTTTTTCTTACATTCTCAGCTTTTTCTTTTTCTTTTTTTAATTGCTATTTCTTGCTTTTCTCTTTTAATCCATTTATTGTATTTGCTCTTTCGATCTGCATGCAGTTTTATTTGCACTCATTTAAGATTCTTGGACACTTCTTGATGATAAAAATCTCTAGTGAAATAGCCATGAAGAATGACTTAGCTTTGTGGTGGGAGCTATTAGTGTTCTGAGTTTGACCCCAGAGGCCACATCTAGAGGTAAGAGAATGAAGTCCTTAATTGCGGTCAATTGCATCTTTGATCTTTCTACTGTGCTGGTCCACAAAAGGGCAAATGATGACAACTCTGATGATTTTTTTGCTGTAAATAAGCCCATCTTTCTGGACATTTATAAAGTATTCATTCCTGTGTTGTCTAGGAAGAATGACATAGATCAGCAGGTTTTGCAATATAGGTGTATGAATGGCCTTCCAGTAGCACTAATAAAAGCAACACTTTGCAAATCCTCTCTGCAAATCCAAAAGCAGACATGTAATAACTGCTGGTCACTCCTGATCTGGAATGGGTTTGACCTGCTGACCTCAGGGTGAAAGGCTCTGTACTGCATTACCACTCCCAAGAGCTCTCTGACTTTCTCTGAGGTTGGTTTTTTTATTATTTTGTAGTTAACCTCAAGACAGCATCACTTACAATGGATAACATCTGCAGAACACTATCTAGGCATCTGAAGATTTTTTGTGCTTTACAACTAATCATTAGCACTCAATGAATCTGAAGGTTAAAAAGAAATTGCATGGCCAAATACTCACTGCAGAAACAGTGAAATCAGAATGTGGGGGGAAAAAACCCCTTAATAGATCCTTCCTGCCAGTGGTATATTTTTTCACTTATTCACAGGGTCTTGACATTTCTTTTCAAGTAATGGAAGATGTAATGATTTGGGGGGAATTCATCAAAATTTGTTCCCTTTAGCAAGAAAGAACCGACTGCCGTCAAAAAATACCCAACAAACTATTCTAGATGAACATCAAGAAAATTTTCATTTGTGGGATGCCTATACTTCTGCGTTCCATCTTCTACCACCCATTCAGCTATTCAGATGTTTTATTCATTCATTCTGATGCCATCCCCTGCAGAAGATGCACACAAACAAGCCTTCCAGTGGGAAAGGCACCATGAAAATACATGCTAAATACACTCTTCCAAGTTAGAAGCAGTCTGTGCTTAGCAGTTTATTGCAAGCAGCCCTTTTGGTCCTAAAATGTCCAGTCCTACAACTCGGAGTAGGCTTTTCTAAAACCCAATGTAGAAAATATTATCCAGCATGACTGAAGTCTTAACCACACAAAAAAATGCAAAATGCAACAAAACTATCCTTTACATCTCAATGACTTTCTGTCACTGGCAAAAACTATTTAAATACCGACCTGGCATTCTGCAAGGAGGATGTTAGTGACCTCATTGTGGAGCTAGCCACAACAGGAATGAAAGAAGACCCACTTTCAGTGACATTAGGAGGACTGTATAGGACATATCGATCTCCACTCACAGTAGATCTGATCACTGGAAGCCATATTTTCCCCCATTAACAATGAGTCTTTATTAATTCTGATTATTTGGGAAGCTTTGCTTATGTACCTTTGTATACAAATGACAAATGATCACTTAATGAGCATGAACTGTTTTCACATTGAACTGTCCATCTCATAAGCATCAAGATGTCCAAGAAAGGAAACTCACTTGTTTATTCCCAGCAGTGCTTTGGGATACAGCCTGCAAAAGCAGTGGGAATTAGACATGAGGAAGCAGCAAGATATTTTCCCCATTACATATTCACCCATCAATCATAGTTCTCTTTGAAGCCTGGCTACTGGCCACTGGTCCCTGCTGGGAAAATTCTAGAAGTGGAAGAAAAAGGGACATTTTTCCTCTTTGTGCCAACTTTCAGTGTAGAGTTAACTTGAAGCTGCAAGTAGCACAGCCCAGCTCCTCTCTGGCAGATCTCTGAGAGGAGATCCATTGTGGAATTTCACAGCTGGATCTCAGCATCTCATTCTGCTCCATGGTTTGACATTTTGGACATGTTTCACCATTGTTTCCCCAAATTTTCATCTGCAACTTTATTAAAAGAGTAAATTAAAAAGAAGTTCAGTCCATCAGAGAGTGTGTTCTGTTAAATTTCTTTTTCCCAGTATAACAGGAAGCCAATGACTAGAGAACTGAGGGCGGACACATTGCTGTAGATATGGTATAGAAGAACAAATTAGATTTAGAGAAAACCCCAGGTGATTGAGCCAGCTGGCATTTTCTGGCCCAGACTTCTAGGACTTCATAAAGCAGTCTGGTTGGTTTGGAGAAGAAGCTGACTCTGGGGTGGTCATTTTTTGTGGCAGAAAAGGCAAAAGCAAATATCACTACCTCTTGGATGAATGAAACAGCTCCAGGGGACACTGAGCCAACAGTACTGTGGGGAGATGCAGTGTATGCCCAAGCGTCTGATCTCCTTTTTGACACTGAGGAACTAGGAGGAGACCAGGCCACAAGTCATATGGGAAAATATGACCCCAGGAAGTGGTAAAACCAAAATAGTCAACGCAGAAGAATGTTCCTGGGGAAATTAGGAATACACAATGTGAGGATGACAACTTCTAAAACGGCCCAAAACCAACATTTTAGAGGAGCCAGATGTCGAGTCTGCAAGCAGAGAATCTCTCTAGGATAAGTCTAGCTCATAGGCAGAGAATCTGTCCTCTAAACTTCTTGCTTTGCTTTTCCATTTTGAAGGTTTATTCTGTCTGACAACCTCTCTCTTTGCACTTACGTGGCACCTAGATACAGTGACTTTGGAACAGGTGAATTTCTGCATTCCATATTTATCATTCAGACATCCAGGTGGTGCCAGGCTTAGTGGTGTATCTGGCAAGGGCAAGCATTTTGAAGGAAGATTGAAAACTGGCCTTGGAAAAACCTCTCTCACAAGACAGCTATTGATCATTCATGATGCAAATAATTTTTCATTATTGGCAAAAACAAGGGGTCCCCTGTATTCCTTCCCGTATCATCACCACTTAGACATAAGGAACTCTGCAAATCAATTCCTAGGCTTTCTAGAAAAAAGAGAAAAGAAAAGAAAGAAAAAAAAGAGTAAAGAAATAAAGAAGTTGGCATTCAAGTTGACTGTGCTCTCTTCAAAGTCCTGGACCAACTCTGACCATCTCCTGGATCTGGACTCTCTCACTGGAATGGAATTTCCCAATATACCATGGTCATTCTGGCACCTGTTTCTCTGCAGCAGCTATAAATCTCCTGCAGGTCACAGGACTCTGTAAAAGGAAAAAAATTTACCCAAGTGTTCTTGGCCTGGGCCTGGAGATCAGGAGAGGGACAGAAATGCATGCCTCATCCAAAGAAAACTCTGCCTGGCTTTACACTGCTAATAGCTCAGTGGGAAAGTCTGTTTAACTGTGCACATCCTGCAGAGGTTTCTGGGATATAATCTGTTAGACCCTCACCTAGAACACATTTCTTCAGCTTTTGAAGGCTTGCTTGTCTGCAGGGTATCTGCCAAGCAAAAGAAATGAAGATTAGGGAGCAAAGAAACCCAGTGGCAGCTGTGCATCAGGTCCCAATTAAGACATCAAACTAAACCCTTCAGCCCTAGTTCTCAAACGTCCTTGTATATAATATTTCCCATGAGGCTGGAATTCTTCTGCGAGGTTTATGCTGGCTTTAATGGATAGCATCAGGGTTCAGTAAGCTTTCATGGGATTCATATTGCTGTTTGAGACAGCAGGGTATGTTTTTTCACCCCCACCCCTCCAAATAAAAGATAAGGGCATGCCCTATGTTATGACATGACTTGACTTGCACTGAGGGAGCAGGTCTGAACTGTTTGGCATGAAACTGCATTTGAATCTGCCACTGAGTCATGCTGGTTCTGAGCATTCTAATGTCCTAAATCCTAATTCTAGCCTTAACTTTATAATAGCCATTTGGTCCATTACACATTAAATCGAAAGGAATTCAACTGCCAGGATCAATCTCACCTAAGACTGGGTAGAGAGGGCAGGTTATTGTATGAGAGGCTGAGAATTCTGCAGGGTAGAAGTCCACTTACTGTGGCTTCAAGTGACAACCACCTGATTGTGTTTAGGACACTCCCTGTACAATTCCTTTGTGAACCAGTGCACTTTGGACCTAATAACCACTTCAGTTCAAGGCTGAAGTTCAGAGGCAATTGATCAAGACCTCTCCCACATGGCATCTGATTTGGGTTCAGGTCCCAAGGACTATTTTGCCCTGATCTCACTAAAAGTCCCATCTATACATCCCCTGCATTATTGCAGGAAATCTTGTATTTCCTACCATTTTCTGCAGTCTCTTCGAAAATAGTCATAGTATCACTGCAGCCTCTCACCATGAGGACAGTGCAATGTGCCTGGCTTACTAGCACAGTGAAACCATACATTGCTCCCTGCTGAGAGGACCTAAGTCACCCAGCTGTCCTCACTAACAATTAACTGAATAATCCTGCAGGAGATCACTTAAAATTCCCCTCACTGCACTTACGAGACAGCCCTGCTGTGAACAGGAGCAGCATGCCCAGAGACAACTCCTACTGCTTCACAACAAAGAACAGATTTGGTTTGAAAATAACAGCAGTAAGAACATCTATGCTGCCAAATAGCTGAGCTCCCTCGTTTATTGTCAGATCCTGATTCTTCAATTGTCTGTGGTGCTTTCCCTTGGGATCCCTTTGGGAGTAGACTAGCTAATTCCTTCAGAGAAATCTCAGTGCATCTCTAGAAACAGCTTGCTCCAGCAGCCCCTGCCATTAAGAAGGTAGGAGCATGCTGTCCAGCTCCCTGAACACTATCACAGTTAAACATATCCCTCATTTCAAGCCCCATGATGTAAAACGTATCCTTAATGCAAAAACATGGCTACCGTTACAGGCTATGACACAGTCTGCAGTTTTTCCTTGCAAAACTACCTGAAGTAAGCATACAAATAAATTCTTCTTATATCTCAAAGCCATAGAGATGTTACATGTGGCTCAGAAGGGACCAAGAAAAGTACTGTGAAGCACTGGACAAGGCCCACTCGCTTTGGAGAAAGCTAGCTTTGAACTTTGTGGATGCAAACCACTTTTCTCTATGTAGAGCCAAGGAGTCACTCCTTGGAGTGGAGGCCTTTAGAAGCAGTGGTGTAGCTGACAAAAGCCTAGTAGGACTGTGATTCCACCAATCTTGGTACCCACTACTAGATTTCCCAGAAACATCACTTCTGATGGAGAACAGATACAAGTTCACTGTTGCATGGGCATGCAATATAATGTTTAACCTGGCAGTACACCAGCTGCAAGAAGACAGACAAAGCCTGAATCAGAATAATGTTAGATAGGGTCTAACATGATTTGTCTGCTCCATTTCGTCATAGTATCTGCCTGGACAAAATCCTTTCTCTGAATTTCTTTGAATTAACAGAGGGAACCTGAATCATTTCAGTACTCTACATGGCAGTAAAAGCCCAGGATGTTTCTGATCTTGAGCTAAGCATTCAAAAGCCATCTTCAGTGTCTTTCTGAGACATGGCTGAAAGAAATTCCTTTTAAAATTTGGAGTCCAGCTTAAGTACTTGAGCAACATAGGTCTAAGTTTCTGCAGCTTTTCTAGGACCAATAAACCAAATAGCCAAATACAACGTGCATAATTTCTCTGCCCTTATTGAAAGGCATTGAGAAGGCATTGAAAACCTTCCTTGGGGCAAGTTAGTTATCAAAGCAGGGGATGAAAAGGCAAAATGGCTCTTTCAGAACTACTCTAAGGTTGTGAATGACAAAAGCTGTATGAAAATCTGCATAGTGTTGTAGCCAAAAATGAAGAAGAAACACCCACCAGGAATTTGGGTAGATTGCTGTTGAGAGGAGGTCTTGGCACTCCTGATCTCTGGCTGTGGATTGAAGCGTCAACAGTTTGAGTTCGCTTTTAAACACATGCATGATATCAAAACGTGATCTCTGGACATAACTGTTCTTGAGAATCAAAGAAATAAACATGCATTTCAAGGAACAGCAGAACCAGTGAAGCTTGGTTTTCTACAGATGAATGTCTAAGGCTAAATTTCTTTGCTGTCTAACAAGAGTAAGCTTGTGCTGTAAACTGTCTCACATTACCCAGCCTGTGATTTCCATGACATTTCTAGCAGCTTTATATTTTTGGAAACTGCACTCCTCTGTTATACTTGCGGTTAAAATAAATCAGCAGATTTTAACACTGTTGGGGCAGGCGGGGAGCGGGGGGGATGACAGAGAGAAACAGACATATGGAGCATGTAATGGCATGTTTCTCACTTCCTTAGGAAACCAGTCTTAAAAGATAAAGATGGCAGAGCCCTACCACATTCCGCTGGAGTGGAGTTTTAATTGGTGAGCTGGATGTCAAGAAAATCCCCTTACTAAAGAAAAGTAAGAAAAAGAGCTTATTGCTCTTTTATGAGTCATCTCTATCCAGCCCCTTAAACTACATTACAACTAACACCTTTGTTGGAGGTAGAATAAGAAAAAGATTAATTACTTCTTAAAATGCAAGTCAGATGATGAGGATAAAGTTTTAGAGTGGATAATTCCCCTTTTCAACACCGGATTCAGGCAAAATTAGTGGTTCTGAGTATGATCTAAGGTTTACCCATCAAGTTACCTCCTGAGGTTAAACATATTAGAGAATTGGAACAGTTAAGGAAAGGCCCTTGCATATACTTTTGTAACCTCATTTATGTTCTCTTTTTATCTCAGGCTCCACCACTTCAAGTCATCTTTTGACTAACCTACTGAAAATACAGAAAAGGAAGACAGGAGTTGGAACATTCCTGAAATTGTCACCGCAAGACACACATCAGTAATTTACCTCACAACACTTTCCTAGGGAGCACTTTGGTTTGAAGATAAAAACACAAAACCAAAACCGCACACACCCTCAAACAGTAAGTTTTTTATCAATAAGTTAACAGTAAGTTATATATCAGAGGTTTGTAAACTAGCTCAGTGAAATTAGGATGTGACTTACAGACCAGACTGAATTTGCATATATTTTTCAAGGACTAAATTTTCTCAACTAAAGCAAAAAAAGACATCAGGAGCAACAAATGATTCCTAACATTGCAAAACACTTCTAAGTTTGATGTGAACTGTAGAATGCTAAGTATTAACTGGGCAAGCACAACAATGGCTCCATAATCATCTTGATAGTATTTATTTCTTTGTTTGAACATTTCATGGTATCTGCCACGGTGTCTGTAATGCTGGACATTCACATGACATCTAGGAGACCTTGCTGTAGGGTTCTGTCTGATTTTTAAGTCTCTTTTCTTTTAAGACTCTAGTCTGGGTGATCCATTAATCTCAGGGCCTCTTTTGAGCACTCTGATGATGCAGATGTGCTTGTCTAGCTCTACCTCCTTGTGGTTCAACTGCTTATCCCCAAGGTCAGTCCTGACCCTGAAACGTCTTAAGCATTTTCTTTCCCTAATCAAAGGAGGAAGCTTGGCACCGAAAAGAGCAAACCAACACAGAAGGTTTCACATGGACTTTCTACGCACTAGCACTTTAACCTCAAAACATAAATAAGATTACATATTACTAGAATGGCAAATCACCACACTGTTTCACCCTTTCCTTGGAAGTCCTTGGAAGAGTTAGCCACTGTGCAAAGGAACAGGGCTGGTAGCAAGACAGATGTGCTCCTGCCATTTATTATTTATCACCCAAATGATCCTTTGATCAGCCTCTGCAGGAATCACAAACTCCTGCCAGGAGATTTTATTTCCACAGAAACCATCATCTCCAATTCCTGTGTCAGCCAGCTCTCTTTGGCAGTGCCTACCTCACCACTGTGGTATCACTCCCACTATTTGGTGTCAGTAGTGGATCACTTATGCCAATGGCATCTTGGTGCCAGCTCTGTGCCAGCACCTGCAGGGTCTATTCATCAAGAGGAGCAGAAGAAAAGCAAAGATCAATATTAAAGTCAACAGCCAACATGTGGACCATATTCAGAGTCTGTGTGTTGCACACTTTTTCGAGTTTAACAACATTACTCCCGAGCAGTACCCCCAGTCCACTCCCAAATCATTAGGGAACAATTCAGACCTAAATGGACAGAGCCCTATTTTTGCAGGTGGGAGAGGAAAAGGGACAATGAACAGGAAAAACAGAAGGGGAAAATGAGGCCTAGGAAGCTTCTGAAAACTTGTTGGTCCAGTCAGTGATTTTCAGTCTGTGTGTGATTGTTGTACCTGCCAGTCTAATACTGTTAAATGCCCTTTCAGCTGTCATCTGAACTGGTCTGGGTCCAGACTCAGAGCCAATTCACTCCCTAACAGAAAGAAAAGACAAAAACAGCCATAGGGAGATGGAGGAGGAAACAGGAGGAGAGTGAGGTACTAACTGATAAGGAAAGACATTTGCTCTCTCTGACCTGGCCACGGCTCTGAGGTAGGTGGGAGTCTTCCAGGGAAATTCCTGGGAGCTGCCCAGCTCATTTCTTAGACCAAAGAGGTCCAGTTTGGAATCCACTTTTTTTAAGCCATTTGGTGGTATACCTGGTGAAAGGACCATCTTTTCCCTCTCACAGAGCATCCTGCCCCTGGCTCCATGCCACTGCCACACTTCAAATACAATCGAACATATTCCCAAACATTCTCCCATCTCCTCTCCTCTTGGGAGAAGTTCCAATTGTTCAGCTCGACCTTGCTGTTTTCCTATTCCCCTGGAAAGAGCTTGGGAAAGCAGAAACCATGCACAGCCTTCTGATGAGGTGAGATAACTTTGGTTCCAGGGAGATTTCAACAAAATGCCACAGCTGTGTTTGACCTCGGTAAAGCCTGGGCAGAAGACGTTCTGCATTGACTTCTAACACTCGTTTTGGCTGAGTTAGGCCTTATCCTAAAGCAGCTGTCCATGAATTTGACTATGCTGTGAAGCACAATCCTTCAGTTGCCTAAATGCATATTTACACAACGTTCACAAAGCTGTTATGCTGAAAAAGATCTATCCTTTACTTATCCAACACAGTTAACCACCTTCATTGGGATGCTGCCCAAGTTTATTTAAGAGGAGGAAAAAGTTATTATGAAAATTACCACAGCATTTTTTTCTTTTTGAAATGAAACATTTTTGTATCAATGCATAAACCACAAGAATGATCATCAGTTTAATAGTTTCCTGCGGGTGAACTCTTTCAAGTTGAGCTGTCAGTTAGGAGAATGGGTGGGGAACCCATCTGGAGGAAAAGCGAGAATAGTTCCCTTTCACAACACGCCCTAAAGGCAGCCAAAGATCAGAATTACTCTGGGACAACTTGCTTAATCCTCCACATGTTGTGGGCAGGTCAGCCTTCACCATTCAGTGGCGTCAGCATGTGCTGAGGAAAAGCCATTCTTTAGCAGGTTGATACCTCTGAAAACAAGTACACGATGTTCTCTGATCTGCAGGCAAACAGAAAACATTACACCACTGGATTTGCGCTGCTGCCCTGAGTGCTGAATTGTTTGCATGACTCACAAAAAGTAGTGTTATTTGGGCAATGAAGATATAGGAAAGGGTTGTAAAGCAGTTGTTTCCTACATATGTTAGTGTTTGGAGTTTTTTAATGCAAGTTACATGCGTAACCCAAAATGTGAAACCCTTCTAAAAATACAGCTTTTTTTTTTTTGCCTTTTTTTTTTTTTCCAGAAAAGCTGCTTTGGTTAGATTGGATGCACATATAATCCCTTTCTACATTGAAAATGTTAATTGCAGGCATGTAATTAGCAAAACAATAAATTCTTGGAGGGAGGGAGGGAATTATGCTAGTGCATTGGGATATTCACCCTTCATCTTCCAGTGTGACAAATTACTCTCTTCTGATGAAGGTATTGCATGCTTGGGACCTTGGATAGCCAAAATCTCTTCCAGCAGTGGCCACCTGATCTTCCATTTACCTTGGGAGATGACCTTGGGACCTTGAGATACTGGGACACTCTCATCTCCCAGCTGTCAGAAGTGGCTTCTAATTTTGTCTAGAACTTGCTGTCATTTTTCATTACAAAACCATGGCTTTTCTTTAAATACTTGCAAAAGAGAAAATATTTTAGTAAGTGTTTTTATTGAAAACCAGTGGCTGAATTTAGGGCTTTGTGATTTTTTTAAAACTTCAAACATACATTTCAGCTTTGAAGATGTTTCAGCGCTGGCACTGCTTCTTTTACCTCTGAGATTTTTACAGGGGATCTGGACAGAAATGAACATTTTCTCATGCTTTCTCATAAAAAGTAAATGCCAAGTAAATTTCCAAGCTGCTAGAAGCTGAGGTGCCTGATTTCCAGGTTGTCCAGCTTCAGAGACATCAGTGGAGCTGATTTTAATGATCTGAAATCAAAGCCCACTTTTTAAGATATCCATTTGAACTCGCCCATTTTTTATACTACCACTGTGACAATAGTGTTTCCCCATTGTAACTTGTATTATCATTGCACAAATATGCTCAATCATGTTTGCAAGAGAGATACAGGAGAAACAAAAAGTTCATTAAAAATCAAAACCAAATAATTATATGTAAGCTCATACAAATCAGAATAAATGATAAAAGGAGTGAATACATGGGAGGGAACAACACAACGTTAATGCGAGACAGCCCTGTGATTCAGTATTTCTCATTTTTTGTGTTGGATCAGGAATTTGTTTTGTGTTGCCTGGGGTCCCATGATGCTGGGATCCTTTCTTGTGATGAAGTTCACAGATGTCCTGCCTCTCTCTCCTCCCACATGGATTACCATGGTAGCCAAATGCTTCTCCAAAGCATGTAGCATATACAGAATAGTCTGCCTATCCCTGCTCCTGACACACAGAATAACCTTGAGTGAAAATTCACCCACTGCCTGCACTTTAGCTTCTCAAAGGCTTAATAACGCCTACAGCAAAGGTAAGTTGAGGGGTAGTTACCAGCATTTTAAAGAAGTTCTGAGATCCTTTGATGGAAGGATGGTAACTGAATCTGCATTTGAAATAAATTTTCAAATGTCTTTTTGCTAACCCTTCTTTCTGCTTCTCTGTTCTCTAAGCTATAAACAGGGATTTCCTTTTCCTCTGTGTAATAAAAAGAAAAAATAAAATGCCCCTTGGTAAAATGTCTCATTGGCACCATAGCATCTTACTTTAATTAACAATGCAAATTTAAAATAATCGCAGATCTCTACCCATTACTTAGACTAAAGCATTACCATGATCAAATGTAATTTAAATTATTATTGCTGTAGAAATAGTTCTGTTCTGGCTTGGTAGGAACAGGGACAGAGATATGTATTGTTTCCACTGTATTAGAACAGAAGCTTTCAACCTTTTTCTGTTTGAGGACCCTGAACAATTTTCCAGTAAGGATGAAGAATGTTTAGAAAATTCACATGTGGGATCCTGTATCACATAGTACAGCTTGATTTTGCCCCATTTTTAGAACCCTGCTTCACAGGCTGAAAATCACTGACCTACATGGTCTTCCTCCACATCTCTCCATGCACAAGCCCCAACGTTCAAGCCTGCACCATGCTATAGAGTGTGATGCCAAGACATCAATTTCTAGTGCCGGAAGTGGACTGAGCTTCACTTCGATGGGTGAAAACTATGCCAGAGAGTACTTCAGACCGCAAGAGCAGCCCAAAACCTGGAGGCTGCAAAGGCAATTCAACCTTTATCAGTGGGTATTGCTGTATTGCTTGTGTATGGGTGGGTTTTGAGCTGCAGCTTTCAGAAAGGAGCACCATAGGGAAGGTGGCTGTTCGTAGCTGAAGATACTGGGTTATTCGTGTCTGTTTTTCTCTTTCAGGTCAGCAAATATGAATTATTTCACAGAAATCCTGTCATCTGCAGACAGTGAGACAAAACCCGATCTCCCTTTCTCACTCATCAAGGAAGCATGACAGCTGTGGTCCAATGCTCTAGCATTGGAGCAGATACTGAAGACTAAATTAATTAACAACATGATTGGGATTTGCCAGAAAAATCTGTTCTAATTAAAAACTGTCAACCCAGATTTGCAAAGGAGCAATGATGATTACAATTGCAAATACAGTTAGGTGGGGCTAAAAAAATGTTACCTACATACCCTGAACACAACTGTTAACAATACTGACTTGCTGTGGTCCCAGTAAACAACTGAGATCATGTTGTGCCACGTACTTTCAAAACAGATGATACAGACAGTTCCTACTCTAAAGAGATGGGTTCTATTCCCAATTTACATTAAAGTCTCCCCCTCTCCTTAGAGTGATCATCTTCCTATGCTTGAACAAGCAAACACACCCTCCTTTGCTAGGGATCCAACCCTGAGAAGGATTACATGCCAAGTAGCTTATGATGTATAGGAATACCAAGATCACACTGGAGAGCTACGGCACATGAGTCTGGCATGTTTAGGAGAGAGGCTGATATTTGTAACAGGGAATGGAAGGCTCCGTCATACAGAAGTTCACATGCAGGTAACACTCAACACAGCAGGTCTGCACCAAATTTTCTGCTGTATTGGCTGAACTTCCCACTGTTCCACTCATAAAGTGGAACAGCACGACACAAAGAACAACGAACGTGGAGCCCAGCATGACATAATTCAGGGACAAAGAGATCAAAATGCAGGGTGATCTCCAGTTATTGTTAAATTCTGATTTCTCCGTCATCCAGTGTGTTTGGGGGGAAGGGGGAAGAAGGGTATTTAAAGAGGAAAATAGCCTTTCTTCTTGGGTGAGAACAGTCCAGGCACCAAAGAACAAGAGCTTCCAGGTTCTTGTAAGTTGTGCGTCTCTGCACATGGAGATGGGCAGTGGGAAGCCAGAGTCCTTTTTTTCACCCTTATCCCCAGATGCACTGAGCCTTAACTGGAACTCAGATATGGAGGGTTCTTGTAAGAAAGCAAATTCTGTTGTGTTGAAAGAAAGGCGGGGGGGGAGGGGAGCAGACAGAACTGCAGCTTTAGGGGTGTTGGTCTGTTAGATACTTTGCTTCAAAGCCACAGTTATCAATGCCTACCAGGGACTTTGGTGGAGCTCTGAAGGTCTGGAGCCTTTATGTGTTCGCCTAGCTCCTTGGTTCACTCCCATTAAAATATATCTGGTGAATCATTTGTTTTACACAGACTACAATCAGCTTTTATGTGTCATCAGGTGGGCAATGGGATTTCATGATGTTTCAGACAGTGAGACACAAAGAAGGCATACCCTAGATCTCCATATCTCCATAGAATTTGCTCTTGGTGATAAAGAGATATTTGGCTGAACAAAAGTTTCTTGACCCCAGAGAAAGAAATGTACCCAGGTTCTCTGTGCCCAGTGCTTCTGGCTACAGAGGCACACAGGATGCTCGGAGGCATGGCTGTTTTGCTAGTGGGTTTGGCTTCCTGAATTGCTCTGCCTAGTATGAAGTAAGAACAGGAAATTATGGCCAAATTCCCTTCTTCCTTGCACCTTGTGCTGGCAATCTGAGCCTGTGCAAGCCTGCATAAACAGTTCCTTACTTCAGGGAGCTCCCGTTAGTAACACTGTCTCTAAGGCATTCCAGTGGCTTTTCAGCCTGAGACTGAGGTTGACTTCATACCTGACTTCGATTTGGAGGGAATGACTCCAGTCCTAGCCAAAAGCCCATGTAAGGCAGAAGCAGCCAGTGTCCACTTAATCTAAGGCTGCCTTCTGTCCTTGTTACAGCAACTCCTTCTGCAAGGGATTCAAGATATATAGGTGGAAAACGGAGAGAGATTGTTCTTGCTCTCTCTTTGGCCTGAAAGATCCTGCTACAGGTGGTATTTTCCCACATTTCCTATTTTTCCACCCTCTTGGCAGAGATGCAGTACTCCTGTATTTCTTCTTCATTTCTATATTCTGCCTCCCTTTCCCTCTCAGGTATGCTTTCTTGCTTTATTCCCACCTCCCCTTATTTTGATGCCAACTGTGAATAAGCAAGGACATCTTGAGCACCCCAGTGTGTAAGGCAGGATCAGGGCTTGAACATATATTCTTGCTAAAGAGGATTAATTAAACAGGATTTTATTCCTCTGAAAGTGTATCCTGTCCCTTTTTACTACCTGTCTGTGCCTGCAGAAGGTTGCACTAAATTAGAGCACCAGTCAAAATTTAGAAATGACCATTTCTTGTTTGTCTTTGTCTGGAGATGTATCTTCAACAGGAATAGTCTTTGGGTACATGTCTTCCCACATCATTTTGTCTTGTTGATTGCCTAAATTGCCTAAGGATCTTGACATTTAAAATTTCTAAAATCGTACATGTCACACTCTGTACTCTTATTTCACTTATCTCTTGCACTGTGGCAAGCCAGGCCACTAAGCAGTTGAAGGAAAGCTGTCTCTAGATGAATGAAGGTGCTAAGAGTTACAGGCTTCTGTTTTAAGAACTCCTTTCTGGGTAGAGGAATTCAGATTTTATGTACAGTCGCAGACACATTTATTCCTGCTTCTGCCTCTCAGTAGCCCTTCACAGTGAGCCCCCAGCACATCTCAGACCTAACGTGCATCCTCCAGAGGAGATGTTTGGCTGCTCCCAGCAACACCACAATTCATTTTCTCCCCTCATATTTCTGTTGCTCTTCAAGAAACCCTGGGTCAGGACTTGAAAGAACGCAAGTGCTTCACTGTCAACTGCAGTCCAGAAACTCACATTTTGAGATTACGAGCCTGCGCTATTCCACAGAGCTGCCTAACTCTGCTGGCATGAAGTCACTGATAAAACTATCATTGGCTTCCACAGAAGCTAAGTCAGGCCAAAGCAGGGAGCAAGGCGCACTTGAAAATTTCACCTGCAAGGTCTTCTGGCTATCAACGATATATGGCAGCACTTCATCCCTGTCTGGTTGCCGTGTGTGAGGCTGGGGTTGGAACTGGGTTTACTCTGACTCACTTTTTCCATATAGCTTCCCTTAAAACAGAGTACTATTACAGAATTAACAAAAGTTTTGCAGATAAAAAAAACCCCAAACAAACCCATGATGAGAAACAAAATATTGCAGATGAATCACGATGAGGTTGAAACAACAGAAACTTCCATATCAGCCTAAATAATGGGAAACATTCAGTTTAATTGAGGTCTCTTCTTTTAGATACTGCAAGCAAACAGGGGTATCTGGTTATTGTTAGTGATGAGAAGAGGGTGGGGAGGGGCTGGGAGTCTCAAAGCGGCTCCAGAAAGCATCCAGGAGACAGGATCTCTCCAGCAGCCAGTTGCTCAGTGCATGCTCTGCGGGCTGGACAGCACAGTATGCAAACAGCTTTCTCTGGCTTGGGTTCCTTCCAGGATGAAAAATTGAATCCACCTGAGGCAAATGGACTCACAAATCACCTTATCTTGTGTGACATGACGGACAGATGTTTTCCTGTTACACTGAACTGCAGAAATGGGACATGTTTTCCTCAGGTCAGGTTCCCAGGTTAATGCCTGGCACATGGAGCTGCCTTCTTGCCTTTCTTGGCAGGGAGACCAAAGGTAAAGAGCAGACACATTGGGCTTGCCAACAAGTCAAGGGTTGCAGAAACCAACCAGAAGGTCCCAAAGGTGCTAAGAGCATCAAGCCACCCCTGAAAATATTCCTTGTGTTGTCTCGTTTGGACTATAAGAGATGGAAGCAGGGACATGTCCATTGCTAGATGTTCATACAGCAAGGACTGCAGTACAAAAAACAAAGTCCTTCCTGCCTTGTGATTGTACATGAACTACGCAAATACAATATCCACTCTTCTGCCATTTCCTATGGTCTGAATTGTGCACGTAAAAGAAGAGGACCTCTGAGGCCAGATGAGCACAGCTGTGTTCACAGGAGCTGAGAAAGAAGTCTACACTGAGACATACGATGCTTGTAGTTGCTACTGTGCCCACCTATCAACTGCCACCCAGAGACTGCTCCCCAGCCTGTGGAGCACAGCGGTTAGTATTGCTTCAGGATGTCCTGCTGCAAGGACACATCAGACCTGGTTCCTACAGCATGGCAGTGACTGTCTGGCATCCATTCTGCATCCAGTGATTAGCAAATTGTCTTCTAGAAGCTCAAAAATACACCTGCCACAGTAAAGCAGAAAGGCTTTACATTAGTAATTTGGGGGAGTCTTTTTAACTGCAGGGGATATTCCCATCAGCAAAAGGTAACCCCTAATGTAACAGCTCTTCAGTCTACCTTCTTATCCTCCTATGGGAGAGCTCTCGTAAGCAATGTTAAATATTTAAATTATTGCTCTCTTTAACTCCTCTCTCTTCAGTGACTAAAGACAGCACCTGTGTAAACAAGCTCCCTAAATGTGGTGATGTGTTTGAGTCACGTGAATTGTCCTCCTTTCTTATATTTCATCCCACACCAAAATGCTATGGAACACTAGGAGCTTCCTTGCCCACAGAAATCAAGGTGAAACCTTAGTGATGGTCATGGTTTGAGGGTGTTCAGCTTCTTCCAGAGCAGGGGCTTTCATTTTGCTTTCTCTATAGATTTATGGTCAGGACTATAAACTGGCAGATCAGTGTTATGAACTTTCTGATCGTGAACTAGGGGACTGAACATGCTTCTAACACTTTTACCAAAACTTTGAACCAACATTTTATGTTGTCCAGCTTTATGGGCTCAACCTAAGCTGTTTTGTTGGACAACCAGAATTGCATGAAATATTGCTCACTGCAGTACAATAGCTGGCACCAGACCAACTGAAACAAGGATTTGCAGAGACAATTTGATATTCCTTTACCTATTTTCACATGTAGAAATCCTTGAATTTCTGTGCAAACAGGATTTGCATATGCAAATGTCAGTGCCCCTCAACTATTGCTTTGAAAGAAGGATCCCTAAGCATTGTGTTTTATAGCCTTCACAAAGAAAAGATGTTTCTAAAATCTCAAGAAATGAGGCAGCCTAAACCAAGATAGATTAAGAATTTGGAGAATTTATCCTCCCTGTTGATATGATCATAAAACTGTTGGTACAAATGTCTCCCACCAATACAGAGCGTGGCACCTGAGCAAACTAGCCTCTATTGCTTGTCTGGCTTTCTTCAACAAGGGACCACTCAGATCCTTCTGGGTGTGGATCTGGGTGCAAGCTAATGTATATGCAGTGTGACTGGCTGGGCAAGGAAGACCCTGGAACAGAACAAGGAGCAAAACACCTTGCCAGTGGAGAGAGACAACTGAGAAAGCTGACCTTCATGAAGAGTTTTGTAGAATATCAGGCTGGTGTTACTAGCTTGAACCCAATCTTCACCACCCAAAAGAATGGTAAACTTAATGAAACCGTCTCATCTTTATCCACAGAGGAACTCCACAAATAAAAGATTAAAAAAAACCCCACCCCATAAAACCATTAATGTTTAAATTTTAGACACATTGAAAACATTTTTTAGGATTTTTTTCTCCTTAAGTATATTTTCCAGGAAAGAGAAGGTAAAGATTTTTTTTTTAACTAATAGATCTTCTGCCTGATATGTCGAGAAGATCCACCTCAGTTCTGAATTTTATACTGGAATTCAACTACACTTTACAGATTTATGTAATTACTGTATTTTATATTTGTTCAATATTTTACATTTATATTGGTACAGAGGTTTTGCTAATGGTATGTGGAGACTGAATCACCAAATACCTTTAGCCTGCACCCTGCACATAGGGAGCTCTGGAATTAGCTAAAAGGAAGACATAATTTGCATGGCTAATTTATAAATTCCCAACAAAATGGGAATTTGGCTAGGTATTGCTGAATTTTCTGGAGATGCTCAGAACCCATATTAGTAGTACTCTATTCTAGCTGTGTCATATTGCACTACCCAGCTAAGTTTAAAATCTTACCATGACAATCTGTCATTTATTGTAGCATCCAGTAAATTAATTTTCCAGAGAGGGAGAGAAACACAATTTTAAAAATTGTAAGATTCATTAAAATTCAAACTGAAATGTCATTTCCAAAAGATGAAAAAAGGTAAAACATGCCATTCAAAAAATTGCCCAGGTTGAGTCCATTTCCTCCTTCCTGAAGAGACTTTTTTTAAAAAAAAAAGATGTAAAACAGTTTGTATTAACCCCAAATACTACTATTGTTTTGTGAAACAACAGTTTTCCTTGTGGATCAATGGCAATGATTGTAGAGCAATTATTTGATTTCTTGAGTGGCTGAAACAATGTAATTATTTTCCTGATTCTCATTTATGATAATAAGCATTCAAGCAGATAGTGAACGTTTTCAAGGTCAGAATCAGAAGTTGTATTAGCACATTCCTGCTTTCAAGTTAAGCACGTGCTTAAGTGCTTTGCTAGACTGAGACCTGACACCTGTTTAAATCAAAACATAGCTCCATTGAACTCAGTGGTGTTGCATCTGTGCGTAAGCAGTATATCTGAGAAGAAAATGAGACCCATATGGTTTTGAAAAATCACAGCAAAATGTTGGACTAGTGTTGTGGATTAAAAGGAGGCCTAAAACTCATGGAACTATCATTATTTTAGTTGACAGGGCTGTATTTATCTGGTATATCCTGGCTGCCTATTATATATTTAAGATAACATAGCCTCATCAATTTATACCAGCTAAGACTTTGACCCTAAAAGTGAATTTTAAATGTATTATGCACTCCAGAAATCAAATCTTGAGAATTACACTCCTTTAATCAGGGAAGAGAAGTGACATCATATGCTTATCACAGCACAGCTCAAATTTCAAATACTGCACTGCTAGGAGCAATCCTGCTGAGTGAACAAATAAAATCTTCAGGACTAAAGATGACATCTGAGCAAACCATGAGGATTCTGCCTATGAAGAAGATGATGGCATTCATTAAATGAACTATTTCTTTCTAGAAAAAATATAGAGACATTGCACACACACACAGAGTACAGCTACACTGTGATTGTAAAGTCAATAAGATAGTTAATGTACCTTCGACTGAGCTCCATAGTCCACAACTAGATTATCAGTAGACATATTTAGCTAGACTAGAGCAAGCTATGTTTCTATGACCCCCATACAGACATATATTCATTGTCATTTGATAGAATTTGGAGATAAATGGCAGTCCTCCTACTGCTTCTATTGCTTGTGTTGTACTGTACTTCTTTGAACTGTTTGTGAAGGCTCACTGAATGGACCAATATATCATCTCTATAGGCTATGAAACAAAAGTTCATGTTTTCTTCTTGAAAAAAGTCTGTTTCTAGATTGACCTATTCATTCAAGGACATAAGTATGTGATACCTAAAGATAAAAAGAGTTGGCCTAGATTCCCAGCTGATATAGCTTGGCAGAGATCCACCAGCATACATTAGCTAACGTAAAGATCCAGTACTCTCTGGTTTCTTTAGAGATAAGTCAGGAAACTGATTCAGCGAACTGCTAGTGAAAATTTTCTTCTGAAAACAGCATAGTACTTATAACTCCCACCTCTTGCCATGAATGCTTCAACCAAGGAAATATTTAACACCATATGCACAATTCCCATTCATTTGCCTTTGTTTATTTGAAAGAGAATTACAAAGTGTTCTCAAGGTTACGCAAAACCCCCCCCAAAAGACAATGCCCTGTGCAGTTGTCTTTCTGATGTTTCAGCACAACCCTGAGGAACACTTCAGCTTTATTCCCTTGCAGAATGATGGTATGCACATTGCAGAGAGAATCAGCCAAGAAGGCAACGTGAATATCTGAGGAATATCTCAGACTTGAGAATTAGATACCTTCTACCTTATGACTGTGGTCACTAGAGCAGTGCTTCACAAGTTTCTTGCAGAACTATTATAGCTGGGAAATCTCAATTAGCAAATATGAAGTCAGTAATCTTTTCTACTAGGTGGGTGAGCTGGGAGGCAAACGCTGATACCCCAGAGTGGATTTCTGCAGGTGCTTATCATTGGTGTGTCAATCTGACTTGCTACCCAGTGGAGTACAACACTACAAACACTAGAGGACAGTAAATGTCATTATTAGGAGCGAAGACAAAAATGACAAAGAAAGGTGCCTCTGCATGGACCAGTTAGATGAACTGCTAAATCCTTGGCTAGAAAGCATTGTGGACACTAGGAATTTATATAGACTCAAGGAGAGAGTGAACAAGGTCATGGAAGAGAAATCCACTGATGTAACCACTAGCCTGTACCTGCCTTAGCAAGTTCAAGATGATAACAGTTAGAGGTCAGGAATGCATTAGGGAGAGCTATAGTATGCACTTACCCTTTTCTCATACCCTTTGCTAATTCCCTACTCCAGCCACGACTGGGAACAGGATCCTGAGTTTGACGGAACTGTGGTCTGGTCCATTACAGCCATTCTCACGGGGCTCTCCATGGCAAAAAATCACAGAGCTTCTGGCCTGCAATCTGCCATTTTCTAACGATCATTTGTTGGTTGTACACACACTCAGAAATATTCTGATTATTACTAGTTGCTTAGGTAGGCCAAATGTCAGCATTAGAAAAAAAATGCCTTGGTGGCAAGCATATAAAGGCAGTTGACAATGCAGTACTGACATTGGTAAAGAAACTGCTACCCTGGCAATGTGCTGGCTTGGAAAGGCATGACTGCCAAGCACAAGCCAGGGTAGCCCTGGGGAGATTAATGCAGTGTGTCTGGAATGAAGGCGACATCCGACTTCACACAAAAGCAAATGTCTACAACACAGTTGTCATTACTCTTTTGTATGCCTGAAAAGATAGGACAATTTATAGCTGTCATGGCAAGCGGTCTAGTCAATTCTTCACGCACTGCCTCCGACTCTTGGCTGGTACAGAAGGGCATGATGAGATCTCCACAACTGAGTTCTCAGAGTATTGCCAAATCCTCCTCTGCTCTTCATAAAATCTGGGGCACGTGTCAGTTAACAGCAAGTTCAAAGCCATCTCTGATGGCCCACTCTGACAGGGTAAAGAGTTGAAAGACTCTGAAGAAATGCTATCAAGCCCTGCTTAAGGCAGACCGTTAGCTGTGGGGCACAATGCTGACAGCCTTGGCTAGGACAGAAGACATCCCAAGTTGTCCCAGGCTAAGAAGAGTAATGATACAGTATGAACAGTGACACAAGAAAGCAGGCATAAGAAAGTCAGAAAAGCAGGTGTAAGACAGTCAGAAATCTGCAGCATTTTATATCTTGGGGGATTATAAAACTTAGTCTTGTTTCTCGCCTATAAGGCCACTCAGTACTTACTCTCAAGCCCTTGCACACCAGGCAGTCAGTAAGTATGAACTGCCATCCTCTTTAGGGACCTGCAGATTGAGTGGTGCCAAGGCATGGCTTACAGAAGTAGATGGGACAGACCCACTAACCTATCCTGGTAACTCAGAATCCTTATCATGCAATTTTAATGATGGCATTTACTTCTTACCCCCTTAGTTCCAAAAATAGTCATCCCCTGAATACATCATGCTATCAGGAAACTTTCCTATGGAATAGCCTTTGCTGCCCCTGTTTCTGTAATGCCGTGACATATTCTTAAGCACACTGTGCTCCTGTGGGATCTACTGTCCTTTTGTGCTTCAAGTACCATTTTGCTCCTCAAATGGGTTATTTCACTGCCACGACTCATGTAGTAAGAGTTGTACAGAGGGTACTTCTTCAATAGCTGCGAACTAGTGTAGCTCTGGTGAAATGTTGATGCTTTTAATTTAATTTCCTAACTGTGCTGGCTGCTTTGCAATCAGGAATCGTATCCTACTAGTTCTAGCAAGTCCCAAAATTTGCATGCAATTGATCAGCTCCCATAGAGCAGGTCCAACATGGGGGTGTGGATGACAAGGGTCAAAGCAACTATATGTGCTCCTTTGCAAGATGATTTAGCGTTCAGTGATGATTTTCACATGTCCTGCAGTGCTGGGGATATACTCTTGATCTGTGCATGGAGAGTGGCTGTTTTCCCATGGGTGGCTGGTTTTGTGGAGGTTTCTATAGCACTGCTGACAAAGGGAAATGGACTGGATTTTAACTGACTGAAACACTGGCTCAGGACAGACAGAAACAGCCAAATGGGCCTACAAATGTCTTCTGTGCATGGAACTAAAGAAGGCTCATGCAGAGAGGAGAGCCACGGACTCTGGTCTCACTCATGCTGATGTGAACGCACAGTAACTCCGCTGGACTCAGCACGGGCTATTAGTCATGTAAAATAACAAAGTTAGCTCCTTTAATCTTTATTTTTTTTCTTGCTCTTCTCTGAACTGTCTCCAATTTGTCAATATTAGGAATTCAGTGTTTGGCCCCACATGGCAGGTACAGCCACAACAGAGGAGCTATTACTTCCTTGCTCTGTAAGATGATGCCTTTTGCATACGCAGCCTCAAAACTTTAGTTGTGGGAGTTTTTTTGCATCCCGTTGAATCATTTGATGTGCCAGAATGGTCACTCCAGAAACACCCCTATATTGCCACCAGTCTTGCTGCTGCATAAGCTTCCTTTTACTAGTAAACACATTGGTTTCAGATTTATTTTCTCCACAATCTTCTTGCTTGCTTACTTCTCTCCCTCTTGCATTATCTTTCTTTTTAGTAACACCTCTCTGTCTTTATCAGCCATCATCCCATCTCCCAGTTAAAGATTACAGCAGATTTCATGACCAAGAACATATAATGCTCTTGAAAATTTATTTTGTTTCATTTAAAACCAGCTCTGCAAGTCAAGAACCTAGATCTATACTGATCTCTTCAGTGATCCACCAACCCCCCCCCACCCCTGCATCTTAAAACTGGTTTTATTACTCTTTCAGAGAGCATTTTCAGCCCAGCAACAGTACCTCTCTCCAAGACAAGTTTGCATTGATTACCCAAGTAGGTTTCATTGCAAGACACTGTGATGATGTATTTCCCTAAAATCCAAGTAATCTGTTAAAAAAAATACAGGTTTTCTAGGCAAGATTAACTTTTTATAAAGCTATACTGCTGATTTTAATTATTAAAATAAAAGTAAAAATCCAATCTGACAAGAAGATCCACTTCAGATATGGCAGCCCCAGAAAAGATCACTAGAAAAGCAATTGCAACATTTACAAATTTTTTTCTGAACTTGAAGATGGACTGTGCTGCTTTCCTCTGCTCTTTCACTACATCCCATCAAAGGATTAAGTTTATTAAGCTATTCCCTAAACATCCTAGAATGCATAATAACTTCTTATCTCTGTATGTTCACATGTTCCCCTAACACAGTTATTGAGGCTGGGTCTTTCTGACCTGGCTTCGCATATTTTTCTTGGAATAGGATTTATTTTTAAAGGGGATCGCTATTTCAGCCAACTTTTGCATCATTAACCACCTCCTCCTCTTTATTTATTTATATTTTAATAAGCCACTAATTTCCCAATCAAGGAACAAGGACAGCTCTGGCTAAAAGCCGAACTCAGACACAAAGAAAACAGTAATAGAAAAAGCTACATGAAACCATTTTTTAAAAGAAGGAATACAATGCATTAAATACCAGTTAGAAGCTATGAACTGCAGGTAACTGATAAAGGAGGCAAAAGATATTGGGAAAATTACTCCTGGCAGAGTGAAAGCCAAAGACAAGTGCTTAAGCAAGAATGTAATAGCAGAAATTCTAACAACTGCAATTGTCTGTTACCGAATTGGAGAGTGTAAAATTGCTGATAAGAGACAACTGAGAAAGAAAAAATATTCAGCAAGTAGTTTAGCTCTGGATTTGGAATACTTACTTATAAAGGAGGATAGCGATATGGAGAAGGATGTTTCACCTTAGAGAGTCTGGTCTATGTGCACGTGCAAACTCCCAAAGACTTAGCCAAATGTCAGTAGATGATTACCATGTCCTAAAAAGCAGAGAAATTCGAGGACTGACACATGGTAAATACAAGGTGAGTTTCAGAAAGAAAAAGCATTTTTACCCTGCCAATTTTCATCCAGGGAGCTTGAAACCAACACAGGCAAAAAAATTGAAAAGTTGATAGATGATTCAGCAAAAAGGCAAAGAAAGAATGGAAAGCTGAAAATAAAAATAATGCCAGTCAAGAAAGTTTTATGGAAAATAGAGTTTGATTTGCAAACCTGGTATCAGTTGGATAGCTGGTTGGTAAATGTAATGTGCGAAATCTGGGTATGTATTTCTCTGTACACAATACAACATTCCACATACAAACTGGCATTATAACATATCGATAAAGGCATGTTTTAGGCAAAGCTTAGTTATTTAAGATCTGCAGAAGACTCTAGACAGGATACACTGACAAAATGGAAAGGAACTAAATATATGACTTTTACTTGACTAGATCAACAGAGGAACAGACAGCCATGTAGGCAGGTGGCTCGCTCTCTTTATGTAATCTTGGTACAATACCAACACCAGTTCTTGTGTGGATAATTAATATACATACCAAAATTTGTAGAGGGTTTTTTTGGGGGAAAAAACACAATACCAGAAGTAAAGGGATAGACAAAACACTTCTTAACAATTAATTTAGAGCTTGATTGGTTATCAAAACGGATAGAGACAGGTTGATTAGAAGAAATAAAAATATCTTCACCCAGCAAAAACACTGCAGGTGAATGGACTCTTTCAGCCAGCAGAGAAAGGCATAGTTACAGTCTGTGCCTGAAAGGCAGAGCCAGAAACTGAGAAATAAAAGACACATTTTGAATGGAGAGGATGATTAATTTTAGGACAAACTACCAGGGGAAGTGGTGAATTCTCACATGATTCAGGTCAGCACAAGGTGGGATCCATGAGTCAGTGACACACAAGGAATCTGCTTAAATAATTTGAAAACCATTTCTGGCATTAAGGTCTCTGCATTGCTGAAGAAACCTAGCAATAAGCCACACCATCTGACCCAATAACTTGTCGCAGGAAAATGTCTCTGGTCAGCTGCACATTGCAACCTTACTCTTCCTTGCTCCCACTCACAGAATGGATTGCTCCCTCATAAAGTGCCCATCCTGGCTACACAGGAGCATAAGAGATGAACAGAGCTTGCTTTGAATTGGAGGGAAACTCATATACATACCTTACCAGCAGGGAAACACATACTTTACAAGGTAAACCGCACCTAAGACTTTTTTTTCCTTCCCTCTCTTTTCAAATCAATCAGGCCCTGTAAGTTTTGACTCTATATGCACCTCTCTTGCTTTCTGTCAAAGAGAAAAATTCAATTCTAGGTGAATATACAATCTCTTCCATTCAGGACTGGTGCTGGCAAAGCACAGGATGATGGGAAGTTGCTGCTGGCAACATGGACATGGGCTGTGGCCACAGAAACTCAATGGGATTTCCACATGCTGACAGAGCTTAGATGCCATCAGGAGTTTGGGGATTTGGGTCACTGCTCTGAGAGGCAGGGTACAGCAGTCAGGTTTGCTACAACTCACTCAGGAAGCAGCAGCTTCTGCCATCTGTCTGCCAGGGACACTGGTCCCACCACCATTGCTGTCTTGTCCCTTCTGCTGGAGCTCAGGTCCACACTCAGCCCTTGGCATCCTGTTCATTACCTTGTCACAACCCACATTTTGGAAAAGCCTGGTTGCCCCACACCCTGAGAGAGGCTGGATACCAGTGAGACGCACACGTCTTAGATCCCCTTTGAGGGACTTCTCTGAGCACAACTCAAAAGCTGAGGAGAGATTTTTAGACGTGCTTGTAATTTGGGCTTTGCCAGGTCTGAGCATAGAGACCTCCAGTTTTCAAGTCTGTCAATCCAGGTTCCCGTGCCAGCTTCATATTCGCTGGAGGAAATAAATGAGAAAGAAGGGGTGGGAGAGATGAACTTTGTAACAAGCCACATCAGTGTAGGGAAGCAGGGAAAGGTAAGTAGAGTTTATTTTATCAGCACTGCGCGGGAAGTCTCAGTACCAAAAATTGCTCTCATCCCAGGCAGCGCTCCATGTTATTTCTGGCACCTTTGTAAATTGGTTTGCAAAAAACCCCTAGGAGTCCCTCAGCAGACTCTACCTCTCAGCTCCCTCCACCTTGAGCATTTTACTGAAAATGAGGGCTGTTCCTAAACCGCCAGGTTGAAGCACCTCTTGGGGGCCTAGTGGCACTGCAGCCAGCGTAGACACATTGACTCCAGCTGCTAAACAAGAAAGGCTGCCTCTGGGCAGAGGCTGTTCAAAAAGTCAGCTTTGCCACTAGTACTACCCCAGCTGAGTAAATTAAGCCATCTTAGGTATGCAGATATAGAGACTTTGCACCTTCAACTGCAGTACAGGTCTAGTTTAAGGGAAAGGTCCTGAGCAAGACCCTTCTGCTTCGTTTCCCTGGGTGTGGCCTGTCACATTTCATTCATGCCATATTAGACCTGATTAAGAGTCAATAAACTTTTTTTTTTTTTTTATTTCAGCTCCTGTCTTCTGAAAAAAGTCATGCTCCTGCTTTCTGGGGCAAAAGACACATTTTTAAAGCTCAGTTTCAAATTTTGTTTCAAGTTATTCATCAATGCTGCCTTGGTCAGAGGGGTAATCTGCTCATTTCACAATCTCCTAAATCTGGTTTTCAGCCATGAAACTGAAATACGGGGGTCAGACTCAGGCCCATCGTTTTGTATGGACCCATAGAGGGCACCAGACACTCATTTTTCAGTGCACTGGCCAGGTGCTTATTCTGTCCTCCCCAATAACTGTGCAGAGGGCTGGGGACTCCTGGGATGAGGAGTGGGAGCTCCACGGAAATATAAAATTTGAATTCTAATCTGAACTGCTGGAATGATGGGTATTTCAATTTCCTGCCACTTCCAAATTAAATATTAAAATAAAATGTTGGCTTGATCTGATATTTCTCAAGTATCTGATGAAATGGGGAAAAAATCAGCTAAAATATTTTCTTTTCCATTTCAAGAATTCAAACAAGAAACAAAAAATAATCTGTGACACAAAAAATCTCTTCACATGGGAAAATCCAAGCATTTCATTTGGAAAACATCAAATAGAACTGTTCTGACTTCTTACTTCTTTTTTTCCTTTCTATAACCAAAAAAGAAATTAATTTACAGTTTGGTGTGACTGAATCTGCATTTTTCACCAAAAAAGTTCAAACAGGACATTTCCTCCCCCTTTAGCCCCAGTTGTCTCAAATCAGCACTCTCCAGAGGAAGTGTTTCAGTGGCCTTTGTAAAGATCACACTCTGAGAAACCCATTTCACTATTTACCCACCACCAGCGATAAATGAGAGGTAAATGAATGAGAAGAAAACAAACCCACTATGTGACTCACTCTCATGTGAGAAGTGTGGTGTCTGCCATAACCACAAGTCCTGGTGTATTATCACAATGGCTTACTTTTAGTCTGCGATTGAACTCTAGATATCATTTAACACATCTGCTCCCCATCTTGCAGCCCATGGACCTTTGTCCTACAGGCAGAGCCTTTTCAAAGCTCATTTCCACATCCGACAGGGTAAACAGGAGCTCAGGCAGTCCCACACCAGCAACTGCCTGATGCACCCTGTGATACAGGGCATCTGAAGTACCTACCAGGACCGAAATATTACAGAGAGAGCTCCATAAGGACTTACCGTTACACAAACATGGATATAGCTAGTTAAACAGATAGGATCTAGGAAGTCACTCTTAGTAAACCTAAATAAATTTGGGAAAGGGAGGGCAGGAACAACAGACTCGGAAGCAAGATTATGATCAAAATATTGAGGCAGTTCCTCTCTCTTGGTAACTGTTCAAACTAGTATCCTCAATTCCAGACCCTCCAAGTCTCCCCCGGTTTGAAAACTGCTTGTTTCTGTGAATTTCTTAGTTCAGGCTTCTCTCTTATTTTCAGCAACCTTTACTCCCCCTTGTCTCCCATCTTTCTTCGCTTCTTGCAGCATGGAGGATGCAACCTTCACAAGTTTTTCATCAGCCTTAGTGGAGTTGGATTAAACCCCAGATTCCTGCAGCAACTAGAATTTGGGTGTCTTTCTAGGACCAAATATTTCTTACTGTCTAGGACAGACTTTGCTCTGTACTCCCCCCCCATTTCTCTTCCTTAAGCAAGAGATTAGATTATCCTTAAATAATATGTTTCCCAACTGTTTTGTGTGGCAAACCTACTCTGCTTCCTGCTTTATACATGGTTTGCATCCTGTGCACATGGCCTAAGAGATCAGCTGTTCAGCCTCAGGGGGCAATTAATCCCCAGCACTGTAATCTGCACAGAGGCATTTAATCTTTCAGGAAAGATGCACCTGAAAGGAACTTTCTGAGTAGCACATGGCTGATAGAAACCACTGAGTAAAGCCAACATCTTAGCCAGAGGCTGGGAATCTCCTTTCTGCTCTGATCAAGTTTTCCCAGCAATTAAATGCGGAGCCTTCCAACAGAAGTATTTTTTCTAAGGCTGATGAGCAAAAAAGTCTCTGGGATTCAATTTCAAGATCTTCTCAGAGGTCCCTGTTGCATAACTTAGCTTCTCCCAGGAGAGTGATTCTGCTCCCGTTGGTGGGGGAGTCTTTCCTGGCATCAGGCTGATCTTTCCTCAGCCCTCATATAAAAGTTCAGTCTCCAGATAGTGGATCTACAGGGCAGAGACTCTCCCTGTTGCACAAACTCCAAATATACAGAGGTCCTAATCTCTCCTTTGGGTCTGGAAGTGCAACTAAGGCCACAGTCATTTGAAAGCTCTTTGATGAGGTAATCACAGAGTGATGCATCCTTCATTTTGCCACCTTGCTCCGCACCAAGATATTCTGGATGACTTTTTCAGACTCTTCAACTTCAGGATGTTCAGACCTTTCCAACAGAGCCAATACCAAACCTTCTGCCAGGGATTTCTCTGGAACTTGGCTGAATTTCCAAAGCTCTCTATTTCTCATTTGGCTTCTTCAACTTCTTTTCCATTTAGGCTGTCCCTACCTGTCCCCTACAATAGTTCAACCTCTTTTTGCTTAGAGGGTTAGCTCAGGACAATGGGAAACATGACAGGAATCCTACTTTTAAAGCAGTAGTGAACTGGCACTACATCCTCTTCTTACGACCTATGCTTAGGTGCCCAGATAGGAAGCGGGTACTAGGATGTGGACATCACCCCTTCCTGCAGCATGCTCTCTGCACACCCAGGGACACTTTACAGCCATTCAAAACTTCAATTTATGGCTCAGAGGACTTGTTCCAACTTAAATCCCTTCAGGGACTCCACATTGGGAACCACTGCACTATGACATCCCTCAAAAGAGATGACTCATCCTTCTTCCACTGCCTTCCCTGTTTCACTCTTTCTGCTTTGGCCTCCATCAGGAGTGTTCACCTTTTTGCTCAACTGCAGACCCTTAAATATGGGCAGAAAGGGAAAGCAGGTAGGCTTGCTTTTCTGATTTACCCATCCTCAGCACACCCTTTTCTTCTCACCCAGTCCACCAGAACCACAGTGGCTGCCTTCAAACCAGCGCGACCCAACCACATTCCTCAGTGCTCTCACACACACAGCTCTTCTCCAGCAGCTGGCTCAACTAAGTGCAAGAAACAATGCTATGTCCTTCTCCCGTCTTTGCAGTAGAGCTGTAGGTCTCTTCAGACAAGTAATCTCCCTACTGCCTGCAAAGCTACATCACTGAACCAGTGCCTGGATATAACAGCTGCATTTGCAAGGTCTAGTGCTTTCCCTTTGACTTGCCTCACCTATTGAACAGGTCTGCCAGGCGTGCAGGTGCAGAGACCCCTTCATTTGCAAGAGGTGAGGCTCACAGGTCACCAGCACACATCAAAAGGACCACATAAAGAACTACATTCAGGGCTATGTTTTCAAACGCAGGAGACAGACAGATGGACAAAAAAGACATTAAGCAGATAATAAGTTTTAGGCAAATATCTCTTGTGAAAATGGCTCCCTGGAAGCCTATAGGCTTTTCCTGCCATTAATGAGGTTCCTGCTCTAGGCTAAGAGATGTCTGTAGTGCATATCACATACGAATGTGTTCAGGATAGTGGGGCTTTAAATCAGCAAGTAGTGCTGGACAAGCATGGGATGAGGTCAGTCTTAACAAAACTAAAATTAAATTACATTTGAACTGGTGTCAGATGAAAAGATATTTTACACAAAGCTGGTCTTCTAGGAAAAGCAGAAGGAAAAACAAACCAACCAAAAAACAACCTATGAGTCATCAGGTTGAAACAGGTTATTCAATCACAATGTCCTGCAGCCACATTTCCCCTCCAGTAAAATGGGTTTGAAGTTTGGAGTCTCATGAAATATTTGGAAGACGAGCTCAGCAGGATGGACATGAGAAGAGCTGCCTTGTCAGACCAGTGTTTTCTGCCAAGTCCCACCCGTCTCCAGCCCTAGATTGCTGCCGTGGCTCCTTGGACAACTTCAGGGAGTGGCTGGTGCTGCATAAGGAGTGTCCCCTTCAGTGTCCCTCTCTGCATCCCTGTTAGGTTTTTTTAAAAAATAAATATTTTGACCCATTCTTTAATTATTATCTTTATAATCGTTTTGTTTCTCCTCCGTTTCTTTTCTTTAAACCCCCTTTGTAAAGCATTGCTTTTAGGTTTTTTTAGGGATGGGTTGATGACACTTCTAAGGGGAAGACAAATGGGACCAATGGATGTCTTGGGAAAAGAATAAGAGAAAATATACAGCAACACTTCTGAAAACCCCCAGCCTCCAAGGGCTTCCTGAGCCAGACTTGGTTGCTTTGTATTTAATAGCCCTTGATAGATTTTTCCCCATAGACTTGTCCAGTCATCCTTTGAACCCCTGTAGGTGTTTAGCAAGCATACCTTGCCCCAGCAAGGTGTTCCAGATCTTCACTATGAACTGGCTAAGGTCAAAATGATCACCTAATGCCATATCACACTTCTTAAATGTTTAGCATCATTATAGTAGCTGAATTTCTGGTAGACTTTCTGATAGATCTAACATGCACACCATCAGCAGATACCTGTATCCTGAACTCTGGCTGCAAGATTTTTCAGGTGAAAGATGACCTAAATATAGTTACTGAAATCAGTATTAGTATGATATTTTTTTTAAATCATGTGAAGGGAAATGAACTGTATTTGTAAGAAGAAATACAACTGAATATCCACTAGGAACTGGTGAACTTCTAAAAGTTTGTATTGTTGAATATACATCAACAGGTATTAGCTGCTCTGAGAAACTTCAGAGGTCCAGTCTGCACACGGAGGAAAAAGAGAAATCCAGTTCCAGAAAGCTCCTGTCCTGAGTTAGGCAAAAAAGGAAAGCAAAAAGCAAATAAAAGGGAATAAAAAGGGCTCAAGTGTATATTTAACTGATCGACCCCTCTCTCCTTATCCCCCCAGCATCGTGAACAGCAAGAAACCAAAAGGAAATGTTTAATTGCCTTCAATTTAAGGCGGGGGGGGGGGGGGGGGCAAGCCTGAATTTGAGTTTTAGGCAGAAGCTTCCATGGCTCTCTTAAGTTGCTTTGCTCACTAGCAAAAGATACCTTCAGGAGCTCCTCCCCAAAATACTATCCTTAGGGATCCCGGGGAAGAACAATGCAGTGATTTTATCAGCCCTCCCTCGGCGGCATTGCAACTGTAGTAACGGATAGGCTTCCCTAGCAAACAACGAGGAGTGTCCTGCACCTCAGCCCTGAATCCAGCCGCTGAGTGAGTCAATGCAAAGGGAGACTGTAAATAACTGCAGCCTGTGTTGCACAACTGGCTGGTGGGGAGGGAGGAATACAGCCCCCGGGGAAAAGGAGTAGCTAAACAGACTGAAAAGTAAAAGTCACCTGCAGGGACTACAATCCAGAAACTTTAAACTGAACTCCACGAGATTTTCATCTGCATTTCCAAAAGAGAGGTTAGCAAACTGTGGATTGAAATGTGAAATCATTGGGCAAACTGACTAAACCACAAAATGAGTAACTTCCTCCGGGAGCTCCCCCGGAGGGATTGGTATTGCTTTAAGGTGCACGGCCTCTGTTATGTAAATTGTCTTGAACCCTAAGAGGTTTTGCAGATTTACATGATAAGTAATTGTTTTCTCCCCCAGCTATTAAGCACTGTGGGGGAGAGATCTCTGAGTGAGAAGGAAAGCAGAAAGCTGGAAGGAGACTGTAGGGAAGAAGGTTCTTGCAACAGACCTGGTAAAGGAAACTGAAACTCAGTGGGGTAAAGAGAGGGCGAGAGATGGATTTGGGCAGGGTTATGCAGAAGAAACTCCAGGTGGATATAATAATATCTGGAGCCAGTCAGGCCTAAGGCCTATCTACCAGCATATGCTTTCTCTCAGGGCACCCAGGTGCAGAGAGCTACAAGGGAGTCTAGGACCAAAGCAAAGATAGTCCTGCTTCTCTAAAACATTTCTCCAAATTTCAGAAATCATAAATTCACGCAATTCTGGAGCCAGTGATACTGTCTTTGGATTTAAAAGGACTCGATGGATTTTTCTTCCACAAATTTGCCTAATTTTTTGACCCCCATATAAACTTTTCACTTCTGTGGCTTCACATGGCAAGGAGTTCCATTATTTAATTAAACATGTAACATGTCACCCTGTCAGAGAGGTATTGCTTCTCCCAGGAATGGTGCTTTGATCAGATCCGGCAATGCTGGAAGAGTTGGGGGGGGTTGTCTGAGAGTACCGATCACGCAATGATCCTTTGAGTCTGGATAACCAATAAAAAAGGGTCACAGAGACTTCAGGTATTGGAAAGCTCAGGGAAGCAGAACAGAAGTTCTTCGTGGTGATAGGAACAAGAGCAGTCTAGGGAGCAGAGTATACAAGCAATGCTTTAGGAGTTGAAGGCCATTTTCAGGCACATCATATATAGAAGGAAATAGATGAATTGGCATGAGACCACATCTATAAATGCAGTAGTGATATGAGCTGAGGCTGGAGAAGAATCTATGCCTGAGGCAATCCTCCCACGGAGGAGCAGCAAGTCAAGCTTGGGAGCATGGAGTGGCTGAGAGGCTAAGATGAAGACACGAGATAAATGGATGTGGTGAACTAATAGCATTCAATGAGGGGAACAGGAGCAGAAGGCTGACATGGAAGCGATTTCTCTGTGTTTAAAGGAGATTTTCAATTCTTTCAGGGAACATTTTTCATCTCCCATTCCTCCAGGTCTTGTCACAACAGAAAACTCCATTTTCTTCATGTTCTCAGTGGTGCAACTCCCTTCACATCAGCAAACTTACATTAATGGAAGAGAGCAGAATGAATCCCAGGGCTGGAAGAACAAAATTCCTTCATCACAAGTCCCCTGGTACAGCATGTGAGAAGGCTCTTTCCTTTTAGTCTTGGAGAGGATATCAAATTTCTTTTAAAGTTGCATCTATCAATGCTGGACCACAAGACGTTTGTTTGCTTCAGGTGTCATGGGAGCTGAAAAATCTTTTTGCAGGGAATGATATTATCCCTCTAAAGTCTTATCTTAAGGAAAACATATGCGATCTTGCAGGGAAGCCTCTCTTGGTTGCATTTTAACTTAACAGGAGGTTCCTTTCCCGACGTATCTGTTAGCACAGGAATATATGCACACACGCATACCCACACCACTTTAGCAACCAAAGAATGCGGAACCCTCCTTGGATGGGCTGGGGGAGGGAGGCAGCTGGGGGAAGAAGGCTTCTCATGCCATTCCGGCTCGGAGATATCCGTGGAACGAAGGGGTCATTACACAAAAGCCAATGATGTTGGCTCTGAACAGCTGCCAGCCAGTGGCCTCTGTGTCAGAAGGGCCCAGCCCCACCATCCTCCAGCCACCACCCTGGTCTCTCCCATTGCCCAGTGCTGTCAAAGGGATGAGACATCTCCCAGCCCGTGCCGAGAATCCTAAACCTTGCTCTGAAAAAGCACTTGCTGGGCTTGTTACAGTGAACCAGCTGCACACTGACCATAGTGCTGTGGGTCATGGCCATGTGAATGGGAGAGAGAAAGTAGCTTGTACGTTGCTGACACGGCCAGAGAGGAAACGGGTGGATTCTGTGGTCTGAGATAGGGCAGAAGAGGTACAAATTACTGACAGGTTTTGGAAAGCTTTTTAAGTGATATCTTCAAAGGGTACGTTACTTGTCCTAACTCTGATGGTGTCAAAGAATGTTTCAAAGGGGGCATTGTTTGAGCATTTTCAAATGTCTCACCTTTAATGTCTCTGAGCTTCTGCTCCTCCTGTATAAATGTAATTGCCTACCTTGTCTGTGATTTACTCTATAGGGAAAACCTTTACCCTCTGGAAGGTTTCCATAGTCCCTGGGATTGTAAGGAGCAGGATGAATAATCACATCAAGAGTCTCTCTTGCAGTCTAAATGTTGTGATTGTTAGAAATTGAGTTCTTACATTGTTAGCACAGTTCTGTAATAAACTACTGAATTCACTTATGCCATTATTCTCTCCTTACCTTGTGACTGTTACGTTTTTCCAGTATTTATTTTCCATGGCAGAACTTTTTTTTTTTTCAAAACACATTTTCATTTAAAAATGCTAGCTGTTTTTACCCATTGCTATCTTATTTCATTCTAATGAAAACTAAGATTTAAGTAAAAATATGATCATGGCTTGCAGGAAAATCTCTGAAGTCAAAATACAATGAACTAATAAAAAGGCAGATGTCATTATAATTTTTCCAGCTCATTTGGGCACAGTTATCTCTGCTTGAGATGGGTTTGTACAGTACTAGAGCTTGTCTAACTGCTACAGCTAGTACCAGAGCTTGCCTAAGGTTTGTGGGCTTCACTTTTAGACAAACAGCAGTAGTAATACAAAATCCAGCAACATGTGTTCAGCCCTGCTGCCAAGGAAGAAGCTTCATAGGACCATCTACTCCTTATCCCTTCCGAACCCTAAGGAAATCCATTGATTACACACCATATCTTGGAGGTCAGCAGTTTTGGGTTGTTTTGAACTGGGGGCCTCTTCTAAAACAAACTTAGATTAGCACATATGTATACACCCTCCCCACATACACAGACCACATACATCATTTGTATGATAAAACCCTATCAAAACAAGCAGTCCACTGCTCTCAGATAATTTACCCCCATAAGAAGATGAAGAGAACAAACATCGTCATAGACACAAGTCATCTCTACTACCAGAAGTCTAAAATTTTGTGGTGATAAGGGTGGCATGAAAACATGGCTATAAAGGAACAAGAAGCATTGGGAAGCATGGGTGTTTTCATGGTGACTGTGGCTAAAGAAGGAACAGGCTATATCAAATGGCAACAGGGATAAAAAACACAAGGAAAATTCTGGCCTTTAGAGGATCTGAAAGAGACTGTAGCATCTCAGGACAAATTCTTCTATCTTCCCTGCCTCCTCCCTGAATACCCTGCTGAAAAACGGGAGGTGGGGTTGCAGGCAGAGGGGAATGTGTTGTTCACTGGTACTGCTTAAATCTCCCTTCCCCCAGCACTTCTACAACCACTGTGGTTTTGCTCACAAGCCCACTGCAGGTAGGAGGAATCCTGTACCCAGTCTGGAAACACCAGTAAGGAATGAAGCAAACCCCGAAGAAACCCTGCCCCTGAACTCAGCCAGTGCACTAGGACTAAAAACAGAGCCCCTATGGCCACTGCACTAAAGCACAGATCACTTTTGTTTTGCCCAGCAGCATCGTACCTCGTTCATCAGCCCAGGCTACTCCCCTTGCTTTGACTGCAGCGTGAATGGAAACTTCCAGCCAGAGTATTTTTACTTTGTGGGTCAGGTTTCTTTTTGAGGTAGCTGGCTGTTACCTCAAAAGAGGGGGGGGGGGGGGGGGGGGGGAGAAAGGAAAAAAAAAAGAGAAAGAAGGAAAGAAAGAAAGAAAGAAAAAAGGCATTTGTTGCATTTTACATCCCATAGTGGCCTGAATCAAACAGTATTCTCCAGCATTCCAGCCCTTCTCTCAATGCTGTACTGTGGCACTGGTCCCTTTCCTAGAGTTCTTAGGACAAGACAGCAGTTTGTGACTGGCTCCTCTGTCCTGAAGGATTAGAAAGACCTCCATTTTTTTGCATTGTGACAGAACATTTTGCCTTGGGCTTTCCGGGTCGTTGATACAATCCTAAGGGTAAGCACTACTTTAAAAATAAAAAATGTATTTTTTCTGGCATTCCTTTCTAGAAGAACTGAGAAGAGCCCAATTTAATATGCAAGACCTCAAGAGGTCAAGTAAAATCTATTCCTTGTATACAATCTAATGCTCTTGCCGTAAATTCAGATTTGTTCATGACCACAACAAAGCCCTTCAATGGTTGAGGAAGATCATTACAGGATTTTCCTTGTTATTACAGCCCAGCAGAGAAAGCGGTTTCAGCACAGCTGACAGAAGTTTCCACCTAGCAAACTCTGCAGATGGGCCACAGGCTTCCAAAAACTGTATCAGTCAGAGATGAATTGGATTAAAGATAATCTGCAATGTGAAATCCTGTTAGAAAAGCCTACGGGTCTCCACTGCTTCCAGAGCTGAAACTCTCCTGGATTGAAAAAAGGCAGCTGATGTTTGTTTTGACAGCTGCGTAGAGTGAGAGGTGTGTGTGTGCATGCCGGGGAACAACACATATGGTGACCATGTGACACAAGCCACAACCAGATGAAAGAAAATTGTCTAATATCTCCAGCAGCGTGGTTCAAATTCCACTTCAACCAAATTGGCGGGCGTGACAAATGCCAGCTTGTCCCTCTTCCCTACACTGATTTAGGAGGCAAAGTACTCCATTTGATCACCTGCATGGTGTGGTTTTCATCTACTCCTAAAATTTTGGGACACCAAATAGGCAAAAGCTGCTGGTTGTTAAATCATCTCATTGCTTCTCCAGTTCAAGTCTCCTACTCTTCTCTCTCCCTTCTTAAAAATGTTTCTTTCCTTCGAGGCTAATGCTATTGTGGCAGCTCTGGGAAATGAAACTTTGTGTCCCTGCAGAAGAGCAGAGTGATGCAGCATCAGAAAATTCAGCATCAGGGGACAGGACAGAAGCCCAGACTAGAGCAGAAGGGATCTGACCTGAACACAGACAGGTTCAGGAGGTGACTGGACAAATTCATGGAAGAGGAATCCATCTGCAGCTATTAACCAAAAAGTGACCCTTGCTCTCAGACCTCTGCTGAAAAGGTCTGCAAGGGAAAGAATTGCTCAGCCCATGCTAACAGTTAGCTGTCTGCATTACCATTAATTCTGAGTGATAGAGAGATGAACAGGCTTAGGGCTCTCCCGCCTTCACCATTGCCATAGAGATGGGGCTTCATTAGCATCTGCTACAGAACATCCTCCTTGAGCCCATACAAATAATACCTATTACGGTCTTCTTTTACTTTTGACAGTAGCACTGATGACTGCTTCATGCCCATACAGGACTCCCAAATATTACTGTGTCCAAAGGAAAAAAGGTTCCTCCTGCCAACCAGTCCATGGATGACACCAGTGCTGAAATATATCAACATAAATAGCACACACCCTTTTAACATATTTTTATCCTAGGTCAATTTTAATACACAGGAATCCTTGGTGTGTTTATTCCTTATCCCTGTCTGCCTATGACAGGTCACAAAAGGTGTATATTATTTCATGCTGGCTGGGAATGAGGGGGTCAATCCGAAGGACTATGCCACTGAGGTGGGAATTTGGTGACTTATAGTTCTAACCTTTCTTCTGTAACTGTCCTCCTCTGTGGCTTTGCAGAGATCTATTTTCTTCCTGTACTTGTGTCTGTCTAGTTTACTCAGGCACGTCCCCCATTATCAAGGTACCTGAAAAGAAGTGGCTGATCAGGGTCTGTGTTCAGTCGCTGTACATAATGCATAGTGCAATAAAGACTTTAAGCTGGACAAGTCCTCCTGGTCCTGCAGTAACATAGCTGGCATCAGTGGTTATTCTTCACCCCACTAAGTTATAAAACTGGTAAGACTCAACCTGTAGCTTCACCTGTGTTTCCAAAACTGAGCTAGGAAACTCCTTCAAGTACACTGTCTTTCCATGAAGTTCCAGCTGGACTTGTAATTGGCACCAGGGAAGGTGTCAGGACTGTTTGGCTTCCCAGTCTATTAATATAAAATATTGAAGTGCAACTGTCTCAGCAAGGGAAAGATGCAGCTTCTCTAAAGAAGCATCTTTTAGATGCAGTAAAGAACAGATGATATAGTCCAAGCTGAAGAGAGACTACCTCTCAGTGTGACTATCAAACCTTTCTACAGACAAACAATCCAGGAAAAGTCCTGACTGAGAAGCTGGAGCACCTTGGCGAGTTACTGCAGAGTGACTTTCCCAGGAGTTGCTCTGGTTGCATGTGTCCCAAAACATTCTGGGCAGAAATCTTAACAGAAGGAGCAGTGTATTTAAATAAGTATTTCACACTGACGATGCTAGAAAGTGTCTTGCCTTTTCCAAACCTCTCCTTTGTGGGGACATCAAAAGCAAAGTGGTTTTGTGAATTATCCAGCAGCTAATGCTCCCTCCCTGCCTTGAATGGAACCTGTCCACACAGAAATCACTTAAGTTTCATTTGAGTTCTTAAGCTGACTTATTAAATGAGCAGAAAACCACATATAATGACTACTTAGTTAAATTAAAAATTACATTTGTTGATGTTAAACCTTTTCCTAACCATTTCAAATTGGTATTACCAGAATTTATTTATGTAAGACTGTCCACACAAGCTTTACATTAAATCCATTAGGAGAATAATCATACCTTTAATTCAATCAGCTCGGTGTTGATTGCAGACCAACAACCATTGAGCAGCTGCAAATAGCCTATAGTTTTGTCAAAAATACCTTGTCCAGTTCTGTAGTGACCTTTGCTAGAAAACAAGAGTAGCTTGAAAGCTTGAGCAATGGTAACCCAAGGAAAGATGCTACAATGCTCCCTGATTTTCCAGTCAAACTAAGAGTCCCTTCTGCAACTGGTTGCTGAACATCACATTAACAATATATGCTTAAGAAATAAAGACTGTTCCCGACATTGAAGAGGGGGGGGAAATTACACATGACTCAACTATTTCCTTGCTACAATTTATTAGATTTTAAATGTGTTCATGTTGTACCCATCAGCCTCTCTGCTGGTATGTGCCAGAATTATGACAAATGAGATTTTTCTGCTCACTACAAATTTTATCTGAATTATCTACCATGTTAGAGGTCATGGGTATAACACTTCATTTTTCTCTGTACCATAGATATACTGAAAGTGGATGCCAGATCATGAACTATTTCACAGGCCTGCTGTCATGAACTCATGTGAAAAAAAAAAACTGTAATGCACAATTAGCCTTATCTTCAAGAGTTCCCAAGGATGAAGTCTAGTCTACACTGATTTATCTACACTGATTTATCTGTGTATCCTTCTTGTAAACTAGAATGAGCATAGTGTGGGGGCACAGTATTCACCCTGCGTGATTGTGGCAGAACGAAAGCAGGACGACAGGAACGGTGAACAGTACCTGTGGAGTGGAACCCTTATGTGTCTTAAACGATCTGGCCTTTGAAACAAATAGTCTTCTTCTAAACAATGACTTGGTAAATACAAACCACACACTGAGATAGCCAGCTGACCCTCACAGCAGAGGAATCTCTGCTACCCGTGTAGAGACAGATCTCTACGGAGAGCTTTCTTTCTGCATCTGTTCTTGACCCTTAGATAGCACTGGAATGACCAAGCTGGGATAGAGCCCAGTTAATGTCTTCCTCTCAAAGACAGTGGTGGTGCAGCTTTGTCAAAGTTTGGGGTTACAAAGAACTCCAAAGAACTGAGAAAACAAAGCAAGAACATGTGAAACGTGGGATCATCCCAGATGGTGCACTTTAAATTCAGTTGGCAAAACCACGACCCGAGTCACCTAGTGAGATGGATTGCAGTGCAACTGGATGTATATTATCCATATTATTGGCCTAATATTTCAAGCTGATCTTCTGCTTACAGTTCACGTCAGCACATAGACTGGCTTATTCAACCTCTTGAAAACATCTTGCAGAGATAAAACACATGTGTATATATTATAATCTTTGGTAAGTCAGCGTCTTCTTTTGTGAAACAGTGACTTTTATGGGGGGGGACTGATCATTTTCAGATGTTTTGTTTAATTCATCTAAGCAGTTAGACAGATACTAACAACGCAAGAAGAGTCCTAAACGTTTTAGAGTCAGAATCTGTTCATCACCCTGGACCGGTCACCGATCTGCAGTCCTGTGAACTACATTTACACTTTGAGTTTCCTTGTCATAAATTGGAACTTGGATGTGCCACCAGTTTTAAAACCTTCTGCAACACTGTCCCTTTGAGGAGCTCATGGGACTTGTGATTAAGTGGGAGGTCACTTCTTTGAGCTAAGCCTTATTCTTACACACACACACTTTTTTTTTTTGTAGATGGGAACCTGAAGTAGAGACAGGGGCAATGGAAGATGCAAAGCTGAGCAGTGAATTAGAGCAGAAAGAAACACTGGAGACACAGTCATTTGAACATACACTGGTTACATGCATAGCCTGGTGAATAAAAGCTTCCAGCCCACTGTAATACAACACCTGAAAAACCACTTGATATCCCAGAAGCTGGCCCCGCTATGTAACAGGAGATTGCTTGTAAATTTAGAAAAGAAATAGCCAAGCTACTGAACTACCGTGGGAAACCTGCCAGGGTATCACCTTAGGAAAGGCAGCCCTGGCTACTGGGACTGTGGTTGCCTCTCATTAAATGCACGAACAGCTTCTGGAATAAGACATTTCTCTGTAGTAGTACTCTGACAGACTGGAATTAAGGAGTCAGAGAGGACAAGCCCTGCTCTCAGCTAGTGGGAACTTGACAGCCATTTTCTGGCCCTGCTTTCCCAGCTGCTATTTGGAAAGTATCACCCACGCTTTCCCTTATGGGGCACAACTTATAAAAGCAGGTCTTTTGTCCATAGCTCTTCCTTGTGCAGTTTAGGCATGACAGCAAATCAACCACAAAGAATACATTAGTAAATATATTATAAGAGAAAGTAAGAGAATATTTTGCTTATCAACTGTTTGGGCAAGAATGCTAGCCAGTTTAAATGGCATGGATATGTTGATTTCAAAAGACTGCTACAAGTGAGAAAGCTCAGGTGACACCCAGACACCTCAGTCCTGTTGATGACCATCCGGACTTCCACAGGGAATAGAACAAGGACTGAAGGCTTGCACTGCTGCACAAACCACCAAGATCAACCCCTCTTCCCAGTTGTCCCTAATGACAGTGGAACAATCTCTTTGATTTCAAGGACAGGAAGCTACATCTACTGCAGAATCAGGATGTGGCTGGCTGATATTAGGGTGTGCAAATTTTCACATATAAACTTTGTCCCTTTTTGATTAATGTCATTTGACGAATGTCCTATTTTTTTTTAAAGGACTGAAACAAAGATTGTGATTGCTCAGCAGTCAGGTTGTCAAAACATCCCTTTTGCTCTCTTTACCTAAAAAGTTGAATCAGACTTGTAGTGGTATTTAAATACTTAACGATGATGAAGAACATCAAGAATCAGATCTGCCTCTACCAGCTGCAGAGAGCTACAAAATGAAATACCAAAAATGGAAGATACTTAAGTTGCACTTATAGCTGTGACTTCCCTGATCTCTTTTGGATGTCTTTCTAAGGATGGGATAAACTGCAATCTGAAAAGGCCCATTTCTCTCTCAGTTCAGTGGTGTTTTTCAGAAGCATTGAGACATTTATCTGCTATGGAAGTTGAATTCTTAAACCACATGAGGACTGCCAGCGTGGCATGCTTTATCTTTGCTCTTCACATGAGGACAAAGTTTTCCTCTCAGGGAAGAGCTATTTCTTTATGGTGTTTCAAAGCTTGGCTAATATTTGATACAGATCAGTGTGCTCAGGTTTGGAACGATCTATAATGCAGATTCCTTGGAAGCCCTGACTATTCTCAAGAAACACATATGAATTTTTATGCCTTATGACCTTTACAGATATTGATGGAAATACAATTTCTTCTGCTAGCTGTCAATGACTCAGCTTAGCTTCATCCTCATCATCTGAAGGTGTACAGGAATAGTAAAAAAAGAGAAAGAATTCATTGAACACACTTAATTGCAAAGACAAGGTGAGACGAAGAGCTGGAAATTTGACAACTGGATAGAAGAGGCAGTTCCCCACACTTTTCAGACACTTTCCTCCCTCTTCTCATTGTTACTTCTTCCTATACAACTTTTTTTTCCTGTACAACCTTTGATCTAAAGCCCCATGCAGAGTTTCATAAGAAGAAAGGGTATTTGCTGACTGTCCTGCTGTCTCCTTGTAGAGAGAAGAGAGTCTCTATGAAATGCTGCAATTATTCCGACAGAGTCAGAAGTGCACTGTGCTCACTATTCAAGTCTAGACACTGCTCTTGAAGACTATCTGGAGAGACATTCATCAGCATGGCTGCAAACATTTGCATCTGCATAGTACAGCAGAGCCTGAATTTTATCTCACATTATAAGATGGCTGGTTAGGTTTACTTAAATGTGGGATGGAAAGATATTTTCATTAATTAAACCAAAAATGTTTTATATTTTATATAGAAGAGGCAAATACAGCAGAGCAGCTAACAGTTTTGAGGTTTATGCAAAATGCAGTGAGAAGGTTTCAAGACCATCTGCTCCAGAAGGTTTTCTGCATCTCCAGCAGATGTGTTTGTGACACACTAGACATTTTTCTTGTCTCTTGCTCTCTTCTTTATCACACTGCCGCTTTGGGAAAGATACAGAAAAACAAAAACAAACAAACAAACAAAACAAAAAAAACCCCAACCAAAACCCAACAGGCTATTGTACAGCTGGAAGTCTCTCTGCCAATAGTGATAAAATGTTGCTTTTCCCTTTGTTTCAGGATTTCTTTCCTGGAGGTTCTTTCCAATGTTGGGTGAGCCTGAAAATGTTATGACGTGTTCATAGTTGTTCCCATTTATTTTGAGACCCAAAATAGGATCTGGAGGCAGATTGCCATGGCAACCTGTACAAAATTTCATTAAATGGAATATGGGTTGTGGATGTTGGGGGGAAGACACTTGGGTGAAGAGTGCAACTTATGTGTAGTTTTGTGGTACAAAAAGGCAGCAGGAAAAACATGACTTGAAACTGAACCTCCAAACTTGTCCTAGAGTGAAAGAGAACTACCAGCCCTATGGGTAGCAGTCTGACAGATAGATAAAACCACTTTCTTCGCACATACTTTTTAAACACTAGCCTTTCTCTTTGTGTTCCCTTAGAGCCCTCCTTTGTCTTGCTACTTTGAACATAGTTTTCTGGCTTTTAACATCCCATCTGCACCCTTCTCTGAGTTCAGTGGCACAGGTCTTTGCCTTTATAACCCACCAAATATGGACTTTGTCTTTTCAGTGTGTTGCCATCATGCTAGGGAGGGCATTCCCATGAAGGCATAGAGGCAACTTGTTGCTTCCCTTCAAAGCTGCAATGCATGTAAAAGCTTTGATAATAGACTGACAGACTGAGGCTGGTGCCTCTTATGATGAGGAAACAATGAAAGATTATTTCATCAGCTGTATCTGCTGTTGTCTCTCATCCCGCTCTTGAGCAGGGACTGCCTTTATGCACACTACCTTTATCACATAGCACCAGCAGAATTAGCGTTTCTCCAGGACAAGGCCTTCTGAGAGTTCTAGTAATGCAAACAAAAATTACATGTGACTTCTCTCTCCCAGCACCTCTGGCTTCTGCATTACATCCTGCACCCACCAGCATACACAAGCCCTCAGAAGTGCTGAAAGCAGACAAAATGGTATGAGCTATGTGGTAGCTGCCGGCAAGCACCAGTGCTTCAATGGCAGCCAAAGTCACAGCTTTCATCTGTGTTATTCACTTAGCCTACCCTGGAAAATATTTCTGATGTAATTACAAGTATTACCATGATGGCAAACTACCTTCAGCATCAGCATGCCTTACAACTTCTACCCTGAATGAAATACTCCCCGCCCAAAACGGGTAAAAGCTTTCTGCTAGTCCTGTCTCAGGACAAGGATGGTATCCTATGACTCAAGATGCTTCTAGGGTGTAAGCAGTCCAAGTGCGGCTTTCCATGTGAGAGCTGCTGGATAATCCAAATTCCTCGCTGTGGCAGGAAATGAGCCAGCAGGGACAGCTGAGTCTGAAAAAGATGGGTTACTTCAAGACACTTCCCAGTGGGACTCTGAAGGGAGCCACTGTCTCTCATTGAGAAGCAATCCTGTTTTCTGAGGGATGTACTTTGAGTCTTGTGGCTCTTGACTACATGAAGATTTTGCTGTGAGGCAGAGAGGGTTGGAAAAGTAGGCCACTCCCTCAAAGAAGTCTTTTGCTAGTCTAGAAGTATCATTAAAAGTGAAATCACATTCTTAACTTATGCTGGCAAGTGATTAGGGTAGACCCAGCACGAGGCTGCCAATAGCAATATGTCACAGTAAGTATGAATAACTTGGGTAGGTTTCATTTCTTTAACAATGCATTGCAACCCATGGGTTATGTGTCTGCCAGACTCCAGCATTTGAATCTGCATCACTGACATCTGAGCAGCCACTGGCTGACATCTGATACTGCTCCACTGAGCTTACTAACTCTCTCTGCTTGTCCTGCTGAACTTTTTGTGGCCACTCCATCCATTACAGCTACCCAAAGGGACGGGAAATCAGTGCTGGTATCAAGTAAATGCAAATTCTGAGTCAGCCGCATGGAGCAAAGGAATCACAGCTTCCAAATATGGCACCAGACACAACGTGGAAGAAGAGGATTGTGGTTAACACAGCTCTGAATATTTCTGGGCATTTTACCCAACACAGCAGGAGCGTCTTCAGATGAATGAACTGGGCTCCTGACACTGTGTGTATAAATTTTCAAGTGGGTTTTACTGTCTCCTTTCTCCAGAGGAAACAAGGGCCACGATAGACACACACACATACACACACACAAAAAAAATCAGTAACAGAAACACACACAGACAGAAGTCCCCAAGATCAGCTTGTTGATGTAAACCATAATAGAAAACACACGTCAGTTTGTGGAAGATTCTCTGGAGACTTGCAAGAAAAAAGAAAAAAAAGTACGCACACTTTCTCTCTACTATTTTTAAGCCTCAGTTTCAAATGGATACTCAAGCTCACCTAAGCTGAGATTTGACAGATGTGATGTTAACCGATTGGGAAGAAAATAGCAGGGCGGGATGTGGCAGCAATAAAATATCAGCATTCCATTGTCACGCCTTCTGAATTGCTCAGCATCTGTGGTGGGACACTGCGCTTTGTGGACCAGCCATCTGGTAGGAGAGTCCTTAGATTTAGGAGGATCTGTCAGATTTCTGGTTTCTCCATGTGTCCTCCTGGGATGAGGACAGAAGATGTTAACAACCCATGGATGCTTTGTGCAAAAATGTAGCATTCCATTGGTAATGCGCATGGAAAAGTCTAGCTGCAGAGGGCAGAGATAAGATTTGAAAATGATACTTGGCAGCTCTGTTATACTGCCAGCCCCTTCCCCTTCTCCCCTGGGGTCCCTATTTTCTTATTGCTGGGGTTACCAACAAAGGGTGATTGTCAAGATAAAAGATGTACAGTCAAATAATCCAGTGATAGCCCCCATAATTACCAATTTACGTATTCCAGTCTGCCCGCCTTTCTCGCCTGGTTCAAAACAAATCCAGAAGGTTGAAAACATGTTATTGGAGTTGTAAACCCCTAATTTTGGGGACAGCACTAGCAAATCTCTTTTTAGACTATTTTGTTAATCATCTGGATAATCTCTCTTTGCCATTCTGCATCCTTAGCTCAAATGCCTGTGGAAAATTTGGGAGAAAAAGATATTTCTGCTAAAAGTGTCACTGATCTCACAAAATGCTTACAGCCACCACCGCCACCACAAGGGAAATCAGTGGTGAAATACGGGCTCAAAACTGAATCTTCCAAGGTCCAGGCTAGCATACTATCATGAAGAATCCTTCCTCATGACCAATTCTTTACAACTCCTATAAAAGTTAAAAAAAAATGCAGAAAAATTCCAACCTTCTTTAAAACTACAAAAGGCAACTTTTTTTGGTTTTCAGACCTAGATCAGAAAGATTACTCTGTGATTTAAATATATTGCATTTTTGCAGCCAGCAGTGAAAGCATTAAAATGTGAATATTTCTGTCCTGAATGTCTGTGAATTTACCATCTGCAGAGAGGAAAAGGCTGTTGCCTTGCACAGTTCACATACCAATGGCCTGGTTCTGCCTTGAGCTAAATTCCATTGGATTTCCACCACTGTCCAGTGGGCCAATACTGTTCCCTAAATATCTATCCAATGTGGAGAAAAGTCAGTCAAAAATGTACTGAGTACAAAAACAAGTCTCCTCCCGCCCCACAATGCTAAAAGTTTAACTATTACCATGTACAGAAGACTTGCTAAATCCAGAAACTCTGGCCTTGGTATAGTTTCCCTTCACTGTAGGAAGTTATCTTTTTCCTGCCTTGAGCTTCATAAAATATTTAGAAGATCTTCAGTCTGTAATCTGAAAATCATAACTGTTAACATTTTTAATCTTCTTCCAGCAGGTGGAGGTAGATGTGTGCTAGATTTCCTTTGGGAAAACAAGTGAGATATATAGGTCAGAAAGCAATTCTACATGCATCTAAACAACTGTTTGCAATATTTGCTGTATGTTCTACTGTTTCCCTTTAGTTATGATTCACTTTTGTTTCGTTCTCAACACAGTTGAGGGAATGAAGAGGAAAAAGATTTCTGCATTTGGAATGTGACAATACCTTGTCTCCCTTGAATCCTTGGGAAATCCTGTGTGGATACAATTAAAAACTCATCACAAAGTTGAAAGAGTTCCTATTACGCTTTATTTGTTGTCTCTAATTTTCAGCTTTTTCCAGAGTCTCAATTTGGAGATGGAAAGTCAGCACTGTGCTGGAAAATGCTTTTTTCCAGAAGTCTTCTGCTTTACAAACAAGGGCCAAATGTTTGAAGTAATAGGAGTTTGATCACATCTGGAAAGCCCATGTGAAGCTTTCTTTACAGGCTTCTTCCCTTCGCCTCACCCTTTGCTCTAAACACTCATGAGAAGGAAGAGTTTCAGGAGACATTCTCCATGTGGGTTCCCTCAGACAGCCCTTTCTCAAGCCATCTCCACGAAATTATTGGTGTCCAGGCACATACAAGAGAGGGGTCACAAACCTTCTGGGGAGCTCTCAAGGGGAGTTTTCTCTGAACAGACTTCACTGGGTATGGAAGGGCCTCTCCACTAATGACTCAGACACTCAACTCCAAACATTCCTGTCCCATGTTGATCAGATAATGATCTTTAAAAAATTATAACTGCCATCACAACGGAGAGCAGAGGAAGCTGAAGACTCAAATTCCTGGAGGATTTGTGTTCCAACCTGAAGGAATCCCTTGCTTGTCAAAGGGATTAGGGTGAGCCTAACAAGGCTCATCCACATCTTCTCATGGAAGTTATTTGAGTACATTTGGGGCAACAAGGATTTTTTTCATCACGTTTCATTTGCAGCCCCTTTTTGATAAGGGCTTTCCCTGGAAATCCTCAGTTGTCAGGGTTAATGGCTTAAGCAGTGTTGATAGATTCTGTTTATGTTGGGTGAGGGGGTTCAGGTGGCCCAGTCTAATGTAAGCTTTCCGTCAACTGTAAACAGCAGCTTTTTATGTCAAAGCTGTGTTTCTGCCTTTTGACAAAGCATTAACAGATCTATGAAAGGAATAACCCAGGGTGACGACAGTGGGAAGAGCAAAGAGGTTTAATAGGTCATTTCCACCACAAATTCTGATAATTTGACAAAGTAGCATGTCTTTTGTGCCAAGGCCCTGGAGAGAGTTCACATCCGCCATATTCTGGCTCCCGTTCTCAACTCTGCTCCAGGAGCTGTAGAGAAATTTGTGGCAGTGTCTCTGCCAGCTGGGAGGACAAGTCTTTCTGCTGTCTCGGCCTAGACCTCCCCAATCTTATGGTGAGCTAAGGGAGGTTCTGCCTTTGACCACAGCCTAGCCTTTTCCTGAGGCGCTCACTTAAAAACGGCTTGGCTGAAATGAGTCCTGTCTGGGAGAATATTTCCCATATGGATTCAGAGGAAGCTTCCCATGTGTTGCCTGTAAGCAGAGCTATTCCTAGTCTGTCAGCTCTGTGATGACAATTGGACTAAATTAAGCCTTACTCTATGCCTGTGGTCTGGCATTAGGACATGACACCTTGGCTAGTATCTTCAATATCTGGTCACACCCAGAAATGAGACAGATCCAAGACTCTTTGGCTTACAAGATCAGGCAGTTATGAGGAGGATTGGCCACTGGCCCAACATAAGAGCAGAGTGAATGTGGAGCTGTATATCATGTGATGCAGGAACACCATCTTTCCTCTCACATTCCCAAACCTGGTGGCTGGATTTGCAGAAAGGGAGAATGCTACAAGGCGCATTCTTTGCTCCAGGAGCCCAGATGAAATTGGTCCATGGGCCACAATGTTGATTCATGCATAAGGATGAACATTCAGTCAGGGAGGGCAGTGTGGGCCTAAGAGTTCTCCTAGGAACAGGAGAGAAAGGCCAATGTGGGAGATGAAATTAATTTCATCCAGAACAAATTAGAGGGGGTAGGAGGAGGAAGAGGTTCTGTGGGAATTGTACGGTTAACTTACTGCAACTTGTGTCCTATAAAGAGACCATCCATACACTAAAAAGCTTGTGATAAAAAAACAGGTTTTCAGCAACATTATTTACCCTTTTACCTCAGCCACCAGTAAAGGTAAGCACAGTCCTGTTTTAGAAGGGAACTGTGTGATGATGCTTCTGTAATCCAAGGACCCCATTACCTTTTAGCCTGGGAGCATCTCAGAAACTTTAACACACAGGGAGCCCACTCAAAGGATGAAGACCTTAAAGTCCTGTGTAAATGTGATGGTATGTAAATAACTTTGCTCAGGTTTTGCCAAAGCCATGTTTACTAAGGGCACTCGTATGTGGCAAAGTAAAAAAGGTACTTGGGTCTGCTCCAGTTCCCCTTTCTGCTGTAGCAAAGACCTCAAAAGGGAAGTGGGGACCTGTGCACTGTGTGACAGTCTTCTTTTACTGGACGCACCGGGATTAGAGAAAAATCAGAGACGGAGGGATTTTACTGAGTTCACACATCACAGCCTCACTCACTGCTTCTGACTCTATGGAGCATACTGCTTCCCAGCAAGGTCTTGCCTACCTTTGCTCTACCAAAAAAGCCCCAAGCCAAGACCACCTCTTGCATCTCTTTCTTTTTTCAGGGATCTTTTCCATCACCTGCAGGCCTTCAGGATAAGATGGAACTTATCTTTATAACCATTTATTAATGTCGTCGACTGATGAACTGGCAAGAGAACAATCTGGCGGAGCAGTGAGTCTGCTGAGAAACGACCAGTGGGAGGGCTGGGTGAGACAGCAACGGACTGTAATCAGGCTTGCACCATCTGATTTTTCTTCTCTTATGCTGACAGATTCTTGGCTCAGACCCAGTAACTTCCAGAGGGTAAAGGATGGCAGCTAATATTTTGGCACAAGAATTAACATAGCTATCCCAAGATGGCATTGCAGGATGTCAGAGAATGATCAGCTCAGAGGGGTGCAAGGTGGTAAAAATGTGGCTTACAGGGTTAAGCCATGTTAGAATGAACTTGCTCCGCCAGTCCAAAACAGCTGAAAAGTTGGTTATCTCCATTTATTAGTTTAATCCTTTAATCCACCTTGCTGTCCAATTAGATTAATGGAACTAGAACCCTATTTCCAGCTTGACCTGTGTTATCACACTTATAAAATGGGAATAAAGGTATTTATGTGTCTGAAAGGGACATGGAGGTTCCTGGGTGAAGACTGCCACACGGTTTATTTACTGAGGGCTGAACGGCTCGTTAGTGACCTGAAGAGCATAGGAGGGCTTGGGGGACTAATCCACTGTCGGAAGACAAGGCGATGTTCGCACTATGATGTTGCCTAACAAAAATTTTAATGGTTCAAAGGAGAATTTATTGCTTTGCTCAAGTGCTCCTGAATGCACAGATTTATTTTTTTTTAAATACATAATGGCTGTGGCTAAACTGGTTTATATATTAAGAACTGGATCTGCTTGCAAGCAGGATCTGTGATAACTATTTAATGGAAACCAGTGAAATGTTTTGCTGGCATGTCTGTAGGACTTTCCTTAAATTGCTAGAGGTGTTCAGATGAGTTTCCCTGACAGGCGCTGACACTCTTTTTCTCTTCATGGGCCAGATTCTGAACCCATGGCTTACTCTCCAGAGCATTTTGACTTCAATAGTCCCCTTGACCGATGAGACTGCTTATGGAGAAAGGCCAATGCTGAGCCACTCTTGACACCAGAGACTTTTGGAAGTCAATGGGGTTGAAACAGTAACTATTCACCAGAGAAAGACTTTTCTGAAAGGACTCCCATGTTGCACTTTATACAGTGCCTGAGGTGCATATGTCTATCTCAGCATCAAATTAAAATTTGCTCTGTGTACTGAAGCATGCTAGGTAGGGAAGGCAAAAGTGGTTAAGGCACTCATCAGGATTTGGGAGACCTTGGTTTAATTCTCTGCTCTAAGACTGGTTCCCTGCTTGACCCTGAGGCTGTCCCTCAACCCTGCAGTGTTTCATTTGTAAAATGGGCAGGGTATCACAGCGTTCCTACACAGGAATGCAGCAGGGAGAAAGTGTTAGAGACTAGGATGTCTTTAATGTACTGGTAAAGATAAGATACCACGGAAGCCATAAGAGCTTACAATCAATTGAAACAAAGCTCTGGGAATTCTCTGTGTTTCTTTATTTCTCTCTGAGCATTATCTGCATTAATAGGTGAGGGCATATGAAAAGTGTACTATTTTTTAACAGTCTCTCAACTCCTGCCACTTGTTCTTTGCCCCCAAAGTCTTATTGCTACATCCAAGATACTACATGGTAAATCTACCCTGAACCACATTTTTTTAGTCACTGTGTACCCTGTGATCTCTGAACTAACATCTGTCAGAGACTGCTGCTTCGGTCAAAGCCACAGGAACATGAGGTAATACACAGCTTTCTCATTCCGAAAACCTGGTGTGGGAATGACATGAGCTCACTCGCCACTTTTGCACTGGGTAAACAGCCTGCAAATGGAATAATAAAAAAAAAAAGATGCTTATGATTGCAAAGGATCCTGGGAAAAACTTTTAAAAAGCCATAGTGGTGAACTGTTTCTAGCCAAGTTTCTGGCAGTCACATTGTTCAAAGATAAACCTTGCCCCTGCAGACTTCAGTATTCCAAAACAAGTATTTTCTGGCACAGGACCTTTCTCAGAGAGGCTGATTTGATGACCCATAGCCTGTAAAATCATAGAATAATTTAGACTGGACGGCACCTTTGGAGGTCTCTGGTCCCATTCATGCCACAAGACTTCTATGGGTTCCACCAGGATCCGTCTGGAGGAAAATGAAAGATAATACAATGGAGATAGCTTTGGGAACTGTAATAGCAACATCTTTGATGATTAGGATGGTTTTACTGCTTTTCCTGTTAGGGAAATTAATAAAGGTGTCTTCATAAGGCAGCAACATCCAGTGGGTTGGGAACAAGGAATTAAGAGCCAGACCTTGGCTCTGTTTTGAATATACATCCTCTTGCTGTATAACACTGAATAGAACAATTGTTCTTTTTGTATTGCCTAATGAAAATGCTATCACCATCTTCAGCAGCAGTAACAGAGAGCTTTGTCTAGTGGATAAAACACTTCCCAGGAGTCAGGAATCCTGATTCCAGCTCTGACACTGGCTTGCTCTGTCACCTCAGACAATTCACTTGTCCTCTTTTTCCCCTCATCTGGAAAATGTCCTTTGAGATGCACTGATGAAAATCTCTGTGAGTGAACTTCGAAAATACAACTTATTATATTAATTGGGAGTATATTTAGTCCTGCTTGAATGACTGAATGCTTGATATAAAAAGCCTGGAAAACATAACTTTTTTTTGAAACAAAGTCAGGTGAAAACTGCCAGAGAAGCAGGATTTTTAGCTTTCAGTAGGTATTTACCTGAATCCTACTTGAAAAGCTCTAGGTTTAATGAAGCCCAAGCTCAGGGCTTGGTCAAGTGAGCAAGTTGTCTGTGCTATTTGCAAAACAGAGATACTTCTTGAAAGCTGGACTATAGCAAGGATGGCCACTTCCAAACACAGGGCTCTGAGCACAGCCTGACCGTACTCTCTGTCTGCCAGGCTCACACTGATATTAGGGACAAGCAGCATGTGACAGCCCAGAAGGAGTTATGAGCAGAGAAACCAGGTGATAAGTTTCCATTTTTATTAAACATTCAGTTTGGCTCAACAAGTAAATGCCACTGGGGAAAAGCTCTCAGATCCTACATCTTCAAATATGCTGAGGTTAGGCTCTGCTCTTTGGAAGAATCTGGACACGATATTAACTGGCTTTAGTTCTGTTTTGAAGCTGATTCTACACCTGGAAACAGCACAATCTGTCATTACGCCTGAGTGGGCACAGAAATCCTGGGCAAAGAAATGGGAGAGCACCTCTGTCCCATGTAAATGAAACCTTAGCATTCTCTCTCTCAAACCAGAGAGACAGTATCACTGCAGAGCAACTGCACAACCAGGTCTAGAACATGCCCCTTTTCTAGAGCATAAACCACCCATTTACAGATGGTAGAAGAACAAAGGAGAAAGATCATAATTGGATCTCACTGTTTGTGGTTTTATTTTCTCCCCTCCCTTGGCTCTCTAATGAGAGTCAGCAATTTGAAGAGTTTGTGGACATAGAGTTCACTGGAGGAGCTTTCATTTCATGGTTCCCCATTTGTGCTCATTGCCAACTTTACAGCTAATTGAAACAAAACTGAGCTTGTAGATTAAATGGCAACCCCTGGGATTTGTTTCTGCAATTACCAGTGCTCCTCCTAGACAGATTCTAATTCAACAGCAAGTTCCTGGACCCACATGCAGAAAACACTGGGAAAAATCCCACTGCCTGGATGACATCAGAGTTAACTCTGTCCAGTCCATTACAGTCCCTGCAGATCTTAACAACTGTAGGCAAAACTCTGGCCTGTTGAAATCTGGGAAATTTGCCACCAGCTTCATATAGTTAGATGAAGGCTAGGATTTCACCTTGGAAGACTGAAGGAACTGTCTTTTCTTGACAGCACAACATTTTCAGCTTTGCAGCTTGCCTCACAATGGCTTAAGTTTTACAGAGTGCATTTTCCCTCAGTGTGGTCAAAGTTATTCATGCATTTCATAAAAACACATGCTCAGCTTTGGAGCATAACCTTTTGCAAGCCCCTAGCAGATACCCTTGTGCCCAGATTGAATTCCCTGGGTGGGAAGAAAGAGGACTACAAAATGCAGCATTTGCAAAAAGCTTTTTGAAAGCAGTTTCCAGGGGTTAAAAAGAAACTAGTCACCTCTGAACTACTTTCACCAACAGATACTCAATTTGAAAAGTATTCACAGACCAGGGAATGAATACGTGGTTAAGCAGATTCATAATGCGATCACTAGGCAAGAACAAAGTTGGCTTTTGCTGTATCTTCTCATTGGCAAATAGAGCTAGAGAGAATGCACACCGACTGGCGATGACTTCTACTACCATATCCGTTTCCATGGTGTAAAGCGAAATTCATCTGCCAACTCACTGACAAACTTTCTCCACTTCTAATTCAATTGAACCTGCTCTCATTCCAGACAGTGCAGCTGGAGAGTTAACCTGATAGAACAGAGCAGGAACCAGCCATATCTGGTTCTGGATCACCTTTTCTTGCCCTCTTTCAGCTCACCATTAGGAATTTAAGCATGGAACAAACCCTAAATTGCTCTAAGTGATGTTACAAGCCAAACAATCCTTGGCTCAGCCCTGGGAAACAGGCAGTTTTCATCCAGCTTTTCACTGAACATCAAAGGATATAGTAAAACTGGAATAGGTATGCAAGAGAATGGCTGGACAACTTCTGTGTGAGAATGCACTAAGATGCTCGAAGGTAGAAAAGAAGACAGATATGCTCAACGTCTATAAAACTACAGGGAGCATTGAGTGAGAGATGAGGGATGGACAGTACCTTGCAAGTTCTGAGAGCTGCAGGACATCAATTGGAATCAGCTGGAGGTGGGTACAGAGCAGAAGAGGGGAGATAGGTCTTTACACAGTTGCACAGGCAGTTAAACTATGGAGGTCTCTGCCACGTGTCAGCCATATACATGGGCTCAAAAGTTAGTTAGACAAAAGCATGCAAGAAAAATCAATTGCAGAGGTATTAAAACACAACAGATACCACTTCTGTCTCAAAGTCTCTGAACCACAATTTTCCAGAGGCTGAGGGAGAACACCTTGGGGAAGTACTGATATCATCTGCCTTGTCTTTATACTTTTCCCTGGACATCTGCTATAAACTACCAGTGCAGACAGGATCCTTAAGAAACTGGGTATAAGAACATACGAGCTGTCACCCTGGGTCAGGCCAAAGATCCGTCTGTGCTCAGAAGCAGACACTTGCTCATGCTAAAGGGGGGAGCATATGAAAGAAATACAGCCCTGCTTCTCTCAGCAACTGCCCCCTGCCACTCAGGTTCTCACAATCCACAGTGTAAGGGCATTCTGAGCCAGAGACTGGATACAGATGTTTATTTACCTTGATAGATTTAAAAAGTGATTGAACAACTCTAATGGGAGGGAAATCCACCTATGATTTCAGTCTTTACATGAGTTCAGCTGCCTGAGCATCTCTGCATTCCTGCCTATCTCCTTTCTGAAGCATTGTCTAATTCAATGAAGCACAACGCAGATGGAGAGCTCAGTGATGCTACATTTCTCCACATCTTGTGGAAATAGTCAGGTAGAGAGGAATGAAATCTTACTAGCTCTCCCAGGGAGAGAAAGCATGCTCAGCCTAAGCCCTATTACACATCAGAGTACTCACACAGGGTGGTGCGTATTGGAAAGGTGGCAGTATGTGTTCTGCCCTCACAGGGTAATTGGTTTCATTGTCAAGTTGGCTGTTGAGACCTGGTCCATTTGCCCAATTCAATCCACACCGGGCTTTCCACATCTTTGCTCCAAAGCCCTGTTTATGAAGACAAAAACAGGGACTTGGCGGCTGCCATGCAAATGTCACATTTTATGAGCAAGACAATTGCTGTAAGAAGGGCTTTTTTCTCCTTTTTTTTGGCAGGCTTTCAATCCATGGCCTGGGTCTCCATGCCCCCCGGCTCCCCCACCACACAGTACAGAAATGGACACTGCAAATTTCTGTCTGAGGCCAGCCTTGGCAACGGAGCCAACGAGAAGAGAAACAGCCTGTGCTCTAATAAGTAAAATATTTATGTCTTGCTTTGGCTAACATACCCTCTCTCAATAAAATATTTTTCCCAGGAGGAAATCTTATGAAAGGGAGGGGGTTCCTCTACTATGTCCCCAAATCATTCTTTTCCGCTCCCCTTCAAAAGCCTCAAAATCAAAGGACACTGTACTCTGAAGCTTTTTCTTGCCATTCTTGACTTTGTTATCATTAGTTATTACAATCATTATATTGATTACCATTACGAGTTCTCAAGAGGCCCTGGCTAATCAGCACCCCATTCCAGGAAACGCTCTGACAAATCTCTCACAGCATATGCATACACAAAGCTTGTAGTCTAAAAAGACCAGCTACACAGACTGTTAACCCGTTCCCATGCCAGGGAACTGCAGCGCAGAAAACTCAAGCAGTTTAGCGACAGCCACTGTGGGAGCCCGGGTCAGAGAGGGAACACAGCTCTTAACTGATGCTAAAGAGAACAGGATGGTCATTTCTCACTGCGTTTCAGGTGACCATTCTGCCACATGAAGAGATCCTTGAGAGACTCTTCACCCACGGAAGAGTCATTGATGGTGTTCTGCACTTTAGCTCATTGCTAACTTCGCAGCCAACCAGTGCTCCAGGTTTACAGCTCAAATAGACATCCATGTGATTTAGGGCAGGCCCTAGTTCAGGTGGAGGGTTACTGACCAGACATGTACAGGGTAGATTCACCCTGCTGGGAACTGCCGCTCCTGTGCATCAGGACAGACAGCACACGCTGCCTTTCAACAGAAGATTATGCTGCTACACCTGGGACCACTAACAAAATTTTAACCTCTTTCTGGACACATCATCTCCACCACTCTGCAGTGCAGGTGACATGATCACTCATGGCAACTGCTCTCTCTCTTGCTAGCATTATATTACAGATGCTTTTGGCCTATCCCAGGCGATGACTTGTATCACCTTTCTTATTTAAGGGAGGAGACAGAACTGCTGTACCCACCCAAGTGAAGAGAAAGACTCTGAGCTTTGATGGAGCAAGATTTGATGGAGCTACAGGCATGCAGTCAAGTTTTGATTCTTACAAAGATGTGCCCATCTACATAGAAACAAAGCTGTGTTGTCACTAAACCACAAGACACATCCTTGCAATCTGAAGTTCCTCCCCCCAGTTTTGCTGTGACTAACTGGCAGGGGATTAAAATGAAGGGAGGCAGTAGACACCTCTGCTGTTGTAGAGATACCTCCTCCTCAGAATGCTTTTTGCTCACTGCTTACCTGGATTTCAGATTAACCTCACATGCACTTACAGATCCTTCTTCACCATCTATCTCTGGGTCCCCATTTCCATAACAACACAGAGTTTTGTTTATATGTTTACAATATCTGTGTGTGAATGCATGAAGCCGTGTTCTTGGGGTAAAACAGATGAAACATCATTTTCTTTACTTGCCTCAGGCCTTCTCTGCAAACTTATTGCACCTTGACCTTGAGAGTTTCCAAAAGGCAGCTGCGAGACAATCCAGGAGGCACAGCTGTGATTTGAGCAGGCCCTTATTAGATCCCCAAAAGTACGTATGTGACAGAGATATTAGGAATGTCTCAATCTTGAAAAAGGTTTCAGTGGCGACTCACCTTATTATATCCCAGAGAATCCAACTCAGTCGTAAATCCCTAGTAACCAGCCTGCATTATGTTTTTGTGATGGAAATCCAGCTACCAGCTCTCAGATGGCAAAACCCTGCAGATGTCACTTACTTCCGCTCTATTTGAACTAATGACCTCAAAGCAAAGGGCTCCACGTTTGACTACTACTTCCCAGACTCACTCAGCCTCTCCTTCTTGGTCACCAGCCTCCCAGAAAACATGCTACGGTGGAGAGGAGGAGGGAAGGAGAACAACAAACAAAAACAACCCCAGACTCTATTACCTCTAAAGGAACCACAAGAGGAAAAGTCCCATGGATACCAATGGCAAGAACACACACAAACTGCAAGGAAAATAGAAAAGAAAACCCTATTTGGGATTTTAAAAGAAGAGTTGAGCATGCACACACAATACCCTTTGGCAAAGGAGCCCAGGCCAGAAAGTGCTGCAACTCCAACATGCTGTGCTCAGAGAAGGTGTTAATGGTCCAGCCATCCTGCATTATTACACACAAACAGGAGAGGCCCTGCAGAACTGTAGGGGTCTTTAAGATCCCCACCCAGATGGAAAGAGCAGAGAGAGTTATGTAGGATTAACACAAGGGGAGAGGAAGGAAAGAGGTGAAGGAAAGGTAATGTCCCAAGCACTAGAGCTCTGAGCTAACAAGGCAGGTCTGTTGTGTCTCACACATTGAAATGGGGATGCTCTGGCTGCCCCCCCTCCCACACCTCGGCCTCTGCTTCATGCACTCACAGCAGGACACCAGGGCTCCTCTCCTCTCTGGGACTCTGTGGGCCAGACCTCTGATTTATTGACCAGCTGCGTTTAGGGTCACCAGCCCCAAACTCCTTTAAACTCCCAGTAGAAGTCAGAGGTTTCAGGCACTTTGTCTGCTTGGAAGGAACCACCCAAGATGTGTTTGCAGCTGATGCCTGTAGCTGTGGTCTCTTCCTAACATGATCAGAAATACTGTCTCTTATGCTTGGGGAAAGAAATACTGGAAAGGTCGTGACATTGGCCTATGTGTGTTTGCTTAATGAGAGCTAGTGAAATCTTCATCCAGGTGTCAACCTTCCTGACCCTGCAACCACACGCCATAATCTTCATGTGGCTATGAGCCCCCAGGCACAAAGCTCTGCATGAAAGCCAGGAGTGTGCATGCTTGTGGTCTGGGAATTTACATGCAACATGGAATGGGGGGTATTTCCCCAAAGCCTGCCACCACAAACAAAATGGGATACCCAAGAACTGCTTCTCTTGGCCAGTGATGCTGTAACAAAATCTCATGTCCAGAAAAAAGAACAGGTCATACCCAAGTACAGGCTAAAGCTTTGCAAGTATTAATACTGAGGGGAGAGACATTATTAGACTGCACAAGACCACAGGGTGTGGCTGATTCTTCATTATGCAGAGGTTTTAATAAACACTGAAATTTTCTAAATTGGCCATAAATTAAATGGGCTTAGGTGAAGGAGACATTAAATGAAGTTCTGCTAGCTAACCTCTGAAAGAGAGTAATTTGTGATAGTATTGAACACTCATGGATCTCTACTGCAACACAAAGTTTATGCATAACCTGCATAACCAGCTGCTATGAGAGATTATTCATGTCCAGAATAAAATACTGCTGAAAATTCAAACAGTAAGCTGAATTTCTAGAGAGGCCAGTACTGGCTTTCACATTTGCAGGCATGATTCACCACCCCCATCTCTATAAGAATTCTTCTCAGAAATGTTTGGAGACCATTTTTAACCGGTATGTTGAGGGGCAATTCCAGAGTTATAATCAACTGCACACTACTAGGCAAAGTGCTGGACTGTTGAACTCATGTACAATTTTCCTGTGGATTAGATCAAATTCGTGATGTAGGAAAATCTATTAGGGCCTCTGTTCTGTTTTCACTACTGAGAGCTTAACGCACATGTTACTGACTTCAACCAAGTGATTTCCAACATATACCTGTGAGAATGCAGGATCAAACCACAATGTGTTATGTTTCAAAATATTTTTTCACAATAAGTTGCTTTAGTGGACTCACTTTTCACCCCTAGAGAGCTGACTGTAATGAGATCACACAGAGAAAGGATATAGAGTTTCACCCTAATCTCCAGGAGACAATAGGCCATATCCAAAAATCCTCTCTCAAATCAGTGGTACTTTATGTTGTGGAGCAATACCATCTGTGGAGATAATTTGAAGGAAGCAGCGAGGTCAGAATTTCTACTGTCACATGAAGATTTGGAGTGTACATATCAGGGATGCTGTAAGGGTATGTTTGCTCCCAGTTTAGGAAATTCTTCAGTCGATGCTTTTCCTAAAGCCTCGCCTCCTGGAGTCTCGTGAATATCTGAGACATTTTTTCTATTGTTCTTTTTTTTCTCTACTTTAATTTAAAAAATAAAAAGTTCTTTGGAATCATGTTTTCTAATAGGAACAACTTCAAAATGCGTCACGAAGGTGGGAGCACATTTAATATCTTACTGTGGATGAATCTGCTGTGACTTTTCCTTCAGCAACAGAAAGCAGCACGACAGGTGGATTTCAGGCAGTAGCTAGATCAGATCTGAACTGTATTGCTACAAGGAAACAAGAATCATAAAAGTGACTCTCATAAAATCGTGGAGCAAATTAGTGTAATCAGATTGCACTAATACTAGTCCAACACTCCAGCTAACAAATGTGTGAGGGGAAACGTTTGTCCCTGCCCTATCTGCATCACTCCAAGTTTTAACTGGTGTATTTAATCCTTCATTTTCAACACCAACATTTTACATTCAAGAAAAAAAAGTGGTGTTCATCAGTTCTAATTAAATTACATGCTTTATTTTTTTAATTAAATAGCCTAAAAGGAAATAAACTGGAAGAAATATTCTAACAAATGACTTAGAAGTATTTCATATGTATCTAAGAAGGGAGCCAAATACAAATTGACAGCTTAGTGCAAGAGAACTTCAATCTGGGTTTTATTGCAATAACAAAAGTGCGTATTTAAAAGCCTTCACACAGAGCATCTATTCAGAAACAAGCCTGAAGACAGTCAGGGAATTAAAAAGAGGATAGTGTTTTGAATTAATCTAGAACATTTTTGCGGATTAGTTTACAAGCACAGAATGCCTCAGGGGGCTAGGGAGAGCGCAGAGCACTGAAGTCAGAGGGATCTGTCTTTTTCCTGTTGCTGGTGATTAGTTCATATCTCTTTGACACCATGTTTACAAGCCCCTAATTGCCTCATTAATACCTCATTATTACTTAGAAAGTGAAGAAGCTTGTAGCTTTGAAGCTGCTTTGCTGCACTTGAAGGCAAATATAGGGTGAAATTTGAATGTGTTGGTACTAATTAAAGTTGAAGTCTGTTTCCTGTTGCTTGTGGGTGGGTGTTAATAGCTTCAAAGAAAAAATTAGGCTTCAATTTATATTACACGCCTCCTAACTTACACACACAGAATAAGTGCAAGTAAGAAGCCCATTCCTGCAAACTGGATTTACAAAGGGACACAGATCCACATGTCTATTTTCTTTCATGCTTTTTACACATGGATCAGACTCTATGAAGGCTCATTCACTCTATATCAGAATGTCTGGAGCAGACTGAAGCTGGCCAGTTCAGTCCACGCAGATACAGCAAGTACCTTCCCATGCTGTCGTGCATGTACAGCACACCATATTCTCTTTTTCTACCAGAACTGGGAAGATAAACTGACTAACCACTGCGTAAAACTGACCTGGGTCCATTTGCCTCCTGCTCTGGATGGACTTTTTTTCCAGGTCACCCTGGAAAAGCTTGTTTCAAAGCAAAGCTAAAATCAGGCACAGAAAGCTCATCTCATGACCTGTCACTTCCAACCATATGTACGTATTTTTAATATATATATATGTATGTATACTCACATAAAAAATAAGTATGCATGTATACATAATAACACACAGCATATTGCCGCATCCAGTAAGCACATTCTGCCTGAAATGTGTCTGAAGCTGTGACATCTTTGAACAGGGATCCAGTTTTCAAACGACTGTGCACAACTATTTCAGTATACAAATTGCAAATAAGCCGGTGACCACAATTATGGTTACTGGATTATCATATATATGAATAAATGAGATGTTTAGAACCTCACTTGGGCTGCAGAGATGCACTGGCTGATAATGTTCTCAAGGAATTTTCTTCCAGCCCTAGACAGAAGAGAGACAAAGCAGACATTAACCACAACAAAATCATTTCCATGGGAAATTTTAAAAAGAAATGTGCTTTCTTTCAATTAGCTTGTTTTCAGGGGTCTGGGGGATGTTGTGAATGGAGAACGGGGTAAAGGGGAAGGAAAAGATATCCATTTTTGGTAAAAGCATTCAGTTTCTTAATAAGAATTTTCAATGAGAAAAATAGTGAAAAATAGTCTTTGCTGAAAGCAAATGGAAAACCCTACACAGACTGGAGGATTTGGATACAAAATTAAAATATTTTCCATACAAATTAGATTCCCAAAGAGGCATTTTTCACCAGCATTGTTTTTCAGTGGTGGGGGCTGGGAGTCAGTGCAGAAAAAAATCAAGTCTAGAAGGTTGAACATTCCCCAATGAAGTAGTAAGGATTTGGCTAACAGTCCCCAAGACTCAGGATTTAGCTCAGACTGCTCAGAGTTGCTGCCGTTTAACAGGCCTTCTTGTCACAGGCCCAGGACAGCAGGGTCTTGGCTTACCATTAGCACTTTTAAGGCAGAGCTCAGAACAACTCAGCCTCTCACGTTCCTCTCATACCTTGCATCTCCTCTAAGAGGAAGTAAGTTGATAAAATTCTGACTTAATTTTATTTCAGCATTAAAAACAATCTAAAAATGTCGATGACATTAAATTACATACCTAACTTGACAGCATCCCTTTACATACATGACTGTAAAGAATACAAATATGAAACAGAAAATTTACCTAAAATTATTGGTCAGAAACCCAGTCTACAAAATGGGTAAGGAAGGAACCCCCTCCTCCTGAGTTGTATATACAGTATCTTTGATTTATATCAAACATTTAAAAAAGTATTAAAACAAAAATAATTAAGGCAAGCCAAATCCTTTTCTTGCCAGCACGCAAAGCTTGTCCGACTGGACATATTGAGGCTATCAATTGGTGGTGTGTATTTATAACCTAATGCTCAGACAACTTGGAACGACAAATGCAAACAGCCACAAAGAAGTCACTTTGTTCGCTTGGCACAAACAAATCCCTGAGATGAAAAGCAGCCTGGAGTTTATTTTGGGCCAAGCTTCCTCATCTGACAATCCACGATGTGGCACAGAAAGGGCAGTGTTACCAAAGGACACAAAGCACACGGAGATGCACCATTAGAGCAAACACAGACCAGGGTGCCAGATTTTGTTATTCTTGCTTCTTCCTTCCCAGAATGGATGTCACTTTCCCTCCCTTCTTCTCCCCAAAGCACATTGGTTTGGAGCTTGGGGTTTTCTTTTTAAGGACCAGGCTTGTCAGCACGGCCTGTAAAGCTCTTACAGCTGTAATTTAAAACTGAATCGTGTTGATTGAAAACACGGCTAGCATCCGACTGCAGATATGTCTGAAGACTTCCACATGCATAGCCAAATGAGGACTGGTGAGGACATGGTGAGATTTGCCAAAAATATTAAAGCAAGCTCTGCAGGAGATGAGCCACAACTGTGCACCGGTAGTAAGCAGCCTGGGAAATGCCTATCTAGAGATCTGGTAGGTTCCCTTAACCACTAAGCCATGGAGACCTGAGCTGCCTAAGCAATACAAGGAAAAAAGGCACTGTGGTAGCCAGTCATTCTCAAGAGGTTTCTCAGAACAGGAAGTCCAAATCCCAAATTGGATGAGGAAATCTCAGTGGACTCCAGGTTGGTTTGATATTGATATCTCATTTATCCTCCTACCAACATGACCAAAGCACAAGAGAAGCAACCGAGGAGAATGGGAGGAGTAAAAGAAATCCAGCAGAGTGGTTAGCCAGTGAACATGCAGCTTACTGGAAGGATAACACATTGCCTTTTGTGGGGAATTAGCTAAGAGAAAGGCAGCAAGCTGACAACTATCAAAAGATAATGAACAGAGGTTGCAGGAGACCAGGTGCAGTTTGGTTCTAGGAATGCTGACATATGTTGTTTCAGTTCAAAGGGAGTATCTTACCATATTCCATGGCTCCATCAGGGGAGGATCTGGTAAGGCTTCTAGTCCTTATCTCAGTGGGCAGACACTGACACTGAGCCTCGAGTCACATTGTCCCATGCACGGATAATGGGAAGCTTGGCTGTTTGATGGTATGATGCCTTCATTCTTCATCCCTTCATCCCCTTAGATATGTCAGGGAGCTAAAGGCATGAGAAAGTCTTAATAAAGCTTTAACCTTCTGATGACACTCAGGCTTTAAAAGGAGGGTCATAGGTGATCTGGGTACTTTTCTCTTATTTCACTTAAAAAAAATGGATTTCCCACAGCTCCTTAAACACCGGAATAGATATGCATATATTTTTCAGTATATGGATTCAAATCCTTGGTTTCTTTGGCAAAAGGCCATATAAATTCTCATGGATTTGTTATTGCCTGCTATAAATTTACTACTCAGAAAGAATAATATTTCATTTGCTTTATCGTCGGTGCCTCTGAAGAGGGTGAAAATAGATTTAAGTCTTTCATTGGGCATCTTCATGAGGGCAGAGAAGGAACACAAGAAGAAGCCAAAAAGGACACTTAAAGAATTGATATAAGGCTCCATCATCTATAATTCAGTTGATAAACTCAGGTCTCCTTTGGAATGAATTACAATGCCAAGAGATTTGTTCTGTAAATTCTGTCCAGAACTTGGCAACACCACTTCTAAGAAAGAAAGCAAACTCCTAGGTTTAGTCATGTAACCCTGGGGACTTAAGCAATACTTTCCATCTGAATAAGCAGAGGGTTTGATCTTACTCATGTTGGCTCTTATGCTCTTCCTATTTTACACAGAGGAATAGGGACAGTAGAGACAGTTCACCAGCACAGGTAGGAACAGGACATCAAACTCATGTTCAGTTTACATATTCATGGGTACATACACAGCTGCATGGAGTTAAATCCATCAAGCTAAAGCCACTCCCAGGGCAGCTCTACTTATTCCATGATCCTTTACTGTCTCCACAGCAACCTCATTTAGAGAGGACACTGCAGGGATCTTGTCTCCCTGTATCAGCCCCAAAATGAGGTAGGCTTGGGATGAAGAGACCAGGACCTGGACTCCAGCAGGAAGAGATCCAAGTGCGCAGAAAAGTGTGTTTGGTTTTGTGTGACGGTGTAGAGCGAAATCAAGGATTCATGCTGTTTGTGCTCTGGAGCTTCTCCAAAACGTATGTTCAGACCCAGACTTGCCTCCATTTGTCAAGCTTATTTAGCTTGAAGAGTCTGACCATGTGGCTACCACCGTATTAGTATCGGAGATATATTAAGTTTATACTACTGAACAAATTTATGACCTGAAAGCCTGATCCTTGTCATTGGGGATCCAAGATGTGGACAGATGAAGCAATTTGCCCAAAGTCAAGAAAAGGGTGGGTTACAAAGCTGAGGATTAAAACACAACCCCTGAGTCCCATGTGACTGACCAGGTCCCAGGGTGATCCTTTCTCCAGTGATTGAAAGATCAGTGAATTGCTCTCTAAATGCTTCCAACATGAACTCTCCAAAACACAGCAAATGGCATTTTTCACACTTTGACTAATGAAAGCTTGGCACATGGCATGAAAAATAAAATCCTCACTGCCAGCAGTACATATATATAAAATAATGTTTATTTCTACAGGGCTTGTGAATAAGCAAGACATTTTTCATCCATGAAAGGCAGTTTCTGTGTGTATGTGTAAGTTAGCAACAACAAAAAGTATGACTGATGATCCCAATGAACATCATCCCAGTGAGACTCAAATAGTTTCAACTTTTTGCTTCCTAAAAGAAAGTGTCTTTTTTACTTCACCCTGCGAACTTCTAGGTTTATTGTGGCTGTATTTCTCTGCTCTTGACAAAAATACATACATAACCCATCCTTTTGTTTCATGTTTATAGAATAGCTATCATCATAGGGTTAGGCATTTATAGATAGAGATTCAACAAAACGATGTGCTCAGAAAGCACAGCTCAGATTTTACATTGCCTGCAAGATCCACTTCCATATGAAAGAAAAGCTAGTTTCTGAAAAAGTGGGGAGAGCTCATTCTTCTTGCCAAATTATGACATTTTTCTTATTCTGTTCTTTTTTCCCTGCTTTCTTGGTTCTCTCCACATGACCAATGCTAACAGCGGGAGAGACTAGCCTAACTCCTCATGCAGGCAGACTAGAAGTGATTAGACACAAATTGGGACCAACAGAACACTATAAACACACTTTCAAAACAGACAGTATTTTCTCTGTCTGCTGAAAATGTTTTGGAAAAAAAGAGTGCACTAAAAAACCCCTGAAAATAGTAACTTCTGTGATAAACTGATATTGGAATCCTACCACATAGATAAAAGCTGACCTGGCCACAGCCTTCCAGTTCACAGCTAACATTTGATACCCATAAGGACAGAGCTCAGCAGAGGAGCCCTTGTAGGCATTTTAGGGACTTGCAATAGTGTGAAAGGTTTACTTTTTCTCAAGTGCAAAAGGATTACTGGAGCTATTGTAAATTTGCTTCAAAGAAACAAGAGAAGAGCTTTACAGTTCTGCAATAATCAGAAGATATGTAAAAAGAGATAGGTGATGTGCTTTAGCATAGCATAGCATCAGGTTTTATTTGATTAATTCTTCCCTACAGCTTGTAATGGATATACACAGTGTGATTTCAGGGCAGGAGTAGCTTCAAAGTACAATCCGAGTATCACAGATCCAAGCATGCACAGCTGGATCTCAAATATATAAGCCACTTTGAGTTACACAGGAGGAAGGAAAGGGGAAGATTACTATGATCTGAAATGTTAAAGCTTCTTTCACATGATTAAGTACATTTATATGTCTTACTCAAACTAGCACAAGTTGCTTCCAGGGAACAGAAAGTAACAAGTAGGACTCCACACTACGTATATGGGTGTACAACATAACATATGTCCTGCTCCTCACCTGAGGCTTCCTAAAAATAGGGCAAAATCATGTTTGGTGATTTGGACAGAGAACTGGCAGTGTTACAAGAAAATTACATGTATTGGAAAAGCTCCCTGTCATTTTCCTCCTGTGGGAGACAACAAGGGATACGCATGGAGAGGGGTAGGATCCCCTTCTAATAACCACCTCCAGGTTTCCTCATAAAGGGAGGCAGCCAAACTTCTCCTGCAGCAGGTGCCCTAGAAGACTATGTACGGAGAGGGTAGCCCATACTGGCTGCAGCAGCCCCAGTAACCCATTTATCAGGAAACATTGCCACAGGCTGTGTTGACATCGAGAGAGAATACCCCCGTGATGACCCTGCAAAAGCATTGCTGCAGTGCTGGCATAAACTTCCAGCCTCAGGGTCTCTCAGCACTACTAGTAGTTCTGCCTAAAGCAGAGTCCTCCTCCTTAGTGTAGCGATCTCCTCTCTAATTTTATAACTTCTTAGGCAAATCTGTTATTCACCCTTTTTAATGGATTTAGGATGACTTGGAAGGTCTCATCAAGTATTTGCATACAGGTCCAGAGGACCAAGAGTACGCTTTGTTCTGGACTACTATTAAAAAACAGTATGCAGATGACCAGAACCAAAAAGGCATCTGGTGGCCACGCAAAAGGCAGCCAGGCAATATCACTCCCTTCCATGCTAACTGGTAAGCTGGTACAGTCTTGACCATAGTCTCACTCAGGAAGGATCTTGGACTTGAATATACTCTTGGAAGTGCTGCCGGTGCTTGATTTGAAACAGCAGGCAGTCTGCATGTCCCTTCTCTGAAGACATGAAAGCTTCCTAGTGAAACTTGGCAGCTGAAGAGTCTAATCACCTTCATGGGGAGATCACCTAGACCATCTCTGACCAACTCCATAGCTCAGAAAGGTAAAATGGCTATTGTTGGAAGAACTTTCCTAGAATCCACCTGTAGGCCCAATCTTCCGCTCAGGAAAATGGGGACAGGACTTGAAGGAACCACTTGAGCTATACTTGCTGATGCATTACATCTCCACCACAGGAAATTTTTAAAAACGGATTAGATTGGCAGGGAAAGAAATAGCTGACTTTCAGAGGAGGTCTTTCCAAGCACAGGTGACAGATGAGACATCTCACACCATGGCACCATCCAGGAATAATATGGGAAAGAATAATGTGGGCACAGGATGGATGAAATGAGGTCAGTGGCTATTACTGAGTGCTACTGCCAGCCCCCACTCCTAAGTGAGATGGACATCTGGCTGGGATAGTGGAGGTCCATCTGACCCAACGCTGGTCAGGCTAGATGAGATCCCTTCTTGAGGGGAATGACTGTCTTTCTCTCTAGATGAGATCTACTTGTCTAAGATTCATGAAACCCAACATATAGACCTGTATGGCACTTCGAGATTAGGCAAGTTCAGATCCTGGCCAATTTCTATTGTTAAACTCACAAAACACTAAGATAAATAATGGAAAATGCTTCATCTGCTATTTATTTAGGGCAGTTTTGCCATGTGACATCAGAAAATATTCCACGGTGGAATTTATTAACATAAAAATGGACTTGGTAAGACTTTGTGATCTATTAAACTTCCAGCTAACTAGACTTTTGTTTATCCAGTCGACAGATGGTGTTTTTCTGAACCGGTTATGTTGATTCACAGCACTGAAGCGGTTACTGGAAAGAAGGACCATGAGTTTAATAAGGAGCAGGCCCATACACAGGCAACAAATGTGAGCCATATTCTACCAGCTCCAAAAGAAAAAAAGCAGCAGTTTTTAAACCAAATTACCAAAATATTGGCACATTTTGCATGTCTATTGTCTGTGTTCAAAGCCCCTGGAACAGGAATGCTGTTGGTAAATCAGCCACTTCAGACATATGCCCCAAGTTACTGCATTTGCTTGGGATATTCTGCTCCAGGTTAGGAGAAAGACAGTCACGCATAGACTCCTCTTTCAGAAGTGCTGTCTTGGAGGGCTGGTTTAGCCATTCTATAACAAAGACTCATCCCATTTACAAAACCCCTCTCAGACTTTTCATTAATAAATGCCAATGAACATAATATGATACCAAGGTTGTAGAAACCAATGGCAATCTAGAAACCAGGAAAAGAAAACATAGTGAATGACAATAAAGAGTGGAACATTTAAAGGACTCTTGAGCAGCTGAACTCCCAATCATTCTCTGAACATGAAAGAGATGTGAACTAAATTAAGTGGAGCTTCTGGAACTGCACACTGAACTATGCTGAACAGGAAGAAATCTCTTTGCTTATTAGGCCCCAAGGAAATAATCTATTGTGCTAAAGAAACAGCTATAGCCTTTGCTATGCAGCAGGGAGATTACTCCTGTTCAGGTGGATAAGTTGCTTTCAGACCTTTTTTTCACCATCTCTCTGATTTAATTTTAGGAATGGAACAGTAATGTTTTGATTAAGTTGCAGACAGAAGACCTCAAAATGACAGGATCCACCATACTTGTAGCAGAAGGACAGCAGAGGACAGGCTTCTGCCTCTATGGGCTCAAATCCAGAATATCTTTGAGATGATGGGAAAAAGAGCTGAAAAGCATATAATGGAGAGTTAATAGCACTCACCTATCCTACCATTTTGTGTGTATGCACATGCATATATATATGTATATATAAACACACTAATATATATAAACACACACACACATAGATACATACACCTTCCTAGGTGTGTGCATATATAATATTCTATACATACACAAACGCAGACTAAACTTTATACAGAGGGAGAATGCATACCACAGTCTGACACTGGGAAAGGTTTTCTTCAGCATATTTACATGCCTAGTCTCAGGCAGGATGTGGTCTGTCATTGCAGAGGCCACAGCACAAGGTGAGACTTTGCAAAATGTAATACAAGCTATTAATGCTGGTTGGTCTGCAAAATTCATACGTAGTCCTTAGAAGGGAGGATGTTAGGATTGAGAGGGGATTTTCTTCGAGAACTAGACTGGTTGTTTCTTGAATGCCAAGACAAAAGACACTGAATCGGACACAGCAGGACAAACAGGCAAGGAAGTAGAAGACTGACTACAGTGACTACATCATATTGGTTGCAATACCCAGGGAAAAGAGATGTGAAATGTTAAAACAGTTGTGATAATTCAGCAGTTTCAGGGCTGAGTTTCAGTGTGACAGCCTTAGGTAGTAGAGGTTTGTTCCTCTGACAACTACAGGTTTCAAATCATGAATTGCAAGACTGAACAATGATGTTATATGTGAATACAACTGCTAACATCAAAATCAATCTTCTACAGGAAAATCTGTATTTGCTAGACACATCACAGCACAGGTGTTATGGCAAACAACAAGTCATGGCATGATAGCTACCAGTGCAGCTGCTCTAGGCTTATTACTTTTTGAGTCCAGGACAGCTACATATAATGCCACCTGTGGATAAGAGAGCACAGAAATCTAACTAGGATGCTTAATTGGACCTGAGCAACTTGATCTAACATTGAAGTTAACCCTACTCAGAGTGAGGGTGTTGGACCAGACCTCATGAAGTCCCTTCCAACCTAAATTATTCTATGAACTGTAGCGTACAAAAAGATTGAATCTCATCTGCTATGTCTGGCGGGAGCAGAAGACACCTTCAGCTTCATTCATGGAAAAAGGAAAAGCTGGGTTCTGACTCTTCCAGTTTTGACACAGGACAGCTTTTGAGAGAGTCAGTGGGTGAGCCCGCGTTCCTTATTACAGGAAAGGCAAAAGAAATGCAGAGACTGAAATCCACTGGGTGCTTTGAAATTCTTCAAAAGAAAGTACACCACGGCAGAGACAGAGAAATACTGATACGGCACAGGCCAACAAAACGGTATTTTTCCTGGGAAGAAAGTGAGAGGAGAGGAAGAGACAAAAGGGTAGTGAGCCCTGTAAGGAGCATGTCCTGATAAAAAAGTGTTACGCTTCCCTGCATGCAAATACTGATCCCTCACAAGCTGTTTCCTCTCAGATCTAATAATCTTCTTTACCTGTTGGAAATGCACTGTAATTACAAGTTCCAATGCCAGCTTCTCATTAACAAAGAAATCTGCCCTCTGTTCCATGGGGTTTTGTTTTGCCTGATTAAAGATATTGTTAAAGCCTCCACAAATATTTTTTGTACCCACACGGACTCCTTATTGAATCTGGCTGTCTTCACTTCCTGTCTTAGTACAACTTACTTGCTAAGTTGTTGCCTCACCGCACCCCTGAAGTGGTTGCCTTTAAGTGGTTGGTGAAATGATTAATATTTATTTAGTAAAGCTCTTTGAAGATGATACATGACATAAATATCAGCTAACACTATTATGCTTCCAAAAAACAATACAGCTTTTGTAAGATTAAAAGCCTGTTCTCCCATTAGATTTCTTGAAATTTGTTAAAGCAAAATAACGTAACCTTCCCTTTGCAATTTATCCGTCTTATCTCTTCACAGTTTTTAATAGTCAGTATTTCCCATCTGATTACTGCTAATCACATTGTTATACTGCTTTTACAGCCTTAGGGTTTATTACAAAGCTTCTCTATTACTCCAGATAGGCACGAAACAGTAGCAGGTAGGGAGCAATATACATTTTCCAAAGATCAGAACCATTATTTAATGTTTTTGTAAATATTTACTTTAGAAGCAGGCTAAATGTTACTTAAGATTTGTTCTAAACTGCTGTGTTTGAAGGAAAAAATTCACGAGGACATATGGAACTCATCTGAAGGAGAAAAAAATGTTACAATTACACAAAAGAATTAATTTCCCTTGCTGTTACCGAAGAGTTATCTTCATAAAAGCTTGTGGCATGCTTTTGTATCTTAGGTGGAACATCGTGATACATATCGTGTGGTTTGTGGTCTCCTCTTCCTACCGCCTGAAGCTCTGGCTGCAGTTTCCCCAACCTGGCTGTCCCACCAAATCGGTACACACCCGCATCGCGCTCCCACTGGGATTTCTGTTCCTGTTCTGCTTTTTTTTTTCCCCCTTCTTCTTAGTCATCTTACCCACAAGCGGCATAAATCAAGGCGAGGCTGTGTTTTCACAGCTAGGCAGTTCTTGCAACATCAGGGCTGAGTTCAGGGAAACGGCTGGAAAACTTGCTATACCCACACACACACACCTGCCTTTTGGCTAATGGGAGCTGAGCACAGTGCCAAAGATGTTTGTTTATTCTTGCCCTGGGTGCTTTGATATGTATGCCATCGATGAGGGTAATCACCCTACCTCACAACATGGCACCCGTGACTGAATAGGGCCCCACATCGCCTTACAGACCTCCCAGGCGTCTTCTCCAGTGCATGAGATGTTGGGTCACGTCACTGGAGATGTCCCTATCAGCCTTCTGATGAGGCCCCTCTGTTCTTGCACTACTTTGGAAGAGATTTGGGAAGGAGGTGGAATGACGGTGGACCAAGTCAAAGCCAATCAGTCAGGCAAGCGCAACCATGTCACTTTGCAAGTAGCACTTGCTGAACACAAGGACGCAGTTTGGTCCAGCTGTGAACAAATGCAATAGTCCCCCATGCTACAGTGTCACAACAGCATCAAGCCTGTAGCTTTTAACTGATTTGTGGCAGCTTAGGGAAAAACAACAGGATACTGTGTTGTGACTGGAATTAGCCCTTGTGGTATTGCATCTGCTGGGACATGGGCTGCACAACCCTTCCTGCTCCAGACTTCATTTCAGGTGGGGGCTAAGCCACCTACAGTGACAGTCCAGCACCCTGCACGTTTGTGGGTGGGCTGGGAGTGAGTGCTAAGGCACATTTGGGAGAAAGGTGAGGCTGCTCGAGAGAGAGGATGGCATACGCACGTGCAGCCATGTCCTGCCCTCCCTGTCCTTGCGGGGTTGTGTTGTCACACCAGCAATGCTGGGGTGGCAAGCTGAGAGGCCCTGGTGTTGTGTCCGCCAAAGGCAGACAGGGCGGAAGGCATGTGAGAGCTCGCTGCCTACAAAGCAGCACACACTCACCTGCTGCCACACCACAACCCAACAGCACAGGGCCACGGGTGACTCCAGGCCACCGGCATCCTGTGCAGCCATGACTCGGTTGTCTCACTGGATCATCCTGTACTGCAGTGACAGGACACCTTGTGGGCTAAAAAACCTTCTGCCTCGTTCTGTCCCTCTGTGTCTTTCCCTTATCTGAACCTTATTCCTCAGGGCAGAACCAGAAAATTAAGTATTTCTTTGCAGGAACTAGAAACACCATGAGGATAAACCAATCCCTTGCTCCTTTGCATGATTTGTACCTGGCGGGAAGATCTGGGAGGAGAGGAGAGAGAAGAGGATGAGAGTCCTCACTTAGAAAGAAAGGGGCTGCTAGTCCTGACGCCGCCGTTAGGAGACTGCTCTCCTGCCTCTGGAGGCCAGGAGCAGAGTCCACGGGACATGCACACGGTGGTTCGAAAGCCCCTTTAGCAGCCTGCATAGCTGCATTTCTTCACCAGTAACCACAGCAAGTGGCGTCCCTTCAGTCTTCACAGGGCAGTTGGGAAACCACGTTTATAGACAGCTAGGCCTGAGTCTGCCACTGTCCTTGGCAAAACCCCTGCTGGCTCCACTCTGAGTTTTGCCAGAGCAAGGAGCCCGCCTCATACTGGTAACTGATGTATTTCATCAAGCAAACTTTGGTAGTTTTGATTCTTCTCAATACAGCAAAGAACTTCCCAATTTTAGAAAGGGTTTGCAGTCATGGAGGTGGTGGAAAAGTTGGGATCCAGATCTGCCCTGCGGTGTATGCTGCATACAGCAGGCCGGGTGCTGGAGACACCCGGGGCCACCAGCACAGTGGGGCTGGGTGGTGTCCCGCAGGGAGAAGGGGCTATGTCCGGCACCCCGACCCCTCTCCCTGCCCCGAGTGGATTCAGAGGCAGGAGTTCTTGCAGGGTGGCGGCAACAGGCACCGTCAGACTGTCCTCCCTGAAACCACGCAGCTTTAACAGAGGTGGGCACTCGGGAGGAGGCTTGAGTTGCAGCTGCTGGACTCGAGTGCCCGCTGCAACAACCTCCAAGGAAAGCTCCAGACCCTCAGGGATCCTGGATGTACTCCTGTCACCAAGAACCAGCTCGGGTCTTGTTGGAGGAAGGTGCTTCCTCCTGAGGCTTTTCGGTCCAAGTGGAAGCTGGGTATCTAACGGTGTGAGCAGGACAGATGCACGTTGTGAAAATGCACAGACAGGTTTCCTTCCATCCTCCTGTGAGGCTGAGGAAGCAGGGGACCTCCCTGGCGCGGCCATCCCGGCGAGGATAGCTGAGGCGCAGGGTATGGTGCCGCCAGCGCCATGCAGGGCCCACGTCCCTGAACTGCCCTCCACCCCGGCGCTCAGCCAGGCCTCGCTGCCCCTGGTTTCGGAGGGGCCAGGGGAAGGCGGCGCCTGTGAAGACATGTCGCCTCACGCCTGGGAGCCGAGCCGGGTCAGAGCAGCCGGCGGAGGGCTGAGGGGGGGCGCCTCAGGGCATCCCCTCAGGAACCGGCTACTCAGTTCCTTCCCGGGACAAGCCCTGTCGGTGTGATTTCGTCACATTTTTGGAGTGCGGGAATGTCGAAACGTTTCAATATTCCGCTTTTAGTGTTTAAAGCGAGCGAAGCGCCACGCAGGTGCCGCCGCGGCTGACGGGCGGCGGGCGAGGCGGGAACGCCGCCGCCCTTCAGCCGCGGCCGCCGCGCGGCTGCGCTGGGCCGCGATCGCCCCCTGGCGGCGGCCCCTGGCGGCGGCGGGAGGCGCGGGCGGGCCGGGGCGGCTGCGCGAAACTTTCCGCCGGAGCCCGAGTTTGGCCTCCCCGGTGCGGTGTGCGCCGCCGGCCCGCGGAGCAGCGCCCGCCTCTCCCCGGGCGCCGCGGGAGCCCCTCTTGGCCGCCGAATTTAAAAAAAAAAATTTTTTTCTTTTTACTTTTTAATTTTCTGGCTATTCGCCCCCCCCCCCCCCCCCCCCCCCCCGAACCGGCGGGGCGGGAAGGGAGCTTCTCCGGTCTGCAAAATCAAAGCATGGCGGAGGCTGGCGATGAGAACCGTCCTCCCCAAAGCATCCAGCGCCTCTGACAAGCCCGGAGCCAGAGGGGGTGGGGGTGGGAAAGGGCGGGAGGGGGGAGAGCATGGGAGGGAGGGGGCGGCCAGTCCTTCCCCCTGCACTTGTCAGATGCAGATGGGACTGGCAAAGTTTGTTTGAATAAAAAAAAAAAAAAAAGGCCCCAAAAAAAAAAAAGGGGGAAGAGCAGGAGGAGGGGGAGGGAAAAAAAAAAAAGATCCTAGAAATCCAAAAAGGCTCATCTGGGAAGGAGAGAGAGGAGAGCGAGAGGAAGCGGGATGCAACTCAACCTGACGCTGATCTGCTTCGTCTTCGGGGGGTTCCTGCCCGACGCCGCGGCCCGGCGGGAGCAGATGGACACGGGGCAGTGCGACCTGCCCCGCTCGGTGAGCCGGGCCGCGCTGGGCCGGGCCGGGGGGCGCGGCCGCGGCCGCTCGGGGATGCGCGGCTGGCCGCGGCGCTCCGCGGGAGCCGCCGGGGCGCGGAGGTGGGGGGGAGGCGCGGAGCGGGGGCGCTGGGGGGGAGGGACCCCCCCCCTCCGTGCGTGTGCGCGCGGCCCACGCGGACGCGCGTGGCCCGCAGGTGTGGCGCTGCCCCGCGTGTCCCCCGTGAGGGGTGCGGTGTGCCGGCGAGCGCGCCCGCCCGCGCGGAGGGGGCCCCTCCGGCGGGTGCGAGTCCGGAGGGATGCGGCGGCTGGGTGGGCGCCCGTGGGGGAGAGCAGGGATCGCCGCGGGACTCTGCCCCACGCGGGCCTCTTCGTGCCCGAGGGCTTTGCTGGCTCCAAGCCCGGCTAGGGCTTGTGCAGGGAGATGGGGGAGAGGGACCCGGAGGGTGGCGTTCCCCCCCGTGGGCTGCCTCCTGCCCCTCTGCCCCTCCGCCACTGACCGGCCCCCGCTGTGCTCCCCCCAGCAAGGAGAGCTCAACTCCTTCCTCTGGACCATCCGCCGCGACCCCCCCGCCTATCTCTTCGGCACCATCCACGTGCCCTACACGCGGGTGTGGGACTTCATCCCTGACAACTCCAAGGCCGCCTTCCACGCCAGCTCCAGCGTCTACTTCGAGCTGGACCTCACCGACCCCTACACCATCTCGGGGCTGGCCAGCTGCCAGATGCTGCCCCACGGGGAGAACCTGCAGGACGTGCTGCCACGGGAGCTGTACCGCCGCCTCAAACGCCACCTGGACTACATCAAACTGATGCTGCCCCACTGGATGACCCCGGACCAGCGGGGCAAAGGGCTCTACGCCGACTACCTCTTTAACGCCATCGCCGGCAACTGGGAGCGCAAGAGGCCCGTCTGGGTGATGCTCATGGTGAACTCCTTGACGGAGACGGACATCCGCTCCAGGGGGGTGCCGGTGCTCGATCTCTACCTCGCTCAGGAGGCCGAGAGGATGAAGAAGACAACGGGTGCGGTGGAGAGGGTGGAGGAGCAGTGTCACCCGCTGAACGGGCTCAACTTCTCCCAGGTAAGGAGGCTCCTGGGCCTCGTGGGTTATCCCAGAGGTAGGGACCGTTCTCCTCACGTTTCGGTCAGTTTATGGGGGCGAACCCCAAGCCTGTTGCAGCCGGGTGAGTCACTCGAGGGCCTCAGCAGCCTTTGCGTCCAGCTGCCCGTTCTCCATCACGCCGATTCGTGCTGCCCACAGAAATCCTGTGATGTGCGCAGCAGGTTTATCATGTGTATTATTTATTTGAGAGGCAAATGTCCAGGGTGTGAATGTGTGTGTCTGCTGGCTTGCCACTTGTGAGGGAAACTTCGATGCCTCACGTCCTGTCCCGGAGCTGGGTAAAAAGTGCTTTTGTTTGTTTGCTTTTAAGTAAAGCAGCTCTGTGGTACTTGTCGGGAAGAGGATGAAGCATGAACAATGAAAAAAGAAATTTCAACATTGTTCAAATAGATTTAAGTACGTGCAAACCGTTGCTTGTCTTCTTAGTAGTCACTCCAGGTCAAACCGAACTGGCTCATGTTGCCCGCATGTACTGGGGAAATTAAGTGTGCAATCTGCATGGATTTTTTTCATTTTAGAACAGGTAAAGTTCAGCAAAAAGAAAAGGATGTAGATTAAGAAACCAAAGTTATTGGTGTAACTGGACTCCAGAATTCTTTCAGTGGATTTAGCTTTAAACAACCAAATGCTAAGCCATGCGATCTATTTCATTTCAGTGGATTAATCAGGAACACAGTCACAGCTATTGACTTTGCTTTGTGAAACTGTTTATATGAAATCAGATTTACTAGAAATTCAGGAAATGAATGTGTGTGGAAGAAAACAAATAATACAGGGGAAATTTAAGATGGTGTCAGTTACTGCTATGATATTTCGTTTTTAACCTGCTTTTCATCATTAGTTTTGGATCAGCCTATTTCCAGCTTTGTCTTACTGTCCTAGTTTGAGCAAAAAAATTCTTGGTGATGTGGGAATAAGGATTAAAGGACTGATCTTTGGTGTGATTAAAATGTCCTTAGAGTGCCTTTACCCCCTTCTCCCCTGAAGTCTAGTGGGAACTATTTTAAGGGGAAAAAGTCTGGCTTTTACTAACATTTGGTTCATCCGATATTTCAACTAGAAGTCTAACTCTGCGTACAGCCTTCAGAGAAGATTGGTTGCATATGCTTTTGGCAGGATTTTCTTGTTTATCAACAAAAATAATTAAAAGAAAGCCCCTCAGGACCTTTGCATTAATTAACACACATGCAAAACAAGCAATTCGTTTTACCCTGTTCTGTTTGAAAGGTTTAAGTACCTATCCTCTCTGTTGAACCCCTTCTTTAAGGTGAGGTAAAAATAATTAACCATTCCAGACATCCAATAGCATTTGGTGGTATTAGGTCAAAAATGGCAGTTCAAATCAAGCACATGTAAGCACTTGGTTAAAAATGTACCACTTGTAAGCCTTTTAAACGTGAATCATACTATGTTTTTTTCTTTTGAGAGAGAGAGAGCATGACAGAGAAAGGAAAAGGGACAGAGTGCAAAACTCACTGCTGCTCTTACCATAATTCTGTTTTTCTCTCATTCTCTAAATTTTAAATAGAAACAAAAATTTCCCCTTTGTTTTGCCACAATAATAATCTGGAAAAGAACAGCAAAGGTATTACTGCTATTGGCAAGTAAAGGACAATCATTTATGCAAAAAGTTTGTGCTGATTAAAAAAATACATTACATTTTAGTTATTACAGAGAATTGACATTGCTGCTAAAATAGATCAGTGTTCGGGAGGATTTTTCCTAGATTGAAGCTTTTTCTGGGAACAAGGCCACCAGAACAACATGAGACAAAATTAAACAAAACAAACCAGATATTTATTTTCTTGCTTCCTCTAGATTTCATGCATCCTGACACCTGGCTAGTTGTTTAACAATAGTAATTTGTAATGTTATCACACCGTCTGGCAGTCCTACTGCTTGGTGTATTACTGTGCTAATTTAGTGGAGTGGATTACTATTGCTAGGTTTCGCCTCCCAATTCCAGGTCTTGGAGCTTTCCTTAAGCAAGACGTAATTAAAACACACTAAAATGGAAATCAGAAATTGATCAGCTTTTGTCTTGTAGGGTGTTTGCACGGTTTGATGAGAACATCTGTGATAAATTACAGTCCCAAATCTGCTAAGGGCATCAGCAGCTTTTACCTGTTTTCAGCATTACTGTTACGGGAATACCGCACGTACTTTCTGCTTTCAGAACTCAGGTTTTAAAACTGTGCCTTGCTGAATCATGTCAATGCTTTTGTTTCCCCCATCCCCAAAGTCCAGTATTTTTGCCCTTAGCAAATTAAAAAAGAAAAAAGCTTTTTATTTTTTACTTCTTCCCCTCAAAGGCAGCTTTGTGCTACTGCAAATATTTAATCTGACTACATGCACCAAATCTGTTAATCTGATACCGTGAGGAGGAGGAAATCTAGGAGTGGTCCCGGTGTGGTACTTGGTTTTGATCTGCTCTGAAAGAAAGCGGATACACTTGCATTTTTGACCAGGAACGATCTTTGAAACGTTCTGTGCGTCGCTTTGAAATGTTGATTGTCTTAGCCGGATGGATGAAAAGATTAAGGTGGCTCATATAATTGGCTGCTTCCTGGAGAGCCTGCTCATGCAGGTAGAGCACGGCACATTGTTTTCTGTTGTAAACCCAGAAACTTTGTAGTTTGATGCTCCGCTCCCCCGAAATCTCTGCTCAGAGTTCCGTGCCGCTCTCCCAGATGGGCACCGCTCCGATCACCCTCCTTTCCCGCTGGCGGGCTGCTTTCCTGCACGGAGCATCCTCGCTGCCCCGGGACTCTGGCAGCTGCTGGTCACACAAAGTCCAGGCCCCAGGTATTGTGTAACTGGTGGCAAGGTGTCCGAATCGCAGCAAAAGGCTGGGTTGGGAGCCTGGCAACAGGGGAATTCAGATCAGCTTTGGGACAGAAATTTGAAATTTCACCACTCCTTGGTATACGAAGTTTCAGGGTTTTCACTGAAGGTGGGACAGAAAGAGCTGAGAGGCATGCAAAGAAGAGGAAGCAGACAACTTTTCTGTCTGACAGCACAGATGTTTATTTACAGAGTGGCCAGAAAGTGCAAAATCAAGCGGGCCAGGACTGAGAAGAGCTGGTGAGGGGCGGATGGTGTTCAGGGCCTTCTCTTGTTGGGATGCCGGCAGAGGCACTGCAGCGGGGGCCGTGACAGACCGTGAGGACTTGTCCATGCGTCCTGTGAGGGCCAGCTCCAGAGAGGGTTAAGCTTTCCCATCCTCTTTGTGACCCTCACACGGGTCTGTGGTGAAAAGCTCGCCCTGGGCTGACTTACACTGTCACTGGGGTAAGGAGGACGGTGATGGTGACTCCTACAGCTGCTCAGGTCTGTCTGTGTCCGTCCTGATCACCCAGGGCTGCGGTGGGACCCCCGCTCACCCCGGGGGTGAGCACCCTCGGGCAGCATCGCATCCCCACTAAAAGCCTGTGCGGTCAGCAAGGGGAAGGTCTTACTCCTCTACCCAAAGCGCTCTGCCCTGGGGAAGTGGATGGTAGCTGTCGCTCGTCTTTGGTCCTGTCTCTCAGCAGGATCCCCAGACCGAGACAGTGTTGATATCCCTTCCTCCAAGTTAGACAGAAAGTCCCTCTCCCATCCCATCCCGAGGTTGCTCTCTTCGGGGAGAATCTGCGTTCAGCCCGTGCCAGATGCCCTTAATCCCAAGGTTCGTGAGGGGAATTTTGTGTCGGGGCCGGACTCCGTCCTGATCTGTCGGTGGGGGAAGGCGTCAGGGCAGAGGGGAGCCGCCAGCACCCCCTTCTCTCCCTATGCTGGTCGGGGCTTGCGAAGCCCTGACTTGAGGCTTCTCCAGCCTGTATCATTTCCAACTGCAGGGGGAGATGTTAAATATCAAACCGGTGTTGATTGGATCAGAGACGGCCTCAAAGAAAGAAATCTTAGACCGTGCCAGATTAAACTTCACACTTCACCATTCTTCCCCTTTCATTTCTCTGCCGCCTCATTCTCTGCACAAATAAACCTCGTCTCCCTGCTTTCTACCAATGAGACAGCATTCAAGGGGCAGGAATGACTTTGTTAACAAAATCAGTCTTCATTTCCCAGGTCCTGCTGTTCCATCAAACCCTGGGACATGGCAGCTTTGATTACTCTAGTGATAGGATTAGAGGGGGAACAAGTGCTGTTTAATAAAAGGCCGATGGGTGGTCCATCACGTTTGGTCACTGACAGATCTGCAGTCTTGAAGCTGGACATTCAGTGGCAAAACAGCACAACACAGTAATACATAGACGGGGAATGGCCTGGACTTGCTATTCCATCTCCCCTATCCCCTTGAAAAATTAAACATTTCTGTGATCACAAAGCTGGGATTCTCAGAGCTGTCAGGGACTAGTATAACTGACTTCAAGGGAAATTTGCCTGTTTATACTAATGGAAGATCCAGGCTCAAAGTTTTCTGAACTGGATTAAAGGGCTCAGTTTCAGAGCTGGTTGACTTTTGACAGTCTGTGTAGTTTATTTGAGGGAGTATTATTGATTTTTTTAAATTATTTTTTTTAAATCTTTTTTAAAGAAAAGTGGGTTTTGCCTAATAGAAATCATGCCTTTTTGCTTCCAAAAATTTTCAGGCTTCATGAAAAGTCATCAAAAATAGCTTAGTATCATCTCTTTTGATTGCTGAATATTGTTGAAAGAAATGTTGTTAAATGGTTTGATTATACATGGTTATACATAGCGCACATAGTTTTCAGCTTGCTGGCTTTAATTAAACTATCACCCCCTTCACCCCCCTGCACCCCGGGGTAAAAAAATTCCCCCAGTAAAATTAACCTTGGGGTAGAAATTTGTACAGCAGGAATAGAAATCCTTCCATTTAACTCTCTTCGAATACTAGTGGAGCTGCTTTACGTCTTTACCAGGGGAACTGTTGAGGGTGAAACTATGCAGGTATTAAAACTCCAGTAGTCGCAGTAACACCTGAAAGGATCAGCAGCTGATGTTTTATAGCTGTAACTAACTGTATGTGTGGCTCTTTACAGCCAGTTACTGTGTGCTTCTTCACCACAGCCCCCTTGCAAGGCCCACCGTGGCATTTGATGCCTATTAAGAAAAAAGCCAGTCAGTTAATGATGGCTCAAGGGGCAGCTGGCAATTCATCTATTGTATTTATTGTGTGTATAACTGCAAGAAGTGTTTGTAGAACAGGTTAGATATAAGCCCTTCCTTTCCCTCTGATCCTTCACACCTCCCTCGGTGAGATCCAAGCCCAGGACAGGTGTACCTGCCTCCCATGAGCAGATCTGAAGAGGACTCTGCTGGTTGATTTGTTTGCCAAATTGTGGGTGCTGTTTGTGATTGGTTTTAGGCAGGAATTGCATCTTTGTAAGGTGGCTTTAACAGGAAGAAACCCCCAGAAAACAGCATCGAACAAGCCTGGCACTCAGGGGAGTCCCTACCGTGTTTAAGGCAGCTGAACGTTACCAATGTATAGAAGTCAAATTGCAGAATTGTGCCATTTTTTTTCTGTGTGTGTGGCGAGAGGTGAGTTGAGGTCAGAGCATGGCCTCTTTGGCTCCGGCGATGCCTGGTCCCGGCAGCAGGAGCCCTGGTACTGCTGCAATGTGAGAGGCGTGGGGAGCACCCGGGCACGTGCTTTGCTCCCCGGAGGAGATTCACTCCCCGAGCTCCGCTTCGGCAAAGGGGATCAGAAGAGGGGCAGATGACCCAATCCATCCCTGTACTTAGGCACTAACGCTGCTTTCAAATCTCTGTGGGATCTCCCCCGGAGCAGTTTGCCACCTCCGAGCTGCTAACCCAGTAAGTGCAAAATACCCCCCTCGTCAGTAAATGGTATTTCCACAGTGAAGAGTTTCTCTCTGTCATCTACTGTTGGTTTCTCATGCTGTTGCAACAGCAGTCAGGATCCTGCCCCGGGCCCAGAGTGCTTTGCTTATAAACAGAACGAACCATTGACCTTAAAAACCTCAACTTCAAGTATAGTGCAACCTACAGTCCTCAGAAAGTCTTTAACAGCCTCCCCTCAGGTCCCTAGTGAGTTGCAATCCGCGTTATAAAGCCAGCCCACATCATTCAGGCTAGTCAGAGGTTCCTGTATTGAAAAGGCCAGAAATGATCTTAAGCAAGGGCACTCATTCACCTTGCCCTCCTGCGGAGATGGAGATCGGTGGCAGGGCTCCTGGCAAAGCATATTTGGGAACTTCAGAGGGATGTACTGTAAAATAACAGGTTTCCCCTGTGCTAGGCTTTACACTGCAAACCCTTATTAATATCTTCATTGTCATTAGGAGTTGATGAGACAGGTAAAAGGCAGAAGAAATCACAGAGTTACTGCTTGAGCAACATGAAATCGGTGTGATTTCTTTCATCTTTTGGTCCTGTTAGAGGGGTTCCCTGCATGCTTGGATGAGGGACTATAAAATGACTTCCCCAGAGCACAGTGTTTAGGATAGCACAAAAATGGAGATTTTCAGCAACGACCAGTGTTTTGGGAACTTCATTTTTTTAACTTTCAAGAGTCAGTGCCAGAAGAGCCCTATTTTGCAGGGAAACATATCTGCATTGTGTCCACACACTTTCCCAAATCCCTCTTTCAAGCTGACAAGGGATTCAGATCCTAGATGCTACTAGACTTAAAATCCACAGAAAGCACTGTGGGTTGAGCACAAACCTTCAGTATCTTTCTGAACCTCTCGAATTATTCATAGGTTGCAGTCACTAAGACATTTTTCTGAACATTGCAGCAATTTGTGAACTTAATACTCTTTCTGTAACCCATAAAGCATTACGGTTTCCAGCTCGCTTGAGACACCAGAAATTAAACTGGTGCCTGCAGAGCTTAAAACTGCAGATATCAGTGTTTGAACTTAATATCTCAGTTCTTGGACTGGAATTGGAACAAGGCTATACTCTCTGCAGAGTGGGAACAGACATGCAACTAAAATGCATGACTGGTTGTATCCGTCACAACAGATAGTAGTTACGGCATCTCATTCATCTCCATAGATTTGCTTTTTCTGGTGTTCAAGAGAACAATATAGCTGCCTTGTGTTATTGTTTATTGAATCTAGTTGTCATTTAAATGCACAGAGAATTAGAAATGACATGGTTAATACCTGTGTCAGAAGCTCAAGCAGGAATTAGCACAGATGACTGCTGCTTTTATCACTAGTTATTCCAACAGCAGTCCTTACCATTTGGGTTTCCAATTTTTAGAGCTTCTGCTGCAAGTCATTTCAGGACTTCTAGCACAATATAAATGAAAGTTGCTAAAAACTGTAAATTAAAACCATGTGTTCAGCATTTTGGGATGGATGTTGTATGACTTGAGGAGGCTCATTAGCAAAAGTATTTTTAGTTTGAATGAGATCAAAGACCCTAGATTTTCCACTCTGAGGGTCATTTAACATAGGCCTAGACACCCCATTTCTCATCGTACATAGACTCCCATAGGCTAGTTATGCCTGAAGAAATCATCATCCCTGAAATATTATAATTAGATGTATTATCAGTGGACCACTGCTGATCACCTCTGTCCAGGCACTGCAACAACACTGAGGGTTGAAGAGTCTTGCAGATGTCAAAAGGGAGTTTTATTACTAACTTCTTCAAAATTGGGACTGCAGCCCATGCCAGTGGGTAGCAGTGTTAGATGTGAAAGACCATTGGTATGAATCAAATCCTGTATGTTGTACTCATTCCAGAGTCTCCCTTGAAGCCAGGGATAACACTGAACCATTCCCAGAAACTCCTACTGGCAAATGAGAAAGGATTGTAAAAAAAGAAAAAGAAAGTGTTCTGATTTCTTCTTTTCCTAGGCTCAGTTAACGTCAAAGTTACAAAACCCTTCAAATGAATTCCAGTCCAGAGGTTCTTCATGCTTGGGTATCCCTGCAAAATCACAGAGTTCATTGAGATGGGCATGGAGAAAAGCTAGCAATTCAGTCATAGCCAACATGTTAGCTGTAATCACACAATTAAGGGAATAACACTAAATGCTTTACATTTTCCCCAGATTGCATCAAACTTGCTTCTTCTACCCTAACTCTTGTATTGGGGCACCTGTTGGGAGACACAGACATCCCCGATACATAAAACAGAGAAGAAGCTGCCTTCGTAGAGCAAAGTGATATTCATCAGGCTCCCTTCATGAGCCAAGGAATGAGAAAAGGGAAAGAAATCTTTAAGTTATTTTCAACCCCCTTTCCATTTTAATAAAAGTCAACTTACGAGGAACACAGGAAAAATATTTCTTTAAAATAGGAGATTCTATGTCTTGAAAATAGCCCCTCAATATTTTAGAGGCTGTATTAAATCCAAGGTCTCCATTAGGCTCCCTCACTTTTGTTAACAATCACAATGAAGACTGATTATTCTCTGTACACTTTCTGCCACTGCACAAATTTTGCTTTCCTTTGATTTCTTGCAGGCTTTTCCTATTACAGGCGACAGCATAATAGTGATGGGGAATATTTATTTAAATACTGAGACAAAATGCTCACAGTATAGGAGTTTGCAGAGTCAGTAGAGGGGGAGAGGGCAAAAGGGTGATTTGAGAAACATGCCCAACTTTTTGAAGGTCTTTTTATTTCTGGCATGTGATTGATTTACAATTTTAGAAATGATCATCGAGATTAATGTTATTCCAGCAGTGAGGTGTGATGGGACATGTCCCAATGAGTCCCATTGGTTCTAAAGCACTGGTAAAATCATCATAGCACTACTAATTGCAAAAGAGCTAAGCCTTACGCCATGTGAAGAGCTGCTCCTGACATACTGGGAGCTAACTGGGATGCTACCTTGTAGTTTGCTTTCAAGCTCAGGCAATTTTTTATATTTTGGATGTCACAGGAGCAAGCGAGGTGCAAGTATGCTAAAGGGTCTCAAAATGATTGCTATTATATGAGTTAACTATACAGAAAGCCCTTCTTTTTCATAATTGCTTTCTTTCCTGATTAATATAGGAAAAAACTAGAAAGAACATTCTCAAAAAAGCTCATTATTTGCTTGCTGAAGGAAATAACTCACTAAGACGTAGAATCGAACTCAAGTTTCTAGTACCAAGTTATGGCCAAAACAATTCTAATATGGCCTGGCTTTCAAACAACTGGGATGCTCTATTGGTAGACAGCTGCAAGCAAACTGAGGTTCAGTTCTTTCAGCATTTCTCCTTTCCATTTGCAGAACACCAGGGAGATACTTTCTTTGTTTAAGGGTGTGAGCATCAGGACATGAGACCAGGTTATACCATCCTGAAATAATCCAGGTCTTTTGGTGGCGAGATGAAGTTCAGAGGGTCAAGGCAGCAGGCTTTTGCAGGCATGGAACACTATTCGACTCTATGGATTGGCTTGTCACTGTATGCAGACTTGCACTGACTAGCTTCTTACCCGGCTAATTGTGTGAGGCCAGGGAGGATTTTCTTTATTAACTCAAGTGGCTTGGCTGTGAAATGAGACATACTGTACAGTATATAATTCAAGCTCACTTTCAAAGGCATTTTTGTTGAAGCTGGGTATCCAGAGAGACCTGAGCCTTTAACATGTGTGCATCTGAAACACGCTCTAGAAACTTAATAATTTAAGGTCAGCATTTACACTGGTTCATGTTCCAGTAATGGAATAGTGCTTGCTTTAAAAAAATACTCTATTTATATCTTAATGTATAAAGGTGTGTTTTTTCTGAGAAAGAAACTGACTGCTTTGAGCACTTGCTGTGTGTTAACTATAACTGGATAAGCTTGTAAGGGACTTACCATGTAGAGACTTCAGCAAATTATGGCTCTGAAGTTGAAAGAAAGCATAGTTGGGTGCGCTTGGTGTACATTCTCGAACCTGAAAGTATTAGCTGTTGAGAATCACTTGTAGTAGTACCCTTTTGTGTCTTGGGAAGTACAAAGAGCTATAATCTCCCAAAAGGTGTCATATTTTGGCATATTTTGGATGGATTTTGTCATTACTGACAAAGAGATCCCAGCAGAAGATATCCCTAGGACTGCAAAACACAATCACCAAAACCCACACAAGATCCCTTATCATGCTCTCTCTAAAGCTGTTGCAGATTCATTCAAATTACACTGGAAAGATTTATCTCTTATTAATGGAGCGCTCTTCATTTTTTAAAATTGAGTTGTTGTGCAACACATCGAGTAACAATGTCATAACACATCGTAAATCAGTTTGTTCACTGAAGGATTCTAGATGAGTTAATCTAACATCCTGGACACAGTTCATGAGCAGTTAATTTTAGCAGTTCTCTTTGATATATATCAGGTAAGGCAAAGCAACTCTAGCCATTACGGAGTAGAGTCAAAACTGGTTAACGGCAAAGCAAGTACAGACAAAGATTGTTCAGAGATAAAGCCTTTGGCAGATCATTCAAGGGATCTTTGCTTTATATAGAACAATTGTAGCTCTAATACCAGCAGTGCAGACACTCTGGGACAAAGAGAAAACACACACACACACTAAACCACAGAAGAAAACCACACACACCACTTGGTACTTGCATCCAACAAGAAAGTCAAGCTAAAGTTCACCAACCCTGACGTAGTTACCAAAGAACTCCATGGCAAGCAATGAGATGGGAAGAAATACCCCCAAAAAGGCATTCAGGAATTATTCCCATTGTTAGTGGGAGAAACTGAGAACATTTGATTTGAAACACAAAGTCATCCGGCAGCCTGCCAAATGCCATTTATCTCAAGGTCATGCAACATAAATAACCCCAAGGGTTAGCTCTAAACTGGAGGAGCAGGAGGTAGCTAAACAAAATAGGGGAAGGGATTCCTCTGTCTTCCCTGTAGATGTTCAGCATGCTACTGACAAGGTTTCAAGGCCCGGCACTCCTAACGAGTCTAGTATGTTAAGGGTGGTAAAACACACCAAGAGCAGGGAGTACAGCTGAACATAGCATCATGGAAGGGACTGCGGTTTGAGACCAAGCCACTAAGCTGTCACGCATTTTCTGCAAGAATTAGTCAGGGAGACTAATTAAAAAGGAAAAGTCAGCCAGAAAAAATTTTCCTCTTGGAAATTTAAGTCTGAAAAGATTGAACCCTGTTATACAGTAGGGACACCAACGTTTATTTACTGTTCGATTGGGTGGTCACATGCATTTTCCTGTTTTTCCAACACAGCAAAGTATCAGAGCCTTCTTACATATTTTAAGAGAAAAACAAGCTTAGCAACTGTCAGGTCTAGTAATCCATCATCCCTATCAGTCAGGGAAGGAAGGGGTGTGTTTTGCCGAGATCACTTAGACCTGACAGTATAGCTTTGAAGATACCAGTGGGAGAATCCCAAAAGACTTGGCACCCGTTCTTGCATTCTCTGGGGTAAAGCTCAGTGCAGTTCCCGTTAAAACAAATTAAACAAGTATGCAGTCCTTGAACCTAGAACCCAAAACTGTATCTCTGTGGTCCCCAAGACTGTATCTCTCTCTGTGCTCCTCAAAACTGGGCAAGGTGTCTTTCCCACTGGCTCATGTAGAAAAAAGTTTTGTGTAGCCAAATAATTCATTAAGAGAATTAAGAAGAAAAAAAAGTTAGTCAATATTCTTCTAATTTATTTGTGATTTAGATAGGCTTAAAAAGCAGACTGAGTGGAGTTACTTGCGGTTTCATGTTGAATTCTTGATGCCATGAAAAAAGTGAACTAAACTCACTAAGTCAGGAGGAGAGTTTCAAACTGAACGTGTTTTGATCCAGCTTTCCCTTTCCTGGTTCAGCCAGCACCGCTAGAGATCACTGTACAGTCCTGTACATCTGTATGGTCTGAGCACTGGTCCTGAACAGAAAGGAAGCAAGCTGGGCATCTGGATAAGGAACGCTGATCATTAATATATACATACAGGACTATTTTATATCTGTAGGCTTTACACAATGTGTTGGAAACTGAGGCATGACTTCAGAAGCTGAAATATCCCAAATATGTTATTACATTTGGGGCTAAGACTGTCATTTATCCATCTATAAATTTCTCTTAACCTTTTCAACTTATTTAATACTCTTAGAAAAAGAAATATTTGTATGTGGAGGGACTAGAGTCAATGAGATGGTGATGCGAAGGGGACATCTACAGAAGTCTAGGCTGATTGCAAACCAGAACCTACAGTTCTTCAGGCGACGGGTATCGGGACACATCTCCATCCCTTGGCGAATAGAGCAGCTCCACCCGTCTTTGCACCCTATTTTAGTCCCTAAAGAAACTGATTTTCTCAAACACAAATGATCTTTAAAAATGGCAGAGAACATAGAGTTGCATCATTAGTAATGAACCAAAGGCTTTTGTGTTGCAACAACTTTTGTTGAGGGATTATTGTGTTGAAAATCCACTGATTTTGGCACAGGCTAGAGAACTCAGCAGCTCCACTTTGCATGTCCTGCCATCATTCAACAAGCAGACCCTGTTGCTAGACATCGCAGTAGGGCAGCCAGTTGGCTTCTCCCAACCTCCTTAGGTTTCCAGATGTCATAACAAAATGAGAGAGAGAGAGACTTAGCCATCTTCCATTTGTTTACGCTGGAGCTGCTAGGCAGAGACCAAGCCACAACACTGCACAGCTTTTCAAAAAGGACTTAATAGGCCTCTCTGTAAACAGATCTAAATATTTGCTCCAGTGACATTTATCGCATCACACGTCTGGTGCGAGTGTTTCGTCCTTGTTTTGCTTGTGTGTTTGGATTCTCTTATAAACATTAATGAAGTGCTTGAATACAAATGAATAATCCTTCCCCCTTCTTCCCACCCTGGAGGGGAGGGGAATGGGAGGGCATGAAGTAATAATAGTTCAACCTTCAACCCATAATTGCTCAGTACATTCTGATGACAGCTTTCGTTCTCACATGCTTTAAAAGACTTTATTCGGCGTGTATATCCATGCAGAAGGCATTGCACCTTTCTTCAAAGGCAGCTGCAGCTGGGGTTGGGGTACGAGGCAGTTAGCACACAGTAGTGTGTCATTTGATGTTTGATTAGTCATAGCAAGTTGACCTGCTGCTGGGTTCCCAACAGGATGGCAGAATTGTGCCCCATCTGCAAGGCTTTTAACAGAGGATATATTTAATATATTCTTCCTTAGGCATCTGCTTTTAGCTATTGGCTGGGCAGAATAAGGGGCCTTGAAACACCTCAGATCTAACTCCATATGGCTGTTCATCTACCTCTTGCTGGAGAACTGATGTCATTTAATAGGTATTTTGCAATTACCTACAGCTTGAATATGACTGGAGACAACGTGCTTCCATATAGCCCTTTCCATTCTCTCAATGCCTTTATGGAGGACATAGGCCCTAGAAAGTGGGCAGCTTGGTCTGGCTTTTGATTTCCTCGCTAAAGGAGGAGGGGGGCAGCGGTAAGGAAAGACTGGCCAAACCTTATTTCCATAGGTGGTTACCGTGGGGGCAACCTTTAGAATATTTTTATATTGTCTAGGGTATGAGGCCATAAAACAAATGTGTTAGATGCCTGTTTCCTGATCATAAGAGGGGTGAAGTTGTGAAGCATATGAAGGCTTCATCTCTCAACCTGCTCCAGACTGAGGAAGCATTGAGTGTCTCATTCCTGTGTGGGAGCAGTTACAATACTACTCCTTTCTCCCTGTGCAGTTCAAAATGTCATAGTATCTTCCATGCACAATGAATTACCATGATCTCCTGCCAGGTGGGACAGTGCTTTGCTCAATACCTTACTAAGCATTTTTAGTTTCTGCAGCTGGGCTTGTAGGAGCAGTGGTTTGGCTTGCTTGGAAGCCAATAATAAAAGAAACTCTGTATTAGCCAAGAGGGTCTCTTCAGAAATTCCCCAAACTCATGCAACTAAGCTCTCAGTTCTTTGTTAAGAGCAAAACTGCTGCATTTAAGCTGTGGGACATAAAAGAAGTAATCAATGCCTAGAAAATAATCAAAAGTTCATTCTTCAGACGATCTTTAAGAAAAAAATCATCCTGTACAAGACATCTGTGGGTTTGTTGTCTGCAATAGTAGTAAGTGCAAAGGATTTATTTCCCAATAATCAGGCTTTGGGAGGTCAAGATTAATACCCAAGAGGAAAAAAATGCTTGTGTTTCCTTCATCTGAGTGATTAGGTATAAAATGAGTTAAAAATTGATACTGTCTTTGGATCAGCATGTATATGAAACCATTCAGTCTGCACATACTTGTGTACTATTAGAAGGTGCCTGTCAACTCCATTAATTATCAAATTGCTTATTCAGTCTATACATTCCTTGCATAAATCCATATCAACTTTGCCTCTTGTAACAGTATTTGTTTATATGAGCCGGAACTCTCAGTCTTGAACAGTCTAAAACGCCTCTCGAAAGAATTTCTTTGTGCGCTTGCAGGGACCCAGACTAATTGCTATTGAGAGGATGCTCTGTGGGCTGCTTTTTTGGTGGGGAGTTGGAAGTAACAAAATTGTCTAGAAAGGTGTTCCCTTGTCACCTCTGTCAATGTTGATAGTTAAAATAGAGGAAACTAAAATTGTTACAGTTCTCAGCAGTTGTGAAGTGCACACTGGAAAAAGAATAAGCTGGGAGAAAGGGACAGAAAAAAGAATTTGCTGATATTTTTGTCATCTTCTGCCTGATGTGCCAACACTAATGGAGGATTTTTTTTTTTTTTGTTAATTTATAGTCCAGTGCATTCCAGGGTCCGCGTCGCTCAAGCATTCTGCCTTTCGCTCATTTGCTGGAACACAAACATGGAAGTGTATTTGGAACTCGCTGGAGCCTTAAAAAAACAAAACTAAGGCAAGCTGCCAGATCAGAATCTAATACACAACATATGTTTACAGGGTTATAGTCTCTTGCCATGCTGGCTTTAGCAGCACTCCAGTGTGAAGTAGACTAAATGCCTTCCAAGACCTTTTATCATCCATCGTGCTTATCAAAACAGTAAAAATACTGTTTGTATTTCAGCAAACATGCCTTTCCTCTTGTCTGAAGCCCTTTGAATTCCCTGCCACATTTGGGATCAATGGAAGAGTATGTCCTTGGCCTTGTTTGTCTAGTTCTCCTCCTCTTCACGAGAACTCATCTGCCTCAGGGCTGACCAGGTTCCTCCACCAGTTTGGCAAGCATCCCTGAACAGGACCCCTAGTCTGTAAGGAAAGAGTAATGTTGACCCCCATCTGCCTTGTGCATTCGTAGTGTAAGTCATGGCACTCTATGAGTAGTCTATGAAGAGCAAAGGGTTGTCCAAGTGTAAGACGCAGAGGATTGAAGTGAAGGAGGTGTTTTAAGCTAGCTTGGGTTACCTCAGCTTGTCCAAATGCAAGACGTGCCATTGATTCACACTCAGTTCAGGCCACAGGCTGTAAAGAGTTAGCCAGCAATGATTCAGTTTACCTGTTGTCACTTTTTAATACCCTGAGTTGGCCGTGATCAGATTTGAACCCCAATTTAGAGACAGAGTTCTTGATAAACATGTAACCATGTATAAGCCATTTCCAACCCTGAAAAATGAGACTACGCTAGTTCTAGACAACATAAAGCCAAACCAGTCCCTTAGTACTATAAGAAAAAATTGTTTGCTTCAAACTTTAGCACTCTCTTGGGAGTCTTCACTGTTGAGAGGGTAGTGACCAGTGGCCATTGGCACGGCCAGTGAGTCCCACTAAAGCTCTGTGGTTCCCTTCTGGGCTCTGTTACCTATGCCTTACACAGTGCTGGTATCCACTCATCCAGTGGTTACTCCACTCAATCTACAGCAAGATGGGACCATTGAGACTGGAGTCCGCTGCAGTGGAGATCTGCAAGCTCAAGGCAAGGACTCTTGTGACAGTGCAAGATTTAGGAGTGGGGTGCAATGGACAAAGCTGCAAGGCAGAGAGAATGGAAAATGGACAGTTATGCCAGGCTCCTGTCACCTCCTGTGGCTGCTCTGCCCAGCGTGCAGTAGACTATCTGCAAAGCTGCTACAGCAGCAGCGGGATGTGGCTTGTAGAATGGGTAATCAGGAACAGTATGCAGAGTCCCAGAAAAATGAACTTGAAGTATCTAAAAATGTTGCGGGATGAGTCAAAGACTTGGTGGGTATATGAAGCTCTGAAAGAGCAGTAGCCCATCTCTTCTTCTTCTTCTGCTCATTCTCCATATGTAGGATATACCTCATGTGATCCACGAAGCACGCTAGGCCACCTGGATCCCAGAGCTCTACATGCACTACTCCAAGCTTAGCAAGGGCTGTGCTTGCAGGCAAACTGTATTAGCAGGAGGCAAGGCTTGTCTGGGGCCTCAGAGACAATCCTGACATGGCCCTTTGCGTTTCAGTTCTCTGCATGCAAGATGGGCAGGATATTAGAGCTATTTATTTTTGGAAAATGCTTTTTTTAAACAGCAACAGTGCTCATGTAACTATCTGTATTTTGAGGAGAAAAAAGTTCCTTCAGATGTCTCAATTTCAAATTTAAAGTGAAACTAGAAAAACCCAGGAGTCTCATCAGCAAAACAACAGTCTGATGAATGACCCAATAAACATTTTTGTGCTGTTAGTTCATAACAACACATTAAAGATAGAAAAGACTGAATTCTTAACTTTTTTCTTGAGATACAGTTGTTGTTCCCTTCTGAACTGTGGAAAGCAACAGAGGTGGAAGTTTCTTAGCAGCTTTGGATGAATCTGTTAATGGAGGAGAAAGTCCTCAAGTGCTTCCTTGATGGGAGCTCTCTCACACAACTCCAGGATGCCTGACTAGCAGGTTGTTTGAGATAGGGTGACTTTACCTCTATAGAATATGTTCTTTACAGACATCAGGAAAGTTATAGTGCTTTACAGCTTATGAGTTATTCTTGCGCATAGGAGACTTAATATGTATTTTAATCTGATTTCCAGCAGGTCAGATCTCTGCTTACATTTAGTAGTGTCATGCTGTGAGCAGTCATTGTTCTTGAAATAGTTTTGGATCAAAATGATGGGCAGGACATGGCAGTTTCACCTCAACGTTTCATCAGGGAGGTCTCTCTCAGATTGTCTTAGCTTGAATTTAATTTCAGAAATAAAAATCAGATACATGGAAGCCCTGTAGGCTGTAGTATAAATACAGATCTTGAATCTCTTGCAGCTCCAGGACTTCCTTCTTTGTAGCTCAGATGACCCAGATCTCTTGCCTTTACCCTTGGACCATAGACAACCAACTTACCCTTTCACTTGAAGAGACAGATTGAAGAGGTGGGGCTTGGACTTTCAGTCCCTCATCTTTTTCTTTGCTCCCAAGAAATATCTTCTTTCTGTCGCTAAGGAGATCAGTGGCCTAGTTCAGCTTATGAGTCAAAAGTTTAGCTTTCGGCTTGCAAAGCTTGTTTGTCTTTGCTGCGTGGTTTTAAAGCAATTTCTGTATCTGTTCCCCATTCTCTTTCAGTTATGCATAGTTTTATTTGACTGGTAAGTGCAGAGTAAGGTTTAAAAGAGTCAGTCAGTAAAAGTCCATGTTGGCTAATTCCTTGGACACAGTGACTATTGGGACAATGACGTCTCCCTGACATAGGCTGTTTCCTGTATTTCAACAGTATTCTAGGTCCTAATCACTTGCTCCGTGCAGAAAGCATTTACTGTATGCTTTGCTGCTGCCCAAATGCAGATGTAGGTTTCAGATTATGAGATTTCAAGTTCTGAGAATCAGCATGGGTTTTAATGCTCTTGATGACACAGCCAACTAGTGTTGTTATGATAAAATTCAAAATTCATCTCTGAAGCACCTCTTTCTAGCGTTGCCTCATGCATTCTCAACTAGCAACGTATTCCTTTGTCTAAGTGACTTCCACTGTTGAAACTTTTTCCTAACATATTTAAGGTTTTCCTTTACTACTTCCAGATGTAGTCCCTTGTTTTACCATTCTTTGACTCTGTAAATATATTTTCTCTGGTACTAGTACTGCTCAGTTGTTTGGATAGAGCTGTCATGATACACAAGATCATGCTCTCTCTCTTTTAGGAGACATTTATTAAAGAAGATTTTTACAACTACAGACAAACAAACAGACTTCTGCAGAGACTGAATTTCAGTTTTGTCATGTTTGTTAACGAAGACTCACACCCTTTCTGGGACAGTTTGTAGAGACACCTCGTGGCTGTCAGGAGCTCTACAGAGCGCATTGCAATCATGTCAGATTGATTTATACTAAGCCTTAACATCCAGAGTCATCTGTGAAAGAGTTACGAGGGAGGCTGCCAACCTGCTAATTAAAAGCTAGAAATACTTTAAGTTCTGTTCTGATGGAAACAAGTAAGCAAATCTGTTTTAAAGTGGAATTACTGTGCCCCCCTCTCCCCCAAAACAACAGCAGCAAGTTGTCTGCCTGTGTAATTAAAACTATCAAAGGAAATTTTCTATTTAAATATAAAAAAATGTTCATTAGTTCCTGGATTCCCATACTCCAGTTATACTCCCACTCTCCCCATTCTGTAGAAGTAATGTAGAAGTAATGCAGGCAGCTCAGACTGCATGAGTGCAGTTTGTCAGTGTGATTCTTAGCTTCTCAGTCAAAAGCCACACTAGTCAGTGTCAGAAAAGCAAAAAACCAAGGCCCATTCCCTTCAAATGCACAAGTCAGGAGTGAATTAGACAGTAAGCTTTATGCAAGAGAAAACCAGACTGACTTCGTTAGGTTTCAGGTCATCCATTAATGTAGATAATTTAAACAAGTGAGTCTTGGTAAGATAGCTCACCAGGGAATAAGTCTTTCAAATGGTAAGTGAGCAAGACTTTGAATCCACTATCTCCCCGAATTGGCAAAGTGTGCAGCTTTTCTTCTGTTTGATAGAAACTCTTCCATGAAAGTGGTATTTTAAAGAACAGAAGCCCTTAGAGGAATAAAGTATATAACCAAGCTGTTTTACTGGATATAATTGCTCTAGGCCCGGCTGAATAGAGGCCTTGTGATTTCATTACTCTTATATGTTTAGATCCAAATCATATCATATCATAATCAAATCACAATTTTATATATAGATATATAAATCAAAAGGACAGGTAGGGAAGTGGAAATAGTAATGAACTATTTGTCATTTCTGTTTTGTCTCCTTTTCTCAGTGAAAGCTGAATCATGCAAAATGCTGGAAACCATCTTTCCATAACAAAGGAGAATAAAGTCCTTCATGTGCTTTGCACAAGGCTGAAAGAGGAGAAATTAGTCAAAAAGTCCAAAGAGTCCCTCAAATTCAGGGGTTAGCTCCTACTTACAGCTGGGATAAGGAGGCAAAACAGTAGCAAGAAGCACAGAGTTATGGAATGTATGAATTCAGGGTATTTTGCTCTTAATGGTCAATCCCCATCTTCATGAACATATAAACGTGAGAGCAATAAAAAGTGTCTGTCTGCCTTTCTGATCTCTAGAGCATCTCGGGGGAGTAGGAGGGTGCCATTACAGAAGATGACAACTCCAAGTCAGTAGCGGGATTTCATAAGGATTTATTTAATCAGAACCTAAGACCACCTAAAAAAGGTTAGAGCTAGGTGTGCAGGTTGAGTATCATGCCTGAGCTGAGACCGTATCTAGGGGTTCTTCCATGCATTTTCTTTAAAAGCCCATGCGGTCTCTTCGCATTGGGCTGGATGTCCAGCTAATACTTCTTTCTATTCTATGAAAAGCATATACTATATAGGGTAACATTCAGGTCTTCCAAGCGTTAAGGCTTAAAAAAAAAGTCACCATGTTTACTTCAACTTTCCCTTTCTAAATTGCTTTGACAGCCCTGTGCTTTTCTAACTCGTTTCGGGGAATATCCAGTCTGCCATTGGAATTATTTGAATTGTACAGAAAGAAAGGAGGGACTGTTTCCCTCCGAATTCCATATATTGTGTCGCTGGAGCTTTTCATGTTCCATAAACAATGCTCTCTTTTTCTAACCCTCTCCCCCTCCTGCCCATAGCCTGACTTTCTCTAATTTTCTTGACATGGACAACTCAGCATTTTTGTGAAAAGCTATGACTGATTTTCTGCAGCTTTACAAACAGGAGCTTGCTAGTGATTTCAAGAGGATCAGGTAGTTTGATGCAAGTGAGATTGGGTAGAGTCTCTGGGACTTCAAACATGTCTCAGCAGTGCATCTGGTTGTGAATGATTGTTTTCCCTTAAAACATTCATGATCTCCCATTGGCAAGTCTCCTCCCATAACTAAGGAGACATTTGGAAAAAGACTGGTATTTTTAAATGTCCTCTTAATCCCTGTAGATCTCTAGCCACATAGAAGCTAGTGGCTTCATTTTTCCACACACCACTCTTTTTTTTAGTTAATAATTCAGTTATTATGCGAGTGAAATCTCAGGAGGTACTCAGAGTTGCAGGCACTCTGGAGTTTAAGTTCACTTCAAGCTTCCTATGAGTCTCTTAATATTTGAATAATGTTTCATGGTCTGTCTTTGGCGACTCATGAAGTTGGATCCCAGGAGAAAAATCACAGCCCAGATAAGTAGCCATGGTAGACATTGCAAAAGCAGTAGTGCTTCTGTAGCTCTTCAGTGGCTTAATGCCTCAGTATTTTTTTCTTTCTTTACCAGGAAGATGGATAATTTCCAGTCTTAACGACCATGCATGGGAAAGATGAATAAGCAGCATTTGGGAAGGGTGTCTGGTCACACCCTTGTCTGGCTGTGCTTGCTGGTGCATTTTGCATAGCATTTCTGGAATACTTTTGCAGTGGTGAAAGGGTTATTGCAGCATTTGATTTCAACCTTATAAGGGCTTTAAAAGAAGTGCCAAGCCCCTGTAGTCTGGAAGCAGCAACACTGATCGTGTGCCATGTCACGAAGAGGAAAAAAAGTCCCTTTCAGTGTTTGCACTGAACATGAGTGTCACTTTAAAGCTCTAGGTTGCTTTTAAAACTGCCTTGCAGCCCGACAGCTTTGTGGTGGACCTGAGAGGTCTTGGGTTAATGTCATCTAATGCATCCTAATGGGTAGTCTAATTGTAACTGCCATTCCAGCTGTCCCTTGTGTGTTTAACTCATGTAAATGAAAAACACAGCTTTCCAATTTACTCTTCAGCTTGAAATATTATCTTCTCCTTAAGTAATGTGTTTTAATTGCAGAAGCAAGATATAATATATATGGAAAGAGTGGGTGAGAGCATGAAGATGGTGTATAAATAGCAGGGCTTCTTAGATGTTTCTTTTCTTCACCATTGCCCTATCTTCTCTCGGCTGACTGCTGAATAAACAGACTCCGAACAGGCCCCAGAGAGGGGTAAGACAGCAGGTAGCGATGTGCCGTCACCTATCCCAACTCCCATCTTCTGCAAGATGGCCAGATAGTTAGACGGCAGCACTCTGAAGCATGCACATGCCCACTTGATGTCAGCCTGGAGCGACTCTCCTGATTTACGCTGGCAGAGGGGATCAAAACCCGGCTTAAAAATTAGGTGGCAGAGACAAAAAAAAAAAAAAAAGGAAAAAAAAAAAGAAAGAGAGAAGTCAGGAGACACTCGGAGGCCAGGAAAGGCTGCCAAACAAGCATTCCTGCCCTTGCTTACGATTCTCCCCCACATACAACTGGCTGTGTACGTCTGGGAGCAGCCAGCATAGTGATCTATTCATAAAAGGCCAAATTCAGGAACCAACCTGCAAGGCTTGAGTACACTGGCTACACACGGGGAAGGTGGAGCGAGGGCTCAGAGGGGCTTCTTGGAGTTCTGCAGGACAAAAATCCCCTTCTTTCCAGCTAGCTGAAAAGTAGGCACACCAGAGGGAAAGAATGGTGTAGTGGTTAGGGCTTTAACCTGGGACTTGGGACAGCAAGGACCAGTTCTCTAGTCCATCAGAGACTAGGTCAAATTTAACTTCTGGTTTATTTTCTTTCTCTCTCAGGACAGGGGAAATACAGCTCAGCTCTCTCTTGGCTTGATGTTGGTAGGATTAGGAGAAAACTTATGATGTGTTGGGCTTACAGAAAGCCACTGCCTAGATAAGCACCCTGGACACAGCCCCTCTCCTGCAAACGGAGGCAGCACTGTGCAGACCACCAGCTCTTTCTGGGCCCCTGCACCCTCGCAGTGGCATGCAAACCAGCTGTAGGTTTGGTTTTTCCCGGTCATCAGTAGAGGAGACATGAGGGGTGGAGGTTGAGCTTGGTGCATCCCTCAGTAGGTGATAGAGAACAGCAGTTTTCTCAGAGCATCCTGGTTTGTAGTTTGAGTGAGCAGGTAAAGATTAATACCTCCTGAAATGGGCTCCTGGCTCTCCTATCACCCAGCCAGTGCTCTCAAAATTGAGACAGGATTATTCCATTCAGTAATTCAGGGAGAGGTGTCTAGGCTTGGAAAGCAAAACAAAACCTGAACCCTGTTGGCATTTCACTGTGTGCACCTGGGCTGAACTTTTCAAGTCACTTAGCCTTCCAAAAACCAGAAGGTACCAACACCTCCAAAAAGACAAGCCAGAGAATGACCTTAAAAGCTCCTGTCTGTGTTTGCATGTTCTTTGACTGGAGCTGGACGTAGCCAACAGGCAGACCACTGCATGGTCCTAAATGGTGGCTGTAGACACAGTGGAACTGACAGAGAAGTAACCCAGTGACCTGAGATGCTTCTTGATTCCCCCTTCTGCTGAGAGGAGAAGCAGCATCCTGTCATCCCACAGGGCTAAGGAGGAATCTGGAGACGAGCTATGGAAGAATTTGTCCATCCCCCTTCCATTTTATAAACGTGAAAGGAAGTTAAAAGGAGAAGGATATCAAAACATGAATCATTTCAGAAGGTTTTGAATATACTGCTGTGGTTGAGACTGAATTAATGATGAAGACAAGTTGCTGGGTTTGCATGGATGCTTGATCTGAGGTAAAGAGAGGTGTTGATTCCACCTCATTTATGTGAGGTAGGAACCAGCATCCCTCGCAGCTACCAGGGTGCTCCATATCTGCACAGAGAACAGAATGTGCTTTCCAACAATGGCCTAGTTGTGCAGACACAGAGACAGCTTGTGCTGCCCAGAGCTAAAGAGAGGAAGAGAGAAAACTCATGTCATTTATAGGTTAATTGAGTAAAAGAGAGCAACGCTTTCATTTTCCTGTAATCTGCAGCTGCCTGGGTTCTTGTGAGAGACCTGGCATTGCTTGGAGCTCCTGCAGGGATGCTCTAGTTCAGATCCTGCCCCATACTCACTACAGGCCTGAAGCAGAGAATAGCCAACACTGCAGAGCTATGATTTGGTGTTCCCTGCACTTGATGGGTTGACCTGTGATATGTCCAGTCTCAGCAGGGCACATCGTGGAGAGGTATATTCATGGAGCACATAAAATACCGTCATCTAATAACAATACTGTTTCTTTATGCCGTTATGCAGGATTGCTTTGAGACCCAGTCTTTGCTTGACGTAGACCCCCCAGGTTGGACACGGCAGAGGTTATGAAGGAGAGAGGATACTTGTCCTCAAAACGGGCAGCCAACTGGCCTTGCTGTCCTTTTCAGGACAAGGGTTTGCGCATTCTCTTTATGGGTTCTGTGTTCTTAGCTTTGCTTCATCCATCTCTCACCATAGGGAAAGGACTTGCAATGCCACATATTTCCATGTCTCTTCTCAACTCCTGGTGTATACTCCCATGTGTAATCCACACTGTTGGGTTACCGAAATAAAAATCCAAGGCAGAAGGTTATTACATGGAGAAATTATTGGGTTAAACTCTGCTTCATATATGGAGGAATGATGTGTGGCTTCTGGAATTATATTTGTCTGGGTTTTTAAACTCCTGTGTTAGACATGGAGAGGTATAGGTAAGACCATTGCACTAATAGTTGGGAGACACAGGGGGGAGATTTGTGAATAGTTTGTTAATCTGGATAAACTGCAAATATGCACATATAGGCAGGAGAGAGATACTTTCCTTCTTGTATGTGTTTCTTTTGGAGCAAGTATCTCTCTGCCTTCTTTTTAATCCCTGCTTTTAGATAAGAAGCGATCAGCAGTGAGAGATGACAGTACTCTGCATCCCCTACAAATTAGTGTAGGGAAGAAAAAACAGCCAAAGCCTAAACACATCCCAGAAGTTGTCATATTCTACAAAAGACACCAATAGTGTATAGCTGGGAAACTGGTCCTTTTTAGAGTTGTACCCTCCCAAATTCATGTCCTCTGCACCCTCCCAAGACTGTCCTGGGATTTTGGTTTCAGGTATGCCTGAAGAGGAGGAAAACAAACCATGTCTAGACATGTAGTAGCTTTAATCTCTTTGGTCAAACTAGTACATTTTAGTGGGAACTGTATGGCAGAGGCACAGAGGGATTTCATGCCAGTGAGAATTTTATAGCTACAAGCATGAGGTTTGAGATTCAAGCCTCTGACCATGCACTGGCCTCCCTTGGGACCAGAGAAACCTCTTGGGAAGTACTGCAAAAGCTCTAGGAGCAGGGCTCAGCCTGAACCACGACATTGCTGTGCTTATAAAAGCTAAGAAAACATAGCCCTGGTCTGGCCCTGGTCATAGCATTCAGGTACTGACCATTGCTGTCAGGAGGAGGGGAATTAAGTGGATTTCTGCCTTCTTTCAGCAATTTAAGCACAAGTTGAGGTGAGTTTGTATGTGATCTGAACTGGTCTGCCCTTATCCAGTATTTAGATATCCCTAGTAGGGTCTTCTGGGTCAACTGCTGGTTGAAAAGAAAGTTTATGGGGAGCTTCAGCCCTATTTTCCTGCCGTGCTCAAAATCTAAAAAAGAAAGTAAACATGATTTCTGTGACTTGTGAGCTATGTTTAGGAGAACAGTTTTTGCATTTGCAGCTCATTCAGGAAATGTTTAATTTCTCCTGTTGTTAGTGGTGTGTAATTGGTAACCAATCACAGTGGGAACACCTAATCTTATTAGAGAGACATTCCTAAAAAGGGACAGGAAGACCAACTGTGAATGACATTTTTTGCATGTGCTCGAACAGTGCTTCTACTATCTAAGTCCATATATAGGCCAAGGGATATTGCTGCTTTCGCGGCTCTTCTCATTGGTACCCTCTTAACCTCTGAGGTAACATCACATCAGCATCTGAATGTGAAAATGCAGTTACCAGTTATTCCGCGTCTTTCCACAGAAAATCGACTTGCTTTAGCTCAGTATTGGCTTTTCTCTTCTTTTTTTACCATGCATTTTAAGATATCTTACTTTTGGAAAACAAAGCTGGTTGTGGCACTGAGCAGATGCTTCTCTGCATTTCAGCTACTGGCTATCCCTGTCCTGCGTGTACATAGGAGTTATCAGGGGTTTAAATGGTATCACTTAGACCAGAGGAAGCTGCCTGTTTTTCCAAGTGCTGTCAACACTTGGCTAGGGCATTGCAAAATTAATAAGGGAGACTAATTACAAGGCACAAATGCTTCAGAAAGGAATTTCTTTGGTGAAAGATCCTTTGCATATACGCCTGAGATAAACTGGTTTCTCCGTATGCCCTGTACAGAAATACCTTGCCTTATGCTCACACTGCTGCAAACCCACCTCCCTGATGCTAAGCTCCAAAGGGTTTCAGACAACCTGGACAATTAGGGGCTACTCTCAGTTCTCATATGATACAGCATTTACTAGTACTTATCATTTTGCCCTGGTATTTAGACTAAGAGCTCTTTGTAAGAGCAGGTTTATCCCTAGATGGCAGTTGCTGTATAAGACTACAGAGTAACTAGACCCCATGACACAGGCAGTACATAGGATTGCATCTATACTGATAGATTCTACTTTTAGGAGGCTAGGTCATCACACATACATGAGTAAAAGTATAATATTGACTCAGGGTTTGTGCATGCTGTATTTAAGAAATAGCCTACAAGGTAGATGGGTTGCTTCAAATCTGCAGGTTCTTTCAACGTTCTGCATTTCATATCCCTAAGGTATGTCAGGCTCTGCCAGGTTTTAGCTTTGGGTGATATGAAATTCAGAAGTCAGTTACTAACAGCTACAGCTTGATTGCATATGTACACACAGAAACACACATGCTGAGGGAAACTAGAAAAATAGATCTGCAAAAGAAGCTATTTATCCCGTTCTTTGTTTTCCTCCTTTGGCGTGTGAGCACAGCTGGGAATCTTGCTCGGCTGGGTGTTTGCAAGGGGGCAGATGGTTCATGCAAAGCCTTCTGCTGAAGGCAAGCTGGGAGTTCGGATCACGACTCCTCCATGGAGGTAACTCAGTGTGAGGAGCAGAGCTGAACTGACCTCACAACATGAGAAAATGAGGCTCAGTAAGTGATTTGGCTAAGAAAAATGGCAGAAGAAAAGAAACTAAAGAAAAGCCTCTTCTGAGAGGGGGGAGTTTCGGTGGCCTATTTTCTACTGATCATTAGAAGATTAACTGCCGGTCATGTTCCCAGTTAGGGACTCCCAGAGCTTATTTGATCCTGGGCAACAGGTTTACTTGCCTAATTTATTGTTGCTCTTAGACTTTTAAACTCAAATATAAATTAAAGGCTTTTGTTCTGTGCAATTTAAAAGCAAGTCCAGGATGGGGAGCCCAATATTTGGCTTGGCTTCATGTTCTGAGATGTATTTCAAGAGCTTCTGGGCATTACTAGGATGGGTTAGGGGCTGACGCTTGTTTTCTGAAGTATTTTGGTGCTTAATGTTTCTGCATTAAGAAAGGTCACTGCCAGCTGTTAAGCATTGAGGAAGAACAATTGTTGCAAGCTAGTTGTTGAAGGGTATCTTCTAAAGCAGGACAAAGTTAGAAGCTGTTTTATCACAGATAATTTCTGTAAGCATTGGGGATAATACTCCAGTTTTGAAAGAAACTTCCAAAGAGGTCATAAGTATACAAAACCTAGTGAGTTACAGTTAAAAGATCTGCCAATTATCCTCTAAGATGCCTCAGAATGTATCTGCATTCAAGAAACTGTGAATCCTTCAATAAGCTTAATAAATGTATAGGGAATGTGACCAGGCTGGCCCTCAGGACAAGCTAAGACAAAAACATCTCCAGAAGAAAAAAAAAAAGAGTGAGTGCAATCCATGCTGAGGGAAGAGAAACAAGAATAAAAAGTCTCTCAAACCTTATAAAAATGAGTTTCAATGCAAAATGGAAGCTCGCTCCATTAAGTAAGTTTGATTTCAGTGACAGAACCTTAGGGTTTTTTTTCGGAGATCCCAACATTGAAACAAGGAGGACCTTACTTTGTATGTAATACTGCCTTGGATGGAGGTATTGTGGGTCTACTGGATCAAGTGCTGGCTTGGGACTTCACTGTTTCATCAGTTGTTCATCCTTGTGCTTGGTGTGCTGGCTGGCCCAGGGCAAGTAATTTCAACTCTTCCAAATTTTGTTTGCTTACTGAGGAACATTCTGAATTGTGATGGATGGTATTTATACCCCCACTATGGGGGGAGATTGTGGGCAGGGAGATCATAGCTTCAAATCACTTCCATCCAAGTGCCTCTGCAGTGCAATGCCTTCCAGATTTGCTAAGCTCTTCAGGGTACCATGCTTCTCTCTTTGAAGCTAGTCAAGATACCCTATCCCTCAAAAAAGATACATTTGGGATGTCAATAATTGGAATATATTGTTCTTGGCCCACAGGGAGTCTGACACAGCAGCTCTACCTTAAATACAGCAATCAGCCTGCAAAAGCCAACAAAATCCCACAGACCAAGTGATAACAACTGTTTCACTTTCTTAAATCTCCTAGTAATCTGAGGGATGAACAAGCGTCGTAGCCGAGAACTGCTCTTAAGTACAATTTACTGGGGTTTGTGTTTTAATACCCACATTTATTACATTTTTTTTTAAAGAAAGTCTTTTCACGAGATTTGCCAAAGAACATAAAGGTTTGTCGTAACGGATCAGATCACTTATCCCTATAAATCCAGTACCCCATATCTGCCAGTGATGACTTGGCTCAGCTTGAGAATCAGCTTGTATAGTACAGTTGAGTGCAGGCATGGCTTTACTAGAGGGCTAAAAGCCTCCATCCTTCAATCTCCCATTAGATTGACTGTGGTGGCCTGGTTGATATGATATTGTCATCCCCTTCTTGATATGATATTGTCAAGGCTGCACTGCGTCTGGTTGGGAAAGGCTCAGAGGAAGAAAGTAGTCTCCAGAGAAGCATGGAGGCAGCTTTGCTCTGAAAAGCTGTCCTCTGGCAAGGTAAGCAGGACTGATCCTTCCTCTTCTTTCATAGTGTTCGAGACTTCAAGGGAATTTGGTGTAGAATTTTTTGTACCATGGGTCAAGTTGTTTTGGAGGTTGGAGTGGTGGGAAAGAGAAAAACAATGTGAAACGCGGTATGCAGATCACAACCATACGTAGCAACTGCCAAAAATAGGATGGGTCTTGTTCTTTGGGTAATCTACAGTAAAAACAGAGATTGACCAAGAACTTCATTAGTGATCAAAGGCTTTGAGCTCTATTTCTCATGTGCGTTGATGTCACAGATGCTTCCTCCACTTCCCAGAGATGAAGCTGCAGCAACTAAAAGGGGACATCACACAAGCTGAAGGGACAACCTCATGCTGCTGTTCCTAAGGTTGCAGAAAGCCTGAAAAGCATTTCTGCACTAGGATTATTTAGACATCTGGGGTTTTTTCCTTGCATGTTAAAGAGCTATACCATTATGGAAAACTAAGATTCCTGTTGCAGCGAGGGACTCTCTGAATCCATCTGTCCTGGGACAGTCAGTGCTGTGCAAGCCAGTGGGTGAAATATTGTTCTGAGGGAAGAAATCCAGCTGCTCTCTGCTATGAATAGGCCACATAACCTCGGGCCAGTTGTGCTCGGTTTCCCTTTTCACCTTGTCAGCTTTAACCATGTGCCACAAGACAGTCGCCTGTTGAAGGAAGAGGCTCAGCCTGCCATCATGGGGAGATGTGGGAAAAGAGAAAAAACTGAAAATCCTCATGTTTTGGATAGGAAAAAATATCCCAGTTGTGATCTACTGTTCCATGCGTAGGTCAGGGAAGGATTACCCTGTGGTTAAGGAAGAGGATTGTATCAAGGGACAAGTTCTGTTCCCAGCTCAGCCACAGACTTCCTTTCGGACCCTAACACTTAATTCTTTGTGACTTTGTTTACTCACCTGTCTGATGGAAATAATACTGCCTACATCAGAGGCGAGTTGTGCTACTCTGTGTTGATGCACGTGGTGTTAGTTAGGAACATTAAAATGCTTTGTGATCCACAGATCTAAAAAAATGCAGTATAAATGGTCAGGGCTGTTACTTGTGATTTTAGTTCCAGACACTGTGTCACAAATCAAAGTATCTTCTTTTATTTCTCACTGAAGAGGGTTATAAAACATCTAGTGGGCATAAGGTTGCAATTGAGAAAGCAAGTGCAAGTTTTGGACATCCCAATAAAATCTAGTTTCATTTTTAAGTTTTATGTATGCTCTAGTTTCCATAGCTGTTTTTCATGTTACTTTTATATTTACCAGCAAAATGCTCCTTTGAGTTTGTTATTGTTAGATATCCATTGTCCAGTACCATTTGCTTCCATGTGTGGTATTTCAGGGTTTACATTACATCTTGCTTGGCTTTAGAGAACTAAATTATTCCTGTGCTTATTACTCAGCTGAAGTTTGGAAAGCGCTTCAGATTTTTTTTTTTAAAGTCTGTTTTTGTTACAGGCTTCACTAGCTCACTGAAAAATCTTTTAAGGAAGACACCAAACAAGAAGGAGCAAGCCTCAATTCACTAATCCTGTCTAATTTCAAGCTGTCTTACACTTGAGGTGAGCTACAGAATATGATTTTATTTAGGAGACTTCCTATTGTATAAAAGGTATAAGGTTTATATAGTGTGCAAAGGTATTAAAAACCCCTTTAGAACAGGTTGTCTGAGGTCATTAGGAAGGCTGTAGCTTTAGGACCACCAATTTAAACAGCCTCACAGGTGAGGCTGTTTATAGTGGGGAACAAGCCCCTTGCCCCCAATAGCAGTAGAGTATGTAGCAGGAGAAGTTGCAGCTCCATCAGCCAAGCTTTTCATCCTCATGATGAAAAGAGCAGCAAGTGCTTTATTGTGTGTAATGAGACCACTGAGCAGGCCAGCCTGTCTCACAGGGCCACCACAAGGTAACCTCTCAGCCTGTGGTGGTTAGACAAGCCCAGAGCTGGGGAGAAGGAGTCATGGTCCAGCTAAGGTTGTCTTGAGCCACAGTGAATCTAGCAGACCTGACAAAACTAAGCTGAGGCAAGTCACACAACACCTCACTAGCACATTGGAGAAGAGTTGGGTAGGGAATGATTACTGGGGAAGCCAGGGGTGCTGCAGTCTCCCTCTCTACAGGGATGTGGCCATGGCAGCAGGCATCCCCTATTCACCACTTCACTGCTAGCACCCACCCTCAGTTCACAGCTCGTAAGCCTAGGGGATAACATCCTACTGTAAGTTACCTTTCACTTAAGCAAGAAAGGGACCTAAATATGCTGAACATACTGGAAAAGAAAAATCTCTACAGGCTTGTGTAAAGAAATTAATGACAAACAATCAAGTCCCTTTCTCATCCCATTTTTTCCCTTTCAGAAGAAAAGGCATGAGGAATGCTGGAGAGCAAGGATTTGCTACTCAGTGCAAGAGGCAGCCTTGTACTTCAAGAGTAGGGAAAGTAGCCACCATGTCACCTGGGCAGGGAAAGCCCTGAACATCACTGTTTATTGCATATTATAACAAGTTGCTTGTTCACTACAAAAAAATAGCCCAGTTCCATTTGATTTGAGATCAAGACAAGCAGGAACCTTGGCAAGCTTCATCTGCTATGGGTTTCCCTCCACCTTTCATCCAAGAAGCTTAATCTTAAAGCCCAGTAGGAAGGGAGCTTTGTATTTTCCTTTCAAGTCAGATGGGATTGTCTGACAAGGAAGGAGCCACAGGGGCAGTTCCACAGACAGTCTCTTCTCACAGATGCTTCCTTCATGTCCTTGAGAACATGAGGAGAACTTTAGAGCCCAGAAAAAAAGTCTTGGTTCCTGCCCTAGTTTTCTTGCTCTAGTTCTATAGACTCCTGTTGGCTTATTTATACACCTAATCCAGTTTAGGACTTAAAGATTTTTCCCTGCCAGTGCATCTTAGGAGCCCTGAGGCTAATTTCTTCTCATTAGTCCTCCATACCTTCCTTCTGTCATTTATCAGGTGTGTAGATACATACTCAAGGTAGAGAGCTAGCTAAGAAGTATTTTGCAACAGGTAGAATAGAGCATACAAAACAACTAGGAAAAAAAAGGTAAATAAAGGCAAAAACCAAAACCAAACTCCATTTAATCACAGAAGCTAACAAAGAGACTAACCCCAAAGTCTGTGTCAGCTAATGCTCATACAGAGCCATCTAAAGCACCTCCCAAGAGGGAGTACTCACTTTTGGTTTTTTCCTCTAGCTGAGTCTTGACCCCAAAACCTAACCAAATCATGGCCATTCATTTTTATACTTTCTCTGGATGAGTCATTCACCCCAGGTGAGGGTTTAAGTACACCTTCCTCATGGACAGGCTTTGCATCTTCATTGATGGTAAACACCTGTATAGGGCTTAATTGCTCTTAGTTACAGTTATTTTTGCTATGTTAACCATTAGAGGCCTAAGGAGGAAAGGTATTCTTCTTGCTTTCTCCAAAGATGACTTCCTAGTACTTGGCTTTCTGTTACAGAGGTAGTCTCTGCAATTACTGTTATACTAGTTAAAAAGTAGAGCATACTGGTAGTGGGAGATAGGTTAAAAAATGATGCACTAGAAGGAGTAGATATGTGTGCTTGAGCTGTGTAGGTTATAGGACATGATTGACTTGTGTAAAGAGGGGGTTAGCTGTAAAAGCTGTGGCAAAAGTTTAGTTTGAGACTCTGATGTCTTTTTTTTATCTTAGTCTAAAACCTAGACCTTTTTTTAGTACTTTGCAAATCCTTACTTCTAGACTAAGATGTTTAATTTCTCTTCTCTTAGATGTTTTCCTGGCTGTGAAATCAATATTTCTGGGTTAATGTGTTGTCCCTTCCCTATTTCTTTAGCTAGCCTTGGGGTCTGTAAGCAGGGCTCACAACATCTTCCACTTCAATAGTCTCAGGGGTCTTTTGCTGGCCCTCACCAGGATATTGCTGGAATTTCATACCACCATTATCTGTTGCCCATGCAAAATTAGTCAAAGCTACTTGCGTAGTGCCCTTGTATATAAAAGACACTTCCTCAGGAGTGAAGACAGGAAAATGGGGGAGGGATTGGGGGTGGTGAGAGGGAGCAGGGGTCCATCCCTGTGGTGCGCACGTCTGGATGCAGAGGAAAGAGATGAGGGGAGGAGGGAGGCATAGTTTATTGTGCTAAAGGGAAACAGAGAGGACATTCTGCCGGTGCTTATTGACACAAGCCTCGGCAGTGACTCCGGCTTCCCTGCCGGCTGTGAGTGACGGGCAGAACAGGCCACTGCCTTGTTCAGTGGGATCTTGTGCAGACAGACTTCTTCTTGAGGGATGGATCCTCCTTGGGGAGCTGGTGAGAGGACAGAAATGCAGGATCCTCTGGCTGACAGTCTGGCTTCAGGGGACAGACATTTTAGAAAGGCTACAACTATTAAATTAGGGTTATCTTCCCCAAGCAGCCACCTTTGAATTATTCTCAAAGCCAGCTGTTGTGGTGCTTGAAAGTAAGAGTTATTTCTGTCTGAGATGACCACATGGGACACATCCAGCCTCGAGCTCACATCCATGACCAGTGTCCAGGTTGTCTCTTCTTGGCTGATGCTGTTCCTGGTTAGGAGTGACAGGAGTGGATTCCCAAGCAGAGCAGCTCATGCACAAGGCAGAAAGTGGCTCATCTGTGATGTGCTGTTTTGATCTATGAGCCCGTCCTGCACAGGCTGCCCACAAGGGCTGAGCTGGTTCAGGGGACCTGAATCAGAGCCATGGATGCAGCACATCCTTGGTGCATGCTGTGCCCTGGAAATACAGCCAGAGAGTGCTGTTGTTCATTTAATTGTAATTTAGGTAAGGATTTGTATTTTTATTCTCAGAAAAGCCCCCAGAAGAACCCTGTGTGCCCTGGCAATTTATCTTTCCCATTGTGAACAATAAATGTGCTGTTATAGTTTGAGGAGGGGGTATGAAAATCTTACTGCAGTTGGCTAAGGCAGAGAAATCAAAGCACTACAGGAGTCGGCTCTTGCATTATCGTAGGAGTTTCCCTCGAGTAAATGGCTTCTGCTGAATGGTTGGAAGACCAAAATTGGACTGGTTTGGCTCTAGATGCACGTATATCTTGACAGGAAGAAGGGAAAAAAGAGGGAGCATTTATATATGAATGAGCAGGCATAAAATATGTAGTGAGATAGAGAAGGATGGAGAGTTAAGGAAATCAAGATAAAAGGGATAAAACGTAGGAGAAAGCACTTGCTGTGGCACTGCCAGTGTTCAGGGCTGTATTAATTAGCTAGTGCTAAAGGGAACTGATGGGGATGCAGGTGAATGAGATGTAGATCAGCTGGAACTTGCAGGAAAGGTTTTGCCATTAACAGTGGTACTCTTCTGGCTGGGCAGGGTGTGAGGAGCTCTGGTTACAGGTCTTTGTGTGTGGGAAGGTTTCTACATTCAGCTCAAAGGACCATTAATCAACAAGTCCAATCCCTTGTTTATCACAGGTCATTGAGAATGGCAGCTCATTATTCCAGTGGAGAAACCCATAGTGGTTGGGTGGCTGAAGCATATTTTCCAGAGATGGCCAGTCTTGATTTTGAAGAGATGAAAGAGGGTCCACCTTTTCTCTTGGGAACTGAATGGTTAATTGCACCCTCCTTTTCAAATTTGCACCTATGATGCTTGTCCAGATTTTGCAGGCATTAGAAGCTACGGAGTGGCTTCTTAGGGAGACCTCAGGCAGGCAAAAGCAGGATGAGAGCAGCTGATGGCATGGAGAATTTCCTTGAAAGTGGAAAAATACAGGCAGCTGACTTTGAAGGAGAAATGTTCCTTTATCAGAGGTAAACTCGGGTGCTGCCATCCCTGTGAACTTCAGCTGTGTGAATTAGAACCAATAAATATGTTGCTCTGCCAAGGTCTGGGCTAATTGAGGGAATGCCCAATGTTGTTAGCTGACCTTGAGGGAACACAAGTCCCTTCAGAGTAGCAAAGTGCTATAGGTATTTGAAATCTGGAGTAACTGAGGTTTTGCTTTAACCAACTTGGAGCTCATGAGTGTGCTAAAACGTCACCCTGAAGCCACAGACATGTGGAGAAAACCCCATTGTATCAAAACTGCAGTTAGACAGGGCAGTCAGTGAAGGTCAGTGGAATACAAGGCAAATACTGTGTACAGGAGGAAAATAAACGTGTTTTCTGGCACTAAGAAACTGAGACCAGGGTGTTTGTTTATGGAGAGAGCCATTTGCAAGCAGGGAAAGGCTGCCAGTGATATGAGAAGCTTTTCTGATGCATAGCAGGTGCTCCTCAGACCTGAGTGAAGGAAGCAGCAACTGGGAGGACACTTTTTTTCTGAACATTGTGAACTAACAGAAGACAAACAAGTTTTTAGGTCTGTAGGAAGTAGCAGGAAAACAGATTGCTGCACTGGAATAAGCCAAAGGTTCAAGCCACGTGATGTGGGGTATTTACCCTGGGCATCCAGGGGTTGTGCAGTGGGAACGTGTGTGCAGGGAGTTGTGTAATGGACACGGGGCTGATCTTGAGCCAAAAAAACTGCAGAGCAAGGATGTTTAGAAGGGCTTCTCTGGGTGTGAGGATCAGGGTCATGACTCTTCGGTGTGCTGCATCCTACCCACCAAAGAAATTTTGGCTAGTTATGGGTGCTTTATGCTGCACCACTTCCCAACTGGATTTTTTCCTTTCGCAGGGAATATCAGTATTTCTAAGTAACTTTCCTAAGAGGAGCAGAAAATCAAAATACTTGCCAAGGAGGTGGAAGATGCAGTCAAATGAAAATGTCAGGAGAGTTTTGAGTTAGAAAAGTTGTGCTCCATGTATTCAACCTAAGTAAAACACTTAGATTTGACAAGATAACATTATTCTTACATGGACAACAATTCCTAATGAAACATGCCAGTCTGCTGGGACTAGCAGATTTGGAACTATTTTAGTTTCAATGCTGTGGATAGGAAAAATAAATTAAAAAAAAAAATGCAATTTGGAAATTGATGTTTTTCCTGCTTACTTACACTATTGTGAGAATTTGGCTCAGACAGCAGGTCACTGTCTGGTCTTATGGGGGATTTAGGACTGAGTGTCTCAGTACTGGACATATTTGAATTGAGGCCACTTGCAGCCTAAACCTTGAATCCAGTAGTGCTTTGCAGCTGCAGATAAGGATGAGGTCATACGCCAGATTGTGGTCTCCACAATACATCATTACCAGGATAATCACATCTGCAAGAAGGACTGTTAGCGTCATGCGTTATTGAATGAGATCAGGTACTTGTATTTCTGAAATAAGTCCAAGACTCTGTAATTTGCCTGCTTATTAGTTTCCAGGCTGAAGCTGCCAAGAGACCATTACCAGGAGTTATGTGAATTGACGGGGAAGGCTCAGAGGACAGTTTGTACCCTGTGATGGACAGGCATAGATTTTGCAGTCAGCGGGCTATCAGTCTAGTTAAAAAATGATGGCCTACAGACATCCCATTTCTGTTGTATTTGCTATATCTTTTTCTTTCCTTAATTACCTGATTTCCAAATGCAGCTATCTTTGATACTGACCTTAAGGATCAAATCCAACTGGTTTAATTGGATGCCGTTCATTTAAGACAAACAGTTTTGGTCCTGAGGGAATTTCATGTTTTAAAATTTCCACTCAGATATTTGGTGTCACTGGGGTATGTCTAGATGCAGGCAAACTCTCTTTGCCACTCTGCTCAACAGATGCGGGCTCTTCTGCCTGCGTTCATCCTGAACAGACATTGTATAGGCATGTTGACTCCACTGTGAGCTTGAGACAATGCATGGTGGCTTTCAGCATGGTGCGCCCAGATATTAGTCACAGCCAACATTTGTTTTGGAGCTGGCTCATTTCTAGCCAATTTGGAACGTAAAGGAAGTGCAAGACCACATCTGCTGGCAAATTCCATCTAGACATACCCAGAGACAACTATTTCGTAGATTGTGACACTGCAGTCTGAAAAGTAGGGTTTGGGATTTATTCATTATACCAGCCATACAAAGGATAGCAGAACAGAGCAGGGAGGCTGAAAATTGGATGCCCAAGCTTAGGCAGTAAGAGCAAAACCTGCCAGAAATGGCCAGTTGTACTGGCTGTTTCAGCTGTAACCAACAACTTGAATTCTTTTTAGAGAAGTCCTGAATTTTTTTTTTCAGGCTAATTCCCGGCACTTCTTTCAAATCAGGACTTCTCAGGCATCCTAAAGGGAGCACTTCAAAATGGCTAGACTCTTTTCAGGAATGTAGTCCTAAAATCCATCCTGTGGGTCCTAAATGTGTGGCTGGAGCCGCACAAATTCATGGGTTTTATGGTCCATAAAGAGCCCTCTGGTCCAGCCTTCTGCATAACTGGTGAGCCTTACTTGGGATTTAAGCCCGGCACTTCTTTTCGAGCTACAGCAGCGTGTTTGGAAAGACTACAGCCTTGATCTGAAAGACTTTGCTAGAAGGAGGGTATACCCTGGTTCCAGGGACAGCAGTGATGCCTTTGATCTCTTCTACTTCCTTCTCCTGGCAAGTTGCAGTTGTGACATTTGGTGTCTCACCAGAGTCTCAAGCTATAGGTTTTTGGGAGCTGTTTTGTGGCCTGGGGGAGGGGTGGCATATGGAACAAATGTTCTGCGTTCAGTTGCTCCCCTGGGCTTCAATGCAGGCTCAGCACACTAAAAGATCTAGACAAAGGAACATGGTATTTCTAAATTTTGGGATTTGAAAAACTATTAAAGTCATTTTACCACTATAATGTACAAGGATTCTTGAAACAAAAATAAGTTCCTGTCTCTGCCGCTTACCCAGAGCTTTAGAGATGCAATCAACCCAGCAGTCATCCCCTTGCCAGAAATAAAAATATCCATGGTGGGGTTTTATTTCCTTTTTCTGGAGACCTGGGATAAGCAACACATGATTTGGTGCTGCTGACATCTGGCAGCATCGTTCCTATTTACTGTAAACACGAGTCATCGCCCATGGAGTATTTTATTGCTTGTGGTTTCCATCTTGTTGTATGCAGCAGTTATGCACATGGTGCAGTCTTTCCATGTCAATAAAAATGTTTCATTCTCAGCAAGGAACATAAGAAAAAACCCAGCAATTCTTATGGGCTACTGTGCTGAGTTAAATGGGATGTGGTGGGGAGGAGCTCTGCGGGGGGCTCAGTGCAGAGGGCAGGGTGGCTTTCTTCTCCGGGGTCACTCGGTGGGACTCACGGGCTTGGGGGCAGTGGACAGAAAGCTGGTGTGAGCGATCGCTTCTCCAGCCTGCGGCTGAGAAAAGGCCTCACAGCTTTAGTTTGCTTTCTTGGCAAAACGTTGTGCAGCAGGATGCCTTGTGAGTGCTGCTGGAGACTTTCCTTCATGCTAATTTCTGTTTCTGTCTTTATATTTTTTTTTTCCTGGTTATCCAGGAGTTTAGAGATGTTTTCAGTAAAAGATTCATGAGAGAATCTTCAAAGGGGACTACAGCCAGGGGAAAATCATAAGCACGAGTGGAAAAATAGTGTTTTAAATTAGTATGAAAGCTTGGGGGAAGTCACTTAGGCCCAAATCCACGAGTTGATTTAAGCCTCTTATTCCCGCTTAGGTGCCCAGCTTTCCCTTTGGAGTTAGGCATCTAAGACCTGTGTCTTTATGATCGAGCGCTTCCCGCTTCATTCTCCCCTTGGCTTATTGAGAAACTGAGTACAACATTTGCCTGCTTTGGTGGGAGCACGAGGGCATTTGTCTGGGGCTCCAGACAGTGGGGCTAGTCTTAGCAAGTCATCCAGCCTCTCTCTACGGTTGCTGGGGAGGGACAGGCCCTTCTGGTGGGTGATTCATCTCTGCAGAAGATAGGTGTCTGAGATACATGGGATGAATCGCTGCCTGGAGGTGCCAGCCTCTCTCCACTGGCTGTCAATGGAGCCTAGCCAAAGAGTTTAGATTAGGCGCCTAAGTTTTCGGTAGCTAATGGTATGGGAGGCGAATTTCACCCCCAGGAACTTTGGGTGGAATTTAAGCTGTCTGAAAATGACAGTTGTGCAAGTAATAATAAACAGTCTGTAGCTCCACATCTGGAATCTACTTATAAACAGGGGCATGCAAATCAATTAGATAAAAATCTGAACATTTCTGAATCTCCTGCCCAAACTTGAACAGAATCTTCTCTTGGATTTGACGAAAATCCCCTTCACTCTCCAAACTATATATATCTCTTGTTCTGCTGCACAAGGAACCTTCTCCTTGGTTCACACAGGGATGAGGATGCAGGAGCTTTGGCTTGCTCTCAGAGCATCTCATCTCTGGACATCCCTGACTTGTCCAAGGCGGTGAGAGTTGGTGCTGAGAACCTTCTGGGAAGAGCCCAAAGATCACACTGTGGCATGATTCCTGGCTCAGTGCTGCTGATCGAAGTGCTCTAGATAAGCTAAGTTGTAGATAAGCACCCTAACTCCTTAGTGCTTATCCAAACCAAACCTTTCAACATTTATCCACCTTGACTGTACGTGACTTTGCCCTTGGCAACGGAGATTACACCCGCTTTTTTTCTCCTCCATTTCCAGTGGAGGAGCAAGAACCTACTTGAAGACAAGTAAAACACCTTAGGCTTTTAGGTTCCCACACCTTTCTTCTTTCTTTTACAGAAACTAGTCTGATTATGTATTCATTTCTCTTTGTAGTCACTACCTGAGAAACTGCAAATTCAGGCAGGGGTGCTAGGCAGCTCTTTGCGAAGGCAAGTGCTCCCTAACTCTACTAGAATGGGTGGATAGGCCAGGGCATGTGGCTCTCGCTTTCACCAGCATCAGGTAACGGTTGTTCTCAGAGATGGGTCTGTAGGCTTATGGTACCTTCCTTTGTCTGATGCACCTTGGTTCTATTGGCTCCCTACAAAGGGGAGGATTTTATTTATTTGTTATTTATTATTTTTCATCTTCCCTTCTAGCCTTGAATGTTTTGTTGGTCTTGGGTTTTCCCCCCTCTCTTTCTCTTGAGTCCCTGGAGATAAGAGAATAGAAGTGACGCCATCCATTGCTCCTTTTGATGTCATAAAAATGCTCCGATGCCTTGTGGCTGTGTCTTGTTCGTGCACGCAGGGTAAAACTGACCTTTTGACTTAGGGTCAGGAAGAATTTTTCCCTAGGTTAGACTGACAGAAGCCATTCTTTTCCTTCTGCTTTTGTGTGTTTCCTAAGTAGCATGGGGTACGGGCCACTTTCTCTGACCAGTAGGCATTATTGCCTGACAAATTACCTGTTCTTGCAGGGACTTGGGGTTTCTTCTTTCTGCCTGTAGCGCATTGTATTTTTTTGTGGCTTTTGGTTTTTCAAATTAAAGATTTTAAGTTGTTACAGATTACGTGGAAGTGTTTTGTGGCTTGTGGTGTGTAGAGTTATGTGGAGTCAAGTTTGGTGGACCTTTCTGAATAAATGTTGTTATACATTGACTGCGAGGGGCTGCATGTGATGAACCAGGAGGTTTTTGTGTTTGAGTCCGGGGGTTCTTTGGCTTCTCCATTCATTTGGGCACATACAAGTAAATGTTACTGCACTTTCTTTCAAAAACTGCCTTAATCTTTATATTTATGGGGAATTCAAACTGTCCAGAGGTGCTAACTCACCAGGCAGCCTTAGACATTCGTGTTCTCTCATTCATTATTCATAGATCAAGCAACTCATTGGCAACGGGATAAGAAGCTTCAGTTCTTACTTGGAAGGTCACCTCTGAAAAGAGGCCTTTCTTTTCTCACGTATCTCTCCCCTCAGCCTTTCCGTTAGGAAGGACTGGGCCAAGAACACAATTTTTTGCACAGGAAACTGAAATAAATGTAGTTACGCTCATAGAAAAAGATAGTTTTGTTTATTAAGAAGTAAAAAATGTGCTGGATGTGTTATGTGTATACATATTATATGGTAAATACTGAAAAGCTTCCATTCTACACCCTCCTCCCTTTTTCTTTGCAATAAATATTCTGGTTTCAGTCCCTTTTTTGATGGATTGGACAATTTGGAGGCAAACGATTAATTTTAATCCATGAAGTGGTAATTTTTGACAAAACCCCCACTTTTCATCAGACATATTTTGATTAAAACATTTCAGCTGTTCCTACTGACAAGACTCCAGGCACAGATGCTAATTGGTATAATTTGTGGCATGAATGTGTATGCACAGCAGCTTATTTCCTGGAATCCTTTGAATGGGCATCAGATGGAAAAACTTTTGAGCCCTAGTGATGTGACCTGCATTCGACCACAGTATCTAGAACCAGTGGGTCCATATCCTATGAGTTATCCAAGTTTGGCTATATTTACTTTTAAAATATTGAAACAGTTTTCTGAGTAAATGAAAATTCTCACTGGCAGAATGTGCTGAAATACACATGAATATTAGAATCGTGGCCTTAAAAATAATAATTTAAAGTGCAGTTGCATGTTCTGTTTTGCTTTTCCTCAGAAATAAGACCAGGAACATCCAGAGAGGTTAAAGAGGGAAGGTATGAAGAACATTAACAATGACAGTATTAAAAAAAGTCAGAGACACTCCGTGTCACACTGAACTTCACTCTGGTTCCTAGGAGTTAATGCTAATATTACTAATTTTCTCCTGGACCATGGGTTGGGTTGGAGGAGCACTCTGGAGGTCTTTAATCCAGCTTCCTGCTCAAAGCAGAGCTAACTTCAAAGTCAGGTCTGGTTGCTCAGAGCCTGGTCCACTTGAGATTTGGAGGTCTGCGAGGAGAGATTTGACAAGGCCCTCTCTGGACCCCTGTTCCAGTGCTGGACTGCTCTCCCTGTGAACATTTTCGTTTCTGGATAGCCAGTTGCAACCTGCCTTGCGCTATTTGTGTCCATTGCCTTTTGTCATTTTTTCCAGGCACCTCTGAAAAGAGCTCAATTCCATTTTCTCTATAACCCCTTTCTAGGCAGTGGTTAGCTGTCTCTCTTTGCCTTTGCTTCTGGGTACTCAACTAAGAAATATTTAAAAAAATCTCACCGAAGTACCTTTATTGGTTTAAAAAACAAAAAAAAACCCCAAAACCAAACACAACATATGAATTAAACAGCACTGGCAGTTTTATCAGTAATTTCCAGGAGAGCAGAGTTAGCCCAATAGTAAATCCATTCCTGAGTCCATTCCTTCATGTTTTTAATGTGATTTCCAAACTAACAAAAGGTTATATGCTCCCTAATACTCATCCTAACCAAACAGAAGTTCTGAGCTCTCTAAGCTGCGACCTCCAAGGTCAATATTTGGAAAACAAAACTGTCTGACCAGAGATGCTAGGTGTTGGTAAGCACTAGTGGTCAGTTGGCTGTGCAGACGTTGGCCAGATCTCTCTCTCGGACAGTTTTGGTTTCAGGAAACCTGCTTGAGTTGCTGTCTTACGAATGACAACAAAATGAGAGCTTTTGGAAGTCAACCTTCCCCTTCTTCTGGGGACAAACTTGCAGAAACCAAACACACACTTGTGTCTGTGTATGGAAAATATGTCTAGCACTCAAACACTTGGGAGATTTCTTAGGCAAGGGGAACCTAACCAGCCCAGCCAGACACTTGCACAGATGTGGGAGGTTGGTGGGTGGGGATGTTTACCCACTTGGCATATGCTACTGCAGTATGTCTGCATTTTTATGTGCGTATCTTCTCTATGCAGACTTCACCCTTCTGCCCTGGGCACTCAGGAGCAGTTCCTCTGCTGGTGTATGTGCCTGCAAGCCCCAAGGAAATCAGCTGGGAATTTGCCCTAATATTTTCCATTGTCTTTCCATGGGGTAAGAGCAACTCTTTCCTAGGTATAAAATTATAAGCATTGAGGAGTGCTTAGGTACTCAGAAAAGCTAAAAATGTCCTCCTCAAGTGCAGCTGGATGGTGGTCAGAAGGATCTATTTTTACTTGACTTGCGTTTGCACAGAGGCATCCATGCACGACTTTCTGTTGTTCCTGGAGTCTTTCAAGCATATGGTAAATAGAGTTTCAATGGGTTGGAACCTATTGCTTCAGGAAATGTTGTTACAAATTGTTTTTCCACTGCAGTGCATTGAGGGTTTTTCATGCCACCCCCAACATGTGCTCTGAAATCCAAGTGGTCTCCAGAAGGGAGTGGCCAAGAGGTTTTGAGGCGATGTGAAACCCATTAGGCTTGCAGAGAAAGTGGTAAAAGCATCACAAAAACATATCAGAGTGTAGAAAAGCAGGGGCTATTACTCAGAATGCAGTGAAACTATGTTTCTCTAACTAGATTAGTTTACATCTTGTGGTATATAAAGAAATAAAAGTTACTTAGATTGCAATAAGCCATGTTTTTCTAGCTAAATAGATTGGCTTACATTTTGTGGCAGGGGGAAAAAATGTTGACTAAGAGACTGTTGGTTTTTTTTAGTCCCACTTGCCATGCTGGATTTCTGATTCCTGTGTTGTTTAGTGATAATCTTTGGCTATAGCTGTCCTTGGGACACCTTCTTTTTTGGCTAGTTCTTCTCCTTAGATGCTTATGAACAGAAGTTGCCCATAAACACCTATGGGCAAAGCATATTTTTGTTTAGCAATCACTCTTTATCCATCACAACTATTCCCCATCTTTCTTGAACCTCGGCCTCATAGGAACCTTTTTATTATGTAGGGCATCTCTTGACCATGAGATCCTTTTTCCTCCACATCAAGTGTTCTCATCTATTTTTCCTGGAAAAACTTTGTTTCGAGAATCTCTTTCACACAGTACACCCTTTATGATGTCAAGGTCTCATCCAGTTTTCCTACCAAATTAAAAAAAAAACAACTAATGTATATGGGCAGAGATCCAAGGGTTCCAGTGTGTTTTCCATTTATACCAGCTGGCAGATCTCATTTGCTGAGTTGAAAATGCGAGAAGTTGAGCTCAATGCCCAGCACAGCAAACTGTCATAGGTAGGACTAACGTGAAGGCTGGCTGGAAAAGAGGGATGGATTTGTTGCATATGGGAGACGTGCAGAGAGCTTGAACAGAAATAGTGTCTTACTTCATGGAAAACCTTTAAATCCACAGTGCTGGGATAGGATTTGAAGGATGAGATCAAGGTATCAAACTTTGATTTAAAACCTTTTTGGAAAAAAATATCTTGCCCTTCTGCTAGACTGAAGCATCCATTGGCTTTTGTGGCATCACGCTTGTGACCTGAGTTTGGAGGAAGGCAGTCAGTGGACTGTCAGACAATTATAGTTTTGGTGGAGATCATAGACCCTTTACTAACTGAGCACTAGAGAAAACCTTGCTTTTTCCTCTGAAACAGCTGATACTGCCCGCGATAGGATACTGAATTTCGAGGCACCACTGTTGTGTTGTTATCTGTCAGTTCTTATGTTTCCACAGGTTAAAAAAACCTCACAGTCCTCTCCTACAGTGTATGCAGACTCAGAAATAGTTACCTTCTAGCAAATTGCAGTGCCTCCAAATTGTTCTTTGTAGCTTGCTGAAGTGCTGTCTTCTGGGAGTCAACGTATAGACAAGGTATGCACTGCACATTAGCTGCATAGAGACTAGTCAAATTCATGAAACTCAGAAAAGCGGGTACTCGGCTTGTACCCGAAATGACAAGCAGGCAGAGTAAACCTGGCACAGCAAGGTATCTCTGTGTGGATGAAATAATTAAACAAAACAGAAGAATATATCTACCTTGAAAGCCTGCGAGAGTCAGATCGAAAGCAGATGGAAGACATTTAGAAGAAATTCAGGCTGGCTGAATTGCATTCAGGCAGATAAAAGACTTCGCTAAAGAACATATCTTCCACTTAACACAGAGAGGAAGTCCTACAACTCATGTGGGCTTCAAGTGATGACATATGGTTCAAGTATCGTGGTCCTCTTCTGAGAAAACATCACAAAAGCTTGTCACCACCCTGGTGAAACATTCAGAAGGCTGCGACAGGGCTGAGTCTGTTCTCTTGAAGCAGAAAGCAGAGCCAAGCACTCTGATGACAACAGATGAACAGAGCTGATTCTTTTTTAAGGGAAACAGCTCATAATTAGCCTTGAACCCCTCACCTGTAAAGGATTTGTCCTTATATTGCATAGATATGGAGCAGGTACTTCAACTTACTGAAATCTATCTCTTGGCTCCAAGTTTTGTGAAGGAAGAATTGGCCATGGATGTCATCAGATCCCTGTTTCTTGGTGTGAAACTGCCTCCTTCATAAACACACGCAGCGAAATAAACCACATCTATGAGACAACTGTTTTTCTTTTATGCATTGCTTTTGTGAGGCTGTAAAAAGTACGTGTCCTCTTGTTACAGTTGAAGTTTAACTCTTCTGAGTGTGTAAACCACTTTTGGGATCACTGTGATGACCGGCAAGTCTCTTCGTTAAAACAGCGAAGTTTGTGACAGTAGCAAGCGGCTTGTGGATAACCACTTCCAGATTTGAAGTGACACCTGCTGGTGTTGAAATTTGAGCCAAAATGTGACAATTGTCTCATCACGGTGCAGAATCGCAGTATGTGAGTCACAAGACGTGCCCATTGAAAAATCTCAACTTTCAAAGGTTAAATGAACCCCCAAAACTGCCTGTAATCAAGCCTCTCCCCCCATTATTCCTGGCCTTAATTACTAAGGAAGAAATTTTAAGTACACGTAAGGCGGTTGAGGGTGTGTGTTAGTCACCCAAAGAATAAACAGGGAAATTAATTAAAATAAAATGATTCATTATAAATTATTCTCCCAGCTACATTCATAATGATGTGAGAAATATTCCAAATAGTATTAGAAAAGCACTCCCTCCGCCCCTAGTATTTCTGGCACCTCTAGAAACAGCAAGTGCTGAAACTCCCACGTGAGGGATGTTTCCTGTGAGCTGTACTGCCAGATTGTACCTGTATTTTTGGATAAGTGTTTGAACATTTGCCTGCTTGTGGAAAAAGAGCCCGAAGCCTGAACTTTTCTGAGGGTAGCTGTTACCAGGTGGATCCCCACGTTTCTAGCTGGGGCCAACCACAAGTAGTTAATAGGAAGAAATGCGAAGCAATGCCTAGGAAAGGTGAAACGTGAGCTAAGGCAGTTGCTTAGGATGGGGCCCTGGAGAACCGAGATGGGATGGTTGCAACCCTGCTTAACTCCTGGAGATCAGAAGAGTCCTTTTGATTTGACCTCTGGCTTTTCTAAAGGGCAGTGACTTCTTCCTTTCCTACTGGGCTTTCAGCAACGCAACGCTGCCCGTCACAAGTCCTTCGACTTTCTCTTTGTGAAAAACAAAACGTGTGTCCTTTCCACCCCCCCCCCCCCCCCCCCCCCCCGTAACTGTCAGGGTCTCCTAAGGTGCTCTGAGTGAGTGTGTGTGTGTGTCTGTCTGTTACACATGTGTTTAATTCACATATTTTCTACTGGAAGGGATGTGAAAGTGTGAGTTTAGAATTTGAAACAGAACAGTTTGGGGTTATAAAAATTTAGCTTGGCTCAGAAAGGCTGTGTGTAAGCAGAGACTTAATTGACTTCTGCTGCCTCCGATGGGTCTCTGCCAGTCATTCAGGCTAGATCGACGGGCTGTCACGTAATCTTCTGCGTTGGGGAAGCTGGACCAACAGTTCCACAAACTGGGCATTTATTTTAGGCATCCCAAGCGGATTCTGGAGGAGCAGCCCCTGGATCTGTAGCCTCTCTTGGGACATTCTTTGTGAGAAAGACATTCACCTGCTCTGTCTTCATGACTTTGTTGCCACTGTTTAACGTGCAGCCGTTGCCTTGCCTCGCCCCTTTCTCCTTTTGCTGTTGTGTCTTGCAATCTCCTTTCTCAAACTGCTAAATAAACACTCTGCAACGGTGGTAGAAGTTCCTGAAGAGCGAGCCTACCGAGTGCTGTAGAAGGAGAGGTTCACAGTGCTGCTGGAGGTGGAAAGCAGTGCCTGGTAACTTCATGTTGACTTAAGCAACAAAAAGGAATTCAGCAGAGAAGCCTGATGAGTAATCTCTGTTGAATCCATATGGGAAGTTTTATAATACTCCAGAACTGTTTAGCAATACCTTTCCAGAGTCCTTTTCTGCTTAAGGTGGTCTTCATGTCCTCAAGCTCTTGAGGCCTTCTGGTCCTGCATTAGTACTGTCAAGCTCCTAAATCCCTCCTTGCAGGAAGAGTGTAAGAACTAGTTTCAAGCCAAGCTCTAGGTCTGCTCTGGGCTGTGTATTTGGAGAGGAATCCCTCCAAGTTTACTGAAGCAGTTTTGCCATTCACTGAAACACAGTGTTCATTGAAAAACAGTGTTCCACTAAAGCACCGAAGGGGAAGTTTTATTCTCTTTCACTTAAGAAAAAGACCTGGGATTTGGCCTGGTAATTTTGTTTATTGAAATATCGAAGGAAAGTCTGTCTGGCCCCATCTTTGTAGTATCTGAACTCTTTCCAAGTTTTTGAGGGTGGGGTTGCAAACTCAGTCTTGTCAGGCCCTTTCTAATTTCTCACCCTGGAAGTGGTATGACAGTATTTTTTGCTGTGTCTTCACTGACATAATGGGGCGTGTTTTTACCCAGCGGTAACTCACACATTGTAGTTATGTGCAATAAAAATACAGCAGTGCGTTGCAGCAGTGTAACTCCCCAAGATCAGACAGGGACGCTGAGAGTACAGGGCTCATCATTTCATGGGGGAAAATGGCAAACAACCTGGTCTTAGGTTAGGGTTTTTCAGAGGTATGTATTATCTATTAAAAAATCTCAAAGTACCTTAATACAGTATCACAATCTGTTGAGGGGTAAAATTTTTATCACTGTTATCCCATGTTGTGGGGAAAGTCTTAGTTTGGTATACAGCACTTGAAAATTGCGTATGAAAAATGTACCATGTATGTGTGAAGAAGCAGAGGGAAGTGGAAGGGAGAACTTCTATACTTAATGTTGAAAATGGCAAAAGTTGATGCCATCTTTGTTGGGAGTACAGATGACCAAATAATTCTCATTGTGGAAGATATTGTATAATTTTTATTTACTCTAAAATGTTGCTATTTAAATTGAGGAATTGTTTTGGTTTTCAGTTTACCTTTTCAGTTAAAAAAGGGCCTTCTACTTTCTTTTCTTTTAAAATAATTTGACTTCTAAAGATGAAAACCTGAACCTTTCTTTTTATAAAATTTGTTTTTCATTGCTGATTTTAATTGTCACAGTAACTTTTTCACAATGTATGAATTTTTGATGAGAAATGCCTCTTTTCATTGAAATATTTCAGTGAAAATACGTTGCCTAGCACCTCCTTGGCTCATCTGTGTTTGTGCCAGGTGTAATTTAATGATCACAAGAGTGCTAGATAGCTAAGAGAAGTGGGATGTGATTTTTTTTTAAAGCTACTAGGGGAGTTTGTTACTCAACTTCTGTGAAATTAATGAGAAACATGTGGACTTTGAAAAGCACAAACACCAGTTTCTCTGCACTTTATTTTGACACTTGGTGGGAGGGATGTAGCCTTGATTTACTTCTACTGGAAAGGTGCTTATGTTGCACAAAGAGGGCTTCCTGATCCAAAATTAGACAAGAATAGCCAAAACAACTGTCGGAAAAGAAAGATCTGCATGGTCAGGAAATGAGGAGACATTCACTTCTCATTTTGCTAGTTAATAAGGGTATTTTAGGTGCATTCCAACAGGGAAATCCTCTCTTGCAAACATGAATCTCAGGCAAGGTTCCTCAGGGTCCCATGAACCTCTCAGCAAACCTGAGTCCATTTGGACGCACGAATGCTGGGATGAGTTTGACCTGCAGTTGGCCTGGAATGAGTTAGTCTCCAGCTGGAAACCGTGCAAAGTGTGATGGTTTCATATGGCTAGATATGACCTTAATCCCAGCAGGATTGCTTAGGCTGAAATCAGCAACTAAAGATGTGAACGTTTCCTCCAAACCACCTTCCAGCGCTTCCTGAAGCTCATCCATTGCTATTTAGGCATAACAGCTCCTTAATGTGGTAAATTAGTGACCTTAATGAGGAACAGAGATTCAGTCTGATATCATTTGATACAATTTCAGTTGGTACAAGTCAGTTTGATTAATTTGACTGAATTTAACTAGAGTTAACCTCCCTTGGAGGCTGCAGTGATAAATTGGAAGAATAGGTGATCCTATACATAGAGTTCCCCAGCTCAGGAAGCGGAGAGTGGGTAAACCTGACTGGCCCATGGTGGAAGTCAGTAAGTGTGCATTTATATTGGGTTGCATCACTGGATCCCTTCTGGTCCTGCGCATAATATTCGTATGAGCATGTCGTGGTTTAACCCCAGCCGGCAGCTCAGCCCCACGCAGCCGCTCGCTCACTCCCCCACGCTGGGATGGGGGAGAGAATTGGAAGAGTAACAGTGAGAAAACTCATGGGTTGAGATAAAGGCAGTTTCATAGGTAAAGCAAAAGCCACGCACACAAGCAAAGCAAAACAAGGAATTCATGCACTCCTTCCTATGGGCAGGCAGGTGTTCAGCCATCTCCAGGAAAGCAGGGCTCCATCACGCGTAACGGTTACTTGGGAAGACAAATGCCATCACTCCGAATGTCCCCCCTTTCTTTCTCCTTCCCCCAGCTTTACATGCTGGGCATGACACCATATGGTATGGAATAGCCCTTTGGTCAGCTGGGGTCAGCTGTCCCAGCCGTGTCCCCTCCCAGCTTCTTGTGCACCCCCAGCCTCCTCGCTGGTGGGGTGGGGTGAGGAGCAGAAAAGGCCTTGACGCTGTGTGAGCACTGCTCAGCAGTAACTAAAACATCCCTGTGCTATCAACGCTGTTTTCAGCACAAATCCAAACCATACCCCCATACTAGCTACTGTGAAGAAAGTTAACCTACCCCAGCCAAACCAGCACAGATTATCTGTGCTGTCTGTGAACGGAACAAAAGCCCATCCACATCTTCAAGTGGAGACAGAGCAAATAGTGAGTGCGACATGCTTAAAGTGTCACAGATCACTGAGATAAGTAAAGCTGCAGGTGGCAAACACGCAGTGTAGTGGAGGCAGAGCTAAAGCTATGTGGGAGCCAGCATAGGAAATGTGGGCTAAAAGCAACAGTTGTCAGGAAATGAATCTGGAAATTATTGTTGAAACAGCCCAGGGCAAAGCTGCAGAACAGAAATGGCTGCTGACCTCCTAGGGTAAGTTGTAAGAGCTGGAATGAGTAAGCAGAAGAAAATACATAGTTTGGAGATCAGAAACTTGTATTTGCTCTGCCTCATAATGCAAGGAGAAGGGGACATTTGATTAAAATAGAAAGGTGATGAAAGAAATGCTAATAAAAGAGTACTTCTTCACAGGGTACGTAATTAAAAAGGGGAGCTCATTGCTTCAAGGTGTCTTTGAGATCAGGAACTTAGCAGGAATTAAAAATAAACAAACGCAAATCCCCCGAACCTGTGATATTTCCATGGATAACAAGAATATCCAGTTTTGTCAACGGTTCTGCTTCACTGCATAAATTCACCTCTGACTCGTCAGGGTTAATACTCTGTTCCTCTGAGAAGGATACTCGAACTGCTTACTGCTCGCAGTTTTTCTCTGGAAGTGCTGGCATCACCAGGAGTCAGTCACAAAACGGGACTAGGCTGACTACTGATGTGATGCAGTATCCCTGGGTGATGCTTTTAATGCGTCTGGCTCTCGGTCTGTCCTCGTAAGGAACGTTGTTCCAACCGGGGGCCGCTGGACCACAGACAAACATTATTGCTTTTGGAAGCTGTTGTCTGAGATAATGAGGTGATAGACAGTCTCCGCAAGGAATGCTTAAAGGATGTTAATCTCACCTAGTGAGAAGGGACTGCAGAACTGTGGCACATATCACGTAATTAAATAGCTCATTGCTACAGGATATTGTGGAGGCCAAGAGTACAGATGGATTTGAGAGGGGAGTAGACACGTTTGTGGAAGGTAAGTCCATGAGTAGCTCCTAGTCCTGATGCGACCTCCAGTTCAGGCAGTCCTTGACATGATGATTTCCAGACACCAGGAGGACGTGCCATGGAAAGCGACCATTTTCGATGTCACTTTTCCTTTTATACTCTTTCCCTTTCAGTCACCATGGAAGACAAAATAGTTAACTAGATGGATGTAGACTCTGATTCTTCTTTTGTTTTTATCTTTATATACTTAAGAGGCCTTAGAAATTCCTGAAGGGCAGATGACTCACGTTGGCAAGGGGTTCAGAAATCGGAGGATAGTCTGAAAACCCTGGGAAGCTAGATGGGAATAAGGCAGACGTATTATGCTCAAAGAGTACTTAAGCATATGGAATAAGTTACTGGGGAATGGCAAGCAATGTAAAGACATTATACTAAGACTTTAAGATGATACTTTAAGGCGATACTTTCGAAGTTCAAGGGACACCTCCGTCTCTCTTTTGAGGAGGGGCTTGGGAAAAGAGCAGCCTTATGGAAAGGAGCAGGATTAAGAAGATCGCTGGGAAATGGCAGGCGGATCGTGCTGGATGCCCTTTCCCTGTTCCTAAAATTTCTACCGTCCTCATGAGAGGAAGAGAAAATAAACCGAGGAATGGTAATGCTCGGGGTTACACAATCAGGGTCGGAGGCTGCTGACCTTGCCGCTAATGGTTTATGGGCAGCCACAGGCGTCCGCCGCTGCCCCGTGTTTTTGTTACACATTATCTAGCAGATGCCAAATGACTCGGTCCCAATATGCAGGAAATTACTTGAGAGCTATATTTAGCAAGATGAGCCCATATCTTGATTTGGCTGGAAGCTGAGGCAGATTGAATTAATCTAGGGGAAAGATGGAGTGTGTGGGGTCCCAGAAGAACATTTTCCCCCAAGTTTCCTGAGGTCCTCTGACCTCCCTGGGGTTTCTGTTGTGGACCAGCCTGAGGGCCATCACAGTGAAGGCTGAAGAAAAAGAGGTTTATGGGTTCCTGGTGCTGCGTGTCGCAGCACAGCCCAAGGTAGCTGGTCCCACCTCTGCAGCACAGCGAGGACAGCCGCGGTGCGAGTGAATCCTTCTGAGGGACCGCAGGGTGGGCTCCATGCTTCTGTGGTGGCCCTGAGGCTGCAGTCTCAGCCAGCTCCTCTGCCTAAGGCTGGACATGATCCACCCATCAAGCATGGAGATTCCCAGCACTCTCCTACCTCAAGCTCCCTCACGAGCTCCCTGGCTCTCACGCAGCTCTGGTTTCTCAGCCTCTTTTCCACCGGAAACTGGGATTAGGAAGCGAGATGGAGGTTCCTCCTCTGGGTGGTTGCCACTCAGAAAAAGATGGCTAAAAGTCACATTCTCCAAGCGCAACCCTTGTCCCACCTGGTGGTGAGCCAGGCAGGTCCTCTGTCATGGGGCAAGCTGTGGCACTGGCTCAGCCCCCGGAGAGAAGACACCCGCAAGGCTTGAAATCTGCACGTGGAGGGTTTCTCTCCAGGTTCCCAGCTCCCTGAAGCTGTGCAGGGAGGCTCTCCCTGCGGTTACCTTCGTGCAGTTGTCTTCTTGGAGGAGTGTGGGGAGTTGTTTGCCACAGGCCTGATTCACAGCCCACGAAATCAGATTGGTTTTGGATCAGACCCCGTAAGGGGCTTGTATTGTATTTCAGTGCACAGGAACACAAAAGAGCAGAGTCTGGTTATTTGCTCAATAATTAGCAGCTCTGTCCCCTAAGGGGAGAGAGATCAGTGCTGGGATGAGTCTCTAACCAAAGTGCCTGACGCTCCCCTGCAGCTACCGCGCAGCAGCCAGGTGTTGTGGGAAGGAGGGATTTTATCAGCACTATGCACCGTTAATGAGTATTTACCGTGCAGTACGCTTTCAGTGAGCTACGCTGGTTACAGGCTCACATGAGGCAAGGAACGCGATCTCTGGGCAAACGCAGAGCCCCGAGTTCCAGTTTTACATAGTAACGTGTTTTGCATGGCCTAAATACACAGTGGAAGGTATCTGACAGGAAAGAAATGACGCGATAAATACTCAGTGAGACATCTCCCGGGGGGCAATGCTAAGAGAAAGCTTTTAGCTTAAAGAGTTGGTTTGAAATGTCACCAGTTTTTCCCCATCCTTTCGTTTTTTCATTAGAGAGTCATTTTGCTGATGTAAAACCCAAAAGATAGTGTCATGCAGATTGAACGGTCCACCCAGAAGGTGGGCAGTGAGGTTACTGTGCCGTGGGTACGGCTGCAGCAAAGCCCCCAAGGTCTTGCGCAGCATCCTCCGCCACGCAGAGGTGTGTTCCCGTGGTTGGAGCCGGGCGTCAGGGGAGGAGGAGAGCGTGGGGTTCCTCATGGTCACCAGCTTCTCTCGTTTGGGGCAAATAAATGATTGTCTGTCTTTGCTGCAGGTCTGAGATCTTGTGAGCTGTTCAGGTTGTATGAGATGATTGTCTTCATTCAGTGTAGTATTTAAGCATGCGCTGGGTTCAATGGGAAACCCAAACTTGGGTGCTTTTGTGAATCAGGGCTATCCTGCCTACTTTTATTCTTACCAAATTAATTGATGAGATTCTTTATAAATGTTGTCCCAGCATTTGGGCTTCTGACATCTGCCCTTTCGAGCGGGCAGTGCAGTGACTGAGTAGAGCAGTTGCATTAATTTATTTCTTGTAGGCGACTGCAGCATTCAGTGCAATCGTGGCATTTTGAAAGCTGGCAGTGCTAGGACATGGATGGTTATTGGCATGCCTCTGACGCCAGCTCACAGAGAGCCAGTCCTGCCTCCCACTGTCGAACACATACCCTTGGTTTCAGCATTCATCACCATTTGTCTCTCGTAATTGCATTTTCCTGAGTACTAGAAATTAAATCAACAGTGACAGAATATTTATGGCTCAGAAATATTCTGGATGATTTCTAGAGAAGCTGTTTCCAGTTTGGTTATTTATGTTCTTTTATCGTGGATTTTATAGTGGGAATGGGGAACTAAACAGCAAAAACCATATGAAACATTCTGAATGATTTCCTCCTTGAGCCAAACATATATTTACTACAGGCAAAGAGATGCGGGTGCGAGCGCGCGCGCAGTTCAGAGCATCCAGAGTGGCCAGTGCTTTAGCTCCTACCACCAGTCTGCAGAGAGGTGCGGGCTGGTTGCTCAGCTCACCTGGCACATTTTCTTCATTTGGAGGTTGCCATCATTCCCCAGAGAGAGGCTGGGGATGGTCTGGGAGGAAAGGTTGGACTTGTGGGCGAACTGCTTTGATCTGCCCGTGCTGTCGGTCTCACTCCCATATGGGCGTTGCAGATGAAGCTTGTCAAGGGGTCTGACTGCTCTCCCAGTGGGAGCACTGCGGAGCCGGGCTTTTCCTCGCTAGTCAGAGTGAAAATTGAAATGTCTAAATTTCCAGTGAAACAAAAAATTGGAAGGATGTGTTCAGGAAATAGAGAAGTGAGCTTGTCGGATCCGTTTCCGTGATGTCAAATTGTTTAAGACTGACTCATCTCTTGCACTGTCCCACTCTCTTCTTGTCCATAAGGCGGCTGAAATAAAGCACTTCGGCTTTGCCGAAATCAAAGATTTCTGATAATTTCCCTTGCTAGAAATTTTGCCAATATCAGCATACTTCTGAGAAAAGTTCTTGTACCGGTGCTTTCTCATATAAAAGCGTTCCTTATGTAAAACTGACTATTCTCAGTGATAAGATCTTTTTACAGTTCCTATCCTGGTCTCAGCTCTAGCCTCCCTGTGTTACTATAAATTTTTATCGCATGCTATAAATAAATAGTAATCACGTACAGAAGGAGTCTTGATCTCACAAGGGTGTGTCACGATCTAGCCACAATGATGATGTATTGCCAGTTGAACTGATGACCCTGTTGCTGATTGCAGTTTTGCACATGGCTTAGATCAGGGTTGGAGATACGAGTGGCCAGCCTTCCTGCAGGATCCCCAAATTTTCTACATGGCCATGAGCCACAGGACGTATCGCATATCTCAGAGAGCTGAGGGAAGGAGCGGCTGCTGGGCTGGCTCAGCAGCAGGCAGAAGCAGCGTGTCTCTGGACATCCCCCGAGATGGAGAGCACTGGGGAAGGGATGCGAGTGCCCTGGGATCCCACTGCGGCTCGGACGCACTGGCCCTTGCTGCCATGCTGCATCCTTTCCAGAGATTTGCATGCTTTAAGCAGCCTTCGTGCGTAAAGGCTTATGGGAGGTGTGGGTTAGATGCTTTCTGTGGTTCAGGACCTCAAGCAGGTTATGGCTGCGAAGATTGACTGTGGCATTTTTCTGCTCTCATCTATAAAGACCAAAATAAATCATTGCATCAGTGCTGACAATCCTTTTCAGGTTTTCCTCTGGATAGCTTTTACAGCTAGAGCTGACTTTCAAAAGGCCCAAACTGCTATTCCTGAGATACTGTAAAGAAATCCTGTGCAGCAAACAGTGCACATAAAATAAAAAATAAAAAGGAGGGCCTTTGTCTGCCTTTAATAGTCCAAGTGCTTCCTCAGGCATTGCAGGCAGCCTGCCCTTCCTGTCGGGATGGCTGGCTGCAGCAAAGGAGATAACGGTGTATCTTTTTATAGGATGCTACAGACCGTAGGTGGAGAGCCCAGTTCAAAGTGCAGGTCACTGAGCTCCTATAAATTGTTCCTGACATCCCCGATAAAACCCATGCTCTCCCTTCCTCCCTGCGTCTTCTTTTAGCAAGGGGAAAGGGCTGGTAGTAAAGATACTATTTTTCCACTTCAGTCAATACTTTGATGTTTAAAGCTGTTTAATATTTGTTAAAACTGCTCCTCAAATGTAATTGCAAGAATTACACTTCCCTTTTTATGATTGTCTGTAAGCATTACGGGACAGGCAGTTAAAACCATCCCTGTGACGGAGGGACGGTACGTCCAGCACAGGGCTCTGCCCCCCCGCAGAGGAGCAGGATCAGGCCTGGGGTCCCCCTGCCCCCCGACAGAGGCCAGATGTATGGGGGCAAATAGATTGTTTCCTGGGAAAAGAATGTTTTTGGGTTAATGGAGAATGTTTTGAAATCCGTGCCAAGTGGTGACATCCCTGCCCTCCCCTCGCACACTCCACTCCTGGCAAAAGGTGCTGTTTTAATCTTTTTGGAAAGAAACATTTAGATTTCTTATTTCAACATAAAATTAATTTTGAAATTTTTTGAAAAGTTGTATATACCTACTTGTCTTTAAAAGGGTTTTATTTAGGGGACGGAGAATCTCTGAGAGATGAAGTGAGGACACTTGAGTTTGAGAATCCTGAAACAAAAACTTTTACTTGACTAAAACTAAGAAAACTGGAAGGAAAAAATAAAAGTATTCTCAAGGCAACCTAAAGCAATGTTTCCCCTTACTGCTGACAATGAGTTAAAAAAAAATAAAATCAACTATTCACCCACCTTGGGATGAGCTATTGGGTATCTCTGTCAAGGTCTTTCCTCAACTCCTGCAATTACAGATCTGTTCCCTGAAGAACATCTAAGATCCTTTCATGTCTCGCTATCACAATGCATCTGAGCATTTCACAATGTTTTCATCAGAATGCGCTCACAGGGAAGTGCTAATACCTCTATTGTTTCAATGGGAAAATGATGAGAGACTGATTTATCTCATCCAATTTTAGTTATCTAAAAATTAGACATCTTGTCTAAGCTGCTTGTCTAAAGCCACATTGTTGATTTTCTCCCACTGTTAGATCTTCTCATTGGGGTTGTGGAATGTGGGCAGGGAGGCTGTTTCTGCCTTTAGGAAATTTCTGAGCCACATTACCAGGGGAGGAAGGAAAGACAGGAATTGATTTATTTCTTTTGTGGTAGTGTAGTGCTCCGAGTGTCTTCTGAGATGTGAGTTTGGGCTTCGTGCTGCAGCTGTGAGAAATGCTGTTCCTCTGGCCATCTGCTTTTAGTGGATATATGGTTAATGAGGCTGGGGAGTCATGAGTGCTGGAAGGGAAGCCAACCGCTTACCGTCTTCATGAATCTTTGGCTGGGAGACATTTGCTAAGGTGACCAATAGGCCAGAGAGGCTCAGATGGACCTTTCTCTATGACTACATCTAAGAGAGAGGTTGCGTACAGATGCAAAAGCCTTGAAACATTTAAACTCAGCAATTAGAGCAGGTGGCAAGACCTTTCAGGAGAATATTTCCACCTGTGATGTTAAGCTCCATTGGGATTTCTTTGCAGTCCAGCTCCATGCTTCAAGGACTGTCATTCAGCTCCAAATGCACTCCAAGAGCTACAAAAGAGCCACTGTCCTCTGCTTAATCCGTGGATTGTATGTCTCTATTGGTGCCTGGCTGAAGTATAGTACACACGGCCCTACTAGAAGCAATTAATGTCAATCAAATGATACCTCCTCCCACACACCATTTGAACTAATACAACCATCTTAATTGCCCGAGTTTCTTTGCTTTCAAAAGTGCGTTCCACTTAATGGTGCCTTTTCTAACACTGAAGTCTGTTGTAGCAATCCTGTTTCTACCAAAAATAATTTTCAGCAACAATTCTCTCTCCCCCTGCTCCCTTTCAGTCCTTTAACTTTTGCTTCCTTCATCTCCAAGCTATGCACAGACCAGTTGGCTCCAGCCAGTACTAATTTCCTTACTTGTCCTAGTGAAGCACTTGCATAAAGGCTCTGACGTTTGACAAGGTGGTATTGTTCTGGTTGTGTTAGCAAAGCTGCTGAGTTGTACAACAGGGCTTGGAAATGCTCTTCTTAGCTCGGGGAGACGTCCCGAGAAAGAAAAAGTGAGTTGGCACACAAGGAAAGTGCAATTGCTCTGTCACATTAAAGCTGAGACAAAATGTTTCTTTTTAAAGAGCTTTAAAATAGTCCCTAATGTAAAAGCTTAGCAGCTGCAGCAACACAGAGCCTGAATAATTTCCATGTATTTGCTGCAGCAACACAGAGCCTGAATAATTTCCATGTATTTATGTATGTGTGTGTGCCCACTCGTGTGTGTATTTTTTTTCCAATCCGTTTGCACCAGTGCCGTAATAAGCAGCACAACGTCACATGCTCTCAGGTCGACACTGATTTATTTGCCACTCAGGTGTGAAGAACAACCCATTGGGTTATGTCAATCTGAAGTGGGCCATCTGATTTCAATTCCAGCTCTCAACAATTAATGCCTTACACAAAATTTCTGCACAATACCCAGCTTACGGCCCGATTATGTTTATCATCAGACCATGAAGTATTAGTTACAGCAAGCCAAAATATGTCAGATACCCCTGGCTTTCTCCAGCATTCTTGAGAGCGAGTTAAAAAGAAAATGTTTCTTCTATGAGCAGGAAACTGAAGCTTTGAAACCCTTGGACGCACATGGTCAGCCTGTGAAACCTAGCTTCGATTCTCCTTGCCAAACTGGCTGGAATGGATTTCAGAAGATATCACATTTCCAACACTGAATTAGAAGAAGAATGGTATATTCTGTGCAATGGATGGAAACAGGTGGACATCTAGGTGTAAGATAGGAGTGTAAGATAGGAATCACAAGGGAATTGGTTAATTCTTTTAGGCATGGGAATGCAGAAGTTTCTAGGCAAGACATAGGTTTCATGGTATTCAGTGAAAAGGTGATTCTTGGCTTAAATTTACATGTTAAGTAAAACATAAAGGGAGTGCATGCTGTCATCATGGGCTGGGTGGAATGGGGAGTGAGCATCATGGCTGGGAAAGCTGAGAAGAAGGATGTGGACTAGTTCAACATCTCTGTGTTTCGTAAGAGCTAGGGTGGGCTGCTTTTGCTTGGTCAAAACCCATGCTAGATGCTTACGTTCTGACAAAGTAAATTTTCCTGAAAGCCCCTTCTTGGATGTATATATATACTTTTTCTTTTTATCCTACACTTGCTTTTGGAATTTCTGGGAACTCATGAACTAAAAAGCCCTGATTTATGGGTCTGCAAGTTCAGTGCCCTCTGAACTTCCTAGGTAGAATGTTCTCTATAAGCTACAGCATCATAATACTGTTTTTTTCCACATATCATACCAGGAAGTGCAGAAGTATCTTACAAGCTCTTACCCTGTGCTTGTATTGATAGTGTGTAAGTGATCCTATGCCTATAAGGGAAAGATTAAAGTATGGGCAGGTACATAGGAACATTTACGTGATTTTAGTGGAATGGATGGAAAGCAGGTAGGTGATGGGGTTCTGCAAGCTCACGGTGCAGAAACAGTCCATCGTATCTCTTAAAGCAAGCCTGAAGAACCAAAGAACCAGACACCTGTCCTTCCATTTGTCTGCTGATGTGTCGGCGTGGTGCTGCTGGCTGTGATGACAGGAGCTGAATGCTCCCGTATGAAAGCAATGGCAAAGTGCTTACTGCACTCCATGTGAATTCATGACTCTCTGACGAGATACTTGTACCTACAAGAACTCTTTGCCTGAGTTTCCCTTGCATGTGGAGGAGCCCAAACATGGTAACAGCTCTCACATGCAGCATTTAATTTCTCTATCTTCAAAAAATCAGCTAAGAAATTGCTTTGAGGAATGGTTTTGTTTTCTGGTTGGTTTTGTTTGTTTTGTTTTGTTTTGTTTTGTTTTGTTTCGTTTTTTCCCCCAAAAGGAAGCTGAAGATGTAAATCCTTTGATGTATCCTGTTCTGGATGGGACAAGATATATGTAAGAAGAGCATATATTCACTTTATAAATGTCTATTTTTTAGTATCTCCACATATAAGAAGGGAAGATAAAATTTCTAAAATGACTGGCCCATTCAGTAACGGAAGAAGGAGTGATTTACCAGGGCTAAGTGTCTTGTCACTTGATGGAAGTGGAGGAAGATTTCTCAGACGCTATCATGATACTAAGGGTATTAAGAGTGATTTAATAATAGATATTTTAGAAATAGTGTGGGCAATCCCAGCAGTGTGTGTAGAGCACAAAGCTCTCATCACATCAAGAGGATGCTTCGCAAGTGGATGATTGGTATGAGACTTAAGGATTTTTACCACCCTGCTGTACTCTTCATCTTATCGCATAGGTTTTTGTTCTGTCTGTGTGTGTAAATAACCTTTGAGTAAGCAATTTCAATTTAGGGGGCTTATGACTCCTTAACTCAACTTTATGCATTCATGTCAGTAGCTATGGAAGGATCTACCAATCCCCAGTTTTTCACTAAAGATGGAGGCTATCATCTTTTGAAGAGATTACGTGCTCTGCGTTGGGTAATAGGTCTCAAATGGATCATTACCATGAGAAAGTGCTCTTTTGCTGATACACTGATTACTAGCGCTGCACAGAAGAAATTCAAAATTCTCTCCTGTGTTTTTGTATTCCCAATGAACTCACCAATTCTATCCTAGCAAATACTTACAAGCAGCAAAGAGGAATGTTGGTGGGACCAGAACTCAGCCCTGCTATATCCTTGAGTCTGCAAAAGAGGATGAAAGAATCTTGAGGAATATATTTTTTTGTCACAGTCAAGCATTTTCAGAATTGATCAGTGCTTTTATGTCATATTTTGAGACTGTCTTAAAAAGTCCAGATACTCAGAGGGTACTACTTATTTTCAGTATATATTGCACATGAGATATTCAGGTATTGTTGCTTCACTGAGGTCAAAAATACTTCAGCAAAAGCTGTGTGGAGTTTGAAGTTTCAGTTACATGCATAGGGAAATTTGGATATCTATTTCTATGGATTCCATGATCATGAAGCACAAACTCCTCTCAGTCACCCTATGCTTTCTCCTCAGCAATGTTCATGGCAGCAGGGAAGTGTAATCCTCATGGTATACTAATAGGCCCAGTCTAATCATAAAATGATAGAATAATTTAGGTTGGAAGGCACCTCTGGAGGTCATCTAGTCCAGTTTACTACTCAAGTGAAGGCCAGATTCAAAGTTAGGTTCAACGTTGAAGCTAAGGTTGCTTAGGTTACCAAGGTGTTATTTTGGCAAGGCCAAGAATTAAACTGAAGTTTCTTGTATCCTAGTGTGCAGCCCCTCAATTACAACTCTAACCCGTATTTTGTAAGTGATTTAAAAAAGCAGTTGGAAAACTAGGCTAACCTAGTTTAGCTTACGAGTTGGTAGCATCATCTATACATGGGCAAAGAGAGTGTTCAGTGGTAGGACACCAAGTCGAAAGAGTGAGTGATAGAAGGAGCATATGAAAAAATAGGTGTTTCACTCTGAATGCATTGGGGAAAAAATTTATGATGTATGCTGAAGGTTTAAGAAAAGTACCCAAATGCTTTCATTTTATACAGCTGATTACCTAATGCAGTGCTCCAAATTTCAGTCTTTTACTAGCTGACTAATATCTAAAGACGTTTTCTGCTTGTTTTCTCTGCAAACCTCATTGCACCGACAAGAAATACATTGTCCATATGGGGTGAAGAATGTCACTTAAGTATCGTGTGTTGAAATCCCACTCACTTTTACACATTATGCTTCAAAGCCCTTCTTCCTGGATACAAAAGTAGTTGTGTTTTCAGCAGAAGGTTTACATAGTTTAGCATGAAGTAAAAGCACCAGGGTATGAAGCCAGCCATGTATATAAACCATTAAACAATTTCAGCGCAAAGCTGCACAAAATGTCTATTAAATTTAACAGTACTATTAAAAATCCACTTTTAAACTTTCTTTGTTTCTAGCAGTGAGGCTTTGAAACCTGGAAAAGTTGGTTAAAAAATCCCCGACAATAAACAACCAAAACCCAGCCTTTGCTTGGTACGTAATTTCATAGTGAAGACGAAATGTCCCATGCTTCCCAATTGGTCTTGCTCCAATCCTGAGCTGACTTTTAAGTTTTCTGCAGTGTAAATGTTCCCTTTATGAAGTGGGCTATAGCCAATGCCCATGGAAGCCTCTCCTAAGGAGGTGTTATTTTAATATATGAAGGGCAGGCATTTCATTTCATAAAGATAGCTTGTTCCATGGAGGAAATAAACATCACACTTGACAGATGCAGGGACGCTCAAAGATCCTCAGCTCCTGTGGGGGCAGGGGAAGGCCTATAAAGCTTTTCTGTGTTCCCTGCATTATGGTGCATGGGGCTTTAGATGTCTTCTCTGAAAACCAATTCTGTGGTATAACTGTGACCACGTAATAATTTTATTTTACTTTTAAATACCATGCATGAATGCCATAGAATGCAGGGAGAAGCACGTTATTGTGCGGAAGGGTGCTGATAGCAAATGGAGAAGGGTCCCTACGTAAGTACATTACCTTCTCTATTTTCAGTTGTAGTGAACTTGCTGGGAACTGGGATCAGGCAAGGTGCAAGGGGTTCAAAACCAGCTTACACATGAGTAGTTTATGGGACTAGCATCTCTGTTGGCATAACAAAGTGCAGGCTAATGGACTTCTGCAACTCTTGTTTCACTCAGCAATTTGTCTCACGATCTGTCCCAAGCACATAGAAGTCTGAGATGCGGATTGCAAAAAAAATTTCCTATTTTAGATTCCCTCGGTTTGAAGATGTTGTGTTCCCAGCGTGTTGTGAGTGACTGCTCCTTTTCAAGATGGGCACAATCTGTGTCTTTGATTTAATTCTTTTTGGATGTTGTGTGTACTTTGGGCTGATGGACAACTATTTCTGATGCAAGGTCTGGAGGCCAAAACGCTGGTTTAGCAGCTGGAGGGAAGAGTTCAGATGAAAGGGATGAGAAACCTCCTGCCTTATCTATTAATCCAATGCTGTATTTGTTATCCAGAAATTATGGGGAGCTGGCTGCCGAGCAGAGGTGAGGCTTATCCAGAGTTATTCCAACCGCATTTCTCAACGTCATGTTTGTTGTGCTTGGAAGGAACTGGATTGCTCTGTCGTCTCTCTCTCTCACTCTCTCTTACTGAACATAGTAGCTATACTATATTCTTACTGGAGACCTGTGGCACTTAATGGTGAACCAAAGTTGCTTCATTTTCCCCTCATTTGATGAATGAAGCTGGAGTTGAGGTGGGGGGGGGTGTGGAAGCAAGGAGAGAAGGAATATTCACCTTGAGAAAACCCAGGTTTCCTTAATGAGCAAAAGATGTTATGCTGAGGACAACACATATTGCAGGAACTTTGTTGGCCAAAAAAGGAAAAATGCTCTGTCTGTCTCACAGTGCTTACAACCTTTCTGCTCAATGCAAGAATGCAAAGTATATCGGAGAAAAGAAAACCGAAAGAAAGGTTAGGTAAAATTCCCCCTCTGTCATTCCAGTAACCTATATACATGCCATTCTGTCACCCAACGTCACGACTGATTGAATGAGTGCAAGAGAGAGAGGCTGTGCTGAAATCCATAGTGCTTTCTAAATAAAGCGTATGGTATAGGAAAACATAATTTAATTGCCAGGATAAATAGCCCAGAAATGGAAGAATTTGCTTTTTCGTGCACAATGTATAACTTCTCTTGTAATAGAAATAATAATTTCATCATCAGCAAATGCTGTTGTTGACACTACTTTAGCATTGTAGTAACAGTTCTGTGATAAAACAATTTGTTATTTCTTTCAGGTTTTTTCCCATGATTCATCATATATTATGCACCAGCAATAGTTCTTACTAGTAAAGACTGCTGTGGAAATGACCTCTCAGAAGAGTGTTGTATGATGTTGTATCCACTAGTGTCAGGGAATTTCTTATGGAAGAAGTAAACACCACAAAATTAGTTGCACAACATTTCGATTGAACTTAAGTTTCCTTTTCAAAAGCTTGCAGAAATGGCAGCATCCTACTGTATATTTTTTCCCTTGCAAATTTGTATTTCCTCGTTGGATTTTGCTTTTCAAAAGTTTGTATTTTTATCTAAATTAGTTCAAGCTGTCACCAATACATATGCATTTTTGATTTTTTTTCCACACAGCAGTCTTCCCCACGAAAACAAAGACAACAATGCTTAATTAACTTCTTTGCATTTTCGTTATAGATATTGCATGTATTCTATCTCATTACTTGTTTCAGCAGCAGCCAGACAATACTATCACAAAAGAGTTTTGTCATGATGGAGGACTTTTTTGGGGGTTTGGGAGAAATCTTGGGGGAAGCCAACCAGTGTGATTTGGCAGCTCCATTCTTTTTGCTTTTGTTCTCCTTGGACCAGACGGGTTTCTTACTCACTGGTTCCAATGGAACTTCTTGTGGGGTAAAATACTATATAACATCAGTGAAGTTATGACAATCTGGCCCTCCCTGTGCAAAGAGATATTAAAAGTCCACTCCTCCAGGGACTAAGAGAATTAGGGAATCTGCTAAATAACAGCTTTGAGATGCTTTTTCCTATATACATGTACTTGTTTTGAATGGGGAGTGGAGTTTCCTGGACTGCCTCCAAAGCTGATGTGAAGGAGGGAGGGTGATGGACCAGTTTAGTAGCTGGTCTGGGAAGCCCCTTGTGTGTTACACAAGCAAAATTGATCAAGTCTCAGACACCACAGCCTGGCCCCTTGGTTAGTCATTTATAACCCTGAAAAATAAGGGCAAGGTGGGTGCAGAAAGTCCTCATTTTGTACTAGTGGCTTATTTTGACCACTCTGTTTATTTTGCTCAGCCATAAGCGACAACACAAGATGTAGGGCACAGTGAAGCAACGCCTGGGAATTTTGCCACCGATGCTAATGGTGTTGGTCTCTAATCCCTTTCCAGCAAAGGCGAGATGATGCATCAGCAAAATGGCCGCCCACACTAGGAGAGACACCAGGACCATTCACAGTTGCCGAGACAGTGAAACAGTATTTTGGGGAGGAAAAAAAAGAAAAAGCTCATTCCTTAATATATGGTCTTATAGGGTAAATATTTATCCAGCCATCTAAAGGCAGGAGTAATCGCTGCAGTTTTCCCTTCACTCAGAGACTGGAGATTTTCCCTGACTGAAAAAAAAAAAGAAGTCCAATTTTGTGTATGTGAAGAAATCAAAGCATTGCCCTTGAAATGGGTTTTTCAGCTGTCTCCTGGGTATTCTGGGGTTAGTTTTCACCACGTGAGGTTCTGAAGTGCATACTCAAAGGTTCAAACACAGGAAAATTGGCTATCACTGCCAGCTCTGTTGGGTGGGGAGAAAGCAGTTCCTTTATAGAAAAGGAAAAAAAAAAGGAAAGACTTTTTTCTTCTTCTTCTTCCAAGGGACTATATGAGAATGAGCTGGAAGAAGTCTTGACTTTTATTATATCCTGTAATCAAATTTGAGCATCTTATTTGCTTCTTTTCTCCAAGACCACCCTGGTGGTAACAGTCCACACACACACAATTTTGGTATGCATAAAGCCATAAATTTCATAACAAAATATAGGAGCTGAGGTTGTAGGAGGACTGTAAGGCAGAAGGTGCTGAAATGTAAAGTCTGTGTGTGTTTGAAGGGATGTCATTTATTACATACTTCTGCCTTTAAAAAAAAAAAACCCTTACTGTTACCACACAGACTGTACAAATATATATTGCCTAATGCAAGATGGTGTGGTGTAAAGATTTTATTGGCATGCAGTAGCTTAGCTTGAGTAGCAAAGGCCTGAGCAAGCTCTGTATCACCTCAGATGTGTGCCAAGAAAACACGTCCTTGGCATGGGCAATGAGAACATCCCCAGTGACGCTGCATAGGTGTAAATCTAATGAGGATAATAACCCGTATGCTTCAGGGCATCAACCCATTACTGGCTGCCTGGGATTAGGAAGGAATTTCTCCTTGGTTGTGTTATTCTAAAGCCATTTATTGTGGGGCTCCACACACTTCTCTCTGAAGCCTCTGCCACTGGCCACTGCAGGAAGAGGATAATGAATTTGATTGACTACCTGGAAGGGTCTGATCTGGCAACTCATGCGCTCTTCTGCGAATTCTGTAATGGTACCTGTTTTATGTGGTTTGGAAAATGTTTTGATGGGGCACTTTGTGCACATCTCTCTGTAATGCCAGCTCCTGTAAAGCTTCTTTCATAAATGCATGGAATAATTTAGGTTGGCAGGGAGCTCTGCAGATCTCCAGTCCAACACCCCACTTCAGGCAGGGCTGACTTCAAAGTTGGGTCAGGTTGCTCAGGGCTTTGCCCAGTTTAGCTCTGAAAATCTCCAGGGGTAGGAATTTTGCTGCTTCTCTGTCCATTGTTCCATGGGGACTTTCCAGCAACTTTAGTAGGAGTGACACTTCCAGATACATTTGTCTTAACTTGAGCTGTAGAAAGGTGGAGTCTCTCTAGTCACAGTTAAGTAGTTTTTTCTTTCTCCTATAATCAAGGGAGATAAATACGTGTCTCCTGGTGGTTTCTTTCATCCAAAGATAGGTGGCTGAGACCACCCTTGGCCTGAATAATTTCTGACAAGGTCTGTCTTTCTCCAGTGAACCTGGGAAGAACGTAGATGCCCCCGTTAGATTTAAGACCTACGTACTAGGCAGCAATAGTTACCTGGAATGAGTCTCAGCCAAAATACAAAGTTGTCCGAGGCGAAGGGAGTAGTGACAGCTTATGTACTACAGTGTTATGAGCTGACTATGAAAAAAAAAGCCCCAAAATACTAGAGAAGGTAGTTTCTTCGATTTTTAATGGTGTAGAACTACTATTCCTGAGCAACAAGACCTTTCAGGCAGCAAGTTTCTCGATACGGCTTTATATCTGACTTATTGTTGCACGTCTAAAATCAGTGAAGATTTATCCTGTTGAAAAATGGCTTTGGATTTCAACAATGTCAGCTGATATTTGAACTCCGAAAGTTTGATGTGAGCTATCCTTATTACAGCTGGTAGAAAAATTCAGACTATTACTGTTTCTTTGGGAGAGAGAAAGACATTTCAAATAAAATATTGGGAAAAAACACATCTGTCTTTCAGGTGACAAGGAAAAAATAGTGGGAGGAAAAAGTAGGAAATTCTGTCCAATGGAAAAGCAAGCAAAAAAAAAAATCACAAAATATTTTAAAAGATTCTGGCAGCTCCTAAAATTCCACTGAATTCTAGACTTCCCCGATGAAATCTGCTTCCCTGGAACTGGATCTGGAAAATCCCTGGACATGGTGCTCTCCAAACAGAAAACAAAATCACAGGCAATATCACTTGGGGAAAAGAGTCCCCAAGATTTTGGGATGAGATTATTGCAATACATTTCTCAAATGAATTGCTCTTTATTTCTTTCTCTGCTTTATGAACAGAGGCCTAATGCTTATATGCTTCTTTCAGTCATACAGTCTCTTATATCTCAACAAGTCTCAGTGAATTTCTTGAGAATGTGTAAGGCTTTCCTATTCCAACCTGAAGAGAAAAAAACCCAAAAGGTCAAGGACAATCGAAAAATCACTTTTTATCCCCATCTAAGAAACTTCCATAGATTTTATTAGCAAATCCAGTTGAACTTCTTCCTGCAAGGCAAACCCTTTGCACACTGTCTTATTTTCAGGATGCCAGGGGAATAAATGGAGTGATGGAATCTGGAAAGATCTCCCTGCAATTCGAAAAGTAACTTTCTCCTTCCTTTCCCCCCACCTACTGCCACAGCAGGGGAAAATTATGGGAGTAAGAAAAATAAAGCTCCCGCAATGTTAAAGCTTGCTGCTCTGTCAAATAAAATTTTCTATATTTTTCCATGAATTATGAAAAAAGAAAAAAAAAGGATTCATGTGTAAGTATGCTGCCCGAATGGTGTGCCAAACTAGTGCGGGCAACCCACACTAAGAGTCCACAGAGCTGCTGCATTCCTCAACCCGCACACGTGGGCAGTGCTGGATGGGAAGGGAAGCTCAGAGGAGCAGCAGCTTTGGCTTCCCCAGCCTGGGCGCGGGCCAGCATAGCTGTGGCCGGTGCTCCGGAGGCGGTGTGCGGCGGCAAGCCCGGACCCGGCGCAGGGGGGCTGCCCTCTATCCCCAGAGCCAGCGAGAGGCCTCAAAAATGCCAAAACTAAACACGCTTTCGGTTGCTTTTTTTATTGTGGGAAAGGGTCTGCTTCTTGAAAGTGGGGGGAAAAAGTTTGTTTGTCTTAAAAATCCTGAAAAGGAGGATGTTTCATGAAAAAGGCAAAAAAAGGGTAATGTTTCAATTTGGGTACATTTATATAATATGCCCTTTGGAGCTGTAGTTTGGTTAACCTCTGTGGGTCGAGCTCCCAGCTACAGAAACCTCTCCTCAGGCTCGCTGGCCTCATGAAACAACCACCACCCTGGTGCTTTGTGGAAGATTTAAGCAGGGAATTTAGTCTCTGGAGAAAAAGGGAACACAACACACCCAAGCAATCATTGCACTAAGATTTTTTTAATTTTTCTTTGTTAATTTTGCAGGAAGACTACTTTTCTTTTCCAATTAACTCTATATGGGATTAACATTCTCTTCCTCTGTTTGATCCTCAGGCCACTACAACTGTGTTTTGCCTGTTGTTTGGAGGGACATGAAATACATGATTAAGGTCAATGGGATCATGTTGCTTTCTAACAGGAAGAGTATTCCATCCTGTGCTTGCAAATTGTCCCAGTTAGAAAAAGTGAAGTTCCCTCAAGTCTCCAGTTTGTCCTGCAGGAGTTAGCTCCTGCAGAGCCTCTCCTGATGCTGCTGGTGATCCCACTGATGTGTGACGTGCGTCCGTGCCTACAAAACACGTACTTGTGGTCTTGTGAGAGGCGGCCGGCGGCCAGTTGGTGAATCTTGTTCTCAGTATGTGAGATGTCCCAGGTCACGTTTAATGAGTGCCCCGATAGACCTGGGTGGTGGTTGCAGTCCTGCACTGGCATGCTTTGGTGGCCCTGGGTAAATCACCTCTCTTCTGCAACGGGGAGAAAAACACCGACTTTCTTTGTAAAAGTGCTGTGACATCTACTGAGGAAAGTATAATATGAGAGTTAGGAAATTAGGATAATAATTGCAGTAGCAGTTTAGGTTGGAGCTCTCATTGGGGAGTTTTAGGGATAGCTCAGTTGGGGAGTGAATACCAAATTTTAACGCAATTTGGTTTAAATATACAGCCCTGTGAGTATTCAAGCTATTAATGAGTGGCGTATCTTTTCAGCCCCTTTCCGCTGCCCTGTCTGTCAGTTATCTGGAGCCTCTTGTAGAGCAGCAGACAGTGGTAATCTCTTTCAGCTGCTCCCAGTATCTGTCTGTCTATATCTTGGCCAGCTCATGAGTGAAAAGGGGATCATCAAAACCAGAATAAAACAACACAGCAGCCATCCAGCGTGAAGTGATGGAAATTTGTGGGTGAGAGAAGCTGAGCTTCTGCTGTTGCTGTTGTGTTCTGTTTTTATATGCAGAGGGCATGTCACTGCTGCTCAGTTGTCATTTGCTAGGTCGAAGCGATGTGTGGCTGCAGAAAGCTGTGACGTAAATAGAATAGAAAAGGAAATACTTTGTCAGTTGCTGAAACTGGCCATATGTTGCAATCAGATGTGCAGGAATTAGAAAAACAAGAACAAGGAAACTTTGTGTGTAGCATCAAAGGCAGAGTTGGCTCACTCTTTGAAGAGCAGAAGCATGGCCCTTATCGTTTGTTGACTTTCTCCCAGTTTGCGGGCTTGAAGCACTTGAGCTCATGGGCATGTTAAGGGTGTGTTGACACTGGAAGGCAAAACCCGCATCTCACGGGTGCAGCAAGCCTGTTAGGAAGCTGAGATACCAGAATTAGGTTTATAGGGACATCCTGAGTACCTGGAGCCATGAAAAGGATACATCTGCAAAAAAAGAGCGTAGTTTCAATGGATCATACAGAATCAGATGTGATATTTGGAGCCATATGGCTATTACAGGTTGCTAAGATCTTTCCCCTGGGTATGGTGTATCTATACGCAGCCATACAGGACTATGCTTGTAGATGCTGAGTAGAATCCTTATCGCCTTTTGGTTCCATATCAAGTTGTTGTTGTTCTTTGAAGGTTTGACCCACTCTGACCAAATTTCTGCTGGAAGTTATTTTTGGCTGGATTCTCAGTGTCTAGTAAGGGTTGATTTTGTGCTGTGGCCATGCTGCTTCTTTAGTGATTTTTAGCAGATGTTTTTCTCCTGTGATTGGTTACTTCTCTTCATGAAAGACGTAGGAGTTAGTGGCCTTACTCTCCCATCATTTTGATGGAAACTGGCCTAGGGGGTTAAGAGTTACCGGAGAGCTACTGAGACAGGTAGATCCAAAGGGAGCACAGTTAGATAGGACAAAGGAAATTAGGCTATAAAGAGCATTGAATGAGAAGTTCAAGTTGTCTGGGAAAAACACTTGCACAAAAAAATTCCAGTATGATTTGTTAAAAGTTGGCAAAGCATTGCCAAAATATAATCAAGGTGTTACGCTGGGATGAGTCTGACAATGTTGACTGTTGACCGTAGGCTGATGCAACATCTGTGGAAGCGTGTTAGGAATTCAGGTCCAACATGCACTTCACCTCTCTTTCTACCTAATAATCCACATGTACTATTTCAAACATCCCAATTTTTCAAAAATGATCTGTTACAAAACGCTCCTTCTTTGTCCCCTTCTGGAGCTCGGATTTCTCTCCCTAACCCCATGTGCTAGTAACCTATAACGGGTGAGATTTGCTGCCCCTCTTTGTGTTCCTCCGACTGTCAAGCATGCTCCTAGCGATGTTTAGTCCCGAACTATCCTTTTGCACACCAGGAACAAAGCAACCTTCCCTTGACTTTTGCTGAATGAATGGGATCTTGACATAGACAACTTGTCTTTTCCGTAATGCCTCAAGCACAATATTGGCTCTTGAGTCTGTGTTCACGATTTGAGGCATGGCAGCTCTCCTGTGTCTTCTCTGAAGACTGGATTTTGTCTTTTGTGGTCATGGGCACATTCTCCAGAGTTCACAGATGCTTGCGTTCTGTGGCACTCTAGGCTGCGTGTTACCAGACGGTCTCCAAATGTTTGTATAGATTGCAAACATCTCCCAGAGTCTGTCTGATCTGGCCCTGTGAGTAATGGCAGTAGGGAAGGAACAGGACGTGTGTGTGCTGGATTTATTGCCAGTCCTGAAGCTGCTTGAAGTGTTCTGGATGTAGCTGCTAGGTCTCTCAAACTGTGCTCATCAGACTGAGGATCTCAAATTAATGGCCATGACTGAAAGCACTGACCATCTGTATTTTCTGAAGTTACAACAAAGGAAACAATGGTTAAGGTGGGGAAAAGGAAAGAAAGGGCACTCATTACTTTCAATAATTTTTGAAGAACATTCAGTGTTATTTAAGACTAAAAAAAGAGATTTTTATCTAATAAAAGTGGCATTAGTGCAGTGCTAGATAATTAACATAATCATGTCTAATTTCCGTATAATTAGCATGCTGTTATTACAGAACATGTATAAAATTAGCACAAAGGTATTTTAAGTATAGGATCTGTTGTACTGTTCGTTAATCTAACGTGGTCAGTAGAGCTGCTGTTGTCATTTTGCGTTTCAGGTGTCTTCTGGTGGGTAGCTCATATACTTGCATGGCGGAGGAATCGATGGAGGGTAGCAGTGGCAGTGATGTAGCTGTAGTTCTCTGCTGTGAAGTCTTTGCTGGCAGAGAGTGTGTTGTCGGGCTAATAATTTTCAGGGGAGGATGCTCAAGCATATACATTAGCCCTGTGTGGATTAGCAAGATTTTCCTGCTGGCATCCAGCAGACGGCACATTTTGGGAATGGCCATGTTGTACTTCTCTGGATAAAAACTGTCCTGGATCCTGCGGGCTTTGGCGGGACTGTGTCAGTTTTCACCAGCCAAGGGTGTAGTGGCCTTTTGAATTGTGGCTGGACATTCATTATTGGAGAGGTTAAGCTGCATGAAGGCTATTTAATTACAGAGCTACAATGGTTTCTGCATGCTTTCCCTGGAATTCATTGTACGTTCAGGAAAGTGTGTAAATCAAACAACCAGCACATCAGGCGGGGGTGGGGGGGGTGGGGGCTGAGCAGGAGGAATTATTGGATGCCCTCATAAAACTTTAAAAGGCTTGAATGTCAAGTTTAAACTCTTGGGGCCTTAAAACTTGAGTCTCAAGGCACTTCTACCTGCTGTTTCATCACATAAGCTTTTCACTGTTCATGAGCTGCAAACCCAAGATGATTATGACTTCTATTTCCCTGCAGTGTATTTAATTTCCCTTTACTGTTGTCATCATACCCATGTCTGAACCACCTTTCATCTCCTCCTACCACTCATCATCCTTTCAGTTGTAGCCAGTGATGCATAGGCTTTTTAAATAGAGTGTTCCTTGTAGGCTCTTATATCAAAATCTGTTTAACCTCTGGTGCTTTCAAGCTTAAGGCAAAATCACTGCGTATTAGCAGTTCTAATGCGTAACTGCACTCAACAGGAGAGTTAGCAAATCTGCAGAGTGATACCGCAGCACAGAGGGGATAAGCGTGCTGCCAGCTGTGGCTGGCTGTTCAGCCGTACGCTCCGTGCTGAAGCGATGGGTGCCCCACGCTGACCCGATGCAGCAGCCAGAGACCTCTTGTGCCACGTGGCTGTGGATGCCCGCTCTGGTTGACCTGTCCTTATGGTGGAAGGTCTAGAGATGGACCTAAACTCATCTGGCAGAGTAAGGAAGGCACTGGGCTCTTCCTCCCTGATGCCACGGACAGGTTTTCCAGACACTTCCTTGCAATGGTTTTGGCCAGGGGAAACACCAAGTGTCTCATCCTCTGCTGTCCCTGCGTCCCAGGGAGCCCCCTTGCATCCTGTCTCCTTGTTCTTTATCTCTGTGTGCGCTGTCTGTCACCAGGGTAATCTTAGACGCTTGGGCCTCTTCTCTGCTGTAGTATTTAAGAGTGAACGCTCTGCATGCACCATCAAAAATGTTTTACATGATACCCTAAGTGACATGGAGATTTACAATCAGATAAAAGTAGCGGCATCCACAGCAAAGCAATTAAACTGACAACTCAGTGGCTCAAACTTGAATTTAGAGGAAGTTGAGGGTCACGTGCAGTTGAATCTCCCCTTTGATTAGGGTTGGCTGGAGCAAAGCAGCAGCAAGTAACAGTTCCTAATGTCTCTGCCAGAAACTAGCTCAGGAAAGCTGGGTTGTATTGTCGTTTCTGCTTGGCGGCTGGAGTTTCTTCGTATTGGTTCCTTCATCACCCCACAAACCAAACCCTTTAGTAGCAGCTGTAGCAAAAATGATAGAAAGTGCGCCTGGGGAGGGGATCCAGAATTGAACTCTTGGCTCCCCAGTTAGCTCAGATATTACATTTGTTGGGTCAAAGCAACAACAACAACTGTGACAACAGAAGAACGCGTAGATAATGGTTTAGTTTAGTGAGTTTCCCATAAAATATTCACTTAATGCAAGATGCTTCAGTTAACACTCGAGTCCAGGGAGAATCTTATCACTTGATGATAATCTTGCAAGAGAGAGAAAAATTCTGTGCTGCACAGTGCTCATTTCCTAGAGTAAGTGAGCCTCTTGGATCAGTTTAAGGCTTCTTGCCTATTTCCATCCCACATATTTATTCTATCAGTCCAGTTTTATAACATCCTAGAAATAACTCACTCCATTTTCTTTCAAAGATTCAGAAACCATGGCTAGGCATTGGATTGCAGAGTATCAAAATGCTTTGCTAATGAGAAATGGGCAAATGAATCTGAGGAAATAGCTCTACTTTCCCTGAATATTTCCTCATGCCTGGGACCAAACCCAAAGCCAGGCTGAGCCTTACTACTAGGATGGATTCGTGTTTTTCCAATGTTGTTTTTGATTGCTTCTCACATCCCATCCCTGCTTTGGAGTTCGGGTTTGGATAGAAGCGGCAGTGCTGAAAGGTTATGAAATGGTTGTTTCCGTCATGTCTCTGGCCCAGTCGGCCACAGAAATAGTTAGAAGTTTTGGTGGAGCCTCTGAAAATTAATTTTCAGCCATGAACTTTGGGGAAATCTACGGATGGCCTGGGAGAGGCTGCGTTCTGGGGCTTTCCAAAGCTGACTAGCAAGGTTATCGCTTTGGAAATGTAGACTCTAAATGGAAGATAATGGAGATATATCTGCATTTGGTTCTATTTCAGCACCGCTGCTAAGGTGCCAGGAGTAAAAGCTTGAATAAAGATTCTCCTTTTATCTCATCCTTGTGATGAGAAAACAGGGGGTGCTTTGGTTTAGCAAAACCTCATCAGTTGTTATGATTTGGTTTTGCAAACCTCAAGCCAGGGAGGTTGGGGCCTGGCTTCCATTATATTCTAACCAGAAAGTTCACGCAGAAGAGCTTTTCTGCTCAAACTACCCTGAATTTGTCCTAACTTCAGTTTAATCCCAGCAAAACCTAAACTCTCAGCCCTTTAGGGTCCGTCTGTCACTGTTGTTAATATGTTACAATATACTGTCTAGGGTTTGATAGACAAATTAACTCTTGGAGGATATTTATCATACGCACACACAAACACACACAAATGTATATATATATATTGCAGTTTTACGAGGTTCTCTTTCATTTGACCACAGTGGTTTCTACTTAGCCACAGAAATCTCATGCATATACTAGCCAGCTCCTATTTTCATTTGTGCTGGGGTGGAATCAAAATCTACTCGGCATGCTTCAGATGATGGCAGACAGTGTGCCAACACCATGCCACCAAGGGAGAGAGCTCTGGGCTGGATTTTGTCTTCTCTGTCTTTATAGCGCTTGGTGAGCTGCAGCCTGAATTGGACCAGAAGGAGCAAAATGAGTATGGTGGTTGTGTGCTGGATGTACTGGATGTGAACAATATTGAGAAATTTAAGATCAACCCTTATAAATACACTTACAGTGTATGCATATAACTAACTTAATAGCAGGCATAACTCTTTTAAAAGTCACTTGACTTTAATTGACATATCAATATAATTGGCAATTATCTTAATTGATATACATGGCATAAATATTGTGCTCTGGAAAGCTTCCAGTCCTTCTTTATTAGAGTATTAAGCCACAACATATGCAGATTACATGGAAATACCACTGAAGCATTTGTTAAAAGAAATTCTTTTCTTATGTCTCTTTCTTGTATTTTTTATATATGTGTATATATGTAAATATGCAGAAAAAAAGTTATGAGGACATACTGAGTATTGTCAATACAGTCTTTTATACAATTTCAAGTGATTCCACTAAAGGGTTTCTACAAGTTTCACACTTTGCTTTTGTGGAAATCAGCTTTCAAGTCAGTCAGGCTAGAGATTAGATCCAAAGATTTAAAACCCCTATAGATCAAAAGCAGATGCTCTTAGAAGACATTTCAGCCAAGACAAGCCGTCTGGGGACATTGTTACAGCGGGAGAAGACAATTTATCATTAAAACATGAAAGCCTCTGTTCAATAATAACCAGATGTATTAAAAAAAAGAAGGAAAGGAAAAGAAAAAGAGAGAGAAAGAAAAAAAATAGGGGTGTCAAGGTCTTGATTCATTTGTCTCCCACTAGAAATCATCTTTATCCCATACTTAGGAAATGAGTGCAGATTCTTTGATGCCAAGACATAATATAAGAAAAATTGAAACATTTCACATTGTAAATCCTTGGCAGTTGTCAAGGAAATTTTAATTATATAAAAATCTTGATGCCTTAGGTAAAGATAAGGAGCAATCAAGTTAAAGAACAGTTTCCGTCACTTGAAACAAAAAGGGGGGGGGGGAGATCTGACAGGAGCATTTCAGACCCTTCTCTCTTTCTTTGTACCAGTTTTCACTTTTCCCCATCTTCACTCTGACCTAATGTAACTCGGCGATAATGCTTAGCTTTAACCTAAAACCTCCCCTCAAACATTTGCAAACGTCATTTAAGCCTTCCCGGTATAGCAGAGGGATTGCTGCGAGCTACAGGCGTGTAGGGAAACCGGGGCACAGCGAGATGGGATGAGTTGCCTCCTAATATGCAGCATACCAATAGGAGAGACAGGAAGTGAAATTTTTAAGATGCCATTTTTCCAGTCTCATGCTCTAACCACTAGAGAGCATCCCTTCCCAGTGAAAGGTATAGCTCTGCAACACAGGAAATGCATTTGCTGCCAGGACATGGGAAGTAGGAAGTCCTCTTCACTCTCTGTTCTTGTTTTACAGGCCATACTATAAGAGAGTGGGTGTGATTAACAACATTTGTTATAATATATTTAAAATCATTTCCAGGTCTGGGGTTAGACGTTTCAGGCTAACGTTCCCTAGAGAACGAGTACATCTAAGGATTCGGAGCGAGTGATGTGAAGTCAGGACACGAATTCTTTGCCATTGCCACCATCAGGCCATAGAGCAATCTGTCTGAGCTCCCTGGTCTACCTGCAAAATGAGACACAAACATCTCTGCTTTTCTCATAGGAATATGGGAGTGAAATGCACATAACGTCAGAGAGATGGGAGGGAACTTTCTGAAAAATGTTTTCATTAATGTTGCTGGAAAACGCTCATTCTTTGACACAGAAGCTTTTGGAGAAGTATATTGTTTTTGATAAAGCTCTGGGAAAACTACTCCGGTTCAGGATGAAATTTTTGGTCAGTCAGAAGGAGAGACCTGTCCATCCTGCACAAGTTCAGAGGGGAACACACAACTTTTAGGGCTTTTTTGATACCTCCTTTGAGCCAGGCAGATTTGAACCAAAGTCTCTGATTCCCTCGGTATCCTGAAGGATGGGCACCTCTATCTCTGACTGTGAAGAAGACCTTTGTCCTGGCCCTGAGGAACTTTCACAATGAAACTGTTGTCAAAATGAATACAGAGAGAGATTGCCAGATTCAGTAAAATATGAACCTCATTTTGCCTGTCACATTGAGTATCTTACATGTGAGGCTATGTCACCATTTGCTTTCTGTCTAGCTTCTGCCTGTGGTATCCTTGATAGGGGGTTTGGAAGAAAGAACCAACTGATCAGATAGGCAGAGATGATGATTAGCCCCTCAAGAGAGGAGGGAAGCCAATTTAGAGAACGTCTCCTAGACTCTGTGACCAGAAACTCTGGAGGCATAGAACACGGATGTTTGCGGATTTCCACAGCTCTTTGAGCATGGAGCACAAGTCAGGGGTCTTGTCTGTAGGTGGCTTCTGGGTTCTAGTCGAGCCCTGCTACAAGGGTTCAAAACCAGAAGATTTTGTTGGGTGAAAACATTTTCCACGGAAAGTATAAGGAGCCTGTGCCAAGGTCTGGAAAGCATATCAACATGCCTACCCTCTAGGAACGAAAAGCCTTTAGCAAACTAATTCCATTCCTTTTTCTTTGAATAAGAAATGAAAGACATTGCCATCTTCTAGTCCAACAAGAACAGTTATGGTAGAAAGTACTTAGCTTTCCGGAAAGCTCAACTTGGGTGAGCTGAAGAACTGTCACCATGGAAAATATGGAATTAATTGTATTTTCATTTCTCCTCTGTGTGCCAAGGACCATTCGTTTCAAACAAATCTGTTTACTGTGCTAAGCATAGTAACGTTGATGTAAAGCATCAGGAAAGCATGAGATGGATGCTAGCTTGTGACTATTCTGTTGATGTCCCTGGAGCCACATGTGGTAGTTCGGAGACCCATGCAGACCTGCAGACCTGCTGGGGGTGACAGCCCTTTAGTGACACATTTGCAAGTTGCAACACGCAGCTATTGGCTGGAGGTATATGGTCTGGTATTGCAATTTCTGCTATTTCAAGTGGGCTTCATCTTCTTTCCTTCATTTGGGAAGGTCTCTTTGCATCTGCCTTGGAAGGCAAACGTTCATAAGCAGAGTGGACTGAAGCAGAGAAATCAGGTCCAGGGCTAGATTAACAGCACTGCTGTCATCCGGAAGCTGAGCACTGTCTTTCTTGTTTTGACTCTCAGCAGGAGATCTGACTTAATTGGATCCAGACCAGATCTGTACATGGATTTGAAAACCCCAAAAGTTTGGGAGTTTGTATCCGGGGTTTTCGCCATAGGTTTAAAGTCAGGAAAAATTGGAGAGAAGGGGCTGTTCAGCAATCGAGGGAAGACAAGATCAAGGAAAATATGACTTACAAGGGCAACGACAGGTAGAAACATTTACCCCTTCATTGCCCAATGTTGTCTCAGTTGTACCTATAGATTCTGCATGTGTACAACCTCGCCCGTGCTCCTAAGTGCCTAGTGCCTGGGTTTTGGAAGGTGGAGATCCACTAGCACGTGGGTGCCGATGGCCACCACACTGTCACTGTGGCTGTTGTCGCTGTGCCTGAACAGAAGCTTGTTTGGGGCACAAGTGGTTCATGTGGCCACATCCACCATTTACACAGTGTGGGAGATCACACACATAAAAGTTTAGTGCAGAAGTGCACAAGCACAGACTCTCACAACCCTCGGGCTTTTTCTGTTAACAATCAGACCCATAAAGCACATTAAAATAAACCTATTTTTACAGCTCTGCACTGCTGTTCAACCAAGCATTTCAAGAAGCAAACAAAAGCACCCACAGCTCTGGAAATATGAGACTTCATTCCTATCCAGGAGCACAAATTGTACTCTGGAGGGAGTTATGAAACCCTGTTTAAGTTCAGATTTGTATTCAGTTTTACATACCTTTGATTCACCCTTCTGTAGGAGGTGTTTTTAATTTTTAGCCTTTGATAGCTCTATACTTCTGTTGACAAACAATTTCCAAACAGTTTTTCCTCAGGATTATGAGAGCATGAGGCAGAAACATGTGAGGTTTTTTCCTTCCCTTTTTCAAGTGTAAGTAGATACAAAAGGGAAGTATGTTCAAGTGCAGAGAGCCTTCTTGCCAGCTGTTTCATGGCTGCCTACGCGGTGAGTTAAAGAGGCCATGAGAAGATGCTCTCTGTCCGCTGCCGCTCTCGGGCAGGGCTGAGTTTAGGGTCCCTGCTGATGGACCGTGCTGCAGAGCAGCTGCACCCCTCCACGTCTGATCCATCCTCATCACTCAGATGAGGACTGGGTTTCTCGTCGGGCACCAAAACCACTTTCTGGCTAGAGAGCTCCTATTTGCATCAAGGGCAGCCTTGTAGTGTGGACTTCAGGACTCGAAGAGGTAACTGTGGGGTGGAGAGGCAGCTGCTGTCAGAGAGGCATCCTCTGAGCAAAAAAAAATCCCCAAAATAATACTCTCTGTCTTCAGAACAATGTCTTACAGCAGCTAGAACAAAAGGGTCTTGATTTTACTCAGAGATCCAAACCCCAAACAAATAAGCATTTATAATAATCGATTGTAATTGCAGAATTGTTTGTTCTCCTTCTAATTTTTCTTGATTTTCCTGCAGTCCTTTCACATAACATCACAAATCCTTTTGCATTTGTCAAGCTAAGTGAGCCACTCATTTTTCCCAAACCTTGCTTGGCTGTAAGGGCTTTAAATATTGCAACACTTGACATAAAGCAAAGAGTTTTGCTGATAGGCGTGCGTAATGGTTCAAAACTGTTCCAGCGAGCAAATCTGGTTTCTCAAAGGTAAACGATACAAAAAGCTGGCCTTTGATTAAATATTCCAATCATTACATGCTAATGGTGCATGAAGCTGTGATTTATCAGCCAAAACAATGTGCTGGAAAATGAACATAATTCATTAAGCTTGAACCAAACTCCACTTGAGCTTTCCACTCACAATAATTCTTGGCCGAGAGCAATTGGTGTCATGCAGCAAAGGCCTGTTTGTAGGAGACTTCTCATTTTTTACGCTGCTCTGCTCTCGAGACACGAACTCTGCCACCTGAGCTGTGCTCTGCAGAAAGCAACCACCTGAGCATCCATCAGCGGCACTGGCCTGAGCCGCTTGTAAAAGAACCGGGGGCCACGGGAGATTCTTTTTTACGCATACCTGTTTTGGGCACTGTGAGCTGGTCTCTAAGTGCCCTGAAAGGCATGAGGTTCAGGATGAGCAGGAACAGATCCTCACCAGAGTGCAATTTCAGAGGCTCGCTTGGCCTCAGCACAACAATGCTGCTCTTCCAGCAATGAGCGAAGATGACAGAGAGTTGTTTTAACTCATGCTGAGTGCCAGCAGAGAGCTAAGAATTACTGCTCAGCTTTGGCGTAACGTGGCGTACCCCTCCTCTCTGCCAGCTCCCGCCTCGCTGCTGGAGAGCTGCGGGAGGACGGACTGGTAGCAGGTCCCCTCGCCTTCGCCTCCTGTCTCCACCCTGTGAGGACAGTGCTGGGCGCCAATGAGATACAATTACTTGTCAGGCACCAACGTGTTTATCTTTAGGCACGCCGATGTGAGCTGGGGACGCGGGCTGATTAGAAGTGATTTCGTGCTCTTTGCTACCTCTGAAGAAGGGTGTTTGACAGTGCTCGAGTGCAGGGCTGGAGATGGTGTGCCTGCTGCTAGCAACACGTGTGGCTCTGTTTTGATAACACCCTGGGGCTGGTTATTGTGTCATAACAAGGAGTTAGGTCTGTTTATTAAAAAAAGATGTCTGTTTTGTTACTATGTCTTTGCTATAAAAGCAGTTGGGGAAAGGAAAGGAGAAGATGCCAAATTGATTGTTGGTGTAGCTACAGAAGAGGCTCATCACTGCAGAGGTATTTGTACCATTAGATTCAACTCTTAATGTAAATCAGGGTCAGGAAGCAGTTTAGTCTGTTCCCCATAGTCTCAAAACCTCAAAACCACCGTGATTAAGTGCCTTCTCACCCACTTTGCACATCCAGCCGAACACCGAAGACATAAACCAAAGAATTTCCTGCCCCTCACGTCACTTTATTTCTGTGTTCACACACACGGAAGAGAAATAACAAAATTATTTATAAATTTAACCAAAACCAACTCGTCAAGCCCATGAAGCTTTAAAAGGAGACAAGGGGAGAGGGAGGAAGGTATTTTTGGCCGGAGAGGTGTACACAGGCATGTGGAATTCACACCCTGGCTGATACGTGGTCACGGGGCTTGAGCAGCAGCGGCAGTGCCCGGACGCACCGGCTGCACCACTGCCCAGAGCAGCTGCCCCAGATGACAGCATGGTTGTCATCGCTCCCAGTAAAGCCAGAAGTCCAGATGTGATAGGAAAGGGGGCAAGGATGCCAGGCACCGTTCAGGAAAGTTGCCCAACACAGCGTACTTGTGATAACATCGAGCTGTGGTATTGCCGTGCTTTCTGCCCATGTTGCTGCAGCATGGGGTATCCGAACCGCGCTGGGCACCTGCTGGTGACTGTTGTGTGCTCCAGCCTTCCCTCCCTGGCCCGGCCAGGACTGAGCCAACAAATGTGGTGTTGGGGCATCACATTTACCGTGGCTTTTCTGCTTCAGAGACAACAGCGCAGGGCTGGAGGGGCCTCTTTGTCCAAGCTTGATGGTTTATGTCAGGGGTGATGGATAGCTCTGCTTGTAGAAGTAGGTTACACCTGCGGTTAGCTGGCAGTGCGCGCATAGCCGTTCTGGGAAGCCGACGTGCCACTGCTGCCTTAGTGGTGTGATTGATTAATTTGCTTCTCCTTTGATCTAGCAGAAAGCACTTGGCAATTTTGGAAGAGAGAAGAAGGGAAAACCCCTCTCACCTCAGATGTGTTGTAAGCAGAGTGCTGTGGGCTGTGCCGACATCATGCTTCTGGGTGGGGGCAAAGAGGGTGAAGAACAGGACTGAGTCCGGCCTCTCGGGCAGGGATCGACGCTTGGCCTCTGCAGCTGGAGAAAAAAGCGGGGTGCTCATCCGGGGAGTGGGATGGATGAGCTCTTTGTTGCACCTTGGTGCTGGGAAATGAAAGGATATTGGGGGCACTGGAGGCACACCGGCAAATCACCGGGTGACTGAAGAGTTCGTGGCACTGTAGATTCAAGAAGCACAGGAGATGGGGAGTGGACTGTCCTCACTGAAAGCTAAAGGTGTGATGGACGTCCTGGTAGTGCTGTTGTGTGGACACCAGTGTCCCTCCTCCTGCTGCGTTCTCTCTGCCGCTGTTCCTCTCTGAGGATCAAATTAGACACCAGGATAAGAGCTGTGATCGTACGATATGCCCTGTGTTTTTAGGGACAAGACCTTTTTAAGTGGCTAGAGTGCTAAAGACATTGAGCCAGGGAAAGGAATGAGTGTAAGGAAGATGGTGATTAAACATCTAGGAGCTTTTCCAAGGTCTGCCACAGTGTCTCCATATGACCTTTGGAAATTCCTGCATCATCTTGTCCCACCTTCAGCGGTCTGAGTGCAGCCCCAAGGAAGTGCAAACATGTCCTTTCATCCACTCTTTATTTAAATTATCAGATCTCCTGAGCAGGTATTGTTTTCTGGCTCGGTTTGTACAGGACCTGCCAATAGGTATAATGCCATAGTGAGTTGCGAGCAGAGGCTCAGATCTTGCAAGATACTTAGGTGCCTAATTCCTGTTCAGTAAGAGCCCCTGCTTACTTTGGAAATCTGGGCTTAAGGCACAGTGGACCACAAATAATCCTCCTGGCACACTTCGGACTTTTGCGAAAGCATAAAATAACTCTTACCTTTAAAGTCCGTCTGCCTGTGTTTCTAACCCCTTGGACACATTTTGATTTATTGGAGGACACAAATTTTAACCTTGAGCTTCCTTCTCAATATTCATTCATTACTTTTTCCATTGTAGTTTACATTCCCTGTTGCTAAAACTAACAAAACGTTCATGTTAACAGAAAGCCTTCTCCCTGCTGGGCCCCAAATTAAACATTCCTGGAAAGGCAGGAGGCAGTTGCTTTATTCTACATTGTGAATTAGCATGTTTGCATAACTTAATGGTCAGTGCATCAGACAGGAATTCCAGAAGAGATCAATCTTCAGCGCTGTGTTTGACTTCATGGGCCGAGCGTCCTCCTCTCTGTACGGCAACGCCGTGTAGGCTGCCGAAATGGCCTTCTGGTGTGGGGCTATCCATCACTGGCTTTGTGCCTGGTTTCCGTGAGGGAACCACAGAGAATGAAATACCCTACTGAACAGCAGACTTACCACTTCTCAAAGCAGCGAGCAAGCAGTAGCACATCCCGTTGAGAAAACCAGCTCCGGCTTATGAAGAGTACTGAATTCTTCCACCTTCAGCAGACACACCTCGAAAAACCATCTTTACCTCCAGCGGCAGCTCTCTTAGTGCTGTGAGACCCCGTTTGGGGGATCTGGGGAAACTCCACTCCAGTGCTGCTGTATGTGTTGTCTCAGCTGCAGCATATGAGCTGCTTTGGAGGAGGAAACCACCCATGAGCACATTATTTCCTGTCCTGTGCTCTGCAGAATTTTCTTCTTTAAGAAAACAAGTCAGGATTCTTCCCAAATACACATTTTTTTGTGTGCGCTCAGAGCGTTTCCCTTGCCAAGTTGAGGCCTGATCCAGGCTCAGTCAGATAAAGGGAAAAAACTCCCCTGGCCTTCCACAGGGGCGAAGGTCTAAAGGACGGTGTGTATTTGACGGAAGAGGAGGGGAGGTTGCTGTGCTTGCAGATGCTACGCTGAGTAGGGAGTAGCATCACCAATATTTCTGAAATCTGGGGTGGTGCTACCAAGCTCACAAGGTGCTGATTGAAATCATTACTGTGTACCTCACTGTTACTGTCTGTTTGTGTTCACAAATTGCTGAGGCAATCATGGGCCAAGATCCAAAAGGCTTAGCTGCCATACAAGCTAAAACCCAAAAAATAAGCCCTGCCTGGGGAGCGCATGGTCTCGGAGCAAGGTCTGCCCACCCGTATTTCCCATGAGCGCTGTCTTATCCTACATGGTGTTTCACTAAAGTCACCGTGCGGGCAGACAGCCTCATGGCTAACATTTGCAGGGGAAGTTTGGGTTAGTAATTAAAATATGAACACTCGTGGGATCCTAAGCATGTATTCCCGTTGATGGAGCCCACCCTTCAGGTTTCCACCTAGATCCACCCAAAAGTTCAGGACACAGTTTCTCATAACGTTTTATGGCAATCTGGGAATACAGAAAGATGATTCCCTGAAGAGCTGATAGGGCAGTTACTGAATGGGCTCTTTCCCTCCTTGCTAGCAGGGTTATTTCAAAATGTTGGATTTTAAAAATTCCTAGAATTGATTAAACAAACACTTTTTGCACCAGAAATATTTAACCTGGTTTCTTAGAACTGATAATACCTGTTTTTAAAAAATGCAACAACGTGGGGGATGTTAATATTTTAAATATTTTTGCTAGTTCTGCTTCTTAGAAAACTTGCAGCCTTTTTGCATATTTATCTTATAGCCCATGCAGTATTTCTCAGATCAAGTCTAGAAAAGCTGTTTCTATTCTATCTCATTCAATTTCATTCTACTGTCATTTCCGTATTCTTTCCAGCTGGTCCCCTCTTGCTTTTATCTTGCTGTGTTCAGTCACCACTCACAGCAAAGCAAGTTAAAATACCAGGCATTTATCACTCTCTGGTAGTATTTTCTTACTGCTTTTTGCTCAATGTTTTGTGTTTTTCCTTTTGAAGACACAATGGTAGGCTTCCCAGGCAGGCAGTAAACATTCTTCTTTTATTGTTCAAATCCACTTAAAATCATCGCAATATGCTTAAAGATTTTTTTTATGTACATCAAAAAAGAATTAAAGAATATATTGAAATTTACAGGTAGGCAGTGGTCCTGTAAAACTTGTCTTGTCCATAATCAAACATTAGAGTTGACAGTCTAAGTTAACAAAATCCTCAAATATCCGGGATGTGTCTTTAAAAAACAGATACCTAATTTTCTGAAATTTATTCCATAGGACTGAATTTTTTTAGTATATGATCATATTTTTTTCACTTTGTGTATTTAGGAAATATGAAACTAATATATGTTATCAATGCATGAGAACTCTCCAAGTTCTCCTTTCTAACAAGTTCCCTCATTTGCTAGAAGAAATTGTTTTGTTTGGGTGGATAACCACTAACTCCTCTCTGCCATATTGCAAATTATGAAGTGGTTTTGGATGTCTGCTTTCTAAATGAGTGGATTTGATGTAATAAATGCCCAGACGTAACTCTTGTCTTAAGCTGGTCAAATTATTCATTACAAAAATATTGTTTTGCAACGACATTAATTCTCCTCATAACTGTTCAGTGGACAATTTATGAGAATGCAGGCCATGCCACAGGTTAATTTATGAACTGCTAGCACACGCTTTTCATTATTTATTAATTTATGATTAGTTGCTTGAAATCATCTGATGTTGACTCTGGTTTTTGATTGGACAACACAAGTGTAATGAATAGGAGAAGAATGAATTGTAAATTCAGATTTGTAATGCAGCAGCATCCATCACAAATGCACAGAAGCATTTGTAAATGAGAAAGGCAGGCATCACCCCAAAGGTCTTCCAGCTGAGCATCCGCTGAGATGATGAGTGCATGCAGAAAAAGATCAGGAAAGTGGACTTTGCCACTGTAGTGCTCTTGGTGTCCCGGCAGCCAGACCTCCTGCCAGTTTTATTTTAGGTGAAGGAGAGTGTTAAGACAGAGTCACCAAAGGCAATGAGGTGTAGGAAAAAACAGGAGAGACCGAGTGAGTGAATTTCTTTGAAAATGTAGCCAGGGGTGAGGAAGGCATCATGGGACAACTGGAAATGTAAATTAACCCGTTGATACCAAATGAGGGATTATCAAAGAGGTTGAAAGAGATAGGAGGGTAGAAGAGGATAGAAAGAGGTTGTCCTTGAAGAAGTGAAGATGAATAGTTTCGGTTCGGTAGCCAAAGAGGAAAAGAGAGCAAAACAGAGGTATGGGCAAGATCATCAAAACAATGGAATTCGTAGCAACAGTCTGGAGGAATATGTGCCCAAAATAACTGTGTATCTCAAGCTCAGGAAAAAAGGTGACATGAGGACTCAAACAGGTAAAGAGAGGCAGGGTTTTTAAGTGTCTAGAGGGAAAGGAAGGCCATGTCTTACGGATATTTTGCTGGAAAAATGCGGAAGACTTTAATCTAAGCTGGATGTGAAGACATATAAGACCTACAGAGAGGTCCAATAGATGAGGACACCCTCCCAGGCTGTGGTCCTGAGGGATGGGCAGGGGAATTATTCTCACCTAAAGGACCCAGGATGTCTCCCTGAAGGGTGGTGGTGGAACTGGTGTCTGTAGGTTGAATAACATCAATTACGGGTGTTTTATTGATTAAGGGAGAGTGCAGGCTGTTGTTCAGGAATTTGGTGAGGGTGGTGGTACAGGGTCAATTTTGTTTCAAATGACAAAAACGAAAACTTTAGCTGATGTCCTCCTGGGCAGCAGTCAGCTTGAGGCTGACTTGTAGTGCACGCATAACGCACAGGTGTATGAAGTTAAACGTTGTGGAGGCTTTCTGTCTTTGTTAACTTTCATCCTATACGTAAGATATTTGTCCTAGGAAACACGACTTGATTTGGAAGCAGCAATTGGATTCTTTAGTTGGGCGACACACATCCAAAGCAGTTCAGACAGCAGAATATTCTTAGTATCCACTGCCTGGCCAGCGATGCAGGAGAAGGTTCAAGCCATTCAACAGTATCTGTCATGAAGCTGCTACTTATTCATCTTTATTATACTGAAGTTCCATGTGTTTTTGCTATTCTATGAATATGCTGGTCTGGCAAAGTTCTTACAGATCCCTAAAAAGGTGACTGTTCTTAGAATTATGTGTTGTTTCTGGTTTCTTTTTTTTTTTTAATTTTATTTTATTTTTCAATGGCTAGAAATCAATTGATCTTTCTGTAACTGGCAAGCCGGGGTAGAGCATACTTAGAAAAAGCTATATCCCATGGAATTTTTGGCTTGCTTTCTTAAACTGTGGCAGGACATCCTGATGCTATGAAATTACATGGAAAAAAAAGTCTTGGAAGAAAAGGTTGGGATTAGTAGCTTTGTTACTGAATGGATTTGATGAGTTCCTGCTTTGATAGGAACATTATGATGTTGAAAAGTAACAAAATCTTTGAAGAGCTCTGGCGGATTTTGAAATGAAAATTGAATGCAAAACTCTGGAACGTTTTAAAGAATAGGCACTTCATGTTTATTAAGCCCCCTCCATGACTTACAGGTACTGAGCTTGTCTTTACAACAGAAACATCTGGCTTCTTTGCTGTCTTTATTAAATTGTTCCAGTGATTCAGGAAAAAAAATAGCACTGAAAGAAAAGGGAAGTAAAGAGAAAAAGATACATTTGTGGAGAGGGACGGTGAATAATGCAATAATTTCCATATAGTTGCACCCCAAATATTGTATAGAGTGAGGCTGACACAAGGGAGAGGCAGAGAGCGGACATCTGGACCAGCAGTTTTTCAGATTACCAGAAATTTGTGACATGTTACTTGGAAAAGATGTAATTAAGATTTATTTATTTTTTGAATGCTCTGCTCTTTTGTATTGTTTTAGCACACATGGCATTCATATAAATCAATTATAATAATAATAGTCTATGAAAATAGCGTCTCATCCACAGCCCACTGAAGTCTATGGGAGGGCTTTCCATTGACTTCACTCGGCACTGAGTCAGCCTCACTGGGAGCCTTTGATCAACCAGTAACAGCCATTAAATTCCCCCACGTCCCTCTGTGCGGGAGAGGTGGCAGTTTTCATTGCACATTTTGCTGCTGGACGCAGCAAGGAAAGGGTGCGTATGGGTGACTGGTGCTGCAGAAACTCAAGCTTGTCGGTCACCTCTCCTCCACAGACAACCTCTCCTGGTTCCTGGTGATCAGGAGGATCACGGCAGGTTTATGTTGCTGTACTTGACAGGTTCATTTGACTGCTGGAAAGCTAAGACTCATGAAAGTCTTGGTAGGTAGGTCATGCTACACAAAGGAGTGGGAGGTAACTGGAATATCTGCTGAAGCCTGCTGCTTTGGAGGAGCCCAGCAGACCATGTATGCAGTTATAAAGGACGCACTAGCCACCAAGACGCTGAGCTGTGGTACACACTTTGCCACCAGGAAGGTCTGACCGCCCGAAATGGTTTTGAACCAACACACCCCGCTTCCCAATTGTGCTAAGAGCATGCACGCAGCCTTCTATGGCAGCTCAGCTGACAGCCCATAATTGCTTTAGTTATGAAAGCCCATTTGTTTCTGAATGTGGGACCATGTGTAGGATGAACATGGAGACTGGGAAAGCAGTGTAACAAAAGCGACATTATATGCTTGGTTTTAGCCAATAGGAAAAGCCATCAACTCATCTTCAGCTCAGCTATGGCTTCTATAATTCACTCACTTAGCTACTGTCATTTTCCCAATAAATATTTTCTGGATGTAGAACTAGGAAAAGAGTCTATTGTTTAAATCAAACAACTCTACACCACATTAAACACTGGTTTTCTCTTTATTATCTGTTAATGAAAAGAAAAAGATGTCTGCCTAAGAAAAAGAGTATTACATTAAAATAAGAAATGATGGTAAAGGAATAAATCACATTTGCAATGTAACAATATAGCAGAAAAGAGTCCTCACTTCCCAGTGCCTCTCCATCACTGGTGAAATCCAAACTGCTTGGAATTACTTGTAAGCGTATGCATTCAAAAGTAAGGAGAGTAGGGATAATTAATTTGATTTCGAGCAATTGTCTTCAAATAAATTCCACTCCACAGTGCTGGTAGTGGTTATTTGGTAAAAGAGAAAAGGAAAAAAGAGCCAGACTCTGCTCAGGCTATGGGACTTCGGGTTCATTTTCTAGAGGGTAAAGTTCTCTGTATCTTGAGCTTGGAACAAACCAACCCAGACATGTTTAATGTAAAAGATACTGCACTAGTATGCTGTATGCCAGCAAAGCCCTAATCCAATGCCTGTTAACATTGGTTAGTGAGACGCTGTTGACTCCAGTGGGCTTTGGAGCAGACCCAGAGACAGTTTCATGTACTAGCTAATAATCCTACTGCAGGGTGGAACCTGATTCCTGGCATTCGGCAGGAATTTCCTCATTTATTTCATTAGGCTTTGAATCAGACCGATGTGGTGATAGTCATCTCATCCTATCTTAACAATCTCAGGCTTTGGTATCTCGTCATTTAGGCTCACTTTTTTATCAGAAGACAACACGGACACGTTCGGAGGGCAGTTCAGCTCAGCTGTCTCAGGCTGCCAGCTCTGGCCATCTTTCTCCGGATGCTCCCGTCTCTCTTGGCTCAGTATGATGGGAAGAGCCAAACTGGAGAGACGAGGCAGCTAACTATCAGATAGCTGAAATCAGACAAATTCAGTCCCACCTCTGTTGATCCCTGTGCAGCTAACTTAGGGTATTCTTAGTGCATGAAAGACTCAGCTGAATTACTTGGCACTTGAAGGTCACTGAGAATATCATAGAGAATCAAACCCAGAACTTTAATTTTAATAATCACAAGCATAATAGAAAAAAATAATGAATGCAGTACTTTCTCTTTTCATCCAAAAAGCAATTAGTCCCACACGCATTAGAAGGAGGACAGGACATGGACAAATCTTCAGTATTTACAAATAGTGTAAAAATAGTACCATCCTGAGAATTACTTTGATTAGCAGCAATATCAAGTTCTGAAATGAGATCAGGACTCACTGTAGAGGATACAATATTATGTACATGGTCAGGGATGTCCTCTAAAGAGCATGGAGACTGCTAAGTAAAGAGCTAGTATTAGGAGAAACCAAAGTCAGTGACTTGCAAAAGTTTGCTCTGTTAGTCAGTGGGAGAGCCCAGACCAGGACCCCACACTCCGTTCTCCTTGTTTGCTGCTCTGTCCACTTACAGGACAACTCAAGAATAGAGATTTCAATCCTAAATAAAATTATTACCTGAAATTATTATGCAGCTTTAAGGAGGAACCTTGACTTGTGTTTGCAGTAGGCACTTACTTGTGCTATTCTTAAGGAATAAAGCATTGTTACTCTTTCTTTTCTCTTGAAATCACTTGAGTTGCTTTTGCCAGCATGTGCGACTTCTCCCTGGCCTAGAGCCATTGCTGCCTGGGCTGTGTGCTTGCCTTATCTCCCCAGCTAGTCAAGCTCAGGCATGATCAGTCTTTGCGTGGGGGATTGCCAGGGAGAATCCGTAGTGCCAGAGGAATGAATGGTGAGGTTTGCGAGGCGGGTTTTCTCCCTCTGAGTCAGCGCTGAGCCACTGAGTCAGCCCGGTTTTTCGGGGGTGGCACATTCCCTCTGCGATCATGAGTAATCTGCTGTTTCTGCTTAATATCAAAAGGTTACAGTGAATTAAAAACAAAACAAAACAAAAACCCAAAAAGCCAAAGTGTTTCAGACCTTTGCCTTAAATAAATGTTTATTTTGCTGATACTTGTCTTAGATGAGCAAGGCAAGCCATGATGAAATACAGTGAAATATATATGCTGGGATGAAGGTTGGTAGGGTCTGCTCAGTCTTCTTGCTCCAAGCCCTAGGAATATTAAGGGAAGGCAGGACTGGATTGAAAAATAATGAAGAGAATTGCCTTTTCCACGTAAGATGTCATTCATTAAGCAGTAGAGCCCATCGCTGTAGGGGAGGGTACCTGGGACATGAAACTAGCTAGGTTGAAAGGGTGTTGAAGAGCAGATCAGTGTGGCCATACCAAGCTCCACCCAAGGGCTGTCACACCGGGGTGCTGCTCAGAGCCATCTGCATTTGCAGCCAAGATATTCAAGAGCCTTGAGCATGTTTTTTGGAGAGGGGCGAGGGGTGCAGGCTGATTTAGACTGGTGAAGAGGAGGTACAGGGGTTATCGAATAGCCTCCTACAGCTATTTGAAGGGCAGTTACAAAGACGTCAGTGTCAAACTCTAAGGAATGCCACGTGATAAAACAGTGAGCAGTGAGCAATAACTAATTACAGCTTGGGAGGTTTAAATTAGACATAAGGAAAAATTTTTCGCAAGGAGGGTGGTGCAGCACTGGAAGCACTCCTAGTTACCCAAGCTGTCATGGTATCTCTGTCCTTGGAGGCTTTCAAGACTTGGCTAGACAAAGCATTGGCTGACCTGACCTACCGTCAGCAATAGTCTTGCTATGAGTGGAAGGTTGGACTGAAGACTTTAGAGATCGCTTCCAACCAGCATTTCTGTGATCTTATGATATCCAGTGTGGAATTTCCTTAAAATTATGTCATAAAAAATTGAGTCCTTGGAACTTGCCAGTCTCCATTAACCCTGTGTTGCCCACCAAAGCCGCTCTATCACTGCCCTCCTCAGCTGGACAGGGGAGAGAAAATATAACGAAAGGCTCGTGGGTCGAGGTAAGGGCAGGGAGAGATCACTCAGCAATTACTGTCACAGGCAAAACAGACTCGACTTGGGAAATTAATTTATTACCAATCAAATCAGAGTAAGGTAATGAGAAAATAAAAACTAAATCTTAAAACACTTTATGCCCACCCCTCCCTTCTTCCCAGGCTTAACTTTATTCCCTATTTCTCTACCTCCTCCCCCCCATGGTGCAGGGGGACGGGGAATGGGGGTTGTGGTCAGTTCATCCCACCTTGTCTCTGCTGCTCCTTCCCCCTCATGGGGAGGACTCCTCACACTCTGTTCCCGCTCCATCGTGGGGTCCCTTCCATGGCAGACGGTTCTCCACAAACTGCTCCAACGTGGGTCCTTCCCACGGGCTGCAGTTCTTCATGAACTGCTCCAGCGTGGGTCCCTTCCACGGGGTGCAGTCCTTCAGGAACAGACTGCTCCGGCATGGGTCCCCCACGGGGTCACAAGTCCTGCCAGCAAACCTGCTCCAGCGTGGGCTTCTCTCTCCACGGGTCCACAGGTCCTGCCAGGAGCCTGCTCCAGCATGTGCTTCCCACAGGGTCACAGCCTCCTTTGGGCATCCACCTGCTCTGGTGTGGGGTCCTGCATGGGCTGCAGGTGGAGATCTGCTCCACTGTGGACCTCCATGGGCTGCAGGGGACAGCCTGCCTCACCAGGGTCTTCATCGTGGGCTGCAGGGGAGTCTCTGCTCTGGTGCCTGGAGCACCTCCTCCCCTCCTTCTTCACTGACCTTGATGGCTGCAGAGTTGTTCCTCTCACATATTCTCACTCCTCTGTCCGGCCGCAGTTGCACAGTTTTTTCCCACCCTTCTTAAATATGTTGTCCCAGAGGTGCTACCACCATCACTGATGGGCTCAGCCTTGGCCAGCAGCAGGTCCATCTTGGAGCTGGCTGGCATTGGCTCTACTGGAGATGGGGGATGCTTCTAGCAGCTTCTCATGGTAGCCACCCCTGTAGCCCCCCGCTACCAAAACCTTGCCACGCAAACCCAATACATTTCCCTTCTGCTGGTGTATTTTTTCATCTACGCTGCCAAATCACATCATACCCCCTTGCAGGGTATGTCAGTCAGTGCACCTACATGAACAGTACCCTCTGTGCTTGCTGAAAAAATATTTGGGAAATAAGAAGCATGGGTTTACTTTTTGTGGTACTTACACCACCTCCTGCAAGTCCATTTGTCCGGCCAATAGCCTGAAAAAGCTTCATTTGCCCCCAGTTGGCATTGCTTACGCCAGCTTTATTTCTAATGAAGTTCTGAAGTACGTCCTGGATTTTTATTTGAATCCTTGATTACCAGCTTCATCCAAAGGAAAGACAACTCCAGCTTTAACCAACACTTGAAAAACAGAATGAGTCACCTAATACCACTCTGTTATCAAGTCCTGTGGCAGGAGAAACCCGCACCTCCTCAGTGAAACTATGAGAAAGGAAGGACGGTTTGGGGCTGTACAGTTCTGGCTGCCATCTCTCATTGCTATTGCCATGGAGATACAGCCACAGTAGGCCCCCATCCAAAACCGAGCCAGACATATTTTACATAATAAGAAGATATTTTGAAGTGTTTAGGCAGATAAGTGAAAAGCAAGTGGCAATATGCTCCTTTTATTTTTTGTCACTGGTTATTTGCTCTCTGGGCTGGAATAATTTATTGTTCCTTTTCTGTCCAATAGGAGAGATAAATGAGGGTGAATTCTTCAATGAGTAAAACATACATTTGGAAACATCATTTTAGTATCAAAATGAGATTTCCATAAGACCTTGCTGAATGAAGCTGTAGCAGTATGTCTTGATCCCTCGCTAGTAAAGGAAAAGCAGCCAGAAATTTCAGGACTAAATCGTCTTGTAGTTTGTCATCTTCTTTCTTTGTTATTTTTTTGTTTATGGAAAAAGTGAATTTATTGAGCACGGAAAAATACCAGATTGACAGCTCTGGAAAATAAAAGCCTCTCTTAATCCAGAGTGCAGATGTAGCACAGTCAGGATTAAGGCAAAATGCCTCCCTGAGATCCAAAGAAATCATTGCAAGTCATTTGGCAGAGGACGGGCACTCTGCCTCGGTACTTATCCAAGGAGTTTCAGAGAGCACAAGTGCCGGCCAGTGCTGAAGTGCTTAAAGTCAGTTGTGCCTTTGAGTTTCTCTGTGCCACTCCTGTTGCTGAGCCGCTCTGCCAAGGGGAGCGTGGAGTGAGAGAGAGGGAAGGAAGGCCAAAATGGGGAGGTTTATGCTCATTAAGAAGTCGTTTAAGTCACCGAACAGGCTGTCAGCAATTCAATGTGACAGAAATGGATGAGGATCCAGACTGAAACTGTCTTGAGAGGACTGGCATAATTTCTGGTTTCTGTGGAGACGATCCTGCCTTGAGTAGGAGGAAGCTGAGTTTTGACCTGAAAGCCTGAGAGCTTGGAAATCTCCGCTTCCAGGCTCTGGGGCTCAACACCTCTCCAGTTAAGAGCTGGTTAGCACTGATTTACACAGATAGGGGGTTTCACTGCCCAGTAGCAAGGCAGCATAGCCTAACGCATAAGTATAGCATGAGTATATAAGATGACACTTGGCATACACACACAAAGCACCAAAGTTTATGCCTGACTTGAAGTGTGGGAATTAAGACATTCTGCAGATGCCACCTGCCCTTGATACTGCCTGTATGCTGGAGTGTGCCATTGCTTCGGGTCCAGCGGGAACCAGATGATGTCTTTGCACCTGTACAGGCATGGATGTGGTGCACGGGCAGCACTACAGGGCCCCTCACCTCCAAGCCACAGGGAGTCAGGGAATTAATGCTATTAAGAGCAGAGGATCCAAGCTCCTGCCCAGATTTTCCTCTTCGCCTAGCAACCCTGTAGCCTGGGGAGAGCTGTAGGTGGTTGTGAGTTGGATTTGGTGTATTCAGTCTTTATTTTGCGTGGTTCAGGGCCACTCTGTTGTGTGTGGGGAAGGTTGGTTGTTTTTATTTTGCATTTTTTCTCTGAAGTATATGACTTTTTCATCAGGGTGAAAATCTGTCGAATGGCCATTTCAGACTGCTAGAAATTATGAGGCTCTGGAATCTATTAAAGCATAAATGTCAAAAGAAAATTACAGCAGAGTTTGTCTGGCCTGCCTTGTTTTACTCCTTGATGTTAACTTTCCTTGTTTGCTGATGTATGCTTTTTGTGCAGGGGTTAAAGAAAAAAATCTTCTTAAAAAAGATGCTACAGTTATTAACTATTTTTGCGTGCCTGCAATGTGCAGGCTCTGTGTGTGTGTATGTGTATGTACAGTTTTCCATCAAGATAAACCTGCTTAGAAAAATGTTGTGGTTAAAAAAAAAAATGGAGAGAGCGACTGGATGCCAGAAAACCAGAACTAAATCATTCTCTTTTTTCCCTGTGAATATTTCTGAATTATACTTGTAATGCACCATAACAACAAACAACATGTTTTCTTAAGTGTAAGTAGATTTGCTGTTGAGGAAGTCTGTGCCAAAGCTATTTTTGAGCAAGCAGATGTCAAGGGCCTAAACAAAACCTGAAGTGTGCATAGGCATTATGAATTGCACTTGCATTCAGAGACAGACTGAAGACAGAAAGCTTGTTAAATTTTACTAGATTGTCTGTGAAAAGATGCCATTTAGGTGACTACATGGTATGAGATTGATTATGGCATATGTACCAGCCCCTTCCAAAGCTCAACCTATAATCCGTGATTTTCTTTTAAAGCACTTTGTTCTCCCAATATACAATTGAAATAAAATTCAAAGAAGGGTCAAATCCTCTGTTGGTTGGCATAACTTGCCAGCCTTATTTCTGCTAGCCCTGAGAACACTGGATGGAGACTTGGTCCAGAGTAGGTGCCACCAGTGGCTGAGGGATGTTCCCAGTGGAAGGAGACGAGCGGTACCAGCAGCGAGTGCAGAGAGGTGGCGTGTATCCCTTCTTCTCAAATGCTGGAAATTACTTCCACGGCTATAGGAGTCATCAGGAGTTACTGGTGTATGCAATACCGGGAAAGCAACCTGAACAGGCAAAATAGAAGACGTCCCAGAGTTTGACTGCATTGTGAACTTTCCTTTCTCCAGTTTCTTTCTGCATAGATGTGTTTAGTTTATTACATATTTCAATATAGCACTGGGAAAAGGTGTGGGATAGTCTGGAGGTTCCAAGGATTTAAGAACTGGAAACCTACAATTAATTTTGGTTAAGGAATTGCAATGGATTTAGATGTTTTAAGCAGCAAAGAATGAGCTAAGGGTTTTGTGCTGTTCTGCAGGGCTGGAGTAAGTCCAGGCACAGCTTGCTGCTGGGAGGGAAGTTATGACAATACCATGTCTGGAAGGACAGGACGGCTTCTTGGTTCGGTTTAGCAAAGCCTGGGGGCCTGATGCACATTTACACGAGTGCTCCCTTGCACTGTGGCGGAGGTGTTGATTATTGTCAGCAGGCTGTGATGCCATAAGTGAAAATCAGACATATTTTACAGGGAACACTAGGAAGGTTGGCAGGAGACCCTTTTTCCATGTTTGCAAATAACATGATATGAAATTCAGCAGCTTTGTGGCTGTTGAACAGGGCCGCAGAGAGTCTATTAGGGCACATGTGTTTCCAAACTTTACCAATACCAAAATACCTCCCAGTAGCTGTGTATCAAAGAATAAGGCATTAATTTTCCGAGCACATGCTGTAGCACTGAACTGCACCAGAAGGGAAGTTTACAGAGTTCAGTTTGATCGGTGTAAGTCTGCGCAAGGGATCACTAAAACCCAGTAAAATAACATTGTGGTCCTTAGAAAGTGAGCTTGGTGAGATGCAGCGATACCACATCCCAGTGATCCCCTCGATCATCCTTGGTAGAGCATCTCACTAGAAAACACATCTTCTTGTCTAAAACACTGTCCAGAATGTGTCACATGTTTTATTATTACCTCACCAATTATGTCATAGGATACGCTTAATAAAATACTTTGGGGAAAAGATTTAGCAATTTTAATATGTGTGCAACACCTTCATTGTACTACGTCTCTCGCTAGTTTGTGATCCACCGGCATTTGGTGTGATTAGTATTAGCAATAAAAGCCTTCAAGGCCATGCAGCTGATCCCCGAGCCTGGCTACAGATATGCATGAAAGGGTAAAAAAAAAAAGTGGTGTTTTCATTTACTTTAGCTTTATGACTGTTAAACAGATGCTGAGATTCTCTAAGCATCTTTGAGACTAGTTAGCTGCACAAACAGGGGTGATGGCAGATATAATGCTTGATTGCAGAAATGGTAGTTTTCTTTCTTGGAAATTCTTTATATTTACAATGCATAACAGTTTCTTCTGGGATCTTTGAAGTTTTGGAAAAAGTTAGAATTAGTCTCGAATTTAGAACTAGAATTTGATCTTTTTAGTGCTGCTTCCCATGAGTTGAAGCAAATAATTTCTTGTTGGATTGCTATCATCAGCGCTGAAAATCAAATGGTTTGGGGGTGAACTCCAAAGAAAAAGTTTTTTTCATATCCTGGGTGAAATTAACCAAGAATAGCTTTAATTCAAACATGATTTTCGGAATGCAAGGTTTTCCTTGACTTCTGACAAAAACAATTGTAGAGTATTTTGAAAGCTCAACATGTTATCAGGATGTGTCAGTGTGAGAAATAAAAATGTGTAATAATCTATTCTGAAACCTTTGTAGTAAAGTGTTTTAAATAATTTTATTTTTCCATTGAAACACTTCAGTAGATATTCTAAATTTATTTAATTTTTTAAAGTGTTAATAATTTAAAGAAAGATCATTTAAATAGATTCATACAACATATGCCATGTTCACAGTTTCTCAAATTTCTAGACAGCAGACATAGAAGCAAGAAATTGTTTCTTATTTACTAGAAACTATATAAAAGCTTAGATCAAGAGATTGCATTTGTGAAAACTCCTTGCAACATGTTACTTGTAATTTTCCTTAGAATGACAAAATACATTGAGTAGATTTGGGCAGGAGATGACGTAAAATAGGCTTTAATAAAATCCATGTACCTCTGAATAGCTCAGAGACTATGAAGTGGAAACCAGCCATATTATCTATACATTGTGCACCCTCATTGCAGCTCAGGTGGTGCAAGCTGGGGTGTTTCCCCTCATACCAGTGATCAAAGGAAAGGCATAAATAAGCTGAAGATATGACTGCCTGACCCTATGCAGAAGGAAACGTTTCTGAGATATTCCACCCTCTGAAGCTGGGTGGAAAGGGACCTGACTTCCTTCTCACAAGCTCTCAACAGGAGTTAGCAAGAAGAAAACAAATCCATGGTATGGTTGGAAGGGACAACTTCAGCCTCTGCAAGACCAAACAGTGCAAATTTTATGGGTGATTATAGGGCTGTGCAGGCCACCACCCAGTCCAGGGCCTCTGAATGAAGGAGGACGACACACTGGAGAAGGCCGTCCAGGAAAATGTAATGATAATAGCAGTCCTAGACCTAGGTTTGTGAGAGGAAACAAGAAGATTACCTCACAAAATAAATATTACTTAAGCTATTCGCTTAAGAAAGGAAAGTTAATGCTTAGGCATCATGCCTAAATATAAGAGATTTATCCTTCTCTTAGAGCTGTGCTGCTTCTGCCAGAAGTTCTGCATTACTGCATTAGGTCCTCCTGCGAGACTACTCTGCCATCTGGTTCAACCTATTGTTCTAAGGACTTCTAAGACTATGTTTAAGTATCTAACCTACATTCTGTATGCAGTTATGCATACAATTATTTACATGGTTACACATGTGCACACGCTGTTTATTGAGAAGTGCTGAGGTTTATGATATGTAAGCAATGCCCTGTAGGCTGTAGTAAGTGTTCACAAGACTTCCAACCCAAGGCACAATAGTTCCCCTTATAAAAGAAATCCCTGGTCAATATATGTTTTATTACACTCTTGAAGAATGCATTTTCCTCTGCAAATCTGATTCACTTTCACTTACTGTCTGTTGAAACATCTCTTTTTTATAATTCAGAGGGACTTGCAAGACCCGTGGCCAGTAGAAGGACTCTAATGAAATCCATCTTGGGTAGGGAGGGAGAGGCTGCTGCTATAGTCTTTATCCCAGTATACAATGATATGGGCAAGAATGGGTATGACTGGAGGTCTGTACCCAAAACAAGCCACCATGGGAGCTGCAGGCCCTTGTGTGGGAAGATGGACTTAATAGAGGTGTGCTTGTCTGGAGCACTGAAAAGTGCTGACAGGGTCTCTTGTGTGCTGGTGGGAATTGCACTGAGTCTCAAGATGAATCTCATCACTGTGGCAGGATCAGTGCTTTGCTGTCCTTGGTAATAAATGTTAAAGCCAGGGAAGTCTGGAGTACTGAAGTCTCCCCAGGAGAACTGCAGATGTTCATAGTCAATGGAAATGGTGTAAAAGCTCATGAAACCCAAGTGAAATGGAGAAATGAGTGGTGCCGGGACAGTGTTGTGCAGGTAGCATGGCTGCTGATGGAGCCAGATTTTCTCTTCACACACATCAGTGACCCTAATAAAGCCCCAACCTGTCTTCTACCTGAGAGATCCTGGCTATACATACAAATGCACAACCAAAAAACATCTATTTGATTAACTTTCCCTGGGCCTCATTCTGTGGGCTTTACTCCTTATAAGTAGGATTCACTTGTGCAGTGGTCTGCAGGAGGTGAGGATGTTCAGGGCCTCCCTAAGCTGAGACTTTAGTCGGGAAATCCAAGTGACTTTCCTCTCCTGACATATGAGTGCTTTCAGCTACCCATAATTGCACTTTAATTATTTGCAATTCAACCAGAGTCAAGGAGTTGCTACTCCACAAGACAAAGTGCTTGTATTTGGAACCTGGCTGGGGACATAGTTGCTTATAGTGGATTTATCCCTCCAGGTACAGAGTCACTGGGGTGGCCCTTCGGAAGTCTGGACAAAGCGTGTCCATACCCAATGCATCCTTTAGATGTTCAGACAGACTTTTCTTTCAGCTTGAAACTGGTGGTATATGAACATCATCTAGAGCCGGGGTATATGAACATCGTCTACAGCCAGGCTGGGAGCGTGCTAATGATCTGTGTGTGCACGTGCGTGCACACGGGCTTGAAAAGCATTGCTCCATCCACAGATTGCTGTGAGGGGAGTAACTATAACGCTGCAGAGAACCTCTTAACACTGTGGGCTAGGGCTTTACAAGCAAAAGAAAACGCCAGTGAAAACAAACAGCCCCCAGGCTAATGATCTGCTCGTGTTTTGTGAATGGGGATGTGGGACAAGGAGAAAGGCAGGGTGGATATGGAGCTGTTTAGCATGCTCAGTAGTTGGGGGTCTTTTTCCTATCATGGCTCAGTCAAGCACAACCTCAGGTTTCAATGGCTGGTTAGCCACATCCATTCCAGTGTTTATTTTATTATATTTTATTTTTATTGTTATTGTTTTTTAACCAGGAGGGCTGCAGTGGTTTCCAGCGACTATATCTCTGCAGACCTTGTGAGCCTCTCCTGTGTGAAATGGGAAGGAAGGAGAAAGACACGTTTGAAACGAAAACAAAATAGGAAAAAAAAGACTGCTGGTATTTGCTGAGGAATGCTCCCCACAATGCTGAAGTTGCATAAGTGCCGTCTTTGTTTCAATCAAAACTCTGCTTTTTGGGTTGAAACAAGGCCACCACTAACAAGGCCAGGAAAGAAATTTCCTAATGGTTCGAAGTGAATTTAGGATTTTGATGGAGCATTTGATTCTGGGTATGGTTCATATAGCTGAAGAAACAGAAATAGAGTCTCTCCACATCAGCCAATACATACAGAAATGCCACGGCGCAGATGCAGCCCAGGCACCCTCGCCACATGGCTAATGGATTTGAAGGGGAACCCTATTCCTCCACGAGCAGGGGAAATGATGAAGTGACAGATAAGGGAACTCACAGGGAACAAGGAATTTTGCAGCATTTGGGATGAATTTTATGGTGAGATGGATTGATTACAGGCGCTGTTATTGGGCCATACAAATCCTCAATGGCAAGGAACCAGTCCAGGCTGAATTTGGCTTAGATAGTGAATTATATATCCTCTGAAGTTTGCACGGAGTGTGTTTTCCTATCTGAGGTTTTTTTCCCCTTTAATTCCTTCATTTTCTTGGTCAGTTGCTGAAACATTCCCTTTTTCCTCTTAACATTCATCACCCTGAGAACTAGTTTGGGAGCAATGGGCAGCCTGTACCAGTGAGTGTGATGGTTTTTCTGCTGTATTTCTGTGTCTCAGAGCACCCTTCTGAACTTCCAGGAGAGAAGCAGGTGAAACTGTTTGCCACAAAACACAAGTGCTGTGTCACGCACATTCGTTATTCAGCCTCATATCTTCTCCAGCCCTGGGCCCATCCTGCACCCAGCCTGCCCCTTGAGCAAACCACGTCTCTCCTTAATCCAGAGCTGCTTCTCAGAAATGGGTGCGCTGCCACTATCATGGTGTTAGTCCGTAAGGACTGGCTCAGATCCCACCCAACCATCAGACAGGAGCTGGTGGTAAATATTCAGCATGTGAGTGCAGTGATCTTTTCCCACATGTTTCTGGCCAGTTTGGGGCAGACAGGCATTTTGAGAACTTCCCGAGTTGGAGGCTACATCTGCAATAGATAGGTCAGACCACTCCCAACAGTAAAAAATATTAGGCAACTTCATCCTGAAGCGTCTCTGAGTAGCCCAGGTTGGCTCTCCCAGCAGCTGCTAGTCAAATTACACCACCTGAAAGCAAGGAAACCCAAAAGGAAAGAATGGAGAGGGAGCAGAAAACCACTATCCATCGTTCATAAGCAACTCACCTTTTCTTCCTGCAGCAATAGTTCTTTCTGTCCCAGGTAATTGAATTTGACACATTTTAACCATGCTAACCTTTGGCTTTCAACACATCTCTCCTATTGTGGTCAATTATTTTTTAGCAAGGCAAATACCATCTGCAGTTACACTAGTGAAAATAAAATCACATGGGCCGTCAGGCATAAGCTCACGACGGCTGAGGGCAGGAAGAAACCACACCACTCAGAGCAGATTGAGGCTTTGACACCTTCTCCTCTAGCATCTGGAAGCAGCAACTGCTGGAAGCAGGATAACAACCCTGCTGGGCCAAATCCTGCTGTGATCAAGAGCAGGTCTTTATGAGGCTTTTCCACTACAGGGTATTGTTGTACTTACCATTTTGTTTTCCTCCCTTGTGAAATTAAGCCTACATGATTGGCACTGATTACTTTTCGTGTAGTAAGAGGAGGTCACACAGGAAATGTGTGCCAGAGCCAGAAGTAAAAACCCAGCTGCCTGACCCCAGTAATAGGCAAAAGAGCCAAGCCCAGCTTTCTGTCTCACAAAAAAAAAGCCATTTTAATGAGAGCAGCCCAGAGGGGTTTGCATGGGTGGCAGACGAACGACTCAATGTGTGTCCCAGTGCACAGATTTCCTGGACCATGAGGCCAAAAAGTGAGGATTCCCTATTGCTTGTGCTTTCTTCTGTGAAGCTTTGTGCAAATTTCTGCCTCAGTTTCCCCACCTAATATAAAGCCTGATGGTCTTTCCCTTCTTTTGCTCAGTAAATTGAGATCTCTAGTTGAAAACTACTGAAGCTCGTTACGTTGGTACTTTCCTTAGGGGTGACATACTGGGATTTGCTTGGTTTATTGCAAGGAAGGAAACATGCCTTGTACTCTCCCAGCTTCATGTCCTGACAGGTTGTGCCATGGCCAGGAGGAGCATCATTGCACCATCAGCCATGCCAAAGGCTTCTCCTCTTGGACAAAGCCAGGTGGACTCATGAGGTTCTGCCTGCCTCTAATGACCGCCCTTGGATGACATTGGCAGATTTCCTTCCCTTAATCATGGAGAAAGGACTTGACAGTCTGTATTACAGCTTCACAAGAACACAAGCTTGCAGGGAATTTTATGGATGAAATAAATCTCTTTAAAGGAATGCCAAGACTCTAGGACACTTGAGATTTGGGGTTTGAGTGTGTATATATTTATTTGTATATATTTATATGGTTCTCTGTTTCCACATGCCTCCCCTCTGTGGAATAGTAATGATCCTGCAGGTTCCCTGCTCTCATGACCACCATGAAATATTGATACATTAAACTGCCTGAGCAAGATGCTGATGCCCTCCATCTTCTCCTCTGGGGAGAGAATACAAGGAACCTGAACTTAATGGGGCAGCCAGCTGGTGTGCTGGTGTGAAGCCATTGCTTCCCCAAGGAGTGAAGGTTACAGGCCTAACGAGCATCCAGCAGCAAAAAGTGGATCTAAGAGTTTCTGGGTGGTAATATTAACACTTTGGTAATGGCTTAGAGGAAAGCCCTAAGTCCTCTTGGACCTGGCTTCTGCCTGGTCGAGAAACCGCGGAGCTCAGATGAACGTTGTTCCAGCTGGAACGGAGCCTCCGAAATGCTCTGTCTTGGAGAGGGGGAGAGGCAAAGGAGAGAAGTGTACACAGACAACAGGGAAGGCAAGATGGAAATACCAGAGCACTCGAAGAGAGGCATGAAACTCTTTTGCTCTCTGGATGCTGCTGAGCCACCCCTTTCACCTTGAGCTGCTCTCAAGAGCAAATGGGAGGGAATCCAAAGTTGTGCTTGTGTCTTCACAAAAGTTCCCAAAGGGCATCTCTTCACATACAGACACAAAGACACACATGCACATTTCCAGATCCCTGTCTTGCACACTTCACATGCTCAGGAATGTCTTGCAGGGTCGTGCTGTCTGTTTCCAACAAAGACAGTTAATATTCCTACACTCGCCAAGCAGTGCATGGATCTAGCTAGGAGAACATGTTTTTCTTTAAACAGCAAAACAAGCAAATAGGTTCTCCATTCCTTCCCTCCTCCTGTCTGCAATTCAAATGGAATCCTAGTCCTAGGGTATTATTCCTGGCTGAGAGGGAAAGTTTATATGAGTCCCTTGTTACTGCTCTTGGCAGCTCATCACACTATTCCTGTAATACTGCAGCACAGGTCTGGCCAGGGAGCAAAGCGCCAAAGATGGGAATTAGGGAGAACCAAGAAATGCTTCAGGTTAGGAGCAATATACCATGAGGAGGGATGGGGATGTGGAGGTGGGGTGAACAGATGGGCTCCTTCAAGCCTCCATCCAGTTCATGCCCTGAGCTGGGAAAAGAAGCACAGAGCAGGGAGAAGACAGCAATTGCCTCTTGGAGTGTTTTGCCCAGATAAAGCTTTTCCTGAGTATATCCATTTCCAAATGTGGAAGTCCCTGCAAAAAAAAAAAAAAAAAAAAAGACAGGAGGCAAATTGTTGCCACTTTTACAAGACTCAAAGTACTAGGCTTTAGGTACAGCCAAGGAGAGTCAGGTTTGACCTTGGCGAGGTCTTTCCTAGCAGGAGAGGGGGGAGAGATTGGGCAAGGTGTCGAGCTTCCACTGCGGGAGATTTTTCAAGGGAGATTAGACGTGCATCTGTCGAGAACTGGCTTACTTTCTACAATTCCATATTAGACCTAAAGATATCTCTGCAGTACAGATCACAGGAGACTAAACTGGAGGCTGCTGGCAGACGTTATTGTGATGGTTCCAACAACAGAAGACGACTGCTTAGGTGATACACGCCTAGATAACCCTAACAGACCATCCTCCACCATCCCAGGCGATTTGACTGGGGTGAGGTAGAGGGAGGTCATTGTATCTGAACACTTAAACCATGCATACCAGTCAGGCATTAGTTTTCTATGCCCAATCTATAACCACTGATCTAGGCTGCTTAAACTCTTCTCTTCCACTGTTATAGCCTCTGGTGCTTCTACGGAAGGTCTAGAGCAAAAATAACCTCTGGACAAGTGTGTGCACATGTATGGGGGAAGAAGTCCTTCCTAATCCTGAAGACATCTGAAGTCCTGAAACAGAAGAGTTTGTTATATCCATTCCCTGCAAGCAGGGCCAGAATTAAGACAGAGTATGTCAGATTGAGTCCAAATAACCCCGTTCTCCTCAGCCCATGAAAGATGAGAAGGAAAACACAGACAGTCATTCCAGTTGCAAGAGGGGCCATGATGATCATCCAGCCTGATGTACTGAAGCTGGTTTAAAATGTGCTTTCTCAAGGAGGTATCTGCTCCCTGGATTTAGTTTTTGATGTTAAATACACAAGACAGTAACTCCCTAGCTGTTCAGATTAGCTGCATGTTTCATAAAGAATGCAGACTTGAGACATTTTCTCCCAAAGTGTTAGCCTGTATAGTCCAGGAGTCATACTGTCTTTAACTGGCATAATCCAAAATCACTCCGGTGGTTGCGCCTGTGAAGAATCTGGCCCTGGCTTTGGTGCCTGTCATATCCACATGGAGTTTCTGCTTTGAATAACACAAAAGGGAATGGGATTCTGCAACTCGAGGCAATCACTGAATATGGAAAGTGTTGCCAGCAAAGGTCTTAAAGCTTCATCTCTCTACCACCCAAACCTCTATTCTGTGTCTTTGGGAAGGATGCCTGATATCCTGAGCATCTGTTTTGTAAGGGAGGTTTGCCTGGGAATAATCCTGTGAACTTGTGTGGCTTTCCTGTAATTAATTTTAATACAAGCACCCCTGTGTATTTGCAGAGCTGTAAAAATATGGTCAGATCTAAAGCATTAGATTTTGCCTTTGGATGAACGCTGAAGCCAGCACTTAGGGAAAAAATGAATGTTGGGTGTGCTCTGTGCAATCTTTGCTCCTTGTATAAGATGCATCATGAATATTAAGTAGTAAAAGAAAGGGCTTCTCCCCTCCAAATTTCACTCCCGTGTAAAAGGCGTGATTTGAGTTGTTCTCATGAACCAAGGATGGGGCATGAAGGATTAATACTTCCTTCCTTCCTTCGTTCCTTCCTCCCTCCCTCCCTCCCTCCCTCCCTCTTTCTGCCCCATTAGCACAGCCCATGGTGCTACGAGGCCTGGGACATGCCATGCGATAGCAGCTAGGCTAGTTCATGCTTGTGTTTGTTTCGTTTTCTGAAATTACGTTTGTTTTCCCCGCTCCTTGATAAGGCTGTGGTTCATGCTGGACCCGAGGACCTGCGCAGGTTAATGTGCACATTGGAAAGTCAACAGTGAGCAGGGCTGAGTTTGAAGCTCTGGGGAACAACCTGCCCCTTGCAACTTGCCGGCTTGCCACTTGTAAAGGGGCAAACCCAGGGCTTGCTGAGTCACGGCATGGCAGCCTAGCAGTTCTGGGAGTCACGACTCAGCAGTTTACGGGGTTGAGTCTCAGCAGTTCTTGAAGTCATGATCCACGTAGTCCTAATCCTTGAGGGCGCTCAGTTCCTACTGTGGGTGACCACATCCCACTGGTTTACCTCCTTTTCCATGGTTCACCTTCTTGGGGCAGGACCGTGGGAATACAGGACCAGCAGAGATCTCCTCTGTCACGGCATTCAGGCTCCTGCTTTCTTTAGCAAGGAGACTAATTATTTTTTCATGATTGCTATTAAAGGTATTATTATCATTTAAGCATGTATGATCTATAATTATGCAATTAGGATAATAATGACACTAATAACAGATACTATAACACTACCTTCTCCCCTCCCACACCAGGGCAAGAGAAATGAGGCAGGTCCCGGATGAAAGAGGAGGGGAAGAACAAATCTGGCTCTCCCCCTTCCTCTGCAAAGTCCTGTGTTGCAGACACCTCAGGCTGAGCTTGGATTTTCAACCCTAAATCCCGTTAAGCCCATGATCCCTCTAGCAGGGAGCAGCGATGACACTGTATCCCGGGGCAGCGGCGCGGCGGCTGGGAGCTTCAGGCCTGGGGTATTAAATCAAAGCTTTCTTGCTGGGTTTAGGTAATCCAAATGGGCACCGTTCCCTTTTGTTCACCAACAGGCCTGAGGGGGCCAACGCTCAGTTATTTTACTGGACTGGGAGTACAAAAAGGTTTTTAAAAGAACTAATAATAGCCATATTAATAATACATCTGGAGAGTATGTCATAAATTAAGGGACCAAATACCTTTGGAGTGGGGCTCTTGGCCATGTGAAAATTTCTCTGTTGCCTTTCTTCATCAGAGGATAGTTTATGCATTTGAAATAAAAATTAAAATACTTCCTGCTAGGAGAGAGGACTGCAGAAACCGCAAGCATCCCAGCTACTTATCCTTCCCTTTACTGCAGCAATGGGTAGTCATCTGTTAAAACCCCAAACCTCACTTCTGGCTGGGAGGACAACTTGAAGCCATCCCTGGAGAAAGCCATGTCCATGGCTGCCACCCCCACTTAGGAGGTTGTTTTAGGGCATTTCCTAATGAAGAGCCAAATTCTGCATTACTGGAGCTCCAAAAGAAGACAGGGATGTCGTGCCTGGATGGACTATTGGTCCTACACGTGGTGGTGGGCTCCACCTCCCAGACGAAGGCCGCTTCAGCAGCCTCATGTCACACATGCCCATTTACATTCAGGCCACTTGGGGAGGACAGATGATGTTAGGTTGAATTGGGGAATATCTGAAGCTAATGCTGGTGGGATTGACATTTCAGGCTCCTTTGCACTGGTAGCCAGGCTTCTTGTCTTGCAAAAATATCTTGGGAACTGTGATGGGGTATCTGATGGAAGACTGGCATATTCCACATCTCCAAAAATCTTTCCATCCCACAAGATACCCATAGCCAACACCACTTCCTGACTCCTAATGGATCACTGGGTGGAAGGGATATCTGTCCAGACAGCTATACTGCATGTGGGTGTATTTGATGTACTGCCACCAAGTGCTTTCTGATCAGAAGCCAGCTGGGGATCTATAGAGTAGTTTTGGCTTTATTTTCTGAGGCATCATTAACAAGTCTGCCTTTTGCTAGAGCTGGACCTTGCCTCCAGCTGGATGTGGGACAAAGCAAAAACCCCGGTGATGATGGTGACAAGACAGAAGTTATTTCAGGACAGACTTCCCTTGGAGCAACTTGTCTCTCTGAAGTGTGTAGTTAAGGGGAGAGAGAGCTGCTTGTCAGCTACCAACGCAGCAAAGGCTTGAGCTTCAGTCTCGCTTGGGCTGTAGCCCAGCTGGCTGGAGAGGATCCATGTGTAAGGCAAAGGTGGAAATCCCCTCAGTGTTGCAGCAGAGTTCAGCTTGGAAGGCATCTCCAGAGGTCTCTAGTCCAGTCCGTCAGTGAAAGCAGGACCAACTTTGAAGTTACAACCCCTCTACGTGCTACCATGAGCATCTGAGTCCATCTCGGTCCAAGTAAATGGTCTTACCTTTCAAGTAGTGGATGTGTGCTAGCTCTGTGCGTTTGGAGAACAATAGGTTTGGGAGTGCTCTAAGGCACAGCTGAGCTGGCCAGTCCCAGCACCATCTCCAGCAGCGTGGCTGTGCATCTACAAGGAGGTCATCTCTGGGCTGGAGCAGCTGCAGCTGGAAGGGAATAAGTGAGCACAGCTGTCAGGACCACCCCTGCCCTCCAGGGACTGGAGTTAAACCGCCAACACAGAAAGAAAACGTGGAAGAGGAAGAGAGAAGTCGAGTTAACATGCACAAAGTCCACGGGAGAGCTGGGAATAGAAAAAAAAAAAACAACCCACAGGTTTTGGGAGTTCTGGGCCAGGAATTATCCAGTAGGCGAGGTCGCCTCTCCAGTGGGGCATGCTTTGGCCATGCTCTTCTCCATGAGCACTGCCCTGATGTCCTGCTTCCCCATGCCCAGCTGCGCTTCAACGCACAGCTTGATGGCTTCAGTCAATGGGCCTCCAGGGAAAGAGGTGGCATTTCTGCTGCAGAAATCCCATCTTATGCTCAGAAAGGTCCTTCTGTTTTTGAGGAAGAGGCTAAGAAGGTTGAACAAAGAAAATGGGAGGTGTGGGAGAGCATCACCGGGGGAAGCACTGGGCTGGGGCTGAGCAGAAGTGATTTCTGACGCTGGCCACGTGTGGGCATGTCGCCCTGAGCTCCCATGCCTCAGTTTCCCCACCTCTAAAGGTAACCCCTTGGGTGTTATTCCTGTGTGTGCTCGCTCATGCCGTGCTGGGACCTCGCTTTTCATGGCATTCAGGACCTCTCAGCTCTCCTGCAGTTCAAACCGTTGTCGGGCCCTGGGCAGCAGAGGCAAGGGGAGGATCTAATAAAGCCTGGTGTTGACTTACACTTGCCGGTTCAGCTGTCAGATAGAGATCAACAGCAATACAGCTGAATAAAGGCACGGACGGGAGTTTCCCTCCATGAGGAACGACTTTGGGCTAGGGGGCAGAGCTAGGGTACAGCAGGGACAACCGATGGTCCTGCAAGTGGAGGGGAGAGGACACGTTTCTGCTGGTCAGTGCTGTGCTGGCTGTCTTGGGGAGGGAAGGTTTGTGCCTCCAGTGCCATTTCCAGCAGAGCCCACGTGTTTCTTTTCCATAATGGAGACAAACCATTGCAATCCACACATTTTGTCAGCTGTCACCATCTGATCAGAACAAGAACCGTCTCTGCTGGAAGCACTTCCCACATCCCTGCATGGTTCTGCTGTTGTCCCTAAGCACAAGTCACACCTGGGACTACATGGGGTGGCCACAATCAGAAGAGAAAGTCCCTTCTCCCTGAAACCTGTTACCAGGCATGTTATCCCCAGGCACGCTGACAGAAAACCTTCAATATTACCAGGAGACTAGAGACATCAGGCACAGGTTGTCTACAGGGATAGAAAATGGTAATATAGGTGGTTAGCGAGTTTTATTTATTTTTTCCTAGCCATGTACTGGTTTTCTGAAATGTATATTCTGCCCTGGGAGCACTGAGCAGCGTTCACGCGAGCCCTTTCTGGTAGCTGCGCTCTGAGCATCACGCTAAGCAAACACAGAAATCACCGGCGGTGCTCGGTGACCCTCGCTCCAGCTTGACCTGCCGGGCTCGAGATCTCTTTGGTGAAAGTCTGCTATGTGTTAGCAAGTAACTGTTCAAACACAGATGCTGCCTGTGTCAAGGAGGCTTTTTGCTCAGAAAGTACAGACAAATATTGATCCTCTATTGAGCCTGGAGAGCAGGCTGGAGCAGCGCAGTGATGTGTGATAGGAGCTGAAAGAGGTCCCAGAGCACAGGAATTGAGGATACTAAAGGGCCTCTTATTTGCTGATCGGGCAAAGCTTGACGTGCGTCTAATCCCCCCGGCCAATGTGGTCACGGGGGTTTAGCTTTAACCAATTTCTAATTAAAAGTGTTTACAGATGAGCGCTTTATTTACCCAGCATTAATTATAAAGGGCTTTACTCCAGCGGGGAGCAAACGAGTTTCCTGTCTGCTGTAGCAAAACCCTTGCTGGGAGCTCGCTGTCCCCAGAAGGTCCATAATAAAGTTATTATAACGACAGTCTTTGTGATGAGATCCTGAGCAGAAGGGGGCAGGAGAGGTGGGAGCGTTTCCACCACACATGCGCCCGCTGTCACAGGTTTAGGAGTCCTCTGTTTCCATGTTTTCTGCCTGGACGCTTGCCAGTCACCATCCAAGCTCTTCTGGGTCCAGAAGTCGTTAGTTTAAACCCTGATGTAATCACAAATGAAGTTATACACGTGTAAAATGAAAGCAGGAGGATATTGGCTGGTTTAAGATGCTCTGTGGTTGGAAAAGGGCTAGGTGTGCAGGGGAGACACGGGATCACGGCTCTGCGGGTCCGTGTGTGTCCATAATAAACAGCAGTGTGTCTCCCGGCAGCTCGAACTGAGCCAAATGCTAAGTATTTTTTCATGTTTATCCCTTTTTTTGTTTGAATATAAACAAGTTTTTTCCTCCACGCCATGCCCATTTTGACAAGATGTCTCGGAAGGAGAAAAGCCCGTTGGGAAATTTTTGTTGCAGAGCAATTGTGACCTTTGGTTCTGAAAAAAATAGTTCATTTTAAAATACAAAGTTTAACAAATTATTCCTTTTTTATTGTTTTCTATATATTTTATCTGTATTTCTCTACTGTTTTTCCTACACATTTTACTGTGTGTTGTAACAGCCTGTAATTCTATACACATTTGTAACGAAAAAACTTCCAGAACTGCTGTTCTTGAGAAATTTTGGTTCCTGGGAACGCAGACTCCAAGATGTTGACATTTCCCACACAACTCGCTGTTCTGGCAATTTTAGTGATAGCCACCACTGTGTGCAGACCTGCTAACAGGGTACGTGGGAATAAGGGATCAGGTGGTAAGAGCCAGCTTCAGCCTCCTCTCTCTACAGTGGTGTCCACTGATTTATTAAATAAGGAGTTTTGTTGGACTTTTTGTCCCTTTGTCAGACTTCTTGGTGCTATTTAAAATTCGTTCTTTATCTTGTAAATAAATGATTTCTTTAAAATTCAAAAGAGAAACTCCAGATACCATAGCCAAGAACTGACACACAGAAAAAAAAGACTAATTCTGTGCATTGCTTGTATACATCTATATCGAATTCAACTTATTTTAAAAAAGCTGCCATGACATAATGCCCAGATAAAAAAATAGTTATTCCCTTGTGAGTGTAGTGTTGTGATTCATTTGGCTTTTCTTTAAAGTACGGAGGAGCATTCCCCTTGAGAGAGAGACATTCTGGTAAAGAAGCGTATTTGATCGTGCATAGCACATGCATTTTAGGAGCAGTCTGTAAATCAGACATCTTCTGCCTTGCATTTCTTTCATACCCTATATACGATTTTGTTCTTACCATGGTCCAGTACACAGCCTTGCAATGGTTATGTTTAAGCCCTCTCAGTCTTACTGCAAAATATCATCCTTTAATAATATGGGAAAAGAAGGGAGAGTCCAGGGGGCATCATTAAAGAACCTCATAAATCCGTGTATTGCAGATCATTTTGGCTCGCTATACCCCAGCTGCATTTGCTACTCTGTGGACCCGTTCCTCCCCGTGCCTCTCCACCAGGAAGGACGCTTTTGGTGACAATGTCAGCTTGGGGTGAGCGTGTGGCTCTTCCTTGCTGGCACACGTCTCCCCGTGTTGCCTGGGCACACCGGAGAGAGATGCTGGCCCATGGTGAGAGCTTGCTGCATCTGAGAGGGGGGGCTTTGTCCAGGCTTCACTTCGCTGTGAATTTGCATAAGGCTGTATTATTCAGCTCAGCAGTTCCCCAGCGATCCTTAGGGTAAAGTTGTGTTCTAGGCTGGTGCCCTGTCTGCAATGAATATGCCTGTGAAAGCCCGATTAATGCCAAATTATACTTAAGGGAAATCTTTACCTTTGGCTATGATATTGTAAATTATTGAATGCTGCAGAGAAAATTACCACACAGTCCTTCTAAAAATACCTACCTTTGTCATAGTCATACAGAGCTTCAAAAGGTTTATTGAGGGGGACTGGGAGATTAATTTCCGTTAAAGATGCAATTTCCTTATTTAAAAAAAAAATTATAATTTAAATGGTGCTGTAAAAGCTAAGTTAAAAATAAAGGGGAATCGTATGAATTCAGGGCCATGTGCTCGCTGCAAAACTTGCTAGACTTGTACTATTCTAAAGCAAGCGAGCAAGGAGGGATTAGGGACCGGTGATGGCACGTGAGACCTTTTTTTGCTCCGGTTGTGGTGCAAATGGTGCACTTCATGTCTTGAAACCCACCAGAGCCAGCAATCAGCCTGCAAAACCAGGTGATGTGCTATGGTGGTGCAAGCGATGTGCCGGAGCCGAGCAGAGCGGCTCCGGGTGTGACGGGGGCGGGGGGCTGCGCACTCCCTGCCGTCGAGCTGGGCTGCGAGCCCAGCCTTCCGTCTCTGCAGGATCCTCTCCGGGGTCCTGCGTTGTGTTCGTGTGGTGTTAAGCGGTTCAGTGCCCGCTCACGCGTGCCCGGACGGGCTGCCCACGGGCTGCCTGCCGGCGGGCCGTGGGAGGTCCTCTGCCTGCCGAGGAAGCCCCTGCGCGGGTGGGAAGTGCCCCAGCAGCAAATCGATCTCGCTCGCTCCTGGCCATCGCTCCGGAGCGATGTCATCTGTGCATCGACTGCAGGGCCGTAGAAATTGCCTGAATTGCAGTGAATTGATCAACTCTTTCCGGAGAATTGCGCGTTTGGTGAAATGTGTCCCATGAAAAATACCTCCAATGTTCCTGGCAGCAGCAGCCGGGTACCAGTATGTGTTTGGGAGCGGGGTAGTTACCAGTGGGGCCCCCCACCAGTGGGACTGTGCTGAGCACTAATTCAGAATGGCAGGGGAGCTGTTTTGCCTGGCAGGTTGTCCTCGGTAGGTACAAACCCGGTCTGTAAGGACAGTCCAACAACCAGCTCTCCATCCCATGCCAAATGCAGGCAGGCTGGGCGCTGGCTTGGTGAGCGAGTTGGCTTCGAGCCTCTGGCTGTGGCAAGTGAGACAGTAAGCGGATGAGAAGAGGTGGTGAGAAGCACCTTTGCTTTAGGGAAGCCCTTCACGTGGCATTAGCAACACAGGATGCTTTATTTTTACCTCCATAGTAGCCAGGCATCTTGGCTTCTTTATGTGTGAGTGGGGCCTCGAGTCCCCTAGTGAGCAAAAATCCCCAAACTCTAATCCCACATATCTTCAGCTGCTATTTTATATCTTTAATCTGACATGGAGACCCTTTAGCCCGTGTAAGCCTGTGGATCTTAAAGACTTACCCCACCAATTTACAGACTGTAAGTAATGGTTTTGTCAGTCCTTCACTATAGGACCTCAGTGAAAAATTGTTTCACATACAGGTCCATCGTATACCCCAAGCATCGTCTGAGGCTAGCAGGGTTTTCTCGACCGCCCTGCGCTGCCTCCCCTCCTCCCTCTCACTCAGTATGTGATTTCATTTAAAACGACGGTGAAAGATGTGAAAGAAGATACGCACAGCAAGATGTAAAGCCCTCCAGTCTGTCAGCATGCCTGGGGGGGGGGAAGACCATCATGGGCAGGAGAATTTTAGCCTGAGAATCGACAAATTCAGTATCTTCAAAATTAAGGGTTAGCTTTGGTAGGCAGAGAGAAGTTTGGATGGTGGTCCAAGGTTTTATTAACAGGAACACTCCCCGACGATGGCAGCACTGAGATCTTGGCCCCAACCAAGAACCAGGCTCCTTCGTTCTGCAAAACCAAACTGGAAAATGGAAGAGGTTCATAATGCTTTACCTTTTGACAGCACTTCTTCAGTTCAGACACCATCTAGGCATTAATAAATGAGACCTCTTGACATCGTTGCTGTGAGTAGAACTACATGGCAAATGGATTTTCCAATTTGTTGAGGTTTTGGGAAGCAAGCAGAAGAAATTTTGTTCCGTGTTGGAACAAAAAAAGAACAATTGTTTCGGGTCATTTGAAACATTTTCAGCATATTCAAAGCACTTCATTCAGTCTATTTTAAAGAAAGTAATTTTGCAGGAAGAAACCAAACTTCTCAGTGGAAGTATGGAAACAGACTATTTGAATCTTAAAAAAATATTTCCCTGAATTTTTCCAGTAAAGAAATATTTTCATAATGACTATGATTTTATTTTTAAACCGTTTAATTAAAACAAGAGTTTTTCTAAAGAATACTGGACATCCAGTTGATACCTTGTGTCAGCTCTGCCCATTTCTTGTCTTCCCAGGTTGTTCCCCTTCTTACGAGATCTAATTCACAACCATGGCTAAGTTTAATCCCTTGGTTTTCCTTTTTTCCCAGGGAAACATCCTGCATAGCCACCACAATTAGGAGGATCTCCTTAGATGTCCCTTTTCCCAGGGGACAGCTTCAGGCATTGACCTGTGACTGTTGAAATTTCCTTGTTGGCTTCAGAATATTTTATGATGAAAGTTTAATGAAAACTGATGCATTTCCATGGAAATTTTCCAATTTTAACAAGTTGGTATTTTCTAACAAAGAACATTTGTCAAAAACATTCCTGTCCAGTTTTCCTGCCTCCTACCTCAGTTAGGTCTTTAAAAATCACAGACACAAACAACACGTGTGTAACTGGATAACAGCATTTCAATAGCGTAGTAAGGGGATGAAAATCTGAAAAAGATTAGGAGAAAACAGGGAGATCGCTATTATTTTTGAACGAGGTGGGGGGACACATTCAGAACTGCGCAGCCCTGAAGATATAAGATCCACACTTTTCCGTGTGCGCGTTTCTGTGCAGGCTGCCACGTTCAATCAGAGAAATCACCCAGGTCGATGAAATTTATGAAGTTGCCCAGTGATGGGTCTGCATTGTAAATAAAGGCAAATTAGCTGGCAGTATGTTAGCACATATTTCACTTGTGTCACGGTGTAATAATGAACCTTGTATCAAAGTCTGCAACACCATCTGAGTTTTATATGCCCCATTTCCTACATGTTTTGAACAGTGGAACCAATTTATAACGTAATGATTTTTCCATACATAATTTCTTTCTTATGATTTCCATAACTCGGAGTTTTTACTATGACTAGGGCTGAAGGCAGCCTCGTAAAGGATATGAAAAGAGGGCTGGCTAAAGTGTCTCATAAAAAAATAGCTCGAGCGATTTGCTAGTGACTCTCTATGGGTTTGATTGTGCCTTGAATTTTGGAGCATGCCAGGAGCCAGCAACCTGCATTTCCAACCACCTTCGCACCGTGCAGCCTTTCACACCAGGAGCAAGGCGTTGCTGTTTGCTGGCGGGAGACGGGAAAGTGGGGATCGGTGGGCCAGGAGGAAAGGGGGAGCTTGGCTACCTTTGCTCTTTCACTGGCCACCAGGGAGGAATAGAAATTCACTCCTGGTTTAAGCCAATCTGAGAGCGTGTTGATGAACTGGTTAGGAAAGCTCAGCGCGGAGCCAGGAGCGCGAGTACGTGCCCTGGTCTCAAGCTGGACTCTGTCTCCCGTCAAAGATAAAAATAAGCTGTAAAAGCAGCTGAGTATTAAAAGGGGGTCGGATATGTTGTTTGCCGTGTCGCTTCGCTGGGTACCGTTAACAGAGGAGCCAGATTGTCGTAATTGTGCTGGACAGCTGGATGGGGGGGGAGCATACCTGCTCCAGGGCAGCAAACTGTTTTCTCTCTTTGGAGTCGGTGGATCCAAACCTACCGGGTTTAGGCAGGTGAGACAATTGAGCTGTAAAAGCTCACCTGGTGGTCAAAGGACATCTGTTATTCTATGGAAAAAAGAAATACAGAAAAAGAGGGGGAAAACCCCAAACATTTGTTTCAGCCATTTCAAGACAAAATCTTTCCAGTTTTTGTTTCCAGTTGGAAATTAGGAAGAGTTTTAATTTAAGCAAGGTTAGAAAAGGAAAACTTTCAACACTGAAGTAGTTCATTTTAGGCTTGGACAAAAAGTGTCATGTGGCCCAAGTGAAAATTTTGCTTATGTTTTAATTTCAAATAGGCTCCCCCATAAATCTCCTCCAAAGTCAGCCCAGGTGGAACCAAAATGCTCTTTTCTTTTCCACCTGTTTCCACCAGCAAATTGGAAAAAACAGTGCATTAGCTGTGAACCGCAGTATCTTCTGCCGCTGGTCCTGAGGTGATGCTACGTATCGGCCATCCTTGCACGCTGCTGTGCTGAAGGGCACCTCTGGGCCCTATCTATCAGGGCTTCTCAAACATTGCGAGTGAGCTGCCTTACCCCACCCCGCTGTCCTTTCTTCCTGGACCCCAATCCCATCTGCAGTATAACAAAATCCCTGCAAAAGCAGCCTCTCAATCAAAGCCACTCCCAAATTACCATTTTGCTTTGGGAACATGGTCCCGCCTTTGTCAAAGCCCTAACCTTCAGTAATACCAAGGGAAACTTTTTATAGATACATGCTTTCTTCTTCCCCCCTGGGGAGAGGTTAGTTAGAAGCAGGTGCTTGGTTAGCTGATGCAGGTCTTTTGCCCAGTGCCTCCATCCTCGTGGAGGAGGATGCTGAGGGATAAAGTGGAAGGGGGGAGAGGCAGGTGGGAAATAGGGAACACCTGGCCTAAGAAACTCCAGTTTCATAAATCTGTGATATTAAATCCTTTGATCTGTGTCCTTCATACCTCTGCAGGATCACTTCCACCATGGGCCCAAGGTCAGCTTGAGGGTTTACTTTTTTTCTCTCTTTCTCCCTTTATTTGATAAACTTCCCTACATACAGTTAAGATGAAAAAAAAAAAATTTGAAAGGCACCATTTATTTCTCTGTACAACTCCCCAGGTCCTTCTGACTGTATATCAAAAGTGCATCCTGCCAATACTGCAATCTAATCTTGTCACAGGCCGAAGTTAAGAAACTCTCTGTTTAACACATCAAATGAGGCCGGTCTTGCCACACTAACAAGCATCACAGAAAACAAAATAACAGGGTGGCAGACAAGAACACATAAATATTGCTTGCTGTCACTTTCCCCATTTTTAATTTCCAAAGTTTCCTTTTGGAAGAGGGTAGACCTTTATCCAGGTTACATCTATTAGGTTGCCTATTCAGTTAGGAAGAAATTACATGTTGATAGGAACCACGTTTTGGGCATGGATGCGGTTGCACAGTGATGGCGATCTGCTCTGGAGGCCACTGGAGCTTTGGTTCTGCCCGAGTGGGTCTGAAGCCCCTATAGACCCTGTGTGACGGGTGAGTAAAAGCAAAACTGCCTCAGAGAAAATACAGGGTCTTAAGTAATCTCCTCTGCTGTGTTTAGAAATTGATGTGGACAGCACAGCTGTATGAACCAGGCGTTCCTCCTAATCGATACATCTGCCAGATGCTAATGACGTCCTTTTCCTAGAAATGTATTACTTTTAATCCAGCAAAATTAGTATTGTGGGTTCACGCCACATGACTTTCGTCTCAGCTGGATAAATAGCATGAATCACTTTCCCCTTTCAAAGCCTCTCAGCCGCTTAGCTCCAAATACCCGTTTAATCTGACTTTATAAGTTAATAAATCACTCATGATAATTAAGCATTAGCTCCATGTGCCAGCAGAGCACCGGGGAAGGCAAATGGGTCGGTGCAGTCCCATGTCTTATAAACCTTTTTGCACCAGAACTATCTTTCCCGGGGTGCTTGGAGCCTGTCACTGCCATGTTTGCTGGGTTTAAGATGGGATCAGTTGTAAGCTGATGACTGTCTGCTAAGTGAGGGGGTATCCTCCTGGGGATTAGCAATATCTGTGGCTGTTTGCAGGGTGAAGAGCAGGTCCCTGAGTGTGCTGAAGCGGGGAAAGCCCTGGGCTCAAGCATTTGCTGGTCACAGAGGTGCCTGGAAGCCTTGCTGTGGCTTAGGCGTAAAGGTGGGAAGAAGGGGGACTGTATCTCACCTGACTTCAGCCATTTAGGAGCTAATACAGTTGAAATGGCTTCCTCAGTGAGCGGTGAAAAGGAGGAGACACATACAATCCGCATACCTGAGACATGTTGAGGGTGCATTTGGTTTTTTGCTGAATGGAGGTGAGGCCTGGATAGCTAATCCCATGTGCCCGTGTTGTGTTTATGCAGAGCCAAGCTGGGGTCGTCTACCCGTGATTCAAACCCGCTCCTACTTGGCAGCGTAGGTGTGCTCAGGAATTGGCTGTGTGGGTTTATGTATTTCGTAACTATCCCAGTCTGAAGTCAAGACGCGTTTGCAGAGCCCCTCTGAAGCTCTGTGGTACACAGGCAGGTATCTTGGGTATCTGAGCTGCTATGGTCTGCAGATTTGCCTTCTATATTTTAGAGAAAATGATGTGAATGTGTCTTTCACAGGCAAGCTACGCATACCTTGAGCTCTGGTTGTAGCAGCCAGCTCAGCGTCAAACATGACTTGACCGTCAGTGGCTCTTTGCCTTCTCTTATCCTGCAGTTGCTGCGTCTTTGGCCACAGGTTTTTGAAAGGGAGCATAACTTGGCCTTGAACTGTACCCGCTCCATTAATATGATCATCTGTACTGGTTAGCATGGGGCAACTGATGATTTGTTTTTCAGAGATGCTGAGCACCCTGCTTCGCCCTGAGTCTCTGAAGACTCAAAGCTGTAACTATGGCCACAGTGGCTCGTGCCTCTGGATTGGTGTCTGCCTCTTACCTCCAGCCCCGAAAGCTGTAGGTGCAAAATCATAGGTCACCTTTCCATCCCAAACCTTTTCCCTTGATATCATAACCCCCTCACTCCTACCCCATGCTCTTCGGCTTTGCTGTGAGCAGAGAATTATACACAGGAAGTGGAGAATATGACATTTTGTTTGTGCCTCTGTGTATGTGTAATATCTTTAATATGAAACTAGTTGCCACTTAATTCTACAGGCTAAAGACCTCCATTCAGTGTGTTGTATACAATTTATGAGTCTCAGGTCTCCCAGACACGCATTACAGCCGTGTGGCAACACCCAGGTGACTAACATTCCTTTTTAATTTAATTTCCTTACATAAATAGCTTCATTAAGGATCAGTTATTTGGGCAGAGAAAATACTATTTGAATAGGTCAGACTAAGCCATTGAATTTAGGACCCTGCTACTGTTACAGCTGAGAGCGGCACCAGCCCTCAGCGTCACCCTCCTGCTCAACAGTTTGCTTTCATCTCTAGACTGGGAGTCTCTCTGGTGAAGGTGATGGACGTATTTCAGAGTTAATTCAATGTGCAAGGTAGGATTGGAGCTTTTATGGGAGCGATACTAAGGAGGATGTTTTCAATCTCGTGGTGAGATCAACCCTTTTGCTGGGATTTCCAATTTGTTCATTTCTATCTCTTTGATAAAAAGAGGTTCCCTTGCTTGCTAAGTCGGTTCACACAGCCCCTAGAAAATCGATTCCCGTCTTTGAGCCTCTAGTTTTACATCTGGAAACAAATGGAAATCAATGAGATGCTGCTGACGGTCACCTGAAGGTACTGCTGTGCTGCTCTCTCTAAGCGTGGGGTGCAGGTGCCTTAGGGCTCACGGGGCTCGGGTCCCAGGCTTCAGGCAGCGAAGGGGAGGGAGAAGCACTGGAAATGGGCTGAACAGGGAGGTACCTTTTCATTCCCTGCACCCAGGTTTGCAACATTTACACTGCATAGCTGCTGTCAAAATATCTGCTCAGTCTGCAAAGGCAGATTAGACCAAAATTCCTAACTGATCATGGAAAAATTATCTTCAGATGACTTTCTGAGGTAGCCAAGATTTTTTTCCCCCAGAAATGCCATGACATCGCAAGCCTCCAGGCTTCCTGCTCCTGCCAAAATTGCAAAACATTGCCAGAAAGGTGAATATTGCTGATGGCTTTGGCATTTCCAGGCTATCTCCACAAGATTGTACTGTTAAAAGTATATTCCGGGAACGCGGGAAAATGTGGGGAAAGTTGGACATTTACATAGCTCTGCTCACTTACATGACATTGCGTAAATGTTTGTAAGTGGTATAAACACTCTTTGTCCAGGATATAAGCCAAATCCTAACTGTCTACAGGTAGGACAGAGCACTCTCAGTAGACACACTGTTATATCATTATCTATTATGTAGAAGCATCTGATTTTTATTACTCTCCGAGACAGGGTAGCAGGCTCGCAGGACTATCGCCCTGAATGCGTGTGCAAGGCATAGTGATGGCTGTTTCTTAAGATGCTGGCCAAGTGTTAATCTTACAAAACCCTTTCGAGATGGGTGGTCTTGCTTGTCGGACACAGGCTTTCGCTTTTCTGCAGGGAAAGGGTTGAGTGATGATTATCTCTCACTTTTTCCCATTCCGTTTCTTTTTGTGATAAATAAAACGAGCCTTGCTTGAAGTGATTGCTTTTTAATGATGCATGTCAGACGTGAAAGCAGTGTCGCTCCTGTTTGAAAAGGGCATGTAATGTAACAAGCTGGCTGAGTTTCATTCCCAAATCACCACCGTTCCCTCTATCAGCATAGAAATAAATGAGTTCTCATTGCCTGCAGAGGCTGGGGGGGCCTTACCTTGCCTGGGTATTACCTCCTTGTTCTCTGTGGGGGAAAAGGGATATAAAATAGCAGACCCCCCAACATTTTTTTTCTGATTGCCAGACGACCTCCAAGTAGAAAATATGTGTGATCCCTGAATACCTGTCCAAGGAATTACATTTCTGCAAGGCTCATAACACCATTAATAACTGCGCTAGCTCCCCGTGAGGTCCCAGCTCTCATTTGGGTATTGCTGACCTAAAGAATAGGTTGAGCAGTTTGGAGAGAAAAATCTTAGAGGCAGCTGAGCCTGTGGAGAAGCCTTCAGTAGGTCTTTTGTGTTGTCTCAAGGTTGTTCATGTGGGCACCAGTGACTGAGAGCTTGTTACTACTCGTTGGTATCGCCAACTCCGTGGCAAGTGCAGATTAAAGTGGGTTAGTCTGAACCGCTCTGGAGGACTACGAAATACTGCAGTGAGGGGGAGGAGGGGAAGGTTACCTGTGGAGGTTGATACCAGGGATGGATGGCGAGTGTATTTGTTATTTTCCTCAGTAATTACCCTGTGTTGCAGGTGGAAGATAAGCTGGGGCTTGATTTGAACCATGAGCTATTTTCAGCCTGGGGAAGAGAAGGCTCTGGGGAGACCTTATTGTGGCCTTTCAATACTTACAGGGGGCTTATAAGGAAAGATGGGGACAGACTTTTTAGCAGGGCCTGTAGCAACAGGACAAGGGGTAATGGTTTTAAACTAGAAGAGGGTAGATTTAGACTAGATATAAGGAAGAAATTTTTTATGATGAGGGTGGTGAAACACTGGAACAGGTTGCCCAGAGAGGTGGTAGATGCCCCATCCCTGGAAACATCCAAGGTCAGGCTGGATGGGGCTCTGAGCAACCTGATCTAGTTGAAGATGTCCCTGCTCATTGCCGGGGCATTGGACTAGATGACCTTTAAAGGTCCCTTCCAACCCAAACTATTCTATGATTCTATTTGCAGAGCAGGTGATAGAAGACACCGAGTCAAAGAGGCAGAAATGTACCAGCTCTACTCCTTCATCCTTCGCATTCAGTGCACAGCCTCCCAGAAACTTGCTTTCCGATGCATTATCCAGTTCAATTTGAAATGACCTGAGCGGTGAACCAGCACTTCCCCTGGCAGCTTGTTAGGATGTTTTCTCCTCCTATCCAACTCATATTTCCCGTTTCTTTATTTCAGCTCATTACTTCCTTTTGCCTGGCTGAGGGCAAATGTGCTTCACCACTAAACAGCCCACAGCAATCATGACTTCAGTCATGTACCATTAATCCCTGGAGCACAGCATTACTTGTTCACCTGCTGCATGCTCCAGGAGAGAGTGAATGATTGACACTGGTCATAAATGCTTATAGTGTTAATTCTTTAATGTCTTGCTAATTTTAATTTGTTCTGTTCAGGTTGGGAGGGGTGTGATAACAGATGCTGGGCAGAACACTGCCCCTTGTCTGCTGCTTATCACTGCTGGAAACATGCCTCTCCTATCGTAGTTTGCACAGCCCCAAGGCATGGAACAAAAATGAAGGGTATTTTCGTATAAATAAACACCAAACTGCACAAAGTTCTGCATCTTTGGTGGCCAAGAAAAGGGATCTGTGTGCTGGAATCTGCTCCGTGAAGTAGGCATAACCTTTCTCATGCCCCCTTATTATATGCGAGGGTTTTGCCTGGCTACTTAAACCCAGCCTCATTTTTAGAAGGCCTTTATGCACTGAAACCCTTTCGTGTCTCAGCCTCAGCCTTTGCCAAGCACTTAGGCAGGTGGAGCATGTTAAGGCCATGAGCTGCATTACATGAGACAGTGCTTGTACTCATTGTTGCTCTGCTGGAATGTGCTCTGAATTCCCCCAAAGAAGGTGGCTGCGTTGGATTCATCTGCTCCCTCAAAATAAATCAAACACTGATTGCACAAAACCACCTTTTTGGTTCACGTATGAAGTCCTGTACTCCTGGGAGAGAGCGGAGTGGGCTGCGTAGTTCAGGTGGAGAATGAGATACAGTTGATGAACCGGTGGAAGCTGGAGTGATCCCATCCCAGCTTTCGGCTTGGATTCATGTTCCTCCAGGGCTGGCTGCATCGTTTGGTCATGGCATTTCTTAGCAGGTGGCTCTGGGACACTGAATTCTCATTTTCAGGATTGTCCGTGCCACACTTCTTGGGCTGATCTCATCAGTGTTGCACTCAAGACCTAGATTTCAGCAGACTTCAAGCTCTGTCAAAACCACCAACCTTTTGCCAGTGTTTTGAATTAAGCAGCTAAAGTTGAGGGTGTTTCCAGTGTGGGCAGTGATTAGCAGAAACTTCAGTTCGTGATGGCTTGAGCTGAAATTCATTCGTCTTGGTGGGATGCTCAGGAAGACGAGCACCCCTTACAACCCTACCCTCTGACAGGTTCACAGAGATGAAAACACAAATGAGTTCATGTCTGGCAAGTTGGATAGAGATAATTTCTCCCGTCTCTTACTTTTGCTTTCAATTTACAACTAATCATAGATTTCATTTGTATTTTTTTAAATACCCATTTTTAGACTAATTGCAGACAATAAATCAAACCCTAAAGTAAGCAAGAACATCTGACTGTCAGCAGTTGCACGGGGGAGATGTGACAGCAAACTGGCCTGTCTATCCAAAAAATACGTGGAAAGTGGTGGGATGCGATGAGAGATGAATTGCACGGGTCATCCTGTATTTTTCTTTCCTTTTGAACAGCATCTTGCAAGTGCCAAGGGTAAAGAGAACATTCGTGAAAAGCCAGTCAGGAAAAGAAAGGCCCACCAGGCAACACTGACTTGTAACTAATGGGGCTGCGCAATTTCGGGAGGTTGTTTGATCACCTGGTTGCTCCGACAAAATCTGAAGATGGCTCTGGTATCATCTGAGAGGATGATGGAGCTGTTGGCATCATAGTATCCCTTACATTGGCTACTGATGAACACAGCAGAATCCAGTGGAAATCTTCTGTTCCTGAGCCCAGGTGGCAGTAAATTGTACTTAGTAAAGCATGCAAACCAGATACTTACAAACCCGAGGGGAAAGCCATGAAATATTCATGAAGTCTTTCTTATGAAAGAGGCCTATTCATATATATACGTAAAAATATATATATGCACACTTTTGAAATCTATTCAAACCAAATAAGACTTTCTTAGTCACCTTGCGTAAAATAGGAAAGCAGATGACTTCGGTTCTACCTCTATTATACAGTCATCAGGAGACTGAAATAGCTCTGGAAAAGGAGCCTCTGGTGCTCTGCCGCCTTCTAAAGATGTGTGCCTTTCTTCTGGCTCTGCTGGTGCTTTCAGCAGAGCAGCTGCTCTGGGGGGAAATCACTTGCTGCTGCCTTGATGTAGTAAATCAATCAGCCTTTATAATTTATCACCCTCTTTGCAAAAATAATGCGTAACTGTTCAAATGTATCGAGGGACAAAGCTTTTAAATATCCTGGGAATGGCAATGTTTATGATATGGTGGAGGCCAGGCTGCGACCGTGCGCTCGCTGCCGGCATCCCTGCCCTCTCCGTCTGCGCCGCGGGAGCATCGTTCCCGTCTCATCCTGCCGTGCCCGCGCTGGAGCTGTGCTGTAAATCCGGTTGGTGACTCCAGAAACATGGCTGTGCCAGTATGGCTGGGAAACCCCAACAGAAAATGTGTCCCTAGGTAGTCATGCGGAAACCCAATTCCTTTCCCGAGAGCTTAAATACAGAGACAGCCATCTTCTGTGCTTGTATTGCTTGTACGTGACCTGTCAATAAATGCTCCAATTTTTTCACCATTGTTAAAGTCCTTTTTGAAAACAAGAAAGAAAATGAAGGGGGAGAGAGGAGACTGTAAATAACCAGAAGATTATTTTAGGAGTTTTGCTTGATGCCTGAAAATAAGTATCTCTCAGTTAGACTCTCACTTGCCTTTTAAAGCGAAGTCATTGATTAGAAAAGAGCCTTTTATTCTTATCCTTATTAAAACATAGGAGAAAGTTTGTGATTACATTTGCCAAAGTAGCTTTGGCATTTTCTTTTCTGGGAAATTTGTAAGCAAAGTTTGCCAAATGCTCTCTGTATATTATGACAATGACAGAAATAGCATGTTAGGAAGTGAAATCACTGGTGACATTACTTTAATAGGCAAGAAACAGCTGATTTTGTTTCTGTTCAGTTCTAGTGAGGAATGCTGTCCTGCTCCCTTTCTTTGCTCCCAAAATGTCAGGTACAAGAATAACCAGAGGCTTGCAGGATGGAAGGTATTTTAACCATGCCTATCAACATTTTCCTTTTTGATCACAAGCTTAAGGGTGTCTTTTCCCCATTTGGCATTATTCTATGCTGGAATCGGTTGGCACAGTTTGCCCTTTGCACCTTTGTGAGTGGTGGGAAACCCTGCATGGGCGAGAAGAGAGAAGAAGCTTCTGCTCAGAGTAGCTGTGCTTGGTAGGGCAATTTGCCATGGCCCCACTTAGCTGAATTTTTTTCTAATCTTTTAGGTTTCTTTCTGGTCCCCGTCTTTCTAGACCTCAGCTGGTAAATACTTGTGGAGTTGTTTTAACGTGTGCTAGCCAGAGATATGTCAACTTGCTGTCTAATTAATATATAGTAAATTCTGCGGGAAGAGACTGTTTCTCACTGCATTTGAGGAAAGTTAGCACAGTATTTTCAGTTCCCATGGGAGCTGCCCTGCTCACTGCAGTTAGATGTCTGGTCCACGCCAGTCATTTGGTTTCCCTCCCTAATCCATGGACAGAGAGAGGCACCTGGAGCAGAAAGCTCACTCCTGCAGCGCAAGGATGGGCAGAGCTGCCAGCTGGGGTCTCTCCCGGCTCAGGTTAGCTGTGTCAAATCCTGCGGCTGATTTCAGATCGTGCTGTCACACGTCGTGGGGTTTACACTTTTATCTTGTCTTCAGGAGAACATTCCCTGGATGGTGATATCGGGTCAGGCTTGGTGGGGTTGTGAAGGTCTGGCAGGCGGAGGGTGTCCCGGTGATGAGTGCCTTCCCGGCCAGGCAGCCGGCACACAAATACGTGGTGGGGCCTTTTACCAGTCCCGGCCGCAGTCACCTTCGTGTGCCGAGAGCCGCCCTGCTCTGGCTGGTGGTGGGGACTGTCCTCGTACGCGCGCTGGCTGAGGCTGCGCTTGTGACCCGGAGCTGGAACGCTCAGCCCTCCACGCTTGCGGCTGTAGCAAAGGTAAAAAGATGCAGCAAGCATGATGGGTGCTCCTGCCCCAAATCTGAAGGTGTTTTAGTTTGGGCAGAATTATGTAGTTTCAAGAAATCCAAAATGCTTGTTTCCAGTGTTTCAAGAACACCCCCACCCTCCCAAAGCAAAACCAAACCCTACCAAAACTCAGTCAAATGGAGATGTTTTCCACACGGTTTCCATTTCAGGGGGAGGCGATCTGTTCCTTTTTACTTTCTGTTGCTGGAGAAAAAGGGTTTTGAATGACGAATATGAAGCTCCTGTAGCGTAGGTGTGTGCAATCTGACTTGAATGCTGTTCTGTCTACACAGAATTGGAGAAGAGCAGGGTCAGGGAAGAGCATAGCAAACTGAATTTGACAAGTAAATTCCTTGCCTCACCAGATGGGATCAGGGCGTTAAGGATCATGCCTCATGTGGCTTCAGATGTGAATTTCTTTGTGCACCTCCTCATTAGCTGCCAGCAGGTACTTAGGCAAGGCTCTCAATGGCCACGGTGATTTCCTTTCCCTCCCCAGGTATTCTTCCACGCACATTCCAGTCCACAGGGTTAATATCTTCATCATGTTTTATCTATGGCCAAGTTTGGCAGCCAAACATTCGCTCTCACCTGTTTCTTCATTTGTTTCATGTGCACTCCTTTTGCAGAGAAAATATCACTGGCAAAAACCAGTGTCTGACATCACCGTGCCTGGGGTCTGTTTATTTATTCTTTCATCACCTAGTAAGTATCTAGGACAAACAATATTGAACTGGAAGACGCGTACGTACCTTTCATAACCTCTTCATTTTGTTTAAATGCCCCAGCCTTGGGCTGTATTTAACATGAAGCTCTGGGAACTGCATTCATAAACCAGATACTCAGCTGTTGTAAGTTACTGTAGCTCCATTACAGTCAGCGATACTAGGCTGATTTATAGTAGCTGACCTGTGCAGGAGCCAAGGAGAACACATATAAATGGCAGACATTCCAATAACTAAATTAAGCATGGGAAAATGCAGGCTGGCTCCTTGGAAAATACTCCTAACCAGGTCTGTAAGTGCCTGGAACAGGTACCCGAGCAAAGCGTTGGAAAGTTTGCCTTTTGTGTGTGTTGCAATATGGCAGGGATGGAGCGTTTGGAGAGCTAGGAACTACCCAGAAATATATTAACCAGATGCTGCACATGCCTGGGTAGAGAGCATAGTAATAAAATGACTTCACTCCTGAGAAAAATGCTCAGATTGAAACCTGGCCAGTTTGCAGGTATTTCTGTACCGAGTCACAACGTTTGCTGTATGCACTGCCCGACAGAGCAGAAGGCAACATAAAAAGGAGATAAAAATTATCAAACCAACTCTGGGCAAGGATCTGGCTAGTTCAGCACCCAGTGGCCAGAAGCACATTTATAGGCAGGTAGGCAGACGTTGTCCCCGTCCCCACCTACCTTCTGACGGTGTGCAGCTCGCCTCAGATGAAGGCCATGCTTGTATTAAATACTGCTTGACGGCCTTTTCCCTAAGGTCTATGAGTTAAGACATCGATGTGCTCAGCCTCCCAGCCCGCCCTGGCACCGTGCTCCACCACTGCCTTGTGGCGTTGTGTTCAGCCGTCCACGCGCTTCACGGCCGTGCGCGGTTGCAGCCTTCTGACACATCGCACGGCTCAGCTTTCATTCCTTGGGATGAGGTAAGGGTAAACCTGTTTTGTCCATGTTACATGACGTCATCCACAGTCCCTTCAGGCTGGTGCAGTTTCTTATGCTGTTTGAAATTCATACAAATTCAGAATTCACTTGTGCTGAACTTTGTATGTTGCGTTCCAACATCCCTCACATGAATGTTGGAACTGAATCCAGAAAAAGGCATGAGGATGCCTGAAGGTAGTTAATTTGAGAAGTGAGGGAGAAAGCTATATCCCTGTCCTGAGGCTGGACCTGGCCTCCATGCCCTGTGAGTAAGATCCATGCCAGACTGTCTTCCAAGGGTGATTTTCACCGGGGCTGCGTAGTCCTGGAGATTATTCTGCAGCATTGGCTTGGCTCTGGGCAGTTCTTGCCTGGGCTCTGCTCATGCCAGACAGCGATTACTTCCATTAGCATCTCTGCTGTAGTTGCTACCTCTCTGCACGTTTAAACCATTTGGTGTGGGATCTCTTATGTGTCATCATCTGTCTTGCCAGGAGGCTTTTCTCATACCGGTCACCTTGTGCACCTGATGTGTGCGCCAGGAGTGCTGCCAGAGTCTCCTGCTGCCTCATCACAACCTCCCAAGGCTTCTTGAAAGAGCATAGCTTCTTTCGTTTCAGCATTACACACAGATGGGCTCTTACGAGGAGGACCTGGGGCTTGTTCAGTATTTTTCATTGGAGCGTCTTTCGATGCCTGGGCATGATGTAGAGCTCCTTCAATGGTCTGAGCCCGTAATGGTGCCCATCACGTCCTCTGTATTACAAGCTGCCAGAATTCAGTCTGAAGAGTAGCATGTACATAACTCGAGCCCTCAGGCTGCTGTGCAATTAGTAAATAAGGCTAACCAGTAATACCGTGCAGAGGTGTTTAGTCTGGCCTTGCTCTCCACCGGTGTGGGTTGTTCCAGGGGGCACACCATTTTTCATTCCCGCTCTCAGCCGGGCAGCGTGCAGTCGAGTTCTGTAATAACAAACAGTGAAAAAGGACTGGGCTTTGTGAGCGTTAGGAAGTAAGGCAGAGGATAAAACATGGTCCATTAACCTGCCAGAAAAGATACATGGAAGACATAGGAACGACTCCTAAACCACCCTACTAGAACATGAGAATTTTTTTTTTCCTAAACTGATTTCCTTATGAATTATTTTTTTACTGCATAATAACTACCAAGAAAAGTATGTTTTAGTTATTCACACTGACCTTTTAAACTTCCAAGGGAACTTCATATTTTCTGAGGCCCCATGTAGGGCCTATTAATAATTATGCACTCCCACTGAGCTCCATTGATTAGTTTGGGTCCTATTTCACACTGTAAAATGTAAAAAAAAAAGTCCCTAGTGTTTGTGTATGTTTTTTCTTTTTATGTTCAGCTCTCCTCAGCTATAGATCAAGTTTTGCTGTTAGCACAGGTTTCGGCCCGTATTGATGCATTGCTGTGCTGTGGGCTCCAAAAACCAGGGAAAAGGCAAGATCGGATGGCAGGAAAAGGGGGAAAAGGTGCGACCTGTGATCCAGCAGCAACAACGGAGTTCAGCTGGTGTGATAAGGGGCAATGTGAGTGACAAGACCGTGCATTAGTATGCTACAGCCCCACTCCTGCCTACGCTTTCATTTCTGCTAGCAAACATTTCTTTGTGAATAAATCCACTTTCTTGGCAATGCTGTGTTAGTGCTTTAGTTTCATTAAAGAGCCTGGAAACACCCCAGTGGTTCAGGCTGAGATATATAATACTGCTAACACAGATTTGTTTCATAACCCACAAACTATTAAAAATATTAGTGTCCTCCTGGGAGTTGCCTTTCAAGATTCCCTTTCTCTTTCTCTCTCACTTTCAGAGCTGGGCTAAGACAGCCAGCAATAATGCAAAGCAAGCTCAATTTATTCAGCTAAAAAAATAGATAACACAGTATTTTACTACTTCTGAGCGCTCTCTTCGTCTGAATGTTGCTTTGTGTTCCACTTCTTATCCAATGTAAACAGCGATAAAGGAGAGTTGCTGAGACAACATGTGGACATTTCAAAAGGTAGACTTTACCCGCCCAAAGGGAGATGACTTTTTGTTGGGAGTGAATTTAGTCTGGGACTTTGTAACGGGATATGTTGGTCCCTTCAAGACCGAGCAGGGAGCTCCAGGTCCCTTCAGGACTGAACAGATCTGTATGTGCGTTGGGGGTCTTTATTCCACCCGTGTGACAAAGAAAATAATACCTGAAAGAAAAGTTAATGGTCCCTTGGAGGGAACTTGAGCGGTGAGTAGGTCCAACGTCCAAGGGGAGGGCTTTGGGTCGTAGGGGGAGCAGAGGTCTCCTGGGAGCCACAGCCGATGGGGCTGTTGGGACCTGTGGGTCTGGGAGCAAGGATGGGAGGCTGGCTCCAAAACCCCCTCTCCTGTCAGCCAAGGTTGCTCAGGGAGCCAGAGGTGCCGGCAGTTTCTTCTTGGTGGGGAGACGTCTACCAGCTTATGTTTCGTTTTGGTGCCAGAACTGTGTGTGGGAAGGAGTCTGGAAAGCCGATGGGGACGTTAAGAGGAAGGAAGCTCCAGGAGGTGTGTCAGGGCTTGGCTTTGAGTTTTGTTAATGCACCTTTTGGGGTGTTTGTTTGGACTTTGCCACCGGGCATCCAGGGAGGAGATGAGACAAGGAGGACAAGGAGCCCAGAGTCGTGGGGTGCGGAAGCAGCCTGGCTGTCCAGAGCATCGGACAGCATCAGGGGTGAACTGGAGCATCGTCTGTTAGAGACGGGCAGAAAAGCCCGTATTTCAGGGACTAAAAGCCCATTTCGAACTTTAATTTGATGTTCAGTTAGGCATAGTGAACATCAGCTTTCCCCTTCGCTTATCCCCTAGCAGAGTCAGAATTGGGTGGAAATTGTTACGAGCAGCTCTTCTTATGCTGCTTCTGTTATTAATGTCCACCACAATCGCACCAAGAAGTCCCAGCAGAGACCAGAGCTTCCTAGCCCACCGTCCCCCTGTGGTTTCTGCTGCTTGCTTACATAGCACAGGCTACTCCTATCTTGTTAAGGAAAAGAAAGGGTGCCGGAAAAGTGGGCTCTTTGTTTTACAAAAAGGGGATGGAAGCACAAAGAGAAGCAGTAACTTGTGCAAAGTCACCCAGGGAGTCACAGACAGAGCTGGGGACTGATGTAGCTCTCTTTCATCCCAGTCAGTATCTTACCCATAAAATAATCCAGTTTAGTTCTGCTGAAAAAGCAAAATTTATAAATATTTGCTTAAATCCTAGCTACTTTGCATAGCAACCTGATTCGTGTAAACGTTTTTATATAAGACTGGCAAGTCAAAGCTTCAGGTTTTTTTTTTTTTTCTGGGTCGTTTGAAGAAAGTGTGAAGAAACTTCTGAACTGCTGAATCCAAATCTGAACCAAATTTTCCCTGCTTTGAACTCTGCTTATTGCAGACTGTAATAACATTCATCCACATTTCATAGGGTATCCTTGCAGATGGAAGGAAATACAGTAGCGCTGTTTGACACAGAAGAAATTAGATTTACGTGAAATTCCCTTTCCCTGTGTCCCTCACTTTATTTCCAACAGACCTACAGTTAACAATCAGCAGTGTTTCACTTTCAGACAGTGTGGTTTTCATTACAGAGGCTAAGGGAGTTTAAAATATTCTCCGAGCACACAGCATACATAACATCCTACCCCATTTCTTTTGATTTCCCTTTGCGGCACTAGCGTTACAGATGCTGTACAGAACGTGTTAGAGGACACTGCTTTTATTTGCCATCATTACAAGGAGGAAATATATTTAGAGACATCTGTTCAGGCTCTTTGATTTCAGCTGAATGTAAGACATCTTTGATGAAGAGATGGTTTTGGAGCAAGGTTCTGTCAAAGCCTGGCAGCCGTGCAAGCCAAGGGAATATGGCATCGCACCGTGCCTCCAGCCTAATCGGCAGGTGTGGACAGCATGGCTTTACCGGGAGGGGGAATTTAAGCTCTCACCTTGTCAGAGTTACCTCTCCTCGGTGGGAAGTTCAGTTCTGTTTAGGTTTCACATGGGGTCAGCTCCGCTCGGCGCGGAGGGAGCGGAACCGCAACGTGGGGAGTGATCCCCTATGCTGGAGGCTTCCCTCCGCGCAGCAATGCAGCAGTGAGGGTGCAGAGCCTCCACCTCGCCCTAGGAAGCGTAGGCATCCTTTTTTTTGCCAGATTCAGAGCCTGAAATAAAGTAGGCACGGTGTTTCTGGAAAGTGAAGCGTGCTTTTCCTAGGAGCTGGGGTACTTTAGGAGGTGCTGCTGAGACTGAGCTGGGCAGAGCTGTGTGCCTGTTTCCAAAGAAATGGCGAAATTTCAAAGACAACACTGGGGATTTTGAGAGGCAGGGAGGGTTTTCGAGTATAATCCCCGTCTGTTGGCTTTCAGATCCATGCTTGGGTAAAATCTAGGAGCAGTTGTTTTCCTCATAGGGGCTGAGATATGTTCACACATTGGATTATACCTTGCAAGAGCTTGTTTCCAGAATAGCTCCTTGCGTGGTGCCAGCACTTGTAAGGATGAGGTATATGGGGTTTTTGGGACCGTGAGAGGCTTGTTCTGAGTCTGCTTCTGCCCACCTGGTCTTTAGGCCATATTACTGTCAACTACTCTCAGCCCTAATGGAAAAGGGCAAAGAGAAAGATCTTAGAGATCAAGTACTTTGTAAATATAGTTTGAAGATTTTTCTTTCTACCCAGTTTTAGAGTATATCCCTGAAAGAAAAAATTATGTCTTAAAGAATTTGCTTTCTACATTTGGATTTCCACAAATATGACAAGCAATATTCAATTTATGTAAACTCTTTTTTTAGATTGGCATACCACACACCACAGACATCATACGACATATGCCTCATCGTAGGACTTGATATAATATTTACTTCTCGCTGTGTGAAAACTGTATAACAGCACAAATAGCATAGCTCTCTTTTAGTGGTGTGAACCCATGCTAGGTGGCTAATGCTACACTTATTTGTAGTCAATATAGGTAGAAAATCAGGCTTTGCACTTCAAAAATAATCAGAAACGTGCTTAGTTTTGTCAAAATAAGACAATATGGGATAAGAATAAAATTAATTTTTAAAAGTTATGTACATCTAGATTTGTATCTTTAATTATCACAGATAGGCAGTACTAGAAGCTTCACGGTTCAGACTTTGCAGTGACCAGGGATGATCCAGCTCTTCATAAAGCTTCCTTTTACTCTCTAAAGTGCTAATCTCATATATAGTTGCTTATAAAAGCAGGGAAATCCTCATTGAAAATTTATAACCACATTAAACAGTTTCTGGGACACTTCTTTATAAAAAATAAAGGAAATCAAACACTTCACAATATATATATATAAAATACACACACACACACACATATATATATGAATCAGCAACATTAGAGCAAAGCAGTGTAGGTTACAGCTTTCCCTGGAAAATCCTCATCAGCAGAATGCCAGGCTGAATTATAGATCAGAGAAGATCCCTGGTGTTCTCTGTGCTAAATGCTTTATGGTGGAATGAGTTCATTGACTCTAGTGTCAATACTGGTGACATACTCAGTACAGCTCATTTAAAAAATGCTGTCAAAACTTTTACGGTGGACAGCTGAGTTCTTGATAGTATAGCTTGTTGGGGTTTTCTCTTTTTACCCAAATGTGTCTATTTTCTGTGAGAAGTTGTATCTGTAGTGAAAGTCCATTGGCCAAACCTAATACTGTTCATTCCAAGAGACTTTGGTGGGTGGCCAAAGGATTAGGGATTTTTCAACAAAAGTTCAATATTTTCCATTAGAAAAATCCCCAACGATTTTCTGGGAAACTCAAGTACTTAGCTTCCCATGTATCTTCTCTTTGTCATCATTGTCAGAAACTAACTGGCATTTCTCACTGACATTTTTAGAAAAGAGTATTTATACTAGAAACAATGCAAATAAAAATAAGTTGGCAGAAACGAGTGACATTTACAGTATGATATAGTCCTGACATTTTTATGCCACCAGTGGGGATTTCGCCTGTTTGATGACTGATTCTGTCAGTCTTCCATCATCCGGGTAGACCCATTCAACTCAATACAACTGCTTAGCTGACATCCCCAGTCTGCTCTCTAGTGAAACTCATGGCTGGGAAAGGAGGTGAAACGAAGCCTAATGTTGTAGATAGTGAGCAGTGGTTTTGACCGACTGCGCTGTGATGAACCTCAGTCGCAACCTTGGTTAGAATAGCAAGGTTTGGACCAGACAGCTTATGTGCTACTCAATATATAACTAATTATGTCTTCCAATTCAGGGGAATAATTAGTTCATAATCTCTATGGAATAGGCACAGAGGGTCCTTTAGCATATTATTACTTCAGGGTTGTCAAAGTCCTGCTCTAGAGACGAAACCCTTTATGCCAAGGTCTAGCAGGTGTGTGCACTGGTGACTGGCCTTATTTGGAGTTCTGAATTTCATTTGAAGGATTTTCTGACATCCCTCATCCCTGTTGAAAAAAAGGAGGTTGAACGTTTGAAGATGGCAAAAAGGAGCCATGCAAAAACAGCAATCCAAAACTTGGGAAAATTTCTTACACTGGGAGACATGAAGAGCTCCATCTGTTTAGCGTGCAGAGTTGGAGGTGAGGAGGTACCTTGATTCCATGGCCAGGTAGAAGTACTGGGTACCAAGTGACACTTGTGTGTAATCAAGAACAACATAACTAGCACCAGGAGCAGGAAACAGATGCTAGTGAAACCTCTTATTAAAAATAGGACAGTGTTTCTGACAGCTGATGTGACTACCCACTCTGAGGCAAGCCACCAAAAGCAGGGCTGGGTTCTCAGTCTCCTGGTGAGTTTTAGAGTGGGTGTGATTTTCATATTCAACCCAACACCTTCCTGGAAGAGACATCCTCCATATCTTCTAGGGGGCAGGGGTTGGCCTCAAGACCAAACTGAAACAATGCAATCAGTCTAAGAGCTTGTGCTATTTTATGTTTAGGTTATTTCGGGTTTAAGCATCTGAGGGGAGGTCAGATCAAATAATCTAATAATCACCTCTGACCTTAAATCTGTGAGTCTGAGAGGAAGGAGGAATGATCACCTGGGAAGAGCTTGGGTGCCCAAATGCTTTGCTTATTTTTTTGAAGCAATGCAGCTATTGTAGTGAAAAGATACTGCCTCTTCCAGCAAAACTCGTCCTGCTTATAAACCCTCCGTGTAGTTTTGCAATGTTAAAGATTATTCCATTAAGACACAACTAGGTCAACACCAGTGCAATCTGAGAAGCGCTGAGCACTGATCAATTAAATTCTGACTGAACAGTTTTTCTTAAAAATAAGGCACATTCATTGACATTGAGTATGATTCACTGGCCTGTGTTGATTTTGATGGCAAGTGAATGACTTCGTGTTTCATTTCACTAATGCTTTGATATGGCTTATCTTTATTGATTTGATTGATTTTTTTCATTTTGAGATAAAATATCTTCATCTATTATAGTCCAGAATTAGAATTAGAATTAGATGTTGTTAGTCTATGAAAGGAAAAGGAAACAATTTTGCTGTTACTGAAATGAAATGCTTCGGCAGGTTCAAAATGCCTTGTTCGTTGTTGTGTTTCTTTCTATTCCCCAAGTTGTGCTCCAGGAGAAATTTTGAAAACTTGCCTTTTTTGTTCTCAATTTGGAATGAAGACAGGCTTTGTGCTTGGTCTCCAGCTGAATAGAAATGCTGCTTCCTTGCACTGCGGAGGGATAACAAACAATAAAATGATGCTGACATCTCTGGAGAAAAGCCCTCCAGGTGAACAGATTTTAAAAGCGGGAAAAAACAACATGCTTGGAGCAGGAATTGCAATTCAAATCCATTTGGTCCATGTCTGGTTACAAAAGAAACCCAGACCCCCTGTGTTTTGAAGCAGTGGTGTTCCCCATCCCTTTTGCTCCACTCAGTGCCACAGAAGAGGTGAGGAGCGGAGCTGAGGAGGCAGACAGAGGTGCGTCCTGGCTCTGCAGTTTCAGTGACTGGGAGAGCAAACAGCACTGATTTTTTTGTGGTCAGTTCATAATCAAGACAGACTGGAAAGGGTTGTGTGAGTGGGAAAGAGCCAGACACAGGTCGGCTGAAGGCAGACTCCCACAACGTCGTTTATCTGGTTGCGAGAAATTTCTGATTTTTTCCAGGGCGTGTGAATCTACCCACTTCAGTGAGACAAAACAGGATACTTCAGGTTTTTGGATGAGAAATTTCTTCTCAGCTGATGAAAAGCTAGAAAGAAAAGAGGCCAGCTTCCAGTTTCTGAAGCAACAAAGAAGCCAGGATCTGGAGGTGTGGGAGAGACAGAGAGTGTTGGTTCAAAATAATTCAGAAAAGGTCAAGAGTTGATCTGCCTTGGCAGGTGCTGAAGGTTGCAGGGCTTTATTTTCATGTTTCTCTCAACAGAGAGAACTGCATGTTCAGGCACAAATTTTCGGAGGAATTAGGATTGCTGCTTTTGACCTGCACATGTTCTGGGAAGAAAAAGATTAATAAATGGCAAGTGTCAAACTAGTTAGGGTAGCCAGTTAAGTAGCCATCACAAAGAAGTACCCCTTTAAAGCCAAAATCTTCTAGCAAACCCAACCATTTGCTCCATAAAGCAATGCACAGTTCCTAGTATGCTAAATTTTATAGCCCTTAGGAAAAAGGGAAACAGAAGCACAGGAAGGGAGGAATGCCACAGAAACTGTTTTGTTGGAGAAAAGTTTGATTTCTCTTCCAAAGCAGCGTTCTTGGTTTTGTTATTTAGTTTTGATATTATTTTTTTTCTCCTTGTGGTAATGGCACACGTAGCTGGTTTTGTTTTCTACATGCCAGGTAGTAATTAAAATTAGCAATTTGGTAATCAGCATCTTGGCCTCAGGCACTAGAAACAGATGTACTAAATAATGCCAAAAATTGTTTCAAAATCAAAGGAGACTGATGATGAGGACCTCTACTGAGGCAACTCTGTTGAATTCAGTGCATCCCGTTGACTCATGTGGGAGGGGATGAAGCCCAGCATTTCAGTCAAGTCTTCTCGTCTGCCGTCCCAGGCAGAAGGTAACAGGTTGTGTGAACTTTGCCACGGCTTGGCCTGAAATCTTAGGGGTAACATCGTGTGATGGAGATAAAAGACCATGTCGCAGAAATCTGTCCATGGAGATGAACCAAGCCTTGCTACACAGCCCAAGCCCTGGGACACACAGTGCAAGCCACTTTCTGCTGTTAAAGTCATTTTTCCTTTAGGTCTTCTACAGTTCAGCAGCAGGTGAAGAATCTCTGAGGAGGTTTTGTTTCCTCATGAGAAAACCAGAGTGACATCAGCTTCACCCTCACCGAGGAGAGCGAGCGAAGGATGGAGTACAACCTCCGCCTTCCCATCCTGCTCGGCACCTTCTCCCTCCTTGACGGGAAGCCAGGCACAGGGACACAGTCAGGAAGCCCCAAAACATCTTCAGCAATGGCAATTCACACCAGCCAGCCCCACACGCATATCACCGCTGCAGGAAAGCCTACAAAGGGACCCAAATCTCGGTGGTTGCCCATCATAACCCATCCCTGTATTTCTCCTGCCGCTGGGTCCATGCATAGGCTCGCCACACGGGCTCGGTCTGCACAGGCAGCGATGGGTGTGGGGCAAACTGGGTCTGCCCTTACCTGGGGACGGCACCTTCCCTCCCTCCCCTGCAAGCACCGATGTCCTCTCCACAGGCCTCTCCGCTCCCTCCCCAGGAGCCGGGAGCTGGTCCAGCAAGGCCAGCCAGCGCTAAAACCAAACTCTGCTTTTTTACTTATTTTATTACAGTCCGTAAGAGTGGGCATTGGCTGTGTCAGGCGGCTGTGGTCTCGGTGGATTGTGTTTGTGGTCGGGCGCTCGGGATTCCTGATTTTTAGTCCTGGCGCTGCCGTTTGCTCGGTGTGTGGCCTTGGAAGACTCACTTAGCTCTGCTGTGCGGCAGTTTTTCCTTCTGTTGGATGGGGAAGTGACACCTGTGTTGCTGAAGGGCCAAGCCGCAGCTGGGATAAACAGTAGTGTCTTGCTAATGAGTATAACTTCTAATACTGGCAGCTCAGAGGGAAGAAATTCAAATAAAGGGTGTTACATGTGAATCCTGCAGCGGTTACCTTCTATCCCAGACACGAGGATGCTGAGTTCATGGGTCGCTCATTGCCAATTCTTTGAAAAGAAGGTATATCATCAAATCGCACCAGCTACTGAAAGTTCATGTGTTGGCTTATTTCTTCCAGGGCAAGCATGGGCCTGGTCTAACTGATAGAAAAGGGCTGCATTAATAACGGGGTGCTGCGTGGCAGTGTGGGGACGAAGGGGGATGGAGCTCCTTGGCTCCCCATTCCTCTTTCCGCAATGCTCAGGAACTCTGCTTGGAAGTTAATCTGCTCGGTGAGCCCCTGACTCCGTTCAGAGCTGATTCTGTTACCGGACGCGCGTTCTGCGATGATGAAGGACCCTGTTCTGACTCTCGGATGTTGGAGCTGCTCATTGTAGTGTTGTGGAAAACGGTATCGGAATCTGACTGCTCCTTCATTTAGAAAATTCAGGGGAACAAAACTTTGTTGAGGCAGCCTCTGAACATACTGCTTCATTAGAGACACCGTGGTTTCCTTGATGCAGCAAGTAGGGCTGCATTTGCAGAGTTGTGTGCCTCCATTTCCCCAGCTGTAAAAAGGAAGGGATTTTTTTCATTGCTTTGGCAAGAGGGAATGAATTACTGTAGCTTAGATCATTGCCCAAGCTAAATCCCTGAATCCCTGGGTGGAAACCTCTTTCCATCTGCCTCACCACTGGCAAACCTATTGACCCTATTGTCTCTGAGCAGTCGAGGGTATCTGAAGTCCTGAACCCTTGCTGTGAAGAGCAGACAGTGCTGATGTCTCTGTAAGGATGGAGGTCTCAAGTGAGAAGCCAAGTGGGAGGCGATTCCTATGTGTGCCCACATGACTTAGGAAGGAGTCCACTCCTTTTGCCTCAAGAAGGAACTGGGTGAAGCAAAAAAGTGGTTCCACCATATTTTTGTCTGAGAGTCTTAAGCGTGCATTGGCCTGTTCCCTGGAGAAGCGGAAGGAGGGCTGAAGAGTCCAGGTTCTCATTATACTTGGCTCCCTCCATGCCTGTGGCAGTAACCTCAGCAGAATCTACCATCAGCTGCTGCAACGGGAGATCTTTGTAAGGTGTGAAGGCATCAAGCTGAAGAAGTATATGGTAAAACAATACCACATGTTGAAAGCACAATAGGAGTAAGTCCATTTTGGCACAGCCTTCCACATGAAATCCCTTTTAATTTCAGTGACGTCACGCTCCCCGTCTCAGGGAACCTATAGCAATATTTTCTGTGCCATAAATAAATCCACTTGGGGACTAATAAACTAAACTGTTGCTAATTTGTAATGTGCCACTTTTGCAGCAGTATCCAAAATTCATATGGACTAAGATTCCAGGGCTGGAAAGAATGAGGTGGCTTGTCCCTAACCACTGCTTAACTTTTTAAGTTACACTGGTGAGTCGGGTGCAGTTTGGCTTTTAGTGAGACCCCTGGGGAAGCAAGGCCATCTTAGCCTACGGTCTTAAAAAAGGCTGTTAAAATAAAAGCATACCTATAAATAAAATAAAAGTCAGGGAAATTATGTCTTTATGACCGAAGCAGGAACACTTGTGCCATTCAGAGGCCTCGCTTGCACTTCTGACTATCCCCACTGATAAGCACGAGCAACTTTGCTTCAGTATACTTTATAGGCACAGGTGGGCCCTCTTGCATTTAGGATCTCTCTGCTTGGGCTTATTGCTTGGCTCAAGGAGGCCTTTTGGTCTGAGGTCTGGTTGTGAGCATGGCATCTCAGGTTGGTGCTTTCTGGCGTAGCAGGCGACAGCTGGTCATTATTCTGATTGCCAGTTTCCCATGTGTTCCTCAGTCTCCCTGTTTCAGTGTGTTGTGATCTGCTTGTTTGGGCTGATCTTAGATTAGGCTGAACTTTTTCCAGGGTAAAAGTAATAGTCCAGGAAACACAGAGATGCTGCTTCTCCACGACAGATCTGCGTGAGAGCTGTCAGGAGACTGTTTTGAATTTCCCCCTTTTGTTGCCACCAGAGAAGGTGATGTTCTCTGTTTTGTCGCACCTGGGAGTGGAAAATTTTGCTCTTTCAAGTTCTTGGGCTCATAGCAACATAAAAGCAAGTGTCAGAGGACTGGGATTTCTCTCAGGACACAATGCCTTTTTTCTGACAGGTCTTTGGGTGGTTCATGACTGGGAAGGTGTTCAAAGCAACCTCAGACAGCTGAGTACCCTATTGTTATCACAGAAGCATCAAGTCCTTGCATAGCATTGCCTCCTTCTTGAAAACCCTTTCTGTCCAGGACTGGCCCCATCCTCCCATTATACAGATAATATGCGTCATCTCTCGCAGAGAGGTGGCAACTCTCTCCCAGGATGAAGCTGATAGATCCTCCTGCACAAGGGAAACCCGCAGTAATCTAATAATCAGACACAGCAAGATTGTGGTTTGCTATACTGTGAAAAGACAGATTTGCCAGTTCGTTCCTCAAGGAGTCATTGTCTGACGCACACGTCCTATGTGGTTCTGGGTAAATGGGTTAAAGCATGTCTCTCTTCTCCGAGAAAGGACCCCAGATCATCTTTTCACCCTCATATTGTCATGAGAAGGGTGGATGGGACAGCTGAATTGCACATTGCAATGGGCTTGTGCATGCAGCCCGTAACTAATGTGCTGGGCACCGGCCAGTAAAGCCCCTCAAGGTCTTCCCAGCCGTGCTAGCTGGCACACTGAGCAGAAACCCTGATAGTGAAGGTCATGTAAGCACCATAGACAAACAGTGCCTGACAGCCTGGCTTCTGCAGTATTGGTTTTGTTCTGTATTTTTACTAGATAAGAGCTCGTGTCCTGTTACCGTTTCCCTGCGGCTGTATGTCAGCCCTGTGATTCTGCTGCACCATCTGTACGGGGAGGGCATTGCAGCCCTCCCCAAAGGCTGGAGGAGATCTCCGGCTGGAACAGGTCTCTGGTTTTAGCAGTTTCTCTGACTTGTTGACCACAAGTGAATAATTGGCATCTGTCTGGAAAACCTTTTCATATCTTCTCTCGTGGTTGAACTTGATCTTCTCGCTCAGAGGGGACCCACTAAATGCGGTGGTTCAGCAGATAAACCAGTGTAGGTTTAAATAAGTCCTAATAGGAAGAAGTATTGTTGAGTGTTTATTGCAGGGTCAGGATCTCTCATATTAATCTTTCCCTCCAGCACTGGTAACCCACCCAAAAGTAACATCTAGGAGTTCAGGTATATGGGACCTTTGGGAACTCAGTAAGTTGCTGCCTGCCTGCAGAGCTACCCTAAAAGGCTGCACGGGTGCTCTTAAATGATGAAGTCAAGTTACCTTCCTGTGCAGTTGTGGCAGGCTGAGGGTTGGCATGTGGACAGCTATTTACACTTTATCTGACACGCCAACTTGCTACATCGCAGTAACTTCAACTGTGGTTTGCATTCTTAGCCCATGAGACTCCTTCCTACCCCATCCCTCCCCAAAACGCTTATAAACCGTAGAGGGACTTAAGCTAGTCTCCACATGAAAATAAATTTGGGGTTGTCCACATCAGCATTTAGTTTGGATTAGGAGCTTGCTTTTGAAATATATCCCTCAGTCTTACCCCTCCTGCACCTTGGTGCTTATTGTGGATTCAACAGGCATTCAGTCCATGGGACCAGCCTCGTGCTAAGCCAAAATAAACCTCCTGAAATGTATATAATGTTTATATCAGGCCCCACCTCTCCCCTGATTCGTTCCTGTTGAGCCACGCTACTTGCCAATTTAGCCAATTCAGACTTTGATTTTTAACAGCGTCCCCCGACCCCTCCTGCATCTCACACGTTACAAGAAACCCTTTTCACACAGTCTCACTGTAGTCGGTGTGGATTGGTGCAACTCACAGGGGCAGGATTTACTCAATTGAGTAGAGGCTGTGAAGTTGGACTATGAGCTATGGAAAATTGTCATCGTTGAGTCTTTTGACTGTTGTTAGCTGACCTAGACTGACTTGCACCAACTAAGTCTATTGTTACTTCATTAGCTGTATTTTCATGTTCACTCCTATTTATCAATATATTTGGTGCTAACAGCATTATTGCAAGGGCAGAGGATTATATTATCCAGACTGTCTGAGCTCATCAAGTCTTGCAATGCTTTTAAATCCTTCCTCATTAGTAAAAGATCCTGAGTGATTAGCTAGTATGTGCCATAGCCTAGTATATTGCCATAGCCAAAGTAAGATTTCTTTCCCTGACATTATTCAATACACTGAGCAGTGGTAGAACCTTTTCCTTTCTTTTTCTTTTTCTCTTTTTCTTTTTCTTTTTCTTTTTCTTTTTCTTTTTCTTTTTCTTTTTCTTTTTCTTTTTCTTTTTCTTTTTCTTTTTCTTTTTCTTTTTCTTTTTCTTTTTCTTTTTCTTTTTCTTCTTCATTTTCTTTTTTTCTTCTTTTTCTTTTTCTTTTTCTTCTTCTTCTTCTTTTTCTTTTTCTTCTTCTTTTTCTTTTTCTTCTTCTTTTTCTTCTTCTTTTTCTTTTTCTTCTTTTTCTTTTTCTTCTTTTTCTTCTTCTTCTTCTTTTTCTTTTTCTTTTTCTTTTTCTTTTTCTTTTTCTTTTTCTTTTTCTTTTTCTTTTTCTTTTTCTTTTTCTTTTTCTTTTTCTTTTTCTTTTTCTTTTTCTTTTTCTTTTTCTTTTTCTTTTTCTTTTTCTTTTTCTTTTTCTTTTTCTTTTTCTTTTCCTTTTTCTTTTCCTTTTTCTTTTCCTTTTTCTTTTCCTTTTTCTTTTCCTTTTTCTTTTTTTTTCTTTTTCCTCCCTCTCCCTCTCCCTCTCCCTCTCCCTCTCCCTCTCCCTCTCCCTCTCCCTCTCCCTCTTCCTCTCCCTCTCCCTTTCCTCCCTTTCCCCTTTGCTCTTTTCCCTCTTTCTTTCTTTTTTTTTTGTCCCAGCCCTGCCGTCTGGTCCTTGCTGGGCTGGAAAGTCACAGAAGCTGTTTTCTGTCAATTTGTTGATATCTCCTTCCTCTCCTAGCCTGGCACAGAGTCTGTTTTTGTTAGTATTCCTTTTAGGAATACATGTGCACTTCAGCATGAGGTCTGACAACCTTGACCCTCCAGGCATGACTAATGCCCATTTACAAGACCACTACAAAATCCATCAGATCAAAAGTGTCAGGAAGTCAGGAAAACCCCGGCGTGTACGGCAGGCTGGAGCTGGTCTCCCTGTGCTGCGTGACAGAGTGCACTCGGTTGGCCGTGCTTTGCTGCGATAAGGTCAAGTAGAAGTGGCACTTGGAAGGAATGGGAGGTGGAGGGGAGGGAAGGCGGGTTTCGCAAACAGCCCGTGATGTATTGTTTAATTCTGCACTGTTCATAGCCAGACACCGTGGCTCTAATAACAGCCAGGGTTAAGGCAATGATATAAATTGAAACTAAGGAGTTACGAGATGTCTTGTGGTGTTTGAAAGCCTAGGGGTGGAGCCCTTCATGAGGCTGAGCTTGAAAGTAGAAAAATAGCAGTACAAAGCTGGTAAGAAGTTTTTTGGAAGTTGCCTTCAAAGTTTTATCTTTATGCTATTCACGAGTGGTGGCAATGGTAATCCCAACTGGTTGTGGGTTTTATGTGGGTTGGGGTTTTTGGGTAGCGTCTTTTATACAAACATGTCTTAGAATTAGAATGAGTAGTGTCTCAAGCATCTCTCTGGTGGTATCATCTAACAGCTTCTTCTCAACCAAGCTCTCAATGACTTCAGCTTCCTGTGAGGCCAACTCTGAGTGCTCCTCAAAAATCCCACCCAAAGAGACAGAAATCAGTGTTACACAGACAGCCTGTGGGTCAATCTCTTGACACGTTCAGTCATAGCCTACAAAGCTGGCACAGAAGAAGAGGAATAAAAACTTGCACAGATGTGAGGTCTGAAAGAACAAGAGCACTCCGTGAACGAGGGCTCAGGAGGCAGGAGGTGGCCGTGAGTCACAAAAATGAGGTTTGTATTTAGTTGCCCAAAGGGAGCTGGAAAAAAGAGTAAGAAAGAAAGACAAGGTCTAGGGGGAACAAACTCTGGAGAGAAGGCAATACTGAAAATAAATGAAGGATCTCAATTTCTGTTGCAAGCATGACCCTTGGACTTCAGCAGGGCTGTAGCAAATAGAGTTCGGTTTTATGGACACAACTCACATACAAATCTGGGCTGGAGCGCACAGGAGAGGCATATAGATGGCTGATTCAGCAACTTTGCTGGCTTTTTCACTTGGAATTGTTTGAGCCCCTTTTCATTTTCCCCTTTGGACTTCAGGATGGGAATTTCAACATTGTTTAAAACCTTCTCAATCACATGTCTGAAACCAAAAGCTGGTATGAACTATGGGAAGGTGGTTTTGTAGAGCTTCTGTTCTAACCTGGAAAGTGCTGAATTCTCTCTGTGTGGGCCTGATCCAAGACCCATAGAAATCAATCTTAGGCTTGCCATATACTTTAATAGAATTTGGACCAAATTGCAGAAGTTTCCTATTCCTCTGGCCCATTTCTGTGGATTTTTTCCCACTCAATTTAAAAGAACAATTTATATCATGAGAAACAAACCACTTTTGTTGTGTTTTTCTGTGTTTGGATTTTTTTGCTTAATGTTCTTTCCTTACTGTTACTGGCTGAGAAATGATGGCTGTGACTTTTTTATTGTTTTAATGGGATATGAAGAGGAAAAGTGATTCAGCTACTTGCTAAAGGAAGTTTTCTCACTCAACTTGAAAGTGGAAAGGTTGGTGTCAATGATGGCCCACTTGAGTACTCAGAAGAAAGGAGATGTCCACCATCTGATGACCAATTACTGTGCAGTGTCTGAGGTTTTAGCCTGGAAAGCAGCAACGCCGTGGCAGAAAATACCATGCTAATTGAAGACAGTTCCTCTCCGTGACTGGCTCTTCCCACCTCCGTGCATCACAGTCCTCTGGGACGTGGGTTCATGAGGCTGTACCAAGTGACTCAGCTCCGTCTTCCTCTCACCCCTTCACAGGAAGGAAACCCATTGTGTCTCTACTCTGCTCTTACCAAAGGGTATTTATCCAAACCCACATCAGGAAAGCTAACCCACATCTTCTAAACACAAGTTAGTGTCTTTACCACTGGGCACAAACTTTCTTTCTTTCTAGCTCCATTGCAAGTGAATACTGAGACACATTGGCAGACCCCTCGTATGAATTAGGGCTGAAACAGCAGAAAAATTGTATGGGTGGTTGAGCTGAGGTAATTAGTTTTTTGTTAGCAGAGTCTGTAAACCTCTAGCATTCAGTATCCTGGCGGTCTACTGGGATTTTCACAGCCTTCACTACCACGGGTCCTCAGCACCTACTGCAGCTCTGGGCCACGCATGCAGTTTCAAGCTCTGTTGCATGTCAGGATCTGGTTGTGTTATTACGTGTGGGAAGTTTACACAAAACGTGCCACCTGCTAGTACCCTGCCTGACCACGCTTCAAGTTCAGTCCCAGCTGTGAAGCCCAAACACGTTGCCTGTGCAGAGCAGAGCAAGGGGAAGCATCGTCTCTCCAGGGCTTGTGTCTCTAGAATGAAGTCTTACATAGATTCCTTGAGGGCTGAGTTTACTGCTGAGCCTTCCCTTCACGTCATCTCTGCCTTGTCACCTTTTTTTGCAGGACGTGTAGGAACGTAATTGCTTGGAAACCTGTACCCTGTCCATCACCTGTTGTAAGAACAGGCAATAAATTCAGTAGCCTTGAACGAGAAGGCTGCAAAACTAACACAGGGACAAATGCATTCTCGTCCCTTCAGGTTTCCAATGCCACTTGATTTTCAAGGGTGAAGAAATATGGTGGAAATCATCCACTTACTTCAGCAAATACAAAAATCAAAATAAATTCAGGAGTGTTTCATCTTTCTCTTTTTTTTTTTTTCTCTCTAAACCTTGTTTAGTTAATGAAGCTTGTAGTTCTCATCCCATTTTTGAAAGCTTGTACTAATAACTCTACAGCCTGCAAGATAAATGTCCGCTGATGGAAATGAGAGGGATCCTTTACATATCCTGTACATACGTGAACAGTAGCCCAAGACCCTCCTGCTCAGCCTTTTGCAGGGATGCAAGTGTTGTGTTTCTTCTTTTGGGTTTAGGGTTTGTTTTTTTATTTTCCTAACTAAAGGAGTAATTAATATTTCGGAACAAAGCTGGAGCGGCTCATTTAGGGTTAGATCTGACCATAAGCATGTGATGAATGGGCTTCAATTTAAATGCCAGTGGTTGGGATAGCAGCAGGCGGCGGCTGCCACTTGAATCCTACAGCATCTACATGTTCCAGCCACAGTGAACCTCATTTAATGAGGCAAATTTAGTAGGGGTTTAGCCTGGCCTCTGGGATTTCTGAAGCTGCATTTAAGAACCCCCACTAAGGAGAAAGGAAAGATGTCTAAGTAAGTGTGACTTTCTGAAGGAAGTATCTCCGTCACCCATAAGAAACTGTTAAAATGGATGCTTCTCAATTTGTCCCTTCAGTCAATTTTTGTAATGTGTAGGCAAAGAAGGTAGGAGTCCCTCAGTTTCACAGTGTAATCGATGCAGTGGTGTAGCTTGGTGCAAATCCTTAAGTTTGAAAGAGTTACTGCTAGATTATACCAGTGAGAACCTGAAAAAATATCACCTGTAAAGAACTGAGTAAAGGCAAATGTTTGAAAACCTCAAGGATGCTGAGTTCTGATTTAGCACAGCTCAATTTCAGCCAAGCCAGTATTGGTCTGAGATGAGTTTTATTGACATGAAGCTGCTCCAGTGAATCAGGCTTCATTTCTCCTTGGTGACAGTCAAGTGAAGATGTGTCTCTGCGTGGTAGGCTCTGCTAAATTTTAAGTGGTGGCATTTCTTACTTGAGCCTCTTCAAGGAAATGCTGAGTGCTGCTGGGTTATATGGACCAGGTCCTTGCAAAGCTCTTCTGATTTTAAGGTTTGCCATAATCTTCCTTCAAAAGGGTTGGGTTGTGCTGCACCACTGACCTGAGAGGGTACAGGATTGTGCCCTGGCTGAGGATCTAGTTCAGAATATGAATTGCCAAGCTTACTGTTATGAATCTATTATTATTAGGAGTTACCATGATATTAATCAACAAAGTGATGGTACTGGGCAGCGAAGGATCTAGAATGTAAAAATCAGTGATTTAATGCTTGTTGAATCGGCTGTTGGAGGAAGATGAGTGCTTCCTGAGCCTGACCTTGCCATTTTCTATTGAGTGAATCACATTTTCTAGTGTTAGCCTTTTTTAATTGAAAGCCATATAAGCCTTTTGGGAGGTAGTGGGGAATCCAACAACTGTAGATCTTTTAAAGAAAATAAATAGACTCTGTCATCTATTGCAGCACTGTCACATTGGTTTCCATTTACAACTGAAAAAAAAAAGAGGCTAAAGGCTGTTTATTCCTATTATTTTCCCTTGATTTGTTTCTTTCTTTGCTTGCATGTGTGGGTGGGTTGTTAAAGTTTTTGTCTTGCTTCGCTTTGCAAATTTTTATGGCCCGCATTCTGATGTGTTGCAGCTCATCTGCAAGCTGTGACGCTGGACCGCACGAGGGTGGGCAGTGTTCCGTTTCTGCTTGTAACTCAGGCAGGTAGTAAGTGGGTAGGTTACAATTTAGGGAGTGGGAGGAAACAGTAAAACTAAATATTTGGGAATTTTTCAAAACGTCCAATGACCACAGTTCCTATGTAGGAGGAGATGTCCTTCCTGTCCCTCTCCTCCCCCCGTTTCTGAATGGTTTTGCAGAGCGGCTATGACTAAGGCTTCGCTAAACTGAAAGTGCCACAGCCTGGAATGATAATCAAAAAAGATGCGTGTTGTTATAAACACTCAATCATTTTCCTTCTTTCTTGTGGAGTTGTTATTAAGCCCAGAGGTTCAGAAGTTCAAAAATATAAGGGAATAATTTGTACAAGAAAAGAAAGGAGTCTATTTCACAAGCCATTGATGCTTCCACTGGGAATTAGCAGTAGCTGTTAGAGTAGCCGGGGTCATACAGAGCAACCATGCATTCTGCTCCCACTTAGGAAACCCCTAATTTTTAACTTTTTAACAGCCACAAGCTTAAGTTTCTGGCAATGAAAAGTGGAGGGAATGTTTGAGGAGCTCTTATTAAAAAAATAAACTTCAAATGATGATTGACTCCCCGTTTATGTCTCTAGAATGGGGCCCATAAATCTCAACAGTTTTCTCTTCAATGGCTACTTGTTCTTTTTGGTTGGTGACAACTTTTATTTTAAGTGAGCCCAATTCTTAAATTAACCCTTGTGTTGACTCAAGCCTCCTTGTTTGTCTTTGCTTTGCCTCCCACAGATGGAGAAAAGCTTAGCTTATGGTAGCACATCTATTCCCATTTCATGGTTGACATGAAATGTGGGCATTGGTGTGTCGCTGGAAGAGGGAGGAACCAGACTTCAGGAGATCTGCTTCCAAAGGAAGCACTAGACTCCCCTTTGGGTCCTTGATGTAGGACTTCTGATGGGCAGATGAGCACTGAAGGTTTAACTCGTTTGAGCACAAATATTCAAATTCAGATGTGGGCATTCAAACTCCCAGTCCCATCCAGTATGGATGGGTTCGGGCACTCCCTTCATCATGCTTTTAATAGCAACTACAGAGATACAGCTGTCCAGCGGTCCCTGGATTTGTCCTGTGTTTAGAACAAAATCCAACCTTGGAAGCCTAGTAAGGAAATACCCAATATAAAACCCATAAAAATCTCAAGCAGCATCAGCCACTGAACCTACCAGTAGACACAACTGAAAAATGGGTTGACGAGCAAGAGTGCTGTGCCCACGGGTGTCCGTTAGCTACCAAGCCTCCTTCACAGGTATGCAAGCTCTGGGAGCCAGCAATACTCGTACTCCAGTGCCTGCCTGTGTGTGGCCAGCCAAATTTGGAAGCTCTATTTTATATCTTTCTGTCAGTGACCTGTTATACAGTCCTGGGGCCTAATGCTTGTGTCAACATGAGGTTAGGTTTCATGGCATCCTGAGCAGAGCAGGAATGTCCTGGCTTATATTTGTCTACCCAGGAAAGGGAGAGGGTGGGAGAGAAGCGTTCAGCAGCTACTGGGCAATCTTCTGCCATCTCTTGACAGGTAGTGATATAAATCAGGGGCTTGAGTGGGACGCAAAGGCAAGACCTTGTTGCTCTGTTCAGATCCCTATCAGCAGTGATTAATTCAGTGCTATAGGTGGAAGGATAAACGCGGCTTCCTGTAATCTTAATTGTTTCCACCAGCCTTTGAACTGATGCATCCATCTGGTAGCATTTAGTTGTGAATACAAAGGGTCAGACTATGCCCAAGACTGCATGGTAGGCAGCAGGACCAGTTCTGCTGCCAGTGAAATGCCAGTGCCAGTTGGGAATTGGTCTCCTGGTCATGCAGTACAACTGAGGCAAGGGGACTCGAATTAGTCCTGAATAGGTGGCTTGCAATATCATCCGGAAGCTTTTAGGTGCCAGAGCTTCTGAATTCATTAGAGAGGAGACTGGCAAAAGCGCCTTAAGATGGCTAGGGGTGGATTGGAGCCTTCATACGATGTTACAGGGACTTCTGCTGTGCCATTCCCAATGCTCTTATGACAAGTCCAAAGAGAAGACAATGCGGATTGCTTTCCTCGAGCAACTCCCATTGTAATTTAAAGAAATTTTGTGGATCTTTCGCAGAACTACTATCTTCTTGCATCAGGAGTCCTTCCCCTCCTCTCAAGACTCTCTTTAATGGCTTAGGTCTGCAATCTTTGCAAGTAACTGACTCTTACACTCATTCATCTACCTTCAGCACTGTGCACAGGGCTTGACTTTGCTTTGACATTGTTGTGTACAAGGCATTCCCATGATAATAACTTGAAAAATACCATGCTAGTTTTACTCCCTCTTTAACGTCGCCAGGTACCTATGGGAAATTCTGAAAAGGGCAACAATCTTGAATTATTTGGTGGAGGGGGCATGTTTTGAAAGCAGAAAGATCTTTGGCAAATGTAGCCTGCAAGGAACAGAACTAGCTTATTTCAGCTGACAGCTTTGGAGAAAACCAGCATTGCTAAGTTTCAAATTAGTGTGGGTAGACACTAATAAGAAAATTTAGGGCTAGCAATTCAGAGGGAATAGTTTATTGCTTTTTGGTTAATCCCCTTTCAATTTCTATCAGCATAGAAAGAGCAGAGCTTTTTCTCTCAGTCATTTGTGCCCAAAGCAAAATGTGATGAAAACAGGCAAACTAAAATGTAATTTAGCTTCCTAAAAGCAAAGAGAAGAGGTCACCCCATCAGAAAAAAAGAGTCAGAATTTGTAGTTTAAACAAGACTCCATGAAGTCTTTGTCTTAGTAATGTTTGTATCCTAATGCTTTGAATCCAGTAACTTCTAGTTACCAGAGCTCAGTAAAGAATGCTTCCTGGGTAACTTCTTTTGCAATCTATTCAATTTTTGCCTCTCTATATTAACTGTCTGACATTTTTCTCAGATGTATTAATGGTTTGAAATCATTTACAGAATAATTCCAGACCTGCAGCTAAGTGGTCCTGAGCATTTGCTATTCAAAATCCCAGCTAAGTTTCTTAGAATTGGATAATTATCAAATAAAAAAATTTGAGGAACAATTAAACAGCAAGCATAACTGCTCTTGTACAAAATAGAAACATGAGGCAAAATTCCCTGTGAAGTGAATTAGCAAAGCATGGTTGGAGCAAGCTAAGCTGACCAACTTCCATATGCAAAGAACTTGGTCTGTAAAACCACCTGAACCTACTCCCCATCATACCTACTTCAGGGAAGGTAAAAAGATCATGAGCGGGGAAGAAATGCAGAACAGATGTTATCTTCAAAATGAGCTGATCCCCCACAGGTTTGTGGAGGATGTCATTTCCTACCCTCTGCATCATCCCCTTCTTCTCCTCCAGGGCGTGCAGGCAGGATTTCAGCGGGTGTAAATCATCAGAACGATGCTAAATTACACCAGCTGAGACTGGCTCTGAAACTCCTTGTGCTCCTAGGAGTGAGGCTTAAGAAGTTAAGACAAACCTGGCAGTGATCCTCTGTGCTCTGCTTAGTACCCACACCGCTGCTTTGGGATTCCTTGGTGGATGTCTTCCCTACTGTCCTGAGGTAGAAGAGCGGGCTGAAGCCTCTGAGGTCCAGCCCTGCAGTCATGATTGTGCAAAAGGCTGCTATTCATCTATATTATTCCAGGGCAACAGCAAACAGATTTGCTTTGGAGAGTTGGTTTTTTTTCACCTTGGGTTCTCTAGGACTTGTCTGAGCTCTGTCCCCATGTGCAACATCTTCAATGGCTGTAGGATTTCTGGGAATCTTCCTGGTGAAGCACAGCTGTAGGGGGAACAACCTGCGGAACATTTACAGAGTGTTTCAGGGGATGGCAGAGCGCGCTTGCTCACATGTGGGTGTATTTACAGAGCATCAGTATTAAACAGGCAAGGAAAAAGAGGGGAGAGGGAAAGGATTTTTTTGGCTCTACTTCTGGGAGTGCATCTTAGGAGTGGGGAGATGTGGCTAAAGTGGCAGAAGGTGAACCTGAGGCTTATCTCTTTTTTTCAGCTTTTTCTCTGCTGTTTGTGTGTGTGGACCAGAATGGTACCTGAAAACAGTATTAATTACCTCTTTTATTATATTGTTATTTATTTATGTGGGGAAATATCCCACCTTTGGGAATACTTGGAACTGTGCAAAGGATATTCTTCTAGATCCTTTCTTCCTACTTACAAGAAAAAAGAAAACCAAAATGTTACTTGAATGAAATGCTTTCTTCAGAATTTGCCAATTTATGTAAATGTTTGTTGTGGTTTAGCTACAATCAGCAACTAAGCACCACCCACCCACCCGCCTGGTGGGATGGGGGAGAGAATCGGAAGAGCAAAAGTAAGAAAACTCATGGGTTGAGATAAGAACAGTTTAATAATTGGACATAATAATAATAATAATAAAATTGTAGTGAGAAGGAAAACAACAAGAGAGCGAGAGAGGAACAAAACCCAGGAAAAAACCAAGTGATACAACTGCTCACCACCGCCGACTGATGCCCAGCCAGTTCCCGAGCAGCGATCGCTGCCCCCCGGCCAACTCCCCCCCGTTTCTATACTGAGCAGGACGGCATATGGTATGGAATAGCCCTTTGGGCAGTTGGGGTCAGCTGTCCTGGCTGTGCCCCCTCCCAGCTCCTTGTGCGCCTGGAAGAACATGGGAAGCTGAAAAGTCCTTGATTAGTGTAAGCACTACTTAGCAACAACTAAACCATCAGCGTGTTATCAACATTATTCTCATCCTAAATCCAAAATACAGCACTGTATTAGCTACTAGGAAGAAAATTAACTCTATCCCAGCCAAAACCAGGACAATGTTTTACAGCAACATCTGATTCTTGGCTCTAGCCAGGAGAGCAAAAATCTGTGAACACTCTTCTTAATTCCTTAGCAGCATATCCTCTCTGGTAGCTGGTTTCATAGGCATTCTCTGACTGGAGTGGAGACTGTTTAGCCTAGGCTTAAAAAAGCTTCAAGCAATATGATCTTTTAGTCCCAATGATAATGAAAATATAGCAGTTATAGCTGTCTCTTGAAAGATAACCTCCCATAATTCATACAGAACAGAATTACATTGAGGGAGCCTAATATGTAGTAGAAAATAAAGTGTCTGAATTTATCATTCTGACCTTGAAAGCTAACAGAGTAGTTTGTTACAAATAATTAATTTTATAAATTTCTTCTATCTTGGCAACTTGACTGTGAATAGATTGCAGTTTCCTTGAAGCTATATGTTAGCTGAATTTATTTGCTGAATAATTGATGTAAATAACTCTGTGAATAGTAAGTAATTATTCTTGGCTTCCACTTAGTTTGAAGGCAAGTGCTTGGCTACAAGTAGATGATATTAGAAATTTGAGCTGCTGTGATTTGATGGGTAGGTCACCTTCTTTCCCTGGATAACTGATTTTTGAATAATTTTTATGTAACTTGCTCCTTCCAGGCAAAAATCCTGTAGGCTGCAAGAGGGCTGTAACACTATATAGGGAGTACACAGCACTCCCTGGGCTATAAGGGCAGCAGTGTATGGATCTGATGCCTCCTCCTCTCCCCCCTGGACAGTCTTGCCCATGTGCCCTGAGCTCCGAAGTGACTTTTTTTTTTGTCTTGGGCACCTCTTCCTCTATATTTGCCCTTTACTGCGTCTCCCTCAAGTGCAGCAGCTCCTGCTTCAGCTGCCTTTCTATTTCTTGTTAAACTCCCGGCTGCGTGTCTAGCTTTTCCTATCTGTCCCTTTGGACAGAGGACATGGAGATGAGATCAGTGGTTGCTTGCAGCAAGCATTGCAGCTCCGTGTTAAAACATCCTCGTATCAGCTGCAGTGTATGGATCCGTGAGAGCATTTTAAAGGGTCCATTTTCGGCGGCAGGCTGCTGCCCCGCAGAGGGACCCCAGCAGGCTGCCTTTGAGGAGCACGCTGGTGTAGCTCCAGCCTTACCCTCCCGCAAAGCGCCTGCTTGTCTTCCCAGTGAATTATGATTTATCACCTTTGGTGCCCTTTCCCAGGCTTTGATAAAATACGCCTCCGAGCAGTTGTCTGCAGGATTTTTGTGGCCATCTGTTCTTACCCAGGACTGTAATGTCACTGCCTAATTGTTTTCCACACAGGCTCCCTTTGCACTGGCTTTTTGCTGGAGGAGGAGGTGGCCTAGGGCACGGGCTGTTTACTCGTGCGCTGCTTCTGCACCCAAAAACTCTCTCTCGCTGTCAGCAGGAGGAGCGGGGTGAACCGTTCTTTCTGGGCCTAGGGACGCTTGGGCCAATGCAGCATCTTTATTCACAAAAATCGTGCCATTTGTGCTTGGCTCTTTCCTCTGATACTTTTAAGGAAATGAGCCTTTTGCTCCGGCTGCTGGTGTGATGGGCAGCGCGCCACGCGTCCCTGTGCAGGCTCCCTCTCCCAGAGCTGCTGCATCCGAGCACGAAGGGCTGGAGCCACTGATGCTCCCCAGACTACAGACTTCGCAAGGTCTGCATTGCAACCCCAAAGCTGATCCTGAGGATGTAACTATGAATTTCTAGCAGGAAAGAGGGGTTGCCCTGGCGAGGCCACCCAGGGATCACTGTGCCCCATAACAGCTGGCACAGGTGGGATGCCATCAGCTGTCCTGATTAATGACATGGGTTTTTCTCTAGGTAAGGAAGACCTGAAGTGAGCTGGCTGCAAGATCAAGCGCTGTGTTTATTAACAGACGTGGGGTACCCCATGCTTGTTCACTGTTTCCCCCAATAGCAAGAACATTTTGCAGAGTAAAATTAACTCAAACTTGAGATAACGCTAAGCTCAAAAAAAAAAAAAGAACCCAAAACAAGCGCTTAGCCCTGAAGAGTTCAGCTCCCTGCTTCCTCTTGAAGGTTTCCTTTTCTTGTGCTGTTCCAAATCTTGACTCTTTCTCTTTTTTTTTTTCCTTTCCCTGCTGCCCTCACGAGGATGAAGTCGCCTTCAAGCTTAGGAAAGGTTCCCTTTTCTACAGCTGCTGACTCGGTCGCACTCGTGGAGACTGGAAAACTGAGACAGTTGTTGCCCCAAACTGTTTGTCCTTGGCCAGAGGTTGTAGCTCCATCTGGCTTGCAGGAAAGTCCTTCCCTTCCCGATGGGCTGTGATTTACGCGCCTGCATGCTGACGTATGTGGCAATTGGCACCTGTTTGTGCTGATACCCAGGGCCGGGAGTTGGAAATTCAGGACATATATCTTTATGTCCCCTTCAGCCGTTCTTGCTGCAGGAGCAGCAGTCTGGAAAAGGGCCATGCTGGCATCGTGAGGTGTTAAGCTGGGATGGCTGAAGGAGTTAATCTGCTGCCTCACTGTAATATAATAGAAAGAAAAACATGCCTGTGGGGCTAGTCCATTTTACTGTGTAGCTTCAGCTGGTAATTAAAAAGAAACAGTTCAAAATTAAGCAGTAATATGAATAAAACCCCAAATTAAATACACCCAGGACAGGTTGCATTTTTCAATGGGTGGATGTTTAGCATATCATGAAACCAGGCTTTTTAAAAAAAAAAAATCTCAGTCTGGGTGCCTAAAACCGGGAGCTCCCCAAACCCCCTTAGAGCTTTGTTTTTTCCATGAAGGTGCCCCTTTCATTGCAGCTCACTCGTCGCCAGGGCCGACTGGTACGCTCTGCTCGGGGCATGTTCCCACATTCTTCCTGTTACAGTGGAGACAAAAAAGTAAAATCAAAACCCCAGATGGGCCCGGTAACAATTTTACTTGCAAGTCAAGAGCGCAAATGTGGTTTCAGGTTCTTGGGAAGGATTTCATGTGCCCCCTTTGAAGGTGATGATCCCGAAAGTGAGGACAATGTCCCCATTTAAGGTGGAGGAAAGTGATCATGGGCACTGCCCTTCGGGCGTCTTGCCAGGCATCGATTTGGGGAATGCAGTTGCTGAGCAAAGTAGCAGGCTGTGACCTTCTCTGTGCATAGATCAGGCAGCTGGCTACTTTTAAATGGAGCAGTGCAACCGAGCACAGTGATAATTTTGAGGTGTAGGCATGGGGAGCAGGGAGGCGGGTGGGAAGAAGCGTTAGGAGAAGAGGTATTTTCAACCACAAGCTCCCCAACTGGCAGGTTTCCAAAAGATGGGAAGTGTTGTCTGAAAAAGGTTCACCCTCTGCTCACCTCATTTCTTACATTCTTTCCCAAACTATCTGTTACTGGACACTTTTGGGGGGTGTTGGATTTATCTGGGATGACTGCTCTTGTTTCAATGACACCTTTGGAGCAACATGCTAGGGCCCCTGCGGCACCTCTCCTGGAGTGCGGCTCTACTCCGCAAACCTTCTTACAAACTTCTACTGCCCACAAAACTCCTTAGTTACATGAGGGGATTCCCCTGACATCGAGGCAGCATTTGGATTTCTGAAAGTAGAGGTTTGCTATTGTCTAGTAAGTGGTGAGATACCCACAGGACAGAAATAACTGAGCAGAGCCTGGGGCCAAGCCTGGCTTGCTGGGGTGGTGGCACAGGAAGGGACAGAGTGGGGACCAAGGGGCATGCAGGAGCTGGGCTTGCAGCCAAGCCCAGGGCATGACCAAGTAGGCAGCAGGGTCGTGTCCAGTTTGTCCTGCTGGACCACAGCCTGCTTTGCCTGGGTGAGTAATGTCTCTGCCTTCCTCTACGCCTACGGGTTTCACGTGGTCTGGTGTTACTTCAGACAGCCATCATGCGGTACCACACAGTCCATCTCCTTTCTCTTTGTGGAGCTGGGTCCATTCACGTCAGTTGACCACCCCAGTATTTTGTCCCCTAAAGCTCTTACTGATATCTTTTATTCGAAAACTGAATGAGTCTGTTTAAAATCAAACCCAGTTGCCAGCTACTCAGCCCTGGAAGAGGTGTTATTCCTCTGCCACAGATTAACGTGAAGGGAGTAAAGAAAGAAGTGGAAGGAAACAATTTACACCATCACGTCTGACTTGATTAAAAACTAGTATGGGTTTTTTAGGTTACTGGTAGGCATGGGCATCAGTTTCATACGCCGTGTTTTGTTGTCTAGCAGGTTAACAGTCTTGTAAGTCCCGTAACCGAATAGCTGAGGTGAGTTCCAGGGAGAAGCCGTTTTCTTCTTAACCACTCTTGGTTCAGCTATAAACAAGAAAAAAAAAAAAATACTGTCTCCCTTTGAGAGTGCAGTCTCATGCCAGAGGTACAAATTGATTTTACTGGCTGTTTACCTCTTTGTTGACAAGATCTAAGACTGCAGTCCAGAAGTCTAACTGGTGGCACTTGGACCTGCAAGCCGTCACTGCCAGGCAAGGCGTTGGTTACTGGAACTTGTTGCACTTCAACCAGAAAAACACTTGCGGAAATGGACTGGTCAGAGTGTAACTCTTTTGTTGCAAACATTGAGCCTTTTAGGTAGGTTTAGTCATCAAAATTAATCTACTGAACTTAGTACAACTGAGAAACTGGACCTATGCAAGAGTGCTGGATGCGAGTAAATGCCTCGGACAAAATCCACAAAAGCCATACATTTAGGCTGCAAATTTAACAGAGGTAATTCTATCCCTTCCAGTGTTTCAGTTTTGATTACGTTGCACATCCTTCCTCCCATTATTTTTTAATTTATTTGCCTAAGCTTGAATTTGGGCATTGACCAAAGCAGAGAGTTATCCTACAGAGTTGCTGCTCACTTACACCATTGCTGGCTGGACATCATGCTGAGTTATTGGCAAAAGAGACCATGCCGATGATGTGGTGAGGGCACTGAAACTAAAACATCCTTCTACCGCGGTGTGGTGGTTCACAAAAGGGGAAAGGATGAAAATTCCATATCAAAGCTCTTTTTTTTTTTTTCCTCTCCCTTTCTTCTAAATTAATCTGAACTCTGAGTACCTTTAGAAAATAACACAGTTCATTACATTCAGATGAAAAGGTTTCAGGTCTTATCCTTCTTCCAATAGTGCCTGTGGTACAGCTGCTGTTGACCGGTTTACAGAAATTAAGACCTTGTTTTGGGGTGTTTTGACCTCTTTAATGTGGGTGTGGTATTTGTAGTATATGTACTGGGAACGATCATAGAATCGTTAAGGTTGGAAAAGACCTCCAGGATCATCTAGTCCAACTGTCAACCCAACACCTCCATGCCTACCAAACCATGTCCCGAAGTGCCACGTCTACACGTTTTTTGAACTCCTCCAGGGATGGTGACTCCACCACCTCTCTGGGCAGCCTGTTCCAACGCTTGACCACCCTTTGAGTAAAGAAATTTTTCCTAATATCCAATCTAAACCTCTCCTGACACAACTTGAGGCTATTTCTTCTTGCCCTATCGCTAGTTACTTGGGAGAAGTGATACAATGTTTCTAAAGTGCTGTCAAGACAGAAATTAACTGTGATTAGGCTTTTAGCTCATGGTCTGTCTTTGTTGTCTTAATGGCCTTGTGCAAGGGAAGACTTGTATCTAAGAGCACAAACTATAGCTAGCTCACCTGTTCTGTAAGATAACCCACCAAAACCCCCAAACAACTGCTCTTCAGGCTCTGAGTTAATGATGTGCCTGCCCCAGCCCTGCTGAAGCAAGACTATCAACGAGGGTAGTCTTTCTCTGGCCTGAGGGTCTTGGGGCTGAGGGAATGGGGGTCTCATGCACATTGCAGTGTTTTCTGTCTAGGAATTGTTTCTGTTGGTTTTGAATGCCTTGATTCGATCAAACACAAAATACCAAAACAACCCCAAATTTTGACTTTTTCACTTGTAAGTTCATCATGGGGACTTTGCATAAAGAGAAGAGTCAGGGGGCTGAAGTCAAGCTGTTGGAAGTCAACTTCGGCAGCAGCTTTGGGTCTGCAGGGCTGAAGGCTGGAGCCCTAATCTCCCTGCAGCTTTCTCACCATCAAGAAAACCAATCTTAGTCCCGGGGCTGCACATTAGTAGCATGACTGCTCTGCACCAGGCCGTGCCCGCGTGTCACCCTCATGGCTAAGCCGGTAGGGTAGGTGGTGGTTAGGGGTTTCTCCAAGCGCCTCAGTCAGATTCAAACTGTTTTATTAAACTGGTTAATTGGCAGTTTGAAAGGGAGGGGGGAAAAGAGAGGTCCTTAGGTCTCCCTGGTCAGTGCCAAGCCGCAGACTGTTAACTACTCCTGCCTTTCAGAAGCAATAACTGCGGGTTTGGGGAACATATGGAACCAACTAGCCGAAAGGCTTTTATGAGGAGCTTTAACAGGGGGCACGGTTTTGTGAGCAGAAATTCCAGTGGATGAGTTAATAGTTTCACTTTCCTTAGCTGTCCCTTTATAGGAACAACAACAACAAAGTCAGGCGCGTTCCTCCCACAGCCCCGGCTGTACAATGTGCCGATGCATCCAGGATTTCGTTTGGACACTGGGGGAGTCCTTTAGTAGATCCCGCAGGACGTGGTGTTTTGGAGCTATTTCCTGATGCTGACCTCATTAGGTGAGTTTCACAGCTCACTAATTCCTAGCAACAGCGCAAGAGATTCAAGGAAAGGGGAAACCCGTCTTCTGGAAACCAGTGGAACTGAACAGATTTGGGCAAACACTTTTATTGCTTTTCATTAATCTGGAAAATCAGGGACTTGGGGTTTTCTTTCTTTCTTTTTTTTTTTTCCCCCCAAGCCACTATTTTGACCTGAAACTATATATTTGATTTTCTATTTGACTACAGAGAAGGATAACAACAAAAGAACCACCCCTGAAGAACCATATACCTCAATATTTATGTTGCAGTTTGTTTTGAACCAAGCAGGAGTGTGGGCATTTCTTTTCCGGAGCTGCAATTTGGGCACTGACAGGATATAGTCACTTAAATGCTTCCAGTAATGCTTATTTAGTATTTACATTGTGGTGGCACATGTCCAAAAGAGAGAACAAAGGAAAACAATAGTTGCCTGCTCAAGAGCTGACATCATAGTATGAAATTTAAGTACTTGTTTTTGTGGTATTGTTATTAATCATGGCTCTATGCAGGGGTCATCCTGTAACTCCAGCTACTGGAGTCCTGTGAATGCAATGTTTGTAGTTCAGCCATGGTAAGCTTAGGACTGGAAAGTCATTTCTCCCCCATGACCTAACAGTGAAATTTGTCTGAGCACCAAAGTTTGGTCTGAGAGTTTTCTCCGGTTGCCTTTTGTTCTCAAGTCACCTATAGAGCAAACACTCCAGAAGAACACAGGTCCATTTCTCTTCAGCTTAAGACAAAATTTGTTTCTTCTGTTGTAATTCCTGAATTTTTTGTATATTCTGTTAGCAATATAGTTCATAAGGAAGTTTGGGACCGCTCAAGTATTTTAGCTGGTAATAAGGTTTCCTCGTCTTATTTTATGGTGGCTTCTCAGATGCCCCCATGAGGCTGTTCTTCCATTATGGCACTGTGGGACCACAGTCAGACAAATTGAAGAGGTGGCCCTGGCAACCTTTCCACTTGGTTAGAAATCCATAGTATTGCCTCCTAGACAAGGTGATAGGCACAGAGTTGAACTGCCGTCAGAATTTGTCAGAAACTGATTTCTGACAAAGCATGTGAGCGTTCAGGGTAATCAGCCAAAGTCAACTCACTCACCTATGCAAAAGTATTGAAAATGTAGAGCTGAAAGGATACAGCTAACTCTGCATCCTTGAGCTGATGTTCGGTGATGATCATGGCAAAGAATCCATGTACTGAATAGCATCTTTTAGAAAAATGAACATCTTATTTCTTCTTTTATGACGTTCAGGACAGTATGACTAAAAGATCTTACGAACAGCTGATGTAAACCAGACATGATACTGTATTTGATGAGGGATAACGTGGTTTTTGTTTTCTGGGCTTTTTTTACTCTCCTCAGCCACAGCCGAAAGCACTTAAGATGGATAAGGAGAAATCTCTCCTGTACAAAGGCCATGATTTCTCCTCTTTAGCTAGTGCATACAGCACTAGCATGCTGCTGGCTTTCAGGAGCCTTCAAACGTCCAGTCTGAAGTTGCAGACTCGTGGCACAATAAAACACGATACATGGTTTGCAAGAGTACCTTGGAACAAGTGGGATTTTTATCTAGCTTTGCTCCCAAAACCAAATACAATGAAGAACACGGTTTGTGATGGAAAGCCTCAAGTGTTCCTAAGCCCAGTCCAGGTACACGTCTATTCACTTCCCCTCCCTGTTTGAAAAGGTGGCAATGCTTTCTTAGATCTGTTTCTGTGGATTGGGTTTACTTGCCTAAAAGCCCAATCTCATTAAAATCTCGCATAAAATCAAACCATCTACTCCCACGGGCTTGCAAAAATGAAGTTCAAACTGTCCCAACGGCTGATACTGTTGCGTACATACCAACACTTCTATGCAATGCCAGCCCCCTTTGAAACCTTGAGACCCAATGCAGTTTTGTCTGCTTGCTTTATATGAGGGGTTTGGAGGTTTTCTAATATTTCATCTTTTGAAGTTGAACGTTAAATGGCTTAAACACTCAAGTTAATTTGTACGTGAGGTAGACTTTTGTAACCCATGCCTTCGATTAATGCGTGACTCCTGGCTCTGCAGTCCAGAGGCGTGTAGGGGAGAAATACTGTTTGAGTGTCAAGGTAATCAGTAAAGCTGTTTGCTTTACTGGCCTTCATTGGGCTGGTTTGATCCCGTGTCGAGGCTTGGAGTGAGCTTGCACATGAGTGGCAAAGGCTGGTCTCTGCAGATTTGGCTGCAGCTGACGTGCCCAAGATCATAAAGGCAAAAGAGCAAAGGCTAAAGCGAGGCAGCAGCACAGATGCTGTTGGGTAATGGTGAGAACAGTTGGCATGAACATAAGAAATGGCCCAGTCTTGTTCAGCAAGAAATGAAACTTGGGGTTTCTGTAGACCTTCCCCCTCCTGGGCATCCTTCAACTGAAGTCACCAGCGATGCAAGAGCTGTCCTCCTGCCCAGCTCTCCTGCATTCCCTCTGACCTTCCCGTGGCAGAAATGACTGGTCCAGCCCCCTTATCCTTGAGATGGCCATAGTCTGTGCAAAACAGCTGCTAAAATGTCTGGCCTGGTGGTTCCTGGTGCTGTGTGGAATTGGTGGTACCTGCTCTCTTAGGCAGTGAAACAGGACCCATAGGTCTGCCCTAAGGGCTGAAATGGTGTCTCCAAACACCCAGATAAAATCTGTGTGTTGGGTTGCTGCTTTGCATAGGAGAATGACACTGCTCGGATAAAAAGGCTTCCTCCTGGCAGGGTGAAAACCCCTTTCTGTTGCCCATGGTTGATTGGTCGCAAACAGGGGCCAGAGGCAGCCGTGCAGAAATGGCTTTCAAAGAGTGCCGATGTGAGGGACCATAAATTGCGTGAATAAAAATGCACTTTCCCAGAGCCGAAGTCATAACTTCCCATCACTTCCCAGAACAAATACTGTCTGCTATATTTATTAGGTGGGACTGTGTACAGGCAGTCACTCTAAGTGTGTTTATTTTGAAGTCATCAGTTGTTCAGTAATCTCAGGCACCTCTGGGGGATTTAACTCAGATAGAGGTTTAGGCTGGAGGTCCTGGGGTCACTGATATTAAGATAGAGAGAAGGAAAGGAAATGGCGTTGTTTTTGTGGCATTATCTGAACAATAAGGAAAAATAAATTCAGGTTTTAAGATGGCTTTAACCTGACTCTGAAGGAAATGGTCTACAAATCCAGCCAACAAGCAGGCAGCTGTGACAAGACCCCGCTTCTCTTTGAGTTTGTTTTGAGCCGCCCGACCAAAAACCATGGTGGTTATGACTTGATTAAGCAAGGCTTCTCTAGAAATCTGTTTTAAGTGGTTACAGTTTTCCTTTAGCATATTCAAGTGTTTGAGTTTCTAATTTTAACTTCCCTCCTAAAATAAAATCTCTTGAGTTGCTTTTCGAGCAGTAGTTTGAACCCAGCAATGAGCTCCCCGGCAGTGGTAGCAGCGTGCTGGACTTCGGCTGGTGGCCAGCATCACGTCTAGGTCCCAAAGCTGCTCAGGGGCAGAGAGCAGGGACACGAACGTCCTGACACTAACAAAGTCTGGGGTCCAGTGGACGGAGGTCCATCTACTGTTGTAAATGCCAAATAATTCATTCTGTCTCATGTGGATTCTTTGATGTCTTATAAGACGTGAACTCGTACTGTGGGCTTTTCTGCAGGCCGGCACTTATTTTTAGGGAACATATAAGCAATTTTCTTTAAGACCTCTGAACCTCTGCAAATGTGACTGAAATCAGCTAATAGGTTCCAAATTTTTTAGGAGGAGACAGACAGACCCAGAGCATTAATGCACAGGACTGGTTTCCTCAGGAAGCCAGAATTAAAAAAAAAAAAAGGGAAAAAAAAAAGGCATTGGGAGTAAAGTAAGGATTTGTTTATCGCCTTCTTAATATTTTATCGTAAAACATTCTGTCTTATCCTCAGGGTTTGCTGGTGGTTTGTATATGTGTGTGTCTGTGTGTATACATATTTTTGTATATAAAAACCAACAACATCCATTGTTTAAAAAATCAAAACTGAGAAGGATTTTACTAAAAGCATTTTGGGAAAACCTCTGCTCTCAGTTTTCCTGTCAACGTTTTTCTAAGCTTTTATTTTTATTAGCCAAAATGTTTAGAATCCCAGGAAATCCTGGGATGAACTGTTTCCTCTTCAAGCTGTAGCCCTTAGGGGAAAAAGAAAAAGCTCAGATCCTTTCAAAGGTTAGAAATTTTTCAAACTGTATTTTTTGCAGATTTTTTAAATTAGAGAAAAACTAAGTTAGGAATATGCTTAACTTCAGGTGGTGGTCCTGGGAAAGATTGATCTCTTTGTAGAAAAGCCTGAAGAGACTCTTAGATCTGGGCAAGGAAATCTTTTAGGCTTGGATCTTAATGGGGAACCGATTGCCGAACTGAGGTATAACAGGTTCAGTTGAAAGACCATCTTTATATTTTTTAAAAGTAAATTAAAAAATAACATTTGCTTTTCCTCAGCCAATTTGTGTATGTTAGTTAGCATGTAACAGCTTTGTATTAAGAGGCTGTTAATGCCCTGGAGATACTTATTGTTGTTGTTGTTGTTATTATTAAAAAATCTCAGATCATATTTGTTATATATCTGAGGTTTTGCAGGAGTAAATCCAATTGACTGTTTCCTTTCCTTCAGATAAACTTCAATGGGAATCATAACTTTAAACTAATAAGAACTTCCATCCTGCAAATACATATGTACATTGTTAATTTTAAAATCCTCTGGGGTTCACTCCTTAAAGTGGGTTCAGTTGCTTAAAGTTAAGAAGGTAAGTAAGAATATGTGTCACAGCCTGCAGCCTCGCTGGGCCAGCTGGAGCTCAGCAGGGGTTACTTCACCCAGATTTTGAGGTGGTGGTTATTCTTTGGGATGGATAGGGCACTGCTGTTATAAACGAGAGAAGCTGAAAATGCAGTGAAACATGAGGCTGAGGGATGCAGGAGTCTTTTAATGAAAAATGACACATCAATACAATTTTTCAGAACACTGAACTGGCAGTCACTACATATCACTTTATTTTAGGAAAAGTGCGTTTGCTTATTTATATAATTTGTGACAAACTGTCTTAACTGCTGCTGTTCTGATTTATTCATCTACTTTTTATCAAGTTTCTTTGGAAGGTTCTTGGAAAGCTGAACATGAAAAGCCCAGACTTGGTGGTTCAGTAACTGGTATAAATTACTCCCACAGTCTATCACAAATATAAAAAGATTTGTGGTAATTCATGTGAAATTTAGTAGCCTTTTTGGTAATGCAAGGGAAAAAAATATCATTTTTAAGGACATTTATTTTTTTGTTACCTAAATGTACATAGTAAAGAGTGCTTCTGCTTTGTTGGTATTTTCAGGTTTGAGATGGGGACACTCAACTAGTCTGCTGGGCCAGTGTTACAATTCAGTATCTCTGTTCACTTTGGAAAAGGGTGGGTGAAGGAGGACAGACTAAAGGAGGGAGACTAATAATGAATTTCCTAAAGTTCCTGCTACTAGAAGCATGCAGAAAGTCCCAATACAACAACTGGGACTTCAGAAATTCAGAAGATTTTGATTTTTATCAAAAACCTTCCAACTGACTTTGGGCTTTGGATTTAACCTAGCACACAGGAAACAGTCAGAAGCAACAGAAATTTCCTAATTTAGGGGCTTTTTCATTCCAACGTCTCTCATATAGCCAAATAGCACAGATAGCCTAGAAGTTCTCAGACCATGACCTCTGAGCAATATATACGTGTTGTGAAATTATACTTTATGCAGAATATCAAGGCTTTTATAATAAGGTCTTCTGCTAGTAGGGGACCTTGCATCTGACTCCCCTTCCAGCTGGGAATGCCTAAAGATCAGCCCTTGTTACTGTGGGCCAGGATGGGTCAACAGACTTCAGGTGCAAGCGAGTTTTTCAAAGTTTGGCCTCTTAGGCTTTGCTGCTTTGATTCCTAGTGTCTTTAACTCCTCCCTGTTTTTCTTGTCTGTGTTTCTACAGGTGCTGTTTGCTCTAAACCAAACACTGCTCCAACATGAAAGCCTCCGAGCAGGTAGTTTGCAAGCCCCGTATACCACTGAAGATCTCATCAAGCACTATAACTGTGGAGACCTGAATGCTGTCATATTCAACCATGACACTTCCCAGGTAAGCAAAAGGGTTGCGGATGGGCCAGCTAATTGAGACAAATCAGCTGCTTTATTAGCGATGTCCCTTACAGAGCCAGGAAGTGTCTCCTACCAAAACTCTGATCTGAAATTTCTACAATGGATATAATGATCTGTATGCATTAAAATTGAGGTGAATTGAGGTACAGAGAGATTAAGAACCTGGCATAAAGCCTATTAGGTGCCTACTGCACAGCAATAGGTAAAGCTTCGGTCTCGGGGTCATCACTTTATACTCCATCTCCTATTTCCCCTCTTCCTTTTGATGCCCTGTGTTTTGTTTCCACACATGCCTTGTTTGCCTGGTGAGAGAGTGGGGGTTCCTTGGTATTGCTTGGGCTCTGGGGAAGGGACTGCTTGGAAAACTTTCCTAAGAATGTGCCTGAAAAAAAGTTAATTATGGATGCTTGTGGGGCTGTTGAATGTAGTCCCCTCATTAAGGGCGGGGGAGGGGGGAGAAATCTTTGTAATATTTGAGCTTATATATGAAGAGGAAGTGAACCTCATGTAAACACTCTATAAAGTAAATAACTTCTCAAACATGTCATAATTCAATAATTTTGTATGTGTCTCAGGCAGCCCTTCAGTCTCTGTTTATCTTAGTTATCCAATGCTATTAAAAACTCTCAATGGAGCAGAAATCTGCTTTCCAGACCAGTTTGATAGTTCATGGCAAACTCTGAGATTCTCATTTAAGACCTAGGTTCCTCTTTCTCCTTTCCCATTAATTCTATGGAAACTTGGTCTTTGGATGTCATCTCCTACCTCTCCTTTTCTTGATAAATTTTCCCTTGTTCCTGTCTGAAGTGCAGTGACTTAGTTGGAGGGGACCTGTATAAACTTTGGCAGCCACAGTATTGTATATGTTTTGCCAATGGAAGTCCATTAAGTCGTTATAGTTGTTTACCATTAGCAAATGCAAATGAAGGATAACTATGTGATCTCAAGAGAGAACTGAGACAGGGTAAGCCCAGTCTGTTGATCTAGGCAGAGGTCTCTTGAGACATCTTATCTTGCCATTGCTATCGTGAGTTGCACAGGGCTCTGTGGGTCACTGGTTTCTCAGAGGAACACCTGGAGGATGGCCCCAACCTGTCTGTAAGCTAGCAAAATCTCCCAGCCACACTCCACAACATGGGTGTTTTTTCCAGAGGTCTTCTATGTCCCGCTGAAAAGTTCCAGGTAGAAATGTAAAAGACATCCAGGAGCAGCTGGAGCTGCTCTTCCCTGTCACCTATCACAGAACTAGCTTGCGCCTCAACGGGAGCAGAAGGACAGAAGCTTGGACAATTGGAGGTCCTCAAATTCTGGACAAATGGTCATGTCTCCTCTTTTTCCCTATCTGGTTATTGTTTTCAAATAGTAGAAAGAGTGGTTGATGGTAACAAATGGAATAAAATCCCTTTGCTGTCCTAGTTAATCCAGTCCTGGAGAGTGAAGCAGTGTTTTAGTGTGACTAAGCAGGACATAATAGGGTGGTTAATGTGGCAGTCCTAAACCAGAAGTCTGTGTAGCACCAAAGTTGCCAGAGCTGTTCTTTGTGGACAGCCCTGCACTGAAAAGTAAAGGGAGAAAGCAACTCAGTTAGGAATACATCTTTAAAGATGGGGTGTGTGAGTTGGAAAAGGTAGACAGCTCATGACTTTAGAGGATCCTGGAGAAGTCAATGGTTGTAACTATTCCTGTAATGTGCAAGCATGTGCAGCACACGAGATAAACACGTAATGATTTTGGAGAAATAACTCTTGCAAGGTGCGGTGGTATATTTGCCATAGATGCAAAGAAAGGACTGCTATTAGTAAAATCATGAAGGCAGTCCTGGCATCTGAATGTTCTGTGTCATCTCTTAATCTCTATCAATGTAATTTCTCCAGCAATAAAGCCTTTGTCCCTGAGACAAGTTGTTGCTGTTCACACTGGTTGCATTGACTCGCAGACATCTGTGATTTGTTGACACAATGTCCTGTAACAGACCCGTGGGTTAGACTTGAGAGGAACAGATTGCTGTAAAAACCTCTTTATCCCTGCAAATTCTTGGATCAAATGTGAGTTTAAAAACAGTGTTAAAGAAAGAAGAAAGAAGCCAACAACCAATCGGAGTTCAAGCACTGGTGTTAGTCATTGTCCCAAAGTGCACACAGTTGATAGAGATTATAACACTTACAGGCCATGGAAAATTAAAATCCCTATATGTATACTAGTCCCTGCAGAACTCTAAATGTTGTGGAGTATTTTCCTCTCATGGGCTGTTGTTTTTAATTTGGGTAAAGAGGTTTTTTGTTTGGTAGTGTTTTTATAAACCAGCTTTATACCATTTATTTTTAATTGCAAGCAGAACAAAATAGAAAATTAAAACCTAAAATAAACTCCCTATTCAGGTCAACTTTTGCCAGTTGCGGTAGTTCCAAAGTTTATTTTGTGTGTTTCTTGCAAGGATGATAGATGCTCTCTGCCATAGGGAATCTTTCCCATTTGGTTACGAAATGAGATTAGCCTGGCTTAAATATTACACGAAGCACCCTCCATGGGATCTTTCTCTTGAGACACTGCATGTAGGCACTGGAATTTGTCATGTGCTGAGAGTGTATTGCAGGTCTCATCAGGTGACAACAAAAGATAGGCCTACAAGTGCAGAAAAACTATAAATATCCCAAGTGAGATGTATCATCACTTAAGCTTCAGGGCAGGTACCCATGCCAATCTTGGGAGACAAGAGTGTCACAGTGGTTTTAGAAGGTGTGCCCATTCTTCCGTGATATCCAACTGCTGTCCTAGCACTTCAGAAGTCTGATAAGTCCTTGCACCTGGTACCATTAACGCAACTTTGAAATATCACATAGAAAGGAACAAAAATCAGGAATGGAGTTGTAAGACTCAGTGCTTATATGAGCGGTGGAGGTCAGGAATTCAGCTCCATCCCGCAGGGGCATGGAGACCTGCAGTAGGCTGTGACTCTCACTCTTTGAGGATTCATTTGGGGTCTGTTTATAAGGTTACTAGTGCCTGCTTGTCCCTTAAAGGTTAGCAGGAGCTGCAGAATAAAGGTGAACCTGTCCATCAGTTGCCTCAGTGCAGAGCCACTGGTTTAGGTCACTGCAATGGACTGGGAAGTAGCTGAGGAAGTCTAACGTAGCTGCGGGGACGGTGGTGGTGGTAGCGTGGAGTGTATGTCTAGGTGCAGGAACTTCCTAAGTTCCTCTAGCGTGGCTCTTGGGAGATGGAGCATCTTCAGTAGCCATCTGCAAGATGCTGAGATGCCTTTAGAGCAAAACTCATCCTGGAGCAGAAAGAAGGACCAGAAGTGGAAATACTAATACTGTTGACTTGAGGTGTTACGGGTGAGTTTCTTGAGCCTCCCTGAGGGAGTCTGGGAAATCCGCAGTTTCTCAGCGGCAGTCTTGTTGACTCCTGCAGTGTTTGGGAGGAGAGGGCAGAGTCCCCGGGGCTGAGTCTGTGCCACGGGGGTGCACAGAAGGGACCGTGCTGGGAGGAAAAGTGCAGGGAAAGTTATTTCCTAGGCTGAAGCGGGAGCTTGGGCACCAGGTCAGAGGACAGCTCCTTCGGCACCTGGGGACAGGGACAGGGACAGGACCGCACCAGGGAGATGCTGCCCGCCTTGGGGTTGAGAAGCCCGGCTTAGCTTAAAATGGAGGTGCTTAAAATGGAGGGGTGTGAGCAGGCCCCCAAATCCCTGCCGTTTTGCTGTCCCAGAGCCATCAGCACTGATGACAGTGGAGGACTAAACAAATCCTTCTCAGTTTCAGGTTTGTTTTTTTTTTTTACTTTTAATTAAGAACAGTGAAAGGGGGAAACACCTCTGCTTTCCTGTGGTTATATTACATTCTTCATTCCTTTCTCTCTCTCTTTTTCTTAAATTTTGTTTCCAAGCACCATTTTTCCAAACATATAAATCCTTATTTAAACTTAATAAAATTTTAAGGGGCTGAGTTTATTCAGTTAGATTATGACCCAAAAGTGGAATAGGAAACATCTATCCTGCTTCTACAGCCTTCTGCAAACACTTGATTCTCTTGTGACTTCTGCAGTCAAGAGGCTTACATTGGAGTTTCTGGGCAGAGAGTCAAAATGATACTGGAGAGAAAGTATTCTAAGTTAAAGATAGGATAGGCATATTTTCTGCTTCTTCTTCAGACTCTTTCCCCTCAAAGAAGTCATAGTTTCTTTCTCTCCTTTTGAAAAAACTTATTTACAAGTGAAGAGGCATTGGATTAGATCAGCAGCTTTAACTTCTGTGTTCTGTCTGATGCTCTTAGAAGGGAATTGAGGTCAGTATGTCCAGATACATTAAAATGCAAAAAATCTGTTAGTGCAAAATCATAAAGTTATCTACCTCCAGAGAATATTTTTTCTTACCGGACACAGTTAAGAAATTGCCTAATGACCTGAAGCCTTGGTGAGGAAAAAGTAGGATGCAGAACAAGTTATCTTGTATTTTGTTCCCTAAATCTGGTGTAACGGTCCTTTATTTAAACATTTTGAACTGATACGTCTAGAGTTTTGGGTTCAGGGATATCTTGCACCAGTTACTTCCTATGGTTGGTTTTGAGATGTTCAATTTTTTAAGGACAAGTCTGTAAAGCAGATTCATCTTTGCCAGCCTGGAATTAGCTGGTTCTGTGTTTCCTTGTATTCCTATGTACGCTTTATTAAGAGGGAAATTGAAAAGCCAAGGCTGATATTTTTCTCCTTGAACCCTTCCCCAAAACTATACTTGTGGTCTCCAGCTACTGTTTCTCCTCTTCTGTCATCAGTCATTCTCCTGACCTGAGGAGAGACTCCTGTCCAGGAGAAGATGGTTACTCCTCTCTTGTTGCTGATGGGGTGTATCAGAAGCATGCAGCTACACTGCTTACTTTACAGACAGTTTTCTTCAGGCCGGGTGATACAGGTTGCATACTTGTTATTTCCCTGTCCCCTTTAGGGTTAACAATACAATTCAAGAGTCATACCTGCCACTTCTAAAGCATCTTTCATCTAGACAGCCTTTATGTTTTGAATGTGTTTTAGACTGTATTGAAAGCCCACTGAAATCATGGAGAATATTTCCATGCCTTCAGCAGGCTTTGTATGAGCCCCAGTGGGCACAGCCATCATTGGTTATCAAAATGAAAAAATCAAGTTACGCCAGTGAATACCCCAGTTTATGGGCTTTATGCTCACCTGAGTATAATGATCTTCTTACTGCCAGGAGAGGTGAGGTGTTGGCTTCATCCTACACAGAAAAGCAAGCTATGCAATGAAGTTGCTTGGCAGTCACCAAAGCCTGCAGACATGTCTCAGTCCCTTTTGGGTGCTCAGGGCTTGCTGTACCTCCTTCTTCAGTCTGTGTCCATCAGAAATAACTGAGCTTTTTGTATAACTTACTAGAATGACGTCACCCGTATCTTGAGTTGCCTCTGCAACTTCAAAATCCCATGGATTCATGCTGAAACAGAGTGTTTGCCATCTGAAAACCATGTGATGATCCTGATAACAAGACTTTAGAGATCCATACGCTATCACCATGTCAGTAGTCAGCCTCCCTAAATTAAAGAAAAAAAGCTTTAGTGCATCATTTCACAATGCACTTGCTGTTTATAAATTGCCAGGTTGTGTTATGTACCCCTTTAAAAATGTTGTCATCCTGCATTTAAACCTGTCCTTGAAGATTTAAGGGTCCTGATAATTCTAATTACATCATTAACTTGCCCCGTTCTCATTCTGGATAAAAGACAACTGGATTTCTGGCTCACTTCTCAAATCAATGAAGACTATCTGTGGAATGCTCCAGCTTCAATAACTGCAGAAACACACAGCTGAGACCATTAGGTAGAGTGTTGAATGACGAGCAGACCTAATTTGTCCAAGGAATGGAGTTTTATCTAGGGCAAAGGAAGATAAATCCATAAACCGAAGGCACAGCTATTGTAACGCAACGCGCTGGAAGCGTCTTATCATTTTCAGCTGTAACAAAGTGCAGGTGAACTGGCACAGCCTCTCGTTCTTCCAGGGAAAATGATTATAGGCTTTCCAGCGAAGCAAGTGCAGGGTTGTCCTGGGCACCAAGGGAGCCGGTCCCACGAGGTTCTCATTCTGGGTCCAGGTGAGGGTCAGTAAACGCTTCCACGAGTGTGTGTTACAACTGACATCGATGGCAGTCCCGACGCTGCCCGGGTGTTTGGCAACACGTGTGCTTGTCACCGCTTGTGCCCCGATAGCAAGCAGAGGAGGTCTCCCACATTCTCTTCTTCGGGCTCTAGCACAGGATGCTGCTGGAGAGATGTTGCCTTCTCATGGTTCAGAAGAGCTCCTGATCTGCTGCGGTGGGATCGTACTTCCTTTCCACTTGCACCTGAGTTACAAGCTTTGTGTCTTGGTATATTGCGAGCATTTGGAAGTAAAAAAACAGAAGTGCAGCCAAAATTTTCAGAGTCTAATTTTCATATTATGTCAGAACAGGATTCCAAATTGGAGCAATATTGTATTTTGGCTTATGTGTTTCAGAAAATTGGTTACAGATCCAGATTGTGAGCGTTAAGTCTACTTGTTGATGACAGTGCTGGGGAAAACACTGCAGAGATTTTTTTATTATTATTAATAATCTGGAACACGCCCAGATAATTTTCATGGTACAGGTTTTGGAAATAGGTTCTTGCTTGAAAATTTTCTTTACGTGTTTGCATTTAGAGTTGTCTTACCTTGGAAGTTCCTTCCTCTTTCTGGTTTCCATGGAGAAAGCAATGGGAGAGGGAGAGAAAGTCAGAGAAAAATTGGAACAAGACATTTAAAGGCAAAGATTTTTCTTTCAAAGACTGCTGCGTTATTAGAAAAGGAACATATTCACCTGCAGAAAAGGGCTGATTTACATTAAAAACATTTAAGGATTGTTGACTACCTGTATTTATTAGTAAGGGAATAAACTGTAAAAGAGTATGAAAGAGTGATTGGTAAAAACATTTGGAGTTCAAGGTAGTAGCATGCTGCTTTCTGTGCATTGCTGTATGTTTACAGTAAAGCATTTACTATCCCTTCTTTTTAAAGAGCTGGTTTATGAAGTGTTTCTTGGAAAGACTTGTTCAAGAGAAATGAGAAAGACTTGTTAGTTTTTTAAACAATATCTTATGGGTTGAATGTACAAAATGCTTTTTCTCCCTTTGTGTTTTATCCAGAAGATGTATTCGTCACCTCATTATGACAGGGGGAGGAAAAAAGTGGGACAAGGGGGCAATTTGGTTGTCTTTGCTGACTTGGCAGAATTAGTATCAGACATTATCCAAAAAGGCCGTGTTCTTGGGCACTCCTTGACACAACACTCCTTGATCTGACACTATTATTGCATTTTACTGAGTAGCAAACACCGTAGATCAGGTTCTCCAGTGTAAACTGGTTGTGCTCTCTGATGGGGGCGTCAGACCCGGATCTTCTCTTCTCTCCTCTGGGAGAGATGATTGCTGATAAACCCAAAGTCAAGGCTTATACAGCAACACCAGCTGAGACGCAAAGAAATCAGTTTCAAGGATAACTTGGTTTGTCTCTACTTCACTGACTTCATCTGAATTATTCCTTATTTTTCTCCTGATTGGTCCCTGTTCCATTTCCAAATGCTTGCTTGGAGACGTTCTGCATCTTTACGTCCTATACTAGACCTCTCAAACAACCCCACCTTAAAAAAAAATTAAAATTAGTTCAAGAGTCATTGTCCAATTTGTTCCAGATGCCAGCATGGCTAGAAAGCTTAGGCTGGTTGGATTTGGAGTAGCCTGGAGTTTTGCTAGGATCAAACAGGAGGGCAGGGCTCTCTACACACAGCACTGCCTTGTAGTGCCAGCTCCGGAGGTCTCGTGTCCAGCCCAGCTGCTGTTGCGTTATTAACCGACTTTTTGCTCCTTGCTAAGTTGTGTGATATTTTGCAAACCATATCTTTTGAATCACTTTTGCCTTGGGTTAAAATCATGTTGCAAACTTCACAAAAACATTCAGGCTTTCCCTAACATCTTACTAAACAGGGATGGCAAGAAACTCACTGAAGAACCCTCAACAACCAAACCTGAGTTTGTACCCGCTACTGACCAGCTGTTCTCCCACTGTGTAACAGAAGACAAAATGAAAAATACCTTTGGAAAAAGAATTGCAATGCTTTAATAAACCAACCCCCAAAACCAAACCTTCTGGCCCCATTTTTTTTTACTTTATTGCCCTGCTTTGCCCTTTGATCAGTATCTTTACTTGGGTGTCATGGCAATATAATAGGTGATGGTTTTAGTGTCAGAACAGAAAAAAAAATTCTTTGTCAAAGGACACAAAGCATTTGGAAGGGAAATAGAAAAACTTGAACTTTTCCATATGTTTGCAAGCTCATGAAAGCTAGCCTCAAAAAAATCCCAGTGTTAAAGGGGTTTTAAATGGGGCGGGAGTATCATTAGGTAGTTAAGATTTACCCTCCCCGCTGAAACCCAGACCTTTATTTGCATACACTGCAGGCTTGTCATCCTTATTCAATTAATGAACAGGTCCCTGTAATCTGGTCCTAAATATACACTGCATAGCTGGGTGAAGCTTGCAGAAGGGAGGCTGGGATCATTGTTCTGACTGTGTTTTGTTAAGACTTCTTTAATCAAAACATTCATTCAGATAGAGAGGCCGGCTGCATATTTTGGCATCGCTACCAAGGGGAGCAGGGACGGGGTTGGGGTGGGGAGGGAGGCCTTGGGGGAGGGGTTGGTGTTGCTTGCTTCTTTTTTTTTTTCTTTCTTTTTTTCCTAAGTGCTTGGAAAGCAACTATTTAACTGGTGTGGAAAAACAAATAGGAAACATACATGGAGGTCATGACTTCTCAGGGATTTGTTGAAAGTCTTTTATTTTTTTCACAGGGATAAAAGTATCACCACCACCACCCCCCCCAAGCTGTTTGTGAGATGCACAGCCCATCCCTGTGGCCTTTCTGCCTTTTTTTTTCCTCCCCCCCTTTATTTATTTATTTTTTTAAAAACATGCTTCCTTTCAACCCAGATGCACTAGAGAAAGTAAAACCGGGCAGGACGCACGGCTGTCGTTTGGCCAGGTACCGCCTGGGAGAACAGCAATGGCAGGATGGGTTTGGGGCTCCCAGGAAGGGTCTCCACGCGGGTGCGGTGGGGGCTGAAGCTGCAGGGACAGGGGTGTCCAGGCGCTGCGGGGGCTGCGGCCCACCCTGCCTGCAGGCAAGTTTACACTCAGGCCAGCAATGACTCCTACAGCTTTTGTGTCATCTGCAGGATTATTTTATAAAAGTATCATGCACTATCCATAGAGACTTCCCTAGCTTTCAGCCTACTTTTCTCCCTCCCCGTCTCGTCCTATTTGTAATTTTCCTCTATTTATAAATTTAGATGCTCCAGTCACTCATAGAGGTGAGCTCGCTAATTTGAAATCCCATTTCAAAGACCTCCATTTTTACACTCAAGTTGCCACGCCATGCTGAGAGGTACCCAAGCTAGCTTTAAATCGGGTAGGCCAATTATAGAAAGCTTGCTGGCGTGAACTGCAATGTATCTGCAATGTCTGTGGATGCCGAGCAGTGATGTGGGTGGGCAGGGATTAGCTCACAGCCAGAAGTGGCTCCCCACAGCTGGTCCCAAGAAATGAGCTTACTCTTACACTGGGTCTCCTTGTGCTCTCAGACTTTCTTCCCTCCCTCACTTCCCTTCAAGCAAAAAGCATTTTTACTTTTTTTTCCCCTCCATCCTCCTCCAGATATTTTCTGCGGGTTTCTGATGCCCTACAATACTGGGGTTGTGCGAGGAGACTCTTCTCCTCCTCTTCCAGCCATTGCTATTTCCAGGGAAAAGGGTGCAGACAGGCTGCTAGGGTAGCGAGCCATGTGTCCCCTTCCTCTGAGGCAGCAGATGGAGAAAACAACGCGTAGGAGAAGAGCAGGGCTGGGCTTGCTGGCATGGGGGTGTGAGACACCCCGACCTCAGCCGCTGCCCGGGGAGCCCGAACACCTCCCCGTGGGATGGGAGCGGGGGCCTTACCAGCGCAGCTCAGCGACAGGAGTCATCAGCCTTTAGCTCAGAGAGGATTAGACGTGCCTAAGCAGAGCAGAAATGCTGGAAACTGCAGCAACGCATCCCAGTTGCAGTGAATCGGAGCCAGAAAACAGTTCAGGGTTCATAAGCCCCTCTCCGTTAGGCCCCTGGTTCACAAGACCACACTTTCCACCGAGGGAGAGCTGGCTGTCCCTTTGCCTTGCAGTTTTTCAGGGCTGCTCCCTGCTTTCAGAGGTTTGGGACACTACAGATTCCTGCTAAGCCAAGTGACGTGATGGAAAATCCATTCCCGCTGTGGAAATGCTGAGTTGGTCCAAATCCCAACAGCGCTTCCCAAAGGGCTCCTTGGCACAGGGACAGCTGTGGCCGGGCAGCGTGGCTGGTGGGCAAGTGTGGGTGGGAGAAGTGCAACTGGCTTTTTGATGTGTGCGCAAAACTTGCGAGCCTCTGGCTGCAGTGAGAGTTGTCCCTGGGGAACTGCTCCGCTTTCTGCGAAGGGGTGGGAACAAAACTGGATGAGCGCAGACTGGGGATGCGTTTAAGCTTTCTGTGACTTCAAATCAGTCGGAGTCTGTATCTGAGTTTGGTGTCAGGGTATGCTTCTAATAAACAGTTTTAGCAGCCCAAAATCCACCAAATCGACATACCTATCCTGACCACGACCTCCAAAATGTGCTGAATGTGCCTATAATATATTCTCAAGTCCCATCTTGGGTAGATGTTTGCCCTGGGAAAGGAGTGATGGAACTGACTTATCCTGAAGATCAAAGACTCCTTTTACAGTCCCCTCAGGCTTCTAACATGTTACCTTAAATTTTGGTGCTTAAAAGAAAGCAATCACAATGTTAATCACAATGTTCTTGAACTGGACACCATTTTGTAGAGCTCCTTCCTGGTTTCCCTTTTCCATAGCAAGCTGGAATCTCATCTTCTTGGCAGCTGCCAGCTTTGGGCTTTGGACTAAATCAGATTAACCAGACACCCCCTCCTTGGCCAGCGAAGGTCTCTGTCAGGATGGAAGCTCAGGAGTGCTGGAGGAAAACCAGTTGAGTCAGCAGCAGCTTTCATCTCTTCAGCAGCCACGTCCTCCTACATCAAGAGATGCTTGCTCTTGCAGCCCGTTCACTTTGCACAATTTGAATCCTCCGTACCAGAGGCTGCAGTAAGTGGATATTGCTCTCCCAGATGCCAGAAGGGTCCATAAATCTGAGGGAAACAGGTGTCTTCCGAGTCCAGAGCAGTTTATTTTGCAGCAGTGCAGTAAAAACCACAATGCCCTGTCAGGGCTGGTTAACGGGCGGGTATCCTCCCTTCATAAACGAATGATAACTCGAGCTCGGATGTCAGCCTCTGACCCAAGAAGGGCTGGTGTGAATTTAGGGCCGTTTGGTTTGTCGGAGGAGCCAGCGGGTTTTGGGACGCTGCTTTGGCTCCCTGGCAGCCCCCATAAGCCACGCTGTCAGCTCTTGAGATCCTTATCTTGCATAGTGCTGTCAACCGTATAAAAGTTCCTGACCTGCGTGGTACAGGGAAAATCCTTCAAAGCGTGATCCCTTACTTGTCTTCTGGCCTCTGCCCATGTAAAGCTCATAAACTACAAGACTAATAAAGAGAACCCAATCTTTATCATGTTTTAAAAAAAATTAATGTAGTTGGCGTGATCTGGGAACAACTCCCTGCTAACAACTAGAGATAAGGATTACTAGCATGGAGGCTGAGCCCTCCTGTTGGGGAAAGATGGATGGGGTTTGTATTGAGGTGCTGGACTGGAACTTGGGAAGCTGATGGCCAACGCTCCTCCACCTTGCCATAGACATCCCTTGTGACCCTGGGAGTGCCTCCTCCTGTTTTCTCTATTTAGCCTGTGAACACTCTGGGGAGAGAAGGAGAAATAAGGCAGTTTTATTATTAAGAGATTCCTCTGCAAGGATTAGTGATAATACTGTACTTGCAGCAGTCTGGAGTTTGGACATTGCACAGGAGGTGAGGCTGGAAAGCCATTAGTTATCTGCTGATTAGGAGACAGTGGGAGAGAGGAGTCTCAGAAGCCAAGAGACCAAGATATAGGAAGATAATGGCAGGAAAGGTTTTAGGATCACTACATTTTCCACGGCAGGGGTTGGCTTCCCATTTTTCTATTTCAGCTTCCTCTTCTCCATCTGCAGATAGACTTATGGTTGAAGACCACCTCTGCCTGCACACAGGCAAGAAAGGGCACGCAGCCCTTTATTCTAATGTTGGTAGTAGTGGGTTTTCATTGACATAATCTTACAGTTTGAATGCACATTCCAAAAATAGGCTAGCATCACTGGAACAGAACAAGGCTAAAAAAGGTTATCAGAGGATTGGGAAATGTAGTGTGTAGGACTAGGAACGATAACACTATTCCTCCACATCTGATTGTGATTTGATACTGGACTGAATCTAGAGCAGTTCCACTGTAGCCAATAGATCCAAAGCAGGGAAAAAAAATGTTAACCGAAGTTGATGGTGCTTATATGTGTCCAAAGAAATTATTTGCAGATAGATATTCACAACTCTGGAATCATGCCTCTGTCCAGAATATTTGTCCAAATATTAAAAAAATAGTAAATAAGAAAATGTATTTAAATGTAGTCTGGTGTTTATGGATTTTCGGCTGAACTTTGGCAGTAAGCCCTAAATGTGATAAAAGACCGCACCAATATATTTTGCTTTTCTCTTCTTTTTTTTTTTTTCCGTTTCTTTCTCTCTGTCTCTATAGACAAAGCTGACAGCATAGCACATATCTTGAGATATGGCTGATGTATTTTTCTAAGCTAAAGTATGTCGTTAGCTCTTATGCTAATGATTGCAGCAGAATCCCAACCTCCTTCCACAAAGTATTTTGGGAAGAGAGGTTACTGCTGAGCATCGTCTTGGACTTTGGACCCTCCTTTGGGTCCTTCAACAGCTAGATTTAGCCAGTGCCTTGTATGTAACATCAAGTTGGAAAGTCCCCATTTTACAGATGGACTTTTGAGAGACAGGAGGAATAAAGCCAAATGCTTCAAAGATACTTAGTGGAGGTTAAGTGCTGAGTTTCCTTTGAAGGTCTAAACCGAAATGACATGCTTGTGATCATGCAAGAGATTTGTATCACCCGTGGGAACAGAACCATTTTTTCAGGGTAGTGTCATAACCACTCCACAATCCTTCCTCTTTCTTCTTCCTAAAGCTCCCACTGACTTCAAAGGTGAAGAATTATGGCCTGCATCCCTCAGCACTGTGAGCTCGGATGTGTGTGCAGAGCTTTACCCACACATATATTCCATCAGGGATACTGACTCAAGTAAAATTACACAGGCACTGTGGAGGGGAAGAAATTTCTGCAAGGCTGGAACTTAACTTCTTTTTTGTTCTCATATTCTCTGCCTTTAACCTCAAAAGCTTAACTAAGAAATGCAGGGAGTACCTAATGACTGAGTTTGGGGTCCATCTATACTGTCCATAGGAGAGCCATAACCCAAAGTAAATAGGAATAGAAAAAAGGAAGAGTTCTAGCTGATTCAGTCAAACAAAATATTCTTTCTTTTGAACACCTCTGGACAGAAAGAATCTATTTATGTCTTGCCATGTATATCCACTACAAAGTGCGCATGCCCCAGGTGATGGGTAGCACTGTCTTTTTCTGCTGATCCAATTGCTACTCTCCTAGATGAACAGCAAAATTAGAAGTTAGGATTTTTCAACAGTCACATCACCACCCCGCTATACATTTAAATACTGGTAGCAGTATTCAGCTATTATCAGGAGGTCAGCCCCTTACCCATTGGCACAGCAAATGTCTCATCTGTTCACTCTCAGTTCAAAACAACAAATACCTATCATTAAAATGTTAAAATTATTTTTTACACTGAATGGAAACAAAAATATTTGATAAAGTTGAAGAGGTAAGGTGCATCCCTCTGGTGCGTTCTTTAGCCCATCCTTTTAAAACAACAGATTTTCTTTTTTCAAAAAAACCCCTTAAATCCTGGCTGCAGTTAACAGCTTCCTAATTGCGTGTGACTGTTTCTTGACTTCCTGATCCCTGTCTGGTGGTTAGGAATCCAAAGGGTTTCTTAAATCAACAGGAGCAGCTGCCTGCTTGAAGCCAGGCATGGTGTTTGTCACCGACCGTGGAAAGGAACTGCGATACGGGGTGGAGAGGAGGTGATTAATGGGGCCAGTGTCATAGCTCAGAGTGTGGTTGCACTACTGTGTACGGGCATACTTAATTCAATCATTTATCTCTGTCCTCTGCCACACACATGCAGAAACATACGTGCAGGTTTTATTTTTGCCATTGATGGAGCAGTCATTAGAAATACAGGAATGCACAAGGTGCAGCGGGATCTGTAGCTGATGATGTGCCTCTAGAGGTGATGCCTTCCTTTGTCTTGTTCTTTGGACAAGCATGAGAAAAGCTGACAAAACCCAGTCCTTGGTTTTAAATTTATCTCTCTGCCATTGGCAAACTTTTTCTCATAGAAGAGAAAGAAAGGAAGGGAGGGGAAAAAAAGCCAAGTAAATGGCTCCATTTTGTGGACTGTATTTTCGGTTAGATAAAGAGGAGAAACAAACCATGGGTTGAATGTGGACGTAGGGTTGCAAGCGATGGCGTTGCACAAGCTGAAGGAAGGTGCATTTCTTCTTGGCAAAGACCCACTTGGTCAAGGTCTGAACACAACTGCTGTCCTTCGGCTATCTAGACCTCCAGCATCAGAGCTTTCCCCTGGTTGGAGCGGGATGCACAAAGCCATTTGATCCCCCAGCATTGCTGCCCCTTTTTTGTGTAAGAGCAGATTGTCCTTACAGGCAATGCCGTACCTTGCCTTCCCCAAACCATCACAGGTGATTCAAGGCCAGGTCCCATCAGTTCAAAGCCTTCACTTCCCTTCAGCCAAAAGCCAGGAAGAGAAGACTTTCTCTTATGTGGATGTTGAGCCTTCAGATGTTCCCAAAAAATTTCACCTTCCATTTCAGTCTCTGAAGGCTCCCCTGGCTCCTGTCTCAGCTACATCACTCCATTAAACACAGAGCCTCAGTACAGAGATACAAAGCCTTGTGATATCTGTGTGGACCAGCTGATCTACGTTGCAGAGGTCACTGCAAGTGTAAAACGGCTGCTCGTTCCTCAGACTTTATTCCTACAGTAAAAATCTCTCCCTGCCTTTCACCAGGAATTGAAGCCACTACATCCTTTGCTGCCGTAGCCGGCAGCGTTTTACCCCTCCGACACCAGCAGACTCCTCCTGTGTCCCTTTGAGACAAATGCACATTCTTGCCAGATGTCGAGGCAGCTTCCTTGTGTATTAACAGGAAACTCATGTCTCTGATAGGCCTGGCTTAATGGGACTTATTATTTGCTGAGTGCTGGCAAAGGGCTAAACTGAGTCCAAGGTGCAATGTACTTGCATGCTCTGTGGAGTTCACAAGATACACTGGAGAAGCCAAGCCATGCTGGAAAGCCCAGAGGAAAGAATGACTCAGGGTAATGCAACTGAACCCCTAAGGAGGGACGCGCTGTGAGACATACGGTGATTTGGCAAAGCAGTTTGAGAAGTCGTTTGGAAAATCAAAGGTCCACCTGGTCCACATGGACCAACAGGCTAGGGCAGGTTGCTGTTGGCAGAAGTGTTAACTCCAGCCATATGGGATTCCCCAGCTGAGGAGATGTGGTGCCCATTTCTGGCTCACCCAGCCGGGTACAGCCTTTGATGGGAATCCAGAGCAAGGCCTAGACTTGTCGTTCTGCGTAATGCATGGTGAGAAATCTCTGCTTCTCGGTCCCCCACACATTAGGAGGGCTGTAGCTGAGGCTGTGATGAAAAAGCTTTAAGGAGAGCCACTGGGATGATGGAAATTAGTTCTTTCCATAAGACTTGCTGAAAGCTTTCAGAGAGGCAGTATGAGTGAAAAGGGTGGGAAGAGACAAAACTTGTTGTGATAAAATCAGGTGGCCAAGAGGGAGGGTAAGAGGTGGGCTGAAAAACAAAGACTAAAGTCAAGTATTAGAAAATGAGTACAGGAATTTGGTATAGTAGAAAACCAGAGACAGAATTAACCAAAGTAACAGAGTCCTTGCATCAAGTATTGCAATACAGTGAGGGATGTTCCTCTTATGGGCTGCGCATGCAATATCATTACCACTGACTCAGATAAGCACTGGTAATCCTGGCAGCTTTACATGCACTTGGGGACTCAGAAATCTGAACCTGGATTTTGCAGCTTAAGCTGCTTTCCAGTGGTGAGGCACGGAAAATCGCCGGAAGGTGCCTGGGTCCTGTTAGCAGTCATCAAACACTGCCCACCTACAGCGCTTCTTGCTGCAGGGCCCGTAGGCTCCCGAACTCTCATGGTAGACCTGGGACCCTCACCGTGTCAAAACAAGTTGCCTGTCCTAATAATCAGAGACTTTTGGTTTGTCTGTCCATTATAGCTTGGGTCTTGGCTCATTCCTGGGTCTGCTGCCCTGACTAGAATGATCCGTGGGGTTTCAGCCTTTCTTCTGTGCCTGTGAACATCTCTCCTCACAAAAACAGGGACCAAAGGAGCCATTCTTGTGGAAATCCCTTCCTCAGAAATATCAGGAATGTTCCAGGGATTTATGTGTTGCAATGCATGGACTTCTCTAGTGAGACCTAATAGCATCTAAAGCTGCAAGAAAGATGAGAACGTTTACATCTTCCCATGGCTGGATTTGCTAACCTTTCCTATTTTTTAACTGTTGGGTTATAAAAAAGGAGCATATACAAGCCAAATCTTGCAGTCCTTACTCAAGTTCATGGTGACATTGGCTGAGAACAGATGACAGGACTTGTTCTGGTATTAAATAGCCAATGAACTGCGTTGAACAAGCAGAGAATAAAGGTTTTAGTAACTCACCCAAATGTAACACCTAAAACTACATCCTGCTGAAGGAACAGAGAAAAGTCAAAATGAACTTAAGTTTCATTTAGTAAAATATTAGCTTCGCTTTAAAAAAAAAAACAACGTGTGTTGGTTGGTGATTTGTTTTTTCTTTGTAGAGAACAGCAACCTCACAAACTCTCATCCTCTAGTGGTTTTTTTGTATGATAATGATGCTCCAGTGGTTTAAATAAGGCTAGATTAAACCAACCAGTGTTTTGGGGATTACTTGACCACTGTTACCTGAACTACAGTCTCTCTCTCTCCATTTCAGGTCCCTAACTTCATCAACACAACACTCCCACCCCATGAGCAGGTGACGGCTCAGGAGATAGACAGCTACTTCAGACAGGAGCTCATCTACAAGAGGAATGAGAGGATGGGGAAGAGAGTCATGGCGCTTTTAAGGGAGAACACAGACAAGAGCTTCTTCTTTGCCTTTGGAGCAGGTACAGCATGAATTTTTCTGTTTTACTCAGTTATCATGATTGGAAGTAAAGTGGTTTGAATGCGTCAGGATTTTGTCTCTAGTCCTGCTGGAAGATTTCTTAGGGGACTTCCCTTTGAAGTAGAAAGGCTTTTGTTTGTCTAAACCTGCTTCTAAAATGCAGTGAGTTGATGTAGGAGGTGGCTCTGGGTCCAGCCGGGCTGTGGACAGGCTGCACTCCTTTGCTTTCCATCCGATTGTAGAAATACGAAGCTGTTAATGCTTTTCACGCTGTTGTGTTTGTTCCCTTCCCAGCCCAACCTGTGGGCTGCTTGGGTTATGTTCACACCATGGTTGTGCTTGTGGCCGCAGGTGTAGGAGATGGTTGAAGTGCCTTTGAATTTGCAAGCCCAGGTACTGACGGCAGTGACTGTGGGAATACAAACCTTGCTGTGGCATAGACGTATGCGTGGCTCAGGGTGCTGGCCTGGGGTTTCAAACTTTTTGGGGTTGCTGTAGCTAGACTTTCTCGATGGGTGACTTAGCTACTTTGGTGGTGTGTCTGTACAGACTGGCTGGTTTTGGACCTTGCACAAGCACATGAGTTATGTGTGTAGCTAAATCATTTTAAATCATTTTAAATCATTAAGTAAAAATCCAGTGCATCCCTCTGCCTGTTTAAATTCTCTCCATGAAGTCTGCAGAACAAAGATGTCTATAGTACATCTGTGAGTCTGCGACAGTATGTGCTACTGCCCTTTTTCTCCCTTTTTTAATTTCTTTTCCCTTTCAAATGGAATTCACATTTCTGTGTGATAAGAGTATAAATAATAACTGTTCAGGCCCCAGTTCAGCAGAATCCTGAGCACCAGCTTAAGTGGCTCTTTGAGCTCCCTCGATTTTCAAGGCAGCCTGAGATTGTCATGCCGAGCACCGATCCGCTCCTCCTGCTCCCTCTCCTTGACAATTTCTCATTTTTGACAGAACTTTGCTTCTCATCCCATGGCTCTTGCTATGAACTTTGGCAACAACTCACCTTTTGCTACTCACTTCAGTGGGAATTTTTATTAAAGACTGCAGGGTTTAGCAGAGATAGATGCATTTTGATTTATTTATTTTTTGAGTATATCCAGACTGAATTTTCCCAAGCTTATTTAATCTCAAGCTTGCCTGATATTTCTGTCCGAGGAGTTTTGCTTAACTGTTTTTACAGTAGGAAAATATATCGTGGTGGTTCATAATTGGACAGGGATTAATAAAAAACAGCTTGTCTAGCCCATGGAGCGAGGTTTGTCAGAGATTATTGAATATGATGGTTTTGATGTAGTCTCCAGTTTTGGAAGTCCCTTAACCAGTATATACTGGAGCTGGGAGGGTAAATTGGCATCATTGCACACTTGCCCTGCTCTGTACGTGCTTTTCCTGGGCATCAGTTACAGACCATGGCTTGAGACAGGATCTTGGGACTAGATGGGTCATGGATCCAATCCACTGCAGCTATGTGTATGTGCTAATGACAGAAATGAAATTAAGCAAATGGATGCTAATTACTCATTGCTTTCCATAGAAAATTGCATCTAAGTTGTAGGAGGTTTGAGCTTGCGTTCCCTGTCCCCATTGGAGAGCATCTACCCGAAACTCCCAGGCAGCATCACTTGGGAGAGCTGGCTCATGAAAAGCAAGTCTCGTTTTGTCCTTTAATCTCCATTTTTGGTGATGTTGAAAACCGCCTTTGTTGCTGGGTTATTTCTTTTTCCCAGCACTGACTGTAGTAGGACAGAACAGACACATGCAGGAGGATTTATTGAAAACTGGGGCACAGGAGATGCCGAGGAAAGCTTTTTGTTTTGGGTTCTTTGTTCCAGCATCCCTTTGGCCTTTCTCACTAAAGCGGGCTATCCCTGCAGGCCATCCCTACTTAAGTACAATTAATTCCTCCTCTCTTCTCTGGGGTGTTTTTTTCTTTGTGCAGTAAGTACTGAGAAAATTATTAATTTTTCAGTGCCAAAACTTTTATGTGGCCGAAGTGCAAGCAAGTTCATTTTCTCTTATGATTCAAATGCAGTTTTTCTCCTGAGGGTTTTTGTTGGTTTGTTTTTGTTGGGTTTTTTTTCCATGCACTGACTTATAAGAATGGCTTTTATAGATAAAGTTAGTATTTCGCATTCTTGTATCTACTTCTTGAATTTCAAGGAGATTTTTTGGTATGTGCTTGGGTCATGAATTCAAATTGTTTTCTAAAACCTTGAGGGTTTGGTTTTGCTTTTTATAAAAGTGAAGGGTGAAAAGTTTGATGAAAGTTTGATGAAAGTTGAGGCATTCACGTATTCCCATGAATTCTGAAGTGCAAAATTTTAAGAATGCACCTTTGGTTAGGACAGGCGTGATAGAATCTGCAGGAGTGCATTTGCTCTCAGAACAGTGCGAAAGTTATTTCACTTCATCTAAGATTCTGCATATTTAAGACTAACACGATGTAGGGGGAATAATGTGGAAAAAAATATTCTATCTTATGTACTCCAGAAGGTATTGTTCTTACGCTAATCGTGATCTCTGCTTTAATCCATTTATTTTGAGGATATTGGAACTATTGAATGAATAATAATTTAATTATATATGTATATTATGAATTGGTTTCCAAATTTCATAATCTCCATCATAGTTACTGGGAAGGGAAGAACTGGATAAAACTGTGCTGGCAAATAAAATGAGGAAAATAAGTATTTTCCTAAATAAGAAAATAAGCCTGTTACAAGAAAAGCACCTCGGAAAAACTTCACCAAATGCAATGTTACGGACCGGGGCTGCTGTAGGAGGGAGTCCCAAGCTGCACGATGATTTATTTGGACTCGGTGGCATCCTGTAACTCGCAGGTATAACCGGAGCCAAGGGGCTTGGGTCCTACCCTGAAAACAGCCCTCGGAGGCAGAGCCCTGCCTGGTTCCTCCGCTGGCCTCCCCATGGGGAGCCAGCCCTGGTGAAAACTGCCGTAGTTGGCTTTACCTGGCTCTTGCGCAGCTGCATGTAGCAACTGAGGCTCTGTTGCTCTGTCGGGGCACCGTCCTCAGCTTGATTTAAGATCCCAGTGCCATGGATGCAAAGACACCTTGCGTGGTGTCTCCTGGCTTAGTCAAGCAATTACACTAATTTAGTGTTAGGCACTACTGAACTACCCATCCATGCAGTTGTCTTTGCAAATTACAGTCTGGTTCGGTTCAGCATATCCTTCTCAATGACTGCGGCAGCAAGAAGTCTATAAAATATAGACTCCTCCAGGAGTATGTACTGTTGTTTGGAGGGGAAAAAAAAAAAAAAACCAACCCCACACACAGGGGTCACTGTGACCAAAAGCAGTAGTTTACAGGATGAAAACCATGGCTGGCTTCAGCTGTGAAACAAGACGACGATACCCTGGCTGCCTGGTGGTGCAGGAGCTGGAGGCTGCCAGTGTCTGTCAGCAGAAAGTGTGGTCGATGTCGTGGGTTTGGACTGGCAGAAATCCCTTCGGGGTTGAAAGGTGGTAGAGTGTAAAGCCCTGTCCCCGTAACAAAAAATGTATTTTACCATCAGAAAAGCTGTAGCTCATCCAGCGTAAGCTGAATTCCCACCTGGCTGGATGAAAACACGTGGCTGGAGGGGAGTGCAGGTGGAGGGAGATGTGGCAACTCCTCTCACCAGATCTAAGTAACCTTCACGTAAGGCAAGATGCCATACCCTGGTCCCACCAGATCTGGCAGGTCAGGTCACATGGAAACATCCTCACTGGTTTCAGATGGAAAGGGATCAAAAAGGTCCAAGAAATAAAAATTGCATGGAAGTTGGTGCAGAGTGCCACTCGGGTGCAGCAGGAGTCATCCTGGGAAAAGCACTGCTGTTTTTCTGAAGAACGCTTATTTCCCAGTAAAGCTGTGGCTATGGGGCTGATTGGAATATAGCAGGCAGTTAATCTAGTTGCCTGTGCAACTCTGCATGTTTATGGCCTGGTTATTAGCTATTTTATACATAAAATTTCTACCTTCTTCATCCTGCCTTGCTTTTAAATGAAGGCTGATCAAAATCTTTCAGCTGATAGTTTTTTTGTAGAAAATTGGGCATTTGGGGAAAACAGAATTTTTCTGTTTACTTCTGAAAAAGCAGGTCCGCTTCTTGCAGACATTGATCAAAATCCCAAGTGCTTGGGTGTCATTGTTCTCCTCTGTAAACTGGGTTTTAAGATCCCAGTTAGTTCCCAGTAAAGTTCCCAGTTAAACTGTTTTGCTGTGTGCCATTTAGAGCTGAGCTGCAAAGACATCGTGGTGCATTGTAGGAGAGGTGGTTCGGAGTCTGGTCCGTAACTGAGCACGGGGCCGTGACACATCGAACAGACAAGTCCTGGGGACAAAGGAGTGGTAAGGGGACAGGCATGTGAATATCCATGCAAGCTGAGATAAAACACTTCTTACATCCACAAAGTGAAGCAAAGCATTTTTATCCTGTTGAAAGATACTTTTTCTTGTTGTTCCAGTCAGAAGTATTAAAACAAAAAAATTACACCATTCTAAATGGATCTCTTCAGTTTTCTGCCACTTTTAAAAATAAAAAGTAGACTTTTCAATAGATTTCCCCCTTCCCCGCCTTCCATAGCATTACTCACAATTTAAATGCATTGGAGCAGTTCAGATTTTTAATTTATTCCTTTATAAAACACACAGAAGTGAAAATAGCCATTTGTTCTTTCTACTTTCATTTCTTTTTCCTCTCCAAGAAAAATACAGGCTTTGGGTAAAATGGGACCCAGCTCTATACCCAGCTCTGTACACTTCATTCTTCTCCTGCCAGGGTTTACCGTATTCAGAATTAATGTGAAAATCTCACCATACCTATATTCACAGTAACTATACTCTAGTAATGAAACAGCATTTATTGTTTGTGCAGTTAAATGATATTTCTCAGGTAACAGGCATGGTAAATTTTCCCTTTGAATGAATAAAGGTAGCTAAATAGAGTACTTCCAAGTAAAATTTGGAGGTTTGCTGGGTTTTGTGTTTTGAAAATCCATCCTGGATTGCTAGAAATTATTGATCCATAATAACAGCGAAGCGCCTTAGACCTGATATATTCAGGCAATTTATAAAGGTCCGTTTACAGTCAAGAAAGAGGGACGCAGCCAAGAGCACAAGGGCTGTTAAAAAGAGTTAATATTTTGGCAACTAAGGCTATACACATGAAGTCAATGTTTAAGAAGAAAATCACTCTGGTTTATTTCATTTTTATGGGCAAATAATTTTCAAGTAACACTTATGATAACAGATGGATAAATTTATGTCTGCAGTTAATTTGAACGATAATTTCCTTAGGATGTTTTACTTACTTGCTTTTCTTTCTTTCTTTTATGAGAGCTGTCAGGTTTGTAGCTGAGGGCTGGATTTACTGCTTCAGAAATTCGGATGCTGCTCCAGTTCATGATGTTTATTAGCAGCCAAATCAGTAGGCTTTAAGACAGTGTTTTTGGTTATTTAAAATAATAAATATATCATGGAGAATATTCTTTTAGTGCTGAGAGAGACAGTTGAAATGCAAGTACCATAGCATCTCGCACAGCAAGAGGGGAATCAAACTGCCTCTGGACCACAGTCCTGCAGTGGAGGAAAGCACATGTTTTCCCACCCCACCAGGTCCAGGCAGCCCCCTGCATCTGAGAGGTCGGAGAAGACCCGGGCTGTTGTCCATGGGGTGGTGGAAGCCAGAGCGGGCTGGTGACCGCAGCTCCTAATGAAGTCAGTGCGTATTAACGGGGATCGGTGTGTGTGAAAGTCGAACCTCTTTGCTCAGCTGTAGGCTTAGGTGGCTGAGATTAGGTACCTACTTGTTGATGGATTAGGTTTAAATTTCTGAGATGTTCTGCAAGAAAAAAAGATACAGGCTCTGTTGTAGATGTCCGTGTGCTCCTGTGAAAGCAGAGGAATTCGTCCCAGAGTAGGAACAGCAGAAGCAGATTTTGATTGTTTCTATGCTCAGAACAGGTGAATTCCCTCCCCATCCTGCAGAGTTTTCTCAGCCAGCGTTGGGCAGGCAGCGTCATCAGTAATGATTGTGATCATCATGAATTAGACTGTTAACAATAATCATAGAATCATAGATCAGCTGGGGTTGGAAAGGACCTTTAAGGTCATCTAGTCCAGTCTCCTAAACAATAATGTTACGTATTGTTTCCAAAGTCTTTTGTAAATGTTATCTGGTGGTTCTTTATAATGGGACTCGGAAGTGGGTTGCTGTGTTTTCACTAGCGAAAGAGAGAATTGTGCAATTTTTCTGTAGGATGGGGTTGGTGTGAGAGCACAGCGAGAATATAAAATCTCCTTTTCCTAGTCCTCAGCTCCAGCTCTTTCCCTTTTGTCGTCTCTACAGAGGATTCCCAAGGGGAATTTCAGCACACATCATTTTAGATACTAGAGATACCAAAGATAGGAAGAGGCTCACCCTTCACCTTCTGGAGTGAGTGACAGATATCTCCAAGATGACTCAGGTCTTGCGTGGTCTGGATCACCACTGAGATGTGCTTATTTTTCTCCATAAACTAAAGAGTACCGGGAGAGGCACCCAGATGATGCAGCTGTCTTGAACATGCTTCATCCATGGCTAAAAAGGTGACCACAACTGAGATGGAACATGATGGCTGTTGAATTTGGGTAGGGGGGGAAGATAGAGGGAGGTGGAGGTGGGATTTTTTTGTTACTGGAAACCATATTTCTACTCAGTAGTTTGGGAAAGGAAAGGAAGTGATGGATACTATATGCAGCTTAAATGCAAGTAATTAAAATCCAGAGAGCCTTTGTGAAAGCCATTAGCACCTGCCACCAGATCTGGCACTCAGGTTCACATATGTTACTTGAAAGTGTTTTTTCAAAAGGGAAATGCCTTGAGGCTGCCGTCCAACTGCACACTGAGGACTTGGGATTTACAGATGTTGAATATGCAAATAGCTGTTTTGCAGTCCCAACTGATGCAATCTTCCGTGCAAATCGGGCACAAAGTTACACCCACTGTTGTGTTGCTGAGAACCAATTCAGCCTGGCATCGGAAGTCCAGTCCTCCGTCCTCCAGAATTGTGTATCTCTTTCCCATTTCCAGTCTTTGTCTTGGATCCTCTGTAGGAACATAAAAGAAAAAAAGGAGGAGAAAAAAGAAAACACTTGCAGGCTGGAATATAAAGAGACTTTATCCCCTGGGTCAGGCGTCCTGGTCCAACACTGATTAGTGGTGCTACTGACATCACTAGCGCAGTTCATCAACGGGTCGTCTCAGCGGAGCGAGAAGTTGGCGACCAGGAGATTGAACTTGGCGAGCCTACAAAAGAGAAGAAAAGGGTGAATTAACAGTTTGCAGATGCTAGAATTCCCTCTGCTCGTGTTTATTTGGGCATCCAGATGCTCATAGTGAGGTCGGGCTGGTTTTGTGTATGGACTTCTTTTACTATTAGTTTTTAAGGCAAAGTATCACTTTGCTTTTAAAAATATACTTGCATGCTAATTTTGACCAAAGCCATGTAATTGATTCATTTAAAAGTCTGCATTAAACAGGCAATGCCTGATCCTCTTTTCAGACTCTCTGTTGTAAATCAGGAGATACTCCACTGGGGAAAAGCTTGTTCCAAGTGCAAATCCAGCCTGTAGCCTTTTAAAATAAAAATAAAATTTTAAAAAATCAGAGTGACTTTTTATGTACATTGATCTTATATCAGATGGAGGTTTGGAAGCCTCTGAATATTCGCTTTTCACCTGAAGTTTAAATCGGCAAAGAGAGAGCACCCGAGTTAGGGAGGCCAAAATAAACGTGCCTGCACTACCCTATTGTGAAAAGGGAACTACCATTCTGAAGGCCAATCCCTGTAATTCTGATTTAAGAAAAAACTCCTGTTGCATAATAAGATACTGATCTCGTTATATTAATCTCATAGCAAGTGAAAGAACAGATTCACGTAACTGGGCTTGCACTTTGCTTCTTCTCCTGGACCCTTTGGTCCAGTGGGGAATTCCCTGTGCTCAGCAGGAAGTCCTGCCTGGCCACTTCTCACCGTTGCTTTCACCGCTGCTCCACTGAAGTAGGGTACGGCCCCAAATCCAGGCCTTTATGTTTGCTTGCTGCAGGTATTCAAGTAAATGTTAAAAGCAAGTAAAATGGGCCTTGCAAACCGCAGCGTATACGTTTACCATCTCTGGTGTAATTCTTCCCGTGATGAATGGGGAAAGTTGCCTGTACGCAGTAGGATTTTTGGTTTAAAGAAATGCATACATTAATGTCAGCTCCTCTGGGTCCCTGACATTTTCATATCCTATTTATTATTATACCTGTGCCAAGTTCTACTGTATAAGTCTAATTCTGCCTGCCTGTTCTCAAAGAAAAGAAAGCTATATTGGCCCCTCCTGTCCTATAATATAGAGATTTTGGCTATGCCCTTGCTGTATTTCTCTTCAACATTTGAGATGTAAAAATGTAGACATAATTCAGGAAATTTTCTCTTTTCAGAACTGCAAAGAATCATGAGAGATTTACACACCCAGGCTTAAGCACTCTGCTGAACAGGAATGGGCTTAAACATGGGATGAAATACTCTTTCACCCCCACACACACGCAAGAACTTGCTGTGGATTCACAGGCCACCCTGCAAGCTCTCAGAAGACCAGGCAGAGGTCCCATATAACTATAGATTTCATAACAGGCATGTTGAAATCAATATATGGATGCCAGACAATTCATCACTTTCCACCCCAAAACTGTCTCATCACAAAATCCCCAACCAGCTTTAACAGTGCAATTCGGAAGATTTTAAAAGGGCAATGTGGAGAACCCAAAGACTGGCAGTGTTCCTCTAACACTGGGGTTTCTGTGGGATGCTCATATGAAAAGGCAAATAGAGTACAGATTGCAAAGGATCCAAGGATCTTACCTCGGCTGGGATACCTTTGTGTGCTACCTGCGGTGATGAAGCTGTCTCCGCACCCGAGTGTACTTCCAGTTGCCCTGCTGCGTGTTGCTGTCCCAGAGCAGAAGGAAATTCGGCTACTCACTTTCCTTAAATTCAGAGTCTGGTACGCTAGCCCAAATCCTTCAGTAGTGTTTCACGTTAACGCAAGTTGATGGGGCTGACATGGGTTCATGTTCCTTTCTGCTGCCCCTCCTGCCTGGGTGCTTACCTCCAGTGGAGGAGCAGAGTTGTCCCAAGGCATCCTAGACCACCATAGCTGTATCCCCTGCAGCTCCCCTGCCAGAGCCTCAGGCTATGAGAGCAGGAGCTGGGAAGGGAATTTAGTAGAGCAAGGAACCAGTTTGTACTGGTTGTGTTGTTGGTATCCTACAGGTTCAAGCCATTTCTGACCAGTTTTAGGGCCAAGTTGCAGGAGGACAGCGTATGGAGAAGAACCGGTGATCTCCTTGATGGACTGGAGAGACAGGGCATGACTGCTGGCTAGAGTTAGTTGTTTTGCAAAAGTAGATGTGAAACTGAAAGCCTTAAAAAGCCTGGCTGTAAATTATGTGGATTTCTTGAGGATTTTTACTGGTATGGAAACTGGGACTGGAAATCTCATTAAACTGGGCGTTCTTGTGAGAGTTCCAGGTTTTCTTGGTCACGGTTATGCCAGGAATACCGTCAGAGCGAACTCGCTGAGAAAGGATTTATGGATTTGGGATCAGATCCTATTCTCACTGAATTAATGATAGTTCTGCAACTGACATCAAGGTGACTGGCGTGTGCACCTGGATGAGACAACATTTATTTGTCATTCCAGTTCTTTAATCTAGGCTGCTACTTTCACATTACTGGAAAACATCAATACCCTCTTTATAAGCCGACTAAATCCCAGTTCCATTGTTATTTTCTCTAGTAGATCAGAAGAGACCTGTCAAGGAAAAGAAAATGTGTGCGCAATATACCTCCGTCCAAAAAAAATATTTAAATATCAGAAATGTAAAGTGAAGATAGAATTACTTAGAGAGGCAGAAGGGAAATAATTAGAGCTCCAGCCAGCAAGAAGAGATGTCATAAACCTTAGTTATTCACCTCTTGTAGACATTCAAAACACAAACTCTGCCACTGTTCAGCCATTTTATAGAGGCCTATAGAAAGCAGCAGAGGTCTGTTGGACAAAATTGCTCTGGTGGCAACTAAAACTGGGCTCAAACCCAAGTCCAATAGCTAAGCTGCCATTTGAAATTGGAAAAAGTTTGGGATCATGCCTGAATCTCGGTTCCCTTTCTGTTCTGTGCGATAGACCTAACAAAACCCTGAGTCTGGACTTGACTGATGGGGGGCGAGAAGCAACTCCAATCCATGGAAAATGTTGCTGTTTCAATTGTTTTTTAAAAAGATTAGTAACAAAATTTCAAAATATGGGAATTCTTAGGAAAAATGGAGAGCACTGCTGCACTGGTACTGGGGTGCCGCTTTTTGGAGAAGGTCCAGAGCTGTGGCTGCTGGAAGCCCACAGGTGACTGGCTTGGAGGTAGCCGCAGAGGTCTAGCTCTTGGTAGGCCAGTTTGCTAAAGAGTTGTGAACTGAAAAATGGCAAAATAAGATTTCAGAACTACCAGGCTTTGCTCCTATCAACTTCCAGGCAAGCAGTGGGAAAGAGGAGGCAGGTGAATAAGCAAAAAGCCAGGTGAATCCGTCTTGGAACTTACTGTGTTTTTTTCAAGAGATATTCAATGAGACCTACCAAATGCTTTGATTCGATAAACTGTTATTTATCAACTGAAAACTATTCTGCCAGAGAACTTCCAAACACCTTTTTAATCTAAACACGACATTTTGGTGCAGTTCAGCTTTGGATCTATCCCTGGCAGAAAAGTGAAATCTCCATCATTTTCTGGGAGTAATATTGCAGGACTGAAACCTACGTGACTTGTATCTAAAATAAATAACTTGAGTTTCTTTAGTATTTTTCTGTACTTTATTATGGGAAATACCTTAAATACTGAGGTTTGCAAACTTTTAAAAATTGTATTTATACACTGAAGGTAACTGGAGAGAAAAATCAAATGCCACCACTGGGTTAACTCAGTATGAAATTCGGCACCAGTTTTCAGTATTTACACAGAATTCACATTCACTTTGCGTTTTTCCTTGAGGTGTTTGAGGTACCGTGAAACTGCTGTGAGGTTCTTATCACTTAGCGATCTGGTCTGGTTCCAGTTTAAAATTTTGCAGTACCTCTCACTGGGAGGATTGGTTTAAAAGGAACAGAAGTCTGCCAAAGAAATAAAGACTTCATTATTGACATCAATGCTATTTTTAATCTGGTTTCCTAAGGAAATGAGGCTTAAGCAATCACGGTGTTTGTGAGTATGCGTGTGTGTATATAGGTGTGTGTGAATGTGTCTTTCCCCCTCGTAAATTTTTCATCTGTTGGCTGATTATAACCAAACTTGACAGATGGCTAGAGTCTCCAAGACAATAAGTTCTTGCATGCTTCATGAAAATAAGTGATTGGATAGAAGAAAAAGAAATTCATAGTGCTCATCCACTGAAAGAGCACAGCATGAGCTCAGCTTTTATTAGATCTCAGAAAATCCCTATGGGAGAGGGAGGTGAGACACATCTCTGTAGGCAACTGCACTTTATTGGTTCCTCTGCATGCGGGAGGATGTGGCGTGTAGTCCATATATCAGTCATGGCATGGTTTGAACAGAACAAGGATGTTTAGAGTAAAAGTTATTATCTAGAGTATCTCAGGAGCCACATGTTACCTCTGGGCTGCCCTCTAATGAGGTGTTCATTCTCAAGGCCAGAGCAATATCAAGGAACAGGTTTGTAAATGTGAGCGAGGCATGGCTCCAGGACTCTCTGTAAACCTAATGAGTCATGGGCACTCAAACTGTGCAGCCTCACTACTGCTAATTGGCCAAGTGTGCCATCAACCATGCCCAAAAATGCTCCTAAGTAGCCAAGGGGTGAAGAGAGCATCAGAAACTCTTAGGAGTCCAGGAGGCAGCCTGGGGCGGCATTCCTGTGTGCAGAGTTCAGCAACAGTTTCCCCAGAGCGAAGGTCATTCCCTTGAGAGCCAAAACAGCTCACTGGCAATGGGGAACAAAATTAAGAAACAAAGGAAAGAGTAAAGCATGACCTGGAGGAAAGCAGTTTTGCAACATTACCTTATCAGACAAGGGGATGGTTGTCACTTAGCAGTTGGAGAAGATGCTCAGAAAACATTGTGATGAGGACAGTACTTGAAACCCTTCCAGAGAAAAATACAGATGGGGATCAGAAAAACCAAGCCAGAGTTTGTTCTTAATTCTATTTTTTTTTTTTCCTTGAGGTTGAAAATTATATATCTAGTATCTTGGTAACAGTGATAACTGTTGGGGTGGGCCTCTTCCTCTTGAACTCTAGGTGTCTGAAAGTTCAGTGCATCATCTGTGTAAGATCATCAGGTTCTTTTCAAACCCCCAAAGGACAAATCCTCCCACTTATCTCAGATGCGTATTTTAAGATGGAAGGAATTGCCCTCTAGAGACATCTTTCCACTGACTACAGAGCAAACCTAGAAGACTGGCCTCCAACAGATGCCTGACTTTCAGATGAGTGGGATTAATTGAACCCTGAGAGCAGGAGTCAAGAATTCAGGGTGTTTTGTCCTTACCTCTACCTGACCTTGAGCAAGCTGCTCGGTGTACTAAGAGCTCCCTGAGCAATGTTTTGCATTGCTGCCAATGGAAGAGCCTTATTAGTCCTGAGGAAAAATTGCAAGCAGAAGACTGACACACGAGTGCTTTCCATCATGCCTTGGGATGGACTTTAAGGGAAAAGAAAGCCTTCTGCCACCAGCTCTGGAAAACTCATGTGGGCACAGGTTTCATTGTTGTGGGAGAGGGAGAGCTGTAACCCCCCTGCCCCGTAGCAGTGCGCAACTTTTGCATCCTATCGTGTGATAAGCTTGAAGCGCAAGGTTGGCCAACCATTTTGTTCACCGTTCAGATCCCCCTGAGCCCCAGCGCTCAGGCCAAACTGTCCGTCTTTGTGCTTGCACAGAAGAGATGGATTCAGACATGCAGAAGTATAAAGCATTTCCATCTTTCCTCACCTCTTGGCTGTAGGGAGAGAGCATTTCCATCTTTCCTCACCTCTTGGCTGTAGGGAGAGAAAGCCACTTCGGTGCGAGCGCAGTCGTTCACAAGCCTGACCTGCCTGGAGCTGTGCAAAGGGAACAGAACCGCTGATGAGAGAGCAGGCTCTTGTTTCTGTTCATCAAGGATGGTTATCCCTTTTGCAAGGGAAGAAGCAAGCAGTCAAAACCAAAAAAATGTTTTGACATACCATGTGTCTCATTTTTCACTGTTCTCTTAAAGCAGCAACCAGGCCAAATGTGTAAGTGCTGTCAATGAGGAGTGATTCAGATCTGGAGACCCTTTGAAACAGCTTTCTGATATAACTTGTCTTTTTCATGCAAGACTTGGGGAAAAATAGGAAGGTGTGTGGGTGGGTTTTTTGTTTTGTTTTTTTAGTATTATGGAGAGACTCACCAGACAGTCTCCCTTGTGGGGCCACTCACCGACTCCATAGTATTTATTCAGCATCTGTCTGAAACACCAGCATCTTAGAAGTTGTCTTCCTGAATTTACATTCCCAGTTCAATCATCTCCCACACAATAAAAGCTCCAGTGTTGGCTTGCCTTTAACTTCTGCGCTGCGCGGCGCTCCCGTCAAAAGGGAGCCCTTCCTCCTAGCGTTTTTGTTTTTCTTAATACCTGTCAATCACCCCCCTTGCCTTTGCCCAAAGTTTGTTGTCTTTGCAGTTGGTCACAGCATGAGCTACCAAAAACCTCGCTGAGCTTGACGGGGTATTCTGTTAGCCTAACCCTAACACACGATCTTCCACCTCCCCAGCACACAAAGGGCCTTTTCACCGGCCCACCACAGCTCAAGGATTTCATTTCATGTGTTACAATTAATCTGTATTTATTGCCACTTATCTTAAATGGCTAACAATATCAAGAGTTTAAAAAGTGCTTTTAATGTCAAACTGGGTCAATTAAAAGTCTACTTAAAATATTTGCAAAACTTCTAGCCTGAAACTTGCCCCCTCAGTCTGCTGTTAACCAAAATGTTTTAAATAAATACACGCAGCTTGAGGAGACTGACATTTGGTAAAATTCCCCTTGATATTTTCGTAGAATCCAGGATTAATTTCCTTACTCCTACATTCACTTACTTTTTTTATAAAAGGAGAAAAATTAATAATATTTAGGTGGTTATAAATATTTGAAAGATTGTTTCAATCAATTAAAAAAAACCAGGACATAGCCTCAAAACTTCTAGGGCCAGAAGAGACTATTAGATTGATCAATCTGATCTCCTGGAATTTCATCCTGTTCTTCTGTGGACCCTAATAGTGTGTGTTTAACTCTGAGCTTCAAACCACGGGCCACAAGTAACAATTTTATTTCTTTTAAACTCCTTTAGTATTGTCTGTGAGCACAGGAAATAAAGTACTAGAACATAAAATATTAAAAAGTTAAATGATGAAAGAGCAGCTCTTACTAGTGTATGTTGGGTTTTGCTGAAGGTTGAAGATGGCTGGAGGAATCCACTTTTTCCCCTTCCAGAAAAGCCCACAGTTTTGCCTTGAACTTTTTTTTTTTTAAAGCTCAGTTTGCAGGATGGCCTTAATAAATTATGTGAAATAAGTGATAGTGTACTGCCCATGAGGACGCTGAGCTCTTCTGTAGTTCAGCCAAGGTTGCACCGGGTTAGGATAGTGACACGCATGACAAGGAGACGTCCCAGGAGGGACCCCCAGGCAGAGCTTAGTTGCGTTGGATGCAGTAGATGCACAGAGTAAGCGAGATCCCAGGCGGGGGGAACTACCTACCTACAGGTCTGTCCACATGGAGCTGTTTGGACTTTAAGCTCTGATCCTCAAACACGTACACGGTCCATGAGCAGTGACATTAATGAAGCTTGGTTTCCTATGGTTTTAGGTCATTTGCTTGGTTTCCCAGCAGTCTAATAAGGTTTGAACTGTAGCTGAGGCATTTCTGTTAATTAGGGCATTCGTATTATCTTTATGGGTCTCTGATGTCCCTAATAAGGCTCACCCTGCAACTTTTCTTCCTACAGGAGAGATCAGTGAGTCTCTATCCAGCCATCTGTTTTCATAAAATATATAGGAAAGGACTGTCTTGGAGACAGCTACCCTTCTGTCTAATAGATTTCAAATTTGCCCGTGGGTTCAGAATGTTTCGGGGGAGATCATAAAAACAAAAGCATACGCACAAAGGGACAGCAGGATCCTGTAAGCCTCATGTTCTTTGGAAACAAGGTTAAAATGAAGTTGTCATATTTATGCAGTGTAAATATTGCACAACTTGAGGTCACCAAATGGTTTTGATCATTTCTTTAGTCATTTCTTCTTGTAGAATATTTAATTAAACAAATCTGGCTTTCTCAAATGATCTGTAAGTCCATTTTTATGGTTAGGGATGGAAACACATCTTGAAGAATTCCTTTTGTGTAAGAAATAACATGAAAAAATATTTTTTTGCTGCTTGCTGTCCATAAAAAGAGTGTGATTATGTCAATTTGGAGGAAAGCACTAGTTTTTCGGTATCAGTGTTCTAATGAATGCAATGACGTGCATTCATTGGAACTTGCGGACGTGCTTTTATTGCTCATTAGTTGCTGTCCTATTTGTTATTCTTTTTGGTTTTGTTTTTTTAATCTTAGACAGCGTATCAAGAAGCCAAGTGATGCTGATGACTTATTGCATCCCAAGAATGGCAAATAGCACAAAGCTGACAGCTTGCAAACAAGTCACAGACTGAAATCTGTTCAGATAAACTATTTTTTTTTTTTTAAACGCTTGCGAGCAGGAATACCGTGAGTTTCCCATTACTGCGTTTCATCCCCAGATTACTGAGTCCTGTCAGCCTGGTTTCAGACATGTGTGGCATGGAGCCTTACATGGCCCTGATTGATTTATATTCTCCTCTTTTGATCTGACAAAAATGTGTCTCTTGAAAAGGTCAGGTTTGATATCTTTTTGAAGACCATTGCCTTTGGCAATGTTAACCAAGGCCCCAACAGGCTCTTATCCTGGACAAGGAATACTGCCGTAGGCTGACTTTGTTCAAATCTTTCAGTTCCTCAAAGAGCCATTTAGCGACTGCATGTTAATATTCAGAGCTTTCTTGTGTGGAGGTACCAAAGTGCTCTGGACAGCTTCACGGGAGACCAGTGATGACAAGCTGAGAAGTGCAACAACAGGAAGGTGAAAACTCTGAAATTTGGTGGCGGTGTGTAGTAAGGGAGGAAACTAGTTGCGATTTCCCATCAGATGGACTAGCCTAGCTCTAAGCAGCTCTGCTAGGAACACTTGAACCCATAGGTTAATTTCCCTTGAATTTGATGGAAGGTGGAAGTTCATGTGGTTATGTTCCTATTTGGAAAGAGGTGGCTTTAGCAGGAGAAGGAAGTTTCTGTTAATGTTCCCGTTCAGGAAAAGGCTGTGATGTAAACTCACTCGCTCCTTACTAGGTATCAGAAAAGGAGCTCATTCTCCAAGCATGGTTCTGTAGGAAAACACACTTTACTGGTTCCACTGATCAGGAAAAAACTTGTCTTTTAATGCTATTTTCTACTAAACTTAAATGTTCAGGATTCTGCAGGCTCTCAGCTCCTCATCTGCTTCCATTGGATCCAGAGAATGAAATAAGGAGGCTTTGCCAAAATTTGGCTGAAACGAAGGAGATACTTGATTGAGTCTCACCAAGGGGCTGGCAAAGAGGAGGTCGGGTACCAGTCCAGTATGGCACGGGCACCAGTCTAGTATTAACAAAATACAAACACAATTGTGTTGAAAATCTCTTCCTGCTGGGTGAGAAAGGGAAATGAATACAGGAAAATAAAACTTGAGTCTTAAAAGGGAAGGGGCTTTGAAGTGCAGTCTAGTTACAGCCTTGGATCACTGTAACTGTGGGAAAATGTGATGAGACAGTGTACCCAAGCACATTTGCCTTTTTTTTTTTTTTTTTGGTTAATTCTGCACTGTTGTGCATAAGCAGGCAATGATGGATTGTCCCAGAGTTCTGTGCATAGTATTGAAGAGAGCTGGATTTAATTGTCCTGCATTTATTGTACAAAAGGAATGAATTATGAGCCACTTTACAGCATCTCCAGTGAAAGTGATTATCAGCACTGCTCCTCGCCAGAGATATAACTCTGTCAAGCAGACTCCCTCCTCTCTTGGGTTCCTCAGAAAAAGCTCATGAATTTGCTGTCTCCTGCCAGTGAAAGCTCAGGGTGAAACACAAAACCAAAAGCTGCCAATAGCTATATATTCAGTTCAGATGTTGTAGGAATTTCTTATTCCTTTTTTTTTTTTCTCTTTCCCCTGAGTGGAAGATCAGTCAGGATTTTTGGAGCATGCAACCGAAATAGTGCAGCAGAATGTTTTCCCAGTTGATTGCTCTTTTGATTTTGTAGGTGAACCGCGTGGTTGAGAAGACTCGGCTGTTGGCTTTAATTAGCTTTGACCAAGGCTCATGCACACTTACAATACAATTGGTCGTGATGCTATGGAAAGGCATCCTTCACCTCCACACACCCAACCGTATCTCATAGCAGTTTTCACGCTGCTCCTCCCTGCAACATGCAGATAACCCCAGAAATAGATTTAAGCTGAGGCGGATGTATAAAAGGAATGTTAGGAGCTCTGCCTCTGAGACTGTACAATAACTCTTCTGTAGAAGAGCAGGGAGTTTTGCTCCTTTCGTTTTCTATCGACTACTGCGGCGTAATAAAGGACAGCGGGATGAATCGCAGGGACTGTAACATTGCCTGCCAGAAAGATATTTTGGGGGGGAATGCTCCCCAAGGTTGCAGAACAGCAGCTGCAAGGGGAAATTCTGTGTCAGGGTTTGTTTAGATCTGCAGAAGTATTTTCAGTACTTTCAAGAGAGCTGGCTTGCACTGTGTGCGTTGGGGAGCTATGGCTTCTGTCCCCTCTGCTAGTAGGTTTCTTGTGCTGCCTTGCAAACAAACATGAGATTCCTGTGTGCTCACAGATACTTTTATGCCTGGGATAGCCCAGATAAACAAGTGAAACAGCACATAGATAGAGATAATGTGTACACAACTGTGCAAACTCTTACAAACGGGTGCCTTTCTGCACCCCTCCACATGAACAGATTTCACATGGATTTATCGACAGGTCTACAATTGCCAGAAAGTCTGTTCTTGAAAAGAAGAAGAAAAAGGAGGAAAAAAAAAAAAAAAAAAACCAACAAAAATTGTAAAAAGCCCCAGACTCTAATGGCACTACCAGGTAGCATGTGCAATTCATTTAACTATGAGTCTACAAATGTGTTAGCTCATAGCTGTGGTAACACTCATGGCAGCAGTCCCCAGGCTGAAAACTGTCCTGCTAATTAATAACAGCTAAGAACAGAGGTTATGTGGAGTGTCATAGCGACAGGTCATGAATTAGGAGAGCAGCATTTGTGGTCACTTCTTCCGTATGCAGAGAATTATTTTTGAAACAATTCCCTACGTAACCATGCTCATGCGTTTTGGAAAATCAGCTGTTTAATGCACAAACCAGTGATGAGTCTTTCACTTCTTCCACTCTGTCATTCAATTGATTTATTTGCAGTCCTTTGACTGCAAGTCAGAGAAGTATCAGCGGCAACAAAGAGAAAATTTAGGAAAAAGGACTTGGAAATTCACCTTATGTTTTGTGGACTGAAAAGGTTGCCTGAACATTGAACAGAGTGTCTGGGGAAAGTTGTGGAATTAAATGGCTGGAAGAAACTTCCATGGGACTGGGAGTCGTGGGTGGCCACTTGTCTGTTATCCAGAAGTGGGCCAGAGTGTCCTGCGAAGAGCTGGATGACAACCTTGTGACAAAATGGTCCTTCACTCCAGAATGCCAATTCATGGTGGCCTTTTGTAGGAATATAAGGTTTTTCAGGCAGGGGAAAAACCCACAACACGGTAGCATCAATATTTTATGCAGTGAGACTTTTCACTTTTTCCTTTGTAAATAGCTGTTTGCTAGATTCATTTGGGATGTGGGAAACAGAAGTTCACGTCCATTCCTGATTTTTGAGTTAATGCAAGGAACTGAGTGTTTGATTTGCTTTTGGAGTAATTACTGCAGGAGGAGGACAGTGATGGATGGAGCATCCCCAAGAAAAGCTATTCCAGAAGCGTTATCGCATAGCAGCTTATTGCACGCTACCTGTCATGGTCAATTTAATTGGATGGCATTGCTTTTCTTAGGATTCAGTACATGCAGATCCAAGGGCTGGATTTTCAAGTACCCAAAATCTTAAGACAATTTGGCTCTTTAGTCAAATAGAAGTGCTCGGTAACCAGAGCCTCTGCTGAGGGCTGGATTTTCAAAAGGCCTAAGCCTTTAGACAGCAGTTTTGAAAACCTGGCTGAATTTCAGTGCAAGCCTGGCTTTAGAAACCTTTTATATCTTCATTGAGCACAAAGGGACAGACTGTCTTGTAAGTTCGTGCCTTCATTAGGAGGAACCGAATCCCATTGATTTCAGCGTGCATTATGGCTGGATCAGACCTCTTCAGCGTGTGACCTGTTAGCACCATGCTTAAAAGCACTGCCATGGCAACAAGGACAGCAACCCCAATGGCAGCGGAATGGGAAACGGCGCGAGGTGAAGAAGGGACATCCTCTTCTCAGTGACAGACATTTCCCCATAATGGAAAAGGGAGAAAAAAGCTTGATAAGTCAAGTGGCTTGATTCGTAAGTGAACTTACTCTAAAGTAAACACAATGCCGTATGTGTCTCATTTGCCAGTGAGATCATCTGTTTCTTTGTTAGGGAAGAAAATGTGTTTCCCTTCCAAGACCAGGGCCACTCAGGCAATTTACATGGACAAATAAAGATGAGGTTTAGCAGCACTAAATAAATAAAATACAATTCTAAGTGGCCACCAAAGAACAGAGCTGCTCAAATGGAATAGTACTGGGCTGTGAGCCAGGTGGCTGCTGTTTGCCATGCCTGCTTATGATTCCCCATCCAAGCACTGCTCAGATGCTTCTTGCTGAAGTCAGGTTTATGGCTGTAGCAAAACATATACTGGGAGATAAACAAGCTATGCTACAGATGAACAGCAGGGCAGAGAACATAAAGTAAATCTGTGCCTTAGCCATGGCCTTACAGAAAGTAGTTGGGCTCTTGCCAGAGCAGCGTGGATCTAGGCTGAATAGGGCAACGAATATTCATCTCTTGGTAAAAGAGGTGGACAGCTTGTTTCTGATGTCTTCTATGAGCTGCATCCTATAGTTGTTCAAATGTATTAAATGGAGTCATTCCTAATTTTCTCCTCTTTGACACTGGGATCTAGCCACACTTTATTTCAGCGCTTCTAGCCATGGGCAGGTGCATAAAATACCTCACACACGGGGAAAAATCAAAGCACTCCACCCCAGAGCTGCGTTTCATTGTGGATTCAGCTAACATGTAGCGGCTCTAAGTGCTGTTGGTTCATTACTACTTCCTCATCGCGTTAAGAACTGCCGTGAGTAAATAGCAGCTGGATAAGACTCTTCCTCCTTCCATCTCCAAGTCAAACTGCACATCTTCCAGTCTGGCACAGAACTGGTCACTGCGAGTGGGGCACCGTGGCATCCCAGGTGTTTTTACTACAGCTCAGTTTTGGGAGTGAGACTGATGCACCTGAACAAATCTCAACCTTATGTAAAACTGTTACCAGTCAGAATGCCTTGCACCACTCACGAACAAATCACTCCCATGCTCTGCTCATTATGTAGCTTCCCCATGTCATTCCAGGGTCAAGGTCTGAGATGGAGTCACGTCCAGGGCATTAGTCCGAGCAAACAGACACATGTCTCTTTGTTCTGTAGTCATATGACTTTTGGCAATAGCTATGTGTTAGCTCTGCCCTTAGTGTGGGAGGCCTGAGAGTGTGGGATGGCTCTTGAACTGGCAGCTTGACTATGGGTTCTGAATAGATTGTTATTTCCAGTGAGTGGAGAGATGACTCACTTTGCTACGACCAAGTAGCTGAGCTAATGCAGAAGTGGTTCTCTGGTTTGCTCTGGAGTGAATGCCACAGCACTTAAAAATTTAAACTAGAGGAGCAGAGGTGCTGTCGGGTTTAGTATCAGTTCAGCGCACATGAACATAGCTGAGTGGTGGAAACTCTGCAATGGAGAATTGGTCTCCCCACCCTGTCCACTGCAAGTGAGATGTCATCTCCTGCTTCTGTCAGGATCTCATGTCCACAACTGAGCAACCTGTTTCTGCAATGGATTTATCTCAAATGAGTTAGCTACCTAAAATGCAGGCGTTTCATCAATAGCCAGCAGAAATGGGCACCTCCAAAGTTAATTCACCCATCCTAGTACGGTTCTTCAAGATGCCAAAACTGAATTTCTCTGTTTGCGTTTCACTGCTTCCTTTGACAATAGAGGAAGCCAATATTACTATCTTAAATTAGATATCTAATGTTTAGATAGCTAATGCTGGGTGGGATTAATCTCTCCAAGAATACCCTCTAATCTGAGTTTCTTCTGTACTCATAGTTGTCCCTGACTTTCCAGTCTGAAAGTCACTGTGTGCAATCTAAACTTAAATCAAAGGCAATTAGCCCAATTCCAAATTCTTCTGTCAGTGTCGTAGCTGCAGTGTCGCTCAGAAACTGTCTCAGGACTTCTTACGATATATCCTTGCCACGATGGAACTGCCGTGCAGGCAAGCTGCACTGGGGCTTCCTTTAGTTCCTTTATGTCCTTATTTATTTGCTCAAGGTCCAGGAAGAAGTCTGGTTTGACAACCCTATCAAACCTCTATTCAGTTACATACAGAACATTTAAATAACTAATTTTAGATTCCATCATTCTCTTCTTTCCCTTTCTTGCCTTCCCTGCCCCCATCTCTTTTGTGCCTTCACACCCCGACCCCCCAAAAAGGTGAATTTAAAAGAAAACAAACACATATGTGTAGCATTTGACTGTATAGATAAGCTGGAATGAACCTAAACTGCACCAAAGTGCTTACTCATAAGTACTATTAAACCAATGAAACCTCAAAAGTTGGGTTACTACAATATAAATGTAACTGATGTGGAAGCTGCGGGCTGTGACTTATATGCAGAGCAAGAATTGGATGAGAATATTGATGGGAAAGTCAGTGTGATGCTAGAACGGCCGATGCTTGGCATCCGGATGCATTTGGCCTTTGGGTTTCACATCTACTATCCTCAAGCATTGCCATGAATGCATATTTGAGTTATAGTTACCCGTGTCTGTAGCTCAGCAGATGGGATGTACTTGTTCAGTGCTGTTATTATAAGTATTCTTTGTATTAGCACATCATTTTAAACACTGAGACCTGGATATTCATGGTAGCTGACTCCAGGTACTTGAGCAAGGTAATTATATTAGTTATTCAGACGTTATAGCATTTCTCATGTATATCTCAGGAGTAGGAAGTATACCTCTCCAGAGAAAGCTACAACTCTCTTAAGAGATTGATCTCACTCTCAAAGCGTCTGTCTCTCTGCATTGAGTATAATGGAGCCTAAGAAAAGTGCTGTGGTTAAATACCTAAAGTTAGGCGAAATCTAGGCTGGGAATTCGTACGTCCCAAGGACCTTATGAGGGGAACAAACCAGCGTAATTCTTCCTGGTTGACAGATAAGAGACTGAACTAATATGCCCAAAGCAAAACAGAAAGTCTGTGGCAGATTTAGGAACTGATCGTGGGTGTTCTGAAGTCCAGTTATGGCCTTAACCATTTGCATGCCATTGCCGCTGCACACAGCTGCATTGCCGCTGCACACACCCCTCCAAACAATATATATTTCTAAGATATTGTTAAGATATCTGTATATTTTTATGTATATATATAAAAATATGCTGTTAAGATACACCTGCACTTCCCTGCTGCCATACGACCAGACTGGTGTTATGGAAATGTAAAATTTTTCACAAAAAGGCTGTTAGGTCCAACCCAGCACTGGCTGATGTTGTACTGGAAATAAATCCACTGAGAATTACTGAATCCAAAGACCTCACCTGGCTCAGGAAGCCCCTGAGCTGCAGAAGGCTGGAGGCTGGGAGGGTACCAGGGGAAAGGCTCCCTACAGAGGTGCCCAGGCGTTTGTACTCCTCTCTAGACATCGGCGTTGGCCATTGGCAGTGGTGGGATGATGAGTTATATGGGCCTTTAGTGTGATCCAGTACCTCTGCTCTTAGGTTGTTATGGTAGAGAATATTTATAGTCTGGTGGGCTCAGCCTAATCCTGATGGACCCTTCCCATGTCGCAGAAAACAGCCACAAGTTGACAACTTACCCCAGAAGGAGCGAGAAGAGCCTGGGTGGGCTCTTGCAGCGTATCAAGGAGCATGAAGCATGAATTCAAACTTTTGTTCAGCTTTCCAACAACTGCAGTGCCATGAATGCAGCCAAGGATCCAACGTCGGCAATCTCATGGGATATTGTGACGTTGCTAAATTCAAAAGAATAAGACTATTTTTAGCATAAACAGTTAACAGTGTCCCACAGATCATACTGAGAGGCATGGTTCTGATTATAGATCTGTAACACGTTTGCTGTGATAAAAAACAGAGCTGCATCAGGTGATCTTGTTAACGCAATATTTGTACACTCGGGTAATAGATGCAGCTGTGGTTAAAAAAGTTTAAAAAAAAATCAGCAGTTCTATTTTACTAGCAATTATTCATTTATAAACTGTAGCAGAGGAGTAGCTAGAATCAGAGGCAAGACCTGCTAGTCTGGAGGTCGAGAAGGACTATAAAATGAGAAACATGTTCCACTCCCAGGACAGATGTTCTTTCCCCTTTGCTGACTCTCCTCAACACCTGCTGCACTTTAGACATATGCTTACCTTCAACTTGACTTCATTTTGACATAAACATTGCTTAAAGTTTAACATGTGCTCACGGGCTTTGCTGGATAAAGATGGACTTAGGTGTGTGCCTAAAACTTTTCTTAAATTGCCCTTCTGAACAGTTTCTTTTAAGAGTGGTAAGAGAGAACTTGTGCTATCAGACTTGCTGATCTTGATTTTGTAAGGGGCTGAGTGTGCTGGGCGATGCTGGAAGTGTAGACCCTTCTCAGCCAGGTCACCCTGCTGAATATTTCACATTTATGCCATGCATTACTGCCAGGGACCAGGTTCCTAGCCGGTACACGTATAGTTGGCTATAGTGGGCAGCTTGGTGTGGCGTGAGCCCGTATTGGCCCCAGGTCATTGGGCAATGGGGATGCTCACAGGGTTCACCACAACCATGGATGATGGGACTTCCTACAGCTTTGGTTTCCAATTCAATTTGTTCTGGTTCCCTTTGGCTCCAGTCAGCTGTTTCTGCAACTTTAGTGTGTGTCTGAACTAATGCGGACTGTGAGCCCTAAGGTATTCTGAGTTTGGGAAACACGGGGAAAAATACATGAAAAAATATACTCGTTACTTAGCTCACCTGTCCAGTCCCCAGTAGGTCTAAGGATTTACAAGGAGCTCTCCCAAGATTAGACATCCTGGTTTTTATGGGGCTGAGTTCAGCAGTTTGTAAGATCAAACAGGGAGCACTAAGTCCTGACTTTGTTTCAGATACTAAATTTGAAGTCTGATGGGGAACTTGGGGATTTTTTTTTTTTTCTGCTGAAGAGTTTTATTTTTTTGCAAACTGAAAACAAGACCTGGTGCATAAAATTCCAGGTAATAATTTTCTATCAGAAAATGTCATTTGCTTAAAATGAAAATTATTCATAGGTTTAATCTGGCAAAATTATACTTTGTGAAGGAAGTTCAGTTGGAGGTTTTGCATTCCTTTACTGGGATACCAACATGAGCAGTTCTAGTTTGTAATTGTAGAACGATCTTTTATCTTGAACTTCAATTTTACAACATCACATATATTAGTTTGTAAGTGCACATCAAAAGCTATTTTCATCCTTTTGGGCCTATGAGATGCCTTTGGCATCTAGACATCAGTCTGATTTCTTGGCTCTTCATTATCAGCCACATGGCACTGTTTAGTCAGCTGCTCCCTCCTGTGATACATCCAAGATAAGCGCATGCCTTGGAGAGGCAAAATTGCACAAATTCCCACCATCTTTGAAATGCAACTTGTTCTTCCAGACTGGACCTGTCTTGTGTCCACTGGGCAACGTGCTGGGAGTTCACATGAGGAGTTTTTCCGATATACGTAGCTACTACACTTTTGTCTAGATCACATTTGAAGAGGCACTTTCTGGCTCTCCTTCCCTTTGAGTGTCACCTGCGTCCCACTTGTATGAGCTCTGGTAGGATGATCTGTGACTTAGTTTTGTTTTCTTTAGACCAGATAATCCTAAGCTCAGACCTGCAAACCTGAGCACCCTCAAGCTGAGAGAAGCTTGAATCTGAAATGTAGACCAGCTCCTATTTTCATAGGTGATCCCTGAGGGATGCAGGGAGTACTCCAGGTTGTAACTGCATTGCATGGTGTCTTATTGCCCTGTGGGAAGGGAAGTGTCTGAAACTGAGGTCCAGGTGTGAGTTTGGGGCCATTACTCAGATGCAGGTACTTATTCAGGTGCAGGTGGTGTGGCTGGTGGGGTTGCTGATACCTTTTCAGGCCTGTGACTTCCCATTCAGTAGTAAACGTGCTGCGGCCTCTGATTGCTGTGCTTGCTTTCATCTCTGCTCCCCTTGTCAGTGGCCTGGAGAGATGCACTGGGAGCATTTAAAACCCCTTTGGGATGATGCCTGGTAGCTCTGCATCCCACAGCATCTGAACCAGAGACCGCAAGCCAGCTCCACCTGAGCTGGAGGTGGTGGTGGTCCTCCAGAGGCAGTCTGCCCAGCCTCGAAGAGGCCAGTGGTGGGACTTTGCGTGAAAGGAGATGGACGGGGCTGGATGGACCAACAGCAAGGTGGCCTGGGAGAAGTAAGGGCTCCATGGGATTGTGATGTTTCATTTGGGATGCATTGGCCCCCACCATCAGGCAGTGGCATGGCACCAAGGGGACACAGTGCGGGGCCCAACAGCTCGCATCTGCTGAGACAGAACATGAGAATTAACAGTGGAGCCAGCCTCTCCCCCTTCCCATTTCTTCTTCCAAAAAATGGCTAATGTAAATAAATTGTCTGTTCACATGTGTTTTGGCATCTGAATGGAAACACTTGTCTGTGCACCCCCACCAGCCCCGCTCCCTCCCTCCCTCGGCGCTTTTGCTAAATGAGCCTTTCTTGCTCAGCCTCGGCTCAACCCAGAGTTATTCCGTTGGTATTTCCCTCTTGGACTGATAACGAGCCAAAGGAGCGGGCTGTAAAGCTGGTGACATACACCAGCCCTAATAATGTCCGGGAGCTAAAAGGTCCCCAAGCCCTGGTTTGTGCAGCAGATAAACATTGGGCAGGGACCCAGGGACTGCCCGAAGCTTGCGTGTCAGGCTCCGTACGTACCGCTCCGCTTGCCCTGGTGTCTGTAGGAGCTCAGACTGGTTAAAAAGTCCTCCCTTGGTGCTAGCAAAAGTATGGCAGTGTCCACGGTGTTCCCTGGAACACCAGTCTTGCATGGAAACTCTTGATGTGGCTATACCTTAATATTATTTATAGTAAGTTACCGAAGGGGCAAATAACATACATTTAATAATAGAATTTCATTAAACGATAGTGCAAATAGGTTATTGCAGGGAAAAATACTCACACAAATTCATTTTGACCGGGTCACTCTAACTTCAGGTTGTTTTGCACAGACAAGGAGAAGAGAGGTGGTAGGTCACATGTTGCAAAATGCTTCAGATGCTTCTAGTTGGAAAAATAAATATTCAGGCAATTACAATGCCCCTTGTTAAAGGAGGAGATGGAAACATATTGTCATCCTCCTCACGATGTGCATTTCCTGTGCTGCAGGATAATCAGCCACCGAGACATCCTTAATCTTGTTGGATTATTTGCGGCTGCACCTGCCTGAACTTTCTCTCTCCTGATTAACATTTGATTAAATCCACTTTTAAAATGCCAGCATGATTGCAGCACTGGGGGGGCACTTGCAGAGAGTGTTTTGCTCTCCATCCTGATTGCATCTGAATTAATTATGCTAAGTGCAGTGACAGGAACAATATTGATGTAACAGAAATTTATTAGGTTGATGTGGTCATTGAGACAAGAGGGCTGTAAGCAGCTTCACATGCTTCAGCTGTGGCCTCCCATGAGGAGAAAATGTCATCTCATTATTATTCAGATTGACCTGATTTGGATAATTTCTTTCTGGGAGCGAGGTAGTTTTGGAATCTCATTAGCTTACCGACATTTGCATGTGTTAATAGAGTTCTTGCTTGTTTTTAATCTTCTGTTCCTTCCTTACCATTGCAAATGGGACTTTGGTGAAAATCAAGGAGTTGGGTTGGCGGGCTGAAAACTTTCTAGACTGCATTGTGGACCTGCTGTGCCATCTTCTGTTTGTGGACCCCTGACCCCACACGCGTGGATGCGGGAAGGTGCTTCCTCTCCCCACGGACTGGGGAGCGGGGCTCCCGTGAGGACATGGGGATGCCACCGCCTGTCTCAGCCCTGCCCCGCTGCATGAGCCATTACCTGTGCTGGAGGGGAAGAAGCCCCGATTTCATCGTAAAGATATGTAGGGTTCATCACATCTGGGTTTTTTACCTGTATTGTATACCTAATCCCCAGTGCCTCGAGCCTATCTGAGTTTGTCCTGCATGTGTCAAAATCCAGGCGCAAATCCTGCCAGGAACAAATGTCTTAACTATGCTTGAACATGGATTATATTCTTATCTCTGGTGGCAGAGTTAGCGGGCTCCCTTTTCAGCAGGCTGTGGTGTGATGGAAGGACTAACCACCAGCTCTGCTATGCACAGACATGCTGGGGCCAAAGGGGGCTTCTTGGGTAGCGTTGGGCAGCTCCTCGTAGAGGGAACGGGAAGCCGTGCAGTCGTCTGCAGCAGCGTGCTCTGGGTTTGGCAGGGTTTGCTAAAGCCTGGAACCTCCAAATGCCCGTTGCCGCACTGCTGGATCAGGCGGAGGATTGCATCCTCAAAAGCAGTTATGTTTTACATTGTACGACTTAACATAAAAATCCAGCCTTGTGTTATTGCCCTTGTACTGACAGTCGTTGGCCTAAATCCGGTTAGTCTACCTTGATGGTCTTTGATGGAGGATGCCATGAGTGACTTCAACTTCTCACAATCTAATATACAATAGATAAGTACTTGGAAATCTTATAAAAGAAGAGCTTTAAAGCAGTTTTCTCAGGCCTCATGAACATCTGTGTGCTGTGATTTTTTTTTCCCCCCCACTAACAGGTGTTTGTGCATGATTTGCTTAAAGTCACGTACCTGCCAGGCAGCCCGTGATAGGGATGCGAGACACTGAACAGATACTTTATCTTGCTCTGGGATACCTCTTTCTGTTCTTCCAGATCCTGAGGCCCATTGGTATAAAACCATAGCTTTCTCTGGAAACTACACAGCAGCTTTCCTCTCCTGTCAGTTGATGTTTTGAACCTATAACAAATCAGAAAGGAAAAGAGAAAGTTGCACCTTTTTTTGTCAAAAAAAGGATTATTTTTTTTTCCAAATGAGTAACCAAAAACTGTTCTCCCAAATATTTTAGATTTCCCCCACTCCCCTTTCTTAAAAGGAAAACAAAAAGTCAATAACTCATTAAAACAGAAACTTGGGGGAAGATTCTTGGGGAAGCTTTCATGGGGGGAAAGGGAATATCTTTAAAATCTTTTCCTGAAAAATGGCCTACTTTGTAACACCTGTGCCTGGAACTAAAAATGAATAATGTTTGTTTGTTTAAAGAATGCTTGGAAAACGCATTTTCAGGCCAGCTACAGATTAAAGGTTGGGTTTTTTGGCTTTAGGGTTGGTTTCTTGTGGTTTTGTTGTTTTGGGGGTTTTTTTGTGGGGGTGGTTTTGTTTGTTTGGTTGGTTTTCCCCCGTCATAGCCTTGCTGTTTGTTTGCTGTAGACTTCTTCTCCTTTCTGCAGCTTCTCTCTCATTGCTGCCTCACACCAACTGTGCTCCTCCCATCATCTACTCCCTGCTCAGACAAAAGGTCCTGCAGTGGGAGCCTGGACCTGATTTTGTAGGGTGATGCCCCGTTTGCTCCTGCAGATCTCCACGGTGACTCTACGTTTGTTTCACCTTTTACCCACGAACCCAGTGAACTCCCTGGACTTTTTTTATAATTTTGAAAGGGATTTTGACTAGTTGTTTTTTTCAAAGGGTTTTCTTGCCTGATTGCTGGAGGCTGAATGGGTGAACAAAAACATCTGGGCAAAAAAAAAAAAAAAGGGCAAATAAGTTAATAATAATCCAGATAGGCTTGTTTATTGAGCTTTGAGTCTCTGACAAATAGCTGACTGTAGCTGTATCAAATTACCCTCTGCAAGTATCTAGTCTGCATTTGTAACCCAGCCTTATCATTGGTTCCGTACTGATTCTGCACCCAGTCCCCCTCCCACGGTTCCCATTTCGAAACATAGGCCTTTTAATGAATTTTTTTCTCACGATGGTAGGGCTGATAATAAATTTTATCACCATTTTACCTCTCAAAGGGGGCATTTGTAGATTTGTCCTTACTTTTGCTATATTCTCTACGGGTATTTTCCTCCTGCATAATCAAGCAGTGTGTTTTCACAGTGGGTAGGTTGTTCAGAGGATATTTCTTTCCTGCCAGTGATATGAATTATTGAAAAGAGAAGCAATATAAAGAGAATAAAGCAGGTGACATGTCAAAGCATAATTACTGCGATTGATGCATTTGCAGTATGAAGGCAACGTTACCGTAAAAAGATCTCTTGGAGCTCCTCTGGAGGTTACTCGTCTGCTGACTATCAGGGTAGCAGTTTTCAGATTCAGTCACAGACCCTTTCTTTGCATTTATAAGACAGTTCTACCACATGAAATGGTAGAAAAGCATGTCATGGCAAATAAAGAAGTTGCTAAGCTCTCTCTTGCTTGGTTTTCCAGCTTGGATAGTTGGGTAGTTCTATCCTTGTCTGAATGAAGAGTGAGTAAATGCTGCCCGTAAATGCTGCCCATCTTCATTTACTCTATACTGTCCCCAGCTTTGAGACAGCCACTGCGCTCTCCTCAGCTTTGAAGCTGAAGAGGCTTCATGACCTGGGTGACTACCAGTAGGACACGATGGGAAACTGCTTCACTGAGAGGCAAAGACTCGTTCCTCTTTATGCTTGTTCTTCACTGGCTGTATCTGGACCTGTCTAGCAGGGCTGCCCACAGTTGAACTCTTATTCATTGACAGGGAAGCCTAAGGAGCCTCACTTCGGAACATCTAAGAAGCATCTAACTTGGTGCAGAAATTCAGTGTGAATAACCTGAATAAGGCACCACAGTTCCTGTGTGTCTGGTGCTGGGATCCCTGTGCCCAAATGCAGGAGCATGCCCTAAAGGGGATGCTCTTCCATGGAGAGCTGGTTGAGTTCACAGGAGACGGGGGGAAGGTTCCTGTGCTGGCCACAGGCTTTGGGCAAACTCCTAGGCTGCTCCTCTTGTCAGAAGGGCTGAAATATTTCCTTTCTGCCTTGGCTTCAGGATATGAACATGCTTTTGTAGTGTAATCCAAAATCGTAGGCTAAGGTTCAAGGAATTACTGTGGTGTAGCAGAGTAATAATTAAAAGGCTGCAATGTCCTTATTTTGTATATAAGTTCCCAGTACAGGAGATGTGCTGCACCTTTTTAAGCAGCTTTATTAAAGGACTTAAAACTGCAGGTGTCCATTAGCTTTGGTGTATATTCTGGAGGAGCCTCTATGGCTGTGCCACCAGAGGAAAACTATCCTCATGCTTTTCTAAACTCCTTCCAAGACAGTGGTTGAAAATCAGGGGAAATGAATGCCGTTATCATCACCACACATGCAGGATGTTGAAAAGCAGGATTTCTCTTCCAGGGAAAGAAATGTGTTTGTACTCTAAGTTGAATCAAAAAAGCAATGTTTAAAAGGTTTTGGAACAGAAATTCCAGCCTGCCCCAAAATGAACCTCAGTAGAAACCCTACTGTGTTTCTCTCTTGAGAATGACCAAACACTGCCAAATATTGAAGAAGCAGATCAGCCATCATGCAAAGGTATGATCTGTGGAATCATTTTAACATTGACATTAATATTTCAACATAACATAGCAGTCAAAAGTGAATGCTATTCAAAAAGTAAACGAATGCTATTAGAAAGAAATGATGAAAATTCTAACAATGATATGACAATGTCCAAATGATTGAAACCAAATTTTCCCTTTCAGTAATTTTGTCAAAACTGACATCTTCTGCAAAATGTTTTGGAGCTGAGACAGCATCTCCCAGGAGAAAAATATTGCTTTAAAAAAGTTACTTAATTAGGCAGATTCAATGCATGTTATGAAAATTAATAGTTGTTTAGGTTTGTAAGAGAAAAGCAATGTGGAATTTAATAGCAGAATGTTCTAATGAAGTGCATCTTTTAATCAATAAATTACTATGATTCTGGTTCACCATCTTTCTCCACCTCCTCTAGCAGCTGAGTACCAGCTGGGTTGGAAATGCTCTCATTGATATAACTGAATGCAGACAGCTAATTCGGTAGTGGTTTAACCTACTTTGTACTTGTCTTTATCTTTACTCTCATTTTTGCATGGCCTCCTGCTACAAACCATCCCCTAGATGGTAGGACAAAGGGAGATCTGACGAACACACTTTCTTTTGTGGATTTACGAGGTTGAGTAGCTAAAGGATTGTTTTCATTACTAACATCCTGCTGTACTAAAAGATCAAATTTAGTACATATGACAATTGTTATATTACTTAATCCACTGTTTGCCTTCTAATTTAGCTCGAGTTTGCCTTGTTATTTGGTATGTTAGAGGAAGGCTACAATTTAGCTATTTGGCACACCCTTCTTATCATCATATGTACTTTAATATTGCATGCTGATGGAGCCTCCAGCTGTAAGATGTCACAGGATAGCAATCTCATCAGCTTGTCCTAGCTGACTTGGGGGGAGGATGCATCTGGTGTCAATTTTGTCAGACCTCTCCATCACAGTTTGGCAGATCTTTTTGTTTACAGGAATGAGGGTACACAAGATGCCATGTGCTGTGCCGGGGAGACAGGTGGCTGGATGCTGGGTTGTGTGCTTGGTGCATGGCGATTACAGAATGGGTCTTCGGGGACCTCTGGTCACATGGCGGTGAACTGCATCTATGCTGGTTTTCTGGTTGTCCAAGAGGGTACCTTCATGCAACACCTGCTGCAATAGTGTTGGAGAACAGCAGAACCAAGTGCTGTATCCCTACTGCCTTCTGGGAGCAGTTCCCAGCATGGACCTCCCCAGACCCATGCCCACGTGTCATACTTGGGGCAGTGTGAAGCAGGGCAGGGAGAGAGCTGACTGGTACCTTGCATGGATGACCAGGTGCATGGTGCTCAGGAGAGCTGCTGGGCTGGTTGCTGTGCAGCAGTGCACAGGTAACCTGTGAGAACCTGTGACAAACCAGCTGGGAAGCACAGAGCTGTAGCTTTTCTGTGGCTTCAGAGCTTTGTGCAAGCAACGTGACGCAAAGCTTAGGAAAAACCACCAGACTGAGTGGTAAAGACCAGAAGTGCGAGCAGCATGTCTGGGGAAGTTGGTTCATAGATCTTCTGTGATTCTGGGAGACTGCTTTTTATTAAACTGGTTTTTATTATGCTAGTTTGCCAAACCTGAGAGCAATAGCAAGATTTTCCTGTCATGCTTTAGAAGGCACGAGAAAGGAGTAGTACAATGCCTGGCTCTAATCCCAGAAGGGCAAGTTGCATCTCCAGCAGCAGGATATCTAAGTGAGCTTTGCTCTGCATCCTGAAGGGCAAATCATGTGGAAGTCTTCCCCTGCCAAACAAGCTCCATGGAAGGGTAATTTATGTGTAAGGTCCCTCTCAGGGCATTGAGCAACGTCCAGCCCATGCAAAGACAAGCCTGGCTACTGCTGGAAGGAGAATTTGCCATGGAGTAATCTGTGGCATTGTAGGGCTTGGTGAGGTTGATGGGGTTCGTAGGTCAGTATCATGAGTTGCTAGAAAGGTTTTGAACTGTGCTAACCTTCTGGTTCTCATCTTTTTGGAGTCTAATAAATCACTTGTCTAATTGTAGGCAGGCAAATTCTGGGTTCATTGAAGTAGATTGAGCTCCTGGGTCACTATTCCTGGGTGCTGTCTTGGTTACAAAGCAATGGGCAGTGGAGCACCATTCCAACTCAAACCACATCCAAATCTCTGGGAGGGGGTGGTGGTGGAGGTTTTTTTTATTTAGTTAGATACGGGAATGTTTAGTAAATAGCTGCTGTGATCCAGGATAACATCACAGTATTTTCTTTGAGGTTTTTCTGTTGTTTGTTTGGTTGGATGGTTGGTTTTGTGGTGGACAAAATAATTCCAGTGGCATTTTAGGAAAAGTCACATTGCAGAAGTGAAGATATGATTATCAGACTCCCTGTTATTTTGAGGATAAGCAGGATTCAGCCCTTCAGAGGCAAGACGTTTGCACGTGGCCATTCCGTTTGTGTGCCACACATGTGATCAATTTAACCAGGGGAGGATTTAGGCAGGGTGGGGAGGCCGATGTTTCTTGTGACATGTGGAATGTTAAGCCACAAAAATGCAACCACAAAATCAGCAGATTAGAATTCCCATTTGTAAAGAATAAATAATCATTATGGTGAGATAGTCCACGAGGGATTAACACGGCTGCTTCCAATTCTGTTGCTCTGTTGTTCGATGTGCTGTGACATTTTTTCCACACACATATCTCCATCTTTTTTTTTCTTTATATTTTCCTTTTTTTTTTTTTCTTTTTCCTGGTTCTATTGTAATTGTCATGGTGATTTATGGGAATGAATGCAACTTTGCGAGGTTTGTCTCTGTACGTACCTCCTGTTTTTCTTCTTGCTTGTAATTATGTTATGCACCTGTTGTTCCCCATTGGGGCCCACGTGCTCGGAGAACCGATGCTCACGTTGCAGTTGGTTTACTCAGTTTTACAACATTTGTTAGTCGCATCTGATAGATCTGTTCTGGCTTTGTGCCGAAGAGCTGCCTGGCAGCATAAATCATTCTTAGACTGAAGAGAAGAGCACGGTATCTATTTCAGGTTCCCACCCACCAGAGCCTCATAAATCTACGCAAATGTTTCAAGAAACAGGTTTGATTGTTTAGAATGAGCTAATGCTGCAAAGCCCTTCTTAGTCCTGAACTGAGTCTGGGACTCTGACTCCCCAGGCTTATAGGGTTAACTTAGATTTATAGGATATGTCTACATCGCTCTTAAAAAGCAAGCTTGAGAGCAGTGGAGAGCACGTTGGCTTCTCAGCTCCACAAGCTTCTCACCTATATGGAGGCCTCCCGGACCATGTGTCTTGGTGCTGAATACCTGATGTCATGTGTTAACCTGCCTGGCATAGGCAGGCGTGTATTTGCGTCCTCTGATAGGAAGTCTCCAAACAGGGGTGTTGAAAGCATTCCCCTGCCTTTTCTCAAAACGCAATGTGTGTGTATCCTTAATTTTCCCTTTTAGCCCAAAGACTAGGGAGGAGGCATAGGCTGCTTTATCAGACAGAGGAGAAAAATGTACATTTCTGAGGACGACCTTAGATGCTCTGAATTTCCTTCAGAGGAGCCCCTCTCCTGTACTGGAGGGAGACTAACTTAGACCTGTAGTAGGTGGTGCGAATGAGGTAGGTGGTGCTACCCTTCGGGGCCATACGGGGTGTTTTCGTCCAGGGTGAGAAATCACCTGTGGCTGTTGGTAGCTCACAGCTCTTCCATGGCTTTCTGTTCGAAATTAATAGCCTAGCTCCGTGAGCATGGAGTTATCCTTTACCCCACATAGACCCTATCTAGCTTGTCCTCGAGGTAGTCACGCTGGTTTTTGTAGATCTCTCTTCCGTGCTAAGGGAATTCTTGGAACATGACAAAATTCTTTGGCTTTCAGAAATTTTCCAATCATCCCTTGATCAAAAATTTACTTGATGGCAGAGTGTCTCTGTTCTCAACATTTTACCAATGGGCATATTTTCTCTCCTAATATGGTTGCTGCAACTATTTCCAAGTGAGTAAGGAAGTCACTCTTTTGTGTATCATCAAGGAGCGTGTCAGCAGTTTCATAATTGTCTTACAGCTATTTTTTATAAACTTTACAGGGGACTAGTGTAGGAAGCAGGAAAAATGTGGCTAGGGTCTTTAGGTTAAGTAAATCGGCATTTGGCAAAGTCTCTGAGCATGATTTCAAATGTAATCTATAAGCTACTACAAGTCTTACAAGACTTGAAGAGAGCGATTACTGAAGACCTGTTTGCAGCTGTAGTGATTTCTCTGATGCCGAAGAAGAGGTCGTCTGGTTTGCTGCAGAGAGAACAGATCAGTCCTGTCTTCTCTACCTATGTGCCTGTTTGGATGAAAACTGTCAGTATTTAATGTTACTGAGACTTCTACTCTGCTTTTAAACTTTGCTGAAGTGACCAAATCACTTGAAGGTCCCTAACAAAAACCTGGGGAGAACATGATCACAGAAGCTTCATTTCCATGGGAAGTCAGACTGAAAAAGAGCCCCACAGTGAGCAGCGGTTTGACATGTCCTCACTGTGGATGGGAAGCACCGATTCACAACCTCCCTCACGCCTGCATGCAGTAGTGAACTGGCACCTCCAGGTATTTGCATTTGCAAAGCACGGCCAAGCTCAAGCAGGGCAGACACTGCGCGTACCGTCTTGTAACATTAGCTTCCCAGAGCATAGGTGTATTTAGAAAGGACCATCGGAAGTTTCATGTAGTATTCATCTTTCAGACAAAAGCATGGTAATCAGCAATAATTCTCAAGGCACTCCTTGGAATTCAAGATAAAAAGGGATTAAAAAAACCCACCAAGCTTGGTATTTGCCTATCTTTTGTGCTGTCTGATTTTCCATGTAATCGATGAGGATTTGATTCAGCCAAGTGCTTCCTGCCATGCCTAACTCTGAACGTGTGAGGAATCCCATTGACTTGACTGAAACGGGAGTCTTGTGCTTGGCATGGTGTGTGTTGTGGGAAGTGTGGCATGCACTAACCCAGCAGATTTGTGTGATCACAAAGCATTTCTGCACGATTGGTTCCACGGGTCAAATGGGGGCGTCGGGTATTTCATGCAGGCTTGAAATGATTTCACTTGTGTTGGCAGCAGTGACTTCCAAGACAAGATGCACGAGTGGTTACAGTATTTTGCTATAAACCTGGAGGACTGACTTTGACATTTGCTCTGGGCATGTACTAAAGGCCACTGCCATTTGCTGTGCTGTAAGTGTGCAAGCCCAGGTGCAATGCCAGAGAGGTCACTCCATTTTGCACTCCAGAATGGTGCATTTCAGTGACGCTAAACTAAGGAGGAAAAGGTAATTTTTCTTGTGAAGTTGAGAACCTTTAAATAATGTAGGTCCTGCACAAGAAATGCTAAGATTGAGGTATTTATATTTGATAAACTGTGTCTGCAGTATGTTCGTTAGGGATGGACAAGGGGTCACGGGTGACGAAGCACTCTTGGACTTTGCTAGAGAGGTGGGACTATGTAGTTAGAAACTAGGTAATTACATCTGACCACTGTTCCCCAAAATGAAGATGACAAAAAAAGGGAGCAATTGCTAGCTCTGATACTGTGAAAATTCTGGAGTCCTAAATGGAAGAATAGTCTTTTAAGGGAACTTGAAAAAGTTTTACCTCTTGTGCCGTTTATGCAAACCTCAGCAAAAGAGGAGGACATGCGATTGCAAACCATCACTGCTTTGGGATAGCTGTGTCAAGGAACAAGGATGCCGGTGAACCGTTTTCTATTAATTGCTCTCTTTTTAGTGGATACACAGAAAGTTGTGACACATTCATGAAAGACAGGTTCACCAGTGCCTCGTTAAAGTTATGATTGAGGTGTAACCTCTGGTTCAGCAATTCCCTAAAGCAGAGAGAGTGAAGGCTATGCTGAGAAATGCTCATCTGTGACATACGTGTTCTTTCTACTATTTCTCTAAGCACAGAGATGCTGCGTAGATCCTGGGCTAGAGTGGCTGCTGGGGAAAATGGCTTGCTTGTTGATTTTGAAATATAAAATCCTCTGAGTGTCGTTTATATCCCTAAATGTAGTAAAAGAATTGCTGGCTATCTCTGTACTGTAGCCTCTCCTGTTTACAAACAGATGTGTTACGGCCTTAACTGGGGATTTGGTATAAATTGGTCAAAAAAACCTCCTTTCAAAATTAGCCTTGTAAAATTCCCATAACGATTGCATGACAGAAAACTGGCCGAGTACCTCGGCGATGCTCCCCAGCCTGTGATTTGGGGAAGTGACTAAATGAAAATGCGGCCTGGCTTGTTTAAGTGTAGCGGACTCTCCTCTGCATGCAGTTGTTGCTATGTGAGAGAAGCTGTGGCTCTGTCTCTGAGGCCATGAAGCCAATTTTTAGGCTCTCTAGTAAAATACTTCATTACGTAAATATGCATTGTCTTTGGGGAGCACCTCTCTCCTCTCCCTCTCCCCTCCCTAATATACTTCATCATAAACTTCTGCAAAAATGTATAAATAAATAAAATAATCCAGGTTCCTTTTTCTTAAACAAAAATTTAATTAAATGGAAGTTAGATCCCTTTGGAATACAGAAAAGCAACTTTAAAGACACTCTAGACATTGGCTTTAAGGATTTCCTTCCCTCTTTTTTCCTAATAGACTCCAATCCTAGGATTGTATTTCTCTGCTTCAATGCTAAAATACTTCTTAAAAGAAGCAATATTCAAAGGCCTAACCCAGACATTTTATGGGATGTCATACGTTTTCAGCTGTTCATAACATAAAAAATAAAATAAAATACTGCAGGTTACTTTATCAAAGAGAAAGTTGATTTGTAATTCCCAAGGTAGAATTATGAAAATACCTTGAGAGCATTACAGGAACAGACATTTATGAGAAGTAATAAAATTAGCTGACTGCAGTACAAATTTGCTGAATGCTTTTGGAGGAGAATATATGTTCCTTCCCCCACTGCCCAGAGAAAATCAGATGAAAACTGTCAGTTTGTGAGGCCTTTTCTGCGACAAATCAAAGCCATTCTTTAGCAGAGTAGTGTTTCTACAATGTTACCCTGGGAAAATGATGTAGACCTGATCTTCCTCCCACTGAAACAATAGAAAAAGAGCTAATGGTATCGACGGGAGCAGTACTGAGTATTAACAGAGCTTCGTGTATGGGAATGGGTCTGTTTCCCGGCCGTCGTCCATCCCCAGGCTGTTGCTTCACTGGTTGGGTTGACTGGAGGATGAAGGGGGGAAGATGGGAAGACTTAGCAAGGGGTCAAAGACCAAATCGCAATAGGTGCTGAACGCCTTCAGGTCCGTAGAAAATCCAATTCACAGAACTAGCCTGTTGAGAGAGCAATTGTAGAGCTTGTCCCGTCTTCTCTTTTTGAACATACATTGCACCACCTCTGTCCCGACCGCAAGGAGGAGACCTGTAAGAGTCAATGGGAGTCCCCTGTGGAGCTGCATGCATCCCCTGTGAGGGAGAGTGTGGCCCTAAGGCTAACAGATGCCACAAAAAAATACCAGAACCAGGTGGGGCACTGTCACTCGCTATTGCCCTGCATATAACCAGTAATGTGGAGTCCATTAAAATGTATCTTCATGGCATCTGGAGTTACTTTAAGGACATTGAGGGATTGCTCTCCACTTGCCTTTGATAAGCTTTGCCACTAGTTTTTACTTGCAACTGGCAAAATAAATAAATAGATAAAGTACCTTCTTTCTCTTTTGAATGTCTCGTAATTTCTGACTGACCGGGTTTTGCCTTTTCCTGCTAAACTGATAAAATATTCCACATTCACAAGTTTTCCTAGCAAAGTTCTGTATAACTGCAGTCAGTGCATCTCTATCTTATGCTAAATTGACCAAGCTACTTAAATCTCCTACTGTGAGGCCTGTTTCCTGGTCCTTGAATTATTCTGTTGATCTTCTTTGTATTTGTGGTTTCTTAAGAAAACAAGGCTTATGTGGGTATACTGAAAGTGGATTTATGCATCCGCCTGCTCCCTTCCTTCCCCCTCCCCGCTAACCCTTGACTAATTTCACAAAGGCAGGAAGAGTCTTAAAGATCTTTAGGCTGCACGGGTTACCTGAAGAAGTGGGAAATCCTGTTAGTGCTCTAATGAGGGAAAAGCTGGAGCGTTTGTGCTCAGCCACTGTCAGACATCCAAATATCTATACTGGAGCGACCTGCCAAAACTCATTTTCTTGAGTTACGCTGCTCCTGATGATGTTTCTTTTGAAGGCTGGTTGCTGGAGCTGTGCGTGATGGTCATGGTTTAGTCTCACCGTACTCAGATACCAAACCAGGAATCTTGTACATCCAGCCCGGGAGAGCAGCGTGCTGAGAAGTGGGGTCTGTGGTCACTGATGAGCATCCAGGCTCATCGTCCGAGAGCTCTAGCTGGTATCCCCCATCTGCAAAAGTCTCTCTCGGCATTGGCTGTGTTCCTGCCTGCCTTGTTTCAAGAGGCAAATCTGTTCGGATGGCTCTATGTCTTCATAAATCGCCACACTGACAATCTGTCTCGTGCGTGTGGATTTTATTGGCAGCGTTTTGAGAAGAACTTGAAAATCATGGATGAAAATGTTGACTAGTATTGGGCTCGTTACCAATCCCTATAAACTTTTTGCTAGAAAAAGTTCCAGTCACAGATGATTCTCCATTTTTATAGCTGCTTTTTGAAATCTTTCAGTATAGTTAGTTTTCAAACTATTTGAGGTGTTTTCTATGAATGTTACATAGTTCTAGTTCTATAAGCAGAAACTTAATCTCCTTTGGCTTACTACTGTATATTGATGCAGTTTTACCAACTAATGCTGAATAATCTCAGAAAGGAAAGGATTTTTTTTTTCTTTGATATGACTATTTTCTCTAACGTCATATTGACCGCCACAGATGATCTTACTTCTTTACTAAGGATCTTCTCTGGTCAGTGAGTACTCTATCCCATATCCCTGTTCTTCCTCGAGCATTTATTCCAAACTAGTTCGTTCAACCAAAGTCAACTAAACTGATATAAAAACTGACTTAAATTTGAATTTGGTTCTTTGTTTCCCCTGTATCCTGAGCACAGTTTGTTTGCTTGCCTGAACTCTATAATGCTGTAGGTGGCATTGGAAAAAAAAAGAGAGGATTTGCAATATCAAGTACTTTAACAGCACAGGAAAACTGAAACTTAAATGCATTTCCTTTTCTCAGGTCCGGATCTAATCTTCATTTCTGAGTCTGTGCCTAATTTATTGCAGAATCTCTCACTTGTTCAATTAAATTGTGAGTATTTAGCAAAATTACTTAAGTGAGAGAACATATGCCTTCAGGATATGTACTTGTTCCTTGGGCTAAATATGATTTCCTTTTTGTCTTCCATTAATTAATCATTTTGGTTTTCCCTCCATCTAAATCTAGTTAATGAACCAACTTTCTTTAATCCCATCTGAAATTTACTGTACGTCCCATCAATAGAGTTATTCGTAAATCTTGTGTTCCCCCATAGCTAATAAGAAACAGCAGTCCAGATATTGTCCATCATCTCCACTATGGGCTGGAGCTCTAGCTAGAGCACTGGAAGGAAGACAAATTACTCCATCTCTGCATCTCTGAGCAGAGTTGTTTGTAAATGAGACTGAGGTTAGAAATACAGAAGAGCAAACTTCAGTATTCAGCTGAAACATGTATGAATGTAAACTATTTTTAGGTTTGACTAGAGAACAGACTGCTGTTAGTAACGAGCAATACCACCAACATGGGTTGCACCTTCAGGCACTGACTTTTTCTTATTTCTTTTGCTAAGTTGGAGAATTTTCATCATCAGATGCATCCTAGCCTAGCACTGTATTCCTTATTTAGACCTCTTGCCATTTTTCCTCAGTTTACTGCTTGCCAAATGGGCACTGTTATGTTTTGGTTTTGTTTTTTCTTGGTGGGAAAGCATCTTCCCCATGTCACCCTTTCTCAAAATAACCTTTGCAGCTTCATGGAAAAGATGCATTCCATCTCTGCAACCCTGCAGCACACATAGCATGAGAGGGAGCACAGTCCCACGTTTGTGAAGGGTTCAAACACTTAAACCATGAGCATCTTCTGACCGATACCAAACTGAAGACCCAGAAGACGACTAATTTTAAAGTTCTCCTCAAGCAGAGAGGACAGGCAGGGAATATGTTTGCTACAAAAGGGAGGATGCTGAAAACCAGGTGGATGTCAGCTTAATTATGGAAAAGATTGTATGAAGCCACGTCTTTGATAGTAAGAAACTGGATTTGCTAATCTGGAGGGCTTCTTCCATCTAAAGTACATCCCATTTTTGAAAGGTTTCCCTGCTCAAATTGAAAAATCTGTATAGCATTCTTTAATCTTCAGCTGAAGCTTTTCCACCTCTTCCTCAGTCTCCTCCACCTGCCTTTGATGCCTACGTATCTCAGAAATAACAGAGAAGAGTAGTTGGGTGTCTCTTTCGTTAGTGAAGTTTCAGCAAAGGAAAATATCTGAAAAATAGCTGTTAAAATTCAGAGGCACAGTCTTCACATCTTGACCTTTTGTATAAAATGTGTGTGTGTACATACACGTGTGTAAAATATATATGTGCACGTATATGTATATACCCATATATACTTTTTTTGTGTAAATGATACACACATGCAAAAACAGTTGCAGAAGATGCGTTTTCCCACATTCATGTATTTTGGCCTTGTCAATTATCTCATCCAAAAAAAAAAACCTCCACAAGAAAGAGTTCTTATTGCCTGCTTATTACTCCTTTGCAAATTTGCTCCTTTTCAAAAGCATTTGAAAAGCTTTGCTGCTTTCCTCTCAAATGGAAAGCAGTAACAAAGCCTTTCTACAAAACAGCAAAACGTAATCCTAAAATTTTCAGGGAAGGCTTTTGAAGTTCTTAATGTAATAGCGTGCTTGTCCAATTTTTAATGTGTTGGCTTTTTTTTATTCCATAGTGTCTTTAAATTATTCCCATCAGTTGCAGATTTAAGGTCCTCATTATTTTTTTTTATTGATGCACAATGTCAGTATTTTAGATAACTTACGTTTTCCCTAGAGAGAATTCTTAAAAGTAACCAGATTCAATCCCAGTGCTACTCAAAAAACGTAATTATGCTAAAAGTAGAACTAGCTGTCTTGCCTAAAAATCTTGTTTTGATGCAAATGAAAACTACATAGTAACTTGGGTCAAGGGTGGCAAAGAAACAGTGGAAATACATCCCTTCTCCAGTGTTTTCTGTATCTCAAAAAATCCAAAGATTTGTTACGATGTATTCAAAGTGAGGCACCTTGATATTTTTTTTTTAATTTTTCAAAAGAAAATGTCTGAATATGTTACAAGAAGAATATAGAAACCCAAGAACAAAATATTTCATATAACAGTTGGCTGATCCAAAATAATTTCACAAATACATTTTAAAACATTTGTCCTGGACAAACAAAACCAGTTGGGTTTTGTTTGGTTTGGTTTGGTTTGGTTTTTTGATTGATTTACTGAAATAGTTTGTGAACTGGAAAAGAAAAATCAGTATCTATGCACATCTATCTAGATACTCAATGCACAGTGTATTTCCTCATAAAAGAAGCAATCAGGATATGGCAAATTATCTCCTTTTTTGTCATTCCTCTTTATTCTTATTGCTTGATATGAGGGCTAAACTAGTTCGTGGCTCCATTGAACTTGGTGCCATACCATGCAGAGTAGAATGTGGATCCCATGCTAATATGGTTTTGAAAGACTTAAGCCAGAGCGTGTCAGATTTTACAATGCATTTCAGTAAACTAACTGTGGCTCATTCTGTGGTCACAAGAAAAAGTGTTTAAGATAGATACACATTTAATCGTACTGATTTCTTGACCTAGAGGCTACGGGAATGAGGCCTTAATGCTGTTTACCACCTTGGGGGATATTAAAATGATGGGACTGGAAGGGCTGTTTAGGTTATGGTAATCTAATTATACCCAGAGGAGAGAGTACCACAGCATTCAAAACCAGCTGGCAGGGCAAATCTCCTGTGGATCCAAATTACATTTTTTTTCACTTAAAGTGTAAGCATCTTTCATTAGCTGAGCGACTAAACTGTGAGTTTGAAATGCAGTTCGTACCCACCAAAAGCAGGGAGTTTCATATTGTGTAGGTGTGTTCAGATGCTTCGTATCTCAAGAAGAAAACTCCTTGATTTTCTTCTTTTATTTATTTTTTCTCCTTTTCTGTAGCTGCCAGCAGCACCGCAGGGACACAATTACTCCGTCTCAACGCAAGCAGAAGGGCTTTCTGTTGGATCTGCACAGTGGTGCAAATTTTAAATTGCAGATCACATTACATGGTGCGTCTTAAAATACCTGTTCACCGTTCCTCTCCACAAGTACTTCTTGTTTTGTTTCTTCTCAAATTCGACTGTGGCAGCTAGGTGGAAAGTCTAAATGAAAGGAGGGAGTTTGCCGTAACTGTCTGATTGGTGTTAGACCAGATAGGAGATACCTAAGACACGGGACATTGTGCTCTAATGAAAATAATAAAATATTGTAGCTTTCTGAGGGTAACTAAAAGAAAGGAGAAATAATGATTTATCTCCTCTAACATGTTAAAATATTTCTGATTCACTTCTAAACCTTACAAAACTTCATTTATTAATCTAAGTAGCCAAGCTTAGATTTGGCCTTTTTTTCAAACACTTCCCAGGCTTTCCTTGGGACAACCACTGCATTTTATTGTGTGTGTTTGTACATGTGCATAGATACAGATTAAACATCACCAATACCTAGTTCCCCAGGTCATGGCCTGCTTAACAAAATGACTGTTCAGTCTGAGAGTGCTTTCTTTAGGATAAGGTTTCTGCCTGTTTTCAAGGTAAGACAGAATAGTCAAATATTTATGAATGTTACAACATTCCAGATTTCCTTTCCAAGGCTACTCGAGGCCACTTGAAGAAGTAAATCTGTCGTGGTGATGGAGACAAGCTTCATTTGCACGCTTCCTTTCATCTCTCTCCAAACAAACGGTTCATTCACACTTCCTAGGTCAATGGCAGCAACCGTGCTTGGTTTCTCTGGAATGAGCAGGACCTATTGTGAGCATTTACATGACGCTGGCCTATTATTGAGGAAAGGATTTGTACAATCCAGGCACACGTTCTCTTTGCTCTTCTTTCCATGCATTTGATATACTCAAGTGGACCGCTAATAAATGAGACCCCATGTCTACCCTGGAATCAGGCAGACTGGGCAGCTATCTTCCTTGCACAACCGTTCTTCTGCAGATGTTTCTCCATTAGAAATTATTCAGGGACTTGCCCTAACGCAGTCACAGGCTACTGCCGTGACTAATGAATTCTGGTTGCTGTGTACAAGGGCAGATTTGGACCTGCAGCTTTGAGCTGAAGGATGACCTTTCTAGTATCTCTCCGGTCCTCCCACCTCTGTGCCTTTCATGCTTACGTTAGTGCTTTCTGTATTCCTTAATGAAGTGACAACTCCATCTATTTCGTAGTCATTTTTCTCTTGACCTCCCACAGTTGTTGTCGAGTTCAGTTTGACTTTGCTGCAGATGGGGCTCTGTGCCTAGAAATCTCTTTCTAGCCCTAAAAATTAAGTCCCTCGGCTGCTGTTAAGGAAAGTTGGCTGGACGCTGGGAAACTCTCTCATAACAGGGCTGGCAGAAACCTTCCTCCCAGCTGCAGAGAGAGAGCAGGCTGGTCTGTACCTCCGGTTTCAGACTCAGAGCCCCATCCCCACAGCTCTCGCTGCCCGGGAGGATGCTCGTCCCTCTCCCAGCCGAGGTCAGCTGGCGAGACCAGCCTTGCGCTGCTGTCCTCTGGTGTGATGCAAGGATCTGCGTGCTGACCTAAAACGGGTCGTCTCCAATCTCCACCAATCCTAAGTCGGGTTTTTGTGTTCTGGCCAGTCATTAGTTGCCGTTTCTGACCAATCCTATCCAGCCATCCACCCCTGGAGAGTATATAATAGGCCTAAGTAGAGGCAGATGTGGGTTTGCTCTGCTACATGCAATGCCAGAATTTCTGTGGGTTTGGGGCCTTGTTTTAATCCTTCCTGATAAGTAGCTGTCAGTGTCCCATGCAGTTATGTTTAGTGGTTCCTTGTTAGCTTTTCTCAGCAGGGACGGCTCCTTCCTCGGGGAGCGCGGGAGACGGCTTGAGCGGCTGTAGTTTTTCATCTCCGGCGCTCATCTGGAAGGCACCTGCTGCATCGAGCTGGGGAGCAGAGCGGGGTCATGGACGGATGGAAAGTTATGATGTGACTTGAGAGCAACCCGTGCTCTCTGGTGAAATCCCAGGTGTAAGGAGGTTGCAGTTGAAGCCATGAGGAAAACTCCCATGGATGTCGATCATCTGAGCTCCACGTCTGACACATCCCTCAGGGAGAAGGTGGCCAACTGCGTGTCCCATCAGCTTTAACGAGAAGTGAGCAGATAAATGGTGGAGGGAGGGGACTGCGCATAGATCCCTCTATGGGATCGTGCCGATGAAAGCAGTTGAGTCACCTCTCCCTGGACGTGTCTGATGGATGTTACAGCCAGGTCTTGGCACTAAAGAGTGAGTTGGGCCTCGCTGCCCAGTCTGCATCCCCAGCTGAGGCACGAAGTAATGTCTTAGCCAAATGTTCGCTCGAGCACACCGTAGCTGCTTAGTTTCTCCTGTGTGAAAGAACTTCCTTCCCTTCAGGGTATTCCCTTGATTTTTAAAAAGTCAAGCAAATATTTAAGAGTGGATTAGAGTCTAGCTCAACATATCCATCATTCACCATCAATTATCCAGGTCATTAATACGATTATGCTCAGCTCGGGACTTCTCTGTGTCCGAATGTACCAAGAGCTAGGAGGAACTAAAGGTGGAAATTTATAGCAAGAACCTTTCCCTCCCCCCCTTATTTAATGGCACACAGGCTTTGACCTAAAGTGTAATTTTCTGCAACATTTAAGGCAGATAAAGTGTCTTTAGCAGCCAAAGGAAAGCTCAAAGGTAACATTATCTAACTAGCTAACAGATGGAGGGTTTAACATTCTTGGTAGCTGAAATTTTGGACTCTGGCCAAACCGTGTTAATGGATTTTTTAGCAGTCATTCTTTTCCTATGAAAGTGCAGGATGCAGATTAAAAAAAAAAAGAAAAAAAGGAAACATCTAGCAATACAGGCAGGAGCAAGGAAAGATACCAGCTTGATCATGAGCAGTGTGGGGGAAAAAACAAAAGCTTGTGTTTCAAAAACTGGGGCATGGCATGTAGTATTCAGTTAAAGAAATAAGATGCTTCACCTCAGAAGCCCAAAATCTTTGACTTAATGGAGGAGACAAGCCTGTTGAATAGTACGAGCGATTGTCATTCAGCATTAACTTTGCTTTCCTATGAAAACTGCAGAGAAAGAAGATGTCCTTTGAAGAGCTCTTGTTCCGATTGAGTTGCAGGACACAAGGCAAAGTCTGAGCTCCCTGATCCACAGACACGTCCAGCTTCTTGTACACTTGCAGCAAGCCCTAGTGCTCCCTTACGGTCCCTGGTGTTTAGCTGTGTGCCAGAGGGCTTTCCCAATTACCACACCCCTCAGCTTTCTTGCTCCATAGCATATTCTCTCTGGGTTTTAAACGTGACAGATTGGGCCCTGAAAAAGCTACGTAATGAAGACCACAGGGCTCAGGGGACAAGAACGTGTTTTCCAGGAATTATTGGTGAAAACCCTGTGGTGTACAGAAGGCAACTGAGGGGGTGTGAGCCCTGGGAAACCCTGATAATTTGCCATCATTTGGGTCCCTCAAATCTTATAACTTACTGTCAGTGAATCTTCAAAACTGTATTAAATTTGTGAATTTTTCATAAAATGTCTGTATTTCAACACTTGTTGGGTGAGTTTTGTTGTATGCTCTATAAAAATTCCAGTCTCTCTAGCAAGGAGCTGGGAAGTATCATGTAGCTGAACCAATTAATAATCAATAGGAGTAAAGATGCTAATTCAGAGGATTGGGTTGAACTGCCAGGCACCTCTGCAGAGATCTGGAACTACTCATTTCACAAAGAAAAGAGGCTGACGCTGGAAGGCTGGGAGGCATTTGCTTTGACTAGGCTTGCTCTTTTCCAAGCAGAGGTTTGGGAGCAAATGGATGACATTAACACTCTACACTGATTACAAAACGCTGAATAAATCATACAGAGGTCTAATTCCACCAGATCTCATTACCACCGGATTGAACTTTTCACTAACTTGCTTGTCTCGAGTGATCTGAGTCAGCACATCAGCTCTGAGCATCCCAGGATTTGGGAATGCTGGAAACAGATCTGGTTCCAAACACTGGCGCTCAAGAGCATTCTTACAAGTCATTTTCCAGCAGGCAAAACCTAAAATATTACAAAGAGAGAGTCGGAGGCCAGCAGAAACTCCAGCTGAGAGCTCGGAGCTGCTCCAATGCCAGAGCATCCATCTTTCGAAAGTTTAATGAGATGAGTTTCCATCAGGCGCTTTCACAACCGGGCCACCAGCAGTGGCCTTGGACGTGGTGTCTCGCTCCCCATGGCGTCTGGACAGCAGGAGCTGTGGTTCAGACCTCAGTGAGAAAGCAGGATGGTGAAAATTTGTGAGAGCTAATTAAATGAGACAAGATTTTGCCTGGCAGGGATTCATGCCAGATATACTACATCCCAGGAAACCATTGCAGGCTTTGCCATAAAGTAGTTGTGGAGAGAGAGCAGGACGTCTTGCCAGACTTCACTTCAAATATAGTACTACAGCTTTTCCTTTTCTTTTTTGGAATTGTTATGGTCATAAATTATCTGCTTAGCATAAAGTTAAACCCAGGACAGCGAGAGCTGTGAAGTCTGGTAGATGAAAGGCCCCAGCATAAGCAGGGAAATAGTCATACATAACGTTATCAGGACATGCTTCATCTGAGCATGCAAAGCATGCTCTGAGAGCTCAAGACATGACCATCACTCTCCAGAGATCTGTATTCATACTCCTGCTCTGCTACTGGCTACCTGTTGGTCTTGGGACAAGTTTTTAGCTTCTTTATGCTTTGCAGTTCCACTGGTAAATAAGGATGGTACCGTTCCTTTCTCTGCTGTAAAAAACATGAATGCCACGCTAATGTTTGGAGACTGCATTAAGGAGGGTGGCAGGGAGCTAAGTTGTAATGCTGTCCTCCCATGGAGACCTCCCCACCAGCTCTAACCTGGAGGCTGCAAGGTCTTGAGCAATCACCCCAGTGATGCCTAGTAGGTGAAACGGCAGTTCATTTCTTCATGCAGACCCAGCCTTGTGTCCCGACCGACGAAGTGTTTGAAGTAGCATCATCAATCAAGCACAGGTGAAAGCACAAGCCATTACCGTGACTTGGTCTCTGCCCAGACACCCTAGCATACCTGCAGCGTCAGCTCTGCGTTACCACAGAGGAAAAACAACTCCGCAATGGCTTTATCATTAAGTCTAAAACCAGTAGCGGGATGCGAGGAGCAGACGACGTTCCCTCAGAGCTCCTGGGGTACAGACCAGGCTTGCTCCAAACCTGGCCTCTGGGTTGGCACCTGCAGTCTGGAAGTGGGAAGTGATAGTGTTTGCAATTTAGGTCCATTTTTAATGCCTCATCGGATCTGTGACTAAGGGAGGATTCACATAACCAATTCCTTGGCTCAAAGCTGAAGGTACAAAAAGATCTAGCTGATACGGAGGACTATGTCCATTGTGGTAGGCAGTAACTGAGCTTCCAGAGAAATGACGCTATTACTAGTAGATACTCTTAGAGTTAGATGCTACTTAAGTAAGATTGGGGCAGTTAGAGATATATTGCAGTTGCACTTGTATAATCTGGATATTGTTTCTGTGCAGAACTGTATTTATCACGGTCCTCAGCTACTTCCAGCCTTTGGAGATCACTGTGCATCCTACCTTTCTCTGTTAAAGAGTCATAGTTGCCTTAGTTAAGATATTTTTTAATTCACCTGTTTCTACATCACATATAATACAATTTAATTAAAGCCAGGGCTAAGGAGAACCTCTTCCAGAGAAAGAAATTTGAATACTTCTGAGTACTTGAATACTTCTGAACTGTATTTCAGAGGGAGCAGTGAGCAGGTGTCAGGAAAAGAGAGATGAGTTCTGAGAATAAAAAAATAAGAGGATTGGTCTGGAAGAGTAGTAGCCCACAGATGTGTTCGCTGGTTCATTGGAAATTAAAAGCAGATATAACAGTTTGGGGAAAAAGTTCTGCAACACCAGGTCTGCCTCTGTGTACAGACACTTACGGTATTGTTCCCCAGTTCAGGAAGGAGATGTTTTTGATGTTGTATGCCAGTCCAGTCTCATCCAGCCCAGATTTTAGTCTCTTGTGGGTAGACATCAGTCGTAAACAGATTGGAAAACTTAGACACTCTTCTTGGAAGGAAGCGTAGGGGGTTTTTTGTTGTGTGGTGTGTTTTTTTTTTTCAATGCACCGCTGATTTCAAAGCTGTGTGGTTTGGGCGATAGCCCAGAATTCTTGGTTTTCTATTCTCCTTGTTCATCTTATAAAGCATAAATATCATATTTCCTCTACAGGAGAATATATACATACTTGTGTATCTGTGTGCATAGTACATCTGCATTTGTGTGGATGTGGAATTGTTATTACAATACTATGAGTTTTCAGGATCAAGGTACTGGATGCTGAATACAGCAAAACAGCATTATAGAAAAGGAGCTCGACATTGGAAAGGAAACCGATCCCTGTTGTGGCAATCCTGTCCTCACGTCTTATTTCTGCAGCCCCAGTGCCACGGGCTGGCAAGCGGTCTTTAATGCTGTTCATTAACTGCTGTCGGTTGGCGCGGGCCAGGGATGGAAGAAAGCCACGGCAGAGAAAACCAGGTGCTGGGGGAGCTGTGGGCAGCTCAGAGAAATTCTCTACCTCGTGCATCAGCGCTGGCCATTCCCCCGCGTGCCATCAGGGGACGGCGAGGTCCTCTCCTTCGCGGTGACTCAGGAGCCTTGGGCCGGGGTTGCAGTGACTAATGGTTCAGTAGCACGCTTTGCAAACAGACTCCTTTGCTCTGATGTCCTGGCCAAATTCTTTCTTGGAAAATTGGATGGGATGCTTTTCCCCTGCAATTCCAGCTGCACAGAGTATGCCTTGCTGCTCACCATCATAGGCTGTCAGCTAGTCAAGGTTAAGGTATGCTGTCTTTTCTGTGATCAGCTAAAGGATTCCCTGAATATATCAACTATAATGATAATGTTTAGAGACAATAATGGAAAGGAAGCTTAGTTTGCTATTGCATAGTAGTACTGTACTCAGGACCTTTTGATAAAGAAAATGTGTTGTATTTACTAGTTACTGAAAGATAGTCTCCCTCCTGTCTTCATTTGCAGAAGAAGCGTGCTGCAGAAAGCATATTGCAGCTCCCCGTAATGAGTGAAAAAATTGTGGGATCTGATCTTTCCTGTAAGCATAGTATTTACAGGAAAGCTCTATTTTCAAGAAAGAAGCAATAAACACACAACTCATTGAACCTCAGCTGAAAACTGAGCTGAAAGAACTATCTTTCCTTCTTTGACTTCGTTCTGTGCTCAGTGAGGGCTGGAGTTGGGCTTCATCCAAATGGCAGTCGAGTGATCAGAAAGTGGGATCGGTGAGTGATGGGGCAGAGGGTGCCCGAGGATGGGTGTAGCGTAACGCACAAGTGCAATGCAAACACTCTCACCGCGCTCTTGCACTCAGAGGTAGACTTCAGATAACGTGTTGACAGCATCAGTCAAAGAAAAATTGCCAAGGGGTTCTGAAAGGCGCTCTCTGTTGAAATAAAACGGTGTGTATAACCTCTGCGTTCTGCGTGCAGTTGCAGTGACACAGGATGGAAGGGATGCGTGCTAATATCAAAAGAAAATCCCAGCAACTCTGGTCACAGCAGTAATGATACTGAAAAACAGTAGCTTAATACGGTTCACTGCTATAGGGATTTTAATTCTAAGGTTATAGTTGAAATCCTCCTCTTTCTTCTGAGCAAATTGCATTGCCCGTTGGTTCAGGCGAGGTTGTATGCAGCAGAAACTCTGGTTCATCTGTTGAGTTCTGTGAATTTAGGCTACTTAACAAAACGTAAATATATTGTAGGTTGCCTGCAAATCTGGAAAAATGGTTATTTGTTGGTTCCAAAGTAACTGTGTTACTGACCAGCGACGGGGCTTTCTGGAACAGGAATGCTCTGTGTTTCAGTTAACTTTAGTACAGCACCAGGAGATATAGTTGGGCTGTGGCTTTGAGGAACAACCACAGTATAAATAATTTTTTTTTTTTTTTAAATTGCGTGGCTGCACATTAAACAGACTTCTGCGAGCAATTCTGCTTATTTCAATGGGACAGCTTTCTAATTAGCTCACACTTGTGAAGTAAGGGTCACAGCATTGGACCCTAATTTCTGTCCTTAAACTGCTTTGAGATCTTTGGGGGCTGCACATGAAATTATATTGCTAAGTATAATTTACAGGGTGTTGTCAGTTGAAAGCTTCTCTGCATTTTGTGCATCAAGCACCGTTCAGGCCAGCTGGCAATTGGCTCAAGATAATGATACCATGATAGGAAAGATGGTCAGACATTGCCGAAACTATTAGATGGCACATCTGCCAGCTGTATGCCAGGATCAATGCTGCGCTGCCGGTACCGGTCTCTTGGGTAGAGATGGAAACATCTTCCAGTGTAAGCAACGTGGGTCACAGCTCTTCAGAGAGACACAAGCAATGGCTTCAGCCAGCATCAGGGTGTTTCCACTATGTTTTGTCTTGCTCAGGTTAGTATCACTAGTAACAGCAGTAATATGTGCTAGATGCACCAAAAATGATCAAGTCTGTGGCAAACCTGAAATGTCAATTTAGTCTAAAGAGCGTTCCCCTCAAAACATCTCGATGTTTTGTTGGGTCCTGTTTGGCTGTTGGCACTGAGAGCAGAGCAAGTGTAAGACACTGAATGAGAGCTGGTTTTCATAGAGAAAAATAGCTGTTTTCCGCTGTTATGCTGATAATATGAGTTCCCAGTACTGGTTGTTAGAATAATACTGCTGGCAGAGTGAGAGAAACAGAGAGACAAGAGGGATCGTGTTTCATGGGCCATAAACTGGGGCACACTAAAATAATCCTCTCAGATATGGTCAACTGAATATGAATCCGTGTAATCTTGAACACACTCTGCATGAACTCAGAATTAATCATCAGAAAAAATGAACCCGTGAACACAGAGCTAGATGTCAGGAGGAATATTTTGTTCTCATGGTGAAATATTCAAGATCAACTCGCGGCGTTGTCCTACAAAGAGCATCATAAAAACTAACCCAAAAGATGTCGTTATGAATTATTTGCTGGGAGCCTGACTATCCCTTGCTTAGTATATTATGATGCCGTGTGGCATTTATTTTCCAAAGAGATTAGGAAGTGCAAAGTCCATCATTAAATAAAGCTCAGCTGGAAAACAGTGATGTTTTTTCCCCCAACAGCAGCCTCGGGCCCTCTAAGACTGATATCCTTTCAATTAGTACTTCAAACAGTTTGAAAGGTGAGCCTCAGTTCTAACACCAACAAGTCTGTGGGTCTGATATCTACAAGCATGGAAGGAAAAAAGTGGTGTCTGCTGCTCTGGTGGGGCTTCTCGTCCTGCACGTGGAGTCAATGATGAGCATTGTGGCAATGGTGGGAAAGGCAGCAGTCGCGGTATCCTGAAGTTCATTCCAAAGTTCAGTCATCGGTAATTTTATCAGTAATGTACAGGCATGTAACGGGACAAATGTGTCCTCCTGGGAGGAAAGTGGATTATGCTTCTTTTAAAGATGGGGCAGCAGGGGCACAGACCAGTTACTTTGCAAGGAAACCGAGTGAGTGTTTCTTGAGAGAAGCAGTCCCAATAGCTCAACCACAAAGAAAATATTTTCAAATAGAGTTTTGATTCCAATTTTATTTTTCTTTTCAAAAATAAGAGAAACTTTGGAGCGTTACTGTAGGATTCCCCAGCCCTTGGTTCATTGTGACTTTGAATGCCTGGGACCACTGTACAGATCTCTTGACTTATCATCCTGTTTCTGGAGCCCCATGATGTACCTCAGAAAGGAACGAGAGACAGAGGGGAAAGTGAGACTTCTTAATGTGCCTCGGGAATTCATGACAGATCTCGAATCTCTCTAGGAATGTTTTTCTTGTTTCACTCCATTGGGAACTGGCTCTGACATAGTAAAAAACATTTTCAGAACAAGTCCCTTTCATTTTCTTGGCCTCTCTATTGCTCTTGTCACTGACCCAAAGCCTTTTCATTTTTTTTTTTCTTTTGACGTTCTTGAGCTAATTGGCCTCAGTGAAAAGTGTTTTGTTTCCTGCAGAAACTTAGCTGTGAGAAAAAGAGTGGAGGTTGGGAGAAATCTGGGACAGGCCAGTGCCAAAGGGCTTATATAATAGCCCAGAATAGTCAGCCAAAATATAGTGTGAGAGCTTTATAGGTGGAGTTCGGTGGGATGAAAAGTACTGCAGGTTTGGACACAAAAACGCCAATAGGGCCGACAGTGAATTTCTTATTTCAGTCAAGGATGATCTCAGTTTCATCCAGTGAAGGGAGCAGATAATTATTGAAGCAGATAATTATTGGCTGAATTCCTGCAAGAATGCATATTCTCTTAGTGCTTTTACTTATTAACAGGGGCCTCTGTTCAGGCGAGAGGATCTTGTCTCCCGTTCACGACCTGCTCACCTCTAAATGCACGTGCTCGGTGCTCTGGAGCTCTGTCATCTTCAAACCAGCTGAAGGCAAGGACCACAGATTTCACAGGATATGCCTTCTAGGCATTTTTCTGTTGATTTCAGCGAGCTTCTGATCAGATTGCACACAAAGTGAAACTTTTAAGCGTTATAAATAAGAATAAAGAGCTAGGCTGGACAGGTACGTAGTCCCCGAAGTGAATTTGAGTGCTTTGAGTTGAAGACAGAAGGAAGCATGGTTTCCTTGTGTACTTTTCTGTAGCATAAAGCTCTGATCATCTCCCTTGAATTCAGTGGGAGTCTCGTTATTGACTGTAAGGGAAGAAGATGGGAATCTGTAAAGAGATTTTTTGGCTCTGCCGAGCACCCAGCCTGGCCCACTTCTCCATGATCAGACATTGAGTTGGCCTTAGCATGAACCACTTGTCCATGGATGTGTCCTTAACAGCCAGGGAAGGTTCTACCACCGCGCTCAGGCTTTAAGGTACTGCCCGTAGGTCTTGAGGAAAAGAGACAGGCTGAGGATCGGGTAGTCATCCACATTATCAGATACATGGGCTCACTCTAGAGCGGTGGAAATGATTTATGTCTTGTTTTGTCAGCTGAACCAGATGATTGAAGGAAAAGTTATACTGGGTCAATGCCGAACAAAAATGTTTTCATTTTGTCACCAAAACAAAAGCCTGGAAGAAAATTCAGGCTGTGCAAAGTGTTTAATTGTTTAATTTAATGTCCATGTTTGTGTTCTTTTTGAAATGAAATGTACGTATATTACATTTCAGTAAATTATTTCTGAATGCTTTGAAATAAAACTGTGATCTTTTTGTTTGCTTGTTTTTGTTTTGTTTTGGAAACAGCAAAAGACAGTATTTCAGTGCTCTTAAATTCCTCATCAGTATTCCTCAGCAAATGTAATTTGGGAACTGTTTTGGTTATCCCAAAAAAGAAATTTTTGGCAGATAAATTACACAGTCTAAACCATCCCCACCCCATGTTCATCCAGTTCCCAGCTCCATCACGAACTCCCTGTTTAAGCCTGAGCCCCATTGCTTATCTCTAGGACTGGTACATAGGCACAGACGCGCAGCCTGAGCACACGCAGAGGCATAGCTGTACCCTTCGTGTAACAGCCGGCAGAGATGAGGGAAAGGGAAGGTGGGACTGCTCAGTTTGTCCTTAAGGAAGCTTTCCTTTTCCAAAAGTAAAGTCTTAACTGGAGAGGGGTTATTTTTCTTTTCTTTTTTCCTTCTTTTTCTCTCTTCCCTCCCCCCCCCCCCCCCCCCCCCCCAAAATAAAAATTCAGTATTATATCTTCCCTGTTCCTCTAAGTGATTTCTTTGTGTTCTGTCTTTTGTAATCTTTGGGCCAGTTGCAATGATGGTTTAAATCAGTGTGACTCAGCTAACACTATTTAGCTTCTAACCCATAATGCTTCAAAACACACGAGCCCTGACTTATCTCAAGCAAATGACTGCTTCCCCTGGAGTCGGCTAAGGCTGCTGGTGTTATTAAAGTTAAGCAGGAGTCTCCGTGTTCTGCTGTGTTCAGGTTTAAACAGTAAGGTGATGACACTTCTCTTTTGCTTTTGTTATTTCTTGGAGTTACTCTCCTTCCTTTTGGTATGTGTGGTTTAAAAGCAGTTCATCATGTTGCAGACTCTATAAACTGTGGGTTACTTAATTTGTGTGATTCATAACACAAGAAAAAAAGAACCATCATCATTCTTGGTATTACATCCAGTTCTGTTACCCAGAGCATTGACCTTGACCAGCTAATGATAGGTATTTAATATATGTGCGTGTGTGTATATATAGATGTAAATATTCATTATGTGAGGTCTGAGATCGTAAAGGAATGCTGGCAGTGCCAAGTTTTGTTCGATGGTTCAGGCCTCCAGCTGTGCCAAATTCTGGGTTCCCTTAATGTACCATTAAAACAAAACCCAGGCTTTGCTTGAATGTCATCCAGCTTTATTAAGAGAAAGATCAAGCGTAATCTTATTAAGCTTGTCACTCAGAAACCATAAGGGTGCAGCCTTGGTGTGTCTGTTTGGTCCACATGTGCGAACAATTTTGCCTCATGATACTCAAACAGGGGCTGTTATTCTTTAATGAAGGCTATGAATAACAGAGCTACAAATTGCAATGCGAGCTTGGTGATGTGTGCACACACTCGTGTGTTAACAGAAGGGGGCCGAAGGCGTAGATTGTTTGCTTGGATTTTAACATATTCCTCAAGCATGCTTGAACCCACGTAACCACAATGTTTTTCAAAATCTGTTGTGTATATTTTGAGGTTTCTAAACTTCCATAATAACTTAACTTTTGGATGTGACCATGTGTCAGAGTGGACAGCCATGTCATGGAAAACTAGCAGGATCACTGAATCTCCCTCTTTTTGGTTTCACTAGAAGTCTGCTCACTGGGCCAATATTATGAGAGAGATATTCAGATAAATTGTGCTTGTCTTCATTGTTGCTCCTTTTTCCCAATGTTCACAGCTGGGCAGCAGGAGATAACAGTGAAAACCACTAGTGTTTATATCAGTGTAAAACCAGAGTAATGCAGTGGTGATTCAAATCAAATATTTCTGCTTGGTCGAAACATGGATGTATATAGAAAATCTGTGTGTTTATACATTTATACAGAAAAAAAACTAAATTGAAATTAGTCAGGATGTTTGGCCATGTGGCTGAGAATAGATCTGTGTGTTCATGAAGATAAATAGTAATGAGTGGAATGTAGATACACATTTGATAGTCTAATTAGGAATAAATTCATAATAAAAAGAACTTCTCTGCAGGCATAGCATGTACGAATTAGTACTTCAGGAATACAGCTTTCCATGACTTTTGGTCAATTAAATGTAATATCTGTGAGCAAGGTATCCTTTGTGCGCGGGGATGTGCAGGCTTGATAGAACTGTTTGCATGCACAAAGTAGCTTACGAATGGAAGTATTTGCAGGATGGAGCTCATCACTGTTGGGTTGTGACAAGGTGGTGTCCAAGAGAGGTGGCAAATAAGCTTGGGAGTGACCACTGTTTGTATCCATACAGCACCTTTACAGCTGAGGATCTCTAAATACCACAGGACTATTTTCTGTTCTTTTCCCACTACACAGATGGTCTCTTTGACAGATAAGATTTACTGGCCCTCCTAGTAGAGCCTTTGCCATTGCTGGCTAGAAACCCCCACTCCTTCCACCACAGGACCTTTAGCCAAAGGACTGTCAGTCCTTCCCAAAGCACTTCTTTCTTCTGATGTGCTTTTAAATAAAGAAAAAATAGTAAAGAAAAGATACAGCCAAGAAATCTCCTAATGCTTTAAAAATATTGCGGTCAAAGTGTCCTATGGAGATCCTTTTTCTAATTTATACCAACATCCTTAGGGTCAAAGCTGATCTGATCCATCATGTCCAAGCAGAGTTGATCCTGATTTATGCCATTTAGATGGACTAAAATAGGTACTTTGTAGCCCAATTTTCTATTATTCCACAGCTTTGGGCATGCTTTGCACTTCAAAAGAGACAGATCTCCAGATGTAGGTACTCTAGATCTCTTCCCACACCACATGTATCTGAGGGTCTTACAACACCATATTAAGCAGCTTAACAAATGTCTGCAGTGTGTTCCTGCCTTTCTTCTCTCCTCAGGGGCAATAGTTCGTTGTTTTGATCTGCCTTGTTTTGTGGGTTTGCTTCCTGGTGTTAGAGCAGGCATGAATCAAGCAGCAAGCCTTGAGCTTGGAGTGTAAGGTGGGAAGCGAGTCCCAGTTTACACCTCCTGAAATGCCACAGCAACACCATCTGCACCTGGTGACCCCCATGTGAAAGGGTTTTGTGGACTCCTGGGGCTTGTTTCTCCTGCTTTCACAGAGGGAAGGGCCTCAGCCTACAGCCTCAAAGCACTCCTTGAAAAAGTCCATGGCCTGCCCTGGCAGGGCTCACCGTGATGGTGCAAAGGCATCCTGAGCTGAATTAAAAGGCTCGGGAAGACTTTTTTAGGGCAGGTTTCTTCTGCGTGGTTGAGTGGATCTGGAGTTGCCTGGTATAATTCAGAGGAGGCAAATGATCTGCATAACACAAAGCTGGTTTTGGTGGAGATATTAGCTCAGACTTTGAAAGTCATGCAACTACGCTAAACTGCCCTTTCAGCAGCACCAGCTAAAGCCACAGAGCAAAACTACATGTAATTGCTTTTAATCCATGATCAAGGACAAGCTGGGAAACGTGCTTGCCGCAGTGTGCTCTGCTGTATGGTAGAAGAGAAAGGGTTGAGTCCAAACTGGAGACCAGGTTGGATGTGCGGTGCAGACCCAGGGGCTCAGCAGGGACACATCTCAGCAAAACCAGCGGGTAGCTAGCAAGAAGAGGGAACACACGTCTGGGCACGGGTGAGGGAGGGTCGGTGAGCTCCGTGCAGGACCTACCCTCAGGTGGTGACGGAGACCTGGGCGCCATGGAGCGCGCCTTGCCTCCAGTTGTTCGCACTGGGGCCGCCTCCAAATGCCATCGGCACTGTGCTGGTTAACTGAAAGAAAAGGCCATTTCCAGGTTTGGGTGACTTCACCTTATTCACAGCCTGATTTGTGAACTTTCTGGTGTGTTTTTCTGCAACAACAGTGACATCCAGTGGCCAGCTGGATTTTTCTGGGAAAAGCATGAACCATCGACGGTCTTAACAATGTGAAGCTTTTATATTTAAAAAGATACTGACTTAGGGAGGCTAGGTTTTGCTTTTCTCGAAGAGTTTCCTTTTTCAAAAAGTCTGGTAAAATGGCTTCCATTCTCCTATGCCAGCAGGGCACTGCTCGAGAAGCGGGCTAAAAAAGCATCGGTACTCTCTGCTCTAGCACAGAGTTTGTCCTGTGTCCATAAGCTTCAGGGGGACAGCCATTTGCTGAGGAATTGCTGTGTTTTGTGCTATGGCATCACCATGTTTTTCACTTGTGAGACATCCACAATCCACATAAATCATCAGAAAGGGGCTCCTCTGGAAAAGATGAAGAAACCAGTGTAGTCTGTAAAATACTTGACTGTGAGGTCAAAACCAGAAAGAACAAGCAAGGATCCGTGTCCTGTCAACTGGGAACTTTGATTTGTGGTTTTCAAACTCATTTTCAGACAGAAAATTACAGCCTATCTTGCAGTCTTTTGAAGTAATTTCACAGATTTGACAGGCATTGCCCCCAACTAACTTTCCTGGCATGGTTTAATCTCACACTAGAGCGAGATTACAAATTTTTTTAATTCAATTTAGAGCTGTGCTTGTGCAAACTGGAGGAACTGGGGAGAGCCTAATGAAATGATCAGTGGGCAGGTTCAAAATAAACACGGGGAAGCGCTGTTTCACACCGTGCATAATTGCGTTGCGGCCACAGGATATTGTGGAAGCCAAATGCATCCATGAGGCCAAAAAGGGATTAGACAAACTCAATAGTCCAGCTCTGGAAGTCACTAAACTTCTGATTCCCAGAGCCTGCAATGATATACCAGGGTCCTCACCACTATGTATGTCCTACAGCAAGCTACTAAGTACATCCTTATTACCTGCCAGAAGCCTTTGTCTAAGGCAGGCAAAGATGCTGCATTTCATAGTACTGGCTGTGCCCTAAGAAAAGCTGAGGTCCCACAAGATCTGGTCCTTGCTTGGCCATGCCTCAGAAATGTCTCCACAAGTTCAGTGAGATACTCTGCATGCAGAAAGCTGTTTTGCTGACCAAGGAGCTTTCCAAGGCTCGAACCAAGGCTCGAAGCTGCCCTGAGCTCAGGCTCCATCAAGTCATTGTAGGTGTTTTAGTAACACGGTCACAGTTACCTTCTTTGCAAAGTACAAGCATGGAGCAGGGAGGTATGGAAACAAGTTTTCTCCCCCCTACCCCAATCCTTGCCTGGCTTTGGCAAGCAGGTCCATGTGCATTCCAGACTAGTTTGGGATGGCTCGGGGGATTTGCGATGGGATATGAAACACTTCGCTCGGAGGCTACCTGCCTAGCGCCAGCTGTCGGGACTTTACCGTGGCGGCTGTCCGGGGGGGGCCAGCAGTGGCTTACGTGAAAAGAGCTGATAACTTTGGTTCAGATGGGAGCGTGTTGTCTACTTCAGCAAGGCTGCAAGCACACTAATGAGGCACCTTGGGCAAAAAAAGAGACTGCATTTCCTTACCTATTTCCTCACTGCTTGAGGTGTGGATGACAATTGGCAAACAATATTGTACATAAAGACAGTGCATTTCATACCAGACCGTCTGCACTTAGGTGATCTGATGGTCCTAGCTGGTTGGGCCAGTCTCAGAGATGTGTCAGCACCCTGAGAAGACTCTTAGAGATGCTGGGTTTTCTCTAGATTTTCTTCGGACTCATCTCCTTGTCTCCTGCTGAAGTGCTGGGGATGGGGGAAGTTCCCAAGATTTGGTACATTGGCCCTGTCCATTGGAGAGGATCGCATGAGGGACACAGAGACGTGTTCCCTGTCACAGCTCCATGGTTGGCACACACCTCCAGTCACACCTTACATCACATTTTAGTGTCGAAAGGTGTGTTCCCAACAACATGATTCAGTGAGGAGCATGCACCTTAAAAAAAAAAAAAGAAAAAAAAGAAAAAATAAAATCTCTCGTAGTCATGGCATTATGCTATAGGGGAAAATGGCAATAACCATCCTCCATGCAATATCTCAGACTGAGCAAGCCCTGTCTTCACTCACAGTAAAACCTGGGGAACAAAACAACAGGCAAACCTTTACTTCAGCCCTACCCATGTCATTTTCCTCCTACAGATTTCTTGTCCTGGTAAGTTGTTCCGGCTTATAGCAGCAAACACAACAAATACATTTTAGAAAATAAATGCTTCAAATCTGTAGGTTTTGTTGTTTACCCCCCAAGGGACCTTTTCTTAGCATAGTCAGGAAGGGATTGAATTCATCCTATCTCAAGCATACTGGGCTGAGGTAATAGGATATTGTGAGCTACTCATCCACCTCCCTCTGCCCTTTAAACTTGGGTCCTTGATATCCAGTGAGTTATTTCTTTAAGAATATATACTGAAAGGGTCATCCTGTGTTGGACCTTCTCTCTGTGGAAAACTCCTCTAATGACACATAAGTAAAGCCAGAATATGAAATAGCCAAAAGGCCCCATAATCAACCAGAGCACACGTCCAGCACAGACCAACACAGCTCCCCCTCCCTTGCAAACTCTGGCACGGCAAGAAAGGTGGGGGACAGGGCAGAAGAGGGAAGGATGGGGAGGAAGGATGGGCTCTGTGCAGTGGTCAGGAGCTTCTGGGCAGTGGTAGGGTAGCTTGGTGGGCCATCATGCCGTGTCTGATAGATGCTGAGGCTAAAGGAGCTATTTAAACTCACATGGTCAATGGAGAGAGAATTGCACAGAGGGCTTATGTTCTTCCCAAACCTGGTATTTGAGATGTTGGAATGAATTGCTCTGTGGAGGTGCCTGTCCTCTCAAGTGAGACTGGCCAGCTTAGACTAGTCACTTCATTTTGAAATGTCTGAAGCAGCTATGAACCCTGTTGTTGTGTTGGTCTGACACAGCTCAGTTGTTGCTGTGGTCTGACACAGAGGCCAGAGGAGATGCTTGGGAGGTGACCTCACTTCAGTTCTCGCTTGTGTTGTTTTTCTTAACCTAAGTGAAACAGCTGGTTTAGACTTGAAGAAAATTGAGCTTTTTGTTAAAAAAAAAAATCATTTTATTGTTTTCCTCATCATATATTTAGGGCAAGTTGGCTAGGGCAGGTGTGCAAAGACTTCAAAGATAGCACAGAACTGAGTGGCTGAGCCCACGTGATGGCACTGGTTTGGGTCTGAAAGCAGAGAGCTATGCCAGCATGGCACCAGTCCCAAACTGGTAAGCTCAATCCCATCTTGTGCTGAGCCTGTTGAGGGCTCCGTGCATTGCACTCCAGGCCCCTTCCAGAGAAGGATTTCCAGTGTGTGACATTTGGGTGCCTCCAGAATAGCTCCATGCCCTCAACAGGAGGGATGCTCGGAGAGGTTAAGCAGAGAGGAAGAGCAGAAGGGGAGAGACATGAGGGGAGTTTATTATATCGAGGGGCAGCAAGAAAACAGAAGGCGGCTGTGGGAGTCTGTCTGTCCTTCAAACCGAGATGCTCTGAGTATAGTACTGCACTGCAGATCTCAGAGACACCCCAGGGAAACACAAATCTGTGCTCCATTAGCCTGGCGTCAATCTGGAATAACCCCCTCAACTTTTGGCCCCTCGTCACCCCATTCTCCCTCTAGCTACGGTGTGGCCTTTCTCCAGAGCATATTCAGAGCTCATGGGTGAGAGGGGAGAGAGGTGATTATATGCAAGGAAAGAATGAAGGAGAGCCATGGGAGGATTGCTGGATGTTCAAAGTGCTGCATGCTTTGGCCTTTTATGTTTTATTGCTTTGCTTCCCGTGACTGTCCAAAAGTGGCTATGAGTCAGTTCCTCACAACTGTGGAGAATAACAACATCAAACAAGAGAGGGAAAATGATTTCTCCATCTGCCTTGGAAAAGGGGTGGCATGATGTAAGGAGGCTATGATGAAAGCCTGCTTTACAAGACCATTGCACGTGGCTTGTGCAAAGTATTTTTTAAGGCATGCTTTGGGCTCAGATGCTCCTGCTAAACAGGGGATGAAGAAAGGTCATTCCCTGCATCTCCAGCTCTCCTCCCCAGCTTTTTGCATAATGCTGAAATTTCCAAGTGCAAAACCGTGTCCTGCAGCGGAGCAAAAGCCAGCAACCTGGGGTGACAGACTTTTCTGAAAGGTGGGGTGCAGAGTTCCTGGCTTTGTCTGAGCACCGAGCACTCTCCTCTATGGCAAGGATGCTTGGGGTGGCATCAACAGACCTAGTGAGAGTGGTCTCTGAGGCTGCTGAGTTTCTGTGGGGTGCCAGTTCGCTCAGCCATGAGCTCGTCTCTCATAGCATCTATTGTCCATAGTATTTGGGTGCTGTTACTACCCAGGAGTTGCCCCAGGGCACTCTCAGTTCTGTGCTGTATCTTTGAAAGTCACTTTCTCTTTGGAAAGCCCACACGAAGCTCTTGATTTGAACCAGCCTCTAGGAAGCTTTTGTTGTATCTGGTCTGTCTGAGGTGTGGGTGAGGATGCATTTGGGACACTGACACATACACTGCATGTCTCATCCTCTGGCATGGAGTGTGGCTCACGTTGTTTCATACTAACTGGGGGAGGTGGAGCGGTACTGGGGTCCTTCCAGCCGTTCCCAGAAAATTCCCCTGCTGGATCCCCACAAGCATTAATTTTGTTCATGTTATCAGTAAAATCTAAAATCGAAATTTTCAGGCAGCCCTAACATCATACTCATCACTAGATGCTGCATATCACCCACCTAATCCGTTACCTGATGTCATTCTTTATACTCTGATAAGACACTTCACATTAGAAGGGTACTCAGGCTGGAGGAAACTTTTAGATACATCTAAATCCAACTTGCAAAAGCAAGATCTGTGCGCAAATCCAACGTTTGCTCCTTGTCAGAGTGCACTCGAGATACTGATTCAAGGCAATCCCTACCACTAGAGTGAGATTTCAGGAAAGTAAGTGGTTTAGGAAGAAAGAGGAACAATCCTCTGGCAGCGATAGCGGTCTAAATCTGAGTCATCATGAGAAAGGGTGAAAGAGCCTCCACTTTTTAAAGGATTATATTTATTAGCAAAGAATGGCTGGGTGCAGGGGTAGAAGCAGCTATGATGCTGCAGGAGGAGTGGAAGGGAATTAAAAATTTGGATGGTTTATCCACAAAACTGATTCCCCATCATGGGTCTGGGACATCTGCCATGGCAGGAAACAATAATGTGGGATGTCATGTGGTTCCCCCCAGTAAATTCACGCTGTTACCCAGAGACAGTTGGGTTAGAGTGGAATGCTATAATGGGGAAATTAGCAAATTCAGATAAAATTAATTGCCTGAACTGTTTGCTGCTGCTCCTTAATAGAGTCTCTTCTTGACACATTCATCATTCAGCATCCAAAATATTCAGTTTGACCATTCTCAGAATAAGAGCAATGGAGGCTTACTTTTGGAGGCAGCAAGCAAAAGAGCCAGTAAGTATTTGCCCCAACTGTGCACGTGCAGCTTTCGGCATTTGCATTTTTGCCTACGCTAATTCTTGTGAAGCCTAACTACCATAAACACTCCGGTGGTGCCAAGAGGCTTGAAAATCAGCGTGGAGAGAGAAGGAGGAATAGAGACTGCCGCCTCCTGATTGCAAAGCAGCCCGAGGTCTAAATGGCAACAAAACGTTATACATAACGTCTGATTCACTGTGTGGAGAATGTAAAGAATTGAGACCTCCCGACACAGTTTACATTGGCCCTTTTTATGACTAATTGTGCAGAAAATAGCTCTGCTTGTAGTGTGCATGGAAACAGTTCAGGTTTCTGCTGTGTGTCAGCTAATGGGCTAGCAAGGCTTTTTTAGCACAACTTCAAAGGCTCTGGCAATGGAGGTCCTTTGTGAGGGAATTATCTCCTGCTCCTTTGTACCCCTTTATCCTTCTAAGCTGTGGAAGAAAGAATTGTGAAAGGAAGAGACAAAGTAATTTGTAGTAGATCTCTAGACCTAGATAAAGTACATAACATTTGCTTAAAAACATTTTCTCTGCTTCTGTCATCAAAACAAGGTTATATTTTTCTGTGTAGGAACACCCAAGTTCATTTAACTTTTGAGGGATGCAACCTTATGCTTAGGTATGCTATTGATGGGGGTCACCAGAATGTCTGAAATGGTACAGGAGAGCTTTAGTTTCTGTGGTCAATTAGAAAATACATGGCTGTTACTGTTAGAGTTGGCTGAGAAGTGTATTTCTCTCCACCTCAGGATATTCCACTGAGAAAGGAAGAAAATGCATTTTTTCAGCAGCGTGTGTGTGTGCATGCTTTAAGGAAACCATGTATTTTTCACCTTTTAGTGAAAAAACGAAGTGTTTTTTCCTTTCTTTCTTCCAGTGAAACATGAAACCTTGGGGAGATAAGGAAATGCATTACATGCATCTGCTTTGTGTAGTCTTAAAGCACAGTTCTTAATTAAAAATAAAAAAGCAAACCAGGGATGGAAGGTGCTCGATTAATGTTAGCAGCCATGCTGTATAACGTGTTCTTCCAGTGTCTCCAGATCCTCTGTCTCAAAAAAACAAGACATGAGTGAAAGGAGAATAATCTTGGCATCATCAAATTTAATGAAGAAACACCCCCTAAGTGCAGTGAGCCATGCTAGCCCCTCCACTGCGTTTGTGCTCAAACTACAAAATGACTCTGTGTTTAGCACTGGGTCTTGCCCTCAAGCAAATCCTGTGAGTATCTCCGTATTCTTAGAGGGTGGAAGAAAGACTGCATCCACACCTTTTTTCTTTTCCTTTTTTTTTTTTTAAATCTTAAACAGTTAGGAGAGGCTGTACTGCATATCTCCATGCCCAAGTACAGACTTTCACTTCAAGTCCCTATCTAGAAAATCTTTTAAGTCTGCTTTCCCCCCACTTCCCATACTTGCATGGATTTTCCAAAGCAGTTGGTGTTCTGACCTCTTGGATCCAGTTTTCTCAGCTGTCGAGGTAAATTTGGTTAATACTGCGGGAATAGTTTATTCAGGTTTAGACTGAAGAGGGAATAGTGATGGAGAAGCAAGAGCATTCCCCTGTCTCTCTAATCTGTCTGGTATGTCTCTAGACGCACTAACTTTTCAATAGTTACTCTTTATTGATTTTTTTTTTTTAAATGAAAATTTCCAGGACAGGCAGAGAAATTTTTAAAAGTTTTTAGCAGAAGCATACACACACACACACACACACACACACACACACAAAGTTAATTTTTTTATATCTATAAATAAAAATTAAATCCACTGATGTTATAAAAAATCTGGCAATTATTACATATTCTGTTTGCACATATGGGCAGCCAGAAGCAGAGATTTGATGTTTTTCACTGATTCTGAGCTTAACTGTCTCTAATATACAGGTTAAATTGGTTTTCATTACATGCCATAAGCTGTCGAATGTATTACATTGTTGTCAATATCTAACAAGTGAATGCTTATCTTAAGTTGTATGTGACCGAGGAGAGTCATTTTATGTAAGAAATTTTTCATACAGAAAATTTTCCTGGATTTTAAAAATGGGAAAGATAATTATGATGGACATAGCAGCAGGAGGCAAGCCAAAACATTTCTTCCAGGAATTCTTTAACCCTGGAAGTACAGCAATGACATGAGGGTGTTTTCATGTTTCACTTTACCCACTTGCACTGGGCCTCTCGAGTGCCACCTTGTTCCTCAGACCTTCCTCTTCCACATATCTCTGATCCTGAGGAGCTCCTTGCCATGGGATACCATGGATCACTGCTGGGAAGATGTCTGTGTTGGGTGGGATGGCTGCTGGTCTGAGCATGCATATTTTCAGTTTTTCCATCGCCGGGGTAGAGCATGACTTCAAGTTGCTTGTAGTGTGCATAATGAGATAATGAGTTGGCCACAACAGCGTTACTGTGACATAAAATAAACAGATGGATACAAAACCAATTGCAGTATGTGAATTCTGACTGGGCAGAGAAGTTAAGACAAGTAGAAGTCAGAGATGGTCCGTATGGAAATCTTGCAGTCAGGTGGAAAGGATGTATTACAGGGCAAGCTGATGGTGAGATGGGTGGTGATTTACCCAGATGTACATGGGATAATGCAAACAGGAGAATTTTAAGCAGAGTCTAAAGTTAAAGCTTTGCAAAGACCTGCTCATGCCATTTCCTAGCGGTTGTTAAAGCTTCAGGCTCTGTTGATGTATGCAGAATGGAGAATTATCTGGGGGTCACCTTGAAGCTGGTTTTTGGTTTTGATTTTTTCTGTTTTGATTTCTTTTCTCTTGGTTGAACTGGAGCATTGAAAATATTTTAGTATGTGTTGAATTGTGGACCTAAAATGAAATAACTATGTTCACATTGAAGTTTGTAATGACGATTTTCATTTATTCAGGGATTTGGAGTTTGATGGGGTTTCTTTTAATGGAAGCTGGCATTCCTTCATGTTAGGAAAGGCAAAATTAAAGGAATAAGCCTCGAGCTTGGAGCAGAGGGTAAGGAGATTTGTGATACAGAAATTCAGTCCCTGGTCCCAGAAGAGGACCTGGGGACATTCATTCCCCGCATGGGTGGATTTTACCTTGGCCGGAACCTACTCTGTTCCCTCTAAGTGCAGTCCAAATCCAACACAAACTCCCGGATAGCTGGAGGACAGCTCCCAGGAGAAAGGGGTACGGCAGAGGACTGAACGGCTCGGCGTGACTTACCCTGTGGAGACACGCATCTCACCACGCTTACATTTTTCTGCCATCCTGCACAGCAGATCACCAGTCCAGTGAGCTAGCAGCTTTCGTCATGGTCTCCACACAGAGGGCAGGAATGGGAAGTCCGGGAGGTATCACCTTTTGGTCTTCATCCGTCACTTGAATGGACTCGCGGGCTTTGCTGAGGCATTGACGTTGTGGACGGTCCTACCATTTTGTGGATGAGGAATCAGAGCTGTTGCATAGTTACTTTTTCCCCTGGGTTTAAAGCAGTTAAAATGGGGTTCTTTTGTACTGTCATGATGTCAAAGATTTGCTGGATTCAGGACTGTTGTTTACATTAAGAAATCTCTTGGCATTTAAGGCTCTGGTTCAGGGAAAGTAGAGTGTTGTACCATGGACTCAGAAACATCTCTGACTTTGACACCTTTGACTTTGGTTCCTCAGTGTCACTTTGCCAGTGACAGAATGGAGACCTTTGTTTGCCTTGGCCATTGCATAAAAAACCAGGATATGATCAAATCCAGTTAATCACTCACAAATGTCTCATTTCTTGAATCTCTGAGGGTGTGTAACACATTTTTGGGACTGCTCTCTGCTCCTTTGGCTTTTGTTATAAGTAAGTTAGGGGAAAATCAAATTTTGAGTTTTCTTAAAAGGAAGTGGAGGAATCCTGGAACACACTAGGGCTCTGCAAACATACATTTAATCATTTAAAGAAATGTCTTTGGCTAACAGCTCTTACCAGTGCTTGCAAGTTGCACTAAAAGCCATACAACTACATCATTCCCACAACTGATGCGAATTAGCGCCCTTGTTGGCAACGTGAGCAGAGAGATGCAGGCTTAGTGAATACTAGGGACTGAATTACTCTCGAATTCATAGCGACTTTGTGCAGTATGGGTGAAGTGTCCTAGAGGTGACTCTACTGACGGTTACGCCAGCTCCTTAACACAGTGGCATGCATGGAGAGAGACTCGGGCATGTCCTGCCTGCCTTGTTTATTCTATGCAAAGCATTTGGCTCTGCTATAGAGCCAGGCAATTACAAACATCTCCTGCAAACGCTTACACTGTGCTTAAGGCAAGCACACACTCTCCAAGCAGCAGCAAACCGGAGGAGTGCGTTTTTACATGTGGCACGTGGTGGAACTCCCTGCTTGCAAGCTGTCACAGGGCAAAAAGTACATGGAGGCAGAGGCTTGAGCACATTTGTGGTGAATTGGTCTATTCAGAGCTGGCAGTGAGATGTGATGACCTGGGTGTAAATGGGGGTCACCCAGCCATGCAGAGCTGGAAGCTAATGGACATAATGGAGGAGGATTGTTCCATCCTTTCTCGGTGTCATTCATGTATATATTTATATACCTCTAACATTCGCCATGGGCTACGGTTGGAGACAGGTTACTGGACTACGTGGATTTTAATAAACCTGTTAGTGGACTTCTTGCCTCCTTACTTTATTCGTCTAACTCATCCTGAAAACAATGTGGGACACTGACAATAAGTTGAAAGCTTTGGAGGGATTACAGTGCCTTATTGAGTCTGTACCCAAAGCCCATTGAGGGCTCCCATTGACTCCAGTGGGATTTGGTTCAGACCTCAAGTGTATAGGACTCCCTTAAGTAAACTCTTTCAAGGCCCGTACATGCTGCAGTGCTTAGTGGGCTCTTTGTTACTTCTGTGAATAGGAATGTGACCTTTACACTTCTAGCAAAGAGCCCTGATTTACAGGACTAAATCTTCACGTTTTGGGAGAGATAAGGTTACCATCCCAGCTCCTTCCAAACCTGCTGTGCAGGTGGCTGAGCAGTTGATGAAGCAATTCCTGAATCACTGCTGTTTTAGGTAGATAAGCACTGAGCGTGCAGTACAGCAGCTTCAGAGCTTCTTCATAAGCAGGTGTCCATGAACGATGATGGGCAGGGTGGACATCTGGGGTTGTAAGTTGTTCCAATTCATGAGTCAAAGCCCTAGTAATATTCTTTTTGCCACTGCAGGGTCATTCAGATATTCATGTTAGAAGTTTATTTAGTCTGTGCACATACTAAAAATGGCCACAGTGGAAGATGAGACGACTAGCAATTCATCTAGATTTTCTTTTATCCACCCAGTCCCTTGGCCATGTGAGGGGAGGGAGGGTTAAATAAGATGGAAGAAGACCGTATCAGGGTGTACGCTGTCTCTTCCTCTGGCCATTTTCCAAGGCTGCAGTGGGCTACGTGGTGAATAGCTGAGTCTGAATTACAACAAATTGCTTATCGTGCCTTTCTTGCTTTTGGAGCTGGTCTAGCTTCTGGTAACCTTGCCTCCCAAACCTGTTGTTCCAACAGGAGAAACTCAAGTGAGTGAGAGGGGCGGTTTGATTGACAGTGCTATTTTCTACCTGTATTTTAGGTCACTTCCTGGGTAACAACACTGTGATTGATGTACTGAGACAAGCAGGATTTGAAGTGGAGCACACCCCTCCTGGACAACCAATTGGAAAGTAAGCAGCTGCCCACAGATTATTAATCACTTTCTCTCCTTTTCTTTTTTCTCTCCCTTTTTCCGTGACTAAGCAAGATTATTGCATTCATATAGGAGATGGGTGAGGAGGTGAGGAACCTCCCTTTCCCACCCAAGTTCCAGACAAAAAGTGCATTGTAAAGCATCCGTTGTGTGAGTTTGGAAACATATGGAGCCTCAGTGGCTGTTTTTTTTCACTTGGGGACATTATTCATATCACAGCTGCTTCAATATAGCAGATCAGAAGTGCCACAGTTTCTTTCTGTTTTCAAGAAACATCTCATTCAGCTCATTTTCCCCCATATCTGTTTTGTCTTTTTCTCTCCATGGAGTTTTAGGTTGCTTCTCCACTGCAGGGCAGTAGACTGCCACCAACTTCTTTTTTCAGGCCTCTCTGTCAGGCTGCTCTTTTTCAGGTGGAATTTCAGTTTTGCCTGAAGGACCAGATTTAATGTAGGAGATGCACCTTGGAAAGTGTGGTGGGTAGGTAAAAAGCAATTCAGTATTCCCTGAGCTTCTCCATCTATCTGATCAAGTAAAGCAGGCAAGAAGGATTGATTACCAGGCTCTTGGCAATCTTAATTAGTATAAGATTAAATATGGCACAAAATTGTCCTCAGCTGATGAAACAGACTTCCTTCCTCCCCTAGACTTTTCTCTTTCCTGGCCATTTAGATGAGGTCTCTGCCTAAAGAGGTCATAGACAATAAAGCTGGGAGGGATGGTGAGAGACCATCTAGTTTTGCAAAGTTAGCCTTTCTCCTGCATTCTGCAGATAAAAATTGGCCAAGATTGCTCTGTCATAGGATTGTTATCCTCATTAGGAGAAAGTGTTAGCAGCATGCTCCTGTCCCTGGTGGGCAGACATGACATGGTCCAAATATGAGGTGAGTTTCAATATGGAGGATTAATCGCAGGGCTAGTAGACCATGTCTGAAAAAGCTATGTTTAATCTAGTTGGAAAATCTGGCTGATCTAACCTTGTTTGTGAAACATCCGCAATGATTCATATAGAATATAATATGGCTCAACTGTACATAAGTGTCTTTGACAGAGCATTTATACTAATGCTTCTTGGAATATGTTGAGCAATAAAAGCACAGTCTTAAATAACAATGGGGAGAAGAGGAAGAAAAAGCTATCAAAAACAAGGAAGAGCATATATTCAGAGGAGGATAAGAAGAACTTTGGCAGAGGGAGAAAAGTCAACATGGCACAGGGAAGAGCAGTAAACACTGTAACTGACTGGAGCTGGAAATTTTGGCTAAAATAAACAAAAATGCCAGTGTCTAAAAATACAGCAAAACAGAAGTAACAAGCAAACTATACCAAAATAGCAGAGGTATACCGTTCCTAGGTTTCTGACAAAGAAACTTTCCTCTTAGGGAAGCAGGCACTTTCCTCAGCAATTTTCATTTAGTTGAAAGTATCGTCTTCCCATGCAAAGTATTTCAACTGGAAATTGTGAAACTATTAATTTATTGGCTGTTTGCAAGCCCTTGAAAAGAAGGAAAGATACAGTAGTGTGAGAGATGTCCAAGAATAGTCTCTGCTCTTTATGGTCTTGGGATATGTCTATACATATCATCACAGACTTGAAATAACGTGATGGGGCAGGAAACTTGAAACAAAGCCACTGCTTAATGTTGACTTATTTGCAATATGGGGCACCTCTGTGTATGCATTCCCCTACCTTGGCAGCGGTGTCTCTTGCTCATGACGTCTTCCCTAGAATTGTCAGTCCCTGGGGGAAACGTACTTGAAAGCAAGTGGACTTGGACTGCTGCCTAGAACGATGCATATATCCTCAGTTGAATTATCCTACACTTGGTAGCTTCTGTTCCCAGCTCCAGACCAGAGCGTTGGGCGGGTTGGTCCCTTTGTCTGGACTAGTACCCTAATTCCAGTGGGGTCTGTTCTGAACGTTGAACATACAAAACTTTATTAAAGGATATACTGTTGTGCGTGAGTACTGGATTGAGTTGAGAGAGAGCGTATGGTTGTACTCCATAAAGAACAGATGCTCTGTATGTTTTCCTGTGGTCTGATGATCCAGGCAGATCAGCCAGTCTTACATGAGAATACAGAAAGAAAAATAAATGGCATGGCAAAGAAATCCAGAGTTGCCACTAAACTGCATTACTCAAGGCACAGAAACAGTAGAAGATTATAGAAAGTTGAAATAAAGAGAATTTAAATATATTCACAGCTTGCCGCCTTTAGGAAGAAAGAGTCTTCCGGACCTGCACATCTGGGACTGTATTTTCGTTGTCCTACAGCTGGGGCTGTAGCCATCAGAAGTGCTTGGGGATCCCCCTTAGAAATGAGGAGGCTGCTGCAAACCATTTTGTCTCTCTTTTTTAGAATAGCTTGTATTTTATGATTTCTGGGCGAGCTGCAAAAGACAGTCTAGACAAACGCAGTTATGACAAAAGTTGACGGCATATTCAGAAAGCACGGCCAGTTAATTGGTGTGATGTTGGGGTTATGCTGCTGTAATTGAGAGTCTTAAGGAACCTTGCATTTTTGGCTACCCTTCTTTTTTTGCTCTTCTCTTCCCTTTTTAAAAGATGAAATAAAAACATTTGAAAACAGTTAGAAAGGCCCAGAAGATGAACCGTTTCAGGATAGTGGCTATACTAGCCACATGTATAGAACAAACAAGTAGAAGCTCAACAAATTTTGAGCTGCTTGCAAGCAGAAATTGTTTCATGGATTATAGAGATGCAGGTGTTTCTGTCTTGATTCTTGTGAAGCCATACATGAAATAAGAGGTATTTCTCTCCTCTGCTCAAATCCAAAAGAGACATTTCTGCTTTACTTCCAAATAAGTTGTATAAAGGAGTCAAGCCCACTGCATTGCATTATGGCACTGACAATTGAAATATTGGATAGTGTTCAGGGAAGATCAGCTGGACTCTAATGTAGAGATTGGTGGGGGTGGACAGCACATGGAAAAAATGCAAGAGTTGGAAAAAACTGAAGCAGCTGCATGCTTATGTTTTGGCCAAGGGAATTCAAAAAAAGGATTGTTGTAGACAGATTGTGCGCAGAAGGACAAAGAGGAACAATTTGAGCTGGCACATAGGAATGTTTGGAGGTATATCATATGGAAACTGAGGGTGGTTTTGGCTGAATATCAATGATTTCTTGACAGTAATTTGCAGGACAATCTTCCTCAGGTTAAGTCAGAAGCCCCATTATTTGAAAGGATGAAAGTAACGTTAGCAAAACACTCACGCTACATCCTACTTACTACCAATACTGCCTTGCCAAAAAAGCAAATACTGTTTTTCTTTCTTTATATCTCTGTTCCTAGAGCAGTATGATTATTATTATTATTATTATTTAAATGATTAGTAGTCTGATCTTTATTGTTCAATAATAATGAAGTAGTGGTATCATAAATAGGCAGTGTAGTCTGGTATGACGTTTAAGCTCTGCCATCCATTTCAGTTTCAGAAAGAATGAGAGAATACCTTTTTAGAAAATAATTAGTACTGTTCCTGTGTATCAGAAAAGCCTTGGGAAGAGTGAAACAGGACAAAGACCAAAGCTGTTTATGCTTTCAGTTACACACAGGCTGGGTAAAGGCAGAAGATTGTTGGCTTCCTCTGTCCAAAATGCTAAGCACGGGTTGTGAAATGGCTGCTCTTTAAGCCAACCAAAATGAATACCTAGAGTCTCACATTTCTGTTGTCTAGTGACAAGCACAAATCCGAGCCAAGTTCTCCCTTTCTTAAGGTACTGGGGAAAAGTAAAGTGAGACCTTGGCAGGCTAGAAGAGATAGCTAAGGCATGGAGGTGTTTCATGGCTCCAGAATCTGAACTGGCAAAGAAAAGTTCATATAAAGTACATTTAGCTGGTGTGGAGCTATTTGGGAGCTCTCACCAACTGAATTTCTGAAAGCCCTTAGCTCCCGTTGATCTGCCTGGTGGCCCAGTGCTAACCTTTCTGAGCCTATTCTAGAATCCCACCAGCTGACTATTGAAAATACCTTCTTTAAAGCTCAATCCCTTCCTGTAAAAGAAACCCATGTTGTACTCAGCATGCAGAACAATGCCATAAACACTTGAGAACTTATCCTCACATTGGCTTCATTTGTTGCCTGCGGGAAAGTGTCCCGAATCTGTTTGCCTGACAACCTTGAACAGCATTCATATTTGCTGCTTATTTTGCTGGCTGTCCTCCTTGTCCCCAAATAAAGGCATTGGAAAATGAGTGGCTGAATCTGTATCTCATTGCTTTGCCCTGAGATAAGAAAGGCAACTTTTTTTTGTGGGGCTTCTGCCAACTGGCCGTCCCTGCCCCTCTCTGTCTTCGGAAAGCAGAGCTGTATGCTTGGAGTGGGGAGAGAGGGGGAGACAGGAGAAAGTTTCCCCTCAGATGGATTCCAGTGACTTGAGCAGATAAAGGGCCACAGCTGCTTCACATTTAATTGGAAACAGCCAAATTGCAAGATCAGTCCCGGAAGCACCTGTGTCCATGATGACTCTATTGTTACTGGATTCTCAGAATCAGCTCTGACCTTCTGCCACGCGCCAAGCCCTGACGTACTGCACACCGTTCTCTTGGCCAGAAAAACATGCAGCAGTGCTCATTTCCCTCAGACTGCTCTTTCTGATAGTATGCTCAATGCTACCTTCTTTCAGAATGGGAGAATTCAGGACAAGCTTTTATTTCTGCCCATATGAGAGTTGATTGTACGCTCTCAGAGCTCTGCTGTAGAAATTAATTACCCTTCCTCCTTATGTTTGAACTTCCTGGCCCAGTCAAAGCAACATGTCTTTGCTGTTGTAGCTTATTCCTTTCCTTCTTTCTGAAGCAAAGAGCTTGCTCCTTCACCTTTTCCTATAGCATCCTACAGGTGTGACCCTGGCTCTCCTACTCAGCGTTATCTCATGGTGGAAGTCTTTGCCCCACTATGAATGCTTTCTTCTTCCCCACGGGCTGAAAGCACACCCAGTCCTCACAGTGATGCAGCCATTTCACTCCATCAGGATCCCTAACCTTCACGAGGTGATATGCAGAAATGGGAAAATGTTTGACATAACATTCCCCACAGCCCCAAACTGGTAAAAGTGCCAGTTCAATAGCTTACATCCCAGAAACTTATGGGTGCCCTCAGGCCTGTGGGATGCCCTGGCAACTTTGGCTTTCTGGTGCCAGCCTTGGCAGGGTTACTCCACTCTGCTTAGCTGTTAATGTTCGGGATGTATTTGGGAGAATATTAAAGTTGTAGTGAAATAAGTAAAATTTTATTTAGAAAAGAGACAAGTAAAAAAACAATATGAGAGCTGTAACACTTTCATTGGAAACAACTGAGTTAATTGAGGAAAAAAGAAGAGCTGGGGAGATGTTAGCCCATTCTGGATCCCATCTCTTCTGAGACAGGGAAAAATGAACACTTTTTTTTTTCTGTGGGTGGAATAATCTCCCTGTTGGGATGCTGCAGTTCTTAATCCTATTGTAAACCTTTGGATCTTGCACTTGATCTGAGCCTGAAGATCATACTCCCTTCACTAGCTTCCTTCCCTCAGAAGAAAAGCAAACCCATTATTTAGGGGGGTTTCTCTGACAGCATAATTTGCGGTAAGATGTGTATAGGGATTAAGTGGGGTTCATCTGCATGCATTGGCAAATTTATTGCCTCATCTAACATTGGAGCATATGACTACTTAATGCTTAAAATATTTAGTAATGAAAATACGCACGTTATATTTTCAGGGGATTCCCATGTGCCTTTAAAATATCCTCCTTTGCAATTTAATTGTCTTTGTGTCTATAATTACCTTACAGCCACAAAGTCTAAGCCAGTCACAGTAACACTTAGGGGGAAACAAATTGAAGGAAATCTCCAAGATGTGGTAGAGAAGCAAAGTCACCTTACAAGTTCTCAGCCATAGAACCTTAGTTATCCCGTCACTTCCTGAGCAACACATTACTTAGGGCCAGTGCATCTGCATGTTCTTTAGGCCACCTTTAAATGCCAAACACCTTCTGAAAGAGTGGAATTCAGCAACTTGCTACAAAAAAAATCTGGGAAAGAGCAAGATAATTCATGGTATTGGTGAAAGAATACGGAACGAAACTTCTCAGGAATTTTGTGCTTGACTAGTTCTCCCAGTGGGGCATTCACTTTTCTCTATAATCAGATTTTATCCTTGGCAAAATTTCTGGTTTCTTTTGAAAAAATTGTTTCATATTCCATATCATTCTGTTCCTTGGGAACTTGCACACAGGGCCACTGGGGAACCTGGGTTTGCTTCTTTTTGCTCAAGGACAGCTTGCTCACTGAGCTGTCCTGAAGCCAGTGCTAAGGTTTCTAGGATTTTTGCTGCCCTGCAGCCCATCAGTTTTAGGAGATCTGTATCTCATACTCCATAAACTATCTAATAGTCAACTTACAGAGCCTTGGAGACTTCAAAAGTTCAGAGCTAGTTCTTACTTTATTTCCTAGCCGAATTTTTGAGTTCTTGTTTCCACAGGAGAAGCTGATTTTTGATCCTCTTTCTGCTTCCAGCCAACTCCAATGCAGATCTTTTCACCTAAGGTCGTTAGTATAAGAGAAAATTCTGGTCTATAGTTACTAGAAATAAAGCTGATCCAGACTGCACTGAAGTCAACAACAAGGCTTCCGTCGGTGCCAGTAGCTTTTAGAGGTCATCGTTAATATGAGATCGTTGCTGATTCTCTCCTGCCTTTGGTTGTGAGGAGCCATGAGGGAATTGGTAGAAAACTAAGAGTATGTTCACACAGTTGTGCAGATGCTTACTATAGCCAATGTAAAAAGACTGGCTTTTCCAGAGCACTGCTCATGGGTGTCCGAGACAGCTGGCCCAGCTTGCTTGCAGTAGGTGTCTGGCTAGTTTTAGATGACTTCATTTTGTGAGATGAATTCCCCTCCTATTTGAAGGACTTGGGTCCCATGTTCAAGTCAGTGTCACTAGACTCATTTAAGCCTTTGGAAAAATTGCACCATCCCCTCTCCAGCGTTACATTGGAACAGTGAGATTGTGTGAGTTTTGTGTTTGTGTATTCAGCCTGCACTTGTCCTGTGGATTGATGGCCTCTGTCCCAAGCGATATCAATCTGGGCTGAAGTGCAGCTGCACTTTGTAACAGCTCGAGGGACGCAAAGGTATCAAGTGGTATTGTGTGGTTTGAAAGATGTCGTTTATCTAAGGAAGTTTGTGGTCTGTTTGCTGTCACTCTGTCTTTGCAGCACCGACTTCCCTTACCTTAACTATCACATTGTCAGGCAAAGAGACCTCACACGTTAGGACAGATAGCTTTTCCACTTCCAGAGCTGACTTCTTTTCCTTCAGCAAGCGGTCTGTGGGTTGTGTTGCAATCAATAGAGCTGCTTGATTCAGTGCGAGTGTAATTGCTATTAGTTTTGCTTGCAGAGAGCTCTTTAACATGCACGAGTTCCTAAAAAAGGAACAGGAAGAAAGAGTCAATGACTTTTTTCATTGACACTCTCACTTAAAATTCCTTCAAGAATAGTGCCTTAAAAGAAAACAGTTGGGGATACAGTTTTCTACACAGGAATACACTGACAAGTACATTTTCCATCTTTCATAAGTGATCAGGTGTTCATAGGGACATTCTTCACAGTTTAGATGGGGTTAGAAGCCCTTCAGAACAACACTGCGTGACTGGTGGCGTGGCCAAATGACTCCTTGTGGGTGCATCTTGTTGTAGCAAGCTGTGAAATTTACTGAAACTTTTCTGAATTGCCCCCACAAGTAGAAGGTCACTCTAACGTACATATGCGATGTGATCTTGTGCCATTTCTTGTCCACTTCAGTGCAAAATAGTCTCACTTTTAACAACTCGTGGTATCTCGGCCGGGCCAGGTGACTTCACACTGGCCGCAACGCAGCTTTGGGTCTGAAAAGACTGTGGGTGTCCCTTTAGGAGTACCATGGTGAAGGGTCAGACTGAGAAGCATGTATGTCAGCTGCTCCTCCTAGTTAAGTGCTTAGTAATAGGAGCAGGAATGCCAAAAAAAGTAAGTTTGTACAACAGGACTAGTAAATTAAGAATGGCAAATATATAAAGCACTTGTCACAGTAAATGACTTGGAAGCCAGAATGCATTTTCATGTCATAATCATTGAATCATTTTTATGAGAAGTCAAAGTAAATTCATATGTAATCTGTAAAGTATGTGAAGAGTTTAATTCGTCCAGTAAATCATGTGTTGGGAATACTGTACCCAGCTCCAGATCAGATACACTTCAGAGAAGCTTTAAGGTTTTAAAATCCTTCCACAAGCTAAACTGATCTCCAGAACCTTTGGAGGTTCACCCTCCTCTGGAGCTCGTGCTCCACGCAAGCGAACATCATGCCAATATGTTTCCCATTTCCTGGGGATTAAACTGCTGTGTTTGATGACTCAGGACTTCCCAAGAAAGCAACTCGGGCACTCAGTCTGTCTGAAGCAGCCTCTGGTGTCTCAGAGGACGTCTTCTCTTGCGCAGTGATTCATGATTTCAGAGCAGAGGATCAGCTCTCTTATTTTTTTTCTTTCCACAAAGTTAATTAATAAAACAAATTTCTATTAATGGGTGTTGAAAGACTTTGGCTTTCCACCTACACTCCCAAATGCTCCGCATTCCAGGGAGAATGAAAAATGGACCTGTGAATAGAAACAGGAGGGAGGAAAAATGGATCAGATGCTGTATATGGATATAGACACAGTGGCTGTCAGTTAATATGATGGAAGAACATCCTGAATGAAGACAATTTCCTGCAATCGTGATTGCTAAAAATACTCTATTACAGTAATCCAATTTCAGAATTAATACATGCAAATTTAGAGAGAAAGATTGGGGCACAGGGAGTGTCTGACAGAAACTGAATTACCTGTTTGGGCCACCACTTTGACCTCTTGTTCAGGCAGGTGGCCCCATGGACTGCAGTTCTTCTGCTTGTGAAAGCTGGATTCTTTGCCACTGTCACAGACCTCTGAGACTCCAGTTGGTCAGGAGAAGCACCTGGAGGATTTACCCCATCGTGGCCGCTGTGGACCTGGCTATGTCCATCTGTCTGCCTCATCTGTAGCCCCACCGTAGAACAGAATTTTTCATCAGCACCAAGAATTAGCCTAAATTTACACCCAGCATGGTCATAACTCCTGTTGACTTCAGCGAGAAAACAGTTGGTCCCACAGGGGACCAGAGTTGACGGAAGGACTAGATTCGGGCTATTTCCCTTTTCTACTGCTGTATGGGATGTCAGACCAGCTTACAACTCTGCGGTGCGACTCGCTGCTGGTGGCAGCTTGCAGAGGGAGGGAGACCTAATTTGGTGCTCTCGCTTGTGGGTAAGAGCACACTGAAGCCGTTCTCCACTGACTCCCAGGACATGTGTCAAGTCAGGGATACTAAGATGTTCCTGCTAACCTGCAGCAACTCAGCAGCAAAGTCGTAGGCAGGCTCTGAGTGCTTTGGTATCCAGTGCCCTGCCTGGCCACTAGATTTGAATCTCCTGTCATCTGACCCCAGCTTCACATTTCCAAATTACTCTTGCAAAAATAAAGGCAGTCACAGAAATACCTTTGTCGAGACAGCACATCCCTGTTTATGTTTGAACGGCTGATACGAATCTGGAGTCCCCGGCGATCAAAGTGCGTATTCAGAGAGATGAGCCCCATGTTGTGTTTGAAGTGAGCGCAGCACTTTGAAACAAGGATGAAGCAGGAATAAATCAGGATGAAGGATGTGGGGCATTAACTACTTTACATGAAATCCCTGCTGGAAAGACATGGCCAGTGTTCCAAAGTTTTCCTTGGAGAGTGCTCGGAAGTTGCATACCAGCCTATTTGTGGAAAGCTAAACAGTTCCCTGTTGTCCTTGATGTGAAACGCTTCCCAGATAAACACTTTCCCCCTCCATTGAAGAAAAACGATACAGCCTGTCCAGAGCTCTAACACAGAGAACTACGCTGGGCTGCTGCTCAGCCTCTGCAAAGTTGCTGGTTTCTGTTGGCATTGAGCTTTGCTAAAGGCTATAGTTCATGTACATGCCAGCATCGTTAAGAAAAGGCTAAGTTAGTCAGTGAGACTGGGATAATCTTCAAGGGTTTAATAACACTGTGTGCCCGCATCTTTGTGTCTCTGCGTTCATTATACCCCTGGAATGTAAATCCCAGTCCACAGTGGTGAAACAAGGTTCACATGGATCTCAAATACTTTTGTGGTATTGTCTCCTCCTGATTTCTGAAGGGGAAAGAAAACTGCTAGCTTGAAATAAACTGATGTGGTTCTCTACAAGGAGAGCAGTAAACCTCTGCTGCTGTAGTGCATTTAGGTTGTAACATTGCCTCCATTCGCGGCATTTTAAGTCATTTCAAGGAATTATTCCTAACACCCACAGAGTCAAGGCATCATATTCCAGCACAGAGAAGGTCCAGAAGTCCCTGCATGAACTTGGGAGAGAAAAAGCTGATTTCTGAAAATCAGCAGCACTAAGGATCAAGGCTGTCTAACACCAGCATAATACTGGTGGTGGTTTGGTCCAGGTCAGTGGGTGGCTCTTCCTCTGCTTCTCCCATCCTGGCAGATGCACATCTGAAGGACCTTGTTGTGTCCTCACCTCTGACTCCAGTTTGGGCACACACGTGGTTTTGTTGGGTGCCTCCTTCCTTCCTCCATAGTGCCACCCAGGCTGAAGACCTCTTCCCAGGAGCAGGGGGTCATTCCACTCATTGACCTACAGTCAATGGATGCAATGGATGCACAGATTGGCTTTTTGCTACCATTTTGTGAAAGCAAACCTTGCTTTGCATTTGTGACAAAGGAATCATCTTTCTTCCCCTAGAGGCATGTGATTTCTTGCTAATGTTAAATGAGAATTTTGCACATGTATCAAACTTCTATGTATATTAGGTTTTAGGTCCCAAATGAAACTGGGAAGTGCAACTTCCATTGACATTTAGCAGGCATTGAGGTTTCAAATCCCTGAGGCAATTTTAGAAACATCCCCCTCAAGGAGAAAGGACATTGACTTGAAAGAAAGCAGAGTTAACAGGGGTTTTGTTTGTTTGTTTTACAAATGCAGCCATGAATTTAGGGCAATTCCTATGTATTCAAGCATGCGGTACTGATAGCAATCATTGCTGAATGGTCAGCAATTGCCACTCATATCAGTGAAAGTCAGCAAATTAAATGCACAGAAGTCTTTTAAATGAGATGATGGAGCAGGAGACTGATTTTATTTTCTTCTTTCACTGTTGGGGTGCACTGTCCCACTTCCCTCCCTCTTTACCTCCCCTGCCTTTGAAGAAACCCCTGGTCAGTCTGTGAACGACAGACCTGATGAGGTCTAGGGGTCCTATGGGCTTTCTAATCGTTGGACTCTGGTATCTAGGAAAGGGCTGAGCTCACATCTGAGCCTTTCCTAATAAACCCTGACTCCTTCCTGCTTATTTTCGTATAAATAAGGACATACGCTCTTTTTTGATCTCCGTGCTACTCAGGATAATTCCCTTACAACTGGCTGTCAGATTGAGTCTTACTAGAGAAGGGAGGGGACAGACAGGTGTGTGTGCAGGGTGTCATCACTTGCTTAGGAAAAGAGCATTGCTTGAGTAGCCTGTGCTTCTGCTCAGAATTAATGTCTCCGTCTCAGCAGGCCCGGTGGGGCAGCCCCAAGCACCTAGTCTCATTGCAGAGAGATGAGTCAGATGAATCCTTCTGCAGTTTTAATTAAAACATCTTATGTGGGCAGCATTTCAACAGCACGGGGTGGCAGTTTTGCAGTCTGGCCCGCGCTTATCTGTCCGCAATGCTCACACGGCCCCACCAGCACAGCGTCTCTCAATCTTTGCTGTATTTCTTCTCACTATCTTCCTGTGAGGTGGGGAGTTATCTCCATGGGTGGATGGAAAACTGGGGCATAAAGATTTTTTTAACTCCCTGAAGAAAACTATGACAGCACAGCTAGTTTAGTGTTAGTTAAACTACTAACCCCTGAACAACTGAGCGATCCCTCTCCTTTTGGGATTTGATGAGCAGCGCTCAGGCTGGGAGAGCTGTGAAAGCACTGGCAACACTGTGCTGCTCCAGATAAATAGGAGACACATCTCGGCCACCACAGAGCATGACACAGAGGTCATCCGAGTCTCCTTCCCAGCGCCTGAGACTCACCCGCTCCTCTCAGCACTTTCTTGTACAGATGTTTCCTATGTGGAGCTGCTTCCACTGAAGGTAGAAGATTTGTATGGGCTTTCTGTTTCTGGGCTTAGTGTCGCCTGGTACATGCCTGTCAATCTCACACTTGTGGTATGGAGACATCACCTATCCAGGATTGATCTTAGCTGCCAGGGTAGACTGCAACAGCAGGAAAAAAAGTCAAGGGCTTTCTGTGTCTGACACCAACATAAATTCAGCTCTGCTGTGCAGACAGTGTAGCAGAAAATGGGGTTCCCTAGGGGCCCTTTTGGCTAAAGCAGCATCCCTGACCTGTGCTGTGAATCCAACACTTACAGGGGAAGGTGGTCTGAGACAGAGAGGAGTCCTCACTTATTAAAAGATTAAGTCCTTACAGGACAACTAGCAAGGAATGATATTCAGTGTGGATTCAGAAGCAGTGGAAAAAGCTGAATGAAGATTGCAAACATAGAAGTTGAACCCTTGCTTCTCCAGACCCTTTGAAAATTAAGTGTGTATTCCAGTGCGGGGCCGTGTTGCAGAGACAGCCTGGTCCCACGAAGTTGGTAGGAGGGTGCACTCTCCATGGATAGAGAAGACGGTTCACTTTAATAATGTATACTAAAAAAAAGGCATTTTAAATTACCAAATTATTCTGAGAATAGAAGAGTGATTTTGAGATAAAAAGCTCTCTGCTAGCAAAGGCATATTGGCTTTTCTGTAGTTTGAGCTGGATTGCAGCAGCGCCTCAGGAGAAGTCCTAATTTGGCCACTCTCAAAGTGTTCCAGCTTTGCGTAGTGATAAGAAGCTCACGTAACTGCTAGAACCCGTGCCAGATGCCAGGCATAGTTTTGATGAGTCTCTGACGTCTGTTAGACTTGTGATACTACATGCTTTTCAGTAGCCAGGCAGTGCTACAAATACTAGGCTGTGATACCCTCTCAAACAACTGGCACTTAGATAAAGCATTTCCAGGCAAACAAACAAATAAATAAACACAGACTAAGAAAACACACATGCACGTACAACGGAGGGAGGAGGCTTCCTAACTGACTTACTGTGCTCTGGGGAGCAGCAGAACAAGTGGTTTTCATTTTCCGGGTGTTTCACTTACTGCTGTGTGGGGTTCTCTTCATGGGAGGAGAGCTGGGCTTAATGGCTGGTTTTGTGTATGTTTGTGTGCGTGTGTATAAACAGTTTATGTAGAAGTTGGGTCTGCTCAAGCTTGTGACAAGAGCCATTTGTCATTCATGTCGTTCATGTTCACAAAGCACTCTCAGTGAAGGTTTCAACCACTGCCAGTCCCCAGTCTAAGTTATTATTTTTCCTTGACAAATTAAATCTGCAGAGATTACATGAAGGGCACCTGAGGATCTTGATCTCTCTTTGGTCAAGGAAGCCAGTTGGCCTAATTCTTCTGCTGGGCCAGCAGAAAGCCCCTGGTAGCCATGCATGGACATTCCTTCCCTTTGCTCCATTGGAAGATGACTGGCACCAGAATTGGTCCAAAGGTCCATCACTCTCCTCCCCCTTTTTGCAGCAGAACTGTTAGTCGGGGACCTAAGCAGACCTCCATAACTCCTGGTGGCCAGTGCTAACCAGTCAGACGCGGGAGGAAGGAAGCACTGTCCCTATGCAGACCCTCCTCCTCCTGCGTTTTTAGGTGTGTTGGTAACTCCTTGGAGCAGGTGAGCCCCCGAAGCTCCTTTGCAGTGAGGTCTACGGCAGAGTTCAGGGAGGGAGGCTGCAAAGGCTCTCGCTTTTGTACGGTTGAGTGCTGTGTTATTGTATCCTCATGGTGCTCTGGCGGTATCTGTCTGTCATGGTCTCATACCCTTTCACTTGTCAGCTTGCCGAGATGGAGCTCTTTGATGTGTGCATAGTTTATTTTTGGGATTCTTAAATGTACCAGTAAAAATAATAGTAATAGACATTGCAATGAAGAACAGATATTTTCTGGGGTTAGTGCAAGTTTTCCTATTTTAAGGGGAGAAGACCTAGGCCCTGTTGTTTGTAACTAGTCAGTGCAATTTGCCCGAGTTAATTAAAAATCAATCTATCTTGTGGCCTCAGATGTCTCCTAGATATTCAAGCTGTAGTTCAAGGTCTAATCTCATAGGTTTCAATTTACAACCAGAAAAGAGAATATAAAACCTTCTTTCCTTCCTTAAGGTTCCAGCAGCAATGTGCATGCTTCATTAATGAAGAATTTTAATGAAGGATGGATTTGTCAGACAGAAATAAGTATTTGATACAAGCAGTTTCATCAGAGTTAACACAGAGAGGGAACCCAGGTGAAACCAGGCTAATAGGTAGAGAGACCTTATGTGAAGTCCGTTCACATTAGAGTTGACAGAACAGCATTAGACATTAAAGCAAGTGGAGTTTGGAGGAAGAACTCTCCTGCCTTCATCATGTTTCAAGGGCTCTGTCCACTACCGCGCAGTAAAAATGCCCACAGACAGGCTGAAGTGTTGTCTGAATAGGGTTTCTGACAACTGTTTTGTTCTTTTCTTGGAAACACTCAGGCCCTGTGATAAAAACAATGCCGATGGGCTATAACAGTATTTTGGAGAAAGGCAGACTGGCTCTGTGTTCCTTTTTTTAGCTCAGCAGCCATCAATGGCTAAGCAGATCAGATGTTTTACAGTGTCAGCTACAGAGAGGAAAAGTGGATTCCGTGTAACAGAGATGTGGGACCTCTTGCAGGCATGGTCTTCTTATGGCTCTTTGGTTCCACACTTCTGCCTGCTGCTCAGTTTAAGTGGTCCATGTCTCTCTCCTTCTAGTGATAGCAGCTACTTATGTGCCTACATTATCTGTCATCTTGCAATTGTGAGAGCCTGGACTGAACGAGGTACTTAAGGAAGACAAGTTGCCATGCTTGTACAGATTTGTGATCCACCCAGTATCTCGTCTCTGCCAGGGCCCAGCTTCAAGAGCATCAGAGGGACATGCAGGAAACGGCGCCAAGCATACATTGAATAATCTGCCCTTAGTTTAAGTCTGAAGTCAGTGAAAATGTTTTAGTCCCTCAAACTAGGCATTTGGTACCTTGCTCAGCTGATGTCTCTGTAGAGAGTTTATTTTTAAGACGTGATGGAAAATACAGACTCCTGCAGATGCTTCTTCTCTCTGGAGGATCCAGCAGAGAAGGGAAACCAATTCCCAAAGGAGACAATCTGGGAGCAGAATTCAATTTGAATTGCAAACAAGTAAGATACAGACAACCGTTGTGTATGAGCTGTAATTCTACTGAGGAATCAAAATCAAGCAGCCAGTTTGGGGGATTTTTTTTGTCAGTCAGTTTCTTAATCTTGAAACCTGTTTGGATGACAGCTACTGGGATGGAACAAATGCATCCTCACTTTCTTTTCTGCGCTTATACCGAGGTCAGGAATGGTTTGGGAATAACAACACGTGAGATGAGAATAGTTTTGTAACTGAGTTAGCAAACCTGCCTTTACGCATGGCTATACAGCTCAGTGTCCCAAAAGCTGACGATGACTAGAGAGGAGCAGACATCAGGAGCTCCATTGACTTAAAATGGAAGTAGGAGAGAGACGAGTTTTGGTGAATATTTCTAGTTTGATTGTGGCAGCTGGAGGAGAAAGAAGGATTTGTTCAGCCCTTGACTTGCTTTCTGGTCACTGGAGTCTGAGATCCTAACTGCTGAGATGAGATGGTGGCATTTGGTCACCGTTGTCCACTTTCTCAGACACTGCCCAAACCACCGTAAATACACTGTAGAATCAGAACTGGCCCAAAACCCTAAGCCCAAACCAAAACTTCGGAAATGTCACAATTAGACCTGAAGAAACTTGGTGTTGCAGATTGGGCCTAACTGGATAAGAATTTTATGGTTTGCAGAACTTGTTGAATGATGGAAGTTAATTTCCAGCACCTGAAAAATCTGCTGTGTATAATTAATATGACATCACCTCAAAGAAACATAGAAAGATCAGAGAGTTTATAAAGAGGAAACAGAGATTACATTGCCCAGTAATAAGTCCACCATTGTTCTTTATTAAAGCAATATATATGTGTGTATTAAAAAGTTATTAACAGGAAAGAGCAATATATTTACTCCAGTTACTAATGGTTTTCAAGCAATAACAGAAAAAAAATGTGGGGAATAAAGCTTGAAAATATTCCAGTTCAATAAAAATGCAACCCTAAAATCTTCTTTTGTAGTGTAATACCATCACTTTAGATTCATGAAAAAGCCTGTGTATTCTTGGCAGATTTGGACAGAAGTCAGGATTTCCAATCCAGAGGTAATGCTGATACTCCAACATTTGTTTCTGTCCAAAATCAGGGAGAAAAAGCAGAAATGTTGAAAATTCATTGCAAAGGCAGCACTCAAAAATTTATTAGAAGATGCTGAAACATTTCAGTTAACATTATATGGCAAGTCTCTCAGTGGTACATGGACGTACAGGAGTTGTAATTTGAATGTGAAGCCCGTTCTCTCCTCTGTGAGGTAGACTTCCAGAACAAACCAGATGTCCCAGGACAGCTGCACAGCTACGCGCTCCCATGTTGAACCAGGATGCTTGAGCAGAAAAGATCCCATCTTGATCTGTGGGATAGGTATTCTGTCCAAGGAGCTTTAAGTACAACTTCCATAAGACAGTGAGGCACCAAAGGCAGCTGTATTATGAATATTTTGCTTAAACCAAACTACCCAGGCGGAAATAGCTTAGCACTAAACTGGTATGGTCGTAGTAAGATAGTGAAGATTTATGGAATAGAGTCTGAGGAGAGGCTTTGTGTGCCACAGGCAGAGGAGGTTCTTATTTGCTATTAATGTGGGAGATGGAAGCAAGACTGGAGGGTCGACCCATCCTTCCTCTGTGGGCACAGCCCATCTTCTGAGGCTGGAGTGTGCAGCTTACACAGTTTACACTAGAGATGCATGAACAAAGGATTATTTAGTTCAAGAATTGAACCACAAAGTCGAGAAGGGGAAATAAGTTCAGAGCAATCTGAAGTGGAATATTTTGAGGACATTTTTGAAGGCAGGGGTTGGGTTTTGTTGTTTTTTTGTCGTTTTTATTTATTAGTTGGGTTTTTCTTTTTAATTGAGATCAATTTTTAAACAAAAAAGGCCACTTTGTAGCATTTAAGTCTTTGAAAACAGAAGACTAAAAAAAATTAAAGCCTTGTTCAGAAAGCGCTGAAATGAAACATTTTGAGTTTTCTGAAATAAAAGAATTCATATGAAAATGTGGAAATGGCACGTTACAAATGTTTCAGCTGTCCTCTCTTTTTTCAGCAAATTCAACCGGTAAAGTTGCGGAAAGCTTGCATTTCTTCTCCTATGCCCTAGATCAGCTGCACTTTTAGTGAGATGGAATAGATAACAAAAGTTTTACTTACTTCTCTTATTTTATAGTTTCTCAAACTGGGAAGGAAGACATCACCATCCATGGGAATATTTTGACCTCACAAGCTTTTCACTTCATTTATGCACGGAGTTGAGGGTTTGCATATATATATGTGTATACTGAGGACCAAATTCCCTTTCAAACAAAGGACACAGTTCTTGAACAACAGCGATTCTTCCCAGAGAAGTAGTCTGACATGGATTCTCAGTCCAGAGATACTATCCAAGTTTGGGGTGGACTGTAATCTAATTTAACTACTTATCCTAATTTAACTTCTGGTGAGATGTAGTTGACTCTGGTGCAAAAATGAAAAAACAACTTTATTTCCAAATTCTATTAAGAAATGGAAATGCTTTAACTTTAGCATACAGGCCTAAGGCAACTGCATCCTAAATAAAATAACTTCATTATAATTAAGCCAATCAGGCGAGTGAATAATCAGGGATTTCACAGGTATTCTCTTCTACTGTCTCTTGAACCCAAATTCTTCCTCAGTAATTTATGGCGCTTACTTACCGAAGCAGCTCAGATAACTTAGGTATGGAGAGAATCTAATTCTCCAGTCTATTCTTTGGCGTTACTGTCTTTTGCAGTAAAAAAAACCTCACAGAGATATATGTATATGCTTTCATCTTGAAGGATATGAACTCCATGGTGGTATGCACGGGTGTCACCTAGTTATGTGAGACCATGGTCTAAATCCATACCTCCCATCACTAGTAAGAGGCCCTATAAGCCATGCTGGGGTGGATTAGGATTTCTGCCTGGTTTTCTGTTCTTCTTTTGTTTGCTGCTCTCCCAAGAGCTTTGAAAATCTGAGTTTCATCCTAGCGTGGAAGAGGAAAAAAACGTAAAACTTCTTGTGGGACAGGACATTCTGGTGCCCGTCTTGTGGGTGTGCATGACTGCTCTCTCTGAGAGATGCATAAGGAAAAAAAAGGAAGAAGCAGATGTCTCTGTGGCCTGTGGCAAGGGGAGCAAGGGTGCGTGCGAAGGACTGATGAATTCCTGCCTTGACAAAGACTCCCAAACTGGAATTTATGAGAATCCGTCTATAATAAAATGCTCTTAACTTAGTGTCTGGCTGTCATCCGGGTGCATCCCAAGAACGGTGGCATAAGGATAAAGCTGCCACATCACACATTCCTTGCTATCACCACAGCTTCTCTCTTGATGAAACAAAATATTTCCTTGTCTGACAGTTCTCAAAATTGAAGCAAGAAAACCTCAGCGATGTTGCTGTACTTGGAAGCGCATGCAAAGCATGGCAGTCTTCTGAGCAAAACTTTTCCATTACTCGCGCTACAAAGACAAGATGCAAATAACAAATTGGCAAACTTGCGTTTTAGAAGATTCTGCACATATCTGAGGGAACAGAAACTTTACCGCAAGATTGCTGAAAAAATAGATTGATGATTTAGTTGTGTGGAAGATGTGTATGGTCAGCAAAGGCATGTCCTTTTCTCATGAGCTAAAGCAAGGGCAAATTCCTGGCCCTGCTGAAGCCCAGGGCAGGCTTGATGGAACTCACCCCAAACATTTTTAGCATTACCCCGGCAGGGTCAGTGGGCAGAGGCCTTAGTGGGGTCTGCCCTGGTTGATGCTCCCTTCAGACAATGGTCAATGAATCGGTGGTTGGGAAAACCCCTGTTGGTGGGGACGAGGTGCAGTACAAGGTGTAGTGTTAATACCACGCAGCCTCCACCCGTGGGGACAGGTGGGCTATTTGCAAGAGCCGTTCGGAGCACGAACAAACCGTGGACGTTCCGATTCGCCCTACAGAGGAGGTTATCGAGCCTGGAGATGGTCACGGCCCTCTGAGCTGCGGAAATTGAATACCCGATGTGAGGAGCAGGAAGATGCGTGCCTGGGCAGGGAGAAAGGCATGGCCAGACTGCCAGGTGGCTTGGGATTGAATGAAAGTGGGACCTGGGCAATTCTAAGCCTGGGAATTATGAAAAGAAGCTGTTACAGGACTTCATGGTGTTAATGTCATTTTTCTGACCAGATCAATAACCCTAGCAAATCCCGATGATGAGTCAATTTTCTATCGTCAGTGCCAGCACAGAGCGACAGTAGAGACCACAAGGCAGAGAGAGAAATGCTGAGACAGCCTAATTGAGCATACAGCTCAGCCTAAACTACTTGCGTGTTTTGTTTTGTTCTTTTAATTCTTGAAAAGAATTAGAAAAGGATGGCAAATTTCACCAGAAGTGAAACAAAACCACAGGGGTCTTTGTCTGTGGATTAAGCATTTTCAAGAACTAGCAAGAATAAATGTTTTCCTGTTTTCACTCTGTTTTCTGTACCTTAGGACCAAGCCACGTAGGATATTTGCTGAGACTCCCAAGCTTTCTTATTTGGACTCTGTTATTGTAGAGAACTTGTTTTGCAGAACTGTGCATCCCAGGGAAGGAAATTAAGGTCAGAGATGAGAAAAACCCACCTAAGGGCCTGAAATACTTTTAGTTTCTTAAAGACCACCCTGTGTGGGAATGATAGATTTAAAAATGGGTGGCACCTCTAAGCCTGGAGTTGTATCAAGTTATTCATGAAAAATCTCTGAGATCTCTGTGTGGACCAAGATATTTGGGTGCTACTTTCTCAGTCTTTCTTCAGAAGAGGCACTGTGGCCTCACAAACTGAAAACTAGCCCTGCTTTTTCTCTGGCTTTAAAAATAACTATGTATCTTGAAAAGCTGTCTCAGCAGTAGTGAAGGAGTGGAAAAAAAAGTGTATTATATCCCCATGGTTTCATACAGTGCAGCTGTGCTAACAGAGCGCATTGAGACTGAGACCAAAGGAAAGGCACGAAATAGTCCATGAAATGATCAGTTGAATCTAACTGTAAAGCTTCACGCAATGGGGAGATCTCTTGTCCAGGTATCCTATTGCAGATGGGAGGTTTTTGTCCTTTTTTTTTTTTTTTTAAGGGGGTAAAAAATCCAGAATATTAATAAGTTCAAGCCCTTTGTATTGATAAAATTTTTACTGAAGTCTACCTTACTTGGAATTAAAATCTTTAAATATTCTTACAGTATATTTGGATTAAATATCCATTTCTGTGGGATTAAAAGCTTTGATTTCACTTCTGGTTGAACGTCTGTAGGATGATGATGAGATTTGAAAACAACTAGGTCTCTAGATTTATTAAATCAGTTTTTAAAAAAATTCATTTTTTTGGAAGAAGCAAGCATGCATCAACATACAGCCTTCAACAGTCCCTCCTAGGTCTTGGGGTAATTATTAGTAGTACAGGAATAATGGAACAAGTATCGACCAAATGTAATATGCAGTTGCCACAGTGGAGCTATTCCCCCTGCGTCAACTCTAAAGTACAAGTGGTTAGTTTATAACCCTCTTTAGGTTACAGCATTTTAACGTTTCTTCAGTGTTTATTCATTCTCTTCCCAAAGAATGTTCTGAAATACCGAGTTTACAACCTGTGGCTCATGTGATGGTAGTGGAAACAATTAAGCTAGAAGCTTTCAAAGCCACCACTGGGATTTTGATGCCCAAACTCATTAATTTTAATAAGAAGTGAGCTGCCAGTCGTCTTAAGTGGTTTCTAAAATCTCAACCCATAAAAACACCTCTCTACTGGTTCCAGTTTACTAGGAACTCAGAGCAAGGTAAACACGTGTAACAAAATAGTAGGTGTTAAAAGGTGGAAAGTATGTGTTCAGATGTCATTCAAGGAACCAAATGGCAGCCCCAGCCTTGAGCTGGCAGATGTGGGCTGACATGAGAGCTGCTCCTACCTTCAGCATCTTGAGGAATTACTGATCAGAACATGAGGCACAGTTTCGGTGGCAAGAAGAAAGTCAATGGAAACAGAAGTCTTGGCAACAGCTCAGTTATAGCTGTGATGATCACGTTGTTTGTCTACTTTGGGGTCTCATGTCTGCTCCATGCTCTTGCCTTCTTAACATGTTTCTGCCCACCACAGCCTTGTGGCCAGGGTAGGGCTCTTCTCCCCAGTGTGCAGATGGATGGCTGGGTTGCAGGAAGACCTGGGTGAATTCACACCACACAGTGAAGAGCAGAGGTATCCAGAGCAGTACCAGAACGAGCTGTCTTTGGGCAGTATCAACCAGCTTGTATTCCCATTGCTTTGGCACAAGCGCAGCAGGCCATGAGGTCGGGGTTTTCTTGCCACCCGTTGCTGCCTGCTGCCATTGCAGTTACCCACGTGGTGTTTGTAGATGCTTGGTCCAGGTCCTTCCTACCTGCCTAACCTGTCCTATCCAAGTTCACACTGTGTTACCTTCCAAGCTGCTAAATGGCTGCATTTGCATGTTGATACTTCACTGATCCACCATCATGATTGGATAAAAATTAAGAACTGTCTGCTGTGGCCTGAGGGACCCACCCAATGCAAACCTATGAGAGCCTTTCCTTTTACACGAGTCTAGAGATGCTTTGCTTCAGCCATGAGCCTATGTCACAGCCTAAGAAGTCTTGAAGGCTTTGGAGAGCACCAAGATCTCTCAAAGAAAGTTGCTGCACTGATGAAAGCTCATCCTCAACACGAATCATGGAAGAAAGTCTTCATGGGGAAAAAATCCAGAACCACCACACCTCTCTGTGGTGTAAAACAGAGCGTGGAGTGAGTATGAATGAGTTTGAAAAGGACTCACTGAGAGTCTGAATGCTTGGAAAAAGAGGAAAAATATGGGATTTTCTTGTGTCTTTTATTAATGAAAGCAACCTTGGAGAATTTTAGAATTAGTTTAAACAAGTGTCTTTCTTTTCGTATCTGTCATATGATCACTGAAGAACTTCATTAATGTTGGCTATGTGTGACAAAGTTACTGTAGTTTTTGCCAGTGAGTCTTGTAGTAGCAACGATTAATTATCAGTAGCTATTGGAAGGACCTTTGGGTGAAACATGATGCAGTGGAAGTAGAGATGACCATCTTGAATGCTATTGTAATAGACTTCAAAAAAATCAAAAAGAAAAAAAGCTGCCATTAGTAGTAGATGTGACTTTTTGGAAGAGAACAAAATGTTCCATAAATGCAACATGTGGTTTCACTTGCAGCACATTTTGTACATTGTCACCAATGAAGTTTAGGATTTTTTATTACTTTTTCATTAAAATGTCTTACTGGTTTCACTCAGGAGGCAAAAGTTTTCACGTGGCTTTAATTGTTTCTGTCATAAAAGTCATAGCATCCATGTAATAGAAATAGTTTTGCAGACCACGGCTTCATATTGCCTATTAATTCTCTTCCATTTTCTGTACCTACAATTCACTGGGCCATCCCAGAGACAGAAAAAGTTCCTCTCTTGCAGTTAACGCCAAACAGGAACTTCTACTGAAGTTAGGGGAAAAAAAATCACTTTGTGTCAGTACTGGTTTATTAGATTTTTGTTTCGGATATCTTAGCTCACAAATGTAAGTTCACATGGCCACGTATCAAAGGAAAGAGTTTGTATTGACTTTTTTCTAAAATTAGTGAAACTCTAGATGAGAACAATAAAAGGCCTTTTTCCGCATAGTTCCGGTCAGATACAAGAGGCGGTAGTATTTCAAACAGGAGCAAAGAGCTCTGGCCGTATTGTTGGAAGGTGGCTTTGGACAGGTCATTTACCCCCTTTTTTGCTTCATTTCTCCATTATACAAAAACTGCTGGAGTTCAGGTCTCGCATATCCCATCCCAGCGGCCTAGCTATTAGGCCATGCTTCTGTCATCAATCTGGGCTTCCCTGTCACCAATCCTAACTCGGATGAAGAAGCGTAATTATTGTTGCAGTCAAAACCATGACGTGTTTTCCACAGGTGATATCCAAGGTTGAAAAAAAAAAAGAAGGGAACTAGTGTTATCTCATTAATTTAAGATCCACTTCTGTTAAGGTATCTGTTTTCCTCAGAGAGAGTCACAGTTTTGCCATTTAACCTTCAGCCCAGGGGGGAGGTGACATTGACCCCTACCGCAGGCTCTAAAGCCTGTAAGAAGTCATTAAAATGCCAGAAAACAGCAATAGCTTATCAACTGCCTTTTCCCCCTTTTTCAGTTTAGTGTTTATTTGAAAGCTTGCTAGGAAATGGCACTGCTGTCTTCAGTTGCTGCCCCAGAGCAAAAGCCTTTCTCCTTGTACACCTTCTTAGCAGTTCAGTAGCGTAGTTCTCGGCTTTCGCTTTTTCTTAGCACAATCCCTCGCTTCTTCATCAAATGTTTAAATGTTGTGTTTTGCAGTTCAAGGATAACAAAGACAAGCCCAGCCTTGGAAGGGTCCTCAGCCACCGCCCTGCCCGCTGTCCAGCTTTCTGAGCAGGTCCCCCTGATGTCTCCTTCCCTGAAGCCCCTGCAGGTGGATGAAGAAGACAGCCTGTCTCCTCACCTCCTGTTGCCAGATAGCATCAGCCAGCTGGAAGAGTTTGGCAGGCAGAAGAAATGGCACAAGAAGCAGCACAAACACCATCGCCAGAGGCAGTTCAATGACCTCTGGGTTCGGATAGAAGACAGGTGAGTCATAACTTTTATGGTCCCTGTCCTCTTCCTGCTGTCTCCTAACTAGTTGCACTTTAAAGATCCCAGCTCTTGTTGATTAGACCATAAGGAGGGTTGGAGAAAGGCTAAATGGGAGAGACAGGGAGTGAGGTGATGTTTTTGGAGCCTAATGAAGAACTAAGAGGAAGGCTTATAGGCACGTTTAATCTAAAAGTAAAGAAAAAAAGCTAATGCTTAGAATGTTTAAAATATACAGAAACAAAGACTTGTCAGAGTAAAAACAGGAAAAAAATGACAATGGAAAGTACTCTGTGCTTCTCACCCACTCTTTCTTCCAATAATTATTTTCCAATCTTTACTGTCAGTTTTCAGCCCAAAGACCTGCCCATTTTCCAACCATGCAGAATATTCCTGGGAGTTTTTAAGATTCTGACATATCTGACTTTCAATCTTCTTAACTGTGTTCTGGGGCTGAAATGCTTTAACATCCCAGACTGCAGTGAAAACAGCAAACTGAGGCAAAATGAAGTACTGAACTAAGGCCTCTATGTGAAGAGAATGGAGGTAGACACATTTCCATGGCCATTCCAGTCTTGGTCTGAGGTTAAAAACTCCCATTCAGTGTTTGAATAAGAGCCTTCATGTCTGACCAGGGCTTCTCGGTGTGTGCTTTTGGGATTCCTGGGCAATTTATTCTCCCACCTCTAAAACTGGGAAAGCTCTTAGTGCCTTTATCCAGGCCAAGTCATGGGCAGATAAACAGTCATAATGTTTATAGATCTCCTAACAAGTAAAAGGAATGAAATAATCTGTTGGGAACTGGCTGCTTGCCTATACATGTAATGATTGTCTTTGAGCATTACTCTTATTCCCATTTTCATAGCACCTAAATTCCTTGCAAGTAAAATGAGTCAGAATCTCTCTTCCTTAGCTTCTCCTTTTGCTAAGGAAAAAACTCCACATATTTGTGTTTTGGGATTTTTTTTTTTATTCATTCTTTTTAATGAAGCAGTTGCCTTAGGTTTTTTTAGTTTATTGTATTCTCAGGGTGAGTGATGTAAGGGTTGTTATTAAAGTGGTGCATATTAATCTTAACATAGTAAGGCTATTTCTGAGGTTAATGCCAGCCTTGGTAAGAAGGATTCATGTGTTTTGTTCTCAAAGTGTGTTCAGTGGTTGGATCCTCTCCACAGAGGATGTTTAAGCATGAACTAAGAGGCATTTGATTCAACATAGTTGGTTGCCTCAAGGACAAGGGACTTTTTTATCTTTCTTCTGCCTGGGGGCCACCGAGTCGTAGTGTCCCATGATGTCCCAGCATTTCACAAGGGTGTCTGGTCCAGCTCACCATATGTGCCATACAAGTGAGGTGCTTAACGAGACCTGGTGGGAGCCTGGCAGTTAGGCACAATCATCCTGCCCCCGTCCTATCTATCCAGAAAGGATATTGGATATTGGGCCTGATACGGCTGTGGAAATATGCAGCTGGGGGTTTAAAGCAGTGGTGCTTGCATGGCTTTGGTGGGCTTTTGTGCCTTTTGCTGTTTTTATTTCAGTAAGAAATGTTCCTAGGAAAAGTATTTAAAAGGGTAGTTCCCCAGGTTACAGTTAAATTATTCGCTCTGTGCTCCTGTGAGATTTCATCTGAATCAAAACCTTTTATCCCTCTACTTCCATTTCATAAGGATGGAGATTGGGATAAGGAAACATAAGTTTCCGCTCCCACCACGCTGGTGATGAACCAGACGCTGTGTGTCGCCTGCCTTGCTGAAAGATCCCAGGGAGATATTAGTGGGAGATCACAGCCCTAGAAATGAGGAAAGGCTGGAAGAAGGGAAGTCTGCCTTAGTGCTTTCAGATGGTTTTAGTGCTTCTACAGTTCTGGAGTAACTTCTGGTGTTTTCCTGGAAACAAAACAAAACAAGAAATACAAACTGTTCAGCTAAATCAGAGACTCACAACCAGCTCTGGTTTCCCCATAAATTGGATGGGGTCTCAACTTTCATAAACCAGCTGCTGCATATTGTGCTTTTGGCAGTTGGGTTTCAGCAGCATTAATTGCAAGCTGGACCTTGCACAAGGCAATAAACAGTGAGTTCTCTCTAACTGGTTCCTTTCTGATTGGCAAGAAAAGAGCAGAAATGTGTGCCTGTCACCAGACTTCGTAGTGTGATCATTCTTGGGAGGAAATAGCTAGGATGGCTAATAATACAGGCAATGGAGTGTTACCTGTGCAGGAGAGAAGCGTGTGAACTTATATCGTGTTGCCTTAATATGTTCACTAACACTCAACCGTGAGACTGTTAGCACTCATTTTTGGAGGATAATCGGTGTACTAGAAGTTCACACTCTGGCCTGACCCGTAGATCCATTGTGCATTTGCATATACTTAAATTGGAGCCCCCCATGTTCTGTATGGACTGAGGTCTCTGCATATAGTATTGCCTTGAGCTACGGCCCCGTATTTCCAAATGGTTCTTCTTCCAGTTTGAGTTTCCTAACTCACCTGTTGTCACCTGAAACTTGACTTGGTCTCCCTTGAGACAAAGTAGAGGGGTTTAGGTCATTGTTACAGCTTTTGGGTGAAAGCTGCATAAAACTCATTGTTTCCATGCAAGGTCTCCAGAATTCAGCTGTTTCAGCTGCCTTTCAACCTGAAAAGTCAAAGAGAAATATACAGGTGGAGGACAAATCCAGGCGAATTTAAACCAGATTATTGATTCTTGTATGAACCTCATTGAACTGTGAAATGACTGTGGTTCATACGGTTCTTTTCCAAAGCTTTATTGACTGTGGATTAGAGGACTTTATGAGCCATGAATTGCAGGGCTTTTATGGACTACGCATTTCTAGGCTATCTCATACAGTTCCATGGAAATCTTGGGGTGTTTTTTTAAGCTACCAACACAGAAACAAAGGAAATGAACACAGGAGAACAATCTTAAAGGAACATCAAAGGTCTGACTCCAACCTATAAAAGCCAGGAAATCCATAATTAATAGTTCCACTAAGACTTTAGCTCACACAGTCGTTTGGGTGTGATCTGAGGTTATAGCTACACTCTAAAATGGCCTCGTGAAAAATGAGTCATCATTTAATGTCACACATCATTATTAGTATTTACTTTCAGTTATGCCTTGGAGATTATCCTTTCCTTTTTGTTCTGTCTTAACAGCTGAGGCATTTGAGTTGGCACCCCTGAGTGGACGGTGTTTAGATTTGTGTGTTGGAGGGTTAGTACCGCTGTGGAGGATGAGAAAGCTTTTGCTCTGTCTTCTCCCGTCTTTGACAGAGCTAAGATTTGCTGATCTCCTGGGTAATCGGCTGCACTGAAGGCTATTAAAAAATAAAAAATGCTGATGAAATGTGTGGTTTCCTCTCCCTTCTGCCTCCTTCCCCCAAAATCTAAACAAAATGAAAAAGTCCTGCCTGGCTGCAGTTCGTGTTTGAAATTGTTTGTCAAGAATCAAAATTAAATGGAGATTTCAAGTAGCGGGACTTTTTCTTTAACTACTTGATTTTGCAGAAATGTGCAGATTTGAAGTCTGTCTTTGGGAGGAATTTGAACTTAGACAAAACTTAAACCCTAGGTAGCTCCCATGGCCAAAAGCCAGCTGGGGCAGCAGGGAGGGGAGGCAAAACCCTTGGGCTGGAAGGCTGCAGTTTGGCATACAGAGTGTATTATTGTTCCTGTTGACACTGTGATAGCTAAGCTTCCCCTTGTAATATAGATAATTAACTACACATCATTCACTGGCTTTTCATGATGGGCTGCTTTGTTAATTGAAAGAGTAGAGAAATGTCTTGTGACGTTTCAGAGTAGCCAGTGAAGGCCAGATCAGGATCGCACCTTTGTTCTAACGGGCAAACGGTTATAAAGTCTGAAAGAAAACCAGCCCAAGAGAACAGAGAACCTCTCCCAGGCAGGGGGGAGCGTTACAGCTCCTGGGGCCCTAAGGCAGGGCGGGAGGAAAGCTCCTGGGAAAAGGGAGGGAAGGGAGTTAGTAACTGGGAGGGCGTTTCAGGAGGTGCGAGGCTTGGAAGGAGCGATGGCAGCTGGGGGATGTGCCAGAGAGAAATAGAGAGGTGGGAAGGAAGAATTAGAGAGGATGTAATGGGCAAATTCAGAGGTTCATTCCCGCTGCCGAGGAAGGGATCTCGGTGAAGATGGTGTTTGGGAAGACACTGAGGACACACAGATGCTTCACTTGCACAGGAAAGAAATTAAAGGAAAAGAATTGTTATCAGAAGAGAAAAAAAAGAAATTCTTGTCCCAGATGTAAGCTCAGCCCTGCAAAACCTGCCATTAGTGGGAAATGAAATGAATTCCCCATGTAATTGGAAATGGCATTTCTCTGATAGCCCAGTGCTGACTATTCAGCCCCAGATGAATGCAATAACATCACAAATATCAATTTCTTTTGGAAGCAACAGTTATTTTAGGCCAAAAAAAAAAGTTATACCAGTGATGGATGAAGGGAGACAATGTGTAATAAACTGCACTAAGTGTGCCTGTATAGAGTGAACCTTATCAGTTTGGATGGAATTTAAGCACTTAGCCTGTTATCCTTTCTTTCAAGACAATGCAGTGATGGAAAACAGAACTCTGTCAACTCAGACAAACTTTTAATTTCACTTAACTGCATCTGAAAGGTAAATTTCAGTAAATGAATCCAAATTGCTTCCTTTTCACAACACACGGTGCTGAAATACAGTACTTAACTTCATTAAAGAAAAGACTGCTTTTCTTTAGAGGAGACCTAGACACTTTTGAAGTCTAACAGGTAAATTGTGGTCAGATGATTTCCCTCCATATGGTAGCTTTGAGCTTGAAATTTCCATCACTGGGGCCTTGTTTGTTTAAATTACTCTGTCCACCTCCCTGGTAAGGATACTGCTCGGAGAGTGCATGCCTACTGATGCTCATGGGGAGGGGGGATCACTCCCTCCTCCAGCCTGTCTCCGTGCAGTCACGTAAGCAGTTGCCACCATTGCGTTTATTTGCCCTGTGTTCAACCGAGGACGAGGATGGAGCTTCAGGACCTTTCTAACTTGTTATAGTGAAGCTGTCTCCCAGAGGGACCACGCCAGCAGCCAGGAACAGCGGGAGCGTAGGTGTGTTGGAGTCCACCTCCCCTGCCTTGTCACACCTCATTGCTATTTGGGGCTTAACTGTGTCGTGTGGCCCCTTGGCTCTCCTCCAGCACTTCTGTCTACCATTTCCTTTGCTGTTCTCCTGACAGGATTTCCTTCCCAGGAAACTTCCATGATCACAGTCCCTATCAGTGACTGCCCCCAGTCTCCAGGGCATGGCATACAAGTATCTACTCATCAGAAAAATCTCATGGTTTGACAGCTTGGGTACAAGACCCTTCTGTCACGCTGAGTGGTCTCAAAACACCTCCTGGACAAATGCTCCCTCCTGGCTCCTCGGTGGAAGCTGAACCTTTATATCTTGAACTGGCCTAAATCTTCTTAGTTTGCCCAGTCTTTTATGAACTCTGGTGGATATACAGTGGCCAGAAGAAGACATTTTGGGCAGTGAAGCAGTGAGTCAGTTGGTCCTTCTCTCTCCCCGACTCTCCTGAACATGCAATCTTGCTTCTGTTAAGGTGTCCTCAGCTCCTCCTGAGCAGGGAGTAAAGTGTGGGGAATAATGCATTTTCCCCTTCTTAGTTTCTTACTGTTTCCATTCGATCCCCCTTTAAGACGAGCAGATGGCTTGATGCCTCCTTTAAACAAGCACTGATGTTGGCAATCCTTTCGTCACGCCCTTTGCACAGCCCCAAGTACGCAAGCCCTCCAGTGGAAGTAAAATAGCAGCACGGTATAACTCAGTGCAGTATAAATAAGAGGTAAATCTCCCGACTGTAACATATGATACAGTGATGACATATCCTCCCTCCCTAGATGGTTTTTATTGAGGCTTCTTGGATTATCAGGTTGGTCAGAGTGCACAGAACGTATTAATTAAAGCTGTGAAACCTGGGCTCAGCACACAACTCTCTCGTGCATCGCAGTAACGCACGGGAAGTCCTGACGTTCGTGTCCAAAACTCTAGCATCTCCGTGCTGATAGACCCTCCCTGTCAGCTGGCCGTGAGTGATAACTTCTTTCCCCTTGTAAAGTCAAAGAGTTAATTTGTTATCCTCCAGATGGGGCTGAAAAGATGTGCAGCCACACTTTCACCTGCTAGACACACGCGAAGATATGTGTGTTTTACTCTGTTCTGTTGTTGTCCTCTTATAACGTGCTGCCACTGTGTGATGAAACAAACACAGAGGAACTAAAAAAAAATAAGCAAAAGACTTGCATATTTACTTTCACTGTTGCTTAAGTGACTCACCACCAGTATGAACAATTAATATGAAGCAGTATAAAAACCCTATTTTAATGAAAGCTGTAAATACTTGAAAATAAAATCATTAGAGTTAAAGAACACGGAAGTCTCTTGGAAATAGAGACATAATTTGTACATAGATTTCAATTTTATTCCATGAAACTAAATTCTTTATTGGTAATGCATTAGGTATTTTATTTTCGTGAAATTTAAATCCATCATGAATATTAAATCCATATTTTTGAAGGCAAGCAAGTAACAAAACTGGAGCACACAAAAGCTAGGATTTTTGAAGAGTGAGGTATTTTTCAGCACTGAATATCCAAGAGCACTTTCTGCTCCTTCACTCAATGCTGATTAAGATTGAAAATACCATGCAAGTTGTTTTATGGAACCTATTGAGAGCTTTCTCTTCCTTTCTTGTTTTCTACTTTTCATTTGGGATGTGTTGACTAAAGATAGTCTATATTATATATTTCTATCTGCCCCAGTTTGGTGTATTTCTGACTTGGGCTGAGTACAGCCCTACCATTGCTAGCTCTGTTAAGCCACCTAAGATCTGCCTGATGCAGCACAAACAAAATGTTTGCTTAGGATTCAATTTCAAGAAGGAGCAGCTGCTGAGTTATGATAATCTCTTCCTCCGTGATGCACATCCCCACTTGTTCCGCTGTTTCTCAGCCAGCGCAGTCTCATTTCCTCACCCAGTGCCAGGACTCCTGGCACAGGAGTTGGTTGATTGATTTTGGACAACCTGGTAACTTTTCAGTTCCATGGTTCTCCATTTTCTGCTTAAGTTTTCTCTTTCGCCAATACTCTTTCTACCTGCCCTTTTTAACTCTGGCTGCATGCGCTTGGCATGGGCCCTGGAGCAAGGAGTAGGAAGGGACCCCTCCCGCATCTCCGTCTTCATCCCCAGACTCACCTCCAGCTCTCGGAGCTCACCTTGAGGAGGCTGTGATCCTACCAACACTGTACTTCCCTTTGCAGTCAGTCCATGCCAATGAAAGTGTGGGCTTTTGGAGCCTGCAGCCTTCAGCAGAACCTCTTTGAGATGGGGGCACATCTCACATATAGCTAGCGTGTCTTTGTCATCTGGCATTACTGCAGACTGCAGTAGGTAGGAGGCATAGCTAGGCACCCTTCTTCTTCATTTTTTAAGCAGGAGGTGGATCTCCTCCATGTTATTTAATCTTCTTTGCTTTTCCTACCATTTCCACACAGAGGTATCTGTGGCCAGGAACACTGCAGACCGGACAAGAGAGTCAGCATTGGCTCCATTTATTCTTTGCTAAATTCATGAACATCGTAAAGCAGTCCAGGCTCTTTCTGTTGATGCTTTTCCTTCTCTTGACAACTTGGCAGCCTCATGGGCAGTCTCTGTGATGGTGGCCAGTGCCAGGAGTGTTGGGGGCCTGTTAGGGGCGAGCTGTGGTCTAGATACCTACAATAATAAGTTGTTAGCAAAACCTTTATGCTTATGCATTGGATCGATATTTTATTTCTCAGGCATCAGAAATGCACTTACAGTTGGCATTAAGCTGGAGAAAAGGTGCCTGTGGGTATAAATGTAGAAGCAAGTTTGTTTTACCTACAGCTTGTTTTAATGTTAATACTAAGCTACCACGGTTGAATAGGTTAGACTCTCTTTAAGTCTTGAGATTCCCATCCACAACTACTCAATCATAAAAATAAGGTTTCAGGACTGGACCTATAGTACAAAGTGTCTCCTGTGGAGTGAGGCAAAAAAGGAGGGTGCTTATTCCACTGAAAGAGTTAACACTAAGTGAGTTTGACTGTCTTCTGTGTTAATGCAAGGCTTTTTGTCCAGCTATTTTTAGTCTGTTCCAGCAGTGTATCCCACTGTGGTCTGGTATGCAAGAGCTTTGCTGTGAGGTTTGCAAACACTTGTATTTCTGTGTTGTGAGAACAGAGCGTTTGTGTGTTATTGGAGCGTGTGTTCCTTCGGCGACTGAAAGGAAGGGCAGACCGCGCATGTGATCCATGCACATGTTTATTGTTGCCTGTGAATAACCATGTACAGCAAATGGGCTCTGGAAGAAAGCTTGTTAGCAGATGTCGTCATGGCCCTTCCAATTTTATAAATATGAGCCTTGACATTTATATTTTCCATATCCAGGGCTTTCACTAGCCAGATGTTCTGAGGATTGGCTCCTTGGAGCCTTTAACTATGACTCCTCATGGCATATTGTCTATCGCACACAAAAAAAATAAAACCCTATTTCTGGCTCCTATCAAACAGATAAGAAGGGAAAATGCACTGAGTACCCTCAGGTAAAGGGAATTCCTCTAAATCTGAAATGCACTTTAACACAGCTCTACAAAACTCTTTACATTCACTCAGCTGAAAAATAAGTTGTCTGGTTTAACAGGCAGAGAAAATTCAATACACAGTAGCGCTTTTACCCTGCTGTTTGGGGTGGGTGCAGAGTGTGGTTTGTGTTAAACTCGCAAGGCTGACTGCAGTTGCAGACACTGTAAGAAGTGCTGAGTGGGCTCATGCCCAGGGTGAGTGGGATTCCTTAAACACAGAAGTGGGTAGTAAAGCTCCCTAAATTGCTATTCTCGATACAGAGGTTTTTCCTTTAGCAAGTGTTGTGTTTTCCCTATCGAGCGGGGTGGCGGCCAGCTCCACATTCAGACTCCTACCTTACAGCGCTACTCAGCTGACAAAATGTGGGTGTTTCCATCTTCTTCAGAGCAAACTGAATTGCTCCCTCGGCTGGTACAGCCAGCACGGACCCTGCAGGGAGCTTGGACCCCTGTGCACGTGAGGCTTGGAGCTGTTGGCGTCAGGAGCAAGACGTTTCCCCGCTGCTCAGGCTATGGAAGGAGCAGAGACCAGTCCGTGCCGTTCCTGCTCCTTGCGCTGCACCCATCAGGGAGAAAAGTCAGTAGAGTAATCTCAGAAGCTGTGTTTGGGTTGAAGATGGGACCTCTGAAAGGAGATTGCTTGCTGTCTTAATGGCTGTCTGCTTCTCTGCCCCAGGGATACGCAGATGTGTTGAAGAGATCACTTACCATCTAAAAGCCAGAACAAACCTTGTCAAACACTGCAGCCCTAAGTTGGACTTCTTATATATTTGAGTGATCTTCATATCTAGCAGTATCTAAGCCCCAAAAGATTGCAAATCTGCCGTTCCTCAAGGTAAAGCTCCAGACTTAGCAGAGCTACATAAAATCCATAAAATGTAAAAAAACTTCATCTTCCAGTGAAGGCACTTGAGTTACCGTAAAGAAGAAGAAATACCTTTAAAATTCAGTAGAAATGCAAACACACAACACTGTCAATGCTAGCCCAAAGGAAAAGGGTAAGGGATTTGGGGTTTATTTCTGGTTCTGCTATTCCCCTTCTGACTAGTGAGCTTCATGCCCTGTGAAACTAAGTGAAGAAAAGTATGACAGGGAGGAAGACGACGTTACTGTTGTGGTGGGCAGCTGGCTTCTAAGAGGGGTTTAACCACAGTTATACTGTGGTAGCGGGTTTATCTGAGAAGACAGATTCATTGTAGAGTGAAACGGGAGGAAATTTGATTCCCTGACACTGCTGGCAGCGCGGGCTGCGCTGCGTGCTGAAAACCCAGCAGGACCCCAAAGGGCAGCTGTGGTCTGAGTCCAGTTACTCACTGGGATGAAGGAGAAGTAGGATTTATTTAAATTCACTTGGGTTTAATGCTATAAAAGCTGGGTTCCTGCAATTATGAAAATGCCAGGCCAAATTCCGATTTCACTCAGATCTCCTCTTTACAATTCCTGAATAACTTAACTGAACAAAGTAAGCATTATACCTGGGGCCTGAGCCCACAGCGCTGGAAGGCGAGGGAGCCAAGCCTGTCGCCTGTGAGCTTCTGGGTGACAGGGGTGCCTCACGTAGCAGTACCGTGGAGAGACGTGGTGCGGACCGTGGTCACAAAAGCTCAGTTCTGCAGAGACACTTCAGGGTCCGGGTTATGACAGCCGGCAGGGAAAGCTTTTGCAGCCTTTCCAGCCCTGCAGGCCAGCAAGCAGCTTTTTATGAGCCACCGATGGCATCTCCAGGGTTTTGGAGGGTTTGGAAGTGCTTGGGGAGAAGGAGTTTATGCTGTGGCTGGTATCACCGTGGTTGCTTTGCAAGCAGGAGGAGGAACCCAAACCTTGTAGGCAATGCAGCAATTTAATGTCCTTGGTATTTCTGCCTGGTAGATATGCCCTATGAACCTTTTTTTTATTTTGAGAGTGAGTCTGTTGGAAAGAAAAATAAGCCAGTGCTTTTGTTCAGTGGAACAAGCTTGAATTCAATACTGCTCCAAATAACAGGTTCAAAGATCTGACCCAACCTTAATTATTCTTACTAAGAGAGACTCTGGAAAAATACAAGCAGTGAGCAGGAAAGCGAGCCCAGTGAATTAGAGAGAAAAATGTGATACAGACTAAGCGGAGAGAAAAACTCTTATGCGGAGATGGAAAAAGAACAGGGAGAAGGAAAAAGAAAATCAAAATCAAATGCAAAAATGCAGTATATTGGACATCAATTCAAGCCAGTTTATATTTTGGTTGTTCGTTCTGTTCCTTAATACATTGCACAGGCATCTTCTCAGCTGAAATAATTGTGTGTCTTAGAGAACAGTCTTGGAGAAAATAGTTAATTTGACAGGATGTTTTAGGTATTTCCCCACTACTGCCTCTTCTAAATCATTTTAAAATCTGGAGGGGAAAGTCGATATCTTTTACAGTGTTTAACCAGAAAGTGACAGGGTCAAATATATACATCTTTATGAATGTATGTGTTCCCCAAGCACATCTAAACATGCATGGTTAATTCTGTGCATCTGCAAAAAATATTTGAGCCATAGGGCCCACACAATGCCAAACAAACACTTGAGTGCACACAGCAGAGGGCAGACTGAGTCACTCTGCTTCTAATTAATTGAAAGGTTGAGCCTGACAAAAAATACGGATTATTATTTTGATCACCCCAAAAATGCGAATTGTTTTGCGTGTGGGGCTGTATTGCTGAGAGGAGGCAGTTTGCAAAATACAGACAGAAGACAGATATTCTGCTCGTGCTTGGGATTTGGTTCAAAACCACCTGATTGCAGCACCATCAAACGAACCCTTTACGTGTTGCGTATCAGCAGGTTGCCCAAAAATCTTCACCGATTGCATCACTGGCAAGAGTTTTACAATACTAAGCCCATCTGTGTGTGCACCCTTGATGTTCTTGCTTACTTTGGCTGTAAAAACTGCAATCGTTATCTGTCCAAGGAGCAGTGAAACAAGTACTGGGTTATTTGAGTGGTGATGATGAGTGCCTTAATTGCACATACAAATCAGGTACACAGCCAGATGTGTGCAGTGGGTGGGGGTGAGTTTGTGGATGTTTTTGAGCCCACATCACTATTTAGACTATCATAAACACATCCTGGCTCAGATATCTGTGCAGAACTGGTGAAGCAAAGGGCTCTGAGCTATCCCCTCTTAGCAAGGGCCAGGCCCCGGGTAAAACTGGGATGCATTATCCCAGCTCTGTGATTGCCTCGTCCCCGTGCAGAATCACGGGGGGATATTCTTAGGATATTAGAGAATCATCAAAGCATTTCTTAGAAGGGCAAAGGAAAGAGCTAATGTTGTCATCTCCTGCGTCGGGACCACCCAGACACTCCACAACAAATCGTGGGTCTTCAGCTACAGTATCTTGAATTATTGTTCACAGGGATTTTAAAGAATTTAATTTCTTTTTTTTTGCTCTTTTTTTTCCTTTTTTTTTTTCTTTTTTTTAAAGGATGACATGTAGTTTCCTGATGGGCTGGTTTTAATAAGGTCGAAATCTTTGTTGTTGCCAAATCAGAGAGGAATATAACATCTTTAAGTCATTAGATGGGAATGGGGTAATTACTCAGAGGGCGTGCTTCAAAGGTTATTGGTTTTTACAACGTTCTGTGTTTTTACACCATTCTGCAGTTGTCTGGAAAGGAGCGGCAGGCCTGATTCTGCTGGTGCCACATGTGGGTGCAGGATTTGTATTTGTAGGGTTTTCCTGAAGGATTTCAGGGCCGGCGGTTGAAAAGGGCCGTACACAGTCTCCTCTGGGAAAGAGGGAAAGCTAAACCTGACCGCGAGGTACAGGAAACTTTCCCACACGCTGAAAGTTCATTTCAGAAAAGGGCCCTCGGGCTGTGCTGGAGTTGTTTCTCACCTGCTCCTTCCCTACCTGCTAGATGCATCCTCGTGTCCATCACTGTGTCCCCACGGCAGGGGACCCTCAGGCTGCATCACTGTGACAGCCAACTCCTCTCCTCCTCTTTCCCCGTCCCATGCAGCAGTCCCCACTGCCCCTGTCCCTTCCCATCCCATCCCCATCCCTTCCTCTGGCCCCACAGCAGATGATACACTTTGCCTTAACAACGTGACCCACCTGTGGCTTTAGGATGCCCCTGTAAGTGCTGAGCCTTGCTGCAGGTCAATGTCACTCCAGGGCTGAATTTGTCATCACGGGGGTATTTTGCAGGTGGCCTGGGCAATCGGGACCTGCAAATCACAGTGAGATCCTGCAAAACACTTCACGTTGGGTTAGTGCCGGTGGTGTCACACTAACGCTTCAAGGTCTTGACTCAGATCAGAGTCAGGGGAGTAATAGAAGTGAAGTGATTTAATGAGGTTTTGATGGTTCCTTGGTGGGTGACATGGGGATAAAAAACAAATCTCCTAGCTTCCAGCCCATGGCCCATCCAGAGAGCTGGTCAAAACTGCACCAGAGGCATTTGAGCTGGATTTCAATGTTGAGCCTCCTCCTGCTTACACCAGCATGGCCTCCCTGGAGCCACTGGGCCAAGTAAGCCAACTTCTCCTTCATGTCAAAGCTCAGAGCCAAGACACCAAAGAGGGGACACCAGGCCCTGCCATGCCCATTGTTGGGGAGCTGCTATGGGACCGAGGAGGGGAGCTGTGTCCCCACCAGCCGCTGCTTTTTGTGCTGCAGAATCAGCAGTTTTCCTCTTTCCCACCCTGTGGCCCCATCCCAGTTTAGGAACCTGTCCTTACCAGTCAAAGGCCTCACTGGGGCTAGAGCTTGGCTGGGGTTCAGGAGACCTGAATTCCAGAGACAGAGATCTTCAGAAGCAGGTCATCTCACCTACCTTAGAGACATGCCTTTGGGGGGAGAGAATTGTCCTCTTGAGATACCTTGTTCCCCATGAACTATAGTGGGAACACAGTCAAATAGCTCCAACTATAAGCCTGCATCTGAGATAGCTACAATTAATTCCCACCCTTTAAATCCTATTAAAGGCCCGGGCATCTGAAGGACTGCCCATGATTCTCCTTTATGGCATCTTATGGAGGTGCTGCTGGCAGCCTTGGGTCCTGCGTGTTCAGGAGGGGATGGTGCCTCACATTGCTCCCCCAACCATCCCATCCTTGCGTGTCCTGCTCCCCACCACCACCCTTACTGCACTTGAGCACACAGTGACAGTGTGGCTCGGGGTCCTGGCATGCTTGTTCATGGCTTTCTGTCCTTCCAGAGCCAATGCCTGGTGAAACTTGTGCTTCCCTTTCCCTCTTTTCCCTCGATACCCTCTTCTTTCTCCTAGAGATAAGCCCTGACAGACATGGTCCTAACAAAGAGCAGGGCTGGGGGAATAGACCTCTGTCAGCCGACATGCACTGCTTTTTGCCTCTGCACAGGGGTTGGAGGCTCACAGGTGCCCGCTTCAAGGAGGGGAATTGCTCGCTGTCAGTCTCTAGAGGAGCCAGAACGTTGAAATAAGGCTGGATCGGAGCTTGACATTCCTCTTAGGTGGAAAGATGGTTCCCATTTGAGTCTCGTCAGAAGGAAAGCTCAGACCAATGGTGACGGGTTGTTGAAATGCTCCCGATGTTGTTGCCTGACCCCTCTATCAATAGCGTGGCTGCAGCTGCCTCCCCGTGACTCTGCGCCTGTGCTGCTCGCAGAGAGGGTGGATGCTTGCAGTGTGGAAAATGGCCAAAGATCTGGGCTCCCATCAACCCTGGGGTAAAGGGAAAATAGTAGAGATAAGGCTTTTCTTTGGCTCATCCCCTGTCTTCTCTGTTGGCCACAAACCAGGGTGTGATATTGCTTACTCATTCAGACATGCAAAGGCAGTTTACTACACTACGGCAAATAAGTAGTGGCCTCCTCTGGACCAAAACTGGATTCCTTAATCAGATCCAGGTTGGATTATAATTTTTTTTTAATGAACTGAACCTTGCGAAAGTATGAGCCTCTTGGACTTGATCCCACAAAGGACTTTAGGACGTGCTGAGTTGTAGGTATGTGAATACTAGCCTTGCTGGAAGCACTCGTGTGCTTGCAGTGCTTAGCATCCTGCTACTCTGGGACCAGAAGACTCAGCATCCTGCAGGATTTATCCCTCAGGCTGCAAGAACGGTGTCCGTAAGGAAGGAAATGATGAAGAGAGAGATGAAGCTTGGGGGGAACAGAGCCTATGCTGATCTAAAGAATCCCTTCCAGAAACACATCAAATAATAATATGAACATTGCAGGAGATGGGGACTTCACATTCCCTCTAAGAGGTTACTCTAGTGGTTTTCACAGTTAAATCCTTGTGACTTATTTCTAGTATGATTTTTTTTCCCCCCCAATATACTCTTTTTTCCTCTTGGTTGAGCACCTATTCTTTTCTTTCAAACGTGTGGTCAGACTTCTTGCCAGCCAGCTTGTTTACATAGTGTAACGGGTTGGTCTCAGCACTTTAAGCAGATGTATTTTTCAAATCTTGATTAATAAATTTTGGTGACATAAATAGGTCTGGTTAGTTCCAAGAATAATTGTCTTCACTAGCAGAACATTATTTCTGATCACCAGAAAAATAACGTGATAAACTCCTTTCACATCTGTTCATTAAATGAAAAGGAAAAAAAATAGGGCAAAATCTGTTTGAAAAGAAACAGGAAGCATATGCTTAATATCACTTAAAAAAAAAACTAGCCATCATAAGGTTAACATCAAATCACAAATGCAAAACAGCCATTATTGTATTTACTCAAAAATTTTCTTTCCGTTTACTAGCTCTTTAGGTTTTTAATTGAAACATGCATTTTTTCAGGGTTCAATCTATGCTGGCACATTGTCTTGATAAGCGTCTTTCATCAGATGCTATTGTAAGAAAGGCTGTCTGAGTCTATATTTATTTACATTTATTAAAAATAGTTGTCGTGTGTTTATATAGTTCCTTTGATCCAGAAAAATCCCCAAACACTTTGTAAGTTATGCTTAACGGGGTCACTTCCTCCACCCTGAACAGAAACCGTGTTGGGACTGAGGCATGGCAGCAGATTAAAAATGCATAGAAATATCACCATAATTCCGTCGGTCCTCACCCCCTCAGAGCACCATCAATTTTCTATCAGCTTCAGAACAGTTACTGGGACCATAAAGGTGATTTGGACTTTGGGGACAAAAAGTCATGAAAAGACCATCTTCCTAGAGACTGCGTATTTTTCATGCAGTTTCTTTTGCTTTGCAAATAAAGAAGCAGTTGTACCTACTGCACAAAGCATAGGGCTGGCAATATCTCAGCTAGACCTACTGTTTCCAGTTTTGGGCATCTTGCTGCAGAGAAGACATAGATCAACTAGGCAGAGCCAGGGGAGAGTAGAAGAAAGGATGGAGGGAGAGCACCTGAGGACTTGCGGAGAAAGGTGGAGGGAATTGTTTGTTTAAAAGACAGAAGGCTGAGGTAAAACATGGTTAAGTCTTCAAAGCATGTGAAAAGCTGCGGAGAAGAAGGTAGGAATAAACCTGTCCATGGGGACAGGAGAAGTCAGAAACTTGCGCTGTAGCAAGGAAAGATTTGATGAAACATTAGGCAGTAATTCTGGATATCAGGAATGGTGAAATGCTGGAATAGATGTCCGCAGAGACTCTGGAATTGCTGTCATTGTAGGGTTTTTTTGAGATTGGATTAGACATCAATGTCAGGAAGGGTTTAGATCTTGCTCCTGTCTTTGGGACAGATGGGCCAGAAAGTCCCTCCTGGTCTTATTTTCTGTGATTCTGCTGTGGTGTCACATGCGGTCAGATGAACCTATATGGTTACCTATATGTCTCTGAGTATTTTAACTAGAAAAAAAGAAAGTCCTTTCTTTTATGGAAAAGTCCTTCTCTTTTTCTTATAGAAAAAGAGAAAGTCCCTGCTTATATGGATAAACCAAGTCACACTAAAAATGAGTTTGTGAGCTCCTTGCAATGTCCTTGCAAGCTAAGCCAGAACAGAAATTCCCCCAAAGGCTTGCATGTGTGTTTGTTTTATTTTTCAGTTTTAAAATGCTCCCAAATCATCAAGGTGCTTCAGCATGCCCCCAGCGCAGAGGACTTGAATCGTGTAATTCGATTCACTAGGGTCTGTTCACAAAGCCTCTGCCTGGGGCCCCATTTTTTGGGAAAGTTTTACATGTTCTAATGATGGTAAGACAATGTATGACTAATGCACTGATTTGAAAAACTGCCCTATTATCTGATCAAAAGTACAAACTCACGAATATGATACCGCAGGTCATTTGGCTAAAAGATACCTGGAGTCTTCCAGATTTTTAAAACAATCCCATACACAGAAGCAAAAAATAGAGGTATGAACAGTGGAGCCAGTGGTTGCCTGTTCACCACAGATCATGTGGAATGTTTTATTAAAGATATTTTTATCAGACACAAAAGACTGAAATACAGAACATCCTGGGCTGGCAAGAGAAGGCGTGATAATAATTTAGATTATTATCCCTCAGATCTGTGGTTCATTTTTATTATTCTCTATGTTCATTTCAGGAATGATCAAAACCTCCCTGAGGACAATGGAAAGTTTCCAGTTGAGTTCAGGGGACTCTGCTCCTGCTTTCATCCTTAGGAAAGGTTGGAGGGTCAGTGAGATCCTATGTGCACATGCAAACATGCTCAGAGGGAGTTTGGAGAAGTCATCTCCTGACACCAGGGCCACCTCTAAGATTAGGTTGTGTCTAACCTGGCTATCTGGGGCCCCTCTGTAATGGCTAGGAAGAGAAAGACCCCGAGCAAGAGTAAGTACCCACTAGAGACCTGCACTGGAATGAGGTGGACCACCTTCTGGAGAGGTTTCTCTCCCCATTTGCTATAGAAACAGCCTAGTTACAGACTTGGAGATTTTACAAGGAGTTTTGTAGCATTTGGTAAAAGGGATCATTCTCTTTAAAAATCTCTAAACCACCTTGGCAGTCGACTAGGATGCTAGAAGTAAAGTTGCGTTTAAGAAAATGTCTTATATGGATAAACTGTGATTCATTCATGCTGTTAGCATGCTTTGTACACATTAATGGAAACACGCTCTTCTTCTCTTGTGAAGCACTTAAGGATTTTTTAAAAACAAATAACCCCACCTAACAGTATTTATCTTAACAAGGAAGCCTTTATAGAAATCTAATGTCTTGAAACCAGAAAATGACCTCACTGACTGAGGAGAAGAGTGGTCAAAAATTCTCAAGTCTTTTGACAGGATACCTTGGGATTTCAAGTAAACTGTAGGGGTTTTTTTCCCCAAAAAATACCTGTTTTCAAGGGAGGGAAAAAATCAACAAAAAACCAACAAAACATTTCTGGCAGTTGACTAGAAAATGGAAACATCATAAGGAAATGTAAAATGTTCATTTAAGGCTGCTTTAGGAATCCCTTAGAGGTAGGGATGGGCTGATGAATGGGCTCGTGATTCTTTTATGGGTTCCCTGGCCAGCCTGTGTCCCCCATCGGACATCTCACCCAATGCATCCCTGAGGTGCAGAAAGGCTGTTTGCGCAAGGGACATTTTAGCCTCACTGGAGGATCAAGCCCATAGAATGTGTCAGGAGCAGGACACACTCAAACTGCAAGTCTAAATGGCATTTTGGCAATGTTTTTTAAATTGAAATTGAGAACCAGGCCCTCCTTGCAGTTTAGAATTTAATTTAGGGCTAAATTGTGTAGCCCTGTAAAGTGACAAACGGTAACCAAAAGATGAGTACAAGCACCTACCCATACTTACTTTAGGGAACTGGTACAGGGGAAAAACCCCAAAATTGTGATCCCACTCAGTGTTGCCAGATCTGCGCACCACAGCATCACTCAACAGGATACATGAGATCTGGATGAAAAGTTGGAGCATGACTGCATTTCTGTTGAATTACTCAGAGCATGTAGTACCTAGTTTTGTCAGAGGTAGGCTTTAATGATGCCTTGTATTCGCCTTGGGAAGGCCGTTCATGCTTGATGTTATGTATATTGCAGGAGCTTGGATAGGCAGTGCCCAATCTGGTATCATTCTTGCCAGTGCTAAATTAACCGCTCAAAAAAGCTGGACAAATTTGAAACAGCGGCATTAGCTTATCCCGGATCCACTCTTTGTATTAAGTGACTGAAGCGATTTTGATGCAGTGTGGCAGAAGCTCTAAAGCTGTGTGTCTTGTATCATCAGTTCAAGACATAAACCAACCACTCACCATGGGAATTTAGATACGAGCTTTCTCCAGCAAGGCTTGATTTCAGAATCTTCTGTTTACAGCGGTTTATTCCTCTGGAATGAGCACCGCTTCTCACTGTCGAAGACCTAATACTGGTTAGATGGATTACCCACTCCCACAAAGCAATTCCCATGTCTTTAATTCTAGATTGCCTTTGCTTTTTACTCTAATTCATTGTGCACTAGTTAAGATCACGTCTAGCTACAGAACAGCTATCCTGCCCAGAAGATGTGGTGACAGTATAAAGGATGAGGCAAGAAATGAAATGAATTATCCCAAAACCCGGGGTGAAGGGTAATGTGCAGTGATTTTCTACTGGATTTGATGCTAACTCACGCGTGTGTTTACCAGTGCCCTCTTCTGGGTGGACTCTGATCTTCTCATAGTTTGTGATTGACTCAACGCATTTGAAGCATCTGAGCTAAAAGCTATCTTGTTATTGCTTAGACAGAAAAAGACAAAAGCTTTCGGTGCTACTAAATTCTATTTCTGTGCAAGAATCTGGAGCAAGGTATTGTTCCTTTTATCTGATGTTATGCACGATGCAGCCTTTTTCTTCCAAGGTCAGGATCTCAGATACTGTATCTAAATATTTATACGACTGCATAGCTTCTTACTCCATAAAAAAAGTATTTGACAGTCATTTTCAGTGCCTCCAAATCCCCTTTATGGAAGATTTAGAAAGTAACACAGTGAATCTGCAGGTATTAGTGTCACATCTTGTTTTCAGGGGAACTTGTCTTTTTTATCCTTGCTCCACAGCAGAATGCCTGGTTTTTAAGTCCAGAATCCACCTTGCACAGCCTGCACGCTCGGTTGTGCTGCTCTGTGACAACGGGTGGATTACGGATCATCCAGTAATGGATGCAATGGAAGCATTTTATGAAATGGAGATTACAACTTAAAACTTCCAAATCAGTTGTAAGTGAACCTTTTTGACCTTCAGTGTCATGGGAATCATGATGAATTCCAACCTGCAAATCCAAATCAAAGTAGTAACGCAACCTACAATCAATAAGCTATCACACCCCTATTCAGGCAAATACACAGACAGGGAAACTTCACACTGAGTCTGGTTTTGGCATTGTGATTTGATCCAAAATGGCTTAAAGCCAGGGAAAGAAAGGAAGCTGCTTGGTCTCCTGTGCTCAAGGTTATCAGTTGTGTAAGGGGATCCTGAGAAATTATTTATGGCTTGTGAAAAAGGGGAAGGACGTGTTTTGTGGCCCCTCCTGGACATAGTATCCAGTCCATGGTGAGTAAACATGTCTCTGAGACATGACAAATTTTGAGACCTTTGGTGGCAAGAAGGTGCCTACGAACATAAGAATGAGGTCATCCTGGGTCAGCACAAAGATACATCTATCACAGTCTCTGATGCCGGCCAGTAATGGATGCTTAAAAAAATTAGTGCAATAAGTTAGCTACATCAAGAGTGATCCCTCCTTTGGCTATATTCTACCAGGAGCCAGAAGCTGAGGGACATCCCGAATCAGAGCTCTTTCCAGATCATCACACTTGTCAGCCCCTGGGGCTCTCCCTGCACGTCTAATGAGTGCAAACGATAATAATAATTGTGATTGTCGTCGTTGTTACTGCCACGTAGAAAGGCAGCTCACAGAGTGGAGATAAGGGTTCTCCTGTTTAATTTCCTTCTCTTGTGTTTTCTTTTAGCACCACCACGTTGCCTTCCTATATCAGGATAACCAATGGCTACATCACAGTCAAACCCCCCATTTGGATTTCAAACCGGCTGGATCAGAGACCACGTTCAGATCGCCCATCCCAGCCTCAGCCTACAAGCTCAGCTTCAGCCAGCATTTTATGGCCATCAATAACTTCTCCTCTCTGCGTGGCCATAGCTTCTTTTCTCCTGAATCTACTGCAGCCTTCCTGACCACATTAGTATTACATACAATCCCTTGGAACGGAGAAGAGAGATAATTTATGAACGAATTGGAGGTTAAGACAGCAACAGTTACAAGCTGGACCTTCTCAGTGAATCAGTAGTGCCTTCTAGCTGATTTTGTCTCTTTGCCCAGATACATTTTGAAACTCTAAAGCTTTATTGTAACACTGACTTACATCTTCTTTTTGTAGAAGGATCTTTATTTCCCATAGTGCTATGGGGTTTTGTAAAATATACATGTTCATATAAAGAAAAAAAAGAAAAAGAAAAAATGTATTTATTCGACTGGTAAACTTATTTTTCTTGTTGTATAGTTAATAACATCCCTATTAATCAGTAGCGATGGTGAAACAGATAAATTAATATTTTCTATATTTGTTTTCTAACTGACAACTCTGCAAATGCCTGAACTGACACCAGATTAATGGCTTCTTTGTTTCTTTAACCATTACTTTTTACAGCAACTGTTCAATAAGTACATTTCTGCTGAACTTCTTTATTTTACTTTTTTTATCTCATTAGCATAGCTTACACTGAATAAAGCAGATCCTGCTTTCTGTGGCTTATGCCCATTAGAAAAATAGGTGCATTCTTAACTCAAGTTAGCTGCTACAACCTAAAACCCCAGTTATTTTCATATGACTTAGTAAGTCATTAGTCAAGATAACCCTCTAAGTTCCCCTGTTGTCTTTAACCAAACTATTTAACTTCTTTGGAAATTACCAATTTCCCTCTTTGCCCTGGGATTAATTCATTAGCTAACGCAAATTAAGAGCTTGTTCTTAATAAAAAAATCGCTTTTAAAGTCTGGAATAATCCCACCGGAATTATTTTCTTCTCTCCCTCATCTTATATAAACACAAGCCTACAACCTTTCCCAGCGTAAATGAGAACAGAACTTGGTCTGTCTATAGGGTATAAAGACGTAGTATCCTGTTAATCTATAAAACTTCTTTGTACCAGTGGTATTAATGCAGATGGACAACCTGGAGGGCAAAAAACTTCTACAAATTCCTCTTCATCTTGCTATTATGATGCTTGAGCTGGTATCTCCATGCTGAATTATGCTTATCCAAAATCTGTTCAATACCACAGGAACCAAATTAACCCCTGTGTCATGGAGACGTACAGATCGTTCCTCCATTTGTAGACTATGGTACTTCTGTTGACTTAGATGGAAACGTTATGACACCTTACGCTCACTGAAAAATTTACTCCCTATCCAAGCAGCTACTTTTTGTGAATGTGATGAACAGCATCTATGGGGAAAAAAAAACAGTCCATCTTAAAAACTATTATGTTTAATAACGCACGTTGCATTTTTTTCTCCAACAAAACACGATGAAAAATCCCTTTGGATACAAGAGTTTCAACCAGAAAATTAATTTTGTTTGAAATAGTGTTTGTATTTCTGTCATCTACAAACCAAAAATCCAAAATATGCGATGAAAACATCTTAGTTAAAAAAGACTCAAAAAAACCCAGAAAAATACAATGCAAACTTTTCTTTACGAAAAAGCAGTGCCTTTTCACCTTGAAAAAAATATCAGATGATAATGATGATGATTATAATAATAATACTGATAAAAGTCTGACTGAAAACAGTCATGTCGCTTTCCCACCAGCCCTACAGCATGGTCTCCAGGACTGGAGAGATGATTCCATGCAATCTTAAAGTCTCTGCAGTGAGAAACGGTTTAAGGTTCATGGTTTGTTTGTCATTGTACCAATTAATTCAGGAAAGTAAGTTAGGAAATAATTAGACTACAAAAGGCACATAGTTTTATTTGAAACAGTGATGAAGTACTGAGCTTTTCCATCCTGCATCCCAACCCATTGCCTTGCAAAGGCCAGGGAGAATACAGGTAACTTCTTTTTTACTTACTGCACACCATGACCTCCAGCCTTTGCTCTGTTTTTGACAGAAGGTTGTGTAGATTTGTGGTCAGTTTAAGTGGGTACAGCAGACAGTGCTATAAGCTACCCCTATTTTTTTCAAGCACGACAGTTGATAAGGCTGAATGGAAAACATTGAGTTTTGCCCCAAATGTGAGCTTCAAGCACTCCCTGTGCATACTTTTATATTGTGTATTTTGGCTAGCAGAAGATTAGAGATGTTAGTTTTGGACAGAAGCCATTCACCTTGCATAATATTTATTGCATGGGGCTGGATATTGGAAACATATTTTGAGAACTTTCATTTCGGTTTTATTTGAGTTATTACCCTAGAATTGCCTTCATTTGAATATAATGGCTTAACAATTCAACCTTAATGCATTTAAAAAGACGATTGGTTCTCCTGCTGTATTCAAGACAGAGATCAGAACTGAATTATAATGTCTTATTTACAAAAATGGAACTGGAAACAAGGTAGGCAAATCTTAAGGGTGATGATAAGTCACATAGTAAAAGTGAACAGCCAATGAACCAAAGCCCATTGAATTTTATTTGTTGTAATCTGATCGAATCCAGAAATGATTCTGTGGTACCATCCCAGAAATAATTCCAGGTGTTGGAAAACTTGCAGTGTAAACAGACAAGACCACATAAAGATAAGGGAGAGAGAAAAGAGCAGAAAACAGGAACAACTTGTCCAAGACTGTAAGGAAAACCACCAATAGGACCAAGACTAGAAATTACAGTTCTACAGTTTCCCAACCTGTGGCTTTCTCCATAAGCCTCTGGGGCTTTTTTGAATGTTAGGAGCACACAGATATCTCCACACTCACAGCTGTCATTATACCGCACAGAATAGTCACTCTGTTCGTCACCGATGAGGTTTTTTTCTGAGTCGCTCCTCCAATGGACAGTAATATTCAATATTCATTAGCTCACATATCACGGTATGTTTGAATATCACAGTATGTAAATAGCTTGGCTATCAAAGTATGTTTTGACATATTTGCCTGGCATTTTGTCTGTAATTCCTGTGAAATGAATGAATGTTACTGGAGCTCCCCGGATTTCCCTTGCGCTGGTGCCCCGTCTGTGTCATGCTGCAGGGCAGGTGTCACAGCAAGGTGTCTCCTGGCTTTGGGGCCAACACACTTGACTTCTGCCACCTAAAAGCATCTAGCTCACCCAGTCATCTGAGCTTCCTCTGGTTAGGGGAGAAGACACAACTTACAGTAAATATAAGATTAAGTAGCTTCCCATAGATCCTAACTCAGGAACCCCACATGAATGGCTTCAGCACAGTTTTCTAACCAAACACTTATTTTATTCTGTTGTCTTGCCCTAAGGTATGGCTTAGGGTAACTTTTTTCAATCCGTGGCATGTAAGCATAGCAATACTAGAAAATGAGACCCTCACTGTGATTGATAAAAACGGATTATTTATTAATCAGCTACAGCAGCCCAGTGTTAATTAAAATACACTAATACTGGTTAGCACAGTTCTATGCACATCCATTGCAATGGATCATGAGTTTAAAAAGTGTGCATCAGATTTGATACATGCTCTTGAAGTAACACTGACTACCAGCTTCATGGGACTTCAGTTTTCTCCGTGGGTTTCTCGGAAAACTAGGAACCGACTGTTTTCTTTCTCTGAAGGAAAGCTCAGATTCCGTAATCACAAGATTCCTCAGATTTTATTTCTCCAAAGGAAAGCTTGTGATTCTGTAATCACAAGATTCCAGGAGCAGGAGATTTAACAAAGATATTCATGCCCACTATATATAATAGCAAACACCGGTGATACTAGTTACCTCTGAGAAACACAATCAAGAGAGTCACACAATGTCTAGCAATCAAGGACATGATTTTGAACGTGTCCAAAGCTGAATGTTCGCAAGATCCATCTTTTCAACGCAGCTACAACTGACGCCAATACAATTCACATCATTATATGTAACTGTAACGTTATAAATGAATGCTAATTATCTGCCAAGCTCTTGCCCTGGTGGAATAAATATCCCATACCACCAGCAACAGATCCAACTTCCACTCTTTCATTGTTTTAATACTTTTCTTGCCTATGTTTAACTATGGATGCTATATTAACATGCATTGCCACTTGAAGAACCAGTTAGTAAGCTGGGACAGAAGGTATTTTATATTTTATGACTGATGTAGTTTCTCTGCAATCCCTCGGGCTGTTGAATAATGCAATAGCTCTTCTGGCAATAAATGATGAACATGATTTATGAGAACTATGCTTTATACAGGTGTCAAAATCTGCTTTGTTGAACTTCCCTTCCCATTCCTCCAAGCTCCACTGTAATTTAGGAACACCCAAGGTACAGAGTTGTATATTTATCTAAGTTCTTCAATATACAATTGTGGAGAGGGAGAGAGTAGGAAAGAGGAAGAACTTAATCTATGTTTAGTGCATTGATTAGTCAAATGATATGACCCAATCATTACCATATACCACTGTTAGGGAGGAATTTCCCATCATATATTTATGTTAGAGAAACCAAAGTGCCAAAGTTATTATCTCAGCATAAATGTTATCATTCCAAACTTTGCTTAGTACCATATTTCTATATTATATCCAAAAAGCATATGGGCTTGTCATATCTTTGAAGTGATCAATGTTCCATGGAGTGTGCTAGAGTTCAGCTTCAATTTAAGCTTGTTTCGGCTTAACTGAAGCTGAAAGATAATTGCCTAATTTTGAGACCATAGGGTGTACGTGTGTGTGTGAGTGCATATGCGTGCATGTATGTGTGCACGTATGCATGTTGTGTGCATGTGTTTTGTCCCAACCCAAATGCAACCTTTCCTGTGACTAGCTTTTCAGGAGGCACCTTAATCTAGCTAAAGGCAGAGAGGTCTTTCCAATAAGTAGTCAATACTTTTCTTCTACAGGAATGATTAACCTTCCTGCAGAGTCATGCTCACACTGAATTTTAAATTGCATGTTTGTCAGTTTTCAATTCAAATGTATTTCAAATATTTTTTCCTGTTCCGCCTCCTGCTTTTGTGAACTGTTTTGAAGAGTGTAATAAAAAGATGCTTTCTAATATTATTTTGTCAAAATATTTTTGTAGCATAATATATTAATAAAATGTTATTATAAATCCATAGCATAAGAATCTTGTATGTCTAGGTTCTTTCCTTTGCACTGAAAGCTAGGGAATTACTGAAAAAAGGGAACATTCAGTTTGCAGAGCTTATGCATGCTGCTTCTCTGTTGCCCAAGACCAACATGAGATGGAGGAAATCATACTCTGGGGAAGGTTCCTCATAAAACGATGTGGTTTTGTCAAGGCTGTTCCTGTGGAGATGCGGAGAATCTCTCCCTGTACCTTTTTATTGGTGAGAAGTTGCTGCCCTGGCGTGTAACAAGGCTGGAGCAGCCTCAGCCTCTGATCCATGTCACTTGAGAGAAGCCACAGGGTTAACCTCATGGCGTGTGGGGTTTGGGGCGAGGGAAAGGCTCCAAATGGCAGATACAAGACCGGGGAGCTGAGCTTGCCTCTACCATTTCAAAGGCTCAGTGGGAAAGCACAAAAAAAAAAAAAAAACCCACACCACCAAAGGCCTTTTTGGAGATGTGGAAGGGTGGGGAATGCAGGAGCAGGGATCTTAAAGGACATTGACCTCAGTTCTGGGGGAAAGCTCTGGTAGATGGATGAGACTGAGGGAGAGGTTTGGGGTGTTTCATTCTTACATCTGCTGCTTACATTTGCACGCTGCCCCGGGCAGCGCACGGTGAATCCCGCAGCCTTTGGGCCAGACAGTGGCACGTGGGAGCACAGCCGGGAGGTGGAGCAGGACAAGCGCATGGACGGCCAGAAAGCGCTCCACAGGGCTAAGGACAGTGACGCTGCCGACCTGGCAAAGCCTAACACCGGTAGCCCACGCTGTGCCACAAGCTGCTTCGCCTCCCCTTACTGGGCAGCAAGGAGCAGGCAAGGAAAACGCCCTGACAGCCTCTGCAAGATGATGTTGTTTTCTGCAGAGTCAGTGGACATTTGTCAGCCTGAGTGAAAGCAGAACTGAGCTCTTTCCTTTTAACAACTCCCTTCCCTCAGTACTAAATCCATTTGCCTGGATACTCACGGTTGTAAAACAACATTGCAAGCCGTGGAGCCGCACCAGCGACATTAGTTACTGTCACTGCTCCTAGTCCTCAAGCCCTGCCCCGGGAAGCACAAAGTCAGCTCTCACACGGGGCAAGGGGCAGCAGAGCCGGGAAGCCAGCCCTTGTGCTCAGACTGGCTGGAGTGTGTGGAAAAGCGCATAGGAAGCATCTGCGTTCACTCCTGGCAGTAGCGGGAAGCGCTTTCTCCAGTGCAAACAGTTGGTGTCTTTTGAACCGCTGTTGTTGCTGCTGGCAAATAAAATAACCCTGAACTATGTCTCCATTGGGGATGGAGCAGGAGCTACCTCTCCGCACCAAGATGCAGAGACACAGAGATTTACTCATTTTTCTTGGCACATTCTTCTTTCTTGCATCCAAATCCTGCCTTGTAGCTGACATTGCAGACTTCTTGCTGATCGCAGCATCATTGTTTGCTTCTTAATTATGTGCAAAATCATTTGCTCTTTAACACACTATTTTGAGAGGACTCCACCAGTGAAGCTGTTGTAGAAATATCCACCATAGGAAATGCAGTGGGAGGTACAAACACTTGAGCTGTTTTGAACTGAGCTAACCATGGCACAGGAAGGAACCGCTGTTGCAACGTAGAGGGGAACCTCTCTAAAAACATAGTTAAAAAAGAGCCCATCTGTTGAAATACCAACCAGACGGTCAAAGCTGCTTATGCTCACTATCTTTGGGCTCGCAGCTGGTTTGGAGAGTCCATGAGGTCCAGCCATGGTCTTAACCCTACCCCCACGCTCCCTGCCCCGACCAGCCTTGCATTGCCAGCTGTCTCTGGCCCTGGCCAGTCCCAGTCTGCCAAGTCCTTTTGCTCTTAAGGGTCCTGTTCAGCCACGGATCTGAACGCGATATAAACCTCCAGCCAGCAGAGCCAGATCCTGGCTCAGTGGTGCCGTTTGCTTAAGCTTCTCCTTCCCTTGACCTCTCTCTGTACTCCTGGAGTGTAATTGCAGCTTTTTACTCTAACTTGAGATTTTCCTGTTTATAGATTTGCACCGGAAAGAGAGGAAGCTGTGATGAGAAAAGTTCAGGGCAGAAGATTGGGTTTCTTGTGGAATAGCTTAGTATCTGTGTTGCCGTCCAGCAGCCTATCTCCTCTTTGGATCAGTGCTTTCCAGATCCCAAAGCACCTGAGTGCCACCCACAAGTGCTCCCCGTGCTGAGCAGGTTGGAAGGCTTATTTAGCTAAATGAAGTCTCTGCGTGCTGTCCATGTTTCAGTCTGCTCAGTGGTTTCCAATTGTTTCAGCTTGTGACCTTCTAGTATTGCACTGAGAGTGCAGACCCCTGGCTGTACTTGTAATGTATATAACACCTTTTCTCAGTCTCTTGCAAACTGTAGCATTAGGCCAGGGATCCCCAAGGGCCTGTGGACCCCAGGCAGATGTCCCTGAGTGGAGGTTTGCACCACTGTCCTGCACCCGTCTTTGGTCCAGGCTAAGGATGGATGGCTTCTGCAGAGCAGCTCAGCGCAGAAGTACCCAGCTGCAGTCTGTTGCCGTATTTGTTTGTTTATTTATTCATTCATTCATTTATTTTTATTCTAACCAGTTTGGGCTTAAATTAAAATGCACAGTGTTGTTGGTCCCCTCTTCCTGATGAGCATTTAAATGGCAGAAAAATACTCAGGAGACCTTTTGCCTTTTGCGGGGAGGGTGTAACTTTCTAGCAGAGAACTCAAGCATAAAATGCCTGTGTGGCTTCCTCTTTTGGCAAGTCTCATCTTTTAATTTTTTTTTTTTTTTAAGCATGTTGTGCTTAAACAGAAGCACAAGAGAAACAAACCTAATGAAGGCTTTTGGGGTTTTGTAGCACGTCTCTCCCCTTCACCCCACTGCAAATTTGCCAGTATTTATTAACGATTGAACTTACTGCCTCTCCCTGGGCAGAGGTACTAATAGAGCTTCCCTGTTATCTATTGCCTGCTGCCTATTCTCACGAAACTCCTAGAAATTATTATATTTGAGACCTCCAACCCCATGCGAGCAGTTTCAAAAATTGCTAGCCAAGGGGCAGTTCCAGCACGCTGTAATCACGTAACCATCATCGTTTTAGAAATGAGGCTACAGTATGACTTACAGGCAAATGTGTTTGAGGCAGCCCATCTGAAGGAAAACACATCATTGCTTGTGCACTTCACCACCACTGAATCAGGGCAGAGCTGTTCCTACTGCACCTGTTTTATGGAGGGACTGAACGTGTCGTACCAAGCTGGGGGAAAGCTGGAGTTTAGCTTAACGTTGCGGCAGTCTGTGCCTCTAGCTCCAGACTCATCCCAGAGATGTGTCCATCTAACACAGCCACACAACGGAGCTCCACAGCATCTCCAGGGGCTCAAAGGGAGCAGAGGGCACCGCTGAGATATGTATTAAAAGCTCAGGGCCCAGTTGGATGTACAGGTGGAGCCAGAGGAACTCCAAAAATCGCAGAGGATGTCCAAAGACAAATAACCAGACGCCCACAAGTCTGTTGCCAGTAATGGAAACAATAGTAATGGAAAAAATAGTATGTGTTTAGATTGCTAAAGAGTGGGATGGTGGGAATATGATTACTTAATTTCACTGGGGTCTTAAAATATAAAACACTGAAACTTTTTATTGAGCATTACAAATTCTGTATTAGGTTTTTTAACATACTGTTTCTCCCACTATGAAGAAGAGCCTTTTAATATCTCCCTGTACATTCAGTGAATGAGTTTCAGGTATTGGGTTTGGAAGGGCAGACAGTAACAGCAGTGCAAACATGTGCAGACTGGGATACAAAGGAGCCCAGCAGCCACATGAGCTACACCTACACTGGGCCATGCCATCTCACGCACCTAAGGATGCTCTTTGTGTCAGCACAAGAATGTCTTGAGAGCACCACTGTGTGAGGTTCAAGTGCCAGGACTTCAGGATGATGGGACAGACCTCAAGGCCAGGGTCCTGGCATTGCCACCGTACTTTTGCAGATGTAAAAAGAGGAGTCAGGACTCAAAATCCCAACAGGTACATCTTTGAGTTAACCTGTACCTAACAGCCCCTGTACCTAACAAACCACTCTGCCCTCTCCCTAGGTTTAGCACCTGGTAAACCACACTATGTGTGGCACCTTTGGTGAGAGCTTGAGCCCATGTCCAGCCAAAAGCCTTCCACTGCCTGTCCTGGGCTTTGCATTAAGTCCTGAACACCGGATTCATTTGAGCAGCAGGTCCCAATCCTGCCAGCTCAAACACCTTGCTCCACAGCATGGCAGCACTTCATTAGGTCAGGTTGCACTTTGGGTGCAAGCCATCATCCAAAGCACTGCACTTTATTCCATTTTTCACATTTAACAAGGATATGGTTAAAACGGCAGAAAAAATTACATGGAGCCAAACCTCCATCGGGCTGATTTTCAGAGGAATGATAACAATAATAACTGTGACAGTGAGTTCATGCTAGCAGCCCTCATTCACACCTGGAGCTCCCTGCCTTCTTGGAATGAAATGCAGTTTGAACAAAGGGACCAAGATAATGTGAGAAAACATCAACAACAGAGAGATAGAGGCAAAGCAAATGAAAGACAGATGTAGGAAGGAAAGTGGGAGCTTTCTGCTTTGATTTGCACAGGCCCTGTATCTTTATTGTCCTAAGGAATATCAGTTTGTTGTCCTAATGATATCAGTTCTCCAGTCCTCTTGCGTGACTTACGATGCACCTTTTCTTTCTTCATGTGAAAGCCATTGGTTTTAATTATAACACGATGGATACACAGCCCCAACTAGCTCTGTGTGGCTGAATTATTTGAACAGCAGTGCAGTAGGGCCCTTTTTCTTTCCAGAGATCTCTGCAGCTGTTTGTCTTGGCAGGGGTAGGTTTGTCCCCAGCTTCATCCTGTGTGAAGTCCTTTCCACCCACTCAAGTTAGCTGGAGCATTCACCTCATTTTTAATGGGAGCATTATTATCTTCTATTTTGCACTGGCAAAAATAACTCTCAAAAGGGGAAGAGACAGAAACTCACACCTACCCATCGTTCTTGAACAAACTGTCTTCATCCAAACTGTAGGAAGTAAGCACTTCAAGGAATTTGCCAAGAATTGTTTTTTTCTTAGCAACGGTCCAGACCAAAAGTGGACACGGAGTCTGTGATATCATCTCTCAACCAGAAGGATCCTCTTGAAGACGCATTAGTTCAGATAATGTGTGCACTGCAAACACAGCAGTGGTGGTTGTGTGGTTGTAGGATGGACAATGCTGGTTGTGTTCTCTGGCTGTGCATGGGCCAAGCGTGGCCCTGAGGGCAGGATCCAACCCACACAATGACTCTATCCTGCTGCGGCCTTTTCCTCCAAGGGAAAGGCAAGCAGTTCATGGAGAGCCAAACATTTTTTCTTGACCCTGTTTGTGGCAATGTGCATTGAGTCTGATCTGCTGCTACTGAGTCCATGGGGGAGGGCAGATGGAGACATCTCTCTGTGCAGAGCCTGGGGCTAGAGGTCAGGCTTGGTCCCCCATTGCTGCGGGTTTAATGATGACACACCAACACCTGGGTCTTTCCCTGTGGCTGAGCAGGCCTGTAAAAAGAAATGCAAAGTGAGATCATGATGCCTGTGAAGAGAGTAAAATTCTGAGACCTGGTTGGTTTCTCTTCATAATACTTACCTTAACTGTCCTTGAAACCTCGACCTTCCTGGGCCATCTTTACCCAAAAGCATTAATGCTAAGGGAGGGGGGAAAAAAGGCTAAAGTATTGGTGTTAATGGAAGACTCAGACATGAAGACAAAAGTGTATACCAGGTTTGGAGCCTCTGTAGCATGCTGCCAGCAACAGGCTCTGCTTGAAAGGAAAGTACCTATCTCAGCATGCGGTCAAGAGGAATAATAAAATTCTAGTCATTCAGAGGCCAGGAAGAGGAGAAAAACACTCATAAATGTGCTGGCTTATGTTTCTCTTGAACTTTCAAAATAATTTTTCTCTCCTGCCCAGAGATTAGTCACAGAAGCAAATGATACCGTATCTGGGAAAAAAGTTGGATAGATGGAAATGATCTTTGGGGAGAAGGAGAGGAGGAAGGGAGCAGACACATACTTCTCTCACTTTCTCACCTTCCCCTTTCTCTGAGCCTCAATGTACAAATGAAGGAGCTGGGAAAAAGTCAAGTGTTTGGGTCCAACCTAAAGCCAGTGGGGGGCTTTGGGTCCAGCCTAAAGCTAGCGGGGGGCTTTCTGTTGCTGTCTGGTGGGTTGGGGGAGCTGACCTCGCCGCTCCATGCTCTCCCAGGGCTCCCACTCTGCAAGAAGCTTGATTTCTCCCAGAGGCCGCAGTGAAATGATTTTCAACACGTTTTTCCAGACTCAAAATTAAAAAAAGAAAAAACTAAGGGACTAATGAAAGTATGCTCATAAATGCCACTCTTTGGGAAAGGCTAGCGCTTGCTATGGTTTTCAAAATAAAACTCCAGTTCTTCCAAGCACTTCTGAAGCACTGAGTTAGACTTCACAACACCCGGAGGTGTCAGGTAAGGCAACAACCTCAGCCCCATCTTAATAAGGTGGGAAAATGAGGTGGACAGGGGATTTTATGGCATTCCTGAAATCACAAGGGACAGCTATGGGAGCAGGATGCAAAAGGCAGCCCTTCTTCTATGGTACACTGTTCTCAGAAGCATGGCTCATTTATTTCAATTAATAGCGCTTTATAAGGGCTCCCCTGCCTCCTTCTTTTGGCATGAATTACTGCAAAGACAGTGAATTAAAAACACCGAAGGGCATCATTTTCATTTAGTGTTTAAGAAGCTGTTTCCATAAAAGCAGAATATGTGAAATTTGCCCAAAAGAGTAAATTTAGGAATAACCTAGAGGATTAGAACAAAAAAGAAATGTCCTAAAAATCTTTTCTCAGACAAGGCTGACCTGACAGTTCAGCTCTGGAGTCATCTTTCTGTGTAATACCAGTCAAGTGGTTCAACCAGGGACTGGTTCCTGTCACAACATTCACTGAAGCATTGCAGGATTACGGGTTTCTCCAACCACATGAGATGAAATTCTTTAAAAAGCGTAAAGCTTATGCACGTAGTCCACTGCCTCGTCATTTTCTCTCTTCAAAAACATGCAAGGTGGGATTCAGTTCATGTACCATGCACTGTCTGAAAGCTGTCACCCAAGCTTGCTTCCTTCAGTGGTGCCGCCCAGACTGACTCTTCCCTTAGAGAAATACTTCTAGCTTATGGGACCTGTTGTCAGCTATTTTAACAGAAGCTGTTGTGCTTGGTCCCGGCCAGCTTCTGCCCTGAGAATGCAGTTATATGTGTAATGCTTGCAAAGGCATTTCACTTTTTGTCTCCTATGAAGGGTGACCAACTTCAAAATCATTTAAAAAAAAACAAAACCAAAACTCAACAATGGCTGACTCATATTCAATGTTTGTGCAGCTTTACTGTTTGCTGTGACCATGCAAAATAGCTCTGATGTGGCGGGGGTGTGTTACGGCAGAACTTGCCAGGAAAGCTAGGAATTCGACAAGGTACAAAATGATCTGTAATCTTCATCTAAAACACTTCCACTGCAGGAAATGCCCAGAGCTTGACCATGTCGAAACTTACCATTTCCTAGAATTAGAGCACACCATCATCGTCCGCATAACATATTTTGGTCAGAACTGCAGGACTGAGCGATGCTGAGACATTCGGTGAATGCCCCTAAAGCTGATATTTTAATTAAATATATACATATATATCAGGTAAACTCAAAACGGTCCACTACGAGACAGAAACATGTAGTTTTTAACTTTGGCTTGGAATGACTTCTTGTTACAATGAGCTTTCATACTATGAGTTCAGAATGAAGAATAGGCAACATAGTTTGGCTTTGTACAAAATAAATAGCCTTACGTGAAACAACCCAATTTTGAATTTTTTTTATTTAAGTGCCAAAATAATAATACATCTACCATTGATAAACAGCAGAAATGTTTAAACGTCAATGAATGGAAAAATCAACATTTCTACTCTAGATGGAAATGTGGCTTACACTGTTGAAATTATAGTTTCATTGTTGACTTGTACCTCCCCTCTCTCCTAGCAGCATCATTCCCCTGTTCATCCTAGTTTTGAGGCCAGCAGTTGGACTTTGCTTAGCTTTTGTATGGGCCTCTATAACTAGGGCCTTTTAAGTACTCCTTCCTTCTGAGCTTATAAAGCCTGTTATTAAGACTAATTGATAATGGAGGGGCTCTATCCAAATCAAATTTCTTGTAATCCTACTTCAGACAGCTGAAGACCTCAACTCAATTCTCTCTTAGCAAACGTTGCCTTGAATGCAATCGCTGCGTGGAGCAAAATGTCATTGCAACGTGATAATTTGATGATGATGCTGCCGAAGTACTGGGCTGCACAAAGTAATAATCTTTGGTTAAACCATAATCACAGCACTGGAAGCCATTGGTTAATCATGGAAACTTCAGATTCAGTGTGGTCTTCTGTGCTGTTCCAAGATATTATGAGAAATGGCCATAAGCAGGCTGACAGGAATGTATTTATGCTGTTATTCACATCTTGTGGCACACACTCCACATGCCAGGGGTCATCGGCTTGTGGTTTGTTTTGAAAAACAGGGTTCATGAGTAAGACCCAGTGTTTGAAGATGAAGAAGTCTGCAGCCCTCTGTTCTCTTTATTAGGAGAAATGAGGCACCATCATCTCCAGCTTCACTTAAATAAATTGTACTCTCTTTTACCCATGATTTCTTCCATGACAGTAGTCTGAAGTCACGCTTAGAGCATCACGGTGGTTGAAATTACAAGGTGAAGCTAATGAGCTACAGGTACAGAAAAGACTGCCTGACTTGTGCAAAGGCAGCCCAGGTACCAGCCTCTCATCAGGAAATGAAGCCTGGCATGGCACCAGTGGGTGTTGAGCTGCGATGGGGATCTACAAGCTGTAGAAGATCTCTGTAAGGGTCTTGTTTTACTCTGAGGTCTCTGCACATTGGGGCCAAGCTTTTTGGGGAGCCATGTGAAGCGGTATGGATGGCCACACTGTCCTGCTGTCCTCATTAGGGTTGCTCAGCCCATGCCATGGCTAACACTGGCAAGGCAAGAGCCCCGGGCTGGCAGCGGCGGGGAAATAGCCGAAACCTTATCCTAAATTCCCGGAATGCGCAGGTGCAGAGGTTTGAGGGTTGCACACATGTTGAAGCAATGTTCTGAAACCCACGGAATGGTCAAATGGGCCATCTTCCCACCTTGAAAGGCACGTCCAAGCAGTGGGGGTGAGTCCAGATCTGGTCTGTCTCTGCTGACCACAGGGTAGCACAGGCAGGCAACATCCACTCTGCACCAGCTTTCAGACACTGACGTGTTGTGGAGGAGCTGAAACCCATCCACAGGCATGCTCTGAAGCAGCATTTCACCCGGTCATGCTTCCTCATGCTTCTCCACCATGCTGGGACACACAGATGCACAAAACCAGCTCAGCACTGAAAAAGCAGCACAGTGAACTGCCTCTTGCTTGGGTGGTTGTTGAACAGCTGTTTCATCTATGACATAAGTGCTTTTAAACTTCAAAAGAAATCTATTTCTGAGTTGAAAACATACGGATTGTTTCATAAAAAAGCAAGGGCGAGATGTTAGCAGGCCATGTAGCGGGTAGTGGACACAGTGGAATTGCAGAGTACACATAACATCCTGTCAGCCCTGTCTTCTACTCAGCTTTCACTCCTTAGGGGTCCAATCCTGCAATTTTTTCTCAAGCAATAACCTCATCCATGCCAACAGAGTCTGCTATTTCATCTGCTGGTAGCCATGCTGGAATGTGTTTGCTTTGGGATTGTGTGCTTTGCTGGTGGGCTCAAAGGACAGATAAAAGCTAGTGCCCGGCTCTGCAGAGTAGTTTCTATTGACGTGAATGAACTCATTAGTAAAAGATTCCTTTAAAAAGCTAGGTCTTTTGCAAAGCCAATGTGGGTTAGACCTTTTGTGGGGTAGATGGAGTTGAAGCACGACCAGACACAGCTCAACTCTGCTTCATGCTACGTGCTGCTCCTGCGAAAATTTTTGGATGCCAGTTGGGACAGGCTGAGAGAGTGCAGAAATCATTGAGACTGGGCTTGGAGGCCTGGAAGTCTTACAAAACACAGAGGATGCCCATCTTCTTCAGACAGTTTTGCTGCCACAAGTCACACAGGTGCTCTGTGACTCTGGAGCTGCACCTGAACTTCTGACAAAACATTATGGAAATGTTTTGCTGCAAAACCTGATTTTTGTCTTACGGATATATGCAAGGAGGAGGGAAGGGATTTTATCAAAAACAAACAAACAAACAGATTTCTGTCTGGAGCTACATCATCAACCTGCCAGACCCCAAAGTTTTTCTGTTTCACTGCTGTGGGAAACCTTCCCTTTCCATGAACGATGACTGAAAGCTTCATCTTGCAAACAGCTCTCTGAATTAAATGGCTGCCCTTGAATTAACTCATTGATGCTGGCAGCTAGAACACGGCCATGGAAGAGAGGTAGGAGAAAAAAAAGGAGGTACTATGTTTAAAAATGAACGAAAAGTCTCTCAACTGCCAAAACCACAGTCAGTAGAGGGATGTGGTGGTGGTTCCAGACTGTAGCAATGAAAAGCAATGATTGTTTAGCTGTTTTGGGGGAAGGGAAATACACTCCAGCAACATCGTTACCCAATTAGTCCTAGTGACGCTGCTGTGGAGCAGGAGCACTCTCCCGAGTGTGTGAAACAGGAGGAGCTCCTGACGTGATGGACAGCAAACGTGGCAGAGTGTGGTGGAGGTGAGGACCACCAGTCCTGGTGGGTCCTTCCTGCTGAGTTCAAGGGGCTCGAGGTATCTCGGGCACATAAGATTAGGTGTCTGGGGATCTGCTGTTTCGCTCCTACCCTGTGGACCAGCTCCCCAGGGAGCAATGGGTGGTCCTCTCTTTCACCCCAAAGACGCTGGAGACTGCAAAGCAGACGGTGCGATCTGCTGAGTGTAAATGGTTACAGCTTAAACCAAGAACTGGTGGTGCCAGTATGTACTGAATACTTAACGTGTAATATCTTTATGTTGGGAGACACGTTAGTGACTAAGAGAGATTGAGAGAAGACTCTGACATGAGTCGTCTCAGCCCCCGTTGAAATCCTCATGCCAGCACTGATTAGCTCTCGGATTTTTAAGGGCAGACTCATGAGCTAGGCATCCAGTGCTCCACTATGAGATGAGCAAGTGAAGAAAACCTCACACAAGTGACAGAGCTTTCAAGAACAGTACAATTTCAAAAACATACTGGGAAATATTTCCACATCACTGAAAGCATTTGCTTGGAAGTCTTGCACGGGGTCCATAATTGCTGTTAGGTATTGCAACTCCAAAAGAAATTTAATTAGTCCTCAGTTAAATCACCCTGCTTCTAGATTAAGGGTTACATTGTGCAGCTCTGTCCCGTAGACCAAACATCCTCCCATAAATGCATTCTGGCGTCAGAGATTTGCGTAGGTGGGTGGCTTGGAGAGGAATTCATTCTAAGTCCAGAGCTGAAGACTGCGTGAAGAGCTATCCCAAACACACATTGTCCTTTGCAAAAATAATAGCAAGTTGATGATTCTCCACCCAAAACCACAGCGTTCCTCAAGCCTAATTCCAGAGGGCAGCTGAAGTGCTGCTCTTTAAGCACGTGTTCCTCAAAGGCAAGTCGAGAACTGCTGCTGTGCAGGGCTGTGGCACGGGAGCAGGAGAGGAGTTGCCCCAGGGGCTGCCAGGTAATTTGGATCCTTGAGGCACAAGGTGAGCGGTGGGAGCTGATGGGTACAGCAAAGCACATGGATCCCCAGCCCAGGTAATCAGGTTGAATCCCCAGGGCACTGCCCTGCAGGTAGCCTTTAGCCTCTGCACCTCTCATTTTTCACTTGCGCTATAATAGTGCAAACTGCAGCAGCCCTCAGGCAGCAGATACCAGCGTCTGCATTCCCACGTGCCCGGGTCTAGCACTGGGGCTGGAGCAGGTCAGACCCAGATGTGAGCTGTACCATGGCCTGTGACATGTTATTTATCCTTTTGGCTATCCGTGATTGGTGTGATATTAATTTTCCCTATAAATGGTGTGCTTTGTGCAAGGATGGGACTTGGCTGTTGCAAGAAAATTGCTTTAGGTTACAGCAAAAGCAACAAAATAAGCACTCCAAAATCATTCCACATAAATACTGCACTGATATACAGCAAGACTTTATTTATGTCATGTGCAATTAGATTTGTTTTCCACCTTTTGACAGGAGCGTTTCAGTCCAGAGTAAGAAGAATGAAACACACACAAGCAGCAGGAGGCCACAGCCAGAAATGCTCCCTTCATCCAGGGAAGAAAGGGCTCTTACATTGTGAAAGGGAGCCTCCTGTTGTCTTCCAACTGGCATTTTCTGGCCAGCTGAAAGCTAAAATAACCCTTCCTTTATGCTTTCGATACTGTGATCTAATGGCTAAATGGATTTCTAGTACAAAGCGTAATTTCCTCCTTTGGTTTCACTCATCACTTAATGGAAAGGCCCCCTAATGTATTGATTGCCATAACATTCTGCTTATGCCCCAAACAGTGGCTGCTCAGCAGAACTGAAGAACAGATTGCCTTATAGTGCTGCAGTTATATTATAATTATTATAATAATAATAACAACAACAACAGCAACTCCATTGAAGCTGGCTGCCTGAAGCTGCTGCACACTCACATTGTGCAGGCAGTTTCCGAAGACCAGCGGTTGGAAAGCACAATGAATTTTTGCATGGTACATGGTTCACCTCTCCTCACATTTTTCTGAAAGGCAGGCACAGTGTCCCAGCTCCCCAGAGTTTAGCTAAAGACCAGTGATTCTCATTGCACTATTCAGTGGCATTGCTGCAGATGACCTGAAGCAACGCCGTAACCTTTTGAGCAGCTGCCTTCTTGCTTTGCATTAAGCACTTGTGATGCCCAAGACCTGGATGATGGCTCCTAGCAGATTGATTTTGCCAAGAAAAACACATGTAGCTTTAGACACGGAGAGCATAGGTGCACTGAGGCCATAGCAAGGGTGAAGAGCAGCAGAGACCCTAATTGGGCCTGAGCTCTGCCCTGGGGTGATGGCCTCCAGTGGCTGAGGAGCAGCAGCAGCAGGGTATGAATGTAAAGTGGGGTAAGCAGAGGATTTGGGTGCTCTAGGACATCTCCATGAGAACAGAACTTGAAGACACCCCAAACCTTAACTCATGTGCACAAAGAGATGCTATAGGGACAACCTGTAGTGTGTCTACACAGCTCCCAGGGACTGACATATGGCAGGGCCCCGAGCGGGTTGGTGGTGGAGACAGGTTGGGACTTACAAGGACACACATCCCACAGTGTCAACCACTTCCACACATGCTACATGCACATGCTCTGCAATTGTTTGGGGCTGCCTTCTTAATTCTCCTCAGCTGTCACCATTGTAGCAGAAGCATCGTTGCTCTGAAGGGGCAACACCGCTGAAAGGAGGGATGGAGAACAGCATTCTCCTCAGGAAATTCAAGTAACACATCTGGAAGGGGAAGCTGCATATTGCATGTGTTTCACTATGGAAATAAAATGCCTTTTAAAATCTAAAATCAAGAAGTTTTGTGGACAGAAAATTCCTGGAAGTTAACTGAGTTCATATCTTCCATTAATGTTCCCTATAAAGAAATGTTCCTGCTTCTTTGCTCCACTAGTCATGGGTTTCACGCTAGCTTCAGATTTGGCTGTTGACTTCTTCAGGCAGATTGACGGCTCAGCTGAAATTAAATTTATGAGCACAACCCTCCCCTGGCCAAGGCTCACCTCCTCAGATAGATCCAGGTCCGTAGCTCCCAATGAAGTGCAAGGGAGAGGAGGCATTGAAATCATTTGGATTTCATCCTCCATCTAAACTTAGGAAGGAGGATGAGCCATTTCTGCCTTAAAACACTGAATTTGGATGCTTTCACCCACTATCTGGAAGCACCTACCTGCAGACATTGATGTCCATGCTTGAATTAGATTCCTAAAACTGGGCTGTGAGAACACCTTGGGAAAAGTTCAGCATCCCAAAGCTCATCACAGGACACTGAAGCTAAACCCAGCTCTGCTGCTGCAGTGGCAAGCCCTGCGGCTGTTAAGCCCCTGATGCCATTGCTTCCTCTGCAGGGTGAGGGCCCAAGGCAACAAATGCACAGTGACAGCTCTGCTCATCTGCCCAAAGACAGAGCTGTGCTTCAGCTTCTCGCTTCATCCAGCGCTGAAGTTAGCAGCCGAGAAGTAACATTGCTTCCTTTTTTTTTTTTTTTTAATTATTAGGAAAGAAGTAAAACAATTCATTGTTCTGGGGAGAAAATATCCCATGAGCCTAACTACTGAAAAATCAAACAGCATTTGAAAAGCAAGACAATAAGGCTAGCTTGAACTCCCAGAGCATTAGAATTGCTCTGCTAGGAGCACAAGTGATTTTCTGATAGATGCAATAACAATGCTGCAATTACATAAAACAATATGTAAACTGAAAGTGCAATACCACCCTGCTATTTGTACACTCCCTGTTCCACTGTCATCCTCTTATTGTTAGCCCTTTAAGGATTGTCTCTCTTAGGATTTTAAATACTTCATTAGCGTGAATTGCCACCAATCTTTTTGTCTTGAAGAAGAATATTCTCTCCCACCAGGACTCTAATGAAGCCAATTTTTAATGTGGGGAATTCAGGCTTCAGTGATATCTCCATGCTCTTGACAGTTTAAAGGGAAAGTCACAGAGAAGCACCTGATACCAGCAGAAAAATAACGCCTGAAAACCTGACGCAGGGTGGAAGTATACAAAAATGAATCCTTCCCTGTGGGGAAGAGTTTATGGGAAATTTGTAAAGGATGATGAAGGTGAAACGGATCCACCTCTGCCCTACTCCCACCTATGAAGCATGTAGAGATGCTGTAAGAAATGAATCTCCTCCAGATCATAAAACTAGTTTTAACCCCTGAGAAAAAAACGACTTTACTTGTTGTGATTGATGTCTTGTGGAGCACTCAAAAAATGATACGATCTCTTTCCCCTCCAGCCCGGGAACATCGTAGCAGAGGGCAGGAGCCAGCAGCCTCCTGGCTCGTTCCCTTCAAATTTCTCCTTGTAAAACTTCTACTGCCATAGTGCCATCTAGAGACAGTTAAAGAAATTAAAGGGGTTTTGTTATTGCTAAGACGGACAGCTTTTAGTGTTATTTGAGGGTTTATATGGTCATATCCCGGCAATGATTATTGCTTGCTAGTCCAGCAGCCCTTAATTTTAACGTTGTGCTCCAATGGTTTGATACCAAGCCCCACTGAGACCAGTGCAAAGACATCTGTTGGGTTCAGGGCTGTCAGGATTAGTCTTGTCCTGCTTCCACGGGATGGGAATCTCATCATGGTTAGCTCTTTATTAACATAAAAGTACTAACCGAGCACCCACCGCAGCAAACAGCTTCAGACATTTGTGCGCGTGACTTTGGGGATGGTGGTACCTGAACCACAAAAATAATGATACACTATTGGAATTGCTGCTATCTTTTCCCTAAAACCCAGTGCAGACAGAAAGAGAGAGCACACAGACACTTGCTACTTGTGCTGGTATTTTAGCATCGTCATGTCCCTGTGACAACCTGAAGAAAAGCAAGTATTTTGAAGGGCAAAAAAGGGATTTCACAAAAGTAAAAATTAAAAACGTAGTCACATGGGAGGGAAAAATAGCATGCTGACATTTAAAACACTGACCTGATAGAGAAGATACAGGTTTAATTCCAGATTTCCAGCTGTGTCATAGACACTGCAGGACCTGGGGCATTTGTGCCTTAGTTTCCTTGTTTCCTATGCAGAAAGCTGACAATGACTCCTCCACTCTCTCTTTATCTGTTTCTTTTTCCTTTCTCTTCAGATCTCTGTGTGGTTGCTCAGTACCTCAGCCATGGCTTGCATTGTCATAAAAGTAATGAATAATATTAATAAAAAATTTTGCAACTGTCTCTCCACATAAGAATGATTTAAAGAAGATGTTTTCTTACACTCCCAGGAGAACAGATTTACAGACAAATTTAAGCTACTAAGTCAAAGGAAAATTATGGAAATGTTGTAAAGTTAAGGACAGGGAAATTACAGGAGGTAAAATTGATGATCATCTTGCAGGCATTGAAACACCTCCTCTTAATCATAAGACCAATGGCCTCAGATGGTAAAATATCTATGTTCCACTGCAGCTGGGTGTCCCAAGGAGAAAGTTGGATTAAACAGAAGGCAATAAAATACAGATCTCACTCAATGGCTGCACAAGAGCAAAATATGCGTCTTTCATACATCCCTAAAAGATTTATCATTACCCATGGTTATAAATTTTCCTATAAAAGGGGTTTGAATGGAAAACACCTTTTTAGTCACTTGGAAAGAAAAGACAATAACATCATGGTCAAAATCCCACTGATGGGCTGGTTTTGCTGGGGAAGAGGAAAAGCTTCATTGGTCTAGAACCGGTATCTTGTCTAACAAAAATAGGTCCACAACTAAATATCTCTGTGTATCTCTGCAGGTTAGAGTACATGGAAACATGGTAGAAGCATCTGGAGATGTGATATTTGAGCCTGCTTTTGCCTGTGAGGCTTACATGGGTGGACCCTGCTGTAGATGGGCATCTTGAACATTCAAAGATGGGCAGCTGAAGGTGGGTGGGCCTGACACTGGCAAATCACCCTCCTGAGAGTCCTTGGCTAGGGACACTGGTGTTGCACAGTCCAGCAGTAAAACAATAAAGGGCTAAAAGGAACAGTATTAAATACTTTGCTTTTCAACTTTTTTGTCATTTTAACTACGTCTTGCAAGTCATCATTGAACAAATACTCTTTTTCCAAACATCTCTCACTAAAATTTGGTAGTACAAACCATCTACTAAGCAGTTACAAAGACGATACAGAAGACTTTAAATTACCATTTGCTTAGGACTATGTGGGTTAAAGTGTGGTTAAAAATCACTGTCTAAACAGAGGGTCTGTCTCTGAGACAAAAATGTGAGTCCTTGACATTCATGTGTGCATTTATTTACTTTGTTCCAAAACCCCCATTGCAAATGATACAAAAATAAGAAACAAACCAAACAAGACTTCCCCACGTGCAGGTGGGTGATCCATGGAGAACAATTCCTAAAGAGCAACAAACCTATGGAGCATATCCTGCTGCTGAATCTACCCCAAATCGGAGGAGAGGTGGAGCTGAGGATCTGGCCCTCAAGGATAGTCCAGAGCATGACCTTGAGATGGGTCAGAGGGACTGATGGGGCATGGAGAGAGGCTCCTGCCCTGACACAGGGACTTTTGGGCTTGAATCCCGCGTATTCATCAGTCCTACACGAGCAAGGCTATGGACAGAACAAGCAAAAGGTACCTGCCCATGAAATCGTCTGAGGTGAAGAGCCCAGGGCTGAGGATGAGGGACCTGGAGGGAGTGAAAGCACAGCAGCCCCAGAGGAGGACTGTCACCATCCTCTCTCCCGATGCGGGGCTGAGCTCTGGTAATGAGTGACGTCCCACTGCACCCTGCTGAGCCAGGTGGGCTGCCAGGGCCCCCTGCCCACAGCTCTGCTCCGACTCGGCCTTCTGCAGCAAGCCAGGGACCTGGTGCAATCATCGGAAAGGCTCCCCATGGCACTGCCTCACCTCCTCCCCAGCCTCCCCGGGAAAATGTCCCCCCAGCGCTAGCAGGGCTCAGGTCCACAAAGAGGAGCATTGTGGTAGGGAATAAATTCTTCCCACGTATTTTCTCCAGCACAATGAAATAATGCAGGCCACGAATCTGACACTCTGCCTCTCGTGTTGGAGAAGTGAGAAGGTAGCTGGGTTTTAACATTAGCTCCTAAGTATAATTTCCTGTAATTGTAAAGCGCTTTAGAGATCCTTGTGAACTTGGGTGGATAGCTCCTAACTAAGTTGATGAATAACCCAGGACTGACTCATCTCCTAAACAGACCGAGCGCTGAAGGAGGGAACACGGAGAAAGGTTTTCCCTTCCATCAGCAACACTATCCAAACAACTGACCCTCTCCCCGAGAGATTAGTTCACAGCAGGTGAACTATAATCTGCTCTGATCAGCAGGCAAGGAAAGCATTCATTCCAGCTGCATTACAGCCAGAGCTTTTCTTCTCTTTTTTTCACACATTGTGAGCTCCCAACAAAGGGCTCCAGCTATCAGATCAAACAAACATTTTGCCACTTATTTGCAGAAATGGTTCTGGTCCCAAGTTGGGATGGTAACCAGCTAAAGACTGGCTGATGAGTATTTTTTCCTGGCATGGCCATCAGCACTTCCTCAGCTGGAAAATGGTCATTTGATAGCGTCCAGAGCCATACGCAAGTTTTTGATCGGGGTCAATTTTGTGCTGGGAAGTTGTTGCCAATTTATGATGCTAATCTACTGGAAAATTATTATTTGAGCATTACATGGTATTACCATCCATCTGATGCACTCGGTTGCCACTTGGAAAACATTTTTGACAAAACAATCACGCCATTTCTGGCTTTCTGGTTCAGACCCTCATGGGAAACCTACAAGATAACGTTAAAAGGTAAGTTTAAATTCCCAGATCTGCTGCATATTAGAACTCACAGACTCACTAGTTTTTATGTCACATATATTTCCCGAAAACCAGCAGCAGTAAAGCCTTCATTATCTCACAGCCAGTAACCACCCATCTCTCTTTTCTCCTCTCTTTCTCTCTGTCTTTGGCCAACAATCTTATCACTTCTCTCCTTGCTAATGCCATTGCCTTTTCTCCACAGGTATCAATCAGACTTTTCTCCTCACGAATCTGAATAACTAACAAAATCCAATTAGACTCAGAGCAATTGTTCTCAGCTAAGATTTAGTTTGAAGATGGCGGTTCTTATTTTTGGAGTGAAAAAGACCTTGTGTGTTTGAAAGCTTAGCTGTTTGGGTTGGGGGGCGGGGGGGTCTCTCCCACCCATACCTACAGGTCTGATAAAAGGTATCACCTCTGCCTACACATACAGCCTTGCTCTCCAATCCTGTTAACCACAGCAGGGGGGTGTTTACCAGGGATGGTGCCAACTGCTGGCCCCAGGAGCTTCTGCACAGCTTGTGGGTCAGTGGGGGCCCCTCTTTACCAGGCTGGAGTCGCGTACGGCTCGAAGAGACATCTTGTGGCCATATCATATACTGCACAGGAGTGATTTTGCGTGTTAAACATCTCTTGCGTGCCGAGGGCCGAGAACTGCCGGAGTACAATGACTAGTCACATTGGGCCAAACGGCAGAGGATGCCAAAATACCGCGCACCTAATTCAGCCTCCAGCCATTCTCTCTGGGAGCCTTCAGAGCATGAAGAAATTGGAAATAGGGACATATTACGTCCCTGTGCATTTAGCTGGGGTATAAGTATGTATGTAAGAAAGAAACAGCTTGGCAGGGGATGGCAGAGAGCTACAAAATCCCGAGTCACTAGGAGAAACCAGAAAGGGAGCAGCTGCTCGCCGTCTCCCAGTGCAGGACTCAGAGCCACCAGGTGAAGCTTTTGGGAGCCACGTTCAAGCAGGAGGAGGAGGAGGTGGTTCCTCCTGATCAGCACAGGATCCAAGGAAGTCCTTGCTGAAAGATGCTGGGGATGTAGAAAGTCCACCAAGGTCGAAGTAAAGATTGGACAAACATCAGGAAAACAGAGCTCCACCGAGTGCAACTGAGCCGACAAACCACAGCAGTGTCTGGAGATCCCCTGTGCTGCAGACACTCATTCTGGGAAAGCTCCTGGGGGAAATTCAATGTCCTTGCCTTGCTGTTGCTTTTCCCGAGGCATCTGCCCACAGCTACTGCAGGAGCCCTGCATACGGTGCTAGGCAGACCTGGGTCTGACCCGGCAGAGCTGGTTTTACACTCACGTGTAAAGCTACAGAGGAAACTGGGAACATCCCGGGAGCATGGAGCAAGTGCCAGTTTGATCCTGACTTCTCTTTGAGAGCTGACGCGGAGGTGAGCAGTGAGAGCACATTGGCAGCGGGGAGCCTCAGCTCTCCGTCTAATGTGGGTAAGGTCAGGCTCAGCACCAGGGTTTTCAAGTGAACTGGGAAAAGAGTCTCTCGAAAGGAGGAAGCCGAGGGGCTGTCCGGACCAGCTGGGACGATGCTCTAACTCATCGGCAGTGAGTGGTGAGGCTCTGGTTAGTCTGTGGCTTGTGACAGTTGTGCAATGAAAACCTCATTGCACATGGCTCTGTACAAGAGTGCTGGTGGCCTGTCGGGGCTGTCCTCTGTGCCTGGGGCTCTCGGGGACACTTGCCAGCATAGAGATGCTGCTGTGCATGGGACAGGCAGAGCTTCCCGCCTCGCTGGGAAGGGGCCACCTCCACTGCTTCCCGCTACCAGTACTACTGCTCTCCTCTCAACAAGTGACCCTTTGCTGTCCTTCACCCACACAGCCCCCAGCAATCACCCAGAAAAGGTGAAACACTGCAGGTCTGTCATACCCACGTGCTGGGAGCAGGACCCATTGCCCACTCCCAGCCACTGAAACAGCTTGAAATAAGTCCCATTTAGCCCCATTCCCTGACTCTCCCCTTTGTTTTCTTTCATTTCAAAATGTATGGCAGGACTCTGGCAAGCAACCTTCCTCTGCCCAGACCCCTGACAGTCAGACCCAGCACACCAAAGCCCAGCACTAAAGTGAGGAGGTTTGAGTATTTGAAATAGCCCCACCCCTCCCAGAGGCTTTCACTCAATATGCCGCATGGAAAAGCTTCCACTGATGCTGGGACACTCTTGAACATCAGATTGAGGCATGATTTTAAGAGTGCCAACATCACTGACTGAGGCAGGAGGAGGGGGCTGGACATCAGGGGACCCTTGTGCACCTCCCCAGCTCTGCAGCCACCGGTGAGGCAGACTGCTGCCCGTGGCTTCGCTGTTTTGGCTGTACGTGCTTCAGGTAAACAACCATCTCTTGGACCCTGGCTGTGGCTATCGCCTCCTGTGGCAAGCAGGATACAAATACGCAGGAGCCGGCATGCCAGTGCACACCTGTAAGGGAAACACTCCTGATATAAGGTGATGCACCAACACTGATCCCCACCTACACCAATAACATGTTGCTTGGTCTTGGCTTGCTATGAATTATCCCCTCCTGCTCCCTTGCCTGCCTGGGCCCCCATCCTGAAGTCCCCCATCCCTGGGCAGGGGAGGACGGGAAGCTGAGGCTGAGCTCTGGCTTCACCTCCCATATTCCTTGCCTGGTCCCCATCCCCTTCTGATCATGGTGAAACATCCCAAAACACGTCCACCCCCCAGGGTCTGAAGACCTGGTCCACCACCCCAGAGCCTCCATGCACTGCTACATGAGGGATGCCCCGGGTTTCAAGAGATACACAGCTCAGTCCCGCAGCTAGCTAGGAAAGGGGTTTAAATTAATCTTTGTTGGCTCCTTCTAAATGCTTCCTCCATGATTAACACCAGAGGTGATTTTGATAGCAGGATTCATCGTCAAAATAGCTTATAAAACAATTCCATAAAACTGTGTAAATCTTGTGTTGATCTTACTTTTTACAAGGAGTCTTAAAGCCATATATCCCAGCGCCATTTACAAGGTTGTTGCAGGTGTGGGACCAGCCTTAGAAATACAGCTACTACTTAAACTGTGTATTTTACGAGCCTGGGGAAACATCCGTTTGAACTGTAAAAGGAGCTTTCCAGCCCGCTTGCTTCTTTGTGAGAGAGACTGAGCCATTGCCCATCGGACTTCAGTGCCTCCTTAGTCGCAGCCGAGGTGCGGGGACAGGATTCCTTTCTCAACACACCTTAGCAAAGTTTTCCAGTACATTGAACTTTGGCTTCAGGAGGAGCTGGGCTCCCCAAGCCCAGGTTTCACTGCAAGCCACTGAGCACCTGAAAACAGCTTGCCACTTGCAGACGCGGGGCTGTTTTCCTGTGGCTGCAGTCATTCCTCCGGTGAGGCTCACAGGCTATTTACTGGTGCTCTGGAGCACAAAGAAACAAGTGGAAAAGGGAAGAATGAGTAGCCCAATCATGTAAATCAGATGGTAGAAGACATTTAAGTAGGCAATATATACTGTAATTACATGATAGGTATTTAATAGGCATCAGGCCGAGTCTGCTGGGGATAAAGGAAGAGCCAAGAGAGATTTCTCCCCTTGAGTTAAAAATTATCAGGATTTTAACCCCGTATTAACACTCAAGATTGCATCCCATCCTCCATGCCCTCTGAGCTCTCCTCTGGCTCCCAGCACAACAGTCCTGAGATTGTTCAAACTACAGGAGCTGAGCCCTCCTCCCATAGTGTCCACTGAACATAGCATCTGTTAGGTCCCAAAACGTCACATACCTCTGCTTTGCAGGGTACACGGGCAGCTAGCTGCCACACTGCACCCCAAAGAGCACTGTGGTTTTCAGCTGGATACATGGGCTCCCCATTTATAACACTGGGAGGAAATGGGTTGCACTTGAGTTTGAAGTTCAAGGGACTCTGGGTTTTAACAAGGATTTGTTCTTTGACCTTGGCCAAGCTGCTTATTCCTTCCTTTAGGGAGCAACAAGGTTCCTCCGCCTACATGTGACCTGGCAAAGAGAAACCCTGGTGACCTGCAAAGCAGTACCACGATTGTGACATGGAGCTATGGGCAATCCTCTGCCCCACTGTCCCCACCTTCATCCTCCTCATCAGATGCCTGGCCTCACCTTCCCAGCGGATGTGTCTCAGCGCCCTCTTATCTCCTGCTCATATCTTCTGTGTAAGACCAAATATTGACACTGTTCAGGAATGACCCTTGGCTGTGAGCACATCTCCTAACCTTCAAGATAGCCCTTGACCCCTTCCCTGATCCCTGAAACGCACAGGATAATTGCAGGAAAGGGTCACGGTGACTCACTTAAAAGCTGTTTTACCGCAGTTGGAGGGTTAAGCCCAACAAATGACTTCTGCTTTGCAACAGCTCTTTCTGAAGGGTCTCAGCAACACTGAGTGACAGACGTTTGGATCAGTATCGTATCATCATCCTCAGCTAAAATGAGCTTTTCGCTAGCCCTGCCAAAGCTCCAATTCATTATGTCCCTCAGATTTAATAAAAACTGAAGAAAATCCTTCCTTATTTTTCTAAAATAGGTCTTTCAAAATAGCTTCCAGCTCCTGAATTTGACAGTGTCTTAAACCAGTACAGCGGCTGTGGCATGTGATGCCTGAAGAAACACCAAGCTGGAGGGGCTGGGATCATCTGCGGGTTACCTGCTTGTACAGCACCTGACACACTGCATCTCCTTCCTAATCAGGGGTTGTTAAGATGTTGTGGCAACACAATTAATAATACAACATTATATGAAATACTTTCTATATTTAATGTACTAATTAGCCATGATAGTAACTTTATAGTTGAATTTCTGAAACACCAGTATCTGAATCTCATTGGTATGTAGCTTCCCTGGGACTTGATAAAGTGCTGGGCTCATTCAACAATGTTCCCCTCAGCCAGAGCAGTCATCTGGGGTCCTTCCCTCTCCCCTGGCTATTTATCTCCACAAAACACGAAGGGGTCTAATAGGAGTCTAGTCCACACACAAACCTGGCTGAAACCTGCCTGTTTGAGTGATTGAGCAGGGACAGATAGACCGATGTGGGCAGAGCAATCACACACACCCCTCTTTCCTTTGGAAACAGGCTAAAAATAGGGGACAGGCAGTAGAAAACCAGACAGGAAGGCAGGAATAGATCTGTCAATAGCTCCTGTCCTGTTTCCTGCTTATTAGCATCTCTCGGCAGATGTCGAGAGGCATCTTAGAAACCCTCCAAAGCAGCGTTCATTTATCAGACATTTCTTAAATTGAGATAGAGGGAATTTGGACCCTGTACATTTATGGGCATCCCAGGAAAAAATAAGAAAAAAAAAAAAAAGAGAGAGAAAAAAAATCTCTTCTGAGTGCATGCATTGTATATCACAGAGAATTTTGTTTCTATTCTTAGTGCAGCCACAGACCATCTGTGGACTTTGTACTACATATATAGCTAAACGACCGCGTCACACCGCTCTGTCTCCCCATTCCCTTGGTGCTGCCATTGCTCTGACTGCGATCCCAAGGAGAGCAGGGGACAAAACACATGCTTTAGCAGCAGTGGTCCTCCCAGGAGGTGAAATGCTTAAATTCTAGGTCAGACTAATTTGCTGTCTACCAAAGCTTGTCAGCAAGATGTTAATGAGGGTGGGTAGGAGAGTATGACACAGGTTTCAGCTTGCTATGTTAGTACGTTGTTCCAGAGGTGAGAAAAGGGGTTTTTCATCAGGGCAATGGGTCAGCCCTCCCTGCAGCCGCAGCTGCCGGTGATGGTGTGCGTTGCTCACTAGATGGCGAAGGCTGCCTTCCTCCCTGCAGCCCACCGCCCCGCAAAGCTCCTCCAGAAGCAACCAGGGATGCCGCTGGGGATGGAGAAAAGGGTTTTGATCACTGAGGGGAGGTTTAGGGGAGACATTTGGAGCCTGCTAAAGGCACAGGGGAAGGGAGGGTGGGTTATTAAGTTATTCAAATGGTGGTAAGGTTCTTCTTGAAGAGATGGTGCCATGTGTTTGAGGATCGCCCTCTTCACCTGATTTGAAACGGACCTTTAGGTGAAGTCCCAGCTACCAAGAACTGGTAGGGGAAGAGATATCCCAGTGAGCCTTTTCTGCAGATTTCCTCCAACCTTCAGGAGTCTCCCTGTCTTTTCACCAGCAGGATCAAGCTGACGTGACCCACATTTGTCTCTCAAATCTATCTGGGGAGGACACAGGGTGATACAAACTGGGATTAGTCCATCCTGAGTCCCTGAAGTGTTCTTGGGGCAAAAATCACCCTTTCGAGATGATGGCTATCTAACAGAGATGCTCCATGACAATGTCCGTCAGCCACAAGAAATGTCAGTGCAAGGCTTCTGCTGCTGCCATGGGTTCAGCCCTGACCATGTAGAAAGCTGTATGCCACCTTCACGGCACCCTTCCTCTGCTGTCCCAAGGGTGTTCAGCAGATGCAGGATTGCAACAGCAGGGACAGGAGCACGGCAGAGCCTGATTTAAGTCCTTCCACAGAGGCTGTGGATGTTAAAGCTGAACAAATCTCATGACTTGCCAGGTTGGGAGACTTGGCTGCCCCAGGTACCTGCAGTCTCTCATCCACAACTAAGGAGGCATGAGAAAGGACAACGCTTTACCTAGGGCACTTGGCTACCAGCCAAAGATGTCATTCTCAAAAAAAAAAGAAAAAAAACCCCACAAATTAAAAAAAAAACACGAGTGAGACAAAGCTGTGAACCAAGCAAGACTGTTTTGAAAGTGTTCATCTGCACTAGCGAGTCATAAACCAACACAGCAGCTATGAAAGCGAGTTAGAGGAGGGTAATTTCAGGCCCATTTTCAGCAGCAGCTGGCTCCCAGGAACGTCCTGCTCTTGCAAGTCATCAGTGTTTACAAGGCAAGTTTTGCACCGTTGTAGCCAGGGTCCCTTACACATCCTTAGCTATTTGCAAACAGCTTCTCACCCACAAGTGCCAGTATTTTCGGTAATACCAATTCAAGAGAGGAAGAAAGCCCTCTACCAGATGTCTGTGTTGTCAGGTGAAGAACTGGCTGAAACAAACTCAGCCCTGTAATTTCCAGGCTCCCCATCTGCATTGCTGGCTTTACTTTGGCCATGGCCGGTCTGTAGCTCGGCTCTCAAGCAGCCACATTTAGGCACGAGCAACATCCTACAGTTCTTGGCTATATTGGACTTGAAAACCTCAGCTCAGCTGGTCTTCTGGGTGATGCTGGCTACCTGGGCCCAGGTGTGTTCAAATTCACATGTGCCCTGTCTGCCCAGTCCATATGAACCTGCTGTTGAAGTCTGCAGAAAGGGGCAGGGCATGTGTGCGCTCTCACGGGCACCCAGTTCCAGCGTGAGTGTGGTGTTTGTGGCGTTCAGATGTCAGCTCAGACATCTGAAATGTACTTGTACGTAGCAGAGCATCACCCTTTCCTCCCCATGAGATGCCCTTGTGAGACTGAAAGCCTGTCCACATGAACCTCTCAGCAGCACCACCAGCAAGTCCACCCCTGAGCCTACAGACATGTGCTAACACACGTGACTAGTGGTATGTGGAATATATGCCCAGACATTAATATATAGGGCAGCAAACGGGTTTTTGAACATTGCTCACAGCCATTTGGCATGAAATTAGCCCTGAGGGTAACATTAGGCAGCCTGAGTTTTTTCATTGCTTCTTCCAAACCAGGATCCATTATACCCCATACTACATCTTTTGCAGAATAATGCAAATGTATTTCTATTCAGAAACCCAAGGCTGTTCCTACCCAGCTCGCTGGGATATGAAAATACCTGGAAGGTGGTACTGACATTTTTCCTGAAGCTCTTTCCTATTTAACAGAAGCAAAGTCACGTTGCTGAGAGACCCCTTAGTAACAGGAAGCAGTTGTCCGATTTAAAGAACCAGCTAAAAAGCAAACAGCTTTGCCTCCTTTTTAAAGCCCCTCAGGACAATATTTACTTTTCTAAAATATCATTGTGCCATGGCTTTGGGACTTTGCTTGACAAACTTGGGGGTCTCTGAGCAGTTCAAAGTGGGCTTGACCTATAGCTGAGCATGGAAAACAGGAACTGCATATAAATAACTAAATTACAGAGAGATCAATTCTCAGTCAACTCATTAGCAATGCCCGACGTCTTTAAGTGATAACTCCACTCTCTAAGACCTTTACGTAATTACTTGCACAAGGCACATTTTACCCTTTGGTTCGCAAGTTTCATAAATGAAGGTTAAGTTTACTTAACCACCCAGGATTTACCAGCCATGTTAAAGCATAAAATGCGCGTGCTGCCAGGTGTCTCTGCAGAAACTGCCTTGTTGATTCAGAGACTCCAAGGTTAAATGATGGCTCCTGAGTCCAAGTTAGTTTCCCATTGGGGAACGGGAGGATCTGCTCTGTAACATTGTACCACAGTTCAGCCGAGGTTGATTTAACGAGGCTTGGAGTTAAGATAGCAGTGATTGCGAAAACCTGAATGAAAATCAGGGGTTTGCTGTACATCGCACCCGTAAAGGGGATCTTGAGTGTGTCACACTCCAGCCGGTTACAAAAAGATGCTATACATTTTGTCCTAGCCAGATACCTGTTTTTATCTACTATCTTTCTATCTACACTATTCACACACATGCACATCTACAGGACGCATGTTTATATAGCCTGCATATCTCTTACTCCACCCAGTCCATACAACTGAGCGGTAGGCCAAATTTTCAGCTGATGTAAATCAGCATAGTCCTATTAATGTTTTTGGCAAGTCGCACTAGCCAAGGATAGATTCGGTGTTTTCAGTGTGGTGAGTTTGTACCTATGTGTTTGATTAACCCTTTCTTGACAGCATTTTGGATGTCCTGGTTGTACGCTCCCCACTTTCACATACATTCAAGTTTTTCAGCCACCATTGGAGCACCCAACAGCTTAGTAAAGCTTGTTTGTGTACCAGGAGAAACCGGGTCACAGGCTGTGAAGCCACTGGCTTGTGTAATGCAGGAAACCTGGGAGAGAGCAGCCCATGGGACAGGTGTTTTCCATCTGCCAACCCCCACTCTTTACCTGACAGCAAAGCTGTCCAAATTCTGCCCCTCAGCCCAGGTACGCTCCACCACAGCAACACGATGGGCCATGATGCTGTCTTCCCAGGAAGGTCCTCAGGCATGCCCAAGGCTGGACCCACCACTCCATGGAGTGCTTCAGCAACCTCTCCCCACTGCTGCCTCTCCCAGAGGTCCTGCACTCCCTCCTTCAGCACATGGCCAAAACAGAGAGGTGTCTCCTCATGGGTCACATGTGAAACTGGGCAGGAGCTGAGAACTGGCATGCACCTCAGGTAGGGCAGAACGATCTGCTGGGGACCTCTTCTGGTCCCATCAGATGACAGGGATGCCTGAAGTCTGCTCACCTGAAGTTTGCTGAAATGTTTGGTCACATTTCCAGGCACCTGACAGAGGAAGGATCGGTGTATCTGGTGTTCCACTGTCTTCAGATGGAGTGAGCTAGACCATCCTGGTGAAAAGTTTGGCTCTCACAGCCATGCCATAACTGCTCTGTCACTCAGAGCAACCCACTGGTGTTCTGACAACCCCGTTATCCCCCTCTGATCCTGGGGAAAGTGCATAAAAGCACACGGTAATGTAACTTGCCATTCCTTTTTACACTGACAAAACATTGACCCCAAGTCAGTCAGTGTCACAGCATGAGAAAGCTCAGCTTTCCTCCTTCCCCAAACCTACAGCCTGCCTGAACCCGCAAATCGTGTTCTGTTCAAATTCCCACTGCTGTCCTCTTTTTTTCTAGAGACCAAAAGAAGATCAATGAAAGAGGTTTCCAACGCATTTGTTCTTTCACTGTGATCATCCACAAAGTTGACTATATAGGGAGGTCTACAGTCCTAATGCTCCTGTGTGCCAAAAAGTTAGGTCCAAAAAGTTATGTGTTAGACATCTGATGGCAACAACATCCACACATTGGCCTATGGAATATCACAGGGAAATTCCTACATACCCAGTAATTCCTACCAGCAATACAGGAGAGTGCTACAAAGGTCTTACTTCTACCTCCACTTTCCCCAAGCCTCACTGGAGTTGCAGAGTTGTCACTAAAAGAGAACATCTGTCCTCAGGTTTCAAAGCAAAGAAGATAGATGGCCGCAAAGACCTGAGTGAAAGTTCTCCAGGACAAGGAAAACAGTCCAGATGATTTTGGATTCACCTGTAAAACTTGGCTTTGTGACTTAGATAGAGCTAATCAGTACCTAGGTGCTGCCAAGTTTCTAAGTTATTTGGAAAGATAGTTTTTAAGCTGTGGTGCAGTTGAGTAGCGATCAGTGTTTGCCCACTGCTGACTTGGAAACGTAAGCTCTGCTCGAGCTGCCAACACAGGGTTGGAGCTGTAGGTGTCAGTGCACAGGTGAAAATGGCTTGAACTAGTTGTATCTACATCATCATCATTAGACCTGAATTCAAATGTGAGTCAGTCCCATTCTGCCAAATTTTCTTGCGGTGGACCTAGAGGCAGAATTTGAGCTGATAGACGTTAAAGTGAACGAGTATAAGTATAGAATTGTCTTGTTTCATACACACCAGTAGGATGAGTTTAATATCCTTTCTACATATTTTAAACTATATTTAACAATCTATAACCACTTCTATTATAACCACTGATGAAACACATTACTCATATCTGAACAGGATTATAGCATCTCTCTACCACTGATTATCCACTTTTAACAATGGAAACTGGATAAATGGTCAGCAGTTGAACTTTTAACACAACCAATGGTGACAGGTCAGAACTTCCACCCTCTACGATTCTGGGTGCTTCTGTGCTTCATGCTCTTCTTGAGGGACTGTTGGTGCAGCCAGCATGGTCTGGGGGTATAAACAAGGCAATGTTTGCAAGGGGAGGTAGTATCTTTTATTAGAACGCACATAGTTGGACAAAGTAGGTCAAGCTTTAAAGCACATGAGCCTTTCTTCAGGTCTTGCCTAATTAAAACCCTTTGACCATTCTTCTTGCAAATCTAAGTGCGATTTTAAAGGCAGGATAGAAGTGGTGGTACAAAGATTTTGTAAAGGGCTTAGCACAATAGGCTATACATTGCAATAACTAACCGTTAGTCTTGGGGAAATAGCTCAGCCTCTGATCTGACATTTTAGCAGCTAAGAGCTCTGGCTAACAGATCCTACTCTGAATTACTCTCTCAAAACCTTATCAAAAGGAAATGGAGCCTTTTGAAATCGCTGGCATCTCTGGAAGACTGGTTTATCAAATTTCCCCTGGTTCAAGCAGAAAACCTCTGTTTTCCTCTGCTCTTTAACCTCTTATTTAAAATGTCGTTTTACTTTGAACTGTCAAAAGAGGCAGCAAGGGAAGCAGCTAGCTCACCATCAGAAGGAGGTGAAAGCTGAAACTTTACCCGTCCTTAGTGAGTTTATCCACATATCAATGGCATGCTACACCAATGTGTTTATTTTTATGACTAGAGCATATCCCTTAACCTCAGGGATCCGAACATTTCCCTGGAATGTACAGACGTTTTGTATCATTTATTTCCCAGTGGCCCTTCCCCACACCAGCTCCACACACGCATATATAAACACACACGCTTCTGTTCACATTCTCTTGATCATACTGGTGTACACAACCAGACAGCAGCTTAACACAAACACACACACACATTCCTATCCATAGCATTGGTCTTATCTATAGCTCTCTGCATAAAATATAAATGTAGGCATTCCTGTATTTAGATGTACGTATTTACAACACATACATGAACATAAATAGCTATGATTTGTGTGTGCATCTATTTATACAAGCCTACATGCACATGTATGTACCCAAATGTTTGTGTGAAAATGTACATATATGGAAAAACAGGATTGCAAATGCCACCATGTCCCATGGATGCTCAGGACCTTTCTGGGTGGCTTCCGTAACCAAGGGAAAGCATTTGGATGGGATCCAAACAACTTCCATCAGCTGAACACTTGGATTTCACTTACCTCTGTCTCTGTATCAATTTTAAGGGGAAAACTACTGCTTGGAGCTAATAACCAAAATGATGGACCAGATTCCCCCTCAGAAGCTCTAGAGCAATTAGGATTCTGTGAAGCTGCTGCAGCTTTGCTCTATTATAACTATGTCCCCTTGCCATATTGACTCAGGCTCTAATGAGATATTACCAAGCACTGAGGTTGCATTCAAACCCTTATATAAGCGGCCAGCTGAGGATTGGACTCTTTTATCATTTTGTGCTGCTTACTGTGGGCCAAGGTCTTCAGCTGGTGTAAATCAGCACAACTCCACTGAGGCCATGAAAAATGAGGTGCATAAGTTAAGCATCTGTCTCAATGGCTGATGTTTATCTTTGCTCCCATGGCCTCAATTGCACTTAAGATGAATGTAAACCCATGAAAACAGTTTAATGGGACATGGGCTTTCTGCTGATCATCTGCATGCAGCTGAATTTTACTCCATTTGATTGCTAAACCAAGTTCAACAGATATGCATGTTATAAATAATTTGTCATGCTCTTAGGCGCGTTCCACCCCAGGCCACAAAATGTTCGCAGTAATTGAAATATACAGCCAAATTCCAAGCTAGCATAAATCTCCACTGATGTCAAGCCATATGGAAATCCATATGATTTGAGGGCTGTAAAAAAAAAAAAAACAACCCACCATGCCTTCTAGCAAGAGACTTATGCAGCTCAATCTGATTAGTCTATCACAAAGAAGATTAAGAGGTGACTTCACTAGGATGTCCAAGTACATCCTTGGAAAAAGAAAATACCAGGTACAGAACAGTTCTTTAATCTAGCTGAGAAATGCCCAGCAAGATTCATTGCTTGGAAGTAAATGCCAGACAAATATGAATAAGCAATAAAGCATAGATTCTTTTAACACAGAATCATTGTTCAAAGGGTAAGGTGGACTCTATCATTGAAAGTCTTCAGATCAAGGTCAGATGCTTTTCTTCACAAGATTCTTTTGTCTAGCATAACTTGCTGGGTTCGATACGACAGTAACAACACCAGCTGTTGAATCTGAAGTCATCTAAGAGGCTGTGACTATTTATAAGAAGCCAGTGAATTAAGATTGAGAAAAGCCACTGTACTATCAATAGGATTACATTTACTACAGATTGATTTAACTTCCACTTGAAAATGCTTGTGGAACTGCTAAGCAAAAACTTAGAGCAGAAACCACTGAACTTGATAAAATGCAGAACTGAAGGACAAACTAATGATGCATTCTCTTCATAATTATTTATTTACTTTAAAGCCTGGTCAGCCATCCCTGAAATCACATTTTTAGAGCTGCAAAACTAAATTCTGTTAATTTCCTTCCAATTATACCACAGGAAAAGAGATGAGGCCTCTCAAACGTGAAAGAAGAAATATTAGTGATCACAAGAAAGAAATCTGTATCTTGCTAGCACTGCATTCCTCTGCAGCAAAATCGATGGTTTTCAATGGATCCCAACCGCCAACTGCTGCGGTTGCTCCAAGTTAGAGCATTTATCCTAAGAAAGGCCCAGGTGCCAAGTTCATTTTTTTAAAAAAGTTTCCAAAAAATGTCTTTGCACCATCTGTTCTCTAGCAGTGGTGCATTCCTCAGGCCACGATGTCATCAGCTTCTCGTTATTATTTTTAACATTTCTTCGAAGTCAATCAAAATCAAAGACAGAACAACAGATTTGGGGTGTTTGTGCTCTGTTTGCACGCTACATTGTGCCGGAGGTACATAAGGTTATTTGGTTATTTCCATCTATGGCTCTTTGGCAGCAGAGCTTGAAGTCAGAACCCCAGCTTGTCAAATAGATTATGATTACATCTAATACATAATCACAATGAAAATGAGATTTTAGATGAAAATCTAAAATTGGGACGGTGTGAGAGTGAAACGAGCTCGCTCCAGGCAGCTTTCTAAATTCAGTCACTGGTTCAAATCCCGCCCAGAACCCACAGGGCAATGCAGAATCCCTAAGTTTCTTGGGAACCAGTCCCATACTTTCACTGAAGTCAGCAGGATGCTTTGTTGTGCCTCTGCTGGAAGCTTGGGAAGGTTTTAAACCAGGGATGTCCCAGTCTGGGGTGTACGCACCCCCTTTGCAGTACATTACGAGGGGGTACTTACTCCGAAGCAGAACGGGGGCTGTTGGGGCCAGGAGGATGCATTTGCCGACTGTGCTCTTGCCAGGGGCAATACCCGCAAAGGAAGAAAAGGTTGAGGGAAGCCATGCTGCAGATGCAGAAATAAAACCCGCTTCCCAGAGAAATGAGCAGCAAAGCCCAGAAGTCCAGCTCTCACTAACACATTATTGGCTTCCCCGTGGCTCTGCTCAGCTAACAGCTATGTGAGTAGCTGCTGCTTTATCCGGCCACACTGCTTACCTGTGATTTAGGAAATAAACCTGCACAGATTGGGATTAAACAGACAGGGTGGAGGTGCAGGGCACTTCCCTGGGGTTGGCAACTGCCAAAGAGATTGGCCGGTGGCACTTCAAAGCCGGATACGGCTCAGCAGCAATCCTGCTAGGGCTGGAGGGAGACTGCAGCCAAACTCCAACCAGGGAAAGTGCCACCACCCTAGAAAAAGGCCCAGCCCCTGGGGACATATTTGTGGTATTCGCTGGCCCCTAGCAGTGATGGATGTTGTTGGATAGAGCCATGGGGAACATGTTTCTGGTGTCAAAATAGACTCCAGCCCTATCTGATGTGCCCTATCTGATCTGATGACCAGTGAGTCATGACCAAAGGTGACTGAATCATGTCAGGTCTTTGCTCTCCAGAGAGGTCACTAACTTGCAATGCAATATCATAGAATCATAGAATTGTTTAGGTTGGAAAAGACCCTTAAGATCATCGAGTCCAACCATTAACCTCACACTGCCAAGTCCACCGCTAAACCATGTCCCTAAGCACCACATCTACCATATCTGATGGTTAGATGGTTACAGCAGTATTTCAGCCTCAGATAAGGCTATATCATGCTGGAATATTAATGATATCATTATACCTAACCACCAAGTCATCTTGCCTCTGTAGAGATTACCCACCCTCGCAGAGCAAAACCTTGAGCCTCTCCAGACAGCAACTGAGCCCCAGTGCCCCAGGCTGAATGCAAGTAAATGTTCTTTAATTCTGGCTGCTATAAGGCCCTGGGTGTTTTTCCCCTCAGAAAGAGTGAGGGGGAAACAAGAGGTAATTAATACAGAATCAGTATGCACATTTTCCTCTGGCAAGTTCAAGGTCAAAGCAGCAGTTGCCCCGCTACATGGTGCTAGACACCAGAAGCAGATAGAAATTGCTGTAGAGCAGAGACTATGGCTTGCACTTGGCAAAGAGGAGATCTCCAGACACTTAGATGACAGCAGTTTGGAGGATAAATTAGGCTTCCTGATCCTACTCTTTAAGCCCTTAAATGACTGGAAGGTAGTAATCCAACAAGTGTTTTTACCATCAATCCCTTGTTCCTGAGCCCATCAGACAGATAAGCATTGAATAGTTTACAGCATGCAGCTGAACCCCTTGGGGATCACTACATGGCAGCAAATAACCCAAAAAGTTTGTGAACCTGCAGGCAAGGTGCTGCACAACCCTCCTCACAAACCCTCTCTGTAAGACAGACAAGTCAAAGTCAAAGGTTGGAACAACTCTCTGGTTCCCTCCCCTCTCCCCCCCCCCCCCCCCCCAGTTTGTTTCTGATTATTTTGCACACACATCACAAGGCAAAAAAAACCGTGTCTTTTTTCACTAGGGAGGGGAAAAAAACCACACTTGATGGTACTTTAAAGAAACTTCTTTTCTTTCCTTTCAAAAACAACAATTCAAGTAAATTAATAGGACTGGTCTGATGAGTATGAGTCATTTTCAGTACAAACTAACCACAAAATCTGGAAATCTGGTTTTAAATTTAGAGGAGAAGACAGAAAAGAAAATATTATAAAATAATTCATGCATTTTTTTGAAATATGAAATATGCAATATTACCAGTGATCAGAAGAGAACGATAAGCTTCCAACATCAGAGATCATAATGTAACCTCTGAGCCATGGCCAAGCAACAGAGCTCTTTAGTGACCAAATAATTGCAGAGTTTGAAATTGCAATATTATACCGTGTAACTAATGCAGAGAATAAACTCTACTCCGCATGTGTTTTTACAGCTTGATACTCCATTAACATTAATAGGTTCTTCTGTCAATCTGCATAGATTAGCGTTTGAGAAGGGTCTCCTCTGTCTTCCCAAATTATTTTTTTAAAGCTGTGACCAGTTCATGTGTCTGTGTCTACTCCTACTCTATTTTTCTGTATTTCTCTCACACACAGATATCCTCCCCAAAATGCAAACTGATTTTCTGTGGACATACATATGTTTCCTATTGACGGCTGTGGGATCCGCGTGGGTGTTTGTCTGTGACTTACAAACACGCACATGCAGGCTCATATGCACTTAGTATTATTTGTGTTGGAAATCTTAAGTTTAAATTATTTCTTCAAAAATCACATAAGAAATGCTAGCAGAGATGAGAAGAAAATAGTTCTCTAAAGCAGCCCCCCATGATATTCGTTAAAAGACTTTTTCTTCCTACAGCCCTGAACAGCTACAACAGAGAAAACTGAGCTCCTAAGGACAATTGTAATGTGCATCCCTGGCTTCAGATCACAGTTGCTTTAGCAACACACCAAAAGACACGCTAGCTCTTCTCTTCGCTGGCTTAGCTCCCATAGCTTTCTCCTCCATGTGAGCTAGGTCACTAAACAAGCTGGAAAACGAAGCCTCCAGCTTTTTGCCCCGTCCTAGCACGGGCATCATAGCCCAGAAGTGCAACCAGCAAGCCAGCCTTGCTCTGGCTCAGCTGCAGCTTAGCTCCACAGCGATTTTCCTTTCCTCCCTGGGCTTTTAGCTTGGGCAGCTTTGGGTGTATGTCAAAATCACGTGCATTCCTAACAAAAAGACCTTGTCAGCCTTAAAATTTTACAGTTTTACAAAGAAATAGTATCCATATATATATATATAAAAATAGTTACTACACACACAATACAGCTTTGCAAAGAAATAGTCAATATATATTGTAACTACACACATGCACACACATATATATAAAAATTAAAGACACAGCATTTTTGCGTGCCTCAGCCCCAGAAACAGCTGATGTATTAGGGCTGAAAGATTATGCAGGTATCGACCTGAGGCAGCAGTAGTGTGGGATAATTTAGTCCCAAGGGTTAATTGACTATGAATGATCTTAAGATCACCAAACAACCTAACTAATAGCTTGTAAGATGAGCTTTACATACAAGACACGTACAAGACATAGCATCTTGCAATATCCCACACGTTACTATATGCCTTCCATTATTGCAGATTCCATATTCTGTGGAATACGGTGCGTGTTTTATGCTGTGTGGTCTTTCTTATATATCGTGTGATACATATTTTACATTGCGTTACACGTTGTGTAAATTTGTACGTAAGCAAGGACTGGATGCCAAAGCATACTGACGACAAGCATGCAGTATCTGTTAAAAGCAGCCACCCAGGAGCCCGGCCGTGCTGGCAGGTACGTTTGGCACTGCGGTGTGCGGGGGGCACGGTGCTGCTGAACGGAGTCGGGACCATCTTCCCCGTCTGCAGAAGGAGAAAGCGGGGAGACGACGCGGCTTTCTGGCTAGGTCGCTTGGCTACACACAGCTCACGCTTCAAATTTTCTGAAATTTCACCCACCGACGTGTTAAAACAACACCTACAAGTGGCTTTCACCTCTCCTCTGCCCCAAACAGCACCTGAGCCTCTCGAGGGGAGAGGCACAAGGTGAGCAGGCAAAACCAAAGCGTGTGTGCCCGAGAGCAGCAAGCAGCCGGGGCCGGGGGGAGCAGCCTGCCCGCCCCGGGCTCGGCTTGAAGCTCACTTAGCAGCAGAAATTAAACTGTTTTGCCTCCAAACAGATTTGCTGGCCGAGGAAACTGCCAACAGCCAGCCCGGGTAGCAGCTGAGTGGGAACTTTCTGCCCCGCTGATTGTCACTAAAGCACCTGAATTCAGTGTAAAACACTGACTCCACGTTTAAGTCCTTGGGGAAGGAGAAAAGGAGCGGGATTTCTGACGATTTCGTGATTTTCACAAGGAGTTTTGGGGACCAAGAAGCAGCAGCAGCAGCAAGCCCTCGGCACACACGTGCTCTCGCGTTCCTGGTCGCAAGCACAAGGCGAGCCGGTGCCTCTGGGTTTGGAGCCGACCCCCTTCCCTAAAATAACGTTTGTTTAACGCGCATCGCCGGCTGTATTTAGCCTTGAAGCTTTGCTTTACTCGCTTTTTCCCCCTCCTCTTTCCTCCGGCCAGGAGTCCCCCTGCGGGGTGGGTACCAGGGGTGTACGCACAACCCGGGGTCCGGGTGGCACTAACGGGGGACGGACCCACCGCGCCGGGCTGACCCCGGCACCTCCCCGCCGGCACCGCTGGAAGGAGGGGGCCGGGTTGTGCCTCGCCGCGGCCCGGGAGCCTCGGGGAGGAGGAAGCACCGGCGACCGGGGAGGGGGGGGACGCACCGGGGATGGGGGGAGCATCGAGCGGGGGCACGGGAGCCCAGAGCACCGGGGAGCCCACCCCGCCCGCGGCCCCCGGGAGCTGAGCGGCTCCGCTCCCCGGCGTCCCGGCGCATCGCCCCGGCGGGCGGGGAGCAGCAGCAGCAGCAGGAGGAGGAGGAGGAGGAGGAAGAGGCGCGTTTCGGTGCGGGCAGGTCGGCAATCAGCGCGGGGCCCGGCACACGGCGGGAGGGGTCGGGGTCCCGTCCTCTCCCCCCCGGCCCCCCTCGCACCGCCCTGGGCTGCCCGCCGCGCGTGCCCGTGTGCACCCCGCGTGTGGGTGTGGGCACACGCATCATTTAAGGCATATCTGTGTCTCAATGGTCGTTTCGGTAATTAGGTACAGCTCAAAGGTCGTTCAGAGGTAAAAATTGTACATACGTATATATGTTTAGAGGGCATTTCTATATATATGGACATACACGTGTAAACGGCCGTATATTTGATAAAGTCTTCCCGCAAAGATCGTGTGTGTATGTATTCACCTATGTTGTACGTCTAAGATACCTGTAATTGTGTGTATCGTACGAATATGCCACTTCTATAATTTATAATCCTAGTTCTCATTTAAGAACATAATTCATCTAAATATATATAGTAAATTTACTTGAAGGATATACTTAAATTAAGGACAGACAGAAAATTACTTCGAAATATTTTCTACAGTATGTAGAACTGCATATGCAACGATTTCGAATTACAAGTAATGTGTATACAGCGTGCCTCATACGCATGAGGCATATTTCATCGCATGTTCCACAAACGTATTGTGTAATGAATTGCGAATTTGTCATGTGTGTCATGCATATATATACAGGTATAATTGTGTGTGAGTCCGCGCTGAACTTGTAAATTATCGGGGAACGAACAGGACGAAGTAGGAGGCAGAAGCCCCGGGCAGCCATCTATCAAAGAAAACCCACCCCGGGGGACATAAACAGGCTGATTTTGTTTCCGACCCTGGCTCGCCTCACCGGGAGAAATGTCACCGCGAAACCACGGGGCAGGGGAGCCGGTCCCGCCGCGGAGCAGCCCCCGGCCTGGGGCGCGGAGGGGGCGGCAGCGCGGGCCCTGCCGGCGCTGCCCCCGGGGCAGGGGGTCCCGGCACCCCCGGTCCCTGCCAGCCCCGGGCGCAATTGCCCCGGGCGGGTAACGGTGGCTGCGGGGCTGCAAACGCTGTGTTTCCCCCCGCTCGCTCTCGGGAGGAGGAGGCGCGGATGCCTGCAAACAAATCTCTGCAGAGAAATTAAAATAAAGATGCAACCAAAAAAGCACAATATAAAATAAAAATCGTGGCGAAACGGAACCCAACAGCTTCTCCCGGCAGAGCCTGCCCGATCCAAAGGCACTCGTTCTTTGCAGCAAAAATCAATCGGGAAAAAACCCCAACAACCCCGCTGGTTTTCTTTGACTCGGGACAAACGTTTTTCGACGTTTTTGTAAAATTATTTTGCACCAGCCCATGTGATTGTGCAAAAAACCTTTCGGGATCCAGCCGGCGAACGGCTGTGCGTCTCTGCCGCTCCCGCAGGAGCGAGAGAGGAGGGGTCGGTGGAGGGGGAAAGAAAAATTGCAAAAGGCGTGCGGGGGTGTTGCTAAATAGAAAGATGGAGGAAGGCTGAGAGATGCTAAAAGAGAATGGGGGGAAAGATGGTAAATTGCGAGGACGACAGTTAGAGAGGAGCTGGATTTCGCCTCAACTACAGCAACCCTACGGGGAAAAAGAAAGAAAAAAAAAGAAAGAAATGTGAAGAGAGCTGCAGCTGTGTGCCAGGTGATGGTGGCCGGAGCACCCGGCGGCCGGGAAGCGGTCCGGGACGGCGGGCAGGACGCAGCCCTCGGCCCCGCAGCCCGGCACCAGGCGCCCCGGGGAGAGCCCGCCTGTCCCGGAGGTTTGTTGCTCGCTAATGATCAACATCTTTATTTGCTAATTAGAAGTGCTTGGCGATGCCGGCGCCTTAGCGCACCGCCGGGAGGGCACGGCCACCCTCCTCCGCCGGGAGACCACCCCGTTTGGGGCATCTCTGCCGGCCCTGCCGCCGGAGCCAGCTTCCCGCATGCACCTGCACCGGGGGGACACCGAACACCCCCCTTCCCCTTCCTTCCAAAACCAGCAACAGCATCCTGACACCGCGCTCATGCACGGGGCGTTGCGCTTGAGCAAGTCCTGCAGCATCCGGCCGTTTTAAGCTAATGCAGTGAGATTTTTGTTTTCCCTTTTTAAAACTTGTATTTATTTATTTTTAATTTTTTGCCTCCGAGAGCAGCACGGTTCCCCGGGGGCGCAGAGCCGGTGCATTTCCCTCGGCGGGGCGCAGGGGGTGCAGCGGGACCGTGCGGGCCGGATCGGGGGGCGCGGCGGGGCTGCCCGCTGCGGGCCGAGGCGAAGAAGACCCGTCGGGGCTTCTACTTGTGTTTTTTTTCCTATTTGGGGGGGGGGGGGTCCCCTCTTTCTTTTTAACCTGTCCCTGGAGGAGCGAGCCGAGCGAAGCCGCCCCACACATTTCCCCCCAAAAAGAGCTGGGGAACCCACCCCAGCAGTCACCTCTCCCGCTACGTCTGAGCCCCGGTATCGCCCCCCTGGAAAGACGGGGAGCAGATGCTGAGATAAACGTCTCCAGCTCTGCAGCCGAATTCCCAGCAGCCCCAATAAGCAAACGCTGTCACCTTCCTGCTCGGGGACGGGCGAGACCCCCCGGCCCCAGCCCTCGCCGCTGCCACCCCAGTGAGGGACACCCCTCCCGGAAAGGCAGATTTATTGTCCCTAATCAGCAAATCGCTTAGGTCATTACAAGCCCATTACCGAGGGACGGGCGGGGCGAGGAGAAACCTTGGCCGCGACTTCCCGCACGAACCAGTGTCTTTGAAAACTGGAGAAGAGAAAAGGGTGCCCTGGGGAGTCCCCCGTTATCTCTCTCCTATAGGGATACCCCCCTGCTCCTTTGCTCTCATCTGCTGTTTTTCTTCAGCATCCTGTGGTCCCCTCGAAAGGGGCCCAGTCCCCCTAAATCTGATACCCCCATCCTTGCCCGGACCCCTTCCTGCATCATTTGCAGCCAAGGCAACGCATCTTCCCAGTAAGGCCCAGGGGATGAGACCATTTCACTGGGTTTGGTGGATTTTTTTTATACCACCCCCACATTTTACAACCTTTTCCCCTTATTTCGTTTCCCAGTCCCCCTCACTGACATGTTTTCAGTAAAAACACCGGGGATTCAGTGCTGCCTATGCTGTGGGTAATCTGGGGGTTGTTGTATTCATGCTGGCAGTGCATCCCATCAGGGAGAAATTGGGGGCACAGCCTCTCGGGTCTGCGTCCACTTGGATCCATACTAGGGGTCTAGCTTGGAGGAAGGCAAAGGGGGCGACGCAGCCCCCCTGAAAATCAGGACTCCTGTACCACCCCTGACGTGGCATACTGCAGCATCCCTGGTATCCAGGGTAGGTACCAGGGATATCACCAGCCACACGGAGCTGGGGGGTTACACAGATCCCCACGCTGGGGCCAGAGAGACCCTTGCCTCCCCCCTCACCCTTCTTACCTCCACCCTAGTAATTATGCAACCTCTCCTGACCCTGCTTTCTATCCCTTTTATCCTGGCCTCAGTGCCTGTTCGCCCAAGCAGGCAGGGCTGAGCCGTTGGAGATTGCTCTGAGGTCCTTCCATCTGGCACTTTCTCTCTGTTCCCCCACTCAATAAATAAAATAAGGGTCACCCTTTTTTTTTTTTTTTACTTTTTTTTTTTTTTTGGATCACACACCAAGGCCCATCACAAATGAGACCCCCGAGGCTTTGATGCCTGTGTTTGGACACAAGCAATTATCTCTAATTATTGTTTTGCTTTTCAGTTTGCCCAACTTTCCAACAGCCTTGAAAAGAAACTTCAAGGAGGGGGCTCAGCAGACTGAATGAGACATTTCTCCACGAAAGCCCCTCCCAGAGCCCCCTCTCGCTTCCATATTGAGAGACACAAAATCTTCACAAATGTTTAAGTACAATATGGGTTTGGCGAGGGGTTTTCTTTTCTTTTTTTTCCTCTTTTTTTTTTTTTTTTTTTGAAGATGATTTCTAAAGACACGGGAACATTTGTACAAATAAGGCGCAGATGGGAGTGGGGTGGGGGAGCACACTGGAGCTGAATATCTGGGAAGGGAGGTGAAATGGTTTTCAGCTGGGAAGGAAGTGGAGAAGCAGAGATTAAAACCCCCTTAGACTTTCCCACCACTCATAAATAATACATTAAATTGCACTTACTGCTTTCTGCTCACTGAGGAGCACTGGGCAAAGGCCTCAAGTCCTGAAGAAAATTCACAGTCTGGGGGAATGGCAGGATCGGGAGGCAGGAGTGGGGAGAAAGAATGATATTTTGGGAAACTGTCTGGAAGGATGGGAAACAACTAAAAATAACATATCAAGTCTATGCTCATGCATGTGTCACACACCTGCATATACACATACAGATCTGCATATGAGGCTTTTCTCCTCCTGGCAAAATACATAGGGATATATATATATATGCACCTACACACCCATATATATGCACACAAACATGCAGCTTGGGCACGAATATGCTGACAGACTGAAACCCATCTATGCACACAGGTATTACACACACACACACTCGCATACAGACAGTGGGTACAAGTGTGCACAGAGGGATATGCATACGTATGTTCACATCCACATGTGCATACGCACATCCACGGGTCCATCACATCTGTGTGCCCATAGACAGGAGGAGGTGGGAGAAGAATGTAGATAAATAGGTTGGTGCACTTGCAGTAACAACCATAGCCCCCTGCGCTGTATGTATATATGATAATTGACTCAGACTCACTAAAGTAATTTGAGCGCCAGGATTTTACTCGGGTTGCAAATTACATCCGTTCTAACTTCTTAAAGTGATGATAATAGCAACTCCGCAACACAGGTTTCTCACTGAATACCCAAAGCCTGGGTGTTTTAACTGCTAATCCACCATTTATTTAGCAATCCTCCACAGTAACCAGAGCAAGCTAAGCAAAATACATCCAGCCTGCTGAGACACATCTTTGGCTGAAGGACACCGATCATTTTCTGCGGCTAAAATTCTTCTGCAAATCAATGCCATCCAGTCATTAGTTCTTCACGAACCAGCCTAATGGGCCATCACATCTCCATCCAAGAAACGGAAAACACAGGCCTGCTCCTACCCCAGACCTAATTGCATAGGCCAAGGGTGGCAAAGGTGGGGGAGCTTTTGTTTATCGCTCCCCTCCTTTGGCGGTAGCACTGCAGAGAAGTGGTGTTATAAATATTTGTCTTTCTGCCCGGCTGTCTGTCAACATATCAACGTGTCTGTCTAAAGAAAGACTCTAACTGTACGTATATAAACATGAAGTGATAAGGCATGTGTATTTGTACACATCATGCTTATATATAGTGAGTGTATCATTATATATATGTGTATGTATACATACATGCGTATAAATAAACCCAGGCATGTATGTCCCTTGGGTATTTTATTTTACCACTTGATTATTAGCAGCGGCAGCAGTAATAGACATATTTCTGTCAGATCTAGACTGGTAACATAAGAGCATATTATCCTTTTAGGAAAGTAATTAGCATCAGGGATCTGATTCCTTTTGCTACCCTTTAATTAATTATACTTGGTAATGCCATCATTAAGAAGAGCAGAGTGTTTGTTCTTTTAATCTCTGTGTAAGGGACATGAGTTGGGAACAAGCTGCTTTGGGGTAGCTTTACTGCGCTCTTTATTCCACCACTCAGCCCTCCTCTTTTATTTTTCCCCAGCCAGGCTTTCTGCACCCCCCAAACAAAACAAAACCGCCCCCCCCCCCAACCTCCATCAAACTCCTCCCTCCAAAAAAACTAGGAAACACAGTGAATTAAAGAAGTCTTGACTTAAAAACGACCCATATGTTTGCAAATGCTTTCCAAATGATCCCTTTCTGAATCCATGTGTTGTGCACGGGGTGGCGGGGGGGGAGGACACCCCGCTACAGATTGCGGCTCTGATCTCTGGGTTTTTCCTGAGCTCGGGGGCTGTCTGCGGCGCGGCGTGACCCTTCTGCCAGGGGTCGGTGCACTCGCCCGGAGGGCGGCTGTCCCCATCGCTCCGGCACAACCGCGGGCCCCGCTCCCACACGTGGGGTCCCGGATCTAAACTGCTAATTGCACGGGTTCACAGATCCTCCAGCCTAGCGCCTCACCGAAAACCGGCTCCTCGCCGGGCCCGCATCTCTTGGGGACCACACACAAGCACCGCACAGAGCTTTTGTGTGGCAGAAAAAAGGGGACACATAATAGAAAGGGCGAGAAAGAGAAAAAGAGTTGGTAAACACATTGGCTGTGGTACCTAGAAACCAAGGCAGTGCGACAGGTTCCCAAGAGAAGATCAAAAGTTGGCCTTTGGGATAAGCAACTGAGCAAACTCAAGTATGTTTCTATAATGAACTGCACAAAAGCAGCAGGAGGAGTACCGCGCTGAACTCAATGAGCTGCTCATAATGCACTGATATGTATACTATACAGATATTCCCCTACCTGCCATACCAGTCCCGGCCAACATAGGTGTGTGCGCAGGCAAAGTACTGCACGTAAACCTGCCATACGCACCACGCGCCGCACAATCTATAAATAGATATGCACCATGAAGATACACGTAAGTAATTCTCTCCACAGAGAATTAGATCAAAAAGTTCAGAGCTCTGCCGTGAGACCTCGATGCGGATAATTACACAACTTCACCTACAGGTACCTGCAGAGACGTGCGAGTTTATGGGCACAATAATAGTGCTGAATACACAAAATATGTGCGTGTACATCAGGTAGTTCTGTATGTCTGACAAAATAAATCTATGTGTTTAATGTCCGTGTTATATATTAGTATAGTTCTGTGCATATATTTCAGTTGCAAAAATGTACAATCGATTCTGGATGTAGCAGGCAGAGATGGCCGTGCGTTTACTATTGTGGTGTATGGGCTACTTTTACATCTAATAAAGAAATCACACTAACATGCTGCTCAAAAATATTATCTTTTTACTCAAAAATGTACAGTGAGAATTTTCTTAAGAGGGTGGGATGCGTTTTTCAATTCTAAAACTTCAGCAGCCTGGGAGATCATTAATACTCATTTATCTGTCACCTGACATGACATCTGCCATGTCACTTAGCTTTCCATTAAGAAGAACAGGGAGCAGTTATATTAAGTTATGTCCCAGCTATCTTCTTGTAAAGAAAAGACGCGGTTTGTTCCAGGAGCTAATATGCTGGTTTCCTTCCCTGTTACTCACTGAGGCAGTAAGTACGGATGTGACAGCCAGACAGCTGATACAAATGCGCATGGACATTTAAGGTCCAAAAGGAACATAATACAGCGTAATCCCAGTTTAACATTGTTTTAAAATAAGGGGGAAACACTTGAACTCTCCCCACATAATGATATGAATTTTGCCCTGGATAAGATTACGTGTTTTTCAGGCATGATTAGCCATATGTCTAAACTGAAATGAGACAAAAACAAACCAAGCAACTTTGCAGTGCCTTGTGCTGAGCTCAGCACTTTCTAAAAAGGACAATATGGAACTCATTCAACTGAAGTGTAGTCATAGCAATTGTTTCGTTGAGAGAAATATGTTGTTAGAAAAAGTAAGGGGACATAGCAGCTTTAATTTGTCCATTGTTTTAGAAGGAGGACACCTGATGTAGCCTAATTTTTCAGCTGATAACGAGAGTTACAATCAGTTTGAATCCTATGCAGTAAATCTAGATAGACCTTAATCAACAGTGGTTTCTTACAAACTTATTCAGACCATCTCCTATCTCTCTTAATTCATTTATCTTAACAAAATAACCAATATGAATTTGTAAAGAAATATGCTAGTGAAGACAGAAAAGGGTCACTCTACACATAGGTGTCTGTGGAGCATCTGTGACGGAAAGGAAGGAAGAATACCAATTTAAAACTGTTAGCAGCAATTATTTTTGCCTCTATGTTTACACTAGTATCCTTCCTCAGACCTCACAGGGAAGGTGGACAGGGAACTCTTTCTCAGTTTACAAGAATTAGGGACTAGCCAAAGAAACAATGATGTACCAGGTTTAAGACAAAGAAGAAAAGCTTTTCACAAGGTGCATTGCCAAACTGTGGAGCTCACCGACACAAGCACTGAGAAGAGTTACAAAAATAATTAGAGCAAATCCTGGAAGAAAAAAGTAATCATCAACACAAAAATGAAGACACAACTTCTGGCTCCAAAAGCCATGCTGGAGGGCTGCAGGAGGAGAGAGATGCAGGCGTTCCTCCAAAGCTACTGCAGATTCAATAGTTTTTGGTACGTGCCTCCAAGGTGCCCCTGGCTAGTGGCTGGAGCCAGAGTTAGAGCCCCCTTCAGACACACATCAGCAGCGGTAGGGACTGAACCTCAGCCGTCCCCATCACTGGCAAACACAGTCACTACCCAGATACCACATAAAAACAGAGGATGGAGACGTGCTTCCTCCCTATCCTATGGATGTGTTTTAATAGCAAGCAGTGATTCTCTGCCTGGCCATGGAAAACTGACTTTGAATCACCATCTACAGCCAAAAGCAGGTCTCAGTCTGTTTTCCAGAGGGACATCCCTCCTAGAAGCAATGTGTTAAGACCCCAAGGCAGAAAACAGCACAGGATTACAGGTAAGACCCTAATATCACCATTGTCTGCATGCTCATTTGGTGACCCACTGCTCAGTGGGCTGGCTTAGGGGCACAGCATTTTAGGATGTCCTCAGCGTTGCAGAGGAGATTGTGACAACTAAGTGGGACTCTGCCATAGGAATAAGTGCTTAAGTCATCATCTCCAAAGTCAATTTGTGTCTCTCATCTGCCTGGAGGAGCCACCTCCATCTTCACTGACTTCAGAGGGAGTCAAACTACCTGACGCTAATCAAGCAGTTTCTGATACATTTTGAACTTGCAGGTTGACAGGACAATAATTTCAAGCCTCCTGAGGATGAACCAGCCTCTCTCAGATGGCATTCGAAAGCATCTCAAAGTAGCCTGTAGGATCTTCACACTGTGGGCTGAGAACCACAGGAGAAGGATGACTCCTTCCCCAGAAGACATGGTCTGTTCTGGCTCTGCAGCAGTCAAAGGTTTCACACTGCGTACCCTGAGCCAAGGACACTCCTTGCACTTGCTGGCTGTCATCTTTCCATTAACCAACTCTACAGGTGAGATGAGTTCAGCTGAATGCCAGCAATAGTACAAAGTCCATGTTAATAAGCAGCTTGGAAGCAGCCGGTGGTTGAGGTAGCGTACCACAGATTCAGCAGAAGCCACCTGAGAGGTCTGGGTTTTAGGGGACTTTATTGTACAAAGTGAAGGACGTCCTGTGCCTTCCTCGCTGCGTTGTTGGTTGGGTGGTGAGCAAGGCTGATGCTTGTCTGGGATCTTCCCTGGGGGAACTGGCGGGGGGAGGCAGGTTTAAGTGCATTGAAGCAGCTGCAGTGGCACCGAAACAAGGGGGTTGGGGAAGAGCAGGTGGGGGGAGCGGAGCACCCCCAGGTCTCACAAATGCGATCTGGCATAAGGCTACTCTCATGCAACCCTTGGAGCCCTCACATGCAGCACTGCTGTCTGTTTATTTACAAAAAATAAGACTTTCTGACACAGCTATGTGCCTTTCCCTTTGCTGACAGCTGAAGAAAGTGATGGAGCTCAGACTGCCAAGAACCTGGAGAGGAATTTTAGGAATGTGTCAATTAGCTCGAGAGAGTGATTAGCAGTGATTCATACCGGCTTAGTGTCTCTTCCTTGTTGCTTTCTGGCCGAGTGATTCAGCAGGTGAGTTTGCCCAACTTGAGCTCATTTTGGCCGCTTGAGCCAGTTTTGCAGCCGATGACTTAAGAGGTGTAACTTCCCCAGCAGTAGCCGGGTGCGAGTTCAGCCTGGGTGTGAGCCGGGTGTGAGTTACAAGCTGAGAGGGAAGATGGAAGTTATTCCAACTCCAAGTCCTCCAGAGTCTTTAAATACTTCAGTTCACCTCGGCCTTGCTAACTGCGGTCCCTTCACTTGGCTATAGCTTTTCTGTCAGCCTCCCACACTCTGTATAAAACCAAACTCCAGCCCTCTGTGTCCTTTAAATTATGTGCCTTTATTGTACAAGCTCCAAGAACAAAGCTAAAGAAAAACAATGAAAATAAACAAATTTTAAACACAACCACATTTCATGCCCATTCCTCAAGCCAAGCTCTTATTATTCCAAAGAACAGGGCCACAAATATGAAGGACAAGAAGTGATAAATGAGTTCCTCTGACAACCAGTGGATCATGCTTCTTGCTCAAGAAAAAGTAGCTCACAGTGCTCTTTTTAGGTCATAGATATCATGAGACTTCATTAATGACTCACTAAGTGCGCAGGGAGCTTTAAATGAGAACTATTTTCTTTGTGTGCAAAATAAACTGATATTAATGGCTGGAGCAGGAACAAGTTGGCAAGGTATAGGCAGACCACAGCGTGGTCAGCACAAATTACTGTCATTTGCTAGAATAATTGCAGTGGCAACTGTTGCTGTTGTTGCTAAGTGGTTTTTTTTCCCTGCGTGTCTTTGTGGTGCACACTATTTATGGCCAGATTCTGCCATTCCTGTGGAGTCAAGGCTGCCCGCTCTGAGATCTGGAACATCCTGGCTTGGTCTGTTCTTAAGGATGGTCACACCTCCATCCTCCCCAGCTACAGTCACCGTCCGAGGCAGGTAACTCTATTGACACCAGGTTTTGCGCAGTGGTAGGAAGATATTATGGTCTATTATATTGCAATTTAGTGGCTGCAACCCCTAAGTCAGTGGGTAGGAGGGGGCGAACGATTGTGCAACATGCCCCGTGTCCTGCCACGTGATAGAAGGACACCCCGTGTCACTGGGCAGGCGTGGGGCATGGGACTGCTTTCAGGCTTGCGCAGAGATGCTGCTTGTCTCCAGCTTCCTACGTCCGTCACATAGGACCTTGGAGTGGGGGAGACTTAGGGCACCATGCTGGGTGCAAGCGACTTCCCCTGGGGAGCATAAAGCAGAAGTGAAGGGCTGGGGCTGAAGCATCTTTCTCCTCTTCTGTCGAACAGAGTAACTGAATTGTGCATGAGCAAAAGCTGATCTCCAGAATGGAGGTAACAGGGTGTTGGTCTTAACAGAAAGAATGGAAGAAAAGCACAGAGCGAACCAAGGAAAGGGAATAAAGAGACAAGAGTGTAATTTTTTTTCCAGTCACCAGAAGCATTTTAAATATGGTGAACCAGAGAGCTGATTTATTAGCATCCAATTACCCTACAAGAGCAGAACAAAGAGCTGAAGCTGTGCCTGAAGGGAAGGTGATGCTTTCTAACACGGTCGGCCCCGAGCTCCCCCAGAGAATCGTACCTGATAATTAAAATCAAAGAGGGCCAGGTGCAGCCTGGGTACAAAAGGGAGAACAAAGAGTTGAACTGCTCTTTGAGCGAGAAAGAGCGCGTTTTCCCTGTTGCCTTTGACACAGCTTTGTGTTCTCAAGTGATCTCTAACTTCTGATGTGCCAGGACTCTCCATCACACATTATATGAATATGGGAGATGCCACCTTTGAACTCTTCGTGCTCATATTTAAGCTCACAATGACACCGCTCATGAAGGATGGATGCTGAGTTCCCTTGTTTTATGTACCTCCAAACCTTTCCCAACCAAGTTTTGTACTGAGGGGTGCAAGGTCAGAGCAAGAATAAAACAGGTCAGGTCCAAGCCGGGAGGTTCCTACTATCTCTTCTGGGTGTGAAAGCACAAGATCAGAAAGACCTGAACTGCCTCTGGGTTTCAAGGGTCGGTGCAGACTCAGTTCTTTTTTCTGTGTGTGAGAATTTGAAAATGGACAATATGTTCCAGCTCAGCACTTCGGAGATGAAAAGGCATCCAAAAACTACATTGAGGAAGTACGTAAAAATCTTACATCTTCAAAATCTTAATACCAGGCATTATAGCTGAATCTTTATCTTCCATTATTAGTCACAAAATAGTGGAAGATTTTGACTTTTCATCTCATGACTAAAAATACTAATATCCAGTAAAGTATTGCAGTGCATACAAATCGTATCCAACATGAGACAGAATAGAATAGAATAGATCAGATGTCTCCTGTTGCTCCAGTGTCTGAAATTCCCTTCTCCATACTCCCTAGAGGATCTGTGTTCAAAAGACTATCATTTGGCCTTCAAATTTGTCTCTCTGTGAAAAATAGCATTCAAACACGAAGCAAAACAAGCCTTTGGTGCAAGCTGACTCAGTCCCAGGCCTCTGTTAGGAGCGAGGAGTGAAACAGTTTTTTCATGCAAGACATCACAGAGATTTGGCCGCGGTGTCCCTCATGAAGAACGAATTGGTCCGTTCACTTCAGCAACGACAACTACGCCATTGCTCCCTCTTCTTTCTCCTCCCTCCCCGCTGAGTTTTATCTGCATAAATATTAATACTGCAACTCCTAATTAAATCCAGGAATATATTTACCTTCACAGATGAGCTACTTAAGCAACACAAGAGGAGCCTTTTGTTTCCATAAAACTTTGCAGTCTGTAAAATGCAGTAGTTCTTTCCAGGGTTACTGCTGCTCAGTAAATAATGGGAAAAGATGAGGAATATTTTGAAATAGGTCAAGTACACTCCAAACAGAAACATGCTAATAGGGAGAGATGTAAGAACAATGTCAAATGTCAATGATCACAAAGTAGCTCCCGAATATATATTTACCGAATGCAATGCTTCTCCGCTGAACAGAGTTGACATAATGACATACTCTTAGAGGAAACTTTCCTGGTTATTTTATTAGAGGTGTTATTATATATTTTTTTTTTACTGAAGTGCAACTAGAAAGTTCCTACCCTCAGAAGACAGGCCCTTTGAATAATAATAATAAAATAGCCTGAAAAAGGTGTACAATGTCTGTTTTTCTCAGAATGGTTTTTATAAAGCAGTCAGCTTAGCTGCACTTCTCTCCGCACCTAGTAACAGTACAGCTGAACTAGTATTGACTGAACTGTTAGGGCTGTGGAAACATCACATGGACTGATGCTAAAGTCAAGATAAAAGACCCCAACTGCAGCTTCCCGGCCCACAAGAACTTGTTACGCTGTCAGGAGAAAAATCTAGACTGATTTGACATGAGATTGGATAAATCCATGCTGTCTGGTCCTTATCAACCCTGTGCGTGCAAGCAGTTTGGCTGATAACCTGTTATACTGTATACATACTAGTATAATATATATACTATACTGGTATATAATACATATATATATGTATAATATATATATGTATACACACATATATATATGTATACATAATACATATTACTGGTATTATATACTAGTATATATAGTATATATAGTATACTATATATACTACATATATACCAGTATATATACTACTGCAGCATATACTATGCTACAACCAGCTATAAACATTTCCAGAGTGGACACTGGCAGACCTGTGTCAAACAGGACATACTGAATGGGGTTTTGCAAAAGCCTATCCGGAGCCTGGCAACTTGCTGTTCTCGAGCTGGATGATGCGTGACTAAGCAAACCAGGAGGGCTGTTATTCCAGCAAGGCTGTGGGCAAAGTTCAACACGTGTACGGTCCCTCCCTCTCCTCTGTTCCACTGCTCCTGGCTGATCAAAAGCCAGCGTGACGTGTCCAAGAGAAAAACTCAGCATCGTGCTGAAATTAATAAACCAGGGCATCTTATGCAAGACACGAGCTAAGCCTGTCCCACTGTTCACTACCAGGAAGTTCTCCGCTGTGTTTATCTTCTGCTACTGCTTTAAAACTGCTACATTCAAAGGGACCAGTGGGAAAAAATGCCATGAGATTTGTTTGCTTTGGATCCAGTTCAACTCAAAACCACGAAGATGGTCCATAACCAACTTTTGATCAGAGCTGATCAAATCCAGGGACAGTCAGACTTGGGGGGAGGTCCTTGAGACAGGCATGAAGCAGCTTGAATCCAGAGTAGAACAGCCAGAAAAAGTGGGTCAGAAATCTAGAAAATATAATATATGAGAATTAGCTGAAAATGAGTGGGTTTGTTCAGTCTAGAAAAGGCAAAGAGGACACAGCCTAACAGTCCACAAACCCATGAACGAGAAGAGGGAGGTTGTAGAGCTCTGCATCTCCTACGGGAAGGAGATAAGGAGTCTTGCCCTTGAGCTGCAGCAAAGGGAGGATGACGTTAGACATTACAGGGAAAGCTGTTCGAGGTGAAGATGGGAGTGCTAGAAGAGGTTGCTGAGAGATATTGTGGTACCTCCATCATTAGCGAGTTTTAAGAAAAGGTTTGATGTGCATGTGCCAGGAATGGGTTAGGTCTGAATATTTAGGCCCTGGATGAGGGGGACAAATCAATACCTTCTCAAGGTCCCTTCCCACTCTGTCTTCTAGGATTTGGTAGTTCAAGCATATGTAAATCTCACTGGGCACACTTCCTCAAACACACTCACAGTTCAGTTCATTAGCTACAACCTCTGCTCTTTGGAGAAGGCCTTACCCAAAGTCTCACGGAAAAAGCACCAGGCAGTTCGGTCACTTGGACTACAACCCACCCTGATGCAGTAAAGATGGCTTCATAATTCCAAGAGCAGATACCTTGTCCCGGAAAATCATACATAGGCATGCTGTTAGCTGGGGGTCCAGGAAGGCCTAGGAGAGCTGGGGACCAAGGGTACAACGTGAACCTGGCTCCGTATCTGAACTCCCCCCAGCCCCAAGATGTTTACATCTAAGCTGTTGGTTGGGGGCCTTCCTGCAACTTTCCCATGTCGGCAGCTATTGTGAAGCGCCACATGAGGGGGGTTTTTTGTGCCGGGAAGCCTTTCAGGGATCTTTATTTTATCTAAATAAGGACAAAGAGCTTGTGCAGTGCCAGCACTGCCCCAGTGGACTCCAAAGGCAGCTCTGTTCAAACACCAGTGGCACGAGGCCCGAAGATGTGCAGCTCCGGCAAGGAGGACCCAGGAGATGATGGTCTGTTCCTGCCAACCAGCAACGTGGCTGTTTATCCAAAGGAACAGTGCTCTGTGTGAACGATGATAGGTTTATTTTGCAGTCAGCGTCACAAATTATGGCGCTTTTCCATCTATTGTCCTATATGCTAAGTAAACACCATAAACCATTCTGTGCTATGTGCTTCTGAAAATCATAACGCAAGAGTTTTACCATCAAGGAACAATGAAAGGGCAAACAAGGAAGCCAAACCATGTAAGTTAGCTTTCTTTTCCGTACGGCGGAGTAGTGTATAACTTGGTTTCTCCTGTCATGTCTTTTATGGTGTTTTTTTAAAGCTACTATGCCATGTTACACGGCTCCATTCATAAAATTAAATTCCACAGGGCAGGAAATCATTCCCTTTTTCATGATCATATCGTCTGAACCCATGCTGCAGGCGACAGGGAGAAATTACTAGTCCTGATGCACATTTAAGGAGTTTCTTCTGCTGCACGGTTCCCACATCAATAAGAAACTCTGCACATGCAGCAAGGCAAAAACCCACTGGGTAGGCTGAAATGATTTTTGTGTGTGCGTGTGTGGTTTGGTTTAATTTAAAGATGTGCAGATAGAGTTTTCACTCAACGCGCGGTATTCATTAGTGCAAGGCAGCAAATTTGCCTGGAGAACTGAAGGCCCCAGAAATCAAGCTGTGGGCGGGTAGCGATTGGAAAGGTTTAGAGGGTGATGATTTGATAATTTCCCTAGTCCAGAAGCTTGCAGAGAACACACACATACAAAGTCTGGTCTAGGGCTGCCCCATATCCCAACTGCCCTGGATGCAGGTACTGCAGGGCCATGCACTGATCCGTATGGACATACTGACATGGGACGGACCCACCTAGGGGCATGCCAGACAGGGATATATGCAGACAGACCCAGGTAACAGGATGTGTCTGTTCAAGGCCTGTTTGGCCCACAGGCTACGGAGGTCTCACAACTGGCTACTGGAAGCTGGAGAAATAGCTCTTAAATGCACAACAGCAGTTTGAAAACGGGGAGGTGAAAGACAATGCCCCATCCCTAGATGATAATGCAGCTCCTTCTGGGTTTGCCTTGATAAATGCATAATGCTCAGATCCTGCTTGGACAAGACTGGCAGCCCAGGTGGGATCAGCCTACAGGTCTGCGTGAGGTTCACCAGTGTGGTTCCCCCACCATGGTGCTGGTACGTCCCCGGCACTGTTCCGGTTGCTGGAGCAAAGATGACCAAATAACCTGTCACCCCCTCGTGTAAGGGAGAGCTGGTGGGCACCTCTGCAGCAGATGCTGTTGGGAGCAAGCAGTGGGGCCAGCAGGGACCCCCCCACTCCGTCCCATAAAGGGCTGATGGGAATCTCCTCTCACCTCCTGCCTCCAAACCACCCCAAAGTTCAACTTCTACCTGACTCTCCTGAGTTTATGGACTAAGTCTTGTGGCTGTCAGTCACCTCAAAGCCTTGTTTTGCTCTTCTTGCTTAGGATGTGCACAGCCCACAGGGATTTCAGAGACATCCCACCATGATCCAGGCTGAAGCTGCCTGAACTCAAAATTCATCCTAATGCAAAGATTTCCTTCAGAAGGAGAGACAAAATGTCCCCTATTTTTAATAAAAAATATCTTCATTATTTTTCTTACCTGTTGATCCTATTGGCAAAATATACCACCAGACTGAAATACTGGCATTTAGAAAAGGGTGGTAAATCATAAGCAAATGCTGTTGCCAGCACCATAATAGGGCATTTGGAGGGCTGTGTGAGCTTCCCATATCCCTGACAATAACACAGCTGTGTACTCACATACGATAAACAAGCTTTCAGAACTTAACCGCAGAGATCATCTATTATTTGGAGTCCTTTCTCAAGAGAGCTCATTACATTTTATTTAAATTAAAAAAAAAAAAAGAAAAACAACAAAACCTTTATAATTCAACTCTGCTCATTTACTATAACTATGACAGTGTACCAAAAAACTGCAGAGCTTTCAAAGTAATATAGTATATTACCTTTATACTTTTAAAGCCATTCTCTTACGGCTTTAAGAAAGATATAACTCTCTTCTTCAAATGCATATAGCACATACAGAGTCATTCTTACGTTGTTGTATACTATACATTGAATGTATATATACGTGCACAGCTGGAAATGCTAATTCTTGAGAGACTGTGTATGAGGAAGCATACTTTAAAAGTCTATAGATTGTACATAATATATATTTATAAATGCACATCTCTCTCTATCCTGCAAAATATACATACAGTTTCCTCTTCAATAATTTATCTACCTGGTATATCTGTAACTCTAATTATTCCGTTTCCTAAGGTTTCACTTGGCTTCTCCTGCTGTCAAATATCCCACCAGGCAGAGAGTACACGTAGGGCACCCATCTGGCTGCCCTGGCAGGGACTAGTCCTGGTTCTCCCCTAGCACAGGGTACAAATGTATCTGACCCTCTCTTCTGCAAAAATCACTTGGGCACTTCACTCGTTGACCCCCACTGGCCACGAGTGGATAAGGCACTGTCTTTAAATACTTTCCTCCCTCTATGACCAACAAAACCTTTGCTATACCATGGGTGTTTTGCTGAACTGCTCAGTGAAGCCTTGTAAAAAACGTGCATATTAATACAGTGGTGATGAAACCCTTCCTGGAGGGTTTGGGCTTGTCAACATTTAATCCAGCTTTAAAACCCTGGTTAACTTAAAGTGAGCGAGATCCAACCCCAAACTGAAGGGTGGGAGAAAGAAGAGGAGAGAGGGTGAATGCTCTTTGTGCTTGGATATGGGGGTGCAGGGATGGGAAGGGATGCCCAAATTCTTCCCTAGATATGAGAAATAAAAAGTGAAGTGTAGAAAGTGAGCAAAGCTCTTCTGCAGTCCTGCTGTGCCCACCTTTGGCGTCAATATGAGGAGCAAAGCACAGGCTTAGGAGAAGCAGCTGAACAATTTGTGAGATGGAAAACACAGCCCCCAGCAGCCTGCACCCCCTCCCTCCCTCCTCATCTATGTCACTTGGGGGCTGAAAGGAATTTTTTCAGCAGTTTTGCACCTCTATCTCTCCTGGAAAGTCCCACATCAGTGCAGGGGGCTCTTGGACGGATCCCCTCCGGGGTGGCACAAACCCTGCTGCTCTCCACAGCTCCGAGCACGGGGATTCATACAGCTGGTGTCCCTGCTCTCCTGAAACCCAAACACGACAGACAGCCGGGTTTTAATCACGCAAGGGCCGATAACCATCAAACGCCGCTAATTTCCAACAAATTATCTAATCCAGATGCTTGCCGGATTTGAGTAAACACTGCACCCAACAGGATCATAAAGCAAATAAGCACAAAGCGGTTTAGGGTTTCAGGTCTCCCCTCCCCTGGCCCGGGACCCTCAAGTGGGGAAAAATGCAAATCAGGTGATCCAGCGCTTGTGTTTGAAACCGGATCGGTTCCCATGGGATCACATGAAAGTCCCCCCCGCAGAGCAGGCGGGCAGTCCCCTGCGCACAGGGCACTGGCAGCGGTTGAGGCACGAGTGGGTTTGGGATATCCGATGCTCCGGGCAAGAAGGGCGACAGCCAATATTGCTCTTGGCAGGAGCAATGATCACGGTTGGGAACTTAGCAGCCAGGAGGCATTTAGGGATGTTGCTGCCTCCCGGTGTGTGGAGAAGCTTTGCAAAACCTTGCTGGGACCCTGATTCAGCCCCTCTTCCCCTCCCGCCTGGGGAGATGCTCAGCCCCTGCGCAGTGGCACAGCTGTCCTGCAGCAAACACCCTGGCTGCACAGGCTGACACCCACAGCATCACCCCAGCGGGAGGAGAGGGTGGCAGGCAGATGGAAAGAGGCGGAAAGCATCTCTGGCCTGTGTGGTTTGTGCGTACAGGCAGCTGCCTGCAATCTGCCTGCCCGAGGAGGGAGGCACGGGACTGTGCTGCTGGCCCACCGGCGTTGGGTTGCCTCTGAAATCAACCCAGCTGGTTTTCTAAGGCAGAGAAGAATTTAAAATTCATGTGTTTGGAGAGAAGTGCACACAAAAATATGAACAGAAAAGCATTTTTTCGGCAGTGTGAATCAGTTCGGGAAATGGTTAATAGGTTTTATTCTGGCTTGGGACAAGAGCTAGATCTTGTCTCACGTAGGAGCCCTCTTAAACTTCAGTTTTGCAAGGGCTGTGACCTGGAGAGACACACAAGGGTGTATGTATACACACACAAAGTGTACGTGTACGCACACAAACACACATAATTATAGATTTTTTTTTTCCTTCCTTCAGCACCAGCCTCTATTCTTGAATAATTCTCCTATAGGATCACATATAAGACATTCCTCTAAAGGAAACGCATATTTGCTCCAGTCATGCTATATTTTCTGATGTACACATATGCCTTTTGTACAGTGTGTAGGCAGGGTATATATTTAAATATACACTACATAGAGTCATGGACCAAGACTGTATGAATGCACATGGCACAGCCATGCTTTGCCAAGTCTGGGGGCTCACGTAAATAAAGGATTTATTTTACAAATTTCCTTACACACAAACACACACACATATGCACAAATGCACTGGAAACATATGGGATGGAAAACATTCTTTTGCACGAGTCTGCAATATTGGATTCAAAGATACAATTACCCGGAGGTTATGTAAGCTTTGAACAAGGAGGGGAAAAAAATGTAGTATTTCTGAGCAGGCCTTCTGGTGAAAAAGGGGAAATGGCACCTCCCCACTTGTAGCATATTGTCTATTCTGTTTCAAATTGGGAAAAAAAAATGTTTTCCCAATTCCATAAACAACAGCCATCCTTCTTTCAGCAATTCATGGTGGTCCTCATTCACAAATGTTCATTAAAAAAATAGCCCCAACTATTCGCCTTCCCAGGCTCTTTTGCCATATGAAGAAATAAACCAGCCGTGTTGCCTGTTCCCGAGAATTTTCCGTCTTCCCCCTTTGCAATTAAAGCTGATCTCTCCTTGCAGCTTCGCTCCCCTCCGCTCCCCCCCCACCTCCTTGTCTGTCTAATCTCCCTTTCCCCTCCAAGTGCGTTATTTGGTTTTGGAATTATATCTATTTACCCAGGGTGGAAGCTGCACAACGGATGTGTTTATGCGAGAAAATTATATCACTGACAAGCGCTGATTGGCATGTGGACATTGGGAGAGAAAACTACAGAGGACATTTTCATCAGCTTGGAATAACACAATGATTGTGTTTTCAGCAGAGCTAATGGATCACATACCCCTGCTCACTCTGATAGCTGTTTACACAAAGGACGGCTTCCCAGATGCAGCCAAAAAGAAAAAAGAAAAAAGCTTAGAATAAGAAAACCCGCCCCAGCAAACAGAGTAATAATAGTAATAATGGGTGATCAAGGATAATCCTTTGGAGGAAGATCACGGGTCTAATTCTTATTTGCACTAAGATCCCTTCACACGGTGCTGCTGGGGAAAAGGGTGTTGAAGTGGATGCAAATGATACGGCTGTGTGTAGGGAGGTCTTCACCCTGCCGGGGTGGGGCGAGGCCCCGGGGGACGAGGCCGACCCCTGTCCCCTGGCTCTGTGCTGGCAGAGGTGCCGCAGGGTGCGGGTGCTCCCCGGTCCCACCGCGCCTGCCGCAGCCCCTGGCTTTGTCTGGGCTTGGAGAGGAGGATTCCTCATGATGGAGGTTTCGGTGATGCTGGCGTTCGGGGTAGGGCAGGGAACTTGTTCTTTTGTCTTTTGGGCGAGCAAAGGGAAAGTTGGATTTTTGGCACGGAAAGATGATAACGGAGATCATCTGGTTGGTCCCTGCTCGTCCCCGCTTCGAAACAAAAATAAGGAAGGGGACAGAAGCGTAGGTGGTCAGGGGAACCGGAGCCCCCTCCCCACCCCTCAGCCCCTCCCTTCTCATCATGCATTTGACCTTCTCTAGAGCTCACCTATTTCTCATGCAAATATGTATATCGGGGAACAAAGCTCTCAGTCCAGGGAAAACACTTTACACAAGCTCTCATCGCTCATAGCCAGGCTCTGCCAAATGAGATTGACAGATACAAATACACAATTTTGTCAAACACTTTTTGGAGACCAGATCTGCAACATCCATTTTATCTGTCTGTCTCTATATATTCTCCCTTCTCTTTTTTTTTTTTTTTTAAGCAAAGATGCCGTTCATCTAAAAAATCAAACAAATGAGTTGTTGGAATCCAGACTGTTCATCTACCGCATGCTCCCAATTTCACATCTATCCGTGCCTTTGAGAAATCTAAATCTGCCACATGCTGTCCAGGGAAACCTGGCTGATTTTGCTCTTTATTGCTTCTTACATGCCTCGGTGTTTAAAGAAGACCTGTCTTTTGAACAGCAGCTCACAATCTGATAATATTTCTCTTTGAAAAGTCAACATACTATCATTGTTTCGAATTCAATTATACAGCCAGCTTTCTCTCTGTGGTATGCAAGCACTATATTAGGTTATATTAAATTATGTTTTAATAACATCCAATGGCTTTTTTTATCCACCTCAGCCTTTAAAAGTCTTAGTCTCTCCAAAGGAGGGGGGGGGAAGCAGTTTATTAATGCATCACTTCAGAATTGTTTTTTAATTGGAAACATTTTGCAGAGAAAAGACCATTAATAAAATTCGATTCCAAATCAAACTTCTCTGTGTATGTTATTTTTACTCTGCAGTCAAATGCTTTTATTAGATTTAAAACTTTCACTGTTCTTTTTTATCTCTAGCTGTATAATGTTCTACAATAAAAAATAAAGGGCCTAGCGACTCCAAAGTCTGGCAAAATAATATACTTTTTTGGATGTCTGTGTATGTTGCCAATTAGTTTTGCTGTAAATACAGACCTCCATCCATCATCAGTCTCTGGGTGGCTATAAGAGATCTAATTTGTTTCAGATGCCTTGTGCTTGCCGAGCTATTCACCAACTCTGCTGACCTGCTGCGAAGACCAAAAGCTGCAGAAGGATGACTGACAAGGGAAACTGGAGAAAGACCTATCTACTTAGGGATGGATCCTGCCTCCCGAACAGGGAAGGAAGCTTTCCCCCCCTCCCTCCTCCCTTTCTCTCTTCTCTTTTCAGAAGCCCGCAGTTTTGGAGAGGAGCTCAGAGGCACAAGACCCGCGTTAGGGAGGCTATGACAAGGTAATGGAAAACTCTCCTCCTCAATCCATTCTCCCACCTCCCCTCTCCTCCTTTTACAAGCCATGCTTCAAACCTCCCGTTCCCTAGGAATTTTATGAATGCCTGAGCACAGCCAAAATAAACTCGTAAAGAAAAAGTTTCAAAAAAAAGGTCACAGACCCATACGGCAAGTGCGAACCGGTAAATATCAAACCTTGGGCCAAACGGCATCGCGCAGGAGCCTTACGGCCATACGCAGCCTGGCCAGGCATAGTTTGTCAATCTAAAGAGTATTTGATTCTCCAGCTCCCACTCCAAGGTCCTGCCAGCTTTTTGTCCCTCCCCACGGGCATCCCACGGTCCCCAGGAAGGCACCTATGGAGGTAGCAGCACCTCCAAAACAGAACACCATGGGGACACCTTTTCCTCCTGAGACTTTCATGCTGGGGAGGGCCAGATCAGAGCCATTGGCCTGGGGGCTCCTTGCAAACAGCCAGAAACATCCACCTACGTTGTTTTTCCACAGACAATTGGGATTCGCACTAACTGCATGGTTTGCGTGTGTGCGTCTATGTGTGAGAAACACGTCTTTTTTTTTTTTTTTCTAGAGAAGTTATTTTCTACAAGAAATAATCCTTATTTATTTAGGGGGAATAAAAAAAAAAGAAACCACCCACAAACAGAAAAAATATGGTTGCCTGGCTAAAAAACGCAAATTCCCCTGCCAAGCAGTGAAACCCTCTTGGTGCCTGATGCCAGCGGCAGTTTATTTATCCCCCCTATTCTCACTCCTCTCCCGGGGTGCAGCAGTGCCGTGCAGCGCACGGGATTCAGCTTCCTCCATGCAGCAGCACCAGCGTGCGAGCTGCTTCTGAACTGCTCCCACAAATCGCACGAGCCAGATCTCTCACCCCAGCCTCTTGGTTTGGGCACTCACACTGGAGAAAGGAGATCAGGGTTTCAGTTCCCACCTCATCCTGGAGAGGCTCAGACTCACGTCCCCCAAAGGCACCCCAGCAGGGACAGGGTGGGAGCGTCCCCAGCCCTTTTGATGTGGTCACGTAGGAGGCAGCTCAAGAGCTGCTGGAATAAGGGATCAAACGAGGGAGTTTGGCTTGGCTGCATCTGCTCAAGGGTGCTGGAGAAGAGTCCTGGGTGCTGATGGTTGCTGCAACTGCTAAAGCATTTTACATGGAAAAGTTATTGGATTACAACAGTCCTTGGAGCTGAGACCAGAATAGCTGAGAAGGAGCTAGGCTCCTACAAAGACAACAGTTGGGAGAGTGTGGCGGTTGCCTCCTCGTGCTCCTACTCTTGCTCTCCCAGCAACAGGCACCCCCATGGTGCATGCGCTCCACACCCAACAAATAGGCTCTGCCACAAAATCCTTTCCCCTGCCTGTTTTACAGTTCTGCTCCAGGGATATTTTTGTGAGCTCAGGGATCCAGAGCACTCATGTGCTCAGGGTCAGCATGCACAGATCTGCCTTTAGGGGTCCAAAACCCATCCTAGCTCGGGAAGCCCTGGGCAGTGATTTCCCAAGCAGCAGCAGTCGGGCTGAACCAGCTGTGGGCAGCTGTTTCTGCAGCCACACAGTGAAGAAGACAGGGGAAATGATCTGTCAGAAAATGAATCCACCTACAAAAAGTGGGGTTTAGGGGTGCATCCACCACAAGAAAGGGCTGGGAATGCTTAAATTAGAATCTTTGCTTAAAAAAAACCCTGTAATAACACAGAATCAGCCTTGACTACACGGAAGAGTTTATAAGCGCCTTACTGTGTCCAAGGTTAAGATGCTAAAATTGGTTTGGGGAAAAGGACGTAGGAGTGGAAAGGCTCAACAGCCAAGCTACACCAGGACAGTGGAAGAGGTTCCCACCATCTCACCCAGGTGGTTGTTCCTCTGCCCTGGCAGATGTGGGGGGCCACAGAAAACATGGTGTGCCCATGGTGGGGGACACTACCAGAGCCCCACCTCTGGTGACAGCACGAGCAAAGTTGGGCATCCTAGGGGGACCACCCGAGCCCTCAGCACGTGGGCAGGACCTGCCAGGGCATCTGGGAACAGTCATGTCCTAACCCATGCCAGCACCGCAGCCGTCTGTCCAGGTTGTGGAGACACTTGTGAAAACGTGACGCTGCTTTTCAAAATGAGCATCGTTGTTCCAGTGCTCAGGGAGGGGAGGGAAGTGAGGGGAGGACCCTCCCTTTTCAATTGCAGGGCATGCTTAGTTTTCGTCATGTTGTGGCAGGGGGAAATTACTTTTACTCAAAACCATATGTAGAGCATCAACAAATGTACATCCTGTGAAGTTGGGCGTGTTGCAAGAGGGATTACAACGCTGGCAATTTATGGCAGCTGCCTTAGTAGCCTCTTCTTCCACGCATTATTCTGTCAACATTGTATTTTCCTTGGAAAAACATCTACAGTAGTTTAAATCTCTTTACTGAAAACAGATCTACTACAGGTGCTTTAGAGTTCATCCACGGGATATGAGAAGGTTGAACGTCCCCAAGAAAGGGAAATTTATGTCAGTAATGACTAATTGATTTGCTTGGCTTTAAAATCCCTAATGTATTTTCACATTTTTCCCTGCCTTCTTTTTTACAGTGCTAATAAAAGAAGCTACATCATATATTTGTGTTATATGTGGGTTTATTCTGGGAAATCCTTACTTTTGCAATGTGTTTATGTTTTCCCTCATTTCCTTTTACCTTTCCTTTATAAAAGGGCTTGTTTTTATAGCAAATCAATAGGTTAAAGGTGAACATTAATGGAAAAAAAAAAGTGTGTTTGGAAAATATATGGTGAAAACAAGGCAGAACTGGAAACCAAATCTTTGTTCACTGGAAATTAAAGACACACTTTCCACACTGAAGTGGGATAAATGTAATATATTGTGGTACAGCATAGTGAGAACTGCACACTTCTCTCCAAAGGCTCCCAAACCCAATCCCAATAGTCTCGAGAAACATTCTGATCCTCATAGGGATGAGGAGAGGGGTTAGTGCATCTCTGTTGGGGGTCGTTTATGGAAAAGGTTCCTGCAAGATCCTTTGCAAAAATAAATATTTTTACTAAATCCCTGGAGCAGCTTACAATTCCCCCTGCTCACAATTACAATTTCCCCATTAGGAAACTTCCTTGAAAAACCCACTTTGGCTCAAATGGAATGTGTTTTTTCAACAAAGCTGAAACATTTTGATTTCAGCCGTTTTTTTTTTACTTTGCTTGCAATCATTCATCATCCTCCGACACAGAGTATTCAACAAGACAAAAATGGCAAAGTCACACAGAGGAGTCAAATGTGCTGTTCTGAAAGCGACAGCCCATTTCATTTGGGGTGAAATATTGCTCTGTTTTGGGGGAGGGATATAAAAGAAAACAGTGGTGATAGCAAAATTATTCCCTTAAACATTGCCATTTCCAAGGCAGCAGAAAGTGGTTCCACCAAGGTTTTTGTTAATGCAGTCGCAGTGTGTGCCAGCCCGTCCAGACATCTACCTGGAGATGCAGACCAGGGCCCTCCCCATGCCCCCCGAGCCACTGGAAAATTTCGACTGAATTTAACACATGATTTACTGAGGGATTTCAACTGATTTAACATGAGTGGCGAAGACAAAGGCACAAAATTGGTACAAGCATCATTAAATCCCTGAGCACCATGGGCAAGGACACGGGCACAGAGAGGGGTACAGGAGGGCTCTGGGGGTCTTCATGGCTGTGCCATAGCTCGAAGAGTCCTGTTGGATCAAATCACATCACTGCACTGTGCCTCGGTTTCCATCAGTGCTCTGAGGCAAGCCACGGGAAAAAACTTTTATAGCATGTTTTGAGATTTACAAGTGACATTGTATCACAATGTGGCTGAAAGTATGTGAGCGTACCAGAGTTTCCAACTTCACACTATTTACAAACTGGTATTACTAAGAAGGCTGCTAATAGATGAAAGTAGAAACTGAAGCACTTAATTAGGACTGTACTCAACCCCACTATACCAAGTAGAGAATAAAATTATTTACAAGACCACTTGGAAGGACATCAAGTAAAAAATTCTGTTGCCTTTAAAATAAATTCTTCAGTTCTGTGAAATTAATGTCATTCTGCTTACAAAACTGTCCCTGCTAAACTTGCATTTCAATTTTAAAACAAGAATACTGAAGGAACACTCCATGAATCCCTAAAAGACCAGCTAGAAACAGAGGCATTCCTTTAAATTAGAAGGAGTACAGGAGAGCCTGGGCCAGGGAACACGAGGTCTCCATATGTCTCTGTATGTGTCCATACAGACTCCTACATACAATTTATAAACACCCTATGGAGCAGGGAACCTAACTTGCAAGCTGACAAAAGCTGTGGAGGTTATGGAATAGATGGTTGCCCATTTCCTCCTGGGATCCTACTGTCAAGATCTTCTGGGATGCAATCTGTTTTAAAATCAATTAATTTTTACAAGGACCACTCCCGCTGAACCTTGCAATATCCATCCTCTGCCACTGTCTACTCGAGTTATTACCCTCAGGTCACGGGAGCTTTGGCACACCAAAGTATGCACATGGTGGTGTACGTTGCTGGAAGCTATTATCCCAGGGAGCTCACAGGATACAACAACTTGGGGATGTTGTTTCCATTGAGAACCAGAAATCACTTTCTGGGCTGACTGATGTTTGAAGAGGGGCCATCTGTGCTGCCCAAATTGACGTTGACAACTGTGTTTGATGTCTCTGTCTCAACCGGTAAAGAAAAACCACTGTTCTGTTTCTTGACTCTGCAATTTCTAACTTGGTGTCAGTGGAGGATATGATGAGGAGTGATAGGCTGTTACTGCAGGAAGAGAGTTTGGATAAAATATTCGGGGAAAAGAACAGCTCTTTTAAACAGGAAGAACTGCGAAAGCCTGGAAGAGGTTGTCTGGGGAGGTGGTGGGATCTCTGAAAGTAAGGGCCATTAAGAACAGGTTAAACAAACATCTGACCAAGAAGCTTAGTCAGAGCTGGACCATGCTTGGGGCAGGAAGTGGACAAAGATGATCTCTGATGGTCATTTCCAGCACTATTATCTGTTCCTAATAACGCTCAAGTAACCTGTGGTGCTTTAGGTTGAGGGTCTTTCTTAAAAGGTGCTTACTCAAAATGCTGTCCAGAATTAATGAATTCAGACCCAAGGGTCTGGAATGGTCACACCAACCACATCTCCTCCGCCCAATCTCAACCAATGCACAAGAAAGGGAAAAAGGCCCACGTCCAGGGTTCACGGAGGTCAGAAGAAAGCTCCTCTTGGAGCAATGGACTTCATGTCAGACATAAAATAGCCTGAGTGAAGAGAAAGCAGTTCAGAAGCAGAAAATCCAGAGGGGTTCTTTTTACTTATTGTGTTAGGTTTCAGCACAAAATGGAATATCAGGTGCATGTTGAGGGACAGCTGCAGAATCAATTCTGTGATACAAGTTATTATAATTACTGGTGAACCGCAGCAGTCAATTTCTTTGGAGTTACTGGTATGAAACACAGACATGCCAGAATTACCTCTTTCATACTTGAGGCTGTTTATGAAATAATTACAAAACCAATTACAGAAGTTCTGGAATTATAATGTTTAATATTATCTTTATATCGCAAAGGATTCACTATCTCAGCCCAGAACAGGGAGGACCTGCCTTGCTCTACATTAGTGATGTCAGTGTCTCAAGATATCTAAATGTTTTAACCCAGCTTTGGCAGCCATATGCGTTCACCTCAGTTACCTTCAGCTATCTAAAAACTGAACATCTATTTGAAAAGACTCCTCTGGACCCTCCTCTAAAGTCAGTGGAGAAAGGTTCACACCTCTGGAGAGCTCTTCATTCCTTCCTACAGCAGATGTCTACCTAGGTTGGATGAACCATCCTGTGGAGACACCACGTTCACCATACAGGTGAGCAGTCTAGATGATATTAGACATCTAATATCTATACCTTTGACAGGAGGTGATTTCCTATCCTTCGGAATATTTCAAACGAATGGGTTAAACTGATCAGTGTAAAAACCCTTTCTGTCTCAGTGCTTTATATCCATGATCCAGTCTCACGAGAAATCTGCTATTTGACTTTCCTAAAGAGAGCAAGCCAGAGCTCTGCCTGCTCTGAGTCTGCAGTGCTGCACAGTCCTTGCTTTGAGGGGAAATGCTGTTTTCCCAGACATGAGAAATCTTTGGTAAAGGAAACACAAGGTTTGGGTTGGTTTTTTTGTGTTTCTGTCAAATCGAGATATCAGAGATGGTTGTTATTATTTAATAATGATAATAGTAACAATTTCTCAAATGTAAAAGTAATACAATAATGATAGGCTTCATGGAACATACAAAAAAAGACTAACAAATATAATCAGTTGCAGAAGGAACTGAAGAAAATCTGGGACATGAAAAGCAGAGTAACAACTGTTTGTGGTGAGCTGGGCTTTCATGATGGGGGTATCACAGCAGCAGCATAAAATGGAAACAGGGTCTACTGTAAAGCCGTGTGTCCTCCAGATGGCAACATTGATTGGTATTTCTAAAGGAGTTTGGAAGGAGCAATCTTTCTCTGGGATACATGGATCAGTCTTCGACACAGACTTGCAATAGTGCTGCCCTCAAGACCCTGGCTTGGGGCAGGTTTAAAAGGCAATACCTTTGACAATATTCCTGACAGTAAAAATGGGGAGGAAAAGTGGAAGTCATTACACAACCTTCGGATTCAGCAGGTTATTCCCAGGAAAAAAAACATTAACATTTGTGACACAGCTATCTGGCAAAGGACAAAGAAGTATTTTAATCCCAAAAATCAATCCCTAAGAAGGGATGAAGACCATTGAAGATGAAAAATGAGTGTGATCTTAAAGATGCTTGAGTGCCTTCTGAAATCAGTGTATTTCCCTTAGCATTTTGAGTCACCAGGGCTGCTGGTGTGAAGACCTCTCTCATTTTGCAACAGCACCTTAACCTCTACAAGTCTTGAGATGAAGAACTGAGATGGACATGATGGTAGCACCTGGGACTGCAATAGTAATGATATTTAGTGCCCTTCTGAGGCTTTTCATTGAGAATTTTGTAACCCTTCAGAAAGGAGATTAGGAGGATGAATTGTAGTTAAGTCTGAGACTTATATGCATATGCCACAAATGAATTCTAGTCCCTGAGCTGAAGCCAGGTGAAAATAAAGAAATGGATAAACTCTTTTGCTTTTATTAGCTTTACTAAGGTATAATTTTCTTTCCAGTACACTGTAGGTCAAATTGCCCTGCAACCGCATAGTATGAATTCTGCCTTGATTTTGCGATCACTATAATCTCCTGAAGTCCTGCTCTTAAACTGGCCAGGGTGCAGGGAGAGATTATGGTCAAACACCACATTAGCATGAGATTTAGGGCCAAATGGCAGGCTGGTGTGAACTGGCTCAGCGCAGGTGACTGCAAAGGAGTGTCACCCAGTGGGCTGGGAGGAGAATTTAGTCTCATTTTCTGGGTTGGAAGAGGTGATTCATATTGGCTCAGATCTTCCATATCATTACCATTTAGAGAGCAAATAAAAAAATAAGTTCTATCATTTTCTTACACAATTTGTTTCTTTTTCATTTTTTGCTAGTTCATGCCTAAAATGTCTTGAGGTTTTCATGACTCATCTGTCCCCTCTAATAATGTTGGCTATTAATGAAGGGTTTCCTGGAAAACAGACGAGTTCAAAGTTTCAAAAATCCTGTTTTCCATTGAAGTTTAATTTCTAGAATAATTTTCCACTTTCAGCAAGAATGAGACTGAAAAGCAGAGAACATTTTCCATTAAAGTCTGCAGAGAAATTTCCTTTAGTTTCTCACAGAGGACTGAAGGGCTTGAAACAGCTTCCACTTTCACCACCACTGCCAGGACAAGAGCCAACATCTTCTCTTCCCTCTTCTGGCTTAAATCAGGCCTGAAAAAACCACTGAGTTCCCAATTTCTGAGCTATTAGTTCTTCTTTTACTTCTTCTCATCTACCCAGGCTATTCATGATAGTCGTGTTCCCGTCCTCACTTATTTCAAAGTATATGGAGTTGCCTCCATACGCTTGGCCCTACTGAAGGAGATGAGGCTAATCTTTGTCTGATGGGGGGAGTTAACTGGAATTATTTTGTCCAGGGAAGGGCTAAGACCATGGTCAATGACTTTATTCATCCCTGTAGCTCTCTACAGTGATACTTTTTCCCAGTTTCCACTCTGCTTCCCATACATTTTCCATACTGAAGGCTCACCAACCGCTTTTGTAGCAGCTCAAGCAAGAGTTCAGCCTATATCTTTTGTCTGTTTGCTTTTTTAAGACCAGTCCTGTTCCAACTGATGTGAACAAAAAAAAAAGAAATTAAATACAAAATTCCATAGGTGTTTGGATTGGTGTTTTTAGGGATACAGAACGAGAGCAGGGCTTTGGTGGTTTTGTCCACCAAAAAAATCTCAAAACTACAATGTTTAGTTTTCAAAAATATAGATTTGGGTAAAGGAAAAAAAATAGTTTGGATAAAAACGTGGGGTTTTTAAAAATATCTTCAGATAAACTTTTAAAAAAATCAAGCCATACTTTTACTGAACTCTGAGAATGGTTGCAGAAAGCTTTTTCATTAATTAAATTTTCATTGAAAACCACCCAGCCAAACGTGCTGACTCAGAGCCATTCTCCTCCACAAGCAATTTGTTACCAGGGCAGGCCTGAACCAAACTACGGGTGACATGTGGCATCTTCGCCCACCATCAGCACAATCTGTGTGCCAGTGGCAGGCGGGCAAGCTTGGTTTCTTCTGCCTGTGTCATACTCACCAAAATTGAACTAGCGTGATTTAAACCCACAGGAGCTGACTGCCAGATATGGTCTCGGGCTGTAGATGGGAACCAATGCAGCAATCCTGCCTTATTTATTACCTTGGTAAGAGCAAGGCTGCCTTTAAAATTCGGCTGATGTGCTTGAGAGCTAATACACGGGTGTTAGAAGGGGATCGCTGTCCTTTCAGGAGACACAGACAGCAAAAGACCCTTCTGATGAAGCCGCAAAGCTAAAATGTTAATCTGATGAATTCTACCTCTATGGCTCTGGAGTAAGAGGTTAGCAAAATACTTTCTGTGCCAAGAAGCTGTTAATATAAGCTTCATTTTAGATGCGATAGGGGAATATCCTCTTACTAATTGTGCCAAGGTGTCTGCTGAATTAGCTGAGATATGATATATCAGCAGTCACTGTAAAACCTGCGTGAAAACATCTAATAGAGTCAAAGAAACCAGCACCGGAATAGACCCCAAGGCAGATCAGCTGTGCCTAAACCTAAACCGGGCTCAGCAATGACTACTCACACTATACAAGCCCCCTGACTGAAAGGAGAAGAGCTGTGATTATGCTTGTTCCTATTAACTTCTGCCAGGTCTGACTTCCATCAGTGGGCTCATTCACAGCCTGCAGTTACCTATCCCTAACTGTATCCACTGATGCTGTTATTGGTAGAGAAGCAAAGCTGAGACCGAAACTCCATTATGACTTCATCTTTCCCTAGTCTCTGTTCTAAAAACCATACAGAGAGAAGCAGCTGGAAATGCTGTTACACCTATTCTACAGGTGAGCATGAAATGGCACTGTTATCCCTGCAGTTGTCCCATGGAGGTATCATGACCAATGCTCTCTGCATTTAAAAGAGTGACGAAAGATTCAGAGCAAGCCTGCTTTCTCTACAGCCCTGGAAATATGCAATCACAAGGTCCTAAGCAAGGTCCAAATAGGACCCTGGCTTAGATCCCAATATCATACGGAAACCTGTGATGGAGACAGGAGGGGAGCTCTGATGTCCCAACTCCCAGGTCTGCGCTGCTGCCGGCGGTGACGCGCTTCTCTTGCCATTTTGCTTTAACTGTGTTTCATAGACTTATTTTCCATGCTCATGTTATATCTTGAAAATTTGGGTCTGGTTTGGAAGTGTGTGTGGGCCTTATCTTTTTGCTCTCTAAATAAAGGGTCATTTCCAATATTCTGTATCTGTCTCAGTAGAAGTGATTTTATAGCAGTAGATTATTCTACAATATGTTAGTTTTTTCTCAGGCACCAGTAAGACAATGTAATTTATATGTCCATGGAAGCAGCATTTATTTTCAGTAATTTCTCCCAATTATGTTTATCAATAGGTATCTCTCAGCAAAATGCCAAATCTCACAAGTATGTTTGGAAAGTCAAATATGTTTGTGTAATACAAACCTATGTCATGTCAGGAATTAGTTTGACTAATAGGCCTTTAATTAAATCCTTGTGGGGTCTTGGTGTGAAGAATAGACCCAGTTTCCAAAAAATCTAATTTATAAGATAAATTCACAAATATATCCGTCTAATAAATCTTTCCTACATCCAATATTTGCCCTAGAAACAATAACAGGACAGATAATTTATTAGACTATTTCCTATTGCATTATAATGACTACGCTTGATACTTTAAACATATTCTTCAGAGCACTGGAATGATTGAGGCTATAACTGATGAAGATAAAGATTTCCAGGGTGCATTGATCCAGGGGAGACATACTTAGTGTAACTTCCAGACCTATATGTAATCACAGAAATATTTCCCTAGAGAACACAAATTATAGATGACTCTAAAACTGCCACTGGAGATATTTTGCAGAAACCACAACAGGAAATGTTTATTTTCTCAACCCTAATAACCCTTTCAATACAAATTATTTTGGATTTTTGAGAAAATTACATTAATTCCCAATTATTTTTTTCTTGCAAGATACTTCATATTTATATAAATATCCTTTTTTTTTTTTCATTGTCTTTCCTTAAGTCAGCTCCTTGATTTCTCATTTAAATGGCCATTATGTAGGACACAAAGTGCCACCTAAAGTGCCTCCATTTTTCTTCCTTCAGAGAACAGCATGCGTGCAATACAGATGAGCACAGCAAAAGGTCAATTCTATCCTGGCATAAATGCATGAGAATCTTAATAGCAGAGAACAGAATGGAAGTGCCAGGTCTAAGGTGTAGTCCCAGCAACCAGAAATACCATTCTGGTGTTTGTAAATACCTTTCAGAGAGTTAGACCTATCCCTAATCTATCAAGCTACCACTCCTCAAACTCAGAGAGATCAGAGGAAACATGCCCTTGTTGCCCTTCTCCTACAGCATATCTGGTTGGAGCATCCTCTTCCTCCAGTGGCAGAGGTCCCAGGTTTGGGGTTCTTTACAGTCTATTTATTTTACTTAATGCTGATCATAATATTAATAGTAGTTTTTTCATACCGAACAAGTCAGTTCCAGGTAAACCTAGTGAGAGACCATATGTCTGGCATGGAAACTGCACAGCCCTCCTCCTCATGTGAACCAATGGATGGCTTCACTTAATTCAGGCTGAGGGGGAGGAAAAGGAGTGGAAGACAACAGCTGAGGAAAGAGATGCGTTATGTTTTGATCAAGCTTGTTGGAAGGCTCAGAAGTGCTCGATTTATTCCTACTTGTATTTGACACAGTTCAGCTCTTAATGGCCTTCTCAGCATCGCTCCCGCTCAGTACACAGGACTATGCAGGTACAGCCTTTGGGACGTGCATCTGAGGTCAGGCAGCTGCTCTGACTGCAAAGGCTACCGAGCTGAAGTCAAGATAGCCACCTCCCCAAGAGTTTGAGAAATAAAATGCATCAAAAAGAAAATGCCAGATTGGGTTGTTGATGATTTTTAGAGGAAAATCCGATTTGCAGATCTGTGGTTTGGTTCGCAGTGCTTTGTGTGCATGGATTTCATAGCGGTGGAAATGAGGCACTTAGTAACCTTGGCTAGTGCTAGCCCCGCTCTGGGCAGACGTTGCCCCAGGAAGTCTCACGTCTCCTCGGTCCAAACACCACCTCTGCTTCAAAATCCTTTGCATGGTATTGCAGGCAGAGATCTTTGGGCAACACCACAACTATTCAACACTAAGGAGTGTTTTGAAGAGCAGGGGACAGAAATAAGATGGTAAAGCTGTTTCCCACTGGTTTAGAAAAACCATCATGTCTGAGGACTTGTATGCATTCCTAATCCGACAAGAAGAGTGTGCACTTGGTTTTTCACACACATCGGGCACTAAGCTCCCAGCACAGCAAAGATCAATGTTTCTGTATCACACTGATTCATTTCCTGCTGCAAAGTACGTCTCTACCTAGGAACAGAGGACCAAAATGAGAACAAGTCCCCTGCAATTGCAAAAATTATAGAAATGTAGGATATACAGCACTTCTGCTCCTGTTTCCCTGCTCATACACAGAGGAAGCTGCAAAACATTTCCCCCAAACTTGTAACAAGCTTAAAACAAGCTGCAGAAAAGACCAAAAGCCACAAATTACAACATAAAACAGGAGGAGAGCAAGAAAGATCACAGGCACTGAGATGCCTAGGGGTCCTGCAAACAGCAAGGGAATTTGTTAGGTGCTAATTCCCAGGTGATCCTCAGCAACAGGCTGTGCTCTGTGCTGCCGCTGAAGACAAAGAAGAGGTGACAGGTCCCTGCCTCTGTCAGCTGATGAAAAACTTATGCCTGACCCTAAGCTTGATGATTTAGTGCCGGTCGCGTGAGCAGGACTCCCTGACTAGGCTCCAGAGAAATTGCTAACACCAGCTGGAACACCAACACAACCAGCTCCGCATCCTGCCTCTAAGCTGTGGCCAATTTCCAGTGCTCCAGAAGAAGGCAAAGAAAACTCTCAGAAGTCACGTTACGTAACATCTACACAATATTATAAACTAACACAGTTCTGGTTTGGTTTTTTGTTCCCATGAATGTGATATGACTCAATGGAAACTACTCTGCAGGAAATAGACAGCACATTTTGAATCTTAAGCTTCCAGAAATAAGTTACCACTCAAAAGAATTTGGAAAGAGCATACCTGTTGGAGGGATGGGCCCAGGTCAGAACCTAGAGCTGAAGAAACCTGGAATGTGGGAACAGTTGAAAAAAAGAAAACACCCCCCTGCTTCTGATCTGACTGTTGCAATCACAGAATCACAGAATCGTATAGGTTGGAAAAGACCTTAAAGATCATCGAGTCCAACCGTAAACCTAACACTACTAAGACCACCACTACACCATGTCCCTAAGCACCTCATCCAAACATCCTTTAAATACCTCCAGGGATGGCGACTCAACCACTTCCCTGGGCAGCCTGCTCCAATGCTTGATAACCCTTTCAGTGAAGAAAAATTTCCTAATATATCCTAATATACCAATCATGGTAGCACTGAACCGAACCCAAGCTATGCACCTACATAAGCTGTGTGTCAATATAACAGCATTCATGCTTACCTTGAAACAAACCAGAATAATCCTATAGTGGGACTTTTTTTTTCTTTCTTTCTGAGTACTTCTTAATGTTTGTACCAGCATTTCTTAAATCCTGTTTCAGCTGCTACTTAGACTCCTAAAGTGGCATTTGAAATCTGCCTCTGAATTTCAGGGTGTGAAGCCAACTCGAATCTCTTGTCTCCACATCAGCTCTCCTGACAAGGATAAAGAAGGACAAAATGTTATGCAGACTTGTTGACGGAGGTGAAACTCAGTGGTTGCCAAAGATGGTTTCTGGAAACAGTGCAAACCCTCCACTGAAACCTTACTGGCATGCAAGACAATCTTTGCTTTTTACTAGTAGGCCCAAAACTAACATTTTCATAATAATTTTCCAGTATCAAAGTGATAGTTTTTATCCAAGACAGCTGAATACTACAGAACTGTGTAACAACAATTCAGTGCCAAACATATGCTATGTATATATTTTAACACCTTTGATAATAATAAAAAATGCATGTTCCTAGCAGTTTTCTCAACTTTCATTCAATAACAACATCCTTGAGTTGATGCTTTTTGTTTTCCTTTCATATTATTACGAACCTGTGTTTAATTCTCAGTGCCAGTTTGGCTTTTTAACCTCTCTTTCTACATTCCACTAGTAATGTCTGATTAAGAAATTAGCCTTTCAAGTGCTATAAAAAAATCCAAGAAATACAGTAACACAATACCATGGAAAACTGATATAATCTTTTCAAAACTATAAAAATTGGTCACCCAAAGGAACATCTGCATGGTAAAAATTTTAAACAAACTGGAAGGGAATCAGATAGCTCATAAAGAACCAAGCGCCTAGAAGAGCCATTGGTCGTTTACATATTTTGCTGTCATCCTGACTTGGAGGAGACTATCATTTTGAAGCATGTTTCTTCAGTTTTAGTTACCAGCATCTGGAACGAATTCCAGGATGGAACACTGAAAGTTTTTAAAAGGAAACTCAACCTTACAATAATTATTCCTTAAATCATTAATATGGTGAAAGTGCCAGATGTAAAAATATGGACAAAATAAAATAAAATATGCTCCCAGGTATCACTCAAATCCCTAATGTACATCTGTCTGTTTTCTCAGTTCATTAATATCTGTTGTAGTCTCAGATATTTTCTTTTATGTAAAAATTTCCACTTGCTTGTTATGTCTTCTGTCTTGCATTAGAGTTATTGCTTTACCTCTCAGAATAACTCTGGCTGTGTACGTTGCGGGACTGTGGATCTACTGTGATATAGGCTTTCCTCCAGCAAAAGATAACAGTGCATTCATCTTCTACCCAACCACATGGGAAACTTTTGGTTTGATGGATATTCAAGAGGGACACCATCCTGAAAGAGTGGTTTCGTGGTGACACCACAGCTCTGTTCAGCATGGAGCTCCTCACAGGGTCCAGGTTTCATTCACAGGCACAAGGTATGATGCAATGAGACCGAGGTGTGAGGGACTGTTGGGCTTCCTGAGCTTCGGATAGGACCAAGAGCCTGAAGACCTGGCAATTCAGTCTACGCCTTCGCTCCCTGTTCACACTTTCAAAGCAGCAGGATGAAGGCAGCAGAGGGAGGGGCGAATGTCACTGTAGATTAATACAAATTGTTTGATGGTCTGTTCTTTTCAGGATGATGACACAAATCATAAGGCCAAAATCAAATTCACTTTTGTAAGTGAATCCACTTGAAATGCGATACAGTTCAGCAAAGAGTTGCACTTAAATCACTCAGGAGGACCCATTTCATTGAGAACTCCTGGAACACCTAACTAGACTCCACCAAAGCCCCAGCCATTCATTTGTTTCCACTAATGTCCTCTCTCCCTCCACAAAGAAGATGTCTCTTCAGAGCTCCACTGAGTACTCCCAGCACCGCTAAGCATTTTTGCAGATTAATGCTTGTCTGAATGTTACTAATTAGGCCAGGCGACTATATAATGAGATGCTTACAAAGTTTATTCATCACTAAAAATAAATGTTAAGCATCTGGTTTGCAGGCTATTCCCATGTGCCATTCAGGTCCACATGCTGTAGAACCAGATGGAGCTGGAGGGAGACCAATCACAGAGCAGAGCGATTACATGTCTTAAAACCACGGTTAACTTAAATAAGCAAGTTGCCATCCCTCCATAAATCCCGCATCTACCACCAGATGTGTGACAAGACTATTGCACAGGGCTTTCTAGCTCAGGCTCCCCTGCTCCAAGGGGGTGGAGGAGAAAGCCGGCCCCTCATGGCAAGGGCCATCTCTCCCTTGCCCACAGCCCACTTGTCAGCAAAGCCACTCTCTGTTGGTGACCATCTGAAAAGAAAGGCCCCGATGACTCACAAAGCAGAAGACCATCAAATGGGGCTACGCTAAGTAAACTCTCCTTCTGTCCCAGGCAGTGGTGGAAATGACTCACCTCTCAGCTGAGCCTGGGGGAGAGTTTCTTTCTGCCATGTTAAACAAATGTTAAGTGGGTTTCTCAAGATGGTTTTTGCAGTGAAACCATTGGTGATGTTTGCTCACAAGCCCTGATTTAAGTACTCAGAGTAGCAGTAGCTCTAAACAAGGACACTGTGTCTCCTGCAAGCATTTATTAGCCTGGGTACAGGCTGACAGAGAAGGTGGAATTGACAGCTGGATACTTTATTTTCCTTTTTTGCTCCTGAGCAATGCTGTGCAAAAAGAAGCACTTTTCTGGTGTCATGGGCTTCACGTTGACTGGGAAAGCAAGATCTGGGAGATCCCAGGTTCTGGGGGAAAGGACGTCATTCCTCATCCAAGAGAAGAGAGAAGCAAGGGAAACAACCCAATCTAACACTAGCAGAGAGAAGGGAACAAACTGGGTTTTCCCAGAGCTGGCTGAATCAAACCCTCTAGAGAAGAGGAATATTTAACTGAATTTCACTTTTTGGATAGACTTAGAGGCTGCTTTCAGGTTGGGAGCCTTGTTTTGCTGAGCACTGCTGACCATAAATAGAGGAGCTAATTTCTTGTCGTCCTCAAAGAGCCAGCCATCCAAGGAAGCAATGCACAAAGGCAGAACTGATAGAGGGGATGACTTTAACTGTGAAGGTAATTTTTCAGCACTTGTGGTTTGTTCCTGGAAAGGTGCACAAGGTGATAAATTCATATCTGGATTTCAAGCACCCCAAAATTCAGGGTTTTCAGGTTCTGGGGTTTTTTGATTCAGCACCTTACATTGCTAGGGAAACATAATAAAGTATGTCGCTTCCAGGAACCACAGAGTACAAGTAAACTATGTAGATGAGACCATTAGCATAAGAAAAATACTCCTTTCCTCTGAAATGAGAAATCCACAAAGCTATCTGAGTGTGAGAAGGGAGCTATCTCCCACTCTCTAAACCAGCAGTGAACCTCTTAGCTGACTGCTATTTGAACACTCTTAAGTGTTGCGCTCTGCCACATTTACCCGTTTGCCCAGAAATACAGAATGACTGGATGGACACAGTAAGATTTTCAACCTGTCTGACCCCCCAAAATACTAAGATTCTCAAGAGAAACTGCGGCATAGAAGCAGCCCACAGTGCCCCAACCTCAGACAACAGTGAATCCAACCACAAGACACAAAGCTGCAGGACGTTTGACTCCTGAAGCCCCACTGCTCACTGAACAGGCTGATGCTACATGGTCCAGATTTCCTTACTGTCTGCAGCCGCCCCCTGACACTGCAGCGTCCTTGATGTGGGGTGGAGCACGTAGGACAAGCCGCGCGGGGCCGCAGTGGATGTGATCCACGCTCGCCTGTGTGATGATAAGCAGAGACGTGACAGAGTGTCAGGAAGGGTGGTTTTGTGGTTATGTGGTTTGCCCACAGCCCAGAAAATCAGTCTCCACCATAACATTTTTGCTTTGTCGGAAGCAAGTCCTTTAATGTGGCTGTAAGGCACTGAGAGCACAAGGCAGTTCAGTGCTGCGCTGGTGGGACCCATGTAGGTGTGATGCACGGGGAGACAGACAGGTACGTGGACAGAGGAATGATGACAATCTCATCAAATTTCACTGTGTTAGAGCCAGGTTAGACAAAAGGGGATGGATTATGGAAAGTTACAGCAACGCTGGAAAACATTTGGGGAGGTTTAGTAGCACTGGATCAAAGGTGCCCATTTTGGAAGGGAAAGGAGCTTGAACACGTTTTAGTTATGGGCACCATCTCCAGCTAGCTGGAAGCAGTGGAGAGTTCTTTCAACGTCACCCAGTGCAGGAAGAGAAGCCAGGGAAAACTGGGGTTGGAAGGTAAAGACGGAGAACAGTGCAGGTCATGGAAGCAGGGTCTTCCAGGGCCAAGTATGCACAGGTGGTGAGGAGGAGAGGGAGAGGACACTTGCCAAAGTAAACCCGGGTGCTGCTGCAGCAGAAAAAGAGGTAAACGGCAGCAGGGAGGCTGGGATTCAGGTTCAGCCGATGCCTGGAGAGCCAGGTGTAATTCTCACGGCTCATCCGACCAGAAAGGACCAAACTGCTTCCATATGCAGACCCAGGATCACATCAACTATCCATGTGCAGCCGTTGTAATGGTTTACTCCGGCTGGAACAATCCTGAACACACAACTGAAGAATGGGGTTGTGGGAGGTGAGCTATAGGATGCTGCTTTGGAGTGTTTGGCAGGATTAATCCATGGTTCCCCAAGGGAAAATGAAGGTTGACAAACTCGTGAGAGTAAATAAAACAGCTGATGAAAATGAGGACTGGCCAAATGAGAAGAATATTAAGTAACAGGCATAATGCACCCACTTGCCTGTGTCCTATTTTCAATATATTTCCTGTATTCAAAATATGTCCTATATTTCACCTTGGCAAATGACACACACCCATATCTCCACACAGAAATCACCAGAAGTTAATGCCACAGAGCTGGGGTATGAGTGCAGGCTCAGTAACAACTCCACATCAGTGCCTCAGGCAGGATGTTCTTCTCCATTCTGGTTTAGGTTAACCCATCTCCAAAGCAGGATTAAGCTAAACCGTTTGAGAGCAGACTTCGGACAAAAACATCTGTCCTCATGGGGAACTAGTGCCTGATGCCAGAACTGAAGCCACTGCTCCATGGTTTTGAGACTACTTGGAAGAACTGAAGTGAAGGAGAAAGCAAGTGGTAATAGAGACGCTAGGTGAGGACTGCACAACAGTGCTGTTGGGACAATTTTAGAGAAGGTCAGAGTGCTCCTAGCAAAAATATTTTGTGGGTGGCATGAAAATACTCCTGCTGGCTTGTGTCCATTTTTATTGGCAGAACCATCAGTTGATATCACCTGGGAATTTTGTTCAGTTTTTTTTAGTTACGATTTATGGGGTAAGTTTAAAAACCTCGGAACCAATAAATACATGGTATTGGTGTTTTGGTACAGAAAAAAGCTCCTTCCTGACAGCACTAAAGGATATTACCCATTGCTGTTCCTGAATCCCTGAAATACAGCTTTTGGGCTCCGGCTGCAGGGAAGGTTTGAGTCTTGACTCTTTCCTTTTAGTCCAAAGGAGAACGATCTTTCAAACATGAGAGTCAGGGTCTTGTGTCCAGTACCTAACAAATGGAAGGGGAATGGGAGCGAGACGGAGCACATTCCACAGCCTGGTGTGTTTAAGGAAAGGGGTATAGCTTTCACTCTCCTGCTGTTAGACAATAATGCGCTGACTGAAAATGTCAAGCTTCAGTTTAAACAAAATAAAAGACTGGAGGGCCCAGGGTAGAGAATTTAAACACATATTAATTAGGGCTCGTAATACTCTGACATTTGCTAGATTTTTAATAAACTGATTAATATTTCTTCTTCATATTTCACTGACATGAAATCAGTGCAGCACAATTAATTTCAACAAGTTTCGGTCAATGGGTGCTGAAGGAAAACGAACATACAGTGTCACAGACTTGCATTAGAAGTACTCTCACTTTGACCAAGTAACATGGAAACCCATTGCCCTCTGCATGAGAAAATTGCAGCTCAGGACCTTGAGAGGAATTTATTTACTTGCAGTAAGTGATTTACTTAAATAATAATAATTACACAAAAAGAAGAGGAAGGCAGAGAGAATAGAGGATTAAAGCTCCCTCAAGAATGCAAGAGAATGGAGTAAAAGACATCCCCAAATGTGGAAGCACAACCCTTAGGCTTATGTTAGCATGAAGTCTTAGCTTCATATGTTCATTACAAACCAACAGGGAGAAAGAACATTTTCTGGAAGACATTGAAGGTTCAGTTGTTATTGTAGCAATGAGCACTAGAGCAACATCTCTTTACTAGATTATAATCTCTTCAGTGGCGCTTACGTGAATGATTAAGAAGGTACCAGTATCTAACCAGAGCTGTAACACTTCCACATAACTAGCTATTGAATCTTGTAGGTTGTCATAAATGTTCCCAACCTCCTTGAGATAGTTCCTTCCTCTTTTGTTAGCTACCACAATATTTCTTTATGTGATGAGAAGCTTCAGTCATAGAGTGGGTCCCTGTTGTGCAAGCTTTACTTGAAACACCCAAGAAGCAGAAGTCTGGCCCAGGGCCATCTGGGAATGATGTTTAGGCATGAGGTACAGCTCAGGACAAAATGTCATGGCAATAACATAAGCCACTACGCTGGTACAAATTGAGATACAGAGCACAACCCTAATGTCTGAAGAAAAGCAACTGGACAGACGCTAACTTTTGCATCACTTAATGTGTTATGGCACACGTACTTAATCACGGCGATCCTGAAAAAATCACATACACATGACCATGATCTCTTCCTGCTAGTAAGTGACATTTGTGTGGGGGTCTTAGTTTTGCTAAGAGAAACCCTGGGGTGCCGTTATCATAGAAAGAAATGGACTGAGAATGTACATTCTGTAATAAAGAGAAATTTTTTAGCATTTAAAATGTTAGCTCTCACACTAAGCACATGGTATTCAAATCCTACGCATAAGAAAGTTCAAGCAGAGAACAGAGCTAGACATCCTCTTTCCAGATTCTCGTGAAATTTTAGATTTTGAAAATAAAGCATTCACCTTTCTCCATATTTTTTTCAAACTATGAATCTACAAAATTATGAAATAAAAAACTGAGAATCTTGAAATCTAAATAAATTGCAGTTTAACAAAAGTGAAACATATTTCAAATAAACATTAAAAGAGGATTTTTTTTTTAAGAGATTCAACTTCAAAATGACAGAAAGTGGTTTTGTGTTAAGTTGTGGCTGTTATTATTATTCCTATTATTATTATATTCTTGTTATTGCCCATATTAATAAAATACTTGTATCCACTAACGCCTAAGAATGTCTATCAGAGACCCATGTGCTGGGTATTTTACTGATGTTTATTTGAAAGACTGTCCTTGCCTCAAAGAACTTTTAATTTACTGTTGCACCCAGGGGAACAGAGAACAGAAATAGTTGCTTAGCACAGGAGCTGGATTATCACAGATTCCCAATGTCACAAGAGGTACATCAAAACCCAGTCCATCATCATCAAGAGTAACACACGAGCCCTGGGGTGACCCAGGCAAGCTCAAAACACCACTGCATCTTAGCGAGAAGTAGACCTGACCTGAGCAGCTTGCAGACTAAATAGATGCAGAAACAGCTGGGATGAGAAGAAAAGAGAGAGGAAAATATTGATTCAGTCTTACAAATCAGGAGGTAAGAAACTTCAGCACTGAGCTAGCAGAGCATGGCACGGTGGACAAGTTTCCCAAAGTCACCCAGATACAGCAGATCCCCAAAGGCTGGAGTTAAAACTACAAGGACATTCTTTGCAGATAGCACAGCGTGCAGCAGGAAGGGTGCTGGAGAAGAAAGTGCTCTAAGGGAGTCATTACAGTGTCAAGTAGCTAATACATACTAGGATAGTGTTTAATCAGCATGGCTCAATGAGCTACCACCACCTGGCTGGACCGTGGTCACTGATTATATGGATGTTACTGAAACCGCGAAGTTTTACACGTGCAAAACCTGCCTTCCTTGGGGTCTAAGCCAAGGCTTCTTACCCTGCCACTACAGCAGGCTAAGGGCTTTGGTACCGCCCCAGGTTCCTAGACCCAAGCTCTGGTCCTAGCCCTTCCCTGAAAGCTCTGCTCCTTCCAGCAGAGGTCAATGGACAGGAGACCTCTTTGCTTTTACACCTCCAGAGCTTGCCACTCGGCAGCATAATGTCAACAATGTTGATTTCAATTAATACATCAGGCTGGGAGCTGCAGCAGGACAGATCTGCTGCAGGATGCCTCTGGGGAAGGCTTTGCTGCTCCAAGCTGTGAGGGCAGCAACTGCATCTTCCACCATGGCTACCTTCAACAGGGAGCCCAATTCAGTCCTAACCTACGCCCACAGCTCCTCCTGGCAGCTCATCATGCTGCCATAGATGTTGGAGATCACCATCTCCCAGACCCTGGAGATCATGCCCATACCCTCATGTTTTTTGAGGCACACAAGAAGGAAGCTGAAGAAAGCTTGGAGCTTATGGAACCATGTTTCTCCTCTTGCTCTGTGCAGTCAGAGCATGCGGGCAACCTCAGCTCTGCAGGTGACAAATGAAGACGGTTCCTCTCCCCGCAGCCAAACAGGCATCCCCAGGGGAGAGCTTTTTTACAATCAGGCTTATCTAGCCTCCACAAGCCCACGGAGGATATGCAGAGAGACTCCTTTCAGCCCCTATTGGGTATTACCAGTGTCAATCCCGGCGCACAGACTAGAGCCCTCCTGTCTTCACTTTAAATTAAGTCTTAAAATATGGGCCAAATATGATGGATTTGTAGACAGTTGCTTAGAGAAGGAAGTGCTGCAGAGGATTCATTACACTATGGGCTGACAGCTGACGCCTAAGTATTGCAAAACCCATGGGGTTTCCAGAAGGAGCTTGACATGAAATATGTGGTGAAGGAGCAGTACGGGCTGCAGAAACCACGGCACCGTGGAGAGACAGATATGAAATGGAAATTACGGAGGCCAGTGATGGCCACAAAAAGAATAAGGAGCTGGGAAATACCCAGCCCATTTAGAAGAGATCTGCGATGGGGAGGAGACAGGAATACTGGATCCCAAATAAGAGGAGTTCAGCTCCTTTGCCTCCTTTCTAGGGCAGTCCTCCTTATAACCTGTGCAACTAAAGAGATAAGCTCTTTGTGATGGATGTTGGTGATTTTGGCATTAGATTTATAGCCTGTTTTACAAGAATGGGAGTCTGGAGACCTGGATTCTTGTATCTCGACTCAGTTATCGATTTCCTGAATAAACTTAGTGAGTTATACAGACCCACCTTTTCAAGTGTGGCAGCCTGAAGTTCAGTGCACAACCCCATGGTCAGCCCCACAGAGAATCCCTCCTACGACCTATAAGGCCCACTTTGCAAATCGGGAAGTTGGCCTCAGTTCTGTGAGCCTCCATTTCCTAAACTGTTGCTACCGGTATTATCCTTCTGCAAGGTTCTTCAGAGGCTCCGTTTATTCATGCTCACAAAGAATAACAAATGCAGGGACAGAGGAGGTATGGAAAAGCGAACCAGATAAAAGCGTTATCTGAAAACCGCATCACCACATCGGCAAGTGGAGCTGTATCAGAGGGGGCAGAGGAAATTGTTGTTTCTGCTGCCTCTCTCCAATTCTTCACTCACATCCACCCCTACAGAGACCAGACCAGAAAGAGACTAAGTTGATACTGAAAAACAGAAAACAGCAACCCCACAGGATTATCTAGGACTACCCCAAATAAACCCACAGAAATTAGGCTTATAAGTACTTGGTACTCATTCAGCACATGTCATCTGATAATCTTGGGGCAGCTTACAATGTCTGGCTAGGGAGCAGCAGGCCCAAGCATTTCTGAATAGCAGACTAAGTTAGATGACTAAATATGGTATTTTTTTATGAACTTGGAGCACCCACTTTGCAGTGCTTGGCCCAGGATTGATTCCTTTTGAGACCTAGGCCTTTGATCTCACTGCTAGACAAAATAATTAAAGGAACTGAAATACAATCGAGGTTTCTTTCCAGCTTAAAAAATTAAAAATAAAAAAAAAAAAACAAAAAAACTTGGATATCTCTTTTGGACTCTTCAGATAAAACATCACATAGGAAAACAACATGGTGTCTCTTGAGCTTATTCCATCAGCTCCATTCTTTTAAGCTCACATGTGAAGCTACTCAGATCTTTTATTGGGAGGGAGAAAAATTGGAAGCATCAGGTAACAACAGGGGGCATGCTCGACTTTAAACCAGACACATTTCCCACTAAGGACCATTACCTAAAATGCTCTTTTCATACTGAATGCCCCTGCTGAGAGATTTTGCTTTGAAAGTGGGCCTCTGTTTGGAAAGAGGGTTTTCTTTGTTGTTGCACACACAGATTTGGTAATTTGGGTGGTGCTTCATTTTTCTTGACCTGGTACTCACCAGCCTGCTTGATGGCTCCACTTTAGTGACAAAGATGATCCGCTTCCCTCCCGAAACACCCAGGAGATTCCATGGCTGGAGCAGGAGGGACAAGAGGTCCATATCACGAGGCTGGGGAAGGATTTGATGGGTTTCTGCTAGCTCCTGCCACCCAGTCTGAGGTCTCAGGACTAGGTCAGAACAGTCCAGTGATGCTTTTTCTCCTCCTCAGCGAGGAAAGAGAGTGGCAGAGTGGTTGAGGGGGTTTCCTACAGGTCCAAAGGTGCCAACTGGAGCCTCACTTGGATTTCATGCTATAAACTGTCCCAAATTAACCGTAGTGGGAAAGAATATCTGGTAATTTGGAGTAAGGAGTCAAAAGCAGATAAGACGTAGTAACTTCAATCACCTCCCTGGAGAGCCTAGGTTCTTCAAGTAGGCTATACATCATTCATGAGAACTAAAAAAGTCACCACCAGGTGTTTCAGCAGCAAATTTCAATACCTAGAGAGCGAGGGCTGAGTGAAGCCTCTAATGCTACCAACAATCTAACCTTGTCTCTTGGCTTATGTTAGTTTTGCATCTTCTGATCATAAACTGGTGTTCAAAAGCCAGTGCCTGGAAGTTTAGTGAAAAATCAATATTTACCTAAAAGGGCACTGGTTTTATCCTTCGCACTCACCTTCCATCGTGAGGCATCTTTCTCCCCCAGCCATATCTTTTTCTCTTGCTTTCCCTTTCTCCCCTTCAGTCTGAGATCCTGACAAGGTAGGAAGGCAGAAGACTGGGTTTCCTCATCACGGAGACAGTTAAAATGGCTATTTTGGTGATGCTCCCAGCCTCAGATAGGTTGCCAGCACCGAGGCAAACCCAGTGTGACCACACAGTTTGTGAGTCCTGGGCTGGCTTTGAAACCCTTTGGAGCAAGCACATCCCACTCCTTGCAAGCGTTTCGTATGACATTCCTTCATTTTACATTTTCTTCTGTGGGAGTACATTTGTTATTAATCACTGGCTTGCACATTAATACAGTGCTTTCTAACAGTTAAACCAGATATTCCATCCTAGCAACTCAAATTAATATTTGTTTGAATAATCTATTTAAGATGATGTCTGGCCAGCAGTGTGGTCTGGCTGGCAGCACTCTGCTCTCCCAAGCGGACGTTTTCATTTGGTTTGTTCCATATTTTCTTCCTCTGCTCTTATTTTTTATCATCCCCAAAAATCTTCCATTCAAATTGCTTTCTCCAGCAATGGTTCCTCTTGCATTCAATCCATATAGGTCAAAGTACTTTTTCGTTGCTTGTCCTAATTGTTTTGGACAAATGGCTCTATTGAAACCAAATATTTTCGAAGAACTTATTTTTGTGGCTTTTTGTATTATTTAAGATTCAAGTTTAGATACATATTCTGAGTACAAAATATATATGATACATGAAACAAAATATGCTGTTTGTATGCATATACGTGCATCTGTATTTATTCTATTGTTTTGCAGCATGGCCATTGATTACATGTATCATTGCACTGATGTTGTTTTAAGGGTTGTCTTCCACAAGATCAAAGTCCTCCTGTCTTAATTTCTACCATGATAAAAATGATAAGAAACTTGAGGATAATCAGACACTGATTTGGGGTGGATATAAATGCTCTCCTTTTTTGAAAGATTTGAAGCCTGAAGCCAACTTTCACAGTTCAAACTTGTCTCTAGAAACACAAATGAGCAGCAATTCACGTCCAGTAGCAATTTCTCCACTGAATCATACTCAGACTCTGGTCCAAAGTCCTTCTGGGTTTTGAGGAAGTAAGAAGCTTTTCTGGCTTGGGTTGGCCACAAACTGCCTTGGAAAACAAAATTTTCAGAACTGTTCATTTTCAGAACGTTGCACTGGTAGAAATTTGCTTTGACAACACCCCTCTGAGGTACAGGGATCAGTGTAACGTGCTCTGACTTCACAAGATGCTGCGAACACAACCTGTGCGGTGGGAGTCAACTTTGCCCTATCAGCTCTGGACCAGGTCCACAGAGAATAAATGTATGGAAAAAGGTAAGAACACAAGTTATCCAGACCTCAGTATTTTTCAAAGCCTGAGACACTATATGTGTTGTGGGGCGTTATTGTTTCTTTTTACTTAAGTATGTTTTCAGAAGTCTGTTTCAATCAACTGTGATTGCAAAAAAATAGCTGCGAATGACTGCTTCCCAATGAAATGTGCACTGGGAAAATGATTATATTGTATCATATAAAATTTTCCCCTCATCTAAAGAAGTGTTTTCTGTAACACTTTTCACTGAGGTTAAAAGATACTCTTCCTTGTGCCAGAAGAACTAATTATTTTTCTCCAGCTGCAAAATATCAGGTAAACAACAACGATCAGTCTAAGAATTCCCTCCTCAACCAAGGGAAATCAAGGTGGGGTTTTTTTAATATACTCAATTGAGATAAATGGATATCTTTTCCTAAGAACCTGCATTTAAATTGATAACCACAATCAATTCCAAGAGGAAGTTGCACAAGTCTTTACATCACAATTATTTCCCTTTAATTGAAGTCTTCCAAAAAAGTGAGAATCCTGGAAATTCTGTATGTTTGAGTCCTTATTTAATTTATTTTAGTCATATAATCATTGCTAGAAGAAAACAGCAGAAACCAAAAAAGCGATCTGCCTTTCCATTGTATAACAGTTGCCCTATCAAATTTCAGACTGGGATATTTATTCTTGGAGACACAGACTATAGCATATATCCATCATACATGTATTTACGTTAACCTACAATTGCATTTGTCCAAACACACACTGTATAATCGCTGCAATTTATATGTCCCTTTATGATTATAAAGTAAAAAGCATTAATAAACTGGCAAGCTCCTTGACCACACGACCATCTCTTTAAAAAAAAATCCATCACCGTGTTCTCCCAGGTATTCCAGAGAAAGCCACAGTCTGAGTTTGACAAACCATGCACTCCCCTGACTTCATGTCCACCTCTCCCAGAAGCTCCTAGCATACTGGGCACAGGGAACCCTCCCCTGTGCTAGCACCTTCCGTGTGTTCCTCCTCAGGAAGATGTTGCCTGGGGAATGCACGTTTTGCCCCATTAGGGACACACTAAGGTCAAAAGGCCCACTAAGATCTAGCCCACTTTACCAGGGTCCCACAAGGACATGAGGAGGGACATGGAGAATTTATTTCCCACTCGACACAACATAAGAACCATTCATACCTGCGAGGGACTCTTCAAAACCTACACTGCAGCTGCACACTAGCAGTTGTACCGTAAGCAGAACCTGCTACAGACGTAAAGGACAGAGTAAACCTCTTCTACTCCAAAAAACCCCTGCAGGTTTGGAGGTTTTGGAGCTTATGGCTTACTTGTTGCAAATATATATCACTCCAAAAGAAGTTGTTTCAGGCTGTCTGATGATAATTTCATATTAGAAATGCTCTTTTCTACCTGAGGCAACACTTTTCTTCTTGTGACATCTTGCCATCTCAAAGTTCAGCTAGACAAAAAGGTGGTGACCAGAACAAAGATAGCAGTGAATGAAACAAATCTTTGACACAGGAGCCAAATCTGGACAATGAAATTCCTCTCCACAAGGGTGAACAACTACTGGAGGACCTCAGCACCTGCAGAACCAAATGCGAAATCAACCTCTTCAGACTGACCAACCTTCAACAATTTCTGTGCATCCATGAAACTTTCAGTCAATCAAAAATTATAATAGCAAAACAGTAGCCCATGATTCATGAAACAGGCAAGATATTTTCTCCTAAAGGCCAGAAAAGAGGACTAGGAACTAGAAATATGTTGTTACAGCTGTATCCATTTGTAGATATGTAGAAGAGCTACAGGTACTACTGTGCTGTAAGACAAATTGGGAGATTCAACCAGATATTGGCAGGCTGGTAGATCACAGAACACAGAACATCCTTACTAGTACATGACCACATTTTACATAAAGGAGACACCTTTAAACACTTGCAATCCGTTTTTATGTAGAGCAGTTAGTAGGATGTAGCAATTTTATTATTCTGTGCTTATGTGCAAGACCTTGCCTTTGGTCTTTAGATTAGTCCAGGACAAACCCTTTCTATCAGTTCACTTCTGAAACAGAAGACTTTTAAGCTAATCTTTGTAGAAATCTATTGCAATCAAATTTGCTCACAACAAAAGCCAATATACCATACTTACTTTAAAAGCTCTTTTTGTCAATGACCTTGGTGTGAAAGCAGTATGCTCCATTGCTATTTTTTCTCTGCTATTGTTTATCTTGAAAAGCAGCTGGTCCTTAATGAATATCTCACTATTTGACTCAAAGGCAGAGTATTTTAACTCCCTTCAGGAGTTATTGTAACTCCTCTTCTAACAGACCCTTCCCTTGACCTCACTCCCACCCTCGCCACCTACAGAAGATTTCCAGGAAGGTTAGAATGGAGATTTGCAAAACAAAAATGGTGTAAGATTTTAATTCTGCATCACTAGATGGCAATTCCTAATTATTAGTGGGGCCAAGATGCACACGGTAATGACTGAGCTCATAAAAAAGTATTTATCACTGATTTATGGAACTGGGGGGAGAAGAAGGAAAGGAGAGATTTTTCCTGAAAAAATGAAGGCCTGCTTTTTGGTGTTTTAGTTTGTTTTTAATAAAAAATTTGGAATGAAGAAATGGGGGCAAATGTTTCTGGGTTTTGGTATTAACGTTAAAAAGTTCCAGTATTTGTTAAAACCACCTCTAACACTAAGCCCTTGCAGCTCCCGTTTAAGTCCATGGGAACTGCAAGCCCTAAATGCTGGCTCGCTGTAACCAACTTCACGTACAGCCAGTTCCCGAGTCTTTATCCACGTTTTACTCAGCCTTTACTCAATCAAAGCTCCCACTTAGGGGCAGTAAATAAGGACTTTAGGAACTGGCCCAATGGATAGGTTCCACAGCATGCAAGACAACTCTTATTAAGTGTGGGCGTTAGTCAGCAGTAAGCCCTCCTCCACCTCTTAAACTTTTGGTGTTCCCACAAGGGAAGCTATTGAAAGCCTGTGCTTTGTAAGTTCAATTCCCTTTGCTGGCTTATAACACAGCTGCTATATATTATCTTATACATTTGACCACAAAGGTGCATTCTATAGGCAAGATTCATCCACTCCTGCCATCCCTTTTTATTCATTCACTGCTTTTCAGTGTAATGTTTGGGGACCCTGTTCTCAGCCACTTGTACATTTCAGCACTTGAAACGCACCAAGAGGGACAATCGCTTGACTGATATCTCCATCTTAGTATCTATACCGGTCTCTCTGTTTCTCTAGCTTTCTACCCAAGCCATTGTGTGTGCCAATTGTGCTATCATAAAGCAGAGTGTTGGGCTGTTTTGTGATGATGAAGAACCATGCAATCACAAGCTTTACTGCATACCATCCCATCCAGTGACCCCTGTTCTTATCATGAGAGCCCATTCAAGGGGAAATTACACCAGACTTCAACGGCGAAAGTGTCCCTCTGTTTCCAGGCTATTCAGGACAAAAGGTGAGAACTGCAGAACAAGCCTCTTCTGCTTTAATTGTGAAATGTTTCAAGCAACTGGGGGGGGGGGGGGGGGGGGAGGTGGGAAGAGGGGCTAAGGGGGATGGGGAGGGAGAAGAAAAAAAAAAAAAACAAAAAACAAAAAAAGAAAAACTCTATTGAGATCAGGTGGTCCCATTTCCCAGAGATAAACAAGTTCAATAATATACTGGTCAACAGAGTTACCCTATCCTCAACAGGCTTTTGTTTTTTAAAAAAGGACTAAAATAACCACTTGGAAATGTTAAACCAAGGCATGGCATTTTAATATGAAAATGGAGGCCTAGTATATTTTTGGTCCCTCTGACAACGATTGCCCTCAATTAGATCACTTATACTCAGTAAATTGGTTGCTGTGAGGGGTTTGTGATCATAAAAATAATTCATACATGGCAAGTTGCTTTCAAACCTGGGGGTTTTTTGCTGTTGTTGGTGGTTTTTTCTCTGCTTTTTGCTTATTGCCATAGTAACGACAAGTGCATATTTTGGCTTGCTTCCAAAATAATATTCAAGAATGTTCTTTCCGTCCGTTTTTAAGAGGAATCATTATGAATATTTGAATTATATTTTCCAATTAGGTGAACTGAAGTGTTTTCCAGCAACTCTGGTTTTTTCCCCTCGTTTATAGAAAATGTGAAATTTTTATTACACCAAGGACTTTCAAGACAATAGCTACAGAGACTATTTTTCAGTACTGTTTGTAATATCTAATTCAGAGCTAATTTTTAATGGACAGGGTTCCATGGGGATTTGTTTGCAAATTTCATCAACTTGAGTTCCTGCTTCATTTGCTGAAATGCAGTACTTGGAATTGACCCAGTGAGCAGGAACACTCTTGTTCCTTTTAAAGCATTACTGTATATTACAATAAGCAGTGACTGGTTATCAAAAATAAAACGCTTGATTGTCTACAGATTTAGAGCACACATTTTTGTCTTGGATGAACTGTTGAGTTAGAGTCACCACTGACACAGCTTAAACAAACACATACATTTTATTTTAAGCCTTGTGTTTCTTCAGAAGCCAATCGGATGTGCTCAGTTCAAAACAAAAGCAATTTCATGAGGAAATGCTTCTGTGATGCACACATTTTGTGCTTAGCTGTCTTTACGAAAAAGCATAGCTGAATAAATCTCAGTACCTTCTCTCTGTTTCACAAAACATCATCATTTAGAGTCTCCAATGATATCTGTGTCTTGGTCCTTTTTCTAGTATAATTTTATATTTTATCTTCTCACGTACTCTTTTATATTTGCCCTGGTAATACACTCTTCGGCCTGGGTCCTGAATGGATGAAAGCCAATCCAACTTGCCAAACCCACACTTTCACCCTCCTTCAGCAGTAAAGTGTCTGTCACTTGAAAAGCAATCCAAAGCGATCAAATCATTAAGGGATTGCTTAAGAAGGGCTTGATATGCTCCTGTCTCTGGAATCGTCTCCAAAATATCTGCTGTTGGGGTTTTCCTACTGGACAGCAATAGCCATTTCAGGTGAACCGAATAAACACAAAATAGAAGAAAGCATTTTTAAACCCAGGAGCTCATTTTAGCAGAGCTTGTTTCTGGTGACTCTGTTGTAGACACCTAGGCCTTGCTGGTCAATGGAAATCAACATCTGCAAACTCTCCAGAGTGTAAATATTAGGACTTACTGCAAAATCAAGCTGTATTTTCCACCAAACAGCATAAACACAGTCAACTGGCTGTATACTTCTGCACAGGGATAGAAATAGCCTCACGTACTGAACTCATACAAGACCCTTTTCCAAAATGGGCTGTAGGTGAAAAAGGTCCTGAAACTTCTGAAGTGTCGTCCAGGGCCTCCCAACTTCCCTTCCAGTCTTGGCCTCGATATAGGATCGAGTCAGACTCAAAAGCCTTTGAATCTCTGAAAAGCCATATCTACTCATCATTGTTTGTGCCTTGTAGAAGCATCTTGTCCCAAGAAACCGCTAAGATGAAACGTAGCAGAAATGTCAAAAGCATAAAGCATCGTTTACATGGCACTGGGGGAAGGAGCAGGGGCAGAGGCGGCAGACGCAGCGAAAGGGAGTTTTACAATGCCGAAGCGTGATGGGCTCTTTGCAAACAAAGGTGAAGGTCTGGGTCTGCCAAGTTCCTCCGATCTCAGACTACGGCGGATTTAGACCTACAGGCACTGTTGTGTAGTTTCAGGCTAAGCAGGCAAACTAAAACACTGTGCTATATTCATCCTCTCTTGCATTACAGCATGAAACAAGCAATTAAAAAAACCTAACTACTCAGACATGTTTGATCAGGAAGCACTTAAGCAACACAGAAGGAATCTACAGCTTTTGATATTACATTAATACACTAATATCTTAATCCTTTACCAGTGACAGACTACACATTTAAATCCCTAATGGGACCTGGTTTCCAAATTACATTATTTAATGTTTATTCAGTGAATAATCCAAATAGTATTTAACACCACTGAAGAAAAAACACACACACCCCCTGGGCGGATTGTCTGCTTTTCCTTTGCTTCGTAATTGCCCAACCAAGGGCCCTATTAAATAACTCCATTTTTTATGATCTTAAAGTGAAATGAACCCTCTATTTGAAAGTTGCACAGAAGAAACACTTCAGGCACACATGCACACTATAAAATCCAGCTCCATGTCAAAAACTTTCCACTGATCAAGATTGTTTTGATCCATTTGGGGACTTTCTGGCCAGACGTATTTAATACCAAAGGGCCTGATCCAGGCCCCATCCTGGAAAGAGAACAAAAGCAAACACCAAGGGAGCATCAAAGAAATAGAAATGGCTCGTCAATGAAATCTCTGCGTGTGGAAGAGGGGAAGTTAATTGCCTGTAACATTATACTATAATTAGGACACTTTCAATAGGATTTGTGCCACCCAGCTGTGGACACGGCTGGTGGGGTTATAATCACCCAAGCTCCCTTGCTACCCAGCAGAAATGCCTTCCCCTTCTCTGTGGTGGGAGCTCAGGCAGCCATGAGGCTACGGGAGGTCTCTGCGTGATGGGGCTGGCGTTGGGTGGCACAAACACAGGCAGCTCTGCGCCGTGACAGCATGTCCTGGTGCTTCCTTGCCCGATCCCCATGGTGCTCCCCTCCAAGCCTTGCCCAGCAGCACCCCATTGCCATGTACCCACAGGGATGCAATAGCCCATTCACTCCTTTGGGAAAGGTCAGCCCCATGGTCAGCAGAAATCACTTGCTTCCCTGGGGAAAAGTGCTTGATTCCTCTAACCAACAGAATACAACCCCTTCACGGCCAAAGATGAGCCACTTTGCATTTCTAAGAGGCAAAGTGTCTTCTTGCCCCCACGTGCTCCTCAAGTAGAGGAAATCACCACAGACGTATGATACCTGCAACAACAGATGCTCCTGTCGCAGTCCCCACGTTTTCATGCCTCTCTTTCAAACCTGTCTTAAATAAAGGCCAGGCTTTTTTCTTCTTTCATCGAACATCTCTAACTGAAACCTTCAGTCTCTGATACCTAAATCAACTTGAGTAGATCCTGAGGTTGTGAGTCTGTGTGGAAGTGAAGTTGGGGACAGGAGATTCATTTGTAACACTAACAAATACAAGGATTTTTGAAAATATCTCCTTGGTTCAGATCTGCTTTGTATTTGTCACAAATAGTCAATGGTGCTTGATTCCAGCATTTAACTGTTTCAATCTGCATAGTTAAAAAAATAATACCCAGCACAATTCCAGAGACACGTGTTTTGACATCACAGCTCCTAGTAAGCTGTCAACATTTCCATTACAGAGCCCTGCTTGGAGAGCTGGACGTACCGACAGCTTCAAGAGCTATGGCTTGTAATAGAAGGCACACGTGTTACTACCAGTTTGTATGTAAATGGATAGATTCAGGGATACACCGACAGACAGACAGACAGCTCCTAGTAAACCATCAGCTTCTGCAGTGTGAAGTCCTGTATTAGCTCCTGCTGTCCCAGACCATGACTAGCTTCTCCTAAAAGAGAAGCTGTTCAATACAGGGTGGCCCAGCAACATCCTAAACACCCTGCGGAGGGATGGGGCTGGTCCTCCCTGTTACTCCACAGCCAGACTGGGAACGAGGGGTCCGTGGAAGATTGCCCACCCCACACACCAGCGCAGGGGCTTCTGGAGGGACGCTGATTTAAAGACTGCATCGTAAGTGCGTAGCACCTAGAGAGTGCAAAGCATTTGCTCTCAGCATGAGACATTTGACTTTCCGACCTTAATAATACAAGGAGATTTTGTTCCCAGCATTATCGTTCACATTTTTATGACATGATTGGCTGAAAGAATTATAGGTCTTTTCCACAGACCAAGGCAAGCATCCCCAAAACTTATACTTTTGAGAGGGTTTGGGTGGTATTTTTTGGACTGTCGACCATAGGGTATATTACCAGAAGCAGAGAAAAGAAGAAATAACACCTGATTCCTTTCCTTGTAGAACAGGGAACCTCAGTTATTAATGAGATATATGAGGTGACTCTTATACAGGCCTCACTGTAACAAAGCCCCTCATAATCACTGGTGGATTTCATCCTACCTTTATACGAGGCAGTGAATATTTATCCTTACTACACTGAGGGGGAACTTCAGCACTGATGAAGTAACTCCCCCAGGGACTCCCCAGTGGGGCTGGGAACCTGACCTGCACCTCCCGCATCCCGGTCCAACCCCCTCCGCTTTAAGCAGCATGGTGTTTCAGTGAGTGATGCTGGGAGCCAATACAGGGTTGTGTGGACATTGCAAAAGAAAAAGAGAAGCCAAAATGCGCTGTGCAGTCTGAAATCTGAATTACCGGCAGGGTCAGGGAGCTATTTTACTTGCTACCACTGTGAACTCCAGGAATGGAATCAATTAGTATTAGTTTAAAACATCATCTGTTTCAGTTTAACAGAAAGCTTCTGTTCAATGAAATACAGGGTTGGTAAATGAAAAATAAAAGTTGATCTGATTTTAGTAACTCCTAAGGTACTATTTTAGGTGTGGCAAAGAGGTATATCATACATCTGCCACAAACACGTGTGACAATACATTACTCTTGTTTTTCTTCGTGTCTTCATAGAAGAATATCCCTGCAAGTCATGCATGAGCGCAAATCACAAATCCGTGCTTAGCAAGATGTTTCACCAGTGACTTCACAGATGTGTGACAGCATTTTCTTCAATGATACTGTTAGGTGATAAACTAGCTACTTTTAAATGGATGTTTGCCCAGGTAATTAAAACCATCTTAATATCACGATGCAAGAATTCCTTTCCAGGCATCATTTCTATCTTTAGAGAGATAAACTCTCTCTACTACGTGGCTTTTTTTACCATAGATTTTGACAGGCTATGGTAGGAGGATTCATTAGAGAGCTGCAAAATACGAGAGTTTTCCAACGCAATGAACTCGCTCCAAGAAATACTGCATTTTTTTTTCACAAAAGGTTTTTAAAGTACTGTCATCCTTTCCAATTCAAAACAGTCCTAACACATTTCAGTTCCTCAGGGGCACCACCAGCTTGCTCCTGATCTAAGCGTCTTACAAGGATAACAGCATATATTACTTTATAGGTAAAACAGGAGCGATGTTCCTGAAAACTGAACTTACGGTGATCTTACCTATAGAAAAGTAAATCCTTTGGCCGCAGTTGCACCTTTTGTTTCATACCCAGAATTATGAGACCAGAGCTAAAGGCCACTACCAAGACAATTCTGTTTAATGTTACTGTTCCAGCATTACTACTCAACTGCTTGAATTTCTCATCCCAATTTTTTGTTCTCTGGATACCCCTTCCCTCTTTTAATACTGTTTTTTCTTTTCTCTCTTTACTTTTTGGAGGAAAAAAAAAATTTAAAAAAATCAGAGGAGGGAAGAGGAATAAGAAGGCTTTTTTCTCTCCTGTCTCCTACGCCGTTTTAGAAATAAAGAGACAGAATGAAGGGAAAACCAAGGGAGAAAGAACAGAATATTTTTAATACTCCCATCCCCAAAAAAGCAACCCTAAGCAAATAATTATATGTGCAAAACATCATCATTTTCCAACCAGTTATTCAAGGCTTCATGAGCACCCCAGGCCCCTCAGCTGTGCCTGCTCCAGCTGGCAGCGCAACCCTCTCCTCTCGATGTGCCGTTTTCACACCACGGTAGCCACGGCAGCGACGGCACCACTGCTTGCGCTGCACAACGCTCTTTAATTTAGTCTATGGGTTAAGCAACGCTGCTAAGAAACCACCATGAAGATAGGGAGAGGAAAGCAGAGATGAGCGGGGGTTTATTTCAGCGGGGACAACTCAACCCTCAGCAGCGTGATGAATCGCTGACGGAGCCCAAGAGGAAAGGCCAGCCTGGCCTCCTGCAGACACCCAGCGCAGCACAAGAGTCAGCAGAAAAAGCCGTGGAAAGGACGAGGGAGGGAGTGTGGGGCGAGATGAAACAGCTGCTGGGCTTCCTAATTGGTGGAAAATGGCATCATGGCCCACAGTACACTGCAGCGAGGAAATGCAAAAGTGGAAACTTATAGATATATTTTTACATGGTGATAATGATTTTAGCATCTGCATAATGTGCATGAGCCAGGGCCTGGATCGCTTCTCGCTTAAATCACTTAAAGTCCTGTTCTGCCTGAAAGTAATAATCTGTTTGCTTTTATTGCTGTCTTATAAACTTTCCGTCCCAATCTACTAATGAAATGAAGTGACACAAGGACTGTCGAATAAATTCTGCAAGGTGGGTGGGAGAGGAAAGAAAGGTTTGAGCTTGGTGAGGCAGGGCAGCAGGAGCACATTGAAAATGTGAAGTCCAGGAGAAGAGGATGGTTATTGATCGGGAAAGTGGTTCTCTGGGGCTTCTGAACTTTTCTAAGTCCACAAAACTGAACCTGAAGCATGGCTACCAGCATCCTGCTAGACGTCTGCTAGGCCACCAGTAGACCTCACTGAGGGAAGACCACTTTATGCAGAGAGCTGAGACCTCCAGTGATGAAGTATTAAGAGGCTATTCCCTTTCCAGATGGTGTAACTGATGCTGATTAACCTAAATTATGTCATGCAGTGAACAGTATCAACCCATGCTGTGTGCACCATCTCAGATTGCAAGAGAACAATGGGGAGCAGAGAAGGAGACAATGGAGGCCACGGGAGTCTGGTACACGGCAGGGTCACAAGGTACAAAGCAGAACAGTAAAATAGATATTTTCAGTGTGCATTTTCCTTTGCTGCAGATCTGCTTGGCTTCCGTGCTGCGGGAGAGAATGACATGGCATCCCCCTGGATTAGACGTGTTATGGGGTAACTGGGAAAACAGAGACGTGGTCCGCTTCTGTTATCATTATTACCTGTTGCTGTTCTTTTTAATAAAATTTTTAATAGATGTGGACCAAGGATAGATATCCTAGATCTGACCAACACCACACAAGACTGAGTCTGGTTTTGCAGAAGTGGGAATTTATCTTCCTCACGTTGGCTCACCCATTTTGCCATTCCCTGAAATGACCTGATACAGACTTTCATATGCTTATAACGTGAATGGCTGAGAAAAGCATTATTTTTTATTACAAGGAGAGTGTTTTTCACAATTCTCAGTAATTCCTGCAGAACAATAAATTCATTTTAAGCTCTTCCACACCCGTCTATCTGAATGGATAGCTGGGGAAAAAGAGGAAATAGAGATCTGTTTGAGACTAAAGACAGTCTGATCTCTCTAGGGGTAAAGACGTATGTATTTATGTATATTAAGGTCTGTTGTTTATCATAGGATTATCTTCTGCAGGAACATAAATCTGGGACATGGGAGAACAAAGGATAAACAACAAAATAAGATAAATTATCTGCTCGGACCTGATCTAAATGACTGACATGGCTCATCTCTGCATGAAATTACTATTATTGCATTATTGTTTAGATATCTAATATATTTCATTGGAAAGCCTTCAAGTATTTAATTTCGACTCTAGTCCTGTGGGTACTGGTTGGTCCATTAGAACCTAAATATGTAATGGAGAATATGAAATACCTCGTTGATCGACATAACCAGAGTGAAAACAGCACTTGGTTTATTCAAGAAAAAAAGAAACTCTTGATGCTTATGATTTCAAAGGTCTTATTTTAAAATCCCTCTCCTAAAGCAGACCTGACAAGTGAGGAACACATGACAGAACAGCACAAAACTGGAGCATTCACAGACCACAAACCTGGCCTTTGGGGAAGAAATCCTTTCTTTCGATTTACATGGCTCTGAATCACCCAGGATGTCAGCATGAATTTTAGCTTCCAACAAGCTTAAAACATAAAACCTGATTTTAGACATAATAGCCTTGTTCCTCATGTCTTGCACCAAGTCCACGCACAGCCATTAGAGCTCTGCTTGTTGCTTTCCGATGAAAAACCATAACATTGACCGAGGTTAAATTAATCCATTTGTCAGCTTCTGCTGACCTGTGCACCTGTGTTGGAGTTTGTAACAAAATCCTAAACTAGCATCACTGGGCTTCAGGTTGTGGCAAAAATGGCTCACGGAGTACATGCTACACTTCTTGAGACCTCCCCAGGGGGTGCAACTCATTGGAGAGATGGATGGATACTTATACAAATGTATCCAGATCATTTAACCTAGAAATTTCAGGAGATCAGGTTCCCCAAGAGATTCCCTCGGTTGTTAAAATATGTTTTATCATTTTTTTCCTGTTAAAGCCTGTGTTTGATTTTTCATGAAAAAGTCACTGTAGTGCAATTGGTTCTCAGAGAACAAAGCGGCACAGACATTATGAAAAAGAAGGAAAGAAAACAAAACCAAATAATTGAATGAGACTGTTTTAAATAACTCCCAAATTGTTGCAGGATCACAGAATTCATATACGAGGCTGAAGAAAGGGGGAGCTAATTTTCTCCAGGAAAAAATGTGGTCCTTTCTTTATATTATACCATTCTGAATTTTTCATTTGCAAGTGTTACTGAAGACTGCATACACATGCAAATATTCATATTCAAAATATTCTTCTTGAAACAGCATGTGTGAAAGGGACATTATGGAAATGAGGCTGGATCAATACCAGAGTGAAAATGGGATTCAGACCTACTGAGGCATCAGCGGGCTTCAAGCCCAGTGTGCAGGCTTTCACTTCTTTCCTTTGCCTGGACTCTGACTGCTATAGCTAAGACCTAAGATCTTTCTGAGATGGACAGACAGTAGCAATGAAATGACTTGAAGGCTAAAGAAATCTAAGGAATTCTCTCCGTCTGGCATATCAAAAAGTTCAAAAGTTACCAGTGTCTCAGTGGCTAAGCAGCAGAAATGTCAGGTGTTAAAATATTTTTTTAAAGAAAATGAGAAAGGCAAAAGAACCACCAAAGGCTGGGTACGAGGTCCAAGATAACTCAAGGAGAATTCACACACATATTTGACACACCAGGCTATTTTCCATCAGACTAAAACAGCAAGAGAAATTTTATATTCTCCCTTTTCTAAAAATGTTCCTGTTAAAAGTCTGTATCTAAATTGCGATAAAAATTTGAGCTGCATATTTTCATTCACCAGAAAATGCAAATCCAGGGCAACTTATTTAGTAACACGTATTTGTCAGAATTGTTGACCTTTTGACCAAAACTACCTTTATAAGATAGTACACAGCAAAAATATAAAAGGAGCCAGATTAGAAGCTGGAGATCTGCAGATTCTCTTCAAAGGATTTGCAGAAGGTAACTCATATAAACAAGCCCATATCCAGTAAGATGGAATTTAATATCTATTTTCTGCACTTCTCTTACAGGCATTTTTAGGATCCAACATTAACAATGGTTAAAAATGAAGAAATTTAATCTTTTCTTTTTTCCTAAAAAAAATTTAAAAATATCTAGGAACTTCGAATGTGTTATTTGATATACGACAAAACCAGTTTAGTCTTTTCTAATTCCATCATACCTTCATATTAATAAAGGTTCCCCCACTTTTATTGGGTGGCAACAATTAAGGGAGGGCTTTCCATGTAGATGAAAAGAAAAAGGCAGTAGACTACACCCAAAGTTGTCTTCTGAGCCTATCATTGGCATTTCTCGGCCGAAAGATCTCATTTAAAAACCCCAAGAAACACATTCTACAAATAATACAGTAGGCTTTCATACAGCGCAAATGCAAGTAGGAGATCTGGCAGGAAAAGTAGGGAGCAGAGCTGAGGCAGAAATTTGTCAAAATATAATATAACTGGGAAAATCCACATCCCAGGAAACTGTCAAGGGAGAACAGAAAGCACTGGCTTGCTTTGAAAAGCCACATCTTGGAAGAAATTTGAGATCCCTGAGGGGGCATAGCGGACAGACAAAAAGATGTTACCAAAGAAAGAAGGTTCAACTTTTATCAATTTCCAGAAAATCTTAATCCATGGATATAGAACCTGCAAGGAGGAGAGTATCTGCCTGCTACCAAACCTAGCCAGAATTTTATTTTGGAGAAGCCAAAACAGTAAAAGTTGTGAGAAAATTAAAAACTTTCATTTCAGCAATTTTTAATAAAATGCTTTTTTTTTTCTTTTGGGAGAAACTCTATTTCTCCTTTTTACATATATCTATCATTAAATAACATGCAATACACGGAATAATTTAAAAACAAAAATTAAAATCAAATACAACATTTTAATTTTCTTTAAAAAAAAAAGTTTAAAATAAACTAAAAAGTGACAACTAGATCAAAAGGGATTTAGAAACCTCCTTTAGTGAGAAATCTGAAAGTTGAGGACTTATTTTTCAGAAGCAGAATAAAGACAGACTTTGAGTTCCAAATTTTTGCCAGGCAGAAGACCTGTCCTCTACAGAGCACCAGGATTCACAAATAATTAATGTTCTGATAAAGCTGTCCTACTAAAAATCCAATCCTTTCATTAAATCGGAATCATTAAGGGGCCACCCAAAAAAGCAAAAGAAAACTGGACTTGACTGTCCAAGGATATTTCCTTTATTCCTGGTGGTCTCTGCTATTCTTACAGTCATATTTTTGCTAAGCAAACAAACTGGCATGAAAAGAAAAGCTTTTCTCATGCATAGATCAATTAGATTAGATCACATCAGATCCCTGTCACTCTGCTGAAATCTATGGGGTGCTTTTACACTTGGCCAGCTAAGACTGTAACTGATGAATTTTGGTACCAAAAAGATGACAAAAAAAGATCAATAAAAGCTTCCTTCTCTTTCTCTGCCTGCCTAAATATATTCAATCACATGGCGGGGAACACAAATACATATAGTGATATAATTATTTAAACCAAACTTTTCTACCACACAACATTTTCCTTAGAGTCCTTTTCTATAAAAAGTGTAATTTCTATTTATTTTCCTTGAAATTATTTTCCTTCTCTTTATTTTCCTTGAAAATAAAATAGTGGCAACAAAAAAAAAAAACGCCTGCCATTAGGAATGTCTTTAATTTTATGTTGCTTTTTCCATCTGTATTCTTTCTATAGACGTAAACCTCAACTCCAAGATGGTTTTTAAGATTTACATGTTTATTTCATTTTGTTTAATATCCTAATCGGTTCACAGTAAATTTGACCACACACACATACACAGTGATCCCAGCTGGTTGAACGTGGCAAGCCAAGCCAAAGACATAGTCAAAAACGCAGCCCTGCTGCTGAAAACTTTACAAAATTATAAACAAGACCCTTGAAATTATAGCTTGGCATCACACACCTACAACCGTGATGGTAACGCTGTTTACAGGAAAACAAGCTAAAAGCAGTTCCCTGCTCTTTGGTGCTTAAGGGATTCCAGTAAAGGAAAAACTTGCATTTAAATACTGTTGATGTATAGATTTGCTCCTGATTTGGCCCAATGTGGCGGTTTTCATAAGCAGGTCTGACGATGCCGTGCTTTCCTTGCAGCTAGGAGAATGGCACCAGTTAATATCGGAATGAACTCTTCCAGTGTCTTAACCCTCTTTTCTCTCTCTTTTTTTTTTTTTTTTTTTTTGGCAGTTAATTCATTATCTTTTGCCACGCCCTTCCTTGTAAAGCCCAAAACAAACAAACCCAAGGGCTTGTTTGCAGCCTTTGGGGCTGCTTTACGTTTCACGGGAAAACACGGGGGGAAAGTTGGGGCTATGATTTTCAAAGACGTAAAACACCCCAGTTTCGAAGGCATTCGGTCTGTCCTGATCTGTGCCGTGCTCTGTTCGTCAAAACCCAGACTAGAGTGAAAGGTCCTCGGTGGAAGCACCCAGGAGCCCGGGCTGGGAGCCGCAGGATGCAGCGGGGAGGTCTGGTTCCCAGACGTGAGCCATGACCTGGGCACGCTGCAGGAGCAGCAGCCCAGGGGTCTGCCGCTGCTCTGTGCAACGTTGCCCCTTTTCCTGGGGTTTTACATAGAAAAGGTGTTGTGCTGCGAGTTCCTGGCTCTCCTTCCTGACATATCAAAAATTTGGAGACTGATGCACAGTCTCCAAATGCACAGGTCACGCACAGGGAGCCTGGACAAGGGCTGTGAAGATACCTGCCTGCATTTCCTGGGCCACTGCCTTTGTTTTTTATGACACTGAAAGTCCAACAGTAAAGCCAACAGAAATTCAGTGTACGTCTATCAGTTCAGTTGAGGAAAAAGAGACAGAACCAGATTTAAAAATAAAATGAAAGAAAAATGATATTCAAAAAGCCCTCCCTCTTTCCCAAGGAACACCCTTGGAAACAGAGCCTGACCGTGGTGGGATGGACAAAAACACACCATCCATGCTTTTAAGCAGCCTGGACTTCCCACAGTAGCTGGGTGCTCTTTATGGGAGACCTGGATGAGAAAGGGCGAGATCACAGGGTGCAAAGATCAAATACATCCGCAATTAGAGCGAGAGAATGACTTGAGGACACGGAGGCATTTTGTGCTGCCCGCAGCTCGCGCAGCTCTCCTTGCTCTGCCTGTGAAGCTAATCACAAGCCGAGCCGTGTTGCCCTATAAAGCTCGTTATCAAGATTTCACATCTGGCCTGCACATCTTAATTTAATGATGATATGGCAGCATCCCCTCTCCACTGCACAGCACAAATTATCACGTTGCTTTCTAAGGACGTAAATCTCATTTAGCATTTCTTCCCCTTCAGGGAGTTTTACAGGCCAGAGAGCAGGAAAAAGATATCCACCCGGATGCGCGTGAGGAGCTTCTTATGTGGGTAGCGAGTCTGAAAAGCCACCCGTCCCTGATAGAGGCTGCAGTTTCGCTTAATACCTTTCCCTAAAGTCCCCGTGCCAGGGTATAGGCTGGCGGAAGACCACGGAGGTTGATGTGCACCAGCTGGGAACGTGGTCCATTTTGTGCAGAGGCCCTCAAACCACCCGCCTGTCATTTTAACTCCTGTTGAAATGACAAACCACCTGCCCGTTTCTTGGGTTTTTTGCAATAGGGATGTAGAAGGAAAAATTCTGCCCGGTTCCTCCTTTCTGGAGACCTCCTCTGGTTTATGCGCTCCTCTCCGGGCGGCAGGCATGGGTTAAGCATGTGCCGGAGGCTGGTGGGGTCACCCATGGTGGAGGCAGAGCAGAGCTTCTTGGCCACCCCATAACAACCTCTGGGTCCTGCCGTCTTGATTCGGTGCTCGCCCCAAATTCACAGGAAAACCGGTTTTCTGGCTAGGCAAGTTAAATCAATAAGGGGGGAAGAAATTCCCAGCGCCGTAACAGGGACAGTGGTGTCCACAGCCCCATTCTTTCTCAAAACTTTGTTATTATGGGATGGAGTGTTAAGGATCTGTCAGCATTTCTATTACAAACCTCAGTCTTTAGAGGTTTATAAACGCAGCCATTTAAAATAACACTGCATTAAAAAGTAGGTATGTGAGTTGTCAGCAGTGGTGTTTCTGTTTTCTTTAAGATGGTTTAAAGACGTTTTAGCAGATTATTAGCCTTAGAGAGGTCAAAAATAATCAGAGGTGGTTTTTCGGCTACATTTTTGGCTACCTCTGGATAAATAATGGTTTAATTTGAAAAACATTGAGTACATAATATGAACTGTCTTTAAGCAACAACAACAAAAAAAGGAAAAGCCTCAGTTAATAGCCATGCTATTTATGTTTTAGAAACAGCTCCTGCACATGCACAGCAAATGCTCAGCTTTTAAAAGTTTCCCTGTGATGTGGGTAACGCGATACAACAATAGTGACATGGACGGGGCGGTTGTTCTCGTGTCCTGAGCTCACTCCTCACAACCCCACGTCACCTCTGGGGGACAGGCCACCCCCGAACGGGGGCCGGCCCCAAACAAGACATTGAGGATGGGGCATGAGGGGCTCAAGAAGGGGGCACAAGGGCACGTCAACCCCTCCCCGTCTCAGCCCAACCTCCACCAGCCGTTGCTGAAAAAGCAAGCTCTGACCCCACTTCACAGCCCGGGGTGGGTTGGTCGATGAGACGGTGCCCTGCTCCCCAGCAGGCATTGCCAGCAGCGGCATCTCCTCCCACGTGAGGAAGCCCAAGCCACAGGTGGGCTAACCTCCAGCAGCGTGAACAGAAAACACGGATGACAGACATTTAGACCTTCATCTAGGTCCATCTCATTTGGACCATCTCATCTTAGGTGAGCAAGCAGCACGCCTAAGTTCATGGCCAGAACAATTACGTTTTTGGGCTGGCCCCTGCAGTGGACCCCAACCTTCTGAGGACAAGTCCTGGAGACCTCACGGTCTGTGAAACTGAGGGGGGAAAGACTGGAGGGGGAGGGAGAAACTGCCTCAAAAACTGCCTGTGTGCCATTAAATGCTGTTACCAGCAAAAAGTCAAAATGATTTTTTTTTTCTTTCCCTCCATGAAGAAAATTGCAGGCCTGATATTTTGTTACAGCAATAATTGCCCCTGAGATTGGCTTGCAATTATTTTGGTGAGTCTGACCTTCCAAAGTGAAATGACATGAACAGCACAGCATCCATGAGCCCAGGTAACAGCCAGCTTAACAGCTTCTAATTATTTCCCATCAACTCTTGATCTTCTTTACCTGATTGTTGCTTCAAAGTATTTCAGCAAAGAGGAGATGGCCTCAGCACTATCTATTTATCTCAATGTCTTGGTGAAAGTTTTGGAGCACTTTCCCTGGGCGGAGAGCAGAGACTGCCTGTGCTGCCTGAAACACACTTTTAACTAACAAAGCAATGGTTTAGTGCTAAACTTATTACATTACTCAGACAAGACATTTAAGATTTTTTTGATACTTAATATCTTTGCCAGAAGATCTATTTTGAAGACTGTTCATACATAGGAACTTAAGGAAAATCATGACTGTGGACTAGTTACTTTAGAGTAATTATGTCAATGTAAACTTTGGAGTGGGATTATCTTATTCTGGAGTGAATAACCAATTTCAGAGCTGGATAAAAATAAATGTAATCAAGATTACATTATGGACAATATAAAGAGCCTGCTTTGCCTATCCTTCCCTTTGCAGAACGCATCACTCAAAAGTGATGTGAAGATGTCTGCCCCGAGCAAGTGCTACCCCTTCCTGAAGTCTTCTCCTGAGATCCCACCACTTCATCCCCCCCATCCTGAGAGGTGACCAGACCCACCCTGGAAAGGACCAGATGATATTTCCTCCTGCATCAGCTCTGGGCACAACCCAGATGCTGCCCTGATTCCCATTTCTGCTCTCCCTTTCTCTCCCATGTTTTCTGTTCCTTCTATAATTTATTTCTTCTCTCTCTCTCTCTAGCCTGTCACATATTTAAAAAAAAAAAAAAAATCTGATTTAGCCAGCCAAGATTACATTACTTCTTCTATTTATTTATGTAGCTGTATTTCTGTGAGCCTGCGACCGAAAAGGCAACAAAAAGCAATGCCTTAAATAGCCTGCCTGTGGTGGAGCTTGCCTGGCACTGATAAGGCAGGGTGCTGCCCCGCTTCAGCGCGGAGGCCTCACCGTGACGCAGCTCCAGAAGCTGTTTTCTAGCTTTGCTCTTCTTTTCTGTCTCCTTTTCATACGCGCTTGTCTTTGGGACTTGGTTTTGCTTTCTCCTTCCAGAAAGCAGAATCGGACTCCAGCAATAACAGTAGCAGAAACAACCCCAATCTGTCTTCGTTAAAACTTCTTCTTTTCCCAGAAAAGGCAGTTGCACCATCTCTAACGCTGTCTAACCATGGTCAGAACAGGGTTTCTTCATGACAATGGATCAGTATTAAGGAAGATCGTTCAAAAGCGAGAGCCTTAATAATTTGCATTTCAGATGTTTTCATGTCTTTTATTCTGCTTTCTGGAGTCAGAGATCTTTGTATTCAAAGCCCCAAACATTATTTATAGCACTTTATGGAGACAGACCCATCAGCACTCAGGCTCTCCAGACCCCTTCATCCGATTTTCGTTAGCGTTGTACCACAAGCCCACGACATTTAGCAAATGAGAAACCGAGACGCAGAGGCACAACAGTACTGCATCAGTACGAGCCTGTGTCTTTGCAAATCCCACACAAGCATCCCAGCCGCTCACATGGCCTTCCTCCCTCAGAGGAACCACAGGTTTATTTATTAGCAAAAGACCGGTCGTGCTATCTCCTTCCAGTCATCCACGTCATCTTCCAACACACCGCTGCAGTTGATTTGGGTTTTTGTACCTTATTCCACTGGAAGAGCAGAATTTGACTTGGCATTTTCACTTCTTGCTGGTACCCAGGGTCACTTTCTCACCCTCAGCCCTGGAGAACAACATTAATCCTGCAGCACTACGAGGCAGTGATTGCACAGGACAAGGAAAATTATAGGGATGATAAACTCTGCAACGCGGGATGAGTAAGGGCTCTCGTGCCTTCACCCCACTAATTTCTGCTCAGACCTCGGAGAAGCTCTTACCTTCTCCCCTGTGCCCCTACACCCAGCCACAACAGGCGCTGGATCAACCCCAGACCACAATCCACGACCCACCTTCTGTAAGCGGATACATTTTGTATTTAATACCACGGTAAATTAAAATATGGCAGACCACATCAAGCTTTTATTTCGCATACAATAAAAGGGTTTCCTCAGTCATAAAAAAAATGGGCAAGGAGAGGGGGAAGAGGCCACCGCACAACAAATTCCTTCCTTACGGTCTAGAGAATTTGCGGGGGCGGGTTAGGGGGGAAATTTGCCAGTTAATAAAATGTCGTGTATGAATTATACATCAGGACTGGCCCCAAACATGAACCAGACACGGTTTGGTGTGCTGGGATCACTGCACTGGCATGGTGCAGGATCACGTCCAGTTCTGCAAGGACTCGCATACATGCGTATCTCCAAGGTTTAAGCTCCTCCTGCCTCCAGTTAAACAACGAAGGACATGTGTAAGTATTCACATGTTGAAGGACTTAGTTTTACAAAGAGCGCTTTGTTCTGTAAAGGTTGCCTACACTGGAAGAAATACTAAAACAATAGAAAACATCACAACTCTTTATCCTCTTGGTTAAAAAAATGATGTAAGCATCCAAATACATTTGCCTTATAAATACACTTAGATTTTGCGCCACGTCTTTTCTGATGGACTAGATGCAGATGTTAATAATAAATTTCTGTGCCCAAAATTCACATACATCAGTAGAAGAAAACCCGTTGACTTGAAGGGGACGTTGTAGCAACCCAGGAAAGCAGCTCTGCCGCTCTTCCAAACTGAAACCAAAACTGATTTTAAAATGACTGCAGCGACGATGTTGCCTTTGTAACAGTCCTGACATTAAACCCCCTTATCATTGGCAAATAAAGGATTTGTGTATTCCGCATATTATTCGTATTACTACCAGCACCAGGACAGTGCTAGGCACTCTATCGACAGCAAGAGATACACAGCTCTCATCCCCAAATCCTTGCAACGCGGGTATAAAAACCCCAGCCAGGTGGTAACAGACCTACGGATAAGCTTCTAGGAAAAACAAAACACCTCGCGTCAAGAGGGAAAGCAGCGTGCTCCTACACCATTCGTCTTTATCACGCTATATTTATCTGCCGCTCACAACAGTTTGTTTTATAACGCTTTTTTATTTAGCTACAGTAGCCTTCCAGATTTACACAAGGAAAGGAGCAGGGGCTTGCAGCGAGCACGTCTGCCTCGCACACACAGAGTCAAGTTCGCTGCTTCACCTCCCAGCCAAAGCCCAGGCAGGACAGCGCGAGGACCGCCACGCGTGGTCATCCTTTCATCATCCCTGTTCCTCTTTTCCACGGCACAGCGGAGCTCTGTCGAGGCCTCCTTGCGTTAGCGCGGTTGCGGTAATTTTACTACGGGTTACCGCAGCAGAACGAGTACATTTACTGCTGCGCTGCACAAACACCGCGTCATGAGCGGAGCACGCCGAGGACTCCCACAACTTCCACACCACATACCTCCCATGCAGCGATCCTGATAAATACTTTTCAGGGGGGAAGAAAAAAAAAAAAAAAAAGGGGTGGGAACAGGATATTTTAATTGACTTGACACTAAATTCCACTCTCCACATTGAATCAACTGAGCATTAAATTCATGTGTCTATTATGGTATGTGCAGATGTGTCAGGGTACACACGTAAGTGTTTCCAGTCGCTCACTGAGTTATTTTCTTGTTGAATAAAAATAATGTGAAACCCATTAAAGGAAAGACCAACAGAATTCGATAACAAGATGCAACAGCTATCTAAGGTTTTTGAACAATCCCAACAATTTCAGGCGAGAAATATAACTTTTCAGCACTTCCTCCTAATATTCACTAGAGGTGAAGTATTTCTTGGGATGGAACCGAAAGGTTTTTTTGGATTTGTTTTGTTGGCCTTTTTTTTGAAAATGCTACTGTATTGGCTTAGATTTTTTTTACAGAATAAGATTAAGGGAAGATGAAAAAAATTCAATATTTGTTCTATTGTTTTTTAAATAAGATCTCTAATAATACTGGAGCAAAATATTTTGACAAATAAGATGTATTTTTTTCTGGCTCAAAATATCTTTAATTTACTTTTTTTTAAAAAAAAAAAGCATTAAAATTGAAAGGAAAGGCATCAAAATGCTTTAAACAAAATATTTTAGTTGACGGAATGAAGGAATGTTTTTTCAGGTTTTTGGTACATGTGAAATTAACAGATTTTAATGAGAAAATGCATAACATCTTGGAAAACTATGCCAGCAATGCTCACAGGACAGAGGAACCACAATGCGATCACTTCTGTTAAAAAACAAGAGAGGGCCAAATTCCCTGCTGGCCTAATCCCAGCAAAGCAAAGGGCATTAGATCAGGAGAGGATTTGTCCTCCAGAAAGAAAATCTTCTTTTCTTCCTGTAGGTAGGGCATCCTCCGGGCTGGCGTGAATCACCAGGATACAACGGCGAATGTGGCCTCATGCTTTTTAAATGATTCCCATCAAAATGCTGGTGGGATCCAGCGGGGCTTCGTGGCAGCGGAGCCCTTCTCCGGCACGGGGATTTGTACAGACCAGGCTTTGTACCGGAACGAAAGCAGCAAGTCCCTTTCAGGCCACCAAAGTCCCTGAAGTCACTGCATTCATTTGCACGATGCCCAGGATTTCTAAGCTGTTCCCCTCCTCCTTTTTAATTTTTTTTTTTTTTTCTTAAAATTATGATTTAAACTTCTGAGGGGGAAAACGCTGCTCCGCTGCCCATCCGTCACCGCGCAGGGGCTGGGGAGCGATGGAGAGCAGCGGGGCCTTTCAAACACCGCACCCAGTCCAATCTATTGTTATCTAACTCACCCGCGGAAAACAGAGTCCGATATTTCCCTTGAATCCAAAACGATCTACCACAGCAATTTTCATTACTCCAAGAAAAAGAGAGCAAGAGAGAAGGGAGAAAAAAAAAGGGGGGGGGAAAAAAAAATACATTACTTCTCTGAATTACACGCCACTTTCATAATTCTCCCTGAAGTACCACACAGGGACTGTGTTGAGGGGAGGAAAATGAAAACAGCTGTGGAGGTTTTGGGTTACACTGCAGCTCCGTGCTGCCTTTGGCCCTTGCCCACCAGTGCAGTTTGTTCTAATCCTGGTCGTGAATGTCCGTATTTGTTACCGCTCGCTAAGGCGAGTCTTCTGCCTCTTGGAATAATAAAAACTGTTGTGTGCTTATCTGCTAAGCTTCTTCGACAGTTGCAAAAAGTCATAAGTCAGCAATGTGTCCGGCGCCCGGGGCTGTCACTCAAAGGGGCTGCCCATGGCTGCCGGCGGATGGGGCTCGTGTGCGGGCAGGGACTGCAGGGCTGGGGGACATCGGTGCCCCCCCGTAGGGCTGGCATTGCCCTCACACCCCAGAGCTCCCCTTTCTCCCCCTCTTTTTTTTTTTTTTCCTTTTTATTTTCTGCTACACATGCCCCAAAACAAAGAAGGAATCTCCATCGGTAAACCCGCTCCTAAAATAGGTCGCATCGTTTTCAGAAGGGATTTTGGCTCCCGAGGCAGATTTTGATGAATACGAGGTGGCTTGCTTTCAGCAGGGCTGTGATTTAGAGCCACACAGCCCTCCCCTTCCTCGCTCTCACCCCTGCCGCGCTGGCCAGGTCTCCTCTCCATCCTCTGCTCTCCCTTCAGGTCCGCTGCGCTGCCATACTATTTCCTGCTGCTGGGCTCCTATTTTCTCCCTAATCCCTGACTTCCGCCACACTCTCCAAATAGTTCTCCTCGGCCTCAACTTTATTAACTTAAGCTGTTTATTCTTCTGCCACTAGAAAGTAATTCTGTGCATTCCCTTTTCCTCCCCTCCCTGTGTCCCCCTACCCCCATCCCCAACCTTGCTGCATGTTGAGAAACCATTTGCCCCTCTGGAGAACCACGCATATTTTTCCCCAATGCATTTGGAAAAGAAAAGTTGGGGGGGGGGGGGGGGGGGGGGCAGCTCCCCACTGGAGGATCATATCTGTTTTTAATTTAGATAGTTAAAAATCGTAGCCCCGCTGGAATCTGGAAGAGGAGCATGTGTGCGTCTCTGCGCGTGTGGTTGTACAGGCACACATTGGCTTTGTCTGTATGGAAAGAGGGTGACATGTTTATTGTGTGTGTGCACGCGTGTTGTTTTTGCTCATGTGGAAATGGCGCAGCACGTTGTTTGTGGCCTGCGAGTTGCCTGTGTCTGCGTTACATCCGCGCAGAGCTGGCTGAGCCTGACGTTTCTATCCACGCGGGAAAGTCCGAGAGAGCAGGCGACTGCGACATCCACTAAGTATTGACCAGCTCCACCACAGTAACCTGAAAGCCTCCCCCTAAAAGCCAGCTCACAGCCCAGCACCTCGGGGGGAGATGCAGAGCAGAGAGCAGGAGCTCAGCCACGGCCACGGATCTGGAAACATCAGCACCTGCGCTTGAGCACCTCTGGTCCTGCACAGAGCCATAGCAGCGTGGAGCAGACCAGGGTTGCATCTCCAAAGGCTTACTAGATAGGCAGCACCAGGCTACACGTCCAGTCACGGCCAAGGAGTGCCAGCAAGCAACTGGTTTCTACTGGCACATCTCTCCACAGCACAAACACTGGAGAGCCCAGCTGTATTTTTTGCTCCTCAGCCCCAAAACCTGAGGATCCCTGCTTCCATAGGCAGCACGCACAGATATCAACATATAAAAAAATCATATATGGGACTATTCAGGTATCCATACACATGCACACCTACACAGTCTTCCACACACGTGTATGCAGGACTGTGGCAAGCACCGTGTTAAGATCCCGAGGCAGCGTGGAGGGGAGGCTGGGGTAATGCCTCTGCCTCTAATGCGGTTCACTTCCTCTCCGGATCCCAGCAGAAGTGACTTATTACAGGAGCTTATAAAAATTCCCCTGAAGAATAATTGCAAAATGAAACAAATTGCGCTAAGTGGTGGCCAATAATTTCACCAGGGACAGAGGCTATTAGACCAGCGGGGAAGGTCCTCGTCTCCACTCCACCCTCCTCCTCCAGCTGGGACAAGCCCTGTCTAAGGGGCAATGCAGTCAGAGCATATTTTTAGGGGGCGATTAATTGCGTCTCCATCAAAGGGGAGCCAAAATCACCGTCTGCCCAGAGCTGCTCGTGGCAATGGACATATGCCAGCAGCAGGGCTCACCCATGAGCAGACAGACAGACACCCGTGAGACTGCTCCCAGCACTTCACCGTCCCTCCAGTTAAAAAGTTTTTTGAGGGATACGAAGCCGCCTTTCCGCAGCCTAAGTCTGCCACTCCATATGTTACCCAACGGCAGGCGGGAAGCAGAGGTTATTCACTTGGCTGCCGCTCCTTAGGATATTTGAATAATATTCTCATGTCTCCCCCTTTCTCTAAACTACAGAGCACACTTCATCTGTCCACTCCTCTTCGGCCACCTCTGGAAACCTCAGCTCATTCTTGTTGTTTTTCTCTGTACTCCTGAATTGCCAAGGGAACAAATTCCCTGTAGCGCTAACCAGTATTTTTGGCCTCTGCTCAACAGCTGACCCAAGAGGAGATGTTCTTTCGAGACGAAAAAAAGAAAGAAAAAAAGAAAAGAACCCAGCACGTTCCCTCCCCCTTTTCCTCTTCCTCCAAAAAAATAAAATAAAATAATCACACAAGTGATGAAAAATGGGCCATGTGTAAAGAACTGCAGACCCCAGGGGCAGCTCTGGATTGAACTCCCTATTTATACACAGTTTTACATTATTATTTACTACAGTAATCAATGTAAAAACACTGCCTACCCTAGCAACCCCTGTGTCATATGGTGTGTATACATCACCTCTGGGAAGCAGGTCAGCTCTATAAAGAAAATCAGCCATATTTAACGTGAAACTCTGTAGTTTTTACAATGTTTTTAAAAATGTTTTACAACATGTAGAAATGCTTCCATAAAAGCAGACTTATTAATCCCAGTTTTAAGCTGTCTTTTAAAGTGTAGTTTTCTTACACAAATATTTTCCTTGTCTCCCCACTGCTCCCTGCCCCCCCCCCCCCCCTTTTTAAATAATGTTATAATAGAAAAGGAACCAGGTCCTCAGAGAGGGAAGGCAGCTCAGCACCGTTCACCTCCACGGACCCCCGATTTCCCCCCAGAAGACAGGGTGGAAAGAGGACGGTTGCCTACCCTGAGGGAGATAAGTCTCCTGGGTGCTATCAGCAATGTGGGACGTCTGCAGGATTTAGCGTGTTTTCTTACGCTTATCCCAAGACTGAGAATCTTTGCACCAAATGTGAGGTTCTCAACCAAGAAGCCTAAATTAGGAACCTAACTGGGTCCCTCTCCCCACCAAGGGAGGACTATAGACAACTCAGGTCTGAATTGCCCTCTGGAGATGCCTGTCCCTTATTAATACTGCAAAGAGTCTGGCAGAATTACGTGCCTAATTTAGGAACAAGATGCAAAACAAACCCAAGCCCTATCCCTGGAGATGCCTCCTTACTTGGTACCCACCACAGCCCACCCCAGAGCCCCAGGAGGGCTGCCCACCACACCCTGCCCACCCCTGCCACCCCCTGGCCCCATGGGGTGGGGCTGAGCTTCCCACCACAGTGTCAGAGGTACCCCAGCTCCAACCAAGAAGCATCAGGGCTGGGCGAAAGGGACAACATCATCACGCCATGGATCCAACCCAGGTCTGCACAGGTGCTGCTGACGGCAGGACTTCGGCTCCCAGCCACCCGTGAAATCGCAAGTCAGTCCTTCAGTCATGGAGAGGAGCAGAGACACCCCGGGATCACCCAGGGAGGGCACGGTTCCCCCAGCAGAGAATCTGGGCACTGCAGGTGTGGCTGCAGTGGTGTCAGCCCTCCCAGGGCAGCCCAGCAGCTCCCGGTACGTGTGCCCTGGGAAGGGGCCGTGGTACGGCGGTGAGCGCCGCAGCAAGCGGCACAGCTGAGCCCCTGGTCCTCCCGCAGCCTTCCCACCTGAGCAAAGCCACACAAGCGAAGTCCATTTTTGCAAGATCATTGCTTAAATCTGCCTGGCAACATCTCTGAGGAACACTACAGATCAGAAAAGTGCTATACAAATGACAGCTCTGTATTACTGCTTTAGCGATGAGCAATATATTTTTTAAAAATTCATTGCGTTGGCATTTAAAGTTTCCATCAGACAGATAAATAAAAATTAGCTCTCAGATAAGACAAGCTGCCCTATCCACCCTCATTGCTAATCCTCACAGCAAATCCCTTTGAGTAACAGCCCATTTTACAGATAGCAAAACTGAGACATGGAAGACTTGGTAACTTGCCCGAGATCACACATTTTTTCTAAATCCTGACAGCCAGTGTTCAAAAGCATCGTGTCTTTATGATAAGGACTGGATGCGGCGACATTTCAGTGAGGGGGAAAAGGATTGCTGGTCCCTGCCATCTGGCTAAACCCATTCACGCCCACCACCGGCCTCATCTCTGTAATAAGCTTGACCGCTCCGATGGCGGGACGCTGTTTATCTTTCACCCCCCACGACCCCACTCCGCAGCTTGCCTTGCTGGTCCTTCATTGGACCCAGATTTCCACCCTGCCTGCTGTTTTTCCAGCGGTAGCGTTTTGGCTCCTGGCAGACTGGAGAGACGTTTCTGTCGGCAGCTCAGGAATTCCATTTGTGTCTTTCCTGAGTTTAGGCTCACCTTGATGCTAGTCTCTGACCCCTCTTTAATGCAGAGGAATGTGTGAAAAATTTATTCCCCTTTTCATTAAGAACTCATTTAAATTCACCAAAAGGTGACCTGGCTCCCTCCACTGTGGCTATATTGTTCTCTGCGAAGCTGTTTTATTTCTGACTTTGAGTTCAACAGAAAAGTGAGATCTCGCTTCCACTGATCCAATAATTTAATTCTTTGGCATCGACAATGAATAAAATGACATGGAGACAGGTTTGAGGTACATTTCTCATGCTCATAAACAGTCTGACCAGCTCTGAGGAAAGGCTGTGTGTCCTTGGGTGTAGCGTCCTCCTCCTTAGTTTGCTTAATTAGCAACTGTGGCAAGAATGGGAATTTGATTTTCCATTAAAAACTTAGAAAAATATTTGTTTTGTTTATTTGTTTTTCACAACACACAAAGCAAAAGCCAAACCCATCATTTCTACTCTGGTTTGTTTTGGTGTTTTTACAAGTGAAAAATCGACAGTCCTAGACTTGAAGTGTTTTGGGGGCTGATCTGGAAAATGTGCCAATGCAAATAGTGTCATCCTTTGTGCAAAACTTCATCAAAAAAAAAAAAAAAAAAAGAAGCCATTTTTCATCCAAAAAGCACTTTGGAAAAATCAAAGCCCAATTGTTAACTCACTTTATTCTCAATCTGATTCTTATTAACGTCCCTTAATGTCCTGTGCGCTCAGAGCTGGACACGTCGCAGCAGCGTGTGTAGCCGTGGCACGGCCGTCTGCAGGCACGCCGCGGAGATACGCGGAGCTGGATGCAGCACAAGCACGTCAGGAGAGGCAGCGAAGGCCCTTGCCCAGAGGACTTGCCCGTCATCTTCAGCAATGTGAGGGGCAGAGGAGGCTATAGCTCGCCATCCCCCCTAACCAAAGGGAAGGGGCGGCAGGGGTAGGGAGGAAAAAGGGCGCAGGGGTTGTAGTACTCCTCTCTCCCCTATTTAGGTCAAGGCTTTACTTATCCCATACCCAGCCAAGACACGTTCACCGATCTACTCAACATCATCCCTCTCCAGTGCGTTGACCACAAAATTACCATTCGTTTCTCCCAGCACAGCAGGACCGCAAGGCAGAGACACCCATGGCAATCCTCCCACAAGCACCTTAATTGCAGGAGACCTGCTCCGCTGCTGATGTCCCCGGCCTGCCAGGAGAAGCTGTCTACCCAGCATAAGCCACAAACAGCTGCAGTTTTCCTTATTTGTGTCACTTGTGTATTTGGCCTGCAGAGGCGGGGAGGAAAAGGCCCTAATACAATTTATTTTTTAAATGAACCTATTTAAAACTATGGATGCCGACTTTTCAGTAGTCTTCTGGGGGCTGTTACAAAGGGGCCCTGGTTGAAATCTATCTGAAGGGAGTTAACCACAGCCCTTTGCTCACACATGTGGTATAATGTAGGCTCTTTATTGCTTTTCTTTACTCCCCACACACATTTAAGATACGCAGAGTAGAGCTTTTCTAAATATCTTACAAGTGTGTTTGTGTGTACGCTGGATTTATGGCAGAAAGGGGAACCTACTTCTGCCCTCAATTAAGGAAACCCGTGAGCAAGCGGGACTCAACACCAAGCTCCACACGAGAGCCGGGAGGGAGCTGCTGGAGGAGAGTGTAACATAGTCTAGTGACACTTGGGGATGACAAACACCCCGGTCTTATCAGGAGAATGAGTTCACACCCCAAAGGTTTCAGGAGAAAGGGAGCCAGCCCACCAGGGAAGGATGCCAGGCTCAAGACTCATGCATCTCCCTCCAGAGAGAGAGAAGCCGGTCTGATCCTCCACGTCTAAAGCTCGGTCCTGCAAAAAGCCAAGACTTGGATCCATCTCCTCTATCTTTTGGGCAGCCAGCTGAGGCACACGAGCTGGGAGCACGGTCACCTGAGACTCCCTCTGTGGTCAAAGTACAGAAATCAGCTCCCTCAGGGGCAGGCTTAAGGCCTTAGACCATGCCCAAAACATCTGTTGGAGGTGTTTCTGCCTCTCCGCTGCCTGTCTGACCCACCTGAGCTCAGGCTGGGTGTTTGCAAGCCCAGGTGCACGTCCTGCTCTCCCCTAGGTACTGCTGCAATTGCAGGGCTTCAGGCTGTGAGTGGGATGAGCCAGACCTCATCTATCTCAGCCAAAGCCAATGCACCGGAGAAGGAATATTTGGACCACCTACCACGGCACCTAGGACAAATGTAGGTGTTAGCAATGATATCTGTGTTCAAGGGTGATGAGCAGCTCAGGCCACCTACCACCCAGTGATGCCAGATCCTGGCTCCTTAACCACAGGGAAGAGACAGAGCTCTGTGCTTCAATCACCTAATACTGGCACCTAGTTGTCACACTTACCTCTCCCCCTTGACCATCAAGACCATCCAAGATCACTGGATGGGAGATCAGCTGAACATCTCATCCCTGTCCCACCAGGTGCTCTGAGATGGTCCTAGATCGTCTCTAGCCACCCCTCACCTTAGTGTCAAGATTTGCACCGATTTTCAACAGCAGCCTTTTCAGATGCCTGGAGACGTCATGTACTTGGTGTTGTCACAAAGGGACAGAAGCTCAGCTGGTGTAGGTCAGCCCTGATCGGCTGAAGTCACCAGTTGAAAACTTAGCCCAAAGATGGCATCTCAATGTTTACGATTCCACAAATTGCAAATCCAACGCCATTTTTAACCTTGTTGGGTTTTTGGAGCTCTGCTTTGCTGCGCTAATGTGTTTTTAACGTTGTTTCTTCCCTGGTATGCGTGTTATATTAGCACACATGCACACGCGCACCCTGTATACACAGAAAGTCTATAAAACAGGGCACTCGTATAATTTTAAAATAGACAAATCACTTTAAAGCATTAAAGCAAATCTGGTAAAAGAAAATCTCTCCTGGGTTGACATTTTGTTTGCCAAGTTTTAGCTTGGAATGAATTTTTATGACTGAGTTATAAACCCTTGAAAATAGTGGTTTATAATGGAAATCTTGACAAATCCTTAACACAGGACCCATTGTAACATATTCTGTACATATCCCATTGATCTATGGTAATAACAAGTTTTATATAAAACATTTTAACCATGGGAGCGACGTGGTTATCTTCAGGCTTCCAAAAATATTTTTCAAATAAATAGGTGGCTTTTTCAATTGGGCAAAATCAAGGAATTGAACATCGAAAATGACATCTAAATATTCATCTGGATTTTAAAAAAAAGGCAAAAAAATTTAAAATCACAATGATCCAGAACCCATGATGTTTCTTTGGCTGAAAAGCAGCCACTGACTAAGCAACAATTCTGCTCGATATAACTCTCAACACAGGATGGGGTATTAGCCACCAGCAACAGAAATTACTTTCTTAGAGAATTAGCTGTAGGCCTGAAACAATAAGCAACTTAAAGAGCAAGCTATTCCCTGAGCAGGCAAGCTGACAAAACCAGGATTCAAAGGATTTGCGGGCTAGGTCCCCAAAACCTCCTTTTCTCCCGCAAGACACCCGCTGCCTTTGCCCTAGCAGCTCCCCAACACTGCCGTATCTTGGGCTTAGCCCAGGCTCAGGCTACCTGGCGTGTCTAACCCAGGTACGGCATGCTTTCAGCTATGCTGAGGTCAGGGACGTGATGCCGTAGGGATGAGGAGCAGCTGGACCCGTGCATTTTTTCCTGTCCTCGGTATTGCAGTGGTGGTGATGGGTGCTTCAGGGATGGGACCAGCTGAGGGGCAGGACAGGTGCCTTTCCCCAAGACCTTCCACCCTCAAACCTGCGTTTGACCACCATGCTTGATCCTGAGCCCACAACCCACAAAGTGTCCCCTTAGACTCCAAAGCATGGGAGTCTTTAGACGGGCAGCCTCCCTGGGGGCGGAGAAAGGCAAACAGTAATTTCCAAGGCAATTATATCTGCAAAAGTACTTTAGTCCACTGACTAACAAATGTTGAGACTGCAGGCACATGAACCCAAAAATAAAGCCTGTCCTTTTTTTCTGATGGTGTTAGAAGCTCTGTCTGTGACATATTTTTAAACCATGAATTTTCCTAATATGTCAAAAATTCGCAGTCATCATTATTTAGCCTTACATTGTTCTCATCAGATAAGGAGGTTCAAGTTCACAAATGAGAAACTGAGGCACGTAATGATGAAGAACTAGGGGTATTTCAGGCTTTTTGAAGATATTTGGATATTGAACTGGACATGCAATCAAGATGTCAAGGGCTTTTTGTGAACTGGGGTGCAAAGGGAGGAACCATATAATGTGGATTTATTGGCTTTAAGGTAACATATCTTGTCTAAGTGAGTTTTCCAGGCTCTCTCTTGAATCAATTGAAGAAGGCACCTTCAACAGGTGATTTAGTCCATCCTAAAACAGTCAAGATGAATCACTGCCTGGACATACTTATCTCTCTCTCCCTGATTACAGAGGGAACCTAAATGAGCAACCCCAGTAAGTCCCCTGAAGAGAGTCGAAGGGCTTGTCTTGGCAAAGCAAGAATTTGGACTTGCACTTCCATCGCCATTGGCAAGCCTGGATCTACCTCATTTACATCAAACCAAAGGGCAAAAATGGGTATTTTGAGTGCGCATAAATGGGCACGTGAAATAAAGCTGCTTTTACGCAAGCAGATGCATGTGCACACAGAGAAGTACAGTCGCCGCAAGCCTGATTTGCTCTCACTGATACAAGCAACTTCCTCTTCATGCAATCATCCCAGACCCTACGCCTGAATTCCTGCACTTGCATCCAAGGGAGCAAGCCATTTCCATCTCTGATGCATTCCTCTTACTTCCATTGAAACCGATTACTACACTGCCGCTTTAGCACGAACATAAATTTTTCCGACTTAACATGTTGCTTTAGGACTCAGTTCCACTCGACGGTAGACTTCCATATGTGCTGTAATGTTTGTGTTTCTAAGCAATGCCTCGGCAACCACATCAGGGTTGCCGAAAGACGAAAACGAAAAGCCTGCTTTTTAATTTTCTTTTTCTGGCGATCTCAGTTGGAAAGTCGAAGTAAAAGAAGGTTGTCTATCTTCCCCAGAAGAATTGTAGCCCATAGGGCCAACGTGTTGTTAACACACACCAAAAACATTTTGGTGGCATGCATCTATTTTAGAAAAAAAAAAAAAAAAATACATGTCACTGGGATTAGGTTGGGAGAAAAAAATTTTAATTTGCTGATATATGAGAGGCATAGCAAAATATCTTGTCCTTGTGGAAAATGCCAGCAGGTGTTGTCTAGGGATGCTTTTTTCTTTTTTAAATGCCAGAGTGTTTCCACACACGCAGTCCTGGCATCATCCTTTTGCATATTTTGTTGAACGGTTGACAAATTAGCTGCATAAACTTGCATGAATTCCATTCCCCAGCTATTCATGAGCAAGCAACAGTTTATTCAGATGCTTTGACCAGAGAGGATAACAGCTTTGCTTTTCTTCCCCCCCACCCCCCCCTTTTTTTTTTTTAAAGGGCGAGATCTAAATCTCATTGAAGTCTATGGAGAGATGCAGAGGTTTTAGGATCATTATGAAAATCTGGTCTGACACATACTATAGAATTTCACTTGGCTGCTCCTATAGCATGCCCTAGAATTTATGCTCGACTGAAGACCAGCCCCATTATTTTGCTGGGCTTTGAGAATCAAGCATTTATGCCTTAGTTCTAGAAAGCATTTAAACACATGCTTAAGTCCCTCCCTAGTCAATAAAAGCACTTAAACACATACTTTGTTCCTGCTGAAGTCAACTGGATGTTGACACAGCAAGTAGCTCGCAGAGCAGAACAGATTACTAACAGGGAGCCTCAGTGAACTGCATTACTGTACTTTGGAGCTTAGAATTGGGGATGCATTTCTTCATTTTTATAGCAATCAAACAATGGACTTTCCATCCCATGTGATGTTCGAGGATGTTAAGATTTGGTCTTTCCTGGAGCTGGGGTGCAAAGTCAAAACTATATAGATATATATGTATATTTTTTTAACAAAGCACAAACGTTCTCAAATATTTCATGTCACTCTTTTAACAGCGTGCCTCAGCCAGGCCAGAGCAAGCCTTTTCAATGCTTCTGTTGGGAGATATTTATATGCAATGCAGCCCGTGACAGTGCCAAAGCGCTTCCCCCCACCCCTCCCCGCCGCAGACACACAGAACTGCCCATGGCAAAGGGCACCCAAACTCCCCCAACATCTGCTTCCACAGCACTAAACTGCTCCAGTGGAAAATAGTGCCCCTGGTCCCCTCTATATCAAACCGTGGTTGTCTCCCTGTTGAGCAGACCACCCTAAAGCAAAGCTCCAGCTCTTCACCCCACCGCCCCCACGGAGGCTCCCCCGGCCCCGGAGCTGCCTCCCACCGCACAGAGCCGGCTCCTTGCACCTCCGTGAGTCTGCGGGAAGTGCTGGCTGCCTCTGCCTTTCCTCTTCCTCATTTCGAAATTTATTCTAACCTCACTGAAGTGGTTAGGGGCACTTAAGAGCCAGTTATGGCTCATTAGAGGCTGCACTGGGTTAGTGGGAGCGAGGAAGATGCCGAGAGCTGCTATGGCCAGGTTTAATGGCATTTTCCTCCCCCGTGATGGTACCTGGATTCAAGGGGACAGCGAGACCCCTGGGAAAGAGTTTAAAAAGGAGCAGCCAAGGTTTTTTCCCTGGTCCACAGCAACTGTGACAACATCTCCCCTTTGAAGCCCAGCGGCGATAGTCCAAACCCCAAATGCTGCTCCCCTGCCCCGATGCCGGTGGGGGAGCGGGCTCTGTGCACCACCTCCTGCTCCCCAGCGCCCACGCCTAGGGCGAGCGGGGCTTGCTCTGCCCACGCTACAGGGCAAAGTCTCACAGAAATGGAAGTTACTGTAATTATAGCTTGCCTGAACATATGGTTTCAAGGATCTTTCGGTGTGTAAAACCCATGAATATGCATCATAACTAGATGTCACCGCTTAAGTTACATAATCCTGCACAAACATATATTTAAGAAGGACCCGACATCCTCTGTTTTTTAAGGGGCTTTAGCCATGATTAATTCTCTGAGCTTATTAATCACAACATGTGTTAGTGTTTGATAAATTGCCCAAAAGTTGCATTAGCTAATAAGTATAAGAACAAAACGAAATAGTTTCATCTGTTTTTATAATAAGACAAAGAGCATCATGGGAGCATACACGGTGGTCATGAATAAAAGAGAAACATTCATTTATGATAATTGGTTTCAGCTCCCCGTTTGGCTGGTTCTTGTGACCTAAATGTATCCAGTTGTTTCCTTTCTTTCCCGTTGGTTTTTGGGTCACTCCTAATGGTTTAATTCAACAAAAAATGTCTACCATTTCCTGTAACCTCTGTCTTTTTTCATTCCTCCTTCCAAAATGTTTTTTTCTGTGCAGCATCTAGAGAAATCTCCCTCTCTCTCTCTCTCTCTCTGTTTCCTTCCAAGTGAACAAAGTCAATATTGTTGACAGAGAAAAGGTTTAACTCCAGGCAAAAGGAAAAAAAAAGTAATAGTCATTTATTTGTCTCCACTTTTGAGTTCACAAGGGTTTTTTGTTTGATCCTGGCGGTCAAGACTTTGACACGGAACATGCCCCCTCTGACCATGAACAATTTATGGAGGGAGAAAGAGACAAAAATCCTCATTCATGTTTAAGAAAGCAAAGGAAATGGCTGTAGATTAATATTTGTGCATTTGTAGCAAAATTTCTGATAGGTCTGTAACACATTCAACCACCCTGGTTGAGAAACACAAGAGGCGAAACTCAGCCCTGGAGACTTGAGTTTTGTTACTCTTGGACACCTTTCAAAACATCAGCCCTCATTCTGCTTTTCTTAGGGCAGCTTTTTCTTCCAGCAGAGAGTGAAAAACATTGTATGGCATTTGCAAGGAGGTGGCGCACGCTGGCAGGGTTACCTTGAAGCGCAAGCGGGGAGTGCTTGCCATGGTCCTTCCATTTGCACTCCCGCCTGACGCTCCCTGAACATCGCAAAGTGGTTTTACATCACCCGTTTGTTCTGCTCAAAGCGACAAGTAATGAATTTTCTAGCACAAGGTCCCGAGTTCAAGCTGGTGGCAGATGCAGCGCAGCACAGTACTGGGATGCCAGAAGGCTGTTAGCACTCAGTAGAGATACCCTAACATGTGCCATCAGGAGTCCCTGTTCCCAGTTATATTCACCACATTAAAACTATTTGGGCTGAAATTCTCCTCTGCCAGGTATCTGCCTCCAGCAGAATTTTCTAGGAAATTACAAGGAGGGTGGGAGAGGGGAAGGCCTGGTGGTTTTCCAACACAAGATGAGAGAAAAGTGCTTAGTTGATGTAAAACCAAATTCTAACAATTATTTTCTGGAGAGTCTCTCATGCCTCCATCCTCTGGAAAGGGGACTGGAAATTTGGTGTCACCCTGGGAACAGGGATGTGCCTTTTGCATCCAAATTTGGCAAAGTGAAAAGCCTTTGAAAACATCCCACTGAAGATTTATTACCCTTTGGGAAAAAAACCTCTACAGATTCTGACTGCCTTGATCTCACTCCATTTTGGGGCTTCTGGGGCTTGCTTCTGGGGTTTGCTCAGGACTCTCCTTGCTATGACTCCCTTCTTGGCTGCTGGACATGGCTGCGGCTCTGGGCACAAGAAGAGAGAGCCAGAAAGCCATCCCTGTCATCTCAGCCCCTGGGTTCCCCCCATAGTCCCTCACTGCCTAAATCACACGAAGAGGAAAACAACAGAACTGCAAAGCAGGAGAAATGGGGGAAGGACCAGGGAGAAGCCAGGAGCAAACACCTGGGGGAGAGATTGAGCCTGGGGCGACACTTGCTACACATCAGGGAACTGGGACCAAGCAGAAAAATGAGGCAGGATAGCCTGGTAATCCTGTATAGTAAAAGCACAGATAAAACATATGCACAAGGAAGTGGACGAAGGCCACAGATATGGCCTTAATTCTCATGTTTCAAGGCTTCTGAGTTTCAGCCTTAAATTTCTCATGCATAATAGTTTGTGTCTGTTATCATTTCTGGAGCACCCAGAGCTCTCCACCAGACCAGGACATCAAACAGCAAAGCATCTCGCTGCTACATCAACCACCCACTGAAATGGCTGACAGGCTAAAAACACACGGCAGGAAGATGTAGTGAGAGGCCAGAGGCAGTTGGAATAGAAAATGGCATGATTTTGAGTGTGCTAATGGTACGCATGAGGTGTAGTGAACTGCAGTAGTAAATCAAAGTCTGCTCTCGAAACTCTTACACGGCTGTTATCCAGAGACCCTCTGGCTGGAAATCAGTTCCCCACAAAATCATGTGTGACATACACTCATGTGATTTTAAGCATACGATATCTAGGAAATTTTTAGCCCTTAAGAATCAACATTCCTTGCAACCTTGAGCAGCAGAAATTCTAGATTTGTGTTATTGAAATCTGTCCTTGCCCATTGGGTTGCACACCTCAGAGGCTGAGGCTTTCAGAAAAGAAATCCAACCTGGAGAAACTCCAGCTAAAATCGTGGGCATCACCAACACTTCGTAAACTGGTGGTACTCATTCCTAAGCATGCAGTAGAGGCTGGGATTATACATGGGTTCAAGACATGATAGGACACATTCGGAGAGGATAGCTCTATCTGCAGCTAGTAAAGACAGAGGTCCAAGCACTAATTGCACCATGAGCCATTGCTGGAGGATGCTGGAGGACTACTAGGACTACTACTGGCAACTGGGTCCAGGCTACATGGACCTCTCCACCATGGCAGTCTTCCTCCTCTCTAGAGTGGCTCCCCACAACTGAGCTCCAAGCCCCAGCCTGGATCTGGGGTGACCAACCCTTAGCTCTTGGGAATTACAACTCGTATGTGCCATCACCAAGGGTCTTGCAAGGGCTCTTCTGCCTGTGAGGGAAGAACAGCCACTACTTCCCTGAAATGGTCCCACCTCAGCTGCTCTGGTTTGGGGATGTATTTGACATAGCTGTGGGCTGGATCCCCCATATCCTCTGCAGCATCACCCAGCACAGATACAGCCTCAGAGAATTCGGCTGCAAACTCAATGTACCTCCCGTACAAGTACAGCAAAGCTTGTGAATGCAGGCAAAATAGCATGCGGAAGGGCCAGAAAACTCCTTTCACGTCAGAAAATTAAAACCCACTGTCTAGACAAGAGATCAGGAATTATCTTAAATTCCAAGCAGTGATAACTGACCAAGAGGAAGGGAAAGAAAAAAGGAGAAAGGCTTTGTTAATAAAGAGGACGATTCTTTTGGGGTCTGTCATGCCAATAAGAGGAAACTATACAATTTCACTGTCACGATGCTGCTAAAGGCTCATTGCAGCAGGTTTTCTTCCTAATTCTGCACTTTTCCATCATGGAAAATCCATGTGTTTTATCATATACACTCCTAGTGCCAAAACTTTCAAAGGAGACAGCCTTGTTACCGCACAAGGCACCTGCTTTGTGTCTACTTGCATTAGTCATGACTGAAAGCATGATTTAAGGGAACTGCACATCATCTTAAAATATGACAGGCATTAAAATGTTATTGCATCCTCTCAACAGCTTCAGAAAACTGGTTTTCTCTACCTTTATCAAACCAGGGGAGATGGTGAAGCCAGCTTCTATAGGATAACCACACAAAAACTACTACACTATGGACTTGCCGACAGAATGGACTGAGTAGCTTTGTGGGAAAAACTAGCACATTACTGAATATTCAAATTCTCTATGGTTAAGTTTTAACATCCAAAAAAATTCTGCATGATATTAGAACTTTCCAGTAATCTCCAAGCAATATACCATAATCACTTTACATACCTTAGTTTCACTTCTAAAGATTTTTGGGCACAAGCCTGAATGAATCTGAGCCCTTCCACTTCCCCCATCATTTGTGACGATGTTAAAACATCAGTGTGAGTCTCTGATCTTCTCGCCTTTGCTTTACCTCTCGTCACCCTCCTCCACAGTCATAGCTCAAAGATGTTGGGACGTGGTTCGTCACAAACCCAGCTGACAAACACCAAGCAGTCAGCTCAACCAGTTGTTCGTTTGAATTTTCTGGCAAATGATATTTGAAAAACATTGAAAACTCTGCTTTTGTAAAAAATCACAGTACCAGGAGCAGGGCACAGAGAGTAGTAAAATTCACATTTTTCTTTAGTAAGATTCACAATATTCAGTAACAATATTCAGCAAAGTCAATATTCAGTAACAAAACCTGTTGGTAGGACGAATGTGCGTCTAGTTTCTTTCGGAGACAGCAGGTTAATTCATATTGGGTGCCTGTGTCAAAGACTGTGGAAATCTTACAGGGTGTTCTTTGTTTCCAGATCTGCCCAACAAAGGTATCTACAGCTACTCCAGAAATATGAAGACATACCTTTAGCAATGCACTCCGGTTCAGTCTACCCCAATTACCTCAATAACACTTCAAGATGATCTACAATTCTATGCAAGAGCAGGCACGACAGCCGGTTTTGCATTACACAGCATCTCTGCTCCCTGTTTTAGATGAGCACTTCTCATTCTTGAGAGGGACTTTTGCACATCTCCCAGCTGCACAGAGGTCCCACAGAGCTGTTGGTCCGTGGGTTTAGCTGTGAGAAATGACTGGCTCTAAGTCTTATAAAATTATTTCAATTGCGTGAATTTAGTGGCTTCCTTATATCCCCAAATATCCCAAATTAACCATGCAGCTCTACAAGTACAGGATTTCCATCTTCCAAGATGCTGGTACAAACCTTTCCACCCATACTGAATTGACCATGAAGTAAAAATGCTCGCTCCTTCCCGAGGTACAAAGAATTAGACTACTGTAAATAAGACGTGGGCTGGATCTCTATCTGCACAGGGCTCTGCACAGTATGCACAGTAACTCACATCTTCAGCTTACTTTACAAACACTACCAGTGAGCGTGACAACAGCTGTGCCATTTTTTGATGTCATTCCACCCGGCCACATGCTTTTACAATCCTTCCATTTCATTATATCCCTGCACATGTTTTCTCCTGTTTTGCTCCCTGTTACACCAAACAAAAGATACCTTTAATCAAAAAAAAAAAAAAAAAAGCCCAAAACAAGTGACTCTTGCATTAAAGTATGAGCACTTTCTACCATATTCTTTTATTTTCCCCGTTTAATGACCTCTCCTCTTCCCTGCGCTACCCAGTTCACTGAAGGGTGCGTTAACGTGCGCAGCATGTCAGTGTATTTACAATGTGTTGGGATTTATGCATGGTTTTGCATATGAGAATAGGAATTGCTCACCTTGCAAGCTATGCTGTCGACGTGCTTCTCATTACGACAGGGTGAGAGATGACCTGCCCCGTCCCCAGCCACAGGCTGCTCCAGGCGCATGTTTCCTTCTTTCCTTCTACCTGGGGCTGAGGCTTCTTTCATAGATGCCAAACAGCAATTTGGGATGGATCATCTGATGTCTCCAAACCCAGCATCAGGCTGCGGTTATCACAACCCTGTGAAGAGGCAGTGGAGAGAAGCTCTGCCAAAAGGCAGAGTGATGGGATTTATAAAATATTTACCAGAAGAGTAAATAACTCCCAGAAGCAGTGCACGCAGCCACAGCCAGGTCTGCTCCAGCAGGGCAAGGGAGAAAGGAGCGTCATTGCAAAGTGCCCTCACAAAGGTGTCACTTTGGCGAGACGAGGTCTTGAAGTGGGTTGCTCTGCTGGCACCGCAGCCCCTCACAGACCATTGGGGAAAAAAAAAAATCTTTTGTAGAAAGGAACACCAAAAAACCATGCAAAACTTAGGGAAAACCTCACCCTCCCTTCGAGGCGCAAGATGGGTTCGCATAGCGGCACGGAGCTAGAGCGTGGGCAGTGCATGGCTTACCCATGGCTTACCCAGTGCATGGCTTACCCATAGGCGGGCAAAGAGCTTAAAAGGGGAACCGGGCAGTTTTACAGGGCCAGTTTCCAGGTCAGGCTCCCACGAGCCTGCAAAGTTCCCAGAGGCAATGCCAGCAAGCACCAGCACCTCTCCATGCTCCCTTCTCTCGCCCTCAGCAGTGGAGGTTCTGGAAGGAGCTCCTTCTGCAGGGAGCCCTGTACGGGATCGGGGGTACCCCCCACTTCACACCCAGAACCCGTGTTTCAGGCACGGGGTGGGTCTGCAGGAAGGATCATCCCCAAGCATCCCAAGGCAGCTGCAGGTGCAGCACCAGTTCAATCCAGAAACGGGGTCAGAGTGGAGAGCAAAGTGCTGGCCCAGCGTCTTCACAAGTTTTGTTGTAAAGGTCTGCAGTTTTTCACACTTCAATCCAAGCAGGCAGGCAGCAATGCCAAAAGATGGCTATGCAAACTCCTCTTGCCTGCTGTACAGAGGAAGTGGGATTAGGCCAGCACAGGCTACCAAACTGCTCCAGAGTCCTACAGGTGAAGGGCAAGAGACGGAGGTGACGTCCAAGAAATGGTGTTCTTGCCATCCTACCAACCTCAAAGTCAGACCTAAAACCATAGTCTAAAGACTAATGATAAAGCAAAACCCTCGGCCAAAAATATAGACAGGGCATTCCTGCCAGAATATATGTTAAAGAAAGACACACAATTATTTTTTAGAGTTGCTGGCACAGGGCTCTCAGGAAACCTTTCCCTTTAAACACTAAAATTAAACAAACACATGAAACGCAAGGAGAAATGTAATTACTTTATAGCTTGACTTTGGTCTATTGCCTCGGGTATCCAGTTCCTTTTCTTACTGATGTGGAAACTCACATTCCCCCCTAACAGTGTCATTAATTCCTTGGCCTGGAGAGCACAGCTTTCCTGCTGCATTTTGCATCAGGAAATCCCAGCTGCCCCCACCTTGCTCCAAAAACAGCTCTGCAGGTGACAGCAGAGCTCCTGCCCCACTCCCGACACAGCGAGGGGCAGGAGGGCTCCCCTCTCCTCCCGCGAAGGCGGGGATTAAAACAATTGGGTTGACAAAAAAACAGTTAAGGACCCAGGCGAAGATCTAGCTCCTCTGACCTCTAGCCCTCCCAAAACTCCCCTCGCCTGCCAAAAAAAATGACAAAGGGTGTCTATTTCTGCTTGCCTTTTTCCTAAGAAAAACACCTTCCCCTCTCCCTCCTCATCCCCCACCCCACGCACAGTTGGGGCTGGCTAAGGTTGGTGTTAAATGAACACCCAGTCCTAAAACACACCCGGGACGCCGTTCAAAGGTTGCCAGAGGCTGTCGAGAGACTCCCACTGACACGGGTGAGCGTGGGTGCCCCCCACGGACCACCTGCCCCAGGACTGAAAGCAGATTTAGTGCCCTGTAGAGAAAGCAAACAAGTTTAGGGGAGCGCGGGGAGCCCCACGGGAAGAGAAGCATCTCGCCCGGGCTTACCTTCCCGCTGCCCTGCGTCCTGGGATGCTGACGAAATCCTCGCCATGGCGTGCCAGCCCAACCAGGCGGCCACCCTAGCTCCTTCCCCGCATCCGGGCAGCTGCTCCTGAAAAAGGCTTTCTTGGGCACCATGCAGAACCTCCCAGCTCTTTTCAGAGAGAAATCTTCAGAGGGCAGTCCTGGAAGCAGACTAGTAGCTGCCCGTGCTTTGCAAGCTGTCGTGTAATTTAGGAGGAACCAAGACGGACTCTGTGAGTATATATACCCCTGTGACACACACACACACAGAATGTGCCTGGCATCTGAAGCGGCCGATGCTGGATTTATCCCTTCCCTTTTTGCCAGTGACTGACATAAGTGCCGGGAACTCTTGGTGGAAAACTGCTTATGAGCTTTGGGCCTGATCCAAACCCCACTGAAGACAAAGGAAAGGCTTGCGATTGCCTTGGAGCTGGCTTCGGATCAGTCCCATTATCTCTGCTTGGAGAACAGTGTACAGACAAAGCAGGCGAGGGCTGGGGCACGGTAAGCCTGTGCTCAGAGGCCCATCTCATCTGGGGAACAGAGAAGCAGAGAGGCACATCTGAGCCTTCCTTAAAACATCAGTCCAGAGCCCTCCGGGGGGGGGGGGGGGGGGGAGCCTCAGGAACTGCACGTGATCACGTCCATCAGCCCTCACTCCTGGGTGGAGGTGCCCGGGTTTGGAGCCAACACTGAGATTTCCCCCCTCGGAGTGGGTATCAGCCATACTGAACCTTCAGAGCCAGACCTACATCCAGACTTAAATTGTGCAAATCACTCGCCTTGCAGGCTGAGTCTACTTCTATCCATAAAACACCATCGGTTTGAGCACTCCAACACTGAGCACACCCATCTATCTCAAAGGACGCAAGGGTCACCATAAGCTCTTCATATTCCACAAGAGACCAAAAGAGTTACATTCACAGACTCCCTCCCACCTAAAATCCACAAACCCATTTGTTTTGTCAACAATTAAGCAGCAATTTGCATTCTTCCTGGGTAAGAGGCAGCCTGCAGAACTAAAAAATGGTTTGACACTGTTTCATTCCACTTCTCCTGGCAACACTACCTTTCTTTTCATTTACTAAAAAAAAAAAAAAAAAAGCTGAAAAAATAAATTGTTAAGTCATGCTTTTCTATTTTAAGGCATTTGTTGTAACTATACAAGGCTTTTTTTCCCACGGGGAGAATAAATGAGAACCATGAATCACACCAAACTTACCTAAGCAAAGTGCAAAACAATTCTCTATCCTGGGATTACAGAGTTGCAGACTCCTGACCCTTTCTTTGTAGAGTTTAGGCTACACAATGTTTTTAGCATTAAACCTGTTTCCATTGGAGATAAGGGGGTTTTTTAACCAATACCCTTCTACTTGCGACAACCGTTAGTATGGATACAGCTACATTATATCATGACAAGTCTTCTTGGGAAACTGGTAAAAAGCTTCCTTGCACCCCAAGTTTAGAAACACATTTGAATTCCCACATTTTAACAGACTACCACGTGTCAAGTGAATGACAATAAACAGCAATGTGTGTGTCCTTCAAATGAGACGAGCATGAGCCAAAATGACTTGCTCAGCTCTTTTGCCGAGTTTGAAGCTGTGGGTCTGGCTTGTGTCTGAGATGGGCTAAGACCCAGCATGCAATAACCTGGGCTCAGCGGTGGGTGGGAAGGTGTGACGATGCACTGACCTGCCTCGGAGCTCACCCCAAACAGTGCTAGCCTAAGAAAGGCTGGTACAGCCTAAACTATGCTCAGATACCCCAAAGGGGGCAACTCCAGGGAGCGGAGCAGCCCCTACAAGTTTCAAAGCCTGTTGACATTTTTGTGATGCCAAACTCTGAAAATCACAGCTGGTGTTGAGGGTCAAGTACCCCTGAGCTTGAAACACGCAACACTAAGTTACTTTTCAATCCTGGCCTGAACTACAGCCTTGCAAAAGCATAAGTCTCTAGGATTTCCCACCCCTCGTTCAAAGAAGTAGAGAAGAGAAAGTGGGGATTTAAAGGGAAATAAGTTAAACCTCATAGCACGCAAAACGAATTCCCTAACCAGAAGGGTCTTGCCACATCCTCAGTATGGTGTCACGGCTTGAAAACATGCCTTGTTTTCTAAGCTCATTTATTTGCTAGAAAAACTCAGCAACTAAAGTATGTCTTAAAGAAATCCCTAGAAAGGCATCTGCAAACAGTTGCACTGAAACTTCAATTGCTGCTGAACGTAATTCACGGCAGAGCGAAACCCTGGAATCTCTGTGAGCGTGGGGTACAAATAGCTCAAGGAGGTGTTTGGTACGAAGGAAATGGTGATGCTTCTTCCATTTCCCATGAATATCATATGCACAGCTTCAGCCATATGTTGTGTTGAATCTGCCACATTCTTCAGTGGTGGGCACAGATGTGGACAGATCTGACAGATCAGGGTCTTAGGGTCACACAGGAGTAAATTGGGGGCAGATGATTTGAGAGTCGTGGCTTATTTTTAGAAAAAAAGGGGAAAAAAAGATTGCTAAGAATCATTTCTACCATGTGTCTGAACAAGAAAAGCATTTATCTCACTTACTAAAAACAAAGAAGAGTTTCTCTCAAATAAGGAGTTTGTTTTAAGAGGCTAACAAAGATTTTTCTATGCACTCTATAGATCACAGGTGCTGCAGAAAAGCATATACTTTGCCATGTATTTCCGTGCTTCATTAACGGGTATTATTTTCAGACGGTCTCCAACAATGCTCCATCTTTACAGGCACAGAAGCAACTCCTTTGACAAATAAGCAAACTTTCTTCCCAATCGCCTGACTTAAGCTATCCTCCTCTTGTTGTTCCTCTGATTACTGCTATTTTGCTTACATTTGCATTGTGGGTGATAAAAGACAGCAAGAAAATGGAAAACCTTTCCCGAGAATATAATCACTGCTAGAAGATGGAACAGAAAACAAGGAAAAGGAAAATAAAATGCTAATTCAAACCCTTTAGATCACCAAAATACAACAAAAACGTAGCACACTTCTGCACATCTATTATGTATGCTCATAAGAGCATATTACTCACAGGCACCGTCTCTGCCTCCTGCTGCACAAGGTTTAACAGCAGAGAGGGAGGATGAAGTGTCACATTACTTCATTAGTCCCAGACTGCACTGCTGAACATTTACTCGTACGCTATGAGGCTCTGCAAAACTAAGGCAGAATTCAAACCCAAACAGCATTTGCCAGAGAAGCACAAGGAGAGTTTTACAGCGCTGCCTGCCACGGCACAGGGACCTCCCTTCCCAAGGCTGCTTTGAGAAGGAAAACGGAAGAAAACCCCGGACCAACTGGGATGGGCGAGGACAAGATGCCGATGGCAGGACTGCCCTGGCCAACCTGCTCGCTTGAGTCTTTGCGTTATGGTCGTGCCCAGGCACTTGCAGTGGATTTTTCCAGGCCATCAGCTCGGATTACTGATGGTCAGCCTGGGACACTTTTATTTGCTTCAAGTAGAAGCTTACCCTGGAACGTGCCATGGGTACGAGCGTCCCAACCCAGGCCCCAGACGTGTTGGGAACTGCCTAGAGAACAATGTCACCCCTTTGCTCCCCGAGCTGAGGGCTCTCCCGGGCCCGGGCAGGAACGGGGTGAAGCTGCTCCTGAAAGCGTAGCTGGAGCTTTTCCATTTCCTCTTATGAGTCACTGAGGAGCTGTAGGTGTGATCAGTCATTTTTTCTTTCCTATGTTTTTCCTGCCTGTTTGGCTAAGAGTAAAAGCCCTGGGTTGATACAGCCTAAACTCTACCAACATCCCTGTGCCTCGAGGTTTCTCGCAGGCTGCTTCTGGGTCTTCAGAGGGGTCACACCAACTGGCAGAAGGATTCAGATGGGATTTAAGCTGTGTGATGCTGGGCCAAAATCATATGAAGTGTAGCTTAGTCATTAACTTGTTGGAATAGGGATCAGAAAACCCAGCTTGTTAAGTGAATATGGACATTTCAGCCCAGCCATCCAAGCTCTGGGCAGGAATCCTGTCACTTAAATCCTTTTGCCAATTGTTTGAGATCCACAGTGCTGAGAAGGGCAGCAGGCAGGTAGAGAGGAGGGTATTTTGCATTTCCCATGCTTTGGGGTCTCCTTGAGCTCATCAGATCTGTGTTAGGCTCAAACACCTTGCTCCGAGTACGGCAGCCCAGCCAGGACTGTTGGGACAGCCAGACAGAAGATGGGATGCTACAGGAGTTGCTAGTCACTTCAAACTGGCTTTTCTTTTCTGTGGGATTTGTTTTCAGCTGGGTCAGCTCCCTGGCCTGGATAAGCACAGAAGTTTCCATATACGAGGCAGGCGACTGGAGCAAATACGCAGGGTGAGGAAAAAGTAGGACCACCACTTCCAGAGGAAATACGAGTTTATGCCGGATTAACCCAGCCACTTAACTTGAATTTTTTCCCTATAACTCGGTGATTCAGAGCAATTCCCATTAGGCAATCAGACAACCAGGGGCTGGATATTTCCCTCCTGGAGAGACACTTACCCACGCAGGTCGGACAGAGACTGGGCGCTCGTGGGTCAGAGCAGTACCATCAGCTAACGGCAGCGTGACACACAGTGACGGGCAACGTGGAGGCTGCCAGGGTGCCGTAGCTCTGGGGACAGGCCTAGCAAGCTGGGAGTCCCTGAAGTCCTGCCATCCCTTGCAGAGCAGAGCTGCTTCACAGGAACCAGAAGTTCAACCCAAACTGAGATTCAGGAGGAAGGTCATTCTTTGTTGGTGGTGTTTCTCCCTGACCAGTGGTTTCAATCACTTCTGTCTACCAGTTGTTTTGCAGCACATCAAATAAGCAAAGTTCCCCTAGAAACTCGTGTATAAATGATTTTTTTCCTCCACTTGAAAAACAGCCTACCAGCCTTAAATGCATCCCCTGCTGGCGGAAGAAGAGAGGTAACATTTTACACACCTTCACTTCCCCCATGTGCTTGTGCCTGATCACTTCTGTACACGTGCAAGTAGCATCACAAAAATAGAGGGGTTTGCAAGACTGTCTGATCTATCCCTTTGGGTGCAGGCAAACAACACTTGACAGATGTTTGCCTGGTCTGCTTTCAGAGCCCTGACTGGAGACTCCAGGCAACACAAGCCACAACTTCACTCGCCTTCAGGTGAGAAAAACCTTGTTTTTCTCACCTGAGTCTCCCCAGTAATAATCCAAGCTCCTCATCCTCTCCCCTGTGCAGCCAAGCAGCAGAAAGCAAGCTTTCCTTGCCCAGTGGGATAACCTGCTACCTATATGCTATTTTCTCTATTTTCCTTTCTGTACAGTAAGAGAGGAATAAAGAAGCAGAAGGGAAAGGGGAGAAGATAAATTAAAACCATGCCAGGAAAGAAAGACAAGGAAAGGTCGTGTTTATGGGTGCCACTCAACTGCCTTCCTACTACAACTGGCACCCTCCGAAAGCAGTCCTGGCACTGTTAAGAGTGAGAGTGGAAGAAGAGGTAGTTCAGCTCCCAAGTCTGCCATAAGCTCCCTTGCAGGTCTTGAAAATTAGCGTCCATACGTCACGATGTCTCAGTTTGGGTCAATCTGCTGCTTAAAAAAAAAAATATTCTGCTTCACAGAATTGTTCAAAGCTTAAATGAACACTTGCAAAGCCCTAGGAGAAATGGGGTGAAGAGCACTATCAGACAGACAAAGCATTATCATCATAAAGTGTAATCTTGATGGTTTTTATGGGCAAGCATCAGCTTCCAGCAGTAATCTTTAAAGCAACGTCCATTATCCAGAAAATCAGCTTTCAGCTAATGGTCTGCTACAAGTCACACTTGGTAAAACTCCATGCTTATTTTCTTCCTTTTTTTCCTAAAAGCACTGGGAAATCCTGCGACAGCTGCCTGAGGGGAACAACAGAGCCTGGCTGGCTGCCGGCACGTAGCGGCGTGGAGAGAAGAGGAGGAGCATGTGCCCTCCACACATCAGGCGAACCTCCAACGTGGGCACCACAAACAACTTGAGATGCCTCCATGGGGTGAAGATCCCACCCAGCCACATCTTGCCCAGCCCGTGAGGCTGGTTTGGGGCCAGACACTCTACGTTAGGGCTCTGGTTGGAGGTGAGGGTCTGTCTCAGACACCTCCTTACAAGGAAATTTGAGCAGCAAAAGGCAGAAGGGGGTGGTGTTCTCCTAAACAGATTTCTTTCAGTTGAGACTCCCTAGAGATCCCCACGTTATACAAAAGAGCCTGAGCCAAAGTGCCCAGAGGTGGGGACGAACCCCACTTAGCCAGGCTGAGCCCCTCGGCATCCTCAATGCATTTACTGCTCATCTTTCTGGAGATCACGCTCTCCCAGGTGAGGAAGTCTGTGGGGATCACAAAAAGGTCTAATGGGAGCAGAAAGCACCAGATCATTGAAACATCATTTCACAGCCAGCAATGCATGGCTCAAGGAGCACAGTCACCGACGGGAAAGCAGGAACATCCTCGCCATGGCCACATGGGTCTGGGACTCAGTTGAGGAATCTTTCTTCTTTCTTGGCAAAAAATATGGATAAAATGGAAAAAGGGGTAGTCTTTGCCTGAATGAAAACAAAATCGCTCTTCATTTTAATGTTTTTGTCATTTTATGCCATGCTGCCAAAAACCTTATGTTAACGTTTCTAGAAACCAGCCATTTTAAGGTTTTGGTTGCCAAAAGCAATGGAAGCAGAGGGTGTTTTTTCAGCTTTTTAAAACCAAAGTCTCATGGGGGAAAATGAAAATTTTCACTGCAAATTTTTTCCCTTTTATTTACTTTGCTAGAAAATAACTTTCTACGGAGAAAGTGACAAAAATGAAAAACAATCGTTGTGCAGTCACTCATCCAGTCTTTTCATGGATTTGCTGGAAATACAGCAAAAATAAAAATTGTACTCATACCATGACAGGTCTTTTCATTTTTCTGAAAGTTTATGGCACCCCAGCAGGGATGGCTTCGTTTTTAAACAAGGAGCAGCTAAATCCTGGGTTTGAAGCCAGCTGATAGACGATCTCAGAGGAAACAACACCACTTTTGTAAAGTGCTATTTTGCTTCCTTCCTCCAAACTTGGATTTAATGGTTTATTTACGATATGAAGGAGTGAAGCACTTTCACTTATTCTAATGACGACCAAAGTTCTGGCTGCAGAGTGAAGGTAACCTGGTTTCTTCCCAGCTCTCCCAAGGATTACCTTGGGTAGACTGGAAGAAGTTTTGTCCCATAGTCTCTCTGCAGCAATGTCAGGGTGAAGACACCCATCCAGCCACCACGGGGAAATCCATACTCAATGTCAGAGTAGAAGTTTTGCCCCAGGCTCTCTGCAGCAATGTCAGGGTGAAGACACCCATCCAGCCACCACGGGGAAATCCATACTCCATGTCAGAGTAGATCTGAAGGTCAAAAATGAAAAGCATTTTCCCGATTGTATCCCATTTCCAGCTGCAGCATCCCTGGGCCCTAATCTCCAAACCAACTGCCTCATAAAATTTGCAAGCAGACTATGAACAAATGGGGAGCTGCAACGAGACCTCCTAAAAGCAGAGTAATCCCAACTCCCAGTTGCAATCTAATGCTGTTGGCTGCCACTGGAAAAACAAAACAGAGGGGAGAGATCCAAGACATTTCCAGCTTTTATCTGGGTGAAGTAGCCCCAGCTGCTTCGTGCAAAGCCTCTGAGCCTCAGAGACTTGATCCGGGGTCCTGCTGTTTTGCCCCAGGACCAAGGAAAGGAGGGTAAAATAGCCAGTGGTTTCAACACAAGGAGTGACCAAGCAGGTCCCCAGCTGGAAAACAGATGCGCAAGGGGAAATATGATTTCATTGTACAAAATCCTGGGCTTGGGCAAGAACCGGTTGTCCATGATCTCTTCCAACACCAGAATTGGGGTTGCTGGAGCAGGAGCATCAAACGAAACTAGCCTGTGGCAGGTTCAAAGCAAACGCAAGGGAATAGGTTGGGTGGTTCAAATGCAACCTGGAGTTAAGCTGTGGGACTCTATCACAGGATGTATAACTAACAGATAAGACAGGCTAAAGGGACAACTGCACAAGTTCAAGGAAAAAAAACCCAAACACTGAGGGTCATTCAAAAAGATTAAACCACCTCTAGTTCAGATGATCCTTGGAGGATGAAGAGTATTTGGAAATATCCTACATGCATGCACGGCACCTCTCCTGTCCATACCCGCTTGCAGCCTCAGTCAGAGAAAAGATCCTGGATTAGAGAGACCCTCAAGGTGGCCACTTCTACTTTCCAAGTTCAAAATCCTGAAATGCCCCGTGAAGGCATGCCCAGGCCTCAGCTGCCCTCACGCCTGGAGATCCTCCCACCACCTCCAGAGGAGCTGCCCAACTCCAAACAAAGCGTGATGGGAGCTGACATGTTGAAGACATACAGCTGCCATGACCTACTTCTCTGGCAGACATGGACCTGCACAGAGCCAGCCACCGGTTTCCTGACTGACAGATTCACAAACAACGAGCTGTTTAAAATTAACCAAACCAACTATTGAACTTTCCCCATAGTAGGAGCAGCTCCTTTTTTTGGGAAAGGGCAGCAAGAAAACAGCCCTGGGTGTGAAGGAGACGCGCAGCCCACAGGAGCACTCTGTGCTAGAAAACTCTCTCCACAGGCTCACACGTCCCTGCCTCTCCAGGGTCTTTTTGGGTCCTAGTCTTCACTGTGAAACCATGCAGGACCACGCTGAGGACCATGAGGATTAAGGTTTTCACTGCCTTTGTGTGTATGGGTTGGACAGAGAAGCAGACGAGATTAAAGCTTTGACTTGTTTCCAGTTAAGGTTTCCTACTGCAATTACAAACCAGGATTAGCAGCCTTGGTATACAGGAGACCACCACAATCCTCCAGAAACATCTCAGATGCCATTTTTAGCTACAGATGATTATTCCATTGCTACTCTGCTCCAGGTCCCAGTGCTTTCCTCAAGATTCCATTCCCCAAGCCCCACAAAAGACTTCCTAGCACTCCTGAATTCAGTTCCGATCTGAGTATCTCATGCTTCGCCCAGCACATGAAGACAGGAGCAGCATCTTACACATGACACAGCTTCCAACAGGGCTCAGCTGTGGAAGGCATATAAAACGGTACTAGCAACAACTTGGTAGAAAGAAGCCATATTGGTGTCATTTAACACAATGAAAAGCATAATTGGTTACAGCTGACAAACACAGAATTGCATTAAACAGAACATTGGATGCTGGGCCATGGTTTACATCAAATTGTCAATCTCAATATGGCAGTCCCCTAAAAAAGCTGCTTTTTCTGTAAACCCTCAGGAAACATAGCAAATCATGGCAACATGTTTATAGTCCTCAAATGCCACACAAGGAACCTGATATGTATCTTTTATCGTGGGATATACTGGAGGGCATTTCAGCGCGTCCATACTCATTTTCCAAATACATTGCACAGCTTCGTTAAGCCTTCCTGAATCTCTCGGAGATCGACTTTTAGATGAAGCTGTGGAGTGGAAAATCCTCAAGGCCAAACTCGCTCAATAAAAGCAAGATCACTTGCCTTATCTCCGTGTTGTTTTCTCTCTTCTAGCCTGGCAATTAAGGCTGGAAATGGCAGCGACGACGTGCAGATCTTTACAGCCTGCCCCTCAACTTCGCCGTCCGCTGCTGCCATATAAACCGATGGCTGCTCTTGGACTTTGGCACTAACTTGACACCAGCAACCGCAGAGGAAGGACGATATTATTTATGTCCAAACAAAAGTTTGTTTCTGTGTTTACCGTGGCTGGAATTCAAGTTATTCCAAAGATAGTTTGAGGTTCCTGCACCTATTTACACACCAGGTCCTTTGGGAAAGGGGCAGGTTTGCACGGTGCCTGGCACAGCCGAGCCCTGGCGTTAACCGCACCCTCCACTGCCTGCAGCCCCCTAAGGCGGAGGGGCAGGGGGAGAGGACACCTGGCTGGGGTGAAATGGAGAAGGCACCTTCAACACAGTCAAAAGGGGTTTTTGGGAAGGTACACCAGGTCTTGCTGCACTTACAGCACACCCTGCCACATCAGGAAGTTTCATGACCGGCAAAGTTTATGAAGCCTGGTGTCTTGGGAGGTTCATGGGTTGGATTCTCTGGTGTCTAATACTCAGGCTGAGCACAAGCCAAAGAGCTTCCAGGGGAGGCTGCCAGAGTCTCTTTCCTTCACCCAGCTACAGATTTTCTTGAATCTGGTAAGCAGTTCGTCTTTTTAAGACCTCCAGCTCTGTGCCAGTTTTTCCACCAAATCTGACAGGTCAGTAGAAATAAGGACAAATGGAGAGACTGCATACTTGCATAAGGAAAACAAATTAAAAATTCACACAGTTTAATTTTCAACTTCAGAAGAACAGAATTACTTACAGCAGGAAAAAACATTTTAAAAACTCAAACAAGCTGGTTAAAATGATGAACCCAATTACCTACTCTGTAGATGGCCTACAATGATATCGCCATATCTTCAAGGTTTCAAGATAAGGAACTACAACAGAAGGTAGATCTTTACAGCAGGATGGCAGCACTCTGATTTCATTCAAAGTCTTGGTTTACTACCATGAGTACTCGATCAGCCTTGCAGAAAATAGCTTTGAGCTAACTTTATTAAAGAACAAACAAGAAGAAGAGTCAACAAAACTGTTCTCTAAGTTTTAAATACCAGGAGGGGAGGAAGCTTTATTGCTTTATGCTACTACATTACACAGATACAACAACAACTGTCAACAATAATATTATCTGTATTACAGCAGAGATCCCAACTGAGACTAAGGTCTCATTGTGCTGGACACTTGTAAAAAACAACAAGAAATACACTGTAAGAAACCACACCCTAAAGAAACTCAAGACTAAATAGGCAAGAGGTAAAGAAGGGGGGAAAATGAAATGACTTCTGCTTTTACAGATAGGAAACTGAGGAATGCAAAGGATAAGTGACTTGCCAGAGGCTGCACTAAGAAGTCTATGGCAGAGCCATAACTGAGCCCAGATTTTCCAAATCGAACTCCAATACCATCCAAATCCAGTAGCAGACTTGCCTTTAAATCAGCCCTAATCACATTATGGTTAGATCTCACTTGTAATCTAACTGGAGAAATCAGAAGCGGATACACATTTATTTCTCTTTTTTCTAAGAGCACTCTTATTTAGTCCATGCCACATTTTGCTCGGGACTGTAAATTCTTCATAAAATGGGTCCTTTGTGTCTAATTTTCTCCACTTAACCTAGAGGCTGAATTTTTAGGTGCCGTGCCAGACACAAACTTGTTCCAGTGACTGGGCACCCCCCTTCTTCCTAATGCTCCTTTACATGTTCAAGGCCAACAAACCTGCTCCCCTCCTGCTCCCTCCGCAGCATCTGCAGGAGATACGGGAACATTTAACACAACTCACATGCTCCCGGCACGCTGCTGTGAACGGGAAGCTCCTGAACAAATACCACAGCCCTGTAACACAACGTGTTGGATGAACGCTTAAACTTATGCGGTTAACGAGAGTCAACATGATAATTTGGTGTTAGTCAGAATTACCACGGTTGGATTACCAGTTTTTCAGCTTCTCCTGTTCTAAGCCGTCTTAGTGGCCTTGATTCATAAAAGACACAGATCTACCCATTTCAAATTGCCCCTTCATGTAAATACTGTCAGTACAAATAAAGTAATTACTGTCAAGCCATCTGAAAATGATCAACACGCTTCGCTACGAAGTAAGCAAAGTCCATAACAAGATAGTAATTTGCACCTTTTTTTTTTAATTTGAGGAAAAATTCACTTTCTTCGGTGCATAAGTTAAGCATGGAACATATTATTTAATCCTAATGCAAATCACACCAGCAGGAAATGTCGTAAAGAAAAAAGTAATCTTCTGAAGGAAAAATAAATTATCGACCATGTTAAGAAGGAAAGAAACATTCTCGAATAATTTCTTTCTTTGTTGGTATTGGCTGGCAGCATAATCCTTCCAAGTAAATTGTAATTTCCAAATTAGATTATACATTATGTCATATTAGTTTTATATTAGAAAAACAAACTGACTGAAAGGAAAAATGCCAAAGTCGACTTGCCTGGTAATGTAAAATTTTTGTGTTTCTACTGTGAAATGCTTAATGTTTCTTTCTTTTTTTTTTTTTTTAAAACAAGTTTTACAGCAAACATAAAACCTAAATTAAGGCAAGATATTTACTTTACCTGACCAAGCCCTGTTTGAAACGTAAATAGGAAAAGAAAGACCAAGCATTTTCAGAACACCACATAACCACAGCAACAGCTATCTCTGTATATAAATACAGATACCGGGATGGAAATTTTCATGAGTTATGCATCAATCAAGAATATAAGCACCTATTGCACTCAAAAATAACTTGCATATAGAAAAAAATTAAACCTGGCACAGGTTAAGTGATCTAAAGTCAGGAAATGTCAGAATTGAGAATGTCTGTGTAACTTTTGCACAGCTCCTTGGCTGTCTGTGTTATGCAAGAGTCTTTAAATACACCACCCTCTATTTGTTCTTTTCACACAACCCCTGCTTTGGTCACTGACCAGGACGGATGGTATTTGCTGGATATAGTATCGCTCAATGTGTCTTTATAATCTTCTAGATTTGACGCTTGGCCCAAGCCTCCTGTACAATGTACTTCCCAAACCCTACATCCAAGAAGGACTGCAAGCCTGCTTTTCACACACTTGGCTTACATTTCAGAAAAACTTAAAATACCGCTAAGCGGAGATAATGCTTTAGCTTCAGTGTATGTCAATCGAGGTGCAGAACCACGGGTTGGCCTAGGAACAAGGCCATATGGCATCAGGGAAGAAAGCAAGGTAGGTAGAGGGCCATGGGGAAGATGAGACTGAAGATGTCTCAGCACACATGAACTGCTGAAAGCAACGAGTTGCAGAGTGTTTTGAAGACAACCATCGAGGTGTAAAATACTGTAATTTCCTCATCACCTGCTAAACCGTCCCAGGAGCAAAGGTGAATTATTGTCACTACAATTTTTCAGTAAGTTTAGACAGTTAAAAACAAATTGTAAAAACAATCAATCAATCCTGGGTGCTGCAGGAACCAAAAGCCCACCAGTCTGTTTCTCCGAGCAGCTGGCTGTAGATGCTCAGGAAAATGGACCACCTAAACTGACCCCCCTTTACCTCCTTGCCTGTGCTTCTCTCCCCTTCCTACACAAGGCTGGCTGCCTCCTTTTGCTCTTCCTTCTCAGCCAGGTGTGGAGGCACCAACACCCAGGGGAGAACCTCAGTCCCCAAGACCAAACGTAGGAAAGGGCCAGCTTGGACATTGGGCGGGGAAGATGTTCATACTCTGCTTTGGGGACTGATTTTCATAAATGGAGGCACACAGGGCAAAAAGCATTCCCCATTTATCAAAATTCTCCTGAGCTCATGCAAACTTTGATTTTATTTTTTTTTCTTTTCAGTGGCTTTTTCCTGGCCAAATCCACATGGTCTTTTGCAGATACAGCAAAATCCTTCCCACCTTCTCACAAGCATGGAACAGTTTGAAGTGCTCCCTAGGGAGGAGTAATGTCCCTTGGAGCAGCACTTTCCCTTCTCTCTCAAAATGACTGTTATCATTTGGGTAAGATTTTCTTGAGGGACAATTCTAATCAGCATGGAAAACTTCAGGCTGAAAAGAGTACGTTTAGGAAAGTTGGAGGCAATCAAAGCAAGGCTCTTATTGGGGAGATTTCTGGCAACTCTTCCATGGGCATAAGTTCCTGAGTAAGTTTTAGCATGTGTTTTCTTGCATGCATACACATGAACACTTTGCTGAAAGCTGTTACTACTAACTACAAAGTTCTGGAGTTAAATGAAAGAAAAAGAAAATACGCTTTTTCTTTTCCTTTTTTTTTTTTCCTTTTTGGTAATGGGAATCCTCTATTCTCTTATGGCATTTCCCAGTTCAGATCAGCTGATGAGTACAAAATGCTTTGGTATTAATTAAACTGAAAGGTAGAGCATATAAAGTGCATTTTTATATGTACAAAGGGAAAATAACCTGTAACGGGGAAGGAGATGTAAGAAAGGAAGAGATCTGTGCATCCCAGTCCAGCAGACTGACAGTGCCTATGGATCCTAACAGGAATTACTTTGAAACAGCGTATGTTCAGCATCCTAAAGTTACCTTTACTGCTAGACTTCTCCCAAATGACAAGACCACTGAAAACTGACCTAACCCTCCGTGTGCCCAAAGGAATGTCTGGACATGGAATCATCTTAGATGTTAAAAATATATATATATATATATATATATTAGTGAGAAATTTAGCCTCTAAAGACCATTTTGAACTCAAGTTTTAAATGAACCAAAACAGAGGCTTAAACACAAGTTCCCACTTCATCTCAGCTACGATCTCACTACTCCCATGATATAATACTATAAAATACAACAGGGTGGTTTTAACTGTAATATATTTTTATATCATCACAGCTACAGCAACATTACCATTATAAAACAGATACACAGACATGTCTGTCTCACTTCCTGCAAAGGTTACACTTACAAGCTTTTTAAAAGGAGCCAAGACATTATTAATAGATGTAGTAACGTGGTGGCGAACATGAGCACCGTGAGGTACAGACCATTACAAAGCCCTTAGTAAAAGGTAACTCTAAGCCGTGATTCTACACAACCTGTTGGCTTCCATAACAATTTATGATCTTTTTTAAAACATCTATTAATCACCTGCTAATCCTTAGCAAACCCTTCTAAGTGGATTTTTCACTAGAAGCAACATACACATATAATCTTGGGATTTTGTGCGAGACTGTCATTGACGGTAGGGTAAAGCAAGCAAGGAGCCAAGCTCCATGCTATGTAGCCTCATTTGATCTTTGTGTTTGATCACAGTTGATCATGGGTGCCATGGTGCACCTATTTGGATAGTTTATTCCCAGTTTGGTCTTATTGTGCTAAACCTCCAATGATTTATGCAGCCCTGCCAGTCTCGCTTAATCCGTTATATACATTGTTTGCATTTCGATGGCTAGAAATGGTTTACTAAGGCATAACCCTGTGATTATGTCATGTTTCATGAAGGGCCAGAGATATCACTTTCATCTAAACCTCATCACAATGACGTACACACCTGATAAGAGAGTTTATAAGTCATTTGGTGTGGGTCTGATCTTCCCTAGCTTCACCCATCTCAAACTTGCACAGCCATCCTAAACTTCTCACCTAGACCAACAGAGATGGACTTCATGGAACAAGGAAAAGAAACGTTGACTTTGCATTTGCTCTTTTCCATCACACCTTAAAAGAAGGGCAGCTGATGAGCGTGCAAGTTTGCAAGATGCTTTATCTCTTGACTCCTTACTCCACTAACTCATGGCACTTGCTCTCCCATGACATCACCAGGTCCAAGAGACCCAGTGGATATGAAAAAGGATGACATTCTGATGGAAATTATAAGAAACTCCTCCATGATGTAGCAAAGGCACAAAACACAAAAGATCTAATCCTTCAGTCTTCTATAAAGCAGTATCTAATGTATGTGAACAAGAAATTTATTTCTCTGAAATCTTGATACAAAATCATCTGCTATGGATTTTTGAACTTTATTTCTATTATTGGTCTCAGTCAAAGAAAGGACTAAATGGGTCATGACCTGATACGGTGGGTCCCACCAACCCACCCTCTCTCGTGTAGGAAATAAGTATTTGGCTTTTGTGTGAAGTATCTTTTCATGTTTTTCCTCCCAGACCTGACCTGAGATATTCCTTTCTCCAATGACATTCCCAGAGGGGCAATCGATGTAAGATCTGTTTTACACACATTCATCAAAACGTCTTTTTTCATCTTTTCTTTTTCCCCCCCTTTTTAGGCAGAGCTAACAGGGATTTTCCTGGAGGACCAAAATGCAAGTTCAGGTTCTAAACTCCATACTCAGAGCACAGCCCTTCACAAAACCTTTTGTGACACAAAATACAACCAGCAGCTAAGGAGGGGGGAAAGAATAAAAGCAACAATTCTGAAAACCAAAGGCTCTCACAATGTCCATAAACCAGCAGTTTCAAGAGAGTCAGAGTCCCAGCCAAGAGAGACAAGACACACATACACGTACATATACAAAGAGTCCTGGAGACCATGTCCAGAATGATATAATTGGTTTGCAGGCACACTTCAATCACTCCTTCATTTTGTAGACTGCCATTATTCAGCTTAATAGGAACTCAAAGAAAGGAAGGCGGAAGTTAAATGAAGTAACCTCCCACCCAGCCCTGATGTATTATACTGGCTTCCTTTATACCAGCTCATTTGTACCTATAGAAACTGTTCTCAATGACACAGGGACCAGGGATTATTATCAATAAAGAACCTGACTTGATCATAGTCACCCATTACCATGAATGCTACTCAACAGCTTCTCCTATTAAAAAAAAAAAAAAAAAAATCCTTTTTTAACATAATATTTGTTGCCACTGAACTCCACTGGAAATACATGTACGGCAAACATCTGCTTTTACACACAGCTTTTGTGCTGTGATTTCAGAGGAAACCTGAAAGGCTCAGTCCAAGGTTGTCATCTGGGGACACATTATTTAAATGAAGATCTTTAATACGCCATGTCAGAAGGCCATCTTCATCTCTCTGATTCCAGGGAAGCGGAGGCGCTGCACTGCAAAGAATTTGGCTTCTTACCTACATAAAATAAACAGTTTCACTGCCTGTAGGTCTCAAAAAATAGTAGTAAGGGCTCTTTTTTAATAATCCTCAGTCTACTATTTCAATAGCTAGACTACACAATGCATCTCCCTGCACGTATAATACAGCTGCTTTATATTGGCCTTCTAACTGTTCATTATTTTTGTTTTTATAATAAGAAATGTATGGAAACAAATGACCCTTTCAAAGTGCCGATCTGTTAAAAGAAATAGCAAACAATCCCAAAGCCACAGAGACTCTTCTATTGGCACAAGAATGGTGGCCCTTAGTCATTTCAGGCCCCAAATGAGATAACACTTTGAAACAACATTCATTAATGTTTGAAATCCCAATACAGAGCAATTTAATTCAACTGGCTTTGTTCTTTAGAAGAAACCTAAAGGGGAAGGCGGGAAGGGTAAAAAGACAGCTTAAGTCATATAAACTTTCACCAAAGAACAAATCAAAACATCTGAGGTTCATTCAATAGGGCTGACTGGCCTCAGCAAGAAGACGACAAACAAAGAAGCATTGTATTGTTCCGCAGAGTGAGGTTTTTCCAGGAACATCCCGTCAGATGCTTTCCAAGCAAACACCATGCAGCTGAGAGTAGGTGGATTTGAAACAGTGTAAGATCAATAAAAATCCAACTTTCCATTTCACAGGAAGTCGACTGTTAAAACAGTAACGTACTTGTCCATAGCATGTAAAACAGGCCACACAGAGACTGGGCGTCAGGTTACTGCTCAATGTGTCTTAATAACATGGTACATACACTCTGAACATCTTCCCTACCCCACCCTGAAAGCTTCAAGAGCCAAATAGTCCAAGCCTTTTAAGCAAAGGAACACGGATAATCTCTGATAAAAGGCAAAATCCAACCACCTTTTCTAAAAGAACAAACAATCCCATTCCCTCCGTTAACCTTGTAGAGAACTTTTTAATACCATATTTTGTCACCCTATCTTTAATTCCCAAGGCTCAGGTACAGGGGGAACAGAGGGGTCAGTAACGAGCAACGTTACTGATGGTGCCCTGATTCATGAGAGAAGGAAGGGATGGAGAGGGCATCAGTATAAAACCACACAGATTCAGCTGGTCTTAGATGTCTACTGCTTTATTTTTTCATACGATTTGTCCTTCAAAGTTGTAAGTGGAAAGAGATCTGAATAAAAAGCCTTAATTCAAATGGTCTTTGCATGCATCCACATTTGGACCAGCAACATGACAAGAATGATCCAAGGTCTTGAATGGCTGCTGCATGGGGCATGATTCAATAGAGGAGGACTTCTCAAATTAGAAGAGACGACTGAGGTGGGATGTGGTAGAGATGGGTGGGACCCTGGCCACAGAGAGTAGGGATGAGTTGTTTACTCCCCTTTCCAGCACAAGGCCTGGGAAACAGAGAAGAAAACAGCAAGGAGCAGACTAAGAACAAATGAAAGCAAACAGCTCTTCCCCCAGCACCTGGTGAAGCTAAGGAACTCCTTGCTTGGGATGCTGTGAAATGTATGTGGGTTCAAAGAGTGATCAGCCAAATTATTCAGAAAAAAAACCTCCCTAAATACAAAACACCACCTTTGTCTGATGTGTCTTTGAGCCTTAAAATGCTGAAGGTTAAGAAAGTGATGCTGGAAAAACGTCACCAAATGCTTGCCCTGTTGTAGTTTTTCTTTGGCATACCCTGTTGACCACCATCAATGGCAGACTACGATGTTAGAGAGACCTTTGGCACTACCTGGTGTAACCAATCTTACATTATGTGAACCACCACAGCAACTGCCTGTGTGTCCTAGCCCACAGCAAACATGCGGTAACTTGGATTAATTTAACCCGCCCAGGAGGAGGTTTAAGCTAGGCTGAATCATCTCACATTTGCCAGTGGCCAAAACACATATGCACAAAGTTATCTCAAGCTAGCCACCAGGGGTCAAGGTACTGCCGAGCCCTGTGGCATTGACCATTGACTCTGCATGTTACAGAGTTGACTCTAGCCCTGCAGGATAAGCCCATCTCTAGACTTGCTTGTCTGCTTGAGCCTCCCACAGATCCCACCAAACTGACAATGTTTCAGTCGCAATCTGATCTTTGGGGTGTACCTTCCAGCCAAGAGATCACAGAGATATCCCAGTTGCTGTTGACAAGGTTCTGACTGGTTCATGTCTTGGCCACACCACTGGTTTGGGAAGTAAAGATTTTCCCAGGGAGGTAAAAGCAGAAATCAGGTGAAGCAATTCAGTTTTGCCTTGTTGGCTGGGCAAACCAATCAGCTTTCCAGGTTAATTTCCAGTTTAATGTTTACAGATCCCAGCTCAGGCACCGAGTCCAGTGGTGGACTCTGGTTTCGAGAGTCCTGGTCCACCAGAGTCCACTGAAACCAGAAGTGAAACCAGAGTCCACTCTGGTTTCAGAGTGGTGGACTCTGGTTTCAAGTGGTAACCTCTGGTTTCAAGATGAATGCTCAGCATTGCTGCAGGCACTTCTCAAAGGCATATTGCTAGCCCAGCTTTCCAGGTTTGGTACACAAGTAAATGTTCTTGCTTTTGAGGGATTAATCAGAACCTCTCCAGAACTTCAGGGCAGCTTTTTTTCTTACTCTGGTAACACTGTGGCAAGGAATCCATGCTGACGTGGATAGTCTCCCACAGGAATGCTGCTGCAGGAACATCTGCAAGTGATTAATAACTGGAAAAGAGCAAGACAAAAAGGTTCCAGTTGGTGACAAGGCTCCAATGGATGCTCCTGGTGTGTCAGAAGCATTAAGATGATACTCAGTCTTATCACCATTAGCTTGCCTTTCCAGAATATGGATGTGAAGAACAGCCTGGAGGCATGAGTGGGAAAGATCAGCAGCCCGGGGGAGTGGAGATGAAGTGACTGATCCTTCTGTATCAATGGCCAGGTCTGCAAGACCTTGTCTGTGAGTCACATGGATCTTCTTAATGGTAAGGGGAACCAGATGCTCATTAGTCAAAGATGTGGCTAATGTTCAACCAATAGCGTGCTAGTCTAGATTTTAACCTGTGAGTTTGCCTGAAAAATGGCAATGAGACCCTCTAGCAGGGCTGTGTGGGAGTTAGTGATTTCAGCACAGATGGATTTGTGCAAACTTGTTGTTAGATTACTTGACTCCTGGGTTCTCCAAGTCAGGTTGGACCCTCACCTGGAGGCAACAGAGCAGTTCATCTGGCTAACATGGAATCAGGCTAACTTGCACCAGAGGAGGTGGTGAGGGGTTGAAATAAAGCCGGCATTTAAAGCAATCAAAAAGTTGAGTTTCTCATGGGGATGGGTCCTCCAAGGCCTCTGTAGAGGGAATTCCCATTGACTTCAACACACAAGGAGAGCTTAGAGGAGCAGACCCCTGAACCTGGGTCAAAGCAATGAACGATACCCAGTTCTGCTGCAAACAAACATAAATCAGCCACATTCATTCCAAACCAGGCCCTGCAGCATGACCCTTAACCAACCTTTCAGTGAACCTGAGATATGGTTTTCAAATTTGTAATGAAACCTGAAACTAAGTGATTTTCACCTGGTTCTGGCTTTCATAGAAAACTTTTCACAGCAAGCTTTATTCCCTAGGTGTGATCCCCTAATTTCTTTGTTAAATTCAACCAGTTCTTTGAACCAGGAGAGCCAAAGAGTAACCTGGTGACAATTACCTGAAATGCATTAAATTTTGTGTAGGAATATGAGCTCAAAGTGGATGCCTTCCATGGAGTTCCCCAAGGAATTTTCAAGACACATCATTTCAAAACCACGTGCTTCAAAAAAATTAGAAGGATAAAACCTATGCTAGACTTTCATGTAAAGGTTTCCACAACCAATAGCACCTCTGAGTTGTATCCCTGGGCAGGGAACAATAAGGGAAGATAACAGTAGTGTAGCCATCAATCATCTTGAAAGCTAGTCCCACCACGATAGTGCTGGTCTGCAGAAGGGCTTCCATACCATAGGAAAACCCAAGTCTGGAGTAGGCTGCGTGCCATTAATGAGGGCACCTCTATTTCAGATTGTCTGCTAGCAGAGACTTCCTAAAGGTCCTTCCTGAAGAAGGACTGAAAGGTCCTGCCTAGTTGAAGCCCATATGCCTGAAGAGAAGACAAAATGGATCTGCATAGATCTAACATAACTTGCCACCCCCCAACACATATCTTTAAACACCTAAACGAGTCAGGACACATAGCACTGAACCAAGGAAAAACTCAACTGCTGGAGCAATATCCTGATTGCAAAGGGAGCAGAATAGAACCCAGAAAAATTTATCAGTCCTAAGAAAGGGTGCAGCAGACCACTGAGGCCCCATGCTCGATGCCTCCACTAGACTTCTGGCTCAGATGGGGCATGCAGAGTGTCCCAGAGCATCACCAAATATTTAAAGTCCAGGTCCTCAGAGGTTAATTCCAAACCTCCACAAACCACGCAGGTGCCCCGCCATCCCTGCAACCGCAGAGGAAGAGGGGCTGTAGGTTAGTGGGGAACAGGTTGAACAAAGCCATTGCATTGCTGCTCTTTCCCTCCTAACAGAGCAAGCCTTGATGGTAGAGCGCAAGTGCAAAGGAGGCGACTCGGAGAAGTGTGCGACTAAATGCCCCTTTACAGTTCTGCTCACCCCAAAACCATCACTCTGGGCGGAATCCTGTCTTTTGACTGGAAATGTAACATCTGACGCTAGAGCCATACGTGAATTGAGTTACCAGCAAGGGAGCTCATACCTTGGTGCACTGGTGCGTCAACAGCCACTGAAGAGCAGAGATGCTCAAGTGTTCCCAGAGCTTCACAGATGCTCAAGTGTTCCCAGAGCTTCACACCCTGCTTACTCTGCAAAGATTCGCTCAACAGACATGATCCAATCAACCACCCTTTGAACCAAGGACCAGTGCATGTTTTCTTTCACACTAGATTTCTAGACAGGTAGCATTGCCTCACGTTTGATAATACCCTTGTTATAAAGGACACAAACCCATGATTTACTCTGCAAAAAGCATAACGCTAACTGAAAATAGCCTAGGAAGGATATAGCGTCATACCTAACACTACATTAAATGCAAACTGAGAACCTGATATATTTTAGGAAAATTCAGCACACTCTAGACTAATAAACATTTTACAATATTATTGCACATGTTCATTTCACTTTGTACAAATAATCATTCCCTTCACATCTAATAAGTCTGCTTGACACATTTGTGGCCTTATAAAAACACCTTCAAGGGTCTTGTTTTGAGGCATCAATCATTTATTTATACAAAGCTCAAAGACAATGACTAGCGATTCTGATGGTATAAAAGTCTTCAGCTGTGATCTTTGTCTTGCTGTTTGTTATCTCAGAACTCTAACATAATTTAAAGGAGATTTTATTTTAATGAATGAAAAAATGGCTTTTTTTTTTCTCTGGCAGCAACATCAAATCAATCAAGGTAAAAGAAAAGACCAGAGCTGTTTGCCTTTTAGTGTGTTTCCAGGGCTGGAAATAGAGTGCAATTCGGAGCCCTTATTTGCAGTTTGTGCTGTCTACACAATTGCCAGAGGTGCCAGAGACTGGGAAAGCATGGACTGAAAAATCAGGCTTCCAACCACCACTTGTGGGGACATTTGGAGCTGACTTTACCCACTCTCCAGATACAAAGCTTAGATCGACCTCACTGTAAATCAGAAACAACCAACGTTGATGGAACTAGAAGAGTGTCAAAATCGTAAGTGTAAATGGGCTCATAAAAGCTGGGTACCCCAAAGCTGGTGCACATTTCTAGCCTCACTCCTCATTGCAATATCGCCTTTTTTTCTTGCATCTCAAAGCAAACCCCAGCTGCCCATCTCCAGTGAGCCAGATCCTTAAAGAGTGTAAATGAGAGCAGCGTCGTCTGCACCCATGAAATCATGTGGATTTAGGGTAGCAAGCACACTTATCTGCGGTGGTGTTTGCTCCATGGCGTGTTATGACACAGCAGTCCTGCGCTGACAGAAGGGAACAGCCACCAAACGTGGCACTGCTTTTCTAGGCTTTTTTTTTTTTTTTTTTAGCAAGCCACTAAAATGACAATGTTTTCATTAAACTCATGATAGCTGATCTATGCTCCAGAGTTAACCAAAAGCAGAACCTCCACTCCAGTTATGACCTCAGATACATGTAAATTCAAATGAGGTGCCAGGGAAATATGATAGAAATAGGAGAATTATAAGCACTTACGTAACAATACAAGCATTCTGAAACTTGGTTTACAATTAAAATGGATATATAATTAACTGTATTTTACTAGGCCCAGATTATGTTCAAAGCACACTGAAGCAGATTAGCAGATTTATGGAAACACATGTTAACTAGTTGTACAAGACTAGGTTTCCCCCCAAGCCAACTCTCCCTCATGCTTTGTTGTCATTGCTTTTAACGTCACATGATACCCAACAGCTCAATACAAAAATTAAACGCCAGAAAATAAAACAGCTGCTAATCTTAGAAGATCTCTGAAAAAACCCATGGCCTCTGGTTAAGATACAGCAGTGGGGTCACGTTGCTGTTAACTCAGCTTTCACTTTCTTCCAGCCGCAGGGGACCTACCCAATTGCTCCAGGTACATCCCCAAGGGGTAAGGCAGCACCACCCCCAAAATGAGGTTAGTGGCTAGGCAGAAACTTCCCTTTATGAAGATTTCCCTGTGGATGCCCCTAAGTCCGCACATGCATTCAGCCTTGGTCCTGTTCCTGTCTTCTTGGAGAGCGCTGCTGTGAGAGAGCTTGGTCCATACTGGTACCAGCTGGGACTGCTCCAGGGGTGCAACAGATCCTCTCCAGGTGGTGCTGGGCTGAGGATCTGGTCCCTCAAAACCCCCCCGCCTCCTTGTGCACTTGCAAAAATTTACAAGCCCATTCTAGCAAATTACAGTGGATCTGCAGTTCTTAAGGATCTGCTCTCACCATGTTTACTCAGCCTTCTTTTTTGTGCTTGTACCCACTTGCATTTCTATTGGAAATTTACCAGAAAATGTACAAAACCAGTAAATCATACTAAAACCCATTAAACCTGAGATTAATTTAGTCTTAAAGGTTAGCTCCATTTTCTTACCACTATTTCTGTCTGCAATCTATCTTCATCAGACACTAATTAATAAGCAGACACAGCTTTGGAAAACTGCCTTTAATCTTAGGAAAGTGTAAATACTCATGGTTACTAATGCAAAATCTCACTACACAATTCATCAGGAGATTGGAACATATAATTTTCCTTTATAACAGCTTACTGATTTAGAGGACTAAAAGCACAGGTGAAGCTGAAAAGAAATATTACTTTAGAAGTTTAAAGTATTTTGCTTTTTTTTTTTTCTCTCTGCAGTGCCAAAGCAGTTGTATTTTCCTAAGACATTTTCATTTTTTTCTCAGGCAACAGGATTAGATCCTCCTGTGTTTTACACCAAGAGCCTTTGCTTGAAGTCAGGGTTTGTTACTCCTGATTTACAATGGTGCAAGTCATTTGGGGATTAAGCCTGTCCAGAACTGTGTGCAGAAAGGGGGGGGGTCTTGTGACAACTAGGAGGTAAAATATTGCTCTCCAAATTATATTTTTAATGATCACTTCCTTTCATAATGATGCAAGATTATATATTGACTGTGAAGAGCTATTTATGTGCCATGACTAAGATACGTTTTCATCAAACATTTATTTCTCATGCCTAGAACTAATTTGTATTTGATTAAAGGTTTTCTGCGCGCTTACAGGAAAAGATTATTCACGTTGAATAGCTTTTCTCAACAAAACAAAAAAGTTTGCGAGTACTGCCAAAATAGCGGTTTTAAATACATCTCTCTTTACGCTGTGCATCACAGTAGGGATTTCTTAATCAATACCATGCTGGCTAGCGCAGAAACGCTGGCGGCTGGGCTAGGCCAGAGCAGCAGCACCACGGCAGTAGATGACTGACGGTGATCCCTCATTGCAATTGCATCCTTTACCTGGACAAGAAATTGTCATCTGTAGGGTACGCTGAGAGCTACAGATCCACAGCATATAAACAGGAAGACATTTTAGGATACATGTCATTGCCAAAAAGTAGGGGGAAAAAAAAAAAAAGTCTTATTTCGTTCTTGATTCTTGAAGACCTCCAGTGACAGCCACTCCATCTCTTCCCCGGGCAAGCTATTCTGAAAGGTACTAGCTGTACTCTGCTTTCAGCCTCTTTCTGCATTTTCTTGGGTAAACAAGCTATGCTGGTTTACCAAACCGTATTTGGTAGGCTGTGTAGGCTGGAACAGTTTCTTTCTCCCTTCAAAATGACAAAGATGCACGGAGTTAAAAGGTGGCTTGTTCAAAACGTATCTGCCTGCCAGGGCCACGCAGAAAGCATCAGTGCTTTCTTTTGCCCAGAGTAGATCGCCAAATTGTAGACTCATCTCTGCAAAGTCTCTTCAGGGAGCCTGGGGTAAACCCAAACCACTCTCACACACGCTGCCTTCAGACACCCAGTACCTGACCAAGCACTTGGGCTCAGATCCATCTACTTTCCATCATTTTCCCCAAGAAAGTGGGGAAAGCAGGATTCATCTCAACTGACTCCAGCCATCCAAAACAGAGGTGTCTAATCCAAACTAGTCATTCGGGATCCCACAATAGCCAGTGGAGAGAAATATGTCCCTCAGAGCAACTTCAGTACTCAGGATAAGAAGGATCACCCTGTGGTGTTGCAGTCTCTCCCCATTGACTATAGGGGAAATCTAGACTAACCAGGACCAGATGTCCCCAATTAAGAAGTCTCTAAACATACACGAGACCATTCCCACTGCAAACCCTTCTGTGCCTCAGTTCCTCAGACAAGATCTCCATGAAGACCAGAAAGGTTTAGAAAAGCAAAACATCCAAGGCAGTGATGTACCCGTAACCCAAAGGGTGTCACATAATGGCGGATCCACGCCAAAACCCAAGACATAGGCAAGTTCTATCATTTTTCCACCTCTTGTTTTCCCTTTTTTTTTTTTTCTCTCCTCACTATCTCTATCATCACTCCTGCTCTGTGCTGAAGCAAAGCTGCAATATGTTGAGCACATGGGGAAGGATTCTCTGCAGCAGCATTATAAAAAAAAAAACTAAGGATGAAAAACTCCTCTGAAAAACGTTTTAGTTATTAAGACACTTGGATTTTTCAGTATAAATAAATTTATTCGTGAGAGCACTTAAGACAAGTTCTAAGGTTAACAAACACTGCACTATGCAACTCACAGCTGTGACAAATATTTAAGAAATCCGATACAACATGCCTAAAAATTATTCATTTGCAGGCCTCGTTGCTTTTGAAGATCAACTGTTTTATTTGTAATTTTTGACATTTTCCTTCTTTTCCTGTTTGGCCTGTGAATTTGAAAGGGTTGTAAACACGTACTCCAGCTCTCTGCCTGAGGCGCTGGGCTGTTGTCAGCATGCCAAAAGGAAAAGGAAGCTGATAGGTCCTTTGGTACATACCGATATGAAGGGCTTGTAAAGATAGTATTTGTTTGGTTTTTTTGATCTGACTTTGAATCTGGCTGTAGTACCTACCCTTCAGGGAAAAGCAACTTTTAAATAAATGCTTCAAGATTGTGCAAACATTTCAGTAGTTTCAGAGTCCTGGTGTTCTGGGTCAGGGAAGGAAGAAAATACATGTCAGTCAATAGAGATGGAAACGATAAAAAATGGTTAGAGCTACAGTCATAATTTTTTCCTGGGCTGGGTGATGGGTTCTTTCGACGGCTGCGTCACGTGCTGTTTCACTCATGTGCCTTTTGGCTGGCCTATAAAACGCACTGTGGATTTTATGCATGTACACACACACACTTGGAAACAGATTAAAAACGCACGGTTCTTTCAAACTCATTGTCCTTCGATACCATGGTTTGCTAATGTTGCAGGATCAAGAAAAAAATAAGCTTGCTAGTTTTTCTGTTTGTCCTGTGAGAGCTTAGAAATGGTTATTTCCTTTCATTTCTTCATTTTTTAATTTAGGTATGTTTCTGCATTTTTTTTAAAAAATCCATTATTTATTACCCAGCACCTAAGCATCCCAGCTCTCTGCAACGCGAGGTGCTGTACCACCACGTAGGTCACGCCGGCACACAAGCCGGTGCTCGGGGCTGTAGGAGCAGATCCTGCTGCATGAGCACAAGGTAGAGCCCGCTCGCCTTGGAGAGCTAATAAGCTCGAGGGTCAAAGAGCAGGAGGAGAAACAGAGACAGAAGGAAGCAAAATGGCTCGTTCAAGGCCACAAAGCAAACCAGTGATAAATCTGGGAACAGGAGCCACATCTTCTGGACCTTTATCACGGCGGAATAAATCAGCTGTTTCTCATTTGCCTTCTGTACTTGCTTGTTACTTCCCGCCTATAACTCTTGAATCTTTCAGCAAATTGCAAGGTATTTTTACAGAGGGATGTATTTTTCAAGACAAAAAATCTGCTTCTTGCCCCACAAGTAGTTAGTGGGGCTGGGAAGGGCTGGGGGTCCCAGAGGAAGGGGAGCTGGGAGGACAGAGCCCATCCCTTGGACACTCAGCAAGGAACCAGGGCTAATGCATACACCTGGGGAAACACAGGTCCCAAATGACTGTAAGCCAGGCATCGATTCCTTGTTTACACAACTCGATTAATTTTTTTTAAGTGGATCTAAATTTTTGCTGACTTTTACCGCCCAGAAATTGGAAGGACTTTATCTGTTGGTTAGGTCTTTTGCTAGTGTTTGTTGGGTTTGATCTTTCCTAGAAAACAGCCTTGAAGGTTACACACCTGGGTTAAAAGCCTAGCAAAGATAGGAAACTGTGAGTTTTGATCAAGGTAGCAAGGCAAGCTGAAGATCTGGAGGCATGGGGACTCATGGTCAGCTCATGATAAAACATGCCTAGTCTTCTCCCAGATTTCACCTGGCACTAAGTCAGCCACATTAACAACACGCACTTCTCCCGAGGCAAAACAAGCCCTGTGAGTCCTGAGAAATGCTCCACAACAGAAACACATCACAGGGGCTTCTGCCGCATCTCCACGGCCCATGAAAATTTGCAATTGAGGAGAACCAAAATTTGCAGCAATATGGAGGGGATTTGAGGTGGAACAGAGGATAACCAAGAGGAAATGGGGGGAGAAACAGAGGCACAACAATTAACGATTTCCCAAAAGCCGGAGACATGGCAGGGTGAGGGTTTCCCAGCCCTCGGACCGCAAGATCTCCCCTCTCTCCCTCGGCAGAGGGAAAAACACCCTCGCAGCAGAGCTGTAGGCAACGCACAGTGCCAGGACGCATTTTCCCCCTCGTTGGCATCTTCTGAGAGGGAAAACACTGGAGGCTTGGGCAAGGAGAGAGAGCGAGAGGAGGGAGGAGGACAGTTTATGCATCCAATGCATCTTTCCCTGGCTGGGAAGCGCTGGCTGCCGCCAAGGGGCCAGCGCAGCCGCCGGGGACTCGCCAGCCCTACAGCAAACTCGTGGGCGCTGCTGCCTTCCAGCCAACGCCAGCCACGAAATTCAAAGCAGCCCAGGTTGTTACGCTACTGCTGGACCACCAGGCCAGCTCCATGGTGTGTTTGAAGGGAATCTTTCCACGCAATAAAACCCTCAGGCCGTTATTCCTCGGATGTTTGGCAGCGCGCTGCTGTCACGTTTTCATGGCAATAGCAGCCTGCGGGAGGTGGGAGCCCAAGTGGAGACAGTTATGAGGCTGTTATACATTTGTGGCACAAGCCGGGGTGGGGTTTTGTCATCCGGCATCTAACAGGGTAGCATGTCCTCTTCTCGGCCTGTAACTGCCCCACAGAAAGCACCGCTCCATTCTCTCCCCCCTTTACCCCCGCTGCCGCACATCCATCCCACCAGTGGCTGGGGTTTGGGGGAATTTGTCTCCAAATGGGAACCAGATTGGAAAACGGATTAGCAGGAATAAGATAAAGAATTAAACCCAATCAGCAGGCGACCGCGTTTTTAAGAGGCACAGATGCACGCGATTAGCTTGCCGCATGTGTTCAAGTCAGATCTCAACATCAGAGATGGGCTTGGAGAAAACCTCAAATCCCCCAAGAGCCTGCCAGGGCCCCGGGGCGTGCCTTTGCGCGGCGAAGGCTGCGCGCGTCCCCGGAGCCATGCCTGGGAAGCACAGGGACTCAGACAGCCCTTTGGCTCCCCGTCCCCCCGAATCCATCCTCTTCGGTCCCCTTGGGGGGAGAGGGCATCCCCCTCTGCTCACTCCAGCAGCGGGCAGGCATTTCCACGCCCCCAGCGCTGGCTGCGGGACGCAGGCTAAAGAGGAGACAGAGCAAAGTTAATCCCGATATCACAATGCCTGAATAGTCCCAGACTGTGTTTGGGGAGCGGAGTGGAGGGGAGAAACAGCCTTTTTTTCTCCTCCACACCCAGGTCACAGCGTGAGTCAGGGGTCAGGGAACAGGGGTGCTGGTCCAGCTCCACCCGCTCCCCAAGCAAGGCCAAGGAGGGTGAGAAATGTTAGGGAAGGGCTTCCCACCTCCAGCTGGAGGAGGCGATGGCCGTTTCATCACGTCGAGAAATGCTCCAGCGTCTCCTGGCCTCACGCTTACTTAAGACCCATCCGAAAAGTAAATATTTCAGAGAGAGAATAGCATCTGCACGCTATCAAGTTTTCCTGGATCTCAGGCAGTACTTGGGCTCACCAGCTTCAAGGGGTGGTTTTCTACTGGGGCGACAGGGATGGGACAGGGGGGAGAGTGAGGAAAGGGGGAGAAAGGGATTGAGTTCAGTGGAAGGAGAGCTCTGATTTTTGGGAAGCCCTTTTTCGCTGGCAGAGCATCACCATCAAGTTCTTGTTGCTTCGACATTCGATACAGGTTCATGAGTTCAGTAGGAAAACATGAAACCAGAAAGGGCCAAATCCTGACCCCAAACAGGCAGGGAAAGCACTGGCCCAGCCCAGGGAGTGCTGTAATTTAGCAGCCAGACCACCCTATCGTTCCTAGAACAATAAAATAATCTTACTTCCATAGGACTAAATCCCAAGCCCAGCATGGCTCTTTCCAATTGGTGACAGCAGAGTCAAGCTGTGTGGTTTGCAGCACCATCAGCTAGGGAGCTCCGAGTATTTTGCAAATATTAATTCAGAGACAGAAGTCAACCGTAAGAAAGGGGACATTTCTTTCACTGTTTCTCAGCTGGGGAAGCAGAAGCCCCGGGGTCAAACAACAACCTGAGTTCACGTGTGCTGAGCCAGGCTCTCTGCTGCTGCTGGACCTCACCTGGGCAATGCTGGATTACAGCCCACAGAGCTTTGCCCAAGCGATCGTGGCATTTGCAAGGGCAGATTCACGAAGCAGCTGCATGCGCCCACCCTTTGCCCAGCCTCCTGCCCCTGGCCGGGGTTGAGAACCACCTGCCTGAAAGGACGATGCAAAAAGAAATGCCCTGGAAGTGGTGTGTGTGGGACCATTAACCTGCAGGATGGTTCCCCCCTGCTCTGGAACAGGACTTCAGCAAAGGAGGGTTTAATCTAATGCGTTGCGCCATAAGGCAGGTGTGAACAAGGGCAACATTGCAGTAAGTTGCAGCGCTTCATCTAGCAAATTTTCCACAGCTTTGCCATGTTTAGTCATGGGTGACTTGAGTCCTCCCCGTCGAAAGTCAGAGGTTTTTAGAGCCTTCTTTCATGAGGTCTATGTGGCCATATGTGCATGCATGGGGCCATCTCCAGTGGATTTCAATCCAGTGGCTGATCTCAAACACATCCTTACCCAGGGAAGGAGACCATAAAGGTTCATCAGGACTAACGTGATGTCTTCTCCTCAACTGTTTTTAATCAGTTAACATAAACAGACATTATTAGTCATGTTTTAAAGAAATGCTGAACTGAGTCAGATCAGTTGCATCCTGAAGGTACCCATCTCTCCCCACCAAAAAAGATGGTGCTGACTAGCTCCAGACATGTTTTTCTTGTAATCAACTCAGTTCAGAGATGAATCACATCTGAAGTTCCTGTAAGTTTTCTAAAAGTATTCTTGGGGGAAAGAAAGGGTCCCTGCAAGGTTAGGGCTCAGCCGCCAGCAGGCACCAGAGATGCCTCTCAGGGGCACCAGCCTCTAGGACTTTAGGTCTCACTGGTTTTGCTGCTCATGAAACAATTTTCTGGCACTGACAACTGGTATGCCACAGCAACAGCAAAATTGCACATATGGTGGTCTAAGGAGATAAGCAAGGCCAATTTTGAAGGGAGAGGGAACATCATTTGTGAAATAGGTTTGACTGGGGGGGAAAAACACAGCAGCTTTGTCGTAACTCTGGATGTTCCGAGAGAGCTGTACAAATGCCCACTTTCCCTCCTGCAATGAGTCCCACAGGTGATCCCCTGACAGCAGCGGGATTGGGTCCTGTATTCATGAGTTTGTTACCTCTCCATTTCACCTAGTCAGCCCTCACTCCTGGCATGACAACCACAGAGTCCCAAACACAAATGGCCTTGCCCAAACTCATCGGTGTGAGGCAAAAGACAGGGGTCAACTGCCCCTTTACTCCTCCCCACCCACAGCCACCCCCAGCTCCCAACCCACTCTCACCCCCAGCGAAAATACGCCACCTCCTGTAGCCCACACGGCCACTCCAGCCCCAGCTGGTCAAATCCAAGAAAAAGATTTGTTTAAGCTTTTTCCAGCGAGCATTTTACTGCAGACATTGCTTTTAATAAAGGCTGCACCACAATCCTTTTCATAATGGCACCGAGCAATCTAGCAATATCCTCATGCACTTAGAGAGTGAGTTAATGAAGGAATAGGTTAATTGAAATCGACTTCAGTATGGAGCACGAGCGGTTGAGCCGAAACGTGGCATAAAATAGAAATGAAAAGAAAACCCAGCTTCTCGAGCCAGCCTGTAGCTTTCTGGCCATACACGGAAAAGAATTATTATTTCTTCTTCGTCTTCTAATATGTTCGACAGTAAAACCACCAATAATATGAAAATAAATTACACCTGGGGCAACCTTATATTGCACTAACAGTCTGGCTCTGATTAGCCTTGCCTTTATCATGCATGCATCGTATTAGTCCGTTTCAAAGAATTCACGGAGAAATTCATACTTCGACCTTAAAACAGAGAGTAAAAACACAGCTGAATTTAATTACCCACTGACCGCATGCACTGGGTTAGGTAATAAAATATAGAAGCAGTAAGATATGTAATGCTTTATTAAGCTATCTCAGATACAAGAGCATGCCTGGCAATTATGCCTGAAGGCTACTGAAGGCTACTCAGAATCTCTCACGGACCACCCAAAGAGACAGCTAAACAGAACCTGGTTCTCACTGCACAGCAAAGACATCCATAAATAATACAGCTATACGCAGGCGAAGTGCCTCCTTGCTCCTATCTGCCTTTAAATCCATATGTTTATCAAACACACATTGCCCTGGCATCAACCTATTCTTCTCAGCCTTGCTCGAGACATGGGTTTTTAACGCTTTCCCAGCGCACCGTTAAGCCCGGCTTAGGCCCCAAGTTTATGAACGTTTAAATAAAACAGTCAAAAATTAAATAAAGCCCAGAAGTGGCTGGATGAGAAAGGAAAAGCCGAGCCTGCCTCCCCTCCTCATTCCTAAAAGGAAACCTTGGCTGCAATTAACATGGACGGGCAAGGCGGGAACCAGGTTGCCGAGCCGCTCTGCAGATAAATAAAATGTTTAGGAACACACAGCACATGCTGATGAGAGGGCTGGGAGGGAGGAGAGAGAACAAATCCTATCTTAATTCCAAAATTAACAGTTTTAAAGGACTCCAGTAATAGGCACAAGCTGCAAATACTGGTCTGACCAGGTCAGTGAGTTCAAGGAGTAATTTTTTAATTACTCTAACATCAGCCCTTTTTATATGCTTCATCCAACCTTCTGCTGCCCATAACACATAAACTTACACTACTAAAAGAGAGCTATACAATGAATAATGAAAAGGTTGTGATAAACAGGAAAAAAAAAAAAAGCCCACCAAAAGATACGTTGCCAGGGAATTGTACTATAAACTGGATAACCCAAGTTTATAGAGATTCACATTTTCAGGCCCTCATCCAAGCAAGGGGCCCAGGTTGTGGGTTTCCAGGGGGAAAGACAGTTGTCTGTCCCTCTGCTCCTGCACCATCCCCACCCCGCGATGTTGCAGGGTGCCGTCAAGAGCTGGCCACCCCAAATCTCAGCAAGAGCTTGGAGGCTGGAGGCCAGGCAGCAGGATCAGCACGGAGGCAGGGCAGCCAAGAGAAAGGTGAAAAAGGGATGAGATTTGCGGAGATCGAGACAGATTCTCCGGCAGGAGGGGAGCATGAATCAAAACCTCACGTCCAAACTTTCCTGGTGACCACCCCTTTTTCTCTTCTTCCATTTCCCTTCTCAGTTGTTGTTGGCTTAGACTACAGATAATTTAGGGTAGGAACACTTTTGCGTGTGGCTGTGCCATCCCTGGAGACACCACACTTGGTTGGAGTCTGCAGGCTGTATATAAATATAATCACTGCCATAAGAATCAAATTAGAGAGGGATCCAATATTCACATCTAGCCCCTCTTACTCGTAACCAGCTGAACCCAACTCGCAGATCCCAGAAAATTTCCACCTCTGGCAATCTTCTCCCCCGTGCTTGCCATCTAGGTCCGCTCCTCTTTTCCTGTGACGGGAAATCTCTTTCTCTGTGTATTTAGGTTTGGGTTTTAGCTCTTTTCTTTTTAATCGGAGAATCAGTCCAAAGCAAAGGCCAAAATTTGAATCAAATCTTCCCAGAAAAAAAAGAAATAACCAAAGAAAGAAAAACCAACCCCAAGTTTGGGTCACTTTTTCCTTTCCCACATTCCCTGGCTCTTGTTCATTTGTTGCTCTTCTGCATTTCAAGCTATCTGGCCAGGATCAGAGGCAGACTTTCTTAAACATATTGTGGTGTGAAAGGCTGCTCTGGAAGGATTTCTGGCCACCACTCTCAGTGCAAGATGAGTTGGAAATCTCCAAATAGAGCTGATTCTCAAAGACTTCCACAGCAATGCTGGAGGGGAAATAAAGAGCTCTGGAAAATGGCCATACTCGCATCTCCGGGAGCTTGTGAACATTCATGGTAAAGGGGAACTAAGCAGCAGCTCCATCAAAGTTACACCTCTCTGGCTGGATCCGCATTTACACGGATCACGTTCTGCTCTGCAATGCCCTTTAGCAGTGCTAGCTGATAAGTCTCCTACTTCATGCAACGTATTTCCCACTGCTGAGCCAAACAGAGACACGCAAGTACCTTGCCCGCATCTGATAGAGGTGAGGACCCAGCGCTTTGGATCCTGAACCTTCTCTGTTCGCACCACAGTTTGAGAGTTTCCTGGGGTGCTATATTTAACGTAGGTTTCCTGAAATCTGTCCCTAGTGTTTCAGAGTGGGGGGTTTGGAGATAAAAAACAGAACTTTGTATGCCGGATCAGAAATTCTCGCAGACAACGCCTGCACAGAGCGCCCTCACAACAGGCAGCGGGGGAGCCCTGCTCGTTCGCATTCTCTTTATAAACAGTTGTTTATTTTATTATCTTTATTTGAAACAGATTATGCAGCAGAAGACTTCTGGAAAAATCTTTTCCATCTGACTACTATTTTTGGCAACATACGGTACAGGATAGAAATGTGCTTGCTCGCGCTTATTTATTTGTCTTCATCCCAAAGGCTGCAAACGGGGAGAAAGATGTATTAGAAGTAACTTCAGAGAAAGCCTGTGACTGTCAATGTAAAGACGACTCAGGTGCAAATCAAAAGCCTTTACCTAGGGCCATCTGTGGGCCACATACAGCAAGACAGAATTAATCTTTCTTTGCAAATTCATTTTTGCCTCCATACTAGATCCTTTCTGAGTTTTCCCTAGGAAAAGAGCTCAGGAAACCCAATACCAAGCCCAACAATCTCCACGACCAGAGCTGAAGCAGTGGCTCCTGCTGCAAGGAGCAGAAGACAACTGTGATCCTCTGACGGGAACCAGAAGTGAAGGGTGACAAAGACACCTCAAGAAATGCTTCACTGTGATACTCCTACACCACAAGGGACTGCTCTATTGAATTAAAGGCATTAACACTTTTCTAAAGAAATTACCCAAAACAGCTATAGAGGACAATATAAGATGATAGGTAGCCTGTAAGATTCAGTTAAAAGCCCCGATTCACCTCCAATATCAGAAGTTAGTAAGCCACAAAGACTACGGGCACAGGACGCGTACATTTTAAGAGAGGCTGGAGAAGTTTGAGACTTATGCAATAAAATTAGCTTAAGAACACCGAAATACAACTACTTATTTCTCTGCATATGCAAAAAATGTAACGAAAATCAAGGGTGGGGGTCACTTCATTTTGCTTGATTGGTTATTTTTCTTAATACCTTGATTACTGATAGTGGACTTTTTTTCCAGTTTACTGGTAATTTTCCCAGACATACACAATCTTTCCCTTTTTTTTCCCCATTCTGACCAGAAATTAAAAGAAACAAGAAGAGACCTTTTTTAACAGAGTTGGGGAAATATTGCTCAAAGTAGAAGCTACCCATTGAACTTTGTTTTGAGAGGGGGAAAAGAAACGATTTTCTGTCAAAAACATTTATACAGAGAAAACCCCAAGAACTCAGGCTTTCCCTTCCCATGTATAACCGCTGAACCTGTCTTCATGATGTAGAATTTCTTTATGGGACATGAACACATGCATTTGTAAGCCGTCAACAAGGCTTTCACACAACCTGCAGTGCCCGTAACGTCTCTATAAAATTTTCACTTAAACATTATTCATTGATCTGCTTGTAAACTTCCCAAACAGCACGTCGCCTAATTAATCATTTTTATACTAGATGCGATTGTGTGTGTAAGCTGCAGAATGGTTTGCTGTGGCTAATCACATCCATGCACTGAGCAAAGACGGAGCTGTTTGACAATTGAATATGAAGCTTTAATTATTCTATTCAGAAACAAAGTTTTCATTAGAGAATCCCAGAGCAGCTGGTTACTGTAATGATGTCCCTGGTGGAATTACAAACAGGATGAAAAGGGTCGGACAATGTTATTTGACTTACAGCATCGCAATGTTCATTTTGAAAGCCATGAAGAGTTGGACAAGATTCTTTAAGCTTTCTGTTGCTGGTGCCAAAACTCAGCTGGAGTGTGTTTTCACGACACTCTCCACTTCCTATTGTTTTGCAAAATGCTTTTTCCACCTTCTTAAAACGACTCTGAAAACAATACACCTCTGAGCGTGAAGATTTTCTGCTAGGAGGAGCTACTGAGCTGAGCACAAACTAGATGTCCTCTCTGGATCCCTGTTGTCTATGACTGCATGGAAATACAGTGCATGCAGCTTTGCTCTCCCACTTCCAAACTCTTTTAGGGAGCAGGGGTAATAGGAGAAGGTGCCACTACCATTAACACTATCTAATATGGCACATATTCCCCTAGATGCAACCCTACCTGAGTCACACAAATGTGGATATTAACTGTTCAAAGATGTGGGTGCCGGGGCATGAGGAAGTCCTCAGTTTGAGTTGGACTAGCTCCAACCCCACATCACATACTGCCCTAATGACTTTATGCCTGGTTGGGAGAGAGAAAAAGAGGAGTGGACCCAGACACAATGTGAGGGAAGAGCCCATTACTCTCTGCTCTGCCAGGGGGTGACTATAAGGAGCTGGGGCAGGAAGGGAAAGAAACTAGACAAACCTCCCCAGTCAGTTACATTCAGATTCAGGACTTCCAGTGAGGCACCACAGCTTTCAGAGGAACCTTTCCGGTGCCATCATAAGCACTCTTCCCTACAATAAATTCACCTCAGCTTGTCGCAGTCTCTCCCTTTATAGCAAAGGTGATGAAGAATGAAGCTCTTGGCTCCCTTAATGTGCCCATCCTTCCAGATGACTGCGAGGAGGAAGGAGGTTAGGGGGTCAGTGCAACAGCATAAACTGTCATGAGAGATCCTTTTTCCTGCAGAAAAAGCCCTTTCCTCTGCACAGCCCCCTCGAGCCATACGTGCCAATGTCCAGAATTAGGCCTTGAAATATAACATCTCTATTGAATTCTCTTCTCCCTTGCTGCCCTCCCTCCAGGACTTCCCTGACCAGTCCAGGCTGTGGAGGTAAAAGTCCAAAGCCTGTTAGTAATGTCCCAAATGTAAGCCCACCATGAGAAGAAAAAAAGAAAGAAAAAAAAAAAAGAAGGGGGGAAAAAAAAAAGCTCATGAAGACATATATCCTGCTGAGCCACCAGAGAAGCTCCAGGAACATCAAAAACAGAACCAACTCCAGTGAGTTCTGATGTGGTTTCAATTTTGGATTCTGTCATTGGGAAAGTAATCAGGTCAATCAGAAATGTGGTGGAAACCCAGCTGAGAACATGAATTACTGCACATTCTGGACCACCCAAGACCAGAAAAGGAAAAAAAAAAAGCCCTATATCTTAGTAATACTATAGCTTTTATCATTAGGGTTAGAATTATAGTTGCAGTGAAACTATGGAAACAATACAGGCTTGTAAATACTTCCCATTCAAATCTACATTTATTTTTTAGCATGTGTGTCCCATTGCTGTATAAAACTACTGAGAAAGTTCAGTTAGGGCTGAGGGCTGGGGGTCACATCCTCAACGGATGCAAATGTGGAATAGCTCCAGTGCTGGGAGGATTCAGCCCTTTGTTGAATTAAATTCCAACTAGAGACTGCATATTTTTTTCTCCCTCAGTTTACAGAAATTCTATTTGGGGCATTTGTGTAAGTAAGTGGATGTGATTCCTTTTTCAAGGATGTTTGGAAATGAGAAACTGAAGCACTGGAGAGGTCTCTCACAAGATTTGTTAGTGTCCCTTTTTTTCCCCCTTAAGCAGCTGTGAAAATAGTCCAGCTGGAACAAACATGTGGATTAAAATGGAGGTATTTCACAAGTGCAACCCTCTGTAGCCAGGCTCCGCTCACCGTTCCCTTTCCCCAAGTCTCACTGCATTCCCTTAGAGCATGATAGAGAAAAAGGGAGCGAGTGAAGGAGAAAACTCCTTCTAGGCAATACGAAAGGCTTGGGTAGGGCCTGCAAACGCTCTCTACCACATACAGATTTGTTGTAGCCTTATAAAACAACTAGCCCACCCTTCAGGTGAGGTGAAATAGGAATAATTCCTCTCTGCTGTAAAGGAGCCGGCTGTGAAACTGGCCCGGTTGAGGCTAGAAGCACTCGGACAATAAGGAACATGAGATGTCTGAAATGCAAGGGGTAAGTCAAAACCTGGGTCCCAGGGAGCCAGATTTCAGGCATTAACATCAGCCACAGAAGTCCGAGACTGTCACTTTCAATTTGGCCTCCGCAAAAAGAGGCCAAAGTATGCAATCTGGACAGCGTGCGGAGCTACACGAGCCAAAAAGAGTCCACGTTTCACCCTCTTCAATTCAATCCAAAGGAAAACCAAAAACTTTTTTACGTTGAGGCTGGTCAAGCACTGAAACAGGTTGACCAGAAAGATTGCAGTCTCCATCCCTGGAGATACTCAACAACCCAGCTGGGCAATGCCCTGAGCAACCTGCTCTAGCTCACCCTGCTTTGAGCAGGGGATGGGACTAGATGATCTCCAGAGGGGCTCTCCAACCTCAACTGTTCTGTGTGAAGACTTTGCTTTCATCCTGCCTCTGCCTGAAATAGGCTGAAGAGCTCCTTCCTCTTGAAGGCATGGCCAAGAAAATTCTCTGAGGACAGAGACTGGCCAGCGAGCAGCCTCCAGACTGCATGGATGAGCAGGGAAATGCAAATCCCCTGCTCCACAAATTTAACAGCACAGGACCCCAAATACTGCACCCTACAGCTAGATGCAGCTTGCAGAGCTCTAAGGACTAGAATACGTGGAAAAATTTTTTTTTTCTTTTTTTTTATCTATCCGTTTTTAGACAGGAGCATAGGGAACTGAGTAGCAGGGTCATGCTCTCTTCCTCCTGTGGTTTGCCTCAATCTAAACACTGGCCACGGTGGAGTCCAAAGCACGTTCTGCTATGGTAATAAAAAGATCATGGTCATTTCAAAAGCAATTAAGCCCTCGTAATCGATTGTGCTTTTACCACAGCCATCCTTGCTCTCAAAGCACACACCCAAGTGGAGAGGAACTGATGGACACTTTCACATGCCCTGCATGCCACTCTAAAGGCTTCTCTTTCTATTTCTGGCTAGTCAGATCCCAAAAATCTTCCAAAACCAAAACATTATAAAATCAAACCCCTAAGAGGGGACTGCTTTTACTGCCTCGTCACTGTCACAGAAAATGAGAGGGAGAAGGCCACAGTGGTTCTAGTCATTCATAGCAAGGATATTATCATCAGGAGAGGATTATGGCCCTGTGGCCTGGATCAACCAGTAAAGTTGGGCTCTGATCCCATGACAGGGCAAATCCCATCAAGGCATGTCATCCTTCTTTCACATGGGTGGTGCATGCAAGCGACTGCCATCTCAGACGGTATCTTCACAGTTGTTTCCAGGCAAATGGAAGCATGTTCTGCCCATGCTTGGTGCTGAGCAGATGCTGTGCAATATGATGCTAACTCAGCAATAGTGCACAAGACACTCCAACATCTGTCTATAAAGCACCAAGTAGATGAGAACTTGGTTTCACTTCAGTTCTGCTACACTCAGTCTTCAACCCTGAAAACTGCGCACTAGAAATCTGGCAAAAACCATCCCACCACCACCATCTGAGTCCCTTGGCAGAGAGAGGATCCTTGCTTTCTTACCCATGATATGGCAGGTAGCAAGCAGACCTTTACAAACAGATACCTTGAAACGTCCCACCCCAGAAGCCAAGAGGGTCCTTGCTGAACAGGTAACATGACCAATCAAAACCTGATGAACTGCTCCACTAGCTTCCCCTGATTGTATTTAAATCCATGATCCTCTGTCTGAACCCTAATGGATGCAGACAACAGATTATTTCTTGCCACTACAGCAACCTTAACATATTGGAATGCTTGTATATCTCACTTTTTTTTTTCCCTCTCTGAACCGAACAACCCGCTTCCTTCAACCCTTCCACACAAGCCCTATGGTCTTGGCCTCCAACCAGTGGTGTTATTCTGGACTCTCTTGAAAGGCCTTCACTGCACGCAAGCCAAGTGAAGGACCCCTTCGTGTGCCTGATGTGACCCTTGCACATCCCACCAGGCTGTTAACCTTTTTTTTTTCCCCAGCAGCACGCCTTAGCTGACTCGCACTTAAGCTTGTGCTTGACTCTCAATCCCAGAAGTTTTTCTGCAGAGCTAATGTCTAGGGTCTCTTATATTCACGCAGCCAATTTCTCCTACCAAACCTTGCCCTTGTCTTTACCAAAATTCTTCCTCTCAGATCATGCTTTGCCAGGCTCATTCATGTCTTAAACCTGGCCTCAGCAGCTCTTCAAGGACACCTTCAAAATTAATAGGTATATTTTCTTTCTATCATCCCAGGTGATAAGGAAAGAATTATAGAGCAATGAGTCCAGGACAGAGCCCTCAAGATCCCCTAGCCTGTAGCATGAAAGTTTGACAATGAAATTATGATAATCAGTCCCTGAGTATTATCTCAAGCCAGCTTTACAGTCACGTTAGAGAAGATGCATCTCAGCTAGGCTTCCCTAGCTCAGTTGCAAGGCAACAAAGCTTCTGTTTTCTTTCAAAGCCTTTTGAAAATGATAGTCAATACAACACTCTTTAGCCTTAAACTACTATATATACATACATACATATATGTATCTAAATAAAATAATCAGAGAGGGAGAAAAAGTTTGCTGGCAGCCTGAGGCTTCCCTCTAACCAGATGTACCCACTTCATTTCCAGTAAAATACCATGGAAGCCACTGGCATCCCACTGGGATGTGCTAGGCACATATTAACTTGCTAAAATAACAAGGAAGATTTGCTTGCATTCTGCTGTAATCTATCACTTCTCACTTTTTTTTTTTTTTATAGTCACTATAACATCAAAGCAAAACACAACATTATGGAAACTCAGGGTCACAGGCCAGCTTTCTCCTCCTCAGCATCCTCAACCTGCTGTGCTGGGTCCCCTTATGCTCAGCTCATGTGGTTGGAAATTTCTTGGCCTAACAAGACTGCAATCCTGACCTTCAGTACTTCTCCCCTGTTGCCCTCTCCCAGAATTGGGATCTGATAGCCATGAGAGTCCTACAGCCAGTGTGATGAGTTGCTTGGCTCCCTAAAGATAGAGTACATTCTTTCCCTGAGGCTCCAGACAGGTGCAAGCTTTGAGAAGCAATGCTGCAAAAGTTCTTCATTTGAACAGACAACCATCAAAGCTTTAGAAACCTAGGCATTAGCTTGATGCTTGCAACAACCTTCTGCCTCCCTTTGGTTTTATTTTGGCATGAAGGGCAGCTACAGCAAAGAAGATATGCACCATCCACAATGAAAACAGACTGCTATATTATAAACAGAAGGCCCTGGAGATAAGCCTGACTCAAAAACTCCAGTTCTAGACACTTCCAAAATTTTTGCAAAACCTCCCCGGAGACTCGCATCCAAACTGCATACCTTACAGTCCTTGCTTTTGACCTCTGCTCCCCTGTGACGAGCAGGGGACATGAGCAGAACATCAGCTAAGTGCAAAGCGGAGCTGGCTGCCCTCATGAAGTGCCACTGCCTAGGACTCTGTCATCTCCTCCCACTCATTCATGCCCTCCATGCTGCAGCCTCATCATCCCAGACCCCTAATCACTTGATGTACACGCTGTCCATAAATTAGGAGACATCACAGTGTTATTTGGGGCACTGAACAAGATTACTGTGCAATTACACCAACGAGCCACCTTTATCTCCGGGCTTGAAATCATGCCTTTACTTAAAACACTTTAAATCAATAAAATTATACTGTAGCCATCGACACTACATACAGTTTTGCTTACTGGAATGACCCCCATTATGTTCAACGGGAGATATGTTTCTGCCTGATTCAAGCACAGCAAACAGACCTCAAGTAATGGCAAATGTCAAGTGGTTTCAGGAGGAAATAATTATAAATCATTCATGACACCCTGCTGTGTCCTAGCTGTTGGTTGGCTTATTCGTCCTGATTAGTGCTAATTTGCATACAACTCAGACCGGTGCAGCAGTGATGGAGGCTCCTCCAGAGAAAGGAAGGTACCCTGAAGTACAAAGGCAGATGGGTGGGCTACGATGGGAGAGACACCACAGAGGTATGAGGGGTGCATAAATCCTGAGTGGCATAGAGAAAGCACATAGGGAACGATCGAACCATCTCTTCCTACTTAATAATCAAAGGCAGCCAGCAGGAAGCAGAATAAAGGGAAAACAGACAAACGTCCTTCTCCACGTGGTGCATGGTGAAGCTGTGCAACTCCCTGTTGACAGGGGCTGCACATACAGAAAGTTTCTAAGGACTTCAAGTTCATCTCCAGGGCCAAGGGCAGCCAGAGCAGAAGATGGGGATGGAGGGCTGGGCTTCTCTTTCTCCTCAACAGCAGAGAAAATGGATACACACAGGTATCATCCACAGCCTGGCTCTGTGCCTGAAGGCATCGTTGATGCTGCACTACTCATCTGCATGCGAGCAGCAAGAAAATTGGCTCCCAAGTCTGGATGCAATGGGAAAGAGTGAGGACCAGCCTCAGGGAGGATGCGGCTGACTGCAGAGCTGCCACGGTGATAGCAGGCAGGAGACCTGCTCCTCAAGAAGTGGCCTGCAGCCCCAAAGCCACATGTATGACTTGGGACCAGAGCAGGACTGGGGCAGGCATTTCCAAAGGAGAGTGTGGGGAATCCAACCCCACCTCGAGTAACTTAAGCTCCCTCTAGCCTTATTACACTGTCCCAGGAGACACCGGAAATTTTCAAGCAGCTCTGAGTCAATCGGAATTATCTGACACAGTGACAGAGCCCTGATTTAACGGGGTGCTAATTAACTTCATGCATTTCAAGTCAGGCAAATGCTGAGCATCCCTGTCGAACCAGGGCCTACACACAGCATCAAGATAGCTTAAACCTGGAGAAGTAGGCTGGAAACATCTAACAACAAGAGGATTTCCCATGATAAATCTGGTACTTCCTGCTTCTGGCTGTGCTGGGTTTACCACACAAATCGTCTTTCTCACAGTCCTTTGGCGCTGCTCATTCCATTCTCAGCTGGGCTCCAGACGCACAGAGGTGCAGGGAAGGGAAAATAATGAGACAAAGTTGGGATAGGCAAACCTCGTGGTGCTGGAGGCTTTTCAAGGCTCTCAGATGCTTTGGTGGGTTTGCAAACTGGGATAAGATTGTGAACCACTTTTTTTTTTTTCCTGTAATTTAAAATGCATGCTCTCCCTTGTGTACCACCAAGGGTGGCTCAGTTATTAAAGGCATAAACAATTTTTTAAATTTTTGCTGGGAGACTCAACTATGCCCGGGGGAGTGAAGAAACCTGGACCACCTACCATAAGCTGGGTAGTCAGAGAATATTGCACATAGTCCGTACCCTGTGTTTTCTTCCCATGCTAGTGCTCCCACTCTGGTGCCCATCTGCCATCACAGTGTCCCCATAGTCGCTCTGTGCAAATGTTCCTTGTTTTCAAAAACAGAGATGATCCTAGAGTTGTAACACTCACACCCAAATCTGGAAATGATCTGGATTTTCCCCAAAGTCTGGCATCTCGTTTCAGGTCCATTGTGCAGAATGACCAGAGAGCAGTACCCAAATTAGACCCTTGAAGCAAGCTTGCGCCTCACAGAGTGCCGCCAGTGGTTTTGGCACTCTTTCCCTGTTTAAATTCATCTACTGCTTTTGATGTTCCCTGGTCCAAAAGATTTCTCTTTATCCTTTTATATAGCTGCATCCATAGGACTTTCATCCCTTAAACCTGCACCAAATTCACCTTTAATGATTCCTTTTCTTCCTTTGTTTGTAATTCATCCAATGTTTTTCAATAGCAGTGATTGTCCCTGCGATATTAATTCTCTTCATAAGCACTGCCTCTCAGCTTTCCCCACAGTTTTCCTCACAGTCCTTCAAGCTTTTTAAACATGATCTGCTGTTCTCTAAAACCTGACTTGTTGGTATCTTTGTACAACACCAAGGTGTCAGTGCTTGTTGTATTCACACGTACAGAAGGCCGCCACTCTAAGCTCAGTGATGGGAGGTCTTAAAACGGCTGTTTTGTTCCCTGCCTTTGGCACTGTATTAAGAACTCGGAATTCATCTGCTGTTCGCTATCACCTTAAGGTCACTTTCAGACATATTGTGTTTCCAGGTCCCCCCCATCTCTAATTGCACGAGTTAAGATTGCTTTCAATTTTAATTTCCTTCCTTTTGATGGTTTCATCCCACTCTTAACATGACTTGAACATGGGTTGCTTTTTTGTTTTTTAGGCTTCCTCTGAACATCGCTGCTGACCAGTTGCTGATTTATTTAACCCACATTCACAATATACAGCTAAGAATGTGAGACTAAATGGTTGAGCATTCATTAGAAACAGATCAAGAAGAGACTACATTAACATCTCCCTGACTGCTGCTTATACCCTCACATCTGGCCACTAAGTGCCTCTATAAATCAAATTTGGCATAAAGGGATGAGGAAAGCTGTAGGGTTGCAGCAGGCAAACACTGTCTCTGCTCCACCAACGGTTTATCTCAAAGGAGTCTGAACACAGCCAAGCTAGCATCAGCTTTGTTGACTTTCTGCTGGTCCAAATATCTCCTTGCCTTTTCCATGTCACTCTCTCCATCTGCATTCCCCTCAGATGACCCCTCTCTGCTGCTTCCCAAACCTGCAGTCTCAGACACATAAGTTCTTCTTGTGATATCTTCATTGTCCACGGCATTTCTCTGAAGAGCATGAGAAAGCCTAACATGGGGTTGGACATCCCATCACAACCACCCCTTGAAACGTGCAGTCTGACAAACATCTCTGACCAGGTGGCCTGAATGGAAATCTAGCGTCTGTTTTGTTCGACGCCATCAGACTATGTAGCGCGCTGAAATAAAGGATTAACTCCTGGCCCTGAGTCACACATTTTGCTATCCCATGTTATGGCTATACGTTCTTTACCCACATAGACAGATAGCTATCAAGGTAAACTGGGTGCTTACTTCCTCTTCACTCTAAAATTTTCTACTTGATGTATTTTATTAGAAAGAGCAAATCTCTTCACTAACACTCTTTTGATGGGCTTTAACACATTTTATGACTGTATTCTAGATTTTCCACTAGTGTAACCCAGATCAGATTTGAACAACTGTATTTCCAGAGGCTTTTTGTTTATCTGTACTTCGAATTTTTCTTAAAAAGGCAGGGCATTGAAATAAAACAATAATTGATTTTTCATTTTCAGCTTTAACTTATATGGGTCCAGACCAAGTCAGAGCATTTAAAAAGAGCATAAAACTCTGCCTCAGCTTTCCTGTGCACAAGTCTCTTGAAAAATCACTGAGCCAAAAATGAAAGTCTTTCTAATCTAATGAGCCTTCTTTTTTTATTCTGTGGAAAGCCCTGCTTCTCTTTGATCATTCTGCTGATATTTTCTCCTGTTCATCTCTACCGAATTTAAGCATTTTTGTTCTTTTCCAAGAAGCTTCACACTCCAATTGACTGTGCTGCTGAATACTTCCCTTTCCAGGTCTTCCCTTAGCAGGTCTACCCAATGGCCATGGGTGGCTATATTTGTTCTCATGGAGTCCTTAACCACCGCAGTGTCAGCTCAGAAAGGGCACGATGGACTTTGGGGTGAGCTGGCCGCCTGACCATGGCTACAGTTCCTTGCAAATACAGTCCCTGAGCTTCACATTAGGTCAGCAAGTGGAAGCCCATGAGCAATTGGGAGCTCTTTGATGACAGCTAAGAGTCTCTCTGGAGACCCAGGAAGTCAGACAGATAAATCAGGGTCATAAAATAAAGTCAAAAGCTGGCCTTAAGATAATAATAAAAATTTAAAAGAAGAATTCTATCAATTAGTATACTAATATGGCGGTTTTATTGAAACAGTGACCTAAGTTAGTCAGAAACAGCAATTTTATTTGTTCTATTGCATTACCATAAGTCATTAAAGCACTTCTCCTTTCCACTTGCCCTATCCTGGATCTGTGTTTGCCCCACTGCTGCCTCTGCATTGGGCCTGAACAACCAGGACACAACTAACAGGAGGAAGGTCCTTACGCCTGAGGCTGCCCAGGGACCCGGGACCAACAGCCTTCAGTGCAGCCTGACAAAGGCAAAACCAGAGCAGGAGGGGAAACTGGCCACAGGCAGAAAAGCATTTGCCAAATGTCACCCGATGGGCCTGGGCAAAAAGGAAAAGCGACTGGTAGCCCAGACCCCTCTGTAGTCCAAAATCTCAGGGCTTCAATAAACTTCATGCAAACAGATTCGCAACCCCTGCAGAGACCGAGCACAGCAGTACACAGGGGTAGGGAGTCTTGCGAGGATTCGTAGGCTGATTCACTGGACATCATTTCAGGATCAAGCTTGTGTCAGAACAACGTGGTCCAGGCAAATTTATGGAGAATTTGTTCCATCCCCCCCGAGAAGTGAAGAGACAGAGAGAGAAGGAAACTTCCACGCTCCTACTGATTAACCACAGTGCAAACTTCGTAAACGTGCTCCTGACATCCACCACAACGCGCAGACTTGAGTCATTCCAATGAAAGAGGAAATGACACTTTGCCACAACATTACTAAGTCCACATCCCATAAAACCAGGGAAGAGGGAAGAAAAAGGAAAAAAAAAAACAAAAAAAAAAACACCAACAGCAAGAGAGAAAAGCAAGAGTAAAGCCAGGCAATTATCTGTTATTAACCCAGTCCTCAGTGGTATCACATTACTCCTAAAAATAATGACAGAGCAACAAAGCTTGTTTGCATCTCCTACGTCCTTCGTGGGTTCCTCATTATTCTAATGAGCTGCTGGAAAATGCACTTCAGTTACATGCCCATTGGTTATTTCACTGATCACTCTGCTTTCATTTCCACCTGGCACCACAAGATGTTTTACAATTAACACTTTGATCCTTCCTTTTCTTTCCTTTTTCTTTTTTTTCCTCCGCTCAGGAACAAATGCAGACACCCGCTTTGGGAGGAGCCGAGAAAGCTCGTGGATGAGGCTGCCCTGACATTTTGCACATGACATGAGCTGGGTTTGCTCAGACTTTGGGGCGACCAGGCTGGACGCGGCTGGCAGAGCCAAAAACACACCGCCTTTGCTCGTGTGACACCGCTCCCCTGCGGCTGGTACCAAAAAGAAGCCAGGAACAGCTTAAGAATAGATTGGCGTCATGTCCGCCGTGTGGGCTCGGGAGCAATAGAGGGAAGGGATGAAGCCGGGAAGCAACGCAGCCATTGCACGAGCAAACACGCGGTGGCTTGGTGGGGTTTTTCTTTTTTCCTGTCACAGTGAGGCACACCACTCGCTGCAAGTCACTGTCTGCCTTTTCTCATGTGGAGAAAAAACAAAACAAAACAAAAAAACCAAACAAAACAAAAGAAAAGTCTTATTTGTTTCAACAAGCTTTCCTTGCCACCTTTTATTCTACCCTTCAGAGCCATTATTCAAATGGTTTAAAGCTTCAAGCGAGCTGCAATGGAGCTGGCAAGGAGCAGGGCTGCCAACCTCTGCTTCTCCCCTTCTCCTCCTCCTCCTGCCACACCTCTCGGCTCCCCTGGATGGAGAGGATCTCTGCCCAGGGTCATTCTTTCTTTGGCTGGAAAACCAGGCCACGGTGGGGTACCATAAGTTAAATATTTAGAGGTCAGGAATAACTATAAGTGCTGGGGGGAATGGAGCTGCACAACAGCCAGCATGAAGAAGGCCAGCCGCTGCAGCGCAACGGATGTACAGAGAGATACGCCTCACCCTCCACCAGCTAAAGCCAACGGAGGGAACTGACCCATTTCAAAGGTCTGAATATTGGTCCTGGCTGAAATTTGGGCAGTTAATTGCATTTGTTGTCCTTTCATCAACAAACAGTATTTTCTCATGACTGAATTGCCTCCTCTTCCACAGAAGCGCTATTTTACTTTTTTTTTTTTTAATTTGTTTCAAAATACCCTTGGAAAAGATACCAAAATAGCTATAAAAAGATTTTGTACACTCCAAACCTCCAAGTTTTAAGATAAACTGGAGGGGTTTTTTGAGTTGTTTCGCTTTTAGCAAAATACAGAAAGCAGTTTAAAAAATATTTAAAGAAAATCATTTTAGCTCCTCTAGAAAGTGTTTGAAAACAATTTTACTGTTTCCATTTTTTGTCAGGAAAATAGATTTCTGGCTAACTTGAATATTACAGCTCATCATAAAAGTATTGAAAAAGGACATTAGTATCAAAGTTAAGTCTTTCTCTGCAAAGTTGGTGATTTATATGGAAATTTTACCAAAAGGGAAAAAAAAAAATCCAAAGAAAGCATTTCTGTAATGTCCTTACATTTTTGGGGTTTACAGTCACAATATTTGTTATTTCAAAAGAATATTGGATGTTATAAAAAAAACACAAACATGAACATCAAAATGAAATGCTTCAAAACTGTGAAAGCTTTTGTTTAGACAATCTGAAAATTTAGTTTCATTGGAAAATCCACATTTTAGCTTTTTGGGGCCAGTTTGTGATTTCAAAACGTTGATTCTTCCAACACTTAAGTTCAACCATAACTTTACTACAGTTGTATTTGAATGAGAGTATTTACAAGGGTAAACTCGTGCACACATACTAGTGTTGACAGGATCAGAGCTTCTGGTAAGTTGCTGACACTCGGTGCAACCTGTAATGCTGTACAATGCTCGCTTTATGTACACCAGACTTTGACCTTATTCATCAAAATACCCTTCTGACTTTACTCCAAAGGCTTTTATGTTCTCTGAAAACAATAAAAATTCCCTTTTATGACATTACAACTTTAATTTCAAAGTGTGATGGGTGAATGTGGTGTTGTTCTCCTTATTAAGGCACAACGAGCTTGTATGCCACGGCTCAAATTATTTTTACTTGGGGTTTACATAACCCTGATACAACAAGAAGCAGATTGGGGTCCAAAGTGCAAACCCAGGGCACACACAATCTAAAACCCCACCTTCCAAAATGGACGATGACTTTGACCTCTGCAGCCATAACCCACGGGGAGCAATTCTTGCACTACGACAACTTCTCCGCACGGCAAAATGACCGGCTCTGCGGCACGAGGAACTTTTCTACCAGTCCTCAGATCCCAGAATCACAGGAATGCAGACATCTCCCTTTCACCTCTTTTAAAACATGATTTTCTAGAACTCTTGGATGCGATGAAGCCTTTGAAATACAATAGTCTAGCAGCGCAAAGACAACTGATACCAAAGTGTCTTTTGGGGCAAGGGGATGATACTGATCCCTAAATCCCGGTCACTGGGAAGAGTGAAAAAGAGCCCAGGGCTCTGTTAAACCCAGTCGTGGCTCCTTTAATTTTAACATAGATTTACTTATGGGGGCTATTTTTTTTTTCCCCTGAAAAAGATGCTAATACAAAAAAAAAAAACCAAAAAAAGAGTAGATCGCCATTGTGAAAACACACATGTATAAGGCTACACAGATGCTCTAGGTCAAGTTTTAAACATGCTAACCTCCTCAGCACGAGTTCGAACAATGCCGATTTAGTTCCAAGGCTGAAGCTGTGTCAGTAATGCCTTATTGGCACCGCTCTCGAGCCTACCTTCCTCACAACTGGCAAAAAGGATGCTTCCGCTGGGATAATTTATAGCAGTTTCCCTAAGGAAATCCACTGTAACAGCAAAAGTGCTGTTTTGCCAGGATAAGCTATAACATTTACACAGCATTTGCCAACATATATATATATATTTAAAAATTTTTTATGAAAAGCCATGCCTCTCTGCAATGCAGTTCCACTGACAATGCTTCTTTGCACAGATTTGGCTTGGAGCACCGAGAGGAGATACAAAAGGCATTATTACACGAGACTGGCTCCAAGTTCTGTAGAAGTAATTGGAAATAGGAAATGCTGAAAATCAAACTCAAAGCATGTACACAACCCAGGAAAATGTTGCAAATGTTGCAAACCACTTCTTTGAACAACAGAAGTAACTTAGTCTTGAACTAGGTCCTCAGCTGGTGTGACTGGCATAGCTCCACCAAATTCAGCCATGCTATATTGGTGTGAACACAGCCCTGAAAATTTCCCATTTTGGGGGTTTGCTGTGAAATTTGGATGGAGGCTACCCACTATGTCTGGGCACTCCTGCAGTGCATTCAACTGCTGGGAAAAAAAAAAAAAAATAAAAGAAAAAGAAAGAGATTCAAGGCTCCTGGGACCTCAAATATGATGAAATGAAATCAAAGACAGAGATGTGACCCCCAAAAGGGCATCTCTTTCCATGTGACGATGACCTTTAGCTCAGTGTGAGCAAAGAAAAAAAGAACAAGAGAAAGGATGAGGGGGAAAGATGGAAGAAAGCAGTCAAGATGGAGGGGACAGATGGTGGGCAAATTCAGAGGGAGGGAAGAAATGGAAACAAAAAAAAGAAGAGTGAAAAAACAAGGCAGATTAAGAAATAGGAATCAGCAGTGGAGGAGAGAGAAGGGGAGGGATGGGCAGTGATAAAGGGAGCAGGGTTAAAATGAGCAAACAGAGAAGGCATAAAGAGAAGGGTTCGGGTTAAAGGAGCAATTGCCCTCTGGCAAACATACTGCAGTGTAAATGGAAACACGTATGTCAACAAGGAACGTCCTGAGATGGGCTGGAGAGGAAATAGCTTACGTGACGTGAGCTTCTGCTGGGAACCACCACAGCCTTCTCCCTCCACTCCCCCACCACCCTGAGTCACTCCTGCAAATGCTGATGCCCTCATGTTCAGCAAGGCACTGTTAGAGGGGTTCCCTCAACCCAGCCATGACTGCATCTCCACCCAGCACCCACTGTTGGTGGGGGTAAGCTCATAGATATTCACAGCTACAGCTGCTACGCTACTTCAACAGCTCCTCAAGATATAAATACACATGACATCTTCACAGGTAACTTCACACACTCTTGAACTCGAAAAAGAGCTTCAGAAATAGCTGATAAGCACACACGAAGGTCTCTAGAGCTCTTAAAACTGGATCCAGCATCTGAGCTTGAGTACTCCAGGAGAGCTAGCCAGTGCTTAAGACCAGAATCCTTCATTGCACTGCCTGAATTGCATTGGTCAGGACCAAAGTCCCTCAGAAGCATCTTTTCCTGGAAGCTACACTCACATAAATCATTTTTCCAATTCCAGTCAGCTTTTTATGTGATCCAACCATCCAGTTGCATCTTCAGACATTTTCTAGAACATTTCTGGTCTTCCTTCTTCTTTAGGAGAGATCTTAGGGAGGATGGCAGCAAGACAACAATAAGAACCATGATCATCTTCCATAGACAAGGGGAAAATCCCATGATAAAGGAAAAGGATCCAGCAGAGAGCTATCTGCAGAGACTATCATCACTGCTGCTCGAGCCTCTGTACGGTTGCTTGGGGGTTTCTGCACTTTTTGGACATCTCTAGTTGGGATGCCATACCTTCAGGAAGGCCTGTTCTGGAAGTGTTGCCTATTACACCAAAATCTTCAGATGCATTGTGCACGCACAACAGGGCTATACTTCCTTGTGGCATTGGACCTTAACTGCCCAGGGTTTCCAAGGGGCTCAAGATACGCCAAGAGAAGCATCCTGGGTAAAGAAACTCTTTTTTCTATGCTAAGGATTCAGCCTTTCTGGCTAATGGGATTTGTGTATACTGGTTTCTGTAGCCAGCGGCCCAGAGGGGAGTGAAATGACCTAGTATTTATGCTCAGATGCCTTTTTCACGCCCAGCAGCATATAACACGAGTCCAGGGCACAGCTCAGCCAAAAGTGTGTCTGGGTCACTGCTCACCTTAGGGATACCTTATTGCAGTGCAGCTACTTCTGCTCCTGCCTGACAACAGCCCATGTCAACAGGAACGCTTTTATCCTGGTGTTAGTACAGCCATAAGCAGGGTGTTACACCACCCTACAGACCCAGTAGGGCTACAGAGATAATGTATTGGTATAGTCAAGCTCTTCGACTACTACAAAGTTAATCTGTGTGCCATCAAGATCTGACAGCAGATCTATTAGCTGTTAAGCATGTTACTGTGGAGAAGCTGACACATGGTAACTTCCACAGCGCTGAACTGCTTACAAGGACATGTTTAATACACAGCACATCACGTGTCGTAGGAGGCTGTTCCCAACAGCCATTCATCTTTCTTCACTTCTGCTGTCGTGACTTCCCTTTGAAGTGTTAAGAAACACTTTTCAGATATCCTCCATCACTTTGTCAAGTACAGATCACTACACATGTGACCAGGATCATTAATGCCTCCATACAAAGACCTTTTGTCTATTAAAAAAACCCCAACTTTAAATATGCAGAATCCAACTCTTTGCATTAAGTCATGCTCGAAGATGACACAGAGATGAAGGGCTTCCTATAGCTATAAACTCAGAAGATAGATGAAAGTTCAATCACAGACACTGAATCTTTTTGACATTTAAACATTTCTACTCCAGAACACATGACAATCCTTCAAACAACCATGTTGTTTTATTTTTACAAGGACACCAATTAGCCTGTGTTGTTTATATTGGTAATACTTGCAATGTATAAACTTTCTTAGCACATGGCAAGTGAAAACAAATAACCTCCATCAGATATGCATTTTCTATGTCAAAAGGGCAAAGGAAAATTAAGTGGCATTTCTGTAATAAACTGCCTCTAGACTTCCTTCCCAGAACCTGGAGAAACATTCAAAGGGTAGAAGCAGAAATGTACATACTGACCAAAAAATAATTCTCCAGTGGGTACTTTCTCCCAGTGAGTAGTGTTGTTGTAGCTATGACGGTCTGAAAATAGAGGGATGAGGTTTCTAGACAATAATCTTTTCCTGGATCAGCTGATACAGCTAAAGAAAACAAGCTTTGGGCACACAGAGTTTTCTAAATTCTGTTCACGTCGAGGGCATCTTTCTTGCACGGCCTTGATGCCAACTCTTGTACCTCTCCAACAGTTTTCTCTTGCTTTTCTCTGTGCTACCAACTGCCCAAGCACTCCTGAGAGGATGGTCTAGAAGTTCAGGAGACCTGGGTCCAATTCCCTTTTGTCACAAGCTACTTGTACAGCTTTAGGAAAGCTATGTGACATCTCTAAACACCCATTTCTCCATCACCTGTAAAGCAGGCTAAGTGCCCTCTACCCCGGCTGGGTAAGGGGGAGCAGGGAGGCAGCAGTGCAAGATGCAGAGAGGTGCAGAAAAGCAGATAAACCAACCTGCAGTGGTGCAAGCAGCACAACTGGAGATGGGACTCCTCTCACGTATACCGAGAGCTCTAAATGGTGTACCGGGACTGCTCTGGTCTTCCAGACCACAGCATGAGTCGTCTCAGCTACCTGTAGTACCCTTCTGCTTAAGATGCAGATGCCTCACCAGGCTGCTGAGGGAGCCAGAGGAGAGGAACAGAAAAGATGCCTGGAGGTGGAGTAAGTCGCAATCCCTATGTTTTTATGTGCTTTTATCTCACCCCTGAAGTTTCACCCCGCTGCTCTGGAACTCATCGATTGACTTAAATGCATTGCTGCACCAATACGCGAGCATGCCTCTCCTGCCTGCACCGCAATATAACCAAAGAAATAATTTCCTTTTAAATCACAGAGAATAAACTAATTCTTCAGGAAAAGACTGGAATTTAAGGAAATAAAGGAAAACTACTGGATTTTAAGGCAATAGATGGATCAGAAACTTCTGTGAAAGGGGAGCTAGAGAGCTGGGCAGACACTGAACCACCAAGGAGTCTAATCGTCACAAACAATCTACACAGGTCATTTTTAAATAGCCCATTTTCTGAGCACAAGATATCGGTCTCATTTTAGAAAATGTAAATGTGTTGTGCTACAGCTACAGAACCGTTTCAAAGACAGATGCACAGAGCTGTTTGTTCAGTGTTCTTAATCCAAACAAACAGTTGCATACTCTTACCTACAACATAAGCCTCTCATCTTAAGACTCTGGCCAAGAAAAATATTTTCCTAGCTAGTTTGTTATGAAAATGTTTGAATAAAAGAAGCAACATCAATAACTTATGGAAAAACTTCAACCTCTAATCAGCTGAGCTTTAATAAGGTTTGAGATAACAGCACATGCATTTTGCCAAGAGTATAAAATAATCATAAAATATTATAATTGATGTGCTGTTCTGGTTTATTACATCTCACAAACTAGATAGTTGATTACATGGAAGAAAACATTTTGGACCTTGCGTTAACATATTGTAATAATTAATAGCCATTATTTGGATTTGGGGAATTTCAGTGAGGGTTTTTGTTTGTTGGGGGTTTTTTGTTGGTTTGGGGGGATTTTATTATTTTAACAGCCTGTACAAATTTGGCCAAAGAGTCAAATCTCTCCAAAATCAAATTAAACTATTTATGACACAAAGATTTGGCCCATAGTGTTTTGAAAGAAGTGGAGATGGCAGAGCTTAATTCCTGCTCAAATTAAACCCTCAAAATAGAGAGGAAGAAAAAAAAAAGCCCCAAACTGCAAATAAACCCTTGACAATAAGTTACACCAAGTTGTTTCCTTTTTGGAAGGTAGTGAGCTGCAAATAATTGCTAATAAAAGGTTCACTGTGTTTGGTGAATACAAATCTTTATTTAGTGGCTGCAGAGCAAGTCTTTTTCTTGCTCTCTTGACAGTTTAACTACACGCCAACAATATTTGCTTAAAGTCTTTGGCTCCATTAATCTCAAACCCTGCTACACAGATTGCCAAAGCTGATGACAAACCCCAGTTAGCATGGATTGTCTACTTGCCTATGACAGTATTTTTCCCATGACATTAAAAGGATGCTTTTTTCCCCCAAAGAGAGCACAAGTCTACAGATTTTCAGGAAGGTTTGAAAGGATAAGTCTATGGCTTAAGGTGACTGATAGAGATAGCTGGGGACTACATGGAAACAAGGAGGAAGAAGAATACCCTTGCACTCTAATTGGCTTTTTTGTTTGCTCACAGTTGCTTCTAATATGGACAGATCTCCATAAGAAAACACAAAATTAGCACCTGTTAGGACAACTTAACCTTCAGGGAGAAAAGCAAACATCCTTGGGTTGTCAAGATTTTGAAACAAAGGTTACAAAGGAGGTGATTTTTTTTCTGGATTGTTTTAACCCCTTCTTGCAACATGCTGCAGCTCATTAACGAAGGTCCACCACCGATTGTTAGTGACCCCCTTCTATGGTACATGAAGCAGCACCATAAAATGTGGGACTAATTAACAATATTGTCATACCCTGAGCATCCGATGGGGGAAGTATGTGCATGTTAAACGTATTATCAAGGGAAACTGAGGCATGGTAAGAAAAATAATCGCTTATCCTCTGCCCCCTCATGACCGGCAAAGAAGAGGCATTCACCGGTTGTCCCCATTATGAGTCCTACAACTTAGTAGAGAAGAGCTTGAAAGCAACACTGCTTTAGCTATTTTTACAGTCACCCTCACTAAAATGGCTGATGGGAGGCAAATGGAGCTCGTTCATTAATGTTTGGGCGGCCAGAGTTACAAAATAGGAACACGGAATTGGAAGAGATGCCCTGGCCTTGTCATTCAAAGTAACTCTGCCATTTAAACCCTTGTGTAACCCATGCGAGCGCCGCCGTAGAGGAGCTTGCTTTCCTGGTCCCTACCTCTTCAGCTGTCAGCCTGGTCTGGAAGGTCCCATTTATCATGGATAGGCACTCTCTTATGTCCAGTTTGGATTTACATGTCACCATAATAGCTTCAGTTTTTCCTGAGCCAACACTAGTCTTTCTCTGAGCTCTCTCAGATACCTGGACTCCCACAGTATTTATTTCCTTACTGCGCTCTCCTTGCAAGCTGAGTTGGGGAGCGGGATGCAGGCATTAGCAATGCCCTTCCTCCAGCCCAGCCCAGGCCGAGCAGCACCACCTGGAAGACGACTGTTGTCTTCTCCCCACCACACAGCTAGACTTCATAAGAAGGTGCAACGATGCTTTGTGCCTACTCACTCTGCTGAGTAACACAGAGCTCAGCTGCCTCTCTAGGCAGGAATAGCATCCAGCAATAACTTCTCAACTTACTTCTTGAGAAAAAACTTCTCGGAGCCAGAAAAATTAAAGAAAACCCAGCAATTAAAAATGAGTTCTGCATCCTTTGTCCTGACTCGTCAGCAGGTGTTTTGGCTGAAACCACAGCTGTCTTGACAGAGTAACCGTGTCACCTGTCCCAGAAGCCTGCTCCCACAGGCAGATGCCAAAATGCTGAATTGGAGGGAAATAGAAGAGATCTAATGGAAAAGCTGAGAAAGAAAACAGAAGTACTTCCAAGTGAATGCCATGGTATTCAGCCATGGCTCTGGACAATGCAAGCAAGGTATGTATTATGTATACCTGGCTAACAATAGCATCACCTCCATCACCCTGCCATGGCTCGCTCTTGATAGATAATGACTTGATTAAGCTAAGGACTTCAGTGAAACTATTCATGTGTGAAAGCATAAAGCCTGCACAGAACTCTGCAGGACGGTGACCTCAGCGAGTAAATTGAACTAAAGTGATTGTAAATGAGCTAACATCTTTCACTTAACACTGCCTCCTGTTACTCTCCAACAGAGGCACCAACCTCTCTCTCACTGGAATCTTCCACTTCTCCGTCAAAACCACAAGCATCTCCCAATTTTTCTACACTTTAACCCCGGAGGGGTTCACACTGCAGCTAACAGCCTCCGAGAGGACTGCAATAAAAACTGAGTGAGTCTTTGTTCTGATTGCACATTAAAGGGAACAATCCCCAGTACAAATGTAAAATAGCTTTCCCGAGTTTTCTTTCCTCCCCCCTTTTTTGAATAATCGGTATCTGCATGCGAAGATGAGGCTTGTGTATAAAAGCACAAGATCCTTGACTAAAGCACAGCATACTTAACAGCTCAAAAGCAATTGTTGTAAAACTTAATGGAATTGTGCCTAGCAATCGTATTTTATTGTCATTTGTACAAGGAAGCTTCAGCATTTTCTGGGCTTTTTTTTTTTTTTTTTTTTTTTTACCTTGGCGAAGTGGTGGATATTCGATGAAGAAACTCGAGCTCAGGAGTTCACGGCCGTATTTACTGTTTTCTCCAGAATGTACATATTTTACACAAAATACAACCCAGGTGTTCAGAAGAGAAACACTTTCTATTTATTCAGGTAAGAATATAGCCCAAGGTCATATAAAAGCTTGTCACTGAAGTTTGCACTGACTATGGTGCAATAAATAAAGGTCCAGTTTAACACAGCATTGAATATTTTTGTGCTTTGTACCAGGCTCAACCCAAAATCTTTACAAAAGAAAAGTAGGAAGGGAAAAAAAGAGCTCCGAGGCCACAATTCCCCTGGGATGCAAGAAACCCAGAATCTACTCCTTTCACAGCAAGGATTTAAATTTTCAATCCAATAAAAGGTCCTTAACCGCCTCACTGCCCCTCTCACTGCCTCTCCAGTGCAGGCACAGAGCTTTCTTGCCATCTGGGTGAATTAAACATGCATTTCATCTTCACCCCCTTCTTTCCAAGGGTCCTTTGGATAGAAATGTGCAGGGAAGGGGAAAGACAAGAGGCACACAATTCTTAAAATCCTTCATATAGCAGCACTAGAAGAAGGGCTGTTTCCCTCTGGCAAATGATTTGGAGAAGGAAGGGAAAGCAGGACCGTGGCAGGGCTCGCTGCCCCCATATTCCATCACCAGTATGCAGCGGGCACAGGCGTGATGGGCAGGGACAGAGCAGCAGGTTTCACTGCTGTCACAAGCCCGATGCTCGCCAAAGACCAGGGTTGCCCTTCAGCCCTTTGCCAGCACACCGCCAGCCAAGGAGACGTGATCTCGGCCACCGCGTCCGTACGTGCACAGCTTTCACAGCAGGGAGGACGTTCCTACCCCACCGGTACGGAGGAGGGTCGGTGCCCGGTGCGGTACCACACACCGCCACACCTGCCGGGTAACGTGCTCCTCCAGCAGCTACCGCCAGCAAGGAAACACCTCCACAGCCTGGGACGCGTGCATTGCCCTGCCTGAGGCATCAACAAGGGTGTAGGGGCAGGCGGCTGAAGCTCTGCAGGCCAACGGGAAAAGGAGTCCCAGGAAAGCAGAGTTTTGCTTTCCGGATGGAGTCGAGCACATCTGGGGAGACAGCACCTCTCAGCAGAGGGGCTTTTCCTCCGAGGCAGAGCGCTACGGAAGCGACACCCTGGAAAGCATGCCGCACGCATCTTTCCTCTCTGCTGAATACGCTCGGAAGCATATGGCACGTCCACAAACAGCAGTTTTAAATAGAATAGGTTGGGGTTTTTTAATGCTGGAATCCTTATCTGGACACCAGCTGTTTATGCACATGACAGTTTAAAACAGCACTTCTGGCATTGGGAGCAACAACGCAGTATGTGTTTCTTTGCCTTGGAAGGATGAACATATACACACAGGTGACCAGCTAAAGTAGACAAATGAAAAGACCTACATAAAGTGAAACACGTAACTAGAAAACATTTCTATCTGCCAAGCAACAACTGTAAGCTGGGACTGCCACATCTCTGGGTTGTCCTTTACATGCTCCTTTTTTTCCCCTCCCTAGAAATGGTAACATGGACTCAATATCACAACATCAGAAATTTCAGATTGTCCACTGGCCTGAGGAAATCGGTGAATTTATTTCCTCTCCAATGCATACATGCTAATCAATATGATCTATGTGCGTATGTTCCGCGCACCATAAATCCTGCATAGCCAGTACCTGTCAGACATACTATACGTATGGGTATTTCTGTACAGGATTTTCTGCATGGAGGGAAACCTTAGTAATCACTAAGTCACAGCCACACAGCTGGAAGGGATCTCAAGACATCCAGTCCCCTCTACAGCAGCGCCCCTATCTTCTCCCCCTCCTCATCCCCAAACCCTCTCATGCTTAGATTAAAAAAAAAAAAACCAAAACAAAAACAAAAAAAACCCACCCAAAACACACCAAAATTTCTTCCAGCTTTTAAAATGAGGAGATAAAATAGAAATGCTGAGACACTCATCCTAAATTTCTGGGGGTGTCCACAGGAACAGTGATTCCTAGCGTCTAGTACTCGCTCAGATGACTCCCACCTCCTTGCACCCCCGTGGCCTCTCTCCAAGCAGCAAATAACTCACCAGCCTGGGAGGGGTCCAACTGCAACGTACAGAGGGAGCGTGTGCATATGGACACATATATACACACATCTTTATATATATGTACACACACACATATATAAAAATCCCCAAGACTTTGCGGGAAGGAGGAAGAGGGAAATCCCTCCTTTCATCTGGACCTAAATGGGAAGACCTGGTTTGCACTGGAAGTGAGATTTCAGAAAAGTAAGGAATGAATGGTCTGCTTTGTCTCCACAGCTTTGATATATCAGTTCCTTCAGTGACAGACTTGTTAATCTTTCCAATGTTGCTTTTTCAAAAAAGACAAACACAGTGGATAAATGCGAAGGGCCAACCACATCCCCTCCCATAGGAAGTCTCGCCACATGGGCAATTCTTCCAAGTAAAGAAAACAGCCCACTTTATTTACAGGGTAAATCATTTTGACTTATCTTGCAGGGGTTTGCTCATAGCAAACTGACAGTTTCCCCCTGTTGCACAGTAAATGGCTGACGGGGAAAATGTTTTCCTTCCCACCATGTAGAAACAACCAGCCAGAAGGGAGGAGGGGTTGGGGACTTCATTTTTCTAATACTCCATTAATGTTCTCCTAGCTGACAATCACTGCAAAGGCCTGAACTCGCCACTCCAGGCAGCTCGAGCAAGAAACCTGAATCTCTACAGGGATTTTTAGCTAAGTACATCAACTCAAGTTAGAACTTTTTGTCTTAAAGGGTAAGGTAACCCTTAAAACCATTTCCAAGTAAGTGCCATTACTCTAGGAAAGAAAAAAAATCCCAAAACCTAAAGTTTTTCCTTTTTTTTTTTCCTTCTCTTTAATTCCTTACCCTCAAACAAAAAATGGATACATCTTTGTCACCTAAAATGACAGGACAGCAGGGGTAGGAATTTTTTAAAGGTGTAATATTCCCAGATTCATTGATTTTTTCTTTCACATACACTTTTTGCCATCATGATCCAATGACCCATCTGTCAGGTTTTTTTAAATGTACAGCCTAAATACAAAACCAAATCTGGATATAATGCAAATGGCTATTTTCTTGCAGATGAAGTTTGCAGCTCAGGGCTGTAATTAGGTCTAATCTTTCTTCAATGGAAGTCAGTGGGATCTTAGACGTCACCTTCAAAAAGTCAGCCCCCTTCACCAGCCCTCCAAGCACATTTGCCTTGTGCCACCTCGTGAAGCAGAACACAAATGTTAAAAGGACTGAAAACCCGTGGGGAGGTTTGGATTTCTTACCACGCCACGTCTCTGCGTGGCACCCAGCACAGTCTGAATAGCACTGCCAGGTGAGCAACGGGAGCCACGCCGAGAGCGTAAAAGCGGTGCAGGTAGCGTATTTGCTGAAGGTGTGCTCACCCAAAGCGGGAAGGACAGGATGAGTTAGGCAGGTCAGAGCAGTGCTTAGGTAGCTTTGCTTTGGGATTGAGAGAGGAAAGCCTTTCTCCCATCACACTTGCACCATTGCATCGGTGGTATAAGCCGCTCCACACAGACTTTGTTAATAATCCTATTCAGCTAAATTGGGATGAACTGCGAGTGCAAAAGTCAGTATTGTTGATTTCAATAGTGATCGCAACAGGATGCAAGTGTGTGCTCAGGTGTTTTCCACAACAGCATGCTAAATAAACCATCTACGATGCCAGTTGTAACACAAATAACATGAAGAAATCCACCAAGACTTTTAGATGCCCTACACAGGCACACAAAGAGAGCAAGAGTGGCATTTTGCAACCTTAATACAGCAGGTTAAGGAGTGTGCATGTTCTACATCCCAATAATATCTTATTTAGGAGAGACATCAATCAAGGCTAGACCTCAGGCAAAATCCATGTAATTGCAATGATTTATACCTTTTGACACTCTGTTCTGCTGACACTGGAAAGACAATGTGCATCTGAGTTTGCTGCAAATATCCACTAACACATTTTTCTGTTTTTTGGAGGTTAGAAATATGAAAACATATGTTCTGATTTATAAACTGCAGGTCAAACATGCAGGTGTTAATGGCTTTTTCCCTGAGATTTTCAACTCCAGCCAGACCTGTGTATGAACGACCAATTAAAAAATAGAAAATAGCCCAGCATAATGGTGTTCCCATCATCTCATAGTAACAAAATAGCACAGCAAAATTAGAAACACAGACCTTTCCACCAGGACTCAACCTCCAGGTAAGAAAACATCTTTGTATCCTGCTCAAATCCAACAAATGCTTCTGCTTTGACCTTAAATGGTGTGATTTACAGTAATAATAAATATTTTAAAGACCTTTCCAATTTAAATGGCTGAAAGTTGAAAGTTTTCACTACTACGGTTAGTTGAATGATTAAAAGTAACTATAACCCTTCTGGTACTAATGAAGGCTGCACAAAGGTTCAGATTGCCTAATAGGTACTTTTTTTTCCTTTTTGGTTTTTTTTTTTTTTCCTTCGTTGTTCTAATATTCCCTTTGGGTCCCATCTGCACAGGTAAATTTATGATGTTGAGGGTTATCCTGAAATATGGGCTCTATCTACACTGGACTAAAAGCCCAGGCAGGTAAAGACATATCACAGGATCTGGTGCAGTTTGGTTGTCCCCCTGCCTGGTCACGAGCATCGTGCTGCCCAAGGACAAAGTAGGTTAGGACTTGACCACTGCTTACTCTGCTACTCTACGTCCAAAAGGGGCATGGCATGAGAAGATCAATCCAGGGCCAGAACTCATCCTCTGATTTTCATATGTGGTCCCATGAAACACAGCACCAACCACTGTAGGTGCTTTCTAAGCTATGGCCAGAGAGGTAGTCCTCAGGGACCACTCAAGCTCCCCATTCTTAGGTGAAGCTAATTTTGGACAACCGATCTGCTCTCTGGAGGGTTTTTCTTTGCTGTCTAGAGAGGAAACCCAAGCAATTGCAACCAAGATGCCACAGTGAAATGCCTACATGGGGAAAATTCAAGATTTTAGGCCCAGGTACATGTAACAGGGTGTGACACAAGAACACCTTTGCCAGCAAGTTCACGACTTCAAATCATCTGCATGTAACACATCCACACTCTGCATGAGAAGCCCCACCGTCCCTGAGGTTGCACGTCAGTCTGCAGCTGATTCAGGTCAACACTGCCCCGCTTGCGGCCCACAGCGCACCAGAAGACACAACACTTGCAAAGGTGCAAAAGAACCATAGATGTGTTTGCTGGAAAGGGTACGTGGAGATTGCCCAGCTCAACTTCCCGCTCGTAGCAGGATTATTGCCAACACCAGAGCAGGTCAGCCGCTAGCTGAGTCTTGAAAGCCTCCAGGGGAGGTGATCCTACAACCTTCCTTGGTACCTCCTCCAGCACCGCATCACCCCAAGTGAAGCATCTTGGCTTAACGTGCAAAATTGATAAGACCAGACCAATACATCCCAGATGTGCAAAGTACAATGGGGAAAATCAAAGTAAAAATGAAGATTTGAAGATTAGCCTATTTTTTCATCGCAGCAGGTGGCTCACATGACACGATCCCACACACAACTGTTTGATACATATTGGCTTTTCTTTTTTTAAGGCTGGTTGGTTCTTTGGTTTACACAGACTGAGAAACACTGCCCAAAACTGCCTGAAAAAAAATCCATACACAATTTCTTCCTGCTTTAAAGAGTATTTTCCCATCAGGTAACATAACTTATAATTAAGCCAAAGATTTGTGAAGACAGCAAGTCAATATTGCCTTGAGACCACAGAATTGTTGAAAATTATTGTTTTAATGGGGATTCAAAGTGGTTTTGCATCATTGCATCAATATATAAATCAGCTACATGTTTAAAAAAAAAAAAAATGAACTGACCACATAATTCCCAGCAAGTCTAGCTTCTAGCAACAGTGTTGTGAAGAAAACACCATCGTTTTCAACCCCAGTAAAAACATGGTATATGCGGTAGAAACTACAACCAAAGAAAGCTAGAGAACATCCTTTAAAAACATTCCAAACATCTTTCTTTTTCATGCCATAAGATGATTTTTTTTTTCTATTTCTTGTGAGGCACTCTGCTGTTTTGCTTATAATTCCTCAGGGACTGGTGACCTCATGAAGAAAAACAACCAGGACAGAATTAGCCTTTATTTATATATTAATAGTTTTACCTCCAGCAGTAGCAGATACGATTTTGAGTCAAAAATCATAATTTGTGAGTGTTTGGATAGCAGCGTTCCTGCAAAGTTGCGGTAGCAGAAATTGCCGGGGAAGGCTGAATTGTGGTTGCCAATCGCTGCATTTATTAATGATTGGATCCGAAAATTAAGTGCATACTCCAAAACCGATGAAAGCCAGGAAGATCCTTTGCATTCCCCGGATTTTATATCAAACCTTAAACAAAGTAGAGTCATAGCACAGTGGGGGGCACTGACAGGGAATGCAAGACAGCAAACCTCTTCCAACGTAAGCTCTCTCAACCGTATTAGCTAACAGGACGGTGCTGGAGGCTTTGGGGAGGACTGGATGTTCGAAAGGCCCCCTCCTCACCACTGCTATCCCCCCGGCCAGGGTCAGTTTAGCAGGTGACTGATCCTTGTCCTCACCCTGCCCGGTGAGAGGTCCGGTCTCTCTGCCTCCCCGACTCCCCAAAACAGCCCTCGTGGGGCTGCAAGAGGGAGCCTCAACCCGAGGGCCAGCAAAGCGGTGAAAAACGATACGAACCGAATGGCAAAATCAATATTTGGTCAGGCCGACGGGGGGACTATCGATTCTTTTCTCATGATATCCATGTCTCCTGCACTTCCTGCTTCTCTGGGGCACTGGAAACCCAAGTCCCTCCTAGACCAAGGGTGGCCAGGCTTTGACTCTGCAACATCTGTACCTCACAAGAAGTTCACGTGTGGTCTCCCAGGCCGATGCTTGTCCACTTGAGTGGCAGCAGGGACGTGCTGGCACGAGGGCTACTGGGTAATCCAGGAGGAAGCAGGACAGCAGGAGATGCTGAGGGAAACGTCATTGGGTCAGTGCAGGGGAGCACCACATGGAGATGCTGCCAGCTCCTGCCTCTGCCCTCCTCCTCACAGCCGTGTGGCTACATCAAGGTTTTAGCCTCTAACTTCTCATTCAATTCCCCCACATCCATTTTCTCTAGTCTTTCTTGCTGTCTCTCTGTCCCCAAAGTCTTAACATACTGGGCAGAGATAGCCATGGGGCCCACACAACTAGGGGGTCCAGAAATGGTTCCCAGTCCTCGCATCCAGGAACAATGCCTGGGCACATCCCAGCCTCATGTCTGGGGACCCTCATCCTAGCTCCAGATTTCCACAGGGTATGGGAACCAAGGGACAAACAGCAGCATTCATCAGGGGTAAGTGCAAACACAGCCAAGACCGAGGTCTGTTCTCCTATGAAGTTGATTAACACTTTCTTCCAGTTTCTCCCAGTTCCCCCACTGAGGGCCTTCTCACAGGTAGACACAGACAGTACATCGTGATAGCCAACACTGGGGACAGCAGGCCAAGATGGGAATAAAGCCACACCAGTGTATCACTAACCACAGCCAGTTTAGCATCTCAAAATATGACAGTTCCAGAAAAGTTACTATTTTAAGGCTCTTCTTCCTTTGAGAAAGCTAGGGTCTCCCTAAAAATTACCCTAGATAAAGAGGGGTTTGCCAAACCACACACTGCACTGCTTGGTGCCTCCATTTGTCCAGTTGCAATAGTTTTGAATGACTCTGGAAAGCACCCAGGGACACAAGGATGAGAAGAGCACGGGAAAGGTTTCCTCCTCTTTCATCAAAACATTTTGCTCCCAGGTTTGAAAACAATACTGCTTGCAGCAGAAAGGCTGTTTTTAGCCAAGGCTTAGAGAAACCTGCCAGATGCCTTGAACTCCAGGATGGAGAGTGACCAGTGAAACTTTCGACTTCTTGCCTGGGCAAGAGGCCATTTTCTCTGGAGCAAGAACAAGGCAGTGAAGCAGCTCCCCACTCACGTACCTGGCTGACACCCATAAACCTGACCCACGCTGAACACCCATGCAAACACAATGCAACAACCAAACACCACAGACAAGTCGTCTTCTCCAGGGAGTGCAAAGGAGGTCTTCCTGCACCACCAAGTTCACCCAGAGTTTGATCCCACAAGAAAACCAAGCCTCCTCAGCCATCCGCACATCATGCGTGCCGACTCCTGACCTGGCTCAAACTGGGAATATGGAAAGCCCTCGAATCCTGCTCTTCCACGCAGTCTAGATACAGAAGGAAACAGCCCAGCTGGAGCTGGCTTTTGCCTCACAAGGTCTCCAAAGGCATCCCCAGGCTTTGTAGGCTCTTGGCCTCTCTCACTGCTCTGCCCTTAGCCAGAAGGATCTGATGGAGATGGAAGAAAGCCATGAAAGCCTCAGCTCTGCTAATGCATAACAAGAGAAAGGCATAGGAAAGCAAAGGACGTCACACGGGGCAAAATTGTGCGAACGTGAGCCCGGCAGCAAGAGACTTGCCTAGGAAAAGCACAACCCTGCGACCAGGGTCAGGCACATCGCTGAGAGCACCAGGTGGCACTCAGATGCTCACAGGAACATCACTGCTTGCAGGAACATGAACAACCCATGGCTGCGAATGTCCTTTGTGGGTTGCATCTGGCAGAAATTGCCTCGCAAGGGTTTGGGAGAGCCTATAGAGAAAGCGCTCAGCCCTCAAAAAGACAAATATACAACAGAGCTGGCTAGGTGGTGGCTGCCCTTGTTAAACTTCATGGAAAAACACAACTTGTGCAAACCAAATTCCCTCGCTAACCTCTTCCCCTTGTTGAAATATTAAACAAAAATAACTTCTCTTTTTATCTTTGAGCCAGTGGGACAAATTCATCATTAAAGGAACTTCACTGAAGTCAACAGGGATATATCTGAGATGAAGAAATGAATCTGACCTATTGCGTTTTGTGTCCTTATGTTCTAACTAATAACTAAATTGCACGGACTTTTAATCAGCGGACTCTGAAAACCTGGCCAAAGAGGATTGCTTTCTTCCCCCCAGCGCTATCTGTACTTTCATATTGCTTTCTCATTAAGCAACTTTGGAAAACAGGTATTTTCAGCCAATTTAATCATGTAATTCTTTTCATTAATATATTGTCAAAATCTTAACATAGATTTTTCCTAGAATACTTGCTCCTAAAGCAGAAACTAAGAACTAAAATAGAAAATATTAAAAAAAAAAAAAAAAAGATTTTACCCATTCCCACAAAAAAGTTTTATAGGTATTCCTAGGCACACACGCTTGTTAGAACAACTCCAGCCAAAGGACACCTAGTCTGATCCAGGGATCTCCCTGGAAAACACACGTAATGAAGCAAAACGAAGCTGCAGCGCATGAGAAGAGCCGAAAAGTTGTGTCTCGGTGTGCCGGCAGCTCTTCCCGCTGGCCCAGCCCCTGGCAGAGCAGGGGCACACGCTCCTCGCCGGGCAGAATACGAGGGATTCGGGGAAAGGAAGAGTCGCTAGCGGAGGAACGGGAAGATGATGAAATATAGAAGCTACCGAAGCCGGTGTTAGGTGGAAGATGCATTTTGTGTCTCGTGTTATATTGCCTGCCAGTCGATTATGGTGCAGCCTGTATAAACACATCATGCGTGCTCTGACAGGGAGTCGGGGTGAAGCAGGGTGTCAGGGTAAAACAGAGGATAATAAAATCACTTTAGATTTATTTCTCTAAATTGGAAACTTCATGCTTACACCTGACTAAATCATCAGCCTGAAACTTTAGCTCGACTCCCACAGAAAAAGTATGAAACCTTATCCCATCTTTGTTTAACAAAGGCCAATCAAGCTCGCCTAATGAATTCTGCAGATGTAGGCGACGGGACGCGTTTGGCCATTTTAATTCTGCGGGGCTTCATCAAACCCGTCTCCGACATACCCATCTTACTCTTTAAGCAACCAAAGAGGTTTCGGCGCTCTCGAAGCCAGGCTGCCCCACTGCAGCCCGCGGGCAGAGCAGACGCATGAGCGTGTTATCGGGCATTAGCCACGGCCTTCATAAATTCTGACAAATATCAAGGAAAGCATCGCAGGTGGCCGGTGGCGGGGGCTGGAGGATGGCAGCACTCGCCCCTGCTCCTCCCCGGCCCGCCAGCAGCAGGGCACCTCCGCCGCCATCCCACGGCCGGCAAGTCTCCCTGCTCGCAAAGTGCAAAAGGACCTTTTTTTTTTTTAAAAAAAAAAAAAAAAAAAGGTCTAGCATAAGGAGCTGGTTAAAAAACAATAAATCAGTGGTGAAATGTGGATAACAACCTTCTCTGTAAAATCAACATGGATTGTGTTCCTGCAGAGAGCCGTCTGACAGGCTAGTTGAAGCCTGACTGCTTGCAGCCAGATTTCTCTCTTTTTTTTTTTTTTTCCCCCCAAGCTGGAGGAGTATCTTGGATCAGGGAGAGGCAAGGAGGTCTCTTCCTTTTGTACATGGTTCTGCTGTGTTAGAAAATCAATAAGCAAGGTCCTGACCTCAGCATAACTTCAGACATCACTCACGACTCCTTTGAATCTCTTCCCCCACAAAAACCCAATTTTCTTTTTAATCATGCACAGCAGAGGGAGTGCTGGCAGAGAGGGGAGGTCTTGCCTCAAGATGTGGGCAAAACCCTTTGGCACCCATCTTTCCTGACAGGTAGAAATCAAATTAGAAGAGGAACGCGCCTGGGGAAGGCAAGGGGAGTGGGGTTAGCTGAGGTAGAGCACAGCCCAGCAGGAAATGCCGAAAAAGAAACCATATGGAGCGTGGAGGTGCTATGGATTAATATGAGAATTCCCACTTTTTTTTTTTCCAGAGGGGAGGGCATCAAAAATAAAATTCACATTCTTTTTCCTCCCTTCTTGTTTTAGCGCTGGGCTATTTTCTGTTAAATCCCCTTTTTTTTTAAAAAAAAAAAAAACAAAAACAAAACACAAACATGCTTTGCCACACATTTTCCCTCCAGCCAACTCCTCAGGCTGGGTAAATTGGGTGATTAAAATATAGGAAGGCCTCCAGATTCCCCTCAGGACTGTTTTTAATATCTGTAAAACTGCCACTTTGTCTTGCCAAGGTAAACACCATCGCATGCAGTTCAAAGGTGAGCCAGCCTAAATGTTTCCCTTCGCCTGAAAGGAATCTGCCTTGGGACCCCGCGGGCCGTGCCGGAGGGGGACGCGGCCGAGCCTGGACCACGGCACGGTGGCCGGAGAGGCATCTGTGTACACAACGCTAACTTCTCCCACACAAATACTAAAAATTTCTCATTAAAAATTATTGCTGTGTCAACATGTGAGGCCGCTCAGCCCCTAATCTGGAAAAGACGTTCTGGTTTTTTCTTGCCTTTGCTGGGAAAGCGGCAGCGGTGGTGGGGAAGGAGGGGGGAGAGGGATAGGACATGAGACCGGAGTCATCTGCTGCTGACTTTGGATCTCTTCTTTCTCCCTTGTCACTCAAGTTGAGATTTCCAACTGTTCCACTTCATCTATTTTAGTTACTTGCTACCCAGATTTTTTTCCCCTCTCCTCCTTTGCTCCCTATCGCAGAGCTTTATATTTCCCTCACATGGCTGGGCTGGCCGCGGCGCTTGGCGTTACTTTAAATGGAAATGCAATTCTAAGCCACCTCTTTTGTTGTAGCGGCTGCAGTGCCTTCGGAGCAACAGATTTGCTGTTATCTAGACCCATCTACACAGATGCAGCCGTAAATCTGAACGTGCTCTGCCCATGCGTGATCCCTTCCACGGGTGGCCAGGAATTCGTAGCAAAACAGCACAGGGCCCAAATATTTGACCAGAGCTGGCGAGACAAAATTCACATCAAAGCCCCATCAATTCAGGCTCTTAATTCTGCCCTACAACGTTGGGCATTTTGCTCCAAGGCACCAAAATCAAAGTTTAAAAATATGCTTTGTTATCAAGCGAGGTGAAGGATGGGAAGTTACCCCGGGGAATGAAAAAATGGGACGGGGTGGGGTAGAGAGGGAAGGGCAGGGAGCCAGTTGTGTACTGTAAAACCAAGCAGCCGCCCCTGCTCAAAGCATTCATCTCCGGGGAGGGCTGGGTGGCGGGTGGGCGGCCAGCACCCCCCAACCCCCCCCGAGGCTCCCCATGCCCTGCTCTCCAACACCACGCCGTGATGCATGCAGGTTTGTGCCGAGACGACATGAAATACAGCGACGTGTAATTAACCTGATGTAATGTTATATATCAATAAGTTAAAAAAACCAACAACTTGCTTTGAGGTCAGGCACCCACACACGCAACTCAAACAGTGGAGACCTAATCCAAATTTACTGGAGTTTGTAACAGCTGGACTTATGCCTCTAATACCTTTTAAGTGCCTCTTTTAACAGTGAACTGAGTGTGTCTTTCATTAAGGTGGAGTTGAAAGTATGTTAAGTTCATAAGCATGAAAATAGCCATTTAGTTCTCTTGGAGATTAATTCTGCCTTCAGTTTACTCTCATTGAACCCCATTAATGTCTGGGATTTGGTCTTTAGTGTCCCATTTGCATAAGCTCTGTTTATTATAGGGCCTCTTGGTAATGTGAAAGTATTAAAATATTTCTTTCCCAAAATATAGAGGCATTAATCTTGGAATCCTCCTAATGTCCTTAATTTGCCATCAAATCCCACAACAGGAACAAATGCACTTTCTAATCAGCAATCTTTTCTCACTTATAGGCCCTGATCCAACAAGCTTTTAAGCAAACAATTTACTTTAAGCAATGAGTAGTCATACTGGAACCAATGGAATAGCTCATGTGTTGTGATGGACTGGTGCCATAGAAAATTGCCTTGATGAAAATGTCAATAATCCCAAGAGCTGGTGAAAATATATTTTTATTATAAACACACAGAGGAACTGTTTTGATCTGAACATTATGAGGAACAAGCTTTGAACCAATGCTTTTTCACTGTCAGACCCAAACAGAAACTGAACACCACCAGGTTGGATGACAGTTTAAAAAGGCAGCCAGAGCCAGATTGATGTTTGTATATAATGAAATTTAGTATTGATGTGATATGGACACTCTCCAGCCTATACGACTTGTTAGGGCGATGTACAGAAAATGTGGAGAAGATAAAAATCAAAGGAGCACAAGGAAAGTCAGTCTCAACAGCAAGAGGAAATATTGTTTTGAGGAGCTATTTTGCTGCAAATGTTTTCAAGATAATCTACGGCCAGATGTAAAATACAGAAGATTATGATGATGTCTGAGTACCACGCTTGAGTTTAAGTCAGCAAATCAAAGCTGGGCCATTCACCAGACATGAGTTAACCCTGGAGATGGGTTCACAGAGCCTTCACAAAACCATCACTTTGTCCCCATACCAGTACATGCCCATGGGCACCAGGCAATATGTGGCCAGGGGGGTTTTGGGTAGCATCTCCATCTGCCCTGCCCACAGGTGATTTCAGGTAGCACCACTCTGTAGCAAGGTACAAGGCGTGACAACAACAGACATTACGTGACAGCGCGTGGGACAGCCAGATAAGAAGTGATAACAGACAGCAACTAAACCCCAGAGACTGGCACAGAGTTAATCCCAGATTCCTGCTGCAGCGCATAGGGAATCACCCCTGTTCTTTTATGAATATCATATGTCCATCTGTTTGCTGGATTGCCATTGTGTTGCCTGCTCTGTGATCAGCAGGGCTTACTCCCACCAGGAGCCAACTGCACACAGGTCAGAGGGTTGATGACAGCCCCAGCTGGCCCCATTCACCGATACCTAATGAACAACGCAGGTGTCCTTCACCCTGGAGGTTCACCTTGCACCACACCCAGCTTGGCATAAGGGGGAGAGGGCCAGGAGTCAAGCCAGAATGAGGAAGCTCATGGCAAGTGAAAACGCAAGTCCTTAAAGCACAAGGGAGACAGGGAGGAGCATTTCTGCAAAGGAGTGGGAGCCCTGGCTCAGAGACAGCAAGAATCTGCATAAACCCACCATAAATGGCTAAAACTAGCCTGGGTTTGCTGCTTTTTTGGAGCACGTTGCCTGCAAACTCTGAAAGGTACCTTTGCACTGACACAGCTTCTGATGTTTTCCATGCAAAGACAGAACAAACCAAACAGGACTCCGGGGAGCAGAGTTATCCACTGTTTCTCACACCACCACAAAAAAAGGTCACTGCTGAAGAGATCAGGCAACAGATTTCAAAGGGACATTAACAGTAGAAGCCTTTACAAGGGCATTGTGGATACCAGGAAGCCTCCATAGTTGGGTTTAAAAAAAAAAAAAAAAAAAGAGGACAAGATAAATTCAACACCAGACCCATCCCTGACTCAAACAGAATAGAGCCTCCACCCCACCATGTTGCTAAACTTCCAACATGGAGGATGTGTCAGGGAAAGAATCCCTCTACCCTCACCTCATTTTTCCCCAATTATCAGCAAGCAAACCCAGGTACAGGCATGGGACTGGGTTAGACACGCCGTGGGCTGACCCAGCACAGTGCATGATAGGTTTGCACCTGGGAGGAACGCTCACACCAACAGCAGTCCCTGGTAAAGAGGTTTCCAGCACGCAGCCTTTGAGCAGGTCACAGGGATGGGGGGCATCCCAGCAAGCCCACAGCCTGGTGAACCAGCCTCCCACTGGTGGAGGAGAAGCCACAGCCTGGAAGCGGGAAGAGGAGTGGTACCAGCACCACAGCAAGGACATAGGGAAGGGGAATCGAGGTGGTAAAGGAAGGGGTAAGGTAGAGGAGGGAGCTATGTCCCATCAGTGCCTCCACACTGGATGCATTTGGATGTGGAAAGTTGCGGGACTGGGGGAAACCAGGCAACGAGCCAGAGAGGAGCAGGCTCTTCAACAACTGCATCTGCAACAAAGCCACATCCTGACTGCAAATCTTGCAAATCAATTATGCCCACAGGTTGTTGGGTTGCAAAGGCGGGGGAGAGGGAGTTTGTTTGCTTTGCTTTTCTTAGTAAACCACAAGACCATTTCCTAGCACGTTATCCCAAGAATGACAGGCAGGGCCAGGGCTGCCGGGTGCCCAGAAGAGGCTGCCAAGTCCCAAGGATCACCATTGCTAATTGGCTCCTCTGAAACGAGCGTGACAGAGAGCCACATTTTCTCACCCGCCGGTTTCGGGGTTATATTTAACTGGCCGAGGCAGAATTAAATGTCAGCCTGGCTGGAAGGGGAAAAAACAAAACAAAACAAACAACAACAAACGAAGTGAGAACTTGTCATTAAGCCGGGGGGGAGTCGGTGCTAAGCGCGCTGCTGACGATGCCCACACACAGGGCTGGCAGGCACGGGCAGCCCTGACGGCAAGAAGGAACTGAGGGATTCGACCCTTTAAAAACACATAGTTTAGGTTCAGGTCGTTTATTTTGATTTGTAAGCAATACAGGGGACTGGGGAGAGGGGAGACAGATGGTGGGGACCTTTACCTCTTCCGATTTCTCTGCTGGATATTCCCATCCCCTCAGTTTGATTGCAGCCACAGACTTCTGCATCCAGCAACACTGAGGGGAGAAACTTCCAACAAAAGGGGATAGGGTGGAGAAGAGAGACAGGGACAGAAAACTCCTCACACACATCCAGAGCCACTGGAGGAAGTCCCGTTCAGCTGGAGCACAGGTCCCTTTGCGGGTGATGAAAAAGGGTAGAGGAGGAAGGGGAAGGAGCAATGCCTCCCCCACGCACAGCACCCGCTCCAAAACAGTCCCTGGGGTGGGAAGAGCTGCTCCCAGCCTCCATCCTCCTGCTCCCTAAACCATGGGTTCAGGCTCCCCTGGGGCACGGTACCAGCCGGGGCAGAAACACCGGCCCAGCCCTGCAGCCTGCTGCCTATCTTCACCCCCCCTCCTGCCTGCTCCCTGCCTGTGTTCAGGCACGCAGAGGTGGAAGCAACTTTTGACACAACTCTCGACAGCACCCACCCCCTGCGCTGCCATCTCACAAGCTTCCAAGCCAGCATTGGGCTGTTGGAGAACTCAGTGGCCCCACTCAGATACAGCAAAGGGGATATTTGCCCTCTGCCAAGCAGGACGGTTCACGACATGTGCAAAGAGGCAAGGCACATCCAGCCTGCTTTAGTTGCTCCTCCATCCTTGCTTTGGTTCGGGAATGAGAAGAGGACTATATTACCATGTCCACTCTACAAGCTGCATAATATGGACCCTTCTCAGGTCAGGTTTATGAAGGCAAGACCAGGACTACAGTGAGGGAGAGGCGCAGACCCCCCAGATCATGCCGTGCACCACCAACTTGCTCCCACCGCAAAGGCAGCACAGCTGTGTGCGCTACCCAGGGTCACGGACTGGGAAAGGAAGAGCAGGATCACAGGGAGTAACCAGGGGAGATCTTAAACCATGGGAGATTCACAGCTTCACGTGCGTCAGCTAATAAGAAAATTAAACTAGGAGTACAGGTATAGTCCTAGTTTTGCATTACAAGAAGTTTTCATTTCTTTCCTCCACCAGAAGCTGTTGTTTAATTCAGGCAGTCTCTTCCTCTTCCACTCCCCAAACAAGAGAAAATGTCATATTCTAGGGAAGTAGAGCTCCTCCAGGACACTAAAAGCATGTTTTCCAAATACAAGGGTTTTTTTTCCAGTTTGAAGTGAAGTATTCCAGACCAAATTGAGTTTAAAATCATGCTTTTCCAAGTCAAAATGGACATCGCAAATGGAATAATTTGTTTTGAGGCAGGTTAACCTCAAGAGGAGAATGACAGAGTTAAACCTTTTGGCGCTATTGAATCAGAACTTCTTATTCAGGTTAGTTTGACTTTTTCATCTTAACTGGGGACCAAAAATTTCAAAAACCCAACAAAATGTTGACACATCCAAATTTCCTTCAGGCTGGCAGGTCTATTCTCTAGCCACCCCTTCTTAAATGAAGATGGAAATATTAAGCCTCAGTTCATATGTCTACAGGCTTATTTTCTTTAGCTCCCATCTCTAAAATCTGGAGACCATAAATAGCCTGGTTTTTTCCTCCAGACTGCAACACAGCCTTTTAAACCAAACATTTGTAATAGTCACAGCTGTAATAAGTACAACGTTTCTTCAAAGGGATTACATTGGACTGTGGTTTTCAGTATTGCTTCGTTGTCTGTTGTGAAATCTCCTCACCATAAATTAATTTGATTCTATTATCTTTCCGATACGATCTGCTTTCTGACAGATCGTTTTTATCTTGGTTCATTCCTGTTTCTTATTGACAGCTCAGAGCACTGTCGAAGAGATGTGAGTTATTAATGTTGACAGAGTTTGTAATGGAATATCTTTTATCCAGCAACATATCCTTTGTAATGTTTTTATTCCCCCTTCTCTGGCTACTTTAAGAGGCTAAACAGAAAAATCAAACAATCCATACAGCTTGACTTTCCTGGAACCCTTTTCAGTTCTTTCTGGAACATCTTTCTACATCCACCGAGGATGTTATGGTATAAGGTGTTATTCATATTGGACAAAACTACTAAAACAATAACATACTGAAGGTTAAGTACAGTGCAATCCTGTTGGAAATCCAAGCACTGGATCAAGCACCTTAAAAGTAGTTCATATTTTTACAAAATGATGTAAGCCTATAATGCCAACCAACAAGAGAAACAAGGAGGAAAATAAGCAAGACAGCTTATGTACTACCCAAGCTTGAGATAACACCTCCCCATGCACCACCAAATAGGAGAAAAAAAGAGGCGTAAGGAGATTCAACCCATTAAGTCAGAGGTACTTGGCTAGATCACTGGAAATTAGGCACCTATCTACTTTCTGAGGCCTGACCCCTGGGTCAAAGTAGGGAGTTGAACCTAAATCTTCTCCATCCTGCCTTACCACTATCCTCAAAACACCCTTCCATTCCACATATGATTCATTTTGTCCTAAATGCCCACTAAAGGTTTTCTTTAAAACATTAAAACTGTGCAAGGAACACAAGAGAAGAATTAAACTGTCACGTCTCTCCCTCTGCACCTTCTCTGCTGGAGCAAATAAATTCCAGGCACCAAAACTTCAGCAGCAGTGATTGTAGTTATACCAGGGACAGCGGATAAAACACCTCTAAATCGGTGTAATTCTCTATTCAGGTTCCCCTGCAAAAGCATTTTACAGCCATCCTGGGTTCACGCTGCACAAGATACCAGGATTTATGATTGGGATTTAAACAAATCTGTGACTCCTAAGGAATGGGAAAAGGCTTTGTGTGCAGGGAGCATGACCCCTACCTGCCTCCTCTTGGGTTCCTATCTCTCTTTTCAAAGTGTATTGTGCTGATGCTGCCAGAGGCAGCAGAGGGTCCAGGTGTCCAGGGCTGGCCCAAACAGTCCCAGAATAGAGCAGGAACTATTCCTCCATCCAGAAAAAAAACCAAACAAAAAAAACCCTACACCACAAAAACACACAAGCCACACCAAACAAACAGTCCCAGGTTTCTGCCTGGAGCATGAGATTTTCCCTCTGGTCTCTTACAAGCCGAACCACCGGGAATGCATCTCTCCAACAGCCTGGCAGGAGGGGACCTCGCCTCCCGCCTCACTTGCGGGAATTCGCTAGGTCCGGGGCTGCCTCGATCTGACAAGTCCCTACGTTGACATTTACCGACGGAGAGTTTTTTCCTGACATCTGTTGGTTTACTTTGACCAGCTTCCACATTCTTATCTTACCTCCAAAATGATCAGGCCCTATTTCTTGGTATCTTTAGCAGTAGGCTCTTAAAGCTCAGCCAGCTTGCCTTCCAGTAAAGTTAATAGTACCTTTTCCCAATTATCTGGAGCCCTTGAGAGTCCCCTGTTATTACTGGAGTGTTTTTCATTAGCTGTGCTGGTTCCAGGCTGTAGGAGGATGGAGCTCAGCACAGGAGTTGAACTGTTCTGGACAGAGCAAACGAGAAACCCTGTAACACAATTAGAAGTACCCACAGGGTAACATATAACTTTACTGTCAAGCCCTGAAATAACACAGCTAGCTAATGAAATAACAAAATAAACTTTGTTTTAATTAAAATTAAGAACATTTTATCTCTCTCATTTTAGTCTTAAAACGGGGGCAGTTCAAAACTCACGATAGAACAAATGAAAAAAACATTTGCAAAGCGAGGGGCAAGGGGCGAGGGCAACGTCACCAGGTTTGGAGTGACCCGCACCACAAACTCCTGGCAGGATCTTTGTCTGAAAACAGCCTGCAGTAAGTGTATGCGAAGCACATTCCTAGTGAGGGGCTAAACCTTAAAAACCCAGGGAGGTTCTCCTGGACCCTCCCTACCTCCAGATTCAGGTGGAGCAGAGGATATTCCCCCCCATCCCAGGAGGCCCTGAAACTCAAGCAATGGGACGTGAACTGCTCAGGAGCCACCCGGACCCAAGAAGCGTGACCCAAACACAAGCAATCACCATCTCTGCTTTGTAACACCCCTGTCCCTCGTGCCTGGGGACAGCAGCCCTGCTGCCCGCGGGGAGTTCCCTTCCACTTTGTCTTCCCCCATCAGCAGCAGCTCGCTGCTGGCAGCGCTCCTCATTCCTCTGCTCCCAGAGCACCGGCGGTCACCAACACAGCCTTCGCTGCTGCCACCCCATGAACCCACACTGCTGAAAGCGAGTCTGGCACCTTGCTGCCTCCTGCCAGCTGGACTTTCCCAGCTGAGGCCATGCCAAAGACAGGTGGGACAAACCTGACACCTTGTCCCCATACAGCATCGTGGTGCACGCTGTGCAGACGTGCACACCGACAGCAGGCACGAGCAGGGCACCCAAACAGGTCTGACAGTGCGTGGCTTTGCTGCTCCAGCTGCTATTAAAGCCAAACACCGTTTATGCTATTCTCATTTCTCCTGGCCTCTTTCTCCTACAGCTGATTGTTTCTTAACTGTTCAAAAGCCTTGGAGGGGCCCCGAGTTATGCTGCAAGAGGGACATCGCTGTGTCCCTTGCACTTGCCATGGTTATTCAGCACAGGAATGAGCCTGCCTTGAGAGTTCCTAGCCAAACAAGCTGTGTTATAGAAGCTTTATGCACACAAATGGAGAAGAGGTAAAAACAATCAGCTTTCCTTTTTTATATATACAAACAGTCATTCTGGCAAAAGGTATTGGGGCAAGAAATATTCCATGCTTGACCAGTTTTAAGGAACAATGGAGGTATGTGGAGAGCTAGACTATATGGTCAGAGTCTGATGAAAAGCAGAAATTACCCAGGGGAACCAAATCCTCTTGGTTGAAATCCCAGTTTTCTCTCAGAAGTTCTCCAACAAATTTTCAACAGTTTCTATATAACCTTTTTTAAAACCAGTTTGATATCTAGTCCTGCTGTAAGTGAGCCTTGAGAAATTTTCTGGTCTCTTAATGCTCCATGTATGTGTATACCACCAGTACATCCACTATAGATATGGATGAGTGCTTCCACACAGGACAAGCACCAGTGAAATTCCAGAAAGAATCACTTCATATATGTATATTTTGATGCATCTATCTCTTATTCTAAAATTCCACATAACCTCTGGGACACCACATTCGTTCATTGTCTCCAGTATTCCCTAGCCATTTCTGCTTGCATAAAGTGAGTTAGGGAAGACAGATCAGAACTAGACTGGAAGTGTGTTAGAGCAGGGCTGATCTGTTGGTTGGGTTTTTCCTGCTCGCCCCCATCTGTGCCTGAGTCCAGTGGAAGCACAGGTAAGCCATAAACCATACTACATCCTTACACCCCCTCGTTGCCAAGTCTGAATGATACTGGAGGCTGCTCTGTGGGGAGCATTAGAAGGTGTTCAGAAGGCAGATGGCTCCTTAGCCCGTTTAGAAAATCAGGCCCCTCGAAGTCCAACAGATCAGGCACCCAACCCCTGATTTCTCAGGCAATCACCTGCCCAAGCCCAGCAGTTGGCTCACTGCTTTGAGACACATCTACAGTTTCCCAAAGAAACTAGCAGGATCTGTAGCTTGCTCTGGAGGTCACCAAATGCAGAGCATGGAAAAAATAAAATCCCAGACTAAAGAGGAAGTAACATCCAAAGCCAAGGAACATGAAGTCAGCTGAGAGATCCTCCCTTGCTTACTGTGAGAGCTCTCTTGCTCTGGAAGGGACTCAGAAGATGGGCAGCCTTCTTTCGATCAAAGTTTAATTAAACTCTTGACCGCAACCATTGGATCTAAAAGACCTTCAAGTTACAGGGAAATCTGTCAGTAACCAGGCAGGACTGTGGCATGCAGCTGTGGTGGGGTCTTTGTGCCAGACATACAGATGAATTTGCTCTTTCTACAAGGTCTAATTGCCAGAAGACCTGAGCTACCAGAGAAAGCACAAGGCAATGAAGGATACTTCTAAAGTGACCAATGTTGGTGCTGCAAACCACAGTGTGAGCAAAGCTCTTTAAGGCTCTTTGATGCTGTGGTTGAATTGCTTTCTGATTAAAACCAGCTCAAATTTGCTTACATGTGCTGTAATTGTATCTAGAGGCCTGCTTTGTATGCTGTCTATGACAAATATTAGATGTCCATTAAAAGCAAAGAGGCTTCCAAAAGCCAGAGCAGGAAAGATTAAGGGAAGAGGTGTGAAAGGAAAAGAGCAGAGGAATAGGAATGAAAGTCTCAGAAGCAAACTCAGGATGTCAAGAAATAAGAAGTGATGTAAAAATAACATAGGAGGTCAATCACCAGTGATACAGTTCACATTCAAAACCTGCGTATCTTAAATGATCTAAACTTGTTCAATCCAATAAAAGCAACAGTTTTCATTATACACTTACCATAGGGAAGTATTATTTCTGCATTGGCTTACAAATTGTCTCCCTCTTTCTTTCTCAAACTCATCACAATCTTAACTAATACAAGTAAATCTGTGCGTGAAATATGAACCACTGGCAGCTCTAAGGCTCACTTTTCATCCCAAGCCTAATGGGCAAAGCACTGTGATTTCATTTCACGAGCTTTTCCAACTGAGCTCAGAGTCGATCATTTGCCAGAGTTTGACTCTTGCAAACAGCCTGCCAGAGCCGCTGAACTCATGGGGCCAAATCCATCAATGGTGCAACTCCAGCTGACCCAAGACACTTTAGGCCAGAGACTAGTTTGTTCCAAAGCACTGAAAGTGTCTCTTGAGACCTGTGATCACAGAACATTGTCATAACACTTAAGAAGTTACGGTATGTTAATTAAGAGTTGTTAAAAGATATGTATGGCCCTGCCTGTGCTTCACTTGGATGTGCACAAGAAGCCAAGTTCATTTATAACAAGGGAAACATCACCTGAGCGCTGCAGCTCCACGGGATAGAGAAGTGGCTGTCCAGCACAGTGGGACAGGCTTTCAGGTGGAAGCTGTGTCTTTCCATCTCCAGCACAAGGTTCCTGGTCCTTCAGCAGTGCTACCAGGCTCAGTTACTCATTTAAATGCCCGAACAAATAAACCATGTATTTTCCATCTAAAATAGCATTGGCACTTGGTGCCCCTCTGCAGGACAGGAGCTCTTGTAGCTCAAAGGGGCTAAAAGAACTAACTCTCAGGCAAAACCAGGCAAAGAGCCTATAAAGCTTGATAGATAGTGGGGTTTCCCCTATACCCAAGGGAAATGAGAGATGCCACATGTATTTCAATACATTTGCTACTGACCAGTTTCAAGCATGGCAAAGATGAGGTGCAAACACCTACTGATAGAATTAAAGGCTGCTATAGAGGGTGGAGTGAATCAGACCTCAAAGCAGCGAGTCCCAGGAGACCACTCCCGTGACCAGAAACTAAACACATGCTTATGCAGAAGAGCTGGACCTCCAGTCGTTTTCCCACGTCAAGAATATTTTTTTTAGCTTTTGGAAATTTCTTCCTGCAACAAACAGGGAAGAAGAGCCAAGGCTACAGCAAGAGACATGCCAGCCCTTGCCTGCTCTGCAAGGCGGCCAACAAGTGCATCCTGGCCCCGTGGCAGTCTCAGCCACTGGTCTATGGACACTGTGGAGCATCCCATGGTGGAGAGCCCCAGGACCACTGCCGAGGGAACCAAGATGGCACCACAGCTCTGTGCAAGGACCCAACGCTTATCAAAGCGCACTGGGAGCATCACTTTCTACACTCCATACAGGGGCAGAAGGACTTGGCATTACAGCCTCGCTTAACCCACTCCTGAACTCTTCAGAAAAACCTGAGCAGCCCAAACCAAGGCTTGCAAGAGAGCCAGTTCCCCCACCCCTGCCTACTGGACAGCCTCCCGACTGCTCCGCTCCCAGGAGGCGTGAGATGCCCTGGCCCAAACCCTACACCTCTCCCAGCAGAGTGAAGTCTGGAGCCACCTCTGTGTGCCATTTTCATGCCTTAACCAAAGGGCTGCTGGGAGGAGTCACTCCCCACAGAAATTGCAGGGAACACAGGAAGGTTCCTTTAAAAATTTCATTTTTGACAAAGCTGCAATTTCCAAACAGGGGTTAGGGAGACAGTAGCGGGGGGAAATAGGTTGTCAAAAAATTCTTATAGTGCTTTGTTGGATCTGGATGCAAAGAAATCAGAGAAAGGATAAAAAGTAGGGACAACACACTACAAAATACATTAGAATAATTTCAATCCTTGGCAAAAGTATTTCAGTTCGCATTGCTTTTGGTAATATATCTTAAAATGTCAGTAAAAGCATTGTACGATAGCCTGTGAAAATAACATGGTCTTACAAAGAAATATGTCATTACTGCTTTCTGCTTAACTACCCTAGAACAGCTAGCTACAAGAAAACATGAATTGCCAGGAAGTTAAGTGCATTAATTGGAATATAAGGAGGTGTTGGATTCCTCATCAGAGAAAGGCACTTTTGCTGAGCAACAATGATTATTAAAAAATTCAAGTCTTGCAGTTTATACTCCAAATCTAACAGGCAAGAACTTTCCATAGTTACTTTAAGAACATTTTCATAATATTAAGATGATACACAGTTAATTCATTTTAAGCCAATTATGCAGAACAAACAACAATATTTGGGTGGATCTAGGAAAGCAAATAATGTTTGTTTCCAAAAGAACTACATGGAGCATTCATTGACTATTCTGCTAGGTAGCTCTCCAGTTATTCACTTTTTAGCAGAGAGTTGGCAGGAGCTAGCACTGAACTAAGGCAGCCTGTCTTGTGGCTAGGTCCCTGTTAAGCTGAAAAATGGGAGAAGAGAAAATTAAGTCCGGAATAAAACCAATACAAGAAAAAAAAAAAAGGGCAGAAACCTTAAATGATGTCAGTGCTTACACCTCAGATGCTCTCAGTCAAAGAAAGCAATGTTAACTCAACCCCATCACACATCCTGTGTGTTCTAGAGTAATCGTTAATGGGTGTAAGCCCAGAGAAGAGAGAGGAGGGACAGAGAGCATCTCGCATCCTTTGGACTCCGTGTCACCAAGCCAGCTCTGTATGCAAGTTTGGGCTGCCCTAGAGGGGCTCTGATTTACAATTGCCTCTCACAGGGATGCTTAGCACCATCCTCCTCAGAGAAAAACCTGCAGAGGTGGAGGGAAGCACCCGGGAGGTTGCACAGGGAATGAAAGCACACGCGCACCCTGGTGAGCAGGGCCAGGACAGCCCTGGGAAAGAGCAGGTTCAGGGGCCCAGCAGCTCTCTGCCAGTGGCTCCTCGGGGTGCTCGCAAGCAGAAACAGGACAAGCACAGAAGGTCCCTCTCAGCTAGCAGACTGCAGGTTGTGTGCCGTGGTCACCAGCAGGACAACAAACAGGAGAAACAAATACTCAACTTAAAGCAAGTGGCAGCTGGGGAATATCCCCAACTTTGGCACACCTGATCTACCAATTATTCTTATTTGTCCCTGTTTGTTTCGCCTAAATTCCTAGTCCTGTTCTTGAAATGCCAGAAGATAAAAAAGTGACAGTAACTGAATTGCACATTTTACAAAGCTCCTCTGAACTTGGCAGCAGGCTCTGAATGTCCTCAGAGCACTCAAAATTTAGGGCCTGAATCAATTCCCATTGGAGCTTTTCCATTCATTCAACAGCAGAGGCATCAGGATGGAGGCAAGGCGGCAGGCAGGGGAGGGCAGCTGCCCGGGAGAGCGGGCAGCCAGGATGCCTGGATTGCTTTCCCATCCCTGTCCCCAAAGTCACAGCCCAACAAGCCCCTGCACCTCCCCACAACTGTCTCTCCCTCACCCCATCTTTGAGGGCAGCATTTGGCCATTTTAGCTGCTGCAGCTCTGCCCAAAATTCACCCTTTTCAAAAGGGGTTTCCCTCCCCCTGATCCACAAGCTCAGAGACCAGAGATGAAGCCTGGGAAAGTCCAGCCCAGAAAGGAACATTTTAGATAGGCGTGAATATGTAAAAGCAGGGTGTGGGAGACTGCACAGGCTTTGCCAAAACCAGACTGCCCGGGTGCTAATAAAGTCCCATTCGACATCCCGAACTCCTGGAAAAAAACCTCTTCACTTCTCCAGGATACTTGAGCAGAGCGGGGAGGTGGGAGGCAGCTAAGCGTTAACAGCTTGTACTACGGGATCGGGGCCTCCATCGAGGTCAAAGACGCTCTTTATTCCTGGAACATCTCCAGTCCCTGGCTGCCCTTGAAACCTGGGAACATAGCCACCTTTGCCCCACCTTCCCTGGCTGTGCCAAGCTCAGGCTGGCCACCACCCAGATTTGGGGCCACCAATTCTCATTTTTAAGTAAAAAGGGGGAAAGGGAAGAGGAGAGGAACCAAGACATGGGAAGGTCAAGTGCCTTCGCCAAGGCTAAACAGCACATCAGTGGCGGAGCTGGCATTCGAGCACAGGAGCGCCTGTTTTCTACGCCAGTGCTAAAACATCCAGACCACCCTGCTGCCTCCGAGACCACACCGCCTCTGTGAAATGTGTGGAAATTCGCAGGCATTTTCCCTGATTTTTACAGGGATTTTTTTTGTTGTTGTTCCACACTTGGCTCACAGCTGTTTGCCAAAGTCAAATTGCTGAGGTGTTTCTGTCTCTTTAAAACTTCATAAACAGACACTTGGACAAAAACCATCAGTGAATCGCAGCTGCAGTGGGGGGATTCGATTTAGCCATGGCAGGCTGAAAGCGAGAAACCCAAACTGGGATACAGCCCCATCCCTCAGCCTTCCCAGGCAGGGGCTCACAGCCACACACAACCCCACCGGCATCGCCCACAGCCCCTTTGCTTGGCATGAAAGGTGGTGGTGTCTGGAGAACCAGACTACTCTTTGATTCCTCCCAACAAATAAAACAGCATTTTCTGCAATAGCCGTTTTACTCCTTACTTCCAAAGGAAAATAAATCAGAAAACGTTCAGGTCCCCTCCTGTTCCAGTGCTACCGGGCTCTGCTGCAGCTCACCACCCATATTTCAGCAGGACAGTGCCAATTTACTCAGCTGAGCATCTGCACCTTGCCCCCAATCTGCTGGGCCATATTTCCCCAATTTGTCAGCTTGCTGCTCTGCTTGTGAGACATGCACAGCCTGAGTGTCTTGAAAGCCAGCCAGAAACCCCTCCTGCCCCTTCTCAGTACTCATCCCTGTCCGGGTGATGCATGAGTTGAAGGAGACTTCACTCCTACCCAACACACCTACCCTCGAGGTCCCTGCCGATCTCACAGCCTTTTCTCCAGACCACACAACTTCCTACAGACCAACGCCAGGGCACATCGGGTGCATCAGGGTAACTGGGAAAGATATTCAAGGCTTACCTCAGGCAGAGGCGATGCCACTAGCAAAGCACATGGAGATGATGTGACTATTTTTTCCTCCTTTAAAAAAAGAAAAGCAAAACACCAACAGGTCTGCAACCAAACCACATTCTGCAACTTGCCACCGAGGTTCTGCACAGCAAACAAAAGGTTAAACAAACAAAACCCAAGCAATGTCTCAGGCTTGCCAGATGCAAAAAAAGCTTTCAGCCAGTGACATTCCTCCTTCCCCAGCTGTAGGTTCATATTTTTAATGTCAGATTGCAAAAATAATAAAAAAAGGGGGGGACAAGGCAAAAAAAAAAGCAAACATTTAGCTCACAACTGGGTGGGAAATGAACTGGAAGCTTGCATTTGTGTATATTTCTCCCTGGTGAAGAGAAGCCAGCTGGTATGTGCAAGGTCCTGAAAACCTGTCCTGACATCGGCAGAAGTGTGACCAGCAATACCTCTCCCGTGCCGGCTCATGCGTTTTCTCCTATCTCACTTCATCTCTCACTAAGCTCAAGCGAGCCCGTGCTATTGCAGATTTATCGCCATCTGAAAAACATTAAATATCTCAGGGTTTCAAATATTTGCAGAGAGATGAAGAAGTGGCTGTGATGGAACTGTCTCTTTCTGGCATAAAGCTATCAATTTTCCACAAAAGTTGAGGCCTGGATTTTTTTTTTTTTTAATTTTATTTTTTTACCCCTGGTAAAACACTGTAACAAATGACTTGTTCCCCTTCTAGCGAGTGTGAGGGAAGCGGACAGTCATTATTACCAAATGTGTGCACGCACAAGTAACTAAGGGAAAATAAATCCCATTTGAAGGTTAATTAACTAAGGCAGGGTCACAGCTTGACAATCTGCCCTCAGCAAAGGGGAAGCACAACGTCGGAGGGTCCACGAAGCAGAGCCGTAATGAATTGTGACTCGAGGCTTGTCTATGCAGGGAAATTACCGCACAGTGAGCTACAGGCTGGATTTATAATGCTCACTCCACATTTATAGCATTAGACCCTTTGTGCAGGCTAATTAGGAGCTAGTTTACCTCATTTACCTTCTGACAAATGCTTCTTTGCACAGAAGCCCACAAGAGCAAATTGAGCCCCATCAGCTCCTTGGATTTTGCCCACACCCGCTGGCTTTGTACAGCGACTGGCAAGTCCAAGCTGGGGAGCAAAGGAGGGGTTAGGAGAAACACGTTCAGCCCCCAGCATGTGAGCAAGAGGTTGGGCTTAAGCTCAACACCCTTAAGTGCCCCCCAAAAGCCCCCAGGTTTGGACAGAAACAAACTTGCAACAAAAGCGATATCCAGCCTTGGGAGAAGACTGAGGGTGAAGCGATGGAGAAGCCAGAATGCATGGGTCATCCCAGCATCTCGTTCGGTACGCTGCCCGCCCCATCCCTGCTGTGGCTGCGGTGCCTCTTGCAGGCTCCCGTGCCCAAGGGAGCAGGAAAAGCCACAGCAGTTTAGCCCAGGAGGCTGCAGGGAGTCAGAGCAATGGCAGCGAAGAGAGCCATGCTTTCGGTGCGAGGCACCAAGGAGCACTGGTGGAGGGGAGTAGGGCTGAGCCCAACCTAGATTCCTTCCAAGGAAATTTCTAAAGAGGACCAGCTGGCTCACTTTCATTCTGCCTGGCTTCTTGGCCAAGCTGAAGGGCACCAAGCCAACATCAGGCCACCTCAGTGCTGAACCAATACACCCACCACAGAGGTTTTGTGCAGGTCGGCTATTCTGCTTGCACCCTTTTGCTATACAACAAGCACGAAGGGAGTTTGGCGTCAGCATGCTGCAGAGGTGGGCTGTGCAGGCAGCAGCCAGCAGACGGTACAAGGGCCAGAGCTGGCATGGGCAACACCAGGCTGGAGCCTAGCCAGTAAAGGCGACAATATCATGCTCCCACACACCGACAGCTATCTAAAGCCAAGTCCTTTAGGGTTGCTTCACAGCTGCAGGGTCACAAGTGCAAAACTAGGCAAGACACCAGGTGCCAAAAGTGCTGGGGAAGGTCAAATAGGCCATCACCGGTTAAAAACAAACACACATCTTTTGGCATTTTGAGGCACCATACAGGCAAGGATATTAGCAGATGTCAGGAGGAGGAGTTGTGGGAAGAGCTATCAGATTGGGATCTGCTGCCAGCCCCTACAGGGACCTCAAAAAAAAATCATTTCACCTCCCTGTGCTCCTTTCCCCGCAATAACAGAAGGCAGGTGACCTCCTCTAAGGGAAAATTTTCCAAGTCTTAGGGGGTGGCAAAGTTCTGATAAGAAGCAACTCAAGCCATGGCTTTCTCGGTGAAGTGTGGCTACTTTCACACCTCATTTCCCCACGCCGCAGAGAGGATGGCTGAGTTTCAGGGAGTCACTGCAAGGTGCAAAACATGCTTTCTGTCCAACAGGGTCTCCGACACAGTTAAACAGGCCAGCCAGTTGGGGACACACCATACGGTGGGCTAAAAGCTCCCCCTTTTGGGGAGATCCCTTTGGAGACAGCTCCGGCACAGGGAGGAGGTGTCTGGCAGACACATTTCCGTGCTAAAACCAGAGATTGGCAATCATTTCTGCTCTTATCTCTCATCTGCTGTGGAGCTAATGAAAGGGGTTCACTATTAACATTCAATCACATTCCTCCCCTTGGGGCTTGGAAGTCCACCACCTCCTGTCTGCAGCAGCAGTTTTTCATTTGCCACTATCTCATTTTTCTTTTCCTCCTCCCAAACTGTGGGTTTCACAAAGCTTCTGAGACAGCTGTTTTACTGAAAAGGAAATGCTTAAAGCCAGCTTGACTACAAGGTGAGCCCTGCTGAAGGCTCAAGGCAGCTGGTGAAAAGACTGTCTTCTCCCCAGTGGTCCAAAACCCAAAGGACATGGAGATAAAACTATCGGAGAAACTGCTGAAGCGAGAAACAGGCATACAGGCCACCGAAAGACAGAGCAGATCCCAAGAGGCACCGTCTAAGCAAAACCATATGGCAATCTCGGCTGAGCCATCAAGAGATGTATTCCTACCCGGCGCCTGCTAGCATAGTCTCCAAGCACCTCGTAGCAGTCCCTCTTTCAGCACAGAGGCATCCCAAGTGACCTGCCCAAAGTGATAATACCAAGCCAGCCATTCAGCTAAGATCTCCTGAGTCTCCTGCATGACCCTTTTCTCTTCCTTGTCCTTTACCTTGCTTTTTCTTCCCCCCTCCTCCACCTTTTTCTTTACTTTCCATGCATAAATATTCTTCCATTATGCACTCCTAACTCATCATCATCTAAGACTCTTTCACCTACTCTTCTCGGTCTAAGCACTGCAGAATCAAGCATCTCACAAGCTTTCACAACGTTGGCATCACACTACCAGCACTGGCCAATTCCCTGTGAAAGCAATTACAAGAGGATGTTCCATCATGGCCCATCAGATGAGCCCTTTCACCAAGATGCACAAGAAATTTAGGAGAAGGAAAAACACCAGTGGGAAGAGAAAAAAAAAAAAATCTGTGTTTTTAGTTTTATTTCCAATGGTCTGTTTCAAAGTGCAGATTCACGTTCACCACTGGATATAGAGATTACATGCCCATGAAAAAGTAGATGGCCCTTTCTCTACAAAAAACAGCCTGGGGAATAAAATAGGTATAAAGCTACATATTCTGCAGGCTGGTCCTATGATGTCATGGCCCACTGATGTGTGCATACTGTCATATGTTTACCTACTAAAACATAAATAATATTTTATGTAGGAGTCCATTTACAAGGGGGTGTTTATGCAGAAATGGGAGGGCCTGTTCTACAAGAGCGAGGGGAGGTTAAAAGGGCTGTGTTGCTGCACTGATTTACAGGCTGCCTGATTTAATTAGTATTTGAATATGAATTTTGGGGGGCTGTGGGTGGTCATTCACAATGGAATGCCAATATCATCATTTGAAGGCTTTTTATTTGTTTCATGGGCTCATGTAATTGTATGAAACCAAACCACATGAAACTGCAAAAAACCTAAAACATCTTTTTTAGGTACATTTGTACGGCACCTTTGCCCAAAATACCACAAGAAGCAGATAAGAACCTTTATTTCACAACCTGTAAGGGCAAGGCTGCAACATCCATTACACAGCCACATGCCCTGGGGAACAAAGAGGTTTCGCAGCCTCCTCCAGCACAAGGAGGAACGTGGCTTCCACCGATGCTGTCCTGACCATGAGGCTCCCCTCCCTCACACCCCCACCCGCCTCATATTTCTATGCTGTGTGCGCTCATATAGTCTCATTCTTATTTTAAGAACATTAATATATACATTTGAAAACCCAAACCATTAAAAAGTAGTTGGCTCGGACTTTTACTGGAACACGTGCACAAATATGTTGTTTGGATATTTTTACGGCCATTAACTTTTCCATATATAACCCAGACCTCCCATTAGGTGTTGTGAACTGGATCACCTCTTTACTTGCCAAGTTATATTTCAATTAAATTAAAGTCACCTTTGGTCCTAATGAACCCCTGTTGTTTGCCTAATGCCATGATTAATTCCAGCTGCAAGAAATGGTATTAGCCTGGGTGGGTACATGGTTGAAGACTCCGATTCTCCTCCAAGATTTATGGGTGCTAGAGAAGGCTCCATAATTCGTATTGCTGAGTGTTGCCTATTCAGGCAATAAACAGAGGCCTTTGCCACAACAGGCCTCCACTAGTGCTTCAGAAACTGGGATTCACCCTAAATTCATTCCTGCAGCAGAAACGTAACACATTTCTTCGGGCACAGATACCCAACTCCTTTCTTCCAAAGCTCGGCAGAAAGGGAGGCATCCCAAAGACCTTGAACAGTCACCGGCTGGCAAGCACCCTGCCTGGGGAACAGCACAGCCAGGAGGGATTGCAGCCCGTACTCTCCCATCCACACCCTCCAGAGATGAAGGGTTCCCTCAGACCATATTACCACACTAGATTTACAGGGCCCAAAAGAGAAAAGCAAGCAGGGACCAGATTTTGTCCTATGATCAGAGATGTGCTGAACTCTAATTCTAGGGCTAATGATTTATTTTGGATCCGAGAGTGTCTACTTAACATGGAAAAGTAGCATTGGAAGTAGAAGCCACAGGCCACCAAAACCCCAGGTGTCTCACATACATGTCTAGCCATTACCATGCTCAGAAGGAAGAGGACAGCTCTCAACACCCTTGAGAGGCTGCACTCAGTGGTGAACTCAATGCCATTAGAGTGACCTGAAGCACATCTACTGGACCTTCAGGAGATGCAGACATGAGAAGCTCACCCATGAGCCAAAACCCACGTATGGGATGAGGTCTCAGCTTTGCCAAAAGGGTGCTGCCTCAGTGCTGTAGCAGGACCCAGACTCTAGGTACCCCAGCACTTAAGAGCAAAGGTCCATCCAAGCGCAGAATCTCTTTCTGAACAATTTCCTATGAGGTAAAGATTTCCACGTTCGACGGCCACTGATGAGCTTGTCCTTTGTGACTATCTAATCCTCTTTTTATCCCACTTGCACTTACGGTCACCATGGCATCAAATGGCAGTGTCCCACCGCTCCGTTACCTGTGGGGTAGCAAAGGCAGGTGCCTGCCAGGGCACAACGTGATGCTGGAGGAGTTGTCAGCTCTGGCCCCAGTATCTAAATTCTGACTGTACCACTCAGATCCAAACAGAAGATCATAGTGACCTACAAAGCTCTTGCTTTTTTTTTTATTTCACAGATTTACATTTATTTGTGAATTTATCTGTGGCCAGTCCTTTCTCCACTCCCTTCCCCTCCTCCTCTCCATATTAAGGCCATAGAAGTTGCTTCAGCATTCAAGAACATGACTAGATTATCAGTCCTTTTCTTTTATTAGTGCCAGTGGCAATCTGATACCATGATCCAGCCTGGCCACTTGCTTCACACCTTCCCAGCTAGCATAAGCTGTCCTTAATCATAGTTGCAGAGATTTCCAGGGAAGAGGGGGAACTCAGCAAGTCTGGCACCACAAACTCAGAAAATAAAGCACAGTTCAGACTGTCCAGAGATGGAACAGGATAAGAACAGATGGAATATCTCAACTGTATGAAAATTTCTGCTTTCTCCTCCTCAAAAAAATCATCACTACAGAGAAAAATTCTGTTCTGTTGCCAGAACCCTGCTTTAGGATTGTATCTGTGCGAGATGATACCTGTCACTGACATCCAAGGCAGTCCTTCCCTGACAATCAGCCTACAGGATCAATTCTTAGGAGAATTCTCCCGCATTTAAATCCAGATAAATCAGGAATAGCTCAAGCTGGATGGAGTTTAAGATAGAGATGAGAATAAGACCTATGACTTTTAGAGAGGCCAGATTAGCAGAAACAAGTATCCATTAGTCAAAGGTTCAGAACTGTCTTACTTCGTACAGCACTTCAATACAAATCACAGTGTAAGCACAGCATTGAAAAAGTTGCACAATTATCGTATTCAGTTCCCATGACTTCCCTGCATCCACCTCACCTGGACCAGGACTGCACTTGAGCAAGAGTGAAAAGGCAGAGCCAAACCATGTTACATATAACTCTGCAAAGAAATACAGAGGTTCAATAGGCTTCAGACAAACCCAAGAATAACCATTACACTGTGGAAAGTATTTGCCATTAAAACATTTTTCATTAAAAGTGGCATTTCTGAGACTTCTATCCTGCTGAAAAGCAATACCAGCCTCACATCAGAAAGTCTTTAAGAAAAATTTCCATTGCTATAATTAACTTCTCTGTTCAGGTTGTATTGTTCCCCTTTCACAGAAAATCTCAGCAAAATTTCCATGGTTTAAAGGCAGCCAAAAAGGTGTCCTGTTCCATTTTTCAGGAGGAACTTGTGGTCACAAGGCATCTAGGAGAACTTTAAGCTATACATAGGGTGCAGAGCAAACACATCTACTTCACTGAAACCAAAGGCAAGCCAAATGAAAGGTCCAGCTCATTCTGTAAGCCAGCTTTGACACTGGAGCGGCTACAAAGTACTATCTGTTGGCCAACAGTTGCCACAGGACCCCAGAAGAATCAGTAATAATGCAAGAACCAGGCTTGTACAGCATATTCCTTTTCTTGTAAGCTTCATTGCTGACTTGCAAAATAAGATGTAAAGAGCCTACAGAATGAAGACAAAAATCTTAGAGAATCTAAAAGGAAACCCAAGAAACTCAAGCAAACTGTACCCCCACTGCAGCCAACTTCTAATCCAACTTCATTTCAACCCTGCCATTACTCCAGCAGGGAGAGACCCTCATACATAAATTGGTGTTGGTCCCAGCAACTGCAAATTCACTTTTTCCAGACAGGTATAGCCTTGAATGAGGCCCTGTTATTTCCCCGATCTGTTTCTGGGTTGCTAGCACATGCAGATTATTGGACCAGCCACTACGGGAACATGTCCCACACGATGTGTTACTGTAAAGTCTCCTGGTTTGTGTGCTGCATTTCAGAGATGTGAGGGGGCAGGCAAGACCCCCCAGAGTAACACCTAGAACAGAACTTAACCCAGTTACTCCTCCACTGAGCCCAGTAACTTCCAAGTGGCCAGGACATCAAAGAGAACATTCATACTGATTTTAAGACCAAAGATGAAGATTCCACTATTTCTCTTTGCAGCTTGCTCCTCACTATTTAAAAAAAGAGAAATGTGCCGTAATTCCACTTTGAATATAGGTCTGGTATCCAGCTTTTATTTTTCTCCCCCCAACCCCAAGGAGATTAATTAATACATTTTCTCCTGGTGATAGCAGTCCACATACTAACAAAGTCATATCAATTTCATCTGTGAGATGAAAATATTTAACTTCATTCTCTTATCCTTGCGAGCTAACACTGAAGACACTGATGCAATGATTCTGTTGATTTCTCCATTCCCCCTAAAAATGTTGAACCCATTCTCCCACTTTTTCTACCCCTTGATCAGTCTTTACTGAAGTTAAAAAAATAAAACTGCTGTGAATTGGGTAGGGAGGGGGCAGAAACAAAGGAGAAAAAGAAAGCAAGCCTAGTTTATGTCCCTCAAGACAAAGGAAACAAAGATAGTTCAACTGTCCCACGAACATGGAAATACAGCCAGCTAAACACCACAAAGAGCCCAGAACTAGATGCATCTCGTGCATGTTGCCGCGCTGAGAATCATTAGGAGATCGGTGAAGTGAGAGACCATTTTGGTCAAGAACATATGAAAAGTGAAGGTTGCAATGATGATTTCACTGGAATCATTCCTCAGGAAAGCCTTATTTTCCTTTAAAGCAGAATTTTCTTACGTTTCAGGAAATGGGTCAGAAACAGCCTTGCCACTCAAGCTGCCTACTTCCAGGATACAACTCTGGAGCCCACATGTCAAAGAGCTGGTCAAGACACTGTGAAACAGCTGGTCTCATTCCCAGCAGAAGACATCTTGCCTGAGTACAAGGCATCATCTCAGCTCTTCTGCTCCAAAGCCAAGGGCATCAGGTGCTCAGCCCCTCCCCAGCCCCCATAATACCAGCTCTAATGCTGCCTTCTGCATCAAAGCAAAGCAAACTTGAATAGTGCCCATTTTTGTGGGCTCTGGCTTCCAAGGTCCAGAACGAGTGTTGCCAGAGACTGGTGTTCTCTTTGTAAAAGCCATGTCCTGTTTTGCTACTAAATCTTGGTCCAGCAAAACTCGATCTTTGGCACATCTCCCCTCTCTGTACACCACTTAAATATCACTGACACATATAATTAACACCAGGTCAAACACACCACTCTAACATTTTAGAGAATCTGGTTTCAGCTGCTGTACTGAAGCTCTTTGATTGTGCCAAAGATAGGTAACAGACACCAGGACATAAAGCAGGGTCAAGAAGTATCTGCAGAAAGTTTTTCACCCAATCAGTGAAAATTTTAATCTGTATTTTAATTGCTAACTAAAGAAAAAGGGATTTGTTAGAATTACTGTCTCTGTATTGATATAAAACCTGTTTACACACAAAGAATAAATGCATGTTTTATATATAGAATAAGATATTATACAGGCCTAAATGATGCCCAAAAACCACCTAAAGATTGGCTCTAAAGCTGAACAGGCTGCTGTCTTGACCCTCACAGTTAGTCAAGGAGACAAATCACCCAGAAGAAGAGTCAACCTCAAATTTCTTCTGGACCTGCTTGGGTCCCACTAACACATCTCCGTTCCTTCTCAAACAAAATGCTCAATGCCTCGTCCAGAGACCTGGACAAACAACTAAGAGAGAATATACTAGGAAATCTCAGCAGAGCATGAAGTTAACAAGAGGCGCAGATGCATTCCCCAACATTTAGTAGCTTCAGTTTGAAATGTATTTTCTTTCTGTGCCATTAGACACTGCTCAGCCCCAGGACCTTGTGCCAGATGCAAGGATCACCTGGTGAAGTCTCCGGCTGGAGCTGCATGGACAGGCACATTAGATGAGCATGGCTTCTGCTCTGCTTGTGGTTAAGCCCATCCAGGAGGAGGAATTCCCAGAAATCCCAGATGCTGCAAACACATCCTTCCCCAAGAGGAAAAAAATATTTCCAACATGGTTTCACAGAGCCAAAAGACCTGTTTTGTTGAATTAGTGTTTGATTACACTCCCAGCTACACCTGATCTCCTTCACAGCTCATTCACCACCCCCCGAGAAACACCTGTAGTAAATCACCCCCACCTGTCCTAAAACAACATGGCTGGATAAGAAAAACAGAAGAATCAGACTTCAAAAGCAGTTTCACATACTACTGAAACTTCTCCCACCCTGGACCATTGCAAGCACATATGTTGCTCAGTTGGTTCATTCACCATGAAACCTCAGATTCTGCAGGTGACCTTCTGCTGTCTCACCAGCCTGCATTACTACATGGGATAATTTAGCAGACAACACAAATACATCCCATCCCTTACCTTCAGAAAGCCTCAATACGCTGTTTTTAAAGGTCCATGCAATGTAACAAAACAAAATAACATTGCTTTGCAGCAAAAAAAATCTACGTTCCAATAAGGTTTGCTTTTGAATACAAAATATACATCAAAACAATGTTTTAACCTTCCCTTTGACAATATAAATAAAAGTAACTGCCAACCATGTCACATCTCAGTCCTCAAACCTAGAAGAGGAGCCCTGTTCAGACAGGGACAAAGTTAGCCCTAAGCAGCATCACAAAGAACTTAACCAGAATGAATTTGTGAAACACCACAGGAGAACTAGAGACAGACATGAACAGGGTAAAGTTGTGATAAGCTCCATGTGGGTACAACAAAGCAATAACAATAAATATATGACAACAATCAGCTTCACATTTAGATTCATCTCCCCAAGAATAGTAAATATTTCTCACCTGTGAGCCCATGACATATGGAGACACATAAGGCCAAGAGGACAAGTTGGCTGCCTGGCGTAGCTGGCGGACCACCTTCTCTTCCTTTGGAATAAAACATGCCTCTGTGTCCTTACCTTGCAGTCCAGGTGCAAGTTTACAGCCAGGTACTGCTGTCCTCTTTGACCACTGATCCCAGCTGCTGGCACCCCAGGGAACCTGGGCAGAAGACAAAGCAGAGACCCATCACAAGCTGCCCAAGATGTTCCTCTCCCCCCAACTCCCAATCATCCAATTCTGTCAGTCACTAACATCTTTCTAAAGCAAGTCCTGGTAGATATGTGGAACATGGACTGCCCTAGTAATGATGGCTTAAAAGCTGCAGCAAACATCTCCTTGCAAATGGGTAGAAGAATCCAGGGCAGGTTCTTCCCTTTCTCTAATGACATCCCAGATGGAGCCTACTCCTGGAGATGGAGGTTGACACTTCAGGCAGATTTTTGTTAGCTAACACTTTTCACCTGGGATACTCATAACTAAGCCCAAAATGGATCTGCTGGCAGTGCTCACCCCTTGCTGTCATATTGCTGGCACCTGGCCATACCCCTGAGCAATAAAGCAGACAAAAGCACAAAGAAAAATTATGGGATGAACTCCTGGAGCAGCAATAGGCTCATGCAAGAGTTGCAGACCCTCCATTTGCAAATCAGTTCTGGCTGACACTATGGCAACTGGGCCACAAGAGTCTTCCTTCTCCAAGGGGAGAGGCAAGTTAGCCCCATTCCCATTGCTTACTTTTTCATGCTCAGCACTAAAAGTTTTATCCAGACTACAGTTATTTCATCATTGACTTACAGTACAAGCAGGTTTGGAGGATCATCAGAAAAAAAAAAAAAGTCATGTCTCTTCAGCAACAGCTCTCCACTGCTCTGCCTAAAAAAAAAAAAAAAAAAAAAAAAAAAAAAAGAGATAGATGTCAGAGTTTTCAGAAGGTAATGGAAGGACTTCTGAGCACACAAGATGAATGCAATTTAAGACCCTTCAGTTAAGTTACAGCTGTTTTGCCAAAGTTGGTTTTAAAAAAATGAAAGGCTCATTCCACCACAATACAACCATTTCCATCCCATATACTTCAAGAAGGAACAATGTTTATTCTCTAAAAACTGTTTTATGAATACTTTTATCATCAAAAAGACCAGGAGAGAAGGGCTAATCTTTTTATATCACTTTTTTGTCATCTCTCCTGGCTCCTTTATCTTTCCCCTACCATTTTAGTATGGAAAAAGAGGAAATACCAGTTATACACAAAAAGTTCAGCTCGAGCTTTTTTTTTTAATTCCATTAAAAATAGCTTCAGAAAGCAAGTAAAACATTTTTTTCCTCCCACAAAAAACTCAAGTTTTTCCAAAACAAAACCTCCAACCAGCTTCCCTTACTCAGTATTAACCTGGCTCTCTCTACAATTAGGGCTCCACATTTAAAACCCTTCTACCAGAGGCATAACAAACCAACATTAAGCTCGTTTATTGTTACTTGCTAGCTCAAAAATTTCTGCTTTCCAGCTAAAACTGGAAAGCTGAGGCTGGATGCACAGCCTCAGAAGAGCTAGATCTGAGGTCAGGACCCCTAATCCCAAAGCCTCCCTTAATTTTACAATCAACAAATCCATCGCTTGTGAATATCACAGAGATTATTTTCCAAGCAGCAGAGCGGGATTGCTTGCCTAATTGGAGGACAAGCAGAAGAAAAACTTGCACAGAGTTTGCCAGCAACCTAAATTTCCTATTCTTCCCCTCCGAGCAGGGCACACACCTCCATCCTTGCTCAGCACCTCATGCTGTAGAGCAGAGGCTGCTGCAAATAGAAGGCTATTTATAGGAGAGGCATCTGTGGGCGGGGCTTGTCGTGACTGGGCATGGCCTATTGTGACAGGGCGGGGCCTGTTGTGACGGGGTGGGGCTAACACACACACACAGAGACAGACAGCATCAGGGACATTGCTGCCCTGGCTCCGGAGCGGTGCTGCTTCGCAGGGTTTGGGTTCTTTAAATGCATGGTCCAAATTAATGGCACCTACTGCCTTCGGCATTAAAGGCAAAGCCAGGCTGGATGCTGGAGGGCTCTTCAGCACTTCACAGCAATGCTTGGCCCAAGTTACTGCCTCCGAGTTAGGGGATGCTGGGGCTGATTCCTCAGTCGGGATGTTTGTCTCAACGGCGTTCAAGAAACAGAGGAGTCCAAGCCAACTCCTACAACAAAGGCTCCAGTATTATGCCCAGTAGAATCCACCCTAAAACTTCTGCCGAGCCACATCCAAGTGCCGGCCTAGGAAAGCGGGAGAGAAATTCCTCTGCTACAGTCTGTAAAAGCTCAGTTTTAGTTCATGAGTGCTGCAGATTTATCAGAAGAGATGGGAAGCTTTGAGCATACCTTGACTGACTCTCCCTTCCACGCTGAGCTCCGCCGCATGCTGAGTTTAAACTAGGTTGGCCACAAGCCTTCTGGATGCGAGCATGGAAACCACTCCATGGTGGCTGAAGCATGGCCAGGGCTTTGGTAGGCTCTGTGTGGTATTTCTGGGGCTTTCCACCCAGAAGGGATCATTAAAAGCTGTGCTTTTCTGCATCCGTGCTAGGAACTGGGAAATACAGTGGCTCCATGCTGTGATATCTCGCCTAATAATCTCATGTTCCCAATACAGGCTTCTGCCTCCTCTGTCCCCAAATGCAATGCTCAGCTATGAAGGTGGAAGGACCAAGAGATCAAAGGGGTCTCCTTCAGCTCCACCTCCTTGAGGCTGTCTTGTATAACCCTGGGGGAACGGACCCTAAATTAAATCTTTTTGGTGTCCTGGCACATGGCAGCTCAGGCACCAACAGGACTTCCAGACAGCTGCAGCATTCTCCTGAGAAAGCAGCATCTCCAGCCTGCTTTGTCCCTAGAAATACTGCAGCAAAACCATGCATGAATGACAGAGGTGTATCCAGAATGCTCAGAAATGAATGTTCTATAGCTAAAACTGAAATCTGGTTTTATTAGAATGAGGTTAAATAAAAGCATTTATCTACCTGCAAAAACAGGTATCTACTATCAATATACATATCTATATGTTGTCCCTTCCCTAGAATGGTGGAAAAAGCCACTTTGCTCCACAACTCCCTTGTAAGCATTGCATCCCTCTGAAGACCATGTCCAGTCTAAGTCAATTAGAGCCAATTATTTCCCTTCTATGCAAGTCAGGCTCTAACGAGGCCAAGAACAGCTCAGTGTTGCCAGAGTCTGCCACGGATGTCTGTTGGCGCTTGCCCTCTGCATGATCTCAGAGCTGTGAAGATGCCACGGGAGCCACCACCCGTGTGAGGTGGGGGAGAAGGGAGCAGGCAGCGCGGAGACAGGGTTAGGGCAGGCAGAGGACACCAGTGGGTGAGCACACGGCTTGATGTCCAGCTGCCACCACAGCACCTTTGCAAGTAGCTCTCCGACTCATGAGCCAGCCCCGTTTTTACAGGCGTGAGGTCTTCTTCAATGTCATTTCAGGCACCATTTGCTAAAGCACAGCCGGTGTCCAAAGAGGTTTCTTTACAACTAGATGCAAATACACCAAGCCTCACTACACACAGCCACAGATTTACTGGAGAGTGGCGTGAAGAGGACTGGGTCCCTGACTCACCCCCACATTTGCATTGCTTCGTGCGGTACACGTGCACCGCTGCAGCATCCCTACGTCCTTCCCCAACTCACCCAGCCCTGGCTGCGGTCACACAACGGCTCTGCTGGCTTCTGGTGGCTTTTGCAGGAGAAGATCAGAGGGTTCATTTGAGGACATCCAAACTATTTAAAACATACTACCCCATTTCTTTATGCTACAGTAGCTTAGGAAATGCCACTGCTTTTCCCTACACAGCACAGCAGATGCGGAGTCAGGAGTTTGAATGCAGCTTTAAACCATTGCTTTAGATGCATCAGCTTTACTGGTTTCCCTCAGGTCTCTACCTCGTCGTGTCTCACACAGCCCCCCAATCAAAGCCAAGGGAAGGATAAACAGCACAGACAGTCTGGAAACGCTGGATATCCCTCCACTTTCTGCATGACCGCCATGGGCTTGTCTTCCTGGTTTTCATAGCTCTCCCCGGGCTCAACCGTTCGTTTCATTGCTCCATGCTTGGCCTCTCCTCCATCCTCCCCACGACTCCTTGCAGTCGGGGGTCACTGGAGCTCAAGCTGCCGAGCCTCCCCAAGACCCCGTCCCTCATTCCCAACCCATGAGTCACTTCCCCTCATCAAACCTCACCTTTCAACTTCCATTTTTCATTTGCTTATGATTTTCTCTCTGTCTCCACAGGGTTTTTTGCTTTACACTGTTCAATCACAGCCCTGTTGGTCCAGGCCGGAGTGCTGCTACTGGTTTCAGCAGGAAACAGAGGGGTGTGAAGACACCATATAAACATGCAGGGCTAAATCTTCCCTCCGTGCGACGCAGCGCCAGCCCCTGTGGAGATGGGTTGACTTCCATCAGCTGAGAACCTAAGCTGTGTTGCTGTGGTCACTTGGGGTTTCTTTTCTCTCAAGCAAACATTATTGGATGACCAAAAGTTGATTGGAAATGGAAACAAATCTATCTGAAAAAAAAAAAAGAAAAAAATCACATTTTTTCCCATTTCACATGCTTTGAAACTGGCACCTTTTCTATGATTTTTCATCAGTACTTTTTGTTGAAATTATTCTTATTGTTGGAAACCATCAGAAATATGGCTTTTGGTAAGAAAATGTAGTGTCTGGCCAATAAAAGAATTACTATCAGGATTTCAAAGACCATAGTGAAAAATCACCTGTAATTTCATTTAAAAAAATGAAAATATAATTAGCGCTAATATAGTTTCATAAAACTTCATTTTAAAAGATCTTAAAAAAAACCTTCTTGCCTGTGAAACACCATAAACTTTTAGCTCATCATAAAACCACGCACGTTGTGGTTTGGGGGTTTTGCCATTCTCTGCCCCTGGCAACCATCAGCAAAGGGACTTCTGAATGGCAGGGTCCATCTGGGCCTTCTGGCTCAGCGGTCTCTGATGGACACATCCCCTATGGCTCTGTGTCATTTAAAGTGTTGACTCTTATGTGATGTCTTCATTAAAACAGTCCTTATTCTTCTTTCACTGTGTCAGGTATGAATGGGGAAGTCCTCTGTGGAAGCAGCAGGTGTTCAACCAAATGGAGCAAAAGCATGGCCAACCCCAGGATTTTAGCATATACAATAAGCTGTACCTATGATCAGAGCAGAGATAATCCAACAGCCACTATTGCCCCTTTCAAAATGTCTCTCCTGCTTTCAGCATCCTCCTGGGCTCTTCTTCCTTTGCACCCTCAGGTCACTAATGTGAAAGTCAGTGCCATTTCCCCAAGGACTTGCCACCTGAGCGCTCTCCCTCCTTCACCGAGGGGATGATCTTGCCCAAATGAGGTTCCTCCTCTTGGAGTCTCTTCCAAAGGTCCCAGCCTCCACCCAGACCTCTCCAGCCAGGTGTCTCTTCCAAGTGGCCACAGGGCAGAGACACCTCTAGGAATTCATGCAGCAGGGATTGTATAACTGCAGCCACACCAGGAGATAAGAGCATCCTTCTTAGTTCATGCCACCTCCTGACAGCAAGCTCAGACCCCACAGATGCTGCCCAGGGCCATGTGCACAGGTTGGGAATTACAGCATGTGCAGTACAATTTCATATGGCCACCAGCCCAAGCCCTTAACCAAAAACCACCAGGCTATATTGGGGTCTGGGGTTGCTTCTCTGGCTTGCCAGTGGCTCACGGGCACCCCAGTTTTCTCCTCGTGCTTATTACACCGACGCTCCCCAAAGACACTCTCCCAGCACCTTCCCTAATGCAGTGTCATTTGGTCTGCTGACCATGCCTGGACTCTCCCTCATCACCACCGGTTTGAAGGATGCAGACAGGGGAGCGAACAGCGAGCCCTGCCACGGGCAGGGGACTGCCCTCCCGTGGATGCTCCCCTCCATCCCTGCTGACCGTGGGCCTGAGACAAGGGGGAACCCCGGGGAACAAGGGACAGACAGGGCTTGGGAGGGTGCTCCAGTCCCTGCATGCACCCCGGGGGAGCCCGGTGGTGCGAGTGCGTCTTCCCCGTCCCCGGCTCAGCAAGCCAGAGATGAATTACTGAGGACAGCTGAGACGGGAGGCAAAGGGCATCGCGCTGAAGCCGAACAAGGCCTGTGACTGTGCGCTGTGGGATCCTAAATATTTGGAGAGCAAAGGTCAGGAGAACAGGACACTCCTTGGCGGTGATTTTCTTCCCACCCCCGCAGCAGGGATGTGGGGCTGCTATGCCTGGAATGACCCCAGGCATCAGCCGGAGCCGGTGCCCCGATGGGTCAGCCCAGGGTTCAGTGGTACCCACAGACAGGTCCTTGTTCTCCTCCAGGTTTCGGCTGCCACCGGGACCCGGCGTGATGCCCTCCCTACAGCTCGTCAGTATTTACAATGGACCGATGTGGTGCAGCCTGAAGCCAGAAGACAAGTGCCCGCTGACCACGCCGCATCCTCGACAGGGCACGGTAGGAGCTGCCGCCAGGCGGCTAATCCACCTCGCCACGGCCCCGTGCCTGCTGGCCAGGCCCCCAGCCGTTGCCAAAATAAACACTCGGGCATGGCAACGCTGACATTTGCTTTCCGCGAACAGGCACTGGGAGAAGGAGGCAGCCGCGTTATTTTTTGCAGGCTGGTCACGAGGCGGGAAACAACTTGCTCGACGCGGGGCGTTTGGGATCGCGTCTGCCCCCGTGACTTTGTGGCTGTCCCCGATGCGCCCCGGCTGACCCCTTCCACATGGAGCTCTTCCCCCACTGAGCCCGCCACGCTGATCCGAGCCTTGGCAATGCTCCCAGGTGTCTCTGCAAGGTTAAACATCTCTTGCCACGCTTTGCTGTCCCCACACCAGGGCTGGGGAGGTCTCCAGGGCAGTAGTCCCGTGAGTGGGAGGGTTGAGCAGGGCACAGCAGCAGCAGGTATGGCCTCATCGGGCAGGGGACAGGCAGCCAGCACACAGCCCATCCCTCCCCCCAAAAGAGCATCCGTCCACCAAGGGGGTCACAGCTCTGCCCGATGCCAGTGACAGCAGCAGCCCCTGCACTTGGCTGGTGGCTATCGCCGGAATCTAGGCAGGGGCGGCGAGCTGGGATTTCACCTGCCGGCTCTTTTCACACTGGGGGAGGTGAAAAAGGCATCTGGAGGGAGGTTAGAAGGGTGAAGAAGTTGAGCCAAGGGTCCTGCTGGAAGACAGGAAGGGTCGGTCCGTCAGATCAGCACGGAAAGTCCTTTTCCGCAGATTTGCTTCTCAGTTGTCCCGTGGATGTGCAAGACCAGCTGGGAGGAGGAGAGGCAGCCCTGTCACTGGTTATAGGTGCAGACCTCACCCCGGCGAGCTGCCGCCCCGACTCCTTCCCTCCCCCAGAGGCCACAGGAGATGTGCACACAGAGGATCCCAAGGCTGCCCACACCCCAGCCCACCCACAGGAACAGGCGTCTGTCAGACCTCCGATGGAGAAGGGGGCATCGGGACACTTCACAGGGGACAGGGAAAGGTTTTGATGAGGACACCCACCCCCAGCTGCCCGCTGATGCTGCAGCCTTTCCCACCTGTCCCAATTCCCTATTCCCATCCCATCTCGGGATTTGGGAATCAGGTAAGATCCGCTGACAGAGCGCTGGCATCCCTGGGATTTCCCCCAGAGCGATGGCTGGGGGCAGAGGGGAGTCCCGGGGATGTGGTGCCAGTCAATTTTATTCTGGGAGAGATGCCAAAGCTGAGCACAGCTGCCGAAACAGGGAGTTTCCTCACGAGCAGGCTGCTGTCCCGCTGCCCCTGCCTGCGGCCGAACACTGCGGGAAAAGCGGGAAGAGATTGCACATCCCTCTCCTGCACCCCACACACCCCCCCCCGCGTGGGGGAGAGGCATCAACCCCCCCGCCACAACCACGATGCCAAACTTTCAGGGCTGGAGCTGTGTGAGCATTGCTGTCACATTCATTAGTTACCCAGATAATTCAGCTCAGTGCGAAATGAAGGGGTTTATTTTTCTGGTTATTGCCCCAGCCAGGTTAAGGCATCTGGAAACAACTCCCACATTTTCAAGCTGAACTGAGTATAGAAGGACAAGTTGCAGCAGCAAAAGGTCAGAGCGTTAAATCACACACCTTCTCCTTAACACGCTGCATTACAAAAATGGTCAGGAATCGTAAGGCTGAACAGGGAAACTGAGGCACAGAGCAGCAGAGCAGCATCCCCCAGGAGCAGACCAAATCTCTGCAGCCTCATCCCCAGCACCACCCTGATCTCCCCCTCGGTGGAAAGACTGGGCAACATTCTTGCTGAGCTGGCCCCGGGTCCTGTCCCTTGGACAGCAGCAGGCAAAGCAGTTTCAGAGGGTACTGAGGGCACACAGCCCTCAGGGCCCACGCTAGCTTCAATTCCTTGAAGCCGCTGGATGCTTCTCGCAGCTGCAGGACTAATTCAATAACAATACTATGAGCAATGCCTTTTTAATAGGCACGAGGTGAAAAGAACCCAGCGAGTCAATATTTGTGGATGAAAACAAAATAAGCCGAGCTGTTAGCACAGAGGAATGCAAGGGAGGCCAGGAGGCGGCTGGGGTAATTATTATTTCATCTGCCAGATAGCTGTGGTCCTGCCCGCTGCCTCCTTCCCCCCCTGCCCATGCTGCCTGTGCCGGAGGGAGGGCAGGGGAGAGGTGGAGATGGGGCAGAAAAGAGCAAATGTTTTGGCTGCGGCAGCATCGGGCGTGTGGCTGGGGCTGGCTCAGCGCTCCGTCCGCCGGAGGGTGAGCACTGCCCTGGCCCAAGTATTTAATGTCAGCGGCTGGAATGTGCTTAACACAACATTTTACAAGGGAACATTAGTCAAGCATCCGCACTGACAGAGCGGGTCAGCGATAAGGAGCCGGCGCATGGGAGCTGCAGGGAGACGGCTCTTGTTTCAGGCAAAGGAGGGCAAGGCTTGCAGAGACAGTGCCGGGGCAGGCTGAGGGGGGACAAAATGGACCAGGCAGCCCCGCTTTTGGTCTAGCTGTACTGACAAGCATCAGACAGGGATGATAGTGCCACACCGACAGCGGGGTCCCGCTTCCCGCGCTCCCACAGCTACTGCATGTGCTGCCTGAGAGCCCTCCTCCAGCCCCCCTGCAAGGTGGGGTTTGGGGAAACCTGTCCAAAAGCCATTCCCTGCCACATGCCCTTGTTTGCAGGAGTACCAGTGTTTGGCTGTCCACAGGTATTAGGTACAAGGGGAGCTTTTTGGTAACGCAGCTCAGGCTTTGCTCCCTTGCCGCAGGGTCTCGAGAGAGAGCCGCTTCCACCTGAGCCAGCACGATCAGGTCACGGGAAGGAGCGTCCATCCCTAAACAGCAGGAGGGACGTGTGCCACGTCCTGGAAATCTCCCAGAAATTGGGTCGGTGAAACATCAGTCAGCTTTGCCTGCAACCTGAAAACGGCACTACCCTCCATCTATTCCTAGAGCTATCCCTGTTCATTAGCCTTCTTGGCCCCCAGGCTTAAAAAAAATCCCCCAGTGTCATGACTCCTTAATAAGATGTCATCTTCAGCCATGACAAACACGAGCGCTCGGTAAATAATAGCCCTGCCATGTAATGTCATGCCTCTCCCATCTGTTGTAGTAATGACTGTGCCTCGCTCACCTGCCACCCTCTCCCGGCTGCTCTGCGTGGGCAGCGGCCGAGCCAAGCCAGCGCTTCCCCTGCTGCGGCAGCAGCTCGGCTGCCCGACCCCTTCGGCAGCTGCCGGGCTTGTTACCGGGGCGGGCAGGGCAGCCAGCCCTGCTGCAGGGGAGGAAACGGGCCTGGACGCAGGCGGCGGTGCACGATCCGGCATGGGAGAGGGGGAGCGCGGCCCTCTGGCACCCAGCGGCCCCGGGAGCTGCAGGGGGGCTTCCTTGCCTTCTTTCCTCTTTCCTGCTCATTCTCACCTCTCTTCTGTTTTTGTCTCTCTCTTTTTCTTACTATCTTTCTCCTTCTGTCTCTCTTTTCTCCCCTTTTCCCGTCCCTTCCCCTATTTCTCTATTTCCCTATTTCTATTTCCTTTCCTCGCTGCCACGGTCCCACCTCCTTCTGCTCGGTGCCTGCAGGCCTGTTGTTTGAGCACAGTCGCTCTGCTTTCACTGCAAACCCATTTCCAAAAAGCTCTCTGAGCATTGCCTAAGGGACAGAACAAAGCTGAAGGAGTTTGAAAAGCTCACCTCTGCAGTTTTGGAACAGAGTTCCCCTTCTCCCCCCATCCTCTCCCACTGGAGAGCATTAACCCCTTTGTGCCTCAGTTTACCCACCTGCATATCTGGATTAATGACCCAGAGCAAACCTGTTGCCATGGGGTGGGTTTTTTCACACTGGTTGGCTGCAGGCACTTAACTCTGCTCCCCAAAAATCCACCTCCTCTCTAAGCCATGAAGAGGAGACACCATTACAGAGCAGCTATTGCTCATCACTGCTTAAGTAGCTCCTGTTTCCCTTCTCCCCACCCCACGCCCGTTACCGCCCCTTGGTGCAGCCCCTTGCAGGGGCTGGAGAGGCAGAGGCATCGGGTTGGAGTTGCAGAGCAGGAGTTAATTGTTGTTATCAATTTAAAAATAATAATAATAAAAAAAAAAGACATGGACTAATCAAAGCTGTTTCTAGGGTGGGATTTCAAGTGTGTAATGTCCTCAGTCTGAAGTGAAGGTGGAGACAGACACTGCCTTTACAAGATGCCTTTTTTGCTCCCTCCCTTTCCTCTGAAACTTGGGTTACACTGAGTGCGTAAAGGATAGCAGGACGTGGCAGTGCTGTTTGCCGTGAAAACTAATAGGGCCATGCTTGCTTTCATCAGGAGTGTAATCAGAGCCACGGATAATGTTTTAAAAGGCACAGCAGCTCCAAGTGCAAGCAGGGATTTATTAGTGAAAATGAAACCACACTCGAGCCTTTGCGAGTCTTATTTTAAGATCTGAAGGAGAAAGGAGCAGGCTGGCTGGCTGGGCAGTGGGGGAGGCAAGGCGGCCAGAGTTCTGCCACCAAGCAGCAGTGACGAGCAGCAGTGACAAGGGCTCACAACACTGATCGGCTGCCGTTCTTGCTCTGCCACAGGTTGTCTGCACAACCTTGGTCATGTCACTTAGCGTCACTGTTCTTCAGGTCTTAGCCTGCACAGGGGGGCAAAAATCACTCCCCTACAACTCTATAGAGAGATTATATTTCTGTATAAATAATGATCATTCTCCAGGGACACTTCCAGCCTCTGCAGTCCCTTTGGGGCCCCAGCAGGACCCAAGGGGGTGACCAAGGGGTCCCACAGGATCCTATAGTTTCAGAGAGCAGCTCTGGAACCTTCTCCCACTCTGGCACTGCCACGTGACAGCACAGCCATGCACAGCAGATGGGGACAGGAGGAGAAAGGGAGAAAACGTCCCAGCAGATGGTCATAGCAAGCAAATGGATGCCCAGACTCCTAGGGTCTCTGGTTCTGCTACAGACCTAAAGTCCATCCCATATTTGAGGTCCCTGGTTTCTGCTGTCTTGAAACAGAATAAGAGCAGTGGCCCGGTGCCACTGCTGGAAGGCTGAATTCCCAGTTTTGGCTGGCTCTCAGTGCTCCTGATGCTACTCAATAGACTCAAATAGCTCCTCTGTGCTGATGGACGGAGGACGTCCCACCGGTCCCCAACTAGGCTGGGGGAGGCAGTCAACACAGCCAGCTCCTTCGGGTTCGAGAGAGACCTGAGTATGACCTAAAAGTGCATTTGAAGGCTGAATTTGATGCTAGGAGGAGAAGAAACTGTGCTCCTGAGAGCATGACACATGTTTAGGGTCTGTTTCTCCATCCTGAGGACCGTGTGGCTGGTCAGCAGGGGTGAGCTGTGCAGAAAAGCTAGTCCTGCATCTATTTATCTCTTTTTGAAAGAGGGAAAAACCTGCAAAGTGAGCAGTTCTGTTTGGAAAAAGCCTGTTGGAGAGGCTTTCTTGGCCTCAGATGCCCTTGCCATCTGCGCACATAAGAAACCCTTCATAAGTTTCTCATTTCCTCTTTACCTTTTTTATATAGCCCATAATAAGATCCCTAATTTTAATGGACTGTATGGATCTCACTAACAGGGAATGGCTCCAGCAGAGAGGCTTTAAGCCTCTGTTTCAACAGGATCACCAATGGAGCTTTTGGTCCCTTGCTCAGCATCACTGCAGGTGCTGGTAGGATTTCTGCAGCCACCTCCACCAAAGCCCTCCCTACCTGCCAGGAGATGCGGGGCGCAGGTGCCCCGTGTAGTGTTTGTGGGAACTCGCCCCTCTCTCTCAAATGCTTAGGAAGCAGTACAAGAAAAATTAGCGGTACCTTGCCAAATTGGAAGATGTGGAGGGGGCTGGGCTTGTTTGGCCAGAGGAGAAGGCTAACAGGTAGTTACAGAGAAAATGGAGACGCGCTCTTCCTGGAGGTGCATGGGAGGCAATGGACACAAGGCACAGCAAGGGAAATTCTACCAAGATATTAGGAAAATAATTCCTAGCGAGACTAGTGACAAGAAAGTTAGAAAAGCACGCGGAAGGGTGACTTCCCTGGGCCGAGCCTCTAGAGAAGAAAAGAGCCTAAAGATATGACGCCGGGGGGGTGCAAGTGGTCTCAGCAGGGCACCATGCCAGATCTGGGTCTGTGGATCTGTGTTAAAACCCACTTAATGGCTTGGGTGAGAGGCAGGGGAGAGCATAACCCGGCCTGCAAGGTGTTACGGTGTCCCTTGCTTGGGACACAGCTCGACTTGGATGTCAGCAGCCTGGCTGGGCTCTCGGCTGGGGAAGGCAGCGCACAGGAGCTGATGGAGCCGTTACACCAGATGGGGGAAGGCAGAGCCAGGCTGCGAGGATGCACAGAGCACGTGTCAGAGCATCTGGGCTGGTTCCCGACAGCTCCTTTCTCCCAGAGCTCCTGGACAGGAGACAAAACGTGATTTCTTGCTCCTTCCACTCAAAGGAGGCTGTGAAAGTCTGATTTATGCTGAACACTCTGGAAAAGAAAGAAGCTTGGCTGTGGAACCAAGTTCAGCTCCCAGCCAGGAAAACCTTGTATGGGATCAACAAGTTTTAACCATGCAAATCAAATTTGGGTCCAAACAGAGCCCTGTTTCATGACTTCTGCCTCTCCCTTCCTCGCTGCACAGGGCCAGGCTACCTCCTCCCTGAAAAAGCCCTCACATCTATTCCCAGTGGCGGAGACAGGGCGGGATGTTGTAGACAATTTCTTTTCCTTCTTCTCTTTTCTTTTCTTCTCTTCTCTTTCCCAAGGCGCAGCCAAACATGTCACAGCTCCATCTTTCACTGAGATGATTCCCAGCTGCCAAAATGTACTAGAAGAGGTCAGCCCGCCTGTGAGCCTGTCACCAAAAGCTGTGGCTGAGCATGGCCTCATGTTATGTGACCCCAGGCAGCGTGGAGGAGTGCTCAGAGCACTGGGGAGAAGGAGTAGCTTGGCTCAGTCGCCAGCAATGAAGGTGGGCAGGTGATCTTTTTTATCCATGCCTTTGTTTCCCCAGGTGGATGCAGCAGACCAAAGGCTACTGTATGTCCTTCTTCCCCAGACCCACCATCTCCTGGATGACCCTGGAAATGGGTTGTGGGAGCAATCCTTTGACGTTGTTTGGGTTGTCTCCAGTCATAGCGATAGCAAATCCTCACCCTGTCCTTACACAGGTGAGAGCAATTCAACAGCAGTACCGATGCACCATGGAGAGGTGAGACCTCCCATCCAGGCCTGCTCACATGGGGAGAGTCCAAGGGGCTCGAGAGGTCCAGAATGTGCTGTCTAAGCTGGGACTGTCTCTGAAGCTTGTGCTCAACAATCTTACTTACAAGGCAAGTACAATAGGGCCTGAATAGGTCCCTGATGCACCTGGACATCCACCCAAGGTGCACAGTGATAGAAGGAGAAGGAATGAATAGAAGTTGCAGAAGGGAAAGCTTTGGTTAGATATTAGGGGGAAAATTCACCCTGAGGATGGTTACACACAGGGGACCAAAGAGGTGGAGGAATCTCCATCCTTGGAGACATTCAAAACTCGTCTGGACAAAGCCCTGAGCAACCTGATCTAAGTTGGCTCTGCTTTGAGAGCTGTTGGACCAGAGACCTTCAGAGGTTCCTTCCAACCTAAATTATCCTGTGACCTACATCCACAGCACTACCCAAGATGGTCTTGCATCATCTAGAGTTCAATAAGCCCATCTGGGCTTCTGCTTCTAAATCAGCAAGATCCTAATTCTCCCTTATGATTTAATCCCTTAATTCATTTGCTATAATCCTGTAGTTGTGGCTGGAGGAAAAGGAAAAAAAACACAGCAAAGCAAGCACAGAAATGCAACTAGTGCCCCCGAGAATAGTATATTACTCCTCTTCTTTCCTGTTTGCCTTCCTGCCGTTCCGCTTCCATGAAAATTTGTGGGATTTCATCCAAAGCTCCAGTATATCCTCTCCAGCAGTGGCTGGGGATGGATGCTTAGAAAGAAAATATCAGAAACAGTGAGCACAGAGCGATCCTTTCCCCACTGCACCCTGCCAACCTATAGCAGCCGAAGCTTCAAGGACATCTGAAGCTAAAGGCCACATCCAAACTCAAGTGCTTAGTAGTTACCAACTCAGAAGCTGCCAGCAGAGTGAGAGCCACAGCAGAGTGAGTTTTGCGGGGTGCCATAAGGTATTTCTTCTTCTTCATGTGAAACAGGCTGCCTGGTCCTTTCACCGGGCACCTGCCCGTGCCCTCTCCCCCTGGTCCCAGCCCCAGCTCTTGGGATGGAAACTAGAAAGGCACCAGCATCACTTGCAGATCTGCTTATTGCTGTGAGCATTGCATCTGACCCACAGACACAGAGCCTGAGCATTTCATCCCTGTTCTCCCTTTCCTCTTCTTTCCTGTGCCCCTGATCCCACAGTGATCTCAGGAATTCATTAATAAAAGCTGTCTCGGAGGTAAAACACAAGCCCCCTTCCCTTGACAGGCAGTGGTGGGATGCTTCTCGGCAGCGCTGTGACTCAGCCCCAGCCATTGTTCGCCCGGAGAAGTGCCATGCGCCTTTGCGGTGTGCCTTCAGGTTGAAGAGCCCTTTGTAGACAATTTATCCACCGAGCCAGAACAGGAGCGTTTTACACTTTGCTGTTCTGCTGTGCTGCCAAGGGAGAGCTCCCCGCATGCACACACGCACACACACACCTGCACACACACACACCCCTGCACACATGCACATATACACACCTGCACACACGTATACACACCTGCACACACGTATACACACCTGAACACACGTATACACACCTGCACACAGGCACACCTGCACACAGGCACACCTGCACACACACACACCTGCACATACACACACACACATACACACAAGTGCACACAGAGAGCAGAGCCTGCGCTAGGAATGACTGGAGCAAGCAACCTGCTGCTGTTTTAAAACACCACACCCCATGCTGGCAAGGGTGCTTCCCTGGGGGTACTGAGCACCCTGGCCCTGGGTTGGGGTGCTGGGAGGCAGGAGGTGAGCGCTGGGCACATACGGTGCTCACAGGCAACGCCAGGCAGCAGGTCCTGCCAGCTCACGCGATCGTGGGGGAAGAATGATGAGGGATGCTCCAGTCAAGGACATGGCACAACCCCACGTGCGTATCCGCAGTTCAGTCGCAGTCATGTGTGCTTTATGGGGGGAGCTTTATGTCAGACCTTTTCTCCTTCTCTGACCTCCTTGCTTTCCATAGCCCCCGCTCTTCTGCTTCCTCCCACGCAGCACCAAGGCATTGATCATTCTGAGGAGCTGGATGTGTGTGTCCGTACCTCCTGTTTCTTCAGAGGTGTGAGTGAGCTGAAATGCAGCTTTACAGAGGAAAACAAACTACACACATACTCACCACTATTGCCCACTAATGAAGCACACAGTAACGGTATGAATCCCTCTCCACGGCGTTTCTGGGTACTTGAAGTTCACACGGAAGGCAGCAGCTTCGAGAGGAGAGCAAGAGGATGCCTCTCCTGCCCCCACACTGACACGTGGGGCTGGCTTAGAAAAGATGTCAGTGGAGTTTGGAAAAGAAGCAGAAATATGTATTTCCCCAATAATCTCAAAACTTCAATAAATGTTTTCCCTCAGTAGGACGTAGCTGAGGAATCTGGGGACCGTTGCTGGAGCCAGCCGCTCTGAGAGGAGAAAGCGAAAAGCCAGTCCAAGTGCAACAACTGCCAGGACAATAAAGGGATCTGAAGGGGTTCAAGGGTAGGAGGGGGTTTTTTGTGTCTTTGGTGTTGTTTCTTGATTAGTATGTACATGTCAGAACCAGCAAAGCACACCTCCAGATCACACATGGGATCTTTTTCCCCTTACTTGGGCAACAGAACATATAGGCAGGACAATTGTGCAAACAAAGATGCGTGCCAAGCCCACCGCACCGAGGGGAAGAAATAAAAATACCAGTTATTTAAAACACATGTATTAACAGAAAGGTTCACCTCTCCCCTGCCTTTGTGCTCTGCTGACATCGCGGAGGCAGACGAAAAGCCTTGCTGGAGCATCAGGCTGGCCCCAGCCCCCGGGGGGTGGAGGGGCTTTGCTCCACTGGCTCCTGGCCTCCCTGGGCCACCCATTGGCACCCGCACCGTCGCCCACACTGTCACACGCACCTCTCTGCCCCAGCAAGGTCCTGGCGAGCGGGACACAGGTGCAGGAGGAGCTGGTTGAAATTCCCACCCCTTCCCTGCCAGGGAGAAGTACAGCTTTGATTTAAACGGGGGGGCAAGGCGATATGGGTGCAGTACCATGACACCTGATGGGGGAACGCTTCTCGCATGACTGAGCCTCATCTGCACATGGTTTGCAGCGTCTCCCAGGTACAGTGACAGATGACAGCCACAAAGGGACAGGACCCAGCAAATCAACTTTGTGCCAGCAAGGCTGTAGTTCTTTCCGCTTTCCATGTCCCTCTCCCCACCCTCCCTCCCTGCCTCCCCTTTTCAAATGCATTCAAAAGATTTCAGCCCAAATGTTCCCAATTTGGGACTGAACGGCATTCCCAGCATTTGTGCTTTGTAAGGGGCATGGAGGGATGCAGAACAGCAAAGGGCTGGTGCCACTCAGCCCCTTCCCACAGCTGGCTTTGCACCAGGAGGCCAAACCCTGAAGAGAAGTGCCAGGTCCCCTGCCCAGGAGCCATCCATTCCCCAAGCAATTACAGCGACGTGATCTGGGTGCTTCAGCACGCAGCGAGGAGGGCGATGCAGGGCCCTTGGAGAGATAATGGAAGCCAGAAGGTCTTATCAATTTCTTGGAGGGCAGAGTCAAGCCCTTCAAACAAAAGCCCTTGAGGGAGCAGAGAGGATCTTCCCTCAAGTGTCAGGCATGTTTCAGCAGTTTATAAATACCAGCATCCTCCCTCTGCCAACGCTCGGCCTCTCAGCACTGGCTTTGTCCTCAGCCCTGGAGCCGGTCCTGATGGAGCTGAGCACCTGAGCTTGACTTGGCCAGGGGAAGGCAGGATCAGGCCTCAGGTGTCCGTGTGCTTCCAGAGACACCTTCAGCTGCTGTTTTTTCGTTCAGCCTTCTCGGGTTTGAGCTATGATTTTTCCAGATACAGACCAAAGAAGGGGTTAAACCGAGCCCACCTTTCCGGGAGCAGGACAAGGCAGTCACTTGGCTGGAAAGGGAGCAGGATCCAGCCCCTGTCTCTCCCCCTTCCATCCCATTCCTCTCCCCCACCCTGTTTCTCTCCTGCACATCCCGCTGCTGAGAGCACTGTCCTGCTGCAGAGCTTCCCCAGGCGCCCCGATGATGAGCTGTGAACCCTGATGGCGGGAGAGGGGACAACAGCGTCAGACCCCAGGGCTGATCCCAGCCACGCCAGGGGCTCCCCAGTGCATCCATACCGCAGACCCAACACACGGAGGGGGGGGTCACTAGCCTCATACCCCTCAGTCCAGAGATGGGGCTCTCTCCAGGTCTCCACTCCCCATGGCTCCACCACCCAGCTGATGCTCTGCTGAGCGGGATCCCCCAGGGACACACGGGGGGATGCAGCCCCCACAGGTCTGCTCACCCAGCACTGCCAGGCTGACCCTGTCCCTCTGCTGTGGCATGCTCAAACCTGCAGAGACCTGCAGAGGAGAGGGAAGGGTCTGGGGTGTCCCAGGGTGGCTGGTGAACCCCCACGTATTAGGGGGTGAGTTAGATTTGGTCTCACCTTTGCCAGGAACAGGAGGATTTTAGCAGCACACCACCTTCTGCCGGCTGGGCTCACAGCTGGTAAAAGGGTCTGTGTTTAGAAAGAGAGTAAATAGAAAGCTCCGAGGGCTGTTTGTCACACAGATTGGGGAGAGGGGGTAAGGACAGGCATTTTCCTGAGCAGCCCCAATACCTCTGCCCTCCCCTTGGGGCCCCTGGGAAGGAGATGGGTTTGCTGCTGGTTGCAGTCTGCATCCAGGCTGCAATTGCTGTGCTTTGCTGGAAAGGGAGCTGAGCCCCCTGCCCTGCTCAGCCCTCCCGGCTCCTGCCACCTGCCAAGGGCAGAGGGGTGGCGTGGGGAGGAATTAAACCCGGCTGAGTTCTCCCAGCCCTGCTACGAGGTACCTGGCACTGGTGCCGCTGGTTTCCAATGGGATCCCAGGTCTGGGTTTCCCCTGGATTCACCTCCTGTTTAAAGTCGAGGGGGGGGTTACCCCAAAAGGCGTGTGAGGTTTTGGGGGTTGATGAGTTTGTTTCTCCAGTCCTGGGAACAAAAGGAGCATTCCGAGATGGAGACTTGAATTTCTGCAGTTTCTGAATTTCTGAAGTCAAATCCCCCGAATTTTGAGGTGGGCTCAGCAGAGACCCCCCCAAAACTGCACAGGGACTGGTGGTTGGCTGGGCTCCCGGGAGAGCGGCTGGAGGGTGGCAACGGGGAGGGGGGTGAGACGGGGGGAATGGGTTTGCCAGCCATGCCTCCCCGATGGACACCGGCCAGCCCGCCCCGCGCCGGTTCCTGCCTCTGCCCCCGGGTTCCTCCTAACGAGGTTTCCAGCCCGGCTGAACCCCCGCGTTGCTTTCAGGACCGCAGCCGGCCGGGGCTGAACGGCGCTGGGGAGGGGGGGAAATCGCCGTCCCCATCCCCCGATTTCTTCTTCTCCGCGGTATCATCGAGGGTTCCGGTTACATCAAACAAACGCGAAAGCGGGGCAAAATTGGGGAGGGGGTGCAGAAAATATTGTCACTGATTCATGGGAAGACGGGGGGGGGGGGGTTAAAACCCTGTGCCAGTGCTCCCTCTGACAGGGGGCGGCTCGGGGTTGCTGTCGGCGGTGGTCCCCGCGCCCGGTGCAGGAGTTGTGACGGAAAGTCTGCAAAAGCCATTAGGACTTTTGTGCTGGGGCACTAGAAAAGCAACGCAGACACCACTCACTTTTCTAAATAAACATTAGTCTTAAAAAGTTTGCACTGCTGACCCCCGCAGCTCTGATTACTTGTAATTCTCTGAACCATATTTTAAGGCTTCAGACTAATTTTTTTTTTTTTTTTTTTTGGGGGGGGGGGGGAGCGTATTTTGTTCGTTCCTCCCTGCAGCCGTGCCACAGATGTGCCGCTGGTACTGTGTGCTCCGGGGGGGGGCGGCGGGCCGGGCCGGGCCGAGCCGGGGGGGTCCCTGCCCACCCCCCAGGCAGGTCCTTATTCCCCAGCCCCGCAGCCACAGCCCCTCCGCCTGTTCAGCTCCCTCCACGTTCCCCCGGAGAAGCTTTTTCTTCCTTTCTTCTTTTTTGGAGGGGTTGGGACCACATTCACCATCCCGGTGCAGAGATGCTGCTCCCCTCCTAGGGCTCCCCCGGAGGGCAGGGGCGTGCGGGCTGCGGCCCCATCCCCACCAGGCTGTGCCCCCAAACAGCCCCTGGACCCCTCCCCAAACCCCCCAAAGAGTCACATCTCCGCAGCGCGGCGGAGGCAGCTGCACCGAGGTATCATCAGTGTAATTGGAAGGGTCACATGTTAAACCCTCGCTGTTGTTCGCGGTAATGTAGCTGTGTCCCTCGGTTGCACATTTACCGATTTCTCTCAAACCAACCATTGTCACAAGGTTCATTCCAGGAGGAGTGATCCAATGGGTTGCCACGGCAACTATAATGACATTAAAATAGAGACGGCCGCCCCCCCCACTCCCGGGCACAGCTCTCCCTCCCTCCCTCCGTGCCTCTCCCTCCTTAAAAACCGGCAGCAGCCCGGCGAAACCCCGCACCTTTCCCGTCGGGGCAGCCCGGGAAATAACACCGGTACCCAGATGCGAACAAAGTGGGGGGTGGTGGGGATTTAAACCTTCCCGGGGAAAGCGGCCGAGGGCAAACAACGGAAAGGCGGCGGGAGCAGCGCGGAGGTGAACTTGACCAATTCTGGCCAGTTTGTCAGCCGAGGGCTGCGGGGAAGGGGCGTAGGCGGCCGGGATTTGGGAGCGGGAAGGAACGAGGGTCGATCCCTGCTCCGAGTGGGAGCGGGGAAAATGGTACCAACCTGTGGGTTATAAAGCCCCCGCCGAGGCACCTGCGGGTGGGCGGTGAGACCCTCTCCCTCGGCCCGGCCCCGCGCTGGAAATCCACTTTTCGCCACTTGCTTTTCGGGGAAAGGTTCGTTTCCGATTGATTCGCTTTTATTATTTCTCACCGGCGCTGCTACGCTGCTTTCCCGCGTTTTTATTTTTCCCCTCGAAACTTGAGGCGAGAAAAGGTGTTTAAAAAAACGACCCGTGTTTCCTGTTCTCACAAGACACCCTTCCCTCTTGATGAATATTTCCCGTCTGTTCTGTCCCGGCCACATAAAAAAGGGGCGACCAAGGAATACTGCGCAAAAGCAAATGGAAAATTCTGGGAATATCGACTCTAATATCAACTGGATCTGGCGGGGGGCTCCAACATGTGCATTTTCCATATGGGACAATGTACTGCCCGTCTTTCGTCGCCGGCAGCCGATGGCAGTGCCTGAAATCGGGCTCTCCGGGATTTCAGCGACGCTTTCCCGAATATCCTTCCCGATCTCTGAGCGGGGCCGGGAAGCGAGTCGTTTCTATCAATTTCTCGCCATTTTTTTTTTTTTTCCACGGGAGCCCGTAGGCAGGAGTTTACCGGGCAAGGACGGAGGGGAAAGAACCAGACAGCTCCGCTCAGAGCCGTGGTTTCATTTCCTCCACCAAAATGTGCCCGACACCTGCGTGAGGGTGGGGTAAATCCCCACTCCGGGCAGAACCCGCAGCGTGCCCACGGCTGGCATCGCCAAAATAACAAAAAAAAGGGGATTCGGCGCAACCCGAGCCGGAGCCACCCGCAGCCGGTTCACACGCGGTTTGCGGCGGCGGAGCGGCTTCCTCCAGCCGGTCCCGACGGCGGAGCTGGCGGCGCCGGCACCCGCACCGGGCCGCCCGCGCCGAGCATCCGCCGAGCGCTCCGGGCCAGACGGGGGGTGCTCCGGGCACCCCCATCGGAGCGCCCGTCGCGGGCGGGGAAGGGGCCGAGGCGCGCTGTGACAGGGACGGCGGGGCCCGGCGCTCCGGGGATGCAGGGTCTGGGGGGCACCGCTTGGCCCCGGCCTCCCTGAGGGGCTGCACGACCCTCCGGAGCTGCCTCCCTCGCACAAAACCTCTGCAGCTGCCGTGCTGCCCCCGGGGGGGGGGACGACACACACCCTATTCTTAATGCCACCACTTCTCAGCAGAGATGGGGAGGGGGGGACACGGGGACCCCCCCGCAGCCTGGCTACAGGTTCCCCACCTCCGGCTGCAGCTGGAAAACGCGCATGGGTTGGGCGGGGGGAGCACCCGGGGTGGGCTGTTTTCCAGTCGCCCTTCCCCGAGGGGACCCGAGGGTGCGGTCTCCCCCCAGGAGCTGGGGCGGGGAAGAGCGGCCGGGATGGGGGGAAGGACCAGCCGGAGCCGCGGGAGAGACGGAGAGGCGGCCGCGGGTGGGTCTCCCCTCCCGCAGGGCTAAGGGGGGTCCCGGCCTCCAGCCACAACTCCAGCTCCTTGGGGCAGAGCGCAGGGGGTGTGGGACCCTCCGCGCTGCGGCGGGAGGGGAGCCCCGGGGCCAGGGGAGGCTGCGGGGACGCAGCCGGGGCTCAGCTGGCCGCAGCTCCCGGCAGGCCAGAAATGCCCTTTTCGACCATCTCCTGGGCTCAAGAGCCGTCAGAAACGTCCCTCTGAAGTGATCCTCTTGGCAGGGGCTTATTGAAAGAGAGACACAGAGTAGGAGCATGCCCGAGAGGAGATGGGAGCGTTGCGGGGCAGGGGAGAAAATGAAATTAAAACCGAATTCAAAAGAAGAGGGAAAGAGAGAGAGGTGGGAAAACGAAATTATCCTCCTTATGAAACGTGTCGGGCTTCTCCGGAGCAACTGCAGAAGGGAGGCCTTTCCACCAGGGTGGATAAATTTACTCGTGTCCCACATGACCGAGGGTGGGGGACCCGGGGCGGGGGGGGAGAAGAGAAAGGTCATGGGACTGGGATTTGGGTTGTAAATCACAGAGGAGACGTGGATTTCAGTGCCGGGATCCGCGTTAGGTGGCAGCGGCCTCAGGTTTTGCAAGAGAAGTCATTAAATAGGAAAAAGAAAAAAGAAAAAAGAAAAAAGAAAAAAGAAAAAAGAAAAAAAGGGGAGGGGGGGTGAGGAAAGGGCATTTCAGAAATAACCCCTGTAACATCCCGGGGGGGTCAGCGGTGGGAAGGTGCGTTTGGGTGCCACAGATCCGGGAGAGCGTTGCTGGGAGACCCTGCTCCCCTAGGGAAGGGGTTGCCCCCCACATCCCCCCCGGGCCGGCGATGGGTGCTCGGAGGGCACCCTCCCGCCCGGCCCCGGCTCTCACCCGGCTCTCGGCCGAGCTCTGCCCGCTCCTTTTGTCGCCTCTATTTTGCGGCCACGTCTCTCTCCTGGGAAGCGGAGATCGCGGGAGCGCTGCAGGCGGGAGGGGGCCGGCACTGCCCCGCCAGCCGCTTCACGTCCCCCTCCCCTCGCCCCACGCACCCTGCCGGGACCTGCCGCGGAGAGGGAGCCGCGGTCCGAGGCGAGGGGGGTCCGTCTGGCTGGACCCCGGCATTTTTTGGCCCCATCCCCAGACGGGGGAATTTTTTCCTTCTCCACTTACTTTGTTTAAATTTAAAGCCACAGCGGGGCCCCTCCGTCCCGGGGCCGCCGGGGGTTCGGCCCGCCGCGGCTGAGCTGCGGCCGAGGGTGCCCCCTGCACGGCTCCGTTCCGACCCGGCTGTAGGCAGGGTTTCCTACACCCGGGGTCTCGTCCTGTGTCCCCCCGCCTCTGCCTCTGCCCAGGGCTGATGGAGGGGCACCATGGGAGGCATCCCAGGTAATCTCGTCCGGGTGGGAGGAAAAATTCCCACGGATTTTGCAGGGAGTCCGGCTGGAATGAAAGGCGACCGTGTGCCCTGCAGACGGCTCTCGCTGCTGAGGAGTGATTGGGGGGGGGGGGGGGGGAGTGGGAGCTCATTCAGGTTTCGCGGACTTTGCGAGGACTGTCCGCTCGCCTCCATCGGCAGGGAAAAGTGGAGCATCTGGGAATCTTTGCGACAGTGAAAGGAACCGGCAGAGTTGGTTTAACCCGTTTCAAAACCCCGGTATTAACGAAAAAGCAGTGAAATTTCACTTAAAAGGCGAGTTAAAGCGGGAAAATCGAAATCTGATCGAAACGGACAAGGACGGCCCCGAAAAGCGCTTCTCTGCCACCCTGCGCCATGGAGCCCGACCCTCCTTACCCAGAGAGGGCCGGGGGATGGGAGAAACACCGCCAAATCGGTGATTAGAAAGATCCCGAGGCACCGACACGAAGCCTCCCCTGTAGGAACCGACACACAAACTCATTACACCCCTCCGGGCTCCCGCCCGACCTCCCAACGGGGAGATTATCTCCCATGCAGGTTTGCCTTCGGGTTTACGAGACCTGCTTTGGCACACGGAGGGATGCACGATTACGACTCCCTCCGGATCCAGATCTCTAATTTATCCGCTTCGCAGGGGGAGGGATGCGGGCAGCCAGGGCGGTTAGGAAGCGAGGCATCCCGCCCGCCCGCCGCTGGGAAAGGCCGCCAGGCTCCGGGCTGCTCGGTACCGGCTGTCCAGCGTGGCCGGGCCGGGCGGGCGAGCCGCTTCCCGGGCGGCGGGAGGGCGCATCCCGGTACCGTCCACCCGAGGAGATCATTAGCATTTGAATGATGAGGAAGGCTTGGAAACGCGCGATCAGACCCTGCCACGAGTGCTTTTCCTCCCGTCCCGGACCGCAGCGTCACCTGTTGCTGCCGCGGGCTTGGGGCTCCAAGTCGCATCTTATTTAATGAAACAACAACATGCGAACGGGTCCCGCACGGGCGCCGGGCCCCGGCCGAGCCCGGGGGGAGCGGGGACGGGCACACGCTCGCCCCTGCCACCCCGCCTGGGCCGGGGACGCCGCCTCCGGCACGGGCCCCCCGGTAACCGCACCGACGGGCCGGTGAAAAGGGGGGGTGTACGGGGATGTGCTCCCGGGGCCGCCGTGCCGCCGGCCGGAGTGCTGGGCTCCAGGAAACGCGCCCTGAGCTGCGCCGCAGCCCACCGGGCACAGGCAGGGGAAAGGGCCGAGCCCGGGGGGGGCCGCCGGTGTCTCCCGTGGTTCAAAGGCGGGAGACCCTCCTCCCCCCCCGCTGCGGCCGGGAGAGCGATCCCCGGGGCTGGACAGAGCTGGAAACCTCCTGGAGAGAGCGGGAGAGCGGCCCTCGATGGACCCGGGACGAAGCGGGTGAGACTGGAGAGAAGAGGGAGGAAAAAAGAAAGAGGGAAAGAGGAAGAAAGAGAGGAAAAGATAAAGAGAGAGAAAAAGCAAGATGAAAATAGGGAGAGAGGATAAAAAGAGAAAGAGAGAGAGAAAAGAGAAAGAGATATAAAAGAAAGATAAGAGGGAAAAATATAGAAAAAGCAAAAGAGAGAGAAACGGGAACGAGAGGGAGAGAGAGAAAGGGAGGAAAACAAAGAGGGAGAAAGGGAAAAAGAAACAGGTAAATAGAAGAGTTGAAAGGGAAAAAGAGAGAGAGAGAAAGAAAGAGAAAGAGTGAAAGAAGGACAGAAAGAAGGGTAGAAAGAAAGAAGAAAGAAGAGGGGGAGAGTGAGAAAAAAGAAAGAAAAAAGAAAAAAGAGAGGACGAGAAAGAGAAAAGGCGAGGACGAGAAAGAGAAAAGGCGAGGAAGAGAAGGAGGAAGGAAAGATGAGCGGTGGTCCGGGAGGCGAGGGGAGAGCGCGGGTCCGGCCCCTCTCCTCGCCCGACAGACACACGGAGGGGCGAGTGCAGGGCCCTGACCTGCCGCGAACATCTCCAGGAGGATTTCGAAAGCACCAACTTAATTTCCAAGGCAATTTTCCTGCGGCTGAGTCGGCTGCGACTGCTCCTCCCGCCCTCCCAAGATCGGAAAAAGTTTTTGTTTGTTGTTTTTTTTTTAAACCTCGTTTCTCTACTTTCTGTGCTGGGAAGGGAAAGAAACGAAAGGGAAATGGGGAGGGAAAGAAGACGCTGGAGGGCAGTTATTTTCCAAAGTTACAAGGCAGGAAAGTGTTTTCAGGTCGGGCACCGGGGCACAGAGAGACTGGGCGTTATTATTAAATCCTAAATCCACCTTGAAAACGGGAGTTTCTGTGCAGTCACAGGGAAGGGCCAGGGCAGGCCCGGAGGAAGGGCTGAGCTATTGGAAAAGATGCTCTTGATGTCCAAAGGTGGTTTCTATAATCCAGGTTGATTTATTTTTGTTCGGGTCTGCGAGGAACTAGAAAGAGAAAACCAAAAATATACCGGAGAAAGGAGTAAGATCTTGACCTTTCCTAATTCTCCAAATCGGCAGTAATGGAAAGCAGAAGGTGCCAGGGGAGCAGGCAGGAGGCGAGGGCCGAGCGGGCGGTGCAGCGGGGCCGGCCGGGCCGGGGTCCCGCAGCCCGCAGCCCGCAGCCCGCAGCCGGCGGGTCGGAGCCCGGCCGGCGAGGGAAGGGCCACTGTCTTCCTTCCTCGGGACCCGCTCTGCTTAACACGGGCTTAGTTAAGCGAAAGCAGAGAAATAAATTATTCACACACACACACACACGCTGCGGTCCCGACGGGAATATTCCGGGGCAGGATCGTTTTATCCCGCCCCGATAAACCCGAGGAGAAACCCCCATTTTCCGCCTCGCCCGGGCTGCGCACACACGAAAAACCTCCACGAAGTAAATACGTCGAGAGCATCGCGGTTTTGTTACACCCCCTTCATCTGACATATAGAAAGGAGAGGAGTGGGGGCACATTAAAAAAAAAAAAAAAATCAGCTCCCCAGATGTCTGCCCAAAGCCAAAGCAAGGCGGGGAAACCCGCATCCCCCCGGCCCCGCTCGGAAAGAGCCGCCGAGCCGAGCCCGGGAGCCAAAGGGAAAAGGGAAAAAAAAACCCAAACCTGCGGCAAAGGATCGGGCCCCGCGGCGGGAGCGGGGTCGCCGCCGGCCCGGCTTTGCCCGGGCTTTAAAGCTGGCAAAACAACCACCGAAAGCAACACCGACAACCGGGCAGATTCGCCTACGGACGAGAGGGAAGGGAAATGCCGGGTCGCCTTTTTGGCCAGGGACTCCCAAGCAGCAACTGCGACAGCTAATTATTTTCCTTTCAGTGCTCGGTTATTGCTGGTGTCCTCCCCGCCTCCCCCCCCCAATAAATAAATAAAACCCTCCTTTAGGCAGCGAGGCGTGAAAAATGATCCTCGCTGAACGCTTAAAAATAATGTCCCGTGAAGATCGGGGCTGCGGAGCCAGCCAGCCCCGTAATTAGGAGCCATTATCCCTCCTGCCTCGCCGAGGCAAGATTTCGCGTTAACCCCCCGAGCCGAGACTGGCCAGGGCTTCCCGGCCCCAGGGGACCCTCCCCCGGCCCCTTCCCCGCCGCCCCCCGCCCCGGCGGCTGGGGGGGAGCCGGTTCCCGGGAGGTCTCCGCCGATCCCCCCCCGGCTCCCCGAGCGACGCAGATCTTTGCAGGCGGCGTGAGTTTGACCGGGGCACGGAAAGAGCTCGGGTGCTTGAGGGAAATTTAAGGGATGGGAAAAATCTAAAGTTAGAGACGCTGGGGGATCTTTCCCCTCCACAAAAAAAAAAAACCAACCCAACGGCGCCGGCGCTCGCAGCTCCCCGCAGGCCCGGGAGAGCCGAGCCCAGCCCGGCCGGCAGCTCCGGCAGCGGGCAGCCCGCCCGGCCCTTTCTGCGGGGGGTACCGCGGCTCCCGGTTAAGGGGGGAAATCCCCCCGCTCCCAAGTCAGCTCAGCTTCAATCCCGGCCGGCGACCGCGGCTTAAAAGCCTACAATGACTCCGCAAGACGAAAGAAGGGGAACGGAGCCGGGGAAAGGTGTCCCAGCCCCAGAAGCCCCCCGAGCCCCCTCCCCTGAGCGTGTGGGGGAAGGGGTCTCTCCGGGGAAACACCGCTTCCCTGCAGAGAGGACCCCCCTCCATCCCTCCAGACCCTGAGACCACCAACTTGGAGAACCCCGTGGACCAGCGGGGGCTGCAGGGCCGAGACGCTCTCGTTCGGCCCCACGGGCACCGGCTGCTGTTTCTTAGCCGCTCCTGGCACCCTCGGTTCGTTTTCCTCCAGCGCTTCGCAAACAAACAAGCCACAAAAAATATGAAAAATCGCTACTTTATATTAAAATAACCCGTCCCCCCCTCTTCCAGGCACACAACCACCACCCAGCCTCGCTGCACATCGCTTTCTTCCTTCGGATCCCGTCTCCTCAAAGCAGGCTCGGTTATTAAAGGAGGCTGAACAAAGATAGCCCCGAGAGCAGCTATCAGCGCATTTTAACTTCATCAAAGACTTCGGGGGAGAGGGAGAGGAGGGGTCTGGCACCTTCTAGTAATGAGCTTGTCAGGAACACCCCTGCCAGAGCAATTGAACAATTTGCACACAAGCAAAAGAAAAGGAGCGGGGAGGGAGGGAGGAAGGGGAAATGCTACAAAAGCCCCTTCAATTTCCAACCATGTGCTTGGCAATCTGGAAAATAGATTCATTGGCCTCCTCTTTTCTCCCATGTCGAGTCTTGTAGCCTCTTTTGTAGGAGCTGGACATGAAAGGGAGACAACCAAGTGCCGGACACGAAGATCGCTTTTCAAAAGCAAATGTGTGTGAAGGCGAGATGTGAGACCGCTCGCTGCGGGGAGGCGGCACGTTCAGGAACAACATCAACAAACTGCGCGGAGGTTCGAGGTGGCACAGACAGGGGCAGAGGAGGGGGGAATAAAAAAGGGGGGGGGAAGAGAAAAGAAAGGCCGACCCCCCCCCCCCGCCCCGGCGCACACCGCCCGGCTCCTGCCCGCGCCCCGGCGGGCCCCGCACAAAGCCCCGCTCGCCCGGGGACCGGCTCCGTCCCCCGCTCCCTGCCTCGTACGTCTCAGCTTTTTTCTTTTTCTCCTTCTCCTTCAGCTGGCTGCACGGGCAGAAAGGCCTCGATTCTTTAGATCAGGGTCCCTGCCAACAAACAAACCAAAGAGCCACGTTTGGTCCCTGAAATAAATAAAGGGGGGGGGGGGAGGTTTGGAAGAGAGGGGAACGCTTAAAGATGTTTATTTACTTTGTAAGTTGTTGCAAAATTTAGGCGGAGATCAAGTTTCATTCGGTCATTCAAATGCTGCGGGCCCAAGGGGGACGTGTGTGCAGGGGGGAAACCCTCCAACTTATTTTCTCATGTGTCAACTTTTCCAAACAAAATAAAGGGAGGCGGAGGGGGGAGAGCAGGGATAACCTTTCTCCGGCCCCCACCTCCCTCTCCCTGGAAACAGGCAGAGCGTTTTTTTTTTTTTGGGGGGGGGCGGGGGGCACCAAAAAGCAAAGCAAGAAATAAAAAATAAAATTAACCAAAAAAAACCTCCGGGGGGTCCTTTCCCTTGCCGGCCCGTAGACCCAAAGCGGGGACCCCCCCCCACGCCCGGCCGGTAAAGAGGCCGGGGGAGGCACGGCCGGAGTGGCAGCCTGCAGCGGTGGGAAGGCAGGCGGCGCGGAGCAGCCCCGCGCAGGCTGCGCGCCCGGCCGCGGAGGGGAGGCTCAACCCCGCCGGCGACCCGGCCCCGAAACCCCGCGACCGGCCGAGGGTCGCCAGCCCGAGGGTGGGAGCCGCTGGCTTCCCCGAGGCCCGAGCGGGGCTCTCGGCTCTCAGCGTGACAAAGGACATCGCAAAGAACGATTGGGATTTTTTTTTTTTTTTAACCAGGTCACAAACATTTATTAATTTACACCAACGGTGGACAAAATTCTGTTGCCTTTTGCACATCAAATTATTCACAGATTCTCTCAATAAAATAGATATGACGGATGCACAACCAGTGAAGAGTTAACTGGACTCCGCTCATTAGCTCCCGAATAATCTATGTACAAATAATTACCAATACACCAAAAAACCCACGCACGGAGGGGGTGGGAAAACGGGGGATCAAAAAACCCAGTACGGGAATTCTACAAACTTCCTGACGGATCGGATTTTCTTTTAAACGTGCATTTGAATGTCTCATTGGGGGAAAAAAAAAAAAAAGAAGAAGAAAAAAAATAAACCGCAGTCCTGAGTTTCACCGACTTTTCTTCTTCTTAAAAATAAAGAAACCCTAAACAGTGCCTTTTAAAACCAAACCCGAAGCTTCAAAGAAACTAAAAATAAGATCGAGGCATTAAAACATTTTCTTTGAGAGCAGGGGAGAGACAGACACACATGGCAAAACCGCCCGGGAGAGAGATTTGCAAGAATGAAAACGGGCTCGCTGCGACCGGGGGCGGCTGCAACTCCCCTGGCCGCTTTCCCAAGCGATTTGGGGGACCCCCGCGGAAAACCCGCACCTCTCAAAGGAAACATTTCCCACACTAAGACCGTTTCTTTCTTAACATCCCCCTCTCACCCCCCGCAAGACGTTGCGTGTTCAACCAGCCCAGGTCCCCGCTTCTGTTACGGCCACTTTATAAATACGCTTTGGCGCTTGCGGGACGAAATCGTGTTATTCTTTCCCCCCTCCCGCCATCCCGATTTATTTAATTTTTTTTTTCCCTAGCAAAGAGACACAAACAGATCTGGATGCCACAGAGCCTGGAAATAAAGTAAAAATTAAAAAAAAAAAAAAGAAATATTTCCTACCTTAAAACACAACAGGAGGAGATGGGGGGGCGGGGAGGGGGAAGGAGAGCGGTTTCGGAGGAGGGGGGAGAGCTGGGAAGGGGCCGTTTGCTTCGCGACTCTCCCCCCCCCTCCCCGGCACACTTTAAAAATGACAGCTGCTCAGGGTTGTGATTTTACTGGAAAAGTTCTGGGCCGGCTGCAGGAGCGGCTCGTGTGCCAGGCTGACCTGGGGCTGTGCCGGGGCCAAGGCGGGGCTGAGCACGGCCAGGACCTGCGCCGGGGGGCCCGCCTGGCCGGCGGGGTAGGGCGCGGCGGGCGCGGCGCTGGGGTTGGTGCTGGGCGGCGGGGGCACGGCCCCCCCGATGATGTTGTCTATGGAAAAAGAGGGCCGGGAGGGGTGGTTGGTGGTGCCGCCGCCGCCGCCGCCGGCGGGCGTGGGGTCCGGCTTCAGGGTCTGGAGGAGGGCGGCGGGCAGGGCGGTGGGGCTCAGCTGGGGGTGGTAGAAGGACTTCCTGCAGTTCAGCTCGCCGCCCAGGAAGGAGGGCAGCCCCGAGGCGGCGGAGAAGACGGAGGCGGCGGCGGGAGGCGGCGGAGCCGGTAACGGGCAGTGCGGCGCCGGGAAGGGGAAGGCGCCCGCGGCGCCGCCGCCTCCGCCGCCGGGGTGGTGGTGGTGGTGGTGGGGGGGGTAGCCCTGGAGCTGCAGGCCGTAGTTGTAGCCGTAGGGTCCGTAGGCGAAGCCGGGCAGGAAGGCGGCGGGGTCGGCGGCCCCGGCCCGCAGCAGCAGCTCGGGGTGCGGCGGGTGCAGCTGCTGCTGCCGCTTGAAGCGCTTCCTCCGGCGCAGGAAGCTCCCGTTGTCGAACATGTCGGCGGACTCGGGGTCCAGCGTCCAGTAGTTGCCCTTGCCCGGGTTGCCGGGCTCCCGGGGGATCTTGACGAAGCAGTCGTTGAGGGAGAGGTTGTGGCGGATGCTGTTCTGCCAGGCGGGGAACTTCTCCCGGTAGTAGGGGAAGCGCCCGCTGATGAACTCGCAGATCTCGCTCAGCGTCAGCCGCTTCTTGGGGCTCTGCAGGATGGCCATGGTGATGAGGGCGATGTAGGAGTAGGGCGGCTTCACCAGCGGGTTCTTCCCCCCCGCGCCGCCGCCGCCGCCGCCCGCGGGCGCCTTCTCCCCGGGCGCGGCGCCGCGGGCGCACGCCGGCTCCGAGCCGCCGGCGGGGGAGAGCCGCTCCGGGGACCCCCCCATGCGCGCCTTGGCGGCCCCGCTCCGCGGCAGGGCGAGCCCCAGCGGATCGCCGCCGTCCTCCTCGTCCTCCTCCTCCTCGTCCTCCTCCTCCTCGTCCTCGCTGTACTTGCCCCCATCCTGGGGCGGGCCCACCACGTCGATATCCGCGTCCTCCACCTCGGAGAGCGGCTCTTCCTCCGGGGAGCGCTCGGACATGATCCCGCAGCCGCCGCCGCCGCTGCTGCCCAAAGTCATTGTTGTGCGGCCGGGGCGGCCGGGGCCGGGCTCCCCCCCCCACCTAGCGGCGGCTCCCGGGATGGGCCCGGGGCCGTGCCGGAGGGCTGCGGCCGCCGCTGGGACTCCGCGCCCCGGCGCCGCCGCTCCGCGCCCCGCTCGCCGCGCCGCTGCTGGCGGGGCCGCGGCAGGGCTGCGGGGTGGTGGCTGCGGAGGGAGGGGCGGCGGAGGGGGCGCGGGGCGGGGGCGGAGGGACGGGACGCCCGGGGGCCGGGCAGCGAGCTTGGGAGCGGCGATAATAAATAATAGTAATAATGATAATGAAAGGGGGGGGGAAGGGGAAAAAAAAGCCGGTGGTGCGGCGGCTCCTTGGCGGGGCGGGGGGGGGGGGGGGCGGGAGGGAGGGGCGGGGGAAGAGGGAGGGGGGAGGGCAGAAGTTGGGAAGGCGGCTCCCCCCTCCCCACCCCTCCCCTCCCGAGCTGCGACCCGGTGGAAACGCTCCCGCTCTGCGCCTCCTGCCAGCGCTCCCCAGGCCTTTATACGGCCGCCCCGGCGTCACGTGGCGCCCGCCGCCCGCCGCAGCCCCCGCGGGGCACGGCGAGGGGCTGCCCGGCACGGCCCGGGCCCCGGGGAGCGCGGCCCCCGCCCGCGGCGGGGATGCTTTCGAGGAACGGCGCTGCCCGCTCCCCCGGCGCTCGGATGCCGCCGGCCCCGCCTGGAGCCGGCTGGTGCGGGGGGCGAGGGGGGTCGGCGCCGGATAAAGCCATCCCCCGCCCCAAGCACCCCGCGGTGCTGGAGGCTCGCAGGGCCCGTTCCTGCGGGGTGCGACGGCCGCCTCCCTCCGCCCGGGGGCCGCGGAGGGTCCCTTCTTCCCCTGAGGGCTGCCCACCCACGGGGCTGGGGGCTGAGCTGCAGCCCTCCAGCAGCCGCGCCGGCGGGGACCCTCGCTCCGCCAGGGCCGAGCCCTCGGGACCCCCGGGGGGGTTGTGTGTGAATGTGGGGATCCCCGCTCCGCTTCTGCACACGCTTACGTCACCGACACGTCACCGAGCCCGGAGCACCCTGCCTGGAAACCCGCCTTCCCCGAGGGCTCCCGCGGGCCCGCACCCGCGGAACGGATGCTGCCGCCCGGCAGGTGCGGGGCGGAAGGCGAGGAGCAACGCTCAGTCAAGCCTCCCCCCACGCGAGAAATAACCAAAGGGAAGCCTGTGCGTGTCCGCGGGGCGCTGGGACGGCTCCCGAGTCCCGCGTCCCCGTCCGACGGGGCTGGCCCGGCCGGATACCGCTTTCCGAGGTGGCCCATCCGCAGCCCGGCCGGGCCCCAGGCACCCTCCGGGACGGGGCATCTCCGCCGGCCTCGGGATCTCCTGTCCGCCGCTCTCCTGCCGTCGCTCCCCCCGAGGCGCGGCATCCCCCGACGGCTGGCAGGGAGGAGGCGGTGGGCAGCGGACACCCACCTTGCCGCGGGCTGCAGCCGAAGCGGGAGGATTTCCCTGTAACCAGAGGCACCCCAGCCCCCCCCCCCGGAGCCACAGCGGTGTCCCCGCGGGTGGCAGAGCCCCCGTCGCCCTTTCCCAGGGCAAGGCCGGGGCGGCCACCCCGGCGCAGGGCGGGGGACACGGCCACGGCTGCAGCCGCCCACCCCACGCCCCGTGGGTGGCTGTAGCAGCCCGATGTCCCTGTCTCTGCTGCGGACACACCGAGCCACGCTCACACGGGTTTGATTTTTTTTTCCCCTTAGAGGCTCTGCAAACACGCAGCCACTTTTCCGGGGGGAGGATGCCTGGGGAGGGAGGAAGGGGATGGTTTCCTCCAAGGGGGTGCCAGGGGGAGATCTCTGCCCCCCCCAGGGCCGCGTTTAGCAGTGTGAGAATCCGCGGTGATGAATTGCCAGTCGCTGCCGTTAACAGGTGCGAGCATTTGGTGATAAAATCTCCAGCACTAATACCGGGGAGCCGGGCCAAACAGCTGCGCGGCCCCGCTTCCAAATGCCGGTCACAATTACTCAAGCCCTAACGACTCGGTGCACAGGCTCGCCGAGCTCGGGGGGACTCCGAGGAGCGGGCAGGGGCAGGAGCAGGCAGGAGCGGACGGCGCTTCGCCCGCACTTCTCCCGTTGAAGCAGCTATTGCAGAGCCGGAGCCTCTGCGCGGACTCGGTCGCATCTTCGCCGCCAGCGCTGCGATCGGGGAGGATTTCTCCACCGGAGGGAAAAGTAGATGAATAACTGTGCTGAGAGTTGCTCAGGAAGGTGGGCAGTCTGTCCCGCGGGCGTGTGTCAGGGCTGGGGGAGCTTTCCTGAGCTCTTTCACTTTTATACTCCTCCGATGCAGATAACCTGCGTTTGCAACACACACTCATACATCTCCCTCTTATATGTGTATATATATATTTAGCTATATATATTTATATTCATATATATATCTTTTTCTTATTTTTTTTCTTAGATATATATATAATTAGCTAACACGGAGAAACGCTTCGGAGACGCCGCATCTTTCCTACCGACTTTGTTCAAACTCTCCGTTCATCAGCCCCGCGGAAAGGCGATGGGAAGAACAAATGGAAGAGAGCGGGGCGGGAAAAGACCCGAGCCGCTTTCCATTTTTATTAAGTAAAATAATAGTTATGCCTCCCCTACATAAACGAAAGTGTCATAAAAAATTCCGAAGCAGCTGCCAGAGATTTCGACCACACACACAACGGGGCGATTGAATTTCCACTTGGTGCATTGCATGGCAGCGAGGAACCGCCGGGAGCTGCGCCTTGTGCCTCTGCAGGGCGGCGAAGGGGAGGGCGGGGGGGCGGCAAAATGACGCGCTGCGAGCGGCCGAGGGCAGCGGGCACCGCCCGGGGGATGCCCCGCCGCCCCCCGCCGCCCCCCGCGGCGCCCGCTCGCAGGGCGGCCACCTCCCCATCGCCCTGCCTGGAGGCTGGTCCCGCAGGGCTCGAAGTGAAACAGATGTGGGTGTCTGCTGCCCGGACCCCCCCGCCGCCCCCCGCCCTGCCCCGGCTGCCGCTTCTCCCCCTGCCCGGGAGGGCGGGCAGCGCCGGGCAGCCCGCGGGGGCAACCCCCGGCAGCGGGGGGCTCGGATGGAGCCGTTTGCCGCTGTAGTCGTGGGCATCGGGACCCCGATGAGCCCGAAAATGTCCGTGGGAGAGGCGAGAAGGGTCGATGCGAGGCGGCTGCTGATGGGATGCGGCCGGTGCCTCGTCCCGCTCCCCCTTCAGCTTCGCGCACCCAGAGCCGCCGCAGCTCGAGAAATAGCATGTCCCGATCAGCCGCCATCGACACTATTCCTGCCTGTTTCAAGGCAAAATATCGTCCCCGTTAAAGTCGGGAACGACCCAAAAGGAAACGACAGTGAACGAGTCCCGGTCCCTCCATCTGCGAGCGGCTCCCGTTCGCCGAGTCGGCATTAGCCTCAGCTTTGCCACGCAAGATCGGCTGCAGAAACAAATCAAAACGAGAAAAAGTACCTAAACTACACCCGTCCCGAAAAGGTTTAGGAAAGGGAAACCCGGGAGTGAAGCAAACCAGATGGTCGGATCCCAGACACGTATATACACACACACGCTCCCGGCCGGGCACCCACACACGGAGCGAGGGGTGAGTTTTAATCACGGGGTTGCACGCCGGGGTAGGAAATGATGCGGTCTCCCGAAAGAGAAACCTTATCGATCTACCCGAAAAGACTGCCTTGTCATCGTCCCACTGTTCCCGGGCGTGCAGGGCTGGGAGGGAAGCATTTTTCCTTGGGCAGATCTTTAATTTTTCTGCTCTCTTCTCTGAAGTATTTCATTACAGCCTCCCTTCCCATCTCCCGTTTTAACCCGACTCCGCTTTACATTTCACGTTAAATTGCGGTATCAAACGTGCGTTGGGCTGAGAGCTGGGGGGGGGGGGAGGGGCGGGTCTCCAAAAAGTCTCAACAGTGCGAAAAAAAAAAAGAAAAAAAAAAGTGGCCATCAGCAGATCACGATTTTTTCCCCCCTCCTTCAAACTGACTTTCACTGTCTGCCCTGCCTATCTGAATGAGGCGGCGGGCCGGCGTTTTGACGCCCTGCAGACCTCTTCAGCAGGTGGGTCCCCCCGGCCGAGGCTTCCCCCCGGGAATCCCGGTGCCCCCGCCCGGGCAGCTCTGTGGGAGCGGGTCGAAGCCCCGGCAAGCTGCAAAAAGGCAACAACGACCAGGCACAATTTTTTTCCACGGGGAAAAGCTCGTTCCCTGCCTCTCCACCGGGACCGTTATTTGCCGGGGGGGGGTGTAGGGGAAGGCAGGGAGAACAACCCCGGAGCACCGCGGGGTGCGATCGCTGCTCCTGCCCGGCACTGGCCATGCCCCCGCCTAAGGGAGCCGGTCCTGGCCGGAGCATCCCCCGTCGCTGGGGTTTACCGGGGGGCAAAGCCCTGATCCTCACCGCTGTGCCCGGGGAAGGGCAGCATCGGGCCCTGCAGCGTTTCCGTGCCCTGCCTTGGGCAGTGCGGGGGGTTTAGCTCCAGCCCAGCCGACGTTGCTCCCAGATCCTTCCAGCCGATCTGTTGGTTTTGCAATACATAATCGTTCTTGTTTCCTCTGCCGAGCAGCATCTAAATTCGTTTATTCTGATGAGAACCGCATCTACAAGTCCCCCAAGGCTCAGTGATGGATTTTTCTGTATTACCTCGTTATCAAGCTTGGCTGACCTCTAACTTCTCTGAAAACATGAACAAGACAGACCTGCTGCTGCCTGGGCTGCCCCAGGGGGCTCTTTTTCCACTTATGTGATTTCCTTTGATATTATTTCGCTTCTTTCCGTATCCAAGGCTCAGACCTTCAGTGCTCCCTGCAGTTCAACCTTTTTTCCAGCCCTGTACTGCCAGCTCCCAGCTTGCAAAGATCAGTTTGCAGCCTGCACACCAAGAACTCCCAGCGCAGGGAGGTTAAGTGGGAATGGTGGTGCTGGATAGTATGAGATGTGTGAAATTCCCGGTTTGGAAACCACTGGAGCCAAGTGCCTATATCCATCCCTGCAGCACTCAGATATCGGACATCTCAATTTTGTTGACTTGGATTTTCAAATGCAGGCGTCCCAAAACCCACACCAAAAAAGGCCTGGGTTTCAAGGGAGACTTTTCCCAGGCACCTCATGTGCAGGGCTGAACACCCATGAACCTCAGGAGAACAAGTCTCCCTGTCTTTCCTGCTCTTCAGATGAGTGGGAAACTCCTCTCCCCCCATACACACACATTTATTTAGGTGCTGTGACCTGACTTTAGGACCTTGGTTTTGGACTTGCAGTTCAAAAACTTTGTCTGCTGCTCTCTATTCGTAACTGATCCCATCCCACATGGATTTGAAGCCCACCAGGCAAGCTCATATGCAGCTTAACACTCAACTGATTAACTCTGGCTTGTTATAAGCTTTTTTTTCGTACTGTTCTTCAGCAATCTGACATGAAAAGAGATGGATACACACACACACACACTTATATGACTCAGAGGAACATGGTGATTTCAAGCCATAAACCACCAGGTGCACTTTTGAGACTCACGAAAGCCAGCTCTCCTGGTTGCCATAAAAAACACATTAGCCAAAGGCCGATGCATGTGGAAGGCAATTATGCTCTGGCACATGGCAACGTGTGTAGAACAGCCTGGTAACTGTGCCTACCACACAAGGAAAAATATCCCTGTGAAAACAAGCCTGCTAAATCACTTCATTCTTCCCTGAATCCTCTGAAAATAAAAGAGAGGATTTTGGGTGTGGGTGTGTGTATATATATATATGTGGGAGGGAATCAGATTTTCCAAAAGTGGGTGCACCAGTGCAAGAACCTAAATAAATGGCCAGATTCACAAGGAGGTAGAAACCTGTGATAAGGTTTCCGAGTCCAGTTTTTCCATGTTAGCATCTGATCATGCCAAACGCGCCCAGGAAAGCCCTGCTGCTGAGTTCTCTGCATTCAGTGGTTCAGCAGCCTGAGTGCCCATCTCACCCACTGAGTTCGCAAAAGTCCACTTCTGCCAGAAATGCCAGCTGAGGACCCTCACTTGGGGGCCAGGAGCAATACAGAGAGAGGGCCTGCAAAGGAGGAAATTACAGAGAAGGTGGAAAATTACTGGAATATAGCTTGATTGGGACAAAAAGCATTTGACTGCTTTTTATTTTTTTCTGCAGGTAGTAAATGGCTGGGGATAGGAGTCATTGCATCTGGAAGTATCCAGCGATCTCCAGCTGGGGATCAGGTTGGAGTGAATCTGCTGTATCCTTGTAAAAAATCAGCCCTGCACATACATGCTGATATCTACAGATCTGCCTCGCAAACAGGTTCGTAGATATATTTTGCCTCTTGACCTGCAATAAGACTATGCTTCAATCAGCTGGAGGCTGTGATGTTGCTACTGCACAGAAATATAGTGCAGGGCTCCTTTTCTCTGTTCCCATCTTGGGAAGGAGCTGAATAAACAGAGGGAAAAAGTTTGCAACCTAAAGTGTGGGGAGGAAGGCGAGGTATCTCACCCACGCAGAGAAGCAGAGGCAGAGCCAAACCCCTTAACCCTGTCCCCTTATCTAGTGAAGGACAGCCAGGTAGAAAAAATATCAAATCAAGCACCACTGTAATAGTCTGGGGCTGAATCTGCACAGAAGGTGAATCAGCCCCGTTGCCCCGCCAGCATACGGCTGCGGATGCTGATTTCTCCACTGCATCTCCACCAGGTCACAGCTTCACCCCACAGCCCGGCCCAAAGCTAATCCCTGCTTTGCGCACTGGGGCACACAGCCCTGGCACATCCCAGGCTGACTTTGTGGCAGTGTCAGTGCGGCTGCGAGGGACAGTTCTCTATCTCTATAAAATAGGTGCTCTGCAGTGCACGGTAGGTAAAAGAGGCACACAAGAAACCCATCCCCAGCATCTCCAGACCGGTGTGAACTTCTCCTGTCCCCTTCTTCAAACCACCAGAAGAAATTGCTGCCCTGAGCTGCACAGAGGCAAGAGAGGGAAAGCCTGTCAACACACAGATTAAAATTAATCCAGCCACTCTGGGGGTGTTGTAGCTTCACGTACACACACATCCCCCCCTTCTTTCACTTACTGCAGGTGAGCCTCTGCTTATTCTTGCCGGGAAGAGGAAGCTGCATCACTTGGATGGAAGAAACGACACTGAGGGCTGCTGAAGGAAAGGCTGGTGTTTCACATCTGGCTTTACGTTACTTGGAAAGACCTGATTTCTGCAGGATGGATACTCAGCATCGCCCAGCTAACTGGATCAGACCACCGCTCATTTTGAAATGCCTTTTTTTTTTATTACCTTTTCCCAAGCTTTTGCATAGTCTAGATGCTGAACGTTAAAATTGCACGAAGAGGGCACGAAGATTTGGGATAAGAGGGCACGAAGCTTTGGGATAAGTTATCTGCTGCCTGAAAATACATCGCTGGGGTCCGGCGGGGGGAAGCAGGCTGGTTGGGCTTCCCTCCCAGCGCAGAGATAAGCGTGCCATCTAGAGGAAATCCCCTTTACTGCCAGGATTGGCAGCTGAAAATTATCCAATAAAGCATAATTAACCTCTGGCTTCAGAGAAAATCCTCCATCCGTGCCCTGCTGCTCTGGGCTGCTGCACAGGCACGTCGCGGCAGGCTGGCGATGTGCCGAGTTATCAGGGCGGCTTGGGAAGGTCCCAAGTGCTTGAAGGCCATCCCAGCCCATGCTGGCATGTGTTGGCCTGTCCTTTCCCCATAGGCGATGTCAGCTGTCCAGCTCCCCCCTGGTGTGGCGTTTGGCTGTAAAGGAGGAGAAGGCAATGTAGGTCTTTTCATAGCACATGCGCTCTACCATGTCTGCTTCTGAGAAAGGTAAGGAGTCTGCACATATCGCAGGATAAGAAGGCTGTATATATCACATAATGCCCTCCAGTGGCTGCGAGCAGCAGTCCTGGCCCTATGGGTGCCAATGCCTGAGCCATAGGCGAGGGCCCAGGTGCAGTAACAGAGGCAGTGGCAGGGTCACTTCCTCCACCAGCAGCTCCCACCCTGTGGAGCACAGCCCTGCAGAGCTCCTGGGAGGCTGATACACTGCAGGGTACAGCCCAGCAGCAGGGATGGGGGTCTGGCCTCCCATGGGGCAGATCCACATGTCCACTCATTTTTCCTAAGGAAGAATCTCCTTCAGGGCTAACTTCCCAGGCTGGACTGCTCCCATACACTGCTGCTGTCACGGGCACCTTCATCCAAACCTTCAGGCATGGCTGTAGGTCTGGGACATGCAATGCGGGAGCACGTGGGACAGCAGGTACCATAGGTCTCGTACCCTCCTGTGGTCAGAGTCAGCCCACTGAAGCCCACAGCATCTGTATCCCACACCTTCCACTTTTTCTCTGTCTACCACTACCAGTGAGTAGCACATCTGTCTGCGGTCACCAGCACAAGGCTGTTGTCCCACTAATAAAAACAAATCCTTCCAGCCCTAAAGATAATTGAAAAACAGTCATCTAGGTCCAAGCAGAGGCACAAGTGCTACTGCCCAGCAGGTAGCTGTCTTGTAAAAATGGGAAGCCTTGCAAAAAAAAAAAACAACTTCAGAGATGGAGAAAGAGCAGGGAAGATCTCACATGAGAGAAACCTTATTCTGCAGAAAAAGCAGGTGCATGTTTAAACAAAGAATATTTGGAGAGAATTGCATTTATTTGCTATTGTATTTATTTGCTCATATCCTGCAGGATTTTTTTTATATTTTCTTCACTTTTTAAAAAATGAAGTTTATTCCCATTTTTTCCACCATCTCAGAAGCTCCCCAAGATGCTGCTCTCTGGTGCTCCCAAGCAAGGCTGAACCCCAGCAACATCCACAGCACCTTTTTGCTTTTAGTAGCAATCCTGTTTCCATTTTACACCCTCCTCACCTTCTTCTCCCCCACACCTGTGGGCTCTCAGGCCTGACTCCTAACCCATGGCTTGGAGATGCTGCTCTCACCACCCACACAGCTGTTGTTGTCCCTGCTCCATGGCAGGGAGGGAAGGCATGGATGTCCCCATGGCTCATCGCAGGTGCTCGCCGCTCACGTGGAGCGAAGGGCTTTGCGGCATCGCCCTAGGAGCTTGTGCACTTTATAGGTCTCTTATTTCCTGTCATTACTGAGAAGAGCCTAGTTGTAATAAAAATCTGGGCTCCAATCCTACAAACACTTATGCCTGAGCTTAACTCTAAGCACGTGAGCCGTCAAAGGGGACTATTCATGTGCTTAAAATTTAAGCATGTGCTTAAGCGTCTGTAGGCCTGGAGTCTGTCAGTGTGGGGATTTGTGCCTTAAGCCCATATTCTGGGTCATTATCCTTTTCATGTCTTCTCTGGCATCTCAGAAGATGCTTCAAGGGGGAATTTTCAAGTTCTTCAATAAACTTTGCCTTCCCGAGCAGCCTGGATTCTTGCCTATTCTATGGGGCAATTCTCCTCCGTTGCCTCCCCTCCCCCTGTTAGCGATAATCCTGTGCTATTTCATGCTTGGCCAGACAATTAAGCCCTCTTGCTGCTTGGCTCTGTCTTTGTTATGTATAATTGTTCCAAATAATTAGCCACTATTGCATGCTATTCTGAAACTACTTTGTATTGCAATTATACTTAGAGGGTGAGCATCAGCTCGGGGAGAATCCAAGCAGCAGACAGCCTGGAAAGAAAGGGCTTCGAGCCGGGGGAAGACGAATATGCGCTTAACCAACACCGCGGAAAAAACTAACAATAAGTAACCAGCGAGGAGTAAATGTTGCTTGGAGAGTGTCTGTGGCTGGTGGGGTCTGGGCAGGAGAGCTGAGGGTGGGCTGCAGGGTCTTGGCCAGGGTGTCACCTGGCTGCCACCTCGTGGGTGCTGGCTACGGTGCAGGAGGCAAAGCCATACTCCACTTCCATCACTTCCATGGTGACTTGAAAGGACCCTTGGCCAAGTGGCCAGTTTTGCCATGTCCATACACTGTAGGGAATGCGAGGCTGTGCTGGGATGTGTTTGGGGTCTGGCAGGAAAATGTTCCCTAATCACATCTTCAGGATGGCAAAACTTGTGAATTATTGAGGGTAAAGACTCCAAACGATGAGATTGGTTCAGCAGCCTCCTGTTTTCCCACCAGCAAACACATCTCTGTTGTGGACGAGTGCTGGATGAGATGCTCAGAGGAGTTACAGCTCCATATGCCACATTTTTTTGAAACTGAAAATAATGTGGCACAGCAGAGTCCCCTTAGCATTACTCAGTCTCTTGTCTTTCAAGCAGGGGACATCTGAAAAGGATATAACCAAGACCTGGGTTGGCCTGACCAGCACTGGTGAATTAATTCCTCCGCTGAAACCCGTGGCCTGCTCTGAGCAAAGAGCCAGGACGGCCAGTGACAGTGCACTTGGACAATTTTGTGCTTTTTGAGATCCATTTTCTCCAGCCAGGTTAGGCTGCTTGAAGCCTCCTGAAAATCGAGCTATAGGCTGGGTTTTGTTTCCAGCACCTGGTTAGCAGAAGGAGTTTTAAAACCAAGTAGAGATGTCTGTGGTGCAGATGGAAAGCACCCAAAATGTCTGAGACAGTTGGGCCCATTCTCTGCAGACATCATACACTGCTTCCTTTGACTCAGCAGAGCTGATGCAAATGGAAAATGAACTTTTCCCAGGTGTGTATGTGACGGGTTCAGGTGCATCCTTCCTCCATGCAGCACCCCGAGGTGCCATGAGCCAGGGCTGCTTGTTGGTGTTGGGATGGCACAGTTGATTCAATACATGCATAAAACCAACTGTTGCAGTGTTACCACTTCAGCAGTCCCAGTACAAAGACCATGAAATGAATGGGACCTTGGATGCCCTCCCAAGAGCTTGTAGGTGTTATGCTGCCAATGCTCAGGCTCTGCCGCTTTGCTGCCTAACCGCAGCCTTGCTTCTTGGGTGCTGTAAGAGTCAGGCCAGCCCCCAGCTCTGCCGTTCACATACACCACGTAAAAGCACATTTCAAACACAAAATCAGGCTGCCAACGAGGCTGGCTGCTGCAGACAAGTGCTCCTTCATTGCTTCCCCCTCACCTTCCATCAAGGGCCCAGATTCTCCCTGTGCTTCCACTTGTTTCCCTATTTTCACCCTAGGGAGAAGAGCTGCCGGGGGACAGCCAGCGCCACCCAGCCCTGTATCCTGTCCCCAGCCATGGCCTGCAGCAGACGCTTAGGAAAAGGGTAAAAGAGGGTATAGCCAGAGAAATCCTCCCTCTCTGAAACCTTCCCAGAGTCAGTAATCGGTGTTTTAGGGATTTCCCAGCCTGGAAGTTGCATGCAGCCCACTGTGTTTCATAACGACCCTCCTTGAATGAGCCTCACCCCGTTCTCATCCTGACCGTACCCCAAACCTCCAGCATGTCCTGCCCTTCCCCACGCGGCCGCGAACAGGACAGACCGCAAAGGCCAGGATGATGCCGGTACTTGTTGCCCCCCCGCCCCCGTCCCCCGGGCCGGCAGCGGCTTCCCAGGGCTTTCCACTGGAGGTCAGTGTTGGCCTGAGCACGGCGGCTGGCACCCCCGGGCCACCTCCCCCGGTCACCCCCCCACGCCGGGGCGTTACACCCGTGGGGTAAAGCGGCGGAGGGCAGGGCAGTGTTGCTCTGACCCTGTTCAAACACAGCGGCCGCATCACTTGCTCCTGCCCAAATATGAAGGACCCAAATACAAAGGACCCAAATATAACATAGCAGAGGTGGTGACAGACCCCCCGATACCCCGAGATGTAGCTCAGTGCTCAGGCAGTGCTGACTCCCAGATGCTAATTTATTAAAAATGCATTATCAGCTGGGAAAGCCAATCGCAGCCGGTCCCGCTGCACCCACTGCCCATCTCCCCATCACCGACTCAATCTTGACCTCAAAGAGACACCACTGTCAGCCTTCAAGCCGTGTATTTGCAAAGGGCAAAGCATTGTGCAGAATAAAAACTAGTTATGGTATAAAATTTCCAGCACTGGGACTGCCAGTGGACAGCTGTCAGCATCCAGACAAAATCTAACAGTACCAGAGGGACCGACAAGTTCTTCAGGAAATTTACTTTGACTAAAATTTCAGCTAATGCTGTGTTTGTTTGCAACCGCGTGGTTTATAGCTTGGGAATATCAGCTGGAAAGAGCATTTCTTATTGCTTGTTGTAACCTGTGGGGAAGCTGTAGGAAGGTGGTACAAGCGTGACACACGCAGAATGCTGTTGTACACAGGCAGACGTGGCAGCTGGGTTGGTCCTCCCTGGGCATCCAGTATTTCCCAGAGGAAAACAAGCATCTTTTTCAAAGGGGCAGCTCATTTTGGTTATTTGTTTCTGAACACGCAGCCTGAGAGATCTGAATTCAGCCTGATTTGCAAAGGGCCGTTCCCTGAGAAGTCAGACTGCCTTGGCGACAGCCCAGATCGCCACCCAGATCTCTTCAGTGCTCGGCATCAACTCCAACCCCCTCTCTGCGTCTTGCGGGCTCAAGACGGAGCTCTCCCCACCGCAGGATGTCCAGAGGACCTCTTGCCATCACCCTGAAGGATGACGTTCATTCCACATCTCAGAGAGCAAAGAAAGTTTTGCCTCTGGCTTTTGTGTGAGCAAGATTGAGATAGTTATGACTGTCATTACTTAATATTCCCTAAACTCCCTAAATAAAGAGGGGAGGATTTCAAAGGAGACTTGGTTTCACAACTGAAATCTGGGTGATAATTACTCCTGTTTCACTCAAATCCCTCTTATTCACTAAACAGGGACATCGAAAAGACACTAAAACAGATGAAGAGCTCAGGTATAAACTTTACAAAGCTTAAAACTACTCTGTCCCAGCAAGGCTCATGCTTTACATGACACTCTAATCCTACTCATTTGCTAGATTCACCCTCACTGTAAACAAAGCTTTGAAATGAAAGCTTAAAAGCCTGGTTGGGATACATTAAGTTAACCAAGAAGACACTCTTAAGGCATTAGTTTAATGACAATCACAATTCAAGTTGCCAGAGGTTTGTGCGTGTGAGGATTAATATGTACAGGAAAAAGAAGAAAAGGGGTCTGTTCCCCACACTTTCCAGCTTGTTTGGCAGCATAAGGCCCGTGGTGAGGGTGGTTTATGGCCACTTGTAGGGGTCTCTGGGCTGGGACTGTCTGGCAGATGGGGAGATATGGGGCCCTGGGAAGATGTGCAACCCAACGCTGCACACCAGGGTTTGTCCCGACACACCGGGATAGGGTCGTCCGCTCTCTCCGAGTCAGGTTTTCAGGGATCCAGTCCACTGCAGTGACTCTTGCTTCATGCCAGAGCCCCCTTGGCTGAAAAAAACCCTCTTACACAGGCACAGGGGTGGGGCTCCTGCAGACCCCCCCCAGATCTGGAGCCGCGTGCTGCTCTCCAGAGAGTCCTGTGGCAGGAGGGCGCAGGCGGCTGGGGGACAGGAGCAAGCCACAGCCCAGCCCTTCAGGCAGTCTGAGCCCCGCTGGCTCCACCAGCACTTGAGTTAACACCCAGAGATGCCAGGAACTTGGAAAGCCCCTTCTGACACCGGCTGCCCGCTCCTGCAGGGCTCCAGGGTGACTGGGGAGGAGCAGGCTCAGCCCAGTCTGAGATGTCCCGGCTCGCCCACCTCTTCCCAGTGCATCCCACCCGGGCAGAACCGCAGCATCTCCTGCCCACCCCCTCCACCCAACGTTGTTTTCCTATCATGTCGGTACTTGGTTCTCCCCTACCTCAGCAACCCTCCTGCTCGAGGTGCAAACCCAGCAGAGTCCCAGCCCGGCGCCTGGCAATGCTGGAGGGAAGCAGGCAGACCCAGCGCTTCAGGCATGTGCCTGGCTCTGACTCCCTGGATACTTAGGCAAGACTTCAAAAGTGCTTTTGTTTGCAAAACATTGCAGGATCAGGCCCTGGGAATGAACGTGAGCTATGACAAGTGTCCTTTCTACTGACTGTCCTTGCAAGCAATTATTTCAGCATCCCCCCAGTCCATCCGTACAGACAGTATGTTACAGACAGGAATGGCACTTTGCAAACTTTCATGAGATAGAAGATCTCTGTCTATAGGTATCTTCTGTAGTGAGCCAAAGTATTTTAAGGGATAAGTTTTTTCACAACACCCTTTCCGAGCAGGGCTATCACTAAGGGAAAAGCACAGAAGCTGTTGTTGGGACCAATGTGAAAGCTGCAAAGGTGAAGCTGAAGGGACCAGAGAGGAGACCCAAAGCCCAGTGGCTCAGCCGAAGGCAGCAGAGCAGAGCTAGACCAGTTTTTAGAGACAGATGAAGCCCCAATTTTAAGGAGGCCAAGAGGAAAAAAGCATTTTCTTCCCTCCCCTCTCATACTAACCCCACTCTCACTTTCTACGGAGCACATGGGATAAAAGAATGAAAAGCCACAAGCTCCCAAGCTGTGGGCAAAACGTGACTCCTTGGGTACCTGCCTGTACACCCAGCTTTCGGTCATGACCAGCAGCCAGGGAATGAGATGCTCAGTTTTGCACCAAAGCTCAACTGACATCCAACTCCTCCTTAAGCAGGAGGAAGGTGCAATAGGGACTATGAGAAACTGCTCTGCTTCAGAGGACACCCTTGAAAAACAGGAGAGAAATTGTAGCTTGTCACTTTTACCCAGAGGATGTTTAAATTAAAAAACCTAAATCCAGGGATGGGGAATTCTGCCTTCAAACCTGGTGAGACAGTGTGGCTGGCAGTCCTGTAAATAAAGAGCAGCAGCCCGGCCAGTGAACCGGTTGGAATTTTAGTTGATTTTGTTGCTAGGACGGAAAGCTACAATCTCCTAATTTGATGTGCTAAATCAGAATTTCACCTGCAAGAGATTCCTCAGAGGGAAGACGCATTCCCTGCTGCACAAATGGAAACCATTGAGTCCAGTAAGAGCTGCGTGGGCAAACCTTGCAGGTGATGGAGAACTTATTGCAGCCTTCGCATGGCTCAGCAGTGGTTAGTTACCGTTTGCTTTTTAAAAAATCATAATAAAATAGACAGCTTTAGAAAGTGTCGCTAAAAATGAAAGACGTGGCAGCGTCACAACAGCAGCATGAGTCTGTCTCCCACCGATTACAAGACTGATAATTTCCTCTTGCCAAGGTCCGGCCGGAGCCAGAGGAACAGCAGCACTGGACATGTTGGAAGAAAAAGCTTTATTTTAAAAAAGTCCTTTCTAACAATAGAAGTTATTTTTAAAAATAGTAAAAAGAAGTAGTCAGTGTGGGGTTTTTTTTTTTCCTACAGAGGAATGAAATTATAAACATCTTAAATATTCATTTAAAATCCAGTGAATTGGTTTAGTGGTTTTGGTTTTTTTTTTGTAACTCTCATTCCAATTACAGAGGAGGCACCCAGGGAAGAGACGAGAAAGTCCATCTGCAGGACAGGTCCTGGTCTCTGGGTTCCTGCAGGTTACACCACGCACCCCACCTCCTGGGTGTGCTCCTCCTCACCCCGGGGATGCCCCAGGGTGCTCAGGGTGCCCTGCCGCAGACGACATCCCCAGGGTTGGGCTGTGCGGAAGAGACACCCCCAGGGCCAGAGCGCACCTTTCCCAGGAGAGGATGGGGCAGAAAAATAGATCACCTTGCCTAAAATAAGCTGAGAAAGAGAGGAGTTAGGTCCCCTCGCAGGTGTGTGTCCGCTCACAGCCAGAGGCTGGGGACCCCCGACCCCACCCCAGCTGATCCCCACAGCAGGGAGAAGTCTGCGTGTCCAGAGATGCTCGTGGGAGCCTGGGGATGTCCAGCGAAGCCCCCTCCAGACCCCATCACATGTACCGCTCCAGGCCGGTGGGGAAATTGGGCTGTCTCATGTAGGCATTGCTGGAGCTGAACTGGCCGAGGGGCGACGCGGAGAGCCCCAGAAGCTGCTCGCCGTGCTCGGCGCAGGCGGGGGGCCGCATGGCTGGCAGGGCCAGTCTGTTGGGAGCCCCATAGAGCTGCGGGCTGCCAGGCGAGTAGCTGCCCTGCGCCACGGGCAGGTGGGGGGGTGAGGCGGCGTAGGGGTAAGCCAGGGTGTTGGGGCCGGCCCGGCCCAACAAGCCAGGGCTGACGGGCTGTGCCTGGAAGCAGGGAGGCTCAGAGCTGCCGGCGGAGCAGGCAGGAGCCAGCTCGGCCCCAGGCAAGCCCAGCGATGGGTGGCCCAGCTCGGTGGGCGGCGAGGGCTGCAGGGCCTGCTGCCCGCTGATGAGGCTGTCGATGCTGAACATCCTGGGATGCTGTGCCGGCGGTGCTGCCCCGGCTGCGTAGGGGTGGAAGACGGTGCTGGAGAGCTGGGGGCTGTAGCCGGGCGAGCAGAGGGCGTTGGGGTAGGGTGCTGTTGGTGCCGTGGGGCGGCCGGCGGGCGGGGGTGTGAAGGCGCTGGAGTTTTGCATGTAGCCGGGGTAGGTGGTGATGTCGGTGCGCTTGAAGCGCTTCCTCCGGCGCAGGAAGCTCCCGTTGTCGAACATGTCCTCGGCAGCCGGGTCCAGCGTCCAGTAGTTGCCCTTGCCGGGATGGCCGGGCTCCCGGGGGATCTTGACGAAGCAGTCGTTGAGGGTGAGGTTGTGGCGGATGCTGTTCTGCCACTTCTTGGGGTTCTCGCGGTAGAAGGGGAAGCGCTCGGTGATGAACTTGTAGATGCCCCCCAAGGTGAGCTTCCTCTCGGCGGCGTTGGCGATGGCCATAGCGATGAGGGCGATGTAGGAGTAGGGGGGTTTGCCCCGCTGCACCGGCCGCTTCCTCCGGCGGCCCCCGGCGGGGGGCGGCGGCTCCTCGGGGGGCGGCGGCGGCGGGGGGCTGCCCCCACAGCCCCGCGGCTCCGGCTTCACCGGCGGCGCCTGGCCGGCGGGGGGAGACCCCCGGGGCGGCCCGGGGGAGCCGGGGCTGGCCGCGGCGGCGGGGCTGGGCGCCGGCAGCGTGCACATGCCTCGCAGGCAGGGGAAGCCGGCCGCGTTCATATACGGCCCTCGCCTTCCTCCTCCTTGGAGGATGGGGGGGGCGGCGGCGGGAGAAAGAGCCCCCCCGAGGGGAGGGGAAGGGGGGAGAGGGAGGGGAAGGGGGGGGGGCAGGCGCCGCGGCAGCTCCCGGCGATGGGGAGGCCGGTTCCGAGCCGCTTTGCAATATATAGGGCGGCCGCCCCCCCGGAGGGGCGTGCGGTGCCCGGCCCGCCCCGGCCCCGCTCCGCCGGCGGGAGGAGGGGGAGGCCCCTGGGGACGGGTCCTGACTCCCACGGCCGAATCCCCCAGCCTCTCCCCGGGGTTTTATTTCGCAGCCATGCCCCCGAGCCCTCCCTCCCCCGGGGGTCCCGGGTGCCAGCGCGGCGGTCGGCTCCGCTCCCGGGCGAGTCGGGCCGTTCCCCGGGGCGCTCTGCTTTCTTTTTAACTGATGTTTCCTCCCAGGAGAAAAACTAAACAACACGAGTCCCGACGACCAGACCAGGCGAGTTTGGTGCCGCAGCCAGCCCCCAGCAGCAGGGCAGGTAACCTCCCGCCGGGACCCCCGCACCACTTGGATTTCGTTGTCTTTTTTTCCCCGGGAAAAGCCCGCAGAGGCGGCCCAGGCACGCAGCGGCGGCAACAGCCGGAGCTTCTCCCCGAAACCACCCCCTCGGTTTAGTTACTTTCCAGCCTGGTGAGACCTCCTGGCTAAGGAAATCCTGGGGAAAAGTTTTTTTCTTTTCCCCTGGGAGAAAGGAAAATGGTCCTCAGAGCTCGGGGCTGCCCGCAGCTACCTCCCGTGGGGTGGGCAAGGGATGCGGGACAGGGATGGCATTTTGCGGGTGGATGGGGTAGCGGGGGTCTCTCTATCACTGCAGAGGGGCTGAGCCCACGGCTGAAGCTGAAGGAAGACACCGGATTCAGAAAGCCCTGCTGGGTTTCAGGGAAAACCTCTCCAGATCTCATCCTGCACTCCAGAGCTGGCTGGGCAGAACCGTGGCCCCCCCATCCATGGCATGTGCTGATACCAGAGCAGGGGAGCTGCTGGCTGCTTTATCGGCACCAAAAAAGCCGTGGGCTTTCACACCATCCTCGCCCATTGCTGCTGAGCATCACCTCTAAGCCAGATGCCCACCCATGGAGAGCCTGGCCCGGAGCAGGTAAGGGAGCTGCTGCATCAGGGTGGGCTGGACAAGCTGGGGGACTTTTATAGCCAGACCACAGCTTTATATGTAGCTAGATGTCCATGTCCTGGGAATACAGGTGGAAACGTCTACACCATTAGCGCAGTGGCAGATCCCGCCATATATCCCGCATGGAGTAAAAATCGCTGCATTCAACTTTGTAATGTGGTTGAAAGTATTTCCAATAGCAGAGCGGGATGAAAGCCTTTTTCCACAGAGGCAAGTAGATGATCATATCAGGTCATATCATCCTCTTCCCTTCCTTTTTAAACTAAAAAGCCATCCAGCCTTTTGGAAAAGATTATTCAGCCCTTTCCTTTAAGCATTTCCTAGTGGTTTTAAATTCACCGACCAGGTTATTTCCCACCATCGCTCATTCCCTGCTTGTGCCTGCATGTGGTTTTGTTCTTGCTTTATTTTTCCTGCAGATATTTGTGGGTCTTCTTCCGCTCTTTTCAGGGCTCAGGCAGGGAAGTGTGGGTCTAACAGAGCCACGTTGGGTCCAGTCCTGGTCTGCCACAGACCAGCTGCTGTTGGAGTAAACTGCCTCAGCTTCCCTTCTGCCAAATGGGGATAACAACAGGAGTGTAGGTGCTGGCTGGAGGACAGAGAGCAGGTGAGAAAGGGTGAAACGCAGCCTTAGAGAAAGGTGCCTTTCTCCACAGAAGACACAGATCTTCAGGGAGAAAAGCAAATCAAGGGCATGGCAGGGACCATTCATTCACCTTGGGAGAACTGAGGGAAAAAGGATGGAAGATTCATATTTCTCCTGGACGGTGCATTTAAATCAAGTGAGTATCTGAATGCGGCCAGTTAATTTCAGTCAGAAGATCTGACTTTTCCAGTCGCTGGAGAGGGCGGCAGGGCAGATGCCCAAGAAGGGAGTCACTAAAGATCATTCCAGGATGCACAAACAAAAATACCCCCTGGGGGAGATGGAAACCTTCAGCTCTGCAGACATTAGCTGGTGAGACTCATGTCGATGCAAAGATTTTAATGTATTCTGATCTAGCAAGAATGGGTTTGGGAGGGAAAAGGGTTATGGGGTGCAAAGGAGGAACAGCTTTTCTCATTCAATCATATCAAACAGCCCTTGCTTATCATTCACTCTCCTCTTTTTTTATTGGTCTCAACACCAGAAAAGGAGTTGGAAATGAAAACCCAACAGTATGGCTGGGTCTGGAGCTGCCTGCACCTGAGATCACATCCAGCAAAGGAAGAGACATCTCATCTGGACAACAGGGTATGAAGACCCAACTGTGTGAAGTGTTTATAGTCCAAGGCCCTCACGTCATTTTACACGCGGTGGGAGAAATCGTGGCCTTGTCTCGGTCTGCAGGCTGGCTGAGACTCCAGCTGGTGAGTAGTTACTTTAAAGCTGATGGGACCATTCAAATTGCTCTCAACTTCACTGGGTTAGGACCCAGATGTCAAACTAGTTTTGACAGACGAATAAAACAGCGGGATGGAGGCAGGCAGGAGCACACAGGCAGGAAACAAACTGTGTTTTACCATCGAATAAGGAAAGCCAAAACAGACAGACTCCAATTCCCACATATGCTTTATCACTCAGGGTGCTCTTCCTGGCCCAGATCTTTTATAAAAAGGTGGAAGACAATAATAAAGACGGCTACCAAACAAATGCGATCTGGATCTCTCTTTAAAATGAGGCGATGAGGAGGGAATAAATCACATTTACTAAGAATGTGTAGGTTCTGCCAGCACCTGCTGCCTTCTGCATCAGTTCATCCTAACGGAGTACACAGAGCGATTTCAACTGCTCTTTTACCTCCAGCCCCCGAACCGTTTTGCACTAGAGCTGCAGCCTCCTTTAGAAATGTCGCACACACCAATCGCTTTACAGCACGGGTGAACTTGCTTCACTGCAGAGGAACAGGGCTGTGCACCCTCAGAGAGCTGCTGTTTCAAGCACTCCATGCACCCAGGCAGGTATTCCACCAGTGGTACCCAAGCCACATTTCCAAGCTGCTGTTTGCAACCACATGGGTTAGAAAAACACCCATTTGCTTGCCCCAAAACAAAACAATCTTCTGCTAAACTGCATGCAGTATGGGGGTAACTGGGCAGGATGTTCACATTCCTTAATATGGCCATGCTGAGAAATTGGTGGTTTTGCCCTATCTTGAGTGAAACGGTAGCCTAGATATCTGCACTGGGCAGAGTTGCGTTTGGAGCATCCCTGTTTGCAGAGCCCTCTCCTTAGTCATGAAGCAGAGGCATCTGTATCTCAGTCACCCCTGGGATATGCAAGGAAGAAGAGGGGGTGGGAGCCCTGGGAGCCAGGACCCCTCTGGTTCCTCTCCCAAGGACTGCCACAGTGAGCAGTCCAAAGCATCTCCAGCCTCAGAGCCGGTCGTGGCCTCTGGGGGATGCTTCAATGGTACATGACCTGCTGATGGTGCTCTTAGCATGGCCCTGAAATACCCCATCACTTACTAACAACCAAACATTTGGGGACTTCCTTGGCTGAAAGCTGCATGAGTACCGCTGCCTTGAAATAACAGCAGTCGGGCCCATTCCCACCACCCTCACTGCATGCCTGTCTGAATCCATCCATGTTCTCCCAGATGGAGACCCTCAGAAGAAGGTTGAGAGACCCTCCCATCACAGCTACTCTGTGTGATGGGAAGGCTTTGCCACCAGAAGGTGAATCATGTCACTCACATAAGAGCGCAGGACATTAGGATGAGGCGACTACAGCTGGGGGGGGGGGCGGGAAATCCTTTCCTCCTGGGAGATTTCCCTCATGGGATGCCACCTCTCAGAGGAGCAACGTGTGATGGAGAACAGCGACGAGAGCAAAACAGGAGACCCGGAGGGTCAGCTCTGTGGCTTGTAACCACAACTAGCACATGTGCAGGAGTTGGGGCACCACACTGCTCGGCTACAGGATCAGCAGCCATGCATAAACTGCCCCAGGACACCGGGCAATGACAGCCTGGGGTCAAAGGAGCCACAGTTAAACACCCTTCCTGAGCTATTCCATTTCTTCAAGACACAGGAAGCGGATAACCAAAGCAAACAAATTCTTCCTGAGAACTAACTCTTTGAGTCACTAATGTATTTGTAGGAAATCGTGCAGCAAGGTCCAGGCAAAATCACTTCTTCACAAAAAGTATATGTAAAGCATTTGCCAAACTAGGGAACATCAGGGAAAAATTCCTACAGAAAGAAACTTGCAAACTATTTTTTGCCTTTGTAGGGAAGTTTTTTTGTTCACTACAACCAGTCAAGATTTTCTTCCCCAAATTAATTTTGATATAAAAATTGTGATGTTTTCTTTTATTCCTATGGAAATAAAGGGGATGGGAGAAAAAAAACTTTCTTTTTTGTTGTCTGTTTACCAAAAATAATATTCTTAACAGAAGCATCTATTTGTTTAAACTTGAAAGAAAACAAAAAAGATTTAAGGGACTTGAACTATTGAAAACCATGATTCAGGGGCAAAATTTGGTTTGGAGTTTTGGAGATTTGGCTTCTATAAACTTTGGTGCTTTTTTTGTTCAAAACAAACCTCAATATTTGTAGTGCATAAATATTTAATTTTCCCTTTTCCTGGAACAAAAAAACCCTCAAAATTCCTGCCCTAGATCCATACGTCATGGCCAAAACCCAAGCCTAAGAAAAGACCAAGCACAAGGGCCAGGCTGAGCTGGTCCCTCTCCGTGTTGGCTCAGCTGTCCTGCCTGGTGGCTTCAACACACTGAGAAGAGCAAAGCGTGGGTCATGCGTGGGCTTAGTAAGGAACATTTAAATATTTGTTTTTATAAAGCAATATTAAATACTCTAGAAACCCAAAAGGGCTGTTACGATCATTGTAGTACAACCACAGCACAGGTCCAAAAAACATCTCTTGGTGTGTATGCCCTACCAACATGCTGCTCTGAGCAGGGCACAGCTTTGACTGTCCTCTGACCATCCTTCTGCCCCGGAAGGATCCAGGCTATGCAGCAATCAGAAGAAACCATCACACAAAATTAATGAGGACAAGCCCTGTAAGAGCAAACCTTCACAAGAAACCTCGGTCTCCTGCTTTCCAACTACCTTCAATTCTCCTTAAAGGTTGTCTCTTCCCAATAAAACACTGATGCACACTGGCCAGGTTTCCCAGGCTTTGTTCAGAGTATGCGAGGTAGGTGGTGAAAGCTAAGTGCCCTGCAGGTTCATTCTACAAGGCTCGTTCATGGCCCCTCCTCAGAAATTTTGATGCTTTCACTGTATAAATAGGCAGCCAGGTATAAATAGGACATATAAATAGCCAGGTATAAATAGCCACTGTATAAATAGGAAACCTCTGCAAACCCATTTGAGGATCATGAGAACGGGGCAGGAACAGGCAGGAAAACAGCCTGGACACAGGCACTGAAGCAGGATTGTTTTGTGCACTGCCCACACTATTTCCCCCTCCCTGACCCCACACCTTAGCCCGAGCCCCCCCATGCTGGGAAGCCCTGCCTCTGCCCCAGTGCTTGCTAGCTGCCGTGCGAGAGGCATTTCTGCTGCACAGACCCTGTCTACACCGCAGCTCCAGCTAGCCCCCCAAAGCTGCCGAGACTTGTGTTTTTCAATGAAATCAAGGAACTGATGCCCAAGTGCCCCAGGTGCTGCACACCAGGGCTCCCAAGCAAGGACTTCACTGCAAAATTTTCCCTTTTCCTTGACCATTTGTTACTTTCTTACAACTACCAGACCAATTCGCTGCAAGCCCAGGCAGATGGTTAAAATCCCACCTTGCTAGCTCACTACCCGCTCTCTTTTTCCTCTGTTTAATGCTCCTGCCAGCAGTGATTTCGTTCACTCCAACCATAATAGCCTTTTCCCTCCCCTTAGGCCAGGAGCACACCTCTGTCACGGAAAATTTCGCTCCATCTTGTACCTTCAGCCCTATCTGCCTGCAGCTGGGCTGGCAGGTTGTTTTTTTTCTCACCACTTCAAATGCTTTAGAGACAAAGGCTCTTTAATCCCCCCAGCCTAGCCAGGCACCTCTGGCAATCCCCTCCTGGTAGCGCAGGGAGAGCACAAACCTCAGCAGGAGGTATGGGGCACCCCATGAGCTGGTGGGACCAGGTGGATGGAGGCTGGGTAGGACATAGGGTCTCCTGAGATGGTGGGGATGGAGCAGGGCTGGGAGCGAGGATAGCGTCCCAGCCAGGGTGCCGAGGTGAAGCCATGAGGTGGTGATGGTGATCTGGGGGGAAGAAGAGCAGAGATCCTCCCACCCAGCCCACATGCTCACTTACTACCTTGGAGAGGGGGCTCCAAGGTCCACAGCACCAATGGGGAGCCAGGGGCTGGCAGCCAAGCACAACACCTCTGCTGGGCATCCTAAAGCCTGGCAAGAGAAGAGGCAAGTCCAGGAGCAAGACACCTACCTTCATGTTCCCCAAGCACAGAGGGGGTAGCCTGGCCACTGCCCAGCTCTTCTGCCCCAAATGGGGACACCTCACCACATGTCTGTGTTGGTGGGGAAGCTGGCTGTCTGGAGAGGAGACAACCTGGCTAAGGTTGTGAAGACCTCATCTGCCTTTGAGACCACTCCACAAATGACCAATAACTAAAATTTCATGCAACGACTTCAAAGTGCATGTAGTGCAGGAAAAGGGTCTCCAGCCATGACAGGTCAGTGTTCATCACATCATTTCCTTGTGAGAAGGCGAGAAAAATGATTCAGACTCAAATCAGACTGGACAAGTATGAATCACACTGTCTCACATTCCTCTCCTAGCCAAAACCATCACTGCCTGGTGGTACTTGGGGCTGGGAGTATCAACCCAGACATTTCTTTATTTTGAGGGCCCACAGAGATCCAGTTAATTAATTTCCATCTGCCACTTCTGAAGTGCTGTGGACACCGGGGTCCTACAGCTGAGATGGTGTCGTGGTTTAACCCCAGCCGGCAGCTCAGCCCCACACAGCTGCTCGCTCACTCCCCCCGGTGGGATGGGGGAGACAATCGGAAGAGTAAAAGTGAGAAAACTCATGGGTTGAGATGAAGACAGTTTAACAGGTAAAGCAAAAGCCGCGCATGCAAGCAAAGCCAAACAAGGAATTTGTTCACTGCTTCCCATGGGCAGGCAGGTGTTCAGCCATCTCCAGGAAAGCAGGGCTCCATCACGCGTAACGGTTACTTGGGAAGACAAATGCCATCACTCCGAATGTCCCCCCTTTCTTTCTCCTTCCCCCAGCTTTACATGCTGAGCATGACGCCATATGGTATGGAATAGCCCTTTGGTCAGCTGGGGTCAGCTGTCCCAGCCGTGTCCCCTCCCAGCTTCTTGTGCACCCCCAGCCTCCTCGCTGGTGGGGTGGGGTGAGGAGCAGAAAAGGCCTTGACTCTGTGTAAGCACTGCTCAGCAGTAACCAAAACATCCCTGTGCTATCCACAGTGTTCACAGCACAAATCCAAACCGTAGCCCCATACTAGCTACTGTGAAGAAAATTAACTCTACCCCAGCCAAAACCAGCACAGATGGGAATCTCCATATCACAGCAGTGTTTGATGCAGGTAGGCAGCTGCCACCAGCATCCAGGTCCTGGGCAGTTTCTGTCAGAGCTGAGTACCTAGGGGAGTGTTTGTAGCTCATCCATCACCGCATGCTCTGGAGTAGCTGTTCTGCAGGACCACACCACATCACTTCTGTTTCTGCAGTGGTCTCCCAGCTGCATCCTGGACAGTCAAGATGTGGGGTTTGGTAAATTGTTTCTCTTTGGATGAGAAACAGTTGATGCCAGTCAGCAGCATATTTGGGCCAGCTCTATGACCTAGGGAGGCTGGTTCCCCCAAAAGCACCACTTGTACCTCCCCAGCCCCTCCAAGCAGTGTGAGCTATGGCGACCCTGGCCTCTCTGCTGGGGCTCCAAGCCCCTCTCACACCTCTTTCTTGCTGGCTTTTTGTTGCCTGCAGCTCCCGGGGCTGTCCTGCAACTCACTTTCCCTGCCCACAGTCCTCACCCCGGGCACTATGACACTGATTTACCCTTGTGACAGGAAACCCCCCTGGTCCACACAGGGGTGGACTTTCGAGAGGTCCAAAGCACCCCCACTCCTGGTCCTGCCTCTTCTCTGTTCATGTTGCCAGCTCAAAGCCACATGGTAGCCTGAACCAGAAGGGTCAATAAGATGCTTGAGAGGAACCACAGCTTTTGATAACATAGCAGTCTGAAGAGGTCTCAGGGTTCATCTAGAAGGGTGGCGATAAGGCCAACTCCATCTGGTAGTGCCACCTTGAGTATAAACAATGAGGGAGATGGATTTGGACTTGAAACCTGGCTTGGACCCTGGTTACCCAACAGGATAGGTGCAAAACAGGACATTGACCTCGCTTACCAGCTGAGCATGGAAGACAGCTCAGCCTGCACTACATCTCAGCCTCAAGGAGGGCCCATGAGCATGGATCGGAGACCACATGATGTCAACCTCAAACACCCTTCTTTAAAAACATCCAATACAGTATGTCCTAGGGGAAATGTCATAAATTATTTTGCCCATTTCTACATGGGGATAGCAAGTAGAGCATAAAGGACTGACTCATCTGGTGTAAAGCAGCAAAGCCAGTAGCATAATCAGGACCACAGTCCAAATACTCTCTGATGGAACCAAGATTCTTACTCATGTTGATTTTGCAGACACATTTAATTGGTATCTCTGGAAGCTTTTCCCACATACATCGTGTTGTTTGAGTTACACTGCATATATTGCATGAATTTAGTTTTTGTTTGCATGAGATACATTTTTACCATCACACTCTCGGATGGAGCTGAAGGCTTAACCATACAGGTTAAATTTCCTCTGAACCTTCATAATTTAGCCTTTGAATAGGAATGGGTGAATAACAGACTCTGTGGTGGAGTTTCCTGAATGAAAAACCTGTGGTAAAAGAGCACAAGATCCTTCTTTTTCCACTGCAGCCAGAACGTCAGTATTTGTGTCACCTTTTCCTCCACCTGCTCCATCTGATGGGCTTGAGAGGAGAGGGCTCAGTGGCAAGGAGGCCATCTGTGAAGCATGGCAGCCCTGCCGAGATCCGAGATGCTGAGATGCCAGGGGAAGGGAGCGATTTCTCCCCCAGGGATGACCAAGAGGATGCTTTGCTCTTGCAGAAGAAATGTTGAATGAAATAATTCAGCAGAGCTTCACGATGGGAGCCAGGCTGGGAGGGAGGTGGTGTCCCTTACTGCTATGGGAAGAAAACCTCTTCAAAATGGCATGGAATCATCAACTAGAAAACAACAGCTGAAGGTCTCCAGGAGGTAATAGGGGCAGGCCCGATACAGATTTCTGCAGGCCCAGGAGAAGTCAGGAGACAAAACTGAGCATCAGCTGCTTCCTTCCCCTTTCTTAGTCAGTTTGCTGTACTACATACTCTTCTTCGGAAGATGCTCAGATGATTGAATATTATCCATTTTCTTTCTACCAAACTTGGAGTGCACAAACTTTGCACAAATTTTCCTTTGTTCTGTCTCTCTCAGTAAGCGTGACATATTTTCAAAGATCTAAAAGATCAAAAATGGGCAGTTTGTCCCCCACCACACAGGGAGGGAAACTGAAGCAGAGGGAGACAGACAGGAAACCTGGAGCAAGCCTGGGAGTGGGTCAAAAAAGAAAAAAGTCAGGAACTGGTCATCATTTTTCCAGCATAAAGGGTCTAGGAGAGGTTTGTAAGAGCAATTTAGGAACCCAGCTCGCATCCAAACCAATGAGAACTGGGCACTTGCATCCTGCCATAAAGTTTTTAAAGAAAAAAAAAAAATCAACAGCAACAAAAAGCAGTCATAAGAGGCACAAACATATTCAACCAGAGTGGACGCCAAAAGAACTGTCTGGAGTCCCAGATGAACAGCACATCGACACCGAGATATTTGAGAAACATACTTAACCGCAGGGCTGAAGGGGTTAAGAGGAGCCCCGGCCAGCAGCCAGCAGCACGCCAGCACCCACGGGAGAGCTCAGCAGCTTCCACCACAGAATTAGCTGGTTGCAAACAGGTCCTAATGGCTTTGCCTTGTAGAGTCACAAAATCCAGAGGCCAGCAGCCGCCACGGGCTTGTTCTTCCACTGCTTAGTCTCCCCCTAAGGAAAAGGGGGCCAGACACAGCCTCCAGCAGTCAACAAAACCCCAGAGGATAAAAGATGAGCAAAGGAGGATGGAAGGCATTTTCAACAGGCAGGTGTCTGTGCTGTAAGTGTCCTGTGGGACTGAGGTTGGCCTCCTTCCCAGGGCTGCCAACCCTTGTGTTTTCATCACGGGTTTCTCAGAGTGAGAAGGATTTATTCCCATTTAATTGTTTTTTTTCCTTACACCACAGCTGAGGAATCCTGATTGCAAAGGACCACACGAAAACCATGGTCCTTCCTGCACATCCCCAGAGGGGAAAGAAAGATCCAGTGTTGCTGATGGTGGTGAAAGCAGGCAGATAGGGAGAAATGCTCTTTTTCCTTTTTAAGCCAGTCTCAAGAATTTGGCTGGCCTAAGCACCAAGCCTGAGGTGCTTTGGGTCCCACATCATCAGCTGCCAGGAACACATCCCAGTGCTGAGTAGACCCCACAGAAGGGATGTCAGCACCGGCTGGGCAACGGTCCTTGGCCTCTGGAGACAGGAAGTCACTTCTCCACCAAAGCCAAGACCAACTGAGAACCGCCCCGGGGAGCAAATCACAACACACACCCTCCGTCAGCAGGAGCCATTGCCAACTGCTCTCATGGGGCCACCGGCCAAGAGCTGGGCTTGGGATAACTATCAAAATTCTTTAACCTAATTATTGGGCCAGTGGCACTGGTAAGGCCACACCTCAAATACTGTGTTCAGTTTTGGGCCCCTCACTACAAGACACTGAGGTGCTGGAGCGTGTGCAGAGAAGGGCAGCGAAGCTGGGGAAGGGTCTGGAGCACAAGTCTGATGAGGAGCGGCTGAGGGAACTGGGGTTGTTTAGCCTGGAGAAAAGGAGGCTGAGGGGAGACCTTATCGCTCTCTACAGCTACCTGAAAGGAGGTTGTAGGGAGGTGGGGGTCGGTCTCTTCTCCCAAGTAACAAGCCATAGGACAAGAGGAAATGGCCTCAAGTTGTAGCAGGGGAGGTTTAGACTGGATATTAGGAGAAATTTCTTCACCAAAAGGGTTGTCCAGCATTGGAACAGGCTGCCCAGGGAAGTGGTTGAGTCACCATCCCTGGAGGTATTTAAAAGACGTGTAGATGTGGTGCTTAGGGACATGGTTTAGTGGTGGACTTGGCAGTGCCAGGTTAACGATTGGACTTGATGATCTTAAAGGTCTTTTCCAACCTAAATTATTCTATGATTCTATAGTTTGTGTTCCCAGGTGGGTGGAGACGGACTTCAGCAAGCAGAATAAGCATGCCACAATAGCAGGTGGTACCTCTGCACGGCCAGTGCCAGGACTTGCAAGGAGGATCTGCCTCTTTCTTCACTATTTCCCCTACATACACTCAAATTACAAACTTGGCAACGCCACACTCAGCAAGTGCCTTGTTCTGCAAACAGAGACTCGATGCCCCAGAGGGGCTCACAGGCCTCATTCAGGCTGATGCTTACCCATTCTGGGGAAAAACAGTGGCAACAGTGACCCCAGGCTAAGCCTGCCATGGGATGCTCTATGCAGGATCCAGACCAGAGCCCTGCACACCACGTATGCCACGGGGACAGGACCATAGCAGCCCCGTGCAACCTGGTGTCCTTGGCCACCTTCAGAGCATTGCTGCACAAATGTCCCTGCAAAGGAGGAGCTGACGGCAATTTTCCCCCCTTGTGGCTGCCTTTGCTGGATGTCCCCGCAGCAGATAATCACAGCCAGGGTGATTCCCATGGGTTTGATGAGAGCAGACTATGTCCCACCTCTCATCTGACCCAGACCAAATGTCCTCCAGATCCTCCACAGAGCAATCAAAATCCCAAACAGAAAGGCAGGACATGCTGCAAAGGCCCTAGGAAAACAGTTTACCTGTATGTGGCAAGGGTGGAACAGGCTATTTTCATCTTTCTGGTTGGGGTGGGGGATATTTCAGGTGGATTTAACAGCTCGCAGCAGCACTTTGATCTGTTGACTTGGATGGGAGCAGAATCAGACCAGTGCTGACCATGTCCAACACCCTTCTTCCCAGGGTAAGACCCAACCAGGACACAAAGCCATCATTCCCCTTACGTATCTGGGGAGCTCCCCCACAGACCATTTGGGGAGCAGGACAGAAAAGATTCTTGGGATGTAGGAAACCAATGGAGGGTAATTTCTCAGGTGGGACATCTTTGCTCAACTACATAGAAGAAACGCATTGCCAGCCTTGATAATGGGTTGATAGCTGCCGACCATTGCTCAGCAGAGTTACTTAGAGATGAAGGGTCAGAAACTCAAGAGGAAAGGTTGGATTTACGCCCGGTGCTCTGGTGGTGTGGAGCGATGTGCCTGCTCTCACCATCCTACTGCAGTCTCCCCATAATGAAAACAGAGATTATGTTCATCGCCTGCCTCAGAGCTGTGTTGCAAGGGTTAACTCATTAACCTGTCCATCCAAAATGGCACATGGAGCATGAAGAGCATCCGTGCCTGATGTCAGCACCGTTTACCGAATCGCACCCAAACTGCTGGACCAGGGCTCTGGGAAGCAACAGAAAAAAACAGGGCGAGGTACCGTTGCCAGCCCGCACCAACAGCGGCAGACCGGAGAGCAGCGGTCACATCACCACTGGCCTGGGCTTCACGTGTCACTGATTGACTCAAGTTTTAATTATGCCCCAATATCTCCACGTCTCCCAAAACACAAAGCTTTCAGCCAGGCAGTTCCTGCCAGCCGAAATTTCATAAAGAGCAGCTAGTGACTAAGACAGCCCAACCTTCAAGTCAGATGCTAACAGCTTTGGACAAGTGTGGGATTTTTACACCCCTATCTGCAGGAAAATCTGATGTTTAGTGCCCTGACTGTGAGAAGGTCACTCTTAAACCCCTGAACATCCCAGGCAAAAAAAAAAAAAAAAAAAAAAAGAGAGAGAGAGAGAGAAAAAAAAAGAAAAAAAAGCGCCGGAGGGGAATTGTACTGGCTCTAATCCCTTCTGCCATTCTGCATATTCATGGAACATTGTCATAACACATCAGTGGGACAAAAGGTCTGTCGGCACCTCCTCCTCATTCCTTTGATAAACCACGAGACAAATGCTGAGTAAACACTTGGAATCCATTCACTGCACTATTCTCATCGGGATGAGAAAGGGCTCCTCTTTCTTGCAGGCCCAGAGCTGCTCAGCCTAATAAAGTACGGCCCACGGCCTGTGAAAAGAGAGGCCTATGGATGATGAAAACATGGATTATCTCATTTCACCCTCCTTGTATCAGACCCTGCTCACATTCTGAGTGCACTTGGTCTGACATGCAATTACACACACAAAAAAATAATAATAATAAAACTTAAAAAAAAAAAAAAAAAGCCAGGAGAAGAGGGTGTTTAGTGAATGGGGGGGGCTGTCTGTGAAATTTCACAGATGACCTTTCCCTAGTGGGAAAGTAATTTACTTCTGCCCCAGCCATCGCCAGGAGTTTTCTCATCGATATCAGCGTGGCCCTGAATATTGCAGTTGGTGGGAGAAGAGATAACACTTAAGACAAAGCTTTGCAGGTCACTTTAACGGCCTGATTCAAGCTGGTGCTGAGCCCCCGAGAAGTCGATGGGATGTTACTGAGCACCCCATAAACAGCTCCCTGGCCGTGCCGCTGCCCCGGCTCTCTGTTGCCTGCTTGGCAGCGGGTGTAGGCAAAGCCCCGTTCTCCTCGCACTCGCACGGCTGTAAATCAAGAGTCCTGAGGTCAGCCAAGTGCCTGGAGAAGGAGGAACGACTTCTGCGCTGGCGGAGGGATGCAAGTACCTCGGTGGTTTGGGATCTGCGGGTGAAAAGCACGATGCGAGCCGAGCTGGCCAGGGCACGAGATCTCCTGTGCTGGAGATCAACGAGCTCCAGTATGGAGATGAAACCATCCAGTCCCTTCAGTCAGGCTTGGAGCCCACCAGAGCACAGAGCAGGCTGGTGGGGCTGGGAGCAACACAGCTCCTTCAGCCTTTATTCACACCCCACAGACAGGCAGAGAGACCAGAGACACGTTGTCGGATAACTAATAACCCCCCAAAAAATCAGCACAAAGGACCTCCTTAGCGTTAAGCGTTCAGTGACTTGACCAAGACTACACAGGACATCAATCACCAAAGTCACCCTCAAGCACTTTCCAACACCTACAGCAGCCTCCTCCGTTACCCAACTTTCTGGAAGCTGAGCTAAAACTGCCTGCAATAAAACAAAAAAAAACTTTAATAACTCAAAACAGGGCAAGAAACTGGCTCTTTTGAAAACAATCATCTGAAAGAAATATTTTCCATTTAAATATGATCCTTTATTTGGAAGTACATGAGCAGTTTTCAAAGTGAAAATTAATTTCAGAGATAGTACATGGGGAACGAGCACACTTAATGTAATTGTGCCCATAATAGAAAACAAGACACAGTTATGAGTTCCTGTCAAATTATTAAGAAACAATAAATAGACTGCTGATTAACTAGGGTCCCTTCTCTTTTAAATAAACGGCTCATAAACTTGTCCACTAACTGAGGGATGAGTGTATTGGTTGTAAACGGTGTATTCAACGCTTTTGTCTCCGGAAAATCCTTAAGTTCATCCCTGAGTTTCAAACAACCAGCGAAAAACATAAGGAGTCGTTCCTCAGCCTGGCACGATACTTGTGAACGTCGCTATTCAAATATTTGCATTTTACAAGGTGTTTGTTACAAAACCACCCAGAGGACTCGGCGCAGTCTCACAGCAGCTCCAGTCGCTTGCTGGGCTCGAGTAAAACCCGTGCGAGCCCCCAGCCAAGCAGGCGATGCCGGCTGTTTGTTTTCCCTGAACGGGTGACTCCTCTCCCTAAGCAACCAAGATGCACAAGTGTGAAATTTGCAGGGCTTCCAAGAGGCTGTTTGTTTTGCTGCCCAAAAGCAATTTTCAGGCTAAACTGTATTTGCATGTGTAACGGCCGCATTTCCCTGCCCCAGGAGGGGTGACAAGCAGGCTGCTGCCTGCCACCTACAGACACCTACATCCGACCCGCACGGCAATACAGCACAGCACTTCATTAACGCAGTGATTTCCTTCCTTAGATGATGCTTTTATTTGCTGCATTATTTAAAAAAATAATAAAAAAATTCACCAATGCTATTATGCCCAAATCCTCTGAGATCACTTAGGCACATAACTCCCATTTGTTTCCAAATGATCTCAACCGTCTTCGGGATACGAGCCTCAGAGGGCTCATCACTCCATATTTCTTGCAGACACAAGTCTCCACGCAGTTTCTCTGCCTGCCCAGCAGTGGCTCCAGCCTCCAGGGCTTTGGGGCTCCGAATTCAACCCCACGGGTGATAAACATTGGTTTTGAGCATGCAAAGATGCAGAGCAATCTCCCTTTCCTCCTGCAGCCACCACTGGCAGCCACGGGTACCAGATGCCCTCGGCTCCTTTCTCCACCAGCTGGGGGATAGATCAGTTTTGAAGGGGAGCAGGAACAACCCTCAGCCTGTTCTGGGCAGTTTTCCAGGGACTCTCCTATGCTTTGCACCAGGTCCCATGGCTCCTGCACTGCTCCCCAGCGTCAGGATGCAGGCAGCTGCCCTGCAAACAAGTCACCTGCGCTTTAAGCCCAACCCAGGGCTGCTCCAAGGATGCTCGGTGCTTTGCAGGGTAGGAAGCTCTACTTGTCTCCTTCTAACCCGTTGCTCTCTGGGGTTGACTCTGACACCCTCAAGAGCTGCTGGGCCCTGGGGAAGGGTCAGAATTTGCCCCCGAAGATTGATGAGGAGTTTTTCCATCAACTCCTGCAGAAGAGGCTTTGGTACCCATTGCATCCTGTCAGCAGCGCTCGTGTTAGAGCATCCAGCCTTAAATCGACAACGTTCCTCTCAAAACCCGATAAGTAATTGGGGGATCTGCTAATAGGGCTTGTCAAAATCAATTGGGGTTAAACACCTTTAGCTACAATAACAGTCATCTGACCCTGGGCTCCAGAAACTGTCGGGCTGAGAGGAACCCCGGGGGGTTATTCCTGGCTTCCCATTGCTTTGACACAGATAAAAGAGCAGACGATGCAGAGCTGGGTAATCCGTTCAGCCCATCCCAGCCATGCACTGAAGTGACAGCTCCCAGAGTTTCTGCAGAGCTGGCTCCTCCTGGGAATTGTGTGTGGAGGGGCCAATTTGTTCAACAAAACCTGGGCAACCAGAGTTTTCTTAAATTCAATTGCCTGAAGGAGAAGGCAAATAGCATTTAAGCGGAGGAAAGTGCATTAAAACCACATCTTTGATACAATGGCTGATACACCCCACGCTGCCAATGCCTGAAATGATAATATTTTTTTTCTTAAATAAATAGCTCAGCAGCAGGATCCCAGCCTCCCTCAGCACAGGGAGGCTTCACGCTGCTGCAGCAGCCGCGTTTCCAGCCCTCCAGGCCAAACCACTTCAACGCTTCCCCTTTTTGCTGGGCTCATTACTGAGGGTGGACCAGCTCAGGAGGCACCGAAGCTGTGCTCATGCTGTGCTGAGGATCCACACGTCCAGAGGGCATTTTCAGCTTATGTTTCCCACCAGCTCCCAGGAGTGAGGTGTAGAAACATAGCATGGGCATCCTTCCTGGGCTGGTAGGAAGGCTTTTCCTGCCCTTGGGAACTTACTGCCTTTAGAGACCTGCCAGACCCCGACGCAGAGGAAAGCAAAGCAGGGTGGGGTCAGGAAGAGAAACAAATATTCACGATTTGGGGTGCTTGCGTAACCCAATGAGCCTTCTGCTATTTCTCCAGTTGTGGGATGCATCACCTCCTCCTCCCTGGGAGCTTTTCATCCGTGCCTTCCTCTCTCCTCCATCTGGGCAGTGTCTGTGACTGTGTGGGCATCGGAGACCTCAGGAGAGAGTCTTTGTGCATCCCAGGAGAGGCTCCTTGGGGACCCTAGACCCCGAGCTAGACAGAAGCGATGCAGGGGAAAGGGTCACAGCTCTCGCGCTGCGTCCTGGGCAGGACACTCAGTGGCTGACTGCTGGTTGTCCCTTTGCAGAGCAGCAGCTATCTTCATCCTTAAGCACAACGTGTGATATTTGAATGAAATTGCCTGGCCAGCATTACATCAAGCCTATAATGAGGGATTTCAAATTGTCCCATCTGGTCTCAAAACTTCTGTGAAAGTACAAGACAGTCAAAGAAAAGCAGATTGGGGCATCCCTTGCCATGCCTCCATGAACTGCAGAGAAAGCTGCTTTCAGTTTCCCTCCCTGGACATTTTGGCTTCTCCTGCTTCTGTGAGGATCCTAATAAGGTTGTCTTCTCTGCACCGGTCGGGCATTTCAACTTCTCACCTTGGCTGGGGCCCAAAAATCCAGTGCCAGGGTGAAAGCAAGCAATATAGAGAGCGAACAACTACCTCAACATTTCCAAAGGGCACATGTGAGGGGAGAGGGAGCGCAGTAGCAAAACCTGAGCAGATGAGATGAAGGGGGTGATACCAGGGAATACCAGCAGGGAAAATGGGAAGGAATTAACTAAATAACATCTTTCCATCAACACCATGGAAGGGCTTCCACCTGTGAGGGATGTCACACCATGGACATCTGCATGTCACCAAGAATCTGCTCCAGGTTTCCCCCAAGTCACCCTCTGCCTCTCTCCTGTGAACCCAGCCCCATCCAGCAGAGACCAAACACTTGCGTGTGGGATCCCCACACGTGAAACCTTCACTCCTGAGAAGTGATTATGGTTCCAGTGGAGAAAAAGGAGCTTTTCAGAGGGATCGGCACAAATTCAACACAAAGAGCAACTGAAGAAAACCTGGGGAAGACCAGCAGCAAAGGTACCTGCTTGACCCTGGGGATCAGCAATAGTCAGTCCTCTCCGTGGACAGGATGCAGCCAGGACCACCCATGTGGTCATATACACGTGGAGGGCTGTTATTTTTTTTTATTCTTTCTTTGGGCTTGCAGATAACTAAAATCCCAAGGTCTCCCTGCATCCAGAATTGTCTCCTGCGGAGCCCAGAGATGCTGCAGGAGGGCTGCACCACCTGCCCAGAGCATGTGCATGCTGGCATACATCAGAGGTTGCAACCACCCACGCAGCAGATGAAATTATCCTGCTGAGATGACTTAGTTCCCCAGGCGACATCGGAGGGGATCAGGCTTAAGGCAGCATCCCTTGGATGCTCCCGGCTGTGTAGATCGGGGCAGACAGGGCCAGCACCGGCTGCTGGGTGCCCCTTTTTGGCCATCCTTGGGGTGTGGGAGGAAGGCAGCTCCGGGGCTTGATCCTCTTGTTCTGGGTCCACACAAGGGAAGGGGAAGAACTGCTGGTCCCCAGCCCTCTCCCGAGTCACTGCGGCAGGGGAAGCGCATCGCCCTGTGTAGGAGGGAAGGGCTCGGTGGGTACCGGGGAAAGGGACACCCGCCACACCGCTGCTTGGGACAGATGTCAGCTCACGTGTGTCACATTTTATAAAATAAAAGTGAATCCACCCCGTCTCACACGCTTCTCCTGGTACCAGCAGCAAGACCCCTCTGCAGGCAGACTAACCTGCACCTTCACCTCGGCTCTTTTTTACCAAAACCCCCAAAATATTAAATGTGAAGGGAAATTCAGAGCGAGTTGAAGGACTCTGCATGGCTCCACTCGAAGGAGACTCTAATTTCTAAAGAAAGTCTAAACCAACTGTCATCGGCTGAGGGGCACATTGTCCCTCGGAGCAGTGGCTGGTGCCACATAGGAGGTATTCAGTGTAAATTAACTCTCCCCCTAATACCTGAGCAAACATTTTCAGCTTGAGACTTAATATCCCTGGACATGTCTGCTGTCTCCCAGGTGAATCCCCAGATAAACAAGGTCCGCTCAGCTCTAATGCGGCTGTAAAAAGCTGTCAGTCAGCCCAGGAGGTCTGGTTGCAAGGTCAAACCAGTTCTGAAGGTTGCTGGGGCCAAACCTGGCCTGTCACTCATTTTAAGTGCAGGAAGGTTTGTTTTCTCATTACAATGTCAGGTATCCCAAATTTAGGATTAGCTGTCAGCCGCCACAACATTGTTCTTTCAAACAAATCCCCAAAAAACAAAACAAAAAAACCCCCAAAACCAAAAAAAAACCCCACACACGTGCACGCACGTATCCCCGGCCCCGAATAAATCTGTGTGCTGAGCCTGCCTGCAGCTGGGAGGTGAAAAGAAACCTGCCCTTCAAGAAAAGAGAAAAGGGATGTTCCCACACATTGTGTGACAGTTTCTGGCACAAAAGGACCCCCAAAAGCACAGGGTAACATCCTTCAGTTAAAATACACACTTGAATTATGATATCTCCACCAGGATAATCCACTGTTGAAAAGGCTCTTTGTGCAGCAGATGGGGAGTGAGGCAGGGCACCCTCCATCTCAAGGGGGACATGTGGAAGCTGTCCCGGGCCAGCTGTGAGCAAAACAGCTTTGCATGGGATGAATCCTTGGTGCCACGTGTGAAATGAATGCATTGTCTTCCCCAAATCCCACCAGCTAGTTAAGCACGGGGACCAGTTTGCCTCTCTGCATCCTTTCTCCCAGGTACACATCACTTGTGACCAGATGATGCTCTGGGAGCAAGGATCAAACCAAACAACCCACCAGAGTCCGGTCCAACCTTGGCTTGGTCCTCCCACTGCCCTTGCAATACCAGCAGCACATCACAGGGATAACATTCACAGTCTGGGGATGAAAGGGAACGTACAGACATGGTCCTCAGGAAAAAGGCCTCCGTGGTGCTCCTCTAACCACAACACTGCCTAAGGGGGGAGGTAGTCTGTCTGGGGTGGATACTGTGGAAATAAGTCCACAGGGAGAGATATATTAAAGAGCCTCTTAGGGCAGCTCATCCCCTGCAGAAATGCACCAACCTCCACCATAAAACTCACTTGAGCTTTTGCCTCCCACCAGCTCCTACGTCAACTGGCTTCAGCACTTCACCTTCTGCTGCTAAAAGCAGCACAAGTCGATCTGTGGGCAGTTTATCCCTTTTTGGGGGAACCAACATTGCTCCTAAACAGCCCTCCTCCTCCTCTCCCTTGGTGTTCAGCCACAGTGTTGCTCCTGCCGGTGCTCGGATGTGGTGTTTCTGCTGGTGCAGGGGGCTGGCTGGGCAGGGACCATCCAGGGCAGCCCAAGGCACGTTCCAGGGACCCTGCCTGCAGCTGAAGAGGAGGAGAATTTTTCAGCCTGTGTCTCGGGAGGGAAGGATGGGGAGTAGGGAGCTGCCTCAGCCCCTCAGAAAGAAAAAGAAAAAACAAACAAGCTCCTCAGAGGAGGAATTATCAGGCTGTGCACAAAGAGGCGAACCTGAAGAGACTTGTGCCGGGAATGCCTGGAGTGAGACAGGCTGATGACTGACAGCAGCACCCTCCCTCCGCGACCGGCATTGTGGTGAGCTCCTGGCAAAGAGCAGGGGCTGAGACGAATGCACCTCTCCTGGTGTCTCCACACACTGGTGGAGGCTTGGTGTCCCAGTCCTCAGCTTGTGTTGTCGTGCTCCAGCCTTCTATGGAGACTAATGGACCAGGTGGACTTTGCTGGGATACCTCAAAGAGATATATCAGCCTCCACCCCACCCACTAAACAGGTTCAGCTGGGTTTCCCCACAGAGAACCCAGCCAGGGCAATAGAGAGGGCAGGTAACCATTGCCTCTTTGGGGCACACATCTTTGCTCTCCAAGGCTGTCAAAAGACCGTCTTCACCTGCAGTGCATCTCTAGGTTTTGCTGGTAAGCAGCTATTTCAGAGCATACATGACTGAGGAAAGTGTCTCAGCCACCGGGATGATTTATGGGGACAGATCATCTGAATGGCTGAATATTCACATATAACTATATAAAGCCTTGGCTCCCAAGGCAAAACCAGATTGAGAAATTGCCATCCTTGACGCCTGCAGCTCCACGCTACACTGCCACGCCTCCAAAAGGGATTCGTTTTTAACCCAGACCATTTGGTTATCCAGCTAACCTCTCAGCCTTGTAAAACAGCTACAACTGCACAGCATAGGGGATGAGGAACTGTGGCATAGCTGGAAGAGCAGTTGGGCCAGGAAAAGCTCATTTTCAGCCAAAGTAAGTGAATCATCTACTACTTAAATGAAATTGAGTTGACACCGTCTGCTGCCCATCCTGGAGCAAACTTCCAAAGTGATATCTCACGGTGAAAGAAAGCTCCAGAAAGCAAATAAACTACAAAACCCTGTAGAACGCCAAGGGTGACCATCCATTACCTGCAGGGCTACAGCATTTCCCCAGAAAGCTTCTCCTCCAAGCTGCCCGTCACAGGGACATCCCACAGCCAGTTAACAATATGCAAAATCGCCATTTTTTTGTTCTTTCAATTTTCAAGGCACATTAATAATTTCAAAACAAAGAAACAAGACACTGTCCTTAAACATTCCCCAATATTTCAAGTTCGACTTTGTTTCAACATCCCTAGAACTGTGTTTTTACAACAATTAAACCATTAATCTTTTTCAGATCCACTCAGGACCTTATCTAGACACAACATTTATCTTCCTGATCTCAAAGGCAAGGAGCAAATAGGCATTTCTTTCTTCTGCTCCTACAAGACAATACTGTCGCAACATTTGCTGCCACTTCCAACACAGGCTATCAATGCATTCAGACATTAGGCTTTCCTCACATTGCAACTCCGCCTAAAATATCTGATTCTCAGTTTCATCCCATTACATCACGCTCTCAACATCCTAAAAAAAAAAAAAAAAACAACCCACCACCCAGCCATCGAACCAAAAATCCACTTCTTGCTGCGGGCTGGAAGAAACTCTTCCAGACTGCCCAGAGAGGTTTCAGGAGCTGCTCTCACCAGCTCCTTGCTCTGCTGGAGATCGCTGCATCCACTGAAGTAGGGGAATGATCCACCCAACCACTCACTCCTTAGCCTAATTCATCACTACTTGACCATCAGAGCCCTTACTCATTCCTACAGCAGCTTATGTGTAGGTGCTGCTCCGTCTTCTTTTCTCCTCACCTCTCCACTCTTCATGAGTTTCAGCTGATCAAGATCCACTCTCCAGCAAAGGCACTGGAGCTAGTCCTGATACAGTGCAGTGGTAGAGAAGCTTTGGCCAAACCCCCCTTCTCTTCCCTTTCCCAAAAGATGTCATTCCCCATTCTGGAGCATAGCATGATGGATGTTTTCACCACTATCAACAAACACAACACATGACGCAACACAAATGCTCTCACAGTTTAAAAAGCGTGTTCCTCCCCTCTCCTCCTGCCTTGCCTGCTTGAATTCAGAGATGGCCAACAACTATTAAACACATCAATGTAAATGTTAGTAGATTGCTTCTAATAGGAAACAAAAATGTTTTGAGCAAAGCTAATTGCCGGGAAATAAGGTCGTTCCAATATTTCAGCGGGGGGTTATAAATCTCTTGGTTCCTGCCTCCTTCCAGCCTTAAGGTTTTACAGATGTTGCTGTCAGAAGGAGAAGAATGATTTCAGATGCTTGTTTCCACTTTACATTAAGAAAAGGCATAAATGCACACAGCAAATTGCTGGGCAAGTTTTCTTTCTACAAGAAAAACACACAAATCTCAACAAACAAAATATAGAAAATCTGCATTGGTACTCCTAAAATCTTATAATGGTACAAAATACTCAACACACCAACAACTGGCAAACTTTAACACGTAATTCAACTTGGCCAGTTGCATTGACTGCTGAAATGCTTCTTCCAGTCCTCTGCTTCCTTTTACCCTTCTCCGCCACCAAATGTTCACTGTACATGGAGGGACCCTCTATCCCCAACAAGGAGATCAGGAACCAGCCCAGTCCTTCCTGGGCTGGAAGAGGAGGAGCAGAAGGGGCTGAGCAGCCATGGAAGAGAGAGCTGTTCTCTGAAAAAGCTAGACCTAGACCCAAATCCAAATGTTAAGAGGGCAGGGAGACGGAAGAAAGCCTCTATTAAGGACCAAAGGCAGACCATCGCAGACCAGGGCTTAGTCCCTGCAGGAAGGTGCCCATAGAGTTTCTTATTGTCGTATTAATCGGGATAATGTAGGCATTAAACAGGAGGATTACACTATGGTTCCTGTTCCACAACAAGATCTCAGTCACGTCCCCAGCCAAGCTGGTGTCCATGCTGTTGGCAGTGTCTGCACCCAGCGTCCAAACCAGGCACCAGTCTAACAAGGACTTGAGTGGGCTTCAGATGCCCATGTCCAAAATTGCCACCACAAAAGCCAAGGTAGCTCAAATAGTGATGGGGAACAAAAGCCAAGGTAGCTCCAATAGTGATGGGGACACGTATACAAAAGCACACCAGTTTGCTCGGCTTTAACTCAATGAACTGATTTAACATTCACGGGTGTCACTGTCACACATTGCAGTGTGTTACCATGACCTTTTTTCCAGCAAAGCATAATCCGTTCATTCTCCTTCAACTTCACTTACCTTTAACTCCTTGATGCCGTCAGAAGGAGGGGAGGGCTCCATGCCCACCACCCCCAGCGACCTCCTTGGGGCTCAGTGGCATCCCTCCCAAAGCACCAGGCTTGCTCCAAACATGCCCAATACAAGCCAAGGGGCCAGGACCTCTCACGAGAGGCATTTCGGCTGCTTTATTTTTCCAATCCAGCAGAAGCTGTGCCTCTCCTGCTGAGAAGCCTGGAGCCAGCTCTGAAGATGATGGGTCTGTTCCAGATTTACACTATTTTTCCTTAAGCTCAGAGATCGCCGCTGAGCTGTCTCTCATCCTGCTTTTGGCACCTTCTTGCATTTTAAGCTGCAATCATACCCCCCTGAAAAAACCCATATCCAGGCAAGGGAGCATCCAGTTCAGTTCTTCTTACATTCCCCAGGACAGCAGTACAACTTCTCCAACCATGGTGGGGATTACACTTTGGATCTTATTTCCACAAGACCCAAGTGGCACCCCTAAAAAATAAGCCAAGCCAGAAATAACTCACTAGGATGGAAGAGCTGAAGTCCAACATCTCTCTTATTCAAGTAGAAGGACTCATGTCTCTCTCAGAAACCAGACAACCACCACATATGAAGCAGGAGGTACGTGTCCATCTTAAATCTCCCGATACTCACACGTGGCTGGATCCCGGCATGGTGGGGGCTGTACAGGGCCGTATTCATGCAGCCTTTCATTCAAGCTGTGCTTCTTGTTCCCCACTACGTGGGCTACTCTGCAGGATGCACGAGTGGGGTTTATATTTAGGCCAGCTGGACCTGGGACCAATACCTGTTCTTGGAGAAGATAAAGACGCTGGGATGGCCCATTTCAGGATCAGCCTGTTAAATCGCAGAGGCCAGCGTAGCATCCCCAGGCATCCCTACACGGCAGGTCAGCACCTCCCAAGCCATGGGTTCAGGAGACCCACTGGGAAGGACAAGCCCCACCACCTCCACGCAGGGGATCGCACCACTCCGTGCAGGAGGGGCGGTGTGGGTGCCAGGTGTGCACCCTGGGGTGCCCATTTCGGGAAGGCTCCTCCGCCCCGGCTATAAATACCAGCCCTGACCGCACGTTCCCCAGCGCCTCACTGTGTTCTTCCAGCAGATGTGCCAAGACAAGCCGACGTGAGGCTCCGTAATCGGCAGTTTGTTGGTCTCCTGGGGCCAGTGAAAGCCCAGATTAGACTTTACAGCTGACTCGAACGCACAAGCAACCAAGCTCTGTTAGGGCCACAAGCAACTGTGGAATGATTTAGGAGATGGGCCCTTGAAGTTGCCAATTATTTATCTAGTTGATGACTCAGACAAGCAGTTTTACTGTCCAAACCTTGGGGGAAACATGTGGAATTAATCAGGCTGCACTGAAAAAAAAGAAATCAAATTAATATAAAATAAATTGAACGACACATACAATACCAAACCCGATTTTTCCTTCCAAATAGGCACCGTACCTAAGTGAGATGCTTTTTCTTGCTTATTTATTGTTCTTTTGCTTTTAAAGGGCAATGCATGGCAGCAGAAGTCATTTCTGCAAGCACAACAAAACATAATCTCTTCACAAAGAAAGGCAATGGCTGTTTATTCAGCAGGTCCCTTCTATTCACGACGTTGCCAACTGAAAATAAGAATGCCATTGAAAATAATAATAAACCAATGCATTTTTGTGATTACCCTAGAAATACACCAATTTCAGTGTTAAACCAACTAATACGAACAAGGTTTTACGCTAATAGGTACTGCGAGTTTGTTGCCTGTTAAGGTAGACTAAAGAAGGAGACAAGATGCTTTGGTAGTTTAATGTTGGCTGGGAGATTTAGGGTCCTCTGTCTTTCGTGCCTCAGAACCCTCGGGAAAGTCACTTCAGCTGAACTCATCAGGAGCTGGATGCCTAACTCCCGGAGATGCACATCTGGAGATCTTGTGGGATTTGGGACCACCTCACCGCACAGTGATGCCCGAAGCCCTCACCTTTGCCCAGCCAGGATCTGCGCCATGTTAAGCCCTAGTTTCAAAGGTGTGCATTCGGATAAAAAATGAAACGTTTAAGAAAAGTTACAGATTTTGCTGAAATTTCATTCTTGGGGAGGGAGACTCAAGTACCAACCACATTAAACCAACATGCTTAGAAACAGGTCTGAAACCTATGGCACCCAGCGTCAGAGAGGACTTAGATAAAGCTGAGTCGGCTTAAACCAGACTCAGCCAAGCCAGTGCTCAGCCTCACACCAGCTCTCCTCCGGCCCCTCACATCCCTCTCCAGCAGCAGGGAAGCGCATCCCCTCTCCTACCAGCACCACCCCTCCTTGGGACCCCAGGGCTTGACTCTGAGCCAGAGGCTCCTGCTTGCCTGCCTGTTTTGCTGCCTCCTCCTTGACACACAGCCTCCCAGATAGCATCAGGCCAGGGCGATTATGTCCCCCCGGGGCCAGCAAACCAGATTTTCTGAATGACCTGCGCAGATCACCTCTCATCAGCCTCACTCACCGGCTGGTGCCAGGGCTCTTCCTCTACGCAAGTCGTCAGGTATTGTCCTGGAGCCAGACGGTTCCCCCCTCCTTGCGTTCACGGGAAGACTGACCGTGTCATTGCTGGAGCCATTCATTTCGCACACGCTCCAGCGGTTTGCATCCCCACCCCGGCATCAGGTCACTCTGAAACTTGCCCTTCCTGTTTGCCTTTTCTCCACCACCACCCTTCGATTGACTTGCTTAAAGATGTCCCCGTCAAGTAGGCTGTGGTCTGGGGCCAAAAAGGGAAAAGACCACAGGTCAGCTGGGAAAAGTACCTGCTGTGAGAGCTTATTTCATGCCTGGCAGAAGGATCATGTCTTACCTAAGATATGTGTCTCCCTATCAGACCAGCCTGATGTTCTCCAGCCAGGGCTCAGCAGTGAACATCCCACTGCTGGTCCATCCCCAACATCTCGCTGACTGCTGCTGGTGGGTTTGTGTAACTTATGATGGGTGTTTCAAGCAATTTCACAGTTGTGTTTTCTATCAGAGAGCAGCAAGAGCCCAGTTTCCACCTGTCTCACCCTCATCCAGCCCACAGCCATGCTCTCACCCAGGCGGCAAGGGGTGACCTCAGGGGCTCCTCTTGCCCATGGAGCAAGGGGGACCTGCAGCCATCCTGGGTGTCCATCGTTCCTCCCCTCCCAACCAATGGGTGCCCATTTTTAGAGACCACAATGGCCTCAACAACAGGTCTATTCACAGACCTGCAGGCCCTGCCATCTCCCCCAGTTTCACTAAAATAAGCCTTTCATCGGGAACATATCTCCACCCAAGTCACAAGGCAGAGGAAACCAGGTGAGAGGGAGCACACCTTAAAATAGAGCAACCACCTCATGCAGCGTCCCAGAGACTTTTCCTTTTTATTGAAGAAGAGAGACAACCGGCATTCAGGACGACTTAAAAGATTGAGCAGCACGATGACAGCTCCCATTTCAGGGGAGAAAGGCAGAGGGAGAGGGGATTTGGATTCAGACTAAACCCTTGTGGCAGGTGCCCATCAACACGCACCCCAAGGTCACACGTGGGAGGCAGCTCCTTTTAAAATAACACAACAGCTTGGGGCTTTATTTACCTTCAGAAAGGCTTTTTTACTCTGTCAGCGGTAGCTTCACCCCCGGAGACCTTATGGGATGCCAGTAGTGTCACCCCTAAAGGAGAGGGTTTTGGGGACCACCAGTGTCTAGATGCGCAGGGAGGGGGGAAATTCATGTGCGCAGAGCCCAGACAGGGGTCCCACATCCCCATGGATGCCCACCTGATGAACTCGTCCCCCAGATAGGCTCTCACCCCTACAACACACAGCCCACTACTGCCCCACTGGTGTCCTGTCCCCCGTGTACATATCCTACAGGGGGGTCAGGCTGATGCAGCCTCTCCTCCCGCAGCAGCACAAACCCTCCTTTCCACCTCCATGTACCTGTGGACACCCAATTTTAAGCTCACAAGCAGCCCGTTTCCTCTGCTTACACCATCACAGGTTTAAAAGCACCAAGGATCAAGCCTGGGACTGCGAGTTTGCTGGGGAACGGAGGGTCTATCTCCACAGCTGGGCACAGCAGCAGCAGAGCGGGGAGCCAGCAGGTCCACAGCAGCAGCTCAGCACCATGACAAACAGTTCTTATTTGTCAAGCCTCTCAGGTGTTAAAAAGCACTTTTTTGAGGCAGAAAAGCCATAATGGCATCACCTGCACATGAGACAGAGAGCAGGGCTGGTGCTGCTGCAGGCAGGGGACAATATGGGGTCATGGTCTTTCTGTCTCACCTCCATCGCACGTGCCACAGCCCTGCAGAGGAGGGGGCAGGGTTTACCCCTGCGGCTCGCTTGCCCGTTACTTAGAGCTTGCTCCGACTCAAAACCGAACCAAAAAAAGACCGAGTATCCCAGCTCCCCAGCAGTACGCATGCTGATATGCGGGCAGGGCTGAGCCCTGGCAGGCAGAGCTTGCCACCAGCCTGATAAACCAGGGCACCTTCTCCAGCAAGCGAGGGTCACGGACTTGCTGCAGGTGTCTGGCAACTCATTTAACCTTCCGCATTTCACTTTCACCTCTCATCCTATGTTCATTTTCTCAGTTTAAGTTTAGTTAGCAATGCTTCCTTAAGGCTTGCAATACTGGAGTTAGAGGGACCTGGGTAGGATTATTTTTTTTTTCCCTTTAAATGAAACTCCAAGAGATGATACAGAAATCTGAGTCTGCTTTAAAAAGGAAAAACAACTTTCCTACTCCTTGTGGTTATGGGACAGAAACAAACAAACCAAAAAAAGGGAAATCAGAAAGCAAAGAAAAAAAATACAAGCTTCAGATGATTTCTAACTGAATTTCACGCTCTCTGAGTGCCTGGCAGGCTTTCCAGTCACGCAGGCTTTGGGGCACCAAAGTCCCTTTGAGTAACATCAAACTCCTCAGCAACTGGGGAGCTTTGGGGCATTTACTGGTGGGGAAAGGGACCAGCAGTGCAGGAAAGACCGGCACCCAATGGAGACCTCTGCCCAAGGGATCCCAGGGTTTTGTGCTCAGGTCCCCACTCTGCCTCCAGTGACACCTGATGAAATACAAGGAAGCTACTCAGCCACATGTCCTTGGCACTGCTTAAAAACACCCCCAGCACCTTCCCCTCGCACAGCCCAGCCCCTCTCAGACAGTCCAAAGGAGCCAGCAACTTTGCCCCTGAGCAAACCGGTGCAGTAAGAACTAAACCCAGAGCTCTCACCTCCGCTCCTTCCCCGATCGCAAAGCAGGGGCTGCAGGACCAGCGCTTCCCTCCCTGGGCGTGAGGTCCTGGGCTGCGGTTGGCAATTCTGCCCTAACTTCTGAGGACCAGCAGGAGTCCAGTTAGCGAGTGCCTGTCTGCATCCATCTGGGCTGGGTTCCCCGCTGGAACCAATTAGACCAATTAGTAGCACATCAGGGTTACTCTGCGTCTGTACCAAGGACTATCACGTGTGGGTATTTGCCAAAGACCTTACCATTTCTGAGCCCTTCAGCATCTCCTTGGCTGGTTGTGGGGGTTCTCATCTCCCCACTTTTATCCTTTTCCCCCAGAGCTCATATTTTTATGGGACTGTGCAGTTCAGAGAAGGAACAGCAGGGTAGATAAGGCAGGAGTGAATTAATTGCTCGTGATGGAAGAATGACAACCAAGCTAATTAAGGCTCTTCATATGCCTCCTGTCTACTGTCATTAGCTGCTGTGGTGACCCTGTGCCTACTCAGACAGCAGAAACCTACCTGCTCTCCCAAAGGGACTCAAAATCTCCCTTCTCCAGAGTAATCCCTATCACAGTGTCAGTTAATGGATGAGTCATTTTTTCACTAATTTTCAAAATTCAGGTTGTCACATTTTTTTATTATTATTATTATTATTATTATTATTATTATTATTATTATTAAGGTCACTTGTGCCTTATCATTTTAATTAACTGATGTTCTTAACTTTTAAAAACACATTATCTGAAGCATAATTATCTAGTCTTTTATTCTGCAGCAGAGATGGGAGATGACCATTAGCAGGTTGGACATGACAGTTGAGAGATGTCACATCCTTCAAGCAGGGCTGGGCTCCCAAAGTGGTTTTGGTTCTCAGACTCTGCCCACAACTATGTTAACTTGTTCTTGAGGCACTTCTCTACCAGCATGAGCAGGTGCCCTAAAAAATTGCACTGATTAATTTCCCTGAAAAAAATACCTCCTCTCAATACTTTGGAGAAACAGCAGAACTTGTTTAACATCCTGACCTAAACACCTGGAATAATTTTGGGAGTAAATTACTCTCAACTCATTGAACTGATGCAGCGAATTCTCCTAAACCACAGTAAGCCTGTCCTTCCTAAAGGACCTTGTCCTGTTAACTGCACTGAGTTAGGAGCTAGTTTGGTCAAATCTGAGCAGCTGCTCTTTGCAAGCAAAGGCTATTTCTCCTTTTAGCACTCATTTGGGCTGTGCTTCTGCTGAGTTTCAGAGTCCCTTTGAGCATTAATCTCCCCATCTGTAATACAGGTTGCTTAGAAAATGGGAACACATCTAAGCGTAGAGGAACAGGAGATCTACTGCAAAGGAGCTGCAAAGTCATTAGTGCTCAGTCCCCAGCAGTGCTGCTCTGCTGTCTGCCAGTGAAGTGACACAAGACCCAGATGTCACTGGAACAGCAGGAGATGCTGAGCCTATGTAGGGGACTGCTGCCAGTACTGGTCCTGCTCCTGCCCCATGCTCAGAATTACCGGCTATGCCCCAGCACAAGGCTTTGCCAAGGTAACCCTGCTGGCACCTCCAAACTCCTCTTCTCCACCCTCCACCAGACAAGATGCCAACCCCATCCTGCCTGTTCCCATTCCCCTACCCTGAGGTCCTTCTGGGAAGCATGGGGCCGTGATTGCTGAAGGATGCCCAGGTAGTACCTGCACAGCTGTGGCTAAAGGAGTAAACTAGTCCATGCTTTTCCCTCAGAGTCCTTTGGAAGGAATAATAGGATGGAAGGGCAACTAGGAGATTTTGCCAAAAAACACCAATCAACAGACAAGACAATTTAGGTTTTTGACTGGGTAGCTACAGTTTTTTCCCTCTAAAATTCTCCTGTGAAAGGGAATCGGGTGCTTACCACTTGGCTTTTCCCAGCAGCTTCGCTTTTAGTGCTCCCTCTGCCAGCCCAGGACAGATCTCACTTCTGAGGCACTCTGGGATGGAGAGACACTAGGAATGCTTCTCTGCCGCGGTACCAGGTATGCAACTCCTTCGCTAATGGAAAGCTCTCGCCCAAGCCAATCTCGGAAAGTTGCCTAGTTGGTTTAGGATGGGAATGACAAACCTATCACGAATGTAGTGGCACAGAACAGCCACGATAAATAATTAAGTTGGCCCCATCTAGTTGTTCTCATTAGATGCAATTAAATAAACTGACAAAAAAAGCACGACATTCACTGTTGCCAAGTTACGAATATAGCACATCTCAGTGCAACAAAAAAATCCATCCAAAAATATCTGTTTCTTTATGAGGATCTTTTTTTAAGGTTACACCATTAAAAAAAAAAAAGCCAGGCTTTTTTATTAAAAATCAGGTCTTTCAATATACGGGAAATACCGTACAGCCCATGAATGACACTTTCAAGCTGCATCCTCCTCTCTGCGAGCCTTGCACCCCTCCTTGTGGTAGACTGAAGCAATTGTCGTGTGAGCAAAATCCTCTTTTCTGCTGGGCTTTGGCTTCCAAAAAGCACAGCTAAACGCCCGAGCCATGCCTCCAGCCCTGGCACCGAGCATCCTCTTCTCCAGGTTGTGAACGTCTCCGAGCTAGAGATATAAACAACTTCTCCCTCTCACTAGAAGTCAACTATAAGCATGTGTTTCAAACATAATTAAACTGGAGGGTGTAGATGTGTGCGACACATTGGAACAGTTACACTACCCAATCTTAATGTTTGTTTAAAGGTTACTTTTGGATGAAAGCTGGTTAGAGAATAAATAACAGATGCTGAAGGCATCCATTATGTATTTTTGCAATTAGCAGAAAATCTTGGTACTTTTCTTAAAGAACGTACATAATTTTGTGGGATGTTTATTGCTGGAAGCAATCTGCTCTCGCTGGCAAGAACAGCATCCAAGAGCCCAGGGCAGCTTCACAAGAAGTCACACATGGTAAGCCAAATGCAATGCTCGCTTCAGGAACAGCACTTAAAATCCTGAGCTCTCTGTCACAAGGAAGCAGTCAAATGCACTTTCTTTCCGCAGAAAATTTTAAATTAGAAAGAACATGGTAAAATTATCCCTGTTTCTATTTTCCATGGACATTTTGATTACCCAGCAAAAATGTGGCTGCTGATTATACTTCCATTTGAAAAATGCATCCAGGATGTTTCACGCCATTGTTGTCTTCTATGCCCAAGGGCTTCTCCCATGGTCTGGCTACCATCTCCCCTCTTGGGGATGGGAGATACTACTATACCTTGAGAAAGCCTGTCCATCCAGGATGCATTGCCTGGAAAGGAAAATGGAAGTAAGGAAGCCACTACAGCTCCCAGAGAGCATCTCCCTCTCACAGAAGCTTGTGCGTGCAGAGTATGAGGTGGGGCAGCAGCTTAACTTCGGACTGTGCCAGTCCTCCCCCTGAAATAAAGGCACTGATGATTTCCATCATATCCAAATGAAACCAGAGGAGAAATTCAGACAAGGACAGAGGTGTTTGGGTTAGAACATAACATGGACCTCAGGGTACTTGGTGACCACAGCTGGGGACTTCAGCTGGTTCTGGTTTAAGACGACAACAGTAGTAATGCCCCGAACAGCAACCTAAAGAGACAGCTCTATACTCAGTCAGGAAAGAGGACCACCACCTATTACATCCTCCAAATACCTTGATAGATCCTGATAGTCCCTGAAGACCTCCATGACAGACTAGGCTTCACTCCTAAGACTCGATCCAATTGAGAATCTATCCTAAAATCTCTTTTCACATCTCATGGCACTAAATAAAAGTGCGTGCTGAGCACAAAAGTTGTACAAGATACCGTTTCCACGTACCATCCACGTATAGTTACACTTTGGTAGTTGCACAGCAATCTTTGCCATTTCTCACCATGAAGAAACTGCATTGTGCTAAAAAGCCCTCCAGAATAAAGCAGATAATATCTTTTGGGATGGCGCCTTGTATTTTCCAAGAGTTGTCTCGCTGCAGCAGCTATTACAAGAAACTAAACCAAACCCTCCTATTTGTAAATTAGAAAGAAAAAGCACAACTCAAACTGGTATTTGGTTTAGGACTGAATGGTTCACACAGTGCTTAAGAAGCATTTTAGACAAAAGCAAGCTTTCTGCCAAACATTTGAGGGGGAAGAGAAAATTTCTGCTTCGCTGTCTGAATGCAGTTATAAACCAGGATGACAAAATAGCCTGGCATTGCTGCCCACAGTGAAATAAGCCGTGCATCTCGTTCTTCACAAGCACGGCTCAATTTGTCTTCATCCTGCCCAGTTTAGCTTCTACAGCTTTACCCTGAAGACAAATTCCTATCTCCACAGCCCCTGGTATTCAAGGTGGCAGAGTCGAGGAGGGGAGAGAGGCAACTTCCAGGCAGGGAGTGCTTTTGCCTGAATTTCTATACAGCATAATCATGAAATAGCTAGAGTAAATACAAGCATCGCTGCTGTGTGGAACAGATAGGTATCTAAAGCTGAAGTCTGACTAGTGAAGCAGAATTGACTGAGCTTCTTTAAGCGTCTTTCCTCCCCTCCTCAATCATCTCACTTGCTCCCATTGAAGCATAACAGGTCATTGCTAGTTTAACATCTAGTGATTGAGCAGTTTTTTCATGCAACTGCTGCTAAGCACTGTGCTGAAGCAAGACAGACACATCTGATCTCACTCATATAGGAGAAAAGAACAGAGGTACTACACTGAGATTTTCTGTAGTTGGGAAAAAAAAAAGCGCACAATGTGCTTTACATCGGTTTTGTAACAGATTATGTACCAAGCTCGTTGGCAGAAACAGGTTCTGATTGCTCCAGCTGAAGGTATTTAAAAATGTTGTTTCTTTTGCAAGGCACATAGAGAATGGTAAGAGCACTCCCTTCCCCATCCCAAAGAGCATCTGCAATTCAGAAAGGTAAGGAAAAGACATTAAAAGGCAGAAAGCAAAGAGGATAGAGAATACATCAGCTGAGCAGATTAGAAGACTCAATAAAGACGCCTATTGTTACCAACAGAAATACTCTACAGACCACAGGCTGAAAACCACCATCTTAAACTAAGCAATCCATGAAAAATAGCAGAGAGCAGCAAGATTAAATTCATCCATGCCCCCCCCCCCCCCCCCCCCATCTCCACTGGAAGATTTACAAAGGTCTGCAGATCAAAAGAGTGTGAGAACTGCTGCTGTAAGAAACCATGAGTCTTAATATTTTTGTTACTGTCTCCTTTGTTACCTGATTAGCTGAATCCTCTTTGCATCGTCTTGAAGTTTTCATTATTAGCTGTTAACCCCAGGATCTTTGGACTGTGGCAAGCGCACAGCCCAGGTGCCCAGTCTCCAAGTCCTGCACTGTGCCTTGAAGAAATAACCTGATCTTGCCAACGGGCCAAGGTTGCCCCCTCTGCCGAGTAGGTGGCCAGCCAAGTAGTCGGCCAGCCAAGTAGTCACAGATCATAGCTTTCGGAGACATCTGTATCACAACAGGGACCGAAGTGGTCTTGAACTTCAAACTAAGCAGAAAAGTAATCCCCTAAGCTGCAACTTTCCTAAATGCTGGCAGCTAGAAACTGCCAACCGGTAACGACAGTTGGCAGCTCCAGTGTGAACTGAGGTTTTTTTCCATTTAACTCTTCCATTCTCCCCAGTTCAGCCTGGGCAGCGGTACACACATGTCCTCACTGTTGTAAGACACAGCATTTTGTACAAGACCTTGGAACTCCCTCATGAACCACCTCTTCTTATTACGGACAAATGTTGCTAGTGGGGAATATCTTACACTGAGGCAATCCTCAACTGCTTGCTTATGGTCTTCTCTGCCTGCCCCCACTCCATCAAATTGGCACCTGTTGGGCAGGGATTTTCCGTTCAAGTCTCCCACTTGTGGGAGAGGTAAGCCTGCTTTGGGGCAAGCTACCAGAGCCTTGCCCCGTCAGTCAGTCCCCAAGGAGACGCTACAGCCTCAGGGTGAGGTTTCAGCAGAACAGTTTGGTCTATGTAGTTTCACCAGCAGAAGTATACCTACCACTGCTGAAAAATCCCCTGCTTTTCTCATCCCTTTCAGGCTAGCTCTGCAAATCTTTCCAGAGTAAGGTTTCAACTTCAACATGTTGTTTACTGGAAACCTACACGTGAATAAACAACCCATTTTGTGACAAACCTTTATGCAAAATGTAAACACTTATTTTAAAATAAGCCTGGCAGCAATCTCTCAGTTTCTTTTATAAAGAATATTATGCTGAGCCAATCTCCTTTAAGAACACAGTCTGGAGTACAGTACATAGGCATGTGCTGCAAAGCAGCAGAATGGCATTCAGGAAATCAGCTGGTGACTGAGCAAGGAAGCATGAATAATCAAGACAAAAAGCATCTCCAACAGCAGCTGCACAATAGGTTTGTGTTTCCTAGTCCACTTCAAGACCCCTTTCTTTCGCAGATGTGCCAAATGAATTATCACCGCACAATTATATGAACAGAGTAATTTGATAAACCTATACCATCAAGAAAAGGTACCAATTCCACAAGCATTTGCCTGATCTTATCCTGTGCCTAACAAGGTCTTCAGGACTTCAGTTTTGATGGTGAAAATGGAACTTTTATACACACACCTGGGTGTATGGGGCCATGCAAGGCATCTAACACTGATAAATACACACTTTATATAGACAGATATATATGAAAAATATCACTTGTGTCAGATAACTAAGCCACGCACTCATATTAAGCCACAGAACAAAGTTTATTGGATCTCCTCAAATTGTTTGTACAGTTTTGCTGCTAAATGAACACAACACATTGGCATATTGCCTTTAATCTTTATTTCAATCATAAGTCCAACTTGAAAGAATTGGTAACACATTTAATGGCATCTTCAATAAATAAAATGACAAAAAAAAAATCTAGTCTTTGCACAGACACATTACAATCCACTCCAAATTCAATATTGCCAAAACATTTTTTCCTAAAAACTTGCTCCAAAGGGTTTTTTTCTTTGTTTCAGCACTTCAATACACAGAAAAGTATATGATGAGAGAAAACAGATACTCTATTCTGAACAGAACTTGCAAAAACTAGTAACTTAGAAACAAAAGATAATTAAATCTCTCTAATTAGATTAAAGAATCCTGTTTGAAGTCTTTTTGGAAAAACCCTGATTCTAACCTTCATATCAAAACATGCAGTTTTGCTGGATCCTATCCTATGTCAGCATACTTATACAATAAGAATTGAATTTCATGATTTTTTCTTTTTTTTTTTTTTTTAACGGGGAAATTCATAAAGCGAAAGCATTAGCCTCCCACACTCACAAAAGTAGTCATGGTCCATATATTCTGCAGTAGTAAACAGCTATTTGTGCTCAGTCCTTTGTTTGAACTCCTACCATACTGGAAAAGATACTGTAGTTTACCCTTTGTTTCTGTACCCAGCTCTTCCCCAGTCCAGCAGCCTCAAGAACCTCAGTGAGATGAGAATTCATGCAAACACAAATCTGCCTGCACAGATCAGATTGCAGCATGAGGACCAACACGTCTGATTCTAATTAGAAGCTAGGCTTAATTTTAAAGCTTTTCCTAAATAGAGAAAGTCATCAATAAAGAAAAGCCGAACCCCAAGATTTCCAAATTGCAATTCCCTGTAATTTGCAACATCTATTAGCAAATCACAAACCAATTACAGTGTCAGTTAACGTAGGAAGAACCACTCTATCACTAAAATTAGTTAAAACACTCATCTTCAAGCCTTCTGGAGCCTTCTTCAGTGAAAGCTCAGGGCATGCAAGGAATGCATGGTTGGGCCCCCACAGACCTATGCATATTATATAGGGGAGAGAAAAGGTTACTTTAAACAAAAGGCAGAATTACACCACATCTGTGCAAACATTTAAACCAGTTTGTTTCAACCAGTTATCTGCTTATCCCAACTACTGCTGCTGACTGTACTTGGCTAATTCAAGAGAACGTGATGAAGCAGGACCCAATCTGTTTAAAGGAATGGAACTTTTTTCTGCAGGTATCTTCCCCTCAGCTGACCACATCATAATAAAAGTGCAATAATTTACAATATTTTCAAACAAACAGCCATTAAAATTATACAATTTTAGGGAAACAAATTCACTAGTTTAACCATAAAAATATTTCCCCAGGTAACAAACCTTAAAGCATTCAGTAACACGGTATTTCAATAATAATAATACAGAAAATCCCTTCCACTTGTTACAAAAAGACAGAACTGTTAGAAGATTTTGCTTATTGTACACTATTTAAGAGTTTTGCCATCTTGTGAAGACCATGCTGTAATTAAGAATATAACTATCATTTAAAATAAATGAGTATGGAAATACTGACCTGACCTTGAAATTATATTCTTAACCTTTTGCAAATGAAGACAAGGTAAAGCCCAGGGCCATGTCATTCAGGTACTCAAGAACTTACAAGACAGTTTACATCCAGAGTCATAAGAAAGCACCACTTTCCATAAAGTACTTTGTATGTCTATTGCTGAACAGCATATTAAATAGTTTTGCGAGAACCGCTAAAACAGATTCTCATACTAACTGTAGCTTGACTTACAGAATTCAGGTTTGGGGATAACAGGGAACGTTGTGACAAAATTATACTCTGAAAAGATATCTGCTAAATTTGGTCCAAGCATCCGAAAAACAAACAAGGGCACACGGGCCCCTCATTGCTTAGTGCTGCTGTTTAGTTGATCCTTAAAAAAATAGGTGTATGGCAATAAGGAATAAGAAGGGCTGCCCATGACAGGCACAGAACTGTGACAGAATAAACAGTCTGTTCAGAGAGATGTTTTAACTGTGGTTTTGCCATGTGAGTAACTGAACTTGTACTAATGGAGAACCCTGAAATTTGTATACTATAGCCACAAGAAATGATTTCCTATTTAAAAAACAGATCATTTGTAATTAACTGCTTTTCCAATCATCATTAGATATGTGAAAAACAATTAAAAAAATCTTTTAAAACAACTACAAAGAGTGGACTGCAGTAGCAGCTATTCAAGCAAGATTCAAGCACAGGTTTAAATGAACTTTCAAGCTGGGAATTAGCCTTCTTTGTCAAAAATTTGTACAACTTTTTCAAAAACCTAAAAAGAAAGAGAAGAATATTAATTTTATGAAGTGTTAGTCAAACAGTTACTTTAAGTTAAACCAGCACACACAATAATTGACAGTATTTAAAAAAAAAAATGGGTTTTTCCTTAGAACATTCATAGTAATTCTTTAATAGTGAAATTGGCATCAATTCTGGGAAACTGAGACAGAAGAGCAATAATATTTCAGAAAAGCAAAAGCTCACAAAAGTGAAAAAGACAAGACACTGTTAAACACAGAAACACTGAAAATGTGTTTAGTCCAGCTCATGTTCAAGCAGAACTAATTGATTTCTTAAAGTTACTTACATCTTAATCAGTTCTTCAAGAGTCAAAACAAGAGTTCTACAACCTCCCTCAGTAATGCCTATCAGTGCTTAATTAGCACACTAACCACACACACATCTCAGAAGAGTGCCAAAAATATGTACCCTGCCACTGTCATCCCCGTGTTTTTTTGGCTTATATACTTACTTCATCAACAGATTTAGAGGCATCCACTTTTCTGACTTTTCCCATTCTCTCATACAAATCTATTATAGGCTTAGTAGACTGCAGATATGTATGAATTCTAGGAGAAAGCACAGGGGAAAAAGCATTACATAGTAAAATATAAACAGAAGGGAACTGAAAAATTTTGAAGATAGTACCTCTTTTCCAGACTCTCCCGATTATCATCACTCCTACCACTGCTTTTGCCTCTTTCAAGACAGCGGCCAATACATATCTACAAAAATATCAAAAGGATGATCACAACCAAGAACACAAGGTGCTATCTTGCAAGCAGGAACAAAACAAGAATCCTGAAAATCTAAATAGGCCTGACAAAAAATACTGTCCAGATCTGGTGGATGTAACCAGAGTTCACATGTAAAGTTAGATTCTTCCAGAGAAAGAGGATGATAGCTTTACACTTCATCAGTTTATTCATACACTTCATCAGTATTATTAAAATGGGGGCTCTTAAAATGGGATTGGGGTCAGTGGAAGTAAAAGCAACATCAGGCTCTGTGGTTCCACTGGGTCTCCAACTTGAGACATTTAAAGAAGAAAATTACCTGATTTTCAAGGATGTGTTCAGACTTTCTGAAAAGCAGCATGTCACGTTAGACTACTAATATATGCCTGCACTGAAAGAAAGTCACTGTATGTTCTCCCAAGAATTTTGTAAGGCTACATACTAAGTTATTGTAAGTTAAAATGTTCTTACTTGACATTGCTATAACAAAGACTTAAAAATCAAAATCTAAGTAAAGACTGAAGAACTAACCATAGTTAAAAGCTGCCCAAGGAACTACGTTTTGAAACATAAAGTTAAGTAAGCAATGCTGACACACGTACACTTCATGAATACATTTATCCTACTCGTGCAAGAGGACAATGGTTAAAAATTATTTTTTTCCTACAAAGTACACTCATAGTAAAAAAAAAATCCAGAAGATCACGTAGGCATTGTTGTCTATTTTTAGATCTAGTAAAAAACATTAGAACCCCCAAATTAACACCCCACCAAGTCAAAAAATTCATTTAATCTTATTTAAGTTTTTAAATAGAAAAAAATAGCCCCTCACTTGTTCTTTGAGATAAAAAAATAATTGCAATTAAGTGAAACAAAAAGTAACGAAACTTCTCAGGAAATCGGGGAAAAGAGTAAAAGGAAGAAACTCAACTTCAGGTGCTGGGATTCTCATATCAATTTTTATGCTTCAAGGGCACTGACATATTAAAAAGACAGCATATCATGGCACTTGTTAAATGAATATAATGTATCACTGTCAAAATGCCCTTGTAATCTAATGACTTGCTGAATAAAATGTTGATTACTGGCTATCCTATAGCACAGCTCATAACTATGAAAATAAAGACTGCTGCTGCCAGCACTTTAGAATTAAAGCAGACATTGCTATCAAGTTCATTTTGGACTAAACAACAGTTACTAAGAGTAAACAGAGTAATGTTTTCTGAAAACTTACAAAATTAATTTTGTATAATGTATTTAAAGTTTTTATAAATTTTCCTTAAGAATGCAATTGCCTGAAGTACTTCAAAATAATTTATTCGCACATGATTATACCAAGTGCAATTAGCTGCCTGCTATTTCAAAAACATGCAGTTTTTAATCTGCAAAAACACATTGCCAAAAAATCCCTGAAACTCACAGACGAAGTTTTCCTTCTACTCTTACACTAGTTCATTCACCACCTGACAGAGTTTTATTGTTCTTCTTGACTGATTCTCACAATATAGCAAGAAAGGAAGTTACAGAATAACACACTTCATTACCTCATTGTCACAATCAAAAAAGAGAACAAAAGAAACATCTGCCTTTCCATCCATAGTCTTATTCCAGCCTTGAAGATTATCTTCATTCCTGGGAAATCCATCAATCAAGAACTTGTTCTTCTGGGAATTGGCAGCCATTGTTTGATCCATAGCCTGATAAAAGAGAAATTCATTTCATGATCTCCTGCACATACAACCATTTATCTACTTATTAAATTACCCCCAAAATGTTGACATGGTAAGTTGAGAAGCATTTATTTTAGGATTACTGCAGATTTACAAAATGTATTTTTGTTTCACCTTCAATGCACGCTAACTAATTCAGTGATGCACCAACATAGCCTTCTTTCAAACTGAATTTACTATTTCATAAAGCTCAAAATCTCATAACACACAATCCCAGCTTTAAAGTTGATTTTCTACAAGATACTGGAAAGTGCTGTTACACAATAAGATGCCAAAACATCCCTGATCTAGAGTTAATTCTAACGGAAAAGCTCCAGACAAATTCAGTGCCACAAGCAACAGAAGCCTTTTCTGTCTTAAAGGAGATACTCTAGTTGTTTTCCTGGACATCTAGTAAGGATAAAGGCTGGAGCTTTTCCTTCCACAGGAACATTAGCAGGTGCTCCTCTCCTTCATGTGGGTATCTATTTTGATAAAACTTACAGAAACTTCGTACCTTTAAGGCCTCTACCCTCCAGTCAAATATGACTGAGCTGACGAAGAAGTCCAAAAGCTAGTTAAGGGAAATAAGAAATACAGAGTTTCACTGATTTCCCTAGAGCTACTAAAAAAATAAAATAAAAATAATCCATTCTCACAGATCCCCAGGTATCAGAGGCCATCACCTACTGCCCTCCAACCAGCCAGAAAGAAACATGAGTAACTGCTAAGAGAAGCCCAGTATGTGATACACACCTATGTGTCTGCCATTTCATACTACTCACACTGGAGGAAAGGCTATTCTTCCAGAATACGGCCACTGCTTTGTTGTTTAGTCTGCAAGAGTAAACCAGCAAGGAAATAGCCCTTTCCTTACCCTCTTCAGCAAGCTGATTGTTATTTCAACCGGTACAATCTCCCCCTCCTTAATGTAGTTCTCAATGAGTTCTCCATACTGTGAGCCTGGCCTTTTTCGTTCATCTCGAAGGAGGTCACCAGCAGAAAGGTGCGTGTAGCCGTATTTCTGAAATGGGCAAAACAAACAGGTATAGAGTCCCTTGAATTAGTACACGTGCAAAGTTAACCAGTCAACGGTGTCACCCACGTTTATCTTTGCATTACAAGAGAAAAATACAGGGAATAGCCTCTTGCCAGTGACGGATCTATTCCATCTTCAATGTGTAATCTGACAATACAGCATACCCTGTATGCACAGAAAGCACAGCAGTAGAGAAATTCTTGGGTAAAATGCTCAACAAGGCTTTGGTCAGGCATTCATGTACTGTTTTCAAAGGTAATGTTGTCATGTTTGGAAACGAGACTGTCTCAAAATCCCCAAGGTGCTTCCTGAAATGTTACACTGTGCAATGAGACGTGTAACAATCAGCAAATTAGATACAAGCTATACCCCATCCTAACAGTTCAACAACTTAAAAATTCTCAGTGGTTATCAGTTACTGGGTCAAGTCTTGATTTACAAAGTGAAAAAGTTGAGATAGTGCCTTTTCTTGCTGTATTTACGCAATAGGTTTGTAATTTTATCTAATTACCTACTTAAAGAAAAGCATATGAGGTGATTCCAGGTCCTTTGGAGCTGGAGGAATGTTTCAAGCACAGCACGAGTCAGAAATCTTTACGTTTCCATGGTCGTTCTGGCACCAACTTCCTCCTCTGCCTTGGTCAAATCACTTACAACTCTGCATCTAACACCGCAGCTACACAAACATGCACTCCTCCAAACCCAGCCCTGCCTGCCCCTGCTACCTCCTTCCCTGGGATGAACGTGACAAACTCGGAGGGTAGCCCTTGGGGGGAGGCTAGTGCCTTCTCATAACGATGATGTGGCAGATGAAGGTAAACAGCTACACTGGTGCCACCCTATGTCATGCCATGTACAGTAAACAGAAAGAGAGCAGAGAGATCAGGTCTAAATCTATCAATTTGATACCAGGATGCAGGAACACAGCAAACACCATTACTCTTTTCTTTCACCTCAAACTACATCTAAAAAAAGTTGCCAATGCAAAACACCAATGAAAAGTATTTATTGCACTTGAATTTCTCAGGCATTTACCATCACAAATAGACACCTAGTGCAAACATACAAATGCACTCTTACCAAAGAGAAATGCATTGTTATAAAGGAAATTTCAAAGCACAAAACAATCACTTTCTCAGCTCATTTAACACCACAAGAAAACTAAGTGTACTATGCTTCTTGACCAAATATAGTCCATAAAAGCAGGCAATAAAGACATCTCCTTGGTGATTACTTAAACTAGCTATAAATCCAAAACAGAGTACACCTATACATACTCATCCTAAAGTTTTTACACAAAACAAAAGCAGCAGCAAAAAAACTTCAGGGTTATCAGCTTGGCTGCAGCAATATCCAAAGCAAATTTCAACAAAGGTGCCTGAACAGCATAATAATGTGACTACACACTTTTTAAGGCTGTGAACTTGGGATTTAAAAACTTGGCTACTGGACTAAGTACAACAGAAATATTACACAACCCACTAAGTGACTTTAAAAACATTTCAGTTGCTTTCCAATTTCACCCACAAAAGCGTGGAAAGTTAGTTCTGCCATAGTCATAATTTAAGAAGGGATATAATTACCTAAATCTCCAAAACTCTACACAGCTGGCAAAAAAAGGAAGCAAGATTTTGCTCTAAATAACTGTGAAGAAAAAGCTCCACAGACATCCTCTATAAGCTCACTGTACTCCTGCTTTAATGTGTATTGCATTTGGATATGCCTATTTAATTGCAAATCTAAATATTAACTATGAACTACAGAAGCCATAAACTAGAATAAATCTTTCCTTACAAGCAAGAAACCTTACTCTGCTGAACCCTAAATTAACATGTAGTTCTTCTTGCTAGAGTTAAAGAATGATGATATTTTTAACATCAAGTTTCTACAAATGAGAAAACAGGAGGAAAATATAATCCCTTTGGTTTTAGAGGATTACCAAACCATTTAATTTTCCTTGGCATTTCCCTTTTCATGCATGAAAACAAAATTGAGTCAGACAATTTTTGGAATTCTCTCTTTTGCAACAGCAAACTAAAATAGTTTTTAACGGCTGAACAGGAAAGTAAAAGATAGAAGTGTTTTAAAGTGCTGTTGTATAAATAGACATGTTTTAGGTAATAGTAAATTGTATTCTAGAGTAACCTTCAGAATGGATTAGCCAGGCAATAAGAAAAACAAACCTCTCCTTCAGGGGCAAAACATTTATTTGTTAACTGTACTGAGTCAAGAGCCAAAGAAAACATGTCGGTTTAAACAATGCAAACAAGCACGGAGAAAGGCTTGGCTGCTGCTCCATACACACACAGAAGGCTTCAGAGATGCTCACGCTGCTCTTGCCAGTTTTAATTAATGCGTACAGGGCACAAAGTTTTCTTTCATCTTAGGCAAGATAAACCCTCAGCAAGCATCCTGAATTGGAGAAAATGGTCACATCCCCAAGAGCTCGCAAAAGAGACTGTGATGTAACTGCACAAAAACCAGGGCAAAACACTCGTGCATCTCGCCCAGGTTTGCATTATGCCAGCATGACTTTCCAGCAGTGCCAAGTACATCTTGATGCAATCCCCAGAACATGACTTGTCGCAACTATTGCCTAATTCTTCTCCTCCGAAATCAGAAAGGGAGCAGGACTGTGGCTGCCAAACAATGAAAAAGCAGTTTCTCCAGTTCTTGAAGGATGCATATATGCTAGATCCATAATGTCAGACTGAAAGGAAGACCTGAAATAGAAACTAGGTTAAAAACATTTTCCTAATACTTGGATGCCAAGCACCTAAAACTTGGACAGATTTTTAGATTAAATAGAAGAAAAAAGAAAATATAGAATTAACTATTCTAAAACTTTTTTCAGAGATAATGTTTTCTGCTATGCTAGCGGACTGGTGTGCTGTTCTGTAAGAATAAAAAAAAAAGACTAAATCAGTAAGTTGCTATTACACAAGTTCTCATTATTTTTAAAACTATTTTTATATTTGGAGAACCATAATCCAAATCTCTTACAAAAATTAACTGTGAACGAAAAAGATAAAAATCATCTATCTTTAGCACCACTGTAGACCTGTGCTTTAAAAAAAAAAAAAAAATCCCAGTGATGTGGAAAGGCAAGCTCAAGTTTCCATCAATCCCACCATGGAGGTGTTACTCAGAACAGCACTTAGCAGTACTGTGTAGAGCAGAGCAAAACATTGCTCGCTTGTTTGTCTCACAGTGGCCTGGTAAACCAGTCCCCATTCAGCAGGACAAACTGGGACGTGCAAGCCGTATGCTCCACATCTCCAAATTACAACCCAAGACTGCAGCCTCCCTGGGATGCCCTTCTCTCCCCCGTCCTATAGCCACTTCTAGCTTTCCTGTCAGCCAGGATTTGCAACTTCCACTCCGCAGACAGAACATGCTTTGTTTTCAGTAAATACAATAAATAGAGGAATACAACTGAAAATACATGAGTCATTCTGTGGCAGACTTGAATAAGGCGGAGTCTGCCCTAGCAATCTTCTCCAGGCAGTAAAAAAGGATCAGCGGTGTGCAGCAGCTGCTGCTGGGACTCCTTACGCAGCCAGCTTTCAAGGGGCACAAGGTTTATTTCTGATCCAGCCCTGTGTGGTCCAGCAACACATCTCTCCACTAAACACACAGCTTGAGACTTCCTTAAGTGAGCAGAAGCCAAGAAAAAGCAAGAGAAACACAAATCACTGCTTTGACCTTGACTCCTATCTTGGCTTATCATTGTTACTCTGAAAATGAAAGTCACAGGGCTTAAGATTTAAACAAATAAAATACAAACTTTTATTGCCCTAGTTCTGACCTGTCATATCTTGGGCAACCTTAATAAACAACCGAAATTTGCTCCGTACACCATTCAAGAACTAGGTAAAATAAAAACAGAACTGTGCAAAGCCTGCAGCCTTCATATTTTTTTTACCTAAAAAGCTTTTGTTTGTCCTATTAGCAATTAGCACATGGAATTAAAATTTTGGGATATAAATTATAATGCAGTAATAGACCTTCCGTCTGCTTATTAAAAGAAAAAATTGAAGACATTTTCTTAGTTTGAAATATGTTCTTGCCTCTGCGGGGGGAAAAAACAAACCAAAAAACACATTAACAAAACAAAACGCACAAAGGAGATCCCCCTGACAGTGCCCGCAGGGAAGGGGGGGTGGGGGTGGGCAAACAGAGCACCCCAGTGCTTCAGGAATGCTGAGCTCAATAAAAGGCACCCAGTATGCTTGGAAAAGTCCAAAATTCAATACCCAGTGTTCTGCAAAATGGAAGTGTATAGGGATAAATCTTCAGGGGGTAGATTTAAACGATCACTCACCGTGTTTTAAAAAAAGCTCCCAAGTTCAGAAATATAAACTTATATTCCAAAAAACAACTATGAGAACTTAAGGCTAAGTAGAATACTAATACTTGGCACTCTTGAAAGAGATTTCAGAAGTTGAGTTTAAAGCAAACAATTCTAAAAATGTTTTTATTTCAAGGAAGTTAACACTGTCTCTTAGCAGACTTCCAGAAGACAATTAACACATGACAGCAAAACCTAAATCCACTGCCACTTTCAGGGGAGTGTTTCTTATACAATGAGCTCTTCCTTGCATTGTTTTCGTCACCCTAGCAAATCTCCTTATCATATCTCTCAAAGCAATTTAACATCTTTTTCCATTTTGATATTAACTTACGCGCTTATATAAGGAGAAGGCTCAGCATCCCACCTTGTGGGATTAATTTTAGATTTAGCTACAGGATAGGGCTGTGGTGGAGGTGAATTATAGTTTAGGTACACAGAGAGGGATGTCTTGCATACCCCAAATCCCTACAGAATCACCTTGCCAAAACAAGCAAACAAAAATACAACTCAAATCTTGCTTGGAATAAAACCAAATTATTTAGTTATTATTCTTCTCATCAACCAGAGAGCTTTGCATTTTAGGCAAAGGTTATAAGGATTTAACATTTACATACATGAAAGCATATTTTGTGTAGATTTGAAGAACACATTTTTTTGCTTGACTTTACCATAACCAGTTTATAAGCAAAGTTCAGAAGTCAGCAATAAAACACATTCATTTTGCCCTACACACATAATAATCTCACAGTCACAGAAGATACAAACACTGTGGAAAGCATGAAGGTTATTGCAAGAACCTGCATTCAAATGACATAATTCAACTACCTGGTCAAATATGCTGCCTCACACGACAGCTACGCAACAGTGCCAAATGATGGCAAGCTCCACCTAACTGAGCTGTGGAAGGTTTCGGGAGTTAATCTGCAGAGCTGGAAGGGAGAGAATAAGAACTTGAGGGAATTCTGCTTCACCCTTCCTAAATAGGAGAAACTGGTCCAGAGCAGCAGTTCTGCTGCATTTGCATTTCACTGACAATTCTGTCAGTCTGTGGAATGTACATGAGTCTTCCCTCTGTATCGGAGAAAACCAGCCTGGTTCAGCTGTCTCCTCCAACCTTATCTGCGAAGATAAAGAAACCTAATCGCTTACCTGCTGTTCCCTTTCGTACACTGTGTCAATACCCATTTCCGCTTGTTACTGTGTCTTTGTGCCTCAAATAATTTCTACATTTTGGTCCAAATTTGGCATGAATACATGCCTTCTCCAGAATGAGGGACTCAAGCACACACATATTGAGCAGTTATGCTTTAGGCTAGTACTTAAAAAATATGTATTTTACCTACAACATGTGATAGCCATCTCCCTTTTCTGGGAATGTAAAGCACAGTCAGCAAAACAATTACAACACTTCTTTGAGAAATTGTTCCCAGGTAGTACGTAATACTCCCTTTAACCTACAAAACACAGCTACCCTTGGTTTGTTAATAAAATCATTTAATGCTAAAATCATACAAGATCTCATCTCAGCAAGGTGAGACTTCTCCCACATGTGATGTGCTCTGTCCCAAATCTCTAGTATGAATAGCAACCGAGAAATATTTATAGCTCTTACTGACTTTTTGTTCAGTACAAACTTCAGATTTACAGCAAGATACTGGGTCAGATTCATTCCAAATGTAAAGTAATATTATTCAGTCCATTTACAACAAGGATGAATGAGGTTTATTATTACTCAGCTACAGCCCCTTTTCTCTGTGGCAAGCTGCCAACAGGGTTTAAAATCTGAAAAAAAATACACCTTTAACCTAAAGGCAGCATTGACTGCATACAGGCTATTCAACCGTCTGCACCAGGGCTCTCTGGGGGGCTGCCAGGGGCCAGGCCAAGGATGTGTGCTTAAAAAAGCTGATGCTCTCCAGTACCTCTGCTGCGTTTCATCCACACTTCCCTGTTCATGTCCCCTTTTTCTAAAGTTTTACAGCAGGCTCGCATCAGTCCAACTCTCCCTTCAACTACCTCAGACCCTCTCTCCCTCAAAGTTTAGCCAGTGGCTCCTGTAGAGGTGTCCAAGCAAGCAGGAAGACCATCTGTTGCAGTCAGCAGGTCCAAGTGCTTTCTACTGTCAGCCCACTGACTTCCATTAACTTCTTTCCATGCAGTGAACAAGATTAGCAGAATTAAAGCAAATTTACATTTATTAGTATTTGGACGTCCCTTTCCAGGCTTAGAAAGAAAATAAATACAGCACAAGCAAAGTCAACTTCCTTCTTCCATGTTTAGCTGCAAATACAATTTGAGTAGCAACGACTCATTTGAACTCCTCCTAATAAAGTGGTCTTTATCCAATTATATTAGCCTATCAAGCCAAAGGCATTTATATTTCTAAACATAGGCCAGGGGCCACACAAGGTACTTCAGCCCTGAGGCTACATTAATGGTTTGGTGAAAGCCATTGATGACAGCCTACAAGATTCCCCTACCGTTTAAGCTCATTTGTTTGCTATGTGCCAGGGGCAGAATTTGACCTTACCAAAAAGCCTTTATGAGTACTATGAACCTTTCATCCCACAATTTAATTTAATGAATAAGCCGGTTTGAATGAGAGTCTGTAATTTGAGGTTAAAATCCTTCAGAACTAAAGTCATAATGGCATTTTTCAGTCTGGACCAAATTCGCCTAACTTCGTTATACAACACTGAGGACTGGGATATAATGGCAGCGTGGATAAACTGTAACAGCACTGCCAGGGCATCACCAGAATAGACGACACACAAAATGTGCCTGTGCCAGGAGTTGCAGATTTTTTTTCCACCAATAATTTCAGAAACATGGGCATTGCTACAGTTCTTAGTAATTTCTTTCAGTGCGGGTATGGATAAACTTTGATCCTACATGGCTTTCAAGAAGAAAAATATACATAACTGCTCAGAAAAAAAAAAAAAGAAAGAAAAAAGAGCTGCTTCAAATCCAACATACACACATGTTTGGAAGCATTCAGCCTTAACTACTTCTGTAATTATCCACCTGAATACAATGCAATTATCCCTGTGTTTTTTGGTTTTTAAAAGGACAGTACTACACCATGTAGCATTCACCGTTCTTTCTTAGATACTTGTTCTATCTCAAATGGCGGTAAAAATGTATTTGGAAAACTGAAAAAGTGAAAAATATAGCAGAAAGTTTTCTCAACCTATCCTGTCAGTTTTAGGCTCTTTGAAAAGAGAGAGCAAGATTAACCACCTATGGGGTCAGGACATCCTTTGACCTCTATCATATTCTGTCATAGGACAAAATTCTTGTTCTATTTTTAACATTTTACTTTCACAACTTAGAGAGATGGCACCGGGTCAGCAAGCCAACACCCTGCAATGTCTACTGTACCAGCTCTTACGATTATGGGACAGGCTTCAGAAGACATGGACCTTGATCCCACACATTTGAAGTCAATGTATTCCCAACCACTGTAAACCATCTCACCTCCACTCCCAGGCCACAAAACTGGCAACCTGAGGCGTGCAGGTGGCAGCCCCGCAGTCACCTACGTGGCCACGCAGACGTGTACAGAGCCACCCACTCTGGCCGGGCTGCAAGACTGGCCTGAAAGACCAGCCTGACAACGTGTCACCACCCAGGCACTTCTCCAGGGCCGTGGTCAGGCCCCTCTACCAAGGCGCAGCGGGCAACCGGTGCTCCCACCTGAACCACTGCCGTTCATGCCAAGCTGGGGCGGCCTCCAAGCCCTGGTCCCACTGCCCAGGGTGGGTGCCAGTGCAGGCAGACCCACCAGTGGGGTGGGATCCCGGGGGGCCGAGGGAAGAAAAGGCAGGAGAAGGAAAGAGGCCGGGCCCTGGCTGGGCCGCCTGACAGGGGCTGGAAGGTGAGCTGAGGGGCCGGAGTGGGGCTGCCCCCACCACTTCACCGGTTAACGGGAAGATGTGGGTCAGTTATTTTTATTTTACCGCCTCCACCGAGGCTAGACAAGAGCCCAGACCGCAAGGGAGATGCGGGGCCCGCCGCCGGGCGAAGGGGGACACGCTCCCCCAAGCGACCAGCCCCCGGAGAGGCACGGACCCCTCCGGGAGGGCCTACAACTCCCAGCGTGCCCCGCGGCCGCGCCCGCAGACTCCCCCGCAGCCGGAGCCCCGAGGCACGCCGGGACGCGTAGTCCCGTACACCCCCTCCCATTGCCCGGCGGCGGGACCACTGCCCTCACCTCCACGATGCGAGCGCACTGCGTCCCCTTGCCCGCCCCGGGCCCGCCGAGGACGAAGACAACGACGGGCTTCATGAGGAGAAGGAGGCGGCGGCGGAGCAGCAGCAGGACAGCGGCGGCGGGGCGGCGGCCAGGGGGCGGCCGTAGAGCGAGCGGGGAGCGGCGGGCACCGAGGCCAGGGCTGGGGATGGGGCTGAGGCAGAGCCGCCGCCGCGCACCAGCTGCTGAGCTGTCCCCGCCGAGGGAAAGTGCTTCCGGGTCCCCGGCGGCGCGCGCCGACCGGGAGGGGCGGGGCGGGCACGTGCGCGCAGGGCCGGCAGCTGCGGCGCTCCCCATCCGGTGCGCACCGCGCAATGCGGCTGCCCTCCGGTCCGCTGTCCTGCCGGCCGCTGTGCCGCCTGCAATCCGCTCTCCTCCCAGTCCGGTGTGCGACGTGCAACGCACCGTCCTCCGGTCAACGCTCGCCCTGAGCGGCGTGTGACCGCCGGGATCGGGGCGAAGCGGCCGGGCCGTACCGCTGCTGCGGGGGCCGCCTCAGTGAGGGACGTGCCGCACCCCCGACCAGCCACCGAGCCCCGGCGGTTGTCACAAGCGTGTGACGACAGGCCCTAACCGAGCCGCGGGCGCTGTGGGTGGCTCGTGCCCCGGGACACCCGGCTGGGAAAGGCCAAGGCCGGAGCGACGCTCCAGCAGGACCGGCCAGGCGGGACGGTTGTGTCGGTTTATTTTGAAACCCACGTCAGCCGCCACGGCCCGGCCCGGCCCGGCCCGGCCCGGCGATGGCGGCGCCCCGCGCTGCCATGGCAACGCCGCCGCGCGGCACTGCGCCTGCGTACTCCCCGCCCTCCCGCTGACCGTTTATTAGGCCGCTGGTGTTTTTAAATCCCCTGCGCGCGCGCTGGCGGTTGGTTCCCCGGGGTGCGCTTTGATTGGTCGAGCGAGCCGTTTCCCCACCGCGCGTCGATTGGGTCGGAGCGGGCAGCGGGGGCGGGAGGGCGGCCCGTTGTGCCTTGTGATTGGCCGGCGGCCGCTGGTGGCGGGGAACGAGGGGTCGGGCGTGGGCTTGAGGAAGGCGCCGCAGCGCAGCGGGACGGGTCCGGTCCGGCCGCGGGCGCAGCGGCGGGAGGCGAGGCGGTTCCTGGTGCCTCCCCGCAGGGGGTGCGGCGGTAGTTAGGCCTTGGGGAGGGGGGTGTCACTGGCCGCTCCCCTCCTCCCTCAGGGGACGCTGGCAGGTCCCCTCTGGCGCCTGGCTGAGGGAGGGGCTGTCGCGGGCAGGCCCCGCGCCTGGGCGCTGTCCCGCACCGGCGTCCCGCAGCAGGGAGAAGAGGAGGGGACAGAGCTGCGGACGCCCCGCATGCACCCTGTCCTGCCCGGCCCGGCCCTGAGGTACCCGCTCCGCGTCGGGGAAACCGCTCTGGGAGGGTCCGCCGTACCCTTCCTCGCGAGGGGGGAAGGCGGTGCATCGCCCCCAGCCCGTCGGGGCACACGCTGGGCCCGATGCCGCTCTGCGAGTGTGGCTCTGGTTATAAAGTGCTATGGGGGTGTGTTTCTGATCCGTGCTTGCCAAAACCTGGTGAAAATAGTGGGGCTTTAACAAAAGTTTCCCCTTTTACAAGGCTAAATTAGGACTTATTTTGGTGGGCGTTTAGCTTGTAATGGGAAACTATTAACTGTCGCTGGAAACGTGAGAGGTAGGCGAGTTGCTTAGAGGGACGCCTTAAAAAAGAGAAAGTTCTTTCCTGGGAACTTGAGGAGATGCAAAGAAAGCACCTTGGCAAAGTTTGACGCTTCAAATACCTGCAAAGGAAGTTATTGTTTATTTGTGAAAAAGTGTTGAAACATTTGCCAAATGGTGTGGACTGTCAAATGTTTTGTATTTTACTTAATATACCTGGTTTAGGCCACTCTTAAAAAATGTAATCTTGCTTGTGTAAGTAAGTTTATGTGATTGCATACTAATTTCTTCAGGCCTCTTTGAAGTCTGATTGCAAATTTTGCACTATATTTGAGTTAAGCCAAGGCTTTATTTCAGAAGTCTTCAAAGCTGAAGTGGAGTGAATGCTGAATTTAAAAAGTGACTAAAACAGGGCTTTTGGAAGCTGATCGAATGTTAAGTTTGCTAAATCAAGATTTTCTGTGTGCCATGGGAGTTTCTAATGACCGATAACCTTTTCCTTTCCTACAATGTATCCAGAGCAGCTTTTTCTTGAGCTTTATCTGCAAACTTGTATTTTGGCCTACACATCTTCCAAGTTTACATGAAGGAACTGTCAGGTGGAAAATGAAAGTTTTGTGTTGACTTTGTAGTTCATATCCTTGACAACTTCATAGGACAAAGTTTCTGCTTCATTGGCCTGGACTTGAAACAAAAAAAGTACCAACAGCTTATGTATCCTATTTGTTGTTTTTCTTACAGCTTTACTCGTTTGTTCCTTCTTATAAATGCTGTTTGAAAGTACTAAGCTTAATCCATTTTCCTTTCCTATTTCTGTGATCTTCCCAGATTTGTTCCCGAAAGGATGGTCCCTTTCAGTTTCCCTCTGTCAAAGTGTGCACTTTGGGATCCAGTCCCTATGGGTGATGTCATTGGCTCACATATCACCTATTACAGGTATGAATAACCTTTTTTAAGTGGCTAAAGGTTAAAATAAATTAAGAATTATTATTCCAAGCCTCATTTTATCTTCTGAGTCTAGTGTATGACAAGGCAGAAAGGAAAAAACCAACTGGTGTGTTCATAATAGGTATATAGGGATTTTCATTGGAAAGATTTGAGTTTCCCTTTCTGTGGTGTGTTGCAGCCAAGTAGGTTGGAGGTGCCTCAATCTGAAGTAACTTACAATTTCTTTCAGTTTCTTTCCCATATGGAAAGATGTGAAAGTAACTGCATACTTGGAGTTTTCTTTAACATGTTTTTCCTTGTCTCTAAATATTTACAGAGAAAAAAATATTTTTGACAAACTGGATACAGGTAAAGTGCTTCAAGTAAAATATAAAACTAAGCATTTTGCTTGCTTCAGGAATCTGGATTAAAATGCTGAAAGTTCTGATGGGTTTTTTTTGTTGTTTAGAATGAGTCTAGAGGCAAATCTGAAGCACTTGTGAATTTCTAGGGCAGGATGTTCCAGACCTGACTTGTAAAACAAACGGAGGGTAAAATTGATCCTTATTACTTAAATGGGTAATTTTTATATAGAGTTACAAAAATCTTACTGTAGTTATTAGAGCAAGTATATGAGTAAATATATGCACATATAAGGGTGGACAGTCCTTACATACAGGTCAGAGGGGCCTCCACTTGTCCTTGCCACATAATTTTTTTTGAGCTAATATTAAAACCTCCAAGTTTTAACAAAGTTTAAAATAAATTACTTTTATGGAGGCACTTCACTTAGTTAACCTTGAGCAGGTAGGATTTGAGCCATCATCACATATTCACATAAACCAGTAGCTTTACGTTCAAGTTTGACCTCTTTCCCAGTCAAAATCAAATCAGCTGTCTCAAGCTAAAATAATGTTGATATATTTACTGCCCTAGATTTCAAACTTACTACCTTTTTTTACTAAATAGTGATTTTTATAATTACCTAGTCTTCTCCATACTTGCATTCCTGTGTCATTGAGCCCAGCCTGCTGTTGCTTTAAGCATCCACGCTAAATATTGTGCTAAAATGAGAGAACACCACATAAAGATTAATTAAGCTTTTTCGCCTATTCTACTCTTTAAACTTAGGAGAGTTTTTAGAGGTTCTGTGTTTTGGTCTTAGTGTTTCTAACTTTTTCCACCTTCTATTAAAATAATTCACTTGTGTTCATCTCTAGTTCTTGTGACAATGTTGCCCTTCAGATGAAAAAGCTTTTCTCTCTCCTTGTTACTTTTTCTCCATAGAAAAAAGCTCTTCTCTCTCCTAATTATTTATTCTCCATAAGAAAAATTGTTTCCCCTCCGATGTTGCTTTGCTGGACTAGTCAAGCCAAAATACTCTTGTTGAGATGATCATACAGAGCATTCTGTGGAGCTGCTCCAGTTAAAATGCGGCTTTCTTGAATATGAATAATTGGGGTGATGCACAGAACAGGAGCTAAAATTCCATTGACATTTTATACAATGTTGTTAATTCTAAGCTTTTTGTTGTTTAGGTCTTTGGGCTGTTTCTGTGTATATTCTTGTTAAGGACAAAAAAATATGGAAGCTATTGCAATGTAATAAATACTTTTTTAAAAAGCATTAAAGATAATTTGGGTCTTAAACTTGCTTATTGTCTCTTTTTAGAAACCCAAAGTTAGCTATGATGGAGAAAACCTTGCGACTTGCCTATCGCCATGCTAAGCAGAATGAGAAGAAATTATTTTCCTGTTTTTTGCTTGGGACTCTTGCAGTAGATGAAGGTAACTTAAACATCAGGGAGACAGACAATATTGGTTGGTTGAGTAAGCCGTTATCCAGGAGCCTGAGTTGTTGCAGTTGGACTCTGACTTTATTTATTTATTTATTTTAAAGATGGGGAAGGCATAACACTAACAATAGACCGCTTTGATCCTGGTCGGGAAGTTGCTGGTGGATCGGGCAAAATTCCAACTGCGTCTCTTCCTGGAGACTTTTTGATTCCATGTACAGTTCATGCCTGGGGACCTCCTTCAGATAATATTATAGTGCACAGTGCTGAAGATATCAGCTCGGCTTTCAAGGTAGGCAGCTCTTGGCAACTTTTGGGTCTCTTAAACAATAAACTGTCTTCTAGGCAGGAGACTGGACTATACACAGGGCTTGATTTCCAACCACCATCAATTTCAAACACAGCAAAGTTGTGACTGAAGCAAGACTATTCAGTTGGTTATGTGAAATGAGCTGCTCGAGTGTCATTGAAAATTATTTTGGAAATTATTAAAATCATTTAGCCTCTACAGGTGTTTAAGGATCTCAGTCTTTAATCTTGGACTAAAATCTTGCTGTCTGACCAAAGTTTTTCAGCTGGTCTGACCACTAAAACCAGCAAGACAACAGTGATTGCAGCAAACTTACTTAAACAAGAAAAATCAGCTTCTTCTTTCACATCTATCATGAATGAGTTGCAATATTTGCACAATTGTTGATAAAGTATTGCTAGGCAAGTGACTTGCAAGAAAGCATGTTAAGTCTATGTTGGTTAGTAGTTATAGCTGAAATGTGCGCCTGTTGCTTCTGTACTCTGCTGTAGACATATAATCTAGTAAATACACCTTCCCTTCCTGTAAACGTTTGCTTGTAGTTGTTGTGTGTATTTTATAATACAAATAATGCTTAGTTCACATCTAAACTTTCTCATGACAATCTATCCAGATGTTAAAATACAAATTTCTTGAATGCAAGTAAGAAAACTTTGACAGATCACCTTGAGCCTTCTAGTTGCCTGTTACTTTATTGATTTTTATACAAGTTAAGTAACCCCAGGTTTTCAAATACATCATAAAACAATGCTAAGATATGCATAGCTTAATTTCAAGTGTATTTTACGTTATTCATTATATTCAGTATAGCCATGAGCTTTGGAGACCTGGGTTAACGAGTTTTTATACAGTGCCTACTGCAATAGTAGCTGTGATTAATGATTTGAGTTCCTAGTGTAATATAACTTGAATCATGGTAGTCATATGAAGACAATTTAATGTATTTAACTTTTTTTTCTTTTCCCTACTTCTAGGGTCTGCAGCACAGCCTGTGCACTAAAGAACCACTGGATCTTTCTAAACTGCTCACTGTTAGAGCTCGCATTGTTTTCACAGAAAACCTGGATAATCTACATTTTAATTTTCACTGGGCTTCTATTACTGCAGCAAATATCTTGGAATACACCCCCGTGAAGTCTGTCCAAATTATTCCCACAGCCCTAGCAAGAAATTTGAACAGTCCTATGAATATTGCACAAGTTCAAGGAACTTATAAATGTGGGTGAGTAAAGGGTGATGTTAAAGCTATCAAAGCTGCCTGGCAGTTTGTTGCATTTCCTAAAGCAGGTAGGTAGGTGAGATCTTAACCAGTGCTTTGCTTTTTAGTAAAATAACTGGCATAAAAATAACATAACTTCTTGGACTTTGAAAAATTTAAAATGTTATAGACAAGAAACAGCAAATGGGGTGGGACAAAAATCTTAACTGGCTCAGTGGGAGTTCTTGCTTTGACTTCAGCAGAAGGATCTTCCTACTGGGACAGGGGAACACGCCTCTAATTAACATAATAAATATAAACAGCATCCAGCTTTTTAAACAATATCAGTGCTTGCCCTAGAATGAAAATCAGATGAATGTGCACCAAAGCTTTTTCTATTAATCGTGCTTATAAGATGATATTGGGGAATCGTCATTCCGACTGATAACTAAGTTAGCAGGGTGAACTAAGGAGAGATCAGGGAAATAATTTGAAGCAACTGAATGTCATTTTATTTTGAGAGACCTTGTGAATGCCTCTCTGAAAGTTACTCTTAAAATTTAACATGACTTGCACTTCTGGACTTGTTGTGAATACCATAATACTAAGCAAATTTTGTCCTTGATAATTCTTTGATACACAGGGATTTGATGAAAAGCTGAGGAGTTGCTATAAGTGTGGATGAAGAATGGTTTAGACTTTTGTTTTTCCCCCCTCCAACCTTTTTTTCTTACAGTGTTTTCTAAACTTGTATTTGTCTCTTCAGGATTTTTTCTGAAAGATTACCTTCCAAAATACTAAAATAACCTCCAACTTCTGCTTTCTTTCAGCTACCTTACTATGGACCAGACACGAAAATTGCTTTTGCTGCTCGAGTCTGATCCGAAGGCTTATGCTCTACCATTAGTTGGAGTGTAAGTGTTTGGCTCTGTTTGTACAGATTAATATACATGTTGATTTGAGATGTATTTGAGGAATTACATAGTGGAAACTTGGTAATGGAACTGTCTCTAATTGGATATTTCTTTTTGCTTCTAGTTGGCTGAGTGGAGTTACTCATATCTGTAGTCCTCAAGTCTGGGCCTGTTGCTTGCGATATTTATTCAGTTCTTCAATTCAGGAAAGGCAAGTCACTTTTATGTATAAAACATAGAAGCTAGTGGCTGCCTAAAAATGTGTTCCACAGAAATGCATGGCAACATGGGCTCTGTTCAAAGGTATTTGATGGAATTCTGTGATTTATATGTTATATAGGAGGTAAGGCTGTCTGTTTTAATTGTTCTTTCTGGTTTTGACTTCTGCCTCACAAATTTTCTATGGCTAAAGTGTTAGAAAGCTGGGCTGATATCTCAAAGACAGAAGAGGGTAAACATTAATATCATTAAGGTCGCTGCATTTTAGTTTAAGTAAGAAGCAGCAAACAGTAGTTGAAACAGTGGTGGGGTTTTGGTTTTGTTTTTGAACTTTTCTTATGGGTGTTTTCTTTGACATAAGCTTTCTCCCTGATTGTATCTGACCAACATATTGAAGCATATTGATCTGCAGCTAATACTATCTTGTTATGACTTTCTGTTAAATATTCCGGGTTTATAGTTTTTGTATTCTGACTTTTTTTTCATTGTGATGTTAGTAGATAATAATTCCTCATTCTCTACATCTTTTCACTTGTAACATTTGCCAAGTTCTATTTGTATGGAAGCTGGGAGGGAGTTCAGGTGTTTATAGTTCAAAACTGCTCTTCAGGTAAATGAGCTGAATTTAAATATGCTGTATGCATAAGAATTTCTTCTGCTTGACCACACTTGCTTTTATATTATGAAATAAAACCACATTTGATGAACAGATGTGTCTGTAATTACAGAATAGACTTTTTTCCCCTTAACAATTTAAATATGCCCAAATACAGATAAGAGCCCAATTAGATTATTAGATAGGCAAGTTAGATGCTTGACTCTCATTAGCTTTCACTGATTCCATCTTGGAAGTGGATTAGGCAGATTTGATGAACCATGCAAACAGAATTAACCTCTGCGGACTAACCGCTTAATCTGTGCATCATACATTTTTAACTCTTAAGTTGTAAGTATAATTTTAAAGTTGTGTGTGAATGTGTTTTTCAAGCATCTTGTTCCTACTGCTTTCTCTGTCACATATATTAAAGAAAAAACAAACACACACACCCCCCCCGAAACAAGCATATTACAAGTGCTATAAAAAGAAAAATTGTTCTGAAAGTAGTACTACCTTTTCCTGGAAACACACATTATTTTCATTATCTTTAATATTTTGTGTTAAATGTTGACTGTTGTTACTCACTGTTCTCAACCTGTAGAAAAAAGTTCAATATAATTTTTCTTCAAAAAATCTGTTTGCTAATGGGCATTTTTGGAATGTTTAGGGATAACTGAAACACTAACTGTCTTTATAATACATCTTCAATTGAATTATTATTTAAAAAAAAAAATCACAATATCATTTTTATAGATGTTTTCTTCTATCCTATGATTGAAGTCTTCCAGGAATTCATTTAAAGTACTAAGTGATCCTAAAGGTTTGAACTAGAAAGTGGACGAATTATTCCCAGTTCTCTACTTTGCTTTGATTCTTGCATATGGCATCAGTCATAAGTCCATCTGCTCTATCTCTAGTTCAATACCACTCAAAATGCAGTGGTTCACCAGATTGCTAAACTGTGTGATAGTTTGCTCAGTATATTGAGAAACTAAGGGCCTTCTTCCTGTTTCTTAATTTTTTAAGATGTGTTTTTTTCTATTTTAGGGTTTTTTCGGAATCTGGGAGTTTTCTTATTGTGCTTTATTCATTGACACACAAGGAACCAGAGTTTTATGAGTGTGTTCCATGCAGTGGACAGACTGAACTAGGGTTTCAGATCTTAACTTGCAATGAAACAGTACACCTCTTCAAAGTAAGTGGCTTGGTTTCCTGCTGCATCATGGTGCTTTAAAATTTGACTTTTAATGTAAGTACTTAAAGGAGAAGTCACTATAATGTGACCCAAATGGAACTGCAGTGTTTGAAAATGATGTAGCTCTATAAAGCTACATTTTTACAGTGATTACTGTCAGTTCAGTTTCTCTCAAATCAAGAGATGACCTCCAAAGTCAGCAACTGCTCATTTTTCTAATAGCATTAAGAATCTGTCTTTTAAAATATAGTGTGCTGTGTTGGACTTGGTTAGTGCTCCTTCTTCCTAATGACCTTTGAGCAGAGATTCGGATTTTCTGTAGCATTTGTTAATCTGGTATGCTATGTGCATGCTGGGCACATCTAACAACTGCTGCGGGTGATGCACATCAGTGCTTTCTGGAGAGCAAAGCTAGGTACTTGCGCTTCACTTGAAGTTGAATGCAAAAAGGAATTTAGTGGTTGCTAATCTGCAGATCTCTTGCTGCGCTACAGTAACAAAGCAGGAAAAATTTTATCTTTGTGCAAAGTAACTCTTTGAAAGAATTTGATACAAAGTCTGGGAGATAACTAATAAGGTTTGAGGAAATTCTAGGAAACGCAGTTCCTTACGTGTTTTCCTAGGCTTGTACAGAACCTGAAGTTGAATTGTTAATCTGCTTGATAAATGTTCCTATGCTCTGGCAGAGAAGCAGCTAGTGTCATGTGTGTCCTATGCTGTTTACTCTGTTCTCTTTCCAATTAAATTTCCCTGTTCAGGGCTGCCTTCCACCTTTAGCCTAGGTACAGCTTAGCTTTCTGAAGATGACAAGCCTCTTAAGAGGCTCACTTCTGTTGTCTCGAGGACTTGCCCAGCTGTGGTGTGTGAAACAGCATAGGAACAGTTGCTGTTTCCTATAGTGGTGAAGGCTTGTGGAAGAGTATCTAAGCAGTTACAGCAAGGAAGCATCTGCTCATGGCTATAATTAGGCCAACTACTTTAGAGTAGCAGGGGGAACAGTGTTAAACAGGAAGAGAAGTTGCCTGCCTCCTTGTAGTGGTGAAAGAATTGAGAATTGAAAGTAGAGGACAAGCAGCAAATAATCAGATATAAACATCCTTAAAACTATTTCTTTAGGAGTAGTGATTAAAAGTTGAAAGTTCCATGCTTCACAAATACAGAAAATTTCATTCCAGAATGTTGAACCTTCAGGCAAGAGCCCTATCCAGTTTGAGTTGAGTGCAGAAAACCAAAATGCAGAAACTGAGTTCTTCAGCAGAGTTTGCAAGACACTTCCTGTCAGAAGGTAAATCTTTCAGATGTCATTTATACACAAAAATTAAATACTTACTGGATGAGGTTTTTGACCTCTGCTGTGCCAAGTGTCAGTTTAGCTGTGCATACAGTGATCTTCTCGCATTAAAATCTGTGTATGTGCTTTTGTTTATTCCTAGAGCTAATACTCTTCAAGTAAGACGGTCAAGCTGACCATATTCCAAGAGAAACTACTCATAGTTCTACTCTTGATACTGGTGGTTGTAATTTATACAGTGGATGTTTCTAAAAAGGCTTCCTTACTGATGGAGCTTAGTTCACTGTATTAAGCTTTCTGTGTGATCTGTCCTTTGAAGCAAATCTCTAATTGAAATCTACTTAAGTGGGTAAAAATTCCTTTTTCGTTCTGATTTTTCAGAGCTGCAAGACCTGGATAGGTTGAAACTTAGGGATTTTTAAGAACCTGACTTATCCATCAAATTTTTATCTGTGACTATAAGATGACCTTTATTTTCTTTTGAGCAATGTTACAATCTTTACTGTAGCACTCCCTATCTTTCTAATATAAATCAGTGCTTTGCTGTTAGAATGTCACTTAAAAGGTGTGTATGTCTGAGGGTGTGGGGAGGGAGGGTTAGTATCTTTTTGCCCAAAAGCAGCATTTGTATTTTTACTGTTTGATCTTAGAACTGTTTGCTGTGTGGACTCCCTAGCTAACCAGGGAGGAGGCATATAGCAACTGCTTCTTGAAAAAATGATGCTGATATTGCACTGTAGATGGCACAGTGAAAAACGCGAAGATTCATGTCACTGCTGCCAAATCTGACAAGCAAACATTTTCAGTTTGATTTATGTTGGTTTTAGTCCTCCCCAAGGCTGTTCACCCAGCAAGTTGTCAGCAAGTGATCATGACTCTGGTGTAGAAGATGAGGATTTATCCCCCAGACCAATTCCAAGTCCTCACCCAGTGAGTCAACAGGTAACTAAGTAAATAATTGTTCTAGGCATCTCAGATGTGACACTTACAGCAGCAGAACTCATTGCAAGGGGACTGGAGAGTATAAAGCTTCTGTCTCAAAGTGGTAGCAGGGGAAAACAGAACTGAAGAAATGGACCAAGAGCTCCTGCTCTAATTAACCTGCCTTTTTTCCAGGATTATAGGCACTTTCATTCCTGTATAAGCTAGGATTTGGGAACAGAGATAGTGGGTTCTACTTTGGGAATCTTGCTACCATTAAATGGAAGAGCCATGGTGTCTGAGGCAAAGATAGAGGCAGCAAACTTTCTTGTATATTTCTGGGTAAATGCAATAGAGATCTGCTGGTCTGTCCTTTTTTTCTGGAGCAGATACAAATATAATGAAATAGCAGCCCTCATACACCATAGGTCTAGAAGGATGTGACAGCTGTGGATTATAAAATATGTTCTGTTGCACCTATCTACTGGGTCTAAGAATAGTAAGAGGGAACACGTAGCCCAATTCTTGAAGGGGAAAGATCCATACTCTGAAACGCACTCCAGGATGGCAGGATGACATGACATTTGTAGATATGGCTGTTATGCCATGAGAAAGCAGTTTTGTGTTTTAAGAATGATCCTAGAGATCTTGCTGCTTTTTCTGTACCTGGATTCTCCAGTCTTTAGAAAGTGTTCAATGTGTAGTTGGTTTGGAGCTGGTAATGGTCATATACTGATTTTAAATGAAAACATTTTCTTTGAAATTCTGCATGTGAAGAGCTGAAAGACAATATTTTAAAATGATCTTAAACTTGCTTGTGTAATTGTCCCTTCAGGTTACCAGGATCTTTCCTTCAGTTCCTGAACTGTCGCTTGTTTTGGATGGGAGTTTCATAGAATCAGGACAATTGCCTAAGCTTATGAGGACTTCAAATACTAAAAGTCTACCCTCAGCACTACCTCAGCCTATTAAAAAGAAATGGTGCTTGGGTTCTACATATTACCCTGCCCAGTACTCTGAAGACAAGAAAAACTTTTCTGCTAATACGGGAGATCCCTCTTTGAGGCAATTACCAAACCATTTAGACCAGAAAATTCTGACTTCAAGGCCTTCCAGAGGAAAGCAAGCTCTACTAGAGCAACAGTTGCACTGTAAGAAAGCTTGCCCTCAATCAAGAAAAAGCTCTGGATCTTCTTCTCCTTCAACCCCTTGTAGTGGGCCTTCCCCAGATACATCTGTGCATCACCCCAGAAAACCATCAGAAAGACTTGTATTAAATCCCGATGGAGTCGCACAGCAGGGAGAGCATCCAATTAGAAGAACATCAATATCCAGTTCCAAGCAGCTTCCTGCTGTTACGCAGCCAGTCCTCCACACCTCTGCTTTTTCACCACTGAGCTGCAGAAGACCACCAGAACTGCAGGTGCCAGTTCAAGTGCCACCTTGCTGTCCAGCCGGTGCATGCAACTGTCACTTTCCTGCTTCCATCCAATATAATCCGATAAACTCATGGCAAGGAATTGGTAAAATGAGCCCCAAACATGGAGTGGAAATCCAATCGGAGATGGCTCAACAGAATCCATGTGCAATGCTCCATCAAAATATCATTTGTCCAAATATTTGCTGCAATCCAGGAGGTACCATAAGCAGCCCTATAAGCATGGGATACCATGGGAAAATGGGGAACTGTTCTCTCGACAATAGCTTATCACCTGGAACAAGACTGCCTTCAAGTGCCAGCCCCTCTAGTCCGCAGTTTTGTGCAGCCCACTCACCTTGCCTGCACATGCCTGCTTCTAAAGTGGGATCAGATAATGGAATGATGGGATTATCTCCAGATGCGTACCGGGTTCTTACAGAACAAGATAGACAACTCAAATTACTTCAAGCTCAGGTTTGTGGAAATGGCAGCTTTCTCCTCTGCTCTCTTAGTGATTGTGCTTTGATAGTTCCCCTGCCAAAGGAATTAAATTAACTGTTGTCTATCCTTGTTGGAACAAGAGAGCCTGTCATATCAGGTCCAGTTTGGGAGTGCAGGAGGGTCCTGATTAGCACTGCTAATTGGTTGTCCCTTAAAACAAATGAAAACTATTTGACTCCTGATTAGATTTTCCATTTATTTTTATCATATTTCCATAACATGAAGGTTTCCCTTTTAGCAGACTGTTTTATAATGCAAACAGATATGCCTTCTATATAAATGCTTTCCTATACATATGCTTGTCTACGTAAAAAACAAAATTAAAAAAAAATTACTGCATGGGCTATAGACTTTGGAATTATTGTTAGTGTACAGGTAAAGCACAGAACGTTCTCATGTATTGCTTTGCACACCTTCAAGCCTGCGGCTTCCTGAGCTATTGAGGCTGTTGCTTAGAAAACTTCAGTTGTCTGCAGCAGACTGGCAGAATTCATCAGGTGTTTGTTCCTGGACTGAAAAAATGGGCTTTGCTGGTCTCCCTAAGTTCTGTTTCGATACCAGGTTACGTTTCTTCAAAATATCGACCTCTTGAGTTACGCTGCTGGCCCTGTATTTTGCAGGGTATGATTTGGGGCTGAAGAACCAGAGTTTAAATTTTGTGGCTGGTGATGAATGATAGGAATAGGAAAGTTGGTACAATTGCTCACAATACATATTTTTCCTGCTTAAACCAGAAAATTGCAACTGCAATATGCTTTAAATATAGTTGCTGACTGTAAAGTCAAGCTCTCAAACATGGGTTGTGCATGAGGGAGGGAAACCCCTCCTTACTATGTAAATGCAGCCTTCACTGTTATGATACTTCTCCATGGAGCTGTGAACTAATCAGTGAACAGGGTGGATGCAAATACTAGAGTGAAGATTGCCTGGGCAACCTTAATTTTATCATTTAAGTGCTTAGTTTTGTAATTAGTACAAAGTTAATTTAGCATGGTGTAGGGACAGTTGGCATATAAATCCTTGGCTGGTAAGTCGGTAATAGGCTTTATATGTGAATAAAAGGGACAGAGTAATTCCAACAAGTGCAGTACAAATAGGCTTTACTCAAGTTGTCTTGGTATAGTTCTGCCAGCGTGCTTAAAACCTCTTCTTGGCTAGTTCTGCCGATGTCAAAATTGATGTTCTGATTTATGCTGCGTGCACTGCTGAGAACTGGAAGGTTATCGGACTTCTGTGGCAATGCAGCCTGGATTTGAATCCAGACCTTAGAGGAGCCCAATTTAGTAATTCACTTTTGCCTATTATACTTTATATTTTATTGTACAAACTATAACTTTCTGATAACCGTTACAGATCCAACGCTTACTGGAAGCACAGGCTCGTCAGGCTTGTTCCTCTGAACCAGCTGCAGCTAGCTGTGCTCTGCAGCCCGAGAAGCAAGGGGACCTTGTTTCTATGGAAACACAGTCCTCACCAGGTTCTCACATGAAGAAAAGTGTGAGCATTGCTGTCAGCACAGGTAACGCTTTTTATTCTTTAAAAATAGACTGGCATCGCTTTTTCTGGATGTTTCTGTGATTTGTTTGGGCATGGAGGGAATGTTTTGCAGAAATGCTGAATGTACGCAAACACGTACCTAGATACAAAGACCAGCTAAGTTCTCTAGGCGTTACTTGCAAGTTTAGGCTGGAGCTACTTTTGTCTTTGGCCTGCAATGGCAGTGAGTGCCATCACTGGAAGAATTATTTTTTCCAATAGCTTTAGCAAGGTCTTCTATTTTAAACTGTGCCTTATTGAAAGAAAAAAAAATCCACATATTTTTTGAATTAATACACTGTTTTTAAAAGTAATAGCTTCTATCCCATCTGGTGTTCTCTTAAATATATTACTGATGTTTTTTGTAAGTCATGCATTTACATGCATGGAGAGGAGACTGTATTTGCTTTAATTTTAGCAGGTTATGCAGCTGTGTCTGTAAAGTTACATATTAATGTGTTGGTTCCTGTTAAATCCATGGAAATATTGTGGTTAGTCTGGAGGAAATGTTCAAACTGGCTCAAGGTCAATGCATTAAAATGCTTTAATACAACCATTTATTTTCATCAAGTGTGCTTTGGAAGAAACTAGGACTTGAATGATGTTTTGGCAACTCTTAGCTGTTCTAAACCCTAAATCACTTTTAAAATGGTGGAAAAAAAACCTGAATGTGAGGAAATGATTCCTCTAGCTTTACAAAGCCAAAGGGTCTCAGAAGATAGTAATGACTTTCCTTAAATGGGTAAATCTCTAATTCTCTTCTAGGTGCTAGCTTATTTTGGAATACGGCCTCAGAAAAACAAGACGACTCCATGCCACAAGGAGAAAAAAAGGATGAAGAGATTTCTAAGGAAGACATAAGTATTTCAATTAACGCTGAACAGGATGCAAGTAATACAAGTATTGCTTCTTCCTTAAAGGTGGTTGACATGCCCAGCTTTGTCGACAGTATACATCTTGTGGAAGAAGGAACTAATCAGAACACTCTTCAGTAAGTAACCGGAAATATCTTGTGTTCATATAATAAGCTGAACTGTCTTTCATAAGTTACTACTTCCATAATTATTTTTTTCAGGAGTTATAGTCACCTGACTTCAGTCATTGTGTTCTTTCCCTTCTTTGTTTTTTAATTATGCTTCAAATTGTACAGTTCACCAAAACACAGTTGCCTTTAGCACCTGCATTTATCAGTCATGCACATTTGGCTAGCCTACCTATCAGCAGCAGCTGATGGCCAAAGCCTTTAACTTGGAAAAGCATGTACAGTGCTGGCAGCATTCCCTTCCTTACCTTAAATCCTGAGGGGGAAAGGGGACGCTGCTGTAGTCAGTTGTTTTCCTACAGTGGCTTTTCCCTGTCAGCATTCAGAACCCTCTTAATTCTGAGGGGCTTAGGATGAGGGGTTTATGATTATATGACTGTTCCCTGAATTTCTCTGTTTTACACCTAATTACTTTGTGTGTAGTGAATGCAGGTACCAACTTCACTGCTGTTAATTATTTTTAAGCTCAGATTCTTTATAGTGCAATGACTAATCTCAGACTAATTTGGGAAGTGATTTTAAAAATATTTTTAGTGATCTATATGGGTGTTATTTTTACACAGTGCTCAACAATTTAGCACTTTTAATGATCTAATATTCCCTAAGTATAAGAAGCCAAAGGAGGGGGAATATCCTTCCAGTTAAATTAGGTTTCTAAAATAATCATATTGGGAAAGATGATGATAATTAAGCTATAACTTAAATATTCATAGTCCTTGATTAAAGTACTATCTGCAAACATATACTGCTACCATAAATGTTACTGATTCAAATCAGTCTTTTGAATGTTGTATTTTTGAGAGATGCCATCTTAAGGTTCTCTTCAACTTGGATTCATAAACCTGTAAAATATAGCTGTATAAGTATCTTATAGTAAGAATGTAGAGCACCACCCAGATTTCTTTGAGGAGGAGGCGAACATTTTTGGGAATGATGAATAATTGCTAGTGTAACAGTAACTGATAACCTACATTGACTATCTAGTATGTCACGTGGTTTAAATCTTATCGCTTTCAACACAGGCAATTGATCAGTTGACTTCTGAAATTCCCTTATCTTACACTTGTCTCCCGAGGAGGAACAGGAAGGGGGAGGAGGGTCGCTTAAGGATCTCCTCAGGGTGATAGTACTATTGATATGTCTGGTCTCAAAAGGTTTATGCGATGCACACAGCGGCTAGCTGAAGGGGATGCAGAGCATCGCATTGTAACTCATTCTAGAATATTTACCCTTTTTATCTGGAAACTTCAGGATAGATTATGGTTCCTCTTTCACATCTGCTATTGAGAAATATTTCAACTAGGTGTTTGTTCTCAGTTCATGATACTCAGTGTGCCGTGTGCATTGTACAAGTGTGTACTTGTAACAGTGTCTTTGAGAAGACTTTAAAGTGTTTTTAAACTGGGAATCTCATTATCAGTTACCTTGGTAAAAACAGCTTTTTGAATAAGTCATGTTTCAGAACATATGGAAGATACATCACTCCTAAAGGCTTTTAGGTGTCCATAAAAATGCTGAAAACATAAGACAAACTCCAAATTGTTAATAACTTTAATTTCATCTGCTTTAAGGTTAAATCATACAGTGTCATTGAGTTTTGACTGGTCCAGAGAAGCCATTGCCATTTTCAAATCATCTTCTGAAAAACTAGTCACGCTGTTGTAGTTTCACCCTGCGGGGTGTATTTCCTCAGTCCTCAAATTACTTTGGAAAGAAAATGACTGCAGAAAGGAGCAAAGCCTCCAGCAGAAGACAAACCAAGAAATGTTAGGATCTGTTTCCAGCACTCGATTTTTCTCCTCTTCTGGTGTTCATGAAAAGATAAGGTGCCCACAGTGATACTTGTGCTTTCTGTTTCAAGGAAATATCTAGCTATTTCTGTGTTCTCTTTCAGAAATGGAAACATTTCCCAAGCACTTGTTCGCAGTTCATCCTTGGAAGAAAGTATTAGCGTGTCTTTACAGAAAGAACCAACAGAGGGAGCCAGCAACCATGTGGTGGTAACAAGTGAGCAAAACTCAGAGCCACCTGCCTCGTTGCTGCCTCGGCGTCCATCGGAGGATCAGAAGCTTTACCAGGACTTACTGGTAAGTCGTTTAAATCTTATATTCTGCACTGAATGCAAGAGTCAAAACAGCACACTGCTGAAGTTTTGGTGTGGTATTGGCATGAATGAAAATTGCGTGCGGTTTTCAAATTCACATGTTGTGCTCTACAGAAAAGTTCCAAGTTTGTGGTGCTTCATTTTTTAAGGTTTAAGCGGTTATTCTGTACTTCACTCTTCCATGCGTATGTGGAGTACTGTCTTCTGCTTAATAAATAATAATTCTCTAGTTAAAAGATAAAGTCAGTTGATAACTTCCCCAATTAGTGCCCTTTAAAATGGCATGGCATTTTACCTTCAAGTCCCTTAAAGGGCAGATGCTTTTATCTTGAAGAGTATCAGTATGTGATGTGTTTAATTTCAGAACAGACTCTTAGAGAAAGCTTGAAATGTAAGATATTCCAGTGTTTGACTACACTGCTGTGAGTTTACGTGATTGCATCTGAACTGAATCTGAATTTGGCTTGTTTGTCAGAATAAGCTGTTAACCCATCTAGTTGTATTTTAAGTTGCATAAGAATAAACCAGGATTTTGGTTTTTTGACAACTCCTGCATGTCATGATGTTCTTGTCCACGTGGTCTCTCCTCTGCTCCCTTTTTCTGTAGGGCCAAGTAAACCACCTCTTAAAGTCCTCGGAAGAGCAAGATCACTTGCCTGTTAAAGCAGGATTTGTTAATGATGATGGTCCCAAGTATCAGAATATTGATGATACAACAGAAATGGCTTCAGAGACTGACATGGGAGTGGTGGATAAAGAGAGCGTGATCAGTGCTACACTCAAACAACTGAAGAGTCTTGGAGTGACAATTGACTCACCTGGCAAAATGAAGAAAAATACACACAAAGTGGAGAATGCCAGGTAAAATACTGGTTGTTTGGAGTAGTAATTTGTAGATCCAACCAAAAATGAAGATTAGCTGAATGAGCAAAGAGAAGGGACTGTGTTCCCTGCCACTAGGGATTTGTTTGGCAACTTGATCCACATTTCCTGCAAAGATGAAACACTGGCTTATGCTATGGGTATTTTGGATAGGTTTAAGAGCTCTGCTAGCAAAACTCAGATTATTTAAATATAACACAAGTAGCTCTAGCTGTTAGAGCATCTGGCGATTCTTAAAATATTGTGCATGCAGTAGCACAAAATTCCCTAGAATAATAGCGAAGCTGCTTGAGTAATTTCAGTCCTTTGGGCTATGTAAAAGTATTCCAGAAAAACACTGGGCTTGGGAGGCTGAATGTTAAGCAGCTATATGTTTTGTCACTGCTTCTTAACCCTTGTCTTGCACTTCACCAGTATAAGTGAAATTGTTATCGTGGCTTTGATATACAATCAAAACTGGTTCTGTCCTAATCACTTGTTATTGTGAGTGCTTTGACTTGAAACAGTGAGGGTGCAGTGGCTGGAGAGGGAAACGGCCTCGCTGAAACAGAAGAAGGAGCAAAAGTAATTTCTGAAGAAGGTGTTTGAAGCACAGGAATTTACTTACGTAGCTGCTTAGGCGTAGGCTGACTGCCTGGTACAGCTTTGCTTTCATCCTTACTGTCTTCTTGATACTAGTACATAACTGTTAAGTAAACAAAAAAGTCTAACCGTCTCCTAACTAATCTTCTCTTCAGCTATGTGTCAAAAGCTGTTTCCAGTCATACAGTTTCTAAGCTCTTTTCTCTCATTTTCATTTGAATTTCATCAGGTGTTTTTCTGGAATTTCTGGGCTACCTTCCTGGCTGGAGTGTCTGTCAGTGTTCTTTTAATGTCAATAATATGCTAATAAGTGAACCATAACTGGAATTCTTGGGATTTTTTCTTCAAACTTGGGGAGCAGGGTGGGATTCTTCCTTCTGCCACTTTCATGACTGATAAACAATTCTGAGAAATGGTCTATAGCTCAATAGAGAAGGAAACAACAGTACAACCCCATAGCATAGTTAGTGGTTGTTCATCTGAGCCAGGAGTTTACTCTCCCTAAGCAAACTTCAGAATCTGTGCTCAGTGAAATAGGAAGACTCTTAACTCTCAACATGAGGAGTTTGGGTTTATGAACTAGTTTGTGACACAGGTACTAAATGCACTAGTTTATAACCACTACCAGTATACTAGAGCTTGTCCTTTCAGTCTCTAAACTAAACACCTAATGTATGCAAGAAATTGGTATGCCAAGCAACAGAACGAATGAGCATTTCCCTTACTGAAGGATGCCTTCAAAAACTAGAACCTTGTAGGCTTCTGGAAACAGATACTATGTCAGAGTTCCTGTAAAAATCCTGGAATTGGCATGCATTGGGAAAGAGGAGATGTTCTTGGTCTCTGTCACTGGGCTTGTATTTTCTATCTAGATATAAATTTTGGGTTGGATGGCAGCATCTAGAGTGTTATAGCCAGAGGCATATAGTGTCACATTCACTGGTGAGAATAGACCAAGAGCTCAAACCTGCTTTAAAAACAAAACCAGCTCTGAAACCTGCTAGAGGCAGGCTCTTCTTCATATGACAGTTGTGGTTAGTATTGAATCAGAAGGTAATTATCATCAATTCTCTAACACAGTATTTGGGTACTGTCGGTGTGAGTAGCTGGAGAGCTGCTTTTTAGTATGTGCAGAATGTATGATCTTGGCACCGAGCAGCCTGATCGAGCTGTGGTGTTCAGAAGGAAGGAAAAATCAGTACAGCAAGCAAAATGAAATTACCAGATTATATTGTAAAATGCATACTTTTCCTGTAATGCTAAACTAACTTTTTGATGCTTTATTTCAGCATCTTAGCGTGCATAAATCCTGAAGCAGTGGTTCCTGGACTAAATTATATGTCATTTGCCAACATCAGCATGTGTGGCTTAACTCCTAATGTTGTTGATCTGAGCATGGAAGCAAACGCTATAGCACTCAAGTATCTCAGTGAAAATCAGTTATCTCGACTTTCTTTCAGTCGCTCAGGCCAAAATCCCCCTGCAGATTTCTCTTTCCAAGACCTGTTGCATACAAATATGGACAAGAGCATGGTGGGTCTTAGCTTAATTTCACCAAACAATATGTCTTTTGCAACCAAGAAGTACATGAAGCGATATGGGCTGATACAGGGCAATGACAGTAGTGAAGATGAAGAGGAACTGCAGGTTCCAGATAGCAGTTCTGGCACTGTCAAAAGCAAAAGCATGCTGGACAAAAACTGTACCCCTGTGTTGGATGGCTTCAACCACTGGACTGAATTATCTAAAAGAGTTGATGGAAGGCTTCCCATTCATCTAAAAAGTCACAGCAGAGAGTTGACTACTAATGCTTCTCCATCAGAATTAAACAGCCCTGTATTAAGAAATATTACAAATGAAATTTTTCCTCCCAGAGCAGATCAAGCAGATGAAAACTCGGTTCAGATTTTAAAGGATTTAAAATCAAAAACCAAATTGTTTCCTGGGAGAGTTGAATTCACTGAACAACCTGGCAGGAAAGATGAAGGAGATCTTCAGGTCTTCACTGGAAATCTGCATACTCCAGCCCTTGAAACATTAAACCAGTCAAACAGCATGAATTCTGTTGGCACCATTCTTGATGTGAAACAACTCAGGCAGTTGCCAAAGTTGTTCTGAACATCCCCTGAGACGGCTGGCCAACCACTGCTTCAAATCTGAGAGGGTCTCCTCTGTAAAAGACTACAGGAAACCAAGGATTAAGCTATCTTTGAAGAGGTGACTCTGTTCTAGCAATGTAAAACTTGCAGAACTGAGTTTTCAGCCCAGGTCGGAGACAGTCACCTCTAAATGCCTGGTTGAGTCAGTGCTGAGCAGCACTGAAGTACGTGTGCACTTTCATTTAAAGTTAGGCGTGATTTTAAAGCATCTAAAAGGCGAGTCAACTTGAGCCCAAGATGTACCCTTAATATACTTTTAACAATGATGCTTATTTAAATGTTCTTCTGTTGACTTTTTTTAAAACACTGACTTCTACATGTTTGTGCCAACTGTGAGACATTAATATTGTGTGTGGCAGAGCAGGGATAACAGAGCTAAAGCACTAATTTCTAGAAATTTACTGAAATGGCTGGATTACTGTGTAGGCGGGGGGGTCTCTGGTGGAAAGGGAAGTATAACTGTGGCTTTACTTCGCATAAAATTATTTTGAATTCAGCCAAAATGGCACAAATAACTCTCTGTATCATGAAATCTTGGAAGGAAGTTGGAAAAACTAGCACTTTTAAAACTTTTGTGATTTTTATTTTTTTTCCTGGATGAATGTTTTCTATTTATTTAAGAAGTACATATTGCTCATAAAGGTCAAAGATTCCATTAAAAAAAAAAAAGCCTCACTTGTCTGATGTAGCCTTTATTTAACATTTACCACTTCCCAGTCATGGTTTAGAATGGCTGACTGGAAGTGTGAGGATGTCACTTGCTACTGAATTCTTCAAGAATGCCAATATTGGGTGGTGGGGTAAGCAAAAATAATATATTTTACTTTGTTCTGTATTAACCTACAAATATTCTGTCATCAACCACTACAGTCTATTAATGAAACAGCCCTTTTCCATCACCCTGTGATGATAATATTCCACAAGTTGAGGAATTCAGTTATTTATTGTTTAATGATTCCATTTCTGTTAAGACTTTGACTTTTGTTCAATTTTTAGGCGTAGTAAATATTTTTGTGGTTACTAGCCCGTTGTCTTACGTTACATAGTAACCCACCAGTGCCCGGTGCTGGCTGTGACAGCTCTGCCTTCCTTTGGCGAGTACGTCTGAGGACAGGGCTTGGTGAGCGTGGCTGTGGTGTAACGCACCTCTGTCCTGACCTCTCGGTCTTGGAAATGAGACAGCATGCTGGAAGCAGCAATTCGTTCCCATTCCCACCATTCCTGACGAGAGGACAGTGCGGAATGCCAGCCGAGCCATCTGTTTTCTCACTGGCTGTAGCGCGTCAACATGCTTTAACGGGAGTTTGAACGAACTTTGTAATGATGGCATTGTCTCAACAGAAGTTCAGCCTACGGTGCTGACCTTGTCTTTCCTGCTCCAAGAGTGTTAAACTAGAGATTAAAACAGCCCCCACTGAAGTCGTTCCCTTTCCCGTTCAAAGCCAAGGGACTGCACTGTTAGTTCATGGTATGTTTGAGTGGGCACTAATTGCTAATTAATTTATTACAATGACATGAGAGTCTTTTCCAGCATCTATCATGCTTGTGGGCCTTTGTGGATTAAGAATCCGGGGTGAGATAAGCTGTTTGCTGTTTCAGAGGAAGGCAGCAGCTCCCTTCAAGCCATGTCAGAATTTCTCTCTCATGCAGCCTCTTCCATCAGCAAGAATATTTGCTTCCTTTCAGGAAAGGTGCTCCTTTGCTGTGCTGAAAAATAAAACCTTTCTCAGTCCCTGAATCTCCCCTGGATCAGGCACAAGCTTATTATTATCCGGCAGCACATTTTCTGCTGAATCAGTCAGAAAATAGTTAATGTTTTTGAACATTCCAGTGAGATGAATGAGGCAATTCATACCTCTGAGCTATTGTTGTAGGGTTTTGTTCTGTGTTTCCTATTGTAAAATGTCTGGAAACACAGGAAGATGACAGTTGTATTGGTTAATATTTTAAAGACTTTCTTCAAATGCTGGAGGACTAGAAACGATTTGAAAACAAAAGCCAGACTACTTGCACACAGCTCAGGACAAGGGTGTGGTGTTATATTAAGTTACACAAATCATATAATCCTGGACAGCAACTTCTGAGCGAGTGAAACATTAATTTACTTGACCCAAACAACAAAAAACCACCCTTCCCTAAAGCAGCTTTTCCTTTCGTAGCATAGTGCTGAGTAATTTCAAGATGCCTGGCTTTTTTTTTCCTAAAGCATCTACTGCAGCTTGGAGTCACAAATACACGGAAAGCTAGGTCTGGCTTTGTTAACCCTGAGCAATGGGGACTGAACGCGAGCGCTGGCTCGATCGCCTGTTCAGGCGCTGACACGTGCGGAGGGGCAGCACGGTTTGAGGCTTTACCGCTGGGTTTTCTTTTTTGCTTCTTGTTGTCTCTAGCTATCCTTTGTTATAATTAAAGGAAGATATTTATCGTGCTTGCTCAAAAGGTCTTGGGCCTGCTTGGAGCATCTCTGACCTCTTTATTCTGTATAATCTTGGTGCTCCCTACCCCTGCCTCTTTGCCTCGTGATGGTGTGGAGAGGGGACGAGCTCTGGGCTGCTCGGTGTGGCCGGGAAGCCCACCCGTGGCAGGGAAAGGGGCCCGTCACCCGCCGGCCAGGGTCCCCGTTAGGCTGGGGCTGGGGTTGCCCTGCGAGGGGCAGCCCTGCGGGCAGAGGTGGGTTGACGACGGCCACGGCTCCCACCCCACGGGGGGCAGGCGCGGGTGGGAATGGTCCCGCAGCGGCTCTGGGTGCACAGAAGATGCTCGGCTTCCTAATCTCCCCCGCCCAGCCCCGGCTGTTCTATCTTTAACGCTTCCTGTTGGTTAGAGGAGCCGGCTTGAAAATGGTCGTGTTTCCTGGCGGGAGGCACGGCGGGCTCTCCAGCGCGTCGTGACCGTCCCTGCCCCGCCGCCCCACGCACGCTGCCGGCATCGTGCGGGCTCCTGCCTGCCGGGACCCGACCCCAGCCGCGCCCGGGAGGGCAGCGCGGGTGGGGGTGGGGGGGTGTGTGTGGAAACCTCTCCCACGGCCGCGTCCAGAGCGGGAGGCTGAGGGGAAGGAGTGAAAGGAAGAATAACAGCTCCGGCATTTCCCCCTGCGGGAGGGCGTGCAGGTGGCGGGGAGACAATAGCGACCCCGCACCCCAGCCCCGCCGCCCCCCACGGGCCGCACGGCAGGTGCGGCCGCTCCGCATCGCCCGGGCGGCGGACGGGGCCGCGGCTTCTCCCCCGCGCCCCGGGGGCCGCGCACGGCCGGGGGCCGCAGCCTCGCCCCAGCCCCGCAGCAGGGACCGGGGGGCGTCCCGAGAGGTGCTCAGCCCCGGCCCCCTCCTCCCCGCCCCGCTCCGGTAGCGATTTCGTTGATTTTCGGCTGCCCCGGCAGGCCGTTCCCCCGAGCTGGCGAAAACCGCTCCCCGCCGCTGTCTTTAGGACCGCTTTACCTGCGGGTGTCCGAGGGGACAGAGCCAGGACCCTCCCAGCCACCCCGGCCTCTCCCCCTGCCTCTGCCGGGACCCTCTGGCAATTCGGGGAGGGTCTCAGGGCGTCCCGTCGCCTCGCAAGCGCCGCGTAGGGCACCCCGACCCCCGCACTCCCCCGCCTCCCCGGCCCCCGGCAGCCGCTCCGTTTGCACGGCGGCCTCGGCAAAGGCCAGGGGTGTCCCCGTCCCCCCGGGCCCGGAGCCCGCCGCGACCGGGCTGAGCCCCAGCCCCGACGGGGCGCGCAGCCGGTCCCGGCCCCCGAGCCCCGCTGGCTGCCCCGCACTACTCCGGGGCGGCCAAGGGCCCTTTCTCCCCTTCCCCAGGCCCCTCTCCTCCAGGCTCGGCCCTAGCCCCGAGGCCGAGCTCTCCCCTCCGCTCCCATCCCAAACTTCCCAAGGGCGAGGGGTGCCGGCTCGGTACCCGCGCCGCTCGCCGGCCCCCAGCATCCCCCGGCCCGGCAGGGATGCTCGGCCTCCTCCCGCCCCAGCACGGGAGATCAGACAGGGAGCTCGGCCCGGTTTAGCCCTTCAGCGAAAACACACGCTGGGGAGAGGAAGGCTGGGGATGGGGCCGCTTCTCTCCAAAACATCTCCTCTCGATGTGCTTTATTTGCCTCCTCTTGTCCCAAAGCAGCTCACACCCCTTCCCTCTCTCTCAGCATCTCCAACAATTTATTTTGTCTCATTAAATTTAATTAAGAACGGAGTAGGTGTTCCATATTTAATAAAAAAAAAAAAGGCAAAAAAAAAAAAGCAGGGGCATAATAACCTCCAAGAGGACTAAAATAAAGAATCGCTATTCAGATGCGGGCAGCCACAGTGCAATTTTTTATTACTCTTTTTTTTTTTTTTTTTTTTGCAGTGTCTTTTTAAGAGCATCTAAGCACACACACATAAAAAGCTAGAAGGCATGCATTCCGGAGTTATTCCTATGCATATCCCTGCAATAATTTTCCGCTTTCCTTCGATAAAATTGCCAAATAATAATGAATCATTTCATAAATAATGGGTTTAGAAGCTTATCAGGGCAGGCGGGCCACTGCTGGGGTTTTATCTCTCTCGGCCACATTGCAGTAGTGTTCCGCTCTCCATACTAAATAGGAAACTGGACGTGATGTGGAATTAGAGCCTCCCCAGCTGAAGCCACCCAACACTTACTACAAATATAGCCGCGATGCGTAGGCCACAAAATGGCTCCACTCACTTTTCCCAATGAAAAGCAAATGGTGAGTAGAGAGGAATCCGGCCCTGCAGCGGGCCGGGGCGGTGGGTGCGGCGGGCTGGGGTTTTGGGGGGCAGCGAGGGGTGCTCGGGGGGCTTCTGGCCCATGTAAGAGACAGGCGGGGGGGGAAACCCCAAGTCTTTTCCGCGGTTGGGTTTTAATCTTTTTTTCTTTGATGCGGGGTGGGTGAGGAGAAGACGACGCTTTCCCTTTTGAAAATGTGGGGTGCGCTCCCCGCCCGGGACCCCCGGGCTGCGGCAGCGAAGAGGCGGGTGGGACCCGGGAGCGGGGGGCGAAGCGCCCGCCCGGCCCGGCTTCCCCCAGCCTCTCCCGGAGCGGGGGGGGGACCCGGCCCGGCCGACGGCCGGGGCCCGTTCGCTTGTTCCCGGGGGGGACCTTCCCCCAAATACGGCTCCCCCCCGCCCCTCCGCTTTGGGGTAATTTCCCTACAAAAGGCCCGCGGGAGAGGTGCGTTTCTGGGCTGGAAATTTCCTGCCGATCCGTGGCTGGAAACAAAAGGATTTTACGGAGCAGAAACCTGCGGGCGGGGAATTAATTGCCCCCCCTCCCCATTTTTCTAAACGAAATCACCCCCAGATGAAGGCAAAATGCTGCGGGTGTTTTTGCGGTTTTGTGTATTTCGTTTTTAACGAAAGCGGGAGGAGACGCCATCGGGATTATTTCGTTTTTGACGAAGGGGAAAAGCTTATTTTTCGTGATTTTGCTGGCGGGGGGGTTGAGCCGTCCTCGCCTTCCTGTTGATCCGCGGCGGGGAGCGGGCTTACCCCGCCGGCGGCCCGGCCCCGGCCGTCGCGGCACCGCGGGCGGGAGCGCTGCCGGTAACCGGCTCCTTTAGGGATTAAATTCGCTCCTTTAAGAATTAAATTTTCCAGCCGGGCGTGGGAGAAACGCCGCCGCTCTCTGCGAGCCCACCGGGAGAAAAACAACTCCGTCTCCGGCCCCGTCTGGGATTTCCTCCCGGGGAGACCGGGCTTGCAGTGTGTCCAAAACCCGCCCAGTTCGCCCCAAATACAGGGCTTGTTTTTTGTCCTTTTTTTTTTTCCCCACTCCTTTTTTCTCTGTTTGTTTTTTCCACGCCAGGCCGTGGCCGCCGCGCGTTGTGGCCCCGTGTGCGAGGCGGCGGCTCCCGGCTGCGCGGCGGGGACGAGCCGCCCGGCGGCTGGCGGGGGGGGACCCGGGGGTGGCCGGCTGTCCCCTATACCAGGGACCGCCCCAGGGTGCCGTCCCCTCCTTCCCTCTCCCTTGCACCCCTCTCCGCACTGATCTCTGGCAGTCCGGGCCCACGAGATCCACCCTCTCCCTCTTTTTCTCCCCCCCTTCTCTTCCTCCCAGGATTTAGCAGTTTTATCCCGATGCGGGTGTCCTTCCTCTCTGTAAAGTCGTAAGTACCTTGAGGTGGGAGGAGTAAATTCAGCCTGACACTGAGAGCGCTTTTGTTGAAACAGGAGAGACTTGCGGTGTCCCTACTTAAATATGACACATGTGAGTAATCTCTTCCTATACAATATCGGAATAGGCAATTAGATTTTTTTCTTGCTAGAGGGCTGGCGGGGAGGGGGCTGGAAGGAAGGCAGAGAGCTCGTGCTTTAGGTTGGATGGGTTTCTGTTTTGTTTTGCGTTTGTTTTTTTTTTTTTCCCCCAAGAGATGGTGAGATATGGCCAAAAAATGGGGTTTCTCTCGCAATTCAGCCCAGCAGAAACGAAAAAAAAAAAAAAATTACCCAAGGCAAAGAAGCGAGAAGGATGGGCATGAGACCCGGTGCGTGGCACCTCTCTGCTCCGCGAAGCCCCCTATTTATAGGAAAAAAACCCCAACAAAACAACGAACGAGGGCGATGGTGGGAGAAACAGCATGGCGATAGTCGCGATATCGCTCCCTCCCCTCGGTGCGAGGTGCCCTGTCGCGACAGTATTCGTTCTATGGGAGAAGGGGGACAATGACCGTGTGCGGCCGCGGCTGCAGGGCTGCTCCGCGCCGAGCCCCTTCCTCCTTCCTGCGGTAGCGAGTGCCCGGGGGGGCTGGCTCCGTTAGGGGCTGCTTTAACCCCCTCTCCCCCAAAAAGTGGCTTCGGGTGTATTTCGCTGCTTTAAAAACAATAATCAAAAATAAAAATGGGAGGAGAGGGGGTCGCCCGTGAGGCCGAGGCCGCTGCCGGCAGGCCGGGCCGCGATGGGGGCTGGCTCTGCGGGGGGGCAAACGCCGCCGGGGCCCCCCAAAACGGGGAGAAATCCCCCAAACGGGGGAGGGGGGGCTGAGCCTTCTCCCGCCCGGCCGCAATTTGGCCGCGTAATTTCACGCCCAGCCTCCACGCCGGTGCTGGCCGGGCCCGTCTCGCCGCACGATCCGCCTTGACGGTGTCAGCCCTCCGCGCGTACCGGCGTAAATCACCGGGAGGGGGGGGTCCGGTCCGGCCCGGCCGCCCCCTGCGCGCTGCGTCGTGCGGGGCCGGGGCGCTGCGAGACGTCACAGCGCCACACCGTTCCGCGGGCTCCGTGACGTCACGGCAGGGCCGGGGCGCTCCATGACGTCACAGAGCCGCACGGCTCGGCGGCGGGGCCCCGCGGACCCCCGGCCCATGTGGCAGCGGTGCCGGGGCCCGTCCCGCCGGCAAACTCCGCTTGATTTGGGGTGGTTCGCGCCTCCCCTGCCCTCCCCCCCGTTTCCCCCCATTTCTGGCCGGCGAAGCCCGAGTCCCGAAGCGCCCCCTCCCCCGTCGGGGCGGTGCCGGGGCGGGGTACCCCCCCCACCCCGCCGCCGGGGCCGCCCCTCACCGCTGCCTCTCTCCGCAGGACGATGGACAGGCCGCCCGCCCCGCCGCCCCCCAGTGACCCCCGCGATGCCCGCCCCTCCCGGCGGCACGACTCGGAAGCGGAGACCACGAGCGAGCCGGAGAGCAGCCGCGGGGGCATGGAGGCGCCGGCGGACCCCCAGCTGCTGCTCAACGGGGCGTCCAAGGAGGCGGGCCGGCCCTCCCCCGGGCCCCCCGCCGCCCCCGTGCCCGTCATCGAGCTGGTGCGCCGGGGGGGCTCCCTGGACATAAAAAGCCGGGAGGCGGCGGGGGAGGCGATGCAGAGAGCGCCGGGCGCCGAGCCGTGCCGCGCCGCCGAGGCCGCCTGCGAGGCCCGCATGGTGCAGCTGAGCCCCCCCGCGCTCCCGCTGCAGCCCCCCGGCAGGGCCATGCTCTACAACCTGGGCCAGCCGCTGGCCACCATCAACAGGTCCGTGTCTCCCCCCCACCCGCCCCCGGCGGGGCTCTCTCGGAGCGGGCTCCCCGAGGGGGGCTCCGCTCGGCTGCGGGGCTGGGTGCCGGGGAGGGAGGGAGCGGGGCGGCAGCGGCATCCCTTCCTCCGCGCGGGGCTCGGGGCTTAGTCATCGCGGGTTTGCATGCAACTTAGCAAAGGAAGAAAGGGGGGAAAAAAAACCAACGAACCACGCGAAACGAAAAACTGCCGTTCCTAGGAAAAAAAAGAAAAAAAATTCACGGTAGAAATGCCCTGGGAAGAGCAGATATTAGGCGGTGATGCCGTGCTGGAGTGCAGCGACGGGGTCCGCCAGTAAACGCGGTACTTGTCGAGAGCTGGTTTAGACCCTCGGCGCTCCCCGGGCTCTCTCCGTCCTGCCATGAGTCCCGCAAATAAGCGCAGGGGACAGAAAACGCTCTGCCGGGGGCAGAGCCCAGCCCGCCTGTGCGGGACGGAGCCGCCTGGGCGGCCGGAGCCCCCGCGCCCCGCTGCCCTCTCCTCTGCGGGGCGGACCCGGCCCGGGCGGGCGTCCGTGCCCGCCGGCTGGGGGGCAGAAAGCCGCGGGCTGAGGGGTGGTTTCTGCCCGGGAGCCGCTAGCCCGGGTGGCCCCACGCCGCTCGCATCCCCCTGCCCACGCAGGGCTGGCGTCCCTCGGTGCGTGTCCCCCGGCGGCCGCGTGTCGTGTCGCCGCACGACTCCGCGCTCTGCTTCGTGAGCCCTGAGCTCCCTGCGAGGTCACGCAGCAGCTCGGCTTCCCACCGGCCCCGGGCGCTCTCCTCCCGCCGGTGTGTCCTCACGGCCTCTCCGCCTTTCGTTTGCAGCGGGTTTTTCGGCGAACCGGACTCCTTCTCCATGTACGGCAGCAACCGGGTGAAGAGGAGACCCTCTCCCTACGAGATGGAGATCACCGACGGTGAGAGCATTTCGCCCCTGCGCTGGCTCTTGGGGGGTTCCCCATCTGCTGAAGGGGGCAAGGTGCTGCATGGTGCCACATGCTGGGATTAAAAAAACCCAAATCGGAAGAGGCAAATGTGATGCCAGGGTAGCTCCCCCCGGTAAGGCTCTGTACAGCGGAGCCCAGATCGGTCCCGACTAATGACCGGCAGCATGCTCGGTGGATTTGCTTTCACGCCGCAAAGCAGTTGAGCGTATGGTTAATTACATCCCTGTTCTGCAAATTGCTTAGAGATTAAATCCGAAGGAAGCCACTAAATTTAAGTCTTTGTTGAAGTGCGGAGGCTGGATCAGGGCCATCGCAGTGACATGCTGTGTTTGTAAACCCTTTCAGCCGGGAGACGTTCCTAACGCAGACCCCAGCCTTGGGCAGAAAGATCCCATCCGCCTTTAAACTGCCTAGAAGCAAAGGGCTAAGGTCTGCAGGGTCACAGCGGGACTGTGGCTGGTCCCTTTGCCAGCACCTTGATTCAGTGTATATCCGCACCCTGCTGTGGTCTGCCGTGGAGAAATATCCTGTGTCTGGTCTTGTGGCAGAGCCTGGGAGCAGCTGTGGAGGGTGACAGTCTGGTGTCCAAGCAGAGATCCGGGGTGCGGGGATCCCTGTCGGACTGGCAGGATAATTTCAAAGAAAGGAAGGCAGCGAGAAGGCAGGGCAGGATCCCGCTGCCGGCTCCCAGGCAGCCGGCGTGGGTTGCGGGAGGCTGCGTGCAGGCGGCACCGCTGCCCACGCGAAGGGGTATTCGCAAGAACAGTTTGCGCGTGGAAGGCTGACACGTTTATCTGCGGAGTTAACAGCCAGTACAAATGAGATCCATCAAAATGGGTTTTCTCTTCAGCAATTGTAGATGCTGTATTTCAATCGCCAGACAATTAATTCTCCTTCCTTCTAGCTAGCTGTCCCTTGCCTTCCACCCGGCTGATCTAAAACTAGATCAAATCATAATCCACATCACTCTCAAACAATACGGTACAAAATAATGGGCTCAGGGCATTACCTGTATTCATCAGCCCCTCTCTCCCCACTCTCTGCCCTCCTCCGTCTGCCTGGTCCTTCCGGACCGCAGCCCCGTGGGGCAGGGGTTGTCTCAGCCCCTGGCACAAGAGGGTCTTTTTGTCTGGGTTGCGATTTTGAGGCTTCGCAGCTACGGTGAAAGTCCATCAAATCACGGTGTCTGGCTAAAGCTTTCGACTTGCTGTTAAATTAGATATTAAGGATTACATAGATATTTGGTTGTAACCAAGTTTTTGGATACGTGCTTGCCAGGTAATGCAGGTCTATAAACTGGGCCCAATCCTGCAGGTTCTGGCTCATGTGAATTTCCAAGACTAGGCTCAGAATTTTTTTGGGAAAAATAGGTACCAGATGATGCTGTCTAAACAGGAGCAATTTGTAGGGATGTGCATCCCATGCTGAGGCATCTGTGCTGTCTGCTGGGCTTTGCTTGTCGCTCTGATGGTCACCTCCCAGGTGACATTCACGGCACACCGGGCCATCGTTCCTGCGGGTCCTCAGCCCTCGGGAGGTGCAGAAGGGCAGGGGAGTCTTGCCGGGCCTTGGTGTTTCGTTTCCTCTGTAAGGAAACGAGTGGTGGTTTTTTTGCAACTACTTTATCCATTTTTGGGAAAGTTTGGTGCACTGAATACCTTCTTAAAAAATAGATATAGAGATAAAAATGTAAAAAAGTATCTGCGAGGATATTCTGTAACTTTGGAAGCTCATCTTTTCACTAGTTTTCCACAGATCTCTAATTACAATTAAAAAAGCATCAATTGGAACAAAATCCTGGCAAAAATTCTCAGCCGACTGCTTGAATTAATGATGAGGCAAGTTTCTTTATGGGAAATAAATCTCTTCTATTATAACACAGCTATGGGGCATTTTAAATTTCTCCCTTGCTTGACATATTTTGGCCAAAACCTGATCTCTTTCTAGAAGATATATTTAATTTGGTTGATGCAGGAATCAAAAATCTGAGTGGTGTCAGAATTTGTGTTATATACTGGAGCTTGGTTTTTGAGTGCCCCCGGATGAAGACGAACAGGTCTTTTTTTCTGATTTCAAAATTTTAGGAATAGATGCCTCTTAGAAGGCAACTTTCAGTGAATAGAGAGGCGTGTTTGAAACCTGCGAAGACTGGAAGTCTCTTGAGATTTTTGGGGAAATAAATAGCATCCGAGTTTTTTTTTTCTCATACCCTTATGGGAGTAAAATGGTTTTAAGCTCCATCTCCTTCTAGATTCAAGGCTGGTTGCTTTGTCTGGAAAGAGCATTTAAGTGCTGAAACCGTTGCATTATTGTAGCAGGTTGCAGCACATTTTCCGCTGCCCTGCTAAAGAGTGTGGAGCAGCCCGGTGGTGCTGAGGTCCCCTTAGTCCCCCCCGCCTTCCCCACGACCCCATGGCACAGTGGGCTGTGCACATCAGGGACAAGAAACCTTCCCTTTCCATGAGCTCTTGCACGTTAGTTCATACAAAGGGCATTTACGTGCTGTTTGGGAGTGGAAAATTGGCTTTATTAAGGCATCAGACTGGGATCTTAGAGGTCGGAGATGAGTTTCTCATTCCGATATCCCCCAGCTTATCCCAGGGGCTCTTTGTGGTTTTGGGGGACTCCCTGCTCCTGAGCACGCTGCGAGGAGAAGTGAGTTGTGTGGCTGCTCACATGCTGGAGAAGCCGGTAGCTTTAATCCGGCTGCTTGGGAGTGTGTCCCCATGCAAACCCTGTGGTGGGGGGTATTTTGTGTGATGTGCTAGACCGAAGGGGCTCAGTTTCCCCCGAAGGGAGGAAAATGTCATGGTGTTTAATCAGCTGGAATGTGGGATTCCTCTTCTCGTGTCGTGCAAGGTGGGACCTGTCAAGGTGCAGCCTGACTAGGATGCCTCAAAAATCACATCTGTTTGGCCTCTCTGCCACAGTCAAAGCAGCCAAGAGTTTTGCTGTATAAGAATAATTATGTTTAAATGTCCCCCGGGATGCTAGTTTCAGTGGGTGATGGCAGAGCTATGGCTTAAACTGCTCACCACAGCCGGGGACTTGCTCCCAGCGGGAGGGAGTAGTTAGGCAAGTGTCTCAGAGTGGGGCTACAGGGGAGAGATGGTGCAAATGGGACTATTCACAGCCTGTCCTTTGGGGTACGACTCACCGATGCGTTATCTGCAAGTCTTTGCTTCATACTTTGTGGTGATTTTCACTGTATGTGATGCTTCCCATCCTATGGGGGTTTCTGCATTGGTCATTCCCCCATAGTTTCATGAGATCGCTGTGTCCTTCCACTGTTGGTGTCTCCTGGAGGTGAGGGTGGAAAGGATGTCATAATAAAAGCGTCTTATGGTAGTGTCTCCTTACATGAACTGGTTTCCATGGACTCAAGGACCTGCAGTCCTGATTTACAGCGTCGCTGCTCCTGTAGCACAGTACTTTTGGGTAGACATGCTTTTGGGTCTTTCCTAGTGTCAAGGTAATGTCTCACTCGTGCCAACAGGATCGTGCCAAAACCCCCTGATGATCTGAAAGGAGAATTGACGCGTTCTGTGCGTCTGTCCTGTGTAACATGCCCCGTCAGGAATATGGCTGTAAAATTACAGGGATTTAACTGGAGTTCACGTGTAACTGAGCCAAATGGACACCTCTAGCAATTTAGAGTCCCTTCTCCAATTGCTGTCAGGTCGGGAGTTTTTGCCATGATGTGCAGAGAGAGCAGGCGGTCCTCAGGTCAGCTGTGAAACTGCTTCATCCTCCACCCGTGATCGCCCTTCCAGCAGGGACACTGCTTGCCCTCTGTGAGGCATGTGGCTACCTGTCCTCATTGCTCTGGGGCGAATCCTGCCACCTCATTTCATACAAACCACCCAGAGGGCTGGTGGCAATCCTGTGGTCTCTATCAGCTCTGGATCCTGCCTACATCAGGGAACATCTCTGGATCTTAGAGTTGTCAAAGCCTCTGCTCAAGCTTATTTCCTCCTGTCCCAATGGTATGTCCTGAAGACACTTTTGGGATAGAAAATAAAACCATCTTGCACCCTAACCTTTTAACAGGACCTTTGTCGCTGAGGTACCCTAAAAATATAGCAGCCTTCTGCACGCGTGTCATGGTTTAAGCCTTCCTCCTTGGAGAGGTAAATTTAAGTGTCTCAGGAGACATCTAAAAAGACGCAATTCCATTTTCCCCTTCCACTGGATTGAACAGAAATTACGGCTACCTCAGCTCATCAGGTTAGCTTCCAGTTAGCTGGAAACTCCTGTTTCACTGCCCTGCTGATGTCACTAAAATAAATCGGTTAATTTGGGAAACGGCGACCTGTTCAGCAAAGTAATAAATGACCTGTTAACGCCCTGCTCCTAATTCTGCATGGTTGCAATTGCAGGTCCTCATACGAAAGTGGTTCGTCGTATTTTTACCAATAGCCGCGAGAGGTGGAGACAGCAGAACGTCAATGGAGCCTTTGCAGAGCTTCGCAAGCTCATCCCCACCCACCCGCCTGACAAAAAACTGAGCAAGAATGAGATTTTGCGCCTGGCTATGAAATACATTAACTTCCTGGCCAAGCTGCTCAATGACCAGGAGGAAGAAGGAAACCAAAGGGGCAAAGTGAACAAAGACTCTGGGATAGTCCAGGAAGACCTCCTGCAGGACATGTTGTCTCCTAACTCTAGCTGTGGAAGTTCTTTAGACGGAGCGGCAAGCCCGGACAGCTTCACAGAAGAGCACGAAACGCTAGATTCAAAGCACACGCGGAGCCTGCACCACGCCATTCTCCCCGTAGAAGGCAACGCGCAGCGGTGATGACCTTCTGCATCGCTCCCGAAGCACCGAGGGGGGAGGCGAGACCCGAGAGTGTGGATGCTGGAACTTGTGCCTGGGGGATTTGTGACTCTGCCTTTCCCCAGCAGCTCGGGCTCCCCATTCTCCCCAGCCCGGGACGGAGCGGCCGGCGCGTTGGCCGAGGACAAGAACCAAACCAGATGGACGTTCAGCGTTTAGGTACGTGATCGTACAAAGAAGAAAAGCATTGAAGTCATCTTCATTGTACATACTGCTCATGATGTGACTGCGGAGGGGAAGGAGATGTGGCCAGCACCTCTCCCGCATTTAGAGGGTTCTCAGACCATTTGACCACCGTCACTTTTTAAACAGTTGCCCGCCTGAGACATGAAACTCCTCTTTCACTGCCGGTGGAGGCCACCGAAGCTTTCCAGCTACACGTGGCGCTGGAGACTGCTGAAACCTGCCAGCGCTGCAGCATTCCTCCAGCCTGTGGCATATACAGCTGGTCTGAGCAGGAGCTGGGGCCACGTGTTCCTGTTGTCCGAGAGCTTTTGACTGTATCTTTTTAAAGAGGTGAAAAAATACCCTCAGCAAAAGAACTATTAAAAGGATTAAGACTTTTTCTTTTTCTCTCCTTTTTTTTCCCCCCCTCTTTCTTCCTTTCCCTTCTACCTAACTTTGGATCGTTTGGGGTCGTTGTATTTATGACGTGGGATTACTTCTGTTTAACGCTGTCATGCAGTATCCACTGAATGAAAAGGTACATAGGTGTTTTCTGCTGCCCTGACAGTCCCTGATTTTTCTGCTGGTAACACTCAGCGGGTGAGCTCCAAGCCTGTTGTGTTCTCCTAGAGTTTTCCCAGTGGTTTCTGTAGGGCCAGATTTTCTCTCAAGGAAGATGAATTTCAGAATTGGTAAGCAAAAAAAAAAAAAAAAATTTGCTAGTGAAGCATCCCCTTGGACTGAGGGATTTTTAAATTCAAAAAAACAACAAAAAGGCAAAAGGAGTCGATGATGCATCAACAGTGTGTGTGTACATAGGGTTATAAAAGGGTTTTAATGGTATGCTTTGAATTTTTTGGTTTTATTGTGTGAAAATGGTGGTGGTTCAGCTGTGCCAATGCCCGCAGGCTGGCCTACAGCGCTGGATTTATTCCGGCGTTAAGAAGGTCCTCACCTGCCCAAGGCTGGTGGGAGGCCACAGCCTCCCCAAATCTTGGGGGGAATCACTAAAAGCAGCAGTGGGATTAGCCTCCATTCCCGAGTGCTCAGATGGCTGCAAAATTGATGTTTGCGACTGAGCTGATCCTCTGATCCCTGCTGCCTCCCTGGGAGGGCGTCTGGGAAACAGAAGGACTGGGGAGCAGGAGGCTGCTGCTGCAGCGGCTGGGAGCTGAGGACCGCATCATGCCATCACCGCTGCATCAGGCCCATCTCTCACCCACCACCTGATGCCTGGCGGAGCGATTGCCCCAAGCCCATCCTCTCCCTCTGCAGAGATGTCAAGGCACAGAAATCTACCATGCTACGGTGAAAAAAACCACCCACAAACATCCTTTGGAAGGGAAAATGTCCCTTGAGCGGGGACATCTTCCACCACACTCGTTCCTTTTCAAGGGTGCTGAGGTACAAGGAAACACAGAGGATTTGGGTGGGTGTCTGCAAGCCCGTCCATGCTTAATTCAAACTCCCGTCATTTCCATCCCCACCTGGTTGTAACGCCTCTTTGTAAATAATAGGTGGGAGGCTGGCGCGTGGGTCAGCACGTTAGGTGGAATTAGTTGCCTGGGAAGGGGTCCCAGCCCAAGCAAGGGTTTCCAGCACAGACCCCAAATCCTCCGAAACCATGAACCTCTCCCATCTTAAATTGGGGAAAAGGAGGAAAACTCCTTCCCAGGTCCGGATTGCCCACATATGGGGGTTTTTACTAAGGGGGTTACCCACAGGGCTGGGCCAGGGGAGAGGTGCCAGTGGGTGATGGAGCGATGCTGAGGAAGGGCTTTGGGCTGCCCCTGGCACCAGGGCCAGGAGAGGCAGGTGGCGGGGGCCCTCCGGGAAGGGAGGGGGATACTGGCACACAGTAAAGCCGTTCTTGGTTTTCAGCGTTCGAAATAACCCCGGTGTGGGGTAGATGGGTGTTTTACACCCTTTTTATTAAACTATTGCAAGAAAAATGCCCCAACACTCAGAAATTCCCCATTCCCCACAAGTTTTTTTTTTCTTTTTTTATCTTTTTGGTAGCTGAACAGTTGGGAAAATGGTACAACCTTGGCAGCACCCCCCCCAACACCCCCACGCACACACGCGCCTGCTCATAGCCCTTAGCAGAGCGTGCCGAAGGTCTCCTGGGGTATGTACAGTTGTACTTTAATTGTGATTTGAATGGTACATTTCCTCTGCCCACCTCTCCTCCTGCCTGCTTCATCTCCCGCTGTGTGGACCATCACCCCCTGTTTCTGTTAGAAACAGCACTTTGGGGCAATGTTGTACCGTGTGAGTGAATTCCTGCCTTACGATTTTTGGGTTTTTCAGCCCCGTCCCTTTCTCTGCCACCCTCCCCTTGGATTTCTGCATTTTTTCTGCAGAAAAGAAGTAACCAGACCTGGTACCCTGAGTCTCAACCCACTGTGGATGTGCTATTTAGAAAACACATTTGTTGTAATGTGTGTGTATATATAAATATATATATATAATGAATATATCAAGAATATTTCTAAATAAAGTTTTACAAAGCAGCCTCCACTTGCTGTCTGCCTCTCTCCCACCTCGTCGCTTGGATCCGTCACTACTTAGGTATTTCATTCCTGGGCACTGCTGGGCGAGGATGCCAGGATGGCCCATCCCCAGCCATCAGAAGTCATAAACAGGCAGCAAAAACCTTGCAAAAGGATCTGCTAGTTTTTTTCTTGCTTGGCTCATGCTGTCCAGCCTGGGCTGGGCTTTTGCAGAGAGAGCAAGCGGGAGGAAGAGCGCGCGGGGCCGGCAGGAAGGAAGACGGGCGATGAAGCAATCCCCCCGCCGCAGGCGAGCGTTACCAGCCACTGCTGCGCTACCCCCAGCGTGTTATTTGCAGGTCCCCCAAAGGCTCCGACGGTCTTTTCCCCTCTTTCAGGGAGGGGGACGGTGTGGGGAGGGGGCTACCAGGGGCAATGCTGCTTCCCTTCGCACCCTGGCAGTATTTGGCCACGATTTAATAGGCAATGACAGTAATTCCTCTTTTTTTTTAAAAAAAAAAAGAAGTTATCACAGCCATGTGCACAAATATTTTAAAAAACGATTGAGCTGCTAACATTAGTTAGGGAGTGTTTACAGGCTAAGTGGTCAATTGAATATGTGTGTGTGTATATATATTTTATATATATATATATATATATATAACACAACAGCACCATGCTGCTGATGGTGGCCAACACCATACCCATAGCACGGAGCAGGTGAACAGGAACAGCACTGCAGGTATTTTCTTGTCTTTAATTTCTATGATTTTCAGAGTCATTACTGACTTAAACAGGATCTTTTAGAGCATCCCTTGCTTTTTTAAAGCACCTCCCCAAAAGCTTAGCTGCTAAAAAACCCTGACACCCACACCCACCCCCCCCAGCCTTGCAGCCAATGCTTGCTTCTGAAGTTTCTGGGTGACATTTCCCCTGGGTGAAAAAGGGGGGACCCCCTCCCAGGGTCCAGCTTGGGGGGTGCGGGGAGCCCTGTCCACGCACAGCCCCACGCTAGGGACACGGGCCCCCCGCCCCAGCCAGGCTGAGCAAAGCCCCCGCAGCCGGGGCCGGGCTGGTTTCCATCCCGGGTGCTGGGACGAGGCGTGGGGTGGGCGTGGGGCAGCGTGTGGCTGCTGGGTGTTTATCTGGGGCAGGGCGATCACGGCTGCACAGCTGGTTTAACCCCGTCCCCCATCCTGCTGCCAGCCCAGCGAGAGCTGATAGCTCGCCCACCGTTTATCTCTCCCTCCCACCTCCCGGCCCTCTCCCTCCCTCCTTCCATCGCCAGGTCAATTCTCCTTCCACCTCCCTGTCGTGGTTTAACCCCAGCCGGCAACTAAGCCCCACACAGCCGCTTGCTCACTGCCCCCCGGTGGGATGGGGGAGACAATTGGAAGGGTAAAAGTGAGAACTCATGGGTTGAGATGAAGACAGTTTAACAGGTAAAGCAAAAGCCACGCACGCAAGCAAAGCCAAACAAGGAATTCGTTCACTCCTTCCCATGGGCAGGCAGGTGTTCAGCCATCTCCAGGAAAGCAGGGCTCCATCACACCTAACAGTTACTTGGAAAGACAAACGCCATCACTCTGAACATCCCCCCCTTCCTTCTTCTTCCCCAGCTTTACATGCTGAGCATGACGCCATATGGTATGGAATAGCCCTTTGGGCAGTTGGGGTCAGCTGTCCTGGCTGTGTCCCCTCCCAGCTTCTTGTGCACCCCCAGCCTCCTCGCTGGTGGGGTGGGGTGAGGAGCAGAGAAGGCCTTGACGCTGTGTAAGCACTGCTCAGCAGTAACCAAAACATCTCTGTATTAATCATCAACACTGTTTCCAGCACAAATCCAAACCATAGCCCCATGCTAGCTACTGTGAAGAAAATTAACCTACCCCAGCCAAAACCAGCACATTCTCCCCCTCTTTTTCCGTATCATTTATGTCATGCTCAGGTCCCACACTATCCAATACATTCTCATTACCCACCACCACCCTTCCCATCCTTTGATGTAATACACAGATATCATTCCCTTAGTCTATGGACCACCCCTGTGAAATGTCTGTAAAATGTCCATAAATGTCCACAAAATGTCCATTCAGTTCATTTAGTCCATGACTTTGGGGTCCATCTGTTATGGTGGTCACTCAGGACGGGAGAGGTGGTGTGTTGCATGGAGTTACTGGGCACCAAAGCCAGCTCAGGTCTGGTCACTGCTGCACTCGCACTGCTTCTTGTGAGGCTTCTCCTCCATTGGTTCAGGTAGTTCCTGCTATAGTAATTCCTATAACATGCAAACCAAATCCTGGGTTACAATTTAAAGGTATAGCCATTTCGATCTCCACCCCTGGTCCCTTCGGGCCAGATTACAGGGCTTAACATGGCAATGAAGTCCTCCCCTTGCCCTGCTCCGGCTTGGACTTATCCACAGACTGCAGTCCCTTAGGGGTGTACCTGCTCCAAGTGGAGTCTTATCTACGAGCCACAGTCTCTCCAGGGGTGTACCTGCTGCGGCATAGACTTATCCACAGCCACAGTTGCTTTGAGGTGCACCTGTTCCAGCATGGCCTTCTCCATGGGCCATAAAGCCTTCAGAGATATACCTGCTCCAGTGTGGCCTTACCCACAGCCACAGTCCCTTCAGAAGTAAACTCACTCCAACATGGCCTTACCCACGGCTGCAGTGCCTCCAGGGACGTACCTGCTCTGTTGTGGGCTTATCCATGGCCACATGCTTTGAGGTGCTCCAGCATGACCTCATGCAGAGCCACTGATGCTTCAAGGTGTACCTGCTGCAGCATGGACTTATCCACAGCCACAGATGCTTTGAGGTGTATGGACTTATCCTTGGGCCACAGTCCCTTCAGAGGTATACCTGCTGCGGCACAGACATAACCATGGCCACAGACGCTTCGAGATGTACCTGCTCTGGCATGGGCTTATCCATGGCCACAGACGCTTCGGGGTGTCCTGCTCCCACGTGGACTCATCCACAGGTCACAGTCCCTTCGACTCGAGTTCACACTGGAGTTCCAGCCTGTCCAGTCCAGCAGCACAGAAACAGCAGCGATGCCCTGGCCATCTGCCAGCCCAGGCGCATGGCCATTGCTGTTATCAGAACGTTCCCAGGCACAGCAGAGTCAGAGGATCAGCAGCGCAGCAGTACAGCAAGCAGCCAAAGCAAAAAGCAGCCACTAACGAGCCCTAGACTCCAACATACAGTAAGGCAAGCAAGCGCCGTGGCATGCACAGGAGCCTGCTGATTAATAGCTAAACAGCAATAACAGCTATAAATTCGATCTAGCACATGACAATCAAACCTGCTGTTATCTCGAACCCTTCGAGCCCCATGTTGGGTGCCAAAGAGGACTGTTGTGGTTTAACCCCAGCCGGCAACTAAGCCCCACAGAGCCGCTCGCTCACTCCCCCCTGGTGGGGTGGAGGAGAGAATCAGAAGGGTAAAAGTGAGAAAACTCGTGGGTTGAGATGAAGACAGTTCAATAGGTAAAGCAAAAGCCGCGCATGCAAGCAAAGCAAAACAAGGAATTCATTCACTGCTTCCCATGGGCAGGCAGGTGTTCAGCCATCTCCAGGAAAGCAGGGCTCCATCACATGTAATGGTTACTTGGGAAGACAAACGCCATCACTCCGAATGTCCCCCCCTTCCTTCTTCTTCCCCAGCTTTACATGCTGAGCATGACGCCATATGGTATGGAATAGCCCTTTGGTCAGCTGGGGTCAGCTGTCCCAGCCGTGTCCCCTCCCAGCTTCTTGTGCACCCCCAGCCTCCTCGCTGGTGGGGTGGGGTGAGGAGCAGAAAAGGCCTTGACTCTGTGTAAGCACTGCTCAGCAGTAACCAAAACATCCCTGTGCTATCCACAGTGTTCACAGCACAGATCCAAACCGTAGCCCCATACTAGCTACTGTGAAGAAAATTAACTCTACCCCAGCCAAAACCAGCACGCTTCCCCTTCTGCTTTTTTTCTTTCTTAAATTAAAACGTCCTTCATGGCCACGCAGCCTTTGCCACCAGCAAAGGGAAGAACATCCTCAAGGTGAAGGTTTCAAACCACGCCCTGCACATATGTATTTAATATATAGCTCTGCAGTCCATAGAAAGGGCTGGGAGGGTGCCGATGCCACCCGCTCCGCGGTGGGATCGCCAACAGGCACCACTCCTGATGGACCCCGGTGATGGGGAGAGCCTGGGAGCTGCCGCGCTGGGACAGGCCCTGGGGATGTGTCCCCAGCTGGGTGGCTGGTGGCCCCATGTTGGGGAGCATCCTCCTCCCAGCCCCCTCCGTGCCTTGCCACTGCTCTGCCACCAGCACGCAAATGTCACAGAAGGCAGCAGGCATCTTCTGCCTTTTTTTTTTCTTTTTTAAAGTAATTTTTGAAAGCCCTTCCCACTCTTGTCTTCTGATGAAAAATCTCATTCATTTCCCATCAAATGGTAATTTTCTTCTACAACCGTGCTGCTTTGCAAGTGGTGATGAACACTGCTCTGTGGATTCAAATACATGGGGGAAAAAAACCACCCCAACAACCCATTTTCTTCTCCTTTTATACAAAACAGAGGAGAAAGTTGGGAAAAGCGCCTCAGGGCCCTGGTTTCACTGCACAGATGTGATCGGTGCAGGGGGAGGGCAATAGCCCGTGTACCACAGGTGGCAATGCCCTCGGCTGCGACGGGGCTGGGGTTCATTTCTCACCCCTTTTGGCATCACTGGTGGCATCACAAGGTGATGGGGGCTCTGGTCTGTCTCCTACTGTGGGAACTTTTCTGGCGAATGGTGGTTTCTTCACAAATTTGAAGCAGGTGCATTTAGAGGGATTTTGTTCACCTGCATTTCTAATGTGTGGCAAGAACCTGGCGACGCTTGGGCCCCTGGTGGGAGAAAATCCCCCTTAACATTGCATGGATGACACTGGGGAGCAAGAAAGGAGGGGAAGTGGCATTGAGGTACAATTGAATTAAAAAAAAAAGAGAAGGTGGGAGGGATGTGTATGTCCAAGACAATGAAACAAGAAACACAAAAAAAGTCACCCAAAATTTGGGCAGCTTTTATTTTCAAGTCTCATTATCTGGTTTTAATTACTGCCTTTCTAGCAAAGCCATGTCGAGGGCAGCCTGCAGTGGCAACCCTGCCTAGGAACACCACTAAAGCCAAGAGCAAGGACCTGCTTCATTAAGGGCATTCCCACATTATTGAATTAAATATGCTCACAGAAATGACAGGACCCAAACATTCCCACCCCGGCAGATGATGAGAAAGCTTCACCTTTTCACTATCACAGGCCAGCGACAACAGGAGGGAGTAATTTATGGCTCTCTGGGACTGCTCGATACGCTCCTCATCCTGGGGCTCGTCCCTGACGTTCCCACCGCCACACAAAGGCTGCAGCCAGCCAGCGGTGCCCAGGGGACACCGCGCTGTCACACGCGGCGAGAAGAGCAGTCAGCAGCATCCCCTTTCTTCTCCCAGCCCTTTGCTTCCTCTCCGGTCCTCCTGCCTCTTCTTTCGCTTCGTTTCTTGCTCCCTGGTTTTTTTTTCAGTTTCCACCCAAAAATTGGCGATGGGGTGCTGGGGGAGTTGGGAGAGTGCCGTGGCTTGGGGGGGCTGGGGGTGGATGGGTGAAGAGGGGGATGCGCCGAGACTCCGGGGGCTGAGGAGCGGGGATCCGCACCACTGATGGGGATGCAGGAAACCTCCCATGGGGGGTCCAGCAGGCACTTTCAAACTTTTCCCCCCCAGTAGACATTCCTTTTCCCCTGCTCTCGAAGCTATTCTCAGCCGCCCCGGTGACCTTTCCGGGGAACAATTTACTATTGTGTTTTGGTGAAGCCCGGCCTCTATTTTTACACTCTGTTTTGCTGATGCGGGCACAGGGAGCGAGACGGGAATCCAGCAGGAAATGGGAGGGAGCGTCTGGAGCACGGTTAAAACTGCCCCGGCACTTTGATGTGCTGGGGCCGAGCCCGGCTGGCAGCACGTGGTGGGGCCAGGGGCTTCGGTCCCTGCCCATCCCTCCGATAAATCCCACACGGCACCAGCTTAACCCAGCCGTGCCAAGGTGGGAATGGGTCCTGCAGCAAAGGGCTTGTGGCAAAGAAGCCAGCAAAGCCGTGGTGGTACCATGCTCCTTGGTGTGTGCATGGTGCAAAATGAAAGGCAGCTTTCTGCTGGCATCACATTGCTTAAGGGGTGTCGGAAACAAGGGGAGGAGGTGACTTGCTGACAGGGCTGGGAGAGGCTTGGTGACTTGCCCAAGGGCGTTCGGGAAAGCCGTGGCAGAGCATCCTGGATTGCACCATGTGCAATGAGCAGGTTGACAGCAGGCAGAGGTGGTGGGTCTCCATGTGAGGTGCTGTTGAGCCATGGTCGTCCCTGATGTGGGACCCTGAGCTGGGCTTGGGGAGGTGAGTGGCTCCAAAATACCCTGGGCTGCCAAGCATCACAGCCTGGAGAGTGGCTGGGAGACCGTGGCTGCCCACGTGCCACCCTGCATCCACAGCGGGGAATGCCAGACTGGCTGACCCCGGAGGTTTAGCTGGGGAGATGGCCAAGCCCCGGGGAAGGGAGCGGGGCCAGCCCTGCCCCACAGCTGTCCTGCTGCCACCATCACCACCCGCAGCACAGCCCCCAGGGCAGGGGTAGCACCCTGCTGCCCCAGGGCTTGCCCGGAGCGCACCAAAACGAGGGGCAAGGACCTCCTGCATGTCCAAAGAATCCAGCCATGGCCTCACCCGCCGCCCATCCAAGGCTGCCTGGGAGGGCACGTGAGCAAGGAGATGCTTTACAGCAGCTGTCCCATCTCCAGAGCACTTCACTTGCACCCCACCAGGAATACATCTCTTCACACGCTGCTGGAGCCGAAATAAAACATGTCAACACCCGCCCAGTCGTGTGTCTTGCAACCATCCAGCAACACAGCATCACTCCTCTGAGCATCCAGTCTGCCGCATCTCTGGGAATGGTGTTGAAATGGGAGCTGGAGGCTGGAGGGGGTGGCCTGGGAGGTAGCCAGAGCCAGTCAGCAGCGTGCTGCTGTGGATGCTGTGGGTGGGAAGCTGCTGCTTGGGGTCGGGAGGGCTCTCCTTGGGCTTGGTGGGCGTGCAGTCGGTGAACTGATGGTCCTGCGGATGCTGGGCCAGGGAGCAGGCAGGCGAGAAACAAGCCTGGCTGTGGCTCCAACGTGGGGCATCACGGCAGGTGTGTTAGCAGTCACGCATCGGCACAGACGCTTGCGTGCACAAGGAGGCACAAACGTACTCACACCCCACAAATACCTGTCCACGCACGAGCTCATGCGCACGACAAGTAAGTGTGCACACTGACTTGCTCACAAATGCCCGTGTGCTCTTACACGTGTGATGGTACACAAGCACGTTCACAAATGCACGCACTCATTTTTGTACATCCCACACCTGTGGGCACATCTGTGGATGCACCTCTGAGGACACCCTAAATACACATATTTGGACGGATGTGAACATGCAAGCCTGCACTTGTGTTCAAGCCACCGAAGTCCATGACACGCTCACGCACGTGTGTCCCCTGCCCCTTGCACGCTGCCCTGCTGGTTGTCCCCACCATACAAAACACCAGGGTGGTTCTGCTTTTGGTTGCATCAGCAGAAATCACTCCCAAGCTGCTCCCTGCCTCGTTCTAGCAAACTCCAGGCTGCTTTTTCCCTTCTTCCAGATCAGGTGGCACCGAACCACCCCAAGAAGGTACCGGATGCTTTTCCCAGGGTGTTTTCTAGGGTGGCAGGAACGGCTGAGCTTGCCCACTGTGCCAGAGGCGACGGCCGTTGCTCCTATCTCGGCAGGCACTTGGCGGGAGGGCTGTCTGCCCGGTCCCCGCGGGCCACCCTCCAGCTGGCTCTGTCCCCACTCTGAGCTGCCCCTCTTGCTGCATGCAGGCATGTGGGGCTGGGGATAAAGTCCTACAGCCACCCAACCAGTGGCCCCCTGGGCAGGCAGCAGGAAGGGTGTGTGATCAGGAGCATGTTTTGTCCCCTCTAACGGTGACATTGCCCCAAGGATGGTGACATTGCCCCAAGGATGGTGACACTGCCCCAAGGATGGTGACACTGCCCCAGCGATGGCCATGCCATCGCCACCACCCTGCGTGCTCGGGTCTGCTCTCCAGCAGGAGCACGTTTTGTCCCCTCCAACGGTGACACTGCCCCAAGGATGGTGACACTGCCCCAGCGATGGCCGTGCCATCGCCACCACCCTGCGTGCTCGGGTCTGCTCTCCAGCAGGAGCTCACGGTCCGTGTCCTCGCAGTGCCGTGGCCTGACGGGGGTCCTGGCCGGCCTGTCCCACGCGGGTGACACGGGGGTCCCGTCCTCGCCCCGTCACCGAGCCCACGAGGCCGCCGGCGCTCCCCGGGCAGCCGCCTCCTGGCGCGCGCCTCCTTTGAACCGCTCTCGGGGAACCCCTTGTCGCAGATAAACGGCAGATCAAAGCCGACCGCAGCACGAGCGCTTCCTGCCAGCGCCGAGCACCGGAGCCGGAGCCGGAGCCCGGGCCGGCGGGGCCGCTGCCGCCCGCCCGCCACCGCCGCCACCGCGGGCCCGGCCGCCGCCCCCGCCCGCGGACCCGCAGCCCGCAGCGCCGCCCGCGGCCGCCAGGGGGCGCCGCCCCGCCCCGCCCCGCGCGGCCCCGCGGGGAGGCGGCGCCGGGCCCGGGAGAGCGGCGGGGGGCGGGGAAGCGGGGCCGGTGAGCGGGCCGGGGGTGGTCCTGGTGTTTTCCAAATAAAGCGTGTTAAAGGCTGTCCTTCCCTCCCGCGTCCCTCTTCGCTTTCGCTCTTCTTCTGTCTTCTCTTCTCTTCTCTTCTCTTCTCTTCTCTTCTCTTCTCTTCTCTTCTCTTCTCTTCTCTTCACTTCTCTTCTCTTCTCTTCTCTTCTCTTCTCTTCTCTTCTCTTCTCTTCTCTTCTCTTCTCTTCTCTTCTCTTCTCTTCTCTTCTCTTCTCTTCTCTTCTCTTCTTTCCCTGCCCTTCCCTGCCCTTCCCCTTCCCTTCCCCTTCCCTTTCCCCTTCCCCTTCCCTTCCCCTTCCCTTTCCCCTTCCCCTTCCCCTTCCCCTTCCCCTTCCCCTTCCCCTTCCGTCCCCATCCCCATTGTCCCCTTCCTCCCTTTTCCCTCTCCTTTTCCCCCTCTTCCACCCACACTGATCAGCTCTCCAGATCTTCATGGGGTTACCATCGACCAACAATCGTTATGTTAACACCGCTATATTTGAACAGTGCAGCTATTTTCCTGCAGAGTTTGGTATTTTGGGGTAGGAAGGCATAGAGAAAGTTGGGGGCAGCTGGTGCTCCCCCCAGCTCAGCCAGGCCCTGGAGGTCTCGGTGCTGCCCCGCGGGTCCCCGCTCCCCGGGACGTGGGTGGCGATGGGCTCCGTGCCTGTGGTCACTGGCTCCCCGACGGCTCTGCCAGAGGACCACAGGCTGCCGAGTCCCCCGGGATTTCGGCAGGGGTGAGGCAACCCTGCGAAGGCTTGTGCTTCCCGGTGGGAGTGCCGGTGGCTGTGCCAATGCCCTCCTATTTATTGAGTTTTAATTAATAGCCTGCCCAGTCCTGGAAACTGCCTCTTCTCCTCAATCCCAGGCAAAAGCATCTCTCAGGGGTCTTCACCTTTTGTCCTCAAAACCTATTCAGGGCTGGATTCAAGGGCAGCCACCGTGGCACAATGGCACAGCTCGGTGTCGTTCAGCCCTTTCCTATCCATCCCCTCCCTCCCATGGGAGCCCCGGCTCCCTGTCCCCATCTCACGGCACTCAGCTCAGCTGCAGGAGCATCCCGCCGGGGCCGGCAGCCTCCCACGTTTCAGGAATGAGTTAAGGTTCCCAAAAAGCTCCCCCACCTTCAGCGTACCCTGAAAAATGTCTCTTTTACCCCTTGGACGCACATGAAATCCCTCTGGCCTTTCAATGTCCCTCCCTCCCCCTTCCCCAGCAACAGAAGCTGCTGAACAGCAGCTCAGAGCAGAAGATGACATGATTTTCCCCATCTCCTCCGCTACCTGCATCTGTTTGCTTGGGTAGCAGCCAGAAAAGTGACTTCATACATTTGATTTTCTTTTCTCCCCTTTATTTTTCGTTTTATTTTTCAACCAGCCAAACGCTCTCGCCTGTTGGAGAATCAAGGCCGAAGCATCCAGGCCAAATCCTGCCCTGTGTTATGGTAATCGCGGCTGCCACCCAGCAGATGCAGACTGCTGAAATAATAAGGCTGTTTAACAGGCACAGAGGAGGAGAGGGAAGCTTTTGTTTGGCACTTGCCAGGGTTGGAGTACACTTGTAAAGCAACAACTGGAGCTCGTTGAAAAGAAGTGGAGGTTATTAGATGCGTTTCGCTCGCTGCCGATGGCCCCGTTATTTTTTTCCCTTTGGATGCCAGGTAAAAGCTCCGGTGCTGAGAAGGAAGAGGAGAGAGATGCCACCTGAAAACGTACTGCTTTTGCTGATGAGTGTGGAAATAAATAAGGCTGGTGCCTGCTGGCAGGACCCTGGCAGGTTGGGCCCCGCTGTTCTCCTGCATTGGGGGTGCTCCTCAGCTCTGCCCAGGACCCTTCCTATATCCCGGGAACTCTGTGGGGTCTAGAGGAAGGAAAGTACCTTCCACAGATGGTGCTGAGCAGGGGGGTCCTACTGAAATCAGGCTCTTCTCTACCCGCCCCGAGGGACGTGCAGGGGTGTCCTCCTCATGGGACACAGCCTTCCCTGATGCTCCTCCGCTTTCCGGGAGGCTGATGAACGTGCGAGGCTGCGTTCTGCCTGTTGCGAGACAGCAAAACCAAGCGGGACTCAGGGGTGCACTTAATTGTGCTTGGAGCTGGCGAAACACAGGGCTCGTCACCAGCAAAGGTGGTCCAGAATTTGTCAGGGCTTGGAGGGCAACGGGTTGCTGATGGGGATGAAAGAAGTTCAAGTGACTGCAGGAGCTGGGGTGACATAAAATCTCATCCCTGGGGGTTATATAAATCTCATCCCTCCCATTTCGAAGGTTGCAGTTTTGGGTAGGAGAATGATAGAAGGTAGGTCTGGGTACCATGGGGTTTTTATCTTCCCCCAAGTAAGTGGGGACAAGAAAATGATTAGATGGGTTGGGAGTCTGTCCATCCACCCCTCTACCTACCTATGTACCCCTCTGTCTCAATGCATCTCTCACCAGCCCTATCTTTTCTCTGAAAAAACCCCAGTGATCCCCTTCAGAAGCCAGGAATAAAATCAATATATTCCCTCTCCAATTCAGGTAGCTCCCCATAAATCTTCCCAGCTTCAGTTTGGTCTCCTAGGACTCCCGGATCAGTTGGGAACCTATTTAATCAGCTGAGATGATCAGAGCTGTTTGTTGCAGAAAGGCCCTTTGAACTCTTTGTCTCTTCATTGAATGATGCTCACATCCCCCGAGGATTTTGCCAGGCTGGCCCATTCTGCGTGACAAGTCTCAGGTTAATAACATCGGGCGCTGGCAGCGCCCACCAAAGTCCGGCTGCGAGCCCAGGGTGCTGGGAAGAGTTGCAGCCCCTCTGCCAAGCCCTTATCGCTGCATCTTCCCGCGGCCCCTCGCTTGGCTCACTGCAAAGCTCCATAAAATCACACCAAATTGCAAGCCCAGCATGAAGAGCATCCAGCCCGGTGCCAGGGAAGAGAATTATAGCTCCTTTTGAGGAGGCTCGGCAAGGGCTGGGGGCTGTGTGTGTGAAATCACAGCCCCCTTCCTGGGGGTGCAGGCTTGGTTTTTAGCATATTTTAGTGCATTTTAGGTTTTAGCTGGTTGGGAATCAGCCCCATGCCAGTACCTTTACTGAGAGATGGTGGCTTCTGGAAGAGGTTTCCCATGCTGGTCCAGCCCTTGGGAGCAGGAGGCTCAGCATCACTCAGAATCTGGGCTCCAGGAAACAAATCTAGAGCTGTCCCAAATCAGCAGGACTCCTTCCACTGGCTTGGACCAGTTTTCATCCAGGGAAAGACTGGTGTCACCTTCAATAGCCAGGTTTCTCTTCTAGGCTGTGTTGAGTTGTGCTTGAGTTGTGCTTCAAGCTCTTCTTGAAGTTGTGCTGGAGGTGGCTGTTACCTGCCTCCCCAACAGCCTCAGAGCAACCCAACCTGGTGAGAAACAACCAGATTCTCACCCCGTCTCCATCGAGCTCCAGCCCAAGGGGTCGGTGTTTCTCCTTCCAAAGGCTTCTGCTCTCCACAAACCACAACTTAGCATGGACCACCATCAAGACAGGCAAAGCAACCTAATCTACGAGTGCATTAGGGTGTCGGAAAACAATAATCCGAGAAAGAAACACATTATCTGGCCTTGTTACTTTACAAAGTAATTTAAATTAATTTTTCCCTAGAGTGGTTAGGGAGCACTGCAACTTGCCCTTGTCTATTCTCTCCGGCTAATGAAGCTTTACCAGCGACTGCTCGTGAATTCCTATTAAGACCTCATCTTAGAGGTTACAGGGCAAAGCAATTTCTGCTCCTGGGAAAGATGCCTATGAATTTGTAATTGTAAGTCCGTGTTTGATAGGGATTAGCATCTGAAAGGGGTAGAGTGGTGGGTAGCAGAGAAAACATTATTTCAATTAGCAGACGAAAAGCAACTTAACATCTGATTATAGTTTACACTTTTAATTTTCTCCTATTGTGGCATCTGGGATAATTATTTCCTGAAACTATCCACCCCCACCAAGCCAGCCAACTCTTCCCTTCTCCTCCTCTTGGCCGTCTTGGTTGAGATTCACATGGAAATGATTGATCAGTTGGGTTTTTTCCTTTCCTTTCTTATCCCAGGCAATAGCCAGTCTCACCAAATTTGGGGATGGAGAGGAGGATGCTGTACCAAACCAGACTGAAATGAGACGTGATGTTTCTCTTTGCACCAAGGAGGTCCAGGATGAGGATGGTGGGGCTTTGCTCCACAGCCAGGCTCACAGTCAGGCTTGCGGCCAGCAGCTCGGCATGGTGCTGGTTCCCAGCTCTCCCAGGCAAAGCCCCGATGCCTAAAGCTTTGTTCTGCATTTGGAAATTGCCTCCCATCACCTCCTTTCCTCCTACCCCATAAAGGCAGATGCTGTTCGCTCTGCAGGGACTTGGCCCTCGTGCTAACCTGTGCTCCAGCTATTTTTTTCTGGCTGCTTATCCTCCTATTTCCTAATGACGATGCAATCAGTTTTCGGATGGGAGATTCCTCGTGAGAAGGCTTGTTGTTATTTAAGGAAGATCATGAAATCCATCCTTAACGAAAGGACAGGAGAAAACCCTTCCACCAAGTTACACTGAAGCCTGAGATTATCATTTTTATGGGCTTCCAATCTTTCCTGCCTCATGTCTTATCAGCGAATGCAGCTGGAGGCTTCAAAAACCCTCCCAGCTTGCTGCTGATTTTATGGGACGAAGATTAGAGATGATCGGATAGTAAATTATTCATTCCATTCGATAGCGCTGGGCAGGAGGGAATATCCAGAGCGAAGTCAGCTCCCTTCTCCCTTTCTGAGCATCACATATCGGGATCCCGGCTGTCTGCCACTCCAGCAATGCAGCAGCACTTTCCCCTGCGCTCAGAGATGGTTAGGGGTGCAGTATGCCCTCGGGACAGATGGGAAAGCTGAGGGGGAATCATGGATGCGGGCTCATCCCCCAGCAGTAAGGCAGACCGGAGGCAGGTGGATTTTCTTCTCGTTTCAGGGATTTTCAGTTTGATTCCTCCCAGCCCAGGGCAAGGTGGGACAGATCAGGCAGGCGTTTCCTCAGCCTAATTTCTCAAGGTTGCAGGACCTGAGGCTGATGTGAAGGTGCTGTCAGCCGTCTGGCAGCTATTGACCCCACGGAGAGAGGAGCAGGGAGCTCAGAGAGGACAAATCCTGGTATCTGTGTGCAAACGGACAGCTGGATAGAGGAGAGAGCCCACTGCTGCCCTGAGATGTACGGAGCAGCAGCATCACCCGTCGGGACCCAGCACAGATGGTGGCCAGTGTGAATGTTGTCCCGAGACCTGTGCCAAAAACCAGCCGGTGTGAAAACATCATCCAGAGGGTCCCATGAATACGCACGGGCCACGGTGATGCTACGGAGCAGATCTCGAGGGAAAATGAAGGGCGTAGCACAGCCCTACCTGGTGCCCGATGCTGGTGCCATGTCTGGGCCCCATCTCAGGCAGCTGCTGGGCACCAGCTCCCGGTGTCCTGCCAGGATCGGTCCTGGCTGACCCTGCCGGAGCATCCGGGCTGCCTGGGAGGAGAAGGAGAAAATCCCCATTCTGCCCAAACGAGGGTCCAGGAGGGATCACGGCCACCACCATGCCACCCCTCTCTCCCTGCTGCTTATTCAAGGCTTGCAATTAGCATCAGCGCTGGAGGACTCATGAATGGTCTAATAAAATGTCTAATAAAATGCTGAGAGGTGGTTTTTTTCTTGGCCCCGCGTGTGCATGCAGGAGGGGAGCAAACGGCCCAGCTGAACCCCGGGCTGATGGGGGAAGGACAGGGACGGCATGGGGCCATGCCCCATTGCCACACCATTAACATCGAGGTTTTCATCAGCACATAAATAAGAAAATATATTGCTGTTTAAAGGCATTTTTAAAGAGGGGAAGTGAAGACACAAAGCTGTGATGGATGAAAAGCCTTTTTCTGCTGCTGTTTATCCACACTGGCATGCTGGGTCAAGAAAATGCCCTTTTTATAGCAGCTGTAGCTCCTGGCTCTCCTCTGGCAGCATCCATCCCAGGCTGGATTTGAAAGCCAGTGTCGATGGGAAATGAGAGAATTCTGGGGCAAGCAAGGAATATTTGGTTTTGAAGGAAAATGTTAAAAGAAACAAGAGATTAAAAATTGGGTTTGTGGGGTTTTTTTTTTCTTTTCTTTTTGGAGCAGCTATTGAAATGTAACAAGTTCATAATTACTTTTTTTTTTCTAGGAAAAATACAATCTCTTCTTTAGGGGCTGTTCAGGCTTGCTCTCATCTATTTTCTTTATTTTTATGGGTCTTTCCAAGAGAGGGGGAGGAGATGGAGAGGATGAAGGACAGAAGGAAGGAGGGAGGAAGGAAGGAAGGAAGTGAAGGAGAAAGAAAAATAACCTCCATTAAAACACAGAGCCCCACAACATTTTTCGAAGAGGAACTGGCATCTGTGCTCTGAGCCGTATCACCCAGGAACACATTTTAGGCTCAGAAACGTTGCTTTGAGCAAATGTTAATTTTGGCTAAAACCGACATATTTCTTAGGGGAAAAAAATGCCAATTTTTGGAGGATATCAGCGTAAATCCTGAAATTCCAAGACCTGCTTTGTGCAAGACCTGTTGTATGGGCAACTGCTCACATGAGTCCCTGGGAGGGAATTGAGCTGGCTCTGGCTCCAGTTGGGTTTAACTAACTGCTGCCAAGGTGATTTGCCCTTCTGTGCCTCAGTTTCCCTCACCTGTAAAATGGACCTGTAGGGTTCTGCCTCACCACGACTGGGCGATGCTGAAGGCATCAATACAAGAGACAGCAAGATTTCCAGCATGCTGCAGCAGAAACGCATAGTTTCTCACCTCTTCAGGTCCCAAGCCACAGCCAGAACAACAAAAGGACCAGCCAGATGGCAAATTTTTTGCCAAAATTTCTGACTTTGCCCCTGCAGCAAGGCTGCTGCCATTACAGTGACTTGCTGTTTCTCGTCCCCCCAGGCCAGACCCAGCGATATGCAACCAAGCAGGTGCCACGGGCGCTTTCGGCCACAATAGCACATACCTTCCTAATAGCTGCCGTGGGCTAAAGCAGATGCATGGGAGCACAGGGGAGCTTTGAGATAAGCAAACAAGCCATTCCCTGGCCTCATCAGCAAGCCCAGAACAATTAAATAATTAAGTTTCCTTAAATTTCTTATAAAGGTGGGAATGTGCAATGGCGAAGTGTTACTTGCTCCTCAGGAGGGAGCCGACAGCAAGACCCCTGTCTGGAAGGCACAGCAGCCCTGCCTTCATCTCGGGGTCTGGCCTGTCCCGTCCCCTCTCCCCAACACGCCGTAGGGTACGGGTGGATCCTTGAGACATCCCTATGCTTGGAAAATCAGCCCAGGGTCCCTGGAGGTGGATTGAGCAGAACCCTGGGGTGAGAAGACAACCTGGAGTACGTGCGGAGGAGGACCAGGAGGAACCCCGTGAGCAACCTGCCGCAGCCCCAGGCGCGACTGGGGAGTGGATAGCAATAGCAGCGAGATGTCTCAGACCTTGAATTAGTTCTAAGGGCAGCAGCAGAACTGGCTTCTCTAGGACTTCTGATCTGCTGATAAAGCCTTCTGCTCTAAACAGCTATTTGTTTTTTTGCTGGGCTTTTGCTAAGAGACAAGCCACAAGCAGGCAGCAAAGATCACAAGCTCTGCGTGCTTTCCCAGATAGATGACGCGGAAGCAAGTCATGGGGAACCCAAAGTTCACTCTCATTTTTATTTCTTCACAAGCCATTCCTTTTTCTCTGTAACAGGATTAGATTGCTTTTATAGGACCTTATTATGGGCAGGTCCCTGTCGTGCCACTTCCTTGCCGGGTGCAGCAGGAGAGTCCCTGCCCCAAGGAGTTCATAAGCAAAAGCTAGCAGGGTTGGGAATGGGATTATCCCACGTTGCAGGTGGGGATTTGGCCATGGAAAGGAATCTGGGAGAGAGCCGGGAACTGGCCTTCAGTCTTGTACAGCTCAAGCCAGCTCCGGCTTGTTTTCAGGATAAATGGCATTATTTGAGATCCAGGGGAAAGAGGAGGGATGAAGGAGGGCAATCCTGCACCGGTGGGTATGTATTCCTGAGGATGCTGCACATTCTCGAGCATGGGTCCCTTGTGGGTGCCCACATGGGGACCCAGCACCCAGAGGGGGTCCCTGGGGGGGGACACCACCAGACCCAGAAGCCGGGAGCTCAGCTGCTGCTGAGTGGGATGCTCAGCGGCTCTGCGGGGCTGGGCTTATGGAGATGCTATGATACATCATGAGAAGAGTGACGACAAAACCACTGGCTCACAATTTAAAAATTTCCTTCAGGAGCAACTGAAGTTGCACAGCCGTGAAGCCAAATAGCTTTTATTCTTCCTGTGGGGTGGGTTCGTCAGCCATCCAAACCCGGCATGGGCTGGGAAGCTGCTTAACTCTGGACCTGCAACCTTCCCCGTCCCGCAGCATCTGTGCAGCTGATGTGAAGGGCCAGCCCTGCTATCTGCTGCAGGTCTTTGGGTGTTTCTACCTCTTCTGTTGTCGAAGAAATTTTGGAAACAGCCCTGAAGGCTTAATAAAATGAACGCCGTGTTTGCTCTGTTTAACAAGCTCTCCGTTAAACAAGGTGTGGAAGGTCGGCATCGAGTCTGGTTTATTAAACGGATATTTTTAAGCCACAAATGTGTTTTGCTGAGTTGTTAATGACACGTGCTGAATAGAAAAGGGCAAGGAAGCTAGCGGGGGCCGTGGCGGGCAGCTCCCCGTATCCCCAGGACCCGGGGTCCCGCAGGGTGGGAAGGGATGTCAGAGCTGGGGCATCGCTGGACCCCCCAGCTCTCCTGCTGTGGGACACCCAGGTCCCGTTCAGCCGCGTTCCCCAAGTGCCGCAGCCATGCTGGGGGAGAGATTTACCCATCTGGGCGTCGTTTCTTCCTCCCGGACCGATGCAAATACTTTGTGCCTGAGTACGCTTCCACGCCCTAAGGAGACTGTCGGGTTCAAGTCACCGTGCCCCCACATTCCCCGCCAGCTTCCACGGAAGAAAGAAAGAGGCACCTCCTCCCACCCCTTCCCGCAGCAAGATTTGAATAACCAGGTGTGAGCATCAGCCTCCCTCGTTAATGCGTTTGATAATTGACCAAGCGGTCGTTGCTGTGGGAGGGCGGCGTGCCCAAGCGCAGCGCCCGGCGAGGAGGGGCCGCACTCGGCTGCTCCTCCGCGCCCCGACAGCCTACGGCCCTGCCTGCCGCCATGCCTGCCCGCTGCCTCCTCCTCCTCCTCCTGGGGCTGCTCCTGGCGCTGGAGCCTGCCTGCTGCCAGGAAGGTAAGTGCAGGCAGCTGCCTGACCTCCCGGGGAAACTGAGGCAAGGGGGAGGCAGGAAGGTGCGCCGAGCCCCAGGCAGGTGGGAGCCGCTCGGTGGGGTGGCTCTGGGGACAAGGGACAACTGCGAAACGGCCTCTTAGGAAGAGAAAAAACATCCCAGCTCCTGCCCGAGCTTCAGCTCCGGCTGCACATCAGCGGGCGATGGGGTCGGGTGGGTGTCCGGTGGGTTGGGAGGTCTTGCCGGAGCCGGGGCATGGAGACTTTCTACCTGTTTTGCTGAAGGCTGAAACTGCCGCTTGAGGTTTATTTCTCCTGCTTACACAGAGATAAAGCAGCCCTGATTTACCTCTGGCAGGACTGTGCACCGAGATGAGTAATCTGTTTTCTTAAGGCTTTTTTTTTTTTTCTTTCTTTCTTCTCGCTCTCGTCCCTGAGCAAGCGTTGTGCTGGGTCGCTCCTCGAGCTCACGGGTTTTCCTGTTAATCTGTAATTTTGATCATTGCCGAGGTGAGGGAGCAAATATTTTCCTCTGCAAATTGCCCTCCCGTTCCCTTCCCAAAAACTTAATAAAGAAACTTCCTACGGCTGGGGCATTATTTTTAGGAAATTTGTGGAAGGACTTGTCTAATGCCAGAAATAATGAGGAGTAATTAAAACTCATCTGATGTTGCCAAAGTCCTGGAAAATTCCCTCCCCCTTTCTCCTTCTGATGCCCCAGCCCTGACCGCTCTTCCTGTATTTGTTTACCAACTTGCTGAGGATTTAACAGTCTGGGGTCTCCACTGTCAGCAGGATTGAAAGTTTTGCTGTTGCCTGGAAAGAGGAAAAAAAAAACCAAAACCTTTAATGAGGATTCAGAGCCTGGCACAGCTTCCTCAGAGAGGGGAAAAGACAAGGGCCAGCCAATGCTTTCCAAGCAGTCAGGGAAGATGTATCAAAAAGCAGATCTGTGTCTTCAAACCAGCTGCTGAGTATGGAAACGGAGTTACAACACGTGCAAGGGTTTACATTGGCATCGGCACTTCCCTTGGTCTCATTTGTAGCTGCAGATGCATGGACACATGTCTGCCAGGGGTGCAGACCCCACATTGCTTAGTTTGGCTTAGAAGATCTTGTTCGGGAGGGAAAAACCCATCATTGCTGTGGGGCGAAACAGAGAGGAGGTGGCAACGCCCGAGGGAGCAGGCTGGCCCAGGAGGGACATCCCTGGTAAAGCATTTTTCCAGGAACACAGTCCCGTTTCCCCAGGCGAGACTCATCCTTGCTGCCATCCCTCCTGGCAGGGCAGCACGCTGTGCCCCGGTGGGGCTCCAGCCAGGCGGTGCCCCGCAGGGCTGCCACCTGCATACTCACGCCCCGAGAAGATGCTATCAAGCTCTCGCCTCCACCCGGTTCCCATTCCTCCTTTCTTATGCCCACCCAAGTTCCCCACACCCACGGGGGTATTTCAGCCCGATGCGGAGGGATTTGCCATTCTCCCTGCCACCCTTATCTCCCCTTGCCGCCAGGCTCTACGTGGTCTCTCAAAGCCAGAACTGCTTGATTTTTGGTTTGGTATTTTTCCTTTTGGCTTTGGATGCTCTGAAATCTGGTGGAAACAGCCGTCCGAGTGAGGTTTCACTTGCAAAAACACACAGTACCTCCTGAGCACAGCTGCCCGGAGGAGGTTTCCTACCACTTTTCTTCTCACCTCCTTTGCTTGAAGATCACAAGATGCAAATCTGGTGATTTCAGTCATTGTTGACTTCATTCCCCGGTTGACCTTGAACTCCCTTAACCCCAGCAGATACCTCACCAAGGGCTGGACCTGACCATCCCCCCCTAGGCTTGGGCTGGAAACCTTGGCCCTGGCAGGAAAAATAAACCACAACTAATAAATAAATGTGGCTGGGATAACAGCCAAGGACAGAGCGAGGGAGGAAGCAAAGCAGGCCAAAGCTCATCCTGGAGGCAATAGGTGTGTTCGGGGCTGTACGCACGGGGCTGGTGGGCAGCAGGGGCAGGAGCATCTCCTGCCCGTCAGGTAGGGCAGGAGGGGACCAAGCTCTGCTCTTCCTCACTGCCACCGCCCCGCCGTACCCTCACCAGCAGCCTGCTGATACGACGGGATTTCAGCTGAAACACACTGATACAAGAGGGAATTTCTGCCTGAATTCCTCCGGCTTGAGTTTTGGCCCCGGGACCTTGCAGTAAACACGGGGAGGGAAGGGGGGCTGAAGGCTGTTGTTCGGGACTGCTCTCGCAGCCGCTCACCCGGGGGTGCCACTGCTTTCTGGACTGGCACAGGCGGTGAATCTGTTGGCCAGGCTGATTTCACTTTCAAGAGGAAAAAAGAGCTTTGTTTCGTTTTTTGTTTTGTTTTTTTTAAACAAAAGCCTCTTGCAGTAGGGATTCAAGGAGCTAGAGGACTTAACAAAGGACAGTCCCCCTCCCCAAAACCAGAGGAAGGAGATGAGGGCTGTCAGCAGCGGAGCCGGCTGTGGATGAGGAGTTTGCACACGTGGAGCGCACTGCCCGCCTTTATTGCTGCTAGTAAAGATTATTTGCTGTTTATAGCAGAGATTTGTCTCCCTTGAGACAGATGAAGTGTTCAGCTAGTGTAAAGCTAGTTTGAAGTGTAAAGTCAGTTTGAAGTACCAATGCACTTGTCCTGGGGCAGCTTGGTGCTGGTGGCAGGGGCTGGGTCCAACTAGTCCGAGGCTGATGCTGGGGCTGGCAGGGACCATCCCCCACCTGCCCCATCTGCCCACGCAGAGGGACCTCATTTATATGCAGGGTTGCTGTTTCGATCAGCAGAAAGAGGAAAAGCCATGCCTGAATAAATAATAATTAAATCCCAAAGGGATGCGTCTGTGTGGACGAGGTTTCCTTCCCGTGCTGATGTGATGACACTTAAGGATGGGTTTGACTACGTCCGAGTGCTCCGTTGCCCAAAAACTGGTGGGAGGTGAGGAGCAGCTGTCCCAGCAAGGTCTGGGGCAAAGTTTCCTCTTCTCATCGCCCTACCCTTGAGTTCCTCCTGCTTCCAGGAATACATCTTGCAGCCTTCCTACCCGTAGCCAGATCACTGCTTAGTGATGAACCTGTGAGTCTGTCCCACCCCGGGGGGGCCGGGGATGCCACGGACGGCTCCCGGCCACCCACTGCTGCTGCCCGCTGCCGGCCCCACCTGCCCTTTCTGCTGGAGGCTGTTGCTCTGAATGCTTCAGCCTTCAATGTCCCCGCCATAAATCAGTTTGCTGCTGTGGAAACTTGTTGAATGGTGCATTTTACCGAAATCCACACTGGCAACCGTTTGCTGTGATAGTGCCAACTGAATTTTACACCGTCCCTGTCGTGGAGTCCTTATTTTACGGGGCAGTATTTGGAAAATAACCTGGGAACGATGTCTGTGGCATCTGGGGATGGAGAATAAACAGTTTGCTGAAACCCCTCTGCCTTCTTTCCCCTGCCACTTTGGGCAAACATCCTCCCTCCCTCCCTCCACGGCCCCCAGCCCTTTGTCCCCTCATCCCAGAGTCACCTGTGCCCCACCGCACCACGCTCCACATGCAAATGCCAGCAAAACTGCTGTTATTTGCGCTTTATTTCATTGCTATCACCCAGGTAAGCCTGCCTGGATTAACAGCAACACGCTCTGCTCGGCTTTGCAGGACCGAGCTCTTGGCTGGCCGTTGGTGAAGCTGGATGGAAGAAGCTCAGCCAAGCAGATAAAGCCTGAGGGTGTATTTCTAACATGTATCCTCCTTTTTTTCTGCAGCCCGGGGCAGCCTCCAGCCATGGTCTCAGGGTGTCATCGCAGTGGCTGTGTTTCTGGTCCTGGTGGCCATCGCTTTTGTGGTCAATAAGTTCTGGTGTAAGAAGAACGTGTAAGTGTGGGAGCCCTGGGGGTTGCTTTGGGTTGGGCTTAGCTGCTTTTCCACGGGTCACTTCCAGCCACCTCCGTCCCCGTGCCAGGACTGGGAATACCGTGATCGCTGCCAGGCAGTGAGAGCAAAGACTCCCCGTCCTGGTCTCCGCTCCCTGTTACTTATTGCCAGGTGTGAACGTACATCATCTGTCCCCGCTGCTCCCTGTGCAGGGGCACCCCCAAACAGAGCACTCAGATGCTACTGCAAGGAAGATGGGAGAGCCACAGCGCCGTGGCTGGTTCACATGGGCATGTGTCTCCGGCGGCTGGCCTAAGCTTGGATTCCTATGGATTTGGGGGTGCCTTATATCCGTGGGAAAACAAGCCCAAAACAGCTTCATTTGCAAAGCAGACTGGGCCAAGACGGCCGAAGGCACTGAGAGGAGCTGGGAGAAGAGGGAGGTAGCTGAGCCATGGCAGTGCTCTCCACCCAGAGCCCATGGCACAGGCAAACAAGGTGGCCTTATTCATCAGAAAAAGGCTCTGCGGGGCCGGTTACCTCTTGCCTGCCGCTGGCCAAGCAAAGCCACAGGCTGCTGCTCCTGCTCAGCTGACCCAGGCTAACTGGCTAACCTGAACTTGAATCTGAGCCCAAAGTCAACAGGGGATGAAGATCGAAAGTGCCCTATAGCCTGGTTCCCGGTTCTGATGCACCGGCACGGGCGCTTTGGGCTTTGCACCCAAAGGCACTGGAGTCTTCTTGTATCTGTGCACCCCTGCAGCCTCTCCAGGCTGAGGAGCTGGGGACTTGGGGTGTACCCCAATGCTCAGCAGGTCGGCTTCTGCCCCAGATGCATTTAAAGGGGGCCCTTTGGTATTCATTCAGGGCCAATGCATAACGCAATGTGTATATATATATTTATATGGTCTGATTTGCAACTGTAGTCTTTGTTTCCTAAAGAGGAAACTTCATCCTCAACCTGGAGGAGCCCCCAACCCATGGAGTGGGAGGCAGGGATGGTGTTTCCCACCTCTGCCCCTGCCTGGCTGCCTCTTCCCAGCCTGGAGGCAGAGGATGCTGAGGAGGGCTTGAGGGGGGATGGCGACTTGTTTTAATTAATCCGGCCTCTCTTCAGAAGAGCTGTCAGCGAGGCTCGGCAGCCTGGCGTGCTGCCAGCTCCGCGCTGTCACTGTGACAGCAGCTATCAGCTCAAGCCACTGCCTGTTTATGCCACTCTGTTCTTCGGAAAAGCCTCTGAAATTGCTCTTGGGTGAGTGCTGGAGGAGGCAGGGATGTGCACGCAGGGTGGACCTGCACCCACCCTCTGCAGCTAAACTCCCCCGGTGCTGTTCGGGCCACAGGCTCGTGCGAGAGCTGAGCTTTTAGGCTCTGGCTGAGGTCGAACACCCGGTCCCTGCCCCATGGTTCCTTCTGTAAGCAATCCAGACTCGCATCTGAGAGAAAGCAGCTCGGCTTTGCACGCGTGGACGTGCACGTGTGCACCCCTCCTGCACCAGGGCTGCAGCACCGGCAGAGCCTCCACCTCTCTCTTGGTGTCAGTTGGGACCCATAGGGAACTATTTTGCAACAGATTACATAGAAGACTGGAAAAACCAGTTAGTGGGAGAAAACAATCCCACATATTGACAAATGAGTCTTGCTGACTGCCAGCCCAGCACTGGCAGAGCCAGGGGTTGGCACTTGGCATCCAGGCACGGCCCCTGCAAACCTGCTGCGAGGGTATCATCTCCTCTTGCCCATGTCCTGCTGGGAAGGGGGCTGAGCTGGGTGTCCGAGACCAGGATCACACGTCCAGGTCCCTTATTGTCTCTGTGGTGTTGGAGCAGTCCCTTCCTCTGCACTGTCACCATCACAAGCTGCTCCCTGCACGCCCCCTCCGTTGCTCTCTCTCAGCTCCTCTCTTCTCCCCCTCCAGGGAAAATGTCGAGACGGTGGTGAGTGTGGAGGACAAGCAGGAGGCTGTCATAGCCAATGGCCACGAGGGGAGATACCTAACTGCTGCAGCCAACTTCAGGTGAAGGACTTGCTCAGACCTCCTACCCATGGGTCCCAGGTTCTGCTCTATCTGCCTGGGAACAGCTCAGACATGCAGAGCCATGATCTCTCCCACTCGGGGTCTCACATGTTGCATGCACCTGGTTTGGGGGCTTTTATCCTCTCCAGGGGCTAAGGAGAAAGCGGTGAGGGAGTATCCCCTCCTCCCTGGTCTCTCCCCAACCCTGCAGCTGAGCCCCATGGTCCATCCACCACCTTGCAACCTGCTACACCACATTTTTCTTACACTACATCACACCTTTCAAACAGAGGAAACCACCAAAAGTGGCCATAGGTCACCACGCAGATGTTGACTGTCAAAACAGCCCTGGCTAGAAATTAGGGCAATTCCCACCCTGCGCTTGGCTCACGTCCTGGCAGGGGGACCCCTCCTGCCCTCCCCACCTCGCCCCTCGCTCAACGCACAGCCGGCACCAGCAAGGTCAGAGCCCCGGTGGTGGCTTCGGAGGAGCTGGTCTTGCTGGGGGTGAGCTCAGTGCTGCGCTTTTCCCTCTCGATGCAGGTCCAAAGAGAGCGAGCACACCTATGAGAACACCCTGGAGCCTGAGGAGAGGGTGATCACCACCGCCATGTAGCAGTGTCCCGGCCGGCTGCCCTCCTTCCTCCCCTCACTTTGCTTCCTGCTGTCGCGATGGGCATTTTCGCAGGGACCCTCTGCACCGGCATCCTCCGTGCGCGGCAGCTCCCTGACCTCTCCACGGCACCACCGTCTCCTGATCTCTTCTCTTCCCACATGCGGGATGTGCTCTTCTGCCTCGGGGGCTGCTGTCCATGTGGGCATCGGTCCCCAGGAGAGGTCTGGAGGTGCCACCTCCCTTGCCTGGTGGTCACCCCACCTGGTCAGTGAGGTTGACATCCCCAGTCCCAGGGGGGTGCTGACCTGCTCCAGACATGGAGGGGTCCCCGCTGGGTGCCTGGGACCTCCCTGCACCCCCAGCCGCCCTTCGGGAAGCTGCTGATGCTCTCTTCTCCACGTTTCACCCTCCTTTTTATGACACCATGAATTTTAATGTCAGAACAAACCTTCTCTCCTGTATATATCTTCCCTGTGAGCAATAAAGAGAATTGTTGCTCACAGGACAGCAAAGAGGATTGTTTTGCTCATCACCCAAAGGACTTTCTGGCATCTTGCAATGCTTCCAGCCTTTGGGCAGTTTGGGAAGGGAAGGACACCAGGGAAGGTGGTGCTGGGGTGGGAAGGGTGCTTAGATGGGGGTCAGCACCCCCATCTCCCCCAATATCCCTCCTGGGTAGGATCCATCTCTTATTTCCTCACTTGGATGAAGCCAGGAGCGCTTTTGTGTGTGTCTGTGTGTCAACAGGGGAGAGAAAAAGGTGGAGCATTTTTTTTGCTTGGCGTTTGGACTGCCCCTGAGCTGCAAAAGGGCGTATGGGGAGGTGAGCGTCATTCCCCTCCATTTGCCACATGGGGAAACTGAGGCACAGCACCAACCCAGCGCTTCCCAGTGCTGCTTGATGGGTGAAATGCAGCGCTCCCTGAATCCCACTGGCCACAGGGCACAGACCCACAGCCAACTGGGGGCCGTTCCCATGGCCGGAGGCTGGGAATGGCAATTGTTTCCTGGTGTTGCTGGGATGTGGCTCGGGGGCTGCTCCGGGCAGTGCCGACTCTCCCCAGGGTGTCCGGCCATGGTGCAACCTGTTCCTGCCGGGCTGTTCGTTAACCAGCATCTGTTTTTCACTGTGCTGGGGACAGCTCTGGGGAAGCGCTCGGGCCACCATGGGAGCAACGAGTGCTCCCAAGCCGGACATTTGCAGATTGAAACAAGAGACCTGTAACACCTTGGCCTTCCCTGGGACATCAGTTGCCCAAGAAGTGTGCAGGGTCCTCCCCTTGACCAGCGAGGAAAGGGTTAAGGGGCTCTGCAGTCAAGGGGAGCTGGGGCTGCAGGTGTAGCAGGACTGAGAGGGATGGGATGGAGGGTTATAAAAGGGGCGTTTTTGGCATCCCCTGGGTTTGGGGGGAGCAGGATGGTTTTGGGGCTCTGCTGTGCTTGGGGCTGTGCAAATGCAAGGGGGATGAGGTGGCAGGAGGACATCAGGTGCCTGAGCCACCTCTTGTTCTTGCTTTCTGCTGTTGGATGCTGAGCATCGGGGCAAGGAGAGGTTTTAGACCCGCTGTGAAACTGCAGCTGTGATGGGTTTGGGTCTGGGGGGAGCCCTGGCCTCTGCTCAGGAGGTGCTTTGGAGGCCCATTTGCAGGCGGCGATGCCAGAAACAGGCAGCTGGGGTGCTGGGGCTGGAGGTACCTCTTTGCCTCTCACTAGCAGAGCTCCTGCTCTGCATGTTTCAACCCTGAATGGGCTTTCCTGCTTCAAGGGCTGTCACCTGCTCCTCTGTGCTTGCCAGTGACCTTAAAAGCCCTGAGCTTCTCCTGGAGGAGGTGCTGCCCAAGCTTCTTCCCCACGCAGGGACTGGCAAAACACTTGGTTTTCCTAAACCACTAAAACCTGCTGAATATTCCTTGAAGCGAAGCTGCAACAGTCCTGATGGGGAGTTCAGCCCAAAACAGGCCACTTCCCACTGCCGGGAGCCCTCCAGGATGGACCTCGGTGCTGCTGCAGGCTGCTGTCATGCTTCCCGCAGGTGAAGCTGTCAACGTCCCTAGTGGGTGGTGACCCAAAAATTCAGGCTTGAGAGTAAACCAGGAGCCTTCCAGTAACAGACCCACCCTGAAAAGGCATCCTCCGAAGAGCCTCACGTAGGCAAGTGTTTTGAAAATGCCCTCAAGACTTGGCGTTGAGAAATCACAGCTCCAGTTGAAAAATTGTGTGAGGGTAGAAGCAAACAGGCCGAATGCTTGGAGGGGTCAAGCCTTCAGGTGCAGAGGTGCAACGGCTGCCATCCCCAGCATCATGACAGAGCTCTTCCCTTCTACCAGCTTTCCTTGGGCAGCTGGAGGCTGAGCCAGCCCCAGGCTGGGTCCTGGACCTCCCCACTCGTGCCCCTGATGGGTGCTGCTCCCCAGACTTCTCTCTTGCAGGTGCCAAACATCACGCGTGTTTGGAAAAAACAAGCTCCCCGGAGTTCAGCGGTAGTGCTTCGCTCAGCAGGGTTTAAGGAGGATTAGTCATTGCGTGTTCCCGCCATGTCAGCACTCGGGCTGGGGGCTGGGGGTGTGGCGAGAGGAAGGGAACCCATTAATTTTTACCTCTCGGTTGCAAAAGGAGTTAGAAACAGCATCCTTATAATGAGTAACAGTGGGAGTTTATTCCCTGCCCTGTGCACGCCCTGAATATGTGACGAATGCCCGAGCTGTTCCCCTGGCAGTGCCTGGATGTGGGTTTGGAGTGGAGGTGTGCTGGGGGCTCCGTGGGTCCCTTTCCCCGTGGACCCCTCCCATGGTCGTAGATGAGGCTTTACTGCTGTGTGTTTTGGGCTAGCCCAGGAACCTCAGCGCTTGGTCTTATCCCAGCCAGTGCCCCTTCAGAGTTCACTTTCCTTGGGAAAACATCTTTTGCAAGACCCACTGTGTTACCTCCCCGGTAGGATCTCACCTCCGCACAGTCCGTGACGCTGTCCTGCCTCAGTTTCCCTTGTCCATCAAGCACGACCCGAGGCTGTCTGTGCGAAGCGGGCTGCCTTCCCACGAGCTGTGCAGCCGGCTCATGGCTGCTTCTCGGTGCAATCCTAAAAAGAACAAAAGGGAGCGAGCATAAAAGAAATTTATTGTTGGAAAATCTTAATTAGATTTTAAGCCCCAAAGGGAGAAAAGTGAGGTATTATCTGACACAGCTAATGAGTGTTAAGGGTCCATTGTTATATTTCTTGTTTACCTTTCTATGCTGGCTGATACGGCCCGGATCCTCGCCTGTACTGCCATAATTAGGATATCTCATCTCTTGCTGATAGGGTCGGGGATGCTCTTTAAAGCATAGTGCTGTCTCATCACTCCCTGGCAGGATGAGCGTGATCAGGAAGGCAACTTCTGGCATTTCGGTGCTCGTGCCCACCGCATTGACCCTGGGAGCTGGGGGATGCCCTCCAGAGCTAGGGCTGTACCTGGTAGCCCCCATCTGATGGACACCTCCAACAGCCTTGGTGACCTCTCCGAAGGGCCCTGAGCCAACTTGCCTGGGGGCCAAATCCTCCCCAGCACCTCCCTCCACACAGCACGGGGGTTACCGTGTCTTCCACAAGTCACCCCACACCCACTGATGAAGGGGAAGGACACCCATGGGTACCCCATCCTACCCCTCACTCTGATGCTAGTATCTCTGAAGCTTGGGTTTCAGGAAGATGTTCAGGGTTGGGACCTGCTGTGGACAGGGTAGTCTCCTTTTGGGCAGGAGATATCCAGGGTGGTCTTTTTGCATTACCGCCTTGTTACAAGATGTCACAGCTTTCCTTTGTGGCCCAGGAGGGTGCAACTCATCTCTTGGACCCCCAGATAAGGGGGCATCTTGTTGAAAGCCACCTTTACTCTGATGCTTCCCTGATCTCTCCTGAGGCTCTTTAGCCATGGAGGTTTAAGATGTTTCTGTTCCATAACCCTGGATCACCTTGGGCAGGTGGACACCTACCATACAAATTATTCCAAGTGGTTTAATTAATGACTTGCTGTATGCAGGTAAACCGCTGCTGGAAGGGCCACCAGCTCCAGCCCTGGCCCTGAGCAACGTAGCCTGGGGTTTATGTCCTGGCATTGGGCACCTTGACACCCAAGCGATGTGATTTGGACCTCCAGAAGCAAAAAGGGAGCCCATCCCACCGCTGTGGTCCTTTGGGCCGGGGAAGGAGCCCAGCCACCCAGGTGGGAGCCGGGAGCGTGGCACGTAGGGGTGGCTGTGTGTGGGCAAGAGGGCTGCAAAGTTTTTGGTCTCGATTCAAGCCACTGAAAGCCAGAAGTAAAATACCATCCATTGTTGGTTTATACACCCGTAGTAGCCAAACAAACATCCCCGGAGCCTGTCCTTATCACTTTATTACACCTGCTAGAGTGAATAGATTAAAGAGGGTGGGGGAGGGGGGAGAAAGCAGAAGAATCCAGCAGAAAAACTGGGTTTTGGGATTGTTAATTATTCTCTGGGGTCTCTAATCTTTAACTGGCAAACAGCATCACTAACTGTCTTAAAGCCCCTCCTGGAACATCCTGATAATAAGCCATCTGCATGAAGGCACCCTGTTATCTGCCCTCCTCCAGCCGCCTGTGACATGGCTGGAGTGGGAGATAATGAATGTGTGGTGTGTAATAACGACACGTCATTCATGATTATCGGCCTGATACCCAACCTTTTAGCTCCATTGTTTGTGCTTCAAAAAAAGAAGAAAAAAAAAAAGAAAAAAAAGAAAAAGAGAAAATAAAAAGGAGGAGGGAAAGAAGAAAAAGGGGAATTTTTGGTGCTACAGGCTGTCCCGGAGTCCCTGAAGTGTCTCCCTGCCAAAGGGGCTGGCTCTTGTAGCATCTCCCAGAGGGTTTGGTGGTACCCTGGAAGGACTCGCCCGTGGATTGGCAGCTGCTGTAGCCATGGTGATGGAGGGAGAGAGCCGAGACAGCGCAGAAATGTCACCGCCTGGCAGGGAGACATTTGGGGCAAATGCTCGGGCGATTAGATCTGTGTCACCGAGTGCTGCCCGGCTCCTCGCGCTGCTTTTTGCTGCTCTTGAAGCCGTTTAGTGGTGGCTTGGCAGAGGAGGTTATCTTGAACATGCTGCTGTCCAGAAACTGCCAGCGTTTGAAGGCGGGGAGATGTTTGGGTTTCCCAGTTTGACCTGGTAAGCTGAAAAGTGGAAGAATTTTCTCCTGGTTGCTGCTGCATTACGGCTCGGTAATGCATAGGTGCTGCAAGATCTTCCCCCAAAAGCTTGGGTCCTTCAAACTGCAAACCTGGGTTAAGCATGATTCTTAATGGGGAGGGACTTTAAAGTGTTTGGCTCAGGTTAACTCAATTATTGTCAGAACTGCTTGGAATAAGGGTCCATTTTTTGCATCAAAAATGGCAGTAGTTTCTCCTCTCTTTCCTGAGCAGATTTCCCAGAGCAGTTTCCCCAGGGAAGGTCTCCGCTGGAAATGGTTGGGGTTTGGCCATTTGTAGCAGTCAAGAAGACTCTTGGAAACCACACGAGCAGCCTCGGTCATGGCAGTGAATAGGGTGATGGCCTCAAAACATGGGGCTGGGAGGCCAAGCAGGGCACCATAAAGCCACAGGGATGGGCAGCAGCTGTGGGTCCTCATCAGATCTAACTTTTCATGCTCTGGCCTTATCACCCCATGCCCAAACCAGAAGATGCTGAAGGGACATCTTCAAGTGCCACCTAGGTTCCTTTGCAACCCACCACCAAGGAGCCTGGGCTCTGTCTTTGTGGCCAAGCACTCCCCAAGCTCGTTGCTTGGACCACAAGCCGGAGAGTGGATGAGCAGAGCTGCAAGGTGGCTTGCTTGTTCCCGGATGGGTGGCTGAAATGTCTGACAAATAGGGCCAGTAATGAAAAGCTGCATCAAACTGCTGCTCTCCAATGGCCTCACTGTGCTGGAGCTGGGGAGGAGGAGAGCTGGAGTCTGACCTTTGAGACCAACCTGAGTCCATCAGCGGTGCAAACGTGGTGGCATCAGCACCTACACAACCTGCACCCAGTCTCCTCCTGGGGTGAGAAAGGGAGGGAGCGGGGAGAAGAGGGACTCAGTCTCCAGCTGCCTTGCAAAATAAATACAAGCTGCACCTTGCTGGTTATTCACAGCATCCCTGTCCCGTTAGGTACCGAGACAGCCAAAACGAAGGTCCGGATCCAGCCCTAAAGGAGTTTTGTTTCTCAAACTGAAGATGCAGCAGGCGGTGGAGACAGGGAGCAGGGGGCTGCGGGGGTTTATTCAGGTGTGGAGATGCTCAGATTTGGCTGTCCTGGTCTGGCCACAAGCAGAGTTGAGCTGCCCAGACAGACAGACACGGTTTGGCTATGTTAGTGCCCGCAGTGATGCTGGTGATGCTGTTGCCATAGGCGAGAGCTGGACAAACAGCCTTGTCTCTCACCATGGCACGGCACACACGCAGTCCTCCGTGCCTCAGTTTCCCCTGACGGCTGCTGAGTGCTTGGGCACTCGCAGTGACCAGCTTTCCCTGTGCCGTGGGTGACACCACCATCGTGCTGGGGACCGTGACGGAGCAGTGCCTGCCCTGCTGCCCCACACGGCTGAGGGTGGGGATGGGGATGGGATGTCCCCGGGGATGGGATGTCCCCAGGGATGGGGCCCATCAGCTGCCCTGCTGGGCCTGGCCATGCTCCCTGCAAGCCCAGGGGGTTTTGCCAGGGACCAGGGAGGACTTTGTGGTTTTTCTGGGTCTCCCACTGCCACCTAGTGATCCATTTCCCACCCTGGACCTGCAGCTCACCCAGCAGGTCCCCCTGGGCCTGGGAGCCCACCTAGGGCTGGTGCTGGGGCGAGGGCCTGTGGTGGGTCCCTGCACCCCCAAAACAAGCCCGGCCCCTGCACCCCTTGGGCAGCTCACTCATGTACTGACCGGTCAGTTCTCAGCCTCTGCAGAAAAGGGCTTGAGATGGACTCATGCTCCCTCTCGGGACTTTTTTTTTGCAAGCTGATTTTTTTTCTTGCTGCCAGCATTTGAAGGGGGTGGTGGTGATTTCTGTTTTGCTCTGTTTGTCCCCAAATCGTTTCAGTTGTTTTCTTACCACGGAAACCCCCGGAGGCAGAGGTGAGGGATTGGTGACCCACAGTGTGGGAGGGGTGGAAACAGGCTCCTCAGGCTCAATGGGCAGCAAACCCACTGAAACAGCCCTTGTGGCTTGAGAAAACACTGGCAGGGCTGCACCCTTGGGCACAGCCTTGCCTCTGGGCTGCTGGGACTCATCCTGTAGCCCCCTGGCTCCCCAAATGTAAAGGAAGCCAAAGCCATGCTTGGGGAGCATCTCCACAAAGCTTTATTCCCGTTTCAGAGAGGAGGACGAGGCTGATCACACGTTGTGTTCAGCGTGGTGAGTGCTTTCTCCAGGTTAGCTGCTGACACGTCTCTGCGCCGGCTCCTGAGCACCCTCAGCTCAAGGAAGTTCAGCGCTGGGGCAGAAGAACCCGCTGGCTTTCGTCTCCATAACAGCAGGCACAGTGCCAGCCCCAGAACGGATTGGGGGAATAATTTGGAGGGTGGTGCACAGGGGTGCAGTGTGGCTGCAGAGAGGAGCTCTCCTGCCCCAGCACACCCAGGCTGGAGGCAGGGGAGGGATGTTGTGCTTGGGCAGTGTCCAGGCTTTAGACACCCATGCAAAGCACGCCGGTGGTGTTCACTGCCGTGCCCGAGCAGGGAACTGGCAGTGCTGCAGATAAACGGGCAGGTGACAGAAGTCCGGCCAGGCAGCGTGCAAGGGCAGGCTGGAGGTGAGGAGATGAGTAGGACACGGAGGATGCCTGCGGAGGTGAAGGCTGAGCCACAGCCGTGCTGCAAAACCCCCTTGGCAGTGCTGTCCTCCATGCAACGATGGGACCTGGACCTGCTGGGTTTGGTGTGTGTGCGAGGGGCCTCAGCGTGCCCCCCGGGACAGCAGCAGGGACTGGACAGCAGCAGGGAGGGAGGTTAATGTGCTAGAGGTCCGAGGTGGCCAGGGTGGGTCTGCTTGGTGTCCCTCTCTTAAACTTCTGGGTGGAGGGTGGTCCTTGGGAAAGCGCTTGCCCCCCCACCGTGGTACCCCACAGGGTCAGTGAATCTTCTTCAAATGCAGGTGGATCCCGTTGCTGGACCTGAGGACTATCTGCGGTATCAGTATGGGAGGCTTGGATGGGTCAGGGAAGAGCTCGAAGCGGAGCAGGGTCAGGGCCAGAGCCACCTTCATCTCACTCATGGCAAACTGCTGCCCGATGCAGTTCCTGAGGAGAGGATGACAAACGCTCCTACTGCAGCCTTCATCCCCGACCGCCCCAGAGCTGGGCTCAGCCCATGCGCGAGCTTCTTGAAGCAGCACCTTTGGGGTGCTGGGGGACCTCCAGTTGCTGGCAAGGATGATGCCACAGCTTATCTAGGAATCCCCTCATGCCACATCAAAATGCACCCAGCTCTGCGGTGGGGTATTGCTGTTGTTTGTTAATAAGCATCGAAAAAAAATATTAAATTGAGGGAACGGAGGATTTCTTCACCAGAGTGCTGTATGGATCCAGCTCAAAACTCAGACACCTCAGAAAGGTTATTTTTAACCCTGTGTGGAGTACCTCCTCTTGGAAGTTACTGACACCTCAGTATCCTGCATCTGTCTATTGATACAGCATGGGAACCACAGAGACCTGGGCCCAGCTTGGCTTTGAGGTGCCCTAGGTATTTGCCTCTAAACAAGGGAGCCCATGTTCTCAATGCAGGCAACAGAAACTGTAAATATCTCCACATACCCACAAGAAAAGTGTGTGAAACTCTACAGCAACCACAGAGCTTGGGGTGTGGGAAATGCTCTGGAGCTGATGGAGCATGGTGGAGATCCTGTTGTGGAAAGCCTGCCTGAGTTGGGCAAGCCAGCTTGGCTTTTGGGCGCTGAGGGAGGATTAGCTTCAGGAGCTTGGCTCTAAGCTAGGTCTCCCATGCAAGGCAGCCTACAGGGAAGGAGAGGGATGAAGGATCTCCCACCTGGATCCAGCGGAGAAAGGCAGGAAAGCGTGGGAGTGCCTCTGTGCTGACTTCTCTGGAGAAAACCTCAGGGGATCATATATCTGTGGGAGCAACAAAGGCCGTTTGGTCAGAGTTGGTTCTGACATGGGCAGCACCAGCTTCTGCCCTAGTCCCCAAGGTAGGGCTGGATGTGGCCTCTGCTGCCACAGAGGAGCTGCAGCTGACATTCATCCCTCTGCAAAGCAAGCCAGGTGGAGGAGAAGAAGGCACTGATGGCCATGCGGATCTTCCCCTTGGAGATATCCAGATCACCCACTACAGCACCCAAGATGCCTGCAGGCATCTTCTCATCCACAGCAGCAATGATCAAGTCAGACTCCCTCCTGTCCGGAGACGCCTGATCCTGCCTCTCCAGAGAGCCACTGGAGAGAGGCAGCTGCGGACCTTCCTTCAGGTTTCCCAGCTATTTCTTTCCTTGAAGCCTCTAAGACATCAGCTTCGAATCACACACTGCTTGAGGGCTTGGGACTTCTCATACCACCCTGGGACCTAAGTCTATCCAGGGCAGCTGAAAGCAGTCTGAGTATCTCTGTGCCACCATGCAAGAAGATAGTCTATTCAACACCCTTTCCCAGAACTTTGTCATGTTCAAATCCTTTGGGGTGTTTGGTAACTTAATTGAACCTTGCATTTAGATATGGACTGTTGGAATAAGAGAGGAAAAAGAAAACATGGCAGGGAGGCACAGGCTTCCTTGTTCAAGGGGAGTGGATGTCTGGGCTCAGAGATCATCTTCCCCTTCTTGTTATAAAGGTAAAATACCTCGGGGTCTTCCCACACATCCCGGTTCCTGTGAATAGCAAATATGTTCAGTCCAACCTGGCAGCCTGGAAAAGAAAAGTGAAAAAAAGCTGATGCCATCTCAGAGTGAAGACCCAGGAGAGGTATTTGTGGGATGCTCTCCCTCCCTGGGCTCTGCAGGGGCTGTCACAGGAGATCTGGCAGGGACGATGCCCAGCCTGTCCAGGCAGGTCACCTCCTGAAACCCTCACATGGAAGAAACAATGGCCTCAGAGCTGGGCCCCATTTTGGTACCAGTGGATGAACTTTTAGTCTTGGCCAGGATCGATACTCTGCAAGTCCTCTTTGAGCTCTGTGAACACCCCAGTGCCCTGGAGCATGTCCTTGGACTCTCCCCAGCCACCCTTCCAGGAGAGTTGTGATGGTGAGCTGTGGTGGCCCTGCACAGCCCTTTGGAGAGAGAAGAGAGGCCAAAAGCCCCACCAGCCCCTCTGCACAGTAGCTCTAGCGAGGATGCCCCACTTGTCACAGACAGCAGTGTGAAGGATGAACAAACTCAACAGACCTGCTGGCAAGCTGCGTCCATCGGAAAATGTGACAGATTTAGAGAGGTATCGGGACACGGAAGGAACCGGTGGGAACAGGCGTAAGCTCTCTTTGATGCACATTGTGGTGTAAGTCATCTTCCCAAGGTCCTCCCTGAAAGCAAACCAGGGGGTCACGCTGTGTTTGAGTGGCAGCAATGAGGACACCAGCAACGGGAACTGGGTGGGCTGGACCACCGTGTCTCCCATTTCCTGCTGGGGTTTCTCCTTCTCCTTGTCCTCCCTTTGCTGCCAGCATTGCTACATGAAAAGCAGAATGCCCCAGTGCAGATGCAGTATAAGGTGGATGAAGTTTTCTTCTCAGGATGAGTGAAAAGAGTTCAAAGTAAAGGAATAAGAAGTCCTAGCTCACCACTCAATGGTATCTCGGTCTCCCAAGATCCCCTGGATCTCCTCCCTGCACCGTTGCTGGTACCCTGGATATAATGACAGGCAGTACAAGAGCCAGGAGATCCCGCTGGCTGTGGTATCATGACCCGCAAACATGAATGTGTCCACCTCAGCACGCAGGTCCTCATCGGATAGCCCGACTCCATTTGCATCCTAACAAAGAGGAGAGTATAAAATTTTCAAGCGCACATTAATTTGGCTTGCTCCTTTGGGCATAAAAATAACCCCAGATGCTGATGAAAGAGGGCCTGATTTGGAGTCTCTTGTATCTCCCTGTACATCAGGAAGTAAGCCAGTAGAAAATATATCCAATACATGTAAGAACAGTCAGACCCACTGATTGCTGACTCCGCAGTCAACAGAGCTACAGAGTTGGGCTTTGGTGGGATACCAGATCCTACCCCTTCAGAAGGACACCCTATTTGATCCCCTACCAAAGGTCCCTGTTAGGTTTTTCAGTAGTTTGGTTTGGACAACTTTTGTTTCAGACTGAGACACAAAAGAAAGCAGTGCCTCCAGAAAGACAGAGTGAGCACAGAGGGTATCTCCTTCCTGAACACCAAGTGGCAGCTTCTGCCCAGAGTATCTGAAGGTGTCTGTGAAGGTAGAACTACAGAAGGTAAGAAACAAAACCTCTTAAGAGGACTACAGCCAAGGTGGCCTCCTTGTAACCTTTCCAAAGATCTCATTCTTCTCTGGTTTCTGGTTTAAATTATTAATGAGCTCAATGAAAATTAACAAGGAAGATGAAAGTCTGTCCGAGCTATCTGTTCAATCACTGCAACTCACACATTTGTATTTCCTTCCCTTTCCATCCACCTTTCCCTAGGAAATCTGGAGTGCAGAAGCTGTTGCCAGCAACTCCAGCGAGTGGTGCTGAGCTCCCTGCTGATGCATCCTCAGTGCCACGCAGTTATGTTCTTTGGCATTTGATACGATTATTTCAAACATTCACCTTGGTACAAAGAAGAATGTCCAGAAAATCCAGGTGTCTCTTCTTCTGGATCTTGTGAAGTTCCTTCTCGCTGGAAAGCAACATCTTTCTTTCTTTTATTATCTTATCTGCATAGAAGAGTGATCAGTTAGATGTGTCCTGTCCCTCCAGAGACCTCATGTACTTGTCTGTTCGGTCAGCAGCTTGGACTCTGTTTAATGTGTAACCCTCTGGCCAGTGCATGCTGCAACCCCACTCCGAGCTGCTCCAGACACAAGTGGGGGAGAGCTTCAGCTGGGAGACGGGGCTGGGGAGAAAGGGGCAGAAATACCTGTGTGGGTATGGGCCAGCTTGCAGGCATCCTGAAAGTCACGGCCTTTGCGAGTCAAGCCATAGAAGACATCCTTGTAAGAAAAAGTCTGGACTCTATTGCTCACGAGGTAGCTCAGGTCATGAACAGCTCTGATATAATAGTCTGAGTTGCTGTAAGGCGACCAAGGTTAAAGCTGGTGTTAGCAACATGAGTGGGGAAACAGGAGCACTTGCCTTCCCAGAATCTGAAAGTTCAGCACTGACCTCTGAGTCTGACAGTTGGTATTACAACTGAAGGCGCATTTCATGATGCTGTCTAGCGTCATCAAGCTGACGTCTTGAAAGAGCTCCACTGACTTCCTCTCTGTGGTCTTCTTTTCCCATTTATCCTAGCGGTGGAGACAGGGGTAAGGAGGGACAGACTACCATCTGTGATCAGGTCATATTTTCCTGTCCCTCTCCGCAGATCCACACTGCTAAAGACTTTCTTTTCTGCAAGCAGAGGCCCTATTTCACTATATATTCTGTGAATCTAATCAAACTCTTCTGTGCATTTCTTTTTCCAGGTTTACCATTACTGGGCCAGGAAAGGATATTCTAGCAGTGGCTGATTTTATTGGAAAGCAGATGAAAGAAAGAATAAGTGGACTGGCCAGAGGAAGGCGAGGGGAGCAATTTCAGAACTTCAAAACTACCCAAAAAGTTCAGTGAAACCCTAGGAACCGTCTCTTTCCCTCAGTCATTCCCGGACCTGATTATTTTCGCTGGTGCACAGCTGAAAGGTAAAAGTAGCAGGAGTGGTGATTCTTACCAGCAGCACTTTGACCGAGTCTGACATCAGGGTCACATAAGATTTCAGCACGTTGTTATGAAAGGCTGGGGTGAGCAGCTTCCGATGCTGGAACCATTTGCTTCCATCCAAGATCAACAGCCCCTGCCCTGGCGACACAATGAGCAAAGGTGCAGTCAGCTCCTCCAGACTCTGAGCACGGCTCTGACAGCCTCGCTACTGCTTTTGGCCAAGCGCAGGCTAACGTGCATGGTCTGGGGGGAGGAAGAGTTGGTGGTGGGGCCTTTTCTCCAGCCTCTCTGAGGCCACTCACAGCGGCGCTCTTTGGAGAGAGGAGAAGCATGCCCGCATGTCCTTCACGGCAACAGGCTGTGCACACCTCATCTACCCTGAAACCAAAGCCTTGATGGCAGATGCACAGGACTTGCTCTCCCAGATGGGTTTTTCTGCTCCAAATTAAATACTTGGGTGCCTTTTGCAGCACACACTGACAGTTGTTAGCAGGACCCTGGAGGGCTACCTCAAAGCTGTGTGCAAGCCGTGAGCCTCCCTGCCCTTGGTGTGTCTCATCCCAGTTATCCATGGTAGCATTCAGTCCCTGAGCAAACTGAAAGTTGCTTTGTGCAGGCCAGGGTGTGTGACCCAAGGCAAAGCCACCTGATGTGCCCCATGACTAGGTGGGCACCACCAGTACTAACGCTCACACGTAAACAAACCCTCCCATTTGCAAGCTCTGGTTTTAGAACAGAAGAAAGCAAAATAAAGGACGACAAGAGAGAAGCTGATGAAATGTGTGACATGGCAGAAAGAGATAATGGAAGAGAATGATTTACCAATCCAGGGAACTACGAATTTGTAGGGTACGTCGGACTTGCGATCTGTAAAATAAAAAAGATACCAGAACTGTATGAATGACCAATGAATTCAACATAACAAAAAAGAAAATTCAGGATAAATTGACATTAGAGTTCGTCCTCTAAATCACAATGTAGAATTAGTCTCATTTCAATATGTAAAATACTCTAACACTAGAGGTAGAATTTAAAAGTGGTCTTCTACAAATATGACCTCAGTGGACTTGAGAAAACCAGAGAAAGGTATAACGAAAAACGTGTGTGGAAAAGAAATGGCTATGGCAATCTCAAAGTTGAGAACAATGGATGGGAGTTACTGGAGATGTCCATGTATGTACCACTCACAGGAATCATGCTCCACAGAAGGGAGCAGAGGAGGAGACTTGAGATGTCTTCTGAGACCCATTGCCATGCCAGCTCACCCATATTACTGGGTTTACTGGGAAGCACAGATATTGTGGTGGTACTGCCATAGAAGACAGTAAGACCGATGATAATGGAGACAGTGGACTGGGAGAAACCGGCACGTGGTCACTGTTTTGCATGAGAATACAAACTGCTCCATGAAACTTGGGGTGGGCTGGGAGCTGGCGAAGGGGAGCAAAGGAGGAATTGCAATAGCTGTGAAGGAAGCCAGCATAGGGGATGACTCCAGGCAAGGTTCTCATGATTTTCTCGGTAGGGAAGTGTCAAGGACATGACTTCCCAAAACCAGATGTAGAGACTTACCCGTTTGGCCAAATATACTTTTGGCATATTCAGGATGGTGGATTATTAGAAAGGGCAGGACTGGTCCAAACCATCTGGGAAAGGCATAGGGGTATTCTTCTCCCCATGACACCATCTGATTTAATATTTTATCTGTAGTTATCTGCAATGACAGTTAAGCAGGGACTGAATTCAGGCAGAAAAAGAGGGACGTGCTGCAGAGAGCAGAGGCTAAACTTGCCCTCTCATGGAAAGCACATGCAAGACATCCTCTCCTGGGAAACGGGGAGAGAGCGGGCAGACTTGCCACGGGGAGGCTTTCCGTGCTGCAGGTGGAGGAGATGCTGGGCATGGCAAAAGGACCGTGCACAGGCGGCAAAGCTGCCTGAGCTGCCATGTCCCTGCAGCACAAGGCAGCTCCATGGAGAATCCCTAGCTGGGGCCTGGCTGCAGTCGAGCCGTATTGGGACAGCCTGGGCTCACAGCGGCTTGGTGTCGCGCTCGGGAGCTACAGCTGGCATGGGCAATGCCAGGATGCCCAGTGAACAGGCCAGGGGGACCAAGGCTGTTATAACCCCGTCTGTAAATTCAGCAGCGCAAGGTGGCCATGCAACGTGAAAGCAAAAATATCTTCACTATAGAAGGATGAAAACGGCTGCAATAAAATGCCCTGCTTTTGTGGCCATGTCTTCTTAAGTGGCTGTAGGGGAAGCGACTCTTATTGGCAGAAGGTTGAATGCAGAAGAAAGACATTTTACGGTTGCTTATATTTAAATAACTTCATGAAAGTCTCAGAAATCACCTAACTCCATGTTTAAGCACATGATCGAAAACAACGTGGCTCTGTTTTGTACCAGAATGATGCCCATCTCATATCCAGGCACCCTTTCTGCCTCCCCTGCAAAAGTCTTGGCACTCCCTCTGCAGAGGTCCTCTCCTGTAGGAAGGGACACGAGCAGGGGACATGCACACCCCACCCGGTGCGCCCTCTCATCCTGACTCATACCTTCCACAGTTGTTGGGACAAACCCACCCTGACTGAGTCCACCTCCCTCCTTACCAGACGATTGTGGCCATAGAGCCAGTGTTTTGGGGGACCAGGGAATGCCTCCAGAGCTTTGATGAGTTTCTTCCTCTCCCGGTAGAACTGGGCCACCTTCAGCAGCACAAAGATGACGCCAAGCACCACAGACAGCTGCAGAATGACAGCAGAAGGTCTGGCTATGTTGTCCAGCAGAGACGCCATGCTGGCCCTGCATCCGGGATGTCTGACACTGCCTTCTCCTGCCTGCTTCTCTTCTGCTCCTCCCGTGCCTGTGCCTGACGGGGAGCTAGGTGCAGGTAAAAATCCTCTCCCTCCCGCTCTGCTGGAGCTGAGCCTGGTGAAGTGCTGCTGGCAGCAATTTATAGCAGCAGGAGCATCATGCTCCACAATGCATCAGCTTGGCCGGCAGCCCGATCGCCTGCTGCTCCCATTCACCCTTCAACCTACTTCCAGCAACCGGTGGATGGAGGTGGCTTGTTAACAAACAACCCGTACATATTTGCGACTTTCTTTGAAGTCCCATACACCCCAGCAGTGAGGGGAAGCACTCACAGTGATCCACGCCCAGGTGGACGAAGCCATAGGAGGGAGCAGGTAAGAGGTAGCCAGGCTTGGGCTCTGGCTGAGCTCCGTGCTGTCCTCAGCCAAATTCACGTCTGGAAGCCGTTCATCCGCCCGCATGAAGTGAGGAACAAACGGGCCACCTCCGCCAAACACACGGGCTGGACGGATCCAGCTGCCTCCAGCTGTAAAAACAGTGCTCTGAGTCGCTGCAGCGTCACGCAGCACCGCCGGGCTATAATCAAGAGAACGGACATAACCCAACCAGCACACAAGGGACTGTGGCCCTGCTCTGCAAGAGGTCCTACCATAGACAAGTCAGGAGACAAAACTGCTGCCCAGAAGAATGGCCATGGTCAATAGATAAGACAAGGAGAGGGAGAGCAACAGAGCAGTAAAATGAGCTGCAGCAAGATTGAGGGCATGTCTAACCTGACAGGAAGACGTGACGGGAAGGTCATGTTCCCTCTACAGTCCTGGCGAGTCCTCCTTCCCCTGTCTACACGGCATCTCACCATCCTCCAAAAAAGGCTCCACATCACTGCATTTACCTCTCCAACACAGCGCTTGGTTGGGCCCCAGGTAGGACCCCTTCTAGCAATCCATGAGCAGATCCTGCTGGTTACCTGGGCTCACATCCCATAGGTGCAGAAGCCTGGAATGGCTTGCAGGGAACTGGGGGGTTGGTGGAGGACTTGGGCTGTAAGCCTGCTGCATGTGGGTGACTCCCAGGCATACTGCAAAGAGGAGGACCCCCAGATGGGCTGAAATAGTTTCCCGTTTGGGTTTTGGGATATTATGAGGATCAAATGAGTCATCAGCTGCTGAACCTGGTAGTCTGACATGCTACTACATAGGGGATGCTGAATTTTGTGGGTGTTTCTCTTCAACTTAACATGTCTCTGAGACGAGGGTCTTCTGATGTTTGGGGACTTTCCTTTAGTTTTTAGTCTAAATTACACCATGGCCAATTGAAACCCATGTTTTTGCTAGTAGAGTAATTTTACTGAAAAATCTACAGTTTATCTGGTATTCCTTGTCCAGATGTATCCTTTTTATAATGACAGAGACATGGAGATCGCTGGCTGAAGTGAATCTGCACAGCCCCAATGAAAATACTTAAACCTTTCAGACAGAAAGAATATATGAAAAAATCTCACAAGACCCACTGTTTGGGAATTACCTGACTCCACAAAAATGTCTGAAAGTTAGTGAAGTGCGTAACTTTTCCCTCAGCTGGCTTGTGGCCTATTCGTTAATTAATGATTGCAAAGACAAAGCCCTGGGTACAGATGGTACCATTTATATTTCAGTCTCAGTGACAAAGTGTCTGGCTGCTACAAACCCATGCGAGGGATTGTAGATATATTGCTCAGCCACTGTGATATGCTGCTCCTTGCAAACAGGCTGAAGGGTATGGCGTGTGCCAGTTTGAGCGTAGCACAGGGAGGTTCCCAGCTGTGAAAGCTGGACTCATCCTGCTCTCCTTGAGAGAAAAATCAACAGACTGCAGAAATGCTTAGGTGTGGTGCATGGCACTCCTCAAGAAGAAGTGTTGCTAAAGCAACTCCCTTCTCATTTGCAATCTTCACATGCAACTTCTCTGAGCTCTCAACCCTTCTTGGGAGCTCACAGTATAAAGCCCCATATCTGAGGGCATTTGGGACAGTTTTACTTTGGATCCGTGCAGATTCCCTTGCTGAAATGCACAACCTAATTCAGCATGGCTTTTTTTTCTCTTTATGGGTGGGTATACTAGTGCACAGATCAGGAAGACTCAGCCTGACCCTCTTTCCAACACAAGCACTGCAATATTACCTCTGGGTCCTTGCAAGGCAGGAGATTTGTCCTCCCTGCCACACAGCTAGAGGATGCTGAGTGCTGTACAAAGACTCAGCCTCACAGCTGAATGGTTCACAGATGGACCCTGGCGGGTTCAGGTGCCTCCACCTTCACATCCCTTGGCGGGATGTTGGACTATGCATCCCACTGCTTCTGTCTCCTCTTGGAAGTTCAGCTGTGGATTTTCTGGGTGAACGTGGATCCCTCTGATGTTGTGAGCTGCTGACATTAGCTAGTGTGGTACATGGTCTCTATCATGTGTATCATCACCTAGTTCTCAGGTGGTAAGATATTTTGCAAATACTCAGGCATGATGTGTTGGAAGTGGCAGTTTCTAACAGTGGCCTCCAGCTCCAGCAGTGATGATGTTTCAGGAGCTCCTCACACACTTCTGGGTTTGCATCCTGAGGTTGGCAGCCTGGACATTTCCACATAAAATGGGATGAGAAAGCTGACATTGAGACACCTGCTACCGTGGGTACCCAGGGCACAAAAGGCACCGGGCATGTCAGCTAGCTAACAGTCAGCTCCCACCATGCATGTCCAGATGCCTGCTAAAGTTTGGGCTGAAGAGTGGGTCTGTTCATTACTTCTTCACGTTGGTAGTAGAAGACTGCTCTAGAAACACACTTTTCTCTTGAAAGGCATCAACTCTATGATCTACTCTTAGTCTCTTCCCAGGCTGCAAATACCCTTTTGCTAATCTGCCAATGTTGTCTATAACACTAAGTTTCTTCGGCATTTCCCTAGAAATAATGATTACATAAGTTCCTCAGCTGGGATAAGGTGACCTGGTCAACACTACAGCTGTCCACATGGCACTGGGCTTTTGTTAGCATGTCAGGAAGATGTATTGCGAAGAGCCAATGACAACACCTGAAAATCTCTTATATCTCCTCAGACTCAGGGGTTTCGGCTGCATGAGCCGTCCTGGCGCATTTCTTCATCTCCCGAGAGTGACTGTCCCCTGAACTGGACCCCGGTAACCTACTTTAAGATGGTGCCTCTGGTTCTTCAGACTGGGAAGAAGAGGAAGGAGGACTTAAATCCTCTGGCTGGCATTTGTCATCCTGCTTTCTTCCCATGACCATTGCTGACATGCTGCACCCTTTGGGCCAGAGCCTGGTAAGTCATTACAGCCACATCCATCAACAATTTTAAAATTTAAGGAACATACTGACTCTCCTTGTGTTGCCTTGGAGAACATCCCTGGCAGGCACTGAACAGCGTTAGCTTTTCACACACTTGGCCATCTTCATGAGACTAAGCGTATCTCGTTACGCCACGCCAGCTGGATCTGTGCGAAAGTTCAGAGAAGAGTTAAAGGTTGTTCTTTGGGGGGCAGAAGGCTGCAGGCTGTCAGGTTAGGCATTTGTTAGGGAAGCCTTTGACTGTAGCCAGAGCAAGAGGGACCCGATCTGCCACGACAACTTCACACTCCTGAGCAGGAGCACCTGACTCTAGGGACCTCATGGCCATGGAAGGTGTAGGAGAAACATCTAGTACCTCTAGCTCTTCCTATGATCCTCCGCCTGTCCTGCAGCACCGTGATTAACAGGCTTCCCATCAGGAGAGGAGGCAGTGCAGGCTGGTTGGCCGGCTGGCCAGTTGCCTGGTTGGCAAGGTGGCTGGGAAGCATGTGGATTGCAGTTGTTCGGGAGGCTCCTGCTGAGGCTTCTTGCCTACCTGAGGAGATGGAGAAGGATGAACATGCAGCACAAGGAGCCACTTCTGGGCTGCCTGAGCCAGATCTATGGCTTTGCAGGCTGCCTTGAAAATGTGGGGCTGACCTAAACAGATTGGGCAGGCGAAGAGCGTGAGGACAGTGATGTTACCGTGCGTTTTCTCCTGTTATCACATGAGGTCACAGAGAGGGTTTGGACAGGTCTGCCGTGATGCTTGGGATTAACCTTGAAGTTAGGTTCAAGTGGTGTACGCTACAAGAGACCCCATGCCCCATCTGCAATGCATCATGGGCTCTGCCCCAAAGCTGTCCCTCCTCCAGGCTTTTTTTCCTCTCAACCAGCTCTGAAATGGCCTTTAGGCCTTTTCAGAGACCCTCCCTCTAGGAAATAGTCCATGAACAACTAGCCTCTCGTCTGGCCTTGACTGTGACTATGGATGGGAGGGAGGAGAAGGGGAGCTCCATGGAGCTGAGGACATTGGAAGGTGAGATTGCTACTGTGGGTCCCTCGTGTGAAGACCTGCAGCATGCTTATAAATCCAGCAATGTCATGTAGTTGGGTGCCTTACAAGGTCCACATAAGGAACACAGGGAGAGCTGGGGGTTGAGCCTTTGGTTAGCACCAATGGAGCTGTTTTGGGATGTCCTGTGGCACCTACCCAATTGCCAGACCATCTGATCTGGATCCGACCAGCACCTTCCAACAATCACCTACAAAATAACTCAGAAATCCTGCAAGACCCACAGGTGGAGGGGCCAGACTGGTGAAATTGCTGGCACAGCATCAGGTGAAACTTTCATAATGACACAGAAATTCTCACTGGTGACAAAGTCCCTGGACAATGGGTTTGACCATGGGTCAAACTGAGCAGGGTGGATTTTTACCCACCTGGCTCCCTGACAGTTATTTAATGACCAGTAACAACTGTTGAGCATGGAGCCAAGGGGATATGGGTTGTCTTGAAGGTCAAGTGAGATGTCAAGTGTTGAGCTGATAGGGAGGAGCCACAGGGAACAGAGTGGCTAAACCCACATTTATAGAGATTTGGAACAAGAATCGGAGCTTGGGTGATAGCAAAACTGGGTGTCTAATTCAGCCTCCAGCCTCCGCATTTTCTGTTTCACCAGTGGAGGGGAGAGAAGCACCTTTCTCACGTATTTCAGAGATTTCATGGCAAGAGGGTCTATGAACATTTGATGTGACACTGTTTAGCACAGCTTGGGGGTGATAACTCAGGGGGTTTTGCAGGGGAAGAAACCATGGAAGTTCAAAAGAGAAAGAGAAGTGGCCGCAGAGCTGCAAGTGGAGAAACGTGAAAGGGGACAGCACTGGTCTGGTCATCGTAAGGGGCTGGGACAAGACCAGAAACAGTCTGCTTAGCACCGGGAGAACCTACAGCCCTGTTGCTTCCAGGTGTCCCGACTGAAGTAAGGAGCCTGCAAAAGAAGATCTCAGCATGAAGATGCATCCACGAGAGTCTCCTGATAGCCAGAGTGGTGTGGGGAGGTTGGCAGGGTGAACAGAGTCTTGTCTTGACCTTCTGGACATCTAAGGCTGGCAAAACTACAGTTGGGTGTTAAAGGACACGTGGAAGTTCATCAAATATTTGCAAAGAGCCTCTGCACGGTTGGCTCGATGCTGTGGATGTCCACATGATGGCAGTGTATGCCATGACAGGTCGTGCCATAAACGTTAAAAAAACCCAAACGTTACACTGAAGAATTCCCATCCCGTACCACAACCATGGACACATCAGTCTGTGGAAGTTGCTTTCAGGGTCTTGGGAATTTCTCCACTTAATTTAGACACCTAAACAGAAGAAGGAGAGGATCTTCCTCCCTGATTGAACTCATACTCTTGGCATTCATTGCAGAAGAACTCTTTTACTGAGCAGGTGAAATTTAGGTGGCAAATCAATACTTTGGCCCAGAGCGTGACCTTGCAGCAGCTGCTTTCCCGGGTGTGCCTGTGTTTATTCGGATAGGAAGAAGAGTCCAGGCCCATCTGTCCCTGTGTGTTCCTGCAGTGCTTAGTGCTGACAGATGAAATGTCGCTGTAATGCCAAAAAAAATAATAACGTTTCAGGCTTCCAAACACATGATATAGGAGGAAATCACGGCAAGAGCCCAGCAAGTTTTGCAGAGTAATGTGAGCTGCCTGGATCCCATCTGACCACACGTGTCTCGAGGATGAATTTATATCTGGAAGCATTTAATACAACTGTCTTACAAATATGTTGCAACACTTATTTAATTTACAGGCTGCTTCCAGTGTAAAATCCCGGTGGGGTTTAGATGGAAATTGCTGGTACCATCTGATAATGGGCTTGCCTGGAGAGCGGCGTGGGTCCTGTGCGGGGACCGCATTCCCCGGCGGTGTGAGCAAGCTGCTCTCGCCCCTGTTTCTGCTGCTCCCGTTGTGCTTGGCAGCATGTGCGAAAGTACCACCACCACATTGCAATGGACGGGTACCCTTCACATGGCTGGGACGTGGCTGTGCAGCTATAAAGACAATCTCTGTGGGGAAAGGAATAACTGCGTGAATAGATGGCGTCTTTGCTCTGCCGTTACTGAAAGACCAAGCTACACCAATGAGAAAAATCCAAGATCTTTTTAACCAAAACAAACTTATCCTGTTGCACCCCGCATAGCCCCTCTCACGAATTCTTGTTAAATTAGTTATCTGAAGGTCTGAATCAGGCAGCCCAAGGCCAGCTCATCATCTTTGCAATTACCCTTTCTGCAGAAAGTAGGGAAGGATTAAAGAATGAGGTAACCTCTCTGCATCTAGTCCTTGGCTGTCTTTATTGCTCTCAGTTATACATCCCATGTGACTAGGTCTTTTTATTACTACCATGTCTCTAATATCTAGGAAGGGAAAGGTAACTGGGGGGACGGACTCTCAGAAATTACATTCTGGAAAGATCTGGCTCACTCTGGCACTGGGACACAGTTGCCCCAGAAGCCCTGTTGCAGCCTCAGCCCAGCTCTCCAGTTCAAAAGCAGAGCGGCCATGGAAGATGTGGGATGCAGGATGCGGGATGTGGGATGATGCAGGATGCAGGATATGAGATATGGGATGCGGGATGCAAGATGCGGGATGTGGGATGGTGCAGGATGCAGGATACGGGACGTGGGATGCAGGATGCGGGATGCAGGGTGCGGGATGCAGGATGTGGGATGCAGGATGCAGGCTGGCTGGCCTGGCATGCAGCGCTGGCCCACGTGGCTCGGGGAGACTGGGAGCTGGGCTGCCACGCGTGGCGTTATTTAGAAGAGCTCCTGGCCTCGGAGGGTGTTAGCACCAAGGAGAGCTTTGTGGGCAGATCTGATGTTGGGTTTGGGTATGTGACTGCAGGGGGAACCGGGCTCCGCTCCGTTCCCCTGCCAAGAACCCACGAGCACAACGCAGAGAGGAGGATGGGAATGCTGCAGAGCACCTTTCCTTTTCCTCTTCAGATATGAAGAGGCAGATTTTTAGGGAATCCTAAAAGTCACAAGAGGGACAACGACTGAGCAGGGTGAAGGCAGGAGCAGCCTGGCTTTTCCATCCCAGGGCCAGGAATATTCACGTTGGACGATCCAGTTGGGAAAGCAGCAGTGCAGCCTTTCCTCTACCCCCGATTCAGTCCGCTCCCAAAAACCAGACCAGAGGTAATCTGCTGTAGCCTTACACCACACTCATTGCCTTCTTCGGGCTTTCGGATTATGCAGCAAAAATGGTGACCTGCTCTTAAAAGCTCTGAAAATGCAGATTCCCCAGGCAACCTATGCCAGGGCTTAAGAAACCTTAGGGAGTGCTTTATGCTATGAAATCTATATCTACCTAAACACAATTTAGCAGCTGCCATTTATTTACATGAGGACTGTTATGCCAAGTTCCCCTAGTTTGATCCCCTTTTACCTACACTCCCTTTCAGTGGGTACACTGTGATTTCAGCCTTGTGCACTTGCTCATCAGATGTTCTTGCTTTAATCTTTCACATTTGCATGCCAAGGTTCATCCAGTCCTTTTTAGATGGTATTTTTTTCAAATCTTATCTTTAAAAGAAAATTGAATCCAATATAGAGATGCATGTCATTTACTTCTAGTGACTTCAGCTATTTTGATTAAAAATGTTCTCCTTTTACACTTTAGAATATGTAGGCAAGGTACATTTTGGAGTAAATGCAGTTGCCTTTATACTTCAATCTCCAAACAGGGTTGAAGGACACTGTCTCATTTCATCTAGTGAAAGGAGATGCAAATGAAAAATTTTTGAGAAATATTTGTATATCCAAGTATGATGTTTGCTTTGATTACAACAGCAGGATATTATTGATTCGCATTACCTTTGTGAGCCTCTATATCTACAAAATACCTTTTGGAGAGATTGCTGCCTATCAGTCATTTCCCCTCTTGGTTTTGTGCAATGGCTGTGCCTGCTCTTGTGCTTTGTGCCTGTGCTTACGGACTCGCATCCTATTCACTTGAGCATTTTTTCAATTTATCAAGATAATTTTGAATCCTAATACCACCCTCCAAAGTGCTTGCAGCTTCTCATAGTTTTATAATATTTTACATTTTAATAAGCATATCGTGTCTCTCTGCATTGCAGGGATATCTCTGATTTCAACTCAAGAGCTGCGCCTCATCTGAAGAGGGGACAGGCAACTGGAGCGTGCGGGCATTTGCCCGGGCTGCCCCGGCGCGGCGGCTGCAGCCGCAGTGAGCGTCCCCTGCAAAGCGGGTGCTGTACCATCGTGCCGACGTTCCCGCTTCTTTGAGAGGAGCTGGCTCAGGCAGAAATAAATTGCATTAACTTGGAAACGAAAATAAGTTGAAGCGGGATTCAGTTTTCCTGGCATAGGTGGAAAGCCAACATTGCCGAAGGGCAGGAAATAGAGATGAAAAAGCACATGGAAAAGCACATTTACTGAGAAATCTTATTTTCATTTTACTTTCTAGAGTCCTGATCTGTATGTATATAAGTGAGAGCAACTGCTCAGACTGCATGCCGATTGAGCTGCCTTTTGACAAGAACTGCCTTTACACATAAGCTTAAACGTATTTTTAAAATCTATCTTTCTCTAAGTTCAGATTTGTTCTGTGGGTGGAATTCATTACAAAGGAAGGGAGTAGCATCATCGTTCAGATTATAATGGGGGGTTCAACAAGTTTCTCATTTTTTCTTCAGTAAATATTTTTCTTCCTGGGAGGCTTTACCTCTGAAAAGTCCTGGTTTTCAAAGGAATGAGGAGTTTGAAAACAGAAATGGCATTTTGAATCTCTTCTGCTTTTGAGTCCAGAAAATAATAATTGGGTTAGACTGAAGTCTGGCCTGATGCTTTTTTTTTCACGTGCTCTTTTGGCATAAGTATGGCATATAAAATAATCTGCCGTACTCTGAAATCCCTGCTAACCCACCCAGACCAGCTAAGGGAAGTGGGGTAACCCCGATGGCTCAGGCTGGCCCCTGAGCTCCCCACTTTCCTAAGCTCCATTCATGCTTTTCCATGAGAAGTTGCTGTGAGCTTTATTTTTAAAATTATTATTTATTTATTATTATTTATTTATTAATTATTCTTTTTTAAATTATCAATTCGATATCACAGATTTTCAAATCTTTTGCCTAAAAAATAGTAGGTCTTCCTGCAAACCTTTTCCAGGGACACATAGTGCTCTCAATAAGCAGGATGGACTCAGGAAGGTGCGCGCGGGAGGGACAAGGCTGGGGCACGCTTCCAGCACTGCTGATGGGTCCTGGCCCTGAGGATGCATGAACTACCTGATCTGGCAGATGCTCTCCCGGCTGCTTTCGCAAGGTGATGGTAATAGCGAAAGGTTGTTTCTAGGTTCTCTCACCTACTTGGCTTGCGCTCTGCATGGTCCTGCACATCAAACTTAGGTGCTGAATCCACATATCTGGTGCTACTAAGCCTTTCTTTAGCTTTAAATCTTTTGTCCTTTGCAAACTCGAACTGAATTTTAAATTGCACTTGTAATTTGCCCCTGTTCCCACTGGTGGGGTGTCTGTGCATTTCCATGGCCCTGCAAAATAGTTCCTGTGGGTACATTTTCCGTGGGCATAAGGATCAAAGGAGTTTCTGGTGGGTCACAGCGCAGGGTTGGCTCCATTTGTGGCCAGTTTTGTTCATTCGGTCTCTGGCTGTGGTGGTCTGATCACAAACTGCTTCAGGTCTCAGCACAGGAGGAGAGAGGAAAGGGGCTTGACTGGCACCTCATCTTTCCTGGAGGGTCTGTACTGCCTCAGCTCACCAGCTGGCAACCTGTGGCTCAGGTCTCACTTGAAATGGTAAATTAAGGGGTCACAATCCCTTAAAGGCCAGGAGAGGAATGGCAGGTACAAGGTGATGCAACCTTGCTCCATCCTCCTACCACCAGAGCACAGACCTTCTGCTGGTGAGTCATCTGCACCGTGGCCTTCTTAGCACGGGGCCCACCTGCCTTGATGTAAACAACGCTTTCCTCAGCATTCACCAGTTTTACTGCTGTCCCTTGTGTTCTTGGTCATTGATACAGGCCATTTTTGCAATCTTTGCTTTATATTCTTCCTTCTAGTGCTTTCAAACACAGCCATTTCCATTCGCGCTCCATGCACAGCACTCCTGCTGTCGCTGTGGTGGGTCTTCGCATGGCTCTGCTGTGCTGAGCTCCGCCACGCTGGGTCTGTTCAACACAAAAGGATGACCGTGGGTTTGCATGGGAATGTTGGCTTCACCCCAGATACGTAGCTCCTCAGCTGCTGTAGCTGGAACAGCCCTAGTTTAGTAACCGAGGTGAGGCGACTTTGCAGCTTTTACCCAATCAGCTTTTACCCAGTGACCTTGAAATATGATTGAACATAACTGAAGAAACTAGCTCTTATCAGCTTATTACTTGCCATATCACTAGAGCAGCTTTGAGCTAGGTGTGACCGAGCAGCTTTGAGCTAGGTGCATTTACTCCTTTCCTGCTGGACCAGAGCCTCATCAGGAGGAGATAAATCATTGCTTTCCTTTAACTTATTCCAGGATGTGGAGTGACCCAAGTTTTTCTCCTTGCAAGCTATGGATGCAAATCCATGGCAGGGTGGGAATCTTTTGGTATTTTTTGTGTACTCAGGCTTAACAAAGTTGTAACTGAATTCAGGGTGAAGCTGGATGATGCAGTCGCGTCCTTCGTGTTACCCATGCATGCAGGTAATTTCTTTCTTTTACCATTTCTTCTGATATGGGACATTACTGAATCATAGCAGCGGCTTCAGGGCAGCCTGGAGGTTTTGCTCATGGGAGGGATTAATTTGTGGCTTGGGTGCCTGGAGCACCATGAGGTATGGGGATCGGAGGTGAGGCTGGCTGATGGAGGTGTCTTCTCGAGGCAGCTTGGCAAAGCGAGCACCCCAGGGCAGGCAGGTTTTATCGATGGTGGCTGGATGTGCTGGCACAGAGGTAAGTGGAGAGGACACGGGAGCGGTTTGTGGGGGGCTTGGTGGTAGCCTTGGATACAGCTGTGGTTAGAGGAGATACAGGTGACGGGGCACAGGAGGTGCACGGGCAACCCTATTTGCACAATATACTGGCCTGGGTTTTGCAGCTTCTCAATTACAGCTGTTCTGAGGACACCTTTGGTGTGACATTTGCAGTGGGTTGGTAATATGCTCAGAGTGTGAGATGACACAAGTTATTTGTATTGTCTCTATTATTTATTATGGGCATCCTTTGTGTATTTAAAATTAAAATTGGACAAAACCTTATGTTTGATACAACCTTCTATTAATGGGGCTCACCAGTGACTGGGCTAGTGGTGTTGATAGTGTAGCACAGTGTACCCCACAAAAAGGTCCTCCTGTTTCCCCTGCTGCTTTCTATCTCCCTTATCTCTGCAGATCACAGAATCACAGAATCACAGAATCGTTTAGGTTGGAAAAGACCTTTAAGATCATCGAGTCCAACCATAAACCTAACACTACCAAGACCACCACTATACCATGTCCCTAAGTACCTCATCCAAACGGCTTTTAAATACCTCCAGGGATGGCGACTCAACCACTTCCCTGGGCAGCCTGTTCCAATGCTTGACAACCCTTTCGGTGAAGTAAAATTTCCTAATATCCAGTCTAAACCTCCCCTGGCGCAACTTGAGGCCATTTCCTCTTGTCCTATCACTTGTTACTTGGGAGAAGAGACCGACCCCACCTCCCTACAACCTCCTTTCAGGTAGCTGTAGAGAGCAATAAGGTCTCCCCTCAGCCTCCTTTTCTCCAGGCTAAACAACCCCAGTTCCCTCAGCCGCTCCCCATCAGACTTCTGCTCCAGACCCTTCCCCAGCTTCGCTGCCCTTCTCAAAGGCAGTCTTACTCCACAGCAGCCTGGTCGCGATGCCAGAACTGCAGCGGATGTCACTGTGACACTAATTGCAACAGCAGCATTTGGGATTTCCCCGTTTGACACTTTCTACCCCAATAATGATTTCTGCAGAGGCAGAGGACAGCTCACTAGTGTCCCCCAGTGTACCTCAAGCATACAACTCTCCTAACTTTATCAGCTTAGGAAAATAAAAAAAAAAAAGAGAGAAAAAAACCTTTCTAACTATCAGAACTCCTCCCTTGCACCTTTAAATGAAGGTTGCACGTTGGACCCCTGTTAAGGGGTTGCCCATGGAAGGAGATGCTGCGTTGGCTGCAGCTGGAGACCCACGGGCAGGGGCCCGGTCGGACACCCCCAGGGTTGTCTCTTGCTACTCACGGGTTTCCTCTTCATCTCCCATTTGTAAAGGGGTTTTACACCGTATTTGTGACAAAGTGAGCAAGCATCAGCAATAAAAACCGACGCAGATGCTGTTACAGGAATAATTATTGGCTTATTAACACAAAAATTACAGAATATTTTGCAGTTTAGGCAGAATTTCAGAGCCCAAACCGGAATTAGTGTTTTCAACAAAACAGAGACACGTTGAGTGCGAGAAGGGAGACAGAGGTCTGCCACGGGCTGTCCCTGCTGCAGGAGAGGAGGGCTGACCTCTAGGCACTGAGGAAGGTGCTGATGACAGAGCAGGGCTGGGAATGGTCATGGGTTCGGCCAGGACATGAGGGCGAAGGCAGGATTTGGTAAGGAGGAAGCTGGTGGGACCTGTAGATGTTCCCAGGCCCCTTGCAGTGGGAGGACAGCCCTTATAGCCCCTTCGGTTGGGCTCTGCGGTGGGGCGAGGGGAAAGCCAGCAAAGAGGCATGGCCATGCCTGGCTGCTCTGAGATCCAGGCTACCTGGGCCCAAGCCAAAAAGGGTTTTCAGCTGGTGGAAGAAGCACGTAAATCAGGAATCCTCATCCCCAAGTCCTGCCCTGCACCTTTTGCCCCAGAGAAACATTGTCCTGTCATCTGCTCGGTCCCTCCCTCCGGCAAAGGCAGGACATTTTCCAGCATCAGCGGATTTTCTTTAGATACAGGTGAATCCCGTTCTTGGAGCGAAGGATGATCTGAGGTATTTTGCAGGGAGGCTTGGCGGGATCGGGCGAGAGCTCGAAGCGGAGCAGGGTCAGGGCCAGTGCCACCTTCATCTCGTTCATGGCAAACTGCTGCCCGATGCAGTTCCTGGGGTAAAACAGAGCAGCTCAGCCACCCGATCTCAGCATGGGCACCACCCCATGGCTGGATCCCAGCCCTTTCACACCAGCACACAACCCTTCCCCTCTGCAGCTCTGGGGGCCCCGGGCAGCGTTTTGGGTGGCAAAAGCAGGGGCATGGGCTGAGCAGGGGAAATCTGGGGGTGCATCGGGGGAGAGGAGCTCCTGGATGTGTGTTCAATGAGCACAGAGGGGGAGGGGAGATGGGGAAGCCAAAGGAGAGGCCAGCAGAGCCGAGGCAGCGGGTTTCCAAGCAGGAGGATCTGCAACACGTTTGCCTTGTTGGGGTGAGCACAGGGCAAAGAGAAGGATTGGAAGGAGGGGACAAGGGGATCAAAGGATGAGGGGGTGGGATGGGGTTTCTGCATCAAGGAGAGAAGGAGAGCAGGAGAGCCCAGGATGCTGCAGGCTCCCTGCATGATGCCAGCAGGATGCTCGGCAGCTTTGGGACCCCGCTCCCCATCCCCAAGAGGGGCCCGGCGATGTTTCCTTCCCGTTTTGCCTGCTGGTATCAGAACCCCTCTGCGGCACAAACGCTTGTTATATGCTCGTGAGCTATTTAACGCTGCAGGGCCAGGACTTCAGGTGGCGGTCTCTGAAAGCACTCTGCGAGTGCTTCCCCGATAGCCATTATAACAGCAGCACACACTTCTTGGGCTGAGCAGTTTCCAAGGACGCATGTTTTCTCTCCCCACTACTCCTTCAGCGTTCAATACACTTTACCTCATTCCAGCAGAAAAAGGCAGAAAGGCGTGAGAGTGTCTGCCGGAGATGTTCTCCGGGGAAAACCGCAAAGGGTCAAACACCTGGAAATGAAGAATACGCAGCAAGAAAAAGCAATTATTTCGGGAACACAGTTCTGACCAGTATCTTCAGAAATGCGACACCCCATAATTTCTGAACAACCCCATTGGAGAGAGAATTCATTTTGAGATGGACTGCAACTCATACACCAGACTCCCTTGCTTTCCACTGGGCAATGGTGTTGCCAAGACAAACCAGACATAGATATGAAGAAAACTGGGGAGCCAGGACTCAATTCTCCACCTGAAGGCTGAGCAAAAAAAATCATCTTTTTGCCTGTTAATACAACAAGCTCTTCGGAGCACTTTGTCTTACTGGTTGGGCAGCACCCAGCCCTAACGCTGCTGTCTGACCGCCCTGTGCCGCAGCTGGCCGAGACTAACACAAGGTGGTCAGGACTGTCGTGGTTTAGCCCCAGCCGGCAGCCAAGCACCCCGCAGCCGCTCGCTCACTTCCCTCCCCCCCGGTGGGATGGGGGAGAGAATCGAAAGAGCAAAAGTAAGAAAACTCGTGGGTTGAGATAATAACAGTTTAATAATTGGAACAAAATAATAGTAATAATAATAATGAATTCTAATGAGAGGGAAAAAAACAATGAGAGAGAGAGAGGAACAAAACCCAAAGGGGGGGGGGGGGGGGGGGAAGGAAAATATATATATAAAGAAAAAAAAAATTACAACCGCTCACCACCCGCTGACCGACGCCCAGCCAGTCCCCGAGCAATGATCGCTACCCCCCGGGCAACTCCCCCCAGTTTATATACTGGGCATGACATCATATGGTATGGAATAGCCCTTTGGTCAGTTTGGATCAACTCTCCTGGCTGTGCCCCCTCCCACTTCTTGGGCACCTGGCAGAGCATGGGGAGCTGAAGGGGGAAAGAATCCTTGACCAATGTAAACACCGCTTAGCGACAGCCAAAACATCAGCGTGTTATCAATATTCTTATACTAAAATCCAAAGCACAGCACTATACCAGCTACTAGAAAGAAAACTAACTCTATCCCAGCCGAAACCAGGACAATGTCTCAGCCAAAGATGCTCAGCAGCAAGGGAGGGCTCTGCTCTCCTGCTAACAGGTGAAGAGGGCATTTGAAGAGGCACAGCATAAAGGGGAAAAATTATTAGAAGGGCAAAAGAAAACTTACCAAAGGGTCTTTCCATACCGTGGGGTTTCTATGAATGAGATAAATGCTTATTGCAGCGATGCTGCCTGTAAAGCAATCGAGGAGGAGAAAAGGGCTCAGTGACAAAGAAACTAAAGGAGAAGTTGCAGCCCGCTCACACAAAGGTCTGTCTAAATCATCATGGTCTTATCTGTCAACTGGAAACCAATGAGGGTTTTGTCATTGGCTTCAGAGAAAACTAAATATTTTCCATTTGTTTAGTTGTAAGCAGCCAAACAGTGGAAATGAGGAAGGCACTGGCACCATAGGCACATTGTCCCCCCACCGACTCTGCCCACTTGTGTGCTAAATCAGAGAAGGAAAGCAGCAGCACAGGGCAATTCCCACACCACAGGCCAGGATGGCACTGGTCCCCATCCCCCTGTGCCTGCAGTTTGCCAAAATGGGTGAACCATGGGCTCGTGCTTGGCCAGGAAGAGAAGGGGCTTTGGGCACAGGCACAGCTGCCCTATAGCAGTGGTGGCAGGAAGGATGCCATGGTGATACTGCTGTGCAACCCAGACCTCAGTCTATCCACGGGATGCCAACATCTGCACAGTCCTATCTGAACATCTGCGCCGGCGAGGACCAGGTCACAGAGGCAGGGCTGTCGCCTTTGCTCTGCGGCAGGCAGCGAGACGTCCAAGAGCACGATTTTGTGAAGGGGAACAGGATCTACAGACCTTCTGGCAAGGTGCGACCATCGGGGAAGGTGATGGGTTTGCTGAGCTGCCGGGACACGCCAGGCACCGGTGGGTAAAGGCGAAGGCTCTCCCTGATGCACATGGTGCTGTAAGTCATCTTGCCCAGGTCCTCCCTGCCGGGACAGAGGCAGGCTGAGCCGCACGCTCCCTCCGCTGCCCTGTGCCGGGAGGCCCCTTGCCCCACGGCCATCAGCCCCCTGGGCAGACCCCCTTGCAACAGATGGGGCGTACAGAGGGACACACAACGTCCAACCACGGCTTGCTGCAAAGCTGGGGACCCCAAGACACCTCTGAACAACCTTAACAACCTCAACACCCTCTGAACAGGCTCAAATGCAAAGTGACAGTGAAAGGTGAAAAGCCGCAACCACAACATCCTGTGGCGAGAAAACAGGAGAGAGCAAAGGGCAATGTTGGTGGCCGAGATCTTGGCACGGCATCCAGCATGTCCTCCTGGTCTGGGATGGGTTTTTTTTCTTGTCTGCCCTGGCAATAGGAGCCCTGAAGCCCTGAAGGGCAGGGAGGCAGATTTAGCTGAAGGATGCAGTATCTGCTCCATCCTCTGAAGTCCCTGTGCACGCAGCAACCTTACAAATCAGTCCTTTACCACCTTTTGAGCCTTGAAGACATTGCTCACTTAGAAATACCGGCGATGGGAAAAAGTTACCAGCTGAGGAAATGTGCACTGAACCTTACCACTGAAGCGTCTCCCGGTCCCCCAGGATCCCCTGGATCTCGTCCCGGCACCGTGCCTGGTGCTCGGGGTGTGATGCCAGGCAGTACAAGAGCCAGGAGATCCCACTGGCCGTTGTATCGTGGCCCTCAAACATGAACGTGTCCACCTCGGCACGCAGGTCCTCATCGGACAGTCCAGCTCCGTTCTCGTCCTAACAGCCCAGAGACACTTTCAGTGGCCCATATATATGTATATATAAAAACTATATTCATTATAGTGGCCCATATATATATATATATATATAAAATGGAATATCCCAGGAGGAGACATTATATTCTTTCAACTATTGCAAAGCGGGGTGGTGATGCCCCTGTGATACGTATAAACAAAATAAATCTCTGTTTAGACTGAATTCAGGGCCTCTTTTCCTTTGCTTATAAATCCCTTTATCCGCCCGCCATATTAAACCAGCAAGACTATGAAACCCCTCTGTGTGTTGTATTCCCCAACAGAGGCTATCAACGTCACTCCTTGCCACTCACTTTGGCACACAGCAGAATGTCCAAGAAGTCCAAATGTCTCTTCTTCTGGATCTTTTCAAATTCCTCTTCATCTTTAAGGGACTCCTTTCGCTCATGGATCACCTTGTCTGGGGAAGAAATAGTTAAAGGTTCAGCAGGGGCAGGAGATGCTGAGCTTCAAAATTGTCCTGCCAAAGCAAAGCTCACCCAAGGGGGTGACCACCGCTCAGTTCATGATGCATGGGACGTGTGCTTCTGCATCCCAGGCAGTTTGGCCTTTTCAGCAGCAAATGCTGTGCACATTACCATCCTTTTCTGCAAACTCCTTTGTCCACCACAGACTCCTCAGCCTATTTTACCCACCCCTCCTGCATTAAAATCACACCTGGCCTGGAGAGGAAAGTCATTCCTTGCATTGGTGTTGCCTGCAGCACCCATCCCTTGTCTCACCGGTCTCTGGTCATTTAACAGGAGCGTTTCCAGAGGGGAATTCCTCCGTTAGTCCAGTGTAATAACCCAGGAGCTGTGAGACCCCCTTGCTTCATGCCTAGATCAGACCACTGCTGCAAGCTGATGCTCTGCTTGGACCCTGGCTCCGAGCCTCCGGGCAGGATCACTGCATGGGCAAGGAGGTAACTTGACTGCCTCTGGTCAGCCCTCACCCACCCTGCTCAAAAGCTTTGGGAGAGGATGAAGGCAGGGAATACCTGTGTGGTCGTGAGCGAGCTGGCAGACCTTCCTGAACCGATATCCGTGGGGGCTGAGCCAGTAAATGATGTCGTTGTGGTAGGGGAAGATGCGGAGGCGCTGGTGCACCATGTGGCATAGGTCATAGACAGCCTGGATGTAGGTGTTTTTCCTGGGGAGAGGGGAATGGTGGAAGTTTGTAAATTTGGGACCAACACGACAAGCAATTTGCCCACTTCCCTTCGGAGCCGCAAACCTTCTGCCAGGGTTTGGGGCAGCCAGCACTGACCTGTTGGTCTGGCAGTTGCTGTGACAACTGAAGGCACATTTCATGATGCTATTGAGAGTCATCAAGCTGACGTGCTCGAAGAGCTCCACCGGTTTCCCATCTGTGATCAGCTGTTCCCACTTATCCTAGGGTGCAAAGGAGACAGAAACGAGAAGGCAAGGGACAGTTCTGCACGATCTGCAGTCACCCTCTGGTTAAATGAGTGCTCAGCTAGGGATACATCCCAGAGAAATGGAAAAAAAGAAGAGGATCTCTTAGTTGTCATCAAAATCCCAGAAGCCAAGAGCGGGATGGTTAATACAAGATTTGCCTCAGGCAGCTGCTACTCTCAGATCCTGGCAGCAGTGAGCCCTGGTACACCCTGCCCTGGGGCAAAGACACCCCGGAGAAGCCCAGGATGGGCGTATTGCTGCATGAGGGGGCATGTTACCAAAGTCTTTCTTAGGGTGCAGTGTGTTCCCCGCACAAGAGCAGCATACGCTGGCATTGGGCTTCAACGAGTCTGTGTTTTCTGTCTCTCTCTTACAAGCACATATGACGTTGGTGCCTTTGGCGTCTAAGATGCAAGCTTCCATCTCACGATCTCTCTCCCACTGTGTTTTTCCAGCATATAATGTAGGAGCTCTTGCTCAACTCTTCCCATAGGGGATCCCTACAGAAACTATAAATATAGTGTCTCTCTTGCCTGGCAGACACGAAATGATGTCGAATCCTCTGTCCCTTTGTGGCTGTAAGGAACCAGCGGACTCAAAAGCTGAGAAAGGGAGGAGATGGAGGAGCACAGTCACATCTGAGCTCCCACAGCATGAAACCAGGCTGGGGAACAGGGCTTATATGGACAGACTTATGTCCTTAGCACATACAAAGATTGCCACCTGGTGGCATGGGCTCCCACAATAGGCACTTTGCATTGTCTGCAAGGAATTATAAACTGCCAGGTGCTTGTGTGCATTGCAAAAGCTCTCCTGGCTCTCCACCCCCCAGCTCCTGGCTGCTCCCTGGGCCGGTGGGAGGGAGGACAGCCAGGATCCATGTGCAGCTGCTGGGGAGGTTGGATGGAGGGAGGCAAAGGAGAAGGAATAGATCTGGCACTCAGACTCCTGACGGTTCACGTGCACAAAGCCTGGTGCTCCTCACCTGTAATTCACACTGGTTTCCATCGTGCCCAGGACTGATGGATGGAAGAACAGTGCAGTTTCACTGTGTATTAGGCAAGGCAGGGATTGCAATCCAGTCATGGGCATGTTGACAGCAAATGATACCCTTTAGCCTTAGGTCACAGCGTAGCTCTGCTCCAACCTTTGTATTTTTGGGATTTATTATGAACCTGTATTTACTTCAATTTTTCATTTACAAAAACGCCTTACAAAAAGTTGCAGTTGGGATTGAGATTATGCACAGTTTGGGGACGGCAGTAACATTAATCCTCAAATCTTAGCCACAGAGCCCAAAGCAGTACCAGAGACATAGTCCTCGCAGGGAGGCTCAACCTGCTTGTTCGTTCCAGCCCACGCTCAGGGATTTGAGGTGGCTCAGAAACCTTGACCGTCACAGCCTTACACAGTCCTTACACTTACCAGGTTGTGAGTAAGAGCACTGCAAGAAAACCCTGCTCCAGCATTTACCTTCTAACCAGTCAGGATCAGGGAAAAGAAAACAGGCCAGAGCGAGGAGCATCAGATATGAGTCCTACCAGCATCACGTTAGTAGACTCTGCCATCAGGGCCACGTACGGTTTCAAGATGTCGTAATGAAACCCTGGAGTCAGGAGTTTTCGATGTTGGTGCCATTTTGGCCCATGTAAGATCAGCAACCCGTTCCCTGGGGAAACACAGGCAAGGTACGTTTTGCTGGGCACGAGCAGGCTGCTTTCACCTGCAGGCAGACACAAGCCTCCGCCTGCAAGGAGCATGATTAAATCTGCTGTCTAAGCTGCTACGAGAGAGTGTTTCCAAATGTTGCTGTCAGCTCCAGGGTTCCCTGGGCTGAGCAGAGCCCCGCTCACTGAAACCACACAGCGCTGCCTCTGAAAAGAAACACCAGCACTGCTGGAGCTGAGAAGTTCAGATCGGCAGATGCATTTTCCTCCGGTCCTCCACTGAATCTGAGCTTCTCCCATCACCGCCCTTTGCTAACTATGGACGTGTAAGCGGTTCTCATTTGTACGTATGACTATGTCTGAACTTCCTTTCCTCGTATCACAAAAAATAGCATTACGTAGTACCTTTTTCAATAAATGTAATAATTTCAGGAAGCTTTTAGCTATAGCTGCATCAAGGAATAAGCACAATGCTGTTTATTTATAGCATGTTCTTGACTAACTTCAGAATCATTCCTGGTAGGCAAAGCCCTGGGAATACATACCGATCCATGGGACAAGGTGTTTATAGCTGATGTTATCCTTGGGATCTGTAAAAAAAATCATCAAAAAAGGGAAAAGAAAATGGTAAATGTTTCACCAGAACCAATCTACTGGTTTGCACCTTAAGCTCCCTCTGGGCTCTCACTTTTGGTGGGGTATGAAACAGAATTGGTAGCATCCCTGCAGAATTCAACAGTATTTCACAACAAAACAACACTGTTTGGCCCAGCTGCAAGAAACACTTATAAAAGCAGATGCCCAGACCTGAATAAACAAGAATATTGGTAGTCCAAAGTCTGTGCTGTGTGATAAACGATTAACCCTCCCAGACAGCACTGTTTAGCACCTTCCTCTCTTGATGTACTAAAGATATGGCTCTGCAGTAGGAGCCAGGGGTCTGAGCTGAGAAAAAAGCTTCCAGCTGTCTTCTCCTTGCTGGGGTCAGGCACCGAGAAGGAGCCTGCTCAAGGAGCACTTGAGGAAGTTTGATTTGCCAGATTTGGAGGGGCCCCCATCACCCCCGCAGCCCTGTGCCTGAAGCGCCGAGGGCACGGCACGAAGGAGGGGTCTCTCTCCATGCCTTTAGATGACTTCTGCAAGACGACCTCTTGCAGAAATCTGCAGGCTATGGTTGTTGCTCCACAGCTGAAGGCATCATATTCTCACCTCCTCTGGCCAAGAGAGCTTTGGCATAGTCAGGATGGGTGACAACCAGGAATGCTGAGAAACTCCCAAACCAGAGAGGGTGAGCGTATAGGTACTTCTGTGCCCAGATCTCCACCTTGTCCAGCACCTCTTCCTCCTTGAGAAACTGTAGTTGTGGGGAAGTAAAAAGAGAAAGAATACTTAGATTCAGAGGAAAAAATAAGTAATCTCCCAAACCACTGTCTTAAAAAGCTCAAGGTCTTTCTGTATCACAAAACCAAGTAATGGCAAACGAGGTGCTGTCCCTCTGGGTTTGCAGAGCATCAGAAGTAGAGATGCTTGTTACTTTTAAACCTCATATAAAATAATTTTTCCTTATCAATAGACCCTAACCATAGAGAACATCCTTAGGGACAGTGGCGGTGCCTATCAGTGCATGAACGTTATCTGCTCTTTTTCCGTGGCCACCCCAAAGAAGACGCAGATTTGCCCCAGACAGCATCTGCATTTTATGGCGTGCAAATACGTTCTCACTTGCACATGGCTGAGCAATTAGCACCCTGCAGTCGTGAGAAAATACAGCAGCACTTTTACAGCAGCCAACGGCACTGCTGCTGTGTCTGCCCCGGTGAAACGGTGCCTCCTGACTGGGAAACCTGGGCCACAGCTTCCTCCAGCCATTTAGGCGGAGAAGGCCAGTGTCCAGGTAAAATTCAGCAGAATGAGTCCACAGTCACCGACAGAGTGTACAGAGGAGGGGACGCTGGTTAATAACATCAGATTAGGATTTCACTGATTTCCCAGAATTGAATTTAATAGGTGATGAAGAGCTGGTGCTCCCAGAAAGGTTCATCTCTGGTCCATGCGAGCTGCACGCTGAGGAGTAATGTGAGCACCAGCATTCATATCAGTGACACTGGCAGGTTCACTCTTCAAAAGTGACCACCATTTTATTGCTTTTATAGCCAGTGTTGTTGTATATTAAACAGGCAATAGCCAGAGAACAAGTGCAATGATCGGTGGAAAGATCCAAAGTCATAGGCAGAGAAAAAAAGACCACAGAGACAAAATCATGTAAGAATTCCCTTTTCTTTGAACAGAAACTACTCTGCCACAATATGCAGGGGGAAAGATTTTGGTGAGCTAGGGCTGACGTAGCTGCTGCTGCTTTGACTTGAAGCTTGAAGTTCAATTACATCTGCATACTGGTGTAGAAATCAGCCACAAAGTCACCCTGTTGACTGAGTCAAGTGAATATTTGCTCAACTGCTTTGGTGCCGAGTTATGTCAGCTCAGCTTTTCGTTTGGCTAGTGTTTCTCAACCTGGGACATGGCTTGTACGCAAATAATCACCCACGTCAGACCTGTCTCGGAGAGGATGCTCAGGAGCCACGGGGCGTCTGCCAGGGCACTGTGCAGGCTGCGTGGGGGCACGGCCAGGCTCCGTGCACCAAGGCTGAGCCCCCTTCCCTGCGAGCCGGGGGTCCCTGCAGCACGTCCCGTGTGTCTCCCGCATTTGGCAGAATGACAAACTACATCCAGTTATCATTTATGGTAGTGTACTGGTTTTGGCTGGGATAGAGTTAATTTTCTTCCTAGTAGCTAATACAGTGCTGTGTTTTGGATTTAGTATGAGAATAATGTTGATAACACGCTGATCTTTTAGTTGTTGCTAAGTAATGTGTACACTAGTGAAGGACTTTTCAGCTTCCATGCTCTGCCAGGCGCACAAGGAGCTGGGAGGGGGCACAGCCAGGATAGTTGATCCAAACTGCCCAAAGGGCTATTCCATACCATATGCTGTCATGCTCAGTATAGAAACTGGGGGCAGTTGGCTGGGGGGCAGCGATTGCTGCTCAGGGACTGGCTGGGCATCAGTCGGTGGGTGGTGAGCGGTTGCAGCACTTTTTTTTCCCCCTGGGTTTTGTTCCTCTCTTGCTCTCTTGTTGTTTTCCTTTTCATTACAATTTATTTTTTTTCCCAATTATTAAACTGTTCTTATCTCAACCCATGAGTTTTCTTACTTTTGCTTTTCCGATTCTCTCCCCCATCCCACTGGGGGGGAGGGTGAGCGAGTGACTGTGTGGTGCTTAGTTGCCGACTGAAGCTAAAGCATAACAGATAGAAAGTTATTGTTCAACTTCTCTTGCTCAAGTTCAAGATTTTGGACTTATTAAAGAGAACCATCAATTTCTCTGGTTGCAGGGATCAAGTTTTGGGGTAGAAGGAGGCAGCCCTCCCCAGCACCCACTCCTTCAGCAATGCCACCAGAAGCGGGGCTTGGCATGGTGCCTTTAGCTGAGTTCATACTTGAACATGTGAAAGTCCCTTTGATACCGCTGCTTGTGCTTCCTCCCATCACAAAATCACAGAAAGCATAAATGGAAGTAATTGGGAGAGGCTGAGCAAGCCTCGCTGGCAGAAGTCCTAATGCTAGAAGCCTTTGCATCCAACCTTGTTTTTGGAGCGCCGGCCTCGGTTTGTGCTATCCCTGCGCTGGCAGAGGGTGGGTTGGGTTTATTTGAGAGGAGAGATTACCACCAAGGTGAGTAACCTCCACCTGCTGTGCCGAGCACTCCCAGGGGCAGAGAGTGTAAAGTTCTGTGGGCTGTGGAGGAACAGGAATGGAAAGCTCCTGCTTCTTAACCAGGGCTCCAGCTACCAGGCTCTGGATTAAGACCATCATTTCTACTTCTTCCTCCCTTGAGGGCTTGAAAAGAAAAGTATAACCCCCCGCTGGGTCTAAGGAAGAAAGGTAAAAGCCTGATCTCATGCGGAAATGCAAGTTTTGAAATGGATCCAACATTAAAAGCATCTGGGAAGAGGCGCTTAAAGGCGCTTTTAATGACTACACACCAATAGGAAATGAAACAAGAAAACACAGGAACTGAAATCTAAGCACGAAGCCGCTCTTTGCTCAATCAAAACCAGGCTGGCTCCCCTCCACCAGCCGCCCGCGCAGGACAGATGCAGGCAAAGGGCTGCCGAGGGACCGACAGCCCCCCGCACCCGCGGGGCAGCTCCCTGCTCTCTCTACTTCCCACCAACTGTGGCCTTGGGAAGTCGGTTTGGCCAGCTCAGGGCTGGCACTCTGGGTTTTAACTAAGCCGTGCTGCTGCAGCGAGACTGAGCAGCTCTGCACACCCTCTCCTGATATTTTAATGTAATTTCTACCGAGTGATTTGGATAAGCAGAGGCTAATACCTAAAAATGCTTTAAAACAAAGTGATGTATTCCCAGGAGATTCACCCAAAGCATGACAAACATTTGAGATACTAAACTGACCTGAATCAAAACTGGCAATTAATCACTTTAAATCAACAGAATAGGAAATGTCAGTGCTCTCCCTGAACACAGCTCTCAGGTCTTCCTCCGAGGTGCATGTGAAGTGAGGTTTACCTCCAAGGTTCAGCATGTGCCCCGAGCATTGCCAGTTTCCTCACTGGCTCAATGAACTGTTGGACTCTGGGGAATTCAGAAGCATTTAATCAGCAAATGATTAAATTTGCAAAACAGGAATTCTTCAAAAAATACGGTACGAGGTAAAAGTTGAGCTGTGAACAACCTAGCCATGATGGGAGCAAGTGATTGGCACAAATGGTTAAATCCCATTCCAGGAGAAATAGTCACAACTGACAAACAGGTGAACATATGTTATTTAACTGCAGTTTTAAAGTCTAACTGGCAGCACAACAAAGCCCTGAACTGGCCCATCTTCGTGCTTACGTTGCCAAAAGACTGCCTGTCCCATCCAGCACAGCAAAACTGGGGCTGCCATGGCAGAGACAAGCCTAAGAGGTCCCTTCCAGATTTCCCAGCTACTTTTCAGGGTTCCAGTTATTTAATGTGCCACAGATTTGGCCAGAGCAGGGCATCGGCAGAGCCCAGGAGAGGTCAGGGCGATCTGAAGCAGCCTTTAGCATGTATGGAAAAGCCTTTCACATCAGGCAGCTCAGTTACTCCTCACAAAGCTGTCGATGGGTGGTGCAAACATGTTTGCCAAGGCAACCACACTGATCTGTGCAGGCAAGAGCATACCTTGGTGAACAGTCATCCATGCCACGAGTGCCCAGAACAAGGCTTGCTTCTGTATGTGGGTTTAGTTAAGTCATGGCTTTAATGCAACCTTATAAAGATCCGTGGCCCTGTGCCAGATGCTGTACCTGGGATGCGTTTTGTGGCTTAAACACGACTCAGACTGATCAATGCCCTGTCTGGCTCAGCCGGCCACGAAGCTGGTGCAAGCTGGCAAGAGAGAGAAGGTGCCTTCGGGCGTTGGGAGCAGCGTGCATCTGCTCAGCGTCGCAGGGGCTGCCGCCACGGCCGTGCCCCGACTTGCACAGGAGCAGCGAGGTGACAGCGGAGCCTGTCCCGGGACAGAGCAGCACGGCCCTGCTGCCCGCAGCACCAGTGCCGGGTTACACCCTGGGACGACCTTGCCCACGCCATGTTCTGTTATGGCTTTCTTGACTTGCCAGCCAGCTACCACCTCCCTCCACCGTGCATTTTGCAGCAGCCTGCATGTGCTGTTCTCTAGGCAGCACAAGCAGAGAACGCAGTTTGTACGGCTGAGAGAAAGGATGCCCACCTTTCCCTTCCCCCTGGGACTGGGAGAAGCCATTCTCCCGGACCACGGATATGAGTCCCACCAGCATCATTCCCCCCCACGCGGGGAAACTGCTCCCCGCACTCCCTCCTTCCCCACCCGCCGCGCAGACCGGGCTCTCGCCCTACCTCGTGGACGTGGCCGAAGAGCCAGTGGGTCGGGTGGCCGGGGAAGTCGGCCAGAGCCCGGAGCAGCTCCCGCCGCCGGTGGTACAGCTGGATGGCCTTCAGCAGGACGCAGGTCAGGCAGAAGACGGCAGCCAAGTGCAGCACCCGGGAGACATCCACGCCCAGCCAGGAGAGCTTCATCCCCCCCGGCGAAGGCAGCGACCGGCCGCCTGCCGCTGCCGGCTGGCTCAGGCGGAGGCCGGCGTCACCCCCCGGGCGCCCCGGCCGGCACCGGCCGCATCCAGCCAATGCAGGGCGGAGAGGCAGGTTCAGAGTCCGAGCGGCTGCCAAATCACGACAGCGCTTGTTGGGAGGGAAGCATCCCGCGGGGCCCGGGGGAACGGCACCGCTCGCCCGCAGAACGGGCTCAAAGCTGCCGCCCGCTCTGCTTCCCCGCCGCCGGCACCGGCTTGCGCCTCGCCGCGGACCGCAGGCGCCCGCAGGGATGCGGACTGAGAAGGGAGGAGAAGGGCCGGCGGCCTGTGCCGGCGGCGGAGCGGCAGCCTGCGGAGGGAGGGCAGCATGCCGGGCACCGCCGGCCGAGCGGGACCTGCCGGGCTGCCTGCCCCGCCTTCCCCCGCCTCTCCCCACCCCGCGGCGGGCTGCGCCCAACTGCCCCGGCCCGGCCCGGCCCGGCCCGGCCCGGGGCGTGCTCGCCCCCCCAAGCCCGGCTGCTGGCCTGGGCACTGCCCCCGGGGAAGACTGCAGAGACCGAGCGCGCTCGGGGCTTTTAGGGAAGAACAGCACAAAGAGCCTGGCTGAGCGAGGGTGTGTAACAGCCGTCCCACCGGGCGTGGGAAGCCGGCGTTTGGGAATAGCGCTCCTGTACATGCAGTTCTTTAGGCTTTTAGTGCACACAAGCCTGAAGGAGAAAATAGGCGTACCCTGGGCTTCCTCCCCCCGAGGTCTTCATCACCTATTCCTGCCTCCCAAGGTTTCACCCTCATCTCCATCCATTCCCATCCCGACATCCCGGCTGACAGCTGACCCCCCCTCCCTCCCTCCGGCTGCCGGCACCCCGAGCGAGCTATCGTCTTAAGCCGCATCTTAAAAACGGCCGGGACAACTTCTCCTCCACAGTGAGCGCGGTGAGTCCTGCACCGGGCTGGTTTTGCGGTGCTGCGTAAGCCGAGAGGCTGGCTAACGTAAGCCGAGGCTGGCTAACGTAAGCCGAGAGGCTGGCTAACGGGGCAGCTTTGGCTCAGCTTCGCGGCAGGCAGAGGGGAGGCAGCTGCCAGGCAACGCCGCTGCCCTGCCACCGTTATCTCTGGCAGCAAGGGCCCCCGCCGAGCCTGGTGGGCGAGGGGACGGAGAGTAACGGCGGAGGGAGGCACCAGGCGGGCCGTGCCCCTCCGTTCGGCCGCTTCTAGCCGCATCCTTCACCGCTCGTCCCACCCGCCGGGGGCGGGACTCGAACCCGCCACCCCTCCAGCGTTTCCCAGCCCCTGTGGAGGGCGCGTCTGGGCCTTTAAGCCCCGAGCGGGGCGGTCCAGCGCCGCCCAATGGGAGCGCGGCTTGCTGGCAGGTAGAGGGGGCGGGGCGCGGCGTCGCCGGGAGCAGCCATGGCGCGGGCGGGGCGGGCGGCGGCGGGGCCGGGTGTGCCGCCGCGGGGCCGGCGGGGGAGCAGCGGCCGCGGCCCCACGGAGCGCCTGTAGCCGCGGCCGGGCCGCAGGCTGGCGAGCCGGGGCGTGCTGGCGGCGGCCGCCGCGGCGGCGGCGGAGGAGGAAGGCGGGAGCCAGCCGCCGGCCGCGCCGCCGCCGACGCCCCACAAGAGGATGAAGAAGCGGAAGGAGCTGAACGCCCTCATCGGCCTGGCCGCCGACGGCCGCAGGAAGAAGCCCGCCAAGAAGGGCTCGGGCCACCGGCTGCTGCGCACCGAGCCGCCCGCCTCCGACTCCGAGTCCAGCTCCGAGGAGGACGAGTTCGCGGCGGCGGGGGCGCGGGGCCGCTGCGGCAAGTGAGTCCCCGGGGCTGCCGCCGAGTCCCCGGCCCGGTCCTGCCCGGCCCGCCTGGGGGTCTGCCTCCGGGCTCCGGCCCCGCTGCGGGTCGCGGTGGGAGAGAGGCCACCCCGCCGCGGCGGGAGCCCCTCGCCTCAGGGCCGGTCTCCGGGGCGGTGCTGGAGGCGGCTGCGTTGTTTCAGCGGGTCAGCTTCGCAGTTGCGGCGGGTTGTGGGGCGCTGGGGACTGCCAGGAAAGACCTGGAGCTGCACTGAGTGTGCCTGGCCCAACAGGTCCCCTGGCTGGGTGTAGAAGTAGATCTGAACCATCCTCTGGCTTTTTTCTTCTTGTTTTTTCTGTTTTATGCTCGCTGCAACTGAAGTCCTTAGAGCAGCTCGGGGTCAGTTGCTTGAAATGTAGAGCACGGATATCCCCGTGTGTTCAGCGCGGCACAATCCCGTATCTGTGAGCCGACGCAGTGCTGGTTTTATCGTGGACATGATGTGCTTTTGCCAATAGATAAACTTTTCAGTTAAGTAACAGTGTTATTAATGGGTCTCTAAGAATAACTAAAAGAAGGCACATCGCAGAGAAACTTAGGCTTTCGCAGTTTAGGATAATCTAGAAGTACTTGTCATAACATTATGGCAATACCCTTTCTTGAAAGCCTGCTTTCCAAGCTATCAAGCAGATGTTCCTAACATAAGTTTATGTGAGCAGAACAGGAAATCTTAGTAAGAGAAACCTGACAGCTGCTCTTAAATATGCTAGATGTGCCTCCTGAGGATAAACTGAACAGAAGGTAATACCCCTGATCTCACTGTATAGCCTTATTTATTCTTGGAAAAGCTCTTCGTTAGTTCTTGTCAGCCAAAACATGTGTGTTGTTCCAGTGCTGTCCCCTACTTTGACAGATCAGCATTTAAAATAAAACTTTTCTCGGTACTGTTGAATATGCACAATCTCTTATTTTTGTTTTACCCAGGGGAGACTATCTACGATGCTGCAAATTCTGTTACCCGTTATGTGCGTTTGTCATTCTTGCTGCTTGTGTGGTAGCATGCGTTGGCTTAGTCTGGATGCAGGTGGCTCTCAAGGAGGATCTGGATGCAATAAAGGAGAAGTTTCGAACTAGTAAGTATAAATGTAACTGCACTATTTCACATTTGCTTTGGGCAGTACGAAGAGCTTTAGGAGCCCACCTGCTTATTCAAAGTCTGAAAGTACTGAGTAGGCAAAACTGTCCCTGAATTGAGTCGTCCTCTGAGCCAAAACCACTTGGAGGCTGGGCGAATCTAAGGCAAATGTTATATATCCTTGCCTGCTCTATATCTTCTGAGAAACAGGGACGCTGGAGTAGGTGGGCCTGTAGTTGCTTGTATGGACATTTCTAAAATTCCTGACTTTGGTCTTGGGAGTGGTCTCTTCCAAAGGAAGCCCCTATTTAAAAAGAAAAAATTCTGATCAGCCTTGTAAAAGCAGTCTAGGGGATTTTGATGCATGCCTTAAAAAAAATTAATGGAAAACAATGTTTTTGTCTTGAACTCTTTTAAAAACTTCTAGTACTTGCTATGGCATTACTGCAATTTGAATGTTGCTTTGGTATTATGTTTTTTCTTCGTATCCTCTGAATGTTTATCTTGCTTGCATTGACCTGTTCTTGTTCAACTTTTATGTCGTGTTGCATATGGTGTGGAGTTACATCGTGTTTAATACTTTGAAGTATAGAGTTAATGTGGAGCATTTTGCTTGTAGGTCTCACAGGTTTTCCCTGTCCATGTAAGATTTCAATATTATAACTTCTGTAGCACTGAGGTATAACAAACGGTGAGATTTTGCGTGTAACGTATGCTCTCGGTTCTCTATAACTCTTCTCTGGACATAAGATATGTTTTGGTGCCTTATTTTAGTAGTGTTTAAAATCTTGTATATTGAAAAAGACAAGGATAAGCTGAGGAGTTGTGTGAATGGAGCAGAAGAGTGAAGCTTAAGCATTCAGGTAGTCTCTAGCTGCCTCAGGAAAGCTAGGTAGTTAGATTTTGCCTGAGGAGCACCGCTGTTGACTGTGGGTTTTGTTCCATAGCTTTGGTCTTCATCTTAGAATTTTTGTGCCCAGGATGTGAAGGTGACCTTAAAAATAAGGCTGGTGAAATCAATTAAAAAATTAGGAGGCTGAAGGTAAGTAGAGGGCTTGGTTTGCTTGTGGTAAAAGAGGTATTGAGGAAATGTGTGTAGAAATTATTTGCTGTTGGTGATTAGGGCTTCCTGTTAGGGTGTGTAACTCTGCTGTGAGGTGGGGAGTTGTCTGCCAAGGTGGAACCTGCTGGCTGGTTGGGAGTGAGGGAAAGCATTGCTAATAGATGTCCTTTTATATTAACTGATACTGAACTCTGGAAGTTAGCTGTAACTGGTGTCCACCAGTTATGGAGGATACCTTCAGTTACAGGCGCTGCTTTGTGGCTGTGAGTGTACTGAACAGCTCTGCAGTAGCTGTTTCTGTGTTCTTCATGGCTGCTGTTCTTCGTGGACTGGTCTGCTTTAAGTATGTACTGGCAGTAAAAGTTTTGCATGATGACAACACTTGTTGGCTTTGATGTAGTTAAGTTTCATCATTCCTGTTCTATGTAGACTTCTTTGATAAAGCAGTTGTTCTCTCCGAGCTTACTGTCTGGCAATTACAGATGTGCTTGTTTTCTCCTTAATAGCTCTGCTAGAAAAGCCATGTGTTTAATAGTTGGTCTAGTGATAAAACAGTCTCAGATTTCCTTGCCACTGTAATAGCATGCCTAGAAGCTGGATGGGAGTCTCATAGTGAGGCACAGCATTAAAAACAACAACAAAAAACCAGACAGCAAGAATAACCTGGTTCCAAAAGGTAACATTGTCCTTTGGCGAGGTGGGCGGGTGGATGGGGAAACAAGGCATGGGATCTGTCTGTCCTACAGCGAGTTTGGAAAAAGAACCTTCCTCCTCTGAATCTTCATCTAGATTTTTGCCCTGTAAGAGCAGATTCCTGGGGCAGTATTTGTTAATGTTCTGCCATCTTTTGAACAAACTGAGTATGGAATGAGCGCTTTTTAAAAATAAGATATCTTTGCATCTAGTATGTTTGGGGTAGGGGAAAGCTATTGTAGTGTTTCCCTTTGGTTGTTAGTAATGATGCTAAGAATGCACTTAAGGAGTTTTTTTGCAGTGCTAGGAAAGTTAAGTGGAGTCTCACTGTACACAGTGAGGGTGGCAAAACAGAAAATAATTTGTCTACAAGAGTCTCTGGAACATCAGATTCAGTGTGAACTGTTTGTGTCGAACCCACAACTAGCTCTCGGTCTGTTTTGGCTAAAATACACCTTTCAAGGTCTTAACTGAAAGTGTTATTTGGATCTGGAGTGATCAATGTAGATTACTCTGTACCTGGAAATGACTTTTAGGACTTGCTTCAGGAAAAGTGAAGTGGGTTTTTGAAGATACATGGCTTTCCAGTTGTGTGTATTTGGGCATCCACTCCATGGGCATGAAGCACTCCTGAAGGCTTCCCCCTTTTGACGGGATGGGTCACACATGGAAATTTGTTTTGGGAGCTGCCAGCTATGTACCACGTAGGTCCCACTGCTCTTAGTGGTCTGTGGGCTGAATGATGGTGGTTTGTTGTGGAGCATTCCTGTGCTGTGTTGCAGGGTGGAGGTGCAGGTTTTGGACAACTGTCATCTCCATCTCAAAACCTTTGCGTATTTGTTTCCCACACCTAGGGATTTAGGATTGCCTAATAGCGTTTGCAGCTAAACAGCTTAGTCACTGCAGACCTGGAAGAGCTGCATTTCTGAAGCTCACTTGAATTGGTTTGAGTTGCCTGTTTCCCTCTTCCTGTAGTATTAATTGCAGTAATAACTGACTGTATTTCCAAGGACCTTGTTTACTGATTTGTTTACCAACAGACGTTAGTGTGTAAGCTTATACATTTTTGTCAGTTGTCTTTCTGTCACACGGAACAACTGTAATCACATTAATCTCTCTGGAATTCACTTCATTGTTGGCAGCCCCTTTGCAGGCTTGAAAAGGGCACCAAGGTTCATTTCATGTGCCTCCTTTGCCCTGCTACTGTTGGCAGTTCTTATTCACAGTCCTATTACTATTTCATGTTCCTCTGTGAAAGTAATGCAAAATAACTGCACTAAATAAAGGCCTGCTCAGGCTTGCCAGAATGACAGTACTATTGCAAAGTGTTAAATTTAGTACGGTCTCTCTGGGTTCTCTCTGCAGACATTAGTACTCTTAAAACAAAAAAGAGCTGTCATTCTGAACAAACACGTAATTCTGAATTGGCCATAAACCCATATGTAGAAACTGTTATTGCCGCCTTTCACTGCTGTAGATGTTGCTGCTTGTGATTTGTCTTTTGCCTTTCATTGTTGTTTACCTGGACTTTTGGGGTTTTTTTTAAAACAAATTTAATTATTTTTTCTTCTTTTTTTTTTTTTAGTGGAATCTAATCAAAAGACATCATTCCAAGAAATTCCTAAACTGAATGAAGATTTGGTGCAGAAGCAAAAGCAACTAGAACAAATTGAGACTGGAGAACTGGGGCTAAATAAAATTTGGATAAATATCACAGAGATCAATAAACAGGTGAGAGGGATCAGTGCTTGGCTTTGAAAAATAAAATATTAAATTCAAATTTATTTTTACAGAAGGTAATTTCAAGTGCAGTGCTGAGCTTTTCTCAAGGAATTCCTTGACCATATGCTTAAACTTTTATTTTTAAAATTAAAATGGAGTATAAGCCATTATAAGCAATTGCAAACAAGCAAAAAAAGGTTGAGCATCCAGTTGGACTGATCCCAAAGAGGAGAAATTACGCAACTGGTGGAAGGACTTCAGGCAGAATTTGAAACAACCCGAGAACTGTGCAGTTCTTAATTTTTCTGCCAAATAATTGTGATATTTATGATGAGGGATTTGACATTTCAAATTTCTGAGAGTGTCTGCAAACACTTCATGACCACGGAAGGAAGTTACCTGAACCAGTGGAAGTTCATGTTGCTACAAATGGAGTACTGGTGTCTCATGAATATAAAATCTGCTAATACACACTCAGAATCTGAGCCGGTGTAAGTCTTAGCTCTGTTTACACGACTAGAACTAAGCCACGTAACAGAAAGCTGTTTCCTCAGCTGATGTATTAGCTCATGCTTCAAACAAAGTATCAAGCAAGTGTCTTTACTGAAATTCTTGCCTCGGAGGGTAGAAGTTCAGAGCTGCTCACCGTTAGTGGTATCAAGAGGTGTGTGTGAGGAACCCTCCCTGACACTGGTGCTTTGGGTTTGGTTTTTAAGAGTATTGTGGTGCCTGCTCAGATTGGTTTTTCTTCAGTCCTGTGCAGTGGTTAAGTGCTTAATGGGGCACATAAATATATTTGAAAATTTGACTTGCTTTCTTGGGCATCTGACAGTATGCATTATCCACAGATATTTAGGTGCTTCATTGGACTTTTAAAACGCTATCATCTGCACCTGGACGTTAAAGATACTTGCACATGGTTCTTGCAGGCCCTCACGTTACTTCAGGGTCTGGTTACAGTCTGAGCCAGCTCTTCTGGGGATCAAAATTTAGTTACTGTGTTGTGGGTTTTTTTTCCCCATAAATTGTTAGGGTGCACTGCTGGGCATTATTTCAGCCAGTATTCACAGCTATGGAACCAGAGACTTTGCATGCCAGCTGATCAGTGTTGGCCTCATTTAAAATTAGGATCTTGTCCATTTCCTCAGCTTGTGAAACAACTTTTTTTTTTTAACCAGGAGAAAGTGGGTTTAATCTGCTCTACTTCTGTGTTGTCAAATGTGAGAAGAAATTATTTTTCTTCATTTTGACTACTGATGGCTGCCAATTGATCTTAAAGTGACAGTGTTAGACATTAATGACCAGTATGTGGTTGTTTTTAATTTATTTGACAGCCTCTCAATTGGAATGAATAAATAATTCTGAAGACCCATTGAATAACTTGCCTTCTGGGTCAAACAGTTGACAGAAATTGAGCTAACCACTGTACCTAGATTGTCACTGTTCCACTTCTGTAGCACAAGGTTTGGGTGATATGTGCAGCTTCTTTGCCTGTCACTCAGCTAGAGAAGTTGCATGGCTTTCCTGGGGTTTGCCAGGCAGGTTTGATTGCTAAATACAGAAGTAGATGACTGTTTCCTCCACGTAAAGGCTTCTTGCACAATTTTAAAAATCTTTCTTGGGCAACAGCCTCTAAGGAGATTAATGTAAAATGGGCAGAGGGTACGTTATTGAAAAGAAGGGGCTTCTATGGCTTTCATTCAGTTTAAAAAAAACAATCTTGCCTCTGTTGCAAGAGGCAGAATATCTTTAATGTTCTAGGCATTAAAAGTTAAAGTCTAGGCAGGACTTATAACCTAGAGCTAGGGGTGTGTTGTGTGTGTGTGGGTATGTATATTTTTTTTTTTTGTCTTGCCTTGTGTTTTAATGTTACAAATTAAGTGATTAGTATTGGGGAAGGTCAGAGTCAGGATTATGTTGACTAATTCTAAATATTCCTCTTTGTTTTTAGATATCGCTATTGACCTCAACAGTAAATCATCTCAAAACCAACATAAAGTCTGGTTCTGATCTGATTTCTCTTCCTCTCACAGTAGAGAAACTTCAGAAGGCAAGTACTGTAAATGTGGCTATTGCTAAATGCATTCTATGCTGCTAAGCTGCAGCTGGGCTCTTGGGGACAGCAGTGACAACAGGAGTTACCTGAATTGCATGTGAGGAATATTTGCTTCTCCATCTTGTTTTTAAATTGGGCTTCATATACTTGATATTGTATGGCCCTACAATAACGTATGGCAGATAAAAAATTTGAAGGCCTTGGTTGTCCCTTTCTGGAGATGCATTTGTTTCTGGTTGTATTATGTTATCACTTCTTTGTCTTGGAGCTGATCTTTCTAGTTGCTTTCCTTCAGGTTGCTGATCTTAATATCATTTAAGACACTTGCAAAAAGTCTGTCTGCAGTTTTACAAATCTGCTTGCAAACAGGTGGTTTGTTTAGCTCTTTTAATCAGAAAAGAAAATGGATTGCTCTCTGGAAAACTTCCTCATCTTGAGCAGTATATAGTTCTACATCTGGCTCTGCGTTTACAGTCTTGAGATGGGTAGGGGTCTAACTTGGGAGCAGTGGCCATGGAACATTAGCGTGGGAGCTTTCTTGGTGTTCAGTACATGCACAGCAAAACCTGAATTGTGCTGGGATGGTTTTCTGACAATCCCTGGAAAGATGGGCCCTACCAGGTGACACAGGCTTACTTCTAAAGTGACTTCCGTTAATACAGTGTCTTACTGTGTGCCTTAGCCAAGCATTCTTTACCAAAGAATTGCCCCGTTTATTTTGATAAAAAGAAGGGCTTGTTGAAACTCCCCTGGCTCTTTCATGGCAGTTCTGTTTATTTAGCAATAAATATTTATATTGGGCTAACACCTAATGTCAGTCCAATCTTCTTTTATGGATTTCCTATCCCTACAAAATTGATGTGTAATCAACAAGCTAGTCATATGCAAAACAATTAGTGTGGTTTGGCTGATCAGGCTGCTGGGATTTCTTTTTCTGGGAGGAGTACAAAGCTATTTCCTAAGCTTCTAAATTGCTGTTATGAGCATGCTGGATTTTCACTGTGTCATATCAGAAGTGAGTCTTAAGACAGTGCCTACAGTCTGGAACCTGCACCTACTTTGTTTATATAATATAGAAAAACCTTGTTGTCATCTTGCTGCCTTCAGTACCGTCAGGACAAAGTGTTAGGGCCAACAGGCTTCCGCTTGCAGTGTTCTGCTGAACAGCAAGGCTTTTTCGTGTTGAAATAAGTCTGTCCTTGGTCACACTTTGTGAAAATCAAAGATCTTGGGAATGTTTGAATTCTTTCCAGTCTCTGTTGATGAGTCTAAGTAAGGTGTTAGATGTGGCATCTGTTTCCACTGCTCTCTTGATGCCATCTTGCTTGCATTTATGTTTTGGAAGGTTCATATAATAAAAACAGAACCAGAATTCTTCCAGGAGGTGCATTGCGATGTGTTGAGTGTAGAAAGACTATTTGGAGGTTTAAATACAATAGTTTTAATGGTTTGTATGCATCATGTTAATGAAAAGTGATAGGTTTCAAGACTTGCACTTGTTTTTGACCCCTGTGCGCATGCTGCACTACCTCCTGTCACACAGGAGAACTTCAGTGGGTGTAGGTTGGTAGCCTGGCTTTTGATAGCCCTAGTGAAAAATCTCCTGCTCAACTGTCCATTGCATCCAGCTGTCTTTGGAATTACCTGCCTTTCTTGGAAGAAAAGGCTGCTATTCTTAGAATGGGATTTTGGTTTTCTTAAGCCTTTTTCCCTCTAGGTACTGTTCCTGAAAACGGGGAGCTGCCTGCTGGTGGTAGAGTCCTGAAGGATTACTGAGGGAGTTCCTCTTGGACAGAGGCTTTTGTTCAGGCTGATGAAAGGTGCCCTGACGTCCTCCAAGGCAGAGAGATTGCTTACTGAACCTGTGTTCAGACTTGCAAAATGAAGAGCTGGAGGAACATTTGCGTGGATGTTGTTTGAATATAGTCTGGGTAGCTAGAGGGTCACTTCAGTGCCTTAAGCATAACAGGGTCCTAGAAAAAGGGGATTTTTAGATGGGTTCTGTTTGTTTTAATGATTGAAGAAAGTATTACAAATGGAATGAGAAGCACAGGGGCGTGCTCTGTCTTGTTACTGTAACTTCCACTAGTGTTTGTGGATGTCCTAGCTGATAATCTGACTCTGATAGGTGCCATGCTGTCAGCTGCTAAAACACCAGTGCACCTTTACAGAATAGTTACTTTCTAAAGTTAGAGCTGGGGGTAGGGGGAGTTCACATAGGTGGAGGCAAGGGAAGGATGGGATGGGAGTAGTCAGAAGCAAAGGTAGCTGTCAGCACACAGCCTGTACCTGCAGAATTCATGGGGGCTTTCCTCATGCTTCAGAGCTATTCTTTCATTTTAAAAAAGGTAGTACCTGCTTGAAAATCCAATCGGTGACCTTTGGCAGACTAGTTTTGCCGTGTATGATGTGTCTGATGGGTAGCCCTGAAAGACAATTAAGGCAGGGTAAATGGGTGATGTCAGCATCCTTGTATTCAATACAAGTACTCCATGTAGAGAGGAGGCACAACGTCTTCATCTCAGGATTAATTTTTTGTGAATTAATGCCAGAACATTTGTATTATTTTGGGAGTGAGAATAGCAAATCCGTAATTTTGGTATCTAGCTTAAGCTCTCATGGTGTAGAGTGTGTGTTCATTTATTGGCCTGGAGATGCGATGGGTACAATTTGCGGTTTTGTCTGCAAAGGAAGTTCTGAATACTCCCAACTCATGTGCATATTTCTGTGGCGGTCTGCCTGCAGTTTCGCTAGTGAAACATAGTGTTTAGCAGATTGAAACTTTGGAACAGTACAGTTGAGGAAGGCTGAAATTTTTGTCTATTTCTTTCTTCCAGACTGTAGCGAACATAGGTAGCACTCTTACCAGTGTTTCTCATGATGTTGAAAATATACAGACAGCTATTGAAGAATACAAGAAATCCATAGAAATACTCCAGAATGATGTGGTAAGAAAATGTACTGATTTAACACTGTGTTTTAACGGTTACCTGCCTAATATGAAGCAAGTTTAAGAACTGTGTGGAGTTTTGCCTTATGCCTTTGAAAAACTTTTGAAGTTCTAGTCGGTGCTGGTTGGTACACTGCTAATCTCGTAACCCCTGTGTGGCACCTCCTATATGGTATCAAGTATGTATTTTTCTGTAGCCAGAATTGTTGGTTGCTTCTATACTTCCCATCCTGTACATTTTGCTTCCTACTACACAGATGTGGAGCCTTGGGAATCTCTGATTGTGTGTGATGCAGAGTACTGCTTATGGTAACTGTCTGCACTGTCTTAGCAATTGGGGATGGTGGAAGCATTGAGATACAGTTTGTTGGTTGAACTAAGGATGCATATAAGGATGAAATTACTGACCATCTTTACCAGAAACTACTCACTGTATTTATACTGACCTTTATACTGACTGTATACTTTATACTGACTGTATTTATACTGAGTGTAAATACACTGTATTTATACTTGGGGTTAACAAACAGGGCCAATAATTAAAGTTTTTCAGCTAAACTGCAATACAGCATTACTTTAAGAATACTTGCGGATAAAATCTAAATCAGATACATTATAAAACTTGATTCAGTCAGTGGGTGCTACGAAAGCATTGCAGATATGGCAGTGTGTATGGTAGCAGTGAAATGTATATCATAATACTTCATTAAAGGGAGAAGAGCTAATTAGGAGGGCTTAATTAAAATAAATTTGGACCTTATGTGTCTGAAAGAGAACTCTGCATTAGCCTAGTTAAAATACTGCATGCACAACAGACATGAGTGACTATAATTGTAGCAAAACATCCTTAGCTACAGCCTGCCAGTTATTAAAAGCTTAGTATTTTTTTACAGGCACTTGGTAACATAATTTTCTACTTAATTCCTTAGAAAGAATTAAAACAGATACCTTCGCTTCCCTCCACTGTTGTGCCAAGGACTGAGACAAATCAGACAGAAAATTGCAAACAGGTATTTTTCTCCCTTGCAAAGGAATATTGGTACAAGTATCACTGATACTTAACTTTTTTGTGTGTTTTGCAGTACTGTAGTGTACAAAAAATTATGGTTGTTATCAAAGCAATACAGATAGCATCCTTCAAAACTAAGTGTAAGATAATTTTGTTGTAGTTTGTTCCTGTGTGTGTGCAAACAGGAAAATATCCTAGTCTGAGAGTATTTTTTTTTGTGTGTTCTAACTGGATGAGGAGTAAAAAGACTGAAATGGAATATCGAACAAATTATAGGTGTACTTTGCTCATGGAAAGGAGTTAAAGGCATTTTATTGAATGGATTTTATGGCAGGTACTTGTCAATCTAAGCAAATTTAGGAGTGGCATTTATTGAGTCACCTTCAATGTAATGAGGTGTGGAAAGCAGGGATTCAGCAACAACAACAACAAAGGATAATGTGTGTTTAGCTGAATGGCTTGGAATGGAATGACTGCATTTATTTACATTGAATACAGTTGAGATCTTCTTCAAAAATGAATCTTGTATATAAATATGCCTAGTTCATGCTTTCTTGGGAAAAATAGTTGGTGTGGTTACTAAGCTTGCCCTGGAAAATTAGACGAATAGGCTTTGTGTATTTGCTGGCACAGTTGAAGTAGTTACATTAGCAACAAAGAGGTTAGCCCGGAGGAAAATCTCAGTTTCAAACTTTGAAAGCTGGAATGACTTTCTGGAAGCTTCCAGTTGGATATTTTCAGCAGTGTTGGTGGAGAGCCAGTCTGAAGTCTGCCTGGTTAAATTGGGTCAGTCACTACCTTAACAGCAAGAGTGCTGCAGAGGTTGAGTAAACTGACATGTGTGGGTTTTATATTTCAGGAAAGCCAGTCGCTGCATGCAGCTTTGGAGGATCTAAATAATACTGTAGTGGTGTACCAAAAGTTGAATGACATCAAGCTTCTAAATGTGGATTCAACCATTGGTAACCTTAGCCGGAGGGTTATACTGTTAGAAAGCTCTCCCCTTGCTGTGAATAATCTGGACAAAAGAGAGAATTTGTCTACCAATGTGGTAAGTATTTCATTACTAAGGGTGTCTACTCAGGCTAGTAGTTTCAATACTTTGTATACACTACAGATAGAGCTTTTCAAACCTAACTAAAGAAAATGTCAGAATGAAACTTGGGACACTTAAGATTTCATTTTAAAGGACTGGAATTTGTTCCATATTTCTGAACAGATAACCAGAATCCCTGCAGAATCTACAGAAAAATGTCCAAAGCACTGTGACATTTAAGACTTGGGTGACTGCTTAATGGGACAGGATTCACAAACCTCTTTAACTATGTTTTAGGAAGGTACTCTGGCACGTAAGGTGTCTGTTAAGACCACTGAGGAGCTAGGTGGGCCTCTGGATTGTTCAGCGGTGCTTAAATGCTTAAAAAAAAAAATTACTAAATATGTTTGTAAATCCTTCCAGTGCTTTCTGTATGCCATACTGGGGCCAGTCTCTGAGAAAGTGTTCTGTATGTTTAGCAATAAGGAACACGCTGACATTGCTGTGGTAAATTACATAACCCACTGTCTTCATGTTTATTCTAGCATGTATTTGTCCTGTGTGTTTCCTGCTTCATGCCTGACAAATTTGAAGGAAAGAAACCCTATTGTAGAAAATAATAAGCACATGAATAAACTTGGCTCTCCTCCATTTTCGCTGTAGGGGAATGATGCAACTACCTCTCTAAAAGTGGCAAATGAAGACCAACTAGATAATGAAACTCATTCAGATAAAGAACTGAAGGTAAAGTAAGGAAACACAAATTACACTGGATTAGTAGAGCATGTCATTGTCTTTGTCTCATTTAAAACATGATTATAATTGAGGAAAGATCTGCAAGAAGGCTAATCTGATCCAGTTTCTTTTAGAAGTTCAGAGCAGGACAGCTTAGCCACCCCATTTTGGGGACAGGAATTCAATTAGGATGGAAGACAAGTTGTAACGGTTTAAAGTCTTGCCATTCTGACTACGTATGGGATACCACAGCAGAGCTGCTGTAATATCCTTCTGTGCAGCTGAAAGAATCTTGGGAGATTCAGACCATGGTCCAGTGGAACAGGGGACTCTGGCAGCCAGCTCATTTGAGTACCCGTTGCCATGCTCTCAGCAAAGCTAGCCCAACTATTGTGGGTTCACACTGCAGAGGGGGTTATGGCATTTATCCAGGTTTAAAAACTTTCTTGGGTTGACTTAGAGAAACTTTGTACTAGTGGAGTCTAGGAATTGATGAAAGCTGCCTCTCAGTAATGACCTGATGACTGGCTGTGGGCAAGTTTAACAGACTAACTGAATGGCCAAATTGTGGGCTGGGGATAAGAGGCGGCGTGCTGAGGTTAGTTTCCATCTTCTGGAAAGAATGCAGGTGAGTGAACTGGCTACACTGTCAGTTCTAGGCTTGGATTGAAGTGAAGTCAACCTATCATCTGGAACCTACTTGTAAAAAGAGCAAAGGAGCTCCAGATTAAAAAATGTGGTGGTTTTATTTTGGCAGGGATATAGTGACTCCAGCACTAAGGTAGTCAGTACTGCAGACAAACATTTAAAACAATTATGCAATTCAATTAATGTATAAATGTTTGCTCCAAGTATGTTTGACTATTTTATATTATGATTTTTCAGAGTCTTGCTCATTTATATAAGAAATAGAGAAATTAAATGTCAGTCTTTTGAAATCAGTGTCTGCAAAATAGTTGCCTACTCTTCAGGTTGTACTTTTCATTCCATTGTTTTCTTACAGACCATGTGACTTTATTCCTTGCATCTTCCCACAGATTTTTTGGTTTTATTTTTAGATCTTGTTTATTATTTTAAACTTGATCAGCCTGGAGACCTCCAAGTCACTCAAAAGTACTTACGTATTTTAAATTACTTCTTTTCCTGATCTTCTCCATCTACTGAAGGGGTGCTTTTTAAGCAAATTTTTTCTACGTATGCAGGAAACAGGAGCTAGAGATTCTCAGGTATCAAAACTAAGAGAGAAGCTTCAGCTGATCAGTGCTCTCACAGGCAAGACAGAAAATGATAGACCCATTGAGACTTCAAAGAATGGTAAGAATGTTGTATAATAGTAATCCATAAACCTGAAGGTTCCCTATGTAGTTCAAAGAATAACTAATAAAGATGGATAATGTAGACTGTACCTTAAGATTTTTGGTGAAGATTATTTCAGTTAAAGTGGTAGGAAACTGGCTCTAAAACAGAAAACTACATATGACTACAAAAGTTTGAAGGTGACTTTCCATCTGTGTAGCAGGATCTTCATGCATCAATAGCTTGTATTTGAAGGCGTACAGTGGTTAACTTGTAGAAATTTATACCCAGTAACATCAATTTTTGCTTTTTCAAAATCTAAATGTAGCAGAGGAAAGGACTGTGTGTCTGCTGACTTGTCTCAGTTCTGTCCTTTTGCTGTATATATTCAGGTAGTGCTGAAGATAAGATTTTAAATACTTCATTACAATAGAACCATGCTTGTTGTTAATTTGCTGGTCAGCAACTTTAGACCTTGCTGTTGGGGGAGATAGATACCTGCATTGACAAGGTGAAAACACAGGTGGGCAGATATAATTTGCTTAATAAAGCTTGTTCAGCACTTTCAGACTGGGAAGTAGAAAGCACTTCCAAGTCATTCTTTGTATGGGGTTTACAAATACACATCTCCTAGTACAGCATGAAAGATTAAAGCGGTATAACTGTCCAGAAAAAGTTTCCTTCCTTCTGTTCTTCCAGTTATTGGTAAAAGGGGACAACACTGCTGTATTTTTGAAATGATTTTGCAGCATTCTTATCCCATGCAGCATCTGTGATGCAAAAAAAAAAAAAAAAAAAAAAAATTCGTTTTATCGGATTTTTTTTTGTTTCTGCTAACTGTAATTCTGTGGAATTAGTAAGACTAATAGAAATTGTTTTGTAACAGTTGAAAGTAGTCCGAGTACTACAGCAAAGCCCACAGACCTTTCAAGGCTGGCTTCAAGGTCAGCTGATGACAACACGGAGGGTAATGGACAGCTGAGACATCTGTCCTTACCAGGAATTTCCAGCATCAAAGGTATGTCCTTTCTAGGCTGACCTTTTCTTTTTCTGAATATTTCATGTAAATGTTTAGGAGACTATAAGTAAACTGGAATTATGGTGGTGTGTCTGGGCATTCTGGGAGAAGTGAGGTCAATTTTAAAATCTTGAGAGCGACAGACTTTTTTAAAAAAAAAAAAGTAATTAAAAAAGGAAAGAAAAGACTAGTATGTAAAAGAAACTGGGATTTAAACAGGTCTATGCATTATAAGTGAATTGTAACTGTTTTGAGTGCTAAAGCATTATACCAAGTGCCCCAGAGATGAGAGAATTCAAGGGCAGAATTAGGGTGCTGAAGGAAAATGATGTAGGTGTGAGTGTGTATGTTTTGGGGCTTTTTCTTTTCTTTATTTTTTTTAAGAGAACACTGCCTGGTCAAATGAATGGTTTCTGGATCTTGCTGTTCAGTCTCTTCAGCTACTGAAAGGGCAGTGCTTTGCATCAGGAAATGAATAGACACTTTTCCCTTTATATCATCTGTGCTGTTGGTATAGCAACAGTCATTCAGAGCTTGCTTTTGTGGAGGATAACTTCATCTGTATGCAGTTAGTGGTTGTAGAATGGGCTATTAGTCGTGGCCAGAAATAGGGATTATTTTTTTCAGATTTAATGTAATTTAATCCAGAAATGCTCATGCTTTTTCTCCTAAACTGTTACTGACAGCTTGCGACAACACAGAAGGCAAGCTACATACTTGGGTCTGCTTTATTTAATTACTAGGTAGTAAGACATAGTGCAGTAAACTGGAAGAGCAGCTTATAGGATACTCCTGTATACTTAAAGGAGCTACTTCTAAATCCTTTTCTCTTTGCAGATCTTCAGAATTTGTTTGAAAATGCAGTTGAAGATGCTGATGGAAAACTGTCATATGAAGATCTCCAAAAGCTGCTTGGCTCTACAGCCCAAGAGTCACAGAGCTTTAAGAAATTTGACACAGATGGAGATGAGAAATACTCATTACAAGAACTGAGATTGGCTTTAGGTGTATAGGATATATACTTAGAAATGTGGTATTGATGGATGCTACTGTAGCTAAGGAAACTACGGGACATGAAAAACTACGTCTGCACTTTCCCATTGTTTTCTGATCTTTGGAGCTAAATTACTGTACACATTGCCACCTCTTTTTTTATTTGCATTTATTGAAAAGAAATTTACAAATTTATATGTCAATAGGACATAATATTGGGACTGTGTTACAATGCAGAAAATTCCCAAACTTGGAAACATTTTCCTCTCATTCTTTCCTTTTCAAGGGAGTTGTTGTTTTTAATTTAAAATGTGTACATACTAAAATAAAACTATGGTTTTATATTTTACTGAAATTTGCCTTAAATTAGAGAGCTGCACTTTATGTAGAGCAGAAGGAAATCTGTCTTGTAAAGATGGGTGTCTTCTGCTTGTAAATATTTGAGATAGAGTAAATTATGCATATTTAAGGGGAAGTTCGTGTCAGGGGCTGTGTTGGTAGTAAGCTGTTTATGATGAGAGACTGAGCCTAAAAGGGGTGGTTAAGAGCTTCAGCTAAATTTCTAATTTTGAGTAAGTATATCCATGAATGAGTTTGGACTCAGTCAGAGGAAAGCAGAAGTGGTAAATCGTGCCCATCTATAGCAGGATTTATTTTTAGAGGGAAGAGTTGAAAGTGTTTTTATATCATGAGCCTACAGGAGCAATTAACCTACCAAGTGCTTGGGTTTTCACTTCAGCATTCTTTTAGCTATGTTGTATTGCGTCCAGATTATTTTGCAAGGTGAGCCTGTCTATTTAAAAAAAAAAAACCAACAAGCTATTGAAGAACTTTAACAAATGCTTTAAGAGGTAGAAGTCTACAATACAGCCTGCTCTGAGTAGCACCTGAATAGTTCATGCCTTGGGTATGATTAGCAGTGTGCTGACAGTCTCGCTGACTAGTCACTGGAGATCTTTTGAACAGGGTTGCTGGTGCTGCCAGCTTCTTCCATCCACTGTTGGGTCACTCTGAAGTGCCCTGAGTAAAGCTCCTGGTCACTAGGAGTGTGAGCAGCTGGGGAAGGCCCAGAGTAGACTTGTTGGCTGTTTCCTGACTAATGTGAACATGATCACTTCTTGGTACCTTTACCTTTTGTGTTCTTACCAACAGAAGGATGTAAAAAGCAGGATGGGAGCATGCAATCGCATTGGTGTTCTCTACTGACGCATGCTTTGTAAGTGAGGTTTCCTTATTATAGAGGAACTTAAGGGTGTGTTTATACTAGTGGATGTAAACACAGAGTGTTTCTGGAACATAGAAAATTACTTTTGCAGAAGGGATTCTCTTGCAGGCTAGATCAGGGCCAAGTTGGATGATTTTGCTCACAAATACCACTGATCTTGTTGTGAGGTTTTTTGCATGATTAGTGAATTGAAGTTGCCCACCTCGCTGAAACATCAGTTTTATGTGGAAGTTGGTTCATAATTGTTGACTTTTATATAACTTTAGACTGGATGTTTTATGAATAATTGTATCCTGGAGTATGAATCAGTGAAGGAATACACAAAATGGAACCCTGTTATCCATTGCCTAGGCTTCTTTCACTGTTGCTCTTCTATCCTGTTTGGGTAATGCAGACGTGACCCACTATGGAGATGCTTTTGATGTGACATTTGAAAATACAGTGTTTCAAAACAAAACAAAACCAACCAACCAACCTTGGCTTTTGAGAGGACAAGAGGCCAACACTTGCTTCTTGCCACTTCCCACACCCTTTTATACACTACTGTATAATTCCTTAACCAAATAAAAAAAACCCTAGCAATAAAACGTAACCATTCTGGTATTTTATTTGTACATACTGTATCATAGCCATATGCCAGAGTTTGCAAAATATTTTTGGAAGTTTGATTTATATGGAACTTAACTTACCTTAAAATTTAAGGGATTATTGTATTACCACGTGAATCTATTGGTGTTTTGTTTTGTTGCAGTCTGCTTTACTTTTAGAAGGCTCTTCAACAGCAATAGTGAAACTGTCAGCTAGAGACAGCGTGTGCTGCTCCAGCCGCCCGTGTCCTCTGCCTGTGGCCAAGGAGCCGAGCTGGTCACTAATTGGCACTAGGGCACAGCTGTCCAGTGGTGCTGCTTAATTTGCATGTCAAGAGCATAGTGGATCGCTAATTGCTGTAGTCACCGCTGTTGTAGGATGGACTTGTGCTATCAGTTAAAAAATAATTCCGATCGTCCCCGAGTACAGTGGTTGCTTTTGTTTGGCCTCGGGTAGCCGGTAGCGGTGTGCTGCGGCTGGGAGCACCGGTCCCCAGCCAGCCGCTCCCATCTGTGCAAGTTTTCTGCTACGCTGCTGGTCTCCATCTTGCATGCTTTCCACAGCCCCGACGCTGGGTGTTGGCAGGCTTGCTTCCCCCGTGTTTTATTCACGCTGCAGATGGTAGAGGGCATAAAAGCCACAGGCGTAGTAAATACACTTGTCCAGATCTGCTCTCTGCTGTAGCTCCTGCCTACGGACCGTGGGTGTTGATGGCCAGCCTGAGGAGGTTGCACGCTTCTGCGGGTCTAGCCAAAAAAGTAATGGCTGAAATCAAATTAAACAGTGCGAGTTGACAGGTCTGTGAGCGGCAGCTGGGGCTGTAGCTGAGACTTGCTGTTATGCTGTGATTCCTGGGTTCTTTCAGGCTGTATTTGTGGTTTTTTTGGGTGACTCCTGTGTAGGGACCACTGTGTATCTTTCAGTTCTGTTACTGACCTGTACAAGGAGCGGAGCCGCACCGTGCTGGGCGTGCATGGCGCTTCTCTGCTCCGCTGGGTTTGAGCTACGGCACCCCACGCCTTTTATCATGTAACGCCACTTTTAATTTATCTAAATAAAAGTTCCTTTTCAGTGTGCGGCTCCGGCCGTTTCATTCCGGCGGCGGAACGGCGGGGCGGGGCGGGGCGGCGGGCGGAGCGCTGCGGCGGACGGACCGGGCCGGACCGGGCGCCATGGCGGGGCCGCTGCTGCAGGCCTGGGGGCTGGGGGCGGCCCTGCGGAGCCGCGCCGCGCTCCGCCCGCTGGGGCTGCTGGCCCCGCCGTGCCGGGAGGTGGCGGGGCCGGGGTCCGGCGAGGCGGCGCTGGAGGAGAACCCCTTCTACGGGAAGTACCGACACAAGATCCAGGAGCTGCGGAGGTGCGGGCGGGCCGGGCCCTGAGGGGAAGGAGGGGGGCGGGGGCGGTTTTTGGGGAGAGGGGGTGCTTGGGGAGCGGGGGGTGGCTTTTTTTGAGGGGGGGAGAGGAGGGAGGGCATTTTTGGCTTTGTACCCTAACGAGGAAATTAATTACTTTAGGCCAAATGCTGCCTTGAAATTCACTTACGTTGTTGCCACCAAGTCAGTGAGAGAGGCGTCTCCCAACGTAATCGGCTTGATAAGAGATTGTTTTACTAACAAGAAGTTAAAATTTTAAGTAACATGAATCAGTACCACAGTAAACGTTTTAAAAAGCCAAATGGTGTTAATCACCCAGCACTGTTAATAGTCCTTTTCCCGATTCAGATCCAGTCCAGATGTGTTTGAATCCCGTATGGAAAAAAGAAATGAAGTGAAAAAGCAGCCCGTGGGATATTCCAATCAAGGAGAATTTGTCAGATGCATGGAGGAAAAGGCAAGGCCAATTCTCATTGTAATTCACATATACTAAAGCTATAATGTCATTTATATAGGCTCAGCGTAATGCTACAAACATACAGTGTTCCTGTTAGTAATAAGCCCCAGCATTTCACACTCTGGTGGCTAAAAATATTGTTCTGTATTCCAGCATATTATCTTGCTATTTTTTAGGCTGTAAATTCTGTGCTTCAGGCCTTACTGAAGTGTTTAATTCGTTCCAGATTAGTTTGGCCAGATGGAGTGACACGATCTTGCATTTATCGTTTTTGTAATGAACGGAAGAAAGCTGTTCAATAGTACTGGATCCAAAATGCATAATAGTTTGCTTTAATCCTTTTTGATCTTGAAATTTGTAATTCACATTAAGTTACTTATCTTATCTTATTCTCGTAATCAATATTTTATTTTAATAAAATGCACTGCAGCAATCTCTAAGTATCTTAAGTTTGAGCTCATACTGAGGAGATCTTGTCAGCAGGCATGTTATGTGTGGCAAGGAAGGCAAATAAATGGTATTAAAACATCAGCTATTAAAACTAAAGAAGAGTGTTTTCTTCTAGGCAGAAGGCTTGGGCACAAGGACATCAAAGGGAGGTTTCACAAAAGATAAGGTAAGGGAAGTGAACCTAAGTGTTAGAGAGGACTTGCTGGCAAATCAGGGATGTAGATTAACTTGTACTGCTACCATCAGTGCTTCAGCCAAGAGCTTCTTGAGATAAAACTCATGTTCCTTATACTGCACTTGAGTATAAGATACTGATTTATATTGGGATCACATTCAAGTCTTAAAACTCCCAGCAGTCTGGTGTTGTATTATCCAGTCCTTTCTCTCTTGACATCCCAGAAGTTCCTACTAGTTAGGGAATCTGTACTGAATGCTGACAGTAAAAAACTGAAAGGGTTAAGCTGCCTTTACAGCATGCAAATATATTTCCAGAGACCAGCCAGCAGAGGGACAAGAGAATGGTTTTATTCTTTCACAGTCTTGTATTTTGGCAAACTTTCTGTGTAAATTTGCCAGCAGAGCATGTGTCTGAGATGGCTGAAGGGAAAAGGCTGCAGCTCCTCTTGCAGCTTCAGTGGAGATCTGCAGAACTAGAGCAAAGTGTGTTCTGTGTCCTGACAGAATCTCTTCTATTCTGCCTCAATGTGTGAACCCACTTCTCGCTGTGTTACTGCTTATGATTTACTAGTTTCTTTGGCAATTCAGAGGACTAAGTCACATTGTAAATTGAATTAAGTTCCTCCAGCTTGATTTTGTTCTCTGTAATTGCATCCATTCATTCTGGATTCTCACTTGAATCAGAGAACTGTCATCATGCCAAATTCCTTATGCTATCTCTTGCAGACGCTTGATTCGATTCTTAATGTTGAGATGGTGAAAGAAAAATCAGCGGAGGAGATAAAACAGGTGATGGATTTAAATGGAATAAAGTTTGCTCCACATCTATGCTTAATAGTAATCTACATGTGAGGGAGGAAATTTTACTTAGACTGAAAAAGGAAACATGGCTATGGATGTATATTTATAAAAAGCACATTCACATGCATATCAATAGCAGCAGATAAAGTTTTGTCCATATAGGTAAGTCCACCTAGGATGTACCCACTTGATAAATAATGCATCTGGACTTGATCACTCAAAAACTGTCTCTATTGTAATTTTTATTGTTGCCATTTAATGTGTAGCAGTTGAATTGGCATCAGCAAGCTCCTGTCAGGTTTGAAGCCAGGTAAAGGGAAACTCTAGCAGTAGCTCATGTGGATTATGCTGCCTCTGTTCTGCAGGAATAAAAACAAAGCTTTTGCCATCTTCTATCTTTGCTTGCATTATCTGTCACTCAGGAGTCTCTGTACCCATACTAAAGATGGTTAGGGTAAGGAGGAGGTGGGTGGGTGTGTTTTGTTTGAAGAACAGCGTGAATCAAGTTATTCTCCCTAATACCTGCTTGGCTTTGCACTGTGTTCTCTTTCATCTAGTTACAAGTCACATCTGTTCCACATTGCTGATGTAGCTTGAGTTGGATGTGGTATTTTTTTTCCCTAATCAGACTGTATGCCAAGAAACTTCATGTAGGCATGATCATTTAAGGGGAGCAGCACATATGAAGGAGCCTTCTGACATGACTTAGCAGAATCTAGCTGCTTTCCTGATAGCTTGAGAACATTATAGAAGTGGTTATGTGCTCTGCAGGGGATGGTGTGTGACCAGTTATAGCAGGGAGCACATCTGATAATACATGAGTTTCCTTTGAGTTCCTCTATTTCCGTTTCATTGATTAAACATCTTACTGACAATTCTCATTAGTTATGTAGGACTGGGGAAGAGCAACTGAAAGAGTCCTGGACTCTGGGCTTTTACTTCCGCTTATATATTTATTAAGGACTTTGACCTTTTATGTTGGTATTGCCCTCCTGCTGTGGTGAAGAAAAAGACTGTGAACACAGAGGAGCATTACACAAAGTCTTGTCTTCTGTTGAAAATGTTTTGTATGTTCTTTGTTAAAAAAAAAAACCTCAAACCTCTAGAAATAGTTAGTGCGATTGTTGGGGAAAATGTAAGAAGCACTTCTGATAGCTAGTAAATCTCGATCCACCTCTGAGCCCACTGCTTATTTCTGTTATCTAGTTGAAATCTGTCATTTGGTACAAGTACTCTGGAACCTTAGGAGAAGTGTATTGCATTAGCAGGGAAGTCAGTAAGGCTTGACTGAAAAATGACTTCTCAAAGTGCTTACAAAGGTTAGTTGACAAATGGTGTTCTTTTTAAAGCATTGAATATTACTGCTAGATACTTGATTTCTAACTGTAGCTCTTCTCCTTTGTGTCCTACAGATTTGGAACCAGTATTTTTCTGCAAAAGATACGGTTTATGCTGTTATTCCTGTAAGTGGTTCCCCTGTAGTTATGCACTTGAAAGGCCAATGTGCAAAGCTTTCCTTTCTAACTGTGATTCTGTAGCTTTTAAAAGCAATCATTGAAGGAAAATGAGGTTTCAAGAACAAACTTTCCTTCTGATTGAGTGATCTTATTGCCCCAAAGAAAGGCTTTTGTTTCCAAAAATGTGTATCCCTTTCTCACTTACATCAGTCTCAATAAAGCTAGTACTTTTTTTTTTTCTGCACACCTGGCTTGAATTTCCAGGCATTTTTTTATTACAAGTATCCAGTACTCTTCACAGGGCCTTAGTATCTATTAAGGTAGCATTTGTATTTTCACATCATTTTTTCTCAGAGTTGCTCGTTTCTTTCCCCTCTTCCCTGCAGCACGGACTGCTAACTCAAGTTTAATATGGCAGTGTTAGAGCATTTGGCTAATAACTTGCACGTGGCTAATCACTTATGACTTACTTTCATACATTTAAAATTATTGGCAGCACTGCCTTTCATTGAGATTGCATGGTGCTTCCTGTGATAAGATCGTATTTCTTATTCCTGATAACTTAACCAGATGTTAATTGTTGTTAATCTGCGTTAGGCTGAAGGAGTTTTTTTCGCTTTTGGGATTTCTTTCTATTCTTTGCTTCAGAGTCTCTATGTGATCGTGATCTCTTAAATCTGTTTTTTCACAGCTGGGCACGAACTGTGTGTTCCTTGAGTTCTTGAAACCTCATTTAGATCTGGGGTCTGATTTGCAGTTGTACTTGGCCTTTTGAGCTGCCACTGAAGTGATGGGAGGCTGTGTTCTAAATGTATGAAGTGCTGTATGCTCTGAAAATGGCAATGCGGGATTTGAAGTCAAGCAGCTTTGTGTTTCAGTTTTCCCAACATGTGGATTTGTGAAAATAGTTTGAATTGCACATTTACTGTAGCAGAGGGCCAAAGCCAGGGACTCCAGTTAAGATGGTGTAGGTCTTTCATTAGTGGGGCTGGCACTGTTCTTCTGTTCTCTGGTGCACTGTTTTCGAGGAGCTTTGGAAGCTTTTAAAGCTTTAATGCAAACCAGATCCTAGGCTCATTAGGAAGTAGTTCATGGTGTCATCGGGGGAAGAAATGATGTCTTTTGCCAGCAGCTTTTTGTTGGCTGGAAGAAAGGCCTTGCATAATTCTCGAGTGCTCAAAAGCACACCCAGAGGAATTTCATGTTGATGAATGGCATATGTTTTCTTTCATGAACACCTTAGAGTGGGTATTAATATATGGTGCTGGGAAGAGAAGAGCAGGCAAAAGATTTGGGGAACACACAGGACACGTGAATGAGATTGCCAGGTTTCATCAGGGATGATCAAATATGTTTGTAGTTTTAATATAAACCTAAGCAGTAAGTATGTTATTTGAGTAAATATCTAGGCTGCATTTTAATACTGAAGACCAGATGGCTGTGATGTAAAATCTACAATTTGGGGCCAGGGATATGTTGTCTTGCTTAACTGTTGACACTGCATGATGCAGTGGAGTTATTACTGAAAGAGGACATAATGTAAGCCTAAAGCGTGGGCCCCCCACCTCCAAGGAATAAAGCTTTGGATCCAAGGAGTTTGCTGCTGCATCTTAGAGACAGCATTGTTAAAATGGGATACTGATGACATTTAGGTAACTAAGAACTAAATACAGTTTTCTACGCACTCATCATTAGCCATTCCCGCAGTGGGACCTTCTGTAGGTGGAAGTTATACCCTGTAAAGGTTAATGAGATGATTCTGAATAACTGTGCATCCATGTTTGTGTTATGAAAATGAATTTCTCTTTCTCCTTCCTCAAAGGCAGAGAAGTTTGATTTAACATGGAAGAGAGCCCAGAAATGTCCATCGGTAGGTATGGCAGGGACTCGCAATGTGTGGATGTATAGCTGTAACGCATTTCTCCTCTCTAAAGCCTAACTCATAAACTTTTGACCCTCCTGTATTCAGACTCACTGTATCAGCTCTATTAGGAAAATCCAGGTGTTAAAATACTTGTCTTAGTGTTCAGATAAAAGCAGTGGCTATTCATATGTATTAAACAGTTTGATCTAGGTATCAGATATCTAGATAAAAGAGATGTAAGGTTTAGTAATGACAGCACAGAATCTCCCAGGGAATGGATTTAGCTACATGCCTCTGGTTTCCATTAATTGATGTCTTGTGGTTAAATCTCTTCCATGTAGTGTTGTGAAGAGCCAAGCCTCGTAGGCCAGCTTCATTGATGTTCCTGCATATCTTTCCTTATTGCTTAAAGCATCCTTGCTTTAACCTGGAGGAACTGTTGTTAGCTGTAGCTATGTGTCACTGTGGCATTACATTCCATGTACATGGAGAAAGTGAATTCTCTTGTCTTATGGTTGGTGTGGATTGCTTCTCTTTCTTTTTATGTTTGTTCACTGGCAGTGAAGATAGGCAGGAGTATCTGAAAGGGCAAGAAATCAGTATGTTGGGGTTCTGTCCACAGAACAAGCTGAACCTTCTCATCTATTAGCTTTGTGTTTCCTGATCATAAATGTGCATAGCCATGCCTTCTTCATGACACTGGTGATCTGTGATAGGTAGATATTGATAAGCGAATATGAGCTATTTGCGTGGAAGCCAAACTGGGCAGGCAGTATGCTGTGTAAACAAGGCACCTCTGTCTCTATGGCAGTGTGAGTTGTCAAAAAAGACTATATGGCACTGCAGAATTGAGTAGCGTAAGTTCTGTTGCAGGACATCGTAATTCAACAGCTGTGACAAGGGAAGGAAGCAGGGAATTGGGTGTAGTTAAACCCTTTACTACAGATACAGAGTAAATACTCTGTGGGTTGTGTCTTAGGTGTATGCCAGCATGACAAAGCATAAAATACTGAGAATGCTTAATATGCTTATTTCAGAAATGAGTGGATTCCCAAGATTCGGGTTCACTGTTTCTCATGTGGGCTGGTGGGTATCTTGTAAGCTTCAATTAGAAGATTCCTGTGTGAATGAGCAGGTTGTTACTTTGAAGAAGTTAAACTGCGAAAGAGCAGAACAGCTAACAAGATAAAGAATATATTCTGCAGTTTCGTACCACATGCTGCTGGGTTAGTATTGTTTTCTGTTGAAAGTAATGTGTTTTTACAGTAATTTGTGCACCGAAGCATGGACTTTGTGCAAATTTCACTGTGCTGAGACAGAAACCAAATGCTTCACTCCTTTATGAAAACAAAGTAGCTAGACTTCGCTACGTTGAGTGCTGTTGTAGATCTGAATGGGAGACAGTACTGGATTGATGGATTGGTCATGTATATTTCACTTGCCAAGAGCAAGATCAAATATATCTGACTTCCTGAGCTACTCGGAGCTTGGAAAGTTATTTATAGCTTTAAGTGTGTTTCTGTACAGTGCATTGGCGTTTAGTCAGGTATCCTGCTTGTTTTTCTGCTCCCATCTTGTCCTTTCTCTTGGTGTGGGAAAATGAGTAAGTCCCTAGCCTATGGAGCCGAATAGACTGTAAATCTCTAGAGAGAAAATACTTGCTGCCTGTTCTGGGACAGTTGGTGAAATTACAGGATTAAAAACTCCGAATGCTACTTATCTTGTATTTGACCATTTCTGCTGTTAGTTTTCTAGACATGAACAAAAAGGTCAGAGTCTGAATGTTCTCCACTGCCCTTTCTTTTCCCTTGTCTGTCTCGTATAATACTGATAAAAATATGTGCCAACATATTTGTTAATGAAATAATACTGATAAGGTAATGCTGGTGTATTGTCTGCTTTGAAGTCTGGTTCCTGCTGTCCTTTCACTCCTGGTGGGGCAAAGAAACCCGTTTTTTTGTTGTGGTTCTCTTGCTAAAGCTTTTATGCTGGAGGCCAGTATGACATGGGCATCATTTTGTTTTATGAAAGGGAGAATTGTTTTTTTTAATCATTTCTCTGCAGTTTCTATATGCTTTGCCAAGAAAAGAAGGCTATGAGTTCTTTGTGGGGCAGTGGTCAGGAACAGAATTGCACTTCACATCCCTAATAAACATTCAGGTGAGTGGTTGAAATAAAAAGTCCAAAAATGGCTTAGGATCCAGAAATATATAATATCAGCATATTACAGTATATAATATTTGCTAAGTATTTTAATGAACAGGTTGTCTAGCTTAACTTGATTTATCAGGGAAAAACTGCTATTAATTATGGGTAAATTAGTAAATTAATTACAGGTAAATTAGTAAATTTATGGGTATTAAGTGTCTCTTTAATCTAAAGGAGAAATAGGTAGAAGTCAAATAGTCTCAAAATAGAAGAAGAGCCAAACTTTTTAGAACTGTTTGCGCAAACTACTTAAAATACCAGTAGATGCTATGAAATTCAATGTCTTTCTGCAAATTGCGGGTTATTTTAAATGCAAAATGATCTTTAGTCAAGAAAAAACCCAACCTAACTCTGCAAATCCCTTGTTTTCTCTAAATACTGGGAATAATGAATTTTTAATTAGAACTGACGCTTAAGCCTTGAAAAATGACTGTCTCCATAACAGTTAATACTCAAAAGTTTTCTAATCAAGCCTCAAAATCTGCAACAGAGCTGGAGTTCTTTATGGGATACTGACAGGTTTCTTTATCTCGTTCAGACCCAAGGTGAAACTGCTCCTAGCCAGTTGGTCTTGTACCATTATCCTGAGCTGCAGAAGGAAAAAGGGATAGTACTAATGACAGCAGAAATGGACTCAAAGTTCTTGGTAAGAGAATCAGAGAAATCTGTTCATTGGCTTCCTTCATTTTATGCTGCAACTCCTCCTATAATTTTGAATTAAAACCAAATTGAAGTCAAGTCTTTAAAAGATGCTTTCCCAAAGAGTGATCTTACTGGATTTCTTTAGCCTAGTCTACTTAGTACTAGGGAAAGCTAGAAGGAAGTCATCGGTCTTTGGCTATCTGGTGACTTCAGCTCATACATTCTTTTTTTTTTTTTTTCCTCTTTTTTTCTTACTCTGGGTATTATAGTTTATTGCTGTTAAAAAAAAAAAAAAGCTTCTGTTTTTCTTGCTAATGGAAGCAAATTTAAATGAAAGCTGTTGCTACCTGCCAACAAGTTAAAACAGTGAAGCTTAATACTGCTCATCAAATCAGGAAACTTCCAGAGCTTTGTGTTAGGTTTCTGCATGCCTTTGCTCTTTTCCCTGTGTGTGGGTGTGCTGTTATTTGCATATCTGCAATAGTACGGTGCTAGGACTAACAGCACTAGGGATTATACTGGTGTAACAAGACAACTAAAGCATCCCACCTCTGACTGACCTACTTATACCAGTCCTGAAACTATGTGCAGAGGAGTCATTGGTAATGCATTTGCACTGTTGTATCTCAGAGTACACAACCAATTTTTGCAAACGGGTCAACCGTAAGAAGGGAAGGATGAGACTTTGGTGCATTTCCAGTGCCTTAGAGGGGGCAGGGATCATGAAAGACATCTTTGACCTCTGAGGCGTACGCTCAGCAGGAGAGCAGTTTGTAGGCACTGTGCTGAAGTGTGTAAGTAGGTCAGGAACAAGAGGGAGGTGGCTTGTTAAGAGATTTGCAAACTAAGAGATTTGCAAAACTAAGGTGACTTGGTATGGAGTCGTTTGATGAGTAGGACTGCAGCCGTTCAGCTGCTGAAGAGTCTCTTTCAATGGGATACTCAGATACAACAAAACCAGATGGTAACAAATTCTTTGTTTTAACTGGCAGGTGGTCCATGAAGCACAGTGCTTGGCGAATCAGGTGCAGCTTTTCTATGCGACGGATCGTTCAGAGACCTACGAATTAGTGGAGACCTTCAACCACAGATCTAGTGAATTTAAATACATGTCAGTTATAGCAGAGCTTGAGCAAAGCGGACTTGGACGAGAACTGAGACCTGGTCAGGTTTCTGACAAGTCGTAGATCCTGACCTGTGGGTGAAGCAAGCCAGCAGCAGGCAGGGGGTTTCCTAGATGGGGTGGTCCTGTTTCTTTTGTTTTATGAATTTGATTTGGCTACAGAAAGGATCTGGAGATGTCCTTGGGAGTGTGTGATAGTCAAGCCTGTCTGGCACTGATGCAAGATGAGGACTTGGGCCATTTGAATGACAATAACTCATTGCCAAAATGGAGCCCTGTACTTCAGTAACTTCATCAGAACGAGCCATTTTCCCATCCTGTAACTTACTGCTGCATGTTCTATTTGTGAAATGTGAAATAAAATGACAGAAGGGGAGCTATGTAATGGACTATATTGACATCAGGAGACAGATAACAATCAATGTTTCTTCTCAGTAAATGCATTTTAAATGCCCTCCACCATTATAATTGCATGGTCCAGTGCTTTTTAATTGTGGAATTTATACAGGCTTGTCCATCAAGAAAAGAGAATAGGACCAATGGTCAAAAACAGACTTCCCTTTGTTACTTTTGTGTGGTTCCTTACACAGACGTATACTGTGGCCTGTGTTTTTTCTCAGGATTAAAAAAGAGTGACTAGATTTGTTCTGGGAATTTTGTGCTTCTTAATTGATATATTAATTTTATCCTGTTGCTGTGTTTCTGTCTTAGATGTTTTTCTTGAGGAGTAGGATATTATAAACATGGGTTTATTTTTGTATATTTTTGAATAGCGTAGAGGAATTACTGCATGCTTTAGAGAATTAATTTTTCTCAGACTGGCAGCTAGTCAGGTAACTCTACAAATGGTATTTGGAGTGACAAAAAATAGCTCTTGTTCCCATTTCAGGCAAGCCGCTATCTCCAATAAAAGCAAGATGGAATTGCATAGTAACAGAGCTAGAGCCACCAACTGGTTTCTCAATTGCTAAGTGACAATGCATGAAAAAATGCACTGGTGTGAATATGCACAGCAGCTTTAACATGGCCGTGTTAGTAAGAATCTGGGTTTTAAGGATGACAGGTGGTTTCATTTTTTAAACCTGCCTTCAACAAAAGAATCCCAAAGCATTCGTGCTTTCAGCTTCTCTTGTTTTCATTCCCAGCAGAGGCAGCCAGTGCATCTGCAGACAAGGGCATACTGCAGCAGGGCTAAGTCATGTGCAGCCTGTGCACGGATTACCAGCACACCACCACTGCACAGGTACACAAGTAAACACAAGACAGCCAGGAGCTTCCCAGGAGCAACGCTGAAATATTTCCCATATCCACATCAAATCCCTGGCACTAACTTGCTCTTAGCACTAATTATCCATTATGTCCAGGCCACATTGCATCTTCCATCAGCCTGCTGAAGCTGGAAAGCGTTCCCTTCTGTGCCAAAGAAATGGAGGCAAGAAGAATATGCAACTTGTCTCTCTGTTAGAGGAAGACCAATTTTTTGCGCAGGGCCGGTGACAGATTTTTCTGTGCTAACCTTAACTGTGACCTGATATGGAGGTTTGATTAGTTATAAAGGGATCTTACACAATCTGTTTGCTAATGGAATTGTAGGATCCTGTTGCTGATATACTCGCTGTCACTCCGTACTTTCTCAGCCCATTCTTTGGACATGAACAGTGTTCAGCTAAGCACTAAAGGTAGGTAGTAAGGTTTTATTGTTGGGGTCTATTTTAGCAGTGACTCGTATACGTTGGGTGTGAACTCCTGTCCATTCAGGGAATTATAAGATGTTTCTAGAAGAGGCACATCATCTTCTGGGGCTCTGCTGCAAGAAGATGGTCTTGCTCCCTGGTAATGTTGTCTTTTTGTTTCTGATTGCGTTGGGTCTGTGAGTGTGTGCATAGCAGGGGAATAATCAGAGGAGGTGTGGACAGGGCTGTTATAATCTGAACAGCAAATCACCTTTAATAAAGAGCCTTTCTGCTTCTATTTTGTAGCATTTGTGTTCCATTTATCATTTTCCCTTACTTGAAATAAGGGGAGTTTTGATTCATTATTCACTTCCTGCTTTGAAGAAGTCAAAGTTGCTGTATTCATTTTTAATATAGCTATAATATAACATCCCTGGGTGAGTAACGGCCAACAGGAGTGAAATTCAAGGCTTCCAAATCTACACCTGAGCCTCCTCCTGAGCTTAAAAGACCAAAGTCTCTAGTAAAGGCTGTAGCAGTCACTACCTGTAACTTTGAGTGTTTGTTTTATTTTTCAATCCATCATGTGATTAATGCCAAGCTAAGAACTTCTCCAAGGGTTTAAGACAGACAGAAATGGCAAAGTCAAGAAAAGGAAGCATTTCTTGCATTGCATGCATTGGAAACTTTTTTGAATAAGACCCAAACTGAAAAGGCCAAGTTGATTGTACCGCATGCAGCCATTTTGCAAGAGACTGCATTTTCTGGCCCTGGCAGAGGTGGAATGGACTGATGGAGGGAGCAAGGGCTTTTTTCTGCAGGTGTATTCATGTGCCTTGCAGTGCACGCCATAACACGTTAACCCTTGTGTCAGGGTGAGACCACTTGGCACAGAAATTACTGACTTGGTGTTGGTGCTCTGGTGCTGTACTGCGTCTCCCCGAGGAGCAAAGAGCTGGCTAGACTTGTATGTGCATGTGTGTGTGCAATGGCAGGGAGATAGCAGAGGGCTTACAAAGCTGGAAGTTGCACACCCTCCTGGGACGTATTCCCAGATCTGCTGCTGAGGACGGGGTTTACTGCAGCCCTGGAAACTGTTACCGCTGTGTTTTCTCCAGGAAGCCAGTCCAATGGACTGTGCCACTGAGATGCTGTTGTGAGCAGGGAAGCTTCAGACGGCTATTTCCTACTGTATTCTTGTATGGTCTGTATATAATCTGTATTACAGATTATAATCTGTGTTCCTACAGATTATAACATCATGTAGGAATACAGATTATAACAGCAGATGGCCCTGTAGTCTGAGATGCTGCACCATCAGAGCATCTTGGTCATGGACAACAGAGTTGGTTTAATATTCGGTGGCCCAGTTGTAGGGTGCAAGTTTGACAGGGTGTGGATAAGCTCCCTAATTTGTAAATGGAAAAGTGGAAACTCTTAGTCCTTTTGGAAATGTGTGTGCTAATCTGGGTGCTTGTGCTACAGTTAGGATTTGAGCAGCACAGCCTAGGATCTGCGCTGACTGCTGCTGTGGTGGTGATGAGGCCGAAACTGGGATCAAGACCTGTAATAAAAAGGTCTTAGAGAAACTTGGCCTGATCCTCCATCCCACTAAAAGCAACTCATCTGACGAACTGGCCCCACAAACCATCCTTGCTGCAGAAAGAGGCTAGTGGTGTTTCGTGGCCGTGTGGCTTCTCTGGTGCCCGGCGTGCACTTGTGCATGAACCGCGCTGCCGGCTGCCTGGCGTAGCCTCGGCATGTTTGTAAGACACTTGATGCACTTAGGATCCGTGTTGAGCCTAAGAGCTGGTGCAAACAACGCTGTTAGTCTTGGCGTGGGGAGAGAAGGTAACTGTGAGGCTTACGTGCTGTACAGCCACTAGAGGGAAGGTTTGTCTCCTTAGGCTGAGCTACCAGCACACCCACAGCTTGCATGAGCCTGTCCGCTCAGCTTTGTGAAGGCAAGGTGAGTTTTGTGCTAAAAAACATTTAGATGCCCAGGCTGCTCCTATATGGTCGGTACTGTGGTGGGCTGCACTGAGATTGAGCAGCAGTTCCCCTAGCCTGGTGTCCTAGATCCTAGATGAGCTGCCTTGGGGAGGGCAAACATCCTGCAATAATTTTCCAGGTCGCTTTGCTGATTTCCGGCCATTTGTGGGCCAGGGTCTTCGCAGCTGAACCAGGTGCTGCAGGAGCCACCTCCTTCCCTCTGTGCTGCCTGCCGTCTGCCTCCGGCTGGAGGAAAGCCCAGGGCCAGGGATGTGGCAGCAGTTCCTGCTAGGAGCTGTGGAGCAAGTTTTGCAGCCAGAGGCTCTTGTTAGCGGAGTCTCAAAACCCGGTCTGCCCACCCACCCCTTTCGCCCCGGGGAGATGTACCCCCACGTCAGCAGGAAACGCGGGAGCCCGTCCTGCTCCCCGGGGAGACAGCCTGGCTTGTGAAGGGCGGCTGTCGCAGCACTCGAGGAAGTGCAGATTGAAGGATGATGTTCTTACACTGGCTTAAAATGCTGACTCCAGTCCTTTTTCATCTGTGCCTGTTTTTTTCCGTGTGCCTTAGAAAACGGCGAGACTCCAGTCCCCCCTGATCCGTGGCTGAGGAAGTTCCCACTCCCTGTCTGAGTTTGCGCAGGACTTGGTGGAGTGGGGAGGGGGAACTGGCTGTTCCTGATGCTGCACAGCCGAGGCAAACTTTGCTGGGCATGTCCTTTGCCTCTCTGGGAACAGCTGGAGCAAACCCACTTCTCCCTTTTGCTGTGTCTTGTGGTCTCCGCAGGCATGCAGAGCCTTCAAACCCTGCCTGGGACGAAGCATCTCCCTGTCCGATGGGGTGCAGGGCATCGTGTGGCTGGGGAGAGCCTGGCCCGGCCCCACAGCTGTTGGGGGGCTCACTGCACCCCCACCCCCCGGTGCAGCTGTGTCGTGCCGAGCCGTGCGAAGCCACGTTGCTGTTGGGCCTCTTTCCATGACTGTCCGCAAGGTCTGATGGAGCCGTCCAGTGCTCCGGGCTCGCTTCCTTCCCTGCTTCCTTCCCCCCGGATAAATTCAGCCATGCACCTGCCTTCAGGAGCGGGGCCAACCTCCCTCTTCCTTCCTCCGGGGCCGACAAATGCCCTCTTCACAATAACACATCCCTCCTGCCCCTCCAAACTTTTCCTCTCTCCCACATGACTCCTGCGCTCCCTCCCCACAGCTGGGACCCCGGCTGGCTCTGCGACCGTGGGCTCTCTGCTCTGCGAGGTTTCCAAAACCCAAAGCCTCGTGCGAGGGGGTAACTCCCTGACGGGGAGGTGCTGCTCACCCCTGCGAACTTGCGGGGCTGCAGCTGATGCAACTTCAGCCCTTGTGCTGTTTTCCTTTGGCTCCAGACCGGTGAGGGTGGGAGGACCCCATCTTGCCTCTAAGTATTTTGGCTCCATCTCTCCTGGATGTAAATCCTGGCTGTGAGTTCCCTCTGGGATCTTTGCTATATGGCCAAGCCCCCTCAGTTTTGGATTTGTGCTCATTTTTTGCTGGGATTTCAGTTGAAAGTTTCCTCCTGGCTTGGCATTGCCTGTCAGGAGTTACATCTGCTCTGCAGACCTCTGCCTCCTGCTCACAAGGTCTAAGGCTGCTTTGTGGTTTCCTGCATCCCTCGGGGATGAGCGTGGACACTGGTGCCTGCCTGGTCCCGGGAGTGGAGAACGGCAGCGTTGCTCAGCCCTCACCGGGACTCGGGCCAGCTGCGATGTGCAAGCAGGGAGCATCCAGCGTCGGGGACGCTCCCCCAGGTGCCGAAAAAAGACTTTGTAGAGCTGCTGCTGCCTGAAGGGTGCAGTGCCATCATCCAGCTCCTTCAGTATTTGTGGATGGTCCTTGGTGGTCCTCCATGGATCATCAGGTGCAAGGACATCTGCATGTCCAATTTATTTAATCCCTTCACCAGTGGCCAGGAGGAGCCTGCTGTTCTCCTTGGGCCGGATCCTGGTTTTAGGGGTGTTATTTCGGCCTGACACCATCTGCAATGATCGCGATCGATTCGCTCAGGAGTGGGGCCAGGCTGATGTGGAAAGGCTCTGCCTCCGTAAAGCAGCCTGCAGGTCCTGGGGAGGATGTGGACACAGAGCCGGGCTTTCGGGGCTATGGCTGTTGGACTGAATTAGCTGATGATCGTGGTTGGAAGCAGCCAGACAGACGAATTCGTCAGCTTGTGCTTCCCTCCTGCCCCAGGAGCTGAGCGTGCAGGGCACTTTGCCTCCAGGTTTTACCTTTTCTGCAGAAACATGCTGCAGGTGTGAGGCATCTCAGCCATCTCGTGTTGCAATGGGTGCCAAACACCGGTGAATCCTGCGTGTCCTCAGTGTGTCCTTCTCCCACCACCTGGCTCATGACCTGCCCTTCAGCCACGTCCCAGACGGGGACAGGCAGGAAAGCAAGGGGCTGCTGGGGTGTGCAAACCCCGATTCCCTCTGGCTCCGGCCGAAAGCAATCTTCTAGGGGCTGCTGCCTGATGCTACGGGCCCTTTGATGTCTTCTTTGCTCCTAATAAGATGCTGCTGCAGGTGACAAATAGTTTTGATTGCACCTGCACAAAACCAGCACCGTGCTGGGCCTTGCACCAGCACAGAGCGAGGGAGGAAAGGAGAGCAGATGCCTTGTAGGGCCCAGGTTGAGCTCCCTTGTGGCCTTCTGCTCTGGGAGGCTGCTGGATAATCGAGGGTGTTTGCCATCACCGGGCCCGTAACTTTATTTTTAAAGACTGTCTCTGAACATCGTGCCTCAAGGGCAAACCCTGGCATCCCCTTGAGATGCCCCGTTATGGGGGAAGGAGTCCAGATCCTGCAGAGATGCCTGCTACTGAATGCACAGTCTGCATGGGGGCAAGAAGGTAAATCCACGGCTGCAGCAGCAGGGGAAGCCAGGCGGGGTTCAGGGAGACAAACCCTCATCCTAAACCCTCCTGTTTCATGCAAATGTACCCAGCAGCCGGATCCTCCTGCAGTCTCAGGCTGCTGGGTTTGTGGTTTCCTTTCTCACACTCCTGCTGCTCCTTAGTCCCGCCTCACCCTGCGCCCCAGTCCACAGCTTGCCCCATCACCTGCAAATGCCTGGCTGAACCTGAGTTTAACACACATTTAAGCAAAGCCTAGAAACGTTTCCCTTGCTAGAGCTGTCCCGGTGCCAAACGATTTGCAGACGTTTCCAGCAATGCTAGCATCTCATCTCGCCGTGGCTGACCCGGGCTGCTCCCCTGGGAAAGACGTGCTGCCATGCCAGGAAGGGGACCGTGTGCCAGGGCCATGCTGCTGTCTCCCACCCCACTGCAACACCCATAAACATCACAGGTGGGGTGTTCCACGAGTTTTAAATCCCCACCCAGGAGTCTGACCCCGAAGCAGAGTCCCGGCCCGCGCTGAGCCATCCCACGCTGGCTGGCCGCTCCTCTCGGCGCCGAGCGTGCTGGCGCAGGCTTGCTTTCACCGAGCAGTATTTAAATACCTCAACACGCTTCGGAACTCACCCCACCTCCGAGACCAGCAGAAAGTAAGTCTGCTCTGTGCAACGAAAGTTTTTCTGGGGTTTTTTTTTTTTTTTCTTTTCTTTCCCCTCTCTCTGGCTTTTCTGTTTTGGGCAGCGTCCAGCTTGGCCTGGCACTGAAACCTCTGGCTGGTTTTTGTGTGCGTGCAGAGCGGGGAAGGATGAAGGGAGAGGGGCTGTGCGAAAGATGGGGGGGGAAATACTGCAGGATTTCATCTCCTTTCCCCCAGCGTGCTGCTGTCCCGCGAAAGCCCCGAGCCAGCCAGCAGCACGGGGCCGCGCGCCAAAAAGGACCTCAGCGCCCAGGAATGGTGCGTGGGAGCGGGTGTGGGTGCCCGCCCGTGAGCGTGGGTGCCCGCCGCGGGGGCTGGCCGGCCAAGTGCCCCGCGGGTTTTCCAGGGCCAGCGGGAGCTGCCGCGGGGTCAGGATGTGACATCACCGCCGGGAGAAAAACCCTCGGCCCCGGGTTTCTGTAACGGAACCCCGGCGAGTGCCGGAGCGCGGTGGCTCTCCCTGCCGCTGCGATCCCCAAACCGCCGACAGTCCCGACGGGGAGCCTGGCTTGGGCTTTTTTCTTCTTAACTGTTTTTTCTTCTTCCTCAGTAAGAGCAGAAAGTGCAGCGGAGGGATTTGGGGCTGGAAGCCAGGCGTGCCGGGGGGATGAGGTGAGTGCTGGGTGCGGAAAAAGCCAGCGCTGCACCCCCGAGGATGCTCCTGGGGTGCTGTTACGCACGGGTTGGGCAAGACCTGGTTGGGGATAGCCTGGGAAGGAGCAATCCTGCATCCGGCCGGGGCACGGATGCCTGCAGAAGGCTCTTCCCCTTCCTCCGGCACGCCTCTGCTGAGCTGCCAGTGTGTAAACACCGAGGGAGCCTGTTTTGGGGATGCGGGAGGATCCGGGAGCCATCGCTGGTGGGGCGGGGGACCCGTGCAGCTGGCCGGCGATGCGCAGGGGAACGGGGGACGGGCAGCACACGGGGTGGGCAGACGCCGTTTCCCGGGTGGGACAGTCCCGGCAGCGGCTTTGCCGGTGTCAGAGGGAGGGCGGAAAGTTGTGGGCGGGGGAGCTGGGTGTCAGAGCAGCGGAGATGGGTTTTCAGCAGCTGACTTGTCTCCTCTCGTCTCCTCTCGTCTCCTCTCATCGTCTTCTCCAAGCTCGCAGGCCCGGAGCTCCCGGTGTTTGGGATTACGGCTCTGACAGCAGAGTAATCACCCTTGGGACTGAACCAGAGCAGCCGGGCGCCGTGGAGGCTGTTGGACACCTCTTTGCAGGGCTCCCAGCAAGTCACTGACGGCAGCAGCAAGATCCCAGCCCCCAGGAATGAGGTACCCCCAAAGAGCCCTCAGCCCTACAAGGGCATCACCCCCAAAATGAACTGGATATGCTGCCTCCGGCCTGGAGAGATGGGGCTTTGCTTTTCTGCTTGGAGGCATCTTGGGTGACTTGGGGGGGAAAAAAACTTCTCGGTGCCTTTGGGCCAGGCTGTGGTTCCCAGGGAGCTGCTGCTTTGCCGGTGCCGTGGCAGGGAGGCAGGGCAAGGAGCGGGGCAGAGCCGGTGGACAGCGGGGCCAGCCGAGGGGCAAGCCGAGGGGCAAGCCAAGGTGCACGCGGTCCCACTCCTGGAAGCCGTGCTGGGTCCGTTTTGCACGAGCCGGGGATTTCTGAGCGCCAGGCAAGGCGGGAAGCACCCGGGTGGCCTCCTGCTGGCAGCTGTCCCCAGCCGGGGCGCGGGGACGAGTCCTGCTGCCTCTCCGGAGGTGGCTGCCCTGGAGACGGGTGCTCGGGGGCTGCTCGGAGGACGCTCGCGCCTCTCGTGGGTCTCCCAGGGGGTTTGCACAAGGAGGGTTTGGTGGCAGGGAGATGCTACTGAGAGCTCAGGGCTTCTCTGCAGCTCCCCCAGCTCACGTGCTGGGCCTTGATCCCCTTCCCGGCATCTTGTCTTGGCTCGTTTCCTGGAATTTTCCATCGTTTGGGTTATATTTGGGATCGGCAGCCAATAACCCCGTTTCTCACGGACAGCCCAGCTGGGGCTTGGCTCCAGCAGGAAGCACAGAGGAATCGGGGCCAGCACCCCGAGACCGTGCTCCCCAGCATCCTCCTTCTGCAACCCCCCTTCCTTGGACAATTAAAACCAGACGTGGCTATTGCGAAGACTGGAAAAGAGGGGCTACGTTCCCCTCTCTAGGAGCCCCATATACCCACACCCCCTGGCTAGATTGGGGTTGGGGAGGCTGCAGTGCAAGGGATGCTTGGGAGAGGCAGGTTTGGCATTTGGGGAGCTTCTGGTGTACTTTCAAGTCCACCAAGAAGAAGCCCCGGTTGTGAAGATGCTCTAGGACAGGTTGAAGACCAGACTTTGTGACAGGACTTCTCTGGGGCTTGGAGGGAAGCTCAGAGCCAGGGCTGTTGAGTCGGCAGCCAGACAGTAACGCTTCCTAGAGCAGCGAAAAGCCAGCCGAGCCCCGGGGCCAGCTGGTTTCTGGTCAGACTGTCCATCTGGAGGCTGGCTGGCTGTTTCAGGGCTTTGGCAGATGGTGGCTGAGCTGATGCCTGCCCTGCTCCTCCATCGGGGACGGGGCAGGACGGGACTTTTACGCTGCCTGTGGTGGGGAGAAGGGAATCCCCTAAAGCAGGGAAGCAGAAGTAGACCTCTGGGCGGCCAAAGGCAAGATCCCCCTGGGGAAGCCTAAGGGGGATGTGCGCGGAGCTGGTAATATTTAACCTACGCTTTGCTCTATGGTGCCTGGAGCTGTACGGATCCGTGCTCTCCCTCCATGGCCTCTTCCCAAAGCAGCAGGAGCCGGAGTCTCCCTGCGGATTGCCCACGGTGTTGGACCCCTCGGTGTTCCCCCCCGGCTGTTGCACCGCCGGTGAGGGTTGGAGCGTGCTGCTAAAGCAGCCGCCTGCGGTTTCCATTCAGATGCTTGTGTGCATGTGTAACTGTCTCGGGCTGGATCCAGAGAGGGTGCGCTTGGCACCAGAGCTGCAGGAGGTGCCCGTGTCGGAGCTTTGCTCTCTCCTTACCCTCCATGATCATTAATGCTTCCCAGGGGCACTTGCAAAGCACTTTTCCCTCTAAAGCCCTTAAAATAAAGGCAGCCCGGGGAAGGAGAGGAGTTTTGAAATTGGGGAAACTGAGGCAAGGGAGCGCGGGACCATCCCAGGTGCCCATCACCCTGGAGCCTGGCAGTATGTCTGACTGATCCTTCCTGCTGGGTTTCTGACTAAAGCTTATTTGGGGTCAAAACTGGAGGTTTTTGTTGGTGACCTTGCCTTGCACCTGCAGGACTGAGGGGGAGGAAGCCCCCCTCCCGCTGCTCTGCCTGCTTTCCCCTTTTGTTTTGCCAGTTTCTAAACAGACCTTTCAGAGTTGTTTTTAACTTACAACAAAGCCTTCGCCTTGCCATGTTCCTCTGTGGTTTTCAAATGATAAAAAAAGAAGACGACAGAAAAAAAAAAGCTTAAGTAAAAAAGCAAAACAGCCCTCAAATCTGAAATTAGTGGCTTAGTTTGACCCTGAACTTACATCCCCCCCATCCAGTTCATTTCCTTTCATCTCTGGACCTGCCAGCAATGTCGGAAATCAGTTTCTCAGTGTCTCTGCCTGCTACGTCCCTGGCAGCGGCTCTGCCTTGCCCTTGCAGAGCTTAACCCTGCGCTCACTTGGTTCTTGCTAAACCCAACTGACTTTCGCTTCTGCTGCTGCCGGTAAAACCGGGCAGGACTGAAGGCAGCAGGCTTTGCAGCCACGGACAGGGTTTTGCGGCCACTCAGCTGGGTTTGAAGCCAGCCCTCTACAAAGCCGAGGCTATTTTGGGCACTCGGGTGGGGGTGAGCACCGGGCACGCCATGGCGTGGATGTCCCACGGGAAGCAGCGGCCTCTTTCCACCCGGCAGCTTCGCTCGCCCTCCTCCAACCATCCTCGACGGGGACATGGGGCGACAGCGGGGAAGCCTCCGGCTCCACAGCCACCTGCTTCACTCCCTGTCCGCTCCCGGGAGCAGGACGAGGTTTGTTTTGGGGGTTTGCAGATGCTTCAGAAAGGGATGTGTGAGCCCCCGGAGTGCCGGCACCACCCCGTGATGGGAACTGCGGTGTGGTGAAGTGGGGTTGCAGCCTTTGCCAAGGCTCCTCTTGGGGAAAGCTTTGATTTGCACGTGGGAACCGAATGCAGAGACCTGCAGGTTGCCACCGTGGCACTGGTCCAGGCCCCGCCAGCACGGGCCGGCAGCGGGATGTGTACGGTCATGTCGTAGGAAGCCGCTGTCTAAGCTTGTTGAATGGCAGCTCGCCCTTTGGATTTCCCTAAACGGGCAGTGCGAGCAGTGATTTGGACTTGGACGGGTCTCCCATCCCACCCCAAGCCCCAGCAGACCACAGCCTGATTTCCAGGAACGCGACAGCCGTGAACGTCAGGCTCAGCTGAACTCCGTACCGCAGCTAAACCTTGGAAGATCTCCCATTTTCTGTCTCTTTACATGGACCTGTCCCAAATACTCGGCCAGTGATGGAAAAGCACCGGCTGCGTTGGATGCATTAAGGCAGACACTGGGAAAATCCGGCCTTGCGTTCGCTGCTGGTGCCCTTTTCCACCAGTTAGACTCGGGATGCATCTGAGTCCGTTCCCAAAGGACTTTGCCTTTCTTCCCAGAAAGTGGGGCTGGGTGCTGGGTCTCTGCCTCAGGGGAAACTGAGGCACTGGTGACTTTGCAGAACCTGTTTGCTCCGAGCTGGTATGTCCCATCTCAGTGCCCCAGCTGCAAGGGCCACAGCTGGTATTTCAAGCCCCAGTCCTGGCCTCCAAGCAGCTCCCTCCCTACGCTGCTCACATCCTTCCCTGCACATCAGCCTCTCTGGGCAGTGAAAGCTTTGGAGCGAGGTAGAGAAGAAATCTGGTTTTTGGCCCAGCGCCTCTCCCTGATTCTTTGGATCATAAATCCCAGGATGTGTTTTTGGCTTTGTGTTAAATTTAATTTCTGGAGAACATTTTTCTCCCGTAAGGATTCACGAGGCCTTTTAGTGACTTAGTAATTTGGTAGCGATGCTGGTGAGGATCCTGAAAGCAAAACCACTCCTGCTATTCTGGTGTGTGCTGCTGCCCAGGGAGCAGAGAGGCTGCGGAGCAGAGGGGACAGGTCTGCTCCGAACACAGGCAGCAACGGGTTTTGCTCCCCCCTTCCCGGGAATCTCTAACAGATGCATGGTAGGAAGACACCTGGCAGGTGTTTAGCAGGTTTATTGCTTTTTTTTTTTTCCCCTAAACTGGTATTTTATTTGGATGGTACTGAAGCATGAAGCACATTCCCACCTGCTTGATGAGTGAGAGCAGCTTGCAGGGTAACACAGAGATCCAGCTGTGGATGATGCAGAGATGCAGTTGTGGGATGAGTTACGGGGCAGTAGGATGGCTTCAGGAGATGAGATGCCTGAAAGGAGGTTGTAGGGAGGTGGGGTCGGTCTCTTCTCCCAGGTAACAAGTGATAGGACAAGAGGAAATGGCCTCAAGTTGTGCCAGGGGAGGTTTAGACTGGATATTAGGAAATTTTACTTCACTGAAAGGGTTATCAAGCATTGGAACAGGCTGCCCAGGGAAGGGGTTGAGTCCCCATCCCTGGAGGTATTTAAAGGACGTTTGGATGAGGTGCTTAGGGACATGGTGTAGTGGTGGTCTTGGTAGTGTTAGGTTTACGGTTGGACTCGATGATCTTAAAGGTCTTTTCCAACCTATATGATTCTGTGATTCTGATCCTGTTTATTTCCCAGTGAGTGATTCAACATTTGCAGAGGACTTTCAATGTGAGGCACAGGAACATGGGAACCCCACCATGTTCACGGTGAACAGATTTCACTGCTGATGGCCCCTGCAAGTGACGTGTTTGATGGGATATCATCTGCCAGGGTGGCTTCTCATCACGCCGGAACAAACATGGCCTCTGCCTGGAAGAGCCTGCAAACAGCAATAGCTCCTGGAGCCGAGCAAATGGAGCTGAGGCCAGCAGAAATGGCAACGTGGAGAAATGTCTATTGGCACAACTTGTGTTGCTGAAATCCCAGTGAAACCTCCTGGGTTAGATCCCAGTCCCTGCTTGTATTGGAGTTAACCCCGAGGGACTGTGTGACCTGGTGGCATCACTCCGGTCTAACACGGGGATAACCAAGCTGTTCATCCTCCATCCACCCGGCAAAGAGAGCGAGGACGCAGGCTTGGCGTGGTGCCTGTGCGATGCCCGTCCAGCCCTCCGGGGAGCAATCACTGGGTTTTACTGGGGTGCTGGGCAACGGGGCTGCTCAGCTCTGTCGGGCGTTGTGCACTGGCTGGGGAGGGGATGAGGGAGCTGCAGGACGGGTCAGTGGGTGCTGCATCATCCCCGTCCTGGGAAGCTGCCAAGCGTCAGGTGGGGAAATCCTGACTTCACGTTAGGTGCATGAGTGTTTATTTTTGCTCATTTGAATGGTCTTTATGTTTCAGCCAGAGCCCTCTGCCGCTGGCTGGTGACGGGAGAGAGAGAGGAAAAATAAACCACCTATGAAGGCAGGGAGAGTGGCAGGGCAGGGACAGCCCCATGTCCTGGTTCAGTGGTGGCAGCCCCATGTCCTGGCTTGTGGCCGGCAGAGCCGGTTAGTGACAAGTGCTTTGGGGGGGCAAAAGCACCAGAGGCGTTGCTGGCCCCCTCCCTCCCATGCTGGCTGCAGGGCCGGGCACTGCTCAGCCCCATCACGCCCACCTCCGTATGGGCCCTGCTGGATGCCTCATCCCAAAGGGAAGCCCGGCACTTCCTACGTTACTAGATTAGGATCCCCGTTGCGGTAGTTAAATATAAATATATATCTACGTATATGTACGTATTTTAGAACTGTTACGCGTTAGCAAACTCCCCAGGAAGCCTTTTTTAGAGGTGTTATCAACAGGATGTGCCTTGAAGATGTGACAGCCGGGTGGGAAGCCCTGGATAAGGGCTTTTCTTTACAGCCTCGCTGTGCGCAGAGTCCCCTGGCCTTTGCTGGGCTCCCTCGGGGCGGCCATACCGGAGACCCTTCCCCTGAGGACAGGTAGGAGTCACGACATGGTGCTGGCTCCCTCCATCAGTTGGCATTTTGGAGAGCTCGTGCTCTTTTTTTGAAGCGGGAAACAAGCTCTTTGACATGGCCAGAGCCGGCTGCTTGGGGCAGGGCAGGAAAAAGCATCCAAGAAATATCTCCCAGTCGTTGCCCTTCAGCAATAAATGAGGATAACGGGGCTGGAGCCATTAAAATCTCACCCAGCCACATGAGCTGGGGAAGGTTTGCAGATACCCCGGTATTACAGTCATCCTGCATAACATTGCGTGATGGCTGTGACCCCCTCCGTGGGGCAAAAAGCACCTAAAAACATACGGTTTCAGGTCTGGTTGTACCTGGGTACAGCAGAGCATGGTGGGGTTTCGTACCGCCATGGTGCGAGCTACGTAATGGTGGCAAAGCATCGCTCCAGCCTGCGGGAAAGGCCGTGGTTAGTGCACTAACGGCACCCACACCAGGGTTTTCCCCTTGCAGCCACATGCTGGCTGTGGTGAGAAATCCCCGCAGGGCAGATCCTGCCGGTGTTTGGGGTGATCACTAGGTCCTGCTGCCTCCCAGTGATGCCCCCATGGCTGGGCTTTGAGGGGAGCACGGGGATTCCCTTGCAAGATGTTTAGTTGGCCTCTGCTGGGCAAAACAGGATCTTCCTGTGGCTCAGGACTAAGTTTAGAAAACAAGAGTTTATATAGCAAGCTTTTGGCTGAAAGCTGTCTTTTTAATGATGAATGTGCATCCAGGTTTGGCTTGGGCACCATTCCCTCCTGCTCGTGACTTTGGGTAAGTCACTTCCCCTTTCCGTGAATCTTTTTCTTCCTTTTTTTTTAACTCTTTCTCCATCTCCTCCTGTCAGGGGGAGGCTGTTGGCGGACTTTCTCTTCCCTAAGCCTCAGCAAAGCATTTTAGCAGAAGGGGGCCTTGATCTCACATTAACACCACCAGTGATGAGTGCAAGTACCTAAATGCACGAGCGTATTTCAGCCTGTCTGAAATTTCCACTGATTTCCACCGAAGCTTCAGGGAGGAAGAGAAAAAAAAGGGAAATACTGCAACCCTCGTCTGTGCTGCTAAGCTCGGGCAGAAAGGGGTGAGCTCAGCGCTTTGCCGAGCCGTGACTTCGAGACCGAGTCACCCGGAGCATCGGCTCGCCACCCCAGCTGCTCCTGCGTGCATTGTGTGCATGCCTGGAGGGCCAGCCGCATCCTGGCACGTCGCGTTGCTGTGCTGGGCTGCCGTTTCCCTTCTTTGGATGCGGGTTTTGTTCTTTTGAACAAACACACGGGGCAGAACAACAAAAATAATCCCCCCTTTTCCCATTGATCTCAGCGCTGGGGCTGTGTGAACCAGCAGCCAGCTGCGGTCGCAGCAAAGTCCCCGGGGCATCGCTCGCCAGCCACCGCGGCAGGGTCAGGGGTTATTTGTACTGAGAAATCCCTGGGAAAGAGACGCTTCCCCTTTGCTGGAAGAGGAAAGAGCCACCAGGTTGGGACTGTCTGGGCTGGTGAGCTCCACTGATATCGTGGCTCTCACTTTATTGCAGCAGTTACTGATAAAAGCCCCGGAGGTAAGAGGCTGGCTGAAGCCCGATGAGCTCCCGGCATGTTCAGGAGGGAGGAAGGGCTCTGTCTGCCATTGAGCTTTGCATGGGGCACGTGCAGCAGCACTCGCCTTCTCCGGAGCAGGGAGCTGCTGTGTGAGGTGGCAGCAGCTGCTCCAGGTCACCTCGGTGAGTGTAGAAGGGCCAGGAGCTCACCCCAAATCTCTGTCCTCATGTGCCGCCACAGCAGCAGGGCCAGCCAGCGTCCTGGTGCGAATTCGTCCCTGCAAGCGTGCCCACGCGTGCAGCTGCCTTTGTAGGTGACCGAAATTTCTCTTTCTCCTCCCAGAAACCTCCACCCCTGAAGACCCCAGCCTTGGGTTTCACGTTGTACCGAGCCTCTGCCCTCACCCTGGCTGGCCCTGCCCACGATGGCGCTGTGTCTCAAGCAAGTCTTCAACAAAGACAAAACATTTCGTCCCCGAAAGAAGTTTGAGCCAGGCACCCAGCGCTTCGAGCTGTACAAGAAAGCCCAGGCCTCCCTCAAGTCCGGGCTGGACCTGAAAGCGGTGGTGCAGCTGCCTCCTGGTGAGAGCATCAACGACTGGATTGCCGTGCACGTGGTGGACTTCTTCAACCGCATCAACCTCATCTATGGCACCATGTCGGAGTACTGCACGGAGAAGAGTTGCCCCATCATGTCGGGCGGGCTCAAGTATGAGTACAGGTGGCAGGATGATAGCAAATACAAGAAGCCGACCAAGCTGTCGGCCCCACAGTACATGTGTATGCTGATGGACTGGATTGAGATGCTCATTAACAACGAGGACATCTTCCCCACCAGGATAGGTGAGTGTGCTCTGGTGCTTCGCGGGAAGGCTGGGGTTGTAATTGGTGCAGGTTCCCAAGCTGTTGGTGCACCGCAGAGTTCGTATTGCTGAACTCTGTGATACCGAGGATCGCAGCCTTTCCTGTTACAGGTGTTCCTCAGGGTCCATCACACACCTTCTTGCTGCAAGTTGAGCTTGGGATTCCTCGTCTGGCTCCTAGGGGATGTGGAAAACAATGTTGTTCTTTTCTGTGCTTGAACTTTTTCCACATATTCTGTGACTGTGAGAAATGAGGGCTGGTAGGTCATTGGCCCCCTTGCCCTCCCTCAAGGAGCTGAGCCACAGAGTTGGTTAGAGGTGGTCATCACATCCCTGCAGTGTGCTCTTCTCTTGACTAACCAACTCAATTTCTTTCTGGTTTTCCAGGTAGGTTCATGCTCCCAAGGTCTAACCCTCATCCCACCTTGCTGCTCCACTTCTCGGCTCCTTTCCCTCTCTGCTAATTCATCTCAGCCCTGATTATACATCACATCTTGCTATTTAGCGGAGGCATCACCCAAGCAGAGATGCCTGACCCAGGATCTGGCTTTCCAGCTGCCAACCCCCAGCGTGTACGATGCACCCCTTCAAAAAGTTTGGCCTCAAGAGCTTGCAGCAGCTGCCAAAGGCAACACATCTTGCAAACTAACGCCTCTGCTGCTGACCCTGCAGTGCTTGGCAGCTGCTGGGGCTGGTATTAGTCCTGCTACTTAGCTGCTTGCTTGTAGTTTGGGGAGATGAGTTCAAGGGTTGGAGCTGATGCGTTGCGTGGCGGGGCTGACAGAGCTCAGGTTGCACCTTGGAGCGGTTGCTTTTCAGATGAAATGCAAAGCTGCTTGAATGTAAAAGAAGATTTAAGGAGCTTCAGGGGGAAACAAGTCTGCTTGACCTTTTTTGTTTTCCCAAGCAGCACAGCTGACAGAGCCGTATGAAATCAGTGCAGCTTAGGCTCAAGATTTACATTAATACGCTGGCAAACATTGAAGAAAATGGTCCATGTGGGATTACTGGCTGCCACTAACTGCTGTAGCCCTGTTTGGCTGTGCTGTAGCATCTAGTTGCATGTCTTTTTTGGGAAAGTCTCCAGCCCTCGGAGGGTCAGAGGGGTCATGGCTCTCTGCAAGCAAAAGGGAGGCAGCGCCTGCAGGCTGGCTGTGCCAAACTCTTAATTCCAGCCTTCTGGGATGGGGTGGCCCCCTAGGCCACTGATCTGACCTGGCTGCACTGGCTATGCCTGGGGTTAGGGTGGTACAACCTGCCTTCCAGGGCTTTCTTTTTCTCTCCCTCCACCACCTGAAGCCAAGACCTGCGGGCAATAGCTGCCTTCATCCCCTCGCTGGTGGTCTGGGTAGCGCAGCGCCGGATCCTCGTGCTGGAGGACAGCAGACAGGCTGCCTTCGGGGCGCGCGGGGGAGTCAGCCCTTGGGATTCACCGGGGGCATTCGCTGCACCATGGAGGCATCCCTCCCTTGTGGGCTCAGTGGGCTCCCCACATCCCGGCGGACGGAGGAGGCTGGAAGTGTGGCTGGCCAACAGTGTCGGTGCAGGGTGCTCCGTGCCGGCAGCCCCAGTGCTGCTGGGGACAACAAAGTCCCTGTTGATTCTGGCTGCAGCTGGGCACAGGCTCGCTGCTGCCAAGGGGCGAAACGGCAGCCACAGAGTACAGGCTGGATCGTCCATTTTCCAAGGTGGTTGTTCCCAAGGAGAAGCTCTGCGTGCTGTTAAAAGCAGGGGCGCAGACGTGGATTTACTCCATTTTCCCTCCGGCCAGAAAGGAGAGCGTCCTGGTCCAATTTCATGCCTTTCAGGTAGGATTTGGGGTTTGAAAGCTGCTCTGGGGAGTCAGGGCTACAGGGAGTCTTAACGCTGCAGAAAGCAGGCAGCCATGGAGGGACAGCAGCATCGTGGCACCCTCCACTCCCCCACGTCTCCCTCAGAGGCACAAAAGCCAAGTGCAGTCATGGCCCTGCTGGTTTTCGCCCTGTCTCTGGCACTTCTCCCTCTGCCGTGTAACACGTCCTGATGTGAGGAGGGATGGCTGGTGCCTCTGGTTTCCACTTCTCCTTTCGCTGTGGTGTGGGGGTAGTTCTGGGTGAGATCCAGGCTGGCTGCAGGCGGTCATGAGGGCAAACCCATTTTTTTTCTCTTCCAAAGCCATTCCCAGGGTCCTTCTTCCAAGCCCCTTTCTGGGAGGAGGATGGACCCTCGTGTCCCCGAGTGACTTCAGTCCCCTTGCTGGCATGTCTCAGTGCTTCTAGCCTCGCACATGTAAAAGGTAACTTAGCCTGAGATCGCACTTTAAAACGCATGAAAGGCTGTTGTCGGCAGGGAGAGGAGGGAGCCGGTGGCAGTTTGTCATCAGTATGTCCCCAATTAACTGCCTTTCACTGGCCTGCCCTGTGTGCCGGGTAATTGCTCGGCAGCTCTGGCATTTCAGAACATGGAGGTGTTTGGCCGAAGGGAAATGTCACATCCGCCCGTTCCTGACGGGCTGCTCCTCGTCGCCGCGCTGGGTGGCGGGGGAGGCTGGGGGACACGCAGTGGGGAGGGACGCGGGGCTCGGGGACAGCGGCCAGGGTGAAAACAAGATGCTCAGCCTCCCTCCTAAAAAGCCAGCCCCTTGGGAAAAGACCCAGGACAAGGGGAATAAAAGACCGAGAGGACACAGGGGAGATGTGAGCTGTTTTAAGGAGGGAAAAGGAGTCTGATGAGGTGATGGGGGGGAAAATACAAATGTCATGCTTTGGAGTCACGGTGAGGGTCTTCAATATTAGCCGCAGAGATGGGATTTAACATGAAGGTTTGTTCCACTCCTGCTTGTACTGGAGAGGTCCACCAGCTTAGCTGACCACCGTCTCAGCGGGTGCTTCATGAGCTGTGTGCATCTCAGCTTTCCCTCCTGGCCCCTGTTTGCTATGTGCAATAAAACTGTCCCAGCACAAAGATTTCCCTGGCTAAGGCCACCTGACCGCAGACAAAACAGACTTTTCTTTTTTTTTTTTTTCTTTTTTTAGAAACAGCAAGTGTTCTCCAAACTTGCTAATGTTGCCTGAGGCTAGCCTCAGCATCCTTCTCCATCCAAAAGCTACAAAGCACATGATTCAGCGGGGCTCGCTCACGGCTGTCCTGACAGTTAAGGGAGAGGGCTCTCATGGCTCAGAGGGGGGAAATCCTTAACCCTGGGGTGAGAGGCTCAGCTGGAAATGAGCAGAGATGGTTCACTGGCTTGTGGGCTCACAGGGTCCTTTGGCATCAGGGGGAAGACCTTGGCTGGGGTAAATGGGCACAACTCCAGTGACCAGAGCAGAGCCAGGCTGATTTGCAGCACTAAAGCATCTGGTCCTTCAGCACATGTCAGAGCTGTAGAGGTAGGAGGGGAGCAGAGCGACCCGGGTGACAAATGCCATCGGTTTAGCCAAACTGTGTGATGCAGAGCTTGTGCTGGCTCTGCAGTGAGGCTGGAGGGGCAGCCAACATCCGAAATGACAGCAAGGGAGCCTGACGCCAGCAGACAGCTTGTGACCTGGCAGAGTTAACCAGCAGGACCGCAGCCCTTGGATGGCACGCTTGCACCATCCAAGTAGATGGATCCCTATGGTGGTTTAATGGGGCCAGGGGGGCTGCCAAGCCCTCTGCATACCCCAGCAAGGGTTGGGGGGAGGTACTGTGTCTTCCCCATCCCCAGGGAAATCCACCTGCAGGGCTCGGTCCCACTTAAAGGCTTTGCTGTATAATCATTCCTCTGGAGCGGAAACCTGTTTGTCTGCCAGTCAGGATGAGACAAAGCCCTGCATGAGGTGAGCAATGCCAGCCTGATCGCTATAAATCTACAGCAGCAGCAGCTTTCCCAGATGACCCGTCTCAGTTTGCATGTGCTAGCAGCCTGTTTCCACTCTTCCAACCAATGTAGCTGTCCTGAAAAATACATTGAAATGGAGAATAAGCATTGTTCCCATGCAGGGAGAAAAATAAATGATTTTACAGGTGTATTTTTACCAGCTGGTAAAACTATATCAGTAGATTTCTTCAGTGAGTGGCCACGTGAACAAATTACCACCTGGAAAATATCGGCTCCTCCCGGTAATTGTTCTGCCCTGTGGTGTCTGGTTTTAGGGAGCTGCTGCTGGGCTGTAGCACACTGGGGAGCAGGGTTGGGTGGATGGGGTTTGCAGGGCCTGTGGCAGTCGGCTGCGTCTGCACCGGTCAGCCCAGCACCAGGCTGCGGGTTGCACAAGGCCAGGCATCCTACATTAGCACCGTCGCAGCTGCTGAAACCTCGCCGTTATTAAATCAGCGCGGACGCAGTGTTTGGACCAGACCCAGCGCCGGAAACACCCTGCGCTCTCTGCCAAATGTGCCTGTGGCCATAAAGAGCATCAGTCACAGGAGATTTTGGAACAGTTCTTGGAAAGCTTTTCAAAACTCAAGCTCTGCCATTCAAGCGTGGTCCCAACACAATTATAAAAAACAGAGAAAACTTGGTGCAAAATTATCCGATGCTTTCTCCCCATAACAGCAGGAGAAAAATGTTCAGAATTCAGCTAATTATTGCCATTCTCTCAGCTGGCTATTTTTTACATGATTTGTCTTTTTTTTTTCAGCCTGTTTTCTTCCAAAATTAACACCACACCAGCTTGCAGTTGCCATCATGCCATTAGTTTTAAATGGGGCTTTAAAGACTTATTTTTAGGAAAAAATGAATCGCTAAACACCCCACAGTGGCCAAAATGGAATTGAGAAATAATAACAACAACAATAATTCATCACGTAGTTCATTGAATTACTGCTTTTGCAGAGGAAAAAAATACAATTGCCAAGAAGCAAAATAGCTTCCCAGTACTGATTCATCATGAAAAAATTAAATTGGCTGGAGCATGAGGGTTAGGGATGGGAGAGATGGCAGGGAAGATCCAAAAGCCATTCGTAGTCCCTTACCGTAAGCGCAGGCACTTTGTTACCTCTCATTTTCATTTCCTTTTACACGTGATGCCACATGGTTTCCTTACGTTTTGAAGCAATCAGCACAGAGTGGGGAAAAGAGATTTCTTGGAGCATTAAATCGCATCTTGGGCTTTTCAAGCAAGACATCCAAGATAAACTGAAGGTGCTAATTCATTTCAGGGCTGTGAGTCACACCACTCACCAGCGCCCTGGCTGCCTTGCAGTAAGTGAAACGTACCTGCTGTACATACAGCTTTTGCCTTGGCTTGGAGCATGGGTAAGGTTCTCCCTTTTCTGCTGCTGTGGATGGCTGCTCTGCTCCACTCCTCCTAGGATCGGGCTGCATTTCTGCCCTGGGACAGGCGATGCTCCCAGCCGCCAGCTGTCTGGTCTGTGCACAGTGCCTGGGTAGTGCATGCCTGTGATCGTGGGTGGAGAAAAAGAGCTGGCCTTGTGTATAAATGTTTTTCCTGGCACCTGAGCAAGCTCACATTGCATCCCATGGTCCCCTCCTCATCGCTCAAGGAGAGTCAGAGGGCGGCTAGATTGTGGGTTTGCTGCTGCTTCCTCCAAGGCTGCTGGATGGTGAGCACCAGTGATTTAAATGTAAAGGTAATTTCAACGCCTTTAAATCAGCCCAGATGGGTTTAGTGGTGTTCTGCTGTTCCTTGGGGCAGCTGGGACCAGCATCAGTGGGACAGGCTGGGATGGCATTGCTGGGTTGCCATGTGTGTGTGTAGGGCTGGGGAGGGTGAAGCAAACCCAAGAAACATCATGCTGCCAATGTGGTTTGTCAAAACTTGGGGCTCCATCCTGACTTTACCCTGGCCCACCACACTCCTGCTAATGGGTCATCTCAGCCATGCAGGGTCAGTCCCACCAGCCTCATCCCTTCCTCTCACCAAGCTGCTACTCCTGCTGGTTCATGTCACCATGCACCACCTCAGAGATGGAGAAAGTACCCCAGGGATGGGCCACCACTGCCCCATTCCCAAGTGCCGCTTATCAGCGCATTGGCCACTAATGGAGTCTCTCTGCCGCCGGCTGTAACGCTGATCTGCCTGGCCCAGCCTGGCAGGGAGGTGGGAGCCACGGTGGGAGCAGCCTGCTGCCCTGCACGCTTGGGGAATGGGCCCCATTGCTCCCTGCTCGCTGTCACAGTGACCTCTCCTAGCAGCTAGGACGGCTTCGACGTGAACATACGAGGGCCTGGCTGCTCGGTTTAAAGCTAAACATCTGCAAGGGCAGGATAGGTGCACGGCCGGTGCCGAGATCCTTGTCCCAGGGCTTTCCCCTTGCTGGGATGTGCTGGCTGCAATGCACGCCTGGCTGCAGGGAGGAGGCACAGCCTGCTCTCGCTGTGTCCCCTTGTGTGCTGGAGAGGATGTCATGTGCGTCGTCTGCTGGACATCCGTTGCGCCAGCAGCCGTGACCCTGGGCAAGCTGTATTTATACCACATCTTTCTGCTGCTCCCCCCGGGTTGGTCAGATGCAGCCTTTACTGGACAGCCCTTTCCTTTCAGCTCTGCGGGAGGGGATGGGGAACTTCTCCAGCTCCTCGCCAGCGTGGCCCGTGCCTGCTGGGGCTGCTGTGTGTTGCTTTCCAAGTCACTGGAGATCAGCGGCAAGGCACAACTGCTGCTGGCAGAGGCAACCTGCTTATCAGGCATCCGCCCTGCTTCCTTCCTGCGGGGAGGTGCTTTGATCAACTAGCGCAGGCCCCCGTGCCAGATGCAAGGTCCAGTCAAGCATCAGTAGCCTGTATTGAGGGTCCTGGCACAGGAGGTACAGATGTGGCTGCAGCACGCGGAAAGGAAGGAGGACCCGATGGCCCAGGGTTGTGCCCTGTGCTGCTGGGGCTGTGTGCGAGTGAGAGGTGTGATGCGGAGAGAAAGACCCAGAGCCGGAGCTCAGTGATCCCTGGACCCAAAGGACCACAGTGGGTGGTGGTGTCATGACATGGTAGGGTGAGGGGTGACCTGTAGAAGTCCATTAGTGACAGCCAGCCACCACTACAGCCTGGCCATGTCTGGAGGGGATGGCCGCACACTGACACCTTGTGATGGACACAAAGAAGAGCAGCCCAGCTTCACCTCCCGGGAGCTGCTGCTTCTGGGTTCATGTGAAAGCACAGTGGTGGGGCAGTCCAGAAGGGTACTTGTAGGTTCTGGCAGCTTGATGATATCTTTCCAGGGATCATTAGGTATAGGATAGCACAGCAGCTCCCATAGTTGCTGACAGCCATGAGATTTGGACTAGATACCCTTTAAAGGTCCCTTCCAACCCAAACTATGCTATGATTCTATGATTTATGCTAAATCTCTGTTCCCTGATACAAGAGCTGCTTTTGGAGAACCCAGGATGTAGCTGGAGGTGTCTCTCCTCTAAGTCTCTCAGCTGCCAGAGTGTCCATGAAGTCTTGCTGGCAACTGATTTATAGGACAGGACAGTTCCTGACTAACCTCAGGACAAAAGCGGTGGAAAGCCACTTGTCACCATCTGCCAGCTCTGGAGGTGGCTCATCTAACAGCAGTATCTGGACCATAGATGCTATCAGCCCTGGGAGTCTGAGATCCTTTTGATCTGCTGTTCACTGGTCTTATTTCTTTCTCAGCTCAGGACTGGGTTGACGTTTGCTGCTTTCCTTCGTTATCACTCCTTGCAGTTTGGTGATAAACTCCTGGTGGCTGGTCAGGTCTGATTTCTTCCTCACTGCCTGCTTTGACCAGAGGAAGCACTAGGCAAGTGGGACGCGTGACAAACTGGAGGCCACAAATGCGTTGCTGTCTGCCTGCTGGCACCTTGCTGAGTTCCTGGCAGCAACTGCTCACCTCTGGTCCCAGGGAGACAGGCTGTTCAGAACAGTGTGTATTCCCCAGCTGGGGCTCAGCAATGTGCGCTCATCAGAAATTACTTACTGTGATGAACTTTTCTTTATTAAAAAAAATGTTTCTTGACTGGTTCTTCAAAGCTGGTCTGCAGGGGCCACCCTAATGGCATGTCTGAGTTCCCAGCTGGGTGATTACGTCTTTTATTTGCTCAGCAAATTCTCACTCAGTGCAAAAAGCTCAAATGAAGCTGTTGATAAAGCACCGTGTCCCTACTGACTGCAGGGAAACCCGGAGATCTCTCTCTGATCCCTGCCCTTATCAGACTGGCAGGCAAGAAGAGCTTGGCAGTCAAGGGTGCAGGGCAGAAGCAGATCTCCAGTACCATCTCTAAGCTGCTGGCATGGGGAGAGCCTGGTTGTACTTTGCCAGATGTGAACACGTTTCCCAGGAAGTCCTAATGGGATCTGTTAGAGTGAAACGGGTCATGCCGAGGTCCCTGCTGCGGGAGCAGCCCTGGGGCTGCAGCATGCTCGTGGTTATGCAGAGCAGCAGCTGTGAATCAGTCTTAAAACCACCTATCTCTCGTGTGATGCTGAGCCGAGATACGTGTCCTCCTACAAGTGGTGACTGGGACATCCACCTGTGGCATAAGCACACACGCTTCTGCCCTGCCCGCTGCACCCACGCTGTGCACGAAGCAAAGGGAGACTGGGCTGGGCTGAGGGTGACTCTGTTTTAGAGCAAAGATCACTTTCTGTTACGAGTGCTGTGATACTGAACCCAGCACCCGCCGAACCCTGGCCATGGAAAACACAGGCTCCACGCGTGATGTTGAAGGACAGATTCTTTGCGTTTGCCACCCACGGAGGAGAGGGGCATGGCACTGCTGCTGGGAAACGAAACTGCCAGCAGCCTTTGGGAAAAGGAGTTTCATTGCCTGGTGAGGCTGATGAGAAAGATTCAAAGATAAAGTTACCATTTTCAGTTGTTTTAGCTAAGAGATTTGCTGATGGCTTCCACAGTGCCAAAATGTGTGAGCTGGCCGTGGCTGAGTGGAGATTATTTGGAAAGATTTTTAAGAGGTTATGTACTGCATTAATAAGCTAAGGGAGGAGGCTGGTACAACCATGGGAAGGGAGGTTTTTATTTTGTTCTTTGCAAATTTGCATTGAATTTCTCAGGGGAGAGGAAGAAACTGCAGGAAAACAAATTCCAGTTGTTTCATTTTCCTCCTCCCAAAAAATACGTTCAGGGTTTCAAAGCCAAGTTTCCTTTAGAGATTTACTCCAAGCTTGCTGATGCTGACTGTATCACACCTCTGAGATTTTCACTGTGATAGCAGTACATGTAGACAAGGATGGAAATGTAGAGTATGAAATTGTGTCCTTGTGTGGGACAAGGCTAAAAACATAGAGCAATGTGTGGTGGGTCCCGTTCATGAACAACCAGGGAGGACATCTCAGGAGTGAGCATCATACAGGTGCAATGAAATTACAACCTAAGCATCTTTAAGATGGGCAGTTTTCTTCCTGTTTTAATGAGACATTTGTTTGAAACAAGGAAAAAAGGTAGAAACCCCACCTGTTTCTGTTGAGGCATCAGAAGTGATGTTTGAGGGTGTGTGGAGGAAGAAAAACAGTATGAACCATGCTTTTGATTCAGAGGACCAGGGAAGGTATCTTTTCTGCTGGGAGGAGGTTTAGTTCTGTTCATGGACCTGGGTAGATACAATTTGACTTATGCTGTGCCTGCACAAGCTTGTAGGGGAAAGGCAGGGAGAGAGTGCAGAAGGATCCTCTGCCAGATTGCTCTGGATAGAGCCAACTGTGGAGAGATGTGGCCTCCTCCACTGGATGAGAAATTTTCTCTCCTACTGTAACTCCCCAAATCCTCAGACCGTGCCTGTCTGAAATTGCTAGTTGGGCAACGAGGAAGTATGTGGGGAGAGCTAGATGGCACATTGCCCTGGTGTAGCTGTCACTCTTGACATTAGCCAAGGGAGTCCTTCCTCATCATCCATGACTGCCTGTTAAGCATGACAGTGACATTCAAACGCTAGCTGGTTTTTTTGGAAATGGTCAAATGGCTTCCAACTTGCTTCTGCTTTGCAGGTGTTCCCTTCCCCAAGCAGTTCCAGCAAGTTTGCACTAAGATCCTCACCCGCCTCTTCCGTGTCTTTGTCCATGTCTACATCCACCACTTTGACAGCATCATCAACATGGGTGCTGAGGCTCATGTCAACACCTGCTACAAGCACTTTTACTACTTCATCAGGGAGTTCAGCCTCGTTGACCATCGGGAGCTGGAGCCTTTGGTAAGGATGCCCCAGGGATGGGGAGGTGGAGGGGGTGAGAGAGGCATGGGCTGAACACAGCACAGGTAGATGCAGGTGGGGGCTGGACTCTGAGCAGCGCAGTCACCCTCTCTGGACTCTTTCAGCCACCCTACCTCAGAAGCACACCCATGTTTTCTGTCCTGTAACCATCAGCCTTAGTGCTCTGAGAGAGAACTTCCCAGCAACACTGAGGAAAACTTTTACTCTTTGAAAACCCTCCTTAAACTTGGCCTCTGCTGCCATGTCTATGAATCGCTCTTCAGTATCTTCAGGACCACCATAACATAGGGTTCCTCTATACTGTCTTGGTAGGTCTAATGCAATTTGCACAACAAAGTGTTTCCAGCCAGTTCTATCCACATGGCTTTCAGGGGTCAAATTTGAGCCCGAGCCTCCTCTCCACAGTCTTGAGTTCTCCTATTAGTGGACTAAGGTCCCTGCTTGAGATCCTAGTGTGAATTACAATGAGGCTACAGGAAGGCAAGCCCCAGTAGGACATGTAGGTCCAGACAATAGCTATAGAGGCCAAGCTGGAGAGGCCTCGCTGGAGCTCCAAGTTTCTCTGCAGCCTCCCTTGAGAAGCAATTAGCTAGGCAGAGAGTGAGAGTCCTTGAAAACAGCAGGACTGGTGGGAAGCAGAGGCCAGACAGCCTGGGCACATAAAACTAGAAAATGCACATAGTTCTGTAAGAGAAGTAAGTGTGTCACAGGCAAGATTGACTGTAGCCTGACCTAGGGAGGGCAAGTTGCAATGGGGAGAAGAATTAATGGGGAAGCCAGTAGTTAGCACGCTGTGATAAGGGCTGGGTTGCAGAGAAGGCCATATCCAGCAGCAGAGCGCTAGGGAAGACCAAGAGGATCTAATCCCAGACAGACAAAGAGCTGAAAGAAGTCCCAGCGTGAGCTGCCTGTTTAGGAGTATTTGGGGGGGGGGGGGGGGAATGCCCCCGCCCCTAAGTGCTAAGCGCTTTACTGCTTCTCTGCTTTCATTTGTCTCAGTCAATTTGCTGCCTGTCTGCTCTGATCATGGTTTGGGGGGATGGAGAGATGATGATCAAATCAGGGGAGACGCGAATGACAACAGCATCTACATTAATTATTTCACAGAGTTTGATTGTGACCTATATTATCACAGTGGCCCTCAGCTCCAGAAAATGGCAGCTCAGCGTCACTCTATCCTCTGTTAGTCTTCCTTACCACCGCTCCTCATGACAAACTTCTTTAGGATTGATATACAGCCCATAATGGTGTCATCTCCTTTGACTGATGCTTGCTAATGTAAATAATTAGCACCTAACAGCCAAAGCAGAAGCTGACATTGCTAAATAGGCTTTCAATGCCGGTGACTCACATGCAACATGAGATGATTTATGGGTCTGGAAGAATCTCAGATGAACAGATTTTCCCGTGTGATGCAATCAGGGTTAAACTACAAGGAAATGAGACACATTTACCTCTGGTCTATGTGTGTCTCATTTCTTGGTGTGCTCACTGCCTGGCATCCAAGCCCCAGGCAGACCCAACCACATGGGAGACCTCCTTCCCTCAGGCAACGACTTGCTGTAGGTGTCTATGAGAGTGTCCTGCAACCAGAGGATGGCTGTGTCCACGATGCCATGCTGAGTTGAGAAGGGAGGGACAAGTTGTTGCAGCTTATGAACAACTTCCAAAAACTGAAAGTGGTCCTTCTGGTCATGCTGTTACCCCAGGGAGGCTGCAACTTCACACTGCCACCAGTCCCAAAGTCTGCATGGCTTAGGATTGATCCAGTAGCTTTCAACAGCATTTCTGTCTGCTGCAGGCAGGGAAAGCAATAATGGAAAGTTTCTTCATGAACATCCCAGGGGCTTCCCAGTGAGCCCCCGGGAGCCTGGTGTGGCTCCGGTTCATTGTGCTGTGGAGCACGTGGGGAGCCCCACGTTCCTGCTGTTCTGGCTTTGCTTCAGCAGCAGTTGCGAAGATGCACAAACAGTAACATCCAACCTCTGCAGCACTTTACACTTGACCTCAGTCCACTTTCCTGTGGCTAATTGCTCTCCCCAGCCCAGGGCAGAGCACCAGTGACTTGCTTTGCTCATTCCCCTTCTCACTGGGCTGCACCATAGCTGTTGCCCTGCTCCTAAGTGTTTTTAAGTCCTGAAGGATTCATCAGCCGGTTTGACACTTAAGCAAGGACAGATGGTGTGTTGCATCTGCCTTCATTTTAGGCTAAGACTGCAGGGTTTAGTTTTTCCAAGTTCTCAAGGTTTGTGGAAAGGCGATAATCTCTCAGTAGGGATAAGATGAACTGTCCTTGAGAGGTTCAGTCTCTCTTGATTACCTCATGAGCCCAGACAACTGTCCTAACCTTCCATTTAGATGGCCAGAGTTAGTCCACATGAATCCCATGACAGAGGAGACTCCTGCCTGCAGAGGTGCCTGTTCCCTGCACGTGACCATGGAAGGCCACCAAGCATGTGGAGGGAGCACATCTGGAACAGGACAGCAGATCTGAGTGCTGTATTATGGTTGGAGATTTCCAGATGTGGGCTTTCTACTGAGGAGCCCCAGTTTTCAGATTTAGGAGTAAGAAGAAAGAAAAAAACAGCACCTCCCCAGCCAGAAAATGTCCTGTTAGGCCCAAATAGCTTAGAAAAATTACAGAGATTGTGGGATGAAGGAGTTCTTGGTTTCTAAGCCTGCCTCTGGCTGAATCTTCCTTTTTCCGTCTGTTTCCCTTTTGCCAAGCTTCTTTGGGACGTGATTTCTTAGCGGCAAATCTTGGGAGCCAAAAATGACATAGATCCTTTCTACAGGCAGAACTAGGGAAAGGCAGTGATTCACTCTCTTAACAAATCAAGAAATACGGGGGCAGAGAGAAGCCGTGCACTTGCTTCCTTGACAAGGGCAGGTCATGGTGCTGGGCAGCAGTGCTGGCAGAGGTCCAGCTGGTTACGTACTGAGGCAGAGCTGTGGGGATTCCCAGAGTGTCATGAATGCCTTGGACATTTGGGGCCAGCCTGAGGAGCTCGCAGGTGGCTTGGCAGTCCACTGGCCACCCCAGCCCATCCCGTTCAAGGCTGCTTTTGTGCATGGTGCTGTGCTAGTGGGGTGGGCTGGATGCTGTTGCAAGAGGATGTTCACAGTCTTCTCACCCCCCTCTTCTTTCTCCTTCCGAGATGTCTGCAAACACTTCCTGTTTGCAATGTGATTTTGTGGCAGAGCCTCGGCTTTTCATTTGATGGCAGGGTTCTGTGCTCAAGTGATTTTGCATGTTACTTCTACAGAGAAATTCTCTCTTTGCCATTTTCCCCCAATGGATTTTAAAAACAAAGCTCTCAGCACTGAAGAGGTGAGACTGCAGCTTCTGTCCCCCTTGGTTATATCACTAAAGGGCCTTTTATAGGGTTAGTCAAGGGTCATCCTGCCTTCCTAGTTCTCCTTTTTTCAGAGTTGCATCCTTCCTTCTCTGCAGACCAGTCCTACTTCAGATCTATTTTGGGAGTTCATTTTAATGTGCAAACCTTTCTCTGGGGTGTGTGAGGGGGTCTGTGTGCGCAGATTCACAAGCCATGAACCTGATGAGCCAGAGAGGATCACAGACTTTCCTCGCTGCAGCAATGTATGTGATTTTCAAGCTATTAGTTGAGCTCCTTAAGGCAAGGACAAACACCATGTTCCACCAGCTGAAAGCTGGGTACCTTCCTAACGCAGCTGGCATGACGCCATCCTGGGTAAAGAAAACAGTCTGTTAGCCTAAACAGAGCTCGCTCTTGCAGGTTTCCTGTGGCCCTCTGTTCTTAGCACTCATTTGCATTGCAGTGTGACTGTGGGATCCCTTGCTAAAACCACAGGTCCTTTGGGTGAGCTGCTGTCACCTCCCGGAGCGAGAGCCGGCAGCTCCCAGGAGCAGCTCTGTGTCCCGTCTCCCTAGGCAGCTGCAAACGGAGGCTCTGAGAGCGGCACCGCCTTGTCTGGCTGCTCCGTGGCTGAGTCAGGAGCAGGACCTGCATCCTTCAACATCTCAGCCAATGCTCTCTCCTTGGACTGCTCACAAAGCTAGGGCACAGCCAAAATAGCCTTGTGCCACAGAGACCGAGGAGGATGCCAGGCAGGAGCTGCTGAGGCACAGCAGTTCCCAGGAGGGCTGGCATGGGAAATAGAGAAACGCTCCCCAAGACTCCCACGGTTGCTTCCTTGGGTTGTTTTTGGACACCTACCAAATTGCCTGACACGTCACCCTACTAAAACCTGTCTTTGGCACTTACTGTTTCTTTCTTTTCTCTCCCCCTTCAATGCAGAAAGAAATGACAGAACGAATTTGCCACTGAAGCATTTTGGCAGGTGAACTCAGCTGGCTCATTCGGAGTCTGATGGGACAAGACATCCCGTGGTGGGACACCTCTTCCCAAGGACTTGCTCTGGGCATTTCAACTCAATGAACTACGAACCCTGCGGAAGAGCCTCTTCAGGCCAGGGCTGAATCCTAAGCTTGCCAAGCATCTCTGGACAGATCTTTTTTTTTAATAGATCCCAGTCTCTGTTGTATGGCTCCTGTCTTAGAAAGCCACTGACTTACTGGAGAACGAGGCAAGTTTGGTTGACTTTTGCACACTCTGGTTTCTAAGACTCAATCCCATGTTTGATAACATCACTTCAGCTACCTTTCCTCTTGTTTTGTCCTCAGCTACACTGATCTCCAAATGTTTTATTAGTGATTCCTGCCCTGTAAGCAGGTGTGACCTTGGCTACCGAGTAATGCCTGTTACCTTTCCCACATGCAGTGGGTTTGTGATAACATCTGAGATCAGCTCTGCAAAGTTGGTGACGTTTGATCCCAACTGCCTTCACGTGGTTAGCTGCTGATGTACTGTTTTTAACCGTGAGCCAATGTCTCTCCTTCTGCCCTAATTCATGCTTTACCAAAGGGACCCTTTTCCCTCCCAAGGGATTTTTCATGCTTGGCGGAGGGGACTTCATGATGTTCTAAGACGCATCCAACACTGCTTGGACTAATGGCAAGGTAGCCCCATGACAGAGGAGGTGAACTATGCCACTTTTCAGTGTGATCAGCACAGTCTCCCTGAGAAAGACTCAGAAAGTGGTGGAAAGAAACTATTGCCAGAAAACAACATTTTCAACATGTCAGCATTTCCTGACATGTTGTCTTGGCTCAAGATCAGCAGATGCTGGCTGTGGAAATTGTTCTTTTTCCATGATCCAACCCTACAGCATAGTAAATCAGGTGGAGAAAGACTTTGAGACATCTAATCTACCCTGTCCTTCCAAAAAGGCAAGATCAGTCCTTCTTAAACCTTTTTGACCTTTTGAAAGCGTATTATTGCTACCTGATCTGTGCCATTATCCCCCTGAAAGGTATCACATCTCAAAATTTCTTCCCCTTCAGCTTCCAATGCCTAATGACTAGTGTTGTGTTCCCTGTGCCATTCTTCTTTTGACAAGAGTTAAAGTCTTTTTTTTTTTTTTTTTTTTTACTGTTTTGGGGGAGTTAAAATCAAACTGTCTGAGCCACAGCATTGTTATGTTTGTGTTTCCTGGCCTTTTTCTGGGAAAGTTTTGTATACCAGACATAGCTGATATTTATAATCTGGGGTTTGCCCATTTTTGGGGTAGGGAGGGGATGTGGCTAGAAAATGTAAATATTTAGGCCAACATTAAAGTGCACAAGTGAATTTTTAGTGCTCAAAGCACTTATTTTGTTGCAAAAATCTATTTTTTTTAATCTTGTGTACCAGATGTATATTTTTACATGGAAATAAAATGGAGCAAAATGGACACAAAACCACCTGATACATCATTCCAATATTTTCTGTGTAAAATAATAAGTAAAAGTCCAAACATTTTTGTTCTGTTACTAATTAAAGAAATGGTGATAAGCCTGGTGTACTTCATTCTTCCCTGATTCATCTGTAGTAAGACTGGCATCATGAAAAAGCACCCAGGATAACTTAAAGAGTGGATTTCCCCTGAGAGTTGCAGCACTGATGGATCTCAATGCCATGTTGAGACCTCTGCTTGCATCTCACAAAGCGGCTTGACATAGACTAATGTTGCTGGTCTGCATCCTCCCCTTGCAGACTTTTCACCAGCATCCCACCCGAAGGCATTTTTCCAGTGATGCATGGTGGTGAGTTTCGCTCCCTACTTTCTCCAAAGGTGTGTGGTTCCTGGGTCCTGGGATCAATCTTGCATCCTCTTCCTACAGTCAGGAACTGCAGGCACAAATCACTGTGTGGTGCACAGGCAGGAGATGGCAAGAGCTCTATTGGGAACCTTCTGCCTCTTTGAGGAGTGAGGCCTGGTTGGACTCAATGCTCATGACCCTCTGGAAGCTGGTAAGGTTGGGACTTATGGAGAAGCTGTCTCAACAGTGGGGTCTAAGGGATGAACTGATAGCAGTCTACAGCTACTTCAAGGTGAAGTACAAAGATGACAGAGTCAACCTCTTCTCAACAGTGGAAGACAGTGAGACAGTGACCAACAACCACAATTTGTGGCTTGGGAGGTTCAAATTAGACAACAGAAAAATAACCCAAGAGGGTGGTGCAGCCAGTGAACAGATACCCACAGAGGAAGCATTAACCATCCTCAGTTTAACAAGATGGTGTAAGTAACACCCGCGCACAGCAGCCTGCTTATATTTTTGTCCTCCACATTGTCCTGCAGCAATGAGTTCCAGCAGGTAGTTATGCACTACGCATTACAAAAGGGGAGTGTACTTAGTTTATTTTTAAACACATGCCTGAGGATTTCAGCCCTCCTGCTTTGAGAGTGTTTCACTTCTACCTTCGCTGTATCACGGAGCTCCCACAGATTCCTGCAGTACAGAAAGTGCTGATTATTTCTGAAAGACCAACCCACAGACTCATCTCAAGCAGCAATTTAAAAAAGACTTTAGAAGGTTGTCTTGGTTTTTTTTTTTTTTCTTTTTTTTTTAACCTAGTTTACCCAAGGAAACACAGCTCATGATTGTGCTGTGACAACTGCATCTGCAGTAACTCTGGAAGCAGTTGCTGAAGTTACTCTCTGGCAGAAAGAAGGAGACCTGAGTGAAGGTCTCTACTGCGTTCTGCTGGATGAGCTCAGCCAGATTATTACACACCAGAGAGTCCACATGGGAGACTTTCATAGCCAAGCAGGATAACAAGCTCCTTGCTGTCTGCATTCCTTGTTAGCCATTAAATGCTGGGTGTCAAATTCTTCCTGTTAAATTAGTGCACGCCTTATCTCGTAGCATGGAAGTCATCCATATTGCTCAGAGTTTGTGCCCAAATAAAAGAGAAAAATCATGTTTGCAAGCACCCTCCATCCCAGCGGGCAGCAGCATGTATGGGCTGAGAGTTTTGCCCCCTTTGGCTCCAAATTCTGCCACTGCAGTGCTTGTGCAATGGAGAAGACAAATCGCAGACCACCCCCATGTCCATGTTCCCCCTTTGCCCCGACATCAGCTGCTCTGTCCATGGGGTTGCCTCCCTCAGGGGTATTCCTCACATTCAACCACTTGCTCCAGGGCTTTCATCCCCACTGAGGGTCCCAGCCTCGCAGGTGGGGGGCAGAGGGAGCTCTGCCCCTTACTAGGGTATCTGCGGCCTCTTGACTGAATTGCTACCACATTTATAGGGCTAGTAATAAAGCAGCAGCGGATCTCTGTAGGACCATCTACTGCCAAAAAGGTCTTTCTGTCTCTCTCCAAGACACTGAGCCTTAGTGCCTCCCAGCCTGCAGTGTTTAACGCCCGAGCACAGCAGAGATGTTTATGAAGCAGAAGCACTGAGATAAGTATCTAAGTCAAACTTCTCCTCCTTTCAGGAGGCTGAATTGTGCCTATGAGGCTCCAACATCCCCAGAGCTTCAACAAACATCCCTGCACAATTTGAAAGCAGGCAGGAACCCTGGGATGCATTAAATATGCACATAGCTCTTGTTAGCCCCAGCTCCTCAAATGACTCATCTGCTCAGCTGGCTGTCAAGTGCCTAGGACTCATTTGTCTCTTTGCAAAGTCCTTGGGTTCTCTTGATGAAGGGGAGATGTGCTACTGTCAGGATTTTATTTTCCTTTTCTGCAGCCACCATGTCCTTCGGGACTGAACAAAAGGCTGTGGCGCTGGTCACCAGCTCAGATAGAGGCTGGCACGGGAGAGACCCTGTGCTATGCAATGTCTGCAGACATTGGAGAATTTAGGAACAGCCTTGCATGGGGAAAAAAGGGCTTTGTGGAGCATAATGGCTCCTGTCCCAGTGCCATAGGGATGGGACATGGAGAGGACTTGGGCTCAGTCAGTGAAGCATACTGCCTTTGGCCGGGCATAGGCAGGGGTCAAGGCTGACCTACCCTGGCAGCAGTCCCACTGGCAGCCCAGTGGGGCTGGGCCATGGGGTGGTGGTGGGGGTCTGCTGGTCTGAGTGGCGGCTCCTGGGTTTAAGCCTGCCCATGCTAAGGCTGGACAGTCCTGGGTGAACGGTCACAATAACCATGACATGATCTGGTCTGAGATATTCATCCCCTCTTAGTGAATGCTTGTAAAATGTAAGAGAAGACTTGGGAAGAGAGAAAAAGGAGCCAAGGAGAAGCTGTTGTTTCCAAAGGTTAAAAAATCTGTCAATGCTGGGAGATGACCACGAATCTACTTGGGATCAGAAACGGATGAGATGGGTTAATAACACTAGATCCATTCCTTGATCACTTTCTTGGAGGTGGGGGAAGATGCTGATTCTAGCAGAGAGTTTCACAAGTAGAGGCAAGAGTGTTTCTCTTGAACGTGTGCAGCTTTTACTTTCTGGAGGCTGATGGCTTTGCTAGCACAGCCCGGTTGGCCAGATTCCCTCATGCAGGTCAGGGAAGGACAAATGACTCATAAATGTCAAGAAAACCTCGAAGCAAGAGTGTGGCATTCAGCTCCCTGCTGAAGAGAGACCCTGAGTCAGAGCTGAAATGCCAGCAGTGCGTGGGGGTCTACTGCATGTCTGCATGGATGCAGAACATAGCAACAGCAAATGAGGTCTCTTACACGACAGAGTCTCTTTCTGTAGAGGTGGCTGTGGGGGAAAAAAAAAATGCATGGCCTGCCTGCAAATATCTTGAAGTTTAAGGTCTCAGTGGAACACAATCCATTCAGCTCCAACGAGACACCTTACTTTGATGCTTTGAGATACCGGGTGATGGCATCTGCTACTGACATCCATAGGGCAGGACTCACTACCTGTGTAGTCACTCAATGCTGGCCACACTTTGACTGCCCCAGGGTCTCTGGTCTCTTCCAATGTGTGAGCTCACCCAACCTTTCCCCCATCCAAGCTGGCTCACTGCCGGGGCCAGCCACAGGTTCCTCAGCAGCAACAAGGATAACTGGGATAGATCAGATGATACCCATTGAGTCCTAAGTAAGTCCAGCAGCTCCATAACTACTGCTTCTTAAAAGAATCTGGCACTTGTTCTCCCAAATCATGTGTTTTGGTGGAAAACTTCAAGGGAGTTTGGGACTTTGCAGGAACCCTGGATTGTAGGGCTTCTCTCGCAGAACAGTTGGGTCCACGTGCTGGCTGCTAGGGTACAGGGTTGCTTCATACTCAGCAAGTGGTAGATGCATTTAACATCCTCCTGCTGGGAACAATACTCATGAGGGGGAGGAAAAGGATCCGTATTTTCAGGATTCTTCAACTTGTATGACTCGTCAGCCTGTGTTAGAAGGAGAAGATTCACTGCCATTTGGGTAATCCTCCAGAAGCTATTTTATTATTAACTTTAATGAGGCTGTATGACCTGGGAGTTGCCATACTGGAACAGACCTCTCCTTTGCCATTTAATATTTTATATCCACTGGGCCAGTTACCAATTGCTTTGGGCTATGCCCTAATGACGGAGTGAGGTAAGCATTTTGCCATCCGTTCATGTGGCTGTCAGGTGAGCATATGTAAGAGCTGGCAGTCTTGGAGCAACTTGCTGTAGGCATCCTAGGCTGGAAGCCAGGACCAGCACTGCACTCATGGTCTCCCTCCCTTGGGTCTTACTCATCGTGCAGTCTTCCAGTAGTGCCAGGATTCTCCACACTTATGTGCACTGGGGGGACTAAGAGCTGAGATGTACACAAGGTCTCTGTCCCAGCCTAAACTAACAGGGTGGATGTGCTGGTTTTGGTAGCTACATATAGGTGGAGATAATGTTATGGAAGGCCTTGATTTCTAATGCTGTGGCAAAATGTTCTGCTGTTTTGGTGACTGTGCTCCTTTCTGAGGACTTGTTTTCTTTCAGTCCTTAGATTGTTTCTGTAACCCATAACTGGCCTTGTTAGGAACTCCGCTAACGTCTTCTCTGTGCTGGAAGCAGCAGCCCCAGCATCTTGTCTAAGTCCTTCTTGCTTGACTTTGCAATCTGCTCGATATTACTGCTCTCTGGTGCAAAAATAAATACCTAAGTAGAACAGGAATGCAGTAAATGAAACTGGGATGCTGCACTGACTGGGATGTTGCCACTCAGAAGGAAAACGGTCTTCCCACTTCTGTTCCTAGCAGTTACAATTTCCTCCCCAAGACACCCTTTTGTGCTATGACTTCCAAATTAATTAAAACTCACAGACATTCTTTTATTATACTACCTTGTAACCAGCCCATAGTAACAGGAGGATTAAAAAAGCCCCTTCTCCTGCACAAGCATGTAACAGAAGACCCTGCGAGCCTCCCTCTTTGGTGCTGACCACAGCAACACATCTCATGTCTGAGGAACCCAGTTGGGTAGGATGAGGATATCAACCCTTCCTTGTCAAGTGGACTTTCTGAGAGTTTTGCTCAGCCCCAAGACTTTTGTTTTATGCATGTACAAATACTGTCTAAATCTCTAGATAGTGCAGAAAGATGTAGCATGCACACAGGATGAAACTGTGGCGTCCAGAACTTTGGCCAACGAGCCTGTTACTCATCTGGGTAATACCCTGAGGAACCCAAGGGCATGAGACAGCTCAGCCCTGTTCATTTTAATAAGAATATATCATCAAAACACCACATGTAACATCACCAGATCTCACCCATCTTGTCCATGTTGCATTGACAATGATGGCATAAGCACCACCTAAATAATCAATACCAAGTTGTAACACTTAAGTCAGACACAGCCCAATGTGTCTCCAGTGGTTGTCCACGGGCCCAGCATTCGGGATAGCATGCAGTCTCCATTTCCCCTTGCCCTCCTAAGCAGGACACCGTAGGAAATGGACTGGCAGGATTTGTAATGGGTCCTGCTGAGTCCAGCAGAAAAGTGAGGAGCCGTTGAGGATGAAAAGCAATCTGGACTGGTAGAAGTCACTTTGCTACTGCTGTTTGGAGTAGGTGGGTGAGTTCAGGGGTATGCAGTAACAGCCTCTAATGATCAGCTTGTACAGTGGACACAAGCATTCTTCTGCTTGTTTCCAGCAGGTTTGGTTTGTTGGTCTCCAGCAGACCACACCTTTTCCAGGTCCCATGTTACTGGGGCTTTCCATTAAATAGAGTCAGTTCAGGACCCCTGTCCCAGTGGGCAGTGGGGTGGCACTGTGTGAAGGTGTGAGTACTCCCCATGGGTCTTGCTACAGGAAAAGCAGGTTTCAGCCTGGCATTCACATTCATATGGGCACTTTTAATGTCCATTTTGAGAACTTTTCTTTGTCCCCTGCTGTGAACAGCTTTGCCAGATGGGACACTGAAACAGGTCTCTAGGGGTAGAGGTATCTCAGACTACTCATAATGCTACACATAGAATCATAGAATCATTAAGGTTGGAAAAGACCTCTAAGATCATCTAGCCCAACCATCAACCCAACACCTCCATACCTACTAAACCATGTCCTGAAGTACCACATCTACACGTTTTTTGAACTCCTCCAGGGATGGTGACTCCACCACCTCTCTGGGCAGCCTGTTCCAATGCTTGACGACCCTTTCAGTAAAGAAATTTCTCCTAATATCCAACCTAAACCTCCCCTGGCGCAACTTGAGGCCATTTCCTCTGGCCCTATGGCTTGTTACTTGGGAGAAGAGACCGACACCCACCTTGCTACAACCTCCTTTCAGGTAGTTGTAGAGAGCGATAAGGTCTCCCCTCAGCCTCCTTTTCTCCAGGCTAAACAACCCCAGTTCCCTCAGCCGCTCCTCATCAGACTTCTGCTCCAGACCCTTCACCAGCTTCGCTGCCCTTCTCTGGACACGCTCCAGCCCCTCAATGTCCTTCTTGTAGTGAGGGGCCCAAAACTGAACACAGTATTTGAGGTGTGGCCTCACCAGTGCCAAGTACAGGGGCACGATCACTTCCCTAGTCCTGCTGGCCACACTATTTCTGATACAAGCCAGGATGCCATTGGCCTTCTTGGCCACCTGGGCACACTGCCAGCTCATATTCAGCCGGCTGTCGACCAGCATCCCCAGGTCCTTTTCTGTTGGGCAGCTTTCCAGCCACTCTTCCCCAAGCCTGTAGCGTTGCACGGGGTTGTTGTGACCCAAGTGCAGGACCTTGCACTTGGCCTTGTTAAACCCCATACAATTGGCCTTGGCCCATTGATCCAGCCTGACCAGGTCAGGAAGGCTCTGCAGAGCCTTCCTACCCTCGAGCAGATTAAGACTCCTGCCCAACTTAGTGTCATCTGCAAACTTACCGAGGGCGCACTCGATCCCTTCATCCAGATCATTGATAAAGATATTAAACAGAAATGGCCCCAAAACTGAGCCCTGGGGAACACCGCTTGTGACCGGCTGCCAACAGGATGTAACTCCTTTCACCACCACTCTCTGGGCTCGGCCACCCAGCCAGTTTTCTACCCTGTGAAGAGTACACCTGCCTAAGCCATTCTCTAGGAGAATGCTGTGGGAGACAGTGTCAAAGGCTTTACTTAAGTCCAGGTAGATAACATCTACAGCCTTTCCCTCATCCACTAGGCGGGTCACCTGGTCATAGAAGGTGAATGATAAGGTGACTCATAAGATTTCCTGAAAGAAACAGCACTTCCTCTTTCTCTTTTTTTTTTTTTTCTTGGGGGGGTGGGGTGGGGTGGGGTGGAGAAGGGACATTCACAACAAAAGAATGACACAGAAGCTTGATCCTAGCAAATGTGATTGCGAAAGCCTGTCTCTGGGTTTAATCGCCTAAATGAGAAGTACAATTTTCAGAGAAACTGAGCCTGTACAAATTCCTTGAACAGCAGAGGGAACGGTACATGCTCTGTGTCCTGAAAATCTGACTAGACTAGATTGCAGGTGCTTAAATACAGATTTAGGTGCTTGGCTGTGGGCAGATAAGAGAGGAATAATTCTAGTCAAGGCTTGAAATCATTTTAGTAGTAAAACATAGGCCAAAGTACTGTGATCCAATTTTAACACTGCTAAATCAAAACTAGCTTTGGTAATTACTTCTTATTTGCCTAACAGCCAGCATAGATGGCTCCTTATCTTCTCTGCTGTTTGCTGCATGGGTAAAAAGCAGACATGTACTCGAAAAGCTATTAAAAAAAAAAGGAAAAGTCATGTGGAAGAACTACTTATTTTACTGTGGTTAATAAACCAATCATACTGTTTGAGGAGGTGCCTTCTTCTTCACTTTTCATGGGACTTAGCCCTGAAATATTAGCATAATCATTTCCTAGAAATACCATGCCTATTCTATTAAAAACAACAAAACGAAAATCAAAATACTTTTTTTTTCTTTGTTTTTTTTTCCTCCTGCTTTATAACAGGCTAGATTGAAACTTAAGATTGGCCCTCTGGTTAAGTGTGTTGTGTAGCTGGGTTATCTTGCAAGTAAGAAAAGGGACAGAAAAACAAAGATTCAAGTATATACATCTTGCTTTGAGAATGGATGCCTGCTTTCACAGGCAGAAGATGCTGTGTTGTGCAAGAGCCCTTTAACCCAGCAGAGAAAGGTGTAACAAGAAGCAATGGATGGGAATTAAAAACCATGATGAACTCAATTTGAAAACACACTACAAAAGTTTGAGATGATCTCCCCTGAACTGATACAGTCCTAGATGTTGAGTCTGAACGTGCTTGCATGGATTTGAGCTACTCTCGTAGACTACCCTTTACTTCTGTTCAAGTGGAGGTATACATGGGAAGATGTTCAGATACAAGTCCTGAACCCTTCAAGGGTAAAAGGCTTCAATGTGTTGTGGAAATAGGTGGGCAGGTAGTGGAGAGCGAAGACTACTAATGCCCTCCCTGAGGGGAGAGGGAAACAGGAGCGTCCTCAACCTGGATGGGCCACCAGAGATTCATGTGGGGAAGAGCTGCTGGGAGTGGCTTCGCCATGGAGAAATCTTCACCTGGGCTTGCACCTTGTTCAACATCAGAACGCTGCACCAACATGCACACAGGAGTGCATCCTTAGGATGTTTCAATGCTTCTGCTGTTTATAGCACATGCTCTTCCACGTCAGTTTGGTGGAAAGAACAAAGCATGCTTTCATCCTGGGAGAGGATACCACAAAGATACCATTGATGTTCAGTAACCCCATTCTGTCCTGGGACCTGCAGGCTTCAGCTGTCTCAGGCACTGCTCTGCTTCTGGGCTGTTTCCTTTGAACCCAGCCGAGGAATTGGCAGCTCTCTCAAACCATGGTGCATCTTCCTGGCCCCTTGGCAAAGAAGGCAGCAAGAGCAGGTAGCATATGTCTTAACTTGCCTTAGATTTGCTGAGCTTGTGTCTTTGAGAGTTGTGGGTACCAAGCTGCATGTCCAGACTGAAACCATCCAGTGCTGGGATGCTCGTGGGTTAAAGCTGTAATTCACTCACTAAGCTGAATTTGGTGTTTCTCTTGAGCCATTTTAACAATAGCCAACACTAGCAGAATTGAACAGCTTTGGGTGAAAAATACTGTTATCAACAACAGTATGCCTATATATGGCAGCAGAGTTGAAAGTTTTCAGCCAAAGAGGTTGCTCTCCCTCCATGGTAACTTGGAGATGGTTTCTGGTGCTCTGGGGGTGGGAAGGGCTAAATCTCTCTGCTATCCACAGTCTTACAGGCTCTTTGCCATGTGGTAGTTACCATTTCCCAGTTGAAATGTGGTTAACACTGTGTGCAAATTCCCAGATCTTCGCAAATGCAAAATCAAACGAGTTAGAACATCTATATGGTGACTGTTAAAGTCCTGCTAACTTGGTAACTTGCAATTTGCTTTGATTTTTCCAGGCATATTCAGGTTCTGTTTCAAAGCTTTCCATTATCTATCTGATATCTGTAGCCACACAGTGCAGCAAAGCTGCACAGACACACACACAGTGCAGCAAAGCTTGCAGTCTCTAGGCATGAACATCTCCTGCTTCCCAGCAAAGCTAGTATCTCCACTGATGTTCGAAATCCTTATGGAGAAGATACTATATGACAAATGAGGTAGGGAGTAGTATCTCATAGGAGTTCTTGTTGGACTTGATTTCAACCTACTCTTTTTTTTTTTTTTATACAAACTCTAAATTTACCAAGTTTACATATTTTCATTTAGTCTACTACAATGAGTAGAGAACTGAAATGTCACCCAAACTGAAAATAACCTTATAAAATGTCAATCTGAGTCGATATGGAAAAGAACTTATTTCTTGCCAGGGATACTTCTCTGCAAATGAATCCACCCCCCTGCACAGCCTTATGGTGGGAAATAGCACTGATAACTGTCTCTTCCCAAGCCTTTTTAGCACCTGAGAAGTAGATCAGAGCTTCTCTTTGTAAAACTAAAAGAAGGGACTCATCTGCAAACTCCAAAGCAAGATTTCTGCTATCAGTGAGCCTTTTTTCTCTTGGAGGTCTTGTGCAGAGCTGGCACCTTGTGTCTCTGCTGAGAAGAAATCCTGATTGTTTTTCCAGTCAAATATATTTGCAGGCAATATAAACAATCCAAAAAGGGATAAAGCTGGCAAAATTAAAAGCCTAATTCACCAGTAATTATTTTAAAAGATTTTAAAAAATATTTGAGCAGCATGTTTGTCTTTGCCCCACTGCTCTTACACTGCTGCCCCTCTTCTGTAGCTGTACTGGCCATGAAGAAGGAGACTTATCTTTCACTGCCAGATAAAAAGGGGCAGCAGTTCTGGGGAGGTAAGGAGGTAGCTGCAGGAAATAAGGCTGCTGTCTAAATTATTCAAGACAGCATGGAAAAAATGAGAAAAATACATCCTAATGTAGGACTATGATTTATCCCAAAGGGGGTAGGAGCAAGTGAGGCTGGGATACAGAGCCACCGCTGAGGAGAAACAGCAAGTCAGGTGTACAGTACTGCCTTCTCAGGGTCCGTTGGACATTTGGTCCTACAGTAGGGTTTTCATGCTGTGCCTCCCTAGGTTTATCCCTAGCTCTTGGTTGTTATTACTTTACTTTTTCTTTCCGTTCTTAGTCTGGTCTGCTTGAAGGTGCACCTGGCTTACTGAATGTCCCCAAACTCCTCTGCTGTAGCACACTGCTCTGAAGGCAAAGGCGAGGGACGCTTTACCCTTGCCACCTGAGCAACTGCCGAGGTACATCAGCACTAAGCTGATCCTGAGGCCAAACGGGAAACCTGTGAAAAATCACTGGCTCATGCAAAACGCTTATGGGGAGCACAGGAAGCAGAAAAAGCAGGCAAGGAAATGAACTTCCAAAGTATCTGTTATGTTGCTGGCATTACATAGACAGTACAATATCAACTTGTAAAGCTGACACAAAAAGAATTTTTCCTAAATAAAAAGGCTTCTAGAAAGTTATCCTTATCACCCCTCCTATGCCCTAACAGTTTTGTGAGAGACAGTACTTGGTGCAGGCAGATGTGAAAGTCTAATTGGCTTCTTTAACTCACTAGGGTCTTTTCTGCAAAGGTGCACATGCTGAATTTTGTTAATTACCGTGCTTTTTCCACAAGCGCTTCTTGGCAACCCTGCAGAGGGATGGGGGGCAGCAACACAAGATGGCAGCCACCTGACTCCCGGCCTCAGTCTACGACAGAGGGTCCCCACACGGCCCACCTGCCCTGAGGGGCCCTGCACCCTCCTGCCACGAGTGGGGACATGATCAGGGGCATATCCCTCTTCTGGGAAAGAGAAGATTGCGAGCTGCCAACCTAGCTTGGGAACCAATACCGCGGCCCAGATGCCCCCCATAACGTCCCTTTCCTTGGCGCCTCAGAGGAGAGTGGTGACAATGCCCCCCACAGCAGCACTGCGCCTGCGCGCAGCTCCCCCCCCCCCCCCATTCACGGCTGCCGCCCTCCCGCACTGCGCCTGCGCGCCCGGTGGGCTGCGACCCCCCCCCCCCGGGGCCCCCCCCCCCCCCCCTTCGCCTCTCACGCATGCGCACGGGGGGTGGGCGCTTGCCGCCCGGCTTGTTCAGGCGGGGCGGTGCCGTGCGCATGCGCGCTCCGTCCTCTCCACACAGCGGAGCAGGGGGCGGGTGGTCCGGCGGCGCAGCGCCGCCCCCGCCGAGGGACGCTGGCGGCCGCCATGGAGGTGAGGGCGGGGGGCGCGGGGCTGCGGCGCTCCCTCGGGGCTGGGCGGCAGCGGTGAGGGGGAGAGGCGGCTCGCCGCCCTCCCCGCCTCGGTCAGCTGGAGGGTCAGGGGACCGGTCCGTGCCTGCGAGAGCCGCCGGGCTCCCCGGGCTGCGAGCGCAGGTCTCCCCACCGGGGCTTGTCCGGGCTCCTCCGAGGCACGGGGCGTGTGGAGGAATAAACACTTGAACACCGGGAGCGGAGGCGGCCCTGGTTTCTGGGGGTGGTGCCGGTGGCTGGGCACAGCTGGAAGGTGGTAAAATGCCTCCAGCCCGCCGGCCGGCAGCTTCGGGTCTCGGGGCGCTCTGCGAAGGACGTGGGAGTTTCCTATTGCTTGGAGCTGGTTATTCCCCGAAGGCTTAAACTGCTGTATTTCATACATAGTGCGTTTTTTAATAAAGAGTGGTAAGTCTATAAACTCCTGCGACTGCTGCTTTCTATTAAGAATATTGCTGGAGTGGAAGAAGAGCGGGCAAAGGCGAATGAACCTGTTCCTAGATTTGATCACAAGTGGTCTTTTAGTTCTTCCTTGTATTTTTCATCTGTCATAAAATGATGAGACCTATGAACCCCTGGGAACGCTGAAAATCTATCTAGGTTTAATCTATACTTAACTTTAGCAGTATCTGTTAGCCTGACCAGGGTGACCTTCTGAGGCAGTTCAGAGGGAAAAGAAGCAAACACAAGGCAGCGGTACAGCCCTGGTGATAGCTCAGCTCCTGGCTTCAGCAGTACGTGTGATAGCCAAAAATGAGCCCATTCCCCTGACACCATTGGCACTTGTTTGTGAAGTGTCAGATTTGTTTAGAAATAAACCACTCTTTAGATTTTTTTTTTTCCCTTTTATGAGCTTTCTGCCTATAAAAGCCTCTTTATCATACAGATTTATGCCCCACAATTAGCTTGGAAAGATTGGCATATATTCTGATAACTTTGAAGAACTACAGTTTGACTTCTTTTTCAAAACAGAGCTCCTCTTCATGCCTTCCAGGTGCTGGATGGAAGCAAGGCAAAATACACTTGCAGAGCTGAACCTCTTCCACTACAGTTCTGAAGGTAATTGGTTTTGGTATTGGCAGCCTTCCAGGTAAAGTGGATTTGGGTACCTTGGACACTTGAAAGCTTTTTGACGTTGAGTATTGTCCATCATGACATTATTTCATGGAATGGATGCTGTATCAGTACACCCTAATGCTTTCAAAAAAGGTATTTACTGCTATGAGGAATTTCCTCTCACCTTCCAGTACCTTCCTGGTAACAAATGTTAAAACGCTGGTACAAATTTTATGTGACGTCAAATGTGAAAATGCAGTGGAGTTTAATGACTATTAATTTTAGAGTTGAAAGTACAGAGGAGGAGAAAAGGAAGAAAACTCAGTCTTGCTTCAAACTTTAAAAACACGTTTAGTTAGATTAGCCTCTCCAAACAAGGCTGCTTGCTAATATGGGAGTATGTTGTGTAGCTTTTTTTCCAGTGACAAGTGTCATTATCTGATCATTTGTGGGGTGTGGAGTTAGAGCAGGAAATGCTTATCTTGTATCTGTGTGAAATTAAAAGTTGTCTTCTGAGAAGTTTTTCTCTTTGGTTTAGAGTTGAAAACTAGCAAGGGAGCTGAGTGCGGTTAGAGGAGCTAATTGGCGATGCAGAGACAGTCTTCTGAGAGTTGTTGGTGCCATCAGACGTAGAAGAGAGTAAGCAGCTTATTGTTTAATAAGTGGCCCTCAGAACTTACTTGCCTTGTATATCTCCTTAATTTAAAAGTGCTTTAGGGGTTAGAGAAGCTTTGAGTAGTTGAGTCAAAGTACTATTGCAAGGACTTTTCTCATTTAGAATATATGTGTGATCTGGAGTTTAAAATAATTTTGCAGCTAAGTTCCTACTGCACTGTGATGAAAACTCTTAAATATGAATTGTCTGCCAGTGGGCAGTAGCATTAAATACCATGCTTGGCTGTACTGCTGTATGTGGAAGGAGGGAAGATGGTCTTTAGTGCAATAACCAGTGTGTATGCCATGTTGTTCCTGATGAGGCTTACCATTCACATTTATTTGTTAGCCCTGTGAAATACACCCTGTTATGTCCTCGCATCCATGTGGCTGCCTCAGAGGCATGTTGTCCTGGAACAAGAAATTAAAAAGATTACTGTGTGTTTTTAAGCCACCTTCAGTCTCACTTGTTATCCTTACTTGTTAACTCATAGCAGGGTCAGCACACTTGTCTTGTTTGCCTTTGTCTTTCCAGTGGGGATGATAACGGTTCTTTTGCTGTCATTCTGACTGATAACTAATGCTTTTAAAGAAATGCATGTGTGTCTGTGTAAACATAGGCAGACTTCAGCAGAAGATCTCATGTCTACAGCATGTGTGCTAAAATAAGCTATTTTCTCCCAACAGGAGAGGGAAAGGAATGCTGGGTGCTCTCCTCTCCATTAAGGTTCTCCCTGCTTCCCCAGTAGTAATCACGGTGAAGTAATAAATCGGGATGGGAGGAATCTATTTGAAATAACTTTATGTGCTCTCCTGCAAAGTGAGATCCACCCATTGCTGGAGGGTTTGACTCAGAACCTCAGAAACCCCATGCCTAGTTTGCAAGGGAAGTGGCTAGCTGAGAGTACACAGAAGATAAGGTGACTCTGGTCTTCTAAAGTGTGACAGAAGGAAATCACAGAGGGAAGTATAGAGGTAAAGAAAAAGGTTGCTGTAACCTTTTCTACAGAGTGAAGGATTTTAGAAGGGTGGTGTCAGCTGTTATACTGTGTGGGTGTTACAGTAATGCCTGTGATAAGGCAGAATTGATAATTGTTCTCCGACTTGCTCTTTCATGAAATCAGATTGCTCGGGCTTCCTGTAGACTTTCGGCTGTTCATTTTAAAATGTTAATGCTCCTGTTTCTTATTGGGAAGATGTAAAGTTTTTAAGTTCCTCTTTTAGTAATTCCCTTGCTATGGTTTTAACAATCTTGCACTTGACACTCTTGTCATTTGTAAAAAACATTCTGAATTCAGATCAGAGCCTGTTTATAAGGTTTTCTTTTAAGGTGTCTTTGACTTAAAGGTGTACCATGTGTAGACCGTTAATGGCAAGAGTGGCTAATGTGGCAGGATTGCATGCTTAATACTTGGGAAAGCACTCCCATTCTTGATCTCTTTCTCTTTTATGGGAATTATGTATTTGCCTCAGGAAGAGGAACCAACCAGTCATTTTAGGATGTACATACTAAGGCATTTTAGAGAAGGGGAGAAAATTCAACAGATTCAGATTGAAGAAGCTAACTGCCAGGTTCTGCATTTGAATCACAACAACCCCATGCAACGCTACAGGCTTGGGGAAGAATGACTGGAAAGCTGCCTGGTGGAAAAGGACCTGGGGGTATTGGTCGACAGCCAGCTGAATATGAGCCAGCAGTGTGCCCAGGTGGCCAAGAAGGCCAATGGCATCCTGGCTTGTATCAGAAATAGTGTGGCCAGCAGGACTAGGGAAGTGATCGTGCCCCTGTAGCTGGCACTGGTGAGGCCACACCTCGAATACTGTGTTGAGCTTTGGGCCCCTCACTGCAATAGAGACATTGAGGTGCTGGAGCGTGTCCAGAGAAGGGCAGCGAAGCTGGTGAAGGGTCTGGAGCAGAAGTCTGATGAGGAGCGGCTGAGGGAACTGGGGTTGTTTAGCCTGGAGAAAAGGAGGCTGAGGGGAGACCTTATCGCTCTCTACAGCTATCTGAAAGGAGGTTGTAGCAAGGTGGGTGTCGGTCTCTTCTCCCAAGTAACAAGTGATAGGACAAGAGGAAATGCCTCAAGTTGCGCCAGGGGAGGTTTAGATTGGATATTAGGAGAAATTTCTTTACTGAAAGGGTGGTCAAGCATTGGAACAGGCTGCCCAGGGAAGTGGTTGAGTCACCGTCCCTGGAGGTATTTAAAAAACGTGTAGATGTGGCACGTGGACATGGTTTAGTGGTGGACTTGGCAGTGCCAGATTAATGGTTGGACTTGATGATCTTAAAGGTCTTTTCCAACCTAAACAATTCTATGATTCTATGGATAATTCAGATTAATGAATTAAATGATACTAAAAGTTTTCTTGTAGGTGGGATGAGAAGGTAACTCTGACACCTATGAATGAATTATGGCAAACTACTGTAAAGATGAATAACCTGTAAGAATGCTCACTTCTTACAAGTTGAAATTAATATTCTTACTTAATGCAATACAGAATGAGTATTAAAATAATCTGCCTCTGGATTTGACACAGGGCTGTCCTAAAGAATTGGGCATCCTTCCTCTTGAAATTGTGTTTCTCTTGATCTGTAACATCACAAGCACAATTAAGCACTGTGTAGTTGCTTTATAAAGGTAGCTTTATTCTGAACTTCCTGCAACCAGCAGGTTTTGAGAGAATCAGCACCTGCTGAGTGAGTCCTGTTTCATTATGAGGAATCTACAGGAATCAAAGTGTTGCTAGAGAAGGGAGGGTCCACGAACAATGTGAGCAACTGAGCTGGGAGGAAAATGAGACTGAAGTCTGTTTCCATTTTGTTTCTTTGTCCAAAATTCTGGATGTCTGAAACTTTAAAGTGGTTTAACTTTTTTTTTTTTTGAGTTTTGAGCACACACTTTTACATTTTAAGTCTGAGAGTCACAGGTATGTCATGCTTGTGGAATCAAGGGACTTACTCATGCCTAACTTACTGAATCCATCGGTAGCTGTTTGAACAAGTAAACAATGGCTTTGAAAATAAGCATAAATCAACAGATAAGTCAGATGCTGTTCAGAAAGTGCAGACTGGTCTGCCTGTTGTTGTTCAGTTAGTCAAAATAGTATTTTTAAATCTCAATTAGAGAAGCCTCATCAGAGATCTTGGTGGTCTTTTATTTGGTCTGAATAAAAAGCCTTTGCTTTTGCAGTATCTGTGGGGCAGTAATATTTTTGTAATTGCAGCTGTTTAGGTACCACCTCAGTGGTTTGAAAACATCCTGTGCCAGCACATCATCTTTGTTTCATCTATTGAATTTCAGGTTGTGGCTATCCTCTGTGAATCCACAGAAGGCTTTATTTGAGGCTCCTGATTCTTCTTTTCTTCTGATGGTGTTACCTGAACATGACTGCCTTGCTTGCCACTTTCTAGGAGTGAATTCAATACTAGTGGTACCTGTTCTCAGGAGAAGATTTTCAGCTGTGGAAAACGCTTTCTCAAAACGTGGGTCTGTTGGAGCCCATTTGTCTGCCTTCAAGACCAAGTTCAAGATATGCTTTGACTTGGTGCTGTTATGGCTGTAGTTGTGGTGCTCTATCTTGGCAGAGTCTTGATCTAGGTTAGGAGTATGATAATTCTTGTCCGTTAAGAGTAATTCTGTATTTTATATCTAAACTTGTTGTGGTTCTCCAATGGTATACCAACAAGAACTAATGAACACCATAAATCCCTCTGTTGTTTTTGCAAGACTGTAATGAGTGGATCTCCTCTTCAGTTGAAATGACTGGAGCTCTGGAAATAACACTGTGTTTTGCATTCTGTACTTAAGAGTTATAAAGTCTTTAATGCAGGGGTGTGCTCTTGCTGTGTGCTCACATGAAGCCCGGCACAACAGGTTCTTGCAATCTCTTGAGACTCTGGGCAGTACCTGAATGTATGTAACAACGTTTATGTGATTTCTGAATATAAATGTGATTGTATTCCTTTTCAGCTGCAGGACAACCCAGCTCAAGCAAGACCCAGTTTTGAAGCAGGTGGTAGTACCTGGACTGTCTGCTTAAACTGCTTTCTTCCATTGAATTCAAACGCACAAACAAGGTATCTTCTTCTTAATCGAAAAAGGCATCTGTACTTTGTTCTCCAGGTGCTTCCTGTACATGTGTATGCTTGTTTTCTAAATATACCCTTTCTTCCTTTGGGAAGCAGATTAGAATGAGAGGGGAGTTATGTCTGGATATTGGATTTTGGCATGTTTGTGTATGGAGTGTTAGGAAGCAAGATGAAGGGTGATTTAAGATCTGGATGAAGTGAAACTTGTGGTAATTGTTCCTTTTCTCCTTCACTTGGCATTGTTTGTAAGTCTTTATGATAAGTGCTTTTATTCATCCTTTGGAAGATCGTTGTAGAGGTCACAATAACAAAAGGGAAAGGCTGTAACTATACCTTCCCACACAGGCACTGAATAATGTGTATGTTAAATATTGCCTCAGCACTGAATTATGAGGATACTAAAATACAGGACTTCCACAAGACTGCAGTTAAGACAGAAACTTGCTCTCTTTTTGCTTGCAGTATGGATTTTGCTGGGTTACGTTATCTGTGAGCAATAGTCCTAACCTGAGTGGAAGAGAACAGATCAGAATTTGAACTGTTCCCTATTTCTTCAGCTTTTGTCAGACTGCTAGTCAGACAGTAGTGTCTTGGAGAACAGTCTGACTCTGTATTGGTCGAGAGGGAGGTAAGAAGTGCTCTTTATCAAAGGTTTGGCTAGTCTGCTCTGAACATCAAGTAGTGTCCTACTCCCACCTCCCTGCACTCAGCCAGAATAGCTCACAAAGTGGGTGGACAAGTTGGTTTGGTGGAAGCAGGGGTTCGGTGCTTCAGGCTACATTGTAAAAGGACCTTAAAATGACCACAGTTAAACATTCATCTTGGACCTGACGTGTCCATCGGCCATTTCCCTCCGGAGCAGTTCATCCAATCTCTGAGCTTTCTGTCTGGCAGGGTGAGCTTCCTCAGAACCCACAGTGTCCTTGTCACCAGAGGCAGTCCTGCACTATGCAAAACACCTCGGCATTGCTTAAATGGTTGAGGCACACTGTCTTTCAGTGTCATCAGAAACTCTTTGGTGTACAGTCACAGAAACAAGAATTTCTTTGAAAGCTTGAAAAACCTCTAAAGCATTTGGCTGGGCTAAAGGCATTTTCTTGTCATACCAGCAGTTAGTTCAGTACCGGTTCATTATAAGAAAATGAATAATGAGAACGAAGCTGTGATACCTTTAAAGGGAAAGCTGTGTTCACAGAAGTGAACTACACAGTGATGTGAAATAGCATACTAGAAGGGTAATAAGAATCTAATATAGCAAACATTTCATGTCTGTCTGATAGCAAATTTGGTTGAGACTATAGGATGAAAACATGAGCTCTTCAGTAATTTGGTTTCTGGATACATGACTGGTGAACTTCCTGGTTTCAAGGAAGCAGTTCTCTGTAATTTAGGAATTGAGTCAGACTAAAGGGAATTGGAATAATGTAGTGAGTTGTTAAACACCAGGCTGTAGATATCATAGTCAACTGGTAGAGTGCAGGAGAGGGTTGTGAAGAAATATGTCAGCTGTGCTAAGACGCAGGATTCATCTCCTGTGTTTTTGCATAATATTTAGACTCTGTTACAAGCTCTGAAACTGTGTAGTATTTGAAATGGAATAGAACCTGTCTAGGTATGACTTGTTGACTTGCAGAAGGTCAGGTCATTAAAATGACTTGTTTGACACCTCTGGAAATCAAGCACCTCCTTCAATCAGACCAGCTCTATCTCTGAACGGCTTCATATGTGTAATTTCGATCCCAGTTCTGAATAACTGCTAATGAGGCTGAATTAAAATCAAGGAGAGATGGAACTTGCTGTCAAAGGCTAGCCTTCTCTTCATGTTAAAATTCAAAACTGTATGGGTGTCAGTTTGAGTTAAAAAGAAGCTGTTGCTTCAGAAGTAGGTAAAAATCTATGCTTTCACATTTCTTATTGTATTTAAGAACTCACATACGTCATCCATTGTGATGATTTCTTAACACATTCTGCATAAGGCTTGAAAATGAGGATTTACTATTGTCTTGAGGCTTTGAGTGATACATTTTTAAGTATTTCAGTAAGTTGTTAAAGAGAAAAGGCTTTCAAAATAGTACTTGTCAAATCTTCAGACAACATGTGAGTTCTAAGTGATGCTTATAATAGCTATTACTGACAGATATTGACAAGAAAAATACAAAGAAGCAAAGAAAAAGTATTTCATGTATTGGTAGATTGTTGTGTAATATTTTCTGCCTGGGAGCTTCTGCTTTGTTTTCAGAGTACTTTAGAAGCAGTGAAAGGCAGAAAAACTGCTATTCACAAAGGCTCTCTGTTAAAGGAGAATTGCCAGAAAACTTTGTGGTTGTTGTTTTTAGGGCTTGCTCTTCTTTCATTACTGGTGTTCTCATAATTATGCTATTTCTAGGGATTTAGTTTTTTCTGTAGTACCAGATCTTTATTGTGAATTTGCTTAGAAACCATCCTGGCTGTAAAATGTCTTAGCAGTGCTTTGCTACTGCCTTAAAGACTTTGAGCTGTGATTTTTAACTGTTAGGGCCAACTTGGCAAGATGTGACTGGTGTTACGGAGAAGTGCTCATGTGAGTATTGTGTGGAATCATTTAACCTTTTTGGAGATAGGTTAGCTGTATGAAGCAGCCTCTGGCAGAGAAAGTGTATGGCAATGTTTTTATTTAGGCCTTCCATAAGAATATGTGGGTGTTTTTTCTTTTTCTATCATATTATCTTGCATCAGTGAATTGTTATCTCTGACTAAGCTCTTGTAATATCTGCAGCTAGTAATGCAGGAAAAAATATCTAAATGCCATAAACACTGCTTGTTTTGGAGCATAAGTTATCCACTGATCTATGGTTTAGAAAGGCACATCATGGATCTGAGAAATGTTTTTTTTTTCTGGCCTTTTGCCAGCATAAACTGACCTAGATTGCTCCTTTGACCTGTTAATTCCTGTGGTTGCTTTGTTTCACCAGGTTGTTTGAAACTTCCCCACACCTTCCTCCTGTTTCGGAAGCTCATTTTCTTAAGCTCACTTGAAAAAATCTACTTGTAGAGCAGTAGAATAGCTCAAAGAATAGTGCCGTTGTGAGGGCTGTAAATCCTGTCTTGCATCAGGGCCTGCGTTATGTTGTGTATAGCTCATGGTAGCTGTTGACAAGGCTATTCCCATGCTTTGCTTTCCTGTGCTGTGAGAGGAGGATTCAGTATAGATGCATAGTTATTTTCTTCTGTTTTTACATTTGTTTATCAAACCTCCTCAAAGCTGTTAATTAGCACCCAAATTGTCTTTTTAGGTTTCCTCTGGTATTTGGGGAGAGATGGCAGCCTGTGATGAAGACAGGCAGAGAAACTTTTGGATAGCTTAAGAACATAAACACACAAGAGCATGTTCATTTTCTCCTAAAGTAATTGATTGTGCGTTAAAGGCACCTTTATGTTCTGCCACACAGAGATGGTCAGCAGTCAGCCTCTCCCCATAGCAGACAGTGGGAAAAGGAAAAAGAAAAAAAGAACCAGAGCCACAGATCATGTCCCTGGGAAGTTTGAAGGTTGGTGGCAACTTCTAAGCTTTTAATTGTAATGGTCTGTTTTCCCTCTGCTGTTCTCGGTTTTCTTAGCTAAACGTTGCTTTTTGGCAAACATTACAAGTTAACATTTCTGTTTTTCTTTATCCCCCATGTTTTGGTCTTCAGTCTCTTTTTTCTCTTAGTGGTGAAATCTGGGTCCTATTCGTAATACGCTTTGTTGGTTTTGGTGTTTGTTTGGTGGTGTTTGTTTTTTTTAATAGGAACAGTGCTGATGTCAAAATGTTTTGATTGAATAGATGTGAGCACAAATACTGTGAAGCATTGTAGGTAAAATACAGTTCAGTGTGACAAAGCTGACCAGTACAAAACGTCTTAGGGGGCAAGTAGCATTGTAAGGTACATTGCAAATCAAGATGGTAGCAGTCTTCTAGGTTTAAACCTAAGAGTCTTCTAGGTTTAAACATTTAAATTTCAATTATACTTAAAACACTAACTCTGCAAGTAGATTTTTGTATGGTAGGCATTTTCTGATCAAGGAGTGAAATGTTTTCCACCTGAAAAAATTGGTTCTGAGTTTTACATGAAGACAGGGAAGGCAGATGAGGTCCTAGCAATTGCTGAGATATAAAATGTTTCTTGTATGAACAACCTTATAATTTTGATGCTGGAATGAAGTCTACTTCAAATTTTCCGGGAACATGAAGGGGGGAAGTGAAAAATGAGGCATAATTAAGGCTGGCACATTTACTTCAATACTGCATAAATCTATTGTCTGTCTTCATTACCACGGGAGTTTTTTCAGTTGCTGTCATATGAGGGATGTTCATCAGATAAACAGCTTGTCTTGGTGTTACTCACTGAAGTGCTTTGGCTAATGTGTCCTTTCTGCTGGATTTCTTTGGCAGACTTGTACAAGCTGACTGCTGAGCTTCTTGGTCAGGGAGCATATGCCAAAGTTCAGGGTGCTGTCAGCCTCCAAACTGGGAAAGAATATGCAGTAAAAGTAAGTATAGAATAAAGCAGCATCACTTCTGTCTGTCATATGTCTTCTCCCTCCTAGTATCTCAGTGAAAACCTGTAATAGAGTGGGTAATAGCAAAACCTTTTGGAAAATTTTTGATGCTTGAAATGAGCTTGCTTTATAACCGTTGAGATATCTGTCGTCTTAAGTATTGTGCCTCTGGAGTGAACTGGTATATCAGCCGCAGATAGAATTCACAACAGTAAATGACTGTGTGATGGTTAGCTTTCAGGGCAAGCTTTCCTCTCATGTCCTGATTTGATTGTAGTCCTAGCAGTTTTTCTCTCTTCTTATGAAAGAAGAGGCCGAGTCATTATCTAGCATGGCCTACCAAATAATGCAAGCTTTTGAGAGTGCTGGTCCAAGTTCAGAGAGCATCAGTTACTGCCATTAGTTCATGTAAAGCTGTCTCTTATTTTTTTGATACAGGCGAATCTTCTGTAATACCATTATATTAAGTGTTAGGGCTCATTTACAGATCTGTGGTTATCCCGAGTCCCCCATTTAATTACAAACACAAATAATAGTAATAGGAAAGCTTTATGCTTGATTCTTTTGCAAAAATCATGGGCACAAAATTTTAAGCCCCTTTAAAAATCTAGTCCTATAGATGCTATAATTTTGTGTGTACTTTGTAGAATTGTTGAAGTTGAAAGTCTAGAATAAACAAACAGCTACATTATGAATTAGACGTGATCAAATACCAAGTCCCATGTAGTACTGGTGAATGGTTGCCCGTTCTGTACCAGAGTACTCTGGCTGTAAAAATGAGAAACTGATATTGGGTACAGATGGTGGTAGTATTGGCAGTAATGTCATGAGGTTTCTGTTTATGTAGCAATCATTCAGTCTCAGCCTCCATGGAAAGCCCTTGTCCTCTTTCAGTCTGAGGAGTGTGTGATGGAAGGTGACTTCTGATGGCAGTACGGAAGGGCTCTGAGATTGAATGTATATTTTCTTTAATACATTAGGTCCTATTATTGGGTCTCCATGAAGTTTGCACTGTGAACCAAACTTTCATTTTGTGTTGAATTTAGTACTTTTTACTTAAATGCCTATAATGACAAATCTCTTATTTTTGACTGTTCAATGTCTGATGTGACTCAAATCTATTTTTGTTAGAACTCAAAAGGATATCCTTTTCTGCACATTGCAGAGTTAAAATGATGCAAGAAAAAGCTCATGGTAACTGGTCAGTGACTGTGTAACTTGTGGCTTTAGTTCCTTTCTTTTCTTCCTGTCCTCATTTCTGTTGTCCTTTGAATGCCTTCCAGAGCTCTGCTGACACTATAAATAAATGACAGATGAGAAATTAAACAAACAAACAAAGGTGGAATGTTTCTCTCTGGTGGGCATGCCTGAGATTCAAGCTTTAGATCAGTTATCTAATTCCAGACCCACATGCGCAGTTCCTGCAGTAATTTTTCAAATATGAGCTCTAACTCTTTCCACAGATCATTGAAAAAAATGCTGGGCATAGTCGGAGTCGGGTTTTTCGTGAAATAGAAACGCTGTACCAGTGTCAGGGTAACAAGTAAGTATAAAGTCTTGTGTGTGTTTGTTTATTTAAAGTATATTGATTTTTTTTTCAAATTTTTAAGCCTCTTATGTGTGACTAGATTAGGAGCTTTGCAGTCGTCTCCTTAAAACCAGTTGAAATTTAGACTTGACCTATTCAAAATAAGAATTTCCCCTTCTCTTACCTGTGAAATTTAGGGGAAATATTTACAAATTAAAAGACACATAACTCAATTAGCCACCAGGTCAGTGTAGCCTGAATGTGCTTCAGTGAAGCATGGCTTTTGTCTGAATGAGGAATTAACATTTTGACACTCTCCCCTGTGATTTCACCATCAGCAAAAGCTGACCTGATACTAGCTGCTGTTGAGAGGAACAGTCTTGCCATTCCTTTCCTTAATGCGTCGTTTGTTCTTCTCTCTGTGACAGCCTTCCTGCTTTTGCACTGGAACTCTTAGATCAGCCAAAAGCTAATTTAGTTTTCATTTGGATGTGTGCTGACTTCACATAGCCACAGGATGAAGCAACTTTAAAGCTGCTACTCCTTAAAGCTGCTGAAAAGGAGGGAAAGCCTACACAGTCAGTGGCAGCATGCTCTGTGATGAGTTTAAGCCAATTCTGAAACTACTCCTTTAGATGTCTCTCTCAATCTAGAATGTATACAACAGCTGTTATCTATACTACAGTTGTGCAGCTTATATTGAGCCCTTTTTTACAAATTTTTAGTACAACACTTAAAGATCACTTCAAAACTAACTTGCTTACCAAACTCATGGGCTTAAGTTGTACTATAGAGAAGCAAATTATATCTTTTCTGTGTGTGGTTAAGAACATATGGTCACCCAGTACATAACTGATGAAAAACTCAAGCTTTCATGACCACATGCAGAATTTGGATTTTGTGTGTACTATAAGTATAGAAAAATCTGACTTACACGTTTGACGTTCTCAAGGCAACATGGAGGGTTTGTGTTGTGCTGCAAAGACTGTACACTAGCTAAACAGGAGTTAATTAGTCTAAAAATGGTAATTAAGGCACTGGATTTAATGTCACATTGACAGATGCCTGTCTCCTTCGAGCCCTGTGTGTTCTGCCTTGTGATTTCCAGAGAGAAAGAATGCCAATTTAATTATTTTTTTTGTTCTTGCCTTCAGCAGAAATGCAGTGTTCTAAATTATTAAATACAACCTATTACCAGTTATCTTCCTGTCAACTGGGCAGTAGCAGAAGTCTTTCACAATCCTGCCTGATTTTGGTGTTTGGCCTGTTTCCCCCCACTTAAATTTCAGTGTGAGCTGGAAATGTGGTTTTAATGCCATAGGCAACCAAAGCAACTTGTTTAATTAGAACTTTTATTTTTAGTTACTTCTGGCACTTCCTAATTATCCATGCTGAAACTCTTCATTGCTCTGTCTTGTTTCTTCTATTTCCACACCACCCCCCCCACCCCCCCATTTTTTTTTTAAAGGAACATTTTGGAGTTAATAGAATTTTTTGAAGATGACACAAGATACTACCTTGTCTTTGAGAAGCTGCGAGGAGGTACTGTGCAATAACTGTGCCTTTGTTCGTTGAATCATCTCAGTCCTGTTTGTCTCAGTGTTTTAAAGTAGAAAATGAAGAGCTTAAATTAAGTGCTTGAGAATTTTAAGACAAAGTAGTAGTAGAGGAAAGAATATAGAAAGCTTGAAGTATGGTTATTCTTGAATATTGATGGGTCTGGTCATACATTTGCAATCCCTTTCTGTAGTTAAGTGATGGAAATGTCAGCTCTATTAAAGTGGAAGCTTTGGAACATAGTTGGTAGGTCCCGGTACCTTTAGGCAAGGGGAGACACACAGTATGTCAGGTATTATGATCTTAGTACAGCATCCATATACTCTGGTAGCATTTTCCCCTGGTGCAGGATTGACTTAGTTTCCTGAAACTCACAGAGCACTGTTGTGAAAAACATCTTGTTTCTGCCTTGGGTTTCTGTAATTGTGAAGCAGTCTGCTTGTGGCTGTTTGAGGGCCAATCAAGGGAGCGTGTGTGGTCACCGGTCTCTAGCATTTAACACTCACCTGGGGAATGAGAAGGCTACATCAAGCACTTTGTGGACTTCCTCACATTTGTCTGCATTGAGCATAATTACAGTATTCATTAATTGCATGGCTGTGCAAAAACTGTGAGTTAAGTGTGGCCCACCTTTCAAAGAAAAACTGAGTTTCTGAAGGAGTATACTTCTGTCCATAGAACATCATCTATTTCTGCTGGTCAAGAAGGCTTTCAGTAGCAAACCATGTGTGCAAGAAATGCAAATTCTTTCAGTATACATGCAGAACTTTTTAGAAAGGGGACATGTGGCCTTCCTCCACCCATCTGACACAGTGTATCTGTGCATATCTGAAGAGTCTTTTGTCCGTCCTTCTTCTTTTTGAGTGTTTTCCTGTTTCCCTTCTGAATCCTCGCTGTGGAGGAGTGGCAGCAGCATTCATGATAGAAGAATAGGAATTACCACAATAGGGATGGGAGGTTTCCTTCCACATCTAGAACTGAAGAATAAAAATTAAATCACCTGAGATATAAAATGTTTACTGTATTGGGGGCTAATAACAAATGGCAGTTACTTCTTGAATTTCTCTGATTGATTTTGTAAATATACCTCTCTGAGTAAGAAAATGGAAGACAGCAGTAAGGCTATTTAGTGGGCTTGGATCTCTGTGGACTACATTTAATTGGTTTTTTTAAAGACATTTTTAATCTTTTGAGAAGATTGATGGAATTCACTTAAAGAAGATAAGGAATCAAACATGCCTTTATCCTTTGTTAAAGGGATACTAGTGGAGCTCTGCCTGCAAGCTACCAGTCCTTCAGTATGTTCATATTCGAGAGGTTTTTTTTGTCAGACTTCATGTCCCTGGGAAAATTTTGGCTTAGGTCAGTGTATGAGCCTTACCTTGATGTCAGTGGGAATTTTAATGTGTATTTAAAGGTAGAACGTCTTTTTATTTTGATGGCGTTGAGAGTCAAAATGTGTATACTTGACTTTCAGTGCAGGGTTTCAATTGTCACATTACACAAAATGAAGAGAGTTAGTTTGAGCATGGCCACCTGTGACCTGGGGGAGGGTGGGTTTTGCTGAAGTGCTGTGTACATCCTTAGCTGATGTTTGAGTTTTACTGGGACTATTAGCAAGTCTCTACTGTTCACAGTGTGTGGAAAACAGACCAGTCATGTGCTGGGGCAGTAAAAAGTGATTGCCTCTCATGCTGTGCTTAAACTAGAGGGCTGCAGTGTTTGAAAATTATGTTCTAGCATGCTTAAGTATTGAAGCTGCTCAGCTGTACCTTTTTCTTCTTAGTCATTCCCCTGTTCGGTCCACAGAAGTTGCCTGCTGTGAAAGGCTGTTATAAAACATGAGAAATGAGGTTATGGATTCACGATACTTGGTACTAGTTCATCATTATTTTCTGAGGCTATTTTAATATAAAAACTTGGGATTGTGACACTTCAGTTTCTGCTATGTAAACATACTAGGACAGAGTGTTAGCTGCAAGTAACTTTTTCTAAATTACTTCTGGCCCTGTTCACACTGAGATCAATTCTCCCTTTATGGCAGGCTGGTAGTGGCTATTGCGTTTTTATGCTTGTATTGACGAAGCCTTTTCTCAGCCCGGGCAGCATTCATACTAAGGTTTTCCTTTTCACCTGTTACTCTCACAGGTTCAATCCTGGCCCATATACAAAAGCGGAAGCACTTCAATGAACGAGAAGCTAGCAAAGTGGTGAGAGATATTGCCTCTGCTCTGGATTTTCTTCATACAAAAGGTAAGAGAAGGATGTCTCCATTTTTACTAGTTGATATTGTACACTTAGGTTATGGAGCATGTTTTATCTGTAAGTAGTCAGCCTTTGCTAGCATTTCTATTTACAGCAATGCCAGATGACTTATGCTGTTTTCCTCTATAATATTATTTTCATAATGTGGTAGTTTAAGTAATCAGCTGTGTTTAAGACAGTATAGCCTTTTGAAGAAGAAAAGTTAAATCAGCATCCAGGGAGAATTAACATTAGGGTTGAATCTGTTTGCTTGTTCTTGTTACCTAAGCCACCATGTAAAGGTTACTTGAAAGGGAGCTAATATTCTTTTTAATTTCCTCCTCTTTCAGGTCTACAGAGATGCTTTTCTGTATTTACCCAGAATTTCTGCTGGTTACAAGACCTCTTTGTTTGTAGTAGCTTTTGATCTCCACATTTAGACCTCCACTGTTGGGTTGAGAGACTTACAAGTGAACCATAGTCCTTGTTTGAAGGTGTCCTCATTTCATTAGGGATTTGTTGAGATTTAAAAACAGTTCTGTTTGTAGAGAGTTCTTTTACATTAAAATGTTTTCCTGCTGCTTTTTCTACTTGGGAGTACTTTTGTTTCACTTCAAACTATCTGTGTGCATTATGGTTATCCCAGAGTTTATGTTCATGTTGAATGTGATAAGATACCTTTAAAATCTTTCCTATGTCATGATTATCTGCTCTTGCGTAGATTAAGCCGCTTCAGTTAATGTTACAGTGACTACTTCTGAATAGAATGGCATGTGATTGGAGGCTATGTTTATTCGTTATTTATTTTGATAAATTTTTCTCTCTATTTTGCCATTCTGATTGGCCAGGTAGATCTCAGCAGATCTATGTTTGCTGTCTAAGTTGTTTAGTACTGGCACCATTTCAATAAATGTTTAATTGTAGTCTTTACTTGTAAGTCACAGGACTTACAGGACTCAAGCTTTTATGCTTGAGTTGGAATCACAGCGTTGGTACCTTGACAGGTTGAGCCCATTAAAAAGAAAAGTGTAGCAATAGATAGGGAAGAAAGAAAGTGGTAAACCTGACGAATATGGATCTTGTCACATGTTGTGACTATGTTATGAGAAGTTAATTTGAATGTGGAAACAAACTTAGTTTGAATTAACATTTTTGGTAATCTTCATAGCCTGTCTATCTGATAACTCAACTTCCAACCTGCAGAGAATGTACTCTTTGAATACCTGTGTTTAGAAGATTTCGACTTTGAGATTTGGGGCAAATAAGGAACAGGCAACTTAGGATGAACATGTGGAGACATACTTATTTGATGTGTTAGGGCTATAGTAGGTTGCTTAACAGCTGAAAGTCTAGGAACACTATTCAAGGAAGTTTAACATAGACTCAGCCAATATCTTTCTGTAGTTCTGTCTCAGTTTTTAGTTTTAATTCCTCTTTCCCCAGACAAGAGGAGAGTGATTCATTAAAATGTGTTTAAAGCAGCAATCCACTTTCTTTCTTGTGGTTTGCTGTGAATTGGTACAGTGGGGACATGGCTTACAGAATTGGCTACAACATCCCCTTTCATTTTATTGTTCTCTTTATGGTTCTTCCATGTGACATTAAAATAATTAGTAAGTAGCATAGAGAACACTAAAGTAAACAGGAAATTAAAGCAGTTTTATTGCACAGCTTAATGGTGAAGTGCTATAGCTAGTCGCTTTAAAAAAAATTTGAATGAGGACAGCTAATTCTTTTGCCAGGAGTAGTTTAAAACTCAGCAGATGATAATAGTGCCTTACACCCACTTGGGATATGTGTGCTTTGTTGCTAATAATCCACTGGAGGAGTGTTTAAAGGCAGTTGTTTTCTTTTTCTCAGTGCTGTGTGCAACTGCAAAATAAAATGTTATATAATCAGACATTTTAATTCAAACTATAATACAAAAAAGTGCTGTTGGGTTTCACATTGCAAGCCAAGCCAACTGTTGGGAGTTTTGTCAGCCTTGCTGTAAATGTCAGCATGGGCCATTTTAATTTGTCATGTTTCCCGTCTTCCATGCATAAGTAATGTGAACTGCATCATTATGGAAGCTCTGATTCCTTTAGATCAGTGCTATGCTATTAATGTTATATTTTAAGTCATGTCTTGTGGAGTGTGCTGAAGAAAAGACATTAGGAACTCCCTTAACTAGAATTTGGTGGGATATTTTTTTTTCTCATACTCTGAAGTAGTATCAAGTGTGCTTGGGAGTGTAATTTTTTTAAGCAAAGCTAAAGTGCAGTTATATTACAGCCAAGCTGCTCGTTTGATTTGATTTTTGGTTCTCATTTTCTGCCTTCCCATTAAGTTTGATCATATTAAATGGAGAACTTCCAGAAATTGTCTGTTCAGGCATTTGAAGAACTGCTTTGACAACATAGAACCTCCTTTGCATGTGAATTCAACAGGTAGATAACTTTGCATTTCCCTGTTGGGTTTGCCTATTCTGATAGCAATTGAATGAATGTAGAAGCCCTTTGGTTGTTCTCCTTTAGCCATTTCTTCTGCATCTCCAGCCAAACCCTTTAATTTTTGTTTTACTTCAGGAATGAGTACATACCTCATTGTTAAAGGGATGATATTTTCACTTGGGAACTCAAGTGAAAATATTGGGGGGGAGAGTGTCTCAGGTATTGTCTGTGCTGGTAGGAGTTCAGCAAACCACCAATTGATCCCTCTGGAAAGAAGGACCTTATTGTAGAAGGCACAAAAATCTTTCGACTAAACTGTGTACACAAGTAAACTTTCCTACAGGTCAGTGATCTTAATAAGCTGGTTTTAATTAACATAATTAATTTGGGCTAAGCCAAAAAGTTCCAGTGTTAGCAGGTTTTTATTTGCTTGACTGACTTTCATGTACGTTTAAGGACGATAAAGGCATAGCAGGATGCAGCAGTGACTTTTAACAAACACGCTTTGAAACTGAATTTTTTGCAGTATCATAAAGGGGGGGGTTGTGTAGCAAACTCAGGCCTAGAATATTTCCCAGGCCACCTTCTAATAAAGAGAGGTAATGAGAAATAAAACAGGAGAGTATCTTCTCTAATGAACATTTGTACTCTTGTTTAGGTATTGCTCACAGGGACCTGAAGCCTGAAAACATCCTGTGCGAATCTCCAGAAAAGGTGCTGCTCTGGTCTCATAACATTCTGAAGTGTATTTTTTTAAGTTGCTTTCCAAAGACAGCCCTCGCATTCTGTCTTTCTCTTCTTGAAGACTTTTGAAGCCATTAGTGATCTTCAAGTAAATTTAATAGAACTGAAGCGCGAAAGAGACTAAATTCTTCTGTGAGCTGTAAAAATGTGAGCATCTGGCTAGGAGATAAAAAGCCAACTGTTCTTAGAGAGGGCATGGCATTTACAACTTAGCATCTCATCTGTTCTGAGGCAGTACCCAGATGGACAAGCAACATTTACAGCCCAGCTGGTCACGTTAAGTATAGTTCCCAAACTGCTCCAGTGTGTGCTGGCACTTGCCTAGCCAAATAAAAAAATAATGTAATAGGGTCAGATACTGGGGATGTGGGAGCAACTGGGACAGAGGAGGCAAATGCAAGGAGTAGAATATACCTGTAAGAGACTGGGTTTTACTAGTCCTCCTGCTAGAATAACTTGATTTTTATCCTGGGGTTTTCCACGTGGTGCTGTGTTCATATATATTGCATTAGTCCCAGTCTTCTGGACTTCTTACTGTTTTGTCCTTGTTTTTAGGTATCACCAGTAAAAATATGTGACTTTGATCTTGGTAGCGGGGTGAAACTGAACAGTGCGTGTACTCCAATAACTACTCCTGAATTAACAACGCCGGTAAGTGACCTACTGTGGATTCATGCTTTTTCTCTTCTACCATAAAACAATTTTTCTTATCTCTAGAGGAGAGCTTCCAAAGGGCTTGCCGCAACTACACCCAGTGGTGGATAGTTCATTTAAAGCGGGTGTATGTGTGGTAAATACTGCCTTGCTTTCCCAGTCATAAAACAAATATACAAAAGCACAGGAGCTTATACTGTTAATTCTCCTGTGGCCAGAAAGTAACACATTGATCCTCTTTGTCTCTTACCCCATCAAATGAGGAAGCTTTTCGTGGAAGTTTTTTGTGTGCTTATGGACTGAGTTTGAACCTTAGTTTTGTGTTCATTTCCCCATATTTGGGTTCTGTAGCTAAGATCCATGAGCCTAAGGGCAGTGCAACCCCTGTAATCAGTGTGTGGCTTTATAATACACATTAGTTTGAAAAAGTACAGTGCTGTGCTTTTGGCATTGCTGTGAAAGAAAAATCTGACAGTTTTGCAGAAGTCTTACAGAAATCACCTCCCATGATATACTTGTTTACTTTCTGAAAAGCCTGATAACCAATGGATAAGATTTTAAAACCTGAAATATATAAATTAATATTTTTACCTGTATAAAGGGTCATAGATTCTTATGGAACAGCTTATGATTCTGCTAAATAACAGTAGGAACTCTTTTGCCTTCTATTAGATCTCTGTAGTCCTTACACCTGAAATGTGTCAATTTTTTTCCCTGTGCAGTACGCTCACAACATACTTCAAAGCTCTTGGCAATTCCATTTAACCTTTGAGGGATGCAGCAGTTGTGATTTGGCTTAACAAAATGAGACTGCACTGAAAGCAGTAAACTTCAGTAGTCCCTGATGCCCAATTCTGCTTTTAGACCAAGCTGCCTACTGTAAAGAATGGTAAAAAACTTGAGTTATGTTTTGATTTGATCCTCCCTTTGAAAACTTGCTTGAATTTGGTTTCCTAGTGTGGGTCTGCAGAATACATGGCACCTGAAGTAGTTGAAGTCTTCACGGAGGAGGCCACGTTCTATGATAAGCGGTGTGATCTTTGGAGCCTGGGAGTGATTCTGTACATCATGCTCAGTGGCTACCCCCCATTTGTGGGCAACTGTGGCACAGACTGTGGCTGGGACAGAGGAGAAGTCTGCAGAGTTTGCCAGGTGAATGCGCATATCCTGGGCACATGTGGGAGAGTTTAGTTTGCCCTGTGAACTTAGGGTGTAAGACTTGCCATAATGTCAGTAGTGAAGAGCTGTGTCTAACCCAACCAGTTATCTGGGAGGATAAGCTGTCACTGAGAAGTGAGGGTGGTAATGTAAAAGTTGAGTGATGATATCCCTTTCTAAAGTAAGGTTTGGCAACTGCCTCTTTCTCCTTCTGATGTGAGATCTTGGAGCTTCTTCTCGTCCTCTCTCCCACCCCCCAATCCTCCTGTATTCTGTAATTCTTGACCTGGTTTATAGTAGTCGCCACAATTTCTCAGATAAAAGTTGAGCCCCAGGAGAGTCTTCATGCAGGGCCTGAATTTATTCTTTCTAAAAACTGAGTACATGAGCTGCACTGTTACTGGGGAGAGAGAGAGGTGTTGCCAGCAGACAATGTAAGACGTCCATTGTAGGATGCACTGATCCACTCTGTGGAGCTGCCTGTCACTCTCCGTTGACTCCATAAGGAGACTGGATAGTTTCAGTTGTCACCCACCATGTTAGGTGGATAAACTTGAGTGAGAAGAATCCCACCTGAGAAGCCTTCTGGTTGCATTCTGGTTGCTATTTAAATTAAAGAAATTTTCCTTTACTAGAACAAGCTTTTTGAGAGCATTCAGGAAGGCAAGTATGAATTTCCTGACAAGGACTGGTCACATATATCCTCAGAGGCCAAAGATCTCATCTCAAGGTTGCTGGTTCGTGACGCCAAAGAACGACTTAGTGCTGCTCAAGTTTTGCAACATTCATGGGTTCAAGGAGTATGTATCCCCCTTTATATTTTTTCAAGGGTTATTCTTCCAAAGTGATAAACAAGCTGTTCCCTGTCTCTAAACTTTTAATAGAGACAGTGCATGTTTTAGTGCTCTTATCTTGATTAATTAAACAATATACAGTGGCTTTATTTATTCTGGAGCTCTGTGTGGTAAATATTTGGATGAATCTGTCAAGCCTTAAGTGTTCTTTGTTTGTTTTAATTATTGCTTTATGCATTTTAAATGGCTTTCTTGTGAATACCAAGCACTGCAGTACATGAATTATTATGTTACTCTTTAATACAGTAATGCAGAATGCTGGTAGATATGGTTTTAAAAGAACAGCAGTGTCCTCAGAATTTAGCAGAATTTAGTTCCCAATTCAGAAAAGAAAGGATAGACCCTCTGAAGAGCTTCCAAAGCTTTAGTGTTATACCTGCAAACTGTGGTATCTTCTTGTGAGGGGAGACGGATTATGAAGTGTGATTTGTAAACCAGCAGTGATTTGTAAGCCCACAGTGAATTAGTTTATATGCAATATCCATTAGTTGTAAAGATTTGTGGGAGTCGCCTGAGTCTTGAGTGATAAAAACACTTGCAAGAGAAAGTGTTTTATATCACTTTCTTGGGAAAGCTTGGTTCCCAGCTGCTAATACCTAACTTTTCTTAACTGCTTCTTCTAGCAAGCTCCTGAAAGGGGATTACCTACCCCCCAAGTTCTTCAAAGGTAATATTTCTTTTTAAATGTCTGTAAACTTGGCCAAGAATCATTACTGAAAGAATGGGGAGAGATAGGAGGTGACAAATTGCGGGGGTAAGATCCCTGGTTGAGAGTGGAACTTAATAAATGTGCAGCACTAATTTTGTTAAGGACATCAGAAATACTAAAGCTCTGATTTTTCTTTATGATCTAATCTTGCTTGTTTGTGGGAAAGGCATTGGAGAGGATTCCTGCAGTGCAGTGCTAATCTTAGACAGGAAATAACGATGGTTTTGGCAGTTTGCTGCTCAGAAGGGAAAAAAAGGCGTAAAGGCGTGTGTTATCCAGAGACTACATTCTGATGGGTGAATAATCATCATATACACAGACTCGGATCTGACTTCCATTGTAGTTGGTGGTAATCACAGTATCAATTTAACTGTGAGCAGGGCAAGCCTCATTTAAAGTGATTTGATGGCAGATTCTGTATGCCAGAGAGCCTGAGTCACACATCTCTCTTTCTATTTCCACGTCTGCCACTGGCGATTCCAGGTGGTTCTTCCCATCAGAAATGCACTTCCTTAAGCAATTATAGTGGGATTGCAGTTCTCTGAAGAAAGACAACAGTATTGCCCCATACGCCCATCCTTTTTTAACATGCAGAAATTAAGCATGGCATCTCAGGTCGTTCCCTGGGTTTACATCAGAAGTCCTTGGCAGAACGAGGACTAGAACTGTGGCTGTTTCCAAAATCCCAGAGTGTTTTTGTTATGTATTGCTGGTCCTCGCAATGAGGAGAGATGCAAATATTAACTGGTCATTTTGCCTGCTGCGTTTGATAGGAGAAATAAAACTGCCTGGAAGTAGATATTCTGCCATGAGGGTAACCGGGTGAAGTGACTCTGTGTGTGTGTTGTAACTGCTTTCTCCTTTTCCCTTGAAAGGAACAGTAGCACAAAAGACCTGACACTTTTTGCTGCTGAGGCTATAGCCCTTAACCGCCAGTTGTCTCAGCACGAGAATGAACTCAGCGCAGAGCAGGAGAATGTTGCCCATGCTGTGTGCTCCATGAAGCTTTCTCCTCCGTCCAAGTCCCGCCTCGCCAAGCGCAGAGCAATGACACACGCCACCAAAATGAGTGACTTTCAGCCAGTTCCTCATAAAGCCTTTTAAACTTCTTTCCTGCTATGGATTGGCAAGATCAGCCGGTGTTCTTATTTGGATTTTCAGCGCTGATAAAAGCTTCTCTGCTTCTGACACTTTGATTAGAAGCTTGCTCTTGTGATGTGACTTGTAACTTTAAGGGGACAGCTTTTTATGGGAATGTTTTTTGCCTGTCAGATCTGGTGCATTAAGATAATTTAACTGATCTTTTTAAACTGGAGAAGATGGGTTTGCTGCTGTATTATCTGAGGTGATAAATCACTAAGCTTTCCTTATTTTCTTCATAGAAGAGCATGCTTTAAAATGCGAACTTGAAAACATCAGAAAAAAACACTTCGTTGCTTTGCCCAGCAGAGCATCAAGTCTCTCCCTGCCTAGGGCTGATCTCCTTGATGGCACATCTTGCAAGGTGCTGCTGCTAGTGTCAGCAGCGGGGACTGTTTTCAACCAGCAGTGCCCTTCTCTCTTTCTGTAGACTCAGGAAACGAAGACAATGACTGGGTGGATCTGTCTCCATTACCTTCATTGGGCTTAAATTGTATGAGGGTGATACTGTAAAGGTGCAAGGATTGCTCAGGCTTGTAGAGATGAAGAGGACAGGGTTGCTTGTTTGGGTTTTTTTTATCCTGTTGATAGTTTGTTTGTCAGCATGTGGAATGAAAGCTGGAGTTGTGTTATTTATTTACCTGACATCTATTTGTTCTTAACTAAAGTGTACTCCATATCATCTTTTTTTTGTGTCCACTGTATCCCCTTGTCTGGCAGTTATATTCTTAAGTCTGATAACCACAGTATAACAGACTGTTTATATAACAGCTTATATTTAATATCTGGGTTGTTTTCTATGTTAATGCTGTCCCCAGTTATACCTTCCTTCCTGTAAACTCATATTTCTCCAAGTCCTTTTGTGTGTGTTACCTGGAGTTCTTAATGTGAATGGACAGGCTTCAGTGAATTTTGGTGTGTGAATAATTTAGGATTATCAAATACAGAGGTACATGTGTGCAAAAATGGTGCTGCAGCTGTTGCATTCTGCCTCCTGCAGTGATCTCAGGCTGGGTGTCTAGATTTTTGCTTCCAGTTTGAGTACTGTGGTGCACCAGGGGTCAGAAGTAATTTGAAAGGGTACTGGCTGAAGATCTGAAGATTTTGCATGACCAAGGTGAGGTGTCCATGGAGAAGGACATAGATATTGAGCACTTTCTGAAACATAAGCTGTGAAAATTGGGCCACTAAGATGCCCAACATGATGCACCTTAAACTTGCCAGCTATTTCTGAAAACCTTTGCCAGGGCATTGTGTGCAGGGTAGAGAAAGGGAGGAGGAGGCTCCCAAGTACCAGCACAAAGCCCTCACAAGCAGAATGAGAAGGAATAAAGTACCAGATCCAACAAGCACTTGGAAATTGAAAGGTCAGAGCTGAATGTCTTTGCATGGCCTATTCAGAGTGGTTTTACATTATCTTTTAGCAGTGTGCATACAGCTATTTTTATACAACATGCTGTATTTTGTGACTAATATTAAAGTTGTTATTTAAAAGATTTTATACGTTGTGCCAGTGGACGGATTATGAAATGTATTTTGCTTTGTTTTTATTAAAATGCTTTAAGTTATGGATTTAACACATTTGGCAGTTCTGTGTGGTTTTTTCCTCTTGATTTTTGGTGATACAGAAAAATAGAGAACTACTTACTTCCTTACTTCTCTGTGTGACATTGGATTTAAGACAATTTAAATCTCTGAAGACTAAGCATACCTCCCTCTTCTATGGCTGTATTGCTTTATCAGTCTCTGGAGGCTCCTGCGATCTCAGCTTTCTTGAGGTAAAATGAAGATATGACTGCACAGAGAGGGCTGGAAGGGCTTCTGTGGTCCTTTTTGACCTTCATAGGAGATCAGATAACTGAGGGCGAGTGAGTTCAGGAACTTATCTGGATGTTACATTTCATGTTCTTCCCTTTGATTTGTGCATGAAGCAAAAATCCTGAAGTTTGGCCAGACGTGGCAGTGCGATGCGAAATACTCCTCTTTGATGGAACCCTGAAGCCTTTCAGACTCCAGAAGTCTAAGCAGCAGCATTAGCATGGCAGTGTGGAAAGGGGACATGAACGGTGCTGCTTGCCCAGAGATGACAGGGGTCTGGTAGATTGTTCAAGCATTGGTAAGTGGTCCTTTGCAGACTTTGCTCTGCACCTGCTGCTTTTCACTGGTGGTAGAGGTAGACCCAGAGAGCAAGTTAGTTGAGCAAAGACCAAAGCTCCTGTTCCTTTGTTCTTGGGTGAACTACTCGTCTGGACAGTCAGTCCTTGCCTGCCTGCCTCTCTCTCCAAAACCCCGCATGGAAAGTGAATCCAATGCATGTGTCTTCTGCACAGCGAGGAAGAAGCTGGCTTGCTAGCCAGCTTTGCTTTCCCTTTACAAAAGAGAGCTTGGGAGGAGAGTGTGAAATGTCCAAAGAAAGCCTTAGTTTGGGGATATTCATGCCATTACCTTCAGCTAGTGGAATTGCCATCTAGGTGAGCAAGTACTCCTCTGGGCTTGAAGCCTTCTCCTGCGTGAAGAGAATGCTTCAGCTGTTGGATGTGTGCAGTGCGAAGGATTTTAAGCACTGGTGTGTGAAATGTTGGAAGTGCCCAGCAGGACGTGCACTAAATGGTTCAACTTTGCCTGATGGTTATGACAAGACCTTCAGCTGATGTCTCAGGGCCCCATGTGGCTCTTGTGGTGCTCTCAGCTGCCTTGTGGATGTTGCCAGCAGCCACCTCCACATGTCACCTGTATCAGAGCATCCTTGCTCCCCACTGGTACATACTTGCAAACTTACCTGTTCAGGACTTGAAGCTACGATGTCAGGCTTTTCACTGAAGAGCTGAAATCTGGACATGCTTTTCTTCCTTCTGCAAGGGAGTAACCTGTGGCAGAGAGGAAGGCAAGCAGCAGTAGATGCCAGAGCTGTGTAATGCCAGGAACGGAGAAAACATCCCCAAATGGAATAGGTGTTGATTTAAGCCATTGTTCTGCTCTCATGTGTAGTCTAGTTTTGACTGCCTCTTGCAGAGTAATTTTTAAGTTTCTTTGGAGGACTATGGCTAAGAGTTTATAATGGAGTTTGGGTGGGAAAGGTGGTTTTGCCAGAGAGGTGGGATGCAGCACTCCCCAGTGCCCTGTGAATCTCGTGCCTGGCATAATCAGATCAGTCCATGACAAACACGGTGGGTAGGTTTTAGTTCCTTTTCCAGTGAAGTCTGAAGAGAGCAGGGATTCCAAACCAGGTGGCCAGGCCCTTTATTTGTACTTGCCTTCCTTTCAAAGGAAATCCTCCTGCCATATTCAGATTAAGTGCTTTTGTTTGAACTGTGCTTTAAAACCATCTGCTTCTCCTTCCCTCTTCCTCCCAGGCAAGAGAGGTAGCAGAGAGCACAGGAGACCTCGTAGTGGTGGTACAATAGCAATGTTTCAGCGATACTGGTCTTAGATCTTTCTTTGCCTGAAAATGAGAAGTCGGGTTCAGCTGATGGTCCAACAGTCTCTCATCACAGGTGTCTCCCTCTGATCTTTATCTTTCAGTGAGAGTTCAGCTTTCTTCAGGTGTTTTATCCCCAGAGGGCTTAATTTGGTAGGCCTTCATAATGCTTTTTTCATGTCAGTGGGAAAGAGGCACTTATTTCTAGGTGGGAAGTCACTAATCCAGAGACTCTGTGATCTGTCCGTTTGAAGTGCTGGGTTTGCTCTTGTTGCCTGAACGTCTTGTGTTCGGGCAGCCTGTAGAACACAACTCTGCTTCATCGCTGAATCCCACCATCTCCCCTTTGGAAAGGGCTGAATCTCTGTGCCATGCTTTTTCAGTTACTGGTGATTAAAGAGACCAGGCAGCTTTATGTGGGCTCCCTGGCTTCTGAAAAATGAAAGGGGCTGCAGAAAATGTCTTTTTGGTGGGTAAATGGGGTGGGTAAGGGAAAAGGTGACTTTCAAGAATTCAAAACTATGTTCTGACCAGCAAGGAGAGCAGCAAAGCACCTAAGCTGATCTTTACTGTTGACTAAGGCAGCCCCCAGGAAAATTCTCCTTCCTCTCCCCAAGCTTTTCCTGGGAGGTGGGTGAGCAAACCAAGGGAGAGGCAACAGCATGATTAAGGGGGAGTAATTTCAAACAAATGGCAACCAAACAGCACGAGTCTCAAAGTCCCCCCCTTCTGTCCCCTCGGGAGCTGGTGGCACAGGATTTTGCTGACCTTTACGCACAGTATTTCATAAAGTGCATTCAGCCTTGTGCTTACCAGTGATGTTTCTGCATTGTTGGTTGCATAAAAGGAAGCTCTTGTTTTTCATTGTGTGGTATTTTCTTCTGCTCTCTCTTCCTTCCCCACGTGTTTATTGAATCCTTTTAGCAGGGATGGAAAGATGCTGTTATTTTTTTAAGGGCTGTGGGTGGGCTGGCTTTCAAGGTAGAGAGCAGCTTGGTTAATTTTCAAAACTAATCATTTTCTTTGGGCTACTCCTGTGGCAGCAACAGGCTTCAAATTTGGCTTCCATGGAAACATACTGCCATGGTAACTGAAAGGCGCTGACAATCCTGAAGAAATATTTGCTTGTACCTTTCCTTCTCTCCTTCATTCTGTTTCCTGTGCAATGTGTGTGTTTGGTTATCCCTGCCAGATTCAATCAGTGCATTTAAAAAGCTCCAAGCACAGAAATGCACTTCTCTGGGAAGAAAACAAAAAAGGTGTAAAAGTGATGGTGGCATTTCACTGGCATTGTTTGCAAAAATCTGTTGCAAGTCTGGAGGGAGGTGTCACTGAGCCACAAATTCCTTTCCAGTGGGAAAAGAACCCTAAAAGAAATGCTTCCTCCTTAGATTATTTTGTGGGGACTGGCTGGCATGGGCTGGTTCAGGGAATCGGACCCTGCATCCAGTCCAGCATCTGTAATATTGAGGATGGTGAGAATTGACTCATCCAGTGGTTATGAGACAGCATACCAGTGTTTTGCTGGGTCCCTTCCAGCTGATTAATTTGACGCTAGGTTTTCTCTTGCTGCCTGTCACAGCTGCTTTCACACCAAGATTGGTTAGCAAAGTTTGGCAGGGTGACAAGCAGCCCTAGTTCAGCAACTTTGCTCTGATTCAGTCTGGAGTGGGAGGGAAAGGGGAATGGGGCCTCCTGAAATGTTTTGCTAAGCGAGAAGCAGGGCGAGGGCAAGGACTCTGTGTGGCAGATGGTGCAGAGGAGCTTGGAGTCTGATGCTTTCTGTTTATGCTTTCTGTTTGATCTAGAGAAAAGCTCATGACCTAACCTGGCGCTACATCAGATCAACATCCTGTGGCCAGTTATTAGACAACACTGTGTGTGGAGGGGGTGGTGGATCTTGTCTCCCTCGCTGTTCCCTTACCCTAAATCATCATTCTCTGGACTTCAAAGACTTTTTCTGGTTAGCTGTCTTAGGAATCATAATGCCTGCACGCAGCTCCAGGCTGCTCGTGGGGAAAGCAAAGTTGCCTCATTTATTTCCTGCTCCTTTTGTTATTCCCCGATTTCACCCTATTCTTCATCCAGGTGTTCCCCTTGCAGCAGCTTTAGATCTGCTTGCTTAGCCAGGGGGTGCTCCCGCAGACTGCCGTGGCCTCTACAGACTGCTGTGGAATGAAATGGAGAAACAACTCATGGAGCTACGTGTAGGAGGAGAGCAGACACAGACTGTGACACAGGTTGGTGAATTGGGAACGTGGGAAGGGTCAAGTCCTGTCCTTTTCAGTCAGAGAGCTGGGTTATAGGAAGAATTCCAATATAACCTGTTCCAGCTTTAAAAGAGTTACTGGGCGCAATTAAAAGGTATATCTATGTCTCTCTGTATTAATGTTTTGCATAGCTTAATTGCAGCCAGCTTGACCAGTACACTAGGCTGTTTTGTGGTTGCTGTGCCTGCTCTTTTGTATCAGAAATTAGAATTGCTTTTGGGGGTACTACCTGCTAGCTTTGGGGATGCAAGAGCTGCAACGTCCTTTTGTTATGAGGAGAAACAGCTGTTTGCTGGAGACCTGTGCAGAGGGTCCTGCTTGTCACCAAGCTTTGCCGGGAGCTTTTGTTGGTGACACCAACAATCTGGTTGCTTCTGGTGATGGGTGGATGAAGCACGTTGGCTTTTCTCCTCTAGCGGAGGGAAGCTGAATGAAAGCGAGAGGTTGTATTGGGCTGAGACAACAAGTGATGCTGGAGAGGGATGGGCAGAAATGGCTGCATTCAGCGCTGTTGGGATGATCCAGGAGTCTTTTGATAAGTCACAAGTGAGTATTGTGTTTTGTTGGTGTGTGACATTATCCATGGGGGCATGCTGTTTTCAGAGGAAAATTTATATCCCTGCCATGAAAACCTTTTGTGGAGCAAATGCCTTCCATGTTCATCCTAAGCACTGAGCTCTGGTACAAAGCTTCCAACTGACTTCAGCGAGCGTTGGTCCCACACTGGCTGGTTTCGTCTTATATTGAGTTGTGTCATGTCCCTGCTGCTCTACAGAGTAATGTTAACCTAGTTTGGGAACTTTCAGGCTGTGTTTACAGCAGACTGCCAATGCTCTCTGAGCTAAGTGGGGGTTGCCACCCCCACACAGAACATGCTCTTTGACGTGTTTTGTGAAAGGATCGTGTCACCCCTGGCTAGGAAAAAGTCCCCTTTATCCCCCATGTGTATTCCCAGCAGCTGCTGGATGCAGCTTTCCTCGTGTCCTGCCTTAAACTGTCTCACAGTGCTATCATGCCCTGCAAAGCCATTTTCGTGGTGTTTCATCAGAGCAGAGCGCTTTCCCTCTCATCTCTACACCCGCTCTCAGCTTCGCTGCAATGCAGGAAGGGGCATCTGTAAAACTTCCCCCTGTTCTGAGCAGTTTACTTCAACTTTTTCTTGAAACTGGGACAGGCTCCATCTTCTGTGGGAAAATACCATGAGGGCCCTCCGGGGTTTGGCCGTTCTGTTTCTTTTCATTTTAGGTCTAACCGTTTGGGCAGCTCTGCAAGCCATCACCCTGCTATTCATGCCAAATATGCTACTGGAGCATCTGATTTCCCCATGCAGTTGTATCACAGAAAGCCGGCAGTGATATCTGTACTAGCGGCTTGAATGCAGCCATAGGGCTTGGGGTGGAAATGCAGAACAGTCTGTCTGGTCCTAAACCCACCGCACTGTCCCAGCTCCCCCTGCCAGCCCCTGCTGCGAGCAGAGCGTGGTCCACGTTACCTCTCCCTCGCCTTAGAAACTCAGGCATATTCCTGTGACTGTCTGTCTCTGAATTTCAGGGCTGGCAATTGCTATGGCATTGTGAAATTAATTATTCATTAATATAACAGCCTGCAACTTTGGGGAGAAATGAATGGCATAACAAAGGAACCCTTCGGAGCGGGGAAAAAGAGAGGAAAAGGGTATGAAGTCGTTTGCAAACATCCCATATCCAGAATGGAGAGAGATCTCGCTGAAATTCCTTTTTCTTTTCTCCCCCCGCCCCCCAATCACTGCCATTTTCCTCTTGCTGTCTTTGGCACGTTTAATTTCTTAGCATTTCCCTCCTCTCCTGCACTGTTTCTCTTTCTCTGCTCCTGCCTCTTGTGAAACTGAGCGTTTGGGGCAGGGAAGGAGGCAGCTTTGCCGAGCGCTTTGTTTTATAACCAGCTTCGCTTCTGTCCTGTGCTGTCCCAGACACCTGTGAGTCTTTCAGAACTGGAAACCTCTCTGGCATATAAATAAGGTCTGCTGCAGTCACGGGCTGCGATTATGAATTTATAAGGGAAGTGATCAGATTAATTGAGCAGCAGTGGGAGTGTTCATTTACACTGGCTTCTGATTAATTACCCTTTGTCGGACCATGTCAGCACACTTCCTAATGTCAAAAGCATTGCCTGAGGTCTGTGGAGCAGCAAGGCCTTTGCTTTAAGCAATGGCAAAGCCAAATGTGCCTCAAGACTAATAGATAGGTTCTCCCCTGCCGCCTTGACATGGTGGAAAAACTTGCCAAAGTATCATCCAAGTATTTGAAGCCATTTTGGATTATTTGCCTTTGCTTGTAAAAAATTGGGGTAGTGGTGGGGATTTTTAGGAGATCAGATGGCAATTTGTACTGGTCCTCTCCATACGGATACATCAGCTATCCTCAGTGTAGAATTGCAAATGTACATGAAACACTGTCACCTGAAAGTGATCCTGTTAGTATTTTGTTTTTGTATTTTCCCTCCACACATATTATCCCAAAGGATGATGAATCTAGGGGGTCTCTGGGGAAGACACTAAGCTGACACTGGAGCTTCTCCAGGAAGAGTTGCTCCATCTGTTCAGCCTGTGTCTCATGGCTTCCCTGGAGCTCTTCGCGGGGCTGGAAGCGATGTAAGCCCTCTAGCTCAATTTGCCTGCTGGAAGTCAGGGCTACTTGCCTCTCCCACCTTCAAAGCCATGTACAGATGGCATGAGAGGTCTGGGCTGTTGTGAGGGCTGGAGGAGAGCCTGAACAGAACATCTGAACACATCTGTAGCCACTCTCTACCCCTTAGTTCATGCAATGACCTCATCTTCCAATGTAAATATCTCTACTTTTCTAAACATTATTCCTTGTATTCACATTCCTTCTCAGCCTTTGCATATCCAGGTAAATACACTGAGCCCTTTGGATGGGAAGAACCCCCCATTCTGACACCAGCTGTGTGCACGAAGGCATGTCACTGTCTTACACACTAGCACTGATGCTTCCCTGCTCCCCAGAAATCTCTCACCCGATTATGTTAAGATTTCTCTGGTGTCTCGGTATGTGCAGCTACTAACTTGCTTCTGCATACCCAGTCCTTTCCTTTCCTTTGGGAACAATAGACCAGAGGTCGAGTCTTCAGTCTTACAGCAAAAATTCTAATTACTCCCTAATGGCATTGCTGTCTGCTATTGAATTTCAGCCCTGTTACATTACTGAGGTGCTCAGCATCATGCTTGTGATATTCTGGTCCTCTTTGAAGTGATGGCTCAGTGTCATCGGCAGATCTCACTGCCTGACTTCTCTTTCTGTCTGGGTCATCAAGTAAAAATAATTTAATTGCTTGATGAATTCGTTTGTTGCTGCTTTCTCCTCATTTCTTAGATCCTCTCCTGTCAGCACAACTGTGGCATAAAAATTCTGGCTTCTACGCAGATCCCTCTCAGGGGCTAACATCACTGAAGTTACTTTTACATGAGATGTATGTATAACCAATCTCTTCCTATCTCTTCTCAAAAATGTACAAAATCTACTTTTACAGTGTTTCTGGGTGAAAGAAAGAACCTGCCTGGGAATGAACGAGTGGGTGGTAGCCCGCTGCATAAGCAGCACTGCTCTTTCAGGCCCTGCAGTAGCTAAAGGACATCCTTCCCAGATCTCCAGATTCAGGTTTTATCTTCCTAACGTCACATGACAAGTAAAATAAGCAGACCCCTATAGCTTATGAAGTTTCATAAAACTTATTGCCTTTTGCTTTAGCACAGGAAATATACAGCTGTAAGAAAAAGTAGAGATCTCATGCCATTTTTTTCTGTTTTCTTCCCCATTTCTGAGTCCAAGTCTGACAAGTCCAAATTTCTTCTACTTTTGGTTACCGGTTGTTACCTAAATCACACAGTCCCTGTTTCTGAACCCTTCAAATAACACCCTTCTGCTGCCCTGCCCACGCTGCTTCAGGAGTATGGACAGTTGTCCATGCTCTCCTCTGCAGTCCAGTCTGCATACCGACTTCTCCAGTGGAGGACTTTGTTCTGTAATCTTGAGGTGTCTCCAAGATACCAACTCTATTTTACCTCTCAGGTGGATGAAATCTCTCACCAGAGGCCACGTCCTTAGTCATCTCCCTCAGGAGTTAAGATTGAGATCCTGGTTTTGCCCACTTGCATACAGTTCCCCAGCAATATGAGGATCCTCAAGGTTTTGACCACACTGCTTAATTTTGTGCCCGAATCAAGCACTTTCCCTTTTCAGGTTACATGAGAATGGAAGCGAGACTAATCCTGACTTTTCCATCAGAGCTTTTGGTCCAGTTCATAGCTGTAAGGGCACAGGCTTGCCACACGTCAACTCCTCTTGCCGTTGGCGCAGGCAAGGCAACGCATTCCTCTGTCATGGGTGGTTAAGCTCTTCTGAATTACACGGTATTTATTACACAATAAGAATACACACAAACTATTACTGTGGATCCTCATGGTGAGTTGTTTCAATGCTTAAAGCCTGTGGCTGGATATGGAAGATCTCCAACCCAACCAATTACTCACAAACTGCACATAAACAGATCCCTTACATTATGGTTTTGGAAATATTCGCCCCTTGGGCTTCTTCATTATCAGTTCAAGACAGCAACAATACAGTCCAATATCTGAATTATGAATGCCAGCTTCTGCCTGCTTCTGTGCAGCCATTCAGCCTTGCCCGAGTTCCTTAGATGGGTTTAATCCCACAACTGAGCTTCAAGGAATGCTGCCAAACTTTTCCAACAGCACCAAAGTCATTAAGCTTCCCTTCCCTCCCCACTCTCGCTGTAGCTTTTTTTTTTTATTTGTCATGTATTTTTTCTTCTGTCAAATAATTCAGCTAATAGGCTGGCACTTGAGCGCTTGAGAGCTGTGTTCCCTAATGAGGGAAGCAGCTTGCTAACTTTTTATCTTTCCAGTCGTTTGACTGCAAACCCAACGTTGTTAACAAATCACCGTGGAATAGTCGTGGAAATTCAGAACAAAATGTTGTTGTCTTAAGTGGGCAAGGAAGAAAAAATAAACAGAATGAAAGAAACCCAAGCCCTGCATGGGAAAACAAAGTATGAAAGTGAAGTGTGCATGGAAGGAAATGATGATAATAGAACTCTCTTTGCAACCTCATTTTTCTCGATACCTGCAAGCAGGACAGCTGTATGGGAGAAAGGACGTTAACTCGCCGAAGAGACATAGTTGGACTAATTCAGAGGATGGGTGTAGGTGTATCTGTTGGCAGCTTTGCTTCTTTCCATTTATGTGAATAAAGTTTTGTATAGAGAGCGGGTTTTTTTCTTTGCCAACTTTTTTTTTAAGTCTGAATGTTTTACAGTCCATGTGACACAGATGGGATTTAAAAAAATAAATGTACGTATGTGATGCCTTTTTGCACTTTGCTTAATCCCCTTTACAATAGCATTAAGATCATATTGGCTTGAGTTTGTTCAGATCAAGATTCACACTGACATGTTTCAGACAAATGTTTCGTTCTTGGCCCTTCTTTAATTTGTTCTTTCCTGGATCCCCACCTCTACTTACCAGAGTAGGGCTCAGCAGCTCTGGGTGTCTGAAGAGTCCTGCTTGACCTTCAAGTCAGTGGGAGCAAGCGAGGACATTTGCAAGGTCCCGCATCTCCTTTGCAGGACAATAACTGCCCTAACTTGTGAATCAGGCAGAAACACAAGCTGGACGAGAAGCAGGAACCTGGATAAAGTAATGTGTCCCCACATGCATAAGGTAAGGATGGTCAGATCATGTTCCGGACTCTACTTTGTGTTAGCCTAAATGATGCTCTGGGAGCAGGTCCCTAAACTCGGTACGAATCTCATTTTGGTGGTAGGTACTAAATATGTAGCTGAAGTACTGCTGAAGAATAGTACCTGAACATCATGTCAGTAGCAAATGCTCTTTGGTTTTGTGTTAGATCGGTGCTGAAAGCTTTTATCACCCTAGGCAGAAGTGGAAGCATTAGCATTGTGTCCTGTTGCAATAGAACATGGGAGCTGGCAAAGCACGAACAGAAACAAAGGCTTGGGAATAGACTGTTATCTCCCACCAAAGACACACACCTACCAAGGTGCTGATCAGGATGTCCAACAGGCTTCTATCCCTTAAGGATTTGACAGCAAATCCCTTTGAGAACTGGCTGGATATCTAATAACAGTCTAGTTCTTAACATATGTGCTTAAGGAATAGCTATTTTCTTGTTAAGCAGCAGTTTAGTGGTAGGGAAAGGGCAAACAATGTCAACACTTTAGCTTTTGAAGCAAAGATTTGTGTTCATGAAGGGAGCAGCCAAGAGACAAGAAAATGTAAGAAATAGAGCTTTTCATCCAGAGATGTCATTCATATTTCAGGGATGAGGAAACAGAGACTTGAGAAGCTGATGTGGCTCAGACAAGTCCTCCTGCAAGCCAGCAGCTTGCCCGAGACCAGAACTCTCATCTTGAATCCCTGCCCAGTGAAATTCTGCAGCTGAACTAAAATTACACCAAGTGCTGCATCCGAGTTCAACATCGTTATCTTAACTGCGTGATGGTTTCTGCAAAACAGGGAAGATACTCATCTTAGGTCTTGGGGCCAAATTCTCAGCAGTGGATGTAGGATGGGATGCTTAATGCGATAGAGACTTTTATCTCAAATATTGACTTAAAAAATGTGCATCTAAAAACCTCATATATAGCAAAGGTCCCTATTATGCTAGGTGCTGTACAAACATTGCTCCAAGAGATTGTCCTGATCCCAGGAAGTGTCTTTTCTAATTTCTTTCCTGTTGTGTTGCCAGCATTTACACAAAATGCAGAACACTGAGCTGAATGGCAGAGCTGGGCAAAATTTGGCACTTCTGAACTGAGCTAAGCTGGTTTAACTGGAAAATAAAATCCCACTCATCTGGCCTGCAATTGCTATTAAAGGATCCTTTGAAGATACAAGCCTGAATTAAATCAACCTTGCTATATGGACATCCAGGGAACTGCACCAAATTAGAGCGGTTAAAGAGCTGACTTGTTATGTTTGTTTGCACTCAAAGCCTGGAGAAGGGAAATTGAGATGAACAAAGTGATGACGGTAGAAAACAAAGGAAAACAGACAAAATGAATGACTGAGATCTCATGGAACATTGCTCAAAATGGGTCCTCAGGGAATGCAAACTCGTAATTGTTGCTTCTGAAAGGCGGTCGCCTTTCCTTTGCACAAATGTATTGCAGAGCACCCTCCTCTCTGCCTCTTGCTTGTTTCTAGTCTATCTTCTGTTTCACATCGGTCTTGCTTGTTTCTTAGTCCATCCTTCAGCTGTTGGTGGCAGGAGATAAAATACCCTTTTGATTTGCATAGCGAGGATATATGTGATATAAAGCCAGATGGCTGCCAAGATGAGCAATTGAGAGTGTCTGCACATTATTAATTGCAGCTGCTGTTTTTGCAGTCAGAGGTGACGGGAGGGTTCCCAGCAGCAGCCAGGAGCAGACGGACGAAGAGGGATCTGTCTGGGTGGCGTGTGATTAAAATCCACTGGGGTGGGGTGTGCTCAGCCCTGCTCTGGGCTTAGGCCTTGTGTCGGACAGCGGAATCATAGGAATGGATTTATTCTAGCCCGCCCGTAAAGGTGATGGCCAAAAGCCCACTTTGATGCACCAGTGCGATCCCATTGTATTTGGTTGAAGCTGAACTGATTTTCGTTGTTTCTTGCTCTTCCTTCCTTGTTTTCCTCTTACTGCTGCATTACATTACTAAAAATACCTAAAAACATATTTACTGAGCGACTTCCTCTGCTTGTTCTTGTTCCAGGCACAAACATCCATCTCTCTCTAAACACCTATCTCATCTGCCCGAATTAAGTCACTACTTCAAAGCAGAACTTTACCTTTGGGGGACCTGTTATTCTGTAATCCTGGCTTGTCTCCTCCTGCGCTAACGAGAGATCCGGCACTCAAGGTAGGGGTCTAGTTCGGTAATAGCTGAAGGGAAGGGTCGATAATCCCATCATCCTCTAAACTGGAGGTTGGAACATCTTGGCTTCTTGCTGAGAATTAGAACAGCTGTTTTGGGTCAAGCTAAATCCTATCTAACTCTGCATCCTGTTTCTGTCAGTGGCCAGGAGGAGATGCTGAAGGAAGACGTGTAATTAGAATACTGTCTCTGCCCATAACCCCCGGCCTTCGGCAGTCAGCAGCTTAAGGGCTTCATGAACTGGAGATGTGCTGTGCAGTCAGCAGAAGGCAGAGATGTTTGTTGTCTTTGTAAAGCTCAAAGAAGACTTGCTATTCCATGTTTCCTTCCTGTCTGATTCACCCATGACACAACAATCCTCCAGCCTCATGGCTCAGAGGACAGGCTGAATTTTAGCTGAAGTTGTTCTTCTTGATTCAGGATGTTTCAGGGTGGGTCCTGTAGGTGATGAGTTTTGCTGTGTGCTGTCTCCTTAAGCTGTAACTTTGCAAGCTCTCTACTGGATTTGCATTGATAGGAGCAGTGTCAGAGTTTGGTGTTCTGGCTCTGACCTCTTCACAGAAAATTCTACTCTCTGGGTAAAAGAAAACAAGAAAAACCCCAACCCAAAAAGAGTCCTTGGTGATAGGACCCTTTGAAGAAACAAAGTTGACATAATCCAGTTTAGCTTTGTTGATGATGTCATAAGAACTGTCCCAGTTCAGAGCAGGAGAAGACCTGGCTTGTCATATTTGGAAGACTGTGGTGACTGGTGACCACTCAGGTACCTGAATCCCTGGGAACGTGCTTAAGGTTTTTCTGCTGTCCATGTCTGCCATCTGGCATTAAGGAATGTCTGGCATGCCAGCTCTATCTGTGCGGGATTTTGTGCCTCAGGCACTGCACTCTTCCCTGCTCAGAGCTTCAAGCATTTTGACACCTGGAATTTGAGGGTTTTCAAACTTGGGGTTCCTGATTTTGGCCTATTTGTGCTTTCTGTTTGGCTCCCTGCCCTAAGGATGGGCAGCAATGGTTGCCAGCCATGTGATGAGTCAAGAAAGGAAGTTCTCAAGCATTTCCCTTCCTGAGATGTATGATTTTGGGATGGTGATGTTACTGTGTTGAGGGCATATTGTTGCCTGGACTGTGGTTTTTGGGATGATATCAGGGCTTTTGTATTAGGACATGGCTGATAGGTCCCTGTGTTTCTTCTGCAGAAGAAACCTTCATGGGAGGGAGAATGAGCTGACAGGCAGTTTGGGATGGGATAAGGTACTTCTCCAAATACAAGGTATAGAAGTTGTACATTGTCCTTTCTGCTAGGATGGTGATAGGCTCAGTTATACACTCAACACGACAGTTGTGCATAGAGCTATCTCTGTTCTGTGTGTCTCTGAGATCAAGTCCAATTCGGTTTTATTTCCTTAAAAAGTGTATTCCCCATATAAAAACATTTTTTTTTACATTGAGGTACAGCCACATATGCAATTACGTATGTTTTCTGTGCACGTGTTCGCACATACAATTGCTCTAATTCCAAGCATGGCTATTTTCTATCTGTTGTGATCTGACTACAGCAAAAATTAAAATAAAGATTAAATTAGTTGCTGTGGTAACAGCTACCCCTGCCTCATATGACGCACAGATTCTGTGAAGCGAAGGAGCACATATCAATTTACGCTCTTAATTTTTTGGGACACTCAGGGTTCAGCTCTTCCCAGGAGGTCCTCTGATGACAGCAAGTGATATCTCCCTGTTTCCACTCAGCAGGCTTATCCTCTTCGACTTTTTGTAATTCATAAGAGCTTCTACCAAGAGATGCTGCCACCATCTCTTGGTAGAAACAGTCTCATCTTCATTTCAGCTTCTTAAAACAAACAAAAAAAAGAGCGGGAGGATGGTGAAAAAAGTCTGGTCTGGGGGATAGTGAAGCTGTGGGAGGTGTATTTGCCCCCTTGGGAAAGGAAACAGCCAAGGCCTCGTCGGGCGTCAGTGCAGAGGCTGTGTGTGGACTGGAGTTATATGGCTGATAAGTAATTGCTAATGAGGGGGATAATTGTCACAAAACATCAGCAGTCATGAATTAGCAAAGAAGCACGCAAAAGAGGGTCACTGTCAGATTTGCTGGGCGCCCTTGGTTCATGTTCTCATGACTGTACATCAAGGTTTTAAATGTTTCTGCTTTGTATTGGAGAAAAATAAACAGCCTTGAGTAGATGTAGTCAGACTAATGATGTCTTGTGGTGCGAGATCTCACTCGTTACATCTCCCAGCTATCCGATCCTTTAAGGTGTAGGATGAGACGAATTATCGGGTCCGCAGGAGAAGAGCACATGAAGAGATAATACACTTGACTGCAGTTAATGATTGCTACTGAGTGTCTGTACGGATAACAGGTCTTTCTGATTCTTGCCCATCGGGTGCATATCCATGTTGTCTTTCAATCTGCATCCTCAATCCCTTCTCAGAATTTATTCCAGAGCTACCACCAGTCCCAAAGTTGCATCTTGCAGTGCAAAGGGCACAGTTGTGAGCCCGCTGGTATCGAAGGGGTGAGAAGGGATGGTCTGGGGGCTGCCTCTCTCTCCACTCTTCCCACATCATTTCTTATCCATTGTTCCCTTGCCACTTTTTGTCTCCTTCTCCAAACAAATGTATTTAAAGCCCCCACCTCCAGAAAAACCTGCTGAACTAGATACCTAATGGTATCCAGTTCAGCCACAGACTGAAAAAAACACAGACCATAGCAAAGTATTTTAAAAAGGGAGAGTGGAAAATAGGTCTAACGTCTGCATCTAACTTGCTCGTAAAAGTCAATCTCTCTCCTCCAGCCATGATAGAAATGTCTCCCCGCTGTCTAGGAATTCGTGAACCTGCCTGATAGCACACCTCAGTCTTCCAGCTGGAAGCCCAGCTCAGGGTTTCTTGCCGCCTTCTCCAGGGATGCAGGCTATGGCACCTGCTTGTCCGCTTCAGGGAGCTGGAACCAGCTTGGGGCTTCTTAGCAGCATGGTCAGGACTGGATTCACTGGATCTAACCTAGACTGTTTCTAAAGATAGGCTGGGCAACCACAGGCTCTTGTGAAACACCAAATCATCCATCATCCTGAGTTTCCGATGGAAAACCCATAAGGAAGAACTTTCTTTGTGGCGGTGGCTTAACAAGCTGAAAGAGGACAAAATGTCCCAGCTCACACTGGAGAGGCAGCAGTACAGTTCAAGGCGTCTGTGTTGTAACAGCTGTAAGAACAGAAATATATTATGAGTGTTAATTACATTAATTAAAGTTGTGCTGCTGTTTGTGTGAACATTTTCAGAGAGGAATACAGATTTTTCCCATTGTTTTATTTCTGGAGAGAAGCTGGAGGCCTGACAGGGGCCAAGTCTGCACAACACAAGAACACATGTGCTGCGATTCCTGCAATATAATAAAATACCTACTGTGTTTTAAAAATGCAGTCACTGAAAGCAATATTCCTCTTCTTCAGACTGATTCCCGAGAGATTTTGATGCATGAAACACGCGTTCCCTTTCTCTAGCATCCCTGACTTGAGCCATGCACACAGATGGCTATCCTGGGAACTGCTCTGTGCCTCAGTTTACCTCCAGTTTCAAGCAAGGAAATGGGATAATTAATTTTCATCTTCCTCCTTGCTTTACGTGGGACATCCAGTCTTCAGGACCTTAGCCTGTGTTTTCACATAGCATAACGCTACAGGAGTGTTGCTTTTTCACCCTGATTATAACAGAGCAATGTCAGTACTGAAGATGTGCTCCTCTATATGGTCCAGGAGCAGTCTGGGACTGTGAGAACCCCTGTGGCTTCAGGGATGAGCTGGACTGTTTACTGAACTTGCTGTTTCTCCTCCTTCCAGCCCCTGCTGTTCGGCTCAAACCCCAAGTGCAATTCCTGGGGAGCATTGCTGTAGGTTTCCTGGCGCTTTGCTTGCTGGTACCTTCATAAAGCTCTCACCGCTGTTTTGTTCTCTTTTTCTCCTTTCCAGTCACCAGGGCTTCACTGCTAATAGCTAAAATAAGGCACCAGCTCTGAAAGGGCAAGGTCCTTTATTCCGCAGTGCTCTTGCTGTGGCTAGGAGAGGGCAGCTGCTGGCGGCATAAGTAGGAGGAATGGGCTGTCTCTTAACACAAGTGCTCTCTTTATAGGCTGTTAAGGACTCCTACAACAATGCAGAGTTCTGGATGTCTCCTCCTTATGGGGGCTGCAGAAAGCATTGTCTCTTCTGCTTATGTGAAAAGCTATCAAGGGACGGAGACTGTAGGAAATGCGGGGGTACCTGTGCCAGCTTGTATCTTGTATTGGTGCAATTAGCCGGCTATCTTAGCACTGACCATTTGCAGAGCAGCGTCAGTCTGCCCTGGCCTAGACCTTCTCATTTCTACCTAGATTCACTTGACAGTAGCCAACTGTTGCCCTTCCTTCAGCAAGAGCATTCCTCCCTCCTTGCTTAGCAGCCTACTTTCTTAAAAACTTGTCTAAACACAACCTGTCTCCCAGATTGGCTGGGAGGCTTATAAGCTATTACAGAACCACATCCTCTTCTGCTCTGAGCATCTTGATATTAATGCAAAAGGTGGAACAAGTTGGAGGGGCCAGTTCTAGTAAAACTTGAAATAAAAATCTCCCTTTAGTAAAATGCCGGTTGTAAAATTAGCAAAATCTGATGCAGGAAGATGTGTGTGCTGCGTGCAGGTCAGCAACGCTCGTGTTTGCCTGCTGTCTTCAGCACCTGACCTTGGTATTGGTGTTGCATCGTTGTCTCACTAGATTAAGAAAACCTGTCCAACTGCTTCCCAGCTTGTGCCTTAAGGAAGAAGAGTGGAAATCATAGATTTTGGGACTGAAGAAGGCTTTGAGAAGACTTTCCTGCTGCCCCAAGATGACCTTGGTACGTTAATAGGATCAGTACATGTATTTTTATACATTGTTAGATGCAATAACTGTTATGTGTCTTTACAAGCTGCAGCTTCAGATACATCCATGCTCAGCTGGTACATGGTTTACTACAGAGAGAGAACATTAGGACCAAGACTTTATCAGCATGATATGGGTGAGGGAGAATGGCTGGAAAAAGAGCAGTTTTAGTCCTCAGCCCTACTGAAGCCTTGTGGTGTGATCCAATGCAAGCCACTTCATCTCAACATGTGAAAAAGGGCCAGAAACATGTGCTCCTTTGTGGCACATCTGAGTTGCCTGTCAGCATCTTCTATATGGGCTCAATCCTGTCCCGAAGAGCAGACGCAGTTGCACTGTGACCACAGTGGCCGTGCCCACCCCAGTGGGCTTGCAAGACCCGAACGTGGCACACAGGTGCTGGTCTTGCTCATCAGAAGCAAGGGAGCAGGTAGCTAGATATTTTTGTTATCCTACATGTTATCCTACACTGCTGCAGCCCCTTGCTTCACCTTCTACAGCAGCACTGCTTTGGCAGTGTCTAAAAGACTGTCTTAGTGCAGCCACCCCGTGTCTCTCTGCCTCATCTTCCCCATTTCGAATGGCATTCAGCTTTCTCTCTGTTTTGCTGCTGTTCGGTGGCCCAAAGATTTGAGTCTTTCTGTCTTTCAGCCTGCTACTTTTCTGAGCAAATGTAATCTAATGCTTACAGTGGGCTTTCTCAGGCACAATGTGTTGTGCTTCCCGGTACAAGCTGTCTCTGTTGGCTCTAAACTGCAATAACAACTATCTTTAATCATCTTTCTTGTTCAGCTTGTAATAGGCAGCTTAGTCACAGAAGATGAACTTGAGAATTTTCCTAGCCCACGTCTGGTATGATCCCAGGCTGGTTTCTATTTCCTACCCCTTTGTAATAATTAGTTGGTGGTGAAACCTGAGTGGAAGTTGTCTGGCCTCAGAATGCTGATGTTCGCTTCCTCTGACAGATGAAAACAGGAGAGTGGGTGAAAAACACTGGGTCACACTGCTCTCACAAGACTTACAGGGAGAAACAGCAGCTCATCCTCATCCTGAAATAATCGCTTGCCAAGTCAGAGCTTTCCGGGTGGGATGGGTCAGCTGCAATCTTGGGAAGAGTTCCTGCCTTCTGAATCAGTGACCAAACGGTCCAGCACAGCAGGTGATGAATATCCATTTCCATCTTCTGCTTTCTAGTGCCAGATCTTCACCAAAACCAGTCACAAAGTCTTCCTCACCCTAACGGCATGTTTCCCCAGGCAGCCTTGCTCTGCTCTTGCAGCCCCGGAGGCCCAGGATGGTGGTGACTACATGTGAAGCAGAGGAAGGAGACCTGTGCTGGGTTAAAGGAGGCTATCGGTGCGGAAGAAAGGAGGAAATCACGCTAGGACGAAAGGGTGATGAACCTCTGAGTGTGCTCAGGTCTGGCAGGACAGGGTGGGATGCTGTTCTGGGGCGAATGGTCTTGTTTAATGCCAGAACTGTCTTCCCCCGTCCCTGCACCTACAACTAAAGGGGTTGCTCTAGCTGGAGCTGATGGAAACTGCTGGCCACAAAATTGTCTTGTGTCACTGAAAATCAGGGAGAAGTTGTAGACAAACAGCGTTTCTCACGCATCTGCTGGGTGCCAGGCTCTGGGGATTGCGCCTGGCAGTACCCAGGCTATGGGAACATTGCAGGAGCCTGGTTTGGGTAAAGGGCTTGCAGACGGACCACATGTTGCCATTACTCCTTTTGTTTTCTGTGGGTGAGCTGAACAGTGTATTTTTTGGCAGAAATTGCTTCTGACGTACTAGAATCAGTATTTGTCCTTGGCTGGACCTAGACCTGCGTACGTGCCTCATGCAGCGGGACTGGGGACATTAACCCGTGGGGAGTCAGAGCCTGCAGTGCTGGAGCTCTGGGGCTCCACTCCAAAACCCATCAAAAATAGCTAGAGATAACATTTTGAGAAGGGTCTAAAATACAGCTTGCCTGGCAGTGGTGCTGCCTACCCAAGGGAATTTTACAGAAAGCAAAAGATGACAGGGGAAAGTGGGAGATGGGGGTCATTTTGCAAACTGGCCTGAAGTCAGTCTGTGTCCTTCCCTCCTGAAGGAATTGGCCTCAGGCACCGTGTGTCTACCCCGTAACGTTTGCTGGGTGTCCACAGACGCTCGGCAGGGCAAATAAGGCTTTAGCAAGTGTCGGAAGCCGATGCCTTATTGTGGATTCCTTTTCCAAATGAACTGAAGGCTGTTCTGGTCTAAGTCATGCCACTTTCCTCCTACCACAAAACATCTAAGTAGCCAAACAGCTTTTGTTATTTATGTTTGGGGATTGTAGCTGTCCTTGAGTGTCAGCAGGCTGAAAAATCCAATTTTTCTGCGGAATAGAAGACTTTGGTTTAGAGTCATGTTTTTGTGTGAGCTAGATGCTCTCAGGCCTGGTAGCGGCTCCAGGTTTTGCACTGACTCCAGTTTCCTTTAGTAGCTGCAGGAAGCTTTTGGGATCGGTGGCTTTGGCCCAGCACACTGCCATGGGTCCCAGGCTCTGTGGGATCTCTGTAGCCATCTCAAGGCTCCAAGGTCTCTGCTGCAAAGCTGGGAGCTCAGCCCAGCTTAATCCATATGCCAGCAGGCTGCGGGACCTGGTGCTAGTCCTTGGTCAGTCTAGGAGGAAAGCAGGCATCCAATCTTTGCAAGAAAATCAGCTTAGATTCATGGGACCTGAGATGTTTTGGGAGAAACCTTGTGTGATTTTCTTGGTGAAACAAAGGTTTGAAAGACTTCTGATCAGGTCTGCCTAGTTCTGCTACTCACATCTCCACTCAAGGAACCGTGGTATCCAGTGCTACACTGCAAACACAGAGCAGAGAAACAGCTCCCTGCCTCGAAAAATTGGGAGTCTCTGGTGTGGGTTAGTCCTTCTGCATTCCTAAGTGGGTCCCCTGTGTGATCTATGTCCCTTCATTAATCCTGTGGAGTTTCATCTTTGGTCTGTGTAATGTCCTGATTGCATTGTGATTTTTAATGCTGCTGTTGCAAGGAGCTCAAAGTGTTACAGGACGAAAGCAGGACACAATTTACGTTTAGTATTTTCTTAGTGAAATCAGCAGCTTTCCTGGCTGTATCCCCAGTCTTGATGTTGATATGTTTCTCTCTACTCCAGGCTAAAAGCAGCACCTGCATAATAGTCAGCTCTGAGATGATACCTACTGGGCAGCCTGTTTAACAAATTATAGGTTGAGCAAATTAAAAGCAAACGGAAAAGGAATGATAACAAGCAGAAGAGGTGGTTGCTGGCACTTTCTCTGAGAGATCAGGGTGTTTGATTCTTGGCTGACTCTGTAACAGAGGCTGCTATTTTTCTCCATCCTCTACATTGACTTCCTTCCCTTCCCTCCCCCTTGCTGCAGAGCCATCTCAGCCGGATGCCTCCTGGGGCTGGATGCAGCCGCGGTGTGGGCAGGCATCTGTGTGGCCACCGCCTTCTGCACAGCGAGAGGGAGGCCTGGAGCATCGCCCGTCCCACGTCCCATCCCCAGCACAGTAAATCTGACCCTGGCTGTTCATCGCTGCAGACCCGTAGTCGCGGTGCTGCAGAAGCAGCGCTCTGAAATGCCTGGGCAGGATGCATGTGTCTATTGCTTGGTCCAACTGGCTAGGATCTGAATAGGGCTTAGTTATTTTTTGGCCAGGTTTCCTTCAAAAGTGAGGCTTACATGGTGCTGTTCATGTGTGTGTCTTTGTGCATCTGCCCACTCTGCTCCTCGCTCTCTGTCTGTTCATCTCTGCTCTGTGCGGAGACATGTCCTGCTCTTGCGCTTCCTCCATCCTGCCTCCTGCTCTCGCAAGGAGTGGGGTACCGTTGGGAGGGCTAAAATCAAATGTCCGTTTGGCTTCTGCTCTGGCAAATGAAAAGGCCAGATCAAAACCCGAATCAATGGCCACGGAGTCTCTGCGGCAATGTGCGGGGCAATTCCCTCTGCCTTGGAGGGACCAGCAGCCAATTTGGATGCTCTGATACCTTACTGGCGTAATGCTAAGTCCCACAGAGATTCCTGCCACCCCAAAAGATGCTTGTCTCCCCCCACTTTTTTCCTCCTGCCTGTTTTGGAGAGCAGGGAGAGCTTCCAGCCCACCCCAGAGTCTGTTTTCTGGAACTGAGCCTCAGTACTGAGAGCATAAAACTTTGCAGTAAACCCATAAATTCCTGTGTAAAGTTTCCTATGAATCCTCCTGGATTATACTGCAGGTTTCATTAGTGCTTTCTAACAAACATGCCACTTGTGATATAACTAGCCAGTCAAGCACTATCTGGGGAAATTTTATTGCATTAAATTTTTTAATTTTTATTTCTCCTGCAGTCAAGTCTTCTGCTACTCTCTCCCCACACAGACACTTCTGCCACTCAAGAGTATTAGAGTCAACTTTATGTTGTCTATAAAACTGGGTCATTGTCAGCTCAGTCCCTCTGCCGCTATTTCTATTTCCCTGGTCATTCAGATGGCTGGAGACTTGGAGCAAGGTGCAGAGCAGGAGAGTTTATGGCTGAGCAGATGAGCCAGGGAGACCGAGATGCTCAAAATATAATTAACCATGTTTTGCAGAAGGGGTGAGCAAGGTGCAGAGAGACTGTGTCATGCCGAAGGTGCTACATGGGAGTCGGGGCAGGGGTAGGAAGGAAAGGGCACATGTCCTCATTTCCTAAGCCACAACAACCTTTTCTCAGTGCCTGTCTGGTGCAGGAATCCCTGTTCCTGTGTCGTGGGTGGTGTGGCAATTACCAGGAGCTGAGCAAAATCTCCTGGTCAGGAAAAAACAACCAAAACTCTGTCGCATGATAAACACAGGGAGGGCTTGAGTTTGCAAACTGCCTGTTGTCCTCTGGGCTGCTCCAGCAGCCTCTTGGGCGTTTGCCTGCGGAGAGCTGTGGACCTCGGGGCACCGATCCTTGGCTCCCCGTCGAGAGTGGGCTAAGGCTGTGCAGGAGCAGCTACGGAGGAACCACAGGGGTAAGTTAGATGAGAAAAGCATCTCTCTGTATACTGCGCTTGTGCATCCCCAAACCCGCTGGATGATCCCTGGAGGGAGAAAATGAGTAAAGTGGACCCAAACCGCCAGAAAATGGCACTCTGGCTGAGGCGAGGGGTGAACTGTTTCCTTAGCGGCAAGGATGTTGCTGTGCTACGGGGGATAAATAGTTACACCCGAAATAATACTCATTTCCAGGCATTGATCCAGTGCGGCTTGCAGGTCTCAGGCCTGGGAAATATGCTTGAATGCTTAAAAGGTATAAATTACTTTAAATTAATCATTGATTTAATCCGTCTCTCCAGAAGCTGGGATCGCCATGTTATTGAATCGGGAATAAGCCGCAGTAGCACACAGAACTGTATGAGAAATGCACATACTCAGTACTTTGGCTTCTTGCTCTTTCTGTGAAGCATATACCATTTCCCACTGAGATGAGTAGGTGTTGTACGGGCCCCAGCAGCGAGCAGAAAATCTCACAGGGAAGTGCAAGTGCACTTTCAATCCGCCCAGCGTCAAATTGCACCCATTCCAACATGCAGAGGAGCCAACAGAAGATTTCTCCCGGCTGAGATAGGGATGGGGGGAGCGTTTGCCTCCAGTCTTTACAAAATGGGGTTAAATGTGACAAACACCCAGCTGAGGCTGTGAACCTCCTGTGCCCAGGGATGCTACGAGCAGAAGGATGATGCCGGCACTGCCGCCGGTTTCAGCAGCAGTCCTGTGGTGCAGCGACGCGGTCCCTCTTCAAGGGCAATTCAGTGCCGTGGCATAGGTAAGGGATCAGCTTCTTCGTGGGCGAGCTGATGGTAAAAGCCTGGAGGTAGAGGAGGTATGATGCCCTCGATAAAGTGGAGCTTGTAAGGAGGATGGAGGCCCTGGAGAAGGTGCTGGAGACCGGTCGATGAGCTGCTTCCCTGCCAAAGCAGCGCTGGCTTCTCTCGTAGACAGCCTGACAGCTGGGGTAGCAGAGGGGGAAGGCTGGGGGCACTTACAAGAAGTACCCCCAATAATTTCATTGGAGAAAGATGACAGCAAGGTGATGGCTAGCAAACTTGCTAAGGCAGCAGCAAGGAGCCATAAGGGACATGCTTAATTAAGACCATCAGATAGGGCGAGTCAGTGAGTTACTGCACTTAATGAGTTAGCAGTCGTGAGCGGGCTCCTTTCAGTGGTGGGTGCGAATGCTCCAGGCCCATCTCGAGTGCAAAGGAAAACACGTTAGCTGAAAGCTCTCCCCGAGGTACTTAATGAGGTGCCCTTCGTTAGCTGAATCTCTAGAGCTGGCTCTGTGCATGCTCCCAGCCTGCTCCGATCGCATGGTAAAATTACTGTGTGGTGCTGCTAACACAGTTCCGTTCATAATTGGAAGGGGATGGGAGTGTGCGTAGTCGGCAGTTGCAGCTGAGCTGATGGCTGGTGAGATGTCACTCCGTGGGCTCATCACTGGTGAACATCTTTCCCAGATCCTGAGAAGAGCCGAGAAAGCCAAATCCACAGGGAATCCAGTGACAGTCATTAAGAAGTGGGTTTCTTTGGTGGAGTTAAACTCTGCGCTGGCGGGACAGGGACTGCATGGCCAGGGAGTGCAGTTAGCAGCAGCTCAGAATGGCAAATGAATGCTGAGCAGAAGCTCTGATCCCGATCCCTTTCTCTGAGGAAGCAGGGAAAGTTCAGTTCTCATCTGACCAGAAAGCAGGGGGAATGGCTCCATACGCCATGGTAACTGCCTGTCCTTTTTTAGAGAAATTAAAGAGCATACGTGAGAGATGAGGGGGGACCTTGTGTTCAGAGGAGACCATTTTACTCCTTTTAAACAGTCGCAGAAACACTCATCCAAGGTCTTTCCAGCTGTTGGGTTTATTTATTTTTCTTTCTCTTCCTTAACCATGTTTGCAGCATCTCAGGCTTTTCAGAAAACAGCTGATGAGTTCATCCTATATCCAAACACATTGCAGTATTTTTGGGGCAGTCTCTCGCTTGCTGGGCATGAGAAAATGGTTGCAAATCAGCCCTGGCTTCATTAGGTCCTGCAGATCTTTCCCCAGCAGTTTGCTGTAGCACTAACCACCTCCCCCAGTCAAATCAGCACTGGCCAGGCTTTCCTCTCCCAGCTTCTGTTTCTTACCTTCAGCCTGAGCTGCTGCTTTTTTTATTGCACAGTTTGATATTCAGGACGTTGGATACATGGACTATTTTTTTCCTATTTGCTTAAAATAGTGGTGAATAATTCTAGGCACTGCTTCTATTGCCTAAGGAATAGGCAAACCATGACTCCTCACTCAGACAGGTTAAGTGTCCTTACTCTCTTTTTCCAAATGATTTAGTGAGAAAAACTGTGAAGCCCTTATCTTCTGCAGACCTTAGAGAGATTGAGTGCTCAACTGATTGCTGCCGGTCCCTTGGGCAGCAGGGTGGGATGCTCACAGCATCTTTGCAGTTGTGCCGTGTCTCTGGGTGATGCACAAACCCTGGAGAGCCTCTCCCCTTTCCCTCCCAGGCTGGGGGAGGCAGGTCTTGACCATGGTCTTGGGATGGGCCTCACCTTGACATTGTCTCTGTGCCTCGGTTTCCCACTCTGCCAAATGTGTCTATTACCATTGACCTGTCCTCTTTGAGACAGAAATCCCTTACATCCATGTGTTTATGTAGCACGTGACCCCTTTGGTCCCTGATCTCTGTCGAAGGGGTGAAATGTGAGTCTTACAAAAAGCATATTGAAAGGTGATGACAGAAGGGGTATCCGGCTTTGACCACATCTGTGGTACTGGAAAAGTGCTCCTGTAAACCAACATCTGCTTCTAATGACACTTCATGATTTCTCAGCTCTACAAGTCTTGCTAAAGAGGACGTGAGATTTAATCAGAATTTCACATTATCCTGGTAGTGATGATAGCTGAGAGCCCTGTGCTTAATTCTTACCTGGTCTTAATCAGTCTGCTGGGTGGAGGAGTTAGCAGGGTCTCACCGATGGTCGAGGCAGCTTTTCCCTGTACCTGCACTGTCTGCATGTGGGATGGGGAAAGGGAAACAGTGCAATTTCGGTGACTTCTAAAATTAAATAGCACTAAAACCTGTCTACAGAAAGGCACCTCTCTGTAGCTCCCGTCCTGCCCCATCAGTTGTCCACCCAGCTGTAGCAGGCGAGTAACACTTTCTCTTACCTGCTGGCAGAGTTACAGGCTGGTGGTGCTCATCTAGATCCTACTGCTCTGAACTCACCGACACCAACGCCTGCTGGCATGTCTCTGAAACGGTGTGTGCTGCAGAAGAGAGGTACGTTTCCTAGTTCACTGGTTTACGGATCACATCAGTCTGTGAATGGCATGGTGAAGTAGGAGCCTCTGTTGTGTGCCAGTTGCTTAAAAGAAAAGATTTGAGGTTGTCTTGAGGGCAAACACTGGTGACTGCTCTTGGCAGGAGGTGAAACTTGTTTGACTTGGGGTTCTTCTCCTCTCTCTTCAACTACTGTAAATAAAACTGCAAAGGTTATATGACCATGCTACTGCTTTCTGCAAAATCTGAGGATTTTATTCCAAAGCCTGCTGAATTAATCATGCATGAGCTGCCATAATTTTCATGGCACATAATTATCGTGGGAATTTTTTCCTCCTCTGGTTCCCGCTACTGAAGGCAAAAAGATGTCTATCGCATGCAGCTAACCTCAAGCTTGTGGGAAGCGGTTGCTCCATACGGACCGGTGGATAGTTACGGGGTCTGGTGTGGGGTATGTGCATGTCTACGTCTGCTATAGACAAAAGCAGCACCTCTGGTCTATGGTGTCTGAGAGCTGAATTTGTCCTGACAGCAGGTACTTTGAGGGGGAGTAGAACCTGTTCGCTGTGTTTGGGGATGACACTGGGAGGGTGGTGTAGGAATTGAGAGGCAGAAAGATTAAGTGTATTAGGAGAGCGGCTTTGCAGCAGAGCTAATGAGTTGGAGTCAAGTGTTTTAACCAGATGCTTCCCCAGGCTCTATGTAAAATAAAACTTGTGCAGGCACAATGATGCTAGGCAATGTTTGACGTGATGACCTTATAATCGCTTCATTTAAGGATGTGATTAATGATCTGTGCTTTGCCATGTTATAACTTGATATCCCGTATGGAGGCCGCAGACATCTGCTCTCTACCAGAGGGTAAATATTCACAAGGCAGCATCCTACAGACCTTGTTCACAGCTCACTGAAGTCACTGCAACAACTTTCATGAACTTATGTGGGATCTGGCTAAACCGCAGAAGGATCCAAATAGTCTGGGGTTTTTTATGCACCCTGCAGTTGTGGAGATAGGATACCCACTGAAAAGGTTTCCAGACCTTCACATGAGGACAAATAAGGACTCCTAATTCTGATCTTTAATTTTCACTTGTCTTGCTTATTTTGCTGCTCTGAAGAGTTAAGGACTCACCTTGTGAAGTGTGCTACTGTTGTACTGCAGATTGAGCCATGAGGGACCCAAGAGTTTTTGCAAGCCACAAAAACTTTTGAGAGATCTCATCTCTGTCCAAGGTGTTAGACATTTTGAAGGGACATGAACCGTAGCACCCTGACCTTGCTTTTCAGCACTAGCTGTATTTCCAGGTCTTAATCATCACTGTAGACTGTGTGTTGCCATGTAAAGCCTCAGCCCTTGGGCGAAGAATGTGGGTGAGAAACAAGAGCATCAGCGCCCTAAGCAGTGACGGTCTGATCAAGGACATGTCTCCTCTTCAGACAGAAACACCATCTGTTGATAATGTTGAGCCTGACATCCCTCAAAGCTAGTTTTTCCAGGAATCCAAATTGGCTAGAGTAATGTGATTTATGCTGATGGTAATTAGTTTCTCTTGTGGCCTGGCATGCTACAAGTTGACCATCAGGTGGATATAACAGGCACAAATTAAGTCTCTTCTTGCTGGCTCACAAAGCAACATCAGATCTGTTCCAAAGGGGTTTTGGTCTCCATGTCCAAGGACAGGTTGAATGGGGACACCATTGAAAATGGTGAAATTATCAAGATGTAGAAAGCTATAATCCATCATTTTACCCATAGCAACTAGCTTAGCCTGCCTCCACTGGGAAATAGATTTTGATGGTCTAAGTCACCATGTGGGTGCTTTTTCCCATGAGGATGAGTGAAATGAACATATTTGCACCTGAGGCACCTGCGAGCATGCTTGCAGTCACCTCTGATATTGCCCATGGCTCAACAGGGCAGCAGTACCTTGCTGAGAAGGGGATACCTGAGTGGGTGGATGGACAGGAGGACACTGTGGGCAGCCCAACGGACCACTTGGTGGATTTGGTTCCCAAGGCTGAACTGATGTGGTAGATTACCTGGTGTCAGAAGGTGGCACAGATGGCTGTCCTCTTTCTTGCGCTTTGGGCTCAGCCACCAGAATTGGGTTCAGAGAGGACGTGACATTTGGTTATTGTTTCCTTTCAGATTCCATCATTTCTGGTTTTCTTCATGATCAAAAGCCCAGTTCCCCACTGCTGGTTTGTGATGCCACCTAAATCCCATCCTCAGAAACATCCTTAAATTCACCTAAGACGTAATCCCAACAGAAGAGCATAAATGCTCTTGGAAGGGCAATTCCTTGTTCACATGATGTTTCATGTATGGGGCCTGACTCTGTTGCCATGCACATCATTGGTTCTTGTGGTGTTACCTCTGCTTTGTCTGGTCAAGGTACTGACCATAGAAAGTACATACTTACCTTAAGGCTTGTGAGCAGTCCCGCTGAAGTCGATAGGCCAATACCAAGAAAAAGCACATATTTACGTGCTCTGCTGGATCAGGACCTCACTATCATGTCTCCTGCCCCATCAAGGCTGTTGATTACCTTGGCAGCTCAAATGCAGGTCAGATGTATTTGTGTATTCCTCCTGGAGAAGAAGGGGAGGATAAGAAAAAATATAGTATGTAATATGTAACATACAGTGTATAAAGTATAATATATAATGCACACTCTGATTTCAGTTCATGAGGAGCCAACAACCCTTTAACTAAAATCTCTACCAGCACTTCTTTTAAAGAAGAAAATGTAACACTGAGGTCTCTGATGAACTGCGTTTGAAATCATGAGGTAGAGTTGCTGATGGGCACACTGTGTTTTTGTCTCTTCCAAATCAACTGTCCTTTGGTCTGATCTGGCTAGCAGAGAGGACCACGATGTGACAGAGGAGAATGAACTGGGTGTTTGCCTCCTGGGTGAATAAAGCCGCATAACTTCAGGTCTGCTCTTCCAGTGAAGCTGCTTGCTGATTAGTTTGCCAGTGGGAACCTTTGAGAATTAAACACAGGAGATAGAATCCTCCCTGCAAGGTAATTAAAAATATTTGCCCCTTGCTGATAACTGACCCACTGATTTCCTCCTGTTTGAGAAAGCTTCATAAAAAATTACTGTACTGTTTGTGTAACAGGACAGCCACTTGCACAGATGTTTCCTGTCTGCTAACTTTCTTCAGCTCAGTATTTTCAGAGGGTGCCATAGGAAGGAGAAATTTGTTTGAACATCTGGAAGCCGTGGGGTTTTTTGTTTGTGTGAAGGGGGAAAAATGATCTTTAGTTTATAAAAAAAAAAAAACCAAACAAACCACAAAGGTGCTATGGAAGTAGATCATCTGATCAGAGGGTAGAGGCAAATCTTTAATGATGCTGGAAGTCAGGCTGATGGTACCCACTGACTGCCTAGCTGAGATTCCCGTTCTGTCCAGGGCCCAAATCCCAAGCGGTGTGGCACGAAGACAACTCTTTATACCTTTCTCAGTCTATCTCCCAGCAGTGTCCTGTTCTGATTTCAGCTTCCTCGAGACTGTTTGTGGGAGTCTTGGCATGACTGGATCATGCAGGAGAGGCTGGGCCCATGTCAGGTCACAGCTCTTTGAACGGCAGGGCTTGGAGGGTTCAGCTGGGCTGAGTGCTCTACAGGCATATGGTGAGAAGCTGTCACCACCATGAGGAGATGCAACCTGATGAGGAAATACAGGTATTTTGCCTACAGTCTTCAGCTAAAATGGTTAATTGGGGGTTAATTGACCCCTGCTCTGAAGGGGTTCAGTGTATAGCATGAGCGGGCATGGGGATGTGAGCATCTGCTAACAAATCTGCGAACAGCTGGCCCAGATGCTTTAGGTCATGAAGACAGTGCTGTGCATGATGAGAAAGCTCCTGAGAAGAGCAGAGTAAAAGTAAGAACTATCCCTGCTGAGATGCAGTGAGGATGTTGGATATTGCAGTTGTCCTGAGGCATGAAGTGTGGCTGCCAAGTCTCTCTGATCAGAAAAGCCAGTTTTGGTCTACATTCAGAAACAACAAAAGCTTCATCCCTGACATGAGAACAGTCATATGGGACCACGTAAAAAAATCTACCTTACTTATTATTCTGCCTCAACAGCTGTCAATAGCAGAGGCTTAGATTATAAGGACCGTGGCAAACCTAGAGCAAGCTTTCCCCCTCAGGCCATTCCCAGCGATCAGAAACGTAGGGACATTGTGAGCCAGAAGCTGCATCTGCTCTGTTGTGTTTGACAGGTCCAGTTGTGTCTGCGTTCTGGGTCTGAGCACATTAATACTGTTGTTCTCCATGACAGAATCCTGTGATTTTAATTACAGTACAAGGAGGTGTCTCCTTCGTGGGTTTAAATCTCTTGCACCATAATTTCACAGCTGCCTCTAGGAATGACAAATACTAATTTCTTTTTTACCTCCTTCTTTCTGTACTTGATGTTATAGACAGGTAAACATTGCTGCAGAAATTGGCCTTGCCCTCTTCTGAATTGCCAGAGACAGCAGAGAGCACAGAGCCATGAGACAGAGCTGGATCCTGCCGTACTGCAAACTTTCAGACAGACATGGTGGCATTTAGAGGTGGGTTTGGAGCAACAGCAGATTCAGTCTGGCGTTTCCTTCCCTTAAGAGGCAATTAAAATGTAAATGCACAGAGAGGTGCCAGTTCTGGAGACCTCGTGGAAATCTGCAGAGGGATGTTTCTGCAGTGACCTTTGTTTAATGATCTTACTGGATCATAAACTTCCAGGCGTTCTGTGTCTCCCACACACTCCTCGTGTGATGGGTATGGTTCAGCAGGCAGCATCACAGGCTGCTGCTTTTTGGTCCTGTCGTGCTGAGGAACTGGGCTGTTGGCATGCTGTTGTTCTTGTAAGCATGGATGCTGCTCATGCACTTTCACTCCAGTGTTAGTCCCAACCAAAATCCTTTGAAACCTCTATGAAAGCATGGATCATCCTTACCGTTCCCCCCTTTTTTCAGTTATTCTTGTAGAGAGAAACCCCACAAAACCAGCATGATATCTAAGGGCTTCATATGTGGTAGTCACCATCCTGACCTGCTTCAGACCAAGAGGTGGTGGCACTGAAGCCCAGCCTCCATGGGTGCAAGAGTGCTTGAGCTAGATTTCTTAGTAATGTAAACCAGAGTCAGGAACTGACAATGGGAAAAGGCAGGCAGGCAATTTTGACTCTCATTCAGAAATTTCTGACTGAAGCTAATTTCTGAATTCAGCAGAAGCTGGGAACAAACAGCTTCTCCCAGAGGAATATCATTGCTAGTCAGCTGAGGGTTGGGATCTTGCCTCTAAAGGAGGCAGGGCTTCCCAGTTCCTGGCAAGTTTGAAATTAGGAGCCATCAGTCTGGCAAAACCCCCTTGGCAAATCATGAATGCTCATGAGCTATCAAAGCTCTGCAAGGCAATGAATCTGCTCTGATGTATACCAGTGGGAAATCTAGCCTTTAATTTTAGTTCTTGAATTAGCAGTTGTTTTAATCACGTGAATGCAGTCTGCCAGGTTGTCAGGGCCACATATGTGAAACTCAGAATTATTGCTTCAGTGGAGCCCTAAATATGTAATGTTTCACTAAAGCCTTTTTATTGGGTTTATGGACCATTAAGCAGAAAGTGTGGTGGAGAGTCATGCAACAGCCAACCTGAAGCGGGCGCAGCCTTCTTCATCACTGCCTTGTGCAATTAGGGAACAACTCATTTGGTATTAGTTGGCCCCCTTTGGAGCTCGAGCGCTTTATGAATGCTATTATACAACGTGATAGCAGGGGACTCGAATCAATGACCCTGGCGGTCTCTTTCCCTCTGACAGCCACTGTTCCTAAATAAACATGGCTTATAGGGCTGTTTCCATTGAGCTCTATGGAGCCACACCAAGAATGAGTTCAGCCACTCCGGTTTCTACCCAGCAACAGTCAGAAAACACTAAACACCAGTTCTGCCACATGCGGAACTGTCTCTCTCAGATGTGCGGTGTGGAGATTTTCTGTAGAAAGTCTTCCATTGTGCACTCTCCCATCACTTTTCTGGTATGGATGAGTACACTGAGCCATTTTGAACCTCATGTTACAGGGCCAGGAAATCCCTAGAGCAGACGCTGCATCTCTGAAAAGGTCTGAAATGAGATTTCACAGTTATTTCTTTCTAGAAGCCCAGGCAGTCAACATATCTGATCAGCACGGCTTTTCTGATACCCTCCTGCCCTCTTGCTCAAGTCATGCAGTGTGCTGTTAGCATTACCCAAGCTAAGGAGAAAACAGAATTGTCTTCCTCAGCAGGGGCTGAACCCCTTTCTGCAAATTTGTTTTTGCCTGAATTTCTAGGATGACCTGTAAGATGAATTGCAATATGATGCAGCAGAGGATGCTGCTGTATTAAGAATACTCAGACTGGAGTAGTGCCTGGAGAATAGAGGGAAGTAAGGGTTCATTCCTCTTCAGCGCTTTCTCTCTTTGACCTTTGTTTTTCACCATCTCTATGTTACCTTTCTCCTTCTCTCTCTCTAGAGATCATGAAAGCAATAATTTAAAAAAGAGGGGAGCATGATTCATGTTCAATCAGCTCCAGCCCAATTTGTATAGGATTATTCTGCAATAAGCTGGAGAAGAGCCTCTGTTCAGTTGTCACTGGCAGCATCCAGGCTGGTTTACAGCAGTGTGGGCATGGAGAGCAGATGAGGGCATGTGGGTGTCAGCCCGGCTTAAGCTTCGGCAGGATTACCTATGCTCCATCCAGTGCAGAACTTGCAGTTTGCCTTGTTTCCTGCGGTCACCAACTCTGCAAAGAGACAGCGATTGGCTTCTTGATATGGGAGCTAAGATCTCAGCTATGTTTGCAACAGGGTGTAGCACCAGGTGTGTTTTTAAGAGCAAGTACCTTTAAGCATACCTGAGATCCGATTGCCACGTTAAAACATTAGCTTTGCATCTGGACGGCGTTTTTGGGATTTGCCAGCTCCCACACCCTGAACGTTTCCACCCCTGGGAGGTCCTGTCTCGGCACCCCTCGCTGCCCACCGCCCCGCGAGGGGTCCCTCCTGCACCCCTCCAGGGTCCAAAGGCACCCGCGCACCACCTCTATTTTTGTTTTGTTTTGTTTTGTTTTAATTCGTAACGTGCGTTTCAAACCTCTTGCGTTTAAGAGGTCCCTGCCTCTCTGCAAGCAAGCGGAGAGCCTGCATCTCATTCCTTGGCATTTGGCGCTGGTTTTCCCCTCCTCTCCCCGTGCGGCGGCCGCCGCTTTGTTCTCCGCCCCGGGGGCCGCGGGGGAGCCGGGGCCGGGGCCGGGGCCGGGGCCGCCCTCGGCGGGGACGCGCTCCGGGGTTTTTCCTCTCCCCGGGGGAAAAAGGGGCTGTTCTGCTCCGGGCACCTCTGTCAGCTGAAGGGGGCGGGAGCTGCAGCCCTGAAGTAGAAAAGGGAGAAGAAAAAGAAGGCGCGGGGAGAGGGTGAGGGTCTGCCGGCCCGCGGGGGAGGCGGCGGGGCTGAGCCTTGCCGGGGACCGCGGGCTGGAGGAGGAGGAGGAGGCAGGAGAGGATGCGGCGGGGCAGCGATGCTGCGTCTGAACCCCCTTCCGCCTAAGGAGAAGGACATCATCCTCCGAGAGGAAGGAGGAAAGTGGGGAGAAGGCGGCCAAGCTTGCACAGAGCCTGCTGAGCCCTCCCGGGGACTGCCCGGGGCTCGCCCGGCACCCGAGCAAAGTTTCCCGAGCTCGGTGAGGAGAGGGAAGGAGGCATGTGAGATCCTTCTCCTCCTAGCGCACAGCTGGGCTTCCAGTCCCGGCCCTGCTGGGACTAGCCATGGCTTTGTCATCCCCGACTGAAGGGTGAAGGGGGAGACCTGGGGCACCCACTCTCCCCATCGCCCTCCCCGGCTCCACGCTCCAGCCCAGGTAAGTGTCCTCCCCTCCGGACACTGAGGCTCTCCCTGGCCCTGCCGGAGAGTTTCCCAGCACTTTGCCCAGGGAAGAAGTCCCGTGCTTCTCCTGATAGCTAAAGGGTGCGTGTGTGTGTGTTTGTGAGTCTGTCTGTGCGCGGGGGGTGGTTACAGCTGGCTGACTGCAATTTCTGTTTGCTGATCACTGTCATTATTTCGCTGTGCCATCACACCTCTAGAAAGGAGACTCAGCTGGGGTCTGTCAAATATTTTGGCTGTGCTGCTGCGGTGAGACGGTGTGGAAGGATGACGGCTCAATCCCCCTCGCTACAACTAAGAGGGAAGCGTGCTTAGCTGTGCATGTTGCTGGTGCTGCTGGTATGGCTTTAAATGATGCTCCTAAAATGCTGGCTGAATATGTCAGTATGCCCTTCGAGTTCTAGGAACTCTCAGAGCTATGAATGAAAGTTGCTCTTTGTCCCCCAGAGAATATAGGGAGGGATGGATATTCCCCTGGAAGGAATCACTGTAGCCTCTGCATTTCCAGCACTAGCTTGGATATGCAGCTTTTTTTTTGTGTAGCAGTGCTCCGCAGTAATGCATTTCAAGCTGAAATGTTGTTTGGAGAAGAAACCTAGAAGCTAACCAATAAGGAAAGAACCTGTTTCACACAGAGAGCCCAAAGAGAACTTTTTCCACTCCTGATGGAAAGGAAGTTGGTCATTTTGGACAGGATAATTTGGCTGGAAAGTTGGTCATTTTTGAACCCATTAACTTCGCTGAAGTGGAAGGTAAAAGCTGCCAGATACCCTCAGGCAGGTCAGCAGTGGGAGCTGACCCACATCAGTGAGTTCTTGTAACTGCAAAGGAGATGGAGAGGGACCTTCTCCTCCCCACAGCATCAGCCTGTGCTCTAGGAGATGACAGGAGAACAAAGATGCTTCTGTTGTACAAGGCAATCAGAATAAAGATGGACTTCGTGTTGGTGCAGGCTCTTATCAGGTAGTGGATGGTGTAAGGCATTCTGTGGCTTTGGTTTGTTTTTTTTTTTGCTTTATCCTCCACTGCTCTGCTGGCTTTCTCATCCCCATTTCATCTGGTTTTCCAACAGGAATCCCTGTGTATAATCCCTGACGTTTTATATGGAGATCAAGACAAGTAAACAGTGATCCACTTTCTAAGTGTTCCCAGTCCAAACATGCTGTCTTCTGTGTACTGTTGGTTACCCTGTGGTGCATGTGCAGGTCATGTCCTAGCCCTGTGACAGTGCTGTCTTCCAAGGTCTTCTGTCCGCAAGCTGATGGGAGAGGTCCCCACTCCAGGCAGGGTTCCCCTTAGATTCTCCAATGACTCCACGGCTTTCTGCTGGGAAAGGTCTGATACCCCATGTAGGTGCTCCAAGCAAAAAGGATGGGAAAGAAGTTTTGTCTTGGGCATAGCATGGCCAGAACCCTTGCGGTGCAGCTATAGAAAGGGTGTGACAAGCCCTACAATTGCTCACACAGTTTAAATGAGATCTCAGCCCTGGCTTTATTTTTGACCACTCCAGCTAGCTCTGTCCCATGGTTCTGGGTATATCTCCATATCCGTAACGTGAATGAGGCAGATTTGGCTCCCTATGCTTTTCTTTGATGCCATCTCAGCAGGTTTGGTGGCTTGCTCCCTCAGTCACCACCCCCAGGTACTTTTATTCCCTACCTAAGGGTGTGCAACACAAACCCTTGGATTCATGTTGTTACAGCTTCCCTCTTTGGGTAGTGTCAGGGCCCTTGTGTTAGACCTGGCCCTTTGAACTGACAGATGCATGTTTTACAGTCGCGGATGTACCCGAGGAGGTCCAGGACCCTGGGTTTTGTCACACTGCCTGCTCTAGTCTCTGACCTTTTGTGCAGGCTGATACTGATGCATTCCCAGACACGCAACCCAACAGGCCTCCTAGGACGATGACTCCTGGCAAGCTACTCATCATTGCTTTAGCCACAGCGGTTTATTTGCAAACTTCCTTTCTTCCCTCTTCACTTGCCAGGAGGCAGGTAGCTGCCGTTGCCTGACCAGTCCCTTGGCACAACCTGGGAGCTGTCTGCCTGTCCTAGGGTGGCCCAAGGAGCAGCCGATGCCTCCTCCAGTCAAGCTGCAGGGTGAGAGGTCTCCATCCTTATGTGCCACATCCCTATTTCTGTACTGTAGATCTGGTCCTCTTCCCTTCTGGGAAGCGGCCATGAATACCTGGGAAGCTGATGGTGACTGTACCCACCGTAAGCCCAGCTGGATCATGCTCTCATGTCATTTATCCTTCCAGAGTGGATCTGTGGCTCTCTTTTCCCTGCTGGGGTGAGCTATCCTTGGATGGGCTGCCCTGATTTATCATTGCCAATAGTGCCTGAACAAGCCCTCTTGTCCCCTTCCTCCCCTGTTACACCCTGGGGAGGTCCAGTGAGGATTTTGCCCAAGCTTAACCCCCTACGCTCACGGAGCTGTAACGATGAACAAAAATTGCCAGGCAGAGAAAATGAGCTACCAGGGACTGTGCTGGGTGATATTGCTGCAGCCTTGAAAGCAGCCAGAAACCAGCATCATCTCTTTGGAGTGACTACAGGTGACCGCTGACAGATGTGATAGGCAACAGATTGAAGCTCCTCTTGAAAATCTCAGTGGGAGCATGACCTCTGGTCTCTGCCTTGCCGAGAAGCAGAGGCAGCCAGCTTGTTTGTGCATGCCGCTAGAGCCCAGCAGCTGGGATAGCTGCCCGGCTCTCCCAGGAGGGGGAATTCTTGCAGGGTGGGAGCAGGTGAGTGCTGAGGAGTCGGGAGGGAGAAACCCAGTGGAGTGAATCTGTGATATGATTTAACCATGAGGAGCTGCACAGTTCCCTGTCGAGCACTTTGCAGCAGGAAGGTGTAAGGCAAACCGAGGGAAGAGCCATGCCGGGGTATCTGCAGCCTCTGTGTGCCAAAGATTCAGACTGGCATCCCTAAGAGCTGGGCAGAGAAGTGTGTGTGTGTGTGTGCACGTGTCTTTAACCAGAAGATGTTTTGCTGCTGGTCCAGGGCTGGTGAATGAGGCAGAATCAGGGCTCCAGCTCACACCGGTGTGCCAGGGTTCCCAGGCAGAACAAAAGGACACTGCTGGAGAAACATGTGTATGTGTTAGCCTGCCTAATGGAGAAAATGCCCTTTCTCTGTCGCACGCTGTCAGTTCTCGTGAAAAATCTTTGCCTGCAGAGAGACTCCTCCCTAGTCAGGCATCCCCAGATGAGGAAGGATTTAATCCTTCCATGTGCCTGTCCCTGTCAGCTCCGGCCGATGGCTCACTGAATAGGAACTTCACTGAAAGTTCACTGCTGCACTTCATTCAGGTCCGAACGAAAGCCCAAGCCAAGGAAATGAGATATGACACCAGACAGAGCAGCAGAGAGCTTTGCCTCAGCTGGAGGTGTGGGAAAATTTTATAACCTAGGAAACATGCTGAAAATGGCCGGCTGATCCCACTGGCATGTTTCAGGGTGATGGGTGATGGTTTGTTTTTTTGTTTAATTTAGTGGCTGCAGAGTGTTAATAGCACAACAGTGATTCTTGGCTCTTGCAATAGAAACCTGTGCGGTATCAGTTTTCCCCCGGCAACCCTTTTGAAAGTGATTTGACACCAGAGGAGGGAAGAAGCTAGGGAGCCAGGCAGGCGAGTAGGGGACAGCAGACCACTATTGTTTGCAATCAGGCTGGGAAGAAAAATGCTCTCCTGCCTGTAAAATCAAAGGCATCACCAGCAAACTGCTGGCAATTTGGCTTCCCAGCAAAGTACAGCCAGCACAAAGCCAACTCTTATCACTTCCAATAATCTCCTCCACGGAGAAGCTGCTGTTGTCAGTCAGGGCTATGTGTTCCTGCCTTGGGTCCTAGGCAGATCCCCGCACAGGCCCTTTTCCAGCTTCATGGTCTCAGTTTCCATGAGCCTTCATCCAGGAGCCGGTGTTGCTTGTGCACGAACCTTGTACAAGTTTGGTTTTACAGTTGCTGAGGCAAACAAGCTTCCCTGCCGCCTTCTATGGGATCTCCTGTGATCACACCGAACGTGGTGTGATGCATGGTAGAAAGCATGGTCCGGCAGGCAAAACACCCACACTTGCTCCATTTTATCATAGACTGCTGTGACTGACGGTAAGTCATTCAGTATGTGGGGATGGAGTTTGTCTTACTGAGCATCTGTTAACTGCTCAAGTTATCTCCAAGGTTCCCTCTGTAGTCAGCTTAGACCCCCATTGTGGTCCTCTTTTGGGGATGTTCTGGATCATCTTCTGGGACCCTTTATTCTCCACTGGCTAGAAAGGCAACCTTGATGACTAGTTTCAATTACTGGACAACTGAGACGTGAGGCAAAGAGGTCCACTCTGTTACAATTTGGGACCTTTACCCATCCAAGAATACATTGCACTCACATTGCAGTGAGGGATGTTCAGAGCAGTACTGGGGTCTGTTGTTATTTTGGGCAGGTGTTGTGTGGGTGATGACGAACACTGTGAGACCAGCTACTGCCCAAATGGGCAGCAGGACGTATTGCCTGTCCTTGAAGAACCTGTATTTTAAGGGACGGGTGGATGGAGTAGAGGGAGTGTCAAGAGATGTATGCAGCACATCTCAAACCCATGTGAGAAACATCTGAGCTCGTGGTGTGGGTCTGTCTGTCCAGCCACACTGCTGCAATGCTGCGCTGTGGCTCAGACTGTAGGCAGAGCCAAGCATAGGCTCTGGTCTACCACATGCTTGGATTCACTTGGGCATCATCCATCTGGATGGCAAAGGGCATTGAGCACACTGGGCTCAGTGCTCCAGCCTGAGGCTGACTGCGTGTGACCACCATGGACAGGGAGAGCCCTGACTTGAGAGCAGGCTTGGATTTGTACTTAGTTGTTGGTATGAGCAAACCCGGAGAAGATGCTGGTCAACATGAATGGTGGTGGAAAGGTGCCTTTGGTTCATTGCTTTAACAGCTGCGTGCTTTTCTGTTCCTCTCCAGGGATTTCAAGGCAGCAGAAGACCAGAGCTAGCCTTCTCAACACAGTGTACACCCCGTGAGGACTGAAGTGACCTCTGAGACTCATCTCAACATGTTCAGTGAAAAGAGCAGCGCCTCTTTGTCCCAGAAACCCATCCAGAAAAAGACACGACCTCAGGGCCTCCCCTCCCCTGCTCTCTGCTGCGCTTGTGGACTTTGCATCATGCTAGCGGGGATCAACATCACTTTAGTGGGAGCATTTGCCTTTGGGACCTTCCTCCCCATGAACAACCCTCCCATCATCATCGGACCCATCTTGCTGGTGGTGGCCTTCACGTTCTTCGGTGCCTGCTGCATCTGCAGCCGGAGGCCCCCAGCTCATGGGGCCAGGAAATCCAAACCAGGTTCCAACATTGGGCTCATCAAACCTGGCAACACAGCCTTTGAAATTGAAACTAGTGAGCACACAGTGCAGGATACCACCGCTGTTCAGCTGAGCCCCACAAATTCCCCCATCTCCTCGAAAAAATCCACACCGGTTCATGAGAATGCAAAGACTTGCAAGCTCTTCACCATGGAAGGCAATGGGCCGGTGGCCAAGTACACCACAGGAGGAGAGGCAATACAGCTTAACTTGCCCAGGGACCTGGCTGCATCCTAAAGCCAGGCAGAGCTTTTGTTAGCAGCCAGCCAGACGCTGCAATGAGTGGGCTGGAAATCCGTGATGTACCATCGGTCAGAGGTGTGGGGAAGGTGCTTGTGAAAAGCCAGCAGACAGACAGGTCTCTCTGAATCAATTTAAGGGAGGTGGATGCAACAGCAGAAAAACTCCGGATTTTGCTGAAAGGAACACACCCATTACATGGCTTTAAAAAGAAAATTGATAATGATGTTGCTGTGGAAGGATGACTCTCAGTTCCTGGGAATAGACTGGCTTTTTTTGAGAGCAGATAGGAAGAGGGGAATGAATTAATTTGTCTAGTGTAACATGGAAATGTGATGGCTGGAAGGAGGGGCTACATGGGGCTGACAAATGACAGCTCTTTCTTCTCACAAGTGAAGCAATTCTTGAACGTAAAAGAAGCAGGAATGCAGTAAATTACAGCTTGGTGCCACTCAGTCACAAGAAGATTTCAGCATTTTTAGTGCCAGGCTTTTTGGCAGTAGGGACAAAGCTATGTGTTTGCTATTGAAAAAGCAGTGTGAAACAGTCTCCCCTCCGTTGAAAATCCTTGCCCCATCTTGCCTTCATTTGGGTGACTTTACCACCCATTCTGAGAGACAACGAATCACAAGGATCACAGCTAGCACTGGTATTTTCCTCTTGTTTTAATCAGATTGGGCTGCAGCTGTGCTGCTCAGTGCAGTGCGTATCTTGGAAGGTCAACCAGGCTGAATCCTTGGGGACAAGCTCTTGGAGTAACCAGAGACTGGCAGGAACCTGCAAATGAAATCTTTGGGCAATGATTATGCACTGAGTGCTAGGCAGCTTCCTTTTAATCTTTTTGTGGAAGGCTGGCCTGGGACACACATCACCTTGGGGCAGGGGGCAAATAACTGTACGGGCTTCAGTATAGCTGTGCTGGAAGATGATGACTGTATCTCCTTCCCTGAAGTGGCTGTGAGATCTGTTACATAGTGGGCAATCAAGAGTGGATGGATCTCCTTGCTGCAGGAAACTGACTGCTCAATGTGCTCATGGGCTTGCAAAGCAATGGGATGAGTTTGCAGAAGAGAACTTATCAAGAGCTGTTCAACACAAAGACACCACCTCTGCCTCAGAAAGACCCTGATCTGATGGATTATTGCTGCACAGGCTTTGTGTTCTTCCCTGGGCGACCCCGGCTGGGAAGATGGTGTGTGCTAATGGGCCTTTGCTCTGACTCTGTAGGGGCTGTTCACATGTTTTATGAGATATGGGACCAGTATGGGGAAGGATAGCTGTGCTAGGCAGGACCAGTATGTGGGGAGGCAGCAGCAGGAGAGTGGATTTTGAGTAGGAACAGCTACATAGATTCTCTGTTTATGGAAATCCTATATGTGAAATGGGGCTCTTGGGACTTTGAGTGACTAGGAAGTCATATGGACACAAGAGTGACCACACAGATCATTCCAAAGGCCCAGTTAGCCCAGCAACCCATTTCTGACAAATCCAAGAGCAAGGTCTGGAGAAGAGCATAAAGACAGAGCAAAACCAGGGTGTTGCTTGCCCAAAATGCTCTCCCAGCCCCGAATGCATTATTGCTTAGGAGCTTCCTGAGCTGGAAGCGGTGCCTGTGTTTAGTAGCCCTGAATGGATTTCTTCTTCATGAAATAATCCATTTGCGCCTTGAATGTCTGTCAGCTTTCATCATTTGTGATCCTGCAGCAGGGAGTTGCACAGTTTAATGAGAGGCCGTAAAGTTCCCTAGCCTTGGCTAATTTTCATCCTGCACCCTACTAATTCCCTTTGATGCCCCAAGTTCCCAGGTTAGAAGGGCCAGCAAACAGTCCATGCCCCCCACACGACTCAGGTTTTCTGGGGCCTTTGTCATGTTTCCTTCAGTCATCTCTGTCTACAAGAGATGTGAAGTACGATAGGAAAGAGATGACTGAAGGAAACATGACAGGCCGAAGGGGAAACACTGGAAGAGAGGGAGAGGTTGTGACATGGCCAAGGCTCCCTGGGCCACCAGCAGACCTCTGCATGGGCAGGCTGTGAGGGACATATGGCTGGCGTGCTGGGTTAAGCGATGGCATGTGGGGTCATGGGGGAGCTGGAGAGAAGAGCCACAGTGCTGTACAGTCCGTGCTTGAGGTGTCCTGGTTGCTCTGGGGAGCCACCATGCAGCTGATGTCCCCTTCATGAACTTGGGTAGGATGAGGTTGAGTTTCATTCCTTGATGAGAAGGAATCAAACACTCTGTCTTCATGTGGGTCCTCCTTGAGCGCTCCAACAGTTTGCTGCCTCGAACAGCTCCTTCTACATCAAGGAATTACATCAGTGTGATTTTAATAGGGCTGGTCTACTGGCTAGGAGGGGCAGAAGCAGGCTCGGGAGAAGGATGTTTGTGTTGGCCTGGGAAGATATGGGATCAAATCTTTGGTACAGCCTCCAGGTCCTGGGCAAATCATTTAATTGTGCTGCTGTTCAGCTCCCTGCCTGTGTGGGAGGGAAAGTACCTGCTCCCAACTCCACTTAAAGTTGCTTTAAAGATGAACACATTGCCAAGCAGCAGGGTTGGTATTAGCACACCTGAGTCTGGAGATTGCTTGAAGGTGGATGAGTCTGTATGGTCTGATCTCTGCATGATCTCCTTTAGAGCTCATTTTCACGGGTGAGCTCTGTCTCCAGCACCAGCTGCCCTTCGGCACGCAGGAACTGCTGTACTGAACAAAAGGCTCCCACAATTTTTGCCTGCTGGTGATTGCTGTAGCAATTAAACAGAATAGCTTGCTGTTGTGGGTTTGATTCCCAGGTTGCTGGCTCACCAGCCTTTTGGAATAGCACACAACAGGCTGCAAGTCCTTTAGTGGCATTGCCCATGTGAATGTGGTTACTGCAGCACTTTTCTTTGAGCACTTGGAGCCAAAAAAATAGTAAAATCAAGCGGTAACCATACAACTCCTTCCTCTACTCACTGAAGGCTTGAAAACCAAGTCTGGAGTGTGTGTACTGGAATCACTCCTTATCGCAGCTGCACCGTGAAATGCTACCAGTGATGGCTAATACAATGGCAGATCCCATACAAGTCGAAGGCAAAGGCCCCTTGGGCAGGAACAGGGGCAGAAGCAGGACTTTGAGGGCCAGCTAGGAGCTTAGTGTGGTTCACGTTTGCGTTGTGGCATCACAGCCAGTACCATACAGGCAACCCCGTGACCTGCCGCATCCTGTGCTGCACGTGCAGGTCGCTGCAAAGCCGGTCTTGCCCTGGGAGTTGATGCCCTTGGGAGCCAAGAGACGACAACCAGCAGAGATGGCACCTGGGCGAGCAGAGGCGTAGGACCAGTAAGATGCTGATCCCCTGGTGTGGTGGGCCTGTATGCCAAGCCGTGACCCCAACCACCTGCCTGCACAGCAAGGTGGACATGGGAATATCTGCTGCCTTCCAAAGCATGAATGCCCTGCTTTTGCCTTTTTCTGTCTTTCGGGATTTCCATGTCTGTCTGTCTGTCCGCCTCTGTGATCGGCCGTGACTAATGTTGTTGTGAATCTCATGCCTCCTTGAGTAGCAGGAGACAGAGAGAGTTTTTTGTGCTCCAAGTCAGAGTTTCTGGTGTGAGTCTTTTTTTAAATTACTATTTACATGTGTGCAATGTGAAATTTGGAAAAGACAGACCCATTAAAATAATTGCATTCAGTAAGCATTTGGCCCGCCTTCTCTTTCACTCCACCAACCACCTTCTCCCTTACCCCGGGACTGTGTGTGCCCCAAGGCTGTCTGTTTTCATTTTGCCTTGTGTTCCTCACTTTCCTGCTTGATTTTCTAGACAGTGCAACTGGCTGCAAGGAAAAAGCATGCCTAAGAGTTCATGTTGCCTCTTGAATGCCATTGCTCCTTGAAGCCCTGGTTGCCTAAACACTAGTCCCACCGCGGACTCCCACTATCATTGCTTTGGCTAACACAGGAATAGCCCGATTTAGCCTTTTTTTTCTGCATGTGTGCATTAACCCCCAGCTGTGTACCTGAACAGGCCAGATGTGAATTGTGGGCCTCCAGTTTTTAGCCTCCTGGAGGAGCGGGTTTGTGGGCTGGGGTGGGTGAAGACTGTGGGCTGTTCTGAATTCAGCCTCTCCGGTGATGGAGGACTGGACTGGATTATTTTAGCTGATCCTCCCCAGTCCTGGGTATAGATGATGTTTAATTTATGGTGCGGGGAAGGGGCGGAAGCTGTATCTGTGTGTGTTTGTGTGTGTCTAGGATTGGTGCCATCACCTTTCCATGCTCCTTCTGGGCTTAGCCCAACATGGTCTCTTGGAGATGAGTCAAGGAGGAATAGCACAGCGAGAATAAAGAGGATTTGAGAGCCTTGCAAATTCACCTCGTCAAAGGGCTTCTCTCCCATGTGCAGCCAAGTGATTTGAGACGAGAGGAAATCTCTCCGTTCCAGGCAGGCTGGCTGGTTAAAGACCTGGGAAATGAGCTGGCTAAGAAGGCTCCACTGACAATGTGTGTAAAATGAAAACCTGCTCCCTTCAGAAAGGATTTTTTTTGGCCATTAGGAAGAACTCCCTGGAAGGGGTTTTCTTTTTTAAAAGTGGGACCAGAGAGAAAAGCACAGAGGAGGGTTTGCTGAGCATCCACTGCTGCCCTCCTGGACTTGCAGCCTGTAGCGTTCCGGCCACGGCAGCTGCCCAGCACTAACCTGGACCGTGAGCTTCTCTCTTCATCTGGAAGAATAAAACAGAAACACTACCTGAAATGTAATTAGCTTTTTCTAATTCCCAGCCCAAATTTATTTGTGGCTAGTTTATTTCCTTTCATCCTTGTACCAACAATGGCTTTTAACCGAGATACCTTTTTGCCTCCTGGAAATTTGTATCCCTGAAACATTTTAGATTTGTTGCAGATTTCCTAGAGCTTCCCTTTCGTTAGGCTGAGCTGGCTGACCCCTTCCATCCTCCCCTCCTGTGAAATGCTCACCCTTCCCCCAGGAGCCCTCACCTCCCTCTCTGGCCTATCGCTCTGATTTTGGCTCAGGAGCTCCATGAATGCTCATGAACTGTCATTCTTTTGCAGGACTCACAAGTCCACAGCAAAGGTACAAACCTTCCAGGTCTCTCGTGCAAGAAATGGGGCATTTTTCCCTGGGTAAGTCCTGGAAGAGGGAAAAAAAAAATCTGTGAAAGAGCAATATCCATGAAAATGTGAAATTTCCATTTGCAAAGTCCCTCTGTTAGAAAAAAAAAAAAAAGAGCTTTTATGTCATTAGTCTCCAGTGAGTCCATAGCAAATGTGCTCAACTGAGAGGTTGAAAGGCTGTTTTTCTCCAGCTGTCAGATGCTGTCAGCTCAGCTGAGCTTTCAGCATCCGTGGGAGAGACCCTCAGACACCACCGTCTGCCCCACTACAACGTGCGCTAGGAGAGGCTTGTATATTTGTTTTCTAAAACTCCTGGCTATCAGACTGATGACTCCAAAGAGCTTCTCGTTTGGGGTGGCCTCAGAGCAACACCCTGCCCATGTCCCCATCGTGATGTGAAAGCCACAGCAGATGCTCATCCTTTGCAGCAGCACCCCCCTCTAGATGGACCGAGGATATGGAGCATTTCCCTGGGTGTTGTCTTACACCGTTTGCTCTCGCACGCTTCCTAGGGAAGCTGGGAGCTTGACTTTTTTCATTTTAATATAAATTTAAAACTCTTGGAGACTGGCTCCATGCAGTGGTGGCCAGTTTGGGGGCTTTGCTGTCCCAGCTGCCTCCACTGCTGACCCGGGGAGCTCCATCGAGGAGGGGACCACGGCTCACCCAGGCTCACGGTGAACCACCAAGCTGCAGAAGACAGCTGGACCATCAGGGCTGGTCAGCGAGGATTGCTCCACACAGGCTCGTTTCCATGGCTTTGTTCAGTCTAATTTACAAAGTCTGTGGAGAGGAGATTTTGCCGTTTCCATCAGCAGATCTCCTGCTACTTGTAATCAGTCTCAGTCTCTCTCTGTGGGACCTGCACATGCTGACATGGCTTTGAATTCTCAGAGCACAGAGGCCGTCAAGCCTGGGAGGACAGATTACGTTTTTCAAGGCATCCTTGCATACAAAGAGTCCCCAGGAGTTTTTCCAGGGAGCACATATTCATCGGGAAATTCTGATTTCTTGAAATTGGCTTGTCCTGAGAAGATACTGGTTCTCATGATGCTTTTGCCAGGAAAAAACTTCCCAGGTTCCAGATGAAATTTCCGATCCAAACACTTGAGAATTGCTCTATTATTCAATCCTCCAGGCACCCCTAAAATGAGATCTTGCTGGGCTCTCTCTCCACATGAGGACCAAACTTCCAAGGCAGCTTTGGGGCTACAGTCCCTTACCAGACCCCCTGCTTTCAATCAAGTCCAAAAAAGCCAGATCTCTCTGCAGCGGTGCTTTTAATAAGCCGTGCCTCCAGAGATCTGCGTACCCTCCCAAAACCATTGCAGGAGCTCGCTCCTGCTGAAATCTTTGCTGGAGTTTCTGGCATCAATCTGCTGTGACAGTGAACACAGCTTCTTATGTAGCTCTCTGGCCTGGTGCCAGGTGGATATTTGATGCAGTTTGCTATAAAGTCAGACAGAAAAATGATTTCTTTTGCTGGCACATAGGCAGAAAAGTTGCTTCTTTTGGAGGCAAATCCTCCTCTGTTGTTATCTCGGTATGAGAAATCAGTATGATCTATGGTTCATCTTTTTATCTCCAGCTGAGCCAGGCAAACATGATGCTGTCATTAGGAGCTGATCCTCCCTCTCCCATTGCAAGCGTCTGGGGCTTTATCCCGTTCGTTGTCTCTGGGGCTCCGCACCCTCCATTCAGAGGAAGATTTTGCATGGGGGAAGGACACGCTGCTGGCAAACCCAAGGGGTCTGGCTTCTGCAGCCTCCTTAGGGGTAGGCACATCGCTGCTGCCTGCGCCCCGTGGCTGTTGTGCAAATAAGCGGCCAGCTTTGATTTCTAGGCTGGGAACCTTTCATGGGGCCAGCGAGTTCACTGGAGAAAAATAACCTTTGTCTGGCAATTACAGCTGCGCCTGGGAGTGGCAGAGCTGTTTGCTCCAGGGAGGTAGACCCAGGTAGCAGAGCATGGAAAGCTCCCCGAGGCTGCCCTCCCAGCTTCATGCTGCGTGATGGTCTCCAAATGGCTTTTCTTTCTTATCCTTCATCTGAAAACACCAACCAGCCCCAAAGCCAAGGCAAATTTTCGCTGCATCCTTGCTGGATAAACCCTTTTTCATGGCCATAAATCCCTGGAAATTCCTCTGAACGCGGTCTCACACCATGGTGATGACCAGCGGTCCCATCCCTGCCTCTGGTGCTTCCCTATGTAGGCACAAGTAAGGCAGTCCCTGCTCTGGGTAAAGAGAAAGACAGCAGGTGAGAAAGGAAACTGAAGCACGGAGCTGAAAAGGGAGTCTCAGCTCAGATCAAAGCATTAATCTTGCTTTTCCCAGGGAAAGAAAAAAAACAGCTCTCAGCATCTGTAACATCCTGAGGCAAGGACTTCCATGCCTTAACCCTGTGTTGTGTGGAGACCCACCTGCTCGTGCACGCTGGCTTCATTTGAAAGAGAGGGAGAAAAAAACATCTCTTTTCTCAATTAAACCTGAAAATGCACCTTTCGGATGAGCCGGATTCGGACACTCAATAAATAGCTGTAGATTCCCTTGTTCAGGGCAGCGATCTCCAAGGGTGAGAAATACAGAGACGGGTTTTCTCTGCAGGGAACTGAGCGATGAACTTACTGAATGATCCTGTTGGCTGTTGTTTTCCTGCATGATGCATTTCTCTGGCATAACGCTGAATTTCCCAGCAGCTCTGGGCTACATATATTCTCATAGAGCCTCATTAAAAACATAGCTGCAGTTCTGAAAATCAGATTTGTTCTAAATAAGAGCTGTCTGCTGGGAGAATTAATTCCTCCGACTTAAGTCACCTCCCTGGAAGTGTTGCTGTTGTCTTCGATTTCATGGCTCAGATGATTACGCTTTTCCAACACCCAAGAATAACAAGATTAGGGCATTTGTGGCAATGAAGGCAAAGAGGAGGAACTGGCTAAGAAAAAGGGAAGAGAAATTGAATTTTCCTGTTGAAAGAAAAGGAAATGGCTATTTCACAGAAACAGGTTTGCTTTCAGGAAATAACAGCAGGGAAAACTCCCTGCTTGAACCAAAGTCTCTTATTAAACCTATCAGGTTTGTTGTCGCATTCAAAAAGCTTCATGATCCTTAGATATGCTATTTAAAGCTAATCTGGGAAGTATTAAATCCAGTCCTGTGAATCATAAATTAGTGGAAAAATGAGAGTCAGGAATGGAGGTCAAATGCACCGCTGGTGTAACTGCAGCAGTACCGCAGCGGAGGTACTGCCGTCTTCTGCTTCTCATTTCTGGCCAGACCTTTCCAGAGGGTTACACGCCCTCCATGGGGGGTCCCAGGGGCACGGGGCAAAACTTCATGTCTAGAAGATGAGCGGAGCCACTGGGAAAAATTGATTCAGAGGGTTTCTTCCATGTTTGAAAATGATCTTGTTAGAGACAGAAGCATCCAGAGATGGTAGTTACCATCCACCCGTCAGCGAGGCACTGGGCGTCCCTCTGCCCCTGTGCAACTGGGAGGGAAATCCAGGAAAGTGGCTCAAACCCGAGCATTTTCCCTGATGGTTTAGGCAACCTGAGAGCAAGCCCATGGGCTCCTCGCAGGGCATGGCTGGCCAAGGGGCATTCCAGGAGGCAGAGGAGGTGGGGAGCTGCAGGACCGCGCTGAAACTGAGGATGCCAAGAGTTTGCCGATCAGGAACGAAGATATTCTGAAACGGGGATGATTGCCGCGTGAGCACGTGTGGCACACGCATATGTGCGTGTATGTGTGCACCCCACGCCCCTACTGTCAAAACTCAAAGGAGCAGCAAGCTGACTTTCCTCTGCAACGCCAGGGATTGGAAGAAAATACTCCCCTGGGAGGGACAACTGCTAGAGGGAAAGGCTCTTCTTTCGTGACACCGGGAGCACTTTAGCAGGACTAACACTCGCAACATCATTAGGCTTAATGTTTCTGTTATTTGTGCTGTCAATTCTCTTAATGGCGCTCCAGCAGCATGGAGTGGAGTGAGTCATAAAAGTAATTATTAACTAGGCTATGGCACTGAAAAGGCATTTGAAGTTCAATTCAGCGCCAGCCCTGGTCGATGTGGATGGTGTACGTTTGTTAATGAGCAGGTGCAAAGTGCATTTGCCGAGGAGAGAAAAGGAGAAGGCCCATTCGGTGTGAAATATTTTGCCTTATTATCTTCACAGGGACATACATAGCAGCAGGTGGAGGAGTGAATAGCAGTAAGGGCGTACATCTTGCTCCCCACATTTTTAAAAGCATTTAAAAGACAGGCAGTCTGGGTTTTGCTACATCAGTGCCCAGACTGATGTAGGGACCCAGAAGTGTCAGGAGCTGTATGTATGAGGAAGACCTGGGAGTCTGAGTAGAAATAAACAGGCAAAAGGGTGGGAGAAAGGAGTGAACGTTCCCATTTTGGAGGTACCCCAACTGGGGAGGGAAGTGGATGTACTGGGAGATGAAGTGATGTGACTAAGGTCATATAAGGATTTGATGGCAGAGGAGAAAACACTGCTTAGACTCACTGCATCCTGTTGTTGTGACTTACCCACCAGACCTCCCTTTTACCTAGAAGTGCTTTCTGCTGGAGGCACACAGTCACCCCTCCAGCCAGATTTTTAGCTGTGGTGGCAAGGGCACATCAACCCCCTCCCAGGCATCTGCCCTTCCTCCGCCCAAGGCTCCGTACCTGCAGGAGGCTCAACCCAGGGCCAGAGCTGGTGGAGTAACACTGAACTGGCAGCTCCTGAAAGCTATCAAAGGCAAGAAAGCAAGTCCCAGTGAGGAGCATGTACCAGCTGTATCGGTGCTATCGCTGCTGACAGTGTTCTCAGGCAGCACAGGTTGCTCTCTGCTGCAAGGTTGTATTTACGCCGTAAGATTATTGCTTAGCTCCCGCTGGGTAGCTCTGCTGAGCTGATAATTGTCCATCAAGCAAATGGCAGAGCAAAAGCTCACATCAACAGCGACAAAGTGGGTTTGTGTAGGGCTTTCGTATTTTGTTGTTTTCCTAGTTATGTGGAAAGGGGTTTGTTTTAATCAGAGACCAGGAGTGATAAAACACATTTCTGAAGGTAGGAAGATGATATCCACTGAGATGGGCAGCAGCCACCTAGAATAGCAATTACAGACCCTGCAGATGCGGCGTGGCTCTGGGCAGGTGAGAGGATCCAAGGTAACTGGTTTGCATTTTATGAGCGTGGATCTGTGTTAATAAAAGCGAAGAGCTGGTCTGAGGAGGTGACGGACTGCCTAGAGTGAAAAAAATGACCTGTCTTCTTTTATGATCTGTGAAGCAAAACTGAAGGAAGGTGATGGTGATGGGATAGAAGCTCATCTGTACCAAGACACGAGCGATTGCCTGATGGACAGACTCCGTCCCCACGACCAGAGGTGTGTGGTGACTATCTCATGTGTCTCGTGGGAGCAGAGCTGTGGCAGACAGCATGTGGCTAGGGTTGAACAGCCTTCTGCAGGGCCTCGGGGAGGCTGTGCATCCCACCACGGGGCTCTTGCACATCCCCTGGCACCCGGGGGCACCTGAGAGCCCCCTTGCTCCTCCCAACCCCGGACTGACATCTGTCTGCCCCTGCACTGCAGCATCTCAGCTCATCAAACCCACATTACACTCATGCTGCATGAAAGACCAAGTTGTTTTCCCCAGGATTAGTCAGTTTAGTTGGCTCAGAAAGGGGTCTGTCAAATACCCTAAGCGGAGCAAGGAAGGAGGGGGGCAGGAGCAGAGGGTTGCAGGAGCAGAGGGGTGGGAAGTAATGGGCAGCAATGGGAAGAATATAAAAAATAAAAGAGCGTTTTTCTCCCCGAATAAATCAATGCTGACTTGGTGAGAAAAGTTTCAGAATAAAATAAAAAGTTAAGTTGCAAAGAGCATTCAGGGGGAAAGAAAGTTATAGTCGTTGCTGAGAGGAAGAGCTCCCAACAACAGCATCTAACCTGGCCTGCACTTGCACACCCACAGTATGGCGAGGAGAGTAAAGAAACAGCCTTTGATTTTTCATTTGAGGTGTCATCTGCACAGACATTGCCACACAGACGGGTGCGTGGTGATTCCAGCTCACCTTCACAAATCTCTGATGCCGTTCCCGGTGCTGTGGTGGGGCAAGGGAATTCGCCTTGGGTGAAGGGAGTTCGCCAAAAGGAAGGACTGAAGGGCTGAGCTGGCTTTCGTTTCATATAAATGAGCCACGAAAATACCTCAAGCGCGTTTGGCTCTCTCATTCATTTCTGGCTGGCCATATAATTGTGATTGTTTTGGGGAAACCGGCGTGCAAGAGCTTGGCCCCATGGTGTAAGCGTACCAGGACACGCATCATTTACCCTAGCTCATTTTCATGAGGTTTGAGGCAAGTAGCCTCTCCTTCTGGGAGATGGGGCATCTCCCAGCTACCCTGGCCAATGATGGAGAGGTAGCAGGTTTTGTTCGATACTGAGAAAATGCCCCAAGGGCTCTATGCTGGGTTAGAAAATGATGCTGTTTAACTCTGTGGTGCCTGAGGCCAGCTTGCAAGGTCAGGAAAGAACATCAGGGGGATGGTTTTCACTGCTCGACCAGGAAAATGAGAAGGCCCCATGCTGCACATCTGCTGGGCAGGATCCGGCTCTGCCAGGCTTGCCGGCAGCCCGGGGTCACTGTGCACTCCCGGCTGCTGAGCTCCGGTCGGCAGCTGTCATTTGTGTGCAATCTTCCACCATTAAACAAAGCCATGCAAAACCCTCTAATAGCCTTCAATCATTTTCCGGTTAATTCCCCTGGTTCCAGAGCCTTGTTTAAAGCTTATAGGCTAAAATCTATTTCCACAAAGACCTTTTTCTGGTCTGGAAGGTGGAAATCTGGAGGTAGCAGTGAGAAGAAGAGCAGTCTTGAGGGTGTACTGCCCACTTTGGGTGCCTTACAAAGTGGGGTGGGTAAATCACCATTAATGTCTGTAGAGCTCTGTCTCTTTGGGGGATGCAGCTATAATTTACTCTCTGTTCAGCTCTGAGCTTCAACCTGTTTCTTTATTTGTAGGGATAGGCTAACCTGAACCTGATTCTGTCCCTGCCACACGTGGCCTCAGCCTGATTTCTTAATGCTTTGAGGCTTCCCTACCTGTGGCACCATGGGGATGGTCCACTGCTTCCCTTGGTCCTCGCTCCAGCCTGGCCCAGAAGCCACACGTAAGCTGATCTTCAGCAAGGTGCATGGGAGCTACCTCTTAGCTTCTGGACTGTAGTCTGCCCAGCATGAGGTAGATCTGGCATGTGGCACTGAGTGGGGATCAGGTCAAATGGCTTAAGTTCTCCAGGTTTTTGATGTTATGATATGCAGTGGTTTGCCAAAGCTCAATTTTCTGAAGACCTGATGACTTTATGCCTAGGCACAGTCCTAACAGCCAGCAGGTAGATGACAGTGGTGTGCTCAAGTCACCTTTCCGAGGTGAGATGCAATCTTTGATGGGTTTACAGCAGCTCTGAGGGCTTGGCATCCAGGAACAATTGAGGATCACACCTAACTATGGACCAAACAGACCATACCTGGCTGTTTCCCCAGGGGAAGCAAAATTGTGCTTGCAAATTCTGGAGCTCTTCCACTGACATAAAATCCAGTAGAGATGGGATCAGCTTCAGCTACCTGTTTTCCAGCCTAAGTTGATGAGCTCTTGGTGGTAGCAGCATAATATCGCCTATAGCACAAGCACCATCGCTAATAACTAGACCCCTTTTGGTTACAGACCTTCTAATTTCAAGGAGGACATGTGTTTGAGGAGTGAGACCAGTATGGGAATGCTGCCCTGCCTGTCTCCCAAACTGCTTTAAGGCTAGATCACCTGGTCATCACCTACTGGGAAAAAAACAGTGAGACATTTAGGTCTTCAAAAAAATAAAGAAAGAATTTCAGAGGCCCACTTTAGAATAACAATGTTTAGCATATTCCTGAGTAGGAAAAAGACACAGGCTTGTATCTTCAGTCTGCTAATTTCAGAGGCTTTTGCTCCCAGCTCCCCATATATTCTTTCTGCTGGGCTCTTGTAGTTTCTTCTGCATCTTTCCTGCCCTTGCCTTTCCCCTCTGTGTCCGACGTCCTCTGTGTCCGACGTCCTAGACCAATGAAAGTCTTGCAGAAAAAATGTAGTGGAAACGAAGGACTTTTGCCAAATATGTTAGTGTCGAGGATATGTCAGCATATTCTAATTGGACCTGCTTTGGTGACAAGTTCTAAACAAGCTCTGAGTACGGCTTCACATTTCGGCTTCACATCTCAGCTTCACAGTTTATTGGGACTGCAGTGATAACTATGCTTCTAAATGGGAATAACTCTGTGCAGGCTCCTCAGATTGTTTCCATTCAGACTGACGTCTCCAGCTGCCCCCAAAAGCCAAGTTTCACAGCAGTAAAAAAAAACTTTATAGTCTTGGCTTTAATTAACTCCCTACAGCAAGAGCCACTTTGGCTGTAACGGGCGAGTGGCTTTCAGATATACTATTTATCAGCTCCCTAAACACAATCAGAGTCAGTTTGATCCAATTAGGCAGTAAGCAGTACAGGATAGTACCATACAGCCTGCTTGCAGCAGCACTCAGGACAAGGAGATGCGATGCTGAAAAACTGCCACCTTCCCATCTAGGATACAATGTTGTCCTCCCCTCAGTTTCTGTGATGAAGATGAAAGTCCTTGATGCCTCAAAAAGCACTCAAAAGACTCAGCGTCTACCAAAGGCTGAGCCTATAACTCTGTTGCATGTCATGTAGGCAAGCCTGATGTCTCTTCTAACCTGCGACGGGGTTTATAGTGCCAAGACACTGTAATGTACCTGTCCTTTCTGCTCTGAAGGGCAGGCTGGTGCTCTCCTGCTAAGAGCATGATTCCTGCCCTTTCTGACTCTTGAGGACTTATCTGGGGGGGCAGCTTGGGAGCTGCCGAGGACTTTCTCCTCATCAGCCAAGACTGCAGTGGGCACGCGAGAGATGTTGGAAAGGTCTCGTTGGCACGTGGATGCTCCCTGTTGTGGTTTTGTGATGCTCTGCTAATTGTGCTCATGAAGGGGCCAGCAAAACAGCTATTGCCCCTATTTTCTGTGTGCTCTTGTCTGCAAAGAAGTGGATGGGGAGCAGAAGAAGGGATGTGTAATGGTCTGTGAATTGGGGTAATCATCTAAATTTAATCCCATGCTCTTTAATTTTGTTCCTCAGGAGCTCTTTGCTGGTCTCAGTCTGGATCCTGCCCCTTTCCCAGAGCCCAGTCCCTACCATCTCAGGCCAAACTTATAGGGCCATACTGCATCCGCTTATGCCAGGAGAAGTCCAGAGTAAACTCCCTGGTGATTTCAACAGGAGCTAAAGAGCAGAACCTGCAATGGAAGGCAGTGATTTCATGCTAAACTTGCCCTAAACCATCTGCACTATGGCACTATTGGGGGTTGTTCCCTTTCTCCAGCCCAAAACTGTTTCCTTCCCCAGTGATGAGACTGTTTAATGTCCTGGATTAAATAAATAGCCTTTTTAATAAGAAATAAGGGCTAAATCAGTTGCTTTGGGGCAAGCTGTTCACAGACTCGGGTGAAGGCTGGGCACAAAAATGATCATAGAATCATAGAATCATTAAGGTTGGAAAAGACCTCCAGGATCATCTAACCCAACTGTCAACCCAACACCTCCATGCTTACCAAACCATGTCCTGAAGTGCCACGTCTACACGTTTTTTGAACTCCTCCAGGGATGGTGACTCCACCACTTCCCTGGGCAGCCTGTTCCAATGCTTGACCACCCTTTCAGTAAAGAAATTTTTCCTAATATCCAATCTAAACCTCTCCTGACACAACTTGAGGCCATTTCCTCTTGCCCTATTGCTAGTTACTTGGGGGAAGAGACCGACACCCACCTCACTACAACCTCCTTTCATGATGCTTCAGGGTCTTTTGGGGTTTTCAACTGTGGTTTAATATTAACGGGAATTCATGAAAATGGTCAATGCACCTGGTAAGACTTTTGTCTGGGCCATAGCATAACTTCAGTGTGTCCCCGTTACATGGTGTGTTTCCAGAGAGGCTAAGAGCAAGCTTGCTCTGCATGGCCCAGCTGTGCGATCCCTCCTGGCATGACCAGGAGGGACTTCATCTGCTCACAGCATTAATTTCACCTTAATTACAGAAGCTCTGCTCCGAGCTGGAAAACTGCCTGGATGTTTCTTGGGCACTCTGGGGGCTGCTAGACCAACAGTAGGGAAAGCGGCTTGGCTAACACACGTGATGGGAGGTGCCCCAAGACCTACTTGAGGCGTGGGCAATGCCGAGTTCACCTGCAAGTGCTCTGTGCTGGTGGATGGCGTGACTGCTGTCGGGTGGCCAGTGAGACAGTGCTGGCCCAGGCTGGACAGATGGGAGGTACAGAGAACAGATGGGACGTGATTCTGCTGGGGATGACTTCAGATGCTCTGGTGAAATCCAGCTCTGTTTTCCATCATTGCTAAGAAGCCAGGGCTACACGGGACTATTTATGGGCCAACTTCTTCCTCTGCAAGAGGAGCAGGGCTGGAGTCAAGCTTTGCCGAGGCATCCCTCCTTGGCTCTGAAGGCAGCCCTTGCTTTAAGGACCAACAAAGGCCTGGACTTGCCCTGCTGAGTCAGCAGATGTGTTGCCATGCAGGGCCATGCATGTGTCCTTCATGGTCCACTGCTCCTGCTCACCAAAACCCTAAAGGGGCACCCTTGGGTGCCTTGGAAGGAGGTGGTGCTGTGACTGGAGTGGTGGGGGCTTGAAGAGCTTGAAGAGTCTTGGTGTGAGGCTCTACTGTGGGCAGAAGCAAAAATCCCGGTGGGGTTTAAATAAGGCACAGCTATCCTGCCTTCCTCCTGGTGGTTACCAAACCTGTGGCAGCTGTGCTGAAGGCAAGCCCAAGCCTCATGAGCCAACCTACCCATGCAGTTGTCAACCAAGTTAGATTTACCCAAGCCCAGAAGGTAGTTTTGCCCCCTGCTCATAACTGGCCTCTCCGTGAAGTTTATTGGCCCTTCACAAACGTGCCTCAGACAGCAGCTGACTTCCACACTCTATAACCAAGGGGAGATAACATCCACCACCCTTACAGGGAGCAAATAGCACAAGAGGTTGTGCTTAAAGCAGCATTTTGTTGGGTGGAGTGTGTGGGGGCAACGCTGCTGCTGCACAGCATCACCTCGAATGATGGTGTCATCCCTGAGCATTTGTGGTCATAAAACCTGTTGAAACAAAATTTGCTGCAGCTATTGAAAGAAAGGCAGTCTTGCACTACCTTAGCTAACGTTGTGCAACTTCTCCTCCTCTTGCAAAGAAGAAATCAGCCACCACAGACCTTGCTTCTCTTTTCAGTTTTGGCTCGGAGGAGCTGACTCCATCCTACATGGCTCTGTTGGGCCACAGGCAAGCTCGTCCCCACTGCAGACAGGCCGTCCTTCCCCAGAGCCACCTGTTTAATGCTGAATTCATTTACATTTCTTTTATGCGCTTGTGTTTTCTTCAGCAGACAGGCTATGAATTATTGCCTGATCTGCTTTTCTGTTCAGGAGGTTACAAGGGCCTAGTTAAACAGAAAAGAATATGCAAAATGAAAGGTGACTTTCCAGTTGAGCAGTACTGAAGATTAGAAACACCAGACAGAAAGAAAAGAGCTTTTACATCAGTGCCTGCAAAGCTTTTTGCCCTGAGCTCGGTGTTTATATAAAATTATCATAAAGCCATAAATTTAACCAAAACCTGACAGTCTGAATGACAGACTTCCCAGCAGTCAGCATATGAAAGAGATACCATTCACGTGAATACCATTTGTGCATCAGAAGGTGGGTTTTATCCAGAACAGCACGCTGATTGATGAGGATGTACAAACATCAGGAGCGCTGTCTGCTTGAGTGATGAGGTGCCTGAAAGCGGTGGCTCGTGTTTGATGGATGCCAGAGATCAGATCCTGAGCAAGCAGAGCGGGTCAGGTGGGATCTGAGCCAGGAGGCACTCAATGCTCCTGGAGATGCTCTGGAAGAAGAGCCGAGAACCAGCGGGCACAGCCAAGGGGCTGGAATTGGGGTTGGGGCTGGGGATTAGACCAGAAGGTGACCCAGGAGCTACCTTTCTGATTAGCTCCTTGGAGTGTTTTCTGCTGCCTTCTATATGTCAGGTGGGGAGCGTACCCCGAGAGGACTGCTTAGGGTGGGTGCTGCCAAGGTTTGCCCTGAGTAGTTCGATCAGAGGTCAAAAGCGGATGCACAGCAGATCGGAGGGACTGGGGTTGTTTTGGCACTGGATGCAGCGGTGCTTGCAGCAGCAACTGCAACCACCAGCGCCTGGGAAATGCTGTGGTGGTACTGGGGCAGTGGAGGCAAACCAGCACCGTGCTGGTGTTTGGTAGGAAGAGCCAGCAGTGAACGTGGGTCTTGTTTCCCACTGAATCGCTGCTTTCCACCAGAGAAAACCAGATTAGCACCCCTGTAACTCCTGGGCTGCTGTGCCGCCATCCTGCCAGCCTGGCCGAGCCTGCACCGGCCAGGTCTGCCCCTTCCCGGGTGCTCACGCCACGTCCCCGCGTGTCACCTCTTTCTCCTCTGTACCCGCTTCGTTTTCCTCTGCCCACAGCTCTGGGGACCTGCGATGAGCTTGGGAGCCAGAGAGCTGCTCTCTCCCTCTTTGTTTTCCCCCCCCCTTTAATTTTTCTCTTTCAGCTGTATCAGCCGGTCTAATAAAAGATATTGCCTCTCCCTATAAACCTTCCCTCTAGAGACTTAACCGCACTGAGGTTGCTATAACAACAACCGAACTCTTCGCCAGCAAGAAACGGAGGAAAGAGGTACTGGGAAGACCAAGAGAGAGCTCAGCAGAGACCCCCGTCGCATTCTCCCCGTGGGGGGTAGGATGCGGCACCACCTGCGACAAGGCAGAGAAACACGAAGAAGGATCATCTCGAGGGGAAGGGGGCATTCGAGTCCTGACTCCGCTCGGGATGTGCTGTAGGACCCTCCCCACCCTGCACGCAGGGCAGACCTCCTGGGTAAATGTTTGCCCTGTTCAGGTTAGAAACCATGCACTGCTGCTGCACAGAAAGCTTTAGCATCCCTTGTCCCCAGTTACCGGGCTGCTCCCAGCACTCATTCATGGGGCAAAATTCCCATCCTCGCCAGGAAGGAGATAGGTGGCAAGGACTGTGATTAGGTGTCGGGGCAAACCGCGGACTTTCAGAGGGCAAATGGATGCTGTGTCCCCCTCCAGCTGCAGCTGGCCGGGAAAAGTCTTCTCCTGCCCCCGAGCACAGCCCCTTTAAGCATCAGGAGAGGGGTTGCTGTGGCTTCTTGGGCTGAAAAAGAGCCAGGGAAGGCTCAGGTGAGGGAGAGGAGGTGGAAACTGCTGGTAGGAGCATGCAGGTGCTCGTAGGGGATGCTTGTGCTAGGAAATAGTAACTTATAAGCAGGAAAAAAATAGTAGGAGGGACTGTCTGGAGTCGCTATAGATACCTACAGACAGGGACACTCTTCTCTGTCCTTTTCTGTTCTTTTTAGCTGATTGCAAATGCCACAGTGAAGCTCTTCTAACTCCGTCAGCTAGGGGTTTATTTGAACCAAATCTTCATTTTTCCCTCCCAAGTTATGGATTAGAGGCTCTGAATTGTTAAACAGCTGAGGATTGCCAAGAATAGAGAGTTTGTTACGCACTCTGAGAGCTGGGCATTAGAGAAAGTTAAATTATTATTCTCGGATCCACTGCAGAGCTGAATATTTATGGCTCAATCTGGTTTTCCAGAGTCTCATCATTTCTTATGTCAACTGTACTTTATAGAAATGTCCACAGGGAAGGAATTGACTTTTGTCCCGGGCCCAAACTAAACAAGCTCAAGCAGTGATTATTTGGATTTTGAAACAGTTGGATAATTTAAGCTCAACATCTATCGATCCCCTTCTGCACTGGAATCCTATGGCTAAACATCTGCAAGGCAATTAATAGCCTAGAGTACAAATTCATTACAGATTTATCAATAGGTACTGAGTTTTAGACTGAGAAAAAATTGGTTTTTAATCTGCTTGCTTTCTTTTAAAAAGAAAAGAAAAAAGAAATGTAACGTCACGGAGCTGAAGGTACAGCTAAGGCCATGAGAAAGCTGCTCCCTGTTGCTGGTGTGGTTCAAAAGGCTGATGCATTTCAATCCAAATGGCTCCCAGTTTGGGGCAGACGAGGGTAAATCTTTCAGCAAAATAACCAGCATTCCCAGCATTTAATTAAAAATTGAAAAAATGGCAGCAATGTCCAGTGTTGCTAACTCTGATCCCTGCCTTGGCCAGCAGCTGGGGCTGAGGTTTGCGGGTCCTTCCTTGCCTGCGCTCCCTCCTGGAGGCAGCTGCCTTCAGTGGTTAGTGAAGTGATTCCCATACCAGATAATTAATTGGTTCAATCTGTTAATGAGGTTTACAATGTACTTTGTGGGCCATCTGGACAAAAGACGATTTGCAAGGATGACTGCAACATGTCCCTGCCTTTTATCTTCAGTAATGATTAAATATGGACTAATTACAGGGGGGACAAACTGGTTACAAAGAGCCGGGGCTCGCAGTGATGGATCTATCAGCAATGAGTAGGAACTGCAGCTAACAGGAGAATCCATGCCCTTCTGAGGAGGACGAGGAGAGCTGATCAGAGCGGAGCGGCACCGCAGGCCAGACCCCGCAGCGGGCTCGGCCGGGGTGCGCTGGCCGAGGGCAAAGCTCAGGGAGCAGGAGGGATGCTGAGATGCAGGGTGGCCGCAGGACTGACCGACCTGGCTTCAGCCACAGCGGATGCTTGACCCTCCCCAGCAGCTTCTCAGGTTCTCCCCGCCAAAATTTGGCCCATACTTCACCGTCGTGGCTGGAAATCTAAAAGGCAGGTGGTTGTCAGTTTTTTTTTGAGCATTGCAATTCATCACATCTTAATACAATAATCACCAGGTGTCTGGGAGATTATTTTAGTGTAGAAAAGAAATATTCCAGCATGGGGGGGTGGGGGTGGTGAGAAGAGAAAGTACCACGCAGCCCTGGAGAAATGTCTTCTCTTTGGCCCCTGTTCTTGTCTCAGCCCCCAAATAATGTGATATTCATCTCATCCCCATTCGTCAGAGCTCATTTCCCTTGCAAGGAAATAAAAAGTGCTCAGCTCCAATTTATGCAGCAGGGGGATACGTGAGTGTCTGGAAGGGAATCAGCTCGGTCAATCATGTGCAATGTAAACCCTCTGTGAAAACACCCCGGATCCACTTTGCAAAATGACTCCAATAAATGACAAAACAATATGCATGCACTCTTAAGGAAGTAAGAGATTAAACAAAGACCTAGAGCTTATAATCATTGCTGCTCTGGGGTAGGAATAATTTACAGTAATAGATGCCTGCCTGATGTGTATTTTAGCAGTTTTTGCAGGCTTTTCCCAATTCCCTTTCCTAGCCAATACTTAAAATTTGTTTGTACCCAGAATAATTAGAAAAAACCACCCTCCTCTACTTACCAGTGCATAAATGTGCACCCATAGGTCTTTAGAGAACAAATGGCTGCAGAATGATGGCCCTCCAAATTAGCAACTATTTATTGCCTCTACAGCCAACAAGGCTTCTTCCAAAAAACTCTAAGCTGAGCAGCCTTGCATCCACCAGTAAACACTCCTGTTTAGTACTTCTATTTAAAAGTTATTATTTTTTAAATTTTAATGTCAATTACTCATCTGCAGAGACAAAGACTCAGTAGCCTATTGTCAGACTGGGTCTGGGAACTGGTATTTGTCGGCAATAGGAACATTGACTGACCTGACCCATGCTCCTGAAGTCTTTGGATCAGTGAGATTACTGATTCTCAGGGCTCAGTCCCCCCAGGAACATCAGCCATGTGTTAAACCAGCACCTACAAGGACTAAAGCAAATACAAGCGTTTCTGCACCCCTCAAGCTCTACCTTTGCCTCCCCTCATTCACCAGGTTCTCCCAGTCCGGCTGCATGTTTCCACCATGCAGAGTTTTGTCCAGCATGTGAATGATGAGCTGCGAATACAAGTTGCCTTAGACTGCAGCTCTAATGCCTATTTTTATCCCCCTAATTCTCACCAGGCTTCCTATTAAAGCAATAGGGATGCTTAATATAGGGCTTAATAATTCTTTGAGGGGTCGAGCTATTTGAAATGAGCACCCCTTTCTGTGGAAGCAGCACTTTTGAGCTCATCGCTGCCTCTTCCCACTGTGCTGAGAATGAATGGTGTTTTATTTATAGGCAAGACACAAAACTGAAGGCCCAGGATGAGAGCTGCCAGCTCCAGAGACAGAAATAATATCTGTGATTGACCTAAATGTCCAAGGCAACCGCTGACAGCCTAAACACAGCACAGGAGCGGAGCTTTTGACGAATAAATGGAAGGGAATTTATACCCAAGGCTGCAAGAGAAGACCTTGGGAAATAAAAACCCTCAGCCTTTCAGCAGCAATCATTGAAGGTAGATGACCAGATTGCATCTCACTGTTACGCCAACCTCCCCGAGCACGGCAGAGAGCCTCCAGACCAAAGCCCGTGTCTTGACAATTTGCAAACACAGGACAAGATCCCAAACTGGCATTTTCATTCTTAAATTTTGCATGGGCCAGCGTGTGCTCAGAAATATCCTGGAGGGTGGCCCCGATAGCCGGCCACAGCAGAGCGGGGAGCTGCCGTCAGCCGGGGGAGTCCTACGCTCAGCAAACAGCTCCGGTGCGTGATGGGTAATGCCCAGGCACCAGGTGTAATGCCTCAAAATCCTCATGCATCAGGGTGCGAGCCAAATGCTGCTGGAGGAAACTTTCTGGAGGCAGTTTAGCCAACAGCAATGCAGATCTGGGGACATCTGTGACTTTCTAGACTCACAGAGCAACCCTGGAGCTTACTGATTCCCCGTAACTCTCCCTCATATCTCAAATCTGTCCACAAAAAGCAGCACCCTCTGCTGAAACCCCCAAGCCAGGGTGCTAAAAAAGCAGAGCAGCTGGAGAGCTTTGCTGTGGCTGTGAGATGTGATGGCCACAGTCATGGGAAAGACCCTGGGGCTGAACAGGGACCCTCAGAGATAAATACACCCTTGGCAAAGAGCTGATGGGGTGACCCAGGCATGGAGGGCTGTAGGAAACATATACCCTCCGCGGAGAGGAAGGCTGTATTCATTTTCTGCACTACCAGATGAAGCTGGTAGGTGTCACTAGCAATAAATACAATTGAAAAAAGAAGGACATGCATGTTCAGTTCAGATTTCTGTATCAAACCTTCACTGCTAGGTTGGGGTGTGCATGTTTGGCATAGCACAATATTGGGGGTAAATCTAGGTGTTGCACAAGCCAGGTTAGGTTCATGGTTTAGAGATGGCCGGAGCTCTGTCTCATCTTCTGTTCCCTACTGAAGTTATTGTCCACAAATGGGATTTGCCTGATATTGACATCCCAGATAAAGGAAAGGACAGAGGAAAAGGAAAAGGTGGCAATGTGAGCCCCGAGCACCAATTCTAGCCCTGCATTGCCAGGGTAAGCAGATGTGACAGTTGTCCTGCAAACTTACCAGCAAATTGTGAGCGGCTGCTAAAGAGTAGCTGGGACAGACACACTCCTAATCCAGCCCAACCTTAGCTCAGGTGAGTTAGCCCACGGCCTGGCCCTCACTTTCAGCTGGTCTTAGTCCACCCCACTGCCAAGAGGACGGTCCTGCCTCTGTTGCCCTAGCTGTCCCCTTCTTTGTATCAACACTAGAAACCTCATCTGGCTGAAAAATCTGATCTGATCCACTTTTCTCTTCCAAAAAATCTAGTTTCCTGCTGGATCAACTCCCTGCTCTGTCCCACTATTTCTACTGCCAGTGCTGGGGAGGGGCAGGAACACGGCACCAGGCATGGGAGAGCTTGCCACCTTGGCGTAAGCTCATGCTGTCTGAAAGCACTTGCGAGACTGTAACCTTCACTCCAGGCAGGAGCATCCTCTTCCTCAGCACCCTGCTACAAACCGATGGGATAACACAGCGCATGTCTGTGCAGGGAGATGCGGGAAATGGGTCAATAAGTGCGTGGGCAGTTTTGCTGCTGAGCCTCCTTGCTATGGACATCCAGTAAGGAAAACCCCAGCCCTGGGGACCACCTCATCTGCCTGGTCTTTTTTTTTCTTTTTTTTTTCCCCATACCATCTCACAAGCTTGGACTTCTAGAGCCTGTGCTCTGAGCCGTGGTTATTGCACACAATTTCCCCCCTCAATTGCTCTGACAAGTAATAGAATTATCCTCCTTCCCCAGCTCGTCGGCCAGGAGCTCTCCAGCTTTAATTCAGCGATAAATCTTTGCTCCATGGAGGGAGAAGGGCAAGGAAGGCGGGGGACGGAGCGGTATAGCCACAAACAGGGAGTGATAAATGCTAATGAATTTACAGGGATTACACCAATCCTTCAGCCGACGCCGGAGAACCACACAGCTACACAGACCCATGCGATCTGCCTGCATTTGACTGCAATAAATAATTCAAAAGACAGGCAATTTGCCCTTTTGCTGTAATTAATTACGGTTGGCAACAACAAGCCAAGGTAAACATGTTACTTGGCTGCAGGTGGACGGATGTGCTGTGACCCCACGCCAGCTCGAAATCCGGCGAGCCCTTTGGCTGGCCCAGGCTGAGCCATCCCCCCCCGGCTCCCCGGGGCTGATGCCTGGGGGGGAGCAAGAGCTGGGAGACGGGGTGCTGGTGGCGGTTGGCTCCCAGTTATTATGGTCTGGCCCAGGAAACCGGCTTGGATCAAGCCACAGGACCCCGTCTGTAGGAAGGCTATGAGATGCAGCGGGTCCTGCCACGGTCGCATTCCCCCCGCGCCCCAGAGCCAGCCAACATGATTTTGTTTTTCTTTTTCACGACGATGCAAGCGAAAAAGGCTGTTGGGTCCTGCCTGCCGCTAGCAGAGGTTTGGGCAGCAGAGGGAGCTCGCTCCTCTGGTACGAACCGTTTCTCACCTGGAGCTGTGATTTGCCTGTCCTGAGGCTGTGGGTGCTCCGCACCGGGATGAGCTTGCGGGATGGAGGGCTGCCAGCTTACCCATGGCGGGGCAGGTGTGCAACATCTGCTGCATCTTCTCAATTTGGGTAGACCCCGACCATCTCCGTGTTCAACGGCTCTTTCTTGTGATGTGGTTGTGCTGCCTACAAATGTAACACGCCACAGAGAGTCCCTGCCCCAGAGAGCGTCCTCCAGGGCTAGACCTCAGCGAGACTTGGCTACCAAAATACCTTGTCCAAATGACAAGCTTGAGCTCTGCAGGTTAAAAGTTGAGCTCCAAAGAGCCCCACTGGGGCATCTCACGGCTGGTCCCTATGTCAGGCAATGGGGATGTCACCGTGATAGATTCACCCCTGCTCCTGCCAGTGTTGGTGCTCTGGACACCTCTCAAGGAGAGGCACAGATGTGGCCATGAGTGACAGATGTGGCAGCGCCAGAGGTGCAGTCCAGAGGAGCCTTGGCCTCCTCCCTTGGCCATGGTCTCTCTTCTCCAGTGAGAAAGTCGAACTGGGCGCTAGGATTTTGAAGAGGGCTGCTCTCCACAGAGAGATTTGCAAAGGACAGGAATAATCTAAAAACTTTTTTTGTGTGTCAGGTCATCATAAAATGGCTTGTGGTTGAAGGGCAAGATAATATAACTTTTTTTTGCATGCATTGACATTAACTTCAAGATGCAAGAAGCACAAGAAAGCAAGTTTCCCTTTTTTCTTTCTTTCTTTCTTTTTTTTTTTTCTTTTTAACTGTGCTGGCTTAGGCTGGGATAGAGTTAATTGTCTTCATAGTAGTTTGTATGTGGCTATGTTTTGGATTTGTGACCAAAACAGTGGTGATTGATAACATAAGGATGTTGTAGCCATGGCTGAACAGTGCTTACACAGCGTCAAGGCTTTTCTGCTCCTCGCCCTGCCCCACCAATCGAGTGGGCTGGGGATGCACTAGAAGCTGGTAGGGATCACAGCTGGGACAAGCTGACCCTGACTGACCAAAGGGATATCCCAGACCATATGATGTTGTGCTCAGCAATGAAAGCTGGGGGAAGAAGGAGGAAAGGAGGGATGTTCGGAGTTATGGCAGTTGTTTTCCCAAGTCACTGTTATGTGTGATGAAGCCCTGCTTTCCTGGGGATGGCTGAACACCTGCCTGCCGATGGAAAGTGGCAAATTAATCCCTTAATTTGCTTCGCTTGATCGCACAGCTTTTTCTGTTAAATTGCCTTTATCTCAACCCATGAGTTTTCTCACTTTTACCCTTCCGATTCGCTCCCCCATCCCACGGAGGGGGAGTGAGCAAGCGGCTGCGTGGGGCTGAGCTGCCGGCTGGGGTTAACCCACAACATTAACTCGCCTCCTTTGGCAAAACCAACCTCCATTCACGCTATTTTGAGTGTTCCTGAGCACACGTTTGAGTTTCCCCCATCCCTACCCACACACGAACACCCGCATCCAGAATTTCAGACGAAGAGCTCCTGGCAGCTGCGCTCCTCCAAGCTCAAACATTATTTCAGAGCAGTCCCTGGAAGACGCGGTAGATGGCACTCCAGATATGATATTCTGGGCCTAAAACTCCACTCCTGAAGTTAAACTAAAATTAAAAACCTGGAAAAGTTCAGGAGAGCTTTAAGCCTCTTAATTTAAATACAGATGCTGAACGTCTGGAAGAAATTCCTGACACTGGAAGCTGCTTTTCCCGCCTTGTTCAATAAGAAAGGTCCTTTTCCTGAGTTATCAGCACAGTTGGAGTGTGGGATCCCTGAAGCAGCACGTAACCAAACACGGAGAGATTTGGGGGAAAGCAGGTGGAGAAAAGGGCATGGCCGATTTTATTAGCATTAATAATAACGAATCCTTCTCTCAAAAGAACTTCTCACCCCAGAAAGGACCCGGTATAAAGCTCGGTGGAGAAATGGCATTGGATGCGGGTGCTTTTCTGGTGGTTTTCAGCTGTGGCTTGGCTTTGGGGAGGTGCCACATCCCTGACCCATTTTCTTTACAGCTGCATGCAGGAGTCTTCTGAACATCTCAGCATTGCACGGCCACGGAGGCTGCTGCTCTGTCCCAGTGGCACCATCGTGGAAATGCAGTAGGAGGAACTGCTATTGATAGAGGTTTGACAAAAAATAAGCAAATTATGTCTAAGTGATTCTTAAATCCTGCTGAGCGGCCAGATGGATCGTACGGGTGTATGGAGTCATCTCAGGTAGAGAAACAGCAAGACCCGGCTTCACTGGAGTCAGGGTGTTGACTCCAGAAAGAAGCTGTTCCCATTTCAGGTGCCTCTCTAGAAATCCTACCCTTTACTTAGTTTCCACTTTTTTCCCATAAAGTGCAGTGATCTTCATGTGTTTTCTACAATGTAGGTCAAAAGAGTCTATCCTGCATTTCTGGGGGACAGGAGTTAAACTATTTCTAGATACTCTTTAAAAAAAGTGACACTTGAGGATTTTTTTTTAAAGCAAATTATCTGTTTTTAAATAAAACAAAAGGCAACGTAACTTCTATTTTTTTAGTCTGTTATTAAAGTCTTTGATCTCAGGGGAAAAAAAAAGAAGATTACTCTCCTGATTGGATATTCGCTTATTTCTCCATATTTATTTAGCCTTTCTCTTGCTTGGTGTAACCATAAAATGATAAATACTTCAGGCAAAAGGCATAAAATCATCTGCTACTAAACTAAAGTCCTCTGAAGGTAAATTTGTCCCAGGTAAAGTCCTCCAGGAAGCAGGACAGGGAAAAGTCTCTTTGACTCTCAAGGCTGCTCCCTTGTTCCTCACTCAGGCTGCATTTTGGGGAACATTTTCAGAAATGTCTGATCCGGTCTGAGATAGCTTTGAGGTGGAAGGCACCCAAATCCCTCTGCAAGGCCATGGGAGAAAAGCCATGGGAATGGTTTCTTCATGGAAGAAACCATTAGCTCTCCTTGGGCTCCAGCAGAAGAGGTAAGATGCTGGAAACCACAGGATTGTATGGCACCTGGGGGTTCGCTGTAGGTAGAACTGTTCGTGACTTTCCTTGGATGTAATATACAGACACTGGCAAAATGGTTAAACTTTTGTAGACAAATGGCCTTCAACGCACCTTGAACTCCATGTTTGTCACTGCCATTGACCAGAGGCCACTCTGGAGACTTTCCTTTGGCTTCACATAGCTCAGGATTGGGCATGAAAACAGTGCCGCAGTCCCTGCCACGCACGGGCAGGTGCACGCTCACACCTTTCATAGTGTTAATATCTTCAATGTTTCAACAAGCCGAGACCTTCATGCACAAGGAGTCAAGGTTTTCATGGAGGAGTTGTCCAGAGGAACATTTATTCCTTGCTTTATGTGTGATACAGAAAGAAAAAAATCCACATTTCTGCATATTCATCTGAAACTGGAGCTGCTAAGTTATAACATACCAGCAACCTTGCTGCAAAGGTTATGTACAACCTTCAGGTCTGTGCATGCCTTAGCATGTCTGAGGGAGGCTGGATTATAAATGTCTGTTCTTCACAGCACCTCTCTGTGCATGTCAGTGGCAAAGGCAGTAACAGGACATTTTATATTCTGCCGGTTACGTCCTACTTCAGTGACCCAGGTGCGAGAAACCTGATATTAAGTAAGCTGGGGAACTTGTGTTTCTCTCTTAATGGGATTCTGGCTGTCATTAATCCTTTACCGAGATGTGTGTTACCAGAAGAAGGCATGTGTAATCAGCAAGACTGATGTGCTGGTTTTTGGATGAACTACGTTCAGTTGCCATGGTGTGGAAGGTCCTGCTGGGCTAATTCGCTCTGCAAAGCCAGAATGAGGAGCCATCCCCAGCACAGAGGGGTTGCCCGGGGAAGGCAGCGTGTGCCCGTATCCTTTGGCTGGGGGATGGAGGCACGGGCGGCTAAAGTGGCTGGCCAAGGATGCTGTGCTGCAACGGGGCTCAGAGCTCTTCGGTGGCACCATGTGGAGATGTCCCACTGTGCGATTCATTTCTGATATGTAGTTTTTAGAAAATTAAGATCCCCAGAAGTAAGAAGTGAATACTATTGGGGATTTTTCCCCTCACTGGGCAAAAACCACGGTGAAATTCTTCCTACGCTGCAGGCCAGGAGCGGTGAGGATAAGAAGAGCCAGGCAATGTGTAGGGGGGCAATGGGACTCTGCCTCATTGCTGGCCCCATGCTGTAGCCCATTGCCCAGGAGGGTCCTGAGCCTAGCAAAGCAGGGAGCAGGATTCGGCAGCTGCACGTGACCTGGCACAAAATCACTAGGTCTCTCCGGGTATTTGTACGGCACCTTATGCCTTTGGCCCTCTCTGCAGCAAGGGGGAACGTGACTCAGCCTCATCTCTGTAGAGCAGTTGAGCTCTCCAAGCTGGATTGAAGGATGCTGGTGAGAATCCAGAGGGACAAGGGATGTCCTGCCTCTCCCAGCAGTCACTCAGGTGGTCCCCTCCAGGTTGCATCCATGTAGGATCCTGAATCCCACATTCAGCCATGGTGGTGAACCTGCTGCCCTAGAAAAGGTCAGAGAGGAGGCACGTAGCTTCTGATCTTCCCTCCTATTCTCTCTCTGAGCCTTGATTTACTGCCAAAATGTTGTGGTTGTTTTGGAGGAAAAGGGTCATTTTGCTGAAAACAAAACTGTCCACAGGGAGAGGAGCTCTCCAGTACCACCCGCACTGGAGAAGAGGGCTCCCACCTGAGCGGGAGGAGTGGGATAACTGGGGCTGGGGGCTGTCCGGGGGCACCAGGCACTTTGCCAGGTGGCAACCTGATGGACCCTGAAGATGGACCCATCACGGGGACCCTGAGCACAGGACATCTGGGTGCTGCTCAGTGGGTATTCCTGCTTTTTTTCCCCCATATAAAATTTGCAGAGTCTTGGGGAACGCAGGAATCTTTCAAAGCTCAGAAAGATTTGCAGGAGCAGAAATCTGTTTCACATCCCTTTTATATGCATCAGCCTTCTCACAGGGGTTGTTTAAGACCTCCCAAAAGCTTCTGTACAGCAGAGTAGCTGCTGAAAAAGCACTGATATCCAGGAGGGTGACATTTGCACTGAGATGTGCTTACCTCTTCGTTGTGTACGAGAGCAGAGAATAACTAAATCAAGCCCACAGCAAAATTCTCGGTCCTATGTACATGGTGATCAAGGGGAATTTAGGGGCTTGCTGCACCTCAAATAAGACAATAAACCTACTTATCCTGCATAAAGGTCCTGAATACAAACACAATATTTTGCTGACATTCTCCTCCAGCACTCTTGTGTTTTAGCCAGCGCATTAACAAATATTTAACAAGTCTAAAAAAAAAAAGACAGAAAAAATTAATAGGATTTAAAAAACATCTTTTAGTACTTAAAGAGCAGCTTACATTCAATTAAAGACTCATAAACACGAGAACATAAACAACATCAAAAAATTCCTGCAGATTATAGAATGATTTGCCGTAGAGTGGCTTGCGTGAAGAGATTAGATATGCTTTGCAGCATAAAACATTATTCTGTAAAGGCATTATGTTTCAGCAAACACACCACGCTAATTGTATTAGGGGAAGTTCAGGTGAAGCATAATTCCTGGATTAGAAAATCAAAGACACAGGTTAAACAATATGTGTTGGTCAGACTGCTTGAAATTTGCTGGCAGATCTTAAATGTTTTTTTTTTACATTGATTGAGTTACTGATATTTTTTTTGCTAGACTCTAAGATCTGTTTTTTAAAGGTATTAAAATTTTAAGCAACTTTAAGCAATACAATGGAATATATTACATGTATGAAAGTAGGAAATATATTTTGCAGTTATTTCAGATATTTAAACAAACCAACTAATTATAGAGTTGAAAACTGTTTCTAACATTGCTGTTATTCTAAAAATATTCCCCCACTGGCAAACTGTTTTAGTGCACTAAATTATTTCTCAGATCTGAAAATAATTAACACATACTACAGGATACATATGCAGAATACAAACACTATAATAATTCAGAATATATTTTTGGCCAACAATGGATATGATCCACAGCTAAATGCCGGAGCCGGGCGATGCATCATCTGTGTTGGTGAATTTTTCAAGCAGTCGTGTGTGACGTTTCACACACGTGTGCAGAGCGGGTGTTTGCATGTGCTGGCACTTATCCTTGGTGTTTTTAGATGAGCCAGCATTAGCAACCTATAACTTTTTAAAAGAAAGCCTCCACTGCATCTGCCCTCCTATAGCCAAACTACATCTCCAACCTTCTCAGATGGAGAAGGAATAAAAAACTACAAACACTGTGAAATAATCTGTTTTTTATTAAGTTGGCAATACTGACCGTAAGAGCCATGGGATGCAAAGAAGAAATTTATTCTGGTCCCCCGACCCCTATTTTTTGACAGGGAGCACATGCACAAAGACAACACTGAGCCTCCCTGCAAAAAAACCCCCAGACTTTGTCTTGTCAAAATGATCCTGATCTGGTTTTGTATGACAGGAACCTCCAATAAATAAAAAAAAAAGATCAAACATAAGAAAGAGAAGAAAAATGGCAGTCACCCTGGGAGGAAGCTTCCTAGTGTATGATAAATTGGAAAATGGACATACAGAACATGCCGACATACATTTTTAATGGCCCAATTGCTCAATTAATTCTTTCCCTTTTCCCTTTTTAATGTGAAAATCGTCATAATTCCTCCCAGATTAGTATAGATACAGGCCGACAGTCTCTCCTGCTCAAGGTATTTGCAGGACATAATTCATTCATAAAGCCGTAATGCACTCATCTATCATCCGAAATATTTTTTCTTTTTTTTTTTTCCCTTCCCTTTCCCCCTCTCCCGTTTGTGCTTGGGGCTCTCGCTGAGTCTCTGGGCACTGATGTATTAGCTGGCATATGCAAGCTATGAATTATCAACTGAAAGGAGTCAATTATCCACTCTAAAAATGAGTGTCTGGGCACCAATAGCCTGAGGGGCCTTTTTTGTATTTACGAAATGATTTCATGGCAAGTAGAGGTGTGTGTGGAAGGGGGATGGAGGGGGGGAGAAGGGAAAGGGGTTTTTTTTTCCTTTTTCCTTGTATCCATCCACCCCTTAACCAGAGCAAGGCAAGAAAAAAAATTAAAATAAAATTAAAAGAACATTTTGAACTTTTAATGCAATAATCCATTTTTATATACACTGACTTTTAGGAGTGATTTCAGCCGACTGGAAAGGAGACTCGTCTGGTGGCCATATTGCCTGGGCTTCTCCTCCTCTATCTGGTCTCAGCTCAGCCTTCAATCAAACCCGGAGCCCTGGCTGACTTCAGCTGCTAATAGACTGGATAGGAAATGGGATATTGGATAGTTTCTTGGTCCCCAGTCACTGGCCGTGTGCCTTGTCATCTCCACAGACATTGATTTCTCCCTCTTTTCCCCCCCACCCCCTGCTCTGCTAAGGGGCTGTGGCCCACCAAGAGGTAACACTGCATCAGCAAACCTTGCGTTGAGTTACGCTTAGGGAAATGAGGTCATTAGACGGAATTACAGCGGGTTTTGATAGCTCGGTAATAGGTTTTAATGATGGAATTTAACATAGGACCCCCACTAGGGACAAGGCTGATATACATCCAGACAGGTCACTTAATAAACCTCCACTCAGCACTTGAGTTGAGGAATTTAGGAGGCTCTGAAAACACAGCCCTTCTTAACCAAGCCAATACATCACTGGCAAGTAGTCTCTTTGGAAGGCTTTTTATTGTTATTTTTGAGGTGTTTGATTGACTTAAAACATGTCGTTTCTTTAAATATGCACATTTATTTTACCAGATGCATTTTTGAGGAGGTTTTCTTTAGGCAGCAGATGTTTTTCTTAGACAAGAACAGGCTGTTGTGCTCTTGGATGCTAAAGAGCTCATCTGATGGTGCGGTAAATAGTTTGGAAGTTTGAAGAGCTTAGCTGGCCTTTAATGTATTTGTTACTGACAGGTAAATTGCAGGTTAAGTGCAAAAGCAGCATTAGCTGAGGAGTCCTGGCTTCCACAAATCTACCTTGGCCTCTAATCTGAATACAAAAGGAAGGAAGGAATTAAATTTGACCCCTCGAATATGCTGTTCACTCAATCCCAGACTTATTTAGTAAGCTCCTTTAAGGTGCTTTCTGTTTGTTCTGGCCTCATCTCAAGCAGGTACAAGAATGCCCACAAAAGAGGACTCTTTACAGGTAGCAGAGTGGATCAAAGCTGGAACCATTGCTTTGTATGCCCCAACAATACCGAAAGGGCAAGCTTGAGGCTCTCTTGAAGGACAGTTCATTCAATTTGTTCTCCAAAGGCTATAATACCATGATAGCTGCTGCAGATCTGCACACTCCCCAAGCACGGGAGTCCCATGAGAGCCACCAAGCCTCATGCCAAATGGCAGGTCATTTATGTGCTACACTGGTCTTCGAATCAAATGCAATGGAGGTGTCTGTCGCCACGATTCCCTGTCCAGGGGGATGAAATTTGAAGTTTGCCATAGAGGGACTTCGCAGCAGGGTGTTGCTGAGCAAAGGACACTGTGGTTGAGCCATGGAGATGATACATGGCTTGTAGCTGTGCGATTTGGTCTTTTCTTGTTTGTTTTTGAACCTTAGCTGCAAACTGCTAACAACTGCAATGTCCTCTACACATTGCAAACAAGGGTCTCTTAATAGGAAAGGTGAGAAGAAAAGGTCTAGCAGCTGGGGACAGTCTTCTAGGACACGGAAGATTAAGATTTTATTGACTGCTCCACCAGCACATTTGTCTATTAGGGATTGCTTAGCTGAAGAGAATCTTCAAAAAGCAACCAGGTGATCTCCTTATATGGTCTCCATATTTCATAGAAAAGGAAAGAGACTTCCAGAAGGTACTTCAAAACCAGAGTAGACATCTATCCATCAACGTCAATGAGAAATGCCTCCTTCGTGGTGTTTGATGTCCAGTTTAAACTAATTTCTAGGCTTCCTTGACAACCAAGGAGGCTGATTTGATGAAAGACTGTGGTGAACTGATCCAAGTTCACCTTGAAGCCTGTGCATATTTCGCTAGGGGGGACACTGGTTTATGGTTAGCTGCCAATGGGTCCCACCACCCAAACCTATCTTCGCCTCGATTATTTGCCCAGAGTAGCGCTACCATTTCCCAAAGGTATTTCAAGAGTCAGCAGTGGTATTTAATGTTCATATTACAAGGTGGGTCAGAGAGTCAAATATTTCCTGGGGGCACCATCCTGCAGAGCCCAGGCCAGGAAGCTGTGGTGCCTCCCCTGGCATGTTGGAGGTTCATGCAGTGGAGGTGCAGATCTCTAAGCAATTTTCTTGGAACAGAGGCTGCAAAGATCTCCCGCATGGGCAGTCAGTAGGTCCAGGAGCAGGGACCAGGGCTGTCCTCCCTGCTGACATGGGCCTGCTCACTGCCCATTTTGGCCTTCAGTACCCCAGCCACAAGAGGATGACAAGTGCTTTAATGGATGTTTTGAATCAACCAAATTTGGCTTTGTATCTCTTGTTGTTACCACCTGCTAGCAAACTCTACCGCCGCAGAGACACTGATCTTCCCTGTAGTTTAACCTTTCTCTTCTTCTTTTTTTCCCGCTTTTCTTGAACAAAGGTGTCATAAGTGATTTACCAGCTTGGATGATATTTGCTCCAAGTATGAACTATGTGGGCTGTGGAAAGCTGTCTGTTTAATTTTGAAATCCCTGATGAAGCTAAGAAACAAGGCCTGGAACAAAGAAGAAACTGCCACTTTTTGGCAAGAGTGTGCTGATTTACAAAGGGCATCCTTCAATTATTTAAGGAGCAGTCAGCAGTGCCATAACTTTAAGTATGAATCAAGTGGCATGACTGAAAAATTTGTCACAGTGTGTTAGATCAATGGTAATTACCTTACTGACATGAGTACTGTTATTATTTTACAGGGCTGCAAACAGGATCATGGACGTGAGGAAACACAAACTGCACTGTGATCAATACTCTCTGAAATATGACTCTCCACGGCCCAAAATGGAGTTTTCGAGCCAGGCAAACCATTATAGACTGATTCTCTCTCTCTGCCTTTAGATGGATACCCTGAAGTAAAACACAGCAGAAATTGGTCAACTTGTTTCTGGCTTTGAACAGGCAAATAGTCACTTATTATTTTTAAGGACAACTGTGTGCAAATAAAAAGCCTGTGCAGCCAAACTCCGGGTGAAGAGAGAGCAGTGGAGGGGGCGTGGGGAAGCAGGACTCTGGCTCATGCTGTGCGTGTTGTTTAAAACCTAAGACTAATCTCTCTGCTGCAGCACACATTTAGCATCAAATGTTTTCAGGTTCTCCCCCACTTCTGATTTCAAAGGGTTGTGGAACTCCTGATCACTTTGCATCACAGCCGGGATCTACGGGACATGAAAGCTTTCCTGTATTTCCTCTCTGGACGGCAACACATGACATGGTGGGTGCCATCTCCATTGGTGGTTAAAGGGAGTCGTGCACCTTGCTGCACTGTTTGATGAGATGTCTGTGGCCAAGTTGGGCACCAAGTAGAAGGTGGACAAACAGGTTGGCTGAACAGAGGGCAACAGATGGTGGAGGTAGGATCTGAAACTATCAACTCTCTTCAACCAAGGCCACTAAGGGTTGCATTTCCAGTGATTGAGGACACTGTGTCTGGCATATCTATAGACATGATGCACAGCTGTCCATCATACAAAGTGTGTACAGGATCATCAGTGTACAACCCTGGGAACGTGCTAGAACTCTGATGCCTTTTTGGGATTGCTTGTTAGTATAGTGCCCACAGACCTGCCAAACAGACATTTGGATATTCTCCTCAGGCAACTTCTAGTAGAAGGGATGGAATTGCCAAACCTAGGAATGAAGGCTTGCTCAGCTTACACGAAGGAGATGAAGAGTGCTCAACTAGAGACAAAATGGGCATACACGGGGTAGACCTAGGATGTGTGTTAAGGTGAGAGGGTGGCTGGGAATAGACCAGCATGAAGGATGCCAGCATGAGAAGTGTATATGTCAATGAAGCAGGAAAGGAAGGAGGACGAGATTTGCTTGAGGTGTGAAGAATGAGTCTTTGTCCCTGACGACAGAGAGGGGAGCTTGCTGAAAGGTCAGCTCTGGTGGTGAAACAAGGAGTACTACTTTGGCCATACTGGGCATGCGGCAGATGGACAACATCCCAAACACTGTGACTAGGCACTTGCAGAGAGAGGAGTGAACAACCAAGACCTACCAATGGCAGATCAGAGTTGAGAAGGTGTGCTGGTTTTGGCTGGGATGGAGTTGATTTTCTTTATAGTAGGTAGTATGGGGCTATGTTTTGGATTTGTGCTGAAAACAGTGTTGATAATACAGAGATGTTCGAGTTGTTGCTGCACTGGTCAAGGACTTTTCAGCTTCCCATGCTCTGCCAGGTGCAGAAGAAGTTGGAAGGGGACACAGCCAGGATAGTTGATCCAAACTGCCCAAAGGGCTATTCCATACCATATGACGTCATGCTCAGTATATAAAGCTGGGGAAGAAGAAGGAAGGGGGGGACATTCGGAGTGATGGCGTTTGTCTTCCCAAGTAACTGCTACGCATGATGGAGCCCTGCTTTCCTGGAGATGGCTGAACACCTGCCTGCCCGTGGGAAGCAGTGAACGAATTCCTTGCTTTGCTTTGCTTGCGTGCGCGGCTTTTGCTTTACCTATGAAACTGTCTTTATCTCAACCCACGAGTTTTTTTGCTGTTACTCTTTTAATTCTCTCCCCCATCCCACCGGGGGGGAGTGAGCGAGCGGCCGTGTGGGGCTTAGCTGCCGGCTGGGGTTAAACCACGACAGAAGGTGACCTGAAAGTCAATCACTTACAGATAACCACTAAGTGGATATAAAGCACTATGTCACCCTGTGAAGAGGTGGAAGAAGAGAAGGCCAAAAGTGAAGGCCACCAGCAGAATGTGGGAATATTGCATCTAACCCAGGGCTTTCAACCACACTCCTCACCCTAAAACATGAGCACACAGGAACCCGATAACAAATGAAAATTCAGTACTGCTGGTTTCCATATTTTGAATAAATCAAAGAGCAAACTGATGAGGGACACAGAGAGAGAATTGTTCCCATGCTGCCCAACATCTAAAAGATCATTTCTAAGACAATGAAAAATAAGAAAATAGGGAGGGCTACTTGGGAATATCTGAATTTCTGGCATTCCTATTCTTCAGCTGCTGTTAGGAAGTCTTCATCTTTTTAGCAGGAAGGCTAAAGCATGTCTTTGGGTTTGTTTAGTGCTGGTTTGTCATCTTAGTCTTGTTTGAATTCCAGAATGCCATAAAGAATGAATTGGGTCCAGGAAAGTTTTATCTCATTAATGTTTTATCCCCTTTTTTGTGTGTGTGTTGAGAAGATGAAACAGTTGAACGGCACATGATGCTAGGACATTATCTGATGAGAAACAAATGTTGAGTGCAGTAGGAAGCAGCAAAAATGAGCAGTGCCTCTTGTGAGGTGAATAGTTCAGAAGTGGCTATGTATTATTTTGGAAAGGGTCACAAATTAAGGTGTAAATTCATGTACACCTTAAGTTGTGACCTCATAAAAATGATCAATGGTTAATGGTGCAGATAACAGGATTCATAAGGGAAATTTATTGGCCACTTTTGTGAAATAAATATATTTATACCATACCAGTGGGAAATAAAAACACATCAATAAATCATATAATATCTACAACTATACTAATAGCATGAGTAGCTGTAGGTATAACCAACATTTTTAGACCTGCAGACACCCCCTCTGGCATGGTACAAATATAATACATGTTAGCAGCAAAATGGACTTCAGTAAGAGACAGCCATGTATATCCCACTTGTGAGTTATCTAGGCAGGCACCCCTCATGAATTATAGTCCCCCCTCAAAATATGAGCCATGGAACAGAAAAATAGATACTCCACAACCATATAATATGGGTCAAATACAAAAGTGCAGTGGCAGAACAGGCTTGTAATTATAGAATCATAGAGTATCTTGAGTTGGAAGGGACCCATAAGGATCATCGAGTCCAACTCCCATCGAGTCCAACAGATGTTCCTACCTGTTCAAAGCAAGGTGATCCCTGCATGCTCTAATCGGGGGCAGATATGGGCAGCAGTACTCATTTCACTGCTGAGTTTGCATCGTTTTTTTATTTTCATCTGGCTACCAGCTAAGATAAAATTCAAGGTGGGATCTTGCGTGGTGTCCTACAAAAACGTGTCCTGGCTGTGTAGGACTCTGTACTCTGCTGGGGTGTGACGGGTAGAAGTTCATTTTTCCTGGGAGTCCTCAGGCAATTTTTCCATATCCCAAGGAGCTGCAAGGTTTGCCTGGCCCTGTCTTTGACTTTGACAGGGTCTCCCAACAGTGATGTTCCCATTACAGGAGCAAATCTCAGTTTGCCCTGCTGTCTGCACCCAGAAGCCCAGAGCATTGAATTCGCATTGAAGACCAACAAGGGCAGGTTGCACAGTCAAGCCTCCTACATAAAACCCATTCTCTGGTTTCAGGCTGGGAGTGCAATGTCCTCATGGCTGATCTCCAGAGTCTTCACAAGGTTTCCACCTCACCTTAAAGCTCCTGAACCTCAACTCACCCTTGCTTCATCATAGCTCATTCATTTGGACCAGGCACCATGCTCTGAGATGGTGGGAGTCTGCTGTATGGGTACAGATGTCATTCTGCTGCTGGGCTGGGGTGGACTTCTGGGTACGGCAATCTCTGACCATCCCAGCAAGGCTCAGTCGAGAGGTAAATATGCACAATACATGTGGCTTCTGCAAGGCACCTCCTAAGCCAAACTCCATTGAAATCCATGAAAAAAATGTATTGGCTTCAGCAGACTCTGGAACAGACCCATTTGGAGAGCTCAGGTCTCCGGTGCCACATTGTTATATCTCTCCCCAGCACTAAATTCACTTGGAATCAGATCAAATCAAACACTTCATGGAGTTATCTGCAATTTTCAGTGAATATCAGCTTTTGCCATGGTGGTGATATATTCATGCTGTAATGTGACGTGCAGTGGTATGCTGCATTAGTAGGGTGGAGAGATGTGGAATAAAACAAAGCAAATATAGCCTAAATTGTTGGGTTTGTGTGAATTTGGAAGGCCATTATTCAAACACCAGCATGCTTGACTTTATGAAGGAAAAAAAAGACTCTTTTCCACTAGCAGAAAATAATAAATTGTCCTTGTGTTTTTTTATGTATTTTCAGCTAAGCTGCCTCCTTTAAAAAAAGTAGTTATGAATTTGCTTTCCAAATGTATTTTTCATTGTGTATTTTATCATCTTTAGTCCAACAAAATTTTCTTTAGAAACAACACATTATTGTGTCAGAAGGGGAGGAGGGTAAGAATACACCAGGGAGCCTTTTAAAAATGTTTAAGTATTAATTTATTTCATGATGAATTTTCCACTGTCATTTTCTTAATAGCATGCACATGAAATAATCATGTCTTAAAATGCTCCGTAATTGAAGGACATTTTCATTTTCTGATTACTGAGGGAATCCTGCTTTCAACCTTTATGACTTAAGGATGTAAGCACCAGGCTTCCTTTTCTTTTTTTATCTTTTAATTTATGTATTTCTTCCCTCTGCTAGTCTGCTGGAACAATTTCATTCAGTGATAATTTTCACACGCACGGACCTTTCCTTTCAGATGAGAACAAATCCTGGTATGTCCCTCACTGATGCACAGTGAGGACACTGTAGGAGCTACAGCTCTTACTGATTGTATTTTGGTTTACAGGGGATTTTGAGGTCACTTATAGGTAGGCTGGTAACAAGGACAGCTTCAGCCACTGCATTTTGGCTGAAGCAGGTAAAAGCTCTGCCTTGTCCTGATGGGATCCCTGTGGTTACCCAACTGCTGAGTCCCGTGGGAACCCCCATGGGGTTGTGGACATTGGGGTCTGGCTCAGTAGGCAAAGCCAGGTCAGAGCCCTTTTTCCCCAGACTATTTCCTCTCTCTGTTGCCCCAGCTCCCACGCCAACAGGGTGAGCCGATGGCTGGGCTGATCAGCTGGGTGCAGGGGATGTGTTGCAGGGTACACCGATGGGGATATACGCTGGCGCACATGGCTCTCAGCTAGCCCCTGGCACAGCCATGGAGCCCTAAGACAGGAGCCACTGCGATGCTCTGAGCTGAAAATGCTGAACACAACCCCCCGCACCCTGTCTCACCTCCCTCCCCAGAGGCTAAGGGCCAAACCCAGCTCCTGGGAGCCCCTTTGCACCCACACCTCACCCGGGCTTTGGGGGCTGCGGGGAGAGGGATGACCATCATGACTCCAGAGCGGGGAAACTGAGGCACAAGAATGGGACTGACTTGTCCCCATTCACCCACCAGCCAGCAGCAGAACTGGAGGCAGCAGGGCCAGTGGGAGGTTTTGCAAGCCCATAGTTTGGGGTTTTCCCCAGCCGGATCTCCGCCTGTCTCGGGGCTCGGCCTCCATCCCCATCGAGCTCCCTGCACCCCGAATTCGCCTCTCCTCCCTCTCCCCTCGCACCAGCGGGAGAGGAGGAAAGACGGGGGGCCGGGGGAGGCAGGGGAAGCACCGCTTGCCGGGAAGAAAAGGAAGATTTATTAGTGTTTATCCAGAAATACCAGCTAGCCTGCTGCTGATCCAACTGAGCCCAGCAGGCTGCAGATTGGGGATTTGCACCGAGCCCCTTCTGCGCCGCGCCATCCATCACGCCCGGGCGGCGGGGGCGGCGGGGGCGGCGGGGGCGCGGGGCGGCCGCCCCGGGGGCCGGCGGGGCCGGGGTGCGTGGGGCGGGGGTGCCGCCGTGCGTGGGGCGGGGGTGCCGCCGGCCCCGCTCCCCGCCGTTCGCGCCCCGCCAGCACCCTCGGCCTCCGCCGCCTCCCGCGTCCTCGGCCGCCGCCTCCCGCCTCCCTCTCTCCCGCTCCCCATCGCCGGCTGGCTCCGGACCGCACCGCGCAATCATTTTTCTCTCTTGGACTCGCTGAAGCAAGCGAGACATGTCAGTGCCTGATGAAACCCCATTTTCACTGATTAGCTCCCTTAAAAATATTTCATTTATCAGTGCCAAGATTTAAGTACTTCCCACTTGCAGGCAGCCAAGCGTGTCTTGTTGACTATGTAGCACGTCCATTTACATCGGCACTGACAATGTACAGCAAGTGCTAATGTCCCCTCGCCCCCCGCTCCCCCCTGCCTCCCCCCGCAGCATCTCCGGGCCGGCAAAGCTTAGACCTGTTTTATTTCAGACCTGTCCTCCTCATCTGCGGGAAGAAGAGAAAACGAGGAGGGAGGGAAGGGGGACGGGGGGAGGGAGGATAAAAAGACACCTCTGATGTGTGTCTCTTTTCTACAGGAGTCATTTGCAAAGTCATAAATTTCAATTTCCTCCTCCCCTGTTCTATTATTACCTGGGCCTCAAACAAGTTTTACACTCATTTATTCCCAAATAGAAATGCAATTTCCTCGGCAAATGATACCTAGCTAGAACTCCATTTGTGATCCACCAAGAACACTTATTTTCTTCTTCTTTATATTTTCCCCTTCTTTTTTTCTTTTAGCAACACCTTCATTTGCATCTCATCCTTTGGGATGGTCCCCCCCACTCCCGTCCCCTCCCTTGAGGGCACATAAGGAAGACAAGTCATTTCACTTTCTTTCCCAACATCTCACCTAAGGTTTCCAGTGTTCAGGAGCTGGCAGGCTGAAGGAGGGGATTTGGGGCGTACTTTTTTATTTACTAATCACAAAAAAAAGGTGGAATTTGGGAGAAATAAATAGAACCAAGGCGAGCTGCATTTCTCAGGGTTGCTGGTAGAGCATGTTAACTCTTTTGTGGAGCCCCATCTCAGGTGGGAGGCAGCATTTACATCAGGACATCACCTAAACATTCGTACCTAGCCCCAAAACGTGGCGAGAACAACGAGAATGGGGAAAAAAGATCACACTGTGGAAATGAGAAAGTCCAGTGTGTTGGGAAAATTTATCAAGAAGGGGGCAGGTGGGTGGTTGTACAAAGGACATATAGCTTCTGGGAACCAGTCCACCTGCTAAGGTAGGATGGGTTTCACATTGTTGTTTGATCCAGCCGCAGTTGTTTAAGTATAGGTCAATAGAAATGCAAAAAGAAATTTAAAAATTTTAAAAGAAAGCAATATCATGGTTGCAAATGGAGAAAAGGTCTGGTGTTGATCTCTGATAGATAAGGCTCCTTCTTTTGTTTTCTTTGGGCCATGTTCTCATAGAGATAATGGTGGGCCAGAGCAGAAGTCACACAAGCACTGGAAGCTGATGGTTGAAATGTTCAGGGGAATTGTCTGACCCGAGAGGTAAAAGGGGTGATGAGGGTCCCGCAGGGTAGTAGACAGCAGTTGCTGAGTGTCTTTGGTGCCTGCAGGTCCTTAGGCAGCTCCTGTGAACCGGGCTGTTAAAGTCAGCTCTTGAAGGAAGAATTGCCTATTGCAACTCAAGGAGAACAAACCCAGACCTGTAAAATAGGGTGGGCTTAAAGAAAATATTGCCTGTGGGACTAATGAGCTGGACATGAATCGTAAGAATCAGAGAGCTGGAGAGTCTACTGTGAATACTGTAACAAGGTCTCTGCTGTGAACGTCAAGCTCCTTATGCTGGACCTTATGCTGGAGGGTCTCTGCCCATCTTGCTGGAAGAAGGAAGATTGCTGCTCCAGAGCATCAACTCCACGACCCCTTTGGGACTTTGGGGGTTCATGTCTAGAAGGATTATTCAAGATCTTATTAGAGGCCATACCCCAGACCTGAGTCCTCTTTTGTTCAGGTAACAGATCAGTGAGCCCAGCAGTCTCCCTTGGACAACCCACATCACCTGCATGGGGTGTCTTAGGGGTTGTAGCATCCAGCTTGGGTGATGCTCCGGATCTCCATGCAACATGTCTTGATGTGACAGTTGCCTAATTTCACCCTGAGGCAATTGGCTCCCAGGCTGGACTGAGATGTTTGTTACATATATGACTTTGGAGTCACTCCACTGATGTCAGGACATTACCCTGGAGTTATTCCTGCACAAACAAGGGCCAGATCTGGCTTGTTCAGAATATTCCCTGTGGATGAGTGAGTTGCTGAGGGAGTCTGATTTTCCTGCTAGCACCGAGGTAGTGGCTTGAATTCACCTTTGGCTCTGTTTCTGTTTTCTGCTACCCACCAGTTCAGCAAACTTACACAAGAGCAACACATGTTTACCAAAGACCTTCTGGAGCAAGTCTTATTCAGCTTTTATTTTGTTTCTATTCATCCCTCATTCTGCACACTGCTGAAAGTAAGCACAAGAAATACCCAAGCAGAGATTCCATCACATTGACATTTTAACTGATTGTGCAAGACCTAAATCCCAGTGCCACTGCTCATAGAAACACCAGATACATATTCTTTAGGAAATGAATAAAGAAAATCAGCCATCCTTTAACTTCCCTTCTCCAGCACTAGATTTCCCATCCCAAGATTAAGAGCCTAAGAAATATTAAAGGCTAAATGCCAAGGAGATTCCTTTCATTGGCTCATTGGCGTCCTGACATTTCCACCGAAAACAGAGTGCTCTCATAGAAGAGAACAGAAAATGCCCAAGCCAACACAGCAGGAGTCCGAAAACCAATATAGTCTTATGGCTTTTGGCATGTCGCAAGTGACATAGTCAGCTACTTCCCTAATACAGGATAATATTGCTCTATCTGCAAGAATGTATGGGGGAAACATTGCACTTAGCACTGAATTGGCTTCATGCTGGCTCAGCATGGAGAGATAAATCTGTACAGGGAGAATCTCAGCCTCAGGTGCCATAAAGGGGCTCCGGGGATGCAGGGATTTCACTGTGGAGAAGACCCTCGGCTTTTAAGAGATGCCCTTGCTGCATTCACGGGTCTGAGCGCAAGTGTTATGTGGAGTGTTGGTGGAGAAGGCCGTAAGAGAAGGTGAGGCTTGCAGGTAGAGGTAACATCTTTCATTATACAAATTGTAACTTTATCTGCATGTGGAGGTGTTACTTTCTCCAGCAATCTCAGCTGAGCTCAGAAATGGGCTGCCTTCATTCTGCAAGTCAGTCTCATTTGACATTTCTGTGATTTGTTCGCATTTTCTGCATGGGAGTTGCGTGTGAAGGATTCAACAGCCTCGAGCCAAGGCGGGAAGGGAGAATAAACAGGCAGGTGCCCTGGATTTGCTTCTCTGCACCTGCCTGCAGGACACTGACCCAAACCGAAGTCCTTGTGGGGAGTTCTGGGGCTAATCTTCAGGAGTACGATTTCCCCATGTAGGGCACCACCCTGGGACTCACCTCATTCCCAGCAGCCCAAAAAGGGAGCAGGAGAATAGGGCCAGACCTCAGCTTGACCCCGAGCACCAAGGACCAAGCACAGGCAAAGTGCCCCTTGCTTCAGGCAGCGTAAATTTGGTTCATGCAATAGCCCGTGCTTGTCTTCTGGTGCAACTGGTTCAATCTTCTCTTTGGAAATGGCCAAATGGGAGATGTTCATTAACAAAACCCACTTCAGAAAAACATTGAGCATACTGAGCTCCTGCTTTGACTCTTCTATTCATCAGTGACTCTATTGCACACAGCACAATGAGCCTGGCAGATATTGTGCAAATACATACAACAGTTGCAGACACTGAACTAGACCATGTTGGCCATGCACTGCATGGGCATCCTGGATATCCCTGCTATGAGACTGATTCATTCGTCTGACAAAAAATATCAAAACCAACAGCAAAACCCAAACCCATCAGCCCCATCTTCACCGCTGACCCTACCTTGAATTTGAAATATTTTAGAAGACACGGAGCAGTGACTCTCTTTCCACTTGACTCCTAAGCATGTGCCAGCCTCCACTGGATGAGCATGGTATTGGTCCATCTGTCACTTCCCCACTTCGGATGCCTCTGGCCATTTTGACGGCGCAACCATCACACCGCTGTGCAGAGATCGATGGTAAAGCAAAAGGCAGCAGTGCTGCTGAGAGAAAGTCAGAGCGAGTTCAGCTCTCAGCTGCTCTGCTCAGCATCCTCTTCAGCAGCCGGGATGCAGCATCCTGCAGGCAAAGCCACACACACCTCCTAAATAACCCCTTAGCAACATGCAGCCATGTGCTGGGCCAGCACTGAGGGGATCTGGGGCTACCATCAGAGACACAGGGACTGTAGGGGTAGGGGTGAACCCCAACATTCGGATGGGAAGAGGCAGAGGAGGAGGCTCCATCCCTTCTATCACTCACAGAACAACCAGCTTTGCAGTCTGTAAGGGAGGAGGTTGGTAGCTTTAATGTAGTTTTGCACCTATTAGCTTGTCTGCTTATTTTCAAACTCCCTTAGAAGTCATGATGTTTAGTGTGACACATTTATTTACTAAGCTAGTAACCACAAAAATGAGCTGTGTGGCAGCTCCATTGAGCACAATGCTAATAATTGACAGGGCAGTCCAGATTGTGAAATAGAGGTGAACAGAATGGATTTTGTCAGATATTAAACTTGACCACAGACAGAGGTGGCTATTTTATTAGTAAGCTCTGAAGGGGAAATGCCATGCACCCACATTTACGCTGCTATAACACTTCTGGCTTTAGCTTCTATGGGTCTTATTTTTCATCCATAGATCTGAAAGGGCTTTACAAAGAAATCACACCAAGGAGCAGAAACTAGGTTGCTTAACTCCTAGATCGACATGCAATCTGCTGAACCACATTTCTCCAACGCTTCAGCCTTGTTGTCTTTCTTGACTGCACAGGACAGTCCAAATCACAGGTAAAATGCCGAGATTTCGCATTGAGAGGTGCATTTGCTCCAGGTCTTGGAGTCTTTGGTGAAACGCTTAGGCAGATGGAGGGAAGGTTTGGAAAAACTGTTATGTTAGGCAGCGTTTGTTATACTCAGGATCATACAGAATTTGGCTTGCCTTAGCAGCAGTAGGAGTTCAGCAGACACAGTGGTTCCCACTGGGAGACAAACAGCTAATAGGAAGGTCTATAATGAGTTAGGTGAGGTCTGAGATGCCAGCGACACTGTGAGTATCTTTGTTGAAGTGCCCAATAGATTGAGAGTGGGCAGGTTTTCCAGCTGGCCAGCAGACACACAAGAGCCTCTCCTACACATCCCTTGAGACCAATGTAGTGGGGTAGACTGGGACCCTCCACCTCCTTTGCGTGTTCCTCAGCGGCACATTGGCATTACACACCTCGTTGAGCTATGGCCAAAATAAAGAGCTACTGATGTAGATGGAGTTGATATGGGTAAACCTGATTTTAGGCTTATTCTTCCACTTCATGGAGAAGGTCTTCTCAGAGGTACCTACCATAGGGAAAGATGAGATGCGTCCCATTAGGTAAAAGTGGACAGAAGGCAACAGATGAATGGATGGACAAGCATTCATGCTTCTTCCCCCCACCCTGCGAACCCAATCCAGTAAGTCATCTCCCAGCCCTCCTTGTCCCACTGCAGTCTTGCCAGCTGTGGGCCTGGCATCAGACTGTGTTTCGGGTGCTTCCTGAGTTGTGTGCTTGCCACAGGGAATAGATGGAGCCAAGGGTGGGGAGGAAGAGCATGAAGTAGTAGCCAGGGCTGTGCTAACAGGGAAGTCTCACAAGGATGCTTTCCACTTTCACAGCCTTGAAACAAGGTCATGGCTTTGAGAGTGACCAAACCAGCCCCAACCAGAGGCAAGGAGCTGGCTCAAATAAAGAGCTTCTGTGATGATGCAGTGGCTGGCAGTGACACCAGCTGTGCATCCCGCTCCAGCCAAGCCCTTCTGCCTGCTGGAGGGTTGCACTGCTTACTGAGTCAGTTTTCCTCCTTGTCAGGTGGATGGATGTTCACTTCCAGGTGGTAGGCTAATTTCTGGTTTTGTCTGTGACTATGCCAAGGTTAAATCAAAACTTCTTAGAGATGAGACTAAAGCAATACAGGCCTAGTGTATGAATCCATGAAAATCAACAGGAGACTCTACCAGGCTCTGGACCCTAGTCCTCTGGGGAAGGGGAAAGACAGCATAATTCATGTGACGTTTGTGGGATGTTCAGGGAATGGCAAAGAAGCGTCTTCTAGTGTCTCCCAGGAAGGTGGTCTAACCACCAGGCTAGAGGCTCATACTCGTGTTCCTCCTCCACTCCATGTTCTCCACTTCTAATCCCTCCTGAAATACCCGAAATGCCATTTTTGATTCTAATGATTAGACAGACCTATTTCCCATGGGTGCTCCAACCTCACGAAGGCATGATGCAACCACCAAAAGTGTTTCAGAGTGCCTCTGCCATGCACATACATGGCTTCACCATCACCACTTTTGGCACAAAAGGAGCCGGTGTCAGTCTTCTGAACAGGCTTTTGGGATGAAGAGAGGAGCCCCGGAGCCCAGGCTGAGCTTGGGGTTGCTGTGATCTGGCCTTTGAGAGGGACACTGGCACCAATGAGATACTGGACTTGGGGATTGCAGTGCCTAACTTTTCAGTGTCTGCCCTTCATGCTGGATTCATCCTTCTCATCTGTCCGTGGACTGCATTTGTAGGGCAACATCCCTACCCTTGATCCCTGCTGCTTATTCAGCTCGGAAGGACCATGAGGTCTGTCTGTCTCTGGCTGTGTCCCCACTTTCAGATGGACAGTGGCCATGGGAGCTGATGCTTGCTTTCCACCCGCACCACCAGCCAAGTGAGGCATGGGCATAGCTGATCTTGGGGTGACCACTGATGGACTGCAGTACTTTCACCTCAGTCAGCGCCCAGTGCATTCAGGCCGAAGGGACAGGTTTGGGTCCCAGCTCAGCTCTCCTCCCTCCCAATCTCTCTGCAGCTCCAGATGAAGCAGCTGTTTGCTGCAGACCTTAGGGTTTGCCATACTGATGGAGGACGAGCCTGGCCTTCAGAGCAAGGTGCAAACACAAGTCTGTCCAGCCTCCAAGCACAAAGAGGCCTCCAGATGCTGGGACAAAAGACATGTCATTAGTATGGCAGGTGACAACGCTAAGAGATCTCAAGCTATCCCATGTGAAAATTGCAGAGTAGGTGGCCATGGCAAGGAAGTTAAAATAAGGTTGGATGGAGCCCTTGAAAATGATACGAACTGAGATTTAGCTAATCTCCACTAAATCCCTGTGGGATGTGGGGGGTTGTTATTTTCTTCCTTCACTTTTTTTTCCTTTAAGCTTAAAAACAAAAATAAATGCTTTCTCTTCTTTTGCTCCCCCTCCTCCTGAAATCCATAATGCTATAATTAAAATGTCATAGTGAGACCACTCAATATTTATCAACAGTCGGATGCTGGCAGGTACAGTTTGGGATCCAGATCCAAAGCTAGCATAAACTGGTAGAGCTAATGGGGGTTACCTAATTTACACTAGGAAACAATTTGGCCTGAGGTTTCGCATTTTCTTGTCCATCCCTGAATACATAAAGGCTGGTTCAAAACTGTGTTTTCAAGAAGTTTCCTGTGAGTATTAATTTGAGCAAGAGCAATCAAAAATCCCTGATATTTCATGAAGGCTGCAGAGCTGCGGTTTCCCTCTGTACGAGGGAAGTATGGTTTCATTTGCAGCATCTGTCCTTTTAAATGGAGGAATAATACTTGTCTTCATCTGTTTTATTTATCTTATTGCTGTTGTCAACCAATACTTGCAGATTGTGGCTCAGTATTTATTGTTCACCCAACCATTCCACTTAGGCAAAATGCCTCTTAATATGCTCCATAAAGAAACTTTACCCATTTGGCTCATGGTGCTATTAATTTGCATATCATTACCATCTCATTAGATTTATGGCTCTGATCGACTACTTCCACCACCCTGTTACTCTATGCTGGAAATCTACAGGCTTTTGTTAATGCTCTGTATCTCTGAAATGCCTCTATTTCTTTCTGTTCCATTTTCCTTTCTTTTTTTTGTCAGAAGAATTTGTGCAGAAGAGGTATATTCAAGGCTGGGGAAGTCAGCACTGCATGTTCACAGGGACAGTAAAGAGAGATAAAAGAGTCAGGAAAGACAGCCAGAATTACGTGTCCGATGATGGTGTGCGGCCCCTTGTAGTTACAATTTAGGAAAGCACCAGCCACATGTAATCTTAATCTCCAGGCCCTCATTTTCCTTTGGGGCTCAATCTTTCTTCCAGTGATGGACCACGCCAAAGGTAGTATTTTTGGCTCCGTTATCCTTTAAAAAAATAGTAACACAACAGGTCAGTGACTGCAATCTCAAAGCAAACATGTTAATGCCAGCCGAGCTTGGCAGCCAATATTCCCACTAGTGAACAGGTGCTCTTATTTAAAATATTTGTAGTCATTTAATTCTTCGTGTCTCTGGTGATCACGTACAAGTGATTCACACTGCACAGTCTGTCCCTGAAGAGCCTGTGATGATCATAATTCAAACAGATCTATTACCTTTTAGCTTTCCAAATGTAATTATAATCCAATTAATTAGGTACTCTCAGTTGATTCTGGGTTTCTTCCTCCAATCTCAGTCTATTACCATATGAAACTAATGGCTGTGAGTCCTTAAGATCATTCGCTATTAGTGCTCATTCTTCAGTAGAGGCTAATAAAGTCAGGCATGTATTTGGTAGTCAGTGTGAGGAAGCCATCCTAGCATTTTTTTTTCACATGACATTCAAACAAATTTTGCATCCCATTTCGATTTTCTGTGATTTGATTTCATTCTCTTTCCTGTGCAAAACACTTTTCTCGGGAGTCATAATGGGTTAAGAAGAAAAGAAAAAAAAAGGCTGTTCCATTATGCTGCATCGGTTGCTTAACAAAACAGGCTCTGTCCCCATTAACCATGCCTCAAAGACAAAAAGCTCCAAGCTCCGCTGGAAGACCACAGTGTGCACACTCAGATGAGGGCACAGCAAGGCAGTAGATGGTTTCCACTGTAGCTAGAAGGAAAGAATAAGCCCTCATCCCACCTGGGGAGGTGACCCAATTAAGTAACAGGGAGGTAAAAAAAAAAAAAAAAAAAAGGTAAAGGAAAAAGTATAGAACAAAGGTATTAAAAACTTTCTTTCCTTCCTTTGCTTTCTCTGTCAAAGCTTTGAGGCATCCTTGCCAAAACTCAGGATAAACCCAAACTGAAGCTCCAGGACTAATACGTGTACAGCCACCAAGGAGGTAACCTTACTCCTCAAAAGCAGGATGCTCGCAAGCACCCACCATCAGACACAGAGGGTGAACTGGCCCTGGATAAGCTCCCTCCAGGTCTCCCATCTCACCAGGTCCTGACCAAGTCTAGCAAACACCTCAGTCAACAACTCCAGGTGCTGCAGAATGGCCTTGCAGCTCACAGAACCAGTGTTCAGCCAGAGACCAGGACAAGCAGCGTGTCTGCACGAAACCATCTCTCCATGGGCTGGCAGGGTCTAATCCTGCAGCTACGTACATGCACATCTGTAACCTTCCCCAGCCCCATCAAAGTGTTTGCAGTCTCTGGGCCCCTGGGAATGGGTCATCTTGCAGCATTCATGCATAAACAGTGTGTGAATATGAATGGAGGAGCCAGGTATAGCTCAGCTCTGCCTGTGACATTGGCCAGGTCACTCTATCCCTAAAGCTGTGATCCATCTTCTCTGTTATCAGTTCTTCTCATTAGATGTGGAAAATTACCAGCGCTGTGGGGGGCTGATTTTCACCTAAGTTTCTAAAGGCTCCAAAACAGAAATGATGAGCATTAAAATGCTCTGGTTTTCATTGAGAACTCTCAGTAAGATCACTTATTAATCACAACACATCACACGCTGACCTCCATCCAGCCACAATCTGCTGGCCACATCAGGTTTTTACCTGAGAAGTGGTGGTCGTGGATTAAAATCATGGACATATTCCATGCTGCAGCTGTCTGTGTGAGAATAGACATACACCTGAAGATGGGAACCTTGATCATAAATCAAACCGTGAGGAGCAGAGGAAGTAACCTCCAAGTAAAACACTATAAAGTTCTCTTCTCTTCTCTTCTCTTCTCTTCTCTTCTCTTCTCTTCTCTTCTCTTCTCTTCTCTTCTCTTCTCTTCTCTTCTCTTCTCTTCTCTTCTCTTCCCTTCTCTTCCCTTCTCTTCCCTTCTCTTCCCTTCTCTTCCCTTCTCTTCTCTTTTTTCTTCTCTTCTCCTCTCCCTTTTCTTTTCCTTTTCTTTTATATTTTTTCTCTTTTCTTTTCTTTTCTTTTCTTTTCTTTTCTTTTCTTTTCTTTTCTTTTCTTTTCTTTTCTTTTCTTTTCTTTTCTTTTCTTTTCTTTTCTTTTCTTTTCTTTTCTTTTCTTTTCTTTTCTTTTCTTTTCTTTTCTTTTTTCTTTTCCTTTCTCCTTTCTTCTTCAAAATGCTGTGGAAAAGACCTTTAAAAAGTGGGTGGAGGAGGAGGGCAGCAAGAGATAGCTCTGAGGTACATTTCAATCTGCATGGTTCAGGAAGGAAGGAATTTTCAATCTCCTCTCTATCATTTTCGATATCATTAATCCTGAACACTCCATTTTCCATGCTCGCCCGCCCAGGCCCAGAGAGTGAGCGACACATAAAGTGACACATATTCATCACTTGGCATTCAGCGCCGTGAAGGCTGTAATATAATATTAGTGTTGTGTTATCACTGTGTCTCTCTCGCCAGCGTCGGCTGCGGCGACGGTAGATGACATGAATCGATCACCTGTGACATTTTTGATTTGGTGTCACTTTCCCCATTTCTGCCATTTGTTTTGGCAGTTAAGAGGTAATTGTGTGACATTAGCATGGAAAGACTCACTTTCCTGATGCCTCTTCCCAAGCAGGAAGAGGGGGATGAATCTCTTTTGTCTTGTTCCATGCGTTTGGAGAGGCTTGCAAGAGACGGGGTATTTGCTGCAACATCGTTCCCAGGTGGCTCCGTACCCTTCCCTAAAGCCAGCGGGGGATGCAATGTCTGAGCCAGGGACATCTCTTCTGCGGGACGCTGCGGAGCCACTCTCCTGAAGCGGGGAGAGCGGAGGGAGAAAGTGGCATTATAAGGCACCAACAAGCTGTGGGTCCCTGCTCTGGCAGAGGTTTCCCCAGATAACTTTGGGTATGTCACTGAGTCCTCACCAGGGCTGAAACAGCAGCTCCCCACATGGTTGCTGCTCGGTGAAGGGGCACTAAGAGGATCCCCATTCAGGTCAAGACCAAGGGCTTTTGTCTGTTGGAGTCACAGGACCTCATTGCTCCAGCTGCAGACCTGTCCCATACAAGTGATTAACAACATTAGTTACTGGGGGAGGTAAACTCAATTAATTTGCACTGCAGCCCTGAACAATTTCAGCAACTGGCCATGCCTTATCCTACACCGAAACCTGATTCTCTTCTCACTTTTTTTCTGAGCAATGCTTATCTTGGGTCTGATTTGCTCCCACAATATTTCAGTGCACAACGTGGACAGAAACAGGGATAAAGAAGACAAGAACTTGCTCCAGAGTGATGAATACCAGCACCTATCATAGAGGTCATAAAACCCCCAGCAACCAGATGTCCCAGATGGGATGGGACAATCCTGTAATGCAGGGAAGCGGGCAGCATCCGCGCAGAAATGTGCAAGGTGCAGTCCATCCCAGATTTTTGCAAGGATAAAGGATTTTTGTACTTTTATGTCAAAGCATGGCCTTGGCCTAACATGCAACCAATTATAAAGATGTCATTTAAAATAAATACAGAAGAGAATCTGAAAAACTTAAATCCAGAAAGCATCACACCACAGGGATGTATCTGGCAGCTCAGGGCTCACACAAGTCAGGAAAAGCCCCAGTACAGAGAAATAAAATCTTCAGTGCAGGACCTCCAGAGCTACAAGTCTCCAACACCAACACACCTTGGTCATCCCAGCATCGGACACCTTATGCTACGCACTCAGCTATGGGAGGTCAATCACTAGTTTCTGATATGCCATAAACGTGTCACGCAAAGTTAAAAAAGAAAGGCAAAAACCATCAGAGTCCTGGGAATGGACCCCTGAAAACTGAAATATGCTGTGGTTGTCCCTCCGGCTTTTGCTCAACCAGTTAATAACTGGAGCCATTTCTATGTGATGGACCATGTAAAGAGATGGCAATGGGAAGCTTTGCTTTGACATCTGGAGCTTCTGCTCATCTCTTTTCATTGCACTGTAGAGAAGAACCATATCTTGGTGCTGAATCAACTGGGCTGGACTCACATTTGCACTCTTCCAGTAAGGGTTTTCAGAAGTTAATGTTTTGCACCAAATCCTTAAATCTTGTGTCATCCAAAACCACATGCATGGAAGCCACAACGGCAGCCAGTAAAACAGCAGGGATCTTTGCATTTTAATGCATCTTGTCACAGCAGATAAGGTGGATGTTAATACCCACACACTCGCTTCACACCAGGGACCTTTCGTTAATTTAGGAAGCACTCTCCCTGTAGGGAGAATTTTTTGTAATTGTCCATTGGGAGCTTTCTTATAACTTCTGCTAAAGCAGCTTGTACTGGCCACTGTCGGAGACAAAAACCCTCTCAGAACCAGCCGATCTGCTCCCAGATGATGACTTTACGCTGGTGTGCTCCCCGTGCCGTCAGTCCCTGACTGCTCTCAGGGGCAAGCCAGGACCAGATCATGCAATTTCACAAGCGGCTGCTCTTCCGCTGCCAGGGCAGAAGCCGGGCTGGGACCAGAGCTGCAGTGGGGGATGTGCTCCCCAAACAGCCGCCGGTGTGCAGGGTGCCCCGTGCTGAGAGTGAAGGCTGGAGGACATCAACTGTTGGGGAAGCCCTCCTGGCTGGTGGCCCCCACCGGGCTCTTGCGATAAACCACACTCTCGGTGGGTGCCTCCTGCCAGCTGGACCCGTTAACCCAGTCAGGAGACAAATTGTTCTCCATGTCAATTTTCCATTTAAAATGCAAACTAGATTTGACAGAGTAAACTGAATAAAGATTTGGATCAGATAATCCAGTAAAAGCTAATTACTAAAACAAAATGAGACACTGAGACGCAATCTCCCTCCTCCCCTCTCTAACGAGGTTCATTTGATGAGTTCTCTGCCTCGAGTATTAGCACTTTCTATCAAGAAACACAAGCTATTAACTCCTTTTAACAATTTATGATGTTCAATAAACTGATTAGGAGCCCATGGTACATAATTTAAAACCATTTGGATGTCCTATGGCCATTAAAGAGAAAGCAATGAGTCTGAACAACCCTGCTAATTATAGGTCTTGATGACTGCTGATTAGAAATCCTAATTAGGTGTCCTAACTAAATCTTTTCTTGTTTTTAAATTTATTGTCTTCATCTCCTCACCTTGTTTATGAGATGATTTTAGGAAAGTTAAAAACAGACCTTGCCTAAACTAAAAATTCATTAGCCAAATGGAGTAAGGTTCACAGCATCACCAATAAAAGACGTCTTAACACAAGCTACTAAATACTCTGAGTTTGATTTTACTCTGAAGTCTAAAACTAGTTACAGAGTTTGGTGGGCTGGCTTTCTTTCATCTGCCTTTTATTCCCCAATTTATTGCATATTATTGAAAAGCCCCAAAAGTGAAATGTCAAAAATTGCTTTTCACCCCCCTCTTTTTCATCCAAATGTGAAACTTCCCTAGAATGTTAAAATAAAAAATAAATGAAAGAAAGAATAAATTTCTAATTCTTCAGTATTGGTTCAAACTAAAACCATTTTCTGATTTCTTCTTTTTTCCCTAGAAATTTTGAATTTTTTTTTTACAGGCTATTTTCATTGCTGATTCAAAATCTACCCTATTTCTTACTCATTTTTTTAATCAATTCCACTATGATAACATATTTGAAAACCTAAAATCAAAGGTGTATTTCTGATGCAAAATTTAGGAATAACAGCAATGTGAATCTGGCAGCTTGGTTTTCATGTTCAGCCTCTCTGAGCACAATTTTGTGCAATGGGGTGGTCTGCAGGGAAGGAGGCACAAGTGGAAAGATGAGCTTGTGCAAACAGAGATATGATGTGGAAGGACGCCCTAAGAGCAGTTCAAAAATGGTTTCGTTCTTCCACAAAGTCCTGTTCCAACCTGTTTTTCCAGGATCCTTATGGTATGGGTCTGGACAAACAGAAAGGCTGTGCCACTAAGAAGGGAAAAGCAGAGAACCCAGCCTCTTTTGGAAAGGTTCATTAATGGTTAATCCTCCTCCCTTCTACAAGTCTGTCCCTCATTTCTGCTCTAAATTCATTTGCTTCATCTTCTAGCCATTGGGCTTTGTTCAGCTTTTGTCTGCTAAATTAAAAAGCTGTCTGCTACCAGAACTCTGCTTCCTGGGAAGGTATTTATAGATGAAAATCAAGTCTCCATTTAACCTTCTCTTTGTTAACTCAAATAGATGAGCTTAATCTAGCCCTCAGCTGGGAGCACTTTTATGCAATAGCAGTATGATGGGTATGAGTGATGCTATCCTCCTTGGCATTCCAGAGCTGATCTGTCCAGAAGCTTTCCCTAAAATCCCAAACTATGGAGCTCCAAAGTTAAAGCAACAGGAACACCAATGGTTTTCCAAGAACCAAAAATTACTGAGGGTACATCAACACTGACGGCAAACCTGGGAGTCGGATCCCAGTCCCATCTCCATGCATGCTCCTCATCCACCCTGTGCAAACACAGCATGTGACCAGGGATGGGTTTAGCTCATCTTGATGGGGTGGAGAAGCCCAAATTTGGCACAGCTGAGGTGCTCTTGCTCACATGATCTGGAGGAACTAAGCCAAGACAGGGCTTGGCACCTAAGAGCCCAGTGCCCAAGGAGATATCCTAGGCTCAGCTCCTAAAACAATACTGAAACTTTATATGGTTTGATAACTGTTGGACAATAGGACAACAAACATGAGATGGCAGCTTAGCTAGACCGGTCATTTTCTTTAATTTCTGGCAAGCAGTCTGTTGATTGTAGGCACAGATAGATACAAATGTTCATGGAAAGACCTTACAGAACCCTTGTCAGTATAAATATGACAGCCTTATGGAAAAGCATAGATCCATCCTCTGTGAAAACTGTTGACTGATCAACAATTTTTGCAGTTGATGAAAATTTTGCGCTTACACTTGCATTTTTTAAGCAATTGACAGCTGACAAAGAAGCAAAGGTTTTTACTGTAAGAATAAAAATCAAAAAAAGGGGGGGAGTGTTTGGGGTTTGAAAAGAAAAAAAGAAAAAGAAGGAAGGGGGGGATCCAAAAGAGCCATTTTGGGGTGAAATAGCTGTGATAAAAAGTTATTTGACACTTCCAGAAATTTCAGATCAAATGTACTCAACTCCTGACAAATATTTGTGTGAGGGACAAAATGTGAGCTAGAAAGGAGATAATTCCTGACATCCTTCTACTGGACCGAACTGGACCCTCTTGCACAGGTCTGGTTCAGGGCTAGTGTTATTTCCTACAGGTGTTAACCCAGCTGGTGCGTGCTGAGGTCCCGGCACCTCTCTTGCGTGCTCTCTGGACGAATAGCCCAGTTTATCTTGTCTTCTGCACCTGTTTCATCAGTAGCCCATGTAACTATGTGAGGAACATGTTTCTTGCACTGTCAGATAGCCCCAAATCTATTCTTGTTCACCAAACATTATGCCTGTCTACAGGAAGGGCAAATACTGTTTGAAAAAACTATATTTGGAGGTCAGGTTTGGCTTAATTTCAGTGGAAATATCACAGAAACACAACACAAAGTGGAAGTTATAAAGTTTCCCATCCAAACAATCCCACTCCCACTGAACCCACTGCTGGTTTGCAGCCATCCCAAGAAAGGTCTCCTAGGACAGCCCATCTGACGTTGCCTGCAGACCAGGCACGCTGTGAGCCACCCCATCTCCTTTCCCAATTACCGCGGTCCTCCTCATGGATCCACATCTCACGGCAAGGGGCAGTGGCTTGGACCTGGTGCTGACCAGCAGAACGGTCACCCAAATGCAGCCCAGAAGAAAGCTGGTCAGAGCCAAAGGCTTGTCGTTTGTGTTGGTTTGGCACGCTAGCCAAGGGCGTCTCCATCCCTGAATTATAAATATTATCACAATATGATTTGGAAGGCAAAATCTTCTTTCAGGATATGACGTTCTATCCTGCACAAAGCCATCACGTGAGTTTTAATCTGAAGCTTTGCCCTTTAGTTGTGTTTGCCATGAATTTCACTTTCAGTAATACTTACTTAGCACGCGAAAGCATAGGTGTTATCGGCATGATCTCTTTTTTGGGTGATCCACAGGGGAATATTTGACCTTTGCCTCTTTTTAATACCCAATGGAAAGAAGCTGCCTTTCTTCCAGCAAGCTGAGCTGTTCATTTGTTATCTCAATCTGGGATTTAGAAGGATTCAAAGCTGATTAGGTTAGAAAGCATATGGACGATGAAAGACTTTTTATGTAATGGGTTTACACGTCCCATTTGGTAAACAAGCAACCACACTATTCACTCTGAAGAGTTAATATTTTTCATGCTTATTATTTTTAAGAGTCGAATTTTGCCACTGTGGAATATTTTTCCCCCCAAGGTGTTCATGCTGTGGGAGTCTGGCCAATGGGTCTCTCCAGGCAAATCAGCATCAATGACATTTTCCTTTCTCTGGTTGACAGAAACAAAAGAGCTTCATTGGGAACAATGGCCAGTTGTGAATGACCGAAGTGAAATGTTACTCTCTTCCCCCTTTTTTCAATCTATTAAGCAGTTTGGCAAAACTGATATGATTTCCTACTGCTCAGGTCCATCCACATCTGTGCTTTCTTAGACAAAAAAACCCAACCAACAAACAAAATCTGTTTTGGTTTAGATTCTAGACTTGATGATTGCAATAGAAATAATTCAGTATTGATGGCAGATCGACAAATTTAGTCCTCTGAATCATCTACACGATGAAGTCCCTTACAATCAATAAGGCTGGGGGCATATTACTAAAACAATCCTCTTCCTTAGTGCCTAGTCTTGTCCTTTAACAGGTGTGGGTATAATTTTTGTTCTCTGTAAAACACCAGGGTCAAGGTGACGAGTGCAGAATCACTGAGACGTGTGTGGAACAATTGCTCTTTCAGACACATGATTTATGAAGTATCTGACTAATGTGATCATGGGAGCCTGAGAGGAAGGCGAGGAAGCTGGTTAAGAAGTGCTCAGCTCCCCTCTCCAGGCCCACATTTGCATCCCATACCCACAGTAGCATTCATCTTGCTTGATGGTATCTGTTTAAAATTTAGGCATTTCATTTAAACTGATAGTCAAAGTTCCTTCTCAATTCAGTGGGGAGATCAGCACCTGCAGATGATGATTCATGCCTCCTGTATCAGACATCATCAACACCAGATACCCTATCCCTTGGTCACAGGAGATACCTAGACACCTCATTTCTAAATAGTTAGATGAGATGAATCCCCAAACATCCAATTAACCTATATAGATCAGCTGGCCCAAACACATTCACATTTACAAGCAGCTCAGCTCACCATGGTATATCTGAACAGCCTGATGGGACAGGAGAAGAGCAGGGCTGACCTCACACCAGGAGCTTCTTTGCCTCTCACCCAGCCTTCTAACACATGAGCGAGGCCAGCCACCATCTCATGCCACCCATTCAGGGGTGGCCAAACGATAGGGCTGTCTCAGCCTTCCTACCGGTTGCTGGGATGGTGCCAGCATGGAGGAACCAACTGTTTCTGCCAGGTTCCAAAACCACCAGCTAACACCCGTTACCTCTAATGCAGGGGAAAATTGCCCTTGCTATAGCTACTACAAAATAGGAATAATGGCCTTTAATTAGCAATCAGAGTTGACCTCTCTCTGCTTGGAAGATGGCCATTGGTTTTAATTAGACTCCTAGGGCACTACCCTGACATCCTGGCCCCAAACCCTACCACTGCCACGAGTACAATACAAAGCAAGATCTAAGCTGGTCCCATTCTCTGCATGCAGCTCAACAGCTCTCCCTGTTATATTCTTCATCTCCACAAGTTCTGATTTTTTTGACATACCTAAGATGAATATTCAAGGTTTTAGCCCAATTTACATATCTGTAATCCGGCAGTGAGAATAAAAGGTTGTCAGGCAAAATAAATGTGTGTCTCAAGGTCAGACCTGGTTGAAACCGATAATGGTGCTTAACAGCCTATGCCATGCCTCCGCAATGATCAGCATTGCTCTAATTGACAAATTAGCTGTCCATATGGGCTCAGAGGCAATCATACATCCATAAATCCCAATAAATACAAACATAATCTGATCTAAGTTGGATCAGCCAAATAAGTTAAAGCTAGATTTAACACCTTAAAGGATTGCATTTAAGGAAAATCACTGTTAGACAAGATTCGGGAGTGCTGGAACCATATGGTCAGAACGGAGGCCACCAGGGCACATCCCTACCCTGGCTCTCCTCTCCTGGCCAAGCTGCATGGGACTGCAGCCCTGGGCCAGGGCGTGCACGCTGGGGCTGATGTGATGTGGGTCCCGCCCCCAGCAATTTGCACGGGAGGTCGCTATTGGGCAGGACCTCTGAGTCCTGAGGGCTGCACCAGTCAAGAGCTGGCTCTGGATTGGCTGCTGCTCCACTAGTGGGCAGGCGGTGGCCAGGAGTGGGTGGATCCTCATCTTCCCTTAGGCAGCACTGTGGGTAGGGTATTGACCGGGGGGAGAGGCGAAGCTAGATGAACCTCAAGATTATCCACCTCCATGTGCCCAGGTGGCCAAGAAGGCCAATGGCATCCTGGCTTGTATCAAAAATAGTGTGGCCAGCAGGACTAGGGAAGTGATCGTGCCCCTGTACTCGGCACTGGTGAGGCCGCACCTCGAATACTGTGTTCAGTTTTGGGCCCCTCACTACAAGAGAGACATTGAGGTGCTGGAGCGTGTCCAGAGAAGGGCAGCGAAGCTGGTGAAGGGTCTGGAGCACAAGGCTGATGAGGAGCGGCTGAGGGAGCTGGGGTTGTTTAGCCTGGAGAAAAGGAGGCTGAGGGGAGACCTTATTGCTCTCTACAGCTACCTGAAAGGAGGTTGTAGGGAGGTGGGGGTCGGTCTCTTCTCCCAGGTAACAAGTGATAGGACAAGAGGAAATGGCCTCAAGTTGCACCAGGGGAGGTTTAGACTGGATATTAGGAAATTTTACTTCACTGAAAGGGTTATCAAGCATTGGAACAGGCTGCCCAGGGAAGTGGTTGAGTCACCATCCCTGGAGGTATTTAAAAGACGTTTGGATGAGGTGCTCAGGGACATGGTGTAGTGGTGGGCTTGGTAGTGTTAGGTTTATGGTTGGACTTTATGATCTTAAAGGTCTTTTCCAACCTATACGATTCTGTGATTCTATGTCGGGAAAATGAGCCATTGTTCCCTCCCGCCCTCAGGCAGGTGGGTCTGTTCTGCCCGCTGCAACGGGCTTTGAGGAATGCCCATGAAAACCCTTGTGTTCCCGTAATCGCGCCTCTCCGTGATCTCCTGAAGAAGGGACCAATGCAATCAGCCATTCTCTGTGTGAATGTGCTCATCTGTCTTCTCCTCAGCTCCTTCCCCCCTTTCCCTCCCCAAAATCTCTTCTGAATCTATTGGCAATGTCAACCACATTGAACAGAGGTCTCCAGGAGGTGTTTTTCCTAGTTTCCTTCCTGGGAAGTTTCTGCAAGTTTCTGGAAAACAGGTAGCCTGGTAGAGCAGAAAAACCTTGGCAGTTCTTGCAGGAGAGAGAGGTTGGAACCTTACTAAACATCCCAGACCCCACACAGGAGAGTGGCACTGCAGTGATCTCACCTTCTAAACAAGCTTCACAGTTCATGGTGTTAGGTCCAGGCAAATTCCTAAAGCCCTGTTCAGGTGTCTACTCTGGAAGAAGCAAGGATGCTGGTTACCCTTTTGTAGGACCAAAATGTGTGGTCTCCCTGAAAGCTGAGGATCTTGTTGAAGGCATTCAGAAGAACAGAAAACGTTCACGGTAACAATACCTCTCTGCATACTTACCCTGGCTGTTCTTTGAGAACCAGTTTGGCTTTACCCAAGGACATCATCAAAGGCCCCCAGGTCTTTGTCACTATGCCTCTCCAACTCAGGATGGCCTCCTAGTGCTGTCTAGGGCCCTGAAGTGCTGAGGTCTTGTTCATAGCTTGGAGGGTCTGGTCTCAGGGACAAGATGGAAGGATGGACCTTGAATTATCCCAGCAACTGGGAAGGGTGTAGTAGGGTGGGCCTTATCTTAGACACCTCTCAGTGGGGAGAAGGATGGATATTAAAGACAAGAGTTATAATGAGTTCCCCCACTTGGGTAGGAAATGTAGATGTCCAGGGTACAATACACAGGTTGAAATCTGGGATCTTCCCTAGGCCAGATTCAGCTCAAGTCAGCTTCAGCAAAAGGAGAATAGCCCCTACTGTCTGCTTCACCTGTTCTGTGGGCATTTCCTGCCAGTCTGTCCCCTCTCTCATGGGACAAGAAAGGCTTTGACATTGACTGCTTTGCAGACTTTGGAGCCATGGTAGAGATCGGAACTCGAGGAGGTGGGATGGGAGGTGGGAACATGGAGACATTGATCAAAATAAAAAATAGTGAACAGCAGGAGACAGAAGGTTCATGTCTATAAGTCCCTCCTTCAATAAGTCCTGCTTAAATAGCCTTAGGGGCTGAACTTCTTGGTGTCAACCTCCCGACTTCAATTGCCTTTGGATCGAGTTCTGAATTAAGCAGTAAATCACAATGCTCAACCTAGGCACTGGATGGGAGATACAAGAGTTAGACAGTGATTTATGAGAGATTTGACCCAGGGCCAGTGTGCTCACCTTGAAATATAACCTTCATCCTCCTGGATTGTCAACACGTGAAAAGAAACTGAAGTCTCCAGCTTTGCTGCCAGAACTGTTCTTCAGAGGACTTTAGCAGCAAAAAGGGGTTATCAGAAACATTTCTAGACTGCTGCAGCAAGTTTTGGAGTTTCTTTTTGGCTCTGTTGTGGCTGCCCAGAAAAGACTGCCAACTGTTCAATGTGTTGAGTGGCAATTTACTCCTGCACTCTGCTACCCCATCTCTCACATGCACACAAACACCACTGCATGTTACCCACACACCGAATGCATCAAGGCTTACACTTTTTCAGGTTTGAATTCAAATGGTTGCACCATTTTTTACATAATTTCTTATTTAGGTGTCTGGATTGCAATCTCACTATTTAAACATTTCAAAGAGGTGGAAGCAAAATTATGTAAGATTCAGGGAGATTCTTGGTATTCCTTATGCTCATACACTCCTGGGAAGGCATTTGAAATGGCACTTGTATCTCTACAAAGCGGCAAGAAGCTCAGAGACAGCAAATAAGGGATGTTTGTTCACTCTTTCTTCCAGTACAAGAAGTAGACATAACCTAATGACACTAACAAATGGTGATCCAAACCAAACACAAACAGAGCTTGTAAATACATTATGAAACTCCTTGATAAGAGATATTTTGGATGTTAAGAGTTTGTGTTACTTCAAAAGGCAACTGAACAAATTCATGGAATAAAAACCACCAAGAGATATTCCATTCCAAGATACCACTGCTGGCTCTCTAGGACTAACAGCAAAGCACCAGAGGCTAGAGAGTATTCTGGGAAAGTGTCCCCTATTCTTCCCTATACTCTCTCTTTTGGGCACTTTCAGAAATAGGATCAATATTGTTTCCAGCAGACATTTGGCTTAGTCCTGTATGGCCATTCTTGTGGACTTAGGTCCTTTTGTTCCCAGGGAAATACTACTAATGTGGTTATTTTGTCGAGGTCCATTTGGTCCATTCGTTGACAAAAACCCTCCTCATATGCTTTCAAGGTGTCTACATGCATGGCCTTCTCCTGGATACAGTCATAACTCAACAGCTGCTATTGGGTAACCCGTCGCTCTCTTCTGTTGCTTACTGCTTGCATCCAATAGGGTCAGTCTGGTGCAGCAGCTTTCTATATTTTGCGATTAGATTAAGGGATTATTGATGATGATGCCCTAAGCAAACACAGACTGCAGCTCTCCTAGCAACAGGCTGATAAACCTTGGTTCCATGTTTTAATTCCTTGAACTCCATTAAAAGACATTCTTGCAGTTTAAGGCATAATATGTTTGTTTTTCCAGCCCTAATGAGGATTATTAAGCCATGGGTATCCAGTAACTACGCTTGGCATTAGCATCCTTTATGTATACTTTTCTGGGCTCACTATCACAAATTTCCTACCCTTTAGATCTTTTAGACTAAAAGAGAAACACAAAGATAAGAAAAGAAAGAATAAATCTGTGTATGTATGTGCAGGCACATATAAAGCTCTTTTCCCTAACCTAATCTTTTTTCTCTGTTTCCATGTGTGGAAGATTCATTGTCAGATGGAGTTCGAAGGCCTAATCTATGACTCCCATTGACAAAAATGGGCTTTAGCTGAGACTGGCTGAGAAGACAAAGAAAGGGAGCTCTGCAATTGATGGGGCGGAAGATGAGAACAGAAAAAGTAGCCAAGAGACATATGGCAAAAGCACAAAGAGACACACAGAGACAAGACAAAGCTACGGGGTTTAAGCAAGGCTTCAAGCTTGCCTATCATACACATCTCTTATGAAATGACCCATTTAAATTACCCATTAGCTAATCCTCCCAGCCACTTTCAGGCTTTCAGCGAGCATTAGGGCAGAAGCGTTGCATGGAAAGATGCGAAGTCTGGGCCTCAGCCCAGGTACAAATCTCCCTTAAGTTGGATCAGTCTCAGGTTTAACTGAGAGCCTTTGGAGCACTATGGATATTTTTGCTGTTGCAAGACTTTAGGAAACAACACTGGAAACATCCTTGTGGCAGAAGAGCTCCAAGTCCTTTAATACCATGAGGGGACCCACTATGATCAGTAGGAAAACACAGGTTAAAAGCCAGAGCCAGGAATACCAGCCCTCTGTTGGTTTGGTTGCTTTGAAGACCTGCCAACTACAGCAAAAGAAGGTGGCAGATGCCATGGTGGCAGAGCTACGGTTGGGAAAATGTCCTCCAACAACAACTGGAGGCACCTCTCCACAAAGGATAGGTTTGCTACAAGAATAGGTTTCATTTGGTAGCTGTCAAACTCATTCACATAGTGCTTCAGTTCAGTCAGTCCCACCCCTAGGCTCACGTGAGCTACAAATCCAGGTCCCTGTGTGCAGGCAAGGGTGGACAAAAGCTGGCTCTGGGACGTTGAGCCCACCTGCAGGTGAGCAAATACTGAAGGATCTCCTGGCACAAGGAGAGGGAATGGGACTCTTCCAGATCTTCTATAGGAGGACCTTTGTCCCAGGGTCAGTCCTCAGCACACCGGAGGGAGCGTGGCCACCGGCCTGGGGTGCTCACTGCAAACACACCCAGTGGGACAAAGATTTCATTGTAGGACATCTATATTTCCATGTTATGGCTTCTGTATTTCTATTCTGACCATTGAGTGCATGGGGAGGGGGCAAGGGAGAAGGGCTAGGAGAGGAAAAAATAAAGCCCATGGGGACGGTAAGTAATAAAAGGCTGCAGCAGATTTGTCACACTATTTCATTTCTTATTAAATTGCATGGTCTCAGTAGAGAGGGACATAAAAGAAACCACAGATTCAAATACCTCTGAACTCCGGAAGTACTTGGAGATAGCTCTAATTCTTCATTTATCATTATTGTATCTACTAAGGGAGGAGACATATATTTTAATTTGCATCCCAAATTGTTTTTTAAATATTCTTATGTTAAACGAACAGAACTGCTCCAAAACAGTTTTGATTTTCTACAACTATCATTCATGTTGTCCCTATTAATTTTATTTAAAAAATAAAATCCACCAGAATAAATACTTTATTACAACTTTTTTTGCCTGGGAACATTAAAACCTATAGGTGCTGGAGCTCCCCATGCAACACAGCTGTACTGATTCTCAAGGTTATGTGTGTTTTTTGTGATAGAAGGCAAGAGTTTAACTAAAATGAGTAAGAATTAGAAATAGAGGAAATTCAGAGGCTTTTTTATATTAAACTCAAAGCCTTTCCCAGAGCTGAGTGTTTCAGGTCAGCTGGAATTTGCCTGAACTCATTTCTGGATTTGAAAGCGATCTTAGAAACCAAAGCCTAAGTGGGGAATGATTTACCAAAGAAATACTCACTTCTGTGCAATATTCTTAGTAATAAAAAGAACTATTTTCTTTTCTTTTTAAAATGCCATTGGAAGTCAGATTTCTTATCACCTGTAGTTCCTCCCTGCCCCAAGATCAACCCCATAAACCCAGCTGTGTTTACAGCCTACGTGATGTTGCTGCGTGAGAACCCAGAGTGCAGCTCGTTGCAAAAAGAGGGTGACATTTCCTAAAAACAAGACTGATAGTCCCGTGCAAGGTAGCTGAGCTTGGGCAAGCGAAATGCAAAAATTAAAACCCCACAAAACCTGAAAAGCAAAAGAGGTAAAGAAAGCCCTACAAAAACCATGAAATACTGTATGGGATTCTCAAAAACGGTCTCTTTCAACGATCATTACATTGGTGTTAGCAGTAATTTGCAGAAACCTTTTCCACCTGACTCTTGTGCATTCAGAGAGACGTTGTCACTTCACAAGGTGTTGGGCAAATAAATAGGCCTGATCCTGGCTCTAGGTGAGTCATTTGGACTGGGAGTGGGTGGAACGGCGGGCAGATGCTCGGTGGATGTGACCAATCGCCCTTCTCTTTGGAAGAAAATAAACAAAGTTTCCTTTATTTACTCAAGGTTTTAAATAAAAGCTTGATTTTCATGGCACGACTTCTGAAAAGAAAAGCTTCTGAAAGATTTTATTTTTCTACAGGAAAGCACAAGGAATGTGCTTATTTAGCTGAGATAAAATGATAATTCCTAGGAAATCATTGTGGATTAGGGACCAAAGCGATTAGAGAGAGAGAGATGATATATTTATGAATGTGTGCATAGCCCCGCTGGTTAAAGGGGTATTAATCCCTCTTAGTCTGCAAAAGGACCTTCAGACTGCTCAAGCAAGCAGGGCTTAGGCACTGCAAGCTTCCTAGAAAGTCCTAAATCTTCACATTAGCTCCCTGCGTTTCTTCATCTTAAAGTCTAAGCCGTTTTCTAAAGGATACTTCCATAAACAAGCCCCCTCAGAATCTGCAAGGATTTGGAAATCCGGATTGGTGAAATTTTTTAAATCCAAGGTCCAAGTGGATAGAAGAAGATTAGGTTGCACTTAAAAAGGCCACCTTTAAAGAGACAACGCTGTCCTAGATCATTATTTAGGCTGAACTGAAAAAGAAAAAGAAAGAGAGGGGAAAGAAAAGAAGACAAAAGAGGAGAGAAAAGGAGAAAGTACTGCGTCTGAGATTCAGCTGACTCAGTGTCCTACATGGTCCCAGAGCCTTTCAGGGGGCAGATAATATGTGTATCTCTGCCAAAACCAACACCGCATTTCTCGTAGAGTATTCGGGTTACTTGTGACTGCTTCCTCACAAATCTGAAGTTGGCAATTTGGCAATCGAATGCATGTGATGTCTCTCTATAGCGCTGTCAATGTCTCTAAAACTAGCAATAGCTCAACGCATGACAGGATGTGTGATTAGCATGTGATGAGACCTCAAAGTGGGAGGACTGACAGTAAATCCAGTAGAAAAAGTCTTGTTGATGCCTCTGTAAGAGGTGAGGAAGGTCTTGGAGTTCTTTGGAGCTCCACTTCATAACGTGACCTGACTGCAGTCAGTTGTCTCCAAGTCAAAGACGCAAGGCATGAGATTTGGGAAAAGAGCAGTACATCTGCCCCTGCACAGAGTAGTTGAGTAGTCATGGAGCAAAGCTTGAGGATGGTAAAACAACACCCTACGTTATGCTTCACAGTATGACACCTCCTTAGCTGTTCTCGCATTTCAACAGGCTCGTGGGGTAAGTGGTGAGAGGCCGCTGCCCACCTGAGAGCAGCCATGGCATGGGTGATTCCCAGAAGGAGAATTTTTTTTCCAGTCTTGCTTCAGACTGCCTGGGCAATATGCTTCTCTTTCAGCCCAAGGCAGAAAGGCCTGGTTTTGTTCACTAACTTCGTAACAGCTTTCTTGTTGCTTGTGAATGTATACTGGGACATCACAGGAGATTGCTAAGGATTAAATAGTCCCCTCCTTCCACAACCTTCCTCAATTGACATTTCTACTGTCTCTTCCTATTGGTTTCTATCCTGGCTTTACATTTAATCTGCTCTCCCTTCTTGAAGTACATCGATAATACTTATAAATTGTATACCTCCCGTGTTTTTAAGGCACACACTGCCTTTTGAGATGTATTCAGCTTGTTATGAGCTTTATGTGGAGTCCATATGTGACATGTCAAAAGACTAAAGGACAAATTTAATGTCTGTCAAGATAATGCAGCCCCTCCTCCATCAAATCAGAATAACACAACATATAAAATGAGATTGTTTAGCATATTTGTGACTCTTTTAATTAGGAAGATGAATGGATTTGTGGTGAAGGCTAGAGAAAGGGACTCAAAAGGCTTTAGTTCATTTTCTAGCTTGTCTATAGGGTCTCGTGGGATCCCAGACTTATCCGTGACCCGTTCTGTGCCCCAAATTCAGAATGAGGATGGCAGTTTTCTTTCCTCCCATTTTCGGGAATCACTGTAAAGGCTGAGCTTCCCAGGGCAGCGGTCTACCCACGTGCACAGCACCGAGCACAACCAGGGCTGTGACATCCACCAGCACTTTGCACTGCTGAGCACGGATGACCCATAATCACCAGCCGGCTCTCTTGATATCCGAGGATGATTTATAATCATGCCTCCTTCCTTTCCCCAACGAGCAGATCCTGAGAGCTCCCCTCCTGCCAGCAGATCCCCTGCCTTAAAAAGGACTCTTTGTAGGACTTGGATTTTGTGAGTTTAAGCCCTGACATCTCCTTCCCCCAGAAAAATTTGCGGAGCCATGAAATCTTTAAAGTATTCCAACAAGTCTAGTATCACTTTACAGACTAATGCTAATGAGATCATAAGCAATTGACCAGAAACAAATAAATAATTCAAAACCTACTGCAAGTGTGAAAAGTATTTAAATGCTATTGATAAACTAATCTACAGACTCCATTAGCAATTCAGTCACACAGCACCTGTATTGATCGGTGAATTTAAGCACATGCACAAAAACAAACCCCAAAAATACAGCAAGCAAAAGCTAGCTTGTTTAGCAGTGCTTTAGCAAGCAACTTCATTAACATTTGGGAGTTTACTGTGTCATTTGCTCTGGGAGTTTTCTTGCCTTGCTGTTTTATAGACTGTAGCAATAGCCTGAATGCTGTATCTATGGAGTAGTTTTAACAAAGCTTATATTTTTGTCTGTAATATGGATTAAAAATCATGCGGTCATTGCTCCTTTTAAGGCACCTACACATTGCTGAATTAGCTAATGCCACATGTCTACCCTCCAAAGTCTACTTTTGGGCTACAGACAGTGTTGCTTCCTGATGTCCTGGCTTGTTCAGCCTTTTCCCTCACTGCTGGAAGCGTAACACGTTGAATTTCCTGCTAAAATGCCTTTTTGGGTTATACACATAGCTGATGCCTATGCTGTGGCCCCTACAGCACTGGGTGGACTTGGGTGGTGCTGGTGCGGGTCTGTGTATAGACGGACTCTGCAGGCTGTGGCTGCAGATGAAGCCCTTAGGAAGGGCTCAGCAGATCAGACGCATCCACACGGAGCTACTCAGGGAACCAAACTTCTTCCGTCTGCCTCAGGGAGCACAAAATGTCCCATTTGGCATGTCATGCTGGCGTGCCCCTCCGCACCCTAGCAGGTAGCCCTGCACCTCCTGCATCCAGCCTCGCCTGGCCCCAGGTCCCTCGTTTTCAGCCCTTCCCAGCCATGAGACAGAGCGAGACTGTCACTTTGCCACCCCGGAGGAGGCGAGGGCTGGTGGCCCATGGGTCCAGCAGCCGAGCAGAGGTGAGGGCTGAATGAAGAGCAGCCCTTTCAATGGAGGGGGTCTTTTATTTTTCCCCTTCCTAATTGCTTAACACACCAATCTCTTTAACTCAAGGAGTGTTTTGCAGCATCGGCTTCATTCCTGAAGACATTGTTGAAGGCTGGAAAAAAGCATCGGGCTCAGCAGTGGTCCTGACAGATGATATTTGCAGCTAGGCCTCCGTCTCCTCAATCCACCCTTAGGCTCAGCCAGACCTGCCAAAGCTCCCTTCTTTGCTCTTTCCCGCTGTCACCCAGCAGCCTGCATCAGGGCAATTACCAAAACAAATCAATCTTCTCTTGACAGTTCATTTACACTGAATTAATTTGGAATTAGAAACCGTTATTGCAATTGGCAGCTCCTGATATTCCCAATACAACGCGGCATCTGCAGGGAAAACAACTCTAGACCCCAGCATTTGAATTAAAAAGGACAGTTCTTCCTGATTGAGATATAAAACCAGAAAGGATTTTTTTTTGCTCCAAGTTCTTGTTGGTTTTGCTGGCAGCAAATCGAGACCTGTGGTGTCCTAAATAAAACTTTCTTTATGGTGGTACGTTTCTTTCTCACTCAGAACAGTATTTTTAATATTTCTGCATGGGGATGAGACACCTGAGTCTTAATTTGCACCTTTTATATCATGTTGGATCCCACAGTGCAGGGGCATGTTGGAAGAGGCAGTCTAAGCAATCTTGTGCCCATTTCACAGGTAAGAAAACTGAGACACAGAGAGGTTGAGAGGTGAATTTGCCTGATCTGGTTTCCCCCTCTGAAGCCTGCAGTCTGAGCTACTCCCATCATCAAAATGTCCTGCTTTCCTTCTTAAACAAACAAACAAACAAAAAACCCACCCAAAAAACACATTTTGTAAAAAAAATTAAGCTTTCCAGTACACATTTCAGAATCCTAAGGTTGATCATGCAACATGACATGCCGTGTTACACCCCCTCAATGTATTTATTTACACTCCTGTCTGAGGGGATTTGACCCAATATCTCCCACCTCCAAGCACCTATGTGTTCAGCTCTAGGATAACTTTAACTCTAGGATTTGCTTTAACTTTTAGTCAGCCCTGAAGTGGTCAGGCAGTTGGACTAGATGATCATCGTAGGTCCCTTCCAACTTAAATATTCTATTCTATTCTATTCTATTCTATTCTATTCTATTCTATTCTATTCTATTCTATTCTATTCTAACCTATAGGACTTCTTAAAATTGTTTACCAATTCACTGGGCCAGAGGAAAGACACACAGACGCACACAAATATAGGGGATAAAAGATGCTAGCTGTGATGTCTTCTACCAACCTCTCTGATACCTACTACCACCATCACCGTTGTATTTTGTTCATGGGATCGGGAGTCCTTATTAGGTGGACACCATGGGTACAGGAGGCTGAGAAACATCTCTGAGACCTGACGAGGGGCACTGAGCTGCTCAGCCAAGGCACGATGGGGATGCTCCCAGCAGGCCCTGCAACACATCTCTTCAGCACCTGGGAATTTTAGCATTGCAAACTGACACACCAGAAAGATTTAAGGAGCACCCAGGGTCAAGCAGGAGCTGGGTGGTGGTTCCGAGGCTTTACAGCTGGACTGAAGGGCTTAACATGGTAATTGTGAACTTATGTCCCTTTGTGGTTCTAATCCCTGATCTGTTTCCTGCTCCACCTTTGCTAGGGCTGGGCCGCACCAGATTTCTGGGTTTCAGTGGGTTGTTCTGTAATTCTGGTATGTCCCTCTGCTCTGAAACAGAGCTGGAAAGTGTGCCCATGGAGGGAAAGGAGAAGGAAAAACAATTATGTGGGGCTTAATATATTGGTTCCTGCTGCCTTCAGTTCCCATCCCACAGCACCACAGGAGCATGGGATGTATCTGCAACAGATAGCCAGGACCTACAGCCAGTTCTTGCACAAAAATCTGTGTTGTACCCCAACAGTTCCTTCACCCTCTCGATCATGGGCTTGTAGAGCAAGAGCTGTAGATCATCAGCATCCTTCCTCTGCAAATTAACAATATCTAAGTGTATCCCTGTGTAGTTTATCCCTGGCAGAATTTCATTTTATCCTTGTTGCTAGCTGCTACAGAAATCTCCATGGTGAATTCCCATGTCTTGCTTGGATTCCTTCTGATCTTTCTAGGACATAAAATTAAAATGAAATAAAATGAAACAAAGCAAAATTTCAAATGAGACTATCTGGTGCTGAGACCTACTTGTTTTTATGGAAATGAAGTGTAAGACCAGGCAGGTATCTGCAACTTCTGTTGATATCAAGAAGCCTGAATTTCTCTCTTCTCATTTTATCGGAGACCCACAAATTGGAAAAAAAAAAAATCTCCAGTAATACTGCCCTCAGTAGGACTTTTCCCCTGAAACTCAAGATACAGCAGAGACTTTTCATTTTATGCACAAAGAAATCAAATATTATGCAGATGGTCAATAGTTATTCATCCCTTGTCTCTTCCTCTCCCCTTCTGCATGGTCTATCACCAACACACAACGTACCCACTCTACATCAACTCCACACACTGTGCTGTGGTGCCAGCTCACTCCCTGAGCAGGTCCAGCGTTCAACACAGCAATACCATCCCCTGACTCAGTCTACTGAGTAAAGGTGCATCTGGGCTGGAATTTACCTGTGCTCGCAGGCTGTTGGATGAGAGGGTGGCTGGATCACAGTCAGCTGCAGACCTTGAACCCAAATTCCCAGGAGCTGTGGTTGGTCAAAATTTTCATCCAAATCTCCACCCGTGAACAAACCCAAGGAACCAACCCCAATTATGTTCATGTCAATGGTGTTACCATTTTAAGCACACGCCGCGATTGCACACCCTACGCACGCGCGGGGGCTGGCAGCTGTCGTTTGAGGGTTCTTCTGACACGTTCAGCCCAACTCGCCCTGCTGCAGATCCGCTGAGCTGGGTGGCGATAGCACCGGGGTGAATTTTACCCCTGGAAGCAACAGCACAGCATCCCAGCCCGCCCCATCACACTCTGCATACATAGCCCTAATAACACGGTACTCCTGGTTGTGCCACACGCTAGAGATCTATGCATTTACACCAGCCTCCAGGCAGGGGAAGGAGTGCAGGATCAGGCACCAAAAGCCTACAGATACCTCCAGCAGCATCTCTCTCTGCTTTGGGATCTCACACTCAGCCTGGTCTTTTGTACCGGCATCCAAGAGGCTAGAAATACATGGTAAATTTGGGTGAGGGGCTCATGGCCCAGCTCCAGCTCCAGGATATATTTACTTAAATCTCTCCCTGTGCCAGGGCAGCTTCCTTGCGATGCTTAACTCCCAGTGTCTTTGTTGGGATCTAAGCACACACTTACATTTCAGCAGATGCCTAAACACTGTTTTTAATAGAGATGCTTTGCTGAATAGGGCAGTTGGAAATGCTTATGCTTTACACCAGCAGAGGATCTGGCCCACAGGCTATCAGGCATATGGCTAATCACAACAATGCCGAATTAAGCTATTTAAATTGCCTACAGAATGCCAGAGGGTCCACGTGCTTTTTTTTTTCCCTTGGTAAAAGTCCTCTTTGTTATTATTCTGATGACCAACTTGGGCTGCTTTGCTTTGTCATTTTTAGTCAGTCCACAAATTCCCTGAGCTATACAATTTATGGTTTTATCACCAGTTCCTAAGCTTTACTACCCCGTCTCTCCTGCATCTCAAATAGTTCTCCCCTTTAAATAAACCTGCTTCGTTTTTTTTTTCATAACTTTCCAAAGCAGATAAAAAATTCTTGAATTTCTGAAACATGCAAACTGATCACTGTGGCATTAAGAAATCTTAAGAAGACTTATTTTAAGGGGTTTTATTAGGGAAATTCCTGCTCTTTAAGATATCTGTACGGTTGTCAAAAGCAGTCACTTTTGCAGATGTTGGGGCTTTTCTTACACTAATCTCCGAGGAAAGCCTGAGCCTCAGAGATCACTTAGCAATTTTTAGATTTAAGGAGATGAGAAGAAAAAGCCAGGGAGCTGGTCCCTCTTAGGGTCAAGTCTTATTTGAATTCAGAGATCTCTTCGTCTAACATGCAACAGTGTCGTTAAGATGACGGCTAATTAATGCAAGATGACTTCAAGAGATTGCATTGAAAAAGAAAAAAAGAAAAAAAAAGTGTAACCTAAAGAAAAACCAAGCCCGGCCCCTCCCCTAGGAGAAGCAACACCACAAAACTGTTTCCACCGGGTCACCAACAGCAAACCATCACCAAAGCTAAGAGCCTGCAAAAACGAGTCCTTACCCAGACCAAGGGTGGGCTGGATATAAAATGTTTTTAGATGTGAACCAGCTCTTAGATATTTCTCCTGGGCCAGGCTGCTATCTGTCCATCAATCACAGTAATGCAACCCTTCATTTTTGTCTCTAGATGTAAAGGCATTAGGCAACCGTCCTTATTTTGGATCTCTATTAGTTCTGTATTTGTAATTTGGCAAGTCTTTAACACCTTTTTAAGCTTGAAGAGCACTAAGCCAGATCTGTTCTTCTCTAATCACATCAGCTTATTTCTGATTTCCAGAAATTACAAGGAACACAGCCAGGGGAAAGGCCAGGGTCTGGCGCAAGCACGCGACGCAGGGCTGTCTCTGTCTCTGTCTCTGTCTCTCATGGCCACCAAACCCTCTGTCCTTGCTCTGTTGGGAGGTACCTGCCTCCAGTGGGAGCCACCCCGGGGAAGCAAAGGCAGCACCTTGCCCCTCTGATCAAAAGCCATATCCAATGCACGTGATACTGAAGGCACTTGGGAATATTTGCTCCCGACCCAATCCCTGCAAACAGACGAGCTGCTCAGACTGTCAGATAGCTTACTAACCCCAGCCTCCTCCTCCTCCTTTTTTTTTCTTTTTAAAGCAACACAGATTAAAGGAAGCGTGTTTCCATTTGGTACCCATTTGCAAATTAGCCACAGTTCCCTAACATTAGTGTTATTAGGTATTTTTCTCCAGCCTCTTCCTTTTTTCTTTTTAGCCTATGCAATCCAGTTGTTTAAAACAGAACAATAATACATACATATACATAGTAATTGTATATATGTATACATAACATTTAAAACCAACCCCAAACTATGCCCAAATGTATATTTCTCCCTGTCTCATAAGTCCTTTAATATCTGATTAATGTCTATTTTACTCCTTCCCCCAGAGTATTTAGTGTGTGCCTCACTGTATAAATCTGCATATATTTTGCGGATCTAGGGGAAGAACTGAAAAAAGCTCTATTGGTTTGACTGAGAACTTGCTCAGAGGAGCCAGGTCAGATGATGGGAGCAGTTTTGCAGTACAAGGCAGCGATGTGTCCATGTTTGGGGTGCAATCTAAGAATTAATTAATTATAATTAATGAGTGTATGAATTTTCTGGTGTAACATTGACATACGTATTTTCCTTTCTCTTGGAGCAGGGTAGGATTAGTACTTCCTCGTGTGGATGTAGCTATGGTATAATTTGGTAGCAGTGATTTCTTAGGTCAATCCTGATACAGCGTGATGGAATTTGTGTAGACAGCGATACCCCTCTCCATGATCCAGCGATTTCATGGGGAGGGAAGAAGCGCTCGGGTGGGTGTGCTGACATGTGAAGTAACACACATCTGTGTGTCTACAGTACACTACGGACTGCAGGGAATTGGATTTTCTCTGGGGGTTGCTGCTTGCAGTGTAGATCTCAAAAAGAAGCTCTGATCTTTGTGCTACTGATATTTTCAGTGGCAGCCTTTCATTAAATGATTTGTTCCCTTCAATATTCTTTGTCTGATTCCCTCTGTCTCAGTTTGAAAGGGCCTGATCCAGTGCTCCTGGATCAGAAGAGAGAGAAAGACTGCTCCTGACCGCCCTGGGCCTTCACATCTCTAGATGTTTTGCTCAGCCACGTAGCCAGTTTGTGCTATAGAGAAACGAATGGCCACATTGAAAATTTCTTGATCAATTTGGCCAGCAGCTACTTTGGCCCAGCTTGTGAAATAACTCTACATGGCCTGTGGGTTGCTTATGGCCAGAAATGTACACGATGACAAAAAAAGCAGATCAGGTATGAAATAACATCCACACTTGGCCTAGGAGTATAACAACAAGTTGAGTTACTGTTAACACTACTGGTAATAATTAATGGTCACCCTGTGACAAGCCAGCATTTAGTGGTGAGCAATAACTCCTCCTTGCACAGCAAAAATTCTTGGTTGCTTTGAGTTTTTTATTCTTACATTGTTGTGACAAGCATAGTTTTAAAAGCCTGCCATATAGCAGCTTCTTCAAAATGGAGGATTTTGGAGTCACCAGCTCTGGAAATGTGGATGCTCCCATTGACACTTAGTGGTCGCACCATAACGTCTTTATTGTTGCTGCTGGATCTGACCTCATTGAAACTACAAAGTAGTTTCACATTTCCTTTGTTTTATGACTGCAGACATTGCTGAACTTCCTGCCTTTCCTGTAGAAACCTGGTGCTTCAGAGAGGGTTTTTTTTCAATCAGAGGTCAACAGATGGTCAAAACTGAATGTGTATAAATGAAGGAAAAATCTTAGGAGCTTTTGATGATATTAATTATTTCAGCTTTTGGAATAAAACTGTCATTAGTCTTCATTGCCTCTGGTGTCATCTGTGGGAAAGTCTTCATAACGCTTTCAGATTCTTCAACCTCTTTCTTCTTTGCCACTCAAGATGAGAGATTATTCAAAATTAGTTGAAGTGATCTAACCTGGAGCTCCTTATAGGAGAAATAGCAGTTTGGAGGAGACCTGGGATCAGGCTTCCCATATAAGAGAAGGTTTGGAAGATTAAAGTAAGCTCAGCTCTGGATGGAGTAGAAGTGATGAAGAAAAAACTTTAATCCTAGAAATATGGTGTGTTTGCATGTAAAACCATACTCTAAACAAACTGGTGCTCCATCTGTTCAATGCGATTTCACACATTGCTAAATCTAACCCTACAGTAATAAATTAGAGAGAATACCTCCAAAATTCTATTCAGCAGCAAACTCCTATCTGTGCTTTCAACTGAGGATGCTCCACTGCATCATAAAAGTTTGAGGCGAAATCAGTTACTTTGGGTATCTAATCTCTGTGGGTGGCTTCAGGGACATTTCCCACTCCCACAGCATCCTCATACGTGTGTGAGGGTGGGTTGTAGATACTGCAGAGGTCACTGGGGAAGTACAGCCAGCTGCAAATGTTCCCATTTTCTAAGTCAGGTTCTTAATAACAATTGTGAGGTTACTTTAGCTGTTAGTTTTTAAGCCAATTTAGATACCTTCTTACTTGTTTCTTGGCTGTACTTGGCACACGTGAGACCTATAAACTCATCTTTTTTACAAATGCAAACCAAGATTTCCCTGTATTCATCTGACTCCCGGGCAGGAGGCTTTAAGATAAATACAGATGTTCACAAAACTCGCAACAAAATCACAAGTGTTGGCAGGCATTAATTCCATACAAAGAAACTCCACTGTTGCTCTTTTCCACTTGCTTGTGCTACACCTCAGAGTGGGAAATTATGACTGTCTCCATGACAAATTATGTCTGGCTGTTGTTATTCTGCAGGCATCTCTTCCAAGGGTAACACAAAGCCCGATGGGCTTTTCAATGGCCTTTATAGTCAGACTCCAGAACACTCTGACCATCAGTAGAAGAAAACTCCACCACTTCATGGGTCCTTTTCTTCAAAGACTGAACTCTTGGCAAACATCTGTCTCTAAGTTCCCGCAACCCTTCTGCCAAAAGTCTGCAATCAACTTTGTAATACAGGACAAGGAATAGCCTAGGAATTATCCTCAGACACCCCAAAGCCCTTGACCACTGAACTGCTTCTAACATTACTTAAAATCTTTAGCCTTTTAATAAATAAGTTAATAAAAACAAACAAAGAAAATAAGCCACCGGAGGTGAGACAGGTGAAAAGATATGATGGAGGCTGGTTTTGCCTGTCATTGCCCCAGGTTGGGTGCTGATGAAGTTAAAGCCATACAGAACGCCTAATAGATGTACAGAGATAAAATGAAAGAGAAGAGAACAGAGCACTGTCAGTTCATCTCTGAGCCAGGATAAATATTAACATTATCAGACTACTGTGAAAAATCCTAGAGAGGGATTACAACCAGAGATTCCTTAGAAGAAGCAGGGGGGAAAAAAAGAAAGGAGAGAGATAAATGGATGCCTTTCTGAATGCTCTGAAGGCAGTGAGTAACACTTTCTCTCAACACCTTGTCAAGCTCTTTCACAGAGCAAACAGGGCTTTCATTTCACAGCCTCTTCTCCCTACTCAAGGGCCATGGGTAGATCCTAGAAAGAAAGAGGATTTTGGAAACTTGTCAAGTGGCGGGAGGGCTTTTCAATTGGTGTTTGAAAAAGAACTCAGTGAAACCTGATCTTGTGTTATCACAAGTACCACTTTCCTTTCCAGCCCCTGCACCCGCATGCTCTCTCGTTCGCCTTCCCCTAAGATCTCCTGTCAAAGGGAAGTTCAGGAGAAGTATGTAGGGTGACCGTGTTAGGTTTTGTCATGGCCTTTGCAATGGAGTGAACAAGATGCTCGTGGGCTGAGGACCGCAGGCAATGCACACCAGCAGCTCTCGAGAGGCTTTTGCAGGTGCATGGGCAGGTCTTTGCCCCACATGCCCGAGAACCACTCTGCCCTCCAGCCAGGAGCACCTCAGCTGGAGACCTACGCCCCAGCCTAACCAGCTCCTGAGCTGCAGACCTGACTTTAGAGCTGTGTTTTCATCATTTCTGCAGTGAAACCTGCTTCCCCCGCCCCGCCTTGCTACAGTTCACCTTCAGCTCAGCTAGTTCCTGGGACAGGAACAACTGTTCCTGGGACCAGGCTGGGAAACAGGTAATCAAATGGGTCCGGGTTAAAAATTAACCCATCCCCATAGCCCTGGTTTATTATTAACCTAAATCATGTCAAGATGGGGAGGAAAAAGCTGGATGGGGATGAGAGTTCTTATATTGCCTTCACAACGCAGGATAACTCCACAGTTACAGATCCAAAAATCCAGAATTATTCATCAAATGAGCAGCCAGAGACTAGCTGGGCACCCAGGAGATATATTAGTGTTTGAGCCAGGTACCAACAAAGCACAGATGGCATCTGTGTGAGGAACAATTGCAGTGACTGGACTTCCTCATCTCTGGAAAAGAAATTATTGAGGAGGGAAGTGATAAAGATAAAATAGGCTGAGGAAGGTAAACAGAGAATAGTTGTTCACCTTTTCTCCCAGTTCAAGAACTGGGAGGCAATCGCTACAACTTGCAAGTGGCAACTCAGACCAGCTGGAAAAGGAAAAGTAATTTTTCACCCAAAGCCTGTTTAGTCTGCAGAGCTCCTTGCCACTGGACGTAGTGAATGATGAAAGGCAACTAGAGAAATTAATGGAGAAAATAAATTCATTTTGGTTACATCGGGAAGTCCCTTGGCCACACATTGGGGCTTGGGAGAGTATTCTGGCAAAGGATCACTATGAGTTTATGGTGTGACATTCCTTCATCAGCACTCACTGCTGGCCATGGCTGGAGACGGGATGCTGAGATGGATCAGCCTTTGCATAGATATTGGCTACGTTTATTGGCCTTTGAAATGACCGGTGGAAATGGCACTGTCATTTAACACAGCACTAATAGATAACATGTTTGTGTCCACAGCCCTGCCAAAGTCCAGATTTCTCAGCAGTTATTCTGACTGATACTAAAACTGCCAGGTCCAAGTTTTTAGCTCAGTAGCGAAGCTAGCGATGGACGTCCGGAGCCCAGCACCCACGTCCTCCAAATCCACATCTGGCAATGCGGTCCCCACTGATAAAGGAAGATCTGGGTTTCCAACAGCGGCTGTTCTCATACTGATCGTTAATCTGAGCAAAGACCCAGGGCTGATTTTCATAAGTGCTGAGTACAGACAGACCCTACTTAAGCCAAAAGGAGCTGTGAGCCTTTGGCGTCCAAGAGAACGAGGCTGAACCATCAAAATCTCCTCTGCTCAGAAACTCTGCAGTACTGCAGTCAGCTACCACCGATTTGCTGTCTGGTCACTGCTGGGGAGCTGAGCTGTGCACAGAGCGTGAGTCGGGGCTGGGGATGGTCCAGGGACTGTGAGGACTGTGCCATGTACCTTCAAGAGTAGTGGCAATGCAAAGCTGGTAAATCCTATGACCATTTTGTGGAAAAGGGGCTTCTTAGCAAAGGAGGCTTGGTGTGTGTGGGGCCCTGCTTTGAGACCCCGCAGCCTCACATCTGGGAAGGGTTGTCTTCAGGGTGTAGCATGATGAAAACCCATTCCCCATCAGGAAGAAGGAAAATATTCCCCCTCCAATTTGTTTAGCACTGGACTGGGCAAAGCATTAAACCCACAACACAGATTTACCTCCAAGCCTCCCTCATGCTCCTCCCAGAGAGGAGGGCTGACGGGTGTTTTATAAAAATCCCCTCCTTCTGTATTTACTTCCTAACCCAAATGCCAGGAGACGGTCGACAGCTGGCTTAAATCTCCGCAGCTCAGCAGATCAGCCCTCCGCCCCCCCACCCCCTGCCTTTTCTAATAAAAATTAATTTATTATGATCCAGAGAGTTGAAATTAATCTGCCTCCGGAGAGGCTGTGCCTGGCGAGGCCCAGTGAGGAGGGAGGCAGAGGGCTCCGGAGGGCACATTAACAGTATTGTTGTGCTTAATGTTGTGTAGCCGCAACATCTGCTAATTTAATGCACGAGCAGCCAGCTGCCTCCGACAGCTCCTAACAAGAAGTGGGCAGCGGGGAGAGGGGGAGCAAGGGGAGGTTTGCAAGAGGATGAAGGTGTGAGGAGCTGGGGCTGCTCTCCAAGCCCCTCATTCCAGATCCCATGTAATGGCAATGTTTGTTGATGTGCTCGTGATTAAAGCCTTGGGGGATCGCCCCAGCGTGGACCTGCTTCTTGCTCCTGCAGTCGGAATCTGGGTGACATCCAACCTCTGCAAAGGCAATGGTGAAGGGGACACCAGTGGGTTGAAAGCCCTGTTTCACCCTCCATCTGATGGGACAAATGCAGCAAGGAGTGAAGCACATGCTCTGCTTAATCCAGCTGCACCCAGAGCAAATAGAGCGAGGGATGGACGTCAAACCAAAACCACATGGAGATGGTGTAAGGGAAATCACACCTGTACCAAGACAGGTTTGGTGTTATTCCCAAGCGGTTCTTCGGAGCAGTGGGTTCTTGTGAGATATTTTTGCAAAAGTGTTTCTTCTTCTGCCAAAGCTTAAAGAGGAAAAAAGTATCCCAATCCTCAGACGACAAGAAAGGTTCCCCACTTATGGGGTGATAAGCAACGTAAAGTTGTTCAGTAGCGTTGTGAAAGCAATGTTGTCATCTGGGACTCAAGTGGCTGGCAAGTCTCTGAGCTGCGTACAGTAAGCCTGCGTAAATAAATACGGAAATTTGCTGGCTGCTCCAGGCTTCACTCCCTGGACACCTGGGTGCACGTGGACCCCCACTCAGCACAGGCACCTGCAGGGACCTCAGAGGCTGCCCTGTGCAGGGCTCAGACCGACGTGGGCTGGGGGATGGCTCTGAGGTTTGCAGATCTTGATGTGAGTGGAAGAAAAGGCAGAGGGGAGGTTTTGAATCCTCTCATGAGGTGAGTTGCTCCAAGAGTGGGTCCAACCTCCTTTCATAATCACACCCAACAATGCCTGTGTCCATGCCAAGTCTCATTCGTTTAGGAAGGGCCCAAGGGTTGACTCCGTGCTTCCCATTGCCAGAGGATCCACACACTGGGAGAAGTTGGTCATTGGAGAAGAAGCCAAGGCTGGGCAACAATTTTGATTTCTACTGGGAAATGGAGAAAGCCCTAGGGGTTTGAAAACCAGGAGCAAAGAAGCCATGGCATGTTCTCTTACACAGTGGTGTCACACAGGAGACCTAGGACAAGTTACCTTGCATCAGCTGCTCTGCAGCAACTGCCTGTGGACAGGCTCTTAGCCTCAAAAAAGAGGTGATAATTCAAAGCTGCTCACTACGTTGTGGAGGAGGAACCAGGATTCATATCTAGTACCTGCTGTAGGAAACGGCTGACGGTAGCTCCACAGGGAGAGTGGGTGGGAGAAGCCAGGGCTATGAGACCCCAGACAGTCAGACTGCTCATACCCGTATGGTGAACCCCCATAGGAATATGAGGTTCTTGGTCCTTAAAACTACTGGGACATCCCCATGTCCCTTGGGCAGAACAATTTCAGGGCCCTGACAGATCCTGCCTCCAGGCGAACCAAGAGCAACACAAACAGAGTGGGAAGAGCTACTGCATTGGACTAAAAGAATATGGTAAACCTCTTAGGGAAGGGAATGAAATGATTTTTCTCAAATAACCAACATAAGGATTTGAAAATGAACATCTCTTAGTATTAATTTAATTAAAGCAGCATGCTGCCTTTACTTATAAAGCTAGAAGAATCAGTCTGTTTAATGGGTTCTCAGCTAATCAAAAATTAATTAAGCGTTTAGTGGGGATTCCAAATCCCTGAATTGGATTTAAAGAAGCCTGTTTCCATGTCTTTTTCAAGTGTTGCTTGTTTTACTATAACAGGAGACGTCTTTGATTGTGCAGACCTCCCATTATCCCTGGCTTGCAGGTGATCAGCCTTGAAATTCATTCTTGTTAGTTGATAGCTGCTCCGTTCCCCGAAATGACTGTGACAGAGCATCACTAAGTCTCTGCCAGCCCTAGAAGAGGGCTCAGAGCTTTCCTTTGAGCATTGTGCCGTGCATCTCCTCTCTAGTTCACAGGTGATAAAGAATGAACAGCAGAGCGGGGCTGAGAATGGGGAAATCTCCCCCTTATTTCTGAGGCTTTTTGGTTATGCAGTGGGGAGCGGCAGTCCATTAGGTGGGCTCCCTCCCTCCACATCTCTGCTTGCAGAGGTCCTAATGCCTTTGTTCTCAGTAAATATTACCTATTGCACCCTTATTCCCTCTCTCAATCCCTTTCTCACCACTCTACAAGACAACGTCCACCACTGAGTGATGGAGTGCAGGCAGCAGCTATCATAGCCTGGTCCTGAGCTCGATGAAGATGACTTTCAACAGCAATGTGTTTCAGAAATGCCCTTTACCCAGTCCCTTCTCTCCCTGCCCCTTGCCCCCACCTCTCCCCCTGCTCACCACCCATGTAAACCCCTTCCGCCTTGATGCAGAGAACAACCCTAGGGAGCGGATCCGGCTGAAAAGCAGCCTGTCCATTGAAAAGCAAAAAAATAAAATAAAGTGTACTTTAACTCCTATCAGTTCTCCAATCCATTTCTCAGTGAGAACAGTGGGGTGGGCAGACGGGACCCAAGAGGGAAGGCTGGTGCACAGGGAGATGTAGTGCTGCCTGAGCCGGCTGCCTGCAATCACTGCTCATCAAACTGCACCCTGCAACGGAAACCACGGCCCCCAGCCTGCAGCTGGAGACAGCTAGATTTGCCTTTCATCTCTGCAGATCTTTTTTTTAGCTATTCAGCATGCTGACAATGTAAATAATACCAATAATATAAAAAAATTAAAATGCATCAAGTGTCAGGCAGGATGCAAAATTTTTCTGCCTCTTTTTTGGATGGGGGGTAAGGGGTGGAAACTTAATAATGCTCTACCTGAACCCCTTAAAGCACAACATCTTTGAAGTAGCAAACTGGCAAATACACTCAATCAATTATAAATGAAATAATCTTCTTAAAATATTAGAGATTTGGGTGCTAAGCAATACTGGAAGATTACGGAGAGAAAATCAGTTTTAGAGCTTCCTAAAGTGACAGAAAGAGAATAATCGGAAGAAATGGTGAGAAGTTTAAAACGATTATGTAGATTTGTGTCAGTGAAAATGTCCCAGCAATCCTTAGCCGATCTCTCGTACACTGGAAATAGATTATGCTCAATCTTTTCTTAAAGGGGCAGGTTTCTTTCAAGTGTGGGGGTGGTTTAATTTTTGTTGTTGTTGTTTCTAAGCACCTTTGCGTTATTTTTAACCTCCAAATGAGGCTGGGCCCAAGGGCATGTCTGTGTTTCTTTGCCTTGCTGTACTGGAGGTGCACACGCTGGAGCAGGGTTTGGGGTACACTGATGGGTATGGTGAGCCCATCTCCACCTCACAGCATGACACCCCACACAGAGCAGCCACCGACTGGAAGGAGGTATCAGGCCTGAGATATCCATAGGAGCAGGGCACTCAGTCCTGCTTCTGCTTGGGCCAGGCAGATATGGAGAGATCTCATCAAAAACAATTGGGTTTCCCCACTGGAAAACACCTCTGAAGTCAAGATTACACCCATCCTTACAGGGAACAAATGCTTCTTGGGTGACCCTGGAAAAACTGAGGTACCCGAGTTTGAGCGAGACTCATTCCCTGTCTTCCTGGGGCACGAGCAGCACCAAAAGGGGAGAGCAGAAAGCCGGAGAGGGAACAGGAGCACACAAGGGGCAATTTGACCCTGGGTTTGACACAAGCAGGTTATGGAGAGTCTGCACTATGTTTGCTTTTGTGGCTGTTGCGATTAAGATCCCGTCTGATCATTTACTGGCTCTGCATTTCACATTTACAGCCTCAGTGCAGATTGTTGGAATAATTTGGAGCTTACCCTTCACACACTCATAGGCTCTTTAACACAACCTCCAAATATATCCCCAGCACAAAGGATTACATGACCTGGAAAACAGCTATTCCATACGATCGCCTTCTTTGGTTTCATGGCACCGCTTGGGTTTGAGATACAAGCCCAGGAGACCTCATGCCCCAAGGTGTGATGCTGGCATGGGTGTGGGGAGGAAACTGCTGGACCCAAGAGAGGAGGGCAGGAGCCCATCAACCCCCAGGACCCCAGTGCTGGGGTTCGCAGTCAGAAGCAACAGAATAATTCAGAGGAAGAAATTAAAATAGGAAAAAGGCACATCAGCGTCAGGGCTGCTTTTAAAGATGGTGCAATTAAGCCGAGGGGTTGGTGAGAGCTGTTGTTAATTGATAGCAAAGGAGAGGAGGCTGTCTCCCGGGAGAAGTAGGTAATGTAGGTAATCTTCAGAGAGGATTTGCCTAAAGAGATGGAGGTTTGGGAACAGAAATTCCTGGAGTCAAGCGGGGTTGGAAGAGGAAGATGAAATCTGGTTTGTCAACAGCCGGCAAGGAAATGTGGAGCCGCCAAAAATCAGCCAGGCTCTCTAAGAAGATATTGCTGCCTTCACTTAGGACCCACACATCAGTTCACCTCTGGAGTCATGGATATTTTCAGTAGGGGAAAAAAGCTTTTTTTCCTAAATCAGATACTTTTAATCAGGAAAAAAAGAAGTCATCTTTTTTACAAAGTGCATTTTTTCACTTAAACAAGAAAAATCTTTATTCTCATGTTTGGAATTCTTTCCCCTCATCTGCTTATTGCTTTCCCTACCTTTTTTGCCCTTACTTCTTCCTTTCCTGAGGGCCAAAGTGAAAAAACGAACAAAGATAGAAAAAAATTTGCAAATGAAAACCTTTCCTAGAGGTGCTTGCAAAAGGTAAAAGTGAAAAGCTTTCCTAAAAATGCTGGCAAAAAATAAAAGTGAGCACAAAACTTAGGATTTTTAAAAGTTCCCATTTTTCAGCATCTCTGAGCACTGGAGGTGTTTTTCTTTGGGTCTGGGGGAATTTGGGGGTCATGCCAAGTTATAGCCACTCTCTGTGCTGCTCACCCCCTGGATGCCCGTGGCTGCTGTGGTCTCACCACCTACAGCAGCTTCCCCAGAGCAACTTCATCTAATCCCAGCTCTCCCTGGGGATTCAGACAGTCGGAAATAACAGCCCTTACCTGTCGCCGATGGAGAGGGTAGGCAGAATTAGCTAATGTTTGTAAAGCTCTTAGCAGATGACAGTGCTGTTGTGCGCTACTACTCCCATATTATAGCTGGGTGCTGCTTGATAGTCAGGCATGGAATCAATTTTTGAATAATGGATATTAAAAATGTCAACTATGACACCCAGCCATAATGCCTGCCGTGTGCTGAGTGCCTATATATTGTTTCACACACTTAATATACAGTGGAGGCACTGTAATTACTCCTTGCTAATCCCCACACTTTATAATCTGCCCGTACATACGAAACCTGGCCGCCTCTTCCCACCTCTCTGCAAAGATTTCAGAGCACAAGCTGCACCTAGCTGTCACTGCGCTAAGACACCACTATTTTTTTTTTCCCAAAATATTGTGAATTGCCAAGCAAAGATTTACTAATTGCACTTATCCAGATCCCTAGACCTGCTCTCAGCCCACATCTATCACCGGCAGGCACTTAGCATCGCCGGGATGGAACAAGCTGTCTATCCAGAGAGCGAAAGGCAGAGCTTTCTTTGCAGAGGCCCTTGAATAAATACCGTCAGAAATGATGCACAAAGGAAATATGTTTATTTGCGGCGGAAGCTATGGGAAATGTGGGCACAGAGGGCTCCGTCTCACTTAGAATTAGGCATCTGAAAACTGAACACAGAGTCTAAACAAATCTAGGCAAGTTTTCTCGACTTTGTTCATAGTTACTTGGGCTTTGAGCCAACTTCTGCTATCAGCCTCTCCTGTTAGTTTAGGGAGATTCACCCTGTTTCTGCTAGACCCATCCACCGATATACATGAGGGGTAGGTGAGGTTGGGACAGGGACACTGAGTAGCTGGGAAGACCGTGAATATCCCCAGGCTGGGAAAGAAGAACCTTCTCACCAACAGAAATACTTTGAAATAGTCCTTCCAGTTAGAGCAGAGGGGCCTGAAACAACCAAACTAAGCTTCAGGTAGAGCTTGATGGGATGATGGGAGGGATAACAGAATGACTTAGACTTGTCCAACCTCTAGTACAGCCTCCTGCTCCAAACAGGGACCACTTTGAGGTTAGATCCAACTTCAGTGTTATATCAGGTTGCCCAGAGCCTTGTCCAGCTGATCCTTGAGTATCTCCAAGGATGGAGATCCCGCAGCCTCTCTGGACCTTTCACAGTGTTGACAACAGACTGCACAATATGGTGCTTGCACACAAAGAGAGATGCCCAAGAAGCCAGGAGGTCCCAGCCTGTACTTCTGCAGGGCTCCTTCTCCTTCAGAAGCCCAAACCACTGGATGTGGGAGAAGGTGGCCAGAGAAGGAGCAGGATAATTCAGAAACCCTTCACTCCCAGCTGGTGCACCCTTCACTGCTGTAGGTGGACTTCCTAGAGCAAGGCTGTGCTGGCCTCAAAGAACAAAGCAATGCAGAGACAGGCATCCTTTGCTGGATTTTTGGATAGGCCTTCATAGTAACGCATGGATGGCAGGGATGGCAGTGGAGAGAGAGGGAAAGGGGAGAACACCCAAAATACTAGCCTCCATCTGCTTCTGTCCAGCTCACCTCACAGCCCCACTCTGCTGCAGGAAAGGGGTTGCACATCTGCAATCCCTTCGGAAAAGTCCCCACCTCTCCTCCCAGTCCTCCTCCATCTCGTTGCTTCCAGGCAGTGGCACAGAGGGACTGCTATTAGGGAATATAGCTTTATTAATTAGATCCTGGCCCAGTTTCCTCACAGGAGAAGGAAATTACCTGTGCTTGAGCTGAGCAGGAAAAGCCTCTTTTCGGCTCTTATTGCACATTTCATCTCTCCCTCCACCCGTGGGTTTTGTGCTGTGTGGACAGATCCTGGCTCCCGGCTGGAGCTGGGGCACCACGACAGCCCTGCCTGCCGCACGGGACACCGTGCAGGGGAGATGCTCCTGGAGCCAGCTTCAAGAGCTGCAGTAACAAAAGGGACTTTCTGCCATCAAGGCAGAAGAGGGAGAGCTTTGCTGGGATGGTGGCTGGATTTTATCCCTCGAGCTCCATCTCAGACAACTCCCCACTCCTTGAAAGTATTGGGACTCAAATGAAGTCCGATATGCCACCATGGATCAGGCAGAGCCACAACGCTGATGACCTGAGGGCTCAGATATAAAAGAAAGGGGCCTTTGCTCACAGTCACCCTAGATATAAAACCTCAGCTGGCTTTAGAAAACAACCTGTGGGTGTCATGCATGGAAACACCATAGAGGTACCACCTCCATCTCAAAGTAGGTGTTTACTTACGTATCATAGAGGTAAACTGAGGCATGCAACAGTGGAGAAAGAACCATAAGTTGGACCCGAAGCCTGAGGGCTTCATCTGCAACCTGCCCCCTTTTCTTTTTAGTGGAATTGCTTGGCTTTTTGTGTTATATCACGTTGGGGCAACCCAGGTATAGACTGGGGCCCCAGGATGCTGCATGCTGACACACAGCAGAAAGCCAGTCCCTGCCCAAGTGTCTCTCATTCCCCAGCCGTACTGATGGAGCAGGGGTCAGAGAATAGGGAAACCTTCTGTTTGCAAGAAAGTCACAGTTTAAAAGGAAAAAACACATTTACAAGCCTGTGCAAAATGTGCCCCTTCTGCACATGCTCTGCTCTCTGTGTTCAGCCTTTACCTCCTTAAAGTCGCTTATGGGGTTAGCTCAGAGTTGCAGCAGACTAACACCACTAGGTCTCAGTTCACAGCACCTGAGGATCCAACTTGCTTTATTTTAAACCTAGGGAGGGCTGGGGAAGCAGGCTGACACCCACCCGCTCAAGATTAACGATATCAGCACTGTGGCTCCCTGCACACACACGGCACGGCTGCTGCCCGCCGCTCCGGGAGCCAGCTGGGTCCTGCACCGACCTGCCACGCACAGACCTGGCATTGCGGACCCAGAGCTCTGCGAACCGAGTGAGACAGGCAGCATGCCGGCCTGAAACGGCTCTGAGCCCAAAACTCGATTATTGCTTAACTTTCCTGCCAAGCCTCCAGGTCCCTCTGTGCTAAATCATTCCCCATCGATCCATTCCCATTATAAAGCTCCTGTCTCCCCCACGAGCATGCGACTCCATACGACTCGACTTCCAGCACAATTGAGCTCGGACCCTGAAAATCAATACTGCAGCAACCCAAGGATCAGAGGCCAATGAGGTCTTTAACAAACGTGTCTGGTGCTCTTGACTTGAGTAGGCTTCAGCCTACTTTGAGGTCCTTTCTGATCCATCATGGGTTTGTTCAAGTTGTCATAAAGCAAATTTGCAGTCATTGATCCAGGCAGAATGAAGTTGTGAATATCAGATGGGGGAGGGAGGGGGAGAATAACCCTAGAGAAAGAGTTTTAATAGCTTATAGGCAACACATGTCTGAGCCAGAGGAAAGCAAATTAGGAAAATGCAAACAAAATAAGCTTTTTCTATTTTTTTTTCAGCCTTTCTTCCCTCTGGAGAGGGAAGCTGCCTTGGATCTTAAGAAAAACAAAAGGAAACAATAACTATTATTAACTATAATATAGGGCTGGGTTCTTTCTAATGGATGAGGGCTACAGCTACATATACTTGAGATATTAACCATAGACCATGCTATATCAGGATAACTTATAAATATATAGAAAATAACAGGCCAGATCCTTCTCTGCCATGAAACCATGTGGCTCTCCTGAAGCCAGTTCAGCTCCTGCCAGCAGACAGGACCCAGGGAAACTCATTTCAGAACAAAATAACTGAAGAGGGAGGAAAGTTGCTTTCCATAAAGTGCGCTTCTGAAGACAAATGACCCAACCAACTGCAAAATGTATTAACGAGACTTCGCTATGCAACAAATTGTGCAAAAGCCAATTGAATTTAATATAAGGGTCATTCATCTCCCTGGCTTTTTGTTACTTTTAATTCAGCTCCAAATCTTTTCAAAACTCATTAAATGAAACATAATCAAAATTCACATTTCTGTACCTTTTCTTTTAAGTCCAAATCAGGACCCTAGATCCAAACACTCCCAGCTTGGCTCAGCTCTGCTTTCAGAGCCACCACCCGTCCTCTACAAGAGGATCCAGACTGGGATTTCCTTACAGGTGATGTCCACTTCGCTTTCACATTACCTAAAACATTGGCACATTCAGAGCAAATACAAGATGTTCACTGAGCTTTTAGTGGCAGTTCTGGAAAAGGAGGAGAAGCAGCCAGCAAACCAGGAACCCTCCTGAGCTCTGCTCCCGCAAACCCTGGGGAGAGGAGCAATCCCTGCCTTCTCCCCACAACCTTTGCCCTGGTGTTTGCCAGCTGGTCTGTCACAATATTCAAGACAGGTCCCAGTTATAACCCCCGTTGGGCTGTAATGGGTTTGCTCCCTGCCGTGCCGAGCTGGTGGAGTCCCAGCACACATCACTCCCACGGCAATGCTGCAACAGCGGAGCTTAGCCAGGCAGTGCCCTGGGTCGTCCGTCCCTCTCCCCATCACCACTACCCTCCCCAGCCCGCCAAATCCCTACCCCTCTGAACAGCTCAGGATTTGGGGATCCCCAGCCTCCTCCAGACAGAGCAGAGGCAGGGCCAGGTGAGCAGCTTCCACGCAGAGATCACTCTGACATTGGTGGGAGCCACCGAGTACCGAGGAAAGACAGCTTGGCCCCGTGAAATGGAGGGGGCGTGGGGAAGGGAGCTATCGCAAGCACATTGGAAAGCAGGGGCTCCCCAGATAATTCAGCAACGGAGTCATCGTGGGTTACCCCATCGATAATTTCATTCCCCAAACTTATGCACCCATGTGCATCGGCACTGCTGCGATGGGGGCACTGTCTCTGTGCAAACCGTGCTGTGCTCATCGCAGCCCCCGGCTCCCCGTTCATTTCCAGGTGCAATTCAAAACAGTTTGGTACCGCAGGGTATCATGAGCTTGCTCCATCCTCTCGCCTGATCTCTGACTAGCAGCCTCTCTCTGCCCGCGGCTTTCCCTGTCACTCAAGATTTGTCCCTTAAGAAGTCCCAGTGAAACTACCCTCGGGTTCAGTCGTCACTGGCTAGACCCAGAAATCCCAGTCCAAGAAAGCATTTCAACTTTTCTCCCGTCACTCACTGTGGCTGAGTAGTGACAGGATTGTCCCTTTTACAGGAAAACCCATGATTTCATTTTTCCTGCCAGTCCAAACTGTAATGAAAACAAAAAGCACTGAAATTTCTCATGCTGCTCTTCCCTACCAAGTAAAAGTGAGTTGAGGTGGATGAAATTAAGTTTCCTTTCCAATTTTGTTCACATTTTTCACGGAATAGTTTTGGTTTGATGTTTATTTTAAACAAAACCACGAAAATAGTCTGTTCTCTCACTCATGTATTAATGAGACTAAAGCACAGTTTCCCCTTCCGACCGGTTCTTCTCCTCTAAAACCTCTTGCTCTTCTCATATCAACGTTATCCGGCACAAACAGGCTCAGAGAGAAATTTCCAGCTGGGTGAATTTGCATCTTTGCATGCTTGGCCATTTCCAGGGAAGTCAATAGGGCAACGCAGTGATTTAAGCACTTCTCTGGAGCGGAGCTGCGGTACCTACGCTGTCCCCGGCCCTGTTTCGGACTGCGGTGATGGAGGAGCGAACAAGACCTCCATTCCCGATGAACGGAGAGAATCAAGGTTTACCTTCACCGCCCTTCATCCATGTGTGTGAAAACATGCCTCCCTTAAATGCATTCCCCTTTCGAGCCATCTTTCCTCAATTCAAATTACTCCTTAATTCCTCCTTTTCGAGCGCACCTGACTACAAGCTTTTCCTCATATCCATCAGTTCTCGTGCTCACCATAATAGTCTGTGTGAATGTTTGCTTATATTACTGCTGCTTCCAAGTTATGCTGCCTCCACCTTGTACTCTCTGCTCCATCTCCATCTATTGCTTTACCCGCTGCCCGTCTGAGAGCGGCTGCACGCACTTCTGCAAAGCGTTATCTCATTATTTCAATTCTATCTGCTAAAGCGTTTGGAGAGATAGTGTATTAAAGACACTATATAAAAATAAATTGAATCGAGAGGAAATCTATATACCTAAAGTTGTAAAAAGGAATAGTCTCTGGTGATGACTCCATTTCCAGCAACGGCATTGTAACAAGCCAGAGCCCATCTCCCGGTTGAATTTTAAATAGATCTGCTCAAATTGAGCAGAGCTGGCCAGGCTCGCAGGGCTGGGGCTTGTCCCAGAGAGCGGGGGCTCGAGGAGGCCTGGGAGAGGGGTGCAAGGAGCAGGGGACCGGTGCCGCAGCCCAGCCTGCCCCCCTGCCCGGGATCCTCCGGACCACCGACCCGCCAGCACAGCTTGCCCAACTCAGCTGGGAGCTGCGAAGAGGGACATGCTGCCTCTCGCTCAGCCAGTCCCTTGGGCATCATTCCCCCCATTTGGCATTCCCTCCATCACTAAGGTAGCTCCACGGTGCAAACCCTGGTAGCTGCCCCTGTGTTGGTCACAGAAACACAGCCCAACTTTCCTCCCTTTGCAGTCTGCCTCGGCAAAGGAGACAGGCACAGTCCTTACGTGCGGAAAAGCAAGAGACTGGCGGTTTCAGATCCCTCTACAACCACAACGTACTAAAATGGGTTTGCCGCTTGGCTAAACGACTATAAGGCAAGAACTTGGGTTGGACAAGTGGTCCAACAGGGAGCTAGGCACAGGTTTCTGGGCCACGCTGCCAACCCAGAGCCAAAAGAGGCTGATGAAGTTCCTGGGTCTATAAGCAGGGAGGCAAGGAGGGATGATATCTCTGCATTGCAGAAGAGAGCTCTGCTGGGCTGTGGAGCAAAAAGGATCAGAGTTCCTAGTAAGGGACTTAGCAGAAAGCAGCTCTACATGTGAAATCTATGACAGGGCTGGCAAACCCATCCCAGAAATTTGGGGGGCACCCCCAAGTAAAATAACCTCTTTGCATAAAGCTGTGCATCATGATCTTAGCTGAGCTATGGTCTATGAGAAACCTTTCTCATTCCCGATTACTGCAACTCTGAACTCTCCTCTGCATCCCTGGGAATCTGTAAGATACAGAAATAGGAAGGCGTTGCCCCACTGGTTTGTTCTTGTCCTCACAACACCCAGATCTTCACCGGTAAGTGACGGGGAAGGGAAAACCGTGCCATGAACTTGTACACTGCAAGAATGAGCCAAGTCACGGTCCCGATACTCCGCAAGACAGGAGGCGATCCATGGGGAAGGCTTTCTGCCAGTCAGTCCCAGAGCCCTTCTCCCTAATTAATTCATCATTTGTCTATTTGGGGGAATGGCTCAGCTGAAATGACGTCTTTTTCAAGTTAAAAAAAGAAGAGAAAGAAAGCAAATCTGACTTACGTCACAGGTTCCTCCACCCCTCCTGATTCAAAACGTTCTCAATTCTCTATTTCTTGCTTTACAACTTTTAATGTTAGCATTCGAGCAAATTGAGGGAAACACTTGCCTCCCAGTAATTCAAATTAAAATGGTAAGAAGTAAAGCAGAATTTTTCATTACACCCGAACCAAGGTAATTACATCACTTTGTTCAGGAAGATTTTGTTTGTCATTTTTCTCTTGGTCCTGGTTCAGAATCATGTCTCAAAATAAATATTCCCAGCTGGAAGAAATATTCTCCCAGCCTTGCACGGTGACCACCAGCACCCATATAATGCTTTTGCAAAGGAGGAGGGACATATAGCCAACCACAGGATGCTTCCAGCACCTCGCGCTACCTGCAGCCCTGAAGAGCAATGACTTGACAAGGTCTCCCCAGCATCATTTACTCTCTCCGTCTTCCCAGGACCTGAAGCTTGATGCCAAAAATATATTTGTCATTCTTTGACTTGTTCAGGGAACAACTAGTTGTTACCTGCATCCCAGGTATCGAATAGCCCAGTTCAGTGGCTTTGCTCAGGTGGTGAAATTCAGACCCTTGAATTGCTCAGGACTACTGTGTTTTAATAGAAATATTAAATCTTCCATACTGCAGTGAGGGAACCAGTGGAGTAGGCTATAAAGTGGCAAAGCATCTCTCCCAGAAAAGCAACCTTTGCACGTCTGGATCACAGCTATTGCAAAAAAAAAAAAAGGTAATAATAAACCAAATGTCTGGAGGAATTTCTCCTCCCTATCTCCCTCTCTTTCCAGCTCATTATTTCTTTATAAGGCTCATTACTAGCAGGTCTGAGACTCGGGCACTGACCCATGAAGGCCTGGAGGGAGTAAAGCTTTCAAATGCTGTCAGACCCAGCTGGACCGATTGAAGAGAGATGCAGAGAGACGAGCGAGGTGACAACCGAAGGGACGGGTTTCCTGGGGCCCTGCGTTGGAAGTGGCAGGATTAGGCTCCACTAGTACATGCCCAGCTCTGTGCAGCCTCAGCATTTCAGCTTCACTGGCAATATGATTTTCCAGTATGCCAGACCCTGAATCCAAAGGGGATTTATTGAAATCCCAGTAGAAAAACTTTAAGTGAACAATGTCCAACAAACAACATCGGTCTTTTCTGTAACCATTCACCAGTTCAGGAGCAAGTTCTGCCCCAGCTGAAGCCTACTTGTATCAGGACTGTTGTGCTCTGTTCCCATCCCACCATACATTTCTGTGCGTTCCTGTCCCCTTACTCATGCTCCTGACATGTGACAAGTTGTGTCAGTTCAAAGAACTGGTCTAGCTGAAAACTAAAAGAGCAGGGAGGGAAAAAAAAAGGGGGGGGGTGTAAGAAAACCAAGAGTTTTTTCAAAAGCAAAACACACTTTCATTTGGAAGTATCACTGTGTTTAACTGCCTTGCTTGTTGGTTGGGTTCCTCCTGAGCAGCCAAACCCAGGGATGATGCTCAAGCCCTTGCTTTGATAAGGCACCATGAGCCCAACATTGAAGCTGAATGACTCTGCAGGTGCCCCTGCAGGACCACTTCTCTACCCTGACCTGGGATGCTGGGATTTTAAGACCTTTTTGGAGGATTTGAAACCTCCCAGAGGACCACAGTGATGGTAGCCTGTTTGCATTCATATTCATGTGAGAGCTGGAAAGGTTCTCATCCTCATTTTGACCATATAGCTCAAACTTTTCTGCTGGAGCCTCCACTTCTTTCCCCAGTCTCTCTCTAGACCCATTACCCTATTTGCTTGGCTGAATTTCCTCCTTGCAATATGCCCCTACCAGCTTGTTTCAATCTGTGGTGTTGATTCTCCCTGCAGTGGACGTTGTATCTGCTTTTTTGCACTCAAGAGCACACCACAGTCCTTCTTGCATCTGAATTTTGGTTTTGCTAGCAAGAGAGGGGCAACACTTAACTGAGTTTGCAGCTGAGTAAGCCTTTCTACTGTGAACTCTTGGGAGAGAATATTATCTCCTAGTGGTGTGCGAAATGCCTCAGAGAAGGAACCACAACAGGTTGGTGGAAAAACACTGTAATAAATAACATGCCTGATGGTCATAACAGGCAAGTGAGGACATACGACATAATCGGGGGATAATAAAGAATCTCACCAGGCTTCAGGAGCGTGGGGCTCAGAGAGACACAGAGCAACAAGCCAATGCCACTGCCGGGCTCGTTCCTTGCTGCCAGGAGTGAAACAACTTCATTCCAGCCACTGAGAAGTGGTTTGCGAAAGCCTCGGATATATTCACTGGGGAGAAAATTACCTGTCAAAAGAATGATAAAGCCACGGTGTGCTTTGCTAGTGGAAACCATTTGTTCTGACTGGTGATGGGGAAGAGCTCAGGCTGCATCACGTTCCCCTGCTAAGTCTTTTGCTGCTGAAAGAATGGATGCAGGGGAAAGTATTAAAGAGTAGCATCCACATTTACAGCATGGTGAGATGTGTTCTTGAACAGCTCTTTTATTAAAAGTATGCAATCCTCTGTATTGCCATGCTTAAGGTTAAATCCATGCACTCATCTGCAAGCCTGAGCCTTCAAGTAGCATGTACTTTGTAGGGACTGACATGGTTCTTGATGTGGCTGTGACAGAGGAAATGTGCCACGTGCACAAACCAAACCACCAGCAGGCATCACTTGTGCTAGAAAAAATCAGGCAAATCACACCCACTTACACCGTGCCTGGGAGCAGCTCTGTAGATGGCCCTATACATGTTTTTGTAGGCAGTTGGAAGAGTTTTGCAGTGTGGGTCACGTACTCACAGAAGTTAGGGTGGAAGGCACTTTAAGATGTCACTTGTTCCCATGTTTCTCCCCTGCTTTAGCCAGTGATGCAGTGCTGATAGATGGATTTTGCCCATCTTTTGGTCTAGATACTGTTGAATTAGGAGGACTGCAGCAAGGGGATCAAGGGAAGTTATCATCCCCTCTGCTCAGTGTTGGAGATCCAGTCTAGGATCTGCAGGTCAAGAGGGAAAAGCGATCTGGGGTATGTCCTACAAGGAGAGATGAGAGGAGCTGAGCTTGTTTAGTCTGTCAAAGAGGACTAAGGGGGCATCTAATGCTGCTTACAGCTAACTGGAGGTGGTTAGAAAGACAGCAGAGCCAAAGCATTTCTCAGCAGTGCCAAACAATGTAACATGGAGCATGTAACATGTCAGCCTGACCTCGGTACCAGGGAAAATTATGGAGCGGTTCATCTTGAGTACGCTCAACAGGCATGTGCAGGCCAACCAGGGGATCAGGCCCAGCCAGCATGGGTTCATGAAAGGCAGGTCCTGCTTGACCAACCTGATCTCCTATGACCAGGTGACCTGCCTAGTGGATGAGGGAAAGGCTGTAGATATTATCTACCTGGACTTTAGTAAAGCCTTTGACACTGTCTCCCACAGCATTCTCCTAGAGAAGCTGGCAGCCCATGGCTTAGGCAGGTGTACTCTTCACAGGGTAGAAAACTGGCTGGATGGCCGAGCCCAGAGAGTGGTGGTGAAAGGAGTTACATCCTGTTGGCAGCCGGTCACAAGTGGTGTTCCCCAGGGCTCAGTACTGGGGCCAGTTCTGTTTAATATCTTTATCAATGATCTGGATGAGGGGATCAAGTGCACCCTCAGTAAGTTTGCAGACAACACCAAGTTGGGCAGGAGTGTTGATCTGCTCAAGGGTAGGAAGGCTCTGCAGAGGGACCTGGACAGGCTGGATCGATGGGTCGAGGCCAGTTGTGTGAGGTTCAACAAGGCCAAGTGCCGGGTCCTGCACTTGGGTCACAACAACCCCATGCAACGCTACAGGCTTGGGGAAGAGTGGCTGGAAAGCTGCCAGGCGGAAAAGGACCTGGGTATGCTGGTCGACAGCTGGCTGAATATGAGCCAGCAGTGTGCCCAGGTGGCCAAGAAGGCCAATGGCATCCTGGCTTGTATCAGAAATAGCGTGGCCAGCAGGACTAGGGCAGTGATCGTGCCCCTGTACTCGGCACTGGTGAGGCCGCACCTTGAATCCTGTGTTCAGCTTTGGGCCCCTCACTACAAGAAGGACATTGAGGGGCTGGAGCGTGTCCAGAGAAGGGCAGCGAAGCTGGTGAAGGGTCTGGAGCACAAGTCTGATGAGGAGCGGCTGAGGGAACTGGGGTTGTTTAGCCTGGAGAAGCAGAGGCTGAGGGGAGACCTTACTGCTCTCTACAGCTACCTGAAAGGAGGTTGTAGCAAGGTGGGTGTCGGTCTCTCTCCCAGGTAACAAGCCATAGGATGAAAGGAAATGGCCTCAAGTTGTGTCAGGAGAGGTTTAGATTGGATATTAGGAAGAATTTCTTTACTGAAAGGGTGGTCAAGCATTGGAACAGGCTGCCCAGAGAGGTGGTGGAGTCACCATCCCTGGAGGAGTTCAAAAAACGTGTAGATGTGGTACTTCAGGACATGGTTTGGTAGGCATGGAGGTGTTGGGTTGATGGTTGGACTAGATGATCCTGGAGGTCTTTTCCAGCCTTAATGATTCTATCATTCTACGATTCCATGAATATCCACAGACTGTGGCTTGGGAGGTTCATATTGGACAGCAGGAAGCAATTAAATACCACGCAGGTGGTACAGCACTGGGACAGGACACCAGAGGTGGGGGATCTCCATCCTTGGAGGTGTTCAAGCCCTGGTTAGACACAGCCACAGCCAGCCTGAGCCGGCACTGGCAACAGCCCTGCTCTGGATGGGAGGTTGGGCTGGAGACCCCAGAGGCGCCCCAGCACCACCCCAGGATAGCACTAATTGTCCCCTTCTCACTGCCAGGCCTGGCGTGGCCACCTGCAGTGTGGTGCCAGATGCCCTACTGCAAACAGCTGGGGAACCTCTGAGCAATCCTGTGGGACCTGGGGACAGGGACAGATGGGAAGGGGATTGTGTCACACCTCTAAATCCTCTTCATAATGCCTCAGTGGTCAGGCATACCTATGAAATCCTTACCTAATCCATTCCCCTGGACACCAATAAGGTGCTTGAGGACCCTCTGCAGATCCCATGGTGTCTATTATATACATGCACTCCTCCATCAGCCTACAGCTGCAAGCCCTTCCATCCTCCCTTCTAATGAACTGTTTGAGGGTGAGTGGCAAAATGAAACCTTTGTATCCCACATGTAGTGATTGGAAAATAGCAGTAGGAAAATAAAAGCCAAGGCAAAACTCTTCAGAGCAGGCAGTAGGAGAGAAATGAAAATGCTATTATCATTCTTCCACCCAAGAAGAGTGACAAAGGAAGACCTCTCTCCCTGCCCTTCTGGGTGCTGCCTAGATTTTCCAGCAAGGTCGCAGTATTAAGCAATCAGCTGATTGAAATGCTGCATTTCAGCCAAGCAGGAGAATAAGTGGACTTTCTATCTGGATTCTCCACAACAGAGCACTCATGATAAATGAACTGGAGAACAAGACAAATGAATATAACCTACTACTGTGCATGGATTCATCAACTCAGAGAAAGCTTCTGACGGAGAGAGAGGGAAGGAAAAGACACTGCACAGGGAGCTTTGGTAGGAGGAGGCACACAGGAAGGTTGCACTGAGCTCCTAGGGAGGACATGGGTTGAGGAGGAGACCTCTGCTAGGTGCCCGTGCAGAGGTGACCACAAAATTATGGGGGCAAAGTAGGAGTCTATTGAGCTGTGGCCACTCAGAACTTGTGTTGGGCAGAAGGGAACTGCACCACTTATATGACAGCTCCTTGGTGTCTAATCTTGACTCCCTGATATGTGCAAATTGATCAAACCAGCCAAGACAGGGAGGTTCTTGAGCAGGTGTAAACATACGAAAAACCCAAGCAAATTTCCTGCATGATCCTGCTGTTCTCCAAGTGGAGCTCTGGGACGACAGGACCTTCACCCATGGATATACCCTTCCTGCTTCCCATGTACCATAGACAGGATCACAGTCTGTGGTTCCTTCACCTGGTGTAAAGCACTTTTTAATCCAGAAGACAAAGACATAACAACATCCAGGACTGGCAGGTGAAGTCAGTAAGGTTCAAACCAGTAAGAGCATGCAAATCACTAGCAGTCAGGGTAATTAGCCATTGAAATGGGTTACTAAGAGCTCGAAGGAGTTCTCCATCACTCACCTTCTTCATCACTGACAGTCAGGAAATCAGGAGTGGAGGCTTTCTAAAAGACACAGCCAAGCTTGGCCAACAAATGCTGGGAGAGGTTCAGGAAGGAGGGGGAAACCTTTTTTATGGAGTGACCCTAGAAAATTGCAGCAGGCCTTACTGGCTCTTTAGATGTAATGCTGGTGACTCCCATTGTGCCATTCTGCAGTGACCAGCCAACAAATGGAGCTAGCAAGGAGTCAGATTCAACAGGACAGTATGAGAAGCCATTGAATTTGCCTTTACTTCCAGAAATAAACTTTTGTCTGATGTCTGTGTTTTACAAAGAAATTTAAATTCATAACATTGTACTTCTTAGGGTGATTTTTTCCCCCTCCTTACGATGTGAAAATAGCCTGCAATGAGACTTTGTTTAAAGCTATGGAGTTAATTTTCTATAATAATTGTTAACAGTTGGAGTTTTTCTTTCTTCAAGCTCAAGGGAGAAGCATGGACAGATTTATTAATGGTGTCCCCCTATGTGATTGATGGGCTGTCGAACAGGGAAACTTCACACCTGAAAAAACTTGAAACAAGAACACTTATACCAAAAATAACGTCTGTGCCTGGTACCTCTGCAAGTCTCTCTGTAGTGACCTGTGGCTGAGCCTTCCCAGGGGCTTCTCTACCCCAGTAGCTCCTCTGTCGGTTCAGTGCTGTGCTCTGTTCTTCTGTTGCTACAGAGCTAGATACGCTCGTGGCATCACAAATATAGTGATGGATGATGTGAGAGAATAGAGATCGTCCCTCCAAAAGAGTGAGCAGGCAGAGATGAGATTCCCTCTTGGGATAATTGTCTTAAGAGTTTCCTCCAGCACAAGTGCCCATCAGAGCAAATGGGACTCACACACGTGATTTCCACACATACACATAGAGATGCATGGGTAAATGTTAACTCTTCGGTACATCCCTTTCACCATCATTGGTGACACGTAGCACCAGATATCAGCCACACTGAGATTTTCCAGTCTCTAGAACAGATTTCACACCTCTGCTCCAGAAAGCACTGGCAACTCTGAGGTCAAGTTGGGCGAGTAAGAGTATGATAGCCCTTGTCTTTATTGCCTGGTGGCCATCAGCTCTCTATCCTGAAAGCATCTGCTGTTTCATTCATTTCCCAAGCCCTGTGGGTATCGGGTGTGAGCACCAAGAAGCCCAGGGCAGGCACTGGTGGCTACAAGCTGACTCCAGCAAGTTCAGCTAGATCAAAACCTTCTTACAAAAGGGATCTGCAGGTGTTCTGGCAGGATAACTGTGTGGTTCTTAATTCATGTATGAATACCAGCCCCTGTGTAGTCCAGAGAAATGCACCTCTGATGTGCTGTTGCATTGATGAGTTCATGGGCCTATATCCTTCCCACTGCAAAGGAAACCAGGCAGCAGCATGAATAGGAGGGAAACTTGTCCAACTGGAGCAGGTCAACAGAAAAAAGGGTCTGATCCCTTCCCTTATAGAGACTGCTCACACATGGACAGACTAACAGGCTATTCGCTGTGCCTCTGCCTCCTTTTCCAACAGCCGTACAGCAATGGGTAGAAGACAAGATGACCAGCGTCCCCAGGAAACACCTTGGTCTCAATTTCTGCCATTTGTTTGGGCTCTTCTTTCTGCAGACATTTGCTTCGCTGGTATATTCCTTCCCTGAAATACCAGGCAAGCACTTTCTTGACACAGTTGGGACGAATTTTTCACAACGCTACTCTACTGCCTTGGTCAACAAGGTCTTATGGAACTCTAGCACACCCCCCAGCACCAGGAGAGCCAGGAGTGTCTCTAGGGGCACCCAGGGTAACTACTGAAAGGCACAAGACCTTGTGAGCCTCATAAATTAAATGCAAAAGCACTGGGAACTATCTCAGTGTGTGATAGGAGTGAGGAAAAGCTCAAGCCTTACCCACTGATCACAACTTCTGCTCCAATGGCAAAAATAATCTGTTTTAATAATCTTAATAATCTTTCTCTAGTATCCTTTGTCCATATGGCTGGTAATCTGGCTGCTTAGGAATGAATTATAAAAAAATCCTCAAATAGGGATCTGATGGCTTAGCTCAGAGAATCAAAAAAATTAGAGGCAGAGAAGCCCTATCAAGCCACTTAGTCTTCCTTACTCCCCAGGCCTCCTTCCATCAGGGTCCTGCTGGGCTGGAGTGACAGGGTCAGATCAGACCTCCGAGTGGAAACCGTGTCCTCTTCCCAGCTCTTCCCCAGCCTCCCGTCACTGCAGGCACTTCTCTCACTGCCTCATTTCTCGTCCCACTTATTAAGACTACATTTTCTTCAGGACGGTGACTGTCCCTTACAAAGAGGTTACACACTGCCCAGCAAACAGGGACCACGATCAGGGGCAGACCCTTCCCATGCTGTGCCAACAGTGACAATGAAGTACAAAATCCTCCTGCAAGCTCTTCCAGGGCTTACCAAGGTCTTAGAGGGGAGCCCGCAAATGTTTCTTCCCATCTTGGCCTTTAGCACAGGCTGTGGGCAAGGAGCGAGGTGATCCACCTGCCCTCTGGTGCAAATCAGCGCAGCCCACTGACTTTGCTGACGTGACCCTGGTCTGATGAGAGGATCTGGCTGAGGCCAGAGGTGTTGCTGGAAGGAGGAAGCTCATACCTCACCTATTTTTATTTGTGAAGATTCATCCTGACCAAACCAGAGTCACCCTGGCAATATTGACACACAGAGAGCAATACCAGAGTGCAAACGGGACCTTGTGCAGAAAGCAGGGGCTGCAGGACCCTGGCCTGCTGGTGGTCTGCAATGGGCTTTTAATTTATTTAACCACTGGTAAACAGATGTAATCAACATAACCTTCCCCATCTCCTTTGGCACCACATCAGAGCCACGGGCAAGCTCCACTGGGGACCAGCCGTCACATTGGGATGAGACTGTGAAGCCTTGAGGTTATGAGACCACTGCTGTGAGTTTTGCCCAAATCTTTACATGCCCAGTTGGTCTCAGCAAGACACCATTAACTTACAGAGGAAGAAGAAAGGAGCCCCATCTGGAGCTTAGAAAGCACAAATCTGCCATTCTCTCTTTGCAGGCTGGGGCCGTCTGAACAGAAGGTAAAGGTTGCAGGGAGATGCTTTCATAGGGAACAATGCATGGGAAACACAGAGACAATACGCTTTTCTCTTTCCACCCCCCCTTACTATTTCTCTGCAAGAGCAGGTACCTAAAATCAAGAGCAAAGAAAACTGCAAGTTAGGAACATCAATTCTGTTTTCAACAATTCTTCCCATGCTCTTCTCTGAGCTAATAAAGATTTTGCAGTATTGCACCAGTGCAGCATTACCAAGTCCTCTGATCGAGGAAAATAAAATCTACCCACGCACTGATTTTATACTGCAGCAGCCAAAACCATAAAACACACATTGGCAACAGTCAGTGCAGGTAGTGAATCACACAGTCGTACTCTTAGGGGAGCTGCAGGTGCAGGATTTTAAAGGATTTTAAAGAAGTAGACTGTCAGAAATGCTGAAATCTGCGTGTTTTCTTTCCCTTACAGAAGCTCTCCAAATTGACAATAGAACAATTTGTCTGCTCTGCTCTGAATAAATCAGAAAATGAAGTTATTTTCCTCTTTTTTCTTTGGCCTATTTGCAAACCTCTGCATTCTATACTTATTTTTGAAGCGTGAAAATTTGCCAGTCAGTTCGGAAAACAAATCGGGTGCTACAAGTCCTTTTTCTCCCGCTCAGCATGTCCAAGAGATGGGTGTCCAAGATGCGTTAACAGCTGCTTTAATTCCAAATAGGAGAGAAAAATTTCCTTGCCAGAAGAAAATGCCCTGATTTCCTCAGTTGCTCTAAATCCGAGAGGCCCAGCCACTCCGTGGTCTGGTTTAAGAAGTTTCTGCCGCTCCATCCCCCCCATGCTGATCAGCCAATTGATCTGGGCTGAAATCTGTCCTCAAAAAAAAAATGCAAAGGAGGAGGGCATTTTAAGCTTCATTGTTTTGGTCACTGAGATAAGAGCAGTGCCCCAGTGCTCGCAGGGCAGGCAGAGACAGGAGGGTAGGCAGGGAGGAAGGTGACTGCTTCCCAAGCCAACATGGTGCCGCAGAAGAGGTTTCGTTAAACAGTGATGTGTAACTGATGGCGCTTGGGTTTCTGCAGGTTTCCTCCATTATACGTGGTAGATTGTTCTCTCTAAATATTCCCTTTTGGTTGCAATTTTAGGTAGCCAGCAGTTACCATATTCTGGCTTGCGTCTCTGATCCCAGCCAGGAACCAGCACCAGTGACTTTAGCAGAAGGTGCAATAACACTGCTTGGTGGCAAATGGTCCATGACTACATGGAAATATCCTAACACCTGGAGATCAGTTTAAACCCTGAAGCATGAGATTTCATACCCCTTGCAAATCACTAGGAAGCACTAACTGTGGACATTGAAGCTAACTACGTAAATGTCCAGGTATCAGCACCAGAGACATATGAAGCTCTTCCTTTTAATAATACATTGCATGGGGGGAAAAAACCCTGCTACTTATTATTCATTTTTCCAACTTTTGACATATCCTTCATTGTAATTATAATTAATGTAACCCAGTTAAAACCTCACCCAATGTTTTCCAGACAGGTATTGCTATTCAGACTTTATAGTATGGGAAAACTGAGGTGAAAGACAGCCACTAACTTGCATACAGCCAGCAAGCACATCAGCAGAATAACTCACTGAATAGTGGGCTATGTTGCTTCTCTCTCCCATAAAGAAACCCCAGGAAGTCAAACATAACAGCAAATAAAAGCTGGACTTCTGTGTGCTATGATTCACCAGAAGAACAGAGGGATTCAGTGATGATGCAGGAAAAAAGTATGGAAAGTCCAATTGCACATCCAGGAGGGGAGAGAGACCAAAGGGGAAGGGATAATCAGATGGAAGAAAAATCTGAAAGCAAATGCTTTTTAATTATCATCATTTCAAGGGAGCACAGAACGACTCCACATGGTCCCTCATGGTTGTAGAGAAAGACCCAGGTCAGGGCAGAGGGCAAATCCAGGGTCAGATTCTTATTGAAAGTGAAAATTGTTCTTATTGGGCTTAACACCAGCTTTAGGAATATTAAAGAACAATTTGGGTTTTGTCAGTTAATACACTGTGGCCTGTGGTTAATGTGGCACTAAGATAGGGCGTTTTTTTTAAAGGCTATTAATCTAGCAAGATTTTAAAGAGCTCAGCAAATATAATGTGACTCTAACATTTACCATCTAGAAATTACCACCAGCCTCGTTCACGGGTACAAACATAATGGTTCTGATCGACAGGTTGTGTTCACTGACCGCAGAGAGGTTACAAAGACTCGAGGCAGATCAGCTACTGGTCTCCTATTTATTTAAAGGCACTCTAGTTTTTTTCACTTTTACACCACTGGAAGATGCCCAAGAGATCTTTGAAAGCCTCCAGCCCTCAACCTCGCTCCTGTCTATGCTCATCATCCTGACCATTTTTCTGACAATAGCAGATGGCCTTATCAAAGGTGCTGTCTCTCCTTAGACGTCCTGCCCCCTTGCCCAGGACAGTAATTCTCCCACTAAATATAGTGCTGTCACATGTTGCTAAAAAGCACTGTTAGATGGGTGGGTGAGGTCATGAACAAACTCACGACCTCACAATTGCATTTTGGTGGAAATTCTGGTACAAGATTCCTGGACACGAACCACATTGGTTTACTCTCCGGGAGCAGACCACGCAGCTTTGCTTCCCTATGAAAAAAAAAAACCAGCAACCCAGCATAACAGTGAAGGAAACCCCTCTGAAACAGGGTCAGATCATCAAAAGGGTGCACTAACAGAGCTTTTGGCTTGCAATTTTACCAAACTGTCAGTTCTCAGGAGAGAGGTACTATCAGAAGCTGATCTCAACAAGGGAGTCCTCCTGGGACTTCTGTGCAACCCAGCCCAGCATTGATTCAGTTTGTAAAACCATGAAAACCAGACCCCGGGGAACCACGAAGGGCTGCAGTGAATCTCACCAGTGCCTGATGTCCTGGAGACTCATGTCCTGTGGTGGGAAAGGTGCCCATCCCTCAGCCAAAGTCCCCACCTCCTGCCTTAAATGCTCATGAAGGGAGAGAAGCGGAGCTGCTAGAGGGCTAAGAGGAAAGGGGATTTGTCTGCAGAGATTTAATTCTGAGATTTCCTCCAGTGGCACATTCCTGGCTTCTCCCTGACCCTGTGGAGGCAACTCACACTCCCAAGATGGGAAGGTTCCCCAGGGTGTTTGAAAGCCCCTGGCAAAGACTTTCAAAATGACACCCATTTTATGCTATGAAGTGAGAAACAAAGAAAAGCCTGGAGGGATCAGCTCTAGCCCCTCTCCCCACTTACATGGCATTTGTGCTCCATTTTTTTTTTGTCCTAACATTTCATTTCTCCTCTCTTTCCAGTAGCACCCAAACTCTACATATAAACTCCCCTGGCCCCATCCTGAGGTGGGGGAACACCCTGAAATTAGATGGTTGGTGTTACTGAGAACATCGATCCCTTTTTCCTTCCCATCTGGCTTTACTGCCAGATTTTTATTGCTACTGCTTTTTGCTGGGGGACACACGTCTCCTTATGGCACATCCGAATGGCCTTAGAAATAAAGGAATGAGACCTTTCAGCCAGCAAAAACCTGTAAATAAACAGTTTGGGCTGGCAATCAATGGGCAATCTCTCTAAGCCCTGGGATTGTTCACTTAGATTAAGCCTTTCTAATGAATTCCTCATTGAGCCACTGAACAGAAATGAAGCCTTGTTAGCTCATTATCTTTCTAATTAACCCATTCTAAACCTGCTCCTTCCTCACCAGGAGGTAGCTGTGCTGTTTGGGTTTCACACTGAGGTTTATCAATGACCCCCTGAGAGCCTTTTGTATCAGTAACTGAGATTTATTTGAAATGACTGAGGAAGGCAGCTTCCAGTTTATTCCCTGTGCCAGATGAAGGTCCGAATACTATGTTATCCTCAGGCTACAATTTCCCAAGGACAAGCCATGTGTTGTGAGCATCTCCAAGCCCTTTTCTGCAGTGATGAATGCTCCCCCCACCCGCCCTTGTTTGCATGCAGATCGCTGGGCTCGTTAAGCTGATGAAGGGGCTTGCCCTCCCTAATGGGGGCATGGGGCTGCATTGTGTCTGCCTGCAGATAGCAAGAGTATTTCACCGCTGGCATCGGCTGCTCTCGGCTGTTTTTGTGTTTATAAGCAAGGTCCATTTCCAGGCAAACACAGCAACACGTCTAATAGATAGAGAGTCCTCTTCCCGAAGGATGACCGACCGCAGCACCCCCATTATTTGGGCCATTTTGAAGGAGACAGGCCATACAGTAACATGCAGTAGAGATCAGTCCTGTGTCAGGAGAAGGATGGAGCAATCAGCCCCATCGGTGCAAGCTTGGTGTCCCCACAGCCCACATGACAGCAATCGCTGCTTCTTGGCTTCTCTCTGGAAAGCCCCAGCACAGAGCAGCTTATGGGATCGCGTGTGTGCTCAAGACACTCCAGCATCAAGCCTGTCCTTGCCCTCAGACACGGACTCGCATCCCACTGCTCTCAGTGCTGTCGCAGGCATTTGTCACCTTTTGTCACCTGTCTCCCTAAGTAGCTGGTGGGGCTTTTTCCCCTTTCTCCCTCCCGTTCAACAGCACCTCTCCCTTTTGGGCTCTCCCTTGGCCATGCTCCCACTGGGTTCAGGACCCGGCTGACAACTTTTCCTGCTGGGTACCTGAGCTGAGAGCACCCTTTTTCATCGCAGACCATGTGACACAGCACCCAAGGCAGCCCACATCCACCATCAGCATCCCTTGAAGGAGCAAGAGAGGCAGAAAGATGCCTCCTCTCTCTCAATCCCTTTCTGTATCTCCACAACACACAGAGGACCTGCTCAGGATCCTGTGTCCAGGCACATCCCACTGCATTCAGCCTTCAGCCCAGCTTGGGAGGGACGACCCAAGCCATGAGCTTCAAGCCATGAGCTTCCCTGAGCATCGCCAGCCTGCAGCTCAGGGACCACCATTCCTCCCACACCATCGCTTTTTCCACCCTTGCCTGTATCGTCTGCCAAATGGCTCTGGCTGACCAGCCACAAGCACTGAAATATGGATTTCAGTCCCAGGTTGAAGCCTGGCACAGTTTGAAGTGCCCAGTGCAGGTTTTGTCAGTAGAACAATACCAGTCCACTAACTGCCCTAAGGGTGGCTTTGGAAACATGTTTGAGGCAAATAAAAAATTAAATTCTTTGGATTTCCATTTCTTTTGTTATTTTCAATTCTGGTTTCTCTCCTTACCTTCCTCCTCCAACCCCTACCCAGCCCGGGGGGGGGGGGGGGGGGGGGGGGGGGGCATGACCCCAATCCACCCTGTGAGATTCATTCAGATTCTGCCTCCAAGAGCAACATTTTAATAACCCGACCAGCCAGGGATCTCTAAATCTCTCTGAGGAAAGGAGGCAGTGAGGATATAAACAAAAATATGCTTTGCCTAATTGTTTCTTACATCGTCACGAGCAATTGAAAATGGCTCCTAGGGCGATATCCATTACATTTTGTAACAAAGGACTCTAAATGAAGGAAGCCCAGCCGGAACAGCAGAGTCAGAGCTAGAGACAAGCCTAGCATATAAATCTGTGCCAATGTGCCCCCAGCGCCACCCCAAACGCTCCCACAAGACCTGGAAACTGGCACAGCAAGAAAGAAATTCCAGCACGTGCCACACCGGGATCTCTGTTCCTTGGGAGACCCGGCGGCTGGAGGAACCCTCTTCCCTCGGGGAAGATGGCACAGCCACCTGCCCACCCATTCAGCCCACCACGCTGCGGCATTTGTGTCCCACAGCTTCCTACTGGGCTTTTGCCAGGGCCCCCGACCATCCATGGGGCCGTGGGCTGGTTCTCGAGGCGGGAGCTGGTGGAGAGGGCCACGTGTCAGCAGGGGCATGACTGAGGAGGTGAATGCTAAGCTGAGATAGGCACCTCTCTGTTTGGCTATTAAAAAAAAAAAAAAGCAGTTTAGACTGCACGGTATGCCAGATCACTGCCTGGGTCTCTGAAATTATTTTGTTCTGTATTTAGTGTAAAATTCACTTTGTATAATTAGTCCATCCTACCATCAGCATCTCTCCATAGAGGGCTGAAGTGAGACTCTGTTTACACTTCTGGCATATTCTATTCTACATATTGGGTATAGCATCAGCTGGACTTTAAGAAATCCATTAAGATAGGTACTTTTTTTTAATATTGAAGCAGAGTAAAAACTGCAGCTATGAGCTCTTCTACTGAACAACTTTGCGGAGTAAGAGGGAGAAGACAACATAGTGATGTTGGGTGGGCAGACAGGGAATATCAAGCACATTTTCTGATCGAGAGAAATCTTTTTTTTTTCAGGGAATTTCTGTGTTTTAGACTGATTTTTCCTTTTGTTTCACTTACTCCAAGGAGTCCAACTTTGTGGTTTGAAGACAATATCCCTGCATTGTTGGCTGGTGGTTGGTTCCTGCATGCAGCAGTCTTTACCTTTCAGAAGCTGCTTCTAGAGGCAGCTGCCCAATTCCACACACAGGCAGGCTATTGCAAAGCAAAGTGATTTTCATGCTTTTGCGTGCTCTCTCCACCATGGGAACTCAGCATTTTTTTTCTTGGAAGGACTCTGCCGTGACTAAAATCTCTGCTGTGAACTCTCATGATTCAAATCCCTGGTTCTGGTCTCTTCAAACCTCAGCTCCTGTGAGACAGGCAATTCAGCTTGCTTGGGGTCTACCTCTTCCCTGTCCCTTCTCCTTCTCCTTCCCCTTCCCTTTCCTCTTTGTAAACGTGGGTAAACATGGTTGTCAAAAAGCCTTGCAAACATGACACGCGCACAGGACAGAGCCTCAGAAGTCAGATGACAAGGCAAAAGAGACCTTACTACACATTATTTTTATAATCTCAAGATTCATTTTATGACAACTTCATGTCATCAGCAGCAGCACTTTCACGAGGTGTTAATATTAGAAGCAGATACATATGTTAAAGTATAAAATTGCTCTTTGTGCATGGAAAAACCCATCAAAACCTCTTAGATCTGCCTTAATATTTTCACTCCCAAACATTTAAAGTCCCATCAATGTCACGAGAGTGATTTCACGAGATTCTTTCATTCTTTAAATGTGGGCTTAGGATAACAAGGAGATGATCCTGAACCTCCAAAATCAGGAGGAGCTTAGCTCTCCATGGGCTCCTCCAGCTGCTTTTCTACCATCCCCGGTGGGTACTCTAGGGTGGGTAGAAACAGCATTAAGGTACATTTTTTGATCTCCATCTATTTTTTGGAGACATGCTGGTTCACCCTTTTGCAAAGGAAAACACCCAGGCCAGCTAGGCTCCACATGTAACCGAGACAGTGTGTATCATTATTTCTGTGCAAGGAATGAGGCAAAATTAACATAATGCAGCACCATACCCAAACGCTGAGACAGTCCAAGGAAATCAGCACCGTGCTCGCTCTGATGGCACTTACCTCCCTTCTCCTCTTCCCCTGCTCCCTCCTCTGCCTGCAGCTCCCCCCATCCGGCCCCTCCAGACACGTCCAGGGGGATCTTTAAAACTCTATAAAAAACATAAGAAGCTGTTTTCGACTATTAAGAGAGACTGTTGATAACACAGTTCCAATAAAAAAAAGTCTATATATGTGCTTTCTACAGCTTCCCTTGGAAAATAATTCATTTCTCCCTGCATTATATTTCATGGTAACCTAGAGACTCAATATGTTCTGGATTACTGCATCCATTTCTGTTTCTGCTCTAATGGCCCACCGGAGTATGAACCTTCCAACCAGAGTCCCCTAAATCTGGTGACTGGGGAGCTAGTTGTACTTTCTTGTTTTCCACTTGATAACTAGCCCCTTCCAGCATTGCTTTTATGGCAGTAATCTTCCTAGGCTGGTTGCAGATTGCTTGTCCTGGTTTTTTTTTTCTCGCTTGCTTTTTTTTTTTCTCTTGTCCTCCAGCCACTGGAGCCAATGGTCACTGTGGACTATCCATCACGTTGTTTTTTATGTCAAGCTGGAGTTCCCCGGGTCTGTTTACTCCTTCCCCCCGCGCCCCCCTCCCATCCAAATGCCAGTGCAGTCTGGCAATTGCTTGTGTCAATGAACTGCCCCTTCCATTTAGGGGAAGGGATCCGCGACTGCCAATGCCTATCAATAGGCTAGAGATATCCTGGGTTTAATTTTATGGCTTCGTATTACAAATGATGGGGCAAACGGAGGACGCTAAGCAAACACCTCTCTCCCCTTGCTCCTTTGGAGAGTAAAGGACATTAGAAATAGCATGAAAGGTATGGAGGAAACAAATCGAGCCAAGGCCCGGCCACCCATCGGTACAGCCTTGCTCAGTGCCGGCCGCCCAGCCCCGTGCACAAGTCCTGACTGTGCCGTGGAGTCTGGGTGTTGTCCACGGGACAACCTCCATCCTGTCCTATTTGCATTTGCACATAAGTGAGCTGAGATCCAGGCACGTATACAATCATTTAGTTCATTTTCTTTTTCTTCATTGCTCTGAAAAAGAGATCAGATGGAAAACTTCAGTGCTGTGGAGGGGAATTAGAGTTCAGGAAACCAGCGCGAGTTAAAAGTAGGGGCTAAACCTTCATTTATCCCTTCAAGCTCAAAACTGAATACATACTTACATTTTAAATTTATAGGTAAAACACTTTGCCCCCAAATATGGGATAAAAGAATATCTAAACTTTTCAGAAAATTAACCAAAAAGGATGGAGCTTAGGATTTTTTCTCAAAGCCATTTCTAGGAGAATGAGAACTATTTCTTCTACAGCTCTTTTTAACCCACGGGTCTCACAACCCTTTGTCAATCACCACACACACACACCGTATTTGCTTCACTTTTCCTTTCCAGTAATAATTCAGATCTGCATCAGTTTTACTCAGTCTTAAGGTCACTTCTAGGGCTTGGCTTCTGTGGTCTCCTACTGCTGGTGCTTTTCCTCCTCAGAACACTTGCACTAGCAGTGTTTTCTCTGCCTAGCTGCCATTTAATTATGTCTCTGAGAGAGTGGCAGAGAATCAGCTGAACTTTTCATAGCCTGGCTCATCTGTCTGCAGATTTGCCTTCAGGTCCTGCCAAGTTAAAGGTGTGACAAAGGCCTTTGTGCAGCTCTTCCCAAGGCCAATTCCTAGAGTTAGGCTGATCTTAGCATCCGTACCATGTTTACAACTTCCATTTTCTAGAACAGGTTGAGTTCATTGGCATTAAAAACTCTCTATAGTGCATCAGTCTTAATCCAATTTTAGAAGGCAAGGCCAGCAACTGTGTTAAAGGGATTAACTCTTATTAAATATAGTGTATTTGAGTAAGCCCTAAGGGAAGGACTCCAGTTGCTACTGTTTGCATGGATGGAGGCAGTCATACCAAGTTACATCCTAGGGACCTGGCAGTAAGCTCAAGCTAGAAATTACATCATATTACAGGAAAATAATTTTTAAAGTGTGGAGGTAATTGGAAAGCAGTGCCCTCGCCAGGCTTTATAAACATTAAGAGGCAAACCCTTCATCTTCTGTAAATCCACATGGGAGGAAAAATGCAGGTGAGAAGTTAACCTGTCACGGCAGAGGAAGCTGCTACCCAGGTCTCACGGCAGAATGCGGACAGCAGATGTAACATTAGACTGTTGAAGGCAACGGAAAGGGATGGACCTGTGTCCTCCAAACTTTGGATGTAGCCAGGTAACAACTAAAAAGAAGCGTTATCCAAAGCAGATGGATTCCAACCCTGAAAGGAAAACACCAAGATTTCCCTCCTACCTATAGGACAATCCCCCAATAAGGGATTGTCTTTAGCTCCCGGGAGACTGAAGCAAGCAGACCAGGGAGGCAGAGCCAAAGCCAGCCGTCCCCAGGTCTCGGTGACTCCTTCCAGTCCATTTGCCACTCACCTCCTGCCAGGAGGTTCCCCTGCGCTGCCCGACCTTGGCCCCGCAAGCTGCCCCGTCTGCCTGCAGGCGTCTTTAAGGACGTAGGCAGGGACCAGTCTGCACAGAGGCTGTTTTCAGTTCACAACCTGGCACTGAGGAAGCATCAGTAGCCTGGACAGTTTTGTTTCTTTGCTCCTACAGACCAGACTGGCACTCTCCTGGTATGTCCAAGTCTAGGGATGGGAAACAACTTATGTTGATTTAAAGGCAACCTAACATTGACTAAGAAAAATCGACTTGGCAAGCTTGAATGTGTGAAAGCCCCTCTTATCCACCCCACGTGGTGCAAGCAGTACATGGGAACAATACTTAGTACCTCTAAAACAATGGTGAATTTGAGCCCAACTAACAAATCCCTGCTTATTCATTCCTAACGGGAGCAACAGAAGATATACGGATTTGTAAATATTTTAACCTAGCTAACAACTGCTGCCAGAGAGTTTCCAAAATCAAGGCCTTGGAGAATGACCTTAATTCTGATTCAAAAAAAGATCGCAGATTAAAGAGGAACTTGTCATCAGCTATTCCCTTTAATTAGTTTAATATGATCAGTTCTCCATGATAACAAAAGACAGCACCAGAGCTGTCCGGAGAGGAACTTCCAGTGGATAATAAATACTGACAGATTTCAACCAGATGGCTTTACCAGACTGCAACTTTGCAAGTGATTTTGAAGCTCAAACATTAGTGCTTATTACTTAGGATCAGCCAATAGCTGAGAGAGATCTGCAAACGGTTCCAGCTGGGGTTTAAAGGCAACTAAAACATATGGATAAAGACTTTGACTAAGGGGTAAAAGATAATTTTTGAAAATTACTTTCACTGAGCACCCAAAGCCTTGGGAGTACGACATACTCCTCTTCAGACTGGGGCTTCACCTCTAAGGATGGGCTATTAGCTGAGCATCCCGGTGGGCTCCCAAACCCAGCACGGGCGCGACAGTGCCCAGCAGCCGCAGGGCTGGCACCGGGAAGCGCCAGGATGTCACTCCTAAGCATCTTTCCCAGACTGCTTGGGGTTGCCTTCAGCCCTGAGGAGGACACGAGGAAGGGGTGGGCAGAGGAGGGGACGCCTCTGAGATGCTCTTCGGGCAGAGGTGCAGGGGGGGACCACGCAGTCTCCACAGTGATTCCTTTTGCCTTTTTCCCCACAAGGCTGGACATCCATGAGGACAGTCCTGTATTGCCATAGGGTTGCTCCAAGGACAAGGTCACCATCAGAAACAGCCTGCAGGTTTGGTGTCAGCAGCAGAAAAAAGGAGTGTAAGTCCCTGACTGCAAAATCTGGGGTACGAAATCAGTCACATTTGCCAGACACAACTGCTGAGGGCTTAGTGAGGTTGATCCAAGCTGTAGGGCAGGAGACAAGTCCACCTGGAGCAGTGAGGATCTGGAGGCCCTGGAAGACCCACACTTAAGAGGATGGCAGATCCCTCTCCCCTAGCTCAACCTCAATTCAGAATCACAGAATCATAGAATCATTTAGGTTGCAAAAGACCTTTAAGATCATGCAGTCCAACCATTAACCCAGCACTGCCAAATCCACCACTAAATCATGTCCCTAGGTGCCACATCTACATGTCTTTTAAATACCTCCAGGGATGGCAACTCAACCACTTCCCTGGACAAATTTAACACAAACCTCTAACGTTTAAGCCTGTAAGGTGTCACAGCCCGCTGGGACAGGCACCAATGACACCGGTTGCTGGCCAGGGGAAGTCTAGCCACTTTCCTTCCATGGAGACCTTTAGAAATGCATGTTGCTGGTGACCAGAGTGAGGTTTGCAGCCATGGGACACCCATACAAGCCATATACAATGTGTCCCCCACTGTGTCCTACCAACACACCTCCAGGCCAGGTGAAGGAGACACCCCAGCGAGAGGAGCACCAGCTAGCACCAAGCCTGCATCCTCCCTTCCTCACCGCACCGCGGGGACAGCCCCCAGCCACCGGCCACACGTGCCACCAGCACCCGCTGTGCCGGTGCAGCGAGATGGACGTGGGGAGGAGGAGGGACACCACAACAAGCTATTCTTCCCTGCCTGAGTTCAAAGATACATTTCAGCTGTCTACTTACTGCTCCAGTCGGGTGAAAGCTCCCAGTGTCTGAAGGGGCTTTCTTGCTTCTCTTGGCATTATGGCCAAAATATCATTAAGACTCCTGTAGCTGGAACTGAGCTGTCAGTAAGAGAGAGAACTTGACTGAAGGCATTTTTGCAACCAAGGGATTTTAAATTTTCCCCCTTCTTCTGCCTTATCCAAGAGAAAGAAATATAACAAAAAACCAAGACAGGGATTTTTCAGCTAAATTTATTTCTTCCAGCATTTGCAGCAATGGGGACATGTTTGGGTTTGCTGCTTGCTTGCTTTTTGCAGGTTTTTTTATGAGCTATTCACATCAAATATTAAGAAAAGCAATAGAGAGTAGAAAAGGCTGAAGAAGAGAGCTGGATGCTTTGGGCTCCAGACTCAAAACCTGGGGCAGAAACTCTGCTCCCAGTCGCTTCGTTAGGGTAAAAAAGAGAAGTGATATCGCAGTAGTAGTGATACAGTGAACTCCACGGATTTCAGCCAGGTTCATATAGACAACAAAGGAGTGGATTTTACAATCTTACAAACTATCTCAGTATGCTGAATAATTTCATTAAGCCTCAAACTTTTCCCACCAGGTTGTTCAGTGCCTTTGTCCATAGCTTGGACTTTTAAGTCAAGAGATAAGAAAGAAAAATAAAGCAATATGTCACACATTTCCTTTCTGGTTTTCAGACTTTTAAAATGATACATAGGTCCCTTTCTGCAGCTTGATTAAAAGGCAAAGTGGAGAGTCTAGCACCATCACATGGCTCCTGGACCTGGAGATTTAAGGGTGGAGGACAAATGGGATTGCCAGCCAGGCTGTAGGCTTTTGCAACTTATTTTTCAGCGAACAGATTGATTATCAGCAACGAGCTCAAACCAGGTATTCCCACATCCCACCACGTCTCCCTGAACTGGGGAAAAATATAGATTCAAATCTAAATCTAGGGACAAAAATCCCCCACTCCCAGTTGCTACCCAACTTTTGAAAACAAAGGAGATGCCCTCAGTCCACCAGATGCTTTTTGGAATAAGCTTTACTAAAAGAAATGTCTTTTTTTTTTTTTTTTTTCAAATACAGATCAAACCCCTAAGACAGAGCCCCAGTGCAAATTCCCTGATGCTTGTTTGACTTCATTAGCACAAAAGCAAATGAAGGCGCTTTCCCCATTGTCCCGCTCCAGTGGAAGAGCACTGAAAAGGCAAAGTACCAGTGACCTGTGGAAACTCTCCCAGGCTGCTCCATCAGAGGGACAGAAAACATCCCATTACCTCCACAACTCTCAGCCGAGCTCTTTCAAGCCCCTTTTACCTGCTAACTTTCCGCGGCTGTTTTGGGAAAGGCAGAGTCCCCAGCTTCAGGGCTGCATCCCCCAGGGTGTGTGACAATCACAGCTTTCCCAAAGGCCAATGGGGAGGAGAAGCATATTGGAAAAAAAAATCCAGTTATTGCCTTTCAAAAGCTTCGTCCCACCTGACACTTGATCTCTGGGACCTGATCGTGGGCTGCTAGCCCTGACACGCTGGCTCATCCCTGTCCTGCAAACCGTGTATGTTTGCTCTGGGGATGCTCTGGGGTTCAAAATGTTAAAGTTCTCTACTGATCATCCTTCTCCTCCACTGGGGTTTCCCTATTCCAAGTCTGGTGCTGAATACACAACAAAATCAGCAGGTGACACAAGATGCTGTAAAATCAACCCGTTGCTGAGCGATCCGATGCCGTGCTGGCCAAACCAAAGGCTGCTTCCAAAAAATCCCAGCCCTGTGCCATGACACTTCTGCAGGGTCATCATTACCTGGTGGAAAACCACTGCTGCCGGGGTCTGCGGAGGAAAAACCAGGTGTGCCAAAGATTCCTTGCACGAGCCAAGACAGGAGCACCGCTCAGCCCCTGCCATCTCCGCTGCCTCCCCTTTCCCTCCGCAGCAGCACGGCCGCTCTGAAGGGCATCATGAAAAGATCCCATCTCGCTTTGGGAGGAAGAAAAGAAAACAGCTTAGCTGTGGAGGGAAAGACAGCTACTATTTGCTATTCAAATCAGGAGTCACTTCTGGGCACAGGTCAATGAGAAAGGGAAACTTTAAGGCTGAAAGGATATGGACTTTGGAGATTTTCATCCAGAAATGGTGTTTACTGGTTTCATGTGCCCTCCGTGGGCAAACACACCCCGCAACGCCAGGCAGACTTCAAAAGGGCCCTTTCAGTGTGGCTGAGCAGAGGAAAGCTGGGGGTCTTGGGGGAGCTTAGCCAAAGATTATACACGTCTCTCTGGTCGAGGACAAAGCTCCCGCGCCCGGGCAGCCGGGGGCCACAGGGAAACATGCTCCTTCTCCCAGATGCACAGTGGGTCAGGTGTTCCCGGTGGGCTGCAGTGCCAGCACAGGGTACCGCCAGGTAGAGCATCTTGGAGGTCATCGGTGGGTTTCCTCAAAGGCGAAATGGGGTCCATGGCCATTGGTGCAGGCTGGGATGAGCAGCAGCAAGGAGGGGTTTGGGGCATCCCTCATGAGCTGGGTCCATGGGGGATGCTCCAAATGCCTCAGGCAGAACCGGTCCCCATCTGACTGTGATCAGCCAACACGTGGCGAAAACATGTCGCGCTCGACAACTTTTCATAATGGGAAAACATCCAAAGAATCTGCCCAGACTCTCTCAGCGCGCTGAGCATCAAAAGTGCTTCATTTCAGCAAGTTTCCACGTGGGGGGCAGTTTCCTCACTTTATTTAACTTCTACTTTTATGTTATGTCAAGATATTCCCGCAGCTTCAGTTTTATTTAATACCATGTTCGTGCCGTATTCAGTATTTACCCATGTCCTTTGACGTCATGCCACCAAAATTATCCGCAGATAATTTTGACTTCCCAGTGAGATTTGCACCAAACCACATTTCAAAGTGCTGGAATTCCCCTGGGGACAGAAATACTTTTTCGGGGTTTTGCTGCTCCCCAGCCAGCTTGAAGGAAGGATCTGTGACGAGAAAAGGTCCCATCCCTGCTCTGGGGCAGGGTCGCAGCATGGGAGCGGATGTGTGGGCAACCCTGTCCGTCCCTCCCTGCCTGCCCAGGTGCGCTGAGGGGGAAAAGCCGTGGTAATATCCCTCTCCTGAAAATCAGCAAGATTTTCAGGCTGTATCAGACGTGATGGAAAAATGCGGGCACAGATTTCTCCTGCTCCTCCGGAGCAAAGCATGAGTAAGGATGAAACCATGATGCTGTAACAACCCCACTCTTCATCCTCCTCATCCTCCAGGCAGATTGATAGATGCCAGACTAGACACTGAAGGAAACCCAAAAATCCCCAGCCTGCCAAGTGCAGAGATATAAACCAGAAGAAGAAATCAATGGGTTTACCTGGTTTCCCGCAGCACCCAGGGAGAGGTGAGATGGGCACCTGCTCACTGCTGAGACCCAAACCAGCGGGGTCCCAGGGGACCACAGCGGTTCCCCATGACTCCCCCGAGCCCAGCGTTTTCCCACATCTGAAGCCAAGCAGCACTAAACCACACACACTGAAGCCCCCCAAGCCAAACGGTAACTCTTCTACCTTCGGCAAGAAAGAAAATTTTAAAAAGGAAGAAAAAGCCAAGATTTGGTTCAGGTTTGGAATGAAAGCTTGGCCTGACTGTTTAAAAGCTCAATTACTCCTCGCTACCGTACTTACACACACCCATCCTTAAATTAATAATGAACTATCTTTAATGCAGTCAAAGTGGCTTCAGATGTGAATCACTTCAACAGCCCATTATCAGCATCGTGTTTGTTTTTCCATATTGACTGTGTGTGTAATATAATCCTTGTTTATGATAATTGATTTTCCTTGGACTGCCTTCCTGGGAATAATATGCACACTTTTTAACTCTCTTTTTAAAGATCAAATGGCATTTAGGCCTGGTGATTTGAATCTGAGTTGGTCAGAGCATTTAATACAATAAGAGTGAGCTTAAAGGAAAGCAGTTAAACCCTGGATATTTTTCTTATTGCATAGCCTGAAAACCCTTGAATTGAGAGGGAAGTTTGCATCTATTTTCTTGTCGTCTATTTTAAAAGCTGTCAGAGTTGGTTAGTCTCTCTTAAAATTAGTCCTTTGGATCATCTTCTTACTAAAAACAAAATCTGAGCTTTTTTTTTTTTTAAAGCGATAGCGGATTAGGGCAAGAAGCTTTGTTTAGCTAAAGCGAGGGATTAGAGGAGATTTGCCCCCATAAAGTTGTGGTTTGATGGTGCTTTTATCCCTGGATGTTGCTAAAGCTGTGTTGCTTCAGGATTAGGAGCATACAAAGAGTCTCCTTGTGCTGTTTCACAGCCAAGAGAAAGACGGGGGGGAGAGGGAGAGACAGGGGAACACATGCAACAGAATTGGGAATTCCTTGGTCACACAAATCTAAAGTTTAAACCCTCTGACACAAACTTTGCTGGACACGTTGTGAATGCGAGATGGCCAGATCTCTAGTGGGAACGGTGGATGGTAGAGCGGAGGGGGTGAGACCGCCTGAACAGCCACCTCCCAGCCTCCCGCCAGAGACTTTCCTCCAAAATGAGTGAAATTCGGCGGGGGTGGCCAAGAGAAAAGTGAAGGGAAGGCAAGAGCTCGGTGTGGCTTGGGCAGCATTTCCCCCAGGTGAAACTTGGGCCAACATCAGCAAACCCTGATGAAAAGAAGCTACAGCATTGCTCCAGACATGCTGATGTCTGGAGCATCAGGAGACGAGGGCATCTAATTTATTCAAACACTGGCCAGCCATGCAAGGGGCTGGTGGTCCTCAGCCTCCCCACCTTTGGGAAATGCTTAAATCTTGGCATGTGCTGATGAGATGTCACCACTGGCCAGAGCCACGTCCTGGGCCAGCTCTGCCATGAGTCCGAGATGATACAGAAAAAGTGGAAAAGCCCCACGTAACGATATTCTTGCAAAACAGCTTTAAATAAAATAGAAAGAAACCAAGACCAGGCACCAAGTGATGACACATCATTTCCCCTGCCTGCAGACCTTCCAAGCCTGGTTTATTTGGCAGGAGGCGGACAACCTCCAAAAACCTGAGGTTTTATACATATGGGAGATTTACCCCTACCCAAATCAAAACACAAAGAGGCTTTGCATTTGCCAACCCCTCCTCCGTGACAAGGTTGTTTCAAAAGCAGGAGTGAGTGGCAGGAAAAGAAACCAAACCCCCAACTCAAATCCAACAAAACTCCTGACAGGCAACTTATTTCCGTCCTGCAGCAATTCATGTATGTCCCCCTGCTTTTTATTTATTTTGGGGACACAGAGTCATGCCTTGATACCCACAGCCCTTGTAGCAAAGCTGTGAGAATACCTGTGCAGCACCACATCGGATTGCGGCGTCTGGGGGCTCCTCTCCTCGCCCTGCGAACCCCGTGTGTGTGACCCTGCGTAGCTACGCCAGAAAGAAAGAAGAAGCATCCTTGCCTATACGGAGTGAGGGAATCAGGCTCTTCTCTTCAAAACAGGAAATTAAGTTTCGTTGAAAGATATAATACCCATTAAAAAGAAACCTAAAAATCCCTCTTGTCACTAGTGGACTATTATATCAGATTTTTCTGGAAAATCAAATGAGCCTGTGACTTTATCAAAAGACATTCCAGATGATAAATAATGTAGTCTGGAGAGCGTAGGTTATACACATGCACTTGTGTATGTATTTGAACGTCTGCTCGCTCTGGTGAGACCCCACCTGGAGTCTGCATCCAGCTCTGGAGTCCTCAGCACAGGAAGGACATGGACCTGTTGGAACGGGTCCAGAGGAGGGCCACAAAAGTGATCAGAGGGATGGGACACCTCTCCTATGAGGAAAGGCTGAGAGAGCTGGGGTTGTTTAACCTGGAGAAGAGAAGGTGCTGGGGAGACCTTACTGTGGCCTTCCAGTACTTAAAGGGGGCTTATAAGAAAGATGGGGACAGACTTTTTAGTAGGGCCTGTGGCAGTAGGACAAGGGACACTGGAACAGGTTGCCCAGAGAGGTGGCAGATGCCCCATCCCTGGAAACATCCAATGTCAGGCTGGACAGGGCTCTGAGCAACCTGATCCAGTTGAAGATGTCCCTGCTCATCGCAGGGGGGGTTGGACTAGATGACCTTTAAAGGTCCCTTCCAACCCAAACTATTCTATGAAATATGTGCATCTGTATGTCTTTAAGCAAACACCTTTGCTCGCTTGACTCGATACCCAAGGGATGGTTGAGAAGTTGTGTTAAAACCAAAGGGATACTGAGCCCATGCAGGTAAAATACCCATGCTAGCACATTAGCCAAATTATCTTTGTTTAAGCCATTACGGCTAATGGATACAGTCAACAGTTGAGAAAAAAACCCCGAAGAACAATATGAGAGTGGTGTTATATGAATAAAGCAAGATTTCTCCAAGCCAGGGGAGATGCACCATGGGCTCTCGCTAGCCAGGCTCCATCCGAGCTGACTCTGTGCTGAGCCAAGGTCTGTCGGCCACCGGCCTGCTCCAGCCCCACTCAGCCCTGCCGTGAGCTTGCCCCCTTATGCAGCCGTGTTTGCATCTTCCTGACTCCTCAGATGGCCCCCTCACCATTTCACCTCTCAGGCTTGAAATGAGAAGTAACAAAAGCAGCTTGAGCCAAGTGAGATTCATAATACCCATCTGAGGGAAATCCAGCTGTTTCAACACTTTTTCAGTGCAAAATAGAGTTAAAGAAACTGGAGATTTCATGTTTCCTGCAGAATAGCAATTGTGGAGGGCAGAAGAAGTACTTCAAACTTCAAAAAGTCAAAGCATTTAATTTTTTAGGGGAAAAGAATAACATTTCAGTGCTCTGAAAATCTGTTCTGTTTTGGTTTTTCCTTTTGCTTTGTCATAAGGAAATTAAACATGAAGTTCCATGTCTCTCTCATGCATTTAGGGCTTTACAGACCAGTTTACCTCTTCTCCTGCAGCTGCTACTTTCTAGCCAGGCTGCATTTCCAGTGCTGGACCGCAGGTCAGGCAGGTTCCCTTGATGCACCAAAAAAGTCAACTGGACTTAATTACAATGCCTTCTAGGAGGTGTAGTCTGCCAGAAACACCAAACCAGCATGGGCCCACATGGCAGAAATACGGCTCTCTGTCAGCAATGCTCTGTTGGGAAATACAATTTAATTTTCTTTTTCTTGACTCGTAAATACATGTTTTGCAACTATTAAAAAAAATCCCAAATATTCAAATTCAAAGTGGACCAACCCAAAAACTGGACCCACCTCTGTTTCTGGATTTTTTTCCAGCGGTGATATTTTAGTGCACATTTTCCCCCTGGAAGGTGATACATTCAGGGGGGAGACACAAAAATTATTCATCAGTTCTCAGAGCAAGCCCTCCTGCTCCCTTTTCCTCCCTTCAGATGTGCAAGCTGGCAAGATGCTCAAGGCTTTTCCTTCCTTGTTTTGGGGTGAAACAGAGGTACAAAGTCTCAGCTGCAGCTCACAGACTGGGAGATGCAGATAATACCCTATGGACTTGGAAGCTCCTTAAAGCTGGCATCCCACTCCCGCTGCTGGAAGAGACCCTGGGAGGGCTGGCTGACCCCAGAGTGACCACGTTACGGGGTGGCATTGGACCAGCGGTTTGCAGAGTGGCTAGAGGTGGTGGGATGGGTGGGAAGGGCATCCCAGGGAGGGCAAAAGATGCTTGAAGAGCTGCTCCTCTGGAGGAAGGTTTTTCCTCCTCGTGCTTGCAGGTGCCCGGCAGCTCCTCCCCACTGCTGCATGGGGGAATGCCCTTGCCCTCAGCTCACAGGAGGGTGAATAAAACCCCAGGCTGATGTAGAATACAGATGTCATCTGTTTCTGCCCGCTTGTGGATCTGAAGGCTGAGTTTTCTTTCCCTTGCGGGGCACTCGCTGGCAGCAGAGTGCTGTGACTTGGGGACAAACCTCCCTAAACAACAAGCATTTTCTCTCCGACATCTTTGCATCATATGACCTTCAAAACAAATCAGAAGGTAAAATAAACACATAAAAGCAGCCAGGGTATTTGGCCTGACTGAACTCCATCAGGGCTGCGGAGCTGGAGGAATGCATTATCAGTTCCCAGCAATTTTTGATTTTTCCCCAGTGTGGGACTGCAGAAGTGGCCTTATTGAAAGGCCAGAATCTGCTTCTATTTCAACCAGTGACAGGTACATTTATATTAAGTTGATTCCCCCTTGAAATTACCCAAGTTTAAAGAATTATCTGTCTGCAAAGGGAAAAAAAAAAAAGAAAGAAAACCGTGCACCAGCAGTGGCTGTTCAGGATGATGTTCTGGGTTTGGAAATTACCTGTTTAAGTCAATAAATGGGTTAGGAGGGGGGAGAAGAAAAGGAAGGTAGAGTTTGTGGTTCTTAATCATAGCTTTGCAGGGTTTAGCTGCTCTCCCACTGTTGAAAAATGTTTCAAAAAGCAAAATAAATTATCTTCTAGTTACTAAAGTATTGATTTTGCCTACATCCAGTAATAAAGAGCAAGTCACCTGTAGGTAAAACTCTTGTAAAATATATTTGATACTATAATAGTCTGGAGATAGAGTTGCACGCAGCTGAGAGAGGCAGAGAGATGACAAATCATTTCTAAGAAGGTGTTTACCTAACATATTTCATGTCATGTGTTACCCAAAACTAAGTGGGGCTCATTTTTTTTTCCCCCTCCTTTGTCCCCACCTTGGAGAAACCCAGCACGGTGGTGGGTTGGCACAGGAGATGGCATCGTGGTGGGTCAGCTTGGCTGGTGCCTGCAGTCAACGCATCCCCACAACGGGGACCAGTGCAGGGAAATTGGGTCGAAATGCTTCCTCCGGATGCTCAAAAGGCAACGCAAGGGCTGGAGCCACTATTGCACAAGTGCTAGTGGAGGTGGCCACTGGGCCACGCTCCTGATCTGGGAGGGAGAGTTGTTTCTCCCCAGCCCTTTTGTGTCCTTGAAATTTCTCCTGCGGAAAACACGGCTAGCCTGGCTTTGTGCCTGGGAGATGGATTTTATCCCCCAGGAAACATATCTATCATTTTGCTCAGAGGTAGGTACAAAAAAAAATGCAGTCATGCATTTGAGCATCCGTTACCGAAGGACCGAACTTAGTGCTAAATGATGTAAATCTAGATAAATATCACCGCTTTTGAATAAATTACTTTGGATTTACACCAGTGAAACAGAGCTGAACTGCGTCCAGCCTCGCTGCCAGGACAGGCAGAGCTTGCACTGATGTCCACGAGACCAATATTTGGACTTCTTTCTGAAAAGATGGTTGGGGAGATCCAGTTCTGGGTCTGATGTGTTAGGTAAGGGCCAAATCTTTAGCCTCAATGGCAAAGCTCCTCGGTGACAGGATGCTGGGATAACCCAAATCTCAATATACATCGGGCCTGGGTCCACACTTCGATGCAACCAAGCTGCAAGAGCAATCTCTCTCCCAAGGATAAGCAGAATCAGTGCTCTGAAGAATAAACCACAGCAGAGAGCAATGTTGGATTCAGAGCATCCCACGGTGCAGAGTTAGACCTCAGCTAAGGAAACAGAGGGCTATTACAGCAGCTTAAGGGTTCAGGAAAATCCGGGTCAGAAATTCCTTCGTTGCCTCAAACTTCTTACATTACCTGTACCCACACAGGTAGGTTCATCGTGTCATTTGCAGAGAAAGCAAGTCCTCTTACGGACTTACCTTGTGCTCTTAAAAACAAACAAAAAATCCCCACAGCTAACGGCAGCTGCCTGAATCACGGGGCGCTGCAAAGGCAAGCAAAGCAGAGACTGAGTTTCCTCTGCTACTTGTGTGGGATGGGGCTCTGTCTAGAAAAAGCCCATGACAAGCCCACAGGCAGGACCTGAATATAAGCAACTTTCTCGAGTTTCTGTTCCGCTTGGATAACGTTTCCAGCACTCCGGGAGCTGGAGATCCTGGAGTGAGGACATCCCTATCACAGCCTCCCTCCACACCCACATTGCTTTCCATGAGTCCCATCAGGGTGTAAATAACAAACCGGAGCGCAGCAGCCACGTGGAGAGCTCCCCACCTCTCAAAGAAGCAAGGAAAGGCATTTTCTGGCAAGGAAATGCCTGTCAGAGGAGAGGCAGCATCCCACCGTGCATCCGACAAGTGTGGAGAATATTAAAATCCCAGGCGGACCTGGGCCACAAAGGATGTCTGTGAAGATGGGTGGGTGGATTTGTTCATGCCAGGTTTCAGTATGACCATTGTAAAGCCCCAAGAGACTATTTGCCCCTAAATTGATCCATGGGAGAGACAGCCACAAAAAAACCCCAACATATTGCCTACCCTTCCCAAAGGGACTGGGCAGATCAGGCTTCCCCAGTTCCAACTCTGGCAGCAGAAGATGGGATGAACCTTCAGCCTGTGCTCAAGCCCTCCTAACCATGGGCCTGACTGAATAGTGGGGTATTTTCAGGTGTTTCATCGTAGTTTTTCTGTAAAAAAGATTCTCAGCAAAACAGGAAGGCAAAGAGTCTGCAAAGACATTAAATTGTTATTACTCGAGCTTCATGGGGGAGGAAGAACATTTTTCTCAGAAGATCTCAAAAACAAGGAGCTACCAGAGGTCTTCTTGGCTATGTGAAGGTTGATGGTCCAACCTCCCGTTCACGCTCTCTCCCCCACGTAACCTGGGAGATGTCATCTGCCCACAGCACTCCATCCTCAGAGGAGAAAGGAGATGTCCCACACCCAAACGACAACTGCAACACATCACAGCAGCAGAGTCAAATCAGAACCGCCCACATTTCTTCCCAGGTTGGCTTTTTTTTTTAAGGATATTTAGTTATTTTGAGGGTGGCTTCAAATTCCTCGTCAAAATCCAAATCTTCTGTAAGGGGGACATTTTTTAAACCAACTCCACTCATTTAGATAACGTTTTTTTAAGCAAATGATGACATTTCCCCTGGCTTTAGACTGATGGATAAAAATTGGATGAGGACAAGGAGTGGCTTGGGGCACTGGATGGTCCCAGACCAGAGGAAAGCCATGGATAAGGGGCTCTGAATCCAACCCAGGTGTTAACATACAGGGAATTTTTGGCACACCAAGTCGGAAAAGAAAATTAATAACATTTTAAATCAAATAGGAATGTTCCTGATATATATTATCGCAAAATTTCTGTTTTGCTGATTCTTTCTAGGCAGCCTCTGGAAAGAAAGGAAGAAAACCACCTGTGCCTTTGCGACAGAGCAGCCCAGGCGTGGGGTGTCCCCGTGGGAAGCCGGACCCCGAAGGCCATCGCTCCCGGGAGGGCAGGGACACGGCTGAGCGAGGCCTCTCTTCCCAGCTCTGCCCCTGGCGCGGGAGGTGGTGCTGGGCACATCACTCCTCTATTTATTTGCCTTTTCTCATCACCTTTCCTGCTTATCTCTTTTTGCCCTGGATGCCCTCCTGTTTCTTACTTCATCTGCAGCTCCTGGGCTAGAAAAGGCCCCCTCTTCGGCAGGAGTCTCTGAACACAGCTGGGATTCACTGAATAAATAAATAAGTAGATCTGCCCGTCATAACTATACTTTAAATTCCCTGCACAGGAGAGACTTCCCTTTTACATTCTCTCAGCTAACACTTTTACCAGGAACCAGAGGCTGAAAAAATTGATCTCTTTGGCTGTTTTCACCTAATACTCTTGGTAGATTTGATTCCTTACAGGCATTTTTAAAAAAATAGGCTAAACTAAGGAATGGCTTATTACAGTTACAAACTGCAGTTAATAGCAAAAAACCCAAATAAATTCCCTTGGCTTTTGAGAGAAGGATGAGGCCAATGAGGGAATATGAAGCATTTTTACTCAAACACATAAAACTAGTTATTATCACAATTAAGGAAGAGCAGAAACAGGAGGAGGAGCTGAGCTTGCTCTGTATTTCGTGATATTCAGCTCACCTTCTCCTCGAGGGGCAAAATTATAAACCCACATGCCTCTGCAATCAAGGTATAAACTTTAGGTCTAAGATGGAAGAGATCTCTAACTCTTGTCAGAGGAATGAAAGGCTAGATGAAGAATTGGAGGAAGCGTAAGAAAGCAAGCGGGAGAGAGAAGGTGTTGGGTTCCCTTTAAAGCAGTACCTAAATCTGAGGATTTTTTTTTAAACCCTCTTTAAGATGAAGGCTCTGCTAATAACATGTCCAGAAGATGGCTCCTGGCAAATTGCTTTGTTATTCTTGTCAAAAAAAAAAGTCCCTTGGAAGCAGTCAATTTTAAACCATATATCAAAATGATTAATTGCCCTTAAATGAGCAGATGTTGAAGTACCCTTGAATGGGGCTAACGCCTTTTTGGATTGCAAACATAATGTATTCATGGACTTGGAAAAATATCATTAGGGCTATTAATTAGCTATAAGCACCAAAAGCTTTGGTGACTCCAAGGTGTTCACTTTCTTTTTTTTTTCCCCTTCTTTTTAAGACTTAAGGGGGAACAACTGGTTTTGCTGGAATAAGGTTAGCAGGTATTTTTTTAATGCTGTGCAGAAAACCTTGCCAAGTAGCTCAAATTGGAAAAACTGTAAGAAATACTGGCTGACCTCTAAATATGGGTAGGAACTAGCCACAACGGGCAGGACTTAAGGAGAGAGAACAAGTATAGTGGGGCAAAGAAAGAGAAGGGAGGGAATAAAAGAAAGAAACCTGACATTGCAGGAGGCTGCTTAAGATATAATTCTGCTCTCAGCCAAGGGAAAATGTGCTAAACCGCAAATGTTGGATGAAGGTTTGAGTCGATTTTGGGGGGAAAAGGTGCTTTCTGTCCTCCCAATTTGGAGAGAAAGGAACTTTTATTGCATAGTTGACCCCGGAGGAAAAAAATATAAATTCCTCTTCCCACTAATATCACTTTCCTCCAAACCTCCAAGAGCAAAAGGAGAAATGTAGCAAGCTGTGGCTTGAGACTTTTTAGTAACAGAAAATCCTTAAAAGTGAGCCTGTTTTGGTCTCTTTTCAAATACTGCATCAAATATATTTTCAATGAATTCATGGAAAAAAAGGAGGCAGGGAAGAGAAAAAAAAACTTTTTAAATCTGTTTAAGTTTATAAACAAGATTAAAGAAACAATGTCAAGGGTCTTATGGAAATGGTGATAGTGCCCCTTTAAATAAGAGCAAGTGGAGATTTTCTATATCACTGTGCAGTTTAAATCTTTCTTGATGGACCGGACACTAGTCCTCCTTAAATCCTTCAGAAAGCTGCTTTAAGGAAAAAGGCTGCGAGGAATTTCTTCTCGCTTTAATTGCTTAAGAAACGGTTCCCACAATGAGCTGTGGCCTAGATTTGCCTCTCATTTAAGTTCTGATTTTTAAAAGTTCACAAGTTAATCCCCTTTCGGTCTCACACGAATGCGGTTGGCGTCGAGGACAAAGTACTGGACAATGTCTGGAACATTTCAAACCCGCAAAAGATGCCCCATACCAAAAAAAAAAAAAACCAACCAAAACCCCAAACTCAAAACAAAACTAAGCAAAGTGGCCTTGATTTAGTTAAGTAGCTATTTTAAGACCTTGTTGCCATTATAATTTGAGGCAAGTAGAAATCGTCTTGCACTGTCTCTGCCGTCGATCCCGGGGTAAGGAGGTTTGTCAGTGTTTCCAGTTTTCTTCCTTGTCCATCTTCCAAGGATGGAGCTTTATTTCTCATTATTCAATCTAAAATTAAATGTCCGCACCCTAGCACAGTTTACTGTCCTGGCAAGTGGTGTGATAAAATTCACAAAAAACAAAGAGGGAGAGAAGGAGGGAGTTAATGCATTAGCTGTTTAAAACATAACCAGCTTGGCTTTGATTTTAGTTGTTCTGAAGGAAACAGCCACGATTTCTGTGCAAATGCAAACACACAATTCTGTGTGTATGGGGATGGTGGGGGGTGGGTGGGGTGGTGGTGTGAAATACCCGAGACAGGGAAATTACATGTGTTTCTAAAATGAGGAAAGGACGATTTTCTTCCAACATTATGCCCTGATCGTCCCACTGATTTTTTTTTTCTTCCCCCAAAAAGCAGTTTTCAAATTAAAAGTAGCAGCTGTCCTTCCCGACACGCAGGTGAGGGTGCTTAGAGCCTACACAGAAACCTGAAATTCCCGGTTCACTTAGGAAAGACATAAAAAATGGTCATGGAAGGGCATTTTTTGGTACATGTATAGACCCAGCCAGTTAGCCAAAATATTACCGTTAATATCACGGAAACTTGAAATGTCCTTTCTACTTGGTGAACTAACAAATTCCCCCCACCCCGTCTTGTAGTGCAGGCTCAAGTCGGGGTGGCAGATTTATGTATTTTCGTATTTCATTTTGTTTTGCGATGCAAAACTTACACCCCCAAAATCGCCCGATTTCTGCCCCCTTCTCCCCCGTTTTTTTTTTTAACTGTTATTATTATTTTATTGGCGGGGATGGAAATAGCCATTTCTCGCCCAGCCAAGGCGAGGTTTGGTGTCGGACCCGGTGCCGGCCGCAAGTTTGCGGAGCCCCGGGGAGGACGGGGCGGCTCGGGAGGGAGCGGGGCCGGGGGCGCAGGGGGGTCGTGGGGGGACCCCCCCGCTGCAAACCGCCCCTTTGCCTTCCCTCCTGCTCAGCCCGCATCCCTCCCTTGGTTGCCCGCGTTTTGGAGAAGAAACCCCTGTAATCTCGACACAACCGGTACCGATTTCCTGACGCTTCGCCGCCATCGATACCTTGGGGCGGGGGGGAAATGCGATAAATCAGTTCTGCGGGCAAACTGGGGTTACTTTTCCGAGGGACCGGGGTTACTTGCGCTAAACGCACTATTTACTCGTTTCTGCGAAGAAGCGCTGAATTAAACGCAATTATTTATTTATAGGGGCTGGTTAAACAGCAGAAATACCGTCGCTGGAGAGCTCGGAAAGATTTTCTGAAGACAGAAGGAAACTCTTATTAATTCTTCGGGGGGAAAGGGGGAGAATTTAAGGATTTTTCATCGAAGCAATCACAAAATCTCCCGTGCTTAATAGCTCAGCGAGCAGAAAGGCGAGACAATGGTGAAATCGCGGTCGGAGGGGTTGGGGTTTTGTGCCCCGGCTGCAAGCGACAATTCAGAAACCAGAGAGGAGACGGGCTGCCCCCCGCGACGGGCACAGCCCCCCGGCACACGGGGAGACCCTTCCCCGCTGCATTAAACGGAGGAGCCCCGCAAAGTTTGCCGGTCACTTGAGCAGATTTTTGCACCCCGGGACTGGTTGCAGTTTGTGCCCCAGCTCCTGCGAGCTACAGGTCCGCGGGGCTGCTCCCAGCCAGGCTTTGGGGGGCGAGGGGGGGCTTCCAGGGGGGTCGCTGAATTTTGGGAAGCATCGCCTGGCTGCCTCCCGCCGTCCCCCCTTTCAACTCGTTGTGATCAGCGGAGTAGGGAAGGCGCAGGTTGCAAACTCGGGGCGGGGGGGGGGAAGTTCCCTTTGCAGAGTCACCCCAAAAAAGCAAGGAGGGCGATTCCCCGTGGGCTTTGCGGGGTGGTGCCCAGGCCAGCCCGGGCACGGCGCCCCGAAAAACGCTCCCGAAAAGCGATAACGGCAATCAAAGCGCTGAGTTTCTCCCAATCGGTTTCCCGGGCAGAAGCGGGTGGTTATTAATTAGAGGGTGCGGGGGAAAGGCAGTGCGAGGGGCTCCCCTCCTTCCTGGGGAGCAAGCGGGACTTTGGCGGAGCGAGGGCTGGAACAGATTGGAATAGATTTAAATAGATTCACCCCCTCCCTCTCTTTCCCGGGACAATCACTTGGTACCCCATAACCTCTGGGAAAAAAAATTATATATACAATAAAAATAAATACAAGAAAGTGGCACTTGGAGCCTTCTGGTGTCCTGCGCCAGACCGACCCCCTCTTTTTTTTTTTTTTTTTGGTCAGAATTTGTACAAAATATCAAGCTCAAATTAAAAGGTCCTCTCCCCCTCTCTTATTCTTTCTTGTTCCCTTAATTCCTGTCTAAACGGTTTTGCTCTGGGAGAAGAAATCTTTTCTATAGGAGGGAGAGAGGGAAAAAAAACCTTCAAGAAGAGAAGGGTATTATTGTTTTAATCCTCTTACCCGCAGTCATTTTAAAACAGGGTGTTTTGGAGCCTGAAATGGCGTCTCGTCTCCCAATCCCATCCTAAATCCTCCTGGGCTGGGAGAGAATCTAAAGGGAAGGAGCTGGCATCTATTAGCAATCTCTCTAAAGGCTTTAAACTGCTCTTTCTGCTGCGAAGGCATGGCAAAGCTGAAAAGCAAACACAACCACCGCTCCAGTTAGTGAGCTCTGCCAGATAACCAGCCCGGCCACTGGACGGGAAGGTACCTGCGAAAATCCCGCAGAGAAAGAGAAAGAAAGAAAGAAAAGGAAAAGCTGCGTTTCCTCTTTTTACATCCCGAAAAAAAAAAAATATTTCGGGGGGAGAGTATAAAAAAAAGGTAAAAAGCGGGGGGATGCATTAGCTGGTCGTTCCCTCTCCGCTGAAGCCCCGTGGCCTCCCCTCCTCTCCCGCTTTCCCTCCCTCTGCCTTCCCTGTCCCCCGCACTGGCAGAGCCGCCCCCGTGCTCCCGCCTGCCGGAGCGGAGCGGAGCGGAGCTCTCCCGACGGGGCGGGCTGCGGACCCGCCGCCCCCCGCTCCTCTGGGCTCCTTCCATTATTCCTCATTTTCTCTCTGTATGCCGTGTCCGTGTATCCCCCCACCCCGTTTTAAAGAGCAGCCGAGGGGTGCAGCAGGGACAGCGAGGGGGCCAGGAGGAGGGTGGGGGGTCGCGGCGACTCTGTAATTAACGCTGGGAGATTATCCCCCCCCCCAGCACCACCACACAGGGGCCATCGGGGCAGAGGGAAACTTCAGGGTCTGCTCCAGAGTGGTGCTAAGCAGGGGGGGGGGGGGGGGGGCTTGGCTTCCCTTCCCTATGCCTTACGGACCCCATCACCCCCCCCGGCCCTGGGTCCAGCCCTCCTCCCTCCACCGGCATCCCATCCGCTCCCAGGGATTTAATTAGGCGTTTACACCTCGGCTTGGAGTAAATGACTGGTAAGAAGTGTTGGGGGGGGGATGGGGGGGGGGGGGGATGTATCAGCAGCTCCGTTTTGATTGACAGGGTGGAGGACCATTGAAAATCTTGCTGGGTAGCTCCCGGGTCGCTATGAAGCTCCTTTTAAAAATCCTTCTTCAATGCAGCCTCCCGGTAGATGGCAGCTCCGCCGGGCGCGGAGGCAGCGCGCAGGCAGCGCGGGCGGATGGAGTAGGGCGGGACGGGGCGCAGCGCCGCGCCCGCTCCCCGCGCTCCCACGCGTGTCACCGCTCCCACGGCGGGCGGAGAGGCTGCGCCGCCGCCCCAGGTAAGAACCCCCCACAGCCCCGGGCAGCGCGGCTCCGGGTGGGTTGGGGATGCGGGGGGAAATAAGAAGAGTTTGGGGCTTGTTCGCGAGGAGGGGGAAAACCTCTCCGTGGGGGACTCCGCGCCCGGCGGAGGAGCCGCTGGCAGGGATGCGCGCTCCGCGGAGGAGGGGAAGCCCAGCCCGGGCTCCAGCGCAAATCCTATCTGCTCCTGTCCCCCTTTTTTGCTTTATTTAGAGTGTACTATGCTTTCTCACAAAAAAAAAAAAAGGCAAAACCCTAACTACCAGCCCAGGGCCTCGCTCACACGAAACGCGGCGTGGGCTGGGGCCGTGGGCCCGCTCCGGTGTGAGTTCGGGCAGCTGGCGGGGCAGAGCGGCGTGCAAGCCGGCTCAGGGGAAGGTGGGGGACGCGCATCCCTCCGTCTGCCGGGCTCCGAGGGGGGGAGAGCGCAACTTTCCCCCCATTTACATAATGGGGTTTTAATAAGCGGCGCAGCCCGGTGAGAGCTCGCCGGGGGCAGAAACCAGCCTGAGCGGGGCCGGGAGAGCGGGGGAGGCCGGGCCACGGCCCCGCTGGGCGGGCGGCTCTGTCTGGGGCTGGGTTCTTTCTTCTGACGCGGCTGGAAGTTGAGTGCGGAAGGGACGGCAAGAGAGGGCAAGGCTCCGGCAGCGCTAGGAAACCTTTCTAGGGCAAATCACACCCCCACGCCACCCCTTTGCGAGGTTAGACGGCAAAAGGGACGGGGACCCGCCTGCAAGGAGCTGGGGGGCCGGTCTGTGCCGCCCCCCCTTCCCTGCTCTCACTTTAAGAGGTATATAAATCCCGGACCTGCGCTGTCAGGCTCGCTTGACAAATTAAGGGCTTCGCAGTCGAAACCTATTTACACCTCCATTATAGGGCTAACCAAATGGGGATCAGCATGCATATTTTTACCGCAAGAGCTCTCATACATCTCCGCCAGAGTCGCCCCTCGGGCCACGGGATAACAGATAGGGAAGGGGGGGAGGCTCCGCCGCAGCCAGCACTTGAGCGGAAAGAAGTCCGTGTCCGCGCTCGGTGCCGGCTGCCCGGGGCACCGGGGACCTGTCCCCCTTGCAGGGGACAAGGAGAGGGCGAGGGTGACTTCCCCGGGAGGAGGTTCCCGCCTTGGGGGGGACGCACGGGCTCCTCTAGCCCAAAGCAAGGCCCGCGGGGAAGTTTCCCTCCGAGGGAGATGGGGTTTGACTGCGAGACCTGCCGTGGCTGCCCCCCCCCCCCCTTTTTTTTTTTTTTAATTTTTTTAGGCAGAAGGGGCAAGAAACGTCCCGCACGGAGCCCTCCGGTCCCCGCGGCTGGCGGCTTTCCCCGGCTGCTCTTCTCCTTTATTTCTAGGCGCGGACCTCGGCCGGCGGGGGGGGCAGGGGGCAGCGCGTCCCGGGCCGAGACCCTGGTGTCCCCGAGGGTCGCCTCGGCGAGCCCGGCAGCAGAAAGGAGGGCGGGGGCAACCCCCCCCGTTTCCCGGTGGGATGCGCGCACCGAGCGCTGCCCCATCCCTTTCGAAACGAAACGCGGGCGGAGCGAAGCGGCACCAAAACCTGGGACCCGGGGAAGGGCTCGGCCCAAAATCCCCGTCCTCGGGGCTGGGGGGAGGGCCCTGCGGGGCTCCCGCCGCTCCAGCCGGCCGGGCTCCGGCTGTCCCCCGCGCTCCGGCTCGGCTTCCAGCGCCGGGGAAAAAGAAATCTCCCCCCTCCGCCCCCTCCCGTCCCCTCCGGCGGCCCCCTCCAGTTCCACTTGGTTAGCTCAAGTTTTCCATGTAAATGACAGTAATAAATATCTAATCATGTCCCGCAGCTATCGGCGGCTCGCCGAGCAGCCGGCATTAATGAGACATCCAGGGGAAGTGGGGGAAAGGAGAGAAAAAAAAAAAAAATTGAAAAGGAAGAAGGAAAGTTTTTCTGCTCTCCCCAAAGCGGTTTCTAAAAGCGGGGCCCGGCCGCCCTGGCGAGGGGATGCAGGGGGCTGGGGGGCGCGGACCCGCCGCGTCCTCCGGAGCGATCGCACCTGTGGGTCGCGCTCGGGTTCAAACCCGTCGGCTTTCATTAACCCCCTCCCCAAAACCACAGCAATCCCCCTCGGGAGGGGGGGAGCAGGCAAGCGGCGGGCCCGGTCGCATCCCCGACCCGGGGGCTGCCCTCCCGAAAGCCCCGCGGAGCTGCGTGTGCCCATCCCCGCCGTGATTCCCAAACAATTAATGGGGCTGCAAAGAGCTTTTAATGCTGATGGGGGGGCTAAGGTTGAAATTAAACCATGAGAGTTGGATTTGTTCGCCTAACGCTAAACAAATGGAGTGATTACCTTCTTTCCAAACGCATCAGTCATACTACATTAAGTAGCAGAGAGCTAATTATCCCAATTAGGAGGCTGATTTATAATTAATGGCTTGGACCAAGTGATAATTGGATGTTAATGGATAACAGTTTTGTCTGAAGTAGCCTCCCGCTTCCCCAAAGGCAGGGCTGGAGGGTTTTTTTTTCTCTCTCCCTCTCCTCTCACCTCTGCACGGAGCACAAAGCAAATGAGGAGCGAAATCGGCTCTTAGCTGGCTCGGTGGGGACCGTCCTCCGGCCGGGGCGGGGGCCGGGAGGTCCCGGGGCCGGAGGGGCCGCCGGCCGCTTCCCAGCCCGGCCGGGGTTCAGCGAAGTCGGCTGCGGGGGTAACCCCCAGCACCCCTTTCCCCAGCTTTTCCAGCAATCCCTGCTGCTGTTTTCCTCCCCCCTCTGAGTTTCCAAACCGTGGACAGCTGACCCGAAGCGACCGGGTTGTCCCACATACCTGGGTTCCTCGCCCACCCGTGGGGCGTGAGCTGTGTCCTCGATGGGGGGAAAAAGCTGAGCCCCAAGGGGTGCTCCAGTGCAGAAGAGGCTGTTCCCCTGCCCTGCCTGTCCTAGGGAGAGCAGGATGAGGCTCACCTTGAGGAGGAGACGTTTTACATCCTCCCTGGTCCATGTTCCCTGGGCTGCTCAGGGCAGTGGGGGGCACTGGGTGAATCTGCAGTTTCTCACTGCTCTGTGTTTCTCTTAATTGCATCTCAGAACTGGCACTTTGACTGTTGAGCTTTTCCTTGCCGTGCTTGCTTTTCACCCATGAGTAAGTCGATACAGGTCAATCCCGGTTCCTCATTTGCCCCAGCCAGAGACACTTGGACCTACAACCCTTTGGCTTTCAGATCATGTTTCTAAGTTCAGTTTCTCTGTTCTAACTAAGAAACATAAGGGCAGACAATTCCTGAAAGGGTAAGAGTGACTTCAGCTCTGAGCTACCCCATGACCGATGAGAGGTTGTATTAAATTACACCAATGTACTCAATGCAAAACTATGTCCAAAATCATACCGTCAGTACACAGAAAGCCAATTTAGATTGGCTTTCCAGCTTTCCCTGCTAATTTAAAGAGACCTTGATGTCTAAGCGGGACATTCTCCTTGGGCTCACGCACATATTAGCAGGCTCCTGCAGTGATTTTATTGCCATCTCCGAAGACGCAGCTCTGTTTCACAGAGCTGGTGCAGATGTTGCTTCTCCTGAGTGCCGGGATCACTACCTGCATCAAAGAAACAGAGCCAGAGGAGCTTCCCACAGGTCAGAGAGAAGGGCAGGTTGGCCAGGCAAGTTTTCCACAATATAGTCGTAGAGGGAGGGTGACTGCAGTGGGTTTTGTTCCCAGTGTCTTTATCCTTTAAAAGAATGCTTTGCTGAGAAAGAGGGGAATCGGATTAAAAGAAGCCAGAGTGAACAGAGTTTCTGTCCCCTCTGCCATTATCACAACCAGCCCTGCCAAAACAAAGGTGCTGCAGAGAAGGTCCAGGACCAAGCTCTTCTGATGTGGCTACCTACTGGTTTTGCTGGTGAAGGTATGGGTAAGCCTTTTAGCTAGAGGTAGTCCATGTTTTCTAAGATATCAGTTATTCTTTCAGTGATTTTTCAGGGGCATCTCAAAATTCATCTCACCAAGTTGGAAATGCTTCTGCTGAGGCACTGACGAATGTCAGTCAGGTCTGAACCCTTTCAAAAGGTTCAGTGCTGATTTCCACAGCTCATGTGCAAGCAGAAATGTTTATAGCTGCCTTGCTTCATTTGGCAAAAACACAGAAGTAGGGAAAATGCTGAAGAACATGGATTCAATAAAGCCCAAATTTTCCAGTGTTATGCAGCTACTGATAAACTAACCGACTTTGGGGCAACATTCATCAAAATACGCTTGTTGCAAAGAGGGTGGAGAATTCTGAAATGCAGCTAAATATCCAGGAATTAATTCATGGTCCCCAGGGGTTAGCCAAACCTCTGGTTTTTTTCTGCCAGTCTGTTCCAGTCCAAAAGCTACTGAAATTGAATTTTTTTTCCCTTTTGACTTCACAAGGTTTTGCATTGGGCCCTTTATGATTTCTAAAGCATGTCTGGTACTGATACAGCTCCTAGGAAGGAGAGGGGCTTCGAGGGAGGGCCGGGAGCAGGGCTGGGACCGGGAGGAACCAGCAGGTCTCCAAATGATGGCCAACAGGTGTTTACAGCGAGGAGTTGTGGGTGGACCACAATACAAATGTGGTTCCTTCCTGGTACCTGCTGGCACAACTCTTTTAGGACCAATTGCAGCCTCTGTGTGTCCTGAGCAAACATTGATTTGAAAAATGCTGCTTTAAACTGTCCAGATGCTAAAACTTAAAGTACGTGGTGTGTGTGTGGGGGTCGTGCTTGAACTCCACTAGGATTCTCCAAAAAAGCAAACCAGTTGGGCTGGGGGAGGCTAGCTGATGGATCTCAGGGGGTAGAAAATGCTCCTGCCAAGGGAGCTGCAGAAACCCCATGTCTTCAGCCGTCTGACACCAACCGTACCGAGCGCCGGGGGGAGCGAGCAGGCAGCAGCTCTGCACGCTCTTGGCGTGCGTTAGCCCAAGCTGGGTAGACGTGCCTCTGCCGAAGGACTGCACATCTCCCCGCAAAACCCAGCGGGGTTCTTTAGCTGTTCTGCCTGTTTTACAGCACGCAGCTCTCTAAAGCTCAGATCACCTGCTGGTGGCCAAAATATATTGCTTACCTTGGCAACTGCGCTTGATTCGGTGCATGGATCCAAATGCTTACGGGAAAGGAAGCATTGCATGCACCCGCAGTGCTCCCCAGCCCCTGACGCCTCTGCTGCGAACTCCAGTTTGTGGCCCTGTTTTAAGGTAGCACAAGTCTTCCCCCCATTGTAAAAGCCATTGAACTCAAATAGCTTTTTTTTTTAGTGGTAGGAAGAAAATTGGTGTTATCACTTGTAAAGAAGGAAAAATTAAAACTTCTGGTTTATTCTTTTAAGGTATTAAAAGTGCCCCACAATTGCATGGCTTGCTGCAGCTGCCTTCCAGGATTTGTTTTTCTTTTCTTTTTGACTAGGGTAGGACTCGTCTCTCACTTTGCCTTATAGCTGATCTTAGTCTGAGCAGAAGCAATTGCCACCGTGTGTTTTGTAACTGTAATTTTGAGTGCCATAAGCACCATCTGCAGGGGCAGACCCAGGGTCCAGCTGTACTTGCAGAAACATCTTGGGTTCAGGCTCTCAGCTTCTGTATCCTTCAAAATTTGCTTGTTCTTCAGATCTCTCCAAAATCAGCTTCAAGCAAAATTGCACTTGGTGTCACAGCCTTGCAGCTCTTCAGCTAGCCAACTGAAACAGCACCTAGAAAAGTCACTTTGTGCCAGCCAGGTTAAACTCCAACGATGCGGCACAAACCGCTGCATTTCACAAAGACGCGTTGCGCTCTCCTCCTCTTGTGCGTATATAACTGCTCTCAGTTTAACACCCAACTTACATTTACTTGATGAATAGTGATGGTGGGTGGAGAAATTGCCCTCTCTCCATGCCTCATCCCAGTTGCTGCCCTTGGAGCCCAGCATCTCGGCTGAGGCATCGCACTGGGAGCGCCCGGAGCGAGCACGCGTTCCAGCTGGCAGCACCTGAGAGCAGCAGGGAGAGGAACTGGGAATGTCTTTAACTGCCTCAGCAAATCTTTCCAAAGCTTATCTGTCAGAGCTGTCTTCTGCCAGCGCCTCCTGCAGTGACTGACCTCTCTCGTTAGGGCTCAGGGCTAGATTGTAAGATCAGTGTCGCGGTTGTGGTGCTCAGGACAGACAGAGGTCCTGGTCACTAAATGTCGCAGGCTTAAAAATATATTTCGACACAGAGCTGTAGATCCTTGTCTTGTTAACGAGACCATGGCATGGGTAAAATCCTCCAGGATATTGCTCCATCTTCCAGGAACAGCGGAGATTCCTGAACCCCCACCAGCAGCCCCAAGGAGCTGCCTTCAAGCCAGTCAGTTTGCTCCTGCAAGTGATCTGCACTCAAATACGCCACAGGCAAAACTGTTTTGGGGGCAGAGAGCAAGCAGTGAGCCCTCCCTCATGCTGCCAGCAGCCCTGAAGAAGGGCAGAGTTTGGGAAGGCTGGTCCTCTCCCATAGTCCAGTTTGGAAAATTCCCTTTGCCAGCCTTAACGCAAATGAAATGATGCTGCTCAAGCAAAGCCATTTTCGCAAAAGTGAGAGGAAGGGCTGAGCCAGACAGACCGCGTGCAAATACAACTAAGCCAGAAACATGCATGTTTTGGAAGGGGTGAAAGTTTGGTTTTGGTTGTGTTTGTTTTGTTTTCAAATAAACAGCCAGGTTAAACGCTTTAAGCTGTTTGTGAATTTAGTAGTTTGATTGCCCAGCGCTGTAAGGTTACTCTGAGCCCTGAAGCCAGGGCCAGTCTGGAGGCAGAGATGCCATCAGGTCTCGAGACGTTAGAAGAGACGGGCAGCGCAGGTCCGCGAGAGCCTGGCTGCAGCGGGATGCTGCTGCGTTTCACGTCCGAGAACGTGAAGCGTGTGGCAGCGATGCTGGCAGAGCCGGGGCTGTAGGTACTCACGCTCCTTGGGGTCGGTCTGGGCTGCAGAGTTCAGTTTCCGTTGCGATATTAATCGTGAGAAATCTAAAATGCATGCTTTTTTTTGCTGTTAACTGAGCTGGAAGCAGAATGAGATCCTGAAACTAGAGCCAAAGTGATGTTCATATTAAGAACTTTTCTTATTTACTCAGGAAAATGTTTCTGCTTCAATATAGATTACAAGAGCTTTTACTGAGGGTTGAGTGCTGCTCCGAAGGGGAGAAGGGAGGTGCATTTATACTGATTTGATCCGTAAGCACTGATTGTCACGCGTAAATTATGGCAAGCAAGAGATTCAGCACCACAGTGACGTTTAGTGATCCCAGTCCTGGCTCTACACTGCAAATCGCTGGGCTCCAAGCCTTAAAACTTACGCCTGGCTCAAAAGCAGAGACTTTGAGGGTGTCTTTATTTTATTTTATTTCAGACCTTGCGAGCCTGCCCTTTGAAGCATGCCTCCGCAAACAGAGGCGCTGGAAAATCTTTTGCCGGGAACTGTCTAATCAATCACTCGGTTCTGTTATCTGGGGCTTTGGGGGGGGGGAGGAAATGATTTCACAAAAGCCTTAAATAAAAATCACAGCAACTGATGAGAGTTACCTCTGTCAGCCAAGGCCTGTTATCTCAGCCGCTTGCAACCTGGTGTCTGAGTTTGTAGAGCCCTGCAATAAAACTTCCCCATCTCAGCAGGATGCTCTGAGGCTTGTTTCATAAAACTCGCAAACCCTCTCACATCCTATTGTGCTTCTGCTACAAATAAATGAGCATTACGAATACAGTTGCTGCGCTCTTCAGCAACACAGCCCTGACAGAGGCAATTATTTGACAAGGCCTACCCAAAAACTGTGACGCTGTCCCTAACTGGAAGTATTTCCAAATTTCAGCTGCTAGCAAACCTCCTGGTGTTAAGAAAGAGATCTTTTTCGTTTATACTAGGGTCAGTAGTAGTAGCTGAACGTGAGCTGCAAGAATTGGTGTAATCGGTCAGGTTTTGCTTTCGGTGGGTTGCGACTTGTTCAACTAGACCAGGTCTAATTAAGATCTCGTTCTGCACTAAGAAATTAACTGCATTTAAATCCAGGGATTTACAGAGGTGTAAAACTATTGCAGGAAGATCAGAAATGGGGAACCTTGATTTTTTTTTTTTTTTTGAGAGCTGTTCTCAATTCCTTTATTTCCGTTATAAGAAAAGTCCTTTGGAAGCCTGTTTTTATGGTGCATGTTGCTCTCGGACTTTGATGTTTGAATGAGAAAATATGATGTGTTGCAGTATTTCAAATTATTTATATTTCATCCACTACAAAGGTGAGATTGTTTCCTTAGACATTCAGCAATCTCACATGAGGAACAAAACTGATTTATAACAGGCTGGTTATTATCTTATGTGATTTTGGACCTTTATATATCTTAAAGATTTAGGGATATAAAGAAAAAAAGATTGAAGAAAACCTCTTGCAAGGATCATTTATTCAGAACCCCCCAGGTATGTAATTCATTTAGTACCAAATACATCTAAACCCGATGTCTGTATATAGTGTGAGCCTATTTTCCTAGACTGTCAGATAAGCAGAGACAGAGATTCATCATTTATCTTGCTGATTTAAAGTGTTTCTGAATAAGGACTCAAAGCATAAAATCATAAGCAGAACAGATGGGGGGGGGGGGTATTTTGTTGTGATTTTATTTTCGATGATGTTTATTGCCAGCAGTAATAAGCGGGATGTTGTTAGCACAAACCATTTGCTGTTATTCCCCGTTAGTGATGAACAACGGGTTCCTGTGCTTTGCATAAACACGAGTAGCGATCTGTACCGCGCGAGCAGGCACTCGGGCTGGAGGACTGCAACTTTTCTTTTTACCTGACAGGGCTGCTCCTATTTTTTTTCTGTCACCTGCAGGACCCCGAACACCAGACAAGAGCACCAGACTTTTCTTTTGTGATTTTTTTTTTTTTTTTTCCCCCTGGTGCTTTTCCCATGTTCAAGCTGTGTCTTGCATCAGGGTGCAGACCCGAGGCGGTGCTGAGCTCTTCCAAACTTCAAATGCATCTCTGGCGAATCTCTCCTCATCAGTAATGAACTATGGTGTTGAAATTCACTCCTACCAATGAGTTGCTGAAGTCCAGATGTAACTTTTTTAGTACAGCTTATTTCCCACATAAAGGTGCCCTCATACACCACCCCCCCCCCCCCCCCCAACTCTCCCAGTTTCTGGACAGATTTAATTAAATTATAACACCCCACAGTGCCCACCAGTCAAAAGCATGCTCTGGTATCCTCTTCTTGACTTCTCTAGGAAAAATTTAGTCTTTTTAACTCATAGGTTTTATAACCCCATTCTTTATGATGGCACCTGAGCATCTGGTGTAGGTCAATGAATTTAGTCTCAGTACTTTTTTACATTTGGGATGACCCAGTATTCGGAGGGACCAACTGAAGGGAAAAGAGAAAATGATCCAAAGCCCCTGCAAAGTTTTGAGTCCTACATCCAGCTTCAAACTCATCTCACCCAACGGTGTTTGCTAGAGAAGGGCAAATGTCTTTTCCGACGTGTTTTTTTACTTCTACCTGGGAAAACTGGCCAGAATAAGCTATTGAAGAAAATTCCTCCATCTTGACTCAGTTTAGATTTGGGGGAAAAGGAGGTATGTTACTCCAGAATTACTCCACTTGAGCAAAACCACTGTCTTGGTTTAAAATTCCTTTCTTCCACAGCAGCGTTGGCACAGGGAGCCAACGAGCCAGGTCACACGAGCTCTGTGGCCAGCACAAGTGACATCTGAGTTTGCAGGTTGCAGGGATCGATAAGTTTTTCCCCTAATGAGTTTTGTCAGTTCTGTGTGTTTGTCTAAAGGCCTTGTGTGTGGCTGGCAGCTGAAGCCAGGTACAGACTGAAGGCGTTTTGATGGGGGGAGTAAGGGGCTGAAATGAGCAGAGGAGCAAGTAGAAAATGTCCCTGATCCCAAATTCTTGGGTGCAGTTAATACAGTTCCAGGGTGGGTTTTATGGCTTTATCTTTTTTTTCCCCCCGATAGAAGGGAAAATACGGATGTTTTGTTACAAGGTACTTCTCAGAAAACTTCAATATTTAATTTTTAAAAGATATTTTATTGTTCCCAGATCTGTTTAAATTCTGTACATATACAAACACAAGCCGCTAGGAACAGGAGTTTTCATCTAGCGAGGAAATGTGTGGTTCTCTCCTCTTCGCATCTTGTCTCAGGACAGAATTATGTGCCTGGATACAAAATTAGTTACCAGTTAAATAGGGAAACTTGAAGCCTTTTACAAAAGTTGAGAAGCCAAAGCTGACAATATTAAAGTCCAGGGCCAAATTTCCCCTGTATGCTATGCTGTTAAGCGATGTACAATAAATTGCACTGCTCTTGTGCTATATGACTTTATGGGAGCCCGAGGTTTTCAAGGCTAGCGTTGGGAAGGGGTGGATGGGAGCCACACTGCGGCTGGAGCAATGCAGCTCTGCTCCGGGATAACGGCATTCCCGTTCCTGGCTGATAAATGTGCAAATTGTTTTGCATCAGATTGAACAGCAGCCGCTGAATTAAGAGTGGTCTGCTCTCTGGATTAGTCTGGCATGGGCAGAGACCTACATTGCCTGGCCTCTAAGCAATGCAGAGGATGGAGACACCTGGGGTTCTCATAGCCGGCAGCAGTTAAAGCTAAGAGGAACCCCTGGTTGTCTCTGTGAGGCTGGATCCTGGCAGGACACAGCCCCCACAGCCTGAGGGGTCTGCAGGCTTGGGAAGAAAAATGGGCACAGCATCTATGGGACTTCCATGGTGAAAACTTAAGTGAGAGGTAAAAACCATAGGAGAGTTCTTGGGACTGAGGTAGTAATACCAGGATTGCAAAGGCAGAAGGAGCGGGAACCCCAGCAGGGTCCTGCACAGGGCATGGTGTGGAGACCTCCCAGCCTGGTGCTGCGAAACGTGGGTAGCTGGGAGAGAGCAAGTCTTCTGATGCCGGGGATGGGAGAGTCACCGATGTGGCCCTGAGGGGCCGTGCAGAAGGAAACCACCCGTCCCAGGAGGTACCAGCCCCGGGCACTGCACGGAGGCATCCATGCCCCTGTGCTAGCAAACCCAGGCTAGCCTCACCTATAGAGAGATCTTCCTCTCACCTGTTGTTTTCCTGTACCTTCCCTCAGCTCCATCTCCTTTCTCTGCCGCTCCCAACTCTTCAACAATCTCTGATGCCCCGAATCGGGGTGAGGCATCCCCTTTCTTTCAGGATGGACCCTATGTTACCCTCCCAGCTGTAGCGACAACTGTACCCTTTCACAAAGCAGGAGCTCAAACTTTGCTCTCATCCTCCTCCCAGCTGTGGCTGTTCCTGATGTCCCCCAGCCACCCAGAGACATAAAAGATGCATTTGCAGATTTTGAAAATTAAAACCATCTATACAGCCAGTGGGGAGGGATCAGCTTGTTTGGTTGCTTAATGAAATATAAAGATTATTTTAACCAGTGTAAGCACTATTCGACAGCTTGTGAAACACAGTGGTGGCTTGATGAATGGCTTTCTCCATTAAAAAAAATTGCTGCATGATGTCTTTTAAATATTTAATTTATTGGGGTTGGAGTGTGCTCGGAGCTGACAGTTAAACAGGAGCTGTTTGCGGTCTCAGTTAACTTTGCTTATTAGGCTGAACAGTCTCGCTCAGTAAATGCAAGATATCTCCCTTTCCCTCATTTTTTATACGGAATCTGGGATGATACATCTGCTGCACAAGTGGGTAGGAAGTTCTGCCTGTTGTCCGCACGGCAGCACACCAGGCAGTTATCACTAAAGCTGTGACGGGTATCGACTCCCGTCCTGAGTCCATCGTTATTGTCCCCTGCTTTTTATTTTCTTTATTTTTTTTATTTGATGCACTTTCTTCTAGGCCACCCAGAAGAGTTTGTTCAGACACACATGTACACACAAAAGCATCTTTTAACAATCAAATAAACTGAAATCTTCCTGGAGCAAGTGTTTCGGTGGAAACACTGGGCTCCAGACACAACATCGTTGGCAGTGTCCTCGGAAGGCTTTATGGTATGGGAAAATTCCCCTCCTCTCCCTCTGCATTTTTCCCTTAATGTGCCAGCTTGGTACACAACCAACAGCATGCAAGGGGATTAGAAAAGAAACAGGCATTTCTGTGAGTTGGGAGTCGAAGGCGCTTGGCCTCCCACGTATCTCCTGGCAAGGCTGAGCCCTGGTGTGGATTCTCCAGTGTCTATTAAGGATGGAGGTCTGGCAGCAGCCCAGGGCAGTTAATAGGTTCTGTGTCCTCAAATGGTTTTCATGAAACACGCAGGAACTTAATAAGCTTTGAGACCTCCACCCCGCTGGCCAAAGCGGTGAAACCAGCCAGCCGGTTCACAAGTCAGGGGGTGGGGAGGAAGGAGGCAAAACGAAGACGCAAACCTCTGTTTCCCCGCTTGCATCAGCCAGAAACACCAGTCCTGCTCTTGGACCGCGGAAGCGAAGCAGTGAGTGACTCTCCAGCCGGCTCTGGCGATCTCGCTGCCGATGGGGACCGGCTGAGCGCTGCCGCCCGCTGAGCTGGCTCGGTGCGCGCTGAGCGCTGCTCTGCCGCGGGCTGGGGTGGGAGGATGCTCTTCGGAAACAAACCGCGCCGAGGACGGGGTGAGGCTGCTCCACAGATTCTGCTGGAATCACCCAGGGTAGCGTCCGGGTCGGGAACCTGCATGTCCTCCCCGGGTGCTGGGAGATGTCCTCTGTGGCCACGTCAATGGCTTGTGTCACTGGGACGCGCTTCTGTGCCTTAGCGTGTGCCTCCAACAGCAAAGCTGTGCAGTCCAGCAAAGCAACATCCCTGCTGGAATTTTGCTGTGTACCCATTGTGGGGAAAATACAAATACCAAAAATCTGTTGGCATGTGAAGTCCCTCACTTTGATCAGAGATCAAATGTTAATGATCAATGTTAACATTGCTTAGGTCTTCCTTAAGCTCAGTTAGAGCAGAGCTATGGCATTCTTGGGTTTAGGTCAGCATCTGAACCCAAAATATCCATTTTCACAGTGGTTCAGCTTAGAATAGCGTTGGCTTTCTCTCAAGGATGTGGCTGGCATTTCGCAGAGCGAGGTGGGGTGTGGGTCCCTTCCAACTTGAGATATTCTATGATGCTATGTAGGTGCTGGATAGCCACCAAGCTTTTTTTTTCAGTCTAAATCTAAAGAATAATTCGGGATTGAATCCAGAGTGGGCGAGCAGGGAGACACAAAGCAGATGAAAGTGGCATTAGGGTGTGTATCAGATCTTCGTGGTGCAACAACACCTGGATCTGTCGCCCTCCAGCAGTGCTCTTGGCACTGAAGTGATGTGGTGGCAGAGCAGAAGGGACTCAGGGAAACAGGAATGAGGCTGAGTGCTAGATTCCCAAATTACTGGTTTGTAATTACTGCAGCCTCCTTGAGAAGACAATCCCAAAGGCAGCACTCACACTCATGACACAAAATCCCTCAGTCAGAAAAAACCCATCCCAGAGCAATGAGGACCATCCCTGAGCTAGCAGGGTGTTTGACCAAACTCCAGCGGCATGGCTTCCCTCCTCCGTTCCTGGGCACCATGACAGAGAGGTGCTTGCGAGGGCGAAGCCAGAAGATGCCCCAGGTCGTTGCTAGACCCTACAACACAGAATTCAGCTGCTTTTCCCAGGAACTGCAGCTTGGCCTCTGGATGTTAAACAAAGTCACTCCATGTTTGCTTCTTACATCAAGGTGGTTTGGGAGAGAATGGGAATTCAGAGCAGGGGGCGTAGTGGGACCAACTCGTTTCCATCCCTCCCTCTTCACCGAGAGTCTGTCCTCCACGGTATAAACCCTCTACAGGCAAAAATGAAGGTCTTTCCTCAGTACAGAAAAAACAACAGATAATTTTTCATCCAAATTTTTGCTGTTCAATACATCAGGTTTCTCCTAAAATCATGGGAGTTGAACCACCTCCCTCCAGTGATCAAAACTGTTTTCTAAGAGTTTTCCTAGATAACGTGTCTGCTTTCCTTAATTTAGTCCAGCTGGACCTCTTTCTCTGAGTGGTCTGACTTCTCTGACTTTCCAGATGATGACTTGCTTATGTAAATGGTGTTTTTAAAATTTTCTTTTGTGGCAAATGTTTCACAACTTCCTTTCCGATGTCTTACAAACTACAGAAATGGCATCCTGGAGGCCCCCAGTCATTTATAACATGGATGAATGAAGCATCACTCAGCTTTTGAGATCAATATTAGCTCAGTTTTACAGATGGTCTGTAAGGCAAAACAGCTTGAAGTTTCATGCAGAGCCCACAGTAGAAAAAAAGCCATTAGTTCTTTGAAATAATTTCCTTGCTATTGAGCTATGAAATGTCAGTATTTATTGCAAACCTTAATTCTCTCTTTAGCCATAACATTTTTGGTCCTATTACACTACAGATTTACTTTTTTACACCACTTTTTTTTTTTTTTCTTTTTTCTGTATCATTTGTGTTTTGTTAAGAAGAACCTTAAGAAAAATGAATGGAAATAAATTACGCACGAGTGGGTTCAGATAAGGAAGATTATTTGACATTATAGCAATGGGATTATGGAACAGCCCACTGTAGGCAATGACAGGGACAAAATCCCAGCTAGTTCTGGGATAGAGCTAGGTTGGTTCATTAGAAGTAACAATAATATGAAATATTTTATTATGGTATGTAAAAAAACTCCTTTCTCATCTTTTGTTCAGCATATCGTGAGTGGGGTATAGTCAGATGCTGATCTTTAAGCTTGCAAGCCAGACTGGTGTCACTGGTGCTTTAGGTCTACAGGAGGTACTTTGATTCCTGTCCCAGCACCTGTTGGAGCTGGGAGGTTGGAAGTGAGCCTGGCACGCGGCAGCTTAAGTTTGAGCTCAGCATTTCCAAAGCTCTGCTGAGACACCAGGACGCTGGAATAGCACGTTCCTAAGCACCTCTTTCCTCCGGCTGCTGTTTTTCAGGTTTATGTCGCCATGCAGCACTATGGAGTGAACGGTTACTCCCTCCACGCCATGAATTCACTGAGCGCCATGTACAACCTCCACCAGCAGGCAGCTCAGCAAGCCCAGCATGCCCCCGACTACAGGCCCTCGGTGCATGCCCTCACCCTGGCAGAGAGACTGGCTGGTAAGAACAACTCATGGCTTTTGCTGTTCCCTGGGAAAAAAAAAAAAACTTGTTGCTTGCACTGAGTGAAACTCTTCTTCGGGAGTTGGCGTGTGACATAGCCAACTGGCATGGTGTGCTCCTGAATACTAGCCATGTGGCCAAGCTCTGCAGGTGACACATGCCCTCCGGTGTTTGCTGCCAGCGGGCCACTGCACCTTGCTGTAGGCTGGCCTCCGAAGGCTGGGGAGCCCGGAGGCAAGAAGGGACGCAGCCCGACTATATGGGATTGAAAACAGAGAATTAAAAAGACACTGGAATATGTTTTAACAATTGAAGAAAAAATAGCAGAAAATTTTACTTTCTCATTAGTAAATAACAGCACAATGAATATGAGCACGCAGTGAATTGGGTTCCCCCACTGAGGGGCCCAGGACTTGCATCCCCTAACAGCCATCTCCTGCCATCCGAGGCCATAGCTTGATCTTCCATGTTGCCCCTTCTTGCAACTATTTTCCATTTCTTGTCCTACCAAATACTCTTTCTCTCTGGAAAACAATCTTCATTTGGATCTTCTTTGGGTCTCACCTTGACCTATTTCTTCCTGGGGTTCCTAGACTTTGGTTTGGGTGACGCTTTCTTGCAGGTCCTGCTGGCTCCCTCTTTGTTGAATTTGTATTTTGCCTTCCATAAAAGAGCTTTTTTAGGCTCAAAGAAAGTCACGTATGACTTTACCCAGAGAGTGTTATTTACACAATATTGTTGATGGTGGGACAGTGGGACAGGAGCTGCTGCTCCAGAGCATCTGATCTGCTTTTCTGCGTTCAGCCACGAGTGTAACAGCACTACATCGATGCTGTCATTAGAAGGAAGTGCAAAGTCCAGACAGTATTTTATGATTTGGTAGAGGGAATTGTTCAAAAAATAATTGATGGAGACCTGAGAATATTTGGTATGGTAGGGTAAATATATCTGCTCTACATTTCAGCCTACCACAAAAACCCCAGATCTGGCTGAGATCATCAAAGGCTACTGCAATGCAAATGGTCAACAGCTGCAACATCACGGTTTTGGTCAGGGCTTGGATGCAGTGTGGTAGAGCAGACCTGACAACCAGTATACTGAAGCTAAAGCAAAAAGTTACCATAGATGTGATTCTAGAGACCTTCCCAGAAAGGAATGATCTTCCCTGCCTCTCTGAAAATTACACATCTGCTTGAAGATAGCTTTCTACTTGTCTGATATTAAAGGAAAAAAAAATGTGGAGTGATTCCTTCCAGCCTAAAGTAGGTGAAAAAAATTATCTACTCAGACAACTTTAGTGGGCTAAATTTAAGAGACATGGGCTTAAGCCAAAATATGGATGCAGAAGTTTCAGGATGGTCCTCCTAGGTGCGTAGTCCATGAAGGCATGGTGGTAAAGGTCTTGGACTCTTTGGATCAGTGGACCACAGCTGACTCTCAAATCTTCATGCCAGCAATGTTCCCTTATCCAGCTGCTAGTAGTGATCTCCTTAACATGGTTCCTCAGACCACTCACTGTGGCCTGTGGGATCTCTGGGAGGCCATAGGGCAGAGCTGGGAGTCGCTGTCCTCATCAAAAAAGAACCGAAGTGGGATCAAGGAGACCTGGACTCTAATCCTGGCTCTACTGCTGGGCTGCAGTGATGACAGGTGGGCACTTTCCTTGTCCTGGTCGTCCATCCCCTCCTTCCCTCACCCTTTCACCGTGTAGGTGGTCAGACAGGAGCAGATGGTCCTGAACTCTGCAATATGCCTTGCAGACCTTGGGTCTCAAGCTGCCCCTTTCCTAGATGCAAGGATGTCTTGAAAGATTTTTGTGATCACCTGTATTTTTACAGTAGAGCATGGAGGACTTAATGTCTTTGACCCTAACTAGGGTAAAAGCAGAGTGAGATTAAAAAAAAAAAGAATAGAAAAGCTATTATCATATTCTTGACCAGGAGATTCAATTGGTTTTCTGACCTCTTATCTTTAAAATTAATAACTCACCTGGAAGACTTTCCAAACCAAATCCCACGGTCCCCTTGTCTGCTTATCATTGGCGGGGTAGGCATTACATACCTACGAGCTGGTTCCTTTGCAGTTGCTTCACATTCTGTTACTTCTGAATATCTTTCAGTGCAGGTTATAGATCTCATTTGCCTTCCAGGGACAGTCAGAATAAAGCAGCACAAAAGCAAATGACCTTAAGTCAGAAAACAGAGGTTTCTGATTGTAACTGCAAAGCCTCACCTGCAATTTATATTCTCCTTCTTGCACAAAGCCTGAAAACATAGTTAAAACATTAAAATAATTGCCGGTTGGCTCTTGTTGGAGTGGCCAAACTTAATGCATGAGCTGCCGCCTCTGGGGAGCTGGTAGGTCTAACCTCTACTCTAGAAATTCAGGAATATTCCAGCCTGCAGGTAGGGTGTTTAACCAGTGTCCTTTCTCCTGATTTCTTGTACTTGAAACACAAATGTTAGCTTTGTATAACGTTTTGGGCTAGCTTCAATTTCTTGTCCTGGAACATCCTTTCTCCTTGCCTGCCTGCACTGCGAGCTGTGTCTGAGTGCGTCAAGGACGGTCTCTTTGCCCCCAAAGTGGCAGCTATTACCAGCATTTTAACTCCCCGAGGAGCTCCGATACCTTGAACACAAAAGTCTCTTGTATGCAACCAACACTATATTGTATTTGGCCGAAGACCTTTCGCCTGATCACGTCTTTTCCAGGTTGCCAAAACCACGCAGCTTTGGCAATTGCCCAGAAAGGCGCTGCAAATGCTGACCTAGAATGAAACAGCTGGAAGTTTGGAAGAGGAATGCTTGAGCAGTGCAAAGCTGATTTGCTACGCTCATTAGTCAACATATTTGGAACCTGGCTGTGTGGTTCTGGAGCTGCCCTAACAGCAGGTTTTGTTTTATTGTTTACTTTCACGCCACAATGCTCTTGAAAAAAGCACAAATAAACAGCAGCAAGAGCTTTCATCTGGCTCTGCGCACTGATAATGCCGACTTTTCTCCTTGTTAGTTGTTTTCTAGTGTGTTGATTCCTCCCTTGTACTGGAAGTCACATTCTTAACTGAATTAAAAATGATACCAGACACGGCTCTTTCTGCATTTCCTCTTTGAGAGCAACCTCTCGCCAGACTATTTCATTCCAATGCTGTAGCACAGCATGTCCCAACTTGCATAATAAAGGGTTTTTTTTTTTCATTTTAAAGTAACTTATTTTCATTGATTTAAGATCTTTCTACTCCCACTAGCTATTGTGCAATAATAATGCCTCTGGTAAAATAATAAGCTCTTTACTGTTGGCCTCAGATTTTACCCAGTCTGAATTTCTTCTCTGCCCTCAATTTTGCAAGCACAGTTTGCAAAGTCAGACCTTCTGAGTAGCTCCTCTACTGAGAAGAACTCAGCACATGAGCTCTGGGCTTGCAATCAGTGGGGCTGGGCTTGATTCCTGGCTGGTGTTTCCACCCCAGATGCTGGAGAGTGTCCGCGCTCAGTAAAGCATGTGCTTTCAAGCTAAACACACAAAAGCACATGAGCTTAAGTGCTTTCCTGAACTGGAGCCCAGAACAGCTCTCCAATATCATGCCTTGAAGACTACAGTGAGCTACATATGAGACACTAAAGAAGTGCCAGCTCAGCCTGGTTTCTGGGAAGGTGCATGTCTTCTAATGCAGCTGCGGCCAACAAAACGAGCTCGAGGCAGCTGCGACGGAGCTGCACGGACTCTTCCCACTGATCAGCACAGCGCATGGTGGCAGCGTTGAAGCCTACAGAAGCTCTGCCCTGGGCTGCAAGGAGAACATGACACGTAACGTTGGGCCTCTCTCCTGGTTACTACAGTGAATCTCCCCACCCTGTTTTTAATTGTGTTTCTTAATGAAAGAGGCTTATGCCACAGTGGGGTCTGGGCATCTGCGTGTCCTGCCCCACTGATGTTGGGGCAGATTGGCTTATTTGAACCAAACGTAGCATTGGAGTCTCAACAGTTTCCACAGCTGTCATAGAAAGAGGTTCCCTCTCCAGAACAGGCTTTCTAGTCAGAGGTTTTATCCCCTCGGACACCTCAATTAACCAGCAAAACGCATGTATGTGTTTTATTAGATCTAGACCATGAAAAAAACATTTTGTAGGTTCATCTGATGTTAGCAAGTGCTTTATTCGACTGTCAGCATACAAATTCCAATAATTAAATTGGCCACTTTTCTTGTCTTCCAACGGCTGTACATTTCAAGACATCATTTTGGAGGCACGTTATGGATCCCAGCACCGCAAACAAAGGCGAAGTCGCACAGCCTTCACCGCCCAACAGCTGGAGGCGCTGGAGAAGACCTTCCAGAAGACTCACTACCCAGATGTGGTGATGAGAGAGCGGCTGGCTATGTGCACAAACCTACCTGAAGCCAGAGTCCAGGTACTGACATTTTGTGGTTTTGTGAGTGGGGATGTTTAAAAGAATATAGTGGAGTTCCCAGAGGGTTGACAGCTCCCTTAACCTTTCAAGATTCTTCCAGTGTAACCAAAGATTTTGGGGCAGTAAAGTTGTCAAAAGTGGTGGTGGGGGGATAAAATCATCCGAAGTCACACATCTGCTAAAGAAATTCTTAATCCACATGCACATTTTTTAAATTTAGGATTGTCTGAAGTGTACACTGGTTTTCATTTGCTCTTTCACGTTTCTTTGGGGGAAATTTTACAAACATCAACAGAAGTCTACTTATTTATTTATTTGCAAGGCTCTTCTGGCTTTCGCAGAAGAGCAGAAACCCAAGTAATTCCAGCTGCTCTTTTCCACCAGTGTCACTATTTGTAACATCTCAGGCCAAGGCTTGGTTTTGGTTTTGTTTTTTTTTTTTTAGTTTCAACTAGCGCAACGTGCTTCATAACCTGCTGGTGGGGAGGTTGTTGTATTGCTGAGCTTTAAAAGACTAAATAGCAAGTTCTTCAGTGTGAACTGGATAAGTGGTAGAAAAAAATAGTTCTTGTATATAAATGTCAAGGCATTTTGATCTTCAGAATTTTTGTTTCCTCATCTAACTAACCAAACAACACCAACAAGATTTGCAGTGATATTTCTTCCAATCCCTGTTTACTGATTTAGGTTAAAAAACATGGATTCTCTCGTCCTTCCATAAATTCGGTTCCCAGATAACAGCTTATGCCTGTAATGACTTATTTTGAGTGTTGCTGCCATAGTTTTGGTACACTTATAACTGAACGGTTTGAGAAACTAACAGAGCACTGTACTGTAAGCCAATGTAATGTCACCACACTCAGCTGTAAGATATTCTGGTTGGACACAACTGCCTGACCAATTTAGGGAAAAAAGAAAAAAAAAAACCAAACCAAACAAAAAACCAGAAAACAACACCAGTGGAGTGGTTTAAAGAGTCAACATAAAGGCTGGACATTTTTTGAAATATATTTGTTTTGCTATTTGTAGAAGCACTGAAAACAGGTAGAACTCTGAGATCCAACAAAGTGGAATGACATTTGGGCACAGTGGGTTTGCAGTACCTCATTACTTGGGGTTCCCCTGAAGCTCCCAGGCTGAACGATGCTGAATTTGGCACTAAGCAGGATTTTCACCAGTTTTCCCCCTTGCTGTTTGTGGCATTGAAGGTTTGGTTCAAGAACCGGAGAGCCAAATTCCGGAAGAAGCAGCGTAGCCTGCAGAAGGAGCAGCTGCAGAAGCAGAAGGACTGTGAAGGGAGCCACAGTGAGGGAAAGACAGACCCACCTATGCTGGAGACCCAGGCCACCACCCTGGACACCGAGAAGGTCCAGAGCCTCCCGAGCGAGGTAGGCACGGACCTCAACCTAACCCTGTCGGAGCAGTCGGCCAGCGAGTCAGCGCCTGAGGACCAGACGGACAGAGAGGAGGAGTTTAAGAGCACCTTGGATGAGGCTAAAGTGGACAAGAGCCCTGGTGTGGACAGCAAGGCTTTGAACTGCAAGAGAGCGAGCCCAAAAGCAGGTGAGGGGCAGCGTCTTGATGGGGGTTGGTGTCAGGACCTGGCATTTCCAAGGGGGATGCTGGTGGTTGGGTATAGTCCCTTATTCCCTATGGCGTAGGTGCTTGCAGGTAGGCTGCCCAGACTTGTCTTCTTGTCCCCAGCACTAAACTAGACCCACAGAGGGCACGATGTCTATTGCAGCAGGAGCACAGAAAGAGCAAAGACCTTCTGCTCGGGTTAGAGCTTGGGGAGAACCGTGCCCAGTGGCAGCAGGAAAGCCATAGCAAAGAAGTCAGCCCTATTTCTATGCTCTAAGATGCTAAGTATGGAATAGACACATGGTTAGCTCTCCTGAGCTAACACAACCCCTCTCGTTTGCCCTCCTGATGCAAGAGAGAAGCTCATGCTGCAGTCTGAACCCTACTGGGGTGCAGATCAGCACCTGCATCCAGCCTGTAGAAATAACCCCCATCCCCTCTGTCTCCTGCTACAGAGTCCCCTATCAGCGCGACTGTGACGCCTTCATCCAGCAGTGGCCTGGCTCAGACTCACTCCTACTCCTCCTCGCCCCTGAGCCTCTTCCGCCTGCAGGAGCAATTCCGCCAGCACATGGCGGCCACCAACAACTTGGTCCATTACTCCTCTTTCGAAATGGGGACACCATCTGCCATGCCCTACTTGGGCATGAACGTCAACATGGCACCACTGAGCTCCCTGCACTGTCAGTCGTATTACCAGTCGCTCTCCCACGCTCAGCAGGTCTGGTCCTCACCCATCCTGCAGGCCTCCAGCTCCCTTCCAAGCCTGAACAGTAAAACGACAAGTATTGAGAACCTAAGGCTCCGGGCAAAGCAGCACGCAGCGTCCCTTGGGCTTGACACCCTACCCAACTGACTGCCAGATGAGCTACCATTGCCTGGCGGTAGATGCACCAGAGGCTGGCACTAGATGTGTCACTCCTTGAACCCTCACCCACCCTCATCTCTTCCTGGACTAAGGTGCTCCCTTTCAGGGAAAACTTTGCCTTTATTAACGTCTTATTAGCACCATGATTGCATCAGACATTGCTACTGGCCTGGTCTCCGCTAAATATTTAAGGAGGAAGGGGGAGAGCATGGATGTTTAGACAGATGAACTGTCCTCTGGACTGCCATGAGTTAAGCCTGTAACGTTCAGGAGAAGCCCCTTTTCCTCATCCCCGCGATAACGTGCCAACTGTGTTATATACACCTTTTTTTGTTGTTGTTGCGTTCTTTGGGAAAAGAAAGAGTCCTGCTTTGTCTTGTATATAGTTTATAATGTTGACAGCACCCATCACCCGTGTGTTACTGTCAGTGTTACAGAACTGTGACCTCTTTTGCTTTTATTCCCCCTTCCTTCTCAATTTTAGTAGCTAGTATCAAAGTTACAAATCCGCCATCCTCCTGACCTCAGCTCGTAGCTAATTGCTCTTCTTGGGTCAGCATCCTAAAGGTGTTTATGATGAAGAGAAACGATTGTGCACTTCACCGCTCCACTTCTCCCTTCTCTGCTGAAGCTGGTTTTATAACAGCCGGGAAAAGATATCAAGGTGAATTTCCTCTTTAAGCACTTCCTATAAAGCAAGCATTTTTCGTTTACTTTTTAATAGCACTTGTTCAAAGACAGAGGACAAAATATTGGCCAAATGCTGCTGGCTGGGGAGAAAAAGGAAAGCAAAATTCACAGGATTATTTTTGATCTAGATTGTTTCCTCTTTGATCTTCAGTGAAGTGTAAACTCTATTTACAAATTATGGGGTTTTCTTTTTGGAGAGCATTTTGGTCTAACTTTGACAACAGAGAATAATAAAAACTTTGTATGAACTCCTGGTGTGTTCATACACCATGAATTATATGGTTCTTTGACAAAAACTTGATTAATGCAAGCTGTGCCTAGAAAAAAGCTCTGATCACCAGATTCTACCCTCAAGCCCCGCAGCTTCAGAAACTGGTTAGCAAGTGAAAATGTAACAAGTGAAAAATGCTGAAACGCTGGAGGCAAAGCAGGTGATAAGCAGGGGCTTTATATTCTGTTTGTATTCTCTGGAGCTGAGGGGGAGTAGATAAACTTGCCAAAAATATAGGGTTTGCAAGTAACCAAAATTCACCAGCTTCAAAATAATTTCAGTGAAGAGTTTCAGCCTCCTTTCATTGGAATGACCCATCGTTCAAGCTGGGGTGGTTTTCCTTGTCGAGAAGCAATGTTTCTGCCAACTCAAACCACGGGTGTTTTTGCCAAACCAAATAAATCCTTCGAACTCACTGCTGTTATCCTGAGCGTTAGGGAGGGATGATACCCAGGTCTAACCTCTAATATTACCTGGGACCAAAAAATCCAGACTGACTGTGGCAGGGGCTAGGTTTGAATCCCAAGTGTGTCAGCCAGGTCTGCCACCAACACGCTGGGCAGAGCTGTGCTAATTCAGCTGTGCTAATTCATGGATCAGCTGGTCCATGTTTGATTTAAGCATGAACTGCAGACCCGTAGCCTACGGCCCCACTCGCTCCCACCTTGCTTCTCACCAGGGCAGAAGCCAGAGGTCAAATTACCTCTTAAAACATGGGGGGAAGGAGTGTTTTCAATTCCACTAAAGCCTCTCGAAAAAGCACCTAACTCCTGCAAATAGAGACATAAGAATAGCCAAGTTTGGTGGGAAATGATGTTTTTATCCCTTATAGAGTTGTAGCAAGAGCAGACCTCCAGAGAGGGCAGTTCACTGACCACACCAGCTTCCAAGGCAAATGGAGCATCTTCCTTAAATATTTCTGTTGTGCCAAACACTTCAGTCTTGGGGTTTTTCTCTCCTGCTTTAGTTTTCCTGACTTTGTCAAATCAGCCCCTGTGACCGGCAGAATTCTCCACTTTTTCAAACCCAAATGTATTCATAGGAAGTAGATTTTTGGCTGGCACTTTCAGAGGAGTCTGATTAAATTAAAACCACCAAAGTGCATTTACCGTCTCCAAAAAGATCCTTTGAAAGTCCCAGCTTTCATTTTTTGTATCCTGTCACCACAACCAGGGACACCAAAAGAAAGCTTTAATTTTTCTCCTCCCTCTTCCTCAAAAAGCTATAATCACCTTTATTTTTCCTGCCTCCTGCTAACCTCAGCACGTTTGTAGGCTATGGAGTTGCTTTGCCGGAGCAGAGCAACTGCAAATTTAATTAACGCCCCTTCTGATATTGTTCCCTGGTGCCAGTCTAGACTGAGCTGATGAAGCGAACAAGGGCGGTAACTGGCAGTGAGACCAGATCTGGACTTCAGCTCTTCTTTAAGTAATAAAAGATGCCCATGAAACTGCAACTCCTGTCAGTGGGTGTTTCAGGCAGAGGAAAGAGGGTTGTAGTCGCTCTTGTGCCATCCCAGGTAAAACGGGCATCTCTCCTCTGCCCGGGTACCGCGGGGCTGGAAAGGGCAACGTCGGCTCGGACCTGGGAGGATACAGCCTTACTGTAGGTCACGATGGATACCACAGCATCCGCCACAGGAAGGTCAAAACACGTGGATTTGTGCCCTGCTTCTGCAAGGCAGGGACCCGGAGTGCAGGAGATAAGCTCGCTTGATCCAGCGCTAGATTTGCTGTGATCCTCCGGAGGCAGAAGAGACCGTCCCCACCGAGCCACGGTGGGGAAACTCCTCCCTGTGCCTCGCTGCAAAAATTCATTTTAACATTTACCGCCTTCGCACGTCTCGACCGAGCCTGGTGCCTGACCCTCTTCGTCCCCCTGGTATCGCTGACATCCTCACAGCAGGCTTGGAGCAGCTACCAGGAACTTCCCAGACGAAGGATCTGGCACGCCATTAAAACCACAGACATCGGGATGAGGCCAGCACAGCCCAGAAAGCAAACTGGGGAGAGGAGACGTCCGGATCTCCATCGCTCCCTGGGGACGTCTGTTCAGTGTCACCCTCATCTGCCTCTGCGTGGTGCAGCAGCTGAGCGAGGTGCAGCTGGGCCTGGACCAGGGCATGAGAATATTTCTTACATGGGGATTATTCCTCCCATTCTGAATCTGGATGAAATATCTAAAATTTAAAAATAAACAAAAGAAAAAAATAGATTGCCTGAAATATATGTAAGCCCCTGAAGTATTTTATGCCAAGTTTGGGTTTTATCTTCTTATGGTCAAAATCAAACATCCACAATGGGAGTGAGCTGACGTGTAAAGCCAAAATTGATTTGGAAATGCAAAAAAGCAAGAATTTAGGCTCCCGGCTTGCGAAAGTTTAATAATGAATTATCTGTCAAAACTGACTTTTTCCTGCAAATGGTTTTAATGCCTCTGGGCTTTTGGGCTTTTTCTGACAAAAACAAAACCAAAAACAAAACCAAAACCCAAAAACCACAGGGAGAAACTCCCCATCCAGTTCAAGCCTGTGTCTGTAGTGGGAAGAGCGAACGGAGCGATTCTGCATCATTCCTCTTTGAACTTTACAAACCTGAAAATTTTTTCAGGTGGGAAGAACTCCTGCAAATCCCCCCCTGATTTGCAATGGAGAAGGTGAGGTCTGCTCGTTCCCTCTCCTTCCACCAGCCCCAGCTATTTAGGAAAATGAATTTGTTAATGGAGTCTCAGAAACAAAATGGAATGAGGTTTCCCTCCCCTCACTGTCCAGGCGGAGATCTGATGCATTTTAACAAACATTGCAGTTGGATATAACACAGTTTCTTCCATTACAGGCATCAAATGCCTGGAGTGTAACCCAGAGAGCCTGCCCCATCAGATAGAAGAACTATTATGGGGGGGAAAAAAAAGCTATCTGTCTTCCCTGGATGCTGCGCCAATCTGGTGCCGGGGCAGGGCATCCCTGGTGCAGCCTCAGCCACAGGGAGATAAATGTAAAAAGAGAAGCAATATTTTGTGTTCGTAATGCAGGCGATCACGTTGATTTTTTATGCATGAAAGGAATGCCAAATAAATGCACAGCATGGCATGGGGGCTGGGAAAAGGATATGGCCGGTCCTTTAAAAACAGTGATGGCAAGACTGGAAAAAAAAATCTCCCTAATGCCTATTTTGAAACAGGTTATCTATCTGGAGATTTCCTCTGCTGGTCTCCCCCCTTTCCTTTGGCTTTGCTTACGTTGCCGCTCCTTGGTGAACCAGCTATGGCTCCAAACCCTACTTACCGAATTTTTAAAGGTTTTAGCTATGGTCCTTACAGGATCAGGGCCCAGGAGAAAACAGGTCACAATATTCAGGGTAAGAGTTTGCAGTTAAATTTCTCCTACTCTGCAAGAGAAGTCTGATAGGAATTCATAAAATAAAGGAGGTATTTAAACATTGCAGGAGAAATACTAAGTACTTACTAGCAGTGAGAAAAGACCCAGTAATGATGCTGGGAGGCAGAAAGGGAACCTCTTTTTTCTCTTTTCTCTTTTTTCTTCTTTTTTATTTTTTGGCAAACAAGTGGAAATATCCTTGATGGTGAACGGGGGAATAAAGAGAGATACAAGTTTTGCCTGTATTTCCCCCACCAAAAATCATCATTTGCTGTGTAGGAAACACAAAAACGTTCCCAAACACGAAAATAACCATCAACAAGCAGATCCCCCACATCTCATTTCTCATTTAAGTATTTCACCATGTTTAGGTTTCTGTTGCCACCGCAGCCAGCCAAAGAGATGCTCACATTGCTGAAGAAACACCAAAGTGGGTGGACACAGAGGAGGGAACCGGAGCTATTTCTGTCCCCGTGTGCCACGTGTGGTACTTCCATTGACACGACAATTTTGAGCAAGTTCAGGACACTTCTGAAGAGTTCATACGTAAAGGATTAAATAAACCTCTGTAGAAAGGAAATGCAAATTCAAATCCGACATATTCTATTAGTTTAATTACAGTAGCTATGAAACATAACTCAATTAAGCTTGAAAAAAGTCAATTACAGAACTTTCCTGCTGGTTTTTACAAGCTGTGTTGATTTTTCTTTTCCCCCCTCCTTACCCCTCCATGTGCCCCTTGCTGATTTTTTATGATCTGTTCTAGAGCAACACAATACATCTCCTATGTTTTCTATCGAGTGAAAAAAAGCTATTTCTCTGAGTAGGTCTGCTCTCAGTCCAAATCCATAGCAGAGGGATAAGAAAAGGTTGGTGCAATAAACAACAACAACAACAACCAACAAAAAAAGAAAACCCAAACAATTTCCAGCAAAGCAAGATCAAACAAACAAAAAATCCCCCACTCTGATGTGTGTGTTCGACTTTCCCACCATGTTACAAAACAGCCCAGTGATGATTAATGTCCTCTGTTTTCCACAGCCTTTGCAGACGCGTTGTTTCCTTGCCAGCTGCACAGATAGCAGCGTCCGTGCTGTCCCCTGCTTTCTCAGGCTGCCCGGGGAAGAGATGCAAAAGCTGAGATGCTAATGTCACCTCTTCTGTATACGGGTGCCTCTCATTAACGAAGGCTCTCATTAATGCCGGCACTCGTAAAGTAAGACCCAGCCACTGCTCTGAACTGCTGTGATGCCACAGTGGAATATTTGCACTGATTTCAGCGGAGCAATGCCACAGCTAAGGACAAAATTTGGCCCCAGAATTAATTTGTAAAGACTATAAGATTTGTCACATACTAACAAAAATACACTATTTTTTTTTAATAGTGTGGGCTCCAAGCTAAAAGCCCTCAGCAAAAGCTGTCTGAGAAAGACACACGTTAAACCTATAGCAAGTTAAATAGTGCATCTGGTGCCCTAAGAATGGCCAAAGCCTTTTCTAACTGCTCTAGCAATTGAGCAGGGCCATCTCATACTGGAGAAGTTTAGATGTGTCTGTGCAATGGAAAATAACATTTTGGTTTATTTTCTCATGCCAGGAGGCAATCAATTTATTTTTTTTCCCAGCTTCTGACCCAAGGCGTACAGTTAGCTCCAAAGTGTAACCGTTTTTTTGTGTCAAACCTATCTTGCAAAGGAACAAAGGCTTTTAAAGGAGAACAAAAGGAAATCAAAGTAATATACTGTACAGATTGCTGTAAAATTGAGCTGTAGTGTAAGACCTTGTGCTTTAGGATTCACTATCGAGGAACTCAAATGTGTATCATATTTATTTATTCTGGTAGGTAAAAGAAGGAAAAAAAAAGAGTTTATATTCATTTCTGAAAAGCTGCAGCATGATGCTATGTACCAATTGTGCCAGTCCTGCTTTCTGTAAAATTATTGCCTGTTTTCATACTCCACTAATAAAAAAGAAAAAAAAAAATCAAGGAAAATTTATTTTGTGAATCCTTCATTAACAACTTTGGCAGGGGTGTCAATGCAAGCAGGCTGACCTGTTTCGTACCTGAGTCGTGTCACTGGTGGGTATGAGGCATCTTCTAGTGCAGAAACCTGGACATGGGGTGTGGGTCGGGTAACTGTGCCCACATCGTGCTCCGCTGCCTGGCCCCACGGCACCGCCACGTCCCTGCCAATGGTGGCGAGTGCCACTGCCTGTCAGCCAAGGGAGGCTGGGACCGCACGGAAAGGTCTGCACGAGAAGGTGCAGAATAATCAGCTTCTTGCTGTTGGGGTCACTGTCTCCAGCTGGGGTGGCAGGTGAAAAGCCCCCTTTGGCTGCAAGACACTGAAACTATGGCTGCAGCACCTCGTGCAAGGCAAGCACAAGGGGTCTGCTCTCTCGTCACCTTCCAGCACGAGCCAGGAGATAAATTCAGGCCTGATGGGGTGGTGATGGGAAAGACCCGACCAGAGAGCTTGTCTGTAACGACAGAGGTGCAGGATAAATTTGACCATTCTCAAACAGTTGGGGCTTTCCTGCAATTTTGGAGATGTTTCTGTTCTTCTGATGGACGACTTGTTCCCTTTTCTAGGGCAAGCAAGCCAGGGTGGGCTGTGCTCAAGAAGATGGCAGAGATGCTTTTACAAAGCTTGTCCCTCTATATTGCTTCTCCCTCAGGGTTAGTCTGAACATAACCTACAAGGCGAAACTTCTGTTTGGGCAAGAAGTTGCTAGTCACGTCAAGGGCTTTCCATCTTGGCTACAGGCGTAATTTGATGTCTGATGAAGCTGATGGAAAAAAAATCTGAATTTATTGAGATTTTCCTGAAGTCATCTGATAATGAAGCTCTTGAAAAAAAATCAAATTATTCCATTTCAGAATGTCATCCCTCATCAGTATGACTTCCTACTTTCTTTTCCCAACTGTAGAAATATTGTAGAGGAAAAAGATAGTAGCGAAAAAGTTACTGGGAAGGAAAAGCAAGTGCCTTTGTAATAATGATTAATAACTCTTCTGACGTTCTGAAGAAAAGTGACTTTCTCTTAAACCAGGCAGAGAGCCAGGAACAGTGGGAATATGGGCAGAGCCTGGGAACACCCCTGCCTGCAATATTTTTAGTTCTAATTTTTTTGACCCAGTTCCATCAGTGCCTTCAAGGACCGTTTGATCACATGCACCCAAAATATCAGCCAGCCGCAATTGTCCTAGACCGCAACCATTACGATTTGTTTCCACAATAAGGGGAATATTAATCACTAGATTTCCCTTTTCACTGCAGTTACAGGTCTGCTTTGAATATTAAAAACCCTGTGGATAAGGAGAGTCTGTGACCTTCAAGGCCACCAAATCGCTCAGTCAGTTCCTGCCTCCACCAAGAGGGAAATGAAGGGACGAGCTATGATCACGTCCTCGCCCGTGGTCACCTGCAATTAGCAATAAGACCTGATTTTGCCCCCCCTGCACAAGGTCAATGAGGTAAAGTCAGCCACCCGCGAAAACTGGAACCCAAACTTGCAGGAAGTTCAAGGTGATGTTTTGGCCTTAAAAACCATGTCCGAAAGTTATCGGGAGGTTTGTTCCAGAAAAATACAATGTGAGGGGAAAAATAAGATTTGAAAGAGCTCCAGAGCTCAGTATTAACTGCACATGTGGCATTTTGATCCATTTCCATAAAGCATAACATAATATTTGCTAAAGGAGGAGGAGGAGGAAGGGGAAAAAAAAAGACCACAGTTAATATTCTCCTTCGGATCCCCCATTTGCTGATTACTCTGCAAGCTGTGTAATTGGGTGTCTCTGGCAATATGATGAAATGTGCCACAAACATCAAAAAACGGTGCTATATTAAATCTGCTTTTCATAATCTCTTCTCATTTCCCAGACCTGAGACATTTTATTCAATTTTTCCTGACTAAGTTGATATGTAAAGCCATATAAACAGATCAATGCAAATAAATACATATATATTTTTCAAACGCTCATCGAAATGCACTCATTACAAAGATTTGCATCAAGGCTCTCTCACATCGCTGTTAGCCAGAGAAACTCATTTTTTTAAACGTTGCATTATTTTTAAGAATAGTTTATGGAGCTACAGGCTACTTCTTTGTATTTCATTAACAAGCCCAACTCTATCTATCATGTTTCAGCCTTATCTTACCTGATTAGAAAATCATTTTCCTATTTGCATTAAGGGCAAAAACCTATGCAAAGTCACCATAATGTTATTCAAGCCCCAGAATAGCAGTGAAGATCCTATTACACACTGGGGCTGGCTCTGTTTTCAGGAGCTGCAAGTCCAGGAGGGACCATGCTGGTCTTTTATTTTAACCTGCTGCAAGGCACAGGTCAGAGAAACCTATCTCGCCTTTGACAAAGCAAATATTAATAACGCCTAAGTGACTTAAATACCTGCAACATTTGTCCATACATCACTTGAGGCTTTTGCATACATTCTACGTGGTGTCTTCAGGATTTGTAGCCCCTTTTTGTGATGAAGGCTGGCTTTTTTCTCAGCCCTGGGAAATTCTTCAGCTCTGTTGCTCTGGTCTCGCGAACGGCCAGGTACGGCCAGTCCAGCATCCCCAGGCGAGCGTGACTCCCCGGTGGGGTGAAGCCCGGCCTCGCCGCCGCCAGACTGCAGCCGATCCTTTGCCTTTTGCAGTTGACGGAGGAAAATACTTTCGTTCCTGTTGTGGCAGGATAGTGTCCAAGTGCAGAAGCGGTAGGACTGCACCTTACCAACACCGGGCTTCCCAGATTAGACCCAGAGCCTGAAAGGTGTTTAGCTGTCCGACTTCCACAGAAATCAACAGACGTCAATGAAACAGTTTTCTCCAAGCCCTGATTCACCAAGGACTCATCCGGGCAGTTCCGTCAAGACCTGCGATTAGTCCCAGTCTCACCTCCCTGTCGCAGGACTGGGAGCAGGGTGTCCGTATTGTGCCCTTGCAGGCTAATACTGCTTCTTTTCCACGAACCTGCGCCCTGAGTTGTTTTCCTGCCAGGAGCAGGGCAGCGCTGGGACAAGCCAAGTCTGTTTCTCAACTTTGCTCTTCCTGGAAGCCACCAGCCCAGAGGTCGTGTTCGCAGACCTTCGAGCTTTCAGCAGCATCAACGCTGCGGGGTTTTGCAAATCACCTTCCTGACAAGTGCTGAGCAGGGAATGCAGGGACCTAAAGCAAAGTTAATTTACTCACACACAGAGGCGAAAAGTATATCCAGTCCACCAGCAAGGTACGGATTTCCTTCAGCTTGGCTTTCTTTCAAACACATTCTCTCTGCATTAGTAAAGCAAAATATCAGAGTGTTGGATTGCACCATATCCCCAAGAAAACACATGGCAAACTGATAAACAGGGATGCGAGGTTATTTCAACAAACATAGCAAAAGGTCCAATAAAACATGACGTTGGTAGGATTTTTCATCTCCTTGGAGATCAAACTTCCTCCTTGTGTTTTTTATAAGAATCATAATGGAAAAACACATCACAGAATGACCGGTCCACTCTAGGACATGACTGAGAAATCTGGGTAGGTTTGTAACAGCCAGCATAAAATGATCTAAACTGACATAAAGTGTCCCGTATTGGTGACACGGTCTGCGCAGCATTGTTTTCCACTCCACCACACGCTGTGACTGTCCAGCTCCCAGCACAGCTCACCGCAGGCTGCAAAACCCCAAACCATGGGGTTGTTCTTCTTGCACTGGGGAGAACCAAAGCACTGAATGGGCAAACCCAAGGTCACTCCGTCACCTGCAAAGCAAACTAAGGAGGTGCCGTTTGACCAAGTGCATCATTAGCTGGGGGAACTCCTTTCCACAGGACATTGGGAGGCTAAAAGTTGCATGGTATTGGACATGTGGCTGGGATCTGACTGAGCTATTCCATAGGGAAAGTTTCCCATGGGGTGGCCCATGGGGTCACACCACCATCAGGAAGGTCAGGTGAGGCACCTGCTATTCCCAGACAGACTTTGGAGCTATCATTTTTGAACAGCAAACCTCATGCCACCCCTTACTGCAAAGGCACCTGCAAGCACAGTTTAATCCCAAGTGCAATATTTATGCTAATTTCCCCCTTATTTCTTTCGTATGGAGTCAGTTAATAGGTCACGAGCACCACAAGGCTCTGTGGGTTAAGCCAAGTGGTCCATCTCAGGGATTTGGTGGCTGTGGCCAGGATGGCTGTTGGGGACAGGAGACCATCTCTCCAAGGACTCCATGAAAAGGAGCAGACAAAAAAAAAGCAGTTCTGAAGCCAGCTTAAAATCTCCATGCAGGTCTCCACAGCTGCCCTGGGAAACACGTGGGAAAAACTGAAATCCACTGTGTTACCCTGGAAAAACCCTTGCTGATGGATTTTCATGTGTACGGTCTCGTTGTTCTTTAGTTAAAAAATGAACTTTCCTGTAACAAGATAAATCACTCGCCTGGTGGAAGCAGCTCAGCTCCCTTCAGCTTGTGGTTGTTGAGGCAAAAAAACCACTCAAAAGTTATGTGTCAGCTTCAGTTTTGCTTCACGTCACCAAAAAAAAAGCCTCATCTGACACCTCTCATAGTCCAGCCTCCTCCATTCCCCAAGTAAAATTGGGAAGCATCTAGTAAAAACTTCTTGTGATTGCCCTCTGGAGACCACCAAAGATGAAACTCTTCCCCTGAGAGATTATCTGCTGTAGCCAGACCCGCATGTGGAATTAAGGACATATTTATTGCTGTGTCAAGAGAGGAGAGAAGCATCACAGCTTCCTGAAGACCAGCCCCGCTCCACCCCAGCCCTCTCCCCCCAGCTAAGCCATCCAACATGTTTGCCTCACCTCCCCGTAACAGGCACCTTAAAGGAAAAAAAAGGCCTTCTGATCCACTCTGAAACATGAGATATCTCTCAAACCCTCAATAACGTCTTAATTTCCTCTCCTCACTCTCCGTGCTGGAGACGATTACTCAGGCAGGAATGTTTCTGAAGTAAGACAAAAAAAAATTACATTAGTGGGGAACAATGGAGGGGAGACCTGATGGAGCAGAAGAAGTGAATTAGTTTTGCCTTTGGAGACACCCACAGAGAAAAGAAAGGTGTCTGAGTTGCCTCAAAGTAATTCCTCTTTGCACGGAGCTCCTCTAACCAGCTTAAACAAAGAGAGACGAGAGATGTGCTTTTGATTTCAGCCCCATTTCCCCAATTTTGTTTGTTTGCTTTGCTTCCACCTGCATTTTTAAGTCCCTCCACCTCCCAGGATGTTTGCAGGGCTATGTTACCTGCAGGAATGTGTCACGCCTCCATCAGGTCTCAGCACAGGAGTCGGGGCTGGGAGGGGGCTTCACATCTGCCCACGTTCCTGCAACTTTCAGCAAGGATGAGGGGGAAGGAGGGAAAGAAAAGAAAAGCATCAACCGGGATGGAGCTGTTGCATTTTCAGAATCAAAATTTAAGGACAAATTAACCTGAGGTACCCAAAAACAGCACAGGGGGCTGCGGAGGTAAGCAAGGGGAAACGGGAAAGCAGGGAAATGAGAAGAGCTTTTCATGCAGGGAATCCTGAAGGACTGAAATCCCAAACAGCTAGAATTTTGTCTAAATACTTTTTAGGTCCAAACAGATTATCACATATTTTTCCCCATTTCTTTTCACTTTTAACTGAAAAAACAAGTGTTTCTTTTTACCACTAAGCAGAACCTGGCTAGTGGACCAAATTTTTTTTCTTTTCGTTTGCTAACAATACCTGCAAAAATCACTGTGCTCCTGCCAAAAAAAAATAACCTGCTTTTCATTCACCTTTGCTTGAAAAAAATGTTGAAGTTAAGCCCTCGAAGCCTGAATCGGGACCTCAGCTCAGCCCCTCCAGTTGGCCTTTAAAATACTGCTTTTTGGCAGGTCTCTGGGTGGACGAGGGGCTCCTATCTGCTGAACTTTCAGATCGGCAGGCTGAACAAAAGCGAGCGCGGCTCTCTTTTTCTTGAGGATGAAGTGGAACACACACCAGCCAGGACGTCTTGTACATTGAAAAATTCCTGTGCTGTCACGCTTAACTAATAAATCGTCGAGCTATGTAAACAGGGCTGGGGATGTTATTTATTTATTTATTTGTTTAAAAGGGGGGGAAAAAAGGCGGCTTGTCCGCAGGTTGCTTGCCAAATGCGTGTCAAGCGGTGGGGGGAAGGAAAAATCAACAACAAAGGAGTTTAAAGACAAAATATTAAGAACCCCAAATTGGGTGAAAATTGCTTTCTGACAGATATCACCTATTGCAAACGAGACAGAAATACAAGTAATCTTGTAAAATGAAAGCCAAGGACAGACTTGTACCTGCCTTAGATGAATAAGTATCCCATTATCTTGAAGAATGAGGGCCCCGGGCTGTGATTATGCCACTATTGTATTCTAAACAGCATGGTTTGTCAAATGGAATAAATCCTAGCAAAATCAAATAAAAAAGGGATCCAATTTGAAGCCCAGCATATAATTTATTATTTTGTTTAATGTCGCCCTCTTGATGTTACTGATTATTGGGCAAATAGCGCCGTGTTTAAGCATGTGTTTAGAGTCGCCTGTCCCCCTCGCAGGCTCCCTGCTGTCACCCTGACTGTCACCCAGTGCCGGCGAGCTGTTTGCTGCCGCTGGTAGCCATCACCGAGCTCCTCAGCCTCAGCCAGGATGGCCATGGTACAGGCCAGCATCATGGGGAAAGAAATTCAACATTTGGGTTTCTGCTTGGAGGAGTCTTGAGGTTACTTTGAGTGATGCAATGAAGAGTGCTTTGCACCATAGTAGCAGTGCCAAACCAACCAGGAGCTAATGGCAGACAGCTGCATCATAAATTTATGAGGTAGAAGCAAATTTCTCACCGATCTTCTTCTCTTTTATGGATTTGGGGTAACAGCCCATCTCCCAGTGGTTCCTGAAAAGGTTTCTCCTCTTTCAAAGGTACCATCCCTTGTTTTATGATGTCTCAGCCTTGGATAAAGAAAGAAAGGAAATGAAAAGGGCCAAACAGATTATATGCATTATTAGGTGTTTTAGATTAAATACTTGATGTTGCTTTATCTGCTTGAGTCGCAGGGTGGGACAGGACATGAAGTTGCCCTTGCACAAGGTGGAACCATTGCTGCAACATTGGCACTATGAGTATGAAGGAGCCAGATCTAGTCCTGCTTTGCATTCAGTTGGCTTCCAAAAGTGGTATTGCTCTGCTGGACAATTCCCCGGACAGCTGCTCACAACGTCTCCCAGTCACACTCAGCAGTGGGTGTTCAGGAGAAGCTGGTACAACCACAGACAAATGCAAAACGGAGGGAAGGAGCAGGCTCGCTGGTCTCGGGCATGTCCTTGGGGAGCAGTTTGCTGGGGAAGGAGCATTAAGGTGGTTCCCGTACCCTGGCTCACCTCGATGGAGTTACTGCAATTTCTTGACATGGCTTTGAAGGTGCTCTGTGTTCCCCAGCTCTGAGAGCAAGCTAATAACACCGCCTTTAACTGGCATAAGCTATTAATCATATTTTCATTTGTATAAACCCTTGAGTTACATAAAAAACACTGACCCAGGAGCAGAATGGGAGAAGGAATACGTCAGTGATACACGTGGACGTTGACCACAGAGCATCTTTTGCACCAACAGCCCTTGCGATGGTCCCTTCTGCTCACATAACCCCGTCTCCTTGTGCTCACCTTGAATGAGGAATGGTTGTTTATATTCCCGTACTTTAAATGACTGAGGATTATTGGAAGCATGAGTTTTAAGTGTGAAAATACAGCAGTTTGTCAGCTCCTTGGGGCAGGAGCTCTTACGGCATGCAAGTAGATTGCCCTCACGCAACAAGGGCTGATCGTAGCAAGGAGCAACGTGACAAAGTCTAGGAGTAATAGCAAGGAATGATGGATTTAAAGAGTCAAAAAAAAAAGTGGGCATATTTTATTTAGGCAAAGTTCCAATTGAAATCAATAAGAACTACAGAATGTAGCCTCATAGTTTGACTTGAAAGCATTATTTGTTAAGGACTATGAAAAACGGAGGAGTTTTAAAAATCTAATTTATTTTACATCATTTTGTGTGGGCTATTTAACTTTCCTGAACCTCATTGCTTTTGGACATGGCAATGACATTCACTCCCTGTTTCACTCAAGTTTCACAGTATTGCCAACCACAAGCATCAAGAAAGTTACTCTCAAGTCCCTAAAATAATTAATGAGATTTTGTCATGTAGGTAAAGGACTCTTGGACTTCAGTATTCAGCTGTCAAATTTCTGTAAACCACAGGGGAGAAACTCGTTTAAAAGCCGAGATGCTTTCATATTCACAGGGCTCCAGGAGCTGGGGTTTAACACCTTTGGCTTTCACCTCCCTCACTCTCCAAATATTGCAAACTCTGGGGAAATAGTTCCTCTCGCTGGATTTCTATTGCTTCTGCTGAGCACTTGGTAGTCAACAGGTCTCTTGACAAAGTTTTCCTGATATTTTAAAACAGACAAGGGCTACAGAAAAATGCAATCCCTCATTATAGAATAGCTACATGTAGTCATGATCCAGAAAGCTAATTCGTTCCTTTGCCCAGCTATTTTTATCAGCCCAGAAATGACATTACCTGCAAGACTTCCTTTTCCAACACAAACCAGAAACGATGGCAAGGTTTCTGTTTGCTTTGTGCAGAACAAGTGAAAAACATTCCACGCCCGCATAGTCCAAATACATTAGTCAAACGAAACCCAGATTTCCCTAAATGAATCTGAGTATCTTACCAGAAACACTTCTTTTCTCCTGGAACATACACATGGGTCCATCTGTTGTGTCACACGTTGGGAAAGGTGAGGACACTGGCCCCTTCAAAATCTTCTCTATTATAAGGTCCCAACCTGTAAAAAACACACAAGCATCTTACAGTTGGAAACATCAAAAGCCTGCATGCCCTTAGCTTTCTGAAATGAGCACACGACTATTTCCCAGGGGAATTTAATACTGCTTGATTCCATTGCCCAGGCGAGCTCAGTGTGTTTGTATTTTTGTTGTATGTGATAGTAGATTCAAAAGTTTCCAACATTTCTTCTCTTTCAGAAGTACTTTTGCCTCTCTTGGTTTTCAAAATGCACTTCTTTTTTTCCCCTCCTTATTTCCAAATTCTTCTGCTTTTCTGGAACTTCTGTTTCCTATCATCTGGAACATTCAGAAGCAAGCCCCAAATATTTCCAGTTAAGTTCCCACCAGGATGCCAATCCCACCTAAAAAAAAGAAGGAGAAAAAGAAAAAGCAACAAAAACAACAACAAGGAAGCATAGTGAAAGCCATGAAATCCCATGAAAAAAAAAATAAAAATCAAGAAACTGAGCTTGGGACTCTCAAAAGAGAATAGTCTCCCCCTAATATAGAGGTTTGCACCTTAAAATCCTCCAGCCACTTCAGCATTAACGAACATTGCCTTTTTTTTTTTTTATTTTTCCCAAGCAACAGGGCTGCCTGCCCACGACACCCGCAGCAATCCCCTGACCCCCTCTCCCAGCCTCTGCACCATGGGGCGAAGCTTGCAAGGGCCCACCTCCCCATTCAGGGCGATGATTATGCTTTCCTCGCCACGCTGAAAGCCCTGCGTGGAGGGGAGGGAAAGAGGGGAGAAGAATCCAAAGGCATTCTGGCACCCCGGCCCGATAAGAAACTTTAGCCCTATTCAGTGGCTGACAACCGCTTGTAGAATATGATCTTAATCCTGTTTCTAACATTCTTTCGCCCTTCGGCCGCCCTATTCCAGGCTGTATTCTTCTAACCGTCGCTTTAGCAAATCCCCCAAATAGAATTACTGGGGGGAGATAAACATCAAAGCGAAATTCAAGAAATCTACAGTAGGTTCACACAGTAGGGGAAAGAGGGGCAGGTGGGGGCCGGTGGAAAGGGCTGTCTCTCCCCTTGCCCTGTGTCCTTTTCTGGTTGCATTCCTAAGGGCTGCCTCGCTGGCTCTCCGCAGAGCGGCCCCACAAACCTGCTCAGCAGTGTGCTATTTTTAGTATTTATTTTTTATTCTGCTTGAGGCCTTTTTTTCCTCAGGAGGATGAGAGCCTGGTGGTGCAAAGCACTGTGCATAGCCATCGTCTGTAAAAATAACCCTTTCCTCGGAGAGATGCATCACCTAAATGGAGAAGACGGAGGTGGGAGAAGGAGAGGACTTCTTCCCGGTAGGAAACAGGAACAGGGAGACACCGAGGGACTTGCCCAGCAGCACGCAAGAAGTCTGCTGTAGAAATGAAATGAGTGAACGTAATTTGGGAGCTCCCAGTAATTCTCATCAGAAGCAGGAGCCTTCAGCACTCAGAGACATCCAAGTCCCATGGCCTGCCCTGAAGAGCTTCCCAATATAGGTTACCAGCTCCTGCATGGAAGGAGCCTCCATCTGAGCCCATGAGAAGCATTCATATTTGTCATGCAGCTGTGAGCCCTCCTCTGCTGTGTAATTAAAACAGCACCATGTGCTATGCCTCCGGGGCTAAGGAAAAGGCGGGACTCTGAGGACAATGCCAGTCTCTCCATCCTGCCTCACTTCAGTCTTCTGGAAACCAGGGACCCGCTTTCTGCTTACTGTACAGTTGATGAAGTTGGATGAGCTCCTACTAACCCCAACATCAGATGCTGTCTAGCATGACCAAGGTGAGGTATGGAACAGGTGTCCTCCAAAGACCCCTTCCAACCTAAATTATTGCTCTAAACACTGTGATTCAAGAGGAACTGCCTTACAACAAGGCACAGAAAATTTGGGTCATTGAAGAGAGTGCAGATATTTGAGAGAGCAAAGTTATCGCCAGTGCCGCAAAAGCATCTCCTTACTAACTCTCCCAGGATCACCGTCTTTCATGCTGGCTCTGGTTCATAGTTGCGTTCACGCTAGCTCCATCAGCACTTTCTTCCTAGCCCTTTCTAGCAGCTGCAGCTGACAGCTGTTCCAAGAAGGGCACAAAGATGATGGAGCCAAACTTTTCTTCTATAAGATGATGGTATGACAAGGAACAAAAGTCACCACTTGCAGCTTGGGAGATTTGGACTGAACATTAGGAATTCCTGACGGTGACTGTGGTACAGCCCGGGGCAGGACACCGGGGATGGGGGATCTCCATCCTTGGAAGGTTTCAAAACTTGGGTAAACATAGCCATGGCCAGCCTGACCTGGTGTTGGCAACAGCCTTGCTCCAGGCAGGAGGTGGGTCTGAAGAGCCCAGAGATGCCCCAGCACCACTCAAGCATGCTTCTCAGTTGCCAAATGTTTAAAAAGCAGTTTTATTCTGAAAAAAAAAAGCTGTTGCAAGAAGAGCACTGTGAGACTGTGTAGCAGCTTCCAGAAAGTAAAAATCTGATCAACTATAAAAGAATAGAGAGACCTAAAAATAGAGCTCCCACCGCCCATGCTAAAGGATTAACTTTCAGTTAAGAAACAGGGCACCCTTGACCTTGAGCAAGTCAAAGATGCCTGTCTCGTTGCTGTTGTCTCCGCTGCCCCATTACATGTGGTTTGGAGAAAAGGCTTCACATTCTTGGTTCTGGTTTTCCTGTTTGTCAAAGGAGGCTGGATATCCTTGTATGTTCATGGATGCTCTAGATTCACAGCTCGTCAGATTTACGCCAAACCGCAAGAGCCCAGCTGGATTGCAATGGACCATCATTATCAGGGTATGAGCTATGGTAGAGTCTTTACAGCTCTTTTCTTTTGCAATTATATATCAAAACTTGTTTTATTCAATGCAGAAAACCTTTGAGTATAGCACACTGATGAAGAGGTCCACCTTACAACAGTTATTTTGCTTTCTTTTAACACATTTTATGGTTTTGGCATCTTGCCTATGCAGAGAAAGATGCGTGGGGGGAGGAGACACATTCCACATTTTCATCACATTCAACAAGAGGGAGAAATCACAGAAGAGTATGCCATTTTCAGCCTACACAACTGCTGTCACAGATTTTTGGTGTAACTGCTTGAGTTAAGTAATATTATACCCATGAGGTACTTTTACAGCTATGGACAACCCTGATAGAGCCCATAGGACATGGGGATGCATCTTCTCTCTACTCTTCTCTGGTTAGACCTGAGATGGAAAAACATGTCTGGTTTTGAGCACCACTTCAAGAAAGATGTGTATTACCTGGAGAGAGTCCAGAGAAAAATAGTGAGAATAACTGGAAAACAGCATCCATAAAGAAAAACTAAGACGTTGTGCAACCTAATTAAGATGTTGTGCAACCTGGAGAGAGAAAAGCAAAGGGAGTTTCAGATATATGCCTGCTTTAACTACATAAAGGGCTGTTATAGAGCAGGAACCACTCCCTTCACTATGTCCTCAGAAAACAGTGCAAGCCTCAGGCTTAGAAATATATTCCTTGAATTTTGCTGATCAGAGTATATCTGGGGTTTTATGCCCTGTGAGAAGTTCCTAGGTCTCGTATCTCTTTGGGATACACTCTCTCTCCTACATCATTTGATATCTTGGGAATGGCTATGTACTTCTCACACTTTGTGTGGCCTGAGGACTCACTCAGCTGTTGCTAGACTGGTCCCCAAACCTCTCTTCCAGCTTCATAATCTAGTCTGTCACCCTGCACATCACAAGCCAAAGGACTTTGGTGAATTAACTCCCCCTTGAAACAGGGAATCCAGCCTCCAGTCTAAAGTCTGCCAACACAGAGGTACCCCCTACTTCACCTTCAGCAAACAGTTACTGTGGTTAATTACCCTTACAGTCCATGTTAATCTCGCTATGAGATCCTGTCTCATCCTAAGGCTCATACCTCCTTCTCAGGTTGCTTGAGATTTCACCCCTGATTGCTGATGGCATCCATGGTCCTGCTGGTTATGAAAAGCTCAGCTAGATCAGTTGCACAGGGTGGCTTAAGTGTTTCCAAGACCATAATGAAAATTCCTTTCTGTAGAAACTGTGACCCAGACATGAAACCCAACCCTCAGCGGGAGACTTCTAATTTCATAGGAGACAAAAGCCAAGCATACTAAAAAAAATTGTCGCTCTCTTGGAGAATGGGGATTTATCATTCAGGTGCAAAGTGTTCCATCAGCCTCCACGCATTGGTTTACTTAGGGATGTTTTTCTTGGGATTTATTTTAAATCAACAGAATGGGTTTGGGAATACTTTGTGTCTGCCTTCTCTGGACAATGGGACAACCAAAATGTTGGGCAGTTTTCAGCATCCAAGGCTTCTTTCTTGTTTCGTCCTGAAAGTGTTTATTTGGACTTGAGGACTAGTTTGTTGAAGATTTGGGAGATGGGGTGGTGACCACACATCACTCACCTAGATGGTGCCTCTAGGCAGAGAAAACAACTGGGGAGAGCACATCCTATCCATAGAGATGGAGTATTCGGCCACCTCAACCATTAACCCCATTTGTTGTTTATCTGATGGCAACTGCATTCACCAGAGACTGCTCTATATGTCCAAGAAGCACCTCCATGCCTGGCTTGATGTCAGGATGTATGAGCCCAGCACCAAAACTTCCATCACATGGAAAAGAGTAAAGATATCTGGGTATAAATTGTTATTTGATTTCACCCACAACGATGTGAGCTCTGATTTACATTTAGGTAGACAAATATTGCCACAAAGTCTGTGCCTAAGGAAAAAAAATAGCCCGTAGAAATCCTCATCTCCACCCCCATGGGTTACCATGAGCTTAACAGAGAGCAGGAGAAACCAGAAAAGGGGCATCGTTGTCCGGTCCCCATATCAATACTACAGCTTTCTGTTTTAGCGTCCCAATTCACCTTTTTTCCATCAATTTGCCTAGTGACCTCTCTGCTATATCCCTTCTCAAGCGGGGCAAGCAAGAATGTGTCCGTATTCAAAGTGCTGTAGAAATGGGTTACAAATTTGGGCATCCACTGTGTCCAACACAAGAGATGCTTTTGTATGGCCAGGCTCAGGACTGATCTTGCATGTTCACGCTCAGTACGTTCAGGCTGAGCACCACTTCCACGTCCGGATGAGTCCCAGGATCCCACCGTATTCACGGTCTCCCTTCCCCAGGGAAAACGGTTGAAGAGGAGAGTCGGAGGAGCGGGATTTGTGGGCTGCAAAGCACCCACGTACCGCACAATGTGATCACAGCCCCAAGGATGTCCTCATGCCGGGGAGGCTCTCGCCCTTTCTCCACGCCAGACCATTGCAAAATCAGCTTCTGGGAGGACTCTGCTTCTCATTTATTTCTCCTGGGCCTGTCCATGTTTCCCCCCATTAACCTTGCCAAATTTTAGTTCGTTCTTAAAACAGTTCCAATTAAATGGCTTTTCAATCAGTTTGATCACAAGTGCTCTTGCCAGAAGTGCAGCATACCCGTGAAATCAGGAATTTCCTGCAGGACAGCTACTTTCTGAAAAAAATTTTGGATTTTCTCTTGGAAAAAGGTCAGCTCAAAAACAGAACTATTCGACATCGTAGCCAACATTTTCCTTTTTATTTCTTCCAGAATTTGGAGTAGATTCTCCCCTTCCCCCTAAAATTTTGCTCTCAACAAAATATTTCATGGATAAAAAGCAAACCAAAAGCACTCTGCCCTGGCTCGGAGTTCAAACAGGCGGGAATTTTCACACAGCCCAGACCTGGGGCTTGGAAAGGCTCTGGCTTCTTGGCAAAGCCTGCTCAGTAAAGTAGCTCAGAGTGCCCACATTTGTCCAAGGCACACCTCCAACCAGTTTAACACTGGGGAGGCTAACCCAGTTTGAATAATTTCTAGTATAGATCTGCTGAGGCTTTCCTTTCCAGTAAATACTTATTTTTTGTTAGCAGCAACTATCCGAGAGACATACTTGCAGGGTTGGCTCTTTCCCCCTTTCTTAGACTCTTGAGGACCAAGTCATGTTTCTATGTGCATTGTGTTTTTTCCCTCGTTTGACACTCACCAGTCCAGAGGATCGCTGTGATTTATTCCAGCAACAAGGGTGCACCCGATGTTTATTCACTGGACCAGATTGCTGCGAGATAGAAGAGCCAGGCTGTGCTCCCCCCTGCTCCTAATGCCAAGAGATTAGATGGGGAAGCGAGATAGTCTGGCTCTGGAAGCAAGCAAATGAGCAACCCTAAATACCTTCCTAGACCTGGTGACCGTAAGTCCTTGGCGGTGACTGGTCCTTGCGGGATAATGCCAGGAATAGGCATATTAAGCACATGAATGTCAAGTCCTAATTCATCTCTTTAATGTTGTACAGTAGCAGGACTGTACCCCCCCGCTGTGGTGTAATTTCACGCTGAGGAGTCTGATGGGGCTTCCTGCAGACTGATCCTTTATGGATCAGAAAACTCACTTTCTCTTTGTGTTAGAGGGCCCGGAGATTATCTTATTAACCACCTCCCTGCCAGTGCAGATTAAACACTGGGCTCTGCCTCTTCTGAGGACTCCTTTTAGTGCTTCTTTTCCCCTCCTGTTGGTTCACGTTGCAGAGGTGAAGAACATTTGACACCCAAGCCTCTGCCAGTGGGTTTCACACTTACGTGAGCAGATGCGTTATTTTGCATGTTCTTGGCTCAGATGCAACACTGGCCTTGCTCGAACCCTAAATCAGTTTAAGCAGCTTGGTGCATCCACTTTAGGGCTCCTGTATCCCCTTTCCAGGTTCTTTTCTCCTTTCCTTTCCCCAAAAGAGGCAAAGTTTAAACTACTTCAGAGTGATGCCCTGCAGGTACCACCAGCCCCAGAGCTGTCAGTTCAGCTGCAGGAGCAGGTCCACCTCGGGCGCTGCACTCCGTAGGACCTGGCCAGCTGGAAGAAGGGCTTCTTCTCTTCCACCATCTCAGTTCACCAGACTGCCACTCCCGCACTGACTTCACAAACATCTCCAGACCATGCCATGGGGACAGCAAGAGGTGGCAGTGACCAGTAAGGACGTTCCTGTGGCCTCTAAAGCTGTCAGGCACTGCACACAGGTCAGAAAAGGGCTGCAGGAGGGAAGGCAGAAACCGAATGTATTCTCAGACACTCTTCAGGATGGGGGATTTTCCAATCTGAGGAGACAAAATCCTTCTGCCTTCACCACTAGACCACGGCTGCCTCCCCGAATGATGACAGGGGGCCACCCTGTAGCCACATCCCAGCGTGTAACAGGGGATGATAGTTTATAATCTCATTTTCTGGGCTGGCTGCCCTTCTGGTGCCCCTCATGCTCCATGTAAATCATCTGGAGTCCGGTTTCTTTGGCTCGCAGGGCTGTTCTTCCCTCATCTGCTTCTAACAGGCTCCTGGCTGAGCAGGGAGCTTGTCGGTGAAGACAGTCCCACCACAAAACCTGCAATTCAGTCCTGTTTTGGACAAAATGCTGTAGCCAGGGCCAGGCTCCCGTCCACACGCAGTTTTGGCAGATTGGGAGTGGCTCCGGCATGCTTGCATCTCCCGTTCGATGCATATGTGCCTCCTCACCCATCAGCACCGTTTCCTGAATCAGGGTCGTCCCATTCCTTTGTTGCTTCACCTGATACACTTAAAACAAGCAGTTCAACACAGCCCTCAGTGGATTTCAATTATTTTTAGGATATCGCTCATATCTGCTCGTGTTGTGTCGAGCTACAGACCCGGTGGCAAGTTTCGCCGCCACCAACAGCCTTTTTGCAGCTAATGAAAAATAACCTGCTTTTCATCTGCAGAAAATAGCATCGCCTGGGTCTTATCACGGTAAATTATTTAATGGCTCTCCAAGCATTAAATAGTCCTTCCCTGTCTATAGGGCTGTGTAAATCTCTTTCCAGCTTCTATCCTGCTGCATTGGTAAGCACCCCAACTTGCAAAGCAGAGCCACAGACTACAGCCGTAGCTGTCCCGTCCCTCCAAGCAGGGAGCCAGAGCAGCCCCTCGCATTGCTGGAGGCAGAGGGGGTCATGAGCCCTCTCCCAGGTCCCCGGCTCTTCTCCCCCGACACAGGCCACTTGTTCCCCGGGAGGATGCAGGACAGCAGGATTCTGGCTTAGGGACAAAAGTCCTGTAGTCTCACTTGAGGAGACAAGCATGGGATCCTGCATGGGATCCGGGGATCCTGCTAGTCTTGCTAGCATCCCAGCAGGACCCCAGGAGGAGAGGCAGTTGCTGAGCCTGCAGCCCACCTCTGCTGGGAAACAGTGAAGCACAGAAAACACCGAGCCCCCAAATTTCCAAGCATCTGGCCCCCTCTTGTTTGCAGAGGAGGGAAAGCCACCGACCCCGTTTGCATTACAGCCTCCCCAGGAGAGGGGCTGTGCTGGGACCCGGCACCCCACACGAGGCCACAGCACCCGCAGGAGAGCCCGGGGCAGGAGCCCAGCCTGCAGCTGCCCCTCTCTCTGCCGTGGTCAGTGCCACGGCAACATGGCTAGAAAAAAGGGACCTGTCAGAGGGAAATTGCTTCGGCAGGGGCTGATTTTAAGAATGTGATCTTAATAGGGTGGTTGGGTTTTCTTTTCTAATGCAGGGAGAATAGTGAAGGATTTGTTGTTTTAATCGCAACATTATTCTTGCTCTTATTTTATTTTTCCATAATATCTTTCCATAAGGGAAGAAACAAACCCTTCTGTTCTACCCCAGTTTCGCTTAAAGTACAGCAATACGGCAAATGGACAGCAGTGAGAAACCTCTTCTCAAATTCTTCAGGAGGAACTGAACTATTTTTTTTTTTTTTGCAGACAACCTACTTAACCTGGGGAAAATGTGAACTTGAACCCTTTATTTTTGCATTTACCATCTGACAACTCTCTCCTTTACCCACATGAGCTGGGTCAGGTTTGGCTTGGGCTTGGGGCTTTTAGGCTCTTTTTCCAGCCAAGCCTATGAAGGTGATGGGGGAAGGCTGATGAGGGGGAAGGCTGATGAGGGTGATGGAGGAAGGTTTTTGAGGCTGTGTAGGTCCTGAGATCCCTCTGAATGGGAAGCACAGCTTGCAGCCATGAGGCAGGCTGCCCAGCCACAGAAGCAGAGCAGAAGCCATCAACAGCAGAGCGCGCTGCAGGTCGCGGGTGAAGCAAACAGAAGGCAGCTCCCCCGAGGACGGGTCAGAGTTACCCGGTGTCTGCAGAGCTGTGGGACTGGAGCAAAAGCCGTCCCAGAGCTTTTGCCTCCCTGCACGGCAGGAATGGAGCTGCAGGTCCCCGTGCGGCTACTGCCCACGCAGCAGCGGGCAGAGTTAAGGGGACGAAGGGGGAAGGCAGCATCCCCGCAGCACGGTCCAGGGAGCGCCTTCATCCTGCAAAGGGGAAGATTTTCAGCCTGAATAAATGCAAAGCCCCCTATTCTGCCTGGCACAGTGGGTTTCCCTGAGACTCAGCCCATGCCTTAACGAAGGACCATTTCCAATCCGTGAGCCATCAGATCCCAGAGCAGAAGGCAGGACTGTTTGTTTAGACCTATGTGGGTTAGGCAGCTCAGACTTTATTCTTGCACTTTGATAGGTTCCTAAATGAAAATCCAATAATATTTTAAGCAGAACGAGTTCCCATGAAAGTAATTTCTAAATCGCCCGGCTCATCCTACCTGTTGGCTGGATTCTCCATCCCCACTGGCCTAAGCCCGGTGTAACGTCACTGCTCCCAGCGGCGTTACTCCCGGGAGCCGAGTCCGGCCCTGCCGCAGAGAGCACCCGCTGCCGCCTGCCTTTAATGAACATGTAAATAGACGGGAGGCTTCGGAGCAGAGTAACCCTGCAGTCAGGAAGTTCTCCAAAGCAGCTCGGGAGAAATAATACTTTATTCCTGGCAGTGCAAATAACTGATAGGGACTGGCTAAGAAGGGTTCATGCAAATACTCCCGAATTAAGCTCCGTCTGAAGTTAGAAAGGAAAGATGATAAACACACCCGGCTTTAAAACTGCAAAATATGCTTTGCAGGCATGAAACCGGAGGAGTAACAAAACTATCTGACATCATATTAAACAGCAAAGCATTTCTTATTCTCAGGGCTGCAGTTACCTAAAACCAGAGTCCCATTAAAGAGTCCTAACTATTATTTACATTTCTAAATCTTAAAACCATTAACAAAAGCCACTTAATTCAATTACTTTCCCTGGGCGCCGATGTTATTACATTATTGTCACGAAGCCGAGTTTGGCTCTGGGTTTCTCTTTTTTTTTTTTTTTTCTTTAAATTCATTCCTCTTTTCTCCGTGCCGAGTGCCTCCCCCCCCACCTCCCCGTCTTCCTCTCCCCGATGTCATTGTGTAGAACTAATGGGGTAAACTGAAATGGTATCTGTCCTCATTGACAGGTTTATGAGAATTTAATAAAGCGTGGCACGGATAAAATGAGATATTACAAGGCCACACAAAGCTGATTGACTTCTCCACGTCAGCATTTTTATTTGGTTATTTATTTATTTCTTTTCAACGCAGGGGTGATCTCACCAGTCCTTCAGTAGTGCCGGCCCGGGAGAGATGAGGGGGGGAGGGAAAATGCGGGTGGCGGGAGGCACCGATCGATCCATCGACTTGTTTGCTATGAGCACGGGCCCTGATGCTCTGCAGCTTTCCAATCGCTCTGGGAAGAGGACATAGAGGAGTCAGCGAGGGCCCCCCTGCTGCTGCCTGTGCACGTTCACGCCCCTCGTACCTCCACGGTGCTGGGGTGAGCTCGCCAACAGCAGCTTGCCCACAGGTGGGGGTCCCCAGTGCTTCTCCATCGGGGGGTCTGAACCAGGGACCAGCTGCTGGTTGTGCAAGGCAATGCACAGACACTCGGCGTGGACGGGGCAGGAGGTGCATCGGCGTTGCACGAGTTGTGTGTCCCTATAGGGGTGACATCGGCAATGGTGCTAAAATGGCCCCCCATAGCCCACCTGCTGGGCTCACCCCAGACCACAGGGATGTTTACACCGACTGACACAGAGCAATCACAACCTGCAATAGGACCCAGGGGGTCCTCAAGAAGAAGGATGCCACCAACCAGCTCCACCAAGGCGTTGGCCTGCTCCGTGCCTCAGTTTCCCCTCCTGCCCGACGCCCATCCTGCTTGTGTAAATTTAAATTGCAGGTCACCCAGGGGCCTGCATAGATCAAACCTTCCCTCTGGGAAAAGCAATGTGTATGTTTAAGTGTGTTTACTCCCATCCCACGGCAGACAGGGAGAGCTGGAAATCTGGGCCGTGCAGTAACTGGCTGGCTGTCTCCCTCTCCTGGCCTGTTCAGAAAACAGGGCTCTCAGGAAAAAAAAAAAAAGAAAATTCAGGGTTTGTATGCTTTTTTTCCAGGCAAGGAAAACCACAGTACCGGTGGCCAAGGAGGTCTGGATTCAGCCCAGTCACACTCAGAGACGGACAAGGGCTGGGGACCCTGCTACAACTCAGGACCCCACTCAAATCTTCACCCCAAACCATGGAAGAACACTGTTTTGGGGGAAGACTGTCAGGATTAAACTTGGGGCTGCTCCTGTTAGCCTCAAAACTTGGCCTGTTAAATATTAACAAATAATATTAATTGTTTCCCCCTTTCTGCAATATGCAATCAGAGAAGGCAGAGATGCCCCTGCTTGTTCAAAAGCGCAGGCAGCCTGCCAGACCTGAGGCACTGCCCGGGACGCTGCAACAAATCCTGGCAGCAGCAGAGCTGCAGGTCTCTGAGCACTGACAGTTTGCAGGATCAAGCCCTGCTGGGACGGCCCCCTTAGCAAAACCAGCCAGGCCCAGAGGGACCAGCAGCAAATCTCCCATCATTTTATAAGAGCACCTAAAATCGCCTTAAATCAAAGCGTTGCTCCCCACAAAAGCTCGGGCTGTCCCATCACCCCAAGAGCCGGAAAAGGGCTTTCTGCTTCGTTCAACGCTCCTCACAAGTTCAGGTTACATAGTGCAGGGTTTTAGGGTGCAAAAGCCTCCGAGCATGAGGTTTCTGCCAGGACAGCAGCTCAATCCTGCTCTCTGGTGGCTCACACCCGAAAGGCCAAACGCATCCAGCAGCGATGTCTTCTCAGAGCAGCGAGAGATGCCCACCGTGCCTGGCCCCATGTTGCCCCATGGGCTGGAAAGGGTCTGTGCTCCTCTTTCTTCATTAATTTAGCTCAAGATACAGCTCAGAAGGCAGCTGTGCACAAGAAGATGCAGACCATGGAAGGTTTTAATATTCCTGGCTTGAGCGGAGCATGGGTCCGTCGCTGAAAAGGGACTGTGGGCTCCATAAAGGGGCTGTAACCCACCACCCTTTTTTAAAAGCCCCTCCAAATTCTTTGCACCGTGGGAAGCATTCTGCTGCTCTGCACAGATTGCTCACAACCCCTGCAACAGCCTTTCCTGCGATGCCCCAGCCTAAAAACACTTCACCCTGCTTCAATATCGTGTCTCCTTGCTGAAGGGCCACATGGTGCGGGGCAAGCCAGGGAGCATTTCTTCTAGATTTCCTCACCCCATCCCTGCTGAGACGTACCATTCTCCCAGCCCCACCGATGTGGCAGCACGATGGGCTCACTCGAAGCACGGGGCACAGCAGATGTCCCTGGAGCACACCACCTCTGCCATTGCCACCACCACCATTGGTTTCCCAAGGCTGGGCAGTGACTGCCTGTGACCCCAGGGTTGGTTTTATCAATTCAACACACCATGAGAAAGCATCCTCTAAAGCCTGGACTCATCCCTTGCTATTCTGAGGAGCATTTAACCATCTTCTCCATACTGGCTTCACCCTGTAAAGTTTTAAACAGAGAGATGACCCCCCCCATTCTTCACTCTGTAATGCACAATAAAGAAAGAGAAGGGGTGAAACTTGTCCCCCCCTCACCAGCTTTGCTGCCCTGGCTCTGCTCCCCCCTCCCCGAGCACCAGAGCTGCTCAGTGTGTAAATGTATGTAAAGCTTTGGCAGTATCCACAATAAACCCCTATCTCCTGCTCTCTTTCTCCGAGCGGCTGTAGTAATTACAGTGTAGCAGTGCCAGCATGAGGCATTTCTGCTGATGAATGCACTCAATCTAAGCACAGTTTTATGTATCATTAATTCCTTTAGCGTTCAAAAAAATAACTTTTTTGATGGCAGATAATACTGTAATCACTCACAATTGCCAATACAATTATCTTCATTCAGCTGTGTAAAACAACCACAGGAGTAATTTTACCCACTTAAATTTTCTTTCTCTCTCTTTTTTTTTTCCTTATTTTTTAATGTTCACATGAAATGCAAAGCTGTTTGAGCTTAGGTTGCTATAACACAGGCGCTACTAGAAATAAGTTCCCACTCCCTCATTTGTATAGAAAAGAGGTTTTCAGAGCCTGAAACTATTTGCTTCAGGTGTCTGCAGCAATCTTAGGGATCTCCCAAAGGGTCCCCCCCATCCTAGGGACCCCACTGCTATGATCTCTTCAGCTTTTCCTTACTCTCCATCAAGCTACCACGCAATAGCTGCCAGGTACACAAGGAGCAAGAGAGTTTGTGCAAGTACAAGTCACACATGCAAGTCATGGTCCAGTTCCAGGTCAGCTCCTCCTCCACTCTGCTGGTCGAGAAAATACATGAGCACGCCCTAATCTGCTTCAGAACAGAGTCCACAAACCTGACACAAACTATGTGTTCAATCTGCTTATGGTAACTCAGATACTTCAGCTTGAACCAGATTTGGGAGCAACCAGCCCTCCCACTGGCAGAGCTCCGGAGCACAATCAGTGAGGAGAACAAGCATCTTCCACAGGTAGAGGTAACTACAAAGTGAACAACAAAGGTGTCACCGAGTCAACAACTTGGTTGAAACATGCAATTTTCTTGCACGGGCAAAAGGAATCACTCCCACGTGACACTACTTGCCTGAGCTGCTGGACAACCTTCTTGCAGGGATTCAACTCCAGCTCTGAGAGGAGCTGCTTCACCTTCTTGCTGATCATGTTGACAAATCCCACTCGAGAGTCAGGAACCTACAAGTAGAGGAGAAAAGAAGCAAGAGGGACTGTTGGCTGTTGTAAATGAAGCTTGGATCTTCTTCCAGAGGGTCAGACCCTGGGAAGGGGGTGACTGGCAGCTGGTGGCAGGAGCAGGTTGTTAACTTCTAGGAAACAGTATAAAAGCAGTAGGGTGAAATGGAAGAACAGAAGTGTATAAATTCCTGGGTGAACAGCGAAAAATTTCTTATTGCCTCTTCTGAAATAAGGGGGCAGCAAACGAAATCAGCCGAGGGCGGCAAAAAGGAAATGTTGCTTCCCTGTAGCAAGTGGATAAACTGTGGATCTCCCTGCTGCAGGATGCTGTGAGTGCCAGAATTGGATTGCTTCACGCCAGAAATATCTGTACAAGTACACAGCTATTAGTCACTGAAATTTAACCTCTGGCTTCAGAAACCACAGCTCTCCAGACACCAGGAGACAGCGTTAAGGAAAACATTGCTGCGTGTTTACCATGCTTTTGGCATCTGCTCTGGTGTCAGATGGATGGGGGCTAGCTGGTCCTTCAGCCCAAGCCAGTCCAGCTGATCATGTGTGATGTGTCACTGTGGGAAGAAGATGACGCCTTTCTGTTCCTCCTTTGGTAACCACAGGGTTACAGCATCTCTGGGGTGTGGTAGTTCCCACCCAGTCACAGCTCTGTGGACACACAGAGGGGCACGGACGATGGGGAAGGAAGCCTTCACGGATCCAGCTGATCCTTTTGCCCTCCCTTAGCCACAGGCTCCAGCCCTGCCAGGCAGTGGAGGAGGTGCAGGGGTAGGATCCATCCTTGTTTCCAGCACTCCAAGATTCAAGCCCCCTTTGCTGCAGCGTATGGGCAGCCCTATGGACATAACAGCAGAAAAGCTCCACTTGCTCATCTGGCAAGGAAACCCCAGTGTCCCAAAGGGACATCAGGGCATGACTCACCCCACAAGCCAGCAGCTGGCCTTCCACCCCAGCCCACAGGGGCAAGGCCAGACCCATTTTACCTCTCCTAGGTGGTCCCAGGCACCTCCGCCTGGACAGGGTGTCCCCAGCCACCACCCGCCTATGCTGGAGCCCCCCTGTCCTCTGCCCTGTCCCATCTCTGCTGGCAGCTGGGTCACAGCAGAGACCTGCTGCATTTTGGGCTTTCCTATGCCCTGGGTTAACCTCCTGGAGCCAGCCAGCCCCAGCAGAGATCCAAGCCTTGCCACTGTCCTGCCTGATGCCTCAACCCCATTTATTCACCCCCATACACTTGCCCAGGAGAGGGGAGAAGGGGGAGCTCTGGCAGCAGCTCCTGGAGGCACAGGTGCTCCAAGGCATAAAGCTCATATTTTGTTTTCTTCCCTTTGACAAGCTGAACTGCAGAAGTTGAAAATTGTTCCTGCATGAGAGATTTTAAGCAGGGTTTAAAATAGGGGGAAGAGGGTTGGAGAAGTAATTTTCTCTTCCACCAGAACTAGTTTTTAACTTCTGTTTCTCCAAAGTTCACCACCTGCCTTGTTCTCTTCAGGTGCACCTGGTTTTACAGCCTGCAGGGTAACAGCCCTATTTTGGCATTGTGCTGCCATGAGGTGAGATCAAGTGCAGCTGAGGAGAGCACGAAGCCTCCAGCGTGAGAAAGAAGGAAGGAGCAGATAGGGATCACAGCATCTGCCCTCACCACCCTAGGGCTGATTCCATCCTCCTGGCTCACTGCAAGGGCACTCCCACCAACCCCGCTCCCCTCGCAGTTTCCTGTGCCCCAAGTAGTCTGCATGCATGGGACTGCAGTGCCCTTGGAAGCTCACATTACTGTATAATCCTCTGAGCCCCGCAGTCAGAAAGGGGGGGGGGGAGAGAAAAAAGAAGAAGAAAAAAAAACCAACAGTGGGCAAAAAGGCTGTTCTTGCATGTAATTTCCCTGACCCAGGTAACAGGGAGCTGCTCATCCTCAAATAAAGAGCAAGAAGCTGTAGGCCTCAAGTTCAGTGAGGGCTGAATATTTCCGAGGCTTCAACACCCTTCAGCAAACAGCCCCAGGACGCGGTGTACGTACAGCGCAGCATTTCCTTCCGGGGGAGCCAGGCTCCGGTGCAAGCCGCTCCGCTGGTGCTAAAGTAGCCCTGATGGCCTGAAGGTTGAAGTAAAGCCAGTGGCCCGAGCAATAACACCAGGAAAATCAGGTTTGGGGGCATGTAACTCTCCATCACATTTTCTAGCTCAGCATCTGCTGGAGGGGGGGGGTGGGGGAGCCTTAGGCATAGCTCATCCTGCTGGGAGGCAGGGGGAGACAGAAGACATCCCAAATCCTTCCCAACAGGTTTTCCACAATCCTATGGGCAGCATCTAAACTGGATAGCTTGAAATATTTGCTCATTAACTTTTGCAAGGGGTGAAGGTTTTTTAAGGACAGACCCCATGCGGGGCTGGTGACAAAGAAAGTATCTTGGAGTTTCCCTCAAAACCGAGTGCAAGGCCCCAGCAAGCACGCCCGTGCCTGAGCAGGGATGCCAGATTTCTATGTCGGAAGCTGCAGCACTTAGCAAAGCACAGGCACACCCATGCTCTGCCACGGATGAAGGGGACTCCACCGGGCACAGCCTGGGACATTTATTGTTTCTTTTTCCCACGCAGCTGCTCGGCTTCAGGAAACACAAAGGAGCCGGGTATCTTTGGGACTCCCCCGCTGCTTCTTTGACGCTCCTAGCCAAGACCATACCCAGAGAGGCTGAAAAATTACAGGGAGATCAAAGCCTCACTTGGGGAACCGCAAAATAAACAACCCTTATCAGCGACAGTCAGCCCAGCACAGGGAGGGGGGAGTTTTCATCCAGGAGCTTTTCCTGCTCCCAGATCTCCTCCTCCCTGCCCGCGCTGCTGCTCGCAGATCAGCAAACCGACCGAATCCCTTTCCAGCCAGCCCAACGCTCTCCCGCCCGGGAATCCTCCCCAGGTTTTGCCTCCCTCCTCCCCACCGGCGAGCGGCGGCCCTCGGAGCCGGCCGGCAGCGGCGAGGCGCCGGCAGCGGGAGGCGCGGGGCGCCCGGCCGGCAGCCCCGCCATGCAGGTCCCCCTGCCCGCCCTGCTCTGCTGCTCGGCCGCCAGCCTGCTGCTGCTGCTGCGATGGCGGCGGCGACGGGGGCTCTGGAGGAAGGTGAAGGAGGCTCGGCAGCGGCAGGAGCGGAGCTTGGTGCAGATGGAGATGGCTGTACGGCGCTTTCGGGAGCAGGTGGGTGCCATAAGCCGCGCTTCTCCCCTCCGCCCCCGGGGGGGAGGCTGCGGATGGGCAGAGCCGCCTCCGGCCGTGGCTCCTCACCCCGGCCCCTGCCCTGAGCGTGCCCCGGGGACGGCGGTGCGCAGCCCTTGCTGCGGGCGGGGCGGCCTCTCCTGCCAGGGGCAGCTGCGGGGCTGCTCTCGCAGCGCTGGCCCGGCTGCGAGACGGCACCCCGGCTCCTAATGCGGAGCTACGGGGATTTAGTTTTATACTTTTCCTTTCTAAGTCTGCGTGTGCATGCACCCCCTCCCCAGCAACGCAGCGATCCCTTCTGCAGCAGGGGTGGGGAGGAAATGCTTCCCGGGGCAGCCGGTGCAGCGGGGGATTCGGGCGGCGGCGCAGGCATCCAGCAAACAGCGACCGGCAGCGAGGAGAAGAAAATCCCTGCCCCTCGTCTGAAAGCTTCCCGGCCTCTTCCGCCATGGCAGGAGGCTCAGCCTGGCTGCTGAGGAGGCGGTAGGCAAAGGCCAGAGGCAACGTGTTATCAGCAGAGGCCAAAGTGCAGCCGCACAGCCCGAGGACGCTGCCCGCAGGGATGGGGTCAGTGCCACCGGGGCCGAGGCGCGGTGCCCAGAAATCCAGCTCGACCGCGCCGTGCCCCCTGCGATCCCATCAGACTGCCCGACCTGTGGTTGGAGGGGACTCGCTCGGGTTCAGAGTCCAGCTTGGGGGATGAGGTTTGATGCTTTTTTCATGGGATTTAGTAGGTGGCGAGGAAATCTCTGCTGACCCAAAAATGACCTGTCTGCTGTCAGCCGAGACACTCCCTGGTTTGTGGGCTTCCCTGTAGGATATTTTGGTGATGCCAGGAGAAGAGCTGGCACCAGGTCCGATTTTATTTCTTGCTGGAGCATTGTCTATAACCATGCTGCCAATTCCCGCTGTAAATCAGCAGAGGACATTGCACCAAGCAGTTCCTCCAGGCCTGGCCAAGACAAGGCTCCACGAAAGGCTTCCTCTTAAACAGCAGGTGCTTGGTGAGACCAGTCTGGCCGGGAAGACAAGGCTTTAGAAAGCCTGGGTTACTACTGGCCCTGCCGGTTTCATGCCATGCTTACTGGTATCAGGTAGGAGCAGGATTGCAGTCTTGAGGCAGGTATTGCGTTTGGCCACTAAATGGCAGATATTTTTTGGATGGGTTACAGTGGGCACCAAGGGGAGAGGAGGAGCCCACCAGCTGACACAGAGGTGTGTCATTGCCTGTTCAACCTTTCCCGTAGCATCCTTCCGTGAACATGATCGCTATCCTCTCTCTGCCTTTGCCGGAGCTCTCCAAGAAACTCCGGGATGGCTCCCTTCCTCCGGAGCATGTCTTCTATGCCTACGTGGGCAAGGTGAGGAGCAAGGGCGGTGGGGCAGCATCTCACCTACGGTGGGGCTGGCTCTCTTTGGGAGAAGCCCAGCACAAGGTTCAAACACTGGTTCAAACCTCATTCAAATGCTGCTGAGCTGTCACTGCTCGCTGGTTAGTGCTGGGCCCTTCTGCACTTTCCTGTGAGTGAGGGGAGAGCTGGGCATCTGGCTGCCATGGCACTCAGCTTGGTTTGGAGTAAAAGCAGCAGCAAGCTCAGCATCTGGAGAGCCCATACCTTCCTATGGGAGCCCATACCTTCCCAGGGGCAGTTATAGCTATAGGGAAGTTGCAAAGTGCTGCTGTTTTTCTCCCCTCCATCTCCAAATGGGTTGGTAAACTTCAAAGACTCGGTGTCCACTTTCATTCTCTACTTTTGCCATAATGCCCTGATCACCTCCTGGGTTCCCACTTTGGGGTTATCATTTTATACCACCCCAGAAGCTCAATCAAGAGCCTTTGGTATTCTGCTGAGCTGAGTGCCTCTCTTCATCGTGCACCAGCTGGTGCCCTGGCCCTCTGTGTCCAGACAATGTTTTGGAGTTTGGCATGACAATGTCTTGGAAAGGAACAGAAAGGGCTGCCCTGATACTGGCTGCCCAGATGGGGAGGTGGAAAAGGGGGAAGAGGCAGGTCTCCTTTGCTAAACAGAAGGCTGTTGGGCAATGCTGCGGGCTGTGTCTCACCTGCGGGCTTCGCCTGCTTTCCCCAAGGCCCTCCAGATCGCCACAGAAACCAACTGCATCACGGAGTACCTGCAGGAAAGCGAGACTCAGCTCCAGAAAGCGAAGCTGACAGGGAAGCTGGGTTTGCTCTACGGGGTGCCTGTCAGCATCAAAGACTCCATCGACTGCCAGGTACCGCCAGCACGATACTGCGTTTGTCCTGAGATCCCTGCGGTTTGAAGTTTGGTGGCAGGGGGAGGTTTGACCTCAGCATCTGGCTTGACTTTGTCATAGCTGACGTGGGATGGCCTGCCCTGGCAGGTGATAGGGTTTGCTGCCCATCTGCCATATGAGCCAACAGAGAAGGCTGGTCAGATTTACCACCAATACACTATACAACGTGTGCATGATGGATGGGTTGTTGGAGGTGCATGCACATGCTCATATATAGAGATAAAAATATGGGGGCATGGGGAATTGCAATCCTCCATTTGGAAACCTCATTGTCATGTGTTCCCAGGGTCATGATTCCACGTTAGGGTTTATAAAAAACCTCAATAAACCTGCGGCAGAGGACAGCGTGGTGGTGCAGGTGCTCAGGAGACAGGGCGCAATTCCGTTTGTCAAAACCAACGTTCCCCAGTCCCTCATCAGGTAGGTGGGCGCTCCGTTCCCTTGGCGTGGCAGCAGTCCTCCCTCCCTCATCTCAAGTGAGGGTTTCTATCAAGTCTAAATCTCATTTCCCACTTCTTTTTAAATAACAACACCTGGTCCCCATCCTTAGTGTCTTTAAGTTTTACTTAAAAAATAAGCACATTTACACTAAGGATGAAAATTAACTCTAGTTCCAAATGAAGTAAAGAAGTAAAAGAGGAGGAGAAGAGGAGAGAAATCGCTGCCCTTCTTTCCTGTGCTGGGTGGTTTTAAATCACTTTTTTTTTTTTTTTTTAAATTAACCCCTCAGAGATGGTCCTGTTAATTAGACAGTGCAAGCACATACTCATGGAAGGGGAAGCTAGTTAGCTGGTTAAGCTAACGACCTTAAATTATTCTGCCCCCAAACCTCCTGCTGTATCTGGCAAGACTGCTCTTGACGTCATTGATACGGGGTCAGGTGTGCTGCCGGACAGCCACCCTGCTAGCGTCCCTGTGTCCTGCCAAGGGAGCTCTGGCAAGGCTCCTCTGGATGACTGTTGCCCAAGCCATATGAAATGCCTTCTTTAAGGCGATGCGGCAATGACTGACCATGTTTAAAAAAAAAAAAAGCCACACAAAGAGGTTGCCCCAAGGATTATCGGATTTTGAACACCCCCCAGTTCCTGGGGGAGTCCGATGTTCAAATATCGCTGCAGTTGTCATTTGGCCTGTTCCCAAGCGGGGGCTCAGCAATGCCCCCCCCGGGGTGGGGGGGCCTGGACCTGCTCCAGGTGGGCTGCTTTGGATGTCCTCTGGCCCTCAGGATCGCCTGAACAGGGAGCCTTTCCAGGAAATGTGATGTATTTGTGCTGCCAGAGGGTCTGTCTGGGGAAGGCTTGATGACACTGAAATTAGCTGGCAGTGAATCCAGGTCCTGGGACCACCATGAAAAGGCTGGTGGTCTTCGTGGGAGCTTTGGGAAGCTCCCTCAGACTAAGTGATGTCAATATAACAACTAGTGAATTGCACAATTACCTTTTGAAGGTCTTTTTGTAGTGACCAGGGCCCGCATCAGCAGATATCTACATTCCTCTCATTTGCAATGTCTCTCTCTCTCTAGCTATGACTGCAAGAACTTAATCTTTGGTCAGACGTTCAACCCTCTGCTCTACACCAGAAGCCCTGGAGGCTCCTCTGGTGGAGAAGGGGCACTTGTAGGAGGAGGTGGGTCCATCCTGGGCTTTGGGACGGATGTAGGAGGGAGCCTGCGTTTCCCCGCTGCCTTCTGTGGGATCTGTGCACTTAAACCCACTGGGAACAGACTCAGGTACCGCAAGTAATGCAGTGATATCTCTGGGTGAGACCCACCCTGCCAACCGCTGTGCTGGGATGCTCCTGCTCCTGTGGGCAAGGGGAAACCTGGGAGGAACTGGGAAGGGCTCATTTATCCCTCCTGCCCAGACATTTTCTGGGGCCTGTATGGAGGGAAGCATTGGTTCCTCCAGAGTGGAGACGGAGAAACCTCTCCATCTGCATGCTAACAGGGTGGTTGTTCCTGACTGACATAAATCATTCTGGCCTAGGTTGGGTCTCTCCTGGGCTTCCCCTTGGCCCTTCCTTCTGCCAACCTCTGCATTTGCAAAGGGAGAGCAGTGTTTTCGTTACCACTTGCTACTGCTTAAAGCCTTTTCCTTCTGTGAAAACTATTCAGATGCTGTATTTTATGTGTCTCTTTTCGCAGTAAAAAAGGAATAATTTCTGGTGTCCTTGGGCAGAAGGCAGGTAGGAATTGATGGCTGTCTCCCAGGGAGGGCAGTAGGGCAGGGGTGAGAAGGACCCTCAGCTGGTTATCGGGGACCTTCTCCAACACGTTCAAAGAGGGAAGCAGGTTCCCTTTCGGGGACTCTTTCAGAGAGCCACACCTATACCGTGATTCCTGAGAAACTGGAACGTGCATGAGCAGGAGCAGTTTGTGTAAAACAGGAACCTCAACACACCCTGTAACCCCCAGGTTGCTGCGTTGTCTGCCACTGCTTCGTGGGAGGTGGGATTAGCAGTCCAAGGGGGTGTCTTACGTTGTCCTTGTGTCGTGATCGACAAAGCTTTTTGTTTAATTTTGTAAATCATGAAATGGAGATGTCAGGGCACGTATAGATGGATAACAACTCTGGGTCCATAACCATGGGCCTGTTGGTGGAAAGGCACCTGTAGGCATCCCCAGCCCAGTTCTCAAAGAGGAACTGTTGCCAACACTAGACTAAGTCAAAACGATGCCAAGAGGTCCTGCTTTTGCAGGACATGCCCTTGCGAGACCCCCAACCATGAATGCTCTCTTCTGGTCTCTTCCAGTGGTCGCAGCAGTGGGGCCGATGGCAAAAGACGTGGAGAGCCTGGCACTGTGCATGCGGGCACTCCTGTGTGAGGACATGTTCAACCTGGACAGCACAGTGCCCCCTCTTCCCTTCAACGAAGAGGTAAACCTCAAAGGGGGCAAAGGTTTCTGAGAAGAGCCGCCATGGCTCAGGCTGAAAACGCCAGTGGCTCGCGGGAGGTCTCCGAGACACGTTCCAACCTGCCACAGCTGTGGGTGGGCACATGGGCGAGAGAAGTGCTGCTTTCCAGGCTTGCCTTGCAGCATGGGTGTACTGTTGGCTCCTGACACCTTCAGCTGGTGCTCTCCCTTGCTCTGCAGGTGTATTCCAGCACGCAGCCCCTCCGCATAGGCTACTATGAAACCGATTTCTTCACCATGCCAAGCCCTGCCATGAGACGTGCCGTTCGAGAGACGAAGCAGCTGTTGGAGGATGCTGGCCACACGGTAGGATGTTGCATGAACCCAACAGTCATGCTGCATCTGTTCATCCTTTCTACCACGTCTTTGGGACCCGTGTGTGAACATCAAGCAAATTTGGCAGGGAAAGAGGGCCTGGAATCCACTCAGCTTCCCACAGCTTTGATGAAAGTAGATAGCGGCTTCTGGAAAAGAGAAATTCTTTATATTGCAACTTGACTTCTCCTCTCAGCAGGATCTCCGTGCTCTTTAGGTGCTGGTGAACACAAAAGGGAGCCCACCCCAATCCATAACACGTGCTGGGGAGTAGACACACTGCTGTATGACTTGTCTGTAGTGTGGGTGCATTTACTCACACCCTGGCCGAGATCCACATTGCACTAGGTGCTGTACAACCTGGGTCCTGCGGCAGTTCCCCCAGGGAGCTTACAGTCCTGGTGGTGTATGATTCCTGCCAGCTCGGTGTGCGTCCTGGGCGAGTCATCTCCTGTGCATGAGGCATGGTTGTGGCTGCACGCCTCCCCCTTACCCTCGCACAAGGATCAGGAATGAAGTGGGGAGCACAAACTCATGCCCTCTGTCACCCGCTGCCAGTTTTGGAGGGACCTTTGTGCCTTGGGGCTGCTTGGACATCAGGGGGCCAAGCCCATCCTGTATCTTTTGACTCATCAATTGCTTTTCAAAGGGAAAACTGCTTTCTCAGGGAAGGATGGATGGCATGGGGAGGACCTGGTGGCCGCAGATGCTAGAGGCTTTCCTGAGGGCTTGTCAGGAAAACCTCAGCCCAGCTTGGCCCATTGTGAGCCCTCGATGGCTTCTCCCACCCAGCTTGCTTGTGCTTGTGCTTGTGCTTGTGCCACTGACTCCTCTTCTGTTCTCCTTCCAGCTGGTGCCCTTCGAACTCATGAATGTGGACTACATGATCTTTAACTTCTGCGTCAGGGGAATGTTTGCAGATGGGGCCACCTCCTTTCTCAAGACATTGTGAGTGTAGCCCGGAACAGTTTGGTGTGATCGGTGCCTTTCTATGAAATCCTCCCCAGGGTTTGGCTAGGGTCCAGATACAGGCAGCAGATCTACTGGATGTAGACAGTGGCTGATATGCACTGGGATTTACTGGGGAGCTTACCATCAAGCGATTCAGCCGAACCTTGGGTCTGTTTGGGATTGTTAACTAGCCTTGACAGATGAAAGGAAACTGGGTGCTGATATCCTATAAATACTGTGAGAATCAGATTAGCCCAAAGGAATGGAGCAAACCTCTTTTTGTCACTTAGTTACGCTGTTCAGAGGGGCTGGCCTTGTGAAAGCTGATCTACTGTGATTGCTTCCTAACGCTGCTCAGCTAAACACTCTTTTCTCTTTCAGCAAAGGGGAGCTGGAGAAAAGCAGCATGGGGCTGTTCTTCTGGTTGGCGAAGTCACCAAACTGGCTAAAAACCGTCCTCTCCTGGATTGCCAAACCCTTCGTAAGGTCCATTTCTTTCTAGCATAGATGGAGTTAAGCAATTGGTGGTGAATAACTTGTCTCCCATTGCAGTAGGGCTTTATCATAGAGAAGTTTCTAGGCGTTGCCTCCTGGCTGTGCTTAGACACATCTCCAAACTGGAGCGATGCTATTTCTGTTCCTCCTCTCCCCACTTTGGGAAAAATCCACGAGTCCTGCCTGAGCACTGAGCCAACAGCTTGTATTTGTGACAGAGCTGTCTCAGAGGACAGGGCTGGGATTAATGTAAATTATTTTCTTGTTTTTACTTTCTCTTTCTCAGGTGCCTCGATTTTCAGATATCATAAGAAGTATGAGAGCGAAGTGAGTAAATGTGAGCCTGAGCAAATGTGTGAAGATTTGGTTTCCTCTTTTGGAGAGCAACAGTGTTTGCTACGTTAGGGATTCTGCCCCAGCTGCATGCATCTGAGAAAATACAAGGCAGAAAACACAAGGGTGGGAGCAAACTGAGAGCAGTTTATGTCAACACCATAACCCTGCAGGGTTTGGCAAACTCTTCTGGTACTGAGGATGGAAATGAGGGTGGGGGCTCATAGCCTCTTGCTTAGGAACTGGATGAAGCTTGTGGGAATGAAATACGGTGTCGGCTTCAGCACTGGTTAATGCATCCGTCATGCCGTGAGGTAGGGACCCCGTAAGACAGAAGGAAGGTAAATGTACAAGGAAGGAGGCTTGCTCTTCCTTGCTGCGATGTCAGTGTTGGGCAGTTAGTGCTGAGAAAGGACTCGGAGCCCGTAGCAGAGAGGGTGTGTTTTGTGCTGTGCCTCCAAGGAAGCAGGTCTGTCCCCACAGCCTGGCCTTTGAGAAATGATGTGCCTGGGTTTCCACCTCCTCAGCACAGCAGCAGTAACAGGGCTGGACACTTGCCAGGCCAAAGCAGCACTGCACCGATCTGCCTTTAGTCTTCAGCCCTCCGTCATGGGCAGAAGCAGAAATAAGACCCACAGCCCCTCAGAGGAAAGCTAGGACTTTGCCAAAGTCCTCTCTTCCCTTGGCTGCAGCTCCAGGAGCAGAGCTAACCTGTGCCGATCTGCTTTTTGATGCTCTTCCCTGCCCCTAAAGCTGCTCTTTGCAGCACCTCTTGATGCCTTTCATTGGTTTTGTTTCCTTTTTCAGCACGGTGGATGAAGTCTGGAGTCTTCATCATGAAATTGAGGTAAAGTATTGCAATTTGGGGTTAGATAGTTTTTGTTTTATTTCTCTTTGGGAAGAGGCAGATTCAGTACCCACCAAGGTTAGGAGATGGTCAAGTCACTGGTGGTGTGAGGTAGGAACATACATCACTCCTCAACAGATCTCACTTGGATGTGCAAGTTCTCAGCACATTTAAAGATTATGATGACACATAGACACATTCACGATCCTGAATCAGACCTGAACTTTTTACTCCTACACTTGAAAACATAGGCCATCAGCTGCAGCAGACTTGCCTTTATTTCCATTCTGGTTTCGTCAAGACCCATGCCCGTGTCCCAGGTTGCCATGTGCCCTGCACTCAATCTTTCCCCACCTCCAGTTTTAGCAGGGGGGAGGGTGCTTCGTACGCTGGGAGGGCTGTCGGCCAAGCAGCAAAGGGTTGCTGGATTTTAGCAGGATCGGGCCCGATGTAGCCTGACGGCTGCTCCTGGGGAAGCACCGAGAGCCCAGCCGGGCACCTAAGGGGAGCCTCAGGCAGCAGCCATGGGACAGTACCTCCACCCCACTGACCACCAGTGCATTTCCTCCTCAGGAGTTTTGCCACCAGTTCATCGCCCAGTGGAAAAAGCTGAATCTGGATGTCATGCTTTGTCCCATGCTGGGCCCGGCTCTCGGCATCGGCTACCCTAGGAAGCTCTCAGGTAGGACTGCCGACGGGGGACCTTTGCCTCCAGCATGCCCCTGCTGCGGCACTCCACCAGTATCAATGCGAAGCGTTCCTCCTCCTCCTCTCACGTCCCCAAGGCACTGGCCAGCGTTGGGAAGAGCTCGGCTCTTGGGGCAGCCGCAGCTCCAGCCCGTGGGGTACACCCAGGACAACCCCCCCAGTGCATGTGGGAGCCAAGGGGCAGGTTTCCATCCCGCAGCCCTCGAGTTCCCAGTGCAAGCGCCCCGTTAACTGGAAGCTCGCGTACGCGGAGGGTGGCGAAGGCTTTCCCTGCGGCAGGCTGGCACTGCGAGCTCCCCTTCTCCCTCAGTGGCAGTCAGCTACACCATGCTCTACAACGTCTTGGACTTCCCCGCCGGCGTGGTCCCTGTCACGATGGTGACGGATGAGGACGAGGAGGAGCTGAAGGGCTACCAGGGGTACTTTCGGGACTGGTGGGACCGGACCCTGGCAAAGGTGAGTGGCACCAGGTTCCCCAGGGGCACGAGCATCCCCATCCCTTCCCCTGGACATCCCCCTGCCCTCTCCCCCTCTGTTTGTGCCACAGGCTTTTCGCGGCAGCGTGGGGCTGCCCGTGGCTGTGCAGTGCGTGGCCTTGCCGTGGCACGAGGAGCTGTGCCTTCGGTTCATGAAGGAGGTGGAGGCACTCATCCTGAAGAAAAACAGGCTCATCTGAGTCCTGCGCGCTCGCCCAGAGCGGGATCCCAGCTAACATCGGCGCAGGTCCTCCGTTGGTCTGACTCACCCGCAGGACTCTTGTACCCTCCACGAGGATGCGGTGATGGCTGGGCTGGCTGCTGGCTTTGGGGTGCAAGGGGAGAGCGAGGTGAGCTCCACAGTGGTGGAGCACTTCCAACCATTGTCCTAATACAGTATTTTTTGTTATCGGAAAGTCTGTTACTTCAAGTCTGTGTTTGTGTGGGGGGTTGGGGTGGATTTTAATAACCCTTTCAACACCCGCCAGGGAAGTGCAAGAACATGATCTTTCTCTTGCAAATGGGGAAACTGAGGCACGGGGACTGGTTTTGTGCAAGATGTTCAGACTCCTACTTGGAGTGCTGTAGGAAAAGGGATTTTCCCCTCCGTTCCCCCCTCTCAGCTCCCTGAGGACGCAATCCAGGGTTTTCCCTGCCGCAGGACAGCAATCCAAGGTCAAAGCTGAGCCTGCCTACAGGCTCTGGCAAAGAGGGAGGGAGTTGGACCGCTTCCCACAGCGCAGGGCTGCTGGCACCCTGCACGCCGTGGAGGGGAAATCTGGAGCGATGGCTAACTCCCATCTCCTTCAGGCAGCTCCTCCTGCTTTCCCCAGAGCAGAGGTGTGAAGCGCTTCAGCTCGTGGTGTTGCACGTCTAAAGCGGGGTGCCAGGGTCGGACGGCCAGCTGGGCAGCCTGCCCTGCGCACCCTCTCCTCCCGTTTTCTAGTGGGCCACGCCAGGTTTTCTAGTGGGGTTTTCCAGCTGCTGGCAGCCACAAACACCAGGGCTGGCAGGGCCGGCTGCTCCCGGCAGGTTTCCAAGGTGCTCCAGAAAGGGATACCACTGTGCAAAAGCGTTTTCCCGATGCGGCAATGTCTCGAGCGGATTGTAACAAAGCTCTGGCAGGATTTACGTTTGGGTTTCTGGATGTATTATTGTTGTTTAAACCAGATTCATGCAAAAGCATGGGGTCTTTTCAAGGGCTGGGCAGAGAGGTTTATCCCAGCCTAGGAGAAAGCGGCCCCCAGGACCCTGATTCTTTATCAGCAGGCTTTAAAAAAAGGAGGGAGGGAGCTCCAGGCATCCCAGGACTGAATGCTATGTAAAACCAAGCCCCAGAAGAGCTTGGGTGGGGTTTTTCAGCAGTTGCAAGTGCTCCCTGCCCACGCAGAAAATACTGGACGGGGTTTATCTGTTTGCATTTTAAAATTCAAGCCTGGAGGACCTTGTCCCAGGAGAGGCAATGGCACCTGCACCCATGCTGCCGGAGAGCCAAGCACCACATCACACTGTTAGTTTAACCGCTCTCTCCCTGGTATGCGGGTGGGCAGGGTGCAGGAGTCCAAAGGACGGAGACACCAGTGGACCTGAACCAGTAAACACTCCTCACTGGAAGCCCTGAGCAAAGAACTCCAGTAAGCCATGAGACAGTGCACTGGGCAGGGCCAAAGCTGCTGTGTGGCCCTGGGGACTTGAGGTTGCCAAAAAGGGCCAGCTGCAGGCTGCTCCCAGCCCAGCCTGGACAGAGGAAGGTCAGTGTGAATGGCAGCACTGAAGCTTAAGGCTGGGACGGGGCAATGAAGACCACATCCCCACAGTCAGTGCGGAGAGGTTGGTGACATCCACATTGAGTTGTCTGGCTCTTTTTGCTGTCCATCCTGGCTGAAGAGGGAGGATCCTCCTCGCCTTTCCAGTCAGCAACCGATTTCTCCATGAGGTCTTGCTTCTTCCCTGAGCTCCCTCCCTGCTGCCACAGGAATAATCCCACAGGACGTGTCTGTAACAGGCAAGGCAACGTGATAGGAGCATGATCACTGGCTTTTGGTCCCCAAACAAGCCGTCTCCACCAGAGAGCAATGATTACCCTGGATGCAGCCTCCTTACAAGCTCTGCTACTCTGCTTCTTGGAGCACAGCCAGCATCTCTCCAGATATGGCAACGCTGCCTTGTATCTTGGCAATGAATTTTCAGAGACATCTCCTGTTCCTTCCCTGTAGGCTTGCAGACCTTTGAGGTTTGAGAGAAGTTTGATTTTTCAGTCCTCCGTTCTGTACTCTTGGGCACAGTCCCATAGGTGGGGAGCACCCGTGGCAAGGGGCAGCTCCCAGGGCTGGCAAGGCTGCGTAGTCCAGCTCCTCTGCTTGTGCTGGCTGGAAGACGGCTTAGAAACTGGAGAGCAGATAGGATACTGGATCCATCAGAGAGCATTTCCCAAAAGTGCTCATCCCCCTGATCTGGGTTGCCAAAATGCTTTTCAAAGGGGCTTGGCTTGAAAATGACACAGAGCTCATATTCCTTGAAAGTGTCTTCAGATAGCTCCTTCCACATGGCCTTTCCAGAGTCACTGCGTCCTGCTTGCACCTTCATACTCTTGGTTCTCCTGAGCTCCCTCTTCTCCAATAGGTGCAATTTCACCCCCTGCACCAGGTTCCCCAGGACAAGCAGAGCTAGTTAATGGGCTTAAGTGCTAATTAATTATTAGATGCGGGTATAGTAGGGATAGCCCAGACCTGGGTTTTGCAGACATTCAGCTTTGTTGATCAGCTCTGTCCCCTGTGTGTAGCCGGGTGCAGCAGCAGCCAGTGGCGTGGGGAGACACAGCCTTGGGGGACATCCCCCCCCAAACCCAGCGCGAGCTGAGCGCACTGCTTTGCAGCCCAGCCCACAATGCTTCTCCAGCAGGCAGACCCTTTCAAAGTCCACGGTCTAAAAATTCCATTCCTGGACTTTGTTAATGCAACTCTGCTTCAGAGCTGATCTTGCACAGCAGGCAATCGCATAGTCTGCATTAATCAGCCCTCCTTAGGAGAAGGTGGGAGACCCAGGTGTCTGTAGCTGGGCCAGAACAGGAAGGACTGGGAGAGAAATCATGACCCAGGAGCGACTGTGGCAGGTCCTAGATCCATCGTGGGGAGACCCTCGCACCCTCTCGGCTCTGCTCTGCAGTTCAGCTGCGGCCGTTGTGCTGCTGAAATGGCTGGGACGTAGGCAGATCCAGCAGAAGATGGAGGAGGCGAGGAGGACACGGGATCTGGCCCTGGAGCGAATGGAGAAGGCAGCTCACAGGTTTAAGCAAGAGGTAATTTGGGGGAAAGTGTGGGTGGGAGGAAGGGATTGTATTTTGGGTAACCAAAGAAACGGGGCAGTGCTGATCAATCCCTCTTTGAACAGTGGTTAGGGCATGTACCTGTTTTGGATCATCACCAATTTTTTTGAGAGTCACCACCCTCCCTTGTCACAAAAAAACCTCCTGTAAAGACAGCATAAAGGAAGTGTTTCTTAATACAGACCTGTTGAGGGAATCTTGAGGATGAAAGATGGATCGGAGTTTGGGACCCTCTGAATTCGATTACCACCCCAGACCTCCCTATGCCCTTTTCTCCTCATCCATCCTGACTGCCAAGCCTTTCCTCTCCCGTGCTCCTTACCTCTGCCCCTCCACAGGGACCTGTCTGCCCCATCATCTTCACAGTACAGGGGTGGCCTCACATCCTTCCAACATCTGCACATCAGTGACCAAAAGCCACTTCCTCCTGCCCTTGCCCAAGTAAAGAAGCACTTGGATTTTAGGAGGTCAGGTCCTGGGATTTGGGATTTGTGTTAAACCTATAATGAATATCTACTGCTATTCTCTTCTTGGGGGGAGTTTGCAAACAGCTCACACGCTTTTTTTTTTTCCCCATGTTAATGATAAATTTTGTAAAACTCTAGCTGGTTGAACTGCTATTCAACACATTGTCTACGAGTTAGAAGGGGGGTGAAGACCTGCAGAGGAGTAAACAGAGACAGGTCAAACCTCTCTTACAGGTTCATGCAACTCTCCAGTCAAGAAGCAGTTTTCTGCTTGTTTTGGTTCTGCTTTTATGAACTAAGACTCGGCAAATTTCCCGTCAGCAAATTCCCCACTCTGGCACACACAGTGCTGTGTGGGAGGTCTGCATTTCTACAGGGAATGAATCCTAAAATTCCCCATTCAAGGTCATTGCTGGGCAGATGTTAGAATTGGGTATTTGCAGCCTCAATACCAGCCTTTTCTGCCGTTTTATTCTCTCCGCACCCAATTTCCTACCCTTTGCAGAACCCAGGCACCCAGACTGCACATGTCCTCTCGCTGACGATGGTGGAGCTGGTGGAGAAGCTGAAGGAGGGGTCCCTGTCCCCAGAAAGCGTCCTCTACTCCTACATGGGCAAAGTGAGTGATACCTCCAGCATGGGAGAGATGCTGCATGCAGGGCTCTTCTGCAGTGGGGGCTTTCAAATTAAAAAACAGCTCGTTTGCTGGGAGAACTGGCAATGCTGGGGATTACAATTTGTCAATACTGTGATGTCTGAAGGGTGGCTTTTGGGCAAATAAGTAGGACAGAGATCCAGGGCAGAAAATTATCCCAGCAAGAAGCATGTAAAGTTTATAGGTAAGGTCTGAATAATGAATGCTGGAGGTTTGAGGAGATGAATTTTCAGCTTGAAAACTCGATTTAAACACTGTTTCCTTCCTTCCGTCCATTCATGTGTCTTGCTGTTCTTCTCTGTTCTGGAGAGGCTTTGGAGGTGACTCGGGAGGTGAACTGCGTGATAGACTTCATTCATGGCTGTGAGGATCAGCTCCAGAAACTGAAGAAGCAGAAGGAGAAGGGGCTGCTCTATGGCATTCCCATCAGCATCAAGGACCACATTAACTGCAAGGTACGTCCCTAATTCCCCTGCCTCTTGGCCTGGGGCTGGGAAAAGGCCAGGATGTCCCATCCTCATCAGGACTGGCTAAAAGTTCCCTCAGACAAGGATGTTCTGGACCAAATATTGTGGGACCAGCAAACCTGCCTTTCTTCTGATAAAAATTTTGTCTTCTGCAGAAATTTCTAACCTGCTCTGATCTGGTTTTCCCTGGGGTAGTCAGAGCCTGTTCTGCCTGTGAGAAAAGTTAGGTGTGAACTTTGTCACAGGAGGAATCAGGACTTATGTCTGTTATTGTCACAGCTCCAAACAGCACCTTTCCTGGTACCTAAAGAGCTTTGCTTCCCATCCCAAGGGCCACGTCTCCTCTGGAGGGATGGTGAAGTTTCTGGGCCAAGTGAAGGAAGAGGACAGCGTCATCGTCCAGGTTCTAAAGAGCCAGGGGGCAATCCCCTTTGTGAAAACCAACATCCCACAGACGATGATAAAGTAATTGCGTGTTCACCCTCATGAAAACGCTATGACATGTGACTCTTGCTATCTGAGAAGATGGTGGGCCCACATGCACAAGCTCCCACCCTTGTCCAAGCTAATCATGCACGTTGAGTTAATTGCCTCCTCATTTCAATCTGAAATTATTTCTCTTATATTTGATGCCTCTTTCTTCTTAAATTCAGTTGTCCCAACAAATCTACTTTATGCTGATTCTACCTGCTGGGATTAATTCCACGCTCGTCCCTGCACGGATGCTCTGTGCCCTGTATTTATGGTTTGCAGAGACAGAAGTACGTCACTGACCAGTTGATCTTCTTCTCCCCAGCTATGACTGCAGCAACCTCATCTTCGGCCAGACGCTGAACCCTCTCAACCACCAGAAGAGCCCCGGGGGCTCCTCGGGAGGGGAGGGAGCTCTGATCGCAGGGGGAGGCTCCATCCTGGGCATTGGGTCGGATGTAGCTGGCAGCATCCGCCTGCCGTCCAGCTTCTGCGGGCTGTGCGGGCTCAAACCCACAGGCAACAGGATCAGGTACATCCCAACATCTGTCCTCTTCTTCCGTCCACCGCGGAGACTCCAAAGTGTCCCCCATAGTGCATCAAACTTCGCAATAGGGTCCGTGGTTTCCTCCAGGTTTAAGTTAGCACCCTAACCTGCCTGTTTCCTTGTGTCAGCTAGGGCTAAGGGCTCTATTAACGACACGTGATGACCTCCATCTGTTAACACAGCAAAGACTTATTCAATTTTTAATAGCCCTGGCCAGGAAGCTGAAAGCAAATACTACAGGGTCATCTCCTTTTCAGATGCTTTCCAGCCCTTGCTTTGCTTGTACGAGTTTTCTGTTTATCAGAGGTGCTTTGTTCACAGATGAGGAATTAGATGCACCAGGGAAAGGAGATGATAAAAACTGTCTCTAGCCCCTAGCAGCTTACAGACCATGGAAGTCTTCCTAGCCTAGAAAGTGTCAAGTCTTTGCAGGACCTTTTGCCCTCCTGGATGTTGACTGGGGGCAAATGGGAAGTCTGCAACTCAGCAGCTCAGCATGGTGATCTGCCTTACAGCGAGAGCTGCTGCTAATCTGCTTCTCCCATTATGTTCCTAGCAAACTGGGTGTGGTTTCTCCTATCATAGGAATGGAATCAGGTAAGTCCATCCAGATGACATGTTACTACTGTCAAACCTTTGCTTCTTACATCTCCTCCTACTGCTGAAATGCCAGCAAATGTGCTTGCTCAATTATGTGTCTTATGGCCAGCCAAAATCGGTGATCTATTAGACCAGGGCCTGCCTTGTGCTATTACCTTTTTGCACTATTTATTCTGTTCTGGCTGGTGGTAGGCGTTAGCTGAATCTGAGCAGAACTGAAGCAATACCCGCTCAGGCAATGCAACGCGTAGCAGTGAGAAATGCGAGATGTGCATCCCAAAGGCCTGGGATATTTCACTGGAGATGCTTCCAGGAGTCTCCGCTGGCTTCAGCTGCTGCCAGGCGGTATTGCTGTCGGCAGGAAGGCTGCGGTCCTCGCTCCTCTTGATCAGGCCTTGTGCCTGCAGAAGGCTGGCCCAGAAGGCCAGTCTCAGTAGGTTGCCTCTGCTCTGAGACTTACAGATTGTCCCTGCTGGACCTCCTTGCGCACTTCTTGTGCATTACGCTCGTTCCCCATTCCTCTTCCCTGGCCTGACTGAGACTCTTCCGTGCTGGGCCCCTACCAGTGACTGTGAGACAGCACCAGCCCCTCTGCCTGCAGTGACAGGACCTTTGTGCTTGCAGTGACGGGGTCACTGGGGCCAATGGCAAGAGATGTGGACAGCCTGGCCCTCTGCATGAAGGCGCTGCTCCGCGAGGAGATGTTCCGGCTGGACCCCACCGTGCCCCCCATCCCCTTTGATGAGGAGGTAAGGCTCAGAGGCAATCCCATGTCTCCATTTCCCCAGCAACAGAGTGAGATCTTGGGAGGTTCCTACCTGGTTTCATGTCTCAAGATAGTGAAGGACCCAGGGAAGCAAGTGTCCTTCTGAACAGAGGACACCCAGCATGAGCAACCACAAGAAGCAGCCACACAACAGGACTGGCAGACCCCTGTTGGCTTGCCCTGATGAGACCTGCCAGATACTGACCCCTTCCCTTCCCAGCAATGTCCAAAACAAGCTTGTTGGCTCCATCCTGCCCAATCGCTAAAGGAGCTGATTTCTACTGATCAGAGGAATTCAGCCCTCACACCTTTAATTAGAGAGCCTGATTTAACAGTCACGGACCTAAGAAATCATTGCCCTTTGCCATTAGCCCTCTGCTTCTACCATCTGATCATGTCTTTCTGGCTCAGGTCCTAGGATCCTAGGATCTTTCAGTTGTCCCTGACACCCAGACAATACAGACCAGTCGCTTACCCTAGAGAAGCAGGCCCCTGAACTCTGTGCGTAGCCAGGCATCCCAGGCATGGGGTCTGTACAGGTGCTATCACACCTGCTATCTCAAAGCTGGGACATGTTCACATGGCAGGAGGTGCTGTCAGAAAGACCATGCCAAGGACCACTGCTGGAGACCTGTGTTCTGGACAACACTGCTTTCCACCAGCCCTATTGTTCCCATCATTCCTTCAACCCAGGAGACCTCAGTTGCTGCCTCCCTGAGCCCTAGAAATGGTCCAATCTTATACGTCTGGCGGGCAAGTGATGGCTCCCCTTCTCACAGGTTTACACCAGTTCAAAGCCACTTCGGATTGGGTATTATGAAGGAGATGGCTACTTCCAGCCCTCGCCCAGCATGAAACGGGCCATCCAGGAGACAAGAAAGCTCCTCCAGGATGCAGGGCATACGGTGGGTTTTCATGCCTGTGGTTGCCTGGAGCTATTATCCTGCTCCTTACAGAGTTTGGACAAGTCACTTCCCATCTCCGCTTTTGCTGCCCATAAAACAGGAACCATCCCTCCCTGCTGCAAGGATGACAAAGAGGAAGGCAAATGCAACAGTTTGTTTACCAAACCAAAGTGATCTTGCTTATATTCCTGGCCTAGCAAACAGGAGAATCACCTTCAGATATCTCCAAGTCACCCCTTTCCTAAAGCACTGGTTTTTCCATCACATTTGGTGTTCCCATATGTTGTGGTTTAACCCCAGCCGGCAACTAAGCCCCACACAGCCGCTCGCTCACTCCCCCCTGGTGGGGTGGAGGAGAGAATCAGAAGAGTAAAAGTGAGAAAACTCGTGGGTTGAGATAAAGACAGTTTAATAGGTAAAGCAAAAGCCGCGCATGCAAGCAAAGCCAAACAAGGAATTCGTTCACTGCTTCCCATGGGCAGGCAGGTGTTCAGCCATCTCCAGGAAAGCAGGGCTCCATCACGCGTAACGGTTACTTGGGAAGACAAACGCCATCACTCCGAATGTCCCCCCCTTCCTTCTTCTTCCCCAGCTTTATATACTGAGCATAACGTCATATGGTATGGAATAGCCCTTTGGTCAGCTGGGGTCAGCTGTCCCAGCCGTGTCCCCTCCCAGCTTCTTGTGCACCCCCAGCCTCCTCGCTGGTGGGGTGGGGTGAGGAGCAGAAAAGGCCTTGACGCTGTGTGAGCCCTGCTCAGCAGTAACCAAAACACCCCTGTGTTATCAACGCTATTTTCAGCACAAATCCAAACCATAGCCCCATACTAGCTACTGTGAAGATAATGACCTCTATCCCAGCCAAAACCAGCACACCATAAATATAAAACTCACAACAGTTTCCATGACCCCTCAGCTGTTGAACACAGTTTACAGATTTCTTGGTGGGTAAGTGGGAAGCGAGTTGGAGCAGTTGACCCCCTAGGGACCTCTTCTAGGCTAAATTATTCTGTGGTTCCACCAATGGGGATTTCTATATGGGAGCTCTTCCAATGATGCATATTTGGTGTTTTGAAGCCTCTCAAAATTCGTCTCTGACATGTGGAGGAGTGGAGCCTGTGCCAGGTCACAATATGTGTTAATGCCTTGGAGATGGGAAAGGACAGCGGGCAGATGCTGCTAACCCAGGTCCCTTTGAAAATGGGGTCTTGCTGTCCTACAGCAGCAAGGAGCAGCAAGGAGGGCCTAAGCTTCCCACCACTTCCCACCCACCTCACTAGCGAGGCAGGGAGGTTCACAGAGGGCTCTGTGAATCATTCATCTTTGTTGCCTCTTGAACGGGGGTGGTTTTCTTGCAGCTTGTTCCCTTTGCACCACCCAAGATTGACTATGTGGTAGATGAGCTGTTCACCAGAGGGATTTTCTCGGATGGTGCTGCTCACCTGGTGGACTGCTTGTGAGTAAAAACCCCATTTCAGTGTGGGCCATGAGACTTGGCACTGTATAGCCAGTGGTTGCATCCAGAGTGTGTATATTCTTGTGGGTGCAAACTGAATAATGAGCAGCAGAGGAGCAATTTGTGGAAGGACGAATTTAGCATGAGCAGCAGCTGGTTCACAGGAGCAGTTCACGCACACGGGTAACGCGGTAGGGTAATGAGACACCATGTGTCAGCAGTGCTGTGGCAAGTGGGTTTATGTGTGTGATTAGTCCATGGCACGTGGCAAACATCACACATTACAGAACTTCCTCCGGAGGTGCAGTGGGTTAGCCCTGGCTAGTAGCCAAATACCCACACAGCTGCTCGCTCACTTCAGGGTGAAACATGCCCAGGGTTGTATGTGGCCCCACCGCTGCAAAGCACTCCAGAGCCTTTAGGGCACTGACACCATAGGCAGTAAAGTACTCATTTCTCTATAACTTTTGCAGTGAGCATTTACACCCGAGCATCTAAACCCCCCACGAGCATCTCTTGTTCAGTGTTTTGGATTGAAACAGGCAGATTTCGTCTTTAAGACAAACCCTGCTTTGGAAAGGGCACTGCTGTTGCTGTAGCTCTGGCACAGACGGCTTGTCCTGACTTCTCCTTCGCTCTCTGCCCTTCCAGCAAAGGAGACATCGTGGATCCCAACCTGAAATCCCAGTTCAATACTTACAGGCTTCCTGCTCTGGTGAAAAGGATCTTGGCTATCATTTTGAAACCCATAGTAAGTGTGTGGACGTGTCTCATCTGTGTTACAGGAAATCTGCAAGGTGGGGAATTTTCCGTCTGCAGGGAGGTAGGCTGCTCCCCTCTGGGAGTGCTTTGCTGCTTCATATTAAGGGCTTGATGGGCTTCGTAGTGAAATACAGTTAAATACACTTAGTCCCTAAACCCAGGCTGAACTTACCAAGTGGGTCTGACAGCCTTTTGTGGGAGTTTTGCATGGGAAGGTCGAAATATGATCCGTTCTCAGGAACCCATGAGCTATACAGCTCATCCAGCAATGGGCTCCAGAGAATCGATATCACTAGCAAGGATCTAAACAGCATCCCCACATCCAGAAGATGCTCTCCAGAGCTAGCAGTGTGGTCTAGAGCCTAATTGGCACAGGTTGTGGTGATTAAATGTATAAATTAATATGGGAGTAAAACCACTTTGCTGGAAACCATACCTGTTCTTCAGAGCCACTTCTGCTAGGACAAGAAGTGTGCCCAAAATGCAATCACATGGTAGCCAGCTATTTCAGCTGCATTGTTGTTGACTAATCCCAAGTTTTTCTCTTCCCTCCGAAAGTACCCACGAATTGCTCGGGATCTCAGCGCTCTCTGTGGAGTGGGGTAAGACGCACTGAAGTAGCTCTAGAGAAAGGGGATGCACATGGATGTGTCCACCGGTTCATGCAGGTAGACACCAGCTCGCTGTGCAAAGCCCTGTCACGGGGCTGTGCAGCACAGGCTGAGCCAGATGAATATGTGCTGGCTTAGCACAGTGTTATCCAGGGCTATGCAGCCAGAGATTATTTTAAGAACTCAAGAATCCTCGTCATGGCAGGGCTAGGATGTCTCCATGGAGATCAGCACAGAGAGATACCAGCTACTTTCCCCATCAAGTGGATTCTGGTACCCAGAGCATCCTGTGCCAAGTTAATGCAGAGGTCTCTGCATGCAGGTGCAGTGTGGTGTGAAGTACCTGCCCCTCCAAGAGAGACAGAGACACACCAAACTGGGAGCAAGTGAATTTAGAAGACTGCCATGATCTTTGTCTAGGTGCCAGGGCACCTAGACATGGTGGCATGCTTTTAACGTAAGCTCTTTTAATGTACCTGTAAGCACGTGTGAACTCAGTGGAATCAGTTGGGTGATACTGTAGCGTGTTCCCAGAAGGGTCATGCGGTTTCCATAACAGTGGGCTGTCTGTGCATTTTGTTAATTGTTTTCTGTTGCCACAGTCCCAAAGCGGATTAATTCTGCCACCTTTCCAGGTCTGCCAAAAACCTCTGGGATCAGCATGGAGCAGTGGCGGTAATGTGATTTTTTTTTTTTTTTTCTTTTTCTTTACTAAATATAGCAAGAGATCCCTAAAGTTTCTAAGCAATTGCTTTGAGGTCTGTGATGGATTCGGGGTTGGAAATGGATCATGTGGAAATAAAGCAGCTAGGCTTTTCTTTGAAAGTCAAGCTTTGCAAGAAGTGATAAGAGCTCAAGGCAATAGATGTTCATGTGGAGGCCTCTACTTACTGGAGGATGGGGAAGAAAGATTATCCTTTGCTCTGCATTTTCTAAGCAGAAATTGCGTAAGAATGGCCACTAAAGATGAAGCTTCATTTTTCCTTCTTTCCGTCTCTTGGTGCAAATCATTTCAGACATTAGGTGCTATTGTCACGAGCTAAGACCATGCTTGAACTATCAAGCAGAGACCGTAGGAGTCAAAAATTGTGGTTGTGAACTCTTTGGCTTAGGTGGATTTCATATGAACTCATTTGGGATCAGGAACAAAGGACAGAAAGCGTTCTTCTGGACAACTGAGTCCAGTGCTGCCCACAAACTGATCAGGTTCCTCTTTAAAACCAGTTGAGTTTTATGCTTGCATTTGTTTTTATTGGCCGGCTCCTCTCCGCCCTGCTCTGATGGTTGGAAACCTTCACATTTCCCGTGCTGTTTATTCATTTCCAGTTTATCCTCATTTTATTCCTGCCCTTGAGCTTAAATAGCACCTCTCCTCTCTGGCATTTCCCACTGCCTTCCTCGTCCTTCATCTATTTATAGAGAGCAATTGTATCCCCTTTCAGCTGGTGTTTTGCAAGGCTGAAGAAGCTGAGCTGCTTTGGTGTCCTCCCACAAGGCAGGATCTGTGTTCCCTGGGACACGCTCGCAACCCTGCCCGAGAAGACGCGTGCCCCCAGCCTGCACCACGCAGCCTCCATCGGTGCCAGTCACTCGATGGACGTGCACGCTCACTTGCAGCGGGTCTGACAGATTGTAGGGCAGAGGAAAAACTCCTACAAACCTGCCTGGTCACTGGGCTGATGGGAGTGGTTGGAAGGAAATGGGTTTGGGGTTTTTTTTTTTAGGTGAAAACAGATTCCTCTCCCCCCCGCAAAAAAACCCAACCAAAAAGAAAACTCTTAAAAAGGTCTGTTGGCCTCAGATATTTTGAATTGGTTTTTTTAGGTGAAAACAGATTCCTCTCCCCCCGCAAAAAAAACCCAACCAAAAAGAAAACTCTTAAAAAGGTCTATTGGCCTCAGAGATATTTTAAATTGTTTTTCTTCAGTGAAACCATATTCACATTTTTTTCATCTACTGCAAACAAGAGCCGATTCAAAACTTTTGGCTAGCGACCAGCTTTTCTCTCAGGAAAAAAAATCAGGTTAGCTACACTGACTGTATTTCCTGAAAACCCATCTCATTTGTTGAACTTTCAGCAGGAAGGATCTCAGACTGCAGATGGAAATTGAAGTCAGACTGAAAAATAGCGTTGTGGCTGGGGCTTTCGTGCGAGTTGTGCAAGACCCTTGTACAGAAAACTTGGAGTGAGAGAGTTGTGCAGAAGAGGGGCTGGACCACGGGACAAATGTGTCCCTGTAACCAGAATATGGCTGCAGAAGCAGCCATACTGTGGTCCATCCACGTCTATTTACTAAGACAAAGTGGAACAGCTCTTTGAGGATGGATTCATTCATTGCCTGATGTTCAGCAAAGCTGTGGTAAACCAGACTACCAATCTAGATCTCTCTTGGATCTACAGTACCAGCCTGAATCTGTGCCTCCTGCATTGCTGGGGGAAGACCTTGGGCTTGCCTAGCTGCCTCTTGCTGCTTGTTTTTCTTACCTCTATCCTGATGCAGAATGAAAGAAGGTTTTGTGAAAATATTTTGAATTCAGGTGTTCCAGATTCTTCTACCAAAATCACCAAAGCTTTTAGGAAATTTGACTTTTTAGTCAGCTAGACATAATTCTTCAAACTATTGTTGATCCCCATTCAATAAAATTCAAAGACAAAACTGTTCATAGGAAGGATTGGGTTAATACTTAAAGAAATCAGCTCTGAAATGCCCACCTAGCATTAACGTTGAGGTCTGGGCAGCACATGGTATTCTGACAGGAAACCTAAGGGTGGAAGAACAAAATCTGTTGGCTCTTTCAAAGCACAGCTCAAATTTTATTTGATTTTTCAGTTGTATCCAGGAAGGTTTTTTTTCCTCCTTTTCCCATGCTGTAGGCATTGATCTGCCACTGCTGTCCAACAGGCACTTTGTCATCTCCTCTGTCTTTCCTTCTAGGCTTACCGCACTGAATTCATTGCTAAATGGAGGAAGCTAAGGCTGGATGTGATTCTTTGTCCTGCCCTGGGGCCAGCCTTTAACCATGGCTACGCTGGGAAGCTATTTGGTAATCTCCATTGGGGTGTCTCTGGATGCATCCACGGTGGTGTTTGTGGACGGAGCTGGAGCAAGATATTTTGGTCCCCTGGACATTTCCCAAACCATGTGCGGTGCTTGGTCTTCCCTCTGGGGAAGAAAGCAAAGGAGAGGTCTCCTCTGGGTGGGTCTCCTCATGCCCCCACCTCATCTGAGGTGCAGGTGTTTGGATTATTATGGGGCAGCAATTAGTGGCACATCTGTCCCAGTCATTCATGGGTGAGTTTCCCCTGCATCATCTGTCCTGTAGAAAGTCCAAGAGCTACTCTTGCAGCAGAGAGTGGCTGTGAGGATAGTTGTCAGAGGGGTGGTAGACCTTAGTACAAGGCCAGGCTCTTCTGAATGTGGCCATCTTACATTTCTCAAGACTTTTTAACTAGCAGAAAGGCTCATTGCCTGTGACTTGCAGAAAAAGGTGATTTTTAATAGCTTCCAGCAAACAGGCAGGGTCCTCCATCTCTCTAGCAATGGCCCTTTGGGATCCAAAATCCCCAAGACGGTGTTACAGAACTGGACATCTGGATTACTTGAAAAGATAGCTGGGATTTTTCCCTGGGGTATGGGAGACATAGATGCAGCCTCTGAATCAGATCAAATACTCGTATCTGTCTCTCCCAGAGCAGGTCTAAACTCCATGCAACTGACAGGTGAAGGCATGGGTCTCTCTCTGGTCTCAGCAGCCACGTGGCCCTCAAACCTCTCCATCAAAAGTCCCTTTGCAAGCAGCATGTTTTCATGGTCTCTTCAGGTCCAGCAACTCCAGTCTACAATTCTTGCAACCCATATTATCATCTGAAAGTCATTGCTGGCCCAGCACACTAAATTTTGCCATTTTGCATGCTCTGTGTGGTCTTTTCCAGCTGCGACCTCCTATACCAATTTATACAATGTCTTAAACTTCCCTGCTGGGGTGGTGCCGGTCAGCACGGTCACAAGAGCCGACGAAGAAGAACTGAAGCATTACGAAGGGCACTACGGAGACCCTTGGGATAAGAGGCTGAAAGAGGTCAGCGGGGAAAGAGCTTAAGTCTTAGCAGAAGGTTACGACTGGCACAGTGACACCTCTGGCACATTGTCCCAAGGCTCGTCTACATCTCCTGAGGAGAGTGGGAGCGTGTTTAGTAATGCAGTTTGCATACACCACGTTACTACCCTGCATGTGGTGCAGCTAGGCTGGTGTACATCAGCCTGACAACTGTCCCCTTACATGTCTTCCTCTGTCTTCTCTTCCTATAATGTCAAAAGACAGCGTTCTCTCTTGTGCCTCCCCAGGTGCTCTGGTGCTCTGACTCAGCACCATACTTAATTTTTTCAGGCTGTGGAAGGAGCCGTGGGGCTACCAGTGGCTGTCCAATGCGTGGCTCTGCCATGGCAGGAAGAGCTGTGCCTTCGCTTCATGAAGGAGGTGGAGACACTTGCCCACGGCACGAAGAGAAACGTGTGATTTCTGGGAACCTGTCTTCACTATGATGACTTTTCATTCCCTGCCCTTCAGTCCAGCCACCTTCTACCTGATGCACAAAGCGAAGTAGATAGCGACCTGCAGACTCTGAGCTACCGTTTCAATAAACTGGCAATAAATGCTGTTTTAAAAGTCAGCAAAAATCTCATCTCCGTCCAAATTGTCCTTGTTAGACTTAAATTGAGTCAAAAAACAAAAGAAAGGAATAAGAGTTAATGCTGGACCAAAGGAGTCCAATAACTATAGTGTAATGACATCTGTTGCATGATATGAGACCGAAGAGCTGTTTACCCCAATATTTTACTTTGAACAGTGGGCAGGAGCAGATGTTTGTGGCAGAGTGTAACCTAGTAAGTGCAGGATTCCCTCTCTGGCTGTGCCGTTGGTGGCTAAGAGACTTTTTGGCAAAGACTTGCAGTCAACCCATCATTTTTAATAGCTGCCAAGAAAGCTCTTCTTCACGAGCTTGTTGGGCCCCTCCCTGAAGTCATTTACTCTCTTGATCTCCACACCATCTGGTGGCAGTGGGCTCTGCAGTTCAATTCTGCAGCGAGTAGTGGAAAGCTTAATTTTCTTTGTTTAAGCATAAGCTGTGAGAAATGGTAACTGGTCTGTCTTCACTCCTTCACTTCACTCTGTTTCTTCCAGTTAGGCAATGGGAAAAGAAGGTTGGGGATTTTTTATTGCCTATAAGCACTTGAGGGAAGACTGTGGCTATGGAACACTGAGTTTAAGCATTTCTGTGGCTACATTTAGACCATTCACACTGTCTGGTGCTTCCAACCTCACTGTGACAATTGTGTGCTGTTTCTCCACCCGTCCTTCACTCTCAAGGTGGAGGAAGAGGCTGGAAAGGAAGGTGGGAGTGATGGAGGAGACCGAAATGCTTTAAATAAGCAAGTGTGCCTTGAAACAAGGCATCAACGTTAGCAACGATCTGTGCCTTCTCCAAGCCTGCATCTCTCTCAAGGCACCGGGGCTGGAGGTATTTCCCCAACAGAAGGAGAGAGCCACAGGGCCAAGGGGCGACATTTATTTATCTGTTATTTCTCTGTCTCCCTGGGGCTGCGAAGGGACGCTGCAGTCATCCAGCAGCCTCACGTGGTCACAAGCAGGTCTGAGTCACAGAGTGAGTCCTGGCTCCTCAGCCTGACTCACCATCCTCTGTTCAGCACAGAGCAGGGAGAAGGTCCATGGCACAGCCCTGCTCCCAGAAGATGCCCTGTCTCTGCAGGACCGATGCCGGGTGGTACCAGCCACAGAGCTCCTGCCTGATGGGAGTCTGTGTCACGAATGAGTGACTTACATCGCTTAAAAATCACTGTCAAAGGTATTAGCAAAAGTGATTTTAATATGATGTTGTAAAAGTGCGATAAAGTTTGATGGCAAGGTTCACTCTATTAATTACTGCATGGAAGAAACATACAAAGGAAAATTGGGTTACACCTGAGTTAGAATGATTCACAGGGAGACCGGGGATACAAAAGGGTACGGAGGATCCTCCCATTGAGTCACGAGGTTCAGAGCAGACCCCCTTGCTTTCTAAACTCTTGATGGAGTTTAGGTGTGGCTAGGTCCAATCTGAGTCTCAGACTTGGACAATAGTTTATGTCTAAGGGATTATATGTGCAAAATTTATCAATTCAGCACGCAATCAAAGTTACCGAGACAAAATCAAAGTTACCATACTACAAGGTTATGCACAATATCAGTCGCTTACCAAAGACCTGCCGTTGGTAAAAGGTCTCTCTGCCTCGAGGAGCAACCTTGAGAGGTGTCCCAGCTCCAGGGGAGATCACGGCCATGCAGCCACGCTGCCTAGCAGGGAGAGCTCAAAGAAGTCTCACTCAGGCTGTCATATTTATGGGATAAAGTGGTTGGCTCGTAGTCAAATTACATGCAATGGAAAAGGTATGCATGAGACTCCTTGTATCCATAACTTTCTTTGTTCCTTGATAAATCAGTCTTGGAAAAGCCACCCGCTATTCATGTGTCAATCGCATGATCTTCCAAGCTCATATGCATCAATGCTCTCTGTGCCACTCGGCTCCTTTGTGGGTTCTCGGAGAACAGATTGGAACCAGCAGTTCTTGGCCTGGCCACGGCTCAGGCCTTTACCTCCTTTGGAGCCTGTACAAACTACTGTTGTTTTGGTTAAGAGGTCGAGTGCATCCATCACAGTCTGCCAAATAACCGTGACTATCTCAGGTGAGGAGGAAAGGATTTTCAGCTGTCCTCTCATAGGGAAGATGGGAGCTCACCATTAAACAGGTAACCTGCCCGGGTAACATTCCTGGCTAGATCTGAGCATGCACAGACCTCGTTTTGCAAGGAAAGGACACTGTCCTTTGCTCGTGTATCCCTCCGTGTCTTTGCAAGGCTGAATGAAGTGAAAGGGTCCTATTTCTAAAGGGAATTTCCCCGCGCATACTTGCACTCTGCATTCCAGCTGCTCTTTGTGGGTGGCTCTGGAAGGGTTTTACGGTTTCTCCCGCTCTCCCCTCTCCTGCTTCCAGCCAGTCATTAGATCTCGGGATCTCACAGCATTAGCTCCCAGGACCCAGCACCCAAAGGGAAGTTCTGACTGTGATCCAGCAGATACCGAAGCAGAGTGCATGGGTGCTGTCAGCCCTGGTCTGCAGCTCACCAAAGTGGTGAGGTGGAGACATGTCCAGAATAAGATGGACGAGGCATGGGGGAAACAAGATACAGGTTTCGACCAGACGTACGGGTCTGTTCAGGAGTTTAAAGAACAGATAAGTGCCTCAGCTTGGCAGAGAGCAAAGCACCTTCCTGAGTAAAACTCAGGGTCCTTCTCAAGCCAGGTTGTCCATGATGCCATTTGGCATTGCTGCGTAAATGGGGGGGAAAAGTGGAGAGAGTGATGCTGAGAGCAGTCTGGTGAGCTCAGGTGCTGAAACTGAAGGAGGCAAAGGCCTTTAGTAGGGCGTAACTTCAGGTTTGCAGGAGAGTTTCTCCTCCAGACCTCCTCCGGGCTGGAGAGATGATGGCGGCTCCTTCCCACACCCACCAGCACCGTGCCGCTGCGTTTCAAACCCTTCCCTGGCTCCTTCACGATAAGCTGCTGACTCGGGCTGTGCAGCCCTTGCAGACCTGCACTGTGTGTTTGCAGAGTGCTTGTCCAGCTACCTGGCACCCACCAAAGTCCAGGCTTTGGTCTGTCTCGGAGAATTAGATAGATAGAAATGCTGCTTGGGCCAAAAGGGCTTTGTTTCTACTGGTTTCTCCCACCTCCAGCACAATATCCTGGCTGCGGTCTTTGCTTTGATCATTTTTCCTCCTTCCTCCTGATTTTAATATGAATTTAAATCTGCTCTCCTCAACCCACATTTCATTCTGCGGCCAGATAAGTAACTTGATCAGACAATCCAGCTTTTTTTATTTGGTTTTACTTTATTTTGCAGGGTTTTTCCTTTAGTTTGCAGGTTAGACTTTGTATAGTCGCAACATCAGGAGCAAATAAAACTCTCTAGAAGAACTCATATCAGCAGAACATGAGTTGCTAGGACAGGTCCGTTGGCCTCTGACAGTATCCGAAGCAAACAGAGCTCTCTGGTGTAACAGAAAGTGGCAGAGGCATTAGAGACACGAACGTCCCCAGGATCCCAGACATCCATTTCAAACAAGTTTCAAGGGAGGAGGTAGTTGAAGTAGCTAAAAGCAAATGTTTAAAAAACAGGTGAAATGAAACACCTTGACATAGCAAGGCTCACCCTTGAAACACAAAAATGCAAGAATTAGGGTTGGTACATCTTTCACTCTGAAACAGCTGTTAGCTGCACAAATCCTCACCTCTTCAAGCACGGTCTCTATCTGCTCTTTTCTTTTTTTTTTCTTTTTTCTTTCTTTCTTTTTTTTTTTCCCCCTGTTACTGTTCTCCTACTTTGCACTCAAATCACCTGGCTTCCCCCCCTGCCCTGCTTGCCCATGGTGAGGCCAGTGAAAAGCCCAGCTTCCTGCTGTAAGCTCTGTGCCCAGCCATGGAGCAGCTGGGAACATCCCAGTCCTTCACCATCAGGGCGCTGAAGTCTCTGCTGTCACGCGGTGGGGACAGCCCTGTGCAAGACACCGGGCATGATGGAAGAAGCTGGAATGCTCCTGGACTTCTGGTGAAGAACTAACAGCTCCCTGCAGCACCTTTGCTGACGGTGTCTCTACCTTGCTGAAGTTGTAAGTAGGATACTGTCGTGGTTTAGCCCCAGCCGGCAACTAAGCACCACGCAGCTGCTTGCTCACTCCCCCCCGGTGGGATGGGGGAGAGAATCGGAAGAGCAAAAGTAAGAAAACTCGAGGGTTGAGATAAAAACAGTTTAATAAGTAAAGCAAAAGCTGCGCACACAAGCAAAGCAAAGCAAGGAATTCATTCACTGCTTCCCATGGGCAGGCAGGTGTTCAGCCATCTCCAGGAAAGCAGGGCTCCGTCACGTGTAATGGTGATTTGGGAAGACAAACGCCATCACTCCGAATGTCCCCCCCTTCCTTCTTCTTCCCCAGCTTTATATACTGAGCATGACGCCATATGGTATGGAATAGCCCTTTGGTCAGTTTGGATCAACTATCCTGGCTGTGCCCTCTCCCAGCTTCTTCTGCACCTGGCAGAGCATGGGAAGCTGAAAAGTCCTTGACCAGTGCAGCAACAACTCAAACATCTCTGTATTATCAACACTGTTTTCAGCACAAATCCAAAACATAGCCCCATACCAGCCACTATAAAGAAAATTAACTCTATCTCAGCTGAAACCAGGACAGATACATACAACCCACTTGGCTGTGGAAAGGCCCAAGGAACACAGTGCAATACCCACAAAAGTGGGAAAGATGTAGGGATGGTCAGGAGAGAAAGCAGCCCCTGCTGTCAGAGGTGTGAGGGTTGGTATGGGAGGTTTCCTCCCCATCCTACTGCAGTTTATTCAGGGAGAGCCAGCAGGGTCCTGGCTGAGCAACACGAAAAAGGGTTGATAGAAACAGACCCTCACCTCTCAACTGATGTTCTTGGTTATTGGAAGGGTGCAGATTAAGTAGCGGCAAGTTTGTTTCTTACCAGCTGTTATGTTCTGTTAGTGTTGGTGGAGTTGGACTGGAACTGAGGAAAGTCTCATGCTTCCAATAGATATTCCAGGCTGAAATGAGTCAGAAACTGGAGAGGTCCCAGAAAACATTTATTCAGCTCTCTGAGCCAACTGGAACAACTCCAGAGGGCACCAGCCCATTTCACTGTGATTTCAGCATTTTGTGAAATGTCATTAAAATTCTTCCAGAGCAGCATAGTTAACATACCTCATTTTGTAAATTGTTTTGAAAAAGCACATCAGACTGTTTGGTTCCAAAACCACAAACATAAGATACAACTGTCAGGATTTATTCTTTGTCATTTTAATCAAAATGCAGTCAAAGCTGACTTACTTAAAAATAATTATTGCCAATTTAGAGGGAAGACGGTTTAGTTATAGAAAATTTCTGTTAAAACCCAGCCTGCTTGAGAGCTGAAGGTATTGGATGGAGTGTGATGACAGTAAGTCAGTGCAGTTTTGCTTTTGCAAGCAAAGACAGTGCAGCTCTTGCTGGGGACAGGAGTGGACTCTCCAAGTTGGTCAATGGCCTTTTTTCTGTGATCATCCAAAGGGAAGGAGATGTCGTGGATGCCACAATGAAATCCCAGACCAGCTGCTACAGGCTGACTCTTCTCGTGAAAAGGGTCTTGGCTTTCATCTTCACTCCACTGGTGAGTTTGACCTTGGACCAGAAGGTCAATCTGGTGCAATTCGGGCGAGAAAAACATTGCAAACGTTGCACTTGGCCTTGGTTGTTTAGTGCACACCAGTGCAATGTGGAGGAGTGAACACCGACCTGTGAGACAGGCAGGTCTGGCTCCTCTGCTATGGACTTGAGATTTGCCTCAGGACATCCCTGTGCTTCCCTGCCTCGGTTTCACAGAATCACAGAATCACAGAATCGTATAGGTTGGAAAAGACCTTTAAGATCATCAAGTCCAACCGTAAACCTAACACTGCCAAGACCACCACTATACCATGTCCCTAAGCACCTCATCCAAACGTCTTTTAAATACCTCCAGGGATGGCGACTCAACCACTTCCCTGGGCAGCCTGTTCCAATGCTGGACAACCCTTTCAGTGAAGAAAAATTTCCTAATATCCAGTCTAAACCTCCCCTGGTGCAACTTGAGGCCATTTCCTCTCATCCTATCACTTGTTACCTGGGAGAAGAGACCAACCCCACCTCCCTACAACCTCCTTTCAGGTAGCTGTAGAGAGCGATAAGGTCTCCCCTCAGCCTCCTTTTCTCCAGGCTAAACAACCCCAGCTCCCTCAGCCGCTCCTCATAAGACTTCTGCTCCAGACCCTTCACCAGCTTCGCTGCCCTTCTCTGGACACGCTCCAGCCCCTCAATGTCTCTCTTGTAGTGGGGGGCCCAGTGGGGTTTCCCCATAGGGACAGTGGTCTCTTTCTCAGCAGGCTTTTCTCCCAAGCACCCCTTGCTCCCCTTTGCCTAGATGTGGGTCCACACAAAGCCACCCACTGTCACCCAGTCCACCCGCCTCCATATAGCTGCTCCCTTCTGTGGCAGGGACTCTTTAATTTCACATGGCGCTTGGAGTGCCCCAGCAGGTCTACTCGGAGGGTGCAAAACAGGCTTGGCTTGAGACCAACTTGAAACCATCCCAGTCCTGAGGGCAGATTCAACCTTCACTCCCTCCAGTCGCTCCCCGCTGCCCGTGTCCCTGCTGCAGGCTGTGGCAGGAGCCGCGGGGCTGCCCGTGGCCGTGCCATGTGCGGCCTCGCCGTGGCAGGAGGAGCCATACCTCCGGTTCATGAAGGAGGTGGAGATGCTCACACATTGATCGGGAAAGGGGCTTCCTCAGCAGCATCCGGCCACCTGGAAACGCAGCTGCGCCTGCTGATAAATCTGCCCTTTGAAACGCCAAGTCGGTCCGGACACACAAGCTGGCTCCGTCTCTGTTAAACATTTGCCAAGTGTCTAAAGGGCAGGACCGGAGCACAGGTCCCAGGGCACAAGCGGATGTGAGAAGCCAATGCCCTGACCCTTCCCAGCACGGGGAAAAAAAACCTTCCACGTCTGCTCAGCCCATCGCAGAGGTTATGTTGCTGTCACGTAGGCAAAGAGCCCGCCTAGGCGAAGGAAGCCCTCGCACGGATTCCCGGAGGGTATTGCTGCGTGCGGACCCTGTTCGCACGCGCCTTCCGGAGGCACCTGCTGCAGCCAGCACCACGGGGCAGCAGCAGCGGCAGCAGCAGCAGGAGCTGGGTGGGCTGCAGGCACGTCCCCACGCCGCTGCTCTCGTAAAACCAGCGGTGCCTTAGCTGAGGAGGCATCCTCTGCGCAAGGGTGCCACTACAGGGAACACAGTAAAAGGCCGGCTTAATTTGTTACCACGTAGCTAATTGCTGTCAGCACCAGACTGTTTCTTAGAGGATGCCAAAGCCAATTTTGTTCGAAGTCCTTCATAAATTTCCCCAGTTAAGAACAAAGAGAAGACTATTCCCTACTGACACAAGCTGTTACAGAAAACAACAGTGAACTCTTACAACCGCTAGGAATGGCCATGACAATGGATGAAAAATCAAGCGTTAGAGGACTACCTAGCTCTGATGGGAGAAGGCTCTTCACCTTCCTTTCCATATCCAGGTCCACACTCTGTTGGAGCAGGATCAGGTTCTGGGCCTCTGGCCATCAAGTGCAACCTTGCAAAGTTTTGTAATGCACAATCTAGCTGCCCAAAAACCTTTTTCAAGGTGGGACCCGTAGGAGGACCCACCATCCAAAACCAGCAGAGAAGATCACAGACAGACCATGGCATTTGTTTTGGGGCTGATGTTGGCTGGGTCGTTGCCTTCAGCTCAGTGCACGGTTCTTGTGTGCTTGTAGTGAGAGGCATCGGTGCTGGAAAGACCTCAGACACGAGCTGTCCCAATGTCTGTTGGAAATAGTTTGCTTCTGGCCTGCAACCCTGTGGGATTTTCCACTCCTAAGGCAATACCTGCGTGCTCTGTCATGGGGTGGAACAGTCTCTCCTTCTGGTTCATGTAGACATCACGGCAGTGCTGAGCCCTACCCCACAGGCCCCCTGAAACAGCCTCTGGCCACCATGGGAGCAGCATAGGCTAAGGGATTTGGTGAGCGAGTGGCTACCCCACAGCTATGCATCCTCTCACCATCCCGTTCCCCATCCCCATGCAGGGAACTCTTGTGATTTCAAGCTGTTTTTTCCCCTTCTCCCATTGTCCTCTCAGGCTACGCAGGAAATAGGAGAGCAGCTATTTCCTTGCTTCTTTTGTTCAGCTGATCCCACAGCCCTTCCTCCCTGGCGGAGAACTTCCCGCAATCCAGAAAGCCCCTATAAACCCGACACCCCAAGGTTCACTGGCCAAACTTCACCTTTTCCATTTCCCGGTCAATCATTCTCCACTGCACGCTCCACTGAAGGCAGCTTTGCAGAGGTCAGCTTTGGACTTACAAACTATTTGCTGACCCGAGGCAGTGGTGCTGGGAGGAGGGACGGGTCTGGGGAGGCAAGGAGGGTCTCCTGCTCCTGCCTTGCTTTTCTTTCTCATTCCATCCCCAGAGACCAGAAGGCCTCGTTATGATCCAGCAACAGCTGAGACAGCTCCTGCCAGAGAAGGAGGTGGATCCTTCTGCTGCCCTCACCCTGCTCTGCGGCTCGGTGGCAGCTGTGGTGGTCTGGAAATGGCTGGGCAAAAGGCAGATCCAGAAGAAAATGGAAGAGGCTCAGAGGACCCGGGATGAGGGTGTGAAGAAAATGGCAAAGGCTGTCCAGCAGTTCAGGGAGCAGGTAACCCGTCCTTCTGGGGGGTCTGAGTCCCACCAGGGTGTCTGCTGATGTTGTTCTTCAGCTCCTCCTTCCAGCTCATGGCTCCATAGCTTTGATAATGAGGAGTCCAGGGGAGATGTGCCAGCAGCCCTCAACAAGAAGAAAGGCTGCCTTGGGAGGAAGGGAGATCACTGCTCTCCTCAAGCTGGATGAGATGCGGTGGGAGTCTACAGCCAGGGAGATGTGAATTACTCACTGGGAAGAGGTTTTGGACAACACAGGTGATGAAGCACTGGACCTCCATTGATCCAAAACCCAGTTCCTTCATTCTTTGGGGATCTAGAAATGTCTCTTGCCTCTATGGGTAGAAGCAAGAAAGCTTTTTCCTCCTCCTAACTCTAAGTTTACACATCTGTCTACACCCCTATGTCTTTGTTTCTAAAACCTGGCTTCTGGATGGCTCTTGGAGAGTCTCCAAAAGAACTTGACTAGGGTCCCCAGCAAGTGAGACCTCCTGGCCCAGCAGGCTGCCCAGAAGATGCGTGGCCTAACTTAACAGTAATGAAGCACAGGGCATTCAGTGTCCCTGGGAGCAACCAGGACACGGCATGGGGACGAATGAGCCAGGCACCCAACCAGCACGGATGTGGCCCTGAATTCCTACTGCAACACTGATTTCTAACCACCTTTCCTTCCTGCTCCATTCACTTCTGAGTAGGTACTGGTTAAACCAGCTCAGCTCATGTTTACACAGGTAAAGTACTGGAGATAAAGCATACCAGCTACAAGCGATACATATCTTTACAACCTTTTTTCTTAAAAATATGTATCTATAAATATGATATAAAACCTTAAAAAAAGCCGGTGGCACTGAGAACTGCCAGTTGTCTTGTGGCACTGAGAACTGCCAGTTGACTGCCAGTCGACCTGTGGGCTTGTGCAATGCCTGGGCACTCCGGTGCAGGAGGACAGTGTCCTAGTCAAAGTTTTGAAGAGACAGGGGGCCATCCCATTTGCAATGACCAATGTGCCGCAATCCCTCTTCAAGTAAAAATACATCATTAGAAATCTTTCCTCTGGTTGTGCTCCTGAAGCTCAAACCCAGCCTGTAGGTCCCGGGACAGGTTACTTTCTGTCTCCTGAGATGTCGCCTGAGTAGACCTTACCCACCTGTGAGTCCCTACTGACTTCTTTGCAGTTCGCTGGGCTTCAGCTATTAGATGTTTGTCCTCAGACCAGGCTGACGCATGGCCTGTACCCATTCTGAGGGGTGAAGGGCCAGCTTGAGGCTTGTGTGCAAGGACTTTGGTACCTTCTGCCCAGGCTGGTGTTTGCTCAGCTGAGATTACCTCTTGGTCAGTGGGTAAGCCAAGTCCCACAGTCCCAGGAGGAAGGCTCTGATGTGAGGCATTGCCTTGTCCTCTGCTGCAGTGGATGAATGAAGCTGTTCTGCACCTTCAGAGACAGCTGGGCTCCTGTGTTTGCATCATGTTCATGACATCCAAACTCAGGATGAAACATTCAGCAGCTCAAGGTCTGAACCCCCACATGCAGGGTCCGCCTTTCCAGCAAGCTCTGTTGATAATGTTGGCAAAACTTAAGAGACTTATCCCCTCTGAGCCAAAGGGTAACTGGAGCTGCTGTCCTGGCACCCCCTTCATCTTCCCCTTGCAGGTCCCCAGTGTCCAGACAGATGCCATCCTGTCCCTGCCCCTGCTGGAACTCACTGGCAGACTGCGGGAAGGGTCTCTGTCCCCCAAGACTGTCCTCTACACCTACGTAGAGAAGGTGAGTGCCTGTCCGCAGTGTGATGGGCACATCACTTTTATGTTCTCCATGCCACGGTGTGTGGAACTGGTGGCTGAGAAGACTTGTTGGAGCTGGTGATTATGACAAGTCTTTAATATAGCAGATATCAGGAGAAAGCTATGAAAAGGCAGCGATCTCTCTGTCTCCTGGGTCAGACCCATCACTGGACAGTCCTCTGAGATGGCTTGAGCTGGGATGCTCTGGGGAGGGGGTTGCCATTCATGCCAAGCTACTAGCCCTTGGTTTGAAGATCCAGGTAGCTACTGAATGCAGCTGTGTAACGATGCTGTTCTTAACTAACACCTATTCCTCCACATGTCCGGCAAAGGCCCTGGAAGTGACCCAGCAGACAAACTGCTTGCGACATTTTATCCCAGAGTGTGAGGAGCAGCTCCAGGAAATACAACGGCAGAGGGAGAAAGGGCTGCTCTATGGCATTCCCGTCAGCATCAAGGATCACATCGGCCACAAGGTGCTTCCCTTTGTGCCTGTGAAGTGTCCCATCGAGAGCTGGGCTGGGTGGTGAAGTGGTGGGACACAGAGAATGGGGAAGGGGCCTGATCCCTCCCTGCTTACACCATGGGAAGCCTGGCTGGGTCTGAGGCTGTGGGCCCACATCTCATTGCAGCTGCAACCCTGGCAGTTAGAAGCCTCCATCAGCAAAAAAACAAGGGGTGATACACCCAAATGATTTCTTCTCTGATATGTGAGACAGCACAGGCTGGGCTACATGGTCATTTGGGCCATAACTCAGACTTCTGCTCAGAGGTTTGCAGTACCAGGGATAAGAACATGGCTCAGCTTCTAGAAAGTCATTAGTAGCAGGAACCGTTGATCTCGAATGCCTGTTGTGCTGTAGCCTGGCCACTGAGCCCCCATAGCAAGGAGCCTGTGCATGAGACGCACCAGGGACTCCCTCACGGACCAGCGCTGATAAGGACTGACCACACACTCCTGAGCTGAATTTGTTAGGCGGTCTCCTCCACGTTGACTTACCAATACAGTTAAGAGGGCTCTAAGCCCAAAGCAAGCCCCAAACACCAAGGCTAACTGGAAAAGGATCACACTGTGTTTGCCTGGGATGTATATTCCCTCCCTGAACATCCACTGGTGGCTTCACTTGGACAGCAGGACACTGGGTTTGATCCTGAGCTAGTGCACCTATGGAGTTGCATCTGGGTCAGGGGAGAGAAATAGCATGGAAAAGAGCAAGGACAGCTTCGGGAGAAACCTTAACCCTGCAAGTGCTTGGCAGCCCTCTGCCAAGGATGGAAGGAGAGGGAGTCCTTGGCCCTTCATGCAAGGGCTTGCAAGGGAGCGGGTTAGTAGCCACCCACCCCCCAAAGGGGACACTAGATCATCCTTCCAAAACTTCAGGGCAACTGCACTGACTGTGTCCGTTGTCACTTCTCTCTGCAGGGACATCTGTCGACCTGTGGGCTTGTGCAATGCCTGGGCACTCCGGTGCAGGAGGACAGTGTCCTAGTCAAAGTTTTGAAGAGACAGGGGGCCATCCCATTTGCAATGACCAACGTGCCGCAATCCCTCTTCAAGTAACATACATCATTAGAAATCTTTCCTCTGGTTGTGCTCCTGAAGCTCAAACCCAGCCTGTAGGTCCCGGGACAGGTTACTTTCTGTCTCCTGAGATGTTGCCTGGACGAGTCCCTCTTCCATCAGCTGCCAACAACCTCAGTTCAACTGAAAGTAGCTTTCAGATAAGATTAAGAGGGAAAAAACCTACCATGCCATAAGAGAAATCAAATGCACTTGTGCATGGGAGGGAGAGCAGAGGCTTATGGGAATGAGCCATGTCCCACGGGATTTACGGCATGGAAGGATGGGGTTGGCTATGCCACATAAGCTCACTGCAAGGGAGAGCCAACAAACCCAAGGCTCCTGACAGCCCGCTTGCTGGTTTTCTTCTCCCCAGCTACGACTGCAGCAATCCCATCTTCGGCCAGACCTTGAACCCCTTCAACCCCCAGAAGAGCCCCGGGGGCTCCTCGGGAGGGGAGGGAGCTCTGATCGCAGGGGGAGGCTCCATCCTGGGCATCGGCTCAGACATCGGTGGCAGCATCCGCCTGCCGTCCAGCTTCTGCGGGCTGTGCGGGCTCAAACCCACGGCCAAGAGGCTCAGGTAAGTTCTGGGAGCAGCCCTTCCCACCCTGCAAGGAGCCTGCCAATTGTCCAACTCAGCAGAAAAGGCAGGGTACTCCGTGAGTACCTGGGGGGAAAAGAGAGGACAGTTTCTTAAAGGCCGGCTTGCTTTGCTCAAAACCTCTCCCAAGAGGCAGCGCTGTTAGGTTTTGTGGGAAATGGCCGTGTTTTCATTGTAAATCTGGCCTGGAGTTAAAAGGAAAAGGGGGCTAAAATGGTTAAATAATGCCAAAATGGAACATTTCGGATTAAAACAAAACTAAGATTTTTTGCGGTTTAGGTTTTTTTTTTCATTTTGACCAAAATTTTCTGTTTCACAGAAATCAAATACTTTTAATAATTTCGTTCGGGTCCTGAACTGAAGATCCCACTATGCCATTGAAACGTATTGGGAATATCTCACCATTACTGAAATGACAATATACTTCTTTTTCTTTCCCCACAGCCTGGCCGGAGTGGGTGACCCAGTCAGCGGGATCCTGGCAGGTACATGAATTTTTAATTGCTTTTCTCTATATGCTGTGAAGAGTCCTATGTCCTCCTCTAGGCCTGAGGAAAGCCTGAGACAACCACGATCCGTCCAAGATCTGAAACATCCCACCTCATTGCCTGATCATCCCTTGCAGCCAACGTGGCCGTGCAGAGGGGTGGGCCAGTGTTCGGCGCACCCGTTTGCTTCACGTGGACGTTTGCTCTTGTCCCACTCCAGTTCCTTGCGCGCTGGGGCCCATGGCGAGGGACGTGGACAGCCTGGCCCTGTGCATGAAGGCGCTGCTCTGCCAGGAGATGTTCCAGCTGGACCCCACCGTGCCCCCCATCCCCTTCGATGAGGAGGTGAGTCCTTAAGTCAGCAAGCCCCAGTTCTTTTGAGGGTGCTGCACGCTCAATGTATGCATACTTTAAGGGTCCGGTTATCTTTACAGTACCGGTTTCCAGTAACTTGTTAGCTCTTTTTGAGAGCACAATTCATAATTATTAGAAAAAAATAGGTTAGTAAGTAGTTGTCCTTTCTGCCTTCTCAGTTGGCGTGTGTTTTATCAGATTGAGAGGCGCCAGAAAAGAGTGGGGAGGAAGGCAACACCAGGAGCAAAAAGCTGGAGATTTTTAGGGGAAGATGAGACAGGACTGGAAACTCCTGCAGCAAATCCCTTGACTGAGGACGTTTCCTTTCCCTCTGTAGCAGATGAATTTCAGGAGGTTTTTCCACCTCCATCCTTTATAGCAATGGTTGAATCTACGGTCTTGAGTGGCTGTGCTCTATCTGAAGCGGGGGACGAAGGGGATGCTGGAGCAAAAGGTGGGGGTGGACATTTGGAAAGGGTAACCTATGGAAACTATAAGCAGCAAACCAGAAAATTAGTTACTCCCTAACATCTGGAGCTTGTATCCCCGTCTGCAGTGGGCTTCAGCACGGGGGCAGCCCTGTCCCCGGCAGGGTGGGAAATGCTTGACTGGTGGCCCTTTGCTCCAGGTGTACTCCAGCTCTGCTCCCCTGCGGGTCGGGTACTACGACACCGACGGCTACTTCCCGCTGCCCCCGTGCGTGCGGCGGGCGGTGCGGGAAACAAGGGGGGCTCTGCAGGCAGCCGGGCACCAGGTGAGCACAACCACCCCGTGACCGTGTCCCCAGCTTGGCTCCTCGCTGCCGAAATCACCCTTCAGAGACCAGACATAGCCCCCAAGCCCAGCTCTGGGATAAATGACCTACCAGAGGTACGGGATTAAGTTACTACAGCCACGTAACACGGCGCAGACGCGTGCCTACCCGGGGTAGCGGTGCATCTCACGGGGAAACAGCATTAGCAATTAGCAAGCTTGTACCTTCAAGGGGCCAGGGGTGTAACAAATCCATCTCTGTGGTCCACACCAGACAGCAGCATCCATAAAGTGCTGCATTCGACTCTGGGAGGTTGCCCCAGCATTTTCTAGGTCTGTTGTTCCCCAGCAGGGCTCTGAGAGGTGTTTTTTCCCTTCCTCCCCAATGTCCGTGGAGAATTCTGTCCTTCCTGGACCACTGAGGGAAAAGGACTGTGGGACATGGGATGGGAAACACCTTTCTCTCCCTATGGAAACATGCTAGCGGTGTTCTTCATAGCAGAGTCCGTGTCTGAGCAGGTATTGATTCTGCTGGGACAGGCAGGAAACTGGTGCAGTTTCTGACTCAGTGACTGCCTGGAGCAGGACTGAGGAAACAGCTCTTGAGAGATCTCAGAGCTGAGCTAAACAGCCACCAGGGAGGAATAATCCCATGGGGAGATGCCTGGGCTGGTAAAGGGTTGAACTGGAACCTCCGTTGGCATGTGGAGCCCAGGGAGGTGCTGCTCTGCCTTTGAAGTATATCCACAATCGGGCCTTGGAAATTATTCACATATCCTCAGGCTGGCACATAATCTTGTGCTTTGGTGCAGCTGGTGCCCTTTTCTCCACCTCGGATCCACTATGTCATGACTGAACTGTTTTTGAAGACGTTTTTTGCTGATGGAGGCCGTGCTTGGTTGGACTTATTGTAAGTAGGAGCCCTCTGGCAGCAGGGCTGTCAAACACCTCCATCCCCGTGCCACGAGCACAACCCACAGGCAAAACGAGCCCATCTCTCCCACCCCAAACAGGAGATACCCAGGTTTCTGAGAAAGGGCAAACAGCTTCTCTGGCATGATCCCCTCCTCTTGTCATCTCTCAGCACAGGAGATATTGTAGATCCAAGCCTGAAATCACAGGTGAATTGCTGCAAGATCCCGAGGCTGGGGAAGAAGCTCCTGGCTCTGATTCTTAAACCTCTGGTGAGTCCCTGGCCTCAGGCTCAAAGCAGAGCGGTGTCAGCAAGGCCTTGAGATGCTTGAAAGTGTGATGGTACCGAGAGACACCTTTAACTAGAAACACTGGGATTTCAGGCCAAGGCACATGCTATCACTTTGGAGGGTCTTTTCTAGACCCCCTACTGGGATTTATCCAGTACAAAGGGAAATGAGAGAAGGACCAGCCAAGATCTGTAAAAGATTAACACAGAGCCCACAGCAAGTGGTTCTTCAAATGCTAGACCTAGTGGTGCTGCTTCCTACAGATTCATGCATTGGGATTACTGCACCGGGGTGGTCGAGTTTGAAGCACCATCCCTGTGTTGGAGGCCTCCCAAAGATCAAATCTTCATGGGAACTCCTGGTGATTAATAAGGGCTCGTCCTCACTGTAGCCCTTTCACCAGGTGAGCAACATCTGTAGGGCTTCTCTCCTCCATCCTCCCTTTCCTCTGCCTCTCTGTCCAGTTGGGTTGTTCTCAACTGACAGGATCAAAAAGGTAGCAGCGAGTGGGAGGCAATCAAAGTGCTTGTAGAGGTCTTGTTTCTGTGAGATACCAAGTTAAAAAATGTTTGATTTATCAAAAATAACGAAAAGCAGCTTGCTTCAAGTGAGCGCATTCCTCTGCGAGCAGGAAATACTGGGCTGTAAGAAACAAATTGGGAACCAACAACCGCAAGTCGGAAGCAAAGTAAAATCAGAACCATGCGGAGCATTTTTAATCATCACCTTCCACCCTCAGTAAAGCATCCCCAGGGACGGAGGCAGGATGGGACCGGGGGCTTCCCGGGATGGCACAAGTTACTGCACCCCCCTGTCCCGTCCCTAACAGCAACCTCTTGCCTTTCCAGTTTCCCCGCCTGGCTGACTATCTGAGCGCCTTGGGCGGAATGAGGTAAGATGGCATCGTCCCCAGGGACGCCCATGAAAACGAACGGTGCCTTCTCCTCTAAGCGTCCGTGGTGGGGGGACTGGATTCACGGCAGGCTCTGACCTGCTCTCTGCAGGGGCTGTCCCCCCATCCTGGGCATGGCTGCAGCCTTTAGGAACCCATCTCCCCAGTGCTGCACTGCCCCTAGTGTTATCCTGACGGGGCTGAGGGACCTGGACAGATAAGGTCATACAGGAAGCCTGTGGCGGAGACGAGTACTAAATCCAGGCTCACAAGAGGAACCTTCTCCCTACCGCTTCCAGACATTTGCTGCTCGATTGCTTGGCCAAATGCCCAAGGAAACTTTAGACAAATTATGAAGCATGTATTGTTTTAAGTAATTGCTAAAATCACTGGGACTTATCAACCTGGAGGATTATTTAAGCAATTCCTCCTCCTCCTCTTAAAGCTTAAAAATGTTGCTATGATTTCCACTTGCAGGTCAGTGAAGGAGATGTGGGATCATCACCATCAAATAGAGGTATGTTTTGAGGACTTTTCTCTCTGGCATCATGCTACGAGTTGAGGCTTTATGGCAAGTGCCAGGTGGGAGGGTTATCAGGTAGGAAAGGGGTTGTGCAGGGGGGTGCCGGGGAGGAGACAAGACAGAGGGACAGGCACAAAAGAGAGACAGGAATGGGGTCGATGGGCTTTTGGCTCAACCCAGCCAGGACTTTATCGGTTGCCCACAGTGCTCATGCCCAAATGTCCATGTTTGACGGTCCCAGCACAATAAAGGCTGCCCTGGGAGTGGGGACAGCCAGGGAGCGACCTTCCCAGTTCCTGGCCACAGTCTGGCCGTGTGCTGTGGAGGAAGACACTTACACACTCCCCTGCCTCTTCCCTCGAGCACAGCTGCCTGCTGCTGCCTCCCTGGCCATGCCAGAGCCTGGTGCATACCCTGAAGAAGCCGAGATGCTCCAGGCGTGGACGTGGCCCCCATGTCATCTCCCCTCTCCTCCCCAAGGCATACCGCACCGAGTTCATCGCCCGGTGGAGGGAACTCCGGCTGGACGCTGTGCTGTGCCCTGTCCTGGGGCCTGCCTTCACCGCAGGATACCCCGGGAAACTCCTCAGTAAGTGAGTCTGGGACCTTTCCGGGAGGGCAGAGGACCGCAGTGGTTGAGACGACAGAAATGTCCACTAACATGGAGCTTCACTGCCCACCTAAGCATTTTATGGGCATTAGGAAGGAAAAATAACTACCGTAAAGCTATCTGAGCAGATGGAGACAGACACACGGAGGAAGTGATGTGATGGCAGTTGTTTCTTGCAGTAGAACTTGGACCTGCAGATGACCAGCCCTGTCCAATCTCTCCTCCCAGCAGCAGCTGGTTCTCAGGGGCTTCAGTGAACATGTTGTGTAAGTCTGAAGGAAGACAGGAGGCTGTGACTACCTGCATTCTGTCTTCTGCTTCTCTCAGCTGCCATCTCCTCCACGATGCTGTACAATGTCTTGAACTTCCCTGCTGGGGTTGTACCTGTCAGCACGGTGACAGAAGCTGATGAGGAAGAGCTAAAGCTTTACCAAGGATGCTGTGATGACCCCTGGGACCGGACGCTGAAACAGGTATGCAACATGGAAAGTGGTGGAGCAGAGACTGCTGATGGATGTTCAAGTAATAGTTTCACTGAAATCAGGGGCTCCTAAATGTCTCTGTCAACAGGAGCAGAGTGCAAAAAAATTCACCTCTTCTTTATATACCCCTTGCAAATCTCTTTTCACCCAAGCCCCCAAAAAACATAAGTCACTAAGCTTTGGTGGGACTGGGGGAGCACCCCCAGGCTGGATTATAGGCTGAAACCAGAAAGGAGCCATGCAGCAAGGCTTCTTTGAGCAGGTCCTTGTGACAGCCACAGCCCACAGCGCTGCAGTGCACTTTCCTCCTGCTCCGTGACACCTCCACCAGGACCAGGAATGAGGATGCTGAAGGAAAAGGGATCTGGCTGCAAGACAGCTCAAAGCAGAGCTGGCTGGGGGTTGGGGGTGGGTGTCTTAAACACGCTGCCCAAGATTTGGCAACCATTTCTATCACAAGAAGAGCAAGAGCCTTCCCTCCGCCCCAGCGTGCTAACGCTGCTTGAATGGCAGGGGTCAGCCTCCAACCTCCCCACTCTCCGGGACAAGCCATGGGGCTAAACCAAGTTTCCAACAGCTGCTGGAGGTCTGAGCCCCCCGGGTAACCCCTCACCGCTTGTGCCCCTGCTGCAGGCTGTGGCAGGAGCCGTGGGGCTGCCCGTGGCCGTGCAGTGCGTGGCCTTGCCGTGGCAGGAGGAGCTGTGCCTCCGGTTGATGAAGGAGGTGGAGACCCTCAGCCGTGAGAAGAGAGCGGCATAGCCTTCACGGTCCCACGCCTGCAGGGCCAGAGGCAAGATGAAAGGGACAGCGCTGCACGAATTCCTTTCTGCGATCGGCAGTGCAGAGATTACAGCCAGGAGGGAAGGAGGAAGGAAAAGCCATTCCCTGATCCCCCTCCTTGCCAATAAGCACAGACCCTGTAAGGAACCAAGATGCCACGCAGAGGGCAGGACTGGCTTAAGCTGGGTTCAAATGATGATAAGTCTATGGACTGCACCTTCCTGGAAGGATGGACATGGATGGGGGTTCACCCTCATTTTCATCTATGCTGCCTCTTGCAGAAGCAGGGTGATGCTGAGAGAAAAGGATTACAAAAGTTCAAGTATTTTCTTGCTGGCACAGGAGTAACTTCATATGGATGTAACTATGGGATGCCCTGTAAGGAATACAGCTGTGTCTACCCTCCCCATCACTGTATTTTGCTCACAAAAATAAAAATGTAGCTATTAAGCAACTCTTATCATAAACACCAGTAATCCTTCACTGCTGGCTACGATTATATGAATGCACAGTTATTACTCAGAATCATACAAGCACCTTCCGACTGGACATTCAATGGCATCTAGCATGGGAGCGTTCACACCTTCCCTCTCAACCACAGCTTTCCCGTCCGTGCGGGATGGCAACAGTCACTGGCCTTTCCACCACACCTCGCTCTTGGTTCCACAGCACCAAGCTCCTTCCACCACCAGATCTTGAGCACCCCAGGCACATTTCCAACCTCACGGCAGGGCTATTCTTAAGAACCTCTTATTTCAGGACCTCAGGCTGCTCTTTCTGAAGGTAGGAGATAAGCAGAGGCAGATGCAACTCGATTATGCAGATGGTGAGATGTGGGACAGAAAGGCTGAGATCCCCAGATGGTGTTTGTTAACCTAAACCTGCTCATGCAGGATCAAAGCAGTCAGACAGGAGGGAGAGAGCAGCATCCACACAGGGCTATTTACTCTGTCCCGAGATGGATGGATAAATCGCTCCCTCTGATAAGACCTCTCTCTCTTTGCTAGATTAAACACCTCAGTCTCAAACAGATAAATATTCAGGAGACTCCACAGCAGGTCTTTCTCATTTATTCTCTATGTCTGCAGTAAAAAAAGCAGACTTCCTTTGGGACATTTTGAAAAGAAAAATAAATATAAAGCAGTTTTGCTTTCCCTGGAAATTTGGGGTATTTCCTGACAGCCAGCAGACATAGTCTGTCGCCCCTTCTACATCCGACGTAATTTGCAGAAATACATAGGTCCAAAGTTGGCTGTGAGGTGAGGCAGAACAAGCTCCCCCAGCCGGCAATCCGAGAAGAAGGAAAACGTGTCCTGGAAGAGCGTCCGAAAGTGGCTCAAGTCCTCAACGTGGATACTGATGTTAAACTCGGTTTCTGCAATTTCTACTGCTCTCTCGATCACGTGCTCGTTCTGCAGCGGGGAGAGGGAGCATGTAGAATACACCACCTCTCCTCCCGGCTTCGTAGCGAGGATCCCAGCCCTGCAGGCAAGATGAACACACACACCGTCATGGGAAGAAGAGGACTGTGTGGGACACCAGCGTTCCCACCCACCGAAACTGGGAAGCCAGCACGTAACTCGTAGGAGGTGAGAGACAAATCTCCTTGAACTCCACAGGCTCAGCAGTCTCACTGCGTCACTGCAACCTGAGGACAATTTTAGACCAGGGCAATATGGGTCAAATAGATGCTTAGACTGATAAAGTACTTAACACGGGAGAGACGCTACTGGACAGCAGCTGGAAGGAGTAATCCTGCACTCACCTCCAAGGGAATGGGATAAGAGTACGTACAGAGGAAGAGGCTCTCGCAGTTCAAGCACTGCCATGGGTCTCTCTAACCTGTTTCCTTATTGCCCCAGCTCGCAGTCAGCCCATCCAGCCTTCCCAGCAACACGGGGTGACGAAGCACCCCCATGTCCTCCCACGTGCTGGGAGAGGGGGACGCTCAGGAATCCTCCCGGGCTGACTGCCGGGACACAAGAGATCATCACACGAAAGGACAACACTATACCCATCCTGTTCCTTAGACCCTCCTCCCTACCTCCTACGGCTACTGCTGGGGACAGGAAGGACATTTGATCTGACCGAGAACATTTGCACCTTCTCACACTTATTATGATTTGATGTATTCAGCTATTGCCATTCTGGAAAACTACACACGGTTTCCACATTTCCCAGTCGGGGACACGTAAAGTAAGAAGAGGTTTCAGTGCTGGCCATGGAGAGCTGCTATGGTAACACAAACAGCACCAAAACACAGCATCGAGCTCACTCACATCAGCAGCTGCAGCTGCAGCATGGGCAACATCTGACGCTCCTTGGTTCGCCTCTTGTGGAAGATGTTGTTGTCCTCCTCCATGACAGAGTGCCTGTCCGTCGTGCAGGGGACATCCACCAGGACCTGCAGCAGCAGAGGCCCTGCATCAGTCCTGGCCCAGGTCAAGCTCAGCGACTCTCCTAGTGCAACCGTGGGCAACCTGCCCCTTGCCCAAGTCCTCCACCCTTGCCACGCACCAGGCAGCTCTCGGTACCTCGCCTAGCTGACGCTGCCTGAGCGCAGGTGTGCGCCCACACTGAACTGTCACTCGTCTGGCTGCTTCTGCGTTTCGGGAACGTGCAAACAGACACAGAAATGCTGGATAACATCACGCTCTCGCACGTGTCATCATTTAACGTTTCTGCTCTGTGCGTCTTCCTGGTACACGTTACTGCAGCACCTACGGCTGCAACCACGCACGGCCAGAGCTCCTGCAGCGACGCCTCCCGGAGTAACAAACCCAGGTCTGGCGGCTGGACATGGCTGAGAAACAAGAATTATCTCACCTTCACGTTTAACCCCTTCCAGGTGATGGATTAGAACTGGATTTTTAAGGGGTATTACACAGGTAAATAAAGGTACAACTCCGGATGCCCACATGCACCAGATCCTGCAGGAAGGGTGTAGCAGGAGGAAATATTACGCCATATGTGGCTTAGTCTTCTCTCTTTCTCTGCATTTAAGATTACGGAAAACTATACAATTATAATGTAGGATAAGCTGCTGTCTTCCTCTGAAACAGGAGGAAAGTAAATTAGATGGGTTTATCTTCACCGGTTCCCAATCACCTACCTTATGGAAAGTGCCACCTCCCAGCTGCCCCCAGTCCCTCCCGTCGTAGGACGTGACACTCACAGTTTCCCTGATTTCTTTGGGAACGTAGCTATGGAGAATGTGGTACAGCCTCTTTGTCCGGGAAAGGGAGACGTCGTTGGCTGCCAGATGCCCTGAGAGGACAAAACAGGCACACTGGGAACGTCACTCTTGCAAAACCACAACTGATTCCCAACTCTCATAACCAGAAATGATTAACGGTCAGACATTAACGGCGACAGCACACTCCTCCAGGCTGTTTTATGCACGGGGACACCCACCTCCACTTACCACAAACCCCAGTCTGCAGCAGAGCCAGAGTCTTGCCACCCGGCGCCGCACAGAGGTCGAGGACAAAGTCATCCGGCTGCACGTCGAGCGCCAGGACGGGCAGGAGAGATGCTGCGTCCATGAGATAGTAGTCGAGAAGCCCCAGAGAGTCCGGCCTGCGAATCACCGATTTGCGTAAAAAAAGCAAACGTGCAAGGGGAAAAGAAAACAGCAGCGGGGAGTGAGGGTGGGGACGTGCAGAAGCAGCGGGTGCTCACACACGTGCAGCGCCCGAGGCTGGCAGGGGATGTCTCACCGTGCAGGGCGAAAGCGCGTGATGTCGCCCCTGGGGAAGGTGTAACACTTGATGTTGGAGCTGATGGAGGCACGAAGCGGTGGTGACATCTCTGCCTGTGTCATCGTCTCTGCCCGCATCACTGTCCTGCCCTCGCCAGACCCCTCCTGGGCCCTGCTTTCCCCTCTCCCCGCTTCTTCTGCGGTTGCGCCCCGCTGCCATCGCTGCGCCTTTCTGGGGGCTTCGGAAACAAAATCGGTGGCATTCAGCAGCTCCAGCTCTTGGGTGACATGGTCGACGGGAGAGAAGTTGTTGAGGAGGGCACCGTACTTCTGCTCGCAGAGCAGGCCGAGGCGGACAGAGGGCCACAGGTCCTTCAGCTGCAGGCTGTAGCTCATGTCGAAGTGGTGCAGGGCCAGCCGTGTGGCCGGGATGCGCGGGGCCGTAGCAGCCTTGGGGGAAAAAAATACCAGAGATGTTAAAAGACAAAATATCCCAACATCCCAGTGTCCCCCCACCCCCCCAACATTTTTCCAGGAGAATCCAGTGCCGGGTTCTGTGCTGTCAAAAGTCCCCTGGGGCCCTTCTGCAACCCCAGAGAGTGACCATGCCCCCAACGCCCATGGGCTGGTGGTCCCCTGGGGAGGGTTCAGGGCTGGGAATGGCTGAATGGGGCTGGGGGCACGGGGTGGGCGTGCAAGGAGGGGAACGGCTGCGTACGGAGTGGTGTAACGGGGGTGCAATGGGGGGGGGGGGGGGGCTATAGGGTGCAATGAGAGGTGCAAGGGGGTGAAATGAGATTAGAGGGGTGCAATAGCAATGTAAGTGGGGTAAAATGGGGAGGTAGAGGGGGTGCAAAGGGTGCAACGAGGTGTGGAACGGGGCCAGAAGAGGCGTAAGGAAGGCGGGATGGGGGAGAGGGGAGATAGGAAGGGGTGCAGCGGAGGCATAACCCGAGCGTAATGGGGAAAGAGGAGACGGAAGGGGGGGGCAGGGGGGGAACGATCGCAAGAACGCCGGGGGGTGCGGGGGGAAAGGGGGTGCAATGGGGAGAAAAGGGGGGCACAAGGCAGTACGAGGGGGGAGCGGGGTGCGGGAGGGGAGGGGAGGGCAGGGCAGCCCCCGCGGCGGGGACCCGCTCCGGCCCCGCTCACCCACTTCTCCTTGTACCGGTACCGGCGCGGCCCCGCTCCCAGCCCCGGCGGCGGCCCCCGCCGCAGCAGCGCTGCCGCCGCCCGCCCGCGCCCGCCCAGCGCCGCCGCCGCCGCCATGGCCCGCGCCGCGCCGCCTTCCGGGGCGGGACCGCACGGCCCCGGCCCCGGCCCCGGCCCCGGCCCCGCCCCGAGCGAGCCCCCCCCGCGTGGGTTCCCCGGTGCGGGGAGCCGCCTTTGGGCATCAGCTGCCGAAAGGATCCGGCAACGCAGCGGGCTCTGCGGCAGGAGAAACGCGGCAGCGGGGCCGCGCCCCCGGCCCTGCGCCTTCTTTCTAGACCCTGTGCGGACCCCCCCCCCCCCAACTCTTTAACGTGCTACGCTGACCCCAGTAAAGCTCCACGTCGATCCACTAGGGATTAAACTTGAAATCCACCAGCAAAAAGGATTACAGACTGCTACGTTGATAAAGAACAGCCAAATTTAAAAGGTGGGGGTTTTCACCTTGAAGAAGAGCTGAGACAGGATTTGCCGCCCTGCGGAACATCAGTTCTCCTGCTACTAAACCTCCTAATCGAGAAAAACAGGCAGAGCATGAACACGACCCTTTCACCGGACAGTCCCGGGTCAGCAGAAGGGGCTGGTGCCTCACACGGAAGGGCGTTAGTTCCCCCAGGTGACCCTTCACGCTCTGCTCGGGGCTTGAGCAGGTGGATCCACCACCGCGCCCCTCCGCAGCCATGTGGTCGGTTCCTCTGGCCAAGAAACCGAAGCCAACCGCGGCCGGGAGGCTCTTCCAGCCCCTGGCAGCAGTAGGTGACAGTGAAGGAAAGCTGACAGTTTTCCCCCAAAAGGGGGAAACTTCTCTCCTAGAAGAGGGAAGTCAGAAGTTACTGTGTGAACAATATTGGTCTTGTGGGGCTTGGAAACATCTTTGTGGCTCCGACAGACAAACTTCTTACCTGCGGGATCGCGCTCTAGCCGCTGCGCATCGTGGCTGCACAAAAAGGACGTTCTCCCAGGTGAGGAAAAGTCTCCCCCCACAAACTGGGCTCTGACCCCCACTAATTTCATCTTAACCCAGTACAAGTCAGCAGCACAAGAACTAAGAAATAAACAGAGGGTATTTCCATGGGAATTCTGAACATTTAATATGGAAAATTACAGAACATCAACACGTTTTTTGCGTGCCCGCGCATCTTCCATGAGAAGAGACGCAGTGACACGCTGACGCTCGGTCGCTGCCAGGAAGCCGTTTCGTTTATGCTTGGCATGGAGAATGAACGGGCAGGAAGCAGTACTGTGAATCCAGGAACTGCCGACACGGGCTGCGGAAGCAGATGGACAATCACACCCGCCTTCACTTCAGGTTCTTAAAGAGTTTGTGAGCAACCTGAAAGGAGAAAAGCATTTGGTAACTCACAGTTTGGGGCTGGCAATCAGCAGGGTGTTACCACGCGCCTCTTGGTTTTCTGGGCCACTAAAGCACACGGCCCCACGGCCCTCCGCTCGCCTCATTGCTTTGCAACAAGTCATTCAAGAAAACTAACAAGCTGAGGTTTCTTACGAAGTTTCACCTCAGGTTAAAAACGTTTAACTTTAAAATGGCAAATACGACACTGAAATAGCAAAGTGTCATTTGCAGGGCAGAAACGATGTGTTTGACTTATTTAATTGTTTAATAGCGTACCGAATCCCAGCTGGAACTGTTATAACAAGGAGGAACCGGACATTTAACAAGAAAAAGCATCAAGGCTCACAGTTCTTCAGCGCTTACTGTGACTGAACAGCTACCACGTCTCACGCTTGAATTGTCTGCACTCTCAGAAGCGCGGCTAAAGGCAGCTCTGCTCCCAGCACCAGCAGGGACGTTGCATCCCCGGGTGCGGCACTTACACAGTGGTCCCTGGCGTGCAAGAAGTCAAAGAGCTCCTCTGTGCACTGCTCTTCCGTCTGGGACCTGGAGGACACCCGCGCGTCGCACAGCTCCAGCCGCTCCCGCGCCTTCACGCATTTCTCCGTCTGCTCGCAGTGCTCACGGACCGTGGTTAAAGGATCCTGCAGACACGGGGCTGCCGTGAGAGCAGGGAGACCCCGGAACGCCGTTTTCCCCCGAGGCCCTTGCTAACGGGGAGCCGCATGTCCACACCGAAGCCCGGCTTCCGGCCGCCTCCCCGCTCAGCTCTGGATCGCAGCGCGGCTGTGGGTGTCAGGGCCCCTTCCCCGGGGCGCTGCAGGGGCTACGGGTCTGCCTCGCCGCCGCCGAGGCCTGCCAGCCCCCCCGCCCCGCTCCCCGCCCCGCGTCTTACCACCAGCTCTTCCTCCTCCTCCTCCTCCTGGCGAAAAAAAAGAAAGCACAGGCGTTACCGACTGCCCGCGGAGCCTCGGCGCGGCCTCTCCCGGCCCGGCCCGGCCCGGCCCAGCCCGGCCCCGCTCACCTCGGGCTCCCCGGCGTGAACGACGCTGTCGCGCAGCCCCATGGCTCCGCTCCCGCCGCACAGAAGGACTCGCCAGGGTCACCCGCCGGAAGTGCCGCTGCCCACCCCGGAAGCGGAAGCGCGCCCGCAGCGCGCTGGGACCGCCCCCAGAGGGTGGTGATTCAGGCCTGGGCGCTTCCCTTCCAAACATGGCAGCTGGCGGCGGCCGCGCCTGTGACCGTCTCAAGACGGCTACCGCGCCGTTCCCGCCCTTCTTTTTGGCCTTCGTCCTGGGGATCGCAACCGTGGGCCCGGATCGGCCTGGCTGCCGCTGCCGGCCCGTCCGGCCCCGCGTAGGGAAGGGGACGCCGCTCGACGCGACCTCCCCAACATGGCCGCCCGCTCCCTCCTCCTCCCAAGATGGCGGCGGCGGCGGCAGCGGCGCGCGGGCGGGAGGCGGGGGTGTCCCTTCCCAAGATGGCGGCGGAGCGGCGGCGCTGAGCGGGGCGATGGCGGCGGAGGGGCCGCGCAGCCTGTTCGCGCTGAGCGCGGCGGCGGTGAGCCGCAGCATGGGGGCCCTGGAGCGGGACGTCTGGGGTAAGGCGCGGGCGGCGCGGGGCGGCGGGGCGCGGGGCCTGGGGCCTGCCCGCACCCTGCCGCCGTCTCCCTCTGGCTCTCCGCAGCGCTGCCCGGGCACCTCCTGCGGGGGCTCCTGCCGCTTCTCACCGTCTTCCGCCTCGAGCGGGCCGAGGGCGCTGCGCGGAGAGCAGGTGACACCGGCGGGGACGGCGACAAACCCTTGGGGGTACCCCCGGGCGGGAGGGACACCCCCCACCACACCCCCCCACCCCCCCACCCGGGAGAGGGGAGCCCCCCACCGCAGGGACCCCGGCCGAAGAGCGGAACCCGCGCTGTGGAGGGACCAGCCCCTCCAGGCGGGAAGTGGGAGCCCCGGGCCGGAGCGCTGAACCCCTCTACGGGGGGACACCCCCGGAGCAGGGTTCCCGCAGCGCTGCGGGCCCGGCTGTAACTTTGCTCCTTTTGAGGACCGACAAAACCTGCCATTTTTTTAACTCCCATCCCTGAAAAGGCGGTGGTCTTCCCCCCACCGCAAAGCACCGTCCTTTTGCTGCAGGGCTCTGCGTCTGTGCCCCCCAGCGCTGCCCCTCTCCTGCCCAGCGCCCCTGCGAGCTCCGGGGCAGGGCACTCAGACGGGGAGAAGGGCTGAAAGCACCCGGTTGATTATTTTTTTTCCCCCAGGCCTCTCGACGCAGCCCATCTGGCGCAAGCTGTGGGACGATGTGATGAAAACTAGGCCACCCAACTCGGAGGTGAGGGGACGCTGCTGGTGGGAGAAGGGGCACGACGCAGGCACCCCGTTTCCGACATCTTCCGTGAGGTTTCGTTTTGAAGCCTGCCGGTGCTCCTGACCTCCGAGCGATTGCTGGCCCTTGTTTATAAGTGTTCGTAGAGCTCAGGGCCAAGGCTCAACCCTGGTATTGCAGTCATTTTGGGAAACAGAGTTCATAAAAGGAACTGTAGTGTACAGCCGCACCCTTCATCTCACAACAGCAAATTTGCCGAAAGAATAAATCCTGTCCTTAGAGATGTAATTCTTAGGGAAACAGAGGATAAAAACAGTATCTTATATCATGCTTACACCTACGCTGGCAAAAAAATATGCTGATGTCTTAGAAAGCACTAGAAAAATACAGAAGACAGTGATTTTGGAAGAATGGTTTTACATAGGAAAACTGAAGCAGCTCCATTGATTCAGCATCGCAAAAGAATTGTTAACAGACAGCTTAATCACAGCCTACAAATAGATGCTCGGGAAGAAAGTTCCTGATGATGTGGTTTTTAAAAGGCAAAAACATGGCTTAGCTTCAAAACACTGAATATGTTTAAATTAGGCCAGAAGCCGGATGAAGAGAGAGAGATGGGAGTAACTCGTTTTTTCAACAAATACACTGAGGAAGGATGTCGAGAACTAGAAAGGTAGTCTCAGCTCTGCTAGCAGTAGGGTTTTTTGGACACCACATTTACCAGGTTAGCAAACAGCAATAATTTAACCTAAAAAGAACGAGAAAACTTGTGGCTGACATTTTGTTAATATGGCCCTGTTGTTTAATTGCAGAATATAACCTGTTGGAGGAAGAAGTTCCTTGAAACGTTTTTCTCAAACGTTCTTCACGGTGTCTTGGATGTTTCCTCTGACTGGCGTCTCAACGACCATCACTTTTCGCCGCTGCTTCACAGCTCCCCACACGTTTCCCAGCTTACCCTCTGCAACATGCTGCAGGGCGCGGTGGAGCTCGCTGCTGAGCACAACCAGAAAGTGCTTGAAAACCTGGCTGGCTCCCTGCGGATCCTGAAGTTCCAGCACCTCCTCTCCTCCGACCAGTCCATCAGGCGTTCACTGGTTTTACTTCTTCACCGGCTGATTCACCATGGCTCTGTCAGCCAAGTGTCCATGTATTCCTGGCCTGTTCCTGACACGGTTCTTCTCGTTCTCATTTTGAGCATGAGTGCAGGGTTTTGGCGCTCAGGAAATGCCCTCGCGTATCACAGCAGCCCGTGTGGCCTTTGCAGAGAGGAGGACAAAGCCCAAAGCCAGAAGTCAGCACAAGAGCAAGCAGAGAGTGGCCGTTACGATGAGAAGGAGTGGAGCAATGGTGAGAACCAGAAGGGATCCCCCAGGGCCCCAGAGGAGGCTGGTGCAGAGGTGAATGGACACGGGGCTGATGCTTGCCTGAACTCTGTCCTCTCCAGACCGAGAAGTCCTCCTCTGCGAAACCAAGCGTGTGAGGAGGCAAGCAGCAAGGTGCCCTGTGACCACACCAGCATTCAGGGAGGATGCATCTCAGACCAGCTGTCCTGTCACCCCGTTCTTCGAAAGACACGCAGACGGCTGAAATCTGCAGTGGGGAAGAAACGTCGCTGCCTCAGACGAAGCAGGGGACCATATGCTGACCCAGAAGACCTGTATGATTTTGTTTTTACTGTTGCTAGAGAGGATAATTCAGGGTTACTTGATAAAAACAGCGCTACAGAGGGAGAAAACGCTGAGAACTGGCCTAGTTCCTCCCCAGGATCTCCATGCACTGGCCATGCTGGCTGTAAGAAAAGAGGAGGATCTGCTGGGATCTTTTCTCTGAAAGCTGCTCACCGCTTCCGAAGCGTGTCCACTCTGGAATTGTTCTCCATTCCTTTAACTGGGGAGACATGTCGGACTCTGAGTAACCTGCTGAGCTCCTGGGTGTCTTTAGAAAACTTGGTTCTGTCTTACAACGGTTAGTGGTGTGAACAGGTTGCTTCCTTCCAGCCTTGGTCTGATGGTCTGATTTATTTCCCAGGTTTACCCTGATTTTATTTTTACTGGAACAGGCATTGTAAGAGTATTGGTACCCGATCTTGAGAATGGCATCAGTAGAGATGTTTAATGAGTGTGAGGACTTGTTTGAGGGAGAGAATGGGGCCCGTCTGCCCCAGAACAGCCCTCAGCCTTGTGCTTAAACACCATCCAGAGAGGGCAAAGGGAAGAGCCAGATCTCCATCTCCCATATACAGTCTAGCTTAAGAACGTGTGGATAAAGCAGTCTGTGAGTTTAGCCTTTGACTTAGGTTGCTTGGCCGTTGGTGCAGCTCCAGCTGCGTGTGCGTTGGTGTCTGTACAGGCACAGCTAACACCTTTCTGTGCAAATGCTGTTCCAGGCCTGGGTGCTAACATCTCCTGCATCCTCTCTGGGCTCCGGGCCCTCTCCCGCCACTCGGACTGCCACCTCCGCATGGTGCGTGTGAGCGACGTCTTCTCCCACATGCCTTGCTTGGAGCTTGTTCGCTGCATCCTGAGTGCCTTTCCCCAGCTCCACACGCTCTCAGTCAGCTTCGACCTCAAAAACCAGCTGGAGGGGAACAGGCCAGAGGGCAATCCAAGCTGCAGTGAGGCAGAAATCCCAGGTAGGAATCATCATTCTGAATGACAACCAGGACGTGGCAGGCAGATAGAGCTGTAAAAGCTTGGCATGCAGATTTGAACTCTACACTGTTACAGTGATGTACAATTAAGCAATTACAGCCTCACCTTTCTGATTTAGATGGTGTCGCAGTTTGTAATTTCCAGTCTGTGACACGCTCTGTGGAGCCTGAGTCTTGCACAAAGCATTTTATTGCTGTAAGCCAACTTGCTACAACATCAGCTTTGTACAGGGCCAGTCATAACCTGCTAGCAGTGGCTGTCCACGCAGCCCACAGGGAGCGTATCCCACCAGATCTGTAAATTGGTTGGGAGCTTCTGCTTTGTCCATCCTATTGACTGTGAGGCTCTAAGCCTTAGAGGGACCCTTAAGCAGAGGGAAAGCATCTCTTGATCATCACAATACCACAGGTGATGGCAAACCATTGCCCAAGCCTCTGGATTACCGCCTGGGAGCTACAGCAGTGTGTCCTCAGCTCACAGGTCTCTCATCACCCTTATTAGCCCTTGAGCGACCAGAAAAGCAGTAAGCAAAGCCTGAGAAAGTATGGAGTGGGGTCAGTGAAGAGCTGTGCTCTGGGAAGATACTGACTGGTTTGTGCATAAAGAGTCACCTTTTCTCAAGCATTGTTTCACTGCCAGAACGCAGTAGAAATTGGTGGCTCTGTGTTCTGGCAGGAGTCCTGAAATGAGCCTTAAGTGATTTACATTACCATAGTTCTGAGTTGAGCTCTGTGAGGCAGGGCACGTCGCATAGGCACTTTGTACCAACCTAAATGATAGTCAGGTCAGGCACACAGACTGCTTGCTTGCTCTAGGACCTAGCTATGTTGAATACGGGCACTTCAAACCAGGCTCTTTCATTGTTTGTTTTTCTTCCCTTAGAGAGCTGCCTGGAGCAGCTAGAGATCCGATTCCCCAGGGAACTTCTGCACACCGCGTTCCTGCTGCCAGTGCTCAAGGCGTCAAGGTCCCTCCAGCAGCTGTCCCTTGACAGCGCCACACTGCCCTGTTCTCAGGAGCTTGGGCTCCTTTTGGAGGCGCTCAGAGGTACTCTGCTAACCTGTAGGTAGCATCACTGTGACAGAGTAGCTTCCTTGCTGTGATCTTCCATCCTTTAGCATGAAGCCAGCTTAGGTGGGTCCATTTCTTCAGTGTGGACATCCTTGAAGTCTCCTGAGAAAAGGAAATGGATGACAGCCATCCCACTTTCTGTGCTGAGCATGTGAATGATCCTGCACAGCAGGATGGTTCCTTTTTAGTCACCCACAATCCAGCACAAATTATCCACAGTCCAACTCGGTTTCTGGGCGTTAGTTGGTAGTTGGGTCAGGGTCTTTTTATCCCAAGGACGTACAGTACTTTACCTGAGAACTTATTTTGCTTTTAGAGTGTAATCCAAATTTGAAGAAACTGAGCTTTCATGATGTGAACCTGGCTGAGCACCAGAAAGAAGTTCTGCTTTTGCTTCAGGATCCTGTCCTGCAAGGTACAGTAAACTCCTGGGTGCTGTTGCTTGGGAAGATGCTGCAGGTGGCTGGTTTTGGCTGGCTGATATGTAAGAAGTGATCTTCAGATGTGTAAGGTTTAGCCAAATGTCAGTGTCCCTGGAGCAGATCTGTAGCTGTTGGCAGAGTGGGAATGTGTCTGGTTCTTTGTGCCAGCAGGGCAGAGAGAGGAGCAGCTGCAAAGCTGGCGTATGCTGCAGAGAAGAGTCCATAGTCTTGGCTATAAAACAAAAGATTTTTAACCTGCAGAGCACATCAGCCTTTAACTGGATCAGCTGGCAAAGCCACTTCCCTGGCTGTGATCTCTGCTCTCTTCTTGTGACAGAGCGGCAGTGCTGTTGTATGCAGTCCACTGCTGGGGAAGCTTTGTTCTTGCATACAGATTAAGGGCTGGAGCTGTCTGCAGGATGTAATTATGGAATAATGAAGCGTGCAGGGAGTACTAACATGTACCGTCAATCCACTTCTTCCATAGAAATCACGTTTTCCTTCTGCCGGCTGTTTGAAAGCTCTACTACTGAGTTTTTGTCGGAAATAATCAATACAGTGAAAAGAAATTCATCTTTGAAGAGCCTTAAACTGCCTGGGAATCGCCTTGGTGCGTACAGGGAACATTGCTATGGGGCCTTGACCTTAGACCAGCTCTCTTGGAGATAACTTTAGGGTTGGAGTTAGGACCATTGCTAGCTGATGACCTCAGTGCTGAACTTAACACATGCATGAACAGAATGGATTTAGTTTACAAAATAAGGAGCACTGAGTTCATTCTTAAAGGCAGAATTTCAGTTGTGTTCAGCAATGTACCAAGAGCCCAGGTGCTGTGCGGGCGTTATGGTTGCTTTCCTCTGCAGCAAATGCAAGTATCAGCAGGACTCCAGATTTGACTGAACACTGATCTGTTTCAGACTCTTTAACAGGAACAGATCCAGCAGCAGATGCACTGCCTCTCATTCAGAAGCACAGGTTTTGCCCAAGTTTGGGCATCTTGTGGCTTAAAAGCTGTTGGCAGCCACTAGAGGGAGGGGAACAAGTAAAGGAAGGGTTTGTATCAAAGAAGTGGAACTGAATTTACAGAAATGATAGGCTTTTTGGATCACAGGCCAAGTAGAAATGTTTGAGAAATGAATTTCAGGTAAATCCAGAGCACTGTTTTCTGTTCTCTTAATTAAATGAAACGGGAAAGCTTGGGGTCACCTGAAATATACCCGATTTCTGAGGTTTGAGTTTAACCCTGTGCTATTGGTCATTTTTAAAACAAAGCTGCATATTGACTTCTCAAACAAAACCAGATTTTTTCTAGTGAAACAAACTGCCCTATCAGCAAATGTTTCCATTGCCTTGAACGCAGTGCTCAGTGGGGTGAATTTGCTTTAGGCCACTGAGGGGGACAAACTGAGGGTGCAGAGATGAGCCCTTTGTGCTGCGTGCACATGCTTACAGTCTCCTTTCTGCACTATTATCCCAGCCCTGTGGCCATTTAAATACTTAAGACAGTTCCCGGTTTGCATCTAACACCCCCATTTCTCCCCTCTTAGGGAATCACAGGCTGGTTGCCCTTGCAGACATTTTCTCTGAAGATTCCTCATCTTCTCTTTGCCAGCTGGATGTCAGGTATTCTGCTGCTCTAAACACACTGAATTTCTTGGGAGGGCCAGAGCTGAACTGGGTACAGACAGCCCTAGAAGCCTGAGAATGGTTTTATTCCTTTCTCAAGGGAACGTGTGCCCAAGAAAAGCTTAGAGAAACGCTGCAACGGGCACATACATCATCAGGGACCTCCAGCATCTCTGAGGCATCTCGCTGTCCCTTATTTATAAATGAGTCAAGCTCCATTTTAAAAACAGCTTTGGTTTGCTGCCCCCTTGGGAGGCTGCTGCAAGCCCTTCCTGTGCTGTAGGTTAGAACTAACGTCCCTATGTACATTTATTCTTAAGCATCAGTGTTAATAGCTCTGTTCCCACTGCCCCTGCATAGCGAGAGAATGCTGTCATTGCCCCTGTCAGATCCTGTGAATGCCTCTGCATTCCTTTCATCATCTTTGGTCTTCAACCTGAACTGCTGCTCTCTTCTTAAGCCTGAATGGCCATAAACATAGGTAGTAAACTTCATGAAGCACATGGAGGGTGGCATTTCTGCAATACTAACGACTGTTTTGCTTGACTTCCCCTCGCCCCCTTCACATCCTAATGCCTCAAGTTGCTGAGAGTACACAGGCTTGACAATTTATTTAACCATGGCCACTCCTTCGGCAGCCTTGAATCCTGATTGTTACTGTGCCTCTCACAAGATTTAAGTCCAGCATGCAACTTCATCTTTATTTACACATCTATGCAGGCGAAATGACCTTTTAATCTCCTAGAAACACCAGGACCTGACACATGCTCTCCAGATTTCCTCAGAAGGAAGAGACAAATGATCACTTACTGCTGAGGCTTGCACTGGGACCTGTAGGTTAGGCCAGGCCCCTTGGTCCAGGCAGTTGACAGCTGCTATGAGACTGCAGTACTCCCAGCACTGCTTAGCCAGCAGCTTGGGTCCAGCAACATTTTAAGGCCATAGCTGGGTCTACTTAAGTCAGTAGTAAGGAGGCCAGGATGAGTTTAACTTGTCAGTGGTCACCACCTTAGTTTTAGAAAGCTTCCGTCCCTTCATATTGCAGTACTTCAGTTTTGTTTTTCATCAAAGTGGACCACTTACACTTTGTATTGCTGAAGAAAATTGTACTTTGCATTGAAACATCCTCAAGTACCTGTGCTGGCAGTTACTAGAAGGAACAGTAATTTAAACTGCTCAAATTATAGCCTAGACTCTTAATGACTTTTTTTTGTCCTTCTTTCCCTGGAAAGCTCAAATTGCATCAAACCTGATGGGCTCCTGGAGTTCACAAAGAAGCTGGAAGGCCACATCCAGCAGAGAGGGGGACAGATTCAATTCACGCACCTCCGCCTCTTCCAAAATTGGCTGGACCAGGATGCTGAAACAGCTCAAGAAGCACTTCGGCGTCTCAAAGCTGTGTGCAGTGTGGTCAACGACTCGTGGGACTCCTCCCAGGCCTTTGCTGACTACATCAGTGTCATGTGATGGACATAGGAGCAGGAGAAAACCGATCAGCTTGAACTAAGCATTTCAGTCCATGGCCAATAAGATTTATTTCACAGCACAGATGGGGTTTTATTCCCCTGGTTCAAGCAGTATACAGTTGTTCTTGTCACTTTTTTATTCATTTGAAGAAGGGGTACCACAGTGAAGTGACACACAAGAGCATGTGGATCAACAGCTGTATTTCCAGGTGATTTAATTCTTAACCATCTTCTCAGTTTGAATATTATAAGTGGGACAGATATCAAATGAGCTGCTGTGACTTCTTGCAGATCTCTGGACAAGCAGTTATTTATTTCACTGGGTGTTGTTACAAATTTCATGTTGTTTCAGCCAATGTCTCATCAATAACTATCTCCATCATTGGAGAGACTCAAAAGCCATCTGGTTATGGTCCTTGGCAACCAGCCAAGGTGACCAAACCAAGGTGACCTTGCTTTTGAGCAGGGGCATTGGACAATATGACCTTGAGGTCCCTTCCAACTTCAACCATTCTGTGACCTGTGAAATAAGAACTCCTCCCTCTACTTAAAAGGAGTACAAATCAAGCTAAAAAAGCCCCCAGTGTTGACCTTTTACATTTGGAAAATTTTACTTTATAAAAAAAAAAAAAATTCTTTATGTACTAAGTAGCCTGCTGTTTATTTGCAATCATGTTGCCCGTCTGCAGTCATTTTACAGAGGTTTTGAATAGTTTGTTCTTTTGTAACATTTTTATAATATAAATATAATTAAGACCCATAATGTACCAAAGTGTGAATTTTATTACTGGCTTGTATTATGATCTAATTAAAACACTCTGCTAGATCAGGGGATCCTGCCCATAACAAAGCAAGTGGTTTTAGAAATGGAGTTACCTTAACAAAGCCTGATTTCCTACTGCCTGCATCATCTTTCAGGCCAGATGTTCAACATACAAGCTGAAATTTTTTTCCCTTGTACAAATCCTCTTGTTGCTGAGTAATCACAGCAAGGTTCACATTTCACAACAGAAATGGATCCTGCAAGTTTCTGATCAGCAGCTCTAAGCCATAGCTGTCAAGGAAAAAACACATGACTATGCACATCAAGTGCTATAAAACTGCAGGCTTAACTTATACCTGAAGACAAAACCTGGCTGAGTAGAAGGCACAGATACAAACAGCATGAGAACCAGTGCTGAATCTGATCAAATGCACAAGGTCCAGTCCTTCCCAGTTCCCAAAGGGCTGTTTTTTAGGCACACAACACAACAGCAGAGAAAAAGCCATGGACTCCTTGCTGTTTCAGTAGACTGACCAATGCTAAGGGCCTTCCAGCCTCAGAAACCACGCTGTTCTGCTATTCCACAGCCACACAACAATCCAGCATGTACTGCTACCCACTGCCCCTTTCCTTGAAAGGGATTAAAGTGGGGTGGACTGCCACAGCAGCCTGCCCTTGCCCCCACAGGGGACAGTAACCTGTTAGGGAATCCCTCGCTGCTCCTCATGGGAGTGATGATGAAAGGTGAAGGTGACGGCAGCATCCCATGCAGCCTTCAGCACGGAGTCCTGCAGCCCCCGTTTATCAGCACAGTGGTTCCACTGGGAGAGGTCAGAGGTACAGTCGGACCCTTCAGGAGGGGGCCGTACTTGGTGGCCGTTCACACAGCGACGACACTTGATCCTGGAACAGAGCCAGCGCAAGGTCAGTGCAAAGTTCCTCCGCTGCTTTAGCATAGAGGTTGTTTAATGCAGCCCAGTAACATCTGGATTAACTCCCCTTTACCTGCAACACTGCCAACTGGATTTTCAGATAGGATTAATTACTACCACATTTCATTTAAATGCACAACCACCTGGCATGTGCAACAGATAAGGAATGACTCACATTTTGGAAACCCTGGGGCTCTCTGTTTCTAATGGCACTCCCCCTCCACGTTTGGCCATGTGGATATGGTCCAGCAGGACCCAGAGGAAGTTCAGGAGGAGTTTCCCCTGAAAGGTAAGGGATGTTGCTTAGAGCAGATCTCGAGTGAACACCCCTACTGCTAACACATTCTTAGCACTGCATCAGGCTTCCCAAGTTCAAGAGAGCACACCATGCTCCAAACCACTCCATCCTGGCTCCCGCCATGGCCACTGGGTTGTGCTCAGACTGTTTTGGAGATGCCCTACTGAGCTACCACATAAGGAGACAAAGAGCAGCAGCAGCCCTGCCAGCAAAGCTTGTTGCCATGCAGACAAGATACCTATAAGGAGCTAAGCTTCAGTCAGCTTAAAATTAATCCTCTTCACTTCTTGCCTGAACTAAGAGTCTTAACTTTCACAGTGAAGCATTTTCCTGCACTCCCTGTCCTCTTTCTGGTGGCTACAATACCATGGGTCTCAGGGATGGGGGAGAAGGGCAGACAATGGAGAAGAGGATTCTTTTAGTCCCCAGAACAGCACTTGGGTTGGCCTCATGAATTCTTAGCAGATGGAGTAGCCCTGGCAGTGGAAGCAGCTCAGCATTTGGAGATCACAAACCACCAGGAGGAGAGCAGCAAGGAAGGACCAAGTTGAGCTTCACCAATTTGAACAGCTCTGATCAATTTCTTTCTCTGTTCATTAGCTGTAGTATTTCACAGCCTCCAAACACAGGCAGCAACAAGACAGTTTGCTCACTTGTCCAGCCAGCACAGCTTTTCTATGACTACAAGAAGGGAGGACAGCAAGGAAGCGCTCATCTCCAGGTGGTTAACAGCTTCAGAAGCAGAGAGGGCCTCTCTCTCTGAGCTTCCTCCTGCTGACTGAGGAACCCCTGAATCAAGAGACCAATTGTGGAGGGTTTTTTTTGCTGACCCCACCCATAGTCATTCAGTATACTCACTTGTCATGGGTGTCACTGGTGGTGGTCTCATTCAATGTGAAGAGCTCCTTCAGCTCCCCAAGGGAGAAGTGCCTTTCTACATCCTGCTCTTCATCCACCACGCAGCTGCTGAGGGCCTTCTTGTGGGTCTGGCGTTGGAATATCTTCTCCTCTATGGTCCCCGTCTACAGGAGAGAGAGTCAGAGATGAAGCACGGTTGGGACACTAGTGTTAAAGGAGCCCTGCATTGGGAAAGTGTCACAGATCAAATGGCAGTAAGCTGTCAGGACCTTTTAGTGCCCTGCCAGACCAGGAGAGATGACAGGCAAGTTTTACTAGCTGCACTCCAACCACGTCCTATTTGGTTGCTGATCTAATCCAGCTCTGCTTCTTTTGTCTTTTGCCATGGCTACAGGAATGGATCCAATGGAGATATGGATGAGGAAGAGGTGGAGCTGCTACTTGTGGCTGGAGCTCACACACTACACTAGGTTGTGCTGACAGGAAGGAAGCTAAAGGAGCTGAGCAGCTACAGCCACGCCCTGACAAAAACAAAAACAAACAAACAAACAAAAAAACCCACCACCATGACCTCCCCCAAAAAACAGCAACAAGGGCTAGCCCTGGGTGACACCAGCATCAGCAGTATTCGCTGGTTCACCCACACACAGATCAGTCACACCCACTGTCTGGAGGGAGATGAGATATGCAGAAGTCCAGTATGCTACATTTTTAAGGCAAAAATCTAAGAGCAAAATATCTGTTTTGCAAACATGTAATACAAAGGAGGGGGGTGGTTAGTCATGGTTTGCAAGTTTCCTAGTTCTAAAAGCAAAGGAGTTCCCTGCTTCCAGGTGCAGCCAGGTCAGAGAAGAAGTGGAACACCATAAGGAAGAGATGGGCAAAGAACATCTGTTTTGTCAAACTAAAATAATAATTGATCAAGGAACACAAGCTTACAAAAAAAAAAACCCCAACAAAAAAACCCCAACAAAAAACCCCAAACCAAAACAAAAAACCCCACAGTCTGAACTAATGAGAGGTGAAGGTGAACAAGGGCAGAGGGAACATTTCTGAGCAGCAATCACTACTGGCACTGCTGGATAAAGTGTTACAGTAGCCCGAGAAGACTAGTCTCCTTTGTGCTTTTCCTTTACGGAGCAGCTACTCCACCTGCTAACTGGCAGCCCCATTCCAAAAGCTGCTGTAATTCTGGAAATGTACTTGCTGTTTATAAAGTACACGTACACCCAACCAAAACAGACTGCAGCCTGATTGAAAAACAGCAACTGCAGCATCAGACACCCCATGAAATTAAAGAAGTCAGATGCCTAAATGACTTCAAAGGAGTATCTTATCTGGAAAGCCACAGTTGTTTCTATTTCTCAGAAGCCAGTCACCATTAGAAAGAAGGCCTACAGTAACGACCCTCCAGCTTGAACCTTCATGGTTTTCTACGGCAACACATCTAAGGGTGGGAAGCAATTAAGTCCCAATCAATTCTGGTCACCAACACAAAAGAGTTCTTCCCTGGTCCCAGTCACAGCAGCTGCAGTCTGGGCTGGCACCATGAACTCCATGTTGAGGAGGTAAGAGGAATCAGACTCACTGAAAGCAGTCGATAGATGTAGCATGTCTTCTTCTGGCCATCCCGCCACACACGAGCCATGGCCTGCTCATCGTTAGCTGGATTCCAGTCTGGGTCGAACATAACCAGTCTGTTAGCCCCAATCAAATTCAAACCGCAGCCACCTGCTTTGCTGCTTAACATGAAGATAAACTCAGGGCTCTGTGGAAAAAGGCAGGCTTGGATTAAGCTACAGAGGCAGCCATACTTATACTCATAGCATTCAGAACTGGCAGGAGAGCTGCTCACATCTGGCAGGTTCTACTTACCGAGGGGCTGTTGAATCGCTCCACAATCTTTGCTCTCTTTTTAATGGACATAGTGCCATCCAGCCGGACATATAAATACCTAGAATATACAGCACTTACTACAATCAGACTGCTGTGACCTTTACAGCATCCTACTTGAAAGAGAAAAATCTTTCACAAACAGCCTTCGTGAACAAGGGCCTGGGCTTTAGGAGCTTTTGCAGACAACCAGAGCTTTTCTGTTGAGTGGCCCCAGTAGCCAAAGCACAAGCCACATTAGTTCCAATTCAGGAACATCCGAGGTAAAAGACAGATCACAAGTTTCTGCTGATAGAAACTTTAAAAATAGTCAGTTTCTTTTACAGTGTAGGCTGCAAGTACAGTCTTGCAGGATTAAAATGAAGCCTGAAGACAAACCTTCTGTTCCTGCAGAGCTTTTCAAATAGGTCCAGTGTCTGAGTGTAGTTAGACACTAAAACCACCTTGTCATTACTGGTGCTTTTTGTAACAGCAAGGATGTAGTCCAAAACCAGCATCTTTCCTGGATAAAAAGGAAAGAAGAAAGCTAGAGCAGAAGTTCCCAAATTCCAGACCTTGGAGAGGCCCTTGGTAAGATGCTAAATACAGTCTCATGGTTGCCTGTGTTAGGCAGCACATTTGTACTGTTGAGTTCCACAGTACCTGAAAGCTGGGGCTCCACAGATTTGGTGCTGTAGCCAGCAGGGAACAAGTCCAGGGCTCCCATAAAACCTTCTTCCTCTTCCACACACTTATCATGGATAAGAGCAGGGTCTGGAGAACAGACAGAGCTCACACTGCAGAGTGCACAAGGGAGACAAAAAGACCTCCCCACCAACAGGGCGAAACCCAAACCATTACATGAGTGGAACAACTCACGATTGCAGAGCTTCTTCAGGGAAGTGATGGAAGAGAGAGATGACACACTGATTTTGCCCTCCTTCAGCTCCTCCACTGGCTTGGCTTGCTTCAGAAAGTTCTTATACAGCTCAGCCTGCAGAGGTGTCAGCCTGAAACAGAACAAGAGCTCTGCAGTCTCAGCCTGCCCCCAAACCAACCCCATCCTTCCTCCTCCCCCTACACAGTGCGTTCCTTTTAGCTCTAGTGCTCAATCTTTTAGCTACAGCAGGGACAGCCTAGAACTGCCTCCAAGGCTGATGACAGAGCATTAATATCTCAGCCCAGAGCAGGAAAAGAAGCTTGCAGATACTCTGCACAGCCCAGGGCTCTGCTGTACAGAGCTGCCCAGAGCACACCAGCTGCCTGGCAGAACCACCAGTTGTGGGTTGTCCATCCCTGCATCAGGAGGAAAAGCGACATATTGCCAATGGCTACAATCTCGTTCCTAGAGGGAAGCAGTCACCATAAGCATTGAAGGGATTTTTGCAACTTTGTAGTCGTTCCTGTTGCTCCTCCCTTTTCCCAGGCACAGTACAAGCTTTTTGGTACCTGCAGCAGACCACCTGCTCAATCTTCACCGGCAGGTATTTGGAGAGGATGTCCGAAGTTCTTCGGATTAAACACCTGCACGGAGGGAAATGAAGATCAGATGCTTGGATGACATTAAAACTCTGTTTTATCAGTATTATTCCTCACAAGCTCAAAGCCCCTTTGATATCTAATCTCCAAAAGTCTGTGACAGTCCAACACATGGCAAAGGCCAGACACCCACCATCCACACTAAGCCACACTAAGAGGCTCCATCAGCCTATGCTACAGAGCCCAATATAACCAACTGTCTGTGAGGCTTCCAGATTTGGTTCATGAGATTTGGAGGGATCAGGCATGATTCCACTTAACAGAGCCCAGTCCTTACAAGAGAAACCCATCTCTTCCTCAGACTACCAATGGCATTCTCAACTTGAGCTACAACACACCAGTGGCACAGAAAACAAACAAGGACAGGATTTAACCACCACACACCATAGACACAACCCAAAGTACAAGCAGGCAGCTCCCCACATAATAACTTAGTAGCCATCCTCAGCCAAGATGGGTTCATTGTCTGGCCCAAGATTTCAGCAAAGGGCATATCCTTCGGGGCTCTGGAAATGCCCCATGGAGCGCTTCTACTACACTTCAGAAAAGATGGGATGGACTAGAAAAAGTGCTGAACTTAGCAACCAGAATAAGAAAGAGGAGCAGAAACCCAGTTCTGCCAGGAAACATTGAAAATATGTTACAAAACCTATAGAAGACAGACAGCAGGGAGACGTGACAGCCCCAAAATCTGTCAAAGGCTGTTAAACAAAAGAATAATCTAGTCTCCAAACCCATAAGCAGTAGGATGAAAAGTAACAGGCTTAAACTGCAGTAAGGATGATTTATGTTACACATTAAGAGCATTTTCTAACTGCAAAGACAGTGATGCCCTGGAAAAGGTGTCCTGAGGAATTTGTAAGGTTTTCAGTGCTGGGTGGGGGTTAAGTAAGGGATGGTTTAGGTCTAATACCTTCTACCTTGGGACAGCAAGATGGATCAGATACCTTCTCCAGGGCGCTTCCAGCCTTAGCCTATGACTCCATGTATCTTTGCATCACTGTCTCATTTGTAATTCCTACCAAATTCAACCGATTCATCTGTTACTACTTATGTGTTTCATCTTCCCTATTTGTGTATCATGACTGTTGCACAAGAAAGGAAAGGACACAGACCTTGACACAGCCAGGCACAAGCATTCCTGAACACACTTTTACACCCCTTTTCCATCAACTATAAAAAAAAACAAATGCACCTCAAGAAGGAATAAGCTCTTCTCCTCCCAACCTCTTCCTTTCTCCTAGGCTTCTGCAAGCTGACCTGAGTCAAGGCAGGTCTGTCTCTACAGAGAGGCTGTACTCAGTGTGAAATTCAATTTACCATGACTATGAACTGCAGGATTGTATTAGTGATGGCTGCAAAAGTTCAGATTAAAAAAGAAAAAGAAATGAAGACACCAGCAATGCTGAGAATTCAAAAGAGTCTCTAGTAAGAGTTCTTATAGAGAGACAAGAGATTGCCAACAGATGTGGATAAATTGGTTGTATTCATGAATAGAAAAGAAACCAGATTTAAACAAATACCAAAAATCAACCAAAGAGAAATAAGACAGCATTTTACATCACAAAGGTGCTTCTTGGGGATCAAAAGTCACATCTCTGACACTAGTAGTCTAATCTCATTAGCCCTCCAGAGCCAGTGCAGCTATGAAAGTGTGAGCTGGACTCTTTTGTGACTTGGGCAATCAGCAGCAAAACTGAGCAACATTCCTTATACTCTTTCTGTCTGCCAGTCAACATCTGGGCTGGATGGGCCTCAAGTCTGACCCAGCCTACACTGTAGTTATGTTAACACAAATAAAAGAATGCTGCCTGACTGTTCAGATCCCGGGAGAAAACAGAAACTTAAGAGTCAAATGGTGATTCAGTATCTGAGTATATTTGCTTGCAGGAGACTGCAGCTAATTGCGCCATTTCAATATGCTATTTTTCAGACTAAAGCTACACGCTATGTAGATTTCTTAGGCAATAAATACTTGCACAATCACTTGCTGAATAGACGTAACTGGCAAGAGAATTCATTACAGCTACAACTGTAATTTCGAAAGATACCGGTGTACACCAAGGGTTTATGCAAAAGCTCTGCAAAGAGAAGAGGGATGAAGTTCACCTGTTCACAATGCCGATCAGCTCTTTAAGCCTCTCTTCTCCTTTGTGTCGCTCAGCTTCACTTGCATCCGCATCTCTGCCTTTCAAGATGGGAATTTCAAAATGTCTTTTAAATTCCTGTGCAGTCCCTGTACAAAACAGAAGCGAAAAGGTGACAACTACTACCAAATAACCTTTAATCAGTACCCGACAACCCCAGTTATCATACCACAAGCACGGGGCCCAGCAGATAAAACAAACTCTCGCCTGTCAGTATGATTTGTTTTCCCTTCTAGCCAGGAGAGATTCAAACAAGGCAGGCAAATCTGTACAACAGAAAATCATTCTGTATTCCAACAATAATCCACTGCAAAGGTCACACAATTTTAGTTAAACCTGAGTCCAGTCAGGCATGTACTGGTTTTGCTCACATTCCAGCTATACTTTTACTCCCAGATTTTGCCCTTGCAAACAACAGCACAGGCATTACGTGTGCCTGTTCCAAAATTATCTGTAATCAGTTGCTTATTACTGGTCACAGGCTGAAAGTGGGAAAAATCACTACTGCATGCATGCAATTTTGCTGGCAGTAGTTACAGTATTAAGCTCATCTTGGAAAGAAAGAACTGGAAGTACAGGGAGACTAGTCTTGCCCAAAGTAGAGGTCAAGTGTGCAGGGGAAATCACATCAGCTCCATGTAATAACTACCTAAAATTGAAGCACATGGGAAAACCACATGTAGAATATCTACCACCCCATTCCATCCTTTCCTTGAGAAATCCTGGGGGCAGAACAGCTGAACAGAAAAAGATACGGCCCAAACGCTGCTTGTAAGACTAAGAATCTGATGAGTGGTGTTTAACTAGGGTTGTGCGTGCACTAGAATTAATGAGAAGCCTCTTGGACTGGATGCCAAACAATCTGAGACAAACATGGGTGAAGAGATACAGCAACAAGGAAATGATTTACAGATTGTTTTATTTTCATTCCTTGACAGAAAAAATGACCTCTCTTGACAAAGACAAGCTGCTCCGCACTGGAAAGCAGTAGACCTGCTCCTAACCCAGTGATGCAGGAAAGGATGCAAAGACTACTTTGCTTTTAAAATGAAAACTGAGCTTGCGGACATAAGCAGAGCATAGGAGCCAGAGACAAAATATTTCAGTCTGCTACCAGCAATTGTAGAAGGTGTTTGACCCTGAAAACTCACATTAATCAGTATCTCTCCTCCAGACTCTTTTCTTTCTATCTCAGATAAGTTAAGCCCATATTCACAGGCCTCTCCCTTGCCTTAAAAAACAAGAGCAGTCTTAAGTCCAAATGCTAGACATCACCCTCAGCTGTCTCAGATGATCTGAAAGTGGGATGGCAGACCACCAGAAATTTGGGCTTTGTTGCCTAACTCTGCCACAAGGTACACCATTCCACCTTGCACCAGTCACTTCAACCTCTTGTGCCAGATGGATACAAGAGAGAGAGAGCAGGGAAAAGCTGCCTCACAGGCTGCCTCTGTACTCAACACAGAGAACATGTCACGTCAAACCCTCCTCTCCATGGAGCCTCTCCTACAAAGACATCATTCCTGGCTTAGATTTCTGAATTTGCTATAGCCTGGGAGTGTTGTGGGAAGTACCATTACAAGCTGGCTCTTCCTGCCCAGCAACTCCTACAGTATCTCCAAGGGCTTATTGTCAGAGAAATTCCTAGCCTACATGGACATTTCGGCTGACCAGTATAGCTACACAAAGATCAGCCATGTAGTACTCAGGGTTATATATTCATTTTACCTTAACCATTAATTCCCTTTTCAAAACACCTGTTAGACTGGTGTACTTTAAATTACAATCTTCTTGAAACAGAGCTCTGATGATATACAGCTTCTAGAACAGGGAAGCCTGATCTAGACTTTCTGGATACAAACTGAAGGAGAATAAGTCTCCAACCTGTACATGACCTTTCCTCTCACTAATGTCTTGGTTGCTGCTTTCACTGGCACTGGTAGCTAGGGGAGGCCTTGCCAGCAACTTCCCCCTCTGTCATGTCTCTCACGCATTCACGTCTTACCTAGGATGCCCGAATTGACAAAGTGCACCAGGCTGAAATATTCAAGCAGGTCATTCTGAATAGGGGTGCCCGAGATAAGGACTCGTCGAGGTGTATTTAAGCTGTTGAGAGCCTGGTATGTTTGGTTTTCAGAGTTCTTCAGTCTATGGCCCTTTGGAAAAAGAAAAAAGGAATGAAGCTGATAAATCCAGTGGCTCTGATGGGAAGCAGCTTGGAGATCCTCATCAACACTGACATGCTTTATCTCCCACAAGGCATCTCACCACTTTCCTGGTGAGTCCACTACATTCCTGGTAGTGGACTAAGTGTTGTATGTATTCATCTGTTGTGACAGACTTATTTCAAAGGCAAGAATCTGGTGGGAAACCTGAAGCCATTATGTGAGGAAACATGACATTACAAGCTTCTGAGACTAGGAACATCTGAGTCACACCCAGGCAAGAGAGCCTACCATGAAAATAACCACCAACCACATGGTCTAACTATAAGAACTGTTTCCTGGTCAAAGACGGCGAAATTTTCAACTACCAACACTAGGCACTGAACTCTAGACCAGTAACATTGCATCACCAAAGGTCAAAATCACAAGCCATTCAGACCACCTATATCCAGGGCTGCCAGGCCTTTGCACACTAATAAAGAGAGGTTCTGCACCTCTTACAGGGGTAATCTGAGTACAGGCCACATTTCCCATGCCTGGGAAAAGCAACTTTATTAGCATCTGAGAGCCATGCTGTAGGACAAAGCATAAGTGATGAGATGCTTTTTAAAAGTGTCACTGCTTTTAAAAAAAAATACACTGCAGAGCTGAGTATTTATTGGGAACATACAGAAGACACAAGGCCAAGGACCTGCATTCCCAGCATCCCTAGCTGCTGGCCCCATCCCAGGGGCACTGAGAGGTGTGGGAGTTACATTTGTGAGGATGCTCACTCTTTTTAAGCTCTTCTCAGCACCGTTCTAGCAAATACAAAACCAAACCACTGGGTGGCACTGCTATTTAACAAACCCCCTCTAACTGGCAGTGGAGGACACCTCAACAGTGGCTAAGGCCCCCAGCTTGATGGTTTCAAGGAGGCGGAGGGCACTTGTTTTATTTTGTCCTTCAGAGCACCTCTGGCTCTCCCTACCTATAACCACAAATAGGGAACAATACATGAAAAAACCACTCCATTTCAGCCATGTGAAAGCAGAGCTTGACAACACAGGCTTGGCAAAGCTAGATCCAGCAGTCAGCGAGCAGGGAGTCAAGCCAGGTCTGTCTCTTCCTGAACAAGAAACACTTGAGGTAACTCCTTGCCCAGCTCTCCTACCCCTGCCCCAAGCAGGAGGCTACAGAGAAGGGAAGAGAGTCCTGCCATGGGAGTGCCCTTCAAATTCCCTCACAAGCATAGAGTAAGATGGCCAGATAAAGTGGCTGACAGCAGCCAACACTACACACAAGAGCATGCACAGAATCATTTAGGTTGGAAGAGACCTCAGGAGTCTCCAGTCCAACCTCTTGCTCAAAACAGAGCCAAGTTAAAAATTACTGGGCAGAACATGAGGCCAGGCCAAACAGAAAGTACCTCTCACTTTAGCAAAGACAGACGCAAACAAATGAAAACCAGATCTGTAAGCCAGGGCACTAGCATCCCAACAGAGTAAGGCCTCTTTCAGAGTCAGAGAAAGGCAGCAGACCTCCCTTCTGCTACATATTTCACACTGAGAGGACCCTAGTAGGTGCCCCCACCCTGCCAGGACCTATGAAGTGGCCACAGTTACCACCCCCTGGATTTTCTTCATATCTCAGCTCTTGACAACACCTTCTCTTGTTCAGGCTCACCCAGTATGGATGAGCTGCTTACCCAGCACCTCTCAAACACCAGAATGGGTACTGTCCACAGCTAAACTTTGTTTCCCACTGCCCTCCCCCCTTTTAAGAAAGCTGAGCCAGTTTTGCCTGGATCTCAAGAAAACATCAGGAACAGATTCTCCTTAAAGATTCCCCTGTACCTCATCACATATGACCAGCCCAACACTGCCCTTCTGTAATGCCTCGGCATGGAGTCGGAAGGTCTCATAGGAGATGATCAGGATGGGTGAAGGCACTCGCAGGCCACGCTGGTTCATAAAGCCAACTGCAGATGGAAAGGGGGAAAAGGAAAAAAAAGAGGGATGAGGAAAACTAATAGAAAAGGGTTCAAGCTCTGTAGTCAAAACTTTTGCCTTAAAAATCTAGGAAAACCTGTCTGTTTCAATTACTCTGTAGCATCCCTTCCACGCACGTATACCCATGCTCCCTTCCCCACAACTGTCCCCATTTCCATCCCCCTCCCACCTCTGCCCACTCCTTTCCTGGCTTCTGGCTGAAGCAAAGAAGAGGCACTGGGACTGCCCTAACTTAAGCACATGACTGGACTTGGAGTATTCCAAAAGATCAACTATTACCACGCATGCAAGGGCCTGATCTAAACATGTTAGCGGAGAGACTTTCATCAGTCTCCAGAGCTCTAATGACAGCTCAGAGATCTTCACATCAACTGCTGTAGGCTTCTTCCAATACAAGATTTTGACCTAAGCCAGCCAACCACACCATTTGCAAACAGTTCTGTACCTAGTTTACGGTCAATCTCTTCTTTGGAGCCTCCATCAATGGCCAGCGGCTGGATCCTTCCCCCCAGCCATTTCTCTACTTCATTGTACCAGTTTCTCACCAGGCTGGAGGGAGACACCACCATGGCTTTCTCGATTTCAGGCTTGCAGTCTGGACTTTGCCGGAGAAGCGTCCACATGAGTGTGATGCACTGCAGGGTTTTGCCCAGTCCCATTTCGTCTGCCATGATACAGCCATGACTCCCAGGAATCCGACGGCTCGTCACACAGTCCCAGAGGAATTTCACTCCCTGCCAAAAAACTATTCTCTCAGAGCAGGATGGGGACATCAGCAGAATGACAACTTCATTACAGCTTCATTACTGCAATTCACAGGACTGATACTACAACAAACAGCAAACCTGTGTAGCACACCCCTAGGGACATGCAGTGTTCTAATGGGATAGAGGGAAATCACCTGAGATGCAGCTAAAATACAGCCACATCCGGTTTGGAACAGCATTACTGGTGCCAACATGTACCTCATAACATGCACGAAATCTTAGTACATTTTAACTGTACAATTATAACTAGCTTCCTGACATGAATTCCCAGAAATTTCTACCCTTGGCTACATCAGATAGGCCCAGGCCATCAGCTAACCTGCACCAATCACTGCAAACAGGTTAATCATCTTAACACCACCCAATTAGATAGTTTTAAAAATACAGAATCATAGAGTGAGCAGAATTGTTTCTGCTGCCTGATTAACTCCCAGAATACCCTCAGCAGCCCTCATCACTTCTGCCTAGAAGCACAATGACTCACCTGGGGACTCAAGGTCCAAAGCAGATTTAGCTTCAGAGAAGACACAGGACTGAGGTTATAGCCCACGTCACATGGTGGGAGAAGAGCTCAGCCCTGCATTAGGCTCTGACACATCACCAAGACAGATTAAAGGGGGGGGGGGGGGGGGGGGGGGCAGGGGGAGGAAGACAGACAGACTCTGCAAAATGTTCCTCTATCATGTGATGATAGAGTGTCAGAGAAAAACAGGGCATTGCCCTGGGAATGTACAAGCTCCCTGCATTGTGCCAACAGAGCAGGGAGGGAGGGACACAACCTAAACACACCTGGACATAGTCACCCCTCTGTGCTCCACTATCTAGGGCTGGAAGATGGAGCACCTTCACTTGCACTTTCAAGTCCTTTTCTTTCTTTCTTAGGCCCTTAACAACAGGTTAATGAAGTTTATTTAAGCCAGTTGAACAATTACGAAATACATTACTGACTAAAAGAGTGCATTTGACTGGGGATCCACTTGGGCGACTTCCCAGCAACTGGGCAAAAGACATGACAAAGACAGAGAGAAGCTGTACAACAGTCTGGGAGCATCATCTGAATAAAGCAGCACAGGAATCTTAGCAGGCAAAGACTTATTAGTTAGACTGGAACAGAGACTGCTTTATTAGAGATACCTAGCTGTCAAAAACACAGACAGTGTGCCTAGGACACCAACATAACTAACATTACTTGACAAAAGCACCAGCAGGCAGTATCTTACCCAAAAACACAGTGCCTCCAGCTATGTAGCCAGAGTCGAGCATTACACTGGGTCACAGGTTCAGTACCAACTCTGAGATAAAAGTACAAGCTAGAAGCAGCCTACAGCGCTCTCAGAGCCATCTGAGATCTCCCATGCACAGACACATCCAGCTTGACCTGCTTAGCCTGCAAGATCAGCAATTACAGCTTCCATCTGTGCTGCCTCTAGGCTTAAATGATAATACACTGCATCTGTGATAAACTTCAAACTCTCCAGATACCTACATTAGATATTTGGAGATTAGTACACACTGGTTCGATATTGTGATGTTACACATATTTACAACATAAAATGTTTTTTGGCACTCTCCACTGGTGAATTCCAAGTCTATGTAGGTCACGGACAGCTCATACCTACAAAGGGTAAACTCTGAATAAAACACAATGAAGTAGGAATCTACTCCACACTGTGTTGGGAACCATGGTACCAGAAAGAAGAGCTTCAGTGTTTCCTGGCTCAAAGACTACAGATCCAATTAATTCTGCTGACCAGCAAAACAGTGGTGGACAGTCTGCCCTGCCCAACTCAAGATTGGGCTGCAACGTAATTTATTGTAACTATATCCCATTACCTTCCACACTGAGTTCCACTCAGCAGAGCTACATCTCCAGACTTCAAGATAAGTAAAGGCTGGACTTTCAGCCCTGATTCTGCAAGATCCCATCTCCCTGCAGAATCTGGTCCTTTCCCAAGGTATCACTGGTGACACAAAAGTCAGCCTATGTGCTTTCCTAGACCTGTGCAACCAGTGCACAACAGTGACAGGAACTCCCCAGTTTCCACTGTCAGCTGACCTGACCTACAACCCCACAGAGAACAAGCCTGTGCATTAGGCAGCATCATGTTTAGGCTGGGAGTGCTCTGACCCTGCTGGATCAGAGGCAAGAGAAGAGAAGCGAAAGTTCTTACCCACAAGAAAGGAGTAAATTTCCACATTTTTTAAGAACAGGACTGTTGTAATACTCCCAGCATGTCCTCTTGCTTAACACAGGACAGAGAATATTTGCAGCATTCAGGCCTCTAAGAGGATGGTTAAAACAAGTGTTTCACTTTGCATTTGCAGCACATTAGAGTCTGTTAGACTGTCACAGACTGTTAGTCCATGAGGTCTATGTAGACCTCACAGTTGGTGGGTTACAATTGCAGCAGAGGAACTGCAGCTTTTTGAAATGCATCAAGTCCTCCAGCAATACCCTCAGGTCCCGATGGAAAACTTACTTCTCTCTGATGGGGCCTTAAAACACGGCTGAGGACAGGATCCACCACAACATGGACAGGTGCTTTGTCCCTGCAGGAGGCAGTCAAGGAAGAAGATGGTGTGATTAATGAACTTGGCACAGCATATGTTTAGTTTTTTTAAAATCTCACTGCTATACTGAGGACTCCCCAGTGGCATGAGGGAAGCAACTGCCAACAAGAAAGTGAAAAATGGATTAATTCCGTTTTGAGAATGAAGTCACAGGGGCCTGATCTACAATCTAAAACATCAGTGAAACCATGTATTTGGACTGTGGTTAAAACAAGGGCAGAATGTGGTTCAGAGACACACTTAAAAAGCCATTATTATTTTTCTTCTCTCAATAACAATATTGTAACTGCTTTACTGGAGAGAGGAACCCCTTCCCCTGCCCATGAAGATCCAGCTGACAGCCCTTTTAAGTTGTAACAGCAGCACAGAAGGAACTACTTAAGAATAAAAACCGTTAGACAGCATAACATATGACTGTCAGTCATCTCCCTTTGCTTGTCCCTAGATGCTGATGTTTCCTGACTAACGACTAAGCCATAAGATTTTCTAAGCAGCTTCTCCATGTTTGCATCCTCGTTCCCTGCAACAGGTTTAAGTTTTTGATGAGTGGGAGATGAAACAGCCTGTGGAAGAACGCAAACAATCCAGCATGGGTACGTTCCTTCTTTGATTGTTACCATATCTGAACCAATTCAGAGGCAGAATACTTGGAACCAAACTTCCCTTGATGTTCAGACCCCAGTTCAGACACATTTGGGAAGAAAGCACGCAAACCTACACGTACAAGGAGGTCAGAGCTGAAGCATTTGTGCTAGGTGATGACTCACTTGTCTATTTTCAGCTGGTCATGGGCACTCAGCAGCGGGGGCTCGTACAGAACCAGAGCTCCTTCCTCAAAAGGGTCATGGAGAGGACTCCTCAGCCCTGCCCGTTTGATACCCAGCGCACGCAAGCCCAGTGGCCCTGAAAGCAAACAAAGGCACAACCCAAAGAACAACTTCTTCCTGGAAGAAAGCAGAGCCTTCCCTAAGAGTCTGATTACATTTAGGAACAGTGAATTAATTGGATGCTGGAGTGGAGATGCAGGTACAACTGGTGCAGACAGCAAACCTACGCAGGGCGGTTGTTTGGCAGCACTCTGCCAGCACACGGTAGGTAGCTCCACAGCAGGGAAGAACAGAATGAAAGAACAGAGGCAAAGAAGGAGCAATGGCACTGCCTGCCACATTGGGGGCACCAAAATGGGCACAACTGGGTGCAGCAGATGCCATATATGCTGACACACAACAGCATAAGCTGACTTGCAAGGTGACTAACGGCTTCATCCCAGACCTGTGCCACTGGCATCCAACCACAAGCAGGTACAATGTCTCCCTCAGCTATCTCTGGGCATCGGAGCTACTCCTAGTATCCAAAGATGGTTTTTCTAGGTTTTTGAAAGACAAGCAGGGTTCCAGAATGTACACCTCAGCAGCTCAATAAACACATTCCCACATACAAAGTATATACTGGGTCAAATCCTCTTTTTGGATCACCTAACCCAGACTTAGCCAGAGTTGTATCTCTTATGCAAGGTCAGGAATTGATCTTTAAAAGTGATGAAGTTTTACAGCATCATAGTTAGCACCATACTGCCGTTACCATCTCTAGGGTATTATTTTCTCTCTGCTGAGAAACAGTAGATGTTTGGCCTTGGAGCCAATTTCTGTGAAAAGCAGAAACCAAGCATGAGTTCCTTCTCCTAGTATTATAATTTGATGTCATAGTTTTTTGAATGGAGACAAATACAAAAAGAACATGCATAGAAATCTCTTTTCCCATCAAAACTCAGGCAACTGTGCTCCCAGGATTGATTTTGCTTGGGAAAGATTCAAGCAGGGTCAATTTGCCTGCTGCTTGCTAAAGCTCCTTGCAAAATGAGAGCGTATCACAAGCTGAGGCAACAGTGCACGCACACCAAGAAAAGAGCACATGAAACAGCCTCATCTCCCAATTAAGAGAGGAAGATAACAGCCACAGAAAGCAGCTTCCCCAAACTCTTTTGGGGCTTGTCATTTCATAGTCAGTGTCTGCTTACAGACATATTTTTACAAGTAAAGTTTGAGTGAAACTGGTTGATCTGCATTTGAATTTTTCAGCTGGAGGGTGAGGAGGAAGAAGAGGACAAGAACAGGTCCTTTTGTTTCTGAGATCTTGTGTTTCACTGATTCAAACCAGCTGAGGCTTTGAACTTCAAAACTGCCTTGCTTTGAAGATCACCTTGAGACTCAACACACCAAGCCAAGTAGAAAGAAAACTGGCACATACTATCTTTTTCACCTACAGCCTTCTGTCTGTTAGCATCATTAGGGCATTATTCAGATGGTAAACCTTCATTGCTTGGAATTCATCTTGCTTTTGTGTTTGCGATATGGTGTACAATCTTCTGGCACTACATCAAATACATAGCAGTAAGAATACAAAATCCAATTCTGAAATGTAGGATTATCCAAACTAAACACTAGTAAGAAATATGAAGACTTTGCTAATGTGCCAGTATTTTTCTTTCAAAATTAAGTCAGGATTTCTGGAGCATATGCATCAGTGCAAAAAATAACAATAATCTCCACGGATACATTTGACAGGCCTGAGCATCATCTGTTTTACCCGAGTCAGTCAATACAGACAATCCTTAAACCTCCTCATCTTACCTTTATAATTTGGAATGGGGACTTTGAAGGGTTTGGACAAAATGCTGCGGATAAAAGCCTCCTAGGAATTCAGAAAGAAAACACGCTTAAGAAGTCTGAAATCAGAGATTGCTTGAGAAGGCAAGCCCAGGACATTTTTTGAGAACTCAATTTTGCCAAGTGCTGAGAGTACCTCTGTTCAATCTATTCAAGCTTCAACTCCAACTATTTTCAAGAATATCCTAAAGGAAGAAAGTAACAAACCAGCACAATTCCCCCCACTGACTCTGCTTTTCGAAACTATTTTCCTTTGCGTTTTCTAATGCATGAAATTGATTTTTTGTAACTCCCATCTTCTCAAATCCACTGGCATTAGTCACTTCTTTAAATGCTATTGCTTCCCCCTGCCTTGGTAATTCAGGCTGGCAATTCATTTCCTGTAAAGGATCTGGGTTACCATTGTAGAAACTTCCATGCCAGACCAGCAAGCACCCAGCCAGTCCAGCACCCGGTCTCCAGCAGTGGAAGCCCAGAGAGAACCGGGCAAGCAGACAGCACTTGAGCTATCTGTGTGGAAAGCTACCAACGTCCCTGGGCACTGTCCTTCACCTAGACCCCAGAGAACTCTCTTACTCAGGATTTCCATTATAGAAAGTACCCCCACCACACCTCCTTCAACATGAAATGGTTGGAGCTCGCAAAAGGTGTCTCCTAAAGACTCTGCGTACACGTGGCACTTCCATAACACCTCTGATTAAATGGGTCCATGGAAGCATTTGGACTCCCTTGATGAATGTGCTCCATATACAACCCACCTGCGATGGTGTGCTAGCAGTAACACCCACTTACATGTTGACTGCTATCCAGGCAGTGAGGCCTGTTGGTCAACTGAGCCAAGGGTTTCCGGAAAGGCGACCTGTAACATTCTCCACTCTCTGTCTCACTGACAGGCTTCTGTCTCTTACGAGTCTGAAAAACAGAATCAAGACAAAACAACTCAGGGGCAGCTAGTGAGACCAGGAGATAGATGCATTGCTGTCACGCTCAGTAAGCACCTAACCACACAGACAATCCACCCAGCCGGCTGAGTATCTCTGAACAGACACAATCATTACTCACACCCACTGCCAAAGGACAGAGCCAGCAATACCACCAAGGTCACCATGCCCTACAGTTTAACCTGCATGAGGGCTAAAATATTCTCCTAATTACAAAAATAGCTACCACCTTCCAATCTGTAAAAGAGCAGGCTGGTCTGTACTAAGATTCATGCCTCTCCCCCCCAAAAAAGCAGAAGAAAAAAAAAGGAAGGGTTAATAGCATGGAACAAACTACATGAAAGTCCCCAGAGGCTCCCGTGGCATCTGTTGTTACACAGGTGAAAGGCTTCACGCTGAAACCTAAATTTCAGACACTTAGCAAGGCATGAATATAAGTCAGTCATTGATCTGTCTCCTGATTTACACAGTCCTCTTCAGATTGAGGCATGGTTTTAACCACCTGCTGGCATAGAAAAAGGGATTTGACACAGAAAGCACTAGGTGAGACTCTTTGACCTGTATGACATAGAGCACTGCATCGTAACATTCTGTTTTGTCTTGAACATCTATCTGTTCTTAGTTACCAGCCCTCTCACAAAACACTTGGAAGCTCTCCCAGGGCTAGTTTTTTCCATAACCACAAAGCATCATCTATACACAACGATGTTTTCCACCAACTACATGCCCAGACACAAGTTTTCGCCAAACAGATGAAAACGGCGAGAACCTGGGGCCTGATCCTCAATCCCCAGAAGACGGGGCGATAACAACCTCCCATCAGGCACCAGGGACCGACCTGGGCAGCCGCGGGACCGCGGCCACCGCATCCCACATCCCCCTGCCCGTGGCTGCAGAGGCTCCGCTGCCCGCCCCCCCGCCCCAGCACGCCCCTTCAGCCAGGGGCGAACAAGCCGTTCCCCCTCCCCGGCGCGGCGAGGGCCGAGCCCGCCCCAACCCCGCCTGAGCAAGGCCGACCTCGACGCCGAGGGGTGCGGGCGTTCTCCTCCCCCCCGCCGAGGCCGCCACGTCCCGGGGCCCCTCGCTCACCGTCGGGGGGTGCCGGTCCTCCTCCTCCTCCTCGTCGCCCGCCTTCCTCTTGGCCAGCTGGCTGGGGGCCAGGCTCCTCCTCTGGAAGAAGGGCACAGCACACACCCTGAGGGGGCGGCGGGGCCGGGGGGACCGCGCAGCCCCGTGGCCGGGCCCGGCCCGGCGCCCCCCGCCCGCCCCGCACTCACCATCGCCTCACTGGGGAAGGGGAGGAGGGGGAGCGGTACCGTCCCGCGCGCGGAGCGGTTCGCGCGCGCCGGGCTGGAGGCGGGAAAGGCGGTGGGTGGGCTCCGCCCCGCCCCGCCCCTTCTCCAAGGCAACAGGCATGGCCGAGCGAGTGCCGAGCCGCATCGACGCGCTCGGGACTCCGCTGAGGGCGGGAGGAGAGGGGACGCGACCGACGGGCGGGCAGGGCGGCAGCGGCCTGCTCACGGGGCACGGAGCAGCGGGGAGAGGAGGGACGGGGCCTCCACTGGCGCCGCCCGCCCCGGCTGCTGGAGCCCCCGCGCCGGGCCGCGGGCAGGGGCCTCCCTGCAGCTCCCCGGTAACGGGGCAGGGGCCCTCGGGCCCTGCTCATGCTCCCTCGGTACCAGGGATGAGGCGCTGGCAGGAAGGTGGGTGCCGTCTCTGCACAGATGAGAGCTTGAGCTTTAAAATGAAGGAAGTTAGACACTGCGTGTGAAGGCAGAGCCCCACGGCTGTAGTGACTCCTGCTAGCAGGAGTTAAATTAGCGGGTGTTGTGACAAAAGCAGGTGGGTCACCCCTCACACCGAGAAAAGAGTGTTGTGGAGAGGGAGGTGCCTTCCCTTTACGATCATGTTTCAAAATAGACTGATGCTTTTGCACAATTTTATGTTATTTTACGTACTTACCTATTCAGAGTGTGGCTGACCCTAAAGCCTTGATTATGGACCAGCATCAGTTTGTGCACTCACAGAACAAAAAGATAATCCCTTTGGTACATCCTGAAGGGTATTTGTGGGGCTTCAGGGTGAAAAGCAAACTCAGAGCAGCAGCAATTTGAGCGTAGATTTGTTTTTCTTGAAAGAGAAGGGTGGGGTAGTCCTCAGGAAAGAGCGAGGCAGTTCCTGTTCCATGGATCACAGCTGACATGACAAATGAGGACTGGTGCTCACCAAGCAATTTAAAGGACAAGCTTTTTACAAATTGCAAAACCACAGCATTTTGGAGACAGCCAGATAAATTCTCCTGGCTACACAGGGGAAACCCCAAACAACTCTATGAAATAAGCCAAGTCCTCTGATCCATGCAGTTAACTCTTCCATTGGCAACCAGGGAAGGCACCCTCAGGGTGAGATTCCCACACAGCCTGTGATACAAGATGTGCCTCTCGCAGGACTCGGAGCGCGTTCTCCGGAGCCAGTGGGTTCCCAGAGACCTCAGTGGCTGACAACGTTAATAGATCTTGGGAAACTCATCAAATCTCCAGATGCTGTTCATGGAGCCTCTGGGGACAGGCAGGGAGTGAACGTGGCCTTCAGTGCAGTCCAGCGAAGCAAAGAATTCAATATGCAATGCACTGCAGCTCTCAAAAGGACTGTCTTTCCTTCCTCCTCCAAGGAGGGAAAGGAGAAGGGTAAGGATGGATTTCCCCTTTGCAGGTTGTTTTACTGGTAAACTTGGGAAATAAATTAAATGCAAAAACACTTCAGTCATTTCCAGTTGCACAGCTGACCTTCTTAAACATCAAGAAGCACAAGAAGCTCCTTTGGCAGTATCCCCAGCTCAGCTACATACTATTTTTCTATTCAGTTTATTAAACATCTATGTTAATATGATGCATAATATGTTATGCACCTTTAAAACATGGACCATAAAATAGAGTGGGTATAAGACAAAGCCAAATTGTTGCATCTTTAGGACGTGAGGTCTAAGTGGGCATAGATTCCCTGCAGCCATTTACACCTCCCGAATATCTAGTACCTTAACTTTACTTTTCCCCCGTCTTTTTCTTTTAGGTCCAAATCCATTTGTCAGTATTTTATTCCTGAAGTGCTTTCAGAGCTCAGTGACGAATGTTAGATGTTGCAATTACTGGCTCACTGGGCAGAGAGTGGTTCTATAGGAAGGTAATTGGCTATTTTTCCTGGCATGAATAATATTCACATTAATAGCCTCCCTCACCATGGCTTCAAGAGCAATTCTTCTGCGTGCTTTTTGCCTGTAATAGGAACAGACACATTTTCTGGCCCAGGCCAGGCTGGGTCAATAATAAGAGGAAGGGGAGGCAAAATGCTCCTTCCTGCTCCACATAGAGCTACAAGAAAGATCTTAGTCGTCTTACACCCAACACAGAACTGGTGAGGACTCCATCCTGTGACAGGTTTTCTCTTCTAACCATTCATGACAAGTCCCAGAGGGAAATTTGGGGTGATGCTAATACCTGAGCACAGCCAGCCCACTCGTAAGCCAGCCATGCTGCAAGCCTGAGGCAAGGTGGGCATGCACGGGGAAGATTCCCTGTCTTCCCAAAGAAGCTGGCTAAGAGATACAGCAGAAAGAAATATTTCATTCTTTCTCCAGAGGCGACAGGAGCAGCCAGGGACAAGGTCAGCGACAGCCCTTTCTGGTGCTGTGGGTCCCAGCGCAGACGCCGTTCTGCACGCTCTTTTCCACTCTTCTCTCCAAACTGGCACTTTCAGGCAGAGATTAAGTCCTCCCCTCTTCCCCCTTTCTAATTACACAATTTACTCCTTTTCTAGCTGTAATCAGCTCCCATTTATACAGCCCTGAGAGATCATAGGATAATCACCATGGGGAATAATCCTGTGATTTCCCTTGCCATCTCTGCAGGATGCTGAGTCTCTCCAGTATGAGCAAGGCGAGGGGAGGACGCCAGACATCTTCCTCAGGGACTCTACAGGATTAGGCCAAAAAAACAGTCAAAAAATAATTTAAAAAATTGTCAAACAGAGCTGTCTCCCAGTCACCACCGTAGTATGAACTCATAGCACTCCCTCAGTGTCAACCACTACCGCACCTCAGTGGGACCACTATTCCACCCAGACCCTGGTGGATGCAGCAGCTCTCCAGTGACCTCCCTGATTTGTGGGATCTCTCTTCTTTTACACACCATCTTTTTTTTTTTTTGAGGCTCCTTCCTTTTGCTGTGGAGTGCAGGCTCTCCCCAGTTCCCCACAGAAATTTTTAAGAAATGCATTGCAGGAATTGGGGCCTCACATCCAGCTCTTTGCAGGAAGGAGTAAGGACGGGTCCTGCCCAAGAGAGCCTGTGACCTTTGTAGCAGGCAGAAAACAGCATGAGGGAGGGATAATGTGAGAAAATGTCTCCTGATGGAAGGAAGGACACCTCAGACCTCGTCTAACAGCTGCAGCCATTCTGCAATGAAAAGCAGAGGTAAAAATCTGTAATTACTATAAGAAGGGCAGAGCTACAGCTTTAACAAAATTCAGCAGTGCCACCTGGATCTTCTCAGGTGAAGCTCTGAAGGGACCAGGACTGCAGGATGAAGACCGCCATGCACCAGGGTAGCTTGGCCATATTCAGCTGGGAAAGTAATTAGTTAAATATCCTTCCAGTTAATTCCTTTACAAACCACGAGAGGGAAACTGAGTACAATCATACCAAGTTGCTGTCAGCTGGAGTTGTGATCCCGTTTCATCACCGCCAGAGACAGCTCAACTGCCCTTCCACCAAAGCCACTTACTGAGAGAGGAAACATTAAGTGCGTTAAAAATATTAACTTCAGGGAGAAAAATCTTTTTCCTCTCTGAAGGTCAGGTGCCATTCAACACGCAGCCGGGCTGCACGCTGGACAGAGGCAGAGCTTCAGCAGCGAGGATCCCAGCACTGCCGCTGCTTTTGGCACGTTTGCATGAATATCACCTGAAAGAAAACTGAGTCACGAGCCCAGACTGATGCGAGTTGGGCAGCTGACACACATCCCACCCCCGGCCGTCTGGCTGCTGAGCTGCCACAGCATTCGAGCACTTACGCCTGTGCCTGGCGGCGAAGGGCTGTGGCTCTGGGACTCACCCACATCCCACCCAGCCATCCCTTCAGTACCCTCCATGGCAGCCGTACAGCACCCGCTTCAGCCTGCGGCCCTCTGTGTGGTGAGCACACCCAAGGCACAGCTCTCATGTCCCGCAGCAGGGTGGCACAGCTGGGCGGCCACTGACCGCTTCGGTCTCAGAGCCCTTCACCATCGCGCATTACATATTAGATTTCACAGTTTCTTTTGATTCATTTATGACTGCTGTCCCTTTGGCCCCAGTGGTACCTAATCCTTATTACTGTTAGAAGAAAAAAAATAAATCTTTGCTAATCTTGTTTATTTACAAAAAAAGACCCACAAAATCCTATTTCCTTAAAGTGGCAAAGGCAAAAGGAGCAGGGAGAAATTTCCACAGCAGCTACTTCAGGGAGCTGTGAGCCCCAGGAATGCTGCACACTCACCTGCTTCCTCACGGGTTTGGTGCTTCCCTCTCCAAATACCTCCTTGCCCCTGTGTTGGAAATCAAGACGACCTCCCCTCAAAGCCAGAAACCTCTGCACCATGCTGAGCCACACACCATGTATTAAAAGCCACAAAGTGGAGAAGTGACCGGTGGCACAGAGGCAGGAGGAGGACGTGGGATGAACAGGGAAGCAGGAAGATGGATGGCTTCCAGGAAATGCAACAGTCTCCTCCAGGTACTAAGCCCTGAACTTTCTCCTTCAACGTTGTTGCTGCATCCAGCTCTAATCAGTCTCTCTGTCCCTAATTTGACATTAAGCAGCTGATTTCTTTTCAGGCTCGTGGCAGTGGCTAAAGAGTATCTGGAAGCAGAGGCTCACCCACCAGCCTGGGTTTAGCATTGCTCACCTACAAAGTGATATCCCCCCCTGCTCCGAGAAAACCATCAGCAACTTGAGTGCTTCAGCTGCTTCCCACTCCATGGAACTGCTTTCAAGAGCCAGCCCTTCATTCAAGAAGGTGGCTGTCCCCATGGGGTACTTCCCCCCTGCACCACCTTTGCTTCTAATTTAATTTTTTTGCCAAAATGTTTTTAAACATGCATGAGTCTGACTCAGCAACCCAAAATATTTCATTTGATGCAAAGCAAAATGTTCTATTTTGTTTACAAGCTAATTAGCCAGTCTTATCTCCCTCACCTTTATAAGCACAGGCAAGCCAACAACACAACCTGCAAACATTAAAAAGCTCGGTTTTAAGAAATGTCAGAGTCAAGCTGTGCTGGCACTTCCAAAAACACATCCCTCATTTCTTAAGGGGAGGAGGTGAGGCCAAAATGACTTCCCAAATTCAGCTTGATTTTGAAAATTGGTTTAACCCTGCTGAAGGTCCATTTTTGCAAGAAATTTACAATCAGTTGCAATTTTCCTTGCCAAGCTCAGACATTTACAGAGCACTCAGAGAGCCGCAGAACAAATCCAAGGGCAGATCTTAGCCTTATGACCAGGGACAGCCCTGATCCCCTTGGGTCCTCACCAACCACCCAGCACCGCCACCAGAATTATTTGGGGCTGCATTCAGGGGTGCTGCTCATGGGTACAAACACACCTTTTTGCAAGTCCAGTTGCAGGACCAGGACTGAAATAAATAGGATTGCAACCATCTTCCCATAACAGCTACCTCCATCATGTGACTTTTGTGATCTACAGAGAAACACCCACCATAGTAATTCTGTCTGTGAAAGACGGAATATATATGCATATATAATACATACACACACACACTTACTTTCTAAGCAGTTAATCTACCAAGCACCCTCTACCACATTTGGAAATACATGCTTATCAACTTGCATGACCAAGAAAGACTTTTCTGCAAATGGGTTTTTCTCCAGGGCAGGAGAAGTTGCTTCCCTCCTTGCTGCCTGAGCTCCACAGAAACCAAGTACTGGCTCCCTTGTGAGAACACTTTGGCCCCTGCATATGATTTTTGCGATTTATACAACCTCCAAGGGCCAGGAGCAAGGCTGGTTGGCAGCAAAGGCGCTCTCTACTCTGAGACCTGGGTTTGAGGAAACTGGCTTGATGGGTGGTGGAGGTACATCTCTTAGAAGACGTCTTCTGAAGTGTGCGTGGTCCCCAAACACTGCAGGTCCTCTATTTAAAGGGGGGCTGGCAGGTGTTGACAGACAACAGGGTTTTCAAATTATTTTTGTGGTAGCATGTGGTCCTTCCCAGACCTGCCCATTACAGTGCCAAGTTGCCCCAGGTCCTGTATGGCTCCAGTGAGCTCCAGGGCTTGGGAGCTCACAGCATGGACCATGCAACCTTAAACACACCTGGTCTCACGAGGTGGACAGACCGTCACATTGCTCAAGCAGATACTCCTGAGCTACTAAGGGAAGTGTCACCCCTAACCGCGTGTGACTCTCCTCAACCACTTTGTCTTTGCTTAGAGAAGTCCTTCCTCTGGCAAGAGGCAAAATGTGCCTCTCTGCCCCTGCTTAAATCTCAATAAAAAAAAAAAAATCTGGCTCCTATAAGTAATGGCTCAGGACAGAGGAAACATCATTTCATTGGGGCAATTAGCACAGTCTAATTAAACCCTAGTCTTCTGATCAGGCGCTGCTGATTAAGTGAGTTGCAGACACTCTGGCTTATATTAACGAAATGAATCAGTTAATTACATGACAATCAATATGAAGCAAAAAGTAGGACAAGCAATTTGCCTTTAAATGACCATCTAAATTCATCAACATGATACATGTTTGTAAGTGTTAAGGGAAGGGCCAAGACATGAGAGATCTCTTAGGCACTAAGATAATCATTTCTGATAGCTGCAATTCATGAAAAGCAGAGAACGTACAGCATCTCCCTGAAAAAATAATTATTTTTTAATAATAGTTTACAAAACAAGCAGGGCACCAGTGAACTTAGCTACTGGGGGGAAAAAAAGCCTTCAAAACCATAGCTCTTTAATAAACTGAAAGTCTTAGTTTGGAGTTGTGACCTAAAATGGTCAGCATTGCTTTGAACCAGAGACATTGTGGTCTTGAATGATTATCTGACTTAGAGCTCCCATCCAAATTGAAAACCTTGGTGAAGTGGGAGCTGGAGAATGACATTGTTAAAGAGGCAATTTTTACCCTGAAAAGCTTACAGCCTGAATGGAAGGACTTAAAAAATGAAGGGGAAAAACTATTTTGTGGAAAATACAGAAATATCTGTTGTTCTTATTTTGCAGGGTTCAAAACAGGCAGACCGTGAGGGATTTTCAGCATTTGTAATGAGTGCTTTTAATCTTTTTTAAAAAAAAAAAACAAACCCAAACAGAAAGCATTATCAAGATGGCTATTGAGAATTTCTCCTCTCTGAAAGCAGGCTTTTCAGTCAAGCTAAAAAGCAATAACATTTTCAAGAAAAAAATTCAGTGAAAATGTCATAAAAAATGAAATGTCTGACAAGCACAACAATCTTCCCAGCCTTGAAAAAAGGGATTGGGTATTTTATTTTTTACTTTCTGCTTTATGATTTTGGATGGCTGGATAATGCAGAATTAGGAAGGTGACTTTTCCTTCTTCCAGAGATGGAGACCTGAGGACCAGAAAGATGAGTCTTACCCCAAACCATGCCTGCAATCACTGACTCATTTAGGTGAGGAGGGACCTCTAGAGGTCTCTGGTCCAACCCCATGCTCCAAGCAGGGCCAGCTTCAAAGATTAAATCAGTTTGCTCTGGGCTTTGTCTGGTTGAGCTTTGAAGATCTCTGAGGATGGACACTCCAGCACCTTCATCCCAGTCACAGAGAAATTGCACCCAAATTTTCAGCCTCAAGGTTCAGTGCCCTGATGAAAAAATGTCCTAATGCCCCTTACTGCCCTGGGATTGTCATGGAAGAAATCCAGGAGGGCTGGCATACGCAGTGGCATCTACAGTCTCAGGGGAAAGAGCCTCAAAAAGAAAGAGGTGTGGGCCAGAGCTTTTTGAAACCTTCAGGCTCTGTCCACAGCCTTCAGTAGGGACATGGGTAATCGAATGTGGGTGCTCTCCAAAACAGCCTCATCCAAACCAGCCGTGCTGTAGACACTCAGCCCCACCACAAGCCAGCCTCCAAGCTGTGATACCTGGTTTGTTATCCTTGTTTATTTTCCCCCCATTCAGTCTGCTAACAATTGCATTTCTGGGGGCATGGGGCTCATTTATGAGTCTCTGCAGCAATAAAACAAAAAGGAAGAATCTCAATGCCACAACCTGAATTGCCAGGCAAGGAATTTGCTTGCCATTTGTGGGCAATCATTTGCCATTTTGCATGAGAAGTGGATAAAGCTACTGGGGGACTTTCAGCTCCAAAAACCACTAGAAAAAACCTGCCAGGAAGCAGAGGAGAGCGGATTGCAGTGAGACGGCTCGGCTGTCCCAGCGGCAGGTTTTACTGGCGCTAAGAGCTCCAGGCTCCTGGAATCGCTTTCCCAAAGTCTCTCCAGCTGGCTGCCGAGGTAGAGCCTGCAGAGAGTTGAGGCAAATACCTTTCATCTTTTTTAAGCTTTATTTCCGAAGGAAGCAGAATTATGCTGCTGTTCTCTCTTTTTTTTCCTAATAACTTTTAAATCCTTTGGCTGCTTGCACCAAATTTTTCACAGGGGGACCAGACGTGCAGTTCTGACAAGTCTGGAGTAAACAGGCAGCTGGGGAGAGGAGAGAGAAACTAAGCTAGCACAAAATGCCTCTCGTCGACAGTCACACCGGAGCATGAAACATCTCATTTACTGGGCACCGTGGCATCCAAGCAGAGCTCAGCCTCCAGGAATAACTCCGTGGGAAACGAGGTGCACCGGTTCAGCCCATCTGTCTCCCAAGTAAGTTGTCCTGCTTTACGGCAGGGTTTTGCAGTTTGCTCTGAGCAATGCTTGTGTGCAAGCAGCCATAAAGAGTTGATTTCTAGCACAGAAGGAGGTTGTGCTCAGGGTTTCTTTAGTCCACCCCATGTGCAGCTGCTAAAGAGCTCTCCTACATCCTGGGGTGTATCATCAGGCATAAGCCATCAGATGCATCAAGGCAGCCCTCCTCTGTACACAGCGGCAATACCGTGCAGAGTTTTGGGTACCCAGTCTCAATGGGTCAGGAGGTGAGAAGAGTGACCAGCGTTATCAGAGCCCTTGAAAACAGGAAGTGCAGAAGGAGACTGAAAAGGCTGCGATTGTTTTCGTCTCAGAAAAGGGACATATGAGAACAATCTGCAAATTTGCAAAAAGTTCTTGTGAAGAAGGGAGTCTTCTCTGTGATCACAACAGGTAGGAAAGGAAGTGGTAGGCTTCAGTTGCAAGAGGGTATGGGTTAGAATTAAGGAGAACCTTGCCAAGAGGAAAAGTAATCCTGTCTGGACAGGGATGGCGTTCCACCATTGCAGTTTTTAAGAGCAAGCAATACACCCTTCAGCTGGGTTTATGCTTTGGGTGGAGGTAACCCCTAGACCTACCTCCTGACCTAATTTCTAGTTGTCCATAAGGAAGCCACCGTCACTGAGGACACCACCGGCAGCCTAACACACAGCCTAACACACTGCCATCTTTTCTGGCAGTGAACTTCTAAGAAGTTCTTCTAGAATAACTAAGAAGAACTTCTAAGAGTTCTTCTTAGAAGAACTCTTCTAAGGTTCATCCTCAACCTTAGAAGAGAGGATGACGGTTTGTCAGCTTGCCTGGTGTGCTCAGTGCTGCACAAAGCCCAAGGACAACTCCTGCCCCATTGCTCTGGACAATAAGGATGCTGTGAATTCCAGATTGTCATTCACGCCTAAATTTCCTATCGGTATTCAGGAAAACCTTGGGGCTTTCCTCCATGCCACAACTAAACTACAGTGAATTAGCATTTTAAAAGCTCTGCTGAATCTATATTCGGTAAGAACAATGTGACTGTTACTAATTTAAACTTGGCCAAACCACTATCCCACTATGTAGTGGAGAATTTCAGTCTGGATCTGGACTTTGCCATCTCTGTCCAGGACATTTGACTGTCTGGAGTAAATCAGCCCTTTCAGCTTGAATTGTAAAACTGCATTCACATAGGAAGCACCTATTACACAGACCAAAAGTCTCCCTGCTTGCCAGAGCAAAGAGGCCATGCACATGTCCAAAATATACATGCAGTGCATATGAATGCACATGCTGGACACCAGCAATGCCCCTCTGAACATCGGGAAGAAGTCTTTTCCCCTTCAAAGGCAGCCTACTAACCTGTTCTTCTTGGAGAGTCTCTTTTGAAGGCACAAGGACCCTAAGTCAGCTGATTGTGCCAGACAGTCTAATCAGCAAACCTGGCACGTTCGTGTGCAGAAAAGGAAAAAAAACCCCTTGATCACTACTTGCCTTTTACCTTAACCAAGCCTGCCTTGATCTCACAAAACCCAGGGTGCTTGGAGTACAGAGGCACAAGTTCAAAGAGACAGCAAGAAGTTAATCTGAAAGCAAAAGGTGCTCTTCAGGCAGGCGGGAAGGAGTAATTAGAAAGCACAGCTATTCCAAAGCTTCAATAAATGACATCAAGGCAGCCATTATACACTCACTAAAGCACGAGGGTCCTCCACTCCTGTCAATCAAGAAAAAAACCAAGGCTGTAGACACATGGGCCAGACTGCAAAGGCAGGAGCTGGTAGGGCTGCTCGCCACCCCACTCAAGCAGGCAAAGGCAGAGACTCAGGAGGTGAGGCAGGAAACGAGCAGCTTCAGGAGGCCCACATCTGTCAAGGCTTTTTTTCTGTTTTAGTTGTGCCTCTCCTACCCCTTCCACCGTCAACATCCACTGTGTTCCATGAGCTCCATGGAGCTCCCTGGGCTTCAGCTTTCCGTAGGCAATGTCCCGTTTTGGTGTTACCCATCCAAAATGTACTGACTTTTTAGTTCTGCATTTTAGTTATTATTTCATTTCACCTTCAAAAACTATAGCCTGTCCCACTCTGGTCCTGGGAAGCCTGGTGACAAATCAAAGGGCACTTACGCTTTCATATCTCCCAGTCCCAGGCAAATGTAATGCTGGATTCAGGATCAGATCCTGTCACTTCAAAACTGCAGATGCAGAAGGAGATTCCTTTCTGCATAATTCTTCTGTCTCTAGCTTCTTGTCTGTAAAACGCAGCTAATCATTGTGCAGCTTTTGTCTATTTAGGCCGTAAGCTCTTAGGGGCTATCCAAGGACACCGTATGTGAGGAGCCCCTCCATCAAATGGCAGATGACTTGCCTGAGCTGAATGCAGGCAAGGTTGGCAGTGAGAGATGGCATCTTTTATCAGAAAAATTGATTCACAAAAGCCAAGAGGAGCAGTTTTCTCTCCAGCAAGCAACATCAATACACACATATGGATCCAGAGCTAGTGTTTCTCCCACAGCATTTCACCACCCCGCTTTCAACATCCCTCTCTACCCTTGTCCCGTAGCAGCGTGACATTCAGACAACTGCTCCCCGGCTCAGGCTTTTCGCATCCTGCAGCCAGGCCTGAATCCCACATGGCGGTGATGCAAACCCAAAACCTCTCTCCTACACCAGATGTGTGCCAGCTGCAGCTGAGCAGCACAAGCTGCGATCCTCCACTCAGCTGCCTCTGGCCGAAGGAGCAGGCGGAGGTTGTGGTACCCTGCCGGGGGTCAGGAAGGGAAGGGGTGCCGCTGAGCACCACAGCACGTCCCTTCTGCAGACCGACAGCTCCTCTCTCTCCTTCTCCCCCAAGCCCAGGAGGCACCAGCCACATTACGCAGCGTGATGCAGCTTCTAATCCTCGAGGGCTCGGAGAATCACCTGGACGCTGAGCAGGCTCCCGCTGGAGTGTGGGAGATGCCCATGTGAGTGTGTGATCCCTGCTGCCATCCTCTGCTGTCAGCTCTGCTCACAGGCAGATCTCTGTAAGCCTCCCAAGCCACTGTGGAGCTGGGGCTGCCGGGAACAGTAGGAGCCCTTTCCCCTTCTGTAAGCACTGATCCCTCCTAAAACCTGAAGCGATTGCATTAATCAGTTTGCTTCGAAGTAGGCCATGCTGAATGTGTTTGAGCCTGGCTGATAAAATGGTGAGAGGAAGAAGTGCAAGGAGATTAGAAAGGAATCATACTTAATTTGGGAAGGTCTCTGAAGATTTATTCCAAAAGCATGAAAGCCATGGAGAACGCTCCTGCCCAGAGATTAAAGATGCTCTGACTCACATTTCTGAGGCCTGACAATAGCTTATTCAGGAGAGCTGCCTGCAGCCACGAGACAGAGGATACAGTTTTCCCAAAGCATTTCAATTTTCAAGAGAAAAAAAAAAAAAAGACTAGACTTCATTAGTTTCACCAAATAACATGAGATGCCATGGTTCCCATCTCTCTTAAAGCTGGTTATAGATCCCTGCCCTTTCATAGCCTAAGAAAAAACAGCCAGCAGTTGGTGACAACTTCTGAATCACCATTTTCTGGCGTTTCCTATTGCATTTGATCTCCAAACAAAAGCAGAGCTAAGAAGCCAGTGGAAGGCCCTTGCCAATCAGAGGGGAATGCAGCAACCATCACCCCTTGCCTGCCATACCCCTTCATGTCTCCTTCTTCCACAGAAGTGAAGTCCAGGGGCTAAAGGTGTACAGCTGTTTTACCACGTTGGCCTCTTCCAGGCCACCTGGTTCTCCCTGCTGCACCGTCAACTCTGTGAGCACCACACGACGCCCGAGCAGACGTCCCCATTCTGCGATCCCATGGGTGGCCCACTGAGCCCTGGGTGTGTGGAAGGTGGCAGGACCTCAGCATCTCTTTCCCCGCAAGCTCGTGATGGCCCCACTGTCCATGCCAACTCCAAGAGAGCCTCCAAGGGAAAAAAGGTGGCACCTGCAAGAGGGCACGTGTAGGAATCGGTCTTGCATTTTCTGCTTTGCTCCTCTCATCGGGTACCGAAGGGAAGGGGATGGTGAATTTGGGAGAGACGGGATGGCAGGCATAGGGAACGGTGGGATTGCTGCCAACAGACTGCCCATGCTGGGAATCCCTTTGGGAGTGCTGGTGTAACCAAGCCTTGGGGATGAGCAGCAGGACAGCTCCAGGGCACCGGGAAGAAGGAGTCAGAGTCAAAGCTTGACTGATGTGGGCACGACTTTGACATCAGCTCTTACAACCGGTGTAAACACGGCCCTGTGTTTTTACTCAGAAGGGCCTTTTGGTAGATAACCCAGTGATGTGGCTGGTGCTCTTGACATCAACACCATCGAGGTGAAGGCTGATGTGGGGCACACCATTTGGGAGGTGTCAGCTCTTGTCTGTGGAGGTCAGGCTGCTGCTTCAGAGAGTGCTGCCAGCAGGGTCCCTCTGCACAGGGCCCTGTATGGGACTGCACACCAGCAGCTCAGGGGACAGGGGGAGCAGAGGGCAGGAGAGCAGCCATGGCACTGTGTTGCCGATGCACGAGAAGTTCCCTTGCATCGCTGTGCAGCAGATCATCTTCGATACAACATTACAGACGGTCCTTTCTGAGCAGCTGCCACTGCTGCTCCTTGTTCTGTTCTCCAAGATAGCTGGAGCAGAGACAAGCCTAGCCCCATAAAAGGCTCTGCAGAGTTTGTTTTGATCTTCCTGCTGATGGGGAAGGACAGCCAGAGCCTGCTGAACAGAAAAGGCTGTGTACCAGCTCTCGGCGTCCAGGTAATTGTACTCATCTCCCATCCATCATCCCAGGAACGGCAGCCTCTGTTGCCAGGCGTAATGCCCTTTATGCCATTTCTTTCATGGAACAGGCTTGAAATTGATTTTGAAACAGAAGCAAGAGCCTGTATCAATTTTCCCCTTGGAGGTGTGACAGTGTGTCTGCTTTCTGCCAGGTTAGGTGATTTTTGTTCTCTGCTGTATGCGTGCGTGTTCCCCCGGCTCTGTTCACTGAGACAGGTAGAAAGGATCCCATCTTTCCGAAGTTGGGCTGGGGGGGAGAGGAGATGACCGATAACATGACATAGCAGAATGACAGCCACCCCCAGACTTCACGCTGTGTCCGTCACCTGAACCTCACTGGCTTTGTTTGCCAGAGGAAGGGTTCAAGGAGGAGATCTGAGGCAGATCCATTCTCTACAGCTCAGTCAGCCCTTTCCAAATCATGAAATCTGCCTGCCAAGCCTCGGAAGGAAACTGAATTTAAAGGCTAATGCACAAGGTTTCCTCACTTGTGGCAAGGGGACCCCACCAAAAGGCACGCCCAGGTTTCTAAGCAGTGCAAGGTCATAGGACTGCTTTTTGATGTCTTTCTTGAGGCTCTGACCTTCCTGATTTACAATTTGTCTCTCTGACTAGAATTTGTAGCGCTAAGAACATGCAAAGAGGTGACATCCATGACCACGGGTCCCCCTGCTCTTCTGCAGCCATACAGAGAGATTAAGATCTTTTGGCTGGAGACAGAGTTGCAGAGGGGATCCAAAATCAGAAAGAGGGTGGATTTTTTTTTTTCTTTTTTTTTTTCCCGGGTTGCTTTCAGTTTAAATACTAGCAGAGCAATGAGGATTTCCTCCATTCTTAAGCAGAAGTCTTATAGCACCATCTGATCTTGAAGATTCCTGTTAACAGCACAGTGTCATTCACCAAATGCAGCTGCCAGATCTACTCCAGTGGCAGTCTGAGACTCTGCCAACTGGTGTGGACCTAAACCTGGTGTGAAGATAGTCCTCTCAGCCCCAGCCAGGATCCGGGCAGGGCTGGAGGAGCCTTCACAAGGGTAGTCTATACTTCTAAATCAGTCTGAAAATATGTTTATTTAACCTGCCCTTTAAAACCTCCACAGAATCACGGAGTCACAGAATGGCTGAGGTTGGCAGGAAGCTCTGGAGGTCACCGTATCCAACCCCCCTGCTTAAGCAGAGCCATCTAGAGCTGTTTGCCAAGGACCATGTCCAGACAGCTTTTGAGAGTCTCCAAGGATGGAGACTACAACCTCTCTGGGCGACCTGTTCCAGTGCTCGGTCACCACAATGTACTGGTGGTGTCTGGGGTAGTTCCTCCTCAGGTGCAGGACTTTGCACTTCGTGTTGAACTTCACAAGGTTCCTGTTGGCCCATTTCTCCAGCCTGTCAAGGTCCCTCTGGATGGCAGCATGACCCTCTGGTGTATCAGCCAGTCCTCCCGGTTTTGTACTATCAGCAGACTTGCTGAGGGTACACTCTGCCCCATCATCCAGATCATTAATAAAGACATTGAACAAGATTGGGCCCAGTATTGACCCCTGGAGTGCACTGCTAGCTACTGGCCTCCAACTAGACTTTGTGCTGCTGATCAACACCTGGGCATGGCCATTCAGCCAGTTTCAATGCACCCCACTGTCTGCTCATCTCCGGCAAGGGAGAGGTCTTGCTTTTGTCTGCAAATCTGTTGTCATGCTTCACTATCCTCCCTCTTGAGATTTTTTTTCTTCCTCACTGCCTTTTGAAGCTGACTTTCAAACAGTCCCTTCTTGCACCTGGCTAAACCTTGGTGCCACGTACAGAGGGAAGTGGGGAGAGATGCTGCTTTTCATGATTTGCTCTGTCACTGAAGGGAATAGCCCTGGCTTGTAGCACGGGCTCATTCAGCAGCGTTTCATGTCTGTGCGTCTGAACCTCTTCTTTTCAGATTACTCTGGGGCTGGTTTTATTAGTGGTTGATTGAGTGGTCTCAGCATGGCTCTCGTGGAATACCCACATCTTCCGTTCACTGTGGAGCAGATGGAAATGTTCTCAGTGAGACACTCATGCATATGCAGTATCTATGGAGGAAAACATCTCAGCTCTTCTTGCCGCTGCCAGCAATGCTGCCTGCCAGCTTTGGGGAGAACTCAACTGATATTTATTTGGGCAGTATCAGAAAGGAGCATTGGTGGAAAACTCCCCAAGTCATGTAAAAATGCCATTGATACTTCTGGTAGAAAATCAAATGCTGTAAATACCCTATTGAAATTGCTTTTTTTGTCACTGAGTGTTGAAATCTTGACAAAATGCTTGAAAAAAAATCCTTTGGAATGTTTTGACCACTTTTTCAAAAAGAGCGTGATTAATAAATACAATGGGCTTCTTTCCACTTGAGCAGGCCTTTGTACCTGCTGGAGTCTTCTGGGCGAACGAGATTAAGATATGAACGACTTCAGGAAGCAAAACCACCAACAGATTTGGAAAGGACAGAGCATAAAAAAAGAGTGCCACTCGCACTTAGGGATATTCTGGAATTGACATTAAGTCGTTTTTGTGCTGCCCAGGAGTTATATAGCTAAAAAAGGATGTATGAAGCAGTCTTATGATTAGAGTCATGATTTTGGTGCCCTCATGTTAGGAGAAACAAGGGAGTGAGGAAACCAAGTGGAACTGCTCTCTCACCAGCTGGAAATGGATGCTGTGGCTAACGCACCTGCCCGGCATAAACACATACGGATTTATGGCTGAGTGAATTATGACCCTGCATATTCCTATTTGTCTGTAACACAATAGACCAGCTCTCCTCCTGCTGTTCTTACTTATTGTTGGGTTTTTTTTTAAATACTAAAAAAGGCACGTTTGCCATCAGTCATGCTCATTCTCTAACCATCATCCTGGATCCAGACTGTCCCTCCACTGACCACAAACATCCTACAGTCAAAAATGTGGTGTTCTCAGCAAGATCCAAAAGCCATAAATGTTTCATTTGAGTAGAAATTGAGTTTTTCTTGATCTTTCACATGCAAGCGCAAGTTTCTGTAAATGCTATCCTCAAGCCTGTGAAATGCTGAATGGCCAAACAGTAAGGCACCAGGCTCAGGCGGTGCTTGCATTGATTAGCTGAGCCCTGATTGATGTGTGGATGCTTTATGCTTTGTTCTCTAATGTACTTTCAGCAGCGCTAATAAAATTTCCTTTGAACAAGTGGGAACAGGTGATCACACAATTATGTGTCTTGTCTGTCTGGATGATTCAGCCTCATGTTGTTGTCATAGCAGCACATCCCCATCGCGGGCTCGCACGTTGAGGTAGGGCTCTTTTGTATGTGCTGGTTTGTGATTTGCAAATAATAAACAAAACCCAGTGCCCTGCTTTGATAGAAGAGGATTTCCTGTGTTGTTGGAATTGTAACTGCATTTAAATGTGGGAGGAAAAATGGAGCTGATTGTCAACACCCTTAGGACACCCCTGTAAGGATTTCCAAGGATGCAAATGCAGCCTAGATTTGACTTTGATTTTGGAAGTCACAGAAGAGAGCTGTTAAATTTGTTTCTATATCCTCTAGAGTGAGAGTCGGGTTCCCTCCCCTTCCAAAGAAGCATGCTCTCTGGCAGTGTTGTGTCACTACTCATGCAGCATGGCCCAAGGAGCAGGACTTTGGTTATTTAACCAGTCCTGGCCTGGGGTTCTCTCCAGCATCTGTCCCACAGGTCCACACCTTGCTCTGTCTGTGCTGACCACCAGTCATCCTGGCACTGTGCACTGGGATGACTAGCTGGATCCTAAGTGGGATGCAAGGCTGTGGGGTGTGATGTCATGTCATGCGATGTCACGTAATGCTGCCCTGATCACACTCCAGCTTGTTGGCTACTTAAATTTGCTCTTTGCCATGCTGGCCACGCAGGGAGCCACATAGGTCTGGAAGGGCTCTTGCACCTTTCAAGCCTGTCTTCGTGTATCACCACAGTCCAAAGGTAGCATGGGTTTCTAGAGGAGGTCTACAACAGCAGTGTGCCAATGACCCATGACAAAACATGCCACAAGAACTGAGCCTACTGAAAAGACACAACATTTCTAGCCTTAGCTGTAGAAGTAACCCAGTCTTAAACCTGCAACTCTTCCAAAGCATTGTTTCCCAAGTACATGTAGGTGAATAATGAGTGGGGCATTAAGTATCTGGAGATCTTTAGACATGGAAGAAGCCTATGTCCAGTGCCACAGCTGGGACCCTTGCAGAACTGTCCAACTGTACCTAGTAGGAAGGTCCCATGGTGACCAAGCGTTTGTGCCAGCCCCAGCTGGGACACGGCACCGGGCTGTGACACTGCATGTGAAGGACTCAAGGGAGTATCACGCACATCCTGAGAGCCGGCAGGGTCCTTGGCAGAGGCAGGGGGACCACCTCTGCTAGGCAAGCCTCCTGTTAACGCTTTCAAAGGGGCATCTCTCCTTGCATCTGATTCCTGTGGCTTCCTGCAAGTTCCAGTTGACATCCATGGAGTGGAGGGTGGATCACCGTCTGACTAATTCAACTTACTCCATACAGAGAGGGCCTGAGAAGCTGCAAGTCCATTTGAGGTTGATTTACAGCCAGCCGTGGTATGGGGCATGTGTTAAAACAACAGAAAAAGTCAACACACATGCACACACACAGAACAGGTAAGGAAGAGGAGAGTGGAGATCCTAAAAGAACTCTACATCTAGGAGCAATCTGAGCGTCACTAATTCTTTGTTTGCCCTGGCAGACAGAGCCCAACATGTCTAAGGAAATGTTCAATCATATTTAAAGAGAGAGAGAGGAAACTAGAAAATGGGATGGGATTGCACTGCACTGCTGTGACCTCTCCGTGCCCAGAGCTCTGCCTTAAATTGGAAGAAAAGTGCCAATTAATCTGACACTGAGGAAGGCATAGGCAACAAAACCATTTCATGTTTGCTCATTTCTCCCCATGACATGTAGTCCTCTCCACCTTGCTAATTGGAGAAAGCTTGCTAACAGCTCTCTGATGTGGGTTTAATTAAATACCTTTCGAATGCCTCCGATCGGTGGGAAAAGACGGTGGAGTCATTCCAAGTCTGACACACTGAGGGACAGCTTCAAATTCATGGCTCCTTGCTTCATTCCTGAAAAAATACAGACACTGTGGGAGCAGTGGAGGATCTCTAATAACAACAGAGCTAGAAACTAAAGGCTGACAACATCTGGCTGTGGAAAGGAGGGTCTTCCACATCCCAGCAGTTCTTATAATACTGCAGAGAAAATGCTTGGTCATCCTGCGGCAAAGGAAGGCCTCTGAGGGAGAGAAGACACCTCTACAAGGATATATCCAAGTCAAGAATGCTGCTGTTTTGCCCCAAGAAGAAGGGCTGCAGGTCCATAAAGGGGATGGAGTAGTGAAGGAGAAGAGAGGAAGAAGATGTGCTCTTGAAGGGGACAGCCAAAGAGAGGAGCAGCAACCACCCAGGTGTGTTGGAGCACAGCTCTGTCCCAAGCCCACAAGAGACACTTCAGCAGGTCATCTCTGTTTTGTGGGTGTACACTGGTCTTGGTCCATTGTCTGAAGAGAAGCATTCCTGCCTGGGAATCGAGGCTGCCATGTGCTGAGACCATTTGTGCCCTAAATAGGAGGGCAAAGCGTGACTGATTTTATGAAGGGTGAGCTTTGGCATGTGGAGATGAAGGGGGGATTGACTATGGGTACCAGGTAGACTGTGAACCAGGTAGATCCCCTTGCAGCAAGGCCAGACCCTTAGCCAAAGCCTCAGCCATGAGACAACTTTTCCCATTTCTTTAAAACACCCATTTACCTCCCTCCCCATCCCCGGAGGAGGCCGGGAGTGCTGCGTACAGGCTGAGCGCTGCAGGAGAGAGCTTGCAAATAATCTGAGAGCAAGAGAAAAAATTTCAACGAGACTTTGAAAGAGTCTATTTAGCTTATCAGAAAGGAGGTCAAGAGGTGATTTGATTACAGTGCATAAGTGCTGTCAGTGGAAGAAAACACCAGTTTCTAAAGAGCTTTTTAATCTATCAGAGAAAGCCGGAACAAGAGGCAATGGCTGAGAGATGAAGCCAGACAAATGCAAATAAGGCATAGGGAGCATATCTTTAGCAGAGAGGGAGATAAACGGGAAGAGCAAACTCAAGGAGAACTGCACTTAGTATCTCAGGGTGCCTTCAACTGGGAGTTGAATAACAGCCTTAAGCCAGAGAGGAGCTGGGTTGGTTCCAAGGTGGCGTTTAGGAGCCTGCGGTACATGGTATATGTATAAAGTGGTCTGACACTTCTTTGTCTCTTAATAGCAAGAAAATCCAAGTTCCTTGCTCTTGTGGGGGCAGAAAAATGTTTGAGCACAGGCTTTGGGTAAAACCTGGTTCAGTCATCAGGAAGAGCTCAGCTCAATGTTCGTGGTTTCTAAGTCAAAACCGTATCTTGGGGGCCTGGGCTTCCAAAGGCTTGGTGGTCTGAGCCTGTTTGGCGTTCCTCCTGCCAACAGACCAGCCACATCATGGTGAGAAATTCCAGCCTAGTGGAAGGAAAAGTTCTGCCATGGGTAGGAATTAAGGCATTGCCGATTAGGAGTGTAAAACAAAAGATATGCCAGAAGTCCATCTCATCACGCACCTGTATGCCAGAAGTCCATCACCATCATGCACCTACCCACTGGTAGGGGACTCTAGCAGGGGTTTAGCAGGGGTTCAGGGGGAAAAACACAAGTCTGGAGTGATCCTTCCCTGGAATTTCTTCCTTGTTTCCAGCAATTTGTGGCTGATGGACGCCTGAAGTGGAGGTTGACACACAGCTATTAACAGGCCCTGAAGGATGCTGCTCCCGTTAAATTCTCGGGCTGCTTTTGGATCTATTACACTTTTGCCTGGAGCAATAACATTCATAATATAATAACACAATGTGTGAAAAAGTACATCCTTTTGCTTGTTTCAAATCCTCTGATCCTCTCACTGGTGCCCCTACTTTTTTGCTGGGAGGAGCACAATATACTTACTAATTGCCATTTCTTTGTACTACTCAAGATCATTCAGGCTTCTTTCCCACCCTCCTTGATATTTAGGGCAGGGTATCCTAATGCAGTCAGTCCCTTCCTGTGGTCAAAGTGGCATATCCACTCCATCGGTAGATGTGTCACAACCAGCCCACCAAGGTGGTGTTCCTCACCAGAGGCCCAAAAGAGACATACGCTAGAGCCATCCTCCAGAGCTGGATTACAAAGGGTGAGGAGAGTATATATAAACAGTATGCCAGAAAATACAGCTTATCTTGGGTTGGCCAGGAAAATTCTTATTTTTTATTTTTAATTTGCCCTATTTCTAACCCCAGCATCTCTGGGACAATGGACACTAAGCTCAAGCAGAAGAACTTCCCAGCACTAATTTCTATGTTTCTCATCTGAATCCCTCCTCTTTGATGATAAGAGAGGATTTCTAAGCCAGGATCCTCCAGGGATATCTGGGCAGCTACCTCTTTATTATTGCCATGTTTTCTCCTTTTTCTCTGTACAGCTATGTTCAATAAAGCAAAACTAACAAATAAACCAAGCAAGCCCTTTTTGGACCAGGTGCTATTTGCTGGTGAAACCAGTATTTAAATATTTACCACCTGAGTGTGAAGGAATTTCCTGGGTTGTGCTGTCTGGCAAATGAGGCAGCTTATTCAGCATTGGGTTAAAGTCATGGTTAAGTCTTGGAAATAATTTTGTATCAGTAATGGGTGTTTACTAGCAAGTAGGTAAATTCTACCACGACTGAACCCATCTTCATTCTCCTCCACTCCACAGGCTGTCGTAATGAGGGTCTACAGGTGGAACAAGTGTCAAAAATGGGTCACCCTGCCAAATGTTTGCCAAAGCCTGCTGAAGGCAGCTATCTTGACTCAAATAAAAAAAAAAAGAACAACCAAAAAACACTGTGTTTCAGTCCACGTTCTTTTTTTTTTCAAATGGTTCTAAAAATTAAAAAAAAAACTAGTTTCATATATCAGCAATTTTTAATTTAAATGTTTAAGCTTTTTAATTAAATTAATTTAATTCATAAAATACAAGTTCAAATAAAGGTTAACTAGCTAAAAAGAAAATAAAACATATCAGAGTATCTAAAGGAAACATACTACTTGACCCATGCTGAGAGTTAAGTATGGGAGTGCAACGAAAGTCAACGTTGAGCTTTCCAATCCAGCCCATGCTTGGAAAGATTTTTCAGCTCTTGAAAGGTATGTTGGTTGTGACAGCTGTTTCCCGTAGTTGTTTGGGTAGAAGCTGGAGTGAATAATCCTGCCTATTAGAGTCATTAGGGACGTATGGGAATTTTCTTTACTGTTTGTTACAAAACAGCATGTGCAGAGTTTCCATCTGAAAATTAGACCACCAATTCCCAGCCGGACAAACTAGGAGATAGTATTGACGTGGATGAATTTGCGGTGTAAATACACAGACCAAATATTGTTAGTCCTGTCTTACCAAGTGTATAATAAAGCCCAGAGCCTTAAAAACTGGAAATTAATTATGTCAGTAAGGGTTAGGGAGTCTGCACAAAAGTTAACTTCGATTTTCTGAATCTATTTGTGCCTTTGAGTAGATCATCCTTCCTCCAAGAGGGAAAAAAATCTGCCCAAAACATCACTTGACATCATGGACCTTTTCCTCAAGTACCTACTTAGGGGTGAGGGAAAGACACTGTTAAATGTGGCTCCTCCACAGTTGTGTTTAATCACTCTTATTGGAAGCCACATGAGGATGTAAGCATGCAACAGCAGCCATCTGGAGACAATCCTGATCCGGCTGGACTATCCCCGTTCCCACTCACGCACAGAGCTGTGCCGCCCGTCCCAAGCGTGTGGCGGGGATGGCAGGGGGTCCTGAGCGCAGGTCGGAGTCGTGCCCGTTGGGAGGCACGTCGGGCGCTTTGCTCAGCACCATCAGCGCTGCTTTTCTGGAAAGCAGGAGTGACAAAGCCTAACTTCGTATGGATTCATGTCGTCCTGTCCCCACGGCGCTCACGCCATGGTGACCATCTCTGCTGGCAGTGACAGGATGATTAAATAAATGATATACGGCATTAAAGCCCCCAAGATACAGGTTTGCCCTGCTGTGGGTAAAGGAACAATCAATCTTGAGTTTCCTCCCTTTCCTCACCCCAGAGGGTGAATTTCAAGGGTTCAAAAAACACATGCCTGGCTTCAAAAGGTAATAATCTGCTTTGCTTCAACATTTTTTTTCCTCCGAGCCTTTTGGGGCCATCTGACCTCATTTCCCAGTTTGGGGCTTCATTCCGCATCACTGTGGAGCTGTAAAAACCAAAGTAGAAAGGCAAGGTGGGATTCTCAGCTCATCCCGTGACTCCCTGAGGCTTTACCCGAAGCAGCAGTTTTCATGAGACTCATGCTACAGCTCTCAAGGAAGGCAGTGCCAGCAGCCACAACATGACAGCATCCAAACGCCGTTCATCAAGCCAGCGTGGTTTGCTTTCAGCTGCTTTTAATCTTTCCCAGGCTCTCTCACGGAACAGCTCAGATCCTCCTGTGAATTGGAGAGTTCAGTCTCCCTCGGCAGACCCTGGACTTGGGCAGTTAACAGCGACAGGCTTTTCAGCAAGCACAAAATAAAGGGATGGGTTTTTTTTTTAAATGGATGCTATTAGTGTTCTGGGAAGAGCGTGGACTCATTAAGTCTGCAGTCTCCAAAGTATTTATAGAGAGGAAAAGAGCATAACTGGCTGAAATTCTTATTGTTGTAGCAAATGATCAATGCACTTATTCACAGAGCCATAGTGTCTGTGATTAATTCATACCCAGAAATAATAGCGGAGTACCTGCTGCGTTGCTATTACCTTATCTCTGCCTCACTGGTTGATTCTCAGGTATAAGCGAAACCAACGCTTAATTACTTGGTTAAAAACCTGTCGGCTGCCAGGGAACAAATGGAATGATACAGCCACCTCTGCTGCCACCCTTTACAGCTCCCAGAGGTAACTGAATGGAAGGAAACACACTTCAAAGTCCCCCAAGAGCCAGCACTGACAGTAAATACTTGGATGTGCCCCGAGGAGCGGTCAGGGAGCGGGGAATGGCCGGCCGGAGGGATGACCTGCACCAGAAGCAAACTTCACACACTGGTGGAGCTGGGTTATTTCTACCCTGCTTTCAGGAGGACCTTTACCATCCCGTTCAGATACCTCTCACCTGTTCTGCAGTCATCTGTGCTGTCCTCCATTTGTTAGAGAGAAGCTGATGCCTTGAGACACTCCTGCTGTGTCTGGCCTGAAGCAGGAGCACCACCACCTTCAGGCTTTTGTCCCTGTAGCCCTGCCTGGTGCTGCTGTGCAACTCCCTCCCTCTCCAGACAAGAGAGCAGGCAGTTTTGCCTTACAGCCCAGGCCGCAAAGCTCAAAGAAGGCCAGCCAACACTCATCACATCTCTGGTAGTGGCTAGGGAGGCTACAAGCATCCCATGGCCTCAGCCAAGCAGGTTCAGTGACAGCCCATCCTCTGAAGGGCTGTGGAGGATGGGTAGAGGACTACCCATCCTCTGAAGTTGGGTAGTACACAAGAGCTCCAGGGAGTCATGGGAGAACTCCGACCCTCTCTCTAGTGGGATGTATCCACCAGCAGGACGCTGGGACAAATATTCCCAGATGTCCTCCAGTTGTGGACAGCCTTGACCATTAACTCCAGGAGTGTATCCCTCAGTCTTGCTGGTGTCATGCCCAGACATGACTTGTTCATCGGGTCACAGAATAATTTAGGTTGGAAGGAACTTTTCTGGAAGTCTCTGATCCAACACCCCTTAAAGCAGAGCCAACCTAGATCAGGTTCCCCAAGGCTTCATCCAGCCAAGTCCTGAATATCTCTAAGGACTGAGATTCCCCCACCTCTTGGGGCCCCTGCGCCAATGCCTGACCATGCTGAGGGTGAATTTCTTTCCTAACGTTTAATTGGAATTTCACTGGTCACAACTGGCATCCATTGCTCTCTTCCTTTCACTTGGCATCTCCAAGAAGAGTCTGGCTCCATCTTCTCAGGACCCTCCCACCCCAGCCAGTGGCCCTGTCCTCAAAATTCATTTTCATCCTCCTTCCCTTGCTGCCTTGCTGGCTGCGCCAACATCAGAACAGCCATCTCGTACGGAGACGTGCCTGCACAGTGGTTCTCCAGGTGGGTTAGGGCATCCTCTTAGACTCCAGGTATTCAGGGCTTTGTAATAATGGAGAAGACGTTCAGATGCCCTTGACAGGGCAAGCAGCCGGGCTTGTTCATGCTGCAGTAGGACACTGCTGTGGGATGGATGTGATTGCTTCTGAGCCGCTCTCTTTAAGGACACAGGCAAATATAAATGCAGGAGAAAATCAGCCACGTTACATGGTGATGCTTTTAATTGCCTTGGCTAAATGGGAAATTAAATGCTGGAAACTTCAAGTCCTGTTTGATGTTTAGCATCCGTGCTCCAAAAGGACAGGTTCTCCGGGTACAGCTTTGGTACGCCCAGGAAGCGTGAAATCACTCCCAAATTGCTCGATGTGTAAGGTAATTGGCCTCCATTGCCTGAAACGCTCTGGCTGCAGACTGGGGAAGCAGACACCATCTCCCAAGTGGAACGAAGTCAGAGACACCACGGGGGCTGTTTACATGGCACCCGTGTGCCTGGCATTGACGTTTCCCTATCCAACTGGTGCAGAGACCATCTACCACCTCTCTGGAGGAGCTTGGTGCCTGGCAAGGTTGGGGAAATAAGTCCCTGGGACAGAGCAAGAGAGAGATTTCCTATCATCAGCCCTGTGCCATGCACTTTCCATTTTCTCCTTGTTATGCTCAATCAAGACACATTTTATTTCAGATTAGGAGGGTGTCAGAGAGAGATTTATTTCCTTAGTGAAAAGAGAGAAGATCACGGGTTGAATGTGGCACACATTAAAGCGTGTTTCTGCCGACAGAGAAGCACGTGCTTGCAAAGGCTGCCATGCTTGGAGCTCTTCTCCCCCCAAGCTGGAATTTTTGTTCTCTGAAATAGGATCCATGATAGTATCTCACCCACCAGTTTTCTTTGGCTGGTGGCCATTTCTACCCTCTCCAGCTCTGCGATGACAATCTTCTGACCATCTCCAATTCTAACACTATGGACTCTGCACATCTGTTGAGAACGGTGGTGGTGTGCTTTAGCCCCAGCCGGCAGCTAAGCCCCACACAGCCGCTCGCTCACTCCCCACCGGTGGGATGGGGGAGAGAATTAGAAGAGTAACAGTGAGAAAACTCGTGGGTTGAGATGAAGACTGTTCAATAGGTAAAGCAAAAGCCACGCATGCAAGCAAAGCAAAACAAGGAATTAGTTCACTGCTTCCCATGGGCAGGCAGGTGTTCAGCCATCTCCAGGAAAGCAGGGCTCCATCACGCGTAATGGTTACTTGGGAAGACAAACACCATCACTCCGAATGTCCCCCCCTTCCTTCTTCTTCCCCAGCTTTATATACTGAGCATGACGCCATATGGTATGGAATAGCCCTTTGGTCAGTTTGGATCAACTATCCTGGCTGTGCCCCCTCCCAGCTTCTTCTGCACCTGGCAGAGCATGGGAAGCTGAAAAGTCCTTGACCAGTGCAGCAACAACTCAAACATTTCTGTATTATCAACACTGTTTCCAGCACAAATCCAAAACATAGCCCCATACCAGCCACTATAAAGAAAATTAACTCTATCTCAGCTGAAACCAGGACAGGTGGTCACAGGGTCAGCCAAGGTGCAACCACTGTGTGCAGCAAAGACGCTCCAAGGCCAAACACTCCTATCCCCCTTGTTCTTTGTACAGACACATCACACACAAGGCCGTTCTTGCTGCCTCTCCCTGTTCTGCCATGCCTTTGGAGATGAAGGACTTTGAGGGTGGGGATGAAACACGATCTTCAAGATTCATGTTCATGGATTTACACAGTGGCTGAGACATTCCCTACTCTGTTCTTTTGTCCTTTCCTAATAACTTCTTACAGCAACAGGATAGGTCACAAGAGTGCTTTGCAAATGTGTGCAGCTCCCCAGGACCACAGAGCAGGGCTGAGATCCAGTTCCAAGCTCATGGACCAAGCTTCAGCAGAAATGCCCTCCCCACATTTCAGGACTATCTCCCCACAGCTTCTGTAATCTCCAGAAGCCCAGAAGCCCCCCCCCCCAGAAAGGTGTAGCAGCTCCTATCCTTCCACACTTCTCAAAGCTGTTTCATTAGCAATATTCCTGGGCGCGATCTGCTGCCAGACTGCAGGAAATCTTGGCAGGTTCATGGGATGTCAGAGTTTGGGAATCAGTGCAACGGTCCCTTTCCACACACCTCACCCCTGTGGTTCGATGCTGTTGGCCTCTCCTTAATTTTCAATCTCAAAATACTTTCTTAGACATTAGGACCAGAGGATCAGAAGACAGCCTACAAGACCCATACACTGCTGTGAGTCTTTCGGCAGGAGAAAGGTGCCAGTTGCCTTGAGATGAGTTGTTCTCCTCCAACTGAAGGAAAGAGAAAAAGTGATGTTTGCAAGCTTGGATTTTTTTTTTTTCTTTTCACTCCAGGTCCAAAAGGCTAGCCTCTGGTGTAGATGTCTGGAGCTACATTAAAACCTGTTCATAGCTGTTGAAAAGATTCAGGTCATCAGATTATTTTTGTTAATGGTTGATCATGATTGCATTGGTCATTAGGAGAACAGGGGAAGGATCTTTGTATCAGCACACTGAAGAAAGCAAGAGGGGAAGGCATTCTGAGAGATCACCTAACCACCCTTCCTTGGTGTGCTCTCCTGGCATGTCCTCAGTGCATAAATCCACTTGCCTGGGGCACTAGGATTCATTTTCCTGCACTCACTACTCCCTTTGGCTGTCTCTTTATGCCCCTGCTCCTTGGGATTCATTCTCTAAGCAGCCTTCATCAAGAGGGAAGCACCTTGTCACTGGGCTGAGCGGAGGAATGAGCAGAAGGAGAGGAAGCCTTCATCCACCTCCTGCTCCAGCTGTCTCTGGGCAGTGCCCTCTGGGCAGGCAGAGCTGTGCCCTGCCAGCCCCAGCCTGGGGGACCTTCCTTTTCTCTTGCCCCCAGCTGGAAAGAGAGTTGGAGTTAGGGCGATTTGCCTTCTGGTTTACCCAGTCCTGCCAGGGCCACATTGTCATCAAATTATAAAAACTAGGGACTTCCAATGGACACCTACGACATCTCCTGCCCTTTAGCAGGACCCTGCTCCAGCCTGTGCATGCCTCATGGCAGCGTGTCTAATATCCCATCTCCGAAACTTTTAGAGAGGGCATATCCGCCTCTGCCCCCAGGAGACAGGAGGCATCGGTAATCACCACGCCGGTGGGAGAATGCGGGTTAACAGGCAGCGTGGACTTGGGAGGTAAAACCCTGCTGCCAGGGAAGGGGCCAGCCGCTGGCAGCAGGAGGGAGGTATCAGGAGCAGGGATGCACAGCGCTGCCGGACACCGTGCACTCCATGTGCAAATTGCTTTTGCTGGCCAGCACGTAAGACACGGATCACCCCAGCTGATTTCAGCAGTGATAAAGATCACCTCATTACCGCCAACAAAGATGATGCAATTACAGAGTGTCTCTGATCGGAGTGGTGATAATCAGCGAGGTGAGCTCACCTCCTCCATTCGTTCACTTGTTTATTTTGGAGGTTTCTTAATATACCAAGAGCCAGTGAAACTAGTGCTAATCCACCCCCCAGCAGCATCTTGGCCAGGAAAGAGGAGCTGTCATCAGCAGCACATCCTTCCAGACAGACACTAGAGATCAACAGCTTTGATACTGCAGAGAAACTCCCAACAGCCTCTCCTGGCATCACGGTCTGCTGCTCCTCCCTGCAGTCCTGGTCCTTGTTCATCTCCCCGTAACCAAATGGTCACCCTCCACAGAGTGAAGTGAGGTGACCCACATGTCCCATACAAATATCTTCCCAGGCCTATAGAGTCGAGCAGAGAAAGAGGCTACAAGGATCGCATTTGAAGTCATAGAAATGTAAATGTGACCAGAATATTGGTGGTTTTCCCCTACTATGGATCAAACGCTAGAGCAACCGGCCCAGGAGAGCAGTGGGGTCTCCAGTTTTTGGTGGCTCCGAATCACAGGCAGATGCTTTTATTTTTTCTGAGGGACGTTTTAGCTGGATTCAAATAACCAGACTCAGTACAAAGTAGGAGAGATGAAACCTCTTGCTCAAACAATCTCTCCAGCCTCATAGGGGCTTCACCAGGAAGCCAGCGCCCAAGCAGGACAGGACCTGCTCAGAGCCAACAGGAGCTTAGCTGGCCATGCTGCCGTGGGGGTCTCAGCTCCACCATGGGAAGGGCTCTTCTGCTGTAGCTGTTCTCCCCACGGTCCCTGGTGTGTCACCAGTGTGGACCAGTGAGCGTGTTGGAGTGAAGTCTACCTCATTACTGGGCCATGCTGGGAGGTCCCCAGCTGGGGCATGTCCCAGGGACTGCTGAGAAATCCTCCACTGGGTTCCAGGTGGGTATGTCAGGTTTGGGAATCTCTGGCTCTTCCCTGCTCCAGCCTGCACAGAACAAGTCCTCAACCTAGCTGACCCACATGAAGCTCTCCTCATCTTTGAGCCTCTCCTCGCATGCCATGACAGGGATGAGGGCTTCATCCTCCTCCTCATGTCCCCAACCCCTACCACTGCTAAAGACCAGCCCTGGATGGGAGAGGGCTGCACCACAGAGAGGGGTGGCTTCACAACCAGCTGCTCCCGGCTAAGGCACCCATGTGGCATCATCATTAAGAGATCGTCACAGCCACTGAAAGGTTCTGACACTTGGCATGGACCCCTCTGGGTTCTCATCAGCACCTTGGCATCTGCAGGGTTAAGATTATTGCTGAGACGTTCTGCTGAGCTGGGTGCTTTTCTGAGCGTGAAGGCAGGGAGGAGGGAAAGGCCCTGCAGGATACACCCTGGGTATTTCCTTCATGTCCAAGGACTATATCGTCATCGTCTGTCGTGGCTCTGGTTTCTTTTTCGAGGCCTCTGGATTTGTTTGGTTGGATCATTTCATTTGGACCAGGCAGAATGAGTCGTGTTGCCATCACATCAAAGACTGGAGCTGGGAAGGGGAAGTCTTAATCAGGCTGTGAATTAACCCCTGGGAGAAATAGCTATGGAGACTACAGCAGATCTCCCCAGTGTAGAGACAGGTGGGGAGGGATGGAAGACACTTCTTTTCAGAGATAGCTGGAGAAAGCTTTGCTCCCCCTTCCCGTGGCTGGACCCACCTCCTTTGCCCTGTGTGGGAGCTGAGCCCTGTCCCCTCCTGTCATCACTGGGAGTCCCCTCCTGTCATCCTGGGAGTGCCAGGAGCCCCCCAGGGACTGGCAGGTCCTGCGAGGGCTCTGGTGACACCGGCGCTCGGTGCTTTCCTCTCTACCCCCTCTGCCCTCTCCTTGCAGCCTGAATCCTTCCAAGAGCAGGTAGGCAGATCTTCCCAAAGCCCCCAGGATTTGTACAGCTGATCTGGCACACAGCTGGCAGGGGGCATGTCCATCACACATTTCCAAAAGCCCACAGAGTTTTTCTTCTCCTTGCTTTCTTCCTCCTCTTCCTTTTACTTTTTGTGGTCTCAGGTGAACACAGAGTATTTCAAAGAGCTCTCTGTGAACACTGAAGCTTTGAAGCCAGTGGGTGGAGCAACCTCAGGTGACATGGGGAAGGAGCGGGACCCAGCTGGGTGTCTTCCCAGGAGAACTGAATCAAAGCCAGAAGAAATGACAGCACAAGCTGATCTGACTCACTCTGGCTGGGGGTTTCTCCCTCCCTCTGTTACTGGGCCCAGCCCAATGGCCCTTCCTGGTTTTAAATTAGCAAAACCTTTGCTAGGCTTCAGATTAAGTTCCTGGGTCACCAGCAGAGATCGCCTGTAGCAAAGCCCTGGATTTTGTCTTTAATTATCATCAGGAATATTACATTCTTGCAGAAACTTTGCTGAGAAAAAGCCAGCATCTGTGAACCCTGCTGTGGAGCTGAGCATCTGCTCAAGGGAAGGCTGGTAATCAGGAAGAAAGGGGTCAACAGAAGATGATCTTCTAAGTCTTCTTCTATAGACTGAATCTCTAATATGTTTACTTAGCCAGATGCAAATCCCTTTCACAAACTCATGGCACTGCTGAGTGCAAGTACACGCAGAAAATTAACAAAGCTGGAGCATCAATTCCTCACCTGTCACCAGTACGAGACTCCTGGTGACTACGTGGGAGGAAGGAGAATGTTCTCTCTCCAGTGTCTGGGAGATGAAGCTGAGTTTCCAGCAGCGTTCTCCAATTCTTAACCAAGAGATCCTGTCTGGAACCTCACTGCTTTGCTCTCTCTCCTGGCTGTCCTCCTTCCCTGATCTGCTCCTGGGCTGCTCCTTCCCTGGGCCCCCAGGGTTTGAGTCTTGCCCTTGTCCATACCCAGCAGCAGAGTCTGCCCATGGCCAGTGAACTTGCTAAGGCAGGAGATCTTCAGAAAACCAATAATGGCATCAAGTGCAGAACCATCTCCAAGTGTGGTCAGGAGTCAGTTAGAAAGTAGGGACAATGTCTGTGTTTGGCTGTTCCTATATGTTTGATCTATGATGAAGGGGCAGGAGGAACTGGAGGCCAAGCCAAGCCTTATTACATGGTTGTGGAGCCACCAGAAATTCCCCATATAGCATCCTGTATTGGGCTGGAAATGGTGCACTGGCTGGAAGACGAGGCATGAGCAATAAAGGACAGGAAGGCAGAGCAGCATGGGCTGAGCTGCTTGCAGCATGGACAGCCGTGGGTTGGGGCAGGTCAGTGTATTTGGAGATGAGCTTTTCACAGTTCATTTTTCTCGCTGCTCTTGACAAAACACGCACAGGTGTATGTGTGGTGTGTCTTAGGTTCAAGGTCACCTCATATTCAGCCCAGCACAATAAAACCTTAAAGGAATGGGGTATAACAAAAAGAGCTGGGCGGCTTTGAGCCTCTCAAGGGGTGTTGGGTCTTGAAATAGATCACAGCTACCTGGAGGTTAGAAAGCCCTACGTCAATTGTTTTCATGGGTCACTTCCTAAGACACCCTGCTCCTGTAGCGCAGAGGTCTGGGGATCCCCTCTGAGCTGACGGTGACAGCTAAGCAGGAATGAGTCTGGCTTAAGCAGAGCCTGTTTAATGCCATTCCAACCCCAGCCAGCCAGGTCAATTAAAAAATAAAGACAAAGGCGCTCGGTCCGGGTCTGCTGTCCCTATCAAATTCATTATCTCCCCCCACCAACAGAAAGAAGGCAACTGTTCACGTAAGACACAGCTAATAATATCCGAGTACAGGACATTGCTGCTAAATTATAGGGAGGGCTTGGGAAGGGAAATTAGTGTCATTTGCAAGCCCAGTAATAGGGGCTGTGCAGCATGAATGCCGATGCGGGAGCAGGCTGGAGGACAGCGTGTGGCTTATGCAACCGTCCCCGTCCTCCTCCGGCGGGCAGAGCTGGGCTGGCAGGATGCAAGCTGGGGGGCTGAGGAGCAGGCTAGCAGAGGAGAAGTGGGCTTGAAAGCCAAAGGCAGTTAAAAACAAAGGGCAAAGCAGGTACCTCTGTCTGAGGGTGAAGGCACCTGAAGCTGCTCCTGGGAGAAAAGGCTCAGCCCTTCCCTCCCAGCTGAGCTTTGGCAAAGCACAGCTTAGGTGCTCCCAGGGAAGCAGCTATGGGGGATGCGAGGTCTGGTGGTTTCCACTGAAGGGCCAGTTCTAGGCAGCTTCTAGGAGCCATCGAAGCCAGTGGGGAAACTGAGGCACGGGGAGACTGCACAGCGTGTGCCATGGCTTGAATCTTAAGGCAATTCTTGAGCACTTCTCTGTGATGTGAAATGTGGTGCTGCTCCCTGGGGACAGCTGCATTCCTGCAGCGGGCAAAGCATTTCCCATTTCAGATACAGCCACATCTTGAGCAAAAATGTGTTACAGGGAAGCAGAAGTGCTCTCTGACCGAGCACTACCAGGCTGCTAACAAACCTAAGGTACCAACACCATGCTCTTGGTCATCTGTGGATGTTTGAGTTCTCCGAACTCAAAACTGACACCCCATCAACAACCCAGCAAACATCACAAACCAGCCAAAGACCCCCACTCCTCTGCAGTCCCACCGTGCTCTCTTCTGGCTCTCATAGACACTCGGTTCCTGGGCCAGGGAATAATTTTACAGCAACATTATCGTGGTGCTTAAACAAAAATAAGGAAGCGGAGCAACTCTTACTGTGTCCAACACATGCAAAGACCAGTGTCCCCTTCCTTCCTCCTGAGTTATTTCTCAAATTCCTCGACCTTGGACCACTCTCCAGGACCTCTCCTGTAGCTGATTAGGAAATACCCCAATCCCCTGATGAACGGTGAAGCTGTGATTATACTAATCAACTGCTCATTAGTGTTACTTGGCTTCAGCTGATCATACACCAGGCCCATGGTGTACAGCCACCTCTTTCACTGAGGGATGGAGAAGTTCCTTGTTTCTGTTGCTATCCTTATCTCATTTTGCCCACAGATGGAGAAGGGCTCTCCAGGGCACCATGGTGGTCTGGCAAGCAAATCTCCTCTCAGCAGATCTGCGCCCTCTTTCAGACTGTGGGTTGATCACCATAGCACTGTGCCCCTGGGTCTCAGCTAGGGAGTTTCGGACCCTGAGAGGCTTCCAGGGGACAGCCAACTGCCACCGAGGGCTGAGAGCCATGAGAAAAGTGCTACAGATCATGATGTGCCAAGACAGAAAGAGGTCTACGAGAGCCACTTCATTTAACGACCAGCACAGCCTCCACAGGGGACCTTCAACCCAACCTCTAGTGAGCTGTAGGTGGCCACAGAGCCAACAGCTCTGACCCTAAAAATCGCCAACAGGGAAGCCAGCTGATTATAAAAGAGCCGCACGAGCACCATCGCTTTTATGGCCGCTTTGGGTCCAGCCCTCCAGCCACAGTGCAGCTGCTGCAAAGTAATATTGTTGGAAAGGGAGAGTTTTGCCAACTGACAAAAATCAAAAGCCAGCAAATATTTCATAACCTGTCCAGAACTCCCTTCCGGTCTCCATGTAGCCCCTGTTTTCCACCCCCTTTCCCAGTTCATATCTCTAAAGTGTGCTCCTGTCTCGTCTCCTCTCCCATCTCCATCCTCACATCACTCACAGCCACTTTGAACTCACAGCCACATCACTCCCCAACCCCATGTACCCCCATGGCAGCTTGGCTTAAACAGCCCTGGGGCGACTAGTCCCCACGGCCACCACCTTGCCTCTCCCACCACCAGACTTCCCGGGTCTGTGATGGAGTTAAAGCTGCTCCAGAGTGTTTCATCCCCAGGTCTAACAGTCTAGCTGCAAGGAGGAGAGCCAGGAGGGGGTATTATGGCAATGAAAGTGGCAAAGAAAGTCACATCCCTCAGGAGGCTGAGCCAGAGGATTGTGCTCTGCAGGTGCCATCCTTCCCCTTATCCTCACACCCCCACGTCCTGCCAGCCCCTGCTAATTCACATGAGGTAATTAGCCAGTGCTCCATCAGCCGCTTTCATATCTCAGAAGGCGGCAGAGGGATATTTCTGCACGTGCACACACAGAGCACCTGTGCCTTACCAGCTCAAAATCAAACAGCAGGACAGCGCCTGGGGAGAGCAGAGACCCCAGCAGCCCTGGGGGGGACTGGGGTACAGTGACACAGGGGATTTGCCTGCTGCACCACAAAGGTTGCGATCTGGGGACTCAGACACCTGCTTCTGCCAGCAATGGAGCAGGCTACCTCTGTTTGCATAGGAGATCTCGAAGATGTCTGGGGATGGGCACTTGGAGAGAACTGACCCCTCGGCTGGAGGGAGCAGGGACCCTCAGTGCTGGAGCCAGAGGAGGCTTCAACTCCTGTCCGTGTCCCTATAGATGGGGCAGCTCCAAGAGCCAGGCCCTGGGCAGGCAGAATAGACACCACTTGTCTCATCCCTCCTTCACAGATATAACATGGGACAGAAATCCCCGTGGGCTGCCTGCAGTCCCTGGGGCCTCCCTGCAGAAGCTGCTGCTCTTCCCTTCAGGTCCATCATCCTGACAGTTCTCCCCAAGGAGGTCTTGAAACCAAGACCCCAGCACAGCAGAGTGCCAGGGACACATGCACCACCACATCCTGGCAAGTCTCAGCCTCCTTCAACCTTCCTCGCTGAAGGCTGGGGACGCAGCCATGCTCTCCCCCTTCCCTTTCCTCCTTTGCTCCATCCTGTTAATCAGGCTCTGGCTCAGAAAGGTTTCCTTGCACAACAGCTACACTGGCTTTAGAGAGATGCAATTAAGATGAAACCCACTTATTTAAAGCGGTTCCTCTCCCAGCACCGCTCTAATGTCACCTTTGATCACTGAAACCAACCCAGCTCACAGATTGCCAGGGATGCGTCCTTTCATTTTCTCCCTCTCCCCCTCACTCCATTCAGACAAAACTGGTTTCTTTCTTCCTGCTGGTGCTCTGAGCATTTTGCAGAGCAAAGAACCTGTCATTTTTGCATTGACCAGCAGGGAAAACAGAGCCAAAAGCCCTGGCTGTGGCCCATGAAGGTTGGAGAGGTCACGTAGATGATGGTGCATGTCAGGCTCAGACAGGCTTGGCCCAGGCACAGTGCTGCCCTGTGGCTGTGCTGCAAATGAGGATGGACTGCAGCAGGGCAGGGACCCCTGTACTGAAAGCATCTGAAGGAAATACCCTGAATTTATTGGGGCACAGCAATCACTGTTGGGGGAGGCTCGACCATTTCCACCACATAACAGTCAGTTCTGCTCAAACCGTCGCTTAGGCACGGGCTTAGCTTTAAACCCCCAGGAAGACCCTGCTCTGGCATGCATACAGGAGCTGCTGGATCAGGATTCTCTTCTTCTCAGCAGTCCTCGTCCATCCACACGCACACATTTGATTATCAGGCATTGAAACCCCAGATCTCTTCACCGTTAAATGCATCCATCAGGTTGCATTTTCTCTTAGACTGGAGGTTTCTTGGTTGTCAGCGCTTCCACCCACGCAGGCAGCTCTCTCCTGAACTCTCTCGCTGCCTCCAAACCTCTCTGTGTCACATTTTCTTTGGAAATGGAGAGCAAATACATGTGCATCCCCCTGCTCTCCCAGGGAGACAGCAGAGCAATTTACAGGGTTCCCTGGGTGGGCAGGCTGCTTCATCTGAACTCTTACTTCAATCTATTTTGTTTTGATCTGCAGGAGAGATGTCTTTTCCCACAGGTGGAGAGAAGAGCGAGAAGCTGCCCTGTTACAAAACACCGGTGATTTTCAATTCGTCACCAGCCCAGGGCCAGGTGCTGGCCATTGCAGGGTGACACGTTCCTCTAATGCTTAGAAGCAGAAGTTGTGAGGCCAAAAGTCTCAGCACTGACGTTATAGGTCCCTTCTGATCTCTCCAAAGATCTCGGATTTAGCAGCTTCTGCAGATTTCTGAGCACAGAGCACATTGCTGCCCTACCTAGGTGACAGCCCCTGGGCCGGGGTCTGGGTCCTGGTCGGAGCTGGTGTGACCCTGCAGGGAGGGACCCCAGCCCCTGGCTCAGCTAAATCGTTTGGTCATCCCTCGCAGGGAGGAATTGGTCAACCATCAGCAAGAGGGACAGTCTTAGAGGGAAGCCCAGCCCTGCACCCCCAGAAGCATCCTGCTCCAACAGGCTGCTGGGGGGCTACACCCCCTTTCCTGCTTTGGTTAGGGAGCATGAACACTGCCGAGGGCAGCAGGGAAAGAGTAAATGTTCCTTCTCCCCCTCCTGGTCCATGCTGCTAGTTGAGCTGAAGCTGGCTATCAAGTTCTCGGTGCTTCAAGAGAGAGGTGTCAAGGATGGCTCCGGGGAGCAAGGAAACCAGCCCAGGTGCTTCTTCTGCCTGTAAGTCAGTCCAGATGGGCCATCGCTAATCTGCTGAGAGCTGGGTCCTCTTCAGGGCAGCTTGTACAAAGATGAGCTGATCAAGTGTGGCAGGGCTTCCTGAGCACATCCTGCTGCTAGCAGCCGGAGAGGGTTAAACATGAAGCAAATGGTTTCTCAGGAACACTGCGATCTCGACAGCACAACCCGCTCTGCCCACAGCCGTGCAGCTTAAACAGCGACTGGCTGAGAGGTTGTCCCTGCCACCTGCCTCCTCCGGGTCGCTCCTCCTGCTCTCTCACCGTACGGAGACTGGCTTTTGTCACTTAAAGGTGTGATCAGGAAATGGAGGGCTTTTAAAAACAATGCTATTAAGAACAATAAAAATAATAGAGCAGGAACATATGTCTCTCCACAGGCCCATCACCTTCTGCTTGCTTGGATTGAAGTGTTTTGCCATCAGAGCATGACAGCATGCTGATACATCACCAGAGGCACAAAGCTGCTGGCTTTATTACTGTGATTAACCAGGTTTTCTAAAGAAAGGCAACAGCACACCATGTGTAACTGCCTGTGTGTCAGCCCACCCTCATAACTTTTGAATCGGTCAGCTAATTTCAACCCACGTAGCTCCAAAGGTGGAGGGTGCCAGAAGGCTGACTGTGCATGTGCCACTGGAACAGGCAGTGGGATGGGGCAGAGCCCCAGTGATGACCCTGCTGAGACAGGCTGCGGGGAGCGCTCAGCCCCCTACTAGACACCAGAGAGCACCCTGGCAGAGTGTGCAATGCCCCACCTCGTACCTTTTTAGACCCCAGAGAAACATATAAAAACAAGAGGTTTTTTAAGCGCTGCTGCCGGTTCTCTGGTCCAGGATGGAGCCAGCACCAAGTTACAGGACCCGGGAGAGGCTGGGGCTGAGCCCTCTGTCCCCATTTGTCCTGCCGTAGCGCTGGCTGCAGGCAGTTCCCAAAGTCTGAGGTAGGTTCTGAGAGATCCCATGTCCCAGAGAGCTCCTGAGCCTTTTTCAGGACCTCCAGGCGGGGCTGGCTGAATAGGGATAACTGGTCATTCTAACCCAAACTCAGCAGCTGCACAGTGCTCCTCTCCAGGGACCCAGTCCTGGTTTGAACAATCAAGCAGCCATCTTAATGGTCATTCATCCAACTTCTCACAACTCAGCCCTGCTGCTAAAACCACAGTTCCCAGTCAGACCTGTTTGGGCACTGGCTCTGAAAGGCTTTCCGTCTCATCCCTCCATATTCTTCAATTCATTGCCCCCAAGGGCTGCTGGTTTTCTCATGGGCTGCTTGGAGAAGTAGGTTAGCTTTCCTCTGGGGAGGTCAGGGCTGCCCATCTCCTTTAACAGCCAGGGTAAGAGCAGGAAATATGAACCTTCACATACAACCGCAGGTGATGTTGAATGCCCAGGAGCACAAGGCCAAGGTTGCATTGCCTGGGTGATGTCCAAACCACCATCCATCACCCCAGCACCAATCCAGGCAAGCAGCCAGACTGGCAAGCACAGGGAGGGTTTCCCATGGAAAGCTGAAGTCAGTCCAAGCCACGGGCATGGTTCAGCCAAGAATCCTTACTCCTCACGCTGCAGGACCCTGAGGAGCTGGGAGATCTCTCCATTGACTACTTGGAGCTCGCACGTGTTTTAGTCTCTCACTTCAGCCCACTCCCACACAACTGTGACCAGGCTTCTCACTATGGGATCACTCTGTTTACCAATACATGCACATAGGCTCTTAGCTAAACAGCAGGGCTGGAGCAGTTTGTTCTTGCTCATATTTTCTTCCTTCATTAATAAGGCAAATAATCTGTTTAAGTAAGCAGAGAAGCATTGTTCTTGCTACTTTACTTGCTTCTTGTTGAAAACAAGATTGCCCTGATAAGAGCCTGGGTGGGGCAGATAAGACCTTCATAACTGCCCCTCCTCTAGTAAAATCTCAGTTGTTACTGCCATGATTTAGGCTCTCCTGTCCCCTCAGTGGGGGCAGAAGGGAGGATTTCACCCCGTCCAGCAATTTAATCCCTGACCCACATCAAACTGCTGTGTGTTGTGCACAAACAATGGCGTTCAAGGATTGACTGACTTCCTTACGGTGAGAAACCCCAAGTGCCTAAATCACCTCTGGGCTGGAGCACGTCCCGACACCACACTGTTTATACTGGCAATAAGCAACTATAAAGAAAAAGGAGTGGCATCTAAAGCTTAATCCACACCAAAGGCTTAAAACTGAGCTGAACCTCTGGCCAGGGTTTAAACTACACAGCAGCATACCCATAAAGTAAAGCAGCAAAATAAATGAAGTCACCGAAACAGTCACACTCACAGCATCTCCAAGGTCAGGATTTTCACACCTCCCTCTCCTGTGTATTGGCTTTCAGGGTCCATTTTTCACAGGTACAGACAGTCACAAGCCTGTGAGAAAAAAAAAAAAAAACACACCAAAAACCAGGGAGGTGACTTCAGGCGTTGCCATTCCCTGTCTCCCAGCAACAACCGTGTCTTCTCCTCCTTGTTCCCCTTCCAACCTCTCACAGCTGGCAGAGATCTTCTTATGAACAAACAAGGCTCCCTGCAGCGAGGGTTGCCTGGGAAGGTCTGATGCTTCAGTCTAGCATGAGGATGATCTCTTCACCTGCAGAGGTGACAGTTCTTGGTTTACTTCTAACCATCAGCTCTCAGACCTCCATCTGTGAAGATCACCAGCCCCATTCCAGGGCTGAGCAGCTGGTGACAGTGTCCGGGCTGACACCCAAGTGTCAACAGGGTGGCTCTGTATTTCCACCCAGACCTGACCATGGGAGGGGAGGTGAAACATAAGCATGTGAGAAGATGCTGTCACCTCACCCTGTCTAACCAGTCACATTAACCCCAGGACAAGTTCCCTGGGCTTGTGTTATTAATGTTGCCTCAGCTAGGCTGAGGTAGGGCTTCCCAGGGTGGGGATTTTGCTCTGAGAGACCTTTCTGTGCCTGTCTCAGCAGGGAAATTAGCAGTCTGAGCCTCCTCCAGAGCTTTTCCTTTTTCCAGTTAATACACGAATAATCAACATAATTTCATGCCAATTGTTTTGTGTTTCTACACCACAGAGGTTCTCTGCTCCTCTGCTACCCAACTCCTCTGCTCCTTTCAATGAAATAATTGATTAAGTGCTAAACCACAACTTCCACACCCTCAAAATCATTCACACAACTGGTGTTGCAACAGAGCTGGGCAGAGGCAGAAGTGCATCCTCAGTAGGCCATTGGCACATTAAAGTCAAGCACAATCAGTGTTTGAGGACTTCCAGGAAAGACTTGTTGAGAAGAGGTTGTGTCTGGGCACCTCTTCCAAGGTGGCTCTGAAAGGACTCCATCAGCTTACTCACATGTGTGTTCAACCATGCCTGCCTGGGGATAGCAGAATTTGACACCTCTATAGATGTGTTTTCCTGACATTTTCAGCTGTCCTCACTTCAGCTATCAGGAAATGCCAGAGGAAGGCCAAATAATTCTTCTGGCCTGTGCTGGAAACATTGCCATCAAACACTTATTTCAGCTTCCAGATGGTTTGGACTGCCTACATGCTGGGGAAAATCAGCTGCTGTCTACTGCCTCACTAAAACTATTCTGGAAACATATTGTGGGTGTCCATCCATTGCTTACTGGTCTCAGTGATGATGGGGGACCAGAAAGCTTTTCTTCAGAGCATTGGTGTGGGCTTTATGCCACCGCTTTGTCTATCCTAAGCAGAAGGTAGGAAAAAATGCTCTCTATGCCATGAGATTTCCCCTAGAAAATTTCAGGCCAAAAATCCACAGACAAGGGTAGAAAAATATCCCCAAGTAGGTAAGTCCCACACAGCCACTGAGGAACTCAAGGACCTCAGTAGGTACCAGGTACACATGGCCAAAGGCAAAATGAATGCCTGTATCCCTGAAGGCAGCCCTGTCTGATCAGCTGTTCATATTGCCACCAACCTTGGTGCCTTTGTGTGCCACCATCAGGCAAATAAAGAATAATAACTATTAGCAAGTGCATTCAGCCTGTACTAGTGATGCAGTGACTCAGCCGGAGGAAGGACTTCAGGATCCCTGGGGAACAGTGGAGCAGCAGCAAAGTTGTGTTCAGAGGAATTGTGATCCATGCTGGATTTAACCAGGGGAGCTACAAGGATTTATGGTCCATCACAAATATGGGACCATATTTGAGTTCGCTAACTCTGTTTCTATCCCAATGGCATATTGTGCTTGGCTTCACAATCTTGCAGAGAAAGCAGGCTGGGCCCTGCTCATACCACGTGTGAGCCATCCCCATTAAACTCAAGGGAATCTCTCCATTGCTGCCCAGGGATGCTGGATCAAGGCTTCCTTAGATGCAAGGCTGCCAGGAGGAGGCCAAGGGCTGTGAGCCAGGGCCTAGATCCAGGCCATGAAGGTCCTGCAGTGGCCCAGAGCCGTAGCCGCTTACAGGCACAACAGGTCTTCTGACCCTTTTCCTCTGAGTGCAAAACAGCAGCAGAGTTATTAAAGCACCAGCTGGGCTGGCAGAAATAAACCTCTCAAATCTGCCTGCAAAGCCAAAGTGGTACAAGATGACTCTTGACTTCCTCTTGGGTGCCCCTCTGGGCTCTGGGGCACCTGCCATCCTCCCTCCCACGTGTGTCTGTGGGCATATCCTCAAGCTGTGTTTACAAAGGGATTTCAGGCTCTTTTAGGATAAGAGGTTGCTATAGAAACAGTAGATAGGAGATTGAGCTCACTGGGAGAAGGCTTGGACTCTGCTGGCTTAAACAATAGGAAAGCCCATCGGGGAATACATCTGGCTGGAGACTGAGCGTGGAGCAGAGTCTGTTTTAATGAACACATCCTCCTTTTGGGGAAAGTCGGAGACTGAATTTCTGCAGCCCACTAGAAGAGTGCAGCCCACTAGAAGAAACTGCAAAAAGTTTCCAGTGCAAGAAGGTCCACTACACAGGGAACACCAAGAGACACTTCCAGCCTTGAGGTGGGATCTGGCAACATAACAGGGTCTTGAGCTCAACCACCCTGCCAGAAAGCTTCTACCTAGCTGGAGCTTGGGCTCAACACTGTTGTCACCACTTGATGCCTTTGGGTGGTCTGTGGGCAGGCAGATGGAGGTGTGACTGGTCACAGAAAATGTAGAGGAACTGAGTTAGGATGCAGCTGGATAAATGAAACCTGTTACAACAGAACAGTGAGGACAGAGCCACGAAGAAACCTGCACCAGAATCATTAAAAAGGTGACCAACTCTGATCCAGGCAAGAGCCACTTCAAAATGCAAGCTGCAAGCCAAGAAAATAGTAAGTCAGCCCCAGGGGCATATCTTCCCAAAGGAGGAATCTGACCACAGAAGTCAAGCCAAGACATTTGGCTGCAGGTTGATGCTTGCCCCTTTTCTTGTTTCCTCCTGCAGCCAGCCTCAAACAGGAAAAAAAACTACCCAAAACACACACACACACACACACACCCCAAAAAAACCCCCACCACACCACCTGGAATAAAAACCTTCCAAAGAAAAACCTCTGTGCAAAGCTCAGCCAGGGCTCATCAGCAAAAGGCCATGATTAACTGCTGAAATAGCAGGGCATTTCCATTTCCAAAGGCAGAGCTACCACACAGCCCTGAGAAAACCTCTTCACAATCAGCCTGTGTTGAAACAAAACCAATCAGTTAGACACCAAGAATGAGTGTCCCTCCGTGGATCCCTGCCGGGAGCTGATCTGATTATAGAGTGAGCTGGGGAGGCACTGGAAGGCACCCCGTGGGGGGTTGCGGAGAAGAAAATCAGAGGAGTCTCAGACCAGAGAGCCTGTGAGCAAGAAACTCAACTGGGTGCAAATAAGAGACAGTGGGGGGAGAGTCTGCCTTGAAAAAAGATACAGATCCTCATATAGCCTGCCTACTGAAGTGGTAGGCTGGGAACAAGAGAGCACATGAGTCTGATCTTCACAGTGGTCTTTGTGGCCTGAACAGCTGAGAACCCAAGGAAGGAAAGCTCCAGCTCCATAAAACCTGGCGACTGCAGCCCTAGGAAGATAATCTTTCTGCGCCTACAAGCCACACCACAAGCCAAGAAGAGCCAAGGAGCACTTCCTATGCCCCGGATGGCTGAAGCCCTGGCATGGTCACAGGGTGGAGGTGACATTTCCTTACCCTCATGGATAGGCAGGTTAAGGCCAGCAGCAGGTTCCCCAGGGACTCTCTCCCCAAGCAGGCAGCCTGGTCACACCATCACCTGGCAGGCAACAGGGCTCAGATGTAGCAGTCAGCAGTCCATGTCTCACAAGCATCTCTAAGGTCAGCTCCAAGGAGATGCCTTCAGAATGAATTCAACCCCGCAATGCACAGAAACCAACATACCACGAGCTGACCCTAAGCTGAACACCCCAGCACCTCTTGTATGTTGTCACTTGCCCCTCTCCCCAGGACTATTTCCCAGGCAGACAGAATTTGCCTTCCCCAACAGCTGGGTCAGACAAACCCTGCCAAAAGTCATAGCCCCTCCCAAAAAAGAGGCAGAACTTGTGCCCCCAAATCACCCACTTCTGCTGCCAGTAAGTGGGGTATGAACTCAAACACATCTTCCAGGAGAGCACCAGGTCTCCTCAAAAGGATTTGGATCCACTGCTCATGTCCTAAGCTCATGTGTTGGACTGGTGCTTTGGATGGGGTCCTCCGTTTCCCCACATTAGACACGTTCAACAGCAGAAAGGGCCTGGAGTTGGTGACTCAGAGCCCACTGACTGTCGTGTTGCACAGCACAGTGCACAGTCCTTCCTGTCACGCTGCAGCTGGGAGCTACAAAGGACCTTATGAGACAGGCACCAGAGGGAAGCCGTGCAAAATAATCTGCAAACCAACATCTAATAATATTGCCAGATCCCCAAAGGGAAGGATGAAGAGAAGCAACCTGAAACCAGCTGTCAAAACAATACACTCACCGGTGTGGATAGGGAACGGGTTTCTCACTAGGTGCCGGAGTCACTGGTTTAACCTTTCTGCTCACCCCTGTCTTCTCACTTTAAAGTAAAATGCTTATTTAACAGCAAGGAAAAAGAAGAGCAAAAAAGAGAGTCACAGCATCCCCTGGAAGTGGGGATCAAAGGACACCAGAGGACAGAAATAGACCTGAGAGAAAGGCAGGTGCTTTGGGGAGGAATGTGTGCTCTGCTAGGGGTCAGGACACCCTCCCCTTGGCCAGATCCTATTACAGGCAGCAGGATTCAGAGATACACAAAGACACTGATGGTGAATGAACAAAGTTCAGCTGGAGTCAGGCAGGAGCTTTTCCCCCTGTTACTTCAGGAGTCTTAGACAAATTCCCAGCAAACAGCCCCCTTAAGTGGAACAAGAGACCCCATAACTGATTGAAAGGCCTTGATCTGTCTACGCCACACTCATCTTTCTACTCACGCATCCACCCCTTCCTTCCTACCATCCATCTTTCCACTCCTTTATTCCTACCCACATCTATCTGACTGTCTTACACATCCATCCATCCAAAGCAGCGCTGGAGCTGTTTGGTACTTACAGCACAGTAACATCAAAACTCAGGAAAACTTCCTTTCTGAGCCAGGATCCATCCAGTCCCCAAACTCTCGAGGAAAAAGGTATTCCAATTTCTCAAGTTCTGCATTTGGGAAAACACATGACTTGCCCAGAAGATAAATCAATGCCAGGGGCCTTGGAGAGGATGACGTATCTGTAGCTTTCCCCAGGTCCACCCATCTGCAGGCAAGACCACCTGGATGGAAGCATGATCCTGTTGTAATTACAAGTATTTTTCAATAGTGCTGCTGAAGGACAGGTAGGCGTATCCTCACCCTCCTCCATTTGTCATTTTAATAGTAAAATGAGCTAACAGTGCAGCAGAGAAGGCAAGGGGTGTTGCACTCACTCCCTGAAGAGCAGAGAAACCTCCAGAAATGGCATCAGCAGGACACAGATGGAAGAAGCTCTCTTATACTGATACCAATGCACCAGGAGAACCTCTTGGCTGGGACCAGCTCAGTTTGCATTTCACATAGAGGACAGTTTGGGAAGGTTTAGTTAAGAAGAATTACTTTTTAGGTTTGGAGTATGGAAATATTAACGGCTGTCTGGGATAGTGAAAAACTAGAGACTCAATCCAAATGTGTGAAAGCATAAAGAGGCCATGACCACAGCTACACCCAAGAGCACTGAGGGGTGGGAACACAGAAAGCGATTTCCCCAGGTGGAAGAGCAGGATCTGTGTGTCAATGATCTCTCTCCTAAAAACACAGCATGGCACCAACTCCTCTAAGTATACCAAGTTCTGGGACACAGGCTGCCAGCAGAGACTATTTGTGCAAAAGCTGTAGAGGTCAGCCCATAACCTCTTTCCCCTGCCTTAGGGAGCACACAGCCCTTTGGGCCAGCTTAGATCTCCATAGTCTTGGGAAGGGCATGTGGGAATGAACAAGCCCAAGCTGCAATGCTTGGTCCCAGCCTAAGGCTCAGGGGAGGACACAGGAGGGTTGGGAGTTGTGACTTCTGCAGCTTTGGGACACTTCCACGTACTGCAAGCCCAGGCACGCACCTACTCCCATCAGACCAGGGGCACAATAATCCATCAGGCTGGCCCTGTCCCACACTTGACTCAGGAGGAAGATAAAAAAACCACTTGTTCTTTCAGCTCCGGAAGAAGAATAACCAGCTCTGGAGGTCAAAGTCCAGCTCCCGCTCCCAGGGGAAGGCCAGGACAGCACCCATTTAACTGGTAGAAGGGGCTTAGCTAGAGCCATATCAGGTAATGGGATAGAAGCAACCAAAAAAAGAGGAGGTGGAAGGACACTTAATCTCTTCAGTAAATACTCAAGCTAACATTTATATTTGTGCATTTGCCAATCACGATTCAGTGGGAAACAAAAGCAGGCTGGGTGTCAGTGAGCAGCAAGAGCAGGGCTGCTCCTGAAGGAAAGCAAGCTGGAGTAGAGGTGGTCCTCAGAGGAGGGCAGATGCCCCAGTACCCAAGCAGGGGGAGCAGAGCAGGGTGCTGATGACAGGTCCATTGACAGCCCCAGGTGAGGCAAAGTGATAAATCAGGCCCAGAGAGACAAGTAAAAATAAATCTAAAGTAGCAAGGGGTGTTTCCAGATCTTTTGCTGTTAATAGCTTATTGCCAACCAGCAATAAAAGGGAGGAAAAAATTCACCTCTTATCATACTTTCTCAGAGGTGCTGAGTAGGGTAATGAAATAGAAAATTCGTTTCCAAGATACATTCAGCCCTGAAATCTGAGCATCTTTCCCTGGATGGTTGGAAAGGGAAAAAGAAATAAAATATGATCACTGTCTTCCAAGGTCATGGCAGAAATTGAGGTGTTCATTTAAAAATAAAAAGGTGGGTTGTGTTTCTGGAAGAATTCATCAATGAGACTGGTCATGCTGACACTTACTGGGCAAATTCATCCAGCGGGAGGCTGTGGCAATGAAAGTAACTGGAGATTCTTCATGGTTTAGCCACTGTTTGAAATGAAACACTGGATTTGGGGATTTGGAGCAATACCATCTCTCAGGTGCATTAAAAGCCAATGTTCAGATGCTCCCAGTGGGCCATATTTTGCACAGCCTGTGTAGGCAAAAAACACTGCATATCTGCTGAGTTGGAGCATGGTACAAGCAGCAAACAAAGCATCTGTCTAGGGAATATCTGGGGAACTTTGCCTTCACGGTCCTCTTGCCTTACTGCTGAGGCTACAGATATGAGAAGCAGGTACGGTCCCCGGGAACAGCAGCTTGCACTGAGCTGCAATGGCAGTTCAGAATTGGAACCTGGGATGCAAGATCCTCAAAGCCACCCAGACCTGCAGACTGGAGCAAAGCTCCCAAAGGACCACAAGAAGATAAGAAAGATATTACTGAGCCCACGTGTGATGAAGCTAATCCCAGTCCTTTTGCTGGCTATGAAAAGAGGGTTCCACTAGACAAGTGGAACCAAGAAACCTGAATGTACATGAGCAAATCTTCACACTCTGAGAAAATCCCCTCCTGCTAACCCCTGTCACCAGGGATGTCCCCAAAAAGGGCAGGGAGGCTGCCCACCCCAGCCCACAAGCACTGCCCATGTTCATCCTCACCCTCCTTAGACAAACCTGGCTAAAATTTGTGATGATCTGGGCTCCATCAAGCCCAACTCCTGCCAATCCTTTCTTATCCCAGATCAAATGGCCTCTTTGAGCCCCGGTTGACTGCAGGGACGCTGCTCTCCCCTGTCCCCTTTGAACAAGTCTTCACCCTTCGGTGCTTCTCTCCCCTGTCATGCTATATTGCAGGTTACTCTCCTGATGAAACATGTGCTGAAAAGCCCATCTGTCTGCCTGCAGGACAGGCAGCTCCTGGCAGATGTGTTGCCAGTGTCCACACTTTCCCATCACTCTCCTGTCTGCCACTGCCTCTTGGATATTAAAAATCACCTGGAGCGATGATTCCTCATTGCTCTCTGCTCCCTCCTCCAGTCTGTCACCGTGTAAGCCACTTGACAGGTGATTATTCGGTCACCGAAGCCGGGGAAGCCGGGCTGAAGGAAATGAGTGTCTCCTTAAATAAACATGCAGGCTGAATTAGAGAGAGTTTCTCGCTGGACAAGCAGACTATTTTGGGATCGCATCACTAAGCTGCATTATGGCTTTGTGGATAGACTCTGGCTCTGTGCAGCTGGCCTGCTGGCCTTTTTCACCGCGGATGGTCACCCCTTGTTCCTCCCCTGAAGCAATGAAGCACTGTTTCACCTGAGCCGCAGCCGGGCTCCCGCTGGCCCGTGGGCATGGTTTCTCCACTCCTCTTGGTACCACACGTGATGGTACAGGCTCACGGCTCTGGTCGTGTTGATGCACCCATTCGGGACTCTGCTGGGTTGCTCTGCCGATGGGTCGCATTTGTCTGGCATCGCTTATCCACACAGAGGTCTGGACTTCGGGGGAACACAAGACCCAGTCCCTGGATTGGGGCCTCAGCTGGGTTGCTTCAGCAGGGCAGATCTCTCCTGTCAGACTGGGCTCTTCTCCCTGCATGTTCACTAACTCAGTGCCCCTCTTCCAGAAAACATAATTTTCCCCCCCATTATATAAGATTAATAATAAGCAGCTAAAAAAATGTAACGTCAAATGCTGGGAGTCCAAGATGGTTCCTTGGCCATGCACTGTGTTGTCCTGATTAAGGCATTGCACTTCTTGGCTTAAAGAACTAATTTTGGGAGCTTTAGTCTTTGGTGGTCTGCCATCCCAGCTGGAGACCTCGCTGCCCCCCACCACACTCTTCTCTATCACAGGGATCTTCATACACACAAGCTGTTGTGGGTGGACCTGGGTCATTCCCAGCAGCGGGGCATGCATGCTTGCCAGTGTCCTAGTGCCACAGAGCTGTGGCATTGTGACATGGGACAAGGAGACCTCACACCAATTCTACTGCCCACCAAATCAAGGGCTTTGGCTCAGGGCACCCAGAGTGTGACAACAGCCTGTGCTGACAGCACAGACAGCTGCATGGTTGTTACTGGATCGGTGATGGACTTTGGTTTGGCTGCTTAAAGGCACCCAAGATGAGTATATAGCACTTCGGGATTTATTTGCTTTCCCAGAGCCAGATCAAAGTTCTCAGCACTGTGATGGGATGGCCCTTAAGAGCAGATCTTCAAAAGCTTCTCAGTTACGGAAATTCACTGCCTGACCTATGTAGGAGTTTCTGCTGGTCTGTTACCTGCATTGCCAGGAACCGTTCAGTGTCATACAAAAGAGGTTGAGCTTAGGCTGAGTTTACACCCAGACACCTCAGCAGAAGGTCCCCACAACTAGATCAAAAGCAGTGTGGAACCATTCCTGTGGTTGGTGAGTGCCTCACCATCTTCAAAATGGCCATGAGGAGCCATGCAAAGTCATGTCACCATCCAGTTCTTTGCTTAATGATCCCTCCAAACTAGATTTCACTGGGAGACAAATACTGATTATGCTTCATCCAAGCCCCTCTACATTCCTGGCTGTCCTTGCTCTGGTAAGGCACCCGCTTCATCGCCATCCCTCAGAAAACCCATATAATAGAGTCAAGAAAAATCAAGTTCTGCATGTTTTTTTCTGGCAGCTTGGCATTTAGCAAGGATGCTCTACAACTTGAAAGGTCAACTAGATCCATACTGCTGCTGTGGCACCTTGTTATGTATTTAGAAAACTAATTAGGAACATGGGCACTACAGGGGAATTCTCCTCTGCCCCCATGCAGCTTAATTGCTTGTCCTTTGAGACACTAAGGAAAAAAAGAGACGGAGAGAAGATGGCACCTGAAAAAGTAACAGTACAAGGTTGTACCCCCATCTGCCCATCCCAGTGACCAGCATTAATACAACGCTGCAAATTTCATCCTCTGCTAGCCCACAGCTTGCTGCAGGGACAGCAGGGCTGCTGAGCGGTGTTCACAGCAGGTCTGACACCCCAGCACCGCATCGCTGCGGGAAGCGGGGACAGAGCAGCCTCCTCTGCAGAAGGGACCTCTTCTGCCTTGGTTTCATGGTGCAGGGGACAAAAGCGGGTTTGGAAACACCCCAAGATTGTATTCCCAAAATGTACTTTTTTGGAGAATTTTCTGAACCACAGGGAAGGGAAAAAAAAAAACCTTTTTCAACGAAATAACAGAAAATAAAGAAAAATAACTGAAACATCCTGCAGATCAAAAACCTTTCTTATTGTGCAGAGACACGCTGGGTGAGCAGTGGGATGAAAGTGAAAAGATTACTTCTGAGACTGTGAGCAGGTTCATTGGAACGAAATTATCATCCCCTTTCACGTTCATTTTCCATCCATATTTTTATTTGGTGGTAGCAGAACCAGCCTACACCTCTCACTAGCTGAACCTTCCACTTCCTTAGCCTCCCATCCGCTGGGCTTCCACTCCCTGGGCCTCCACTGGCTGGACTTCCCACTCCCTGAGATCCCCAATCTCAAGGCCTCCAAATTTCCTGGTCCTCCCACTCCCTTGGCCTCCCAGTCCTTGGGCCTCCTACGTTCCTGGGCCTTGCACTCTATTGGCCTCCCACTTTCCTGGGCCTCCACCCTCTGTAGCCTCCCACGCGCTGGGCCTCAACTCAGCCTCCCACTCTATGGGCCTCCCACTCCATGGGCTTCAACTCTCTTGGACTTGCACTACCTTATGGCCACTTCTCAGCCTCCCACTATATTTCAGCCTCCATTTCTTTTCTGGCCTCCCACTACCACTCAGTTTACGAATACCTTTCAGCCTCCCACTACCTCTCAGCCTCCAATTTATTTCTCTGACCTCCCCCTACATTCCAGCCTCACACTACATCTCAGCACTCAATACCTCTTGGCCTCCCACATTTTTTCCAGTTTTCCTCGGCCCTCCCACTATCTCTCGGCCTCAAATTTTTTCTGGCCTCCCACTACCTTTCGGCCTCCCACTACCTCTTCACATCTCCCTACTTCTTGGCCTCCGCTAATTTCCTGGCCTCCCACTGCCTCTGGGCATCCCATGGTCTTTCAGCCTCCATTTCTTTTATGGCCTCCCAGTACTGCTTGGCCTCCCAAAACTTGGCAGCTTCCACCTTTTTTCCTGCCTCCTATTACCTTTCAGGATTCCCTTTTCCTTTGCCCCCCCCCACTACCTCTCAGCCTCCCACTCCCTCTCAACTTCCCACAACCCTCTCAACATCCATTTCTTTTCTAGCCTCCCACTACCTCTCAGCCTATGAATACCTTTCAGCCTCCCCCTACCTCTTAGCCTTGAATTTATTTCTCTTGCCTCCCACTACCTCGGCCTCCACTTTTTTTCTGGGCTCCCACTAACTTCTGGCCTCCCACTACCTCTCAACCTCTGCTCTTTTTCTGACACCCCACTACCTCTTGGCCTCACCCTATATTTCAGCCTCCCTCTCATCGTCCCATTCCCTCACAACCTCCCATTCCCTCTCAGTCTCCCATTCCCTTTCTGGCTTTGACTTTTTTTCAGACCTCCCATTACCTTTTGGCATCCCACTACCTCTTGGCCTCCACTTTTTTCTGACCTCCTACTACCTTACGGCCTCCCACTAAGTTTCAGCCTCCCATTCCCTCTCAGTCTCCCATTACCTTTCTCGCCATGACTTTTTCTCTGGCCTCCCATTATCTTTTGGCCTCCCACTACCACTCAGCCTCCGCTCTTTTTCTGACACCCCACTACCTCTTGGCCTTCACACTACGTTTCAGCCACCCACTCTGTCTAGGCCTCCATTTATTTTCTGGCCTCCTACTCCCTCTCAGCCACCCAGTCCCTTTCCAGCCTTGACTATTTTTCTGGCTTCCCACTACCTTCTGGTGTCCCACTACTTCTCAGCCTCCATTTTTTTTCTGGCCTCCCACTACCTCTCGGCCTCCACTTTTTTCTGGCCTCCCACTACCTTTTGGCCTCCCGCTATGTTCAGCCTCCCACTACTCCTTGGCGTCCCACTACCTCTCGGCCTCCACTTTTTTTCTGGCCTCCCACTACCTCTTGGCCTCTCGCTGCATTCAGCCTCCTACTAGCTCTTGGCCTCCGTTTCTATTCTAGCCTCCCAGTACCTCTCGGCCTCCAATTTTTTTCTGACCTCCCTCTACCTCTTGGTCTCCTACTGCCTTCTCAGCCTCCGCTCTTTTTCTGACCTCCCACTACCTCTCAGCCTCCCAACATCTCTCAACCTCTGACTACCTTATGGCCTCCCACTACCTCTCAGCCTCTGCTCTTTTTCTGGCCTCCCACTACCTCTTGGCCTCCCGCTATGTTCAGCCTCCCTCTACCTGTTGGCCTCCATTTCTATTCTGGCCTCCCACTAACTCTCGGCCTCCACTTTTTCCTGACCTCCCACTCCCTTCTGGCCTCCCAGTACCTTCTCAGCCTCCACTCTTTTTTGGACCTCCCACTACCTCTCAGCCTCCACTTTTTTGCTGCCTCCCACTACCTTCTGGTCTTGCACTACCTCTCAGTCTCTGCTCTTTTTCTGACCTCCCACTAACTCCTGGTCTCCCAGTACCTCTCAGCCTCCACTTTTTTCCTAGCCTCCCACTACTTTCTGGCCTCCCACTACCTTCCATCCTCCCAGTACCTTGGCCTACAGTTTTTTTTCTGGTCTTCCACTACCTTATGGTCTTCCACTACCTTATGGTCTTCCACTACCACTTGGCCTCCACTTTTTTTCTGGCCTGCCATTACGTTCTGGCGTCCCGCTACCTTCTCAGCCTCTGCTCTTTTTCTGACCTCCCACTACCTCTTGGCCTCCCACTACGTTTCAGCCACCCACTCCCTCTCAGCCTCCATTTCTTTTCTGGCCTCCCATGAACTCTCAGCCTCCGACTCCCTTTCAGGCCTTGACTTTTTTTTCTGCCCTTCCAGTTCCTTATGGCCTCCCTCTGCTTCTCAACCTCTGGTCTTTTTCTGACCTCCCACTACCTCTTGGCCTCCAGCTACGTTTCTGGCCTCCCACGAACTCTCAGCCTTCACTTTTTTCCTGGCCTCCCGCTACCTCTCAGCCTCTGCTCTTTTTCTGACCTCCCACTAACTCTTGGCCTCCCACTACTACTGATCTCCTTCTATGGCAAGGTGACCCTCTTAGTCGATGAGGGAAAGGCTGTGAATGTTGTCTACCTAGACTTCAGTAAAGCCTTTGACACCATTTCCCACAGCATTCTCCTGGAGAAACTGGCTGCTCATGGCTTGGATGGGCATATGCTTCGCTGGATAAAACACTGGCCAGATGACTGGGCCCAAAGAGTGCTGGTGAACAAAGTTAAATCCAGTTGGTGGCCAGTCACAAGTGGTGTTCCCCAGGGCTCAGTACTGGGGCCATTTCTGTTTAATATCTTCATCAACGATCTGGATGAGGGGATCAAGTGCACCCTCAGTAAGTTTGCAGACAACACCAAGTTGGGCAGGAGCGTTGATCTCCTTGAGGGTAGGAAGGCTCTGCAGAGGGACCTGGACAGGCTGGATCGATGGGCTAGGGCCAACTGTGTGAGGTTCAACAAGGCCAAGTGCTGGGTCCTGCACTTGGGTCACAACAACCCCATGCAACGCTACAGGCTTGGGGAAGAGTGGCTGGAAAGCTGCCTGGTGGAAAAGGACCTGGGGGTGTTGGTTGATAGATGTCTGAATATGAGCCAGCAGTGTGCCCAGGTGGCCAAGAAGGCCAATGGCATCCTGGCTTGTATCAGAAATAGTGTGGCCAGCAGGACTAGGGAAGTGATCGTGCCCCTGTACTCGGCACTGGTGAGGCCACACCTCGAATACTGCCTTCAGTTTTGGGCCCCTCACCACAAGAGAGACATTGAGGGGCTGGAGCGTGTCCAGAGAAGGGCAGCGAAGCTGGTGAAGGGTCTAGAGCACAAGTCTGATGAGGAGCGGCTGAGGGAACTGGGGTTGTTTAGCCTGGAGAAAAGGAGGCTGAGGGGAGACCTTATCGCTCTCTACAGCTACCTGAAAGGAGGTTGTAGGGAGGTGGGGGTCGGTCTCTTCTCCCAGGTAACAAGTGATAGGACAAGAGGAAATGGCCTCAAGTTGTGTCAGGAGAGGTTTAGACTGGATATTAGGAAAAATTTCTTCACCGAAAGGGTTGTCAAGCATTGGAACAGGCTGCCCAGGGAAGTGGTGGAGTTGCCGTCCCTGGAGGTATTTAAAAGACGTGGAGATGTGGTGCTTAGGGACATGGTTTAGTGGTGGTCTTGGCAGTGCCAGGTTAACGGTTGGGCTTGATGATCTTAAAGGTCTTTTCCAACCTAAACAATTCTGTGATTCTATGATTCTACATTCAGCCTCCCACTACCTCTTGGCCTCCCACTACCTTTCTTCCTCCACTTTCTTTCCAACCTCCCACTATATCTCATCCTCCACTTTTTTTCCTGACCTCTCACTACCTTTGGCCTCCACTTTTTTTAGTCTTCCACTACCTCTTGGCTTCCCACTACCTTGGCATCCCAATCTCTGACTCTCCCACTCCCTTGAACTCCACTTGCCGTAGCCTCCCACTCACTGGGCCTCATCTCTCTTGGTCTCCCACTGCTTGGGCCTCCCACTCCCTTTTTCTCCCATTATTTGACCCTCCAACTGTCTGAGTCTCCCATTCACTTGGTCTCAACTCAATGTAGCCTCCCACTTGCTGGGCCTCTACTCTCTTTGCCTTCCACTCTCTCAGCCTCCCACTTCCTTGGCCTCCCACTACCTGAGCCTCCACTCTCTTTTCTTCCTGCTCTGTGGGCCTCTACTCACCATAGCGTCCCACTCTCTGGGCCTCCTACACACCAGGCCTCCTGCTTTCCTGGGCCTCTATTCTGTGTGCCTCCACTCGTTGGGCCTCTCAGTCCCTTGGCCTCCAAATCCTTGGGCCTCACACTTTCTTAGTCTCCCACTCCCTTGGTCTCCACTCACCCTAGCCTCCCACTCACTGGGCCTCAGCTTTGTACACCTCCCACTTTTCTGGGCCTCCCCCACTTTGTACTTCCCAAACACCATGCCTCTACTCAGTTCCGCCATTTGGTGGGCCTCCCACTCGCTGGCCCTCTGCTCTCTTGGCCTCCCCCTCCATGGACCTCTCACTCTCTGAGCCTTGCAATCCCTAGAGCCTCCCACTCCATGGGCCTCTGCTCTCTTGGCCTCCCCCTCCATGGACCTCTCACTCTCTGAGCCTTGCAATCCCTAGAGCCTCCCACTCCATGGGCCTCCCACTCTCTGGGTCTTGACTTACCAGACTGTCTGGATTTCCTATTCCCTGAGCCTCCCACTCCCTTGGTCTCACTCTCACCGGACCTCCACTCTCTGGTCCTTCACTTGCCTGGGCCTCCACTTCCCCAGGCAGGGGGGAGGCCAGGGCTGCCCTGACCTAGAGGAGGCAGCCCTGCTCCGAGCAGGAGGCTGCACTGGAGGCTGCGGAGGCCGTGCCCATCCAGCATTTCAGCGATCCTACATGGTTGCCTCCCACTCGGGGGCACACGTCGGACGCCCTCCCACTCCCTCGGTGCCAGGGTGTACACCGCCATCCCACCAGCTCCACGCTTCCACCTACGAAGTGACTAATTGTCTCCAGGGCCTGGCAGCGCTTCCTGCAGCCCGGATTTACATCTCTGCCGCCATCTGTCTCTGCCATAACCTGGCGTCTGCTTGCAGCCCACTCCTGTGCAGCCGTAATTAATGTCTCCGTTTCCCTTCACGGCGCTGCCTCGAGACGCCACTTCTCAGTGCCTGTTTCCCTACCGCCCTGTTTATGGCGGTGCTATTACTGTGGCCATATCTGCTCATGCACCGAGCACACTTCCCTTCCTCTAATGACTGAGGGCCCTACCGTGGCTTGCATCTCTCCAAAAATTACCGGCAGGCTCTTGATCTCTGCCCCTCACCAGGTACTGCCCCTCTGACACGAGCAAATCATGGAATCATAGAATCATTGAGGTTGGAAAAGACCTTTAAGATCATCAAGTCCAATTGTTAACCTAACACTACCAACTCCACCACTAAACCATGTCCACCTGCCACATCTACATCTTTTAAATACCTCCAGGGATGGTGACTCAGCCACTTCCCTGGGCAGCCTGCTCCAATGCTTGACAACCCTTTCCGTGAAGAATTTTTTCCTAATATCCAATGTAAACCTCCCCTGGCGCAACTTGAGGCCGTTTCCTCTCATCCTATCACTTGTTACTTGGGAAAAGAGACCAACACGCACCTCGCTACAACCTCCTTTCAAGTAAAAAATGAAGATATTTTGCATTGCATGAGCATTAGAGCCAGGGAGTACCTGCTGCATTAGCATCACACAGCTGAATTGCACCAACAGGACTGTACAGTCCAACTAGAAGAGACACTGGACACACAAAATCCCAGCAGAGCAGTGGTGGTCAAGTACGGAAGACCCATTTCTGTGGTGGGGTTGATTTTCTTGCCTGTTTACAACATCCCATAAGTTTTCCTGAGCTCAGCCGTCCTGAGACCAATCAGCCAGGCCAGACTTCCAAGGAACTGCCGGGAGATAGTCTCTGTCCTTCATCATGAGCCTAAAGCGAAGCCCGGACATGGTCAGAGCCCTGCAAATCCCCTTTGAAGATCGTTGACTGTTTAATCCCTGCCCACCATGGCTCCTCTGCCAGGTGAGCACCCTCCATGTAGTCCAGGCTTGGTCTGTCATGTCCCAGCTCCTGGGATCATACGTGGGTCGGCTTTCCCACTAAATACGTACAGTTCACTTTCAACTGAGCCCTGTATAATTTTGTCTTTCCCTCATATTTGCATCTGGAGTATTTGTCTCCTTCCAGGTACAGTCTCATGAGCAGTTCAAAGGGAATTTGCTCTGGCTACAGGAGCTGCTCTCTGGATAGAGTCAGGATGGATTTCTAGTCTGCCCTGAGCTGCCACCTTTGCAAAAATATATTAAAAATCACATCAAATTGAGCTTCTGGTTAGAAAACCCTTTCCATAACAACTCTGCAATGTGCCACCAGAGTTCAGATCAAATGTGACCAATTTTCAAGTGAAAAATATGGCTCTCTTGCTTATATTGCTGACCACACTGGGCTCCTGCTTGGTTAGGGTTGTCACCGAATTCTGCTCACTCGCACGACCCCAATGCCTGCTTGCATGTAAATGAAGGCAGAGATCAGCTCTGCAGCTGAAGCTTCCCAAGCAGCTGAGCCAAACGTTTCCACAACAGTCAGTCAACAACCACTTGCTTTTCACTCACCGTCTGTCTGCTGTCAACCGAGTCAAAATGGAAACAAGCCCACTCTCATTCATCACCTTAAAAAAAAATCATCACTTAACATCATCCCCGACACAAAGATCTCCTCATCCTCAGAGCTGATGCACTGGACTTCACGCAAGCTGCGGGAGCGATGTTATTAGCAGGCAGCAGTGGGAGGTTTTGAAGTTGGATGTGAGCTGGGCATCCAGGCATGAAGCACAACAGCAAGTCCTCTGAACTCGCTCCGTGCCAGATCGCTCCTTGTTACTCTCGTCCTGCTTGAACCCGCCGAGTTGGTTTCACTGTTTTCTGCGCTGTTGGTTGTTCTCTCCTCTCGGGAGAATTTCCCTGTCTGGTGGAAATATTTTGTTCCTTTCCAAATGACTGTGATATTTGGAAATAATCATCTGTGTCAGGCAGAAGAACTAATAGCCAGGATTAAGGAACAGGGGGGAAAAAAATCCAGGGTCATTCACAGCTTGAAACTCTGACCAGCTGTCTGCCTGTCATCTCCTCCTGGCCTTCTTAGTCAGATAAACTTTGCCCTGATGCTGTCATACCCTCAAAAAATGTCTTTATTTGCTCTGCCAGAGAGGCCTTCTTGAAAACTGGTAGAAACCAGCCGGGAAAGCAGAGGTAAGTGGAATAATCAGCACTATTTTTCGGGCCAGGGAAATCAAGGCACAGAAAAGAGAAAGTGAGTTTCCAGAGGTCACAGGGGCTGTCAGTAGCAGAGAGGAAAAGGGACCATGAGACTGTGTCCTTCTAACACCTCGGCTGTATCTCACAGCCTCTAGGAGACAAACTTAGAGCATCACATACTTCTCTGGCCCTGTTTGAAAGCATTTCCCTGCCCGCAGCTCACTTCACAGGAAGGGACTCTGAGAGGTGGGCCCACAGCAGCACTGGGAAGCTGGGTGAGAGCAGGACTGGTGCCCTGTCTCGAGGTGTAGCCAGTCCCTGGGGACAGGTTTCCCCTTGGACAGCACACATCCCTCCCTCTCCCTCTTCATTCCTGCCCTGACGTTCACCTTTCCCATCCATCTTCCCTCTCCCTCTTCATCCCCAGATAATCCCATTACTTAAATAGATGTCAAGCTTCTGCTAAGCACTGTCACCTCTGTCCCTTGGCTGGGCTACAACACTACCCTGAGCATGGAGATACTCAAGAGCACAGTCATATTGTCATGGGCATTGCTGGAGTCTATCATTTGGTTTGGAAACTTCCCTCTGGGGACACTGAGGGCTTGAAAACAGGACCTTGAGCCATGAGTTGTCCCCACACAGAGGGATCCCAAAAGTTTTAAAGAAACTATGTGAAGGCAACTGATGAAATACAAATCTCTGCTTCTAGGAGAAAACCCTCTGGCTCAGAGCAGGGGTCGGGTGTCCCAGGGCCGGAGCAGTTTGGTCTCAAGTGAAGAACCAGACTCATGAGGACCACTAGTTTCTACTGTGGCAGGGGTCCTACTCCCAGCTCTCTGACTGTGAGCTCCTAGCTCACAAGCTGCAGGCTCACATGGCCACCGCAGCCCCCCGCAGCTGGCTGCACGTCCCCAGCAAGTGCCAGCTTTCTGAGCAGACCTGGAAGAAGAGAGGCACTACATAAAAGGCAAAAAGTGCTACAGGGGGAGAACATTAAAATGAAACATTTAGAGCTGCCTCTTTCTGTTGTGTCTTCCCCCACACCCGGTCTTTTCTTGCTCTGCACTGCGGATGTGACTGGCTCTGACTGATTGCCCTTTATTTCCATATTAAGCGAGACAGTTTGGGAAAGAACGCCTCCCTCTGCCATGAAGCCCCGTGTATAGTTTTTATTAAAAGGTTGTCAACTTGCCTTTTTTTTTTTTATTTCCTCCTTCCAAAGTCTGCATTTTTGCATGCCATTAAAAGAATTATAGGAGAGAATTTTAAGAGTTATGAAATGCCAAATTATGTTAAGTAGATTCTGGATGGTCTTAGCAGAAATCTGGCATGTTGACAAACCTGCTACACCACCCATTGTGCCCAATATTAAGTCAAAGTCCTGTTTGAATCTCCTCCGTGAATGCCACATGAAATCCCACCAGGTCAAGGAATGGTCCTAACTGGTCTTCTCTGGTGAATGTCCCAATGCCCTGGTAAGATCAGCTGCTCGATGAACCAGAAATCCCCCTGCTGCAGTTGCCCTGCTCACCTGGCACTCCAGCCCAGGCCATCTTCTGTACCAGGCCCTGCTCTACAGACTAGACTTTCATTAGCCAAGTATCTATCAAGATGCTGGGGCTGATGGGCTTTCTCTCCACAGTACTAGGCAGTTTCCCTCTCTGGAAAGAGCTGTTTCTCATACCACCTCATAGCAGATGGGTGCAGGACAGCACAGAGCTTGTGTGATTGCTTCAACGGAAGGTCCTTCCATCACATGCTCTCTAGCTAATTGGAAAGCTCAATGGGGGCTGAGGAAAACAAATAGCTGCCCCTTAACACGCCCGAGTGCTTTCCTTCATCAAGGAAGGCTCAGCATTCAAATGAGCTGCGTATTTACATCTGTCATGCTTGCCTCGAGAGCTGCACTGCACACACTTGGATGAGTACAACAAAAGGTCATCTGGTCCTCCTTCACGGGGAGCACTGCTGAAGGGCTCTGAGACTCAGCACTCCCTCACGCATGAGCGTCATGGAGAGCCTCGGCACACACATCCAGGGAGAAGGGGTAAAACAGTCCTTCGTCTCTTTTTCCCACAGAGGAAACACCAACAACAACCTTAGAAATCCAGGTTAGGAACCTTTCAGGGAAAAACATCACTGCCCCCACCTACTTGCTTTCTACACTGGGAGATGTCATCTGCCTACAAGAGCAGCTGAAAGAGACTGTCCCCATGCCTCAGCCTCACCAGCTCACAGCTGAGTGTATTTGCTTGCAAGATGACACCCAGCTGAGAGCTGCAATTCTTATTTATCTGGAGGAGAGGGACGTTTAGTGAGCCCCCCAACAAACAAAGACATAAAGATGTGAGCCTTTCTTCCAAGTACTAGTGCTAGGAGCAGTGTGGGTAAAGGGTTTACTTCACAAGCCTCCCGGAGATATCTTTTTTCCTCTCCTGTTCCAGCTGAACATGAAAGATCAAAATCTCAAGCTTCTGTGAATTAAAAATGAAACAAAACCAAAATAAAACCACCTGGTTTGGGCCAATTAAAATGTTTTGTTTCAGTAGCTTCTGAACATGCTGTTAATAATCAGCTCAAATTGCAGAACAAGGGTGTTTCAAATTAGGAAACTAAAAATCTTGGTTGTCAAAGTGGGACTTTTCAAGAACTTGAGGGCTCTTTTTTAACTCGGACATTTGTCAAAGCTGTTCTTTTTTTACCCACAAAAAGTTTCAGCTTCAATAAATCTGCTGCACTTCTGACACAAACAGAGACAAGGAGAGAGAAAAGCACGGCTTCCCTCGCCATTTCAGTCACGGCCCAAAGCTGGTGGGAAACCAAGGTCACGCCCAAGGTCACTCACTAAATCACCATCACATCAAAGGTTTGAAACTATAGGACCAGTCCTGGATCCCTCACTGGCTTTTGCTATTGCATTTCATAGCACCAGGATTTCATTAATGCCTTAAAACCTCCAGCCCATCTTTCATCTCCAGGCATTACATGCAAACCATATTACCTCCTTAGGAGATTAATGGGACCGTATTGCACAGGAACTGGTGGTTTCCACATCATTTGCACTGGAGATCCAGGTACCTCCTTCAGCATGCTTTATGATCACTCTACCTGGGCAGCTTGGACATGACTGGAGTGATGAGCAGCCACCTGTGCTTCGTGTGGCAGGAGAGAAACCTCCTCAGCACTGGTTTTATTGCTAAGGCAGAGCAGAAGACATTGCTGCTCTTCACAACTCCAGCCTGGAGGCCCAAGCACCATTTCAACAAATGATATTTTGACACCTGAGTTATTGCAAGTGGCTCTGGGCATGGTCAGACCCCTGAACAAGCAGCAGACCAATGTTTGCTTAGGAAGGGAGTTGGAGAGAGGCTCAAAGGCAGCAGTGGCAGAAAGAAACCTGCATCTCTGAGGTCTCCACAAAGACAATGAGGACAAGAACACAGCAAGGAAGTAGTCCCCAGGGCTGCCATAACAAGCACACTTCCACACAAAAGTCAGTAGAGGAAAAAAAAGGAAGGATGCCTCCATGAAGCCACCTCAGCCACTTCCCCATGCCAGTGGTGGGAAAACAGCCTCAAAAAGACTTGCATAAAGGCAGAAAGGGTCTAGTAAAACAACAAAAAGGGGTTTCTAGGATTCCTGGAAAGCATCCTGGCAAAATCCTGGAAAGTGTCATAAAATTCCTAGAAAGCAAAGAATTGCTCAGAAAGCAAAGACTTCTTCCTACAAGGAATCCTAGAAAATTCTGAGAAAACATTTGCAAAGTTCCTGGTAAGCACTCTAGGACATTCCTAGAAAGCACCGTGAGAAATGGCTTGAAAGCAACATGGGACATTCCTGGGAAGAAAAGGGGAGACTTCTAGCAAACAATGTGGAAATTCCTAGGAAGAAACTTAAAAGTCCTGGAAAGTAATATGAGAATTCCTAGAAATCATACTGAGATCTTCCTTGGAAGAAATCCGAGAAATTCCCGGGAAACACTCTGGGAAAATTTAAAAAAAAACAAAGGAGACATTCCAGGAAAAGGAAGGGAAGATTCCTGGAAAACATCGTGGGACATTCCTAGAAAGCAGAGGGGAGATTCCTGGAAACCATCCGCAGCAGGGAAATGCCTAGAAAACACCATGGGAATTTCTAGAAAGCAACATGTGAAATTCCTGGAAAGCTAGAGGCAAATCCTAGAAGGCTAGAGGCAAATTCCTGGAAAGCAACCTGAGAAATTCCCAGAAAGTAACATGGGGTTTCCTAGAAAGAACTCTGGAAAATTCTGAGAAAAGGTGTGATGGGTTCCTGAAAAGCACCAGGGGACATTCAGAGAAAGCAAAGCAGAAATTCCTAGAAAGCATCCTACAAAATTCCTAGAAAACAAGATAGGGCATTCCTGGAAAGTGTCCTGGGACCTTCCTAGAAAGCAATGGGGAAATTCCTGGAAAGAAATGTGGGAAATTCCTAGAAAGCCCTCAAAGTAATTTCTAGAAAGTGATGTGGAGATTCCTACAAAGCATTGGGGATGTTGCTAGAAAGCACTGCCGATGCTGATTTTGAGGGGAAGAACTTGTGCGGGTGGCAGCAGACCTAGAGAGAGGGTCGGGGAGGTTGAGAAAGGCATGATACCCCCAAGTACCCGAGGGTGCTGGAGGTGAAAGGCAGAGGAGCAGCCCTCATCCTCAGGAAGGTCCAGCTCAGTGCTGGGACGGCTGGGGAGCAGGAATGTCACCTCAGAACCCCAGGCTTACACATGAAAGCACACAAGGTCACATTAAGTCTGCCCACACTGGTCCTGATCGCATGCATCTAGTCTGTTCCTAGGAACCTCCAATGATGGATAAACTCCCTTTTCTTCACCAAGGTGTCTGCATATACCTCTCTCTACTTCTGGGAGGGCTTTCCTTGGTGCTCAGCCTCAATCTCGCTACCTCCTCTTTCCCTCTGTGCCCTCAGGCACTGAGAAGGATGTGTTCCTGGGGTCATAGGATAATTCAAGTTGGAAGGGAGCTCAGGAGGTCTCTAAGTACAACCTTCTGGCCAAAGCAGTGTCAGCTCTGAGGTCAGACCAGGTTGTTCAGGGCTTTGTCCACTTGGGTCTTAAAATCCTCCAAGGACAGACTACACAGCCCTTCTGAGCCCCTGTCCCACTGCTTGACGGTCCTCATGGGAAAAAATTCTGCCACATAAGGAGGATATATGTAACCAGTCTGAATCTCTCTTCTTCCAGATGATGTCTATTGCTGCTCATTCTCCCACTATGCTCCAGTGCGAAGAGCCTGACTTTGTCTTCTCCATGACTTCCTCGCAAAAGCCTCCTGAGCACATTCACAGCTGTCCACACTGCCCGCACAGCCCTCCCTTCCTCTCTGGCAGGCGATGGGCCCATCTGCCCGACTCCCTCAAGACCAGCTGTTTTTTTCCATGCCTTCTTCAGATGCTGTTTCTCAGCCTATTTCTGCTCAGGAGGAAAAAAAGATCACAGAGAAGTTGGTGGCATCACTTTTATGATGTCCCCCTCCCCAGGTGACCCAGCTGACAGGGAAAACTCTCTGGAAGACAGCCTGGCAATTATCTCCAATAGGCCTCTGCACATCTGATTGACTTCTCTTTGCTTTCATGCCTGACACTTCAAACATCGGGGACGGCAAGGCAGAGGGAGGATTTGGCTAACAGAATGAAACAAGGACTCCAAAAATACAGCTGCCTTGTCTGGAAAGCAGAGCATGTCTCAGCCTCCCGCTGCGCTCAGCCTCAACGTTACCACCTGTATGCCCAGGCTTAACGGCACAGACAGTAATAATTTGTAAATAATTAATTGTGAGAGTGGCAGAGGCAGCACCCACGTCTCTTGCTGAAAGCCAGCATGGGATGTGACCTCAGAAGGTGAAATCCACTCTTGGAGGCCCCCGTTAGGTGTGGAGAGGGACCTGACACATCCTAGGAAAACGGAGCTCATACCTCTGCCATTGACCCCGGGCAGGTCCTTCGACTGGTTTGTGCCTCAGTTTCTCCACCTGTCCCTCTTATCCCACCCATGTTTAGACTGGGAATGGCTCCCACTACATAGAAGGACAGTATCCAGCACAACAGCCCCTTGATCTCACCCATCTACACAAATAAAACAGCTCTGGTTCTGGTCACTGGCAGGTGGCCGTGGTACAGCCCACATCTGAGGGTCTAGCCAAAAGCTCTTCTCCTCAGAGCCAGGTGGCTTCATCCATATTGCCATACGGGAACAAGTCCTGGCCTGCCTGTCCCCATAGCTATGTCCAGCCACTGGCCAGAAGGGTGTTAACTGGCACGGACCAAAGCAGTGCTAGGGAGCATGCTAATGATGAGAGAGGATGGACAAACGTGGGGCACTGCCTTGGCTCTCTTAGGCACTAGTGTAGACATGGCCACCTTGGCCCCTCTGGGGCAACCTCTACCCTGTGGGGGTAAAAGCAGACCCACACGGCCCGTTCCTTTCTGACCACGCTGCTGTGGCTTTAGTTTAACTGTAGGTCAGGTTGCAGGTGTCCAGCCTGGGCTTACGAAGAGCTGAGTTGAAGGCACCTCCCAGGGAACTGGTTTCAGCATCCCTATGTTCAGCCTCCCCCACACCACCTGCAGAGCTTGCTGGGCATCTCTGTGGCGTGGTGGCTGCTCTCCGAGGGAATTCCTGCTCTCACAGGGTGTGGGTTTCTGCCTACAACATGACAGCTGCTGCTAGGGCAGAGCCATGCACACCCACATGCTGGCTGAATAATGAAAACAAAAATGCCTCACTCCCACTGGATGCTGTTTTATTGCCTGGCTTGTGGTTGCTGCCATGTGACTCGCTTCCAGGGGAGGCCACCCAGCACTTCTGTTGCAAAACGGAGAAACGATTGCAGAGCCCATGCTGCTGTGCAGTTGGGAAAGCAGATCAATACACGTTCAGCAGATCAATCACTGTCTTGGGCAAGGGAATTCTACCTGGGAAAACTCTCCTGCTTCTGCTGGGTCATTAGTAGAGCCCCCTATTCTAAATCAGGGCCTCCATCTAACAACAGTGCTCTACTTGATTAACGCTGATTAGCCCTGCTTTGCTTGGTACGTTGATTAAAAAGCAAGGTTCATTTCCCAGGTTTCCTTCCCAATCATATTCCCTAATTTCTTTTGGCACCTCCACAGCCTCTTAATTCTTCAGTCCTCCAAGAAGCTCATCAGACAAGGACAATGCTGAGGCACTAACAAACAAAGGTCAGATGTGAATTATATCCAAAGGGATGCTCTCTCCTGTGCTATGTTACTCTATATGGTAGGCTGGCTAGTGGTGTCTTCACCTTAAAATGTTGCTGATGGACAACTTCAAGACAAAAACCCATCGTCACTCAAGCTTTCCCTACATACCAACAGAGCTCTGGGGCTTCTCAGATACATCTGCTTGGTTCCCACCAACTGTAGAAGCAAAGGGACCTAAATTGCCTCTTCCCCAAATTATTGGCTAAATTGCTGTAGAAATGGCTTTATGGGTTTAGGCCAGTGGCCCACCCAGCTTGTTCAGTGGCTGTAGTTAGATGTATAAAAATCAGCAGAAACAGGGCACATACAAAGTGGCCTTGACCCACTCCTCCTAGCTTTGGTGATCTGCGATCCAGGGGTCTTCATCAGCTAGAAGCCATGCTCAGCTCATGGGATTTAACATCCACCAACACTTTGTTGAATCCCTCCCTGAACTCATGCCAGCCTCCACAACATCCTGTGACAACAGCACGGGCAGTGCAATTGCACTTCATGTGAGTACTTGCTTGTGTCTGTATCAAATTTATTGCTTGCTTGCTTTCAGAAACACCTAGTTATGAGGAAAAGGCAGCAATCCTTCCCTTCCAGCTCTGTACTGTCCATGATATGATAGGTCTCTGTTGTTGCCCCTTTAGGCACCTCTTGTTCTAGCCAGGGAGTCCTACCTTCATACAGAAACAATTTTGCAGCTTATTGGAAGTCGTTTCAATAAAACAACTGGGGCTCAAGAAAACAAAGAGCCCATTACTGCCTCTGTTTCACAATAAGAAAGCGGAAATTCAGAGTATCTTTAAAACACAACCAAGTAAATAACAATTTGGCACTGAGAGCAATGAGTTAATCTGACATCTGAATATTCACTGCTATTAAACAAGATGAAGACTTGCCTCCTTCAGCTCTTATGTAAATAGAACTCATCTGTGATGCAGATTTTATTAATTAACTGGCAAATCGAGAAAACCCCAATAGGCTGTAATTGAACTTCACGTTGATGATAGATGAGGAGACACTTACAGGCCATCCGCTGTGTCTGCACAGTCACTCCTGGAGCTGCTGCCGTCCCCACCCATCCTCACGGCAGAGAGGCTGCCCCATCCTGAGCACAACCAAGAAGATCTGAGGGGCAGACGCCCCGAGCTGACAGGATACCTGGCACTTTTGCCTCCTGAAGCACCCTTTGGCTGGTCATGCTGCCTGTCTGCAGCTCCCAGACTCTCGCAGGAGGCAGGCACTAGCTGCTGAACCTTTGATGGAAGTGAGGATGCTCATAGCTTTGAGGGGACTTTCTACCTCATCACCTCTAACATGGAGAGGGGACACTTATTAGCACCATGGAGGGCTGGGTGGCTCAGATGTGCCTGGGGGTCCCAGGTAACCTCAGAAATGTAAGATTTCCAGATACCTGGGGGTGGTATACCCTGGTGATGATATACCCTATATATAGAAACACACCCAAAACCAAGATCTAAGGCAAAGCACAGACTGGTCAGATTTATCTGGGTCCCAGTGGTGACTCCCTGCTGGGTAACACAGATGGTGACAGGGCAGCCCGTGCGGGGAGAAGGCCACCCTAAAGCCCCACAGCAATGCCGTGCTGCCCTTCTCCTGCAAGGCAGCACACGGCAGAGCCCAGCGGGAAGGAGATTAAGGCATTATTGATGTAGGAGGAGAAGGGATGAACGAAACAACCCCCTGCATGGGTGCTTTGCAGTTCTTGGTGGGGAACTAATTTTGCTTTTATTTTACTAGAGAAACAGCAAGGCAGCAGCAAGGCGCCCACCCTCAGAGCTACTGAAGCCTGGGTTCATCTCGGCACGGGAAGGGGAAGTGGCATTTGAAACACTGAGATGTGAGAAGAGTTTCATTATTGCTCTGGATGGCCCCTTCATTAGAGGAAAACACAGTATTTAATGAAGGGGAAAGAAAACAGGAGCTCCCTGCTGCCTCCAGAAAGGCGTCTCTTTTCAGCTTTGCTTCATTCCCCTTATTTATGGGAGGGAGGAGAGGATGGACCTATCCATCCCTGTAGCACCGCGTCCCTGGGTCTCCTGAGGGGTGCTCCAAGGCCACCCAAAACCAAGATCTCCCCGCAGACAGCAACCCACGAGCACAGTGCCCGCTGGAGTCCCCAGCTTTGGGGTACCTCCCTGTGCCCACACTCAGGTGGTCAGAGGCTGGCCTTGTGTGCGGGCATGGGGTACCGAGGTCTACGCCCTCTCCAACCACACGCACCCCAGGTGCTACAGACCCGGCAATTCAGTGCCATTCCCTTGTTATCAAGGAGAAACTGAGGCATGGGAGATGTGTTATCCACACTTGGCATCACGTCTGAAGACCATGTTTGATTAAAGGGCACAGGGAACACTCTCCCTTTGTTTCCTTGCAAAGTGCCCTCAGATTACCAGGGAAGGACTTGGTTTCTCATGACTGGCTTAACAAACCCAACATGGGATTCACACATCAAGCTAATTTTTCCCAGCTGGCACCCACTATTTGCCAAGGTAGATTTGCTCTCTCAATTACACTCCACAAAGTTTTCAGCATGGAAAGGCAGAATCTCTTTTCTTTCCCTTCCTCCTCTCCTACTAATTGGGGATTTTTTTAGCAACATATCAACAGACTTCAGGAGTAGAACCGGCTCACATTCCCTTTGCTGGGATGACTCTAGCTCTGCTAGGAATTGAGATGAAAGGAAACTTGCTTTCATCCCAGCATAAGCAGGCAAGAAGTAGAGCATGAACAGAGAGAAGACGAGCAGAGAAGCAAGCACTATGATTTTATTCTGGGTCCCTGCACCTAAAGCTGTCCTTAATCACCACTCATGACTCATAGCCATTTCTTTCACTGGGAGCTCTAGACAGGGTAATTTAGTTTCAGAGACTCACAGACACATTGGCTGGAAGAGACCTCTGGATGTCTCCCGTCCAACCACTCATAATTTGTTCCTAGAATTTCCTCGGAATCCCTTGTGACCTGTCCTGTTCCCAAAGTGAAGGGCTCTGAAAGCGTCCTGAGGTGGTGAGGGAGCATCCTGCAGTGGAGAACGTGTTGGAGGAGGAAGAGTAGTTTCAACGGTTGCCTACTTTCTTTGCTGCTCTGAAAAACTCCCCAGCCCACCTTCACTAAGCCAGCTGTACCAGATGAACTCTGGGACCTGCGTGGGCCAGAGTTCGTGGAAAACAGCAGGAGCACGGGATCCATAGGATCCCAGGAGACTGCGTAAAACAAAAGGACAGGGGACACTGCTTGCAGACAGCAGTGAGGTTCAGGATAAGGTCAGGAGCTGGAGAGAGGCTGCGTGTGTGAAGGATGGATAAACACAGACTCAGACGATCAAACCCAGCCATCATCTGACTTTAATCATTTTTTCCTGCTTGATTCTCAGCTGCAGCCAGAAGCTGGACTGAGGTTTGCCAGGAGCCAGGATCTGAATCTGCTGTGAGACCCTTTGCCTGTTCTGGCTGCTTCACCCCGAGAGCCAAGTGCCTTCATCCTGGGCCTTCATGCATTATGTACAAGACTGCAGAGACCACAGCCAGCCCCTTCTCAACCCCATCACTAAGACCTTCCAGTGACTTCCAAGTGAAGGAGCAAGTTTCCTGTAAATTACATTTCCAGCAAGCATCTCTGCTAATTAAAGATTATGAAATGAATTTACCATTACTTCAATTAAAATCCATTCACAGCTAATACCTTCCTCTTTTCCAACGTCATTTGTTTATTGAGGGTGGGGAAGGAAGGAACCGCACTCGGAGTCTCCAGAAGTTCTCTGGATTTGGAACAGACTTGGCTCTGCCTCGTTACATGAAATAGGTCCCTGGAGAATGCAGGCTGATTGCAATCTAATTTATGGCATTCATCAACATATGAATTAATGCTGGGGTCTCAGATATGAGATCTCTCTGTTTCCCCCTCCCTCCCCGCACAGGCTTGGCAGCTCGGCTCCACTGCCACGCTTCCTTCCCTCCCAGTACTGCTTCTTTCCTTCATTAAAGAAACAGCCTTGTTTTCGGTTAAGAAAGCTTGTTATGGTGAACAAACTGGGCATCTCACCTGGCTTTCTGTGAATTAAAGTTAACTGAAACCAAGGAGGATCTAGTCCCTGTTTTGAGTAAGTTTGGGATCTGGTGCTCAGCTGCTGTGTGCCTCAGCTTCGCCGTCTGTGACACAGGGATGCTGTTCCCAGCTTCCCTCTGAAAGCCACGGGCAGAATAAAAATACACTTGTGCTTTGGAGCCCTGCAGGGAAGTTTGCAGAGGGCTTTTATGTGTTTTAGTATTGCTCCTCGGTATTGTTCTTGGCTTTGAGCTTGGACTGAGCTGGACAAAAGAATAATCAAACAAAGCCACTTATATTTCAGGTGCATGTTGGACACTTGTTAAAGAAAGCCTAAAACTGCAAAGTCTTCTGGTAACCCATATGGTGACTGGAAGCCCCGGAGCTGTTGACAAGGTTATAAATCATCAGCAGTGCTGGGTGAAGGGCCGCTTGTCTTCTCTCTGCCTACAGGCTGGCATGGGCAAAACACGACAGCAAAACAAATCTGAGGCCAGAAAGTCGGTGTGCAGCTTGCCTTGGGGCAGGGAAGGCAGGTCTGGGAATGGGATGAGGTGCGCAGAAGAGCAGAGCGCATTCAGCTATTTAAAGGGGAGACTTTTGCTTTGTTGACATGAGGAGGCAATAGTTGCATAGGGTAACAGTGAAGACAGGTATAGGCTAGGATGGGAACTATAGGCCTACGATGTCTGACTGCTAGGATCAGGCTTCCTTTCCTTGGGGCACAGCTCCACAGGCAGAATTGGCTTTGGGACAGAAATCTCAGTGTCTGTGCTCTCTCACCAGTCAGATCCCAGGGTCACCTTCAGCAGGGACCCGTTCTGGAGGAAAGGTCTGTGTGCAATTTCACTGAAGCTCAGCACCACCATGAATGGAGGGGCTGCTGCTCCATCTCTCACCTGTTCTTCCTGAATTGTCTAAATGTGCATGGACTTAGTGGATGTGGCTTAGTTTTTTCTCTTCTCTCTGATAAAAGAAATAAAGCATGTAAGGTCATTTTTACACTAATCTATAGATCGCTCTGTCCACCAAAAACATCAAAGAGTGCTCCAGGGAAGAAGGGAGTAGGCGGCTCTCTGTGCTTGATGGGACAGAGCAAGATGTAGACTCCGATTGCAGTGAAGAAGACTCGAGTTGGATTCGCTAGGAAAAGCTATAACCCAACACTGAAGGACAAGAACTGACTGCATAGCTCCTCACTGATGGGAGACCTCCTTCATCTGTGGAACAGCAGGTTCAGCCAGGAGAACATGCAATGCAATCAGCATTCTGAAAGCCAAGAGCTTTGGCGAGCTCTGGACTATTTGATATAGCATTAGTGGACATTTAATACCTTCATAGTAGTAAAGTGCAGGAGTCAAAGGACTATGTCTCTGTGTCGTTAAGAGCCTACGCAATGAAATCATGCCCTGCTCATTATGAATTTCATCTTTAGTCTTAATTCAGCCTTCTCTTGGGGTTTCAACTCTAGAAGGGAACATTCACCTGGCTGAATTACTCTTTGGTAGCATCAGGCAGGCAGATTGGAAAATACAACATGCAGCACTTTCATCACAAAATAAAAAGATGGAGGGGGTGCAATCACACCTCTGGTTGCAGGTGGGTTAAAAGTGGTTCCACGCTTGTTAATACATATTTTTTACTTTTGCTGGTTCTGCTCCTGAGTTTATCCTATGCCGAAGTAATCAAGCGTTTTGCTGCCACTGCCAATCACAACTGTCTGCTGCTGACAAGAGAAGCGTTGCTGCTAGAGGGAGAGCACCACAGGGTGCTCGAGGCAATGTCCCTGCTGAGACACAGCAGAGCTCAGTCCAGGCTGGAGCTTCTTCGTGCTCCTGTCACTCAGTGTGGGGCTGCTGCGGTTCTTGAGGAGTTAGCTGATCTTGCCTGACCTGAATGGGGAAATGGGGTGCTATCATCCAGTTTCACCCTTCAGTCCAGAAGGGTTGCGTCCACATCTTTCCTCCATTCCAGTACCCACGTACCTGTAGCAGCTGGATGTTCTCAACCGCGATCCACCATTTGCACACATGATCCACCATTTGCACACATTGCTTTGGAGCACCAGAAAGGGAGCTCCTTTAACGTGAGCGTGCCTGGCACGGCAGAGCCGGCCAGGACATGGCCCCAGGGGTTGGTTTCCCACCTGTGAGTACAGGAGCAGTCTGCAGACACAGATACAACCCAAGCAGGCAACAACGCATGGATCAGGCATGCAACGCACTGTGTGACGTTGAGCTGAACGGGTGCCTGGGAAATAGCAGGTAAGGGTTATGAAAGGTGGTGGGGAAAGGGCACGGCTGGAGCACAATCTGCAATGCAGAAGAGAGCACTGCATTGCCTCTCGGATGCAGTGGCAGATTAATCAGGAGTCACAGAATGTATTTGTAACCTGCCTGGCAACCCAGCTGCGTTTCACACGCTCAACCCTACTCAGCTCTTCCTCCACACCTGAAATACCAGCATGACTTTACAGTTCCTGTGTTAGAAGCAGGTCCTGCTCTGGGAGGAGAAAACACAGGAGCAAAGACTTTGCAAGGGAGAGGCCGCAGAGCTACACACTCCTATGTGTGAGTCTGTAGGGGAATGAGAACTAGCATTTGGGGAGGTCTCTATTTCTGTACCTCTAGCTGCGATGGGGGAAGTATTTCGGGGAAGCAGGTAAGTAGCAGGTAAGTTTTCCTATTTGTCTTGCTAAATTTCTGCATCTCTACCCTACCTGCTACCGTTGTTGACAGTTAAAGTTTCCTCCTGGAGTCCACGTGTTAGCAGGTGGACGGACACCTCAGTCCTGCCCTTTCAAACTCTCTGAAGACTCAAACAGGGTTGGCATCCATGCAGTTTCTGCTTCATTTTGCTTGAAAGAAACAGCTGGTGACTTTTTATTTTAGCTCTACATATCCAGTTTAGACGGCGGAGAAGACAGAAAATGCAGAGACTGCCAGCTTCTCCCTCCAGATCCTTTTGAGAGGCTTTGGGAGGTGTTGGATGCCAACAGCCTGGCTCACCTTCTCACTGGATGTCAGGATAGTGAAGCTGTGAGTGGAGAAGGACATGGAAAAAACAGTACTTTTCTACCTGTTGGGATGAAGCCTTCCTGTTCTGTTTGGCCCATATGTATCAGATTCACCCACAGATAAGCCCTGCAAATAATTTTCAGCTATTTTTACCTGTTCTGTGGCCAAGCAGCGCTTTCTAGGGATGGAAAGAGAACGCATAATTCACTCTTCCCACCTCACTTCCACTACAATTAGTCCCGTTGGCCTGGGCTTGTTTACTTGGGAAATGCTCCCCATTCTTTCACGAAGCAAGTTTTCATGCTGGATATTTTTGTGCATGCCTTCAGCCTCTCAAATCCATTGGCATTTTTTAAGGTAGGGAAGTGAAGTAGAATAAGCCAAGCTGTCTGTGAGATGGTGCCACACGCAGAGTTAAAACCCCACTTTGTGTACCAGAGACAGCAGATATGGAAGAGTCTTCCTAGGCGTTGCACTTAATATGGCATGTTCTTGATGTCATTTATTATTATAATCTGGACTTCTTCAGCTTTGGGAGCATGAATAATACAGCATTTAAAAAAACATATTTTTTTAAATGGTGTTTTTATATATAGACAGATAAAGATAGCTCATTCTGATTCATCTGCTAAAAACTGCTGCTGTTCTTTGTTTGTTTGGTTTTTTCCAAGCAGAAATCGCGGGGAAAGAGGAATGCCAGGAATGGAAATCCAGGATAAGCTTATATTTCACAACTTCTTGTCATGCAGGAAGGTTGCTGACAAAACTTTGGAAGAGGCCTGGAATGTGCTTGGAAATGAAGTTGCTGCTCCAGGGTGCAGTGCAGCAGCCGTGCACAGCCATGGCAGGGAGGCAGGGAAGAGCATCCGACCCATCCAGGGATGAATGAAGGTCAGCACGCCTCATCCGTGCGAAGGCTGCAGAGACGGGGACATGAGCTGCTCAGCCCCCACCAGCTAGCATCTGGACATGAATGTGATGTCGCCCTGCATAGCTAAAATTTGAATGGTTCGAAGAAGTCCTGTGAAGACCGTTTTACCTTGTGCCAAATGAGGGCATAAATCTTTGTGCTTCTTATTCTGCTGAAGAGGCGTGGTGGCATCTTTGGTGGGGATCAGGGCATGGTGTTGGCAGCCAGCGCAGGAGACACAGAAATACCTTAAGACTGAAAAATGACCCTTGGGCAGATGAATGTCTTGCTCAAAAGTACGGATGGACATATTGCTGCTGGAGCTGCACCTCCTGATTATATCCTCGGCCAACTTCAGATAGCTCTCGGCCAGGGCGAGAAACAAAGCCTTCCTATGCCATGACACACTTGACAGCGACGAAATCCTACGCTGCTCTCCACCCCCACAGCTCAGTTTGCACCTGACAGTTGTTGCCACATCCACAGCCTGTTGCCTCCGTATCCCTTACGTGCTGCAAAGGAGGCCGTGCAGCCGGCAGCGGAGCTGGGAGCTCGGGCAGATGTCCAGCCGTGGTGTAGCACCCAGGCTGTAGGACAACCTGAGGCTTCACCTTCCATAGAAACCTTGGGATCTGGTCCCAGTCACAGACAAGAAACCAGACTGTCTGCTCAGGGCATTGCTCGCGATGTGTCAGAATGGTTTTTTTCAGCTCTGCGTGGACACCAGCATTATCAAAGGCATGTCCCAGCAGTCAGTTTGATCCTGCCTGTATGGAAATAAAACACCAGTGCTCTGACTGGACTTACGTAGAGAGTAAGCCATAAAATAAAAATACTAAGGAAATAGCTGAAACAAACACTCAACATCCATCATGAGGGACAAGATCTTTCTTGACCTACTAAAACATTATTTGTTCTTGTTCCCAGGGGCCAAAACACCGCTCTTCTGCATGAGATATGTGTGTCATTGGATATGTGTGTATCCCTAAATTTAATTTGTCCAATTGCATTAGGACAAGCAGTTAATTCTGAAATTCATTTTGCTCCCATAATCAACCCCTCTGCCAAATGGCATTTGGGTGGAATGGTGGAGATTGTGATTTTTATTTAAAGTGATTTATCAAAATGATTAGCAGTGTTCCCTGAGTGGAATCCATGGCAATCCTTTTAATCTTCCCCCCATCACAGCAAATGCAAACATTTTTTTTTAGTAACAGAGAGTTTGAAATATAAGGTGTTGTGGTTTAGCCCCAGTCAGCAACTAAGCACCACGCAGCCACTCGCTCACCCTCCCCCCTCCCAGGGGCATGGGGGAGAGAATCTGAAGAGCACAAGTAAGAAAACTCATGGACTGAGATAAGAACAGTTTAATAATTGAAATAGAATATAATAATAATAATAACAACAACAATAATAACAACAATAATAAAAAATTGTAATGAAAAGGAAAATAACAAGAGAGGGAGAGAGAGGAACAAAACCCAGGGAAAAGCAACAAAAACCAAGTGATGCAACCGCTCACCACCCGCCGACCAACACCCAGCCCGTCCCCAAGCAGCGATCGCTGCCCCCTGGCCAGTTCCCCCCAGTTTCTATACTGAGCATGACAGCATATGGTATGGAATGTCCCTTTGGGCAGCGGGGGTCAGCTGTCCCGGCTGTGCCCCCTCCCAGCTCCTTGTGCGCCTGGCAGAGCATGGAAGCTGAAAAGTCCTTGACCAGTGTAAACATTACTTAGCAACAACTAAAACATCAGCGTGTTATCAACATTATTCTCATCCTAAATCCAAAACACAGCACTGTATTAGCTACTAGGAAGAAAATTAACTCTATCCCGGCCGAAACCAGGACATAAGGTTATTAAAATCCACACTTTTATATTTCTCCATGCTTTCTCCCTCTGTAATGGGATGGAAAGCGTAATCGTGGAAATAAAGCCTCCCTTTCAGACAAGAGATGCAGAGGGTGTATAATGAACAATTAAGCATCTATTCAGTCACTTTGAATTGATATGGGTGTTAATGAAAATGAAAGAGGCCAACTTTACTTTCACTGCAGGGAAATGCAAAAGGTGGAGGGGGGGTTTTTTGGTATTACCCTAAGCCCCTTTAATGAATTCCGCGCCTGCAGCAGACCTCAGAGCTCCCCCAAGCGCTTTTCCAGCCTCTTCCCAGAAGTGCTCAGTGGAGATCTAGGAAACGGAGGAGGGCTGCCCTCCGTCCTGCTGGAGCGAGGTCCGGGCTGCTGTCACCAGCTGTCCCCAGGCAAGCAGAGAGCCACCAGCTGATGGTTTGCTTCCTCCGACATGCTGATTCACAGCCACGCGTTTCCCAGAGAGCTGGGTGTGAGGCGTGGGAGACAGGGCTGTGCCAGCTGTGCCAGCTGTGCCGGCCGTGCTGCAAGCCCCTGGCCACGGAGAACAGGATCAGGACCACCGGCATCTATGCTGCGGAGCTGCCGGGCAGTCTGGGTGGGCTCTGAGAGGGGGTCTCCGTGGGTCCCAGCTTTCAAGGGTGCCCAAAGGCAGTGAACCCCTGACAGCCCCAGCTCGGTGGGGTGCAGGGCTCAGAAACAGCTGAGCACTGCGGCTCCTTTGGCCAGCACTTGTGAAGCAGTGGGGAGGGGAAGGAGTCAGCCAGGTCTCAGCACATTCTCTCTTTGTTTTTAAATGAGTAAAAACCAGTTGGCTGATGGTACAGCAGGCGGGAAAGGGCTGTTGTCATCCTGGTTTTATAGGTGGGGAGGCAGTCTCCCACCTGCAACCCTGTTCAAGCATTCATTTGGACAGTCCTCACCACCTATGAATTCCCCTCTTTGGGCTGTTTTGGCCCCTATCACACGGGGCAGAGACCCTGACCCAGCTCCCCAGGGTCTCTAACCCAGGTCTGATTAAAGCACTTGAAGGTGGTGAGGACCTTAAGACCTCCAGAGCCAGAGCATCCCCCTTTGCCCTCGGTTCCTCTGATTAATGCCCCCCACTCACAAACACCTTTGCAAATACTGTGCCCCAAATCACTTGGCTCCAACCCCTCCTGGGAATAAAGGGGCACAGCGTGGTGGGAGCCCACCTGGGACAGTCACACCCAGAGCCCCGGGTAGCAGAGCCAGCCACAGGGATGGCTCAGCCTGGACCAGACACTCGCCCTTTCCCTCCGGTTGATGCACTGGTGCCATGGCAACTGCTAACACCAAACAGCTGCGGTGAAAATACAGCTTCAGAGCAGCTTCAGTCCCCAAGGACCAGTGGGCATGTCTGGGGTTATCCTCTCCTCCTGGGAACCTTGGCCAAAGATGTGCCTCCAGAGCGGGGCAAAGCCAGACGGCACTGTGGTACCCCTGCGTGGAGCCCAAAACTCACCTTGCATTGAAGAGTTTCTTTAAAAAATATAATCTTGCCACATTTTCACTCTTAGATAAAATCTAGCGTGGCAGGACTCAGAGTCTGAGAGAGGAGCTGTTTTGCCCGTAGCTCCTGACTCCTGCTGCGGTCCCCAAAGCATCCCTGCAGCTTCATGCTCCAGAGGCAGAGGAGCAGCTACAACCCCAGGCATCATGACGCTGGGGCAGGGGGACATCAGGACATGTCCCACTGCAGGACATGTCTCTGCGCAGCTGCCCATCAGCTACCAGATGTGTTTCTGTAACCAGTCACAGCTCTGTGGCACTTGTGAAAAGAAATTTCACCGTAAAATGGTCCTGGGGGACAGACGTCACTGTGACCTGGTCCATGCACACTCCAAGGGGGGCAGAAAAGCTTTTTCCTCCACATTTTCTTTGTTCCTGGGCTGTACAATCTGTCCATCACCTACCTGAGCCCTGATGATTTTATTGTAAGGGAGAGATGTTGCCATTTTATTCTATACCCTTCCAACCCCCAGGCAGCTGGCAGGATTGCTGCTGGCTGGTAACACACACACACACAAAAAGTTAATCTTTTGCTATTATTTCTCAGAAGCTCCATTTGGCTGCATTCAGGCTTAATGGGGTGATTTCCTTGCCCTCATGACAGCTATTTCTTACATGGGGAAGCTGCACAAAAAAAAAAAAAAAAGTAGATGTGAAAAATGGAGCTGTGATTTATTTTCACCTCCAAATATAGAAAGACAATTTCCCCCTCTCTAAGATTTCCTCTTCGTCCTCTTTGAAGTCCCAGCGGCTTCAAACCAAGTCAGCACCCCAGTGAAACCCCACTGCCAAGGCGGATGAGGAGATGTGTTTGTGGGGAGCCCGGACCGGTTTACACCCATCATCAAGGTGACCAGGGACAGGCTGGCACTTACCAGTTTACACCGACAGCAAACCAGGGAGGGGAGACGGCGAGGGAGCTCACCCCCAAACCCTCTGGGCTTTCTGCACATCGGGCATCCTGCTGATGCCAAAACTTCGCTGGGCGGAGGCTGGGGGGAGCGGGGCTGCGGGGAGCGTCGCTGCCCCGGGATGCGGGCGGTGGGGCGGATGATGTCCGCCCTCCTCCCGGCAGCGCCCGCCATTCGAGCCCTCTCTGCCGGCGGCGCAGCTCCCGGGCGGAGGCTGGGCTCGGCGCTCACGGCCGGGCTGGGGCCGGGGGCCCGTCCCCGAGGGGCCGCCGGTCCCGCCTGCAGCGCTGCCTGAGCCCGGGCCGCCGCTGGGACGCGCCGGCTGCGCCCCTGCGCACACGCGTGTGACCCACGCACACCCACACGCACGCTCCGGCTGCTCCCCACCTTCCCCTCCGCCTCTCCGGGAAGAGCCGGCCGCCGGATCGAGGCACGTCTTTTGGCATCGGAAGGATTAACTCCCCCGGGGAGCAGCGGCGGAGGCTGAGCCTGTCTCCCCCCCGGGCACGGCCGGCCCCGCGGCACTGGGCAGTGGTGGAGCTGAGCTCCCGGCGGCTGGTTCCGCGGGGAGGGCGAGCGGGGCTGTGGGGTGAAGGGACGGGAGGGGGAGAGGAGGGGAGGAGGGTGCAGCCCCACGGGCACGCAGGCACGCACACCCGCGGGCAGCGGCACCGGGCCGGTTTGCTGTTTGCGGGGAGGTCCGTAGGGAGCCGAGCGCTGAATAAAACAAGCCGGAGCATCAGGCGAGCAGATCTGTTCTCCTGCAAAAGTCCTTAAGGTAAAACCCGAGAGCGGCCGCTCCTCCTCTCGGCTGCCCTTCGGGGACCGGGCGCTGGGCTCGCTGCTGGCGCGGTCGTCCTCTCTGACTGTGCTTTTGTTTTTAAAGGAAGCGATCAGGAGATGCCGGCAAAAGAAGTTGCTGAAAGCCGGGCTGGCACGGCCGGGAGCTGCGTGCCGCCGGCTCCGTCACACGCTGGGAGCGGCTGAACTTTCCGGGGTTTGAACGTACGTTTCTCCTCTGCGGACGCTTCGGGCCCCGTTACGGGGAGAGTCACGGCTCGGCACCGCACACCTTGCCCCTGCTGTAACCCGGACCTGGGGGACGGCAAAGGGGGGCTTCTGTCTCTCCAAGGACCATCACCTGTGAAAAGAAGCTGGAGAAGGGCAATTTGTCTTTCTTTTCCAGATGACTGAAAATACCTGCAGGATCCTGTCTCTCCGGTTTTCATCAGTGAGTAGCGTCAGGGAGAGATGGCTGAGGAACAAAAATGATATCGGTCAAAATCGGTCCAGCACCTACTTTTTCCCAAGGAACTTCATGCCCGTAGGGGTTTGCTGCGGGCATTTCCAGGAGTGAGGGCCGACGTACCACAGATGCATCCCTACCGGATCCTGTAAGAATTTGCAAATGAGAAACCTACCCCAGCAAGACCTTGTCTGCCCGCTTTGCAGTACATGGTGTGGTGTAAGCGCGGCAATTCTCGCCTCTTTCTCTCCCTTTTAAATCTCTTGGGCTTGGAGATCTCTTTCCTCATTGCAATTATGATTATTTGCAACATCAGTGCCATCAAAGATTGGAGCACTTTCCTTTCCCAGATCCTCCCCAGCATTAACAAGACCCTGAACTTGGTACAGCAAGTGGAAGCCACCACCAGCTCGGTGGTAAGTGTCCTCCAGGACCCCGAGCAGGACAGCTACCTGTCCAACAGCCAGTCCATGAACTCCAGCAACTTCACGGCTGGCCTGGACCACTTGTTCCAGTACTCGTACTCGGACAATGACCAGCTTTACAAGGAGTACAAACCCCCTCCTCGAGACGCCATTCCTCTGCCCAAGGCTGTCCTCTACCTTCTCATGGCAGCCCTGGTGGTGGTAGCAGTGGCGTACGCCATCGTCGGGCATCTCATCAAGGACCTCATTCACGACTTTATAGGTGAGTGCGGGCATCATGCGTTGTGTGTGTGTGGTCAGAAAGAGCCTGGTGCAAAGCCTGGGGATGCTGGCTGGCGTCTCTCCTTTGATTTGGGTGGATTTTAGACCAAGCCCTGACCCTTTCACGTTTACAAGAGTGTGAGTTTATCTGATGTGCTGGGTTCTCCAAACTGAGCTGTATGTTGATCAGCTTCACAGAGAAAATCCTTAGGTTTAGCCCCTTGCCTAAAGAAATGAGGCTTGTGCGTGTGTGTATAAATGTGTACGTGTGTACGTCTGCGCTGCCGAACGATTGTAAAATCCATTGGCCGGTTTCAACTGAGCTTGGATTAGAGGTCTCCAAAATGAAAAGTTTCATGGCAACAGATACCTGAGCACAGAATAACAACCCACTAGTGCTTTGTGAAAGAAAAGCTTAACCCCTTATCAGACACCCGTGAATCCATAAACTCCTAGGAAACACAGCTCAGCAGTCGGGCTCCCTTGTACAGCACCTAGCACAACCATCACAACCTCTGAGGCTGCTGCAACAAATCTATAAGATGATAGCCCAAGGAGTGCGCATTTTTATGAGAACTGGCTTCCCAGCTCCTTCATTCCATCCTGTTGCAGATGAACGAGGTCCTTCATCACTGGGGACAAGGGTGCAAACATTCTGCTGGCTGCGGCCGCCTTGGGCAGGCAGAGGGGCAGGCAGAGGTGCTTGGCTGCTGACGGCAAGCCCTCGGCAGTACTTTTACTGTTTGCCCCATAATCTGTAAGGCTGGTGGTGCTGGGGAGGGCAAATGTGCCTAATGCCTTTCTGAATCCCTGGTACTTTTGGCCCCCACACCCCAGCAGCCAGCTCGCCATGTCCTTTTGGGGGACAGGGCCCTGCTGCAGGGAGCCGGTGGCAGTTTTCTAGCTCGGACAGGGGGCCAGGAGGGATCCGCAGAGGGATTTAAGCTCCTGGCTCCTGCAGATGTGCATACTCCCCCTGAAAGCTCTGGGGAGTGATGTCCTCTGCAGGGGAGCAGGGCTGAAATCCCTTTGCACACCCCTTGCTCCAAACCTGCCCCCCCCCCAGCTAGGGACAAATCCCTGCAGGCTCTGTCTCTGCAGCGGGAGGGAGATCACACTAATCTGGAGCAAAATCCACGTGTTCATTCATGATTCCCCTTTATTTCCCTGCTTCTGGGACGCAGGAGATAGACACCGGCCAAAACTCCGACTGGTGCCAGCAGGGCAGGCAGTACCCATGCCTTGCTGATGGGAGGGCAAGCCAAGACCCTCGGGCAGGGGGTCCCGACCTGGCAGGGGCTGGCAGATCTAGGACACGGGTATTTGGGGAGGAGGTATTTGGGACAAGAAGTGTCAAAGCTCCTGGCAGGGAGCAATGCTCAGGGTCTTGCATGAGGCTCAGCCAGGAAAACGGCGGGGAGCTGCTGCTGAGGAGTCTTTCTTCACCCCAGCTGGAAGAGAACGATACTGTCTTAAAGTGTTAAATATAACACTTAATCAGCAGCTTGCTGGGGCTGTAACATCTCCTGGCTTTGCCGCTCATCTGATTTAGCATTGCCTTCCCAACAAAGGTAGGCAGCAGGGACAGCACCTAAAAATATACACACTGCTGCCCCGAGACGCTCAAAGGACCAGGTCAGAGCAGGTTAGAACCCCCCCAAGGCAGGAGCTGGTCCAGTCGCAGTGCCCCTGTGGAGCAGACAGCCCTGCCCCGATTGCTGGGGTCCCTGATGCAGGAGAGCATGGATGTGGGTGCTCAAAACCATCCCTTGGGTGGGTACTGCAAAGCAGGACCAAAATCCACATAAATGTCCTGTCCCCCCGGGCAGAGAGAGAGGCTGAAGCTGCTGTCGGAGGCACCCGTGCCCCTGCGATGCTATTTCCAGCTCAGCACCAACGCTCCCTGGTGACCTTGGGCACCTTTTGCTTTTGTCTCCACGTGGGACAGGGTCAGCGGGGTCCCCTTTCCCTCTCAAATCCCTTTCCAAAGGGACTTCCACAGCCTTTCACAGCACCGCAGCCGTCCCGGGGCTGGACAGGCACAGGGACAGCTCTGGCGTCTGCCTGCTTTCTGCCACTTCGGGAGAAGCCCTTTCTCAGCTGAACGCCCTCACTGAGGGCAGAGCATCCTCCTGTCCCGGGTGGAGGTGACATCTCTCCAAGTTAGGATCAGAAGTCCAGATGTGAGCTTCTGCCCCATCCAAACAGAGAGAAGGCGGCATTTCCCGAACTCCAGCAGCACCCCTCAGTGCCAAAGGCTGCCTCCGGCTCATCCTATTTAGCACTCTGGGCCTGTCTTCACACCATTTATACGCTTAAAATTAGCCAGTCCTTGGAGGAGAGCGGATGAGACCGTGTTTGTTAACGCTGCCAAGCAGCAGCCTTTAAAGAGAAGGTTTCATTTGAATGAGTTTGCATAAAATGACTTCAGGGACAGGACAGAGGGATTGAGGGATAGTAAATAAGAAGCTGGTCTATTAGCTGCCTTAACACAATGCCTGGATTTATATACTCGGCAGCAGCTCCAACCTCGGCTATCAGTGTTTCTGCGCTAATCATATTTAGAAGGATACAGAGAGAGATGGAAATAAGATGCCAAAGGGCTGGAGCCTGTTTCAGGGAGATTAAAGTGTGAATAGTTAATCGCTACTTTAAACAGTCACTTGGAGACATCAAGGATGATTTTGACTCCTCAGTAACAGCTTGTAGGAGACGGCTGGGGGAGTCAAAGCATCACCCAGCCCCATGCACTCATGGGGGCCATGAGAAGCAGGCGCTGGGCTCAGTTTGGGATGGTGGAGGGGCTCTCGGGATGCTGCCAATCTCTTCCTGGCGGTACCTTCCCCCTGCGAAATCCAAACATTTGAGACACCGACACCTCTCTCTCAGCTGCTTCTTAAAAATTCAATTAAAGCTTGTCCAGGCATCCCCGGGGGGAGAAGAATGCTGCTGTGGGAGGAGAGGAAAATGGGAGGCTGCATCGGAGGAGAGGGAAAGATGTATTGTCAGAGAGGGCGAAGGCAGAGTGGGGATCCTGTCTGTCCTCATCCCCCAGAGCACCTGGATGTGGATAAAAGGGCTCTGAAAGAGCCTGTGTCCAGCTCTTCCTGGAGACACCTGGCCAAAGAAAGCCCCAAATACCTTAATTTCTCTCCGGTCCCTCCCTGCTTGCTCTGAGCTGACGAAGTCTCGTGTTTGCGACTTTCCCAAAACTCATCAGGCGTCTCTGCTTGGGGATGATTGCGAGCCCCCCGAGGAGGGAGGACAGCTCCCGCGTGAGCGCGGATCAGACCCAGCTACCAGTTAAGACAAACTGGGTCGAAGCGTTTGGGAAGCGGCTTAACTCGGGAGCGCTGGAGAGCTGCTGGAGACGGCGCTGCGGCGAAGTGCCGGCTTGGCAAATGACAAGCCTGTCGCCAACGTACGAAGCGCCTAATTACTTCAGTCCTTGGGAATCAGCCCGCCCTCCCTCCTCCGTTCCCAGCAGTTCACTGAATATCGCCCTTATTTAAACACACAAAAAAAAGGAGAAAAAAAAAAAGGGGGGGAGAGGGGGAAAGTTTGACTGGAAACAAAGCGGTTGGCATGGAGACTGCAGCGCGTGTGGTCCCCGAGAAAGCATCTCGCTGCCTGCACAGGAACCACACGGGAAGGGTCTGTTGGTCTGCGGGGGAGCTGATGCTTTGCGGGGAGACCTTTATCGGTGTCACCCAGTTCAGCCGAGGTCTCCCCTGCGTTGCTGATCTCTGGAGGAGACCTTGGTGAAACTTTTCCTTCGGGAAAGGGCCCACGGCAGATGCCCGCCTGGGGTAAGGCACGGCAGGGTCGCCGACACCAGCGGGACTGTGCTGGTTGGTGACTTTGGGACTGCTCAAAACCCTAAGCCAGTCTTGGAGTGGGGTCTTTCTTTTCCTTGCCCTTTTGACCCACCAGCTGTATTTTTATTTTTCAGCCTTATCTCCACCCGCCACATTTCAGGCTTCTTTTAGGAAATCATCTCCTTGAACAAAGAAACTGTGCATTAATGTAGCGTTGCTGAAAATAGCTGCTGGGTGATCCTGCAGGGACTCGGGATCCGCTTTTAATTGCTCCCACGCAGAACTGCAGGGCTCTTAGGATAATTCAGCCCGTGGCAGGGACTGCAGATAGCGTCTCAGGCCCATCAGAGAGGACTTACGTCTTCTTTTAGGGTTCTGTTTTGAGGATGATTCATTTGCCTGCCAAAGTTATGGGAAAAGAAGAGACCGTGTCAGGTTCCCTTCTGTTTCGGTGCTAACCCACCTCTCACACTAACCCCTCTGCCTCAGTTTCCCTTTTGGTGCATGGATTCCTTAGGTGCTGCTTTAGGGGCGCTAATATCTAGCAGCAGCTGATGCAGGACAGCTTTCACTGGGTTAATTCCCGCTCCCAGCTACTGTAATAACAGGCAGATGCCCCATCCCTGCATCTGCCCTGGCATCGCTGCGGCCGAGGGCTGCGGCTGTTGGCCGGACAAGCGGCCACAGTGGTCTGGCCCCGCAAAAAGCAGGCAGAGGTGGCCCCACTCTAGGACGGCTGCTTTCACAGCCAAACCTTCAAAAACAAAGCCCGAGCAGTGGGATGGCTCCCAGCATGTGCTGCCAGGGATCAACCAAGGCTGGCCTCGGGGCTGTGCCATCCATTCCTGCGACGTTTCCATTCGGCCTTTCCATTCCTGCCATGGCGTGGTCCAGCAATGGGCTGCATCAGGTCCCTGGGGCGAGGACCGTGCCTTTCTACCCCTGTGCAACTGCTGGTCTTCCTCAAGCTGAGACCAAGCATGACTCCTCACCCTCTGGCCATCTTCGCTCTGCCTCCATGGCGAACACAAAGGCTGGAGGATGTGGAGAGCAACTAACCACCCCCAGGAGCATCCCTGCCTCCCACCTACCACACCTGAGCCATCACCTCTCGGAGACCTGCTCTCCAGAGCAGCAACGCTGCCCGACGGATGGGACTGGGATCAAATGCAGGCTTGGTCCAGGGTTATGCTGGTGCAGAGAAGCTATTTTTAAGAGAATATCGTGATTAATTGAATGCCTTTTCCGTGTCACCCCTTTCCCCCAGACCCTTCATGCCGCTGACAGCTCTGCAGAGGGACAGTGTCCTTACCTGCCCATTGGCAAAGCAGTGTGCTCGTGCTGCTCAGGGTGCAGGACAGTTTTGACTCCCCCAGCACGGCTAACCTAAGAAATTTCTGCATAGCAGGGGAGGAAGAACAGGCTCCGACAGCAAGTTAATTTAGAAAGATGTGAATCTGAGGGAAAAGGGGGACTTCTTGCTAACAAATTACTACCGCCAGAGGCAGACAGAGATTTTCCAGCAGAACAAACCTGGGAGATATCTGCTGATTTTGCTAATGAATAAGCAGAGTTTGTCCTGCAAATGAGACAGATACGGTGTGTTGCTGGTGTCCAGCTGTGACTGCTGCATCATGTCAAACACAAGAGGGATACCCTTGAACTCGCGTCCGTCAGGAATGCTTTGGCCAGAGCTGGTCCTGCCTTGCTGCAGAGTACGAGGCGATCGCTGGGTCGGGACCTGTTTCAAACAAAGAGGTCTTCTGCTCCTGCTGCTGGGAAAAGGGCTTTTTTAGCAGCTGTTTTCACACCCAGCTCCATTTAAAGCAAGTAAAACCAGAGCATGAGTTTGATTGTTCATCTAATATGTTTCTCCTTCCGTTGCTTTTTTCCATCTCTGCAGGGAGTGTGAATATCTCACTCACTGGGTTGCATTTAAATTTCAGCCCTTTCTCCCACCTCCCTCTGCTCTTCTGTCAGGGACATCTCTTTTCCAGTGGCTGAAGTGCCTCATGGACATCCTGCCCTGTCACCGATGAATGCAGAGGACCTGGCCACCCCACCAGGATGAAACCGGGTGTAGAGCATCCCTGTGCCCCTCTGCATGCAGGCAGCAGGAGGCCGCTCCCCACTGCCTGCACTGTAAGGGGTTTCTGAGCGAGGACCATCCCTCATGCTGCTGGTACGAGGAGGGGTAAAACACTCTGTGAAATCTGGACAGCCCCAAACAGTGTTTTTCTGCCCCAAAAAACACAGCACATCCCAAGGGTCCTACTTCCAGGGATGCTGTCGAAGACTCAGGCAGAGCCAGGGAGGTGCAGGGGCACTTTGTGCCACATCACTCTGCTATTTAGGGAGAGATGCTATTCCGCAGCTCCTGGTTTACCCAGTCTACCCTATCTCCTCTCCCCAGCTGCTTTCGATCAATCGCTCCGTATCGATCTCACGCCATCTCAGCGCTTTCCACCTTGCCTTTTACCCCGCAAGACCTCAGCAGGCACGCTGAGCCTCGGCAGCACCTGGCAAGCGGGGAGAGGTGTCTCTGGGTTAGATGCTGCTCCCCCGGCCTGGCCAAGAATGTCACTTTGTCCCTCTCTTTTATCTGAGGCATTCACGTACATGCCCGTGTGCATGCCCTGATTTTGCAGCACATGAGACGAGCTCCTTCCAGGGGCTGGGTAGGGGCAGGCAATGCTTTTCCTTACCTCCAAAGTGTGACCGGCCTGGGTCCGGGGGTGCCACTGCCCCAGGAGCGCACCGTGGGACCCCTGCTCGCCCCAGCTCTGCCCTTGGGTGCCCCGGGTCCATTGGGTGCCCTGGTTCAGCCCAACTTTGCTTGCCTTCTGGCTGGAGCCTGTGTGAACCTGAACGTGGACTTTGCTCCAAAAGAGGATTTCATTTTCCTCTCGGTGGCAGTTGTGTCCATTTTCTGTTGCTCACGCAGAGCCCCTGCCAGATGTAAGGGATGAAGAGAGAAATACCTGTCATGATGCTAAGGGCTTCAGCTACCTTCAGTCAGTCACCGCTGCCCCTCGGCTCCCGGCCCCTCACCACCCTCCATCACTCGATTCCACCCCTCTGCAGGGTGCATTATCCGAGGTTTCTAACACGTGCTTGTGCATGACGTGAGGTTGTGCATCCCATCCCCTGCAAAGGTCCTTCCGCATCAGAGCAAGGTTTAATCCCATTGGGACCAAAGATGTGCAGGTCTCCTCTCTCCTCCCCCTCGTCCCTCCCCAGACATCCCATGGGGGACCCCGGTTTCTCACCCACAGGCTGAGAGGAGCCGGAGGGAGAAGCTGGGGAGGAGCGTGCACAGCTGGGACGGAGTCGGCCGGCAGCCGCTGGCAGGGGAGACGAGGGCGCTGACATTTTTATGGTTGTTCCTCCAGGGTCCTGCTGGCAGGAGATCCTCCGCCAGCTCCACGGGGCCTCTCTCCCTTCTTCCGCACATGGCAACATGCTGAAGTTACAGGCCATAAATGGCCACAAATAACGTGTAATTGTGTAATTACTTCACTCCTTACTTACACAGTCAAATCATAAAGGCATCGCAGTAAATACCCTCTAATGACAGCCTAATTACATCTTCCTGCAGATTACCAGGTAATTAGATCCAGCAGGCTCCAGAAATAATTCCCAGGGAAGCAGCGGTTCGGATTAGCGCGTACAATCCAGCCCGCTCTTACCCGGGAATTAGATTGCAGCAGCCTCACACGAGCCGCCTTCCCCGGGCGCCCTGGCCAGCCACGTCCCCTTTGGTGATGATGCACCGTGACCCTTTTCCCATGGAAAAGGCTTTTGCTGAGCCCCCTTGCGCTCTTCCGAAACACCCATCCTCTGCCTTTCTGCCTTTACCACCGTGCTGCGGTGCCGTGCCCGGCTATTGCTTCTTCTGCTGCCTGCAAATGTCCCCAAGGGTTCATCGCTTGGCCACCAAATGCCACTTCCCCTTGCTCACAGGCATGCAAAGCTGTGCTCTTTGCTTCCCGTTGCATGCAGCAACCCTCACCCGATCGCTCCCGGGATATCTGGGGACCCGTCGCCTCGTTTTCTACAGGTTTTTCCCCTTCTTCCCTGCCGGACCAGCCCCTGCTCCCACTGGAGTTTTACAGCTGACGTCAAGGAAAGCAAGCCAAGACCTTTAATAGTATTTGTAGGAGGCAATCTTGTTATTGCCTTCCGGATCCTCCTCACGCCAAGCAGCTCTGCAGGGGCTGGCGTGAGCCTGGGAGGTCTCGGGGGCAGGAGGGGGGGTCCAGCCAGCGTGGACCCAGCCTGGGCTGCGGGGTCAGGCTGGGAAGCAGCCAGTGGAGTGTTTGGCTTTGTTCTAAATCCAGTAAATCCAAGCAAAATGGAGGCTATAAAGGAAAAAAGAATTAAATGAGCCTTCTGGGCTTGACTGATTTCCTCAGGGAAGGGTTGTGATGGGGAGCCCAGGCTCTGGTAGGGGCTGTGGACCATGCAAGTGAAAGCTAAATGCCCCAGCTGGGACTCGGGGCAGACCCAGGGCTCCCCAAAAGCCTTTGGACCACGTCTTTGCTGAGTTCCCCAATCACTCTTGCCAGCACCGCGGTAGTTGCGGGGACTGTGGTGGTTCTCCTCCTGCCCTTCCCATCACACAACCGGCAGACCCCGCTGGCGCGGTGATGGGGGTGAACAAAAAAGGAAAAACAAGAAAAAACAGCCACTCTCTGGACACGCTGCCTGCGCCCAGCGTGGTGGGAGCTCTCTCCTCCTTGGAGCCCGCACCCAGCCAGCCCAACCCTCCGCTCCCTGCCCAGCCCCCGGGCAGGGTGGACACCCCGCCTGGCTCCACAGCATGAGCATCACCCCAAAAGCCATGCCCCGCGCCCTTGGGGATGGGGTGGCCAAATGGCTTCGGGCTGGAGAAGAAAGTCAAATATTGCATTTCAAAAATGACAAAACTTTGGGGTTTTCTTCAAAAAAGAAGGAAAAGCTTTGGGGCTTTCAAAAAAGCCCCAAAATTCGACCTATGGTGCACACACTGAGCCCAGGGATGTCTACAAGTCTTTCCCATCTCTCCTCCTCACCACCAGTGACCCAAGAAATGAGATCTTCCTCTCTCTTCACACCTGGGATCCCACCCTGGCATTTGCCATCATTCAGCCTTGCTTTTGCTGCAAAACTTTTTTCTACAGCCCATGAAAAAGGCAACCTCTCACTGTGATTGCCTTTCTCTGTCCCTGCTCTGCCGGGCAGACTGCCTCCTCCAGCGAAGAGCTGCAACTGAAATCCTCTGCGGGGACAGAAAAGACTCTGAAATACCCTGTGCTACAAAGAAAAGAAACATTATTTCTCAAGAGCGATCTGGTGGCGAATAAGCAGAGTCCCTCAGAAACAACTAAACGCTACTGGTCTTTTTGTCTGCCTCCTGATAGCTGTCTCCACTTTATTTTGGGAGCAGGGCTGAAGCAGAGGGGTCGGTGTCCAGTACCCACCGCCGCCAGGTCCTGCCCGGCCCCAGGGGCTCCTCTCCCCTCTCCTGGGCTTCCCCACCTTTGGTTTCTTCATTGCTGGTGCCTCCCTGTCATGGCTGGGCATGGCCTCTCGCCACCCCAACAGCTAAAGTGGAATCCCAGAAATAACAGATATTTGGGAAGCGGCAGCACCTGCCTCCACTGAGCCGCAGCCCCTCATGCTGCAGGGAACATCTCGGCCCCACCACCATCCAGCAGCGACCACTGGATTTTGGAGGGGGACTGGTCACCCCCAGGGTTGTGGGAGTGGCTGGATCAGCTCAGAGCCACGTCCTGGTGCTCCAGTGGCCTGCCAGAAGCACAGCCCCGAAGCTGCCCATGGTGGGTTTGAAGCCCTGTTGTGGCTGTGATACACTCCCGAGGCGGGTAAGCCGTGTCCCTGGCCATGCCTCCAGCCCCATTCGGATGTCACGCGGTTATTTAATTGTCCCTTCTGTTTCTGACAGCAAAAACCCGCTGTAGGAAATCCATTGCTTTCCCATGCTGTTGAGCCCAGATGCACACTTCGCTTCGGAGACACTTCATTTTCATTTTTGGGATTAGCAGAGGGATTTCATTTGCCTAAGCCAGGACGTGTTCAAGAAAACAGCAGCCTGAAAACCAGCCCAGGGCTGGGAAGAGCAGAGACCCCGGTACCAGGGAAGTTGAAGGGGCCAGAGGGGCAGGAGTGGGAGAGGGACCCTCCTGGGGATGAACACCTGGAACAAGGTGTAGGATGTATCAGGGGGCAGGGATTTCCCAGCCAGCTTTGGCTCTGGGAACAGCCGAAGGTAACCGGGGGTTTGTTTTGTGCTTTTCCTTCCTCCAGACTGGATCTTCGGCCCCAGCCCGGATGACAACAGCAACAAGAGCGACGTCAACTGCATCAGCAACAGCATCAACGAGATGAGTGAGATGCCCGAGGTGCCGAGACGCTGGGACCGCCAGCCCCAGGACGTGGTCATTGCCATCGGCGAGACCTGCCACTTGCCGCAGCAGACGTGACTGGTGTGGTGGCTGGGCCAGGCAGGATGGAGCAGCGGGATGGAGCAGCGGGATGGAGCGGAGGGACGGAGCAGCGGGATGGCACAGCGGGACGGTGCAGCAGCCACCTTGCAGGGCCAGGAGGCGAGAGGAAGGGATGGGCAGAGCCAACACGATGGAGCAAAGCCCTCCTCACCCCGCTTTTGCCAAGATCTAAGGACCTTGCTGGGGCAGGCGGCATCGCTCCTTCTCCCAGGCTCATCAGTCCTGCCCTGACGTCTGCCCATGGGTTCATGAGCTCCCTTTCTTCCCTGTGAATAGCAAAAAAAAAGAAAAAAAAAACCAAATGCAAAATACACCCACCAAACAAAGCTCACAAGAGAAATGAGTCGGAGAGGAGCCGGGCAGTCCTTTGGCACACGGCTGTCCTGGGGATGGGGTGGTGAAAAGGGTGAAGGAAACGAGGAGGCTGCATGAGAAGCGGGGCTGTCTGTGTTTCTGGGGACAGACTCAGGATGCTGCAGGGAGCTGGGGCTGCAGCCGGGGGCTGCAGAAAGGCACTGGAAGGTCAGCAGGGGCCAAATCCAGCCCGGTACGTCGATGACCTGCCTGGGCTGTCACTCCTCCCCTTAGTTTTGCAGCTCCAGCTCGCAGCCTGTTTCACCAGGTGCGTCCTGCGGCTGTGGGGCAGAGGGGTGACAGTCCCAGGGCCAGCCCAGGCCACCTCCCCAAGGACCCTTCCTTCCCTGTGCCCAGGGCCAGGCAAGGGCCACCACCTCCCTGCCACCACCAGCTCTGGTTGAGCCCAGCATCCCTTGACCAGGAGCAGTCCTGTCGGGACCCAGCAAACCCCCCGTTCTCCGAGGAAAGTGGCTGGAGGGGAGGGCAGGGACCCCACGGGGGAAAATAACCCCACTATTTTCCCCCCACGGGGGAAAATATCCCCTATACAGCTGCATCCCTCAGACTCATCCCAGCGTGGCCATCCCCCTCGTCACCCCCAAACTGGCTGCCACCATGAGGGGTACTGGCTCTGTGCTGGGGTCAGCCACATGTGCATGCACTGATGGAGGGGGGAGACCTTCCTCATCTCCCTGGGTGCCTTCCTCTTCCCTGCCAGGGCACCGCCACCCAAAACCGCCCTTCTCTCTTCCTGCCACTTCTCTCTGCCCAAAGGCATCCTTTCCCATTGCCAACTCCAGGCAGATCCCTGCTCACCCCTTTTTAAGGGGCTCAGGGGAAGCCAGCAGCAGCCAACATGGCGGGGAGCTCCCAAACCAAGTGGGAAAAGGAGTGTCCTGATGGTTTCATTGGTATTTTAAGGCCAATATTTAATTGCTCCGCTCGGGGTTTTAAACCAGGATCCATCATTACTGTGTACAGCAGAGCGGAGGTAGCGGGGCCAAGCTCGTTCCTTGGTCCCGGTGCCTCTTCTTTATGAAGACCCTTTTGATCTCCACATCTTCCCTGAACTTAAAAAAAAGGCTGTACCGACGCGCCAGAGACCTGATCCCGGGAAAAGGCAAGTGGTCAGGACTTCTGCCTCTGCGTTCAGGGAAACGAGCCCTGCCTTCCCAGCCTGAGGAACGCAGTGCACCCCTAATAGCAGGGGCCAGGGCATCATTTTCCCCTTCTGAAAGCGGTTAGGGAAAATGGATGTGGTTTCAACCTCCTGCTCTGATGGCTTTTAATGAGAGCCATTACCAGCGGTCCCACGCTGGGGCTTTGTCAGCTTTGCAGCAAGCAAAGGCAGTAGCAGTACCACAAGCCTCCCCCCAGTAATTAATCATTTCCAATCAGATACGTCATCGCTCCCACCATCCTTTTTCTCCCATTTTTTTGGCGCTGGGTTTGTACCGTGGCTGCTCTGGCAGCTGCCAACCAGCTCCCGCACTGGGACTGTCGAGGGGAGCCAGGCAGCAATGCCATGGCAGCGCGGGGGGATGCTGGGTGGTCCCGGGTCTGTCCCTGGGAGCGGGACTGCAGCGCCGGAGCTGGCTGTGGGCTGGGGAAACTGGGGACCAGTTCAGATTCCTGGGGGACAGGAGATCGTACGGGTTGGGGGGGCTGGTTTCCTTGCTCCCCTGCCCTTTCAACATCTAGAGGCTGGACATTGGGGTCACCCAGGTGCCCCCGGCCACTGCTGTGGGGGGGACGGTGAGACCATGTGTCCAGCACTGGCACTGCTTTCAAAGGGACCGGTCCCTGCCATGGGGACGTGCCACTGACTGGCATGACTGGTCCCCCGTGGCTGCAGGCAACAGCCCTGACAGCTCTTCTGCGTTGGGACCCGTCGCCCATCAGCTGCTGGAAATAAGGTGGGGGCTTCCCCGAGGATGGAGACAGCCACCTCTGCTCCAGCCGGCTTCTTGCTCCCTTCCCAAGACACCCCGGGTCCCACATGCCGTGGTTTGACCATGGGGAGCTGCTTCTGCACCGAGCAGCAGCTCACACCCGGGGCTGTCGCCCACCCCAGGCCGCTCTCCTCCGAGCAGGAGGCGAAGGACGGAGCCAAGCTCCCTCCTGTGGCCGCCTGCGCCAGGGTCCGCCGGGCTGCTCGGGGCTGGGAAGGGGCCAACGAGGAAGCCCCCTCGGCCCGCTCCCCTCCTCGGCCTCCTGGACCCAGGACCCCCGCGTTGAAAACCCTCTTTTGCAGGGATGCAGGGAGGGATGCCGTGCCGTGTCCATCCCCCGGACCGACCCAGCCCTCGGGTAACATTGCAGGGGTGTGCATGGAGGTGTGCACGCTCACGACCATCTCCGTGAGCTCCAGGGTCACGCCTGGCCAGCGCCAGGAGCCAGGCTGGCACTGGAGCTGTGCAGGACCCCATGGCTGTAGCTGCTTTCTCTACTGACCCAGCTGGAACCTGCCACATGCCAGGGCAAAACCGTAGAGGACAGCAGTTTCCCCTGCCACCTTCCTTCGCATCCCCCCATCCCTGCATCATTGCCGTCATCTAGCACCTGCCTTCCCCCTAATTTGTCCCCAAACATGTCACCAGACACTGCACTAGTGCTGAGCTCTGAGGATCTTTGCGAGCCTGTTGGGGAGTCCCAAGAAGCCGTGAAGCCATTTTGCATCCAGACACTGGAGGCAGAGTGTGGCTTTTGGCTGAAAGCAGCCCTGTCCCTCCAAGAAATCAGAGGCTTTCAGTCCAGCCACCCACCCCTGCAGCTGGCTGCTTTTTGGAGATCTCCAGCACCCTCAGAGGACCTCTGAAGCAGGGTGGCAGGACAGGACCAGGCAGATGAGCAAGGCTGGGAGGATGGGGAAGGGAGAGCTGTAGGGGGGCCAGTGCAAATGGTACAGCAACCTCATCTGCTCTTCTCACCTACCAGGACCCCCGCTCCAGGCTGGGCTCTCCCCCCGCCAGCCCTTTCCTTGTCCTCCATGTCCTCTGAGCAGGGGACAGGGCTCTGGCCATCCAACATCAGGGGCCCAGGGAGAAGGTCCATGGGAAGAAGTGCCGGGGGCTGCTTTACCCAGGGAAGGTTTTGGGGGGTTGCTGAGAGGGAAGGGGGCTGATGAGGGTGCCAGGCTGCTCCAACTGCACCAGTCCCTGCACCTCTTCAGTGCAGGAGGTCACTCTTTAAGTCCCTCTTTCCTCCCCTAAGCGCCTTAGGGAGCAGGGGCAAGAGATGCTGGTGCTTTTTATAGCAGCCATAATCCCCACTACTCACACCGCCCGCGCCCTCCTGCCCCGAGGCCCGGGGCTGAGCCTCCAAAATGGGGGCTGCTGCCCAAAAACTGCCTCGAACCCCTTCAGTTCCCTGCATCGCCTCTCTCCCAGGGCACAGATCCAGGCTGGGGCTGGTTCTGGGTTCAAAACCCCTTTGCAGAAGGCACTGGAGGGCCACAAGTGTTGTACCCCCCCTCCCAGTCACAGCACTCTGACAGGGAGGGACAGACAGACAGACGTACAGAGACACATGGATGAGCACTGGAGCAACTGGCTGGCCTCCCTGCTCTGCTCCGAGACTTGCAGAGCTGGAACCAGCCCCGCGGCACAGCCACAAGAAAGTCCCCGGGAGCAGGAGGAGCTGGGGGAGACTGGAAGTTTCCTTGCTTTCTAATTCCCCCCACCTTTAATAAGAGGGAAACTGAGGCAGGGAGGGAGCGGGGAAGGGGCAGAGCGCTCCTGACCCCGCAGCACAGGAGCAGAGCCTGTTGCAGGGCAGCCGATGAGCTTTAAAGGCTGATGAAGCTCCACGCCTGGATGTAACCCCCAAGACATGAGCTTCAGTGTTTTATTGGGGTGGTTTTGGTGCTGGGGTGGCTGGTTTCCCTTACCCGGGCTGCGCCCACAAAGCCAGGGATGGCATTTGGGTCATCCAGGCTTCATCCCTGGGGATGGAGAGGGCTGGGAAGAAGGGATGTGAAATGGGGCAGCAGGAGGTGTGATGGGGCGGGAGAGGGTGCCTGGGAGAGGCATATGAGGCATATTTCACCTCCCATCCCCGTCCCGGTGACCAGCGCTGTCCCCCCGCCCAGCCCCAGTCCCAGTCACCCCCAGGGCCACGGCCATCCAGGGAGGGCAGGAAACGCTGCAGCTGCTTCGCTCCTGTTTGGGGACATCCCCCTCTGGTCCTGCTCCCCATCCTTCCCCGCTGGTGTCTCCAATGGGGACATATCCTGACATCCCCCTGAGAGGTGGCCGTGCAGCACAGGGACATCAGCCCTGGCCAGGCAGCGTCCCTGCCCTCCCCTGCCAGCCCCCGCTGCCCTCCTGGCTGCCACGCCATTTCTCCCTTAAGCAGCTCAGCTTTTACTTCTCTCCAGCCAAAAGTCCCCCTGACTCTGCACCCTGCCAGGGGGAACCCAACACGTCTTTTAACCTTTTCCTGTGTCTGTTTTACTGCCCACGGCAGATGAAATTTTCTCCAGCCCCTGGGACCAGAGGGTCTCGTAGGAGAGGGCAGCACGGGAAATCCTGCCTAACACCGTTCAGACCCTGCCTGCATTGCTTTCCCCCTGCTGCAGGTCTGGCCCCTGCCTCCCACAGCCTCTTTGCAACACATTTGCTTTAATTTTCCCTTTAAACACCCCATGGAAAAAAAAAAACAACCAACCAAACAGGGGGGGTTCTTCTAGGTCAGGCTGCGCTAAGACGGTGAAAGCAGATTAATTTCTCGGAAGAGCAATTCAGATTTTTCTTCCCCTCCCCACCAGGGACCAAAGCAGGGCTGGCAGGCAGGAGGCGGTGACAGGAGCGCACACGTCTCCTGGGCACACGCGGCTTTTGGTGTCACCCCTGGGGTGGCATTGAGTGGGGGCATCCCCAGGTCCCAGCCCTGCATGGGAAGCCGAGGGGACTCTTGCCAAGTGATGGGGCATGCAAGTGGGAAGGAGAAGGTAGCACAGCTGGGACCCTGATGGACCAAGGTGGGTGCCCACCACCCAGGAAGGAGGATGGAGAGAGCTGTGCCACCACTCCTTCTCACCACCCAGCGTCCCCAAGCCCAAGCTTGTCCTCATCACCCACCCATGCCCACACACCCATGAGGCCCGGAGCAGTCACGCTTGTTTTTCACTCCCAAGGAGCGCCAGGAAGTTCTGAAACCAGAGGATTAGTCTCCAAAGCAAAGGCCTGGCCAGCTGCCAGCCCAGGCAGGGAACAGCCCGAGGAGGAGTTTCCCAAAGGTTGAGCTTGCTCCTGGCTCGCGCTCCAGCTTTGTCCCCGTGTTCACCAGCTTCTCGGTCACTCAGCCGCTGACACCAAGAGCAGAGCTGGGGGGAGAGCTCGGGGGGGGTCCCACGGGTGGGGAGGAGGCAGGAGGTGACCATGAGGCTCCTGGTGCCTGAGCCACCTTGGGCAGTCAGAGCATCCCTGCCCGGTGTGGCTTCTCCAGTGTGTAATAGAGGCTGAGCGCACGGTACGAGCCTTTTCCTTAGACGATGGGCACTGGGTGACATCTCTCCCTTCTCCTCAGCTGCTTCTGCACAAAACCTGTAGGAGGTTCTTGTCTTGGAGACCTGTAACCCTGGGCCAGTGAGAAGGAAAAGCTGGAAACTACTGGAAACCCAGGACACAAGAACCCTCCGCTGGGCTGGTTTAACCCCGTGCTGGGGGGTCCTGGGCAGGGCGTGGGGAGCGGGCTGGGTGAGAAGTGCTGGCTGGAAGAGAGCTGGATGATGGGGCCAGGCTGGGTGCCAGGTCCCCCGGGGCCGGGACTGAATGCCATCCTGAACTGGAGCTTGTTTTGGCATCACAGGGCTCTCCCTGCGGATCACCGCTTTGCTTCGACCGGCACCAACACTTCAGCCTTTCCCAGGAGACCATCCTGGCTGCCAAAATAGGGCAGGCTGAGAGCAGGGCTTGGGGGCATAACCAGCCCTTCCTGCCCCATTTGTTGGCCTCTCCTGCCCCACACTGCCTGCAACGGGTCAGGCAGCGCAAGCCCAGGGCTCTGCTCGCAATGCTGCTCCCCAGCAAGACTTACAGAGAACCGAGGGGTGCACGGGCTCAACATTCCCCAGGGGCTGGGGTGGCCTGAGGGACACCCCCCCACTGCCACTGGTGTCACTGGGTCACGTCATCACACCGCTCTGGCTGAAAACCTTCTCTCAAAGGGTTTGATGTGCAGGCAGCTCACCCTGCAAGGCAGCCCGTGCTCAGCTTGGGGAACCAGCGGGCACGACGCAGTCAGCCCCGGGTTAGACTTGCTTCGTCTGGACCTTTTCTTATCTTTTCATCTCCGAGCAGGGGGTGCCAGAGGCAGGGCCATGGCAGGGAGGTTCGAGACAAGCCGGTGGTTATGCACGGCCCAAAGGGTGCATTTTAGAGCAGCCCCAAGCAGCCCTAATCCACAGTTTTCCTCCCAGGATCTGATCCCTGAATGATGCACGGGGAACGGTACAAGGGATAACCGGGAGCATCCCCGCCACAGCCCGAGGAGGGTGGAGGTGCCAGGATCTGACCCCGCAAGCTGCGCTTGCACCCACGCATCCCCTGCACCCGCTCCCCGGGACACCCCGTGGCAATGCACCCCACACCAGCGAGTCCACGTGTTGTATGGGGCCATGGGGCTGCCAAACCAAAGGCCACGGTGGTTGGCAGAGGGGCTAGAAGCCACCTCCCTTCCGACCGTGGGGACCAGGCTCTCCCCCCACCCCGGGAAAAGATTATTTTCATGCTGCCTCCCCACAGGAACGAACATAAATTGCTTAAATGGCTGCAGCGCACAGGGGACAGGCCCTTTCGGAGCTGAGCTGCACGCAGGGAGGGGAAAGCCCAGGGGACTTTTTAATAACTAGCAAGGAGAGCTATTAAAGTGTTTTACTGCCTCGTTAAGACAGTCTAATCTCCGTGTATATCTTAAAAAAAAAAAATTGGCTTGCTGGTGTTTTTATTGTAACAGAGGCGGGTGTTTTCTGGCACCAGCTGAGACCCTGCCTGCTTTATCTGCTTGTTTTCTTACCTGATACTGGCGCTGAACAGCCCAAGAACAGCCCAAGGGCAGAAGCAGGCAGGGCCAGGCAGACCGCTCCTCCCCGGGCAGCGGCAAGGAGAGAGGCTGCAGAGCTGTGCTGCGGGCTGTCCCCACCCATGGGTGCTCTGCACCCCATTGCTGCACCCACCTTACAGCAAGACAGAGGTCCCCGGGGTGCTTCCCCAGGGCAGGTTTGGGACACATTGGGTCTGCATGTGCCTGGGCAAAGCGCACGCAGGTGGTGACCCCTCGTCCAGGCAGCCCAGGGACAGGGCAGGGGATGGCAGGAAAACTGTGAGAAGGTCTCACCCATCCCTCCAGCTCCAAGGGCTGCGATTTGGGGGATACCCAGATTTTGGGGCTATGGGCAACTTAGGCTCCTGTAAGCTAGGCTGAAGAGTCTATGCCCAGGGGAACCCCAGCAAAGGCTCATCTGCGGCAATACAGAGCCGTCTGACCACCGGGGTCTAGGTTTGGAAGAGGAATGGGCTGGGTGTTTTCTTTCTAAGGTTTTCTTCATCTTATTTTATTTTTTACCTCAGCCCAGCAGAAAATGGGGAAATCCTGCCGAGTCCTGCTGGCTCCAGCATCCACCTCTCCATCTGCAAAAGCTCATGGTTTCAAAGCCAGGAGCCGGAACGGATGCTGAGGCCAGGATGGCAGGGCTGGATAAGCGGCTTGTGTTTGCTTTGGAAAGGCTGATGTTTGCATGAGCACCAGCTCCAGTGGTTTTAAAGGGACCCACTCAGGAGCAAATCCCAACAGCCTGAAATCAGGGCTGCGGCTGCTCCTGCCCCGGGCTGGGCTGGAGAAGTCCCTGCCCTACACCCAGACCCCTCCCTGCATGTTCTGGGTGGAGGGGGGAGAAGAGAAGCAAACAGAGACCCCAGCACAGCTAACGGGGCTGACAAACACCTTGAAAGATCTTCCCTGGAAATTTGGGGCAGGAGGGGTGAAGCTGCCATCTGTAGCTGGAGACATAGATCAGCCGAGCTCAGTACGCCCCATCTCTCCGAGATCCAGTCTCACCAGCAGCCTCACCCCCAGCAGACATGCTCAGGTATCCAGCTGCTTCAGGAAGCACGACTTTTAGGTGTCACCACCTTGATGTGACAAGGGACAGATCCCCAGACACGTGGTCTGTGCCTGTCTCAGGACTGGGGGCTAAACCTGCCCTGCCTGCAGAGCTGGCAGCAGCTCCAGGGGGTTTCAGACCAGAGCCCCTTCCCTTCCCCTAGAAACGCCCATAAGCTTGGCAAAGCACCGACAGCATGGCCTGGGAGAAACGCTACCATTTATTAAGCCAGCTATTTTTTTGTCGAGAACGATTTTAACAGCGCTGGAGGACTTACCCCGTCTCCCCCGGGGACCCTCAGCTGATTCATTGCATGCAGGGCTAGAAGGAAAGCGGGAGACAGCCAGCCTTGGGGGACGTGGCGGCTCAGCGGCAGCAGCAGAGCTACGCAAGGAGCCACGAGCTGCTCACAGGCGATGGCAAGCCAAGCACAGCTGCTCCAGGGCAGGCAGATGGGATGCTCGTGTAGGGCAGCCTGGTCCTGGTTTGCTGGGATTCCCCCAAGTCCTCGGCAGGTGCCGTCTCTGGGAATTTTGGACGTTGTCCTGCTCTCCGTGTCCATCCAGGGAAGCCCCGAGGATCTGCGGGGGGAAGGGAGGGTGCTCGGGGGTCTCGGCACGGAGAGCAGTTTCCACTGAAGTGCTGCTTCAGAGATACAAAGCTGAACCCATCGTACACCCGACCGCCTTCCTAACCACAGCCAGCTCACATCTCGCACCTAGAAATAGTCACAGCCAGGTCTTCCCTCTCTCTTGGCTTCCCATTGACTTCAGGAGATGTTGTCTCCACTCGCACCACCCCAGCAGGGAAAGAGCCAGGCTGCGACCCATGCAGGCAAGGGAACAACAGCACTGTGGCAAAAGCAAAGCCGTCACAGCACTTGGCTGGGGACAGATGCACCCGTGGGTTGTGAAGCCAGGACCCTCCAGGCTTGTCCACGCATGGGGAAGAGCCCCTCTCCTTGAAGCAGGGGGCTGCGGGATGCCCAGGTCCTTCCCTGCATCATCTGGTGAAGGGAGCGGGTCCTGCCCAAGCTCGCACACAGCTCCAGCTGCAAGCCATGCTCTACAAGCCAGCGAGGCGTGTGCTGGGAGGCATGGTGGGTGGACAGTAAAAGGCACAGGCAGAAGCCAAGGCTAGAAGGACGGAGAAGATGTCTCCAGGGCAGGGTTGCTGCAAATCCACCCCGGCAGAGGAGCCTCGTATTTCTGGTTGCTGGTAGGGGGCAGAGACCCGGCCCCATTCATCACACAGATGGAGAATCCCAGCCATCACCCCCATCACGCTGCGTCAGGGGAAAGCATGAGCCTTTCTGAGTCTGAGCCCCGCAGGCTCTACCAGGCTGCCCGTACGCTGCCGGGTTTCTGCAGGACCTGGTCCCGAGGTGGGAGACAGTCCAGAAACAAACCGGGAGAACGGGATCTCCATCTCCCACCCAAGTGTTTTGTGTAATCACATCGGGAGGGGAAGTCTGCGCGGCCATCCTTCCTCCGCAGGGCACGGACAAAGGCTCCCCAGCCCAACAGGAGCAGCTACAGTGACCACCCTGATCACGCTTCAGATCGGCTTCACAGAGGCGTTTAAACCAGGCAGGGCTTCACCCGCTGGGAAGGGGCTTTTAGCATCCACCATGTGCTGCGGCCAAACCCCAGGTGCCCCAGGTCAGCTCTGCCCTGGATGGACACTGGCCTTGGAGACGATGACGGAAATGAGCACGTCCAACAGGGATGCCCTGCTGATGGTCCTGCCCCACATCTCGCACCGAGCACGCTGGTGCCACCGAGCTGCGGATGCATGGGAGCATCTCCTGTCCTCCCTGGGTAGCCGGTTTGGGGGAAGGGTCCCCAGTTTTTGCAGATGGGAAGCTGAGGATTAGAGGGCAGAGGCAGAGCCAGGGAGAGGTCCCAGGAGTCCCGCTGTCCCAGGTTTCCCCACCAACCCTTCTCCGCCACCAACATCAAGGACAACAGAGGAGTGACCAGCCACCTGCAAGCACCACACCAGAGCAAAGGATTAAATTTACAGGGACCCACCTCATCCTGCCTCTCCCAGAAATTCGCCGCGGGGCGGGCACCCCGTCCCTTAGGGCTGCATCACCAAACACTGACGGGGGGGTCAGAGGAACAGTGCAACACCACCAAGCCAGCCTGTTCCCCCCTCTCCAGCCACCCCAACTCTCCCAAGCGGAGACAAGTGAAGCAGAGTGGGCAGCTGGGAGAGCTGGACTGGGAAGGCGAAGCCACGGGCTACAAGAACGTCACATCATCCTGAGACTGGAGCCAGCGCCAGTGGGCATCGTACTCCAGGTGCAGTTTGCTGTTGAGTTTGCAGTTCTCGAAGTCAGCCTCGGCTTTCCGAGCCTTCCCACCCGGGTTCACCTTCCCCAGCATCTCCCCGGCCCCCGATGGCAATTTGGTGTCTCTGCCTGGTTCCAGAGAGGAGGGCTGCTGGCCCAAATACCCATTGGCCACCTGGGGCTCCTTAGCAAACCGGTGATCCTGGGGCAGCCCAGATGGGGAGAGGTCCACGTGGGGCCACTCGTGCTCCGCTTTGCCCTTCTCTTGCTTTGCAAGACCCCTCTCAGGGTCGATCCTGACCCAATCCTGCTCCGCCCTGACCAGGGCTCTGCCCGGCGCGGATGCGGCAGCGGTTTCGGCGGCGGTTTGGGAATACTCATCCATGTCATCGGCCAACGTGTCCAGGTAGCTACCAACAGAGATGCTGTCCAGCCTGTCGTTGGGGTCCTGCAGGCTGTCCCAGCTGCCCCGCCGCGAGGCTGCCTGGCTCTCCACCAGGCTGTACTGACTGCTGGCCAGGCTGCTGCAGCGGCTGGTCAGCGTGCTCCTCTCCTCCAGCAGCCACTTCACCGCCTCGATGCCCTCGTTCACCACCACCAGCTGCTGCAGGATCTTCACGTCGACCGCTCGTAGGTAGGCCTGGCAGGGAGACAGAGAGTGCGGGGTTTTTGAGGGGACCAAGGTCACCCTGGTGGCCAAGGGCGCGGAGTCCCAGCCCACCCTGGCAGAGGTGCCACTGCAGTGGCCACACGTCTCCCACGCTGCTTGATGAACAGAATGGCATGGGGGAACACCCTGCAGGGAGCCACCCCAGGGGACCCTGTCCAAGACCTGAGGACACAACCTTTGGGGACCAATGACTTACGGCACCACCAGCCACCAGCCCCCTCAGGGAAATAAATCCAGGGCACTTATGTCACTGTCTCCTATGGGGTAAGCAAGGAACTGGAGGCACTGGGTGCAGATCTGAGCCCAGAGCATCCCCCAAGCCCTGAGAGGCAGCTGGGATCAGGCAGGAATGAGCTGGGGCATTGCTCAGGGCAAGGGTCTGGCTGGACCATCAGCACCTCCGTGGGCTGTTTCGGCTGGCCCCCTTCATGCATTTACTTCCCCCCTTCTAGGGTCTGATGCCAGCCTGGTGACAACATGACACGGCAGGATTTGGAGCCTGAGACCCAAATCGCTCCCAAAACAGGGAAGGACGGCAGAGGGGGACAGGGATTGTGGATCAGAGCACTCGCCTTGCTGACTCCTGCCCCTCCGAGCCTGGGGAAAGCTCTTTGCAAAACTTCAGTTGCTGCAGAAACATCTGTTTTCCTAATGGAAAGGCCCGCGTGCCAAGACATTCCTGTCTGTGTGATACTGGCCGCCAAAAGCCACTGGATTTCCCCTGCGCAGGACGCAAATATTTTGCCAGGAAAAGGAATAAGGCGGTGGTGGGGAGAGAGGGAGAAAAACCCGCTGCAGGACAGGTACAGGCAGCCTGGGAGCTGCAGATGCCCACGGACTCATTCACAAGCACGCCCTGTCCCCAGCACCAGCAAGCTGTGACGGAAATCCACGCAGCCCCCCGGGATCATTTCTAAGCACAGCGCCCGGTCCCCAGCATCCGGTGCCCTCAGAGTCACCCACCCGCCCACGGGTGACCTGCCGGTCTCTTGAGACCCCCGTCTCCGGTCCCACAGCGAGCGCAGCAACAAAAGCATCCCAGGAAGGAGCCTGGGAAAACTCCAGCCAGGGTTTCGACACGTGACGCCTCTCAGTCCAGAGGACACAAAAAAAAGGGGCAAAGATTTGTAGAGACCCGACACCAACCCCCCATGTCCTCCCCACGCTCCTCAAGCTTGATTTAAATAAAAAATAGCAGCGATGTGCCCAGATTGGGGCAGGAGCCAGCTTCGAAGCGCAGAAACTTCCTTTCTAGGCAAGTTATTTGAAAAACTGCCTACAAGGGACTTTTCTGCACACGCTGCTAAAGCATCTGGCCTTGGCAGGGAGAAGACGCAGGAGGAGGAAGACTGGGAACCCCAGACGGGGGGGGTCCCCTTTTTTCTCTGTCATACATGACTGTGGCTGTCAGAGATGCAAGGGGAGCCACCCCGAGAGCGGAGGGTGGGAAAACACTCCCCGCTTTCCGTGTTGTTTGTCAGAAAGAGTCGGCCGTTGATTTGCTGCTATTTCAGGCCAGCCTGCCCACTCCCGTTGCACCCGGAGAAACCCCCTCTCCAGCAAGGCAAGGTTAGTGCGGGAGGAGACCGAGGTCCAGCAGCTCGCTATACTCTCTATATTCCTCCAGATGCAGTGATGGGTACACCGCACCAACCCCATACCCATCCCAAAGCCTGCCCGGTGCTCCCCACACGGTACCCGCTGGCATCCGGACCCAGGGCAGCAGCAGGATCCGGAGGGGAGGAAGGCAACCGCGGTCCTGAGTGCGTGGCAGGGGGCGGAGGAGACCCGCCTGGATCCCTACTCTGGGATGAGACAACCTGCACTGCTCCGTGCCTCAGTTTCCCCATGCGCATCCTGCAATGCTGTCCTCCCCCACATCCACAAATGTCCCCCCCTCTTTCAAAGGGGACCCCACAGGCCAGCGGAGCTGGGGGGACCACCGCGCTCCTCCCCATGCTCTCTAAGGGCAGGCAGAGGCGGGGAGAGCATCCCCCCGGGGGGATACGGTCCCGCTCCCCTCCCCAGAGCGTAGAAACTTGCAGGCACCATCTCCCTTCAAGATATCCAGCCCCAGGGATAAAACATCCTCCTCGGACCAGGAGGGGAGAGTGGGAATTTGCTGTCTTCTCCTCCCACCGCCCCCTCCCAGGCCAGCTTCTCCTCTGACCACTGGGTTTGCTGGTCTCTGTTGCTGGGAGGGGAATTTTGATTTCTGTTCATGGGGACGGGGAGATGGGGGGGAGCCCCGTGCTGGGTTTTGGGCACCCGGGTGCCATTCCCAGGCTGCTGACCTGGGTGCGAGGTGACCCTGCTTCTTCACCAGCCAGCGAGAAGAGCCAGGGCACAGAAAGGAAAAGCTTTTCTGAGCCGAGGTTAACAACGCACGGCCAAAGCCAGGCCTTGCAGACCCTGCCTGCACCTGGACAGGGCAAACGCCACGGCTGCTTCCTCCTCCTCCTCCTCCTCTGAGCGACCCAGGGCCCGCAGACCTTTCTCCTCCGGTCAGAGTGCAGCCTGGAAGCTGGCGCGGAGGGAGGATGAAAGCCAAGGGAGGATGAAAGCTTTTACGCCGATGGGGAATATTGAACCGGTCAAAGCACGGGTGCGGAGAGCTCAGGCTGGGTGGGTCCCCAGCCCCCCGGGTGGCAGGCAGGGATGCGGGCGTATTTAGCCTGTTTCCCTTTGGGAACGATGCTCATTCCCTCCCGCTCGTGTGTGTCGGGGTGTGCGTGTGTGTGCCTGCGAGCGTGGGAGAGTCCCTTCCCCCAGCAGCACTTGAACCCATTGCCCAATCTCGCCACGTTTCCCGGAGGCGCAGGCACCGCCGGTATTTGCTCCCCCCACGAAGAGAGGGAGGCGAGAAAGCTGCCGCCGGCATTCCCACGGCCCCCGGGAAAGGCTGCCACCGGAGCCCAGCCCTCCACTAGCCACTAGAGAAGCCCCGGCAGGAAGCGAACACCGGGAAAGCTCCCGGCGATGCTTGTGCCTTGTCACCCACGGGGTGACACGCCGCGGGGGGGGGGGGGAGACAGGAGCACAGGGCCGGACCCACCACCGTGCCCTTGGCGAAGGTCCCTGCCCTAAATCCTGATCCCCGGGACACGCCGGTCCCTGCCGGAGCCAGGGCGTGGGGAGTGCGTGGGGTGAGGGGGGCAGGACAGAGGTGGGCGGAGGGGTCCGTGGGACCCCGGGGGGGGGGGATGCTGCGTGGGCCGGGGGGCAGAGAAAAGCCGGGGGGGGTTATGAGCTGGGGGCTGTTAACCCATACAGGACAGAGGCAAAGGGGGGGCGGGGGGGTCCCCAAATGCCGGCAGAGCGCGGGGCACTATTAGGAGGGGGCTGTTACCGGGGGGTGGCAGGCAGTTACCCGGGGGGATGCAGTTATCCGGGGGGCAGTTACCCCGGGGGGGCAGGCAGTTACCGGGGAAGGGCAGGCAGTTACCGGGGGGGGACGGACAGGCAGTTACCGGGGGACGGACGGACGGACGGACAGGCAGTGCCCCCGGTGCCGCGGGACTCACCAGCTCGAGGCGGAGCGCCCGGAGGCGGTCGGCGAGCGGCGGGCGGGCGCCGCGCGCCGGTGCCGGCGGTGCCGGCGGTGCGGACGGTGCGGGGGCGGTCTCGGCCCGCAGCCCCCGCAGCAGCCCGGCGGGCGGCCGCCGTCCCACCTTGCCGGCCAGCTCCCGCAGCTCGGCGGGCAGCGCCTCCCCGCCGCCCTCCATGCGGGTGGGGCGGCGGCGCCGCGCGGGGCGGCGGCCGCGCTGTCACCCCGGCCCGAGCCCCGGCCCCGCCCCCCGCCCGCCGGCCCCGCCCCTCGCCCGCCCCCCGCCTCCACCTGCCCGCGCCCGGCGCCCGCGTTCCGCCCGCGCACCAGCGAGACACGGCGGGCAGCGCAGAGCGGCGCGGGGGGGGCGGGGCCCGGGGCGGGGCTGGCGCCGGCTCCGCCCCCGCGGCGTCTCTGCTGCGCCGGAAGCGGCGCGGCCCCGCTGGCGCTGAGGGCTCGCGGGGCGGCGGCGGCACCGCCGAGCCGGGCCCGGCCCTGCCTTGCCCGGCCCCGGCCCGCCCCAGCCTCGCTCCGCCTCAGCCTCCCCGCGCCGACCGTGAGTAGCGCGGCCGGCACTCGCCCTCCGGGCCGCACCGCCCGGCTCCCGGCCCCCCCGGGCTCTACGCGGCCCCGAAACGCCTGCTCCCCCACCCCCCCTTCCCGCCGCTCCTTGCCGCCTCGGTCTTTGGACGCCTGACTCGCCCCTCCCGGAGCGCCTGGGTCCCCTTCGCGACCCCTCCCCGGAGTCCTGGGCCCCCACAGCCCCCGAGTGCCTGGCTCCATCCGCGATACCCCCCCCCCCCCACTCCGGCATCGCCGGGGTCCTTCCCCCGAGGGCTCTGGCTCCCCCAGCCCTCCTCTCCCCACCCGGGCGGCTGCTGTGCGGCCCCTGCACGGCAATTGGTGCTCCCCACCCTGCCTGGCTCCGCTGGGGGAGGCCAGCGCTCCGCCTGGGCCCCTGGCTCTGCTGGGCCTCTCCATCTTGCCCCAGGCCCAGCAGGTTGCGTGAGGAGCCCGGCCTCACCTGGACACAGCCTCTCTGCCCCAGGGGTGCTGGGATCTCCAGCGGGACCATGGCCCAGCTCTGGTCCCCGTGTCTAGGCTAGCTGTGTCCCCACTAGTGGGGATGGTGCTGCTTCACAGTCCTGCTGCTGCGGGTGGGGAGGGTGTCTCTCCCCACCAGGGACCCCGTTGGCTGATGTGGCCAGTGATGGCACCTCCATAACGCCTGCCGGTCCGGGGCCTATCGCCGGCTTGTGTCTCTTGGCCACTTTTCTTTTCCAGAGGGTGGGAGTGGGCCCACTGCACTGCAACGACCTTGCTAAGGTGTTGGCCTGGAGCAGAGGTCCTCACTGGCCCGTGGGTTCAAGGGCTTCCCATCACCTCGCTTATGGTCCTGCAGCAAAGCCTGGCCTCCTGTATCGCTTCCTGCGGGGCTGGGGGTGCTGGGAGGCAGGGAGGCTCCGTGGGGCTTCTCCTTGTGGTACATGACTGCCACTCATGGCCACCGCTTGTGCCAGGCCCTGTCTTTGCTAGGGAGAGGGTTTGAAGGCGCTCACTTCCCTCACCCTGTGCCTGTCCTGTTCTGGCAGGAGCCCCAATGGACACGAGAGCGGAGCAGAGCACGTCCTGACCCCTGCCCCACGCGGCTGCCTCTGTGCTGGCCCCCGTGACTATGGACGAGTGGAAACCCAACCCCACTGTCAAGCCCCACAAGAAGCGGAGCTGGTACCTTGCCTGGAAGTACAAGCTGATGAACCAGCGTGCGCTGCGGAAGCTGTGCCAGGTGAGTCACCCACAGGCCTGCAGTGGATTAGGGAGGATAATCTATAGGGTTTACGAGCTTATGGAGCAGCTGCGTGGGCGGAGGTGGGTCTGCTGGCAGTCCTGGGAGACCTAACAGGCTGGGGAAGCATAACTTGTCCCCCAAAAAGCTACTTCCAGTGGCTTTGTGCTCATGTGTGGAAGGGTCTGCCATGTCTAGCAGCTCCTTCCAGCTGCAAGTGGACCTGTTGGGTGGCTATGGCAGGAGATACAATTATCCAGGCATCCTAGGGAGGCTTTCAGCTAGAAACCTGACCGATTCCTCCCTTCCTGGTTCCGGACCCATGCTGAGTGGAACAGGACTCTGCCTGCAGTGGGAAACCATCCCTGCCCCATTTGGTTTGCAAACCAAGCCTGGTATGATGCACAACAGGTGGATAGAGAAAATAGGGCTGAGTAATGGGATCTTGTGCGCCAGAGGCAGCTGGTGTCTGGGAAGGCCACAGGCTGGGTCACTTGTGCTGTAAAATGGCTAATCCTCAGCAGAGCCAGCGTCCTGGGTGGTGTCTGGGGGTGTAAGGACAGGGAGGGTTTGGCCCCATGGCAGTGAGCTGCAGAAAAGGGACCGATCCCGAGATGAGTAGAGCTTGGTGAAATCTGCTAGTTGGTTTCTGTGGGAGGGAGCAGGCAGGGGAGGGTTTTGTGTGTGCCTGGGAGGACGAAGTCTCACAAGGGCTCCTTGGGTAAGGAGACTGCTCGGTCCTGCATCCCCTGGGGTGCTCAGGGCTTGGGAATGGGCCTGGTTGTTCAGGCAGGCATTGCTTATCATGCTAGGGGCAACGGGCTAGAGCCTGTCTGCTGTCATCTCTCCTTCATGGAACTGCTGTGGCTTAAAACACAGATGAAAATTGAGCTTAAAATATGTAAACTAGAGCTGCAGCTATGGAGTAGCCAGGTCTACAGCAGCTGAGCCTCTATCAGCAGCTCTGACTGAGCTAGCCTTGCTAGACCCGACTGCTGGTCCTGCTTGGTGCTGCCTTGTTCGCTCAGGTCACCTGGGCTGCGGGGCTGCTCCCCCGTGTCTCCAGTGCGGACCAGGGTGGAAGGCCTGGGCAGGTTGGTAGTGTGGCCTTGCTGCTGGCCACCAGGTACAGCCTGCTCCTCGCCACGAGCCCAAGACTCTGTTCTTGCTTAATTAAAAGCTTTCTGTGCACAGATCCCGAAAGATGCTCATATTCCTGAGTCAACAGCAAATCAACAAGCCAAAATGCCATAGTGATGTTATCTTATCACATTGTCTACCTGTCGATCGCTTGTCTTATTTCTTTTTTTCCATCTTCCTCCTCCTCAATTACTTCTTGAACCCATTTGGCTGCTTGGCAGAGATAGCAGCAACATGTAGCTTTGAGGCAGTAACTGGCCAGGTAGGGTGGGGATCCTGGTGTGTGATCCCAACCCCATACCAGACCTCAGAGAATCAAGGGTCCTAGAGCTGAAAAAGGCACAGATTTTTAGGAAGCAACCTGTTGGGAGGTTGAGAGGCAAGGGAAGAGTCTCAAAACCACCTCAACCACCCCATCCCCTTGCGGGGGGACCAGGCTATGAGCAGCCTCCACCAACCTCTCCCCTCTCCCTTGGTTACTGTGACATCTCCACGCCTGAGTCTTGGGATGCTCTAGGGAGGTTAGTAGGACCCTGAGCTTGCATGGCTGAAACTGGAAACCATCCGATACCTCCAAAGCGTGGCTGGGCCAAGGGGCCAGAGCTTTTGGGCCATGGGATGAATCTGTCAGCAGCACATAGCAGTCAGATTTGGGTCTCCGTGGTGGCTCTGCTGTGAGCTGGATGGACCCTCCTGGCATGGAGGCTGGTGGTGGAGCCCTGCAGCGGTGTTAGCTTTGGGGGTAATGGCTGCTTAGGGTTTTATGTCTTAAATCCAATGGCAAAGCCTTCCCTCGCTGCGTGACTGTCCAGGGCAGCTTTTGGGTTCCCTGCTAGAGCTGTTCCTCAGCCCTGGGGCAGGGCTGTAGCTGCTGGGCAGTGACTTTGTCCCTGTGCAGAGCCCCATGGCCACCGCATGCTGCTGTCACCGTTCCACCATGAAGAAGCACCTGGGCCCTGGGTTACAAAGCTTCCTGGGTCAAGTAAAGGCAAATTGCTTCAGCTGAGGTCTTGTCTTTCAATCCTGCATCCCAGGCCAGCATTGCAGCTCTAAGACCATCCTCTTGGCCATGGCCAGACATGCTCTTGCAGCTTACACCTGCCAGGTGGATTATTTCCCAACATGGGATGTTTGTGGTCCAAATCTTCCTGGTGGCTCTGTCTCGGAAAAGTTCCTTTTAGCATGGAGTAGTTTCTGCTTTACGCTGGGTCCAAATAACATGAAAAAGATTGAAATTGAGGAAGAAAGGAGCAAGATGCATTTAAGTAAATACAGGTGCTTGTAGAAATGTTGTAGTCTTTTATCCCTGCTCTTGGTCTGGGAGCAACAAGGCTGTGGGCAATGGTGATGCTCACATCGGGGGTTCCCGTGGACTCCTCCATAGCCCCTGGACCTTCCCATAGCCCTCTGCATCGGCATCCACGCCAGTTGCCTTGAAGATTGCTGCAGACAGTAAGGCTGCGGGCTGTTCTCTGTAGCCTGTGGCACAGTGCGGTTTCCTGAAGTCAGACCTCAGCTTCTTCCCTTTACCTTGCTTTAGTCTCACAGCATCTCCTCTCCCTCTGACTACCCTGAATACATCCTCTGGTTGCAGAGGGAGAGATGAGAGTAGTGATGCTGCAGGAGGGGCAGAAGCTAAGGTTACCATGGGAGCTGTAACTCTGAATTACCAAACTCTTTGCCTGCAGAGACCCTTGACCTTGATGCAATATTTTAGCAGGAATCTGCTCACAGATCTGGAAGCAGGGATGCGTTGGAAGTGGGTTAATTCTCACGTATCAGGAAGTCAGTGCTCTCCAGCTGATGAAAGCATTTCACCCTAAAACCTCGGTCATCTGTATTTCTTTCTCTTTGCCTTCCCCCAGAAGAAATCAGGGCAAATAACAGATGCTTATGATCCCTTGCAAGATCTCCTTGAGGTGCCCTGCAGCCTCTGCCAAGGAGGTGGCCTGATCTTGGGGTTGTTACTTACAAGTTGCTAATGCAAAGCGTCCTGCATTGCAGACAGGTGCTGTCCTCTTCCTGCTTGTGACTGTAATTGTGAACATCAAGCTGATCTTGGACACCAGGAAAGCTGCTTATGAGGAGGAAGAGGAGTCTGCACAGGACTACGGTGAGGGGCAGCATCTTGCTTTTTTTTGAAAGCAAGAAAACTGGAGGGAGGGAAGTAATTTCTTTAAGTCAGGGCAAACTTGTGACCAGCTACAGCATGAAAGGTAGGTCTGTGCATGTGGGTTTAACAAAAATGAATAGAAAAGGCTGTTCCCATTCCTGGTCTCTCTAGTCAAGGCTTCCGCATGTTTGGCTGCAGAGGTCTGTGTGGGGATAGCTGGGGCCACACCTGTTGCTATTTTGGATTTCCCTTACCTGCCATCCTTGTAGATTCTGACCCATGGCTTGTTGAGCTGGGATACCTGGTGGGCATGACCTTCTGGAGGCTTGGCTGGGCTAGCACCGAGCAGGGACAAGCCAGAGGTGCCTTGGCTGGTTGAGACTGGGCATTTCTCCCCTGTAGATGATGAGATGCTGAATGTGGAGGTCCCTAGGCACCCTGTCAGCAACAAGAAGGTCTTGGATGTCGAGGTGTACTCCAGCCGGTCGAAGGTCTACGTGGCTGTGGATGGGACAACGGTAAGTGGTGGGTGCTGGCTGTGCCTGTGAGCAGAGGATGGATGGAGCTGAATGGGTGAAGCCTCAAGCAGCAGGTGGTGAGAGCACTTTGGTGGCTGGCAAGAAGGTTAGGAGTGGATCCCCCTTCTGCCTACAGGACTGTGGAGGTGTCGTCCCGTCTTCTTCTATCCTGGCATCCATCACTGCCATGAGCAAAGCCAGAATGTCACAGGAGAGAGACTTGCCTCTTGTTTGGGGGCTCTGCTGTGCTGAATAGGCAGGGGATAAGAGTTCTTGGCATATGGTTCTCATCGCTTCTCCACTTGCAGGTCCTGGAAGATGAGGCTCGGGAGCAGGGGAGAGGGATCCACGTCATTGTCTTAAATCAGGCTACGGTAAAGCATCCCCATGTGTCTGCATTTGTCTTTCTTCCTGGGCAGGGTTTGTCCTTGTCTTTAACTGTTGGGTGCATGAGGCAAAGGGCAGCCAGGAGAGAAGTCCCCGAATGCTCGTTTGCCTGTCGTTTCCAGAGCATGACATGGTCACCCAGAAACACTGCAGTGTTTCTCTTCTGCTTGCCTAGCTGCCTTGTGGGGCAGGCAGGAGAGGAGTTGTGAGGTTGGGTAATGCTGTCCCATGGACCTCAATGCACTTCATGTCGTGCATGAAGGCCCAAGGGCTGAATTTGCCTGGGGACTAACTCCCTGGCATACCAGAAAAGTAACTCATCATGTTGTTCAGGGACTGAGGCTTCCAGGACAGATTTCCATAATTCTGCGTGTCCTGGCCACATAGCTTTTAAGATGCATCTGACGTTTGAATACCAACAGGGTCATGTGATGGCCAAGAGGGTCTTTGACACCTATTCTCCCCATGAAGATGAAGCCATGGTACTTTTCCTCAACATGGTTGCCCGGGGCCGGATCCTGATCTTCACCATTAAGGTATGTGACCCTAGTGTCAAAAGAAAAAGTCACCTTGAGTCAGCACGCCCTAAAGCTCATCTGGGAAGTTGCCTCCTGAATGTCATCAGGCGTTCCCAGGGCTAAATGTCACATCCCCACTGGGCTATGCCTTCCTGGCTGGATCACCTCCCTTGTCCTCTCGCTCCCCCTTGTTACTACAGATACTGCTGTGTGCCCAGCAAGGCAGAAGAGCAAAAAGCAGATGTGTCAGAGCCTGCAGCAATAAACAAGAAGTTGGATGGAGAGTGGACATGAGGAAATATAAGGATGTGGTGGGACCCTTCTGGGTCCCAGTTCCAGGCTTTAGGGGAGGCACCATGGACTGTATTGGCTCTGGGCTGCTGCACGAGAAGCACTGTGCTTCTTCAAGGTTTCGGGTTTAGCTGTGTGAAGTGTTGCTGAACACATGGCCCTGCTTGAGAACAATTTGTTCTCGAGGAAACAGGAGTCTGTGACTCTTCTGACCTCCCTGTGGGTCATGGTGAAGCCAACCAGCAGGTTTAGTGGCACAGAGACTGTAGGAACCTGCTCTTGAAGGTGTCTGGCTCAGCTGGTTCAAGGGTAGGAGTGGGCCCTGTACGTCCTCAGTATTGACAGGAGACTTTCCTTGTCTACATCAGGAGCCAGACCTCAGCTGCAGGCTTGTGTTTCGTTCCAGGATGAAGGCTCCTTTCACCTCAAGGACACAGCCAAGAATGTCCTGAAAAGCCTGGGGAGCCAAGTTGCACCATTCCTGAGCTGGAGAGACATGTGGACATTTGTGGGGAAGAAGGGAGGTGAGTCCGGCACAGACTGGGAGAAGGTTCATGGCCCCTCTTTTAGGGAGAAGCCAGGTGAAGACAAACCCAGCCCATCCCCAACACACTGTATGAGCAGGGAACAAATTGGAGAGAGCAGGCAACTCCGTTCGTGGGGGTGAGGGAGGGGATGGAGGCAGAGCATGTCCCTTCAGCAGCTTGCCAGAGGCCAATGGGGAAAAGGTGCCGAGCTGCCACCCTGAGCTACAGCCCCTGGCCATGCCTTGATGCAGCGGGGATGGGCCCTTCCAGACAGTCCTGACCCTGTGTCCCTGCTCCAGGGGAAGTATACGGGGAGAAGCACGCCAAGTCGCCCGCCCTCTCGACATGGGGTGACCCTGTGCTGCTGAAGACAGAAGTTCATCTGACATCCGTGGAAGGTAGGAAGTAAGATCCGCTCTGCAATGCCAGGTGTCTCTGGGACGTGTCTGTCTGCTGCTCTTGGTGTTTTTGAGTCAAAGCCGTGGGTCTGTTAGCAACATCCCAGGATGGATTTAAGGCTGTTTGAGATGGGGATGGTAACTTTTAAAATGGGGCCAGCTTTCCTTCTTCCTGCTTCCATGGCAATTCCAGGCATGGCTGTTGAGAAGGGTGAGGATGGGGAAGTAGGGATGTGGCCTGGCCATTTGTCACCTCTCCAAACCAGGCCTGATCCAGTCTTTTCTGACTGTTGGCCTTGAACATGGACACTGCTGCTCAGAGAGGCCATATGGTGGGGATGGCTTCTGAATGGCTCCTGTGGTTATATCTGGCATCCAGAAGTGTTGCTTGTTCATAGTAATAAGGACTGGCTTGGTGATGGCTGAGCCCAGGGAGAGCTGTCTGTGTGGCAGTGCAGCCTGGAGCACACAAGGTGAGGCCATGGGGATGAGTAGTCTTTTTTCTCCTTGGTGCCTCCAGATGCTGAGTGCCATTGGCCCGACACAGAGCTGAACCGCCGCCGGAAGAGGTTTTGCAGCAAAGTAGAAGGTTACGGCAGTGTCTGCAGCTGCAAAGACCCCACACCCATTGAGTTCAACCCTGATCCTGTGAGTGCAGGGTCAGAGTGTTTGGGGAATGCTCCAGGAGGGAGGGCTGGGCTGGCCCAGGTGTGTTCACAGTTCAGGTGCAGAGCCCTGTCCTTAAGCTCCAGCTGAGTGGTGAAAACTGCCCCTGGGCAAGCTCTTAGCCCCAGCAAAGGTAAAGTGAATACATGTGGTCAGGTCATGCTGGGGAAGGGGAGTTTCCTTGCCGTATGTCTGCCCTGAGCTGCTAGGTTACCATGGCTCTAGGGACATTGGCGTAAGCAGCAGAGTCTGTACATTTGGGGATGGAGCAGCTATCATGGCCTTTGGGCTGTCCTTGGCACAGTCCTGAAGGATTTGGACAAAGGTCTTCAGGTGGATGCAAGTTGGGATTTGGGAGCTGGGTCTGAGGTGGGGTGAAAGGGGAAAGCTGGCAGGGTCTCCAGCAGTGCTGAGTGGAGTCCTAGTTGGTTGGTGTGGCCCTGAGCCAAGGGTAGGACTGTGCAGCTCCGCTGTTTAACAGCGGTGCCGATCCCTACCCCTTGGATCCCGTTCTCAGTGGCATAGATTCATAGAATCATTTAGGTTGGCATGGCCTCTCCCAGCCCCGCTCACACACATTTTTCTCTTCCAGCTCAAGGACAATAAAGTCTTCGATGTGCCTGTAGCTGTTATTGCAGGGAACCGCCCCAACTACCTGTACAGGTAAGCACTTCCAGGGCACACGGCTTCTCTTCTCTGTGCCGCAAGACCAGACATGGCCCAAGCCCTCCCCTTTGTCCTGCTGGCAGGACCTAGCCTCCTCCTGGGGCTGCATGAGCAACGTGGGCAGACCTGCTTGGACAGATCCCAGGGTCCTTGGCCATGGGAAAGGGAAGAGCCCAAGGGCAGTAGGTCCTGTTCCCTTACCGTGCACCCTTTCCCCCACCCCAAGGGATCCACACCCCCCTGCTGAGTGCCCTGGGTCCGCTGGGGCTGTGCGCTCAGGCCCCTCGATCTCTCCCCAGGATGCTGCGCTCCTTGCTGTCGGCTCAGGGCGTCAATCCGCAGATGATCACAGTCTTCATTGATGGGTACTACGAGGTGAGAGCACTCCCAGAGGTCCCTGTAGCTAGGTCCTTGGTCCCCCAGCCAAGAGTATGTGGTGCTGGCCCAGTCCTTGGTGGGTGGCAGGCCGAGCCCCTTCACCCTTCCTCCTGCTGTGGGTCACACTGCTCCTCACCCGCTCCTACGCAAAGTCAGTCAGCTTAGCCAAGCCATGGGTGTGGATAAAGCTGCCTTGGCCTTTCCCAAAGCCCAGATTTTTACGTCCCCATGTCAGAAAGAGGCTGGTGTGCAGGAATGAGGTGGTCATGTTGGGCTCTCCCCATCCGCCTTTCTTGTTTGATGAGTATCGCCAGCCTGGGTGTAACACTGGCTGTCCAGCTCCCTTACATGAAGCAGAACAAACCAGTCCAGCTGTGCCTGTCCAGCTCCACTCAGTAAGAGATGAAGAGACCCAAAACAATCTGTTTTCACAAGGCTCATGAAAGCTGTGGCCAGGTAGAGGAGAGCTGGCTCTTTAGAGGGCAAAGACCTTCCCGTCAGCAAAACCCTATAAAGCCCTAGAGGATCCCACTGCACGCCCTGGCTCTCTGGCAGTGGGATGTTCTTTGGGACAGGCCTTTGGCATCCTAGCAGATCTCAGGAGCTTTCTAGCCCTCATCTGTGCAGCAGCCCATGAGGTATTGTCTGGTTGCCTTGTGATGGAGGTGGGGAAGGGAACAGGCTCATTCCCTTGTAGGCCTCTCCCACCGCTGCCAGGCTGTGGGGCTGGGGGAGCCGATTTGTTTATGCAGGCTCTTACTGCAGCACTTCAGAGTGGTTAAAGATAGCAGCATCCATTGCCATGGCAACTGGAGCAGCATCCCTCAGCTATGAGGGGGCGGCCTGGATGCTCGGGCTGCCATGGTGGATACCAGGGAAAGGGGGAATGGCTGGTGCAATGGGAGCTCCTTCTCTCTTTTGTGGCTAGGAGGTGGGATGGACAGTAAGGGATGGAGGAGGCCTTGGTGGGGCCGCCTTGGGGCAAAGATACGTCAGCCCAGATATGGATTACTTCTGACCCCAGTGCAGATGTGCTTGGTCAGAGAGGTCTCTTTCTTGGCAGCTGTGAGAGAAAATGAAGTTGATTGTGGTCTCGACATTAAGCAGCTAGTAGGTGTTCCTGGCTATACCTGTTTTCTTTCTGCGCTGTCCATGGGGGACTGGGGATTTGGGTTTCTCAGATATTCTTGCATACAACATTGGGTCTGCAAACTATCGGGGCCAACAGAAACTTATGGCAATACTTAAGGGCTGAAGGGCCAAGAGGGTTAGGCGAGTTCCTTGCTGTGAGGTCTACAGCACAACATCATTTTGAGCCTCGCTTGCCCCCAAGAGGACAGCCACATGCAGGGGATCCCACAGTCATATTCTTGTTATCCCAGGGAGCTGACACTGTCAGAGGGTAGGGAGAATGCATCCAGACCCGCCCATTTGATGATCTTTGTACTTTTCCATTGCAGGAGCCGATGGATGTCGTGGAGCTGTTTGGCCTCTCAGGAATCCAGCACACTCCCATCAGCATTAAAAATGCCAGAGTTTCGCAGGTGAGAGACCTTTCCCAAATCCTGGGAGAGTTATTTTCTGGGACCTGGGAAGGCATTCGAGGGAGGCAGGCTTAGCCCCGCATCTGTGCCAGGCTACCTTTCCCTGTGGTGCAGGGGTTGATGCTAACACAAGTAACGATCTGTCTTTTCTTGTAGCACTACAAAGCCAGCCTGACGGCAACCTTCAACCTGTTCCCGGTGAGTGAGACCTCTGCCTGCGCCCTGTCCAGCTGCTCACCCATGGGAGCAAGACGGTGCAGGGTTTCCCTGGGAGGGTGGCATCTGCGACCCCCATCTCTTGGGAGCTGGAATTGGTCCTGTGGGGCAGGGAACAGCACAGGCAGGGGACGCTGCTTGTCGTCTCTGCTCTGTCCTGGTCCTATCCTTCTGACATCTCTCCTTGCCCTACAGGATGCTAAATTTGCTGTGGTTCTGGAGGAAGACCTTGACATTTCTGTTGACTTCTTCAGGTAAAGCTGTGGGTCCCTGAGCTCCTGTTTGGATGGGGCGTTTCCTAGAAGCTCTCTGGCTGCTCGGGAGAGGCCAGATCCCTGCCATGCTGTAGCTCACCTATCCGAGGCTGAACGGTCCCCAGGCAACAGCCGTAACTGAGCTCTGCCTGCAGAGGGTCTTGAGTCCACTGTCCTGGCACTCAGTGCAGGGTGACTTCAAGGTCTGGGATCTCTTCCTGGTTTGCTTTTTGGGGACACTGATCCATTCTGTACACACATGGTTAGAACTGCTCCATGGCAAGAGGACAGGGACAGCATCTACCAGGGCTCCAGCTATTTCATGAGGAAGGACTCTGATGGAGCAGCAGACAATATTGTCCCCTCCTCATGGTGAGATGCAGCTTAGCTTGTGTGGGTGCTCCTCCACTGATCTCACGCCAACATCGGCCATCTCAGCCCAAGAGACGAGTTAGACAGTCCCAGCAGTTGTGGGTGGCTTGTCCCTTTGTTGAGATTTTGCCTTGGTTTGCCTTGGTGTTTGCCAAGGATGTTTGACCAGGGACTGGACAACTCTTTCCTCAGCTTTCTGAGCCAGTCAATACACCTTTTGGAGGAGGACGAGAGCCTGTACTGCATCTCTGCTTGGAATGACCAGGTGGGTCAGGGAGGACGGTGGATTAGGGACACCTCTGCCCTGTGTTGTTCCCATGTCAGGCTGGGGTCCAAGTTCTGTCTGTAAAGCGGGGTGTCCCCCCACCATCGTCCTAAGGCGGGTCTGCCTCCCCAGCCCTGAACTGTTCAGAAGCGCCCCTGCAAATCTCCATCCTGTCCCTGCTCTGTGCTTCCCAGTGGCTGTCCCCTGCTCCCCGTGCTGGGAGTCTCCATGGAGGAAGATGCCTCCTATTTTGGCAGGGTAGGGGTGCATTCGGGATGCTGAATGCTCCCCTTAACATCGCAGGGCTATGAGCACACAGCTGAGGACCCCTCGCTCCTGTACCGCGTAGAGACCATGCCAGGCCTGGGCTGGGTGCTCCGGAAGAGCCTGTACAAGGATGAGCTGGAGCCAAAGTGGCCAACCCCTGAGAAAGTGAGTACCCTAGAGGGACCCTATCTTCTGCACCCCCATCTCTGCCCATCAGCAGTCCCTGATCATCACCCAGTCCCTGTGGGTACAGCTCTTGGAGGGGCCCTCGTTCTCCCTGAGCTTCCACTGGGAAAGATGCCCAAGCAGAATGGATTTGGGACAGACAGTAACTTCAGGACCACAAAACCAGCCACAGAGCTGGCTGGAACGGCCCAGGCAGGCTGGGGCCAAAGGGGCTAGAGCTGGTGTGGGCAGCCAGAAAGGTCCCTGGATGGCCACACGACCAAATCATGTCCCCCAACTTGAGTGTGAGTGGCAGTTTCCCCTCCCCAGCTCTGGGACTGGGATATGTGGATGCGGATGCCTGAGCAGCGGAAGGGCCGGGAGTGCATCATCCCTGACATCTCGCGCTCCTACCACTTCGGCATCGTGGGGCTCAACATGAACGGCTACTTTCACGTGAGTGACATCCCTCAGACCCCAAGCCCCTTCCTGGTGCTGAGCTCTGACTCAGCCACCTTTCCAGGTAGCAGGGATGCTTGAGGTACTGCTGACTCCTGACTGAATCCCATTTTCCTTCCCTCCTCTCTCTCTTCCTTCCAGGAAGCCTATTTCAAGAAGCACAAGTTCAACACAGTTCCGAATGTCCAGCTTAAAAATGTGGAGAGGTGAGTGCTGGTCAGGATGAGATGTGGATGAAACAGTCGCTTGACCTGGCCCTTGTCCCCTTGTCCCCTTGTGCTGGTGACGTCTCCCTTTCTTCTGGAGCCACAACCATAACCTCCAGCCCCAGCACACTGGCCTCCGCTGGGGAATCCTTGCAGTGGCTTTTGTGAGGTTGGGTTCGCCTACCCTGTGCTCCTGGTGGACATGTTGAAGGGTCACATTTTTGCTGCCACGTCCTCCAGGATATGTGGCATTCTCTGCTCTCAATTCATTGGCTCCAACTGGCCTTTTTGCATTAGACTGGGGCAGTCTTAAGTTTGGATCATCTTGGGATGATCCCTGCTTATCAAACTGTCTGGCTCTGCCCTGATCTCTCTGCTCTCTCCTCCTCCAACAGCTTGAGGAAGGATGCTTACGAAACTGAAATTCATCGGCTCCTGGGGTAAGTGCCTGCCAGGGAGGTTGGGAGACCACAGGGCACACTGAGTGAACCAACCAGGACAGAAGAAAGGGTGGAGGTGGCCCTGGCAGCCCCAGCCACCGCTTGCCTGTCTGAAGTACCCTGCAGCGGGAACAGGGAGAGGAGGTGAGGTCCTCGCTCACTCCCTGTTCTGCTTCCACAGTGAGGCTGAGGTCTTGGACCACAGCAAGAACCCCTGCGAGGACTCCTTTGTGCCTGACACTGAGGGCAGGGTCTACGTCATGTTCATCAGGATGGAGCAGGAAGCAGATTTCACCACCTGGACTCAGCTTGCTAAGGTGAGGCCTCTGACATGGCCCATTCTCACCCCTGAACTGATCTCTGCATCACTGGGAAACATCTGACCGTTGTTCTTGGGTTTGTCCGTGGCCTTGGATGCAGCTCATCAAATGGATTCTTGCTGCTCTTGGGTGGTATTTAAGCTTTTGGTGTTTACAGAGGGCACTGGGTGATCCAGGGCAGATGCTTGGCTCAGTGGAGATAAGTCGTATGATCTCCCTGTGTGGGACCCCAGGGTCTGAGCTTGTCTGGATGATTCCATCACTTGAATGGAGGTGATGGTCAAACCCCCCCGTCCTGAGGCAGGGATGGGAATGTGTTCCCCTCTTCTCTCACTGATGGTGGCTGGGGGGGTGCTGCCCTGCACTGCCCCGATCAAGGTGCTATCCCCTCTCTGCTGTGTCTTGGTGAGGGGCAGGGATAGTGGCTTTTCCCTTGCCAGGGGACACCTGGCCCTGGTGTCTGTCCCCAGGCTCTGATGCCTCTTCCTCCCTCCCCACCACCCTAGTGCCTCCACATCTGGGACCTGGACGTCCGTGGGAACCACAAGGGGCTGTGGCGGCTCTTCCGCAAGAAGAACCACTTCCTCGTGGTGGGGGTCCCTGCCTCCCCCTACTCGTGAGTATGGGGGGCACAGCAACCTGGGTTATCCCCCCACCCGCCCCCACCAATCCTCATGGCACTGTCCCCTGCCCAGGGCACTGCACCATCTGTTTCTGTCCCAGCCCAATCCTGGGGCATACCATCCCTCTTCTGAATCACTGTGGTGGGAGGGGGGCAGGATACATGCCCAGGGCTGGAGGATGTCCCAGTGGGAAGGAGATCACACCAGGGAGGCAGGCAGGGCTGTTGGGAGTTGGGGTCCTGAGGGAGACCACCACCCCTGCCTGCTCCCATCCAGCCTCCTCACCTGCAGATCCAAGAAGCCCTCATCGGTGACACCGATCTACATGGAGCCCCCTGCCAAGGAAGAGGGGGCAGTGGCAGTGCCAGCGGTTGCTGCAGCAGAGCAGACATGAGACTGGCAGCTGGGAAGCGAGGGGGACCGGGAGAAGATGAAGACCTCCATGGTGCAGAGACAGAGTTGGCAGCAGCTCTTGGAGGCTGGTGACCGGACACAGACTCCCATTTCAGGCTGCAAAATGAGACCTCGGGCTCCCTCCAGCCCCCTGTTGTGGTCTCCCTCTCCCTCGCACGGGACAGGGTCCTTCCCATCCCAGGAACTTTTTTTTTTAACACAGACTCTTTACTAACGCTGCTCCTGTGCCCCCGGGCTGAGCAAGGCTGGAGGAAGGAGGTGCTCAGTTGGGGGCTAAAGGGGGCCTCGAGGAACACCTCTGCTTTCCTTTTTGGCCCCTGAGTCCTGAGAAGGCAGCATGCTCATGTGCAAGTACTGCAGCCTACCAGCTGGGTGTTATTTATTAACTCTTGCCTGGCTGGCTCTGTGCCCAGTGGTGAACATGGTGGTGAAGAAGGGATCTTCCAGCGTCTCTTCTATCTCCTGCACAATGGATGCACCTTGAAGATTGTATGCTGGGTTTGACATCTCCCCGCACTCTGGCTTTGCTTCTTGGGCTGCAGCAACTGGGGCAGCCCAGCTCATAGGCAAAAGGGAATGCTGAAGAGGAGCTGAACTTGCTGGGGACACATAGGGGACACCCCATACCCAGCACGAGGGTGGTCAGGTGCCCCTTTCCTTTCCCTGCAGTTCTGGGAGCTGGAAGTGACTGGAGATGGAAGTGGACCAGGCTGTGTGCTGTGGCTCAGCTGTCCTCGCCCACCTTCTCTGTGGGGAGCAGCCCTGCCCCCCAAGTCATGGGAGAGGGGGTGAAAGTGCCTTGCAGAGTGAGATGGGAGCAGCCAGCGGGCATCCTCCTGGCTGCAGGGACAGGACGGACTGGTGTCCTCTGGAGTGAGAGATGCTGCTCTCTGGCGTGGTCCTTGCCTGTGGTACTGTACTCTGTCTCTCCCTCTTCCCTGGCCAGGTACCCCGAGCTCTCGCTGAAGGCAGGGTGGGTTTGTTCTCCTGAATCCCCACCCTTACCATGGTATGTTGCTAGTAGGGAAGCTGTGAGCTGAGCCAGGATGGGTAGCCTGGCTCTCCTGCTGTGGTACGCCCCTCATGCAGAGGGAGAGGAAGGGGGTCCTATCCCCCTTCCTGTGCCTTAGGAAGGACCCCAGGGCCCCCTCCTACCCCCAGCCACTCGGTACTAATGCGTCCCCCCCACTGGGGGCAGTCCTGGTCCCCTGGCTCAGTGCACCTCCCTGTGTCATCCATGCAGCGAGAGATCTGTTCTCTGCCCAGGTTCCCCAGGCTCAAGCAGGGATGCTGTGCTCTGGCTTGCCCTTGGGAGGAGGATTTGCTGCTCAGCCCCTTTCCCTGTGGTCACAGGGGCTCTTCCCCTTCATTTTCTCACTGTGAACTGAGCGTCGAGGTCTACACTACACTAACTTATTTATTTATTGCTTGTGGGAAGGGGAGGATAGCAGGAAAGCAGCACGGAGAGCTGGCAGCTCCCAGCCTGTGTGGGGGCAGTTGTGGGAGGTTTGTCTGTTGTCCCCTTGGCTCCATCTGCTGTACCTCTCCTTCCTCCCTTGCCCGGCGTAGGAATGAATAGTTGTGACCTGGGAAATCTGCTCCTCTTTGGCCACAACGAGCCCTGTGCGGACACAGCGCAGCTCTAGCATGACCACAGGGACTCTGACCCTCGTGGTCCTTTGCATGCCTGTCCCAGCAGCAGGGACAGAACAGATGCAGGAGGGAAACAAGAGCGTGCAGGGTGGCACCCTTGGGACTGCAGTGCTGGGCTTGGGTTCGACCCTGCCCTCTTCTGCCACCCCCAGCGCTGCCCTTCACTGGGACTCTGCTCTGGCAGCCAGTGGGCAGGCGGCCTCCGCGCTGGTCCTCCGTGGTAAAGCAGGTCCTTTTGGCATGAGGGGAAAGGGACTCGGCTTCTTCCCAGGGAAAGCAGCTCTCTCCCCGTACCCTGCTTTGGAAAAACTTCCACGACTCTCCACTGTGATGCCCTTTCCTTGGCATCTCTCTTCCGAAGGCCCCATTTCCCTTCTCTCTGAAACTAAATCTACCCCCTTTCCCTTGTTCTCTGGCAGGGCTCAGGCTTGACTTCTTCCGAGCTCCTCCTGGGGCTGGGGAAGGTGGCCCTATGGCTAGGGCATGGCTAAACATGAGTTCCCCTCTCTGCTGCCTGCCCTGCAGCAACCAGGGGGCTGTGGCTCCCTGCTCTCAGCTACAGCAGGACTTGGCCGGTGGGCTTCAAGCTCCCTCCTCTCCCCCCACCGTGATGGGCCAGCTGGATGCTGTTCTCTGTCCCTCCCTGTTCTTCCAGCAAGGCTCCGGTGTGGTGGCCATGGTAGGGCTGGGTGCCTGGGCATCCCTAGGGCTTGCCGCTTTCTCAATTGGATTATTTTTTCAAGAGTAAACATTGCAAAGCTGTTGAGCCTCGTGTGTTTCGTGGCTGGTCTTGTGCGTGGCCCAGGGCTGGGGTTCCCAGCTCTGGCTACCTGCCTGGAAAGGACGGACCCCCTGTCCTCCGTGGTGTCTCTGCCCTGTGCACTGCAGGGCTAGCCATGGGCTAACGGTGGCCTCGGGCCCCTGCCCTGTGGCTCCTGTGCCAGCAGAGGTCCTCTGTGCTGTGCCGTGCCATGCCATGCGGTGCCGGAGCGGCTGGTGCGGGTTTGTGAGCTGTTTCCTCCTCAAGCTTTATCACACTTATCTTCAGTTCAGTAACCGACAGAAACTCTGACCAGCTGCCTGGGGACTCTTGCTTGGCGTAACCAGCCCCCATGCTCCCCCCAGCACCTCCAGCCACCATCCCCTGAGAAATACAGACCCATGGCCCTCAGCTCCTGGCTTGGTGTCCCTTTGGGGGTCAGCAGGGTGAAGGGGCTGCTCGTCCTGGGGTGGGGGGCAGCAAGCAGCCAGCCCTGGCCCTTGCACCCCACCATCTAGCAGTCAGCCCCACAGCCCTGGGCTGCATTTTGGGCCTCTGGGGGATTTGGGTTTCTTTCCTTTGAGGGAAACGGGGTTCTGGAATAAGGACCAAGGTCACAGCAGAAGGAAGGGACATTGTAGCTGGAGGGGACCACCATAGCTGGAGCTGAGACTTGACAATTCACGTGGGGCTGCAGCAGGGCCAGCCCCCAGACTCCTGAGCTGTTCAGCCCCTGCCCGGTTGTGGCCGGGCACGGCAAAGCCAACGCAGGGGCTGCAGGAGGGACCTCCAGCAGCAGGGAGGGACCTCCAGCGCAGGAGGGACCTCCAGCACAACCACCTGCAGCACGGCAGCCTTTGCTGGGTGCAGGCAGGGGTGAAGCGAAGCCAAGTGGGGAGCCAGCTTGGTCCTGCAGTGAGAAAAAATAGCCCCAGAGCCTCTGGGCCAGACCGGTGTGGGTGCCTTTTGCAGGAGGCCCAAGAGACCTCTCCAAATTTCTGCCCCCGTGGGGCAGGGAGCCCTGGGAAGGCTGGGGCTGCACCTATTTCTGGGCCAGAGACCACAGGACCCAAACAAAACTGCGATGGGAGAGTGCTGGCCACCGGCACAGACCGTCCGTGACCTGTATCCCATACCGGCTGCCTCCTGCTCCCTGCAGCCAGGATGGGCTTCTTCCTTGGTGACTCCCACCCTCTCCCCAGGGCCAGGCACAGCTTTTTGGGGGGCACCCCCTTGCCAGAGGCTTTTCCCCCAGCTCCAGGAGCTTTGCTTGGCGGTGCTGGAGCGGGCTCTCGCCTCCTGGCAGCCTCCCCGTCCGCATCCGCCTCCCGCAGAGGCCAAACCCTGCGGCGCTGAGCCCCTGCCAGGGCACCGTGGGCGAGGGGAGGATCCAGCCGCTGGGACTGATGCCCACGGGCAGAGCCCTGCAAGGTGATGTGGGCTCAGGTTTGAGACCCACTATATCTTGCCCACCTTGAGGGACTGGCGTTTGCAAACTGCTGCGTTTACAGGAGCATCCCCTCCTGAAACAGAGGGATGATGTTAAACCAGGTTAACCCCCTCAAAGGGTAGCGCCTGTGCCAGGCTGATGGAGAGCTTCGGCTTGTCTCCCCCGGGTGATGGTGATGTGGGGGTTCATCGTCTGAAGGAGCTCAGTCCCAGGGAGCTTGTTAGGGCAGCCGGGTCCCTCCCTGTCCTGCCCTTTCTCAGGGTCCCGCTCACCTCCCGGCTCAGCCCAGAGGTGCTGGAGCATCCCTGGGTGTCCAGGAGCCGGCTGGGCGACTGGCCCATCGCCTGCCCTCCCTGGGAAGCCCAACCCGATGGCTCCCACGACTCGGCCCCACGCTGGCCCCACGACTCGGCCGCACGTGCTGCCCAAGTTGCCGGTTCCCAGGTCTCGCCCAGCCCCGCGTACCCCCCCGCAGCCCGGCCTCCCCGGCTTTGTGCAGCCATACAAAGGAGAACCTGTCCGGGCTGCTCTGCATCCCAGGAGCTGGCTGATAATTAAACAAAAGCAAAATAGCCTTGGCATGAAACTTGACCTTTCCGGAGCTTGGGGGGGAAGGGGAATTTTGCATAATTTCTGTTGGTGATTATTTTTATGCATTATGCTTGTTTGGTGGGGATCTCTGTGCCGGGGGAGCAGGGAGTCCCTGTGCTCCGATGATGGGCTGGGATGTGAGAGACAAGGCCCAGGCTGACCCTTCCTGTGGCACATCGGTCCCTCTGTGCCCCACAGATGGAGGGAAGCACCCTCCATCCGGCGTCCTCTAGGATAACAGCCACGGTCCCCTGGAATGGAGGAATCTCAGCGCTGGAGGGATGCCAGTGCCTAGGGCGTGCTGGCCCCGTCCCCACGCCTGTGTGGGAGGGAGGCAGTGACGCTGTCCCCAGGCCACCTGCATCCCAGCTCAGGGAGCTGATCCCCAATTTTCAGCACCCTCTGCTTTATAAAGAGCCCTGCAATGCCGAGGTGCCCAAACCGCTCCCAGGAAGGGGCTCTGCTTGGCTTCTCCCCTTGGTCCCGGCTGCGGGGGGTCCCTCCCCTGTGCCTAGCCCATCCCTGTCCCCGTCCCCTGCTGCGCCTCCCGGCACGGGACTGCCACCTCCTCTGCCCAGACCTAACAAAGCCCGGCAGCAAATTAATCTTCAACTGGGTACCCAGGATTGTTGCTGTGATGGTTATTACATCGTGTCCTGCCCGGTGCCGTGTTAATGATTAACGCCCCAGGTTTAATGTCAGCTCCTGCCTGGTGCCTTTTGAATAGCTCTTCCATCGCCTCCTCTGATATCCCGACAAATAACTGGGGCACCGAGCTGCCCAGAAAGCACCCTTGGGGCTGGGTGGGCACCCAGGATGTTTTATCTCTGGGGCAGGGAGGAGGAGGAGGAGAAGGGGAGCCAGGGAGGAAGGCTGTGCCGGGGAAAGGGTGCATTGCCTCACGTCTTCCCCTGGCCAGCCCATGCCCTTCAAGGATGTTCTCTCCTTCCCAGTCCCGGAACGTCCTGGCCAGGCTGTTGCGGTGGGCAGGGGGAAATCCCCTGCAGCGGGCGCTCCTTGGGCAACTGATGCTGGATGAGTTTGCTTTTGCTTCCCATTCGCTCCATTTATCAGCACAAACGCAACAAGCTGCTATTTGTCCCCCACCAAAGCTGTGCCCCGGGGGGGGGGGGGGGGGGGGGCTCGTTTCCTAAAGCGCTGGGCGCTGCCTGCTCCCCGTCACGCAGGGTTTTGCCCATTGTGCCCCGGGGCAGGCGATGCCGGTGGTGAACACGCCCTGCAAAGCTCCTGGGACTTTGGCCTGTGCGTAGCACCCATCGTGGTGGGGCAACACGTGAGGCAGCACCCCATGGGGCTGCCAGGGATGAAAGGCAGCTCTTCAGGTATCTGCCTTCCCCGTATGGCCGGGGGCTCCAGCCCCTCGTTTTCCCCACCCTGTGCCCACGGGGACGCTGAACACACCACCCGGCAGGAGGCTGCCGGGGGCCGAATCCACCCCACCCCGCCCAGCCTGCAGCCCGCACACCCCCTTCCTTATTGCCGCCGAGGGAGCAGCTCAGCCTTGAGCCACCCCACTCGCCCCCAAGCAGGGGGAAATTCCCCGCGTGGGCTCCGAAAATGGCTGTTTCCCACAGGGGGAAGGTCAAAGGCTGCTGCAGGAGGGGGAACTACAGTGACATCGGGCTGGTCCCCATCGCGTGGGGGCTTGTGGGGCCTCAGCAGATGGGATGAGTCTGGAGATGCCACACCGATCCCAGGGGCTCCGGGTGGGCAGGGGTCTGCGTGCACCCCTGTTTCCCTGTACGGAGCAAACCCCGGAGCACAGGGACCAAATGCCGCCCGTTGGCTGAGCCCACCAGCCCTGGCAGTGACCCCAGCTCTGCTGCCCAGCATCCCCCTGCACAGCCGGGTCTCTCCCTGCCATCCTCGTCGCCTCCCCAGCTGAGAGAGGGGCAAACCCGACCCAGGAGAAAAGCAAAGTCTGCCCGCGGGCTCAGCCACCCTTCCCTTCGTCCCCACCGGCTCTGCCGGTCCCAGAGGGTTTCTGCCCATGCCAGCTGGCCGGGCTGGTCGGCACCCACACGGGGGTTATTGCCCACAGTGGAGCGGAGCAGGGCACGACCCACGGACCGGGGAGCCCCAGAGGGCGCGTGGCCGGAGGCAGCAGTGACCCGGGCTCTGGCCGGCGGCAGGGCACTGCCTGCTTGCCTGCAGTCCCCGCCAGCCAGACTTTACCCTCCTGCTCTCCCCCACCCTGTGTCACGGGTGGAAAAGAGGAACCCCCGCCCCAGCACACACCCCCGTCACGTCAGCTGCTCGGGCACCTCCAGCCCAAGGACGCCTGCCCAGGGCCAATAAGGAAGTTTCTGTTTGCTGCCTCGTGCCCCCGGGGACTTTTTGGCCTCACGCTCTGATGGCACAACTGTCAGCTTTTGGGGTGCTGCTGGGCACCCCGGGGTGCCGGTCTGGGGGAATCGGGCAAGTCTAAGGGTTACAAGGTGCAGAGATGCCTGGTGGCACCCACGCGGGTTGGTAGGGACGGGCGGTGGGCTGGGGTCCGTCCCAGGGCTGGTGGGGGGTCCAGCTGGGATGGGGTCTCCTCTGGGGAGCCCAGAAGCTCCGGCGGTGCTTGGGCAGTGGGAATCGGAGGGCAGGGGCACAGTGGGGGCACAGGGGAGGCTGCACCAGCCTGGCTTACCCCCCGCTGCCCCGCTGCTGCCCTTCCGCTGCCAGGGGAGCTGACAGCCGGGAAGGGCGATGGGGAGGAATCTGGGAGGAGAAACTGGTCCTTCGAGTTTCCCCAGCAGGCGGAGGGGAGAAACCAAGCTGGTGGTTGCAGGATTATTGCCAAAACTCAGCACCACAGAAACTGCCTGCCCTGTCCCGGAGAAGCTCCATGGCTGGGAAGAGGTGCGACGCTGGGAGCCTCTGGCCAGCTGGGCATTGCCCCCGAGCCCGCTCCACCCCGCAGGGGTGATGGTGAGAGGGTGTTTGCCAGGAGCCGGCTTGGCAAGGCAGCCCCAAAAAGAGGGAGCTGAGGGAGACGTGGCCAGGCCAGATGTGCCCGGCGGTAGCCGGCTTGGACACCTCCAGGAAGGGCTTTGGCCAGCGCCAAGGTCCAGGCAGCTCCCGCGTGGTCGGAGAGGGAAAAGAGGAATAAAAACCCTGACGTCACTCATGAGGTCACCAGCTTATGGTGGAACTGGGACCTTCACTGGTCCAGGGAGGAGGAGGAAGAGAAGGCCATTTTCTGGCAGCTTCCCCCCACACCTCACCACGGGGCAGGGCCAGAACCCACGTCCCCAGGGCTGAGTCACCCAGGGTGCAGAGCAGATCCCCGCACCCATCCCGCTGCCACCCGGCTGCTCCCGTCGGCGTGCTGGGTGCTGGACGGCACCGGGGAGATGCCAGACGCTGAGAGGCCGCAGCGGTGCCCCGGTGCAGCCCTGTACCCGGTGCAGGAGCTGATAAGGGGGTGCCGTGGCAGGCTCGGAGCGAGGCGGTGCGTGGGGAGGCTGTTTGCACGCTGGCCTCTTGCCCCGCTGCTGATCACCCCCTTGTCCTTCACCACCACTGCCCCACAGCCCTCGCGCTCTGCCCCACAAACAGGGAGGCGGGGAGCCTCGTGTCAAAAATGGGGTGAAGCAGCCCTTGACAACACCCCCCCCCCAACCACCCAGCTTGGCCTCGCTTTTGAAATGGGGAAACTGAGGCACAGTGAGTGGATGCTCAAGGTGGGATAACTGGCTGGCACTGAAGCCAGGGAGGGAACGCTGCTGGGGAAAGGGGGTGGAAACCCCCTGGAAGCCCTCCCAGCCCACCACAACGCCCCACCATCCCCATACATTGAGGGACCGTGGGTGCATCACATGGGTGGTATGGGACTATGCTGGGGGATGGAGATGCTTGGAGATGGGGCTGGCGGGACCCCCTCCCCTTCACCACCCCAAGCTCCCCATTTGGGGGTCCCAGGCCTGATGGGGATACCAGTACAACCCCCCCGAGAGCCAGCCCTGCCTTCCAAGCCAAGCTGTCGCTCGGTCCGTGAACGGGCATTGCTGACCAAGCGGTGGCTGGCACAGAGGGCAGGGCAGATTTGCATGGCTAATGGTAGCCCCCGCCGCTCCCCGGTTGTTGTGCAAACAGCAGGCTGCTTGTTTCCAAGCTCCCGAGCAGGTGAGGAGCCGCAGCGGAGGGAGGGCAGGCAGGCTGCGGGCAGGGCTGTGCTGCCTGCACGGGGCTCGTGGCGGGGGGGCAGGAAGGCAAGGCAGCCCCTGGCCCTGCTGCGCTCCCCCCGACAGAGGCTATTTATTGAAGGCAGCACCGAGATCGACTCCAGAAAATCATTTGTATCCAAGATGAAAAATTTATTTGTTTTTCTTTACAGCACGGAGAGGGGCTCGGCCATGAAGTGACAGGGGGTATGGGGCAGCCCAGGCCACCCCAGGGCCAGGGACCAACAGGGCTGTCCTCATGCCAGGGCAGGGACAGAGACCAGCCGGCGCCTCGTTTAGGGGACAACACGGCGACAGGGTCAGGGCCGGCAGAAAATGGGTGTAGGGGTAGATACGTCCCCATGTGAGGGTGTAGTTACCACCTACAAGCCCCAGTGCCAGCCCCCTGCCCTGCCAGCCGCCGCAGAGGGACGCAGCATGGGAGCGGTACAGTACATGCCTGCGAGGGTTTAATCAAGACATCGCTGTGCCACTGCCAGATCGGCAGCCCTGATCGGCCCCTGTGCCGCTTTATCTCCCAAGACCAAGCGGCTTCCCCCCTGCCAGCCCCCTTCAAAAAACCTCCCAAATCTCTATGTACAGACTCAGTGTGCCATATCAGTACAAAAATATACACATAAACTCTACAGATCCCAGCTCAGTAGATCAAAACACAGTTATAAATCACAGTGCGCAGGACAGCATCAGGCCCAGGAGCGATGGGGTCCCCCCGAAAGCACGGCACGCCACGGGCGCACCCCAGCATGGTGGGGGGCAGATCATCCTCCTGCCTTGCGGGGTCATTTCTGATCCAGCTTGCAGTACAGGTACATGGAAACCGCCATGGACGCAATCTGTGGGTGGCAAGAGGCGAGTCAACCCCTCCAAGTGTCCCACCCCAGCACAGGTTTGGGTCGCAGCCCATAGCATCCACCCCCAGCACACGCAAGGAGGAAGAGCCAGGTGTGCCCAGAGAAGGCGGCTCAGTAGCCACCCTGGGGCAGGTGGTGGTCCATGGGGCTGCACCAGCCTCCTGCAGCCCCTTGGCCACCCAGGCTGGTCCCAGCCCCACTGCTCACCTCCAGGTCAAGGAGGAGGCAGCAGCACAGCGATGCTCAGGCACTCACCTCCAAGGCAGCGATGCCGGCTGCCACGCCACCCACCACACCTGCATTAGTCTTGATTTCTTCTAAGATCTGATGGAAACAACCCTGCAGGAGGCAACCATGCAGGTGAGGACAAGCAAGGGGTAGCAATCCCCCAGCCACCCACTGGGGCACAACATCTCCAGAAAGGGAGGTACAGTTCTCCAGCCTAGAGCTGCACGGCCATGGAGAAGGTCTGGGGGCTTCAGGGACAACTCATCTCAGCCACTTCTCAGGCCAAAGCACAGTACTGGGCGGGGGGGGAGGAGGGGAAGAGGCAGGGAAATCACCCAAAAAGGCCAAGTGGTGCCTGGGTTCATGCTCAGCTCCAGGCATGCCACCCTGCTGCAGAGCTCCCTTTAGGACCAGAGCAACAGTAGCAGCTTTGCTTGTTTCCACCAGGAACGAGCCAAGGCCACCACAGCATCCCCCAGGACTTAAAGCCCATGGGACCACCATGTCCAGAGCTGGGGCTGGAGCTACAGGACAGGTCTCCCTCCCCTCACCAGGGCAAACCTGGGGTTTGCCCCTGGTCTGCCAGAAGGTCTGCCAGAAGGCAAGAGCCACTGGCGCATCCATACCGGGACTTCGCTTTCTGCGGCAATCGTGCTGTTGCAGGGCTGCTTGTCCTTACAGCAGGGCTCTGGGTAGGTTTTGTGTTCCTTATACCAGGGGGAGTCAGTGAAGTCTGTGTAGTTATTCAGGCCACAGCAATTGACCTAAGAGGGAGAGAGAGGAAGGGATGGGGAGAGCATCCGGCAGGTCTCCCTCCTGGCTCAAGGCACGGTTTGGACCCCACTGCCCCATGGAGGGGGTCACCCAGCTCAACCCAGCTCTGGAGGAGTGCTCAATGGCTGTCTTGGGACCAGGATTTTGCCCCACACGCCAGCATGTACAGCTCTCACCCCAGCCACGGGACTGCTAGATCCCAAGCGGGTAGGTCCCAGGCACCGGGGAAGCTGATCGGGTGGTGACAGCTCAGCACATCCAGGATTGCGGTGGTGTCTCCATTCCCATCCCACTGGTCCACCCCGGTGTGGACCGCCAAGCCTGTGCTGGGAGCATCCTGACCCACAGGTGAGGGCCCCAGGGCTCAGCACACCTCATTCATGGTGACATTCCAGATCTGCGTGAGGGTCTTATCCGTCCCATACTTCTCCTTCAGGAGAGGAGTCACCACGGCCGTCAGCAGCGTCTCTGCCTGGAACAAGAGGCAGAGGAATACCATCAGAGAAGGTCCTGGGGAGCACCACAGAGCCAAGAGCCCCCACACTGGTCTCAGCCCATGGGGAGGAGACCAACCAGACCCAGCACGGCCAGGAGCATGTCACACCGTATCCCTCTGGTGCGAGGACAGCTCGTCCCCTTCCCCACTAACCAGTGCTTTATGGCACCGAGGCCGCTCGTGACCAGTGAGTCATTTGATAAGCAGTGTAACTGAGGGAGCCAGGAATGACGTTTGCCCTGCGGTTGACTTCTCCAGTGCCTAATGAAGCAAAGTCACCTTTCTCCCCAGGTGGTTTCTCAGGTGCTTAATAAGGGGTTGAGTTTGCTCAGCATGAAGCATTAGGGACTTCCTCTCCCATATGGCTCCTACCATCAGAGGTGGAGAGGTGTCAAGCCTAGGCTGGTACTGGACTAAGGGGTTTGAAAGAAAGAAGCGGGCAAAACTTGTACCATAACCTTCATTTCTTCAGGGCAATGGGAACCCCTGTTCCCATCACCCTCACCCTGGCCAGGCCGCCCCAGCCTGCCCACGTAGCTGGTGTGGGCAGGGACCAGCATACCTTCCTCCTGCAGCAGTGCCCACCCCTCAGCTTCCCCATCCACAGGCAGCACTGCCAGCCCCAGTGTCTCCTATTTTCCCAAGGGGTAGGACAGGTCCCAGATTAGTCCAGCCCGAGACTTAGACATGCCACTCACAAGACTTGTGTAGACCAGAGCCACCACGGCAGCAGCAATTTCAGCAATGAAGATGATCAGCAACACCGAGAAGAACTAGGATACAGCAAAAGGAGGGATGTCAAAGCAACAGCCAGGGTCCACAGGAACCCACCTGCTTCCCAAGGGCCAGCAGGACCCTCCCTCAGGGCTCAAGCCCTGCCTCATCACCTTCAGCTCTGCTCCATGGCAGAAGCAGCACAACCTTGGGGTCCTCCAACCCTTTGTCTGCATGGGGCTGACCTCTCCAGACATGCTCCAAGAGAGACCTCTGCTCAGCACCAGCTTCTGCTTCCTTTCACCCTTGCCTGGGGCAGACTTTGGTTCCAGCACTGCCTTTCTAAGGCCCACCCAGCCTTCCACCACACGGGAACACGCAAGGAGGACATCTCCATGGAGAAATGTATCCCTCAGACCTCCCCCACCAGAGATCCAGCTCAAATGAGCCTCGATAAGGAGATAAGTCAGGTCCATACCATCATCAGGAGACACTTGCTCTCCTTCTGGGCACCGCAGCACCCGAGGAAGCCGATCACCAGCAGGATGGCACCAATGACAATGAGGAAGTAGCTCACATTCACAACTTGCAGGACGCTAGAGGAGAGCGCCCCAAATATATCCAGGAACGACTTTCCATCTACTGTGACCCAGATGCCAACTCCCAGGAGGGTCCCGCCACCGAGCTGGGAGGAGAGAGACAACATCAGCTCCCGGGCAGGCAGAGATCTGGGCTTTGGGGAAGGTGCTGGCATGGGTATTTCTCCCCTCTGCAAGTTTTCCCCTCTCCCCAAAGCAAGACTTTCTGGCCACCGCAGGCTTGAGGCACCCAGATGGGTCACTACCCTAAAACACACCCCACCACCAGCACATCCCCGTCCGCGGCGTCGCAGCCGCCCCCTTCCCCAGCCCAAGGGGTTTCGGTGCCAGCAGCGGGGCCGTAACCCTCGTGCAGGGTGTCCAAGCCAGTAGCACCACAGGCCACCCCCCTGACCCCAGAGGGGCAACACACAGCCGGCTCGGACACTGGCCACCATCACAAGTTCCTCCAGCCAGGGAAGCTGCCAGCTCACCCGGGGGAGCGGCTGAGCAGCCCCCAGCTCCAGACACTCACACGCTCCCGGCAAGGGCAGCTCAGGGCTGCCTCCAGCCTGCCCCAGCCCTGCCCTCCACCCGCTCGACCTTCCCCACCAGCCCCAAGCCCCAGCAGGAGCTCCAAGAAGGGAGTGCTTTGGCAGGGCGAGCGTGGGGGCTCTGCACCTCCCCTTCCCAAGGCTGTATCCCACCGCACCCCCTTCCCAGTGGCTCCATTGCTCCTGCAGAGCCAGGGCAGCTCTCAGGAGCTCCACCACCCTTTGCCCCGGGTGGGAGCAGAGGATGCTTGTGCTCTGGAGACCCCCAACATCTGGAGACCCCCAACACTGCAGATCGCTGTCACGCACATGGGCTGCTCCCTACAGAGATGGAGCCCCCCAGGCAAGGGCCCAGCAACCCCCCCTGGTCTGGGGCACCCAGCACCCTCCGCCAGAGCTTCAGCACAGGGAAGGGACATGGGTGGCTGATGCAACAGTCACCGTCCCCAGAGCCCAGCACGGTGCCCTGGGCTTTGGCCAGAGCTGGAGTGCGAGAGACACCCACAAGGTTAAGACCTCAGCCTGGGGTCAGAGACCAGATCTCGCACCCCACCGAGGTCCCAGGAGCATGAGTCCCACCAACACCCAACGTCCCCCTCTCCATCCCCCACAGAAGGGATGTGGAGAGGCAGGAGAGCCCACACGGGCAGGCTTTGCCCCCCATGCCGGCTCAGGGTGCTCCCCAGGAGCTGCGCCCGCAGACCCCAGCCCTTCACCCCAGCTTCCCGGGGCAGCCGGGGGGGCTGCCAGGCTCGGGCCCCCCGGGCAGAGACAGCAGCTGGGGTTCACTTACGAATATGGCCAGGTTGAAGAGGATCATCATGACCTTGATAAAGGTGAAGCACCCCATCTTTGCGCTGGGGAGAGCAGAGAGAGGTTGTCAAGGGGGAGCCCCCACCCCGGCACAGCCACTGCCCTCCTGCGAGCGGGGCTTAGCCCCCCCTCCAAGGGGGTCTGGGGGCTCCCCGCGGGCAGAGGGGGTGCACCCACGGGGTCCACTCCCCGAAACGCCGAGCCTAGCCTACCTGAGTGCAGAGCAGGTCCCACAGCCCCGACCCAGCCCGCCCCGGCCACAACTGCCGCCCCCGCCCCGCCGCCGCCCTTTAAGCGGAAGCGGCCCCGGGGCCGCCCCCGCCGCTGGACCCCCCCGCCCCGCCCGGCCCGGCCCGGCCCCCGCCGGGGCCACCCCTGGGGGTGGCGAAGCCACGCGTGTCCCTGGGTGCCTGGTGGCTTGCTGCCCTCTGCCGCCGGAGCCGCCCGCCCCGGGGGACGCGGGTAGCCCGGCCGGCTGCTGCCCGCGCCCATCGCCGCGGCCTCTTGGCGTGGGGTGCGGGACATGGTGTCCCCGACCTGCTGCTGCTGTGAGCTGACAGCCCCCGCGGGGCGCACACGCATGCCCCTGCCTGTGTCCCCGCCGAGTCCCCACCCAACAGAGCCCCACGGAGCAGGAGGCTGGGACCCTCGGCGTGGGGGCTCTGGGGGGCAAGGGTGTCTGTCCCACGGGGCTTCACCCCACGGCAGATGCTGCAGCCGTGGCGGGGGGACCACCTCGCTGCCTTCCTCCACGGGTGCTCGGCAGCGGTGCTGGGCACGGCGCTTGGGATTTTCCGGCTGTAGACAGCCCCACGGGGCAGAGCCCCCCTGACTCTGCCACCCACGCCTGGCACAGCCATGTCACCCCATCTTCCCGGGCTGATGCTGCGGGTGCGCTGCTGGCTCCGCCGCTCAGGACCACTCAGGCGGGGATGTCTCCAGATCCCAAATCTCCAGCCTCCCGGGCCAAAACAGAAGGGGAGACGAGGGCACAGGAGAATGGCCATGCGAGGCGGTTTGCAAAGGAAAAGCCAAAGATTTACGAGCCATCCCTAACTGTCGCACAGGGAGGCAGATTTTTGCTGGTGGGGACACAGCAGGGTGACAGCAGGAGAGGACGGTGAAGGCCAAAACAGATGCCAGCGCTGGAGCAGGTCAGCAAAGACCTGCCATTGCCTAAGGGCTGCCAAAAGTGATTTTCTTTTGAAAGACGCTTTGAAGCAGGGCTGGTTTCCCTGCAGCGGGGCTGCAGCAGGGAGCCAAAGGGAGCACGGGGGGATGCTGCGTCCCCAGGCCTGACCATGGGGGTGGTCCTCACCCATCCAGCATGGCTTTGGGGCAAGGTTGAGGGTTGGCCCCCTCCCCAGCACCCACCGTGTGTCCCTTCAGCTTGTCATCAAACCAAGACTGAACGATGTGGGAGGCTGGAGAGCCCTCGTCCTGCAACGGCAGGCAGCAAACACAGGCTCTGGGTGCTCGGCACGCTCTGCCCCGCACCCAGCTCCCCCGAAACCCCACAGCAAATTCCCTGCCTGGCCATAATGATACATTTCAGCAGGATGAAGTCAGCCCCGCTGGGCTCCAGCCAAAGCCCAGTGGCATTTGGGGGAAGCCTTCAACCCTCCCAGGCACCCTGGGTATTAATGCAACCTGTGCTGGAGCTGGGGGCTTCAACCCTTTCCCCCTCCCTGTCTGCAGCCCCAGCCTTTCCCTACAGCAGCTGCCTGTCCAGCGGTGTGAGCCCAGCTGCCACGAACCCACCCGGAGTGAGGGGCTGAGCCTTCATCCCTCTCCCAAAGGGGGACCGCTGCCCCCTAAATGCCGGTGAAGACCCCCATCATATTGCCCCTCTCTCAAGAGTTGCCCCATCCCAGCCTGACCTTATTAGCTGCACACGATCACCCCACCCCGAAAATAATTTTTGGCAAATACGTAAATACTCACTTTCATTCCCAGTTGTTCCCAGCCACAGGGAAAATCAAAGGATGAGCCACAGGCTGCTCCACTTGCCTCCCCAGTGCCTGGCGCCGCAGCCTGGGGTTTGGCCGCTCCCCAGCATCGCCCATCCAAGCCCCATTAGGGAGCCGGGGCTGGATTTTCTGGCTCTCCAGGAAGGCCTGGCCTGACCACAGCAGGACGAGCCCAGTGACATTCCCACATCCCTCCTGCCCGGCAGGGCCCCACCACCTCCCCGCTGTCCCCATCCCTGCATGCAGCCCGGCTGGACCCTGAGCATCCCCTTCCCCGGAGCACGGGGATGCCCCTCACCGAGGCACGGGTAGCACGGCTCCTCCCCAGCAACTCAGCCCTGGGAGGCTGAGAGCAGGAAAGTGGCCATAAGCGGTCACCCCCGAGGTCGTCTGTCCCCAGCCCGGCCACTAGCCCATGCCCTGGGGGAGCGCAGGAGCCAGGACGTCAGGATCCAGCCATGGTGTCTGCACTGAGCACCCCTCCCTGGGCATTTCTTCACAAAAAGCTGCAAGCTCTGCTCCCGGCCTCATGCCTCTTCCAGCTCATGTTCGGATTTTGAGCATTCAAGTGCTGAATTCCCACCCTGCTGATGATCCTGAGCCTTGGCATCCCCCGGTTAACGACAGGGCTCGCTGCGGGCACGGCCTCCCCTGCATCGGGACCCTCCTCCCCAGGGCTCCAGCGAGGCAGCGCAGGCAGCTGCCAGGTGCTCGGAGCAGGCATTTCAGAGTAGCCATCCATTCCTCTGTACAGGCAAATTAGCCTGCGATGCTAACGAAGCATCTGCTTGGGAATAGGACAGGGGAACCTAAACTAGCACCTCGCACCCAGCAGGGCACGGGGCACCCTGGCAGCCCTCCCGCCAGCACGGCTTCCTGGAGCCTGCTCAGCCCCCTGTGTGAATGAGCAATTGCTGACCAGCCGGAGCAATCTGCCAGCGAGCGAGGCCAGGCGGGTGCTGAGCTGGGCTTGCTTGGCTTAATGCCATCCACAGGGACACAGCTGGGCATAGGGGACATCCCCCCCCGTGCCTCAGTTTCCCTCCTGGTAAAGCATGGGGTAACAAGCCCCAAGCAGGGCCAGCCGTGGAGACCAGCCCAGCCCGGGATTGACGGGATTTTGGGGTAGCCCCAGCCAGGTGATCCCCTTGCAAAGGGTTTTCACATGTGTGTTTTGGGCTGGCAGCATCTGTCCAGCTGTCTGTCCGGCATCCAGTCACCTGGAGAGAGGTGGATGGATGGACACACTGCAATGTGCCAGAGATGAACCTGGCTTTGGATTTGCAGATGGAAGTTACTGGATGTTGCAAATTTGTGCTGAATTCATCACTCCCTGCCTCCTGCTGGGGAGAGATAAAAATCTAGAGGAGACAAAAGTTTTTGACATCTTGGAAATGAAATATTTCAGTTCTCAGCTTCAAAAGGACTCAAAGCATTTTGGCTGGAGAACTGGGGAAATCACCAATTCCCCCACCCTGGGAAGGACCGGGCAGTGGGACCAAGCAGTGGGACCCTGCGGCTGCAGCTCCCGCTTCAGGGGAATTCTCCCCATTTCCATGGCTTTGTGCAAAACCACAACTTGAGTCCAAAAAATGGGAGCTGCCCCATCTGGTGCCATGATCTGTGCCACGCAGGGTCCGGGGTGTAAATATGGGGGTGGTAAGCGGGGGCTGCAAGCATGTCCCAGCGGTGCATCCCTCCGGTGTGAGGCCCTCAGGGTAAGGATGTGACCCTGTGCCTTACGGAGCTGATTTTAATCATGACGCTGTTTCTAGCTGTGTGTTAATAATGCAATTAAAGAGGGGCTCCATGACATGTCACTGCCCGTGTATCGGGCTGAGCTTCTTCCCGTGCATTTACCCCCCGCAGCGAGTCCCCCCGTGCCTGCCCTGCCGCTGGCCGCCTGCCAGCACCCTCCAGATAAGGTTTTCTGTTTCTCACATGTGTCCAGGCTGGTAAATCCCTCACTAATTAATTAACAGGGGCCGTGTAGAGGCACCAGCTGCTGTAAAGCCGAGCCGGGTGGGTTTGGAGATGCGGAGGGCTGCACCGCGGGGTCGCGTCAGGACAACCCCATGCCCGAGCGCTGACGGTCTGGGGACTGCAGCAGGCGAGAGCTGCGCTGAGAAGCCTTTGCCGTCTTCGTGCCGTCATCTCGCCAGCGAGGACGGCCGGGGCCGCCTGGTTGATGAAGCTTTCTCCTGCCATGGGCTGGGGTGCGGGACCTGCCCCAGCTCGGGGCTCAGTGCCAGTGTCGAGGGGCCATCGGTCCCCGGTGCCGTGCCGGGATGCCCCGCACAGCAGTCTCTCCTCCGGCGCTCGCTCCGGCAGCTCCTGGCACCTGCCATGCTGTGAAGTTTCAACCCTGCAGAGAGGCGCAGGGAAGAGCCCCAGTGCCAGCCCCGGGCAGTGCCCCGAGCCTTTCCTTATGCTCCTCAGGTTTTTTCCAGCATCTCCCTCCCCGGGTCAGGGGCACCTCCAGCCCAGCCAGGCAGCTCGGCGGTGGTGGCACAGCGTGGCTGTAGGAGCGAGCGGCTCCCGGCTGCCCGCAGGCACCGTGCTGGGAGCTTGTTTAAAGAAGCACTTGGCTCTTCCTAAAACAAAACCCACAGAGGCCAGAGCTCGCTCCTGGGTACCCTGGGAGAAAACGAAGAGAAAGGGAGTTTTCCTGCTCCTAAAGAGAAGAGAAAGCAAAGCGTGGCCCCCTCCAAAGGGGGGAAACAGAGATGAAACCAAAAAAGCCGACTCCGAAATGTCAGCGGAAATCAAACATTGTTTCTCTCTGATTTTTCCAGCTGGGAAGGGCCCAGCCCTGTTTCACAGCCTCACTTACTCCAGCCAGGCACATTAACAACTCTATTTATGCTCTATTTATTCACAGCTGTGTGGCTAACTTCCCCTGGCCGCTGCCGGGAAGCACGGGGCGAGCACGGCCAGCACATCTCAGGGCTGGGTAGCCCCAGAAGCAAAGAGGGGAGCAGCGAGGCCGCCCCTGCCACTTTGGGAAGGCTGGGACAGGCAGCCGAGGCCGGTGCCTGCCAAGCATCCCCTGGAGATGCTCCCACCAAGGGCTGTCCCTGGGGCCAGGAGAGGAGAGGGGCTTGCAGCAGGGCATGGGGACCCCAGCAAGGAGACATGTCGTCCTCCCCGCCATAGCCCCGTCCTGGGCTGTATGGATGGTGAGCAAAGCGGGGCTTGAAGGGGAACGTGGGGTGCAAGGTGCAAGGATACCTCCCCTTGCACACCCCGCAGAAAAGCAAAGGCCAGTCAAGTCAAAGGCAAAGCTCTCATTGCAATGAGTGCTGCTCATTAAGCAAACGAGGAAGGATCTGTAGCTAATAAGGCCTGACAGGCAGCTCCTCTGCTTGCTCAGTAAATAGCAGCGAAGGCCTGAAGCACCTTTTACTTCTTCATAGGGTGCTCCGTGAGGGCTCTCTGCCTGCTCTGGGGGATGCACCCACCTCTGGGCTGGAGTGAGGTGGGGGGGTTAAATTAACAGCGGAGGGGTGACGCAGGGTGAGGGGCAGCCCAGGGTGGGGGAGTTTTGGAAATGATCCTGCTGCAGTGCAGCTGGAGTGGGGGGGGGGCGAGGGGTGCTCTGAGGGCTGGGGGATGTCTGGAGGCACGCAGCGAGGAGGGGCCCTGGGACAGGAGGGCTGGGGTGATGCTCGGCCCCATCCGGGGGGGAGGGGGGCAGTGGGACTGGGCTCCAGCAGGAGATGGTGCCTTTGGGTTTGGGGACCCTGAGGCACATCGGGATGGGAAGATGTGTACTGCTGGGTGTGAGGGATCCCACTCAGCAGCCTGGGAAGAAGAGATGGTGGGTGTCATCCCAGGGTGTTCCCCTGCCCCAGAGCCCTGGGACTGCGTTAATTCCTGGCCTGTATGTAGGGTTGATCCTAGGATAGGATGGGTGGTAATATCAGATGGTGATGTACCCACCAGCCTCCCCAGCTTTAATCCTCTCCCAGGAGGAAAACACATCCTCGCCTTTCCCTGGGCAGCCCCTAGAGCGCCGGCACTGTACCCAGCCCTGTTTGGCTTGACAGCTCGCGTGGGAGAGACTGGGGAGACCAAGCAGGGCTTTAGGCACTTGGCAAAACCCCTTTGTCCCCAATGGGGCACAGGGGACACGACTGGGGCAGCCCCAGGCAGGGAAGCACGACGCGAGGGGAGGGCAGCGTCCGGCTGTTTGCAGCCGGGCAGTAGCCAGGAGGGACTCCAGCTCCGTCCCGGCAGCTGTGGCAGCAGCGTGGTGCCAGCAGGAGCGGGGTGCGGGAGAGAAAAAAGCCCTTTTAGTCCTCGAAGGCCAGCAGCTGGGCTGGACCCGGGCTGGGGAGCGGGGCAGTGGGGGCTGTGTGCTGCCTGGGGAAATGCAGCTGGAGTGAAATCCCCTGGGATGCTGCTGCCCTGCACCGTCAGGCCACACACTGCGGGGAAGGGAGGGCGGAGTATGCTGAAATTGTGAGTGAGAAGGACCGTACATCTCCTGCGTTGCTCTGCTGGCCTCTGTGCCTCAGTTTCCCCAGTTTTCCCAGCCCTTCCTCAGCACCTGGGGTGCCCCCTTGGACCTTGTGTTACCCTGCACTGCTCCAGCGCTGGCCTGGATTCAGCCAGAGTGCATTTCCCAGAGCTCATGTTTTAGGTACCGTCTATTTTTAGGATGCCCAACCTGCGGCAAAGTCAAGGAGCAACTGCCAGTTTGGAGAAGTCAGCATGACTTCTCCAAGCAAGGATTTCAAAAAAAAAAAAAAAAAAAAAAAAAAGCCCAAGCCTCTGCACCTCTGGGAACATCACATCAACCTCACCGTGCCTCATGAACGATCAAATATTGGGACAGCTTGTCCGTGCCCCGTGACTCACTGAGACGTGAACAACCGCAGAGCAGAGGCACCCTCAGCATGGGTGTCCCCCGGCTGGAAGTGAGCTGAGAACTGATGCTCTTGTCACATGCCATGTCACTACTGTTGCCACGGGCCAGCAATGTGTGTGCCCCCGCTGTGGCCGAGCTTGGCCCTTTCCATATGAGCCCTACCAGCCCCCTCCAAGTTCTCTGCCCCGTTATGTTTTAACTATTGCCTCGTTAATTTTTAAGGAGCCTCGCTGCACGCAGGAGCTCTGGCAGCATCGCGCTGCGCTGTTTTATGGGGTGCCCAGCCCTTACCTTGGGTCTGGGGAATATTTCTGGGCAAATGCTCAGGCGGAGAGTGAGGAACCGGAGCATCCCTGGACTGGGATTCTCCATGGCAGCTCCTGCCTGTCCTGTGGGTGTTTTTGATCCCGGGTAAAGAATGGGGTCCTAGGGGGAGGGGGGGGGCGGGGGGGCTGGTATGGGGGAGGGGATCTTTGGGGTGCTGGTGCTCCCCTGTTCTTTAGCATCTCTAAGGATGGATGGAGACCCATAGATGGGGGGAGGGGGTCTTCATCGCAGAGAGGAGGCAATTTGGGAGCAGAGATGCTGCATCTGGGGATGAAATCATCCGCCTACTCCTACAGTTCCCCCCCTCCCCGGTAGCCGGGTGCCCCCCCCCGCCGCAGCGCGGCGGGGGGGGGCACCCGGCTACCGGGGAGGGGGAGGAGGGACGCTGACATCACCGCCGGAGCGCGGCTCGGCGGGGCCGGGGCGGCCGGGCCGGCTCCGCTCCGCTCCCGTTCTCCGCTCCCGCCGGGGGAGCCGCCGCGCCCGGTAAGGCTGGCGGGGGCGGAGGGTGGCGGGGGTGGAGGGGGCACAGCGGGAGGGCTCTGGACGGTGGGTGGGTGGATGGATGGATGGATGGACAGACAGACGGACGGACGGACGACCCCGCGGCTGCTGCTCATCATCTATCCGTCCCCCCATCCATCCCTCCGTCCCTCCATCCATCCCTCCTCCGCGGGGTCCTGTGGGAAGCCGGGGGGAGCAGCGGGTGGGCAGCAGTACAGCCTTTCCCCCGGGCAGCATTCCTCCTTCTCGGAGGAATATTTTAAAATGTACCAAAAAAAAAAAAAACCCACCCAAAAAACAACCCACCCAAAACCCCAAACCACCTCAAAATCCTACATCTTCATCCACCGGCTCCATGTAGCGATGCCAGGCTGGAGCTGCTGGAGGGGAGCTGCGTGCGGCGGGAGGTTTCTCAGCACATATGTCTATTTTAAAAGCCTGTGGTGTGATCTCTTGCCCTACTTTCCAGACTCTTGCCGATACTTTCCTTGCATGCAGCGGCCGAGCCCTGCTGGCGGGAGCTCCCCGGGAAGCCGGAGCTGAGCGAGCCGCTGGGCTCTCCCCGGTGTCCGGTGGCTGGGATGGGGGACAGGGCGGTGGGGTTGGGGTCGAGGCAGCGGTTTGGTCACTAACGCGCTGCCTTTCTCTCCGGCAGAGAGAGGGAGGTCCCCATCACCGTGCGGGTGAGACCAGGCTGAGAAGAGGACGGCACGTTCGTACCCAGCACCCCAATGAGCCTCATTTGCTCCCCTCCATTTGCCCCGGTGATGAAAAGGCTCCCTCCCCACGCCTGAGCCAACGCGGCCGAGCCCCGGGCACCAGCGTGGCTCTGCAGTGATTTTGGGGCTGGAGGGGTCAGGAGCCGCTCTCCAACACGGAGATATTCCAACACTGAAATTTTTATTCTGCGTGCACAGGGCAGGGAGCGCTTCCATCCTTGCTGCGTTGCCCCAGCCCGGCCGTACCGGCTCTGTGTGGCACCCCAGGCCCCCGATGCCCGGCCGGATTCGGGCAGCGTGACCTGCACCACGCCATCACCATGGCCTCCTCGGACGGGCTGCAGTACCGGGCTCTGTACGAGTACCAGAAGGACCGGGAGGAGGACCTGGCACTGTGCCCCGGGGACGTGCTGACGGTCAGCAGGGCCGGGCTGCTCAGCAACCCCGACTACAAGGACGGGGACGAGCGCAACCCCCAGGGTTGGCTCCACGGCCTCAACGAGCGCACCAAGGAGCGCGGCGACTTCCCCGGCACCTACGTGGAGTACCTGGGCCCTGCGCGCATCGTCACCGCCACCGCCAAGACCAGGCCACGGCCCTTGCCCCCGCCGCCTGCCGGGACCCCCGCGCCCTGGGGTGAGTGCTGCGGAAGCGGGAAGGTGGGAGCCCGTGGGTGGGTGTCCCCTGCAAGACGGCGAGGGTGGCGTGGAGCCCAGGTGGATGCTTGCTTTTGGGATAGCTCGGTGGGGATCCACCCTCGGGATGGGGATCCAGTCCCAGAAGAAGGAGCCGCCCTGGGAATTATCTGCCCCAGTGCATTGAGGCAGCCGCAGGAGGGGCAGGGGGTGCCTGTGGTATCAATTCCCCGCAGGCAAACGCGCTGCAGGGATTGCTCCTCTCCAACATCCTGGGCTGGCTGCTGTGCCAGTGTGGGATGGCCAAGGGGGTCCGCATCTGTGAGAGCACAGAAGAAGATGCAGGAGCCCTTTGGCCCCCCCAGGGAGGAGCAGAAAGGCCCACGGCAGTCCCTGGGGACCTTTCCTTCCAACTGCTCTACTCCCCCCCATTGCAGCACCCGATTCCGGCTGCTCTCGGTGCCCGGGCGAGCGCTGGCACCCCGCCAGCTCCCGGCCTCACGGTCACTTTGTGCAAGCTGGGATGGGGGACGGTCTGGGCGCACGGTGGGGTCAGTCCCCGGGGGGCTCCTCCATCCCTGGGGGCTGCAGCACGGCGCTGGGAGGAATATTCGGCAGGGCCCTTCCTGGCATGGGGACCCTGGCCATTTCTCCACCGGGATCTGCTGAGCTTGTGGAGCAGCTCTGCCCTCACCACTTACCGTGGCCAAGTGCGTTGGGGCTGGGAGGAATTTCACAGCAGTTGCATAATGTACCCAAGCTAAAAAAAAAAAAAAAAAAGGGCAAAGTAAGAAGCCCCTCTTCCAGCCAGGCACGACCCTGCAACCCCAGCCAAAGCCGTGGTGCTCTCCTTCTGCGGGATGCAATGGAGGAGACATTGCAGGGGGAACAGCAGCACCACCTTTAGCCGCAGCTGCCCAAAACCTGCCCGGCTGCTATCCCCGCACCTCGGGCACCCTCCTCACCCAGTCTGGAACCAAGGTGCAGATGTGGTAACCGGAGAGGCTGTTTCCCTCCTGGGCTGGCTGCGCATGGGGGGGGTACCTTGGCCCTGGGTTCAGAGGGGCACCCACTGACAAAGAGTTCATCCCCCTCCAAGATATGGTTCAAGGCCCCCTTGCCACCGTGATTTGAGAGGGTGGAGACCACCCAGCCCCTGGGCTGAGCACGGCTGGGCTTAGCTGGCGTGGGGCAACTCCTTCCCCTGACATCATCCACCACTGCGTATGGGGTTTGCCGTGCGGATCCTGCCGCTCAGCCCCCCCAAACAGGGAGGCAGGGATCCTGGACACCCCCTCTGCTTCCCCTCACCGAAACAGGAGTGCTCCTCCCTGACCGATGCCCGGAATGCGCCAAGGCAGACCAGGTCCTGGGTCGGCGAGCAGCTATGTGCTGCCATCGCAGCGGCCAGGAGGCCACTTTTTGGGGGTGAGCCCCCTTTCCAGCCAAGCTCACTGGCACGCGAGGAGCCCTCTGCCCCTGGCTGTTTGGCGGGCAGAGCCCTAGCAAACTCACCGCTGTAGGGTGGACAACTTGGGTCAGACAGAAGCAGACCCAAGAGCTCTCCAGCCCCATTTGCCAGAATTTTTAGAGATGGTAGAGCGTGGAGCCACCCTCTTGCTTCTGCCCCTGCTGCCCATCACTGTTGCCTCGTGCCTGCCCCGCACAGAGGGTGGTGTGGGCTCCTCTCCAAGGGGCTGGGAGATGTGCCCAGGGGACCCCTGCCCACAGGTGTCAGGGACACGGCGATGCCCCACAGATCCAGGCATGTCTCCAGCAGCAAGCGCAGCCTGGCTGGAGAGCCTGGCCGGTACGGAAGGTCTCGGCGCAGGAGCCCCAGCCCTGTGTACGCTTGGGCGAGAGGATAACAACTTAAAACTAAAAAAAATGTAAAATTGAGGGGGTTTTAATAGGAAAAAAACCACTAAAACCAGATTTTGGGGGTAGATTGAGGAGGGTGCTGCCATCTGCAGGACACGCTCTGGCCGTGGCCTTGTGTCCAGCCCCACTGTCCAGGGGGACGTTGGGTGCTGCCTCCCCGGTGCTGTGCCATGGGGTGCCCCTCCATGGGCCGCCTTTCCTGGGGCGATGCCGGGGTGCGTGGGCGCCTGGCAGGGGACACTCACGGCCCACGACCACGTCTTTCTGCAGCAGCAGAGCCGCGTGTACCATTTTATGTCCGTTTAAACTCAAACCTCCTGGCTGGCGGGATTTCCCTTAGAGTAAAAATCTCCAACGTGCTCTTGGAAGAGAAGGGACTTTTTTTTTCTTTTTTGGAAAATTCTTCCTGTACTGTTTCCATTCCCACATGGAGGTTTTGAGGGACATTTGTTTTGGCTGGCTCGAATGCTTATTTTTCTGCGACAGCGGCGTACCACCCTGTATGTCCTCGGTGCCCACGGAGCCCCGGTGCTGGCTGGGGACCCCGGGGACCCTGAGCAGGGTGAAGCCCTGGGGGGAGCCCTGAATGGGAGAGATACACTGCATTTCCCAGCTGTGTCCCAGAGCCAGGGCTGGCTCTGTGGGGAGGAATGGTCTTTTTTTAATTAAATAATATCCTAAAAATGGTTCTGCAGTGGATCTGAGTCTTCGGGGGACTTCCCAGGTGCTCGGCAGCTGTTTTGCCCCTGCCTGGTTGTCCTGGGCGGCATCACTGCTACAAGGCATCACCTCCGCTTCACCCAGGGTTGGAGCCAAGCGGTGCATCAGGATGCTGGGGTCCAGCCTGGCACCCTGAGGGGAGAGGATGGGCTAAAGCTGCAACCTGAGCTTGGGGCCATTCCTGCTGTTTCCAGCAAGGAGAAACAGGGGATTATTTTTTGCCATCACCGCCTTTCCCCAAGCCATCGCCTTGGAGGCCAAAACCCAGTTTTCCCTAATTAAAAAACCACCCGTGTGGTGGGGACATTTTCTATGGGCTCCCAACCAACTGCTTGCTTTAAACCTCGAAATCTTCCCCGTTGCCACCCGAGGCACCCGCACATCCCCGTCAGGCAGCTCTTGCCAGGCTCGGGGGTCACAGCTGCGCCCGGGGACTGGATCAGGGGAGGTTTGCACCCCTCCCTGTTCTCCAGGGAGCACCAGGGCATCACCGCAGTCAAGATCAGAGCCTGGATCCACCCATCACAGCCAGGCTGTGTTTTTGCAAAAGGTTAAAGGCAGCATGGCCCTGCCCAAAGTCCCTTTTTTTTTCTTATTCATTCCTTAAAATTGTTATGGGTTTATTGGTTTCAAAGATCCCTGCCTTCTGCCAGGGAGGAAAAAACAAAGACAGAATGAACCTAACAAGGGAGTTGGCCGGGTTGGAGAACGCCTTGCTGGGGGGAAAAGTCACACTCGGGTTTTATTTAATTTGCTATAATTTTTTTTAATATATTTCCAGCAGAACAGATCCACTCACCACATAAAACAGGCAAAGAGCTCTTGTCACATCAGCCTTTCCAGGTGCCATCTATGCCCCGGCGGTCACATGCAGTTCTGATGTGCTGTGGCCAGTGGTAGCCCCTGCCTGCTCCTGCCAGCCCCCTGCCCACCACCTTCCCAGGGGGGTTCAAGGCCACTAACAAGAGAGTGTGGGGGGGAAATCCCAGCACTGCACTGCCGGGGTCTCTGTCGGGTATAACCCACACAGGTGGAGGGGTTTATCAGCTGGGGTGATACGAAGGGATGGATGGATGGATGGATGTTGCCCTGGGGTAAGGAGAGCCGCTCTCACCCCTGCCAAGGGGTTTGCTCCTCTCTGGCAGGGTCTGGGGTGAGGTGTTCTTGGTATAAAGCCCAGGAGCCAGCAGCACCTGGGGATTTGCGCTGTGGGAAGCCTGGCCTGTGTTTGGCTGAAGGGCTCCTCGAGGGCCGGTGGAGGTCTGTGCCAGCCAAGGGGGCGGCTGAGTCCTCTGTGGGCTTGTGCTCAACTCTGTTGTAGACAGCAGAGAATCCAAATGGGTGAGAGCTGCAGGGAGCCGTGTCCATGCTGGGTATGGATCTGGCCCCCCAGCTCCTGCCTGGTGCTGCTAAGGGCTGTGGGTGATGAGAGGGGACAGTCTGAGTGCCATGGGAGGAGAGGTGGGGAAAGGATTTTGTCCCGAAGGAGCTCCACGCTCAGGGCGGGATGCTCCCTGTGGGCAGGGTGTGTGCCCGAGCAGGTCTTTGCATCTTAGCAAGTGGCTGAGCCCCTGACCGTGACTCTTAATGCAAAAAGAGGATAAAATAAGGGAGAAATTTTCCAAAATTGGGCACGTGTGAGCCAAAGTGTTGGTTGTGGCTGTGCCAAAGCAGTAGCTTGATCCTGTCCTGGGGCAGCCAAGGAAAAAGGCTGGAATTCCCACAGGCAGGAATTTCCAAGCCCCCTCTCCCATCTCTCCATCACAGGGCTCCCTGGGCAGGCAGAGCTCACCGAGCACCCCAACCTCCCCGAGCAGGCGCTGCCGACTGTGGCCAGGCTCATCGAGGCGCTGGAAAAACAAGGTATGGGCAGCCATGGCATCTGTCCGCAGGGCGTACATGGGTGCACGCATGCAACCACCCGCTCTGCCCGTGTTTCGGACATGCCCTGAGAGCATTGCTAGAGCCAAGCCTCTCCCCACGCACCCCAGTGCCCATGCAGCGTGGGCAGGGCAAGGGAGCTTGGTGGTCTCAGTCCCTGCCTGCTTCCATTGCGCTGGAGGGAGGATTTGGGGCTCAGGACTGACCCCTCTCTCCTGGCTGCTCCCTAGGTCTTGACAGCGAGGTGCTCTACAGATCTGCTCCCGGGGCGCTGGGGGATGCTGAGCTGAAGCAGGCTCTTCTGGCAGGTAAGTCCCAGAGCCGCGTCCCTCCCCATATCCCCGGTCGGGAAGGGGGCTGTGGCGGTGATGCTACCCAGGCACAGCAGGGATGGGTTACTGGCTCCGACCTCATTATGGCCCTAATTACAGCTCTGTAAGGCCCTGCCTGCGTGCGAGCCCCTCTCTGCTCCCCCAGTACCCCGGTGCGATGCTGCTGAGAGGGATGTGGGTGCAGGGCTGGAGCTCTTCATTAGAAGCTCTATTGTTTTTAGGGAGAAAAATGTTTTGTTTTGCAAACCTTTAGGGTTTCTATTTGAGAAGCAGGGCAGGGAGAAATCCTCTTGCGGGTGCGACAGAGAAAAAGAAAAGGGGAAGAAGCAGCTCATTTTTTAGGAGAATGGGAAGACGTTTTGCAGGACTGGGGGGAGGGGGGCATGAGCAGGCTGGGGAGGAGGGAAAAACCATCTCCCCACCCCTGCTCCTAAATTCACGGCTGGGACGGCACGGGGGCGTTGGGGATGTGATGGATGCAGAGCGCAGCTCCGATGCGGGGGGCTGCGTGGAGCACCTCCAGCCTCCCGGCCGCTGCGCCCAGCGGGCGGCACTGTGGCACCGGCCACGCTGCAGCCCCGCACGGCCCGGCCCGGGCACCGCGGCCGCCCCCGCCTGCCCTTGGGACAGCGTCCCGGAGCTGCCGGCCGGGGCCTGCGGCACGGCACGGCACGGCACGGCACGGCGCGGCGCGGCGCGGCGCGGCGCGGCGCGGCGGGGGGGGCCGGCGGCTCTGCCAGCGCCGGGAGCCGGCAGCAGCCGGGCCGTGTTGCTGGGGAGAAGGGCTGTGATGAAATCGCTATATTAAGCAACATGACCTCATCGCTTCCCCCGCGCACCGGGAGCCGAGTCCCTGCCGGGCGGGGGACCGGGCTGCGGAGAAGGAAGGGATGCGGGAAAGGAGATGCTGGGGGTGCCGGGGCTGCTCCATCCCCGGTGCCCGAGGAGGGCTCTGCTCCCCCGGGGATGATGGGGGGCACGGTGCACCCCACCACCCTGCTCTCCCCCCCTTGCAGAAGCCCCTGCTGCAGCCTGGGGAAGGCAGGAGCGGCGGGGTGCCCTTTCGCACGGCCTTGTCCCCCGGCCCAGATTTCCCGGCTGAGTCCGGAGGAGGTGAAGGCACCCGGAGATCAAGCCCCGCAGCCCCGGCTGCCCTGGGCATTGATGCCCAGGCTGGGCAGGGGCACCGACAACAGCATGAGAAGGATGCTTTGCTTTCCGAGCACGCAGGAGTTACGGGTCCTCTGTCCTCCCTGCGCAGCCGGTGCAGCATCCCCAGCAGGCACAGGGCTCCCCGGCAGCACCACAGCAATCACTACCGAAATCCTGCCCAGCCTCGGGAGACTCCCCCAGCCCAGAGGCAAAACCCACTGACTTTGCTGGAGCTCTGAGCAGCTGCTGGGTCCGTCCGGGTTTTCATCTCCCACTGCAGTACCCAGCAGCAGGCAGGGAAATGCCGTCATGGTTTTGAAACCATTTGAAAGACCTGAAAAATCCCCAATAGCCCTGAGTGACTTGATGCTTCCAAGCCCCCCGTCTCCTCTAGGACCTAAATAAGCTCTTTTATTTGGCGACTCAGGGGGCTGCCCCGTGTGCTCAGCAACACTGAGCTGGGCAAAGCTGGAGCTCCCCAGAGCTGGCTGGAGGGGGTAGGACATGTCACAGATTTGCTAGCTCTCAGCTGAGGGGGCTGATGCTCAGCCCTGCCAGAGGGATGCTCTGCAAACAGGATGGGGATGATGTTCCTGCCAGGGCCAAGCATCCCAGCAGTGCCCAGGCTTGGCAGCCTGCTCCCCCCTGCAGCCTTCCGTGGACCAGAGACCCAGCGGTGCTTCCCCAGGGCCCTCCTGGAGCCCAGACCGGGCTGGGGAGGGCAGGAGAGCATCTCTGCTTTGGCTCCCATGTAGACCTTTTCATTGCATTTGGTGGAGTAAAACATTCCTGCCAAAAAATGGGAGTTTGCATGCCCCATGCATGAGACGGCAGAGGCGAGGGTTGCATTTCTCTTCTTCCCGTGCTCCTGATGGTCCATCCCTCCAGCACCCCATCTCTGCCAGCAGCCCGCCTGCAAAAGTTAAGCTCCATCTTGGGGAATGGGGAGAAATCGGAGCCGGGGCTGGCAGCGGCTGGAACCGAACTGTGTCTTGGCTGGGGGGGAAAACCGGGTTCCCACTGGGGGTTTCAGCTTCCCTGCGAATACCCAAATCACACTGGTATTTGGCAGTGGTGGCAGGAAAACTGCTAGAGAGGGCAAGGAAAAAGGAGCAGGGGCTGGAAGAGTTCGGGTGTTGGTTTTCTAACCCCCAAACCTTAATGTGTCGGAGAAAACAGGGTGTTTTCTACACTGAAAGAGCATCTGAACTCCCTGTGGGGAGGAGGAGAAGGTTTCTCTGGGGACAAGGAGCCATGCAAGTCAGAGCGGTCCTGGCTGTCCCGGGGAGCCCATGGGCATCGTGTCCCTGGGGCCGGGCAGCGCAGGCACCCATCTGAGCTGTGCTGATCAAACCCTTTCCCCGTCCCTGGCCCTTTCGGAGCCCTTACCCACGGGGAACCTAGCCTGACGGGGCAGCCCCCAAGCTGAACATCACCCAGGCTTTGGGATTAAGGTTTCCCATCCTCGTGGGGCTGCAGCAGTGTTGGGCACAGTGGACCTGGATGCAGTGCAGCTCCACATGGCTTTAGAGCCTGGGCTGAGCCTGTCCCCATCCCAGCGCTGGTGACATCCTGCAGGACAGTGGCATCTGACCACTGGCACCAAGCTTGGCATTTCCATGTTGGATGATGCAAGAAAAAATATTTATAGGTGAAAAAAAAAGAAAACGAAGACAGAACTCATGGATAAAGGGGGGTCAGTGAGCCAAGCACCGCCAATGCCACCTGGCTGAGATGCCACCAGAGCCGGTGGGTGAAGCACGGACTGAAGGGTGGTTGGGCTCGCAGCTGGCTTATGCTGGCTTGAGAGAAGAATTAATTGTTTTAGGACACTCGGTGCTCAATTCAGACCCTTATGCCCCAAGAGGCAAGCAGAGCCATGTGACATCACTGAACACAGGAGTCAGAATCACACAGCGGCACCAAAAAGGGACTTAACGAAAAGCCGCAGCCCCATGAGGGACCAGGGGGACTCACCAAAGAGTTGTGGGTGATCAGCCAGCCAGTGGCCCTGCTGCAGCTGCAAGGAAAGAGTTATGGGCAGAAAAAGAAGAAGAAGGTAGAGCTTTAAACGGCAGCAGCAGGGTGCAGCACTCGCCCCGGCTGCCCCCAGTGCTCCCTGCAGTGCCCAGCTGCGGAGCTGCTTCACGGCCTGGGGGCATCTCCGTGCCTGTCGTGCCAGGGGCCACATGCTGACCCCGAGGGTTTCCAGCCCCCAGCACTCCTGCTGTCCCCTGTGTGTGGCTCAGGGGCTGTTTTGAGCGCAGGGGATGGGGCAAATTACCTGCAATGTCCCTGCGGACAGGAGGTGTATGAGCCCCACTGGCACCCAGGGGTGATGTCCTCTCACCCCATGCTTGCTCAGGGTCCTGCCCGCACCCCTCTCCCCCTGAGATGTGCCAGGCAGCTTTCTCCTCATGGCTGCCACTGAACCTGGAAACATGGGATCTTCTCTGGCTGGTGGCAGCAGAGCCGTGGGTGGGCTGGTGGGTGCTGGAGCCCTTTGGAGCTGAGGGACCCGAGCTCGAGGAGGCTTGGTGTGGGGATGGCTGGAAAGTCATGCGTGGAGTGTCCGGGCAGCGCTTTGCCATCACTGGTGAGGGATGGTCTGAATCTTCATCCCTTCTCTCTGGTGGGGAATGGGGTGCAGAGATCCTGCAGCACCCCCCCCCCTCCCATGGCTCCCTGAGTGCCCCATATGGCTCAAATGGGGCTGAACCCATCCAGCACTGAAACCTCCCAGATTTTGGGTACTCCATGCCCTGATCTGGGCTCTGGAGTCCATCAGCAGACGCAAACGCCATGAGCCTTCCCCAGGTAGCACTGGGAAAAGCCTCTGTCACTGGCAGGACCAGGCAGGAGCTGCCTGCACCCTGGGGTGCTGGGGCAAATCCGGCAGCAGCGTGAGGCGGATTGGAGCCGGTGTCTCCAGGCGTGCTGTGCCTGTGCTGCCATCCTGCGTGCTTTGATCTCGGGCCCCGGCGCAAAGCAGTCTGCCTGGAGACACGCTCACGTGCCCGGGAATTAGGTCAGGGCTCGGTGGGGATTAGCGAGCGGTGGTGGGCCCGGGGCTTCGCTGGGACTGCCGGGAGCTGCTGCTGGGCAGAAAGGGCTGGGCTGGAGGGGGGAGCAGCCCGGGGAGCCTCACACTGCTCCCCCCATCATTGAGGCACAGATGCCCAGGGAGGGAGCGCATCCCCATCCTCATCCCTGGGATGCCAGAGGGGGCTGGAGGCTCCCCAAGGACTCTGGTTTCCCCTGACCAAGCTATTAACCCCACCACGATGACTTTACTCCCCAACCCGAGGTGCCCCCGTGCCTGCCGCGCTGCTTTTTATTTATACCTGCAGTGGAAATAAACCCCGCGTCGTCAGAGCCTGGCAAGAGGCATGAGCTCATCTCTTATATTTGGTGGTGACGAAAGAAGGGTAAATAAACGGCAGCAGCGCAGACGTCCCTGCCAGACCCATCAGGGTGAATTGGGGGTGAGCTTTTGCCATCCCCTCCCGTAGCTGCTGGGGAAACTGAGGAAGGGAACTGCTCTCGGGAAGCCGAGGAGAGGGAAGGCAGCCTCACTGGGCACCCTTGAAAGGGGGTCCCAGCACCCCTGCCCTGGCTGAGTGCAGGCTGGGGGTATGCCGAGGTGCAACCCAGCTGGGAGGGTGTTGGGGGCTGCCAGGAGCTCCCACGCATGGGCAGGGGATGTCCCGGCAGCTGCCAAGTCCCCAGCACGAGGTACCAGCGGGGATGTTGAATTAAAGCTGGGGAAATACTCCCTGATTCGGTGCACAGTTCCCCAGTAAACCCTCACTGTGGGATACCCAGGAGCCTCAAACGCCTGGTGAGGTCTGGGGGATGTACAGATCCTTGTGCAGGCAGCATCTGCGTGGATGGGAAGGTATAGCCCCCAGGACTGGACAACAAGGACATCCCTGGAGCACCAGCTGACGATTAAACCTAAAATGTCCAGAAGGGGTAGGGAAACTCCCAAGTCAGTATTTAAGTCAGCCCCAGGTATGGGTGGTTTGGGTGCCCCTCTACCACAGGGACCCCGCACCCACGAGCATCACGCTGCGGCAGCACTTGGTGGCCAAGGTCCAGCTCAGCCTGCAGGACTCCCTGCTGCGAGGGGCCGTGGGTGCTGGGCAGGGTCTGTCACCTGTCACCCCTGTCACCCACGCACTGCCCGGGGATGTGGGCGCAGCCGTCACCTGTGTCCACGAGCAGGGGACACCCTGTTACCAGGACCCTCTCAAGCTTCTTCTTGAAAACAACTCCCCTCACCACCATCACCTCCTCCCTGCCACCTCTTGGCTAAACATCCTCTGCATTTACCGCAACTCCAAGCTTACTCACACCTCCCCGGCTGGCTGCAGCTGCCGGGAGAGGTCCTGGCGTTTCCTGCCCAGCCTGACTCAGCCCAAAGCCCCGGCACCCCTCTGCCTCCGCTGGGATGCAGGGTCTGGCATCCCGGTGGGAGGAGGCTGGGAGCACCCATCGCTTTTCCCTCTGGCCCGGCAGCCATCCCGCACACCCCTTCCCCAGCCCCAGATTTATTCCTGCTTTTCATCCCCCATGGACAAGGGATGTTCTCCGCCGGTCCCCAGCTGCTTGCTTGCTCTGCTAGCAGGTTGTGTGCTGGAGGGGGTTGGTATGGGGTTGAGGTTGGGGTTTTGGGGTGTTTTCCTTCTGTTTGTGGCAGGCGCATGGAATCCCTCCGTCATTCCCCAGGGGAAGGGACGGGAACATCTGGAGAGCAGCGGGAGAGCTGTGACTCATCCTGCAGCATCATTAACTTCTTATAGCTGGTTATCATCTCCCTCTGATAAGGAGAGAGCAGCATCCGAGGGGTCAGGCCGGTGGTAATTGGCTGGGAAGGCTCCAGGATTAACCCTTCCCCAGCTGCCGGCCGAGCCTCCCTGAGCTGCCGGGGTGCAGCCGGTGCCGGGGAGCAGCTCGGAGCACCCCTCCATGCTCTCAGCACGGCGGGGAGCCCAGCTCACCACTGCGGCCCCGGGCAAGGAGGGGAGCTGGGGCAGGAGGATGCCACTGCATCTCCAGGAGGACGGGGACAACAGGCTATTTCTAGCCAACGGGCCAAGGAAAACGGTGCCATCGGCAATCGGGCCCTGCTAGCAGGGTGTAAATCCCCCCCCAGGTCTCCCCATCACACCTCTCTCTGAGTGTAAAGATGTTTTTGAGTCTTTGTTTGGAACCCGCTGAGCCTTCCCTTTGAACACCGCCCCCAAGCCCACACCTAACGATGCAAACGAGCTAATTAGGCGGCAGTGGAGCCCGGGGCTGATGGCCTGGGGCCAGTGCCCGGCAGCGGTCCCTTCCCTGCACAGAAACAGCTTGTGGCTGCTCTCCCCAATCCACACCAGCATCCTTAAGGCAAGTGACAGGTCCCTGCAGAAAGCTCCATGGCGGGCAGGGGGAAGCAGCCGGGCTCCCCATCCCGGGTAAGAAGGGGTTTGGGGTTTGCCCGGTGCATCCCACTGATGGGAGCAGCTTTCTGCAATGCAGCCCAAGCAACAAGACCCCGAGAGCCCCCGGCAGCATCCCTGAATTTTAGCCATGCACTAGGGAGTTTCAGCCCAAAACCGGGGCTGGAGCATCTCACAGGATCCCTGACCCCACTCTCCTCCCCCTGCCCAGCTGGAGCCAACCTGCCAGTTCACTTCTCCAGGGCAAGTGCTAGCAAAAATGGGGAACTGGCTGTCATTCCCCCGCAAAGCCCAGTAGAAATAACTCTTTTGGCCAGCTGAGAAGGTCCAGAAGTGTGGCTGGGAGATGGGAGCATCAGCATGGACCAGAGCGGGGCCGGGGTGCAGCAGGCGAGAGCTGGCACAGCCCTGCCCGCCTCGAGGATGCCGAGGGCAGAGTGGCCCATGGGGTGATGCTGTGACATCGGGGGGTGCCGGAAAGGCAGCGCCCGCCTTTGCCCTAGGTTGCATTTGGCCACGCTGGATGGCTGCCTGCCCCGGCGCGGTGGCATCTCTCCCAGCCGTCCCTGTGCTGCCCCTGGGCACGGTTCCCGGCCAGCCGGGTGCTTGCTCCTGAAAATGAGGTAGCGTCTCCAACGGCTGGGTTAAAGGCTTTGTTTCGGGCATTGGTCAATCTGTTTTCTCACCGGTCTCTCAGCCAAATGGCAGGCACTGTCCATAAGGGACCTACCACGGCTTCTTGTCCCCAAGCAGGCGGAGGGGGAGGCGGGCAGGCTCCCAGGCTGCCTGGCCCACGGTGAGGTCACCCCAAGGAGACAAGATCAAGGTCAAGGTGCCCAAAACCAGCCTTTACCAGGAGTTAGGGACCTGATCCCCATCCCAGCCCCGCTGGCCAGGCGCATCCGAAGCCTTGCCCTAGGAAACAGCTTTTCTCCACTCTTTTGGGCTTATCGCCCCAGAAGGGAGCACGGCCACATGCGATCAGCTTAAATGGTTGGAGTCTCGAGGCATTTTCTGCTGGAAAATGCTGGGCTGGGAGATGGAGCATCTCCCAAAATGGCACCAATCTCGGTAAAGCTGCATTTGGAGGTAAAGACCCAGAGAGCGGAGGGGAAGGGGGCTCAGAGCAGGACAAGCCCACCATCTTCTCAATCACAACACACCGGGCCATTTGGGGCCTGACACATAATCTTTAAGAAAGTGCAAAATTTTCTCTTTTTTTCAATATTCTCATTTAGAAGAAGTGAGAAATTCAGTTTCTACAAACGAACCATTTCAAACGATCCCAAATATCTTGGGCTTTTTTATTATCCCCACCCCCACCCCCCACCCCCACCCCAAGATTTCTCCTATGAGGACAATTTCAAAACATTGCATTTGGCTCCAGTTCGACTCAAAGGCAGATTTTGAAACCTTGAGATCTTTGCAAAAGGGACCGTTACCCTGCGGGCAGCCACCTCCCAGCCCGGCCGGGCTGAGAGACCTCCAAGAAAAACGCATGAGGCAATACCAAAGGATGCTGAAAGGGCTCTTCGCCCTGGACCCTGGTGAAGCAATGTCCCCACGCTGGCCTGGCCGCGGGGCTCAGATGGATGTGTCCCACCCTTCAGCTCCTGCTGGACCGTGGGACATTTCTGCTCGGAGCAGAAATTTCTGCCCCCGTCCCGAGCCCAAGCTGGGTGGGCTCAGCCTCCCCCAGGCGCTTTGCCCCATCCCTGGAGCATCCTTCACCGCTTCCCCCAGGGCAGCTGCCTTTCAGGGCACGTTCACAGTGTTTCGGGCTCGCTGGGGGTGACGTGGGCCTTCAGCAATGTGCATTGCCTGGGGACCATAACCCCGTTCCATGGATGCATTTTTCCAAGCAGTTCCTCCAGGGCTGGGGTTGGCACACGGTGCCTGGCCCTTGATGGCCCGAGAGTGCCTGGCGCAGCCGCTCAGCCTGTCCCATGGGCGCTATCCTGCAGTGGGGCCCCGGTGGGATGGCAAGAGCCCCTGCCCCACGCACTGGATGTATAGTGCACACGAAGCAGAGACATTGCCTCGTGCTCTCCATGGGCACATGGAACTCCGGGTCAGTGGAAACTGGGACAGGAATATTTGCTGGGGCGGGGGTTGGCAGTGAAATCATGGGCTGCCACATCTGGGGGATGGCGGCGTGGGCAAAGAAATCGGCACCCACGTCTGGAGGAAAGCCCGCAGGGACGGAAGAGCTCCAAGCTCCGTGCCGGAGAGGCAACACCATGGGCTAAGGGCTCTCGCTGGGTCTCTCCCTGCAGACGCCTCGGCCGTGGACATGGACCTGTACGACGCCCAGACGCTGGCAGAGGCCCTGAAGTGGTACCTCCAGGAGCTCCCGTCGCCCCTGATCCCTCCAGCTCTCTACAGCGACTTGGTCCACATGGCTCAAGGTAAGCACAGCAGGGCTCCCCCACGCCTGGGACCTTCGTGGGGCTGGAGGAGCTTTGGGAAGCCCCTAGAAAGGCTCTCCAGCATCTCCAGGGCGTCCCCTGACCCCATCCCCTGCCTGATGCTGCACTAAGGGCAGATCCCGAGAAGGACCACTGGGAACATCCCCTGTGCCGGAGCGGCACCGCAGCTTTTGGAGATGCTCCGGGAAAGCGAGGGGTGGCCCGGTGGGCAGCTTCGCCCCGCCACAGCATGGCCCTCTCCCGCTGCAGTGCCCGGAGGAGGAGGTGCTGCCTGCCAGGACGGGTGGCTGCCAAGGCTGGGTGACGCTGGCCCCAGAAGAAAGTGTTATTACAATATTTTGGCTCTGCTGCCTGGGAATTTTTTACTGTAATCTCATTAACTCTTGGCTTTATATGGGCATAGAAAATTCTTTGCTTTTTCAGCTTAGTGCCGTTAGGAAGTGCCTTTAGGTCCCTGCAAGCTTTCCAGCCTCTGTGCAAACGTACGAGACGGTCAAGGTTTTGATTTTATTTGAATTTTTTTCAAATAAACAGGGCAGGGCTTCTACCCAGGTCAGCAGAGTCCACTTTCCATCCCAACGGGGAGCCTGGACCAAAACCCATTTCAAATGAGTCCTCGCAGAGCCACTCGGCCCCTCCCAGCCCGAGGCCCCGTGCGCGCCACCGGGCACACACGAAGCCCTTGCCCACCGTGTTAGACAGGACCTGAACACCTTCGAAACCAGGATTTCCCCTTTCACAGCAGCTCCCATCTCGCTGCCAGTCACCGCAGTATCCTCCCTCCCTGTGCATCACCTCCCCGTCCTAAGCCAGATTAGTGCTTGGGCAGATCATGCTCTTGGCTGCCTTAAGAGGCAATAAAAGATCACCCGTGGCCAGCCCAGCGTGGCCTTTCCCTACCATGTCCTGGTGGGAAAAGGCAACGGGCTCTTTGTGGCCTCCGGCAAGGCAGGAGGGACACACAGAGAAGACGAGGGATAACTCAAGCCCCGTCCTCCCTGCCCTGCGCAGAGACACAGAGCCAGGAGAAATACACCCGGGGCCAGGGGCACCGAGATGCCGCCTTCCCCTCACCCGTCAGAGAGAGGAGAAATCAAAGGCTGCCTCCCTTCCAAGGATAAAAACGCAATTAGGAAGCAATTAGCTGGGTTGCCTCGTTAAGCGACTTCAAAGGGAAGTGCCTTTCCCCGCAGCCTGTGCTGGAGCGGGCTCTGCTCCTGGCACAACGGGTGCAGGAGGAGGAGGAGGGAGCAGGAACGGAGGCGAAACCAATGGGGATTTCTCTGGGGCTTTAAAAAAAAAATAAAAACACAAGTCTTTCAAGAGATAGTGCTGGTTTTGGCAGTCTGCCCTGCAAGCAGGCTCCTTCTGCCCCGCTCAAGGCTGCGGGCTAGAAAAGCGGCAAGCTGACCACCTGCAAAAGGAGGTCAAAAACATCCCCAAATTCCCCCTTTGGCTGTGGACCTTTCCCCTGCGGCATTTCCCCTGGGTACAAAAAGCAGCTGATTGGGGTAGGGGAGGCCTGGAGCGAAGCCAAACATCCCGCGGGAACAGCTTGTTGGATACGGGGGCACAGAAACACCCCACTGCCATCCCAGCTGGGTTGGGGACCTGCTTCGGAGGGGATCCCGGACCCCCCACCCCTCCAGCTCTGGTGCACCCCGGCCCCAAGGATGGATGCCCAGAGCCGGCTGGGCATCGGCCAAGCCTCAGCCCTGGTGCAAAGAGCTGCAGGGAGCTGAGTCAGCCCCCGGCCGAGCCGGGCTTTGAAGCCGGCTGGGAGCAACACAGCCTTGGGGACCCCTCCGTCCCCTGCAGATGAAAGGGCCGGGCCAAGGCGGGGATGGAGGATGGCTGGAGAGCAGCTGTTTCCCATGCCCGGGGCAGGACCGCAGTCCCAGGCCACTGAGCTCACAGCTCACAGGACCGGGGAGCCCCGGCCAAGGCTGCCAGAGGGCACGGGGACGGGCTGGTGGAACACCACAGGGCTGTGGGCTGCTGGGGGCGGCCGTGATGGGGGTTCTGGTGGCACCTCCATGATGTGCAACACCTTTAGGTGCCTGCTTTTATTCACATGGGCAACTCAAGTATCACTGGAAGTAGTTGTCCCCCAGCCAGCCCTCCCTGCTGCTGTATTTCAGATAGAGACCACGCTGGCAGGGCTGCAGGGACCCTGCCACAGCCAGGCCTGTAGCTCTCTGCCCAGGTGCAGCTTTTTTTCTCCTAAAAATCCTTTTCCCTCCCAGCTTGCTTTTTCTGTAGGGGAGGGCTGAGCCTTTATATTTGGCAGATCTTGCAGCTTGTGCCCATTTCCCCAGCTCTGCTTTGCTCTGCCTTTTCCATGGCTTTACTGTGCACCAGGCAGGGCTCTCGCAGTTTCCATCCGTTGGAGCAGCAGCGAGGGGTGCTTAGGGGCAGCCCCTCTAGGTGAGCAGCTCAGCCCCTGGTGCTCCCTCCCCGGCTGTGCTGAGAGGGGGAATGTGCTGAAGTCACCCTATAATCTGATCTGGGGTGCTGTGAGTGGGTAAATGGGGCTGGCAGCCTCCAGCGAGAGGCGGCTGAGACCCCCAGGGCATCACTTCTGCGTGCCCTGCGCTCCCTGGGGTACCCACGTGTCCCACAGCCTGTCTGTGGGAAGGGATGGGCTGCAGAGAAACAGTCGTGGCTTTGGGGGGAGAGGTTGAGGTCAGGTTTTTTCGGGGCTCTGTGGGGAGCAGAGACCTGCCACAGCTCATGCCATGTGTGCTGGCAGGTGCCGGGCTCCCATGAAAGGCAAGTGGATGCCCCGACCTCCCAAACTGACCTTTTTTCTCCTGTTTCCCCTCCGCTGCAGAGACCCCGGGCCTGGAGGAGTGCGGCCAGCGAGCCAGAGCCCTGCTGGCCCCCCCAGCCCTGCCGCAGCCCCAGGCACTGCTCCTGTGCCAGCTCACCCGCCACTTCTGCCGCCTCTGCCAGGGCACCCACAGGAGCCACCTCTCGCCCCGGCTCCTCGGCGAGCTCTTCGGAGAGCTGCTTCTCCGCCCTGCGGCAGCCAGGTGAGGTGTCCCTGCCACGCAGGGGACGGGGCGGGCGAGAGAAGGGTGCCCGCAGCCGGGCACGGGCACGCTGGCCGCCAGGCAAGCTGGGTTTGCTGGATGACAGCCCACCAGTGGCTCAGCTCCAGGGTTTTCCAAATGGGGAGGCCAGAGCTGGGAGACCCATCCCAGCTGTGATGCTCTGACATCATACCCGTCCCCACAGTGACCAGGCGTGATGTCACACATGGGACTGGGATACACAGCATCGCCTCAGTCCCACAAGAGATCCATCAGGGCGGCTGGCTCCTGCCCCAGGGGCGTGGGGGTCTCTGGGGGAGGCTGAGCTGCTGGCACTGTCATGGACCCCCACCCCTTCTCCCCGCAGCACCGAGGCGAGCCCCGAGCTCCGCGCGAGGATCCTCGAGTCCCTCATCGTGGCCGGCGAGGTGGCGGAGGTGCCAGCAGCCCCAGGTAAGAGATGGCCGGCTGGCAGCGGAGGGGGGGCAGCGGCAGTGAAATGTGGGGAGGCGATAGCAGCAGGTCACGGGGCGGTTTCGGCGGCCGGTGCGGTGACGGGAAGGTGCCCGCGTCCCTGCAGTGGTGTCCGGGCTGCACTGGCTCCCTGGCCGGGCACGCTGTTCCCATTTCCCTCCCTCCTTTCTCCTCAGAGAGGCTGGTTTGGGGGCATTTCTTTGCAGCCCCGCGGAAGGTTTGCAGCTGTTTTCTTGCTTAATGTCCCGGTCACTGCTCTTTGGTCCTGGTGTGGTGCAAGCGGGTCCCGCTCCCCCATTTTGGGGGCTCGGTAGGTGTGCGTGCTCGTGGTCGGGGGCTGCTGCGCAACTTGTTGTGGTGAGCAGGAATCTGGCTGCGGTCTGGGAGGAAAAAAATACCAACAGAACCTTAAAATGGCAGGATGGTGCTTGCTACAGGATCAAATCCAGGTTTATAATTTTTGACTTGCATTTAGTTTTCACGTGTGCAGAATCGCACCGCGTCCATCAACACTGCTGCTTCTCCCATGAGGCATCCCCGGGACGGGGACAAGGATGGGCACTTGTCCCCTACCTCTCCATGCATGGGAAAGGAGCTGGGAGCGTGTGTTTTTCTGCAGATCACAGAATCACAGAATCATATAGGTTGGAAAAGACCTTTAAGACCATCGAGTCCAACGGTAAACCAGCCTTCCCCCCCCAGGACTGCAGGTGTGCCCCTTTTATTACCAACACCAGCATTTGCCTCCAGCACCTCTTTGCTCTTTACTTCTGCTCTGGTCATTGAAGTCCCAGCCCTCTGCTGGCCACCTTCTCCTGGCGTGTCCTTCTTGCTTGATGGCACCTCATGTCCCCTCGGTGTCCAAAACCGAAGCGCGTGCCCCTTGTGCCCTCTGCAGCACTCCAAGGATGGGAGGCAAGCGGTCCATCCGGGTGGGGATGTACGTGGGAGGGAGGGAGAGTGCTCACTGGAGCACAAACTGCAGACCTTGAGGACTACAGAGGTCCATCCTGGTGGGATCCCATCTCCAGGCAGCCACCGAGATCCGGCTGTGTCCTCACACCGAGCTGCCCAGACCCCCGGGAGGCACAACTGCGTCCAGCCCTCCTGCTTGGAGATATGTCGGTGCTGGCCCCAGTGAATCCTGTCTCCTTGCCATGTATCTGCGTCCTTCTCATCACCCTGCCTCCCCGTGGGGCGGCCGGGCCAGGCAGGATTACAGCTCTTAATATTCCTCATATATCAGCCCCTTCAGAACTGTCATCTTATTTATTGCTCTCCCCCGAGCTCTCGCCCACGAGTTTTGTCGAGATCCGTATGGCTTTTCCACCCGCTGATTCAGATGTTGGGCAGCTGCAGCCCGGCGGTCCCCAGGGTCCCTGTCGCCATCCCCGGACCCTGCGCTGTCACCCGTCACCCCCACCCCAAACTGAGCAGAGGGGCTGGGCAGGACTCTTGGGGTCCTCATCCCCTTTCTGGGTCAAAATCTCCTCTATGGGCACATCCTGACGTGGGCACCCCACAAGTGTGGGGCAGGGCACGGAGCACCTGGGCTCACCGCCCCACGGGCTGCCTCGCCGCGGGACTTCGGACAAGTCCTGCCACCTCCCCTCTCTTTGTACCTAAAAGCGAGGATATTATTACTCGGCTGTCATCACATTAGGATGTTGGGAAGCTTAATTAAATGCCTGCAAAGCGTTTTTGAGAGCTGCAGATGAAAGGCACTATATATAAAGTGCAAAGAATTATTATTAGCGATGGAGTCCGTGCCCCGGCCCCGCTCCCACCGCCCCGGCCCCTCTGCCCCCGCGTCCCGGCACCGTGATTATTTTTGTGCGTGTGTGGAGTTGTGGTTTTATGATTATACATGTAAAATAGCTATAAATACCCTGCAATAACACAGCGGGTGTGTGCGCATAGCACAGGAATAGGAGTCGGTAGCTGACACGGAGGAAACCGCGATGTGACCTCATTCTGACTCAGGCGTAAATATACCTTGTGCGAGCGGGCGGCTGGGGGCTTTGGGGGCAGCTGGGCAGGGTTTGGGGCTGCTCCGGGGCCGCAGGGACAATGGCCGCCTTGGCAGCGAGGGTCGTGTTTTGGCTGAGGTCCGAAGCTGGCTGCTAACCCCGGGGAGGCTCCTGTGGGGTTGGGCGTCCCTCCTCTCCCGTGTGTCCTGGGGCTGATGGAGGAGGCTTGGATGTGAAAATCATCAAGAATAAAAATGTAATTTATGAAATCCGGTTCCTGGAGGGGCCAGATGCACCCAAGGATTCGCTGTGGCTGAGTTTGCTGCGTCCCTTCCCGCAGGCACTGCTCCTGGCGGGTCTCTGCAGCCGCCCGGGGACAGGCTGCAGAGGGGAATGGCACAGGATGGGTCCGTGACGGCTTCCGAAAGCTCTTCCCAGTGACTGGGGGATGCAGCAGTGGGGTCGTGCTGGAGGCACTGGTTTGCATAGGGCAATGCTATGGGTCAGTGGCAAAGCTGGGACAGAGCCTGAGGTTGGGTGGCCGCATCCAGGCCACCTCACCATGCTCTCCAGCAAGCCCTGGCACTGGGCCACCAGCCCCAGCCCAGCCCAGGGGCACGGGGACATTCCCTAGCCCCATGGGGACCCGGGGGGACACAGAGACCCCATGGGGACCCACAGCAGGACCCCAGAGCCCGGGGGGGGCCGTTTCCCGGGCAGGGTGAGGGGGCAAGGGAAAGCAAAGGGAAGAAGTGATGCAAATACCAGCTCAGCTGAAGGAAGATGACTTCATCTCCTTTTCCTCTCCTGGTGCTATTTATAGCCGCTTTAATTTACTCCCCTTTGCTTTATTATCTCTCCAGCAAGCCGTTAGCCCTCAGACAGCAGGATGCCTTTACTCACCATGCAGCACAGAATTCTGCAAAAAAAAAAAAAACCACCACCAAAAAAAACCCCAAAAGCGGGGGCGGGAGGCAGGGAAAGGCGGCAGAGCGCTGGGGGCAGGAGCATCGCTGTCCTGTGGCGTAGGTTTCTGGAGAAAATGAGAGGATTTTGGCTCCTTTTGGGGAAAAGAGTGAGAATTGGGCAAGGGAGTTGTCCCCTTCCTCTTTTAGAGCAGTGGCTGGAGGGGACAGGACCAGCAGTGTCAGGGTCCCCTCCTCACCCCAGGACGGGGGCTGCTGTTTTGCTGGACCCTGCCAGGGCAGACACCCCTTGCTGCCCCAGGACCCCCAGCCCTTGCCCCGCTTTACATGGGGCAGTGGTATATCGCCAGCTGCCAGCACCCAGCCCAAGCACCTTGAAAATACCTTCCCAAAGAGCAGGTTTGGCAGCCCCATGCTATGGGGAAACTGAGGCACGGCCTCCCCATGCAGTCACTCCCAGCAGCTCCAAAATCGGTCCCTGGGGAGGTCAGTCCCCAGATGCCCAGCCCTGAGCCCAGCACCGTGGCACCCCGCACCCCAGTGCTCAGCAGGGATGGAGGCCACAGGGCTGCGGTGGTGCTGGTGGTGGGTGACATCCTGTGACATGTCGTGATGTGACACACCGGGCACCTCTGTGACAGCATCGCCGCTGAGCAGGACTGCTGCGTTAAACCAAATTAGAAGTATCTGGCTTTGAAGTTTTTAATTAACTTTTTTCCTGTTTGCTTTCTTCTGAATCCAAGGGGAAAAGCCCATCCTCTCGCTCTCCCGGGCACACGTGTCAGCGTGCCATGGCGGAGGTTGCAGACCGGGATGCGCAGGGGGTCAGGAGGGAGCAAAGAGCTTGCCAGGAGGGGCCAGCCCAGCGGCTGCAGACCCCCGCCTGCCCGGGATGCTGGGGGCCGTGTCCAGGCACTGCCCTGCCTGCATGGGAGCATCCCCACACGGCCGCGAGCATCCCGCCGCTTGGCCTGGCACGTCGGCCGCAGGGTGCCTCCGGTTTGCGTTATCCCTTGGTGTTTCACCCCCTTGGGGCTGCCGATGGGGAGCTGATCAGGGTTAAAAATAGTCAGGCGAAAAACCCAACCAAAAATCCCTGGGCGGAGGGCAGCAGGGGGAGGCTGCAGCCAAGCGGTCGCCTGTGCTGACGACACCTGGTTCTGCCTCCCCTAATCTGCAAATAATATAGAGAAAACAAATTAACACTGGGGGGGGGGGGAAGAGAGACAGAGCCTAGCTAGCGACGCAAGATAGGGAGAGCGGCTCAAAATAACAGATCCCCGAAGGCACGGGGAGGAACATGACAGGGATCTGCGCTCCTGCCATCCCTTGTGCCTCCGCCGCTGCTCTGGCCGTCACGCAGCCCAGCCTGGTGCATCTGGAGAGGGAAAAGCCCCCGAGACGGGCAGCAGCGGGGAGGTGAGAGGTGCAGAGCTGTGCCATGGAGCAGGGAGTGCTGCTCCCACCTGCAGCAGAGGACGGGGGTCCCCCAGGCACCCAGGGTGCCCAGCTGGGAGGCAGCTGCTGCCTGACCCACTTGCAGGCAGCCGGCAGGCAGTGGGATGCTTCTGGGAGACCCCAGGGGTGCTGCCTCCGCAGCTAATTTTAGCCTGCGTTCAATTAATCATGGAGCAGGAGGGGATCGTGGCATCGTGGCAAGCCCAGCCTTTGCCGGGGCCTCTGCCAGCTCCCCTGCCTGCCCCGTGCTCACTGCTGGGAGGGCTTGGAGGAGCAGGGACCGGGGCGTACCCCCACCCCGTGAACTTGGGCTGGGGAACTAGGAGTGATCCTGCGCCGCAGTCCCCTTCCTCCAGCTAGCTTTAAGCAGCTGGGGCAGCCCTGGGAAGGATGTCCCACGGCAGCCTAGGGACAAGGGGGTGGGAGGCTTCCCTTGGCATCTCCTCATGCCTCAGTTTCCCCTCCTGGCTGGCAGAGGTGGCCTTTGCTGGTGGGGTTTCTCAGGTTGCCTGTACTGCTCCGGGCAGGCATTTTCCCGGCACGCCAGGGCTCCAGGATGCCTCCCTGGGGCGGGGAGCAGTGACACCCAGCCAGGGATGTTTCAGCCAGCCCAGACCTCTGCCACATGCCCCGGTGGCAGCTCGTATCCTGGGGGTCACCAGCTCTGGCCCCTTTCCATCCCCAAGCTCTGCAGGTGGCCATGCCCAGGCCATGGCCCAGCACCACTGGGCAAAGCTGGGGCAGGAGCAACTGCATTGCTCGGAGACCGGCAGCTTCCCTGGCACGAGGAGGGACCCTGGCAATGCTGTGGGGATACGGGGTGACAGCCCTGCCGTCCCTCTCTCCCCGTGGCAGCAACAGCCCTGCTCCACCACTCCTGGTGTCGAAAGCACGGCATGGTCCAGCCCTCCGCCGTGACAGGGGGAATGGCTCCCGACGGAAACGCGGCTCGGCTGGGATTGAAACCCTCTTCCTCCCCGCACCGTGTGGCTGGAGCTGATAACGGGCTGGCTAACCCCAAGCATTGTGTGTGCCGCCGGCCCATGACCCGCCAGGGGTTCCACTGACGGAGAGGAAACGCTGCTGCTCGGCCGGCCGGGATTCGAAGGGAGCCTCCGTGCGTGCCGGCAGCGGGGCGCTGGGGCTGCCCTGCCGTCTGGGCAGCCTTCCTTTCTTTTTGCCAGCATATGAAGTTTGGGGATGGCTCCGTCAGATCCCCACTGGTGCAAGCCCAGGCCGCTGTGCCAGCACGCGCCGGCCAGCTCTCGGCTGTATGGCCGCAAAGCTGCCGGCCTGGAAAACCCGGGGGTTCAGGGAGGTTGTCTGGCGTGGCCAGGGTTTGGCCCTTGGGGCTCGCAGGGCTCTCCGGACGGGGTTTTGTACCTGCTCAGCCTGCCTGCTCTGGAAGGCAGCTCCCGGAGGCCAGGCCGGCTGAGCAAAGCCTCCCCAACCCAGACGGAGCCACCGGCTTTGCTGTCACAGCCTGGCCAGGGCTGGCTTGTTCCTTGTGCCGGCTGCTCGCTGAGCCAAACTGCAGGAGCGTGCGTGCCAGGGCACGTGTCCTCCCAGCTCCTGCCCTCAGACACTGTCTGGGCTGGAGTCACTCCTGCTGCTGCAGTGACTCCGGCTAAACGCCACCGGCAGCTTCACAAAAGAAGATGGGGAGGGTGGCAAAGCGCTGGTCACACTGCCAGCCACAGCCAGTTTTCCAGCTTGGCACCAAAGCCAGGAGCATCCTCTCCCGCGCGGTGGCATTTCTGTCCCCTGCAGCCTGCCGGGTAGCGGACGGGCAGCGGCATGTCGCCCCGCTGCCCTTTTGTTCAGGAGATGCCAGCAAAGGGCAACGCTGCCCACGGGGGATTTCATGCTGGAGCAGGAGGGCAAAGGGTGGCTGATCCCTCCATGATCCCACCGGCACCCCTGGGCCCTGCCTCCCTCGAGAGCATCCTGGCTCTGCTCCGAAGGGGTGGGAGAAGGCAGGCTGCCCGGCACACACACATGAGCCGCTCTGGGGAAAGGCAGGATTTGTGCTTCCAGGAGGGAAAATGAGTCACGGGGGGACGGCAGGGCCGTGCCAGCAGCTGAGCGCGGGACCGGGGTAAGCGGTGACTGTCGGCTGCTATCTGGGAGGTCAGGCAGAAATGCTCTCGCAGGCCTTGCCTGGCTTTAAAATCTATTAACGTCATTTTGCCGTTCGAGCCGAGAGCCGCACAGGCAGCAGAAACATTCGGGCACGGCTCAGATCAGAGCAGGATTTCAATTACAGTAATCAAAGGTGACACAGATAAGAAACCCCTGGTCTATGAAGCCGCGACAGCTGTCCTCTGGCTCAAACCGGCACCCATCCACAGAGGCTCCATCAAAATCACTGAAGTGGTACTAGGGTAAAATTGGATTGTGAATCCATTTTCATCTGCCGTGGTGGAAAATGCTTTCCCTGCGCTCCTTGGGGAAGAAAGCCACCTTCTCAGGGGAGCAGCAAGGGAGGAAGGTGCCAGGCACGGAAGAGGGAACGTTGTCCCCAGCAAAGGCACCGATGGTCGCTTGTGGATGATGGAGGCAGCAGGAGGAACAGCTGGGATGCTGCAGCATCGCGGCTCTGCCTCCTGCTTTCCCCTCTCCCCTTCAGCCTGGCCTCGCGGAGATGCTCGTGGCTGAGGCAGGGATATGCTCAGCTCGGTGCCAGGCTCCCTGGAGGGATGGGCAGCCCTCTGAGCCCCACCGCGGCCAGAGCACCCCCGGCCGTGCTGCAGGACAGACACCCCCGGCACGGCCGAGGAAAGCCTCGGGAGAGGGTCGGGGCTTGGAGGGAGAGAAGAGCTGGCACCCTTCCTCTCTCATCCTTGCAAGTGCATGACTTGGTCTGTTGGGAAGTGCCCCAGGCACGCTTCCAGTGGGTGACCTCCCGTCTGCGCCAGCGGAGGCTGTGCAGGATCGTAGGGTGAACGCGCCGGGAGCGCGCCCACCCTTCCCGCCGGCTGGGGAGGATGCTCGCAGGGCGATGCCCAGGGAAAGCTGCCTCCTGCTCCTGCCTCTGCCACTGCTTGAATGTGTCCCCGGTCAACCCCCCTCGCTGCTTTTGTCTCCCGTAGTCTGGGGTTGCAAACCTTCTGGATGGCAGCAGGGCAGCAGCAGTGCCGTGCACACCGGTGTGCTGGCTGAGCTCCCCCGCCTGCCGCCTCCGACCCTCTCACCCCTTCGGGCTCCCACCCCCGCCTCCTCACCGCCACCCCACGGACCCACCGGTGACCACCACCACAGCGTCGTGGGACCCTGGATGCGGCCGAGCCGCGGGGGCACCCCCGGGTCCCACGCGCACAAGGGGCCCTTTCTGCTCCCGCCCCGGCACGGCAGGAGCCGGCCAAAACACAGCGGCTCTTTCTGCACCCACTGGCCCCACGCCAGCCTGGCCGGGTGTCAACCGCCTGGCCGCAGCGTGTCCCCCCCAGTGCCCCCCGGGGAGCGCGAGCCCTCTCCCGAACACTGGGGGTTTGTGCGGGGCGGCAGGGCTGAATGGCGGGTCTGTGCGGCCAGGGCTGCCAGGCAGGGAGGGAAGGCGAGCCGCTTGCCTCATCTGTTTACCTGGAAGTGGAGATCGTAGCCAGGCCCAGCTGCCGCTGCGGCGGGCGCTTTCATGCCGGAGCTAACGGGATGGGGAGTGCCGCGCTGCAGCCGTCCCCGCGCAGCCCGCAGCGTGCCAGCGATGGGGATGCGGGCAGGGACCTGGTGGTGCTTCTCTCCCTCCGTGTGCCTGCACGGTGCCGGACCCTCCTGCCCGCTGCAGCCGGAGAGCCGGAGCCTGGGGAGGGATGTGGGGATGGGGACGGGGCCCAGGCCATCGGAGGGGTGGGCGATACTGCTGGTCATCCTCTGCCTGCAGCATCACTGTGCCCCAGGGCTCTACAGGGTCCTTCCGCATGTGTCCCCATGCTGGCTGCGTCCCCGTCCTGGCTGTGTGTCCCCACACTGTCCATGGGTCTCCATCCCTTGCACTGTGCCCCTGGCCTGGCAGGGTCCCCATGCTGGCTGCGTGTCCCTCTACCACCTGGGTCCCCACCCCGGCAGCCTGTCCCCATACTGTCAGCGGTCTCCATCCTGGCTGCGTGTCCCTGCACCGTCCTTAGCTCTCTGTACTGGCTGCGGGGCCCCATATTGGCTGTGGACGCCTGTACCAGCTCTGTCCTCGTGCAGGCTGTGTGTCCCTGCACCGGCTGGGTCCCTGTACCAGCAGTGTCCCCAGGGGGACACGGAGCCACTTAGGAGCTCTGGGAGAGAGGGGCCACCCATGCAGGCAGCGGGTTTTGTCCTTGTGTGAGCCTGGACCGATGGCCACACACGAGCTGCCGGGGAGGGAAAGGGGACGATAGCGTCTTCGTCAGCACCTGCATGCGCGGGGATTAACGAAGCTGGCTCGCTGTCCCCAGGGTTCAGGTTGCCTTATCTGTGTGTATCTGTTCCTACCCAGCCACTGCTAGAGCTGTTCCCGATGCCGCACAGCTAATCCCAGAGGCTGCCAGACAGGGCAGGGACCGCTGCCTCCACCCACACCTCCGCCCGCACCCTGCCTGCGCCGGCAGGGCCAGGGGCAGGAGCTGCGCCATGACCTGCTCCTGCTCCCAGGCTGGCTGCTGCTGGAGGTAACCAGAGGCTCAGAGCAGAGGTGCAATAAGTTTGGTGTTCTGGCTCTGGCAGTACGCGCAGGGTTGGCAGGCAGGCACCTGCATTGCCTCTTATCCTGACCTCGAGGCTCGGTGACCTTCCAGTTCTCCCAGCAAAGCTGTGTCTGCCCAGTTCGGCTCCATTCATCCTTTCCTTCAGCTGAAAGAGTTACTGCCCCGTGGCCAGGGCCTGGGGACGACACCAAGTCTCTGGGAGCTCGTGGCTGTGCTTTGGGGTCGCTGAGCAGATTTCTCCATCTTTTGGATACTTCTGGCATTTGGGGAGGGGTGTGGGTGGTGGAGGAGCTGAGGTACCCTCAGAGGCTGGCATCTCACCGAGCAGCCTGGCACCGCGTCGTTCCCCAGGAGACACGGGGCTGCAGGTAGACCATTTGACCTCACGCCACGCAGATGTGGCTGCGGCATCCTTGCCGAGCATCCTCGGCTCTTCCCAAGTGCCTGAAGGACCCACGTCCCCGGTGCTGTCGGCAGGGTGCCCTCCCGCTGGCCTCTGGCACCCCTAATTCCTCCGTCCTGCGTTGGCCCTTTGTGCCCTGGGGCGGGAGGAGCATCCGGGGCTGTGCTTCAGCACCATCCCAAATTTCCGACCTGGCATGCACAGTGCCATGGCAGCGCCTTTATTTTTTCAGCTGCTTCCCTGTTTTCTTTGCAGTCGGGTTCTTTCACTGGGCGATGGCGATCGTGGGGGTTATTTGGGGAGGGTTCAGCATGCCACTGAGCAAGCAGCTTGCAGCATGGTGCCCAGACCCAGGACCTCGTGGTGGCCTGCCCTGTCGCACACCCCACATTTCGGACGGCTCCGACCCTCCCTGGCTGTGGCACAGGGGGAAAAACATCTCACCTGGGCTTGGGAGAGACTGTTCGGCTCTGCACACCCCACAGCTGCCCTGGGGTCCCAAAGCCACCCATCTCCCACAGGCTGTGTGGCTCCACGTACCACAGACATGGACTGCCCAGACTGGTGTCCCTGAGGTCACCAATGCCACCAGAGCTCTCACTCCACAGCGAGACGGTGCCAAGCCCGCTGAAGCAGGCACCCAGCATCGCTGGCATTGCTCTCGCTCCAAGGCCAGTGCCTCCTGCTCCCAGCCCATGGCTTCTCCAGACCATCTCTCCTGTCACCTCCTGACCCAACTACAGTGGGATTTAAAGCTATGGGGAAGGTGGCCTGGAGAAGGTTTTGCAAGGTGCTGGTGGGGAACGACGGCAAAGGAAGCCACCCCAGGGGAAAGAGTGGGGTCAGGAGAGCACGAGCCCCCAGGGCCCCTGTGTGAACGGGGTTTGGAGGACTGAAACCCCCAGTGACAGGGTTTTGGTAATGCAAAAAGCACCAGCCCAAGCTGGCCCTGCCAGAACAGCCTCGCTGGGCCATTTTGGGAGCAGTCATAACCGCCGAGTGGCTGCACATTTCTGAGGGGAGCTCTGCTCCACAGCCTCCAACAGCTGTTTCTGCAAGAGCCTTAAATTGAAACATCTGGAGTGTTTCAGAAAGAGAAACCTGAGTGTTTGGGGGTCCAGAACAATTTAAAAGATCCAAGACAAATTCACAAGCCATCAGGCTTGACCTGAATCTGGTCTTTTCAGTGAGGAAGCCAAAAGCCCACATCCAAGTCATTTCCTCCCAGCTTTTAGTGGGATTAGAACTGCAGTGTCCTGTGCTGGCAGGCAACCCCTGTGCTGAGCACATCCAGCCCCTGAAATCCCTTCGCGCTGGCCCCAGCGTCCATCTCGGCATCCTGACGCTTGCTGCTGCCATCACGTCCAATTTAGACCTTCTCGTGGCAGAGACCGATATAGAAGCACTTTGCAGGACGGCGCTTCCCCTCCCCGGGGAGCCGGCGTCGGCGCTTCGCTCTTCCCACTCGCCAGCTCCGAGGAAGACCGAGGAGCTTGAATTACTTTTTTCCAAGAAAAGTGGATTTGGTTTGCAGAAAGATAAGGGCTGGGGAGCAGTTGTTCTGCTCTGCTGAGCCTTTTGCCATCTGGAACAGCTTTTGGTTTCCTTCTGGATGCCCCTTCCACGGCCTGCATCAGCAGGGAGAGGGGCAAGGGGCGAGGGCATCGCTCCGACCCCCGAGGAGGGGAAGGGCGAGGAGATCTCCGAGGAGATCTCCGTCTTCTCGGAGCCAGGAGACACATGGGTCTATTCCTGTGCACCCTCTTTGCAGGGGTGGGGGAAAGTCAGCCTGGGCAAGTGGAGAGCTGGTTTAGGGAAGGGCTTGGAACAAACCCTGCTGTGCCGGTCGTGGATGTCCTCCGCCTAATCCCTTCCATGGGAATGTCAGCCCTTCCATGGGATGTGCCCGCTCTGCCTGAGCTGCCGCCTGCCCGTCCCCTTGCCGGGGTGGTGGCCATGAGCTCCTGCAGCTGCTGCTTCTCATGCCGCGTCCTCCAGCCCAGGGGTGGGGAAAGCCTCGTCTTCTCCATTCTCCCTCTTTCCCTCCCGGGGAGAAAGGTAAAAGCAAAGAAGTCAATGTCAGGGCTGGACTGACCAGGGTCTTTACACTCTGACTCTCCCCTGGGGGGAGAGCTCTCCCCAAGGCGGGGGCACTGCTAACCCCAGCCCCCCAGGTGCGGTCTCCGGTGTCTAGTAAGGGGTTGTGCTCCTGCAGCCGCTTTGTCCTCGGGGAGGCCATGAAAAGCGTCTCCCAGTGCTCCTGCTGCCTGTTCCCATGGAAGCCTGGGGAGAACTGGGTCTCTTGGGCACGGCCCTCCTCCCAGCTGGAAAACACCCTGCAGAGCTCTGCCAGGGGATGGACGTCAGCTCCCGTGGCCCCGCGCGGCTCTGCGCCGGTCGTGCCTGTGCCACACGTTGGGGTTCCCGGGTCCCCGCCGGCTGCTCGGTGGCTCCGTGCCAAACGGTTCCTACATGGTGGCTTTGATTTGGTGTCCCCGTGGCTGACACCTGGTTCGGGGTCACACTGCTGCTGCCCGGGCAGCCTGTACCGTCCTGAGCATCACCACAGCCCCTCGGCGAGCATCCTCCCCGGAGAGGCCGCTTTCTGCAATTAATCCGGGCACGGTTTATGCTAACGACTCTCCCCACTTTAAATTATAAATGGCCCTTGGCATGTGTGCACACAAACACACGTGCGCGCGCAGAGATCCTTTAAGGCCATCATTAGCTATAATTAGCGGGATCTGTCACTCATCTTTGGCAGTTAACGATGAGCCCTGAGTCAGAGGAATCCGGCGGCAGATAAAATAAACACGATTTCAAACAGTTTGGAAATAACAAGCCCTCATTAATCAGACAAGCCCCAAAGGGAAGCGCTTGGAAAAGCGGCGGCTTCTTTGCTGTTGCCGAGAGCAGGGCTGGGTGGGCTCCGTGCCGGCCCCCCCGTGCCGGCCCCCCCGTCCCACCCCCTCCCCAAACCCCCCTCTCCAGCAGGAGTGGGAAGCAAGATGCTTTCTCGCTCGGCTGACTTCATGGCAGGGCTGCGGTGTCAGAGCCAGTCAGCTCAAGCAAGAGGCCTGAAAACCGGTAAAACCCACCCAAAAAGGCTCCTGTATGGCCCCTCTCTGGGTGAAAGCAGCCGAGGCAGGATCTGGCCCCAAGGTGCGGGTGGAGGCGATGCCAGTGCCCCGCGGCGGGAGCAGGGGCTCAGCTTTGGGTGCAGATGAAGCAGCTCTGGGGCAGCACATCCCACAGCCACCGCTCACCCCCAGATGTGAAAGGCTGCACGCTAAGGGTGTGTAGAAGGCAGCGGGAGCATCCCCAGCATCCAGCTGCACAGGGCAGAGGAGGATTTGGGGAAGGGGCCGGTACGAGGGATGTTTCCTAGGGAGCAGGGGAAGCTGGGGAAGGTTTCTCGTCGTCACAGCTGCAGCTAAATCACAGCAAATAGGAGGGGAATGGGACACACGAGGCTGGATTATATTACAAAGGAGCAGTCCATCATGGGGTATTTAAAATAATCCGCTTAGATGCACAGTAGCAGATTTGGAGTGCTAAGGGAATTGAAGGCGCTGTGGCTTTGCAAGGCTGGATCAGATCTAGTTAAGATGCCACTTAGGACAGTACATCCTATCCTGCCTTGCTGCCCCAGGGGACAGGCACATGGCACCCACAGCCCCTGCAGGGCCACCCCCGCCCCACCGGGGAGGCACCCAAGGTGACACTGGCCACATCAGGATGGGTGACAATGTCCTGTGGCATCTCCCTGGGACAGGCGGCAGGTTTGGATGGTGCCAGCCGCGGAGCAGGGAGCCACGGGCTGGATTAGGCGCAGGGCAGGGGATCCCCATGAGGGGCCAAGCCTGCAGCGGGGTGAAGGAGGTGTAACTGGTGCTTGGGGTCCAAGGGACGCTGGTGTAACTCAGTGGCACCTTCATGCCGAAGCCAGCTGCCCGGCAAAAGAGCTCGGACCAGGGGATGCCCAGGGCGGAGCTGCACCCATGCTGCCAAGGGATGGGAACCTCCTCTAAGGGCATCCATGTGGCATTTGCAGCTCAGCCAGAGCCGGGGACCCAGCGTGGGGTCCCTGGCAGGCTGGGACGGGGTGACACAGGGGGTTGCATGGGGCTCTCGGTACCCTTTTTGTGGGGGGAGCTAGGGCTGGGGCTGCTCTGAGGACGGGTGGCCCCATATGCAGGGATGCCAGCCGGGCTGCTCTGCCCCTGCGTGGGCTTGCAAACCCCACAGCACGGCCGGGGGCTGCAAAGGGGGGTGGCTCCTAATGCCATGAACTAGGGGATCCTCTGCTGGGGTCTGGGGTCAGCCTGGGATCTGCGTGGGTAGGAGCGTGGGCTGTCTGAGCATCCCTGAGCATCCTCGCACTGCTCCTCTGAGCCGGGGCTGAAAGCTCAGCCCCGGCTCAGAGAGGGATTTCATCCCAGCAACTTCATCCCAGGCAGGCATTCCCCGAGAAGAGCATCCTTCCAAGAGCAGAGGGTTTCCACCTTGGGCTGGCACCTCCAGGCTGCTCTGATCCTGAGGGGTTCAGCCTGCAGTGGCCCCGCAGAGCCAGACCCAGCAGCGGCCTCTGAGAGCTGGGCAGCGTTGCCGGACGTGACCCCGGCGTGGAGCTGGCCATCCCACTGCCCATCCCTTTGCTCCCAGGAAGGGCAGGGCCCAGGAACATGCCCACAAAACCCGAGGCTGCACATCAGATTAGGCCAGGGGACTGCCTGCCCCTCTCCTTGCCCTTAACCTGTGCCCTCTGTGCCCCGCTGACCCTGCTGCACTGCCACGCTCGACGCGAGGGCTCATTCCTGTGGGTTTAACCACTGTCCCCAGCTCCCCTGAGCATTAATCCAAGGGAGGATTAAGGTTAACAAGCTCCTGGAGCCACCCAGCCCTCATGCCTCCCACGATGGACCACTCTGTCCTGGCCCCAGAGAGGGCACAGTGCCCTGCTGTCCCCCTGGGACTTGCTGCTGTCCCCCCCGAGCCCCCCAACCTCTCCTCCGCCAGCATGCATCTCACTGGGGTTGCACGGCATGTGTTCGTCCCTTCCCAAATTGGGGCCCACAGGCCATCCCTGGGGCTTTGGGGGCTTCCTAGCCTCTGTGAGCATCTTCTCCCTGCTCCCTGCAAGCCCTGGGGTGGAGACCGGGGTGGGTATTACCTTCTCCCCCCACTTCTCCCCTGACCCCCTGGGCACTGTGCTCTGGGTCACTCGTTCCTAGATAGCTCCGTGTTTGTGATGACTAGTTTAAATGCACGGAAAATAGCTTAATCCTTGGTAAGCCCCTGATCCCTGCCTGCCTTGTGCTCCCCACGAGAGCCCCCCACTCCGGCCATAATCCCCAGGGAGAGGTCATCTGCACACCCTCCAGCCCTTGGGACAAGGGACCCTCTCCAGGGCACCCACGAGCTCCCGGGGCTGGCATGCGGGTGCTGGTTAGCCTTGCCCAGGGAGTCCTCTGTCACCTTCAGGGGATGGTGGGGACATGGCCCCCAGGGATGCTCCTGCCATGGGGTGGGATGGCCAGGGCAGGGAGGGTCACAGGTGGAGCTGCCACCCTCCTGTGCCCACCTTAGTGCCACCAGCTCCAGAATAGGGGTTTTTAGAGAGAGCCAGATGTTACCTATTTGTATATAGTTATGATTTTTTTTAATTTCTGTGTTGGCTTCCTATACGCTTCACAGTGAGCAGAGCCCCCAGCCTCCCAGTCCCTGTCCCCCCCAATCCCTGCCCCATCCCATCCAGGGGGGCTTCCCAGGGCATGGAAGTGGAGGAACCCCCGGCTTGCAGGGTGAAAGAGGGCCCTGGCTGTGCCCCCAGCCCCATTTCCCCAACGCCGGGAGCTTCTGCTGCCTTCACCTGCCCTGACCCGCAGCCCCAGAAGCTGTAATCCCCCTCCTGCTGCACCCACAGGATCAGAGGCTGCCAGCGCCAAACCCATCCCGGAGAGAAGAGGGCACCCAGGGGGGGATGGTAATAAACCCTAATGACACCCTGGGGAGAGGAGGAGGGCGACAGGCTCTCCCCAATCTCTTGGGTCTCTAAATAGGAAAAAAGGAAGAAAAAAATCCCTGTTTGCAGAAGTGTCTCCTAGATGTATAAGAAGTAAAGACAATGCTGGGGTAGAGGCTGAGCTGAGCTTTTAACCAGCCAGATTACACTTAGCAGAAGCATTTACCTCTGCCTCTAATCTGCCTGCCACAAAGACTTGCTAACTCCTTCCCGGATTTAACTGGAAGGCTTGAACTCTTCCCGCAGAGGAGAGAGTTAAGCTTGGGCTGGTGCTGGAGGGCTGCGGGGGCCAGGGTCAGCGCTCCCCCCCAGGCACATCAAGTTTGGGCTGGACGTTTTAGCCAGACTCAATTTTTTTCTGGCAAGCCAGTCCTGCAGGCAGGACGGGCAGGAGAGGGGCAGGCTCCGGGAGCCCCTCGGTCCCTGGGAGCTCGGTGCTGGTGGCTTCAAAATCAGAGCCTGTGCAGCGCGAAAAGTTGGACGTTTCCAAGCAAAATCACTGCTGCTTAAACACAGAGCAGAAGCGAGAGCTCTGAAGGAGCCACCTGGCAGGCGCAGCTCCTCTTGTTTTCAGCTGGATTTCTTGCAAGAACAGAAAACATCCACAGCCGGGGCTGGGTGGCTGGGGCAGGCGGGGGGAGGCTGCTGCAGAATACGGCCACGCTCCCGACACCCGGGGCCGGTGTCCCCGGGCTCCCCTGACTCCCGCACCCCACCCCAGAGCAGCCACGTCCTCCATCGCCTGCGCTGGATCAGGCCCATCAGTCCTCAGAGCCCAGGGCACTGATGCCTGCTGGCGGGCGCTGGCACCAGGGCTGCGTGCAAGCAGGATCCGGCCCTTTATGAGTATTCCCTCGCAAGATGCTTCACCTCTGTGCCAGGGAGGGGAGAGACAAAAATCCCAGCTCTTGGCTCCGCAGCACACCTCTGTGGCACCCCCCAGCCCAGTGACCCCGCGCCACTGCCGGGGGCCACGCGCCCTGTTACGGGATTTCGGCGGGAGGCTTTGGGGCAGGGGGACGGGGACGCGGCACGGGCTGATGTCACCGAGCTGGCCGGCGTTGGGCAGCCCGTGGCTCCGGCAGCGCTGCCGGCACAAGCGTCTCTGCAGCAGCCCACCGGTGCAATCTGCCGGCAAAGGCAGCTCGGCTGGGAGAGGGGCCAGGAGAAGGGCTGGAGCGGCCGCCGGTGCTGGCACAAGCCCGTCTCGGCTCCGCAGGACCCGGCCTGAAGGGCTGCCCGCCCTCGGTCTCGCCCTGCGCCGCCAGCACTAAGCCCTGAGTGCCAGGTTTGCAGGCTGAGGCGGGAAGGAAGCATGAGCCGAGACAGCAGAGCCAGGGCTGAAACCTCCCCTGACTTCTGGGAACTCGGCGGTATCGGAAATTTCCCTCCCGGAATGACTGCGCAGGAGGGGACGGTGAGTCCCCTCGGCCAGACCTCGCACGGCCTCCCTCCATCCGGCAGCACCTCCCGGGGTGCGGGGGGTGCGGGGGGTGCAAGCCTCCGGCGCAGCCCAGGCCAGGGTGACACAGATGGCCACCGCGCCGCCACCACCACCCCAGCACCGGCTCCTCGCACAAAGGCCGGAAGCCGGGCGCAGCCGGGGGGTTTCCCGGCTCAGCCGCGGCCGCGGGTGCCCCAGGGCTGAGCTGGCTGCCAGCCAGCGGCGCCCAGCCCAGCTTCTGCGTGCCTTTGCTGAGCTGCTCAAGCGGTTTCTTGACTCTTGGGACTTTCCCTGCCTTTCCTCTGCCGGCACAGCCAGCTGCCCCAGTGCCACCGCGCTGGGACCAGCGTGCTGGCCTGGGGGCTCCCCTGGGCACGGCAGCAGCTGTAGCTGCCCCATCTGGGGTTAATGTTCACAGCATCGCCATCGAGCGTTACGATGGGCAGCAGAAAGCACCTGGCAAGAGAAAATCCACCTCATGTGTTTCCAAAGTTGGCGCTGGGACCTGCGCCGGGCTGAGGGCACCGGGCTGCAGCCAGCAGTGCGGGGCAGCCGGCCACAACGGCCCCGGCTGCAGCAGGAGCCGCGGCTGCGCCGGTGGGGGAGGACATCGGCCCCCAGCAGGTCCTGGCCCCACCACGAGGTTTTCTGCCCTTCGGGATGTGTCTTGGGGCAAACGGCTGCTCTGGCCACAGGATTCTGGCAGGGACCATGTGCGTAGGGCTGCCGTGGCAGGTGGGCGTCCCCTCCGGTGGCGTGCTCCAGCCTCCTGCATGCCAGCTTCTAGAAATCACCTGAAATCCTACGTCAAAGGTGCCCCCAGCACCTTGAAGGCATCTAGGCAGGTTTCGGGCCCACCTCCTATGTTCGCTCCTGTGGTAGGTGAGCTCTACAAATGCCACCAGGTGCATGAGGACACTCTGCAACCAGCTCCATGCTGGAATGGGGGTTGTTGCTGGAGAACAAGAAAGCGTGATCTGGTCACCAAAGCTTTTGGGTGATGAAGATACGTCCTCTTGGGACCGTTGCCTTCCTAGTCGAGGCGCAGGGCTCCTGCCTACGCTGCACTTCGTTAGCTGCCGCCTGGCACAGGGCTGAGCGGTGATGCCCACAGGCATCACCGCCGTGGGTCCCTCCTGTCTGAACCCCGCAGACTCTCTGAATATCAGAAACTCCAGCTGTGCTCTGCCATCCCCGCCAGCCGCTGGCTCCCCTGAAATCCCATCCCAGGGAAAAAAACCTTCTGAATTTCCCCTGGGAAACCAACAGCACTGCACGCTGGGGTAGCAGGAGGGGAAGGGGGGGCTGTTGCTGGACCACAGGTCAGAAGAGTCAGCCAGGTTTCCTTACTGGTAGCCCCAAATTCACAGTGACCTAGCCCTGGCGTGAGCGGAAAATTAGCCATCCCTAATGACGAGCTCCATGGCCGTGCCACAGCATCCCATCCCTGCAGCAGCAGCCCCCCTCCAGCTCCTCCTCCCACACACCCAGCCCCAGGTGAGTGTGCCCCAAGGGGTCCAGCGTGCAGACGGGCGGGCTCCGACCAGGGGCAAACGGTTGCGTTTCCCGGCTATGAGGTGACAAGCGGATCTGCGCTATCAGGCTGCAAAGAGCAGGAGCTGACTATGGAGAGAAGCAGGTTTGCAGGCAGGAGGGGGGTATCCCGTGCCCAGCCGTGGGACCCCCGCCCCATGCACACCCTGCTCCCCTGCCCAGCCCTGGCAGGGCTGGTGCCTGTGGGTGCAGCTCCACGGGATCCAGAAGGAGACAGGGACCCCAGAAATGGTGAGAACTGTCCCCAGCTGGGGGTTTCCAGCCAGCGCAGAGGCAGGCGAGCAGGGTCCGGTGTGTGTGCAGTGTGTATACATGTGTGTTACAGACACCCAGGAGCCCACCTCCCCCCTCTTTTGCCACTTGTATTCCTCACCCACTGCCTCCCTAACAAGCAGCCCACCAAATTTCAATGCCTTCACTCAAACAAACAGCAGCAACCTCTGGGAAACGCTTTTCCCACGGGCTGGGGGCCGGGGCAGGCGGGCAGGGCTGCAGAGCCCCCCCGGCTCCCCTCCTCCAGCCTGCCGGGCAGGGGGCCAGCTTGGCTCCCATGGCCCTTTCTGCAGGCAGGGCTGGTATGTTCACCACAAGCTATAGATGGCCCGGCTGCCGCTTACAGTAAATCTGAGTAAGTTGTTTTGGGCAGAGCATTTGAAGTCCCGCAGGCAGCAAACCGGCCGTATCCTACTGGCACAATCATCTGCCGCAGGCATCTCCTGTTTCCAGCACGCCCCTTGGCTTTCCCAGCACTGACCCGCCGCCTGTCAGCCTCCGTCATCGGCGTGAAGCCGCTTTCCCAGGGCTTCCCCACCTTCCCGGAGGCAGCCGATGTCGCAGGGAGAGGAGCTGCATCTGCCGTCACCCCCCTTGCTTTGGCTCCAGGTGTGCAGGAAAGCCAGCGACGAAGGATGCTGGGGCACTCAGTGCGTGCCAGCACGGTCCCACAAACTGCTGCCCGGCCACCCGCTTGCTGCTTCTTTCTCCCATTGCTGCCCTCTGGCCATCAGCTGCAATCTCCAGCGGAGGGACTGGGGGATTTTTCTGCTTTCTTGGGTGAATGTGAAACCTTTGCCCCTGCGGTGGCCAGCAGATGAACTTGAAGTGCCACTCAAGCATTTCTTTAAGGGCTTAAGTGGGATTTACGTGGTGAAGATGCCTGCTCCAGCCCTCTTCATGGATGGGCAACTCCAAGCATTGGGAAAAGGCAAGATTTGGCTTAACCAGAAGAATTTCTCTGAGCCCTCAGGATCACGTTTTGCATTTTTCTGTCCCTTATCCACAAGGATTTTCTCCCTCCCCACTTGTTAAGTGAAAATTACTAAGGGTCTCATGTCACCGGTGATGTGAGGCTTGGGGCTGCAAGGACTGTCCCACACCTCACTTCACATTTGCACCCGAGTCCAGAGGAAGGTGAGGTACACGATGGCAAGAGATTCAGCCCCGTCTGTTGAATGACCAAGAAGCAACAGCAAGCACGGCACTAAGTTGCCCAAGGACAGATCACCTCCCAGATGCTGAGCCCTGCCATCCCTGACACAGCGGCCCGGAGACACTGCCCCGGAGCAGCTCTGCCACCCCCATGGCATCTTCTGCATTTGGCCCAACCCTTCCCAGCATGGGAAAGGATGCACAGCAGACACAGGCAAGGGATTTTCCAGGGTGGGAGCTTGCTCCTAGTCTGGTTTTTCAGAAGCAGTCTGCAAGCTTGTGAATCGGAGGTATTTCTCAAGTTGGTTCCTGCAGTAGAAGTGATCAAATAATTGTTTATACACTCATCTGGCCCAACGGCTCATGCTCATGGAGCAGAAACGTGCTGTCAAGGCTGCTCGGATGTGGTTCCCCCATGATGCTAAGGCATGTTTTTAAGAGGAAGATGTTGCGGCCGTAGGTGCCTTTCCAAGGCAGAGCCACGCCACGGTCCGGGCACGCTGCTGGCCAGTCGCTGGGCAGGATTCGTGCCGCCTTTCTCTCCATCGAGCCGCAGGAGAGTCGTACCGGGCAGCGTGCTTTCCCCTGTTCCACTTGCCCAAGAGGGTGCTCTTCTCCAGCATCTTCTCCACCCCTTGTCCTCTCCTTCCGTCTTCCACCAGTTTGCAACTCTGACAGCCCATCTCTGGCTCTCCCCACCTCCCCGTGCTCCCTATGCTTAAGCAGGCAACCAGAACAACCCTGCTGCTCCGAGTGAGGATGGAGGACATGCATGCCCATGGGAAAGTCAGGCTCTCCCAGCGGCAGCCTCCTCCAGCCCCCAAAGTGACGGTGACGTGAAGGTTTCTATTCAGACCAACCATTTTTTCAGGCATTTGTAACCCCCTCTAATGTGTTTTTCTCTCTCCTTTGAGGGTGGAATTATTCTGGCTTTGTGCAAAAACCAACTGTGAAGTGCTCGGGGAGTGGAAACCTCCCATTATACTTTTGAAAAATAATATTAATCTTCCCTCTCCTTTTATGAAGAGCTCTCTCCCCAGTGGCTCAGGACTGGAGGTAGGCATTTGATGTGGAAATAGCCCTTGCTGAAAAAGCCCTTTTGATGTTTGATTTTCACAGGGCCAACTCCAAACCAGCCGCGGGGGGCACGGGATGCCGGCGGGGCTGGGCCCCAAAGGGTGCCCAAGAAGGACACAGGGCAAAGGGGAGGTCGGCCAGACCCTTATGCTGCCTGCCTGCCATTTCTCTGAGCAACAGGCAGGTGTTTCCAGGCTTTCAAAGACAATAAAACCAGAGGGATTTCCATTCATAAAAACTGCCCTTGGTCTGATGCAGCTCCAGGACCTAAGGCGGGTGCCCAGCCTGCAGTGAGCCAGAGTGACGGACGCAGCTCTCGGCCATCCATGGTGGCCAAGAGCACAGTGGCACCGAGCTCTGAGGTCCCATAAGCATGGCTGTGCTGGTCCTCCTGTTGCCTCCTGCACCAGCCATGCCCCGCTCCCTGCCACTGCCCGCAGCAGGAGCTGGTGGCTCTGGCTAGGAGACACTCACGCTTCCTAAGAGCAGGTCTCTACCCCTTTGCCCAGGGCAAGAGAGACCGGGCATCTCCCCATCAACTGCAGAGACCAGAGAGGAGTGCAAGCAGCAGAATTTGGCCTCAGCTGCAGGAATGCAACGGCAAAGGGAAGGAGAGGACACACTGGCTGATGCCATCACCCGCCGGGCTCCCCAAAACGCCTGTGCTGAAATCCACCCGCTGCGGGGAGCCGGGGCCACGGGGCCGTGCCATGAGGATGAGGATGATGTGCCTGAGCTTGGTGTGTGTGGAGGTGGGGGCAGGTTACCTGGACCGCTGCAGACTTGGACAGCATCTGCAGGTGACAGCATCCCCATTCCTTGCTGCAGGGACACAGAGGACGGTGAAGCGGATGCTCGCTTTGGGATCGAACCACTGTCTTGGAGCGCCTGTGGTGGCAGGGAGCCTGGTCACCCATTTGCTTCTTCCAGTCTGACATTGCGCCTAGCTCCTTATTTAGTGGTTTTAGTATCCACCAACTTTGCCTCCTGTAGCGCAGCAGAGCTTTTCTCTCCTTCCCCTGCCTCTCCCCTCCTACTGTTTTCTCTCATTTAATTCCTCAAAGCACTTTGAAGAAGCCATTCATCTGGGAGGTATTGCCTAAAACAAAGTTGTATTGTGTACGTTTGGTCAAAGCAAGATAAGAGCTTCCAAGCGGCAGGGCAGTAAAGATGGCTTCTTCAGGTGCTGGCAGCTCTCACAGAGCGCGCAGTGTTTGGGACGTGTTAACCCACTGGCCGGGATTTGCATAGGTACAATACCCCTCTTCACTTTCTGGCAGGTTCTTGGCCTGGGAACTGTTGTATTAAACCTTAGACCAGTATGTTGGCCCGGTAATCAGTATCACACTATTTACTTGGTCTCTCCCCTTTTTCTTTTCGGAGACAATAAACATTTTATGCTTTGTCAGCAGAAGGCAGGGCGAGAGCTCACCCTTCGGGGTGTCCCACTCCTCCTGGAAGCTGCAGGCACCCAGTGCTCCGGCAGCTGCCGGCTTTGCCTACGCTCTGCAAAGAGCTCACGTCCAGTGCGTGTTCATGGCATCGAGAAACAAAAGTTTTTGCACTTCTGTCTCTACCAACCTACGTGTTGTGAGAGAGACCCAGCCGCCTTTTTACCCAAAAGCTTTGTCCTCGGTAAAATCTGAAGATTTTGCAAGTTTTGTTTGATCATCAAGGAACAGAAGAACTGCCGGACATCTGGAAATCCTGGACGTGAGCACCATGCCGGCACAGCTCAGCCCTAAGGCACGTGCTTAGCAAGACCAACGCTCCCGGGAGGCAGGGGACCAGCCGCACACATGCTGCACAGTCCCTCCATGCACGGGTAGTAAAGCTGATGCCTTCCAAATGCTCTGGATTTGTTGCACGTTTAGAGGACATCTGTGCTGCACAGGCACTGATGGGCTTAGGCTTCCAGCAAATGGCTGAAGGATTTACCTGGTGTGCTGGAAAGCTGAACTTCATGCTGCGGTGGCTGATCTACCAGCACGTGCCCACCAACAGCTATGCCACTGCAGCCGGGACGTAGCGAATCTGTGAAATTTTGGGATTTGATGGTGAGAAAGTCCCGTCTGGTGGTGCAAAGCGGCGTGGTGGTTTGCAGGGATGAGGGAGGTGTTTTCCTGCCTGTTTCTAGAGGATGCCTAGGACTCCACAGGCAAGCATGGCAGCAGAAACACGGAGTGAGTTCTCGGTGCTCTAAAGTCCCACCTGTCCTCCAGGAAATTAATATTCTTCCCTTGGGAACCCAGCGTTATTCAACCAAATTCCACCTTCGAGTTTGGAAATCTTCAGCAGGGAAAGAACCTTAATGCAAAGGACTTAATCTGCAAGTTGCCTTTGCTCAAGCCCTCCCTGCCCATCACCTTGGCTGGACGAGGAAGGCACCGCGTTCATCTGCTGGTTTTTAAATTATTACCCTGCACAGCTCTGTTTGTATTATTTCCACACTTAGCGTTCAGAGGCTGTTCTTCTTGCGCTTATTTACTGTAAAGCAAAGAAAGCCAGGGAAAATGATCTCCAAAGCAAATAGAGCCATGTTTCCATTTGGGAAAACTTAGAGGGAAAGCGCGTGTAGCTAAGCAACAATGCGTGATGGTAAATGGGTCACTTTCCAAGGCATGAATTGCATGTGGATAACTGCAAGGAAAACAACGCCAGCCAACACGCTGCCGACGTTCGAATTCTTGGCCTAAGCGATTAATAAGAAATGAGATGACTCTTCAATACCCCCGAGAGCTCCATGGGTTGTTATGGGTTTTTTCTCCCGCTTTCGATCTCCACCCAAAACCTTGGGTGGAAGTCTCCATTACTGCAGCTGGGCAGAACTCTGAGTAGGGATGCGTTGCAGCGAGGTTCTCTGGACCCGAAGAGCGATGGGTCAGCTCCACCGCATCCCAGGGAAAGGGACGGGGACAAGGGCATCCCATGGCAGGACTGGGGAGTCAGCCATGAGAAACTTCCTTCTGTTTAGGGCCAGAGTGAAGCCAGCATTCACTCGTGCATTAGCACCGAAGCTTCATCTCAACCTCTCCCCCAGCAGCACATAGGGATGGCTTTGCTCACTTATCCTCCCTGGGAAACTAGATAATCTCCGCTGCAAGAAAAGGGGGGTGTTTTCTTACCGTGGGGTAACATGTTATGGATATACGAGGGTACTAGTACTAGGATAACACTAACTATGGGATTGTAAAATCATTCAGGAAGCCAGGAACGGGAAAGTTTGCTGGAAGATAAATAGGTGAGGTCATGTTTGGTTGGGGGCATAACATCCACGTCACGTAGCTGCTGTGTCACGGGTGACAGTGCCTGGCTCAGCCGCGGGTGAAGGGTTAGGGAACCCTTCAGGTTTGCATCCTAGGGCAGGAAAGCTGTGTTGGGGTTTTTTTTTTTTATAATAATAACAAATCTACAGAGTTCAAGCTTTGCATTTGCCGAAGTGACCACTCATCTGGGCTTTTCCAGAATTCCTCCTACCGGGAATGGTGCCACCTTCAAACCAGTGCTGGTAATTCAGCCTGAAGGTCACCAAGTGGGATGGCAGCAGAGCAGGGATGAGACCTCGCTTTTCCTAGACGTGCCGTTGATTTCCTCTTCCTGCCGCTTGCATTGCTGGCTGTGATCAAAACATACACAGCAATGTTTATTAAAAAGAAAGAGTTATTGCAGGAAGGTATTGGGATTATTTCTTTCCTCCATGAATAAAGTTCTACACTTCCTCTTAAAATCAGACGTGAGGAATTTACAGAGTGGTTATTGTACATTCCTTGGGAAAAAAAAAAATCTGAGCAAGTAGTTCCAGTGCATTAAAGCAATGAATAGAGGAAGTGAAAAATATTTTAAATTCCTATACAGTGTTACATTTCAAAAATGTCCTGGTTTAGGACATTAGAATATTGGGGGGGGGGGGGTGGGTGCTTTTTCTCTCTCTTTTTTCCCCTCTAATTTCTCTGAACTTGTTACAACTCTCCTTCCATTTTGCTCACCATTTCCAAGCGACTAAATAGAGAGAGGCCTGGAACGATGACAGAGATGCGAAGTGCACAAAGGGACCGGAGTGTGGTCTGATAATTCTGTAATTGGAGCTGCTCGAGGCAAAATTTTTTTCAAGCCAGTGTAAATGGGGATCGCTGAAACCCTTAACAATCGGTCTGTCAGGCTGCTTCTTTAATGGATTGCTCTGTTTAACTCTGTTTGTCACTGGCAAGATGACAAGAGAAATTAGTGTACTGGAAAATATAAGGTAACTGGCAGCTCCCCAGCCCGGTTCCATGGCCCCGCAGACCCCGGGGTGCCGCAGCGCCGGAGCCCGGCTCACCGGCTGCTCTGCCACCTCCATGGAGGAGGAGGAGGGGAGTTTGCAGCCTCCTGCCCTTCCTAGGGGTAGGAAGACCTGCAAAAATACCCTGCGGCTCTGGGACTGACATAGTGAAGAGTGCGGAGGAGAAGGGAGGTCCCCTCCATGGCTGTGGGGTCCCTGAATTGCCGTGCACAGCTGGCTGGCTGGGGTCGGGGTGGGGAGAGCACCTAAGCATCCTGCCAGGGCCAAGTCGCAAACCCTCCATCAGCTGCAAACCGGCTTTGTCTTCTGCTTTTACACCACGGATATTTTTTTTTTTTTTTTTAAGCACTATGGGTTAATGTCAGTCTTCTGGGGGCGTTGGGCGTAGGGTGGGAGCACTCGCCATTAGAGAAGATGCTTCCAGTGTGTGTGAGCGTGAGCGTGCGTGAACGCATGTGAGTGCGTGCAAGCGTGCGCTGCTTTGGAGATGCTCCGACACCTCCATTGTTCACAGCCAGCCTCTGAAATTTGGCAGCGACGATGCCCCGAGGCTAGAGATGTACCTTTCGCTTTTCCCATGAAATTCCATTCTGGTTTGGCTGAGTTATAAAAAAAAAAAAAAAAAGTTTGAAAATCACCATTTCCCTTCTGCTGCCTACATTCCTCAGGAAAACTTTGGCAGCCTGTCAAAACAATAACTGAACGTGAACTTTCTAAAGAGCTGGCCCGGTGCTGTCTGCCAAAGCAGCAATTCAGCACAGCTCAGCGCGGCGTGTCCTTTCCCTAACCCCCCCGTGCCCACCCCCTCGCACACCCATCCCCGGGCACCCTTCGGCGCAGACGTGTCCACCCCAGACACCAGTGGGCAGAGCACGGGGTTGGCATACGCTGCCCGGCTGCAAAAGCCACACACACCTCCTCTCCCCTCGCAGGAGAGCGGCTTTCCGCTTCCAGCCCCGACCGTTACTCCTGCGATTTTTGGGGCAGAAACGTCTGGAGCAGCGAGGAAAGGCCAGTCCAAACTTTGCTGAGGAATACTTTAGGTCCAGCTGCAATAACCTACGTTGTAGACCTTTATTTAAAAGATCTTATTCTTTTTTTTTTTAAATGTTATTTCCTATGTTGAAAGAATGTTGTTTACAATGCAAAGCCAAGTGCTTTTAAGTTAGGAAATGCCTAATGTATGATTCCTTGCAAGCTCAACTCCGTCCGTGTGCATTGTGCTACGACCTTTACGTACGCGAGCCCCTATTTCGACCTCTTTCCTTGTCGTGTGGATGTGGGAGAGAAGAGGGCACAGGCTGCTCCGACAGCTGTAAATAAGACACTTCCTAACATTGAAGTGTTTCATTTGAATGTTTTTGCAGACCGCATATTATTCTTTAATACAGGTTTTTAATGCAATGTATAATTTTCAAACCAAAGCACCCGACCGGCACACTTGCCAGAGTTTTTCCTCACCACAGAAATGCGGCCGCATCTGGGGTGGAGCGAGGCAACTGTTTTGCAGCCTATTAGGACATAAAATGACTCTAAAGCACAGAGGAGGCAGCATGGCCCTTGTTAAAACCGCCCATTACATTTCACATGAAGGTGCAGGAGGATGTGGAGAGGGAAACTACTGCTACTTCACCCCTGCAGGGGTTAATACTCTTAATCTGGTGGCAAATGCTTTGTGGCCCTGGGGTATTTTCAGGGCTCAGATGGTACAATTCAAGGGAAAGATGGCGCTTGCACCATCCCCGTGCGGCCAGCATCACGCTGGCTCAGGAAGACAGGATGAACCTCTGCCTTTCCCACCACTTCTTCTCCTGCCAGCAAGCCCCAGGTTTAGCTTGCAGCGCACAGAGCCGTGCTGAGACCCCAGAGGCAGCGTCTGAGCCAAAGACGACTAACCCTCCTGCCTTCCCTCAGTCTCCTCGTCACCAGGAGGTGAGAAACAGGCAGGAATAATCCGTTAACTAAACCAAACTGCCATGACTGGTTGTTCTCATGCTGTTACTTGCAAGATGGGGCCGCCCCCGTGGGAAGCTGGCCACCAATTACGGTAGATATTCTACAAATCCTGTTGTCTGTGCAGCGAAAGACTAGTAATTTTGTGTAGCATTTACTGCCGGCCAGGGAGTTGTCCTTTCCAACATGAACTCAGCTCTACCTTCTACAAGCTCCCCTCCAGCAGGCCCTGAGTTTGTGCTACCGGTGAAGCTCATGTTTGGATCTTGGGAGTGGCCAGGAGTCTCCAGCCTGCCCCAAAAATCTCTCATCGTTTTAGTGCATTCAGCTGGCAGCACTGTGGATTCAGCCCCCCTCCCTCCTCCACCCCTCCAACTATAAAAGCCTGTTGTGGCCTACATTCAGCTGTCGGATATCACATTATCATGGCTCGGCAAAGAGGAAACCAAGCAGTTTGGCACAAATGGCTTTTCTGTGTTCAGCCTGTTCCAGCGCGGGTCCGTTCGGCTCCTCCTGAAGCACATGGAAGCGCTCAAAACTTCAATATTTAATCTTGCCTTGAAATGCAAATTGTCAGATCCAAGGAAATGAAAGCGAGTGAATGCATGGCCGTCAACACAGGGACGTCAGGGAGGCAGCAGATGCTCCGCTCGCTTCTTGCCTTTCAGCCTTAGCGTGGGGCACCATGACCCTTTCTCAAGCGCTGTGCCCCCTGCTCAAGCATCGTCGTCATCGCCATTGTTTTATTTCAGTGTTTGAATGTAGCGTTTCCCGACCTGAGGTGATCTAGTGCTCAGCCAGACCTTGAGCATCCCTGAGCGCTTGGCATGCTCCTGGTTTTGTTTCTGTTCTCCGAGGGCACTGCCGTGATGCTGGATGCTCAGACTTTGTGCCTATGGAGGAGAGACGCACAGGCAGAGGGGATTTTGCAGTGTGTAAGGCAGCGCATGTGTCTCCCTCCCTCTCCCCCCCTGGCATGCACATGCACACAACCGCTTGACCCTATTGCAAGGCAGGCAGTGTGGTAGGAAAGGGAGCGCCCCATGCATGCGTGTTGGGAGCCAAGTAATCCTAGATATATTATAAGCACAGTTTTGAGAAATAAAAACACATTAATATTCTGTCCTCTCAAGGCATTATCCTCCTGTTTACCATTACACACAATCCTTTGCCTTAAATTGCATCTTTGATTAAAGCAGCAATGAGAGAAACCAGTGCTAATAACAAAATGTATTCTGCTTTAAATCACTAAAGTGAAAACATCAATAAGCTGTAACCATCAGTGCCGCCATGAAAATGAAGGCAACCACCATGGGAAACAGCAAGGATGAAATCCACTTTGCCAGCATAAAAGCCAAGTAATTAGGTCTTATGTGGGTGGAACTTATAATGAGGTGCAGGAAGGGGGAAAATGAATTTCAACCCGAGCCTGCCTCCTCCTTCCCCTCGTGCCCCTGCCAGAGCTGCTAATCCAAGTTTGGGGGCTGCGGTAGGGACAGGAGCCCCATTTCTCAGCTCCGCAGGGTCTGCAAAGCAGCATCCGCATCTCCACCCGCACCCACCGCCCAACCCTTGTGGGGCTGCTCTGCAGCCCTGCCCCACGCACCATTGGTGGGCCCCGGATGGTTTGTACTCGGTACCAACTTAAATTTCACTGGGGGAGAGGGGTGTGCTTCCAAGGAGGGCATCTCACTTTGAGCAAGCTCGAGCTGATACATTGCATCAGCCCAAGAAGTTTAATTTAAAAATTAGAAAAAGGAATCGTATCTGGTTATCATGGATTAATCAGAGTTTGTGGATGGGGATATAAAATTAATTTATCTACAGTGAGTTATTTGAATCAAAGCCCTGTGCTCCTCTGCAGCTGTCCATCCCCCAAGGAGCTCTATTACTGGAGCAGCACTGCTCTCAATTGCTTGCCATGGAAGTTGTGATACATCAGCAAACTTCAGATCTTCTGCGCCCAGCTCTTACGTTGGGTATAGTCTTTCAGTTATTCAATGTTGCAGTCACCCTCTGCTTCACCTAAGCCAGGAGTATGTTTTCAGGAGCTTTCTGCCTGGTGCTAGAGCAGGAGAAATTATTCATAATTTTCTCTTCCATGCTTTAAAGTGCAAATAAAGCAGACAACTTCAGTGCTGGGTTTTCTAACATACCCTGGCATCTCTGCAGCAGATCAAGGTGCTCGTCTGTCCTTGTGCCTGTGACACTGGTTGGAAGTCTCCAGAAAGGGCTTTTAAGGAAAAGGAAATTTATCAACAGCTGTCATTTTGCCTTTCTTTAAGGATGCTTCGCCACGCTAAGACCGAGGCTGGCTGCCGAGCTGGCTGTATTTCTGCCTCCCGCCGGTGCTTGTGGGCTGTGGGCTCAGGGTCTGGCCGTCGGGATGTGGCTGGCAGGCAGGGTGAGGTTCAGTTTCGGCTGTGTTTGCAGTTCAGATTTATCCCAAAGCTTGTGAGAGGCAGCCATCCAGTTTGGTGCCTTTTCCTCTGCTCCCCCCCCCCCCCCCCCCCCCGCCCCTGGTTATGTCGCTAGAAAGAGCATTGGGTTTCCCCAGGGGTCACACTCTAGTTAGCAAATGGTTATGATACCCTCCGAAACGCTCAGGTTATTATTTGGAATACACAGCAGGCAGCTGCCAGGGACCTGCAGAAGTAAGGCAGGGGAGGAGAGCCTATGTTTCTGGCGGCAGCAGCAGCAGGGCAGGCAGCTGGGAGGTGGTGCGGCAGGGGTCGGCCAGCCCAGGCCCCAGCCCGGGATGGGGACAGTGGCTCTACCTGCAAAGGGCCTCCTGGGCCTGGGCCCTGACCGTCTCCCACAGACCCCATCCCCAAAGGGGGACCGGCCCTGGCTGCAGGGCAGCAGGTAGGCCCGGCGCTGCGGGGCACCGGCCGGGGAGGGGTGCAGCCCCCCGTCGGTGCGGGCAGGGAGCGTTCCCCCACCGGTAGCGTTGGGGCCGGCTGTAGCGGGGGGCGCAGGGCCCAGCCCGCGGGCGGCCCCGGCCGGGCTGCAGGGCCGGGGCTCCTGCGGGCTCCCGGGGGCTCCCGCGCGCCCCCTCAGCCCCTTTCCCCCTCAGCGCTCGCCTTTCTTTGTCCCGCTTAGTAACTGGGGCTCCCAGCCAATCGCCATCGAGCCGGCCGGCTTTGCCGCCGGCTGATTGGGTGAGCCGCCCGGAACCCTCTGCCAATCCCGGCGCTCGCTGCTCCCTCAGACAAAGACAGCAGCTCTGGCAACGGGGCTCGACTGCCCCCGCCCCCCGCGCGTGCTCCGCGGCAGCAGCCCCTTGGCGACAGGCCAGCCGAGGGACCTACCACCTCCCCTTCTCTCCTCAGAAGAGGGGGGGGGTCGCTAGGAAAAGGCGGCGAGAGGGGCGACCGAAGTGGCGAAAGGGAGCCGGGGAAAAGTTAGGAAAGCGGGGAAACAGATTTTTGTTTTGTGCCAAGCTTTCTGTCTGGGCATGTCTCGCCGGCGTGAAGAGGGACGTTTCACCCCTCTGCTTTTTTTTTGCCCACCCCCTCCTCTGCCCCGTGGAAGCGCCCGCTCGCACGGCGTCCCCCCCCTCCTCCGTCCTTCTCGAAGGGGTTAAAAAGCCGGCGCGAAGCCCCGCCCCCGGGGCCCCTCCCGCGCGGCGCCGGGGGGCGTGGCCTCGTCTTCGGCAAGAGGCGGTTGGCGACGGTTGGGCCCCTCAGAGCCTCTTAAAATGAAACCTAGCGGGGCCGGCCGCGCCGCACAGAGCCCGGGGCTGCGACCTGCCGGAGCCGCCCGGGGCCGCCGCCTGCGCCGCGCGGGGCTGCCAGCTGGGCACGGCGGGCGACACCGCCGCGGGCTGCCCGCCCAGCGCTGAGCCGAGCCGAGCCGAGGCGGCGGGGACCGCGGGCCGAGCGGCCCCCAGTGCTGCCCGCCCCGCTCGGGCTCCGCGCCCGCCGTTATTGTTGCCCGCCGCCCCCTCCTTTCTCCTCCGCCGGCGGAAAGAATTCAGCCAGAGACCGAAATCTCCCCTTTTTATCCGCTTCTTCCCACCCCCCGCTTTTGTGTGGGGGTTTTGTTTTGCTTTCAGCCCGGTGTTTTAAAAATACCCCGAAAATGGCGATTTTTAGAGAGAATTCAGGAAAGTGGCTTTTCTGTGGAAAGGTGTCTTTTTAAACAAAAAGAAGCACTCTTATATGTATTATATATATAACTACCTATCTTAGTTCCTGCAAGGCAGCTGCTGAGGTGGCTTGTGTGGTGGGGTTTTTTTAATTAAGTTTAATTTTGCGATTTTTTTTTAATTTTTTTTTTTTTTGCTAGAAGTGTTATTTCAGAGCGGGGTGGATTCTTCTCGGCTTTTTTTTTTTTTCCTTTTTTGTTTTTGTTTTTGTTTTTCCCCCCCTCCCTCCATTAAAAGCCGGGAAAGCCAATCTCCTATTTATAAACCTGCCGGGACTTGACTGTCGTGATGTACAACACGGTGTGGGATATGGACCGCGATGACACGGACTGGAGGGAAGTGATGATGCCCTATTCCACTGAGCTGATATTTTACATTGAAATGGACCCTCCAGGTAGGGAGCCGAAGCCTGCGTGCCTGCCTGTGCACCCCTCGCAGCGGGTCGGGGCCGCCCTTCGTTCCTGCCTTCTCTCCCCTGCCCGTCCTCCCTGCTCCTTGCAGACTTTTCCCGTTTGAAAACGGAGGGGCATCTGCAGGGGGGGAGGGGGGGGGGGGGAAATCTGTAGTTAAACTTCGATGCCTGCGTAAACTTTTCAGGGACTTGAACCCGCTGTCTCCTGGGCAAAAGTATTTTAATACTGGTTTTTTTGGGGGGTGGAAGGATAACTGCAATTTATGGTGCCTTTTGGGAGGTGGAAGGAGGCAGGAAAAGGAGAGCTGCTCGCAGCCCCTCTCCCCAGTCTTCTTTTTTTAAGCCTTTATTGAAAACCGTATATTTCGGCTGTATTCACTTCTAGAGGAGCGTTTTTATTAGCCTCCTCACCTGTGTGCCTTTATGTGCCTGTAACACTTTGATGGTAGTGATTTACCTAGCTCCATTCAGCTCCAGTTTAATCGCTTTTACAGTCTCTGAGACCCTTTTCTCACCAGCTCTCTTCCAGCATTGACAGATGAGGTGTGTGTTGTCGCTGGGTTTTGGTGCTGGGGGGAGAATACTTGGGAACAGGCTGGAAAATGTCCCTTGAGGCACTGTTACTTTGATAATGCTTAATAACCTTGTTCAGAAGGGTTTGGTGCAACTTTTTTTTCCCCGTGGATTGCCAGTGCTGAAAATGAAGAAATGTGTTGTCCCTTGCGTGCCTGAAGTTTTTAGATGGGACAGAAAGTTTCTTTTGTATCTGAAGAGTGAGGGAAGGCTTACAAGGAGAAGAGGTTGAGTCTTTCTTTGATGATGAATTAAAGTAAGCATAAATGGGCACCAGTGAAACCGTATCTATACCTGTAAGAGTCTTAACAGGCTGAGAGCAGTAAGGTAATTGAAGGGCCTTTATATTCTCAGGTCTCTGATCTGTACAGCCAGAAGGTACAGTAAAATATGCATCAAAAATCTTAGCCTGCAGAGAAATTGATAGCAAGTAAGTGTTTCTAAGTGGTATCTTCTGTGTGGCATGTACTGTTAGACTTTCGAAATGTGCTTTTCAATCTGTGCCTGAATTGTGGCTTGTATCTCCAAGTGTGGTTTAGTCTCTTTGTTTCAGCGCAGTGAGCTCTTTTTTTCTCTCCTTAGGTATGTGGTACTTTAATTAAAAGAGGAGGAGGAGGTGATCATCCTGAGATTTTTGGATCTCAAGGACCTGTACACTCTTCCTCTGGTAACTCTCATGCTTTAAAAATTGGACAGATCTCTCAGACGCACAATACTGGCCACTACTCATTAAATTCTTGCATAGCTGACACTACCTATTTTTAGATGTTACTCCTGAAAGTGTAAAGTTCAGTCAAATCTGTTTGCTTCTGTGAATTTCAGAGGGTATCTTTCTTGTAAATGCTTTTGATTTTAACTATTCATGAGGTTAGTATTTGTATTTGCTTGTATCAAGCAAACAAAAACGGGAGTTCCATTGTAGGTGACTTAAAACAATTGGTGTGGGGGTTTTTATTAAAAAAAATAAAACCCCTTGAATGGCTTAGTGCAAGGAGGCTGCTGAAAGGGGCTGGCCTAACTGAACTGGTCGGAAAACAACTTTCCAATATTTCTGTAGGAATTCGGCCATGCAGCCTTATGAAGTTTACATCAAGAAGCAGCGCTTCTGTCATTAATAATGCCAATATTTCCATCATTGAAGCCCTATTGTCGGGGATCAAGGCTTTGCGCAGTCCAAACACCAGTTAGCAAAAGGTCTTAATGTTACATGCTGATCCCTGAAGTGTTCAGTAACTTTATCTTTCATATTTTTAAACTAGAAAAGCCAGAGCTGGAAATGATGCATGGGATGATCCCCATGTGTATGTCTTGATTTCATAGAACTATAACTTTTAAATTGCAGGGGGAGGGAGGGAGAGCGTGGTGGAGGTGGTCTGCTTTTTCCTCATCCAGAGGTGGGGTGGGAAAGCGTTTTCTGGTCTGGGATGATAGGTCATCCCTAAGGGGAGCGTGGAGGAATTTATTTGGAAGACTTAAACACTCGGCATGCCTTGGGATAAAGTCACTGCATTTGCACCCGGTAACAACCACAACTCCATTTGGCCTGCTTCCAACAAAAATTTGTGAAGGTTTTCAGTATATCATTCCCCTGCACAGTGACTGGAGTTCCTGAGCAGCTGAATGGTGGCAATATGTTTTCTCAGCAGCACACAAACTAACAATATGCAGCGAGTGTCCCCGCTGCCAAAGGAGGCAGCACCGTCTTTTGTTCACAGAACTTGCATGAAGAGATCCCTGGTTGGTCTTTATGCTGCAGGAATGGGCATCTACTGATACTGGGAGCCAAGTGTCTCAAATCACGCATGGCTGCTCGTGATTACCTTTTAGTGCGTCTAAACTTCAGGCAGAAGACAAAAGCAAGGTGAACATAATGTGCAGTGTCACCCGTAACCTCTAAGTCAAGGGTGGAGATACTGTTTCTTGTTAAGGGCCAGTAGACCTTTAATTTATCTTGGCAGGCTGTCTTAATACCCACCTTAGTGTTGCCCAATAATAATGCAGAAATAAATGCTGTGATGGCAGGCAGCCTGTGGTGCAGCTGTAGCTTCTGTCAGGCCTCGGTGCACCTGCACCAGCTTATCAGTGTGCTCATGTTTTCTGTCTGGGGTTGTAGGTGTAAATGGATGCTCAGAGCAGGTCCTGAAGCCTCTCTGCTAGAAGGCTTGCTCAAAAGTTCAAAAATAATAATAAAGTTGATGCCTCTCTCATGCAGGAGTTTTTTCCAACTCCAGCAGAGGCAGGGGTCAGGCAACAAGGGATTGCTAGCTTTCTGCTAGCTTTTAATTCATCCTAAACATAGGAGTGGGACAGTTTTCCTAAATAGAGCAGTGGAACTAGGGATTCAGTTCTGCCAGCCTTGCAAAGCATGCCTTACAGCAGTACAACTAATACAGGAGCAACAGTGGTGACAACCAGCAGGGTGACTCCTGTTACCGAATTTTTTTTGTCTGTGAACAGAGGACTTGTGGGTGATGTGATGGTTGGAGGCCATCTTGGGCATAGCAATCACGAAATGATAGAGTTTTCAATTCTTGGAGAAGTAAGGAGGGGGGTCAGCAGAACTCGTACCTTGGACTTCCAGAGGGCAGACTTTGGTCTGTTTAGGAGACTGGTTGACAGAGTCGCTTGAGAGGCAGTCCTGAAGGGCAAAGGAGTCCAGGAAGGTTCAACATTCTTCAAGAGGGAAAACTTAAAGGTGCAGGAGCAGGCCATCCCCATGTGCCGAAAGACAAGCTGGCAGGCAAGAAGACTGGCCTGGTTGAACAGAGAGCTTTGGCTGGAACTCAGGAAAAAAAGGAGAGTTTATGACCTTTGGAAGAAGGGGCAGGCAACTCAGGAGGACTACAAGGATGTCATGAGGTTATACAGGGAGAAAATTAGAAGGGCCAAAGCCCAACTAGAACTTAATCTGGCTACTGCCATAAAAGACAATAAAAAATGTTTCTATAAGTACATTAGCAACAAAAGGAGGGCTAAGGAGAATCTCCCATCTTTTATTTGATGTGGGGGGAAACATAGTGACAAAGCATGAGGAAAAGGCTGAGGTACTTAATGCCTTCTTTGCCTCAGTCTTTAATAGTAAGACCAGTTACTATTGTGGTTTAATAGTAAGCACAGTTCTCTGGGTACCCAGCTCCCTGAGCTGGAAGACAGGGACAGGGAGCAGAATGAAGCCCCCATAATCCAAGGGGAAATGTTTAGCGACCTGCTACACCACTTAGACACACACAAGTCTATGGGGCCAGATGGGATCCACCCAAGGGTACTGAGGGAGCTGGTGGAAGTGCTCACCAAGCTGCTTTCAATCCTTTATCAGCAGTCCTGGCTAACTGGGGAGGTCCCCATTGACTGGAGGTTAGCAAATGTGACGCCCATCTACAAGAAGGGCCAGAAGGAGGATCTGGGGAACTACAGGCCTGTCAGTCTGACCTCGGTGCTGGAGAAGGTTATGGAGCAGATCATCCTGAGTGCCATCACGCAGCACATACAGGACAACCAGGTGATCAGGCCCAGTCAGCATGGGTTGACGAAAGGCAGGTCCTGCTTGGCTAAACCGATCTCCTTCTATGACAAGGTGGCCCACTTAGTCGATGAGGGAAAGGCTGTGGATGTTGTCTACCTAGACTTCAGTAAAGCCTTTGACAGAGTTTCCCACAGCATTCTCCTGGAGAAACTGGCTGCTCACGGCTTGGATGGGCATATGCTTCGCTGGGTAAAACACTGGCTGGATGGCTGGGCCCAAAGAGTGCTGGTGAATGGAATTAAATCCAGTTGGTGGCCAGTCACAAGTGGTGTTCCCCAGGGCTCAGTACTGGGGCCATTTCTGTTTAATATCTTCATCAACGATCTGGATGAGGGGATCAAGTGCACCCTCAGTAAGTTTGCAGACAACACCAAGTTAAGCAGGAGCGTTGATCTCCTTGAGGGTAGGAAGGCTCTGCAGAGGGATCTGGACAGGCTGGATCGATGGGCCGAGGCCAGTTGTGTGAGGTTCAACAAGGCCAAGTGCTGGGTCCTGCACTTGGGTCACAACAACCCTGTGCAACGCTACAGGCTTGGGGAAGAGTGGCTGGAAAGCTGCCTGGTGGAAAAGGACCTGGGGATAGTGGTCGATAGATGGCTGAATATGAGCCAGCAGTGTGCCCAGGTGGCCAAGAAGGCCAATGGCATCCTGGCTTGTATCAAAAATAGTGTGGCCAGCAGGACTAGGGAAGTGATCGTGCCCCTGTAGCTGGCACTGGTGAGGCCGCACCTCGAATGCTGTGTTCAGTTTTGGGCCCCTCACCACAAGAGAGACATTGAGGGGCTGGAGCGTGTCCAGAGAAGGGCAGCGAAGATGGTGAAGGGTCTGGAGCACAAGTCTGATGAGGAGCGGCTGAGGGAACTGGGGTTGTTTAGCCTGGAGAAAAGGAGGCTGAGGGGAGACCTTATTGCTCTCTACAGCTACCTGAAAGGAGGTTGTAGCAAGGTGGGTGTCAGTCTCTTCTCCCAAGTAGCAAGCCATAGGACAAGAGGAAATGACCTCAAGTTGTGCCAGGGGAGGTTTAGGTTGGATATTAGGAGAAATTTCTTTACTGAAAGGGTTGTCCAGCATTGGAACAGGCTGCCCAGGGAAGTGGTTGAGTCACCATCCCTGGAGGTATTTAAAAGATGTGTAGATGTGGTGCTTAGGGACATGGTTTAGTGGTGGACTTGGCAGTGCCAGGTTAACGGTTGGACTTGATGATCTTAAAGGTCTTTTCCAACCTAAACCATTCTATGGTTCTATAATGCTTTTTGCTTCTGCTTGCATGGCTTCTGGCATAATAAAATGTATCGCTGGCATAAGGTAGGATCTCTATGTGGCAAATAATACTAGGTGCAACTAGATAACTTTCAGTGTCTGAAGACAAAACTGGAACTATCAGTTGCATATAGCTAACATAGTAGCTTCTAAACTTTCTAAGCAGGATTAATTTAGAGTATTATGGCCATAGTGACATCATATGCTGGTTGTGGTATTAGGAAACTGGCTGTCAGGGGTTCACTCGCATGTTCTTGCTGTGGGTCTTGCTGTCTGAAAAGACAAGGAAATAGGTTACTGGATTGAATTTAGTTTTTATTTAATGACATCTGTTCAGGTCTGCAAAAAGTTTTTACTGCCGTAAGTTAAGTTTTTGAATGGAGGATGTTGAATTGACTGCAAAAGTTGCCAGAGTACCTAAAGCATAACTACCTGTGTATTACCTTGCTTCTAATAAGTAGGACTAAGTAATGTCTTTTCCTCTGTAGATCTGGGATATATTATCAGTTGTGTCAATGATAAAATGTGTAATCACTGAATACATTTTGTCACAGTTGGATGAAAATCAGTAAGAGTGTTCCACTGGGATTTCAGACACAGATGTCAGCCAAGATATTTGGCTCAACTACAAATTAGAGGTTAGTTTCATTTGTGTGGATTATGAAGAAAACCACAAGTTTAAAGTAGGCTTACTAATGCAGAATGGGATCTGTCTATTTATGAGCAGATAATAGAATAAGTGTTTGTCCTAAAGCTATATGAAAGCTACCTTTTCGAAGCCTGTTAGGCCCAAATATGACTGACCGCATTTATAACTTGATCCAACAGTCTTTCAGGAATATTACTCTTCCTTGCCTCATGTGCTGAGACAGGCTGTAACAATGCTGCTGTTACAAAATCTTTTAATAATTGGGGGGGGCAGCAATAATCTATAGGCTTCTCAGTTTAGTCTACCTTGCAAAAGCAGCACTGCCATTGTATGAGAGACAAGTATTCAAGGGAAAAGTGTATTTATTCATTACAGTTTCTATTTTCTTCTCATATATAATTTGACAACCCTTGTTTTAGGGGAGAGATACTATAATTGTAATTTGGAAAACATAGGGTTCTGCTCTCAAGGGCAGTGTTTACTCGGATACCAGTCCTGCTGTATCATTATCAATGTTATAGTGGAAACTGAATGTGGCTTCTCAAATGGGGTTTGTGGTATGCAGTAGCCAGATGTAGGTGAACACTGCATGTCCATGCCTGACTAGTTTTCCAGTGGGAGAACAGATGCAAATTTTAATAGCGTTGTCAGTATTGTCCTTCAGCTTATCTGAGCTGATTCCAGAAGCTTATCAAAGAAAAGTTCTGCTCTTACAAATCTTAAAAAAAAAAAAAAAAAAAAGTAGTTCTACTAGTGCATGTAATCGAGACAGCAGCACTGTAGCAGCGACTGTCATCTTTGCAAATTTAAGTCTTGCTGAAAGTCATGTTTCCAAAAAAGCAGATGTTGGGAGTTGAGAGTTTCCTTATTACATAAGGGAAGTTTGTGCAGACTGTTTTGGGGTAGAGCAGGGAATAAATAAGGCTCAGTCACTTGTATTCTGCATATCCTGGAAAATAGTTTGATTTGGAGTCTCAGCTCCAAATGAGGACAGTGATGTGAAGTGCTTGTATTCTGTTCTTATTACACCTAGATTTCTCTACTGGCCTTGTCATTTAATGACTGCAGCAACCATTTTTTATTTCTGATTGCATTTTCAGGCTTGCTTTTGCATTCCTTGCATTTGGTTTTCATTTTGATGGCTCTAACTGTTAAAGAATATCACTCATCAGCTTTCAATTAAACACATGAACACAAAAAATAGCACCATTAATATAAAGTGTAATGATGTTTGGCTTGAGATGGGAGAGCCTGCTTTAAAAGGCTGACATTTTTGTTTATCAGTAGGCTTTCAGATGATGTAGAAATAGTTGGGGAGGGAAAGCTTGCGGAAGGGAGTTGTTCAGCTCTGTGTTCTGTAAAGCTGTAGGTTTATGCAAACTAAAACATGGGAGAACGTTCTGAGAAGAAACCAAACTCTTCACCACGTGTTTAAAGGCAAAACCTGCAGCAACTGTTGCTTCTGCAGTTGTTGTTCCAAACAATTTTGTGTATTGCATGACGCCTATACCTGACAGGAGTTAATCACTGAGTTGCTTCCTTCTGCCTCACCTGCTTAAAAGGAGAAGACTTCTCAGAGTTTCCTTTGGGGAATATTGTTTTCCCAAGCAGCAGAGTTAACTTCTGTCTTTGCCATTGCCTGTGTAATAGCTTATTCCAGAATGAAGCTATTCGGGCTTATCTTTGCTCTACAGCTTAGGAAAACAGAGGCATAGCTGGTCATACACATCTGCACCCAGTACTAAAAGCAGTTGGGTGCCTTACATCATCTCTGTTGGTTGTTTAGTGAGTCACTTTTTGGGCAGAGAACTAGAGAACACTGGAAACAGCAGCATAAATAATACTTTTATCAGCATTCCCTGTATGTTTTAAAGCTTAGGCTTTATTATTGTCAAAAAGACTGTTAACTGTGTTGAAACGGGTTGCTGTAAAACTTTGGCCTCATCAAAGCAATAGGTGTGTTCCAGCTGGATTTTTGGAGACTCATTTTCGTAAAGTGGGTTGCTGAGTAATGCTTAAAGAACAGTCTCTGCTCGTGTACTAAATGCCCCTATGGAAATGAGTCAGACTTTCCTTTTTTTTTCCTGCTTTTTATCTCATTTCTTCTGACAGGTTAAAATCTGCACAATAGCTAAGTAAGCAAGAATTTGCCTCTCCACATAATCTAAACTACAGCATATGAGCTGGTGCTGCGTCCCCAAACAATGTGAGTGGATGTTACCTCTTTAGAAGAGATTTTCATTGTCCTTCATCTTTGCTGTGTCCTCCACTCAATAGACAAAGATTTTTGCAATGTTTCAGTGAACATATTCTGCTACCTTAAGTTCTTCTAGTTCTTTTGAAGAAAAGTGGCTATATACAGGGAGTTTTATAAGAATTCATACAGTTCAAAAGAAGCAAAGTGCAAGTGGTGCCTGTTGTAGCCCTTTCCAAAAAGGACCCCAGCTGCCCTGCTGGACACCGACCAACTGTCTGGTGAATCCTGATGCCGAAGCACAATGCACTCTGAAGCATTCCTGTGGCTGAACAGGATCCAGGTTCTTCTCTGGCTTTGCGTCTGGTGGCACACTTGAGATGGCTACCTTCCATCCAGTGCTTTTTGAAAAAGGAGATTAAATACTTCAACTGCTTCAACCTGTGACTGATTCCAACATTCGCCCAGACTCTCTGCCAGTTTGTGAATTGGAAAAATGTTATTTTAATGGTAGTTCATAGGAATGTTACGTCTTCTAAAATCAGATATCCCTGAAGCTGACACATGGTTATTTAGGAAAGGCTTGAAAAACGTCATGGTTTTCGGCACAAAAATTTGTGGGTTTGGACAAATAAAAAAAAAAACAACCCATAAATCCGTATCCCCTTCATCTTGTTTGTTCTTTCACTACAGAATAACTTGAGCTTTGGTTTGGTGTCACTTTGGGACTCCTGTACATTAGATCAGTTTTCTCCTTCCAAACATAAACCTCCCATTTCCTCCTGTTAGCTACTACTTACTCTCTGTTACTTTCTTCCTCTTCCCCATGAAAGAAAAAAATCCACAGGAGCCATTTTTTTCAAGGTTTTAACCTTCTGTAGCCTTATCCTAAATTTCAGCCTCTGTAGTCCGTAAAATCTGATGCTGCACATGATCATCTTTGCTTTTGGAGGAATTCTTTCCTTCCTTGCATCCCTCTCCTCAGAAAACCCAAACAAAAAACCCTGAAACCAGAGCTGCTGCAATGGAGCTAGAGAAAAAATTGATGTAATGAGGGAACACAGCCCACTGTTCGGGTGTGTTTTTCTTTGAGTGTGAGCAGTAGGGCTTACACTCCAACACCTGCCCCAGGACAATGTTTTAGAGGTGAGATGGATGAGAATTTCATTAGCAGTATTGTGTATGTAAGTTCTGTTGTCTGTTATAACCTGAATTTGTACATTGCAGTTAAATTTCCCAGGCTGTCCGTACTCATGCTGCACTGCCCTGTATAGTCATCTTGGGGACATTATAGGAATCTAGATTGTTGGCCCTCCAAGGAGCTGCTCCCAAGTGTCAAATTAGAAGTCTTCGGTGTTTGTGGCATCTTTACTCTGATTCATCTCCTGTCTCCAAAAGTTGTCTCTTGAAGGATACAAGGAAGCTTGAATCAATGAGGTGAATGTTTAAGATCCTTTCCCTTTCAAAGGGTGCAGTACAGCCTCACTGGTAAGTTTTGGGACAGTGAAAGAAGTCAAACTGCTGCTGTGAAATGGATTTCATTAAAATATTTTGAAGATCACAGTGTACTTGAGTGAGGAGATTGAATCAATTTGTTTTGTTACGCCTTGAGATCTCAGCACGAGCAATGGCTGTGCAGTCTGAGCCTGGCTAGGCTACTCCATGCCTGCTCTGAATCTCAGCTTCTGGTGAGGGCACTGCGTAGGACTGCATGGGTTGGGACTTCTGCCTCAGTGGAACTTCCTTCAAGATCAGGGTTCTTAGAAAAGATGATGCATGACACAATGTACAGCAGTTTTCCTCTGAATACTTTTCTACCTTCAGATTTCTTCTGCAGTGTTGATTTGAAATGCACCCTTTGATCTTGATTTAGATGGCTCTCTGGCAATTTAGGTGGTGTTGAAATATTCTACTTTGGTAACTGGAAAATAGTTTGACACAGCGCAAGGACAGGTACTGTATGAGGAACAATTTTGCATACTTCTCTGAAAGGTGTGAGCTAGTGGTAAGCTGAAATAAAATGCTGCTTAGAGCAGCAAGAGTCACGTGGATTTACAGCTATATTATTATTTTTAAGTAGGCTCTTGTGCAGCAAACTTCTCAGTAGCACCAATTATTTCTGTGAATTGGCTCTCCTGTGAGGTTTGTACCTGATGCCTGGATGGATGGTTAGTCTTTGAAATATCTGGGGAAAACAACCCTGGGCTGGTTTTATTTAGAATGGCTTTTTCTTTTGGCTTTGGTAGGTCTCTTAGCCATAGTGTATCACTGCTTGGGCCTGTCTTCATTCTCCATCTTCCACAATGAAAAGCTAGTTCTTTGTTCTTAATCACTGTAGCTCTGTGCTTATGCTAAATTTTGTGTTTTCCTTACTCTTATCCAAAAATATGTATTGACCAAAGAGTATTTTTTAATAGCCATTTGAAGACTCTACCTGTGGAGAGGTAGAAAACATGCTGTGGTATTTCTTCTGTGAAGGCAGCTGAGGAACTGCTTTAGTTAATAAGCAAAAAGGAGAATCTACTTGCTCCTTGCATTTTATATTTATTTCTATCATATAGTCTTCTAGACCTGACATTGGATACTACGAAGTACAATTGTTCTTATCGAATATTTCAGATTCTCATGGACAACCAAATGTCTGTTGCGGACTTTCATCCAAAGAGTTGGTAAAAGCGTGGGCCTACTGGCTAGGAGATAAAGCTGTTCCTTCCTGAAGTGAGCCGAGCATGTGATGCTGGGTAGTGACAATCTTTGAGTGATGAAACATGGCAAAAGTTCTAAAATGTATCCAGCTTATTAATAGTGTGCTAATTATGCATGGTAGGTAAAAGAGGGCTTATCCTTTTTATCCTCCTCCTGTTAACTTTGGGACAATCATCTCAACCCTGTTGATCATGGAACCTCTGACACTGCTGTAGCTTTGCAGCTGTTACACTATGGTCTGGATTGAAAGGAAAACCGGTTTTCATTGAGCAGTGAAAATAATTGGGAAGTTGAGGTTTTTTTGGCTTTGCAACTTCATGCAAAGGCTGTGAATGAAGAGGAGATACTGTGTTACTTTGCAATACAGAAGTCAAAGATCCCAGTGTCATTTATCTGGCAGCGAGCGTCTTCCATTTCTTGTGTCTCAGCCCGTGAAGTAAGAAGCCTTGCAAAGTAGTGAGGGGTGCTTGTGGAAGGCCCAAAAGAATTCTGAATTTGAGCCAGCCTTTTCACACACTGTTGTTGTCCACTGTTCTGCAGGTGTGCCATAGCAGATAATCTTTTAACCTGTGCAGTAGCTGTGGATGCTCGTGAAGAACAAGAGTGCAGCAGAAGTCTGGCAGGCTGTAGGAGGTGAAACAGTGGTTGGGAGGTGTGGGAGAGGACTGGATAGCTGGGGAGTTTTCAAACAAAACAGATCTTTATCAAAAAAGCCAATTAATCAAAACTGAAATATTTCTTAAAGGTGTTGGTTTTTATGAAAGTTCATAGAAACACAAGCAAAGCTATAATGGGAGTGTTTTCATTGGACGCTTGCCTGGCTTTCTGCCAATGTGTCTGGTGTTTTCTGTAATGAGATATTGAAAGACTTCAATTCTTTGAATATGTCTTACTCTTTGGCATCTCGCCTGTTTTGGGGGAGGAGAGTGAAAATGTGAGCATGCCTGAGGTTCTGTGGCCAGCAATAATGCGATCGAGTAGCTTCCTTCTCTGTCCCTTGAGGAGTTCTCAGTGCATGTTAGCTGCCCTTTGAGGAAGGGCAGCTTCGAAGGGCATTGGTGCTCAGTACTTTGCAAAAGGGGTCTTGGCAAGAGAACTGACGAGCTGAGATGTGGAGCTGCCAAGATAACTTACCTGCCAGTGGTGGGGAATGAACTGCTGTCAGCAGGTGCCCATGACCCTCTGCTTTGTCAGCTGGAAAATCTCTGCAGAAGCATGGTGCCTTACTGCTATGGCTTGCACACGAGTACACAATTTCATTGCAATGGTGTGCAAAAAGCACCTTTGTTCAGCGTATGCTTTTTTCTCAGGTGTCTTGAGGGGATCTCGTGCAGCAGGGACAAGTAGAGGACTATTGAGGGAGGGAAAGATTTTGAGACTTTGCCTTAAAAGTGTTTGAGAAATTAAGTAAGACTACAGAGAGCAGTTAAAGATTGGGGAGATTTTTTATTTTTAAAAAAGCTAGCCTACATTTTCATTCCAAGTCTTCATCTATACCTCCAAAGGGAAAACCCTTCTGTCCTTAAAGACTATGTCATTAATGTTAGCTGGCCTAACTGTGGATTGTTGCATGTTTCCATAGTAATGACACTTTCTAGAGCTTTATATTACAGTTTGTAGGGTATCTACTGTACATCAACCTTTTTGAAGCCGCGTAACTATCTCAGACATCCTCTGATCTGTTTTCTGCTTGTCACAATGTGGAGGGAGGGTAGATTCAGAGCATCAGAAAGAAAGGTAGTAAACAAGTTCATGGAAGTGCCAAGTGGCTTAAAATTTACTTTATCAGAGTACTTGGTAGTTGTGATTATTTGTAACAGTAAGATAGAGTTAATACTTAAAAGCATAGTAGGTTTAAATGCAGTATCTGGCCTGCAGCTCTTGGAAAATACTGGAAGAAATAAGTTATGGAGCCATTCTTAGACAAGTGGCATCTGCCTTAAAACTGCAAATTAGAGTTTAATTAACTGGTTTATCTTGTGCGCAAATATTGCAGCCAGAGAAGAAATGAGCTGCTTGACTGGATGCTGTGTGGGATGTAGCACTTGGAGAGCCAAGGTGGTGTTCTTTTTTCACTCCTCCTGAATTAGTGTCATTGAAAACCCTCACACATAGGGCTCGATGGCTCTTAGATCATGTAAACTTGTGAATTTTTTAGTCAAAACCTGACTGGGAAAAGTGCATATCTCATGGAAGTCACGGTGTACTTTGCTGGAGTTAAATTCGGGATTAGTATAGCCTACTATTTTCTACAAGAGACTTTAATTTAAAAAAAAAATGCAACAGTGCTAAACTTCAGACACTTGCCAGCTTTCTTGGTTGTCTTGGAGTTGGAGGTGGTTTGAATTTCAGGGAATCATGTCAGTTAAATCTTGAGTAGCCTTTTTAAAAAGCAATTCTACTCCGTCAAGAAAGGATCAGAAAAATTACCTTGGCAAAGCCTAATCAATAGGCTTTTCTCTCTAAGGACCTGCGCTGCAGCTCTGCAGAGCAGCTCAGCTGAAGCTACCTGCTGGAGCCGGCACGGCAGCCTTCCGGGCCCTGACGTCAGCAACATCCGATCCCGGGCCCGGCCGGCATTGGCTGCCGCTGCCTCCGCTCCATCACCAGCTCTTTTTTATTTCCCGCCTTCTAAGTGACACTGATCTGGGATTGGGATTTAGCTCAAGCTAGGCTGCTTGGGGAAGTTAGAAAGAGGGGACTAGAGTTGCTAAAGAAAGAAAAACCAGAGATGCCCGCTAGTGTGTGAGGGAGAGCCAGTCTGCTCTCATCGCTGCATGCCAGGCGGTCAGTGAGGGCTGAACCTGATCTTGGGAATGTGCTTCCACTTCCACTTCATCTTCCACTCATGTGGGAATGGAAGGGTCCAGCTGAGCTGTTGCCTTTTGGGTTTTGGAAAGATCTGGGCTGTAAAGCTGTCCTAGAGACATGGTAGGGGAAGGACACTTAAGTATCTGGTGCTAGCAGCAAGTTCTTTATTAGAACAGATAGATCCATTGTGCTGTTAATCACTTGTGATCAATGTTCTTCCTCTCCCAGGAGGAAGGAGGCAAGGAACCATCAGGATCATTCACTCTAATTGGAGCTTGTTTTGACATAAAGTAAGATTGTGCCTTTGGCTAGATCAGAATTGGACCCAGTGACATGGAAAGAAGCACGGCTGCTCTTGAAAGCATTTCTGTTGACTTCAAGCCAGCCTTATTTTACTTTACTGTAGGGTTTTAGCTTTCTAATGTTCATCAAGTAAAGTATATAAAACTGGATTTTTTTGAATTTAAATCAAAATCTGTAGACTCTTTAAGGCTCTCTGTAGCTTCTCATAGAAACATCACAGGATTTCTCCTAGCAGGGTGGCTAGCACTGTCTAGGTACTAGTAAAAGCTATTTTAAGATGCCTCTTCTAGCAACCCGTTGGGTTACGAGACCAGCAGTAGGGTGGATGCTGTTCTGTTACAGTAGACTTGCCATGCTATTATAAAATGCTCCCCTCGTGTCATCACGGGTTCTGGGCTGTGGGGTTTAAACAACCTTCATGCTCAGTTCTCCATTTGTACAGACTACAGTCATATCAGGCTGAGAGGGTAGCCAAGAAACACTGAAATGGATGGGCATGTTAGTCTACTGGGTAAAGCAATAGCAAGGGCCTGGTTTTGTATCCAAGACAGGGGAAAATCTATTATGACTCAAAGAGCTCAAAGTATTGAAAGTAAAGAATTAGATCCATAGCTCTCTGGAAACAGGATCCACCCTTGCAAATACTTTTGTATTTTTAAAATGTGCAAGCTATTAAAAAGCATTTTTCAAAAGTCTGTTGTGAAAAGGACTGGCTTCCATGAGTCAGGTTTTACAGGAACTGGTCCAAGCCTTATTCTTCTCCCTGGAAGAATTTCCCTCCAATTTTCTCATGCAGAATGAAGCTCTGCGGACAACCCCCTGATAGTGAGAACTGATACCTACCTATTAAAGAGAAAGAAGGAAAAAACCCCACCTGTATGAAGGACATTTGGTGTAATGTCTAGTGCTCTGTGTCCATATGCCGAACTCCTGTTCCTTACTTTTCCGGTCTTTGTTAGTTTGCTTTTCTGTGCCCTGTGCTTTGGAGTGAACCCTAACAAAGCTGCTAAATAATTCCGCAGTATATAAAGGAGCAAGACTTAATCTGACAAGGAGGGCTAGAGAAGTATTCAAGTACTCTAGAGAATGCTTGAAAGCCTCTTCTGGAAAGCCCCTATTACCAGTGTAAAACAGGCTTTTACACTGTAAAATACCTTGAAGTTGTTGGTACGTCCAAGCTTTAACTTGTAAGACCCAGTGAAATAGTTGCTGGTGCTGGTATAGTTTTCTAAGAGTTCTCCATGCTGTTGTGTGTTTTTTACATGAATCTTCACACACTTGTTGATGACTCAGAAGCCACAAAATATTCTGGAGTAGATCAGAACATCTAGAGGTTTTCTGAACTTGGATTTACTGCCATGTGCAGGCACTGATGAGACTCGGAACCACTGCGTCTGTCCTGTTGCTTCTTTAGAGCGCATAGGGTACCACAGCCCAGATGTGAGGGAGGGGAGGAGGGAGGACCCGAAGACACTTCCTTATTCCAGGAACTTTGAATGGGGGAGATGGAACAGGATAGGGCATGGTAAATACAATAGATTCTACAGGCTTAGCCTGGATATATGCCTCTGACCCTGCAAATCTCTCTGATCCTCTGACCCTGCAAAGTAGAATGGGGCTGGGAGCTTCAAGCAAAGTAGCGTTAGAACTGTATCTTACTCTCAATGCTGCTTTGTACAAATACTTAGGAGCTATACAAACAACTGTAATAGTTGAGCTAGGAGTAACTGAAGCCTCCTAACCAGGAAGCTACTTCACTGAATCCAAAGGTTTTCACCTTCCTTGTATGACAAGACCTGTTATTGCCTCACTAGATATGTGCACACCTGAAAGTTCCTAGCTCACCCCATAAAAAGAACCTGTATGCTATGGTTTAATGCTCAGTCCCGCAGAATGAATACTGCTATCTGAATCAGGTGTTTGGTCAGCAACCCCAGGGTGCAAACGTCTGGGTCAAGGTTCAGATTTAGTTTAGATTGGCTCGATTAAAGTATCTACTGGTTTGTCTGAGAACAGTGAAGTTACTGTGTTGGACATTCAACATGAAATGGTATTTGGAACTGCAGTTGGAACACTGTTTTCTCTTCTTTAATGTGGGAGGTGTGGCTCGGAGGTGAGCAGATGGATGGTGCCCAGTAGCACACCTCTCTGTGTTAAGCCATTCTGTGCTGGAGCTAGAGATCAAAATCTTCTTTCTGCTCCCTTTATTTGTATTTCTGCTTGTACACCGGGATTGTGTGCATCTGAAAGATGGCTGTTGTCAGTGTGTGTCAGGCCTGCTCACTGATGCTTGTGTAATCTGATGGCTAGGGCATAGGGCTGGGAGCACAGATGTTCAGGGTCTGACTTAAAAATGTGCTAGTAGCAAATCAATGTGCATAGCTGCTTTCTTACTCTGAATTCAAATGTTACCTGCCTCTCTAAAACACTCTCATGAAATGCCTGAAAAATGTCAGTTTCAGTGGTAGTGTTCTTGATGAAGCGTTCAGCCTCTGCAAAGCAGGGGAGAGCACTCAAGACATCTTTCTCGAAGAAAATAGTGTAATGCATTTCTGCTGACAAACAAGCCTCTACCAATACATGAACATGCCTGTGGCTGCTGAATTACTCCTGATAGAGGGCTTGCATTCAAGACCGCGATAAAGTTGTTTGAGCAAAAACTGACCAAATAGAAAGAGCTTCAGTGGGTTGTATGCCCTTACATTGTGTAACCTATTTTGAGAACAGAAGTAAAAGCCTGTTTTCCTTGAATTCAGAACGGGAATTCTGGGCAGGTATGCACTAGGCCTACAGATGTGCAGTTCTGCCTGTCTCTGGGGGATTTGTAGCATCCCCTTTCCTGTGGCAAACATTTCAGCTATGTGAAGTGGTGCAGGCACTCTAGTAATGACCTAATGTCCCCTTTCCCCTTCCTTTATCACCTCATGTCCTGTAGTATTAAAAGAGTCATAAATTGTGTTCCTAAAGGAGCCTAAATGGTAAATCTAGTATGAAACATGAACCTTGGATCTGTGATGGATATACTGCTGCCCAGCCACCACTTCTTTCACTAGCAGTGTTTTTCCCTCTGAAGAAGAGCCTACCCGTTTGCTCTTATGGGTTGCCAGAAGGACCGGTGATGCCTGAGCAGCTGGAGTTTTTCCATAATGGTGCACAGTGCTCTCCAGGCTGTGGCTTTCAAACACAATACACCTTTGTAACTTGTTTGGAGGTTTAGGCAGTGAATGCCCTTGTAGTCATGCCTGAGCCAGTCTTCCTTTTAACAAAAATTCATGTTTCCTCATACTCTTTCCCTTTGCCCTCCCTCAAGCACGTGTTTGGTTTGAGTACTAGGAAATCTGGGATCACAGTGCAGCTGTTGACTTAAAAATTCTTTAAAAATTACAAATTCCATCTACTTTGAGAGAGCTTGAAATGCAAGTTCAAGATGCACATTTTCTCTTGCTTTTTCACTGTCGTATTTCATTAACAGTTTAGTGATTATTTTCCCCTGTTTACCATTCTTTAATCTATTCTTCATTTCCAGCTCTTCCTCCAAAGCCCCCCAAACCAATGACTCCAGTCAATACGAATGGAATAAAGGACAATTCCAGTTTCTCTCTGCAGGAAGCAGAGTGGTACTGGGGGGACATCTCAAGGTAAGTGATATTACTAAAACATATTAATTAAAATATATTAATATATATGTTATTAAAAATAGAATAAACCTGTTAGGCGTGTTCTTTTTCCCTTGAATTCTATTTCAGGCAGCATTTTACAGGAGGGAAATGATTCAGGACTATACTTGGCAAAGCACCTAAATGAAAGTATTCGACTGGATTCAGGACTTGTGTTTATGTGTTAAGTTGTTCTGGTGCAGATATTGCCAGTCTTGGTGACAGTTATTTTGGGTTTCTAAATTTCTCCAGATACACAAAGTCTTTAAAAAAGAAGAGATTATTTTGTTCAAAAGAAAAATGCTTCTGAATGTGCTAATAAGGTTTTGTAAGCATACAATGCTGGGATGCATGCAGTTCAGCAAACTTTCAGTAGGAGGCTTGCTGACAATAAAAGGAGTTGCATTCTTATTTTTGGTTTCTTTAACATTTGGTTAAAATTGCATCTGTATTAATTTCTATTACATGGTGGTATAAAAATAGCTCTTACAAATGCTAACCATCATGAGCTATACTGAGCAAATGATACAGACACGTACCAAATAAATTAAGTTTTACCTCTTAAGGAAGCCCTTTTCTCTGCACTTGAGAAAACAGATGACTGGGGTTGGGTTCAGAAAATGAAGTGCCAGTTTTTATATACTTAACTGCATAAAAGAGCTGAAGTGTCCAGTCATCTCTTTCCCTCTTAAGGCACTTCTGAAGAGGCTAGAATTTGGAACTGTAAGGGGAAACATGAGCATGCTGGGAGTGTGATCAGGAATTGCTCAAACTTGTGCACATGATACTTTGAAACACTGTCAGATAGAGGCAAGAAAAGAATGTTTGCCACAGTAGTTCACTGAAGTTCTGAGAAGGGAAATAAAGTTTTCATATCTTTATTGTACCACCCTTATCTTTATAAAGCAAACCCACATAGATCTTGCTTTTGAAGGGCCTCGGCAGTGATATTTTTCTGTTAATTCTAAATCGAAGCAGAGTGGCAAAACCTGATCACAAAACCCACTAGGGCAGGGTTTGTTTAAAACTGCTCGATATTGGTATGAGTTTATTGACTGTGGATTTGTTCCTCAATTAACAGTGCACGTGATGACTGGAGCTAACGCAGTACAAATCACATTGGAGTGGCTTTATTAGATTAAAATGTGATACGCATGTAAAGATGGAATTGTTTATGACCCTAATTTGACAGCCAGCAGGTACAGACTGCATCGGGCTGTCAGGGCAGGAGCCATGTTCTTCAGTCAAGAAGTTGTGCTGAAAATTTTGTTACGAGCTCCAGGGTGCAACTTGCAGGCATAAGCCCAGGCCCTTAGATCATACCTATCCATTCAAAAAGGAGAAGGCCATTTGAGTTAACTGGGTCCAATCTGTAAAATGTTCTGAGACGAGTAAGCGGATACGCATGTGATACTTCATAGGAGTCAGTTTTACTAACAGAATGGTTTTCAGGTAGCTAAATCAAAACTAAGGCTATTTTGTAAGAATACTTTTGTTCCTTAGTATTTGAACAAAAAAGCTGCTGTTGATTTTTCTTTGTAAGATTCAAGTAGGCTTCCTACCTCACTTAGATAACGTTGAGGCTACCTGATAAACTTTAGTTTCCAAATGATTGTATTAAAAAGTGCTTAGTGCTTCTAAGAACCTGTGAGGGAGCGAGCTGTTATAAAGTGAGATATGTAATCCGGGTGAAATGGTCAAACCTGGCAAGACACTTAACTCTTCAGCTGAAATAATTTTTTTTAATGCTTACAGGTACTCACTTTCACCAGAAGATTTCTTGATTTAGCTTAAAGCTCTGGACTTAGTATCCTTTTGCTTCAGTTGTAAATAAGGAAAAGTTGCACTGAAGCTAGCAAAGTTGTAGTGGTTTAAAACTGCTGTAAATAAGATCAGAGTTAAGCCAATGATGAGTGTCTTGAGACTAAAACTGTGGTAAAGTCTAGACACCTTTGAGCTATGATGCTAAAGACCATTTCTTAAGAGGTCAGGACTGGCTTCTCAAAGGGCACCTGTTTCCAGTGTGGACTTTAAAACCTGAGCAGATTACAGGGAAAGGCTGTGAACTCTGAAACACAGCCGCTACTGTTGCTTAAACAGAGACTTCTTCCTAAGTGGCAGTTGTCTGCAGCTGCTATTTTTCAGTATAACTACACAAGTTTGGACTTGCTTTAGATGGCCTAAAAGACTGAGTGTGAAAGAAGATTGCCTGTTATTTTGAGGATTGAACTCCTTACGCATGCTGGTGTTACTGGCTCCAATATTGATATCTGCGGCAAAGATGATCATGTCCTTAACGCTTCTAATTTTGCCTTCCTTTCCATTCTCCAGGGAAGAAGTAAATGACAAGTTACGAGACATGCCAGATGGAACGTTCCTGGTGCGCGATGCATCAACCAAGATGCAAGGAGACTACACTCTGACATTACGGTAAGCATTGAGCAGTTGTAGTCTACATAGTAAAACCCTGAGTAGCTAGTCGCTATACTAGTGACAGCAGTGGCTGTGTGAAGCTGATGTGGCTCGAGTAGAGAGATGTTCCCAAAGGTACTGCAGATCACAGAATGAGCAAATAAATAGCCAGGACTGATAGTCAGTTCTGTTCTATGCATTGAATCCTGTCCCTCACTAAACACTACTGTAAGTATCTCTGTGTAGATTAGATGGGACTCAGGGAGGAGAGCCACTCAGTAGTGCTTCATAGTTTCAGAACTGCTAAGGTAAAAGGTATTTATAAACTAGGGCTTTGATTAATGGGAGTGTGTTGAATATCTTGTAAGTGTGCAGCTCTGGAAATTGAATGCAGTGTCTTTGTAAAAAGAGTATCTTGTGCTTTCTGATCTAGAGTTTAGGAAATATTGAATTGGAGCCATGTTCCTTTCTTCATTAAAATTGTCTGCAAGTGGCAGACTTCCCAGAGCTGCCCCAGCCCTGTCTACTGCAGTTAGGCAGTAGACCTCATGTGACTAGCTGCTGGTGCCTTGCCCAGCCTGTCCAGCCGCTTGCCTCTGCCAGGCTCCCAAGATTGGTTGTTAGAGGCAAACAGGCAAGGCACATAAGCCACTGCCTCTGTAGCACACCTTCGGGAGTTACTATGATATGGTAGATATTTGATCTTGCCGTGAAATTACATTGTCTTAATGGCAGGTTTGACCCCAAGTGTGTAGTTTAAATTCTGCTTTGACTTCTGCCTTGAAGTTCACGGCTTGTGCGCTAAGGTTTGGCATGATTTGGTTATTTTGCTGAATGCAGATGTCTTTAGGAACCAAAATTGAGAGTGCAGGAAGGACAGGATATTGTCTAAACAGTCTGTTGATGAAAAAAGGAAGAAATAAGCACTGTATTTGTGGAAACTGCTAGAATGTATAAATCTGGATAATGTAAAGTCCTAAACTTACAACCATCTTGTAATCCTCAAAGGATTTTGTTTAGGTTTGTATATCCTGTATTAGCATCCATAACTCAAAAGACTTGTTAATCACTGTATAAATGTATACTCAGTTGTATACTATTAGTGACCCCAAATTGCAGGAAATTGTGGGTTTGGGTTTTCATATGGCTCCTTTATTCAGCCTTCAGCATTCTCCTTTTCCCCTGCAAAACTTGTGGCAAAGCTAGGTCTTAAATACTAGAAGCTGGCTCCAGAATGAACACATAGGAAGAGATTTACTTTGGGCTTTGCTCCTGTTCAAATAATATCTGCTGATAATTCTGTGTGTATTGACTCTTAAACTACTGATATCTGCTAGTATGTAAAGAACCACTATGAAGGTGTATAGTGTCAAAGCCACTTGCCCAGGAAATTCACTGGTGTCTTTGTTAGCAGCCTTAGTGTTGAAGAGGGATAGGAGGTACACAGTAAAACCTCTAAATCACTGTGCCGCTTTACAGGAAGGGTGGCAACAATAAACTGATAAAGATCTATCATCGGGATGGAAAATACGGCTTTTCCGATCCACTGACGTTTAATTCAGTTGTGGAACTGATTAACCACTACCGCAACGAGTCTCTTGCCCAGTATAACCCGAAGCTTGATGTGAAGTTGATGTATCCAGTGTCCCGGTACCAGCAGGTAAGATCTTTATTGGACCCCAATGGCTATTAGTGCAGACAAGAAAAAAATTGCAAATGTGTATATGATTTTTTTTCTCTGTGTGAAGCCTGATTTTTTTTTTTTGAAAACTGAAAAAAAAAGTTGAGTTTTCACATTTGACCTCACTTTGCTTATAATAATGGGTCTTCCAAATTGTCTAGCCATTTAAGCTTCTTCATTTTATCAAGTTTCCAATCTCCATCTGAGCAGTCCAATAGAGAAGTGAAACCCTGACATGCAGCAGAGAGCCTGAGAAGCCTTTCTTATTCCCCTTGGACCCTTGTGGACCCACAGGGCACTGTTCTAGACATATGTGCTTCAAGGGCAACGCTGACCCATGCAGCTGCTTGCTCTGTGCATAGCCATCTAAATTTTTCAAGAACATTTTTTAAAGTTTTTTTAATCCAGTAGCCTGAGACTTTGTCTTGCATTAAGGAAAAAGAACTGCAGAGCTTTTTGGAAAAAAAAAAATACTCTGATCTTTAACTTCAGATTCCAAACAATTCAATTCCTCCTTTCTCCAGTAGGCATAGGAATCCTAGACCTAAGCTGTAGTGTGTTTTTGGAAGCTTAGTATTTTGGCATAGTTCTTGGTGTCCCATAGTTGCAGTTCCTAGTGTCTGTAAACTGTGGAACTTATTGCATGGAGGAAGGGCATTTAGATACGGTGTTTGCATTCTGTAGAAACCTGATTATAAAAATGATGCTAATAGCTGTAAAATGCGAATGTGCATAAGTGGACAAACGAATACTCCTAAAGAAAAGCTGCTTTGCCTGAAGACTTAATAGCTTTTTGTATGTACAGGATCAGTTGGTGAAAGAAGATAATATAGATGCAGTAGGTAAAAAGCTTCAAGAATACCATGCTCAGTATCAGGAAAAGAGTAAAGAGTACGACAAATTGTATGAAGAATATACCCGAACATCACAGGTTGGTTCTACTTTAGCTATCTGTAGAGTCTGTTTCTTGTTGTTTAAAAAGTAAAGAAAATTATTTTAACCTGTTACAGCTAATAAAGGTAGTCCAAGGTCAGAAAATACAAGGAAAAAAAATGGTAATTTGTGGAATAGAGCAAAGTGGTTTCAAAGTTGATAGAAACAGTGCATATTACTTGTTGCTGATAGTCCTAGAGGTATGGTGTAGGGCAAGGAAGAAAGAGGAGCTGAGCTTCCTAGTATAAGACAGAGTGGTGGAGAAGGCCATCACCTACAATCTTTGCACTGCAGACGTCTTCCTTGGCTGCTGAGTATTTCCAGCTGCTGTATGCTGCAGAGAGAATTGTAGAGGGGTTTGTCCAGGTTTTTTATGAAGTCATGTTCAAATCAGATACCAGATATTATGCGTTAAGGAAGTGTGAATACAGTATTTGGACTGCTTCTTGTAAAATAAGATAGTTCATATATGGGGAGGAGGTTTGCTGGCAGTCTTCCTGCAAACTAAGATGGAAAATATGACTAAAATATTTGAGGGGTTTGCAGCCTAATAGAGAGCATCATGTGGGGGAGGAGGATAAACTTACAGGGAGTAAGTCTTCCCTGTACTTCCCTGACTCTACTTGGACATTTGACTAAATTTAAAACTGATTAATCACATTTTGACTGGGGGGGGGGGTGCGGGGGAGTTCATCTTCTCAGTCAATTTAGGGAACATAATTGAGTCTTGCATTGTCATCTGTATCATGAACAAATGATGAAGGACTCTTTCCTCACATAGGAAATTCAGATGAAGAGGACTGCAATTGAAGCATTTAATGAAACTATTAAGATATTTGAGGAACAGTGCCACTCACAAGAGCGATACAGCAAAGAATACATTGAGCGATTTCGCAGGGAGGGGAATGACAAAGAAATTGAACGGTAGGCTCTCAAGTTGTGTTTGCTTACAAGGAAGAACTGGTGTCCACATTGACGCTCCCATAAAATTCTTTTATATAATATTGCATCTTATAAAACACTTTGTAAACTCAGTATTTACTCTGAGACCTTCCCCCAAGGTGTCTGAACTTTCAGTAAAGCCCTCTTCTGTCAGGGAATTGCATTGTAGACAGAAGAGGTGGGAGATCTCTGGATTATTCTCCCTCAACTTCAGTAAATCAAGATACTGTGGTGAGGATTGGGAAATAATAGCTGCATTTGCATATCCCACTTCTATTTGGATTTGCTCAGAATATAATTCAGAAAAATATTTACTTACAGACTGCAAAAATCAGCACAGCTCTGGTAAATCTCACAGTCCATAGTCAGTTTTAGTCACTTTCAAAGATGATGAGTATTTAATTGCTACTACTTGGTAGTGGATAGTGGTCATCTAACAAATTCAGTAAGGGCCTCACTTGAAATTGCCCTTCTGTGAAGATACTAGCAGAAAAAGCTGGATCTGGGCCTTTGAAGAAATGCCAGGTATAATGCCTGACTTGGCACAGTGCTTTATGAATCATGGTAGGGTAACCTCAAGGAGATTTTTAGACTGAAAACAGTTACCTGTAACAATCTTCCTATGCGACTGCGGTGCTTCATTTTGCCTAAAAATCAATTAACAGGGGAAATATGTTATTTTCCTGAATCGTACCAGACCTGCAAACTAATCTTGAATGAAGAGACAGGCAGTGTTACTTCCTGGTAGCTCTTGATCAGTAATCGAAGTCTGCATTTGAAATCTTGCTAGTACTGATACCTATGGTGGGATTGCATAATTGATATACCAAAAAGTTAATCTGACAGTGAAGGAGGAATCTGTTCTAGCTTACCCTCCTAGAGATAATTTGTTCCTGCATCTCTGCCAGAAGGAAATATGTTAAGGTAAACTGAAGGTTCAAACTATGCAAAAGGCTGGTAGGCCTTCTGGCAAGAGGTCTTTTCTGGCACTCTTACAGTAATTTTTATGTTAAGATGAGGCAGTCAAAGGAAGGAGCTGCTGTTACAGTAATTCTTGTGATACTGTTATATAAGTGCTACCGGTAAGGTTCAGTCCTTCTAGACTGGTTTGACCTCACCTCTCAAATATTACACTTGTTTGCAGGATAATGATGAACTATGAAAAATTAAAATCACGCCTGGGTGAGATCCATGATAGTAAAATGCGCCTGGAACAAGATTTGAAGAAACAAGCTCTGGACAACAGGGAGACTGATAAGAAAATGAATAGTATCAAGCCTGACCTAATTCAGCTCCGCAAAATCAGAGATCAGTATCTTGTGTAAGTAAATCTGACCTGTACCTCAGAATAGTGTCTCTGATGAACCTGATTAATGACTGTTTCTATCAGGATAATGGGAATTTAATTTCTTTTCATAACCAAAGTTCTGTGAGTGCTGAGGTACTACATTCTGGCATGGGATGTCTGAGTAATTGCTTGGCCTCTTCATGACTTCATTCCTTTATTATGCTGTTGTCAGACTTAAAAGAGCCTGCCACAACTAGGTGCACAATCTGCAACTCCTGTAAATAAAACATTTAAGATAAATGAGTTATAAGCAAAGCCTGCGCCTGCTAATACAATAGAGGTTAGTACTTTTTGTGCTAGGTGTGGCAGATGTTGCTTGTACGCACCCTTGATTTCACTGACACCCCTGTTATCCAGTTCCTAATGTCCTTGGGCTGGACCCAGTGCACTAGGATTCTGGCAGAAGACAGAGGGAAACACACTGTCTCAGAAGGTGACGTTAGGAGGTTAGAAGAAGCCAGTGGCAATACCCATTTTGTTTTCCCAAGAGACACAGGCAACTACCACAATTTGTATTTTGCTTCCTTTCTGGCCTGCACTGTGCAGAGGCAGTACCTCTTCCTCAGCTGTACCCTCTTCTTTTTCTGTTTAAGAGATTGCTTCATGGCTTCTCTTTGCTGTTGCCCAGTAAAGGGGACATCTCAGAAGATGATTCAGGGAAGCACTCTTATGGAATCTATGGTCTTTCTATGGCTTTTGCTACTGGAGAACAAACTAAGCTCCAGATTGTTTCTTTGTGGGACCTTGTGTCTGAGCTTCAGCTTGCTCAGTAAGAAAATCTGTACATGTACTCTGAAGTAACGTATTAATGCTCTCTTCTCCTGGCAGATGGCTCAATCACAAAGGGGTGAGACAGAAGCGAATAAACGACTGGCTGGGGATCAAAAATGAAAATATTGATGAGTAAGTGTCATTATACATATGATTTTACTGAGAACTGTTCCATTAATAAGTGTTTTCTCTTGTGGGCATTGGTAATATGAAACACCAGTTTCTCAGTAAAGGACTGTAGAAAAAGAAAGGACTGCAGAAAAAGGGAGAAATTCTTTAGGGGAAACTGTATGTCACGTGAGGCAGCAACTCTGCTGAAGCATTTAGGATTAAACAAAATTGGAACAATTAAGTTGTAGTTGAAGCCTTTAATATCTGTCCGTTAGGAGCCTGACCTCCCAATTTGGGTGTGTTCTGGTGTTTCTTTGAATTATTTCTGCAAAAATAAATCACTCTGCTTATTAACTCTTTTACTGACCACTGGTTAAGTTAAATTTATCCTCTCTTTCAGCACATACTTTGTGAATGAAGAAGATGAAAACCTGCCACATCATGATGAGAAAACTTGGTTTGTTGGGGACCTCAACCGTATCCAAGCAGAAGACTTGCTCTGTGGGAAACCTGATGGAGCATTTTTAATTCGAGAGAGTAGCAAGAAAGGATGTTATGCCTGTTCTGTGGTGTAAGTGTATTTTCCTTTTTGTTCTAACTACTCAATTCATAAATCTCTACCACGGCTCTTTATTTTGGAGAACAAAAGCCAGGCCTAGCCTAAGCCTACCCATTGGAACGTGTTGCATGTTTGCAGGAAGACTAGCATAGTAAAAGCTTTATTGCAAAAATGTGCTTTGAATGTGCAGTAACTGTAGTCCTAGCAGTCTCTTCAGTCACCACAGTAGCTAGTACAAAATTCTGAAGTATCCTAACTTGAAGCTCTACAGTCATAAGTAAATTAAGGCCAAATTCTCCCATATTCTTCCCTGCCAAGGAACACATGGGAAGAAGAAAAACAGAGCCGTAACATCTTCCATTCTCATTTTCAGACATGGCCAACTCTAGGTGCTTTCTCTTGTATGTTTAAGATAATGGTGATGGTTCAGAGGAGACATTATTTGTGAGCAGTAGCTTTTATGACATTCATGCAGCCTTGCATTGATTTCCTGTGTTTCACTTCATTTTCTGCTGGTGTAATGGAGGTCAGAAATACTTTGATTCCATTACCCAAAAACCCTTCAAGCCTGTTCTGGAGTGCAAAATGGCTTTCACTGATTTATTTTACATGAGGTTAATTGCTTCTGAAAGCAAGTCCAAGACATGAATATGTGAAGGTATATCACCTCAAGGTAACTGAAGAGTGTAGTATCTGCCTTGTTCAAGATACTGTTTGTCGCAGTCACTGAAGTGATGGGTTCATCAGATACTTTTGCTTAGTTGGTATCATACTACAAGCTAGCAAAGGGGTGGCATAACGTAACCTGTTCCTACATGTGACTTGGATTGTAATAGGCTCCAGTACAGGGATTACATAATACTTGATCTTTCTGGCAGATAAGTTTTTCTAGCAGCTTTGGAAATACTGTGTTGCAGTAACTGCTTTGCCAAGTTAGGGACTTAGTCGCTATGACTTCAGATAATGAACCAACTTGAACCCATGCCATGCTTAACGTTAAAAAATGCACACTGAAAGTTAGTGCTGCATTTCATGAAATACTCTGTAGATCCTAAGAATTTGTGGGTTTTGGCTTCTTTGCTTAGTGGAAAGGTTTCCAGATAAGTTGAGCACAAAGTCATAGCTGACTTCAGGTGCTTAGCATCTTGGGAAAAAAAAGTCAAGAGCTTAACCAAGAAACATTTGGAAAACAATGCAGTAGGGAATTTTACCGCTGGGGTAGAAGAGACCTCTTATGTGGATTATTATGCAAGAGTGTTTAATCACATGCCCTGTAGCACTGTTTCTTCACAGACTATATTAGTCTCCTCAACTTGCATCTGCTGGGTCCTCCATTATGTAATTTAGTGACTGGCAGGGTTGCTGCATTACTTAATTGTTAATAGACTGTCACTTTGGGTTTGTCCTTTGATGTTAAACTCTCCTGGTTTCTTTCCTTGCAGAGCTGATGGAGAAGTGAAACACTGTGTGATCTACAGCACTCCAAGAGGTTACGGGTTTGCAGAACCGTATAACCTGTACAGCACACTTAAGGATTTGGTTCTTCATTACCAGCAGACATCCCTTGTCCAACACAACGATTCCCTAAATGTCAGGCTTGCCTATCCTGTCTACGCACAGATGCCCCCTTCTCTCTGCAGATAAATTTTGGGGAGAAGGAAAGTGTTGGCTATCTTGGATTCTTTTCTACAATTTTTATTAGAACTTGGAGGGCATTCTTTCTCCTTAGACTGCTTGTTTTGCACAAGAAGTGATTCTGTGAATGTGAATCAAAAAGAGGCCTAGCAGCAACAAGACGACAACTTGGGTGTAGGTGTCCTGGTGCTACCTTAAAAGCTCAGCTGTGCTTTTACACTGATACTTTTGTTTCCTTATGAGGGGAATAAACTCAACACAATGCATACAAAAATACTGGAAGCAAAACATCGTTTTATGGAGATGATTTTTTGCCAGGCACCTTCAGTGGAACTTCTAATTGGATTTTGTTTTCTCTTGTTCTTGTAGAGACAATTTGAAGCCTCTGTTTGAGGCATCAGTAATGTCTTTCAGTCTTAAACTCCCAAGAAACTAGGGGGGAAACTCTACCACAGCAATTCTTCTCTGTTAATTTTAGCAGCTTCACTGCAATTCAGCCGAACTTCCAAAAGAGGGCTTGTCTTGAGATAGCATGGAATTTGGTGAGAGAAGACCAAAGGAATTATGGGAAAGCTTCAGGTTTTTATTTAAATGGAAAAATGCTTGTAAAGAAAAGTTGCTTTATTTTTTTGCCAACAGTAACAAAGTTTTGGTTTCAATGGCACTACAGGTCTTCACTTAACGGAAACATTTATAACCAAATTGAACACACCAAAACTTTGTTCGTTGCTAGATTGAGCACTTATGGGGAAGGTTGCATTAGCATCCGCACATACTTTCTACACCAAAACTTGAAACAAATAAAAGGAAAAGCTAAACATCGTGTGGCTTCAAAACACTAAATTTGTCTGATCTGATGTAATTGCTTACTCTCCTCTTTCTTCACCCCCCTTCCTCCCATTCCTCAGCTTGGGATTCTGTTTTCAGTTTTTAATGATACTGTGCTTCAGAATGTAAACTAGAATGAAGCTTGCACTTACCTGTTGCAGTTCTCTTGCTGAACAATGACAGACTCTTGTAACACTTGATTTTTGGTATAGAAGAGGTAGGTGCAATCGAATGCTTCTGGATGGCTTATTGTACCAAATTCTTTCATGATGTGTAGTCATTTCCAGTTGTATAGAAGTGAGCATGCTAATTATAGATCTCTGATTTGTTCTTTGCACGCTAGGTTGTGAACTCTCACACCACTGCAGCCAAGCAAGATTTTACATTGGTATAATCTAAATTCCCTTGTAGTTATTTTGGACATGATGGAAAACACAGGAAGGGAAAGAGAGCCATACTCAGTTATTGGATGTCTGGTACCATCCTTTGGCAAGGGCTGCTGTCAGATACTGGAGTGGGTAGTCCTGGGCTTTGTCAAGTATAGCAATCATCCAATAAATCCCCTCCGTGGAAAATATACAAAGCAGCTTATTTCCATTCCTTAAGCTTCTGAAATGAAAAAGAGCTAAATTTGGCAAACTGAACCACTTGGCATCAAAGCACAACTGGCAAAGTAATTGTTCAGTGTGCAACCTTGAAAGTTACTTTTGTTCCTATTACTGGAAGCAGTTCCCTTGCAGTGCACCCATTGTGCAGGGCAGGAAGCAGATAGTCATGCAGGTCTGAGAATGCTCTAGACCTGTTTCTGACCCTGGGGCTTATTTCCTGTTCAAATGGGTTTTTTTCTGTAATGCCTGGGCAGTAGTGCCAGGCTTGTTGATGTTTAAGGTTTACACTAGAAGTATTATTTCGCTGAACGCCATGAATTTGCAAGCAGGGAAATGACGAGGCTGGAGTACTGACAGCCATTGCAGGAAGGGTAGTCTGGCTGCCTGGCATGCCTGTGAGATGGGTTGTTGCACTAATGACCCTGACACATCCTAGGCACTTTCTAATCAGCCAGAGTGCAATCTTCAGGCAAAGAATTCTGTAGATGCCGCTTTTCTAATTAATTGAAACACTACAAAACTTAATCAAAACTGGGTGAGAGGAGAAGAAAATTCCTGCAAGTTGCTATGTCCAAGTGACCCAGGTCTGCTCGTCTTTCCCTTCTCTCCCACTTCCCCAAGAAAAGGAAAAATGAGATGTAGCCTTTGCTTTCAGTGAAAATCTGGAACGGATTCCGTAGTGGTATATGGACATGGAAATTTTTCTTTTTAAAGAAACTTGCCCTACCCCTTGGATAATTTGCAATTCTAATCTGGTAGCTGTAAAGCTGTCATTCTCACATCTCTTGTGCATCTAGTGTTCCCTTCGTGCTGGGCTGAGTCCAAATGCCTGATGAGGGAAATTGGTTCAAAAGCACAAATGATAGCCAGGTGCCTCATGCCTGTGGAAAAACCTGTGCGAGAAGAGTGTCTGATTTTTCTCTGCCCTTGCGATCTCGCTGGGCTCTTCTCTTACAATACTAACATTTGAGGCTGATGGGCCATGTATTTCTGATCCCTGTTTTTGTGACAGGGACAACCTGGTTGAAGTGTTTCACATCTGCCCTGTTTTTAGATAGGGCTCCGTTTTGTTTTAAACAAGCACGGGTCTACTTTCAGACTCATAAATCCTGGCACACCCTCGCAGTACTGACAGCAGCAGGATAGCAAAGCGGGACTGTCTGAAGTTTCCCTGTAGTGGAATCTGACTGATCCTGTGAGGTCTTGGTCCAGGCTCCGGCCCCAGCTCTGCCAAGGTAAATACAGTGTAATTCCATTGGCGTCCATGAAGGTAGCTTGGCTTTATAGTGGTGTGAGTGAGTTGGGATTCTGGCCCCTAGCCCTCTGAGATCTCTTTGCTGATCACAGGTGATGTATTTGCTGTGAATGATGCACTCAGAGCCAGTAAGCCATCTTGAAGTATTCTTTGAAATTCTGTTTTGCCCAAACCTTCAGATCAGGGCTATGGGCAGACTGAGCCCCCGTTCCTTGTACTTGGCTCTGTTATCCTCAGCAGTCTCTCTGAGGCTGTGTTGCCACTGTATCTCTCTGTGTTTGGTTTAGGCACCTGAAGTCCCAGCTGCTATGATTGCTCCCCTTTGAGAGGGGAATCTGCCATTGCACAGATTCTTTTTGCATCTGTTTTGCACTCAAATGAAGATGGGTATAAAACCGACTGACACGTGTAGCTGGTGTAATCCACGGGGCAAGGGCTTGGTCCTGCTGCGCTCATTGTCCTTGGCCTAATTCTGTTTGCTCAGTAGCATTAGACCTGTGAGAAAACCCACAGCTTCCAGGAGCTGTTCTCTACTTGCATGACTGAGAAATCAGAAATGGGCCTGTGAGGTGCAGGATTACACCCTAGTATGAAACGCAGCTGTTAAGCCTAAAACAAATACAGGAAATGCGAACATAAAGGCAAAACAAAGGAACTCAAGTTCTTTTGAAACAGTAAGATGCGAGAAGGTTTTGGTTTCGAGAGTCAAAACGTCAGGAGGAAAGGGGAAATAGTCTCACTGTTGTAGCAGCCATCTGTTAGTGGACTGCAGTTAGAGGAGTACTGACCCATATTGTATTAAATATGTATGTAGAGTTAAATAAATAACTTTTGCACAGTGTTAAATGGGGGTGGGGGGAATGTTGAAACTCGAATATGCACAGTTTCTTCTAATCTGTTTTGAAGTATATTTGCAGGGATCAGGGGTGATTCAGTATTTTGTATTCGTATGGATGGAAATCAGGTCTACTTCCACAGTTGCCATTGGCCCCATTGCGTCAGCCACGAGTGCCATGTGTTTGAAGTTAGTAAGTTATAAATCTTTTCCCACTAGTTTCTTTATTGATTACGTGTAATCTTAGCATGGGAAGAACCAACCTAGAAACAGAAGGATGTCCCGCCAGACGCTTCACTAGTATGTGAAGCAGAAATATGTGATTGTCCACCTTCTGATACTGGAGTGCTCTAGATTTGGGGGTTGTATTCTGGGGGTTTTTGTTTTTTAATTCTCATCAGCAGTGGATTGGGTCCGCTGCTTTGCACCGTTGGTAGTTGCAATCTAGAGTTATATCCAGTACAGCCCTCTGTCTTACGCCAAAAATAAAGCACTCTTTCCACACTGATCTCTCTTGATGTGGCAGATGGTCAAGAAGTTTTCCATTTAATGTGATGGGCCTGATTCTTTTCTCGCTGACACTAGTGTGAGCAAGACTTCCACAACCAAAAGCCATTCCCAGGAAAAGAGTTTGTATTTAACCATACCTGAATTCTAGTCACAGTGGGGCAAAAATCAAAGTTTGTCCTTCGCAAAGCCAGGCAACTGTAATGGGGACTGTTGAAATGAATGTTGACACTTAGTGCTGTGTTGGGGAGGCCAGGGGAAGGAGGAGGGTCTTGGTTGCCCCAGATCCTGGGCTCTCTGCAGGCTTGGGTGGCACTGTGTCCGTAACTGAACGCTGTGGCTGTTTAAAACAGCAGAATTGCTATAGGAGTGTCACACCTTAAGTTTGGAAAAGCCCCTTATTTGGTACTTGAACAATCTTGCTTCTGTTTTTGAATGTCTGTTTATTTTTTATTTTTGTTACACTAACAGGGAATAAAAATCTGAAATGTTAGTGAGTCTTGTATGCTTGCTGCATTGTGCAGACATGAAACAGGTACTGTTTGTGGATTGGGAAGGGTAAGAGACAGGTTCAAAATGCAGTTTTACAAAGCACTATGATGGGGGTTGGGGGTTGTTTTGTTTAGGTCATGTTTAAAATCAGATTTTCTTACGTGTAGTTTCCTTATGTTGATTTGCAACCTCTGCTTTTGGAACAGCAAAATCAAAACATTCCCGAAGAACAAAGATACTCTGAGGGGAGGGGAGTTAGGCTTGCTCAAATTCAGCGTTCAAAGCAAATAGCTTTAACGAGGAGGAAGGGTCAGCATCCTAAAGCATCCCTCTGGTTGTAGTTCGATGAAGCAGTAGACAAACCGTGAAGTAGGACCTCCGCCTTGAACCACAAAAGAAAGAGATGCCAGAGCAGACCCTTCCCTTTGGAATAATCCGTTGTACGCTCCTTAAATGTGTGTGCAAGGAGATAGTCAGGAAATTAATGGAGGTCCTTAAGGATTTGCTCCTCTTTCTGTATTGGAAGGGAACTTGCATTGCTGATCCCCTCGTTTCCCTTGGCACAGTCCGTGCAGCCAGGAGAAGGGAACCAAGTTACTAGCCCAAATAAACGTGGGCCTGTTCGTGAAGCAGCTTGGCTAGTTAAGTACTGCGTGAGGAGTAGCTTTGGATGGGGTTAGATGAAGTTTGTCCAACATTTTTGTGAATCTTGCATTCTGTGGGCAGAAATACTTTCCACCGAATGGGAAGGGAAAAAAAAAAAAATCTCTCTTGAAATCTTTTCAACTCCTTCCTGTTTGTTCACAGGGGCAGATAGGGAGCTTTAGCTTGTTAACTGTTTAGATGATGACAGTGCTTGAAGTGCTGGTCTTTGGGGCTGGCTCCATACAATTAATGCAGAATTTGCATTTTTTTTTTATTGCTATTGGCATAGACTCGCGGTATTTTATGACTAGACTCACCATTTGTTCTAAAATTTGCCTTTAAAAATTGTAATATGAGCTTCAGAGGCAAAAAAAAAAAAGAGTGAGAATGGGCCCTTATTGATAGAAAAGAACGCCTTGTTGATCAACCTGTATTAGAGAAAGCAGCTTTAATTTGATGCCCCCTCCACCACCTTCCTTTGGGATTGCGTCTGTGAGATTGGCATTGGCAAACACGGGGGCTGAGATTTCCCCCTGTATTCAGCAGCGCTGCGCCCGTGCGCTTGCCAAGTGCTCGTAGCAAGGGGCTCGGGATCGTTTGGAAAAATGATTGCATCCAAAGACAAAAAAAGCGTCCAAGGGCGAATATCACCCCCTGGCATCAGTCTCGTCGCTTCAGGGGAGTTGTAGGATGCTGGGGCCAGCCACGAGCTGCCCCCGCGTCTCCGTCGGGTGCGGTGGGGGTTCGTGTTCAGTCGGCTGGTTGGGGTTCTGGTCGGTTTTGTTTTCGTGAGTGACTTCTACATCCAGCAAAGATATGTTTGATGAAACCTGTTAATTTTGTATATCTGGCTGTTTATTGCACCACGGGATTGTAATGGTCTGCATCATCTGTGTGTGTGTGTGCGCGTGTGTGTGTATATGTACTGTATGTATATAGATATATGTAAAATATATTCACGTACACATTTATATGCATTAGCTGTAAGTGGCACTGCCCCTTAAAAATAAAACAAAATTCACTGTTAGCATATTCTGCCATGTGTTTAGGCAGAATTGGGTTTGTTTTTGTCAAATGAAAAGGAGTTTATTGTGTTCATCTTGCATATGTGCTTCTGAAATGCTGAACTCTGGATTTCCTTGGGGGGGTTACTACTTTATTTGTAAACTGAATTGAATTGGGGCGTTATTTATGCTGGGACAAAGCATTCAACTTTGTTCCAAGCAAAGGTTTAGCAAAAGAAACCCTCTTGCTCTCCTGCGAGATGCAGTGAACGCTTGCACGTTTCAGTAGACCCCCAGACCCCCCTGTCCAGAGCTGATGTGCAACGGGTGGTGTTGGTACGTGTCCCTTTGTGAGTGGACTCTTTGTATAAGGTGTGGTTCAATGTAAAGCATGAGTGGGTGTTTGATCTTGTATCGAGGGCTGAAATAACAGCACACTCCTTTGTACAACTTTGCATTAATGTTTCTGCTTTTCTTTGACTTCTATTTTCTTTAAGGGAAACTGCATCTGTTAAGAACCTGCTTCTCCAGAAGCTATCGAATTATTTTGTTTTCCGGATGAATTCCAGCATGTAACTTTGGTACTCTTGTTTGTTATTTGTGTAAAACCTGTTCTTCTGTCGTTTATGGTGTAGTCGGGGGGAAAAAAAAGAAAAAGAAAAAAAAAAAGGAATTCATGTAGTTTAACTTTTAAAGAAAAGAAACAAACTGCTTCATAAGGAAACCAATTGTATGTTAGTGTTTTCAGACAAGTCATCCTGTAGTTTCTAGCTCAATAATGCAACACTGTACTTGTCACCAGGTGTGTTACAATTTTGCTGTACTTTCTTTTACTAGATGGTTGGGCTTTTAAATCCCAGACACTAAGCATCCTGGGCCTACTTGCTCTAGATCAAAAAATGCAATAAAAAAATTGCAATAAAGCACATTGACATGTAATGTTTTAGAAGGATGTACTGACAGCTGTTTCTAATAAATTCAGAACTGCAGCGTGGTCGGGCTGTCGTGGTGTTAGCTGTGTTTGTGTCTCCTGGCTGAGGCCATGAGCTTCATCTCTAACAGAGACTTTAAAAAAAGACTCGTGGAGGTCCAGTTTGCTCTCGGCTGGCGCTGAAGCAGCCAGGCCCCGAAACCCTCTTGGGGCTGAGACGAGGGAGGAACACACTCCTTAATGGAGCCTTTCCTCTCTTCCTTTTACAGCGTCTTTAGAGAGAGCAGGAGCCCTCAGCCATGTTCTTCCATGCCTCGTCGCTTCCTCTGCTGTCAGGGAAAACCACGTTCGGTGATGCCGCTCCTGGTGCTGGGGGGACAGGGGGGGCTGCAGCGCTGAATCAGCCTTCCCAAAGACCCAGCTCAGCTGGGTCGATTCGCTTAGATCCTTAATTTTGCAGGAGTTTTGGACGTCACCATTTGGTTTCCCAATTCCTTCATGAGCACCAGGCACTTGGGCCACTGAAAAATCAGTGAGTTTGTGGGTTCCTCTTCCGTTTCAGCCTCAGGTGTTAGCAGGAGGGTCCCGGCACGCTCGCGGTGCAGCAGCGGTGGTGCACGGCTGAGCTCCAGCCACTGCAACGCTGCAGCCCCTCATCCACGACCCCGGCATTTGCTGTACCGGGCTGTGACCGCACAGCCCCCCTGCAGCCGTGGGAGCTTGGGGGGGCTACCGCAGCAGACACTCTCCATGTGCACGTTTTGCGTTTTCCATTGGAGGTCTCAGGAGCTGCTGGGGAGAAGCCCAAGTCGCACGGGGCAGCCCGAGGGTGGCCAGCCAAAGGGCTTGGGCTTGGGCAAGCTTGAGGGCTGGCAAGGGCAAACCTAGGGGGGCTTCACCCCTCAAACTTGGGCGTCGGATGGGATGCTACAGCAGCATCCTTGGAAAATTAGGGCAGGGGCAGAACTGGTCTGTGCGTGGCTCGGCTGGCCCGGGTTGCAAATGGCTCAGTGTTTTTGCAACCCGATGAGTCGACGTTTTTGCAGACTGCTGAGCAACGTTTTTCCAACCTGCCGAGTGGTCCATTTAAAAGAAAAAAATGCTGCACCAGCATTTTCTCACATTGCCGAGTAAGCCTTTTCGGCCACTGAGTCAGCATTCCCTCCCTAGCCTGAGCCACAGGCCCTTCGGTGCGGGGAGCACCGAAAAGGACAGAAAAGCCCCTGGTCGTGGTGCGGGGGAGCGGGGAGCACCCACGTGGACGCTGAGGGATCTATCTTTACACCCAGCAAGGAGGATGCCCCATGTTAAAGCACCCCGAGGTCGGGTCCCTGCTGTGTGCCGCCCGCCGTCCTGCCTGCAGGGATGGGGCACAGCCCTGAAGGGATGCGGCCGGCCCAGAAACATCACCCGGAGGCATCAGGAGCCACATGGCTCCTGACTGACGAGCCGTGGACATCGCGGGCCGGTGTCCACCACATCGGCACCCAAGCGGGAGGAGAGCGAAGGGGAAACGTTAGCGAGAAACGGGGAGGACTCTGCAAGGTGCTCCTGGGGACTGGCTCTTTTTCATTATTATTTAATTTATTTCTTTTTAATAAAGGCTAATGAGGTAGAATTACAGGAAAGATGTAAGTCACTAATTGGCGAATCACTTTTCAGGGCTTTGCCAGACGGGTCATTTTGTTATGAAAACATTACAGCCGGCAGCCGGTGTAGGAAATTTCCAAGTGGCTGTGCTGACTGGATGGAAAGAAAAACACCTCCCAGCTCAGATGTCTTCTTGGAGAAAGGGCAGATCCCCGGGATTTTTCCATCCTCGGCAATGCTGCGCAGCTTCCTGCAAGTCCCCTGGGTTCCCCCCCGCCAGTCACACGCAGGACCCTTCCAGGGGCAGGCGCTGGCCTGATGGCCCCCCAGGAATGGCACCGCAGGGCAGGGGCGTGGGATGGATGGACAGATGCCCCCAGGATCCTTCCATGGGATTCCTGTTCCCCCGGGGCAGGAGAGAGTTGCAGTGGGAGATTCATGGGAGGATCTTTGCCTTGGGGGAAAAAAACCCACAAAACATCTCCAAAAGCCAGTCCTTCCCCAGCCAAAATGCCACTATGTAAGGCATCAGGATTTGGTTCAGACCATCAAGGTTTGGTTCGAAAGTCGTGGGCTTGTTGCAACGACCAAGCTGCTCTGCTTCCCCTGCTTGGCTTCAGCTCTCAAAACAGACTTATTTTAGTCTAATAGTTTAGTTTAATAGACACCATGCTGCCAGGCAAGGGGAGCGACGTGACCACCACCCATAGCCCAAAGTACCCAGTCATAAATAAATAGCAAGGCAGCTAAAGTGGGCTACGTGGCTCCTTGAGCTGCCCAAAAGGGTAGGGGGTTCCCTATGGAAGCCACGAGGCACGTGGTCACCTGGCCCCTCCATCCCGCTCCAACATGCGTGGCCGGTGCATGGGACCCATCGGGCTCGTCTGCCACGAATGCAGCAACTGGGCGTGGGAATGCAGCCGGGGCAGCTTCTTCTCACACCAGTCCCCACCACGACCGGGGGCTGGGTGGGTGGAAAGACACCCAAGGAGGAGGGTGCAGCCTGCATCCCCCGGGAGCGGGACCCCTCCAGGGATGCGCAGCCTGGCTGAGCCCCCGGGAGACACGAGGAAGATGGAGGAGCGTTCGCCCTGGCCACAAGCTGCGATTCCTCCTGGTGAGATGTGAGATGCAGCATTTCCCTCCCTGAAGCATCAAGTCCAGGCCTGGAGCAGGGGCCGGCAGCTTTCAAATAAACCGGTGGATTAGGCTTGGCCACAGACCCAGAATCCCCATTTCATGGGAAATCTCATCATCTCACTCGCTGGGTTTCCTCCAAATTGGAATGAAATGTTAAAATACAAAATTTCACTCTGGATGATATTTTCAGTGGGGGGAAAAAAAAACCCAACACAACAATTTTGGTTCAGCTGGCACAGTCCCACGCCAGCGTTAGCCTTTCTCTACCGATACAATCCAAACGCCCAGGAAGGTTTGAAGGATGGAGGCTTCACCCTGTCTGAGATGAACCGCTCCACTGGCTACTATTTTCTCCCTGAATTTTCATCAAATCTGCACTTTCTGATGGCAAAACTTTCTCCCTGGGGAAATCAGACTGGCTTTTGTGGAGGAGTGATAGGAGGGGACAAGCTGCCGGGGCACCCTCTGCGTGGCAGTTTTGTGCTCCCTGGGGCAGAGGACACGGCAGAGCAGGGAAAGAAAGGTGCAGAGCACCAGCCAGGGCTGCTGCCCGCCTTCCTGCCCCCAAACCCATCCTCGGCGGCAATCGTGGCTCCCAGGAAACATCTCGGCCACGACTGCCCAGCCGCTCTCCCCCAGCCCGAACACTGGCTCGCGCACCACGGAGCAAAGCCCGATCCAGCTTCCCCGCGGGCTCCTGCTCTCCTCCGCAGTGCAGGGCCGGCTGCCCCCGGAGCCCGTTCCCTTCCCCATCCCCGCCAGACCCAAGCTGCAGGGCAGAGCCTTGAACTCTCCCTCGGAGCGGGAGGAGGAGCGCAGGCAGCCTCCGGTCCCAGCTCCTCATGCCCAGCTGGCTCGGCCTTGAAGCCCTGATGCAAACCAGAGCAATCCAGGGGCCGGTTCCCAGAAGAGGGATAAGGAGCAGGAAGAGCAGCATTAACTGTTGCAGGGCTCCAGGGGCGAGCAAAGGCATGTCCTGCGATGGAGCGTCTTGGGCAGACCGGGGTGCCAGGATGTGCCCCTCCGCCCCCCGACGCTGTGAGGGTGGCAGATAAACCTCTCCCCGGGCTCCTGCATGGGGTGCTGGGAGACATCCCGGCTCTTCGGGCTGCTGTCGCAGGTCTCTGCCCAGGCGAGGCACTCACTAGCCACAAGCCTGCTTCAAGCAGAACTGGTGCTGGAGCATTTCCCAAACCTTTTCCCTTTCCTCCCACTTTCAAGGGAAGGGGCTGGATGGGTGCGGTGGGAGCAGAGCCAGCCCGCCCCGGGCAGGTGCTGTGCACGCTCCCGCGGCCACTCTGCCAAAGGAAACACAAACATCCTACCCAAAGAAAGCACTTTTCATTAGCAACACAGGTTCCCATTTTTGCACAGGGCCGGCCTGTTCTGGGCAGCTTTCCCCACCGCACCGCCGGGCTGAGCGAGAGCCCGGCCGAGCTTTCCGGGCTGGGCTTCGGCCAGAGCCGCCCCTCCCACCCCACGTTAGATCCACAGAAACCAGTCAGCGTGAGCGTGTTCAAGACCCGGAGAGGGTTTAAACTGGCCTGACGTGAGACATTTCAGAGTTAAAGGGATTTAACTCAGCCTCAGAGTCCCTCCTGTCCTCAGCGTGGGAGCTGGGGAAGTGGGTCCAGGGGGATGTGGGACCTGGGGATGCCGGTCCTTGGGCTGCAGATCCAGGGGGATGAGGGACCTGGAGATTTGGGACCTTGGGATATGGGATCTGGAGGCTACAGAACCTGGAGGATGTGGGACCCCAATTCTCCTTGCTTCTGGCAAGGGAAACTTTGGCCACACCTGGGTACCTCGTACCTAGAAGCAGCTGCTGGAGGGAAATTCCAGTTTCGTGGAGTGGTGCAGCTTATGAAATAGGCCAGGGCAACAAAAACAGCATTTAAAAAAAAAAAAAAAAAGTATAACTTTGGCCTAAAGTTTGGGAAGACGTGAGGAGAAGACAGGAATCGGGGCGGAAGAGGGGGTGAGCAGGAATGTAAGGGCACTTGGACGCACATCACTCATGGAATAAATAGCTCCGGGTGTTTTATACCTGCCCTCGGTGGCGGGCGGGCGGCCGGGGGAGAGGCGCAGCAGGGGTTCCTCATCCTGCTCCTCTGCGGCCATCAAAGCGCTGCCGCTGAGTCGGAGCTGGGCTGGCCCCCGCCAGCCCCCGGCACCTGCCCCGGCACCGCCGGCTCTGTAGCCCCGCGCAGCCGCCCCGGCTGCCGGCGGGAGCGAAGTCCATAGGGGCAAACGTGCGGCCGAGGCCCCGGGAACAAAGCGGCCTTTCACTGTGGCGGCTTGGCCAAAGAAACCGGGGAATGTTTCTGTCCAAACGGCACCTAGCTTTGATCCCGGGCACGAGGCGGGTTGTTGGCGTTTTTTTTTTCCTTTCCTTCTCCATGTTGCTCTTATTTTTTTCTTCCTACTCAAGGCGTAATGTTTCTGAGTGTTTATAATTTCTAGGAGAAATTTCTTGCTGCTCCAGGAAGGAAACCTCTTGCTGGGAGCAAGGTGCAGGCGATGCACGGCCCCTTCGCCCGTCATGGCTTTCCCCTGCAGAGGGAGGCTTCAGCTGCCCTTTCTGCCGGGGCTTTCGGGTGCAGTGCCACAGCGGGTGGCTCCCACAGCCCCTCTGGGGACACGGCACCCGTCCTTCACACCCACGTGTCCTCCTGAGGGACAGAAATCCCTCCCCCCCCGGGGCTCACCGCAGGTGCGGGTGTGCATCCCCATCATTTTCAGCTCAGAGGCTGGTTTCTGAGCCCACCTGATAAATCCCAGCCTTCCTCAAGGGGGGAACCCAAACAGCTCCACGTCTGTGCACCTTCCTCCCAAACCATGCCCCTTCCAGAGGACCGGGGAGCTTGCACACTCAGGTGGCCTTTCAGACCCCCCAGACGATGAGGACGAGCATCTTCCTCCTGACCAGCCCCCAAACCTGCTGGATTTCCAACCAGTTTTTCTATCACCTGTCTGAAATCCTCCCCCACCCCAAATGCAGAGGGAGGGCATGGACCCCCCCACCCCAGCTGAAGCCGTGCCCAGCCCCGGGCTCTCCCCTCCTGCCGCACAAGGGAGGGTCCCCCCGAGCCTGTACACCCGCACGGCGTGGGGTATGCGTGACACCCCCGGCAGGGCAGGCAGGCCCAGCCTCCCCTGTCTGCTGCCCACATTCCGAATATTTTTAGGCAGCAGGAAACGCGCCTTTGCTGCCGCCAGCCTCCGGTGCAGGGATGGGAGGAGACGGATGGGATGGAGAAATGGAGTCAGCCCTGTGAGGCCACCGCTGGCCTGTGAGCCAGGGGAATAAAACCACCCCCCTCTTCTTCCTCCTCCTCCTCCTCCTCCTGGCCCCGCCAGCCACCTTCTGACGGATGTTGCCTTTGGACAGGACCCTTCTGCAGCCCCAGCTGCCGAAAAAAACCCGCCACGGCGAGGCCCATGCGCCCATGGGCCATCTGGAATCCATCACCGGCTGCGCACGGGGACGCTGGCCAAACCCCAGCCCTGCCCGCTGCCGGCAGCACTTTGCTTTCCAGGGGAGCACCTGCGGGTGGCAAAGGGGTCCCCCCGCTCCCCGGCACTGGCATCCAGTCAGAGACCCCCCGCCGTGCCACCAGCAGCGGCTGGGAGGGGAGCGGCCACCCCACTGCCACCGCGGTGCGAGTGGGGTCAGGAAACCCCAAGTGGCAGCAGCCCGGGCCAGCCCCATGCGGGGGGAATGGTGCTTTGTCCCCCTGCCGAGAGATGGGATGGTGCCTCCACAGTACAGGACGTGGAGGATGCTCCTTGCCAGCTCACCGGGGGGACCCGTGGGTATTCCCCAGGTGGAAATACGCCGCTCGCCCTCCAGCTGGTTGGTGCCGTGGGTCCCAGCTGTGCCGTGGACCAGCCGCAGCTCCAGGAGGCTGCAGCAGCCCTGATGTGCTGGAGCAGGGATGAGCTGTGTGATGGGGGTCCGGGCATTGCAGGGCATTTTCTGGCTCTGCCACTGCATCCCCGAGCATCCTCAGGCACATCCCTGCAGCCCTCCCCTCTTCTGACCCATGAGCCTCGACAATATTTGGGGCTCATCCCCCTCTCCCTGAGCAACGTATGTCCCATCCAGCTAACAGACCCCAAAGGAGCATCAACCCCCTGTACCCATGGGTGCAGCGCCTGCCCAAAAAGCCCCCGCTGTTCATCCCTTGGGCTGTCCGCAGCCCCCATCAGGGCAAGCCACCCCTGGAGCTTCGCCAGCGCCTGGCCGGAGCATCCTCGGAGGGCTGGGGCAGTTCTGGCAGAGCCCCTGCCCTGCTCCCCAGGGAGCAGGAATCGGGGCAGGATGGGCTGGATTGCCCTGAATTTGGGGTGCGCCTGCACATGCACGTGCGTGTCCTCCCCCCGCGCAGGACGGCCCCGGCAGGCAGTCCCAAAGGGAGCACCAGCCCAGCTCCAACTGCAGTCTCACACAGCTCAAGCTGCCAAACCCCAAAGACCCCGAAAAATTCACACTTGGTCTCCTGATCGATTGACTATCGCTCCCGTCCCACCGCCCGTGCCCACCTCTCCGGCGCAAGGATGGAAAAGCTGGGCTGAAACACAAGCATCCCACAAACAGGAGGGGTTTTCCTGGGTGCTCGATGGGGATTTTCATAAAAACAGAAAGCCTCGCACCGCTGGCTGCATGGGCAGCACTGGCCTGACTCCGGCAGCTGGAGATTTTCCTGGTGAACAGGAAAAGTGGGGCCTCCATCCAGCTGCAAAACAGCTGGGTGGGCTGCCCGTGCCCCCAGCCTGCTCCGGCAGCACAGCGCGGGCAGGGCAAGGGCTCGGCTGCTCCGCAGAGCTGCTCCACCACCATTTCCTTGCATTTAAGGCTTACATCCCAAGCGAAGTTTTCCTTCCCGTGACAGCAGCTGCAGCCCTGCGGCTTTCTGCTGGACGGCTTCACATCTGGCTGAAGGCTTGGGAAAGGGGGGGGGCCCGGAATTCCTCCCAGCCCGAAGCGCTTCATGGCCAAAGCAACTGGGAAAGTCAGCGTGTAGAAATGCAGGGGCTGGGGGAGCATGGCAGGGGGCATAAGGGGGTCCTGCTCCCCTCCTCATCCTCTTAATATCTTCATCTTTTTAATAGAGAAATAGGGAAAGCAGGCGGCGCTGGGGAGCAGCGTGGTCCCCCCGCCCCGGACAAGCGTCCCCACCACCACAGGAACGTGCATCCCTGAGCAGCCCTGGGGGCAAACCCAACGGCACCAGCGGGGTGAAGGAGCACCCTAATTAATGACAGCTCCAAAATTAACGAGCTGGCTCCAGCATCCGCATCAACTTCTGTAACGACGGGCGAAGGCAGGAGGGAGGCAACAGGAGCCCGTTTGCTTTTAAAGTCACTGGTGAGCAGCAGAGCGGGGAAGCGGCCTGGGGTGGCACAGCAGCAAACCTGGGGCTGGAAAACATTAAAAGCACATTTTAATCTTCTCCTTTCCAACTCCAGTAAAGCGGACGTGGCCGTTGGAGGATGAGAGGATGGGGATGGGGAGGAAATGGCTTTTAATGCCGCCCTGTTTGCAGAAGGCGCCCGCGCTCCGCTCCAGTCTGTTTTTCTTGGGGACTGATCGAAACTGTTCAAACATCCTTAGCGGAGCCAGCAGCGTGGTGAGCAGGAGTCAGGGCCGGGCAGCGCCAGCCCTGGCGAGGTCCCGCTTCAGGTGTCTGCCTGTAAAACCAAAAATGACGGCCGAGGGCCAGGGAAAGGTGCTGGCCCAGCACCGGGGCGGGGAGGGAGCGGGGTCGGGCGATGCGGGACCATGGGATGAAGCCCCAGCAGCAGCTCAGCGCTGGGCTCACACCAGGACAATGCCGCACGTAGATGGCAATCCCCGCAAGCTGCCTCCTCCTGGGAAAGCCACTCCTGCAATTTTTATTCACCAGCTCCTGCAACATCCATCTTTTCAGAGCCCTGGATCCATCCCTTCCCCTTCCCTGTGGGAAGCAAAGGCAGAGCCCGAGGGCCCGCTCCATCTGCCAGCCCTGCTCCCCGCAAAGCCGCTTCTCTCCTTCCTTCTCTGCCCCACCAGTAACTGGGAAGGGCTGGGGCTGAGGCAGCTCTTCCCCAAAGCCACCCCAGGCACTTCAGAGAGACACCAGGATCAGCACATTTTCGGCAGCTGCCACCCACGAGCTGGACCCGAAACCACGGGAGGGTGCAGTGCAGATGCAGCAGAGGCTGGAGGGCAGCCTGACAGCCCCGGGTCCTGCCGCTTCTCAGGCAAAAAGCGTTTGAGCGGGGGCAGGCACTGGTTCCCAGTTAGGCAGGTGGCACCGAGGGCTGGGACGAGGGCCAGCCGCGGCACCCGGCTCCCGGGAAGGGCTGGGGATTTGCAGCCACTAGCATCCCTGTGGGCTCCTTTTGATGCTCCCCCCTCCTGCCCAGGAAAATCTGACCAAGACAATTTTTCACCACCCAGGGTTTTGCCATGGAGGAAAAGCGGGGGAAAAGACTACATGAAATTTTATATTCTGGCTGGAAAACTTTCCGCACAACAAAGTGGTTCCTGCAGAGCCACGCAGCCAACTCTGTGCCATCCGGTGTCAGCCCGGCACTGCTGCGGGCGACTGAGCCCCTCCCCATGGGGTGAACCCCAGGACGATGCTCCGGGGTGCTGTACGTCCCACCAAGAGCCCAGGCAAACATCTGCAGCAGATGTGGGGCTCTGCCCCCCCCCCCCCCCCAGCATGGCTCCCTTCTCCAGCCAGTCCAGCAGCCCCAGGGGAGCATCCCTCTTCGGCAGAGTGAGGAGGTCCAGGGCACGGCACCCACTGGGACCGCGCTGCCAAGGGGAAACTGAGGCAGGGAGCGGGAGAAGATGTGCAAACCCCCTGGGTTGTGCCTGAGGTGTCAGGATCCGGCTCCAGAGAGGCCATGAGCTCAGGAGCCCAGCGGGGAGACAGATGCTGCCAAAAAGAGCCAGCTTAGAGGGTTAGCGCCTGGCTCGGTCCCAGGGACTCGGCTCAGGCTGGGGGATTAAAGGCAGTGAGCCAGGCTCGTTTAACTGGGAACGTAACCCCCTGCTGCTGGTGACCTGGGAGGGCAGCACCTTTCCTGGAGACCTTCCCCTCCAGGATTAATGGGGGTTGCCAGAGCAAAGCCCAGACTTATTCCCAGCCCAGCGAGACCTGTGTCCCTGCTGGCAGCAGCGGGGGCAGCTTGGACATACGCTTTGAAGGACCCGGAGGGAAACTCCTCCGGGATGCTGCCCCCCCCGCGCTGCCTGCAGAGCCCCCGGGGAGACAGCCTGGGGGAACCTGGCCTTTTAGTACAGGGGAAGAGCTGGCTGCCGGTCAGAGGGGAGTTTGCAGCCACCAGGTCCGTGGGTTTTGTCCATCCTCTCCTGCATCCCTCCTTGCTGGCACCCGGTGCTCTTGCAAAGGGGCAAAACAGAAATATATATATATATATATATATATATATAAAATATATATATCTATTATATATATATATATGTATATATACATATTAGAAATGCAAGAGGATGCTGAAACCAGCAGCCAGAGCCATGGTGCAACTCAGGCTTTCACCCAATGGCCCACTGAAGGACCGCAGAGCCCCATGAAGCTGCGATGGGTTAAATATTGCCTGGCCCACTGCCGCAGGGGAGCACCAGGGAGAGGCAGGGATGCACCCGGTTGAGATCTGGGGGAGCAGGATGCTCTCCCAGCCTGACCCCATTGAGTTCAATGACAGCCCCGCACACAGGAGCTCCCTGGGCAGCGGCATGGGAAACCATCCCACTGCCGGAGAGGTTCCCAGCCAGCCCCGGCCCGAGGAAACCACCGGTATTTCAGACCAGAGAGGGGAAGGGGAGGAGGGATGAGCTGCACAGGAAAGTGTAGCGGCTTGTGGGCGCTCCTGTCCCGGGGCATCACCATCCCCAGCACACAGCACCCCGTCCCCCATCTTGCACATCTCAAGAGCAGGAGGACCGAAGCTCCCCACCTCACCGCTGACCCCCTCCGCACTGATTTACCCCGCACGTCACGCAGCCCTCCCACGCTGGGCCATCCCCAGCGTCACGCCGATGCCCCAGTTAGCGCCAGTGCGAATAAGCCGGCCGGCAGCAAGGCTGCTCCCGTAGCCAGGGCTCAGGGGAGGCTGTTTGGGGGAGCCCTCTGACGTGGGCACAGCTTAGTGGGATTAGTGGGCAGACGGACGTGACTGCGAGGCAGTCGCCTTGCGCTAATTAAAGAAGGGATATATTTAGGCACCCGGTTATCCCCTGCATTTCACTTATTTTTAGTTCCCAGGCTGCCAAGCCAGGGTGGCACATGGGGAAGGGCACGGCCGCAGAGCAGGATGGATCCATCCCCGGCCAGTGCTCCCCATCGAAGGCGGGAGGGGCAGGGGGGGACCGCGGCCCCATGCCTTAGCTGGCACTGAGCCCCCATGGGAAGGAAACCTCTGTCCTCACCGGCTGCAAAGGAGGAGGAAGCTTTTTTTTTCCCCAGAAAGGCAGGAAAGCAGGTTTCAGGGAGCAATAGGAGCATCCCTGCCCAGTCACTGCCCTGGATCCATCCACGAGCATCTGCCACCACCCTGATCCCCATCCAGGGTTGAAAACGGCCCTTTTTGGCATCACCCAGCACAAAGCACTCCTTGTGCAGGGCAGAGGCCGCTCCCCGGTCCCTCAGAGACACGTCCCTCTGCGGTGGCCCTGGCCTGGCAGCAATGCCACTGGTCCCCATCCCTTCCCTCGTTCCCCCGCTGCCCCTCAGTACAGCAGGAGCGTGTCCCCAGACGTGGCTGAGCCCCCTGAGAAACAGCAGCTAGGACAGAGCCCAACGCCCCCCCAGCCCTAGTGCCCTCCTGGGCCAGAGCAGCCACTTAGTCCCATTCATTTCCCCCTTTGCTACATTCCCACAAGGACTCAGGGATTTGAGTGTTGTAGGGTGGGGGTTTTTTTGTTTGGTTGGTTTTTTTCCTTTTCCAGCGTGAATTATTGATCAGGTCACTGCTAAGCTTCCCCCCCATGCTGCCTGGCTGCTGTGCTTCCCTGCTGGAGCAGAGGGTGGGGTGGGGGAGTAAATCAAAACAACAGAATAGTTGATGACCCAGGGAGTCAAAACCCAGCCAAAAGCCGAGCTGCTCCGGATGGCCCAGGAAGAGCTTCCCAGCAGCAGGGCGGTGGCACCCGGGAACGCTTTGCAGGAGGGTATTTCTGGGGAAGGGCAGGCAAACACAAAATAAAGAGGTGGTGGCGACTGAGCGTCTCCCTGCCCCTCGGAAGGGCTGCCGTGTGAGCTGATGCTGGCGGTCGTGCCAGTGCAATTCCCATCAGATCCCAGTCCCGTCCCCCCAGGGTCGGCCCTCGATAAAGCCGGGGAGGGTCTATTACAGGCAGCACCCCAAAATGCAGCTGCAGCCCCTACCACGAGCCAAGCACAAAGACTAAGATGTCCCCGCATCCCCAGGGCTTGTCACCAGCTCCAAGCCCTGACGCTGCCATGGGGTTCCTGGGCACGGTGGAGCCGAGCAGCATCCAGGGGTGGCCCATCAGGTAAAACCTCTCCCAGAGCAGCGAGGCTGGGCAGGTTAGACTATCACTCAATAAATTTCAGCTGTAAAAAAAACCCCACATTTGTTTATTTATTTAAATCCCTTGACTCCAGGAGCAGGTGCCCTGCACCCTTGGGCCTGAGGAGAGTGGCCGGGGCCACGCGGGACCGTGGGCTCCCGTCACCTCGGCCACGGCTCGCCCTGGTTCCCTGCTGCCCATCAGAATTAGCCAGCCTGTTTGAGCGGGTTTACGATAATCATCAAATAACTGGTTCATTGACAGCATGTCAGGCTGAGAAGCCTGACTGAGCCCTCGTTTGCTGATTGCTAATTAGCTTAACATTCCTAATCCCTCATTAGCGACTATGAAGTAAGCTCTGAAATATGAGGTCAGCCCTAATCTGCGTTTAGAATATAAAGCCCACTGGCACGTGATGATGGAGGCAGGAGAGAGGGGGGCGGCTGCGGGCCAGCCTCGAGGGCTTCCATGTTTGGGGGGACGAGGCTATGCAGGGCAGAGCCAGATGTGAAGGGTTAAACTCCACAGGGCCATGCACATCTGCACATCACCCCAAATCTCAGCCGTCCCCCCCCCTCAGTGCACATCCCAGCTCCACACCGGGCGCAGGCAGTGGCATTTGGGGTGACAGCACGTGAGATGCCCCAGGTCCCTCTCAAGTCCCATTCCTTGCTGTGCCTGGCTGGACGTCACCTGCAGGGCTCGCAGCATCCCTCTGCCGCACCAAAACCTCTCGCTTTGCCCCCTGCAACCAGGCTTTCCCAGCTAGAAAGCTCCAGACAGGCCATCCTGCAGACAGGGACCCTCGTGTCCCCAAGGACTGGCAGCAGGAGGGATGGAGGAGCAATCAGCCATGGTAAATACCCTCTGCAATTAGCACCACGTCCCTGCTCCAGGGCTTTCTGGAGGGGAGGGAGGCGATGGGTTTTAATGGGGTTTTAGGGTGGGTTTTAACCCTCGTGAGCCGGACGTGTCCAAGGGGAGACAACAGCAAGTCCAGAGTGACACACGTGACATCCCTGGGACAAATTCCAGGCAAAAGCACCCCAGGTGAGGCTGACCTGGCCCCGCTCCCCACTGCGTCGGAGGGACCGTGAGCCACCAGCTGCTGGGGACGCTGCCACATGCCAGCCCCACGGTCCCACTGCCGTCCCCACTGGCTCTCCCCCAGCTCCGCAGTGTTTGGGCAGGGGCTCTGCTAGGGGCTCTGTGCCGCGTAGCTGTGGTTTGGCCCAGCTGCCCTGCCTCAACCCTGCCTGCTGAAGCCTCCTGCCTGCAGAGTCAGCAGAGGTGCCAATCCCCCGCACAAATCCCCAAAGCTTCTTTCTGCCCCTGGCTCTTCTTGTGCCATTTCTTGGGGGGCAGCTGGGCAGCACCCTGCACCCCCCCCCCCCCCCCCCCCCCCCCCCCCCCCGCCTCTCGGCGCTGGGGCAAACCAGGCTGCAAAGCCTGCAGGGTCTGGGGGCCTGGAGCTGCTGCTGCTGCTGTCAGGGGCAGACCCAGACAGAGGTCCAGGCCGCAGCGGCGAGGGGATGGGGACAGCAGCCCCACAGCTGCAGGACTTGAGCAGCTGCCAAGCCCAGAGGAGAAAAGGAGGCCGGAGGAGAAAAGTCCCCAGGAAGGGACATAGGAGCAATGCCCCGAGAGAGCCTGGTTCTGCCAGCAAAGCCCCAATTTAAAGCAAAATGCATTGCATTTTTTTTTTTTTTACTGTACACAAAGGCAGAATAAACTCGTCCTCTCGCTCTGCTGACATGGGTTATTGGGCATCACCTGCCCAGTAACAGCTTTCCAAGCCTCTCTTCAAACCAAGCGGGAATCAGCACTTTGCAACCCAGTTCCGCTCTCAGCTGCACCCAGCGCCTGGGCTGGGGTCTGAAATCACACGTCGCTCTTCTGGCAGCCTGGCTGTGGGGAAACACAGCCTGATCTCGCCTAAACCCATGCGAAGTCAGAGCCGTAAGCTCACAGGAGCATCACACAGTTCACCAGGACAGCACAAACCTCCCAGCCCTGGGGCCATGCCCCCCGCTCAGCCCGACCCGGCCCACCTGCCCCACACACTGCAGGGCCGAAGGATGCTGCAAAACCTCCCGTGGGGCGACCCTTTCCCCTGGCAAAGGCAGCTCCCCGCTCACAAGGCCACCCAGCCCTCCCACAGCACACACCATTTATTTTATTTTTTTAAATTATTATTATTATAATTATAAGGCCCCCCAAAAAGGGGGAAAAGGCTTGCAGAGGTGACAAGCCCCAATCCCCCGTGCTTGCAGGGCACAGCGAGCGCTGCTGTGGCAGATGCCAGATTTTTATGGGGCCACGAGTCATCGTTTGGTGCATCTGACCGCAGTTCCAGCTGCGGTTTCCACTGGGGGCACACTGTCACCGGGGGGGTGGGGGGGGTGCACCCATGCGGATTCTTTCGGCTTTCCCCCTAATTCCCATCTTCGAAATTCCGGTAAGCTGCAGGCAGCCTGGCTGCCGGCCGCAGGACTTCGCCCAGCGTCTTGCTCGAACCCTCTGATCCTGGGGGAAGGAGTCAAATCTCGGTGTCAGCGTCAGCAAGCGGGCACCGAAGCGCACAGAGCTACCCACGTGCGTGCCGTCATTCAGGAGGAAAATGGCCCTTATTTGTTGCAGCTTAATCCTCTGGGAGAATAAACTGCTGCAGACTAAGAGCAATTTATTTCTGACTGGGGGAACTTCTACAGGAGGGCTGCGGACTTTAAACTTAACCTTAATGAAACTCTAGCTAGCAAGTCTTAAAAAAGGAGAGAATCTGGATGTTCCCATCAAGATGTAATTTGAAAAGCTCTTGTTGGCACACCTCCGCTCGGCCCCAAAGAGCAGGACCCTGGCCCCCCGTGTCAATGGAGTGTGATGCTCTCGACTCGGGCCGCGGGGCACGGCCAGCCCTCGCTCTGCGCCAGGTCCCTGCACAGAGCCAACAGCGGCTGCAGGAGCTGCGAGCCTCGCCGTGCCAGGGAAAGGCCATTTTGTTCAACGCTACAGGAGACGTAACAGCATCCTTTCGCTGCGCGCTCTGCGCCTCCCATCCCTCCGAGCCGCGCTGTCCCTCTCCGCGTGGGCAGGAGTATCACTCTTTTATGAACAGACGTCAGCAATGACGAACAGCGGCGCGGAGAGAGGCTGCCGGCAGAGGCACTGCAAATCTCCCGTGGACAGAGCCGTGCTTCACCCCCAATTTCTGCTCGGCCGCTTCTCCGGAGCACGGAGACACGGGATATCTTGAGCATCCTCGGCAGCAGCGAACGAGGGCGAGTCCAACGCCCCAGACACGAGCGTCTCCGCAGCTCTTTATTTCCAAGGACAGGAATAAGACTTTGATGTGGAGGGTGCACACCTGCAAACGTTAATAGCAAAGGGCTGTTTCTGGAAAGGTTTTGGGTGGTATATTATCAAGGCAGCCTAAATAACTGGGTGCACAAGCAGGCCACGTAGTTCCTGCTGCCTTGTGCCGCTTGGCTAATCCAAGCCAACGCCGTACCTGTGCCGCTGGCAGCCGCTGCCCGCTGGATTTTATCGTGCACACAATTCATACGCCCATCAGCTGTTGTGTTCACTTGTGGTCAGTCGCATCCTCTCCTCGTCTTGCTGTTTTCTTCTGTTGCTCAGCTAAGTTTCTTGCCTTATATTTTTGTCTTTATTATGTGTCATATATTATATGTCTTTAGTAAGGACTGACCATTAGGACCCTGCATGAGCAGGGACACAGGACACTGTACACTTAAGGGACTCTTGGTGGAGGGTGGTAAATTCGCAGCTTGAGTTTCAGAGTGGAAAGCTTTGGCTTATCCGTGTATCTGGCCCATGGAGCAGAAAATCCCAAATAGCCTGGCAGATTTACTCCGATACCTCCGACACCCACTCTGCAGGCTATTTTCTGCCCCGCCAAGCCGCCGGCACAGCCACCCCCGGCACTGCAGGAGAGCAAGGGGAGACTGAACAAGAAACACACACGAGTTTGAATTTATGTAAAAAAAAAAAAAAAAAAAAAAAATTTATTTTGGAGGAGGATTTGAACATCGACATGCAGGTACAACATGAATAAAAATTATTGCACCGCTATTATGTGGTAATTGTTCAAGTTTCTAAAAACACAGAAATTCCACACTTTCTCTTATCTAGCTAAGTGCTGAGTGACACAGCTTGGCGGAGCCCAGCTCAGGAGGTGCTCTCACAGCCACCTGGATATGGTAATCGAACACAACGTAAACACACACTTCTGTCAAATCTTCTACTAGAAGTACAGAATTATCCTTCACATCCAGTAAGAGAAAACCAGAGAAAGACTTTATCCTCCCCTCTTTGGAAGAAAAAAAAAAAAAAAATTAAAATACTCCAAATCACACCTTAATGCAAGTGTGGCAACCAAAACCACTGGTCACTCCTACCCCTTCCCCAGCAAGCGCTCTTTAGTATATTAGCAGCCAAAGGCCTCTGACATTCAGACCCAGGAGTGGCCATTACAATGCTAAAGTCTAATATTTACAATAAATATCATCCATTTCTCTTAGTTTGCGACAGTAAGAGACAAAGGGAGAAATAACACTGAAATGAGGCACGGGGCAGGAATGCGCCGGCTGGATGCAGGAGCAGAGAGGAGCTGCAGAGGCTGGAACCAGCTTTGATGCCATCATCCCAACATGGATGAGGAGCAGGAGACACATCCAAACCGACAGAAGGAAATAGGGAAACAAAGCAGGAAAGCAGCGTATTTGGATGGTTATGTGCACGGCTCATTCACCAAACACACACCACACGCACGCAACTTCTACCTCCCACCTCTCTGACTCAGGGTTATCTACAGAGGCCAAGTTCTCGGCTTGCTGAGTGCTTCACTCAGGTACCGTGGGTCCGATCCTGCGCTGGGGAACAGACTCTTGCACTTCACACACAGCTTTTCCAAAATCTCGTTCCTCCCCGACATGTTTTGCAAGCTTATTTGAGAAGGTATTTAAGCAATTCTTAGCAGAGCAAGGAATAAGTCTTGGTGTATCTACCTGCTTTATTATGAAAATTTTAATGAAAAAGTCTTTTTGCCCAAACTTTTTGCTAAGGTGCACCATATAAATTTGAAGGTGGAACTGGGACGATGGGGCACCTGGCACACCAAGGGAAATTGCAGGACTGACCAGGAGCAGGGGATATGGGTCGTCATGAGGATGCTTTCCTGGTAACGCTGTTTGGCTTTGGCTTCCAAAAAACCAGGGTTTTTTAAATTGCACTGATCACTTTCTGTACCGTAGCTACAAAAAAAGGCAATGAAACACATACCTCCTCTTTGGCCAGTTCAGGCAAAAGTAGCAAAAGCTGTGACATAGCAAGCTTTTTCACTCCTCTTTTTAGGCATAAAAAAGGATAACTCTGCAATTCAGCACTGGAACCACCGGCTGCAAAGGGAGGGAGTCAGCAGCTAATACAGCTGGCACCTTCTGAGGGTCCCCTGCCAGCCCACGTGGGATGAGCCAGGTTACCCAGCCCTCTCTCCTAAGAGCAGTGGTTGGTTTTCCCCTTAGGTGTTTTAAACGCAGAGCCCTTCGTGGATGCCCCAGGAGCACACTCACAGAAGCAGCTGTGTCACCGCAAGGAGAAGGAAATGGGGACCTGCCACCCAGGGAGCAGCCAGGTCGGACCACGTCCTCACGACCCCTGGGCTCACTATTTAATTGATACAGAGACTTCCATCTTGCCAAGGTTAGGTGCTCTCAGGAGATAAGGTTGAGGCTTGTCTTTGCAATTACCACAGACTCGGGATGCTGAATCAATTTTTCACTGTTCCTGTCCATTTTATCATATACTGTACTGCCAATCGGACCTTGTTTCTCAGCAATTTTTTAGTAGATCAACCCATCAGGGAGAAAACCAGCCAGATAAGTATCAGATCATGCCAAGTCTGTTCCTTACTTGCTATTGCTCCAAATCAGCACAGAATCATGCTCATCAGCAAGAGTGCTTTGAGAGGCTGGAGATACCCAGGACCCTGACAAGGCAGTGGAAATATTGCGGTTTATAACTGCAAACCAAGTGTATACGAGTAGCCTATGAATTCCAGAAAAAAGAGCAATGAGACAGCACAGCAGGCTCTGCTCTCAATACCGTCACAGCAAGATTTATTAACGTGTTATCTGGGAGCGTTGAGGCTTTGGTTAGTGTGTTAACAACACCGTACATGTTCACACAGACACACGGAGTAAACACTCATTTAAACATGTTAAAAAAAAAAAAAGCTCAAACCAAACCAAAACTTGGTCCAGAAATGAAACCCAAGCAGCCAAAATCAAGTATATAATGGGGAGAAACAATGGTTATACAGAAAGGAGCAGGGTGAGATTCCAGAGATTTTTGTGATTTGTGGATTGAGCTGAAACCAACTTGAAAGAGATGGAGAAAATATATTCCTATATAAAAACATATTTGCATTTAGGGAAAGCGAATCAAAACTTCAAGTTCAGAAAAAGCCAAGACAATGAAGAAGTCAGCAGTGTAATGAAATCAGACCAACAGAGGCAGGTTTTAGCTTGAAATACTGTTGCACAGTCATTCTGCTTCTAACACAGTAAGCCAGTGAGCAGGATACTAGACCTTGCGGGTGATCCACAGGGAGATACACTCAGACAAGACTAGAATAAAAGCTGAGCACAATCTGGGACAAATGACGGGAGTGTTCATTGAGAGGAACCTTTAACTGGATGAAGAAATGGCTTACAGTGCTATAGGTATCACCACTCGACACATTTATTGGTGTATTATTATTGATCTAATCCTCAGCAAAGAGCACTGTTATCCAGAGTCGGTCACACTTAAAGCAAAGCAATGTCTAAACCTAAGAGCAAAGAGTAATTTTTTAATGGAAAGTGACCTCAGCAGTGGAGATGATCTAGCTATCAAAGCTGAAATCTTAAAGTATCACATGTGTTTTGAAGTCTGCTTGCAGCTTGTCCACAGAACTCGAGGAGTCAGAACTCTTCATAGGTTTTTTTTGTTTTTAAAACGGGCAGATTCAGAAAACTCAGCAAGTTTCCCAAGCCCCAATTCAGAAATGTTAAGGAACACCTTAAAATCCCTACCTATTTAGACTCACCAAGAGAAGGAAAAGTCTCCAAAGGTCATTTATCATTGAGATAACTTTGCCCAAGACATACTGGAGAACACGCAACTACAAATTTCTCTACTTTAAAATCAACCTACAAGGCACCCCTTTCCTGGGGTCATTTATTCTGAGGCAGGGCAAGTTATGAATTGAAGCCAGAGAAAGGACGATAAAACATCACTAAAATTTTAAAAACAGAGGGAAAAGTTGCCATGTGTCCCATAAAGGGTAAGTAAAAACAATCCCCAAAAAAACAGCTTACGGATTGGAGTTTTCTACTTCTGGTAATTCCACTGAAAAATACTTTAGTTGGTTTAAAGGGAAGACAGGGATCTCTCTCTGTCCGACCCCTCCAGCCAAGTCCCTTGCCTCTGTATCCTCTAAGGATGCTTGCAGGACTGTGAATGCACACGGTGACAAAGAGGTCTTACTTGCACTGAAGAGGGTTTGTAGTTCCAGAATAACTTGTGGACAAGAGAGTAGTTTCTTCTTGTCAAAAGACATCAGATTGTAAATTCAAAGAAAAAACTTGAAATTTGTGAATTTCAACAGCATTTCAAAGAGAAGGTTGAAAAGCGGAAATTTAAAAGCAAGCTGCCTTTTTTGGACTCAGAATTTTTGGGATCTCAAATAAATGCAGGATTAGAGGGAAGAGCACACAGGCCCTAAACTCAGGCAAAATAAAAGGTCTGGAAGGGAAAAAAAAAAAATCAATAAACTGTTTCTTAAGCCCTGCTTTAAAGATACCCTGTTCTAAAGAGACCTCAAACGGCAAGCATTACTGTGTACAAAAATAGAATAGCAAGGATGAAAAAACACAAAAAACAGTATGAAAAAAACCCTCCCAAAAATAGATGTACACAAGTTCTATTTTATATTAGTGTATATTACAAAATTCAAACATGCAGTCTCTATTTTGAATGTAGAATGCTCCAGTCCATGTGTACCAGGGATGCTGCTATGTTTTCTTTACAGCACCATCATGTGACAGGGGAAAGTCTTGTATTTTCAACTGATTTGTAACCTCTTTGCTTTTTGCTTGCGTGAGAGTCCCTTCTTTACAGGGCCTCGTGCTGCCATCTGGCAGAGGAGAGGCTCTCAGAGCTGCTTGTCCAAGAGCGTGAGACAGCTCTTTTGATGGAGTGATTTTGCAGCTACCTCCCAACCCTTCAGATGCTTTAGCACTGCAAAAAGTTGCCTCCTTTTTTGCCACCACAGGACATGTTGCCTCCCAGGGCTTTGCTGAGTTTAATGACTCTGCACAGGATCCGCTCCTTGTGGTCAGACTGTCTGTGCTAGACAGTTTGGCTTTCTCTTGACACACTCCTGCTTGTGAAGTTTCCTGCCTTTTTTGTTTCAAATCTCTCTCTTCTTTACAGGAGGCAGCCAAATGGGGGAAATCCTTTCTCTTTTCCACCTCTCCGGAACCAGACATACTGAGCTTCAAAGGGCCTAACACGCTCTGAGCTAGCGGCACTAACTGAGACACAGAGAGAGCTCTTTCGATAGCACCGGGGATGAGGAGCGTGGAGGATACAGGACCTGCTGGGCTCGTTTTGCTGGCGGTTGAAGCACTCTCTGCCTGGGACGAGCTGGGTTGCTTTTCAGTACTAGGACTTTTTTGGGACATTTCACTCACGCTTCCCGGAGACAGAAATGAGGTGCTGTGCTGTTCTGCAGGCTGAAGCATCTCCTTGTGATCCTTCTCACTGCGATCTGCGGGGCTTCCCGAGAGAGGAGTGCTCACGCTTGCCGTGCACCACGAAGAAAGTGCCAGCAGAGGTTTGGAATCCTGTTTTTTCTGACTGCTTTCTGCTAGCAGAGGGTCTTTCAGGTCAAGCTTACCACACGAGGCCCCTGAAGAGTCACCTTCTTCAAGTTCCAGGAGTTTGATAGATGGGCACTGTATATGTTCTATGTGATCTATTGTTTTTTGAGTACTTGTAGTTCTCCGTAGGTCTTTGATTGCTTCAGAAGACTTGTCTTTTGGACCAAAACACTCAAAAGTTTTGTTTTCAGGTAATTTATGTTCCTTTGCGGTTGTTTCTGATCTTAGGAATGGCTTTTCTGAATTAGCTAATTTTTCTGGAGAAGTTCTTGGGAGGACGTCTGATGGGGAAGGGTGCACACCTATTTGCAGTGGCTCTGAAACAGGCTTGGCTTGTTGATTATTTCCCTTCTGCAAATCATCTGTACCTTTTGGATCTTCAGGTAGAAAGGCATCATCTTCAATACTATCCTTGCTTTCCAATTTAGATGAAAACTTATTATCCTCGTTAAAAGAATCTGAGCCTTGGTCTCCACTGTCAGGGGGCTTGTCCAGTCTTCTCCCATCCTGACTGTCTTCTGAACCATCATCTGTTTCATCTTCAGAAGAATCTACTTCTCTGATGGCCTCCTGCTTTTGCAGAGACTCCCTCCTCTCCACCCTGTCCTGTCGAATAGCACCCAACTTCCGTGAACCCGGCTTCTGTAACATCCCTTTTTCCGCTAGCCCAAGTTTGCCACCTGTTGTTTCATTTGCAGATTCTTGTAAGCTCTGGAGACTAGGATCCCTCTGTAGCATCTCCTTCTTAAATTCAGAGTGAGAGATATCTAAGCTATGCTTACGTGAGGAAGCCAGCTTCTTCTCAGAAGAGGACAGCGAGGCAGCCAGTTTCTCAGCCGACTGCACTCTCTTTAGCAAAGGAGACCTAGGGGGCTCAGCACTTTTGGGGCGAGAAATTTGTCTCACCAGCGGTGGAGAGGAGTGTAGTTTTACTGGAAAAGACTGAATAATACTGGAGCTGCCAACTGAGTGTCCTGGTAAAGGAGATGGGGAGCGCTGTGGTGATGTGGACTGTGGGGTTGGTGATGGAGTGTGAGCTAGTGGTGACAGAGGGATGTTTCCTGCAGATTTACGCCTTGGAGATCTGTACTGCCTTTGAAGCTTTGGTGCTAGTCCATGCAGAGAGCTGGGTCGGATGTGTCCAGAGCTGGCTGGAGAATTGGGAACACTGGAACTGGGAGAGCTGCTCTGGGAAGAATTGCCACCAACTTGAAAGAGGAGGGGGAAAAAAAAAAAAAGAGAGACTAAGAAGATTAATACATATTTGACCATTAAAACAAGTTATTGAAAATAAGACATGCAAGGTCAAGACAAAATATGCCATGTTACCACAAAGCACTGCAGTAATATTACAAGGTAATATTGCATGGCTTCTGATGGAAAATTCACATCATTGTCACACAACACCAGAATGTAGTAAGAAACACTCTGCTATCAGAACATTTTTTCTGAAAAAAGAAACCTCCAAGCAGATAAACCATGTGTTTCATTGCTATTCTCAAGATGCAAATCTCTTTATTCCATCAGCTGATTCAATTTTCAAATATGACTTTGCCACACTGTTTTGATTCCTTTTCTCTGAACTAACACAGAAAATGTGTCAAACTGCTACAAAAACATTGCAACTTACAATACACATTTGCATCAAAGTGAAAGGATGCTGTAGTACAGCAAATGCACTCTTAAAAGGATGTATGGATTTTCATTTTTAAATGAATCAATGAGTGAGAACACATCCATCCTTAAGGTAATCGACATCACAGCTGTCATTTTACTTCACAGACACACCTACTACCTGCTGCTGTGTATTTTATTTCAAAAATTAATCAATAAGCAAAAATCTCCAAGTTTTTTTCTGTTTGTGTGGATTTTTTTGTCGTCATTGTTGTTTTGTTTTGTTTCTTTTTTTACCTGAGTGTACAGACTCGGGAGTGGATCTGTAACTCTGCGTTGGTGACCGAGGAGACAGGTTGTGAGTTGGAGAGCCAGGCACACTTTCTCCAGAAGACAGAGAGCGGTTTAGTGAAGATAAACTCCGGCTGGTATGAAGTAGCGATGCTTGTTTAGTGATCTTCCTCAACAAAGAACTCTTCTTCTTACTGTGGAAGAGCATTCAAAAGTTGTTTACAAGCCCAAATAATTTATTTACCTTTATTGGCATATTTCAGTCAATTTTATGGCATAGTTAAAGGGAAAAAGAAAACAAAAAGAAAAGAAGAACTAAAGGACGTACCTGCTGATATACATTATCTGCAAATTGATTTGACAAGATCTCTCTTGCATTATCTTGGTTACCATTTAATTTTCACAGAGAAACATCAAAACGAACCTTTCCTGACCATCCTTAGTTTTGCTTTTCTTGTTCCTACGAGCCATCTTGGATTTGTAGCTGGCTTTTCGAGCTGGACCAACTTTGATGGACGTGTTCTCAAATGGCGTGGTGGAGATGGACACTTTATTTCCACTCTGTCAGAAACAAGACACAGAGACATTGTATAAAACATGGCTATTTGAGGCAGATCTGCAGGCTAAGCAGGTAGGCTGCTAGTTTATTCCTGCCTGCCATTTTGTAAGCCTTTGTCAAACTCCATTTCCCCCTTTGCATTTCCACCTATCATTTATTAAGAAATTGCTGAGAGAAAGCTCTTTAGTCAGGCTTTCACAAATGATTAGCTCAGACCCCAGTTGGTAGGTAAAGCTTTCCAGAGCAAGAATAATACAGCATCTGACCTCTCCCACTGAGATCCCAACTGCCTCAATTTAATACTTGTAATACTTGGAAACTTGAACAAAGTGATATTCTGTCACCAATCCTATTCCCAGTGCTCTGACTGATGGCAGATGTGAGCATATGAGGCATCTATCATGATGAATCTGCAACACAAAGCATGGCTTGTCTCACATCTCAAAAAAAAAAAAAATCCTGATTGCTCCTCTATTTGCAATCCCAAAGACTTCTGTCTCCTGAAACGGTCCAAAACTTTGGGTTTTATTTCCATAAATGGATTCAGCTCAGAGGAGGTATCAAAATGCAAGTCATTTAACTGGATAATTTTAAGACCAACCATTACAAAGCTGCTTTTAAATACCACTAGGAATAATCCTTGAGAAAGCAGTATTAAGAGCTAATAACATTAGCACAGCCTAAAGGCAAAAAATAAAAGTAATTCAGAAAAATTTTAAGGTATTTGTTTCTTAAAGTGATGTTTGAGGAAAGGTATACTTAAATCTTATTAACCTTTGTCTCTACTGCTGATAAAAATGTATCTGATGGGTCCTCATTTCTTACACAAAATATCTGAGTTCAGCTTAAATTACATGCAGACAATTTTGGAGATTTAGGGATAAAGCTACAGCAATGAGTTTTCACAAAATAAAGACCAGGTGCTGTGTACATACTTGTATTTCAGACAACATCAATTAGATACCTACAGCGTTTCAAACAAGCTGTCTCATATTTTGCATATTACCTATTTTCCAAATTCTAACAGTGCTGAGTCCCTACCTTCAGAATCAGCTCCACCACTTCTGTGTGCACCAGTCCATGGACCGGCTCCCCGTTGACATGGGTTATCAGATCCCCTTCACGCAGACCTGCTTCGTTCGCTGGACCGCCTTCTTCCACGTGCTGACAACGAGAAGGGGATGACTGATTTCAGAAGAGGAATGAACAAGATTGCTGGCCAGATCAGACTCAAAGCCCATCCATCTCATCTCTTGCTGCAGCCAGCATCAGCTGCCTCAAAGAAGGGTGAAGGAAACCACTGACTGGCACAGCCAAGCACAAAAATCTGCACTCTTCCACTCCTCCCCCAGCATCCTGCCAGTCTTCTCCCGATCCAAGGCAGCCAGCCAGGATGGTTAAGCTGATCAAGAGACCAGCTCCTCCCAAAGCAAAAGGCTTAACACACTTCCAAAAATTTTCAGCACTCAGGAATGCTGACCAGATACTCTTGATTTCCAGACAAGCATTCAATCTTTTTCAATTTCTTTGCCATCCCAAATCCAGCAGCCTTCCATGTACATGCTGGAATCCACAAAGGCCAATAAACTTTTAAATAAGACTCTGTGCCATGTGTTTAGGGTGCCTATATTGCATCTCATCCCAAACAGAGTTTCTTTTTCCACTTTCCATCCTTTATTAACCTATCCAACATCAGATCTTTTCCACCATGAACACATTGCCTTTCCCCATCACTGTTCAGAAAGGTAAGCCTCCTTTACAGTGAGGAGACAGATACACTTGAGAATACTGCAAGTCTCCCTCTAGCCAGAAAAGACTACAAATCAGTATCTTGGTAAATTCAGCATTTTTCAAGGAAAGCAGAGAGGAGCAAGGGAAAAATGCAGCTTCAGATTATTTTTCTAGGTAAGAATGAGTGTTAAATGATGACAAAAGCATATGAAGTCCAAATTGTCTAATGAACACAGAGATACAAGGAAAAGAATGAACCACCTTTACCCTGACTCCATTCTCCCTAACAACACGATTCAAACAACACTGCTTTGGGGAACTGATCATTTCATGTTTTGTTATGTTAACTTTTATGTTAACAAAAAAGAAAGACAGAGATCAAGTACCAGAAGTAATGGGAAGGAAGAGATACGGACATGGAAACCAGACCTTTAGCATAGCACACAACTAAGCCAAGAGCTAAATCCCTAGGCAATCAGCATAGCAGCAATGATGCTTTAAGGCTTGTAATCAATTCCAAGCAACCGCTTGGAAAACCCCAGCAGACTATAGCCTGCTTCTGATCAGTTCAATTGCTAACACAGGTCTGAATCAATTAGCTATGACTGGCCCTCATGCAACAATGCCAATAAATAGAAAGAAGGTATGTACACAGAAACATGCTTTAAAGTATGTGCTACAGGTGAAAGAAGGTGGATTCATGTAACCAGGGAAGAAAGAAGGAAAGAAAGGTTGCTGTGGTTCTGTGATGGGCTTGAAAACTGCTACAGGTAAACCCCAAAGTGCTGTTATTTATTTATTTAAGGGTTTCCCCCACCCCAGAAAGATAACTTTGGGTCCGAGTAAGGAGAGAGGAAACAGAGTGGCAAAATACAATATATAAAACTAAATCCCCCAACCCTGGCTAAATGCATTTCTGGCCCCAAGGGTACTCTTTTTAGAAAAACAGAGACATACCCAGACCATGTGATGCACAGTGTAGATATCACTGTCACCCATATAGACGCGAATAGCACGGAGAGTGAAACCGTATTTCTTTCCAGCCCGATGGATGATGATTGGTGGTTTCAGGTTTGCGATAGCAGGAGAAAAGTCGCGGCTGGGTGAGGAGTCCCTCGAAGATGGGTTGGAGGATAGAGAATGAGGTGACATTGGACTGGCCAATGGAGAACACGTGTGGTGATCTACAGTGATGACACAAAGGTGGGCAAAAATTAGGAAACCAGGCCTCCAAAAGGGAGAAAATTCTTGTTAGAGAACAGCTAAGGAAACCATTTCTCCCAATGCTCTTAAAGCTGGTGGTCTTCACCAGAGCTAGGTTTGCCTGCAGCTTCAATTAATTCATGCTTCGAAATAGAAAAATCAGCAAAGTTTCCAAAAAGCACATTTGGAAGTGTGTATTTACTACAGCAGCACTGCTCGCCTAGGATTATAGTTGGGTCACAGTGTTTACTACTTCTCTTCCAGGGTTTTACAACACATCTTAAGCATTTGCCCTAGGCACAATCCTGGAACACCCTGTTTCAAGGTTATGGTATATTATCTTCCTCCAAAAGATCAGATAGTCTCTAGATCTTGGTGCAAGTTACATGTTGGTGCTGAGATAAATCAAAATCAGTTAGTATTAAAAAAAAAATCAGCAGGTAATCAGACAACAACTACATCTAGGTAGTTTTGGTAGTGTTTTAAATTCACAGGGGCAAATATATTTAATCCTAAAAAAATTAGCTACTGCAGGGACTTTGCTACTAAAAAACCCCCTCACAAGTGTATTTTAGAGTGTGTTTCCCAAACGAATAGCTGAGGGCTGGGCTATCGGCTAAACAATCTGACTCTGCTTGCTAGTGGAACAACATCTACTTTTAAAAATACAAAGCAAATACAGAACTCTCATTTTAAAGTGAAGCTGGTCAACATCAGTAAAATAAACCCAAAGAGCAGGAATATTAAATGCAGCTGTAAAAGGTAATGCCTAATCCATTAAGAAACACCTGCTGAGTCGCCCAGCACATATTTACCTGGCAGATGAGAGCAGCTCTGGAGGAACCTTTACTGGGTGATTAAATACACATTTTAGAGATTTTCATGAGGGAGTTTGTAGTTTGAAAAGCAACCAACGCCCAAACCACAAGAAACGTAACATGCATTGCCACAACAGTGCCAAGAAGCAGTTGCATACCTGCCTCCAGCTCCCCAGCTGAGAGGGGCAGGCAGGCATTGCTCTACCTGCTGGGTTGGCACTCGTGGCCCAGCTGCAATTTTCCTGCTCCCACCTAGGCAGGAACAGGTACAGCCCTGGAAATACGGCAAGGACTTATCCTCTGGAAAGAGGGACAAAGCCCTTGTGGGGAGAGCCTCCTGCTGAACTGGTCTGTCATAGCTTGGCATGGTTGGGCTGTTTGCTAGAAGTTACCACCTGGCATTAGGAATTGTCAAGGTCTGGCTCTGCTTGCAGACAGAGCCGGGCCAACAAGGTAAGCTACTCAGTGTTAACTTGCTTTGTGAGTTATTTACACTATTGAACTCTTGAACATCCAACCTCAACCAAGTTATCTGCAGTTGCTGAAACTTCCTGGTGCATGAATGCACCAGACACATACAGTTCCCAAACAATGCCATAGTTAGCACGTGAACCTCAAAAAATAGTACCGTGAGGGTTAAAATCGTTCCATCTCTATACACTTCCTTGCTGTACCACTGTCTAGAGACCAGCTAGGAGCCAATTTAAACAAAACTAGGGAAAGAATAAGGCCCAGCTGCCATTTGCAGAAGCTGCAGTCAGACCACACACACAATGCTCCTGTCTGCGGCAAAGCAGTATTCATTATCCTGCTGAGCAGTAAATATTAAACCGATTGTAAAAGTTAGATCTCTCCCCTCCTGCCAGAAGGGCATTATTCCAGGAGAGCCAAAGGGGAGGATCTGTCTGCAGACCTTTTGTTTAGTGCTTGCAGATTCCGACAATGCCTCACCCGAGGCATTTCTTACCTGAGGGAATCAAGAGAGACAAGGCAGTAGCGGATGCTGATTTAATCACTTTATTGACAGGTCTTGAGGTACGTTTCTCCCCTGATTCCCCAGAGAGCAACCTGTGCCGTGCCCGCCGCACTGCCAAATCGCTGATGGCTTTTGGAGTGGTAAGGTCTGGGCCTTCATTGCTATTACTGCGAGCGCGTGGATCAGAGAAATCTGCAGTGCTCCCAGCTACAGTTTAAATTAAAACAGATTAGAACCACAGGGAATTCCTAACAGTCTATTCCCCTACAGGCAAAATACATTAAATCAAAGTCATGTTTACATGAAGTCCAAGAGTAAATTTTCCTAAGAAGAAACCCCAGGGCTTGAATTTTTATTTACAGAAATGGTGTTATTCTGAATACAGAAAATTAGCAGCTTCTGTTCTGTTGGAAAAGCTCGCTAATGAAATCACGTTGCTCAGTAGCAGTTACATGAATTCTAAAGCTGCGGTGCAGTTCTGCAGGCAAGCCATTTCAATGGGATCGTTCACAGATGAAAACAGGTTTATGGAAAGTGCTCCATTTTTACAACCAGCAAGAACTGTCAATCTTTAAGTTAAAACTGCCTGTAACAGAAGACCCAGGTTCTACTGGAGTTGCACATAAAAAAATCCACTTTAAGAGAATACTAAGGTACTAAAGTCAGGGAAAGTAAACATGCGGATTGCAAAGACAACCTTAATTTGCCCCCTTTTGTGCACTGTAGCAATTTAGTCTTGAATTACTTAACCTGCTATACTTATATATAAATGCAAAGTAATCTTGAAAATCAGACTGGGCATGCAACAATAGCAGGTACTGGGGGTGCTGTACTCAAGCTCAATGCCTCAGTTCCCCATCTGATACCTTAAAGGGGCACTACGAAAATACATTAATTATAATTTACAAGGTGCTCAGAAATGAAAGCAGTGAGCATCACAGCAAGTCCACAAGGGAAATTAATCATTCTGTCTTCAAAAGCAAATTTTAAGCAACGTGCAATAAATAAAGCCTAAGGGCCACATTTTGAACAACGAGGACAGAACAAAACATTGATCATCGTTATTTAAGTGGGCACGACTGCTCTGCATACTAAGTAAAACAGAAAGTACCATGAAAATAAAAATTCAAAGCACCATTCCCATAGACCTCAGTACCAGATGCCAGTTCAACATTTAACAGCCACAGAGTTTCAAATAAGGCTTCCAGACAATGAGGAACCCAGAATCGGAGGCTGCATGTGAAAAGGCTGCGATATGCATTAGAGGAGCACTCCAAGACAGTGACAGGAATGAAATTCTTTTCTTGCCATCCCCTGCCTCTGACTTAACCTTGCAGGCTGGGGACACTGAAGCAATGGTATCCCTGAATCCCATGCGCTGGACTAAAGACTGCTCTAATGCATTAGGCTCAGGGGAGCAGGCTGCCCAGGGAAGCTTCAGCTTTGCCTATTTCAACTTGTAGATACTCAAATTTGCAATGAAAGTGTTCTTGCAATTTTTAATAGCATGTTTTAGGCTTTTAGTATGAAATTGAGAAACTAAGGTTCCACTATGGCACCCAAGTATGTGGTAGCTTACTTCCTTCACTCCTACACCTTTTCCTATGGGTTAATGGAATACGTGATGGCAGCACCGGGCCTCTTCTGGGAGGATGAGCCATAGAGGAGAATGGGACAATTTTGGAGGAAATTTCACAGACTGCATTGCAGAAGAGGAACAATGAGATGTGGGGTTCTTTGGCTTTACTCTAGTCTGGAGGCAAATTTCCTCTAAGGCATTTCCACCTTCTGCTATCAATCCACCATCACATCTGCCTAGTGCCCTTCGCCTTGTCCTTGTCCAGTCTTGCTGCCACTCGGACTCCTTGCTCAGTACTCCTTTCCTCTCCTTTCCATCCTCAATGCGTCCACAATTGCTTTGCCTGCTTGCTCCCAGTTTCCCCCAGCAACTGGTTTCTTATTTTCTTACCCAGTTAGTCCTTGTTCTTCAATGCTACAATCTAGTTCTTCCCCTAAATACACCTTCCTTCTCAAATATTATCTTGCCAACCTTCAATTCAACTTCCCCGCTCTCTCCCATTGGGCCAAATTTCCTTTTTTTCCTCCTTACTACTTCCTACCAGTTCCCAGCTCTGGCTTCCTCTGTACTGAGAAACAGGCAGCTTCACCCTCTGCCTTCCCGGTGCCCTGAAAGGGGCAGGAGCTGGGGACACTCCAGCACTCAGAGCCCAGCCCTGCACCACAGCAGCCCAGGGCACCGTCGCAAGGAAGGTCCTGCTCAGGCCAGTGCTGCAGAATGGCCCCAGGATGGACAAAGCTTCTGAGAAGTCAAACACTTGACTTCAAAGACTCACTCTACTAAACCTAGGCTGCACTTTTTTAAACCTGCAACTTGGCTTGGGATACTTGGCTTGCTGAGCCAGCAAGTATCATGTCCCTGACACAAACCGCACTCCCCCAGCAAATTTCAAGTCTCTAGTCCAAATTTTTTTGATAAATAAAATCACAGGAAACAGGGATCTGCTAGTATGGCTGACACCCATATTCTCTAGCCCCAACTCAGCAGTGATCTGCTCTGACTAATGCTTAAAATAATGCTGCCCCATGTAGGTTGTAAGTAGGCATAGATCATATGGGTCTCAAGCATAAGACACCCTTAATCAATTTGAAGTGACAGGACTGAAATATAAGATGTAATTTTGAAGAGATTAAACCACCAATGTCATTTTAAAGGCAAGGACATCCACAAAAATATACTAAAATAACCACTTAGCATGAGACATTCACATCACTCAACATCCAGATCCCCAGTTTTACAGAGCTAATGTCTGCAAGCTAACACGGCTTTCTTCAGGACCATGACACCATCACACTGAGCGCGTACCTGTCAGCGTTGAGGTGCTGCTGACGGCTGTGGAGGGGGTGGTGGGTCCAGCATCACCTTCCAGCTGCAGCTCTTGCTCCACAGGCTGTTCTGGAATGGGCACCGGCAGCCCCTCCCGTGACTGCACAGCAGATAAGAGCATCCCCTCGGACTGCGGCCTTTTGAGAACAGTTCCCTCGTCCTCAGCAGAGATGGCAAAACGGGGCATATCGAGAAGCCCTGAGCAGCGTCGGCGGACAGTCAAGGGCGGGCTGGAATCGCTCTCCGTGTGTGAGGATTCAGACATAGACAAGCGCTTACGCAATCTAAGAGAGAAGACAGGACAGAGCCCCTCAATTAAGTTAGGGGGATAATGAACTTCAAAGGGTGAAAATAGCGCACAGACCCAACTCACACATCTGAAGCCAATATAAGATGAAGTTAGGAGACAGAGCTACATCATTAGGACTTAAATCAGCAAAGGCTTGGGGCAACACCTGAGTCTAGATTTCCAATATATTGCATTGTTAAGCTTCTAAGAAAGGAAGGAATAAAACCAAATTCTGGGCATTCATGTATTTTACTGACATTTTTATTAGAACACAAGACTTTTTTGATATTCTGAACTTTAGAAACTTTGGACTTTCCTAATGGTTTCACTAATTTGTGACAAATGGTAAAAGTCCAGAAACACCAGACTCACTGATGGATTCACTGATGTTTGAGAAAAAACTGCTCTTTGTACATCTCCAACATAACTAGCCTTTCCACAAATGAAAGCTTTACTTAAGGTTAGAATCTTTTTAAGTTAATTGAAAGTATTTGCTACAAATTTAGAAGATGTTAGTACTTAATTAAAGACATTTAAGGACTATATCACATTCACTTTCAGCTATTTATTCCACTCTTCAGGCTTCACTTGTGGAAATGTGTCATATGAAGCATTCCTGACCTAACACTGGTCATAGAAGGTTTTGGCACAGGTTGGTCTTTCTCAAATGCTATGAGAAACCAAAAGACTTAGTTCTACAGAACTTACATTTCAGGAGACCCAATCACCCAGCTGCGGTCTCGACTCTTCAAGCCGCCAAGGCTGTCCAGCCGGTCATCTTTTTCTTCACTCAGACTCCGTTTAGTTGGTGGTGGAGTCTTCCTCTCTTCGTGGATGGAAAGACGTTCCATGCTGCTGTACACCTGCATATAGCAAAAGATCCTTCTGTATAGAGAAAACAAACCTCTGTGGCCTTTTCTGATCAAGGGGCATAATCTCTTCTCAAAATGAAAGATACTCCCTGAAAGCATGAACGGCAATGTTCTTTGACTAACACAGCGCAGATGTGACATGCTCAAAGCATGCCAGGGAGGAAAGGAAAAAAACAAGCTTTAGAAGCATGAAACATGCTTTTCTACAACAGCACCCAACACTTCTCCTCTGAAAACAGCCCAGCACACCACAGAAATACTAAACTTTTTGAAATTACTTGATTTTTGTTCTTAACTATTTTCAAATCTAAGAAGAGATATTGCTAAAGCAGGCTCCACAAGTCTTGAAGGCTGGCATCTGGATCTTGAAATCTTACTACACAAATTCAATTCAGTGATAGACATCATGCTCATGACCCCATTTCATTATCATCAGTCTATCAGCATTGCCCCAAGCTTACTTCAGAACAAAAAAGTCCTGCCCTCCTCAAGGAATCTACTATAATGCTGACAGCTTAATGAAAGTGCCTTTCTTGGTTTTACAGCCGTCTTTAAATAATTAAATGATTAAGCAAAAAAATCCATCCTTTTAAAACTACACTTGACTGTGGACCTAATTTACATAAGAAGAGATTAATGAAAATAATGTTATTAAAAATTCAGAGCATCAACAAGATAACTATTAATAAATCATATGGCTGAATTGTCAGACAAGAATTTCAAAATATAATGAGCCTTTTATGCCTCCCACATTACAAATGCTGTATAATTTTCCAGGTCTTAAAATAAATTCATTAAAAGTGAACTTTTTCTCTTTGTGGCAAAAACACTGAACTCTAAAGAAAAGCTTCAGTCTAACAGATGAATAATACTCATGGTGAGAAAAGGCAGAAAAAAGAAACCCTTACGTACTCATGAGAACTTTTTCAAAACCCCAACTAATCCTCAGGTCCAATTTTAAACATACTTTTGGTGATGCAAATCAGGAGCAACTCCATAAAATTAATGGTAACTGTTACTTAAGCCACTGTAGCCTGGCTGAATACAAAGAAGAATGAACTGTGCTTCAAAACTGACTCGAGTAGTGGAAACCTAGAGGAACTATCATGAAAAACTGAAACATCATTCAGGGGCCGTAAGTAAAATTCCTACTCCCATCTCATCAAGAAGAAGGAAATACTGTTCATAGAGTGGGCTGACCTCAAAACAGCACTACTTCTCCCTTCTGCCCCTCCCCAAACATATTTTGTTCTATCCACACTAACAGCAGAGTTGTACTACTTTGTAATGTCCGTAATCACAGCTTTTTCTTTCAGATCACCAGAGTAAGAATGAGACACCTGCACAGACCTGAGTAAGGCATACTGAAGCATGGCTAGAGGGGACCTCTTCAGGGTGTCCTGTCCATTTCCCCACCTCAAAGCAGAACCAGCTCTCTTGTAATCACCTGACAGATGTTTCTCCAACCTGTTCTTAAAAGCCACAGTGATGGAAATTCTATAAATTCCCCAGGCAACCCATGCCAGTGCTTAATTATTGCTCAACATTGGAAACTTTTTCTTATCATCTATCCTATACCTCCCTTAGTGCCCATGATTTCATGTCAGTTCTGAGTAGAGCAGGAAGACCAATGTGTCCTTTCCTTCTTAGCAGTTATGTATTTGGAAACACATTAGGTTTTATGTTTTGTAGATCTCAGATCATTCTTGTTGCTTTCCTCTGGACTCTCTTTTACTGGTGCATGTTTATTTTAAGGAACATTGCCCAGAATAGGACAGAGTACCCAAACTAAGGCAGATGGAAGGGATTTCTTCATTTGCCTTGCAGAAAATATTCACGCTTGTTCAGTATGGTAACTGCCTTTTTGCTTCAATTATTTGGCACATCTAACTCATGATGCACTATATGCCCAGATCCTTGTCTTTGAAACTGTCACCTTTTGCTCCTCAGGCTCTATTTGAGACAATGAACAGCAGAGGTGTTAACTTCACCTGTGCTCTTACTGCATGGGATCCCTTTGATTTTAGGCCATTATTCCAAAATGTCAGAATCAATGTCATCCTAATACCATCTTGTCATCTGCTGGAAGACCCTTTCAGAATGACACTGTTCAAAGCAAATAAGCTTTGGACACTCCCTATGCCAGCATCCAAGTCATTAGCAAAAACATCAAACTGTATCAAATGCAGGAGAGACCTCCGCAGTACCCTGTATATTAGTGAAACATGAAGAAATACAAAATCTTATTCTCCAATTATTCTTGCACTCATCTTCTAACAGGCCACAAACTATCATGGAATAAACAACATACACAGTTTTTTCTTTCCTCAGTGAATACTAAACACCATGTGACTCCCACATATCATCTGCATGATTAAAATCTACCCCACATGAAGCAATGAAACTGTGTTCCTCTCAGGATTTTTTTCTTTCAACAAGCTAGCATGCTCCTACCTTGCTGAACCTCGGCGAGCATGAGGAAAACTGCCGAATTTCCACGTGATCATCATCATTAGTGTCCTCCTCTTCTTCCGAATCCAGGTGTTGGTACCGTTCTGAACGGGCTGCAAACAAGACATGGCACATTTCATCAGTGCGGGGAGTGTTGGTAACTCTCACACCTCAAGCATTCCTACTTTTCTACTTACAAAGAACTTTGAGTGTTCATACACCATGCAGGGTATTTTCCTTAACACTGAAACATACCCAGCCAGTTTTGCTCATCCTGTACAATTAGCAGTGAAGAATATCTCCTTCCTACTGAACTTATCTTATATTATCAGCTGTATTATATTCTAAAAGCAGCTGATACTCAGCAGTTGTCTAATCTTGCAGACCCTTCGTGGTAGCAATATTTCTTCCCTACGGCAAACAATCATATGGAAGGAAATACGGAAACAATTCACTGTCCCAATTTCCAATAAACAGCTTTATGATTTTACAAAGTCTGTCCTGCATACATACATACAAGCCTTCTTTAAAAAATAAAAATATTTACCCCCAAAAAATATTTCCTCTTCTCCCTCCTACAACTAGAAAAAGGATTAGATTTCGTGTAAGAAAATGGGCAAGCAGCCAATATGCAAAGCTACTTTTTAATGCAAAAAACTAAACTGCCTCCAAAGAGATTTTGTGCTTTGAGATTTGCAGCACTGGATTTCTAAGCGAGCCGCATTGGATTTTGCAGGGCAGGCGTTAATAAGTTTGGCTACAGAAAGCTGATAGCTATACTGAGCCAAATTTGCTGCACTGTATCAGCCAGAAAGCTACTTTTGTAAATTCTAAAATTTTCTGCATTAGGTTTTATAACAGCAACGCCAACTCTTATCAGTGTCTGAGATATTTCCTGACGTGAGAATTCTAGCCTTTATAAAGGACTCACATCAAAGTCACCCCGATAACCTGCTGAGCATGCCTGGGCACTTGGGGAGTTTGCCATCATTCCTACTTGACGGGCCCACTGATTTGCACCACTGAATATAACATGGTGCTTTTACCCACCAGGATCCACTCGCGGCTGCTGTGCTGAGCCTCTCCCAATCACTGACCCAATTCAGTGACCAGAGCTCAAGTTCAATGTCTGATAAGTCCAATGAGCAGGGGGAACACACTGCCACCTCGGTTTCTACATATGTGTTGTACCAATGTAACCTCAATAGATGCAAAACACACCTCTGCCCGCTCTGCACTGCTTGACTCAAATTGCTCTCTGCAGCGAGTACGTGGAGATTTCTCAATCTCTCTCTCTCTCCATCCTACCTCTCCATCCAACCCCTAACCTAAAAGCTTCTTCCCTAAACCGGGAGAGCATTATCTAAATAGGATCTCTGCTTTTGCAGCGTGGCAGCTGAGGGGCTGGAGGCAGGCTGCTCTCTCCCTCCCTTCACCATGAGTAAAGCACAGGAGCAGAGCAAAAATGTGCTTCATACAGAGTCAGCGAGTCCAATGGCCCTGGGAGAAGGATGGAAGAGATTCCATTGAAGTAGAGCAGAAATTTGCATAGCTCAGGAAACCAAAACAGCCCAGTATCATCCTGTGCTGCAGCTGGAGTGGGGGAAAGACACCCCCCCACCCCAACCAGTGACGAGGCCAAGCCCCTTCCACCTGCTCAGCTCCCCAGGTCAAATGAGAAAAGCTAGGGAGCAGAGGCTGAGGGGACAGAGACCTCTCCAGCCCTCACATGACGCTCCTCCCTTCTCTCCCAAGAGCACCAGCTGTGTCTGGTGCTTATCTGGAAATACCAGGAATCTTACATAGCACTGATACCATGGCAGTTCCCAGACGTTTATACGCACCAGACAGGCACTTCATATCTCATTAGAGTTAACAATACTAAAAAAAGGTGATACACTTGCAGTGAAAATAATTTACGTTACTTTAAATCTCTAAAGAATTTTCCCTACATACTTGTCTTCAAGGTTTGGGTTTTGTTTGCCTTTTTTTTTTTTAAAAACATTCATTGGCTGAAAACGGTCACTAGGGAAAGATAATACTGCTCAAAAACTCATGGAAGTTGGATATACCAAATGCTTTGGAAATACTGTAATAAACCCGGCATAGCAACCGCAGCACCTCTCACTGCAGAGCCATGGCTGGCAGGACCAGAGGCACCAGTGAAAGGCCAACTGACTTCAGCAGCAAAATTTTTTTCATTTAAAATTCATTTGCTTTCACAGAAACCTTACTTGGCATTCAACAGAAACTTTTTAAAGCAATTTCCATCAAGTGTTTTATTCAATTTCTAACAATGACTTATCTCTAACAATTTCAAAAATGAAATATGCACAAAAAATATGATGCCATTTAGGCTGAATCTTTAGTCTTACTGTCAAAATAGCTTGTGTCATCCTCAGATTCCAACTGTGGGATGAATTCAGCTTTCTGCCGAAGTAATCCATTCCAGTCCAAATCTTTAAAAAACCGATGCTGTTTCACTTCAAAGGCACTACCTGAAATAAGCATCTTTTATTGCAGAGTATTTCTTTCAGCATTTGCATAACAAGAAAAACAAACCCTAAAAATATCAAGAGCCTAAGAGAATGTACCCGAGTACATCTAAGTCACACATTTTCCAGGAATTTTGAGAAACAACTTTTCCTTTTACTGAAGTGGTGATGCAGGATAAAATCTGAACAAGATTTCCTCCTTCCCACCTCTTCTTCCTCTTTAATGACAACACATGACTAAACTGGCTGGAAGACAGCATCTGCTGTTACATTCCACAGCAAGTTGCAAGATAAAGAACTAATTAACATCTTAATTTAAAATTTCCAAACTCTAAATACCATCTTGATCATAGCTAAATAAAGAGAGCAAACTCAGAAAGGTACTTAGCATGTGCGTTGCTCCACTCTCCTGAATAAACTCATCCAAGCGCTTAAAACAAGGCAGGGGCTTACTATCTTCCTGAATTAGTATCTTTTGTTATTAACCTCAGAAGCTTGGGTACCCAGAAGGAAAAACTAAGGATTATCAGTCTACTAGTATATGCATTTTTTTTTCAAATGAAATTAATATTCATAAAAGATGCTACCGTCTTTTTAAAAAAGAGAATAGCAGAGGAAAAGAGATAAAAGGTTTGTTGAGTGCCAGTGGCACTACAAGATGCCAAGTGGAACAGCAGTCTCAGCATTACAGGTATGTAAGAAATAAAAAAAAAAAAAAAAAAAAAAAAAAATCAGTCCATCAACTCATTTTATAAGGCAAGAAACTCTACATCTTTTCCATGACAGCAACATCTTTCAAGTACATGGATTTGAAGTAAAGAACAACATGTGAAAACCATCTAATATCATTATTAATTCATGATCTATTCATCACCCTTGTGTGCACATGTTAAGTCTGCTGAATACATGTGCCTTTTGGAATTCTTATACGTATAAGTGTTTATTTTATCCTTAAAGTGTAGTTTCCAATTGAAAATCCAAAATTAAATCAAATAAATCAAATCAATGAAACAGACAACCTGTGCTGTGAAGCTGCAGTGTTGCACAAATGATTTTAAAACAAGAGCGTAGCTAGAGATTATTTATCATTATTTACTATCAGGAAATGAGAAGTGTAGACTTGTAAAACTTTAAATCTGACATTATAAGACAGAAAGATTGACATACGCATCTGACTCTGCCAAAGAGACTTTGCTGTATTTTTGGGGAATTCTACAGTACAGGCCTCTAGGAATGGGAAAGTTTTCATTTATTTTATTACACCCAGGAGTTCACATCCATGTAGGGGATTAAGCCCCTAGTCAAAGAGAACTTCAAAGAAATCTCATTATACACTGTTCAAATGGAGACACAACCCTCAAGGCTTTAATGGAACAGCACAAATTTGAGAAGTTATGTTGCCAAGCTGATGGTGCTCCTGCTCCTTTCTTGTTTCCCAAACAAGACAGTCTGACTCTGTCTGACTCATGTACAATCTACACTAATTCTCAGAGCTTCATCACACAAGATTCATTGAACCCAGTATAAACCGTTTCCCAGCTCTAGATGAGCATTTTTCAACATGGGTGGGTGTGCATCACTGGCAAGGCAGCTTCTTTTCCTGCTTCTGGCTAGTACTTTTCCTATGCACAAGGTTCCTACCTGTTCCCATTCTTTCCAGAGGATTTTGGCGGAGAAGCTTAGAAATGAGGTCCTGGGCATCTGGTGGCAGTGCATCATCACCTTCTGGCCAGGCAATTTCATCTGGGGACAAAAAGAGACTTGACATTTTCTACCAGCTTCACGACCAATTTGAATAACCATTCACATTCCTATACTGTAAACACAGTGTTCAGTACTGCCCCAGAATCATAAATACCTTGAATTCAGCAGCTTGCATACTTAATATAATTCAAGCATTGACATTTTCCAAAATGCATAAAATTCAGTGTCAGCTAAAGCTGCTGTCAATCCAATCAGTGCTTGTGGAGAAAAAAAAAGCATTAAGAACTCTATTAATAAAGTATGAAATGGGACTTCCATGACAATCCATAAACAATGACACTGACAATACTGCAGCTGTATCTTGTGCCCACACATTCCACGCTTTTTATACTTGGAACAGAGAAAACAATTCAAAGGTAACAATTTCATGCATCATATTTAGTTCTTTGCTGAAATTTGCTTTTTACAAAGGACATGTGCCAAGTGTGTTAAAAATTCACTGTTTCAGAAAGCATTCCCAATAGGAAATGTTTTCACTGGCATATTCACTGCGAGAACACAAAGCAATCGTTTGTATAACTCCAAGCAGGAGATAGGTTTAAAAAGCCACAAGACATGAAGGTACCGAGTACAACAGCTTCAATGTGTCTTGCTTAGAATTTCCTTTTTATTTTACTTATACAACACTTACTAATTGACTGACATTTGCACCTACAGAAGCAATAACCAAAATCAGACTGAATTAGACCAGCTGACTGCTGCTCCATTCATATTCTCCATCATTTAAGTTAAAAGACAGAACAGAAAAATCCCCAAATATTTTTCCTCAATCCCACGTGGATTTGCATGACTCCCACACCAGGCACAATGACAGAACTGTCTAGCAATATGTTAAGCAACTCACCAACTTTTGATAGCTGGAGTCAGATGGATGTTACTTTGACACAGAAAGATAAATATTTTAAAATTAAAACCCATTACTTTATACCTAGTCTCTCCTGACTAAACTGTGGATCCTCAATATTTTCAAGGTTTTACTTCACAGCACACTTTGAAACCCCTTCAGAACCAGAACAGAAACATACCACTGATCACTTGTCCAAACAGCTCTTCAGGTGTGTCCCCAAAGAAAGGAACACAGCCGACTAGAAACTCATACAAGATAACTCCCATGGCCCACCAGTCCACGGGCTTCCCATAGCCCTGGCGTAGGATCACTTCTGGTGCAATGTATTCCGGAGTCCCACAGACCTCAAAAGAAACACACAAGAAAGCAATAAACCTACAAATTGCCAAATTCATATCAAAGCTTATTTTTGCCTTTTTTTTTTCTTTCCCCCTCAGAGCTTTACAAGTTATTAATATTTTGTCACTAACCACTTTATGCTGTGAACTACTTCCACAGAGCAAGAGTCTGTACATGAGGAACATATTACCTGCACAGAAATTATATCACATACTATGAAATGTTGCTAGTGTGGATGTGCCAGCTAAGTAGTTCTTTGGTGCACATACAGTAAAGCATATGGGAAAAATGCATATTCTGTGTGTATAGGTCTGTCTGCTTGATGGATGGCTACTGGCACAGCTACAGCTATCAGGAACTGAGTTTTGACAAACCTCTCACATCTCTGTGTGAGCAGAATTTAGTTTCACAGATGCAGAATTAGCAGCACAGCATGATTACACACTTCAGCATTTAAACTTGGGAGGTACAGCTGGCACAGACAATGGCTAAGGAAATCACATTGGAAGATCTAAGTTTCCTCAGGCTTAGAAGCAGCAACAATAACAAAATAGTTGTAAAAAATACAGCACTGCGAAGTGCAAGACCATGATCTAGTGACCAAAGAGAGCTCCTGCTAGAAAAAACATCGTTATGCAGAAGCAAAGGAAGACAATACCACAGGATGATTATGAATTAACACTTGGCACAGCTAAAAAATAAAATTCAGCTACAACCCTAGGTATTTTCAGAAGACAGAAGCATTTTTTAATCCCATTATACAAGGCACTGGTGAGCCTGCATCCCAAACAGTATAGTTCCCGTCACCCATACCCAGGAAACACCAACTCAAGCTGTAGGAGATGCATGGAAGAGCTATTCATTCATCAAAGGAAAATCTGTCTTGTTATCCAGAAGAATTTAGCTGGTTAAGCCTAGCGAAATGAACGCTAAGGAGAAAAATGACCCTTAGTAAATATCATGGGGATAAAAATCAATGTTTAAGCCATCAGACAAAATTACAAGAAACATACAGGAACTTGCCATGAACTTCCTAAGCACCAGAAGGGGGAGACCGTGGAACAACCTTCCAGCAAAATCTGTGTTACATCCCTAAACCAACTTCTATTCACACCTGCACTGCTGCCTGGGCCACACTTTCAATATCCTAAACTCAGAGCTGAAGTGCATCACTCCAAAACAAGAAGTTGAAATAACAAACAATACTAATTTATGCACAAACATGATAATGGACTTGTATCTTTTCCTCCCGTTCTACAATGCACAGCACTCCCCCTCTGCCTTGATGCTACAAATTCTGATTCTATCCCGAGACAGAATCCTGCATCTGATCCCACATCAAGAGACTAAATTTTTCAGCTTACCTGCTTGTCCAGGAATTCTCTGGTATCCTTCTCAATGTGTCCCTCGTAAAGATTAGTTGTAAGACTCATTAACCCAATTTTAGACAGTCCAAAGTCTGTTAGTTTAATGTGACCCATGGAAGTTATCAGGAGACTAGAAGAAAGAGAAGAAGCAAAATAGTCCAACGTTCAATTAATTGTTTCCCAAAAGCAACTTAAAAAAAGAAGAACACGAGATAATGCTAAGCAAGTTCTCAGTGTTATGTCCCCATCAAACACCTGGAAGGAACCTCCTATGCAACTGAATATCACAAAGCAGCCAAGGCAACTAGAAATCAGACTATCTTCTGCCATAATTTCATCAGTGTAGCAACAGCTTTGAGATAATATCTGAAGATGTTCTTCCCACACTTTCTCAGTGTCTATCTGGTTCTACATCAGTAGCAAGAGACTCCATAAAATCTCCTACATGTCAGATGCCATTGAAGATCTCTACTGTCTCCAGCCCCCATGTCCTCTTGCCTATGGAGAAAGCCCCTGAAGAACTGGCTCTCTCCCTCCAGCTTCTGAAGAGCTAAAGACTTACTTATCAGGTTTTAGGTCACGGTGAACAATCCCATAATTATGTAGGTACTCCAATGCCAGAACAGTCTCAGCAAAATACATCCTCGCCATATCAACAGGTAGGGCACCAATGTTCTTGAGAAGTGTAGCACAATCACCTCCTAGAAAAAAAGTTGCAATATGGCACAGTGAAATGACAAATATCAGTAAGAAACAACAGCTACGGGTCTACAATACTAGATTAGAGTAAGTTTCCTAAAGGCTGTCTTTCTCAACTGTTAGCCTGAATTGTAAAGCTCTCTCCACACTCTGTCTTGAGCTTCAAATAAATATTAAAATCTTAGGAAAATTGAGTCCCATGTATGCCCAAGCATGCTTGCTCAAGAACTGTACAGATGCCATTTCCAAACCATAAGCAAGCCTTGAAGAAAGGGCAGTTCATGATTGTTTGGCCTCTCTATAAATTTCTTTGCTTTCCATCACTGACACACATACTACTTCTGATATACAAGCTTCTTAAAATAGTAAGTAAACACCTCTACAACTACCAACTGGCTCTTCCTACACATGGAGAAGCAGCCATGCCTTTGAACACAGTGGTAGTCATGAAAATAAGTCTGCGGGCCCCTGATTCAAGCTTCTTAAGGAACATTGGCCACACATTTCATTCGACCTTCATCTCTACTTGCAAATAAGAATTAGTATTAAAATTCGTTACGTCAATACATCTGTTTTCATTCCACTAATTTATCTGAAAGAGCACTGATACAATAACTATAAGCTTATTTCTCATAAACATTCAGCCAAGCAAGCCAGGCATAAGAAATTAATCCTATCCACTAGTGGAAATATATTGTTTACAATAAGATACAGTGATAAAATAAAATTAAATAATATTCCAAAGAATAAGCAAAACAAAAAAAAAACCCCATCATAAAATAGCACTGTGTTTTAAAAAAGGCTGCTAAAGAACGAATGCTGTGTTGCTTAGTGATGTTTCTTAACTGTCTTTTTCTAACTGTAATGCCAAGCAAATGTGCTATGGACCTGGCCATGCCATCCCATAGGAGAGTGGGAGGATCTCTTTCCAACGAGGACTGGAAAGTTCATGCTGACTTCTGACCCCAGCAGTTTTCTATATGTGGCTTTATATTTCCTCAGCATTACTGCAATCAGGTTGTATTAGTCACAGGGATTCACAAATGGAGTATCTCCTTACGCTAAACGGTACTAGCAGTAAAATGACTCATTTCTCCTGCTCAGCCTAAGCAGTCCATACACTCCTCCCTAAAAGGGCATCATGACCTCCCCTGTGACTGCAGGGCTGACTGAGCTCACTTTCTGTGAAGAAAGGACTAGCACAGACATGAGACGGTCTTCCTGTTTATTGCATTCAGAGCAGTGCACTGACCAGTCTTACACCTAAAAGTACATATCTTGTAAATCACTCAGAAATGTCATCCTTTACAAGGAGACACATGGCATGCACACTACATGTCCATCCTATCTAAGGTCCCTTTGCAGGTGTAGATAATGACAAACATACCTTCCACATACTCCATAACCATGCACAGGTGGCGCTTGGTCTCAAAGGAGCAGAACATGCTGACCACAAAGGGGTTCTCAGCAAACGTCAAGATATCTCTCTCCACAAAAGCCTGCTGGATCTGGTTTCTCAAAATTAGGTTCTGTTTGTTTATCTTCTTCATGGCAAAACGTTGTCGGGTGGTCTTGTGTCGCACCAAATACACTGCTCTAGAAAACCACATACCAAGAGGAAAAGTTCCATTTTCAGTTCAAACTGTTTGTTTGTTTGTTTTTAAACAGTGATGGTAACTGCTTTGGATGGATCCTGACAGACTTATCTGTGACTCCATGAAATCCCATCTCAGTGCCAAGCTCCCCTAGAAAAGAAGGAACCCCATGACACTTCCTTCCAAAAGCTACCCTGCCTTCTTGAATTAAGCAGCATTTTCGCTGATGTGACTAACAAGGAGGTATTTCAGACACAGATGTCACAAACTTCCTTTAGCAGCATTGCAGAGGCATGTATTTTTCAACACTACAGTCACCATTTCACTTAAAAAATTGTCCAAAACATATGGAATCAGCACAATTTCTTTCCAAGCTCCATAAAATTAATTTGATACAACACTGTCAGCGGGGATTTCCTTCAGTAAGGGATCTCTTACATTTCTATCATTTGCAGATCATTAGATTCCTGCACATTAATAATACAGTTTGCAAATAAAATTTCATCCAGTTTGCCTGCCTTATTGAATCAATACTTGTTTCCTTTTCTCTGGAGTGTATTACATTTAACATGGTATTGTGTCTCACCAGCAGCTGACTATAAAATACACTCGGGATAAAGACAGATAAGTGTAACAGCAAAACTACCACCTCTCTCTCCTCTTTTTACAAAGTTACATTTAAATCATGGGGCCTGTGCAGAAATATAACTGAAAAGATATAAAATCTTCTTGTCTAATAATATGGCTCTTTGACACGCTCCATTGTTTCTTCACTGACTAAAACGTATGCTTACACTTTTTCCACATATAACTTTTTAAAAACGAGTTGCTGTTAACTAAGCACCCACTTCAACAAAACACTCAAGCACATGCTCAAGTTTTGCTGTTATGACCTACTGAATATCACTGCTTTTCAGTTACAGCCTAATGACTATCACTGGTAAGGATTTACGAACTGCAAAGAGTCAGGAATGGTCTTTAAAATTCTGGATAGGTTTGTAGGAGCAGTTAAAATTTTAACCGACCAACTTCATTCTGGATTCTTCAACGGATAATAAAATCTAATAGCATTTTTACTGTATTACTTCTCACAGTAGATTTGCCCCAATGTAATTTTAGCATTTCTTTTAGTATTTCAAGTGCTCACAAACAGCCAGATATGTTACATATATAATCTGAATACATGGAAGAATGGAAAAGCATAAACTACTTCTCCCTCAATATTCTTGCTGTTTCAATGAATCATCAATAACTTTTGCAACTACAGATTCTACCCTCACTCATTTAGCCCTTAAACAAAGACAAATCACAGGACTTAATCAGACAGCATGAAAGGAAACACAGACTGCCTTGCTAAGCAATAAGGAAAGGTGTGCAAAATAATTTTCTCAGACTCGTGGAACTACTTTTTTTTACTATTACTTAGGAAATCTCACAATAAACTAAGTGACAATATTTTCCCTAGAGAAAATATTTAGGGAAAATGTTTTTGTCACCTCAAGCTAAGGTACTGAAGTGTCTATATTTTACCTAGTTACCATAAAGAAACAGTGCAGAAATAGTTACTGGAAAAACAGGCTTGAGGTCACAGCTAGGAAGGGCTTCAGAAAACTTGTGCCACAGAGGGATTAGAAATACCATATTCTGAAAGCTTTAATGTAGGGCAACTAATTTTCCTGAGCTGGAAGCTGTGTGTCATTCCAGCTCAATGTAAGGACTTCACAGCCAGGAACTATGTCCAGGTACAGGGGCTATTGCCTAAGAAACTCCAAGAACGTGCAAGAAATGGTATCTCCGAGAAGAATGCAGAAGACATCACAAGTGTGGAACCTCTGTAAGACCCAAGAAAAATTCATTTATGCTTTGGATCCAACAAAAGCCAGTAATTCGCCAAACTTTGCTATGCCCTTCTCTGGGTAGGACAATAATAGTATTTTCTTCTAAAGCAAAGTCTAAAAGCCTTACCCATAAGCACCATTACTGATCAGTTTAATAGTTTCAAACTCTTCTTCAGATGGAGTTTTCTTTGACTGGACAGAGGCCCCACGGCTCTGGGGAAAGAAGACAAGAAAATGGAAATCAGGAGCAGGAATTACTTCATTCTATACATCACATTTTTGTCTTTTTCTTCTTTAAGCAGCATTCACCCAAACTCAATCCATTTCTAAACCACTGGAGTTCTCAGCTTTGGGATAACTGCCTGTATCCCTAGGACCCTTGCAGATTCCCTCCACAATAGCACAATCAGGATAAGATTCAGGCCTTTCGAAAACATTACATTTTTAAAATACCCATAAACTAAACAACTAAGGATTTTTGAAACCTAGTGAGTTATATAATTAATTTTTCCCAACAGTCCGTTACTAAAGCCAGCTCTCTTCGATGCCCATCACATTTTACAAATGCAGATATAAAGAATATCTCCAGATGACTTTTGTTTGTAACTCTAAAAAAAAAACCAGCAACAAAACAATAATGCCTGTTTGCAACTTTTAAGCATTTCACCACCACAGTATAGAGGTTTCCACATTTTTATGACTGTATACTGTAGTTTTAACATGCGTTTTTAAATGTCAGCACTTTTTTTTTTTTTTAAACTTACAATTACTCTGCATTATAATTAATTCTTTACTGTAGACTACTTCTTTCCAGAGAATAAAAAGTGCTAGACAGAGTGAGTGTATTACTGCTTTACCTCGACTGAATCATCTGTCTCAGGAGTGTCTGGGCTGTCATAGCTGTTCAGCTGGGCCATTTCTGAAAAGAAAGAGGAAAGATTACTCCTAATGATCTCAATCAAACACTATTCTCTTTGTTTATACATGACAAACAGGATTTTAAGAGGTGCTTGTAGATGATGGACATTTTTCCCCTCTGTAAAAAAGTCATCCCAATTATACAGTGATAACCTTTAACATCTTTTAAACTGTAGGCATTATTTTATATAACGATGAATATAATTAATTGTTCTAATTTCAGCCTGACTTATTCTAGATGGTTTCTATAATAAGTAAAAGCAATAAATGCAAGTTTGAGGAAACCACTAGCTAGTTAATATTAAAACCTATTCGATGCATATATGTCTGCATATAGCCTGGTGGCACCTCTGTACTCTAGAAAAGAAAAAGCATTACATTTCAAACAACCTCTCTCTGTGAAATGTGTCTGATTCTGCAAAATGCTGAGCAGCAGCAAACTAGGAGAAAGTCAGTTAGTTTAGGCTACTCAGCTGTCTTAGGAGATGCTATAAACTTTGCAAAACCAAATCCTACATTAACTACTAGTCTCTGCACAGACATCATTGACATTTCTGGGTGCCCTCCTTACAGAAAGGAAATAAGGCACCTTGACATCTCTGCAGATTTCTAAAGAAAATTTGACTTTAGTAAGGGGAATTAGTGATGGAAAGGTTCTCTCCCATGACAGGGATCAAAGGAAATTTCCCTTTAATGTCAGATTTCAACAAATGCTATTAAATTGCATTTAGCAATCTTTGGTAGAAATTTTCCCGAAGAGCTCTTCACTTGAAGTCAACCTGTCACTGTCATTCCAGTAAACACCGTAGAAGTTAAACTAGTCCTATCCAGACTACTAATTTATGCTAAAATTATGCTCTCCTGAGAAAACAAGAAGTATGGTTCAATCGCTGAAATATTCCACAGTAACCTCCAGTCTCTGTCACACTTTCTATTGTTGCTGAGCAAGCCATGCATGCTCATAAAACTTGTCATAGGAGAAGAGATTCAGCTAGCAAGGTGCCAGGCAGAAATATTAACTCACAAATACCAAAGTTAAGATGTTCTGGGCCTCTGTACATTTACAGCATATTCAATTTACCATATGCAATTCCGGGACCTAGCAGAAAAGCTGTTACTTTCTTCTAAAGCATTACTCTCTTTTGTTTCACTGCTATGCAAGGTGTAAAAATACAATCTCGTATCCACCTAGAAATTCATACTGATCCTGGTTTCTCATGGCAAATCACAACAAATACACTTTTCCAGAGAGGACAACAACATGGGATGACAGGATACTTTCCAATCAGGCCACCAGACAGATCAGAAAAATAACGGGTAAACTTACTTTTACTGTCCAACAGCACAGAGAAAACAGTTAAATCATAAAGCCATTTTCTAACATTGCTTCAGCTATAATGCAGGGAGACATTATTAATACCATAAGTAAAGAACTGCCACTGCTGATGTGCAGTCCTTACCCCAGCAATGCTCCTTTGAGACATGGGGGTGGAAAGGACAGTCTAGAATTTGACAGCAAACAGGAAAATCAGGAAAAATGGCCTAGAAATTAAACCAATAAAATAAAAGCCTCCTTCAGCTATGTTGTGACCAGGAGATCTCGTTATCCTTTCAGTAGTTTGGAGAGTACAAAACAAGAGTTCTTACCCTCCAGGGGATCCCTGGTGAGTCCCAGCTGGCTGATAATATAACGAGGAATGTCACATTTAATTCCTTGCCCTTCCTTGGCATGGCCTTCTGCAGCTTCTAACAAATGGTAAAACTCTTCAGGATCAAACTCCTACAGCAAGGTAGTGAGAGAGACAGAGAGAGGTAAATGATTCAGCTTTACAATTACAAAAGGTTTCTCTCCCGTATAGGACATTCCTCAGAAACATCCAAAGTTAATTCTGGGCTCAACAGTGATGCAAAACATTAGCAGTTACAACAAGCACATCAAGGCATTCCACTCTGCTCTGCAAAAATGACAGACATTTACAGCCTGCTGGATGTCCACTGGCTTAGATCTGCAAATCAAAACAGGACAAGGTGTGTAGGGACTTTTTATGAACCAAAACCAGACTACCAGATAATACGGTCATGATAATGTAAGCATCAATGTGGACACACCTCCCAGTTTTGTCACATTTAGATGTGCCAGGGAAAGGTCTGTGATGAGGACCGAGGTGCCGCCTTCTGCTGCCTCTGACAGGTGAGTTAAGCCAATATAAACCTCTCCTGCTTTCAAATGTCACTTCTGATCAAACCATACTCCCACCCAATTCTGTAACTGTCCCGACCTTAGCAATTGCTAATAAAATTATTAATAAAACAGCAATTGCTATTTTATCAGCAGAGAAGATTTCATTTTCTATATAAGAAATACTGCTGCAGTATTTCTTGTACTATACAGTACAGGATCTTCTTAATAACTCGGTCTTGGTGTATGTGATCTCTAAGGCAAGAAAAGGTTATAAGAAGGTGTGATCTCTTTTACTAGACTAACAGATACAGTTGGAAATAAAAGATGAGCTTTTGGTGGCAGGAGCGCTCGGTTTAGAAGCAAGTTCACTAGTTAACCTCCTCTACAAACCTCATCATTCACCAGCAATGAGCAGCTTTGCCAAGGCTCTTCGAAAACTTTCTAGTGAAATGGGAGGATAAAAGGGTAAGAGTTACAGCATACAGCTGTGAGGGCATCAGAAAAGAACTGACCTGAGTGTGCTCAGCAGCATAAAAGAAAAGAGAGCACAGAACTGCAAACAAGAAAAACAAATATGGTGATGTAAACTATTATTTGAATGGTTAGAGAAACACAGAAAATATGCACTTTTTCTTGATTGCTTTAAGCAATGCTGCTTAGATACATGCTGCCACCAAAGACAGCAACAATGCAAGAAAGTAAGTTCCTTCCTAACTCCTCTGGAAAAGGATCCATTAACTACCTCAGAATTGGCAGAGAGCAGAAGCCAGACCAGAGAGGACCACAGAAGAGATATGGTCAACGGTACTGCACTACTGCAATGCACTGCACTGAGAGGGAAGGTGGAGTCAAGGAAGGACTCTTCCAATATACAACTGTAGGTCGTTCATTGGTAAGTGAAGGACAGAAGAAAGAAAGTCTGGTGAAAAAAAAATTCAAACATACAAAAATTAAGAAATTAAACAGATTCCAAATCCGTCGTCTTTTTAGTAGATTTATTTAAAAATCTGAATACAGTTTTACTTAAATGGAGAATAATGATGGCTACGAAGCAGAGGCAAATGCTATGGAAAAATAATCTGAAAAAAGAACAAATTGCATACTTTTTCCAAAAAGATGGTTTCAGTGATGCACAAAACACATTATTATTTTCTTGAAGCCCCAGAGACTCAGTCCATAAATAAACATTTCACAGTCCAACAGGTAATACAAAGACTGAAGACAAATAAATGAAGTTTAAAATACTTAAATGCCTTCACCCCCATTAAAGCAATCACAACCATCACAACCACTGCCTATATGGTCAGTTATTTCATTTACAAGGAAGAAATAAGAATAAGCTGTATTACTAAAAGTAACATTAATATTAAATCTTAGAATATTTGTCTATAAATTCACAAAAAATGAAGCTAGAGATTAAATTACTAAAAAAAAAAATGTTTAAAAAAAAGAAATGTAGTTCTCAACCTATTTAAATGGTAGACTTTCCATTGCTATATTTCTTGTTCTTTTAAGGGATAAAAGGGACACTAATACTTAAGTCTTCATGTCAGCAGAATAAAATATATATATATGGAAAAAACTGCTAGAAAGGCAATCAGGTAAATAAACAGCAAAGACTAATATACAGATGCAAATACTATTTTTATGCTTTGAATTCTAGCCACTTCATTGTCAAGGTTGTCACTACATGCTTTGGAGTTCATTACTCAAATCTCAATGACTTTACAGCTTCCATCTGTTCCCACTCACTTTGTAGAACATTAGGTGCAGAAGATAGTGGAGGAACTGGAGACCTATTGATGTGCAGCTAAAAGCTGGCTTGAGTTTGGATCTGCTTGCAGGTATAGAGATGCATTCACAAAACTTACTGAGGTTTCATGCCTTCCTAGGTGATGTGTTACTAGTAGAGTGTACACAAGCATAAATGACAACTGTGAAGACAGCAAATACAAACACAATAAGCTTAAATTTAGTTGCTTTCTTCATTGTCTTCTCTTCCAAAGGATATTTTGAATAAGTGCTAGAAGACAACTGGAGTCACAAAACTCCTCTAAATTACAAAAATAGTTTTGAAAGCCAAAGAATTCCCAGTCTGAATGGAGTTGTGTCCAGGATTTTCAATGTAATCTAGTGGAGACTTCTTGAATAAGTGTAGGTATCTATCTTTCTAGTTGTGTGGCCTACTTCTTCATCACTGACAATGGTCTTCCATGCGCTATAGGGTTCACAGCAAAGCAATCCATCTGACAGTCATGGAGGAAGAATAAGGGAACCCTCCAACGTCTACTGGTGTTTTCACCAGTACTTCAGCAGATGTTTTCAAAAGCTGATATCATTGCAAAGGTTGGACCACTCTTGTATACTTTGTCAAAGAAAGCTCTGCAAAACTCATTTATCTGCTAGTGACTCCAGTTATAAAAGTCACCCCTGTGCCGGCAATGTGCTTCAGATGTTAACTGTACATCTGTATCTAGCCACAGATTCCTAATTTAGCCAATCTCTTTAAAGTCTCAATCAGATGTAGCTTCTTTGTCATTTTTATGTCCAGAAGAACCATTACATTGTGAGCTTCGACCTCTCGTGTAACACAAACCAAGGAATTTCATCCTGCTATTTAATAAGTTTCCACTGTAGGTTTGTGACACCTTTTTCAGCCCTCAGACAATTTTTTGTGACTTCCCTACACTGTCACCATTTTTTCAACATCCTTTTAAATAGTGTCACAGAACTGATTCCTATAACCAATAACCACCACAACATTATGTACACCAGAGGCCTGAACACCTCTTTCCAGATATATTCAAGAATTATATTAACCCTCTTCTTGTGGCATCACAGTGAGAATGCACGTTCAGGCTGCATAAATATTTTTGGAGTTGCATGACTTCAGGACACAGTGGCCTATTTCATTGGGATGGCCTATACACTTTTCACCATCTCCTAGAGTTAAATAAAAGAATACATTCTTATTAGCCAGAGTAAGTTGTTAAAAAAGCAATGAGACTTGCTTTTCCATACATTCCAATAACATTGAAAAGGATTTCAACCGCAGGCTTCCAAATCTGCTTGGATCTCTCACTGGCCTATCCTTCTGTGTTCACAGCTGGAAAACCTGACATCAGGTTTCTCTGCAATTGCTGGGTTTACAGTAAGAGTTTGAGTCCAAGAGCCCGAACGCCATTGATATCATGGAAGGAAACTTCTTCCTTAGTGACAGTTCTTTCTTCCTAGAGACAGTTCTCTGGCTCTCTGGCCACTGTACGCACATAATACATTTACGCACTCTTTACTGTACCTACTAACAACACGAGGAAAATCAGATGGCATCAAGTAGCATGAAATGATGTCAACAGCTACATCTGGCCTCTCAGCCATAAGCTTTATACTAAAATATAATTTAGCTGTTGTTGCAGCTGACACTCCAATGGAAAGATACTTCTATATTAAAGACATTTAGTACTTCTTTTTTTAAAAATACTGATTTCTTTTTCTTCAAGGTTTTTATGAGAATTTAAAGCTTTCTCTTGAAGGCTTGGTGTTCCTTATCTCCTCAAACACACACCAGACTCTTTAGATCATACACGCATTCTCCCAAGGACCAAACTTACCAGGCACTCAAGCAGTCGAGCTGGTCGTGCAATGATAATCATCAGCTTCTTCACCAGTTGGGTAACGAAGGCAACCTCGGAGCTCTCGGATCGCTCGTGGGCCTGTGGAGAGCAGAACATCACATTATGGTCCTAGCAGTGAACTCTTCATTTTTATATGTCAAATGCTGAATGCAGAGCAATCACCAGCTCAGTAACTGTAATTCAGCAGCAAAGGCATGACTGAGTCAGGGCAGGCAATGATCTCAGCTCATTCAAGGATGCCAAGTTACATATAGGTTTTCCATTACAACTGACTCCTTTTATCACGCAAGAGATATTTCAAAGGCTCTATTTGCATCATATCATGTATCATTTATATAAGAAACAATGTGATTTTATTTTATTTTTTTTAATTAAAATAGGAATACTGATTTTTTTCAATTTTACCTTCCACTCAATACTGACACGTAGATAATTACTAACAGTTTTTATTTGTTTCAAACAAATTTGTTTGTTTGTAACAAAAAACTACACATGTTTCTAGGCTTTACTTTCAGCTAGAATTTGAACTACTTCTGTTCATCAACAAGAAAAACCTAAACTTTAGTTTCTCTATTTTTATAAATCCTGCTGAACAACTACAGCATTGTATTGTATGCTATGTAAGACCAAGCCCACAAGCAAAGCAAAGAGCATATAGAAACCTAATCCAGAGAATTTACTCTTGTCCACCCCCTTTACTTTACCAGATTTCAGTATAAATTCAAGGGTTTGTTTCAAGGTGTGTGTGTGTGTGTGTGTGACAGGATGTCTTTTTATGACAATAAACACACTAAAACAAATGTAAAAAAACCACCAAAGACAAATTTGAACAACCATCCTCAAACTGTTCTTCTTTTGCTCAAGCACACAATGGTTACATTATGAGTCCTGAAGCACAAATAAAATAGTATTTAATTGCAGGGTGATAAAAGGATGGTTCCAATGATATGTAAAAACTCTGAAACAAAGCATAGCTATTTTTTCCCCAAGGTCTAAAAATTAGGCTTTAGCAGAGCTACAAATATAAAGTCTATAACTTAACCAATGAGCTTATGCTGGCAATGAGCCAGTTGCTTATAGGAATATTTTATCAACAAAGATGCAAGCAGCAAGAAACTAAAAGGTTCATTTAGCATTGTTCATTAGCATCATCTAAGAAAAAGACATATGGCTGTGAAGTCAAATCACACCGGTGGTCACCTAAAAGAACAATAAAAACACAGAGAAGCAAAAATTCAGAGCTAGAAACACACAGGCAGCATTTTAAATAATATATCCCTGATATTTTGTTACCAAACAAAAAAATAAGAGTTCATTATTTCTCATTTTGATGGTCAGAATAAGAAATGTTATTTACTTCAGCACTGATAAGCTAGGGCTAGAATTTTAACCTTGAAGAAAACAAAGTACCTGCTAGTTCATTATCTAAAATGAACATCAGAGATGCTTCCTGGCTATAGAGCCTTATAAAGATTATTTTGAAAGCACTGAAATAAGTTGCGATTTTTTTCTAACCAAAAGGTATTTTCTAATTAAAAAATAGAAAATAGTCAAAAAAGAAGATGATTAGTATTCACTCTGTGTCCCCTAATGCATTACGCAAACTTTTGAGTTAAAATATGAATTCTAGAAAGAAATTAATGCTTTCATATTTGAAAAGTCATTCCAGATCACGAGGGGTTAGCTGTGTTGAAATGAATAAATAAAACATCAACAACTTTGTATTATTTGAAATATGAGCCATGCAATTGGAAAGCCCCCCCCATAAGTTATATTATGCAAAAAATAATAATTCATGTTTTTGCATCCATTTATACTGCTGAAGCAAACTTATTCTTTCAAATCAAGTCCTTTTGTTTTCTCCTTTTCTCATCTACAACAATTTAGGCAAAATAACTTAAAAATGTAACTAATTTAATCAGGTGTCTGTTTTGAAAATGAAAAGCTAGACCATGACTGCCAAATGATACAGAAAAGCAAAAGGAAAAACAAGGATTACAAAAATCACACACAACTTGTAACAGCCACTCAGCCATCATCTCTGCACAGCGCTGCTCTTCCAAGATCCTCAGTAAAACTGCCTCTTCTTGTTTCCTTCTCGCGCAGGACAGCCCAGACATCCCTACAGCCGTCTTGTTTACAATCTGTCCCAAGGACAATATCTGGAAACCAGAGGGTTATATAGCCAAGCACTGCCTGCCGCTTCCATGTGCCTTGGTGTGAGCCATGCCATCTAATTAGCAGTTCCCAATGACGACATGCTTGTCTGAAGGTTGCTGGTAGCATTTCAGGGTTTCCCCCCCTCCGCCTCCCAAGGGGAGGAGGGAGAAGCTATAGGGGTTGTGGGTACAGGCTGATGCCATTCCTACACACATTGCCAGGGACACGTGTACAGCAGGTAGCAACGGGTAATTTACAAACCGATTCCCTTATCTGAAAGACCCATCCGTCACTAACTGTAGCTACTGGGGCATGAAATTAAAATCACTGTCCTCCCCTGGGGTTCAGCAGGACCAATAACTGGGATATGCAAGTCACAACACTGTAATTGAGCTAATATACTGATGGAAACCAAAACAATAGACCTGCAATGCCAAGAACCAATAAATTTATGCTCAGGCTTATATTAAGAAAGCAATCCCAATCAGAATATCCATTTGCCAATGTGCAGCATCAGTCACTGCAGTATAATACTAACACTCTGCCCTGTTTCTTTTGTTCTGTGCCCAGAAACACCTGTAATCCTTCACCTTCCTCACCAATTGGCTACACCTACACAAAAGCCATTAAACTTCTTTTGGTGAGTTTTACCTCGTCAATTCAATCAAGTAATAACTGACTATAACCTTTTTTTACCCAGGAACCTGAGCTCCCATCCCATCCTCTAACCCCACCCCACAGTAACAGATAAAGAATTGAATGTCATATTCTTTTTAATAAAAGTGCTGTATCTTATTTTTCAATTTTTTAACTTTAAGTGTGAAGTGTAACATTCAAGTTCATGTTTGCCAAAATAAAGACAATCTTTTAAATTCATTTTTACTTCAGGATAATTCCAATGATGCAATAAGCAATAGGTTTTTCTGGCTAAAAGACAATATTTCACGGTCCAAACAAGGGAAAATATCTCATTTGTCATAACTAATGAGATTTGTTGGTATTTCATTACAAAAGCCAGGATCTAAAAACTTTTAAAAGCTTTCTGGTTTTGTATATTTAAACAGCTCATTATTTACATACTCAGTTACTCTATTTTATGGATACATTTTTACAACATAGATTCAAACTACAAGACATTAAATCAAGTTTTCTTTCTATCGTTTGAAGTACTGTGAGAGTTTAGTCTGTTACCGCGTGTCAGAATCAGCACCTTAAAAAAGAATTTCGAGAGAATCCGTTCTTTCACAGTAAAACCGTATGAAAATCCATGGGTATTCCTGCCACTTGCTGACCTGCTGCTGTTCATTTCCTTATTCACCAATAAATCATCTTCCCAATCTTTCTATACCTTACAAAAATATACCATAAAACTATATATCCTACTGCACAGACCATACAACTTCCCAAGTAGAAGAGCTTTTTTGATGACCTTCCAGTTGGTATTTTTATATAGTGTGTAACTCTGCATGATGCATTAAAAGCTAAGCAAAGGTAAAGACCCTGCACTCAAGTGTGGCATAATCTTATATTGACTCCAAACTTCTTGCGTTTCAGGTAAGTCCTCCAAAAGAAATATTATCGCCAATTTCTATATATTTAGACTGAAACGTCCCAATTATTTCCTTTTAGAATGCAGTCTGAAGGGCAAAGCACAGATGGGAAAGCAGGGGAAAACAAGTACTTTTTAAATATTAAAATATAAAAGAAAAGACAAGGAACTATGATAGGACAGAGAAGACAAATGCGAAATATGTGGAATGAAGTCTTTGGCATTCCTCTGCTGTCTTCAATTTCTTTGTCCTCTTCCTTCCCAGCCTGTTCTGCCTCCCTTGTCTCTCTAAGCTTTCCCTTTAATCGTCTCTAGCCCACCTCACTTCCTGAAGTAAATCAATTAAACTTAAGAGCTGACCCTTCTCTCACCCCCGCTCTGCAAAAGATGCTAAGGAGGAAGAGGTCAAAGCAAGCCCTGAATGTCAATTCCTGAACAAGCCCAGAGATGACCATTGTATCTTCTCTAATAACAGTTCAATGTCATCTTTTCCTGTGCTTAGGAGTAGCAGTATAATGCATGTAGGATCAAAGGGAAAAGGACATTTAAGAAGTGTGTTTTGAGGATTTGTTCTGAGGGAGGGGAGAGGAAAGGAAAAAGCAGATTTATCTGACCCACACCTTCTCCGAGATCCTGATTAAGCTCTTCAGGCCAGAAGACAGGCCTGAAAGTGCAGAATGAAAGTGGCCAGACCCATTTTATTGCTCTCTTAATTCCTTATGGTATGAGAAATCATTGTCCACACACACAGGAGGAAACTCTAGCAGTGGGAGAATGTCAAGTTCCAAGTAGCTGCTACCAGAAGCAGTAAACACACTGTAGTCCCCTTGCACCCCCTGAAATGTAAGCTATTTTGCCGAGCATACACACCCACTTTTAGTGAAATCTTTTCAACTTCCAAACCATCACCCAAAGAGGCCTGATCCCTTATTTCATAGCCGACGTGTGTTCATATCCTGCTTCTAGACTCTGCAGATAGAAGGTGGACCCACTGGCATGTGCTCACCTGGCTGCAGGAAATCCCTCTGTCTCCCCTTTTCACTGCCAGCCCTACGATGCCTGCCCTGCACATGCAGGACTGCTCACGCACCTCCGCCAGCCCGCAGCCAGCCGTCGCTGGGCCCAGCAGTAATGGCTGGGTGATGCTTATCCTGCCCAGGAAGGCTACGCTGCCACTTTCAAACTCCAGAAACATTTTCCTCTCTTGTGAAGACTATGAATACCGAACAATTTCTTTGACTTAGATGCAGTTTTTCCAGCCCTGTATTGTGGCATCAATGGTCAAACTCTTGCACGGCATCCAAAGAACACCACTTTTACCAGGAAACACATTTTTTACTATTAAATGCATCCACAGTGGTTACTGATATCCCATAGGCAGACAACCATGCAAGGCCCTTGAAAGATATTCCCTACTTCTCTTGATCTGTCAAAATTATATTCCTCATCCAGGCAGAACACCACAAAACCAAACATGAGTCATTTTTCTCCCATGCATAACAAATATCAGGGAAATTACAGCCACACTCATATAAATGGGGTAGCCAAAGATTTTAGCTGATACAAGGGAAGATTCTGCAGTTTTCACAAAGCTTTTTAATACAATAATTGTATATTAATATCATACTTTTATTCATCTGCCATTTTCTAATGTCTGGAAAGAGTGGCAAAGGGGCACAAACTAGTGCAATTCATGCCAGTGGGTTGGCAAACTGATCAATGACATATAAACACATCTTCACCAAATAGATTAAAAATCATGACAGAAAATAAATTATTTCAGGCATTCTGTTTCTAGGTGTCTCCGTGATATTTGTTATCTGAGACCGCGATCTTTATAAATCCTGTGTTTTCAGCTTGCTATCTCCTTAAATGAAAGCTTAGGAAGACATTCCCAAACAGAGGTCTGGACCCAGCAACTGGTAATTGCACTGAGTCTTCACAACAGTTATAGCATAAATTCTAAGAGATTTTTTGAATTTAATATTATTTTCCTTTTAAAGGAAAAGAGCAATTTTTAATGAGTAGCTAAAGCATACTGAGCATGCATTAAAATTGTGCCCCATGTGTATTTTCATATGCTTTGAACACCACAAAACACATTGAAGTACTAAAAAACCCACAACTGGATTAAGTTCAGCTCAAGAAAATCTTTTATGAAAAATTAATAGCAACACTACAAACTATGGTGTTTTCACTCCTGGAAGGCACTATTGTAATTAATAAGTCATTCAGAGTCTTGAAGTACATGAAAGAAAAGTTCAGTAATTTTCTTCATCTGGATGAACCCAATTTTCATAAATTGTAAAGACTGCCTTTGACTTGCTCATATGCATATTTAACTTTTCTACAAACGAAGTACACAGGTGAAGTGATTTGCTCAAATCTGTCCGTGGTACATCAAAAGCAGACTGGAACAACTCAGATCTGACACCCCTACCCGCTGCCTTTCCCCTGGAATCTACATTGTCTCTCCTACAATCAAAGCTCTGGCTTATTGTTTAAAGTTTCAATCAAAATAATATATTCTACTTTCCAGAGAGCACTTACATCCTGGAGAAGTTTCTCCAAGTTTTCCTGCAGCTCATAAAAGTACCGAGAAGTAATAAGACCTTCACGTGATTTATCTAGGCAATCTCTGGCCAGTTCAATAACTTGATGATGAATGAAACTTAGGACCCCATCTGCCAATTGCAGCACGTTCTCTGGAGCATTAGAGGCAATAAACTCAGCCAGCCGTTCTTCCATCTGCGCTGTGGCCTAAGAGTACAGAATAACAAGAAATTACTCTTAAATTTTACTATCCCAGAACTTAAAACATAAACAAGTAGGGTGCTAAAGTAACATATTCGCAATTCCAAGAAGCGCGAGGCTTAAAAAAATATTCCAAAATACAGTAGCATTTTGCTGAGAATAAAAATAGCGTACCATAGGCAAAAGTTATGTTCACATGAACAAACAACAAAAATTAATCCAAACACACTTTCTGAAAATGCAAATGACCATAAAAATATCTTATCCTGAGGCTGTATTCCTCCCTGCATCTCCAGAGTAAGGATATAAGATATGAGGCGGTTTTCAGAACATTTAGGCAAGACCATGGAAGCTGAAAATCATTGCCCCAAGCAACAGACACATGGCATTTCTATCACTACAAGCCCTGATATCCTGTCTCCAGAGAAAGATCTATTTTTGCTATTGGTAGAACAGGAAGGAATGGCCATATCGACAGCTCTGGGATACATGATTTTCTACACTCATTTCAATGAGATGTTAACTTTCAAAGCTTGATTCCACAGATTTCAATATTCAGCTTTTTAAAAACACACACACACTTATTTTCACTGCAGATCACTTCAGCACGTTTCCATGTAACTGAATTCAGATTGACTTTTCTAAAAATCCAAATCTATCTTTGTTGCTTCACTGGTACCAAAAGCCCCAGTGGCAAACTTGTTTTTTGCCAAAAACTCCAGTATAATTTGGAATGACTTTAAAAGAAAACTTTGCATTTCCAATATGTAAATGGAAAGCCTACCAAAACCAAAGAAGTTTGGATCAGTATACAGCAAATTTAAAGCAGTTATACAGGGAATATTGAGAGAATGTTATTCAACTTATTTTGAAATTACTCTTTAAAACAGCTTTTTAAAGCATATATGAAAATAAGCAAAACATCCCTCTTCCAGCCTTGATCTGACTCGGAATTTAAAGAAAAAGACAAGGATTAGTTAAAAATATATGGACAGCCAAAGCATGGCCCTTCTCACTCTTGTGAGTGTTTGTCATGCCAATAAAAGACATGAGAAATTTAGTAAATATGAAATACATACACAAATACACAAAGCTTTTCACCCTTTTCCACCTGAATCTCTCTATACATTCAATCTGTTTCTTCTACTGCAGAATTAATGTATGAAGCAGAGAGGGCAGCTTCAAACTCTCAGCAAACTGCACTGCTTGGAAATGAGACGTAAGAGCTGGGCTCCTTCTCCAACAAGCACTGCAAATTAATTCTGAGCTTGGTCACAAGTTCATTGAATGCATTATTCAAAAAGTGATTCCTTACCTTTGGAAACCTTTCTTTGTACACATGATTCATCATTATTATTTCACTGTCAAAGGAAATTGGGGAGCGACCGGGGCTAGAGGAGAAAAGAAAGTACGTTATAATTTACAGATATCACATCAAAAGCCTCCCAAATCCAGTGCTGGTCATAATGCTGCCACGCTGACTGTAGCCTTTCCAAAGCTTTGACTTCACTTCAGTAATGGACAGACGCTTAACTTCACAGAAAATCCGAGCAAGCAATGGCAGCCTACAGTCATCTGAAAACTGCTAACACTTCTGTCTTCATGTGAACTCAGGCAGAAACGCACCTATTTTCAGTGAATGCAAGCCCTAACATACAAGCATGTAAAAACCCAGTGCATTTGTTGCAGGTACATTTGTTATTTCCCTTGTTCTCTTACTGCCCTCCATGGCAGTGGTTGCAGCCCTGCTCAGAAAGAAACCACTATTATCTCTGGAGTCTCTAGTGCCAGAAAGGAGCAGAGTAAAATGAAACAAGGAATTTGAGATGACTTGCTTTCCTTTGTCTGAAGAATACCACACTATAGGAGGGATGCATGAGCAGTGTTATTCAACTAAATCTCCTATATAAATACCACAAGCAATAGGAACAGAATACTTTTATGAAAAGTGCACTCCCTTGAGGCATGTTACACCACGGATGCATATGCATGTATGCATAGGTTAGCAAGCAACTTCAAGGCACGCCAAAAAACAGGACACTAAATCTTGACAAACTGCATTTATATTACTGTTTGGGGTTTTTTTTTAAAGAAGAGTTGCATCTCATTTCATCACATCTGATGGTATGCAATGCTCTGACTCGTTCTGCCACTGAGGACAGCCGGAGTGAGGTAATGCAGATAATCCCTAGCTACAGGATCGCCTACAGCATCTCATTTCTCTGGTTACCTTGTTTTAATGTTCAAGACAAGCAAGGACTTCAATTACTTGGCATCTTACATGATCACTGGCTTTATAATTTTAAGAATACTACATTTTGCTAAAAATATTTTCTCTATGTCAAAAAATACAGTTTTATCTTGAATGAGTTCAAACATCTTAAACTTTCTTGTGAAGGATGAAATGAATCTCTCTAAGTGGAATAAATGCATTTTAAACTTGGAATGCATTACAGTTACTACCTTGCTGCTAACCTATTTAAAGGAAAAAACATTCTTTGGGGAACATATATTTACAATTCAAAGAAAATTTAACTCACTGCCTCATGGAATATAGCAATACCAATCTCTTTTCATGCCTGGTGCTGGAATTCCATGAATTACATTGTGTCTTGTTTTTATTAAAGTTTATCCCTCAGCTTGGGAAAATGCACTTCAGATTAAATCTCCCACTGAATCCTTATGTTAAAGGAGAAAAACTGATTTGGATGTTTTGGATACCAAGTAAAAACACATTTTCATCAACTTTTTTGAAGAAAATATATGCCTTAGCTTGGTAGATAGCTATTTTTAATCAAGGAAAATTTTCTTAAAAAAGAGACTTACATTTATATTCATATGTAATGTCTAACGTAATAAAAAGAAGGGTAAAAACATTTAAATTTCAGACCTAGAAGCAAATTCCCCCGCACATCTAGCCTGCTATCTTTATCCTTTTTTCTCTAAGACCAAACAATCTGACACAAACACATGACATTTGTTTACTGGCAGTTCATATGAAGCTGAAGAACTTGGTGAATATAGTTATTGAAGAATTTATTTCTCTATAATGTATTATTTCTCTGTGTGATTTCAGTGAGGTATAAATTACAAGATACATAAGCCCTGTGATACTAACTACGGAAATAAGGAGCCGCATACATACTTCATTTTAACACTAAAGTAGTCCTACTAAAATTTGTGCATGCTTAAGTATTTGCTGTCTTAGGGCCACAATAAAACATGAGGGGTTTTGCCTTTTGCTTTCAAAGCACTTTATTCATATGGATACAGGAAATTAAGAGCTGTGCAGAAATCACGCTACTTGAGCTGTCCTGCCAGCAGATGTAGTGTTTTCTTAAGGAGAGCCACAGTGATATGGGAGTTTATTGGGTTTGCTTTTGTTTTTTATGATTCTGAAACAAAGTAATTTCTTTGCACAAGAGTCTACTGATTGGCAAGAAAGTAAACACTTATAATCCCTTAGCTTCCTTGGGCATTGGCAGTTTTCTCTCTCATCTTGGAAACTGATTAATGCCACTTTTTACCACCTAAAAAGGCAGAACATCCAAACAACTCCAGATAAAACCTGGGATCAAGGTTCAAATTGTCATTTTAAATAAAATTTACCCGATATAACAGGTCAAATTAAATGTCTAGCTGAGTATAGCAAGACTGCAACATAATATACTGCACCATAATTTTTTACGTTGATCCTTAGCCTGGGGAACTACAGAAATAATTAGATGGATAACTGACTAACTAACCAAAGGCTAGCTGCCAGGCACTGCTGGTTACTTTACAGCACCTTTGAGACACAACTAGGTGAAAAAGAAACCAGGACTGGGCAGATAACTGAATGCCACCAAGGGAGAACGTAAGGAAATTTAGAAAAAAGCAAAAAGGAGTTTAATACATTTTATTGGCATGACAGCTTTTCAAATGCAAAAGCTTCACACATCTATCTAGCACCAAAAAATTCACATACAGAACTAAACCGGTCTAACATTTCAAGCCTCACAAAGGAACAGATTATTTTCAGTAAAACAGAGGACAAATACTGTGCACGTGCATAACATTTTAAGACAAAAAGCAGGCTGCTTCTCTTTTCTTGGTGTAGATAGGTAGGTCAAAGAAATGATTATTGTCAGCGAGTTTCTCATTTCAGCAGAGCAGACATTAGAAGAATAACATCTGTCCCCTTAAGCTTAACAGCAGAATGAAAAACTACTCTCTCTTTTCCCCTTCTTCACCCTCCCTCCACTTTATGAAATGATGTGGTGGTAGACTTTCAGTGACATCTATCTCCTGCAAAGGTTTCTAGCCTTCAACTTGTCAAAACTCATGTGTCTATCTGGTGCTGGAAAGTGAAAATAGCTTACAGACAGCTATTTCAAGGAGTAGTGTTTATAGTAATAACTTAAATCTTACAAAATCTAGTTTAACTGTGACTAAATAAAACTGAGATGTTTAGGAATACCTAATTTCTCCTTCACTGTGACAGCTGTATTTGTTAGGAAAAAGCAGAGAAGCTAAAAGCGCTGTGCTCCCCTCTGCTTTTACCCTGTACATAAAGGTTTAATAAAGATGTATTTACAGCACATTAACAAAGTCAGAGTCCATAGGAAAATTAAAACCATAAGCCTTAATTTTCTGTCATTTCCAGACACACAAAATAAGAAATTTTAAAACTAGAGAGCTAAAGTTGTATGAAGCAGAAACTAAGTTAAACCTCCTGAAGATGAGCAGAGCATCAGCCTTCCTCTTCCCCCAAGAAATAAATATATAAATCTTTGATCTCATACAAATTACACTAATGCCAGAAGTAAGTCAGAAAACTCCCCCTGAAAAAAGAGACCATAAAGCAGAAGCAAATAGAGCCAATCTACATCTGTCCATCAAACTTCAGAGCAAATATGACTTGGTGCTTCACACAGACCACCACAATTAGACCTAATCCTGTTTCTGGACAGGACAATGACCAAAGGAGAACTGAACTCAGTAAAGCAGAATCCATCTGCTGAAGTCTGAATTTATGCACATGCACAGTAATAGTGAAATACAGTTTCCCACAGAATCACAACAATCTATACCATGGAGGAAATAATGCAGAAAATTAAACGTGTAACTTTAGATTATTTTTCAGTATTTATTCAAGGATCCTTCTTCCTGCATAATCATAACCAAACAGCACAAAGTCCACACTGGGCAGTTATTCTAGTGCTGCTAGAAAAAAGGGAATCTGAGGCAAAGCAGGGTATACAGTAATTCTTCTTCTTATGGAACAGGCAAGTGGTGAAACAGAACAGTAAAGAGTCTTTCTCACTGAGCGCTTTGAAAAGTCATTTCTGAGTTTGTTTACATACTTTTTAATTTTTTAAATTCATTTTTACAAACACTCAGCTTCAGCTACATTTAGTCTGCAGACAAATACTATTTGTGATTGGTCTTGTATCGCTGAAGTGTTTTCCCATTCAGCCCTTCTTTATACTAGGAGTAACATTCTTATGAATGTAAGGGGTTTTTTTATATTTATAAATAAAATAACAAATTAATAAATAATAATTATATATATATATGTATATATATGAGAGAACATTAAGGGAAAGGGAATACATTTCAATCAATCTCTCTGAAAGTAAGGACTAATGAGTTTTTTCTACAAACTTACGCAGGGGCTGCAGCTAGCTCTTTCCAATACTTGAGGTTTTTTTATACATGCCAACAAAGACTGAGACTGCTTTAGACAGAAAACACTAGAAAGTTAAAGTAATGAGCAGTACAGAAGGCAAATAAGAATACCCAGTTTTCCTTATAATGGAAAACCACAAAGATGGCGAGTGAAACCAAAAAGTTAACAAATTTAAAACCAATCACTTTGAAGAACTTTTTAAAATCTACTTCACAGAACTCACTGTCTTGAGAGAGAAAACAAAGAGACCAACATTATCTGTAATGTAGTTAGAATGTATTTTCATAAGCAAAGGATGCCTTATGCTTCAGAATATAAAACTATTATCCTTCTCTGGCAAATCCATGGCTGCATGAATCCCTGCTCTGCAGGGAGCACTGCCTGCTCCTCCACAGCTTGTGGCGTGGGCATTTTCTGAAAGCAGCAGCATGAAGTGATGAAACCACCAAGTAAAAGATTACTCAAGTGGTTAAAGCCGACACTTAAGTGCAGTCAGATGAGAGAGCTCCACAACCTGCAGGATCAATTTTTAAGACAAAAGTGGACTATGTGAGCCACTGGTGTGGTTCACAACACCTATTCCTTCTTCCCATCTTGGGTACTTTATTGTCAGAAGCCTTTTTTGGCAACTGGCATTTTCTAGGAGCTGTCTCTGTGTATTCTTAATGGCAGGATCTAGCATGTCGAAAGTCAGGTTGGAGGACTGCATTTAAAAAGCACTACCCAGCAAAGAGATGAAGGAGCATATTTGATTAAGGATGATCTCATCTACTTCAACTGTATAAAAATTCACTGCTACAATCTTCAACCCTTTTTCCCTAGGCAACATTATCCTGAAATACGAAAAGAGATCAAGAAAAATGGGCAGATTGGTAGGCTGAGTGACTGCACAAAGGCAGCTCCTGAAGAAGTCGTTATTAGTTAACTCTACTTTTATCTCTGACATTCTCCACACATTCCCACGTGTTAGCAACCACTAAAGGATGACAAGTAAAGAGAACCAGGAAAAGATGGAGGGCATCATCTCTCTAACTTAAAAAGAGTAATGATGCCAAGTTTAGTGCAAGAGTTCACACTCTCCATGCATTTTACTCCTCGGAGAAAAGATCTTCTCCAGGTAAAGCCCAGGATTGTTCTAAACAAAGTGAACGTAGCCTGAGCATCTCTTTGTTGGTCAATAACTGGAAGGATTTGAAGGCTGCATTACAAAAAAAAAGGAGAACAGTTGCGAGATGATATTTAGGAACTACTTCTGCAGGTAATAGAGAAATTTTCTCTTCTACTGAAGACATGCTGTAAGCACCAAAATAGGTGGGTCACATGGAAATACGTCCTTTCGTTTAGCATGTGAGTACTGGATCTATTGTGGGTGGATAAGAGAACAGTCTCCTGGCTTTAGCAACCACCTTTATAAGCACATCACACTTTTGGATTCCGCCATTGGTCTCAGGCTACCTCCTTCCCCCTGCACAGGAAAGAACCACTGCCATTTCTTTGATGTAGAAATTCGGGGGGATTTCAAACAAGGCATGATTAGTTAAGTGATGAGCATCTTCAAGCCACACTGGCAGAACACCTCAAGCAACAGAGGTGCTACCAATTTGTCAGTGTACATCAGCCAACGCTACACTCCACGACTATACGCTTTGTTACTTTTTTCATCCAGTTTGATCATTAAGACTGCTCTCTATGAACAGAACATTTGAAGCTAGATACAAGAAAATGGTAAATTTCTAGTCAAAGAAGTAGATTTCTCCAAAAGTTACATCTAGGCAATGCTCTCCTCTATCTGGGAGCATAAAAGGATTATCTGATACTTCTAAACAATCTTGGGTTACAGAGACCCTCAAAAACAACCGTTCCAGCATTTGACAATGACATCTTGAAATACCATTTCCTCTCTCATAAAAAGAGATGTAAGGCTGCAGTTATAAAGGATGAAAAATGAATACATGTTAACAATCAGTCATAAATATCAGACTATCTTTCAAATTACAAAGCTGTGACTGTCAATTAAGGAAAACGTCTGATGTATTTTGTTCATCTGCTTTGCATTAAAGCTGATCAAACAAGACCATTAAATGCCTATGAAAATATTACATTTTTAGGAAATTCCTGCTTAATTTTCAACACATTAACTGCTCAGATTTTATTTTTTCATTTTTTAAGTAAGTAAAAATATCCTCTCACCAAGTGAGCTAACTCTGTCATGGGGGCAAATACATAAGCAAGCTGTGCAGTAAATAAGATCTGGTCTTCACGTATTTCAGTACTTGTTCGTTTACAAGGACACGCTACCCTCTGTCAAAGAGGGTATTTACTCCTGCAAACATTGCTCCAATTGGTTGGATTGACATATCAATTTTCCTTTGAGGTGCAAGGGCCAGCATGAATGCTTGGTAGTGGCAAGGGTGCTTTAGTGTCACACAGCATCACAGTACTAGCAATAAGCAAAATGAAAAACAAATCAGGCACTGTAAGTTTAAAAAATTAAATTACTTCATTCTAAGCTTTGGAATACCAATAAGGCTGGCCATTATCACACTGAAAACCAGAGAGAGCTAGAGAAAGCATTCAAGGGAGGAAGAAGATTAATCACATAGTTATATGACACACTGAATTAATCTAGTCTCATTACAAATTATAAACCTACTATATGATAACTCTGCTTTTAAATTGGCTCACAGAGGTAAAATTCTCAGCAAATTGATAATCTGTATTAACAAGGAAAAAAATAAAATTGGGCTCTTCATTTTATTGTTTATATCATTCTTGCATTAGCAAGAGTGTCTTATACTTCATTATGCCAACAGTAACATGTCTGTGTTAGAAAGGACAATAATTACTTTAGTGATGTGTTGCCTACCTACAGTAGCTGTCTTATCTATAAAGAATTAGTACTACTACAGTTACACTACTCAGCGATAGTCAGCGTTAAGAGTGACAGTAAGAGGACTGAAGTAGGACTATCGTTCAAAGAGACTTAGTACAAATCATATAACTAGTCTTTTACTACATGGCAATTTGCGGAGATCACAGGCTAAGTGTACTACTACCCACAAGTACTTACCTGCTCCTGTAGATTACTGTGTAACTACACTTAGTAGATCCATATGCAATTACCATGCAGCCTGCACTGAAGTTCAGAACATACAAATAATTACAAATAATCATGAAAGGTCAGCTCTGCCATGACACAATACTCCCCATGGATTTTTTTGTTATCTTGGCCTGTTTCACTTCCTTCCATTACAAACCCTGGCCTAGGTCCTGAGCTGGACACACTAGTTCAGTATTTCCAGCTGGCAGAATCTGAATCTTGTCCATTAATTTCTGAATCTTGTCCATTAATTTAAAGGTAATATCCACCTCTGACACCCTCAGATGAGAAGCAGAAGGGAGACTTCACTTCCTTGTCCCCTTCTTGTATAAATCCTTTTTCTTTCACAAGATGCTGCGTCTAGAGGTACGCATCTCTAGACTTTCATTCACTTCATCCAGCACTAAATGCATAGCAAAACTTAAGGCTTTTGCCATGATACAAAATGTTTGTGGATTTATTCCACATAATTGTTAGAGACCTGCAAGAAAGATTGCCCAGAGAGTCTGTGGTATCTCTGTCCTTGGAGATATTCAAAAGCCGTCTGGATGTGGTCCTGGGCAATCTGCTCAAGCAGGGGTTTTGACAAGATGACTTTCAGAGGTCCTTTCCAACCTCAGTCATCCTGTAATTCTCTGAAAGATGAAGATCTAGTTGCTTCTGGTTTTAAGCACGGAAAAGTCAACTGCACAAGGAAATAAGCCCTGGATAGCTATCTTTGAACAACCAGTTCTCTGAAGCAACAGTAAAAATTATTCAACTGCTAATGCAGGAGAAATGTTTTCAGCACTATTACAAAATTGCTCTTGGGTGCAATTCCATTTAAGGTTTTGATTTCATCTACTCTAGTTTTCACACCCCTTCAGAAGCACTGCTGGAAAAGTTATTCACAGTGACTGTAACCACTTCCTTATATTAATGCAGCAAAATTCTAAGAAACTTCAGTAAAGGAAATCTACATCCTATAGATTTAGTCCGAGATGCTTGTGGATCATGTTTTCATAGAGTTATTGATACAAAAGTCAGAGATACGAAAGCAGGCTATGCTAACCATTTTGCAACCCAAAACCTCAGCATCGAATGTAAAAAAAATATATGCTTTCTGATTAGGTGAGGTGGGTTAAATGTTGATTAAAACAATTTCAAAAACGTGTAGCAAAACAACTACAAATGACTATTCCTAGATCTGAAAGCACACATAGAAATGCAATACATGTGTCCAACATCTTAAAAATACAACAAACAACCTGAAGCTCACCTGAGACTGCGAGATCGAGGCCTCAAGGCTGGAGAATGGCGGCCTTCCTCATCAGTGATGCTCTCAGTACTGAAATGTTTTGTCAGGAAATGAAGTTCATCTGCCGTGGGCTGAAAGGGCAGCTGGTGCAGCTTCTCCTGAGATGAGCATGATGACTGAGTACAGAAAAAAATACAGAAAAGAAATGCACTAAACGCATGCATAGGGGTCAGCTAATGAATGGAAGAGGAACGGATTCTGCCAGACACTGCACACTCCAGCGGAAAAGAAAGCTACTTATCAGACCAGGTGCCTCTTTATTATTCTCATTAGGCTAAGCCAACCCATACGTACAATGACAGAGCTGGTGATATCAGGAAAACTTTGGGAGAAGGATAAGCCATTGCATCCGATTCTGGAACCATTACATCTGATCATGCAGGTAATTTACTATCAGGAGACAGAAAGGAAGGTACATGAGTACCAGTGCTACTCTGGAAAGGCCAAGGAGGTTCCTGGAGTGGTGAGCAACTTTCTTTCCTTTTCCCTCATGCTCTCTTAGCTCAGGAGTTTCACTGGCATGCAGAATGCTATGGAGCTGTGTAGACATGAGAGTTTTTGCTGATTATTGGCTCTCATTGGAAATTGCTATTGTAAACGGTCAGGATTTTATTTCTCCCTTCCTTTACCCATCAGGCTTCTTCTCTAACCAAGTAGGCAGTAATAAAATGAAAGTAGCTGACTTTGCAGAGTTGTAAGATTAACAGAGTTTCTTGTTATAAATAGCTTATTCATCTTTAAATAAGTTGATACATTTATATGACACACGTCCTGTGGTAATGATAGACATGAAACTTTTAATTTTTGAACCTTAAGAAACCTGAGATTAAAACAAATATTTGTGGGAAGTGTTAATAACATAAAATGTTGGATGTTCCAGGGGAAAAAGCTGTAGTTCAACTAACGAATGCATTTTTTCTTGTGTGATTTTTCAATGCCCCTTTCCAGTTTACAAAAGAAAATGTATTATGTAAGGACAAGTTAAAAATCCTCTTTAAAAACAAAGGGTGGGGGGTAGGGGGGTGAGGGGCGGAAGTGCTGAATAACCAGAGTAGGACTGAATAACACCAGTGGGTCTTATCAAAAGCATCATCCTAATCTAAGTTCCAAGGCTCCTTATTGATCTGATGAAATTAATTATGTACAATGTTCCAGTGGAAAAACTTTTCCTTTTGCTACAATGACCCTCACTCCAACTGGAAGGCACTGCATCCTAGTATCAGAAGTATTGGTAGGAGGGAATTATACATGATACAACATGTATGACCAAAGCTTTAACTCACCTAGCATGCTTTTCTAGATTTATTTGCTGTTGGTGGTTTTTGGAAAAGAAAGCTAAGAAGTATGGCCAAGCAACGAAAGTAAAATTCTGACAAGGCTTTTAACCAAGTCCTGCATGTTTGTAATGTTGATAGCAAAGAGAAAATAATCTGAAATCACCTAAAACAGGTACCTCCAAATTTGTCAAGAAGGTAACATCTACACTTGAACTGAAGTAAAACTAAGCAGATTGTTGCAGATCCTAGCATAGTCTTATCTAGAGAATTCTAGGCAAGACTGAGATGGAGATCTGAATGTGAGAACTTATAAACCTAAAGATCATATTCTTTGATAGAAATATAATTGGCTCCAGACCCCAGATCCACTCCCTCTGCACTGCACAGAGGTATTTACAGAAAAGAACCCCCTTGAAAGCCTTGGGACATGCACAAACTCCCCAGGCGTGACTGGAACAGGAAGCCACCACTTCCAATGTTTTCCTTCAGGCAGGTCTGGGTGCAGGGATCATGTTGGGAAGTCATCTCCAGCACAGTGTCCACACAGTGATGATTATCCAGATAGTGTATCAGCTTACACTGGTCTAATTCACACTGAAGTCAAGACAGAGAGTCTGGGTATTTGATAGCCCCTTTGCCCACAGCTGTTCTGCTGTGCGCACTGCTTATGCCAAATACAGGAAAGATTCTCCCCCTGTAGTACAGAATTATGCAAGCCCTGTTTGACTTTCAGAGCTTTCTTTGATGTCTTTCTTTGTGTCTTACACAATACAAGGAGCAGGAAGAAGTACCTGCCTATGAAAAAACAGCAACGCTTTTCAAAGAAAGGTACGTGTCAGTTGACATCCCATTCATGATGAATAACACGAATCCTGCAATAGAGCAGGAATTACTAAAGACGCTGTCTTACAAACCTGCATTAGCAGGTATTCAAGTTCTGGCATTACAAATACATGTCTTATTCAAAACAAAATTAAACTAAAACTACCACATTAAGAAAGGTTAGCACATAGATACTAGTTACGGGGGGGGGGGGGGGGGGGGGGGGGGGGGGGGGGGGGGAGGGATCAAAACCGATATTCTAGAAAAAGCATCAAAAACTTCGTCTCCCAACAGCAAAATCACTGCGGAAGCAGTGCTAGTCAACTCATGGATGACCCAACAAAATCCTCCTTCCACTTCCTCTCCTTAAAAGGAATCAGATCACAAAGTTTGTAATTCCAGAGAATAATTAAAGAGAGACCTGAAGATAAAGACCTGATGAGAAATGGACTTTCCTCTGCCAAGGGCTTCTCTAGCAGTCTTAAGCAATACAACCTTTCAATGAAAAAGAATGAAAGCGAAGTGAAACACTTCTGAAGTATTGATTTTTAAGTAATCACATCACTGTATTCAATATTTGCAGCAGACTAATACAAACATCTCCCTGGTGTCTTAATTACAGATGCAGTAAAAAAAAATTCAAGCTAATACTATAGTAGCTTATATATTAACTCTGCATCTAGCAAATGAATAGCAGATTAGACGTTTAAAAATAATTGTATATTGGCCCATTCAACTGACTGTTCTATATTCATCTAACCTGAAAGAAGGTCTTCTCCAGCTTTTTCAGTGTTGGTCTGATGAGATTTATCTGATCTTCACGATTTGTATGAAAAGGGTAAATGTGTATTTTTTAAAAGTGTAATCCCTCATTTGGAAGCCAAAAGTAAAGCAGAACCTACAGGTTTCCACTGACCTTAGAACAGCTAAATGTCTTGGTTTGTTCAGTTGGTTGGTGGAGCAGCTGATCCATGACCACAGAGATGCAGGTCAGCTCTAACTGCCATACAGAAACTCAGGCCACCAACACACAGAACTGACACTCTGCTTGATATTTCATTTCCTACTGATAAGTACACCAGAAAGAAGGTCTACCGGCTTCCTTCTGTCTCGCTTGAAAAAGAAATGTAATCTAGAGGACTGATCACACCAAATGGAAGGCCAAAATTCTGTTAAATGTGCATCTACAGCATTAATTCATTGTGCCCTTTTGACAAGACCCTTGCCTACTTCTTACTTCAGTTTAAAGTCTACACAGGAATAATACTGCTTATCAACTTCAGAGGTTTTATTCAGATCAATTCAAATTAATTCTAATCTATGAAATACTACGATAATAGCATTGTCATAGTAAGTAGTAAGTAGGATTGGCTTAGAAATGTAATACTAAGGGGGGAGGGCAGTGTCTCCTGGAATTACAGGTTTCAGTCTAACTATTTCCTGCAGGAAGGTGATTTCAGATCTACATATGACTATCAGTTCATGTTTCTCATTTATATCACCTCATTTTCTGTGCTTACAACCTTATAATACTTACACCATTTGAACTGATGCTTTCTATTTGACACGTCTATCTCAGAATTGTTGTTTGTTTTTTATTTTTTCTGGAAAAGTCTCAATCAAAATTATCTAGCTATTTCTGGGAACATGCCAAGAGACAAATATGCTTTCTTTCCCATGTCAGAAAGCTGAGAACTTTCTAAAAGTAGCTTTAACGTCCCTATTTCAAAGCAAGGACTGATACTTCCAACAGATCTTTTTTGTTAGTTTTCCTCTCTCCATGGGCATCTACCCAAAGGCTGGTCAAACTATAAACTCTTGAAAAACTAGTGATCACACCTGCAGGTAAGAAGGACTTAGATACTGCAGGCAGTTTGGTCTCCAAAGGTGTCATCTTCATGGGCATCTTGGAAATTCTCACAGTGGCAATCAATGATCAAACTATTTGGATGTCATCCATACAGAAAGTAACTGTACCTGCTGCCTGCTCTCATAGCTTGCACCCAGAAGAGGACCTAGCCACGGCTTATGCCCATAAAGACTTAACCTAAGACTATAAAGGCAAAAGCAGTGGCTCCTTTTTAACAGCTGCTCTCAGGTGCTTGAATATATAATATTGCTTGGCAGCGAAACCAGGGGCATCTTTTCCATGTTGATAATGAAATCTTCTGCCATGTTTTTCTGTGCTCCTGCCCATATATCTGTACAGACACACATACAGAGACTTCTCCCACAGGAGACTGAAAGTCTCCTGCATTCTAAGGAGACAAAAAAAACCCCAACAAAACAAAAACAAAAACAACCCAACAAACCAGCCCAACAAAAAAACAACTGTCTTGAAGGACAAAAAATAACAAATTCTGGAAATTGTGCAAACTAGAGTCTGCAGGAATGTGTCTGAACATATGAAGCTATAAAGATGAGATTAACATTGCAAAATCAAATTTTAATCATATCAATTTATACTAAAAGGAAACTTTTGACCCCAATTTCTTCTCTTGCTATATAGACTGAATTTAACACTCACCTCCTAAGGAACTGTGATGATAAATTTGTGTTTGAGAGGCACTAGAAAGTGTATGGATGAACTTAATAGAACAGCTCACAAGGAAAACAATGATTCAGTGTAAGATTTGCATAACATGGAGTACTGAGTCCTAATTAATGCAGGTATTACAATTATTAGGAACATACTCTAAACAGAACATATAAACCAAAACGATCAGTAGAAGTATTATGGAAAGAGGCAGTGATATGTGACCACACAGATGAAGACACTCACCATAACACACATACAAAAGCGTGTTACATTAACTCTGTACAGGTAGCCTTAACATTTCTAATTTCTCTATGCTTGGCTTTGCAAGGTTGTTATGTGGATAACTGCAACATCTGGTTTGCATAAACTAAAGGACAAGATTCATTGTATGGAGTACCTGAGAGTTATAAGGGTTAACACGGTGCTGCTACCTTACTGGTATTAATGACATACTAGCCTTTTGAAAGTACAGAACTCAAGCAAACTGCAGCCGGCCTTTCTAATGACATGTGTAAGAACTGAAAAGCTTCATTAGGAGGGTCAAATTATTGGAGTTAAGTAACAGATGTGGATTATCAGTTTTTCTTTCTGCTAGCCTGTTAGCAGAGGGTTTCATACTAAGAACTTGAAAGCAGACAAGAATTTCATTTCCCAGTTATAAAAAAGCTGAGAGCTGGCTAGTAATTATGCACTATCTCTTTGAGTCCTGCCACTTCTGACACATTGTGCGTCTCAACTGATCAGTCGAGCCAAGTGCTGCACTGGGATTTCACCAATGCTAAAGGCAAAGTGCAAGATGAAGGAGCTGGGAAATGGAGGAAAAAGCAGCAGAACCAATAACTAAAATAATTTTTAAAATAATTAGTATATTAAATAATGTTAGCAAAACAATGAAGAAAGATCAGATATTTTAGTAAAGACTCAGAAGCTGATTTGTTAGGGTGTGTTTGTACAAACTGAATTGCTTGAAAAAGTCTGTGCCACTTACTGAAACTGTTGAACTAGGAGTGTTTGTTCCATATCCAGATGAAGGAAGGGAGGCCAAGGACCAGCGGCGTCCATCCGTTCTGGGGAAAAGAAGCAAGGAAAATTACTGTCAGGGAGATATTGTGGCTAATACTTGGGGGAAATACACATTTTCCTCCCTCAAATCTCTTAACCTCACATTTTTACTAAAGTCTCAAGTTATTCAGATAAATCAGGTATCCTATTCACAACAAGTGAATTTTTTGTGAAAAAGCAGCTAGGGTACGTTTTAAAAGCAAAAGTAAGTGACCTTGGAAAAGATAAAGTCAATGGTCATCAGATTCCTGCATTAAGTAGCTGCTTTGTAAATATTACCAGTTGTGTAAAAATTGGAGTTTCTAAAACAGACAAATGAAATCAGCTCATTTCAAGCTTCTCTGAAAAAGACAGTCTTGCTGATGCAGTTCCTTGTCTTCCTAATAAAGTTTCAAATTGAGGAAAAAAATTCAGATTAGATCAAGAATCAACTGAAAGCAGACTTGTTTGTCTACCTAGTCAGAAGGCATTCTGCCTAGCACATTGCCTGACACAGCTGCTGAATTAAATCCACTACAGCAGATCTGAACAGAGCAGAGAGGTCCACTCAAAATACAGAGAAGATAGAAATCACAGAAATTCCACCTACGGCCTCTTTCTCCTCCAGTCGATATAATATTAGTAGTTATTTCCTTATCATAGCCAAAGAAACATGACCCTCAGGGAAAATAGCCAAAACATCCTGGAGATACTGAGGAAAAGGTCTTGTTTTACCAACATCAAAACTGAGGAACTGAGGAACTATACAACTGCTTTGAGAAGAATCAGTATTGCCCTCCTTGAAACTCTCCTCTCCCCCCAAAACCCGCCTCAGCAAGGATGGAAACTGAAGTACATTCAGCTCGGTCTCAGCGCTTTTTCTGCCTCTGATTTTATTTCAGTCTCGCATGCATTTTGTGTCCTATAACCTGTTTTGTTACATGTTGGGGTGGATGTTAAAGAAGTCTCTTCCTCACATCAGTCTCCACTTGTTTGTTTGATTACAGCAGATTTTCAGTAACTGGTCATAAAGTGAAGTTGAATTAGAACAGTTCACCGTTCTAACTTACTCTGGAAAGATTTGGGGGATTTTGGGTACACATACATTAATGCAAGTGCATTATAAAATAGGATGTTTGGCACAGGTCTGAAATAGTGCTTAGTGCTTATAAAAAACTCAACTGTTATCATCTTCACAGTAATATTTCTCATCTCACTACCCATATCCATGAAGTCTCATCTTCAGAAAAAAGTTCACTGCACACCCAGACATAAATGCCTGTTTATATTTTTTCCAGATCTAGTTCCTTTTATTTTCAGGCACTGATACACACCACTCCTCTTTGCCATCTACCTTAGAACAAGAGGGAAATAAACCCACTGTTCTACATCACTGAAAGAATATTATGGCAAGAGAGCTTTTTAAGAAGACTCATGCTTCATGCATTAAAACAAACAAAAAAAATCAAGCTGTAATGCAAATTTCTATTGCATGCATGTTATAGCTAAACCCCATTTAGCCACAGGTGGTGCTTTCTTTGGCAAGACAATTACATGTAAAAGAACAATCTCAAAAAATTTCAAGAGAAATTAAATTCCTTTCTTAACCCTGAAAAACAACAAATGTCAGCATTACAAAGTCGTTGCACGATGCGGTCAGTGACTGAACACCAAACTTCAATGATCTTCATTCAGCTTCTTGTAACATGCAGGGGTTCTGGGGAAATATTTAGGTCAATGCTTCAACCTCAGTTTGGACCCTCAGTCCCAAAGCAAGACAGTATGTTCCTGACTTCTCAAACAGTAGACAGGAATGCACAGGTCACTCATTTTTTGCAAAAGGAAAGCCTAATCCCTTTTTTACTGAGTTGCCTAAATTGTGTATTGACATTACTTCAGAATTTTCATTTTGACAAAGTTAACCAAAGAAGCCTTTCTCAATTAGAAAATTACAGGACACCTCTCTTCATGCTTGGGCTATTTTCTGCTGATGCAATCTAGGCAAGCAATGTGCTAAGCACTCAGGACAACACGTATCAGCTCTATTCTAGCAGAAAGAAGTGGGACAAGAGTAGAAATCTTCCAAATCAAAGGCCATGGGAAAAAGACTTTAAAAGAAAATTCCTCCTTCATTCATGCAAAACATGTCAAAGTTACTTCAATATTTTGTTAATAAACATATTTTTAAAGACACCTCATGCAATATTGCTTCAGGAAAAGATACTTGGAAATAAATTTTTAGGTCTTTTATTTTATTTATTATAGACCTTTTGCTAGCACAATAAAAATATGGAACAACAAATTTTGCCTTTAAAATGACATTTTAATTAGTTAATTAAGGAGGTATTTTTATGGCAGCTAAATGTTATTCAATGAACAGCAGATCAATTTCAAAACAAGAAGGTGCTAGAAGAACAATGCATCTTCTCCAGAGCACTACCTGTTTATCATTTTAAGCCAAAACACAAAGATTTCCTGTTTTGATTACCAAAGAATGGAAGCTGAATGCCTAAATGGGGTTATTACAGCATGAACTTGTTAGGGACACAGGCTTAGCTGCACAGAAGCATAGTTCATACACATACACAAACAACAGCAATACGATACACATTACCTGTCTGCTCTGTGTCCGTGGCTGTATGGAAGAAATTGTACAATGATAATGAGAGAGGGAGAAGTAAAAGATGCACATGTGATTTCTGAAAAAAAAAAACCCCTCATCTTCTGTTCCTGGTACTTCGCTAAGATCAGTTTTAGTGAATATGGACAGAATTAACCACACATTTCCTTATTCAAACAGGAGGATTCCTGAACATGCTAACTTTGTGGCTATGACACAATCACTGAAAGGGTGTCTAGAAAGGGATTTATGATTAACCACTAGTCAAACTAAGGACAATCTTGCAGTATATTGTAGTGAAATTGGCTTTACAATAAAAAGAGTTTTCCAAATGTGTTTCCTAGTCTGTCCCAAGAATCAACTCATCACAGGGCTATAATGAAAGAATGGAAATCACAAATGAAGTCCAAACAGGATAATAAATGAAGAAATTACAACAAATAGAAAAGGCAGAAAATCAGCAACAAATTATTTCTGTGATGGCAACGGGAGGAAATCAGGTAAGAACCATCTCTTAAGACCCACACAACACCAATCAAAAGGGTACAGTGAAATATCCGTTTGTCTGGGGTAAGAGAGCACCACACTTTCAATTACTTAATACCATCATATAGAAGTTATTCTGATACGACCATGTGATAATCTAATAAATATGTATCGGTACTGCTGTCATAGCTATTCAGGGTGTAATGCAAGTAGAAAATAGAAACAAGTTTCTAAAACAAGCTGTGCTTAAGTGTTCTTTTCAATGACAGAAAAAGTATAGACCACAACATGCATAGTGTAAAATGAACCAGAGTATTTGATAGGACAGACTTAACCTTTATTCATGTATTTCTTTAAAAATTAGATTTTAAACATGGAAAAGTATGGAAGGGCACTCTTCAGAGTTTTATTATTAAAACGTTTATTTTCTGCTTGGAATTTTAGAAAGCAATGATACTGAAACATCAAGTTGAAACATGATGTTGAAAAACTATGTTAAGTTTTGACAATGGTTTCAGCTGCAACTTTCCTCCTGTGTTCAAGGGTCCAGAACTCCAGGTACTGTGCAAACTGATAAAAATTCAGCTGACTTCAACACAACTTAATTGAATACACCCAGATCAGGCTCATATACCTCTTTAAAAATACAGATGGATGCCATGAGTCCATTTGAATTGTTTTACCAGCAGGTAAAACACTATTTTTTCCCCCCTGAGGCAACAGGAAAATACATATCCAGTCTGTCACATTTCACATGCTATCATAAAGTTTTTCCTTACATAAGACCTGAAAACCAAATTCTACTTCAGACTAATACAAACAGTATTCAAGGACACCAGGTCTTCTAGCAAATCACCTTAATGGAGAAATGCTCCAGGATTTACCTGCCGTTCAGATAAAGGGTGTACCTTATTTCATCAAATCCTAACCCTTTATTCTTCTTTGAAGTTTTGAGACCTATCCTTTTTCTAACTAGTCCTCAAGCTAAATCCACCGTTCTCAGAAAACTTACTTCCTCTCAGGATGATCACACGTTTCCCGTTCTCAGATCATTTTAAGAGAGACAGGGTTTTTTTTCCACCAAGGCAGAGTTTAGCCAATCCAAATTATCTTCTCCAGGCTTGAATCTATGATCCTGCTACTATGCCTGAACCCTGCTTGGGATCTCTTTTTTTCTTGTTCTTTATTTCTCCACAAAATTTAACTTTCTGTATCATTATCCATTTCTGCCTACCTGCTGGGATACGACATTCAATACACTATTTGTCTGCTTCTCCCAGCTGTCTTTATTCTTTCTATCCTATTCCTTACACTAAATTCATCACTATAGCATCAGATTTCTTTCCACCAGTTTGATATATGGCATGCCCAGCATTTGTCTAGTATTCACTGCAGGACAGATGATAGCTTCACTTTCAGGTCTCTCAGTGCTGCTCTTCTAGAAGTTCTTGTAGACTTGCAATTTCAATTATCAGCTATTTTCCTTGTTAGAGCATTAATGTACTCTTGACACCAATGCCCAAGACAGTAGAGAAAACTAAAAAGTTACTACCCGTCAGAAGGCAGTGAATGAATACACACACAGTTATGCATGCCTAATTTCAGGTATGTTTACGTCTTTGTGCAGACATAGCAAAGAAGATCAGTACACTTAGAATACACCTCAAATATTCAGTGAGAAGAGCATCTAGGACTACAACTAAGATATTATTATCCTAATCATAACTGGTTTTAATGTCATTATGACTAAATTATTTGTTATATCATCCTTCTGAGAGAACGTTGCCTCCTCTCTTGGCAGTATTGACTACTTAATTTACTTTATCTTCTTCTAGGTCTGAAAAGCACCTAATACTTTCTGATTGCTGCCAAGATGTAAATAAAATAAAACAAAACAAAACAGGAAACATCAGAGAAAGTAAAACACAATCAAAAAACTTCTAATCCATAGGCCATTTCTAAATAAAAGTATATAGACTATTTGCTTGCCAGTCCAAAGAGAACAGATCCTGCCTTACCTTCGGGCAGGAACAAAGGAAAAATGAGCAGGTGCATTTGGAGAGAAGTTCCTGGGACTGTCCAAAGGGCTACTACCTGTTTGAGAAAGTTAAAAAAAAAAAAAAAAAAAAATTTTCATTCACATTTGCAACAAACGGAGTAAGTTTTCACTGTGCAGAAAGACTTTCAACTGCAAGTTGTAGACACAAATAATTGAAAATATGGAGCTTTGAGTCTTTGAGCATTTGAGCATTAGTTTACTAAAGAAATGTTCCAACATGGATGTATCAGTATTTTTCCTCCTTTTAAAATAATTTAAGGTGTACATTTTCTTTCTTACTTTCAGGTAAGTAATGTATCACACATACACAATATAGTCTCTTAATATTGTGCAATGATTTCTGTATACAAGCTTTTCCTAACACTTCTCAATGAAAAACCTGAGTGAGAAATGACATTGATGACAGTTTCAGGAATAATAAATAGTAAGAAAGCATTTCTTCACAATGTATGTCAAGGCAGAACACAAAATTCACTGAGGAAAAAAAAAAGACATACCAAAGGAACTGCACATGATAATGAAAGGACTATACACATGTAAGATGATCAGGCTATAACGTATCAGCATTCACCCTAACTACCACTTTTCTGAAATAATCCTTCGACCATGAAAATGAAAGTTCCAGTGAATTTATACAGTGAGGAAAAAATAACACTTCATTTTCACTTGGCACAAGGATACTTTCTCTGGGCTTTGTCATATGATGTGCAAGCATATGGCTGGTAAGTGGTATATTGCAATTTATTTTATTTCAAAGTAAAAAGCGACCATTTCATAGAAAGCCCTTCTGAAAGCCAGAATCATTTACAGACTAACTGCAGAAACCTTTGAAAGTTATGGATTAATTAGAAGCTTCATGTCAGCGAGTGTGCTTTCTTTTGGGCATATTCTTAAGTGGTTTGCTCTTTCAGATCCTTAATACAGGCACAAAAGAGAAACTATACATAGTAAACATATGTCAACAGCAATTTTTTTTTTTTTTTCACAGAAGATAAAATAACATTAAAATAAGAGCAGGAAAACTAAATAGATACAGGTCAAGCAATGCACTGCAAGATACACAACTGTGGTCATCAGAAATTTTTTCAAATTTAGATACCATATAAAATGGATTTATTTTAAAAGTCATGTTGAGAAGTCAAATATCAATGATGAGTCATCTGCAAAGGACTTGTCTCTGTTTCTGGAGAAGTACTCAGTGCCCAGCTTGCCCCCCAAGCCAGCACTGTTTGTGAGGTTATGGTCCCATCCAGCACTGTACCGAACTTTATAATTCAGTTGCATTAATTTCAACACAAGCTATTCATACACTTTAACTGTTGTGCTAAGCAGAAATGGAACATAAGCACTGTGCTCAGTCAAAGGTAACATTCACTCACGCTTAGGCTATACAAATGGTTCACAAAAAACTGCAGTGGCATCTCTCCACAACTTCTTGTGAGCAAGGTGTGTGCACACCTGGCAAGCATGCCTGGGCAGGCAGGGAGGAGGAGAGAGAGAACAAGCTGATGCCACCTGGGGTACGAGGATGGCCACAGTGCAGCACAGGCCAGCAAACTCCATCTGGTCTACAAGGGGAAAAATAGCAGCTGGTTGAGATTAAAGCAGCCCCAGGCTGGTCTAACATGTGTCAAGGGGCGATGAGAGAACGGGAGAGGTAAGTGAATTCCAGACCACTTCACAATCTGCTTCACCAGGAGCAAACTAAATTAAAAACAAGGGGTTTGAGCAACAGGTTTGTTTTCCTTTGGCTTGGTTTTCTTCTGTATTCTTAGTTAAGAACTAACAATGAGTTCACAGTGCAATATAACACAATGCAAGTCTTCACCCCAAACCAGATACCATTTAACCCATTCCCAGTATATCCAACTGGGAAGGGGAGAGAGTGATCAGAAATCAATAACTAGATGATTTCTGGTGCTTCATTTATTAAGCTTGCACTCATTTTAATTCTTACAGTCACAGTGGAAAAACAGATACATTATACTGCTTTTGAATTAAGAGAAGACTGGTTTGACAGTCTAGATGGCACTGCAAGCTTACAAGAAAGACGGAAGAAGGCTACGATAGCCACAAAGTGAGCAAATCAAGGGTGCATAAACGCACATGTCCTGGTAGCAGCATACAGCTAGGGTTAGGGTCACTATTGACTTGCTAGCAGAAAGCTGAAGGAGCATTTTAGGTCAGGAGGAAATGCAGCAGGAGTGAGGCCTTTCCGTGGTTATGTAGATCTTCTAACAAAGCAACGAAAGCTGCCAGTTTTGGTGGGAACCTTGGTCTTTGCCTCCCCATTTTTCAAGCTTTACTGCCGACAAACCCTATTGTGTCAAGATGACCTTTTTGAACAAAAAGCCCATTGCCCAATGCTGTTAATAAACAAGCAATGAACTGCCACTGCCTTTTAATATCTTCATCAATCTTTTGTAAACTTCCCCGATTATGATCAAAATAGGATTTCAGAATAACTAAGCAAATTGGGTAACGACAGTTTTTAAATTTTGAAATGACGTATGTGGGTGTTCGAATTCTTCTGAGCCTGCACAATCTGGTACAGAGATACGACTATGTTTTAAGCAACTACTTTTTCAGATTTATATGGCATATTTCCTTCCAGACACTGGAATTTTAATTGGATCCCCTGTGAGTTGCTTCTAGTTTTAAAATGAAAAGCAATTAGTTTTTCTACTCAATTCAAGTCTGGATGAAGCTTTTAAAACAACAACAGGGAGAAAGGGAATTACTACTTTCCCTAAAATTTCCCAGTACTGCTGCATCTGCTATAGTTGAAGGAATTTTAATAAGAGAAGCCTTAGTGAAATGCTCTCGTTCACCAAGGCTGATCGAAACCCTATTTATTGTGTTAGCAAAGGTAAACTCCCCTGCTGCTCAAGGGTTATAGTTGGCTACTACTGAACCTGAAACAACTCTGTCTCAAGGGAGGCTGTTACACAGAATAATTACCCATTAGGTAAATCAACACAGTTACATGAACGTTAATAATTCAGGCATGAACCTTTACATTTTCCGGACACAGGAAGGAGGATGCAGCCAAAGCATTTGTAAATCCGCTACTCTCAAAGTACAAAACCGGACCTTATGGGCAACAGATAGGTGAAAGTCTCAGCTCTCATCTACAGACATGACATTCATCAGTTAGGTACTGAGTCCAAAAACTTACACTAGAACCATTTTGTAAAACCTGCTTCTGAGATTTGTAAAAATAAATAAATACAAAAGACAAAGTTGTTGTGGTCTTCTACATAGGATATACTAACCTTATTTGCTGAATATTAACACAAGCAGCTAAAGATCTTATTGCATGTTACAGAATTAGCTGTCTTCCAGCACGCACGAATCTTAAAATGACCAAAAAAAGTAAAATGACCAAAGACAGTGCCACCTGTCTCATATATAGTTCTCACACCATCCGAGGATCACACACATGAAATGCTGATGAACTGCAGCTTTGATAACCAGGGCAGGATCTAGAGCAGTATGTTACATACTCTGCCCACTCTAAAAATAATAAATAAATAGAGGCCTTAGTAATAGCCATTTTTCTGCCAGAAGGTGGAAATGAACTTGCAGGAAAGAGCAGAATAATTCAGTACCACAGTGCTGCCTGCGAGCAGCTCCCTCCACCTGCCATTGCAGACAGGAGCAGCACAAAGGTCCCAGCAGTGATAAGCATCTCCACTGGAAGCCAGCAAGCAACCTGGCTACCTTACAGCTGTGGAAAGTAAATTTTAAAATAGCCTGAACTTCAATCATCCAGCTGTAAGAACTTATCTTTTTCCTAATGAATTATAAAGATGATGTTGCTTTCTTGGATTGATTTTAAGGTTTTCGCTTTAAAATACAATCTAATGGTAACTTAGTAATCAACCCCCTAATGGGTATGCTATAACAGGTGTACTGTGCACATCTTCTCTGTAATTTTCAGATTTTAAAAAATGGATTCAAACAAATACAAAAAATTGTAAGGAGCATACATATATACCTTTTTTCCCTCTGATTTTTAAAGAAAAATAATTTAGAATAAAAGGAGGATTTTCAAACCTGTACTCCTAAAACTGGTCACTTCAATCCAAGTTTGGGTGACTAGACAAGCAGAGTGACTTTACCACAAAGTTAACAAACTGTAGCTTTCTATTCCAAGGTCCCAGCTCATTTTGGAAAATGTTATTTCGTACCATTTGAAAACTGAATTAGCTCACTTCAAATCCATTAAGCATTCTTGAATCCGAAGTGATTTCATGGCAGAGTTAAAATTGTTTGGATGTACTTCCATCACAAATGTTGACATCTCTTAAGTATTACTTTTCCTCTAAATTTTCTAGGATATGAAGTTGCCTGGCATCTTATATGGATGCTGCTTCAGATAGTAAGTGTACCTGCCTGGATCAGTGTTCATTAGGAGGCAGGTTTGCCTGATTGACAGTCAACTGTGCTATATCACACCCACCGACTTTTATATTATACACAGAAGAATAACTCCTGAGGCTAGTGCCATACAGGACTTGGTTTTAGAGTGGTTTCTAAACAGACACATTTTCGAAAGCCTCCCTGATTTCTCTGCATACTTGCTGTTCCTTTGATTCATGAGAGGTTCAGAATGGGCATTAAAAGCAGCATGTTCAAGACAAAAGAGGCCAGGAAGAGGCTCCAACATTTCTTAGTAACTTATCAGTGGATGTTCCTGAACAAACAGATTGACAGATCCTGTTCAAATACTAAACAAATACCACAGCCTGTTCTCAAATTCACATCTCATATATGATATTTCTTAAGAAAATATTTGTGACTCTACTCTAAATTTCATCTACTTTTGTCTCTTGAATAAATTATTTTTCCCAGGGAAGACTCCTAAATATAGCACTGCTAGAGAACTCAAATAACAAGTGATTTATCTTCCTATGCTCTACTGGCTATTCTTGGAGGTCACAAAGGATATCCTTTTAATTAATAGTTTTAAATCCCATATGCAACATCAGAATAAAAAATGGAAATACTTGACAATTACTGCTGAAGAAAGATGGCATACCACTGATTAGTTACTCTAGTTTCTACAAGACAGTCGCATACTTCTAATAAAAGATAAGCTTGTAAAGTCTGAGACAGCCACTAAGAGCAATTTTTCATTTTTTAAATAGACAGAGGAAAAAAGCAATTCAAAAGAAAATATAAATGTTTCTATTGTGAACATTTCTGCATTTGTTTTCTGAGCAACGATCACGTCAACATCTTGTTGCAATCTGCCGAGCAGGGACACTTCTTCCATATTCTGAGGAGAATCTTTCTCTATCACTTTAGGTAAAGGCTTGTACAGCTAATTTAGAATTTGTCAATGTTCTAAATCCAACATATATATCAACTTTAAGAACAAAGTAAAGAGTACAACATAATTAAGTGAAGAATCTCTACCAGGAAAAATGCCCTTGTTGAAACTAAATTTTACAAAGTTATCACTATCATAATCACACACGACAGAACCAAGGGAGTTTGAAGTAAAAGGGAATTGCCCTATGCATATTTTTGGTCCTGTATTTTATCTGAGATGCTGAAGCAAAAAGAAAATTGTTTTAATATACTACTTTTAAGATTTTGTTAACATTTGAATTTGAAAATCATGGGCCATTTTAATAAAACAATGTCATTATAGTAACTTCCCAGCCTTCCAGCTTTATAGCATCCCAAGCAAATATGACAAGGTTTTCTGAAAACTTAGGGTGGTTGAGGATTTCATGGGCATCCCTGAACAGTAATTTTGGTCGTCTTTTTCCTTTCAACAGGCTCAATGTCACCTCTCAAGATGTAATGCTCTGCAAACAGAAGCAGATGGCTCCTTCTAGCTGAGCTACTATCAATTTGCTGTTCTTTCTCAGCATTTCCTTAGTTTCAATCTCCAGAAAGTATTTACTGAACATACTACCATGTAGGAGGAGAAAAGTCTGATTATAATGAAAACAACAGTTACTTGTCTTACATGCAACAGTGATGTGCTTCCAGACAGGCTCTACTGTGGATGATGTGCCACAAATGTTCAAGCTGTTTCATGCTACTGACTGGTGCTCATTAGGGCCATACCTGAAGCCCAACCATCTTCTCTGGCATTTTTAAATACTGAAAACAATGTAGTCACACATCACCTACCTCCCTCAGCAACAAAAACATCAAGGGAACGTGCTGTTCAGGCAAGCTATTGAATCTGCATGTGTGACCCTTTCTGAAAATCCATAGGCTGACTATCCATAGGCATAACTCTAGGCTGAACAATCATTCTTTCTTTTTCTATAAAAAGAACATCTCCATACACTTCACCTCGATGACTAACAAGCAGTTGCCCATTTGCTCTGAAATGAGCATTTCCCAGTTGCTGCCATGGTAAAACTGGCAGTAATGCTAAAAAAAGGAAAGAACCCTAAATATCTCATGTTGCTCTAAGTAGCAGATAGAGGGACCGTAAGATGGCACAGCTGACGGGCTGCCGGAGGCATACAGAAACAAGCAGGATGTTTCTTCTCATGAGAACTGCAGTTGAATCACTGGCACAAATTAACCATGCTAGGAGACTCAAAACAAGATATTTACTTAAGTGTATTTATTTAATTTTATTTTACTTCATTCTCCATCTCAAGTTCTTTTGCAGGATGTAAGAGGACTGAATTCCCCAGAGAGAGTGGAGGATGGATATGGTAATGAACTAGAAAGTGCAGAACAGATGAGGACATAAAACATTTATTTTGAAACTATAAGGACCCTCTTACAAGTTAGAAAAGGTGAAAAACTATAGTCAGATTAAGTTTCAAAGAGCGTATTTTGATGCAGAGTATCAATATGTTCCAACTGACTACAATGAACACTGACATTTTTCCTAATGATTCCAAGATAAAGCAGTCCTAGGGAGTTACCTGTGTGTCCATGAAGAGGGGAATGTGGTCGCGGGAGAGTTGGAGATGTGCTGGATGTTACAATCAAACTCTTTCTGTTGCTTGTCCGACAGCTGAAAGAAAGAAAGATAAACGATAAAGCACGGTCAGATGAACAAAAGCACCTGAAGGTAGGTCCTCCAGAATGTCTTTCAGCTAAAGAGGAATCTTTCAGTATTTAGGTCAGTATTTCCTCACGCTCTCAGTCTCGGTAGTGACCCTGCAAAGAAGTAAACATACAGGGCCGAAAGGTACTTTGTCAGCAACAAGTGTTTTAATACACTGGAAGCAATATAAAAACTGTATCTTATGCTGCACAGGCCACTAGAAATAGCTGACAACACATTCCTGATTCACAAAATATGCGCAACTCATGCTTTACAAATCACACAAAGAGCAGAAACCTGTAAAATACTCCAGAGTGCTTCAGATATTCTTACCAATATCCAACCTAGCAAATAAATCTGTTACAATTATTTGCTATTACTATAAGAAACCAGAGCATATTCCTTAGGGCAGAGATAAAATTACAAAGCAAAGTGTTAGCACATTTCAGCAGATGAGCAGGATTACTAATAAAACTTAAAACCTGAGATTCAAGAATCTTTGTGAACACGTGCAGCAATACCAATAGAAAACTCTGCAAAGCAAGTCTCAGACAAGCCCTCTGCCGAATCAACTCCACTCACTGCCATGACTTTGTTCCAGCAAGAAAGCAACACTTCTGTATGAGGCAGCTCAGATTTATTTTTTTCCCCACTGGAGTTTCAAAACTTAGACAAATGAAGAGAATTATGTGTTCCTCCATTTGCTTCCCAGCCTGTCATTGCTAGTAGCAAACTTTTAGCTCTAAATATGATAAAAGTAATTGTAATGGGCAAGGAAAATATTTTTAAATCATGGGAGCTGTGAACCAGAGCAACTAGATATTTAAATCACTTTCTGATCACCACTTCTCCTGTTGTTAAACATAACAAACAGTCCAAGTTCCCAGCAAAATCTCACAACCGACCAAGTATTAAAGCTACGTACATTATTCGTTGTACCTCTAACTTGCTTTCTAGATGGCAGAAGCATTTCTGCTTACTTCAGCAGTTCTCAAAACAGGTTACTAAAATCATACTGGTCTTGACAGGGAGGGGAGAATAGACAGGAGCTGGAAGGCTGAGCAGAGGCTGAACAAAAAGCTTGCTGGCCCAGCTCTGGAGGTGTCCTGTGAAGCTCCACACTGGGTTACCGCAAGCGCACGCAAAGCCTGTTTGCTTGCAGAGCTCCGAATGCTGATGTCTGCCTCGGTCCTTCCTGCATTGGCTGATCTTCTGGAGCTGCCCAACAATAAACATGCTCAGGCTGCCAAGAACTACAATTTAATGCAAAACTATTTTGCTGCCACAGGATACAGTGCATCTGACTATTATTATTTGTAAGCTTTTTTTATTGCTGTTCTATAGGAAACTAGAGAACTCGATGCAGAAAAAAAATACAACTGCACTGCCAACTATAATAAACAGTAATAAAGTTGAAGCACCATTAACTGCTATTCAGGCTCTTTAGTGTACTTAAAGCATTCCTCAAAATTATCCAACTGATTCCATACAATCTCCATTTACATTCATGTATTATTCAACAACAGTCCATCCAAAAACTGATTGCCATTGTGTACATCGTACAGAAAAACTAACAGCCTGATTTTAAGAAGCTTAAAATCTCAGTTCATGGATTTTTTTAATACGTTTTCAGTCACTCTATTCCAGTAACGGTTGAAAAATACAGAATACTCAATTCCAACATTAATACCAGATAAACATTATGTTTATATTATTAGAAAATCTTTCTTGCAACATGGAAGTCCTGAGTATTCTAATATAATACATATTACTATGCAAGAAATTAAAAAATCCTGGCTATTTTAATACAAATTACAATGTAAGAATTTGAGATATTGCTCAATATAAAACACTAGTACAATGAGAAGAGAGAGCTCCATCCTCTATGGTCATATCCCTTTGCTAAAAAGAGTTCCTAAAATACCCTTTACTACAGCGATGTCTGGAGCTGGCTATGGAAACTTGGTATATTTAAATCACAGCATAACAGGGAACATGAACTGTCCCAAACTCAGAGCTTTTTAACTGCTTGCCTGCATTTGCCAAATTGAACCGAGTTTTACAAACCCATTTTCTCTGCTATATTTGCAAAGATAAAGACCCAAAAGAGAAAGGGTTAAGTGGCTGGAGAGCAAGCACAGCTGAGACCCGTTAAACTAGGTCAGGTTTACACAAATGTACCCAGAGGAGGTAATAGCTTGGAGTGAAAGCATAGCCCCAAGTTAGAAATAAAAAAATTATTCTCTTTACACCCCTAAAACTGGATAACTTTCAGTTTCCCTGGATCTCTAAGTGGGAAGGGGGAACATCACTTAGGCCCATTTAGCCATTTCTACGAACCATGTGTGTGGGCAATAAGGCAAAGCTTAAACACAGAGGCTAAACCCAGAACTTCTAATTTCTTGAATCTATATGATGAGAAAAATATACAAACGCAATCATATTCTCTACTGGTTGAAGAGAGCTCTCTGGATATATACACAAAACTTCTAACAGATCTTGGAATCCCAGAGAAACTACAGAACAAGAGTGGTGAAGTCCTGCTAGTCACAAAAAAATATAAAAAAAGGGGGGAATGGAGGAGGTAACATGAAGACTTCAGTTGGGCGACCTCCCCCAGGAAGTCACTACAACAGTATTTGAGCACCTCCTAAAGAAGAACAGCTAAATATGAAAGAAGTACAGCTGGCTTTAACCAGGGCTTTGTGCCAAAGAAATTCAAATTAGTCAATTTAAGTGTTGGCAGAAACAGTTCAAATGAAGAAAAAAATATTTCCTGGAAGATGCACTTTAGCCCGACAGTCAGTACTAGGCTCAATACTGAGCTACAAGGCCAATGATAATGAGGAGGTCATATTATTAATCCTTTAAATTGCATTAATTATTGTTTATTACTGTTCATGAATTCTCCAAACAATACTATATGTTTCCTTGCCCTAAAAATAGTTCAATCTACTAAGAACACAGGAGCAGAAGGAGAAAGTAGAAAGAGAAAAGGTTACCTATATGTCTCTGAGTATTTTAACTAGAAAAAAAGAAAGTTCTTAACCAGTCCAGAGAGATTCCAAGCATGATTGGTTATAAGCCAAAGTTTAGCTATTTTCATTAAATGTAAGGCGAGCCTGACCCTGATCCTCCTTTCCTCTCACAATTTGGTATGGGTCTCATTAACCATTTTTTTCCCTGATCCCACTTCATAATTTCAGAGAACAAACCCCCTCCACATCTTCCATTTTAGGCAAAATATGATCTTAACAGCGCAGAGTTTCTGTACTGCCCAGAGTTGCAGGGTCGAGCTGCAGCCAGCGGAGTGCTTTGGAGGGCTGTCAACATGAAAATACCTCTGCTGCCACCCCCTGCCCTCCTGAGCCACCAAGGTCGCACACCCACGCTGCCAAACTAAGTCTAGAAATCTATGAGAGCAGGAGAGCAACTTGATTTAATTCTGAACATGCACAGCAAAATAGATAGTTTATATTGAAATATTTGAAACAATGCCTTTGCCATCACTACGGAAATTGTGCTTTTACTGTTTCTAGAGTTAACTTCTCTGCCTGCAGTAAAAATAACATTTGTTACGTGTACTGAAGCGTTCCCAGCGCATTCTTGAAACTGAACACTGCGGGACATCGGACGTGGCTCTGGTAACTGGACACTGGTTTTGGACCCACTGAAATGTGCTCCGGAGCCAGCGCCCTTGGCCAGCATTATTCATGAGAACATTTGGTAGCGTACCTGCGAGCTGCACGCAGCCCGGGTGCTCTTCAACTACAGCCTAACAAACCTTCTCCTATGCACCAACAGACAATTTGATGTCGAGCCTCCAAAATGAGCACCATTAGTACACCTGGTTTCATGTGCATTTTCAGTCTGAAAAAGAAATCAATGTTTCAGTTTCAGCATAAATCAATATTTGATTCTTTATTTTAGCAGTTTACTCAGGGGACATTTCTAACTCACTGAGCAAAACTGATTAACGTCCATGAGGCATTCATGTAATGAAAGCAAGGGCCACAGAAAAACGATTTAAAAACAAATAACCAACACCACTATCAAGTAATTTCATAGCGTTGATGGTTATTAGAAATGAATAATGATGAGGAAGTTTCTCAAAGTCTATCTAAATTTATAGGCCTTGAAAAATTTCTCATAGTTGAAGCTGCTGAATGTAGAAGTAAACAAGATTAGCACCAATTGCACAAGTCTTCCCACAGACTTGAGGTAAAAAGATGTACAGAAAAATTATAGGTTAAGTCACATTTTGGTTAGTAATCATTAATGCATATGATTTGTATTAGTGATTGTTAATTATAGAGTTCTAGTTTTGTAAACCACATCAGGTTGTCAGAGTGCCGGATTAACTCTTGCATTAACTAATAACTCCTTTGAAAATAAAATTTCAGAAGTCCAGCATCAGACTTGTTCCAGATTTGACATTTAATTCAGTGAGCCCAAATCCCTACAGAATGGGATCCAAAATTCAGAACGATCACACCTACAAAAGCTATCTGTGGTTACATATTTTCCTAAAATGTACCATCACCTAGCCAAATTTAACTAGATTCTACTCTGATGTTACAGGAGTTTGGTTTCAGTTGATTTGCTTTACAAAGACTTCTTTATGAGAAACAGACATTTTGGAAATGAAAATAAGTATTTAAAATTTTTATTCACAATGACAGAAAATTTACAAAATCCAAAATCTGCATGTCAATGAATGCACCAGCTGCACGGCAATGTTAACTAGATGTGGAAGTTATTGTCTTAATTATAGTAATTCAAAGATGGAAGCAATTTTGTAAGCTTTAGCACTACCAACAACAGGGATAATTAGTTCTCTAAAATAGATAAGAATAAGTAAGCATCTGGTTCAACCAATTTTTTTTTTTTTTCCACGTTCAAGAATAGTTTAAAAGTTATTCATCCTAGAATAACTGGGAAAAAAAACCTGTTATTATTCATGATGTAGGTTTAGTGGTTTGCACATTCCTACAATAAATACTACTTCTTTTCTCTTAAGGAAATACAGTTACGCTCACTTAAGACTTGAAGAATGGAAGCACAAGTCCAACAAGCAACTTATTAAAGATCACAGACAGATTCTCCATCACAACAGACATGGGACTATCCTCTTCCCAGTGTCACCCAGGAAAACAGCATATATTTCCTGGCATTAAGTCCCATGAGCAGGGAAACAATTTGGATCCTTTCCTGGTTACCTTGTCCAGACTAAGCAACTAAGGATTCTTTCTCCACAGCATCTCTAGACAGTCTTTCCCTGCCATCCATTGCTTTATAAGGTCAAACCCCGGCTCCCATGACCTTGAGACTAGGTTGCGGCATTCCTGTTTCCCCATCTTATTGAAGAAAGTCAATCCTATTGAACTCCGGAACCTAAAGGAATTTCGCCTTAAAGAAAAATAACAACGAAAACCAACTGCATGAGTGCAGGATCCTCTTCCACAAGAAGCTTGCATGGACTAGTTACTACAACCATGATGACTCCAACTACAGAAACAGATGCAAGTTGTTCAACAAGTCAGGCTCTTCTCGAATTTGCATTGCCCGCTGTTTTGAAGCTCACGTGAGGAAATAAACTGGACAAATAAGTATTTTTTAAAATAACTGGACACTTTGCTCCAAGTTTTCCAGCTTGCTGTAGGTCACAGTTGTACCAGGCTGCTGCAGACTCACTCTGTGTTCAAGAGTGTTTGTTCCACATAGGATGAAAAGTTTCATCCCCCCTCCCTTCTTTTTTTTTAATGCCTATTTCATATTAATCCAGATATGTGCAATGTATGAGCTGCTTCAGACGAAGACATTTTGCACAGTCATCCACCAGGTATGAGAAAGTCTTCCTGGAAAGTGAAGAAGACTTCACTTTGCCATGAAACAAGAGAAAAGCCCTGCCCATATGGTTGAAGCCTTTCCCTTCTATATTAAAGTAAGATGTTAAGGCTGTTCCCATGCCTCATGCTGGTACCAGTAAACTAGAGTCACTGTGCGGATTACTGTGGAAAGATGTGAATTCTGCGAGACAAGGAGCACAGAGATAAAAGATATAGTCAACTTGTGAAGTGCGGGCTGCACTTCTGTACAGATATCCAAAGAGAGCACAGGGGGTAAAAAATATGAAGAACGTCTTTTTTAAAAATGCCACACACTTCAGCATGCTAACACACACGTTAACTGAAGTGAACAAGGAGTCGAGCAATGCAAGATTTACAACGCATGCGTTAAGTTGGATGTAGACTGGTTTTTTTTGTTTTAAGGAAAATTAACATCTTAGTACTTAGGAATTAACTTATTACAGGAAAGACCATTTTCCTTTCATCAAAACAAGCTACATGTTAGATAAACCCTTCTACTTTTTCATTTAGAGCTCAAATTCAAGAAGCAGCATCACCTCAAGCTAAGAAATTATGGAAGAAAAGGCTAAAATTGCCAGTTCACACCAAATTTATGTCTAAATTGCCTAATGTTTGAGGCTGGTGCACACCTGCTTACACCACTCTGTACAGTCCAGACCGTTTGCATTATTAACAACATAGGGACAACTCTGCAAAGCCAAACAAAATGAAATGTCACAACAAATTACAATGACTGGTACAGCCATTCTCAAGTAAATCAAGCCACTTTATTCTGAAATATTCCACCCTTGCAAATACACTCCAAACCTATCTTCATTCTTACATGAAAAGAAAATAGTAAGAAGAAAAAAAATCTCTGATTATGGAAGAGATGCCCCAGAATAAATATAGACAGCATTTAATGGGAGAAAACATACACTGACCTTCTCAAGCATTACTATCTCCTACTTCAGTTGTGTTATGCATTATACTGCCATGAAGTTACATCACAAAGTGTGAAAGGATGATTTAATGAAAACTAAGCATAACTGCATACTTTCATTTCCCATTTCCTCCAACTCTATTATTAAATGCTTCACATAGCATAACCGCTTTTTAAATAAGTCTCTACTTGGCAATTCTCATGGAAGATCATTTATCACATTTTTTTCCTCCAAAAAATCCCAGCAAACAAATTCAAGAATGAAATGACAAAGTGATTTTATATTGTTTCAAATCTTTTAACCATGTAGCTTACAATGATATACAGGTGTGTAATATAACAAACCCATTCTAAACACTCTCCCCAAAGATGCATCCAGAAAACTAAGAATACGAGCTGAAAATGAAAAGAAACAGTTTTCCAAGATTCAAAAGTGAGGAGGTTTAATATAAATCTTGCACAAAAAAATATGAAGAGTCACTCGGTTGCTATGTAGCACACAACGTGAACAGTTCTCTTCATTTTGTTTCAGAGCACTTTCTTTAAGTATCAAAAAATGTTACAAATTAGCTCTTTATCAGCTAATTGCAGTTTCAAACCTCAGTGTGAGGATAAATTACATATCTAATTTAAAAGCTATTCTAACAATACATTATTTTGGAAATAATCTCCAAATCAGACTGTGTCAATGGAGCTGCCTTCTCTGCACAGAGCATAGATTTTCACACGGTCATACAGTAGAGTAATAACCAGGGTGGAAGCATTATGAATGTAAATGGGACTAAGATGTTTGCAATTAAATTATTTGCCAAATTTTAAAAATACATATTCTGAAGGTTAGACCAACAAAATTGATACACATGGGTGATAAAATCTGTACTTTTCCTGTGTCAAATACTCAGATCAAAAGGTAATCTTCTCCCTAAAAAAAACAGCATCCAGGGTTTATTTTCTAGTGATGATTCACAGCCAAAAACTTTGCGATAGATTATACAGAGGCTTATAAAAGATGATGTGCCAATGATACCTTTGTAACTACACAGATTTTCACAATTCGATGGAGTCAAAAAGCTATTCCTCTAGTTCACACAAATTGTCAGGTCCGACCAGTCTGAAATTATTGCCAGATAGGGCAAATGCCAGAGCAGACATGACTCAAAGGAAATCCTACTACAGACAGAGCATGGGAAACGAAAATAATAAATTTTTTTACATATATATATATATCTGTCTCTGAATACTGCCCTGCCTCCAAAAAAGGCAATGTAGAAATATTTGTGGTTCAGCAGACCCCAAGCTGAGTAGGCTTAGTCCATAGGTGGAAAGCAAATCTCCCTGTCCATCAGCCAGCAGCATCCCTGGTTTGCACCTAGGACTCTGTACTGCTGGAGCTTACTGTTCCCAAACTGTAGTTTGGAAGAGGCGGAGAGGCCCTGTGCTCTCATCAGGTCCCCTGGAGAGGTTTTGCTCTGTTGGCGAGACTCATCTTTCCAACTGTGGAGATTAACAATAACAACCCTACCGAAGAGATTCAGGTTTTTTGCCTGCTTGGCAGAATTTTCTGTTTATGGTATGCTTTCATACTAGCAAGAACTACAATCCTACTTTGGCTTTTAGGCAAACTCTTAGGCTAACGAGTGCTGGCCCATGCTTCCATCCCTGGTGCTACTGCTGTTTAGCAGACAACCCTTACTTATCGCCATCCTCAGTTCTCCTAAGGGGCAAGATGGACAACATGAACTTTCCTAAGAACCACCCGGCATATTTAACTTACAAGCACTTTCCAATCCATTAGAGTACAGAAAAGCCTGAACAGAACACGGGACCAGATCTGGACAAACATGCCAGAAGAGCAGACACCAGGGAGAGTATGTTGTTAGACACACAAATCAACTTCCCAAGTCCTCATGTACAACAAATTCCTCACCATTTCAGGTAGCTTTGGGTAAAATCATCATCTCTCAATTTTTCACTTCTACATGCTTTAGATACAAAGGCTTCCTAGATACTTTGGATTTATCTCAGAAGCCAAAGTGACCAAAATAGCTGACCTTTAAAAAAAAAAATCCACCAAGGTAAGCTGCAACATACATTATCATGCTTTGCACCACTGGTACATCGATACCTTCATCCCTCCTACATTTCTGACCCATGCACTGCTCCAACCATTGCCTGCTATGAGAACCATGTTCTTTTATCATACTGGGACTGCAGCTCCCCCATTTTGAATTTTGCAGAGCTTCAATACAAAAAAACAAATGAATATTGAATGTGTAAACCACTCACAAGTTCATCTCCTATAGCAAAACATAGTAGATAATGAAGTAGATCCAGAAAATCAGAGTCTCAGTCTTAATCTGCTTACCTTACAATGATACTTTATATTTATATTTTTGCTTCTAAACTAAAAGGTAAGCGTTGACTTTGTATTTTCATTATAAAAGACCCTCCTCTTCCTAAAGCAATAATGTTTTCCAACTCTTAGCAGCTTCTTACAAAACAAAACAAAACCCCAAAGATTCAGCAAGCATCTCAGCAACATTCTTAATAAGTATAGGTTGCTTCTAAAGACAGTCTACTGAAGAAAGGTTCTTTTTTTCAAGAGAGGAAAAAGTTTCCTGTGAAAGTATGAAAACATACATATGTATGCACATGCACAAATATTCAGCCCCCAAAGTCCTTCAAACAGAAGCAGTGAAAACAATTTGCCGCTCATTACATTTGCACACACAAAGATGGGAGACAAATCCTCAAAAATATCTCTATAAAATACAAGCAACGCCTGAGGTTGCTAAGGTAGGCTGATAATAGTCTAATGGAAATATTAGGAAAATAAACATGCTTAACAAAACTGTAATCTCAGCAAGTAAGCTACAAAACTTTTGACATTTGTTCAGGACTAAGCTGTCTTAGAAAGGGACATGCCATGCTTTGCCAGTCTGGACTCAAGAGGGGCTGAGCAGAGCTGTTCCCCACCAAAGCAAGATAAAGGGAAGACGTGCGTGCCGGCACGCTGCTTTAATCCAAAACAGACATCGAGAGAGAATACATATTGCTCAGTTTGTTTCTTTCAGCTTTGCGAAAAAAAAAAAATGCTGCTTGGGACCCTTCTAATCAATACACTCATTGAATGACTGAGAGGGACAAAGGATACCTAGATAAGAGTTGCCTCTAAATGTTAAAGAAGTTGCCAGACAGGAGCTAGAGTTCTGTAGACATCAAAAATGCTCAGTGTAGCAAGTAAAACCAGTATAAATTTATGTAAAGAGATATACTACGCTTGCTAATCAAGTATCCAGTTATTTGCTCCTTACTTGTTCAGGGAGGCAGGACTGTCAATAAACCACTGTCTCAGATAAAACCAACGAACTTAAAAGACATTTAAAAAGACTTACAAAAATATAGTAGCTAACTATATTGCAGTGTATATCATATCAAATAAGCAGCCTACTTTAAAATAATACGAAAATACGCCTGTAGAAGGCATTTGAAGTTAATGGAGCAATGAAACCACAAAAAGGCAGAACAAGAGGGGGAGGCATGGGGTGCGGATCCCAGCCTGGCACAAAAAGCAACCCCCACATCTCCAGCAAGGGTAAGTTTCTGGAACAATCAAGCCTGATTACATGTTAAACCTCATTCTTTTGTGTAAAGCTTACTTGCTATCTGAGCCAAATGTTCATTATCCAATTGCTATCAATTTTTCATACAAGGATGATCGTTCCAGTTTAATAACTATACAAACGCATCTACAAATAGATACACAAAGAGTTTTGAAATTTTAGGAGCTTGAAGCTGAAACAATCATTCACAAAACTAAGCAGAAGAAAAACACAAACATTAGAAGCCACAAGCTGGGAGTTAAAGCTTGCTGCAGTTCTGCCATTGCCTAAGAAAGTATCCTTGTTTTAAAAGCTGTTCTACTTAAGAAGGCTGAAGATTAAAATCAAAATCAATTCTGCTTACAGTAAGATGGTGGAGAGCAGTAAGTACAAGTACATGAATGTATCAAAAATAAATGGATGGTAGCAGCGATGACAAAAAGGAATCACAGAAGAAAATAGGAAAAAAATAAATCCTAGTAAAATCACAGAGCTGTAATTTACACAACTATTAAAAAAGCAGATATCTAATAAACGTACCTCTTCTAAAATTGGATCAGAACACAAACAAAGAAACTACTAAAAGCTTTTTGAATGCTTTATGTACTTATTCATAATTAGGGGAACTAGAAACAGGTAAGTATTATTTTTACAAATTATGTGTAACAAACTTTACCACAAACGCACAAGCACAGGCAAACATGGCCCAAATTTTCTCTAAGACAAAGTAGGGAAAGATAGGACTGTTAAATAAAATTAGCCTATTTCTGTACAAATAACAGACTGTTGTAAAATACATTTCTGGGAGCCAGATATTGTCATATTCCAGCTTTCTCACCATACCAGTTCTGCTCCACCATGAAGTCTGAAACCAGCATGGCCAGCATGAAATGAAAGGAAACCCAAGAAAATTGCAGAAAGTACAAAAATGAAGACACATAGGAAGACAAATGCAAACACTTACAGAAAGCCAGGTCTTCAAATTCCATAGCAATCATGCTTAATTTAAATTAAGTCTGCTAATTGTAACATACTAATTTACCATGCAATCAAGACTGGAACAAAATTAAAGGACAGGAAAACATACAATATACTGGTAATAAGTAATCTCAAATGCCACCACAGGATTCAAGCTAGTTTCCTTAGAGATCAAATATTCAGGGAAAGGCTGTTCTCATATGTGCTTGCAGAACATTTTAATCTACAGAGGCTCACGTCGCTGTGGGTCCTAGTGGCTCTCCTCTAGTACATGCTCACTGGCAGTGTCTTACGATACCAAAAGTAACTCCCTCAGCATCAAATAAAACACACGAAGTGACATTTACATCTTCTATTAATTCTGAAGTAGTTTAAGTGATATGCTTAGTTCTATGTAAACACAGCAGGTGGCAACAGATATGGGGAGACTAATGCAAGCATCATATCACTATATAAGCATGACATTTGCTTAGATTTTCGATACATGACTAACCGTTGTCTTCATATAAAATATCACAGTGGAATGCTGACTCCTCAAACTTGAGGTATTTTGTGGAAAAGATCACAATTTATTAAGCTTACAATCTCAAAACATGTCCAGTTTACAGCACAGCATTGCCTAAAATGTTAGCCAGAGACTGGTATCAGATGGCTTGGATTTCACACCTAGCATAAGGATTCCCGTACGCAGGACTCATAAGCATTCCCCTTCTGAATTCCAATTCTCTGGACCCTTCTACCTTCAGCTAATGTAGTACCAAAAGCAAGCATGCTGGAACAGTGTTTAAAACTAAACTTTTAAGAGGCTTGGCATGAACTATGAGTTTTCACTACTGCAGTGCTTATTATTTTATCTACAAATCTGCTCTAAAGAGCACTTAGGTACTACTCTGCAGTCCTCAAGATAATAGCAAAAAAAAAATAGGGCTATGGACTGGGAAGAACTATTCAGGGAATACCTGACAATTAGCTACAAATGTAGAATCAAATCACTTCAAAGGTGTTTTCCTTAATGCTTTGAAAAAATGTATACTTTCTCAATATGGTAATTGAGATGGTGGTCAATACTAAGTGTTCAGCTGGTCAAATACTAAGTCATTTGCGTCCAGGTAGGTGTATGGTGACAGAAGATGACATGTCATACGCTGTTTCTCTCAGTTCCTTAAATAAGGTCTGCTTTTTATAAAAAATATTTTTCCCTAAGGTGTACAGTTCCTTGTTAACATCAGCATTCAGCTGCCATTAAAATAATGGGAATCCCAAGTACACCGGAGAACATCTCTCTTAGTTCGTTCCTCACCACAACCCAGCACCTCTTCAAAGAAGAACAAGGACCTGCAAAGAGTAACGTCACAGCATGGGTAAAGGTTCCTCAGAACCAGATACATCTACAAGTCCATCCCAGAGCTTTAAGCTGATGGGCACTCCGGATTTAAAATTCACTTGTCAGAGACAAACAACAGTTGAAATAAGCAGATGCACAGACTTTGTAAGGATTCCAAAACCCAAATGTGTCGACTTCAATTAAACACAAGAACTGCACATTTCCAGGCTAAATGCACACCAGTATGTACTACTTCTGTCTCGTTTTTCCATAGTAGCACTGATCTCAGTGCCCTCTGTGAAGTTCAGAATCTCCCTTCTCCTCCTACCTCTCTGAAACCAGTCTCCTTCCCCAATAATTTTTTTTTTTTCACTTAAAACATCAGTGTAAAATTATTTTCTATTCAGCAGCCTCCTTCATGAGAAGGATCCAAATAATTCATGAAATTGTCCACGATTTGTGTTGCTTGGTTTCCTCTCCACAAAAGTTCTGACTTGAAAAACTGGTTTGTCCTGGGCTGTAGCCAAGTGTTCATACAAGAGAGTTTCCATCTGAAAAAAGAGCTTTCAAGGCTTAAAACTTCAGTGTTAACCCTGTAGGACATTTTGGGTTTTAGTCTAGCAGGGAAACAGCCAACAGTATTGAACATTAATTTAAAACCTGATTTACACAGACAGAATCCCAAATAAACTAGAAATTACAAACAATCCAGGTGTATTCTCTAAATCATTACACTTATTTTGGATATTAGGAGGACCTTCCTTCCATTCATGGCACACTGGTCCCTTTCATTGTACTTAAGTAGCACAAATATCCCGTAATGGCAAGTGTACTAGAAGCTCCCCAAAACTCATCCATTAGTGAGCAAAATACCCATTACGTTTTCATGCAATCCAAAAGACTATTCTCATAAAGAGCTTTTCAGAAGGTAAGGTAGAATTTTTTTCTCCCCCCAAACAGTGTTTTTGTCCTAAGGCCATATTGAAATACTATAGCAAAAGTAATTTGAATGAAATTTCCTCTCCAATTAGGAGTGTCAGGAGGCCATTTAATATGCTTAGCTAGGTAAAATATTGGAGCTAAATATTATCAAAAGCATCAGATTTCCAGGTCTTTCACATCCTTCCCAACATAAGGGAAACATTTCTTACTTTATTGATTTGAGCAAGGAAATGTGTGGCATGACAGCTGTTACTTTAAAGTTAATTATAGTATAGACTCACATTTTTAAGATTAGCTTTATGTTACCACAAAAAAGTAAGTATTCTGCTAGCGTCAAACTAATTGTTTTTCTTCAGAGTGACAATGTATATATGGAGGAGGTGGCATCCTTCTGAAACACACAGCTTTTAATGTCAATCTAGATGAATCAGCATAAAAAAAGACACTGAATACATTTGAAGGGATACGTATGGACTCACTGCCTAACACAGTCCTGTTATGGTAGCTTAAAAGTTAGCATGAATACACCAATGCATCAGAAAACACCATTTACATACTCTTGGCCGCCTGATTATTTCCCACTCACTCGTTTACATCCCAGTGAAAGGTGGTTTCTCTTATTGTTTGTGAATATTTCAATAATGACGAGCATTTTTCTTAGTTACCAAGGAACTGTTTATAATGAAATACAATTATTTCCATAGAATCACTGATTTTAGAGGTGTCTTGCAACGTAAAAGATTGTTTCACACTTTAAGGGTAGTTAATTCCCTCCTGTGATTTGTAACAAATTACCGCAGCACTGACACCCTTTCACTGAAAGGAAAAGAGAGGAAAGAGAATTAGAGCATCAATGACAACTGTGGACACAAAATCAGCATGTCCTTCCTAACAGAATTCCACCTTTGTCATCCTCCAAGGTTTATCTTTCAAGTCACTTCAATACAAAAAATCTCCCATCTTAACTTTGCAAAAAGAAAGTCACTAAACAAAAGTGAAATTATTAAAATCCATAGTCACAGCCTGTTCCACCCAGACAGGATTAAACTGCTGAAAAAATGAGGAAACATTAGAAATCATCATTCTAAGTCACTTTTTCAAGACCAACACACACCCACTTGCACAATTCCACACTGCTGTTAATAATATCAAATTGCAAGAGTATATTCAAGATATGCCCAAAGCGCAAAGAAACAAAAGGATTTAAAAAGAGACATTTGAATATGCCAGAATGATGCTTTATCTTTCCATAATCCAATTTCAATAGGTAATGCCTCAGTACAGCTGATACTAGAATACCAACCCCACATGCCCTTTGAACCAAGGAATTCTCATATTTCTTCTATAGTTTAAAATCATAAATATTTATGCAGAACCAGTTTGACAGGTAAATCTGATTTATGTTTATGTCACCCCTCCCATGACAAACTTATGTATTTACAGTTTGCTCTTGACTTTCTCTATCCTTCCGGGAAAATGCTCAAGAAGAAACAATCCAGCCACTTTGACCAGGGGAGCAGATGGTTCACTTTTACAGTACCATTAGCTGCAGCAAGAATCCCACCAGCTGCACGAGAGAGCTCATTTCAACATAATGTACCAAGGAGAAAAAGGAGTCCTTCCCATTTGCCTCCTAATGTAGGAAAAGCCATATGGGAGTGAAACCCTTTAGGATTTTTAGTACGTATCAGAAGCCATCATTATAGAGAAGTGTGCCATGTAGTCAGAATAGCACTAGTAACCCACTCTTGCGATGCAAAACCAAATTAAAAACTAAGAGAAATCAAAGGTGGAGAAGCCCAGAATTAAGAGCACACAAGCTATCACAAATGCAGTAGGACTGTACGTAAGTTTTGCAAACAGATCAGAGGAAAATTGTATCAAATATTTGACACAGCAAAAAACTCCCTGCTGCTAAAAATGCCCAAGATTGCAATGCTACAGAAGAAATGTAAATTGCAATCATAATTTTTAAAAGTAAGAAGTTTACTAAGAAGTGAACAATACACTTTGAAAGGGGGCCAATTAAAGTGGAAAAATATTTATTCATTTAATAATACGGTACTTCATTCCAAGTGCCTAGATGCCACAATCTGGAGAACACTAACACACAGAAACGCCCAGATCCTGGCACTAGATGTATAGTGACCACCCTCATAGCCCAGATACTCTTGGGAGCAAAGTTACTACATACGTGTACACATGTTTTCAGGACCAATGCCCCGGCAAGAATCACAACATAACAGTGTGTCATACGAACTAGCCGATTTATCACAATACATGTAAAACCAGCCCAACCTGCCTACCCATTTCCCCCAAGATGGTAGGCAAAGAGCTGGCAGGCTGCCAGCAGAGCATGGCAGAAGGTGATATTCCCAGCAAACTGTCACACATGCTCAAATATTTAATTTCTAAGGCTGACTGAAGGCTGTGGTTTCTGTGCTGTGTGAAATAGGATTCCCACCACATGACTTTGTGCAGCTCCTCTCTGGTATGAATCCTCATAGAGCTGTTTGATCATTTTGAAATATCTAATACTCATTTATGTGATTAAATCAATAAAAAGTAATCTCTTTTCCATTAAGATGTGCAGCAGATTTACAGATCAATTTCTTTTTTTTTGTACTTCAGCTACTGACAAATAAATGGAATTGTAGATTTTGAGTAGGAGTTTTCTGACAAAATATTGCACCTGAAACCTTGTTAGTATCTCTCAAATTGTTTCTGTCCTTGATGTCTAATTTTAAATTCAAGATGGCACACTAACAAGGTACTGAAGAACAAAGATACTTTAGTTTTGTTATGAGAAACACGCAGGTGTCCGATCTGTATGGAAGTCCATGATTGTTGAATTTTCAGAAAATACTACCTTTATGCACACAGAACGCCATCTAGAATGGAGTGAGCTTTAGAAAAATTAAGTTCTGCAAGCAGGACGAATAAACAAGTTGCTCCATAAGCTGCAGGTCTAACACAGGTTATTTTCTTAAAGAACAATGTCCTCCTTCACCAAAGCCCCCTCTCCCTCACCTGCGCTAACCCAACTCTGCTCCTCCTGGCTCTGCCCATCTCACCTTGCTCTCACAGTGAGCCAAGTCTTATCACACCATGCTGTTTCCATGCTCACCGGTTGGCGGCCAAGAAGCATCTGAGAGCTAAGTCCTACCTACCTTATCCTTTGGAAACAGAGGCACAGGACAATAATTTGCCTCCCTTTCCTCTCCCCAGCCAAGTTCAAGAAACCCGTAAGGAAATACTGAGCTTTGTCTCTACCGCTTCTGTTCCTCCATCAAACCAGTGCTGCAACCACTCAATGAGTTTGAAAGTTACTGCTGGGAGCAGAGAGATCAACACACAACCTGAATCTCAAGCAGCTCTTTTCCTTTAAAAACCAGGCTAAAGACAACAAAACTTGTATTTGAAAAGAATAACATCTCTAATACAATTCTTTGCAACTAAGATATAAATTTATTTACAAAATCTTTCTTCATTGCCAGTAAAATTTCTAAAAATCACTAAATTTGATAAAATTTAAACCACAAAAGTGGAATGATAGCAGGAAATAAAGTGCTCCCGCCAATATATTTCTGTTTAGAAGCTACAATCCTCTAAAAGAGAAAAATTTCATTTCTGATAGCTGACGAACAAATTCACCCTAAAAATAAAGTCAAAGCTTATATTCTGAGTCTTACATAGATTTTTAACTGTATCAGCAAATCAGCTGATGAGGAATTCTGATACTAGCTGCAACTGTTTACTCATAAATCTGAATATACTGCTTTAGTCGGGATTAACTACATACCATACTTACCAAGTCTATTCCTCCAGTAAGTTTTCAGGCTACATACGTTAAGCTCCACAGAGCACCTGATGAGCAATAATTATGTTGATATTTCCAGTCTTGAAGGGACACCACTGTACTGCATCAGATCTGATGCTCTTCATTAGTTCACTCACTTCAATGTGATTTTATCAAAATCCAGAGAGCAGTGTGACTATGAACACTGATCCTATTAACTACTATGCTATCATATTTACATCTCCTAGGAAAAAAAAGCTAAAGGTATTAAGAATGACTTAAAATTTAAGGTGATGCATATCTCTAAGAAAACTATACGCTATAAGTCAAAATATTTGCAAGCCCTGCCTAGTGCTGCCTATATCGTCATAATGCTGTTTTGCTGCTTTGAATACTAAAGCAGCTTGTTCTCAGTAAAGCATCTATCCATCATTTCGTAGAAACAAACCCCTTATCACATTCACATACTATGAGAAGTAAGGAACAATGCATTTAAATAAATACCTTAAAAAAGAATGATCAGTGGATCTGCACGTTTTACAATGAATACAATTAGAAATCATTGAGAAATTAAGAAATCATACCTAATGTACTAGGAATATGAAATAATCTGTTAAAAAAAAGAAGAAAGCAAGCCTAAACAGTATTAAAACAAGTAGCTTAGAAAAACATCGTAAGAATTACTTGCAAAATCCTTAGATTACCTTTTGGATCGTCTCAACATGCTGGTAGCAGGCAGAGAGAAATTGGACAGCACTGTCCAAAAGGAGTCAGACATGATCTTTAAAAGCTTTCATTGCTGGGAAAATACAGCACAATCAAGCCACTAGCAATAAATAAGGAACTAAATAATACCAGTGACAGAGCCAATGCAAATTCCCTGTAGACCTTGCAAGCTGTTCCATTAATGTGAGACAGGCAGGCAAGCGTACATATTGCTGCTGTTTCCACTGCCTCCGTTTTCTTGCGACTCCATCCCTGCCTCCCTCCCTCCACCTTAGGAGGCAGTGCAAAATGACATATTTATTCCTTTCCTCACATATACACTTTAAAACTGGAGTTTGTTGCATACACAGCATACATGCTTTATGTACACCTCTCTGTGCTCATCCAATACAATCAAAAAATTTTCAAGCAAAACCATAACTGGGCTCTGTTTGCAACCATGAATAGCACACGGTTTTTAAGCTGTGTCTGCAGAGAGCACCACTTACTGCCTAGTTTGTGTTTTTATTTTGAAATGGTGGCCCTTCTGCTTCCTAACTACATGAGGCACATCAGGGGCATTTTGCTTATTTTTTTAATTAATCTTCCATCTTTAAACAAATCTCACCTTTTATCTTAAGTAACCCAAGTAGATTTTTAAATTAAAAAAAGATAAGCTTACAATGCCACCTAAGATCAGTTTAAAAACAGAAATTCATTCTCCCCCTGAAGCCAGCTGCACCACATACACATCAGTCACAGTAAACACGAACTCCTACGTAGCAGCTGGTGCCCACAAAACAACTCAACCGGCTGAATTCTGACAACAAAACGCAAGCGGGACTCGTGTGATGCACATCAGAGGTTTCCCACACAGCCCTGCACATCAGCCACAAGTTCACTTTTCCCCCTTTATGCCTCTAGAATCTCCTTGCCATGTTTTTGCTTTTTCCAGGGTCTAAACAAAACCTCATTGTAGCTGCCTTTTTTTTTTTTTTATTTCAATATGCAATCTATTTTCTTTCTATTGTAGCTTTTTTAAGCACTTCTGCCAGTAGGAAAGCTAATGATGTTCTCATATTTCAGCCTTCTTGAGTGGCTTTTTATCAGACATGAGAAAGATGACAATCAACAGCTGGCACTGCCTTCCACGCACAATACAGCCCTTAAAAATTACACATAAATGTCTGGGAGAAAGAAATCCCAGTAGGCTCCCTTTAGATTTCCACAGAATCACATGAAATAATCAGATGGTCTTCACAACTTTCCATTAAATAATGGCATGTTTTTAATATATACATTTATCAGGAATCACAGTATCTGATGCAGCAAACTACGCCCTTCCATCTGAGCTTCAAAACAGGGAAATGTAATTTTGCATGCTGCAGGAACTAAATCTCTGTTCAACACAACTATCCCTTCTAGTGCTTTTAAACATTTGTATCGAATCTATATCACATTCTGGTTTGATTTCACAAAGTTAGAGTACCACAAGACAGAACTCTGCCACTATCTACTACTGATGAGAAAGAATAAACACATTCGTTTTTGTATCCACATAATAACATATACCAATCAAGTGTAGAAACTGAAGAACAGCATTTTAGCATTATATTCAGGATATTATGTGACCTTCCAATTCCAATAAACCCTGGTTTTGAAAACATATAAAAACACCCAGATTTACTCTGTCAGCTAAAACATGGATTGAAATTCCTGAGCAATAACAGGGGGGGGAAAAGTGCTCAGTTAAGTAACAAAATAAACCCATTACAACAAAAATAAGTTCCAGACTGCTTATAGTTAGCAAGTAAAACCGCAACCAGCTAAAACCCCTAAATTTATATTCATTGTGCTTTTTTCAAAAGTGATTGAAAACTCAGCAGTTGAAGACGTATCACTCATAATATCACTGTACTCAGCACCAGCACTTTCACATCTCTTACAGGAAGGACACAAAAAGGAGAAACCATTTTGGGAGAACACTATGGGCATCAGTGACTGACTGCTCTACAGCAGCATTAACCCAGTGAAACCCTGTCCATCCTCCACTGCTCTTGGGGAATACAGGGCACCTCAAGCAGGACAGGGGGAACGGGATGTTTGCTATCATCTGAAACCCATCCGTCCACCCATCTTGCTATTTAACGTGGTTCTGCAGAACACCTACCCAACAACTGCAAAAAGCATTTTGGGAATTATATGACACTGGTTCACAACCAGCAGAAATTTCTTTAACACTTCATATTCCTGCTTTTCAAAATGCATGTTCCACATGCCTATAGCAAAATCTAATCTTGCAAATCAGCATCTGCAAAGCGTTTATTTTGGGACTGTCCCCAAACATTAGCTACTGAGAAGTTCAGAGTACCAAAAAAATGTGAGGACACCATGCTTGGAGATGCAGTGTTTTTGCCAGAAAAACAGAAGAACACAATGAAAGCGTCAAACATCTTATAAAAATATGTCACTTCTTAAAATACAACAATGTCAACATTTGCAGAATTAGCTTTAGTTGTAACAAACGTATGAAGCATAAGGATTTTCACACATCTACAATGACAAATGAAATCCTTCTAAGGAACTATATTACTGTCTCTGCATGATAAGCAAAACATTTTGCAAAATTAGGAGTAAAAACTTCTCACTAGTTCCAAAATACAGCCTTCTGCATATCAGAAAGCATGTCAAGAAAAATAGCGCACTCGCACAAATAGGTTACAAGATGAATTTTCTATTTCATTTAATTCATAAAAACATTAATATGTCTTTGTGAATTCCCAATCATGAGCTATTCCAAGCCTGAAGAAACCTCTTCCCTTACAAAATTCTTCCACTCACCTTTCAGGATATTCAGTCTCCATCAATCTCCCTAATGCTGCTTCTCCATTTCATGCCCAGCTTGTCCTCAGAAAAGACCACCTGCAGAACTTTTCAGCAGCTCCTGTGATGATGGAGTATTTCTCTGCTGACCAAATGTGTAGTTTCCAGGGCCCTCCTAATGACACTGCATCCACTGGACAGTTATAAATAGCCAATGTCAAGGGCTTCCCCAATTTCTCGTCTTCACCATTACCAAAGTAGGACATTAATTAAGCCTGACATTAAATGAGAATGCAATTAGGCAAGCAGTCCACATGAAACCCATTAGTTCCTGGACTTCTTTCATAGCAGCTACATTTATCATTAAATAAATTCACTTGGTATAAGACCATCTTCTTTTAAATAAAACTTGTCATTTTAAAAGTAAGCTGAACTCCTTATAAAGTTTGAAGTGAGGTCATTGATGTCATTTTGAAAAAGAATATCCCAAAGGTCAAAACTCTTGTGACTGACTACATTTTAAGTTAACTATATATCAAGAAAAATTCCCACAAAATATTCTTGACTATATTTTTTAAATATTTCAACCAGGATGAAACTTGTAGTAGTCCAGTAGTTGTCAAATGAAGATAATTTTCCTGTGTCACATTATGGTAAAGGAAAACTTATAATGGAAACCAGCTGAAATACTAATTGGAAAAAAAACCTACCTCTTCCTAACTACACAATTACTTGAATAGTTACATTGTATTGTCTAACATAAATACCTGATACTTTCAGACTCAACTTTTTTGAATGCCACATAACTTTTTTGAATAGCCTTAAAACCACAAATCATTCACTAGAAATATCCAGAAATTAAAACCATTTTACTAGCAAAGCTAAATTGTTTGGAGGAGTCACGAAACAGAAAATACATTCCTTCTCTATAAAGAGAATATCAATTTTATTTTAAACTTTAAACGGCAGGCCCAACAAGCACAGAAAATTATTCTACTACTAAGTAAGCGTAAGTTAACGCAGATGAACTGAAGAGATATCTGCTCTATATCACTAACAATATAGTTAAAACTGTCTAACATGTAAAAGCTCCAGCAGAAAACTTTGGTCTTTCAATACAAAGAAAGAAAAACAGTTCTTCCTATATGCTCCTAAAAAAAGCAGGGTTCCTTTAAAAAAAAGTTACATGGAAGATGTGTGTTGAGCTATTTGGGGCATCATTATTATTTGAACAGTGACCTACGCAAATGAAGAACAGACTGTCTTTCAGCAGACTGCAATCTCCAGACATGCAAGTAACGGTCTGACAGAAAACATTAAGTTGAATATCTCTTTAAGGTTCATTTTTCTATTGTTATTTGCTAGGTTATACAAACTTAGATGTCTTCTTTTTTTGGCAGAAACCACCCTAGCTCCAGAAATCACCAAGCCAATACAGAACTAAAGAGCCATACTCTTCTACTGCAGTGGTTCAAGCAGATTTCAATTGCTACCCCTGTATAAAAGGGCTCCCAAAGCCACATTTATCTGAGTTTAAACTAAGAACTGATGTCCAAGTTTTCTGGCGATGAAGAACAACCAAACTTCCGTCTGCTGTGCATCTGCCATGCAGGGAACATCCTAGTGACTGCACTAGTTAATGATTCAAAGGATCAGAAACATTTACTGAACTGAGGCAGAATTAGCTATCAGGCATTGTACACTCATATACCTGAATAAAAGCTGCCAACTTCTCATGTACCTTTAACCTGGCACAGTTACTGAATTAACAGGGGTTGCCATCATAGTGAATAGCCTGAAATGCTATCTAATTCACTACAATATCACTGCACAGCTTAAGCGTAAGCAACTGCTCTGATTTCATAGTCCTAAAACAACCCTTACAAAATTGTACTCACTTAGATACAGAGGATGTTAACTCCCGCTGTATCATCACGATTAGTATTTCCTAAATGAAAACACTACCAAATAGTGATAAGAAGCAAGCACTGCTAAAACACAAAGTTAATTGTGGTCAAAATCCTATGAATATTTAATAAGAAAGATTCTTTCTTTGTATTTCTATTTACAAAAATATCACTTATTAGTATGCTAATATTCGTACAACACGATTCTTCCCAAATAACACCAGTAAAATACTTGGCAACTTCAATATAACATAAGCTTAACATTATTTCAAGCTCACAAAATTGATGATTGAGCTCAGATGCCATGGAAAGGTCAGTTATCCTCTTTAATTAAGTTACTAGAATTGGCATTCTTTCCCTAGTCCTGTCTTCTTCATGTGTGATTTCAAATGTCAGTTGACTGATTTAATCAAATGTAACCTCAATATACGATTCAAACGCCATAAAAATAAGAAATGTTATTTGAAAAATAACAATACTGAACATCAGTTCTGAAAATCTCACTTCACATTTATACAGAAATCTTCTTACACTTCATCCAAAATGTCCTTGAAGACACTGAGAAACACTTGCAAGAAACGCAGAATCAGAGTGCTGCTATATCCTTGACGCCCTCATCCAAAGATTTTTCCCTCCTCTTCATCAGCGAAAATTTATCCAAAGGAAAGCACAGATTGAGCCTCCTGTTGCCACCATAGCATTTCTTCATCTTCATCATGTATTATTTATCATGATGCACTTAAAACTTTGTTTCTAATCTGTAATACAATGTTAATGAATTCACTGTGCAATAGCATTTGCAAACAGGAAGATATCTTAATCTCTTCTCCTGCCACTCCAACCTGCCTCAGCCTCTCCATGAAGAAGTACTTCACCGGCTTCAGTTCTTTGCAGAATTCTTCCACCTCTCGCTCCCTGCACTGAGTAATAAGACCAGGCTATTGCTAAATTCTCCCATAACAGGGTTTTTGTATACATCCCAAAGAACTGTAACACACAGTCCTTGACAGACGTTGTCCATAACCCATTCCAACAAGACTGCTGCAGCAAAGCAGATTTGAAAAAGCAGGTGTTATTACCCTCTGTTTTACAGGGAAACTACAGCGCAGAGCTTGAAGGACAAATTAAGAGAAAAAGCAGAAGCAAAGGTATCTGGCACACTTTGTGTCTTCACAGGGACTGAGGACTGAAGAAGAACTACCAGTGGATGGTTAAAACTAAACCAAGACAACACACAAGTAATTAAGGTCAAATGAACAAAGCACATAGCAAAGAGAGGGAACAGAGCTGTATTTAAGTGGGTGAATTAGAGGGCTTTTTGTTACTCAGACTACAACTACTAGCTCACAAAAGCAAAAAGGGCTCCCCTCATCTATACAAGACCACAAACACCCAACAACCATCTCACAGCAGCAACCTGGGCAGACACAGTGCTGAGGATCAACATGGACTCCAGGCTTGGGGCTACACTTGATAACCAGCTAGCAGCGAGCGCTTTCACCTGTTTGACGACATACTACGCAGAAGACCAAATCAAGCCTGAACTCTAAAATGACCTCTGGCATCTGATTTGTTTCTAGCTATAACTCAGGCTGTTTGCTCCAACCTGAATCTCCAATGCAGGACCTTCCACTCTGCCACTTGTTTCCTCATTTCTTCGTTAACACACACAGGCTCAGCTGAAATGTTAAGGATATTGTAAAGCCCTTGCATTTACCACTTTTCTGAGACAAAAAGCTTATTTTGTAGAATGTTGGCTAAGAAGAGTTATTCTGGGAGCAAGGGGAATGCTAATGTAATGAACAGACTAAGAGGATGAATTTTACATTTTCAAGCATAAATTCTTAATGAAGTTAGAGCATGGGATAAGAATAGACTTCACAAAATAATCTATGGTACAGAAGAGACATGAGAAATCAAAACCATGCTTGGGAAACATCATGAGTGCTGGTATACAAAAAAAACCAAGGATAAAAAGTTCATCCATTTTTAAAGGCAGAATTACATCCTAATTTGGCCATGAATTTTTAACAGAAATCAGTCCCTATTTTAGTTATTCCATTGGAATAGTATGAATCTTCACAGCAAAAGCTTAGCTTTTAAACTTAAAGTTTGGGAAAGCCATGCTAACATATCATCAACCAGCAGGAAAACAAATTACTCAAGGTTGTGAGCCTCAGAATCACAGAACTCAGAGAAACATATAATGTGCAAGACAAAATGAACATGAGAACAAGCCCAGAACTCTGATTTTTATAACTACAGATTGATACACGTCTATAAACTGTTTTACAGTAATTCTGGGAAACCCACAAAGGTGATGCTTTACAAAAGCAATGTTCCCTAAAATATACATAATATTTAGAAGATCTTCTAATGAAGATATTTGGTTTATATATAAGACTCTAACCTGTATGTCCACCTATATATAAGTAGGAACATACATGTTAGAGGTCTGGAACACAGAAGCCGATTCAATAAGTTAAGGTAAATTGGCCCAAAATGAATTCTCTGCTTTGAAATGAAGTACAGAATACACAGATATGGAACTCTCAATGATTTCTGCAGACTCCAGAAAAAAAATTCATTTTAAAAAACTAAAAACAATTTAAAAGTTTGCAATGCTATATCTTATTACACTCTACTGTACCACGTTAAAAAATGACACAAATAGATCTAAACTATTATAGCTAGAAACAAAAATATATAATAGAGTTGCTCATTTTTAAAATAAATGTGATTTACACAGGCCAACTCAGCAATGAGCTTTTAAACCATATCAGATATAAAGGAAAAAGAAAATGTAGATAAATGGGAATATTAATCTTATACTCACTTTCTTTTCTTCCAAGTTTTGATTAGCAGAGCTTGCGTTATACAGATTTTATTGATTGGGAGAAGGAAAAAAAAAATCAAAATTTAAGCAAAATTTATACACATTTTTAATATTTTCTAGTAAAACCAAATCTAGGCTTCTGCCCTACCTATAAAAACGCAACTAGTAATAAAAGCAAATAATATTCCCAGCTCTTCAAATTATTTGGTACAACACACAAACTACTAAACAAACAGGTAAGCCAAGACAGCATAGATCATGCATGCAAATGAACAACACCTGCTTGCCCGAAGAACGTACTTTCTGCAGAGAAAATATGTCTTGCAAAATTGTTGAATAAAGTACTTTTCAGAATACCAACCACTTACAACAACAGTATGTAAAAAGTAGACTGTGGCCTTCTACGGTGTAGTCTGCAGCTGCCCTTATTTTTAACAAGAAGGTGAAAGTTGCAGAAGCGACAGGTCACAGTTTTATGATCCATCTCGATATTAGAGGAGGCTGCACACACTAAGCCATGGGGTACAGGCTGGAACATGTCCCCATGGGCTGTTCCTCTCTGTCAAAGATGAATGCAGCTGTAGTCACTCCATTTTGTTCAAATTAATTGCAAGTTCTCTGAGAGGGCAATGCAGACACTCATGACTTAAAGGAACACTTCTGGTCAATATCTGTGTGTTGATTCACTTCAAAAATTGGGCATTTAATGATTTTAGAGTCTTCCAATGTCTCAGAAGCAGAATGGACAAACAGTTGCATTAAAATGAAGTGTGGAGGAAAGCTGATAAGGATTTTTACCAGATTTCTTTTGGTTGAACTTTTTTTTCCCTAAAAATTTGCTAAGAATTATAATTTGACCTGTTCTGTTATTTTAAATTTCTCATCTACTGACAAAATAAGTCTGAGAATCACAGGAACACAAAAATAGGAACAATATAATGGAGAGCACAAAAAATAATATTCACCTCAGGCAAGCTGCAACCCAAACATGCATTATCACTTCTACTTGTGCAGCAGGTCTTCTAATAGAATCAGAAGTATTACTTCTACTTTTTTTTTTTTTTAGTGTTTATATAAATAAATGCCTATCTCAGCCCAAGATGTGACAAACGCTACTCTCATTGCACAGCAAGTCTTTCCCAGACAGCTGGATCAATAACAACCCTGCTCTAAAGACCCGAAGGTCTAAAGAAAGGAAAGGACAGGGAGGACAGGAAGGAAAACAAAAGCACACAGAGCTCTCTCACCACAGCAAAGATTACTGTTTGAAGATTTTATTTTAGAACATTAATAATTCATAATGACAGTGTAATGTAAACTAGGTTAGAAGATTACGCTTTCAAGTACCACACGAGGGATTGAATGACAGAATAATAACCCCTAGCCAAAGTAGCAAAATTTTAGGAGATAAATGAGGGGAAGAGAGAACTTGGAGGACCAGAACAAGCATATTTGAGATGAAGGAACAAAAACAGGAACAGAGATACTGAAGCTGAAAGGGGATACAATTTTAAAAACTGGTGCAATGTTACCCTGAAGTCTTCTTTCCTTCTTTATATTCTAAACTTTCCTTACGCTTTCAGGTTAATATTGATCCACTAAATGCTTTATCTATCTAAATTAGAAATTGCAACTCATGGCTTCAAACTAATTTTTTAAAAAAACAGATCTGAAAGGAATCTCCTGCTCATGGGCAGGAATAGTCTTGTGCTAATGCAAGCAGCTGTGTCATATAATCTCTGTTTCTCCCCAGCTCAAGTCTGTTAAATTGACACTACGTACTCGCTATCAGTACATCTCTACTGTTAGTGCTTCAGTGCAGGATATTAACGGGCCTGTTTGCACACTCACCGATTTTCCAAGTCAAAACTAAAAATAGCTCCTGGTTGCCTCATAGTACAATTAAAAACAAGATTTGGAAGATGCAGGGAACTGTCTATCAACAATAATAAACACATGACTGACTGGTTAGGAATATATATTTCTTTCTCAGAATGATTCCCTTGCCAGGAATCTTTCAGCGCACAGGTTGTTTCTGTATCTGTATTCCAGATCAAAAGGTCTTTGAGGAAGAGACTATATGAAAGGAAGAATTTTGTACAGAACTGAGCCCACTACTATCATTTGAGGAAATCACTGTTATTTGAGGATAAGGACAGAAAAATGTCAATATTTTCTGTAGTCTCTTAAGAACCTTCTGAGCTTTTCATTCCTCACTAGAAGTTGCTAGCTTGTCCCAACCATCCCAAATTCTTAGAACAGTGCAAGGTTAGTAAATGAGTTGGTTCATATGCACATGTACCACCAGATCACAGCCTTCAAACAAAATTATGCAGATAAACCAGTTATGAACCACTTGGTTTATAGATGAAATGGCTAGCAAACATTAAAGCCCTCCAACTCCTGAAGCCACAAGTACATATACCCCTCTGGGAGCCTCCGATTTCCCAGGTCAAACCACCAGGTTATCCTTTACAAGTGGTCCCACGGAGGCCAGCCAAACGGTGAGCCTGGAACGAGACAAGAATTCACACCTCATGCTCCAAACCCGAGGGTTTAACTCTTCTGCTACTGCACCTTCAGGCAGGACACGGCGTTTTAGCATTTACATAACGTCTTCACATGAAACAAATATACCATTCAGGCCACCATGCTTGAGTATTTCCAACCACGTGGCAAGGAAACGGACAGCTTCCAATCAGTGTAAGAAAGACAAAAAGTTATCTGAGCCTGTCAAGTTTTAGATATCACCAATATGTCCCTCCCCTGTAGTCTCCATCTCCTAGATGGGAAAAACTATTCCCAAGAAAAATAACTGGTACAAAAGAAAAGGAATAAAGAGAAAAATTTCCATTAAAAAAGAAATGAATTCTGGGAAATTCATTCATTCATTCAATGTGAGATGTAAATTACAATTCAGTTGCCAAAAGATTACCTACTCAAAATTCACCATTTCACATTATGCATAATGATATATTCGCAAAGTTGCTCTGTTACTCATTATTCCTGAATTGCTTATCTACATTGTTTCCAAAACTGACATTATACTGCCTTGCAGTCAACTCTGACCAATTATTTAGCACATTTAAGAAAGCAGAACCTGTACCAAATCAAGCACTAAACCAGGAAGATATCACTTGCTGCAAAAACAGAACAATTTCCAAATGTCATTCAAGCTGAATATAGTCCTCTTCATTAATCCTCTGACATTTGTCAAATAGGAAACTCTTAACTAAAATAAACTCTTAAAACCTGTATCAAGTGACTTTAAACTAAAAGGAAATTTAAGTAGAGATAGGAAACTATCACCAACTCTTGACAAGCCTTGAGGTATTTCAAAATAAAAAAATATAAAGAACCTCATCAAGTTTGAGTTCTGAAATGTTTTTTATCTTCCCTAAAGATATGGAACTTCTCCTGTTTACAGGTGCTGCCCTGCTGTTGTAAAATATATGTAGTCTTCAAAACCCAAAACACAGGTGATTTGGGGTGGCAACCGCCAAGAATATGTCCTTATACTATGGAAGTGATTTCTGCACCTGCCTTGAAGTAGAAGGACTGGAGTTACAAGATCCTCGACAAGACACACAAGCAATCTCAATAGGTAAGAAAAAGAACCAAAGCCTAATAGGAGACCCCATTCAAACAAGGCTGATGTCTCCATCCCCACCCCTTCGTGAAGGTGAGCTGACCAGCACCCTGCGACGCCCGGGAAGCCCATCTATTTACTGCAACAGAGCAGACTCGCTGGGGACGCTGCACGCCGAACCACACTCACGCACCCAAACAAGCCGTAGCTCTAAATATAGGTCTCCCCTCATCCACTGCAACAGCTTATATGAAAAAGTCTATTTAAATAAAGGCAAGGCAACCTTCCCAGTAAATTTGTTGAACATCTATGTATAATAAATTCTTGTTACTTACCACAGTTATTGATTAAATGCTTGCTTCCTAGAATAGGGTTTTTATGTAAATAAATTAATATATTCTTAAATTATAACACAGATGTCCATAAAATCCTAATTATATAAAACTCATAACATCGTAATTACACACTGATCAAGTAATTATTTACTGTGCTCAAATACTGAGTGTTTTGGAGCAACACTACATTTCCCATTTTGTTTTACTTAAATAAGACAACAAGGATCTGACCACCATCACATTCAGAAATGGTGACCAGATTTTGTACAGGCTGGAAAAAAATCCATGAAACTATTCTGCGAAGCTATAAAAAATGAATAGTTATTATCAATAGACTTTATTAAGGCTAGAAACTCCAAGGGAAAACATTCCTATAAAAATAATCTCTACCATATATCCCTATAAGAACATGTTCCACAATTGGCATAAATTCATGAAATCGAAATAGCATGAGAAAATATCCCTTGAGTAATCGAGCTGAAACCAACTCTTCCCTTGATTTGTTAGGATAAAGCAAATTTCCACTGAGACTTCACCTCACCTGCAGCACCCAGAGAGGCCAGAAATACAGCACCTGAACACGTTCACTCTTATCACCACAAACAAAGGAATCCATTTCTCGAAGTGTTGAAACTAGTTTATATCTTGCTGAGGGTGATACAGAAAGTGTAGCATTTTTTTGGAACAGGGGAAATGCATGTTCCTTTAATCTTAAGGCCCATCACTTCTAAGTTACAACAATTAATTCATGACATCTTTTAAGCAACTTGATATCAAGAAATGCTGTAAATCTATATTTCAATTAAAGGACAAATATGGGTGTACAAAGACTTGCCAACTCATAAAGAGGACCAGCTGTGAAACATGGCCTCATTTTCTTCTTCGGTAATTTGACTTCCCTGCTACCCCCAGAAGAGTGCAAGTCAGATCCCAAATATGAGAGCCAATACTTCAGTTTAATTTTGGACGTCATTCTCTTTTCTTCCTAAAGATACATGACCTTAATTCCAACCCACGGTTACATCAACTGTAGCAGTCTTATTTCACCTGCTACCAATTTATTTTTATTGTAATCATGCCACTTCACATTTCCTTTTACTCTTTTGAAAGGTTTACATCATTTTCAATTGTTCAAAGGCTATATATAAAATATTTTCACTCTTAATTAGATTAATTCTTTCAGAAGCCATGAACTTCCATGCTAGCTGCAGAATACACTTGACATCAGATGCACCAACAGTTGTTCATCCATCCATGTAAAAATATCGACACCATGAAAAATAGGCAAGAAGGGGAAACCTATGTAGATACTTGCAAACACAATATACAGATGACAAAAAATGAGAAAGATTTAACATTAAGGCATACACTGTTCTAGTTACATTTTCCACCAGTTCCTAGTATCACTTGCATAGACATGGAAATGAACCACAGCCTCAGCTTAACCTGAGGGTGTTAAGCTGAGTAGATCAATGATGGTAATAACTTGCCAAGATGAACCTTTGCTCTAAGCAAACAGGAATGGCTATCACTAGTACCGTAACCAAGTAAACAAAACTACAACAAAGAAAGACAGGATAAAACAGGATCAAGAGCTGCACAGGTGAAAGCAACAAGGACAAAAATAAAAAGTTATTATAGTAGACCTAAGCTCTTACACAGTTATGTATCTGTGAATCATCAACCATTCAGTATTTAGAGAGCAGATGGTTGGAAGGTCCCCATACGTGAAAAACATTATTATCAAGAAGAGTCCATAGTAACAGTGGAATATAACTTGACACTAAGGCTTTTATATGAACTATTCTTAAAGAGAAAATTATTCACTGGCCCATGTCAAAAGCCTGAAGATTGAAGGATTCTCAGAGAAAAAAAAGCAGTAAGTACCAAAATATTTTGAAAATAATCGATAATCATTAGATCTCCTCTCCAAAAAGAACAGTTCTCAACTGACTTTACAGCAATCTAATTTTCATAATTACTACTTACGAGTCTGTTAATTAGCCCTAATGCTAAACAGCATTTAATCACTCTTGTAAAGTAACATTACCCAATACCTGTTTTTAAGTAACAAACAATAATTTAAAATTATATCGATGACAATGATACTAAAACGTTGCGACTGCTCTTTATCCACTGCCCTTTGCTTCACTGCAAGTGCTGCCAAAATGAGCACCATAGTAAGAATTTTCACCATGTGCTGCCCAACATGCAGGGAAAGCGGCAGGCGTGCTGGGCAACCACCTCTCTCTTTGTGGCAGTGCACAATACACCAAGTACAGACATATGCAACATCCCTTTCCTTTGCTGACAACCTGATTTCCACCCAACAGATGTAATATATGTTACTCTCCATTAGAGGGACAGATGCCTAAAATAGCTCAACCTCACATTTTCTTGTTACTCCTACCAGAGCTGGCCAGCAAGAGCAATCTCCCTCTGAAATAACAGTCTAGATTCAGGGGCTATTGCGTTACCACCTGATGAGTAACTGAAATTTGACCAGCTACATCCACACTGCAGCATGTGAACTTCAAAACCAGCCCTCTGCTGGCTCCAGTTTTAAGTAGGTACCACTGAGCTCCGATTTCATAACCTCACACACAAAGATCTCTTGCTTGTGTTAGCCTTTGTCAGTAACTATCTCACTGGGTGAAGAAGCTCACTTCTAGTGAACAAGCTGAAAGTTTCCACTGGGGCTGCTGATGGCCATATATGTTCCATAATAGCACAATGTAAAGGGCTATTCCTGAAGGAAAAATACATCAGCCAAGCTCTCAAATGCTTTAATACAAACTGAGCTGGTTTGGACTTTTTTTGGTTTACAAACTCTTGCACCCCATATTTAAGCCTCCTAACAACCAGCTTGATTCTACTTGTTATCCTTTGTAGACACTGTGTCTGGAGACAGAGGCTTCAGCCTGCTAGCTTCTGTAAGAAACTAATGTGGATTTACAGCGAACAGAACAGAGAACAGTACGTTAGCACAGACCTGCTATTCTAGGCATGGATTTTTAAGAACCCCACTCTAGGCTGTTTTACTTTTAAGTTCGTTTTCTTGACATCAGCGATACCTGTGAGGGTTCCTTTGCTCCATGGTACAAGTTGCACATGCACTCAGAAGCTAGCACAGGGTACAACCAGGAATTTGCATGCACACACAGGTAGACAGGTTTCCATTCCTCATTTAATTTTATATTCTTCCCTATGCAGGGCCTTAAACTACACATGAACTAGAAAAATTTGTACCAACAAGCAACATCAACCCAAACCCTAAATAACTGGAAGCAAATTACAACTACAAGGCTGTTCCCTTCTGTTAGATATTATTCTTTTAAACGATAAAGCTGGTAAGTTCATAAATGGTTACACCAACACCAAACTGTTAGAAATTCCTAGCTGATACCTCTCCTTACCTCCACTGGAAAGGACGGCTGTAGCATGGACTAGATGGATTGCTCTGGGGTTGTGAGTTCAGGTAAAATACTAGAGGAGAAGTAACAAGTGCACAGTCAGCACTAAACGGGAATTTAAGGTGCTGCAGACCTGGAGCAGATGTAGGAGAGAACATGTGCTGATGAACATCACTTCCTCGGCAGTGGGAGTACAAAGGAGAGGAGATTCTGACAAGGTACCACGGTAGAAAAAAAAATAAATCAGCATCAGTATTCACAACTTCTGTTTCAATAAAGAAAAAAAAAAAAGATACTTCCAAAATACAAGTTATATCTTCTTAATAAATGCAATAAACTAAGTCATCCTTTCGATTATCATCTAAACCAAAATGTATGTGAGTCAATGTAATAGCTAGTCAACATTATTTTTCCACTGTGAAAATCTTCCAATCTGGAATGATACAAATTCTTTTTTGTAGTGATTCCCAGGCTTTCTGGAACACACACCACTGTCAATCCCTAATGTAAAACTTTTAATTGAGAAATATTAACAAAGTTGATAATCACACCAGTAACAGACATGGACCATTTATATATCGCAGCCTTCACAATTTGGGAGCCATAGTTCCACACCACAGCAGTGGCAACAATAGAAATACGCAACTGTGAAAACATTAATTACACAAACCATTAAGTAGAAAACAGCATTTAGCGCTGACAGTGTTTTATAACAACAACTAATTAAGCCTGAAAGCAGCACTGCAAAATGGCTTTGTTCTAATTTTAGCAATGGGGAAACTGAGGCACAAAGAGGTTAAGTGACTCGTCCATAGCACATCCATGGCAGCGTCAGGGTTACAGCTGAGGACATTGATTCCCAGCTCTGTGCTCGGTTCTGTAAACTATACTGCTTTCGCAGGGTTAGCAGCCAACACGTATTCATATACACAGAGAACACAAAAAATTTCTCAAAGTAGCTGCTTTCCAAAAAGCTGCAAACAGACTTCTACATAAACATAAAAAAGAGGTTCTAACACCTACTTTATTGAACTATACACGATGAGATGTCCTTCACTAGAAATAAAGTAAAAGTTAACTTACAAATATTGGTATTATAAAGTGTGCTTATGTGTTAGAATACAAACTAGTGTCACCATATTTTTACAACTATAACTTTGATTTTGATTGAGGGATGAAAAAAGTTTCTATTTACCATATTTAAGCATAAAAGCAAGCAAAAAAATCTGCGGCATCTTTTGGTTTTGTTTAGTATTCAGATTTTACATTGAAAGTCTTGAAGTCAAGCATGTTTGTCATTGTTCCTTGCTTTAAATTTCCTAACGAATCCAAATACTTATCAGTAAGTAACCTTTACATACTGGAAATCCTCCCCACTAGCAACCTCTGCTTAAACAGCTGATGAGCTTTACAGTCTGCAGACAGAAAAGGTTAAGTCTGCCTCTTACTCTGCTCCTCCCTTCACTGACTATATGACAGGTTCATTTAACCTCCTCTCCTTACACACACAGTATTAAATATACAATTTCCTTAATTTTAACTAATAAAATAACAAATGTAATTACGACAATCATAAATAGCAGTTTTCATTAGTAGATTTCAAAGCATTTATAAAGGACCCAAGCATTAAAAGGAATTGCTTGTTTAGATTTCATCTGTAGAAATACATGTGGCAATGTAAATAAAGATTTTTTTGTGTTGAATCTAAAAGTTTTCGATAGCATTCTTAATTTAAAAAGATAATAAAGGTAGCAAAGGTTTCCATAGATTTGAGCCTTGGGACAGCTTTCTGGCAGATTATTAAAAGTACTTTTTAAATCTAAAGAGTGATCAAACTAGAAAGCCAGAGTTACAACCATTCAGTTTTACTACATTAATTAATTAATGCTTGGTACAAAACCTAACCACAATGTACCCCCCATTTAAAAACATTTAAATATTGCTCTTTTTTGGCTATACTTTATGTTAAATGCTCCACAAAAGTAAAATGTTAAAGCTTCCAAATGAAATTTCGTGTACAGCCAAACAAGCATGACAGATAAAGAAAGTTCTAACAAATAAAAGTAATGTCTATTGGCCACAGAAAATTCTGGCTTGTTTTTCTTCATAGTTTCAATTGGAAATGTTTAAGTGCAATTTATTTTTCACAACAGTCCTTACTGGATCCGCAGAGATGGGGCTCCAAGCCTCTGTTTCCTCCGTTTCATCATTGTGCTGATACACTATGTTTCTTCCCAGCATAAGAGGCTTAGAGACAGGAACGAAAGCCCGCCGTTATCACTCCAACGCAGAGCACAGAACAATCAGTGCAATTCCAAGCTCTTCAAGTACCCCCAGTGTCACAGAGACCTCAGGAGTTCAGTAATGGTCCAGATTAATCACACGGCTCATGTTAAAAACCTAATTATTTACAAAAAAAAAAAACCAAAACAAAAAAAAACAACCAAACAAAAAAAACCCAAACAAACAAAAAACGTCTACGAGTCTATTCATCCAGAGAAAGGAAACGAAGCCCACCAGTACGAACTGAAGGCGCAGAAAAGTCCAGGACACGAACTAGCCATCTGACCCATCATGCAGCCAGCAATATAGTCCTGACTCACTCAGGCTGAGCCCACAGCAAATCAGCAACAAACTTCTCTTGGGCTTCCAGGAGCAGGAACAGTTGCTCTCACCAAATCAGAAGGAAAGCGTAAAGCCAAAGGGAGCGATGGCACACTTGAAAGGATTCTGGCAGAAATCTCACATAGCAGCTTGAAAACTCACACTGCAATAGGAACAGAGTCACTGCTCCCACCCAAAGCCCTTGCAGAGTCATCGGCGGTGCAAAGAGCAGCTGTTCTCGACCGGCGGGGGAACATGTGAACCATCCCTTTTTCAGAAATCAATCCCCTTAAGAACACGCACAACTTTAAACATCTTTCTGTAACTCCCAAGCTGTTTCAGCTACAAACTTTATGGATTCTAGCACTGAAAACAGAGCAACAGCAATTGCAGCAGCCTAAGGAGCCAAATGCTGAAAGAGGGGGTGGGGGGAAACACCTTCATTAGGAGACAATGTTCCCATGTACAATGCAAGTCTTGCATTTTTGTTTGCAAATGGCAATTTCAATCAGCTCAAAATCAATTTCATACTATTAACAAAACTGTCCCGAAATAATGTCCAACATTTTTTAAATGTGTATTTGTAAGAAGGTAGCTTTCCCAAAACAGATTCCAAATACGTATCTTTGATAGACTTGAAAGTGTTAAAACTGTATTTAGGCAGGTAAAGACTGCTATTCACAAATACTCATCAACCAAGTCGAATTCCACATTACAACTCATATCTTCAGATCCTCCCATGATTCAAATCACAGCAGGAGTGCTGCACACTACAAGATCACAACCTCTCAACAGCTATGTCCCATCAGGAGAACAAACTGCCAGTCTCAAAAGTAAGGTCCAGGGTGCCCAGGGTGGCTGTTCCTTAAATAAACAGAGCCCCTGCACCCCCACGCCATGCCTGCAGAGTAAGAAAGTACAGCAAGCAACAAAAGATACAAATTTGGTACGTTACGTATAATTTTATTATACTTATTAAATGAGAACCCAGATTAAGTAGTGGAAACTTGATAATAAAAACCTGCACAAAAGACTTTTCTCACTTTTAAATCCTTGACGAAAACCTCCATAAATTCTTTGTCTCTGAGATTGCAGTATATACAGAACACTAAAATCCCCCTTATTCACTATATCACTTCTTTTATAGAAACGCTGCTTTCGAATTATTTTTAAAGCCTAATATACAAATAGCAACGCTCCTACAGAGACCTGCAGGAATAATTCGGCACGTTCCACCTCCAGAGCCAGCCCCACATATCAGCTTAAGAGCACTGGGTTATTTTTGATCTACCGCTTGTGAGCTGCTTCTGTGCAGCTCAGAGAAGGATGGAGCGGTTAGAAAATACCACCTCTTTCTCTCCCCATCTATAAAAAGTATCACAAGCAGAAAGCATTGAACGGAGGCATTATTTCTTACTCTATTTCCAGATCCAAGACAGAACAGAGTGCAAAAGTAGCAAAACTCCCTACTCTTTTTCAGAACTGTTTTTTTCTCCGTTTCCAGCACTTTGGCTTCTCTGTGCCTGAGGCACAGCACTTGCTACTGGCAGGGAAACAGCATCGATCAATCCCCAGCAGAATTGCCTACCCGCCAAGATGAACAGAAACGGAATGATATACTCCATTTCTCTGCAGATACAGAGGAAATTCCCACAGCACCTGAGCAAGGCAAGATAAAGACATAAACCAGCTCTAAAGGCCAGAAATTTTTGTTCCTGCCATCAAACTTGTTGTTGTTTCCAAGGTCTAAGCATTAAAAAGAATACAAGTAGAAACTGATATAAACTGGTATTCAGCATGTCCTCCCAAAGAAATTCCTTGGTGTGCTTGTATGTTATTTTACTGTCAGGAAGCTGGGGGTAAGTTTAACAAATTATGATGAAGACTTGTTTAATGAAACACCCTATGAAACATCTAGGGCTGTAGAAACTAAGAACCTTCGGAGGTTTATAAGTGGAAGGGGAGGGCAGAAAAGGAGGGAGAGAAAGAGAGAAAACGAGCCCCACAGTGTACATAAATTGCCTTAAAAAGAGATTAGAAGGAATAAAGACCACTATAAGAGCCTTGCACGTCTTTAGCAAACACTATTATGTTGCTTACCACATTTCATAAAGATAGACATAAAAACTTGAGGTAAATACTATTTCTTATCAGCACCTATCACCATCAAAACAGCCATTTGTAATATTTATTTAAATGTGTATTTTTATTGGATATATTCTGGATTATAATTATTTTTCATGTTTCTTATGCCTTTGTGTTCTTTTTCCATTGATACACAGACTTTAAAAGTATATTTGATACAGATCATTGATAGCAGGAAAGAATTAACAAAAGTAACTCGCATCTGAAATTAAAAACTGGTTTAGCAAATCTAGTTTGCTGAGGAAATTACTCTTTTCAAATTCAGATATAACGTGGCAAAGCAATATTTTCTTTTTCGAAAATTTTACGTTTAGACAGTACAAAAATTACAGCAAGCCAAGCTAGTAACCCTGCCTAAGAAACCATGAGGATTTCAAATATAAACCAACATTTTCCATAAAAAACCTGAATGGGTCAATAAAGTTCATGTTATAAACAACTGAATTTATTAAAAATGGGGTACTGAACAAGAAACCAGATGGCTCAAATGCAACCCCAACTCAATTTAGTGACTGCTGATCAGCCAAGAAGCCAATTAGAAGAAATAGTGAGCTCCAGGATGGTGTTGAGCATTCTGCAGCCACAATGAAAATCTGCAGTTTACAGCCTGGTCTTTTGGATGCCGAGTTGCTGTTATACACATGAACACACGTGAGCACTTCATCACAAGCCTCGTCTTGCTGCGCAGTCCCCACCTTTGTCCTTTCAAGTCTGGAACGTCTGTAGTGCGCTTCACGTGCAGGTGCACATCAAAACCATTTGAAAGCTGAAGCCAACAATACAAAAAACAATCTCTGTACATGCTGTAGCACCAAAAGAACGGAACAGGGTAATGGCTGAAAATAATTAAACCACTTCCACTAATAGGATGGAAATCAAAGTTTGGGTCTATCACTTCACATTCGCTATTTGAAATTAAAGAAATTACTCATGAATGTTAATTATTTTTTGTGAACAAAGCATGGGAAAAACATAACCAATACATTTATATGCATAATTTATTAAAGGAAAACTTTGAACTCTGATTATTGAACCACACCAGAGACAGAATATAACTACTTGCTCCTGTTCTCATACTTGTATTATTCAGCCTCTTACCAGCCTACAACTCAGTTGAGTATAATTTCCTTTACTGTATTAAACATAACCCCCCTACAGAAACACACACACTTTAAGCACATTAACAACAAAATGGTATCTAAGTAATCAGGCATTCCTTTTAATGTCACCCTGCATACAATTCCCCCATCTGTTTTACATGCCTGCTCACTCTGTGCTGATTATTTCAAGATTAGACTGCAAGATCTCCAAGGGCAAAGCCATCGTTTACGGTGTGCTTGTGTTCCCTTCTGCTAATACGGAAGTAGCGTCACTAATCAACAGACTTCACAGGCTCCATCCCACCATTCATTCTCTTCAGCTTCTACCCAAGACCTTTTTAGTTGACAAAATTCCTCATGCTCTCCTGCCAAAAATACTGAGACATCTAACTCCACTCCTTTTCCTTAGTACAAACAAGCATAGCAACTGTTGTTGTCCATGCCTACAATCAGTTCTTGCAGAAACATAGATACTACTAAAACTGACTCAGGCAAATATGAAGCAATGAGAGTCAGATAAAGAAAAAGTTAAAAGCATTGTCAGGAAGAGCTCGCCCTCTTCCATTCAGCAATGACAAATACCCTAGCTCATCCACAGTGTAAAACCTTTCTAACTAAACAATCAACCAAAGCAATCACCTAGCAAGCAGCAATAATCAAGTCTTCAGTCTGCTTCTGACTGGCTGGAAAATAATTACTTCCTCCCCAAATACGATCTTTTTACAGTAGTAAATGCACCCCAGCTTCCAGACTAGCACACAGAAAAATGCTGACTGGCTGTATATTTCTATATAATACAATTGCTACTGAACTGCTACAAAGGCTGGAGTTTGTGCAGGAAATGGATGCACCTCTTGAGGGTTTTTGGCTCCAAGCCAGATACTTCATCCTTCTGTCAATTCCTCCTTCTGCTCCTGTCGGTGAGCAAAAGTCAATGAATGACAGTCAATGAATCAGGACCTAGCTACATCCATAACTATCCCTACTCATTAGCTACAGCACAACAACAGCTTTTCAGAATAAATTTTATTTTCAGAATTTATTTTTGCTTATGAGGTTCACGGTTAACTTAATTTAAGCAGAGGAAAAGCCTCCAGAAGAACTGAGAGTCTGTATTTAAGACTAACTACAGTCTGTATTTAAGTGCACATCATGAGGCCACCCTTTTTGATAGAATAGTTGAACAAATTTATACATATTATATGTGCATTTTTAACATATATATGCACACACATATTATAATTATTCCCTTTCTTGATATAAATTTCTCTAATTCCTGATTCAAAGACTAAGTGGATTTTTTTAAACTCAAGCAAGCACTCTGATACTAGAATATGCAAATCATGTACATCAGCTCCACAAGACTCTTTTCAGCGAGCCTATACGCTAACAGTATGGCATCAACACAAATATACACAAGCCACAACGCACTACTGGCTTCTTAAATAGTCAAACTTTTCAAACAACAAGAAATCATTTGGTAGAACTGACTACAGAATCTGTAATTCCAGAAACAGCAATCAAATAATCAACTAGATAACACAGGCAACCAACTGAAGACATTTCAATTCTTCATAGATTTTCAGTCTCACTAGTAGCTACAACGTTGTGCTTAAAATTTATGGCCTGGATCTTCTTGACACAGGTTGCCAAATTTCTTCACACAATAATGGCTTAAAAGGCACTTGTGGAAGAAAACTAAAGTGAAGTAATGAAAACTGAAGGTGTTAAGTCAATATAGAAATAAAACATTCAGTCATTCGGTTTAGTTACTACTAAATAAAACACTACACATTTGAAGCACTTCGTTTCTATCTTAGATCTTTCAAATGTACATACGTGAGTAGTTTTGTGTCATACCCACCTCCACGCTTGAACGAGGGAAGGGAATATCTCTGGCATCCTCAAGTTCAATTCCAAAAGTTTTGTACAAAAATATCTAAGTTACATTAAACAAAAAACTTACTGGTAACTCACTGCTCCACCATTTGTTCAAAGAACCTTCACAATCTTCAAATCATGAACACCACCTTTCTTAAAAATCTATCAAATATAGTTAAGCTAGCCTTTAAGGCATACTGGTTAAAAAAAATGAGCCAGTGTTTCATGTTCTTTATTAAGTAACTCCCTGGCTGGTTTACCATTGTCGTACAAACTGAACAAAAAGGTCTGGTCATGCCCCATTTTAAAAAAAGGCCTTTTGATCTGTTGTATTGTTCAGCCCTGAATCACTGGCACTACACAGCATTTTCCAAACACTGTTTCTTATACAAAGGGGATTGCTTACATTGAAAGACTGAAAATCATTTCTCATTAGAACCAGAAACGTGAGGAAGAAAGGTTATATGCTTTTGTGAGCTTCATGTCTGTAGTCTACAAGCTTTGGGAAACAATTTGAAATCATAATGTAATAGCAGGCAGTACAAAAGCTTTCTCTTGTATATAATGCAATCAATAATGCAATTTCTTCCACCATAAATCCGTAAGTATAGCAGAAGCTAAGCTCTCATAATATCATTGAAACACAAGTTAGTTTGCTAAAATTCTTTAAACATCATAATGCATTAAAAAAACATTGCTATTTGTTTAAACCACATTTTTAAAAGCCTACGGTTCCTGACATTTGCTACTTTGTCGAAACATCTCTATTACACTGACTGCTCCACAAACACCTGACCTGCATGGCCCAGGAGCTGTGTGCTTAGACTTCTGTCAACAGACTGTTTGAAGAGCAGTGACCAAGTTGTCCATGTCACATAAATAATCAGTGACTTCTGTGGAGTCACTTCAGTGATGTCAGTGCGAGCAACACTCAACACCGCAGCTACTTCCATATCAGGATCAGCTCATAGAAGCAAGCTTATGCTACTACTACTTTTCCTACTACACTTATGGAAATGAACAGAGGCTTCAGTCTCAGGGAAACGCAAGCTAGCTGTTTCCAAGTGCACAACAGATTCTTGAAAATGCTGACAGAGAAAACAGAGTATCTGCCCATTTAAATGATTTCCACAATTGAACAGCTATATATGCTCAAGACAAAGTGATGAATAAAGGATAATTATACTTACAAGCTTCCTCTTCTGGGGAGACTGAGCTCCTTCTGGAAGAAAAAAGAATGAAAACCTTGAGTTAATTTTACTTGTTATGATATATTACTCATTTATTTATCAATAAATGACTGAGGTGAAATTAATAAAAAGCTGGCCATTTCCGAACGCACGCTCAGTGTATAACTGTGCGCAGCACTGCTGCGCGTAAGTGATGCATCTGCACGCATTCATAGCACAGTAGCCTGGGTTACAAAAGTTACTCATTTTGTCTGAATAATTACGGCCTTTGCAGTCACAAAATCATAAGCGCTCAACAGAGCAAATATAACTTTGAAATTCATGCCTAAGCGTAGATGTGGCAATAATTAATTCTGTCCTATGCACCTCGTCAGCATCATATCCGAACCACTTCCAGAAGTGTGGTACGCAATATGCCTAGCATCTGCTGCATGTATCGTCTCACATTCTCACCGAAAGGAAAAATTAATGCAACAGAGTGGCTTTTGGGTTCTGTTCCAAACATATACATCACTTGTGTTATATATTACCACAAAAAATCCAAGGCCAATGAAACATAACTCCCACTTAAAAGCAGCATTTTGCATCTAAGCAGCAACAGCAAAGGAAGACCGCGAATTTTAAGGTTTTTATTTAAGTAAATAGACCGTGAACCGTGAGCATCCACGAGGCTCAGACAGCGATGAATGACCAGCCGGCTTTGGTTCCGTTTTTAACGCCCACCCCAGCACGTCGCTCCTTCCCTCTGCCCAGAGCCGCCGGGCCCTGCGCTTCCGCGGGCCGCCGCTAGGTGGGAGCCGGTCCCCGCCCGCCGCCGCCCGCCACCGCCACCGGCCTCGGCTCCGGCCTCGGCTCCGGCCCCGGCGCGCTCCTCGGCCGGACGGCGGCGCGCGGAAGCTGGGGATGAAGAGAAGGGAAACTACTGTCGGGGGGCCGAAGGCAAAAAGCACCCGCGCCTTTCCCTTCTCACCAGACCTAACGCAATGAGGGCACTAAAAATTCCCCTCCCAGACTGGCCGGGCCAAGCCGAGGCCTGCCGTGCCCGACACGCCGCGGCAGGACAGGGCGGGCGGACAAGACCTCGGAGACGTACTGGTGCTGGTCCCGGGCTGCTTCGCCGGCGTTTCACAGCAAAATGGGAAGCAACGATATAGCCGATTTCAATTTCTGACTTTCAGAGTACTGGTCTACATGCTGTATTTTTTCATCCCCACTAAGACAAAAACCAGTGTTTTCACTGCATATTGAAACAAGTCAATAGAAAAAACACAAATCCATAAAATCTGGTAACCTCTTTTCCATATTTAGTTATGGCGTACATGCTGACTTAAAAGATTAACAATGTTATTGACAAACTGTCAATGACTGGTCTGTTAATTAATACATTGGACATTACTTAGCAAAGTTTTTCAAAGACACCAAAAAGTTACAGCTACTAGAACAAAAAACAACAACAAAAAATCATTAAATCTCAAACATGCTGTTGTTATTTTCAAGGATGAGCTCTCTACAGTTTGAAATTTCATTACAGTTTACCAGTACTGAGCAAATTTCATGTGTGAATTATCACAAGGCTGACAGCTTACAGCATCAAGAAATAAATTCCTGTCATCAGACAAACTTGTCAAGATCTAATCAAAACATTTCAAGTATGTAAGATAATAAATCATTAGCATCCATAACAGGTTGTGTGTTTTATATTCTAAAAAGGTACTTCTTCCACTCTCATTTGTTAGAAAGAATTAAAGTTTTCAACCATGAAGTCTACGTAGCAATGACAGCTTTTTGCCACTGCAAATGGATAAAGAGGTAAATACTGTATAATAACTATATCTTATTATTCTGTTTGTGTATATAGTATATTACTTATCTATGCATATAAATCTCTTACAACATATGAGCAGATGTATTTAATTTATCCTCTTTAAAGAAGATCTGATATAATAAAGGTGCTTAGCAGAGGGTACTTTTCCTATTCAAATGGCACATTTCCATTTATTCCAACACAGTCAGCCCCAGAAATTTTCAGAACGAATGAATAAAGCTCTGGAATTTCATGGTACTGGCTGAAAAAGGAAAACAGTGACCTTTAAATCTCTTTATCTACCTTCTAATTTTTGAGCTTTTAGGGTTGATGTTTACAAGCTTTGCTCTAGTCATTAGGGCTGAAAAGTCACTTAAAAGAACACTTCCTTGCAGCAGCACAGCTCCGGTAATTGTGACTTACAGACATACACCACGGGAATCGTGGTCCAGTAACAGGTGTGGACAAACCTTTTCCTTTCCTCTACTGTACAGTTGTTTTACTCACACAATATTACCTTTAATACTTCCTATAATGTAGCTAATTCAGGATTAAATGTATGCAAGGTTAAAAGAAGGACTGACTTGGGCTTTGTTCCTGAAATCATCCTTTGAAATCTGTGATCAACTGAGTTTCCAAATAAGGAAGGAAAAAAGCGCTAGCAGATGACATCTCAATGCAATTGAAATATTATTCTAGCCACATAGCAATTGTTCTCATTCTGCACCTCCACCTTGACAAACACAGTGCAGCTGTGGAATCAATAGGCAGTAGTTCAAATTCAATACCTCTGTGGTCTTGACAACAAAGAGCACAATCAAAGCAATCAATTTTTATACCTGTTGTTCCACTATGCCTCATTTCGTGTTAGTCTTAAAATCCCCTTCAAAAACCCTATCAGCCATACACCAAGCCATACCCTGACTCCCAGAGCACTTTTCCTGTCCTCTGGAGAAACGCCAAGCCTGCACCCTCCCAGCTATTCACCCTTTTCTGCTTCTTCAGAGCAGGGCTGGTAACAGCACTTCTTACAGTCCTCCAAAACAGCCCATGAATGGGGGGCCAATGCAAAAGCATCAGAGCTGGAAGTTACAGAACTGCGAGCAGCATAATTATGAGCTTTGCTTTTCCTGAATCGCCAGTAAGTTAGTATCTAAAGAAGTGACATCCCAGGGAAGAAGAAAGAAAGAAAATGCCTGGAGATGGAAACAAGGAGGGAGCAGACAGAACCAATGACCTATTTCAGGGCACCTATTAGAGGATGTCCACTGTCAGGAGAACACTGCAGATCTCCAGGGGATAGAGCGGACCAGAGATGGGGATGAACTTACAGGGTGGAGACTCAGCTGGGTCTTAAGATGGCTTAACACTTTATTGTGTGCAATGGGACCAACTAAGAGTTTACATCTAAAAATGATAGGGTAGTTTCAAACATATGAAGTAGCACTACAAAAACACTGATTAAATAATTAGGCAAAACATAGGAGAAAGTCCAACAGCAAGTACCCTATAAAGGTGAAACTACTCAGAATCAATTTTATATTACAGATTAAACGTATTAGTAAATGATGAGGGACATGGTGTGATTTGACTGGTTTCCACCTACTCCACAAAGGAGTTTGGCATTACATGTCCATGTATCCTAAAAAAAAAAAAAAAAATCACATTTTAAGAGGTAAGATAACTAATAAAAGAGTGCTGAGCTCTGACTACTTGGTCTGAAACACTATTTACAGGGTGCAGCTGTAATCCTTTAAGTAAATATGCTAGTTTATCCTAAAGGACATTTTTCCTTTAAGACCACCCTTCTGATGAGAACGACACATGAACATTCAAGATTTCAAACTGCCTCTTCTGACAGCACATCTGTCTCCTGGAGCACTGGTGCTGCCAGTACCCATATATATTACCATTATTACTTCAGCCAGCCTCCATGCCACCTGCTCTCTAGGTCAATGATATAACCCTCAAAATAGAGGGTTACATTTATATTTGATTTATATGAAGTGATAAATAGCATAAGAATATTTTAAAAGATTGTTGCACATTATTCACCCAGAACTTTCACAAGTAGAAACAAGTAACTGCTTTCACAGATCCTAAAAAATAAGTGTATTAAATCTTGCAGTACCCAAATGACAGGAACAGACTGTTCTGAAAGTTAATTTTTTGTATCAGTTCCATACTTCAAGGCATAATTATTAAACATGCAACTTGATCTCTACATGACAAAAGAAGCAGCAGATTGTCAGACAACTAGTTAAAAATGAACCTTGGGAAAGAAATTCAGCATCGTGGAATTTATAAAAAGCTGGTTTGAATACCCTCCTTCAAGAGAGTTCCTTATATTTGCTTCCCTTCATCTTAAGTTTATCATCTCAGATCAATGTAGATATAAAATCAGTTGGATACTGTAACATGCTACAGTTCAGGTTTCACAATAAGACTGGATCCTCACTGGACCTATCGTTTTTGAGGCAGCAAGGAAGCTAGAAGAGAAAATAAATTGGCCATTTTAAGCATCACTTTTCTGTTTACATAATATAGTTTAGTGCATAGATACTGAAAAATTATTCTATTGTGATCTTTTGTATACAGAAACTGCATCTGAAAACAGGAACATTTCAGGCAGCAGAAAGAGTGCTGGCTTTTTGCATACGTATATGCACACAATATGAAACGGAAATGAAGTCTGGAAATCTATTTGTTCATTGACCTACAATACAACCCATATCTTTTAAACAGATATGTGACGTGATACAAGTGTGAAGAAAACAGGAGCCCATCACTCAAAATTGTCACTTTCTCTCAGTCTTGTAATTTGTCCTTGAATATGTAGCTGCGCATATGGCACAGACCCACAGGCAAAGTTGGATGCTAGAGTCTGCGCTGATGGCAGCTTAAATGTAGTCCTTTCAAATTAAAGTGAGAACCACCACTACACTCAGGATGATCCATATTTTTGCCAGAGCAGACAGCATGATTCCTGAGATTGCCTTTGACCTTGGCTTTCTTGCAAGGTAGCTCACTATCATACCAGTTGGGACAATAGACAAATATTTTTACAGCTGTAACAGTAAATACATTTCAGTTAATAAGTTAATATTTCACAGATGATGAAATTCCACTGACACTCATTGACCTGGTACCATGCACTCATGTTTTAATATTTTTCCTTTGCTGACTATGTTTGCTTTAGGGTATACTACCAACCAGCAGGGGATTAATTAAATCTCTTTCTATACATAACCATTTGCATTACAGAAATGATATAATGAGGGTTGGAATCTCCAGTTCTGATGGAAAATACAACCTGGCTATGCAAGGACAAACCGTAATCCATCCATCAGATTAACAGGAAGGAATTTTTCATGGTGATTAAAAAAAAAAACCACCCCACACTAAGCTTCTCTTTCTCCTATCAGTATCTGTCAAGAAAAATAATTTCCTTCTTTTCACTGTATCATTGTAAATGGTTATTAAAAACAGTACTTCTCAATTTCTCTCTCTAGAAATGATTACATCTGAACTAGTTTCCCAAACTCATCAGCAAAGAATTTTAAACAGCAACACTAAAACCGTATCTGTATTGAATGTCAGATTAACCTATGGAATACGCTGCAGATATTTTCTATAATTTACTGACTTTTTAGAAACTAAATTCAGGATCATACTGTTAGATCATCTGCTTAGCTACAGACATGCTTAAAATACAGAAAATGAATACCCAAGCTCTTGCCAATATCATTCAAAATATTGAGAGGACACAGAGTTTAATTCCCAGACCTTTCTCCACACTGTACAGAATTTATGCCTGCAATCACACAAATCCTGAATTGCCACGGATATCTTAGTCCCAGCGCATCTTCCCATATGCCCAGTACCAGCCAAACTATCTGGAATAGCCCTTTCCTTAGAAATCTCACCTTCATGGCACCAGAGCCTTCAGGACAATGTGCGTGGCACTAGGATAGTTAACGGTATACCTGTTCACCCAGTGTTACCCTAAACATACAAGTTCAAAGCAAATTAAATGTATTATTTGGATTAGTTCTCAACCTCCACAGAAGTTATGTGTCAGTAAAAATGTCATTTGCAAAGTATGTTAACATATAAAACCAAACGGGGGAAATAAACCCCTCAGCTGTTTAACTAACAGGTGACCCTATTTCTCTACATAATCAGTTTATATCAGTCTTCAAACCCACAGATCACGAATCAGCCAGTGATGCATTCAATGTTTTTAGCATCTTCCAGCCTTTCTCTTCTCTTCAGCTTAGAAATTCCTTACTAATCAGGGGGAAAAAAAAAAAAGCAGCCTTTGGATTTATTTCAAATTACAGTTACTACAGAAGAAAATAAAGCTAAAAGCCCTTTAAACTTTAAGGAAAATTCTCAAACACAGCAAATTATTTTCCCTCCCCCACCAGCCTTCCTGCCTGGGCAACACAAAGTTCTTCCTTTGTAGGCAAAGCTAAGGATCCAGGTCACATCTGTACATTAACCTGTCAAGAATATATGCCTCCAAAAGTTGCCCACTAACCTTTCATATCACTTAACCTCAGGGCTTTCCATAAGATTAAGGGTATTGGTTACTTGACCTAAAATAATTCAGGAACACATCTCAAAACAGACAAGAATTCCCACTTTCCTCAGAATATTTTCAGTGCCCACTCAGATTGATATATTTTAGTAAGCTGAAGTGTCTACTCCGTATTTTGTACATCACATCATGTTTTCAAGCCCAAAATACAACATTATGCATTACACCATGGGCCAGACTGAACCCACACATGGTAACAAACACGACTGAAACCACACATCATGGCTTGGATAGGCAGATGACAATAAAAATGATGCATGCAAATGACATTCCCAAGTGGGTGAATGGAGAGTTGCCCAACCCCAGGAATAAGCCAGCTGCCACAGCTGAGCTACGGATTACGGGACGAGTAGGTGTCTGCAGCCAAGAGCAGGGTGGTACACACACATCCCTCGCTAGCCAGAGCAATGAATGACTTGCAATTCTCCAAGTCTCATTTCCTCCGCAGGATTCATTCCTATCTCTGTTATTCGGGACTAAGAGCACAGGGTCACTCTAATTTCATGCTATCAGTCAAGCAGCAGTCTCTTTCTTTTGAAAGTAAAGAAAACAGCTAGTTTCGTATTTGATTCCAAGCTTTTCAGCGGAGGTTAAACAGCGAATGGTTTCTGCAAATTAAAGACAACCTCTGAGAACCCTGGTCACATCAAGAATAGCAGGAACAGAAACTCACCTGTTCAGTCCTTAGATGTCAGCAAACTAATTTACTATCAACTTGATTGTTTTCCTCAAGGCTAAAAAAAAGTGTAGCAGCAGCCCTCTTCAAATACACTTGCCAAACATTTTTAACTGATATGTAGCACATAAAAGATTATGTTTCAAAGATGTAATTTCATTTGCAGGAAAAGGTAAATTTAAAGATTACAGCTTGAATCTTGCAACCCAGAGTCCTAGATGTGGCACAGAAGCATAGAAGAAATAGCAGAGCAGAAGAAAAAAGGTAGATTTGCTCTCGTAACAGACAATCCATAAATTGCAACAGCAGTAGCTTCAGAAGATTATGATAACTTATTCCCTGAAATAAACAATAACAGCTACCCAAAATGTGCGTATGGATCAATGAAATAAAAAGCAAGATGCATAGTAGTCCTCTGTAAATAAAATGCAGGTTATACTTTAAAACCTGAGAAATAACACCCTTAATAAATGCTCCAAATCTTCCTTATATGCTTTATATTTTTGCACAAATTCACCTAAGGGAGAGGGAATATTGAGAGGAATAAAGCACACAGCTTAGCTCATTAATCTTTCTCATTACTTAATTCTGGTTTCACAAGGCCATGAAGCAGATTACTGATCCACCCTATGTGTGAAACAGCCTGCCCAGCACTGAACAGTCATCCAAAATAATGGGAGCAACTGTTCAAAATTCTCTTTCATTTTGCCAGACTGCAGCAGTTTCAGAAATTTAAGTCAAAAGGTCACGTTCTACAAAATTTCAGAAAATGCAGAAAAGAGTGTCATCTTGGAGACATACAGGATTGCAGCTGTAACACTATTGTTAGAAATGGCTCTTAAAATTACTCTGTCTTGACTTGCACCAAGAATTCCTTCAAGACTGGGCATGCAATGATCACAAGGAAACAGTCACAGCTGCTAAAAATGCCAAGAGCATTACAAATAAACAAATCCAGTTTTATTCTCTCCCTTGTTGGCTCGTACTAATATTAATCTATGATTAAGTCAGTTGTCATTTCTACTATACACACATCTACTCCTTAAAAGGTTGTCTCTCAAAGAATTGACAGCTGACATCAAGGCTACCTGGCCACCAATTTGATTTATAAAACTCTTTAAACATCCTTTATTGAACTTAAAACTGAATAATCAAGCCCAGCATAATTTTGGTGAGTTTGGGGACCCTTCTGGCTTATCCTACATAAAAGTTATATAAAACAATGTGCATCTCATGAAAACTCCTGGACCTGCTCACCAGCTCATATCCATTCAGTGCACTGTTAATACATACTGTGAACAAAGATGAAAGGTTACAAAGAAAATTATATTGAAATACGTTGGTTGAGAGACAATCTCCGACACTGTAGTTGAACCAAGAAGAGGTACATGGTCAGCTCAATATTAACATCATCAGCAGTATCTCGCAAGAGTCCAAAGGGTTCTGTTTATTCTGTTAGGTTGGTTTCTCACCAACTCCCCAGTTGTAAAGTATTTGGAACCAGACAAGCAGAAATTAAGTTTTGGTGGTTGTTTTTGAGAGGCATTCCACATGTATCCAACTGCTTTGTCAACATTAGGCTAAGACTTTTAACACAACAACAGAATTTTATCTTTACAACTACTTCTCAACTAATTTAGACAAAAAGAAAATCTGTGTCAGACCAGTCTCCCAAGACAGCTGGACAGCTTGGCAACCCCTGAAATAAGGCCAAGTTTCCCAATAGTGAAGCTCTGGGAGAAAGTCCTAGGGAAGAGAAACTTTTTAGTTCCTCAAAAAGCCTCAACAGTGGAGGTGTCTCCCATCCTCCCCTAAAGCTGCAGCAAGACAATGCCACACAGATCATGTGAAAACACTCTCAGAAATTGAAAGCATAAGCAATCAATTTTAAAGATATTTAGTAATTAGTCCTAAAAGGAATTCCAAGCATATAAAGCTCCTTTGCCTTCATCTAGTTTATGACTGATAGCATCTGTAACCTCACGAGGCATCCATTAAGTTCAGTAGTTAATTACATCTGCTCTGACTGGACATTATTTACAGAACAAGCAGATGTAATTTTTCACTGCTTAGCTAGTCTACATGAGGCACTTCAGCTTACCCCTCTCAAATCATTGCTTCTCAACAGAAGCAGGGCAGGAGGGACAGGCAAAGGGTGCTCTGATCATTTTTTGCAAAGGAATAGTTAAAGGCCATCTTAATGAAGAAATCCACATGCTGAACACCATGTGAACATTTGGAATAAGCAGATGCCAGCCAGTATTTACATCTTTGTAAGCAGCCAACAGAATTTTAACTTCTCTTTTTGCCCTCAAAAGTGAATGGTCTCTGATATTCCTTATGTCCACTGGGCTCCAAACTGCAGCCAAACTGAAACATAAATCCTTGACAGAAGTGATGAGAGAAAGGGCTCTGTTGCTTCATTCCCAGATAATAAATATTTTTTACAGCAAAAGCCAATAGCCACAGAAGTTTTACATTTGCATTATGTGTAAAGGAAAGAGTCATCCCCTGGAAATATAAGGTGGTTACACACCTAGTGTGACTCATTTGAGAGTCATAACACAAAGTATTTCTACAACTACCTGTTTATAACTAGTTCTGGAAAACAATATTTTCAGTGAAAAACAAACATTAAATTGAAACATGCTCTCCTATCATCTTTCACACATACTTTGAAACAGGTATTTTATCTGTTTAGGAATATTTAAATTAACCATAAAGACAAAAAAGAGATTGGAAATTAGATGGTCCTCTCAGTTTTGATGAGGTAGAACTGTAATAACCACCAACCTTACCCTAATTTTAAAATTCTAATCTTGGACTATCTTAATTTCAAGGGAACAACACTGCCTGTCGTGTTCACATGTGGCAAGGCTCTGAAGGTGAAATATAAAATGTGAAACTGCGAAGTGGTGCTAGGCCAAACCCAAGATTAATTTACAGATCAAACTGAGTGTGGTGAAAGGTTTATATTGGTGTATGCAAGAAAATCTTCAGGCTTAGAGGAGGTGGAACGTATCTTGCAAAAGCCACAGCTATTGCTTTCAAAATGAAAGGCAGCAGAGCTGGGAACCATAGGCACTGACTGACCTCATCCCTGGGCATGTTTTTAAATAACCACATCCAGGCCTGTCCTTCAGGTATATCATAAATTGTGCAAATGTCAAGTGAATTAAGGTTTTTGGATCTCTAAGATTTCTCATATGAAAAAGCATGTGATACATCTAAACATCTTTCACAGATTTATTTCTGAACAACCTTACATTTAATACAGTTGGATAATTCAGACTTCCTTGGTGCCAAGAGATCTGTTTCAGAGTAAAGTAAAATTCATCCCCAATTAAAGTACGGGTAAAATACAGGCACTCACTCCCAAAGCACAGATTTGAGAAACTGCAGACTGTGCCTAATGACTTTTAGTTCTGATGGGCGATTAGTGTGCTCTGTAATGGACTGACAGAAACAGCTGATTCTATTACAAGGACATGTTCTGGCTAGGATTTTCTTTCTGTTGCATTTAAATTATAAATATGAACTCTCTGGAAAATATATGAAGAGAAGAGATATTAATCAATCTCTAAAACTTCTGTCTTCTACCATACTTCAAATTAGACCAAACACTGACTTCATCACCAGGAAAAGCCTCTCAGGTACTCAGGACTGTCTGTAGCCTCATTACTCTTCCTACTATCAAGCATAGAGTTCTCTTCATCCTCTACACCTTTTGGAAGAAACTGCAAGTTTTTTTCATTCAGGTGTTGGCTTCAAAGGCAGATTTTAAGGTATATTCCAGTTTGTACCTATGGGTACCGAAGAAATTTCTGAAGTCTTTGCAAGACTTGCAAATTCATCAAAAATTTTCATTGAACAGTCTTTTTCTCCAAAGAGGATTTGGGAAGGGGATTTTCCTGAACCTGACAGATCTCACAACAGCTAGGCTAATCAATGTCCTTGTTCACACTTCCAGGTTCAATTCAATGCATGGTTAGAGCACCCAGCTCACAATAGCTTCTGGGGAGTCAAAAAGTCTTTAATACATTGTTTTTAACTCATTGCCTTTACTGTACTGTAGGAGAACTGGAATACCAGAATCTAAGTCCATGCTTCTCTAATACACATTTCATACAACCTACAAAAAGTTATACATACTGTAAAGAAAAAGTAGTATGTAAAGTGTAAACCATATTACAGGCAAATTTTTCGTATATCCAAAAAATTAAGTTCAAAAGTGGTGCAAGCACCTAAAAAACATCTGTATACCTCTGCACAACTTTCTCACTGTTGTTTTTCAACAGTTTTGTTGCAATTTTCTTTTGCCTATCCCACTCCACTGTCAGTCAGCCCCAATTCAGTAGCTTTTCTCAGAGTAGAAGTTACAATTTTTATGTGCTTGCCACATACGTTAGAGGACATTTTGTACAAATAATATTTGTTGTAGATGTTAAAACACTCAATTTTCATGATACTTACTAATGACAGAAAAATTCTTGTAAGACTTTTCACAGAACCTTTTGCATTTTTATTTGAGAGGGATCAAATTACAAAAAGCTAAAGAGATAAAAGTTTAGTGACCATCTGTGAAGAAATAACCTAAATCGGTTGCAAAGAAAAGACCCAAGATTTAACTTTCCAATAGCAACCTTCTACCTATATGCTCTTTGGTATAAGTTGTCTTCTCCATCAAGAAAATCCTTAGTTTATTTCCTTTAAACGTTTAACTCATTAATCCATATTTAGACATTAACATTTTCTCTCAGACAGTGCTTCCACAAGCTGCATGACTCACCAAATTCTCACAAGTGCAACTTCAGCAGCCAAAACCAAGGATTAATAAAAGACTTAAAGTGATCCTGTAAAATCATTCATTGCATACACAAAACCTGAACTAAATTCTTTCATTCTCCTCTAAATTTACATTCTGTAATAACTGGTATCTTTCATTTCAATAAAACAGTTTAGAAATTGATAAAATAGTTCAAACATATTCTGACTTTTTTTTATATATATTTTTACTTTTCCATTTCTCACAAAGTAAAAGCACAGCAAAGAAAAGGAAAGATGGCGATTCCCCTTTAAATCCTGTTCCTGGGGCTAAAACATTATGCCAAATTCACTGCCGTATTTTAAGCATTTCAGTTTACTTAAGAGGAAGGACACACCTTCAGACAGAAACTTTCAGGATCTAAGGGTTTGTTTTTAATACAGACTCTGTTTGCTGAATTCAGAATTTTAACAACGGAAAGCAAAACCACGATCTAGTCCAGAAATTACAGATGACTGGCTATAGGGGGACTTAAGTAACATACATAAACACAACATAATCCCAGTGCAGCTTCTGGGGTTACTGCAGATTTACATATATGCTAAGTGACATTTTAGACTTAACATCTTAAATGGTCTTTTCTCACTTATATGATAAACAAGGCAAGTCACAGGTAACACTCTTGGTTTTTTCCACTGTTATTAATTCCCCACTATCTTTTTAAATAATGAATTAGACTATGACTTTTTTCTGCCCATCATTTATTTTTATAGAAGTATTTATCTTTGAAACAAATTAAAACATCAGCTTAACATTTATCTAAGAAAAATACTGAGATGGCTCACACAGAGACAAGAACTATCAGAGGTTTGGCAAAAAAAAATATGTATCTTCAGGAAAAAAAGGCAGATTTTCAGATATAGTAAGTCCGCTGTCTTACTAGGAGATGAGCCCCTAGCAAAGTGCATTGCTTTGTTAACATGGTGTTGGAATATATTTCAGCTGGAGGCAAAACAACTCAAATCATACTCCCTCCCCCACCTGAAGCTGTAAGAAGCTAGCCAGCATTTATGCCTAGTCTGCTCAAATTGCAATGTACAACTTGCTTAAAAAAAAAAATAAAATCAATAGACATTATGCCTACTTATTTAAAAATCAATAAACATTATAGATGAATAAAATATTCTTTTCGTTTTCCCAATAATTCTAATTGAATATTTATAAGCCTCTCTACCCAAGTTTAACATTAAATGCAGATGTACACAGAGCATTTAAATGTGTACTGGTTCTAGGAAGCAGAATCTGTACTGTAAAACAAACTAGAAAGAATTATTCGTAAAATAACTACTGAAGAGTACTAAACCTTATTTTCAGTCTTAATACTTCCAAGTTTTGCTCATTTCAGTATACTTAAATAGCATTCCACTGCCTGTGCAGTCGTAGAGGGATAATGAACAGGATATAAAACTGATAAAGCAAATGACTGACAAAAAGACAGTATTTTCAAAACAATATAGGGACCTCACTGCACAAATTTCCATTAATTTCAATGGAAAAAGTGGGAAATTAAGTTCATTGTACTGCCTGAAAATCTCCATCTGTGGTTTCCTTCACACCTAGCAGGCTTTTGCTTTCAGAGATTCAGGTATTCCTATCAAGGTGAATAAGTCCCTGGAACCTGAGAAAGGCAGAGAGAAAAAAAGGGCTCAAAAAGCCAAGAGGCAAATAAACAATATAATAGCAAGATACAGGAAAGGGAAATGAATCTGCCTACAATGCCAGTTAGCTGCCATGTGCAATACTGAGCAATGGAGCAAAGCAGAACTTACAAGTGCTTCCACATTAATTCTAGAAGCCTGAAAAATAAAACAAAGGTATATTTGGTATCGAACCACCACCCTCTTTAACAGGCATCCCACACACCTACCCACAGGAGGATAACCTATGGGATAGTGTTGTCAGTATCTACTTTTCAGGAATGATGGATTAAGATGTATGGGCAGGGAAGTGGCTCTGTACATGAAGTTTACCAGGATAAAAATATTACAGAAGAAAAGCATCATGGAATCTCTTTGGGCAGGAATCCCAGCCTGTAATAGCAAAAAATGCAGTTCCAGGACTGTGCTACCAACTCGCATATCAGGACAATGACAACAATCAGGAAACATTAAATAAGGTTAGGGAAGCTGCAAAGTTAGGACAAGTCATGAGAGTGGAAGATTTCAGTTGTCTTCACAGACTGAGCCAGTGCCTCATTAGGATAAGCAACAGAGGGAATATTTTGGACATAATAATTGCTTCGTGGAAGACCAGTGAACTCCAAGAAGAGATGCTATTTTGGATTTGTCTCTGGTCTTCTACATTCTTTTTAATTTTTAGTGCCCACAGCATATATCTTGACTGAGGTGCAGCATTCCTCCCGGGCAGACGCCTTCAGTCCCAAACATTTGATCAGCTCCCATCACACCTAATCTCTTCTTTTTACACTATTATGTCATCCACACATGGGGGCTGCTTAATCTCTTGTCTACCAATTCCCACACGTGGAGCTGGCAGGTATTACAGAGAATGTTATCACAGAAATCTTGTATTTCAGTGTCCCACTTGGCAACCTGAAGTTAGCCTCAAGAGTATCCCTCTGCAACCATCCTACATCAGAAATCCATTTAACCGCATTTCACAACAGAATCTCCCACTACCACAATCAGCTTCCCTTTATCCTTAGGGATCACCTCTGCTGCAGGACCCTCCTCAGTACAGAAGGATACAGTGACATCACCTAGAAGGTGGGTTTTGTCCAAAAGATTGGGTCCATGCTTCCCAGCAGGTTGCCCTCTTTTTCTGAAATGCACATCCTCATCAGCAGCCCAGAGGCTGCCACAGTTAAGATGGGAGTACCCTATCATGTCTCTGTAGGCCTCATCTATGACCCTCTCTGCTAAGTTGGTCCAGTTCAGCTACTTTCAGCTTAAAAGACCAACTCTATTTTCTTAGTGCTGGGAGCTCCTTGAGCTGCATGCACACTTTAAAGGCCTGCTCCCTGACTACATAATCATATATTTTGCCTTCTCTGCAATAACTGAAGAACCCTTCACTTACACACTAGATTTTTATTTGTATCTTGTGTTTAAAATGTGTTAGGTATTGGAAGCTAGTATTAGTTAAGCTTCTCCTTGAATTAAGTGATTAAGATTACTCTCTTCCCACCCTATTCTACTTTTATTAAGCAAATTAGAAACAGGTGAGATATATCCAAAAGCATGTTTGGTTTGTTGTTTTGTTGGGGGGGGGGGGGGGGGTGGGGGGGGGTGGTGGTGGTGGTATGCTGACTTGAGGCATTCTCTCTCTTCACTGATGACAGCCAACCTTTTTGTTGTCCCCTGTTCACTGTACAAATTAGAAAATTCTGTTACTTGCACTCCTGCATCTCTGAATAGGCTAAGCATTCTCAGTATCTCATATGCTCAGACAGAAAGCTGGGTAATGTTTTAGGCATGTGAAACATCTTACATACAGAAGTAAAACACACAAATGCAGAAGATAAGAAGTAAATTATTTTATTACAGCAAAATGTTAGATAGGAGACCTCAAGGTTTTCCATTAATTCCAGCACACAGCACCTTAGTAGACACTGCACAAGACCAAACATGCAGATTTTCTGTAAATCCCTGGCAGTGTAAGGAATTGATTAGGTGAGTGGTCAACACAATGCCAGAATCGATAATATACACAACTAACTACTCATACACCCAACATAAGGCCAAACTAGCACCAATTTCAAAAAGGATAGCGGAGCAACTGTGAACAGTTCACTGAAGACAATATACAGCTGGAGTCTGGAAAAAAAGGCAAACAAGCTGTCAGGCAGCGTCAAGAACAGGATGGAACATAATATGGAAATTATTATAATGCCATTAGCTCAATCAGAAACACATCAGCAGCTATGATGCCATGTCTGGTTCTGGTCATGTCATTCACAAAGACAAATCCCAGACTCCTAGCCGAGAGAGCTAGCTACTATTCTTAAAATTCATTTTCCTATGTAATATATACTTGAGACTGAAACTAGAAAAAAATTCCAAGCACCAACTTTAAGGAACAAGTTTTCGGAAGAAAGGAAATAACTTGTCCTTCTAGCCAAAAGAAGAGACCTAGCTTCAAAGGCCTGCAGTGTGACAGCATTGAGCAGTGCCTTCCATAGTTCAGCAAGGAGCATCTCCAGTTCATCTAAAAGAAATGAATATTCAAAGGCTGGCAGCCATCATTCCAGCAAACGTAGTCTTTGGCTGCAGTGAGGACAGTCTCTTGGATTCATTGAGTAAAATCAAGTGAGAATTTCCATGGAAGGAAAGCTACTCTGATCAAAGGACAATGCTGGCACAAGAAAAGATGCATATAAATGGATGCATGTAAATGTGCTGGAAATGGAAATTAAAAGTTTCTAATTTTCAGGAGACCATGCTTCTGAAACAGTAGCAATACAGATTATGAAGTACCTACATTTTCTGTGGTCCTAAAGAAATACAATTGGACAGTGTATATACATTATTCCATACATATGTATACGCACACACAATTTCTATGATACACACGCATACAGAGAAATTCTGTTTTCTTGGGATAAATGGAAAGCTCACACATTTTGATTTGTACATATGCAAACTTCAAAGAAACCAGAAAAGCAAATTTTGTTCCAATGCACTGATGCAGCACAGATTGCAGTATTATTTATAACACCTTCTTTCACAACTGACTTCTTTCTTTGGAAAACAAAAGGCTTAAAAGCCACAGGTTTCTGGAATGCATTTTCTAGACGTGCAATTTATGGAGGCATTCAAAAACAGTCTACGATATATATAGCAGGCAAACTGTGAAAGCTTAGCACAAGAGGAATTTTCCTAATCTGCTTAAGGACAGGATTTTTTTAGTGGCAACATGGCCGCTGCTATATGCCTGTGTTTCTCTGCACTAAGCCTGTTTGCTTTTTGTTTTCTGTTTAGTTTGATTCTCTGGGGGGGGTTAATTGTTTTTTGCTTTTTTGCCTTCTTGGTAGGATCGCTTTATTATCTGATTTTACGGCTGCCATTGCCATTTTCTGTCAGGGCACTTTTTTGTTTGTTTTGTGGCTCATCTTCAGTTAATCCTCTCTAGTTACATATAACATTTTTGGCTTTTTGCTCCACTCTGTTAGTACAATGTGCTACAAAAGTTACCTAGCTGCAAGACTATCAGCCCCAATTTTCAGGAAGTAAAGACTACAGAAGGATCTGCCTGCTGCTGATACACTGATGTCCCAGCTGAAATACTTCTTAAGCCACAGATGTGTCATTTGGGATGGATGGAGCTAAATCACATCTTTTCACAAGAGGATGCACTGCAGTACTAGGAATCAAACTGGTGAAGACGACACAGTGGATCAGGATTTTTTCCAGAAGAAAGAGCTACCAAGAATCCAAAGGGTTTCTCATTTGACTCCATTCCACCAGCAACTATCATGAGCGGTTATTTCAGGTTTTTGCATCTCTAAACAATAAGGCTTTCACCATTGAAAAAAAGAATTAGCACTTCTATGTTAATCAGTGAAAATGTTTACTTTAATTTTGACTTGGTTATTAAATTTCATGTTACACATACTTATGATACGGACTTTGCAAATACACCGGTTGATCAATCTCCACCATTAATACTGCAATAAAAAGAAGAGTGACAGGTCTCTCCTGATCAGCTTCTGGAGATGAAGATGCAAGCTTTATAAACTGAGAAAGGATTATTTCAGATCTTCTAACGCTGATTGCTGGCAGTGTTGTTAATTCATCAGGATCTTGTATTGCTTGTAAAAATTAAAATTCTATGTACTTTGGAGAAAGTTCTGCATTGTCCACCACCAGGAGACAAAGGGAGTCTATACGCTATCTGGCTATTCTTTTAGTACTAGCTGTTGTTATGTCTTGTGCATCAGAAGGTAACCTCCCACATCCAAAAATCAATTTCTTGTAAAATTATGTCACTGGTTGACCGTTTTTCCCACTTTTGTCTTCTGCAATGTTTTTCTCTGTTGAAAGTTCAAAGTGTGCTTAGCAAGTGTTCTTATTCAATATTTTGCTGTCAGTGGAGTTCTAATCTCTTTGCTGCAACCAGGAGTTACCATCATAATCCCGGTGGCATATTGGATGCCCTTACAAATTGCAATGAAGTTTTTCCCATTGTTTTGAGATTGTCCTTGAGGAATAACACAAACAGTCTTATTTCTCAGTTAATTCTCAAACTGCCTGCAAACCAGGCTGTGGTCAAACTATTGCGAGTGGTCAGGTAATGACAGGACACAAAGCCACTCCATCTCAGTTCAGATGCAGTAGCTAGCCACGTGCACAGCTACAAGTCCATTACAAGCCTTACTTACATTATCTTCATTAACTTTCTTAACATTCGCCTGCTCTGGTGAATTCATCTGATGTTGAAAGCTGACTTCTGTTTCTGTTTGTTCTGAGGTTGGATTTCCATCAAATTTGCAGCTATGTCTTTAATCTTCCAGACCAAAATAGTATAGATTAATTTTTACCTGGATCAAAAATGGGGGACCTTATTCACATTAGTAACGTTAGCACTTTTCTTCTAATGTTAGTACTAATGTTTATACTTTTCTTGTTCAGCTAATACTGTACATTGTCCCCTTATGATAGTTCTACTCTGTATATAGTCAATCCTGTGGCATTAAGTGTATTAACTATGATAAATGTTCTATGTCTTACTTGATAGTCATATTTTTAGTTTAAAATTTTCATGAGCTGATCTCCATGTTATGATTTTATATTTCCACAGGACTACTCATATAGCTATTACATGAGTTCTTTAAAGAATTATGATTCACATTCTGGTATCTCTTACACTATTTAACATGTGTCAAAATAAATAGTAGAAAAATCCTTTTTAATGCAAAAGAATATCTGCATGGCTATTTGCAAAATCTTTATCAACTGAAATACTATTTGAAGATTTCCATTCCAAAGCAATTACCACTCCTGCAGAAGAAAGCAGCTGATGAAACAGGGGGCAAAAAAGATCAGTACTTAATCCATTATCACATCCCCGTAATGCTAATCTAGGTGTAAGATTAATTTGTACTTCAAACATATTAAAGCAGCAAAGTAAGATTTGCTTCCAGAAATGTTCAAAAGACAGTATATCCATATGATCAGATTCAACATTCACTGCAACCTTTCTTCCATAATATGCATTTGAAACCAACTCTTTCAGTTTATAATTTATCTCGGAAGTTTAGTAAAAGATAATACAAATAGATGGTGTACGGAAGCATTTACAAGATCCAAACATGGATTTTAATATGGGAAACAAAACTTAACCATTCACTAGACCTTCTTCTCTAATGGGGCAAGTCAAAGACAAGGAACATATTTCTAAAGCAATCCATTTAGTATCTCTCTCATATAAACTTACAAAATTATTTCAAAGTAGCATTTTGTTTGTTTCCATCTATGATTTTTTTATTCTTTTTAATTCTATAGTTTTCCCCAAGAACTCGACAGCTACTTGATAGCTAGATGGGTGGATGGTCTTTTTGTTCCTAGTAGTCCTTGGTTTAACATTTCAACATTCATTATTCTCATATTACCTCATTTTTAATTAAAACAATTTCCTCTGAATTTGATTTAAAATTTTAACCTTTAAAACTAATATCATGTTCTGATTCTATGAATGTTTAACTCTACCTTATTGCGCTCTCAGCTGTATTTTATAATCTTTAGAGTTACTTTGATTCCCTTGTCTACATTTTCCAAGTACAAGCCTTTAAGATGCCCTCCATCTGGAAAATCTTTACTCCATTCAGGGAATTAAGCACAGTCTTTTGCTACAATTTAAAATATATTTGCACATATTTTTATATTTTGTCTGAATAATTTTTCATTTTCTGTTTCTATGTGGTTTTCCAGCTGCTATGAAGCACGTAACGTTTTAGGAGTACACAAGTTAGCAACAACACAAATTCCAAACGGAAGATTCAGAGGGGAAAAAAAAAGAATAATAAGTATTTAACAGTAAAGTGAATGTTATTTCAAACTGACCAAAAAAGGTATCTTGTTCAAATGCATCTGTTTGCATGGTTGAAAGGCTGAGAGAGCAAGCAAAAACAAGATTTGTAAGAGAGGCAAGTTAAGTAAAAGCCTACCGTATTGCTCAAACTGTTCCAAAATATTATGCTTATAACCAATTTCTAGCCATAACGTCAACTATCAATCACTATCTGTTAGAATAAAATCCTTTTATTAGTGTATTTTTGCTTTTTTAAAATTGATACACATCCAAGACTACAAGTGGAAGATAACGTGGGACATGGTTGACATTTAGGAAAGAACCCCCATTCATTTCAGGAGTTATAGAAGGTTTTTTCCCCTGTATTTGTATAGCATAATACAGTACTTAAACCTGCCTGTTACACAAGTAATAAACAGGAATGTCATTTACTCCAGTTTTTTGAGAGTCTGTTAGAATTGACTCAGTATCTCAAACTGTTTGAGCACTTGCAGCTTTCACATACAATTTGGGTCACCCATCCTTCCTTGTCCTAACAACAACTTGTTCCACACAAGACAACTGCAAATTTACGCCACTTTTTGGTTCACGAAAACAAACTGTTCTTTTCCTCCTTTTTATAAAATTTAAAAAAAAAAAAAAAAGCCAAATCAACTAACTCCATAAAAACGCTCAGCAGACCCAAAAGCCCAGCCCACATACAAAGGTAGCCTATTTTTATTTTTACAGCTAAATATCTTGCTGTATTTTTTTATTTCAAGAGAGCAGGGGGCTCTTGAAATACCAAGAGGAATTATTTTAATGCTTTCTCAAATCTGCCTCCTAGGAGTTTAGAAGCACTAATTCTTCACCAAGAATACTTGGGGAGAAATTGAGTTGGCTAGCTTGGGGGGGGTGGGGTGTGCAACTGTTCCATTTAAAACATCACTTCTCTTCTCAAGTGGTCAGGTTTCATTTGCACAATACACCCTGCTGCCATTAATTTAGCAGCCCTCTAATCAAGCTCACTTCCTGAAAGAAAAGTAGAGAATATTGAAATTATTGTTGTTAAACTCCAAAGTTTTCAGAAAACAAAAGAAACTTAAGCTGGAAGCCTCCTTTCGAGTCCCATTATGTAACATGCACAGTTCTGCGATGCTGTTTGACTTCACCTGCAGAACAACTAGAATCTGCACACTGTGGCTTAAGGATAAATGAGGAATAACAAAGGGAGGGAAAGCCCTCTTGTGAGAAGGCTTTAATTTGCCTACAACAGGGAATTTTTGTAAGTTCAAAAATAAAATAAAAATAAGTAGTCATTTCTTGAAATACTCACTTTCACCTGATACTAGTGACCAGAGCATAAAGACACCCAAGAAATCAGAGTTCTCAAGAACCCAAGACACCAATACTGGACTGCTTTGTTTAAAATATCAGTGTCTATATTAAGGGTATTTAAATTCATTTTACTTCAGGAAGAAACTAGGTCACCTGAGGATTAAGGAATAAATGAATGAAAGCCATACACCAACCTCTTAAACAATAAGAAAACACAGTTGTTTCTGGTTGAAAGGTGAAGTTAGTAAAACTGTTTGTTAGCATTATATTGTCTGCCAAAAAACACAAGCAAGGAATGGAAATCACTTCATCCAGTAATTCACTTGGTAAAAGACCAAGAGAACTATTGCCTCTCAGAAAGAGGTAAAAAATAGAAAGAAGTTACATGCCAAGCAGTAACTAGACTAACCTTCTCTGAAGTCATTGCAACTTCACCTCAAATGCTATTTCATTTGATTTTTTTAAAACAGAAAAAAAAAATGGTTATCTTGTGGTACAGAAATGCTACACAAAACGATGAAGTTATATGTGCAAATAATGCAAGGCAAGTTCTACCCCAAACCCTCCTCATTTCACTGCCTTCAATTTTATGCAAATTATGTGAGGGCTAGCTTTCAAGAAATCACTCTTTTTAAAAAGTATGGGTTAAGTACATGGAAAATTGGCAGTTCCCAGCAACAGCACATGAAGCTCCCCTTTTAGACATGTAGATAGATTTTTTACCTGGCTACAATCGCCTCCCCATCACTATCAAAAAGAAGGAATTCTCTTACAGTACCATTTTTAGGTAACTCGTTTCACCAAGATCGCTGCAATCCACACAACCAGGCAAGGTACAAGCTATTTCTCTTGATTCATGGTAAATCAATATTATGTTTCCAGCACCACACAACTAAATTACATCTACTGCATCTGCTGCTGAAAGCTATGTAAGGGCATGGTTTTTCTTTAGTATTTCATTTTTATCAGTCCCAATAGTATTACATTGCATTCTATGTTATATTATGCCTTAACAAAAATGATTTTACTACATCACTCCATCATCTGTCTAAACTTAATCAAGCACAACATTGCTTTCTGAAAGTCTACAGTAGTCTCATGTCCCTGAGGGGCTTTCTTCATGGTAGCCACTTTGGAAGAAAAATATCAGCCCAGCACTGTCAAACTATCAAAATTTACAAGCAAGCAGTCACCAGCACAAAGCAAAACTGTCCCCGATCATACAGTTATTAAAAAATCTTTACTATTTGCCCATTTCAATACAACAAGTTTTGGGTGCTATTTCATAAATAAATGTTTTAAGACACAAGTTGAACAGAACTGCCAGGTTTAGATTTGGCCCACAGAGTTCTAAGGTAGGGCCTGCCAAAACAGTCAACAAAGCTAAGAACATGAAGCTGCATGACATTCACATTTAAGAAGGGAAGAGAAAATAAAAGCTAGAAAAACAAACAGTAAATGACTGGAAACCATTAGAGAGAATAAACTGTCAGCCCAGAGTCTTTGTAATCCTTATATCAATCTGACATGTAAAACCACTCATGTCCCTGTTTAAGTCACCTCCAATCATTTTCTTGTCCTTACCTCACCACAATCCATTCCTCCAGCCTTTAAATTTATCCTCATTGTTTAAGTTTAAGACCCTAATCCCCTCCCAACAGGCATCCAACAATTAGCCTCCACAGGGATCTCTTTTCTAGTCAGTACACATTCTTCCACCTTGGCCAAATTATTCACTACAATTATGAAAAATAAAGCTAAACTACACATATTTCTGCAGAGAAGGAGATCACTACATATACCTAAGGACAAAAAGCAGCATAATATTGGAAACACTTTATAATAGTCTGAGGGCCACAAATTTGCTGGGAAGGAGACAACCATGGGCTTGGCTTGTTCTATTTCTAACCACTGTAGCCTAGAGTCATTACCAGCATGTACAAGCCACAGCTCACAGAACAAATGGAGCAGAAAGGACCTTATTCACAGACTACACTAACCTACCCCAATGACATCTGATATAATTTCATCTTTTTGGCTGCCAATACAAGTGACACTTATTAGCCTATGCTGATATAAAACAAGTGATAAACATCAAAGTCAATTAATATTTTCATATTTTTATGAAAGTAATTTAAAAGTAATTATATCAGCTTACAGTTGTTTAAGCTATGCCATACAATAGGCAATAATTATATTCATCCTCATTCCAAACATGATTTTATCACACTGATATCCAAAAGCATTTTGGAAAGAGAAACCTTCAGCTACAAAAGCATCTGTTGCACCAAAACAATTTTATTTAAAAGGACCATTGCCATTTGCAAAATGAGTCATTTATAGATTTGACCAAAGACAGGTAAAACCAAAGTTGAACCACTTTCCATCCAGAGAATTACTTGTTTGTATTCATAGATAAAGTGCTGCTAACTTCAAAGCCCTGATTTTAATGATATATATCTCATCTCCAAAGAGAAACAATACAAAACCATAAATGCAATTATTTATTTAAGAAAGAGTAAATTCATTAAAAGGATATCTTCTGCATAGAAACTGGAATAATTAAACTCTTTATTCACTATATTATGAAAAGCCTGCAATAGAACACTTCACCCAAATGCCCACAGCAGACAACGTCAGGATGCATGGAGAAATGGACCTTATTACCTTCAGACATAGCAATAAAATTAATATGGAAGAATAGTTAAGGACAGTGAGGCTGAATGTTAGAATAAAGACCAATAAATTCTGAAACAACTTAATACTTTTTACTAGATATCATTCTTGATCCTTAAAGTAAAACGAGAAACTTCAAAGTTTAATCATATAGAAGCATTTATGTAAAATGCCATGTATTATGTATTTATGCTATAGTACGCAATAATTGAATTCAAACTGAAATTAGCTTTCTAATATAGAATAAATAAGACTAGCAAATTCAAATGACTAGATGCATAACCTACCAGTCTTTCTTTTGGGCTCTGAATCACAAAATGTGATTTGTAGTAAATTTTCCAATAGAGATAATGATTTAAAAACTCATAAGCCAAGTTTAAGGAACTCTGTGCTCCATTATTTACAGTATAAATACAATGTTTTCACAAGATATGAGTAAAGTGAAAATGCATATTTCTAAAGCATATCTGGCTACATTAAACCTAGTCTAATAAATTATTTCCATACCACTTGCATTTCCTGTATTTTTAGGTGGCTTTCATTTTGTTCAGCAGTTACTTTCAAATGTGCCACTGATAGCCAGGCCAGAAGTTATACTACTTAACCTGCATGATAATTAAGAAAAACCTTTAACAAGTAGAAACATGAACATTCAGATTGCAAAATTTTAGTAAATCCACCAAAGCCAACCAATTTCTTTGATTCCTGAAAGGGTATGTAAACTTTAAACAGTTAGTTCCTGTAAGAAAAAAGGCAACTAAAGCGTTTTCACAGATTTGAAAATTCAGAGTCTATCCACACAGTTGAACACAAACTACAGGGAATACCTGAACTGTCTTGGATGCTGAGAGAAAAATAGTTGCATTTGAACACTGCTCTGGTAGGCAAAGAGACTGCTGCTCACGTAGCTGCTGAATAAAGTAATTCAGATACCTGCATCTCACTGCTGTGCTAAGAATGTGTATCAAAAAAAGTCTAGGGCATGCAACTCCTAAAAATAAATCCCATTTTAAGATTTAATATCATATACTTCAGAGAATAACACAAAAATACCACAAACATTTTGCACAGACACACTTTGGTGTCTACAAGTTACTCCATATTTTTTAATAATAGCTTCTAGAAATTCAAGAACAACTAACCTTGAAAAGCCTATCCTGTCTTGATCCCAGAAATGGTGAAATCCCGTACCTTCTAGAAGACCCATCAATACTAGTGGCTTGGGTAAAGCAATTTAATACAACATAAAAGAGGAACAACTGCTAAATCATATGGGAAATACTGCTACATATTTACAACTGACTGTAAATGTCTCTTGACATTTTAGAGAGCCTTTTCTAGGTGTTATTAAAATACTGCAACTCATAATATACTTTTGTCATTTATTTGACTAGTAGCCAGAATTTACAAATATTCAGAATGCAAAGAAAGATACTTCATATTTATGCCTTTAAAAATATGAGAGGACTACCTGCCCCCAATCAATACCAATAGCTTTTCAAAATTAGATTTTCACTTGGCATATTTTAATTAGGTTTCCTTTTACAAAAACCACTATCTTTCAATGTATTAGAGAAACTGAAGAGGCAACCATAATCAGCAGAACTGACAGGAAAATAAAAAAGTGCTCTAACCAATTTCAACTTCTAGGCTGATGACATAAGCCTAGAAGCAAAATACATGCTGCCTCACTGCAGGACATTTCTTCTCATTAAAGAGGTAAGTGGGTCTGTGTAAGCAGTGAAGACTATTAAAGACAAGCAGATTAAACACTAGTTTTGCAGCACGGTAGCAGCATGTTATGTTGCTAGGTTGGAGAACTGGCTTTTCTTTTAAGATTTGGGATTTCCTGCATTAAGCAAGTACAAAATGAAGTGAATATTAACACAAGTGAAGCACCCCAAGTGGCTAACAGTGAGGAAAAGAAACAAAAGCCACTCCCTATACAGCAAACCCTGCAACTACCAGCAGCAGCAAAAACTGTTCATCGTGCCCTCCTGGCAACAAGCAAGTCTATCAAGCAGACACTATCAAGGCAATGAAATGTATGAAAAAGATATTACTGTTTATCTTTGGGAAGAACCCCTTTGTCCAACATTTACTTAGACTGAGATGTGCACACATACAACCCTTCTTTCATGCAGTCATCTGCTAACAAAACCTTTCTTCCTGAAGTAGTAGAATTAATTACTGGCATTTTTATCTTTTCTCACAGGGTGAAAAGAAAAAGTTTAGTTTGGCTATACAAGCATTCACAAAGTCCTTACTGACAAACTGAAAGCACTTATTTAAGCATTACTATAGCAAATTATCAGACTAATTTAACAATACCCCGAAGACAGCAGCTAAATGCAATCTTTTCTGCCTGAGCAAACCATTTAACCTTTTATCCTTGTCCATATTTCAAGGACTTTTTATTCTGACAAGCTTTCACGTTTTTCCCTTGGTGTATTTTCTAATGTCTTCAAAATGAATGCCAGAAGTGTATTCTCCCCAAACTCAGTTCCATTTCTCACTCCATTGCAAAGTGGACCACAAGCACCAATCCTGAAAAATCAAACCAGTGTGAAAGCTCACATGCCAGGTAGACATCCACCAAAAATCAATGATGCTCCATACCTCTCTGAGCATGAATCCTCAGTCCTACAATTGAGATGTAGTATACTCACACACATCATAATCTATTTTCCTAGGTTATAACATACGGCATCCAAGCACAAGATTATAACAGACTCACATAATAAAATCTCACAATTTGTTTCCACAGAGTTTAGTCAAAAAAAGTTGTTTATGACTGATCTAGTTAATGAATTCCAGTAACCATTAATCTGTAGTCAGTGTTTCCCAATCGTTCTTGTCCTCACTCAGGTCCCTTCAGACACTCCACCCAAGCAAAACACTGTCCAGCTAGTCTGGACAGCCACAGCTATTGACCAGCCAACCTATGTATAACAGCAAGTTCATTTGGCCTTCACCACTGTGCTAACACGAATGTGAACCCCTCTCCTTCTGTCAGCTGCTAATTTTCACAGAAGCTGAAGAACTTAAGACTATCTTTTGGACATCTTCTCCAGACCATATTTTAATTAATTTTACGTGTTGAAAGTTTACTGTGAGAATAGGAACCAAGTCTGAGCATAAAATCCCGCTTCTTTTGGAAGTTAGCCTAGAAATATGACTTTTTTCTAAACTAATATTTTTAAAAGAAAAACAGTATGCTGTTTCTTGTATCCTAGATAAGTCTATAATTTCACTATCTGCATAAATCATTTTTATTTATCTTCTCATATTACCACCTCTTCTTCAGATGTCGATATAACTGGTGACTGCCTACATCATCACTGTTGGAAGCCCTTCAGAAGACATCTGATCTGTGGATTCAGTTATGTTCCTGGTAAATCTGTAAGCAGTATAAAGTAAGTCTTTAAGCAAAAAAATCTAAATTGGAAAGAAAATGTGATTATGTTCCACGGGAAATTTGGGGGATTTTTTGGAGTTCTGAATTCTTCAAGTAACTATAATGACAAGTAACTACAGAAGACCACCCTAAGTTATTCCAGACTTAAAATGTGAAACTTTACACCCAAGTTTCTAATGTTATCTTCCAGATATAACTTTCATAACTCAAAGAAATATCCACATTTTTTCTAAACGTAATTTCAATAAAATTGTCTTTTTTCTTTCTAAAGAACACTTAAGCTTGAGCTTTCAAATCAGACCTGTCAGCTTTGCTTTGATATAAACATAACACTGCCATTCTTCTGTTGTCTTAGGAACAGAGCAAAGCCATTATTCCAGGTGTACATGACAACACTACTGGTAATTACAGGAAGCAAGCATACGCACCAGTGTTTAGCTTGATTAAGAGAAATATTATCCAATTTATACTGTTTATTATTCAAAGATTTTAGAAGAATGCCATTTAAAACAATCCCCTCAAAGATTATGAGGAAAGATGCTCAAACTTTTTTTTATCTGAATTTGTGAGGGTTCTTTCCCTTTGTTTCTTTTAAATACATAATAGGTATCCCAAAAGGATATAAATCTCTAGTATGGGAGAGAAACTAATCCCCTTCAAAACCTGAACATTTTCTTTCGTTTCAGCATACTTTCCATTGTCTCCCACCAAGCCTCAAGCACAAGGAAAATTACATAGTCCAGGCCAAACCCCAAACCAAGGCGAACAATATCCCTGGCCAGACCAAGTCTTGTTTGTGGAACACTGAAGTGAGGATCTGGGGGAGTGAAGGGAGTTTAAAGGGGGGTGCAGAGTAACTGAAAGTTATCAGATGCACAGCTCAGCATAGCACTAGAAAACACGTAAGTCAAGAAAAATGCACCATGAGAATCAAAGGTGTAAAGATAAGAGTAGTCCATATAATTTTAAAAAGCGACTCAAAGTCAAATTTCTTCTAAAGGCTGTAAAAGCAAAGCTAGATTTCTCCTGGGAGCAGGTGCCAATATTTCCCATAGCAGGATACCTTGCAGCAGGCAGTTCCAAAACCTCAAATCCAATAGACTCATAATATCTGAAGATTTCACATGTGTATGTATGCATGCATTTTTATGCTAAATTTAAAGTTAACCTTTAAAGTTAATTTAAAATCTATGTATTAACCTTTCAGTTAATACATATTTTGAAAGTTTTAAAAAAGCAGAAAAAACAAACAACAAAAAAGTCAAACTGAGTCCCATTCACAGTCTCTCCTCACTGTAAACAGCTTCTTTTCCTTTATAGAACACAATTTCTACTTTTAACTTTTTATAAAAATACTGTAAAAAACAACATTCTTACTAACTGCATGTTTTACTAGATTTTGTAACCAGCTCTGTAGCCAGCAAAAGATGTCTTCACTTAATTATGAAAGACACTCTTAAGAAAACAAAATTGAAGAGCATGTCAATTTTCAGGGTCTCTAAATTATGTCCAAAGATGTCCCAAGGAAGGTTAAAACTGTACAGAAAACTGAACAGTACAGTAAGCCTTCTCTTGTTAAATGTATTGAAGCTTAAGAGTTTCTGTAACCACTGATACCCTGATTCCCTTTCCCCATAAAACAAAACAAAAAAGCGTTCAGTCCTTTGAGTAAAATAAATAAGTTCAAAAACAAGTCCACCAAATATTCCAAGATTATATTCTCCTTGCCCTATTTCCCACCCCCCGCCCTGGAAGGAAAATGTAAGATTTATCTTTAGAATGAAAAAATCATTCTACTGGGGTTTTTTTTAATATTTTTTATATATATATATATATATATATATATTATTTTTTTTAGCCAAACTTGCTGTGTAGTAGAAAACACTAGCCAAGATAAATACATTCTACTACTGTGATGCAGTTTGTGTTTCACATCTGCACTGAAACCAGCACAGAAAGAGTCCCACAAAGTAAATTAACTAGTTGAACTTAACCCAAATTTCAGCAGAAAATGAAAGGTGGCTAACACTCTGTAGGAAGATGTGGATGCAGAGAACTGTGGTGATGATAATGTCCAACCACATCTGAATATTGCTCAAGTACCACAAATGCAAAATATAAGCCCCATGACAAGTATCTGAAATTTGGAATATCACACTCTCCATTACTTTTCTTACTTGCACTTACTTAAAAGGATTTGGGGGATAGAAACTCTAGTTTCTTGCACGTGTGAGAAGAATAAAAGCATACATGCAGCAGCTACTGCAATGCAAAAAAAAAAAAAAAAAAACCACAAATTTCTAGTACAATATGATGTTCAAAATACAAGCTCATCTTCACAGGGACTCACTGGGTACTACTACTTGTCATCTGTACAAGAATACCAGCAACAACAAATGATACACATGTATAGGCAACAATAGCAAACCTAGGTAGCCTCATAACATTTGTGGCCAACATCATGATGTATGTTACATCATGACAAATAACTAAAAACCCACAGATCTCTGCCCAAGGCAGCAGAAGCAGCTCCACCACCTGCATTAGCACTTGTCCCTAGGCATTACTTAGTCCAAGTTCATTACCTAAAATGAAAGCCTACAAATTAAAAGAATATGCCATTATTAGAAGCACTTTCTCTGCCTTCTGTCAATACTATTGCACAGCTACATCAGACTGCGAGCATGCTATGTGCGTGTGTGTGTGTATTTATATGTATACATATTTACGCATACACAGAAAATCTGATTTGCCCCTCCTGGATCTTAATTTCCACATATTTCACTATTACAAATTTGTAGACCAAATTTGTGATGCCAAACAGGATGTAACAAAAACAGACTGAAGAAATGAGGAAGATGATACAGGCGGGCCACATGCAAATATATTGACTGTGCCTGTGGGAACAACTCCTGTTCCTTCAGGTTATCTGCTTACACTACTACATGGCTATTTACTGCAGGGATCACAGCAGAAAAGAGTTCCCAGAGAAGATAGTAAGTATCACAGTAGTGATATCTAGTATATTTCAGGTAATGGAGGTAACAAGAAGCACAAGGGAAATACACACATGCATTTGTTAGAGAACAGGAAGAGCTGGTGATGGCGAATGGTTTATTTAACAGGGAAAAGACGACTAGGTTTTGAAAAGAGTAAGCCACCTGTGAGAGATGAGCACAAGGAAACCTGAAAATCATGGAACCCAGGTCCTTGAACAGGTCACCATTGAAAATAAGAAAAGAATAGACCAACAGTACTTTCAAAATACTCAGAGAAAACAAAGTGAAAAACTTCAAAAAGGTTAGAGAAAGAGAGTTTGATCCAGTAACAGATTAAAAATTTCTGTTGATATGAACAAAGAGTGGGTAGATTAGAAAAGCACCTGGAAATTCAGATTACTGCCTTGTAGACAGTGCTCTGCATAGGGAGAGAAAAAAAGGAAAACAAACAAACAAAAAATCAGTTTGCTTTTGTTAGTCAGCAGGAATAGCACACAAAAGGAAAGAGGTATGTTAGTTGTCTTCATACTGAGAACTCAGTTACAGGATGCGATAGGGGGAAGGCAGAAGAGAAGGAAGACTGAAACATCACCAAAAAATAAAAAGGATTCCACCATATAAGATGCCAAATGAGCAGGAAGATATGAAAACAAAAAAGGACAAAACCCCTAAAACACAGCAGTCTCAGCAAAGCCACATCAGTACAAGTCTAAATTAATCATGTTAAAAACAGCCAAAAAAAAAAAAAAAATCAGAGGTTATCAAGATAAAACAGGAACACTGGTCATGGAAAAAAAAAATAAACTCAGATAATCAATTTGTTCATCTCAATCAATCTTCAGTAGTCAATTTGTAAATATTACATGAAATAGTACTAATAGGTTGTGGAAAGTGTTCTTCTATACCAAAATATAAAGGAAACAATATTTTGACAGTGCAAGTGATTAAGTTCCAGAACAGGTGCCAAGAAAGGCTGCAAAATCTCCATCCCTAGAAATACTCAAAAGCAGCCTGGACAAGACCTTCAGTAACCGGATCTAACTTTGGAATTAGCACTGCTTTGAGCGGAGAGGTTGGATTAGAGGACCTAATTTAGACTGTGATGTTCATTTTAAAAGCCATCAACATCCAGTTTGAACTAGGAAAGTAATATTTTTTCATCAGTGGCTTTCCAAACTATTATCACCCAGCTCCCCAAAAAAAGCAATTAAAACATATTGCCTTGGCAGTGCCAACATGAACCAACAGCTTTTTAATTTTTTACTGACTGTTCAACTTGAAGTTATCTATAAAATGGACACTTTTCTGAGCCACAATTTCTTCTAAAAAGTCTACTCCAAGATGCAGAAAAAAAAATCCAACATTAACTTCCTTTTGGACTTACACATCTGCTTTACTTCCTGATGTCCTCTTAGCATATTTTCTTAGTTCCCAAGGTGTTTTTGATGTAGATATTAATTACACCTATATATATGCATGTGTATTTATACATACCTACCCAAGTGTGTACAGACATACCACCACATATAGACAGTAAATACTCAAGACTACTAAAACTATCAAATTCCACCCTACTACACAGTTAAACCAGGGAAATGCATTCTCACTCCCAGCATGTCTTCTGCTGACACTGGTAGACAATTGGGCTCCTCCAACCTCCCCTCCTTTTCCAATACTCCCCTGAAGCATCATCATAAAAACCACTCCCCCACGTGTCAAACAGATACAACAACCCAGAGAAATTATAGGCTCAGGAAAGCTCTAAACAATCAGCATATAGGGCTTGAAAAATTTTGATTATCTGTGGTCAGAAACAATTTTCTTGTTTATGAAGTTCCAACTAGTTAAATATATTGAAAATAAATATCAGTTTATCCAAAACCAAATCTTACTTATTCCTATATACTCAGTTATACAAAAATTAAGTACAGCTAATTTTATGTTGAGCAAATGCACTACTATAACACACTGTCATCATGTTATATGCAGCACACTGTGTCAAGCTATTTCAGTAATACTAATAAGCTGGCACAAAGAAAAAATCAAAATATAGACAACATATAAAAAGGTGAGACATAGAACATAATTCAGATAATGCAACAGTCATTCTGTAAGTGCCTTAAAGCATCAGTAAGGTATGAATGGTGGTATGTTAAAATGGTAAATTTCTTTTCCTCAAAGGAAGTTAAATTAACCATGCCTGTCCTATTGTTTAGTAGGCAAGGCTCATAGTCTATAAACAATTATTTATGCTAGCAAGTATGTAATAGGCTATATCACATTACAATGCCAAAAAAAAGGAATATGGTGCTTTCAAGCAAAAATCTATTCCATGCCCAGCTCACACAAGATTTTGGAGCTCACTCACTTCCAGCTGAGTTACTCCATAAGAATCAGTTCAGTTGTCATACGCCATGGACACTAACACAGACTACCATATTTCTCATACTACTGCAATTGAATAAAACCTCCACAGCCCCACTACAAAATAAAACTTCACTAGTATATTAAAGTTCAAAACAAATCGCAGGAGTATTTATCTCAACTTAACGATAGTTGTTGAAAAGAAAATATAAATATTATTTGCATTGTAGAATTGCATTCTGGTTTTGGATTACTATGCATTTGAAGTAATAAAGAAGCACAGCTCTAAAATAAATGGAAGTATTCACTCTGCTTTGACATTTAATTTCTAAATAATGCTCAACTAAAATGGCTACTCTAAGGCAAGTCTGAAAAGTCACTTAACAGATTTTTATAAGTATCTGTAAAAGTGAAGTTTCAAAAATAAGGTAAGCCTTATAGTTTAGACTTCACTTCTTTCCATAAGAATATTCGCAAGACTACTGGATATAAACCAAGAAATTAACAAACTGTATTTTATTACTTTATTCAAAATCCTACTTTTAATTAATAAAATATACACTAGGTGAAAACAGAAAAACTCAAATTCTAGCATCAGTTATGTACTCAGTCAGCCTGATTTACTTCAAGAGATTGTCATCATTTTTACGAGACTGTTGACATTGCAAGCAGAAGAAAAAAAAAAAGTAGACTGCAGTTACACTTACCTGCAGCCCTCTTCTTCGAAGAATACTTGAATCATCCATATCTTGACTCTGCTGATCACAAATTCCTGCTAAAGCTCACTTGCTTCTGGCTAGCTTTGCTCTCTAACTGTTAAAGAAGTCCATTATTTTCAAACTTTTCTTCCCCTCCCACCCCCCCTCCATCCACTTGCTAAAAATAGGACATGGTCTTTCATTTGCCTGTCATGAAGAACTGCAGCCACGGTCTCTGACTATCTGTACGTAATTTTGCCTGCCTCCTTTGTGGCAGATTTAGCAGGTCACATTGGAAAAAATCTGTTTGACTTTCCTAAATCTTTTCAAGGTTGGATGTCTCATTCCCCTCATATACACAACTCTCTAGAAATATATAATAATCCATGGCTCCATGTAAGGCCAAAGAGTGGAATTTAATTCAGATCCCACACACACATATTTTTGCTTTATAACAGTTCAAGTAAATTGAAATAAGGGATCAGTAAACTACAACAGCTGCCTTCATTTACTGTTTATAATAAGCTCACAAATCCAGGTCACATTTCCTTTAAAAAACACACTGTCACACAACTAAAAAAATCAATTCTGTGGACACACAGGATACAGTACTATTTAAAATACAGAAAAACCTCACTATGAAAAAAATAGAAATTTTATTTTTCCAAATTTTGAAAAAATTCCTTTACTCCTTTGTACGACCAAGCGAATGTCAGATTCTTCAGATACTGTCGCACATTCTTTTGTTTCTGCTATCTCTGAGGTATGCTGGTCTCCTTCTCATATGCAGCAGACAGGGCACATTCTTTACTTCATTGCTGAGATCTTGCGACTCTTATGTACTGAAGGGTCTGGAACACATGTTGCAAGTTCTGAACATTTAAGAATTCATTCATCTATTCATCACTGACAGAGCTGTCTTAAGAAGCCCTTCCCTCTTCGTCATCCATGGCAAAAAGGCAAAAAAAAGAAAAAGCACAGTTCAGCTGAGGCTTTTTCAGTCTGTCCTGCAGTTTCTGTTTTCCAGCTACCCTCACACAGACAACTCCAGCAAGGTCAAAAAAAGGTTTTGCCCTTTTATGTACAGTATCCCAATCACATTTTAAAATGAGCTGTTAGCCTGTGTTGAAAAATAAACAACGATAATGCTTCTAGCTATACCAAACACCATTTCAATAAAAATAAAAATCTAGGTATGTTCATCCCAGTATTACTTAAATTACTGAGCACATCAAGGAGCGTTTGTCCTACACATCCCCTTTCTATACTAGAAAGAAAAAAAGGAAATATTACAAATATAACAAACAACCTACTGCCGCAACAACCTTCAATTTTTTTTTTTAGCAGAAAGCTAAAGCAACAGATTTCATCTCCTGATAAAAGCTAAGGAAGACCCTATTTATAACTTCTGAATATAAATATTGTATTTTAAAAGAACCTAACTTCAGCCTCTGAAGGATTTCATGAGATATATAAAAGAAATCAAACTTCATCAAGAGCTATGTTTATGAGGGGATTTCAGCCAGACATCCTGAAGTGTGCAAATGCAACAACAATAAGAGCCCAGACCGTAGGCTGCCTACCACAGCTTGATGAAGTGTTCCTGTTCCCACAGTTATGACAGCTGCAAACCAAAAAAAGTCTCAATACAAGCACACAGGTTGATGGTGCTTAAAGGAATATATATTTACATGGTAATCTTTAGCTGATCTTCATGCTAATTGACCCAGTCACATGAGCTAAACACATCATTGTAAAGTCAGCTGAAAGCAGATACAACTCAATCCCATTCACCAGGCTTTTTCTGATCCTCTGCGGAGCGAGTGTGGTCTTTTATTGTGAGTAGCTAATAAATCCTCATCTTGCCGATACCTCCTTCCATCTGCCGTTTTAAACAACTGAATGCTGAATTAGGTCTGCAGAGTCTTTGTGAGCTCCCCAACAGGGCAGGCAGCCACACAGAGGCTGAGCAGGCAGCTCATTTGCATGGAGTATACTGTACCATATAAAAAGCAGCGCGCTAGTAAAAACAACTCAATGAGCCACTTGATTTTAAAGGAACAGTATCTTCTTTTGCAAATATAACTGGAAAACACCAAGCCATGCACAAAACTCTGCATGAGAACTTAAGAACATGTCACCAGGGAGAACAGCAACATAAAAATAGATAAAGCTCTGTTTAAAAGGAGACTGAAACATAAGATGATCATATTTCTTCACTGTGATAATATTTACGATGGATTTCAGTATTACTTCCTGCATTTTGCCATCAAATAAGCTTCCTCGGAAAAATATTCCAAAAACTATAACTTCACTTATCTGACATTAGTGTCAAAGAAATTCTATTTTTACTTAAAAAAAAAAAATCCCACAGAAACAAAACATTTTGGCATGCATGCTCAGATATATTACATGCATTTTGCAGTTTATTTAGTCTATAATAGATTTTAGGAATATTTATATTAGACCATGCACTAACTGGATCATGGATCCTACCTCTTCTGACTAAGGCCACCAGCATTAAACAACATATACTGTGAGAGGAATCAAGGAATCTTAACCATTATGCAATACTGTTCACATTGTATTCTCCTCCTGAATCAGCCACTAAATGAAAAGGTTTAAGCCTGATAGCAATAGTATATAAACCCACTTATTTCTATAACATAACAAAACATTTTCATTAGCACACATACATCTAATCCTTCCTGGATTATTTACCTTAATATTCAGACATCACCAATTCTCAAAATGTCTCCACAAGTGACTTATAATTGATTGAGCTTGGCACAAATCTCAAAATACCAGGAGAATCATCTGTTCTCTTCCAAATTTGAAGCTTTTTTGAGGAGAATGCTTTCAAATTGGCTGCCTGCCACGCTTACCCAGTTTTGGGGGTAGAGAAGCCAATCAGGGCTGCTGCAAAAAAGCAGGCATGGTTTTTCCTCTAGCTTCCCTCTCCCCTTTCCTTCTTCAGAGCAAACAATTCTTATTTAAATGTCAGATCAAAAACCACCACCAAAAAGATCCCGAAAGTGATGACCACATTTTCTTCCCTCCTGTTTAACTGTTAACACTCATCCACTTTCCCTTTTTCTTCCTACAACAAAATCTACCACAGAAAAGCAATGATGAAAGAGTGTGGGATAAAATACTTAGTACCAAACTGAATCAAGCAAAGGACAAATGGAATTTAAAAGCAACACTCTGGCATGGAAGATTTTTCTTACAAAATATTACCTTTAGAAATCTATCTGTCATTTCATCAAGAGATTACGCCATCCTTGGACATTCATTTTAACATCTTAAAAGGTGTGCAGGTTGCTTCTCCAGTGAAAGATGAGACTGTATTTGTACAAGACATTTCACTAAGAGATATATTACTGAAAGATATTAAAGAAACTGAAGTAGATAAAATAATTTTATCAATTATATAAAAAGTTAATCATAAAACAAATTTCTCAAAGAGTTTTCAGATGCAGGCATCATTTAGAAAGGGTCTAATAAAATATCTGTTTATCAGAAGAAAAATTCAAAATAAGGAGGTCATGTAGTATTTGAATCCTTTAAGAATTACAGCATCTACCTTATCACTCAATTTCACTAAAAAAAAAATTAGAAAGGGGAATAAAAAGAGGGGATTCAAAGTTTGTTCACCAATAACTTTTGTAAGCTCCTAATTCAATTCTTTCTTCCTCCATCAAATTAACAAATCTGGGGAAAATTTTGCTTTGCTCTGCAGCAACGAGAAAAGAGAAAGGGTAGTGTAGTATTGGAATCATTTGGACATAATCCAACCAATTCCTGTTTGGCTGCAGCAGTCTCTCTGAAAAAGCTATTCAATCTTGCTTTGAAGACATCAAGAAATGGAAAGAGCCGTGAACTTCCTGTAAGTATGTTCCTGCAATGGTTAGTCTGATAAGTAGGAAAGGACAGCTTATCAGCTTGCCAATACTCAGATGAATTAAATGAGACTAAGAGCAATTTCCAAAGAAACTAAAGGAGTTACTGCCTTACACAATAGTCACATTGGGCTAATTCTTGCTGTAAAAGGCTGGAAAACAAAACAAAACAAAAAAAAAATCACGAGCATGGCTAAAAGCCTTTGGACAAATTCATTGAAGAATCTGCCAAGAACTCTTAAAAGAGGAAAATACACTGAAGACAACTCAGAGTCACAAACAGCTGCAAGTGTTCTGGGAAGAGACTCTGCCTCAGACACCTGCTATCAGAGTTAAGCTAATGGGCTCACCCAGTATAATCATTCTGTTTTTATTTAGGTAGAAAGTACAAGGGTGGTGCTTGCTGAAGGCAACAGTGTCTTGCATCCTAAAAGGCATCAACTCCACAAAGGAACTAGGGGTAACAGTGAAACTGTAAACTGAAAAATAATTCTAAAAATAGTGTGATAGCTATGACAGTTCATGTAAGCCCTGAACAGACCAAAAGAACTTACATGTCATAAATGAGTGGTATTGTCTCTGTATATGATATTGATTAGATCATTATGGAAAATCATGTCTGTTACCTATATTTCAAGATTAGTATTGATAAAATGGAAAGATCCAAAAGAAATGTTTTCAGGGTAGAAAAAGATCAGAGTTAAAAGACTTCAGGAATTCAATCTCCTTTAATTATTACAGGAAAGACCACAAGTATAACAAGACATTCAAGCACATTAAGAGGAGCTGGAGTTTTACTTCTTACACACTAGACAGCAACCAACCCTACCTCTCAGAGCAAAACTCTAGGAAGGGTCTGCGCTTAGATTGCAGTCAGCATTTCATTTCTATTGATAAGAAGCAATCTCTTCTCATCCGTGCTGATTCAGACCTCATTCTTGCTACCAAAGTCTATTACTCCTCTGTCTTGTAGAAGAAAAATCTGAGAGGCTAGAACAGTTCCAATAACTGTCTGAAGATGACTGGAGTTTTCCATCCGTTAACTTCAGTATAATCAAAGCAACAATTCTTTCAGTTATTCTGTAGCCCACACAGGTTTTCAAATAGCATCAGTAGAAGATGACCAAAGGCATGCCAATTTCACAGTTAGGAAAGCAATGACCACAGGAAGTCACTATGAAGTAGGGTGATTGTTCCTATGTACAATACATCTTACAAAAAAATAATTGAGAAATTGTGAATAAGCTATTATCTTATTACTCACATTTGCTCATCACCAAAGCAACTGCAAAAGGGGATAAATAAGAAAAGAGTCTGTATCCACTATATTAGAGTGCACATATACATATGCACAAAGACTTATCTGTGTAGAATCACATGGCTCATCTTTGAGCTGTGTTCAGGTTTTTTGTTGTACTATATGCTGAGTATAAAATACCTCCTGTGTATCTTAAATTGTAATTGAAACGTGAGGCATATTTCAGGAATCAGTCAACATTCATGGAAAAAAGTTTCATCCAGTTTATTAAGAATTAACTAAAGTATGAAGAAGAAAGCAATTCATTTTGCTGTGACTTCCTAGTCCTTTCAGGTATTTGGCACTGCATGCATCCTGCCATCTTTTGTTGTCCATACCGTTGCATCAGAATGGAAACCTACCATCACCATAAAAGCAAAACCAGTAAAGGTTATCTTAGCAATCAAATCATTACATTATGGATCAAAAATTTGTGTACTCTCTAGTATAGCTTAAGTGAATCCAATAGCTGCACACCTTAAACTCATAACACTAGAGGTCTAAGTCCACTTACATTGACAACTTAGAAAAGGTATTAAGTCACTTGTGATATTTAGTATCAACTACAGAAACACCAGAAAGCCTCTCAACACAACTGGGACCCTATCATGGGAGACGTGAAGGACGTCAACACTACACAATAGGATGATCCAGTGATGAAGACCCATTCGTGCTTTGTCATACAAAAAAAGAGTACTCCCATCCAAAAATCAGGCTAAGAAACCAAACAGCTTTTCAATTGTCTGCAACAAGATGTAATGCTTTTTATCGCATACTTTTATTATCAAGGAACTTTTTGGAACAATTTTAAACTACTGAGATTCAAAATTCACATTTTTCATGATTCAAAATTTATTATATTTCTTACTCTAGTTAGTCAAATCTAAAAGCAACAAAACATCAAGCTGTGGCAAACCTTAAAGATATAACATTTCCTTACATAACATATTGTCTGCTGGGAAAAAAAGATCACTTTTCGAAAGACTATCAGCTGACAATTTCAGCGGAATTTTTTTTAAGTCTTTGGTAACAGTTGTCTGTGCAACCAAAATGAGCCAAATGTTTCACTGTCAATCTGAAACTTAAGTGTTTGGTGTTTTTTTATTTATTGTGATCAAGCTATGTTTATCTGGAGATTTAAAAACGTGTCCCTTTGAGATAAACTGACAGACTACTGAAACAAGGAAGGTTGATGAGGTAACTTGTTTAAAAAAATTAAAAATACTTGGCAGCCAACCTAAGGAAACTTGCCTGACAGCTTGTCTGAATTTCTTCTGGATTTCTTGCCTATTTACAAGATTCAGTTTGATAAACTAAGACCTTTGGAGCAAAGCTGTGCATTAACAATGAACCATAATAGGAACTTATTCTGAACCACAACAAACTCTGCTTATGAGGCTCCCCGTCCCAGGGAGAAGAAATGCTGAAAAAAAAGTCTAAAATCCTCAAGGTTTACACAATCAGGCTTTCACAGTGCTTTTTCAGTTTCCAGTTTGTTAGGTTTAGATTCCTGGGCAAGGCTGCCCCATCCCCCACATTCAATACATTATGAAAGGCGGCACACCCACTAATCTTCCATACAAATGTAAATTTGCTGTCGACAAGGGTAGAGGAAAGAGTTCATTCATCTACAGACCAACTGTTTTCATACTGTACCATAGAAGGTATATTCAGAAGAGACACCAGCTTCCAGGCAGAAACAAGTTCCTTGGCTCAAACCCCTTCGAAAGCTAACATCTTTGGAAAGGAATCTTCAATTAAACTTTAATATTTACAGAAGATGTTGAATTCACTATGCAAACATTCTTGTTCTGAAGTCAAACTGGCATTAGAACAGAATGGAAACTAGCTTTTCTGATGCTATATTTCAAATACAATACCATTTTTAAAAGAAACGCTTTTTTCGATAGGCAGAGAAGCCTTTTTCAATATATGCTGCAAATTTAAACCTGAGGAAATATAATTTCTGTTTAGTAAACATTGAGATGACATTACCAAAAATGAGGATTCTCTTTATTATAAGACAACCTTCATGCTTTAGAGACATTCAGACTTAAACATCAGCAGTGAATACCTCTAATCAGAATGGCAACAAAACCAAAGCTCAAGGACCCAATACCAACTCGTGTGTGTGTGTGTTTCCTTAATGAAAGGTATTGATATTTACAGAAAAGTTTATAGAAACAACAAAACCTGTAGTTTCAAGAATCCCACAGGAAAAACATCATTAACCCAGTTAACCCAGGAGCTATTTTGCCATAGAAACTGGTTGTATAAAAAGCTACAAATGACAGAAGGATCTCATATCTCATGCAAGCACACGCTGAGAAATAGCCTCAAAATTTTACTGTGCATAAGATTTCCTCCACTACCCTCTTCAGTTCTTCCGCACTCCTGGCTAGCAGCACTCTTCCTGCAGCCTCACCACAGCAGCAGTGTTCCCATATACATACTTGCCTTTTCTGTAAACTCTTCCCAAACTTTTCTGTTTCTGATTCTTACTTCGTCAATAAAGCCACATTTGACTTTGAAGTACAAGCTAGACAATTTTTACATAGAGATAGCACTTCCTTTACAGAGTTAAAGAATTTTAAGGACAAGAAATTGCAGAGGTATGAGACCATACCAAGCTGTATTTCACTGTATTTTCCTCTCACTTGTATCTATAGGATATTTGTCATTTTGGACACTCAATTCTTCAGAACAAACACTTGATGCTTCGCAAAACAAGGAACCTCTTCTATTACACTAGCATATTTACAAATAATGAATTAGACTGTGAAACATACTCATTAGGAAAAAAGCCATGAAAATTAACAACTGATTTTTCTTTAGTTATTCTGCTCAGTACAGAGTCTACCGCACTGAATATATTTTTCCAGCTTAATCCACGTGCAATTCATTTCAATATACCTTGAATTTTACCTTGGTTTCCAGCTGACATTAAAGCACTTGGACAAGTCTCCAAAGATCTTACCATTTTGCCTGCTTAAGATCAACATGATATACGTTCAAACACTTGCCTTTGAAATAAACACTTGAAGATAAGCCAAAACATTTGGAGTTAGAGGGTTTTACTCTCCCCTGCTCTCCTTGTCTATACCAGACTAAGCTTACGTTGATATCTAGGAAAATGTCTCACAACAGTTTTTCGCTGATGGATTCTGACAGATTTTTATTCTTCCTTTTCTGGTCTCAGACAAAATTTTGCTATTCATTTCTCACAATTTTGTCATCCCCTTAAAATGCTAGACAAGTTAAAAGCTGTTCGTTTTTTATAGATATCCCTTTTCCCAACATTTATCCACTAAACAAGAACAAAAACCGAAAGATGAAAGAAAAAATTCGCTCAGGATTTCAAAGATTTACAGTGCAATGGCAAATATTTTTAACTCTTCCTCTCCTCCAGGATCTGTGTCAGACCTCCCATTTTTGTGAGTTCTCCTGTTATTTTTTTCTTTGAAAGCTATTTTTCCTCAAAAAAAGCAGATTCATAATAATAATTCGGCAATCTCTCAAACTTTTTTGGTTTTGTTTAACAGAACCTGTTACATTTAGTCGGGGAGAAGAAACAAAAGACAGTAAGAGATGTTGACTTAGAGCCTCAAAGAATATTTCTCAGAGGAAAGGTGTGACATTCATTATTTTCAAAGGCATGCGAAGACAACCTCTTTCCATAAAACTACCAGGTAAAAAAATGCTTGGATTTCAAATTAAAATAAATTTTTAAAAAATTACATTTCTTGATAGTTATAGTTACATTTTACTCCAAATTCAATTCAAACACACAATTCTTATGCATGACACTACAATACTGCCATGTCCAGCCACGAACATTTCATAAAAACAAACGTGCTTCATTGCAGCAGCAATATATTTACAATATATCTTCTTTAAAGTGTTCAGACATCCTATTGAATTACTAATATAACATTGATCTTAGCAGTTGAAATCTTTTGTTCTTTGTTTTAAAAAAAAAATCTAAGCTTACCAGAAAAAAATTGAAATATGATTTTTCATGCATCATTTGAATTGTCACCTGGGCTTTTGTCTCAAGAACTGACAGAGAATATCAATGTGTTAATTGAAACAAGCAGTATGTAATCCACAGGACATCTTTAGCATATGTTTCCTTCCAAGGGCTGACAAGAGCTTTCTTGGATTTTTCATCACTAGAGTAACATTTCCATTTTCAAGCTAAAAATTTTTTAGCTTGAACAAAAATCTTACACGTTTACATAAATATGTATTTTCCCAGCAGTACCTTTCCACAGGAATCAGACAACATTGTATCTGTTTTGAGACCTCAAAAAATAAGATGAGAGTATGGTAACATTGGCATGAAAGTGTTGAAAACCCCATCTTTAAAGATGTATTTCTCTTCATAATTCCAAAGGCCCAGAAAAATAAATCCAATCAGAAACCGAGCTCCATGATGGAACATTCTTACTGATGAAGGAGAATGAGCTAGTGGATATAACAAGGCAAAGCTCAATACTCAAAGCTATCATAATTTAAAATTAGACATAATTATCCTTAACAAAACCAGGCACTGTGGAAAGGGGCTTTGGAACAGCTGCTCCTCTTCAATTTAAATGCTCATTTGTTTTACATTGACCTAGAAATCAGTATCCTCCTAACCAAAAGCCAATTAGATAATAGTCTCTCTCTCAAGCTTGTAGAATACTAATTTTTTTAATGTCTTTAGTAGTGAAAAGCAAAGAAATAAACTGCAGATGATGCCACAAGTATGCTCTGCTCCAATATGCACAACCAAAATGTGAGGGTCCCCTCCCTCCCTTTCTGAAAGGTCAGACTTACAGTCCAGGAAAGACACCCACCACTTCTTTGTGCTAAGCTTTCAGTGCAGTCTCAGCTTGGGACAACCACAGAACGCTGCCAAGGTAGCACATGGAAAGATCTTCAGTTTCCTGGAGTAGCATCCCGCCTTTCCTTCCACAGCAAAAGTAATATGCCAAACTGACAACAAGGAAGCATTACAAGAAGCATTTCAAAAGCTGTCCTTCCAACCTTGCCCAGAGTTAAGTCACTAACATCAATGTTTTTAGAAACAGAAGGATGACAGATTCTTTCAGTACTGCAATATAAACAAGCTGCTTCTCAAGCAACAGAATTAAAAGACACCCAGTTTCCTACAGACTTGAGTTTGTCTTTTTGTCATCTTGCTCCCTCCCATGGTCCTTACAGAGGTAACTCCGGCTCTCCCATTTTACCCCCATCCAACTGGAGACAGCATTTCCCCCAGCTAATCGAGAGCCATAATATTTGAGCGTCAACCAGTGCTGCCAAGCCACAATAAACAATGAACTGTTTCTCTCTGAGAGAATGTGAGGGGGTGTCTCCCACTCAGTTCCAATTCTTAGGAAATTGCAATTACAATTATCTTTGACATTTCTTCTTCTTTTCAAGCCTGGATGAAATTGGCCAGTGGCTTGGAAGTTACCAGGAAAGAAGGAACAATTGCAGAAACTTTGATTCCCTACCACTGCTCAATGTTTCTGACAATCATGGTCATTTACACCATTACTTCCAGTTTTGGTTAAAGCCAATGTTAAAAATACATATTCGTCTACAGATCTGTTCCAGCTCTAAAGAGACAAAATGATGACAAGTGCCAGTTTGATTACACTTAAATACAAAGCCATAAGATTTATTGGTCTCCTGAGTCTTGGCAGCATCCCTAGAGAAAATTCTTTCCATGAAAGAAGTAGAGCCTTTTCTAAGTGCATCAACAAAAGAAGCTTCTCAGAAGACTGGTATCATACTGAGTCTGACAGGATCCAGAAAGAAACTAATTAATCCAGGAAACTACATTAGAAAACAGAGAATTCAATTCTACCGAAACATTAGGTCTTCATAGAAGAAACACTGGCAATCACCAGTAGCAATCCACAGTTCCATGCTGAAAAATAATCTGCTAATGCAAAAGGTGGATGGTTTAATATTGAAAGGAGCCTTCCGAAATTGCCAAAGTTGTGAAGTAAACAAACCTATATTGGCAGAATGATCTCATAGCAGAACGCAAATCTGTACAGTCAAGGTGGAATTCAGGGGAAGGAGAAGCTCTTTCCAGAATAGGCAATGAAGCTGAAGAAACCCCTGTCTCCTAAGGTTTCCTTCTTAAGTCACTGAAGTAGAAAGCAACTAAATGAAAGTGCGAGCTGCAATAGACAAAACACAAACACAACAGCAGCACGATTCTAAATATACCTCAAAGTTATCAGACATCAGCATTATCAGTTTATTGTAGCAGTTTGCTCTCTGTCCTGTGCTCCTGAATTTCCCACACTAGCAGCCCACTTTTCTTCTCAGTACTGCCTTCAAAGCTTCTTTTGCAACAGGAAGCAGAGAAAAAGACCAAAAAAGCCCATTCCTACCCGGCCAAACAAGAGTCAAGGAGTAAGCAGATTATCCAGGAGGTTTCAGAGCAGCACTAGGATGATGTCAACACTGAGCAAAATCATAGAATCATAGAATAGTTTGGGTTGGAAGGGACCTTTAAAGGTCATCTAGTCCAAGCCCCCTGCAATGAGCAGGGACATCTTCAACTGGATCAGGTTGCTCAGAGCCCTGTCCAGCCTGACCTTGAATGTTTCGAGGGATGGAGCATCTACCACCTCTCTGGGCAACCTGTTCCAGTGTTTCACCACCCTCATCATAAAAAATGTCTTCCTTATATTTAGTCTAAATTTACCCTCTTTTAGTTTAAAACCATTGCCCCTTGCCCTATTCACAACAGGTCCTGCTAAAAAGTTTGTCCCCATCTTTCTTATAAGCCCCCTTTAAGTACTGGAAGGCCACAGTAAGGTCTCCCCAGCACCTTCTCTTCTCCAGGCTAAACAACCCCAACTCTCTCAGCCTTTCCTCATAGGAGAGGTGTCCCATCCCTCTGATCACTTTTGTGGCCCTCCTCTGGACCCGTTCCAACAGGTCCATGTCCTTCCTGTGCTGAAGACTCCAGAGCTGGATGCAGACTCCAGGTGGGGTCTCACCAGAGCAGAGTAGAGGGGCAGAACCACCTCCCTCAACCTGCTGGCCATGTTTCTTTCATGTATCAGAATACACAACAGAACATGGCCGGCCTTCTGGGCTACAAGTGCACATTGTCAGCTCATGTCCAGCTTTTTATCCACCAGCACCCCCAAGTCCTCCTCTGCAGGGCTGCTCTCAATCCCTTCATCCCCCAGCCTGTATTGATACCGGGGGATGCCCCAAACCAGGTGCAGTACCCTGCACTTGGCCTTGTTGAACCTCATGAGGTTCACTCGGGCCCACTTCTCAAGCTTGTCCAGATCCCTCTGGATGGCATCCCATCCCTCAGGCATGTCAACCGCACCACTCATAAATAATTATTCCAATACTAATATTCCAATAAAATAATTATTTTAATCCTGTATCAGCTTTTCCAATTAAAGAAAAAGCAGAAGTAACATCAGTTGTTGAGACTTTTATGAAAAAATAAGGTTGCAAATAAATCACTGTAATTTCTGAGAAGAGTTCTTAGGTGCTTTTGGATGGGGCAAGTGGGGGTCAGGGTGTTTAAATTACTGCCTCTGCTGATAAAGTAAACATGTAGACATCAGACTTAGAATTGTTCAGAGCTTTTAACTTGCCTGCAAACTACATTTCTACAAAATGTATCTCTAGGAAACAGCAAAACTTTCTGGGTTAAGAACTTGCCAATCAATTGCATTTTTTAAAGTAACTGTCAGAAGAATTGCTACTGAATATGACCATTCTGTGTCAAGAGAGCAGTCATGCATATAACATTATTCAGCATTTTTGACTTACATTTTGAACCAGAAATGAGCACTGCTAAGGGTAAAAGCAGCGTTACCTCTCCTCCCATGGGCTCTTTGCTAGAGCTTGATCTCTCTTACGAAACAGTCACTGAACATGTAAAGTCTACTCTCATCATGTCCCAGTGTGGCATGTGTCCAGTCTACATATAGGTAACTGAAGTTTCCCACTAATACTTCTTTCTGCAGTGCCTGATCTACCTCAGCACACTGCAGTCAGCATCACCTATCCTCATCAGACAGCAGGTAATACAGGCCCCAGATTACTACTACTTAATTAGATCCAAGTTTCAACACTTAGGTGGTCTGTGCTACTTGCTGATGCTTTGTCTGTTTCAAATGGGGACAGGTCTTTAAACCTGCAGCACCACCCAGCCACAACCCCAACCTCTTTAACCTTTCCCATATACTTTGAGAACACAATATAGGGACACAGAACTGCATGTAAATGAGACAGCCAGTCCTCAGCATAGCCATGTCAGAATCTGAGCATTTTATGGGATTAAAGTAATTATCTGTAAAACATATAGTAGAAAATGTAATAATTATACTTACGGGTAGTGAACATTATTATACACTTTCCACTATTCTGAACTGTGGGATTCAACACAAAACAGGAGCTTATAACAAAAAGGATAAGCTCAATTATGTAGCTTAGGTGAAATGGAGTTAAATCAACTTTATCCATTTTACTTAACACAAAATGGAGTTTAACCAACCATTCACTGCTTGCTCCAGAATGTGAAATTGTGATTACCTACTTTTGAACCCTCAAACTACTGGAAAACTTTCCTGATGTGCAAGGAAAAATGGAGCTAACAATTACTAATGGTTGTTCATGACTACTCTCAGATGAAGATTTCATACAACACGGCAAAGCTTGATGATAAAAGCTTTGTTAATAATGGGACAAAAAAGAAATCAGATAGCAGATGGAAGAGCATGCATCATTAATGTACTTCACTGAAGAAGTTAGGCACCACAATACCTTTCCCTTGAAATTATTGCAATTTGTAGTAAGCCAGGGGGAAGAGCAGCAGTTTACCTTTTCCTTATGGAAAAATAGAGGAATTCAGCAATTAGAACAGTAAGGGATATCCATCACATCATTGTAGAGCCAAGTTTAATGGCCAAGCACCCCTCCAGTTAAATGGGTTTTAATCTATTCTTGACACTTTCCCAGGGAAGTTGATACCACAGATTTGTCTGAAAATAATCCACATGGAACAGGGTCCCTCAAGGTTTTCAACACCAGTCATTTATACAAAGATTTGCTGCCATTTTCTTTTTAAATCTAATCTATATATAACTGATTTCTAAATAACCTTTAGCATTAAATATATATGTATAAACATTGCATTCAATTTATTAGAGTGCTCCCTTGGAACTAAGTTGATACATAAATCAACTGTTTTGTTTGTAGATATTACCTGATATTCATACATGTTCATACCAGCTATAAGAAGGTCTGATTTTCTTTCTACTCTATGCCTGGTATAATTCAACTATTTCTCAGTCAGCAACATTTTAAACACAGTATGTAAATTACCTTGAGAAAATAAACATGTCAGCAAGCAAGTAATCATATAGAAAATAAAAAGATGTCATTGTCAAATATACCACTTTAAGCAGCTGCCTATTTAATCAGGATTGATGCTGATGGCTGATCAATATAATTTTACAATGTTGACATGGTACTTTTCCTCTCAATTCGGGCAGTTCTGCTTGTATGTGATATTACAAGTTGTTCCTCTTTTCTTTCAAAAACCTCATCAGTTTATCTGGCCAAACTTCTCTATTTCATTAGCCTATTTTGTTCTAATAAGATTTAAGATTTCTTTGATAAGAAATGCATGCATTTTAAATTCATAACACACTATATTTTACTTTATTTTGAAAGAAATTATTTGATAACTGAATTTTAAGGCAAAACAAAAAAAATTACCTAAAACCAAACAAATAGTTTGTGGGTATTATTAAATATATTGAAAACTTATTTTTGCATTGCCTACTGTCATTTGAGCAGAGTCAAAGAGCTTGTGGATCAAGAGCCCATGATTCAGAACACTGCTCATTTAGCAAGGAGATACTACAGAAATAAAGGTTGTACCAGAACAAGTAACTGTATGATAAGAAAGAGATGTGCAAATTTTGAGCAACAGTAAAAATTGTAATACAAGACACAACTCTACAGCTTTCATACTAAGATACTCAGACCAGCAGTCCACAGCCCAAAGAATTTACAGTGGAGAGGGATTAAGGAATTCATAGTAGAAATATACCTGTGCACAAAGCAGTCCGAATTCACAACTTTTCTGGCTATCATCAAATAATAAGAACTAGTTTTTAATGTGGGGAGCGTTTTTTCCTGTTTTCTGGGGATAGAGGAAGCCACAGAGAAAAATAAACACTTCTGAGAGAACACAGGAGGGAAAGGAGAGCTTAGGAACATCAGAAACAGGCAGGAGGGATCTTAAAAGGGATCTAGCTCATGCTAGGGACAGCACAGTATGCAAAGCTGCAAACAGGCAACCAAGGTTAGCAACACTGATGAAATGCAAGCAGTAATGAACATTCTGACCTTTGTCTTCAACCCTTGGATTCTTGACACTGTGATAAACGCACTACGTATTTTGCTTGGCAACAGCTCATCCATTAAATTAGTTCAATTACCAATATTTAGAAAATTTGAGATGCAAATTTGCCAAAAGTACCACTGCAGACCTATTTGAAACAAATACGTAACAAAGTATCTAACTAGAAGTCTTTGTGTGAAAAATTTAGTGTGTGCACTGTAACTTCATTTGTGTAAACAAATCACATCGCAGTATTCTCTATATTAAAGGTATGCAAATACTTATTTCTAATTTTGAGTGAAGACAAATACAGAAACCACGTTAGACCTGAAGTTTCATGTTTTATTTAAACTCCAAGGCAGAGAATTTTAATTCCAAGTTTCACATACTAATTTGTTTTCATGGACAAATTATGAACCCTGCCATAGGAGTTCATCATATAACTACTTTTACTGTCACTATACTGTATGACCACATTAAAATAATGAGGTTTGAACATTCATATCTTCAATTAGAGCTTTGTAGCTTCAAGCACTTAAAGAACAAATGCTGCCATTAACCTAGACCTTACCCCTCAAATATGCACCAAATATATTAACAATGTTACTGAATCATGAGGTCATTGTGAAAATGTAAGTCTCAATGGATTCCATCACAAAGCAAAATCTTGAGGATTTTAATAGGATATTATTTAAGGTATAAAAGTAAAGTATCTCATTAAGTTATCTCAACAGCTCGTTTAATTTATCAGGCTCAAAAATATTTTAAAGGTTATTTTAGGTTAATTACATTTCACATCCTTTTATGACAGATCTGAAACCCTGCACATCTTTCAGTCCTCTACTATAAACATTTCCCCCTTGCCAATAACTTAAAGTTCACATTGACACACATTTTTGCATACTCACACTATAGTCTCAACATGACAGCATTTTATATTCGTGATGTACACAGAATTTATTTTTTTGTTTAAATGGAAACTTGGTCATTGCAATAAATAAAGTGAGCAGCACCTCAATCAGTTGTTCCACACTATTAACTAATAAAACAGCTTGGGTAAGGCAGTTTGCTTTGAACACATAAGGCACCCTCTTAGCAAATTTTGCACTACACATACTTAGTTGGGCCACAACTTCTTTCAGTGAAAAAAATTCTGATTAATCCAAAATGCCACAATACACGAATTCTCCTCATCTATTTCTATAATAAACAAAGCTTTGAAAAAACAGCCTGGCCATTATTTATCCTAGTATCTGTTCACAAAGGGAAGAACTACAGATGTTGACTCTAAGTCAGGCTTGCTAGTGTAATGGTTATTCTGACTTCATACCTCGTGTTCTCCGGACTCTGCAGTTCTGCACCAGGGAAGAGTTTAAAACTCACAATTCCTGCAGAAATGCTCAGGTAGCACTAACAACATAGCAAAGCCAGGTAAGAGATCAAGGTATTCCCTGGCTTTTGAACAAGTGACTTTAAAATCTAAATACCTTCAACACAATCGGAAATAAGAGAATGACAGGCGCACTATGTACAGCAACTGCAGGAATAAGTTATTTCATTGCACCATCCATTTGAGCTTCAAACATTTTCCAAGCATTAATAAACTGAGCTTTACAGAAAGTCTGTGAAGTATGCTTTACTCCCAGTTGTACTGATGACCAAATGACTTAACCTCTCTGTATCTTGGTTTATCAAAGTTCAGATATCGGGATTGTTGCATAAGTCTTAGGCTTTAGTACTGTGTTTCACTTACAAGGCTACACTTATCTCTGCCAAGAGATTTCACCTCTCCCTCTCTAGTAATCTCAAGGTAATAAGGACTTTAGATTAACTCTTAGGAAAGATTCTGAGCTGCAGCTGTTCAGAGGTGAAGCATATAAACCACTGTATTCCCATTTTCCTCCAAGTGGTAAAATAAGCAGTCACTGTATCTCTGGAGCTGAAACTGTTTGGATGACTGGAAAGACACATTGCATGGCTTGGATAAACTAAAATGATACGGTATAGGAAAACATACCAAACAAAAAATGGCAGCCAAACATGGAGGATTACGCTACTAATTTCTAGAGCATCTCCAAAGCTTTTGCTTAGTCAAAGAGTTACAGGGGATTTTTATAGATGTTCTAAAGCTCAAAACAGTTTGCATGACTGGAACAAAGCAGTTTGAAGCTCAGGCAAACAAACTATTTCATGTTTAAAGACTGATCCTGCTATTATCACATCCTAGGAAACAGTTACCAGAAGTGCTACCAGACACAGAAGGCAGCCATATTAAAATACTAAATGCGGACATCTCACACTGCCTTTCTATGGAAATACGTGCCAAAAATAACCAAAATAAAACAGCCAACTTTCGAGTATTTTAAATTGAAAACCAGAATTTTTGTAGTCAACCTCAGTATATTTTTATATAGAGGTCAGTAAGAGCCACAGAACACCACTCTTATGGAACAAAGCCTCACTCAGTGACAATGTGTGTTCAAGACAGTCTGAATAATTCTTGATATTTTATCTTAAGTTCCCCACAGCTCTGCAAGCAAAAAAGCTAATTTTCCATGCACACTACAGCAGTTTCTCACTTTACACCTACAATAGTGCTGCTGTCAGAAATAGAACTGACTGCATGTGCCAAAAATCAATTCAACATATTCATAGACAAAAAAATAACATGCAGTATCTGAAGATAATGAGAACTGCAATCACTCAAACTGACAGTCTAGTGCCTAACAATTATCACAAGGCAAGTTTTATGAATTCATATTTCCTATGATGACAACGTCAGGTTACACAGAAGGGTGTTCAAATTTTCTTTCAGGTATGAAAATCTCCTTTGAGCCAATGAGGCCACTCCAAAATGGAATTCACTTAACTGAAGTGAGTAAAAAGATGCTGACTGTGTTTAAGTAATATGCTGAAGTTTCTTCAGAGCAAGATGCTGACTGTGTTTAAGTAATATGCACTATATATTAAATAACTTTAGTGCAGAATTTATCACAATTATTTGCTGTTCTTTACACAGATACACATTAATTATTCAGAATGGAGTTTACTAGTGAAAAACCTATCAGGATTACCAGTTTGAATGCCACTGTGAAGCATGTGTCTTGAATCTATCATGAAAACACACAGAAATATAGCATACGCATTTTAGTTTTCCTAACAGAGATACCCTAAAGCTGTGACAAAGGTAAGTCTCTGCAAGCACACTAAACACTGCCCAATGCTCAGAATTTTGCTCAGAATACTTAAATACGTTCAAAGAAGCTCTTCTGCAGTTTGCTTACAATATCATTTACTCCTTTGCAAAGGCCTCATTCTCCACTGTTCTGCATTATCAGATCCAAATTCCTTGTTCTTACTTTCAAGTTTTATCATTCAGTTCACACAGATATGTTCGACCCTCTGCCTAGAACTTCCTCTCTACCTCTTCCTCAAACTCAGTCCCTTCAAACAAATGCAAGCTCGGACTGTGCTTTAGTTCTTCAAGCAACGCTCATCTTCTATCTATCTATCTCCTTATAGCCACATCTTCCAAAATTGATAATGTACCCAAACTCTCAAAGATTCACCCATAGACTTTGCAGCATAAGTAAATGCAAATTTTTAATTAGTATGCATAAACTTAGACATCACATGGTCTTAAATTGGAAATCCACTTACTTCCCATCTCAGGTTATTACAATCACAACTGCTATTTTAAAATGCAATTTCCATGCCTTCATACAGTAATAAAATCCCTTCATTCATACAACCGTAGTTTCTGATATCTTCTGCTTTTCTAACAATATAAAAATATGAAATTCTACGTGTACAGTCAAGTATTGAAAGTTCTCTACTCCCTAAAACAATTTATGGTCTTTATCAGCTGTAATGATTATTCTTAGACAAAAATATTTTCAGCTGTATTAGCAACATTTAAATAGTCAACATGTTACCACCTAAAATACAAACTAAAAGTAAGGTTATCTAACACAAAACATTTTGGGAAAAGAGCAGCTGCGTGTTTCAGAACACACAAATGTAAATGAAGTTTTCTCATCAGATTCAAATGTCTGCTTCTGTAATAAGTACCCCGTCAATCAGCAGGAGGTAGCTCTATGCACAACTGGCATTAATGATTTGTCCCCCAACTACTATTGTATTTTTCAATAAAAAGACAAAGATTACATCTAATTCTTTTGTGAGGAGGCAGAATTCTAAGCTCTATGTACTCACCTCACCGCCAGCATACATATCGAGCAGAAAGGTGGAGAGTGCAGTGGAAGATCAGCTATTGTGCTTTGCAAACTAATTTGCTAGTCAGATACCTGCTAGTCACTACAAATTCTATTCCTTCCAAGACCTCATCACTGCGAGATTAACAACCACTACCCAGATGCCTGCATAAAGTGGAGATCCTAAATAATAAACAGTAAATACATTAAAGCACTAGGGACTAAGGAAGAGATCCAGAGATAGAATTTTCTTTTATAACTAAGAGAGGTTTTGAAGCAGAGTATAAAGAAGCTTGAACATCTAGTTCCACTGCACTTCACCAGGCCTTTTGAATTATTAATTTCTGTACTGAATTGACAATCAACAGAGAATTACGGTCTCCTTTAGCTATAGTCTACAGGAAAACACCTCTAGCTCTTCTTTAGGTCGGCCCTGTAGTGATGGTATCATTTTGTCTTGAAAACACACTATACTGAGACCTCCAGTACTCCAGCACCACCTAGCAGGCCACAGACCAAAACACAATTAGGCAACACAGCTTCTGGCCCAAAAATTACAAGCAATGATTTATATAATTAGCTCCAAATAATTTAAAAACAAAATAATCTTATTTTCTCCATAACTATTCCAACCATCATCTCCCTGTTAACAGAAAAAGAATGTTGCAAACCATGGTATAGTATTAAAATATGAAGCTAATTCATAGTCTAGCTAAAAAAAGAGGCCAGGTTATTAGCAAGCGGTTACTGTGGAACACGATCCCAGAAATAACATGCCTACGCTGTAAAATCACGAACATTTACCAAGGTCTCTAAAAACGTTTTACAAAAACTTACTTAGATCTTGGAGTTAATTATTTCTGTCAATTGCCACAGGCCCACCAGCTGATGGCAGACCAGCACCACAAACTCCTCAGCAGGCTCTATAAAAACTAGCAACTGGATTTCGCTTTCACGTGAATTTAAAGGGAATTACCTAAATTGTCTCACCCACAAACCCAAACCTGTAGCCAATTAGCCACTCTTCCTAGTAGCCAAGAATGATACAGATTTGAAGTACATCCTTTTGTAATGAAGCACAGAAAGAGCAACCTGTGCAGGGGAAATACACTATTACAGGAAGTATATGTATTAGGTACAAATGATTCTATTCCTAATATATCTAAAACTAAGTAAAAAAGCAAAGAAGTAAAAATTTAGAAAATCAACGGTAAATATTCTCTCCTACATGTAAAACGCATGCCCCACTTGGACATCAAAGATAACATGCTGCAGTGTGAAGTCTGTCTCAATTACCAGGTTTCCAATACACGCTTCCTTGCAGAGCCAAGGACGCACCATCACAAGGACAACCATTTTCCCCATTCCACTCGGTATTGCCTAATCCACACAGCTTTGAGGAACTAAACATTCAGAATAAATCAGGCTGAACGGGCAGCGTCACTGGCTCAGTGTTATTCAACACAGGAAGTTCTTCAGCTTGTTAGTAATTTCAAGTCTTCACATTTGAGCCTTTCTATCCTCCAGATCGTTATTCAAAATCTGAAAGGCTTTTTTTTTTTTAACCACTTCTTCTAGAACAAGACCAGGGAAAGGTGAACTATTTGGCACTCTCTACAACAGCAAAGAATACACAATTGTCTCATTTTGTTTTAACCATTACCTTACAAAGTAAATGTAAAACCCTATGTCATCTGAAATTATTCTCTGAAGAGGAGACTGACCCTACAAGGAAATCTTGGAAATCTGGCATCACAGGATTAACAGAGCACCAACTGCTTAGTCAGCAGACAGTCTCTGAAGATGAAGAAATGGCTCTGATGACGTACCATGTGGTACAGAATATAAGGAAGAAAGTTTACACTAAAGAGAGAACTGCAACCACCCTGCTAGAATCCTCAACATCATTTTCAAAATATGATGTTCAGTTTTTCAGTTCAAGGAGTACAGCAAGTTTCAGTTCAGTACTGGAACAATTTAGAAAACTGAAATTTATAAGTATAAAAAAAAAGGTTCAAAATCTCTTTAACAAAAGTATCTAATTTTCCACTGACAGGCTTCTTTAAATGTTTTACCACCACCACAGCTGGCAGAAAGAACATGCGTGGTTTCTTATTCTTGGAACATCTCAAACTTTTCTGGGCATTAGAGAGTGAGCAATGCATGTAAGACACAGTCCTAATTAATGGGTGGCACACTGTCAGATGTTTCTTTCACAAAACCCTGGAGACAGTGCTTGAGATGCTCTCTATGGGGGTGGGACACACACACAAAAAACCCCATATCTCTCTCCACGAATGTAAATACACATTCAACATTAGTGTAGTGCTCCAGTTGAGCAACCTGTCCTTAACAATGATGAGAAAAATCATCCCTTGCCCTCCCATAAATGCTCCAGCCCTGGAATATTAACACCTTACAGCATTGCTTCTGGCAATCAATTTCATTCACATTGAGTTTTGTCAAAATAAATATTTGCAAGAAAGACATTCCCAACCTACCTCCTCTACAACAGTCACAACCTTCTCTTCACAAGCTCTTTTTCCTTTCTAAAATTAACAAAACTCTGATGCTCTTCATGCCTTTATGAATAAGAGAATGCATCCATATTCCTGATCATTCACATCAGCTGCCTTCAAAACACAGTCCAAGTTTTAACTCTTTTTACGACAGGGTGCCTGCAGGTTGAGATTTCAGCTAAATAAACCCCAAAACTAAGTCATAAGAGGTTTTCCACATTATTATCCTTCTGTTCCTTACATGCACACTTTATACATGCTCCCTGCGCCCCCAGTTTTTACTGTATTTGGGTCTTGAGAGCAGAAAACACCATTGATATGCCCACAATGATGCTTTATGTCTTTTCCCTCTGATTACTTCCTTGGCTATCTTAGGGATTTAAAAGTCTTAAATAGGACACTCCCCACCAGAACTCAATATACTAGGATCAGAGCCATCCATCTTCAGAGTACATGATAACTGAAGGTCATCCTCTGAAATCCTCACATATATTTAGAAGGCACACAGATCAGATCAACATCTATCATCCCACAATGACAGCACGCAGCATTCAGTCTGTCCTGGCTTCTTTCTCAAGTCAAGGATCTAGTGGCAACTGCTATGCAGACACATTAATCCAGACTATCACGCAAGCTGAAAGATTCTGTCTAAGAATAAATTGTACTTATGTAGTTTAGCATGTTAGAATTTGATGTATTTCCAGTTCTTGAGTTGTTGCTGATAAGTAGCCTAAGCTATCAGTCTTGTTTCAGAAGCTGCAAACTAATTTCTATAGATTTGCTATTGTTAATTCATCTTTTTGCTTTGCAAATACTTTCAAAGTTGAAAATAATGCAATTTAAGCACAGCAAACAATCTGTAGGATTAGTAGTGGTTAGAAAGTAGACAAACCATTACTGAATGCCAGCAAAGCAATTTAGCAAAGGAAAATCCACTGATACCTACAGTGCCAAAAAGAGGGAGCAGAAACAATGCACATCGCTTTGAGTATTCTGGCTTTCCTGTACCACACTCCCACTTCTCTCTAGCTATCCGTATTATAACAAATAATAAAAGAATTAAATGCTCTAGCAATCAAGGCTGGCATATTAAAATGACACTCTGCATTACTGAACCTACTCATCTCTTAATAGAGCTATTCTTCAAAGGAGATTAATTATACTGGCAAGAGACCTTTTGCTATTCTAATTTGTGAAACGTATTTCAATACCACAAGCATATTAAAACAGCTGCAAACATGTTACTAGCTCCAAGATCCCAGGACTCACTGCATTTAATTAGCTGTTCATCTTGTGACCAGCACTTTAGTCATTGCTTTAGAAGCCCACTTCATACAAAAATTCTTAATTTCTAGGCTTAAGTAACTTCAACTGTAATTAACATACAGCCTAGCATAAAGTACACAGAGATAGGAAAGTGATTATATACTTCAGTACTTAACACCATCACAGAGGGACAAAACTGGATTTATAGCTGAATTTCTCTGCTTTAATTAGAAAGCAGAGAATTTAAAGTTATTTTAAAATAAATTCTTGGCATTGCATTTCATATCAGAACATTTGATAGACAGCACAAACTCTGCCACGACAAACTGAAAATACATCATATTAGTAATATGCAGAATTGTAACACAAAAACACATCTGCAGCTCATGGCATTGTACGCAGCTGTTAAGCAACAAAATAGTATTCCAAATTAAATATCTGAGAACTAATGTTTTGTTTTAAAGCACAGTTATTTTCATTAACTTAAGCTATGAAGCTTCAAGGCATTTACCTGCCTCTAGAGAACAGGCCTGTGTTTTAACATATTACTTTTTTTAATCCCCATCAGATAAATACTTAGATGCCAAGTTCATATGAGAATTTTCCCTTTCTGTTCATATAGCCAAATTATGACCACTGCTAAGAATATAAATTTAAGGCAAATACTGAACAGGCACCAAACTAAGGCACAATACAACTAAATCAAATCAGAAGAATTTCAATATAGTAGCATGTCTGAAAATTCTAAGACTACAAATACTTCATTGTGAAATCAAAATTAGTGTAAACACAAATGCATGGCTTTTTGAACTTTAAAGATTTAAGTTTCTTTTCATAGCCTGGTGGTGCCAAACTGTCTAAGATCCCCCCAAAAATTCTAAGGGCTAACAATCTATGGGCTATATCCAAGGTACACCCTTTTACTTAAGGGGTCATTGCTTCTAAACAGTCTTACAACGCAATATAAATTTACCCAGTTAACTGCAGCTCTATCAAGTAGTGCTATTGACACACCAAAATTTCCTCACTTGAGTAAAACTTGTTATACAGGCAAACTCTGTGGAAGTTTAGCAAAAAAAGCTTCTAGCTTTGCTTTTAGTCTACTATTTAGCAAATTTCTGTTGCGTATATGACTGCTCACAAATAACTGTCTTATACTCTTATATTTTTCTTCTCCTTGCACTTCAGTATTTTAGATATTTAGAGGTAATAAGGAACATCTACAAACAACACGTATATTCCTTTTGGTTTGCAATTCAGTCAACTATAGCCATTTTGAGTTCCCTCCCCCATACAGAATACTCTCTTCTTAGAAAATGCTAATTTAGCAGATGCAACATTCTTCAAAAATATGTTCACTTTACCAAAACCTTTTGACAGAAACCATGCAGAAAAGCAGGTGTCAGTTCCAGCTCTTCAACTCCTTGGACAGTTATCCCTTTTAGATTCATTCCTCCCAGCTATTCTCTAGGGAAATAGGGGAGGTAGCTACTCAGAAAGCTGTTTCCCAATTAAACTTGTTTCAAATGGTCAAGTTCTCATGCTCACCTCTCCCTAGACTTCCAGTGATACTTTCTTTCAGGTATCGGGCAGCTTAAGTAGCATCAAGAAAGAGCTTCCTCAAAAAGAAATTATTCTTCACACACACATTTTTTCCTGCTTTTTGTGAAAAGCAGGATGAACATATACTCCTCCTAATTTTCCCTCTACCCTAAAAAGGGCCCACAGGAACAAAATGCTGCATTCACTGAGCAGGAGCAGGGAAAGCAAGGTAAAAAATAAAGCACAGGATCACACCACTATAGCACAAAATCATCATCAGTATTGCCAGACTCACTCACCAAACCAGCAGTAAGTGAAGGAGCAGATTGTCCTAGGGACTGATTTCTCATGCGGACCAGGTTTGAGGTATCTCCAGGTGGCTGCCATATCGTCTGTCCCACTCCACTGTGGACACTATTTGATAAGGGAAGTAGCTGTTTTCCTTTAAAAACAAAACCAAAATACTATCAGCTTGTTTTTAAACAAGCTCACAAGTTCAAAATACAATGATGAAAAAGAATACTGCATGTGGAAAAAAAAGAGTTTAATTAAAAAAGCAATTTAAAGGTTTTGGTAGGTTAGAACTTGTAAGAGCACACTACCTGTGAATTCATTATGTTTGATAACTAAGTATTTCCAAAAACTCTAGTTTACATTATGAGGTAATGGGTAAATCCAAAACCTTGTAGAAAACCTTCTACCACTTTATACTTTTCTATATTTCACACAGCTTAAAAAGGAAACCATATTTGCTGCCAATTAAACAATGTATTGCCCTATAGAGAGGAAATGTTAATGTTGCAAAATCTCTTAAGTATAATTTTAAATATTCTTATGAAAATACTTTCATAGTTGTTGTAAAATAGTTGTAAAATATTACGTCTTCTAATTGCTTAGCCATCTAATCTCCTCCACTTTCCCCTACCATTGGAACATTCAGCAGTAGATTTCATGCAGCTGTGATCAGAATATAGTGTATATTTAACCATTGTTTTGCTTTGAACCATGGATGGATATTTTCTGTCTAAAAAATTTCACTGTTCAGCAATATCATATTATCTTAAAAGCAAAACATTCTGTAGTCTTCTCAAGTCTCCCTTGTATCTGATTGATTAGCGTAAATGCTAATCTCCCATGCTACACAAACAGTGAGAAGAGTAGTTCCTATCTCAACAAGTTCACACCATTGTACTTTACTGCAGGAAGTACATAGTAATCATTTAAAAGGATCTGCTCAATACCTTTTTTTTCTAGTCAATATAACACTCCTTTTTGAAAAATGTCAAGCAGTAAATTTCCACAATGAGAAAGAACCAAAGTCAAAGTGGGTCATATTTTGACTCCATCAAGCTTGACAGTTTCCTTTTATGTACAATGTCTTTCACACACAAAAAAAAAAAAAAAAAAAAAAAAAAAAAAAAGAGAGAAGAAAGATAGTCTTGTGGTTAAAAACACATAAGTGAAAAAGTCTGTAAATCTGGGTTCCATTATTAGCTTCCAGATGACTTCCTCTGTAACTTTGGTCAGTCAACCTCTGTACTTCAGTTTCACCATCTGCAAAATGGGAGTGAATAATACCTCTTTTCCTTAAAATTAGGACTATGAGACTAAATAACACACACCACTCCCTTCCAAGCACGGTCAAGATAGTTGCATTCAACAGATTATTACATGCTCAGATACTACAATCTGAGGAATCACAGGGGACTAAGACATTTGTTGCAATAAGTAGCAGGAAGAAGTCCACATCTTTAATCACATATACTGCACAAAAATACTTTTTTCTCAGAGGCAGCAAGCTATTTTGCAAATTCAACTTCACCTTAGAATTAGATGTGAAATATTACATTCATTACATAAAAGTGGCTACAATATTTGGAAGACTGTTACATAATGTAATTAGCCATGATGCCAGGGGGGCGGGGAGTGGGAGTGGTGTCTTTTTTTTTTTTTTTTAAACTTGCTCAGGTTAATTTTCTGTTAAAGTTACAAGCAATGGGCCAAGTACACATTAATAGAATGAGCCAAAGCGTATGAGAGATGAGAAGGCTCAACCTTGGCTAGCAAACAGAGACACAGCATATTAGTACCTTTTTCCTAGTCCCACTCAAGCTGCTTACAGCTGTGGACATGATTTTCATGGTTTGCTCATTTTCAGGATTACATGTAAATACAGTTACTCCTCTTGTCTGCAGAGATCTAAAACTACAGAAATGTACATTGCTGTATTTATCTCAGTAAAGTACTAACAAAGATATCCTATAATAGCAATTCAAATCATATAGTTATCTAACAGTTCAAAATGCCAGTGCTTGAGAGCAAGAATAACATTATTTAAATCTCCATAAGGTATAGTTATCAATATCTCCTTTTAGTTCCACATCATCTGAATCCAGGAAGACAGAATTCCATCAAGAGTCAAATCTAAGCCAACCAGTTTGCATGTACAATCATTTATACTCTTTAAACTTATCTGCTTCTGTTGCAAAAAGAAGGTGGAATTATTTTTGGGATGGTGCTTGAAGCTAAAGCCTTTCCCTGCCATGCCTCAAGTCCTACATACATTCCAAACATGCACATTTAAAATATATATCTAAACATCTACATTTTCTTTACCCAATGGGGTCAAACTGATCTTGTTGGGGCTCTTTTCCCCTTCCTGAATCAGGCTATAGTAGATTGAAAAGTCATTAAGATGAAACAACAAGTTCTGGAGAACATTATCATTTCAGAACAGAAAATTTACAAGAATGTTATCTCCAAACAGAAAAATTATTTTTAAGAAAGAAACAGAACTTCTCTAGTTTTCCTGCTTCCTCCTATTTACTTTTCTTTGCTTATTTCTACTCAAGAGGGAAAAAAAAAAAAAACCCACCCACTGCAGTACTATCTTCGGCCATTGTAATCGGCCAACAGCTATATAGTTAATAAACTTCTGTTCTCCTCTAGCGATTAACCTACCTTGGAGAACAAACTTACATGACTGCAAAACATTATGAATGTTTCAATTTTTCAGAAACAAGCCACTTATTGCAAATAAAACATTAAGACAAGGCCAAGCCAAAATAAAACATGCATACTTTACTGCTTATTTAATTATATTACACCTAGCACCTCAAACATTAAAATATTTATCTTCCCTTGATAAAAGACAGAGGGACCAGGACTTGGATGTATTTTCACAATCATGTAAGTCAAGCCCGTGCTGCTGCCAAAATTGGTGGTTTCACCCCCTTCCTCTTCCCCTCCCACCTGAGAGTTTCCAACCCTTCTTGTTCTTGCACTAACATGCAAATAGGCAAACAGTCAGCCTAATTAGGGAGGAAACGGGCTGCAAGTTAACCCTACAGAACAGTGGTATTCAGGCAGATCAGCTATTTCATTCTAGACTGATCATGCAGCTCTATATGTTCGAATGCCAGCATCACTGACTTCGATACCAGCTTTAAACAATTGTGAAACCATTCCCTAGCCCACATACGAAGTTTTTGAAAAAGAAAACTACTGAGCTTGGTCCTCCATTTTTTGCCTAGTTACTGGACTGTGCTCACTTTGTGGTTCTACAGCTGAGTAGAAACTTAAGTACAAACTTAATTCTCTGACAGGGCTGAAGACTGTGTTCACAAGAAAAAACACAAACTACACAAACTGAAAAAAACATCTAGTTAGTAAGCAAGATTTTTACTTTGAATCACAAATGCCTACAGTGCTTTTGAAGCCAAAAAGAAACTAAATAATAATTTGAATGTGATATCGAAGTCAGCTTCCCAGTAAGAAACAATATGGAAAAGTAGGCAAGCTTACAGTCTGTGCTGACCTTAAAAGAGGTAAGAGTGCATCACTGTGTTGCCTAAAGTTCCACCACTCCCTTCTTTTAACTTTGCACTTTAAGTCTTACTTCTAACTTTTCACTCTGGGCAATATACAGAATTTCACTCCAAATACAGTCTCTCTTTTTCACTCTTTTCTACTAATATTTCTTTTGGCATCTTTCTCTTACATAAAATTTTGTATGCCCTCCCAACAAGAGGTCACCTCTAGTTTTAAAAAGATACTGATAAGTTGTTTCTTATTACAACTGTTATGCCAAGGAGTAATACTGCATCTTTAATTCTAATGAATTGTCATATGGTCTTTACAAAATGGCATACCTGACAAAGAACTTGCTAAACTACCTCTTCGTAGCTTGCAGTCATCTTGACTTAGCTGACGATGGAGCTTGGTTTTCCCAGCAGATGAAAAGATGTCAGGATTGCTGAGCTTCCTGCAACGTAACGGAGTGGACTCTGTTATCATCTCCTGTAGAACAAAAAACAAGCAGAAGTTTGTTAATGACAGCTAAGTATCTGTTTTCTGAAACATACAATCTCCAAAGCACAAACAGCTCTTAAAAACAAACAAACAAAAAAAAAACCACCACATAAACACCACACACACACAAAAAAACGCTTAAAATTGTAAATCCCCCTCTTTTGTGCCACATATCTGCATGGAATGCACATCACAAGATCCCAGTCAAATATGGTCCTTGAACGCTATCGCTGTTAGGAATATCATTAATAATAGTCAGAAAAAGGCAATTATGCTACAGCAGTTATTTGCTCTTACAGTATGTAGGAAAAGAGGCTACTGAAAAATGAGGCTCAGCTTTGATTCAAGCTATTTCCTGCTAAAGCAGAGTATTTTCTCCGAATTTCTTGAATATTTATTCCATCCAGTCTATGAGTAATATACCTATAAAGAAACTGTTGCAACGTCCAATTGCAACCCAAAACTCCTATTATAAGTTACAGCTCTACTACAAGACCATATGTATCACTAAATAATAATTAGGATAGAGATCATCCTTTGTATAATGTCTTTGTTATTACTATAAACAAAATTAGACATATATTTGTCAGAAACACTCCCACATATGTAAATTCCTTTCACAGCATCCAGCAAACTTTCAATCAAAATAGCAATAGGTAGAACAGTGGCAAGCACAACCACAGTGCTTTCCTCATGCATTTAATTGTTCTGGAGGTGTGAAACTCATTTCACACCCAAAGAAGAATTACGAGCATAGCTACCATATATGGATTTGAAGATAAAGTGACACTTTCCATTATAGCCTATATAGATGACTTGGTCAAGTTCTCCCTTCTCTGCAGTAGTGCAACACATTCCACATGTCTTAATGGACTGCTCCATTTTATTTCAAATGCCTCTCATTAGCTATACAGCACTTCAAGCCATGCTTATCCTCATAAAATCTCATCTGAGGCAAAAATAAACTGAAAGGAACACCTTCCCTGCATGACATCACCACATGGTTTAACGTAGTTATAAATCATGTTTAAACCAAAAATTAAACTACCAGTAGTGGGTTTTAATTAAAATTTGCAGATTCCAGTCAAAATCTATTTCTGAAGTCATTAATTCAAATCTATTCAGTCTACAGTGTTATGCCTCAAACTGTCAATTTGGAAGGAAGGAAGGACATGAATAAAGTTGAATTTGGATTTGAAACAGAATCCTCACTTAGTTCTGAGTCACTCATTCTTGACCTTTCTCAGACCCCCATCTCCTTTTAATCATAAAATCCTTTGGCACCTCATAATAGTAAATAACTTTGTTATTTGTTTGAGGGACAGGAATGCTTTGCTCCGCATCTTCTTCAGTGGTGCACCTTTCACAGCTTGAGAGGTACTGCTCTGATACAATTCCTTCCTCTGGTTACAGTTAGGCATTCAGTCGCCACACTGTCTAAACCAGATCAAGAGAGAGACCTGGGTAACCTAAAGTAGGTCAGTTCACTTATCCAGTTCATCATACAGCTGCAAACAGTTGTGTTGGCGCAAGAGTGGGGAGAGGCACAAAAACAAGTGACCTGGGGTAGAGAAAACTGCTTGAGCTGGAACCTGCTTTAAACTTAAGGTTCCCCATACACATCTTGGAGCAAAGAGCCTCACATTTTCATTTGCCTCTGACCTTCTCCATAAAGGTACTGAAGACCTTCATTTCCAGCAGCCTGTACCTCTGTTTTTCCGTCATTTGGAGAGCTAAAAAGACATCTACCACACTTTCTGTTTGTACTTAGGAGTTAGCTAAGTAATTTTAAATTGCGACATTAGCAGTCCCTCAGCATGCCTCCGAAAGCTGCAGAGGCCAAGGGCAGAAAGTCTTTGCTGTTTCTATTTGGGATGGCAGAAAGTAGTTACACATTTATACATGTCTACGTAGACATACAGAAATATACACACACGCTTTTAATATGGTCTGTCCTAAATGCGTGTAACATCTAAAATCTGCCAAGTGTTTCCCAACTGTGACAGTCAGAAATTACCATACCTCAAAAAAAACCAAAAACAAACACATGGGCACTCCAGGTTACAGACAAATTAGTTAAAAATCTCACTATCCTCTCACACTCCTTATGCTTCAATTCCAATAAATGTTCCCAGCATCCTTCAACATCTAGCTACTTCCCTGAAACCAGTCATAACTCTGTTGAAAGGCCCTATGCACAAGATGCTACTGGTCATACCCACAGTCCATGTACTGCCTGCTTACGTACATCCCTAGAAAAGCCAGCTTTTTCCCCCACTCTCACCCTGCACAGGCCATTGCCATGATTGTCTTGCCTTCACCAGTGCATTTAGGTTCCTTTAGGAAGGGGAAGCACAGTCCTGCTCGTCAGGCTGATGCAGCAACTGTAATTGCTCTTCCACCATGTTCAGCTGAGTTGGGGCAGGGGGAGGAAGAGGGCAGGCAGAAGATACACAGAAGCCAGTGCCAGTAGAGACGGTATCCTGCCCACCTGGCTGCTGCCCATCACTCCCCAAATACATCTGCACCCAAGATAGAAACAGAATACATCCCTTACTTAAACTGCAGCTTTGGGGCACCCCCTTTACGTCCTGTCCTCCCACCCAGCACAAATGCCAGAAAAGAGAATTTGGGGAAGGGGACGCAGGAAAGAGCATCAGCGAACAGGGATAAGGCTACATGGAATTTCCTCGGCTGCTTCTTTGCTGCTACTTCACTTCCACAAACATCTCTCACATCTTGATGATGGTTTAGAGTGACGTCCTTAGCTTGAAAGGCACACCTTACCTCACTAACAAATGTCCAATAAATCTAGTAATTTTACTCTAAGTCAACAACTAATTTAACATCCAAATCAACAAAAGGAACAAAATTCAGCACATGCAAGAAAATAGGACTTTCTCTTTGTTTGAGAGAGAAAAATGAGGTATTCTTTTGCCTGCAAAAAATTTAAGCAGAACAATACTGTGCAAAAACAATTTCGAGATTATTGTATTAATAAGAATACCCATCAGCAGCTAAAACAAATTTCAAGATTAGCATCAAGAAAAGTGTTCTAACTGGGACATCTTTCTTTGTTCAAGGTTTTGGGGTTGTTTGGTCATGGTTTTGGTTTTTGGGAGTTTTGTTTTGTTGATTTGGTTTTTTTCCCCTCAGGTGCACATTCACCTCTCCTCCAACACACATATAGGTCTCACCCATCTTTCTCAGTGAACTGCAACTCAAAAAAAAAAACCAAACCACCAAGCAAACAACAAAAAAAAACCCACCCCACATTCATTCATGCAGGGCACCAAAGTAAGGAAAGGCAGTAAAGTCAGAAACAAAAGTACCCTAAGTCACATTGCAAGCAATTTCTGTATTTTACATCTCTCTTTTTCCACCCAGTATATAGGCATTCACATACCCCTACCAACCAAAGAACGTGCCCACTTCCCTACCCTTCCCCTTTCCCCTCTATGCAGAGTCTCTTCTTAGCAGTAAAAATAATTACAAATTCTTAGTATTTCTTCTTGAGTTACAGTACACAAGCTTTTCAGATCTGATAATATCTAAATCAAGAGTACCCCAACTGAAGGAGCACATGGAGCACCAACACTGAAGGGCACACCTACTTCTACCACAACATCCGCTCAGCTGCAACATCCTGCCTGCACATACCTTTCAGGTCAACCCAATGGTATATGCTACTTCTCAAAACGTCATTCCATGTGCATTTCTTCAACAGCCATTCCAGCTTAAGTAACTCCTCCCCAGCAGGACTTGTACCACAAAGATATGAAAGGAACAGTAGGAAGGTAACAGCTTCCACACTCACCAAAGAATCTAGGCTGTCTTCTACAGGAGATAGGCTTAGTACATATTACATATGGAAAATCCTTCATAAGCCCTTTTTTTGTTAAGCACATTAAACACTTGGGCAATATTCAGAAGACTTCATAGCTGTTGAATGTTTTGAAGAAAGGGACCCCAATCACACTTTGCAGGTTTATATACTGTTAAACTCACTTTTCAAATATTTAAAAAAAAAAAAAAAATCCAGTGCACTGTTCTGAGACAGCCTATTATGTTTTAAAAAATGCTAAGTACAACACTGCCAGTTTAAAATTTCATTTTCTAAAAGCTATGCCTATATTGTGTCAGCAAAACAATGAAGAGGGAAAGTTTTAACTTGACAACAATAAAGTTGTCTTTCATAAGACTAATTTATTTCACTCACCCATCAAAACTCAGCTTTAATATAGCTGTTCATAGGCGAACTACATGGAAATAGCACTGGTTTATGTTACCACTCTTAAACAAGGAAGGCAAGAAAAAAAAAACAACACACAGGAAGAGATCTTTCCTTGTCCTTGCCCCAAAGCAAGATACAATACATACAACAGATAGAAAAAATCCTACACAACATTCAAATCAATGGATAAAGAAACTCTTTGCAGTGATAAAGAAAAATTTTACTTACATGCTTTCAAATTACCAAATTAGACTACCAGAGCAAATGGTTGAAAGCACAGACTGCTGTAATTTTAAGGACTCAATTTCCACTTCTCAAAAAGAAAAAATTCTTGCTGCTTTAGAAATGAAAGCATTAGTAAGCACGTAACAGAAACACTTTGCTCATAGAGTGTGAAAAGGACTATGAGCCTCTCTCCTTTGATTTATTTTCAAAGGTGATAGAAAAAAAACTTATTAATTTAATTTGGCCTTGTGTCTTTTGCCACAAGCTAAAAATCAGGCTCAAACAGCCAGCTGAATCCTGCAAAGCTTAGAGCTGAAGATAAAAGCGTCACACAAACAATCTTGATTTGCTAGGCAAAGATTATTCCTATTGGTCCCTTCAAAGGTATACAAAAGTTTGCTCACATAACTTGAAACAGTAGGATATGAAGAAGAATGGCAAAGGATATGAAGAAGAATGGCAAAGGCTTTTCTTGAATAGTGAGAAGCTCTGCATTTTTCAGCTCGATCACTTACCACACTTGCACAGAAAAACAGCTAAAATAGTTGTGGCACTGGAAATACATACAAGTCTGTTTCTCTTGCCTGAAATCTCACATAGGGGCTATTACACTCAGCAAGATGGAGAACCAGACAGATTGCAACAATAGCTGCAGACAAAAGACGAGAAACCAAATGTGCTTCCTGATGTCTAAGATTGCACTAATATCCCATGTTAAAATCCTGATCTGGTAATTTCAGAATACAGCTACAAGGAACCTTCTCAGTCATCTTTTCCATTCCATTGCACAGGGAAAGTCTCCCAAGCAATTCAAGCAAGAAATAAAAGAACAAGCACATATACCACTGCAATGATTTTAAGCAGCATTTTTTTTTTAATGTTCATTTAATGGTGCTGCAAGAGAGTAACACAGCACAGATCCTTAATCTACAAGTGGCACGTGAATACTTGTGTGGATGCGTGTCAAAGTACTTCCTTGAACTGCCAGATGAAGTACCACACAGTTAGTGAGACAGATATCAGCAACAGATGGATGTTAGGAAAAAAACTTCCTAAGACCTGTCTTTATGGCCTACGTTTAAGATGTAATAGATCATACAAAGGAGCACTTCAAAAATATATTTTTCCCTAGGGATCTCTACAACAAGCAAAAATACTCAGCTGTGACTAACAAATATTCAAAACTGCAGGTCAAAACATGTTAAACTATTAGCTGGGGGGGCAAGAAAGTTTTCTACGAACAGGTAATTGCTTAACAAGAAAAATGAGAATTTTTTTTTTTTTTTAAGCCTAATGAGCACAACCACCTAAGGTCATCTGGAAGTGAATTCTAACAAACTGTTGGAAAGAAGAAAAGAATGAAAATTTAAATACCGTAAGTTGGCAAAGAATACACTAATACCCTGTTTTTTAAGGAAGATAACCAATAAGTAATGCAACTCAAGGATAACTTAACACTTCCTGAATTTTTTTTAAAGCAATAAAAATAGTCAACACTGAAAGCTGCATTTTCTTTTTTTTTAATACAGTACTGTTTGTCCTTTAAAAGATAAAAGCCTGTTGTGTCAGGATTGTGTTCACATATCCGAGAAGCATTCTTTTTCTTCTCAGCCTTTCCTCATCGCTTTATATAATGTGTGTACATACCCTTAACAAAAGATAAATCTGATCCTGTCATTAGGTCTGCTCTAATATACGTTAAAATACACTGAAAAAGAAAATTAAAGGCCTAGAGAACAGATCACAAACTAAGTATCTGTCTAAATAAGTAGCAATTAATGCAATGGAATCACAGTATTTATGCTTTAGTATTTAGCACTGAAATTTGCCCTAGCTTTCTAGCCTGGACATGACATATTGAGGGAAGAGGGCCAGCAGTTTTACCAGGAAGCTGAGGTGAGCCCAAATGTGACCAAAATTGTAGGCTGAATAAGAACTTGCAACTAAGACTCTTCTTAACTGTATCTGCTTAACTCATGTACTTGCCAGCAGCATCCTGAAAAATGCGAGAAACAGCAGAATCAAGGAAAATTACATTAAATCAACATAGCCTCTTAGAGGCTGTAATATATTGGTTTACTACATCAACAAGAGAGAAAAGCTTTACCAAATATATTACTTTACATAAAAGTGTCAGTATTTTAAAGACAGAAAAGATTTTTACAATATTTTTTCTCTTTAACAGATTTACTTGAAGAACTTTGCAATAAACCCCAACATTCCCACAAAGGTAAATATACAAACTTAATTTAGTGTCACTATTAGGTTTTCAAAATTACTGGAAAGCTAAGCATTATTGCCACAGTGATGTTTTCAATAGTTATACAGTGTAACACACATACATTTAACATTCTCGATACCTATAGCTTCCTCTGTACACTCATCTGCAGTTATAACGCAGATGACAGAAAAGTTACAAAACAAAATTAAATCCTTTTGTGTAAAAAAAAAAAAAATCCCACAGTTAAAAACAAACAAGAAAAAAAAGAATGTTTCCTGAAAGACATAGTATCAGATAACTGTACTATGAGATACACCCTGCTTGTCTTGTTCCTCCAATGGGAAGATTTTTTTTCTTGTTAACTCTTCAGGAAACGACTCCAAGGCATGTTTGATCAGAACTAATGACTTAGAAGCTTTAATGTTGTTTCACCAGGGAAGTTCAAGTTGTTAACTTTGTTGCCAAGTGTTCCCAGCTGCAGGAACGCATTAAAAACCTTGTTAAAAAGCAAAAGCAAATATTTACAACTATGTACACTATTACCCCCTTTCTGAGGATCATTGAGATGCAGAATCATTTATTCCTAATGGAACCACAGTCTAGAAGACAAGGTGATTATTTAATTTGTGATTAAATGATATCAGCTTGAATGTTTGGTCCTTATATGAACATACAAATAACACCACAATGGTTTACACAACCAAAGTATTTGATCCTACTTCAGGATCTCCTTACTAAGAGACAAATGGGTAGTGTAATTCTTGAATTCAGCTTGTAAATGCCTAAAGCCAAAAGAATTTCATCTAGGGAAGAAAGAGCAACAGAGCCTCTACTAAAGTCTGTATTAAACTTTACAGAAGCTCAAAGAAACCCCTTATCAATATATCAAGACTCAAAACCCCACTACATGCTCACTAGTTACACTGAAAACAAAACCAGTCTGAACAAAGACACTGCACGTTAAAGGCCACATCATTCCTCTATCATTGGTATTCTCACACGAGCATTTCAAACATAAAAAGGTTGTATAGAGCAGGGAAATTAACTCCTGGCCAGATAGAAAAACACAAACAACTCTCTAATTCATCATTTTTACATTAGAATCCTGTCTGCTGTAACAATTAAAACAATTATGACCAAAATTAATGTTATTTATAACAAAATTTAGTGTTATAAGACATCAATAACACCTTCTCTCTGAAGATTTTCTTCCTTTAAACTCAGAAGATGTGCCAAGCATGTGACGTGTCCCAACATTACTGATTAGTATTACTGCAAGTTCTCTTTAGCATCCTACACATTATCAAACAATCATTCATCTTCTACATTCTTGTCTATTATATTTTATACAGTCAAATAGAGATGTAAGTTTAGATTTGCTGAAGACCATAATCCACGGTATGAACAAGCCAAAACTTCTCGTTTGCCAGCTTCTTACAGACTTATTCAGCTATTTATTACACAGGAAACGCTGAATTTAACACCTTTTATTACAATTATGCTGTAAGAAAGACTAGAAGGGGAACTGCTTAAGGAATCAGGTGAGTAGCAGAAACACAGCTGTATCTTAAGCTGTGCATGTAAAAAGGCCTGTGATTTCATATTGGCTATAAAAAGAAGAATTATCAGAACATTCTGCAGGGTGCCTTGATTCGCTTCAGCATTGATGCTAATTTTTTTTTTCAGTGAGTGAGCTTTCAGATCTCCAACTATATTTATGTTTGTTCACATTATAAACATTGTCTCACCATCCCATTCACAGGGAAAGAGCAAAACAACATAAAATACCTACTTATACCTGTGTAAATTCTCTTTAATGCCTATAAACAAAGTTACAATCAAGTCACTTTCATTGGGAATGTAAACTCCCTCTGTTTTTCTACAGATGTGAACAATAGGTTAAAAGTTCACTCAATTTACATAAACAAACAATTTCTTCATAGCAATAGGACCTGGAAGAGAGTTTCACCTAATTTTATACATTACAGACAGGAGGCTCAGGGTCACATTTCAAAAAACTGAGAAGTTACCTGTATTAATATTTGATTCTCAGCCCAAAACAATATAGAATTTTCTATGCCTAAGACACAAATAAAATATATTTTAAATTAAAATACTAGCTGAAAATACAAAGTTTGGCAAGTGAACAATAATACATTGTATTAAAATGTGCAAGTTGTATAAAAATGACTTATTTACTAATAGTGCAGAGTTCTAACCTTCTTTTGAAAAAAACACTTTTGAAAGAAAAATGTAAAGAGTCATTAAGTTTGAAGTACAGTCTCAGATAAAAGTCTCTGTTGGTCCAGTATGAGATATAGCCCTTAAAAAACTGTCCCAAGACTAAGGGAGCTAGGAAAGAGAAATCCATGCCCAACTGCTGTTCCAAGTCTTGTTTCAAATGAAGCTGCCTATGAAGAAAAGAAAAAGGTGAACTGAACTTTGGCAGGGAATCGCTCAGGTGTGTTAAAGGGGCTTTTCTAATTAGACATTCCATGACTACTTACAGGTGTGTAATACAATGTTAAAACGTGATCTTAATTTATAAAGCTCACTTGAATAGCACACGCTACACAGAAAGAAAAGTACAAAACCAAAAAACGCTACAGGAATCCTCTTTAACCACACTACTTTTTTGCCCAGGATGCTTTATCGATCACAACTATCACCTGAATAGTAGTAGTAGTAGAGCCATCTGTAGTTAAGACAGAGATTAGTGGCAAAATAAAATCTAACAAGGCACAACGGTCTGCTAAGAGTTAGAACACTATTTGTTCACATACATGACAAAGAAAGCCCAAGATACATTTTAATCTGGCGTTATCATCACTGAGGAAGTTTGTTATTTGCAGCAGGAAAAAAAATTAAATACTTTTCTTTGTTTGTACAGTGAAAGTTCCAATCCTTTGCATCAATATTTTTGTCTCCATTAACCATCTGGAATCTTCTCACTTCCTACCACAAATGAGATAAGCACGTCAACGCACAGCAAAAATAAGAACCACTTATGTGAAGTTTTCCTGAGAACAAATTTTCCCTCAAACTCAACAGCAGATCTACACGCATGGAATGGGAAAAAAAGTATCATTTGATTATAAGACTGTAAATAAAACTACCAATGGCTTTAGACCTAAAGGAAATGAAGTTCACCTTTGGATACACAACAAACACTCAATCCTTAGCTTTTCTTAACAGCAATCACATTAAATGGCAGACAAAGATAAACTAATTCACAATTCTTATCGATGTCTGCACGAAGAAATGGAGTCTCTATAGTCTGGCACAAAAGCTTCTCCTCACCAAGCAGCATAATACAGTTCCATCCCAAAGAAACAACAGCCAGAATTTTTTCAAGGACAAGCCATGTATTTCTTCCCTTCTGCATGAGAACAAAAACAATGCCCAACTGTTAGGTTTATGAACATCACCAGGCCTCAAGCTCAAACTGAAAGACTACAGTCAGCAGACACTTCTAGCAGAAGTGTCTGCTAAACTGGCAAAACAATGCTGTAAACAGCTTCTCCTCTGTCCTAAAAACAGGGATCAATGCAAAGGTCAAAGAACATACAAATAACTAACTGAATGCATAATTTAACTTTCAGGGTCACGTATTTTTGCCACCATCTTCACACTGCACAGGTCCAATTTAAGTCATTTATTAAAACAGAGAAAGATGTATTTGCTACTAATATGTCACTGCATCCATCTATGACAATGTTTAAACATCTAAATGCGTACAGTCACTATATTAACTATACAACTCATTTATAAGCTTTTCTCTAAAACAGTGACTATAATTTATTTATTTGTACTCTATGATCTTCTGGTGCTGTCCAGAACACTTAACATCAGTCCTGACCACTTGATTTCCTTTCAAAGGTCTTTTCTAAGGCTCCATATTAAAATGTGGTTTTATGATAACTTATGATATTTATTATAATTATTATATTTAATAATGTATATAATTTATTGTATGTATTTACAAGTGCTTGTAAATACACTAAAGATTGAATGGTGTGATTTTAGCGACTAATAAACCTGTTTTAATTATTAAGCATTCTATTTTTGAGATGGATTTCCTTGCTCTGGGGCCTTACAATGGCTTATTTAAAACAAAACTGGGGTCTCACTCCATTTCAAATGGCAAAAAATACAATCATGAGAAGAGCCATGTATTTCTGAAAGGGCTGTTGCTAGCCCTCTCAGATAGTCCGCAGTGAACAGAGGACATACATCTACCAGGAGATTAACAGAACAAACATGAAAAAAACAATGCAAGACATTAAATTATTTCACTGCCTATCAGTGCATTTTTTTTAACCTAAGTAGCTTCGCGAGTCTCCATTACATACTCTTTTCCAGTTTTGCCTGTCCAAGAGTTTAACACTTTACTTGCACTAGCGAAATTGGATTCTTTGGGTCTTGTACATACTTCCTCAGAAAGCTCTGAAAGCCACATAAAGAACAAAGATATCTATGCAGTTTTGCTGATTTGCGTACTTGCTTTGTAATGACAAATTTTAAGAAAGAGTGCAGACAAATGCAATCTGATGATTCTAAACTGTATGCTCTTCAATGCAAAGAGAAGCAAACCCGAAGTTTAATACCTGGGATAACTGGAAATCAACATGCACAGGGAGACAGCCTTCCTGGAAACATGGAACCATGCTTAAACCATTCGTAGAGTATAACTCAGGTGTTTATGCAGTCCTTCTGCAAGTGTATTACTCTCAGTATCATGAAAAAAGCATGCATAAGCAGCATTATCAAGTTCCAGTTATTACACATAGTACCAGGAAGGCATACTAGAAAATCACTTCTTTTTTTAAATCATTCCTATTGAGCTCAAAGCATGACAGCTGTCTATTTGAAGGATAAAAGAAGAACATGCTTGAGCATCAACTAATCAATCTGACAAGTACCACATTTCATAAAAATCTTCAAGCTTCCTGAAATGCAGCTACAACATGTTTTCACAAGTTTTCATCCCACAGACAGTACTAAATTCGCCTCACTCCTTAGTGGATGTACCTTTTGCACTTAGTTTTTGTTTGGCTGGACTAAGAAAAGACGACAAAGTGTCTCAAGCCTGGGTCCAACCGTACACATTAATTCAGTCTTTAGTAAAACTGCTTTCTATATGCTGCAGGCCAGCATTTGTTTACAATTGTAACCGTTCTGTATTTTCTCTTCTGTCATGAAAGACAGACTGGTCTGTGAACTCTTCCATCAAATCCAATAGGGAAAAATCAACAGGAATGGCAGGACCTACAAAATCTTTAAAAAAAAAAAAACAACACTACTGATGTGCTAGCAGCTAACGTATCAAAGTGATAAACGCACATAGTGTATACTGAACTAATTTCTATAAGACAGATCACAGTCACTGCAAGAAATTTGGGCTAGCAGAATGTAGCCTCATATAAGCAACAAATTTAAGTGTTACTGGAAATCTGTCTTGAATGGATTGCTGGATGTTTGGACAATGTGCAGATAATGGAAGTAGCACTCCAGAAGTGCACTGAAATTCAGCTGCTTCTTATAATTACTGTTAAGTATTTTTACTGTTAGTAGAAGCTGAGATACCAAACACCTACAACAAGAGTTTCAGAAATACTAGCATGACATATTAAAAGCAAAAAAAAAATTATCCAAGTGTCATCCAATTAAGTACTTAAATAACTTATTTTGGCTTTCTACTGTTGAAAATGTTTATGGTGGATTACTTGTCACACTATGTAGTAAAAATCACTAGAGAAAATCTTCCTATATAGACAGGTCATGAAGACATGTGTGGACTGAAACTGAATCAGAAATTACATTGCAAAAATTCTTAAAACTCCCCAAAGTCCAACCTTACCAGTGCTATCTGCTTCTGGAAATTTAAACAGGTACATGGAATATTTTAAAGCATCGTCTTGCTTTAACATTCATGAAAACCCAGACCAACTAAAAGGTTTTAGAAAGTATTTTATTTTTAAATTGTTTACTATATGTGTAACAAAAATTGAAAGTATTTACAATGCAGTTTTAATAGCAAAGGCATGTTTTTTTCCTGGAAAGAAACAGAGCATCATCATATTTTCTGTGTAAATAATGGACCTCCATTAATGCTAGAGCAATTCCAAATAGCAAAAAACTGACAAGCTAGACAGTTAGATTTTTTTTATTATTGCTGGGTTTTCAGTCTTGAACCCTCTTTCCTCACTGCACTGTAATGTGTATTTATAACAATAGAACATTTGAAAATCATTTCTGACAGATTACTAGTTTTAGGGTTCATGGGACTTAAGTTGTAAGTTAGATAATACACTACCACAAAAAACACGGCTTAGAGGAAGAGCAAGTTAAAAAAAAGTTTTAAAGCAAGTTTTAAAGTTAACAACAGAGCTACTTCATTACAAACCAAACAATGCCTTCAGATCTTTCTAATACAGTGGGATATTACAGAACATCAACTTCCTACAGCCAAGAGTGACATCTACCAAGACATCAAAAAAACAAGTGCATTTTCCTCACCTGAAACAGGTTTTTTTACTTCCTTGCAAAAAGGTAGGTTTTTGAGTGACCATGGACTCAGCTTCTTCCTCTGAAGAGCAGCATTTTCACCAGGCTTCAAATAGTACTACATCACTACAAAAAGACACTAAGCACAGCACATCATCATTTGATGTGGAAATGAAATTGCTAAGACTCTACATGACCTGTGTACTTAGCTACTGTGGTTCTTGAGGAACAAGGTCTTGATGGGTGATAAAGCTTTGTTTTAGTCTCAAACAGTTCACTAATCTGGTGGTCTTCACTGCTTCCTTAGCTTCAGCTACTCAGGTTCCATGAATAAGAATTAAATAGGAGTAAAAAAAAGTTGTATTTTAAATAAATGCCTATCATCGTACCTATAATAACCCACTGCATTTCTTATAAGCACCAAAGCTATGTTGGCTTATGGAGCACAACAGGCAGCTCAGGCAATAAAAATAACCTATCCAATAAAAAGAAAGAATTGCCTCTTCTAGAGACTCTAAGAACTACCTTGACAGGCAGGAGAACCTTTACATTCTTTGTGCTACAAGAAGGCATATGAGCTTGCTCAAGAAGTCAGTCAACTTCTAGGCGTAAAGTCAATAACGCATACCCATTCCTCAACACAATACACGCGGATATTACTTGGTTTCCTGAAGCATGCAGTCATGAATATATCCACAGTCTTTCTGAGTGTTTTGTAGATGCCTAATCCTAGCCTTGGACAGCACCCCACTGTTACCCTCAAGTGCTCTGTAACAAATACTAAGTAACAGCAGCTTTTCCCTTCAAGCTAATAACTGATTACGATTACAAAAATAAGTAGCCCCACAACAAATCCAGCCACTTCTGACAGAAGACTTCTCTTGGCTCCTTCACTTCTACGCTCCTTTTGGACAAGAAATACAGTGCACTGCTGAAATCGGATGCAAATCATCAGCAACATGAACACCTATATATTCATAATCTCTCCACTACCTGCTTAGCTATTCTAATATGCAAGATATGAAATTAATGTGGCTAATTAATAGACAATATTTGCTCTGACTCTTCACTCGTGACAGGAAATTGAAATCTCACACAGGTGAGCTGAATCATCTGAGCTGCTGATGCAATGCCTACCTACTTATTGATTTGCACAAATCGATTTAAACAAATTAGGTTTGCCCATTAATATTCAACTTTGAGGGAGGTGCTGTTTTTATTATATCAGGCCAGAGAAGTGCCATATGCCCTTTGGCTCTATTTTGCTAATATCTAACAAGCCCATGGCAGAATTGGTCACTTGACTCTACGTCCCTTTTGTCTGCTTCTAGATGAATCTTTTGGCTCAATTCTGTTATTATCTAACAAGCACATTGCAGAATTAATCACTTGACTCTATTCCCCTTTGCCTGCTTTTGGATCACTCTCTTCTTCAGTCACTTCCCCACCCACCCCCGTATTTCTAAACATTGGTATGAACATACAAGTGAACTCAGAGTGATATGTTGCCAGCAGCTGCCATTGCTGCCTGATCAAAATATAGAAAGGCAAAACTATGGCTCATGAAGAAGTCAAGCAGGAGTAGCTCTGGCATCAACAAGAATCAGCTTATGGAAGGCAGCGAGACATACCTACAGGACATTGAGACGTTTGTTCTTTCTGGCTAGTTTTCCTGCCTCCTCAGGAGAAGGACAGAGAAGAAAACAGAGACAGAACCATACACGTCATAGGGACCAGCTCCTTCTTCCACAGCTATGCTCTGGCTTGTTCACTACCTTTATTTCTCCACAGAGAAGGCAATAAACTTGAGAAATTAAACTCTGAGGACGAGTAAGAATGCATGCCAGGCAACCATATGCTCTGGACTCTGGTTCACCATATTAGAAGCTTTATGGGCTAGAACTTGGCATCTTCTTATAAAAGAAACACTTATTTTTTGCTCTCTCCCTGTAATGAGAAAAAGAGCTAGACAGCAACAAAGAAAGGGAGATGGGAAAAGGAAGTCTGAGGTCTCCAAACAGTATCTGAGTTTTTATTGGTAAGTCACATCCACAGCTCGTAATTTAGGAGTCTTTACCAATGTCTTCCTTAAGACTTTCTTTAGCTCCCTTGATGAAAGCAGCACAGGACAGAATTGCCCTAAGATCAGCCCTAAACAGCAACAGTATCCCAAAATAGGTAGCTAGAAATATTTATGTAAACACATGGTTCCTGATCTTCTAGAATTCAGCAGCACTCCATCCCTCCTTTGATAAGAAGGGGCAATAACACTTACAGAATATATTTTGCTATGTTTTATCTATATTTGCTTTCATGGAATCTGTAATGTGAATATTAAAAACTACACTTTACTGCAAATGCAATCTGCATTGCTAGCAATACGTCCATTTGATTCCATTTATTGGCTTGAATTTTGGAAATAAAGTTTCATCTTCTTCAGATTTAAGTTTCATCCCAGCTTGTAGGTTTTGATATGAAGTTAGAAGAAACAGCTTTGAGTGTTGTGAGCTGTTAATCATAGGGGCCATGGCTGGGGGAGCAGAACAGGAGCTGCAACAGGGCTCTGATCAGCAGCCTGAGAGACAGAGGTGTAGAGAAAGCTCAGAAGCAAAGTGTCAACTGAACTTGAAAAGCTTGCATCTTCACCTATCAAACAAAAGGGAATACTCATGGTAGGAATAACCAAAGAACACCAAACTGTTATGCAGTCTACGTACAGGGTTCATCACAATAGAGGTACTGCCTTTAATAGCACTGATGGCACCTAGAGGGAAAAGAAAAAAAGAGAAAACGCTTATTATATTTGAAGCACAGATGTCCTGATTAGGAAAAAAGAAAGATCTCTTCGACTTCCAGGCTTGCCACACAGCAAGGAAAGCATGGTAACAGCTTCTCTGCAGCTGTGGAGGCAAAACAAATCTGACTAGCACTCTGGGGTTTGGCCAATTTCTCCCTGCCGGTCACTGACTGCTTTCTAAAAAAATGAACAGGGTGAGAAGTCAGTGGAAAAGATCCTTTGCCATTCCTTAAAAAAAAAAAAAAAAAAAAAAAAAAAAAAAAAAAAAAAGACAACATGGAAGGGGGGATAAGCTCTCTAACCTAATGTTTATAAGTAGTCTTGGACCAATTTGCACAATACCCTGAATACATGGAGTAGAAATATCCACATAGGCATAATGTTACAAAACTCCCTCGCGTATGACACACCCAACTGTGGTAACACAATCCTCAAAACTGTAAAGAGACAAGTATCAAACAGTAGTGGAGAAGTAACCTTGTCTGTGATCACTCTATTCTAGGCTGCTGGCAGAATACTACCTATTTTTGGTGCACACACTCCAAGAACAATCGGGAGGGAAGCACAAAGTGCTAGAAGCAAAAGAACTCAGTGTCTTCAGTTCCAACTGAAGTTAGATTTTACATTTCAAATACTTATACACGGAAAAGATATCAGATAGAAGAGAATTTTTACTGCCTGTGCTAGCATAGGCATATTCCACAGCTGAAAGTTGGACATCAGACAAAACAAGCCTTGAAATAAGATGTGGTTTAGTTTCCTAACTGCAGGAATAATTAAACATTGGCAGAGCTTTCCAGAAGAGGTGACAGACACACCACGATCTAAGGCCAAGATAAGACCAATTTCTAAGAGAGATGTTTTAATTTATCTTTCAGGAAAGCCCCACAGCCTGCACATGTGGGGAAATCACACTGGGTAACCACAGTAATCCATTCTGGCTTTGGGACACGCAGATCTACAAAGTTTCAAAGACAGGTGGAGAAAAAGGAATACTTTTGCTACTCTCAGAAAGTTTGTAGCACTACTGTTCCAAATGACTGTAATAGTTAAAGGATTTGATTGTAAGTCAGTTACCTTGTTCTAAGCTCAGGAAATACTTTATATCCAATGCAGAAATGAAAAATGTACTGTCTGGGAAACACGCAAGACCTCCCTTCTTCAGGCACATCAAAATTTACAGCTGGAGATAGTCTACTGCACTGACTGCCCTATGCAAAGGGCTCCCCCAACAGAAAACTAACCTGGACTAAGGAGGTTTTTCATCTTTCTCTATATTATGTATGCAGCTTGCCTGTTGGCATCAGTTGAACATTCCCCATACACCAAACACACATGCAGCAGGGGAGCCTCCAGGTTTAGCAACATTTCAGTCCAACTCTTTGTCAGCAGCAGCCAAGTTAAACTTTATAGAAGACAAAGGGTCCATCTAACCGAAAATCCCGCCTCTACAACTTGCAGTCCCTCTACCAGTCCCTTGAACTGCTTGTTGAGATTCTGCTACTGTTGTCCCCTTCATCTCTACTATCCTACAAAACCACGAAGTCATGGAATCTACTAATAAATCCTCTCCTGGCCCTGGCCATCCACAGCAAGAGAGGGAAGCTTGACAGAAGTGAGGGCAAAATGCTGACAAGCATGGGGTCTGTTTTCTGTTCCGTTACCCCACCACATCTCTGAGCAAAGCACCACTGGGCAGCACCCACTAGTTCCCTGGATGCCTTTAGAGCACAGAATGCTGTTCAGCGACACTCAGTGCTCAGTGTCCTCTATTTTTACTCTTTTGACCTTCAACCTCCATCCCCCTAGACCTTCCACAATACTTCAGCTTTCCTCGTATCTGTGTTCTCCCACTGCTTTCAGAGGAAGACAGGATTCAGATTTGTTAGGGACAGGCTAAGACCCACTCCTCATGGAAAAAAACCTGTACAAATAGCAAAGACATTCCCTCCAGACAAGTAAAGGGAAGCATCATGCATTTGTCCTGTTCTAATGTTTGCCTAGATGGTAGTTAATTTCAGCTGTTTTCCTCAGGCAGATGCAGTCTGCGTATTTAATAATCTTCACTAGATCCCTCCTCCAGTACTTCAACTCTGAATGCTTTTTGCATCCATTGCATCCTTTGGCAAAAAAATTATCCAAAATTATCCAAATTATCCATCCATTACCTTTTGTGTGAAGATTCTCCTTTTAAGCCTGACTCTTAGCTTAATACTAGAAGAAACAGTCAGCTGCTGTTTGCTGTCTACCCTCTACATACCAACCATGGTCTTGTATACTTCCATCATAACGCCCTTAAGTCATATCTTCCAGACACTGAAGAGTCCTTTATACGAGAACTTTGACCTTTGACTTCTACCTGAAGTAGAAAATGCTAATAGAAGCACCTCTGACAAACACTGGCTATGATCCATGTGGGATCTTTCACAATAAATATCACAGTGTCTCAAACTAATTATGCAAGCATGATATGGAAACAATTTAAAGCTTATAATATGCCTCTGGATGAGGGTGACTGTCACTCTTAAGCAACAATAACTTTCATCTCAACTTTCCATTTTTCTCTGTCAATGCAGTCAGCAAACATACGATGATTAAGCTGATACTTAACAGAAATCCAAGTGGGCTGTGTTTGACAAAGATGCCCTCACTCAATGAAACTAAACTGTCACGGGATAAGAAGGACAATTCAACTATGAATTAATGACTGATTAACAGATCGGAAATAAGAAGTTGGAACAACTGGCCTTTTTCCCCAAAAAAGAGGGATCACCAGTGGAGTCCCACAAGTCCCACTGTTCTGGGATCAACATCTTCAACATTTTTAAAGCAAAATCTAGCAAAGAAGCTTAACACTTACGTGACAGAGTTTGCTGACAATGGTTAAACTTATTCAAGGTTGCAAAAGCGACGGCCAAAGATCTGAAGAAGACCTTAATGATACTGTTTAAGTGGGCTGTAAAATACCAGATAAGATTAAATGTAGATAAATGTAAAGTGATGCACAGTGTAAAAAAAAAAAAATCCTAAATTTATATACACAATGACAAATTCTGAACTAGTGTGGAATAATTGCTGGAGGTGACTTAGAAATTAAACTTATATTCACACTTTTAAGTAAGGCACAGCATTGAAGAAGCTTCCCGGGTGGAGTGTGGCTGACATGCAAGGAATCCATTCCACCGAAGTTCCCTAGGCCTGCAACCTTCGAGGTCGGCAATGCCAGGGGAACTTGGTGTGTTGGCTCTAAGAGGAACTGCCTGGAGAGTGGAGCAGTGTGGAGACACCGTGGCCAGGCTCTGTGATAATATGGGAACTCAAAGGTACCATGGAACCGATAAGCTGCATATTTGCTACCTTGGACCAACAGTCTGTCACGTTTTTGACAAAATGCTGTCCTTTTGGTGAACTTTGTTCATTATAACATCGTTATAATACCAAAACACACCTCCATCCCAAAAGCTACCCACCTCCAAGGTGCGACCACCCCTCACTGAGCTTGCGCTTTGAATTTTTCTAGTTTATACCTTCAAAGGCGAAGCGAGAAAACTTTACACCAATCATAACAAAGGTATGTATGACTAGAGTCACTCAAGCTCCACCTGAAAGGTAAAAAACAGTATAAAATAGCTTAAGAGAGAGAGAACGTTAGGGAAGATACCGTCACGTACCACTCTGATTTCTGGGATCAGTCAACAGGCTGAGCCTCTCTTCCCCCTCAACAGGACACCTTTGGGTAAGATTCAAACACTTGATTATACCAAGTGCCTCCCCGGGAAACTTAGAAACCTCTATAGAGTTGCTTTATATCTTTTAACGCGTTTGTAGTCGGCGGTGTTACTCATACTCCTGGTATTTCCACGTGCTTTGCAGACAGTGAATTTATCACCGGTAATCCAAAAGAACCTGCGTGTATGTTGCTTTAATAAACTGCACTCTTCATTAATCTAGCCGTGATAGTTCTCATTGAACACGACCAGACTCTAAGTATGGCCAAGGTAGTTCATGGAACGCGACTAGACTGAAGGCGTATCGCATTATTTGTGCATCCGTAATCGTGATAGTTCAGTACACTGAATGCGACTGGACTTATAACGCTGCCAAATTACTTTAACACTGTCACCTTAATAAACTCTGTTTCAGTGAAAGTCCTTGAGAGGGCTCTGACAGGCAAACATTGACTCTGATGGGTGGCTACATATACCGTCCTTAGAAAATAAACCGTTGACCAAGTCTGAGACTGAGACTGGACTTAGCCGCACCTAGACTCCTCTCTGAGAAGGAGTTCAGAAAGCAAGGGGGTCCTGTCTGAACCTCGTGACTCAACGGGAGGGTTTCCCACCCCCAGCCACACCTCAGACTCCTATTAGTAACGTGACAGTAACTTTTAACGCAACAACTAGCTATTACCACTTAAAAGAGTGATTGTGGAGTTATAAAAGACAGTTCCACAGAAGTGCCAACTCAGTGCTTAAAGACTGTCAAGAAAAGGCAGGTAGAAGATTAAAGAATAAAGCCTAATACACTGTATAAGTTTACAGAGTGTCATACACTGAAATACTGTAGCCTGTCCTGGTTATTGTTCCCCAACCCTGTTCCTCTGATCCCTGCATCACTATCTCCAATCAGGAACACACCTGCAAAAGGTGCAAAGAAAACAGCAAGGACAATGAAAAGGATAGAGTCACTTCTTTCTAAAATGCCTCTGGAAAAGTCACAAGCAAGAGACGGTAAATAAAATAAAAAGTTATCAACCTGTAAGCCACACAGAATAACATGGATTCTCTTTTTCACTGCTTCTTCCAATACAAGAATTAACAAACAAGGCATGAAACAAGCAGGTAGAAAGTTCAAAAACAAACAAAAAGAAGTGTTTTTTCCACACAAAATGTGTTTAAGCCTTACAACACTCAGCCACAGGATGTTGTGGATGCTATAAGCATACATGGCTTCAAATACTGATTGGACAAATTCATAGAAGAAAAAACCCACTGGGGGCACTAAAAACAAATATCACCTCTAGTTCTGGAAACCTGCGAGCCACAAATTACTGGAGGCTGGGAGAGGTATTTCCTCAATATACACTATACTCTTCTCCAAGCATCTGCTTTTGGCAGCCTAGAGAGGCAGGATACTGGGCTAGAGGGATCTTTACTGTGACCAAGTACAGTCATTTTTATGTTCTGACGTAACTCATAAAAAAGTGAAAACATTAATTGTATGTACGTGTCAGAACTGTAAGCACAGCACATTAAAGGACCAGATTTTCAAAAACCTAAAGGTCAGTACAGTGATTAACTACTACAGTCACAATTTGGTAAGTACTTTTTGCAACATTAGAGTAGCTTAGTCTCCTCCAAACACAAACTCGTGCAAATGTATGGCAAACAAACTATGAAATCTGAATTTAATTCAGAACGGTTCCCTGCAGCTGTGCACACTGTTGCATTGGTACAGCTGTGGGCATACTACAGGCTTAGAAACAACAGGGCTACTTAAATCAGAAGTGGCCCCAAAGGAAGTATTTGTCAAGCTACAATCTTCATCAGTGGAAATGGAGTATCACACTGTCTTTTGCATCTCAGAAGGCCCTTTCCACCACATCCACACTACCAACTCCTGATGTTTAAAGAAATACTGGATTATTGATATTAAAGACAGAAATGCTGTGAGTAGACTTATTTGTCCTGTTTATTACATTTGTCCAACATATCTATCTATTTCCAGTTGCTTATCACATTTACAAAACTTCCACCACTTCAAATGGAAGACAAAAGGGGACAGGGGATGAGACGTTCTCCTTTGAAGTTTGGGGGGCATCTCACACAGGTTGAGTAGAAGCTTTCTTAACTTTATCTGCAAAACTCCTCAAAGACTCCATCACACTGAATATTTGCCAGCAGGTAAAGATCTGTTCCTATAAGTCACATCAGGTCTTAGTCAGAGCACCCAAGCTAAAACCAAACTGGCAGTATCTCCCATGAAAAAGCCTTCTACATCTCAAAAACTGGCATTTCTGAATTTGCAGCCTTTCTTGTTTTGCAATGTTAATGTTGTTTTGGTGAAGCTTTCTGAGTATTCACACATTATATGGTATGTAGCATGTTCTGTATGTATGATTTGTAAAAAGTTTAGTTCACAGCTATCGAGAATGGAAATAATTTCCTCTAATTTCCATGTCAATATCATATACAATGTCAAAACAGTACAAACACCTTGCATTGCATTTGATAGCTCCACCAACCACTATTTTAATAGAAAGTTGGGAAGAAACTAAGTCACCTCTTCTGCTTTTAGATTTAATTTTTTTCCTGAACAAGGACATTAGTGTTCTTTAATTGTTTCAGGAACGGATAAGCATCAAATGCAGCAGAACCTCTTAACCACCTGGCTTAACAAGACACTAGAGAATAAAATAAGAAATAAAAAAATAGAGCTCTTCTTCCAGGGCCCAGTCTGAGACATCTATATTCAAGAGATATCCACTAGTCAAAGCCAAAACACAAGTCTCCCATAATTGAAGGCAATGTAATGCAGCTTTTCTAGAAAAAACTAAGAAATTACCAAAAAAAAAAAAGAGTAAACCTGTGCATCTGCAACAATGACATAAATTTAAGACACCTTTTTGACAAGAAAAGTCAAAGAACCTAGTTTTTCACTTTGCTCCTAAAAATGGCAAAACAAAGCAATGAATTACTGCATCCTGGGAGTCTTCATACTTGTGATACTTTCTCCTTCTCTTAAAAAAAGAAAAAAAGCATTAGTTGCCATCTACATTTTTAAACTGCTGAGTCTCATCCCCCATTTTTCTCTCTTGTAAAACTAGGAATATCAAAACACACTGAAAAAAAGTTTAAGATCTCCTGGGTCTCTCGTCCCTGTTACCCCAAGCAGCAATCAGTAGATCCTTTTTTTGTGGGGATGAAAGACATAAAAGTGGACACATTGAACTTATGCACTCACTTTTAACAAACCTATGCATTTTCAAATATCTGCAAAGGTATGTTTCCTAAATAAACCACTTCTTGCGTTTAGAATTAAGACCTAAAAAAAAGCTAGAAAATGCATCACAATTAACATCACAATTAGGAGTGACCTCCAGAAGGTTACTAGCAAGAAGTATTCTGTAATTATTAATACCAGCAAGCATATAACACAAACTAGATTTCACTGCATCCTCCCTCACTTCTTCATCGGCATGCAGGCAGGACTTCTGGCACCACCACGACCCCCCCACCACTCACTCAACGCCATGCCCTCAGAACACTGACACGCCACCACTCCATTTCTGACCACCAAGTCTGTTCTTTCCTCTCCTGGGGCATCTACCTGAGGAAGCGTATGTAACGTGAGAGGATGCTCGGAAGATGCAGTCTCAACAAGCGCCGCTGTACGCAGCCTCCCCCCACGCCGACCCCTCCCGCCGAGCACAGCACCTCACCTCTCCCCGACCCTCGGCCTCCAGCCGCCCCCCGGCCACTCTCCCCGCCCCGGGGCTGCGGGAGCCCCCGCCCGGGCCAGGCGCACCCCTGCCCCGCGACTGCGGCAGCCGCAGCCCGGGCGGGCGCGGAGGGCGGCACCGCCGGGCGCCACCGCCCGCCACGCGGGGCGCGCGTCTCCATGCCAACGGCCGCCACCGGCCCGGCCGGGCCCCACGCCCCGGCCCCACGCCCCGGCTTTACCCTCTCCAGCGCCTCCCGGCAAGGCGCCCCCGCGGCCCTGGCGTCCTCCGGCTCCTTCCTGCCGCCGCCCCCCAGCAGGGTAGCTCTCCGCTCCGCCGCGCTGGCGGCCACCGCCCGCCCGGGCTCCCTCCGCGGCGGCGGCGGCGGCGCCGCCGCTTTGTCCCCCCGGGAGCGGCCCTTCCTCATTGCGGCGGCTTCTCCTCAGCGGCGGCTGCGGCGCGGCGCGGAGCCGGCCATGGCCGGCGGGAGTCACGGAGAGCCGGGGCGGCGCCACCGTCGCCGCCACCACCTGCGCGCGGGGCGGAGGGACATGCCCGCCCGCCGCCGCCGCCGCCGCCGCCGCCGCCGCTCCCGCCGCCCGCCTGTCAGGGAGCGCGGGCGCAGCGGCTGCCGCGGCGCCGCCCCCGCCGCGCGCCCGCCCGCCGGCCAGCCTCTGCCTATCGCGAGAGCACCGGCCTCGCGGCGGGGGAAGAGGCGCGAGACTTGGGGGGAGGGAAGGCGGGGAACGCGCGAGACTTGTCACGAGGGGCGGGCGGGAGGTGCGAGGCGGGAAAGGGCGCGGGGCATCCTGGGAAGGCAGCGGGCGCCGCTGAGGGGATGCCGGCCTGGGCGAGGGGCAGCGGAGCCCCGCACGCTGCCCCCGCCAGCCCTGCGCGGCTCCCTGCACTGCTGCCGCTGAGACCGCTCACGGAAAGGAAGAATAAACCTGGGGGGACCACACCAGGCCGGCAACCTGGCTTCCGGTGGGGCTGCCCAGGCACGTGATGCCTTTGGGCTGCAGAGGTTCCCCTTCCATGCTGGGAGAAGGGGAGCAGGGCTGCCTCGTTGCGGTTGCAAAAGGAGGCTCAGAGGTGTAAACTGAGGATGCACAATGCAGCAGTGTCTCCCGAGAGCAAGGGCAGCGTTTCTGCCCCCATCATCATGATCTGGGAACAGCTCAGGTGCCCAGCAGCAATGGGCTTCCGTGTCAGAAACTCTTAATTGCCCCTGAAAATGTAAGGTGAGCGCAGGACCTTTCCTGTGGTGTCACTAGTAGTAAGTGGCATTTGGGAAAACGCCACACTTCTTTGTTCCAAGAGGCCCACCTGTTCCTCCAACGTGACATGGTGGTAACCAAGCCCCAGCCCCCCAGAGTGCTCTGGTGACTGGAGTGTCTCTGGGCAGCCCCCAGCCCTCTGCAGGAATGCCAAGCTGCCGAAAAACTTGTACCAGCTGCACCATCAACTGCTACAGCCCACTTCTTTGTGGAGCAGGTTAAGATGTAGTTCACCATCTTCTCCGTAGAAAAGACAAACCTACAGAGATTCATTACCTCAAGGAGTAATCAGAGCATATATCATCATCTTGTGTTTCATCTCAATAATTCACACCCTCTCAGCATTTTTGTCTTTGCAAATTATTTCCTGAGGGTATAAGTTACCAGTTTCTGCATTCATTTTTCACAAAAGCAACTTCAAAGTTGTCTTCTTTTTTCCACTATTACATAGCCAGGAACCTTGCTACTGCTGCAGAAAAAACAATTCTTTCTCCCTTTTTACCAAGCTGAAAAGGCTCATACATCTTCAACCAGAAGTCTGATTTTATAAATTTTTTATTCATTTTGTACAAACAAAGACAACAAAAATACACTTTCAAATGATTTATTGATGTAGATGACTGGGAGGATTTTTAAATAATTATTAAGAAGATTTAAATTCTTGCTGAAAAACTATTTCAGGATGCTGGATTAGTCACAGAGATCTTTTTCCATTGTAATTGTATATGATAGAGATGGACAAGCACGTGGAATTTCCCAGCTGGGAATCCTGCCCTAACTAAATGTAAATAATGCAAATTTATGGAATCTTGGCATCCGTGATAATGTGGGTCTATTAGGATGGCATGGTGCCTCATCATAATTTGGCTGGATCTTTGCCCTGTTGCAACATAGATGCCAATTAGTTATCTGTTGGTTATGGCCTGTGGGCCACCTTGCACTGGCTCACATCTGTTCACTTCATGTGCCAAAAAAGAGTTCATGAATACAGGAAGAAAAGTCACAATGAAAATTTGAATAACACTACCTGCCTTTGAAACATATTGAAAACAAATCTTCAGTTGTTAGTTTTAGATAGAATTGCAAATAGTTGCCTTCTGGTTCAGTATTTTACTCAAAAAATTTTAAAAATATTTTTGATCACTCTGAATCAAAAAGCCATTTGGGGGTTAATAGGACATTTTACTTGTGAAAAGATTGTGTTCGGTTTGTGTCTGGATTATTTCCTTCTCTGTTTAACCTCTGTTTAGTATTTTGGACTTGAGATGTCCTTCCAATATTTTTGAAACAAAACAACAGTGAGGTTTCATGTTGAAGGAATAGGAAAAATACTCCTCATTTCACTGATTCTCCCATCTTTTTTTCCATTTAAACTCATCACTGAATATGACCTGAATCTGCAGACCATTCTGAGTGACCTGATTTTTCTTTTCCATATGAGCTAGTTTTCTGAATTTTTTTTTTCCAGCTTTAAATAAAAGTGAACAAATCATGAGAGGCTTGGCAGGGCAGAGGGGTACAGATGAATGAGGCAGAGCGTGGTGTGATGCCACACCTATGCTCACAGTGTTTGTCTCCAGAAATATTATGTCACATCCAAAACAGATAGAAGAGTATTAATAAAGGCTTTTAAAGGGGCTGATTCTTCTGTTATCCAGACTGACCAACACAGAGCAAAAGCAGGGGACCACAGAGAGCCTGTGTAGCTCACTTACTGATACTCAGCTAATACTCAGTTAATTCTGTTTCTCTTTGCAGTTCCAGATACTTCCTTTCCCTGGTTTCCACCTTCCGTTTTCTCCCTGTAAAGAATGTCTCCGTATGCCCCTCTGATTCAGAAGGTAGCTGGAACGATGCTATCCAGGAAGAGTTCCCTTCCATTCTTCTCTAGCTGGTCTAAAGGGACTTTGGTAAGGCAAAACAGAGAGTTTAGTCCAGCTTATTCCATAATGTTTTCTGAAATGACATAAATCCATCTGCAGCATTTTTATGACTGCTGAGCACACAGCTACAGCAGTCATAATTCCTGGAGCTGGAATAGAGATATACAGCTTGAAGCTGTGACGTTAAAACCTCTCTATTCCAAACAGAATAGAAAACGCTAAATAGTAGATGTTATTAGGATGCTGCTGAGCAAGACAATTTCCTCTACAAAATGAAATACTTAATCATTTGAATTCCTATTAAAGTTGAACATTTAGCAAAACTGGTGCAGCACAAAACCCAGCTGATCACCTATTTTCACTGTTTCCAAGGCAGAACTGCATTGCTAATGCCACCAAACAAGTATATTGCTAAGACTTGTCATTTGTCATTCTGCTCACACTATACACATAATCTTCACTCTCAGTATTTCTGCTCTGTATAAGACGGAGGAAATGGCTTCAGTTGTTCTACATGGTAAGCTGTCACACACCTTCTGTTAGTGACGGAGTTCTAATGGTATTCACGGAGAACTTTTGGTCTTTACACTGGAATACTAATGTTTGGCAATATGCAGTCAGCCCTGAAGATGGCACGGTACTTTGGGACGTTGTACTATACCTGCATAGAATGTCAGTAATGACAAGTAATTATACAGGCTGCACATCATCGCCATGACTCCTGGCTGTTTCCTTAACTTCACCCCATGACAGCATTCTTTTTTCAAGATTCACAAAAAAACCCAGCGTGACACAACTAAAGAATACAAGTTGTGAGCAAAATAAAAAATAAGGGTAAAAAAAGTAGTTGGATGAACTGCAGGAAGAGTGAGATTTGCTAGGAAAAGCTTTGACTCAGACTAATCCATTACTCTTTATAGAATGATTCATCGTTTTGTTCAGCAAAAAGCAAGACACCAATCCCAGCTCTGCCAGGCTAGCCAAGCAATGCATGCTGCCTGCACAGCTGAGAACTGCAGCCACAGAGTACAGCTCCCACCACCACCCCTAAGCTCCAGGGAAGTGGTGAGAAGTGCAGGATTTTCCAAAAGAATTCAGAATTAGTAAGTCTGCGACCTTGACACAATCGAGGCAAAATTTACTCATGATCTGAATCTAGTAAGGTCTGCTATTTGAGAAGTTCTGCATTAGACATTTGTATAATTAATAAAAATACTCATAGTTACATGACAGCTTTTTACAGGAAGGATATAAACACTCATGTTTCAGGGCACAAGCTAATAATTGAATTAAGGAGGATTAGGAAAATTTTCTTACAGGCACATTATTCCATAGAAGTATATTATACAGTATATTATTCCAGTGTGTCTTCACTGGAAACTACTACTCTTAGTCAGTCTCAGGGACAGAATAATGAAGTAAACCAACTAACAATCTGATCTGGGATGACAATTACTAAATCTATATATAACAAGCGTCCAGTGCTAACTGGATGTGATTTGCTTTCCAATTGTTATTTTCCTTCTTTATATACCATTAAGGACATTTATCTTTGTTTGCAGTGATGCAGTATGTCAGAGTGACAGCTTTGCACTGCTGTAACCTTGTTCTAGATATCATATTTACATCTGATAAGGAAGTAGAAGATGTAAATATGCAAATATATATCAGGAGTTAAAAGTATGGCTGTGAGGTTTAGGGAGAGGTTAGTGCAACAGCTAAATTAACAGCACTTCTTAGCAACAAAAGCTCATCAAACATATTATAGCTTTAAAGAGACAGAAAGAGACCAGTGAATATGCTGCTTTCCCTGTCAGCTTGGACTTGATGGTACTGCAATTGCCACAGTTGAGCTGTTACCCCTAGGTGTTAACAGAGTACAAATTACATATGCATATAAATATGTATATTTGTGTGTATTTCTGAAAGGTCCAGAAAGGGAAGCACATGGGGAATGGAGAGATGCTGGCCAGCAGGAGTAGCATCAGATCCTAACTTTTGTCACCCTCTCTTTGGGCACTCAAACAAAGATGAGTTTTAAGGAGAGCAAGGGCAAAGGTTACACTTGAGTTTTACTGCTACTTAGAGGAGTGCCTCCAAAATATGAGATGACAAATACAGGAAAGCAAGCCGTGGCAATCCAACAGGTGTGCAGTGGAGGCTGGCATCAGGACAATTCAAGAGACTTAACGTGTCTGTATTGAAAGAGAACAGACAGAAAGGGCATAGATAAACTGAGAAGGGAGTTGGGAGTGAAAGCAGTTTTTGATTAATACAACGGAGAGGGGAGCCATCTGAGGGATGCAGAGAGAGAGGGGACAATGTAAAGAAAGGTATTGGGAAAAAATACCTTTTCCATGAGTGTTGTGGTCAATTTCCTAACCACAGATTCATCACAGGGCAATGAGTCAAGCTATCTAGAACTAATATGACATGTATGGGAGTCATTCCTCAGATGTCTGCAGAGACACTACATGGAACTCAACTGTGTCCTCCTTAAGATTCATCCCTGCTGTGATACAAACAGGAAAAGCTCAGCAATGATTAATCTCATGGTTTCTAGTCGCTGCCTTTTAATATGTTGACCAGTATGATCTCACTGTTACCTTGTGCTTGCATTATTTGTTTTCTTTACAGACCTGTCAGCTCTTAATTTTTATTACAAGGTGTTCAACATAACAATTAAAAAAACCAGAGTGCTCACACAATGGGGCTTAGAGGTTGGCAGTTCTGACTGAAAGTACTGCCAGTCCTACCCTCCCCTATTTGCCTCTCTCATTGTGATATACCACCCTTTTCCTCACAGCAACACAGCTCTTCTACAGCTGTGCTATAAACTGTATTGAAAAATAGTATTCATACTGAAAAATAGTATTCATACTCCCCTAAGAAGAAATTAATCATTCATAAGTGATTGTAGAAAATCCAATCAAATATTAATAGTCTAAATTAGAAACAAGATTGCAGTTGGTTAATTCTGTATAGGTCAAGCTGGACCCAGATTTTCTTCGTCACTTGTGAGAGCCCACATCTACACCACACAGTCAGTAGCTGTCCAAACCAAAACCCATTCTTTGTAGAAAAATAACAATAATTGTTAGTGGTTCAAGGAACCTCACAGTAACAGACTAGCAGAATGTGAAAGGCAAATGAAAGACTAGGGCAAAGGAAGAGCATTCAGTTATGCTTTCAAGAGGTGCTTTCAACTCAGTAATAAGCTAAAATAAGTAGGTTTTTGTGCCCTTTAATTTTGAAAAACCTAACATGGGGCTTAAAATAACATTTTTACAATGATAATTTTGTTGTTTGGGTTGTGATCGCTTTTTAAACCTACTATTCATTAAAATATCTGCTTTTTTCCCCACTGACTCACTCTCTGCGTTATATAAAATTACCGGTGCTTTTGTCATTCCTGTGCCCGGTTGGAGAACTAGCTCAGCAACATTTGTGTACTCAAATAAAGCAAGTAAGCCTTACTTTGTGCCATGTTGTATTCCTTACACAGACAAAATAAAAGGAGAAATCCCAGCCCCACCAAAGTGAACATAAACAAATCACACCTTAAATTCAGTAGTGTTAAGATTTGACCTCAGCTTTATTTTCCAGAGTCAGGAGTGCCAGACTGAGTCCATCTGGAGTGTCTCCTTCAGCATTCAGCTTGACTTGTGACATGATACATTCAGCAGAGAGACTTGTGAATACAAACTCTTGGTTCTGAAGTCTAATGTAATGAAAGTCAAGAATATATACTTAACTGATCATCAAATAAAGTGCCCTTGTTGCAACTTTAAATGCAGTTCTGCAAAGGAGCTTCAGGAATGACACTAAAGTAGATAACAACCTGTGCTCCTAATTACATTTCTTGTAACAGTTAACGAGAAAAACACTTCCAACTTCTGAGCATGCAGACTCACACTGAGATATGAGGAACAAACAGATTAATGTCATTAGCACACATTGCCATCTATAATAAAGCTATAACAGGCCAAATGCTCTAATTTGCGCTCCTGAAACTCTGTCTCCCTCCGGTCACACTGTTGTTGCACTTTCAGGATGCCAAGAAGGGAAATGGATCTGGCAATTGTCACTGCTTGGAAGTACAATTTTTCCCTTAACCGCATTGGCTTTGCAGAGTACCAAGAATATAAAACCGTAAAAGCTTACTTCAGTCATTAAAGAGATCTGACTCACAAAAAAGGAATCGCTATGTTGAGTTAGGAGATGTCAGTTGACATAGTTACTAAACAGACTGCCAGAAGCTGGGAAGTTAGCAACTAGATTTATTTTTTAAACTTTTTTTTCCCTAATTTTCTGCTAATGGCTCTTGCCAGAAGGAAGTTGCTCAGGTAGATGGCTCTTGAGACCCAGTATAGCAGTGTTTGTGGTTTTGGAATAGATGCATACTTTTACTAGCATCATAGGCAACTATCAATTAGATCATCAGATGATAATAATAATAATAATTTAATGTTGTGGTGCCTGAATTGCTGTCTGTGGCAATATCTTAACATCACGTATGCTTTAACTCTAGCTCTTGAAAAGATGAATAGAAGTTACAGGGCACTGATACTAAAGTTAAAATTAAATGGCAGTAGGAGTCTTAAAAGTACAAGAACATCACTGAATACTTGAAAATAAGTTCAATTTTAACAAATAAAGAGAAATTACACATTCAAATATGGGAAGGGGTAAGAAACTTCCTTTAACGAATTTCTCAGTATAAGACATCACACAAAATAACTAGTCAGAGTATACTTTAAGAAAAAAGAACCAAGATTCAGTTCTCAGGTGATAAAGATTGTATAGCTGAGATCTCTAAAAGCTCCTTAGCCTGAGCCTGCTTACATGTATTGCTAACCAAAGCCAAGTCTAAGAAATCACAAACATATGACAATTTTCCTTCCTGCTGCTAGAAACTCTGCCTAATCTCCCAGCAAGTGGTCCCATTTGGCTCATACTCAAAGCCTGAAAGAGATCCCAGTTTCCTATAGCTTAATATAATTTGTATGTCAATTCACTGAACAGAGGCATTACAAGAAACCTCCTGGCATCCTTACACCTTTACAAGCGTGCATATATTTTATTCAAACCGAGCAGTAAGGCACAGAGCATGTACTATTTCTGTGCTTTTTACCCTGGCTAGCCCATCCACTCTTCACAATGTTGAAAGTCAGTGTTCATATTATACAGTGGTCTTTATTTTGTATGAATACACAGATCCAAGTGCCGAATGCTTTACATTACAAATGCACGAATCCTTTACATTACAAATCAACAAGGAGCTCCATTAATTTCAGCCAACACTAGATCAAGCCATGTGAGGTGAAGGCGTGGGTAATAGGCCATTAGATTTACTTCAGTTTCTCCTATAGTTACTTTATGCCTTTGTAAACTTGCCTTAATTAAATTCATTCTTTAAACTTATCTTAATTAAATTCATTCTGGGACATAAAAATCGCTCAGTTTCCACTGATCTGGAAATAGCTCTTTTTAGGCCAGCGACACTTTTGCCTTGAGGCATTTACTAGAGCTAGGATAGGAATCAGTGCTTATAGCTTATAGAGACTGTTTTATTATCATGCTCAGTGAGTTTGCTCAATGAGATTCATACCACATTTCCACTGTGCCAATGTTTGTTTTTTCAAGCAAAAAAGGTTTGTAAATAATGGCCCCAGAGTATTATCTGACAAACCAGTGTTCTGTTTTAAACACAAAAACAACAGATGCTACTTTCCTTATGCATCTAAATAATTGCAAGGTAGTGAGTGGTACTGCTCTTTACAGTAGTCAACGAGATTTGATCTATGCAAGTCAGTGCAACTATTTGTAATCACCATGTTTACCTTATGCAATGGTTTATGTTCAGATGCAGAATCCTCGTTGCAGAAAGCAGATCTCACAATTAAATCCAATCAGGAATCCCTATCAATGGTACAAGCAACAGTTCATTGTAGTGCTTGTGACACTGGTTGGAGAGTACATATGAGGCAGGTAGAGCCACCAGAGCAAAGAGCAGAAGGTTTTAAAAGGATCTTGTGAACAAAGGGCAAAGACCTGGGAATTGGGAGATGTGGATTCTCTTCCAGGGGCTGCAATAAAATTACTGTGTAAGCCAAGGCAAGCCATCATATTTATAGTCAAAATTAAGCCAGTCAGGCTGAAATACAAAGCGTTGTCTTTAATGTCTCTAATTCAGTGAAGTCCTAATCTGTGATAAAAGCCCCATGAAACTGTGGTAGAAATGAATCTAATAATTAATAATAAAAGGAATCATTGAAAAATCAGGCAGGGGGGTTAGTTGTATTTGGTATATAGAAGAGCTGTTGTTTTTCTAATTCTAACCTATGTTTGTACTTTCCTCTTTATCATGTCAACGTTTGCAAGCAATAAAAGGGCATTATGTGCTGGTCATTGCATCTACTTTTGAGATAAATTTATGGTGGCATTCCAAAGGGTCAAGGAACTCTTCCAGGGCAAACAAATTCTGGAGCACTGATGCCAGATGGTGTGTATATAAAGTGGAAAATGAGAAAAGCAATTTACTGTGTTCCTGTAGCAGGGAGAAGTACCACCCAGAAGGACAGCAAAAGAGGTGAGAAACTACCGAGAAATTGGAGAGAGAGTTTTCTTCTTCTGTAACATGTTGTTTTCTTTATATCTGAAAAGTCTAGGTACATAGAGGAGCTGCAGCCCTTACTCAGGCAAAATTATTCCAAAAAGACAACAGGAATATTTAACTAAAGAATGGTTAAATTAATAACATGTATAAAGAATTATGCATTGGTTTATGTAACAGGTTCTAGATTTATCTATAGAGCTCACTGATATATAGTCTGTGTTTAGAGAAATTTTAGTCTCACAGACAAAATGTTTTTATCTTGCATTTTTGACCGAGCTCTACAAAAAAAGCAGAAAATAATGGATCAGATTCTTAAGTATAAACTAGCATAGGCTCAACAAAGGCAAGTTATCCGTGTAATTTATCCAGCTCAGGTGCTGACCGCTATTAGCTCACTTGCAGCTGTATTAAATGTGTAATTTCCAAGAGTGCAAAACAACTCTGCAAGTTTTAGAACTAACCAATCTTTTCTTCAAATCTAGTGAAGCAGAGGTATGTCTCTTGGAAGCATTCAATATAAATTCAGGTTGGCGTAAGAAATTTAAAATAATTTTCTTAAATACTGAAAATTTTCATAATACATAATACATTTTCATAAATAGCCTGAGCTATTGGTGGCTTTTATCACTTGCCACCGAACCTCAAAAATATGTAGAAGTATAAGTGTTCAGATATAAGCAAAGAGAAAGGGAGAATGTGTGTCTTAATATTTATGTGTGCATCTTTGCTGAGCATATTTTCTTTGGCTATATATGTAGCTTTTTTAAAGCAGTTCTTCCTTTTAATGTCATGGCTTCTCCTAGAAATAAAGACTTCTCTCCATACAGGAAAAAGAACTGAACAACAATGCTGAGGTTTGCTGTCACTCTCTTTGCTGTCATAACATCATCTACCTGCCAAAAATATGGATGTCTGGAAGGGGACACCCACAAACTGAAGCCAAGTCCTGAGCCAAATATGCATGAATGCACTCTCTACTCTAAATGTAAGAGTAGTTTAATTTTCGCCTAAGACAGCCTAGAAGTACCGCTTTGTACACACTAATTGTTCTGGCAGTTCCCTTAATTTGTCAAAAATTTATAAGATGCAGTATCAGTTGCATAGAAAAGCTTCCTTCATTGGCATTTTGCTGCATGCAAACCAAGAGTAGGGTTCTGGTTCTTAACAAAGTCAACTGCAAAACTCTCAGTGGCTTCATGTATTATCTTGAAAAAATTCTCATGCAGTTTACTTTTCTTGTAGCTCCATCTGCTCAAAAAAGTTTACAGCAAAGATGAAGTTGGCTTATTGTGCTTAAGTATAAAAATTAATTAATTGTAGCAGACACCAATTGGAAAAGGTTAAAATCAAAATTCTGGAGTGAGCAAAGTATAGCATTTATAACATTTCTTCAACTCTTTTTTTATGTTTGGTATCTTTCAAAGTTAGTATCCCTCGGGATATAACATCTGGCAGAACACTAGTAAAATTCTTCAGGCTCTCAGGGCACACCTTGACAAAGCACTGTTGATGCCAGTCCATCTCACTTAGCATTTACACTGCTACTTCCAAAACCAAAAATGTTAGAGCTTGAGTACATCTTCTAGTTAGTACTAAGAGACTTTCTCATGTTATGGACCAAAACAGATTTATCTTACATTTTGAATCTTCCAAATATAGTATTAAAGAAAATCCTTATTGCAAGATCTCTGTTTCATTCCTAACAGCTTCCTGTTGCTATGCAGACTTCACAGAGCAATTGGCTCGTTCCCCAGTAATTAAAGTAAAGAACAGCTACTGGAACAGATGTGGGCAGCTCAGTAAATCGTAAGTCAGCTTTGATGTTGTCTGTGTCCTGGTTCAGTGGATCTGTGCTGTAGCAGCCACGCAGCTAATGGTAACTCCCCCTGGAGCTGCTGATGGACAGTCCCTAGGTTGCCCTAGAGATTGTGCCACCCAGCCTAGTTCCCATCATCTTGTCTCTATACCTAACCAACATCTGGCTCTTCTTCTTCTCCTCTCACAGAAGCCCATGAATCCCTAAGTATATACTATTTGTGCAGAAGGATTCATGCCATTTTATCAAGAAAGGGTTATGTTTTTTTCAAGTTTGCTTTCAGTATAGAAGCAGATCTAGCAATGCAAAGCAGTCATAAACCCAGTAGGTAACAACCACACCGCACCTCTGTAGCTCTCCAAAGCAACCATCACATACCAGTGAGTGTGACCCCTAATTAATACAGACCAGGCTTCTTCCTTTGTTTAGAAAGCAGATCAACTATATTATTAAATCTCACAGACAAAATGCACAAGAGTCCAGAAATGAACCTGAATATTTAGAATAAAAATTCTTGTAGTCCTGTGGGGTTTGTAACCACAAAGAATGTCTTCATAATTAAGATTTTTAGTACCCCATTAGATGGTAGAGCTGCGAAACATGGCAAGTTATAGAAATAAAAGAATGAAAGTACAAAACAATTAAGCAAAAACAGATGTGCAAAAGTAACAGCTATTGCCTGCCACTCCCAGAAGAGCAGCAGTAGTATGCCTTTTTAAGCAACTTCAACTGGGCTGTGGGAAAATCTGAAGATTAGTGAAACCATGAGGCTACAGCATAGAAGAAGTTTTGTACTATAGTTTTAAACTACATTTTATTATTGCTTGGAATCGTTCTTGCCAGGAAAACTCAAGGCCTCAAAAGTTTACGGAAAGCTTACACAAATAGGGCTGAAATATGCATGGAAACATTTGTGCACTCTTTAGCTGGCTATAGTAATTGCACGGTCAGAGTCTATACACAATGCCAAAGGAATGAGCCTGGAACCTAGACACTAACAGGGCAAAAGGATGCTTTTCTGTGTTTTTCCCCTAATCTGTAGTATTGCATCCACATCAAAGCAAGCCTAGAAAACTGAGGCTATATCCTTGATGCTAAGAAACAGGCTTATTTGTGGCTTTTCTCACCCACCACAGCTGTGAAGATTTCACAAAGAAAATTGAGTGCTTTTACCGGTGTTCTCCACATGCTGCTCGCTGGATCCATCCCAGCTACACTGCTGCTATTCAGTCTGTTCCACTGTGTCAAAGCTTTTGTGATGACTGGTAGGTTCAGCTTTTTATCAAAGTATTTTTATTTAGCTTTAATACGCCTGTGTTACTAGGGTGTCAAGGAGCAAGGGTGGATGAAGCACAGATCTCCCAATCAAGTGGCAGCAAGATTCAATGGTGTTGCGCCACCTGTATGCCTTTTCTCTTGTTCTTCCTCTTCATTTCTTGTTTGCCATCTCTACTTTTTCCTCTGCTAAGCTACTACCCCCAAAACAATAATGACACAGGCTGAATGCAGGATGGAGTCACTGAACTTTGTCAGAGTTCCGTGACTCAGGGACAGCACTGCCCTGCTCTCCGTGAGGATGCAGTGCAGTGGCATCAGAACTGCCTGACGTGACAGAGGAGCTCTCACCACGGTGACAGGCACTAACAGCAGTGAGGGCCGGCCCGCCCTTTGCAAAGTCCATGCTTGTGAGTTAGCATTTATGCAGTTAGCACTTTAAATCTAAATACTTGATCATGATATGATATATTTCTTTTATATGTATAAAATGCACTACAAAATAATGAAAGCAGCCACTTGCTGTATGTTTTCAATTAATTCATATAACAAATTAGTTTAGTTTCTTAATTTTTCACCCTTGGCCTTTTCTCTTCCTTTCCATCATCCCTCTTTCTAAAATCACTTCTAAAAGCATGAATCTCAGAGAAACTTGCAGCCAAGTAATGCTAAAAATATTAATAGCAATCACCAAGCATAATAGCATTTAATTTTATTTCCCAAAATATAGCATCAGGGAATCACATTATTTTTTGAGAGCAAGATGTGTAGTGGGACAACCCAGCACCTGTCTGTCCTTAGTCTTGGGGTAGGAGCATTAAATACAGGTGGGGTACTGAGATTTTTTCAGTGGTCCATATCCGGCATATATCTCTCCCTCCCCATTTTGAGATGTTGGATCTTAAATAATATCATCATGTGACACGTAAATCTCAGTCAGTACCACATTAATGTTGTGCCTAGTAACTACAGTAACTTGTCTGTATGGTTAAATTGGTGTGAAGCATAATACAAACAGCACAGGCTGTGTGCCCACTATAGGATTGTAACTGCCAGCATCCCTTGAAAGTAATGAACTGTCAATGTCTGAATCCCTTAGGCTGCTCTGAAAATCATGGAAAACTGTTTCAATACTTCTGAAAATGTTATAAAAGAGCTTTTCTTGGAAGCACAGAAAATACAGAACACATGGTAGCGCATGATCAGGTTCTCTCGTATTGCTCTGTACAGTGCTTTCCCTAGTGGTTATGCAACTTGAATGTTATTGACACATGGATCCATTTTCACTCTCATCTTCTCTCCAAGGGCAGTCATGTATGCAGTGCAGTATTTTGGTAGGATTTGTCTTTAAATATGTCTCCATTGCTTTGTGCCTGAGAAAGAAACAAGAAGCATAGCTTGGATTTGTAATGGAAGGTAGTGAGAAGGGCTGATGTATTTCTTAGCTTCCCTAGAGTTTCCTCTAGTGATGAATTTTATTTCTGTGTTAGGAAACTCCATGCACCTCAGGAACAGATTTTTCATGTGCAATCTTCCTTCTTAAATTTTTGGTAATCTTCTAAACTGAATCCAGATTATTAACCTCCTTGAAGATAAAGACTGAGACCTTGAATTTGCCTCAGTGCTCAGCATCTCAAAGCTCTGAACCAAATATTACCAAAATTTTAAATCATTTGGATATTAAAGCATTGGAGTTGCCAGTGTACTTTAGAATAGATCTAAGAGGCAAAGCAATAGAATACCAATATCTAAAACAAATGTATCCCAAAATAAATAGCACACTAAGTCATCACCAAATTGCTGTATCCAATGAAAGTGTAAAGATGAAAGAAAATATACCCTGTAAGTTTAGTTTGCATCTATGAACTGGTTCAAGCCTGCCTTAGTATACATGAGATTCATACCAAAGTGTATACGGTGGGTCAATATTACATAGCAAAACCCTCAGTGTCCCCTGGGTATTGCCAGAACCTCCAGGTAAATAGCATTTTTAACTTTTGTTGTTGGAAAGTATGGGTGTGTGTGATTGAGAGCTGCTGCACAGGAAAAACTGACCCTTTTCCGGTATAGAGTCTCCTGGCAGAGAGTAGGCTCTGCTCTAAACAAATACTGAAAAATGATCTATTGCCCCTGTTGGCATCACAGATGCCTAGCCTGAATCAAAAATGTACTGATGACCCATTACCGTGCATGCTAGTCTATGTGCCTGCCTAATGCCAATGTCAAACCCATTCCCTCACCCTGCTTAAGGCCTGAGGCTAGAAAAGAGCCTGGACAGAATTCTCACTCTTTCTGGTGACTTAAAGTAACATTTTTTCGTGTTCTATTCACTGGACTCCCTTTAGCATGCTGTAGCACTGCTAGTGATGTGACCTACTTTCTCTACATGCCGTGAGTGTGCCTGCTGCATACTGTATGTCTTTGTGGCCAGAAATGTGCAGAGGATTCTGAATGAGCAGTGACTTAATTTAAAAGAAATTCATCTGACTAGCTTGGGGCCTTCCTTTTCTTCCTATTGTCTTAGGATTCCTTGCTCCCACTAGTCCTAAAACTATTGCTTTTGAAAGAGCCCGATGCACAAGCCATTGTGCATAGGGAACTAGTACGTTCAGGGAGGATCTTTTAAGTATTTATGTTTATGTTTCTCACAGGTTTTAATTAAGGTTTGAAGAAACCACTCATAGATTTCTGGACAGCAGAAATCAGACTTTTCATAAGTCACGATTTTTCATAAACTTAGCTTCATAATTAGTTCCATTGGGATAAAGAAAGACTTGTAACAATAGAGTTATGTCTTGCTACCTGCTTATATAACAAACCACAGAGTCAGGCAATAATCATAATTAGGAAACATTTCATCTGACAATTCAATAGATAATAGTGAATAAAAATAGAAATACTTTAATAAACATATTTAATTCAAATTCCAGAGGAAACCAGATGCTTAGCATGAATGCCCCAGTTCAGTAAAATTCTGAAATGCATATTCATAATTTGAAAAGTATAACTGAAGGTGACACTAATTTCAAAAGAAGCAGTTCTGCCCTCTCCTATACCCCAAGGGCTGCTCATTCTTTCCTCTACCCTGTCCCCACCCATGTGCCAGCAGCACTGTCTAAGAGGCCGTGAAGCAACCCTGGTCTGGAAACCCATCAGGCTGAAAAATACTTAGCCAAATAAAAAAGGAAACCAAGAAAGAAGGCTGTGGGAAGGGCACAACTGCTTTAAGTGGAAGTGCTAGTATTAGGCAGCTCACAGTAGATATTGATTGACTTTGCTAGAAAGCAATGAATTTAAGTTCATGTGTAAAGTAAAGGACATGGCTACATGGCTTGAAGAATCAAGGGCTAATTGTTGAATCTGATGCTGGTATGTGGGGAGTTCACAGATGGTGATTAACAAAAAGTTTGCATTGATGCTCCTAACTGGCATGCCTTCAAGCAGGCAAAGTGACTAGCATTAGAGAAACAGCTGTCACTGGGGAGTTACCTCTGTGTGTCTTTCTCAGTCAGGGTACACGCAGCAGCTAACAAAAAACAAACCAATTATTCTTATAGTCCCTGGTCCCAAATCCAGTCATGGCACAAACTGGTAGGATCTGCCTATTAGCGTCACATTATATTAATTTATCAAATTGCAGCCTGTATTTCCAGCAGAGCCCCTACCTCTGGCAGCAGATTAATGGATGAACACATTTAAGAATACGTGTCTCCTGCCCCAGACCTCTTTAGTTCAGGCCCTGGTTGCCTTCCATCTGTTACTGCTTTCTCCCTCCAAAAAGCCCAGAAAACCTATGTGAAGATTCTGCAGATGTGCATGTTCTTACCTTTCTGCATGTGCAAATGTACTGCAATGTCTAGTTCTTGTAGTTCTGTGACCACATGACAACCTCATATTTCATTTTAAAATGTAAGTCTGCAGCCCTCATGATATCAAAGTAGTTTTGGAAACATGACCCTGAAGATTAAAAATGACAAACAGAAAATATATCCAAAGGCATTAATTATAAATACTGTACTGAACGACACTAACTTTTTGAAAGCTGTGCCTCATGGTTTTGGCACTCTCAGTTACTGGTGTGAATAGTCCACCTGAAGCTATTGAGACTAAATTTAAGTAGATGTTAACTGATTTGCAGAAAGTGATCCTTAAGAAAGGTAAGAGCCAAAAAGTAGAACATAAAAAGAAGTGGAAGGAAGGAAATTATGTAGGATAATGGTTAAGTTATGAGATCTCTCATCACATAGACCAGCCAGTTGCATACCGTACTTGTTCCAGGCCATTTATAGGCTTTTTTTTTACATTACCGCTTGCAAGTTAAAAATAACTTAAAATTTAAAATTTTAGACCCTATACCCTACAAGACTCTTATATTTCCTTCTTCAATTCAAATTTAACTTATTTGAAAATGTCATTCTGAGGCTGACAGCCTATTACTTTATATGATTTTGTTGTTTGTGGATTTTCCTTATGTCAGTGAACATTCCTCGTAGCAACCCCATGTCCAGGAAATATCATTCTTCCTTTCCCATATTAATCCATAAATACAAACTTTCCCCACATCTCCCTCAAGTGGCAGTTCACTCTTAGCATACCTGTGCTCTGTCACAGTATTGAACATCAGCATTCATGAAACTCCCTCCCACACAGTATTTCCTCCGCTCAGTAACATCAGCAAACATAACCAAGCAGAAAACACTGCACAAATGAGTGTTGCTCCTCAGAACATGAGCCCTTTACTTAAGCCTGTGAATATAAAACATAGTGGGTGAACTGTTTAGTTTTCATTGGGATTTAGGTTTTCGTGGCCAGCTCAGAGTTTATGTACATGTCAGGCTAAGATAATGTGCACATTTCTTGAAGATCTGTTGCTAAGCTGCACTGTGCAACCATACCACATTACTAGCATAGCCCACGTAGACTTTTTGAGTTGAATCTGAGTCCACTGGAAAAAAAGTGAGATAAATAACTGTATCTTCCACACTAATCTCCATGAAGGTATGAAGCCTGCAAAGATGATTCCATATGTGTTCGTAACTGGCTGACGGACTGGGAATGGGATAAAAGTGGAGAAAACCGCTGTAAGAATAAATGTATTCCATACAGTGAGGTAAGAAAACCTGATCAACTGGAGCAGAAAAAATGGAATTAAGAGTTCTTTTTTTTCCCCTGAATATATAGGTGTAAAATGCAACAGGTGAATTATTTTTACTTCAGCAGTTTCCAGCCATACCTACATCAGACTTCTTAAGTATATACATTTTAAAACATTTATATTTATGTAGATAGCTTACCCTAAGTATATATACATTTAGTCAATCACTATTCATACCACTTGTGAAACAAAAGTAAAGGTTCAAGCAGCACTGATATTTTAACCACAGTGGGTTTAGAAAGTAAAAGATAAATGAACTTTGTTCATACAACAGAGACACTGAGATGCATTTTATAAGGTTCCTTACATAATGTGGGGCTTTACACACCTCTGTCTTTTTAAATTGGGATGTAAGTTCCCAAATCACTAAAGAATTTTTAAGGTTTTCTTGCCTATTAGGCATCTTTCCCCTTTTCTCTATTTTACCTTGTTATGTTCAAGTCCTTCTCCATCCTCCAAATCCCTGAGTCCTCACATTCTTCTAACTGTCTCCTTTCGTTCTCTGTAGACCTATCCTATCTCTGATGTGTGTTCTCCATTGTGTCTGCCAATGGCTAGGCAGAGCTAACTTTGTTCTATATAACTCTGATGGTTAAAGAGCAGCACCGACAAGCTTTCTGAGAGCTCATCCCATCTTTCTGAGAAGATTTAATGGTTGGGATAACTAATTTTATGAGCAAAAGTGTATAAAATGAGAACTGACAAGACTTATAGGAGCAAGGTTGCCTGGAGCCTGATCTACAGACCTTCAAGAGTCAGGTAGGATTTTTTCTAGTGACTCCAGTAAGTTTAGCATCAGGCAATACAATACAGCTCAAAACTGCTACACTTATTTGAATATTTTTAACAGTTGAACTTCACTGAGTCCATGAAAACTGTCCAAATTGCAGAATTAAACAGAATTTAAGTGTAGTGCTTAGGGGCTGGTAATAAGGCTTGCAGAGATCCCAGATTCATTGTTTTGAATTCAATTCAAGTGCATGTACTTCCAGAAGTCAGTTCAGCAACTGATACAAGTGGAAGTCATGGTCCAGTTAGTGCAGGATTGCCGTCTGCCTTGCAAAAGTGACACTAATCAGCAGGCTCAGGAAGGTGGCCAAAAAACAAATGGGCTGCGGAAACTTACAGCTTAGTTTCCCAGATGTGCTAAATCATCAGTAGTTCCAGATGAAGTGAAAAACAAAATGATAATCTCTGTAAATAATCTCCAGTCCCTGTTCAAACTGTCCCTGGTCCAGAGACAGTTTTTACCCTTGAATTCCCTTGTACTTATTTCTTAAAGAAAATATACAATCTGCAGGGAAAAACACGCAGCAAATCCAGAGGTCTTATCACTTGAAGCCAGGCGCAGCTATTCCTAAACTAAATGGAACCGCACCCTAAACTGCCCATGTTTTTCACCAAAAATAGGCTTGCGTGGTAAGTAAGAATAAAGATGAAGTTTCTTCAGAGAAATTAAAAAAACACATTTCCCATATGAAAATTACATGATATACAAACACTAGACTCGCTTGGTTTGGACTCAACTCATGGAAAAGAAAGTAACTGTTACCCAGAAGCACAAAGGGTTCTCCAATGTCAGAGCACTGTGGAAGAGATACTTACTTTCTTTTGATGCCCTCAGCTCATACGGAGGAGCAATCAGCAGCTCTACATTGGACATATGCAAGTGGTTGTAAGGACTATTTGGAACAAATGCTGAATATAGAGCAAATGCTGAATATTAAAAATGCACAATGGATCATAGCCAGTTTTAGCCTGGCTAAAATGATGCACATTTTGTCGTTGTTCTCCCAGCTAAGTGCTCCCCAAGCAATGTTAATGCATAGGCTAGAACATCTTCCAAGAAGCTGAAGAATCGGAATCCTTTGCAGTAATTTAGGGACATGTTTAGTAAATGAGCTGTGTGCACTCTTTGTTTGCTGCAGCATTCTGGTTATGCTCTGATCTCTAAGCAGAGTTAGGGTGAAGGTCAAAATAAAATTACCAATTTAGCAAGTAGAAGAGCATGAATACATGTTACAGAACCTGTGGGACATAAGAATAGGATGTAGCCATGTCTCTTGCATACAGACCTAAGAAAACCCACATGACAGCTTTTAACACTTTCTGGAATGATTAGCTAAGAGCAGGTAGAAATCCAGGAACTGTACAGGAGCTGGAAGAAAATGTCTAATGCTGCTTAAAAGCACAGGAAGAGTGGGAAAGAAACAGCTAAGATCTGCCTGCCCTGAGGACACAAGGAGAGAACTAGATGCAGCAACCTTTCCATTTCTGACCCTGCATTGCTCCCAGTGCACTAGCGAACCTCCACACTCCTCCTCCAGCAACTGCAGCATCCATGGAGCAAGCACTGGCTAGAGATGTAGCCTGTTTTATAGGCTACAGAGTCTTTGGGGCTATTTGGAATGGACTCTGTATTATTCACAAAGGACAGATTTCCAAGGCAAAAGTGATGATTATGATTTCTTCTCATCTGCCTTCCTGCATGGTATAGGTCAACATAGTTTTGCATGTGGGGAGACAGGGAGACATCTCATAAGAAGAACTTGTTGTGGAAAATAGGTGGAGCAGAAGAAGCTGCAGGACTACAGATGCCCAGTCCCACTTCCACATAATAGACTTAAATCTGTCATCATTAATTTTTTTCACACAGAGTAGCTTCCATGCAGAAATCTCCCAACCACAAACACAGGGCACCTTCTCTGAGATTCACCGTGTCAGATCTTTATATGAGCTGGTGATGACAGTAAACCAGCACACCATCCAGAAATTACACCACTAAGAGAAACACTGTAGGATTAAAGAATCAGCGTCATGTGCAAGGACTGCTTGTACTATTACAGATGAAATACAGCTTCCTTCAGAGAGATGCTGGTGACATGGTCAAAGTGAATCAGTCAGTAATGGAGCCCAGCAGTCCTGCTGCCTGGTCCACTGTTTCAGTCATTAACACTCCTACTCCTTAGTTCCCAAGGCTTCTACTCCTGCTATCACTCCCAGCCCCAACTTCATTCTAAGCTTTGCTTCTGGGAGTACCTAAAGCTTCCTTTACAGAAACAGAGAAGATGATTGAACTTCAACCACAAACACATGAGAGAAATGCAGGCAAGATAAAGTGTATATCCTGCCCACTCTGTGGCTGGACATGATAACTCCTAAAGTAATACTCTTTAGGCAAACTCAAGCTGGGCGGACATAAGGTTGTCACAATGTGAGCTTGGCAAGCAAGAAATATCTTTGTTGTGTGATTGTACAGGGCCTATGACACAGGCCTTACAAAACAATGTAGTATCAAGAACAGGACAGATTCACTTGCAGAGAGTGCAAGAAGCTGCAGTTTACAATTTCTTGAGCCAGAAAGGCTGTTGCACCACTGGATACAGCACTTGGGAGGCTTGAAGAAAACTTCTTTTCTTCAAGCAGTTTCTAAGTTACGTCCCTTCTCTTTGTCTGTGAGGTCCTACCCGCTCACAATGTACACTGCAGCAGGAACAGTGAGATCCCACGGAGCTGTGACTCCACTGGGCTGTCTCTAGCCTGCAGATATAAAGACTCCCATATTCAAAACACTCAGTCTGGCGCTTTCAGCACTACTCAGATCCCGAGACATGTCAGAGTGTCCTGACATGCTACAGGTTGTACAGGATCTCACACACAGCTTTGGTCTGTCAGACCCAGAAAGCTAGCTGGTCTGTCAGCCCCAGGGTGGAAACAAAGAGCTGGCTGTTGATCACTTTGCACTTTGTGTAATCACTTGCCCTCACAACAGCCAAATCTCTTTTGCCAGTTGTGGGACTGGATAACATTTTAAGATACCTCAGAAGTGATGAAGCATGGCACACAGCAAGAGAGTGGATGACTGCAGACTGATTTTTTATAATCTAGTACCAATTTTTTAACAAGTTATAAATATTTATCAATTTAACACAAATTTATTTTTAACTCAATTCTTTTTAAATTTAATTGATGCATTTCTTATTTGATACACAGATGTATGCAAATGGGACTGACATGTGCCAGAATATGTGGGGGGAGTCATTTAAGGTGAGCGAATCCTCCTGCCTCTGCTTGCAAATGAACAAGAAGGATATGATGGCAATCAAGTATCTCCTCTCCGAAAGCTCAGAGGAAAGCTCCAGCATCAGCAGCAGTGAGGAGCGTGCCTGCCAAAAGAAACTCCTGAAGTTTGAGAAACTAAAGGGAGAGGAAGGGGAACAGACAAGATAAATGCTGGTGGATGTATGTCAGGACAAGAGAAATCGTCGTGCAGGCTGGGCTCAGGGCATCACACCAGCCTGCTTTATCCCTTACTTCCTAGAATATAATAAATCAATGGCTGGTTATATTAATCTTTCTCTGGTGTTTTTGAACTGCATCACAAAGCTCCCAGACAGGTTAGCACAAGTGTAATCTTGTGACTTGAACTGAACAGCTGGAAGCCTGAAGGTAACATCTAGCGGTTGACTTTCAAAGAGGAGAGGCGCAGGCAGCTCCTGCTGACTTAAGGTGGAACAGTGAGAACTAGAGACCTCTGGAAGGCCATGCCAGCAATGCACCAAATCTTCAACCCAAACCCTTCATTAGCATAGGCACACAGCACTCTGGTCACGAGTTCCTCTGTGCCTGGCTCTGCTCAGATAAAGAAGAAATGCTGCAGGCAGAAGTAGGTCAGTGAGCCTGACCACTAAAAAGGTATTTATTTTGTATCTCAAAAACATTCTTGCAAAACAGGGGATTGTGGTGTACTAGATAAATCCCTGGATCTATATATTGCCAGTATACAGTATTCACGGTATGTTGCACTGGGCCTTTACCTTAAAAAACAGCAGTACAAAAGTCTCCTACAATGTGAATTTGAAGCATAATTCTGAGTGCAATTAATCCCACTGAATGATTCCAAACAGAATGATCTCTGACAAAGAAGTGTCAGGAAGGGCCCCAGTCAGGTTTCTCCCATCAGTAATTCTGCTTCCCAGCATCACTATTACGGTCAAAGTAAAACCAAAATCTGCACCAGTCCCAGAGGGACCCATCAGGTAAGGATGAATGAAATCCTGCTTTCAGTTATGCATCCATACTCCCTCTGACATCACTGTAGAGTGGACAGGTCTGTGCCATTCTGTACAGCCTTTCATAGTGGTATCACCAGGGAAACCATGAGAAGGATTTAATTTGGGGGGTCAGATTATTGAATTGTGAAAATCAGCATCACCTCAGTGCTTGCTATGGAGCTAGCATGGGCACAGCATTTAAGGATCTGGCCCACAGTTAAAACAATGAGTTGGCACATCCTGTTAAACTAGGAGAATCTTAAAAATCCATCATACTTTCTTCACTGGGCTGTTTTTTTTTAATTTATTTGAATGGTTTCAACACAGCTGCAATAGTAATGCTAGACCCATTAGGTCATGCTCTGCTTCCAACCAGCTTCTCAATACATTTAATAACAATGGACTAATTCCTACCAACTGAATTGTTTTTAGAATGATACTTTGCCACATCCATATTTCATGCTAACTCAATTTGTCAGTTCGACTGTTTGAAAAGAAAGAACAAGAATTTGGTCCTCTGTAAAGATCTGACAGTCCTTTTTCCCCCTATTTCACTAAGTCCGTTCTTTCCTGTCCTTCCTTATTGCACCTGAATCAGAGCAGAAATTTTCCTGCTTTTTATTTTGCTGCGCTCAAAATTCAAGAATTATCCCCTCGCACTGCCATTACACCAACTTTTTCTGTATCATCGTGGCCAAAGATTTCCTTCATGTTCTTTGTTAAGTATAGCACAATTGTCTCTGCCTGTGTCTCTGCTCTTTTTCTTCCCATTCCACTTTATTCTCTTTGCTCTGGCTAAATTACTCTTGAATCCACTCTCAACAAACAATTCTTCCATGCTTAGTTTCAGGATGACCCATGAGATTGGTTATTGCATGTTCTTGAACAGCACTGGATTCTACAACAGCTATGGGACCAAGACCATTTCGCTCCTATTCATAACTTTCCCACTGACTTGTGATGTACCCTAAGCAAACCATTTAACTCTTTTGTGACCCCAATAATTTTTCAGGGCTACCATATTTCCTGTAGGTCATCTCTTTTCTAAGCCAGAAAGTCAAGAACTACTCAGTTGTCCCTAGCGTAGAAATTGTCCCATACCTCTTGGTCATTCTTTCATTGATCCAAATACATTTTATTCAAATACAAGTTATCATCCAGAAAGACTTTCAGTCTTGATTTAAAACTCCAAATAATGGAGAATTGTCCAATGCACGTGATAATTTGTTTCCTCAGTGTTAAACATTATACCTAATTTAACATTTGTTGTTTCAGCTTTCAGCCACTGTTTTTTGCTAAAGCCTGTTGTATTAAAGAGTTCTTCAGTATTCAGTATTGCTCTCCTCCTCAGCAGCATATATAATAGATTACATTGCTTCTTAGCAATTAGGTCTATCTTAGCTCTATTTAATTTAGATATGTTATTATAAGACATTCCCTCTCTCCTTAAATCATACTTAGGGTTCTTCTCTGTACCTTCTCCAGTCATCAGTATCCTCCCTAATTGTACAAATCAAAGCTGTACTCCATGGCAGTGTTAAGGGAGACCTACAGAGAGAGCACCACATCCCTGCCTCTCTACACACTTCTCCCTAATTGCACTGCCTGCATCTACAAGAGCATCATTCTGTTTATTTGCATGCCTCCAGTGTCCATGTGTTATGATTCCTCATTTTTTCTTGGCATTACTCTTTTCCACTATACAGCTCCCTGGTCCCAGAGGTATGAGCTGTGATCTTAGCTCTTAGGTTTATTGCTTTGAACTTGGTTGTATTACAAAACCTTCATGTGAACAGACCAGCCTTCCTAAGCCACTGTTTGCTCTGTCTAGCTGCTTTATACTCACAGTAATTTACACCTTAGACAATCCCTGTGTCACTCAGAAATGCTATCGGTGGTGATTTTACCTTTACAAAAAGGCTACGATAACTCAGACAAAGCAAAATTAAAAATAACACATATCACTGAAAATCAGAATGCAACAATACACCATGAAGGTGAACCAGGGAAAAGAAAGATCCAAGTTACTGATGACTGGAGACATTCCCAGCTAATGCTGACCTGATTTGGTAAGTGCCTGCTGTGCATCACAGCTCAAAAGCACATGCCCTGCTTCTGGACCCATACTGGCCCAGACAACTGAAATGTCTCTGTATTTAGTGATACTAGACTCGACTAAGATCTTTCTCAAAATGTCACAATGGTAGATCAAATGCTTTGTGAAATATGTTGTTAAATATGTTCCTACACTAATCTGTAGGAAACAGACTTACAACCTTTATCAATAAATTAAATTGGATTTATCAACAAGATAATGCTGATAACAATAAAAATTATTGCCAATTATTGACTTATTTACTACCTGGCTAAGTATCAGCTTTTGTACTGTGCTACTTGGGACTGGTGTCATGTTAACCATAACACAGCTAGCTGGGTCATCCTGCTTGCTCTGTTTGTTTGATTTTCTTTCCTTAAATATTGGCACAATACTATGAGTCTTTTGAAATTTCACTGAAGTGCCAGGAGTTATTACAAATGAGTTCTCTCTTGACAGTTCTGTTAGAGCTCTTTAGTATAGGTTATCTGAGCCTGCTGCTTTAAAATTATTAATGTTACTTATTATGATGAACCTCATCTTCAATTACTTGCAGACTGAAAAGGATTTAATCATCCTTTTGTAATACAAATACTTCATCCTGCATGTATTTCAATACTAAGCATTATTAACAGAACTTGCCCACTGTATCTTGTGCCATTGCAAGGCTTTCTTCTTCAGGTTACTCAGTTGTTTTCACCTTCAGTTTAGTTGTGCCAGCCACAATTTCCTGTGGTACCTTTAGAGTCCTCACTCTATTTTTATAGTTCATAATTCTCCATGGATATTGATTGCAATATAGCTTCCTTTTTAAAAAATAATAAGCATCAGTAATGATGACATTTTCAACTTCTGTTGCATTTTTCATGTGCAGGTTTCACTCAGAGCATTTTATAAACATTCATTAATCTTCAAAATATACCTGAGAGGAAAATAAGTAGTGAGAAGTGAACTGAGTCAGTGGGAGAGAGTCAGTAAGACACTTATCTGATCATTGCAAGTATTGCAGAACTAGGACTAGCACGGACAAGTTCTGTTTCAGAGCCTTATTTCACACTACAAACAGAGTTGCGCTTTGTAAGGTGATCCTTGAACAAAAGTTATTATGCAAAAATTATAAAAGGGACTTTATGAAATAAAATATAGCAAAAACCTGAGCATCCAAAAAATAGAACAAGTTATTCAACAATGCATTTCCATGTACCTTGAAGGATAACGAAATTAGAAAAATAATAACTGTTAGATTGTTTAAGACAAATAATGTCAAAACAGGCTAATTTTCCTTGCTGAGAGACAACCAGCCTGCAAAAAAAGGGAAAGCTGCAGATGAGATATGGCTTTTTAAGTGTTTTTATAACATTTCATGTAACATTCTGATAAGCAAACTGAGAAAAACAAAGTGCAAACAAAATCACCATAACATGGGTGCACAACTGATTAAAAAACATATTAAAATATTACTATGAATATGTTGTCATTAAACTCAGACAGGTCTTCTGTTAGGAATCCCAAAGGGTCTGTTCTGATTCTAGTCAACACTTTTGTTTACTCAGACAATGAAGTAGAGATTTTGCAAGCACTTTGAAGGCCAAGATTAGAATAAAAATGATCTTTCTAACCAGAGAACTAGTCCAAGCCCCCAAAGGTGAAATTCTGAAAAGGGAGATGAAAAATGCTTGCACTGAGGAAAGGTAAATGAAGAAAAAAATCATCCAGGGAAATACATGACAAGGGAACAGCAGAGCAGCCAAGAAGCTGGGATGCGCAGTAGCAACCTATGCCATTTACAGTTGAAAAGTTACACTGTGGAAGTTTTAATCTTTTAAGGCTTCAGCGTATGCGGAGCCCTGGATGTCTTGACTCACAAAGCAAGCAGATGCAGGACCTGCAGACATCCTACTAACAGCTACTCACAGAGTTCGTGACGTACCTCACATTCCACAGAGGCACTGCTTCTGGAATGACCCCACTGCACACACAGGCTGTGGAATGTGGTGGGTATCAGGCAGAGTTTAACTCTATCCATCTTCTCAATGAAATCAGCTCACAAGCTCTGTCAAAACAAGTGCAGTACCTTCTAGGAGAGCAAACATGCTCCTGGTATATATCTAATGACTATATAAAATAAAGGGAATAAAATTAGCTGAATTTATGCTTATTTTCTGGTTATTTTCCTTCCTTTTTTCTGTTCAAAAGGTTTGCATAATTTGGAGTTATTTAAAAAAGATGCCACATGCTCTAGATGGCTCATGGGGCTGTTGTATGTTTGCTTTACTTTATTATCCAAGGGAACATAGTGATTTAGACAAGAGTTAAGTAAAGAGTCCAAAAAGCATTAGGATTTGGATTACAATTTGAAACATTGCCAAACTTTACTAATGGCAAGACTAAAAGTCCCACATGCCTGAAGACTGGTAATTCTCAAGCACAACTCATTTTTCCTTTTGCCAAAAAAAGACCTGCACCTTTGATAAAGTCACCTCAGCAAGCAGGTCTAATTCAGTGTGAAGCTGCAGGACAACTCTAGACCACAGTGAAAAAAGAGCCAAGCTATGAAATAAATAATCGACTTAGATAAGTGTGAGGACACAGTGAGGATCAGAGACCCCAACAATCTGGCAGCTTTCAACATCTCCAAGAAAAAGTTGCAGCGATCCCCTGCTACTGAGATTTAACTTCTCAGAGAAATGAGGGGGGAAACTCTCTCTGCTGCACAGTTTTGCTTCCCTTTAGCTACTAAAAGCATATGTCTCTTGCCTCTGTTTTGATCACCAACTGCTATCCAAGTCTTAGTATTCTTTTGGCCTCCTTCCTTGGAAATGCAGTGAGCTCTCTGGGGAGTTTGCCTTGGTTCCCCTCTCAGACAGCTGTGATTAATTCAATGTTCAAACTCTTGAGTTAATTCTCTCATTAGATCACTTTCCTTCTTCATGGAATGATTATTCCCACAGGAGAGATGAGAAAGACTAAAACAATATTGTGCTAGTATCTGACACGCTGCATCCAGGATGTTTACTTTAAATCAAATTGCCTGGAATTGCTCCAGATCTATGGCTTAAACACAAGAATCTTCTAACTGGTGGGGAACTGTAGCCACGCATGTTGCACAACATTCCCAGTTTCACTGGAATTCCTCCAAACTTCCTGCTAGGTAAGTGTACCCAGAACACGAACCTCTCCACACAAGTAGGTCAGATGACACAATCCTTTCATTGCTAGGGCATACCTTGAGACTGAAAAAGGGTTTTTTCCCTTTTTTATTACTTTTTATCATACACCAATCACCTTTCTACCCAACACTATCGTGAAGGTGAATCCCGGAGCATACAACAGTGAAATATTGCCAGTGCTGCTGAAATCACAAGCCATTATCTGTGCATTACTCGCTGGGAATGTCACATTCCCTCTGGAGGCTCTTGCAGCTCAGACATGCTCCACACTTTTGCTGCCTGCCAAATGGCTCCCCAGGGTATGGCTGATCATTGGATGGCATCACCCCACTCAGCTGGACTCTAGCACAGCCTGCTTCTCAGTACCTTTGGTGCAATGTGGATACTCAGGAGAGTTTCTCAATACCCAGTTCAAGAATGCTAAAATTGTCCGGACTGACAACTCTGATATCAGGCAGTTACTTTAATGTCACCTTTACCTGAAGGCATATTATGGTGAAAGTACTAAAAATACTTAATTACAAATTCCAAAATAGACAAAAGAGTTCACAAAGGCTTCTAAAGATGGAGAGGAGAGGAGGGGAGAGGAGAGGAGGGGAGAGGAGGGGAGGGGAGAATCATTCAGCATGGCACTTCAATGAGCTTTACAGTTTCCCTAGCCATTAACAGTTCAGCTGAGAAATGGACAGAGCCATCACCACCTTGCTGGTAGTGTGAAAACTTAAAAGTTTTCACACAAGCCCTATATTCTGGGGCTGCCTGTGCAGAACGACAAGCTTTGGGGACCCCTCTTGCTCTCCATTTTTGGGTCAATTCCAGTTCAGACCTCTACCCTACACACACACACATAATCATCAAGATTCATTAACCTTCATAGGAATTAAGGTAATAGCTCTTGGGCCTGGCCCAAACCTGCCAAGAGAGAGTGTTCTCACGCCTGGCTTAAGTCTGGAAAATGTGTTCTCTCACTGTGAAGCACAATGCCTTTACCTACTGGGATGGGAAACATTCAGACCCTAAAGGGAAGCTTCTTCATCCACTAAAGCTTATGTATCACATAAAAACATAAGCTGACAACAGGTTTATGCAGGTACCTAATTAGAATCTAGTGCCTGTAGCTCATTAGAGGCTTTTGACTGACAACATGATAACCACTCCCATTGGGGTGATAATGGGTTAACCACCATTGTCCTTGAAAGCACCCAGGGAGCCTCTTCTCTCCTCCACGTTGCATGAGTGTGAACGCTGGCAGCCTCTCTCATCTTACCCTTACTAGGGCCTGCAGACTCATCATGCAGCACATAACACACCGCTCCACTAAACTGTGCATCAACAGAGACTGCTGATCTGCATCATTGCCTTGGCCATGCAATGGCCTCCAGGGTAGATGGGACACCACGGCAAACATAGGCCTTAACAGAGATAAGGTGTCTTGGAAGTATAAGAGATGTAGCTTAGCGCACTACAGATATTTCTAGACCTCATAAACTCTTGGTGGCTCTGTATTTCTGCAATTTTGGCTTCCCTGGGAGAAGTTTGAGTTAAAGTCCTTATGAAACTTAGGGAAGTTTCATAAAGCAAAAATGGTTGTATCCTATGAAGGTTTTGTGTCCTGGACACCAAAACACAAAGTAAGCTAGCTCCTTTCCATTTTGGTGAGGCTGTCCAACACCTCTCATCTGATAGGTCAAGTGCATTAAAATACAAGTAGTAACTACAATGGATAATTAGTAATTAAAACAGCAACTGACTGTACCACTGAAAGATTACAGCAGATGCCTTAGCACAGAGGACAAACTGCAGAGATGCACTGCAGTTTGGAACAGGAAGTGCAGATTTCATACCCATTGAAACTGGGGGAGGAATTTGACCTGGCACATTCTGGTTGACTTTCATGGAAAGTGGCTCCCTATCGCAAAACATACCACGGGGTTTGTCATACCTACAAATAATCAAGGCCTGAGTGTCATGCCTTCTCTGCAAGAGGGAATTTTAGCAGCCAGGCATGCCAAGGATACTGCTTGAATACTAAGTCAAAATGATCCCCAAAGCTATAGGTATAATGGACAGGCTTCTGACTAGAGGCAGAAAGGCAAAACTGCACTTTCAAATCAATTATTTTTATTTTAGGTTTTTTGAGACTAAAAGCCCTCCATCTTTATGGAGTTCAGGAAAAAAAAAAAGAAAAAAAACCTTAGATCTAACAAAGATCTTCCTGTAACAGAGGAGAACTATCACACCCGCACATGCAACACCTTTTAGCCACCCATTTTTGTTGCATGTGCAAACGTATCGTCCTGTAGAAGCAGCACCATCTGCAGGCTTTGAGTGAGGGAGCACAGACACCTGACAGCTCAGCAAAACATCTCCCACGCATCTGGAAAGGTTTTCCTGAGAAGCCATCAGCCAGGGAAATCTGAGCAGCCATGGGCCTCTGTGGGATAACACAGGGAGGACTGCAATGCTTCATGGTGCTCTGGCACAGCACAGGGGTTTTTCAAGAGAAAGCCTGAATAGCATGTTTGTGGGATTCTTCTCACTGAGGGGTTTTGGCACCGTGACAGCAGCACCTCTGTGCAGGTGTGAGCAGTGGGACACTTTGAGGAGCACAGGACATGCCTTTTTTGTCACCTGTCCTATATATCAGTCAGCACTCAGCTGGCTTATTGGCAAATATCATGTTAGGAGCCTATTAAATTAAAATTGAAGACATTTTTAATTACTTCACTGCAATGACTGTCATTCTTGATGTTAGTTAATCAAAAGGCTCCTCATTACACAGTGCAATTTCACACTGTCAAATGTACTTTCAGAGTTATTCCTGAAAATCTACAGCTTGTTTTGCGAGATGCACAATAGTATATGGGAGCATTAGCTCCATCTTGTACAGATTCCGTGTGGTTACAGAAGAAACATGCTGAAGCAGTGCCCTCTTCTGGAGGCAGAACCATTCAACCACATTAATACAGTACAGGACAGGCCTTCAGGGCAAAATTAGCAGTCTCAGCAACGCTATTTTGTGTCTGTAAATTTGGCGCTATGGTGTGAAATCCTAGTACTGGCCAAGTGTCTAACAGCTGACATCAGCCAGCGACTGAGCCACTGGCATTTAGGAGAATTCTAAGCCTTTTACTCACAGGCCACTTCCGATGAATACAATGTCAGTGCGAGAGGGGTCTGGTTTCTTTTACTGATTCATCAACGAAAGAAAAATCTCAACACATTTACTGGCCTAGCTTAAAATTTATACCGCATTATATCAATATGCATCCAACTGTGTGTGCTTGCAGAAACCTTATTTTTCTATCTAGATCTATATTTTCTATGGGTATTTTTTAAGACCAGCTTGAAAGGTAATTTTACCACTCTACTGTCACGAATGTAATGCTGATGAACGGAGAAACCAACAGTCCCCAGAGAGTATCACGATTCAGATTCCTTCCAGAAGCACATTTAAAAGTTATTACAATGAAACGCAGAATCATGAGAAAAGCCTGAGGGGCCATGACCATTGTAACTGTAAGCAGACATGTTTTTTCTTTCCCAGTCTCACAGTAAATAGATATGGAAGCATTCCAAGAGGCTCTCTGATTGCTTTTTGCTTTGGCTGCATGTCATGTTGCTGGAACAGTTGTGGAAAACTCAGGAGGGATGCTTTTGTCTCAGAATCAGTGCCAGCTCTGCCAGACCCAGTGACTGTGTGCCTGTAACTCAGTATGTGATGCTCATCCCTCGGTCAGTGCTCAGGCATGCAGTGACTCAGTGCATTATATACTAAGTGCAATTATACACTACGACAGAAGCATGCTCTGCCTCAGGATCGGTGCTGACCCCAGTGGCCCATGTGGTACTGCTACAGGATACCGTGATGAAACATCCGTGCTGGAATGAAGAAGGCCCAAACATGGCATGACACTATAGAGAAAGGGTGCGTGGGCTGGCTCTGCCTCCGGTCAGCACTGGCTCTGATGCCACAGTCCTGAGCTAATTAATGACAGGCAGTTCCCCCCACCTCCCATCTCTGGGGTTCCCCCAGGCAGATGGTAGCTGTGGTCTCTTCCCAACACTGCCATGTTTCTCTTTCACAAGCACAGATTAAGGTGGCTAGGAATCCAGTTTGCAAAAGCATGCCTGAGGCGAGTATGATTGAAGGACAGAGATTATGACGGCAGTGAATAAGGTGACGGCACATCTGCTGTCCACCAGTTTCTTCGGCACCAGGCGCAGTGAGCAAACCTAGCAGGGGACCAGCTTTAACCACGGACAAGAAAGCTCCTCACAGAGCAGGCAGCAAGCTCATGATCCAGTGGCCAGAGGTGCCTGTGGGGGTGAACAGGCTCCACGGGACCAAGTGACCATGCAAGCACATACACAAAGGATCAGATAGACGTACCACAACCAGGGCAGATCCACCTCTTACGCCCGCTGAGGGAGAAGGGTACTCAGCACACAGGACACCTCAGCAGGCCCTCTTTTAGGAAGCCCGCCGTCGCCAGGCACACCCCCCTCAGCGGGGCGAGCGCGCCCTCCCGCTAGCAGCCTGGGCCCCCCCCCACCACCACCACCGCGCATGCGCCACGGGCGGGCAGAGCTGGGCGCCGCGGGCGCCGGTACGCATGCGCCAGCGCTGCCCCTGAGGCCGGCAGAGGACGGGGTAGGGAAGGTGCCGCCGCCTCGGGCAGCGCTATGGCGTGCGCCGCGGCGGCGAAGGGCGGCGGGAGCTCCTTCTCCGACCGACACGCCCGCCTCCTCCTGGCCCAGATCAACCGGTTGCGGGCCGGGCAGAGCTTCTGCGACGTGCGGCTGGAGGTGGGCCCGGAGGTGTTCGCCGTGCACCGCCTGGTGCTGGCGGCCAGCAGTCCTTACTTCGCGGCGCTCTTCGCGGGCGGCATGAAGGAGTCCGGCCGGGATGTGGTGCGGATCGCGGGCGTGGAGGCGGGCACCTTCCACACGCTCCTGGACTTCATCTACACAGGTAACGGCTGACGGAGGGCGGCGGGGACGGTTGCCCGGCGGCCGGGCCGGCGGGACGGTTGCCCGACGGCGGCAGCCTCGAGCAGAGCCCCGCTATCGTGTGCGTGCCCGCAGGGGTGGTGAGCATCGGGGAGCACAACGTTCAGGAGCTGATCGTCGCCGCCGACATGCTGCAGCTCACGGAGGTGGTGGAGCTCTGCTGCGAGTTCCTGAAGGGGCAGATCGACCCGCTGAACTGCATCGGCCTTTTCCAGTTCTCCGAGCAGATCGCCTGTCACGACTTGATGGAGTTCACCGAGAGCTACATCCACGCGCACTTCCTGGAGGTGCAGAGCGGGGAGGAGTTCCTGGCGCTGACCAAAGAGCAGCTGATTAAGATCTTGCGAAGTGAGGACCTCAGCATCGAGGACGAGTACCAGGTTTTCATAGCGGCAATGCAATGGATTTTGAAGGATGTGGGAAAAAGAAAGAAATACGTCGTAGAAGTACTGGAACCTGTTCGATTCCCGCTGCTGCCAGCACAAAGGCTACTAAAATACATAGAAAGTAAGTGAAAGAAGGGAAGAAACAATATCAGACGTTTGGATTTGAGCAAACGATGTGTCATTCAGAGTTACTGGATTTTGATGGACTTTTTTAAATTAATAGCATGATGATTGAAAAGATTTACTCTATCCAAACAAATTCTACTTTTTAACAAATGCGCATAGCTTACTTTAAAAACATGCGTTTGAAAAAGTCTTATAAAGAGTAGGCAATCTTGATTTGTTTGCTGTTTTAGGAGAAGGTAGTAGCTTTTCTACAGCTGAGTTACTTAATGTCTGTAGTTTTTCACTATGCCTTTTTTTATCTGCTTTTACCCTCAAGGTATTCCAGACTTCAGCCTTCGGGTGGCCCTGCAAACTCTGTTGAAAGAATATTGTGAAGTCTGTAAATCTTCCAAAGAGAACAAGGTCAGCAGTTTTCTGCAAGCTTCTAAAGGTCGTCCCCGGAGGAAAGCCAGGAAGTACCTTTATGCAGTAGGTTAGAATATGGCTGTTTGAACTTTGTAAAACAAATGATGAAGTAGTATCTCATAGTACAGTACCAAAAAGATACCGGAAATTTTTTTAATTAAAAGATATAAAAATAGCAAAATATTTTCTCTGGCTGAGTTACCGTGTTAGCTGCTTTCTGCTTAGAATTGCACAGAAGGGTAGCATTCACATTTCATGTCATTACGACATGGCATTCAAAGCCTAGATTTGCCTTCTAGAAATTATTTCCTGTGGGTGGAAAGCTATAAATCAGCAGAGGATTTGCCCATGGTTCACTGCTGGAATGGTGTATGCAAATTCACTGCACTCCTTGTTCTTCTGAAGGTTGAAGTTTTCTCTGTCCAGAATACTTTGGTTCATGTGATGGAATATTTGAAACTGCAAGTTTTCAGTAAAGCTGGAGTTTTGTATTGGAAAGGAATGCTCTTGTTTCACCCTGTGAGAAGTAACACCAACTTAAGATAGCAAAGGCTGTTGGCCGGTCTGTGCATTTTACTGAGAACATGAACAGTAATGCTTGTAGTGTTGTGGTGAAGTAGTCAGCTCAGGCGCAAGTTATGTGACCTGCAAGGTAACCATTCTTCTTTGTGTGCTGGAGAAACAATGCTACTTGGAAAAATCCAGTTCCTTCTAAAAGTGGCTAATGGCTGTTACTGTAATTTTTTCTGTGGTTTAGATATAGGAGCATGGGGATGAGCAGGAAGCTATTACTCGGTCATGATCTTTCCACTTACTTTCTAGGTGGGTACACCCGACTGCAAGGAGGACGCTGGAGTGACAGTAGAGCCCTCAGCTGTGTGGAGCGATTTGACACCTTCAGCCACTACTGGACCACAGTGTCCTCTCTCCACCAGGCCCGCAGTGGGCTGGGTGTGGCTGTGGTGGGAGGAATGGTCTATGCCATTGGAGGTAACAGCTGAAATATGCTTTCCTTGTTACATGGACACTAGAGAACTCATGGATGGAGATTTTTAAAATTATTCTTCCTGTAAGTGGTTCTGAGGTACCCAACAGTAGATAAAACAACTTTTAGATATAATAGCAATTGAATTGGGGTTCCTTGGTTCTCTACCATCACTGCTCTGTGAACGCCTGTTTGGGCTCCTATGTTGGCCATTTTTTACTAAGCTGCTCTCCCCTCATGGTATAGTAATTCACAGGTAAGCATGTGGACATGTGCAGATATACTAAGAGATGTTGGATATTCTGCAGACTTTGTGTACCACCACTAATGGCATTTCTTTTCTCACTTGTAGTCTAGCAGAAGTCCATAGCATAAAAGGCAGTAGTACGGGACAGATCACTTGTGGTCTGCCTACCTGGAAAGACTTGTTATGTACATTTGCACAAGGATGTGATGAGTAGCTCTACCAGCCCATCATTAAAGAATGCATATTATACTGTTTTTATCACCACAGAACACATTCTTTGGTCTTGAAAACCCTGTCAGTTGTGCTGCAGAGCAAAAAGTGTATAGCACTGTGGTTGTTCACCCCTCTGATGTTCCAGTAATGTGTCAGGGAACTGTTGATGAAAGCTATTCCTAGTGATGATTCAGTTTTCTGGGTACAAACAAAGCTTTTCCTACTTTGGCTGTTTGGCTGGCTGAAAGAAAGATCTTGTGTTCAAATGTTGTCTGTCCTGGAAGGAGTTGAAGAATGCTTCTATATCTGCAGTGCAAAACATTGCATTTCCCCTCTCTCCGTTCTTGCTGTTATTATGCAGGTGAGGACTCCTCGATGATTTTTGACTGTACGGAATGTTATGATCCTGTTACTAAGCAGTGGACCACTGTGGCTTCCATGAACCATCCCCGTTGTGGACTGGGAGTGTGCACGTGCTATGGTGCTATCTATGCTTTGGGTAAGTTAATTTTAAAGGTTTTAATTCATGGAACTTGTAAATTGATTTGATCTTAAATATTATGTCTTGGTGTTGCAAATTTGTAAACTTAAGTTTTGAAAAACAGCTGTTTACATGAGCATTAGCGTACCAAATCTTTGTGGATTAGTTGTTGTTCAGTTGTAACTTATTTCCATTATAGATTGCATGCTGGTTTCAGAATTAGTCTGTCCTGGAACAGTGCACCATATGTCTAAAAATGCAGTTAAGACACAGCTTCATGCCATTGAATTCTTTCCTGTGTTTGCTGTTATTTGCAGGAGGTTGGGTTGGAGCGGAGATTGGCAACACAATTGAAAGATTTGATCCTGAAGAAAATAGTTGGGATGTGGTGGGAAGCATGGCTGTGCCCCGTTACTGCTTTGGGTGTTGTGAAATGCAAGGTGACTATTGTTAAGTTTGTATCCATAAACAGTTCTGAGAGCCATTGGATTTTGAGGCTTTATGTTTCAGTCATGATTTTTTACCTTTGTCTTGTGCTGTGCTGTCAGTTGCACATGCTTGTGCCTCGCTTATTTGTTCTTCTAATACCATATTTTTAATTCCGCAGAACTCAAAGACTATAAAGTTCACTCTGTCTTCTGCCTTTTATCTCACGAAAACAGTTTTTACATGGCTGCCAGTATGGTTATCCAGCTAGTCTTGTAACAGTTGATTGTCCTTCCTGGTATTGCTTTTATTTATCTTCTGTATTTGGGTTTGTATGTGTTTCTTTGTGACAATCTGAAGAGTTGCCACAGGTTATTTTAAGACAGACATGTCCAAAGACTTGATCTATAAATTATACAAATTATTAATTATAAAAATATAAAGCTTTATGTATGCTACTACTGGACAAATGGAGGATTTTTATCTGGCATTCTTAAACCATCTTAATGTCAGGGTGAAACTTGTATTGTGACAAACATTTTCTGTCTTTCAAACTTTTCTATTATGAAACCTAACAAAGGAGAAGCTCTGTTTCTACAGGTTTGATTTATGTTGTTGGTGGTATCGGCAATGAAGGAGTAGAGCTACGTTCTGTTGAAGTCTACGACCCAATATCTAAACGTTGGTCTGAGCTCGCTCCAATGGGCACCCGAAGAGCGTATCTTGGTGTGGTGGCTCTCAACGATTGTATCTATGCTGTGGGAGGCTGGAATGAATCTCAGGATGCACTTGCTACTGTAGAAAGATACTCCTTTGAAGAGGTATGGTAGAGTCCCTTCCTTTCATAAGTGTAGATTAGCACCAACTTTGTGTAAGATGCTATAGAGGTAGCCTGCTTCCTTTCTTTAAAAAGAAAGAAGTTGGAAATTCCTTTTCACTACTGGCTGGTAATCTGAGTGAAAGAAAGCTTCAGTGACCTCAGGGTCTGTCTGTCCTAGCCACTTTGTAGATTCTTGCTATCTGACTTGGTGGAGTGTTTACGAAGATTGTATGCATGCTTTTGGGAAACTGAAAGCTAACCAATACTGATGATGCATAGATATACTGTAGTTTGGTAAATGCTTGTTAGGGTTAAGATGGCGGGATAGATTCTCCCTCTGCAATAGAATGGTCAATAATCTGACGAGAGAGAAAAAAATCCCTGAAAAAGTAAGAGTTGCCCTTTGTTGCAAAAGTTGAGGATCTTTCTTCTGTGTCAAAATGTAGTGGTGTTTCAGCATGACTAGAAAAATCACTTTGAACACTTAAGCTTTTGAATAAGATAAGAAATTATTCCTGACTATTATTGCTCATGTTTCTATGATGCTCTTTGGAACAGTAGCTAGTGTTAAAAGCAGAATATAATCCAGTGTGCCATTCTGGTTTGCTTTTGGAATCGAATCTAGTTTTCCTTATTTCCCACCTCAAACTGTGTACATTCTCTATTTTGGAGACAGACTGCATCTTGCAGTGACTGAAGAAAGGGAGGGGTGTTGTGTACAGACAAGTATGTGATCTGTTCTTCGGTGACTAGCATGATTTTGACCACTTGTGAAAGTGGTGTCATTCCAGTCTTGATAATCCTCTTGATACTGTACACATAACTATATTTGAGCCTGTGAAGTGTATGCGTAGTGTTCTTTGTGAATGTTTCAGTCTTTAAGCTTTAAAAGTTACTTTTATCAGAATCGGGACTCACCCTAAAACTACTTCTTGACTCTTTCACCTTCTCATTAGGAAAAGTGGGTTGAAGTTGCATCAATGAAGATACCAAGAGCTGGTGTCTGTGTTGTGGCTGTGAATGGATTTCTTTATGCCTTGGGAGGCCGAGCTCCCAGTAATGACTTTGCTGCTCCAGTCACCTCTGACTCTGTTGAAGTTTATAACCCTCATATGGACAGTTGGACTGAAATTGCCAACATGATCACCAGCCGCTGTGAAGGAGGTGTAGCTGTGCTGTAAAACACAAAGAAGAAAACTCATTCAAGGAATGAGTAAATCTGTCTCCTCAGATTTCTGGTTTCATTGGCCAGAAACCTCTTCTAACACAGGAACTTTCAGTAGAGACAATGGAGAATTAGATCAGAGGGCTTTTTCTGAGAAAAAGGAAATACTAATTGGCTTATCCAATGTCTGCGTCAGGAAGTATTCTGTTAAGAGTAGGAATGCCCCTTATGACTGGATTAAGCTCACTGAAATAAGTGGCGAATTTGCCCTGTAAAAATCTGAAGAAATCATTCCAGCACATTAGAGCCATCAATCAGGTTGTTAACTCTCAAAGGTGCACCAAAGCTAGCATTTTTAGCTGGCCTTACAATCTGGAAGGAGGCTACTACAGACAGCTAGGAGTTACCTGTAGATAAGAGCAGATGGGCTACTTGGTTAGCATTCATTGTCCTTTTCTGGTGGACAACAAGGAAGAGAAGTTAACAGATGGGGAAGACTTGGTACCACTACTTATGACCTTGATGCATTTGGGACTCTTTTCTGCTGCTGGACATGATGGGCATTAAATATGAATTGGATATTTACTTTCTGGCCACTCCACTAACGTGGATGGTGAGTGGCTGAGAATTTCCTGTTCTGGAAGGTTATTCTCACAGTTCTAATAATGTCATTCCACTTCAGCATAGGCTTTTCTTCTCAGTGGTATCAGTGATGACAGCAGAGCTCGTTTTTGTGTAAGCTCTGATGAATTTTAAATGGAAACGCTGTTCATTAGATTAGCTGTTCTGTTTAGGACAGCTCTTAGTATAAAAATAGAGGGAAAGCCTTTTGCCCTTTTTAAATTTTTTTTTCCTTAGTTAAATGTGTTTTACCCTGTGTTACACATGCTGAGACTTGGCACTGGAATACATGCTATTCTACAAGGTACGCACGTTCATCCTTGTGACATCTTGTATCCTGCCTCTTCCAAATTTGAGTGGACGGACCATTTTGTGGTAGAATTAGCTGAACTCAGCATTAAAGTGATGCTATTAGTGTGTTTTGTCTTAGAGAGTTTGTATTTAGTTTGGATACACTTAGTAGAACAATACTACCAGGAGTTTGGAGTTATTTCTAGATTCATTTAATTAACGTACTTGAAGTTGCTTTTTGCAATATGATTGCATTTTCTGCACAGCTGCGGATGATTTGGATGGAGTCTGAAATAAAGCTGCTTGAACTTTGATAGGCAGTGTTATTCTAGAACACAAAACCACAACTGGAATGTCACAAAACAGGAAGCCTGCACTGTGTAGACAAAGGTGCATTCATGTTGTCTAGGTTAATATCCCCTGTGTAAAATTAACAAATTAATACATTAATAAAAGCCTCCAAGGTGAGTGTTGCAGGTACGTTAAGAATCTAGGTCTTATGTTTTAACACAGGGCTGGGAGAGTGCCAGGCTAAAACATGCTAGACAATGGAGCATTTGTTTCTCTGATTGTTCTATAATCTTGTGTGTGCTTTTACTTCAAAAGGATTTCTTATGCGTGTGAGCTAATGTCTGTACTGTCTTTTTTTTCCCCCCAAGTTTAAGCTTGTTTTAAACAGTTTTTCATAATAAAATGCATTTTCAGAACTGACTGTGGAATGCTCTTGAATAGGTTGCTTTCCTATCATAATTAGTTGTATCACTGCCGCGCTCTTTTTTTTTTTTTTCCTTTTTTACTGGAAATCCTATTTCCCAGTAGGACACTAGGAAATATTGCTTATAAATGTTGACTATTTGAATGGTGCAAGTAACATGCTTCTGTAGTAAAATACTCATGTATTTCTCTTCTCAATGTAAAATCACTCGGGCTTCTTGGAAGTCTGGCTGCCTTGCCACCTCTGTGCAACCCTCTCTGGGATCAAATGATACGTAATACTTCTTAGGCTTTCTTCTTTCCATTTCAGGATCCTTCATGAACCATTTGAGAAACATTACCTTAGCTGTATTTTATTAGTTTGGGAACTACGAGTTCACTTTGGAACTTCTCTTTGGAACCCCAGTTCCTCTAGTAAACTTTCTGTTTAGTGGAGCTTCAGGAAGTCTGCTGTTGTATGAATTTACCTTCTCCAGTTTTTGTGGTTGATTCTATCATGTTTAAATGAAACTTTGAAGTCAGTTGATTACGGTCTCTGATACTCAGCACCTCCTTCCCTGAATCAAGCCAAAGGCAGTACTCTTCTCTGGACCCATCTTAAAAAACACCATGTCTAAGTAAGAACGAATAAAAGAACCATTTTCATTTACAAACTCAATTTTACTTCCTTTATATTCAGAGAGCACTGAACTACATCAGTAGTATGATGCTGTTAACGTGTAAAGGTTAACAGATTATGAAGGAAGCTCATGTACATAGTTGCTGTTTCAGCAATATCATACAAGAAAATGGCTGTCAGGATAGGCAGGTTTCTTAACTATCTTTGCAGAATGAACAGATTACAAACTTTAAGTGACAGTACATGCTTTGTTCTGTATACAACAATAATGAAGAACAGTGCTTTAGAGAACTATGAGGATCATCTAAATAATATGGGGGGATGTCACTTTTCAACTTTCTTCTTGCATCTTATACTGTACTTAAAGAATACTTAAGATAAAAAGCCTACAGTGAATATGTGCACATACACTTTCTTAGGTTTCTTGAGGTAGCTGAGGCTAGAAAAGAAAATCTATGTGACTTACATTGTATGTTCTTCCCCTAAATGATGCGTTAGGAACACTTAAGTACAAAGAGCACACACTCCTGCAGTGTTTTCAATAATTGGCCCATCATGGAGGGTTTGCAGGCTACAAGTCCATTTGTACCTGCCCCAGCTGCTCAAATAAAATGAGTTTTGAGGAGGGAAAAGACACAAACTACTTTCAATCCCATTATCTGATCCCCTAGTGCCAGCGATCCGAGTCCTTGTGTCATATCATACATTTGTCCATGTATCATATCGTTTGATAGTACTTAATTTAGGAGTATGACAGATCTTTATGGCTACGTTGCATACAACTTCCTTGGCTAGGCAGCCCTAAGTCCAAACAAAACCTAGGAACAGATGGCCCAGGTATCTTTTTTATTTGAGTAAGCCTGAGTAGGAAGCTAACCTCTTATGGCACCTTGTCAAGGATACAAAGCTTCCCCTTCTAGCTTTCCCCTCTCCATCACAGCAGCTGGATGACATATTTTAGGTGAGGGCTGACCTTGGTTTGCCACTCCAAACAGACCTTGCCTATCTGTTCTTACCTGACGAGCACCTAATCACATAGCATTATCAGCATCTTCTCAGCTGAAATAAGACAGAGAAGAGTTTTATCTTTTTTTGTATTTCCACAACATAGGAATTGAACATGTATGTACTTTTACATAATTCTCAGCTGCTTCTTTAAACACTAAACTAGAAGAACTGCTCTCACCTTGTTACTGTTTATGACTAAACGGTTGTTCTCCCCACCACAGAACATTATCACGCATTATAGTTAAACCAGATACTTTAATAATTCAGCATAGAGCAATTCATACCCATGTCATTTGAATCTCTATTTTAAATTCATATGACAGTAACATCTCATTCAAGTCTACAGATAAGGACAGACTCATGCCTGCCTTGGAAGTCATTGGTATTTACAATCCTTCCCTATTAAACTTGCTAAGTTGTTTACTTTGAGAATAAGCATCTTGATCACTGCCATCTTATGACTTCTAAGCACAAATAAGTCTTTATTTCCCCTGGAACTCAATACAAATACCTTATTGGCAGATAAATAGCTTTTTCCTCTTGATTTATTATTTTGTGTTCTGCCATGTATTTTTGCTGTTACTTAGCTGCTCCTCTGAAATAATCTTCAATGTTGCAGTAGCTAATAGTGATAAGACCATCACCACTGTTCCCACTACCCTCAGTACTTTAAACCACCTAGGATAAGTAGGAAGAAGGGAAAGGTCATAATGTAGTGCTATCCCTAAGGCCATTACTAGCATTATTGCACCATGACTGCTATCTTTAAAAAGTAAGGCTTGCCAGGCAAGCAGAAGAGGTATTGTACTGTTAGCCAGGTTCAGCCAGTCTGGCTTGGCTGGGCTGTTTTCTGGGAGAGCAAACCCCCACCTCATTCCCCCTAGGAAAGAGACTGTTACGGCACCGTACGTAATCTGAGCAAATGCCAGCTCTGGGTAGTAGGTGCCTTGGACAGCCATTGACAGTGGCACAGAAACAAACGGAATTAGCCCTGCAAGGCTTAAGTAAAGGGCTGGCTTTGGAGAATCCTTTAGTGATTTCATGCTTTGTTGCAATACGCCCGAGTCTTTGGTCTCAGATTCTTTGGGGGTTTTCTTCTTGAAGAAGGGGAGAGAGGTGTGAAAAGCCTGGAGCTTTGTTGCATATACTGATGCTGGGTTGAGGCTTGGAGACCTTGAGAGAAGACACACATCTCTCTGCAGACGGAGGCCAAGAGAAGAGCAAGTTGTCTTATTCTTTCCATACAGTAGTAGTCTGGGACCGGTTAACTTCTGGAGCTGCAATTATAAAGCCTGTTCTGAACACCTTACAATGTAGGCTTATGGGTCTACAGTTACCTAAACTACCTATGAAATATTGTGCCAAGTAGTTTTCCAAGTCAGGTCACATCACAGCTGCCCTTCCTCTCGGTTTTCAGGTGTTTTTAGCTTAACTAATTAAGCTAACTGATACAGCTTTCACAAGCTAGCTGATGAAGAGCAACTAGGCTCTTCATAGTGAGTAAGCAAACCTTACTCACTGCAGAAGGTTTGTGTATCCACCAATCCTTCCACCCACGCATGCATTCTTTAGGCATTTTTAAGTTAAGATATATCAGTCATTTTCAGAGTAGAATATAAAATTATTACAGAAGTAGGACAAGGTCACTGCAGACACTAGCTACTATCCCCTCACCACTCTACCAAAAAGAGAGAGGAAAAAAGACCTTTAGACAATAAAATTTGATTTTATAAAATAAATATCTTAGCTTTACCTAAAAGCTGCTGTAGAAACTAGGCATTCTCTCAGAAAAGCTGAGTGATAAATATATGGCTACTCCAACTTCTAAGTCACTTTTTTTTCAATGCTCCAGTCATACCTTTTGCTATTTTACTTTTAAAAAAATACAGACAGCAAAGGCTTCAGAAACTTACTTTGAAAGGTGTGTGGAAGCAGCATCGTTGTATGAGAGGAAACATACTTGCTTTATCAAGGCCCTAAAACAGAAAAATTGAGAAGGTCTGAAACTGACAAATAGCCGAGTTTATCTTATGTCCAAAGTTAAGGCACAGTCTAGACTTGTTTATCAGATGCGAGACTCTATTATAGATGTGATGTATATGTAAAGACAACCAGTTTATGTATTCAATCCTTGTTTACCCACTACAGGGTATTTTGTTTCAGGCAGCTCTATGAACTGAAGTTCTAAAGTTGTAATAACTGTTACAAGAACGATTTCTAGCTAAAGAACTGCGTATCAGGAAAGAGGTGATGGTTTCCTGATTATGGATCATCTCCTTTTCACGGGCTAAATGGCTGCACGCAGCTGATAAACGACCAATTCCTTACGTGTGAAAAAAACGATCCTTAACCATTGAGGAGAGGAAGCTTCATCACCCCGCACGCTGCAGGTAAGCTACCTATAGGGAGGACAAAACTAACCGGGAAGGGCAAGCAGCTCGCCGGTGCACTTGACTCCCCAGTTCACAGTCCTGCTGCTCCAGGGAAGGGGGGCGGCTCCGCACACCGAAAGCCCCAGCCCGGAGGGAAAGGGGAGCGGAGAAGCAGTATGTCCGGGAGAGACGCAGGTCCCACCGGGCCGAGGCACCCACCCCGGGCTGGCACGGCGGAAGCCGCGCTGCCGACCGGGAAACGCGCGGGGCGCTGCAGCCGGCCGGGCGCGGGCTGTGCCCGCCGCTGGACCCCGACCGCGGCGGCACCCACCGGCTCCTGCCCGCGGCCTCCCCAGCTGTGGCGGCCCCGAGCCCCCTCGCTGAAGCGGCTTCCGGTGCCCCGGGAAGCGCTCCGGCCGGGCGCGGCGCTCAGCGGTGCCAAGTCCGGGCGGGAACAGGCGCGGCCCGTCTCGTTCCAGCCGGGCCGTGGAAGCGCCCGGGTGTGCGTGGCACCCACCAGAGCCGGCGGCCCCGGTCCCTGGCGCGCTTGAGACGGGGGACAGCGGAGCCCAAAAGGCACGCTCCTTCCCCTGCCGCTGCGGCAGCCTCGCGCGCTCCCAGCCCAAGGGCTGCGGCTAGGCTGGCAGAACGGCGGCAAGGGCCGCTGCCGCTGCCGCCCCCGGGGTTGCTGGGGGGGGGGGGGGGACACGACACACGCTCCCGCTCCCTGGCTTTCGAGATCTCCGCAGCGGGCAAGCCTCGCTCACGCGAAGGGGAGCGGCGGGACGGCGGCGGACTACAAATCCCAGCCTGCCCCGCGGCGCCGCGCCCGGCCGATCGGCGCGGCGGGAGGGCGCGTGGCCTTCTGGGACGCGTAGTCTCCAGCGGCGCCCGACAGGTGACGAGGGCGGTGCGTGCTACCGCTCTGATTGGTGGGGCGGGGGGCGCGCGCGCGCCCCTCTCCTTGGCCGGGGCGGGGGTGGGGAGCGCTCCGCGTGGCCGTCTGGGGAGCCAGGTGGGCGTGTCCCTTCCGCCTCCTCGGCCCCGCCCCGCGCGCTCGCAGGCCCCGCCCCCTCCGGCCCCCGGCCGGGCAGGGCCGGGCAGCCATTTTGGGCAGAGCTTTGTTATGGTTCTGGGGCCGCAGGAGGCAGCGAGAGGGGCCTGACCGGTGAGTGCGGCTCCCACACCCCTCCTCCCGGCGCCCCGCCGCGCCTCCCCGCGCGGCCCCGTCGTCCGCCGCTCCGGGACCAGGCTCGCCGCCCCCCCCGCCGGCTCCGCGGCCTCGGAGCGGCCCGGGATCGGCCTCCCGCCAGGCCGGGACCCCGCTGGCGGCGGCGGCGGGGGGCGGTGCGGCCGCCCGGGGGGCTCTCTCCGCCCTCGGCCCCGCCGCGCGCCCACCCCCGTCCCTCGGCCGCGGCGGGTTCGCCGAGAGCGGCAGTGAGGGGCTCCGTGCGGGGCAGGGCCACTGGGCCGGGGGAGGGCGGCTGGGGCCGAGGCTCCCCGCTTATTGTTTCCTGCTTAGCCGGAAAGTTCCCAGCGCTTGACGCTGCCTGGGCGCTCCCGCGGCCGTTCCGGCTCTCGCCCGGAGTTTAGCCTTGTCCTGTCATCAGGCGGGCCCGGTCGGCTGCGGGGCGGGGGGAGGGGGGGGGAAGGACGGGCCGGAACGCCGCGTTCCGCCGGGGCGGTGGGGTGAAGTCCCCGCCGGGCCGGGCGCGGGGCTTCCTGCGCGGCGGCCCGGGGCGGACGGAGCGCCCGCGGCAGGGGCGACTCCGCTGCCGTCTGTTTTGATTGCGAGCTGGAAACGAAACTGGGTGAGCCGTGCTGGCTCGGGCCGTTTCCCTTCGCCTCCGTGGGATTTACGGCCGCTCTTTCCGGCAGCCCCCGGCGGGAGGGGGCGATCGGCGCCGAGCAGTGACACGTGTGCTGCGGGCAGCCGAGCCCGAGCTTCCCCAGCCCGCTGCCAGCCCCTCTCGGCCGACCTGTGCGGGGGCGAGGGCAAAGGGAGGCTGGGAAGCTCGTCAGGTGCCAGTCGTTATCTCTTCACATAAAACCAGCGCCTGGCCTGAGCCCGAGGTGGCCTTTTTCCGTCGTGAAAGTGATTTCTATGTGTCCGGTGTGTTTGATGTCCTGTTGGCCTAAGGTCTTGCACGGTTTAACTTAAACGGCTGTTGCTGGGCTTGATCAGAACAGCTGTGTTCACACCTAGCATTTCAAAGATGCGTTGAAGGCTTTGAATTGAATTCAGTTTAGCAATGAGCCGGTCTGGAACGATTTTAGAGCGGTTAGTGGGTGTCTGCACAAGTTACGAGTTTTTAAACAGCTTTAGAGGAGCAGTCGCTATTTAAATCCTTGTAAGTAATAGTAGACTCGTTTAAGAGCATTGCTTAAAAATCTTTTTATATTAACATGACCAGGTAAGTCAGCCTTCCTTTCCCCGCCCCCGAGGTCTGAGTGACACAAGCGTTAGTAATGTTGATAATACTCTGAAACGTTGCAAGTGACTGAGCAAAGTATGGAAACAGCAAACGGGGGTATGGAGATGAGAAAACAGCTGAGATAATTGAAGAGCCATCAAAGCTGAGTTTACTGAGGAGTTGACATTGCTTCTATAAAAATGTTAGGTGGTTATGAAAAAAGCTTATGCAAATGTTACTTCATGAATGGATATGGCTGGTATTTCAGCGAAAGGTTCCCTGTGCTCATCCATTTGGAGACCGGTATTTCAAACTTCCAGTCTCTGACTCGGGAAGGAAACAGGTGTAGAGCAGTCGTAGGAAGAAATAAAATCACCAGGTTTAGGAAGAGCAGTTTTTCCTCTCACATTCTTTCTGATCATTTATAGAGAAAAGTACCTTCAGAAGAACTTCTTGAAGTTTTGTATAGAACAGGAAAGCTTCAGGTGATACTTCCCTCTTTTTTTTCCTTTTTTTCCTTTTTTTTCTTTTTTTTTTAACAGCTATTTGTAGGGAAGTGCAGCCTCTGCGTTTTATATTCATCTAGTTTGTAGTCTTAATCCTATATGACACAGAAGTTTCCATTGCAGATATACTAGGACTTCAAGTGAAAATATGCAGGGAACAGATGGCATTTAAAAAAAAAACAAGTCCTGTTTTCTCTGCGGATGCCTCAGAAATAAGAGGAGCAGAATGCAGATGTGATATATAACAAATCAAGTGGAAGTGCACACTTTCTGAATTGTTAGGAAAAATACTTTGTAAACATTTTTGCAGGCTATGGTCACCTTGTCTCACAGGTGTGACTGCTTTGTATGTGGTGTTAGTGCCTCTTGAAATTCCTGTTTTAAATTAGGAAATTAAGTCACTACAGAAAAATAATCTTCACTAGCATTTTCATGAAATCTAAAAAATATTTCAAGAGCCGTGGGATACTTTTTTTAATACAGAAAAATACTGTGGTTGGATCTGTGAATTTCTTCAGAAGTGTGGGGTGTCAGTAGTTCTTGTCTTTACTAAGTGAACAAAAACTGTTGGCTCAAGAGTTAAAGTTGCCTTTTTTAATGTAATTCCAGTGTTAGAAGATGTTTGAAGTTAGTTGTGTAGCTGCTGAGTTGACTTAGTTGTGAAGTGTACTTCAGGGCGTGCTTTATTCATTTGTCTGTATGAACAGATTGGGACAGGGCTGGCTATGTTTAGTAGAGCTAAAACATAAAGCACCTCTCGTCAGTGAAGTGCTGGCTGCTCTTGCGTGGATACAGCTTTTTCTTACAGCTTTGTAAAAACAACCATGGGACAACTGTTGCTATAACTTATACAGGGAAAGGTGATAGTTACTGCATTTTGCAGTTGGTGAGGTGGTGTGTATACTAGGAAGTTTGTTTGGGATTTTTAAGTTTTATGTTAATTTATTTGTAGAGGCAAGAGTAGTTCAGATTTTGTTCTGCTAACACAGCGGTATAAGCAGACGTTTTACTGTCACTTACATAGTGACCAGGATACCACCTAAATTCATATGTGGCTTTTGTTTCAGTAAGAGTAATTGAAGTGCACGTTCTCTTTACTTGTCAGATTTGATGAAAAGCAGCGAAGTTGGCAGAAATGTGGTCCTGCTTAGAATACTTCATGAATGCCAGGATGTTTTTTAACTTGTGTTCTGTAAGTTAATATGTTCCTGTGAAAATGTGCCAAACTTCAATGAGTTACTGTATGGTCAGAAGATAAATTTACATTTTGGGGAGTGAATTTAGGTAGAGATTGATAGTGGCTAAGTATCCACTGGGCCATACGTGTATGTGCAAACACTGTGCAGACCTAAAAATTCTAGGTTAGATGAGGCCATTAGCATGACAGTAATAAGTGGGAAGGGAAGTATATTGGTTAAATTAATCATATATATTAGTGATCAGGCTGTATCACTCCAAACTGGAATTTCTTTAATAAAGTGTGCTTAACTATTTTGGTTTCTGCATTCTCTAGCTGGCCTTCAAAAGCGTCAGAAGAAGAATTTTAACATTTTATGCTTCTTAGACCTTTCTGTAATTAAACAACAAAATGACTTTACAAAAGTGTTGGTGTATGCAGTTCCGTAAAATGACTAATCTGAAATAGTTGCACTTCCAAGGTCTGGCTTAACAAAAATCATTTGAACCAGTGCATCTAAACATAACTGAGGCTTTCTGCAATAAGTGATGCTCAGAAACAAATATTTTGCAGTGTATGACCTTGTGCCTCAGGGACTGTTGTACACTAGAGAGTTCACCAGGAGCTACTGAAGTTCTAGGATTTACAGTCATTCTAACAAAAATGCCAGTGTCTTTTTTTCTTTTTTTTTTTCTCCTTGAATCTTGTGATCACTTCCAGTTCAGTGTTTTCATAGTCTTATCCTCCACCATGGAAGGGGCATCACAGCTTCACGGTGTGATGTTGGTGACCCTTAATAATCAAAGGTGTGTCTGTATATAATATTGTCTAAATGTATGTTCTTAGTTTTAGGAATCCCCTCTTTCCAATACAGGAAGAAATGAATAATTGTAAATTAGTTTCCCTTGGAGCAGTTTTATTTTCAGCGTCTGTTCTAGGTTCAGGTAGATAGTAAGTGTTCAGGGTGGATAATGGTATGGCCAAGAATGACTGGCAGTGGGGATACAGGTTTAGTGTGGTGTGGGGGCTGCTATCCTCGATATCTGTGTGACCCCCATAGTGTAGTTGCAACATACGGAGTATGTGGCAATGATTGTCAGTCTCTTTGAGTTTTGTCATCTTCAGTTTGTGATGAACAATTAACTTGTAAATAAAGGACTGAGTCTGCCATGGAGGTATATGGTGGTTATTCTGCGCACAGAAATTATTGGTATTCACAAAGTTGCTGGTGAATTTGTATGGTAAAGATGGCAACAGGTCTCCAGCTTTTCAGCAGAAAGGAGTGTTTTGCCATTGTGTTCCAATGCATCATCCATCATCAAGGGATTAATCAGGATTCACGTGAGGTGGTCTGAAAAGACCTTTGATACTGATCTTAAAAAAAACTCAGCAAGAGAACTCTCTCACCCTGAAAATGTTGAATGGGTTATGATCTTGACTGTTAATTTGGGAAAACTGTCTTTCCTGTACTTTGAACTCTAGTTGAAGTAGAGAAACAGGTTAATGATGACTTTAATGTCTTCAGGTTGGCTGAGCCTTATGGAATGTGTCCTACAGTATTTAGGGAACTGACAGTCTGTGAGGGTGGGAAAAGTTCCAGAATACTGAAAAGTGTTGAGGAGCACTTCCCCTCAGAGCATCTAGAAAAAGACAGGACTTGGGTATGTTCAAAGGAAGAGTGTTCACATCAGGGTGTCTGTCCTGGGTCATGTACTGTTTGGCATTTTCACTTTTCTATGTTGACATAATATTCTTACTGAACACACAGATGATATGATCTTGACAAATTCAAGAAATGGTCTGAAATCAATAGCATTAATTTCGGCCATTTTGGTTTAGATGGGTTCAAATTACTGTGTTTAGGAATATTACCTTATGCAGACAACTAACAGCTGGCTAGGCAGCAGTTCTGTGGGAGAGTATCTAGGGGTTGTAGTGGTTCCTAAATTATTGTGAGTCAGCAGCATCACTGTCATGAAAATTCACTTGTCACACTGGAACATATAAAAGGGCATTGTAAATAAGGTAATAAAGCAGTTTTTCCATTCTACTGAGGAGTGGTAGGTCTTCAGCTAAAAGTATCTTGTTCAGTTTGTGATACTATCATACTTTGGGGAAGTTATGGCTGGGTAACGAGATCTGTAAAGAAGATAACAAAGTCTGTAAAAGAGAAAACCCCTAAGTGAGGATTGGGGAAAAAAATGGATTGTTTAGCTCTAGAATGGTTTTATACAACTTGTGTTTCATCAGACATCAGCAGGTGATCTATAAAGCAGCTTACAAAAGTTACCTGCAGGTATAGCTGGGAGCCAGCTCTGACATCCTGTCACTGCCTGCAAGCTGTCATGCTTGGTAGGTGGGTCACATCAGTTTTTTCATCATCAGTGCTTTGAACTTAAAGCTTGTATCTTCAACAGTAAAATTGGAGTGGTTGGGGGTGGGGTGTTTGTTTTTTAAAAACATGACTATATTTGACCCCAGAATATGTTATTACCTCCGTCTTCTGCTGCCGAACAGTGCTGGGATACAGGGTGGTCTATGGGACTTCCCCTGACACCCCCCCTAAAAAAACTCCCACCACCTGCTAAGATTGCCTTTCAGTCAGGGAATACTGAAGTACTGGTTTGGAGAAAAGATGTCTTGAAAGGTATCTGCAAAGAGAGGTTAGTCAGCTTGCCGTATCCATCATGAATAAAACAAGTAGTTATGGGTTGAAATTGCAGCAGAATATATTTAGGTTAGGCATTAGGTGCAGGGACAGGCTTTCAAGCCATAAGAGTAACGAAAACAGATTGTAGAGATACGCTGGAGAATGCTGGTATGCTAATCTCTTTTGATTTACAGCTCCAAAAAAAATATTCCAGTGGAGGTATGAATAGCTGCATAATGAATTCCAGTCTGCTGATAACAAACTCGTTTTTCTGATACTTTTTGAGACATCTTAGGATTAATTTTTGGACCCCTGCAGCCTGAAGATCACTGCAAATTGGTGGAGGGGGACATTGCTTAGTTTATTTTCAAAGACATCTGATGGCAGAGGGTAGAGCTAAAGTCTTTTAAATCTCAAGAGAAGGGGATGAACTATGCAGCCTCTGAAGATAGATTTTTTTTTTTTTTTTTCTTCCCCAGATGTTTTCCTAGTATTCCCTGGTTTGCTGTAGGACACTAGGGTAGAAGAATGACATTGTTTAACTCTTGGCCTGCATGGTGTACCTGCAGAATAACAGCGCAATAATTCTCTGCAAGATGTAAAGACAAAGCTCAAAACAGCTGGACAACACCTTGTCCATAACTCCTTGCTTTGTTTTATCTCTAAGATTTTCACAGACTAGATTGTAGAGAGACCTCTAGCAAAACACTGTGAACATCCAAAGAGGCTGTATCTGCCAGCTGCAGCAAATCATCAGATCACAGGATTAGGGATCACTTGTTCCTCTTTTTTTTTTTTTTTTTGAAGCAAAGACCAAACAAATGGAATATTTATTGTTTGTGCAATTTATTTTATATGTATAGGACTTGTTTTAAACTGAATTGTCTTCAGTGACTTTTCTGCATTGATGTTTGATAATACTTTATGAATTAGAGAAAGTGCTGAAAATTTTAAGCTAGTGGAATGAAAAATATAGCAAACAATGTAAAATTTACAAACTAATGCAGGTGGTGTACACATGCTGAAAAGTGCTGAGTGAACATGTCTTTGTCGTGTCCTAGTAAACGTGGAGTTTCTTCACATTGTCCCAGTCTTGAGGTAAAAGGGTTTGGAAATAATCCAAGTGGAGGGAGGGACAGAGAGGGTATGATTAGTCCCCCAGTCTTGGCCTGTTGTCTTGCACGGGAAGTACCTATAACTGGAATGTACTGCCCTTCCCAGTTTGTAGTACTGGTCTTGTAGGGCTGGGGTAATGGTATCGAGGGGAAGAATTACTATAATATTGTTTAGGAGAATGGTCTCTCATATCTGAATGTCCCTCTCTGTTTATTTTGTTGACTCTTAATTGTCTTCCCTCTTTGCAAGTTACATGCCTTCTACTCTCTTGTCCTTCATCTGGAATGCAGATCTATACTTCCCTGTACTTGATTTATAGTCTCTCTTGCCATGACACAAATATTTGATAAATAGTCTGATTGCATTTGGTACTCTTTTCCAAAAGAAATACATTTTTCTCAGCTCCAAACAGAATATATTTAAATGTAAATATACTATAGTAGTGATAGTAACCCTGGTAAAATACTGGGTTATAAAATACCCTTAGTGAGAAACACCCATCCCAACTTTTTTTAACTTACTGGAGAACTACTTACTTCACTTCTGCTTAGGCTCTGTCTACATCTCTGGAAGACAGGTAGGTAGGAGGTACATAGTATGCAGCAGGGATAAGCCAGTAATTACATATTTGCAATTCTTTCCTTATGATGGGGAACATTATCCTGGCATATGCTACTGAGCAGAAGAGACTTTGTTCATTAAGGCTTTGGGCAGACCGTACAGATAGGCTCTTCATTGCTATTTCACTCATTTTTGGGCAGACCGTACAGATAGGCTCTTCATTGCTATTTCACTCATTCTGCCATGAGGTTTTGGGGAGGATAGCGGTACCTTTAAAGGCAGCCATGACAAGGTGTTGTGCTTTGTAAGGTTCAGGGCAGAATAGAGCCTTATCTTGACCTCAGATACTTTCAAAATGTCTGTGGATCAAAGTGCACTGCAAAATAGATGTTTGATTTTGTTCCCGTCAAGAGCTAAAAAGACCTCTGGATTTGATTAAAATTAGCAGAATACTTTCTCCAGATTCAAAATACCTTATTTCATAAAATGCTAAAGCTGGTTGAAAGTTCAGAACATTGTTCACATTTAAAGCCTAATACTATTTGAAATATGTTTCTTTGTTTTGTATCAGTAGTGTCAATAGATACACTCATTTAATAGAAGTATATACAATCCCTGGAACCTTACTTCCTTCAGTAGGGCAGAGCAGTGAGCAGGTTTTAATATTTCAGGTAAATACCACAGATCTCTAACATAAACAGTACTAAAGACTGTTAAAGGGACATTGGAGGGAAGTGGAATCTTAAGTGGCGCAGGAGAGAGACATAAGGGATGACAGTATTGCCAGTGGCTGTAGAGTATAAAACATCCAGGAATAATTGTTGGTAGGCATAATAACTAGAAAGTCTGTGCTGTCTCCCTTCTGTGCTTATAAGGAGTTGAGCCTTTTAGATTTTACGTGTTTGAAATGGTCATATCTTGGTACTCAAAGTAAACTCGTCAAAACCCACTGGAACGGTTCAGTTGCAACATATCACACTTGCTGGCTGAGGTTCAGAGCCTTATCATCTTACACAGGCTTCTGTACAGGTTCCCCAGATGCCACGTCTTCCAAAATGTGTTTTGGGCTTTTGTGTTAAATACAGCTTGCTTGCAAGACAAGCTTGCTGGCTTTGGAGTCTGTGGTCTCCTCAATGCACCCAATACTGTTGACCCAGTAGTGATGTGGTGGTAGCCTTGCTGGGGGAAACTTGGATCAGCTGGGGCTGGAAGGGCAGGCATCAATCAATCAATAGCATTGCTAAAGGTGAAGTTTTTGTCAATGGTGTTTTCTTATCCAATGGAGAATCTTTCCTACATCGCAGTCCTAGGAGTCACTTTTCTATGTGATTTGGTTATGTTACTCTTGCATGCCCTTGTATCTTTGATTGCTGTTAAGAAAGAAGAAAAAAAATCATCTCACGCACTGCATTCTAGATGTCAGTATGTGTTCACAAGAGTAGGCTGTTAAGGCTTTGCAAGGTATGTGGTTGGGTGGGTGCATATATTTGTTCTAGAAATTTTGAAGGAGGTAGGATTTGGTCAGTGTGACCTTAGAGAAATGGAAAGTAAGTAGGTAAATGGACAGGATGTTTGTGAAGCAGTACTGTACGAGATGCCAGTGGGAGGACTGTCAACAGAGAAGAGGAGTTTTATGTATAGATGTGTCCATATGGACCTTTCTTAACCTATTTTCAGTTTGTTGAAGTTAGTCATCTGGTTTGCAAAAGTGGTCAGATACATAACAGTTAATATGATTTTCCCCCACCCCCAGCCTGTTACTCTGGAAAAACTTTTGTATGGACAAGCTTCTGGCATGTTTTCATCTTGGAATATATAGATTTGCAGTGTTGTTTCTAGAACACAAAACAGTTTTGATGATTCTGCAAGATAGATTCATTTGCTTTAAACTTGAAAAACAAGGTGTTAATCTTTCAGTAATAGCAGGTTTTCACAAGAACTTTTAATATCTGTCTGTATCTGGGAAGACTTTGGTTTGCTACATGATTAACATTTTAATCCATCATTTAGTGGGTTCACGTTTCCATAATTCTTTAAAATCTGACATGAGTGATGCTTTGCATTTTTTAGATGCTAGATTTTTCAGCAGCCAGATACAATTTAAGCAATGCTTTCCACAGTATTTTTAATTAATGGAACTGTCCTTTATATTCGAGTAACCATTTTGGGGGTCTAGCTGCGTGATATGATGGAAAGAAACAAGTAATGATGGCAGATGTGTATTATACTTACTCTGGGGCATAACACCTCAGGCGTGTGAGCACTACCAGTTGTACGTGCCGTTCTGGAACATCTACATTTGTCCTCTCAAAAGGGTAGCCGTATTTCAGTCCTGTAGACAGACTGAAGGTGTGTCTAGACAATTGTATTAATGGAAGCTGAAAGCAAAATGAAAGTAAGTTTGTTTTGTAGATACTTTATGTAGGTGAATATGCCATTAACTGCAAATAAACAATCTCAAGTTGAGAAGACATAGCTCACCAGTTGTTACGAAACTCTTGAAATAGTAATGCTGCACTTGTGTCTTTTATAGTAAGGCCTAATAATGCATGCGAGGTTGAAGCAAGATCTATAATTACATTATTTTAAAAGGGCTGTGCACCCAAATATGATTATCTTGTTCAATAAAATGTTTCTAATAATAGTAAGACCAAGCCATGTTCTGCTTTTTTGGAAAACAGGATAATGAAGTTTCATGTGTGGCTTTTTGATATCCTTAAGGAAATCAGTAGCATGCTTTTGACTCCTCCTAGGTTGGGCTCCACGCTGCGACTCGCTATTGCTGTGAATGTATTGGATTAATAAAAAGTTGTTAGAAAGAGATCATATTTTAGTGAATGCATATGGTATTAATTCTTTATCATGAACTAACATACACCTGTTAAATGAGACTCTACTCTGAAGAGTAGCTAAGTGGAAAGGTCTGTTGTGTATGTTTAGGCATATCTGCTTGATTAAATAACTTTAAAAGAGCTGCACAGAAAGAAAACTGATGAGGGAAGTAAATTCTGTTCTGCCTTATGCATCCATTAAATTGTTCACTAATTTTTCTGAATGCTTTTGCAACCCAGCTGACATCTGATCTTTAGGAATATTACTGAAATCCCAATTGAATTGGCCAGTTAGAAAAACAGTCTTTACTTTTTTTAAATAAACATGTTCTATTTAGAGAAATACATAGAAATGCAGTGAAGTGAGCTGAAATTGTGGCGGGGATAGACAGATATTGTCCCTGTGACCTTTTACAGCTGCTATTAGTTGGATTGATAAATGTATAAAGAAGGGTAAAAGTTTACTTTTATGCTGGTTTTCTGCTAGAGGCTCCAAGTGTTTGTGATTTGCTGTTGCAGGGGATGAGAAATGGAATTAATGTAATTAACAGGATTCTAGGTAGACAGGAGAGGTGAAGGGACCTGAAGAGGTTTGCAAGGAACATTGACGCAGAAGAAGCATCCAGTAAAACTTGTCTGTTTCAGAAATGTGCACTGCGGTACGTAACGTGAGCAAAGGTTAGAAGCCCTGGTTCCAGGTATTCCCAGAGAGGTTGTGTGTTAGAACGGCATGGCATGGCAGGCGATCTTTTATCTCATGGCAGATTTTGCTTCCCGTTGGGCTTTTACAGTTTTGTAGGCCAAGGTAGGAGATGGAAGAGGAAGTAATAGGAAAAATGTACTGCTGATAAGCCTAATCTGTGCATTTTCTTAGGAGTTTTGAAACACCTTGATCCCTTCCCAATGAGTAATTTCATATAGCGGCTCAGGGGCCTTGGTTATCTTTAGCTTGTGTCTTTAGTCTTACATTCTGGTCGATATAGGTCTTGGCGTATTGAATACCTCCTTGGTTCCTACTGTCAGGTATACATGGAAAGCTCAGCTTGAGAGTCAAAGCTTTAGAAACTCTCTCTGGTTTAGAGATTAACTCTGGTCAAGTCTATGTTAGGAGTAGAAATTAAAGTTAACAGAAGGATTAAAACAACGGTGTAACTATATTCAATTGTAACACAGCAAGAACACTTTATTAAGGATGTATTAGAGGATGGGGTTTTTGTCCTGGACTATGTATGTTCCTTACTGTAGTCTGTGCTGCCTCTTTAAATTGAATATGCTTGTATGTTTCTTCCATTTTCGTGTCAGACTTTTAATATTTGTTTAGACAAATACACAATGAAATCTGATAATATGAAAGAGCATCTGACAACTTTGACTTGTTTATATGACTCAGTGACAAATATCACTTATTCCACTTGCATGTTAAATGACATGGTGAAGAATATTTAGATATGAAACTTAAGCACTTACCAAGGGAAAAAAGTACTTTTGTAACAACAAAAACTTATGAAAAGACAGTGCTATGAAATAACAGTTAAAACATTTTTAATGCAACATGTAAAAATTGATAATTGAAAAAATTTTTTTTAAAGGTTAATTAGAACAGCTAACAAGTGGAACCCCAGTGCTAAACAGAGTTTAATGTTTTATGTACTTATATTACTTGCCAAAGACTTCTTCATTTTAATCAGTGAAAGAATATTTTGGGGTAGTTGACAGACAACCTTTTTTCTTCACCAAAGCTCATTAATGCAGATTTCATTGTTGTGAAAGGAGGCATGCCTTTATAGAACATCTCATTTAGTGATATTATTATTTTCTCTTTTTCTGATTTGTGTTTCCAGAAATAATTCAAACTTGAACTCATTTAAAGGGAGAGAATTAATTAAATTTGCATTGATGAGCACTTTCGTTTGCTTTTTTTCCCTGGAATTGGGAGTGGCTACTGGTGATGATCTTTGTCCTTGCTGTTTTCCATAGTGAAGCAGAGACCAGTTCGACTGAACTGTAAATGCAATATGGGACGAATTGGGAACTTTGCCTTCAGGGAATGCATGAGTGTTTGTTCCACACACATGCTCATGTGCCTGATCAGACCCCACCTGTACTTTGAGGAACCTCTTCACTCTATTCATTATTGAGTAGCTGGCAAAGGTCATTTCAGTTATATGTAGTAATCAAAAAAAGAAACAATGTAGATATTAGGAAGAAAGGTTAAAAAATGCACAATTTTGCCACTGTATAAATCGGTCATGCTCCCAGATCTTGAGCATTTTATGCAGTTTTGGTGACCTTATATCTAAAAGATATGGTAAAGGCTAGGAAAGCTTTCACAAATTGTCTGACTTAGCTTGGAAGAGAGATGACTTGATGGGTATGTATGTCATGTATAAAATCATGAGTATCATGATAAACTGAATAGAATGTGATTGGGCACTTTGGTAGCACAAGAAAACATCCAATTGAATTGAGGGTGACATTTTTGTAGCCACAAATTTACACAAAGTACAAGAAAACTCTGCCCCCTCTCATTTGGGAGGCAAAAATGTATTAATGTCTTTAAAAAGATAGCATTCAACAGATTTACATAGAAGCACTGACTGGTAGTAAACTATAATACAGACTCTGGCTTGAAAGTATCCTGGGACCCCTGATGCTATTCACTCTTGTTCTTGCACTTTTTTTTTCTTAAGAATTTATTATAGGTTGCTGTCAGAGAAGGTAATTGAGAGTCTTTGGGTCTTGTCCATTATGATTTTGTGATATTACTGTTGTCAGTAGTATGGTAGGTTATAGAAGTGGTCTTAGGTAGGTTGAAGGTGTAATGTTGGGCAGGATTCGGAGTGTGTGTGAGAGGAGGCTGTAAAACCTAGCATGTGGGCTAATCCTGGAGACTGAAGGGTTTCAGTAGTAGTATAATTTACAACACTTCATCTAACAGCAAGTTTTTTTGCTTTAGCAAAAAGTATTGCATTTTAATGTCACATACCTTCTTTTTGTGATACTACATGCACAGGAAGGCGATGACTGAAGAGCAGTATACATGCCTATTGAAATAAGGAGCCAGCTGCAGGCTGTGTCAGCATATAGTGTGTTGGCATAGAGCCTTCAGTACCTTACTGGTGCCAGGAAACACAACTTTGGAAGGGCTCAAGACATGACTTTGAATTTACTATCTGAAGTGTGCCTTCTGTACACTATCTGAAGAGAAGTGGGTGGAGATTAATTTAAGCCTCTCGCTTTAATTTACTGCAACTTCAGTGCAGAGCCTCCAGTAACTGTGACGCCCACAAGTGAGATTGTTTCAGAATAAAGGTTACAGAAGTATCAAAATATTGGCTAGAAGGTTTGAGACGATATGTAGGTCATTCCTTTAACAAGAGTAAAGTTTTCTGATCAGTAGTGCCTAATTTATGCTGACTGTGCAGGCATGATGTTTGCAAGACTTGGACATCACTCCAAGATGTCATGTCTAGGAGTTGCACTAGACTGCATGCATGTTAGATACTGCTCCTTAACGAACTGCCCTGGTCACTGGTACTAACAGTGATATCAAAATAGCAGGTTGGGAGACCTGAATCTGCTGCAAAATCCTTTCTAAATTGGTGGTTGGAGTTTTGCAAAGAGTTTCACCTTGGTTTTGATTGTGCTGAAATATAAAAAGACGTCTTGCAGCAACACAAGTTTTGCAAGCTGTTGTTGTGCTTTCCTTTTCCATTTCCTTTTCCAAAGGTGCTAGGAACCTTTTTTGTGAAGTGGAACCTGGGTATTGTGCTTCTGTGGTGGTTTTATTTTTGTTGTGTACTCAGACCTAGTTCCTACTTGAAAGCTGTAATTCTGTCATGTTCATTTATTTAGATACCCTTAAATCCAGAGAACCGTTCTGTGTGGGCTTTGCTCTGTTTAGGTCCATTTTACACATTACTGTGAGTCGTCCTCAAGGTTCATTGAATCAACTTCTTAAATTATTTGACTTCTGTCAATAGCTTGACATGCTTAATTGCTATACAGTCTGTTCTGAAAAGTATATTTATTCAGAAGGTAATGAATCTTGTTTAAACATAGTCAACTGCATTGACTTTGTCCCTGTTTTATCTTCTCCTTACTACTCAAACGTTTGGTAGCAGCCTGAGAAGGTCACATCTAAAGGAGTCCTGTACCTGTGCTGAGTTCAGCGTGGTGGGAAGACTGTTCTGTCAGCAGCAGATGTTCCAGCATGTCCCTATACACACTGAAAAATTACCCTTTAATACAAAAACAGGTCTTGATAGGTTAGCACTTCTGTTGTTTGCAGTGTGTGATGCTTACTAGCTTGTGGTACGGGGTGGGATGCTCAGAAAGTTCCCAGGTCAGTATTGTGTATGGCCATGTCCACTCTGGTTTTGCCTCATCTTGGCTGGTAGTTTGTAGGGGTTGTGAGGCTGCTTGTTGTTACTTTGCCTCCAGAAATGTGACCATGGCTCACAGCTTAGGTGCAAAAATGTTTCCCTCTTTCTAAACTCCCCTACACAACATTAACATCTGGTTCCAGAAAGAAAAAAATATATGAAAATGAGGGAGTCTATTAAATTGAATGACCCAGAAGATAAAAAGGTGGTGATTCTTTTACTGTTCCCTGTGTGAGTTTATTTTGAGCCTCTACCAAAACAGCCTTAAAAACCTTAAAAAAAAAAAAAATCCACATGCTTACAGTAAAGAATGTCATAACAAGTGCAAGGAAAACCAGAACTGATCAAAGAATGGAACCGTATCCAAACAAGGAAAACAGACTCTGATAAGTCAAATATAAAGGCATAATAAGGCACGCCTGAAGGGATCCTGAGAAACAGCTGATGGCATCAAAACAGTAATAAAACTTTTCGGATGTTTGAGGAGCAGTAAACCTGTATGCTTCTGGTTAGGTAAGATGGTTCAAGGAAAAAGAGGCCATAGCAGAAAAACTCAAATTTTTTTGTTGTTTGTATTTTCGGTGGAGGAGTTAACGGAATACTGGATGTATTACTATCATGAATCGCTTGAGAGGGGAGTCTGGCTGTGTTGGAGCAGGTGAGGAATGATGTGGGCGCATAGGGGAGATGAGGCACGTGGAATGGCTGAGCCTACCTGTGGCCTAGAGTCTCGTTATTTTAGCAGCAGGTATTAAAATTGCTATAAGTGTGGGAATCCCTTTCATCAGCTGCATGCAGTTTCTCCACTCTTCCTTTTATTCTGATGCAGCTTGTTTGTATTGCCCTTTTGTAAACTAAATCTGGGAAGTGATCATTTAAAAGCAAAAATTCCCTTTTCAGGGACCTTTTTTCCAATTAGATTATTTCAGGTTTTGTTTTGATCAGAGATCAAATAGCTTTTGGCTCTTGCACTATAGTTGCTCAACTTCTCCTCTGTTCTTCTCTCTAGTCATACTTTGTCATGTTTATGCCACTTGTATTGATGGGGTTTTATTTGTTTTTTATAGTGACTACAGTTCCTGTCTCACCTCTTTGATGGAAGAGGACTATGACCCAGAAGTGAACTCTCCACTGTAGAACAAGAAGCTCTTGTGGAATAATTTGTGTCCCTTTAAAAACAGCACCCAGTCTACAAAAAATAGAGTAGAAGAGATTATTTTTGGACCTGGCATTTTTTTTGTTCATGTGACCTATGTTTCAGCATGTAAATGGTGAAAAACGGGGAGATAAACATTTGTGCCTGCTTTTGAGCTTTATATCAAGTAGTGCTTAGCTCTGTGGAGCATTAACCAAGTTACGTGAAGACCAGAGTATATCCTAACATTCATTTTTTAAATTACTATACCTTTTTTTAGCAGATGTATGTGATAAAAATGAAGTTTATATTTTAAGAGCACTTGGGCAGATGCTTCTTGTTTAGATCTCAGCATTTAGGGCAAACATTTTTATGTAACATCATCCTTTTTGCAGAGTGTTCAGGTTGATCTGCTGCAGATCATGAATTATCCAGCAGACTTGAGTGTATCTGTTCAGTACTAACCATGGTGTTGCTCTGAATGTTGTCATGCAGACTTGACAAACCTTTTTGTAATGTAAAGGCTGACTTCTGTACTACCACGACCAGAGGAAATTTAATGAGGTGAACGTGGTCGTGGCTTTTTTAAAATATAAATTACCTTCTTAGGTATTTTTTTTTGTAGTGAGAGTGCAAAGAGAGGTTAAAATGAGCAGCTGAGGGGGTGGAGGGCACAGTTGGCACGAAGTGCGGCCTCTCGTGCTCCGCTTCGAGACGCACTATTGCCCCAAGGCTGGCCTTACAGCATACTGCAGAAGGAAGGAACCCAAAGGTCAGTGAAGCACAGAAACTGAGGACATTGGACTGCAGAGGCCAAACTCAGGGTAAGTGATCATATGTACTTTTTTTCTTTGTTTATATAGTGTTGACTTGTTCATAGATAAATTAAAGTTGAAAAATAAAACAAAATGGTAAACTGGAGAAGCTTCCAAAAAAAGGCAGAATCCAGTTATACAGAGCAATCATGCGATTTTCATCATTTGAGCAGTGGAAATTGCTATGACATGTTGGAAAGAGCAATTCAGTTTCAGATTCTTCAGTGAGATGCCTCAGCTGGTCTTTAGTTGACTTCCATTAAGATCCTTCAACCAGCTTGTGTTCTGTTCCTAACCATTTGGTTTCTTAGCTATGAAAGCAGTTTCAGCATAGGATATTCCCTGGTGTATGGAAGTTGGTGGATCTGGATGCAATTTTAAGTTGGGGTGCAGGAGCTGGCTTATGGTTGTCTTTCAGGTCTCTGATCTGCTCTCAACGTCTCTAACATCATCACTGGTTTGGTCATATTTGCTTTACAGCCTCTGGAATAAAACATGCAGTAATCACTCCCTTGTAAACTGAGCCAATGAGCAGTGAAGGAATGTACCCCAAATTCTGTCATGTCTTGATTTTACATACCTGTGCATAGTATGGCTTTTGTATGCTGTTTGTTCTGGTTTCTTCCCACCTCCACGCCCATCCTATCATGAATTTCATGGGTGTGTTAATTGTAAACAGGAAGTAACTGGGAATGTTTCTTACCTGTTTTGGTCAGAGGAACAAAGTCAGCAGGAAAAAAAATGCTTAAGTGTAATATGAGAAACTATGTCACTTTCCCCTCCTATTCATATAGGCCAAGCTTTGGGAAATAAATTGTATTAATATTTCAGTTTGGAAAAGATGACAGTCAGGGAATGTTCTTTTCATTTACAGATCCTGGCCATGAGGTTTGATGCCTCATTTTATTGAAGGGAGACACTGGACCTAAATGGCGCAGCATGACTTTGTTCCTGCCTGGCTTAACTTCTCAACACCACAGTCAACCAAGGTAACATTAATACAGATCACCTCCTTTTACAGCTATGACAATGATAAAAAGAAAAAAATTGCCCCAGTGTTTTGTTGAACTTAAAATGTTTAATTTTAACTGTTGTGTTTTTAAAGAAGGCTTTTGGAAACTTTCCAAAGAAAGTTTGGAAACTTTCACTCATTTTTGTTGTCTTTGTTTCAACAAATGTATCCCTTTTATTTCAGAGGAGGAACAATCTTTGTGTTCAGACATGGAAGTGGTTCAGTGTCTTTGCATTGAGACTTGAGTGGGATTCCAAGTAGAAAATCATTTAAAAAATGGCCCTAAATCTGTGGGAGTCAAGACTTGAGCTGCCACTTATTTACAATTCAGAATATAATTTGGGTTTGATTTATGAAAATAATCTGACCCTTGCTGAGTAGTAGATTGATGATAAGCCCTTGGGCTCTAACTCCAAACTCAGAAATACTCATTAGTTTTTTGCAGCCTTAAAATGAGGGCAGTTTGCCTGTCACCTTCTTTCTAAAACTGGTTCCAGAAGCAGCTTAGGTTGACCCAGGAAGTGTGGTTTAGGACTTTAACAAATTGTGTTACTCGTACATGGCAGTGGAGAACATTTTAATAGCAAACCAGATCATGATGGACAACATCGATGAACAAGAAAGAATACAGCTTTCACCTTCATGCTTAAATATGAGGACACAAAAGTAATTTCAGGATATTTGATCCATTTAAAACAAATGTCTGAATTTTTTATAAATGAGGGAAAGTGAAGAGTAAAAAGATTCTTTGGAATCTTAATGCTAGAAGCATTAATGTTTTCTACAGCACCATAGTTGTTTCAGTCCAAAAGTGCTTTAACTTACTTGAGTATCTCTGAATTTTAGTCAGACTGATTGGATCCTCCATTGCTGTCTGCTCTTCTGTCTTTAGAGGGAGTGAATGAATGAGCACCTGTGAATCATAGAATTTCTTAAATGAATTTTGCAGAAAGTACATGTTTGCAAAGACCGCTGGTAAGATTAGTGCATTAGGTTCTCTCTGATTCTGTGTAAGACGTGCTGACCATTCTGATCAGGTTCACGTGATTGTTGACGTTGTTGGCTAAGCGATGCAGACATGGATCCTGTATTGAAAACTAGTACAGGAATGTGGGGTTTGGGCTTTTTTTCAATTAACAAAATGTCACTGTTGGACTGACAGGCTCCTGGAGTGCCCTAAGGAATGCTTCATTACATGACTTTTTACTTTCTGCAGTCCCCTGCAGCCACCTTTGAGAAACATGGAGAGCATCTTCCACGGGGAGAGGGCCGCTTTGGCGTAAGCCGTAGGAGACACAATTCTTCTGATGGATTTTTCAATAATGGGCCCCTCCGAACTGCAGGAGGTGAGTAGGAAGGATCAGAATGCAGCCTGGAAGCAAACATTTTGGAATATTCTACAGAATGAAGAATTCTGCAGAATATAAACAACACTTTCCAAAACTGTACCTTTTCAAAACATCCTATAAGAAACTTGTGCTATTCTCTTCTCCCATGCCATGTGCTCAGGCCTTAAGGGGTTTTTGTGGTAGCTATCTGTGCGTTGTGTAGCTTGGTTTGTTTTCTGATATGATCACGTAGTAGCTTAATAAGTTTGGCCTAGTAGTTACTTAGTGAACACTGACTTAACAACAAGAAAAACAGCCTGATATTTCCAGTATTCTGCACGCTGTTGACTTACTTTATCTGCATACTTATCTCCTTTTGTTTAGACTGCTGGCATCAGCCGTCCCTTCTCCGCCATGATTCTGTAGATTCTGGTGTTTCTAAAGGAGCTCATGTTGGGCTTTCTGGCAGTCAGCCTGGCTGGCATGGTCCCTCACGGGGCCATGATGGTGTGAACCAGCGTGGTGGAGGAGGAACTGGAGTTCATCGCCACTGGAATGGCAACTTCCATTCTCGGAAAAGTTCCGCCTTTCAAGAAAAGCTGCCTGTTGAATCCAGGGAAGAGAAGAAGGAAGATAAAGAGCAGTTGCAATTTGAGGAAGAAGACTTTGTAAGTGTGTAGCTTCTCACTAGAAGTGGCAGCTGTGAGAAGTGGCTTTTCAGATCTCGTTTTTATTAGCATTGATAGGTGGCGAGGATCTAGAGTTGCATTCCATTCCATGTTTGAGATCACAACAGATTTAACAAAATTATTTCAGTGCTAACAGGATGCTGATTGGTACCCAGAGTCCTCAGGATTTGATGACCTGTTAGATTATGGGTTTTGGCACACTACTATATTTTGCCAAATGGTTATTGTGAACTGAAGACAGTATTGTAACCCACAAGCCAGATCTTCAGCAAAACCCATAAGGTGACACTTTGGTCTGCTACAGGAAGAGTAGTTGTATTGACTTTGTGGCTTTGCTTACAAAGCCTTTTTTTGCTCCTAAGTACATCTGTTCGGCTATCTCCAGTCTGCCTGCTGTTCCTGTTTCCTGCATTCTGGTACATGTTGGTGTTTGTGATAACCTTCCCAAGCTTGTTCATGATATGTGCTCAGACCTTTGCAACCATCTGTCTTGAATCTTCTGGAATAGTATTTTGTTATCAGAGATGTTTTCCTATATTTCTGTTAATCTGTGGATCAGGGCTTCTTGAGCCATTTCTTCCATCAGTATCTCCAGTTCATCAATTTTCTTCTTATCCAGCATTCTGATTCACATGGTATTATCAGTATGATAGTCTCTTACATTCTGGCTCTATTTTTACTGGAATATCTTTAGTTTACGTATCTGGAGTATCTTTAGCACCTTTTCTGCTTTCTCTTTCCGATTTAATTTTTTTCTCCTGTTCCCTGATGAGGATTTTATTGTTACCAGACCACGTATTTTGCTTTTTGCATCTTGTTTCTTGCTCTCTCTAGGCTCTTCTTGACCAGTGTAATGAGGTCAGTATCATCTGTAACTCAGTCCCTTCACCTAATGCAATTCCTCTGACTTCATCTTCAATGCTAACGTCATTGCTGCCTCCAGTAGTGAGAGTTTCTGGTGATAGTGTGCACGCTTGTGTGTATCATCATCTTGAGCTTTTTGCTCAAGCTTTACTCTTACTCAGCTTTTCTCTCTGGAAGGCTGTTTACAGCTGAAATTGTTGTGGCAATTTGATGGCACTGCTTCTATTCAGGAAGGTGGGAGTTGGAGTGAAATATATGAATGCCACACAGCTGCTTCAGGCCAAAATCTAGAATCTCCACTTAAATTGCCACAGGAAACAGTTTGATTTAAGCTGCTGGTTTTTTTTTTTTTCAATGAAGTGCCTGGGGAGTGATTGCATGCTCTTGTTCATGTTGATGCTGGGAGTGGTACCCTGCATCACAGGGTGGTTAACACCTGGAGAGCAGTGATAAAGCTTGTGTGTAGATTTGTGTTAATCTGATTTCTCAAGAATACTGTAATTCAGGATTTCTATAAGCCTGTTCTTTAGACTGTCAAAAGCCTGTTGAAATCTAGAAAGTTATTGTAATGATTGCGACTGTGTGCTGTTGTAGTCTGTCTTGGTCTACGTCTTTCTTCCATGTACTTCTTCATTCTCTTCTTCAGTGCCTTGATGAGTGCCTTTCCCCAGCTACATGGCTGTTACTTCTGTAATTACTTCCCCCAATTTTTTTTAGGATGATAATACCACACACTGTCTATAGCAGCAAGCTTTGCTAAATAAATCCTGTATTGGCTTTGCCATAGTGGTGAAACTAATGTATACTGTGCTTCAGTATGTAGCTGTTAGGCCTGTGTGCCTGATGATGGCAACACTTTCCTGAGAGGTCTGCAAAACAGTGTGTTATCCTAAGTTCTCCTGTGGTGTCAGCACCCCTGCTATAAAACTGACCTGTAGCTAAAAAAATGAAGCACTGAAACAGAGGAATTTCGGGGGTCTGAGGCAGGCATTTATGCTATGGTGTGACATTTTTTCCTAACTCTTATAGAACAGGAATGCCTCCTATTTCAGAATCTCATTATTAAAGACTTATGCTGTCGCCATAGTAACTAACATATGAAGAATTCATTAAAAAGAGGAAAAAGATGGCTTTATTTTGAACTGAAGTTACTTGGGACGGGGGAAGAGGAATAGCTCATCAGGAACGCTTGTCATTGAATGCTTAGATTTTCTGTACTCTGCTTTGAGCTTGGACGCATCCTTAGTTATTCCACTAAGTTGAATTTTGATACTGAATCAAAGGTAAGTCTGCAGAGAGCACGGAGTCTGCATGCAGTATTGTCCTGGAAAGTGGACTCTGAAGCTTAACATAAATTTACATGTAGCTTTTTTATCAGTAAATGTATATATTCATTATTCCTTTACCTTAACAACCTAGTGTAGCCTTTGGGGTTTTTTTATTGGTTAACAAATAATTATTGTATAAAAATATTTGGGAAATGAGACTAGAGTCTTCCTATACTGATGATGTGGATTCTGTTTTATATTTTGAGCTGCTGTTTAATACCGCAATCTTTTATGTGTGTATTGGTTGGTGGAATATACTTAATCATACAGTAGAAGACTAAAGGGTCTATCCTGAACCCTCTGATAGTTCTGTTGGAAATACAGCAGAAGCCAAGGAGAACACAAACTTGATTTTTAGATGTCTTGTGACAAAGCACTCTCTTCTAATTCAGGTGCTGTTCAGAGAAATCTACCTGTACTCTGGGTTCCTAGAAGCATAATGTTATGTTAATACTGATTTTTTTGTTGTTGTTGTTATATGCGATATAATGGTATACTCATTTGCATTGTCTTTTTACAGCCATCTTTGAATCCAGAAGCTGGAAGACACAACAACCAGAACAAACCTTTAGGAACACCTTCTGGAGTATGGGGTAGGTAAAGGTATTTACATCACTGTACAGAATGCTGAAGCAGAAAGTTGTAACCAATGTTTAAATGCTAGTTTTGTCACTCAAAGATTTTTTAAACATTTAAGTGAAGCAGTTTGCAGCTTTCTCTCCTTTGTTGTTTTCCTCCCCCAATCTTCACTAATCTCTTGGCCTTTTTGTCTACTTGAAATCGTGCTTGTTTTGTCATAAAAAAACTGCTGGTGGCAGTAACATCACTGTTCTGCATTTGCTTCCTGTGTTACTGCAGTTACAATTTCATGCAGACATCACTTGAAGGGCAGAGCAGATTTGAGTGAACTAGACATTAGTTCCTGACTTGTAATCTTCATATTACTAATACAGCAAAACTGTCATAATTCTGTGGTTTGGGTTTATTTGATTTTTTTTTTTTAAAAAAAACGCAAAACAGGCTCGCTCTTGATTCTCATGTGGTATGCGAATCTGTGCCTTTTAAAAAAAAAAATTGAGTGAAACAAGGTACCAGTTCTAAAAACTAAATACAAGTTTGTTAATCTCTAGTTAGAATGTAGCTAGATTAGTTGGGTTAGATACTGTAAATAATCCAATTACAAAAAAACCTCAACAACACTTCTTGCTATAGTACCAGATTGTATTCTTTTTGCATGTTTCTCAGGTAGGTATTGTTCTGCTCAAAAAATAATGACAATTAGCATTTATGGGGCTTTTAGCTGTTTATACTACTACTGTTTTAAAATTGTTCTGCTCTTACAAATGAGCAGAATTGGTCTAAGAATGATTTGACCTAAGAAATATTAATTGTGCTTGTTTGTAAAAGCACTGCGTCTTTTGAGGTATAAGTTCTGCAATGTATTTTTGCTGTGTTAGTGAATTAACAAAATTGATCCATGGTTGCTCAAAAAAACGCTGATATCTGTTCTGATTCCTGTAGTATGGTGGAAGGCTGTTAGCTGATGTCACTGTAGGTTTTTCTCTTCAGCATCAAGGAAGCTGTTGTGGTTAAATGAAAAAAGGTTGGACTTTGACATCCTTATCCAGTATCTTCACTCAAAGCTGAAATGAAAGAACAGCTGATAGCAGTCTCAGAATCAGATGTGTAGCACCTAAGATTGAGAGGGAAGAAACTGGAGTGGTATACTGAAGCTGTTATGAAACTGAATAATTGTATTTCAGAATCTTTCTCATTTTATTTTTACAGAAAACCCCCCTAGTGCCAAGCAACCTACCAAGATGCTGGTCATCAAAAAGGTTTCAAAAGAGGATCCTGCCGCCGCCTTTTCAGCTGCATTTACATCACCTGTTTCTCACCTGGCAAATGGCAACAAAGCCACCACAATTGTCCCAAGTGTCTACAAAAATCTGGTTCCTAAACCTGCAGCTCCTCCTTCCAAGGTACAGGAGTTTCCAACCAAGTTAGTGAACTGCAGATCAAGGGAGAACTCTCTCCCTTGACAAGGGAATCAACCCCCTAACAAATAGCAGGAGTTGGAATCCAGTAGTTTTGGGGGTAGTGGCCTTTACAGTAGAGGTCTGTTTAGTAGTAAACTTGTTGTTCCCTGTTAAAATGCCATTTGGTCTTGTCCATACGAGAACTAACTTCTCTTCTGACTATACTAATGTCTGTTTGAATGGGTGTGTTCTCATGCATTAGACAAATCCTTATCTTAAGGACAAAACAAGCAATGCTAGAGAACTGGAATGTGTGCTACCATGTGCTTGAATTGTTCACGTGACTGCCTTGAAAAATCTTTATTGGGTTACAATACTTTGATGTGTTTAAAACACAATTGAGGCTAAGATCAGATTAGATTGTGACATCCTGCAATTTAGCTCTAATTTAGTTGAGCCATAAAGACAACTGGGAAAAGTAATGGGTTTTGTGCTATAATTCTTTTACTGAAAGAAATATAGGAGTGTTGAAAAAACAAGTAGGTTTTTTTTCCTTAGTTCTAGGCTTTATCTTGCCCATTTTTTCCAGATAATTTACATGTATAGATGCCCTAGAAACTTTGTAGGATTGATAGTGAGAGTATTTAAGAAGCTAAAGAAAATTATTAGCTAGGTTGTTCTTTAAAAAGGTGTCCAAATACTTTGAGTTCTAAAATTTATTAATTACTAATGCTGGCTGCGACATTCGAACAAAATCTTCCCTATGATTAGAGTAGATTAGTCTTACACACTTCAAAGATAAAGGCAAAATAAGAAAGATTAACAACTTTTTTGTAAGAAAGCAAGTTTAGAGCTTCTTTCTCTTTTGTAAGTTTCTCTTAATTCAGGCCAAATTCTGCCAACTACAGGAAAAATCCTAATGGTTAAAATGGTTATCAGATTGTCTGCTGGTGTCATCAACAGCGCTTTTGTTAATGAATGGTGACCGTTAGCAAAGCTAAAAGGTGGGAGATCAGCATATCCTTAGGCAGAAAAACTGTGTCCATGATGCCTTTGTTTAAAGGTACAGACATAAAGCAGCTATGGTAGGGTGCATTATTCTGAAGACTCTAGAAAGTTGTACAGAAAGTGCAGTGCATAAAGTAGTAGAGGGGTCAAAATATTCCTTTTGACAAAGTCAGCAGTATTTGAAAGCTGTCGCAGGCAAACTGAGTGAAAAATGTTTTTAAGTTGTACCAAGTAGTATTGAAAGGAAGAGAACTGGTGGCGGTGAAACAAATGCATTCTTTCTTGGCTAATTGAGATGGCTAATTGTTCACAGTCAAGTAGTCAATGAAGGTCATAATCTGCAAACGATTCCTTTTGGTAGTCGTCTCTAGTTGTTATGCTTGAATCTAGTGGCCTCCCTAAGAAAGCAATAGGGGTCTGTCCTTGAATTTGTCTAATCTGCCCCTTTGTGGAAGCTGGGAGAACAACAAGCAGCAGCCAAGAGCTCGGTATCTAAACAGTGCAACCACCGGATCTGCGGAGAGAAGCTTTTTGTCATAGTATTTCTACACCCTAATTTTAGTACCAGGCAATATTGCACAGGTTGGGATATTTTCTGGGTTTGAAGGCAATGTTTGGAATGTGTTCTGTGTCCATTCAGTAATGTGGACTGCTCTTGTTTTTAAGTTGGAGTGGAAGAGTAGTGCTGATGGCCTCCCCTACTGATTTATTTATTTAAAAATTAATAAAATAACCCAATGGAGAGTGAGGACATACTGAAATAATGGCTTCTGCTCTCATTGCTTGCAGATCTGTTGCATCTTGGATTTAACTGAATCCCACTTGTGCATGAGTTGTTTTGCTAATGACTTGAAGTTGTCTTCAGAAGTCTAATGGGTCACGGGAACCAGTATGTTTTAATGCTCTGACAGGCGTATTTCTCGTGCTACTTGATAGAATTTTCTTGTTAGGATCCTTTTGTAAGGACTGTCACTTCACAGCGTTTGTCCTTGGTTGATAAGAGAAGCTCAAGAATAACATTCCAAGTAACAAAAACTTATCTTGAAGTCTTTGCTTTTCAGCCAAATCACCAGTTTATTTGAAGGGATACTGCAGAGACTATCCAGAGCAAAACAGCAAGTGCTCATGCACTTTAATGAACTGGCTGCTTTTTCTTCTTTTTTTTTTTTTTGTTTTTTGTTGTTGTTGCTAAATCAATGTAATGCTGGACACTTTCAGAGCCCTAGGAAATAAATAATTTGCATTCTCAGCCTGGACAGAAATATTCCTTGATATGCTGCTTCCTTGCACAGGGGAAGTTCCTGTCAAGTGATGCAAAGCCTTTCTTTGTGGCATACAGTGTTCCCATATGAAATGTGAATTTAATTGGGATTTTTTACTTTCCATCTGTGGGTAGCTGTGAGATACATTGCATTACTTGGTGGTGATTCCAATTAATGAAGAGCAATGCTGGATTTTCTCTTTGAGCTCTAGTGGTGTTTTACTGGAGGGTGGTGCCCCTGAATTGTGTGTGGTGTGGGGAAAACAGAAGAAGACAGGTAAAAATAATGGATGTCAAGGTAAACTTGAGACTGTTCTTGGAGAGGGAGGAAAAATATCCATACAACAGCCAACATAATGTTTGTTTATTTGTTTTGCTACCTGCAAGCACCCCCTTCTTGTGCCTTACCATTTACTGTCCAGTATTTTGTGTTCTCTTCAATATAGCCAAGTCCATGGAAAGCCAACAGAAGTGAACATAAACCAGGCTCACTTTCCTCCAGCCGTGACTCTGCCTTTACCAGTCCAGTGTCTGTAACCAAACCGGCGGTACTGGCGAGTGGCTCAGTCCTCACCTCTCCCAAAGAGGTAAGGGGTTGGGTTTGGGGATAAAGTGGGAACTTTTGTCACTATCACCTACTATAGCTTAAACATGATAAGGTCCTCTCTGTACGTGGTATACCTACCCTTGCACCACTGAAGAATTACTCACTTCTACTTTCTTAGCACATTCTGCCACATCTCTGATACACTAAAAGAAATAAAAATGTGGTTTACCTGGATGTAAAGCCATTGGTGTTTGTCCAAATGAATTTCCCTTCAATATAAAAAAAAAAAAAAACCTAATGCTTTAAATAGTGTTGCATAACTAGACATGCGTAGACTTGGTGTTATCAGAGTGCAGATACCAAGAACTGATGTGAACAGATAGGTAAACTGATACCTGTGCTATTCTTTAATATGGGAAAAGAAGGGGAAGGAGGGTGATCTGCCTCGTTTCCTTTCTCTAGGAGAGCAACAGCACAAGCAATGAGCTCTGAGAGGGTTTAATGTGTGTACATGTGTCTTCAGCTACAGTGTCTGTTTTTAATTTTCGTGTTGGAAGGAGGTGAGGTGGAAATTGACTTACCTCCACTTTTGGTCTGAAGTATGGAGAGAACCTTGCATATAAATCTGTTAACATTTCAGCAATAACTGTGACAAAACACCTTTTGGCCAACACTTCTATGCATCACGTTATAGCTTATATACAAAATGCTGTTTTGAAGCTTGAAATTCCACAAAGCTTAATAGAAAAGTGACACTGAATAACTTTTCTCCACTGCTCCTGGGAATCAAAATTCAACAGGTTTGTGATCGTATGTAAAAGGAACAAAAATAAACCAGACTGTGATAAGTGACCTATTCACATAATTTGAAATTAGTGTGTTTGCATTTCAAGTGTAACAGTGGTTTTTTTTCTAGTTGTGCATTTGTCTTTTTCCTTTATATATCTTACTTCTAAAATAAGATTTTTTCATCTTTATGATTCTCTGCTTTGCAGGCTTTACTTTGCAACAGGCTGTACTTTTTTGCTTTAGCCACTGCTGAGTGTAAAAGCAGTCATTAAAAGCAATAGTTAACAAGCATATACCTGCCACTTTGACAAATAGATCTTACACTGTATCCCTTTCCCTTACCTTGCTTTTGTCTGTCCTCAGACTGAGTCCTTTGTGCTACTGACAGCCTGCCTTTTTGTGTAATGCACAGCACAGTATGGACACCTTTGCAGCATAAATATGTAAACTTAAATAGGCTTTCACCTCCAGGTAGATACCAAGAAGGGCATTCACTTTATATCATACAGTATTCTCTGTTATTTTATTCCACACACACCCCCCAAGAAGGTCTTGCCTGAAACTTTAGTCAGGAAAGATGTCGGGTACTAATCTGACAGCAGGAGCAGGCAGCTGGGTTTTCCCCAGAACAAGCAGTACTTCCTTCAATACTTCTTGTATTACCAGCGTCAATCAACTAAACAAAAAGGGCTTAAAATTCCTTCCAACTGAAATTGAATGCTTGTAATACATTTTTCTTTGAATCTGTTGGAGACATGGAGTATGAAAACACAGGATCATGGCCAGCAAATACTACTGTAATCTGAGCTCCACAGGCCTACTACAAGTAGTAATCCCTGCCTCTTTATTTCTGAAACGGGGATAATGCCCTTTCTGCAGAAGAGTGGAAGCAGCACCTTTGTTCGTAAGAGACCACAGTGTGTTGAAAACTAAAAGGGTGCCAACTAGCACTGGCACCACGTTCCCACAAGCCAGTCTAAGATAACCAAATTAAGATACAATCTGAATTCTTAAAATGATACATGATGACTTTTCTGTTAGAGTAGCTACCCCTGTTAAACAGACTGATATCTAAACAAATCTGAGATTATGCATAGTGCTCTCATTTAAAAAAAAAAAAAAAAGAGATGCCTTGATGTTTCAGTCCAAGGGCTAAACCTACTTTTAGAAAAGATGTCAAAAAATGACTACTTGTACCCCTTTACAATAACACTCTTTTTTAGTATTGTAAAGCCTTTTACACAAAGTTATGAATAAAATCAGAATTGAGGTGAAATTCAGTTCCCTTTCAGGACTCTGTTGTTTCTAAACCTTGGCTTTAACTTCACCTAATGTGTAGAAATTAAGTTTTAGTACCTCAGCAGTTCTATACAGTGCCATTAAAACGGCTGCTACTAGCAAAGAGCTCAAGTGCTTTAGTAGAGTATTGCAAATCACCAGAAGACATCTAATTTTTAGTCTCCTTTGTTCATTGTTACCTTCTGTCACTGCAGTCAAACTAATTACCATGTTGAGAGCTTTAATTTCAGTACTATGCTAGCTTTTTATCCTAATATTCAGAGTCACTTATGTCTGTTACAATTGCTGATTTGTTCCTTACTGTGTTGAATTAGGCAAAATCTGAAAAGGCCACCTGAGAAATGTTTACCATAGGACATTACTTTCAGCATGCACTTCCCCGAAAGGCATTATTGCACACCAGCGTTTCATGTGCAACAGGCATTAGAAATATAAGCAGGCGTTGTTGCCTTGTTTTTGTTTTCTAAATATTTTAGTTCCCTTGATCTTTGCTCAGAGCACTGTGAGTATGATAAAAACACTTTGCTAAGGAGATTCATTCTGAAGAGTCTGAATTTGCAACCTTCCCACCCTAGTTTAAAAAAGGGTGGGGACAGAGGGAGGTGGATGGAGAAAAACACTACAGGCTTTAGGAAGTTTTACTCTGTTTTAATATTGAGGAAAAAATCGAAGCAAGTAAGTGAAGGAAAAGAATACTTTGCACGCAAGATTCTAGTGTCAGGTATTCATATTCATGACTGAATTCCTCGTTGTCTTAGAGTAGCCAGGCATGAACTCCGTGTATGAGCAGAAGGTTAAGATATTGGGAACTTTCCCATAACATGTTTTTAGATTGCTTTTGTGTGTCCAGTCAAAATGATGGAACAGATTAAATTGAAAGCTCATCTTGGTTAGCAATGTTTTTATTGCAGTGTCATGGCTGGGGCACTGCTAATGTGCAAACTGTTGTGCCTTATGCCTGGTTCACAGATTCAAGATAACTAAGAAAGCTTAAATGCTGTGGAAGAGCATGGGAGATTACCCTGGGTTCATGAATTGATCTGAGCAGATTTCCCACAGGCTCCAGGGTTGTCTGTGTCTGGCTGCACACTGAACCATCTGGGCTGTGAGTGTACATAGCAAGGAATCAGCAGCGTGCTCTCCAGGGGAGGATACCAAGGCTGTGGCCACCTATTTCATATCCAGTTATGGTTAGTTAAGGATGTGACCACTCCCTGAAAGGAGATTACCACCCCATAGCTTAATTTCAGGGTAGAGTCTGTCAGGATGGCTTAAGACGTAAATTTGAACGGAGCCTAATCTCAATTTTTTAATTTTTGTAGGGTAAGAGTCCTGCGTGAATTTCTCTGCCTTAATATTCTGTTATAGGCTCCAGCAGTGCTTGAGAGAGTTACATTGCCAAGGAACAAAATAAACATATTCATGGCCGTGCGAATTGAATCCTAGGGGAAGAAAAAAAATTAAGAGTCGATAATGATAGGTGGGAGAACAATGTGCTGGTAAGGGAAGAAGTGAATGTGCAACACCAGTCAGTATTTTGGTGGGAATTTGACATTATGGTTTTTTGAGGGGTTAAGAGCCAGGCAAAGAACTGATGAGTGTTTGAAAGGTGTAAGTACAGACCCTGAAGAGAGCCCCGTCTTCGCAGCAATACAGTTTGAAAGTCTCTATATTCTACATTCCTTGTCTAGAGTCCTTCCAGCACCACCCCTCCCATCGAGATCTGCTCTTCACGCTTGACGAAGCTGATGCGCCGTACCACTGATAAAAAGAGTGAATTCCTGAAGGCACTGAAAGATGATAGGAATGGGGAGATAACAGAGAACAGAGAATGTGACAAGCTGGATGATGTAAGATCGCTGTCCTTGCTGTATATATGATCATTATATATTTAAGGAGTTGGGTACTGAAAAAAAACAGAGCAGTGTGTGTAATTCAGGCTCTGGAGGAGGAAGGGAATGACTTCCAATGGTCTGGCCCACATGCCAGCAGAAGTAGTGCACAGCACTGTGATGAAGGGAGATCCGTAACATGATGAAATGCAAATGGATAAGTAATAAATGAGGTGGAAGGGAAGGTCACAGATGGTAAAAATAATCTAGATTTTTACAAGGATTCTCTGAGGAGTGAAACAATACCATATTTTAACATCTTAATTTTCTTTCCAACTTCCTTGTCAAACTACATCCACAGGAAAGTAGAACTCGGTGCTTGTGAAAGGTGCAGGATAGAAGCCTCAGAGGTTTGGACCAGACCCCTAAATGCATAAGTCTGTGGCTTAATGTGCATGTAAAGAGCATCCTTAGGAGTATTTCATTCTCGTAGTTTTCTTACTCTCACTCTGAAGCCACTGATGATGGCTTTGTAATGCCAGCACTTACTTCCTTGACACAAAAGTGCAGTCCACCAAATGTCGTTCCTACTGTGTCATCTTGTCACAGCCAGATAGAAGTTGCTTTCAAGCATTATCAGTCCAGGCTCTGTAAAAAACACTGACTCAAGGTGAAAGGCTTTACTTCCAAAAGCAGAAGCTTGAACTTGTGTGGTGGTTTAACCCCAGGCGGCGACTAAGCACCACACAGCTGCTCGCTCACTCCCCCCCAGTGGGATGGGAGGGAGAATCGGAAGAGTAAAAGTGAGAAAACTCATGGGTTGAGATAGACAGTTTAACAGGTAAAGCAAAAGCTGCATGTGCAAGCAAAGCAAGGAATTCATTCACTACTTCCCATTGGCAGGCAGGTGTTCAGCCAACTGTGCTATTGGCATGGTCTGCGCAAGCACACTTTGATGCTCTTATTTTTCTTTAGATGGAGAGCAACAGCACACCAGAACCAAAGGAAAACTGGGAAGAGAACTGCCATCAGAATGGCCTTTCTCTCCCTTTGCCAGAGGAGGGGGAAAACCTCTCTCATTCATTGGAAGCAGAACACAGGTGAGTAAATGGCAAAATAAGGTGTCCGGAGTAAAGGAGGGTGAGTCCTAGGACTGTGTGAGGAGAAGACTGTTTCAAAGACGAGTCTCTTTCTGGGAAGCAGCGGTAGCTTTGCATGTACTGAGCTAGAGGTGTGTGGGCTTCATGACTAGTGCTGGACTAGGTGGAGTCTTACTGAAAGTAAAACAAGACACTGATGACAGGTGAGCCAAGACTTTACCAAGGTCTGTAATTAAATTCCACTGCTTCTCTAGTGCCACATTCCTGTGTGTTAATGCTGCCTAGATATTTACCTGCCCACACCAGGAGTGAGTGCAAACCTATAGTGTGATTCTGGTTAATTTACAAGCAGGTGTCCTAAATGGAATGGTCTGAAGACTGAAGATACACCCTCACACACACACCACTTTCTTTCTGTCTGCACTTAGAATATTCCTGTGCTGCTTTAAATGCTGTAAAAGTGGAGGAGAGTTAAGAAAATGTTTACCTAGTATCTCAGCTTGTATCTCGCTTCGGTGAGTAAGCAGTGTGTGAGCATCTGGTGTAAGCGGATAGTAAGTTTTAGGAGATTCTGAGCTGTGATACTGGTTTGATTGCCTCGTGTCCTGCTTCAGTTTGCTTGGGTGGAATTTCAAATCTCTGCCTTGCTTTCCTTCTGCCAGACTAGTTATTTACTCATTGTACAGGACTGCTGATGATTAAATATTTGTAAAAGACATTGAAAAATATTGGGTAAACACGAAGCATTGTTGAAGTGGTCTCCAATATAGAAGATTCCCTGGTGAATTGGGAGTGAATTAATACAAAACCTTGTGCTTTGTGGACGAAACATTCTCTCCTTTGCCATTGTTCCTTTGCTTTAAATTCCCATGCCCCTTTTATTTTCTCCACAAATCAGGTTATTGAAAGAAATGGGATGGCAGGAATATCCTGAAAATGATGAGAACTACCTTCCCCTCACGGAGGATGAGCTCAAAGAGTTCCAAATTAAATCAGAGCAGGTATGTTTACAGTTCTTGCCATTTGTGACTGCTCTTCTCCCTCTCCCTTCTCATGCACAAGTCATCTGTGGTGTAATTCTTAAGGGTATTCAAGACGACAAAGAATTTAAGTGAGGTTGTAGTGCAGCTGATGATTCTGTATTACCTGTGCAGAGCAAGTATATACAGTTATATGTAATTTGTGTCCACAGATGGTTAGCGATGGTTACTCTCCGCACTTTTGCTTGGTTTAAAACTTGCTTTCATTCCTACAGCGAAGAAGAAACGGATTTGGGAAGAATGGATTTCTTCAGGGCCGCGGCTCCAGCCTGTTGTTCCACTGGAGAAGCACTTTTAAGACAAAGATTGAGGACTCAGACACAGAAACTAGTAGCAGTGAAACGTCAGATGACGATGCCTGAAAGTGGGCGCAAGAAAATTAAAATAAATAAAACCAACCCAATAAACTCAGTCATAGTTCAACATGTGTTTGGGGTTGTATAAACTAAACAGAGTTTATTCTGTCTCAAGTCTGTTCAGTTTTTTCTTTTGTTGTTGATACTTCATGCACAAGGGAAATAATTGTATCCCAAAGAAGAGAGAAATTGGCTTCTTTAGCTTTTTCTTTTGGTTTTGCCCTAATGCTTAATAGAAGTTTGTGCAGCTAGCAAATTTTGACAAAAATCCCTTGTGGGGCAGTGCACAAGTTCAGTCTTGTAAGCAGGATACAAGTGGCTGACTGATCTTTGCAACAACAAGCTTCTAACAGTGCCGCCTGCATTACATAATGTCGTGCGGTAACAGTGTGCTAAAACAATCATTGTCAATGACAAAATGGCTATTGAAGTTCTAATTATGTTAAATTAATGCTAATAACATGAATTTTTTATTTTATTTTATTTTTTTTGGCGGCTCGGGGAGCTTCATCACTTAACCAGGCGTTTGTGGTTTTCTTTTTTTGGGTACAGCTGTAAAATATTTGGATATAGGAATTGTTTGTGTTCTTCTTCTTGCAGCCTTGATATTCAGGGTGGATTGTAAAATATAAATTTTTTGTGAGATTTCAAAGATTAAGATTATTTTGATAACATTATTTACAGATTTAAAAAAGTGACTATCACATTGAGTCTGTATGAGGGGGAAAAACTACTGCATCAAAAATAACTAACTTGGAATAAATATTTTGCATCAGTTTGCCAATTCTAATTGTCTTTCTTATGTAAGAAAAGCTTTCCTCTAAAGGGACCTGCAACTTTGGGGGTTTAATAGCACTGGGGATAAATAGTTTCTTCTCCCACTGTGTTTTTCCACTTGGCAAACATTGCTGTAGCGCTCAGACTGCAGGAGCTAAACTCTTCCTTTAAGAAGGGAGAGGGAGAACAATGGTGAGATGATAGCCCATGTTTGGTTTTTGTTGTTTGTTTGTTTGTTTTGGTTTTTTTAAAGAAAGGAAAGAAAAGAATTCAAATTATCTTCCACTAAAGCAGTTTGCTTTTTTTTCCGCTTCATACAAAATCGTGAAGCTCGACTGGTCGGTGTCACTTGTTCCTAGTGCAATGCTGCTGTTTATGTTCACAACGTGGCAAGGGAATGTCTGAATCCAAAGCTGTTTTCATTGAAATCTTTTTTAAAAATTCATGAAAACATTTCTATTAGATTAAAAAGGATTTTACAAACAACTCAGTTGTGGCCTAAGCTATTTCAGTGTCTGTTTTAAGTCCAGCTTGTACACAAACGTTTTGGATTGGAAAGTATTCACGTGGTTGTGCGCTGTTTGCAAGTGGGTTGGATGGAGTTGCACATCGAGTATGAAATCCTGGTCTCGCTGACCTGGGGCATTTCACCTGAGGTCTTGCTTGGGTTTTTTAAATCCACTCCTGACTAGGCAGAGAGGACAGATGTGTAATAAAATTACAATGTTTAGCCATGAGTCTTTGCATCTGGACTCAAGGGAACACTCTTGGCAACGCCCGGTGTAACTGGTACTTGTGCCTTTGGTTCCCACGGACGCTGGGACGCTGGCGCTGCGGTTAACCCCCTGGGTGAGAGGGGTGAGGGGTATTTCTTCATCGCTGCCAGCTGGAAGCCAGGCTCAAGTCCCTGGGTCTTCCTGGGAGTGTTCTGGGAAGCGCTCGGTCTCCTGTAAGGCGTTTCACAGATGTCTCGTTCCTTTCGAAGGTCCTACCGCTTTGGTCCCATCAAACATTGCTTTTGTCTGGAAAAGTTTATCTTTTTTTTTTTTAATTGAACTTCCTACATCCATTTAAGTGAAAAATTATGCAAATGTATTTGCGTTGTTGTCAAGAAACAGGGTAAGTTTAAAAAAGTCCTTGACATCGCCTCCATGCTGATGGCCACTTGTAATGGGCAAACGAGATTGCTGGGTAATTCCTGTCTAGATAAGGAACCTGCCTGCTGGGGGGACAGCAAAGCGGGGCGCGTGGGGACTGGGAGGTCTTCGTGTTCCGTGCCAAACTCTTCCTTCAGCTTCTGTGCCCTGCCCCTCTGAGGGGATGTGCATGGTTTAAACACCAGTGAAACTTCTGAAGTGTTACTGACTGCCTCTGGGAGAGCCTATATTCAAACTGCGTTTATTTCCCCATAAATTTGAACAGCAGCTTTTTCCTGAGCAAATCACCGATTATCCGTGACTGGTATCACTAGTGGCGAAGTGGGAGGGTGACCTACAGCAGCCTGAGAAGAGCCTGCGGGTGCTCAGCAAGCAGAGATGGGGGCAAGGATTGAAGGAGAGGAGCTTATTTTGGGAACCAGGGTAGGGCCCTGGGCACCTGTGGCAATGAAGAGGGGGCAGAAGGAGCTGCTCCAGCTTGGTGTGGAGGTTGCTCGTTAGCTTAAAGAGGGGGGTGCACAGTTGGGAGCTGCTGCAAGGAGGAGAAGGGGGAGCCCCTGTGGCACCCCGGGGCCGGGCAAGGCCGGCAGCGCGTGCTTTGTAAAGGGGAGGCTGCGGGGGACAGGGAAGCCCCTCGCTGAGCACGGCCGCTGCCGGGGCCTCCTCCATCTTGTTCTCTGTGGATTGCTCACTTTTTTTCCCCCTTTCCAGCGCCTGCGGTAAACAGCGGGAATCGCCAGGGTCAAGGGTGTGGCCGCCCTCCCTCGCCGGTCCCAGCGTAGCAACGGTGGCTTCAAACACCGCAGCCACCACCGAGCAGGTCCGTGCACGCGTCCCAGCCCTCGCCCCCGGCAGGGTGGCACCCCAGGTGACCCCCACCCCGCTGTGCTTCCCAGGGTGCCGCAGGCCGGGCATGGGGGGCTTCGCCTGCCCCCGCTGCCGCATGGCTTTCAGCTCCCGGCCGCTGCTGCGGGCGCATGAGGAGAAGTTGTGCCTCGGGACCCCGGCGGCCGGCAGCTCCTGCCTCCCCGGGGGGGACCCACCGCCTGCGGAGGGGTCTCCGGGCACGGCGGGGAGGCCGCAGGACGCCTCGGTAACACTGCCGGGTCTGGCGCAGGGCGTGCGGGGATGGGGCAGTCGGTGGGGACAGGGACAGGGATGGGTGCTGGGCTGGGACGTGCCGCAGGCGAGGAAACGGGGCGTCACAGCCACCGCAGCTGGGTCCAACCCAGCCTGAACCGGGGGGACCTCTGTCCTCCCCCACTGCACTGCACGGGCAGCCCTCGGTGCTTATTTTTGCCAAAGCCAGAAAAGTTTGTTTTATTAAGCATTCCCCCCCCTCCTTTTCTTCCCGTTTGCCTCTGCGAGGTCGGGGTGTCCCAGCATGGGGGCCGTGCTGAGCCACGCTGTCTCCTCGTGCTTCCCGGGCTCCCGCCGGCCGTGCGGGCACAGCGGGGGCCAGGGCAAGCGCGGGGGGCTCCCCTGGGGGACGTGCTCACCCCCCGCGAGAGGGCCCTGCTCCGCATGGCCGACCCCGCTTCCAGGAGGCTGACAGCGGAGGTACGGCAAAGCCCACACCCCTGGGGTGGGCATCGGCACCCTGGCTGCTCCCTAGGCCCCAAGCCCCATGGCTGGTGGGGCCCAGCCCCTCCTGCCTGTTGCACCCCCCCCTGTGCAGCAGGGAGAGCGCAGCAGGCAGCTGGCCCCACCGCAGGGACACAGGCAGTGGCCACAGGAGCTGCTGGAGGCCCATGAGCGCCACGTCGCCGAAATCCGGGCTAGGACCCAGCAGCTGGAGCAGCAGAGAGAGGGTAGGCGCTGGCAGGGGTTTTGGGGAGATGGGGAGGCACCTGTGGTGTGCAGTAACCCCTGGGGAGCGGGGCTGTGGGGGCTGTGCTGAGCCCCCACGGCCCCTCACCATCCCGCAGGGCTGTGCCAGCGGCTGGCAGCACTGGGGACCAGGGTGGCTGCAACCCCCCACCCTGAGCAGGAGGAACTGGAGCTGAGCCAGGCCCCGGAGGTGCTGCGGGATCACGTTGGATGGCTGGCACATGGGGGGTGAGGCCCAGCCAGGGACAGGGCTCTGCACCCCTCCAGGGGAGCACCCAGGAAGCAGGGTGCTCTCCATCAAGGGGCCCTTGGCCCCCTCAAACCCCCATTTGCCCATTTCCTCCCCAGGGCCACCCTTCGCCTCGACACCCTCCTGCCAGCTGCTGGGCCACTTGCTGCCGAGGCCAGGTGAGGGTGTGTGGGTGATGGCAGATCTGAGCTGAGCATCCTGCCAAGCCCCAGCAATGGCCGATTCTGGGGCTGTGGCAGGGCGCTGCGACTGTCCTACCTGCGCGCCGGAGGACGTGACCTGGCCATCCTGGACCAGCTCCTCCACCTCCAGGTGGAGGCCACGGTGCTGGAGAAAGGAACCATGGGGCTGTCTGGGGGCAGGAGGATGGGTAAGCCCCAACCCCAGCCCTGGGCCCATCCCCTAGCAGGGACCCTGTTGCCACAGCCGGCAACTGAGGCACCCCCGGCTGTGCCGGCAGAGCCACCCGCTGCTGGTGCACGGGGCCTGGATGCAGCGCTGCTGGCTGTGGAGCTGGAGAACCGGCGGCTGGAAGACGAACTCCTGGCGCTGAAGGTCAGGAGGGAGAGGAGAGCTGATGCCGGTAGGTGACAAGCCCCAGGGGACAGGACAGACCCTGGTTGCCTCTGGGGTTGCAGCTGCCAGAGCCCCTGGGCTGCCAACGGCTCATGCAGATACGTGCGGGGTGGGATGCTGGGGGGGGGGACTGCAAACCCTGCGGTGATGAGTTCTCGTCCCCCAGGCTCGCGGGCAGCCCAACGGCAGGCAGAGGAGCTGGCCCAGCTCCAGGCACAGGTGGGGATGCTGCGGTGCCATGCGGAGCAGACAGGGCCGCGGCTGCCCCCCACCATCCTCCCGCCCCCCGTGGCCCCCCCGCTGCCGCCAGCCCTGGCCGCGCCGGAGCTTTTCACGGTAAGAGCCTCGTCCCAGGTCCCAGGCTATTTCCAGGTCCCCGGAGGGAGGGGAGATGGGGTCAGGCTGCTGACCCAGACGGGACGATGAGTGTGGAGGTACAGGCTCAGGGAGATGATTCAGGAACTGCTGCCTTGGCCACAGCTGGGGACACGGGTGCCCCACGGACCCAGGGCCACCAGGGCAGGAGGTTCCCCCCGCCGGGTGCCAAACCACAGGCGTGATTGCTCTGCATGCCCAACGCCATGTGTGGCCCGGGGTGGCTGGGCAGCTCCTGCCAGTGCCTGTGGCAGGACAGGGCCAGGCCCCCGCTCCTGTTAATGCCACTTTTCTGCTTTCCCAGGAGTCCCCGGGGCCAGCGCTGGGGACAGGCAGCCCCGCAGCCCCCGGCCGCCCCCATGTCCTCCCTGGCCTCCCCCTCGCCCCCTTCGCAGCCCTGGAGGACCCCCCTCCTGCTCGGGAGCCCCCGGCACAGAACAAACATCCCCGAAGGTGAGCCAGGAATGGGCCATGCCCCCACGGCACTGCCCCGGCATCCTCTCACCGAGCTGGAGCAGGAAATCCGGGCTTTATTAACTATAGGTGTGATGAGGGGATGGCAGAATCCATGTGTTATAGCTGCAGGTATGGGGGCTTGGGACCAGCTGTGTAATTATCACTGGGGCCCCACAGTGCTGGGGTGGGGGGGAGGGTCCCTCCTGGGACCAGAGAGGCTCTGGGCATTTCAGCAGCAAGAGCAGGCAGGGAGGGGACAGGCAGCCCCCCAGTCCCAAGGCTGAGCCTCCACCTAAGGCCACTCCTCACCCCAGGACAGTGCCCACACCCAGGAGTTGCTTCATCCAGTTCACCTGGAGGGCCTGGGGACCAGCAGAGGGCATGGAGGGGCTCAATCACTTTTTTTGCCTTTCCCTGCCTTCCCCCTCCCTCCTCAAGCCCTTTCTAGGGGAAGCCTCACAAGAAGCCTTCACAGCTCAGCACCAGGAACCCACAAAACCCATGGGAAAACTCCTTCCACAGTGCTGGATGTTTAATAAATTACTTTGGCCTGTTGCTCTTTGCTTCTTGGGCTTCTTTTTTCCATGTAAACATATATACATTTGTCCCAGAGCAGCCTCCCAGCCCCACTTAGGGACACAGGCTGGCTCATGGTCTAGCCCTGTCACTGTACAGATCCATCACCCCCCCCCCCCCCCCAACTCCTTGTGCATGAACACAGATATGTAACAGGGTGAACTGGAGGTTGAGCAGAGCCCCACAATTCACCCTGACACCATCCCAGCTGTTATGAAAGGTGCAAGGTCCAGACAAGCTCTTATCAGCCTTCCCCAGCATGTTTAGGCTGCTCAAAGCACCACAGGAAAACCAACACGCAGCTCAGCCTAGAAAGAACCAAGACACAGGCAGAGCTGTGCCCTACCCCTGCAGACAAGACCACAATGAACATCATTCGTTGCTCCTCTTGTGTCAGCAGCCAGCCCTGCTTTCCCCAGTGCATTGCCTCGTCCTGCCTCCTTCAGCAGGCACGGATGGAAATGCTGAGGCTAAAGGGACAGCGAGCCCCACCGTGGGGCTGCACCCCACAGGCAGGGAGGAGCAGAGGCCAGAGCTTGCAACAGCAAGAGGGTCAAGACAAGGAATATTTGCTTACAATCTTTATTGAAGTCATACAAAAGTTGCCAAAAAGTGAAAAAATACACTATATACAAAACCATTTTCCTTGTAAGGAGAGGAGTGTCCAAGGTTAAAGAATTATCATACTGTGCTTTCAACTGCAGCCCCTGATTCTGCTTGTGGCCTTTTCTCTGTCTAAAAGAGAAGAAAAGGGTTTGTTTTTAAAAAACAAGACAGTGCCTTACAGCACCAATTCATGCAGCAGTTTAAGGTTTCTGTAATTTGAAGACTTAACCGACTACTCATGCTTTGCTGGTCTTCAGAGCCCAACTAAAATAATGACCTTAACAATTGTAGCCCAGGTGACAAGTATTAAAACCCAGAAGTATTAAAAATACTTTGGGGAAAGCCCCTGTGCTGTAGTTCAGCCCAAGCTGAACACCCAGAACATGTTTCTGTCCCACCCCTCAGGTTGCAAGTCTCCACAGCTGGTGTTTTCCCAGCCCACATAGTGCCAGACACCATGGTACAACATGCATCCTGCCACCTGGGAAACATTCCCCACCTCATTTGGGAAGCTTTACGAAGACCAGCAGGCAATAAAACCAGTACATCTGCCAGGCACAAACCCATGTCTGAACAGAGGGGAAATGAAAAAAAAAAAATAAGCATGGCACAGACTCCTGACTCAGCTGCCCACCTCCTCTTCCATTTTGTCTGCAACCTCATTTCCACTGGGGGCCGCATCACCACCACCACCATTGACAGCCGGTTCTGGTTTAGATTTCTTAGCTTCATTGTCTCCCTGTTGAGTCTCCTCCTCTGGTTTCCTCTGAAGACAAAATTGTTTAGTCTTCACTATGTACAAGTTTAATTTTTTTTTTTTTTTTTTTAAGAAAGTTGCATCTAGGTGTCACTGCACATTATCTATTCAACCTCCACTTGCCAGGTTCAAGGCAGATACTTAAGTAAAGCATTAAGATTTAACCAGAGCTCTGAAGCTTTGGGATAGAAGTCTCAACCACAAAGGATTTCCAGCAAGACATTATTTAGGTGCTAGTATCTATAGTGCTGAATTATCCTTAGTTATAGTTTGGTAAGGAAACATGCGACTGCTGAGCCAGGTAGCAGTTAAGGGGGTAGGTTTAGGGCATCCATGACATTTACAATAACTTGGGTAAAGCAGATCAAAATTGCTCCAGGCAAACCTCTGAACCAAGAGGCTACTCCAACAAACACAGGCCAGGCTGTGCCACAGCAGCATACAAAAATGAAAAGTAAGATCCCATAGGGGATAATTTTAGTTATATTTGCAAGCAGTTCTAGAAAAAAACAAACATATACCTTTAAAGGAACCTAGTGCTCAGTGCATTTTATTACCTCAGTGAGAGGCAGTTTATCCTTACTACCATTGGACTGGCTTTGCTATGTATTAAGTCCAATTCTCCATTTCCACTTGGAAAGAAGGGAACCCAACTCAGCCTGGTTGCTTGCTCTTTTCTTAAGATCTGTAGGCCACCCTGCTCTTCTTGCAGGTCCTCAGCGGAGGAGGCCACTTGTTCAGAGAACGCCTGCAGAAGCCACACAACTCAGCTCAGAAGTTAAACCAGTGTGGGTCAGGCGGGGTGCTGAACCATCAGGAACTGGTGTCCTGGAGGCTGGATGGTTCCCAGACTGACTGGCTCCCAGTGGAAAGGAGTTTCGTGCACTATTTCTGTTTTTATTTATAGGGTGTTTTTTCCATTATAGAATTAAGTTAAGGAAAAAAGCTTTAAGCAAAGAAATCCAGTTACACAGAGCAAGCCAGTGGTACTTTAACAAACTGTTTGTTCAACTAGTTGTTTCTGGGCTCACCTTTTTCCTGACTAGGTGAGAGATGTCTGTGACACACTGAGATGCACCATCAGCTGCTTTTCTTACTGGAATCTATTACAAGACAGACATTGACACATGAGTAACAGCAAACAGTAATCCTTAGAGCAGACAGGAATTCTCAACGTCCATCTTAAGTTAACTTACTGTGGAAACAGACCCACTGTCTTCACTTTGTGCAAAGCCAGATGTAGTTCCAACCTTCAGAAAAAGCAGAAGAAAAACAGTTGAACACATTCTGGCTATCTATTCCCACAAAACCATACATGCTAGTTTAGAAAGGGACAGAAAACCCAACTCCTTCACGTCTCAACACTGCGTTCTGCTCCTACGCTTATACACAAAACAGACAGATGAAAAGCTCGCATAGTGATGCGACACTCACTCCATTCTCACATTTGGCCGACCTATCATTTCCAGCCCTGACACATTTAATTGCTATAGAAGCCAATCAAATTCCAGTTTAGTTTGGAACAATTAATGTCAGTGTATTTACTAACTATCCTCTCTTGAGATGTCAGCTGCCTCAGTTTCCTTCTCACAATCACAGCCTGTATCTTTTGTGAGCAACCACTAGCCCCCAACCTGTACAGTCAAGTCTGAGCTCTTCCCATTACTTGTTTACTTCAAGTCTCACTGGAAGAATGCTTGGTTAAAAGGAAACAGCAGGACACTAACCAGAGTCGCTTTCAGCGCCAGCTCAGCTACTCTTGCACTCTTTTGAGACTCCTTTGAATCTTCTATCTTTTCTTTAATTTCAGGAAGCAGTCCCTTCAGTTCTTCAATCTCCTTCTCGTCTTCAGGGGACCCACTTTCTGCCTTCTTTATTCGCTCAGTAAGCATTGCTAGGATGAAACAGTTATCATGGCAAAAAAACCTCAAGACAAAGTAGCTGTCCAGTTATCAATATCCAGAGGCAAGTATCTGCTAACACACACTGTTTCAATAATTCCGGTATCAGTATAGCCCATTACCACCTTCAGACCAGCGAACATTTGCACAGCGAGGTAATAAGCATACCTAACTACTTTTAGGGCAGTTAAACAAAGTCTGCTTTGTGAAAGCTCTCACATCCGCTAGGCAGTTTTAGAAATCTACTTACCCATTCTCTTGTCAATGACTTCTACGGATTTACCAAACTGCAAAACTGCCTCATCGAACTGGCTGTTGTAGTGGTACGCCAGCGCCAGCTGGTAGTGACTCTCAGCTAGCAGGCGGTCATGAGCCTCCAGGTACTTCTGCTGCAGGGCCAGGCAGGCCTGAAACTCTTCTATAGCCTGTGTGTAGTTTTCTATAGGAGAAAGCCGTAAGGTCTTTACAAACCACACTCGTATATCCAAACAAGGAAGATCTAAACCCTTATTCAGTTACTCTGTATTTTATTGCACTTGATATAGTCTGAAAACAGAACCACCGTTGAATACAGCAGTTGAGTTCAGTGACAGGCTACTTTTAGATTATCAACTGACACCACTCAGTTCAACTGTCATCATCCCCTCCTCTGTTTAGAGCCCGGTTCCTCTAGTTCCCTCACAAGTGCTTTGTCCATTTACAGCACCACAGTAAACTAAGCAGCCAAGTCAAAACCAGGCACACAAATCCTGCTGTTTTACCTACCACCATGAATTAAGTACAACTTGAATCCAGAGCTAAGGACAGTCCCCTGCAACCTCCCAGTCAAGCTCTCCATTCAATGTATTCTAGTGACATAAAACACAACCCCCATTTTGTAGCCCTTTGTCCAGAAACCTGTCACATTATTTCCAATGCTTGCCACAGAGGAAGATTACACCCTACTTGGATTTAACAAGATCAAAACACATGGTTTAAAATGAAGGGCAGACAAGACACATTAGAAAGCACAAACCCAAGTCTTTCTTCGCACTCCTTTTCTCGTGCGTAACACATCAGGGTCTTTCCTGACCATACCCTAGTATTTTGGAAAGTCTAAGAGTCAACCATTTTTTATTTGCAGTCTTTATGTTCTCGAACTGGCATGGTACCCACACCTCCCATTGAGCTTAATGACTCACTACTTCAATAAGGAAAGAGTCCTTCTTAGTTTCTGAAGCTAACCAAGCCTTGCCTATAAAGCAGAACAAGGCTGGTTTTGATCTGGTAACACACTACTTCTTACTCAAAGCTTTCTTTCACTGTTCTGGAAAAGCACAGACTATCCTGTTTAGGGCACTGACTTGTTCATCCACTGATTCTAAAGCTTCTCACATGGCTGCACTATCATAATCAGATAAAATGTATTTTGTTTTCATCTTAAACAGCATTAACTCACCTCTGCTCATTCTAAAGTAAGAAACAGAGAAGGACAGAAAGTGGAACTGTACGTGAGAATTAGTATTACTTACCAGATTCAATGCTAACTTCTCCTAACTTTAGATGAGCTTGAGCTGCATGGAGCTGAGCTTCTTTTGTTTCTTGTCTAAAATGTGATAAAAAGTCATTTTCAAATCCTGATCAGAATATGCCACATTCACTAACTGGCTTATGCCACCCCCCAATTTCTAATGAGTTTCTCTAGTAGATATCCAAATTAGGACTTAAGCCTTTACCTCTTGTAGATGACTTTTGCTAATTCCAGCATGTCCCAGGCTAGCTCAAGATTTCCAATTTCATCCTCCTCACTTTCCTGTAAAGACTAGAAATGCATTAAAGATTAAGTGACTTGGTTACATATCACATCAAATAACACTAAGTTTCTAAGCAACGTTGTCAAGACACAATTTCTTTAGGAGGTAAACAGTTTACCACTAGAAGGAAGGAAAAAATAAAAAGAGAACATGCAGAAGAGGTTATTACATCAACTGAGACTTTGCTTGCAGTGAAGGTGTTTTAAGTGGAACATAAGCTTATATTGTTAGTTGATATGGCCTTAATTTTTTTCCAGAAATAACAGGGCACCAAGCACCAATATTACCCTAAGAATAAGATTTTGTTTAAGGTGCTATTTAGTGAATCAAAAGCTAAATAAAGGAGTTGATGTTCCACTTTTTTTTTAAATGAGGTTTTGAACTTCATTAGAATAGTCTGAGGCAGAGTCAGATAATCTATTCAACACAGTTGTATAGCATGTTTAGTACCACAGTCTAATAGGCTTCAGATTTTTCGAGGTGTTTTGATTGCTACATCAAGGAAATGCCTCAGATTTAAGCAGCACTACACTTCCCACTAAATTTCCATCCTAATCACAGCCTATTGGACTGGGTGCATTCAACATGCATAGCGAGACAACAACAAAACAAGCCGAGAAGAAACTGGTACAGGTAACTAACTTTAGTGACAAGCTAAAGCAACTCTCCCTGCCTGCTCCTGCATTTACTAGGCTGCCTTACTCATCAGTAGACTGCTCAAGTTTACAGAGCCGAGCAAGATACTACAACGTGTACTACGCATAACGCTGCCCCTTCCTTAGGCAATACTGGTTTTCAAAAGTCACTTCCCACATAGGACTACATGAAATACAAGTGAGCTTTTATAAAGACATTAACATGACATTTAAACAAATACTGCACTCTTCCATGAGCACCGACATCAGAGCTAAGCAATCTCACCTTGTCTTCCACTGTCATTTCATTCTCCTTATCATCTTCAGCTTTATCATTTTCTTTATCTTCCTCTTCAGATTCTTCCGTTTCTACAAGGAAAGTAGATGAGTGAGAACACTTGTTGTTACTACACTTGCTTCACGTGGACTCAGGTAGAATATATTATATCCAGCCCTTACCCTTCAGTGACAGGTTAGATGTGTGATGCAAGAAGAGCACAGATACATTAAATTCTCAGCAGCAGCAGCCATCTTGCTGAAAGTGTTAGGCACTGTAGACTAAAGTAGTTCCACGCTACATTAGTCCTTGTTTTAAGTTTAACTTCATACTATCTAGAACGGAAACTTACCTAGAATTCAGTTCTCACAAATGCATTGTAAACTCCCACTGAAGCCATGGGATCCTGAGCAGCCCTGGAGGTACTGATCAGTTGCTGGACTTCATGCTACAGATAACAAGTGTTTTCAGCAAGATAGCTGCCAAGCTGTGTCCAGATAAGACTGTTTCTGAATTCGTGTTCCTCATGTCAGACATTTAAGTGGCAATGCAATGAACCTGCTATTATGTAGTACTGATTTGACTTCCGATACTGTGTAGGAGCGTTGCATGACCTATTCTACCAGTAGAAAACATTTTCCCAAAACGTGCAGTGAAGGAGTATGACTAAAAACTTTTTAAATTGGTTGACTTGCATGCTGCAGTCAGACACTTAATTCTTATATCATGACTACTGACTAATTCCAGAATAACAGGAGTTTGATGGGGTGGAGACTAGAGCTCATTAGTCTAACTCCCAACAAGCGCACATCTACCACCGAGAGGGCCAAACCCGTAAGTACACGGACAGCTCGATCAAAGGTAAAACAGAAGAGATGTTAGGAAGTAAATTTTAAGTAGCGGAAGGAGTCTGGAATGACACCACACCAGACCAGGATGTTAAAGTGTCCTCACACTAACAAAGTTGGGAAAAAAGCAGTAGTATGCATACATAAGCAGCCTTTCACAGGATGATGAGGAATGGATAACTACTCTTAGTTGATGTTCAGTCATGCCCTGTCCAGACAGACACCTTGTTAGGCAGCTGCTCCACCACCAGGTGTTCACTGTGCTCAGCAGTACAAACCCTTTCAGTGTCCAGAACTATTTAGTCTGAATATTTGCCACTCCTAAAATAAGGCTCTTCCTGTGAAGCTGAGTTACTGACAAGCAAAGTTTCAATTATCAGCTCATCAATAAACTTGTGCAACAGAAAGCATTGGTCTACTAAGACCATGCAAGTACTACTTCAAAGTGTACAAGTTTTACCAGGTTACTTTAACATAATCCTGAAAACAGCTATAACGAAGCAGGGAAGCAGAATGGCAGAAAAAGCTAGATAGTTGGAAGACTGTACTAAATAGTAGCAATAAGCCTTCAGGTTCCAGGGCAAATTAAGTTTAGATTTGCCAACCAAATTATCACTTGTAATTACCACCAGAAAGACTGAAATGGAGAGTTCCTTTCCCCCACCAAAAGCAAATTTACTATTTTGTTATGTATTCAGCTGTTCTTATTTTTCTGCTCCACTGTTTTAAAATAAAATATGGTTATAACCAGAGGCAACTTGTGCTTCAAGTTATTTTAAGGTTAGTGCAATAAACCCAGACGCATGCAAGTGAACATCCATTCAGTATTCTCCACCAGCCTAGCCATTACTTACACATTTCACAGGGCTGTAAGTTTGCTTTCAAGTAAGATTTGCTTTGCAGTTAGTTAAGCGTTAGTCTAGAGAAACTGAGACTATTCACTATTCCTTGAAACTTTACTTGGATGTAAAATCCTTCAAGAGCCCCTTTACTGTGCCTTTTCCTTATTCTAAGGCAAACAGAAAATTCTGAATGGAATACTTTTTACCCATTGTTAGCCAAATCCATCAAGTAATCCACCCACAAGTACTTTTCTCCTCTCACTGTTACCTTCTCCCTCTTCCATCAGGTCATCTTTCTCTTCTTTTTCTACCTTAGCACCTTCACCCTCTTCCATCAGGTCATCTTTCTTTTCCTCCTTCTCTACCTTAGCAGCTACTTCAGCCTTTTCTTCCACGTCATTAGATGTCTCTTTGCCCTCTGTGGGCACAGGTTCCTTTGAGGACTCTGTCTCTTTAGATTCATTTGGTTTCTCTTCTGTAGCTGTGTCTACTGGCTCTTGTTTCTCCTCCACCTTCTTCTGTTCAGCTGCCTCTGCTTCCCCTTCTGGAGCTTCTTTCTGCTCCACAGCAACTGCTGCCTGCACTTCTGTTGTTACTTGTGCTACTGCCTTCTCTTCCACAGCTGCCTTTGCCTGCCCTTCTACAGCCTCTCCCTTTTCCACAGCTGGTTCTTTTTCTGTTGCTTCTGCTGTCTGCTCTCCCACCTCTCCCTTCTCTTCCACAGCCAATTCTCCAGCTTCAGCCTCTTCCACAGCTGCCTTTGCCTCCTTGTCTGATGCTTCTGTCATTCTCTCCTTCTCCTCAGTTGCCTCTGCTGCCTTGTCTTCAGGCACTATCTTCTGCTCTTTTTCCACTACGTTCTCTTCCACAGCTGCCTCCTCTTCCATAGCCTCCTCTTCCACAGCTATCTGCTGCTTTTGCTCTTCTGAAATTATTTCTTTTTCCACAGAAGCCCTGGTCTTCTCTTCAGCCTCTTCAAGCTTTACATCCTCATCAGCAATTGCTTCTTCTGTTGACTTTTCTTCTGTGATCTCTTTCATTTCAACATCCTCCTCTTTGATTTCCTTCTCAGATAGTACTGGAGACTCTTCTGTAGACTTTTTGGCCTCTTCTTTTTCCCCCATGGCGTTATATACCTGTTCTCTCAACTCCTCCCTTGCTTCTTCTACATGATTGAGGAAGCATAAACATTTCTTCGAGTTTAGTGATAAAGACATTAATGGGCACTGACAATACCACCCTCAGACCCTCCAGTGTGTTGGTTTGCCATCAAGTTAGATGACACTCCTAAAAGCTCCATTTTCAAAGTACAAGGAATTAGGACACAACCAACATAGTAACTTGAACTAAACAAATCCCTTCCCCTTCCCCAGACTGCATTATTGCAAGCGGCCGCGCAAGCAGTGTGCAGTTTTGTGTGCTAGCGGTTTTAGTCACAGCTAAGCAAGAGGTGCCAGTGTTTTAATAGTCTGGATTGACAGGAATTCCTGTATTATCTCCAGCTGCAGGTAGTATAAAATAGCTACTGTTCTTGCAGTTTTTACAGAGACTCTGACCTGTCCTACTACACACACTGTACTGCTACAAGGTTACAAAGCAGTTCAAGTTGACCATGAAGCTTAAGAAAGCAAGTTTGAATGCAGTTATTTCAGGACACAGACACCTGGTGACCATTTACACATGCTTTCAGTGACCAGTTCCTTGCAGAAGTTTTAGAGGTTTTGTTCAATCTTTAAGCAAGATTAGAAGAACGAGAAAAAAAAAGTCTATTCAGGCTGCTAAGAGTTTCAACAGAATGATTCAGGCTACCCAAGGTACCGATGGACTGAACTTGGATCATTTAGACAAGAAAATGCAGCTTGGTGCCTCCACGTGGCAGGCAGCTTTACATACCATCAACAGTTGGTAACGCAGAATCATCTTCAGCTTTTTCTCCTTCCTCTTCAACCTGCACCCCTTCTAAGGCATTTCCCAGCACACCATTTTCCATTCTAAAGGGAACAAAAGTTTGTTATCACTTAGCTCTTGTAATAACACCATTTTTAACTGCACAAGCTGCAATGCCACAGCCCATCCCACCCAGTGCAACCCTGCGTATATGAAGTTCTAGTGTAACCCTGACTATACGAGGATGAAATCCCGTTACGCCAGACAGACTCTTAATCAAATAAGAAACTGTTAGCGTACCTTGCCAACTCCAGGAGAGATTTTCCATAGTAAAAAAAAGCTTCTGCACACTCATCCGCTGTCTCACCATATTTTTTACCCCTGCAAAAGTAATGAAGAAATATTTGCCTGTGCCTACTTTAGATTTTGATACATGAACTTGAAAGCTAAAAATTCCTGGGCAGGAAGAATCAGTTTCTTAGTTCGTCTCCCACTATTTCAAACAAACAATGAATGCTGCTCCTCTCACTTAGCTAGATGTGGCCTTCAAACATCCAGCAAAGCAAATTAATCTAAAACTCAAAGAGGTATCACCCTCAGAGACTGATCAAGGCTAGTAAACAAGTTACTAGCAAGTAATGGTATCCCATTATTTTCATATTAACAGACATCAGAACCACACACTGCCAAATAAAAGTATCAAATCCCTTTTCCTCCGTAAGGAACTGCACTGGCAATTACTATCACAAAAGCTGTCTAAATTGCACACCAACTACAGTATTGCCCGACACTTCAGTTAATTTAAATAGTTTGTCCTCTCCTCAGTTGTATTATAAATACAGCAGCATATGCAAGGTAAAAATCTCAATCTTTCTTGTATAAGCCACATCAGTATAGTCAAGCTGAAAACTAAGCTCTACAAAAATACACAAAACATTCTACTACTCACAGTAAGCTCGCAGCTTCCTGGAACGCATTAACAGCAGCCGGAATATTTCCCATTACCAAGTGTTTCTGTCCTAAACCCAATAGTTTCTTTGATTCTCCATCCACGTCCATACTGGGCAGGGGGGGGAATAAAAATAAGTCAAATACAGGATTCTGTTAGTTTCCATAGTAATTTCGTATCCAGCTTTCAAAACCTAGTCAGCTTTATATAAGAGTGAACTGCATACATTACACTGGTTTGTTTGGTTTGGTTTAAATCTGGACCAACTTTTAGTTCTGATGACCAAGGGCAGACAGGTTAATTTTAATGAACTGCCACAATAAGCGGGTATCAGAATCTGATATCACAAAGAATATACTTCATTAATGCTAAAGAATATACTTTAAGAGTTGCACACCAATACAACACTGAGTACCATACAGTGTTTCAGAGACTCCGATGCTAGCTAAGCCAAGGAAAAGAAGAATAAATCCAAGTTATGACTTCTCATAGCACAGCATGATGCATTTGAGAAGAACGACAGATGCAAGTCTTAGTTTCAATTCAGTGCATCTCACACAGCTTCATTTCCAGAAGGTCCACCCCAGTCCAGTACCTGAGACTGGGACAAGGGGAGCTGCCCACAGAGGAGTACTACTACACACTAGTCACATACTTGTACCTCCCCAATGCTTCCCCAGTACTAACTCACAGATCAATAACTTCCTAAACAACAGCTGGTATTTGTGTATTTATTAGTCTTTGAAAGAGTTTTATTGCACTAGATTTGTGCAGACTACTGATGAGCACAAGTTTTCAGCATCTACAGCATCCGCATCTGTTAAACTTCAAGCCTAACAGCCCATTTGAAGGGTGACCTTTTTGTTTCGCTCAACAACCCCTGGATTTCACGCTCTTCAGCAACTGACAACTCCAACTCCCATCTCACCTGTCTGTCTTGTCTGTGGATGTGGAAGGAGCTGCCAATTCCTCTTCCATCCTGCAAACAAAATATTGAGTAAGTGCTTATAACAGGCCACCCGTTTCGTGACAGGAACTGAGCTCTCAGAGGTGTGAAACCAGAGCCAGGAGCAGTGCTTGCGTTCAGGTGTTCAGCCATCTAGAGCGAGTTCACATGCTGGTTCACTCTGCTGGCTGTCTTTTGGAGAAACCTGTTAGTTTCAGTTTTGTTTATTGTTTGAATGAAAGACTGCTACAAAAACAGATGCCTTCACGTTCAGGTTATATCAGACTAAGCCTGGCCAACAGGTCTGCTGTCTAAAAACTAGGACTACCCACCCCTGCCAGCTTGCAGCCACTGACCCACAAGCACCCTGCAGCTCAGAGCTATCCCCACGCAAACTTGTAGCGCGGAACAAGCCGCGAAGCGCAAAATCGGGGGTTTTGCAGCGCGTTTCCAGTCAGAAAACTGGGGATGTGCTCAAGGGGCCCGTCCGCACAGCTCGGGGAGCCTGGGGGACTGCCACGGCCACCCGCCGGGCAGCCTCTCCGGGGCAGCGGCAGGACAGCCGCCGCCCGGCCCCCGGCCGCCAGCTGACAGCCGCCGCAGTCCTCCGCGGCCAGCAGAGAGAGGCCGGGGGCGGCGTTGCGGAGCTCCCCGGGCGGAACAAAGGCCGGGCGAGGCGGGGAGCGGCCTCGGCCCCCCCGCCCCTCACAGACAATGGGCGCCTTTCCCGCCTTCCCCCCGGCCCCGCCCCCCGCCATTGGCGCCAAACCCCGACGGCGGCTCCTCACGGGCTGACGGCCCGGCGTCACATGACGCCGCAGGACCACCCACCCACCCCCCGCCGCTCCCCCTCCCCCAACCCGCCCCCCGGGCAGGTTCCGCGGCGTCGGCTGCCCCCAACAAAGATGGCAACAGCCGCGCAGGGGTCACGTGGTGGCTCCGCGCGAGCCGAGCGGGCCCAGCTGGCGCTGGAGGAGCGGGGCGGCACGTACCACCGCCGGAGGGGAGGGGGGGGTAACGGGGGGGGGGGGGAGGAAGGGGGGGCAGGCGCGCAAGCCCGACCAGCACCCCCAGCCCTCCCCCCAAAGGAAATCCTGCCCGCCGCCTCCTGCCCCCCCCTCCGGTCACCCCGCGGCGCGAAAGCGCCCCCCTCTCCCCTGGTGCCCCCCCTCCCCGACACGCACACACCGTGACCGGGGCCAGCCCGCGCAGCCCTACCTAGTCGGGGAGGCCGGCGCGGGCTCAACGCAGGGGGGAGCGGCGACGGCCGAAGATTGCATAGAAGCTGCTGGAGAGAGGGGCGGCGGCGGCAGAGTGCAGACCCCTACCCCTCCGGCTGCCTATATACCCCCGAGGACACGCCCCGGCCCGCCTCGCGGCGCGCGCACGCCGCGGGGGGACTACCGCTCCCGGCATGCCGCGCGCCCGCCCTCCGCGGGACACTCGGGGCGCCGCCGCGCGGGGCTTGCTGGGAAGTGTAGTCCCGGGGGAAGAGGCCGCCGCGGGGCCGCGCGGCCCGCTGGGAAGTGTAGTGCTGGGTGAGGCGGAGCGGGGACGCGCAGGGAGCGCAGGGAAACCGAGTTCCGCCGGGAAGCCGCTGCCGCGCGGCGTGCTGGGAAATGTAGTCCGCGCCGCGGGGCCGCCCCGTGCCGGCCCCCCGCCGTGCCCCCGGCGGCTCCAAACGCCAGCTGGGCGGGCCCTGCGGCGGTGGGAGGGCCGGAGCCTCGCTGCCCCCCTCCGCCACGGGGGAAGGTCGACATGTTGTGGGGGCGGGCGCCGCGGGGAGGGCGGGAGCCGCCCGGGCTTCCCGGGAAGAAGGGTCTGCCCCGCAGACGGGGAGCCCCTGCGGGCCGGGTCTGCACCTCGGCGCAGGTCTCAGAGCGTAAGAAGGGCGAGCCAGGCCCTTGCTCCCGGGTCAGGGACCCTGGGGTTCCTCCGGCCCGGCGCTGCCTTCGCAGGCAGGGCCCCTCCTCAGCACCGCTCGGCGGGCAGGCGGCCAGACCCTACCCCCGAGCCAGAGCGGAGGGCGCGCGTTCGTTAACGTGGTGCCCATCCAGCTGTACCAACAGCCCTACCCCAGGCCCTGCCGCACATTTCGGGAGGCACTAGCACCCTTTTGCCCTGGCATAATCTCGCCACATTCAACCTCAGCCTATTCAAAGTGAGCAGGCAACTGGCTCCGGCTCAGCTCACGCAGATGCTCTGGTTTTCCCACAGGACATGTAACCTACCAGACAAGGCAGACATGGCTGCTGCAGCTGTGACAGCAGAGACCTCCACAAAACGTGCACAGCAGCAGCAAAGCCATTGGTGGGGACCCGGAGGCTCATTTCCCCCTGTGCTATTTCAAGATAAAAGTTCTCCAGCTTCAACTGCCCTGGGTTAGTCCATGCAGTAACAGAGCCAGGAATTCTAGGCTTAATAGAGGTACAGAATTAATCTGCTTTTCTTGAGAATTCTCTCTGCCCACTTACTTACTCTTCATTAGAGAAGTAACCAGAAAAAATTAACTGGGGCCCTGACATTAGAGGGGGGGGAAAAAGTCTCAAAGTCATACACTGAGTAGAGTATTTATTTAAGACATGCAAACATACAAGTGGAAATGCATGCAACAAAAGCCCCTTTTCTTGGCAGGATGACTGCTGTTAACATTCTACATAGCACCGTCAAAGTAAAATTGCTTTCCCTACTGATTTGCAGTAAGAACCGTATTCAAAGTCACCCGTGTTTGATTAGAATAATAAAAAAACAACAGGGATTTCATTTCCCTTAGAAGAAAACATCCAGTCCAGTAAAGAAGCCCAACTGAGCTGTAATGGCTTTCTCCACCGAGGTAAATTCAGCAGGAATTAGGAAACACTTTACTGAGGAAGAGAAATTCTTTACATTTTACATAAGGATTACAGAAAGTGATAAACAGGTTTGTTCCAGTTCAGCTGCATGCTGTGAGGCCCAGGACAGGAAATACTTGAGGAGGCATTACGCTTGAGATGAATATATAGTTTTACTATACATGTACTGTAAATGAGGTTATCAAAGCTAAAATAATCTAATTCTTTAATTTTTGAACTATTTGCATACAGAGGATTATTTTTCTAATTCTATGTTTGTTATTGCTGTGGGGAAAAAAAAAAAGTGTTCTTTAGTTCACTTACAGTCAGTTAAGCTTTCTTTATCCAGCAGCAAACGAGGAATCGTGCCCATGACTGTCGCTGAATGGCATTGACAGATCTGAAAGAGTTCCTTTGTTTTAAATCCGAGAGGCCTTTAGAAACTCTGACTTGCTACCCTGTCTGCACCAAGGCAAATGAGCATTAATCCCATTTTACAGGTAGAGAAAAATCAAAATAAAGTGTTAACATTGCTAAGGCCACAGAAGGTATCACCATCAGAGCACTGGCAGGTACTAACACCTCATGCCCTTTGTAGTCAGATGGCTAGACAATTCATTAAGAGACTGAAACAAAATATAACCGTTGTTAGTGCTAGACCTCCAGTCCTGCTCAACAGTGTATCAGCACTCAGTAAATTAGTCCCTGCCAGGGAGTACCACAGGGACCTGGCGAGTGGGAAAACAGAGGTGCAGAAAAGGCAAATGGCTTGCCCAGTGTTAACCAGCAGGTCAGCGGTAGAACAGGAGACAGGACCAGCTCTCCCAAGCATCAGCCCAGGCAGCAGTCAAAAACGCGACATTAAAATCGAAGGGGCCCTCTGACAGGTCTTTGCTCTTACTGTACAGTCAGGAACTAATTTTGTGACCTTCCAGAACTCAAACTGGACATCTTTGGTAAAAAGACACTGGGCAACTTTACGGTAAAAGCAGGATGTTTTTGTACAAGACTTGCTAAAAAGTTCTTGAGGCTTTTGTGATGAGAGCTATTGTCAGAGCTGAAACCTATTCATGTGACAAGCAACAGAGAGGATTGCCCTGAAGGCCTGCTCCAGGGTATGCATTTATTCTCCTCAAATCTACAGGCAAATTAAAACAAAAAGAAAATAGAGAAGAGAGAATGCTAAGTCCCACAAGTACTCTAAAGGGGATAAAAAGCACTGGGCATGGCTGGTTACTTGGGTTTTAATGAATGGTTTATGGACACAGTGCAACTGTAGCACATTTCACTTTATTCCCTGCATAAAAATACTAATTAAGATATCAAAGTCAATGGCTGAGCAGTTGTTTAGTCCTAAAATGCTTTCATGCCTTTCCCCTTTTTTTTCCCCCCTCATGGTAATAACTAAGGCTTTCAAACTTGTTTCACAGGCAGTAAACCCAAAGTATTGCCCTAACGTGATAATGATGTGTTTGGAACTTGATTTAGGCTCACCCACTTTTACCTAATCCCCAAAAGATCTGATGCTTCCAGGAGCAAGCTTGCAGTCATTGTAATAAATCCACAAACTTTGACATGGAAGCTACGGTATCTCCAGAAAGGAGGTCAATTAGAAGCAGTAGATTGTAAGTAAACCTACTCAGGAAGGAAGGTTTTATTTGGACAGGTTTTTGACAAATTGTGGCAACAATTACTTTGTGGAAGAGCATGCAGAGGAGCATGTTATACTAACACCTTAATTTTTAGTAGTTAATAGGGATCATTGAAGGGGTAATGGGGGTGTCCAGCATCTCTTGCTACTAGCTTTCCATCCACCTGTGAAGTAAACAGACAGACTCAAGTCAGAAAGATAAAAATCCATTCTTACTCTCATGGACTCTTACTTCAAACTCTGCATGGTTTGGATTTCTGAATCTTCATATCCCAAACATCTGGGATCATCTTATTCAGCTTAAACAAGAGCTGTTCCCTCTACCCCCGAGTCCTCTTAGCACTTCTTGAAAGAAATATTTAAAAAATTAATTAAAAAAAAAAGAGATAGATTTCTGTAGCCTACAGCAAGAGTCTTTCTTCCAGCTGCTCAGGCTTGAAGAATAAGATTAAGAATAGTTAAAAGCCTTTTGCCTTGTAGCCGTTACTGAGTAAGTGTTGTAACATGCACACTTCAAAACACTTTACTGGAGTTGGAGCTTTTGCCCATGTTTCCATGATAGAGAGTTGCCGGGCTGCAAATTTTACAGATGGATAAGATGAAACACACTGAATAACTTGTTCAGGGTCATACACCAAAGTATTAACAGTGTCACTGAACTCCTTCATAGCACTTTTTGTTTAAGAACATTTCCATGGAAGACCAGCTTCTCCAGCTGCAAAATGGGAATACTGAAACTGATGTTCACAGATAATGAAACAGAGGCTCAGGCTGGCCCAAAAGCAGATGTGGCCATGCAGAAGTCTCAGTTCCTACATCCCACCTCTAAGCATTCAGATGCACAAGTTGAATTTCTAGTTGCATTAAGTCCATTGCAACACCCCAGGTCCCAAAGAGCTGAGGTAAAACCTTGCTCCTCATCTGTAATGTTTGGGGAAATGTAGGTGCAGCATTGGCAAAGAGATACACACCTGGTGTATCTGGGTGACAGACTAGCATCATTCAGCTCAGACTTACATTAAGCAACTAATGACTGAATAAAAGTTATGTTAGAGAAATAATTGATTTTTATACATATAAATGTGATTTTTATATTAATGTGATGCTAGAGATTACTCAAAATGTTATGGGGACAGAGGGAATCACAGGGACTTTCAAACCAAGTATCCACTAGCAAGTCCTTCTATTAGCTTTCAGTATAAAACTTGCATTTCAAAGCAACAGCTGGAATCCCTAGTAATGAATTGTTTACCGTGAAGACTACTGAAATGTGAAATTAGTCGCTTGGGGGCACTACAGAGCAGAAAACTAAGATGTTAAGGTTTAACATTTGACTGATGCTCAGATTAAAATAAAATAAAGCTGAAATGAAGCTGTCAACTGCAGGCAATCCTTAAAACTGTGGACAAAAGTATCACAGTATCTTCAGGTTTCCTCATATTCTCTTGAGACTCAACAACTTCCGTGTGTTCCTAGAATTCATATTCCTCATTTTTCCCCCCAGTTTCTTCCCCCTGCATATTTTGCTACACAGAACAGCTCTTCAGGTAAACATTCTTGTTCGCAGCATGCCAAGACAGCAGCTGCCAGAAGCAATGTTCCACATAGCTGATTCCAGTCTACCCCAGGAATTTGAAAGAAGGAGCGGGGAGTAAAATCAGCAGTGAACACATTGCAGGTCAACGGTAGCTAACTATCAAAAATAGACAGATCATCATGTGTACAACACCATCGCTCCTCCTCTCCTGGCTGGCTAGTCATTCAAGTTTTGCTGAATTATATTCCTTCGTCAATTATGAGTTTCCAAAAGTTTTGATTTCAGGCTGGTGCAAGGCATGGATGAATAATTTCCAACCTCTATCCACATAAGGAACTGTTAAAGTATAAAGCAACTTAAATTGTCTACATGCAATACAATAGCCTCTCCTCAGGCTTTAAACAAAAACACAATGTGGAGAAGAGTGGCACAACTACAAGAACTTGTGGTTATATATCAGTGAAGTAAAGCAAGGAACAACTGTCTCATCAGTTATGATAGGAACTCTGACATCACTGCCATATCACACTTTGAAATCCAGACACTGTACGTTAGATTCATAGAGGAGATAGGCATGAAAGGTTAGACAGGAATTTTAATTCACAGTTGATGAAAATTCTTTCTAATAAGCCCAGAAGGGACGGGCAGGAGACAAAAGGTTCCACTAGAGATCTTACAGCTACAGAGTTGTGTTTTAATTCTCCTCATCTTGTTATCTGACAATACAGCAATATCTTTGAAGCCCAGCTGCATCACATTCACCCTTTTTCTAGCTGGATGGGCTAGCACTTTGAACTGTATTTCATCTCTCCTTTGTGAGTCACTGTGATCTGATCAGGTCTCCCAGGTAACAAAAGCTCATGAATTATCCCCGTCTCATCCAAGCCAGGCTACATTCTAATGTATTTTGCAGTTTCATTAACAAAACAACTTTTTTTGCAGCACAAGTAGCAAAGCATTTGAAAGAAACATACTGTAAGCAGCAGGTGTACTTGTCACTACCACATTCACACAGCTGAGCAGTTAAGTTTGCAGTTTGGTGCATAGACTCCTGATCCGTAAGCACGAAGATAATTTTGGTTGCAGGAATGTGGGGGTTTATATTTATGCACACATACTGCAGCAACCCTACAGTTAAAAGCATGGCCTTGGAGCTCTCATAAGCCCCAGCATGACAAACAGTGAAAGCTGTAACAAGTATCTACCCTTGATATGAGACAGTAATTCACCACACATTCACAACTTCTCTTTTCTAACTCAGACTGGTCACTGATATGCTCTCAAGTACTCAAAAAAACTCAATAATAAATCCTGGAGAAAAGCTTTCCCCAAATAATTCCTATAACCAGTAGCCACTGACTATTGAACAATAATTTACAGGCAGACAAACTGCTGGAGAGGCAAAGGTATGCTTGACAGCTTCTAAATTTGCAGAGAGACCTACTGTATCTATACAGTGTACTGAATGATAGAGAAGGGATAAATCGCTTCAGACTCATTATAGCACAGTTGCCATATGTTGGTCAGTGACGCACCAGGGAATGGCAACAGCTCTCTGTTGTATAGTCAGATGCAGGACAATAAGAAATAAGGAACACTATAAAGGCAGGAGACAACAAGGCATAGACTTTTTCTTTTTTGTTTTGCAGTGAGGGGAAGGGAACAAGGTCAGGTCCTTTAATATAAGAAAAGGAAGACCAAGAGGACTTCAATGCTTACAAGGCACTGGTTCTCTAAAAACAGACTGGCATCTGATAGCACATGAGGTAAGGTTTCATGTGGACAGAGTAAAGTACTAATGCTAAAAGATGCTGCGGCTAACAGATTTGGGAAGAAAAATACAACAGCCTAAGCCGAACTCCTTACATTGGAGGAAGGTCATTACAGCAGATGCTGAAAAGGGGCACATCCAGTGGAGGGGAGTGGACAAATTCCCTCATGTGACTTCCACGATGGATGTGGAGAACTGACAGCACCCTGAGTCTTCACTGATCTTAGAGGTTTATGGTATAAAGTAGATGGGAACAGTTGGAACAAGAAATACTTCTGGAGGAATGGCATGGACCTTAGCCTGCTTATCCATGAGAAGAACAAATCAGCAGCAGTTTGGTGAGATTTGAAGTAAGATGGGACCCTGGCTTAAAGGCCCATATACAGGTCAGTAATGAGAACCTGAAAGAGCCACCAGTGGCAAAAACAGAGGAGAAAAGTTTTGAAAAAGTTACCCTTTTTGTACCCAGCTTTTGAAAAATTCTTTCACTTTAGATACCCTAAACAGATGTAGTGTTCTTATGAGTAACTAGTTCTCATGGGGACAGTAAAAGAAAGAAAACTGCAAAAACCCCAAGTTGTGGCCATGCACATAATGAAAACTAATAGAAACATGATAAATTTACCGTAATCATTGGCACAATGTAACGCCAGTTTTTATTCAGGCCTCCAATGTGGCTCATCTCCTCTTCTGTGAGGCTGAAATCAAACACCTGAGAACAAAAGCAAGAGGCTTTTATTCAATAACTGTAGGTTTTCATATTTAACTGATGTTGAGTTTTGCCTCTTGGTTTTGTTTCCTTTGTAAGTCACAACCATCCCCTTGTGCCGTGAGTTTCTCCAGAGATCCACAAGCAATAGAGCTGACTTCAAGGCAAAAAGGTTCCACTTCTCATTAATCCAGGACAGAATGGAACAGCAGCAGTGACCTGAGACATTGCTGACTATTTCGGTGTTTAGTTTCAGACGACAGTGCAACAACACAATTGTAACTGAGGCAAACACACACATGCACACACACAAGACTGGAATAATTTATTAAGCTGTAGTTACATAATATTTCTTCTGTGCTTTCAAAAAGAAAACCTATGTGCTATATTAGAGTTGCAAGATCCTAGTGTCAAAACCCAAGTAAATTAAACATAATGTGACTTGTAATATTTCAAACACCTTCAGAAGCTGCAACTTTGATAAGTCTGAGCCTCAAATAGAGGGAATTTCTATGCAATTCTGATCAATAGAATTTATGTATCTGTAAAAATCTTGGCTTCAGACAGCATTAGTTTGTCTTCTGTTTATAAATATGAAGTTGCCATTAAACTAATTTTATAACAAACACCAAAACAAAGGCTTAAAGCCCAAGGTATTCATACACTTGCCAACTCTAAGCTTACAGTGATACTGCATAGCACACTTCCACAAAGATAAAAAGCAGGACTGTTCCTCCAAGTAAGTGCTACCTATTCAGTCAAATATTCTGTTCCCATGTAGATCTAACCCTTAAGTAACTGAAGAGTTACTTGAGTTTCTTGACATTTCTAGCAGCATACTACATGGCAGAACTCAGTTTCACAGGAGTAACAGTTACAGAGACAAGTCCTAACTTAAAAACATGTAACCAGCCCATCTGTATGATTAAGGGCTGAAAAAAAAAAAAAAAAAAAAAAATCACAGGGGATGATTCAGAGACTTCCCTCCAAATTACTGGAAGTCAGAGTTTTCAAATAATTTCTAAAGTGAACTGTTTCTACTTCAGAGCAGAAGTGAATCACACTAATTCTATTCTTTCAGCATCATTAGAATGACAGTTTGCTGCAGAAATAGTCACCAGCCCTCACTTGCAGGGTAGAGCAACTGTTATTCATAAATAAGAACTATTGAACATCATTAGAAGACCCCCTTGTTCAATAAATTTGTATCTCAGATAAATTTCAGTAAAGATTTTTCATTTAACTTCTACAAAGTACATTCTCTACCTTTTGATAACAAGACTGTGGATGTGGACATATGCACACACTTAGTTGCTTACAACATATCAAGTTTGTTTTCCAAAAATCTTTACCCTCCCTTCTAAGCGTGTGCATACATTGATGAACAAGTATGAGCCAAGTGCCTCAGCTTGTTGTTCTGCAAGTAGTAGGACAGTATATTACTCACATGAAAGGACGCTGCTGAAACTCCTTTCCTCCATTTAAACTTACCTGGAGATTCTGCTGAATGCGAGCAGGAGTGACACTCTTGGGAATGGCAACCACTTTACGCTGCACTTGCCATCTGTTAAGAGGAGGAGGAGAGATTTTCTGTGCGTGCAGCCCAAGAACCACAATATTTATTTTGGTTGAATAATAATCTGTGGCATCAGAGATGCCACTTATGTTTCTATGTGAAATAAAAATACCCAGAAGACGGCTGACATAGCACTGTATTGTATTAGGACTTAGTACGTCCAAGCTCAAGCAAAACAGTAGCCACTGGACTAATCAATGAGAAGATGATGTTCATGCCTTTGAACAAGCAAGCAAGTTTCAGGTGCTTTAAGCTAGAAACCCAAGAAACAGTCAGAAAAAGCATACTTAAGCATTTTACACAAGTTCTAACATGACAACCACTGAAAAACTAGAAGAAAACCCATATCCCTCAAGCACCTGTCTAGTCGTTTGAGCACAAAATCTTGAACGTGTTCAGCTGGCAGGGTAACATGCTGCTGCCCAGGGCTGTACTAGTGATATTGATAGATACAGAGCCAGGCACAAAAAATAAGGATAGAAATCCAATTTTACTTTACAAGGTGCTGATCATATTCTGTATATCACTCAATCATCTTGTTTCCCAGTATCCAGCAGCTGGCTTTTGCTACATAAAAACAAAACAGCAAAGGGTTCTCCAGTGCGAAGGAGGAAGGTCCCTTCCTCAGCCCCTCTTCCTGGGAGCCCACGCGAATGCAGTAGCAAGAGCTTAAGTGTTGGAGCAACTGACTGTGCAAATTGAGTAGGCGGCACTCAATTGTGGTGCACTGCTGCCTTAATTGTCCTACTGCTATTCCACAGCAGAAAAGGTAGTGAACTGTCTCAGGCATGGATCCAGGCCCTGAATGGACCACTCAGATCTAGTCCATCCACCTGCCCTAAGGCAGGACCAACCCTAACAACTCTTTAAAACAAGCACCAGATGGGGTTTGCTTTTGGTGCACTCTGTGATTTTAACTCCCCACCGATGGGGAAGAACACACGCTTTAAGTAGATTCCTTCTAGCTTGCATGTTTTGCTTTATTTAAGGCCAGGTCCCAAATGCCATACTCTCTCACAATTGTTCTGTACCTGAGGATGATCTGTGCAGGTGACTTGCTGTATTTTTCTGCCAGTTTTTTGATCCCAGGTTCTTCTAGAAGCACAGGCTCATCTGGGTGTTTCCACATGCGATCTGGAGAACCAAGGGGACTGTAGGCAGTGACAACCAGTCCTCGTTTCTGGCAGTGAGCAATCAGCTCGTTCTGAGCTAGGTAAGGATGGCATTCGACCTATTAAAATGACCCACAATGAGTGGCTAGAGAACAGATATCAACACAAAACTCTAAACAAACAGGAAGTCAAAAGCACAGTAGAACCAAACACATCACAGGTCATTCCAGATTCTGGAAAACCTTATGAGGATAAGGCTTAAGTTAAGGAGAATGAAGAAGTGTCTCGTAGGCTAAGTTTACAGGAAAAGGAGAATAGATTGCCTAAGTTTAGAGTGCTGCATTTTCCCCATGTACCAAACAGATCATCCAACAAGCAAGGAAGCTCTCTATAGAAGGAATTCAAGTTACTCCCTCACAGTCTTTCTTTCTTATAGAGTAAAATGATCCTCAGAGGGAAGACGAACTCTTCCACAGACCTGTCAACTAAGCAGGTATAAATGGCCACAGAACACGGATACAGGCCTCCTCCCCAACAAATTAATTTACCTGGAAAGACCGCCTCTGTGTGCCTACTCCTGCAGAGCTGGCTATACTCTTCCCTGTACATCAGAAGCTGCACCCCTTGTGCTAAACACGTAGCATTGGTTTGCAAATTCTTCACTCCTACGGACACATAGGAAAGGTATTCATCCTCTCCTTGACATTCATCTTACCTGGAGCACAGCTGGTTTGACAGTAGCCACACTTAGTACATCATCAATCTGACGACTGTTGAAGTTTGACAGCCCAATGGCTTTCACAAGACCTTTTTCTACCAGCTTCTCCATAGCCTTCCAGGTATCCTTGTAATCAGTGTAATCATAGCGCATTGTGTTATCAGGATTCTTTGGGAAGAGATTGTCCCCTCGTCTACAGCATCAAAGGTAAAATGTAAGTACATATACCACATTATTTATGTTATTTCTTCACTAAAAGAAACTTTCCTCAAAGTATTCTCAAAAGCTTATACATAGTTTGGAGGGTAGAGTACAAACTGAGCAAATTTGTCTGTTGAATTCCATTATGCTGATTTAACCTATAAGAAATTATTTTGCATACAGTCTTTCCTATGTAAACTTGTTATACAGTACTTTGAACTACTTGTCTATACAGTAGTGACTACACAGAACGGATAAGCCACCGTATACACAGCAGCAGCTCTTTGCACACTTTGATCCTAGCGAAACAGCCGATTTAGAGAGCAGCAATTCAGAAGGCGGCTTTAGTTTTTCAATTTGTTTTTGAGGGAGGACTAATATTCTTCATAGTCTGTTTGGAGCTGCTACCAAAGGAATCTTGGTTTAAGTGGGACTAGGAGAGACTGCATTCCAAGTATGCCGGCTTTCCTACTCCCCCTGTATTCTGTGGCAGTGTTAGCACTCTCTACAAGCGCAGATTCTTACAGAGGTCTTAACCTGTACACGTTGATTGTGGGTTGGATGTGTTTCCAGTTAGTCATACCAATGCATTTAAAAAATAAAATTAAATTAAAAAAAAAAAAACACACACAAAGAACATGGTTATGCCAGGTGACACCACCGCACTGCCAAAGGGCTGTGACTGGTCTCTGAGAAGTCCATGCTTGAAGCGGTGCGAGCAGTCCCACTGGAAGAGTGCTGCTTCATGACCACTGCAGGACTCTGCTAGCTTAGATCTCAGAGACTGTCTTACATTGCTCTACCTAAGCAGAGAATGGTGTGAGAAATGGCAGTAGCTGGGGACAAGGGGAGATGGTTCTTGTTCAGGTCATTGATAGATCTGGAATCAAAAATAACTCTGAAAACCTTATGAGCTCCCAACTCAGAAAAGCAGCCTCATATGTCAAGAGTAATTTATTAAGTGAGAGATCAATTTTCAAGACCTAGAGGCACTGTGATTTTCATCCAGAAGACTATTTTAATTTATGTGTAAATAACATTCTTTTGCTTAGCTTCCCAATACAATAGGCATTATAGATAACCATGCATTGAAACAGTTGAAGTACAGCTAATGGAAAACTGTAGAGTGAACAGCTTCCAATGAGAAAACATAATACTGCTTTATTAGAACGTCAGTTTTATCAACAGTTTCCACAACATCAAGCACATTTAAATAGTAGTAATATCTAAATACAAATCATTATTTGTGTTGTGTTATTATCAAAGCAATGTTTAATGTTTTTTTCCAATCAACTGGGAAAAAAAAACTGTTTCACAATAGGGGGAATTTTTAACAGTTCTTCCTCCAAACCAGCTCTAGTTGAAAACACTTCCTCATTCTGTTATGCTGAGGAATATATTTACACTTTGAGCGTCTTTCCTTTTATCATCAGTGTTGTGTGCTTTGTAAAATTCAGTTCATATGACTAGAAGGGGAAAAAAAACGTTCTCAAATGTGCAGAACAGAGAGAAGCCCCTTAAACTGACAGGGTTTCCCCTGTTGAGTGAAATCTCCATGCAAACATCTTGTCAGGAGATTTATTCCCCCCCCACCTTTTTACTGATTGTAGGGGTGGGGTGAGCGGAACTGCTTCCACATCTACAAGAAAATAAAGCAGGGAACTCTGCTTCTGATGGGGTTGTAGGATAAGTGCATTTAGCACTTCACTGGAGAATTTTTTCATCTCATATTTCCTCAAATCATAGAATTAAAGTGTCATATGAAGTGATTTTCATTTCCTCCTCATACAGATACCACCGTGACACTACATGTGCTTGGCCACTCCAGTTACAGTTAACAACTACTAGCAAAAAGTGCTGTTGTCTTTACAAAGCACTTAATTCTCATTTTACAGATAAGTAAAACTAAGGCACAAAGCAGTGACAGGACTTCCTCAAGGTTACCATGTAGGTCAATAGCAGAACCAAGAATAGCTGCCATACTTCCCCAATGCCTAGATGAAGACCCTAGACTATTTTAACTTCCAATATATTTTAAACTCAACAAAGATTTTACCTCACAGCAAGCCAAATTTTCAGCTTGTGCAAGATGTCAAGCTTCAGTATAGAAACCTGTCCCATAAAGCTTTATTACTTTTTCCCAGGTAGACTTCTTTCAGCTACCTCACTTTGGCACCCATGCCAAACTGTCAGAAGTTTAGTGATCCTAATTTCATTACGTAGTTGTTCTCACTATTAAAAAATTTAAGTAATTGCTTAAAGATTTTAAATGAAGACTTAATACCCATTTTTCCAGCCTCATCATTGCTAAATAACGAGAACAATTATCCCTTTTCTATTTACAGTACTTCTACACAAAACCAGAAATTTTGTCTCCTCTACTGTATGTTTACAGACTGGCTACAAATATAACAGTCAGCAAATTCTCACCCAACTGAAATTCAAAGAAGAATGAAATTCCAACAATTGTTTCTGTGAATGAATGGACCAAACATGAGTAAGTGTAGAGGTTATGGGTAGAAAAGAGTGTCTACATTACAGTCTGTAGGACTGCACTATTAGCCACACTTAAACACATCTTGCAGGCAGTATACACAGGAAGAAATTCACAGCCCAGAAAGAAGCTCCTCAGGACATAACACCAGCCATTTAAGTAAAACTGGGGTTTCTGCTTTCTGTGCCCTTTCCAGGTAGAACTTACTCAAAGGCGTGAGGCCAGTGCATGAGGTACAGGTCCAGGTAATCCAGTTTCAAATCTCCAAGCGTCTTCCTTAGCGCTGGCTCTACGTCTTCTGGGTGGTGCTTGGTATTCCAGAGCTTTGATGTTACAAACAGGTCCTCCCTTTTTATAACCTTTAAGAAAGGGAGGAGAACATAATTTACAGGAATAAGTTCAGGAAGAGCATTGTAGCAATTCCCCAACTAGCTTTAAAACAAATAGAACAATTGGGGGGGGGGGTGTAATACATGGAACCTACAAATTAAACCTTTCAAAAAATATACTGGACGGAGAAGAGCAAGAGAAATACACAGTTACATTAACAAGTCCTAAAGTATACCAAATACTTAGCAATTTATTAAAAGTTTTGAAAAATAAAACAATCCCCTCCACACACACACACTCTTTTCCAAACTTTCCAGTTCAAGGGTTAAAGCCACTACTAAGTGTGATGTGGCCAAAAGAAAGATTACTCAGTTTATTCATATGTAAATTTCGTGATTTCTATTTAGCAATTCACATATTCTAGGCACAACCAGCTAACGTACTATACTCATCACATGTTATAAACCAAGAATGCTTCTCATGGAAAGAGTGTGGGAAAATAGACAGAAGAAGTTTCCCCAAACCTCTGCACTTGAGTTTCTAGGTTCTGGGAGGAACACACTAAGAACTGAGCGCCCTATACCCTGTATTGGAAGGGTAAGATGCAGAAATGATACAAATGGAAAGTTGATTAACTAGGAAATATAAAACATGAAAGGGAGATCATATTTGGCAAGCTGAAGCACAGAACACCATCAGAGGGCACTTCTCACTGACTTATGTAGAACCAAGTTTCACTCAAGTCTATACTTTGTAGAAGCTGGAATGATTAATTGCTTAGTTTCTCTCCTCCAACCATTCAGTTATTTGTGTGTTTCACATATGACTGTTGTATTCAAAGAGAAAGATGTTTTAAAAATTCTAGTTTTAAGTTAGCTAGTTAATAGGAACTGAATAAGAGAGTCCTATGCTTCCCTATATTAGTTACCGTATCTAGTAGGAAGGAATCCTTGGGGCAAATTGAAAACAGCCTCTCTCAAGCTAATCACATAACAAAGAGATTGCCCTAAAGCCAAGGCAAGAGCAGCAGGAAAGCAGGAACTTAAGAACTTTCCTTCCAGGAGCTCTGAGGCTGTACAGGTAATCCTTCTGGCCCCTCCAGCCAACAAGAGCAAGGGGATGAATTTAAGATTCCACCTGAGGTCATCCATAGGAATGCCTGTCACATTACTTTATATTTAGCCCATGGACTCTCACTGCAGACCCTAGAGTCACAGTTACCAAACCTCCAAATGCAATCACTGTTTAAAAAAAAAAAAAAAAAAAAAAAGTACGTATTTACTTACTCATATTTGATCTATAACCAAAAAACTCACAGTCACCGAATTTGCTGTGGTTACCCACCATTGCATGCTATTCTAGACTGGCAAACTAGGGTAACTTTTCATATATATCATGGCAAATATTTTCCATTTTAACTAGTGATTCTGGGAACCTCCAATTTTTTGAACACTCAAATTGGGATACGGGGGGGGGGGGGGGGGGGGGGGGGGGGGGGGGCAGCAAAATTAAAAAAGGCATTTTCTGTAGTTTCCATGCAAATATTCCTGACAATCTTTCATCCTCCTGACAGCCAGGATGGCTACAGCCAGGATGGTTGGAGGAGAGAAACTAAGCAATTAATCATTCCAGCTTCTACAAATTTCATGCCTGCTCCTGATTAAAAACAAACAGCTGGGATAGACCAGGAGGAAAAGCCACAAATGTTAACTTTATAGCCTGCTTTCAGGTCACAGTTGTAAATTTTGATACAACATGCAGTCAGCATGGTGGCTCTTGTGTTTTTACCTTATTGGGCCCAAGGCACTCCTGGAAAGCCTCACCGATCTCTGCTTCATTGCTGTAAGCTGCTGCGCAATCGATGTGGCGATAACCCACGCTTAGGGCATGTTTCACTGCTTCTTTCACCTGTAATCAGAAACAGATTATCCAATGCAATCAGTGAAAAGGGACACATGACTGGAAGGAAAAACAAAAAAAATTAGGGCTTTCGTGAGGAACACCCCCAAAGCACAGACCTACATAAGGTCATGAGACTCCAACAGAGCAGGACACGGTCCTCTGTGGCACAGCCTCTAGGAGCGAAGAGCTAATTGCTAGCAGACACTCCAAGAGTAACAAGAAAACAGACCATGCACAGGCCAAGCATGCAAGAACTCACCAGATAGAATAGAGATTCATTCTTAACTATAGTTGTCACACTCTTCTTAAATATAAAATGAGCTTTAAGAAGCAGTTTTCAAATAAATCATGGCTTAGGAAGACAAACTTTCTGGAACTAACAGATGTCAGTCAAGCCTGGAAGATATCTCCTCTCTCCCACTAAAGGAAGAACCTGGTTTCTAATTCCAGAATTGCCAGAGTTTGGGTTTGGTTCAACTGCTAACACTTAATTTCTAAGATCATGCTATTTTATGGCACATTTTTCCTTCATGTCTCATTCTCACCGATTGCACAACAACGAAAGTCACCATACTGCTCAATATTAACCCATGGCCTGCAGGGGATCTCCTGACGATACTCGCAACTTCGCATTTTGCTTTCCGCATTCCTGACAATGAAGGCGTTGCCAACAGCAATGCTTCCCTCACAAGAACCACGAATTACTACAGATTTCAGCGTCGTCATCATCTCCCGTTAGGTTGATGAGCATTAAGTAAAATCTATTTCATTTAACTTCCACTGGACAGTAAGCACACATTCTCTTTTACATCTATCCATCTGAAGTGCTACAGTAAGAGTACATCTGATCTGTACAGGGATTTCTATACATTGCTCTTCACTGACTTGTCTCTCAAGACTGTGGAAGATTGTAAATTACTCTGTGTATAACGCTTGATGCAATAGGGCCCTAATGCATTTATAGAGATTACATCTCTCTTGTCAAGAGATTAAAAAACGTGTCCACAAAGGCTAGAGAGAGATTGATTTCTTTCAACTTAATCAAAGTACCGGCATTTTCCATTTTAAAGCCGACAAAATTATTTACACCAATTAAAGATGTGTACAGTCCTGCTTTCAGATGCTACAGAAAGAAAAGGGGAATCAAATGTGAAAGAGATCTCTCTTGTATGGTGGATTTAATTTGTTTTTCTTGTCAAGAACTGCAGTAAAGGGAGACACAGGATATTCTGATTGCATTCTTTGGCATTTTGAGAGGGAAACTGGAATGTAGACCAGTTTCCCTTAGCTAGAATGACAAAGCACTTCTATTACAGCAGTGAAGTAAGCTCTTCCTTTCTCTAGCAGGATGGTATTTACAGTCCTTGTTTCACTTTGACGGACATTCCTCAGAAGGTCACTACAAAGTCAAGGTCGTGGTAATTCTGAAACCTCTTGGGACATATTAAAGGCTTTTAAGACTCAATATCCACCCTCCAAGAACATGAGAGTTGTGGAGCTGAAGCAGAAAGGAAAGGAAAAAACAGTGGTGTTATTTGCCTGTACTAATCCCCCATTTCCTCTATCAGCATAATATTTTTTTTAATCCAATCAGGCACAAAATTTGCCACAAAATGAAAGTAGGCATCACTCGCAGAAAACTAGGGAGAAGGCACTCCAAACATGTCTCTGCAAAGCAATAAACAGGAGGCTGTATTTCTGTATCAGCATGTTTTGATAAATTTCTAGCAGTGAAAAACTGGGACTGGTCATTTAAATAAGGATTTGGGCAAAATCTGTATTTGTGTAAACTACTCTCAGTCTACTAAGACATTCCAATGTGAACTGAGAGTTTTTGTTCCACGTAAAAGGCAAATAATCAAGAGAAAACGTGCAAAAAAAGCACTTCTGGAGGGGAAAAAAAAAAAAACCTAATAACAGACAGATGTACATGTAAGAAGAGTACTTTGTTTTAACAGAGAGGTTTGTATTTTTGAGATTATGTTCAGACAGGTACATGCATTTCCTGGGGGGCCGGGGGGGGGGGGAGGGGGAAGACAACAGAAGCAGTTGGAGATTCATACGCCTCTGGATATTTGGTGTTCTGAAGTAACAATAGCCAAAAGATCCTTCAAACTTTCCATATATTCTTTAGTTTAGCCTGTCAATACCGCTATGGAAGGAGCAATTACCGAGTTCATTTTGCATTAAGCAAGTTGTCACACAGCTTAAGTGTGACTCACCAACCTAGCATCATATAACTAGAGAAAGTAGGTCTGAAAGGCTTTTGAGACATCATCTAGTCTATCCTCATACCCCACAGCCAGGCCAACTAAGTCTAAACCACTCCTACACACATTTGTCAAAACCCTTCTTTTAAGTGACAAGCGGTCTATTCCAATGCTTAGATATCTTTATGTTCAAAGCCTTTTAGATGTCTAACCAAGGTGACCCTGATGCCACATCCTATTCTTCACAGACATGAAATTCATAGCTTGCCTTTGTGAAGACTTTTTGCGCATTTGGAAAGCACCAGCATGCCTCCTCTCAAACCTCGCTTGACTACATCACTGTAGGCACTTCCGTCTTTCATCACAACTCACCTTTCCCAAACCTTGTGTCACTGTTGCTGCTGTCTCGTCAGCTGGTTCATGCTTTTCCTAAAGTGGTTTGCCCCAAAACTGACACAGTACTGCAGCTGAAGCCTTACTCTCCTTCATGGTATAGCAAAGTCCTAGGAACTACAGTCCCATTTACACATCCTAGCAAGGGATTTGACCTTCCCACCCACCCTCTTCTGTTTTTGAAGATGGAGGAACACGATATTGCTAATAATCAGTGGCAGATTCAGAAACAGAATCTGTAAGTCCCAGTTCATTATAATATCCGTTACCAGATTTCCAGTTCTTCAATTTGCCCATCACAAGGTGAAAAACAAACAAGCCATCTTTATACTTCCACGCAACACGGAGTTCAAGTGACTAGGGAGCTTCTTCTGCACAGCCCCAAGCCATTACAAAGAGGCTTTCACTCTAACAGTTCCAGTCAATAATACTTGGAAAGAAAAGGCTCCGACAGCCTCCCCTGCTTCCTAAAATGTTGTCAAATTTTAGCAGTACAAGTATATTTGCTACTGGAAAATAGGAAAAAACCAGATCATTAGTCCACGTGATAGTCAGATGCAATATGACCAGAACATGTGTGTTGCTATTTCACAGTTTGTACATACTTGTCCTGGTTTCAGCCAGGATAGAGTTAGCTGGTACAGTGCTGTGTTTTGGATTTAGTGTGACAATAAAGTTGATAACACACTGATGTTTCAGTTGTTGCTAAGTAGTGCTTACACTAAGTCAAGGACTTTTCAGCTTCTCATGCTCTACCGACTGAGAAGGCTGGAGATGCATGAGAAGCTGGGAGGGGGCACAGCCAGGACAGCTGACCCCCAAAGGGCTATTCCATACCATATGACGTCCTGCTCAGTATATAAACTGGCGGAAAGCTGGCCGGGGGGCCGCTGCTTGGGGACTGGCTGGGCACCAGTCAGCAGGTGGTGAGCAACTGCATTGTGCATCACTTGCTTTGTATATTCTATTATTATTACTATTTTATTTTATTTCAATTATTAAACTGTTTTTATCTCAACCCACGAGGGTTTTTTTCATTTTTACGCTTCTGAGTCTCTCCTTCATCCCACCAAGGGGGAGCAAGCAAGCGGCTGTGTGGTGCTTAGTTGCCGGTTGGGGTTAAACCATGATAATACTGTACTAAAATTTGCTGAAAAGGAACTCAGACCACCACATAAGTAATGACAGCTTAAGAGCTGATGTTCCTTAAAACAAAGAGTTTTGCCTCCTATCCTTCAGATGTTGAATTCAAGTCCCTCCCTTAATATATACCAGCAGTAGTGAATTTTTGTGCACATAACCAGGATTCTCTATATTGTCTAACAAACTTTTCCAAGAACTAAACAGTTTCCTCCATAGCTGCAATCCTGTCACAAGACACCCAGTCCAACTGGTTTTCTGAGGTACGCATTTCCTCTTCAGCTTTCCTGAAGATTCGCACAGAAATACAACTTCCCTAAGCCCCGTGCCTCCCTTCCCCACAGAACCAGCCTCTGCCACAGCAGGTTAGACTGTTCATCAGGTGGGGGTCAGTCCTCCAGGTTGAAAGCATGGCCCACTTGAGAGAACAGAACAAAGCATTAAAGGATTACAGATAATCACGCTCCAATATTAAAAAAAACACGCTACTGATATCCTTGATGCTCCTGTCTGCATGGACTTCTCTTTGAACTCATTGATGCTGCCAGTTCATAAGCTTCTGTACTGTGTTCCTTTCCATCATGTTCCTATGGTAACATGTAAAACAAGTTTCTCTTCTAGCATTTTATCATGTAAGACAGAAAACATCCTATTATTTTATAGAATCTAAATCCTGTAAAATCCTATAGTCTTCCAATGTGGATTTAGATTCAATAATTCCTCCCCGTGCCCCCATTCTTACCATCTAGGAAACTAGGGCTGCAGTGACACCTTTGTACTGGACTGCTAAGATCTGGCTACAAGGTCAAGGCTTCATAGGATCAAGAACAGTAACAGCAATAATAAAGAAATTACTCAAGAGAGTAAGATCAAGACTGAAAAGCAGCTTGGCAAGGAAAATAATTACAATCTGCAAAATATTTACCTGAAATAATTTAAAAGCCATCCACTTCCACTCTTGCTTCTAATGCAGCCCTTGCACAAAAGAGCTTTTGATAAATAGCCTCTACTTGGGAAACAGATAGATTAAATACAATCAATGATAAATCTTCTGCTTCTCTAGGTTTTTGGCTCTTAGTCTTTAATTCATAATTACAATTATTCTCCCTGCACTACATCATGTCCTTTTAAGAGTAAACCATTTGGACGCTCTGCCAAATTGCTGCTAGGCTTCTGAATTTTCAAGAGTGATAAAGAGGAATTTATTTATTCCATAGGAATAGCAGCAACTTCTGTAACTCTGGCAATTTTCACTGCACTTTCTAGATTTTGCCTTCAATACATTATAGGAATAAGTCTTTGAAGACAGTAGATATGCCAAAGAAGTGACTCCCAATGACTTTCATGGGACCCCAGAGAAGATGGCTGGATCCTATGTGGGGTTCAGCTGCTAGAAGTGATGCTTACTATTGCAAAATCCATCTGAATTATGTTTAAATTATGCACAAGCAGGATCTTTCCCAGTTCTTTTATAAGACTGCACTTTCCTCAGAACAGTTAGTGCACAAAATAAACAATGCATTCATATTTTGTTTGTTTAGTTTCAGACATTTGTTTTAGACAATGCACATTCAACTGCTTTGTGTGCACAGAAATTCATCCATTAAGTTCCTGCATGTTAATAAACTTAATTCAGCTGTCAGTTGATGTTTTAAGTGACAGAGCTGAACATTCACCCTTGTCCTCATTTAAGAGGTTGACTGAGCTCTCACACCAACTCAGCTTCCACATTAGCACAGCTTCTATTCCCAACAGATCCACTGTCCTGACAGTTGTTTGGACAGGAAGACCAACAATAAAATGGCTCTGAACAGAATTAATTTTTATAGCTTGTTTCCCACCTTTTCCTCTAGCTGGCACAACAGAATAGCACAACATCTTGAGAACAGTTTTAACTTTCCTTCTCAGTCACAAGCACAATGTCATCCGACGGACTCCAAAAACCATCATGAAGCTAACGCAAGAGTAGCAGCAAGATATACAACATTTACTAACAAGCAATGGTACGCACAATCCAAAAAGCATTATACACAACAATACCAGCTAAGAATTCCACCAAGCAATGGACATTGCCTTTCACAGCAAGTATGTGCAAGCTCTTCCCCCAATAATTTATCTTTTAACTAAATGAAACAGAAAGGAAAAGACAGACAAGGGCAAGTAGTATTACAACAGGAGGCACAGTCCATAGCATGCAAACATTCCCACAGACAGTTTGCAGTAACACACAGAATTGTTTCCAAGTATGGTGTTTGCCAATTCATTGCATTTAGAAGCAGAGTGAACGTCTAATGACACATTAGTCGTTTTAGTCTAAAAGCAGGATGATCCAAGCAAGTTCTTTGTTTTTCTGCTAAACATAGGCAGACAGCTGGAAGAGGACTTGCTACAAGAACAATGAGAGTTCTTGCCTCCTAAAATAATGCTTTCAGCTGAATCATCAGCCCAAGCCAGAGGGATGTCTGGTCAAACTGGCAGCCTGAAGATTTTCCAGTGGAAGAGTCAGGCACTGTGTTATAGCTACAGCACTTTCCGCCTCACCCTACTCATTGGTCTCTTTCTGGATGCATCTCCCAGAGCACCACTGCCTGAGGCCTGGGTTAACAAGTCTTAAGGGATCTTCTGCTGCTGCTTTTGTGTCTTGAGGCCTTAGTCATGCAAATACATACATACACTCCACTGACTTCAGCCGACCTATGACTAAAAGCATTCAAGCAAAGGATCCAGGCCTCGGATCTAGGATCTTCAAAAAAGGTTCACAAAACACAAATACTAGTTGAGAGCACAATATTGTATTGTTCTCTGCTTACTTGGCCACGTTCACTTTTCCACGTTCCCAGTCCTATGAGAGGCATCTTCTGCCCAGTGTGGAGTGCAACGAAGTCCCATGCTGCAGACATTTTTGCCTAAAGAAGAACAAGAACAAACTGAGTTTTGCAGCAATTCAGTAAGTTGCAACAATTTACCTTTTCTATGCAAAAATAAATAAATAAAATCACAGAGGTCCTCATGATGCTAGAATAAAGATGAAGTAGGTTCTTTACAGTTTTTACTGGTATAAAGGAGATTAATAGCTACCCGGGAGAGACTAGAAAAGGAGCCCTTTTTGTCCTCTTCTTATTCTCTTTTCTCCTTTACAATGCATAGGTTTAAGATTTCTCAGAGTTGAGTACAAAAAGAAGCATCCTGCAATAACATACAATTAATAGAGAAGCTCAGGTGAAAACATGCTTTTTTTTTTTTTTTTTTTTTTAAATCAGCACTGATGAGCCAGAAGGAAGCAAGAGATGTTTGTCTGCCCTTAGTGTTCAATAATTCCACAGGACTTCTGCACTAAGTCTTTCTCTTTTACCAACTCACTACCAGCTGGCTCAGGAGCCAAGCTCTAATTAACCACTGCAGCTGGGGATAAACACATTTTGTCAGAAACAGCTGGTACAGGTTAAGGTTTGAAAATCTGATACAGGCAGGGTTTTAATTAGGAGTGAATGGTAAAGGCATTTATGAAGGCATAGCCCTCATAAAACAAACCAAAAAAAATAATGCTCCAAAGAAGAAGCATTTCCAGCTCTGCTCCTCCAGCACTGCTGGAGGATCAGTCCCATCTTTTTATGCCAGATATGTGCTTTGTCACCCTTGAATCCCAATTTTCACCAACTCAGAGCTGAACTACGGCTCATTACCAAGGCTGTCTGGCATTGTGAAGAAAAACAGAAACATGTTGGCTTCCTTTGCAACAAGCATAATTTTTTATGAGTTGTTATATACCTGCAACAGGCAAATGCTACCAAATGAGAAGACTACTTTTTTTTTTTTTAAACACTAAAAAAAACCCTCTCTGATGTGAAATTGGAGCTAGCAGAGAGGACAAAATGGAAGCACTTTCAAAGGTGGACACTAGGAAATGACACCTCAGTACACAGATCACATAAAACTGGTGCATACATAATTTTTTTTTTAATCATTCTCACATAGAACTAGAAATAGCCATGTGCAAACTGAGCTAAAATGCAGTAGGTCCTTATATATTTGTGTGTTTTGAATCCCAAAATAACTTTGTCTTCCTGCTCATTCAAAAAGGGACACTATCTTTTAAAGAGCTGGAAGATTCCTTGTTCCCATACTGCCAAAATCTGCATGTGGACTCTGATGGAAATTCGAGACTAAGAGCTCAACTCTTGCATAAGATGCACTTCATGTACAATCAGAATGCAATAGCTAGCATTGCTATTATAGAAAGTGTCACACCTGATTTAGCACAAATTCACAGAGGAGCAGCGTTCTTCTGTTACTAAAGGGAGAATGAAAAAAGATAATGCAAAGTCAGTTCTCACTTCGAGCCTGGGCTTCTCTCTCATGCTTGGCACTGTGATATCCAAGCATTTTCCCTGTGAAATTCAACAGAACAAAGGTCCAGCAGGATCTTCCATTACCTGTTGCTGGCTTTATAGCTGCTGCGAACAGCAATCTGCTCACATTGGCAAAGCTTTTTATCAAAAAGGAAGGTTTTACAGTGTGTCCCAACATCCTCACAATCTACGGTTCTGGTCAAACTGTTAAAAATAAGCTGCATTCAGGATGAGCTCTGAAGCTGATATCAGCAGAAGCTAAGGAAGTTACTTCCCATGTTCAGCTGTGTCCAAACTCATTAATTGTATTTCTTTAAAAAAAAAAAAAAAACAAAACCAAAAGTGGACGCATGCAATGTTGGTTGAACGGCTGACTATGGAGGAGGACTGGATGTTTTCAAAGCAGAGCGTTCACACAGCATACTATCCGAAAATAGCTCTGCCTTCTCCACGTTGTTATCATTTTCCTCAGATAATTCCCAGCCGATGGATGTGTTCACACAGAAAGTTTATATTTTCGATTTCTTGCTTAGCTTCTCAAGCCATATTTTTGTAGATTTACAGCAGACACCAAACAGCACACTTGTTTTACAGAGAGACATAACAGAGTAGTTGGAGTGATCCTGACCTGAAGGCCATTGTACACCAAGGAGCTGGTGATCCATGCAACAGTTAACCTGAGGAGGTCCAGCCTTGTCTTGTGCCGTGTTTCGCGTACAGCGTGGCCTTCAGGCCTGTGCTGTGGGATGCACAACCCACGGCTGCAAGATAAGCTCAGCACCTAGTTGTAACAGGGGAGTCTGCAGGCAGCTCCCACTTGGCACCTGTGATCACCCCACCTACGTGTCCTTGCCTTTATCTGAAAAAGCAGGAAGTTCTCATGAGAGCATCCTTTCTGTTTGACAGTAGAAATGATGAATAGTTATTTTCCTGTAAGAGAATCCCTAATAGCTCAAGTGACTGAAACTGGGGTAACCCTTTCTACGGACAGGGTCTGCACAACATGCTGTGCATGACTTGGAGGAGGTCTGTTCAATGCTGCACAACTCGGGGTGTCCAGCACCCGAAGGGATGCAAGATTATCAGCGCTATCCTCTTTCTTTACAGGGTTAGCTCTAACAAATAGCATTTGAGATGCTGCTGTACAGAGTCTGAGTGCCCTTCTTACCGGGATTGTAATGGACCAGCACCTCCTGGTGCAAAACAGCAGTTAAATGCAGACTAATGGCTCTGAATTTCCACTGAGATGTATTAAGTCTAGATATTAGTGCTGAAGGGAAACATTGGTGAACGAAACCGTGGGTATACATCTATTTTTTTGGGGTAGGGAGTCAGAGAAGGAAAAATGACAATGACAACAGGATTCTCTTCTATTCTGAATTTGCATAGCAATTTTGTAGTCAGCTACATGCAAGTAGGTGCTTTTAAACTGAATTTAGTTGCCTAAATAAAGGTATCTTCTTACACCATGCAATACAACTAAAGACTTAAGGCTTTTTGATTCACATTGGCCTATAACAGAAATATGACTGTAAGACAAGCATATGCTTTACACAACCATGTTACACAATCATCTTAAATGCAACACTTCAGCCCCAAAGACAAGGTACACGTTTAATCAATAACTAGCATCAGCACATTTCCTAAGAACCATCTTGCTTCATGTAACGCTGTTGCATGTTAACATTGCAGAGAGAGCAGAACTACAGCCTCTGGAAGAATGGAAACAGGCCAGAATTAGAAACACTGGAAGAAAACACACTAATTAATGCCTTCCACTCAGATTCTTCCCCTAACAAGGGGATGTAAGAGAACTGCAGTGTCTGCTAGCCATCATTATTTGGTTCATTAAAAAGCTGGAAGCCTCTTTTTAGACAGGCAAAGACAAAAATAAACATAGAAGCAAACTAATTCTGGACAAGTAAGATGTGGCTTTGTCTTAACAATACTCACCTCTCCTAGTGCCACATTTGCATAAAAGAGTAATGCTCAGAGTAATTCAAAGGCAATGTAAGTACTCTGCCTAGGAGGATGCATTAATAACCAGAGAAGCGTAAACTACACCTGTCCATCAACTCACAGCTACAGCTCATTTTTAATCCAAAGCAAGGAGTCTTCCACCAGTAAAACACACATAAGCATGCATTAAATTAACATGTACAGATATGCAAATAGACATCTATTGAAAATACGGAAGTCCCCGCTACTGAATCGCTTTATGCCCCACAAACGGGGGCTAACCCTCCATATTTTGGCTCCTCCGGAGGCGCCAAACGTGCCACGGCGCGGCAGCGCGCCCACCTCCCCCTTATCGCGGCGGCCCAGGGAGGGTCCGCCCGGCGGCGGGAGGAGGGGAGGGAGGGCAGGACGGGAGGCCAGGCCGGGCCGGGCCGGGCCGGGCCGGGCCGGGCCGCCCCGGCACCCCCCGCAGCACTCACTCACTCACCCGCACGCCGCCCAGCATGAGCCGCCCGCTTACTCCGCCGCCTGCCCGGGGCTTCCGCTTCCGAGTGGGAGCTGCCGGCGGAGGGACCGGCCGGGCCGCGGCGGGAAGCCGCCCCGCTTCGCTGGTTGCTACGGCGCCGTGCGGCCCTCCGCGCTGCCCCTGCGCGGCTGCCGTGGCCCAGCTTAAACGGGGCGGGGTGGTCCCTTCCGAGGAAAAAAAAATAAAATCAATGAGCGTTTCTGCAGGGACGGGAGGAGCCGGTCTCGGTACGGCCCGTCACCGTGGCGGGGCTTTTGCGGGTGTCCCCTCCCGGGACGCTGTTTGAACCTCGGGGGTGCAGGTGGCCCGCGGGCCGCGGCTGCCATAGCGCCGTGCGGGGCTGCTGCGCCCTGGGCGCCGGCCTGCTCCCGGGTAACTCATCGGGTTTGCCCTGTTTATCTTTCTTTTCCTCTTGGTTCGGTTCCCATCAGGACATTCAGGCAACCCAGACTCTCCCATTCACAGCCCGGTGCTTAAGTGATAAATCTGATGGACTGCACCACACAGGGAAACGACAAAATGCAAACCTAACAGATAAAGACCACATGAAGTGTATGCATTTACATAAAAGTTTCCCTGTCTGCTATTTGTCTTGGCTTCTTGAGGCTTTTTTTACTGGTAGGAAGACAGAATGTCCCCAGTTTTATTTGCAGCCCTAAATAATAGGAATCCAGGCAAAGTCCAAAGCCAGACGCGCTCTTTTCCTTGTGCTAAAAGGTGCATAAAGAGAGAGAAGGGGCACTTCCTGAGAGGGCTAAGGCTCCTTTTGTTGCAGGTGCACAAGAATGCATTCCCTTACATGTGCAAGAAGATTGAAAATCAGATTAAAGCAGCAGAGTGCTTGCTGCTGGGTAGGTACAATCTTGCTATTGTAGTCAAAGACACAACCTTCAACAGGAGCAGACTTTGGCCTGTAACTGAACCACTGCCCCTAGGTTTACCGGACTGTACACGTAATCGTCAACACAACTAAAGAAAATTATAACCCGTTTTGACTTTTACTCCAGGCTTCCATTTTCATAAGGAATTTATAAATATTCAGAATTTGAAAATAGTAAGATTAGATCAGAAATAAGGCGATATATGTATCCAACAGGGCTTTGAAGAGGCTGTTACTTATTTCCAGAAAGATAATTCTGCTGCAGATTCTTTCTTTGCTGCTCTGACTTGAACTGCTCAGGAGGCTTAAAGGCACAAAGGTTAATTAATCTCTTGGGCATGCACATGACCAGATTTTTCTGTTGTGCAGCCTGTTTTGACAAAATACAGGAAACTGGAAAGAGAGTGCAAGGACAAGACAATTAAAAGTAACAGGAAATAGAAAATGGAGAAGAGGAAAAAATAAAGGGGGAGGAATCACTGCTGGGTTTGAATTATTTTTATGGAGACCCTGTCAATCACAAATCCATTTGAAAATCCACAGTCTTAATGCAATAGAAGATGCTTGATTTATATGAATATCACATATGAAAACTTTAACAAACCTCAGCCTCCGATAATGTAATAGGGAGTAAAAGAGAAAAAGTAAGGAAGACTAAAACATTTTGTCATCCGGTGATTATCCAAACATACAGTAATAAAGTTTGTTAATTAAAAAAAAAAGATATGCAGAGAAAGAAGAGGTAATGCAAGACATTTTTTACCTAGAAATACAGTCTTCACTTGAGCAAAACAAGGAAAGCAAATATGCGCATTGTATATTTAATGATGTGTAATTGTTTTCATTAAAACTATTGTGTACCAGCTGCTTGTGCATAAATGCCCCATGGCTTGGGAACATGTCAGTTGTTGACTTTTTAGTTGACTTTTTGCATATATTATATCAAAATGGCCACGATTTTACTCTTACTGTGCCCCTGATGGTACCACGTGTATACAGTAAGTTCAGGATTCAGCGGGCTTTCTGCACATGCTGTGATGGGCTCTACAGAACATGCGTGATGATGTCCTAATGTGCTGGCTTTAGAGGGCATGCATGGGCCATCTCTGCTGTAGAACTGATGTGTATATCACAGAATCATAGACTGGTTTAGGTTGGAAAAGACCTTTAAGATCATCGAGTCCAACCGTAAACCTAACACTACCAAGACCACCACTAAACCATGTCCCTAAGCACCACATCTACACGTCTTTTAAATACCTCCAGGGATGGCGACTCAACCACTTCCCTGGGCAGCCTGTTCCTGTGCTTAATAACCCTTTCAGTGAAGTAAAATTTCCTAATATCCAATCTAAACTTCCCCTGGTGCAACTTGAGGCCATTTCCTCTTGTCCTATGGCTTGTTACCTGGGAGAAGAGACCGACCCCCACCTCCCTACAACCTCCTTTCAGGTAGCTGTAGAGAGCAATAAGGTCTCCCCTCAGCCTCCTTTTCTCCAGGCTAAACAACCCCAGTTCCCTCAGCCACTCCTCATCAGACTTGTGCTCCAGACCCTTCACCAGCTTCGCTGCCCTTCTCTGGACACGCTCCAGCCCCTCAATGTCTCTCTTGTGGTGAGGGGCCCAAAACTGAACACAGCATTCGAGGTGCGGCCTCACCAGTGCCAAGTACAGGGGCACGATCACTTCCCTACTCCTGCTGGCCATGCTATTTTTGATACAAGCCAGGATGCCATTGGCTTTCTTGGCCACCTGGGCACACTGCTGGCTCATATTCAGCCAGCTGTCGACCAGCATACCCAGGTCCTTCTCTGCTGGGCAGCTTTCCAGCCACTCTTCCCCAAGCCTGTAGCGTTGCATGGGGTTGCTGTGGCCCAAGTGCAGGACCCAGCACTTGGCCGTGTTGAACCTCATACAATTGGCCCCAGCCCATCGATCCAGCCTGTCCTATGCTCAAGGGGCATGCCCAGCATTGCTCAAGCCCAGTTCATACTACTGTTCCAACTAGGTTCATCTTACTCTAGAAGTCCTGGATACACTTACATAAAATCCTCAAATTATCTCCTAACAAAATGCATAGAAACCCAACTGTGTGGTGGTGTTCTGAAATAGGACCCATTTCTTTGCCTTTGTTTTTACACACGGGGGAGTTTTGTTTTTCACATCAGGGACCCATTCCCAACCAAGACATATGGGAGATACTGTGTTCAGAATGATACATGTAAAATCTGGCGTGATTACCAATTTGGAAATCTTTGGGTAGTTTCAGTGCTCTGGCACTGTGTGGCCAGTCAGCTCCTTTTTGTTAATACATAAACTACTTCTTGTGGCCATAGCTGTATGGATGGGTGCACAGAGACCTACACTTGGGCTCCTGATGCTCCATGCTAATCAGGTACAAGCTGATCCTGTCTGGCAGAACACTACACCACAGTTAATCCGCTGTGTGAAGAACAGAGTATGGAAAAGCAAGGTGTGGAGAGAACTCTGTCCTTCCAGCACCTGCTTGGGTAGACATGCCCTTTCTTTCTTGGAGAACTTTTTTTTTTTTAATCTAAGTAGCATCTTACATCTAAAGATTGAAAAAGGCTACAGAAACCCATCTGCTCACTGAACAAGGAGTGGCCTTGACAATTCACTCCAAAACCTCCAGAAACTGGTGTTTGGAAAGACTAGCTCAGAAACTAATCAAAAATAATGAGGCCATAGACACATGAATGGAAATGCAATGCTTAAGGCACAAACCCAGAACAAACTGCATCGCGGCAGCTATGAAAAATGGGTATATTACACCTCTGAAAGTGTGAGAAATGAGCATAACAAGCATTAAAGGAGTCTGAAACCATGAGAAAGTCATTACTGCTTTGTCCATTGGTAAACATGCCAGAGTTGCAGTAAGACTACATTGTTCTAGAGGTTTTAATTAGGACTGCCTGACCTTTTAGGGGTTAATATGTTCACAGGTTCATGGCCTGAGTTGATAGGTAGGTATATACCTGTCTCAATTCATAGACCTCAATTATTGTCACAACATTGATGTTAAGAAAGTAACAAACTTCTTTCTGTAAAAGATTAAGCATGCTGTAACAACAGAAACAGCAGTAGATACATTACTTGCATTAAGGTGAGTGCACTTTTTTTTCTGAGTACGCATATACATGTTATTTTGCTTTTATTATTTAAGGAGTGATTTAGTCTGGTACTGAAACCAGTCATCTCTTGGGTGAATCACCACATGGGTATGGTCACCCAGCAACACTACACAGTGATGTAGATTATAAACATTTAAAGGTTGTTAATCCTTTGTGGTTTTCTCCTCATTACAATTTATAATCAACAGGTATAAGAAACTGTAAACTGCAAAACAGGCAAGTAAAAATCAGTTGGTAAACAGATTTAACACTTTTGACTAAAGCAAGCAGTTTTGTCGTTGATATGTCCTTACTGGCCTTTAGCATTCGTTATTTAATAAAACTTTTATGTTTAAATTCAGGGTTTGGTCCTCAAAAAGTACCACGACTGCTTCAATTCAGCCTTGGATCCAAACACAATGCTTATAAGGATTATAAGAATTCACTCAGGCTCAATATCCCTCAGAGTAGCCTTACTCTGGGAATGAGTCAAAACTCCCTGAATATTGTATCTTCTAAGTGTTTCCATGCTACCCCCAAAGCTCAGAGGTTACACTTAATTTAGTTTTCAGCTTTTTTGCTGACTTGCATGACTTGGATCAGTCTTCCCATTGATGGAGAAGAATCAATGAAAGCCTTAGGAATTAGTATTAGGTTGAGGAACTAGTTGATAATACAGAGCGAGAAGATAAAGATTTGACCCCACAGGTATATAACACTGTGAATGCATATTGCTTTGTTAATAGGTCTGATTTTATTAATAATGAAGTCAATGGTCAACTCCCATTCACCAAAATGACGTGCCAGTCATCTCTTATTTTCCCTCAAAATTCTGTGTATCCTCTGCCTCTTTGATGACTTCCAATAATTACCGCTTTCTTGTATTAAGGCATTAAGGAAGTAATTTCTTGCGACAAGCCATCTGAATCATCTTCCCATTAACCGTTTGCAACCACTACACCGGGTATTTCCCCGGCACCTCCCAGGACACTATCCAGAGAATTATCTCCATTTACTCAAATTCTTTTGCTGCTTTCAACAGTCCGGGGCAGCGTCTCGGTTTAGATAAGGTGGTGAACGCCCGCTATCGAGCAGCCCGCCGGCGACGGGTGCAAATCTGCCAAGTCATGCTGCCCTTGCAAGCGGCCGCGCTGCCAGCGGCGGGCGGGGAGGGGCGGCCGTGGCCGTGGCCGTCTCCTCGCGAGATCGGGGCGGGTATAAAGGGGCGGTGCGGCGGGGGCTGCCGCAGTGTGGGCCTCGCTGTTGCCGCGGAGTGGGAGCTGCTCGGCTCTTTGTGTGAGTGCTGGGGGGCAGCGGGCAGCCGTGGCCGTCTCGGTGGCGGGGGGAGTGTGCGTGCCGCGGGGTAGTGTCGGGGGGTGGGGGGTGTGCGCGTGCGTTCATTTGGGGTTTGCAATTGCTTTCGCTTGTGCGTTTTTTCCCAATATTTTTTTTTATTTGTTTTCCCCTCCCCCTCTGCGCGGATGGGGTCTTGAGCGAAGCGCGCAGGGCGGGCTCTTGCTCTCCGCATCCCGCCCCCGAGGAGCGCTCTGCTGGGGCTGCCGCCTTCCTCCCTGGCTTACTTCTCCCCCCCTTTTTTTGGGGGGGAGGGAGGGGGCGGTGTGGGTGTGCGAGAGGGAGGGCAGGTAACTCTTTCCTACGCGCCTGCCTTTATCAGCTCTCCCCGCCGCGCTGCTCGGGGAGGAGCCGCGGGGCCATCTCCGGGGGGAGCCGCAGCCGGGCTGCAGCCTCGCCCCGCGCACCCACCGCCCTGCCGGGCTGGAGGCTTCGGCCCGACGGTCAGCGACCGGCGAGCGTGTCGGCTTTCGGCTTCTAAGTCTTTAAAAACAGAAAAGCGCCGGGCTCACCCCGGTGGGGACACGCAGGGGGGCAGATGTCCCCTCTGAGAGCGGCGTGGTGGCTTTTGCGCAGGTGAATGCTTTGGACTCGAGTCAGGGCTTTTTCAGCAAAACGCGTTTCGTGGTCTGCGTGTACCGGGCTGCGGTATACTCGAGCCGAGGAGATGTGTGGCAATATCGCTCTTTTCTGACCGCAGCTCAGTAGCTTAACCGCAATTTTGTGACAGTCTGAGGGTAGCAAAGTGGAAGGCTGATGATGTGCTTTGAAATGGCCTTTCTCTTTTGTTCAAGATATCCTAAAGGTATGAATAGCTAGTTAAGAGTGCGGGCCTGGCTTATTAGAATTATAATTCGAAGATAATTGAGGCTGTGTGCGGCTATGAGCCACAGAAAGATATTCTGACCTGATTCGAGTGTACTTGATTTGCAGCGTCCATTCTCCTTTCCTCTAGAATGAAAGGAAATAACATCGAGCCTGTGGTCTGTTCCTCTGTGGGTTAGGAAATGCTGTGGCTAAAAATCCCAGCAGAACATGTGAGAACACATGCTAATCCCGCACAAAAAAGCAGAAATGTTGGCAGGTCGCAGTAGGTGCTCGGAGGAAAGCAGATGGTTCTCTTGCAGTACAAAGCAACTGAAATCTCCTGCCAATATTAAAGATTTCCATGTTACCTAAAAAGGGGGCAATAACTTGTAGTTTAGAAAGGGGAAGTATCAAAGAGCAGTTTGACGGCTTTTATTTGACGTTGAATACCTAGTAAAATACTCAGGGGATTGCTGATGGCACAAATATAGGAGGACTGGCATAGTACTGAGCAGAAGGGTGACCTTGAGCTTGAGTAATGGAAAAGAATGTAATTCGGTGGCAAAATGTGGGGTCATGCACTGCAGACAAAACAGCTCTTGTAAGATAAAACTCGCTAGTTGGAGGCATCTCAAAGGAATATCGTGCAGTGGCTGTCCCCCCATCCCTCTTAGGGCTGCAGTTTCGGAATTGTGCCTGCAGTCATGGCTACGTGTGATGTTGGGCAGAAGGATTATTGGTGTCTTCCTTCCAGACTGCTTCAGTACAATCCTATGAACACTCTGTAGTTCTGGCCACCTTCATTCATAAGACTTATCCCAGTCTGCTGCAGTTGAAGACTAAACTGTTGGATGAATGTAGGGATAAAGAGCTTTGTTGCAAAAGGCAGGTAGAAACACTGAACAGGTTGACAGTTCTCAAAATGAAAACAGAGGTAGATGATGACTGTCTATATACTGTCAGGGTATAAAGAGAAACTTTCAAAGGTAAAACTTTTACTGAAAAGACCTTAAACTGTTAAATTGAAGGCTAAGTGTTTGACTTATGGGCTGGTTCTCCAGGAAGAAAGTGTCTGGCAAGGGGGAAGGAGCCAAGAAATGAGGTGCTCTCAACCTTTTTTAGAATGGACTTAGTGTCTTGCAGGCAGGACTTGGAAGAATCCTTGAATCTTGTCTTTCCTTAGCAACATGAGACTCATGCTAACCTTTCAGAGTTTTTTTTCTCTAAGGCAGCTAGTGCTTGTAGCAGGGTATGACTTAAGTGAAATCACTTTTAAGAAGACTGTGAGTTGAAGAAACAAGTTTCATGAAGTTACCTATTTGAAAGATTATACTCTGGAAGTAACTGGAATTCTGAAGTGGTACACAAATACTGCATTCCCAGCCTGAGCAAAAATACTGCACAGGGTGTATTACAAATGACTAGTTTTTAGGGCAGGCAGCCAGCAGAGCTTTCTTGTCCTTGTGTACCCTCTTACTCTTTTTCAGTAGACTTGGGGGGGTGGGGGGAGCAACCTCGCTGTACAGGATTAAGACTTAGTGAAATTTTAATTGTGAACATAAAATATGATTCCCATGTATACCATGAGTCTTTCTAGTTGCAAATAAAACAAGGCTTAATTGTTTGAAAGGCTAAAGTGTAGTTATGCAGAGCACTGTTCTCTGGGGATTAACAAAAGTTCTTTATCTGCTGTTGATTCCAGAAGAAAAAGTTTTGAGGTCTTAAATTCCCTTGTAAACTTGAACAAAGGGGTCTCCTTATCAGAAGTGCTAAAACCCAGACTTTCTAACTCATCCACCAAGTGGAACTGGAAGACTTACTGAATACTGCTAAAACTCTAGAAGGCTAGCCCTGTTCCAGACTGTGGTGAGCTGTTGCTGGTCAAAGATAACCATTACTGTATCATTAGGAGGCTAATGGGCCATAGATCTTGAAGTGCTAGTAATCTGTGTAGTGGCTTGGTCTAGATATCTAGGCTGTGATTATTGAACTGCATCTTACTGTGTTGCTTATTTGGGGGGGGGGGGAATGCTAGTGTTTTGACCAGACTACCCAGGTGACAAAGTTAAAACTAATTTCACTCTTAAGTCATGTGTTGCAAGACCAAGTGCTGATAAACTGTCTTTGGTGTTCAACCTAAATTGGTAAGATGCCTTGAATAAATGCTTACTTCCAGGTGCAGATGTACTATTATTATCTAAACTGTATTGTTATTAACTCTTACCTAGATAAAATCAAGATGTCTTCAGGAAAGGCTTTCATTGGAAAACCAGCCCCTGACTTCACTGCCACGGCTGTAATGCCAGATGGACAATTCAAAGACATCAAACTCTCTGACTATAAAGGTAAGCTTATGTGCTTCTCTAATTACACAGATATAATCTGGTCATATGCAGGAGTGGAGGGCATCTAAGGATACATCTTGATTTGGTTTTGAAGTAATAGCGACCACTTGACAGTAGACTGAACTACACAACTTGTGCAGTGGTTCTCAGTGATGGCTGGACTAAACTTGGGAAGCTGTCAGCAGCATGGCTGAATGTCCCAGCTATGATAATTGCTGCTAATTAGCATAAAACTCCTCTAAACTGTAATCTTGGATCAGGCTTATTTGTCCTGTCTATCATACTAGGAGACTGATGTAACATCTCCAAACTATGTGGAACAGCAAAACCTTCTCTTGTAGGCTGTCAATGGAAAGTAGATTCTTTCCTCTAACCAATGAAGTTCCTTCCTCTAGAGTACTGGCAAAATGTTTGCCTTGCCGAAAAAGCTTGCTAAAATCAAAGGTAAAGCCTGAAGTATTCAAGTACTAATGTGGATGGCTTTAGAAAGGCATTTCTAATGAAGGTGTGGCTCTCAGGTTGCATGAGGGTGGTGAGTAGGTATAGGCTAGTAACCCACTCAATTAAAATGTCTCCTTGGCTTGTAGCCTTTCACGCCCATGGTGTTCTTGCACTCTGTTAGTAGTCAACCATAGGGTCTTCTAGTGTAGGTACTAGGTGTACTCTGGGCAGGCCTATGGGAGTAGACCCAGGAGACAGGCGTTCCCTGTCAAATTTGACAGTCTGGTTTTGGAGACTTCAGTTGGGTAAGGTTCTGTGTTATTAGCTGTAGAGTGGCCTTGAAGACTGTTGTAGATGGTATTTGGCTGAAGTATAAATCCCCTGGGTGCTTTATGGGCTTGCCACCTACATAGCCAGTCTTAAAATAGAGGCATCTGTAGTTTGCCATTTAATCTTCAAAGGTAGTGTTGTGTCAAGCCCTTTCTCCTCTATCAATATTTGAATGGTTGATACTGAATATGACAGCTCTTATAAAGGTAAGAGATTAACTGGTTATACTGCTCTTCCAGGAAAATATGTTGTGTTCTTCTTCTACCCACTGGACTTCACTTTTGTCTGTCCAACTGAAATTATTGCATACAGTGACAAAGCTGATGAATTCAAGAAAATTAACTGTGAAGTAATTGGAGCATCTGTTGACTCTCACTTTTGTCACCTTGCCTGGTAAGAATCAGCCTTTTAACCTAATGGGATGTTTGGCCTGGTATCAGTTCTTGCAGGAACTGAATCCTGAGTGTATTCAAACTTGCTTATTGAAGTATCAAATAAAGGCACTTGGGAAGTGTTGGTAGTGCCAGGTGCTTCTGAACAGAACTGAGCATACTGTTCAGTTCTTTTGTCTCATGGCAGACTGAGTATGATATTGCAGAAAGGATCAGCTTCTGTTGTACCTTATACTTTATTCTGAACTGTGCATATCTTTAACATTTAAACTTCCTTCTTCTAGGATCAACACTCCTAAGAAACAAGGTGGTTTGGGTACTATGAAAATCCCATTGATTTCTGACACAAAACGTGCCATTGCCAAAGAATATGGAGTACTTAAAGAGGATGAAGGTATTGCATACAGGTAATAAGCAAGAAGGTAAACTTGCTGTTAGTCTTATGTTGCAATACATGGAGCATGTCACATGAACAGAGTTTGCATATACTTGAACACTTGCAGCAAGCTGAAGCTATTAGCTATTCTAATAAACTATTAGCTATTCTAGTAAACTACTTTAAGCTATCAAACACTCCTACAAGGGGAGATGCTACTTGGTTCTCCTTAGTGTTTAGACTTTACATGGTTTTGGTAAGCTTAGATAAATGCCTGCTGCTTCCCTTTAATTACCTATCTGCACAGTGCAGGAGTCTCGTGCAGGTGAGCTTCTGCAAACATTGGTCATGCAAGACCTACATAGTTGTGAAGGTGATTACAGGTACTTAGTCTAGCAGTTAAAGTACAGATTAATTAAAACCCAAGCCTTATCTCTTAGTTGACTGTTCAGTTAAAGTTGCTGAGGGAGCTGAACTTCTGCTAACTCTTAACATGACTTTGGAGAACTAACCGATGAGCCATTGCTGTGGGTTGTTTTTGAGAATGGTGTGTGTAGTTTTTCTTTGAATGTAAGAATGCCTCTCCTCCAATTCACTTTTTTCTTGGGTTTATCTTCCATTTTGTTTTTCCACTAGTATCTTTCTTAAATAGGAAGTGTTGCTTTCCTGCATTAGTGTTTTGACTTACCTCCTGTCCCTCCTAGTTCCTGCTGAATGTTAGGCTTCCAACTGCTAATGTTTGTGCTATGCATGCACTAAAGGTATTAGTTTTTTAGGAAGACATCAGTAATACTAGATGGCAACTTACTGCCATAATAAAATACTGAACTTGAGTTTTTGAAACATGCTTCAGTCTAATCATTCTTTGAAAAGCTGCATTTAACTTTAGGGCTGTTTTTTTAGGGGTCTGTTCATTATTGATGAGAAGGGGATCTTGAGGCAGATAACAATCAATGATCTTCCTGTTGGCCGTTCTGTTGATGAAACCCTCAGACTTGTCCAGGCATTCCAGTTTACAGATAAACATGGAGAAGGTGAGAGTTCTTCCTCTTTCTAATATTAAATGTTTTTTCTAGAGAACAGTATTAACTAGGCAGGTTAAATCAAGGTTTACTGAAAGGTACTAAGTACATGTATCTTTCTGTGCCCAGCAAGTAATTGTGCCTCTTGAAATGCAGCTGGTTCTGTAAAGCTACTTACTGAAGGACACCATAGTGCTATATTTATTTTATTCTAGTTAATTGTCCATTGATTACTTGCTAATGTTGAAATATCACTTAAATCAATTTGGTGCCAGATGTCTTGTTGAGTACATAGCAGTTTTCTCTCTTTCAATTAGACACAGAAAATACTTGAGGCAGAAATTAAGAACATGTAATTAACTTAGCCTGCAAGGGTCAGCATAACTTAGATTCTGCTTTCAGATTTGGTAGGTTGAGACTGTCAGTACTAATGCAATGTTTTATGCAGTCTGTTACACAAAGCATTTGAATTCCCAGAAAGCCTGCTGCTCTTTGGCCTCACTACACACAGACACAACTGTAGTGAGGGGAGAATAGATGAGTCTTTGTTCCCCATAGTTCAAGAGTGATAAGGTGCTTGAGGCTGGTAGCTTTTCTGTAGGAATTAAAAAAAAAAAAAAGGCACTGCAGATAAAAGGTTTGAGCCAGGTTATGGAAACTCAAAATTGCTGTGTAGGTATTCGTAGTCTTTAGCTGTCATTAGTTAATGACATGTGTTGCTGCTGGTCATACTTAACTTGCTTCAGAACTGGTAAAACAATGGCAGATTTTATTAAAACAAGCTGCTATTGTGGCTATGCCATAGCCTGAAGAGAGTCAGCGTTTCTGAACTTGTATGCCATCCTCTGTCAGCTGAGGAGACATCCCAAATTTGATGATGGAGCAGTCACATGTCATGCAAATTAAGCCTTTTGGGGTTTACTATGCCCTGGAGTAGTCAAAAGCTTTTCCTCCAGAACTAGGACTGCAGTCTCATCTAAACAAGGATAGACCAGAGTAAGGTGTGTAGCAACACTCAGAAGCTGAGAATACTATAACTAAAAGGGCCAGTCTTGTGTGGAGCGTGCATTAAGCCTTGCATGGCTGTATACAAGGAAGGCTGTGTCCAAAAAATGCTGCTTAGGATTCACTGCAATTTTGGGGCCATGCAACCTCTGCATCTTGGTGGCCTTCTGATAGTTCCCCTCTAGATAGGGGAACTAGAGACAGTTTAACTCATCTTCCCCTCCCCATTAAACTGGAGAATGGGATTAGGATTGATTAAAGATAAGGAGAATATAGACTTGACTGGATCCAAGGAGATAAGTGTACTGTAATAGTTGTACAGCCTTCTGACCCAGGCTGCTGGAGTTGGTGTTACCTTGCTGTTGAGCCTCTATGAAGCTTTTAAGCAGGGTGGGGAGGGGTGCATCTGTAAAGAGCTCACTGCTCCATGGGCAAACACCTGGTTCTTGGGTGCTACTACCTAGTGAACAAATGGAAATGAGTAAAATTAAAAAAAAAAGCCATACTGAATAATGCACCTTCTGTATGTTGTGAAGATGTATACATGTTTTGAGTTGCTAGTTTGCTTTAATGTTGTATAAAACATGTTCTGCAGGAGCAGCTGGTAAGACTTAAACATTCTTATCATTTCAGTGTGCCCAGCTGGCTGGAAGCCTGGCAGTGACACAATCAAGCCTGATGTTCAGAAAAGTAAAGAGTATTTCTCCAAGCAGAAATAAACTTTCAGTCTGAGTGGAAATTAGTATGCCTTACGTAAAGAGCAAGCATCAGTTACTGAACTTTGAGTCATTGCATCTGAGTCAAGGGATCATGCTATAGGTATAAACAGTAACTTTTTTACTTGACGGAAAGTTTGTCCTGTTGACACCACCTTCATAGAAAATCTTAATGATCAATATCTGTACATCAAGCCCTGTGACTTTAGTGACAATGCAGTGTATGTGGTTAGCCATGTGTTGCATATAGAGCAGTGGTATCCTTTTGTAACTCAATTAAACTTGTGGAAAGAGCATACTGTCTACTGTTCTTATGTGTAGTCATCAGGAGACCTGAAAGCAATGCAGTCTGCACTTCTGAAAGCTCTGTCTACTGATCTGTCTGTAGACATCTCAATTCCTAAAGGTGTTTTACAGCTCTGTTAGAATGGGGATACTAACACTTAGTTTTCATGTCACAATAGTAAAGTACTCTTTATACTCTTCATGACTTTGCTACTAGGTAGAGGAACATGGTTTGATACTAGTCTGTCAGACTTATGCTCTGGGCACTGTAACATTGCTTGAAGCATAAATGTGACTGACAAAGGCTGAGTATATTCTCATGCACTGTGTCAATTTACTGATTTCTGCATCCACTTTGGTGAAAACTATGACTGTTCATACTAAATTTTTGGGAATCCAACACTCAGTTTGAGCACCATCTGTACAGGAGTGGAAGACTGGGCTTTCTGGAAAGCAAACTTCCTTATGTATGCAACATTCATCCCTAGTCTCTCCTACTACATGGAATGGGAGTGAGAATATGCCAGTTATCCATTAGCTTGTAGTCATATGATTAAGATCAAAAGAAGGGTGGCACTATAAAATCTGGTACTTGGATGTGTTCAGCCTTGTCTTTAATCTGATTATGTACATACTGTGAAGGCACATGACTATGGCCTTAAGTTACACTAAAGCTGTGTCTGCTGTGAGGCTTCATGGTTAAAGGTGGCTTGTAATAAAGTCCTGAACTTCGGAGCTGAGGGTTTGAGGAAGGAGCTATTGCCTAGCAATATAAGTGAGTTAGAACCCTGTGATCTTTATGTACTTGTAAAGATTAAACTCTTAAAGGCCAAGACCTTGCATCTATCTTCAGCTCCTCAAGTAGTAAACAAGTTCTGTCCTGCTTAAAGTGAGCAATAACAAAGCTGAGGCCCAGGGCTACTTACATGAGTCAGAAGTGAAAGTTGCATGCCTTGAGTAGTAAACTTTTCTTTTGCAGTCAGAAAAGTAAGTTATTGCAGAGGCCTTACTACCAAATACTGCAATAGCTAATCCCCTGGGTCTTGCTTAAGTGCCACAAATCTTCCTGAAGATATGTGAAAGTGATGTGTAGTTGGATCACTTTTGCTTAGTATTTAAAAGTCTAAATTACTATTCTCATCAAGATAACAAATGAGGCTAACATCCTAGGGTGGTGTTCAGAAGTAACAGGAGCATTTATATATATATATAGGATATGGTTCAAGGTAAGTGAATGAATACTGATTGGTATGGATGAGCACAAAGTTATCTTTGTCTATCAAACTTCCTTTCCTAGCAAATGAAAAGGAGTAAAGTCAGGGCTAATCTAATGTAAAACTTACCTTAGTTGTATCTAGCTATATTAGCCTTGAAATGTTAAAAAACTGATTACAGCAGTTCTTTGGAGGGTACAGTATTAGTGGAGTCTAGTCCTGGGGCATGGGGATCTTTACCCTGATGATGTAACTAAAGTGACTCCTGTTCCTATTCAGAAGTAAAATTGTGCCCGTTTTGACTGGGCTATTACATCATATAATGCTATCTGGAGTCCTAACTCCTGATAGCATGGCAAATAAGGCTGTTTTGTGCCTGGACTGAGGGCCTTTACATTAATGCCCAAGTTCAGCCCCTCACCATGACATAAACGGCCTTTCTCAAATCCTTCAAGTGTATTTGCTGTTCAAATGTAAAAAAAGCGTTTTAAGAACAGGCTTTTCTCTTGCCTACACTATGTCTTAGGGGATAAAGGGCTTCTTTCACGTTCTGGTCGTGGAGCTCCCTCCCAAAAGGAAGAGGGAGTCTTCATGCGCCCATCCCAGGCCCTCGGAGGAAGGGGTGGGGTGGGGGGGGGTGTGTGTCTGACGGCGGCGGAGCGCCCCGCTCCTCCCGGCTCAGGCGGAAGCCCCGACCCCGCAGCCCGCCGCTCCTCAGCGGACCGGGCTGCCCTCGCCTCCCCCACCGCAGGCGCCCGCGCTTTTCCAACGGCTGCCGCTGCTCCCGCCCCCGCCGGCGAGCGCAGAGGCCGGGGATTGGCTGCGGTGGGGGAGCGCGGGCCGTGCCCCGCCTCCCTGCGGGCCGTCGAGCGGCGGGGAGCAGCGGCGTCCTCGGCGTGCGGCGGTGCCGGCTGCTGCTGAAGGTGGTCAGCGTGGCCCTGGTGGGAGGTCTGGGCGTGGGAATGTGCCGTAAAAATACCTGCTGTCTTAATTTACTTAACCAGCTCCTCTGATGTAACGTGTTTCGTTTATCTGATGCACTGTTTCCTTTGCATACTGGTCGTGTGGAGACTCAAGTTCTGACAGGAAGATTTGATTAGCTGTTGGCATTCACCCTCGCTGCTAGCATAGTTGTGTTCACTTCCGCTTTTAGTGATGCTAAATGTCCAACAGCATATTTTTAATACCTCCCACCTTTTAAATGTCCCAGTAGTAATAGTTGTATTCATGTGTTTATTTTCCTGTTTTGAAAAGTGATTAATCTCACCAGCTACTGAAGTAGCTGTTAATTAAAAAAAGTGACTGAGAAAAGCATTTCAGTTATAATTGGTCTGCTGCTGTCCTCTTGGAGTTGGTACACTGAGAAACTACTAACAGTATGTACTTAAACATTATAGTCTCTGTTGAATGATGACAATGTGGAAAGTCAAAACAGCCAAGAAACAAAATACCTGTGGGTTAGGAACTGTATTATATGTTTACACCAAATGATTGACTGTGGGAATTAATGCAATTAAACTTTTTTTTTATTATTCTTCAGCCACGTGAGGCATTTGTGGGAATGTTTGCCACGCTGCCATTTTAATGTTTCAGAGAGTATAACACACAAAATGGGTAACACACAAAACTTCAAATCAAGAAGAGTCTGGGTTTATTTCTTTGCTTAAACTCAACATTGATTCAGATGCAGCTTGGAATTTCCATTCAGTGTTCTGGGGCTTACACCCCACTCCTATTATTGTGACATCTTAGACTGGTGTAATTTTTATGATATTCAAATAACAAATCATTTATGGAGAAACGTTTTTCATGTACCAAGATGCATATTGTATTTTCATGACAGTTACAAACTCGTTTTGCTTTCATGATCAATGGGTGCCATATTTTCCGGTGATGTAAAAACACATCAGCAATTCTTATTTTTGGTGACAAGACTGATAGCTGTTGCAGTGTCGTGTACTGCTTAGTGGGATTTTCCCTGAAGATGAATGCAGCAGATGCTCTTTAGAAAGGACATAATATTGAATGTGATCTTTGCTTTTTTTTTTAATGTGTGAGTGATTGCACATCTTTTTTTCTAGTTTATTATAAGGTGCTTATTAGAAAAATAACCTTGTATTCATTAATTTCTTTAGAATACCTTACTCAGAATAGTCAGATGAAGGGAAACTGAAATACATCTTACTGTGTCTCTTTTTCATTTCTCTTTATTTGTAGCTGATTACTATGATTACTGGGGGTTTATATAACCGGCTTGCTGCTTTGCAAAAGAACGTTTTACAAGCATATGAAGTTTTAAGATAATCCCTGAAAAATTATTTGAATCAGTTTAAATACCTGTATGTATATCTTACAGATTTTTACAGAAATTTATGATACTATATTCCCCTCAAAAGCAGAGCACCAATGGAAACAAATGTACTAGCAGTCATCTACTGGCAATATGATAAAGAAATTTGCTATATTTTAATATATTCTTGTTTTTGAGGGCTGAACTACACAGCACCAGGTGTTTACACTGGTAAGCAGCTATAGTAGTTGTAATAATATATATGGGATTTTATCTGTTTGGTGAGATCTGTAAAACTGTTAAAACTGTATAATGAAATATTATTTCTAAATTGTATGCAACAGTAGTTAACAAGAGCAAACCCTTGTCAGTCTTTGAAACTGAACTTTAACAGCTGTGGTGAAGTAGCCCTGACATCACCTCTCAGGTGGTGGGATCTTGCCCTCAAAATAAATGGCAAAGGTCCTGTTCACTGTAGTTTTACAGACAATGGCTTTAGGTACTGGTTGGTCTGATCTTACTGAACACTGAGTAAAAGTGGAAGGAAATTAATCTTCTACACATTGCGTTCTTTGTATATTATCTAAAATTAAGAGTATTTACTCCCTTATTTTTGTGATAGATATCTGTAAGTTTTCAAAGAGAATAGCATTTGTGCACAAGCATCAACAGGAATTTTTTTTGGTGTGTAATACAAAACAGTGCATCAGACTTAAATTCTATACATTATAAGTTTATCATAGAATGTGATTTTTTGATATTTGACATACAGAACCTAACCTTTACTAGATTTTGTACATCTTTTATGAGCATGTTATTCCAAAATTAACAACAGTATATTTATTTTTAGATGTTTATAAGAAAAAAAAAATTGCTTAGTAAAGTTTAAAGAATTAGCACTTTGTTACAAATGAGTATCTCACTGGTTTTGAAAAATACTCGTAAGAAGTTACTAAATTAAAAAAGTGCTATTTTCTTAACAAATGCTCCAGCCTTTTTATCAGACCTTTGATGAATAGTTTATCGGATTGTCCAACAAATCAATACAGTTCAAAGAACAAAAGCAAGTAGCTTACACAGGTATTGCAAAATGATGCACTTTGGTTAGGAAAGCATGTTTACAAAAGCCCCACAACTGTACTTTTAAGTAATACTACATCAAAACAACAGTCATGTGAAGATTATGTTAAAATAATGTGGTTTCTCATATTAATAGTTTGAAAATTATAATATATATCCTCTGTGAAATTTTCAGCGGGTCTGATGTTCAGTATTAAATGACAGCCTGTGTAAATACATATTCTGAAGTATCTTGCTAGACAGATAGAGGACTTAAAACAGAAACGTCATGGTTCTACTTTGCAAAGGGAGAAATGAGGTTAGTGCAGAGGAGTGGTGTGAAGCCATAGAATAGTTAGCTCTGTCCAGCGTGTACTAGTAGGAATGCAGCACAATTGGACATCAATTCACAAACTGTGTTAAAGATGTCACTGGGGTTTTTTTTTTGATACAAATTAATGGCACATACAAAAAGAACACTAAATGAGGAAATCAAATAGCAGGTATCTTTTTGATCACAATATATTACCTTCTATTTTTTAATACTAGAAGAGAAAAAACAGATGCATTTGCCTTTAATGTACAGTCAGAACTGATTTTACTTTGGCTGTCCACACGTCTGTGTTTGTATCGGGTCACTAGTCAGCATCTTCACCTGTAACATTGGTATAATTTAAGCACCTCACAGAATATAGGAGTATGATACTACAGAATGGCTTTACAGGCCAAAACCTGTGCAAATCAAACGACTGTGTGTAATCAATTAATCTGCGCTGCACACACTTATGTAGCTGCAGGAGAACAGGTTGCCATCATGCTGTGAATTGTTTGCAGTGCTCCTGAACAAGGGATGTGCCTGTGGTAAGCTCTTCTCACCACACCTAGTGATGATAGGCTTGGACTTTAATGTGAAACTTGGCTCTTTCACCTGAAACTTAAATCATTATACATATTATGGGACACGTGAATTTAGAATGCTTCTGTGCAAGGTACCACTTGACTATTATCTATATGAATATATGCGAAGTCTTCAAGATTGCACTGTCTTCTGAAAATGTGAGTCCAGTAGGTTTATGTTCCATATTCTATAGCAACATATTTTTGAAGTATCTGCACTGACAAATGAGATTAATATCCTTTGTCAAGAGAGAAAAAAAATCTTTAATACACAATTAATAAAACTTAATGTAATTTAAAACTAATGTATTTAATCAAATTAACTTTTCACAAAAATAAGTTAATTTCTTTTTCATTTTTATTGCTGTAGTTTTATATTTTAGAAGAAGAGCTTGTTAAAAAAAGGTTGAAGCAGCAGTGAATGATTCAAGACGACTAGTCAGAACAATACTGGAAAAAAGGTTATGACATGAAATTAAAACCTAAAACTAGCTAATTCCTTTAAAAGGAATAAGAGGTTTTATGCATTCATAGAAAAATTAATGATTCTGCATAAATTTAACATTCTGTAGGGTATTTTTCAACCCAGAAATTCCCCCCATCTCTTCCTTTAATTTATTTACAGGAATTCTCCTATCCCATGCTTTGTTTTACATGAGGGGAAAAAAAACCAGGGCAACCTAGTGTAAAGGTGTGTGACTTCCAGAAACTTTGAAGAACTAAAAAAATCAAATTCTCTTTCAAAATTTCCTTTACGAAGTATTTTTGGAAAATAAAACATATGCAGTTATTAAAAATAAAATTGCTCACTGAATTATGTACAAACATCAAAAATAACATAAAATGAGAAAAGTATTCTAGGTAGACTATTAATGAATGGTAGTTATGTAATTTATTTTTTCAGGAAGTAGCCATTTCACATACTTTTATACATATATAATCAAATTTTGAAGATTGTGGTATATCACTGGAGAGATTTTAAACATTCCACTAAAATATCTTATTGCTTATTCTGTGATAATTTTTTGTCAATTTTTCCACCATATTTCCCATTATTATATTTCAGTTATTGAAAAAAAAAAAACACACCCCATTTTTTTCATCTGAAGTGCTGTTTTTCTATGTATTGTGAACATCTATCTGTTTTTCAGTCACAGAGAAAAGAAAGGCACATTTGTGTTCCTTGGTTCTTTCTGTTTCCTCCTTGAAAACCTAGAAGGGAAGTGCTCCGTTTGCTTTCTGAAGCAAACATGATTGATGATCTGTCACAGGATATATGATGTGACAGGAAGCCAACTTAACAGCAAAAAAGTCTCATGAATACATTTGTCTGTTTTGGTAGATGAATTTGTGAAAGTTAAGGTTGCACAGGTACAGCTGGGCTCTCTGCTGCAGTAGACAGCAAAACCCACTTCCCCTGAGAGGAGGAACTTCGGAACTGTTGCCACTTAAATCTGTATTCAAAGCTAACTTTTTAAATTTGCTTTTTGCACGGGGCTGAACAAAGACTGCTGATAACCACAGTGGCGCTGATCAGTAGCTGCCACTGCTTGTTTTCAGAAATACGGAAGTCTTTACTCAGATTTTTTTTTTTTTGTCTAATTCAAGTCACTGTGCATTTTCAGTAATTTAACCCATGTTAAATAGTAGCTACACCACAAAAAACTTTGGTCACAAATGAATAAAATACCATGTATACTATAGCGAATCAGTAAAATAATGCTTCTGACCCACAGGAGGGCAATGTAGCCCTATTAAAACAAACACCAAAACTGCATCTTTAAAAAAAAAAAAAAAAAGGGCAAACAAAAAAACCCAGAAGAGGGTACTACTCTCATAAGGTTGGCTATTTTTGTCTGACACACCAGCACTGACTTATACAGCAAACCATCTTTAGTCTTCCATAGTTTAGAGGAAGACAGGACTGTTACAAGCCATCCTTTTTACAGGAGAAGGAAATAAGGCAATTATCAGGAATTAAGTTTGCCAAACTCTACTTCATACCCCAAACAAATATTAGTGCTCATTCTTGTACTGCTGAGATGTAACTGATTTAACCGGTAGGAAAAAAAAAAGTTTTTCCCTTTCTGAGCAATAATCCTGATGGCTGCTTGTCACCAGATTAGGTTGTGCTTTGCATTTAATCAGTATTTTCTATCACATCTTTACTCTTAATAAAAATCTCAGTTATTTTAAAGTTCATGAAGTGAAAAAAAGGAAATTTTAACTGAAGGAGAAGACGAATTATAAATGTTATGTGCATGAAAACATTACAAATTTGCTAATTCTCCATAGAATATTTTATTAGCTTGAAATATACTGAAGATCTTGTTGCTAAAACTGAATTCAAATTCAAGTAGCTTTTAATTTTTTTTTCACTGTTCAGCTCTTGCATTATATTGAGGTTATATTGAGGAAAAAAGATACTTTAATAAATGCTTAAAAATTAGGATTTAGTGAAAAACTTACTTGTCTAAAAATATAAAATGTGATACTTGAACTAGTAAATCTATCTAAGTATTTGCAATTACTTGTTTGACATTTGCAAATGCTGAAAATAAGAATGTCTTCACAATGCCTCAGGATCCAAGAATGATCCGTTCCTCACCATGTCTAGTCTTGTCCCAAGAGATAAGTCAAACAGGTTCTCAAACGTCAATTTTCTAAGACAAAGACCATTATACTCCAACCAGCAAGAAAAGAAAATTACTAGCTGCAGCTGTGGATCTCAGTGACCTGGCTAAGAGAAAGCCAGTAAGAACCAATCCAGTTCACTCCAAAGTTACTGTAGTAGGAAAGGATATGTTATTAAATATTTGTACACCATTCTGCCTGACATAACTATATTGCCAGAAGCACAAAGAACACAGATTTACCCTCACCATGACTCAGTATTCACTAATATGTTTTAACAAAAAAGAATTCCAGCACTTACAGGTATTACTTTGAAGTTACTGAGGGAAAATCCCTCAATTATCAGCTATGTATCGCTGGACATCTTCAATTTTTGTTACTGCAAGAACAGAGGAAAAAATCAAAGTGCGCTGTCATGCGCTTGCTGTTAAATGATCTTGGTGAAAAGACCCCGTAAAGATAAACGTTTATTAGACTTATTCATAATGTGCTGTATGTTTTAATTTTGATATCCCAGATGAGCCTGCCATAACGCTTTACTAACTTCTACTAAGATAACTAACTTTTTCTTTTGTTATCAGATACTGGATTCTATGTGTCTTGGGAAGCTCACTATTTTCAGTATGTTAAAAACGGAGTGATCAATTCTCACTTTAATATCTTTAGCTCTCCACAAGTTAATCATTGCATTGCTTAAATAAAAATACTCAGTACTGAGGGTTACTTACAATTTTATTAACCAAAATACCATCTGAAGAGAAATAAATTACAAACATTGAAATGAAATGGATATGGTAATCTGTTTAATAAATAAACTAAGACAAAATATTAAACATATATAAGAAATCAACCCCAAAATAGCAAAATATTTTACTTTAAATTGTAATGTAAAAAGATACATCAGATTCCATTCTGTATGTATCCTTCTAAGAGAATCAGTATTTTGTACATATTACTAATATGAACCATTAACTTAAGTCCCTGTTAAATTACAGTTCAGTTGGAAAGTTCTGGAAGGTCAACCAACATTTAAACCAGAAATACTTCTATAACAAAAGAACAGAATTTAAACAAATTTCATTATTTTGCTTAAATTAAAAATCACGATACCACTACCACACAGTAAGTCAGGTGTCTGCCTTAGATGTGGTGAACAAAGCATGGAAAGCAACAAAGACTGTTGTGTAACAGCAAGTACACTGAACAAACCCAGCGATCACATGCTCACTGCTCTGTTCACAGGAGAACAAACTGGTTACACTGAATTTTGATTATGCTTATTTAGTATATAGACTATGAAAAATTATATCAAGCAGTGACTTATTGTGAGGGCAACCTTAGTGTTTGGGTCTCCAACAGGTATGAAGAATCACGAAATAAAATAAAAAGAAAGGGCTCAGTTCTGCAAAGTGAGTATATTTGCATCATCATGTTGACATCAAGGAAAGGGAAAAAGTGCTTAGCGATTTGCAGCATTGCACTGCAGTCAAGTAGCAAGTCCCACAAAATACTATTTTAATTTATTATAATATATTATTTTAATGAGGCCTGAGCCTCAAAGTGCTCTAAGATAAATTAATTCCTGATTCCTGCTGCCATTGTAACCTCTGAACAAATCTAACAGGACAAAGTAATCTAAAAAAAATGTTATGTTTCTGTCTGAAGGTGTTTTATCCAGCAATATAAGTAACCTGAACAGCATGAATATTTTCCCTTTTTTCTCCTCTGCTTGCTTGCCTGTACATGTGACAATGCTTCATGCAATGGTTTTTATGTGCGTGCAGGTTTATGATCTCCCCCATATGGAAAGTACAACCAGAAACTATGGCAGTAAAACTGCAGTATGTGCTGGCATGGCACTGAAAAATGTTTTAAATTCGAACCTCATCTACCTAAGAAAAAGGTCATGAGAACTGATTTTTTCAGTCAGTTACCTTAATATGAGTAAAAACTCCTCTCACATTGACATTATTCAGCACCCTTCTGAAGATTGTAGTCAGCTGCTCTATACAGTGGATAAGTGCTTAAAACTGACCTAAAGACATCACCTTGTTCTGAGAAGCTGATCCTGGGTGAAAAGGAAATACATCAGACTCAAGCTGTGACCAATACTGTCCCTTTCCCTTTTGGAACTACCTTGAAGGAGGCAGCTGCTGTTGGGTGTGTTTTGCTCACTCCTGCTCCATGTGCAGGACCACACTACTCAATGAAACTATCTCTGGAGATTTGTCTTTTGGAGGTTAAGGAAAGGAGACATTACAAGATTTCTTAATTAAATTAAGGCAGCTTCACTGCAAGTGAGGGAATACAGGACAAATTTTCTTTCTGAGGAAGGCAAGACTTAAAAGACTGAACATTGATTCCCCAGGGAGGGCTATGACACAGGGTAATAAAATGCTGGATACATCTAAAAAAAGTATCTGTTCTGAGTTCAGATGAAAAAAAGTCAGGGTACAATGACTGAAAATTAACTTCTTTACTCTTACACAGAATAAACCCAAAACATTTGGAAAGAAAATTATTGAGAACAAAAATGACTTTTCTAATGAGCAGCACAGGTTTTCTACTTGCCAGGGTGTCTGAACTTTTCCCAACCAAAGGCTAATCGGCATCTTACCAGACTCCCAAAAAGACACACCAAATCAGCAACAGCACAGAATGGACTGCTCCCGCCTTCTTCCAGACCACAAGTGCTATGATGCAGTGCTCCCTCTTATTCTGAGAAGCTGACGTTTGGATTGAGACGCTGCACACACTGCTTGGATTTGCCATCTCTGTATCAGCATGCCCTCCTCCTCAGCACCGTGGAAAAGAAGGTGCTGATGAGTTACAGTTTGCTTGCCCTCTGTCCTGCCATGCAGCCATGTTACTTAGTGAAATGTGCTTCTCTGGGCTTCTTGTGTCAGCCCTAGCAGTCTGAATCTCTCCGCTGGAGGAGTGGCAAAGTAGGCTTTTTGCTCCTCTGAGTACCTTTCCTTCACTTCAATTATGTCCCTGTAGCGGCCGTCCTGCCAGTGGAAATTGAATTGCTCCAGCAACTCAATTCTTTTCTCCTCTGTGCTCACACAGTCAACAGGGGCAAACTGTTCCAGGAACGGTACCTGAATATCTGGGAACAGGAGGAGACCCCGGATAGCAAACCAACCACCATACTTGGGATGGATACATACGCCATAGATCTTCTGGAAGGAAAAAAGGATCTAGGATGTCTCATTTTGTCTTTAGTAATAGTTAGAGTTCAAAGCATCAAGCTTTGATGCAACTTCTCATACTCCTAGACCTCTGTTGGAGTGCTATGGAGAGAAGAAAGGAAAGCTCTTTCCTGAACCTGTGGCTTCAAGGACTGCATTTCATTCCCTTTTTCCTGTGCCCACACACACCACCCTGTAATGTGGGGAGAGGTCCCTTTCTGAAAATCTAACACAGAAATTAACCACAGTGCAATTTTTTTTTTTATTTATAATGCTCCAAGCAACAGGTCTTCTTTTACACTGAAATTTATTCTCCTAAGTAGGTTTAATAGATCAAGCTATTCTTCTCCATGTATGCATCTCCCTACCACCCCGAAGAACCCTGGAAGCTTCTGATTCCTGTCTGAAACACTTTATGCATCTATATGTGATCTGGACTTTGTATTTTCCTGCAGGAAGAACTAGTGAGTAAACAATAGTTGTACAATTCAGTGATTGCAGTTCAGTGGTTTTTCCCAGACTGTGTTTCTGTCTCACCTTTTTACCCCAAGGATCAAGCTTCACATCCTTCCTTTGGTAGTAATATGCAGCTCCAGCAACATGGGCAGCTGTCTGTGCCAAGAACTTGGGCTTTCGGCTTGGCAGGATCTCATAATCAAAGATGATGTCCACCTTCTGGTCGGGGAATTTCTGGGAAAATTAAAAAACATCAGCCCAGGCTCATGGAAAAAGATTTGCCACTACAGAAGTACTGGATGCTAGCAAATCAGGCACATGAGAAGCCTGCAGTTTTCCACATCCTGCTACTGAAATCTATCAGCATGCTTGTGGCCTTGGGTTTTCAAACTATGATTGTAAAGCACTCTGCATAGCTACAGGTTGTAATGGCAAAGAGACAGAATATGCAAGTAAAGCAGGTAAACAGCCTGTTGATGCTCTCAGTAAGAATTACCATCACAAATAATGCTTTACCCTTCTCAAGAGCAGGGGTGTAGTCAATCAAATTCAGCATTATACAATTATGTATGGAAGATCAGTCTGGCCTAAGCACTTAGCTATGATGAGTGCTCTAAAGATAATGGAAGGCTGAGACATACATAAAGTTGATAAGGGGGATTCATACTGGAATGTGGAACGTCTAATCAAGAATTACTGTCCTTGGGAGTGAAGCACATCCTGGTGAAATATGTAAGCTAATTAAGATGTTTTTGGAACAATCTGAAACTACTAGTAGAAGTGTGATAAGGAGCACCCTCATGCGAACTATCCTCATTATAATACTAAAAATCACACCCCTTGAGCTGGAGACCCTGGCCCAAGCAGAGACCCCTCACCTTTGAGCATGCGCAGAATAGTAAAGTGGTACTGTAGCTTTAAGATTGAGACAAGAAAATGTAGACCAATAGAAAACTGCTTTGCATAATTACTTACGCATATGTATAACTAGACTGTATAAATATTATACCTGCATGAACGAGTGGTGTGCTAGCTTTGTGGAGCTACCACCTAGCACCCAGTCTTGCGCAAAACTTGAAATAAACTGGTATCTCGGCTCTGTGTGCGTATTGGTTGCACACTGGGTAACGAACTCCGTTTGTGAGACAACAAGGGCAGGAACTGGGAAGGCTTTGTCTACTGCCCACCCTCGGTTATATGCCACAATAGTAAAAGGAATCGGTATTTCAGGTTCTTACCTCCTTCACACGCGATAAATGATGAGAAACACACTGATCCACAGGATCCCTGATTATTTTTAACCGTTCTTTGTTCACAAAAGGTTTAAGGGCTTTGTCAAACATTGAAGGTGTGCTGAGGACCACGAAGGCCAGTGTGTCATCTGGGTAGGGGAGATGAAAGGCTGGCTGGAGAATAGCGTTGTACCATCCAACCTTTGGCAAAGAAAAACAAATCTCCATTAAAACAGGGACAACACTCTTTTGCTAGTGGGCATGCAGGAATTTTAAAAAGTGGAAAGAAGTATAGCCACCTTCATTTGCAACCCAGATGTGCAGCCTGCCTAGTGCCTTCCATTCAAACCAAGTTGTTTTGCATACTGGGATTTACAGTTTCTGGAAGCTGTACCTTGATGTGAGAGATAAGAATCATCCATTGCATTCAGCTCAAGACTGCTCTTTATCCAGCTCTGCTCAGAAACCGTAGAGGGAAGTATGAGCAACCAGTCTTGCCAATGCAAATCAGACATTTTGGTTTAGATAAAGCTTTTACAAGTTTTTTTTCCTCAGCATCAGCCAGAAAGAAACTGGTGCGTCCATTTTGCTCATGTGACAAGCTGCATGGTTTATTTCTTCAGCAGCAAACATTTATGTATGGAAATGAAGGATGTGAAGCTCCTAGCAGTGCTAGAATCCCCCAGAACCGTCAGCTGTAGCGTGTGGATTGTGACATAGTCACATTTTGATATTTGTTTCCAGGGCTGGATGTGTTATAACACAGTCCAGAAATGAGGGATCAAGCTCAGGGCAGCAGGAAGACATGACCAGAGGGACAGGGCTCAGACCAGCAACTGCCAAGCAGGAGGAGGTAATGACCAAAAACCCCTGCACTCCGCTACTGATGTATTGCACAATAACATCAGTCTTTTTATAGGTTATGACAACTCCCGCTCTCCTGGGATGCCACAAAGACCAGGTCTAACATTCAGCAAGGTGTCAGGTAATGTAACTCTAATATTTAGTCTGAAACTGCAAAATACTGGTCATCTCTAAATATCTGTGAAATGAATCTGAAAGTGACTTTACAGGTGACAGTGGCAGCCAGACCTGCCCATATGGAAACATACAATGAAAACTAAGTTTATTATAAAGATACATTCTTATATCAGCCCCAATTTTTTATCAGTTTTGTGGCTCTTGTTTAAGATGCTGAATTGAGATGTTACAAGAAATTAGAGAGATGTGAATTTAGGGTTTGCTGATTTCCTAGTTTACATCAGTCAGCACACCAGAGCTAGCTGTATGAGAATTAAATCTAGAAAAAGATGCAGCACTATACGGTTTACCTCTGGTAGCTGGAGCCTTTTTGATCTGGGTTTTGCCCCTCATTCTGCTGCTGTCTTTTGAGAAAGTTGTGTTAAATTCTTCTCCAAATTCTGGAGATTTAATTTCTATTAGCACCTCATTCCCTTTTACTTTCTGTCAGATCAAGAATATAGCAGGAAATACAAACATTTCAGGTGACAAATACAACATTCCCTGAGGAGGGGAAGGTCAGGTTTATTGTAGATTGATTTGTATTTGATATTGTAGATTGATTTACTGCAGATTGCCTCTGGAGTGGGCAAAGAAAGAACCCCTAAGTTTGGGTGGAAACTGAGTGTATACAGTACAACACGGGACCGTGGAAGAGGCTGCCTCGGTTGCAAGGGAGAGACCCCTTCAGTGGTCAGAATGAGCCGAGTGTCCGCAGGCCATTTACAAACGGATGAAGTAGCCTGCATTTTAATATACAGGTGCGTCTACATTTAGATTAAAATTTAAGCTTGTTTAGAGGACTTTACTCTCTGTCGGTCCAGATGTATCTTTAACTCTCCTGACCTTATCAGACCAGGACCAACAGAAAGGACCTGAGCAAACCTCTAGCTCGGCGGTGCTCCGCCGGTGCCAAGGCACAGCAATAACCTTGGCCTGCCTTACCGGGCAGGCTGAACAGACCTCTCGGGCTTCCTCGTTAACCCACGCTAGCAGCGGTGCCGCACGGCTCCTTGGGAGCCTTTCTAGCCCCAGCCCGCGAACTGCTGCGCCAAGGCCCGGGCCCCGGTGCGCGGAGGGGAGCTCCCCCTTCCCCCGAGGCAACGGCCGCCCCGTGTGCCGCCCCTGCGCCCGGAGGAGGTGCGTGCGGCGCCGCGGGGCCCCGTCTCCAGCCCGCAGGCACTGGCAGACGGATCGCTTCACCCCCGAGCGGGGCCCGCGGGGCGGAGCGGCGGCGGCCGGGGCTCGGGGAGGCAGTGCCGCCTGCCGTCGGCCGCGCGAGGAGCACGGCGGGCGCCGCGCCGTTCGCACCGGGGCTCGTCCTGCCTGCGCCGGCGGCCCGGGCAGAGCCGGAGGAGGGAGCCTGGCGGCGAAGCAGCCCCCCCACCTGGGGCTGACCGGGGTGGGGGGCGGCAAGGGGGTGGCAAAGGGCCGGCCCTCCGCGGGAGCACTCGCCGCGGGGCCGCCCGGCGGGACCGGCGCCTCGGCCCGGCACCGCACCCCTCAGCGGCGGTAGGGGTCACCCCCGGCTCCGGGAACCGCCGCCGTTCCACACCCCCGCCAACCCCGGGGACGGTGACGTCGCTCTGATTGACGTCACCGCGGGCGACGTCACGGCGAGCTCCGCGTGACGCCAGTACCTTGAAGGCGTGCACCTCGAAGCCGAAGGGGCCCAGGGCGCCGCGGAGCCGCTCCGCCACGCGCCCCTCCATGCCGCCCGCCGCGCGGGGCACGACGGGAAGGGTAGTTCTGACAGCCCGCCGGCGCGCGACTGCGCGCGGGGCACCACGGGAGGCACGGCGGGACCCCCCCCGCACACCGCCGCGTCTCCTAGGAGACGGCCCGCCGCGTAAGGCGCGCTGGGATTTGTAGTGCGCATCGCCCTCCCCTTCCCGCCCCCCCGCCCGGCGGGGACTCCATGTCCCAGCGGGCTCCGCGCGCAGGACCGGGCCTGTGCGGCGCCAGGGGCGGCCCCCGCCTTCCGTCTCGCGGCGGGGCGGCCTGGGCGGGCGCCCCGAGGGAGGGACCGTTACTTTCTCACCGGGGAGGGTGCGGAGGCGGTCATGCGGTAGGGCGTTCACGCAACGCCCTGTCTGCTCCGCTCGCGTGTCCCGGTAGCTGCCGGTGAACTCCTGCTGTCCCCGAGTAGCGCATTGCTCCCGTGGTGGGTCGGTGGTTAGGCTGATAATCTCGGTAGAGGCCTGCCTTTTCTAACGGCTGCGTGTGATTCTGTAGTTCGAGTGGGAAAGGGAAGAATTCCGGTATCTCGATGCGCACCGCGGCCTGTTTGCAAGCTCGCAGCCGAGACGCTAGCTGAGGCAGGTTTAAGGATGCGGCAGGCCCAGGTGGGCTCCTTCCTTCGCAGCCCCTGGTAATGCCTGTTGCTTTCGATTGGCAGTGGGTTTGCAGCTTGACAGACTAGGCCCTGAGAACGCTGTGACTGAGGAGTGCCTGCCTGGCACCCAGCAGCCGTGTCGTACCTGCGTGTGTCTCCCACGCTGGAGCGAGGCAACAGCAGAGCTAGCAGCCGTCCCAAACCAAGGTGATTTGAGGGCTCTGGTGAGATCGCCTCTCTGTTAAGAGCAAGTTTTCCTTGCATAGTTGCACAGTGTGCCCATCCGTGCTATATACCACTTTGCGTTGTGCATATTTTTCTTTCATCATATGCTGTTTGAAAGCCCCACCTTCCTGTGTGGGTGGACGCTGCTCACTAAAATAGTTAGCAAGGCCTCTGCGCTGATAATCCTTTCTCCTTCCCCATCTGAAAGTATGTGTTCTTTGCAGCTTCCCTATTCCACACCAACACATTTGCCACATTGGAGACCAAGCCTCAGATTTGGATCTCCTTACCCTAATCTTTATAGCAGCTTAACATAATCTTTATAGTTCTTGCACAATGTTCTCCAGCTGTTAGTCCTGAGTTTTATGAAGATCTGAGTCCTGAGTTTTATGTCAGGACACCAGATCTGCAAGTTCTTGCGGACAGGACTACTTCAGATATGCAAACTTTCTTTGTGGAGTTCCCTTATATCTTCTAGAGCCCCAAGAGTTGTTTCTTACTGTATCTCTGCCCTCTGTAGGAGGAGGACAGAACAATCCCATCAGTCTTTAGAATTAAGGTTTGTTCTCTCCAAGTCTCCCTGTATTTCCAGCTTCTGAAGTTGAACCAGCCTACTAACTATGTTCTTTCCTGGACTAAGTTATTCTCATACAAAATCTGTTTTTGTCCATCCACTCAGATCATTGAGTCGCTCGAATTGAATCAGTCTGTGAGTTGACTAAAGCAGGATAAAGAGCTCCAGCAGGAGCAGATCAATAAGCTAGAAGGTAGTGAAGGTAAAGGCACTGGAACGGAAGCACTCATGGTTACAAGAGCCTCTTACACAGATCACTTCTTGTCTAGGTTGCTGAAGTCCTGTTGAAGAAACAACAGGCTGTGAATGTAGCCTGGCAAAATGTAGCTCCATCTCCGTGCCAAACAAGTGAGCACAGACAAAGTGTTGGATGCAAGGCAGAAAGGGCTTTTTGAATTTTTCATTTCTTCCTTTGCCTTTTCTTTAGTGATCTGAAAACCTGAGAAGCACCTTTGCTTCCCAGGAGAGAAAATGGACAGTGGGAAACAAAGTTGAAGTGATTTCCTGGAGGGCCACGACCAAGCTTGGTCTAGAGTCAGGTATCCTCACATGTAGTCCTTTGCTGAAACCCTTGTGATGCACAATGTTTAGTCAGCTGGCCAAGTTGCCTTTGAGGGTGGTTAGTTCAAATATTTGAATTCTTAATGTGCATCTTGCTTGGTTTTCTGTCTGAATATAGTGGTCCAGGAAGACAGGGTTTCTATGGTCTGCTGAGCGTACAGCATAGTGGCAGAGGGGAATTCTTGGGCTACTGCTGTATCCTACCTCTGTCAGGGATTGGTATGGGACTGAACCTTGAAACCATCTTACTAGGTGTTCTTTGATCCTATTCTTATCCCTTCTGTCCCAGCAACTGAAGAGCTAGGCTGGGACCTTAACACCTCCTGCCTTTCCTGTTTGCTGTTACAGAGGATGCTCAGTGATTGCAGAACAGCACTTAGAGCAGCTTGGAGGCCTTGCCGAGGAGGACAGAGGAGTTGAAAGGTGAATGCCATAACTAGCAACAGCAAGTGCTTCACCAGCAGTGAGATTGTCCATGTCATTTGTATCCCAATCCCAACAGTCCACAAGAAATAAATGAGATGTCAGTGCTAAGACCTTTGTAGATTCAGGGCTGGTGCAGGGGAGGTACTGGAGGAAAATGTAACTTTTCCCACTTTCTTTAAGCAGTGAAAAACTACTGTGACAAAATGATGAATGTGTGAGGACAGAGTTGGAGCAACTGCAGCATAAAGTCAGTGAGTGGTGGTGTGTTCTGCTCCTCTCATGGTCTGAACTCTGATTCTGCACAGGACAACCTGTTGCTGCCCAAGTGGTCTAGCAGAAACAGCCCCCGGTGGGAAGCACTGTAATGTTCGTTATAGTTGAGGATCTCTGTTCAGGAAAATGAAACCGAGGAACACTGCTGAACAGGCAGTGCTGGAGGAAAAGTAAAGAAGAATACACAGGGCTGCCAAGCTGTGACTCCATGCTGTGCTCTGGGAGAGCTGTGGGAGGAGAACATGCATGGGGTTTGCCTGCAGCCTCTGAATCCACCCTTTGCCTTGGGAGAGATGTGGGTGGATATAGTTCTGTAAGGTTTTGCCTGGCAATAGAGAGATGGAAAATTAGGTGCAGAATGTAGTTTAATCATGGCCTTTTTCTTGGTCTGTGTGAGGTCAAGTTGCTTTACTGCACAGGTCAACAAGAGGAACAAGTATTGAACCAAATGTCTGCAACTGATTAAATTAAGAGAACTCAAAGTTGACACTGCAAGGTGGGCTGCTTTATAGTCACATCTTGTCCTGGTTTTGGCTGGGATAGAGTTAATTTTCTTTATAGTAGCTAGTATGGGGCTATGTTTTGGATTTGTGCTGGAAACAGTGTTGATAACACACTGATGTTTTAGTTGTTGCTAAGTAATGTTTACACTAGTCAAGGACTTTTCAGCTTCCCATGCTCTGCCAGGCGCACAAGAAGCCAGGAGGGGGCACAGCCAGGATAGTTGATCCAATCTGACCAAAGGGCTATTCCATACCATATGACATCATGCACAGTATATAAAGCTGGGGAAGAAGAAGGAAGGGGGGGACATTCAGAGTGATGGCGTTTGTCTTCCCAAGTAACTGCTACGCGTGATGGAGCCCTGCTTTTCTGGAGATGGCTGAACACCTGCCTGGTGATGGGAAGTAGTGAATGAATTCCTTGTTTTGCTTTGCTTGCATATGCGGCTTTTGCTTTACCTATTAAACTGTCTTTATCTCAACCCACAAGGTTTTTTTCACTTTTACTCTTCTGCTTCTCTTCCCCATCCCACTGGCGGGGAGTGAGTGAGCGGCTGTGTGGGGCTTAGTTGCTGGCTTGGGTTAAACCGTGACACACCTCTTCAATCCAAAATCAGGTACTGGATGGTTTGATGGCCTGTGGCAGACCTACTCTTGGAATGAGCAAGCTTTGCTACTGGGATCTGTGGAGGAGAGCTGTGTGTTGAAACTGGTGTATAAAGAGTTTACTGTGAATAGTAGCCAGAATGAAAAATGCTGTTGCTGCCTCCAACAGAGGAAATATTTTTATTAAATACTGTAGTACCACTAGAAGGCTTTGATTGAGACAGTCAGTGTGCAAAGTGCTCTGCAGGCACCTTTCCTGCCTCACAGGCTTGCTGAAACAGCCTGAAGAGGCCTGCCTGTTCCAGTGTTGAATGATGGATGGCAGTTAGAAAGGGATCTTCAAAATATATATAAGTGGGGGAAAAGGTAAGTGTTTGTATGTATTCAGATATAACAGGTCCTACTGCAGCCAGAACGCAATCAATCATTTTTTTAGTTGTTGCAGAAGTAGGTTGCAGACCTTTGCTGAAGGGAGAATCAGAAGAGACTTGATGGGAGAAGAACAGGGAATGGACAGAGCTGGGGGGTAAGGGTTGAAATGAGAGTAGGGCTAACAACTGGCCTGTATCTTTTGCACCAAGCAGCATGTTACCATTCTTCTGGAAACCTGCTGCAGGAGGCTACTTGCACAGCCAAGGCTTGTAATCTGCTTCCCAAGGGGAGGTGGAGGCATGCTCTCAACTACTCTGTAGAGTAAGGTGATCACTGTGGGCAAAACACTGCTATTCTACTTGTAGCAAAACTTTAATTCCTGCTGAGGAGGGCTAGCATGAAGAAGAGGTTACAGATGATGCCAGGTAGGGTACATCGTGATCTAAACCCAGAAGCATATAAAGCTGCTGCTTAAAGCATATAAGCAATCGAGCATTACCTTTGGTGCTGGAAACATGAAGTGTTCACCAATGGTGGCATGTTATATGTCCAGCTCTCTACTTTTTCTCAGTTGTTCCAACCTTATCTGGACATGATTTTTCTGCAGGGTTTAATGGTGCTGTGGTGGATCAGAGGCTGCCTCTGGGAAATGCTTGGAAGTGACTGTCCCCTCTTTCTCAGGTGCTAGATCTGCTGAGCAGCCACAAAGCACAATCTTACACTTTAGACGAACTCAGGATGGAAGTGTGGAGCACCCAACAGAAGCCTGGCCACATCAGGTGGAGGGCATACACCTTCAGGCAATTTGGGGATGCCCAGGTCTGTGCATGCCACATGAGAGCTGCTGCAGGGACAAGTGCTGCTCTTGGGTTTCAAGGGGAGTAATTGCCTGGGAGCTGCAGGAGTATGTCACAGGAGGGTGCTGCTGGCTGGTGGCTGTTCAGTGCTCCGCAGGACAGCTCTTGCTGTTGCAGCTCGCTTTCACAGGGGCTGGATTGGCAATCAGAGATGCTGGGGACTGATGTCTCATCTTGCCGTTCTTGTTTGCCAGCTGTCCTTTGTACCTGCCTGGACAGAGTATTTGTCTTGTGGAGCACAGTTCATTTCCATGGCTAGTATGGTACTGGCTTTACTGATGTTGAAGGTAGTAGATTTGTCAGCTTTGTGAGGTGAGGTCTTCTGTTTAAATCCTGAACTGGTAAAGCTTGAAGTGAGTATGGCTTAAGTGTCTGCCCTTTCCTGGCAAGGACCTCTGGCTAAGTGCAGGCAAGTCCTTCTGAGACAGCTAGTGAAGGGGGTGAAGTGGCAGCCTCTGTTATTGAGACGTTTGTATCCTGAGGGTTAGCACCTTCTGCTTATTCCATGTGGGCATTGCGAATGGGTACCTGCTGTTCCCTTCCCAGCTGTCCTTGGAGCTGAGCTGGCAGGGTCTGAGTTACCTCACAGCTTCCCTGAGCCATCTCATCTGCCTTGTTTAATCAGGAGTGTTGCTGTCCCCTACCCAAGCCTTTTGTCAGGGCAGTGGTGGACTCCACATGCTCTCCTGGTTGCTAGTTGGACAGTACCTTACTTGCTTTTTGCTGAAATAACTGAAATTAATAATCAGTGCCTCCAAGAAGAGGTGCTCATTTGAATTGCCTAAGCTGTAATTCTTTCCCAGCTTCCCCAGCCACCCTCACTTTCCTTTCTCACCATGCTCGGCTGGTGGGAACTAGCTTTGCTTGTGCCTCTAACCTCTGCTAGCTTGGCCCTTGCTCTCCCCCCACCCCTACCCGAGTGCTCTGACCAGGTCCCTGGAGAGAAATGAGTGACATCGGAGCTTCCTTGTTGAGGATCCTTAGATCTTTCTGGCTCTGTTTAATTGTATCCTCTGTCCAACCCCAGCTGCCCTCGGACAGCTGCCAGATGTCCTAACTGTCACAGATTTAGCTGAGGATTCATGTCTCTGTTCCCAGCGGTCGCTTCCCCATGCAGCTTTGTGCTACAGTAAAACAGCATCCAGAGAATATGCATCACTCCTCTGGGGGAAGGCAACGATGTCTCTGTGAGGTGTCTGTGTTCCAGGTATGGTTTTGTTTTGTTTTTTTTTATTATTAGGAAAAGCACAACACTCCCATTCATCTCCCTCAGGCTAATGCTGATGTCACATGGGCTACAGCGTGGTTTGGTGTCATCATAAAGTATTCATACAGAAAGGATCTTTCATTCTCTGTGTTCTCCAGAACAGTAAATAAGTATCACCAAGACACAACATTGTACTGCTTATAACATAAGGGACTTTGCTTCTGCTTTCCATCCACAGCTCTTGAAACCTTTTTCTGACCCTGTTAAAGAACTATTGCTCTGCATTAGGTAGGAACCCGAGAGGGATAGTCACACAAGTTGTTTGAAGAGTCATGGCAATTTGGTAACTGAAATGGAGTTAAAGGATATCTTAATTCCTTGTCTGTTTTTCTGATCTTTCTCCCTCTTGACCATAAGCATATTAATGTCTATCTTGATTAGTGGGGAAGTATTGGTGGACACTGAGTGTGGAGGTCAACGTAGCTCTATTATTAGGTTTTCTTTGATAAAGGATATTGTGTCAACTTGGTGAGATGTTTTCAATAATGGAACTCATTACAGTTCTCCTGTAATTAAATATCGATTCCCTATTTCTTTCTATACAAGCCTAAGGCCTTCCCTTATTATGTCACTCTCCCACCTGTTGTCAAGCTGTGATTTCATAAGATGTGTCTGCGCTGTCAACATCAGCTTAAAATGTGCCCACCCCTCTGCTTTTTCCTGCACTGGCCTCACAGCACATTGCCTCCTGAGTTTCTGCCACTGCAATTGTTGGCGTGCTGTAAATCCGATCAGGGAGCCGAGCTGGTTCTAACAAGTGCGTCATTGTTTTGGTTTGTTTTTTTTTTTTCCCCTAAAGTGATGTGCTTCACAGTGCTGCTGCAGGAAAAAATTGTGCTGGCACAACTGAGATAACAATGTGAACAGGGCTAGGTGGGGAGGCAGAGGTTCTGCTGCCAGACCGTTCATCTGCTGAAAACACAATTGAATTGCTCAGCAGAACTGCCTTCTGCTGCTATGGGGCATGACTTTGAACCTTGTCAAAGTGGTTCCCACCCCATCCCCCCCCTGTAATTGTTCCAGTAGGCATTGCTAAGCTTAAGGGACTGTCAGTGTTATCCTTTTGCTTCAGTCAGATCTACAGTCTCTGACCTGAAAGATCAAGTGAAAAGTCTGTTCTTGAAGGAGGTGCCGTCCACTGAGCCTGCAGGGAAAGACAGAGATCATCGGAACTATTCCCCGCTTACTCCAATGTTACTAACACTCTGGGACATGGTATTCCAACCTCCCTTTGGTTTAGAGATCTCATGGTCAGGTCAGGTGTCCTGTTGTCCCTTTCCAACACAAACTGACCCCTGTATTGGAAGGGTTTGGCGTTGTGACTGTGGCTTTAAGCAGAAATGAGCTGGCCAATTCTTTGTGGTTTAAAACTGCATGATTTGGAGTTGATTGGAGCCATTGGTGTCAAAGACTGCTGAAATCCAGTGCCTGAACATTTTTGCCAATGTGTTTTCCTGCCTCGGTTTGTGTATCATGGAACCTGTTTTCTGCTGCCTTGTGCCACTGGTTGTACTCATGCAAGAATAAGTAAAATGCTGTTAAATCAGAATAGCAACAGTTTCTCCACATGATAAAAGGTGTCACAAAAGGTAGACAGTGGAGGCTTAGGCTCCGCAAGTTAATCCTTGAACTTTTGACCTAGCCTGCTGCTTGCTTAATTTCTTTTAGAGAGAAGCAAGAACTCGCTCAGAGAGGCAGAGTGGTTTTGTCCAACTTTGGGTGAGGTTTCCACCTCAGAGTTCAGCCTCAGAGACTTCAGCTCCGATGAGCTTTCCAGCACCACAGAGATCAAGGTGCCTGAAGGTAAGCGTGGCTGGTTCCTGCACTCTTAGGATCTGAAGAGCCTAGCTGGGTTTTCCACAGTAATGCAGATGATAGAGGTCTGTAGAACCTATTTATATCTGCTGTTCAGGCCATTCCAGAGGTCATACTGATAATTTGCTGTGCCCAGTTTTACTGGTAGGGGTGAGTGTTAGGCACCTAAAGGCAGGAAGGCAGTACAATTTGGAGTGGTGGCCTAGCACTTGGGCCACAGTTAAAACTTTGCTCTGAGAGCACAGCTTTGCCAGGACAGAGGTAACTTGTGTGTGCCTGTCTATTCTTTCATCCTCCCTCCCCGTCTAGTGTCAGGGTAATGTAAAGCTGCATGTGAGGGCCAATTATGATACTTATCACTTCCTCTAACAGCGCCAAGATACCACTTTTTAATGTGGCTCCGTTTTTGTTTTGGTGCTGACACACAGCCAGTGAGATTAGGAAGGTGAAAATTGCTCACTTCAAGAAGGTTCGTCTCTCAGCCTCTTTATCCTTTTGGATTTATGCCTTGCTTTTAGGATATAAAACCCCCTTGTGTTTGCATTAACACTTAGCATTAAAGGAAATCAGGAACAAAGGGCTAATGTTCCTTTAAAAGAAAAAATTCATGCCCTACTTTAGTAAGATGCTTAAGATTCTTGTGAATGGAGGCTGTAAGGCATATTAAACTGCCCTATGTTCTGTTTTTCCAATTTACTAATCCTGCTGATTCAGACTTTACTAGCAAACCTGCTACAATTAACTGCTTTGTAGATGCAGTCGTAACATGTCAGGTTGCTGTTAGGACGATGCCTAAGGAGTCTTCATGTCCTATCAAAGGGTTAAGTTTTTCTCTTTAACATTTATTCTGAGGCACATGCCAGGTAGGGACTCCTATACAGAGTTTTACTGATCAAATGCTCAAGTAGTACCCCTCATTTAATATGAAGAACCTAGTTACATGTTGCTTAGTATTAGTAGTAAATATTTATATCGTAGTAGCATCAGAAATCCTGACTAATACTGCAGCAGGGGTGCCCAGTAGCTGTGTTGGCAGCTTGCTAGGACACTTGGGACCACAATTCACTTATATGGGCACCTATTTTTATTTGAGCTTACCTAGCTTGTGAGGATGCTTGTTGGTATTTCTCTGTTTCAGTAGAAGATGAGTGAGGATGTTTTTGTATTAGAGTTTGATAGAGATTGCAGTCCACACTGAACCAGCAGTGCTGGAGGGGCTAGACATAGGCTGTCGTTTGTTCTTAGGGTTGGCATACGGGGTAAGGAGTTTGGGGAAGGCTAAGTCCTTGTTCTGTTGGGATAGATTGTAAAGATATCTCCACGCTGTGTTTTGATCTGGAAGAGAGCAGTGCTGGAGAAGAGGCTAGAAATAGCTGGAGCAGATGACCTCACCAGTGACCTGTCTGACAGCCTGCCTGAACTAAAGCTGCATGACCTTTAATGTTAACTGAAAGATGCATCCTTTACTGTAGGGAACAAGTAAAAGATGGAAAGGATATTGGCTTCCCTAGGCGGGCAAACTCTTCTTCTTGACTTGTCGTTACCTGGATTTACCAGAACTGGAAGCTATGAGGTGTGGGGCTGACCCAAAGGAGGCAACTCAAGGAAGGGAAACAGCCATTTTGAGAAGTCATTCACAGACCTGCCCAGTCCCACACTCTGCCTGAGACCTGAACTGTTGGCTGTCATCTCATGCTCTCTTGCTTAGACCTACACCTTGTACCTTTACAACACAGTGCTGTGTATTCTCTTCTTTCACCCCAGGTGACAGACACTGATGGAGGGCCTGATTTGTGGTGCTTCAATCAACTTTTGCAGTTGCCAGCTGGCTTGCAGAGGGAGAGATGCTGTGGTGCTTGTCTGCAACAGGGGGGTTTCCTCCAAGGTCAGAGAATTCCTAGCTGCAGCCCTTTGCTTCAGCCCTCTCCTGTGGGATGGGCTGTATCATCTTGTCTTCTGAGCTCTCACTTGGTGGACCAGAACAAATTGAGAGAATTTTGTGTGTTGTCTCTACTAATGCCTTCAAATGTTTTTTCCCCAAATATACTGCAAGTTTTGGGTTATGTTGGATATTGTTTAAACTGTTGGCTAGCTAAAGCTCTAGGATATGTAGCTGGGCTTAGATTGTGCCATTTAGGGAGACTCTATGCGTAGCAAGAACAGAACAGATATGGACTGACCATAGATTTACCCTGTCTGACAAGACCCAGTATGGAGCAGCTGACTTGACAAGTGTTGGTAAATTGCTTCTTCTTCTGTGGCTCGAAACAGGCTAAGAAATTTTGTTTTTTGAACAGAAACTTCCATGACCACCATAAAGGGGAGGTTGTTTTATGAGAATGAAGTGCCATAGTGGCAAAAAAGGGCCTTGTGAAATTTCCTAATGTGGTTTGAATTTTTTTTATTCCGTTTTCCTCTGAGAGAACTTAATTTTAGAATTGCTAGGTGGTGAAGGAGAAGGGAAGAGGTGAATGAACAACACTGAGTTCAGAAAGCCTTAGAGTATGGGGAAAGAGAACAACTGCCTATTTGATGGTGCAGGCTTTGTAGTCTAGCAGATGGGATAGTGCAGGAGATGATAGATCTGTGGCATTCTCTTTGCTGCCTGCTTCTCAATCAATACAAAGGACCTTGGGATGTGGCACAGAGTCAGGGATGCTGTAAAGGCGGCCCAGCAGAGCTTGGTTAGGACTGGTTTGAAAAGCAGGCAGGGACGGGTGGTGCTGAGAGTAGCAGTAGGAGTCATCAAGTGGGGGCTTGAGCACAGACCAAGACAGGACACAGTGGCGGAGGCTGCTCCTGTAACCTTCATCTCATTCAGTTGCATGAACTGTGGCTTTTGCTTTGAAGATCAGTCTGAGATCAGTTAGTTTTCCCTTTCCAGGGAACAGCTGCTTCCCAGAGTTCAACTCTGCTTCTTAGGGTGGACCTGAATGTGTGAACAGCCATTGGCAGATCATGGTCAGGATATAAAAGCCTGCTTGAGTGGCTTGGATCTGACTGAAGCTGAGCTGGAAAGTGACTTGATGCATCCAAGAAACAGACTGAGCAGGATGCAAGTGGCCAATTCTCTATCACTCAGTGTGGGCCACCAGGTTAGACTCTGTAAAACAACGGGAGCTGTTTTCCCAGTGCTTCTCTTGGCCCTTTTTGAAAACGTGTTCCTTTTCTGCTAGCCAGCCACAAATAGTATTGTGCGTGATTGCCTTCCACCTACAAATATTGAGATCCTTTTAAAAAAGTAGGCAAAAAGTTCTTATCCTGCCCCCAAGCTTATCAGTAGGGAAATTGAAGCAATGATCATGTTAGTGGCTTGATCTGCCTGTGCGATCAGAAAGCATAGCCAGGATTAGCACAAAGGAAAACTGCTAATTTTGCAGTTGTCCCCTGTAAAACCCTTCTCAGTCAGAATCAAATGAGTGCCTAAATCTGGCTGAAAGGCATGTTCCAGAACCCATGAGCCTCGTCTTGTTCCAAGCAGAAACTGTAATTTAGCATCGCAAGCTTCTGGAGTTCGGACATAAGAGCAAATTTTTAAGAAAATACTGAACAGGGCTGACTGCTCATCCCTCTTCCTACAGCTCCCAGGAAAGACCAGTGTGAAAGGAAACACTCTAATGCATCTGAGAATCATCCTGTGGCAACTGATGTGTCTAATTTCAGAGCAAAAGTACTTCTGAAGGAGAGAGGATTAAAACAGGGGAGGGGAGAAGTTACCCTGCGGGAGATTGTCAACAGATGTTCCATTATAGTTCAAAGAGTGCCAGCAAAAGGCTTCTGCTGCAGGGATATATTAATTCTGGGCAGTTCATCACAGGGAGACCTGTTTTATGACTGGGAGGATACCTCTGGTAACTTAGCTCTTTATTTGAACTGTGGGTGGGGGATTGGGTCTACCTGTAAACAGAGAGGGAGCTGAACAGTAGGAACAAACACATACTTATTTTCTTGCAGCTGTGACCACTGTCCGTCTGATCAAGATCATGCTGGTTTTGTGGTTCAGGGAGTTATTTGGCTGATGGGTCTTTCAAAAGAAAAATTATTACAGAGGAACTGAGGCTAACCATTGTTAAACTGCTGGTGCGCATGAAGCAGACCTGTGTTGAGTATGTCTTTTAAGTATATTTATTAGACAGGAAGTGGGAACAAGCACAAGGAAGGCTGTGCAGGCTGTCAAGCAGATGAATACATCAATCCATTTGTCTTTAAAATGCACAAATCTATCAAGTTTGACACTGTCTAGCACCTTATCTATGCTTCCTTCATGTAATAGTTAATGATTGCTTATAAAAGCCTACGTATGTTGCAGAATCAGCTATGGTGGGGGATCTAGTTTGCAAGCTGTGTATCACCAGCCACAATTAGAAGGTCCTCTTCTGGGCAGGTTTAAGTGCTTTACCTTCTGAGACTGTTTTGAAGTTGTGCTTTGGGTAAAGGCTGATTTTTCTCAGAACTGTGAGGAAACATGTCCCCTGCAACAGAGCGGGGAAGTCTTCCTTCAAATGTGGTTGGATGGGGAAGTTCAAAGACCTTGATTATCCCACAAAGTTCTGGGGGATTTAAAAAAAAAAACAACACAAATGGTTTTGGGGGCCTAATACTGATGGAGACTTTTGTATTAGCCATCAGGGTCTTCCAACTTTGCTTATCACTTAGCTACATATCAGTAGGACCACAGATCTGGCTGTTTTATGGACAGGAAGTGCATGATTTCTTTTTTCTTTGTGGGGGATGGAAGGGAGGATTGGAGAGAAGATCCTTCTCTCACTTCTGCTGTGCAGTGAAGCAGAGGTAGCAATTAGATGGGAACAGCCCTGGCAGAGGCTCAGGAGGTACACTTAGAAAAACTCTACCCCTTCCCCAATGAGAAATCCACATTTATACTGAATTGATTGCTGTCATAGAAAATTGAGTAGAAATAATGCAGAGGCGTGCAGTCTCCTGTTTCCTTCCTAGGTGTCTGGGAAATGACAGTAGGCATTTTCTATTCTCCCCTGGGTATGAGAAGAACATCGCTTGGCTACTGGCTAAAAGCTTCCCAGGTTATGTATCATTTCATAGCCTTCATTACTGAAAGTTTACTGCTCTGCCTCCCTGGCTTGCTTCTGTGCTCCTTCTCCCTGGATCACTGCAATGCCTCTTTCGTTCTGCTCTAAGTGGTAGCAAGCACAGGGGACTATTATCCATGGGAGAGCCTCATGGGGTTTTTGGTCTTACCAGATCCACACGCTGCCTTGTCCACTCCAATGCTTCTCACGGGAGTTTCTCTGTCTCCGAATGCTGTCTGTAGCCTTATTTACAGACTTGCAATGTGACATGATGGTGAAAATACACAGTGTCCAAAGCTAAACTCAGGCACTGAGCCATGAAGGACAACTGACTTGGCAGAGAACTGACACGTAGCACAGGTAGCCTTGCCCTTGGCACAGCAGCTCTAGCACTGTCACTTTTCAGGTGCTCAAATCCCCTTCCCTTCAAAACATGAGTCTGGAGAGGGGAGGAGGGGAAGGCAGAGAAGGCAGGTGGGTCTCAAACTCTGCTTTTCTTTTATCTGGGTTTCTTTCCCTCCTATTGAGCTTTAAACATTAAGTGATTTGATTGATTCTTGTCCCCTTGCTAATCAAGAATATAATTGTGCCTTACCCTAGGAGGCATTAAAACTAAGCCTCATCAAAAGCGAGAGCTGTGTTCAAAGGGACATGCAGAAATTGGCAACTGTTGCTTTCTGGTTCTGTCAGTTTGCTTTGCTGCACAGGAAAGAGGAAGGCCATAGAACCGGCCCATGGTCCATCTCCAAACCTGGCCACCTCAGAGATTGCATCACCTGGCTGGGAGGTCAGAACTTGGCTGGGCAAAAGCAGGAAGCTTCGTGCCTCCCAGGGGTGGCTGCCTGCACAAGCCTGACCTGCTGCCTCTCCAGCTAACGCAGATCTGCTCTGTGCTACCTCTCTAACAAGGCAGCTCAGCAGTTTGTTCTGCAAAGAGTGAATCAGCTCTGAGTGGGGTTGGTGGTGAAAAGGCAGAACAGAGGAAACTCCGACATAAACCACCAGAATAATCCTGACATCAGACCTGAGAAGACTGGCTTAGTTGTAGCATGTTTGTTCCGTTACTTAGTTCTTCTGTTTTGTATGGTTGTATGTTGGGACAGGACAGAAATCTCTGCAGGGTTTAGAGTTCATCCCCAAGTCTTCAGATTACTCAGCAAGCACTGTGCTAGGCTAAGAAGTCTTTGTTTGCTCTCCCCTTGCTCTAGATCTTCCAGGGATTTGCTTTTCTAGATTTGTTGTGGGAACTCTTTCAAAAACAGCATAAGCCCAAGGACCAAGTAGTTTCACTCACCATATTTTGCTTTTGCAGTAGAAAATCTTGTAACACAGTCTATGCATGAGCTGGATGATTTTGCCTAAGTATTTTAACAGCTAGGAGAGACTATCAGCTCAGGAGAGACTCGTATCAGGTCTGTAGCAAGAGCTGGGCTTTTGAAGCAAACTATGAGCGCTTACCTCCCTGTGGGTCTGAGCTCCAAAGGGAAGAGTTCAAAACAGCTATAAAGCTAAACAAAAAGAAGTACATGCCTTTCAATTTGCTTTGTCTTCTGTACTATAGAAAGAAGCATGACAGATGATGCTACTTAGGTTTGGATTAGGCTGGCTTTCAGGATATTTCTGTAACTAGAGTTCAGGGTTGCAGTTGACAACAGATGAGAATAAGGATATCTTCAATCAGAGGCAAAGGAAGAGAGTCTAAAGGTGTATGTTAGATTATTTGGTCTAGTGTGGTTCTCTAAGACAGATTTCATCTGATTTGGCCGTCAAGAAATTAATCTCAGTCAACCCGGACAGGGAATGACCCTGACAAGAAGCAACACAAGCAGGGGTGGTGTCCTTCTGAGCCCTCAGAGCTCTGGTTTATAGCTGTCTGGCATTTTCACTAGTATCAGCTCTGTCAGTCTTCCTTCCCAAACTGCTGCTGTTTATCTATCACAGGATTCATTGTGATCTACAAAAGCTTTTCAGCTACGTTTGCCATGAAAATATGAGGACCGGGACACCTTTGGCATTTGTAACTTTATTGCAGAAAAAAAATTCCACTATTAACATATTTTACAAAGAAAGTTGCACTTTGGTGTTGGGCGAGTTTTCTTCCTCACCCCTTTCCCCTGGACAGCGATGCATGGGAAACCAGAACAACCAGCCCCTGCCCTTTCGGTTGTGTGCAGAGACACTTTCCAGCTATGCCAGCCTGCACCAGTTCCAGCCAGGATGGAGTTCTATTTTCCACCACTAACTTGCCTTTCTTTGTGCCAAAAACCAGTAGCACCCTGCCCTCCGGCAGGGGAAACAAGTCTGTAGCTAGGGAGATTGCTCTGTGCAGACAATGCTTGATACAAAAGCTTTGGAGTTGTGACAATTGCCCTTTAGTTTTCATGCAATAACAGTAGGAGAGAACCAACCCTTCTTCCCTATTTTACTGGGCATCCTTACAATAAACAGATGCAAGGCCCAAGCCAGCAGCTGAACCCAAACTGCACTGCAGCCATTTGTCAGCCACTTCGGAAGTAGTAACGCAGGAAGGAGGAACTGCTGCCTTACCCAGTTCATCTATTTGACCCAGACCGGTTCTGCTCCATCTTTGGGCTTTGCAGATAATTTGAGCCCTGCTGATGGGGAAATTCCCCTTTCCCTGCTAAGACAAGCAATAACAGCACTGGAAAAAAAAGGTACTTTTGCTAGTGAGGCCTGGTATCTGTCCTTTGTGGGGTCAGTGAGCGTTGCTACTGAAAGGAGAGGAGAGACTGAGGTTTGTAAGAGCAATGTGGTAGATAATCTCTAGCTCTTGCTGTATCCTGAGGGAGCAACTGGCTTAGTCAAAAATCAGACACTCTAGAGAAGGCATGTGTTTACCTGCAGTTAAATGTGAATTAGAAAACAGGAGCAGGTGTTAATTACATGAAGACTTTCATGTCACGTGCACTCCAGTCTTTCTGAGGCAAGGGCACCAAAAGATCCTCAGACTTACACTCAGAGGCTCTGGTCTGTGAGTTTCCTTGAGGAGCCTCAAGAGCCTTCGATGCAGTCTACAGCAGTGATATTTTGAGGCAAAAGTGCAGAATCTAATCAGCCTAACACCTAGAAAGGGAAGGGGAGGAAGGCACCTACATCCAGGATCTGTCCTCATGACAGGACACCAACTGGCTCAAAGACCAACATTAGAAAGTAAAGGAGCTTTGACCTTGCATAGCAGAGGAGGGAGGGTGCAGTACTAGTTTTGTACACCAGCTTTCAGCAACCAGATGCTAGCAGCAAAATGGGAGGTACCTGAGGAAAGGCATGTGTCAATCCAGGCAGGCAAACGGACAAAAGCATTTACTGAGCCTGGGCAAAGAGTTTACACATATGCTGAAAGCATCAAGTATGGGAGACACAGTTTCCTCATTTTGTGAGACCAAATTAGTGTGTCTAATAGGCAATAGACTGAGTCCTATCAAGCCCTGTTAAGCTAAAATTATGTTCATTTTCCGCCCAGCAACTTCAAAGCAACTTCAAGTAGCAAGGGCACTTCTCCAGTGGCCACAAAACTGTTTTCCCTGGTTAAAGAGAAAAGGTATGCATGTAGGAAGGAAGCAGAGCAGCCTGTCATCCTCCTGGTAGGTGTTTCAGGATGGGCAGTGCCAATCCCAGGACTAAAGCTGAAACAGGAACAAAAAAAGTGCAAGAAAAAAACCAAAACAAACAACCTTAAAAATACAGACCAAGAGGGAGCCCAAGAGAACTGATTTCCACATCCTTGGCTTCCTCAGAAAACAGCAGTCTCCTTTGCTAGCACTGTACTGACATCACCAGTGTTAAGAGCTCTTGTATGGATCACTTGCCCACCTCCTTTGAAAGCAGTAGCCGCCAAGATAGACAGAAGAGATCCATGCAGAATGTGATGGCAAAGGTTGTCTTGGCTAATTGGTCACCACACTAAAAGGAGGAGGCACCTCTTCAGGGCATTGTTTCGAGGAGAGCCTGGAGGAAAGGGACAGACTTGGGCTCTGATTCCCAGCATAAAAACTTCAACATTGAACTATTTAAAAAGTCTAAAACCAAAAGCCATCTGAAAAGGATCTTTCAGTTGTGTGCAAATCACAGCCCCTCATTCCTCAGCAGATCGTCTGGGACCAAGTCCTCAAGGCCTTCTCCTCTGGGAAGTTCAGCCGGCCAGGCAGAGGACAGCCTGGTTGCCTAGTAGCTGTAGAGTGAGAGAGGGGTGTCCTCCATCATGTCATCCTAGAAGCAGAGAACAGCGTGCTTTAATGAGATGTCTGCATGATGGCATACAGTCCCAGCCTGGAAGAGTGCTGTGCAGGCAGCACAGCCTTCTCTTCCATACTGTCACAGTGTGGCCATCTGCCCAGCGATCCACCTAAATACTGTCCCTGTGCAATTCCTGGGTCTTTGGACTGTCACTCTCCCCTCCTGCTGCAGCTTTTGGAGAGAAGAGGTGTATGCAGGAAGAGCCTGCCTGCTGCAGGGATGTGGGAAACCCTGGCTATGGAAAACTCCACTCAGCTTGAAACAGCATCAGCTTGCTTGCTAGCTGCAGAAGGGAATCGGTACTCCTCTGTCCCAGAAAGCACAGTGAGTTAGTTGCAGCTTCCCCAGAGCTAATCCAGCCTCTGAAACCCTCATATCTTTTTATATCCCCAAAGGGTCAAACGCGGACAGACAGACAACCTCCCCGGACAGAGCACAGAATCTGCTTTGTCATAGTCACAAAGCAAATATATCAGAATACAGGAGGAGAGGCTAGGAAGGTGTCATTTCAGGGGAAGTTTGGATGGTGCTCCCCTTCCTCTCTCTATTTAACCTCTTAGCATTCCCCTGCAGAGTGAGGGGAAGGCAGAGAGCTTCTTTAGTGGCCAACCTTGAGACTTGCTGTCTTGATTCAAACCCTGGATGGAAGGAGAGGGACCTAAGAGGGAATAGGAGTTGCGATCAGCATTCTGGCTGCTGCAAATACCCAAAGCGTCACTAATGTAGTAGAAGGGGAACTGCAAAGCAGCCAGTAGCAAGCCAGACCACGTCAGGCTGGGCTGAAGGCATTACTCACCATGGGCAGGTCCTGCAGGCGCCGGAACTCCATGCGGCTGTTGTGCTGGCGGTATCTCAAGAAGCCCACCAGGCCTAGGATGCCCACCATGACAATGAAGACGGAGATCACGGTGATTACCAAGGGATCAGCCCTCGTATCAGCCAACGGAGAATTGGGTAGCTCTGCAAGGATACCAAGGGAATGAGGCCAAAAGAGAGTCTTCAAGGGCTGGAGTAGCAAAGCCTTGTCTTTTCTGGTTCTGCTCAGTACAACCAAGAGGAAATTTGAGGTACCCCCAACCCTTTGCCATATTTTGTGAGAGCAGGGACAAAAGCAGAGCATTTACCTGGATTTTCATCATCACCAACGTCCAATACAGAAGCCTTCTCATGTATGGGCTCCAATGGCTGCTTCGGTGTAGATGTGCCGGTGGGGATGGCAGCTGTGCTGGTATACGTGGAGCTGGTCACAAGGAGTCTCACTGTCACAGCACTGGAGGCGGAGGCAGAGGACGTGCTCCCTACGGTGGCGATGGGAGCAGAGGAGGTTCTGGGCTCCATGGTGCTCTCCTCTGTGGCACCCGCAGGGTTTGTTCCTGGCCTGGTTTCAGACCCTTCTGCTGTGGGCTGCACGGTCTGCCCACCAAAAGGCCCCAGCTGAGAGCTGTTAGTTGTTGCTGCAACATAGGAACAAGCAGTTATTTCAAAGGATAAAGTGCAAGCGCACTGTTCTGTGGGACTGGACTAGATAGAAGCAAGTCTGTAAGGAAGACTGCTGGGACTATAGGAGAAGCAGCTTATTGACAACCCTTTGGAAAACAAGCAGGTCCTATAGCTCAGCCACAGCTGAGCCACGCTATATATAAGCCACAGTGCTTAGAAAGTCCTGTTGGTTTTCATGTGCTCCAATCTGCAATGTCAGCTAACTGCAGCTGGGCCCACAAGGCCTGTCCTCTGGGGACAAAGACAAGCAGAGAACCCTCAAACAGCTTTGCACAGAGCTGGGGATAACCCCAGAGCAAGAGACTGGGAAAGGTCTCTCATTACGGGGAGCACAAAGGGGGCTGCCCAGGGACTGGGTAGCAGCATCCCCTGAGGCTGTGTCTGTGCGTCACAGAACAGCAGGATCCTGTGACACAAGCTAGGGCGAAGGATGCGGTTGTGCGTGAACACCATGCAAATCAATGGTCAATCAGTATCTGCCTTGCATCAGGGGTGTGTGACAGCCTGGCAGCCCCAAGGTGGGCGAGACTGGGGTCGCAGACCCTATAGCCAGTCCCCACGCTGCCCAGAGGGATCTGAAGGTAGGGTAGGAGTTCCCATGGTTGCCCAGGGATGGATGGGCTCATGCTTGTGCCTGCCCATCTCCGTGCTTTGTGTTAACGGAGGGTGTGCTGCCCGTTCTGCAGGCAGCAGGGAAGGCTCCTGTCAAGCCCCCAGCCCTGGTGCAGGAACAGCCCAGCTGGGCAGCACTGCTGAAGCACGTTGTTTCAGATGAGATATATAACGGACTTCCCTGCACACAATCAATGTCCTCATCAGAAAGCAGCCAGCACAATTAATACCATAATTAATGGGGCTTGCAAAGAGGATGCTGAACTAACAGCACCTCTGCAAGTCAGTACCACTGAACTGTTTGTGCTTAATGGCTCATTCCCCTTTTCCCCCCCTCTCTCCAATTCCCATGAGAGTTCACAGAAGTTCCCAGGTTGTGCATCCTTGGGGCAGGACTTTCTGCACAGGCAGGAAAGGCAAAACCTCACCCGGCACACTGTTCAGAGGAGGCGTGGGGGTTGCACTGCTGGCGTCATCCATTTCTTCAGTTGTGCTGAAAGGCTCTGTGACTTCGTGGTTGGGCTGGTTTTCTTCCAGAGTACTGGCAGTCGCGGTAGGAGAGGGAATTTCCATGCTGCTGTTGACTGACAAGCTCGTGTTGTGGTGCTCACGCTGTGTAACTGTGACGTCCCCGGGGCTGGCAGTGGTGGAAGCCTGCAGTCTCTCTGCCTTGGTGCCTGCCATGGGGGTGGTAGGGATGGAGGCATCCTCCATCTCTGTAGCGGGGGCTCCAGTGGCATTGAGTGTTGCAGCAGTCAAGTTTTTCTCCAGGCTTGTCTTGGGAATGGCAGTAGTCACTGGACTGAAGTCAGAGGCTTCCCTTGGCTGATCTGAGGTTAGCACTGTGCTAAGGAAAGGTGATGGTTTCACCGAGGTCTCTGCTGTCTTCTGTCCCTCTCCTATGGAACAGAGTTAAGAAATGCTGAGAAATTTGTCAGAGATCCCACACTGAGAGGAGAAACAGAGGGGGAGGCCAGGAATTTAACCTCTCCATCCCCTTAACTCCAAATCCAGCACAGGTTCACACTTGGGGAAGGGGTTCAAATAGCTCCTCTGTCCTTGTGGCCTCTCTGAGGCAGGGACCTGCTCTAGGGGACCTGTTTTTACCCTCCTCCCCCTCAAGCCCTGTGGTCCTGTTCTGTGGGCTCAGCATCACTAAGCCCTCTACCCTGGAGCACCTTTTAAACCTTTTTAGAGCATTTGAGTTTTTTAAAAGTACCACCTGAGACCTGATTCTGTGAGAAACTTAGATAAGTCTTCCTTGGTTCATTGAGAAGGAGTCAGAAGTGGTGCAGAAAAAATACAAGTGGGGAAAAAGTGGAAGTAGGTCCTCTTATCTCCCCTGGCCCAATGAAGTGTAGAAAAGTAATGTTTAAAATGTCTGTGGCTGGCAAGGGTAAAGCCATAATCTTAGCAGTAGTGTGGGCTTGCTGCTAGAGGGAAAGGTAAAATGGGTAGCCAGAGAATACTACAGCTAACAGAGCTGGTGGTGTGCTTTGGGAGGTGCCTTCCTGAGCTATTTATGAACACATCACCACCATAAAGTGTGACTGTTGTGATAGAAATGGGGAGCTACTCAGCCTCCCACTACAGCTTCCCTCGCCGGGACCTGCGGTGAGCAAGGATCCCCCCCGGATCCGCAGCCGCTAGACAGTGTGACAGCATGCAGGAGGAGGAAAACCACAAGGCTCTTACACTGCCCGTTCATAAACATGGATCCTGTGGGGTTTTTTTAGGGTGTAAACAGGAAGAAAACACAGAAATGTAGCCACATCAGGATGGACTCTCCAGACAATTTAAAAACATCGCATGGTCAATATTTTGACAATTTCTGTTCGAGTTTCTACCCAAGCCAGAGGTGTGATGAGCCAACTACAGAAAAAATAAAGGTACCAAAGAAAATCCATCTTCATGCCCACTCTCTCCACAGTGGAGAAGCATCCGAGGCAGATGCCGTAACCAAGAAACATTCATCCACCAACAAAGCAGCCCACTCTCGTACTAAGGCTTTGGGGAAATCTCAGCAGTTTTTAAAAGCTCTTCAGAACAGCCACAGTTATCAGAGCTCTTCTCCAGCTACAGCACTTAACAGGCCCTAAAAAAAGACACAATACGTCTCTCTCAAGAGACCTTTGCAGTACCCCGACCAGCTGGAGAATTCAAAACCTCAAAGCATCCTGTCGGAGCTGTGCTTGCCTGGCCCGGGGCCCCAGTCCCAGGAGGGCTCCCACGGGGGATGCACAAACAGGCAGCACAACCCTGCTCGGCACATTCAGAGAATAAGCTCTCAAGGGGAGCCCCAGCTGGGGCGACTTAAAAATGAAGACCGAAGGTGTAAGTGATGCTCCCTTTGGCCTTGCCTTGATCCAGCTGTCCCTGGCCAGAATGTGCCTCTAAATAAAGCAAGGTGCTCTCTGAAATGGAGCTAAGGTGTAGGATATGGTTACACCAGTAACACCTGGAAGGAAAAGAGCTGAGCACTGCATTTCCCCAGATCAGGCACCAAAGCTCACAGCTCTTCATGCGACAATTTCCAGCCCTACAGCTCCAGAGCCTGTGCTGGGCAATGCTGAAGGATCCCGGCTGGGCATTGGCAGATGCTCGCTCTGTAAACACCCAACTACCTGTTCCTACGCAGCAAGAGACGCACACAGAGCTGTGCTGTCACTGCGGGTAAACAGGAAAAGGTGGTGGCCAGGTGCCCGGCCAGCGGCGAGCCTGGCTACGTGCTGCTTTGAATAGCTGGCCTGTGCCTGGGACAGCCTCCCACAGGGTGGCAAGCCATGAGTGGGGTCATGCAGAGGAAAGATTTGAGGAGAGCTGTCTTGCACAAAGGCCTGAGCAACTCTGAAACACTTGTGCCAGTTTCTGACTAGGAAAGGAAAGCCAGGGGGAAGGCGGACGAGTCTGGGCCGTACATGCCAGGGCACCTCCCTGCAGTGTCAGGAACTGGCATCCCTGCCAGGAGATGCTGTGGGGCAGGAGGGTTTGTGGGGACAAGCAGCTCCCCCCACCCTGTGAATAAGGATGGGCTGCACACACAGCTCCCCGCTGTCTGCAAGAGGGAGAGCTAGTGGGAGTAGTATTTCCCTAAGCTCTTCTCTCTGTAAGTAGCCACACAGCTCCTTCCCGCAGAATTGCTCAGTGTCCATGACCACCAAGGAAGCAGTGCCCGGGTGGATGGGCTGCTCCGGCCCTGCATCCCACAGGAACGTAGCAGGACCATTGCAGAAAGGCTTGTGCTGTAGCGGCAGCCGGCCCGGACCTGGTGTAACACAGCACTGTGGCGTGTAAAACTTGGTATGTAGAGAATTGCAGAAGAGATGTTAAAATTGGCAGGTATGGAGCAGGAAGGGGAACCGCTGGGGCAGCAGGGCACCTGCTCAGAGGCCTTTGAGCAGGGCAGGTGTTGATGGCACCTGGATTAGTAGGTCATCCAGCCCAGGACATCACAGCACACCCAGCTCAGGAAACAAAGGAGAGCCTGAAAAAAGGGAGAGCCTAAACCAGGCTAACACAAAGACTCAAGCCATTAAAAGATGATGGCGGGAAGATAGAGAACAAGGCAAGAGCCTTAAGATGGGCAAGGAAACGAAGGACAGGGAGTAAATCCTCGTCACTCGGGGACAGACAGACAAAAGATCACCATCACCGTGTGTCAGCTCCTAAGAGGTAAGGGCACATCCACAGCCAGCACACAGTCACCAAGCAAAGCACCTGTGGAAATACCCAATAGGTGCAACTTAGTGCTTGTGAGCATGCGGGTGTTAAGAGCGCAAGCACTAATGGGTTTTATTTCAGTTTTGTTTTAGAATAAAAATACTCCCCCAGGGGTCTTGCATTAAGATTTGCTACATCGTTGCTGCAATGCCACAACTTTGTTTCCCACAGTTTTATCACCACCCAAAGAGGCAACCCGTTCCCACCCAGCTCCGGTGCAAATCCTGCAGTACAGTGGGGAGAGCACGGCTCTGCTGCGAAGCTGCTGCGGCCGGCTGTGCTGGATGAGACCCAGCGAAGCCCACGCCAGCTGTGATCCTCCAGGGTCCAACCACTGTGGTTTGCTCTGCATCCTTGGTGCCTGACAGGTCGGAAAATCCCCAGTTCCAGCACGGTCACTGCTGCTCCAGTCACTGAGCGATGATGTTTTTAGCTGTTTATCAGTTACTTACAGAGATGCAGGTCAGAGCTTATTAGTCTGGCGTCTTCCTGGAGGAGCTCTGCTTCCTGCACCACATGCTAGGGAGGCTGTGGCTGCATTGCCTAAGGCATCGCCCTCATCAGCTCCTGGAGACAAGAAGGAACCATGCCCCTCTTGTCTCAGATAGAAAGGGAAGGAGTTAGTGTGGATGCTTCACCTTCTCTGGGATCCCCCAGGCCCTGACAGTTGCAGCAGCCCAAGACAGCTGGTGAAGTCACCCCTTGGATCCATAATGAAGAAACTATGACTGTACTGCAAGTGAGGAAGCAGGACCAGCTGCAAGCAAGAGCTCTGATAATAACAGCATCTCTGTTTCCCTGACGGGGAACCAAGGGTGGGTTTGCTTTGGTTACGCTGCAGTGCCTGCTAAAGCAGAGCTGGCTGGCGGTCCCCTGGCTACAGCCCCGCTCCTGCCCCGCGTCTGTGCTAACCACCAGGCTCAGTCTGCACGTGGTGAGAACCAGCGATCTCAGACCACATTAGGGCAGGGCTGGTGGATTTGGAGCGGCAGCTCCCATCAGACAGTGCTGACTGCAGTGACCTCTGTCTGGGAAAGGAGAGGGGCAAAGGAAGAGAGCAGCCCCAAGGGAGGAGGGATGCAGCCAGCCGAGAAGCCCCTGCCTTGGACAAGGGTGGGAATCGCTCCCTGCTCCGCAAGGGAAGGGAGGGCTCTGAGCATCAGCCCACGGCTTCGGGCCCTCTCCAGCACTGCATGACGACACTGAGGACCTCCACGCATCAACCCAAGCTCCCACCAGCTCCAGAGCAGACATGGTATAAATATGCCATAACGGAGACTGAGTGAAGGAAGCCAGCTCTGCAGGAGACAGGGCCGTCCCTGCTTTGCGCTCCCTGCCCAAGTTTCAGGGCTGGGGCCAAGCGAGGGGCTGAGGAAGGTTTGCACAACCAGCACAGAGCACCGCTGCTGTGTCAGGGCAGCCACACAGAGCAGGGACGTCTCCTCCATCCTCTGCCACAGCAGCCACCCCACTGTCTATTTGTTTCTCAGAATAAAACAAGGCAGCAAGACAGAGCAGGGCCTCAGCTGGACCAGCCTGTGGGACGAGCTCTTGCCACAACCCTCCTGCCGCGGTCCCAGCAGCACCCTCTGCACCCCCCTTCCTATCTCAGCCAGAAACAGCAGCCTGAGGTCCCTGAGGGTCAACACAAACCCAACTCCAATCCATAGGCTTTACCACCGTTTCTAAAATCCTTCTTAGGGCGAGATGTAGGAGAGCCATGTAAGGTAAGGAAGGCAGCAGCAGGCTGGCTGCTGGGGCTCGAGGGAGAGCAGGGCAGCGGGGTGCAGGCTGCAGTCACCGCTGGAAGAGGCGCACAGAGACCCAGGCGAGAGCTGAGCACAAAGACGAGAAAGGATCTAGCAGGACTCCCTGGTGTGGATGTATCCTCCTGCGCAGGCTGTCACTGTCTGCGGATAGCACCTCACTTAAATCAGCTTCCTACAGAATGCGTGTCAAACCACTACTCTGATTCATTGAAAAGGCACCCAAACCCTTCTTAAATCCTATTTTTGTGCACTAAGTGAATTCAATTTCCATTTAAGTGTAACAGCCCAAGTCGCAAACAACCTAGTAAAATGCAAAATTAATGTTTAAAAAGTAACAGCATAAACTGTAACTTAAATGTATTTAAGCAATTATATTATATCCTCTTGCTTAGCAAAGTACTCCATTAAGTGTAGAAATTATCTTTTGTTGCCAGTTATTACATTTTTATGGTTACCAACCAATGGTAATTAAACAACCTCTTCAAGGAAAAAGAGCTTGAGTATAAATGCAAATAAAACCAGACAGTGGGATTTAAAACCAAGGATCCTCGTTTCATTTAGAAGCAGAACTGGAGTAGCTGCTGATTAGATACCAGCCGAGCCTGACCTCTTCTTAATTCAGAGCTTGGAATAAAAAAAAAAAACAAGTGGCAGAAGAGATTTCTGGAGCCCTTCAGGTAGGTGCCAGATGCACCCAGAGATGCTGTAGAGCAAACACTGTCATCGTGATGAAGTGAGGTTCAGACACACAGATCCGGTACGAAGGGCAACTGCTTTGTAAGCTCAGCTCCCGTTTGATACTTTGCAGGACCTCGATGGAGGCAGGATGCCACCGGGCTGCATTTGCTGCAGGCTCCAGCGCTCTCCCTGCCAGGGCTGATGCTGGGACTGTCCCCATCCCGGCAGAGAGAGGCTGAACGGGCTCCATCTGCTGCAAGAAGTCCAGGCATGGGGCGCAGGGACAGATTGGACCTTGCAGCCTGCTCGGGGACCACAGCAAAGCTCTTGCGTGGCAGCAAGTTAATTCACTGCACCCCACGTGGCCTCTGTGAGCTGAGCCGTGCCTGTTGCGCAGGCAGCAAAACTGGGGGGAGCTGAACTAGGGGTGCCGAGTGCGGCCCTGGAAAGCTGCCAGGCCAGGCAAGCTGCAAAGCAAGGGCTGCGGTAAGGGACAGGAATAGAAACTGAGTCTCCTGACTGAGAAGCTCCTTCTAGCCCAATAGGCAGGTGGCCACGAGCTGAGCACGAGACGGGGCTCAGATTAGATATGGGGTGTCGAGTGAGCGCAGCGCTGGCGAGGGACAGCCCAGCACCCAGCCTGCCCGGGCAGGCAGGAGGATGCTTCCCCGGGGCATCTGCGGATGCCGGGCCTAAAGCTTGAACCCCTGGGGAGCAAAAAGGGGAACCAGGAGTGTGCCAGTGCTACCGCTTTGTTTGGTGGCACTGCATTTGTGATGGGGACAACCAGCCGATGGTGGCATAGCAGAGCCAGGCAGAGCAAGGGTTGCGAGAGCAGAGATGAGCAGCCCTGGAAACAGCACCATAAATGCCAAGCACAGGTTCTTCAGTACTAGGAAAAGCCATAAAGCAGCACAGACATGCCCAGAGCATGCAGCGGTGCCAGAGCCCGAGTCGGGGAGGTGCATCAGGGAGGGGGGCAGCCACAGCCCGAGCGCCTGCCCGCAGGACGCAGCACCCCAGGGTGGCACGTGGCTAGGTGCCTAGCTCTGCCACGTGAGCCCTTCCCCACCCAGCCGGGGCAGGGAGACATGCAAGAAACTGTGCTTTCCCACAGGTTTGCATTAAGCCCCATCACTGATCCCCCATTTAGAGGCGAGGGGGCACTTCCCGAATTCTCATGGCAGGGCAAAAGAGGAGAGCAGGCTGCCTTGCTCAGCCACCACTGTCGCACCAGCCAGTTATTTTCCACTGGCTGCAAGCAGCTACAAAGCACCCTGCTTGGCAAGAAGGTGCCCAGGAGGCTCCCACGTTGTTTGCTTTGTTCCTTGGTAGAGGGATTGAGCCATGATGAAGACCCCTTTGCCCAGAAGCTGCTGGGGACATGCACGGCACCAAGGCCTGGGAAGCCTGCCCTCCTCTGGGGCTGCATAACCCCAATAATACAGCAACAGCAGGGAGCTCTGGCATCAGCCAGCCCTGCCCTGCTTACCTTGGGAGTCACAGCTGCAGTGGAGGAAGCACTCGTGTCCTTAGGAGAAAATTAATTAGGCAGTTGCCTTAATAGCAGCCCCATGTCAGCAGGGAGCCTGGTCTCTAGTGCAGTGCGGCATGAGCTGGGGGGAATCTGGACATCAGAAAATCTGCCCAGTCCCAGCAGCCCCCAGGACCTTCCTGTCAGCTGTGTGGCTGCTGGTTTCATGGGCCATGGGGCTTGGAGGATGCATCCTGCCCTGAGCAGCCACAGTTTAGGTCATGCAGGGCAAGCACGTGCCCTGGCCCTGCCCTGAGCACCCCTACAGGGCTCAGGACATGGCCCCAGACCCGAGCAGTGCTGAGCCTTGTAAGAGCTGCCCCACAGAGTGTGGTGGGGATAAAGGCGGCCAACGTCACCACAAAACAGCCCTGTGGAAACCCCTGCAGCAAGAACTGCGTCTGCCCACCCGGAGGGTCTTGGTGGAAAGGAAGGAGGGAGAGGGGCCTCTGTGCTTTGGATCGTCCCTGCTCCCTTTTGCTCAGAGGGATGGGGCCAAGGGACCTGAAGGAGGAGAGTGCTTTGCCCCTGCCCAGCAGGTCAGGCCTTGGAAGGGCAGCAGGGAGCCAAGATCCACCCTGCACGTGGGGCTGGGGGAAGAGCACATTGCAGAAATGGCATCGAAGACCAACAGCATGACATGATGGGGCTGGGCAGGCGGTGCAGGGTCGGTGGTTACCCCACACAGCTGGAGGTACCACCCTGAGGAGAGGACCAAGCTGTGGCTCAGTTCTGGGTGCAGGAGAGCTGGAGCCCTCCAGCCAAGGGGGGGTTGGGGCCATTCACTCCCCTTAGCCCTGGGCAAACAAGGGGAAAAAAAATCATGGCAAATCAGCTGCGGGGCTCTGGAAGCAGACACACTGCCCGCCTGTGTGCATGGCCCCAGGCGCCGACAGACAGGGCTTTATGCCCTCCTGCCGCTCCTGGCCCTGTGCTGTCCCCTCCGCTTGTGAGGCAGCTCAGCGTGGGAGGGGGAGGCAGCAAAATGCCCAGACCAAAATTACTTGGGGTTTTATTTGTAAGGCTAACGGTGCTGGAGGAAGTGGATTTCCGCAGGCAGCGAAGAAAGGCTGCATTGAGAGGCCGGGGTGGGCAGAGCACAGGGGATGCGGCAGCCCAAGTCCCTCTGCAGCCCCGCAGCAAACCCGTCTGGGGAGTGGGAGCAGGCGCTGCCAGACAGGGGTGCCAAGAGGATCTGCGCTGGGAGCAAGGCAGAGACCAGCTCACGGAGCTGGGACAAGCCCAGTTTTGGACAGATTTTTCTAGGGACTGTCGACTTTGGGACCAATCTCCAGGCGAACCCTTCCCTTCCCCCATCACTGCCCTGCTGGGATTCTCTGGTGTCTCATTAAGGGCTGTGCTTGCCATGGGGCATTTTTTTATTGGTGGCATCTCTTCCATGCCATCTATTTTCACAAAACATTTGCACTCTCAACTGTGGCTGGGATTAGCTAGCGGATCCACAAGCCATGAGGACAAGGGCCAGGCCAGCTGCATAGGTGCCATTTCCTGAGGCTGTGAAGGGATTTTGGGATTGGGACACTATGCATGAAGATCCCAGGAAAAACCCAGCACAACCTTAATTCTGGTACATTCCAGCCGTTTGAGTCTTGGACTTTGCAGTGAGAAGGCTTCTATGAGCCAGCTGGGGCAGGGGGCTCCCCGGGGGTACCCCAGCGTGCCGGTGCAGGAAACGCTGCGAGACATGGGGCCAGCCCAGCCAGCGGCAGCCCCGAGCTCCTCCTCCTCTCGGCGATGGAAATCCCGAGTCGTTCCTCTGCCAGCGAGTCACTCCTCTGCCAGTGGCCGGTCACCTCCCCGCACCCCGTCACAGCACAGCCACCCTCGCACAGGGAGCGCAGCGTTACCCAAGGCTTTGCCCACATAAAGGGGGCTGGTTTGGGACTGTTTCCCCGTGCTCAGCCTCAAACCCAGCCAAACCACATCTGGCGCCCAAAACCTCAGCCTGAGCGCTGCTCTCGCTGCCGGGGCTCAGCCCTGCAGGCACCTACACTGGGGTTTTACCAGCCCAATTAGTTATTAGAAACCGAGTTTCTGCGTGTCACCCCTCGGTCTCTATTGCTGCTGTCACCGTGCTGTGATCTGACCAGGGTCTGGCCAAGGGGTTTTTTTCAGCTGCAAAGAAGAGGAAACACATTCGCTGCCTGAGCCCCAGGCAAGCCCCTAAATGCCAGCTCAGACTTTGTCATTGCCAGGGTCATGGGGGATGGCGACAGCCCCCCGACTCGGGGCACGCTCCCAGCCACGCGGCAGGGCTCGGCGGCGTGTCGGTGGACGGGGCTGTCAGCGCCACGCTGCAGACTGTGCCTCCCCACGTGGGGACATGTTGCTTGTGGAGTCGAGCCGAAAGACAGCCTGGGAGAGGCTGCCTGGGGCCGGGATCTGGCTCCTGCTCCGTCCTGGACACCGGCATCGCCTCCTCGCCCGCAGCACATCGGGGCGGGCGCCCTGTCCCTGCGGGGAGGCGGCAGAGCTCGGGCTTTGTCCGGGGTCCCCTCGGTGGGCAGCTCAGCACAGTAGGCACCCAAGGGCCGCAGGGTGGGAGACGGGGGACTCGCAGGGCTGGATGCTGGTGGGCGAGCGCCTCCGGGCTCGCTGCTCCCCTCCCCGCGCATCCCCTCGGCTTCCCCGCTGGGCCGGGGAGGTGAACCCGGCCCGGCCCCGCCGGCGGGGGAGCAGCGCCCGCGGGGCGAGCGCTGCCTGCAGCTGCCTTGTATGGGCAAGGCCGGGGCGGGCGGTCCCGCTGCTGCCTTGAGCGCGGGGCTCGCCCGGGCCCCCCCCCCCCGCGCATCTCTGGGCGACCGTACCTGCGCGCCCGGCGGGGCGACGGCGCCCGGGGCCGGGGCACTGCGCCCGAGTCTCGGGGCCAGGCCCGGGCGCTGCTCCCCGGAGGTTTCCGTCCCCGGGGAGGGCTCCCCGGAGCCTCCTCTCCCAGCCCCACCAGCGGGCGGAGGAGCCCGAGCCCGGGCCCGGGCCCCGGCGCTGCCCCGACGGCTGCCCCCGGCGCTGCGCTCCCCGCCGCGGCGAGACCGGCGGGACCCCCCGAGCCGCCCCCCCGCCCCGGCACCCCTCGGGCGGCCGCCCCCGGTACCTGGCAGGGCGCAGAGCAGGCAGCAGGCGGCGGCGAGGCGGAGCAGGGCGCGCCGCGTCCCCTCCATGCTGGGCCGATCCGCGCTGGCTCCGCCGGCGGCACCGGGGCGGTGCCGGGGCGGGACGGCGGCCGGGGCGGGGCGGGCGGCACGTGGTCCGGCCCCGGCCCCGGAGGCGCGGGGCGGGGGCCGCTGCCACCCCCCGCACTCCCGGCACCCTCCGCATCCCCGTCTGGTCCGGCCCCGGCACCCCCGGGCCGGGTCCGCACCGTCCCCGCCCGGTACCCGGCACCTCCGTTTCGAGCAGAGCGCTCCCGATCTGGTCCCGGTTCTGTCCCCGGCACCCTCGGTCCCTTGCGGCATCGCCCCCAGCATCGCCTGTTGGTCCCCGGCACCCCGGTTCGGGCAGGGCACTCTTGGTCCAAACCCGCACTGGCCCCAGCATCGTCGGACCGGTCACCCCTGGTTCGGGCAGGGCACCCCCGGTTCAGTCCTGCACCACCCTGTCACCCCGTGCTGGTCCAAGTGACCCCGGTCCAGGCCCTCACCATCCCCCAGTCTGGTCCCGCATAGCCCCTGGCACCCCCACTTGAGCCTGGCACCCCCACTTCTGCCCTATACAGGGATGGGGACAGCGGCCAAGCCCACCATGGGGCATTGCCCTCAGGCCCCAGCACTGTTTCGGGGTACCCAGGTCTGTGGGCACAGCCAGGTGCAGAGCTGCTCCAAGCACCCCTGGATGCTGCCCTGGCCAGGGCCGGGGTGCTCAAGCCCTGCTTTTTCAGGGCATCCTGCAGCCTGTGGGGCACCCCCTGGCCCCACATCCCTCCCAGCCTCCTGGGGACTGGCCAGCCCCACCCAGGCATTGTGAGGGCAGAGCCAGCAGCCACCCTTCAGAAAGTCTGACCGCTCTCTTCTGGTCGGCATTTCGGAAGAAGAAACCCCATTATGAAGCTGGCAGAAGCCAGGCGCCCGGCCAGGCACCCTGCGCCCAGGCTGCTCTCCGGAAGGACCAAAAACCCCCTTGCAAATCCCTTGCCACGGTGCTTCCTCCCTGACCCCAGCCTCGTGTGGTGCAGCTGGTGTGAGCTCCATCAGCTCTCACAGAAACAACGGGAAGGTTTGGGGCTCCTCTGATCTGGGGAAGTGCCCTTCGCCCATAAGGTGCAAAGAACATGGGGCCTCGGAGGCATCCGAGGGCCCCACATCATGGTGTGGTCCTTGCTGACCCTCTCTCAGGCTGCTTTGGCAGAGGTGGGGCTGTGACTCTCCTTCTCCATCCCGATACCCATGTCTGCAGCACCACGGGACAGAAGAGGAAGGTGGAAACGGATATTTTTGTTCCCCAAGAGGTCGTGCCTTCCTTCTTCAATGTGGGGCTCCTTGGTAGCTCCTGCCCTCAGTTCAGAGGCAGGTAGAAGTGTGCAGGGTTGATCTGACGCAGAACTGATCACATCTTTTACTGGCTCTTAACAAAAAAAATTAAATCTCAGTCCCTCATTGGAAATGTGTTTCTAGCTGCTTGCTACTTATCGCCACCAAAACTAGATGTAACATTTTCTGGCATCCTGTTAAGGCAGAAGTAATTGGGCTTGTACAAATTTCCCAGTTCTAAGGGGAATTATTTTAAGAGTATTTACAACTTTTTGGTAAGTTATAAGAGTCTTCTGTTCCCCGCAGACGCCGCAGGGCTGCCCGGCAGAGCAAAGACTCCTTTGTGCCAGACAGGCTTGGGCTCTCGGTGCCACAGTGTGCACCACCCGACCCGGCACCTCGCAGCCTGACAAATCTCACCAGCGAGGGACCAGGGCATTTCCACCCCCTCCCGGCACCCATCCCTGGGGAGGACATGAACTCCGGGGGATGTCGGTGCTGCTGGCTGCTCCCACGGTTCACGAGCGTGTCCAACGCCTGCAAGCTTCTGACTCATGTCTCTCCTCTGGTCTCTCTCTGGAGACGTCGAAACTCTATCCATCTCAGCTGCCTTATAGATAGCGGCTCTCAGTCGTCAAGGTTACCGGTCCCTCTGCTTTAATTAAGCGTAGAGACATGGCACGGGGTATCTTCAACAGCTGGGGGACAAGGAGAGCATTGGGCTGGCACTCCCAGGGGGTTTGTGAGCAGCACGATAAACCTGGGCAGATGAGCCCCCCTGCAGGTCACTGCTATTACTTTAGCTGATCTCTGCACTCATTAGGATTATGATTAACACACTAATGAGGCACCTTCGGCTCCCCATAGCACAGAAGGGGCGGCTGGGAGCAAGAAGAGTGACTGCATCGGTGTGACGGTGCCTTTGCAGTGACACTGCTGCTCTCCCACCCTGGAGAAGGGAGGAAAAACAAGGGGCACTTTAACATCCCGCTGGTGCACTGCCACTCTCTCATGGAGTGAGCAAAAATATTCCCCTCAGAATCACAGAATCACAGAATCATATAGGTTGGAAAAGACCTTTAAGATCATCGAGCCCAACCATAAACCTAACACTACCAAGACCACCACTATACCATGTCCCTAAGCACCTCATCCAAATGTCTCTTAAATACCTCCAGGGATGGCGACTCAACCACTTCCCTGGGCAGCCTGTTCCAATGCTTGATAACCCTCTCGGTGAAGAAAAATTTCCTAATATCCAGTCTAAACCTCCCCTGGCGCAACTTGAGGCCATTTCCTCTTGTCCTATCACTTGTTACCTGGGAGAAGAGACCGACCCCCACCTCTCTACAACCTCCTTTCAGGTAGCTGTAGAGAGCGATAAGGTCTCCCCTCAGCCTCCTTTTCTCCAGGCTAAACAACCCCAGTTCCCTCAGCCGCTCCTCATCAGACTTGTGCTCCAGACCCTTCACCAGCTTCGTTGCCCTTCTCTGGACACGCTCCAGCACCTCAATGTCTCTCTTGTGGTGAGGGGCCCAAAACTGAACACAGCATTCGAGGTGCGGCCTCACCAGTGCCAAGTACAGGGGCACGATCACTTCCCTACTCCTGCTGGCCACGCTATTTTTGATACAAGCCAGGATGCCATTGGCTTTCTTGGCCACCTGGGCACACTGCTGGCTCATATTCAGCCATCTATCGACCAACACCCCCAGGTCCTTTTCCACCTGGCAGCTTTGCAGCCACTCTTCCCCAAGCCTGTAGCGTTGCATGGGGTTGCTGTGGCCGAAGTGCAGGACCCGGCACTTGGCCTTGTGGAACCTCATACAATTGACCTCGGCCCATCGATCCAGCCTGTCCAGGTCCCTCTGCAGAGCCTTCCTACCCTCAAGCAGATCAACACTCCTGCACAACTTGGTGTTGTCTGCAAACTTACTGAGGGTGCACTCGATCTCTTCATCCAGATCATTGATAAAGATATTAAACAGAACTGGTCCCAACACAGAGCCCTGGGGAACACCACTTGTGACCGGCCGCCAACTGGAGTAAACTCCTTTCACCACCACTCTTTGGGCCCGGCCATCCAGCCAGTTCTTTACCCAGCGAAGAGTACACCCGTCCAAGCCATGAGCAGCCAGTTTCTCCAGGAGAATGCTGTGGGAAACCGTGTCGAAGGCTTTACTGAAGTCTAGATAGACAACATCCACAGCCTTTCCCTCATCCACTAAGCGGGTCACCTTGTCATAGAAGGAGATCAGGTTGGTCAAGCAGGACCTGCCTTTCCTGAACCCATGCTGGCTGGGCCTGATCCCTTGGTTATTCTCTACATGCCGTGTGATAGCACTCAGGATGATCTGCTCCATCAGCTTCCCCGGCACCGAGGTCAGGCTGACAGGCCTGTAGTTCCCCGGGTCCTCCTTCCGGCCCTTCTTGAATATGGGCATCACATTTGCTAATCTCCAGTCAGCAGGGACCTCCCCAGTTAGCCAAGACTGCTGGTAAATGATGGAAAGGGGCTTGGTGAGCTCTTCTGCCGGTTCCTTCAGCACTCTCGGGTGGATCTCATCAGGCCCCATAGACTTGTGAGTGTCTAAGTGGTGCAGCAGGTCACTAACCATTTCCCCCTGGATTATGGGGGCTCCATTCTGGTCCCCGTCCCTATCTTCCAACTCCAGGGGCTGGGTACCCAGAGAACAATTGGCCCTACTGTTAAAGACTGAGGCAAAGAAGGCATTAAGTACCTCAGCCTTTTCCTCATCCTTGGTCACTGTGTTCCCTCCCCCGTCTACTAGGGGCTGGAGATTCTCCTTAGCTCTCCTTTTGCTGCTAATGTATTTGAAGAAGTGTTGTTTGTTGTCTTTTACAGCAGCAGCCAGATTGAGCTCTAGCTCAGCTTTGGCCCTTCTAATTTCCTCCCTGCACAGCCTCGCTACACCTTTGTAGTCCTCCTGGGTTGCCCGCCCCTTCTTCCAGAGGTCATAGACTCTCCTCTTTTTCCTCAGTTCGAGCCAGAGCTCTCTAGTCAGCCAGGCCGGTCTTCTTCCCCACCGGCTCGTCTTTCGGCACCTGGGGACAGCCCGCTCTTGTGCCTTTAGGACTTCCTCCTTACAGAAAGCCCAGCCTTCCTGGACTCCTTTGCCCTTTAGGGCTGCCTCCCAGGGGACTCTCTCGACCAGTCTCCTAAACAGGCCGAAGTCCGCCCTCCGGAAGTCTAAGGTGGCAGTTTTGCTGACCCCCCTCGCCGCTTCTCCACGTATCAAAAACTCTGTCATTTCATGATCACTCTGCCCAAGACAGCCTCCAACCATCACATGGCTCACAAGTCCTTCTCTGTTCGTGAACAAGAGGTCCAGCGGGGCACCTTCCCTCGTTGGCTCCCTCACCAGCTGTGTCAGGAAGTTATCTGCCACACGCTCCAGGAACCTCCTGGACTGTTTCCTCTCTGCTGTATTGTATTTCCAGCAGACATCCGGCAGGTTGAAGTCCCCCACAAGAACAAGGGCTAGCGATCGTGAGGCTTCTCCCAGCTGCTTATAGAATAGTTCATCTGTCTCCTCATCCTGGTTGGGTGGTCTGTAACAGACTCCCACCACAATATCTGCCTTGTTGGCCTTCCCCCTGATTCTTACCCATAGACACTCCACCCTATCATCACCATCATCGAGCTCTAAACTATCCAGACTCTCCCTGACGTATAGGGCTACCCCACCACCTCTCCTGCCTCGCCTATCCCTCCTGAAGAGTTTATAGCCATCCATCGCCACACTCCAGTTGTGCGAGTCATCCCACCACGTTTCCGTGATGGCCACCATATCATAGTTTTCCTGATGTACAATGGCTTCCAGCTCCTCCTGCTTGTTACCCATGCTGCGTGCATTGGTGTAGAGGCACTTCAGCTGGGCTGTCGTCCATGTTTCCTTCATAGAGGAACACCCCTTGTGTGCTTTGAGGCGTTTCACTGGCGTTTCCCTCTGGGCTCCTATTGCCTCAGTATCCCCTGGCTCAACTCTGCTCGACTTCGGCTGTGCCCCAGCGTACCCCGCACATCTCAGAGACACAGGCCGAGTGTCCTCGCTGGCACCCGCTCCCTCTAACCATGGCACGTCGTCCCTCAGCTTCCTTCGGGCAAGCCTGATAACCTCAGATACCAGGCAGCAGCCCCCTATGTCCCTGTGGGCTATACAGGGGCTCTGACTTGCTCAGGGGGTAGTCGCCCTGGACTATTCTCGAGGAGGACTGAAAACACCCTTGCAAATCCATGCAGCATGTAGGTCAGACGGGTCTGGGTAGCGATGAGAGTTGAGGACTTAGAATAACTTCTGAAAGAAAGTTTTGTGCTCGAAAAACACAGCATCGACTTCTGCCAGTGCCACACTCTCTCTTGCAGTGGCTTTATTTAGTTCCTGTCCTTTTGTTTCTGGCTGGCGGCCAAAGCACGGAGCAGGCCAGAGATGATAATGTTGATTATGTTAATTTAATAGGAAGAAGCAGATAATAGGAAATGAGTGGAAAACAGTGGCAGCAAAAGGGCTGAGGGGAAGTGAGGGTATAGGTAGGAGGGAGAAAGATGTTGGCCCTCGATAGATGTGTAAGCTCAGTGCTTGGGCTGTGTCCCCCAGCCTGGACTACGACACGGGTTGAGCGTCCCCTGAGCGAGCAGAGCAGCGGCACAGCTTTGGTCCCACTGCCACCATCACCCCGGCGCGGCCCTGCGCAATCTGAAGAACGATCACCTTTTTCACCCAGCCCAGAGGTGAGCGGTCACAGCAGCGGGAGCCCTGGGCAGAGGGATGGCAGCTGTGGCCAGCACTGCTGGGACATGGGTGGTTCACCTGGTTCACGTGAATAAATCATCCCACTTCTTGCACTTCGGCCTCTCTGTCCTCTGCCCTTCGCCACCGGGCACCGGGAGCACCGCTGGTGCACATCTCACCCTGCCCTTGCAGAGAGCTCAGAGGATCCCAGCCTGCCCCGTGCCACCTTGCAAACCTGCTTTTTCAGGAGGGCTGGGCATGATCAGAGTTCGTCTTGGGCCAATACATCACCCCCAGACGGCTGCTTTCGCACCCTCCAGAAACACTTCACTGTGGGATGGAGAGAGGGGCTCCTCTCAAAGGGAGACGAGTCGGCACCTGAAGGGACTTTTAGTTCTCAAGGGAGCTGGTAGCCAACTGACTGGAGCAGAAGAGCTAATCCAAGGTGAGTCATTCCCCCCCTCCAAGGCTGAAACATTAAAACAGTTTTTTATGAAAGGCAAATTAAATCCCACAAGCCAGCGCCAAGAAAAAATAATTTATCAAAGAGCAGGAGATGCTACTGGGTGACTCGCAGGCAGACAGAGGGAGCATTTGCTCAGCAGCCCGGGATATTACATCTCCTCTGTTGCTCCTCCAATGCAAAGAGCACTGCCGTTCATCTATTTTTAATAACAGTGAAGTAGGCAGTGAACCTGACTTCAAGGCTGGGAGCTTGTCTTCTTCCCCCTGTGTATCTGTTCTGACTCATCTTCCTTTCAAGGGCCCTTCACAGCTTTGTAACCCAGTGAAGGAAGAAAGGAAAAACAAAACGGAAGAAAAAAAGCAGATCAGACAGCAAAGCGTCAGAGACAGAGAACTGTTCTGGGAGAGGAATAATAAACACTGGGACTTCACTGGCTCAGGGAGCTGGGAAAAATGAAGGGGCTGGGAGACCTGAATGTATACGGGGTCATGCTGATCCGAGAGCGGGATCTCTCAGACAGCTGAGCAGGGATCTGGTAGCAGCTGGATGCTTGTATGTCTTGAAGCTCTGCAGAAAGCCCAGGCTGGAGGAAGCAGGGGCAGAGCTGAGGGTGCCCAAGCCCAGGGTGGCCAGGGGGGACAAGCTGAAGAGCTCCTCTGTAGCAGAGGTCTCCAATTTCAGTGCCACAACAGGTCTCTGCACCGTTGTAATTGCAGAGGTAAGGGCAGCAAGTGTCAGGAGTGTAAGCAGAGGAGGGGAGGCTGCTGCACAGTCCAGGGAGGCAAAAAGCTGTGCTTTCATCCCAGAGAGGACTTGGCTTAGCTGGGGTGTGAGGACGGTGCACCAGGCAATACAGGAACACTTTCGGGCCTTGGCATGGGGCAGGAGAGGTGGGACTGATGGCCATGTGGGCTGGTGGCCGCGATGCTCAATAGGACTGCATGGTCTCTTTGGGTGGCCACCATGGTCCAAGCTAGCGCAAGCTGTATTTCTGCACTCTGGTGGGTGTTACTGTGAATACACCTTTGTCAGATGTTTAAGGTTTTCCCCTACAAAATTGGTATTTTCATATCAGACAACCCAAAAACTCAGGGGCTGCTGAGAGGAGCCACGCCCCAGGCCTGCCCTGAGCACTGGGGTCTCACCCTTTGCCCCTCAGCTCCTAAGGGCTGGCGCATGGTCTGATGGGCTCTCCCCAGGGCTGCAGCCACCCAGGCACAGTGATACAGGGTCAGTCCTGGCTCACCGTCCCGGTGCTTGCACAGCCTCACGGCTGGGAGCATCGTGGAGCAGGCTGGAGCAAGCCGGCTGGCTCTGTGCCGCTCCATGCCCACGGTACCACCAGGAGCTTGGCTATAGCCATGCCACGGCACCGTTGCAGTGTGGACTGGCTCTGAGTTGAAGCCAGGACAGCAGATGGCCATGATGAGCAGGCAGGGGAGCACAAGACCATGGCACCGGTCACAGCATGGCAGCTGCCTAAATGGGGATATCCATCTGCCCCAGCACAAGCCCTCTCTGGTTCCCGAGGCAGGGTGTCTGGCGCTGCTGCCAGCCTCCCGCCTGGGCTCTGCCCAGCCTCCTGGAAAAGGAACACGGAAGATGCTCTGACAATCCCGCGGTTGCCAGGTCTCGTGCAGGGATGCGCGGTGCCAAGTTTGGGCTGACACGGCAGCACGGCTTTGTGCACAAGGACACGCTGGTTGCCTTGTCCGCACCGGTGGTGAGACAGAATCTTTAACGCTGTTCTTCATCGGCAGGCATGTAAATCCTCGCCCAGAGGACAGCGTGCAGGCAGCTCCCACAGAGCCCTCCTTGCTGCCAGGAGGATGGTCATGACATGACAAGGAGCACGCAGTCCAAGAGCAGCCTCAGCTGTGCCTTCCCCTGCTCAGAGCAGAGGGAAATGGCCTCTCACCCATGAGCAAACCTCACCTTGGGCTGCAAAGGCCACCTGCAAGGCTGGCTGAGGGAGGTGTGGGTGGGAGGATGCGCTGCCAGGGGAAACCATTAAGATGCTTTTTGAAATCTAGGTGTGTCTGAAAGCCTAAAGAGATCATTTTTCATGGCTGTCCTGTTAAATGTCCACTGAGGAAAGGAGCTAGAAAAGGGACAGCTTTGACATTAGACAATTCCAGGCAATTCCAGGCAGTCCTGCTGGGACCCTCTCCTCCGGCTCCAGTGACATGACTCCAGATTTCCACTGGTGTAAATCAGAGCAGAATTTGACCAATCCTAGCTAAAGAAGATGTTTTTCCTCGATGGGTTTCATGACATAAAGTATTTCATGGGTTAAATCACTAAAATGCCCAATCTCGTCACAGTGCTGTGAAGTTGGTCCCCTGGGAGGGGAGAGAGACAGTCCCTGTTGCCTGACACTTACTTAATTTTGGAGCCCACAAAACCTCTCTGTTGGGGAAAACACCTGCTCTGCTACAGTGGAGGCAAAAGTTGCATGGCTACATTGCAGCATCTTTCTCCTTGGGAAGGAGAAACGTCCCAAACTTCTCTCCTCCGGAGCATTTCCAAAGCCCGGAGGAAGGGAATTTCCCCTCCTGCCTGCTCTCACCCAACTTCTCTCATGTCTCTTTTTATTGCCACCCCGTGAGTTAACCCTTGGCTGCTCTTTTGCCAAACCGGTTACATTTAAAAAGCCAAAGCGATCTGTCTGGGGAAGAGAGTCGATCTGAGAGCAGAGAGGAGCAAACCGCAAGCCGCAGAGCTGTTTTTTGGAGTGGCTGATCTTTGCATGGGGCAGCAGCCCGGGGGCAGCTGGAGGGGAGGGGAATACCCGCCGTGAGCAGAGCTTCCTGCGGTATTTACGGGCTGCGTGACCCTTCTGGGATGCAAGAGGGAGATTGTTAGAACGAAGTATGCTGTGACATCTGCAAGACTTTGCCTTTGATGAGTCTCTTTGATGAGTCTTCTAATACAACGTTCATTTTCCTCTCTCCGGGAAACAGAAGAAGACTACAAAAGCCACTCGTCTTCTGCAGATTTTAAAGCCACGGATTTGCTAGGGTACTTCCCAGGAGGGACGGGGGACTTTCTCAGACAAAGGTTCTGCTGTTGATGTACGTACACACGTGGTCACCAGCAAAACACGTTTTTTTCCGCTTTCAAAATGTAGGCCTTGCCTTTGAGATAAAGCTGTAGGAGGAGTCATAAGACTATCTTATTTCCCTCTCAAAACAGGGGTCATCTATGAGATACATCACAGGACCTCATGCAATGTTATATGAAACACAGCATGAGTGTTTCCAACTGAGATTTAACATTACTGAATCACACTGGCATATTTTAACGATGTTACTTTGCACCAGCCCACGGGATAAATGCTTATTCCTGGATATTACCAGTAAGACATTTGCAGGCCAAAAGCAGAGACAACGTATATCTTGTTTGGGAGGCAGAAAAGAGTTTAAATTTGTGATGGGGAACTGGGGAAAGACAATTCTTTTGCTTTAGTGCCGGGATTAGCTCCCAAAAAGAGACGTAATAAAAACCTACCACCAGATGTCATCTTGAAGCTAACTAAGAGCTTCCACACCAGCAGAGGGAGGGATACTGGGGGAACAGTGAGATGAAACGAGGGGTTTCTTTAATGGGGTACAAGGCTGCAGGATCACTGCACCCTGGCATACTGAATGACCACAGAGATGGAGATATTTCAGGGCTGGCTTCGTGAAGTCTTTTGCGCTTGCTTGGATAAATCCCAGCAAAATGCACAGCATTGAAATTTAACTGTAAAAAATAAGTTCTAAAAAATTTATCTTGATGAAAAGCCCCATTCTGGAGCTCAGTTCTGCTTGAGTGTCAGAGAGCAGAAGACACTGACGGAGCTGAGCAGTTCCATCTGCTTCATCACTGATTAAAATGTGATGGGTATGATAATAATTGTTTAATGGCTTAATTACAAAAGCTTTGCTGCACCCTGTGTTTGAGCTGTCATTAGAATAGATGTTTGCATATGGTTGATATTTAACATCTGGGAGTGTGGGAAAATTTCCTGTGAAGGAAACTGAGAAGGAAAACTAAGAAAGCAAGACAACTTTTTTCCCCACACAAAATACTTTTAATCTATTACCTGTGCAGAAATTATTACACTTTTTGCAGTTAAGTTTACAGAGGAAGTTTCACCGTAGACTTGGGTGAAACTCTGAGACTAAATTCAATCACTGAATTGCAGAGTAGAGATTTTAATCCAACTGTAAGGGTAAATCTCCATTCAGTATTATTTGTAGAGTTGGTGCTGATGTTTCCAACATGAAACACCCTCAAGCACATTTTGGATCGAGCTGAAAAGATTAGATGTAGATTTAATGACAAAGGATAATGAGAAAACATAGTACTAACTTGGTATGGCAAGACTGAGCGATGTGTTCTTGTCTGAGACTCTTTTTAGTTATAACTCCACTGTTTTTAACTGACTGCAATAGGGTTATTCTATCCAAGACTCTACAGCAAATGAACTTTGTTTTTTGAAGAGTTTCAGTAAAAATAGCTCAGCCTTTGCCAAGGATGAGGTCAGGGGAAAAAAGTCAATCCCTTGCCAATGTAAAACAAAACCAAAACCCCCTTACAACCATTTAATGAGATGTTCTAGTCCCGCCGTGCTTTGGAATGGATACTTGAAGTTTGGCAGCGTGTCCTAGCAGGAAGAAAGGTATCTTTTTCTATACCTGTTACAAGCTGCCTACATGTGGATAAGCTACAGTTTGAAAAAAATAACAGTTTATATGCAAAAAGTCACAGACTTATTACAGCTTGGCAGCCAAAACCTCAGAAAATTTGAGATGCATTAAGCAGGCTACAGGCAGGACTCGAGGGGCTGAGCAGGACGTTCTGTGCAGCGTGCCCCTCTGCTGTGACTGCCACCACGACTGGGGTGCAGGCAGCTGGAAAGAAAGGGGAGAGTTTGTGTAACGTGCTGAAGTTGTGAGAGCTGGAGGGAGGAAGAGACCAGAACAAGGGATGAATCCTGTGGGAAACGTAGTAGGGAGACAGGGAATTGGAGGTAATAACAGCAGGGATGCCGCCACGGAGCCCAATTATGGTCACTTTAAAGCCGGGTGTCGCCCCAGCCGCGTGTGAATGGCTGTGCGGGCGGAGGGGCGAGGGCTGCTGCCGGAACTGGCTGCGGTGCGGGTCAGGATTTAGGGCGAAGAGCCGGCGGAACCTGCAGCACGAAGGCTCAAGCCGGCGCTAGGCCGCAGGTGCGCGGCGAGGCCCCGCGGGCCGCCAGGCAGCCCCTCTCGAATGGGACGCGGGTTTCTGCGCTTCCCGGACGGACAGTCGGTTACCCGCCGGCGGCCGCTGCCACACACGGGTGTGTGCGGTGCACACGGGTCCCGCGGCAGGGGCTCTCCGCAGCGCCCCGGCCCGCCGTCGCCATGGCACCCGCGCGCGGCCTGCCGGGACCCCTCGGCGCGGCGCGGGCCCGCTGCCCTCCGCTCCCGCCGGGGTGCCCGTTCCGCTGACAGCTTCACGCCTATCGCTGCCTATAAACATACGGGGATTGGCTCTTCCGCCCGTCTGTCACCACGCGCACCACACTCCTACTGGCTAACTCTCTTATTTATAATCCGCCCTCAAAGGCTGACCAGTGAAAGCGAGGCGCCCCTAGCAACGCCCCTCTCTCTTTCCTGCCACTGGCTCCCGCTCGTCTCTCGGCGTTGTTGTCTCTCGTGTGGTTGGCCAAACTGCCTGCCTCTCAAGTGCCTCATGACCAATTAGAAAGGAGCACTCACGTGGACTACTTGCCAGTCCCTCCGCCCGGTTGCCCTTTCTCCATTGGCCGAGGGCCACCGTCCATCCAGCCTCACCCGGCGCCGATTGGCTGCTAGAGAGGGTCGGGTGCCGCCCCGGCGCTGTGGGCGGCTCGGCGGCGGCGCTCGCCTGGGGGGGGCGGACGCGTGAGGAGGAGGAGGCGGGGGCCGCGGCCGGGGGAGGAGGAGCTGCGGCGATCACGGTCCCGGGTCCCGCAGCTGGGCTCCCTCCTCACATGGGGCCCCCTCGCTTGCCGCAGCGGTGGGGCAGACCCTCGCCGGGTTGCTGAGGGGCCGGGGGTTGGCCGCGGGTGAGGTATGCGGCCATGAGAGCCCGCGCCGCCCACAGGCCCTGCTGGTGCCGCCGCTCAGGTAACGGCCGGCGCGAGGGGCGGAGGGGGGTGCGAACAGGGAGCGGGGCGGGGGGTGCCCGCGTTTCTCCGGGGCAGCCAGCGAGGGGAAGGTCGTTGCGGGTGGGGGGGGCACCCCCCGAAGGCGGTGAGGGAGGAGAGGAGCCGCTCCGGGGAAGGGCACCCGTCTAGCGGAGGGGAAGGGGCAGCCGGCGGGGTCCCGCCGCTCCCCCCCCCACCCCTCCGCCAGTGCGGTGAGGTGAGTGATGCGTTTGGGTTAGCAGGTGCCTGAAGGGGCTGCCTTCACCCCGGGGGCGAAGTGTGAGGGGGAGCGGGTGCTGCAGGACGCCTGAGCGCTGCGGGGGAAGCCGGCTGCGGGGAAGGCAGGCTGCAGACACCCGTGCCCTGATCCGGGGGCAAGGGTCTGCCTGAAGACGTCTAGGATCTTTGCCCGACCACATGGGGACTGCTTTGAAAATGGTCGCTTTGCCAAGACGTGTGAAAGCTTGGCTCGGGTTTTGCTATTTTAAGTGCTACCCTGTAAGAATACATGAATCATGTTTTAATGACAGGCTCGACTGTTCAAGTGTATGTGCATATATGTTTGCTTTATGGCCTTCAGATGAAAGGTGCTGTATAAATGCAGATGATCACTCTTAATGTTGCATTCCTTTGAGGGTGGGAACTCTATTTGCTTTAAGTACAGGGGACTTTCCACTCGGGTATTCTGATAGGTAGTACCTTGATAGTTGAAAGCTAAAATTTCAGGAGTACCGACTTGAATTTTATTTAAGTTTATACCTTTCTGTTTGTCCCCCTAAAAAAGACTTACAGCTAATATTTAGCCTAATTTATGCAAAGCCTTTATGCTTCAACTGAAATTATTATTTTTTTTGTAGTAGAGATCAGAGTTCTAACATATTTTATTGTCTGCAAAATCAACAGACTTACAGTTCTATGGACTTAATTAGGCACTGCAATTTACAACCTAAGATAAGGTTTTTTAATGAGAAACTCTGATACACCCAGTGGACTAGCCGTAAGCCGTTCCATTTAGTCATCATCTTTGGAAATTATTGTTGCATACCATATCCTGACAGGCCAATAAAATGTCATTTTCTGACTCTTGCAGAAATCTGCTGTACAACTGTAGACACGGCTGTGTAACTCCATTGTCCATTTTTATTTGTCTTCATGTAAAACTTGCACGCAAAGCATGAGTAGCTTGAACTGAAGGGAAAGGGGTGTGTTCCCTGTACCTGGTGGCAAGTGTATGCTCTCCTGTGGTTTTTGTTTTGAAGTTGTTTTGTTGGGATGTTTTGTTAGGATTTTGTTAGGGTGAACAGCTGGCAGTGGGAGCGGAGCAGGAGATAGGGACGGAGCACTCCTTGCTTCAGTGCTTAATATTTTTCTGACCGTGGAAGGAGAAAGTTGGTCCAAATGAGGTGTTCTGGTGGTATAGGCCTCCTGTAACCTAGTCGTACCCTCCGTTTCTATACATTTGTGCTTTTGCCGTTGTAATTCTTTATGCAGATTATTCACAAATTCATGAAAGAAACACAGGGTTAAAAGGAGAATGTTGCTTCTGTGTCTGCTGCAGAAAAGAATGAAGCTTGAGGTTCACTTGCATCATAGGTTCCCTTTCTGTATTCTTCCTGTAGCTGAGAACCATGCATTTGCACAACAGCAAAGCTTTTTATTGTATCCTTGCAGCATGGTATCTTGCAGCCTGGCACAAAAATAAGTGCCCTTCTAGGCAAGATCAAAAAATAGTCAGTGTTAGTAAATTTTTTTAAGCCCATTTTCTGCTTATTAGTTCCTTAATGTGTTCATTTGAAGTTGTGTATTTATCAGTAAGTACATCTAATAATCAGCAACTGTATCACGCTGGCTCCATCTGTTGTCTGTTGCCAAGTCCTCTTTCTGTCTTAGATAGTAAGCTGCTTTTCATACGGCCCTGTCACTTTTTCTTAAGTTTAACACATTTCTGGCAGTGGCTAAGCCACTTTTTGATATGATTGTCCCATTAGTTGCACTGGAGAATTGTAATAGCTCTTGCAACCAGGAGGGGAGTTAGTTGAAAGAACTTTGCTTTTGAAAGCTGACTTTGTACACTCCAGGTTTGTGGCTCACAAACTGTGAGTTACAGGTTTCCCCTTGGCACCCAGGGTGCTTCAGATTGATATGTAAATACCAGCAGATTCCAACGTCTCTACGTTAGCAATAACAGATTTGGGAAGGCCTATTCTCGCTTGAAGAATTAATAAACAAATTAGTCAAGACTGTGTTACTGTTCTGTTTGTGCAGCGGGTACCTGAAGCAAACATGGTACCGGGTGTTTCACAGTAGCATGAAACCAGTATCATGGACTGGTGCTTCAGCTGTATTTTAAAGGGTAGATTACAGAATGCGTTTAAATATTTGTGGAGATGATACTTTTAGCTGGGAAATACAAATATTGACTGTCTTGTGTGATGATGTATAAATGTAAGATTTTGTCCAAGAGAGGTCAGTCAGGTATGAAATTCAGCCTGCTTACTTTATCTTCATCCCTCTTTCAAGCATTCTTGTTCTCTTTTCTTGCCTTTGCTGTGCTGGATTGTCTCACTGGCTGCATTGAAACAACAGAAAGTCGTGAATGCCCCCAGTACTAACAGAGCTGTCAGCCCTCAGTCATCAACCTGGCGGAGAGGCTGAGGGGGAAATTCCTTGATTATTGAGATGTTACAATACCTGTTGGTATTGGAAGGCTTTGATTCCCTTTGTTTTTCTCAAGAGCTAAGCAAATGTCAGCCTGCTGACACCCGGAAGGCATGAGCTGCTTCTCAGTGTCTTTACTGAGCTCTGTTTTGTTAGGCAAACATAATATATTAAAATTATCCATTTGAAGCGGCAGCTGTGTATTGTACATGGTCTACTTGAGTGATTATTTAACTCTAACCATGCTCTGTAACTAGGCTAGTGTCTGTCTGCACTGTGGATTGGAGTGACTAAAACCAGGCTAGGAGACAAATGGATTTTTGCAAGGTCCTTCTGTAGAGGTTTAGTTTTATATTATAATTGCCAACTGTTTCTAGGGTCCAATTATACTATGGGCATAAGGACCAAGTGGTTTTCTGTTTGTTTGTGGGTTTTTAATCTCTTCCCCCCCGCCCAGTTCTATTTGCCTTCTAAATATGTGCCAGAATTTATGTCTATGCTTGATGCAAATATTTTTTAAACTTACAACCTTGGCCCTGAATCCTGAGCTCTGCAGTAAGTTAATGGCTAGTCTCTCTTACTGGTTTCAGACTTGGCTACAGTCACAAAATAAATGAACTGTTTGTTTCAGCTTAGCCTCTTGTGGAAGTTTGTTTGCATTATAAAACCACAATGCAGTTTAGCATACTTGCAGTTTCTGGAGTGGTGTAGTAGGGCTAATGCAGGTCTCTTTGAGGAATGTCAGCCCTACTTGTGGGAAGCTTATGCTATGACAGTACTGGCTAGAGCTAGGAATTACCCCCTACAGGGGAGATGAAATTAAAGCAAAATATTACCTAAGTAAAAATAGAAAATGTTGGGATTTTCACGTTCGAGTGTAATGTCGTAATTAAGACTTTAAACTGGACCCTAAGACTTAATCCCATGAAAACAGTAAAAAAGACTTCAGCTTCAGGATGAGCTGGGCCAAACGTAGTGCAAGCTCTGGTACTTGTAGCTACCTTGTCTGTAAATATTTGACATTATCTTTCTCCCAAAGACAAGAAGCTAAGTTATGGACAAACCAAGGAACTTTCCTCTGTTAGGAAAGCGGATGACAGCACTTGAGAACAAAATTGTGGAATGCCTGGTTCTCTTTACCTGTTTGGTTTGATTTCTTGTGTTTCATTCCCAAATATTTTTTCTTTTTCCTTTTTTTTTTTTTTTTTTTTCTCCAGGCTAATGACCTCAAAGTCAATTCAGTCTTTGGAAGATTTAGTTCTTTACATTCCTTTAAAGCTTTTCTGAAATTTGCACATTACTACAGTGAATGCTTCTCCCCCCCAAGTTATTATTTTGTTGAGTGACACTTGCCAGCATAATTCCTTCATGTTTTTGTAGTGCTGGGTTTTGAAGCTACATCAGACTATGAGTTTAAATAGTTAACTCCTGGCAAATGACTTATGTCAAAGCTTTGGCATCTTGTTCTTCAGAAAACCTTTTCAAATTAATAACATGCATCCACCAGATTTATTGCTTTCCAGGCTGAATGCCTAGCGACAGTCTTCTGTGTCTAAAAATGGTTGTTGTTGTTAAGGCCATCTTTTAGGAAATTGTGAGTTTGACATTTGAGTGCAAATATGCACATGTTATAAAGATACTGGGGACAGAAGAAGTCTTAGTAATGAATTGAAATGTTTTTTGGAAGGATCTTGTTTTACACCCTGAGGCATTAAAGAGATGCTGCTAAAGTTGAGAAGCCTTACCCATTTTTATGTCTATGAAGTATAAAATGTTAAGTACTGGCTAATATATGTCACCTCTTAGTTTTACATTGATGTGTGGGGTATAACTTGATGTGCTATTGTGGGGTTTCTGTCTTTAAATATTTGCAGGCTTAGGCATTGGTTTTGAAAGCCAAATGTCTAATTAACCAAATAAATGCTGATAGTATTTGTATTTATAGTAATTTCTACAATTAAAAAAATCAATGCATTCATACAGTGGAGAAACTGATCTTAATATAATATTAACATTAATAATTTTTTTTTTCTTCAAGGTTTGTTTTTTTAAACCAAGAAATTAAAATGTGGTAGGGCATGAAACATTCTGAAATTGTGCTTTTCAGTAATAAAATAAGTGGATGAGTAGGGCAGGTATGCATTTTGAGAGGTGTATTTCTAAATTATTTTTGTCTTGGCAGAGTGGGGTGTGTTTTTCTTGGATAAGGATGTCAGAAAAATTGGTCTGAAAGCTGAGAATTTATTGGGAAATGTTTTTAGTCTCCTTTTTTAACTGGCTGTTGAGCACAGCTTAAGAGTTTTTAAGCTGAACTTTAATATGAAAAAAACCACCACCAACCTTTTAGTTGGTTGCAGAATTTGCAGGATGGTTTGGATTCTGTTCAGTGCACTTTAATTAACCATACAAGGTAGTAAATTAAAGTACCTCAGACTGACTTGACAGTCAATTAAACCTTGGTTGATTTCATTGAGAATGTGATCATTAGTGTAATTGGCCAAAATGACAGGAGGCCCACTTGGAATTGTGCCCACGTGAAATTTTCCTCTAATTCTGTGTATGAAGTCCTGGGCAGAAAACTAGACAAATGGAGCTCTATCCAAATAATTTCCAAGGATTTCGTGTAGCTGTCTGGAAAGAAGGCAAACTCTAGCAGGCAAAAATGAAGGAATGGGTTACTTGGGAATCCAGGTGGCAAAGCCTTTTGGGGTTTATGTTGTGTGAAGTACTTTGAATCTCTTCTTTCATTGTGGGATTTGTATAGAGTTTTGCAAAGTTCACCATGTGATTTCAATCAAAGGGATGTGTATGTGAGGGAGATTTTTTTGTTTTTTTTTGTTTTTTGTTTGGTTTTGTGAAATAGATTGAGAGACTATGGTGAGAGCTGATCTTTTGTTAATACTATATTTAAGGTATAGGTATACTGGATACTTAACACAGAGTTAGCTTCTCCTAATCAAGATCTCTTACCTGACTTGGTATCTTCCTCTGTTGGGACAACAGCAATCTTTCCTGTTTTCTTTTTGCATATATCTTGCTTTGCCTGAGAACTTAAACTTATACTCCTGATTTACAAGTTGCTTTAATTTGCTGGGCTGCAGTGCAGATGTGTTGTTTCACTAGATTTAGCAGAGGTGTCTACAAGCTCCAGGGTCCACTTCGTATGGTGTTCCTGTGATACTGGAGTGTCGTACTGTGCATTTCTGGGGCAAATGCTTGCTCCCTTCCTTGGAAAGTATCTAGTGCATGTGGGTACTACTCTGATGTAAATAAGTTCTAAAAAATTGTTTCTTCAATTACAGCAGGTTTTCTGGTCAGTCTCCAAAGATACTTGCATCTCCTGTTCCAGAAAATGAATTGTTAACACTGTGGTTTCCTGTCCATCCTCCTTCCATAGATAGTTCTTTCTTTATCTCCTTGAAAAGTAACCACATGATAGTTTGTCCCTTTCAGATCAAAAGGAATTATTTAAGCATGCCTTGGAAATTCCTGGGCATCTTCTCTATAGCTGAGGAGGTTCTCTGGGCATCTTCTCTATAGCTGAGGAGGTTCTCTGGGCTATTTTTCTCAGCTGGAGAGATAGAACAGGTTTTATCTTCCCATGGTGCTTCTGTACCATTTCCAGACCCTCAAGGCTCATGGAGCAAGAATATGAGGTCAGAAATTGGATTCTGATCTTCTGTGTGGCAGTCGGCCACACCATAACATTAGACCATGTAGTACTATCATCTGAAAAGCTCAGTAAGCTCATACATGTGGGAGTCTGCATATAAAATTCTGTAGGAATACCACGATGTGGGATTTGATAGAGATTAAATTTCTTAATCAGGCTGTGGTAAGACTCTCTTATACCCACCGACTCCCATTTAGAGAGGTAAGTGTTAAGATATTTGAAATAAACACCCTTCAAAAATATGGAGGGTTTTTTATTTTTTTTTTTTTTTCTTTTTTGGAGAGGACAACCTCAAATTAATTCCATGCAGTTCAACAGAACTTACTTCTGAAGGCAGGGAAAGACTGTGTGTTTTTCTGATGTGTTGGCACAGAGCATGTCTGAAAGATACACTGCATACAAAACATGGGTATAGCAGCACTGCTGTATATTCAGAGGACAGCTGGTGTGCCTCTGTTTTTGAGATGCTCTTCAAATTTAGTGTATTGTTCAGGTTCTGTACATCTGTGTAAATAGAAGTATAATTGCCTGGCCTGCTCCCTGCTTTGTGATTATTTTGTCCGCCTTTTTTTTTTTTTTTTAATAATTTTATTGTTTCCTTCCCCTCCCTCCAGTTTTTCATTCACCCTCGGGGGGGAAGAAAAAAAAGAGAGAGAAATCTATCCTCTTTGTGACTGCTCACTTTGTTCAGGTTTTGTAGGGGCTCACCAAATTGCTGTAAATGAACAGTTAAGTGTGGAAAAGATGAATAACCTCCCGAGTCTAAGGTTTAAAGAAAAAAAAAAAAAAGTAGGCCACCTGTCAAGTTTGCCAGTCCAAGCTGAATTTGATGTGCTCCAGAGTCATCCTGATTACTTCATCGTCCTCTTAAAAAGAAAAAAAAATTCCTGTACTGTTGGTGTACACCCCCCCCCCTTTTTTTTTTCTTTTCTCCTACTTGGCAAATGTAGCTTGTTTCCTGTGTTTTCAGTTGAACTGAAATTAATACAGCTTTAAAAAGTGTGTTTGTGGGGAGAATTGTTCTAGCAGTTTCTTATAAGAATACTTTGTTTTTGTAGCAGGATTATTGACGTTTTTATAAATTTGGGGGCTAGATCTTTAGTGGATATAAACTTGTGTTCCTACCAATTAAGGAATTAGTCTTGGAACACTCATAGGTGGAAGCTTTAAAAACAAAGGTTTTGGTGCTCCACCTACTGTTATTGACAGCTAATAATTTTCCTTATGTCAACTGAAAGTTGATCCGGTTTTTATAGTTAGGATCCTTTGTTCTGTCCCTAATGTGAAATGGTTTCTTGCGATAGCGGTAGACTTGTCACCAACTGCTACTGAAGTAGAATAGAGTGTTACATTTTGTGGGTTTCCTCCTGCTTAGTTGCTTGCTTTAGCAACCAGAACTTAAGTAAAAAAGAAAGAGGCGGGGGGGAGGGAATGAAAGTTGTTTGTTAACAGTTAAATTTTGAGTTCCAAACCTATTCATCTCGTAATAGCCAGAGCATAGGGTATTTCCATGAATCTAAAGGAAAAGTTCATTAGATTGTCTGTCTTTACTGATGATGCTGTGGGGTTGGTTGTGGTGGGTTTTTTTTTTTTCCCCTTCAATTTTTCATGCCCCTACTTGGATATCTTCTGCTTTTTTTTTTTTTCTAACTCCCTTAAACTGGTGTAAGCTGTGTTGGAGTCCTATCAAACATATCTAATATGTTTACAATAATGGTAACCTCAATTTCTTGTATTTTAGGATCCAACAAGAGTAGAGAAGACAGCAAATTACCTAAGATGTGAGAAGTTCTCCCTTAGCAAAATAAAACCTTGTTTTCAAAATGGACCGAAGTAAGCGGAATTCAATAGCAGGATTTCCACCACGCTTGGAGCGCGCTGAAGACTTTGATGGTGGCGCTGGAGGAGAAGGGACTGCATCCCAGATAGGAAGAGTTTGTACCTCTTCATACAGAGCCCTGATAAGTGCCTTTTCCAGACTTACTCGTCTTGATGACTTCACATGTGAGAAAATTGGCTCTGGTTTCTTCTCTGAGGTGTTCAAGGTGTGTGTTTAGTTCTTTCCTCTCTTCATGTTGATTACTTCATGTTTGGTGCTGAGAATGTACACGAGTATCAGCAGAAGTACTTTTCAGTGAAGTCAACTGACTGTTCTTGTATTTGCTTTACTCAGGATGAGTCAGTGATGGAGAACTTGTAGGAATCACATATTTCCTCTGTCACTCTTCCAGCTGTTTTTTATCACTTGTAATTTATTTGGGGAGTTGCAGAGGCTATTTCGGAGAACCAGTAAAAGCTAAAAAAAAAAAAAAAATTGGTTTATCTTTTGGTCTCTGCCATGTATTTTTGCATTCATGTAGTGTATGAAACACCAATGGCTCTTGGTTCTCTCATATGTAAGTGTGAATGTCTTTAATTTAGCTAGTTTATTAGTTTTGTGGGATTGTACTCATTCCTTTGGTAGTCTTTGCCTCCCAACCCTAGATGCATCTGTTAGGAGATCTACACATGATTACTGAATTTGAAGCCACAAAATTTATTGCACTGAAGTTACAGTACAATTAGCTGCTCTTCTCTGTTTCCTTTGCTGCTTGTTATGCCATGCCTCTAACTCAAATAATCAGAGATTGGTTTGAAGTAAATAGTATGAATGAGAAAATCTGATGTTGTCAGTGACTTGCTGCTATGAATCTGGGAAGTGGATAAGATCTTTGTAAAGCAATTTGTGAAACCATACAGGCAACCCCAGTTTTATAGCACTGGTGATATTTCTGCTGTTCTGACTGTTCTGGTAAGGTTTATCATAGAGGAATAGGACATTGAGTTGACTTCCAAGCTTAGGCATTGCAAAAATAATTTGTTTCCTTGTCCTAGTTCCTGACTTTAAATGAAGTCACCCTGAAAATTATTTCCATTTCAGTGAAATGCCAGAAAACTTTTATCTCACAATATATGATGTCCATTCCATGACACTTCACGTGGTCTTTTCTTTAAGAAGTTAAACCAAAAAAACTCTTATCCAGCTTTATTGCTGTGAATAGCTATGCAAATTAGAAAATGAAAATTATTTTTATGTTGCTTTAATACCCAAAGGCATTCAGATCTCCATATATACCTCTCCTCTTGTGTAAAGGCAAGCCACTCCACAGAAGTCTGTCTATTTAGCTAGATGTATGAAATTTAATTTCCACTAACACAAGTTTTTAATTCTTTCATATGGGCAGACATGAATAATTTTATTTGGGGTGTGTAGGAGACTTGGTACAGGTCAGCTATTTATAAAGCCAGCTTGTATACCAATTGAAAACAAGGCTTTGTTTTTTTCTTCTTGTTTTCCTATTTAGAAGACTTTCTGTAATGCATTTTGTAGCAACTGTCTTTGTATCCAGACATTTCTTAATGTGAAATGAACTGATTTTTAAAGTTCTGTGTGCCACTGGAACTCATCTTTACAGCTTTTATGGCAAAGCTGCTGTGAAATGTATAAGGGTACCAATAGACTTGGGTCATCTCTAAGTAACTGGGGAATAACAGACCTTGGTTTGTTTGTGTGAATGTCAGAATTCATGTTTTGGAGTAGTTTTGTCTTGGGTTTATCTCAGTGTTTCTGATTAGACATTGTGTTTTTTTCTGTTCTGTAAATTCAGGACTTTTTCCTCTTTAAGACTTGGATTTTCCAGTGCTTAGATTATGAATTTATCCTATAGTGGTATGGCCAATCATATTTATTTTGGGACTTCAAAAACTTACATAGTTGAATAGCTACATACTTTGTGAACAGACTTACTGGGTGAAATAGCTGTAATACCCTACCATACATTGGTGAGGAACATCATGGAGAAGCGCCCTGAGGCAAGGTGGTTGCATATCCAGCAGAAAGGTACGGTATTATTGATCATTAGGAAACAAAAGTAGGTGGGGGAAAAAAGAGGCTAAAAGTAAAGGTAAATTTCCAGCATTCATAGTAATTGATTTATTAAGAATATCTTATTTTGAGAGCACTTGGTTTAGTCAGGTAGTGGCATACAGAGGTAAACATCTGTTTGAGAATTTATGTTGATTGAGAGAAATCCTTGATACCCGATTTACCTTCCTGTGCATAAGTCTGCTAACTCTTTAAAAACCTTCCCCTGCCATTCTCCCTTTCAGTAAGCTAACCTAGACATCACACAGTGTTAGTCTGCAATCAGTGGCATTACTCTGAGAGTGATGGTAGTAGACTGAGCATCTAGTGTCTGTTTTCCCAGAAACAGCCACAGACCTCCTGCAGGGAGACAATGAGTGATAAAGCCTTTTCTTTCACATCAGTTTCAAACAAGGTCTTGCTTCAGTTTTGGCACAAAGGGGTGAGAATGCATTACGACCTTATCTTACATGCAGTTCCATACTCATTTAAGCAAGTTTCTGTTCTGTTAGTTTATCAGCCTGACCACCTCTGTCATTAATCCTACTGTGCTGATGATCATATTTCATGCAAGAACCTTGATGTGCTTCCAGGAAGGAGAGCCTCATGGTTTGACACAGTTAAAGTTCAGTCTGATCTGCAGGCTCCCAGCTAAACGATCGAACTCAGACAAATCCAGGATAGTTCTAGACTTACTGTGTAAGTAACTTTACAAGACCAATGAAGCCTTCCCTTTAAATTAGCAAAGGTGTCTCAGAAAACCCCATGTCACCAGAGCTTTTTCAATTATGTATTTGTCTGTTGTTTTGTGAGTATCATAGGTTGCGTTCACTCAAGTGATGAGCAAAGAATGTTTGGACTGTTTTGAGGGTTTGGGATTTTTGTTTTGCTATGTAACTGACAATTGTTTTCAGTGATTTCTTCCCCTCCATCCTTTTCTGTGGAAACTCCTTTTTAAATATAGTCTATCACAGTGGATAGAAGTTGCCTTCTCTTAACTTGGGAATAGGAGTACCTTACAGCTTAGATGTATATATTAATAGTCATATGTGCTATGAATGATCTTTTAGCATTTCTAGTGCACCTTTATTCATATACAAATTAAACTTTGTGGTTTATTCAGCATAAAGAATTAAACTAGCATTTTGATTTTGTTAGCCATCACTATAATGCTTCGAATTCACGTTCACCTGAATACTAAGTATTATAGAAACTAGTTTAGAAAAACTGAACTTTGTCAAACTATTCGCAGTCTAGTTTGAAGCAGCTGACTGACTAGTGCCTGTTCTAATTTTCAATGGCAAGTGCAGCACACTGAGGTTTGCTTTTAAGATTGAGCTAGGCAAAGACTGTTTATGTAAATAAACAATGCCCAGCCATGATCCCAAACCTTTAAATTCCCAGCTGGGGAGACCAGTAAGGGCTGATGGATCTATAAGTAATTGTGGGGGAGATAAGCATCATACTGAAACTAAATACCGTTATTTGGAAATAGATACTGTTCATTATAAAATGTGTGTGTTGGAACAGCAGTCAGATTAAAATCCAGGATCTTTTTCTCTTCAAATATACATTCAGGTTCAAAGCCAGTACTAAATGTTCAAGTTGCTGTAGAATTCCTTCAGGTGTTCTTGTTGGCTCTACATTCTGTAGCTGAACCTTTGAGAGAGACTGGAAATACTTCAATGCTTTGGCTGAATGTTAAAAATGGACTTTTTGCAGTTCATTATTCATGTATATTGCAGTTCATTATTGCAGTATATTATTCAGGGCTCGTTGATCCAATATAGAATTGTGCAAATTCAGTGTCCTGTGTGCTTGCATGTTGGGAAGGTCGTGTTGCTATACAGGTGTGGTCACTGGGGAATTAGAGGGTTTTGACTGTTGAGGAATGGTGAAATCTTTTGACATCAGGGAAGAATTCATGGTTTTGTCTTGGGCAGTTCTGGATGCTAAAATAGTTGTTTCACTGCTGACAGTTCTTCTGTTTTAAATATGCCTAGCCATCTAATTAGCAGTACTATCAGAATACAATTCAAGAGGAGGAAAACAATTTATGTTTGTGTCACTCTGATTAGTTCTGTAATGCAGAGACACCTCACTGCTCTTGTAATGATGGGTTTAACTGTTGAAAGCTCCCCCCTCCCCAATAGCTAGAGAGTTGACACATGTATAACAGGGAGAAAAAGAATTTCTATTTGTCAGGGAACATGCTCTGACAAAACTGCTAAAGCTAGTGCAGCCTTCCAAAGATTATCTTTGGGACAGGCAGAGATCAAATTTGAAGTCAACTCAAGTCAACAAGGCCACAGTCTTGATCACTTCGAACTGTGCTTTTAACCCTGTAGGAGTCAAGAGATTTACTATTTGAAATCAGTCATCAGAGAAAAAAATTCCATCTTATGAAATACTCTAAGCAATATGTCAGTATAGTTTGTATCTTAAGGCATGCACCTGGGAAGGTTATTCATGTGAACAGTGAAAAAGGTGCATAATACCTTTAAAAAAATCAGTTAATGAAATACTTGTTTAATGGTGGATGGGTAAAGACGAGCCTATGAATATAAGATGTATAAGACATAATACAAAATAAACTGCCTTTTAGAGCCAAAATACCGAGCAGCTTAGCATGGGTGCCTCCAAAGAAAAATTTTGAGAGGGGAAATCAGCCCTCCATTTCAGCATACTTACTGACAGCACCAAGCGCTAAGCACTTAGTTTATGATCCCCTATAACTTGAGATCCTTTCTGCAGAACTTCTGGCTACACAGTTTTTCCATTTTTGCACTTGTGCAGCAGATTTTACCTAGTAATCCCTACTGGGTTAAATAATGCTGCTTTGGTTGTTGGGTTTGTTTTTTTTTTTTTTTGTGTTGCCCTCCTTCAGGCATGTCTTAATTTTTCAAGATCACTTTGAATTCTAATCCTGCCTCAGAAGTGCTTGGCCCTCCTTCACTCCCTGGTTTGACTTCAGGCACATTCCTCCAGAGTCCTACTTGATAATCTTACCAGTTTAGCTGTGAACCACTAGCTATGCTTTTGATTACGGTTTTACATTGCTACTTTATAGCAGTTCCTTCTAGATCACATTTGTCTGGCTTATTTATGAAGATGTCTTGTAAGATGCATCGAAGCCATATGAAAAACAAGTTATGATGAATCTTAGTGCTGATATAACATGGATACCCTTGAGAAACAAATGCTGGAAATGTCAGTGCTATTCTGTGATGTATGGACTCCATAGCCTATGAAACTAGCACTATCCAGGTGCAAGGCCAAGTCTGAATGCAAAGAGAGGGCAGCGTACTTTTGGTTGACTTAACAAGAGGGGTGGTGGGTGCAAATGGGTCAGTATCCTCAGGATATTCATTCTGTATGTGCTGATGCTGTAAAGGCGTCCTATTTGAATACCCTGGAATGATGGTCCTCAATACATCAATTAGTTATTAGTCTTTATTTTGCATGGTCAAATTTATGTGCTCTGAGTTTCAAAAGTGCTGACCAATCAGGGAAGGTGCGCCTGTCTAAATACGTACCTTGTGCCTGAGGCTAGGATCCTGTTTCTCATATTTATTTAATGTCTTCAAGATGCCTTAAAGATAAGCAGCATCCAGCTGTCTAATGTGAAAGGACAAACAGGGCTGATGTGGAGTTGTGCTTAGAGGTAGTGTGAAGAACACTTACATATAATTCTTTTTTATCAAATACTTGTAATGTATTTAGGATAAAACTGGTAGTTCTGTTACCTCTATGTACGCTATCTAGTATAATTTTGTTTTGTATCATTTGTGATACTGTGTCTCAAGCACGTTGTCATGCTGGTGGGCTTGACCTCTGGAACATCTGACTGTGGTAGGTCTGAGAGATACTACTGATCTCCCGAAGTGACTCATGGAGAGCTGCTTTTTTTTTTTTTTTTTGTGCTTTATACTATTTTAATTACCATTCTGCTTGATTAACATCTCTCTGTGTGTTTATCTGTAATTTTGCAGGCCTTGAGGAGTCCAGCGCAGAAATGTTTGCTGTCACTTTCTTCTTTTGGCCTCTGACCTAGGTTTGACAGAACTTGCTGACTAGAATAAATGGTGCAGAGTAAGAACTGTACAATAGAGTAAGTGAGGGACTAACTCATAGGACTTCAGACACAAAAGTTATGAGAATAGATAGGTCACTTGACAAAAAAAAAAAGTATCTGTCTTGGTTGGCATGAATATCTATTTTCATGTTATACTTTGTCTATTATGTCTCAAGGTTAAACTATATGTTTAAAAATAAAGGCATTATGGACTTCTCAAACAGTTAAGGCTTGGAAGAGTTATTAGGTCTCTACACACACACTGCCACATAATCAAAGGTCATTATATTTTACCAGTAACCTGTATTTTGTCTACAGCATATATTGACACCACATACAACACAGGTATACTCCCTCCTCTGTTGTTTTTTTAATTCAGTTCTGAACTGAAGACCTCAAAGACAGTGTCATGGATTCCAGTGCTCAGTGTGTAATGTCACTGTTGTAAATTTGTACCTAACAGATTGGTCTTGTACCTAACAGAAGTCTCTGGACCTGTTAGTCCACCAAGTTGTGCTTTGTATTGTTTTTGCTGCGCCAGCGTCTTTTTAGTACTTCTTCTTTCCTCCCTATAAACCTTGATGTACATTATCAAGTTAGATTTTGAAACTTTTGGTGTGTTAAGTAGCCCCAATTTCTGTCTCTTTCCTGTCCCATCCCAACTCTGGGAATGACCTAGTTCTTGCAATATAGGTTTAAGTCTTTCTAATATCTTCTCCAACATCTTTCTCTTTCTAAAGTGGACATCCTAACTCAGAATGCCCTAGTTTTGTTCTTAACAATGACATGTAAAAACTATCCTTTTGCTTTGTGTCACACTCTCTTGTAACGCACACCACTTGTTGCCGTAGCACATTAGTACCTTATGTTTAATGGGTGTGGGTCTCCTGTTCTGTAGCCTTCAATCCTTGTTTGTGGTGAAGTTTTTCATTTGGGTATGTTAATTTTTGCACAGATGGACCTAAGATACGAAGTGGCCTTCACTACTTCGTGAAATAATGCGAACAGAGTAATGCTAGAAACTTAGAAGTTTCAAATTTTTCTGAGTGGCAACTTCCATCAGTGAGCTGGAAGTGAACACAGAATATTGAGTAACAGGAGGCCTAGCTCAGTTCCTCTGGAAGCTCAGTAAAAGACTTCCCTATCTTATGCTGCTTTGTCATGTACAACTGTATCTTGAGCTATCATTAGCCAGTCTTTAATCTAGTTGTAGTGGGTTGTGGCACGAAGTCAGATGTCTTACAGAAGTTTGTGTGTTCATATATGTATATTGCCATTGTAAAACATTTATACAATTAGCTTAATAAATCTTATCACCTAATTTTAAAATTAATGTAAAGCTGGGAGGGGATGTTATGAGACCTACTGCAGTATCCTTAGCTGAGCCAGGCTTGAGTATATGTGATCTGTTCTTGGCAGCTATTTTCAGCCTGTCCTTTAAGCTTCCATTATAGAAGATTCTAGAACCTCCTTTGGTGTATCCAGGCCATATTTTATTATTTTAACTATCCTTTTATAGCTAGAACTTCCCAGTTTGAGTTGTTTCTACAGCTGGTCCTGTCTATTTGCTTATTGACTCTACTAGCAACTCATTACTGACAGAGGGTTCAGTTTTCCTGTGGCATTTAGTGATATATCATGTCAACAGAGGCCTTCTTCCAAGAGTAAAATGTCTGTGAATGTGTGGAAGGAGGGAAGGAGATATTTGAGTAGTTTTATAAATGAGCATGCAGAGAAGGGAATGCCAATTCAGATTAAAAGGAGAGGATGACTTCAAAAAGGACATGGAAAAGGTGCGGGAAAAATGGCAAGAGAATCTGAATTCAAGGCAAGGGAGCTGCTGCTTGGTTTGCAGTCCATGCTTAGCAAAACCCCACTGGAGAAGGTATTGGAAACCAGTGGCTCAGAGGTTGCAGACAGCACTTTCCAGAACTGGAATCTTCATTAACTTGGGTTTTGATAGATAAGCAGGCACTGCAATATTTGAACTGTCAATGTGTTTTAAATCTAGGTGTGAGTCTGTGCATTATTGCCCATCTTTGCAGGATGGCTGAGAATAGAACTGGTGTGGAGCTCCCTCCTGCAGGACAAGGAAGGCCCCAGCGCACTCCTAGGACTCTACAAGCAAGTTCTTACTGTCTCCTCTGCGTGCACCTGTTTGCCGCAGAAGTAGGATGTCAGTCTTCAGGGCTGTCAAAACAATACCTTTCCCCATGAATTCTTTTAAGGGGGAAGGGGTTAAATGCCAGCACGAATCAAGGAGATTCTGGGCATTCCAACTGGAGACAAACTTTTCTTAATCCTAACGTACCCTTTTGATTATTATTTCAAATCTCTCAACATAAACACTGACAACAGGAAAAAGTTGGTTTCTTTGTTAATGCCAAACTAAGGGGTGAATTTGGCTCTTAGTACAGCTCTGGCTTTTGCTTTTGAACAGTTTCATTGCTTTGTCACCAGACTTCAGGCCAACATTACGTTCTTCAAGGTGACATTAATATCTCCATAAAATCGCTTAATTGGGCAGAATGCTTCTGTGTTTTTTATGTAGAGGACGATAGGAAGACTAATTGTGTGTAGGCATTTTTCTTTACGGTAGCTATTGTATATGAGATTTAGCGTTGCTGGAACCATAGCTTGGTTTACACAGTGGGTGTGTGAACTTGTATTGTGTCCCCAGACTTACAATGCAGTAACAAAGAGTTTTCCTCTTGTCATTAGTAGCGTACTGGAGATAATTGCACTTATTTTTTTCCTGGAAACAATTCTTGCCCAGTAGGCATAATTGCTTTCTGCAAGTTTTGCTTACATCGAGCTTTGGCATTTTTATTACTGTTTAGGCCTTCCTACCACACTGTACATCTTCATGTGTTTTTCTTTGCTTTATAGACTTGTGGAGTCAAAAGCATAGGGTTCGAAAAGACTTCATGTCACCTTGCTCTTCATCCTTTTGTCCCAGGGCAAAAGCAGCTTTATCTGTCGTTGTTCATGGACATCTCCTTAACCTATTCTTTAAAGCTGACAGTAGAGACTACTGCAATGGGAGATGCTAACTCCTAGGTATCTCTGAAGAATCAATTTTATAGAGCAAGAGAGGAGTGGTTGTGTCATAAGCTGCACTGGACTGAAAAACCTCCAGCGGTAGATTAGGCTACTCTGACTTCCTGTGAAGATGATGTGCGTGAACAGCCCCTTCATCTGGTTGAGCTGGGAGGGCAGAAGCTCTTGGCAGAGGGATGATAAAAATCTACCGAGGAAGTGAGAAAGCATCTGGAAGATTTGCTTTCTATCATTTATATATGCTTTCCTCGTACCTTCTTTATTTAGAATGATTGTCATTTTGTCATTTTGTCTTAAGGAACAAAATAATAACACTGTTGATTTAGAAATTTGAAGTACAACAAAAATATCTTTCTGCATAACTCATAAGGAAGTATTTCTGGTATTCAGGTTAAAAATATTCTGAAGGCAGCACTGAAGTAGAAGTCAGCTGATAATGTGAAATTTCACAGGAAACCTCAAATCTGTTTCATGCTTTTTCTTTGTCCTTAGTGCTTCAGTTTCAAAGTCCTCTCATTTTCTAATGTGATGTTTTGAACATTTAGTGTAAGGTTTGCACTAGGAAAGGATCCTCTTTGATTGCCTCTGGAATTAGCAGCCTGATCAGGGGTCTGAACAACTGTAGGTGTTCTTCAAAAACTTTGTAAAACGTTAGAGATGAGATCACAGTATCCTTGATATTTGTGGGACTATTTGATAGGCTTAAAAGGTATTTTATTTTAGTTACCTTATGAAGTATTTGTAGGAAACTGCCTAGTTGTATGTATTAAATACTTTTTCAACATTGGATATTTGACTTTTCTAAAGCTGGAGAACTGTAACACTTGGTGTCAACACATGGGGAAAAATAAACAATAAAAATTGGTTTGATAACTAGAAAAGTTATTTGGTGAATGACTTCAGTCTTCACGTGTTTGGTGTATAAAAATTAATGTCATTACAGTGCATAAATGGTCTTACAATGACAAAACAGTTGTTTGAAGGTACTCTTTAGGCATAATAAGGCCCAATGGCTAGAAACTGTAATAAGAATTGTGCTTATTTTAAATGACTGTGGGAACAGCCTTGCCAACCAGAAATTGTCTTCTCTCTCCTGTTGGTTCATTGGTCATGTTTGTAGCCATGCTGTTTTTTTAGAATGTTCTTGATTAAGCTTAGAAAGGTGTTGAGAAACTTATAGCTACAAACAGTTTAAGGCCACCAATTTTGGAAGCTAATGATCTAGACAATTTTTTTTTTTCCTGAAGTGTTTGGATTTTTTTTCTCCTTGAGATTGGTGTCGCTACATCAGGCAAAATAAGATACTTCAGGCTCTGCTTATGACATATAATGGCAGAAGCAGTCCTTGTAGGTTGGAAAATGAGTAGGGAATGAGTAAGTGGATTATTCTACATATTGTACATATTTGTTACGCAGATCTAATATTTGGTCTTGTAGGCATGGGGAATATACCTTGTGACTGAGAAGTGACACCCATTTGAGCAGTGCGTGTCTTCCCTCACCCAGGTGTGGTGCATTGTTCCTCTTCTAAATTTCTTCTGTCATTCTGTCACAGTGGGATAGAGCCATTGCAGTTGTCGCTGCCCTCCCTGTGTGATGTGATGCCTATTAGAAAGACAGACGGCAAATCTTCTTGTCCACACGTGCCTTTTGGTCTCATTTCTTATTTCAATAGGGTTCAATTTTAAGCTGAAAATCTTCCCCTTTTGACTAGAGGAGACTCTTCCACCTCGCTTAAGATGACAGCGGCAAGATACTTGAGACTTAAGGTCTCTTATGTGAAGTTACAGTGTTAAAACTCGCCGCTAATTGTTTGCTTGGGAATACAGTCACTCTGTGTGTTATATAAACTGGCCCAGAAGGCTAGAATAACTTTGAAACTTCATTTCAAGCTCTTCAGTAATATCAGCTAGGTGGTTCTAATCAGTCTCTTTCTATTCTGATACTTGTCAGGAGTAGGAAGAAGCACCGTTCTGGAACTGAGATGAGGCATAAGTCCTGAGGATGCTGGTGCTTACTTAGTCAAAGTAGACGTCTTGTAAGTTTGATTTGTCTCACACTGATGTGTGAAGTATCAGCCTTTTGGAACCCTTCTACCAACTGCTAAGATGATTTGTATGGTAACCACTAAAGCAGACAGTTGTCTTTCTCTTGCTAATGATTTTTTGGTTATTGAGGTGCCAAGTCGCTGTCATCCTAGTCCTTGTCACTTAATTAGCCAGTGCTTTTATAGGGCATAGGCTGTGGGGAGAAGTAGTAATAAATAGGCCTTACTCCAACAGATCATTAATATAGGCATTAAAAACCTCATCTGCGTTATTATTCTTTATGGATTGCACAACCGGGGCAAAATACTCACTTCATCCCCACTCATGTGTGAGTAGCATTAAAATTCAGAATTACCTGTCTGACTTGCAGGGTACTCTTACTCTTACATTTAGCAGAATTGCAAATGCTTTGAAATACAAAGCAGAATGGAGGGCTAGTTCGCATTTGTTACCTGAAATAAGTCCTGATTTTTATTTATTTATTTTCTGGCTAGAAGTCTTAAAATATGCATGTAATAATCACCCTATAACATCAGCTGTGGAAACACTGGGAGTGACTCAAAAGCTGTCACCAGGTAGCAGATCTAATGAAAGCCTTGCCTTTTGTAGTGGTGTTGAAAAATTTTAAGAAAATTTTCAAAATCGTATTTCTGTAATACTTTTTCCTACAGTCCTACTTGGCATCACTACAAGTAAAGTCTAAAACTATACTGAGTGAAGCAAATTAACAAAGAGGGGAAAGAGAATTTTGCTTACACTATGTTTCACTTTTCTGGTTTGGTCAGCCAGCTTCTCTGTTGAAGAAAGAAAACTTCGGAAAATATGGCAGAACTATCATTATACCCTGAAAGTGAAGGATTTGTTTCTGTAGTAAAAAGCCAGAACAAAAATCACCGAAATGAACTTGGTGCTAAAAGAATACTCAGTCAAAAAATGAATGTAAATCAGTGTAAAGTTGTCCATTTTGAAATGTACTCATCACCTGTGTGGAAACTTGGCCTCTTCTAACTCTTGTTGATCTGCTGATGTGTTAAATGTGCGAGGTATGTCTTTGTTGTCCTCACAACTAGAGAGAATGTTCACAAATTCTGTCAACAATAAGAAGGGCACTCTGATACTGTAACAAGTGGGACCTTGCAGTAAGAGATAACCCGCTGGTTGGGTTTTGTGTTTAGTACAGTGACTTCTGTAGTTAAGAGTCCTTTGGGCCTTTGATTTTCTTCTGGAAGAAAAGTTGTGCCAATCTGAGTATAATTGTGCAGTTTCCCAGGGGCAAAGCAGGTGGCAAGATTCCCTTGGAACAGAAATGTTTGTGGGCTTTTTGTCTTGTTTTCCATAATAATTTCTCAAGCACAGCTAAATGATCTGTTTAGTTTTCTGTTCTGGATGGAGATGTGCTGGGTTGGCAGCTCTGGGATTTTCTGCGTTTTGCCAGCTGGCAAACATGCACATTTGTGTAAGCTCATTCATAGCTGATACTGAGAGACAGGTGCTGATTTACTGTTCTTCAAATAACTGTGCTGGCATATGTCCAGTATTAACATGACTGCGCCTAGAGAACAGAGTGCATCGCTTAAGATCATTGTGACACACCTCTCTGAACACTTAGTTACTGGTTTGGGGGGGCAGGGGAGTTAAATACATTTCAGTGATGGATTTCACTGCCTGTGCCTGGAGAGTGTGTGTGATGGTAATACACGTGCATGTGTTACTGACTAGTATGAAATCTAAAAATGAAAAGTGCAAATTATTATTGATGGCAGTAACAGAAAAGAGATGTTGTTTACAGTCTCAGATCCATAGGGAATGCTTCCTCATAGTCCCTTAATAGCCATTGGAAATGATTAGAGAAAGGAACTCCAAAACCTGCATAATGTGGCTTCTGTTAGTCTTTACTTCCCCAGTTGTTGGGAATTCTGTATGCGAGTCATCCAAGATGTCCTGTTCCCAGTAGCTGCTGAGGCCATATCCAAATTGTAGGGACTCCCTTCCCCTCTCCTTGTGAGCTTCCTCCGTCTGGGAGTCGCCATGGCTGCCGACCCGATCTCACTGTGCTTGTCACAGCCTGAGAGCGCTTCAGGGCGGCTGCACGGCCCTTCGTGTTAGGCAGCAGCAGGCGCTGCTCTGCACGGGTGAGGCCTTCTGTTTGATGGTCTTGTTGGATTAGGGGTTGAGGAGAGGACAGAGCTATGAAACATCCGCTGGAGGATTCGGTACTGAGACAGTGTTGCTTTGTTAACTAATCCATAGCTGACAATATGTCTAACAACTGAGTCACTAATGACGGTTTGTAACTTTCACATCAGCTGCCTGCAATTAAGTCCTGCAAATCTAATTCTTGTGCTTCCTAGTCTTTACTGACAACGAGGAGACATGGTGTATTTAATGAGTTACTTTTTTTCTGGGAGAACTTAATTCTTAAGAAGAGCAGTTCCATGAAGGCTTAAATAACAAGAAACTATTTAGAGCTTTTGTTTTTGGCTGTAGCCTGAAAGTTATTAAATGTAGCAATTTATAAAAACTTAAGTATCCTCAAGTAAGGAAAGTGTAGCTCCTTTATACTCCCTGCTCTCTTCGCATTTGTGGTTGTGGTCAAGTCTTGGTGCTGCAACTGTGATTATAGTAGCAATAGTTGTATGCCAGTGAGCTCTGTTCTGAAATGTGAGATTGACTTCCTTACTCATGCATGGTAACATTTATTTGAAAGACTTATAAAGGAAAGGTAAGGAAATTATTTCTGCCCAAAATAAAACTTTCTTTCAAGGTTCCCATACCGATTTTGAAAACGAACCCAACAAATGGGTTTGATGAATAGCGATGATGACATCATTGGTACAGTGTTGGGGCTGCGTGCTCAGTACCAAACTGTTAATATACTGTAAAAGACTGAAGGTGCAATTATATGTCGGGAACACTCAGCCTGAAGTGTTTTTTTGCTTCAAAAGCATCTGCAGATTATGTAAATACCATCATCTTTCATACAGGATAAACCCATAGTAACATGGGAAATATTTAACCACAAGTATTACAAATTAAATAGGAAAATAAGGACACAGCTACAGTGTCTGATTGTGTATTATCTTTGGATGTTACAATAGTTATTTGCAGATGTCAAACTTCCAGTTTCCCTGGCAGGTAGATGGCAATATCACCTCCATTTTCTAGAGGCAGTTGAAGAGAGAATGAAAGTAAGTGAAGTAGCATGCCCACGGCTGTTCAATGAGCTGATGATAGCTACCATTAAAAATGAAGAATAGGCTTCCAGTTCTGTACTTCAAACTCAATATTTCTTTTCCTTTCCAGACTATGACATTAGACTGAGGTATAAAGTACATACTTGAGCTATATACTGAGGTTGTGGTATAACAATGCTCTTCTGCATTTTCTTGCCTAGTACTTAAGCGGTGGGTCCATATTCCTTCTCCTGGATTGCAAAGGGAATTTTATATGGTTACATTCTGCTGAACTGGCTACAAAATTAGTCAACTTCCCCGCCAGGGCTGTGCCTGTTTATATCTCATCTCAAACTGTGGAACAATAGTCCTCTGATTAGTTTGTGCTTTCTCTCAAAATAAGACTGTAGTCTCTTTTTGCCTTTATGATTTGATTGAGATCAAGTTAACGGCAGAGAGATGTGCACAGATTCCTATCAATAAATGGTTTGTTTAAAGTAAATGAATGCTGTATTTTGGGCCCTGGTTCTACGTTACAGTGGGCAATGAAGAAAAACAAAATACAAAAGAAAAATTGAGAGGCTTTTGGCACGCAAATGGATTTACAAAGTATCAACGGTACTGCTGTCTCACTAATTATGAATTCACTTTAGTTTGGCAGATGAATTGGACAACTTGTTTGACTGTAGGTGTGGAATATGCTGGACTAGAGGTGTGGAATATGCTGTAGTAATTGAACTTGCTACTTTGCTGAATTGGTGAAACTAGAAGTTATGAAAGTTATCAAGGTAGGATCTTTGTTTGATGACCAATACCAAGCCTTTGTACTAAAGGGAAAATGGTAAAGGCTCCAACTTTTTTCTCTGTATTTCTCACAACTGTTTTTAGTACTAAAAATTGGTGGAGTCACAATTACTGTCAGGGTTTTGAAAGGTTTTGGGTTTTGTTCTGTGCCTAGTTTCTGTACATCTTCTGAACCTGTGCTAAAGCTCTTGTAACACATAGTGACTAGTTTTGTTTGGCAAAGTTTTGTTACACTTGGCAGGCTTCTCTCTTGCTACAAGAAGTTAAAGTGTAGTGACATTATACTACTACTCTGAAAACAACCACAACCCAGTCTGACTCCCTAGCATCAACATAGCAGCTTAATATTATCTGGACTGATGTATCTCTTTAAGCTTCTATTTGTCACTGCAAATTTTCCTAGTGACATGAGATTTTTGACTTGATATAGGCATCACTACTACGAATATGTGTTACATGTTAACATTTAGAAAAACATTTGAGATTCCAGTTTTACAAACAGTGTGATCTGAGCTGAAGAATAGGTTTGTCTTCTCAATTAAAGGGAGCTTTCTTCAGTCAAACATAGAGTTATGCTATATAGCATAGTTAGTGCAAACAGCCTAGAAAGGTGACTAAAGTAATGTCTTCATCTCTTATAATCACAAGAGAAAATACTTGCAAATCAGATGAAGACACTTAGAATGATACGGAAAAGAGACTGATAGAAGGTGGCATAGATAAATAAAAAGTAATTTGACCTTTGCTGTATGTGTCACTAACATGAAGGCTGCAGGCTGAGTGAGGAGGAAACACTTGAATTGGTGAATGTAAGGTTGGTGAGCCAGTACAAGTAAAAAACAATGTGTAGCATTTTTGTGGATAATGCAGTAAGCTTGGAAACAGGAAAACTCAGGGAAGGTAATCTATTAGGACTAGGGGGGGCTGCTTTTAAAATGGTACTTTGGACACATGGCAGGGAAGGTGAAGGTGAAATGGCCAGATGAAGATTGAGATGTGGAAAAGAATGAAGAAAGAATTGGTGTGGGTGCTAGAGATAGACAGGCAACATGATTTTATGTAGTAGGCTGCATAAGATCTGTAAATAATTAAGCATTGAGGCTGGATAGCAGAAGAGGGAAAGGTAAGGAAAAACTGGAAAGCAATTAAATGCAGTCTTGGAGGAGAACAGTGACAAAATACTTCCAAATCATTGTTATATAGTTGGAAAATAATGAAAATGCAGTGAAAAACTAGGGGCAAAAAGGAAAGTTGTATTGGCAGATTTATCACATCAATATTAGGAAATGTTCTTCAGATGCTCATTCCAAGGACACCTGGAAAGGTACAGTTAATAGTAAAGGTCAAAAAGGCCTTATGAAAGATGAAATCAGACTAGATTTCAGCTATTGCTTAAATGCTCCTCCCCCTTCAGTCCAGGCAAAAAGTGGAAGTAATATAAAGGTTTGGATTTTCAGAAAGCCCTGACATATCTATATGACTTAATAAATAATTATTTAAATGATATTTAGGTTTTTTTTAATAATAAAGAATTTTGTAGCTAAGCAGCAAGCTGAAAATCAAACCCACCAATTTTTGCCAGATATTGTGTGAACTTGGTACAGCATTTATATAGTGACTAGTTCTTTTGAATGTGAGCCTTGCTCAATCGCTATTATGAGATTTCCTTCAAATGTATTACTAATTTCTGTACGTGGATCCATGACTTCCTCTACTTATAACCTTCTTCTAAAGGAAGCGGTAAGGTCCAGGATCAGAACACGGTTTGGAGACACAGTGAGCAGGCAGGCCATGCAGCTAGCCATAGCCAGGTCAAAGTACTTACAAAGTACTTTGATCCTAGAAGAATCAGAGTGCAAAGGGACAGTTTAACTGCCTGCCAGCAATAAAACAGGGAGGCAATATCTGGTTACTGTGACCTCAGAGATGGAGACACATAGGTAAGCAGACTGAGAAGTCAGAAGCGCATGCAAAGCAGCATGGGAAAGCAGCTGTAGGATTGTCAGAATATTTCTAAGCAGAGACATGATCATCCAGACATCACTGAAAGGTTACTTGGTCTGATATGCAAGGAACCCTAATTAATAATAATGTCAACAGCTTTAAAAGCTTTGCAGCAATCTGCTAGTTGCATCAGTGAAAGGTTTGAATTGCATGAGTAAATCCCTGCTTATGTTGAGTATACAGGCATATGCCTGAGGCAAACTGCCTTGTAAACATATGTTAAATTGGATCAGCAGTATTTCCAAAATATTTACTAGTTTTCCTTCTGGAGCGGTCAGGTGGCTGAAGCACCACTTCCATGCTTTCATAGCACAGAGGTGGCCTGAAAGGAGATGAAGGATTAAAACTAAATGGTTTGGCAGGGTTTTGGCAAGGGATGCCGAAACAGACCCAAATTTTGTCAAGGGTACGACTGACAGGTAAGTAGGCACAGAGGGTAGTGTAACTGATAGCTCCTTCTATGTAGATGATCCGGAGCTTGACCGAGACCTTAAAGATAGGACCTCTCTGTTCCCTGTTGGCAGTCCGTTCTTGCCACGGAAATACCGTTTGCCAGCAGTGCTTTAGAGGAGAGAACACAATTAGTCTTATGTATCTAAGGGGAGAACATAATTAGTCTTATGTACTGAGGGGAGACCTTATCGGTCTCTACAACTACCTGAAAGGAGGTTGTAGGGAGGTGGGGGTCGGTCTCTTCTCCCAAGTAACTAGCAATAGGACAAGAGGAAATGGCCTCAAGTTGCGCCAGGGGAGGTTTAGATTGGATATTAGGAAAAATTTCTTCACCGAAAGGGTCGTCAAGCATTGGAACAGGCTGCCCAGGGAAGGGTGGAGTCACCATCCCTGGAGGAGTTCAAAAACCGTGTAGATGTGGCACTTCAGGACATGGTTTAGTAGGCATGGAGGTGTTGGGTTGTCAGTTGGACTAGATGATCCTAGAGGTCTTTTCCAACCTTACTGATTCTATGATTCTATATTCCAAGTGATTAGCATTGTGTTCCATAATATATAAACTGGTATTTGAATTTTATTCATAATATTGGGTATTGTCCTCTTGAGAAGATGTCCTCCCACCTTCAGTTCTGCTTCTTCCTCCTTGCTTAAAGGGTAGCTAGCATGAGAGGAAGAGTCCTTGTTTTCCCACCTCTCCTTTGGTTTGATTAGGTAATTTGCTGTTCTATCAGATTCAGGAGGAATACACCCTCCAACATCAGAACAATATACAGAAGTTCAAATAAAATCACTGGTGTTACCTTATGGTGTCCCTTTAAGTCAAACAAAGCATAGTGCAGTGTTGGGTGCTGTTTAGAGACCAGTTATATGGACAGAATATGCTATATATGCTAGAAATCTGAGCTATTTCCAAGCATGGTGAAAATGATTTTATAAAACAGATGAACGAAAACCCCCCAGACCTCACCTCTGAACCTTGTTCAGTCTATCAAAACTGAAAAGACTCCAGAATATCCTTCTGAAATGGAGGATGAAAATTTTTGTCTTTGCAAAAGCAGCTCAATTTTCTCTGGATGTGGAGTTAGTGCTGTGGGTAGTCAGACCTTTGAGAAGCAGTTGCTAGCCACTTCCTCTTGTGTATCAGACCTGAAAACCCAGGAAGCATGCAGGACACAGTGCCCCAAAAACTTACCCACCCTGTTTTCTGAAGTTTTCCTAGCTCAAGAAGAGTGGTCAGAACAAGGAAGAGGCAAAGAACAAGGAAGAAGGTCCTATGATAGATTTTACTTTTACCTCAGAGTTGAGGCAAAAGGATGTGAAATTTTGGCACGGAACCGAGTGAATTATAGAAATGGGCAGCAAATTAAGAGGTAGCTAGCACAGTTAATGAGAAGGCAAATACTGTTTAAGACCACACTTCATCTGAGTTCCTGCTCACTTTCTACCTCTATTCATTCCCTGTTGGCAAACCTTCGAGCTTCTGTGTTAGTGGAAAGGTGATTTCTGAGGAAGTTCTGTTGAGAGCATCTCTCTGCCGGTAAGAGTTAAGTTCCTTCAGATTCTTTCCTATTCCCTGCAAACCCCAAATTACTCCACCACAACACCCAAGATTCCTAACCCTCCTCCCAGAGGAAGTGTGCTGATTTAGCTGCTGTGTATAGATTCAAAGCTTTCAAATTATCCTTTTTTCTTAATTTAAATTTGCATTGTTGGAACAAATCTTCCTTAAGTGTATGAAAGCATTTTTTAAATTTCTTGTTCCTCAGCCAAAGCACCACTGCTAATAAAACTAATGTATAACTAAAATATAGATTATAAAAGTCTGGATATAGACATTGACCTGTCCATCTTAGCTTGTTCATTCAAATCAGCTGGGTATGCAAAAGCTATGTAATTAAAAATTAATGAAAGCACACAATAGACACAAGAAACCTGACAAGTAACAATAAACCTCATCAACTTAACATGCAATCATCCTGCTTAAAACCAATAAGGATGCCAAACAGGCAAGACAGGTTATGTGCAGAAGGATTCTAGATTATCTTGTTATAATGCACTAAAGCTGTAGTTCGACCAGTTTTATTTTGAAGCCAGTGTTGCCACTGAAAGGAGGAGTCCCGTACTTATGAACTTGCTGTTGGTTTCTGCTCTCAGTGCTGATTTCAATATCCTTCTCTACCTCCTTTCTCTGATCCTTCTTGCACTGGGATTACTGGGTGACTGTGGGTGAGGCAGCTGAGGAGCTCATGGGCAGGAGGGGAAGCAGGAGAAAAAGCATCTGTGGGCTATTTTTCTACTCACTCAGTCCCTTGATGTTGTTTACTACACTTAACTGTAATGTTTCCAGTGCTACCCTATACTTCAGACTAGGACGGGAATAGGCAACTTGCGTTAAGCCAGGCGCACATCTGAAACGTGACACCCTTTCCTCCCAGTACATCCCTGTGCTGAATTCGTGGTGCTTTGTGTCTAGGTGAGAATGTTTAGCTGAAATATGCCCCTTGTTCTTGAAGACATGGTGTGCAAATAAAACTTGAAAATGGGTATCACTTGCTGTCTCAGACCTACCAGTGAGCCTCACCTCCAAAAAACATACCCAGCTTTCTTCTTGCATCTGTTTATCATGAATTCAGCTGTTCTTTCTGTAACTTATATACCACAGCTAAAGAAGCCTTTTATGGGGAAAGATCAGCAGAGTCTCCTGGAATAAAAGGAGGTAGGCTGCCATTGTTTGAAAGACGGGTAGTTTGTGTGTACCTACATCGTAATGTAGATTTCTGTTTTAAATTAGAAAGCTGTTGAGAGTCTTAAATTCTTGCATCACAGACTTTTCTAAACTTTTTCTAATCTCCATAAACATGAATGAATTTGTCATGGTGGTAGTTCAGTGCTTTGAGAAGTACACATTTTCTGCTTATGAGCTGCAGGTACTGATGTAGGAAGAAAATAATGGAAACACGACTTCTATGAATACTACTGATATGCATGTGGGAATGCTGAACTGCAAGGAAATTCTGAGGCTTGGCAAGTCTTGTACTATTGTGACAACTCCTTTCTGATAGTAGCACACTTCTACATAACCTTGGTTTGTTTGCTGATGACAAATAGGCTAGTTTGAGAGTATCAAGTTAGAAATGGCCACAATCATGCATTTCTGACTGTGGAAGGTAACTCTGAATGGTGTGCTGGTTCTGCACAGTTGCTTGAGAAATCCTCTTTTTCACGGTGACATTCTGCAGCCACTACTGAACATCTAGACTGGGTGATACCATGTCAAGTAACCTCTCTGCTTTGCAGCTTTCTGTCCACTGAATGTGTAATCTGGTTCGTGGTCTTGATTCGGAAGTAAACATTGAATACCTCTGAAATCTGCCCTGTAGCTGTAACCAGCAGGTCCTCTCATAATACGTTCTGTGGAACAATGACACCAACTACTGCAGTGGGAAAAGAAGAGGGATATGGGTGGAACGAGGAAACACCTCATTTCATAGGTCTTGGAGCAGGAAACTTTCTCTCCCTGGACAAATAAGTGGCTTCCTTCACTTGTACTAAGAAGCTGATAATTATTTTTTCAACTTCTCAAGCTTTCTGTCATCACCAGTTGCAAGAGAAGAGCAAAATACCTTTTCACATTTGGGTAGTATGCTTATAGAAAGTCATCTGTGTGATAAAGACTACAGAAATCAGAGTATAGATTAAGTCATTGTACTATGGTTGTACTACAACATTACTAAGTTGTACTACAACATTACTGTTTTTTCAGTCTTGCATTTCATATGCTTACCATTTTTTTGCTTGTATCCTATAGGTAAGGCACAGAACTTCAGACCAGGTAATGGCTTTGAAGATGAACACACTGAACAGCAACAGAGCAAACATGCTGAAAGAGGTTCAACTTATGAATAGACTCTCACATCCAAACATCTTAAGGTATACTGGCTTTTTTCTGAATCATATAGAGATAGGTTGTCTTTAGTAGAGCTTTCCTATTTCCAATTTTTATTTATTTATTTTTTTATTATAGCTGTATCTGTTGTGAATGTGTTAGGATCAGCTTTTAATTTAGTGGAAGAAGGGGAGGAGGAAGAAAAGACTTGAGCAAACTGAAAATCCACATGATTTTGGTATCTGAAGTTTACCAGTAATGAGTAACTTAGTTCAGAGAAAAACAAGTTTTCACATTATAAATTTCTGATGAATCAGTAAAATGGTATGAAGAGTGAAATTTGGCTTCTCTTCATGTATTTAAATTATTGCAAATTTAACACCATTTAAATAATCTATGGTTACTAATCTTGCAGATTAACAATGCGAAGTGCCATAGCTTCCTCATATTTTAGGTCTGTTTTCTGGTTTTTAGCATTTTCTTATTGTAGTATTGCAAGGTGGGTTAAGGGGGTAAGAAGAAAAGAAGCTAGAGTTGAACTAATCTGATTTATCTGCTCTTGAAAGGAAAAAGGTAGTTCTTGTTTTGCAACAGATTACTGGATGCAAATCCAAAATGTTTCAACGTGTATCTTGTTACTCCTTGAATCTTTTCAGTCTTGGTTACTCTTTTATGATGATGTGACAAGCAATTAACATAATTAGCTGAAGCCATAACATAAAGAAGTTTAAAGGTGTGATGAAAGTGCACCAACTAGCCAGTTCTCCTAAACTGCTGTTGCACAGCTGGGATCCACTTTGATAGTCTTAGGCAGTATAGGTCTTTCTGAAAATTTTTGGAGACACAGTGAACTTTAAGTAACTTAATTTCTTCTTCTTCACTGGACTGTTAAATAGTACAGACATAGTACTGATTCCCAAAATCCTTTATAACCAACTTTTCTGGTCCTTGAAATCCTGGCTCAGTCTTCATCAACTGATGTGTAAGAATATTATCTTGTTTGTTTCCTTAAGTATTTATGAGGAGACATATCAGAAGCATTCCATTAATTCATGCCTATTTTCTCTTATTTTTTTCTTAAACCCCCCCAAAACCTGTGAATTTAGAGAATTTTTACTCATAGTAAACAGTGTTGGTTTTATCACAGTAGTTTATTCAAGTGTTGTAGTAATCTGTCCCTAATTGGAATTCTTAATCTGTTTTCTTTGCTCCAAGGTGAGGCGAGTTCCCAGCAACTCCTCTGGCTCTTCTGTTTGTCTGTTTGGTTGGTTTTTTAAAATTATATCAGATATCTGGCTTTTTAGGTTTCAGGATCATTAATTGTTTCTTATATCTATCTACCACTTCCTTTCCCTCAGAATCCTTAGATAAGCAGCTGATGATCCTGGGAACTGATACAGCTGCTTTTTTAGTAAGGTTTGTGGAAAGAATAACTTCATAGGATTTGCATTGTCAGAATCATGAATTCAGTACACTTCATCAGTTTCTTTATCAACTTTGTGTGGTTTGTAAATCTTATTTAAAAAAAAAAATCTAGCTTTACAACTCTGTTCAAAATAAAGTATTTAATTTGGGCTGGGGTGAGGGAAAGTAGGAAAGGGATAGTTTGACAGGCAAAAATCATTCAGTTGCAGCTTAATGTAACCCTGCCCCCCCTGGAATGGAGTTACACAGGTGTTGCTGAGAACAAAAGTTTTTGTGCTCAGTTCTGAGTAATTGCTGAAATTTAAATGTCTTACGATGTCTAAGAGATCATATTGATGATATACCAGTTCCCTCTGGCCTTAGAGCCTATGAATAATTTGAAGTCAGTGGTGTTGCACAGATGGTCCTGAAGAAGGAACAATAATGTATTGATTTATGCATGAAGCAGAAAAGAATTCCATTTGGTCTCCCAGTTATTACACAGGATTGATAGAGAAATCTTTTTCTGTGTGCTCAACTAAGCAGTTATGAGTAAATACGTAAGAAATAAATTACTTAAATAGAAACAGTTTATCTTTTCATAATTGGTTTTGAAGAATAAACTACACTTGCTTTATGAATTGCTTGATTTGAGGCTTCTTCAGAGAGTTGGTTCTCTGGTAAAAAATACTGCCTTTTTCTTATGTATTAGGTAAGTACCCTTGCTGTGGGGAGCAAGGACATTCCTACAGAAATGCAAATGAGAAAACTGTATTTAGTTTTAGTTTATTCTTTTATTGAATTTATTGAATAATATTACACAGTAAAAACTATTATATTTCTTTCTGTAGCAGATAACGTGGCGGTTTTGTGTGTTAGTTATGTGTCATTGTATTTTTGGTTTAAAATCACTTACTGCAGTGTTTCCAGTCCCTTTATACCTGGGAGAAGATTTTGCCCTTTTTAAATGTTACCTGTCTATGTATACCTGTATATATACACACACGCATGCAAACATCTGTATTTATGTTTCAGAAACCTCTAAATCATTGGTGCTTCTACTAGTGTTGTAAAAATTAGTTTAGGACCTATTTCCCACTTTAGAAACACATTAAAAATAACATTTGATAATAATTTTCTTTTATAGTAAATTGGTGAGAGGTGAAAACATCGTGTTGTCAAGTAAGAGCAGCTGGAGTAGTATTGCTGAGAGGTCACTAGGAAAATGTTCTACAACAATGTGTTCCTGCTGAAACATTTTCTGGGATAATTTTTGGAAATTTTAAGCTTGTATTAGTATTTAAAGGGAATGATCCTCTTCCAAGAAGTTCTAATGTATAACTTCCCTTTTCCAGGGACTATGAGCTACCTCAGTTTGCTGTTAAATGTTATTCTCTTCACTTAATTTCTCTCCTTTTAAGTTCTTCCTGTATATTACTGAGTAAGCTGTTTTGTCACTAGCATCAAGTTTAATTATTTATTGATTAGTCATGGGATCTCCTCCACTTGGCTTGAAGGTGTACTCTGATTTTATGTAATATATACGTCTGAGCTTCTTCAACTTCTGTAAGCTCTAGGATTACCTACTGTTAACTTACGCTGTAAACAAGTTAGTTTCCTTAGTGCTGATCTGTTGTTTGCTGGTAAGGATACCAGTGGATTCTTAGGCTGAAATGTTGACGTCATGTGCAGCAGTTAATTTTAGCAGGTAGAGGGCTGCGAGGCACTCTGATAACAAATGGCTTTTAAAATTATGAAACTGGATAGATACTGGCTTTATGGCATCCAAAGTCTGCTCTCAACCTATTTCAACGTGTGCAGTTCAATTAATGTTTTAGAAAGTGAATGTCAGATTCAGCAGCGATGCATTTACTTTAGTATACTAAAATCTTCCTTAATCTGGGCGTGGTTATGGTTTTGAACATCCTGATGCTTTAGTACCTAAAATTTGTAACTGAATCAATGTTTTTGTCCTAGAACTCTTCCCTGGTTTATATGAACTAAGTGATATGGAAGAAAGAAGAGATTCCTCTTCCTAGTGTATTTGATAGCCAAAAATAATTGGTTTTGGGATATTGGGTATTTGAGGATATTATTGAGGATATACCTCAATATATTATTATCCTCAAAATATTATTGAGGATATCCTAAAAATATTATTGAGGATATCCTAAAAATATTATTGAGGATATCCTAAAAATATTATTGAGGATATTATTGAGGATATACCTAGGGATATTGAGGTACTGGAGCGTGTCCAGAGAAGGGCAGCGAAGCTGGTGAAGGGTCTGGAGCAGAAGTCTTATGAGGAGCGGCTGAGGGAGCTGGGACTGTTTAGCCTGGAGAAAAGGAGGCTGAGGGGAGACCTTATCGCTCTCTACAACTACCTGAAAGGAGGTTGTAGGGAGGTGGGGGTCGGCCTCTTCTCCCAGGTAACAAGTGATAGGACAAGAGGAAATGGCCTCAAGTTGCGCCAGGGGAGGTTTAGACTGGATATTAGGAAATTTTTCTTCACCGAGAGGGTTATCAAGCATTGGAACAGGCTGCCCAGGGAAGTGGTTGAGTCGCCATCCCTGGAGGTATTTAAAGGACGTTTGGATGAGGCGCTTAGAGACATGGTTTAGTGGTGGTTTTGGCAGTGTTAGGTTTATGGTTGGACTCGATGATCTTAAAGGTCTTTTCCAACCTATATGATTCTGTGATTCTGTGTTGTCCTTTGGATGATTAAAAACCCCATCCCTTTGCCAGTGCCCCAAAATACATAGCAACTTTTTACAAGCTATCCATTCTGTTGTGCCTACAGTTAACTTCAAGATGTTATTGCAAAGATTCTTGTATTTTTGCCATGGATTGCACTGATGTGAATAATAAATATTGCTGACTATTTGAAACTGCTTTTGCTTCTGTGCTGTCCATATCAACTCATTTTCACAGTTACAGATGCCTTTTAAGGTTTTTATCCTAGCCTGCAACCACCATTCTGGAGTGTGAGTTTGTCAGTACTTGCTGACTTTCTTCCATTCCTTAGCTCGGTAGAGATTACCTAGAGGTAGGCCTGCGTTCTTACCTTAGTGATACCTCTGTACTATTTTAGGAGATGGAGTTGTGTCACTGTGTTTCAGTTTCCCTGCTTCTAATACTTGGTGAAGTACCAGTCTGGTTATTTAGGCTTTAAAAATAACTTGTGTTGCTGCACGTGGAGTGAAATGCTAACTTTAAATATCCCTACTCATTTCAGTATTTCTGTGCTCAAATTCTGCTCTTGGCCAGCTATGTAGATCCATCTTCATCACTCAGGAGAGTGATGTAAGTGAAGAGCTTAGTTTTCACTTACCAAGTCCCCAGTAAGTATACCATCCCCATGGTAGCATCACAAAGATTCTAGTGGTCAAATACATACATATATATAAAATACATATTAAAAATTTTTCTAATATATTTTCCATCAAGACAATGAGAAACTGCCCTCTATTAAAGGGATTATTTTGGGAAAAAATGGAACCTCTTTGTCAGCGTGTTAAGGATATTTTGGAATAGAGGACTCCAGCTCTTGCAGCTGCATTGGCATGATGGTAAGAAGTAAGAGGATTTAGAGTTTATTTTTTTTCTCCCTCCCTCTTCCTTCCTATTTCAATTGGCAGATGTGATTCCAGAGGCAGAGTAGATTTTAACTGTAATGTAGTAACTATTTGTTCAGTCGCTGGTGATCATAAGAAACTACGTATGAAAGATCTGCTTTTTTTGGTTTTGCTTTTTTCCCCACGGAGCAGCTTAGGGACATTTTAGGAGTGGCTAGGGCAAAAGCAGACTAATGGTGTTCATGGAGTGCTCTGTTCTGTTTCTGCCATCAACCCCATCTCATATCATCTCCTATCTTCACATCACTCCTGCATGCAAGCTAAACATGGAGGACTAAAATGCTTTTCGGCCTCTGATCTACACTTCTCCTTGCCCTGGGTGTAGGATGTGCTGGCTTTACCACATCTTCCATCAAAACATATGGTAAGAGCAGGAGTGGAAAAGTGAGCTGAGGTTTGTACCATGCGATGTTTACTATAGCCACTTTAATACAGGTTGACTGATACATAGTAAGACTGTAATTGCTGGGGTTAGGGGAATCAGGTTTGGCACATTTCTTCACTTCCTTGCTAGCTTGTGTCCCATTTAAAGCTCAGTGCTGTTCAAGACTTGGGTTAGATCTGGTACCAGGGTTATGAAAGGTCTGGTGTATGGTTGTAGATGTTTTTCAGTGCTTTGCTGCTTCTCTAAATGCTGATGTGCTGCCATAGTAAGGAGTTTTTACCCAAATCAAAGTAAGAAAATAGGGCTGGAAAGGACTCCAGAAATCTCCGTCCTTGTGTCCTAGGCTGGGAGCCTTAAGGCTGCAGCCTGAGAGAACCAATACCTTTTCATTCTGGTAATGTTTTACAGTTTGTTTTTCTCATTTTCACAAATGAAGTGGTGTGCTAACACAGATTCTCCATCTCCTGTGCTGTCTCTTAAATTAGTATATCTTCATTTTGAGATAGAATTTCAGTCTTTAATATCACTACTGTTTGCATGAAAAAGTATTTATTTATTTGATCTGTACCTTGGGGACTTCATTTAAAACATTCTGTACACAGAAAGCCTTAGCTCATGTCTTAAGTGCTCTCATGGGAGCGCTTGGTGATATTGCTGCGTGTTTGGGAGTGAGTGTGCAGGCAGATTGACTCATTGATTAAATCCACCTTCTTGTGTGCGTGCGCACACACCAGTGAGCAAGCAGCGTGTGTATTACATGAATGTCTTTCAAGGAGAATTTTATTTCATCTCCTTTCAGACAAATCTAGCACCATGGGAACACAATACCATTTTTTTTGTGTGTGTGTGTGCAGTTTTCTCCTGTCAAACCTTCCTCTTTATGAAATTATTTGTGATTGACTTTGTTACAACAGGCAGAAGGATGGCTTTTGTCTTTTAACATCCTTTGTCCTGTATTGAACAGTGCTTTAACAGAAAAGAAAGACTTTTACTTCTCTCTGTGTAATGTGGTTATCAAAAAGGAGTATTTTAGAAATGCTGTGCACAAGACAGGCTGTATGCGTTGTTTATAATATGTTACAGAAGGGACAGATGAAATGCCTTACCTCTATGTCTTGAATCAAAATGCAAGTGTAGAAAACTTAAAATACATTTTTAATCGAGCATGGTGCCTAAAACATTAAGGAAGGTCTTAATGCAGACTCAGTATTCTTACTCACCCTCTTCATTCTCCAACAGTCAGTGCAATGAAATAAGCATCTGTCTCTTGACCTTATTTCTCTTTGTGTTACTCAGCTCACATGAGAGACTTTTGCATTGATGTATTTGGTTTGTTTCTTTCTTTTAATGTTATCATCAAACTGCTGAATTTTCTCATACAAACAGTAAATTTCAGAGGACATCAATTTATTATGTTGGACTGTAGCTGTCCCAGGTTTATCCACAGAACAGGAACATGTCCCAGTGAAGTTCTTTTAATGGGAAATGTGTTCAATGTCTAGATGTCCACAGTGGCTGTATAATCTGGATATTAGTTTTGTTTGATTTATCAAGGAGGCAAAGATTGCAGGCTGGGGCTACGGTTCTTACTCTCCCCCTTCCTGTCCAGAATTTTCTCCCTTGCAGTCAGACTGAACTGAAAGCAGTTTGGGCAACTGCTGTTAACGGACTAAGAAATATCCAGAGTACCTTCTCTTGCTTTTGTCTAGGAGGGCAGGTATTACAGACTCATTGAGGAATAACCTGGTTTATGGGAAGAGACTTCCAACATCTGAACATCACTGACACTTGTTAGAAAGCATTTTGTGGTGGAAATATGCTGCGCTGTATTTAGTAGGGTGGACTCAAATAGCATCCTTCATATTTGCAGCTTCTGGGGAAACTTTTCCAACCACTAGATACAATTTTGGAAGTGCTTCAGCTTTCCTGATAAAGCCAGATACACTGTCTTGAAAATAAACCTCCATAAATCTGCAAATGGTCTCCTGTTTAGTGGATGACTGGTTCATTGAAGCTTCTTCCAACTAGAAATGCTTATAGGAAGTGTAACCTTTGGCTGACAAGACATTCTGCTGAAGTTCACCTACAAGCACATTTTGGCTCTGGAGACAGTGCGTCTAGCCAACAGGAATAATCTCAGCTTCCTATCCACAGAACTTGAAATCTCATCTGGGGCAATCTCAGAAATTGAAATCTTATGTTAAGCCTTGCTTGGTAATTGTATTTCCTGGTAGCAGCTGCATGTATTATCTTTTAGTGAAAATGCTTTCCAACAGTGTTTTGTAGCAGTACTTGGCTTAACCAAGAGGCTTATTATTGCTTGATACATCAGCTAAGACGAAGTTTTCCAGGAATTTGGATCACTAGAGGTCTATTCTATCAATCTATTTTCCAGAGTCTGAAAGCTGAGATTCTTGACACAAAGTTTAAATGGTTTCAGTATGTTGCTTGTAAACTCATTAATTCTGTCTTTATCAGTGTATCTGGTTTCTCTTTTCCTGGGTAATAACTTCTAACTATGTGGGGTTTATAAATGTATCTTTCTGTCCAGCTTTTTTCCATGAGATCATGATATTGAGCTTTGTTTTTAATTTCTGATTTAAAGTTAGAAATGTATGTCTGTTTCCCAGTAGAAAGCCTAAATGTTTAAGAATTTTTGAACTCTTACTCTTGGTGTCTTTTCTGCCTTAAGTGTAGGTTCACAAAGGTAATGAATATGTTTCCATTGAGACTTCTCTTGACCAAAACAGGTTGGCAGAAAAACTTAAGTTCTACCAGTCTTTGGGTGACAGTGATATTTTTCTTGTTCGGTAAAGATGAGACAAGAAATTTAATTTTGCCAAAATTTTGATAAATTCTTAATTGCATGCATATTTTAGAATTAAGTCAAATACAATGAATTCCTCATTTTAAAGTAATGTATACACCTTTACAAAGGAAGAGTTGATATATAGATGAAAAAATTATTATTTTTAATTACTTAGTCTCCATTTTTTTTAATTAAAATACTGCAGTACTGGGTTAACCTGTGTCATTAGCGTGTTTCATAAGAGAGAAAATAATACTTTCAAAAGTTGTCTAATAGTGGAACTGATATCTTGGATTTTTTTTCCATTTTTGCTTGTGAATAAAGCTATTAACAGCATGCCCGATAGCTCTGGAGATTTTCAGAATGCATTAAGGAAGAAACAGATTTCTGCTCTGGAGGAGTCTGGATTTCTTAGTCTCAGGAAGCTTAATTTGTCAAGTTGTTTACAAAAGTGTTCATATGCAATTCCTGTATGAAGTGAAACTCAGGAACAGCAATGTTTTGAGTGGATGGTATATACAAAAGAACCCTTCTTCCCTTTCCCCTGAATACCTGCTTGTGCCCTATTGTTCTTCATTAAACAAGAGGAATTGGACTTTCACTGTCTCTCAAATTAAAATTTGCATATTTAATTCGGGGAATATTATTTGAGGTGAGAGCAGGCAATAGACGTTCAAGTACAGGTCCTGCTTCTTTGGTTATAAAAACAGATTTCCACAGCTCAGCTTATGCAAAGGACCTTACCTATATTATTTTTCTTCGGCTGCTTGTAGTTTACCAGTCAGCTGTTGGACAAGAGAACAGTGAGGATCATTCATTTCTTCAAAAGAAGCTTAGCTGAACTAGTACTACATGTGTCTTGCATCATTTTGTTTTTAAATTCAGAAGTGTTTGAGGATATAAAAGGTCCTTTTCCTTCAAATTGTTCTCCACAAGATTCCCCTGTCACATTTAATGAAATCATGCCATTTCTGCCCCTTGCTTGCAAAGTGGAAATTTCTGAACATTGTGGAAATGACAGACAATGTGGTTTTGCTTGTTGAGACCAAAGTCTAACTGATAAAACTGAAAACTAATTAATCTAAAAAGAACCAATACTTTAACTGTGCAGGGAGGGCTCTGAAGTGCATATTATTTAAGTTTTACTGAACTTTCTCATGGGACATGTTTACCGTTAATATTAATTTGCATTTTGTCACTTTTAAGTTCAGCTTGTAGGGTGGTAAAAATGAGCTTTCAGTTGTTCCTTGTATGTTAAATGTATGGTACATTCTCTGTCGCTTTCCAGAAAAATCAACGGTGACAGTCATTACTATTAACAGCAGGAGTCTGAACCTTGTGCAGCGTAGGTGACTTTTGTGGAATGTGTGTATACTGGGTACTGTTAAAGCTTGCTTCAAACCAAGTGTTGGAAATAGGGGGTTGGGAAGGGGAAGTATACTGCACATATGTGCCCTCATATTCCTGAGTGGTTAGAAATGGGATAGGAAGAAACATCTTTATGCTTAAGCAGCAAAATGCAAAGGGAAGTAATTTTCTATTTATGCAGACCAACAGTGGATTACTTGGCTTAAACTTTCTTAAAACAGAACTCTGAGGCTGTTCCTTGCTGCGTAAATCATTATATGCTGGCCTTTGCTTATAGTCAAATTAGTAACTTTCCATCCTGAGTTTGAGCTGTCTCCTGTGGTCTCTTGGAACTGCTAATTCAGATTATATTGTAGCATAGATGCATTGTTTTGTTTTGTGCTGAGATGTTTAAATAATCAACCTTGAGGTATGCAGTATCTGTGAGGCTGAATTTTTTCTTGTTCTTTTTCCTTCTTTCTTGGCATATCCAGTACTTCTTAGTTTCTTTAAAGAAAAAAAAAGAGGGGGGGAAAAAAGCCCAAACCACTTTTCTTTTCTTGTTTCTTGTAGGTTTATGGGTGTCTGTGTGCATCAAGGACAGCTGCACGCACTTACTGAGGTAAGACTATTTCATTGATATACATACTCAGTACGAAACAGTTCTCAGGCCAGATTCTGCAACTGCTGTTCACCTTGAGTGATAGTTTCTTTTATGGTGACTAGTGAGTTAATCACATGCTACTTGCTATGCAGTGGGAAGACTGCAGAATCAGGCCTCAGAACTGTACTTCACTCATAGCCCTTTTATGTCTTTTCTCATCAGAAGTGCTTATTAGGATGAAAAAAAAATCACAGTAGGAACATAAAATTTCACTGATAATCTGAATGAGAGATGTGGATTACTGTTGAGCTGCCCCTAAATATTTTTTTTTTTTCAGTGACATTGCATTGTATTTAAGTCTTATTTATACTCTGGTTGTGTGTGTTTCACAGGTGAATGAGGGACATTTCAGCTGGGTGATATTAGTGTATTCAGTCCCTACCACTTTCTTATTTGGAATAACATCAAGATTACAGCTTAATCTGGGTCCCATAAACAGGAATTATTCCATTGCTCCTATACCCTGGTCAAGGTGTAGGTATCAAATGAGAAACTGAAGTTTCCGTTCATGTGATTCTTCCCACCAAGTTTTACTGGGTTGTATGTTTAATCCCCCTGTAAACTGCTCAGGAAAAACAACAAGGGGCTATTCTCTTGTTAGGAATAGCGTTGCCTGTTTTGAGTCAAAATCAATAAAATGTTTTTCCTGCTGTTTTAGTTTGAGTACAGATTGAGAAGAAACTCATGTTTTGTAAAGTTAATGTTTCTTATTTACTTCTATTTTGTAGGAAATGCTCAATTAAAAGATTAACCCTTTCCCACCCCCCAAAGACAAGTATGTTATTAATTAGCAATTAAAACAGGTTCCTGGTATGCTTGCCAAGAGCTACTGTAAAATGAGAAGATCGGATAGCTGTATGCCAGTTATCAGGATACGCGTGGCCATCACTTCCTGTAACTTTCATATGCAACTCTGAAGCAAAGATACACATGTGTGGGCTGTGAATTTCTTCACCTTCTGGGGTGACAATTCTGCAATTCTAGTTCTAGCTCCTATTAGAGTGATGCACACTAGTTCACAGTGGCCCTATTTCTAGTGTAAGAGCAAAGGTAAAGACACTTCCAGAAATTTCAAGATACAGCACGTGTGAGGGGTCCTTTGATATGAGAGGGACAGTTTATTTGGTCTTTTCCTCCCGCCCCCTCTGTGCTCAGTAGAGGAAACATTTCTAAGATTTGGCGTTAGAGGGCTGGTCAAGTCCTTCAGGCAGGCTTTGCCAGCATTATTGCCAATTTCTTTTGGACCTCTGATCAGTTAAAACAGGGAGGCTTCAGGCCCTTCCACTCACTAAACATGTCCTAGAGAACATGGAGCTTCATAACACTTCGTTGTACTAAATCTTGGCAGATCTTCCTCAGTGTGGTTTTTTGTTGTTTGTTTGTTTTTTCCCCCCCTTCATCCCAGTTGCTTGCCATTTAAACATCCCTCCCTACCCAGAAAGCCAAAAAAATGAAACCAGCACAGATGCTTCCTCATGGAGAGCTAACTGTGTAGCTGCTTGCTTTGTTCAGCTATTTTTGAGTTCCTGGCAAGCAAGTAAATCTAAGAAAGACTTCAAAGAGTAACTTTTTATAGTTATAATTCAGAATAACAGAAGAGATTCCTGAAACATCTTGAGACCAAAGAGGAAAAGTTTTCGACTGAAGAAGGTTGCTGCAAAATTTTGAGAAACAGAATGGCTTTAGTGACATATTATAAAAGTACATGTAGTGATCACTGCTTTTCTTATGTGGACCAAGGTGGACATTTAATGCCTTCAATAGGAAAAAACACGACTGAAGGCCATCATAAGCTGATGTTGTAAGGAATCCACACACAATTTTGTCCAATACAGTAGTTGTTCTTTGGTTTTACAGAGCTTTTAAAACTTAAGAGCTGTGTATGTTCCAAGTGGGTGGAATTAGTTGTGTTTTCTGGCAACAGTAGTTGCATTTTTCATCTTGAAGTATGTGTAAAGTAATAGTTGAGTTCTGAAGACTTCTGGAAGTTAGAGAAGGGGGCTGAAATGGCTAGCTGAAGGAATTATTAGTAAGATGGACATGGTGAATCACCAGTTCAAATATAGCCCAGGAGGATAAACAAATCAGCCACTGTCTGCTGGCTTTTTTCAGCTTGTGGTCCAAAAAGGTGGTCTCCTAGCTTCCAGTCCTCAACGTAATTGATACTAGCCTGATGCTACTAGCACTCAGAGAACTTCTGCCAGGGTTTCACTTCTTTGGAGATGAAACTGTTGATTCAGAGGCCCATTGCTCAACAGGTGTCTGAGTCACTACAAGGAGAATCCTCTCTTGCTAGCCTATGCTGGACCTGTTCTGTAAGGAGCTTAATTATCCCTTCTTGTGTTTTGAGAGTATAGTTGATGATGCGCCTAAGTAAAAGGGATACAGCATCACTTGGAGCTTATGTCTGAGGGCATGATGGAAAATCATGTTTATTTGTATGTATATGTTTCCATGACAGAAGAAGTTGAGAACTCGCGGCAAATGTTCGGTGAATGGATTTAGACGACTTGTGCTTAATAGCCTCCTGTGCTATTAACAGGCAGAGCAACAACCACAAATGGTGTTAGAGGAGGCTTGAGGATTTTATAAGCCTGTTAAGGGGCTACATTAGTAATATACAGGACTTTGTTATTGGAAGGCAGGGTCTGAAGCATTACAGATTTCTTTTCTTGCATGTTTAAACATACGGGAGGCTAAACACAGTGGATCATGCAGAGCAGGTTTTTTGCTTGAGAAAGGTGTTGATTGTATGTGGGCCTTGGGTTTTTCCCTTTTGGCAGCTTTTTACATTGTTTTAATTGTCCTCTCTCAAGTGGCTTTTGTTTTTAGAACTGTTGGGTAAGAAGCAGTTTCTGTTTGTTCTGTTTTGTTTTTGTTTTTTTCAAAATAAGAATGGAATTGTTTAATTATAGACTGCACTAGGACTTTGGCCTTGTTCTGAATCCACAGTCTTATCAGTTTTGAAAATCCAATATTGTTTTCGAAGTTCTACTCAAGCCAGAAGCTATGGCATATGCGTCTTCTGAAGTAGTTCAGTATCTATCCTTAGAGTCACAGGGACATCTATCCTTGCAAGCACATAGTTAAGAAACATTTAAGGAAAGTGAAGTAGATGCTTTAATAGGTGTACCACTCAGATGAGTTGGCAGGTGTTAGACTGCCTCACTAACTTTGAGCTGATGGGCACAGATTTGCTGTGCTCATTTTCTGTATGAACCAGGAACTGGGTATTCCTTTCTCAGTATTCAGCTCTAATCTGTAGCTAGTGGGTTGTTTCTGTAGCTACAAGAATCTGCAGGGCTTCCTGCTGTACTTGCATGCCTCTCCAACTTAATTTCAGCCTCTCCTTCAAGCCTCTCTCTGTTTTCCGGCCACCTTCCTAATCTGACAACTCTCTATTCACTTCCATTTCTTAATTTTCTGGCACACAGCATCCTCAGACTTGGAGAAACTTGCATAGTAGTACAGGCTCTGGTGTCAGTTAGCATGAGATGCTGCTGAGCATTCAGAAACCAGATCTGAGCCACTGCCAGGGGGTTAGCAGACAGCATACACTCCAGGGGACATGAAGCTATGAGCCAGTTAGCATGGAGCAGCCAGGCTTAATAGCAATAGCATATGATCTGATTCCATACACATTTACCATGGAATGGATGCATGAGCAAAGCACCCATTTTAGATGGGAGGCAAACAAATTTATTTGTGCGTTGCAGGTTCTATAGGCCTATGCTATTACACTGAAGCAGATAACATAGCATACAGTCTAGCATGTAAAAGCCACTTAATACCTTTTTGCGAATTGTAAATTATTTGTTGAACTCTGTTAAGCAGGTTTATCTGAATTTCTAAGAGAGAGGTCAGGCTAAAATCTTGTTATAATTAGATGTGTATATATATGCACAGAACAAGTCATACATCTTGATAATTCCTTCTTGAAGGAAATGAAAACCCTGACAGCTGTGCATATAGAAGATGAGGAAGGGAGAGTTATTATGTGTTGGTTGGGATATCTTGAAATTGCTTTGCAAACAATAGCTAATTGTTACACAGAAGTATTATGTCTACTAATTCATACTGGATCATAGTAAAAAAGTGCACAAATGCTCTGCTGCCACAGTCTGAAGCTGTAGCTTTACTTGCTCAGTGTGGGGTCTGACATGCATTGGAGCTTTCTCAGGCAGGGAGCAGGGCTGTGGCAGTATGATAGGAACACATGATCTATGATGGAGCAGTGGACAGTATTGTTTTAGCCAGCAGCTGGATCTGCTGTCTGCCTGACATGCCTCTCCTGCAGTCTTTCAGTCTTCCTCCTTGCTGGTGTACTACCTAGTCAGTCCTTCTGATTCTATCCCAAGTATCTGGTGTGGTATTAGATGTTTCACGGGTCTAAGTATATTTGGGCGGCCTGGGCTTTAAGGTGCTGTATACATGGCATTGGAACAATGGTGAGATAACTAAGGGGCGAGCCAGCCTTTCTGTGCACCTAGCTCCTCCTGTGCATCCCGTTTGGTGAGTTCTCCTTATCAGCTGCTTCATGTATTGCACTTTACAGGTGCTGCGTGCAGAGGTGCATGAAAGTGCCTTGAAGTCTAAAATGTTTCCTGCATGCTCAGTAGTGTTGTCTGCAACAATGCATGCTAGCAATGTATAGTATGGACAACAGAGTTTAATGCAGCTGTATGTGGCAAAAAGTGCTGTAAGAAAAATATCTTGACTGCTGCTTTAACTTTTTTTTAAGAGAATCCACAGAATTCTTTGAACTTGTGCACATTTTCAGTTCAATTAATTTTTTTTATAGCTGTGTCATAAACCCCAGGAAAAAAATTACTACGGAAATCCTTCCAGACATGTTAATTTTTATCTTTGGCAAGATAATTGCTATTGGACAATTTTAACAAGTTGCACCGTAATAGCTTACTGAATTTGACACTGCTGTTTTTACCATCAACCACAATTCATTGTTTTGAGACAAGAATGCTGTTATGTAGCAGTTTGGAAAAGATTTTTTTTTTTTTCTTTTTTCCCCTTCCTTTCATAGTGTATCCCTTTTGTACTCCTAAAGCTCATCTTAATGAAACAGCCTGTGGCTTTTGAAGAGAGAGGGGTTTTTTTCAATAAGTTCCTCTGTGATAACTGAAAACTTTCCTTCTCTGCTTTTCTTCCCAACAGCAATAATATAAGTAAACTATAAATGCAATTAGTGGAGTTTCAGACCTTTGGAGACCTTCCTATTTTTAATATTCTTTTACTTTTGGAGATAGCACTGACTGGGAAGAAAAAAATATTAAAAGCTTAAAATTCTCAGAATTGTTACAATTGTGCTGAATTATCCTTTTATAAGGAAGGGAAAGTAAGTTCTTTAAGTGAGAAGGTCCTTCTGATATACAACTTTCACAAGCAGAATCTATCATTAAAAATGTTTAATTTTGCTTCTCTCTTTTCCTCCCCTCGGTTCTTAGGCATCTTTCTCTGGAGAGTCTTTGACCCTGGAATGGAGAAAAACAGGCAGACATCACTTAGGTCTCCTCTTCTAAACCTTTATGCTATAGCAAAAATTGTAGGCATACATTGCCTTCCAGATGGCAACTGTTTTAAAAAGCCCAGGAGCACCATTCTTTGCCTGCTCCCTCCTTCCCCCATCTCCTGTAACACTTGCTAATCCCTAGGGTTATTCCATGAGTGTGATTCATATTGTTTGAGTAACTTTAGTTTTACGCCTGTAGCACTGCAAATACTTAACTCAGCTTTGGTGATCGCACTAGGCTAGCCTGTCAACCCTAGAGAACGTAGTGTTTTTAGAGCTGTAGTTCCTCTTATCAGTCATTCTGCAAATATTCCATAGGGCAAAGGAATTGCTCCCAGTTTAGGTATTGCCTGTTTACCAGCTGAGGTTTAGTTCCTGGATAAGATGGCTCTCTGGTGGTTGTCCCTCAAAAGAGAGAAAAGCTGCAGTGCTAAGTTGATTAGCCTGAGCTTGGAGACAACTGAAGAGAAGATGAAAGTTGTGTTAAAGGTGGCACCAAGTAGAAAATTAAAAGAAATCAAGGGACTCTCAACTTCATCCTCTTAGAAAATGTTACTCATCTGCTGGATGCTGCTGTCCAATTTCTAGCAAAAAAACAATTGGAGAATTATTAGGCAAGCCATTTCCTTAATGTAAGATTAGAGGTTTAGGTATTACCTAATGTGTACAGACAAACCATACTGATTAGAGACTTCCAGATCAGTTTGTATCCTTAATATCTTGTGCTTTTCATTAGCTACCCTTGCTTATTGAAATCCTCCTCGGGCACTTTCGTAGTCTTTCTGACTGTAGTATTGAAAAGAGAAAACTCAAGAGGATGAGCAGAAAAGCAGAGGGGTGGGGAAACTCTAGAGATGTTTTGGTCCTCTGTCTCTCCTCAGATTTGGTCCCTAACTCTGGTCCAATTTGGTCTCATTTGCATACATAAAACATCTTATTTAAGTGTATCAGAGGTCTCAGTTATGTCAAGTTATTTACTTTATGGTCTTGTGGAATTAGCAACTGCTGTGACTTTCTGGAGAAATTAAATGAGCAACTGTGCAAACTTTCTCTTGGATGTTTTTGCTGACAGCTCTGAGAATATACCTGTTCATTCTAAACATCTTTGTTTTAGGGGAATGAGTCTGGATACAGAGTAGTGTAAAAAAGATGGAATTTACTTTGAAGCAACTTTTAAAAAAGATTAGCATGCTATGATGACAAAGGATATCTTTCAGATGACTTTCAGCAGCCGGCAGCTGGCATTTTTAAATGCCTTCTGGCTCTAGGATGCTGCAGAAGGACTGTTGCTTATACTTTGTAAGAACTCTAAGTATGTGTAAAATTCTGCAGATTAAATTGATCCTTATGATCTCTCAGCCAATGAATAGTGTGACCTGTGGATTAATACTGTAATAAATCTCTACTTGCATGCTTTATTCTTTTTGTCCTTAATTCAGATATTTTTAGTAGCATTCGTTACTGCTACAGCTTCATTTTATGCACTTCCACGGGAATAGGAAGAAGAGGAGTTCTTACAGTGGTGCTGTACTGGTGCCAGTGCTGGAAAGTGTAACGTGTAGAGGCAATCCGGGCCTTTGCAGGTATAAAACCCAAGTACCAGAAGTGTAAGTTTAGCCTTACGGAAAGTGTGTCAGAGGTGTCAGGTCCTCTGCTAAACTGTGGTTACATTGTACCCGTCCTGGTATGGATTTGGGTATTAGAACTGAATATATTTAATTCCAGGAAGGTATGCTTTGATGAAAAGAATGGGTATGTGGTATAAAACTAGAGCACCTATTGCTATTATTTGCTTCCCCCTTTTGCTGCTTTCATTGTAGGGCTAGAAGTCCAGCCAGCACACATCTGTGTTATTTCCCCTGTTAATTTGGTTGTTTGGGTTCATTAGCTTTTCCCTTACAGGAGTCATTAAGAGTCAGGCCTTGCATATACTTCCTTCGAGGTCAAGAGAAAACTATTCATCTGGACCCCAGGGATTTGACCTCTAGAGAATGGTAACCTTGTCTGATGCAGCAGTACTTGCACTCCCCCTTAATGACTGGGGACTGTGTGAGAAGTTCACGGTACAACCTGAGGAGAAGAGTGTAAGGGTCATGGCAGCAGAAGCAGGGTTTAAAACTGAGCAGGAAATAACTCAGGTGTTAGGAAGACTAGGCTAGTCTGTAATGTAAAGGTGAGAAGTCATTCCATTTCATTGCAACTGGGTTTTTTTGGCACTAAAATAGAATGAGTGCATCACAGAAGATTCTGTTAGGACTGTTCACTGTCTGCATAGTGCTTTATGTTTCTGTTCTTGAGAAAAAGCACTTATTATCTCACCACAGAAAAATTGTTGCAAGCTAATAGATGCTTTGAAATATCTAGTTAATTCTGTTATCCTTTTTTAAAATATATAGAACTGTGCAGTGTTTTACTTTTTACTTTGGGAAATAGAGTTAAGGTGAATTTACAAGATGCAAAACCTGTGCTACTGTGTGCCTGCTTACTGGCACATATGAATATTGGCTCCATCTTTTTGTGTTAAAAACAAAAACCAACTGAACGTGTACAGAAAGACAAGTCTAGTGCCCGCACTTTTGACTTCATTGTGCATGAATACCAGGGCTAAGTTACGAAGAACTGAAAGCATCACCTTCGTTGTTGCGTACAGCAGCTATCTTGACATAGGGAATAGGGACTTTTCTTAGAGCCAAAAAGTTAGGAAGTTTCTGTTTATATTCCAAGATGAATGTGTTTATAACATGGCAAAACAAGTCTCTAGCATTAAATTTTAAAGATCCTGAATCTTTGAAGTCCTAAGCCTTGGGATATGCTTCAGATTTCTTGTATCAAAGTATCATTTTTAGCTTTTGCTTAAATTATTGTGACATTAAAAAGAAGAGATATCTATAAATTTGAATATTAGGTACTTGTATGTGTGTATGTATCTGAAATAAGTTATTTCAATAGCTTTGTCCAGGACAACATGTAGACCTTGTGCTTTTTCTTGTTCCTGTGTAGCTGCAAAATGATTTCTAGTACATCTTTGATCGTTTTGAAATGCAGTTATAATTTTTTTTTTATAAACTTGTTTAAGTGCAAACTCTTCCCTTCATCTCTTGATTGTTCATGATAGAATTTTAAAAATACTTGTCAACAGTTGAGCCATATTTGGTCTTAGTTTTGCACTCTTCACAGCATATGGACTGTCAGTTTCAGTTTTGCTGTAACAGTTCACTTAGGTTCTCAGTTTAATTTATAAAAAGTGGCTGAATGCGCTCTCAGCAAATGTAGATTGATGCTTGATGACCAGCTCTACCTCATCCTTTCTCTGTGCTATACAAGGCATCATATTGTTTCATCTTCAGAGCGATGTCCTTTTTTCCCATGGATTCATTCTCTTTAGAGGAGTACAACATGTCTCTCTTCAACTTGAGAGATCCACATATGAAAGGCTTAATATATCTGACACTTCCCAGCTTGCAGAATTGAAGAGACCCATACCTGTGCCATGGATCCTTGTCAAGAAGCATGGGTAGCTCTAGAAGCAACCATGCCCTGATGCAATATTAACTGGAGAGTGCTAGACTAACCAACTCTATTGGTTTTGGGGGAGGGGTGTCTGCCCTAACTATATTTTTTAGAGGGTGCATGAAAAAGGCAAAAAAATAAAAATCCCATTTCCAGTAATGATTCAGTCTAGATTATTAACTCTAGGAAGACTGAGTAAGGGTTAGAAGGATGTGAGCACCATCATCCTGTTTTATCAGCTAAAGACGTCTCATTTTTGTTGAAATAATGCTGAAGGCACTTGTACTGAGCCTAGATGATTGGTTATTCCAATAGCTGAAGAGCTGCAGACTCTGGTACCCATCACTGTACCTTGTACATGGCAATTGAGTTAGGCTGATTAAAGGTGGAAGTAAACCTGACTCATCTGTATGCACCAGTGGATGTAAAATTAAATCTAAACATGGTACCTGTAATAAGTAAATTAGACTGTTCAAAGTAAGTAGAGTTTAAAAAGCTTGTAGAAAAGGTAGGGTAGTGTTGGTATTTGGAAAATGTCACACTGTTTAAACCTTATGCTATAACTTTAAGGCTTCATTAATTATTTTGTAAGACAAAAAAAACAGTGTGTCTAAGACAGTGAAGTTATTTCACAGAAGTTAAGACAAAGTATATATTCTTTATGTTGTTTATATTATTTTCCTTGGGAACCAAATATTTTTGTGAATTAGTTAAAAGGAAAAAAGACTTCAGTCCCAAACACAGCTTGATGTGCTGCACATACCAAAAAAGTCCATTTAAAATCACACAAGGGGGCCTGGCTTTCAATGACAGGAGGCAGGAAATTTAGTGTTCTGGCTGAAATTCCATCTGCAGTTGATACTCTTGCAGCCTGATGTTGTGGCATATGTAGTGTGCTTGACCCTTTCGTTCTTTCTCCAGCAAAAATGATACAGGCCTCCACAGGAGTTTCAGCTAAGTCTTGATTTGTAGCTTTGCAATTTTGAGTGCTTAAATATCAAAAGTCAGGTTCTTGGAAAGCATGTAAAAGACCTTATTTAAGTTAGATGATCTTTCCATTTTTTTCCTACATCTAATGGCTATTTACTTTTTCACCAATGACAGCTAACCATCTTGTCTGATTGTAGTGATCAAAGACCTAGGGTTTCCAGAAAAACATTAAACAATAGAGGATTTTTTTAACTTAGTTTTTGAGTTGGTTATACAAAGTTAGCCCAACAAGAATGCAGGGGCCCCTGTGGCATAGCTTCAGTTTGATAGGAAGTTAAATGCTGCTGTACCTGCTCGCAACACTTGTTCTGAGGACAGGAGGAAGCTTTAATTACTGAATTTGTGTGTGTTTTCCTGTGGCTTATGCCTGATATGATTTGACCAATTCCCCCAAAATGCATCTTTTTAAAGAGAGTGATTTCCTATCATGTACATGCACAGAATTTGAATAAGTAAGAGAGGCTCAAGTGGGTCCTTGCTTTACAGAAAGGTGGAATTGCCTCTCAAAAAGCTGCAGTAAAAAGCTCAGTTGTGGGAAACAGAAAGCTGACAAAAATGTTGGCTTATGGAGGGTGCAAGCTGGCCTTACAGGCTGTGTCTCAGGAGGGAAGTGCTGGCAGATCAGTTAAAGGAAAAACCTACTGTGGGTTGGTGGTGACCAGGTAAATTAACACATTTGGGACAACTCTACAGAGAAAGTCTCTCCTTTTACCAAAAGCAGACAAGCAATGAGAGTTGTGTAAGCACTGCATTGTGCTGAAGGCACAGGGAAACTTCTAGCTGCATTTGCAATATGTGGTTAGGTGAGAAAAAGGGTGGGTTCTCACAGAGAAGAAAGTTCAGGCGTAAAAAGTACTATAATCAGAGACACTAAAGAAATCCTCATGCAAAGACAGAAGCCAAGACTTTGAAAATATGGGTCTAACTTCAGGTGCACAGTCTATATTTATGCATGCAGGTGCTAGATTAGAAGTGATGAGCAACCAGTTATTTCAGTGAGAACTTCTGGACGTGCAAGCTTTTGAATTCTAGTCTTTTTCTTAAATGCCTGTGTATGAGCTTGAGAGCTCATGGTTAAACCTCCTTTTCTCCTCCCCCCTTCTCGCTCTCTTTCGTGCTCTCTTTCTTGGTCTCTTGTGCACGCTCCCCCCAGCCCTCCCTTTCTTTTTTCCTTTCAGCTACGCAGGCTATATGTTGGATTTAATTATTTTTTTCCCCTGTCGTAGGAGGATGATTGACTTGTTTCATCACTTTAGAGCCTGTAATAGTGCACAAGGAACCTTTGTTATTTATTATTTTAATTGAGATAGATGCTTCTAAATATGTTGTGTTCTGAGGAAGGCTTGCTAAATATCTTGCTGATGGTAACCTCTTCTTCCATCTTAGAATGTTTCAAGGATAGAAGAAAGATAAGAGGCAGATAAATGTTGAACCACAAACAGCAAGCTCCATTGTCTCATTCCTTCTCTCCGTTCCCTGCATGTGTGTGGCACACACATGCGGGTGGGTGGGTGTGTTGTGTGAGTTTTTTTGGGTGAGGGATTTTTAGTATCAGTGTTTTGACACTCATTGTAAGCCTACTGGACCATTTGCCATTGTCTCAAGCAAAAAAGAAAAACATTCTTGAACTGCAACCCCTGCAATTCTTTTATTGTTGCTTTCTGATATCCTGGAAGTATGTCTAGGTTAGTAAGAGTGAGAAGATGCAAGCTTCTCAACTATTATGGTATGAGGGGGAGAAGAACTGAATACTGCCTTGAGGACTAGATTTTCCTGTTACTTGTGTGAATGAAGAGATGCAGTCTAAATAGATACTGTGATGCTGGCCCTTAATTTTTGTCTGGGATTTTTTTCTTATATATTTTCCAGTAAATTCAGTTTGTTTTTAGTGCTTTCTCTTCCTTCCCCCCCCACCCCGCTTCACCCTGGACCCCAGGAAACATATTCTTGAATTAACAAGCGTTTTGTAGTTTCACTTCCTCATTTCACTTTACTTATCAGCCATCCAAACCATTCAGAAACTGAGTTGTACAAGAAAATTCCTTTAATGTTTGCTTTGGCACACCAATATTAATAGGAGATCTTGGTGCATTCTATAATTGCCAATAAAGTGTTTGAGCACCCTCAAATGTAAATGGACATTGCAGCACAGCTGGAGTGTTGACGCTTGGAAAAGCACTCTGAAACAGCTCAAAAACAGTATTCCTTGTGCAGAATTTAAACAAAGTTTGTACTATGAGAGGTGTTTGTGTGCTATAACTTTTGCACTCAGTAGATCCTTGTAGCTGTTTTACAGACTTCAAAAAATGAAGCAAACAGGTTATTTATCTGGAATCTTGCAGGCATATAATCTGTGGGCCGCTACTGCTGGTATCTGTGGGGAAGGTGAGAAAGACCTTATTTAAATAAGACTCCTTATCAGGGGCTACAGCTTGCTTCTAGGCAGAACTGAGTGTATAGTATGTTCAAAATGCTGTCATTATGGATAGAGCCTTCTGCTCCTAACAGAAGTGTTATTGTAGAGATGCTGTTTCTCTTGCCTGTGTCAGCAACAAGGTACTTTCTCTTCTGTGCCTGTGTGCTAATTTATGCCATTGCTAGCTTGCCATATCCCAGATTTTTATCTGCACTGAAACTAGGCTCTACTTGGAATCCAAATGGTTGTGACTTCAGATTATAAATGCAGGTTTTTTGTTAGGCCTTCTTTGTTTTCTGTTTTTTCTGCTAATATAATTACAGGAAAAATGGTTATCAAGGTCAGTTTGATAGATATACTGGGAGTGTTTTCCGGTTCCAACAAAATAAGCTAATTTCCTGAAGTATTGCAAACCCTTCATACATATGGGTTGCAATAGTGCATTGTTGCCATGTGCCTGCAGTTGAAGCCTTACTTACAGTATTCTGTTTCTAGCAGCAGGCAAGCAAGTGAACATTAAATCTTGATTGAATGGAATGACAGGAAAGGGATAAATTCAGCATGCTGACCATAAGAGCTGTTGGATGTAGAGAATTAAAGGAAGACAAATCTTGCCATACTTTCTTCCATGCCAGCACTTAAATGTTTGGAATGCAACAAATGGTTTTCATTACAGCTCCTTCCTGAGTTAGCGCATGTTAATTCTTGTTTGTCGTTATAAAATAAGCCATGCCAGTACATGCCTTTTTAGAAGGAGGAGCCAGTGAATCAATGCCACAACTGACACGGAAGAAGAAACAGAGGTAGATCTGTTGCGTTTCTTGGCTTTTGGTCCTGAGTTCTGATGAGTAACCATGCCATGGCAATAGCATGAGGACGCTTGCCCTCTCCTCTGTGAATAGCTGACACTTTTTAAAGCAAGATTATTTTAATCCTGTAATGGTTAACACTTTTAAGAATTTTTTATTAAAGAACTGAATTGTTTCTATTGGTTGAAAAGCAGAAGAGAAATTGACTTTGTTACAGACTGTTTTTTCCTTTGGTTTTCAGCAGCCGAGGAGCAGGAAAGAAAAGTGGCCTTTAGAGGAAGACTTTTGGCTTTTCTTCTGTCCTTTCAATCAGGCTGTTTTTCCTAGCCACTTGAGTCCTTCTGGTGTCTCATGAAAAAGTTTGAGTTTTGTTCTGAAATGTGCTTGCTTCACCTGCATGTTCTGACTCTTTCAGTACTTGTGGTTTGCTTCCTGGCAACATTAGTTCACCTGCTGTCCAAAAATACACTCATACAGCCCAAATTAAACATCCAACTTGTTCTGTTTTAATGTTTAATTTATTTTGTTTGGTGCAATCAATGTGTTGGATATTTAATGGAAATGGAAGGTTACTGCTTAGAGGTACTTGGGTGAGGTGGTTTTGTAGATTTTTAAACTGGTTGGGGTTTTTTTTTTTGTTGGTTTGTTTTTTGTTTTTAACCAAGTGGAGGTCTATGAACTAACTTCAAAAACAATTAAATTTAATCTGGTAGACAGTCTCAGTGTATCAACTTGTAGCATCTCATATTGTAGTTTTGAACATACTGATACTGTCTTTCTCTTCCAGTTCTGCACAGTTGAAGCTAATGAAAACAGTGGGGGAAATGAGGAAATTTCCAGTTCTCCCACTGTAGCTAATTTTGTGAGTTGTGGCAGAAGGGTACATTGGCTTGTTGTCTTGCAGCCAGAAGCCTTCAAAGTAGTCACTTAGGGAGTGCTGAGTGTGACAGATGACTGTTAAACATATGAGAACTCGTTCACACAACCCCTGAAGACTGGGTTGTGTCCTCCTTGAAATGGGTGGTTTAAAATTTTTTTTTTAACTTCTGCAGAAAGCTGAGTGAGTGGAAAAGATCTCGGCTTTCTTTTATTAGGCATGAGAGTTACCTTCTTACTTCCAGCATTAGAAAGGATACAAATATGCAAGCTCTGTCTCTTTTGACACTGCTTCAATGCATTTGTCGCCAATGTCTGCAATGTTGTTATTTTGCTTTCCAGGTCTCCTTTTAGAGTCCGGCTATGTAGTTTGGCTTTTGCTCTGACATCTCTCTTCCTTCTCCACACTGAAGGTGCTACAGCCACAATTCTAGTTTTTCTTTCCTCCTGCTTCTCTGTTTGCTGTCTTCATTGGGCTTCTCCAGTATATTCATTCGATGCTATCTCAGTTGCTTGTCTTATAGTGTTCTGGGTCCTCAGAGCTCATATTCTTTACTTACCTCATTTGGTCTGTCATCCTAAATGCACTCTCCCCACCTACTTTTCTAACCACTTAGTGCGTTGCCTTTGGCAACATTTGGGCTCCAGTATAGGGCTGTCTTGTGGTTATTTGTTGCTTTTTAAATGGCAAGCAGTGACATTTAAAGCTGAGTAAATAGCAGGCCAACTTTTTTCTGGCTTTCCTGTGCAGTATCTGGTGGCTTATTTATATTAGACCTACATATTTGAAACAGCATTGGTTTTCAAAGTAGCATTGAAAACTCTTTGCAATTCCCTTCAGTCTTTCCCCTCAGACTTAGCAATATTTGGAGTCTTTGTTTTTGAGCGATAATTGCTGGAATCATGTGAATCTGATGCGCCTTTTCTTTAAAATTTCTCATGTTGGTGTGTTCAAACCTTTACTTTGAATTTTGAAGGCTAAAATCTGACAGCTGAAGTTCAGTATTAGTCTCTTGAAATGAAGCATGTAATGCTATGTGTAAGTACCATTATATGCTGAATTTCATTCCGTTCATCTTTTCATATGCTTGAGTCTGATAACGTGACTGCAAGTGTCTTGCAAGGAAGCAGTCCTGTTATCCTATTCTTAAGTTAAAATAGCATGTTTCCCTGTGCCCTGACTGTTGTGTGGGAAAGGGTTACATACTGCTACTTTTGCATTTCATAGCATTAAGCCTCCTCAACGCTCTTTGATCCAGAAAGCACCTGTGTTTGGCTGAGCTTCTGGGTAACCTGTCCTTCAAAGAAGCTACTGCCCTCGTTCCTCATAAGGTTCGGGAGAGGTGTGACAAATGCAGTTTTGCTGAACCGCTCTAGCAACAAAAGCATGAGCTCTCACCATGGATAAATTTGTAGGAAAAGAATATTTTTGTGAGCTAAAACAGTCTTTTAAACCAGTGTTCAATTTGCTGTGTTAAGTTGTAGTAAATGCAAAAATAAACAACCTAGAGCAGTTAGTTTTAGACTCTAGCAACCAGATAAACTGACTGTTGGTGTCCTGTTGCATGACAAAAAGCTAGCAGTAGAAATAATGGGTACCTGTTTCACTGCAACCTGATGATACAGAGTTTGAAAAGGTCTGAACACTGCTCCATTTAGCTGTGAGGTCTCTTTATGAAATGTAGCGTCCTTTGCTTTCGTTGTCGTAGCCTGATCAGATCTCTGCTCCAATTGCTTGTACACTTACGCAATGGCTGTTGTTGTAGTAGAATAATACTTTGAGATGATGTGTGTGCTGTAGCGTTACTGTACCAGCACTGAAATGTTTCAGGGACAAAACAAAATCCAGTATTCTCTTTGGGAGAGGTGCACTTACTATCCTTTAGGATATTCTTACCACACAGAGCTGGTTTGTGCTAGTAAGAGATTGAGAACAAGTATTTTTATTTCAGTTGCATTGGCAATTAGGCAATTATGTATATAATTTTGTGTCTGTTCCGAAAAGGCGTTATTGAAGGGCTCTGAAAAAATGGGCCATCAGGCTGGCTGTTTGCATTATCAGCCTGAATGACCAGAAGAATTGGATTACTTATGTGACACTGAGGGAGCACTGAACTCTGTGTGGTGCTTGCCTTAGGGACAATTCAGGACTCTGCATGCAAATATTACCTGCTGGCCAGCTAAAATCCGAGATCAACTAGAGTCTTAAAGATGTCTATAGGAAAATCTTAGTTCAGTTGTTCACTTGATGATTAGCCTGCTGTGCTTCATAGAAGTATGCTAGAAATTAGAGCCAAAACCAGAACTCGCATCTCTAATAAATGAGGTCTGCACACTTGCCAGGTGGCAGTTTCGGATAGGAGGCCTAGTGGGTTTTGTATATCTGTTAGTCAGGTTTGATTCTTGCTCTTGCAGTTCATGCATGCTGTGTCCTATGTGTGTGTCAATTTTCACCCAGCCCATGCTAGAATCCAGTCCTTGCAGTTAAGGTGGGTGACTGACCCTGCAAGCCAATTTGACTGGAAGGGTGCTGGGGGAATAGATATATTAGATGCACTTAACTAATATGGCAGCAATGGATCAAATCAGAAGGCTACTTTATTGAAAAGGAAAGCACGTGCATGCTCAGAATAGTAGCTAACTATTGTCACATTTCAGTACGTATGTCAATACTCTTATGGATTGCTTGTTTTATTTTATTAGCATTTCTGGAGCAATTACTGTCATGGTATGGCACAGTTTAACCCAAACCAAAATAGAAAGCCAGGCCAGCGATTCCCTTCCCCCTTGCATTCTTTTGCCAATGAATTCCAGTATGGTAGTGTGATCTGGATGGTCTGTTATTGCCCAGTCAGAAAGGTGAAATGGTTTGAGATGATTGATAAGTGACACTTTATAATTGGGTTATTGAGCTAGGTGCTTTAGTGCCTTCTGTTCCAGGTTGGTCAATACTGTTCTGATTTGAACATAACTGGATGAGAAGTGCTACTCGCACTGTTCCAAGGAGGCTGGGAATATATATGAAGTTAATGTAGAAATCTTATTCAGCATTTTTTCCTTAAGCATGCTAGAAACTTGTGATTTAAAAAAATAAAAAATAAAAAATTGAATTATATTAAGCAAATTTTTTTTTTCTTGAGTGCTCTACAAGGTCATCTAGCTCCCTTAGGGCTTCAAATAAAAGCAATGAGAAAGAAAGATCAAAGTTGGAAAAGCTCAAAGCAGCATTGTTTCCAACATTAAGTCAGGTTGGCTGCAGCTCTGTCTAGTTGAGTCTTGAAAATCTCCAAGGATGGAGATTGCATAGCCTCTGAGTGACCTGTTCCAGAACTGCTCCGCTCTCCTGACATATGAACTCCTAGCATAAGGGACAGGTTGTTTTGGATCTCTGGCTTGCACCAGCCTGCAATTTCTAGTTTCCAGTGTAGGCATCTGACCAACTCCTCCCCAGCCCCCCCCAGCTGCAGTGCCTGGGCTATAGCAGTCCTAAACATTCAGTGTTTATCATTGGTGTGTTAAGTCTTGTTTGCCTTGATTTTTTTGGAAAGGGGCCAGCAGGCATTTTATTTTGCAAAATGATATGCACTAAGCACAAACTTCTGAGTAATTAAATTATCTTGACTTCAGCACAAAAGAGAATAGTTTGATAGAACATTATACTACTTAAGAACAGGACAGTGTATTTTAAAATGTCAGTCAGATTAGTCTCTGGAGTTCAAGAGCTTTCCTTGCCTAACTGTAAAATAGAAATACTTTTTGCCTGTTTGGTCTAGAAATAGTCAATACGAGGAAGCATTCTGTTTCTCTCTACCTTATTTTGAAATCCTTTCCTGCATATCATTGCACTCTTTCTCCTGCTGTTAGTTTAATGCAAAAGATATGGAACAGCATCTTGAAGTAGTCATAAGGACATGAAATTGCTAAATATTGGAGCATTTCCTAGACCCAGGCACCTTCTGTGGGGTTGCCTCCTTTGATATGAGAAGGTAGTTGATATCTAAAATCTGGCCCAGATTGGAGCTAATTAATCATCTTTGAAGAACATTTGAGTACAAAGAAGTAACTCTTGTACTCACCCTTTGCCTTGATTGTTGCTCAAGGACAAAAGGTGGATGCACAGCACCATGATCAGGCCAAAGGTTCATATTTAAAAGGAGACAAGAAAATGCTGAGGGTGAGAATGCTTCATGCCCGCTGTGTCCATGCGCGGCATGTGTACTTCCCAGCTTGTCCAACAGTCGACAGAGCTTCTGTGAGAGAGAGGGGGGAGACAGAGGGGTCACATCGTGGACTGCCAGTGAAGTTGCTGCTGTGCATGGGTTGGGATGAACCCAGTTCCTGCGGAATGTGCAGTGTAGCTGAGGGGAGCAGTGGAGCCCCACGCTGCTTTGTGACAGTTCAAATTGGTTTGTGCCTCATCTGCCCCAACAATTTAGCCTCATTAAGCAAGTTTCACAAGTAACTATTTATCTGCTGAAAAAGGTTTTCAAAATTAACTGGTGAGCTCAGAAAAAGACAGGGCCTAACTGTAAGGAAGAAGCTGGTTTTTGTAGACTGTTCAGGAGGTGAGCCATGACCCCTGGACTTAGTAGTAGAGTCTGGCTTATGTGTGCCCTTTCTTTGCTATAGCATAGTCTGAGGAGATCAGCTACATCCACACTGCATGGTGTGTGGTTCACGTTTGCCTTGTGCCCCAGGCTCCAAGACACAAAGAAGCCCAACAAAATACAAGCAAGTTCAAAGTTTCTGAAATAACAAGCTGCAATTATGATTTTTATTTTAACGTGATAATGGTGGCGCATTTTGTCTGGGTGAATGACACAGGAAAGTGCAAAGTCTCTTGAGAGAGAGCTGGAGAGCTGTCTGGCACAGAGGAGCAAAGTTGGTGCAGCCTGCTGCAGCATTACATGCTTGGACCAGGCTTGGGAGCAAATTATCCTGTCTGCTTCACTTGGATTGTCTTGAGAAGTCACTGCATTGCTGCCAGGTTTTCCTTCCCGAGTGAGCTAGTCTTTCTGCTTTGTTGCTGGGGACTGGGGCTGGGAGTGAAACAAGAAGCTACTCAAACAGGGCATAGCTGCTGTTGTGGTATAAAAGCTCTATATGTAAAGCATAAGCCCAGTGTTGCTGTAATGCTTATTTGAGCAGTAGAGCTGCCATGTCTTAACCCTGGGTTATATTACTTGGCATCATTTGGGTGCTGCTTTATTTCACTGTCTCTTGTAGCATTTATCTTGTAGGTTCCTTTTCATGAGGGCTACTGTTTGATGGGGTTGATGTAGTACTGAACACAGTGGGAATCAGATTGCTGATTAGGACTTGTAGATACAGCAGTAAAAAAATGTAACTTACAGCAACATGTTGTAATATTTTTCTTTGATGCTGCTTCAGTTTAGGGAATTGATATCTAGGAACTTGATCAGGCTCTGTGACCTACACTTGGATACTTAGCCCTCTCTTTTTTGACTTACTCTGTATGAGACCCAGCTTGTCATCCTTTTTGCCCTTATTTTCCTCACATTGAAATGAGAGGGTGATACTATATTGTAGGTGTTTTTGAAGGGTCCATTTAAATACCAGTATTTAAATAACATAGAGTTAATGCAGTGGTGGCTGTTGCATGCATCTTTAGCATAAAAGCATTGATACAGGTGGTAAAGGGAGACATTTTCAGCCTCTCTTGATCTGCAAACTTTGTGCCTGCCTAGCCCTTAAGGAAAAAAAAAAAAAAAGGTTTTTAATGTGTAGCTGAGCTGAGGACGCTTGTGTAATGATGAATTTTACATTCCTGACAATATATGAAGTTAAATAATTAATTACAAATGTTGCTTTGTCCTTTCAGTACATCAACTGTGGTAACCTGGAACAGCTATTAGACAGTAACCAGCATCTGCCCTGGACAGTGAGGGTGAAACTGGCGTATGACATCGCTATGGGAATCAGTTATCTTCACTATAAAGGCATTTTCCACCGAGACCTTACATCCAAGGTACCGTTTATAAAATTAAGGGAACTTTTTAATGAAGGTACTATAACTGGTTGTTTGGTTCTTTCTTCTCCATCCAGCAGAGAACTGCTATTATATAAGGTGTGATCTAAGACATTTTGAGAAAAATTGAAATACTGTTTATAGGATTAAAACTTTCCTCAAAACATGTTGATAGTTTGTATAGGAACTGGAGAAGTAACTATCCTGAAGGCAGGTCATTCCTTAAATGAGTTCAGGTTAGGATTTCTCAGAAAGCAGCTGCAGAGTTTTTTAGTTCTGAATTATTGTTCGGTAAAGTATTTAAATCCCTGGATAATTAAGCATAACAATCTAACATTTGGAACAGGTCAAGCATATAAAGAACCCAAATTGAGGAGATTTTTACAAATGCACTTTAAAATCTCCTTGTTGTTTTTGTTTCCCCATGTATTTCACAAATCTTCTTCAGTAGGAAGAGTGACCTTTCATTACTAATTCAGCATGAAGTGTTGTCCGCAATCCTGGTTTATATTTCTTTCATTTCTAAAGTCAGTAAGATCAAAACAGTTTATCTAAAACTTTCAAATTTCAAAATTTCCTCCAGAATGATATTTCAGTGGCAGAGTTTTCAATGGACATAGATTTTCTTTTTTTTTTTAACTGTTTTGGTGACAACTTGTATAAGTTTAGTTGGCTGAAGTAGATAGCTAATTCAAGCTCAGCTAGAAATATTGACATAGGAGCACTAAGCTCTGTGAACAAATTGCCCCAGTATTCACACTGGGTCTTGCCATCTGTTGCAACCTGTGCTGAGGGCTTTGCTGTCCTATCCTGTTGTCTGGAGCTAATGAGCTAGTTTAAGCTCACTGGGGACTTGCAACATGAAAGTACTCCAAAACTGTTCTTGGGAAGACTTCATAATGCCACTTCAGTCAAAAGCATCCAGAAGAATGTTATCTTAGCCTAAAAGGAACTATTTTTTAAGATTAGAAACAGCTTTTAAAAATAAAACCACAGCAGAGAGTGTTTGCAAATGTGAGTGACTACTAGTCCTCCATCAGTGCAGTGTTAAACAGATAAAGAATGTGCATTTAGCCAAGGGGAAAAAAAAGTAGTTCAACTGGAAGGTGAAAGAAGTATTTCACTGAAGTCATAAAATACTTCCTGGGGTGTCCTTTCAAGTGAAAGGTGCTGAATTCTCCAAGGAAGAATATAAAATTTCTGAGAAATGCCCAGACTTGGAGTCATGTCACTCTGACATGATATACCTAGAAAGAGCCATTTCAGTCACCTTGGAGTGTGCAGATAAGAGATGCGTAAAAGTAACTGAAAAGATAACTTGGTGTTCCCCCCCCCCCCTTTTTTTTTTTTTTTTTTTTTTTTCAGTTCAGTATGTATTTTGGTACATTTAAGAGTGGGGAAGTAGAGTTACTGCAAGGAACCAAAGTAACTAAGGAGAACTGTGTGCCTGCAGCATTTATCGTAACATGTACTGTGATGGCTAGTCATACGAAAATCCATTTCCTGAGACCTCTGTGAATGCCTTTGTTCAAAGCTTTACATAATTGTATGTCATTCTCCGGTGCTGCCCTACCAATGCTTCAATGTTATCTATTGTTGAATGTTGATTGTTTAGAGGAAGCACCCGCTGGGAGGAGTGCATGTTTTCACTGCCATAGCAAACTCATCGGTGGCCACAGGAAGTAGTAAGAGTTATTTAAAAACAAACAAACAACAAACCAAGCCTAAGAATTTACTAGCAGTTATGCTATATTTGGGTGGTTCTTAGGACTAAAGGTATAGTATCTGTGTGGGTCACATTTGGAAGCTGTCAGGTTAAAAGTTTAAGTCATCAGCTATATTGTGGGTTTTCCAGTTTCTTGGGGGTTTTGGGTTGCTTTTGGTTTGGGTTTTTTTTTAATATAATTTTTTAAATTTTTTGAGGTAATGTATGCACTTGATTGTTCTGGTTGGGAAGGGAAGTAGATGAAACACCTGGCCTTAAACGCCTGGGTACCTGTGGATTTTATTAGTGTATTATTGTATTGATGAAATATACTTTAAAATTAAATCTGTCAGGCAAATGACTCTCCTTTTGGGCAAATGTTTGCCCTGCTGTCTGGCTGAGTTTTAAATATGTCACTTTGTTCCAAAGCAAAAAAGTTAAGATAATAACAGTAGCAAAAACCTGTCACCAGAATTTTCAACTCTCAGACTGTGGCTTTCGGCTACTGCTTGAGGAGGTGCCTTGTATTTTACCAGGTTTGTACTGGTGGTGGGATGAGTCGTCTTCATTCTTACTCATAAATAGTCAATGTGTGAGCAAGCTGAAGGAAGATGGGATGGCTCTTTCCTTGGGAGAGAACTTGTGATCTGGACTGAACAAGGGCAGATCCAATACTGTTCTATATTGTCCTTCTTTCTTTGGTAAACTTCAGTAATTGATGTGATGGCTTTGTTAATCGAATGAAGGCAAAGACAAGGATTTAGATGTCTGCAAAAGTCAGAATAGACACTGAGTTTGCAGGATGGGAGAGTGAGGTATTTTTCTAGGAAACTTGCTGGCCTTGACTGAACTATGAACAGAATGAAGCTGAGACTTTCTGTGCAGGAATGTCTCCATGCTTTACCTATTACACTTAACACAATAGCCCACTGCAAATTATCCCTCTAATATGAATTTTACTATAAAAATTATTTGGGATTACTTTAGACCTGTACTTCTGCCTTTCATCTTCTGTTTCTGGCAAACCTCTAATTCCTGCAGCTTCCTGGAGCAGGTGGTGTGAATACATAAAGTTTATTCTATCAGTTATGGCAGCACAGTTGTCTTGCTCTGACAGTAGCATTATATGTGTCTATGTACTGGATGCATAAAAACTTAAAGAAGGAAAAGTTCCTGTCCCCTGCCAATCTAAGACTGAAAAAATAAGTGGTTTTGACAATTAGTATACAGCAGGGTGATCTCTCTTCCTAATTGCACCATGTGGAGAGTAGCAGCACAGCATTGATAGTGCAGAAAGCCGGAGGGAAGAATGGTGAAGAGTAGATGTAGGTCATTATAGTCGATGTGGCAGCCCACAGGGGATGTCAGCCCTGACATCCCACTGGTGCCCTTCCCGCTGCCCTTCTGTCAGAGAGAGGCAGTGCTTGTTAGAAGAGAGTGTGCTGCCCAGACAGCCGGTACTTACCCACGTTGTGAGCAGCTCAGTCCTTCAGCTCTGGGCTTGGGCTGCTGTAGCTGATCAGGCTGATCTGCCCTGATCGACAGCAACAGCCTAACTTGAATCTGTCAGAAGGTAAGAGTGGTCGGATTGGCTGTTTCCAGCCTGCAGATAGCAGGTGTGTGGGCAGGGTGACTTGTACATTTTGTAAGCCAATAAATGTGGTGTCCTCACTTTTGACTTGTCACAAAGAGATTTACGCAGAGATTAAGCCATAGATGGGTTATGACAACCAGCCTCGTTGGCTCATTCCCTGTCCCCTATCCATATTACTGCAAGCCCTGTGAATTGTTTTTTTATTTGGGGCTCCTTGTAATATGCACAAGGAGGATTTGCAACCTGGAATCATGAGGATTTTCTTCATCTTTCAGCAATTCTCAGGGAGGTCTGGTTATGAACTTTAACTCTGAAAGTCTTAGTCATAGAAGATGCAGTGATTAAAACAGAAATCATAATGTGAAACATTGGACGTGTTTCAATAGGAGCCAGTGGATTGTGATAAAGTTTTTCTTAATCTGACTTGTTAGCTACAATTAAAATAAGTGTTCGGAGACTTCTCTGTGCCTTCCCAGCCTGCAAAAAGAATATAGCAAAATCCTTTTGTACCTCACCCCTCCAAACAAATATCTTACTACTACACAGAGAGTTCCTTCAACACCTTGTTTACACTGTATTTGCATTGCATTCAAACCCTGCTCTGGAAGCACTGTTGACTTCCTTGGCAGCTTACACAGTGACTTCCATAATATCAGTTAATTTATTCTTACAGTATCTCTGAGATGAGGGAGATAAATAAACTCAGCCTTATCAGAACAGATTAAAAGCAAGAATATTGGTGAATACTGGGTATGTGTTTTAAGACTTTGTTTGGAGTATTTGGCGTCTTACACATCTTTAAGTTCAAGGCAATATGCTCACTGACCTCAGAGGCAGTTGGAAGCATTACAGCACTTATAAAATAGTCAGGTTTGACCCCTGAAGGCAGAGAAACCAAAAGATTAGCAACAATCTCTGAAAGATTTTGTTAAACTAGCTTCCTTGTCACAGAATCCTCCTGTGATGCTGAGGAAGGCCAGAATCCAGATCCTGGGGCAACACTGCAATAGTATTAACCACAAGACAGAGACCTTCATTTCCAACCCAGGCTTTCTTTTTCATCTCTTCCCAGCCTTTCTTTCACCCTACTGTTTCTGTGGCAAGAATGGCCAGAGTCCTGAAAATAGTGGACCAAGTGTTTTATGTACAGCTCCAATTCACTGTCAGTGTGAATCCATTGCACGCACTAAAAGACATGGGTGCCAGGTGGAAAACTGTCTGTGTGATCATGTAATTAAGGACTTTACCTTAATGTGTATGCATAAGGGGAAGAATGAAAGTTCTCACAGGAAGTCTTACATCCCATATTTTGTGCAATATTAATTATTTGATGTAGTGTATGTTGTGTGCAACTTTCTACCAATTAAACAAAAAAAACCTGGAAAAAACCAATGGCATTATGCACTTCATTTGCAGGGTTAGAAGCTTAAGATTCATGGCAAAGGTTAGTTGCTTTAGTTAATACAGTTAACTAATACATGAAGTATTTTTAATTAGTATTTATTGCTACTGGTAATTAGTATTACAAATACAGATTGCATGTTTTTGCTACGGAGCAGGAATAGAGAGATGAACAAGAGAGACTCCCTGGCAGTGAGAAGCAAACATCTAGGAGTCTGCCCATTTTTCAAGACTGATCATATCTACTCTGTGACTATCCAATCCTTTCTGCTAGCGTGATATGCCAACCTCTGGTCCGGCTTTTCGTCCTTCTTCAAAGGCTCTTCCTCTTCTTTCTGCTCCCAGTTCCTGCCCCCCAACCTTACTGTTCAATCTCCTTGTCTGGCTGACTGCAATTACCCTCTTCCTATTGCTCCTGCTTGATGCTTTATCCCAGCTATCTTTCTGCATTCTTGTCTTTAGTATGTTTAGCCATTTCTAGCTCTCCCCCTGTTCTGCTGCTCCAGGTTAGCTCTGTTTCCCCCCCACCACCACCTGTTTGCTATACCTGCAGTTCTTATGTCCCCGTAATAGTCTCCAGGTTTTTTTTCCACGTCTCAAGAACCTAGCTCAAGCCCTGGTCTTGGTCCCTGCCAGCCCCAACTTGGACTCTTGCTCTGTCTTGTCACCTTATTCACTCTTTCAAATTCCTCACACAGCATGTCCTGTCCCAGTCTACTTTTTGCAGGGGTGGCAAAAGGTGCATCTTACACAGAAGTCTCATCATGTTTCAAGCTGAGAACATGCCAAATCTGGTATGATACCATAGGCTAATATTTTTGAGGATTTTTTTATTTTCATTTTTTCAAAATTTGCTTGCAACACATATTCTAAGTTTGTTGTCCCAAGCAGCTGAGCTGTCTTAGCTGAACACCTCCCTCCCCAAAAGCCCACTACCAAAGCTCTTGATTAAAAACAAACAGGCAAACCCCCAAACAAATGCTTTTTAGTTTTGCAGGCTTATGTACAATTGAAAACAAGGTCTTACAATCAGTAGTAGGTTGTGAGCAGTTTTAGGGAAGATTGTGAGCTCCATTGATGATAAAATCTATGAAGAAATTCTAATTTCTAGGCATATATATATATACACACACATGTACATGTGTGTATTCCTGCCAACATCTGCTTTCACTTCACAGTAAATGTGTAATGGCTCACTCTTCTTTCATTGAGAGAGGAGTAGTCTCAGTTACTACGGGACAGAAACATGCATGTGAGCAATTACTGTGGATTATCTCATGTAACATATATTCACTGCCTTTGGACTTGAAAGTGACATACCCTGACTTCCTACCTTGTATGCTGTTTGCTTGTTTGACACAAAATAAAACAAAATAAAACCCAAGCAATGAACAGAACCTTTGTCTGATGAGTCTCATACTTGCTGCTGCTGCAGTTGTAAGGTCCCCTTTGTGCTAGAGTAAGCTCTTGCCTGGATATTTTGCACTGCAGGGGAGGGGTTGCACTGAAAAAATTAGCTGTTACAGATGATTATTTCTAATGATAGTCACAATACTAAACTTTTACTGGTACTTTGGGACCCAAATGGAGCCTGTCCCTTAAACATAATGGGTTTAGTTTCAAAAGTGTAGCTAGTATTCTAAACTTCCTGTTATACATTTGTCAGTGGTGTTTCTCCTAGGGGATAGCACTTTAAAAACAGCTGATACATCTTAATTGGCCGTTCAGTATTTTAATTCAGTAACAGTCATCAAAGGGTTGCAAATGACACTGCAGTAGCATTCCTGTATTTTCTGGAGTGCAATAAAATCTCTGAGGAGTTTAGCTTATAAGTCATATTGTAAAATAAAACGATGGGGTTTCTTCATCTAAGCAACTTATTTTTAGCTCTGAAACTCTTGAGTCTATTTTCGGTTTTGTTTGTGTAAAAGGGAGAGTAGAATATTGCATTCGTCTTAGTAGGATTATGCTGTGCAAAGCAGATGTTAAGCTCCTGTAACACACAAAGGGGGCTTTATGTTCTTTCACATCTGTCTCTGCATAAACAGCTCTGTTAACTCTTTAGGGCTCATGTACAGAGCTTCTTGCTTCTATTAAGAGACTGCCTCAGGAAGGACTGATGGGGTCCCCATTTTGGGGGAAAAAAACCCTCGAGAACCCAGCTGAAGTCAAATACTGCCCTCTTTGACCATGTGAGCTGCCAAAGGAAAGAACATCCCTGTCTGTAGAGGTCCAAAGAGAAAGCTTGGGAAGGTCATCATGTTTTATTGCCTTGCAGCTTATACAAATAATGCAATAGTAAGTCGAAAGCATTTTCTTAAAGCCTGTGTTATAAAGCTGCTTGGCATTTCACCTCATAGGCAGTTCTAGAGAGGCTCTTTGCACTAGAGAGGGGTTTGAACTCTTGCGTCTCTGCGCCAAAATCCATTAATGAAACTTTTTCGTACCAAATTGATACACGTATTTTCTTTTTTGTAGAAACTGAGAAGTATCACTTTGTCAGTAGAAACAGTGCAGTATGCTCTATTGTACTTTTCCTACTAAGATACCACCTCTAGCTTAAATTTAAAAGCTCTTTTCAACCTTTTAGTCTCTAATGAAGCTTTGCCCCTTTTTTGATCCTGATTTATCTTGGCAGTAGAATGTGAATGCTTAGAAATGTCTTTCATTGAGTGCATGTGAACTACCAGTTACTGTGGGCTGTGTTAAGTCACCTTTTTATGAATTGCATCTTAAATCTGGTAACTAAACTATCTGTGCTGTGGATTTGGTGCAGTGTTGTGTAATGGCTTTACTAGGGTGGGAAGGGTGGAGAAAGGAGTATGGTGGTGCTGAGGGTTGGCCTTGAACACTTGGAGAATCTCAGCACAGAATGAAGCATCACCATCTGCAAAACTTTGTCCTCAATAAGCAGTACAAGCTTCAAAGGTGACGCCAGACCATGCTGGTATCTGTAGAAGGGTTTTACTACTGATTTTGGTAGGAATAGGCTTCCATCCTTTCTGGGTTCCAGGAAGTTGGTGCTTAGCTACATAAAAATTTGCCCCAGTTGAATTAAATTAGTTTAGTTTCAGTACAGTGAGCATTTGTAGTGACACTGGCATTTTTTTGTTTGGTGCATGTCACCTGCCCATGGCTGATTTAAGTGTGAATAAAAAAAGTCACTCTTGTACTGCAATACGTATCCCAATGAATTTAAATTCACACTCAGCACTTCTTCATATGCAGACAAAAGGCAAGCTTCCACTAATGAAAGAGAATAGTTTAGCTTCCTTCTTTATGTCATTTAACATTGTGTGGCCCACCACAGCAGAACAGTTGATCGGTATTTTATAGCAGAAATGTAGCCCTAGGCTTTCCCCCATTGCCTCGTCATGGTGTATTGGCCTCTCCTGCAGGACCTCTGGACCCCACGGCGGTAGGGTGTCCACTCTGGTTTCTTGAAAGGCCTGCACTGAAAGGGAGCCTAGCTTTGCTGCAGGCAGCTCCTGCTCATTTGGGAAGGAGCTCAGAGCTGTCAGGTAGCATTACTTGGCAGCTAGATTGGATGCTCTGTTGGTTTAATTTATGATTTATCTAGGAATAATCTACTTGTACAATAGTTCAGTGCTGTACCTGAGAGCTGAGACTGCCTGGGGCTTGGTGGGGGTAAGATTGTTCATCTTCAGTTGGTGATGTATTGTTGTCTAATGGGATGTAATTGTATACCGGTAAGAAGCTGAAGGAAAACTTGCTGTCAGGATGATGTTGCATTTAAGCCTCCTTTTGGTATCAAAGCAGCCCTGTAAATTATTGCAGATCTTAAAGTCAGTAGAAATGTTTCTACAGATTTTTAGTTATGTTGAAAATAGTTCTTAGTCTGGATTCAAATGTTGCCCTGAAATTTTGGAGGCCAGGGGTCATTGGAGAATAATCCTAACCCACAAAACCCAGAAGGTAAAATGAACTACAGCAGTCTTGCTACTCAAAGAGAACAAAATGTAAATAGTCAAAGATAATGCAAGAAGGAAATCTAGATCTTAAAACTAGTTCTTTTAGGAATCATAGGGGCTGGTTTTTTTTAAATGCTGAATTATGAATCATCTTAAATTGCTGAGAAATCTATGGTGGAAAATAACCTGATATTTTGCTGCATAAACTAGTATCAGCATTCTTGTACACTGCAAATCTCTGGTGTCCTCACAGACTTGTTTCTGTGTGGTACACAATGAAATTCCCCTTGGCTGAATCATTTGAGTAAGATTTTTCAGAAAAGTTTTATCCTTCTCAGTTTTAAGTCCACTTATAGTGACCAAATGTTTAAACAGAGGCAAGCTGAATGAATGTGCTCTTTGATAAAAGATAACAAAGGCCGTAACTGAGAAGCTTTGCTGCTCTTTGGGCAAGCATGGTTGATTTAACTTGGTACATGTTTATGAATCCCCAAACTAACTGTACTTATTATACTTGAGTCATGCTAAACAAATAAAATTTTGCATCTCAGGAGCCTGGCATGTGTTTCAAGAGGCTGGCATGTATTTTCTTTACATGATTGCAGGAGTGGCTTGCTTAACCTTTTAATTGGCAGGAAGAAAACTCACTTCAAGGCCTGAGCCACAATCATCTCTGAATAATGTAAACAGTGATGACCTGAACTTGATCTTTTAGACAAGGGACTCACTTTTCTTGGTAGTTGCATTATACAGACAAGCTAATGCCCCGGGGTCAGTGAGGGGCTTTTGTACATCCAAGCACAATAAAGCTTGAAAGTGTTTCCTGCTGTTTAGCTAATTAATGCAGGGTACCACTCTGTAGGAGTCGGCAGTGGTTTTGCTGCCTGTCACTGCTATTGTACTGCCTGCAGAAGGATACAGAGCAAGGCATGTGGTAAGGGAATGAGTTCTCTGTCTTGCTCCACGTATTGCAGGACAGAAAAAAACTTAGGGAAGTCAGCTATCGATTCATTCGGTGAGAAGGGAAAAGATGTGGTACTGGAACGGTCAAAGCATATTTCGCAGTTGTAAATAAATAACAAAAATAAATCGATAATACCCTGCGTGTGATGTGATGCTGCCAGACCAGAATTATCTGTGTGTGTCCTTAAATTGCCCTCCCTCCCTCCTGACACTGGAGGGCACATCTGAAAGGAAAAGATTGACAGGTTCTCCCTATTAGACTTTTCCCTTAAGTCATGTTTTATGGTGTACTGTAGAATAAAGAATTTTATTTGAGACTTTAAAAGCATGTATAACTTCGTCATATCTTGTATTTTCTGATGAAAATCTACTGCAAAGCAGTGAATTCCTTTTCAGTAGTTAATGTAGCAAAAGATACAAAGGCATTTAGAGTCTGCTCTGATCTTGTATTCTGGTCAGGTACAGGCAAATTGTAAAGAGAAAAGTTAAGGTGTCGTAGTGAACAGCATGTATTGCATACTTGAGCAGTAAGGGAGCTAAATCATCTTAATTCTTGCTAGAACCTAGCTGGGTACGTGCTGCCTGTGGCTGCCTGCTTTCTCAGCAAGTTTTTAAGTGGATTATTAACTAAGTGTAAGGCTGTTTGCAGCATCTTAAGTTTGACAGACATGTGATTGTGCAGAGGGCAGGGTAGGGGAAAAGGGTGATTGCTTTCAGGCAAAAGGTTCTCACAGATTAATGTCTTCCAAACAATATCTTGTAGTCTCGTTCCAGATTAAAAATAAATAAAACAAACAGTATATGGGTTTCATGCCCAGACAATAACTCTTCTGTTTGGTTTTTGTTTGTGTTTGTTTTTTTTCCCTCAGAACTGCTTAATAAAACATGATGAGAATGGATACTCAGCAATAGTGGGAGACTTTGGTTTAGCAGAGAAAATTCCTGATCACAGGTACGTGAACTAATCAAAATACAGCAAGAGCTGCAGTGCAGTTGCAGGTCAGAAGCTCTAATGAGCCGGATCCCTGAGGCCATTATTGCATTCTGATACAAAATTTGCAAAGAATATCCTCAGTCTTCAGTCTAGAACTGCAGGCTGGATGACCAAAATGTTCCAGCCTTTAATTACCATTCATTTTGATAGATTTAGTGGTGACATTTATTCTTCAAAAATGCTCCAGTGAGTATTGGATTCACTCAAGCTTTTCAGTAGATCTTCTAATCAGGTACTTGGGAATTTTGGTGTAAAAAATAAACCACAACAAAGCAAACACAAAAATACTGTCCAGCATTCTGGATTGGGATGATTTTGTAATAAATGTCCTCTGTTGATTCCAAACAACTTTAATTAGCTTCTTTCCATTTTTGTAAACAATACTCAGTGGCATTCCAGTATTATTCTCAATTAACCTCCGGGTTAGTTGTTAAGATCCAGGTTTACAACAAAGAAATATTAAAATTACTGTCTAACAGTAGCTCACCATTTTGCTCTCCCTAGGATGAAATTATAATCTTAACTCATTTGAGGAATGCACAGGTGACTGTCACAAGCTATTGTCACAATTGGAAATAGTCCTTTTGTCATCCCTCTGTTAGGGAGATCAAGGATAAGGATTTCATTGTACTCTCTGTATATTGACTTGTGTATTTCAGAGTATTCTGACTGTGAACTGTGCTGTCAGATTTTCTCCAGTGTGTGCTTCTGCATAAAATAAATAAAAGTCTTCCAGCTTTTTTGACCACAAAGAAAACAATAAAAGTTGATCTCCGATATGCACTGTTTTTAAACTGCACATATCCTAAAACTGTATCTTGGGAGGTCTGAAGGCTTGCATTAATGTCGATGAAATACTGATCTAAAAGCTTAACAAAGTGAACATCTTAATTTCCAAACTACTGACAAGTACAGCCAATGTGTATTTTGTATGCTCCTGTGGAATCTCTGCCCTTTAAGGTGCTGAAAGCTTCAGCTGTATTCGTACGAACCCATCACAAAATCAGGAAGGCACCACAGATGCCTTAAGGTGTTCTTAATACCCAGTTTTGAGATGCTCTGAAAACTGAGACTACAGTAATAGCTAAAGTTAAGGTAGCTTGATACTAAAACAAACAACATAATAAAATTGTTACGTTAGCTACCATTTTGGTTTGATCTAGTCTTACCTCCATTTTGAAATGCAGTTTCGTTGTTTTCAGCTTGCTGACAAGCAAGCCATGCTATTTTGAGGCCTTCAGAGGCCTTTTTTTTTTTTTTTTTTTTTAAATAGGTATTCCTTCAGGGTCGGCTGGGTGGCAAGCTGGAGGCCTTTCTTAAGGCCCCGGTATTCAGCCATGTGAAAACATTGCAAATTTTTCAAATTGTCTCTATTCTGATTACTTTTAATTTTGCCCTATTAAAGGATTCATCTGGTCAGTCTTGACTTTTTTTTTTTTTTTTTTAAATACAGCTTGCAAGCAGGCTATGCTGAATACTTTCAGAGCTGCTTATTGGTATACATGTAGGGATGGATACCTGCTTGTCTTGCTGCATGAATGGAGAACTTGACATCTAGCCCAAAACTGATGTCCACAAACCTTTCTATGCGTAAATGAAGGAGCTCACTCTGTCAGGAGTTTGGAAACCAAAACTATTGAACAGCTGTGACCTTAAAATAAAATAATATTTTTTTTAAAGTGGCCAGGCAGTTAGAAACTGGAAGTAAAATATGAGTGAGTGATTGAAGCTTTCCTTTACTTTCATCTTCTCCTCCTGCTATTGAATGTTCCAGTGACTCCAGTAGGAAACCAGTGTAAAATACAGTATGTTATGGAACCCACTTGTATCGGCTTCCCTCTGGTGAAAGTTTCTGCAGATACTTGGAAAGTTAGTAGCAATGCCTGAGCATTTAATTAATAGTTCTTCTCTCTCTCCCCCCTCCCTCCTTTCCCCCATCTGTCCCATATCTATATAGTGAGAAGTTACCAGTGGTGGGTTCACCCTTCTGGATGGCACCAGAAGTTCTCAGAGATGAACCTTACAATGAAAAGGTAGGTACATGAGATAAATGGCCTTTAGTTGTCAGATGTTTCTCTTCAATATACACGATTTAGAATTTCCATAATATTAAAATTACTGTTATTTTCATTTGTGACATTTCTGTACTCAGTAGGTCATTCAGACTAAGGGAGAGTATGAGTTGAATAGCTAATATTTTTAATTCATGGTGTGGATTCTTATATGGAAATAGAATTACCGTTAGCATAATTCACCGTTATGCTATTTCCATTCTGAAACACCCCACATGCAGAAATATGGTAATGGCTTGTTGACCTAACACAACTTAATTTAACCAAGTCTCATGAGAAATGTAGTGAGGTTGCTTCCCTGACCATACATTAGTGAAATCTGGGTAGAAGTAAAAGGTCTGTATGTAAACTTGTACAATTATTTTAATTAAAAAAAACAAAACCAAAAAACAACATTTCTTAAGGTAAAGATATCTGGATAAAAATGTTCTCCAAAGGTATTTCTAAGTTTTCCTATCTGTGGCATTGGGAAATGTTTTTTTCAGAGGAGGATCAGATCACACTGCATTTTAGAAATAGTATTTTCAGTCAAGCTCTTCTTTACACAGGATTTTCTCTCCCATGTGTAACATAGTCTACTTCAGCCCTGTGAGTGCATTTTTTTCTGTGATAAAGCCCACATCCTGTACCTTTTTATAGCTAGCAGTCAATAGTCCGTTTAATTGGAGGTACTTTTAACTTGCAGGAAAGCAGTAGCTACCTCAGTAATGAATGTAATAATTACCATTTCAAAGCTTTTTTTAAGAGTTCCAATTGGCCTAAATTAATAATAAAGTACCCAAATCTGTGGTGCCACATTCTTCACTAACCCTAGGGCATGGAGAACTAAAGAGGAAGCAGGTGTCGCCTCATCAGCATGAAAGGTGACATATAAGCCTGCCTGATACGTAAGGGATGAGGGATGCTGGCTTCTTCTCTGTAGACTTGTATTCCATATTTTCCTAAATGTTATTACATGATAAATTCAGGTGGGTGGAAATCTGAGGAACTGTGCAGCTCCAGGGGTAGTCAGATAAGTGATTACTAAGCATCATGGAAATTTCAATGGAAATTGATGCTGGTATACAGTGTTACTGGATATCTCAAGCTTTGGGAAAGACACTGTTTTCTCCAGAGGTACTGAACTGTGAGAAGAAAACAATGTAATTTTTCTTAAAAACAGCATTAATGTTCTGGATAAGCTGTGATCATGTGTATTCTAAACCTGACTTTCTAACCACAGTGATATATAGCCATGTCATGTTTTGGCTATGTTTTTAATTACTCCCATCTGTAAGACATCAAATGCAACTTCACCATTCTTTATGCAAGGAAGGATTTTTTTAATTTTTTTTTTTTTACACTGCTGAATTAAGAGTGGTTTGGTGGGTTTTTTCTTTTTTCTTGAAAGAGTTTTAAAGTTATTGTTGCTATTTGTGCAACAAGAATACTTTACTCTGAGCATGTGTTTCTTCACATGGAAAATGTTAGCTATAATGCAGTTGCTTAGTGTTGTAAGGCTGTGGTGTTGGTGTAGTTGTTTCACGATAACCATTTGGGGTACGGAGAAACTCAGCGGCAGATAAGAACACTGAGTATTCATAGCTGAACCATGTGGCTATTTATTTTTTTTCTCTCTCAGGCGGATGTGTTCTCCTATGGTATAATTCTGTGTGAGATTATAGCAAGAATACAAGCAGATCCAGACTATCTCCCTCGCACAGAGGTAAGTGGTTACGTTTATAACATTGGTGGGAGGTGGTAAGTATGCCATGATAATGGCTGGCCTTTAGAACTTCTGGCACTGCTGCCAAAGATACGATGAATAGGTGTTACATTAAAAATAGCCTATAAAAGGCTTTTGTTCTTCTGTGCTGTTATTGTAAGAAGCTCCATTGAAGACACTTTCACAGAGACTTTGTCCAGCTGCAGTCCTCATGGGAAATCCTTTCTGCCCCTAACTGGCAGAACACTGAGAGCATTGCAGTGACCTTCCTTTTGTAGAGTGATAGCTCATGTAGACTTCTTGCCAGATTCAGAACAGAGCTCTTTTGGCACACTGCATCCACTAAGTAGTCCCTCCTCGTGAAAGGGGCAGGAGCTATGTTAGCAGCAGCTAAAATAAGCTCACTCTTATTTTTGCATAGGCTGTGCTAAGCACTGTGGATCTCAGCTAGAATCAACTAATCAAACAAGATACTTCTTACTTTCTTCAGTTGCCTTTTTGGTTGAGTCCCATCTGCAGGGCAACTTTTGGCCCTCTATGGGGGGTTTTCCAAATTGTCTTTCCCCCTCCAGTTCTGAAAATGCAAAATTGCTTAGGTCTTGAACTACAGTAAATAAGAGATCCTTTTGTTTCTCTGCCCTTCAGATTTTATAGGAGTGCATTTAAGTAACTGGATAATTTGTATTACCAGTCTACCATCCACTGAAAAATTAACCATTTTAACTGATAAATTTTCATCATAGTGAAGCCTCTGGTTTTATAGCAGGCTGTTAATTTACACTGTGAAAGTCACCATGGTGAAACATCATAGGATAAGGTATTGTTTCCAGATCCACACGGGCAATATTTCAAGTGCAATGGATTGCAGTTGAGTCCAGGAAGAAGGATGGGCTTTGAAGTCAGCTCATTCTCTTACAGGTATCTTGTATCGAGTAATCCCCACTGGGAATGCTGCAGTTTGGAGTATGCATGAAGTTTTCTCAAAATCCTCTGTATGTGGCTGCTGAGAGATGGTGTTCATGGTTGTTCCTGATAACTCCATGTAGGGAGCCCCTGAAAAGAAGATGCTTTGGGCCAGATAGCAGACCTCATTTATATGTCTGTGCTGTGTTTTTGTTTGTACAGAATTTTGGATTAGATTATGATGCCTTCCAGCACATGGTGGGAGACTGTCCCCCTGACTTCCTCCAGCTGGCCTTCAACTGCTGTAATGTGAGTATCTTGAAGGGGAGAGGCCTAAACTGGAGTTCTCTAAATCCCTCTGGCTTTTGAAGATAGAGCTTAAAGCATTTACAGAAGAGACTTGAAGAGCCTACCTATAAAAGCAGCGTACATTCTGATAACCCAGAAAGTTCCATGCAGTTTTTATAACCCTTCCCCTTGCAAAAAGGTCTGTCTTGTGTTTTTGCAATTCTGTGTTCTGTCATGCCAAACAAACAGGTCTGGCACACTGACCAGCTTCTTGCAGGCTGCTCAGGCTGATCATAACCAGTTGTACGCTATTGACACTGGTTGGCCCTCGGGCTGACAAAATCCAGCTGTTATTGTGTACAGACCTACTGAGCTGTGAAGAAAGAATTTTGAGTTGCTCTCACAACAGAGGGGACAAACAAATCAAGAGCAGGCACTAAACTACTCTAAAGTTTCTATATGCTGCCTTTTGGAAAGTGGGATAAACCTCCAAATCCCTAGCCTGTGTTCCAAAAAAAAAAAACTTGGACCCAAATGATTTAATATCAGTAAGGCTATAGGCAATGCACTGTATGGAGTAAATTTTCTGCCAATTATTCAAGTAAAATTGTGATAGATAGTGCTGGATGCCTTCATGGCTCCTCATTTTGAAAATTCCAAGGAAGTAGATCTCTTTTGTGGGTTATCCCATAACAGAGGTTGCTAGTAACTTTGTATAGTAAACTGGTTTATATGAAGTAAGAGAACGTGAACTTCCACCAGATTCAGCTGAAGTTGGGAATGTCCAGTTTGCACAACTTAAAGTGAGGCAACTTCTAAAAATTTTATTGCACAAAACTTTGCCTGGGACTCCACAGCCAGGCCATGCTGGAGCCAATACCAGCACTGTGTCCAAGTGAGTGTTTGTAAGAAAAGTCTCATCTCTCCATGCTCTTGATGCTTATTTTTGTCCCAAGCTCCCTCTTTACTTTCTATTAGTACAAATGCACATGCTCAAGGGGAGAGCAGTATAAAGGTGAGGATGTGAGCAGGTGGGGGTGACTGCCGCTCTTGACACAAGATAACGTAATTTAATTCGAAAAATGTTTGTGGAACTTACTCTGGACAAGCTACTTCACTCCTCTAATTTCACCTTAGTACAGTGGAGCTTGCTTCACCAGGACAGTGGTATGTCTGACTCATGTTTATGAAGTGTTTTGACTATGTAAGCACTAAAGGGTTGGGTTTGCTAGAGGTAGGATTTGACTTTGGAAATCTCAACTCCAACCTGTAGACTCCAGAAATCATACTGCATCCAAACACATGGTGCATGATTCAAAGCAATTTTTCAGCATAGGTGAAATTCAGAGTAAAACTACTCATGAAGAAAGGGGAAGCGTCTGATCTTATATTCTCATATAAGAATTTGCTGTGTTCAGAGAAAAAGGATTTTCTCCTACTGATTATCATCAAATGCTGCTTCCTGTATAATAAACGTCCCTTCCCTGCATTGAAAGTGGAAATTACTGTCTTGTGATCGAGCCATTAATATGCTGATTTCAGTGTGGAACATGCTGTAATTCACTTACCACTTACCTAGTAGAAGGAAAAAGGTGAACAGATAAGGCTTTCTTATATCTTCCTAAGCATACTGTGCTTAAGTAATAGGTGATCGGTGTGATAATTTGCTCTTAGACGTGGACGTTTATATAGCTTTCTATTATTTAACAGGTCAACAAACAGTGTAAACTGTATAGCTCAGCTGATTAGCTGAACTAATGTGCAAAGCCCTGGGGTTTTCTACAGCCAGGAAATGTGTTTTAGGGCAACCTAAGAAAACCAGTAAAAACTGACATGTATGAGCTTTAATTTGCTGTTATAAAGTATTTTTTTAAATAAGTACATGCAAGGAAGTCTAAAACTTAAGGCTCCTCAACAACTATAAGCCTACTCGTGCGAACACTTATAAACGTAATCATGCATGATCATGCAAAAAGCTTACCAGCATGAGCTGAGCTGTGGGCAACTGCTGCCTTGAGGAAGAACCTTGTATTCCGTTTGAGCAGATCTGGACTGCTCAGGGATGGAAAAGGCAAATATTATTCTGAGTCACTTTTCCATTGCTGCTCTTGTCCTGGATCTTACCTAGCACAAATTAAAATAGCCAGAGAGCTCTTCTTACTTCCTGTAGCTTGTAAGAGCTCCCTAAGCTTCCCAAATTAGTAAGTTTGTCAGAGTACAGAGTGTGTGCTTTGGTGTTCCCCCTGCCCTACTCTTTCAGTGCAATAGGGAAAGCAGAAAAAGATGTTTTCCCGTGCCAAGAGATTCCAGCTGCTGCATTAGAACAACTTTCTTGCTGCTCTTGAGCTCTTCAAGTGTGATTTGTTTGTTTGTTTTTTATTGCTGTACGTATTTAGCCCTTCAATTTTTAGCTCTTTACTCTGTGTTGCTAGAAGGTGTTCTGGCATTGCTGATCATACCAGTTCTCTTCAGAAAGATCCATCTTGTAGGACCTGCAAGGCAGTACCAGGGAGGTCTTTGGGGTTTTTTGTTTACAAAGCACCACTGCTCCCTTTGTACTAGAGGTGAGATCTGTCTGGGCTTGTCTGCTCTGAAAAAGCCTTTAGAGGGCTGGAAACAGGAATCACGTCAAACAGAATCTTTTTTAATAGTGTAATGAGGTTAACTTTCAGCTGCTGAGTTAGACGTTACTACTTACAGTAGTTAAACCTCTAACATATATACAGGGCCAATGTTCAAAATGATGAAATGCCTTCTGAGTTACTACTTAAATTAAGCTGCTTGCCCTCTAGTACAATTTTAGTGTTGGACTTTGTTTAGAGATCCATTTCTACTAGGGTGAATAAATAAATACATACTGATAAATACAAACTGAATACATACTGATGACTGGGGGGGTATTTTACTTGGGCAAAGACAGATTTTTTCTATTGTATTACTTTGCCAAATTATATAACCAATCTTGCTTCCTCACAAGACAGACCAGTACACTGAGTAGTAAGGCTAATTAACAGATGGAAGGATACAACATTTTAAACTTTAAAATCAGCAATGCCATTTAGGTGGGTTTTAATTAAAGCCACAAGGAGATGATGGAAGAATTACAAACTTTTAAAGAATGACATAGCCAAGTTGCTCTGTTTAATCCTTACTGCTTCAGGCATGTTTTGAAATAACATTGATATATAATCTCTGACTGGTAACTAGAGTCCAGAAAGAAATCCTTGAACTATGAAAGCTGTTTAAAACAAACAAACCCCTCTCTGAAGCTAATCTAACAGCTTCCCATCATTTCAATTTAAAATGCATCCTCATCATAGAATGTTTACAACTTGATAATTAAATGTGAGAGGTATAATAGACATAAACTGGGACAGAATACTACTTTTCCCCTGCTTTACTTAGTTTTTTTGCAATGACAACACACATCTTAAAATTATCTTGAATTTCCTCAGTTCCTTCAGATTGTCCCTCTGTCTGTCCACTGTGTAAGTAGAATAGCATGAACAAACCCACATGAACTTACTTGATTTGTGTGCATTTGCAGATGGATCCAAAGTTGCGTCCTTCATTTGTTGATATTGTCAAAACACTGGAGGAGATTTTAAACCGCCTGAGAAATGAGGACTCGGAGAGAGAGAGAAAGTTTTTGAACCTTGACAACAGTGAAAGGAAACCCAAAGGTAAGTGTCTGTACAACATTGCTGCAGGCTAACAGCAAGAGGGTACAATGCTTCATATTTTGGAGACTGAGATTTCAGCTATATATGGTATTATTTACAGCTTATGAATGATTTTACTCAAAGCCTGAAAATTATTCTGGAAAATGCTATGTATACTTTGCACTGCAGAGTGACCTTTGGGAAAGAACAGCTAACTGTTTCTTAAAGTGCCTCAAAAGATTCTGCCCACAGGCTCTTGAGGGGAAATTTAGAGTTAATTTGGGAATGGTTTTGTAAGTTGCTAATATTATATGAAAATCCATCAACTTTTGCTTTGTCCCTGCCATACTTAGTGCATATACATAATTTCTTTGGTGTATGTTACATGTAACACTTAGAAGCTTCTTAAATTTCTTCAGGAGGAAGAACAGAGAAGATGCAAGAGTATTATAAAGTACCTAGAAATACTCTGAAAGACTGGGGAAAAGATGAATCCCAGATCTGCTTGGGAATGCTGGCCTTGAAGGGCTTTCTCTAAAGCCATCTAGTGCCACCTGGTGTGGGGAGCAAACTGCAAGCAGTTCTTGTAGGCTGGGGCATATTCTGACTTAGGTATCTTTTATGTTAGTAGACTTCTGGCATTGGAAACTTAGAGTACAGTAAAAATAGTTTCTCATATTGTGTATATATAAATACACAATATATACACATATACATCTATCTGTAATATGGTTACAGATTGAAATAAGTTCTGTATTGCAAACCACATGGAGTGCATGGTCTCCCATACCTGGAAAGCATCTAAAGAGGTGTGAGTTAAAACGGAAAATTTTTTGTTGTTTTGGAGTTTTTTTGGTTGTTGGGTTTGTTGGGGGTTTTTTTGTGTATGCTTTGTGGTTTGGGTTTTTTTTTTTTCCCCCTGGCATTCTCCCTTTGGAGGACATTTCAGATTTGCATCTTCTTGGAGAAGTGTTATGTACTGCTCTTTGACCTGCATAGTCTTTCCTAGGTGGAGTGACTACAGTCTAAACTGTGGCAGTATTTAAAGGGAAAAGTGGAAATCTGTATGTGCTTATTCTGGAAATGGTAATCAAAAGGAGATATCACTTCTCTATATCCATTTGTTGTTACTCTACCACAGCTCTTCAGAGGCACCTTGAGAGCCAGTGGCAGATGCGTGTTCCAAACCCTCAAGAAGTTAGCCATCTTTTCCTAAAACAACTACAATTTTCCCATCCTGTTCTAGTGATACAGCTTTTATTTATATATATATAGGTATGTGTGTATGCGCATGTGCACAAATAAATACACACGCATATGTACAACTTTTTAACTTCTACTCATTAGAGTCAAACTCCTAGTTTCTGTATTGGATAATGTACTGAATGAAGGCTGGGATGGAATGATTTAAACTCTTCATGGTATCAGGAGGGGCATTTATTTTGGTCTTAGACTTTTCCCATCGGGGGAAAAGTCCCAATTCTTTTGGCAACTATGTTTTGTACTTGCTCTCTTTTATGTTGAGTATCATAAGGAGATCTTGGCCAAGCTGGAAGTCATGATAAATCTAGAAACATGCAAATTGTTCTCCTCCAGGACTACCCTGTGCCATCTCTGCTGTGTCAATGTACTGGCAGCGAGGAGGTTTGAAAGGGCCCTAAAATACAGGGTTTGGCTAGAAGAGGGAAAGACTTCTTCATTCCTACCAAATTTTTATAGAGTTTCCTTTCCTTTGTTTTTTCTGAAGACAATACTGCCTTGCCAAATTAGCATCCCCCATAATGTGGATGGCAAATTTGGTCATAAAATGATAAAGAAGCAGTCCCAGTTTCACTGCCTAGGGAAGTAAGATGGCATTAACTGAATTTGCATTTCCTCAAGTCTTCAAGATGACTTTTAATTAGCCTGAGGCATGAGTAAAGAGGAGAGAATATTTTAAATGTAGTTTTGACTGCCTTACATTTAAAAGGTCCTGTGGACAGGGCTGCCAAATCTCCACATTTGAAACCAATAATACACTGAGGAGAAGGGAATGGTGTCCTTGTGTTTGTGCAGGAACTTGTAAGGAATGAGCAAACATGTGCTTATGGAAGATACTTTGGAATATCAGAAATGCGGCTTTTTCTTTACAGTTGTCACGAAGGCTTTGTGAGGGAGCAGACATGCAGGCATATAGCTCCTTTAAGCTAAGAGTATTTCTTTTCTTCTACTCAGGGTCAATTGAAAAAGGACCAGGAGTAAAGCGTTTGAGTTCCCTGGATGATAAAATCCCACCCAAGTCACCCCGTCCGCGTCGGAATATCTGGTTGTCACGCAGCCAGTCGGATATCTTCTCCCGCAAGCCTTCCAGGAAGATAAATGTGCAGGACCCCTACTACACGCCAAACAAAGGGTTAGGCCGGAAAGTTAATCCCTTCAGTGCCCGGGAGGACCTCAAGGGGGGGAAGATCAAATTCTTTGACATGCCAAGCAAGTCTGTGATCTCCCTTGTGTTTGACTTGCATTCTCCAGAGGCAGGTGGAGGCCTGAAAGCCAGCCAGTCCCAGTTCCGGCAGGCATATAGCACAGACTGGCAAGAATTTTCCCTTCTTCCTGGGAGGAGATGCAGATCACTTCCACTCTCTCCTGAATTGCCGCACAAGGAATATGGCCTGTTTGGGGGACTGTCTTCTACTGTCAGTAGGTGTGACCCAACCCAGCTAGGTGCAGAGGTTCGGCAAAAACTCCTGAGTAGCAGTAAATATGGTGTGTCAGAGATTCCCCCCTTTCAAGCCAAGCCTCACAGGCCAGAATTTCCTCCTGTACCAGGACAAGAAGAGGATATGGACTGTTCAGATGGGCCAGTGGCCCAGGAAGAAAATGGGTTTTGCCCTGTTGAGAACACGTGTGGAGATCCAGCGTGTAATCAGCCATTAGTGCTGGCCCAGCCTGAGCCACTGTCTTACAAAAAGCTCCCAGCTGAAAATTCAGTGAACTCTGAGGGACATGGCTCCTCACAAGTGTTTGCAGGTTGTCTCCCTTCTGAAGAGATGGAGGTGGAAGATGACCTACTGAAAAATACTCCGCTAGAGTCTACAAAGCCTCTGTTTAGTGTTAGTCCTTCCACTGAGCTGCAGAGAGAGGCATGGCCCTTCAGGGAGCAGGATGGGGACAGTCCTGCCCTGTTGTCTCAGACCTCCTCCAACATCTCAGCAAGTGGCAGCATGCAGTCAACTTGTGACATATGAAGAGAGGGCTCAAACTGAAGGTGTCCTTGAGGGAACAGTTGTTCCCAGTCGCTTAAACTCTGTTTTTCTATAGTGCTGGGCTTCACATTCAAAAGAGACTCAGCAGATGGTGGAAACTGGCTGTCAAACAGATAGCTGCAGACAGTGTCTGGAGAGACTGATTATTTTAACTTTATTTCAAACTGTGCTTATTCCCTTCCCTGATTTGCATTAGGAGGGGGAACTACTCCAGCCAGAATGGCCATGTGGGCCCCACAGTCCTTCCAAGAGGCAGCAGCCAGAGCAGGCACCATGTAAACAGTTTGACCTGGATCCCAGCATGGAGCATTTCAAGGCCTTAAGCTCCATGTTGGGTAGAAAGAGAAACCCTTAGGTTTTCCCTCTTTCTCTGACTGACCAGCTGCTCTAAACCACTGCAGATTTTGCATTAACATTCTGCAGCAGTGCACGTGATTTGGAGCCTCTGTTTTAGAAACGGGCTTTCAGAGCTGTGTTGACCAGGAATGCTGTCCCAGAGCTGCTGTGAATGCTGTTGCAGCATTAAACAAGCTGTTCTTTCAAAAACAGCAAAAACAAAACTCCTCATGCTGGTCGCAATCTGCAGGCTGAATCACGTGACAAGTACTTTGTGATTAACAAGAATAATCTGTTCCCTGGTGTTTCATTTTCCCTTGGGATTTGGTAATGATGTGTAATACATTAGGGCAGGATGCGGTAAGCACCGCTCTCCTCCTTGCACAGCTCTTCATGTACCTCAACCCAAACGTGGAGGAAGATTTGCCCAGGGCACAAAGAGGAGAGCCATATTCCAGGCATTGTCATTTCTGGGCTTCTGGAGAAACTGCCAGTGAAAGTACCAGTTGTACTGAGCTTTTGGGGGGTGTGGGCTCTTAGATCTAAAGAGCTGAATGGGCATAATGATCTGTTTCTGCAGAATAGTTAATTAAATACAGTATCTAGCTTACAGTTGACTATTACCACTAAGCTAGAGGGGTCACATTCACCTCCCTCTCTGGTACGACATCCCATCTCATTGGTAGCACTGCAGTAATGATGGCTCCTTATTTAAAACCAGACTGCTTGATAGAGGACAGGAATCCCCTGCTCAGGGGAAGTTGCCAGCAGTGTTGCAGGCCACACAAGTGCTCTTGGAAGAGGATAGACAGTAGACTCGCAGAAGGGCTTTGAATTGTCAAATTGAAGAAAATTAGCTTGTCCCAAATTAACTTTTTTTTCTTCTACAGGAAGAAGCTGTTGTCGTCATTGGCTTCTCCTGTCACTGAATAGGATGGTCTTTCTTTTTTTTTTTTTTTTTTTTCCCTTCTCTCCACCAGCAGGTACATGTGAAAAAAATCAGCGGCATGAGCTTTAATGCTGCTTCCTGGAACCAGCATCAGAGATCCCCGCTCTGGGATGTGATGTACGGGAAAGCTTGTTCTGTGATGACGTTTGTGCACCATCTTGCCCTTTTCCACTATCATTGTCCCAACAACATGAGATTTTTAAAATACTTTAATTTTTTTTTTAACCTATATTATCATTCCTAATTGAGGTACGCATTGCATGGTGATGCAGTGGAGATCAGAATTTCACCCAGGTAGCCTGTTACACTCTCTTCCTGCCCTCTTGTAAGGATGAAAAATGTAAGCTAGTCTCTGATGGAAGCAAGACTATTCCTACTCGTTTCCTATCTCAAAGAAAAGATTAAGGAGAAAGCCTTAGTTCGTTCTTGGCTGAGATGCTTATCTTTCCAGAGGTGTAGGTAACTATTCTGTAAATTATAATTATGACTTCTTCTTGTGAAATATGTGTTAACCTGAGCAGCAGTTATCACTTTGCAGTGTCTGCGAAGAATTAAATGAGAAACCCAGTGTTGCTGAGTTACTTAGCACAGTCCACGCTAGATTAGGCAGCTGTTAGCAGTTTAAAAGAGAAAATGCCTATCCTTACCAAGATCACCCCGTTTGGCCCACACCTCTCTGCCTCTTGAAGGTGCTGATCTGTAGAGTAGTCTGTCTTGTGCATCCTGTCTGCAGAGAGTGGAGCAGCTTGTATGGCTGGCGCTGTGTGCGTATAACTTCCTTTGAGGACAGGGAAACAGCAGAACTCAATCGCCAGCTAGTTGCCTGCCTAGTGCCTGCTTCCTTTTTTTTTTCCTCTCTTTCCTCTTTCTCTTTTTATCTTTTATACAGCTGTAATCTTTCAGGAGGGAAACCATCAGCACCAGCTTCTGTTGTCACAAGATGCATTAGGTGTGTGACTTCAGACAAACAAGCAATAATAAGGAATAGTTTACTTCTGGATCACCAGGCTGTGAGGAAGCTGTCCAGCATCCTACAACTGCCTGCAGCCTCATCGGAGAGCACACGCACGCCTCCGGCCGCTCTGTGGCTTGCATTAACCCTGGTTGTCAGCACTGACACCTCATCATGAAGCCTGTTGCCCTCTCAGACACTGACTGCAAAGCCTGTGCAGTCAGGCTTGGGGTATCTCTATGGCACCTATTTCAGTGACCTCATCTGTTTTCTTGCACCACTGTCTCTTAAAGTGTTTCCCTGCTCTGAATAGCTCTCTTACAAAGCAGCATGGCTAAAATTTTATTTTCTTAAATGTCCACTCTAAGCACAGCCAGCTGACATGCATAGGGCACATCTATCAAATTTTTTAGTTCTTTGTACTGAGGTGGAGATGTCAGAAAGAGAAATGCCAAGGAATAGTGGCTCAGGCCTTTCCTGGGTTCGTGGTCTGCATGGGAAAAGAGGCATGTGTATGAAACTGGAGTAAAAGGCCATTTTAAAATAGCTAAGAGCTTGCTAAAACCCAGTGTTTCCAAGGGTCTGGATGCAGTTGGCACGTCTCATCCCTTTGGTTGTGTAAAGCTGAATCTAGGTTGCACCTAGTAAATACTCCTAGCTTTTCTGCCTACCTGAGGGTGCTTTTCTACTGGGGGCCATTTTCTGACAGCTACTGATGAACATGAATACGAACATGTGGTCAGCAAACTCCTTGTTTTATAGTGATGTGACAAAGTTTTATTGTGATTGGATTTTATCATGATTTCTGACTTTCTTATGAGAGCAGTTCTTGCTCTTTTAAAACACTTTCTACACATTGCTAGGTTCCCTGAAGAGATCAAAGATATTTTTAATTCACTTTAAATCTTTCTATATTGAATTCATTTAAATGTCTGTTATAAGCTATTTTTGTTGAGGTTGCCGGTTGATAAAATGGAACTAAGAGAATGCATGTGAACTGCTGCCCCTCAAAAGCAGCGCAGACAAGGGGCTATAGTAGACTTATATTTGTTGGAGAGGCATTGATGTATTATGTGTAACAGAACATTGGTATTTTTTGCCAGTACAACTAAAGACACTTGAATAATTCCTGTTTGCACTTAATGCTATTGTTTATATTGCATGTCACTACATTTCTATGCAAAACAAATAACCTTTTTTTGGGGAGGAGGGGCAGCCAGATATTTGATTAAGTATAAAGATCTTTGCGAGATGATCTATTTTCGTATTTATGAAGGAGTTTTACGTCTTAATATTTTGCAGTCTGTAAATAGCTCGACTTGTAATTAAAGGCTTAGGAAGAAGTTTGTAGCCTGTGTATAATAGTAAGTTAACACTGCCAGAAAAAGAATCTTTGCAAAACAACTTTTCTAATATTGTGGATATTTATGAATATGTAAAGAAAGCACCTCTTGTTTTTATGTTGATTGACCTTCTGACTTTTTTTGAACTATAGAAATGGTGTATGTTTTATTGGAACTGCAATAAGAAGTAACCAAAGATGAATCCAGTTAAATATTTTCATAATTTTTTCTTGGTCAGGTTTTGTAAACTTTCCCAACTTGCTTTCAAAATAAAAATAAAATCAAGGCCTGAGTGTTGTGATTAAGAGGGCAACTCTAGGTTAAAAAAAGCTGGCTCAAATGCTTACTTAAGCTATAGATTACATTAATACCTGGCTTGAGATTGTGTTCAGTGTTACTTGGTGCTGAATTATAAAGAGGGAGAACTGCCATCCTTATTCAGTGTTATTTTGCTCCTGCATCTTACTGAAGTGTTACACTATTAAATCCACAACACTCAAGGACATTTTCTGCTCTGCCTTATAGTACTCTGAAGAGTAGGCAGTAACTTGTGACCTACAATACAAGATGGCTTTTGATAGCACTCAGCCTGCAGGGAGCTTGCCATTGTGGCTGCTCTGTTCTAGCCCTACAGAATAGCTTCAGTACACAGGAAGCAGTGCAGTTTAAGAGGACCACATATGGCTTGAAGTCCCACTGCATCTCCCCTTACTTACAAGTTTGAAGACCTGCTGTGGCTTGGTTCTGCATGCAGTTACCCTGCACTAGAATCAGCTGGCCCACTTGGGAGGACAAGCTTTCTCCTTCCCCTCCCTCCTGTAGGAGCAAAGGTCTTGTCTATGTATGCTGTAACCAAGATTAAGGTAACGTACAGATATGAAGTGGGATAGCTCTCCCAGGTGCATGTTCTAAATCAACCATGGTCAATGTCTTTTTTAAAACAAAACAACACAACAAATCACAACACTTTTTTCCTCCTTGACTTCCTTAGAAAGACAGGAAATAATTATGTGGGTTACAGGGAATTATCCTACCAGCAGTGACTGAAAGCAGTAATACTTGACTAAACATTCATAAAAACGTATGCTTTGCCTGAAGAGTTAGGCTGCTTTCATCTGGTGTCTGGCAGAAGCATCACATCTTCCTCCAGTGACTGTTAATAGCATTTTCTATCAAGCTGGTTGTATGGGTCAACAACTTGGAGCCTTCAGATGTGTTTTTGTAGGTAGACTTTGACCTTTAGCACATGCTCCTTTTGAAAAGGTCTATCCCACCCTAAACCACTAGGTTAAGTGGTAGCATGTAGTAAGGCTGTAGGTGCAGTAAGGATAAAGGCAAGATCTGGGAGGAGGCTGGGCCTCTAACATGGTAAGAAGTTTAAGGGGGAAGCTCTGGCCTCTGTCTCCTCTTGTTATCAAGTGATTACCCTCTTCCTTTTCTGCAAGAAGTGAAACCCATGCTAAAGTAGCTAGCTTATGGCCTTTCCAGAAAGGCAACCTTAGGCTGTTTTTTCAAAACCCACTTTGGGTGCAGAGCACTAAACTGAAACTGGGTGCAGTTGGAGAGGTACACTTTTCCTCCCTCTTCTCCAACCTCACCCCTGCCTTTACAGCCCAACATGCCACTAAGGAACACCAGGGGGAACTCCAGTTGAGAGCAATTTAATCGGTCAGAAGTTAAAACAAAAACAGGAGTAAGAAACTTGCTCCCCTTCTGGTCAGTTCTTTATTCCATCAAGAACTTCAAAACTTGAGGGGGAAAAAGAAAAGCCCAGTTCAGGGAGGAGTCCTCTAGCTCTATCCACTGGCCCAGGCCAACTTCATCTTCTGGCTGTGAGCTTTGGAAGATTTAGAAAACAAGCTCTTCACTATTTGAAGTGGCACCGATTTCCCACTGAGGTACAGTTTATTGTGGCAGTCTGGCAACCAGGGCCCTGCACCAGCGTCTGTGTTTTTTCCTTTTTTGAGCATCCAGACATAAGCCATGATATAGCCAGTCATGAATGCATCAAAGCCAGCTCGGTGCGTGCCCCCCTGTGAAGGTGGACCATGGGTTTCCTTTTCCTTTTCTGCAGCACGTGCTGCTTCAGTCTCGGGGATGTCTGGGTGATTGACTGAGCCCGCCCCAGCGGGAACCTCTGACTTCCCCTCCACTTGGTCACTGTCAGAGGCATTTCCCTTGGAAGGAGGGCTCACAGCAGCTGCTACCTGGGCAGCAGTTGCTTCAGTGCTCCCCAGATCCTCCTCCTGTTGTGCGCTGGTATCTGAGCTGACCTCTGGTTCCGTGTCCATGGAGTTCTCCTTCAGGGGCCTGCCCTCAGTGTCAGGTGTGATCTCTGCCAGCTCTGTAGCAGCTGCAGGCTCATAGCAGCTCTGTTTTCGTGGTGGTCCCTCCTCCCCGTTCTGAGCTAGCTCCATTTCTTTCCCTGAGCTTTCCTGTTCAGACACCTTTGTAGGCTCTTCTGTGTTCTTCCGACGTTTCCATTTGTGCTTCCGTTTCTTCCGCTTCTCCTCCCAAAACTTGTCGTCCTCGTCAATTATGAGGTCAATGTTATGAGACTGTGGACACTTCACCCCTTTTGGACACCAGCCATAGGCCTAGGGAGAACGAGAGAAGTCTGTAGCCACCAGCCTCCTGGTTAGAGCAGCTTATCACCATAACATGGAGCAGAGCGAATTATGCCCCTCTACTGAGGGCTCATGGGGCTGTATCGGGAGCACTGTGTCCAGTTACAGTCCCACAACACACAAGAAAGGCATTGACCAACTATAGCGAGTGCAGCAGGGGGCTGTCAAGATGCAGTATGTAACGTATGAGGAGAGGCCAAGGAAGGTGGGTTTGTTCTGCCTGTAGAAGATGAGGCTAAGGGGATGGGGATATCTAGTTGCTGTCTGCAGCTACCTAAAGCAGAGGTTATAGAAAAGATGGAGCTAAATTCCTCTGAAGGGAGCACAGGGAAAGGTGAAGTGGTAACAAGTCAGGGGAAATTCTGACTAGATGTTTAGGAAAACATTTTTCACAATGAGTGGTCAAACTCTGGAACAGGGGCTTGGAGGGGTTTTGTAATCTCTGTCCTTAGAGATTTTAAAAATTCACCAAACAAGGCTCTGAGCAACATTGAGTTGGTGGCTGGATGAAAAACTTCCAGAGGTTTCCCCAACCTATGTTGTTCTGTGGCAGTAACATGCAACATCTGGAAGAGTTCCTTTTCTCCCTGAAGCATCTGAAACCAGTTATGATCTGATCAGATGGGCTCTTTGTTTACTGCTGTAGCAGCACCAGGAGCCAAGATGCTGTGAATCACACTGTGCTACAGTGCCAGAAGCTGCAGACAGGTGACTTTTTTTTTGTTTCTAATCAAGATATGGGGGAGGGAAGAGGTGGCATTTCTTGCTCAGAGGACAAGACAAACTAATTTAGAACTTACAGCCCTCCCAAGACAGCAATGGTTACTGTATCTCGCACCATCCCAGTATTTAGGGCCACATAATGTCTTTCTGAATCTTTGTGTCTAATGTAACCTGTAGAATTCACCTCCTCCAAACAGCATGCTATTGCCCTTTCCGTCATGAAGCCACCTGAAGCTTGAAAATCTTCCTCCTATTGTGAAGCAAGCAAGGGGAAGGTCCCAGGTGCTTTCCTACCAGTTCCTGCTCTTGGCCACATGTGGGTCTTTCCATGGATCCAGGAAGGAAGCAGAGATTCATGTTACTTACTGAAAATTTCTCACAGACAGGCACTTTATTTCCACCTCCCACGTTGTGGCTTTCTTCTTGCAGGGAGCAGTGGCGATAGTCGATGTAACGGGACATGTTGGCAGGGTAGTTGCAGAACTCAATGGTGAGGTGCTGGCCACTGGAGTCCTTCAGCTTGCAGTTCTCTCGCTTGCTGGAACAAGAGTATGCAATTACTACACTTAACTCTCTGAAGGTACCACAGCGTAGAGCTGGTGCAAACACGCTGCTCTCCGCAAGTCTCAACTCCACTAGTTTCCTGCTCTTGAACTCTAGCCCCAGTTCGACAGCCTGCTGGAGAAACTCAGTCCTGAGAACAGCTTTAGTAAGTATTTGCTTCTGTGCTGATTTAAAGGTTGGTTTCTCTTATGCCGACATACAGGCAAGGACAACAGTGTCTCTGGTGAAGCTATGGGAGAAGGGGACACATAGCTTGGTTTTCAATATTAAGGGCGCCAAGATACATGTTAGTCCTCATAATGTTAATGGACAAAGAGGAAATGCCCCAAAATAAGGTATCAAGTAGAGTATCCAGCAGCCACCGCCCAGACAGGTCAAACCTGGGCAATGCAGACAAGGAAACATTTTCCATCTCATGAGAAAAGAACTGTTTTGTCCCAACAGCCGGCTAAAAGGCCCCAAACCTTTGGAAGGCTCCATGTAACTAGAATTGTGGGTTAAAACATTTAAGAGGTCAGTTGTTTAAAAAGTATTTTCATCCTGTCAAAACAAAACATTCTCATGTTTGTGAACAGCCATCTTGAATGTTTTCAGACCTGTCAAAATGGCATTTCCTGATATAAAACAGTCACTAAAAATACAGTTTCTCCTCTGCACAGAGCGTGACTTCAGTTTAATGCAGATTCAAGGGGCTTGTATCACTGCCAGGGGCTTGTTTAGATTGTGTGGGGAGTGCAGAACCAGGGGCCAGACTGACACGTGAAGTGCACAGACATCTCTGCTTCTAACATGTGTCTGCCTGGAAGATATCCATGAAGAGCTGGGGACAGGAAGTGAGGCAGGACACCCTGGAACAAGAGCACAACCTTTGCTTGGAAGGAAAGCGATGGGAGTTGTAGCTGGCCGCACGTGAGTGTCACGCGCGGGACGCCTGACAGAGCTGGTCAGCGTCAGGAGGCGCAGGGAGCAGTCACCCTTTAACTGCACCATCCCTTCCAAAACCGAGTTATAACTAGCAGACCCTGCAGGCACAGCTGTTTTCACTTGCTCTCTAGCTAAGTTTTAAGGGTGTCTGCGCATGTTCCTGACACAGTCCTGTGGCACTGCCGGGCCAGGGCCATGCAGCGAATCAATTATTTTTAGTTAGATCAGGTCACTCTGTGGTCAAAACTGCTGCCAGTGGAAGACCGAAATCTCTTTCAGCAGCTGCCCACCGAACAGGTAAGATGTGTTACAAAATGCACCCTTATGCAGTCAGCTCCCGTCCTAGAAATGGGACGGGCACAGGGCAGTCACCTGAAAAGCACCTTTCTTCGCTCATTGGGATAATACAAAGACCCAACCCTGTTGCCTAGAAAAACAAACAAAACACTGACACTCCCTTTGCCTTTCCTCCTGTAAGCTTTAAATACCAGAGCGCCGCTCACCACTTCTTGTAAGCATACTCCAGGTAGGATGCTACAAAGCGAGTCTCAAACTCTGAAGCATATTTGGTGTCGTATATTCCTGCTGGAAACATTTCTGAGAGGTCAGCGGTGAAGGTGCCGAGGCTGTCTGGGAGGTGAGCATAGAAGCATTGGTACAGGAAGACCAGATCAATCAGGCCGTTATGGAGAATGAGAGGCTTCTTCGCTCGTATGAGCTCCAGAAAAAAAGTCCGAACGCTCTGGCTCTGGTTCTCATTGCCCTGCAAGAAGAAGGATTAGTCAACGAGCCTTAGCGCCTTGATTTGCCATCACCCTGGGAAGTCCTCGGAGCCTGCTGTAGCAGAGTACTGCCTACAGCTCTGACTCGCTCTGAACAGAGACCCAAATATTTGGAAAAAGCAACTGCATCAAGCGACAGCCTGGATATAAAACAGCAGGGAGCTGAAAGGGATAATGCTGCACTCAAGACCCCAGCCTGAGCCCACCTTCACTCAGCAGCTGTGCGAGGGAGATGCCAGGACCGGGAGAAGCCAGCAACCTCCCCAGAAGCCTGCAGCAGAGCAAGCTGAGGTGTCTGAAGGGGAGCTGTGTTGTACCTTGTCGTTGCCCTTGTGGTAAGGAATCCCCTGGGAGTACTGCTTGTTGAAGTCAAAGCCGTGCTGCACCAGGAACTGCACCGACTGCGGTTCAACAATATAGTCCTCCATGCAGAGGAGCGTCAGGTTGTAGATCTGGCAGAGGTACGTGTTCTCGGGCTGCAGGAGGAGAGCGTGCAAAGCAATAGAGGGCTACCTGTCACAGGGAGCTGCCGAAAAAACCAGGGGCGAGAGTCCACGGAGCATGGGTGGGTTGAGTCCCATCTCCCCGCGGAGTCCCGGTGCCCGCCGCTCCCTCGGAAAGCGGGAACGAGGAAACGGCCGCTCTAGGGCCGGCGCACGTACCTTCTCCGGGAGCTGCTTGAAACACGCGACGCCGAGGGACAGGACGGAGCGGGTCCTGGCCGCGCTGCAGACGGCCTTGTACCGCTCTTCGATGCACCTGGGCGGCGGGAGAACGGGAGCTGACGGCTCCTGCCCTGACACCCCCGCCCTCCCTCGGCCGCGGCCCTGCCCCTTCCCACCGGCCACCCCGGAGAGCTAAACCCGCAGGAGGAAGGGAACCGGGCAACCGGTACCGAAGGGACGCGCCTGGGAGCAGCCGCAACCGGTAAGTCCGGCTGGGCGACGCCTCCCCCCCGCACGGCCGGGGCACTCACGGGCTCAGCAGAGACTTCCTGGCGCCGAGGCCGCTCAGCTCCTGCGGGGAGACACCCGGTCAGCGGCCCCGCGGGCCCGGCCGCGCCGCCGGTCACCGCCCCCCGCCCCGCCGCGCCGCCAGTCACCGCCCCCCGCCCCGCCTCACCGTGTCCACGGCGACAAAGGTGGCGGTGCGCAGCGCCAGCAGCATGGAGGGCCACAGCTCCGTGAAGTTGTCGCTCTGCACGTCCACCACCGGCACCCGCCACCGCGCCATGGCCGCCCCGCGCCGCTCCCGGGGCCTCCGCCGACGAGGCTGCCCGCCGGCTGCCCGCTCCCGCCGACCGCCTTGCCCGCCCCCGCGCCCCGCGCTGCCTGCTCGCGCGGGAGGCCCGGTTCTTGTCAGCTGCCAGCGGGGGTTTTTTACCCCTTCTCCGAAACCCGTTTTCAGCCGAAATTTCGTTTTTAAGTAAACAGGCGTTTAGATCGGGCAGCCCGTTGGGGTCCTTCTCGTACGGCCGCTGGGACCGGCGGGAGAAGGGGCGGGGACAGCCTCATTTTCTCCCCCGGAGCGCTGTGATTGGCTCCGGCGCGCCGGGAGGTCCCGCCCCCTCGCCCAGGCGGCCTGAGGGCGGGAGGGCGCGAGCCCGCTCCCCCGCGCCTCGCTCCGATTGGCTCACGCGCGGAAGGTGGGCGGAGCCGCCCGCTCTGATTTGTCCCCGCGCGGGGGCGGGGCGCTGGAAAGGAAACGTTTTCCCGGGAAAGTCTCACGTGGCCCCGCGCCGCCGCTGGGCCCCAGCCCCGCCGGGGAGCGGCCCGGCCCGGCCCGGCCCGGCCCGGCCCGGCCCGGCCATGAGCCAGCTCCGGGCGGCGGCTGCCAGGGGGCTCCGGCGGAGCGGCGGGAGGGCCGTCCCGCCTGCGGGGCAGAGCAGGAAGGGCGCGTCGCCCCGCGGAGGTGCCCGGTAGCGGGGGGGCTGGGGGGAGCGTGGGGTGTCCTCTCTGGGGCACGGGGCCGCCAGCCTGGGCAGCTACCGGTGCTTGCTGCGTCCTCGTAAGGCCCGGCAGTCGGTGCTTGTCTGCCCGGCAGCGGCTCTATCGGGCTCCCGCCTCTGGCCCCGTGGTGCAGCAGTCGGGCCCCGCACCGCTTCTCCATCCCCTACCGAGCCCTGACCCCGCGCCGCTCTCCTGGCAGGGGCCTCGGCTCCAGCGCCTGATCCGCCGCCCGCCCAGCATCTCTTCAGCGACCCGGCTGAGATCGAGGCCCTGCGCGGGAGCCTGCTGGCTTGGTACGACAAATGCAAGCGGGACCTTCCCTGGAGGACGCTGGTAAGGGGAGGCAGGGGTGCCGTAGTGGGGAACCGGTCCCTCTGCCTTGAGAGAGTGTTGCTGAAGTGACCGCGGTGTCTTTCCCTATGCGATGCATCCCTAGCTGCATGGAAGTGGAAGAGGGTGTTGGAAATGGGAGCGTGCTCCCAGTTAGTCCTGGCAGTTCTGTGGTGGGTGGTCTGTAGCCTGTCCCTAGGTACAAACAGTAAAGCAGGGCACAGGGTGAAACCCCGCTTCTCAAACATAGCCTCCAACCAGAAGTACTTTTCTCTGGTAAACTTAGTCTAGTTGTCTTTTAAACCTGTTTTGTTCCTGTCTCTGTGGTACCCTGCAGCAGTGAGCGCTGCATGGAAAAGGTTTTCCATGTATTTGCTTTAAGCCTGTCTAGCGTTTTTATTAAAGCTCCTACCTGCTCCGTGCTCAGCCTGGCAACAAGTGGCTAGGTGGTGACTGGGGTGCTGGGGATGGGCGTCAGCTTTATAGCAGCAGCTCTCTGAACGGTGCTGGGAGCTGCATGGCCCTTCTGTGGGATTTACATCTGCCTGCAATTGCTTCCCGTGCAGAGGGGCTCAGATCTGGGACAGCTCCTCTGGTGGGATCTTAAACCTCTAAGGTAAACTCTTGCTGTGGGATATTTCATCAGGGAGAAGGTGCTTTGGCTGTCGCTTGATTAACCTGAACTCGGAACTTCTGAGCGCTTGGGGGAAATATTTTTTTGCAGATTCCCATGCAGTGTTCAAAACACACCACAAACGATTTTATTTTATATGCAGGTCCCCTCCTGCATATAAAATATCCTGTGTCACCTTGTTTCTCACACTCCATCTTCTTCCCCTTTCAGGCAGCAACGGAGCCGGATGCCGACAGACGGGCGTACGCAGGTGAGGAGCAACAACTGTGCGCCGGCATGCATGGGAGTGCCCGGCTGCGTGTTTCCCCCTGACACGGATGTGCAATATGGCCTTGTGAGGAAACATGGCTCCAGTGGCTGTCCTTGGAACAAGCTGCCTGGGGTGGCCACAAGAGCCACTGACCCCACTTGCAAGGCTCTGGGGGGTCTGAGAGGCCACTTTGGGCCCCAGGGAGCTCCTGTAGGACAGCATGTGGGGAAGGAGGAGGGTGGGAAGGGGTCCCGTGTGTTGGATGCCACTGCAGTGCTTGTAGCCAGTACTAACATGACCACGGCACGAGGCGTGGGTGGCGTTGGTGCCTCTGCTCTGATCCCTGCCCTGCTCCCTGCAGTGTGGGTGTCTGAGATCATGCTCCAGCAGACGCAGGTCGCTACAGTGATCGACTACTACAACCGCTGGATGCAGGTGACTGTTCCTCACAGAGCCCTGTACCCACAGGCTGCCCCTTTTGGAGACCTTGTCCACTGCCTGTAGCAGATCCCCAGCTGCAGAGCATGGCTCTGCTTGTCCCTGACTTGTCCCCTTCCCTCTGTACTGCAGAAGTGGCCGACGCTGCAGGCTCTGGCGCAGGCATCCCTGGAGGTGAGCCTTGCTGGGGCCGGGGTGCTCTCCCTGCCCTCATGGCTCTTCCCGTGACCCAGCAAACACCACGCTGTCTCTCTTGGACCAGGAGGTGAATGAGCTGTGGGCCGGACTTGGCTACTACTCCCGAGGGAAGCGTCTGCAGGAGGCAGCAAGGAAGGTACCCTGGTGTTGGGGTGTGGGGGGTATTTCTGAAGCCCTCTGTGGCCCGTTGGTTGGTGCTGGTTCCTGTCTGCCCTGCCTTGCTGGGGCTGCGTGCTGCTGGCACAAGGCTACAGAGGCTGGGTCCTGTCTTACCGTGGGTAAAATGGATTCCGTGCACTCACCCTGGCTGCTCCCCTGACCTCGGCCCCCTCTCTGCCAGGTGGTGTCCGAGCTGGCTGGCCGGATGCCCAGGACGGCTGAGGACCTGCAGAAGCTGCTGCCGGGAGTAGGCCGGTACACGGCGGGAGCCATCGCATCCATCTCGTACGGGCAGGTGAGAGCTGTGCGTCAGTAGACACATCTCCCCTCTCTGCCACCCAGCCCCGCTCCTGGCCGGGTCCTGCTGCTGGGTCTCACGAGCTGGGGGCTCCCCAGGGCTGTGCCTGGCTCTGGCTCTCCCCTGCTTTGTGGTGCGTCTCACCCACCACCCAGCTTGGCCTGCGGGTTGGCCTCGTGTGTGTCCCCCCTCCATCCTGGGAGCACCCCAGCTCCCTGCCTTGCCAGGAGCACGGGCACCTCCTGGCACGGTAACTCCAGCTCCTGGTCCCAGGCTACCGGCGTTGTGGATGGGAACGTGATCCGGGTCCTGTGCCGCCTGCGGTGCATCGGTGCCGACTCCAGCAGCCCGGCCGTCATCGACCGGCTCTGGTAAGGGGAATGCTCCGTCCCCGCTCTGAGCTGCGGTGATCGTGGCTGCGCTTGTTGGTGGCCGAGGGCAGGATCACTCGGGAGCTGTGGGGAGCTGAGCCTGCAAAGGGAGGGAGGCGTGGGGTGCGGGAGCTCTTGGGAAGCTGGTGCTGCTGGGAGTGGTGGAGAAAGGAGCCGTGTTGCCTCTGCCAACCTAGGAGCATCCCCCCTCATGGGCAGGAGGTGGGCAAAGGTCCTGGGGCCCTCTACCCGCAGAGCCCCGGCCGCTCACTGCTGTTTCTCCCAGGGACATGGCCAATGTCCTGGTAGACAGGAGCCGACCGGGGGATTTTAACCAAGCCCTGATGGAGCTGGGGGCAACGGTGTGCGTGCCCAAGGCCCCGCTGTGCGGGGAGTGCCCTGTGAAGCAGCACTGCCGAGCGCGGCGCAGGGTAAGTGTGGCCCCAAAATCTGTCTCCTCCCTGCCTGCAGGTGACCTGGGGCTGCCAGCTGTCCCAGTGGGCTGGCAGAAGGTCACCCCCAGTCCCCTCTGAAGCTTCTTACAAGCCATCCCTGTCCCAGACCAGTGCTGCAAGCCATTCTTGGCTGGGCATCACGTCCTGCATCCTCACCGGGTGCCAGCCCTGAGGGGTCACCATGCATGGGGACAAGGTGGGCTGGTGGATGAACCTGTCCCCACTCCTGTCCCCCTTGCAGGTGGAGAAGGAGTTGGCCTTCGCCTCTCAGAAGCTGTTTGGAAAACCTGTCCCAGTGCCTGATGTTGAGGACTGTGGTAAGCGCCTGGGGAGATCCCTGTTGTGGCTCCGGGTCTGGGCCCCATGGCAACTGCTACATCGGTGTTTGCAGGTGTTGGGGGCTGTCCCCTGTGCCCCCCAGCCACAGAGCCCTGGGACAGCAGCCTGGGGGTTACCAACTTCCCCCGGAAAGCAGCGAAGAAGCAGCCGCGGGTGGCACGAACGGCCACGTGTGTGCTGGAGCGGAGGGGCTGCCACGGGGCCCCGGAGTACCTCATCGTGCAGAGACCCAGCTCAGGTAATGGGGCTGGGCGGGAGGGCAGCAAAGGCACCGCAGGGTCCCTTCCCACCTACCCGAGGGACGGAGCAGCCTGGGAATGGGATGTGATGAGCCTCAGCATCCCCAGATGTGCCTCTTGCAGGCTCATGTCCCCATTGTGCCCCCTCCCCAGGTCTCCTGGCCGGGCTCTGGGAGTTCCCCAGCCTCCCGCTGGCTCAGGGTCTGCAGGAGGAGAAGCAGAGGGAGGCACTGGCAGATCACCTCCAGGCCTGGACGGGGTGGCCGGTGGCGGCAGCAGGCCTGCGGCTCATTGGAGAGGTGAGCCTGGAGCCAGAGGCATGCAGCGTGAGCCCCCTGTGCTTGGCCACGGGGTACATAGCACGGGGGAAGAGGGTCCCCCTTCCCTGCTGCCACCCTTCCCAACTCCTGCCCTGCTCCTCAGAGCCCTGGCAGCCTCAGTGCGCTTCTGAGGCAGCTGAGCAAGCAGTGCATCTCCTGCTGCCTGCCCATTTCCGTGTCTTCCCATCCCCTCGCAGGTCGTCCACATCTTCTCTCACATCCACCAGACATATGTGGTCTACTCCCTGCCCCTGGACGGGGACATGACCCTGGACCCTGCCTTGTCCCCGTCCCGCTGGGTGACAGAGGAGGAGTTCCACGCCTCGGCCGTGTCCACGGCCATGAAGAAGGTACGGGGGGTATCTGGGCCTTTCCTCCCTTCCCTCTGTCTCCCTGGGGTCCCGGGCATCCCCTCAAACTCTGCGGGCTGTCCCGGCTCCAGGACCCAGCTGCAGTTCAGCTCTGGGTTCTCTTGTGCTTCCTTCAGGTGCTGAAAGCGCATGAGAAGCAGCGTGGGGAGAGCAGCCCTGGCAAGGTGGGCATCGCTGGAGGGTGTGCAGCCCTGGGAGCCACTCCATGCTGCTGTTGGGCCAGGCCCCGGTGTGCGGTGCTGGAGCCCTCCTGGCCTTTGGGGTCAGGCCAAGGAGCATCCCTAGCCTGGGGCAGGGCTGCGTCTGGGGGATTTGCCTGGCTGGCTTTGCCCCTGGATGTCCCAAATACTAGGGTCCCCACCTTGCCTCAAAGGCAATCCCTGGAGGCTGTGGGGGCCCTCGGGGTTTGGCTTAGCCCCGGTGTGTCTCTCCTGCAGGGCTCCAAGCGGAAGCGGGGGGCAAAGCAGCAGGGAGCAAGCAGCACCCGCCCTGGGACGCAACTCTCCCTCCGCGCCTTCCTCCGGGCACCCACCTCCCCATGATGGCACCTTCAACATCTGAGACCATCAGAGACCTGCACTGCAGTGAGTCCTGCCCATGGTATCGGGATGGTGTCCCCACACTGCTGTGTGTCCAGCCCACAGCCCTTAATGGTCTCCCACTCCTCCTTGCAGAGTCCGCTGGCTTCTCCTGTGGGAATTGTGCCTTAATGAGGCCAGTGTGGTCCTGGACATGACCTGGAGCCCAGCTTGCCCTCCCCGCTCAGCTGGAGCCCTCCTGGGGTTATTTGGTCCCGTACAGCCCCTGCTCTGGCCCTGGGGACCCAAGGCAGCAGGAGGGCTGTGGCCACATTGCTCCCGCAGCCCTGTCCCCGGCTGCCTGCCTCCACCTCAGCTGCCAGCCAGCATTGTGGATGCTGCTGTACCCTTCCTGGCCTCCAATAGCCCTTTTATACACTTGTTTTTACTAAATTTGGGCCACAGGCTTTCTAATAATAAATCTCCTAAAGTCTGTGTGTTTGTTTTTTTTAAGTGATGTTCTGCCTCTGTTGCACTGTGCTAAGCTGGGGGTGCTGGGCAGCCTGTGGTTGAATCCGAGGACGCCTGGCAAGATCCCTACACCTGGACTGGGGACAGCAGGGATTTCTTCCACGAGCCCCTGGGCTGAGCATTAACTGCTGGTGACCATAAATAAGGCACCCAGAGCACCTCTCCTGCGAGGGCAGGGAGCTGCACAGCTCCTGCCTGTGGGCTGCTCCTGTGTGGGGCTGGGCAGCCATCCCCTGGGCTTTTTGTAGGGTTTTATCCCCCTTTTTTTACCTTTTCTGTGTTCACAGTGTGGCTTTCCCCCATTGTGATGCACAGTAGCACCTTTGCAAAGGCACAAGCCCGGGAGCCTCTTCCCAGGGGGGTTGCCAAGGATTTTCCTCCTCCCCAGGCTTGCGTCCCTGCCTGGGGCTGGCAGGGACAGGGGCCAGTCCTGGGGGGTGTGCGAGGGGCAAGCGGCCTCAGTTTAGGGACTGCAGGACTGGGGACAGCCTGCCTCGAGGGGTGCAAAGGGCCCTTTCATCCTCGCCTGGCACTTGACAGATCTTAAATGGGAGGAGAAAAAAAATTAAAGCAGTGCTTGCAGGTTAGTTCTTTAATTGAGAGGAGCAAGAGGCCATCACTTGCCCCGCACAGCAGCTGGCCGTGCTCTGCGTGGTAACTGTGGACGAGCTGTGGTGTCCATGGCCCCTGGGTTATCCACTCCCCTCTGGCAGCCCCTCGTCCCCTACATCTGGGGGTGTTGCTCTGACAGCACTGTCCTTGGCCATGCTGCAGGCACAAGTCTGATTAGATCAAGATGGAATTAAGGCAGAAAGCTCTTCACATGAGGCTCATAACTCACCGGGAACCCAGGAAGGAGGAGAAATGACCCTCCGTCCTGGGGGATGCTCAGAGCCCCACTGGACCTGGCTCCAACCAACCTGCTGTCATGCTGAAGTTGGCTCTGGGTTGACTGGGAGACCTTCCTTGGTCCCTGCCAACCTGGGCCGTGCCGCAGGCACCCACTGGCATCTCTACAGTGGCGTATTGCCCCAGGATTGGACTGGAGAGGACAGGGAGCTGAGGGAGGAGGATTGCAGTGTTGCCACTACTGCTGCTGGTCCATATAGACCTGCACAGCTTTCCACAGTGCCTGTATATTGCCTTCCCCGAAGCCCGGTGCTCCCCGCCGGTCAATGAGCTCCAGGAAGAAGGTCTCCTCGGAGAAGATGGGATGGGTGAAGATCTGCATCAAATACTCCTGGGAAGGGCGCTCTCTGGCATCAGTGCCTGGCTGGGCCTTGTCCCAGGGTGCCGTGGTGTCCAGCAGGATGCCCAGCTCTGCCAGCGTGCGGGGGTCCTGCCCGGCCCCCCGGATCTCCTCCGCTTTGCCCCCCTGGCTGTAATAGGCGGTGGGAGGTGTGAAGAACCGCGCACCCCCCTGCTGCAAAGCCCTGGTCGTAGAGACGATATTGGTGGTGCGGAGGCCGACGTGCTGGATCCCAGCCCCACCATGCTGCTCTAGGAAGGTGTCGACTTGGTTGGCACCGTCCTCCGAGAGGGACTCGGCGAGGATGAGCTTGCAGCCGTGTGCTAGGGTGCCCTGGGCACTCTGCAGCGCGAGGAGCAGCATGCCCACCCCCTGCCCGCCAACCACGTACCCCTCAGCCGGCCTCTCCCGCGGGTTCAGCAGGAAGCGGCGGAAGCCGAAGCAGCGCTGGTACCAGTCCAGAGCCGCCCGGGCACCACCCCGCGGGCAGACGTACGTGATGTGGTCAAAGTGAGTGATCTCAATCCCGTCCCCTGCAGCTGAGGGAGCTCCTTGGATGGGCTGGAAGCCGGGAAGGAAGGGTCCCTGGTAGCAGGATCGGTCCAGAAGGGTATGGCTGATGTTGCCTACGATGGAGCTCACCACCCCATAGGTGACGGAGCCACCACCATCCCTCACCTTGGTGGGGGGCACTGGCAGGGAGCATCCCCGGCTCTGCAGCCGCTCGCAGAGCCCTGGCACATCATCCACCTCGAAGCAGACGTTGGAGGCTGTGCCCAAGGCGGGCCGGGGGTCCACGTCGTAGAGGAAATCGTGGCAGGAGGCACTGGCAGGCCCCGGTGCCAGGCGCTCGTTGATGAGGAAGATGGCAGATCCCCGTCGCAAGGCCAGCTGCCGGACCCGTGGCGTCTCCCGCACGGCCACCGGCTGGAAGCGAAAGGTTGTGGCCAGGTCCTGGGCCCAGCCCTGCCTGTAGGGCACGTGGAGGGAGATGAAGCAGGGGCGGCTCAGCGAGGCTGCCATGGCTGGGCAGGCTGCGGGGAGGACGCACGGGGTCAGGGGGGGGCTTGCTGGCCGCAGGAAGGAGCCATTTCCCCACCTTGTACAGAGCCCAAGTGCATTTGCATGCACAGAGGCACATGTATGTAAATTTGCACCCCTTAAATATGTGTATTTTAAATAAGTGGCTCTCACAAGCTGAAATACACTGTGCAAGGGCACCCACCGTTGGGACCAGCTGCAAAAAGCTGCCCAAGGATGCCAAGCTGCCCTGCCCCATGCCTGCACCTGGGGTCACAGAGGAGGAAAGCCCTGAGCCTTGGCCACAGCAGGTCCCCTCTGGAGCCATGTGTCTCTCGAGGGTGCCGCAGGGAGGTTACTGGGGAAATCCGGATAAGGGAGGGGTGTGTGCATGTGTAAGCAAGACTATGGGGACAAGGGTTGTGGGGGGGAATGTCCTGTACCAGCAACCAGGAACACGGAGGCTGGACTGGTAAACACAGAGCAACATGCCGGTTACAGCTAAAAGGCTCCTGTGCTGCCCCAGTGCTTGTCAGTGGTGTCCCACAAATGGCGGGGGGGAGCAGTGGGGTCACGGGAGGCTGATGTGCCCTTCCCTCCCCAACAAGGACGGCACGGAGCTACCACGCTCCCCGCAACAGGCTCGGGGCAGTGACCTTGCCCTAGGAGCACGGAGGGTGAAACAGGAGGGACACTGTGGGAAAAGCGGCCTCCCTCCCCACCCAAATACCCGTCACACTGAAGGGGGAAAAAAGATCTGTCCAAAAACCCACTCAGCATCACCTCCCAAGAGCATCCCACTGAGGGTTCCTGACCCTGTGCCATGCACCAGCCGCCCTGGCCGGACCAGAGGTGCCCTGGGGGTGTGGGGGGGGACACCTGCTTAATTATTGCCTTCCGCCTGCCCCCCAAAAAAGGGCTTTGCGCTGAGCGCTCCCTGCGCGGGCCGGGCACAGGGCTCAGCCAGGCCGGGGGGGGGGGGGGAGGCTGCCCTGCACCCGGGCACCCCGCCTGCCGCGGGGGAGCAGGGGGCCCGGCAGCGCCCTGGTGGGACCCCCAGCTGCTCCACAGCAGCCCGGGGAGGGGCGATCCTTGCTGGGGCCCCCGCCCCGGTGAGCACACGAGCGGGGGACGGCGCTCCCGCCCTCCCGCCCTCCTTCCCGCCGCGGGGCCCTGCGGGATCGGCCCCGGCCCCGGCCCCGGCCCCGGCCCCGCTCCGCTGCTGCCGCCGCCTCTCCCAGCCGCCCCGCCCCGTCACCCCCAGTCCTGCCACCCCCCACCCGTGCCCGTGGGGGCCTGCAGGGCCATAGCCCGCCCTCGGCCTGCAGCTCACCGGGGTCAAGGCTGCGGGCGAAGGGGATGCCGGGGCAGGGGCCGGCCCCGGAGAGGCGGTTCAGTTCGCTCCTCCCCGGCACGCAACAGGCCCCGGCGGGACGGGGAGGGGGGTTGCCGACGGCAGGGAGGCTGCAGAGCCACCCGCCCCGCCATGGGGAAGCCTCCCCGGTGGGAGGAATCGGTGGGTGCCGTCCTGGGCAAGGCACACGCGGCGTGGGGCCGTGCCGGTGCGGCGTGGGAGCTGCTCCGGCACGTTGAAAGCCAGGGACGTGTGGCTGCCGCACGCTGCGGGTACCGACAGCGGGTACCGACCCCGGGGGAGCCGGGCTGTGTTTGCAGAACCAAAAGCTGCCCAGGCTGATAACCGCGGCCGCCGGCTCGGGGATGAGCGAAGGGAGGAGACGAGCGGGCTGCCAGGCTGGGGGTCGCTGGGACCGGTGCTGAAATGGCTCACGGCGTCTGCGCTGGGCCGTTCCCCGCCAGCCTGAATCCCGTCGGAGCAGGGCATGCAGCGGGGGATATGTGCCCCTGCTCAGCGCTGGGTGCTTCACGGTGCCTGGGGTGCCCGGCAGGGACTTGGGGGGGAGCAGCGTGCGGGTGGGGGGTGACAGCTCTGCGGAGGGTCCGGCATCGGTCACGGGATGGGTCTGCTCCAGGCTGACCCCGCGCAGCTGCGCCGGCTCCCTGATCCCAGCCCGTGGCCCCAGGTCCTTGCTGACATCCCTGAGCCCTTCCAGCTCCCCAGCAGCGATCCCCTCTCTCCCCGCTGCTTGTGGCTGTTTTCGGACAAATCCCCCCCTCTTCGTGTGTCCGGGACCGTGTTGCTGCCCCCATTGTGTCTGTGTCTGCTGCCCTTCCCTGCCTTATCATGTTTTTGTACAGAGCCCAGGTATGATAAACTGCTCAAATATTTGCAGAGATGTCCGTATGCGGCCAAAGCAGTGAGTTCCTCTTGTTTGGTCGGGGGGGTGGAATCCACCGCTGTGATTTCCCAAGGGAGCACGGGCTCTTCACGCCACCACAGCCCCCCCCCGGTGTGGGGCTGGGCGGGGGGCACAGGACCAGACACCGGGGGCTTGCTGTGGGGCCAAGCACGGCCTGAGAGCGGCTGTGGCACTGCACACCGGGACGGCACGGCCTTTGGGGTGGCACCCTGCGGGGCAGGGAGCTGCAGCACCCCAGGGGTGCGGGACAGGCACCTGTCTTTTTGGCTGCAGGGTGACAGAGGCTGTGCTGGTGGCTCCCCGGGGACCTTGTGCATCAGTAGCACCCATGGTCCTGCAACCCTTTGGTGCAAGCAGTGCCCTTGGCAATGCTGCCGGCCCTCCTGTGCCCGTGGGGGGGGGGGTTGAGTGGCCGTGCCTGGCTTTTCCCCGCGGCACCGCCTGGTACCCTCCGCGCCAGCCCAGCACCAGGCACCGCTTTGCCCTAGCACGGCTTGCGCTGGGTGTCGCAGCAGGACCCCGAAGCCGCGTGGCACTGAGGGGGACAGTGCCTGCCTTGTTGCCGTCCCCTGAGGCGGGCGGTGGTGGCCGGGGCACAGTCCCTGCTCTGGCTGGGCTCTTCTCCTCCCTCCTGGGCGGGGAGAGTGGACAGGAGATAAAAGGGAGACCAGGGCCAGCTGGGCATTGCTGAGAGTCGCTGGGGCCGGGAGCGAGGTCTGGCTGGAGGACGGCAGTGAAGAGAAGTGCGGTATTGAGGGCTTGTTCTTGTGGGGAAGAGGGCTGGGGATTGGGGGTTCATCCATCCTGAGCAGACCCCACAGTCTCCTGCTCTCTCCCCACCTCTCTAGATCATCTCCCCCAGTCCCATGTCCTTCCCCTGCCCATTAAATGTGCTGGATCCTGGAGGGACAGGGTGTATCTTGGGGTGGGCAGGGTTAGGGGGCTGTGGGAGGAAGGGGCTTCAGGCAAATATTGGGGGCAGGGGGGTTAAGGGCTCTGTGTACCCCTCAAGTGCTTCATGGGGCATCAAGGACTCTCAAGGTGACCTGAAGGTGAAACCATCCCACTGTCCCACTGACTCCCCTCCAGTGGCCGGGACGATGGGGGCTGCATCCCTGCCCACCCTGGGGTAAAGACAGACCCCTGGCCATGGCTGAGTCTGGCTTTCAGGGCTGGGGAGGTGGAGAAGGCCCATGGGGGGAGCGGGACCTTCATCCCCCGACGCGTGGAGTGGGTGCCTCGCCACTGGGGGGGACTGGGACACCCGACTGTCGCAGCGGGTGCCCATGAAAGCCGGTGGTGAGGGTGCTGTGCTCGTCAGGAGCTGGGCACCCCGATGCCCCTGCCTCATCCCCCTTTCCTTGCCCCGCCGGTGCGGGTGTCCCAGCTCCCAGTGCCATGCTGGGACCAGTATGATACTGCCCACCAGTCTTTGTCTGCCCTAGAGGGGCATGCAGGGAGGCAGTTTGGGGTTGCAGTGGGGCTGGGAGGACCCCATTGGGTTGAGCCCCGGGGCAGAGGGGAGGCTAACGCCCCATTTCCCCCTGCCAGGGCCGGAGGTCCGGGATGGGGCTGCTGGTGCTGGCCGTGGCCGCCTGGCTGGGGCTGGCCTCGGCCTCCGAGGGGGCGGCCAACAGCAGCCGGCTCTGCCAGGAGGCACCAGCGTGGAGCGTCAACGGCTTGACCCCCATGGCGGGGGCGGTGGGGCAGGTGACAGTGGTGGCCTTGCTGAAGGCCAGCTGACACTTCTGCCTGCAGCAGGCCCACAGGTGAGCCCTGCTCCCCCTACCCCAAAGCCAGCCCCACCATCTTGGGGGACGGCATGGTGGCCCCCCACCCCAGCACCCTCCTCCCAGTGCCTCCTTCCCCACAGCCTCGGGGGCCTGCGGGAGAGGCTGGCCCGGCAGGGCACGGTCGACGTCCGCTACATGATTGTCAACGAGAAGGCGCCGCTTTCCCGTGCCATGTTCGGGGAGCTGGAGCGCCAGGCCCCGCCGGGTGTCCCTGTCTTCCAGCCAGAGCCGGAGGAGCCCGACGTCTGGCAGGTCCTGGGAGGGGACAAGGATGACTTCCTCATCTACGACCGGTGAGCGTCCCCTGTCTTGGCTGAGGCTTTCCTGGGGGGTTACGGAGCATTTGGTGGGCTTCCCAAAGCTCCCCCCATGGCTGGGCTGGGGGGACCCCAGACCCCCCCGCCTCGAGCCAGGCCATGGCTTCTCCCCACAGATGCGGACGCCTGGCTTTCCACATCCAGCTGCCCTACAGCTTCCTCCACTTCCCCTACGTGGAGTCGGCCATCCGCTTCACCCACAGCAAGGACTTCTGCGGCAACTGCTCCCTCTACCCCAACACCACCCAAGAGGTAAGGAGCAGGGATGCTTGCTGGAGCCGGGCTCCCTTCTCTCCTCTGGCATTGCACATCAGGAAAAAAATAACCTTATCTTCACGTCGGGGACAGGCTCTGGGTTGGCAGCCATCCTTGTCCATGGTTGAGAGGCAAGGTGATGAAAGGTCTGGAATAAGGGCAGTTAAATAGGTCAGAGCTTTCAGGTTGAGAAGGAACAGACTAAAGGGGTCATAGCCCAGGCCTGGAAAAGCTAACTAGGGTTGCTGGCTGTTCTGATATAAGAAAGGGGCAGGCAATGGACCCAGAGGGTGGCAAGCTCAGAGGCAAGAAAAGGACATAGTTCCGGGCTCAGCAGGCAATTAGTCACTTCCTAGGAGAAAAATCCATCTAGAAATATTAAATGCAAAGTCTCTTCCCTGGCTCAGGAATTCCCTGGACCACAGACAGCTTGAGCCAAGGGATGTAGGTACAGAGAGACTTGTGCTCTGTGTGTCTCTCCTGCCTCTCCTGCCTTCCCTGCCCCCTGGGTTGGGGCTGGAGAGCCTTTGCTCTGGCCCACACAGCTTTCTACATGATGGATGCCGGTCTGCTTTCATCCCAGCTCACAGGCATGCTCGCAGGCTCACTGCGGGGCCATGCGTGCATTCACATACCGCACCGGCCCTTGTGTTGCTCTCCCCAGGCTAACAGTACCATGGAGGTCCCTGTAACCCTGAGCCCACTTCTCGAACAAGAGGGGAAGGACTCAGAGACCCCCATCCACCAGCACAACCCCCTCCGTCCTCACCACCACCACGAGGTCAGCAGCAAGAGAGCCACAGACCCGAGCGGAGACCACGAACCTGCCACCCATGCTCACCGGCACCATGGAGACCACGGCCAGCCCCATCATGAGGGGAAGCAGCAGGAGGGAAATAAGCACTAGGCCAGGCTGGGCAGCCTTGCAGAAGAACCCAGTAGTGTGCAGACCACGCCAACTCGCTTCCCAGAGGCATGAAAGAACTCGCTTTGGGCTGCCGGTCACCAGCAGCATTGGTGTAACAACTCCCTCCAGCATCCCCCATGTGGGTCGTATTCCCACGCTGTGACCAGGGATGAAAATCCCCCTCAGACCCCCCCAAGGTGCTGCATTTTCAGCCCCAGGGCTCGGTTCTGAGCCTTCCTCTGCTGCCGCCTGCCTTTCCGTGCTCAATGAAGCCTGCTGTGCAAACCGGGAGGTCCCCGGTCACTGCTGGCTGACACTGCACGGAGCAGCGGGGCAGGGGTGGAGGGGCCAGAACTGGGACGGGAGCAGCACTGCCAGCATGCTCTGCCTGTCCTGGCACCCCTGGGTGTCCTGGCACCCCTGGGTGTCCTGGCCAGGGACCGAGGGGAGGGACAGCGTGTGCCCTGCAGGACATGATCCCAGGGGATGGGGGCACTAGGAGCGGTGGGAGGTCGCAGCTCCCCATGGTCTAAACCCTGTACCCCCATAGCTGTCACATCCTGGGGACCCTCCAGGCCTTGCACACGGGTATGTGCAGTGGTGATGGGTGGCCGCAAGATGGTGGCCTTGTCCCCTCTTGGAGACCTAGGGGCTGTATCCAGGGCCCACAGCCCTGGGAGGACGGGGGTGAGGATCCTGGGGTCTCTCCTGGGGGAGAAGCGAGATTGGAGGGCGATGCGGATATCCAGAGTACGAATAAAACCTCTGTGAAGCGAACCCTGCTCAGCCTGGCCTCTGGTGGGGCCCTTCCCCGGAGAGGGTGGGAGGCTCGCTCGGCACGGGGCTGGCCCTGGGCACAAGGCACGGGCAGGGACTTGGGGCTGGATGTGGACCCCATAAAGCATTCCCCTGTTCAGAGACTGGGCGGTAAAGGGGTTGAAGACTGAAGAGACCCCAGCTCTTCATACCTTTGGGTTACCTCCTGCCAGCATGGCAACCCAGGGCTTAGTCCCCCCCCAGGGCAGGGCATTAACCCTGCACTGCCAGGAGGAAGCCTGGCTCGGCACCTCGTCTCTGGCTTGTAGGTGTGATGTTGGGGTGCCTGCCCTGAGCTGCTGTCGTGGGGCTGGAGTTCCCACAAGCAGTCCAAGGTCATCTCAGGCATCTTGTCCCCAGTGCCCAGCCTGGTCCCCATTGCACGCACAGTGCTGGGGGCTGCCCAGCCCTCAAGCAGCTGGGTGCTGCGTCCCTGGCAGGCAGCTGTGCCTGCCTGCACCCCAGGCTGCCCCCATGCCTGTCTCAGCCCTGTAGCCCTTCACTCCAGCTCCATCCATCATCCCACACAGCCCCACTCGACACTCCATCGCCTCTCCGGACCCCACAGCCTGAGTGGGGAGCAAAGATGGTTTTTCTGCTCGGCGTTATGCGGCACCATGCTGCGGTGCATGTCCTGCTGCTGATGCTCTGAGCTGGCTTTCTGCCCCACGTCCTGGGAGGCTGCACCCCTCCACCCTGTCTCTGCAGGGGGATGCTCTGCCCAGCGACTGGGGCAAGAGCCAGGGTGAAGAGGAGCCGTTCCTTGTGCGGATGAGGGCAACGGGATCAGGCGGGTCTTTCTCTCCCGCCCATGGGAGCCAGCCAGGCTCTCCCACGGGCTGCTGGCTGAGACTCTGCTCCCCCTCCTCCATCTCTCTTGCTCTCTCCCTCCTCCTCCTCCTCCCCTTCCTCCTCTACCTGCTCCCAGCAGCCCGCAAGGGCACCTCTGTCTGCTGCTCCTGCCATCAGTATTGAGGTTATCTTTTTCTTCTGGCAGCTGCTGTAATTGAAACAAAGCAGGCCGGGCCTCACGGGCTCCACTCCTCTCGCTCATTTTGCCGGTGCTGCTGAGACAACTAATTCATCTTATCGATGCGTGGTTGGCCTCTTTTCCACCAGATCCAGGCAGAGCCCTCTCCCCACCATGGCTGGTGGGAGCAGTCTGTGTCCCTGCGGCAGGCTGCTGGGTGCTGCTCTGACCCAGCCTCTGGTCCTCAGCTTGCAGCAGCTGGGTGCTGGCCACCAGCAGAAGATGCGAGGGGAGATGGCCAGCGGGGAGAGGTGCAAACTGGAAAGATGCTGATGACTTTTATCTCTTTCTTTTGACTTCTGATACTTCCTGAGCCCTTTCATTAAATTCCACATCCTTTCCTTGCACAGCTCCTAAAGGTGTCCCTGGCAAGTAGGTGACACTGTGATGAGTGGGGCACACACAGATTTGCATTCCCTTGCTGACAACCAGATCTGCAATTAGCAGTGGCAGATAGAAGGATCATGTCTGGTGCTGGGCGGGTAGTCCAGTGGCACTGTGCTGCACTGCTACCGTTTGGCTGCCTCCCAGCAGACCAATTTCCAGCCCTGAAGACTTGGGTTGGTGTTTTGCTTTGGGTAGAGAAATTGAAGTGTGAGAAAGAGACGTTAACACTGTCTGGGTAAAGTCCTGTGTGTCTGAGTAATAGCCAGGGTTTAGGGTGAAGCCAATGGTGCTTCATATGTTATTGACCAAAGGCCTGAAGGGTTTGGGGGTGCTGTGCTTGGGGGCCCCATGGCATCGCTCCCCCCCCCCAAAAGGTGCTGGAGACCTGGAGCTCTTCAAAACCTGTGTCGGTGTCCACACTCCAGCGGTGCTGAGGGAGAGTTTTGCTCTGAGTGGGCTGGAGGAGAGGTATTTTGGGGGAGTTAACAGGCTCTTCACATCGCTGATGTCTGGGGGAGTAATGCCGTTAGCAGGAGTCTGAGAGCTCCAAGGAGTGCTCAGCTGTCAGCAGGGCTGGCTCAGCAGGGCAGGCTCCAGGGAAAGAAACTAGGGCTGACTTCAGGTCCTGGCAGTGCTGCGCCGTGGTACCCTGGTGCCCGTGGCGGTGCCACCGCCCCGGAGGAGGACAGACCCCAGTCTCACATCACACGCAGCCTGCTGCCTTGGCCCTGTGTGCGGCTCCTGCCAAGGGCCAGGCAGAGCCTCTCAGGAGAGGGGGAACAGCCAGTCCTAATGTCAACAGAGGCCTCTTGTGCAGCGATGCTGTGTCAAGAAGAGGAATGGGTCCCTCCTCCTCCGCCCATTCATCTGGCAGCCGGGGCTGGCGTGCCGCCAAGCCAGGCTGCTTTGGAAACATTTCATTGAGGAGGAAGCTGAGCCTAGGAAAACAGAATGAAAATATACAGAGAGATCACTGTTGTTAGGCAAAATAAATGCAGGCGGCTGCATTTCTGTCCCCCAAGTCCAGCTCAGCCAGGCCCCTCTTGCTTCTATGGGGTGAGGGCGAATGCTGCTGCCTGGGGATAGCAGCCATGTATCTCTAGCGTGGGTTAGGAGCTGGGGAACAAGGGCTGCAGAGCGTGTCCCCAGCTTTGGCCAACTTGCTGACGTCCCTGGTGAGTAGGTCCAGATTCATCTTGATGTAGCATCGCCCAAGGAGATGGGACAGAGCAGAGAAACAGCCGCAGAAATGAGCCAGCCCCAGTGACTCGTGTCCCCGGCACAGCCTCTGGTGCTGGAGGCTGGTGAAGACAGGGCTGAGGAAGTGCGTCAGATATTGGCCTCGTTCATCCCCATCTCCCTCCCCAGAATCAATCATGGGTCCTGGCCAGGCATGAGGCCACCGGTGGGACAGAGCCCGGTCCCCAGGTTTTGAAAGCCCTGTTGCTCAGCATGCCCCATCGTTCATCTGCTGGCAGAGGGAGAGCAGAGTCACCCCAAAGCAGTCCCCAGGGACAGAGGGTGGAGGCACCTCTCTGACTTTTGAGCAAAGGTGCATTCAACAGATTCACCTCCCACATTGTTTCCCCCATAACCTCTCTCCTCCCTCCAAAGGCCTCCAAGCCTCTCCCTGGCCATTTGCTGACCTATAAGAGACCCATCTCAGCTCCTTCCCTCCTTCCTGGTGGGTCCAGAGTAGTGTGGGGGAGGCAGAGCTGGAGCCCCAGCCCATGGGACATCAAGGCTCTCACCCCTCCGCGGGTGCTCTTAGTGCCGCTGCACCGCAGCTTTACGTGGCTTCACCTCCTCTCTGTGTCCGCTGAGCATGGTTTGGCCATCGCTGTGCAAGAACAAAACAGCCATTTATCCGTGCTGCTGGTATATAGCTCCTACCTTTGTTCACCAGCGATGGACGGACGATGCCATGGAGGGAACAATTTGCTTCTGGTTTTTCTGGTTTTGATCTAGGGGTTGAAAGGAGCCCAGTGTGAGCAGACAAAGCCCAACCAGCACCCCAGGAGATACACATCTCACCAGCCCAACATGTGTGCATTTGCAGCACGGAGATGCCCAAGGCTGAGACTGGATCCTGTGCTCGTCCCTGTGTTCATAGGAGCTTTACTAAAATTCAGGCTCCCTCTTCTCGCCCTCCTGCCAGGAAAGCAGCTAGCAAGTTACTCCTTTTTTGCTGCCATGAGAGGGGAAATTTGCCGTGTCTCTCTCCATCTGTCTCTCCTCAAGATGAGCTGGGTGCGATGCCTGGTTTCCAGCCAAACCAAGGTGCAGTGCCGGGCCACTGTGTCCTGCTCTTGCGCTGGGTGGCTTCAAGCAGCGCAGCCTCATACTGGGACTGCTGGCGCCTCTGCCGAAGCTTTGCCACCGTCCGCTGCCAGCTCCTACGCTCGGAGCGATGCATGAGGACGCGCCGTCCTGGAGGGGGGCTGGGATGGGTGGGCTGTTAAAGGCAAGGTCAGCGTGGTGCAACCTTCCCTTGTCCCACTGTGCCCCGACTGACCCACGCCGGGGGCAGTGCTGGGGTCCGGCCTCACGAGTGGGTCCCCGCGTGGGCTCTCTGCACTGCCAAGAGCTGAGGTATGTGAGCATCCATCATGGGGAGTACCTGACCGCCTTGTAAAGGAGCTGGAGGAAGAGGACGAACCTGTGGAGCAGCTTCTGAGAGAGAGCACTGTAACACCTACCGAAAGGACACCAGTCCTGAGCTGGAGTGGGCAGCTCCCCAGCTACTGTGAGAGCCCTGATAAAGCTACAAAAGAAAAGCTGAGTTAATGATGTTTGTTGGCTTTTACTATGGAAGAGGTCCCAGGCTGGAGACTTTTTTTTTTCCCCGCATGGATGTGCCCGTGGCAATGGCTTTGGAATAAATTGTTGAAACGGATGGTAAGAAATGACCCAGACCAGGTGCTCCAGGTGTCTGAACTCCGGCTCCTGAAACCTGCTGCTGAGCGTGGCCTGGGACGATGGCAGACGTGACAGTGATGGTCCTAGCCCTGCCTGAGGTAGGGCTGGCAAATGGCGCGCACAACTGTACAGACCAGCAGTACCAGGCAGGAGGAGAAATGCTATAAATTGAAATGAGCTGACTTTCATCAAAGCTGGTTTTCTATTATTTTTTTCCCTAGCCACCCAGCCGATCAGCATACAGTAATAAGGCCACACAGCCAACTAGCATCCAATGATGCCAGCCAGCCAATCAGCCCCACGGCACTGTAGCTTCCCAGCCAATCAGCCGTGTGGCATTGTAACCTCCCAGCCAATCAGCCCTGCAGCATTGTAACCTCCCAGCTAATCAGCCATGAGCATTGTAACCTCCCAGCCAATCAGCCATGTGGCATTGTAATCTCCCAGCCAATCAGCCCTGCAGCATTGTAACCTCCCAGCCAATCAGCCATGTGGCATTGTAACCTCCCAGCCAATCAGCTATGTGGCATTGTAATCTCCCAGCCAATCAGCCATGAGCATTGTAACCTCCCAGCCAATCGGCCGTGCCCTGTGCGCCCGTTGCAGGCGCGGCAGGCCCGCGGCAGGCGGGTCACCCCACCCCGCGGGAGCCTGTCCCGGCCAGGCCGGCAGCCGGTGCCCAGGTTTCGCGCCTTCGTCCGAGACGGGCTCCACCGCTCCCTTGTTCCACCGTTAATTGCGCTCCATCGCTACGATTTTGTAACTTCTCTTTGAGTCCGAATTTTTCCAGCTTTCAGCCTCTTCTGTGTTGTTTTTGAGATACAGAATCTGTACGTGGCCTTCTCTCCGTTGCAGACCTTTTTCTTTTTTCCTGAAAAAGGGAAGTTGGTTCAGTGTGCTGTTTCCCACCAGTTTAATTCCTCCCTCCTCCCCTAGAAGACCATTCCCCGCCCAGAGGTATCTGCCTTCTAATTGCCGTTTGCAAACTGTGTTAAATGCAGGGAGTAAAAGGCTGGAGCGACGCAAAGGGGTCACGGCGTAACCGGCGGTTCCCTGCCCAGGGAAGAGGAGCGGGACCCCGGGTGACGGAGGGCAGGGGGACAAGCCCCAGCCCTGGCCTGGCTCCGGCTTCCCACTCGGCTGGACCCTGCAGCCCGCTCGCCTCCCCGAAGCCAGGGCAGACCCGATGCAAAAGGCTAACGGCAGCGTTGTTTACGCCTCGCTTTGCCATCATTTATTCATGCTCTTGTAAACTGCAAAATGATTCCCTGGTTATTTTAGCATCTCTAATTAAAGGGAGGGAGCTTCGGCGGCTGAGAGGGGGGCAGTCGGTCGGGGGGCTGCTTTCTGCTGAGCTCAGCGCCGTGGCAGCCAGGCCAGCCGGGGTAGATGCCACTCTCCAGCGTGGGGCCGAGTAACTTTTTGGAGTGCTCTGTGCTTTTACAGTACACGCCAGGGAGGCAAGAGACGACTGTTTCTCCTGGAAGCCGAGGGTCTTCCCCCAGCAGCCCATCCGTGTTTAATTGCCGGCCTGCACAGCAAATGCGTTTGCTGGAAGGGTGCAGAAATCCCCGTGGCAAGGCAGAGGCTCAGCACTTTGCTAATCTTATGGGGGCTGGGGGAAGGCAGCCCCGGCAAGCCAGAGATGTAACGTTGTGCGTGGGAGAGAGGGAACAACAGCTCCCGACAGCCCCAACTCTCTGGTTGGGTGCGAGGGGGAGTCCGGGTCTGCCCGATCCCAGCCTGACACCTGGGACCCAAGCACCTCGCTCCATTTTTCTCCCTTCCTTGCTGCTGCCCCAGACCATCTCCTTGTTCCTCCTGCCCCTCTGCTCCTGGGTGTCCCCTCTCCAGCCGTACGAAGGAGCTTCCCAACCTCCACCCTGCACCACAGACCCCATCCCCACAGCAGGGCTCGCTGGCTCCCCCCACTCATCCTCCCACCCCCCCAGCCTCCTGCCGAGCTCCTCCAGGACCCTCAGCCCTGCCAGGTCCACGGTGCACAGCAGGCAGAGGCAATGCGGCACGAGGTGCCCTGGGGAGGGCATGGCATGGTGCTGGGTGCGGGCATCCCTGATCATGGATCAAGGACGGCCTGGGGTTTTTCTCGGGGTTTGCTGTCCCCTTTGGCAGTGGACAAAGGGCAGAGAAGCTGCAGCACCCTGAGCATCCCCTGCTTTAAACTTACGCATCCCTGAGCGCATACGGAGACATATAGGCAAGCAGAGCTGTTCCTGTGTCAAAGTGAGAGTGAGAGCAGCCTTCCTGCACCTGATCTTTCAATTCAGCCCATGCTTGGGAAGGGGAGATGGTGTCTTTCACTCCTTGCATTTCTCTTTTGAGTACGCGGACGATTGCAGTCACACCTGAAGGAGGTCCCTGAGATTGTCAGTTCTGGAAAGTTTCATAAAATAACTGGCTGGCTAGTGAAAAGCAACTTCATTGGAGTTGAAAGAAGGGCACAGCAATAACTCAGCACTAATGAGTCAGTGGAGAAGCCACGGGGGATTTGAACAGTTGGATGGCAAAAAGCTCCAGCTCAAGCTTATGCTTTGTTGGAGACCTTACTAGGCACTCGAGAATCTAAAAATGGAGCTCAACTCCACAGGCAACCAAACCAAGGTATGGCTTCCCTTGCTTGCAAAGCCAAATATTTCATAAGGCAATGCTCTCTGCCCCTTTCTGGACATCGGATCCACAGGAATGCTAAGGAATAACTGTCCTGGGCAATAGATCCCCCTGCTCCTGAGTGCATCAAGGCAGGGGAGCTGCAGGCTACGTTACTCCCCGTGTCCTTTCCCTCCTGCCTCTGCTCTGAACAGCACCAGCAACACGGGAAAGGCAGAAGCCACCACACTTCCAACGAGTGCCTAGGGCTGGCGGCTGTAGCAGGCAGCTTGGCTGCCAATAAGCCCGGCTTTGGCTGTTTCGGAGCAGCAAATCCTCTGGGTGGCTGGAGCAGGAGCTTGGTGGCCGCCTGCACTCTGCTGTCTAGCTCCTTTCCCATTGTTAATTGGCCATAAAGCTTCTGCTGCACTTGTATATCTTCATCTGTCATCAGAAGGACTTCCTTGGTGCTCACTGGGTCTTGAAAAGCTCTGCTGTCATCTCTGCAAAGCTCAGCCAGCGTTACCCATGTTAGTGAGGGCACAACATTGACTGTTCGGAGTCAAAACAAAGTCGAAGAGGCACGGGAGCATCCAAGAGAGGGGAAGATGCCCAGGGAAAGGCAGTTTTTCTGCTGGGTGTGGGGTTTGAGAATGGTGGGGAGAAGAGAGCACCTACATGAAGGTGTGCAGGTGGGAGCAGCCAAGGAGATGGCATCCCCTTGGGCTGAGACATGGCACCTACCAGCACTTACCCTGTCTGCCACAAAACAAAGCACAGGTGCCAGGAAACCTGCGGAGAACATCTCAGCAGCATCCTTTTCCTCTCTCTTTGTTGAAGCTCTTGAATTTATTTTCTAGCACGAGGAAAGAAGGGTCTAGAGCAGAAGTCTTATGAGGAGCGGCTGAGGGAGCTGGGGTTGTTTAGCCTGGAGAAAAGGAGGCTGAGGGGAGACCTTATTGCTCTCTACAACTGCCTGAAAGGAGGTTGTAGGGAGGTGGGGGTCGGTCTCTTCTCCCAAGTAACAAGCGATAGGACGAGAGGAAATGGCCTCAAGTTGCGCCAGGGGAGGTTTAGATTGGATATTTGGAAAAATTTCTTCACCAAAAGGGTTATCAAGCATTAGAACAGGCTGCCCAGGGAAGGGGTTGAGTCACTGTCCCTGGAAGTATTTAATGTAGATGTGGTGCTTAGGGACATGGTTTAGTGGTGGACTTGGCAGTGCCAGGTTAACAGTTGGACTTGTTGATCTTAAAGGTCTTTTCCAAACTAAACGATTCTACAATTCTATGATTCTGTGATTCTATGAAAGCAGATTTCTTGCCCCACAGCACCTGCAACTTAAAGCTGGGCATCTGGATGAGGCGGCACCCAAAGAATTTCCCACGATATTGCATTGCACTGCTGCCTAACTGCAGTGTAGAGCCATGGGGGCTCCAGCCCCTTTGGTCAGTAAATTTTCTAGACAGGGACTCAAAATAAAATGCTTTCTGGGGCCAGCTTGAAAAATCAGCCCTTTGTGATAACACCAGTGCTAAGGCCAGAATGGCTGGAGTTGGTGGGTCACAGCACGGGCAGACCCCGACCACACAGCCTCCAAGCCGGGAGGGGAACCAGGGCTGCCAGCGGTAGACACTCAGCAAATGGCCGGGCTCAGGAAAGCGTGCGGTGAATTATTGATGTACCTGGTTCCAGGCTCTGAATGAGCAGCATCAGGGCTGAGCAGGAGGCTGACATTTCGCATCCTTCCCCAGGGAGAAGAGGTCTGTCCATGTTCTCCAGGAGGAGGAGAGTTCCCCCTTGCAAAATTCAAGGCAGTAATGAAATGGATAGGGAGAGGCAGAGAGGAATGGGGAGCAACAAATGTTCAGATGAAGAGGGAGAGGAAAAATAGATTGATTTGTCTTTGAAATAACATGCTAACCCCCCCAGAGACAGGCTGGCCAGCCACTGCACTGACCTTGCTTTGATTTGAGTCTGGATTATATGTTTTATGCAGTGAAAAGTCAGCTCGTTGGGAATGAATAACATCCCTGCTCGAGCTGAAGTCTAAAATCCTCTTTATTTGGCACTGTCTGGGGATGACGTAAGGACGGACACTCAAGGTTGTCACTAGGTGAGCTCTGCAGAGACTGCTGACAGAGGGACCGGACAAGCTGGGGTGCTGTGTCCCAGTTCTTGTGCGAGCTCACCCCTGCCTGAGCAGACCCGGCGACTGCGGGGAGACATGGGTGCTGGCAGAAACTCCCCGGCAATCGGGCTGCTGTAATACTGGAGCCCGCAGCCTCCATCATCATCAGAGCTTAAGATCCTGCTGGACTGGTCTCTGCCGGGAAGGTGTGCTTTACCTTGGGGCAGGAGGGTGCTTTGGGATGGTCCCTTGAGGTCCCTCTGTGCAGCCAGGGAGGGGCAAAGGTAGACGAAGCCCTTCTCATCCCCCCAGGTCCTGCCGCCGCCACAGCGAGCAGAGGTGATGGGCAAAATGCTGTGCTCGCAAGCGTTCCCTGTCACAACAATCCCTTATGGAGAGTGAAATGTCCTTCAGGGTTAAAGAAATGGGGACATGATTCCTGGGGAAAACGTCAACAAACCTGTGTGTAGGTGCTGCCTGCGGCCAGGCCCTGCCACCGGTTAGCACTGATTATCTTGAACAAGTCCAGCGGCAGCAAGGAACACCTCAGCCTTCAAGGAAAACCTCTTCCTGACCTTCATCGATTAGCATGTGGCTTATTCTCTAAAATGGAGCTCTCTCATTGCAGTAGCTCTGCCTGCTCTCACTACCTGCCCGAGATCTGATTCCTTCCCTCCGAGTGCTGCGAAGGAGACCTTGGGCTTGGAGGTACCTCGTGGCATAGCAAAGGTGCATAAATATTTCCTGTTCCCTAATTGCATCGCCCTGTTATTCCAGGAAATGTACTCCTGCTCTGTCAGTAAGAGTAAATAGGAGATCTCTGCAACAAGGGAGTAACCAGTAATGGTCTAGATGTGACTGAACTGCAGATAGAAAGGAATTGGGTTTAGATTCTCAAAGCGCTGAGGATAACAGAGTAAGAAACCTGAACTCTGAGATCTGTGAGCTCTGCTCTTCCTCAGAGGTTTGTCACTTAAAATTAGACAGGACAAAAGAACGGGAATGTATTTCTGGGGAAAATCCTGGGACGGTGTCCTGCTGGACACAGCAGCAAAGCCACAAGCCCCAGCAGGGCAGCAGCGCTCTCCCCATCGGCCCCGCGCTGTGCTGGTCCCAGGGGTGCTGCCATCACCCTCTACTGAAGCAGAGGCTGGCGAGGAGTCAGCTCCCTGGATTTTGGGGTGCCGACTCAGGCAATATGTGCTGAAGGACCTCGCTTTAACGCAACCCCACCTAAGAGCACAGCAGAGCTCCCTGGCAGTCAGCACTGCCTGTGCTTCTTCATCTCCTCTCCCAAAGGCCGAGTGTGCCACAGGCCCCGGTATTTTCTCTGCATCCAAGGATGCTGCAGCGATGCGTGGGACGAGCATCTTTACTACAGGGCTTTAAAAGCGAGAGCAAACCCTGATGCCCACTGAAGGGTAGGGCACTGCTATCTGCTCTGCTAGCCGGTGTGAACCCGAAGGTGATTTGTGGGTTATGCTGGGTGTTAGATTTGTGGGTTAGGCTGGGCGTTGGGTTAGGCTGGGCGTTGAGACCGCGTACCCCAGGGCTTGCAGCAGGAGCGGTCCCCGGTTCCCGCCGGACACCTCCGGGGCGCGGGGCCACGTCCATGCCCCTTTGCTGCCTCCGACTCAGCACCAGCTCCTTGCGCTCGGCTGGCCTCGACACCCCCTCGCCCCCAGCGCCGTGGGGACGGGCAGCCGCGGGGCTTTCCCGCTCCCCGCCCTCCGGGCACGGGGGACGCAGCGCCGCCCGTGTGTCCCACCCCCCTCCCCCCGCCTGGGGACACAGCCGGGAGGGCACCGGGGCGGTCCCCCGGGGCCACCCCCTCCCCGCCCCGCGGAGCCGGACGCCCGGCACCCCGGCAGGGGCAGGCCGGAGCGGGGGTCCGGCTGTCGGCGGGGGCGGGCAGGGGGCTGCGGAGCGTCCCGCCCCGGCGGGGGCCGGCTCCCGGCCGGTGGGACCACCCCCTCCAGTCTCCACCCCCGGTCCCCCCGCTCTCCTCCCTCCTCCTCCCCGTCTCTCCTCCCCTCGCCCGGCTCAGTCGGTCGCAGCCATGGCGGAGGGAGGAGAGGGAGAGGAGCTGCTCCGCCCGCCGCTGCCCGCCGGCGCCCCGGGCCCCAAGCGCTTGTGCTCCCGGGCCTGCCCGGCGGGGGGCACCGGGGCCGCGCACCCCCGTCCCGGGGCCGCGGGGGCCGGCGCGGGGCCGGGCGCGGGGGCCAGCGGGGCCCCTCCGGCGCTGGCCGGTTGCTGCCCCGCGGCGGCGGCGGGGACGGCGGCGGCGGGGGCGGCGGGGACGGCGGCGGCGGCGGGGCCGGGGGGCGCCGGCGGCGGCGGGGCGGGCAGCCTGCTGCAGCCCGAGTCGCTGCTGGACGCGGCGGCCAAGCGGGTGGCGGGGAGCTGGGCCTTCGAGCGGGTGGAGGGCCGCTTCCAGCGCATCCCCGAGCCCGTCCAGCGCCGCATCGTCTACTGGAGCTTCCCCCGCAGCGAGCGGCAGATCTGCATGTACTCCAGCTTCCAGCCCGGCCGCGCCGCCGCCGCATCCCCCGCCAGCGCCGCCGCGGGGGGACCCTCCGCCGCCGCCGCTCCCCCCGCCCCGGCCGGCGAGGAGAGCCCCGCCGCCGGCCCGCCGCCGCCCGCCGCCCCCGCCGCCGCCCCCGCCGCCGCGCCGCAGGGCGAGGGGCTGCCCTTCCGCCGCGGCATCCGCCTGCTGGAGACTGGCGCGGTGGACAACGTGCTGCAAGTCGGTGAGTGCCGGGACGGGGCCCCCGGGGGCTTGTGTGTCGCCCGTCCCCTCCAAACACTTCAGCCTTTTGTCTGGCGCGGTTGTGGTTTGACAGGAAAATCCTGCCCCGGGGGCAGGGACCGCCTTGTGCTCCTCTGGGAAGGTGCCGGCCCTGGGTTTGGGGGGTGGGAGGGCTGGGGGTGACCCCCCAGCCGCCCCCCCCGGTGAGGTGCGTGTGCCCGGGTGTCACCGGCAGCTGCCCGCAGCGTGGACGCCGTCCATCCAGCCCGAGTGGGAAAATAAAGCCAGTTCCCCCCCCTCCCCCCCCCCAAGCGCCCGTCGGGGATTTGTATGGAGGGCACGCAGCCCTGCCGCCCCCCCCGCCCCGCCCCGCCGCCGGGTCCTTCTCACCCCTGAGCACCCACACCCACGGGGGTCCCTCTCACCCCTAAGCACCCACACCCACGGGGGGGTCCTGGCCCTTTATGTTGATAAACATAATGCATCTCTCCAACAGCTCTCAGTGTTTGCCTTTGTCTTCTCCATCAGGGGCTCTCCCCCCTTGGAAAATCTCTAGGGGGGCATCTGCCCCCCGCTTTCCCCTTCCCAGCCCCCTGCACGGGCACCTGCAGCGAGGCCGGCTGGCGGAAGGCGAAGGGAACGGTTGGGGTGACAAGTTGGGTACCACCGGCGGGTACCACCGGCGGCCTGGCACGATGCGCGTTTCGGGGATGGATGCGCGCGGCCTTCTCGCTCTCGTTCGGTGACGAAGGGGCCGTGGGAATGATGGTGGGAATAATGGCATCGTGTTTTCTCTCCATGGGCAGGTGGCTTTTGTGTGCGCTGGCAGAGGGGGATTGTCGGAGAGGAAATGTTGTTCCTCTTCCCCCATCCTTCTAGTCCCTGTCCCCATCTGAAATGCGCCTTATATCTGTATATATTTAAAGAGAAGCAAATTGTGGTGTTTTACATAAAATAATCCGCTCCTGGTTGTTATTGGAAGTGATTGAAATGCGCGTTCCCATTAAAATGACATTAGGCTAGAATTTGTTTTGCAAATGCGAAATGTAAATTCATTTTGTGCCAGGGTATGGCGTGAATGAGTGAAGGGAGGGTGGTTTTTGTTGTAAGGAATGGTTAGTTCGGCTGTGTTTATTTAAAGAGCCCTCCTTCCTTTTGGGGAGAAAACAGCTTAAAAAAAAAAATCCCATTTGGTACAGTTTACATTCAGAAGAGCATTATCAAAACATTTTCCATTTGAGACATGAAAATAGGAGACAGCAGAAGAATTATCCTTCCACCTCTGAGGATACGCAGTGAAAATTCCTGTAGCACAAAAGGTTTTTCTCTGAGGATACGATTACACCCTTTTTTTTTGGATGAATTAATATTTTCTAAGGGCTGCGTTAAGATGATTAATTATTCTAAGTCTGTTTAAAACACTTTGAAACTCAAAACCAAATAATTTTTTTTAGAAGGAGAGGAGTAGCTCTGCAGGAACTTTAAAATTAGGAGGGGGGAAAAAAATAATAGCTTACTGTGGGTGATGCTTCATTGACCTGCCCACCAAGGTGTGGATGCAGCGAGCAGCCGGTGTGGGAGTGGGAGATGGAGGTAACGGTTGCCTAAAACCAGGGCTGGTTATGTACAAAGGAATTTTCTTTTTTAATGAGTTTTTAAATTTATTTCTCTTTGAAACGTGGCCCTGATGAGGCTTTAGCCAACGCTGTGAAGGATCTGGGTGAGCGCTGGGGTCAGGTGGGTGCGGGACACGCAGAGCAGTCCCATCCCAAAGTGACGTCCAGCCCTGGCATCCAGCATCACGCGTGCCCCGTCTCCCTGCGCTTCCCGCTGCTGCTTTGGGCGAGCCAGAGGACGGGGAGGACGGCCCCGGCTCTGGCATTTCATATCCCCTGACAAGTCTAAACCATCTCCCCAGCTTTGAAATCGGAGCTCGCGCCCATTGTCCTCCGAACCATCAGCTTTTTAGATGAAGCAGCATGTTCTGGAAGCGCTCGCCGCAAAGTCGGCGGGTGATTTATCCCTTGTTTTTACAGCCCGAAAGGGGCGCGCGGGATGCTCGCCGTGGGAGTTTGCCTTCGGAGCGGGGGGGTCGGGTCTTGGCTGTAGCGTGGCTCCTCTTCGCATGGCAGCGGGTGGGTGATGCGGGGTCGGACACCTCTGGTTTTGTCCCCAGAGCAGCCCTGTCACAGCAGTCCCTTGCAGCCCTGAGACGGAGGAGGAAGATTTACATCAAACAAAAGGCTGTGAAGGGCTGCGTGTTTATCCGGGGTGGACAGGAGGCATAGCTGAGATGTCCTCTGCCAACTTTCCACATCCATGCTGCGGATGCTGCTGGAAGGTGAGGTGGAAGAGCTCCAGCCACCAGAGACACAAACACTTTGTGGCTGCGTGTGTGTGTTTGCAATTAAGATAGGAACTTGGTTGTCGGCTTATATGGGAACCATTATGTCTTGGAAAAAAATAAAACCCCAGCACTGGCTTACTTGATGCTCACCAGCGCTAAATCAAAACTACTGTTCCCCTCTAAGGATCTCTTTAATGGACACTGCCAGCTCCCAGCGTCACGACCTGAGGCTTGCACAGTTGAGATTTGCTGTGAATAAAAATCAGATGTTTGTACAGTCGTGTTTCTGACTCAGACCTGTGAAAAAGTAAGGATTGTACGGATATGAAATTCCTTCTCCCTGTGGTTGGAAAAATCTCTTTGAAAAATTGAAAGCCAAAATCCAAGAGGAATGGTCTTCTGGAGATGGAACATGGTGTGGAGGGGTGAGGGTTGTACTCGTGGGGACAAACTGCTTCGGGCTCCCTCGTGCTTACAAAGCTGGCAGGTCCAAAAAAACCCATATATGCCACATTATCAACCAATAATTCCTTCATGCTTAGTAAAACTTAAATGAGGCTTAAACCCTGATCTCACTGGAGTCATTAAATTGATTTTTTTTTTTTTCCCCCTGCTCAAAGAAAGATCTTGGATGTTGAACACAGGCATCTTTGTCTTCTTAAAAACTGCTTTATTATTATGTGTACAGATCCTGTCTTTGTGTGTGTGTGGTGTGTGGGTTTTTTTTTTTCCTTTTAATTTTTAGACAAATGACAAAAGCATGCAGGAAAGGAATGCAGAAATGCCAGGCTTAATATAAAGCATGCAACTGCACTGCATGCTGGGAATCCTAAAGGATACAAAACCTTTAACGACGGCGGTTAATTTTTAACAAGTTCACTCACATAAATATTTATGAACAAAAGTTTTTACACCATTATCTCTTGGTTCTTGGAGAGAGAAAAGACCTTTGGTGGATTTTGACAGTACGCTGTGATCCAGCAGAACAAATTCATGTTTCTCGCTTGCGCTCCCCAGTCTGGTATAATACAGTTTGCCCTCGAGTTGTCGCGGCTGCCCATGGGTGGGCGAGTGTCCGTGGCAATTTTAGGTGGGAATTCTCCTTTTTCTGAAGCATCGAGCTTTGTGTTCCTTGCGTTGTAACCAACCACTTAGGAATCTATATGGTGTGTGCTGCCTATGGCTCCTTACCCACAGATAAGCCTTTGTGCCCTGATGGGGAGGTATGCGGTCCAGCCATAAGTACATAGGCAGAATTTACTTTTGCTGTTAGAGTAACAATGAAGCAGGGCTTTAAAATGCACTGGCTTTGTAAACACTTGGAGGGAACCTGTTTTTTTCAAACCTGCAATTAATCATGAATATTTTATCTGATGCTTTGCAGGTCAGTCCTGGGTACCTTCCCGTGGTTCCTAGTCCCATGATTAAGCTGCACGTCCAGGCGCAGGGGGTTTTCTGACCCTGCTTCAGCAGCCTTCTGCCTGGGCAGAGGTTAAGATAGACCTGATACCTGTAAATGCCTTTGGCATTTTAATTGGAGGAGTTTTGATTTGGAAGGTTTTTGTTACACTATGGTTTTCAGCTTTTCTCGGTGTGTGTTTGTAATGATGCCTGTTGAAATGCAGCTTCAGAGGTAAAAATACTGATGGGTTCCTATGCTCTTAACGTGGTTGAAATTGCTTTTAATTTTTTTTTCCAAAACTACTTTTAGGTTTTTTAGATTTTTTTTTTTTTCCTAAAAATGCTCGCTTTTAGGCAAGCATTTGGTTTCCCTCCCCTGTGACGTGGTACAGGGCAGAGTCTAAATTTGTATCCAGTTGTTTTTAAAAGTCTAGGTGGTGTGGTGCTTTATGGAGTTGTTTATTTTGGGGAAAACACTTTGATGGAGCTCTCTAGGGCCAGTTGTGGTTCCTTTTGTTTTGTGTGAAAATCAGTCTCCTCCTGGGTCTAGGTTTAAGGCTGTATCCAGCGGGAGCAGGTTTGGAAGGAATGCCATGAGTCATGAAATGTATTTTTTTCATGTTGAAACCTGGTGTCCCATGTCAGGGTGCTGCTAAGGGAGTTTAGTTTTTCTGTATCCTCTTAGTTTTTGGGTGGGGCAGTTGTTGTACAACATGTTTCCAATTTGCTAATTAATTTTTGCTTTATTTTTCTTTAAGGGTAGATTACTTTATCCTACCATGTATATTAAAATACTTTAAACCACATAAAAGGGGCCAGCAGAGGTTCATTAGCCCTATCATGATGGAAACTGTTGAACACTTTAAATATACATTAAGCCCTTTATGTTTCTAATTATTTTTTTCTTAACATATATAATTAAAAGGAAGGATTATTAGGCATTAAAACTTACAATCTGTTTATTGCTGCTCCCTCATAGGTGAGATATTTCTTGAGCATGTTCTGGACTGTATTACAGAAACTGGAACTGGGGATGATGAAAACCACCAGAGTTTCTTGCTGGTCGTGCAGGGAGAGCTAGGAAAACTTTGACAGCTGGAATTTTAACTTTGTGTTTGTTTTAGCAGATTTATTTATTGGCTTTTGAGTCTCTTTTTTAAGAGTATAAACAGACCCTCTGAAGCTGGGATGTCTTTTTAACTGGATGGTTAATTACTCCAGGCAAAACGATGCTAGCTTAAAGAGGCTAGAGACCTGAAAAATAAAGCACAAGAAATTAAATATTTGGTTTTGGCTTTAAGAATAAATAGGTTTGAAGCTTTTTTCGGAGAGAAAGTGTGACCAGCCCTGGTTTCTGGCAGGCAATAGGAGTTTGTTCTCAGCTTACCTACGCTTTTTATAAAGCTTAGCCCAGGTGAGACACGGGATTTCTCTGCTTCCAACACACGAGTCATTTACAGCAGACTTTAATTTTGCTCACATCTAGAGGAAATCTTTTAGGAAATATTTAACTGTGCTAAAACTGCAGTAACATAAACCACATGTGCCTGCGTGCTTTGTTTCTGAAGCTTTGTGCGAGGGAATGTGCTTTGCTGTTATTTGACGCTCGCTTTGATGTTAGATGTTTTATGATTAGTCCCTCTAACCTCAGATAGGACTTTTGGAAAACTTAAATGAGCTCGTCTATCCGATTGCTCTGTAAAGTGACATTCAGCTGTGAACCATCTCTTGTGGTGTGTCAGCTTTTAATTTTCTTTGGAAATATATATATTAAAAAAAAAAATCTTGGTAGCATTAGGGTGGAAGAGAGAGTTTGTGGGCTTATGCGTTTCCTTGGCGTATACGTGAACCTAGCCCTGGAGGAGGACCTGGTCCATGGGGGAGGTGGCGAGTCTTCGATCATTTGGGGGTTACGTCCTGCTCCCCTTCCCCAGCGGGAGACCTGCTCCCCTCTGGGGTTAGCTTGGATGAACGGTGTGGCCAGCCTTGTGCTTGCGTTTAATTTTTGGGGGTTTTGCATTTAGGTTACACGGAAAGCTCTGTGTTTAGCGGTGGTGCAAGTTTTGCATTGCCCCCCCTCATGTGGGTGAGGAGCTGAGCGGGGATTTTGGGAGGAGCAGCATCTCCTCACCCTCTCAAGGCAGCTGAGCCCGGGGATTTTCAGCAAGAGGCCAAGGCTTGTTGCTGCATGACGATGCTTTGTACTTCACGCGGGTGACTTTTCTTCTGGAGATGTAGGGGTGTTGCTGTTTCTCCCATGGGTGTGAGGCGTTGATTTCTGTTCCTCTGGCCACGCTCTGAGGAGCAAACCTTGCATAAGATCCTGGGCGAGGCAGTGGGGAAGGAGCCTTCGCTTGCTCCCCCGTCTCTTCACGCTGCTTGTTTCTTCTGGTGGGCCCTGGGTGAGATTTGCTGGGGACCTGGGGAGGTGGGTGCTGGGGTCTTCTCCTGGCTTTGCTCAGCAGGAGGCAGGTGATGGTTGAAGCTGTGTTTCCCCACTGATCTCCCCATCTGTGGCTGGCGTGGATGACTTTTTATTTTGCAAGGAGCTGGGGCTGTGCAATAGCTATCTTGAAGGTATTAAAATGAACTTCTGGTATGTCCTACCTTACATTTGATGCTGTCTTGAAGAGGTTATGTCATGGGGTTGTCATACTCCTGGTTTTCTGGGGATGAGAGGAGGAAAGCGGCTCCCCTGAGTAACTAGTTCCTGCCTCTGCTGAGTCTTGGCTTTCTTTGGCATCGGCATCAATAGAAACCGATCAGTTTTCCAATGAAATAAAAAACTCAAAGACACCAAACCTTGGCTATGTTAATAAGTGCCGTGAGACAAGTCTACCTTTTGGATGGAGCCAGTTTTGGAGCCAGGACGTGCAGTGGTGGTGGGGAGCTCTCCCTGTCCTTCGGCAGAGCTGCCGCGGCCCTGAAGATGCTCTCCTGCGCGCTTGGAAGAGCAGGACTGAGACCCGCTTAATTTTTGACCTGGCTTTCACAAGGGTCGGGTCTGATGTCCAGGCTTGACCCCTGACTTCTTGTGCCTTTGCAACGGGAGTTGGGAAAGGGCCTGATAACTTCTCACAGGGAGACAGGTCCTGCAAAACCACTTCTTGGGAGATGTGGTGGGGAAAGCATCTTCATGGTTTTACAATGAAGAGTCCCAGGAGCAAAAATTCAATTTTTCAAAGGCTTTTTTTTTTTTTAAATCCTGATGTTTAAACATGAATAGATTCCACTTGGTTGGTGTGGCGGGTGTGTTTTATCAAATGCCGAGGATTCACCTGTGCACGACACCACCGCATTTCTCTCCAAATGGATTTTCTAGCGCTGCGTTTTAAGAGCATTTGCTTTTTTGTCTCAAGCTTACGGCTTAGGATTTTGTGCAGGATTGGGATTAGTCCTTGTAAAATGGTGCATTTGAAGTAATGCACAAATTAATAAAATCCTGGGCTTTTACTTGTCGCATTCTAGGTGCACGTTGCCAGGGATTTTTTTTTTTTTTTTTTTTGGGGCATTTCTCACATCATTAAAAACAAAGCCACAAATGTGCTTAGGAGGCAGATCTGCCTGGATGCCAGCTCGGAAAGGTTGCATGCAGATAAGTTGGTCCAGCTTGTTGCCTGCAAATGGCCTGCTGCTGTCACCCCTGCGTTAAAATGGGAGAGGGGGCTTGCGATGGCCGCTTATCGCCGGACGCCCGTAACGAGCTGCCTGCACCTACACCACCCAGCTCGTTTGACCAGGGGCTGCTAATCGCGACGGAGGTTCGTTCAGCGGGATGCGTCGTGGTATCTGGCTGGCTGCTGCCTGGGCACCTGGAGACGGTGCCCGTGCCCCCCAGCTGCCGGCGGGGAGGGATTCCCGGTGGGAATGCTGGAGACTCGGTGTCTGGGACCTTGGCAAGGTCAGGACAGGCTGTGCCTCCGCTCCGGATGCCGTCCAGTAGCCCTGGCCTCCATCCTTCAGCTGATGGCGGCGTGTGGGTGACTGCTCGGGACGCCAATAATAGCCATTACTCATTATTGGTGTTATGTGGTTTTTAAAGGCAGGGATCGCAGGAGGTGCCGCGTGCTGCACCCTGGCTGTGGATGTGCGGCTGCCTTGATGAAGATGAGTGCCCTGTCAAAGGGGTGGCAGAGCAACAAATGGGTTCCCAAGATAAATAAAATTTGCATTAATGAACTACAATGGCTTTGGATGCCAAATTAAAAGAAGTGTTTCTGGAGGATGAAAAATAAATGTATTTTCTGTCTCACTCACTGGGTCTCGTCTCTTTTGATTTTCTTTATCATCAGAAAGAAATTTTTAATTTTTTTAAAGCCAGTTGTGTTTATTTTGGTAACAGTTCATTGGCTGCTCTGTGTACAGAAGCTTTCTCTTGAAAGTACTGAAACTATATTAAAAGTGCTTTTGGCTGTCATCTTTTATTTTGCTTCTCCTTCGTTCTTTTCCCAAAGCTGGGTCGTTGCTGTATCAAATGCTCTGAAACTGTCTGGTAGCGTTTTCCCTGTGGTGCTCTGTATAAACTGGAAATAAAAAGGGAAGAAATTGCAGGATTTGGATTTCTGCAGCTTTTTTTTTTTTTCCCCCTCTGTGTGTGTGTGTGTGTGTGTGTGTCCCATTGAAGTCTGAGCAGCTGTCTCCATCCGCACAGCCCGCCGATGGCATGCACAGATCTGTTTCGTGTGATTAAAAGAGAAATAATACCCCAGTGTTCAGAGAGGGGCCGGGGGGGCAAGCGAGCGCCCCGGGAGCAGCGCTTCTCCCCTCCTGCCTGCCCCTGCCTGCTTGGCCCAGGGTCCAAGGGAGCTGGCAGCCTGGCTGCTGCTCCCTGCATCCTTGCGGCTTTATATCCCTGGGAAAGAAGCGTCCCATCCCATTTGTGGAGAGCTGCCCTGCTGCAGCATTTCCACCCTGGGGTGGCTCCTCCATCCTGTACCGGCGACCTGCAGAGGCCCTGGGGTTCTTATTCTATTCTAAGGATGTCGAAACATTTCGGCGGCGCTGCAGCCGCTCGCTACCGGCGCACTTTGAAAAATACCCAGCAAGTGTCGAGCATCTGTCTGCGAAGGGGGAGGAATCCCCCCCCCCCGTTATTATTTTCTCCCGATTGTCCTCGCTTGGTGTGGCTTTGGCTATTATGGGTTTGTAAAATAGAACTATATATGACCTTTTATCTTACAAGAAATAGGTTAAGCCATTTTTAAAGAAAGTGATGGAGTCAGCAGTGCTGCTGAAGGAGCTGCTTTCGCATGGTTGATAGGCTGTGAAGCCGTTCAATGGACTTTGGTTTCAGAGACAATATCTGTTTAAATTAATCTTTGTCAGATACATGCCACTGCAGACAATTCAAATTCCATTTGCTTTCTGATCTCATAACAAAAAAGCACCTTACACTGGTTCTTTTATCATAAAATTAACTTTTGTCTGTGTGTCCTGGAAACAGGGGTGGCATAAAATCTAGTTAAAAGGCTCTGTTATAGGAGGATTCTGTTTCTTTGTACAAGGCAGACTTTTTTTTTTTCCTTCTTTCCCCTGCGTGCATTTAAAAAGAAGACGAGTGTTTGAGATGGATTAGGGAGAATGCCAGCAGATGGACCAATTCTGTTGTTGCTGCTGGCAACCATCTAAGCAGCCATTTTGAACAATGCTGATACCGGGGTACTGATAACACAAAGATGAGGATGGGATAAATACCCAGCTAGTCCCTTTCTCCCCGCCTGCTCCTCCTCCCTCTCTTTCACGCCGTCGCTGCAGCCCTGTTATTAGAGAACCTGATTGTTTTCAGAGAAATGCTTCATCCTCTTAGCTTGGTTGGTGGACGTCTAGCGTTGCTTATCGCCTTGATTTTCCTCGTGGTTGTTGGAGACACTGGCAGATCGGCCTCTTCCAGGAGTGCCTGCTGCGTGGGTCCTGGGGGGAATGGGATGTTTGGGTGCTTTGCAGTCCTGGTGCTCTTTCCTCTACCCTAATAAAGCATGGGGGGTTTGGTCCTTGCTGTATAAGTGGAGATAATTTCCTTCCCTCCTTGTGCACTTTTTAAGTGCTTAATTACAAAGTGTGATGGCATTCGGTGGGTGGATTCTAGGGTTTCCGGAGGTTCACCGTGACCTCAATGAGTCTGAGATCTCCTTTACGCCAAAATGATTAGTATGGGGCTGTGATTGCAAACTGAGGGTATCCCCTTTGCCCATATACTGGTCTCCCCTTCCCCTTCTCCCACTCGTGTTGTCTGCTGGCTCTTAGCTATCTGGGCCACGTTCATGTTGTGGACGTCCTGCTCTTGGAGCTTCTTAAGGTCTGTACTGATACCTGTTTGGGCTGCTGGATTTTTAGCACTGGAATCAGTGGCCTTCTATCTCTCTGTTTTGTTTCCCATGTCTAGGGAAATAACCCTTTCATGGATCAAGAAACCCCAAGCAAGCTTCATTCTTTTCCTAGCAAATGACGAAAAGGCTGTTTTGTGTTTTGCAGGAGGACTTGGGCCAGGATGAGGATGGGGTTGTTCTGGGAAACCTGCTGGGCTTTGCCCTGACCTCGCTGTAGCATAACACGGTCCTGAGCGTGTGATCCTCAGGGCCGGTCAGGGGATGCAGCATAGCCTTGGCCATTCGGTACAAGAGCATCCATGGGGCATGGAGGAGCTCGGTAGAGCTGTAGAGCATCTTGGATGGGAGAGGTGCCTTTGGGATCTGGGGTTCGGGGTTGCTGTAGGAAGAGCAGGGGTGGTGGGGTGGGAGGCGGTTAGTGGGTAGTCTTCGGTTGCAGTTTGGTGTCCAAATGCACTGTCTGTAGGAAGGGCCAGTCCCTAAGTCCTCTCTAGGTAAGGCTGCCACGTTGTCTGCTGCAACTCCTCTGCAGTGTTTCTACCATCTGGGAGCGTGAAGTGGCCCAGGCTGGGGCTGAGCCAGGCAGCCAGAGCAGGCACGGTGACAGGAACGCCATCCAGTATTTGTCCTGCTGCCTCTGGTTCTTGGTGGACTGCTTTGGGTCAGGGATTTGCAATTGATTTCCAAATTGCACGTCTTTAAAGGGTTCCTGGAGCCGCAGGGCCCTGCGTGGGGAGCTGAAGGCGAGCAGCAGTAAGCTGGTGTGTTCTTGCTGCCTTCCTTGCACAAGTCTGCAGACCTGAAACAGGTCTTTCAGAAGTTTCACAGTCTGAAACCTTTGCCTACTTACATTGCAGCATCTCTGAGACCTTTGTGCCTGAGGTGATGCTATTCCTTCTCCAATAGTTGCTCTTTTTTCCAGTTAAAATTTCTTTGTGGTCAAAAACTGTACAAATAGATTTCAAATAAATCTGTATGTACATATACACATATATCTAATTATACACAGTAGATGAAACTTTACTGTAAAATAGCAGATGTAAGAATTAAAAAAGGAGTTGGGCAAGCATTTTATGGTTTCCTTTTTTAATTTGTCCCCTGGGTCTGTTACATTTTGAGGTAAATCTTATGTTATACTTTTTTTCCTGTTGGGAAGTATCTTCTCCCTCTTGAGTCTTCCTTCTTTTAGGCCTGCCTTATTTCATCCATAAGCTGTGGACTAGCCATATTTGGTGTACTTGCTAAAATAAGGAGCATCTATCCTGAAAGTTGAAAAATGTTGTTATGGTGGGTTGGGAAGTTCTTGAGGTCAGCTGAGCTCTCTGAAGACTTGGACTGAGTGACTGGGGGTCTCAGCAGGTTGGCTGTCTCGGAAGTCAGCTGGCATCATTGACAGATGCTTTTAGTGTGCTCAGAGAGCTCCAGCACCTGGTGTGGTCCCCAGCCACCTCCTCTTGTGGTGGCTCCTGCTGTGTTGCTCGACCTCTTGCGTTAGGAGATAGATTCTGGAAACTGGAGGATGGGTGAGGAAAGAGTGAGGAGATACCTTCTGCTTTGAAAGGTGGTAAGTGGGATGATGAATCGTGCTTTTCTGCCCCTTCGGCTCATGATGAGGTTGGACCCTAAAAGCTCCTGCAGGTTTTGATGGGGAGGAACTGTGACCAATGTGTGACCAAACGTGATGGTGAGCTTGGTGGCTTGTGGTGTGCTGCTTCTGTTCACTTGCTTCCCACTGTGGAAAATATTACTCACCGACAGGTGCAAAGCAGGTGGTTGCAAGGATGACCAAGAACAAGCAGTGAGTTTTGGAGTGCTTTTAAGCTATGTCCTCTGAAATGGTGCAGAGTGGAGCTTAGCCCCTTGGCTCTTTTCTAGAGCCCCCTAGATGGCATGGAAGTGTGCATTGCCTCCCCTTCCTAGAGCTCTCTCCATCTCTTACTTGTCTTGAGTTTGACTCAAGTCTGCTTCAGCTTCACAGATCCCATGCCACTACATAACATTCAGGTTCTTTGGCTAAACTCCCCTCAGGTGTGCTTGATAGCAGCCACTTTTTTTGAGATTGAGGAGCGTGTTCAGACAGTGGTTTATGAGGTTGCTGCTTTCAGAGCCAGGACACAGCACCTTGCTGTTAAAACCTGCCCAGAGCCCTCTGCGGTGCAAGGACAATGGCTTCTGAAACCGTCTCACCAAGTGGATGGTGAAAGGCAGCACGTATCCTTGCTTTCTGCTGCTCTAGGGTTGGGGTGGATGAGGAGGTAATTGGCAAGGTCAGGCTGTTCTCATGCAGGTGAGGTGTACTGGGAGCAAATAGCTGCCTCCCAGTTTGGAAGTTACTGGTTATTTGGGAAAAGATGGTTTCTGGTCACTGTGTTGCTGGGGGGATGTGGAAAGAGTGGGTATCTTCAGGTGCATCACCCTGTCCACTTTAAGTCACAGCTCTCATACAGTGCAAACATCCATTATCTCTAAAACTCAGCACGGTGACTTAGTTTGAAAGATTCCCCTGCCTTGTGCCTTGCTTAAGGTGGAGGTTATTTGCCGGTGGCTCGTGGTGGGCTGCCTTTCCCGTGGGGTACCTGAGGGGCGGAAGGGGAACTGGAAGTGTGTTATAAGTGGTGCTGTGCTTGCTGGGAGAGGGGGCAGAGGGAAATTTTGCTCTCTTGCCTTTCTTTCTGTGTAATCTGCTGTTACCTAGGCCCTGGAAAATCATAAAAACTTAGGAAAACTGGGCAGGATAAAAATGATTGGTTAGGTGTTCCTAGCCATGGCTTAGCTCCTCGCCTTCCACTATAGAAAAGAGGCGGGGTGATGGGGGGGAATGACTTAATGGGAATTGTCCAAATTTGGGGCTTTTGCTTGAAAGCACTAGTTTTTCAAGAAGGGTGAGCTTCTGGGTAATGAGGGCTTTTCCTGAAACGACTGATGCTTTGTTATCATTTTGCACTTGAGTAATGCATGTGAAGTAAGGCTTAGGCAAAAAGGACCAAGCCAAACGAAGTCAGCGCAGGGAATCGGAGTTCTGTTACGCTGGAGACCTGCTCCTGGGCGAATGGAGGGTTCGGACGTCGCGTGTTCGCTCTGCCGACGGTATCGTCACCCGGCGCTGCTGGTGGCACCCAGCACCTCTGCGGATTTGCAGAGGGGCTTAGCAGGCACGGCTGCTCCTCACGTGGGGATGCCATGTTTTGGTGAGCATCCCGAACAGGAGATTGCCATGGGCGATCATTCGCTCTCTGCGTTCCCTGTATCTGAAGGAGGCACAAGGCAGTGGTGAGGTTTTCCCTTGTCTGCCTGCCTGGTTTTTGGCTTGTTTCTGGTGGCTTCTAGCAGCTCCTAGCTCAGCCCAGAGCCTGTGGTTCAAGCACTGTGGGAAGGACTGATGCCCGAGGGGTTTTTTTTTATTCCCCACCCGTCCCCACACCCACACACTGCTCAGCCACACTAAGGTTTCCTGGACTGTGAGGTTTGAAGAGCCATTAACCTAAAAATGCCCTGAGTAGGAAGAAAATGTTTCCAAGGTCTAAAAATCTTGCAAAGCTTCTGAAGTGGGAATGGGAGCTGTGGTTTGCCTGAGCAGCTTTTCTTGCTCCTGGCTCTGCTGTGAACTGGCTTCGCTTTGTTGGGTGCAAGGGTATGTTTGGGACCTTGCAGAGATGGGAAGGCAGCCCTAGCCCTCTGGGGCCAGGTCAGCCCGAGGGGACGCCTTCCAAGCAGATGTCCTCTTGGCATGAGGCTCGGCAGGTTTAAGACAGGATGTCCCTGTACTCGGGAGGGCTGGAAGCACTGAAATAAGTAACAGGCTGGGAATGTCTGAATCCAGCTACGAATTCCTGGGGAAGAGGGTTTGTCAATGGCAGGCTGTATCAGCAGGCAGGGTCTGCGTCACCGGTGGAGGACAGCACCTTGCCGTCCCGTGGGCTCTGCCGGGTGCTGAGCCCAGCATTAATGGGGCAGCATGGCTGCACGAGCCCCTTCCCCTTCAGGGCAGTGCTGGATCCAGCTCCAGCGCTGAAGGAGACCACCACCATCCTTGTCCCTTGCTTCTGTTACTGAACGAGGGAAGAAGCAACTAACTGTAAAGGGTAGGGACTCTTCGTGGTGTCAGCTGGACACTGCTGTGTGGGGCTGCGGTTGTTAAGCCACGGTTGCGATGCAGTGGTATAGCAAAGTAGGGGTCTGGTGGCCATGGGGATGGCCCAGAGGAGGACCTGGTGCATGTGGTTGTGTGTGAAACTGGAAGGTGGGGTTGCCTAGGGAGGTGGGCACAAAGGCACCCAGGTGGGAGGAGGTTGGTTTTACTCCAGAGCAGGGTTAGTGGCTGTGACTTGGAGCCTGTCCATCACTGAGTCCTAGCAGTCCCATTCCTGAGGGCTTTCCTAGAGCTGCCTCTAAAGCATGGGTGATGCTGCGGCTCAGGAAGGAGCTGACAGCAGGATCCTGACCCTATTTTCATAAATAGTAACAGCATCTCTAAAGGCTTCAAGGGCTTGGTTGGGAACAGAGCGGCTGGATTCCCCTGTGTCTGGCAGTGGTCAGCAGCAGATGTTTGGGGAGGAGATTAAGAAATGGGGCTGGAGCAGAGAGATGCTTCCCTGGTTGTGAGCACCCTCTCCGGCCAAAGGGCTGCCCTGGCCCTCGGCTGTCATGTGGATGCAGAAGGAGATGGCTTGCGACAGCAGCCCTGGCCCCACATCCCCTGGCCCCACATCTCCTGCAGCAGCAGGATTGTCCCCGCGTCTCCTCGGGGTGTAGCATCCCTTCTGCGCGGGCGGCGGATGGCCGCTCCCCTGGCAGGGGCCGTTGGCACCGCTCTGGGAGGCAGCAGTGACGCAGAGCTGGTGGGGCTGAAGGGGCTTTTGGAGAGACCAGCACTTCTCCACCCGACTTTGATGCCATCTGAGAGCCACAGGCTGAGGTTTGGGAGAGGGAGCGAAGCTATCAAGAGCTGTGGATTTAACGGGGTGTAAGAAACGTGCAATCAAAGAACGTGCCGTAGCACCAGACTCTGCTCTTTTCCTTTCCCCATCGCGATCTTCTCGTCGGTTTGACTTTGCTAAATATTTTAACGCTTTTCTAATTGCAGGCCGAGTTAAATTCCCTGTGCTAATATTTGAACAGGGTTAGCGGTCTGGAGGCGGCATCTTTCCGAAGGGCTGCCTCATCTCTGGGGGTCTGGTGCGTTGTCTGGCTCTCTCCTAGATGCCCGAGGTTATCCATCGAGGAATAGCCCCTCGTGTAGGGATATTTGCGGGAAAGATGAAGGACTCTTCATCCTCCCGACTGCAACATTTTACCGTGCGGCTTGTTTGCTGTGGGCTGCAATGGAGGAGTTCCCAGTGTGCGGATAAAGGTGTGTGCAGAGGATGTCCCATGGACGGCGCTGGATGAAACCCCTGCTGCTTGGTAGCTCATGACGCCAAGTCTGCGAGATCTCTTTGCAACATGCATTTTGGGCAGCGTTTTTGCATTTGGAGCATGCAGCTGTTATCAGGAGGTTGGGTGAAAGGTTTTCCTCGGAGCTCAGGAGAAAGTGTTTATCATTTAAAAGGGTAACTTGGGGTGAGAGAGAAAGAAAGAGAGGCAGCCTAATCTTGCAATTTAAATATATTTAAAGATTCCCTCTGTTTGAGTTTGCTTCCTAGCCTTGATCAGAAGGAAATGCTGTTAGCTACAGAGTGGAATAAATCGAGGGCACCCTTATCTGTGCAAGATAAATTACTTTTGTTTAGGAAAGACACTCTAGGGATTGAAGAATTTAATTAAATACACAGGGATTATGAATATGCATGTAAATTAGACAATCTAGATATGACATGGCTACAACTGCAGGGAATTGTTCGAACTTAAAAGTGTAATCATTCTTTTTATCGGGATGTGGGGATGGGTAACAAATGAGAAGATTCCCTTTCCCATTTGCCTCTGCCTCGGCTGGTCTCAGGTCATTAAGCAGTGGGAATTACCCGTCGCAGATCAGCCCTCCACAAGCCCGCAGAGGTGATGTGCTGGAGCCTTTCTCCACCCTAATGAGCCGCTGCAAGAGCCAAGGGAGAAATGGGGGTTGCGGCGAGGGGCTGCCATGGCACTGACCCCGCTAAGGGGTTTGGGAAGGTGGGGGGATGCGGTTTGCCTTCTGCTGAGAGAGGGGAGGAGAGGGCTGCCGGCAAGGGTGCACGCTGCCGGCATGCTGCCTGCTGGCTGCCTGCCCTCCCGGTACCACCACCGAAGAGGAGGATCCTCTCTGAAGGGCTTGGAGAGATACTTGCTGTGGTTTCAGAGCGTCTCCCTAAAAATCACGGGGGTTAGGGAGTGCAAATATTGATTGATCAGCTTGTCTGCCGTTTTTTGGTGCTTTTACAGGGGTGCCTCCCTCTGATTTGATCGCTGCCGTTCAGAAAGTGCAGTTTGGAAATCACAAAATGCTTTTGTAGGGACTAAGCTCTAGATCAGCGTGAACAAGAGGCGCAAAATTGAAATGTCTCTTGAGAGTCAAGACTCCCGAGAAATTCAGAATGAAATGTGGGACCGTGCTTGTGCTGCCCTCCCAGTCAGGTCTGGGCTCCTTGTAGCAACCTGGTGTCTGTGCGGAGCCAAGGCAGGTTCTTCAAAGGACATTAACTGCAATATATGGTGCTGCCTTGAATGTGTTTAATTTGCAATTCTTAGAGGTGGCATCTAATAACAATGCAGAGAAATATTTTTCTTTTTTTTTCCCCTGTGTTTCCTTTGTTTGACTTCACCTCCATCCGCTGGGTTTCATTGTTCTGCTAAAATCAGATTGCTCTATAGTTTGAGTCCAGGACCTGCAACTGAAGAAATAAATTGCTACAAGCGCCCCACCCCGTGAATTATTTTTAGTTATTAAAATAGGCAGCAAGACATGGACATGGTCTGACTTTGAACCTGACTAGTCATTAAAAAAAAAATTAAGGAGAGGCTGGATCGCAACTAGACATTTTCCATTTTTTTTGTTGTTTCCCCCCATCTTTCCGTTTTTTGCTTTTCGGTCGGACGGAGCTGTATGAGATGGACCTGTTCTCATGGGGACCGATGGGGGTCCCCATCGGGGCCCCCGCGGACCAGGGGCAGGAGCGGAGCCGAGCCTCTGGCTGGCTTCCTCGGGGAGCTGGGGGGTGGTCCGCAGGGCCAGGAGGTGATGCTGCCCTGGGTCACCCCTGCATGGGGCATTAGGTTCTCCCACCTCCTCTGCCCCCTCGAATTGAGGGCTTATGGTAATCGGGAGCTCGGTCCCATCCTGTTCAAGCCATGTGGGAACAATTCCTATTTATCACTTTGAAACGCGGATGATTTTCCAACCCCTGGCTCATGGGATCTGATTAAAAAAACAACAAGGAAAAAAACCCCCACATCTGAAAATGTGAAATATGTAAAGCCTCCATAATGCACATTTTTTCAAAAAGCTTGGAAGACCTGCTTTTTTTTGTCGAGGAAAAATACAGTAGTGGGAGAATATTTGTATGGGTGCACAAGTGCATGGAGACAGGTTTGAACATTCGTAATAAAATATTTCTAATAAAAATTTAATGTGCTCAAGACAGTGTTATGGCAGCTCATTACTATTAAAGGTCATTTGAAGAGTATTGATCCTAAATGTTACAGCCGAATGTAAACTTTGACTGTTACAGTTATTAATGTATATTTATGATCTATGGGATATGTGTAAAAGGAAAATGAGAATATAAACGGTATGGTGAGCTCATTTGTTTCAGGATTGCCAAAGGCTGGGTTCACGCAATTCACCTCAGTTTTAAGCATGTCTGTCTGTCTTTGTGTTACATAGATTGAACCTTATTTATTTTTATTTTTTTCACTGGCAAAAATCTGTTAGTCCTGCCTGAGAAAGGGAATGCATACTTGAATTTCTGGTCATGCCCATGCCATGGCCTGAGCTCTGTGTCTGTTGCTAAATGTATATCAGGGAGCAATATTTTGTACCCAGCTTCGATGCAGGCACAGAAGTAACAAGGACTGAACTTTGTGTGTGACCAAATTGCTAGCATAATTAGGAGCTCTGAGAAGCATCCATCTACTCTGACTGTAATTAGGAGGTTGTGCTAGTGAAAAGCAATTGTGGTTTTTTTCAATAAATTAATTAAAAATGTTAAGCTTGTATACTGAGAGAGCAAGTGGTACTGTATTTATATTTTTGCTATACTGTAATGCACCTATGTTTGCACATCTGAGGCAGAAGGGCTGTATTCACAGTGAATTTTAAGGCTCTTTGTATTTAAAAGAAAAAAAAAAGACAAGAAACCTGTGGTGGCAGGAGGAAGATAAACGGTGCTTGTGATATTTCAAAGTCACATTAATCTTTTTTCCTTCCCTTTTTTTTTTCTTTTTCCTTTTAATGTATGACTTTCTCCAGGGAAATTGTCTCCTCATTGACTACAGCGGATTAATGTGCACAGATCAGCTCCTGCATTATTTTTCTGTTTTGACAGAGTGGTGATTTTTATACGCGCATCCCTTTCTGCCAAGATTACAGCTTGTGTTCTTGGAGTTTGGAAGAGTTCCCTGCCAAGAAGTGGCAAGGGATGGGAAGCCGCCTTTCTGATGCACAATGCTAGGAAGGAGCTTTCCGTGGGTGCGGAGGCTGTGGTTTTGGTGGTGAGGATGGGAGTCTACCAGAGGGTGGTGAGGGTGAGTGCCTGGGGCGGCCGAATCCTGGCATACGTGCTGGGACTCGTGCTGCAGGGTGATGTGCCTGGTGACATGAAGATGTTGTTACCGGCAAGGGTCCGGCACTGGTAGCGAGGTGTGGGCATCCAGTAGCACCGAGGAGCCAGCTTTGGGTGGGCTTGCGATTGCATTGAGAGTCCTTCAAAAGATCCTGCTGCTCTCCAGGCTTGTTGATGTCAGCTTATTTTTTTTTCAAACTGCAGTTAAATATACATTTTTCTGGTGAGTTTTGGTAAAGTTCCCCTTAAACAAAAAAACCGACAACTGAGCCAGCTCTGGCCAACCTATGTGAACGGGACAGATTTGGCTTTTTCTTCTCTCCCCGTGGCTCCCGCAGTATCTCTGGGCACGAACTTGACGTTGCATTTCTGATGATCGTTGCATCCTGTTTTTAATGGTTTGTCTAGACAGTGCTGACATAACTATGAAAATAGTTTGGTGACCTAGTCTAGAATTAGTGCTCATAAAGAAATCAACCCTCGCTTCTGATGTTTGCAATCAGTTTAAATGACTATATTGTAGCACAACTTAAGAGGGAGGCAGATTGGAGTTGCTCCAAAGAGCAAATCGTGAGCAAAACACATCCAAACAAACCCGTGCGGTAAATACGCAATGGGTAGGGAAAATGCCTAAATGCAGGTTAGCCAAGGCTTGCTTTGGGAGCTGTGTGGCAGGTTTATGGAGTCTGGTGTAAGGCCGGAGTTCCCCCTTGGTTGCCCAAAGGTTTTCTGGGAAGCTTGTAACCCAAACTCTAAACTTGGTGTGTGTAATGTTGTGCCCTGTATTTGGAGAAGCTTTGTCAGCATAAAAATAATGTGTTCCTTGCAAACGTCAGCTGTGTTATTGAGGGTGCCTTGAATTAGGAGTTTGTAAACTTTGGGATCGGTGGTGTGTCCCATCGGTTAGCTCAAAAATATCTGGTATGTCAGTGCTGGTGACCCTCAGCAGTGTAATCATAATGAACTTCTACTCTGGCCCTGGATTTGAGACCAGTTTCTACAGCACTTGTCTACCACCCTGAGGTGCATGTGACCTGCCTGCTTAGATTTACTAATCCCAGGTATTTTAAGATAATGTGTCTCCTGAGCTGTAGGGACTGTGTGGATGTCTCTACGGACCACCTCCCTCCTGTCATGGGGTTCGTTGTTGCAGTGATGACTTGGGCACCATGGAAGAAGGGTGCAACTTGAAATGAGGTCCTTGGTTGTAATGTAGCAGCAACAAAGCTTTGGGACAGCTTCGGTTTTGGTGGGGGTATGTGGAGTGCGGTCTTCATTGGGTTTGGTAGCCTTTGAGAGGTGGCTTGCCGCCCTTGGAGGGGACAGCAGCTCATCCCCCCATTCCTGTGGTGTAAACAGAGGAAAAAGGGCAAAATATGAAAAGTTGAGCTCATTTGCAGAGAAATAAATGATGTGTGAAAGGGAGTTGTCTGACAGAGCGGTTCAGTGGTTCTGTGCTTCATGCACAGCTAGGTAGCACGTGGAGGCACTTCCCAGATGTGTGAAAACCGGCCTCTGCCCTCGAGACCTCCCAGGCTGTGTGGGGACGGGAAGAGGTTTCCAGGCAGTGCGAGCAGAGGAGGAGGAAGAGGACAGGCAGGGTGTGTGCAGGGGTTTCACTTGCTTTAGGGTGGAAGGAGAGGGATGGCATTGCAGACGGAGCCAAGAACAGCGCCTCGTGCCAAGGCTCTTTGGGGGCTTGTGGGTTTGTAGGCACTTAGGATGCAAAAGTCCCCGTGGGTGGCAGTGCAGCTGTCCATCCTGTCAGCCTAAGGCTTTGCTTTGTTCGCCCAGCGGTAACTTTTGTTCTTGGACTGCAACGTGGAAAACACTGGAGCTGCAAGTGTCTTGGTGGAGAGGGGGGAGAGCAGGAACCCGTGAACGAGGCTGCCCCAGGCAGTGGGCGTATGGTGAGGGCTGGGGACAGGTATCTGCCTGGTGTGCATGGAAGTCTTCCCTCTGGTGTGCTGTAGGATTTATTGGTGCAAACGCCTTAAAATGCTCCTCTTCCTCTTCTTTTCCCTGGAGAAACCCCAGGGCAAGCAAGAGCAAGGAAAAGCGGTCAGTGAAACTTGTGGATGTGACCTCAATCTGGCGTTTGGGAGAGCTGGGAAGGTCTCCCAGGTTGATATCTGCAGGAAAGAGCCAGGCATGGGTGTTATTGGGGAGGGCAATTGGGGATTTGAACAGCTTTCTGACAGTGTGAGACCTCTCCCACTCCTGCTGTGGGTGGATGGGAATTGTGTGCATGGGGCAGCGCCGATCCCGCGTTGCGCAGGGGGATGTGGTGGGCCCAGGACCCCCAGCCTGCTGCCCTCCCTGCCTGCGCCGGCTGCTCCCCATGCTGGGGAAGGGGCAGCAGGGTGGAGGTGGCATGCAGCTGCATGCAAGACCGAGTGTGCAAGGGCTTGGATGCCCGACGATGGCACGGTGACTTTCCATGCCCTTGAGCCTTTGCAGAAACACCATCGTGATAACCAAAGGGAACCGGTCGTGACATTTCCAGGCCGGCGGGGAGCCTGGCCCGCCTGCCTGCTGCCGATGGAGGAGGTGTTTCATGACTACCATTAGTTACGTACTTGAAGAAGGAGGAAACAAATCTTTACTGAATTGGAAACCTTGTGAAAAGGTCACACTTCTGAAAAGCTGTGCATTTTAAGACTGCTCAGCTCTGCAAAGCTGCCTTTGAACTGGAAGAGTGGGAGTTTAACACCCTTGCAACAGCTCTAGGCTTATTAAACCCACAAAGCGGGAGCTGGAACCAGCCGTGAAGTTAACTCTTGCCAGGTGCATGGCCTTGAGAGGGGAGGAAGCCCATCCCTGGTGGGTCTCCAGGGGAAGGCAGCATCAGTGTGAGCCCAACCCTTCTACCAGACACCAGAGTATCCCCTTGGGAGGGAGATGGTGCAAGTGGGGGAAACTCCTGTTGTTGCTCAAATTTTGTGGACATGAAAGGGCCATGTGAGGGAGCGGTTCCCGGGGAACCATGCTTCCTCAGTGCCTGCTCCTTCCCTGTCCCTCTAAATCACCGACTTCCCAGGGTGCCAGCATTATCTCTGCCTGTGTCTTCTCTCCTCTGCTGTGGCAAGATGAAGGTTTGCTCACCGCGATGAACATTGATAGTGAAATTGCTGTTTATCATCCACCCTGCTATTAGCATAGGTAAAATCCCTTCATTACAGGCTATTAGTTTGAGATTGTAGGTGCTAATGGCCCCATTCAGGAGAGCACCAGGCACTTGCAAAATCCTGCTGATGCGCAGGAATTGATTGCTATCGATCAGTCCCTGAGCACCGGCCAGATGTTCCGAACAGGCTTTAATATTGCTTACAGGGCAGCTGGTCTCTCGTTATGTTTTGGACCTTATTGAAGCTTATAGGTAAGGAGCCCAGACTCTCTCTGCCCGTGAAGTCAGGACCTAGTCAGACGTGCCAGGCGTGGGTGCCCTCACCCTCTCAGCTGGAAGTTGTCCTCTGTGCCTGCACTGGGAAGCATAACAGGTAGCTTAGCCCACTGCTCAGGGTCTCCTCACCTTGCCTGGGGCTGTGGACACGTCAGCGGACACATCCTGCATCCTAGTCAAGAGGACAAGACGGTCCTCAGCCACCCAAATTCACTGGGTTGCTATTCTTTGTCTGTAGTCCTAATGCAAAGCAAACTGGAGAAGCGCAGGGAGAACATTTGCTGTGGTGGATCTGGGCTGTGGTGGCATCTGGAGAACTTGGTCTTTTGTGGTCGTGGTCTAGCTGAAACTGGTCACCTGCTCCTCATTGCTCTAGGTAGATGCTTTGGCAATGTGATGTGGGTTCTCCTGACAGATGTTTTTGTGCAACCCCCAATCTATAGCCGAGCTGGAGTCAGGCAATGAGCCCACAGATGGTTTGGGTTTTAGGAGCGGTATCTGTGGGCAGTGGGAGAACCTGCAAATGCTTAATTCATCTGAAAACCCAAAGTGTATCTTGTTGACTCTGATCTACTCGGGCACAAAGGCTGAGTGCTCTTTCGCAAGTGCAAAGTCCCATCTTTGTCATGTGGCTTTTACTTCCACGGCTAGTCCAAGGGAGATTTTGTTGGGATTCCCAGTGTGTGTAAAACATCCCCTGCAGCACGGAGAGCAATGCACTATGGTTCCTTGCAGCTGCTGTGCCCTTGCTGTTACTTTTCAGCTGGGAAGTGCCTCAAAGTCCTGAAGGAGTGGGACAGGATTGAGAGGGACAAGAGACGCTGCAAATAGGACATGCTGCTCCCGATGTAGCCTGATGGCTTACGGTGTTGGCGAGAGCTCAGGGCATTGGGAAGAGCACATGGGAGGGTGTCTGAAGTGAAGACCTGCTTAAAACCAAGAAGAGAGAAAAGCAGGAGGATGGATGGAGTCCAAGCAAGTTTGACCTCTGCTAGTCTCCGCTCAACATCTGAGCCACTGGGCACCGTGTCCAGAGGGACCTCCGACTCCTGCGTTGTGAGCTGACGTAAGTTTAATTAAATTGTGTCTACCTGGCTGGGCTCCTGCTGGCATAAGAGATTATTCTGAAGAGTCAGCTGGGCTGCATAGACACTAATCTCACTGCTTCATGTATCCAACACAGCTTTTCCCATGACACGTTTTCATTCCCCCATGATTGGCAGTAGCCCTATCTTTTTCCTACATCCCAGTGAGTGAGGTGGGATGCAGATCTGGGGAAAGGCAGGGTGAAAGACTGGGCTCCGGACACCCCAATAAACACCCAGACTATGGCTGTAATGCGCTTGTGTCTCTGTGTGAGGCTGGGACCACTGCGTGAGTGCCAACCCATGGTGGGTGAAAACTTCTAGCAAGTTAATAAATCAATTGGATGCCTTTCCAGGCTTCGCGGCATGAGCCGGGGAGGAATTCTTCGTGGCGATGATGAGTCACCTGTTTGTGGCCGGTTGGCAGACGGACCGCCGCGCTGCCTCCAATCTGCAGTCCTCCCCTGCTCAGACACCATCGGCTGGAGAAACTGCTGATGCAGCCTGCAGTGTCTGAAACGCGCCGTTGCCATCTGCCTCCCTGACGGAGTTGGAGCAGCTTCTTTTTTTAACCTGAGTTTGCTGAGTCTTGGCTAATTAGCCGCCTTTGGAATTTGTAACAGAAAAACGCCTGCTAAGTTTGGGATGGAGTGGGGGTGCTAGGGCACTGTACAGTCACAGGTTTGGCTTTTTTTTTTTTTTTTTTTTTAAAGACTAATTTGAGCGAAAACAGATATGCAGTAGTCTGATTTGCTTCATTTCTAAATTTGAACTCTGATGGCTTTGCTGTTTCCAAATGCAGTGACAGTAGATGTTTCTCTCGGTTGTGACCTTACCCAGTGCAACAGTTCAGCGTGCTTTCTTAGGGGAAGGAGCTGTAAGTCATGCCCTCTTGCTGGTCTGTGGGGTGGCAATGAGCTGGGGGAGCCCCACCATGTGCCAGTTTGGAGCAGGTTGGCAGCATGATGGGATGGGTGGGAGGTGCATGGGGTTGCTCATGGTGGGTTCATAGTGTGTCCCAGGTGAGACCTGGCTGGAGACTGTCTCTGTCTTGGTTCCCTTTGCTGAAGAAGGAGATGGGCACTTTGGGGGTGCTCTGACTGGAGAGGGAGGGTGGATGAGGAGCTAGGACAGAGGGGTTTGTTGGCTTGAGTTCAGAGTAGGACGAGATGAATCCCAGCCGAGGTGGTTCAAGGTGGTTGATCTTGGAAGACTTTTTCTATCTGAATGACCCATAAGGCTTCAGGAACCCATCTCGGCTCCATTTTGTGATCCTTTCCTACGGTCTTCAGTAGGAGTTAGTGATTTGGAGTGTGGTAGGGATGTTTCTAGGTAGGGTAAGAAGTCTGCTTTCCGTAGGAAGGGAACACCGTTCAATGTGGTGTTGGCCCCAGGGTCAGGTGAACCGTATGCTCAAGTAGCCTTTATTGCCTTGGAAGGAGTTCAGCGTGTGAGGTCCATCTGGCACTTTAAACAAGTACATTTATTTCGCTTTTTTGATCTTTGGAGCTGAATTACCCACTTGGACCCATAACGATCCTTGGCGCTCTATTCCATTTCTCTAGACCTGCTGCTGCCAGTGGGCAGGAGGGCCTTCAGACAGGGAAGGTGATTGAATTAGTTTTCGTTAGGGCCGGGCCTCCTGTCTGCTCTGGACATGCTGCCAAAAATTCATCCAGTCTTATCTTAACACAAACCTTCATCTCTTAAACTGGAGTGGCAATTAGATGATTCCTGGGCAGCAAACCTAATAAGAGGCCAAGCAGAGCTAATGTTTCACCCTTGCTAACTGAGTAGCAGACTAGCTAGCTGAGACACATCCCTTCTCTAAGCAACGCTGGCATCCAGACATTTCACAGCAGCTAAAATAAATAAGCCCTTCTCCATTTTGTCCATCAGGAGAGGTCCTTGCTGTGCTGCGGGAGGTATCCTGGAGCTTGCTTCCCTGGGAGAGCTGGCTGCGAGCTGCCCATCAGCGGCTGATGCAGATCCCTGCTCCTTTCCTTGCTGCTACAGCATGCGGGCAGAGGGAAGGTGCTGCCCCATCGAGGGCTTGAGAAGGGGGAGGAGAGGAACACTCAGTCTTCAGAGAACTGTCCTTCTCTGCCTTTACTGACCACATTTCTTAAGGCTTCTCTTTCTCTCTTTTTTAAAAAAAATCTCCTCCTGGATATCTTTGAATAACTCGTTCCGTTTGGGAATGGCCTCTGAATGTTTGCCCTTCTGGGTCTCTGCCTTTTGGCATTGGTTTTCGGGTTCCCTGCTCAGCCTCCCTCTTTTAGTCATGACCCTGTGTTGCAAGAGGATCTGTTTTGATGTCCCTGCTTGCCTGGCATCTCAGGAGACTCAGGGAGTGGGAGAACCTGGCCAATTTGCTTTGCTTAGTGCTTGCCTCTTTGCTCCTGTGAATCTCCTGCAAGCAGCATGATGAAGGATGAATTGGTGGGATCGGTGGAGCTCTGTGCCCTGCCGCTCTGGGAGGGTGCCCTGCTGAAATTCATGGGGGTTATCAGGGCTTGGGGTGCTGTAGAAACCGGACTCCTTTCTGATTTAATGCTCATTTGATGTTCAGATGTGTATTACTAATTGCAGCCACCAAAGTGTTGGGGGTGTGGACTCTGCCTTCCGGGGTTGGGATGTTAGTGCTGTTGGGACTAATTTCTTCGCACAGATGGAGCGTTGCCTCCCTGTCTATGTCTGAGCTGCTTTCTTCCCCATCAGGTGAGTAAATAGGATGGGAGAGAGAGCCCATTCCCTACAATCCTTAATTGATGGATTTTGCTCTGGAGTTATGTTCTGTGCCATTGGACAAAGAAAGAGAGCCTGTACAATTGCTAAGTGAAAAACTTGTCTCCTGCTATTTTTGAGAACTTGCGTATAATTGTGCATCCCTGCTGTGGCACGTTAGCTTAAACAAAACCTGCACCTGGCCAGGAATATTATAAGGCAAGAAGTGGCAAATACCTCCAACATCAACCTCCTGCAGTACCTTTTAGCTTGGCTTGTCAGCTGTTGAGTGGCAGGAGGTATCAGAGAAATGCAAACATGTTTTTGCTGATGCTCTTGTGGCAGGGATTTAGTTTCCTTCCTTCCTTCATTTGTATTTCTGTAGTTTATCTTCTCTTCCAAATTCATATTTCTTTTTCCGCCGCTTTCCTTTTCCATCTTTGCCATCTTTGTGTCTCTTCTCCTGTCCCGGTGGCTGTGGTCTGAGGGCCTGGAGTTTAGAGGATTACCCTAAAGGATCTGCAAAAGTAGTCAGGCTAAGAAAACCCAGCCTGTTTTCAGGAAGCTGATGTTCATGCTGTGGGATTGCATCTCCACTGGGAAAATGCGTAGAGATCTGCAAACAGAAAGGGGTTGAAGGCGTTGTGCTCTCACCTCTTTAGCTTCCTACGGTGTCCAGTCAGGCTGGGTAGTGCAGAGAATAGCTCCGTTGCAAAATTGGAAGGACATGGGCAGCGTAGCCTGAAGGAGCACAGAAGATGAAGGTATTCAGCACATGTGAAATGCAGCAAGGCTTTTTTTCTGAAATCATTGTGCTTTAACTAAATAGTGACTCCCTAGGCCAGTGTATTTTTCAAGTTGGAGAAGCTCAGAAGATGACAAAGTCTCCAGTTTTAGGAGATACCTGGATGTAAGATCTCAGGGCTACAGGAGAACCTCAGCCCTGTTTTAGCTGATGGACTATGCACCTGATTTCACCCCATGATGACTAGAAGAAGTGATCGGTGCCAGTGGGACATTGCTTCCCCAGGTCTATAGTAGAGACCAAGGGCTATATGTTGGAAGGAGCCGAGTTCTCCAGGGCATTTTGTGGAGAGCCTCTATGAGTCAGGTTGGGGTTCATGGTGGCCACTTACTTTCGCAAGGCTGGTGGCAAAGCCTGTAGTGGGAATGAAGTGGAAGATAGCAGCTCCTTCTTTCCAAGCATACTGGTATCAAGTTGTTCCAGTTCTCCTCAGGATGCCAGGAGCTTGGCTTTCTACTTGTAATGGTTAATTCTGCTGTAAAAATCACATTTTGGTCGCTTGGGAATTGTGCTGCAGAAGTGTCTCCAAAATAATAAATGGCTTTCAAACTCAGAAAGAACAAGTGTTATAGATTACACTTCTCCCCCACTTTCTTCTTTTTGTCTAAACCAAATTCATATTGCAGAACTTTAAAAATACACAGTCTAATCTCCCTGAAACCTAAAACCATTGATCTTTCCTGTGGGGCTTCATGAATGTGTTTCATTTTTGCAGTGTAGCTGTCATCTTGAAGATCTGTGATTAAAGTAAGGCTTTTTCCCCTCAAAACCTATTTTCATCTGCTGGTGAAGCTGTGGTGAAGCACTGAACTGGTGCAAGATTCATAGCAACTTTTGTATTAGGAAGCAGAAATTACTGGTGCTTGTTTGCCACCGAGTACCTGCCTCAGCATCAGTGCCCTTGGTAATGTTTCGGTTATGTGACCATAACGTTCTGGGAGTGGGAGAAAGAAACACTTTTTGGGGTGAAAAAAGGCTTGGTTGCAGATAAATCTTTTTTTTTTCTAAAGCCCATCCAAACAAAATCAATTTTTGAGCTATTTTGGGCTATGATAAAGTGTGCTCTGCTGCAAAGATGTAGATCGTGTGTTATAATACTCAGCTAATGTCTTCTTTCCCAGTGATTTGGTCCCTGTGAGAACAAGTCCTCAAGCCAATTAGGTGCTGGAATGAAAAACCACTGGAGGGAGAAGCTTTGCCCACCTGCGATGCTAAACTTCTGTAAAATATGTAGAGGTATACTGGCAAACAGGGAAGGATCCCACTTGAGGGTAGAGTGGGACCACGCCATTTCACGCTGTGGGGATGTTGTCACGCATGCACAAGTCTGCTCATATGTCATAAATTGGACTGTTTGATCTCTTTTCTTTCCAGGAAACTAAACGAAAGCATGTATCCTAACTACGAGTGAGGGAAATGTGTTTTCACAGAGTTCTCGTTCCAAGGTTCTTGTTCCACTCATCTGAGCGTGGCCCTAAGATGCCTTTTGGCGAGGTGCTGATCTCTGGCCGCTCCACGGCTCCTGACGTAACTGAAGCCGTGCAGGGGCTTGGCTCAGGGTGGGAGCATCAGGGGCTGGCCCGTGGGTGGCAGTGCCAGTGCCAGCGGGGCTGTGCACCATGAAGGTGTGCAGCACCGTGTCCTCGTAGCATCAGCGGTAGAGGAATCTTCTCCCAGATGAAATTGTTGCTTTGGAGTCCTCTTTATACCTTGGAGGCCTTTTGTTTTTGCAGGAAGGAGGTGACACCGGTCTGCTCTGCATCAAAAGCTGCTTTAGAGGCTTTACTGGGAGGTGCGGCCGAGGCCAAAGTTTGATGGGGGTTCTCTCTGAATTCTTCTTATTGAGCATTTCATATGTACAATAGACTTGGTCTTAAGTTTGCCTGTTTGACACTTAGCGTCTGTCTAGCATACAGCATGGTTGTGTAAGGTGCCCTGGTTAATAACCAGTGGGGAAAGTACACGGTGCTAAACTTATCCTTCCAAGTCTCTTGGGAAGGAGGTGGGACATTTTATCCCAATAACAGGCATGCTCGTGTTCGGTGGCTGCAGGGGCTTTCTTGTCGGAGCCTGTGCTTTTAACCTCAGGGCAGAAGTTTGTGAAACTACAGATTTACTGAAGAAGAATTTTGCTTTATTGTACCCTCTGCTCGATCTTCAAGTAGATACCCAAATTATGTGGGTGTACGAAGATTTACAGTACAGGACTAGAGAAGCGCTAGGCAGGGTGGGTAGGACACTGGTTAAATTGATCGTAGTGATCAGTAAATGTCACCTTGCCTTCCATGTATTTACATAAGTAGAAATCAGAGTAAATATTTGTTTTAGGATAGATGCTACCATTATGCCAGCTGATGGATGGACTTGGGAAGAGGTGATGTCACCTGCCGGTGTCATCTTGGTAACATAAGAGGAGGTGAATGTTCCTTTTTACCCTCTAGGTCTTGGGGTAGATTTCTTTTTTGAACGTTGTTGAACCAGTTGAATGTGGGGTGTTTTGGTGGTTTTTTTGTTTTCTTTCAACTTCGAGATCAGAGTTATTTGCCCTCCAGATTAAAACCCGGCTTTCAAAACCAGAGTGAATTTATGGAGTGTGGTGCATTTTAATTAGAACATTTAATTAGGAGAGAATTCATGAGTGGGTCTTGTTTTAAAACGATCAAAGATGTTAAATGAAAACAAAAAGGAAAGAAATTATGGAGAAGCATAAAAGATCATTTATTTTGGGTATCTTCTCTACCCATCAAAGGAGATCACTTTCTGTCCTGTGCTTTTTGTTCCAAAAATAGCTAAAGTGCTGCCTGATTTCTGCAGGTCGATGTTGATCCGTCTTTGTAATTAACTATGAAAACAAATTGCACAGTTGGGAGAGGAGAGAAGTGAGTGTCAGCAGGCTGCTGAAGATAGCTCAGGTGTGTAAAATGGCTACTCCGGCTCACCACCGATTGCCCTGAAAATAAAGCTGTGGATTTCTCGCTTGTGTTTAACGTCTGTGTCGTCTCTTCGGCCTCTTGCTGGGGGTCATTTTGCACGTGTGGCAGATTTACCTTCTGAGACTTCTGCCATCTCCTCTCTGAGCTGAGTTAACATCTCCTTGCTTTTGGTATCAGAGCATGAGCAGCCAATGTAGGCGTCATATTTTTCTGAAGGGCAGTGAAGGAAGCAAGGAGGTGATTTTCCTGACAAACTACTTCTGTCTTGCCATCTCCAAGCAGCAAATCATGCTAGGTACTGATGCCAGGGTGAAGGACTAACCTGCAGGTCCATCAAAGGGTTTGCTCTCCTGATTCCTGCTCAGGTACATACCTTCCCAGAGATTTCTGTGGAAGCTTAAAACCCAGCATCCTTTTGCGGACCTAAAATACAAACCCATATTTTTAGTACAGAGCAAGATCTGATGTCCTCAGGAAATGAAGTCACTGACTTCACTGCATCACCCGTTTCTGCCATGGAAACAGTTGGTGAATTAATGCAAGTTTTGCACAGGTTTAACAGCCATCCTCCTCTTCCAAGCGAGGGGTGGGAGGAACATTTTCTATTAAACTCAAAATTGTTGTCTTAAGTTATTAATTCCTTGCATCCTAATGTATTTATCTCTGGCTGCAGTGAGGAGCGGAGAGCTTTGAAATCTAGCTAGCTCAAAGGATGCTTTCTGCACCAGGGAACAAAGAAGAAGCATTGCTTTAGTAGGACACTACGTGGATTTAAAGGCTACTTTACATACAGTGTGCGAGCAGCATAGGGAAGCCTTGCTGCTGGTTTTGAGGGTGTGCAGGTCCTTACGTCCTTCAAGAGGTGCCATGTGTGAGATGGGTTCTGTGTAAATGGAGTGTGCAGCTCCTTCTGCTTCATCCAGGTGAGGTCAGGATGACCACTGGCAGTCACCAAACTGTCCTGGCTGCTTGGGACTGAGACAAAATGAAGAGGCACTAGGATGGTGGCAGTGGAGGCTGTAGACCCTCCACACCAACGTTCTCTCCTCATCTGTCTTTCCCAGGTGTTACAGCAAGAAGCAGTGTTTTGTCCTAAAAATCCAGACTCCAGGACCTGGTTTTACCAGGAGCAGGATTAGATTTGGGATATTTGTGACTCTTAGTGGTTTTTGCACTTGGTTTGTCTCTCTGCCAGCTTTGCAGTACATCTCCCTTGATAACCCTGGGCATGTAGGATCAAGTTGGAGGATGCCGCGCGTGTCCCAGTGCGAAGCAGTCGCCTGCCCACCGTCTGTGGGCTGTGTAGGTGTGAGCAGTGAAGGAGTGCTAGTTTGCCCTCGTGGCTGTGAGCACCATCCCCTTTGGGACCTTTTCAGACCGGGTTGTGCAGTTGGCCAGGCTTTCTAAAGCCGTTTCCATCTCCAGTTCCTTGTGCTTGCTCTTGGCCAAGAAAACATCAAGTTGTTGAAATTATAAGCCAGGATCGTACTATTTATGTTGGAGGAACAGCGCAGTTTACATAGACGGGCTCTTTGCAAAATCAGCTTACGCTGGCTTTTAGCAGTTGAAGTGAACAGCTGTAGCAAGTTAGAGATGTTGAAAAGGGAGTTCAGCTCTAGCGGTGTGCTCCTCCACCACGGCAGTGGGCTCTCAGCAAGCGGCAGATGACTCCGACCGGGTTTCGCTGGGGTTCGAAGTGGTTTGGGACGGGGGCCGAGTGCCACGCTCCCCATGAGCAGCTGGGATCCTGGGGGCCTGCTGTGTTGTTTAGCCCTGTCCCGGCTCCAGGTCCAGCAGTGAATAACAGGCAGGGCCCCGCTGCCTCCGTCCGGCTCGTGTTGAGCAATGCCGTGGTGCTGGCTTGATGTTTCTGGTCTTGCTGGAGACTGAATCTCCTTGGCGTGGCTTTCTGAGCTCTGTTTTTCCCCTCTCCTCCACTGTGTGTGAGCCTTGGGGTGGTCCCGCTGCCACCCCAGCCTTGCCCCGCACCGTGAACCCCCTGAACTGGGAGCAAAGATGAGTTTCAGCTTGAAAATCCCTGGGAGCAGGGATTGGGGAGTGGGAGCTTGGAGGCCAGTTTGCATGTAGTGGGGGACCTGGGGGAGATCAGGCTCCCTCCTGGTCTCGGCTCTGGTCCGAACAGCTTTTGATGCACTGGTCTGGTCTGCCAGCAGGGTCTGGAGGGTGTTTGGGGCATCCCTGTCTAGGCATGGCGTCTGGCAGTGCGTGGGAAGGTGACGGATTTCTTGGACCATGGGATGGCTAGAAAAAAAGACAACTGTTGAGCAGATGTGTTCTCTCTGAAGTGGCTTTAAAGGTCTGTTGGCCCTCAAAGAGGGAAACTCTCTCTAAATGCAGCTGCCTTCTCTCTCTGGATACTAATGGTCCCAAAACCTCAGCGAGTTTTTGCAGAGAGAGCTCAGGCTCCAGCACCGCGACCTTGAACGGGCACCGGCACTGCTGGAGGAGCCAGCTGCCTCCCGCTGCCAGAGCTTCCCATGGCCCAAGGGCTGGAGGAGGCTCTCGCTCTCCTTTCCCTTCCAGCCTCGGAGCTGCTTTGGACAGGACTGAACCTCCACGTCGTCCTGCTTTTCTGCTGACACCTTTGCCTGGCATCTGTGGGTGGGGAGCGGAGTAGGGAACTAGTTTCTCGTACCTGTTGGCATGTTTTCTCCATAGAAGCGGCTTCTCTGATGGACACTGGCGTGTGTTTGTAGGGAGCAGGCTGGCCGGGGTCTGGAAATAAGCATTTTTAAGGCAGCGAGGGAAGGAAGATGTTGCAAATATGATTAATGGCAGTGGGTCTGCAACTTAAAACTTCTTTTTGTTGTTATTTGATCTTTCTCCTGCAAACTCAGCAGCTGACTTCTGCAGAAGATAAACACATGGGAGGAGAATGGAGAGGGGCTCTTTGGTCTTCAAAAGCAATTAAATGTTGAATGTCTGACTTGAGACATCTTGAAGAGGCCCACGTTTAAGCAGGAGGGTGTTCATCCTTTTCTACAAAGCAGGACCCATTTAAGGGCTGTCAGATGTACGGCAGCAGTTGCAAGTTGGGCAAAGTATGATTTCTTATGGCAGGGGCTGCATGGAGCTGTGCTGGTCAAAGGGAGCTCACATCAGGGCTATGTTCTGTCACATACTCTGTATTTAGGTTGTGTTTTGCATTCACTGCTATTGCTTTAAAATAACTTGAAATGTAGCTGATGTTGGTAGAAGTTGATGGGTGTGATCAGAGGTTTGGGTCCAGGTGACTGTGAGGAGATGTTCTCGGTGCCACAAGGTTTCTGAGAAATGCTGAGATGAGTCAATGGGTTGTGTTTTTCTGGCATGCAGGAAAGCAGATGAGTCTGGCCACCAGCGTTTCTGCAGCACTGAACTGGCAATGATCGGCTCCCAGAGAGCAGGGGCTGCTGCTGGTGAGCTGGTGCTTGAGGTGTTCCTGGAGACGGCCCTGGGTGAAATCTGGCATTCCTTTGAAATGCGAGGTGACCGCCACGTGCTGAGGTGGCTGGCAGGAGGTGAGGGCAGAGCACAGGCCGGAAGATCTCTCTGCTTGGCTGCACCCAGTTTCTGATAGTGGGTTCTGGCCAGAGATGCTGTCTGTCCATGCAGGCTTGCGGGGGCTGTTTGCCCTTTCTGAAGGGGGTCCTCCCATGTCCCGCGCTGCCCCACTTTGTGGTGGTCCTCCATTGTTTAGCCTGATTTGAAAAGGGATCTAAAAAGACTTATGAAAGTAGTGACTGAGTCCATCAGCTGTATCTCTGTGTGAAGGACAGGCTGAAAATCATCTCAAGGGACATGGAAATAGTTCTTGTTTGACTGCTTCCATGTGCGAGGAAGGTGAATGGGGGCCGGGTTGTTGCATCCACTGAGACCCTCTGCCCTCCAGTGTCCATGCAACAAAAAAAGTCTTGAATTGAGTCAAAGCTGAGGAACTGGGCAAGGTTTGGAAAGAGGCTCAGTGCAGACTCTTGTTCCTGGTCCAAGGAGCATGGTATCTGCTTCTGAAAACAGCCAGGGGCAAATTGTCTGGGATCCAAGTCAGAGGCAGAACAGCAGGTGCCAGTGAACTTTTGGTATGCTCACTGGCTGAATCCCACATTTGGAAGGTAAATCGTGGGGGGAAGTTGCATCTATTACCCAAGCAAAGGCTGTTTGAGAGGGATTCCTCTGCTCTCTGCCATCTAAAAGTTATGTATTTTTTTCAGTATAGTCTCCAAGATCTCTATTAAGTCACTGGAGAGACCGGTGCTGCCTGGAGGTGATGCTAACCCAGTCTTTTGGGGCACATAGGTGATTTCATTGCAGTTGATGGTAGAGGAGCCTTGTCCTCTGGCACAGACCCTCAGTGGGTAGGAGATGAATCCCACCATCAGCCATGCGAGTGGGAAACAGACTGCTCCATTTTGCAGTGGATTTAGCTAAATTGGCACAACATTCCCATAGACATGAGTCCTTCCTGCTGGCTTGGCACCCCGAGACCAGGGGAGATGGCCCTGCTATGTAAGGACTGTGCAGGCCAGTTGAATCGATGGCTCCTGTCTGAGTGTTGATCATATGCTCTGTAACACACGTGAACATTAGCATGAGTGAACCTTGAGAGCATACGATCTTACAGAGGCAGGGGTATATGCTGGGAAATCTGGAGGAAGAAATGGGTGACTTATTCTTCAGGATCATTTTTTGTTTCCTGACATCCGTTATTCTGCCTTCTCCTGCCTTTTCTCCACCAAATTTGCAATTTGTCATTAAAACCAGGAAAGAAAAATCCCAATATGCATATGACATTTTACAAAAGTGCTCTCTGTGCTCTTAAAATCCAACAGTTTCGCTGCACGGCGTTCATCTGTAATCAATTAGAAGGTTTTCTGATCAACAGAAGCTGGAGGTTCTGCTCCCTGGAGCTTAGCACTCCGCACAAGGATGTGGGATTGCCTGGCACTTAGTCTCCTTTCACCTGAAGAAGGAAGTTGGAGCAACAATGAATGAAACTCAGTGAGGCAGAATGAGATCAAAAAGCTACAAACTTGCTTTGTTAGCCCTATTCCAGCCCCATTTCAGTGTTAGATGGTAGTATTAAACCAGATGGTCCAGATGCAGCTTCCAGCTCAGGAAGTCCTGAAGCTGCTTTTGCCAGAAGCAGAGGAGAAGCTCTCACTGCGTCTTCCTAGGAGTTGTCAGCCTCTGCCAGAGACAAGATAGAGGTGAAAGCTGTGGTCCAGTGCAGACTGGCCCGTTGTTTTGGGGTCCTCTGAGATGTGCTGCCAGTGGTAGGATTGGGACCTCGGGTACCTAAATGGACCTAGCCTAATTTCCCCCCCCAGACCCATGGGAGAGGCTCATTTCTCCCTCCTGAAATCAGCCCAGTGTTGCACAGGTGCCTCATTATAAACCTAGGGGAGCAAAACTTTTGGGGGACAAAACTGCTTTCACACTGCCTGAAGCCTGCTCTGGCTCCTCTGCAGCGTGGGGACTTCTACAAAGTCCTTCATTTCCAGTTGCCCCAGTGGGCTATGGAGAAGGCAGTGACTTGGTGAAGGGGAAGCAGGAAAAGAAAACTTACGCTAAATAGTAGGAGGAAAAGAAATCTCTCCAAGTGGGGATAAATGATCTGAGTATTTGGCTTCTTAAAAAGAGGGACTGAAACCTGCTGAGGTGTCAGAAGCTAGGTTGGACCAAAACTGGGACATGATCATGCAAGGAGGGATTAGTTCTGGATGTTCTTGGCCACCAAAACAGGTCTCTTCCCTCCACGCTCCTAGGAGAGCTGGCTCCGTAGGAAACCTGTCCAGGGCTGGCTTCAGCTTTGCCACAAATGAGAGCAGCAGCAGAAGCATCATCCTGTCCGGTGACCTGAGTGTCAGGATGTTTCCCTCCTTGGAGGAGGCAGGGGCATAAAAATTACAAATAAAAGGCAGAAGGGCTTTTGAGAGGGTAATAGAGTATAAGATGGAGTATTAAGCCCATCTCCAACCATAATTAAACCTGCAGTTGGAGGGTCTGCCACATTGCTTCAGACCCTTGGGAAAAAAAAATACTCAGTTGCTAGCTTCATTAGTAATTAAATGTCCAATTACTGTATGTAATGTTTCTGCTTTGCTGAACTCCACAACTGCATTCATAAACAGCCCTAAGGAAGGCCTCTAATCTGTGCCATTGTTCTTCAAGTGGTTTGCACATGCAGAAAAAGAAAAGAAAAATCAGGCAGACATCTATAATATGGAAAGGAAAGGGGGAAGGGGTGGGAAGAGGAGGAAATCAAATCAGCATCTTCCACCTCCCCCCCCCCCCCCCCCCGAGGTAGGATCTCTGCCAAGCCCACAGAGAAGCCCTCAGGCCCCTCGAGCATGCAAATGTAATTTTCTATCCAGACAACACACTTTTTTTTTTTTTTAATAAAATGAAGTCCACCCCCACCCCCCAGAAAACCTCCTCAAATCCCTGAATGCACAACAGAAGCAAGAAGAAAATTACAATGAAAGGAGGAGAGACGGGAGGGGGAAAGAAAGCAGCAGCAGCCCACAAACAGAAGGAGAGAGATGGAGGGAGAATTGAGATGAATATGCAGTGTCCAGAGTTTAAATAGACATAAAAGATAATGAAGGGGGGGGGAGGGGGGGAGGAGGGAGGGGAGATTGTAATCAAACAAAATGATTTTGGTCCTCTTCAATCATCCCTGGTTTGCAGGCTGTCATTTTATACAAATTAGAGCCTGGGTAATTTTATGAATATTCACTGGGATTGCAATCACGTTCATTAAAGGGAAGGCACCCTTCTTGGGGCCCACTGCGCCGCTCGGCTTTTGTTCGCCTAGAACAACAGGAAAGCCACTTGCACGGTGGATGAGCGCCGGGTCCGTGCCCCCCTCCCCTCCTCGCCCCGGGAGGGGACCGGGGCTGGGGCCCGGGGCGGATGCTGGAGGCGGCTGGGCGCTCCGAGGGATGGGTTCCCCCCAGGGCAGGGTGGCCCTCGCCTTTGGGGTGAGAAGCGGAGAACTGGGTGGAAATGCCCTTCTGGGGGATAAGAACCGTAGCCTGGGAATTGGCTCTTCGCCTTGTCTGCAGGGGGGGACCGCAAGTGCTCTAGCCTTTAATTTCCAGGCAAGCCCTTATTGAACCAGTAATAGCTCGAAACCATTCGGGATGAAATAATTGCCACATTTTTACATTATTATTATTTTTTTTTTCCCCTTCGAGCGTGGCTGCTGAATTGAATTCTTCTTCCTGCTTGAGAGTCCAACCCAAGTCTGTGTTGCACATGTCTGGCACCACGCTGGGGACGGTTCCTCTCATACATAACCAATCAAAGATGTATTCAGGGCCGTTGTGAGGAAACCGGGGATGATTATAAGTCGAGAGATCCAAGCCTTTTGCTGACTGCTCACCCTCGCATATTATGAAATTTCTCTTAGAAAGGCAGACAAAGCCTTTTGAGCCCGTGTGTGGTGATGGCCTCGCTTGGATGTCTGGCTTTAACTGCTTCACAATGTCGGCCTCTTGTTTCCGTAAAAAGGCAAACGTATCCTATTGTAGCATGTCAAGTACCCAAACTCCGCCATTCAGCAGCCTGGCGATGGCTGTAACCCATCCTCGGGTTGTCACGGTAATGCAAGGAGATCGCTCTGCCACTTGGTAGCCGCCGGGAGGAGGAAGGCGAAGCTGACCTAGAGAAGAAACGTTCATTTAAATATTTGATTGCGGCTTAGCCCAGCGGTGGGATGGCTTGTCCTTTCTCCAGGACAGCTGGACTGCAAGTGAAATCAGGGTGACTGGGTGTCATGTTTGGTTATCGTTGATGAAGCCATCTGTAATAAATTGCGGTGCTGTGCTGGGGTCGCCCAGGGAAGGAGATGTGATGGCTGGGGGGGGTTGGGACCGTTTTTCTGCTGCTGGTGTGAGCAGGTTCTCCATCGGCCCGGGTGCTGGCGGTGCTGTACATCTGCGTGCCAAATCCAGGTGAGAGCAAGAAATCACCTGGTGGGGACTAAAAGCATTTTTTTCTTTTTAGAGCTTATATTTTATTTTTTTTTTCTCTTTAGATCTAAAAAAGATTAATTAAGATCCGAGGAAGCCAGTCATGCCAACCTGTGCTTTTATGGTTACACCGTTAGTCAAAGAGTCTAGCTTGAACATTACAGTCAAAACAGCTAACTTAACCTAACCAAAGGGAATGTTTGGGGTCTTTTTTGCTGAATGTGGGAACATCACTGGGGCAAAGTGCAGAAAAGTGGTTGCACATGTAGTGGCAGAAGTTTCCTTCTGGAATCAGAGTGACTGTAGCATCTGCCTGCGCTGTGGAGGGTCCTGCCTTCTCCAGATGATAAACCAAGCGCAAAGGGCTGACAAATATTCCACTGGTTTAGTCAACGTTTTCCCAGGGCTCAGCTGAGGCCGCAGGGGTTTGGTCCAGTAGTATTGACTCTACAAGACCAGCCCTGGCAGAGGAAGGCATTGGGTTCTGCTCCCAGCAGTGGTTGTGTGTTGGACTGGAACATCGTCTCAGGTCCCTCTGCCTGCTTCTGGGCCAAGTAAAACTCGGCTTGCTGTCTTCTGTCTGTCCTGCCCAAACCTTCCCATTGAAGGTGCTGCCCCACCAGTGCAGTGGCTATTCCCCAGCCCGGTGCTGTTAATGGCAAGGCTGGTCAGGTCATCTCCACCATGAGGGGAGGCCATGTGTATGCTCCTCATTGGAGCCACAACGCTATCTCTGGCTGCCCTAATTCAACACAGCTTCGTATACAAATAATCCTTCAAGGCTCTGATGTGGGAGGCAGCGTGCGCTCTTCAGGGTTGCCGGGCCATGTGGTTCCTGGCTTAGCACCCGTGCTGGGGGGCCCTGTCCCCTGGGTGCTTGGAGTCATCTTCGGCTTCCTGTGGGCCTGATGTAGAGCAGTAGAGCTGCTCGTTTGTTTTTTATCCAGGGTTTTCCTTTTCTGGCAAGATTTTGGCTTTGAAACGCATCCCAAACCCCCACGGAGAGCCCCGCCGTTGAGCTGTGCGGCGCTGGGGGTTGTGCTGAGGGAGCTGGTTAGGATCAGAGGCTCCTGCGGCGTTGGGGGCAAAGAGGAGGAATGGGCCGATGGCCCTGAGACACGAGGCGAAATGGTTCCCTCTCTGTTGCTGTTGTCCTTTTTGCTTGGATTGGTGTACGTGTGCCGGCCAGACCCTGCAGACCCCAAAGCCCAGGTGGACTGGAGCCAATGCTCTCTCCTGTGTGATGGGGGTCCCCAGGGACCCGCGGGTGGGTGTGAAGCTGAGGTTCTTGTATGGGGGAAGGGACGTAAAGGTCAACCCCATAGGCAGCCAGATGGCAGCAGCATCCCCGCTCTTAGATCTTGTTCTCTTTGGTGTGTGTGTTGCCTGGCTCCTCTTGGGCTTTTCCACCAAAAATAACTTTGCCAGCCAGGCTGCGCTGGTTTTCATCTCATTTGGATCCAGGGACCTTAAAACTTCTGAAGTGTATTTATTGGAGAAGAAGAAGTTGTTCTTCTGAAGAACTTCTGAGCTTCTAGAGACTATAAACCCTTTCTGACCGCCAGGATGTATCAGTGAGGAAACTTCAGCCTGGGCCTGGAGGGTCTCGGTTGCTCTAGGGTTGTCTAAATTGGAGACATACAAGGACTTTTTGAGTTGGGGTAGAGGAGAAGGGGCTGTTTGTTAGGTCTGTGCTGGGAAGCCTTTTTCTGCTTTACATGTAGGAAAACAGAAATGTACTTTTTTTTACTCTAAGCTCAGCACTTGTTTGTCATTGTCCTAGTTTTTGAGCAAAGCTAAGAAGAAAAGTTCTCAAACAGTTCAATATTTTGTTATGATACCAGGAATGAGGAGTCTTTCCAACAGAAAAGATAATCCCTTGTCTCATTATGTTTATGACTTTAAAAAACTCCTGCTGGCCATTTTCTGTGGGGACCATTTTCCAAGGCAGCTTCTTGGGTTTTGAATGGTTTCATCCCTCAGCGCTTCTTTTGAGTGGAAAGTTTAAAGATGCGTCATCTTGCTTGAGCAGGGCGATAAACTGTAAAGCAAATCTGAAGAGCCTTAGAAAAGGGCTGTACAAAATGCAGATGTAGGGGATTAGAAAGCAGAACTGTACTACATCCAGCGATAAGTAAGGTCGAACTCAGCAATTTCTGAGCAGTTGCACCAGGGAGGAGCAGGGAATGATTGCTTTTTGGCTCCCGGCGGCAGGAGCAGAGGCAGAGAAGTATCTAGTGTTGGCTTGCACCTTGGGTGCTGCAGATGGCGGGGGTGGTCAGCAGCGTTACCCCCTGAGGGCTGGAGGCAGCAGGGTGGTGAATTACGTAGCAGCGTGCTGTTGGGGGCTGTAGTCCCGTCAGCGGTTAACCAGACAGGGCAGAGCGATAAAAACATCCCACTGGTTTTATCAAGTGTTGTATGCTCCAAAATGGTTGGCATTTCCATGGATGACATACGGCTGCTGGCAGCGATCTGTTGCTGCTGTTCAGGAGATACAAAGGGAGAGGAGGGACTTTTGAGCCATGATGATGCTTTCAGGTAAGGAAAATCCAATGCATGGCGAGCAGGGAGTGTACCCAAGCTGTCAGTCTTGGAGGTCAGAGAGCCCCAAACCAAAACTCAGAAGTATGGCTTTGACCGATAGCTAAGAGAAAATCAGCTCCTGCCTGGACACAGGACCTCCTGGAGAAGGGGAGGCAGGAAGGGAAGACCTGACCTGTGGCTCTGATCTTTTAATCCTCTGATTTATTTTCTCCCATCTCTCTTGGCCGAATCAAGACTCAGTTTTGCAGTTTCCCCAGGGCTCAAGTTGCTCTCTCCTGGCTGAGGGCACCACACACCTTGAGTTTGTTCCTGGAGGGCCTATGTTGCTTTTGCAATGCTGATCATCACCTGTCTGAGCAGCTTTGCAAGGTTTTTGTTTTGCTCAGAAAGTAAGCTCCTTGAATATTTGGTTGAATATTCAGCCCCCGCCTCTAGCTCAGGGTTTCCTGTGTGGCCCTTTCCCAGTGAGATGACTTTCATGCCTTCTCCTTTGGCTTGCTCGTCTTACTGGAGAGACAAAGCTGCCATCAGTCCCTTGTGTGCTGGGGTAAGATCTGTTGACGTATCCTGAGGCTAGAGTTACTTTCTGTTTCCGAGTAGTTCCCAGGGCACAGATTACAAGTGCTGTGATAAAAACGTTGAGTCGGATATCTTTATTTTTTTCTCCTGTGATCAGGTCTTTCATCGCTTGCCTCTCGCTAACCAGGGAGATCTGAGAGTTGGGCGGATTTCAGCATTTCCATCTACCCCAAACACTGCATAAATTTAGTCCAGTGCAGTGTTTGCCATTGGTCCAGCCTCATGAAGGTTAAAGCTCTCCATCTCCCTTTGACTTAGGGAGTAGCTGTGCAGGTTCACCATCTTGCTGGAGCTGCTTGGTGGACCAGAGCAGCTTCTAGATCTGCTTTTTGCTTGAGATGAGCCTGCATTTACCTTGACTTCAAGAATGATCAAAGTTGCAGCAGTCGAGTCCGCTTGATGCTTTTCCCGTCCTAGCACCTCTCGCCACTCATTGCTGCTGTAACTCGTGATGAGAACATGTCTTGCGTATACAAAAGAGACAGTGTGAACAAGCCCCGGGGGCAACACAGCTCTGTGAAATAGATTCATTGTAGGTGTAAAGCTGACGAAAGGGAACGTTATGCTCTCTCTTAAGAAGCTGCTATATCTTCTCTGTCAAGGAAAGTGTCTTCCAGGAGGTGTGCGGGAGTGGAGACTAGTCTCTTGAGTGATACATGGGATATCCTCTTGCTTGGGATCCCTAGGGTGCAAAGACCCCTGCACGCCCCATCCTATTCCTGCCAGGTACGTCCCACCAAGATGGGAAGCCATGGGTGTAAGTCTCTTTCCATTTCTAGCTTCTTGTGGGAAGGCACGGGGAATCCTATAAGACTGTTCTGCTGGGTCTCTTTTGTCGTTTCTTTCTCCTAGTTTCCTTTCTGAAGACTGTCCAAAGACAGGAATATTTTGTGATGGACTGTGAAGGACTTGAGATTGAAAGCTGTAAAATGCACGTCAGCCACTCCATAAATGTCAGAGGTGCTGCAGAAGCACGGCTACTTGAGTTTAGCCAGTTCTGTATCTCAAGTGATCCCTACAGATTTATTAGATGTTTCAAAATGGATTTGAAATAACTGGATTTAGTGTTTCTGGCGATTCCTTGAACTGTCTTGTTTTTCAGCCAACTTGCATAAATGTGCCAGTCGTGGGCTGCGGTGTATCAGCCAACTTAGCAAATGGTTTTATTTATAGCTGAAAGAGTGAAGCCAAGGAGTATAAATCCTGAAAAAAAGTATAAACTGTATCGTGGAAATAATAAACTTCAAATTCATGGAATTTCTAATGTTCCACTGATGGCTAAAAAATCTGTTTAATGGCCGCTGAGTGATATTTGGCTGCAAAGCAGAAACCCCAAAGTTGTCTTAACTCAACAGTGATATTTTTTAGTGTTTCTTTATGTGCTGGCGCTGAGTCTCTTTGCTGAATGATGGAAAGTTGACCTTCTCCACTGCATTTCTGCAGCGACCAGATAAGATTTCAGATCACAGCTTTGCTTTTTCTGTTGACGATCTATGGCTGTAGCCCAAGTCTCGCTGTTAGATGTTGGGCTGTTTATCTGGAGGATCGGTTGCATGCCCAGCTGACTTTGGGGGTGTGAAAGACGTTCAGTACTGAAAGCAAGTGCAGGGGAGGGAGCTGATGATCGGAGAGTGGATCCTGTGCTTTCATGGCACGGCTGGCCAGCCAAGGGAGCTCCAGCCACGTCTGCAGAGATGCCAGTACGTGTTGGACTCTGAGAGCTAAGAAGGTCTGGACTGTTGAGAAGAGGCATCCTCCTCCTTCATCTCTCCTCTCCATTGAAATCGCTAATGGTAGTGTATTTTTAAGCTGATAACTGTTGTATTCTTTTTTGAGGTGGTTCATTAAAACTTAAGGACTTGATTGCACATCCTTTCCTCCTAGGTCAGTGTCAATGGCCAATGTATTGCAGGGGCCTCCTTGCTACATCGATTATTTATGTGGGAATGTGTAGGACCTGTGTGTGCATTCAACAGCTGCTGGTTGGCAAATTTGCATGTAGGTGCGTTGTCCTGGGCAGCGTTGGTCAGGGATTGTTTGCGCCAGCCTGAGCTTGGGATCCCCTTCCTGGGTTGGAGGTGTGGAGGCAGAAACCATCGAGGCTTCATGGTCCCCAAGGCAGGGGGTTGCAGCCTGATGTTTTGAGCACATGGCTGCTGCTTCATGACTGCAGTGAGCTTGGGCTGCTTGTGTGCCTGTTCCCCCAGCCCAGCTGACCGGTGCCAACGTACTCCATGGCAGCCATGGTGTGTCCGTACCTGCTGTATCTGCAGGTGGTGGTCGAGTGGCCTGCCCGATCGTGGGGTCCCTCATGGTTGAGTGCCCCTGGCCCCAGACAAGAGCTCTCCCAATACGCCAGGGTCGTTCCTCTTGGTTGCTTGTCTGTTCTTGTGCTTTGTCAGCCTGGACCAGCCGGGCATTTTTTGCATGCGGCTGCTACTTCCCATTTGAGAGATGGTCTCTAAACACCTAGTTCTGTTTTATTTCTTTAATGTTGTTTAATTTATTTTAGGGCTGAGTTCAGCTGAGCAAGTTTGCAGTTTCTCTGGGTTCTGGTGATTGACATAGCTTTGAACGTGGTATTCAAACACAAATACTTCTTGCAGATGCTGAGATAAGTATCTGTAAATCTTTGCATTTACTATTATCCCCAATTTTCTTGTGCAGTGCCTGCTGTCACCGTATAAGGGTATTTATCCTGCACATAATCTGATTGGAAAATAAGGCTTTGAAACAGAAAGGAAAATACACATTTCAGGTGGTGTTAGAAATGTCAGTTGTGGATGCTTAAACAGTCCTGATTGCCTCCAGGCTTTGGGGCATTTGGGTTTTCAGCCCCCTATTGTTAGATCTAAAGCTGCTTATTGGAGTCCGAACAGGTTAGAAAGACATCTTGTTCTTCAGATCCTCAGAAGTCTGCTCTCCCCCACTGCGGGGGATGGCCTTCTTACATCCCAGCCAGTCAAGTTTTAACCCTTGGCTTAGACGGCGCAGGGCTGAACAAAGAACCGCTGCTTTCAGATGGAGCAGAATAAAAAGCTATTATTTCATAATAATACTCCGCTCTTCCCCTCCAAGGATTTCCTAAGGACTTTACAAATATTAAGGCCTGGGCAGTCACCCCTGTGACTGAGAGCCAGAGAAATGGCTGTGTGTGGGCATCTGAAGGGTTGAACATGAAGCATAACCTCTGTGTTGGGGTGGTTTCAAGCCTTGAGGTCCCCTGTGCACTTCATACCTATAAGAGGCCAAGGTGTGGCAGGTCAGCGAGGGCATTTGGGGCCAGGAGAGCCTCCTGATTTGTATTGCTTTGTACTCATTTCTTAGCCTTGTTCCAGCTCCTTGGCCCTTTCCAGTCCTTGTTGGGTCTTAGGTTGAGCTGGTGGCTGTGGGATCAAGGATGCTCTCTGCACAGTCCAGATGAACTCCTTCATGCCATCCCTCAAGCAGGGAAGAGGGAAAGATTTCACTGTTCACTTAGACACCACTATGGGGGTGGTGGAAATCCAGCTGATGTTTCTTGGGCTGGTTATACCCAACCCTCTGCCTCTGCTACCATCACAGCATCAGGTGGGTGACGGGGTGGGATTGAGGTGTCCTTGTACGGAGGCAGGTGCTTGCAGCCCCATGTCCCAGTGGTGGGAGGAGAGATGGGGGAACAGGAGGTCTTCCGTCTAATATCTGGTGCTGTCATTGGGCAGGTTAGCCCCCATCTCAAGTTAAAGATGGGAACTCCTCTTAACAGTGAGATCGAGAGTCCTTGGTCTTTCATCCATCCTTTCCTGCCTTTGCGGCACGAACAGGAGCTCTTTTAGGTTGTGAGGTTTTCTTCCCCCGCCTCTTCTTCAATTGCTCCTTAAAATTGGCACCTCCAGGGATGTTGCGGACTCTCAGCTTGGTGTCTGGCACTTTCTGCCCGGCCTGGGGCCGGCTGTCGCTGGTGGTGAGCAGCAGCGGGTGAGCAATGCTGAGGACCTGCTGCTCCCATGGATGTGGGTACCACCGCCGAGGGAGCACGTGGCACTGCCCTCCTTGCCCACACACCGTCTGTCTCAAAAAGCCGCCTCTGGCCGGCGTCTCAAACGGGTGGATGGATCCAGGGCCATTTTCTCCCTCAAACAGTGGCAATAAGTCTCTTTCCTTTGCGAGGACAATTAGTTTCTTTCCTTTGCGAGAAGTTTGGTTGGAAAGGGCTGACCTCTCTTCATGGAAGGAGAGCCCTTGTCCCTTGTGTCCCTGGGAGAAGCCACAGCATGGACCGTTTATGGCTTTTCCTTTTAACACAGTGACGGCGGCTTTGTTTTCTACATTTAGTTTGCATCTAAGACCAGGACACGGCTCATGCTGTGTCCCTGATCCAGTGTTTAAAGCTTTGCTGTGACTTAAGTTTGGCCTGGGCCCTGCAGGGTTTAGCTTAATTTTTAAAGCTCTCAATGTGAATAATTCCTCACTGAATGCAGATCGCAAGAGGGGATATTGATTTAAAGCTTTAAAGCTGGTGGTTATGGATTAAAAAAAAAAAAAAAAAAAAGGAAAGAAGGAGATTTACTGTAGTCAGAGCTGGTTGCCTAAATGTTAGTCCCTTACAGACAGGCTTCTGCTGAGCTACGTGTGGGAGTGGCAAGGGAGCCCGGTGAATTTTAGCTTTAAATTGTTGGCTGCTGAGAATCAGCCCTGGGATACACTAAACTGCAGTTCCCCGTGCCAGGGGAGCATTTGCTGTAACTCCTTGGCCTGGATTTTGTGTGGGTACAGACATTGTTGTGGGGTTGCAGCAGCTGACTCGAACCCTTCCTCAGGCGTGGGGGACCAGGGGGAGGATGCGCTGGGTTGGGGTGATGCTGCCATGCGTCTGCACGTAGGGATCTTAGCTGGGGCAGCAGGTGGGGAGCAGTCAGCAGAAGAGGGGTGTAGGGCCTCGAAAAGAAAATGACGGGAAAGGAAGCTTTGGTAGAGAAGATGCTACAGAAGACGGGGAGAATTACAGGCAGGGAGTATGTCCAGTTAGCAGGCAGGGCTCTGAGGTCACTAATGCTGGTTATTTGGATTTCAAAGAGGATCCTATTAGCCACTGTGGCGGAGAACCATTAATCAGTGGGGCGGGAGGCAGGAGCTCAGGCTGGCCGGAGAAATCAGTTTCCAACGTCCTTGATGTCCTGCCGGGCTGGCGCTGCAAAGCTTCCCGCACAATGATGGGTTTGTCTCGTACGAGATGCTTCCAGCCAGAGGCACCGGGCGGGATGGGGAACGCTGAGCCCCTCTGCCTGTGATCAGCGGAGGGGTACAAGGATGTCATGTCCATGCAGACCCCTTTGCAAAATCCCATCTTGCTGCTGCTGTCCCGGGAGGTGTTGCTGAGCTGCTGCTCTTAACGGGTACAAAAAGTGTATTACTTACCTTTGGCAAGCACCCTGTTAAAAGATTCTTGCTGTCACTATCCCGCAAGCACTAAATGGGATTTGGAAGAGGGTTTGGGGAAAAAAACAGTGTTTCCAGGTGTGACTGTTTGTGATCCCTTGGAAACAGAATCTCTGGCCTGCCTTTTTGTTCTGATCAGGAGTTTTCACATGTGCCCAGGAGCCATTTCCAAAGGAGCTTTAAGCGCAGGACCTGAAGTCACACTGAAAGTTTGTGAGTTGGACTTGCAGAGCAGCCTTGTTCTCCAAGCCTGGTGCTAGAACTGCTTTAAAAACCTCTGAAAGTAGCCTCTGACTGGTTAGAAGAGCCATTTGCTGTAGAAAGATGCCATGAATAATGCAGAAAGAGACTTGTGAGTTGTCAGAGATGGGGTCAGAGAAGGGTTGCTTAGATAAAATTAAGATCTGGACGTGGTAGTTGAATCTGGAACAAAATGGGTTTGGCAGTTTTTCCCCGAGAAAAGTGGCCGAAACCTTCTTGTTTGCAATATTTAAATTTTTGCCAAAAACTGTTTATCTGGGATTTGCTCTAACACTTCTTTTTTATTTAAATCCTCCAAATGCCATTAGGAGGAAGATATTTACCAACAAATGTTCTATCCAAACTCCAGAAAGCCCAGAAATTTCTTCTTCTACATTTAGATTTAACCCCCTAGTCTGACCCATTCAGACTTTGTAGGGACTGACAAACAGAGCTTTACAAAAAAAGGGCAATAAAAATGGTCTTTACAAATAATGGCCATCGCTCCAAGAAACTTGATTAGATCAGCAAGATCAAGTCTCTGGCTGGACTGAGTATGCTTAAAATCCCTAATTGTCTGGCTTTTTGTCTGCAGGATGAATTTATAAGAAAAAGGAGAACCCAAGCCTACTATTTCAACACTCCTGGAATTCACGAGTAGAGCTGGGTTTCAGAGACTCCCTGTCTTGTTTTGGCTAGGTTCTTAAAATGGAAAGCTGGAGATTAACATGGTAGGCCTGGGGTCATCTTGTTGTAGAATACATAGTCTCACAGACACAAGATCTGTTTCTTCAGACGTCCCTTCTGGTTGCGATGTTTGAGCCTTTGCTTTGCTCCCTGGCTAAGAGCAGCGTTAATCATAGGACTGGAATTTGTGACTTAACCGAGGAGGCGTTTTAATGCTTTTCCTGTCATCGATCAGTGGGCTGGAAGCCACTGTCTCAGTAGCATTGTCACGTTGACCTCTGTGATGGTGCTTGATGGGTTCCCATCCTCCTGGGTGCCTCCCAGCCCAGGAATGCCTTCCAGTGAGCCCACCTTTATCCTTTTGGAAGGGATGCTCTGAACTTGGACCCCCCAAAGACAGAAAAGGGGCTTTTTGTGTAGCCTGCAAAGGGCTCTTCTGTCTGCAGCGGGCCACGGTGAGAGACCTTTCTTCTGAATCTGTACTGCTAGAACAAAAAAAAGCCCTTGCATCAGAACTTGCTATTTATATTTCTAGCTCTGAGACTCCTCAGCTGCATTATTAATGAAGCATTTACCAATTAAGATAGATGAGTCTGCTCTTGAGGGTGTTTGTTAAGGTAAGGTACCTTATTAGCATATCTGATAGATACAGTGCCAGGTGCTGATTAAAACCTCGTCAACTCCCCAGGGACAGAAGTCTTGAGGAAATAAGGTGGAGAAAGTTGTCCTGTTTCCTGGCTTTGGCCGTGCTGGGAGCAGGAAGAGGAGCGCAGCATCCTTCCCCAAAGACACATCCCGGACCTCGTGAGCAGCTTGAAACGGGCATGGGGAGGAAATTAATCAGCCCGGATCAGAAATTCCGATAGCTGCAGCGATGCAAGTGTGATTAATGCCTCCTGAACGCAAGAGGTGGAAAGACACTGGGTTTGCTGCTCTTGCAAGGCTAGCAGTCTGTCAGGCGAGGAATTTGTTTCCGACGACCCTATGGATTTCGGAGGTCTGGAATTGATGCTTGCCTATGTTACAGTGTTTCGGCAGCTCGCTAAATTAGGTTTGCAGGCAAAACCATGCTGCGAGGTGCAGTCAGCCCACATATGAAACCAATTTCCCTTTGAAACAGCACTAAGGAGGGCGACCAGAAGAGAAACGAGATCATCTTTAGGTCTCTCATGACCTACAAGAGTTGAGAAGTGTGTATTCACTTTCCATATTTATTATAATGGCAAAGGAACTATATTGTAGGCTTTAATGATCTGCATGTGAAGAGCATCTTAAAATAGACTTAAGATCTTCTTGGAACATACATATGTGTTTATAAATTTATGGCTATAAAAATGTATGTTTACTGAATACACGTACTTTGTTTCTCCATCTGCTAAATATAGTCACGTATGAAAGTTATATAGAAAATGTAATTTTCCCCTAAATTATCCCGCTGTCAGTCTGCTTCAATTTCAACGTCAGCAGAGGCGAGGAGCGAGTTGAGATGGGCGCTGTCGTGCTGCCGAGCGGGTGTCTGGAAGCAGTTTGCCTGAGGATGGTGATTACTGGAGGCGGGGTTGGTGGCACCAGCTATTATTAAGATTTGCCCAACAGTTCACGAGATAAGACCCTGTTTTCAGTTTTGCTTGTAATTTTGTCAGGGTTTTAACCATTCACGCTTTCAATTTCCATGCTGGATCTCTGCCTCAAATTGTTTGATTTTAGGGAAAAAGAGTGTAAAACGGTTCTACCATTTTGGAGAGCAAGCTTGGAGAAAAATGTTGGGTTTGCCCTGCTGAAGAAGTTTGAGGAGCTTTTCTTGGAGCTTGCTGTGAAGCTCAGTGCAAGAGGAAGGGGGAGGAGGTGCCCATTTTGCGAGGCGTCTTTGCCATCCCTCTGCAGACGTGGCCAAACCAATGAAAAGTTGGAATTCGCATGCCCTCAGCAGAGACTTCTTTTGATTCCAGCGCCTGGTAATTACCCGAGTCCCTTCACAATGGACAAGGCTCCTTCCCACATGGCTCCCCGGGGAGGCAGGGCTGGACGCCGGCCATCCCCAGCCAGTGACTCCCTGGGGCTAGCTGCACCAGAGCAGGCTTTTCCTCTAATAGCTGCTTTGGGGAGCAGACACGGAGCGGGGAGCTTGTCCCTAATCACAGCTGGGCAGGCAGGTGGGACTGGGGCTGGCAGAGAACACGGAACAATAGGCGTGCTCTAGACAAGGGCAGACAATGGGAAGGGGTTGGGATAGCAGCCAGAGGAAGGAGACCTTCCAAGGGCCGGGGAAAAGCGTGGGATGGCATTGCGCAACAGGGACACACCAGGTCAGTTTGTCTCACTCCGATATTTCCTAATTGTGCAGCTTGAGTAACGGCCCTTCGCCGGGTGCCGTGTCGCCAGCGCGCAGCCCTTGCAGAGGTCTGCAGAGATGCTTGCGCCATGTTTGGGAGATCAGCAGATGTTTTCTCTAAAGAGAGCCTGAAATGTAACTGTTGCTAAAATCAGTTTTTACAATAACTGCAAGCACTTTAAAGAAATGGATCGTTCCTCTTGCAAACTCCAGCTCAAATAGTCACTTTAAAATAAATACACTTCTGTAGCGTCTGCAGTTGGGCCTGGCCAGAGAGCCTGGAGTCTGCCTCGTGAAAAGTGTCATGACACTAGAGTTTGGTTTTGCTCATTTTTGGAGTGTCTTGTAGAGAAGGAAGGAGCCAGGCAGCCAGCAGAGTAGTCCCTGGGTAGGATCTGGGATGGGGGACTCCACCGTTCCTGTTTCTGCTGTGCTGGGCTTGGAGCAGGAATTTGGAGAGCCCTGAGAAACCAGTCACCAGCAACACGTCTCCAGACAAGAGGCTGTTGAAGAAGATGCTGTCTCTTCATTGTTCATTCCTGTATGCTCATCCGGGACCCCATCACTGATGGATTTGAGTGCTCCTGGTTCGCTTCTGCAGCAGAGTGAGTGGATCAGTCGAGCTCTCTTGGACCTCCTGCTTCCCGACTCGCTGGTGTCCTGCGACGGCAGTGTGGCAGGATGTGCCGCTGTCTGCGGCAGTGTGGGAGGACACCACTGCAGATGTGCTGGAGCTCCAGAAATGACCACGGTCACTCCAGCACACAGAAGGAGGTTTCACGTTTGCACCCCTAAATGCCAACGAGGAACGTGCTTTTTGGATTTGAACCGATGCTGCGTTCAGCTTGCCAGGGCAGAAATTTCTAGCCACGGGGAGTGCAAAGGGAGCGATGGATCAACTTTAAATGGTGTTAGTGGGTTTTCCTTTCAGAACCATGGTTTGCTATCAAAGGAGGATCACAGTAAAAGGTTGCCTCCACGCTGCTTTGGCCCGTCTTCCCCTGCCACGTGTGTGCTGCTGGGGGGTTGGATGCTTGGGGAAGTGGGAGCAGGTGGATCCTGTGTTTGGGACAAGTTTCTTTCCTCGAGGATGTGACTTGCTGAGAGACAGCAGGAAGGAGAGTTTGTAGGGGAGAGCCTGTGTGAAAAGGGACCGCATCGTGGTCTTCCAGCTCTCCCCGTGGGGAGCTGGGTGGCTGGCGTGCTAGCTGATGTTTTCAAGAAGGATTCCTTGTAACCATTTGAGGAACATTTGCTCTAAATTCACAATCAATTCTTTCATCTGTTGTACAAAAATGCTACCAATGAAAATAGACAAGCTCTCTGGGTCATTTCCAGATGCCCTTAGTGAGGCAGAAGTGTTTATTTTTTATGGGCCAATTTTTGTAGTCTACCAGAACGTCTTGTACTGTCTAATGCCGCATGGAGGAATAGCTCTGCAGAGTGTGCTTAATAAGAGCAATGTGCTCTCAGGGATATTCAAATCAGAGTTAGCCTCCTCGCATGTATGCACTCCATAGTGTGTGTTATAAAACATCTGGGTCCAAAATTGCACTAAAGAAATCAAACGGCCAAGTCAACCTGAAAGTCATACCAGGGCTCTGCCTGGGGAATCACCGTGTGCAGCCCTCTCCTCTGCTGCAGGGACCTTGAGCAGATGGCCTGGCTTTTTTTTATTCCTTTTCCTCCTCCTCCTCAGGATCTGCAAGTCAGGAGTAAAAATCAGCTTTGAATTTTCTGTCAGCATGAGGAACTGCAAGTCAAAAAGGGGCTCTCTGGCCACGGTTCCATGGTTGCGTGGGAGGTGAAGAGCCCTTGGCTCTTCTGTCTCTGCATCCGCCCTTCTCCTGCTGCAGTTCTTGGCTTTACCTCCCAGGTCTGGACCACCTGGTGCTGCTGGTGCTGGAGCAGTGGGTGGCTGGTGTAGGAGGACATTGGTGGCAGCAGCTCCACCACAGTGTCCCGGCTGTCTTGCATGCCTCCAGCCCAGGTTCCTGCATCTTGGAGGTGTGCAGTGTGACGTTGCCAACTCTGCCCTGCTTTCGGGCTTCTTGCGCCTTCCACCTGGGCTCTGACCTGCTGGGCAGGTAGCTGAGTGTCATGCCTCCAAGGTGAGAGCGATGGTAAGTGTCTGGGGGAGAGCATTACATGCAAGGAAAGCTTGCGTAGATGCTTCCCCAGAGCCCTCGGTGTGAGCTCTCTTGCTGTTGGACATACTCCTGGCAGGCCTTTTCCATCAGCCCCACAAGGCATGGGGTTGTTCCTCTTCAGAAGGAGCCTTGTCTGTCCTCTCTCTTTTCTTGGGTTCTCTGTGCATTTACTGCGGGGAAAGGAGAGCGATGTGACGGGCAGCGACTGGAGGACTGTGCTGCTCTGTTGGGTTTGGCAGTCATGGCACCAAAGGCCAGGACACAGCCGTTTGGGTGAATTGCTTCTTTTGTTTGACCTTAAAACCAATCTTTCCCTTCGTGGATGAGTGTGTAGAGGAATGATCCTCAAGATTTAACCTTTCCGATAGGAAATCTGTTCAACAGTGACTTCCATCAATGGCTACTGTCCTTCGGAAATGTCCGTGGCAGCTCCACGTCCCTGTCTGGTGTGACTTGGTTAGAAGACTGCTGCAGAGATGGAAGAGGGCTGTAAGCAGCTCCATCTCACTGAAGGAGCTGGCAGAAAAAGCAGCTGTCAGGGAGCTGTGATGTTTTCTCTGCTTTTGCTACATCAAGGAAAGCAAGACCAAGAGCTTGGCTTTAAGGGTTTCTGAAATTACTCTTTGCAGACTGGGAGAATATCTCCTCCTTGGCTTGGAAAGGCAGCGGGTTGTGTTTTAGACTAAGCCTGTTCAGCGCGGCTGGTGTTGCACCGCATTCAGCAGGGAAACCAGCTATCTCCTGTTTTAAATAAGGATGGGAGATGCAGTAGGAATCAGCCCTGGAGCAGGCTGCTTGTTCTCGGCGTGGGCAGTTTGCCTGTGAAGCGTGTCAGCGTGGGTGAGGGAGCCAGGAGGGACCGAGGGGCTCGTGTCCAATGTTCACATAGGGTCGTTCCCTTGGTGCCGCACCAGTAAGTTGAATGACATCTGAATTACTTGCCATAATCTGCTTGCGGATGCTGTAAATCAGTGCTAAGCCCTTTCCAATGTGGCTTTCTGAAGGGACCAAGTCCCAAGGATCTGGGACCCTTCTCCCGTTTACATTTATTCTGTACACTCTCAAGCTATGTCTCTGCACGCACGTGGAGTGGGCTGTGTCTGCAACGAGCTGGGCTTAAGCCTGAGCTACTCCAGTCAGTGCTGGTAGGCTGGGGACCCCTGAGGGAGGGGTGTCATGCTCTCATACGTGCTGTGTGTGCTTCGTGGGGGTGCTGAGAGGAGCAACTGAAAACGATGGGCTGACTAGAAAAAGCATTTCCCCAGGATGCAACATCTGGGTTCCCCCACCCCACACCTGATGTGCTAGAAGCCAAGAGCCCTTCTCTGTGCTTGTACATCCCAGCTGCACTCTCCCCATTCCGCAGGAGAAGGAGATAAAGCAGGGTCCTGCTAGGGGAAGCAGGGGAACTTGCTGCTGAAACAGGTCCCCGTACCGGCACAGTACAACTCCAGGCTGCATTGCTTTGGTCTAATTAATAATGCACAGGTGGCATGATGACCATACACAGCACCACTCAACCATGCAGCTGGGTCTGCAGTGTGCAGTGGTGGAGATGGGTCTTTTCTTGCCCATGCAGCTGATAGGGAGGAGTCCTGCTGGCTCCTTTGAAGATGCAAGTCTTGGTGTGACTGCCCTGCTTTGGAGGCATGCCCACCCTTCGGTCTGATCCACTTGTCCGCACGTCTGTATGGACTGTCTGCAGGAGCAGAGGTGGTGCAGAGCATGGGTGTGCCAGCACATGTCCCAGAGGACTTTGTGCCCCTTCCAGAGGGGCTTCATGCTCACTGCAGCAAGAGACTGGGCGATGCATCCCCTGCTTGACCTCAGCTTGTTTTTTATACAGCTCAGGTGTTGTGTGCTGAAGCTAAACTCAATGTGGACAAAATCATATGGGACATGGTAAGACCATGCTTTACCATGCAGCGTAGGTACAGTCAAGGGCTTTCTTCAGGAGCTGGATGGTTGAATAACACTTGAAGGAGAAAATGTTTGTGCTGAGCCCTGGTGCTGGATCCCCTGTTCTGAACAAGCCTTGCAATCGTCTTTATTTTTTGTATGTCTGTCTACAGAGCGAGAGCGATAATTAATGCAGAATTGCTCTCCTGGGTTCTGGCAAAGCCAATACTAATTTTCCAAAGTCAGCTCAGAAGTACTGAAAGCACACTTTTAGGCAGGGCTGCGGGTCGAACATTTCTCCATTTGGCTCCTGCTACTTTGATTGTCAAACATCACTTGAAGCTTTTCAGTCAGCATTAAAGTGAGAGCATCAATCTAAACCGGGGAAGTGCTGGACATCAGATGATTACATATTCCAAAAAATTACCTTAACTTGACCTTGGAAGAGGGGGATGGCCAGCATTAGATTTATATATTTTTAATGCAGCTTTTCATTTTTAACTTCTTTCAAATCATTTTTTTTTCCTTTATGGATCTTTCTTTCTGCAGCAGTTTGCAAATGCGCCGGTCATTTCCTAACAAGCCAAACAACTTCACCCTGCTTCTTAAAATACCCCAGTGAGGCCCAGAAGGGACATTATCCCAGCTTTGCAGTCGGGAAAACCAAAGCCCAAAGAGGGCAAGAGCTTCGTTTCAGAGGTGCCAGGCAGTTGCATTCCTCATTACAAGCACTGGAAACTGGGGTTGTTTTCAGCGGCGTTGACTCTCTGGCCCCTGCGAGCCAGGCAGAAGACCACAGGCGTTTGGAGAGCTGGAGCTCCCGTCTCACCCAAGCGTGGTTTGCCAGGAAAATGCTCCTCTTGGAGAAGCACCGGGGATTTGGTGGAAGGGACCGTGTCTGGGACTGATGTGGGCTGGGCGGGTTGCTGCCACGTCACCTCCCTGGTGGCGGGGAGCGAAGGCGAGAGGGATGCTCGGAGGCAGGATGCTCGAAGGCAGGATGCTCGGAGGCTGCCAGCCTTGATGGAGCAGAGACCACACAATGGCTGGTGGTTTCGCATGTGTCTCTGGAGCGGAGGGGGGTGATGAGATACATACCGTTCGCATGCCTGTGCTCTGGCTTGATGTGGTCTTGCCCGAGCGAATCAAAGCTTTTGCTTTGAAGGCGGCGGAGGGGGAAGGGACTGCCTTTGTTCTGCTCTTTGGAGAGTGCTGGAAATCCTTCAGCCCAAAAGACTACACCCTTCATTACCCTCTGGGTTATTGGCCCCAGATTGGAAGTATGGCTCTGTCATGTGAAGTATTTGATTATTTATACAGTTAATGTTTAACAGAGTTGGAGTATTAGAATTAAACAGGGGACGAGCTTCCAACTTTGCATGGTTAAGGGCTAATAAAACTTCTCTGATCCAGTGTTGTCCTTTCACCAGAGGGGATTTTTTTCATTAGCTTTGGAGTGTTAAAAAGAGATCTCCTGTATTTGAGGCAGATTGATCTGTTGGCTTCAGACAAAGTGAACGTGCAAAAGCGTCAGCTTAAATATCCAGCGGTGCGGATGCAGGCAGCTGAAGATTTAAAGGTGAGTTTAATTGGCGACTTCGATGGCAGTAGCTGGGTTCAGCAGCCTCCGCCTTCGAGACTGGGTGATGTCTGCAGCCCGCTGCGGGTGCGAAGGAGCAGAATGCAGGCTGGGCAAACGATGGACTGGAAGGTGGAGGCTGGCAAGAGGCTGGACCGACCAGCGTTGGCTTTGCCGCTTGCGCCAGCCTCTGACAGGCTGTTTTGGCTGTCGACTCGCTGCAGGACAGCCTGGAAATGTCAACTGGTGACCCTTCGGTCATCGCATCTTCCAGGGGTGCTGGGGTACCATTTCCCAAGTGCTTAGCGTGGGGATTGCGAAGGTGTGCCTGGGGCAGCCCCCAGGGCTGGCATGGTCCAGGGGACGGCAGGGGAAGGGGACAACAGTTAAGGCTGGCTGAGCTTAACAGAGCCTGTGATGGGATTGACGTAGCAATGGGTTTGGGTTTCATTTCTTTTCAGTTTAGTTTACTCAGACTTGTGGGTCTGGTGGTGTCTCCCCCAACACACTTCATACCCATGGCAACATCTCTTGGTGGCCCAGAGCTCTCAAAGCTGCACTTCTTACCAATTATGTGTTTGGAAATGGTGAGGATGCTAATGTGGGTTTTCGTACCTTCATTAAGGGGAAGGCTGAGGGATAAGAGCTTTGTGGCATCCTAGAGTTCCCACAGGGCGGAGTGGTTGCGGCTGCCCCAGAGGTTTCCTCAGTGCTGTTGCTCAGCATTGCTCACTTAAAAATCAGGTTGATTTCTAGTAAATCAGCAGGACTGAAGGCAGCCATGACGGTGAACTCGCCACTTGTATTTTAGGTGTCCTGATTATCTGCTGCACATTTTCTTTCCCTCTTATCTCCCACGCACTCTTGCCTGCACAAATGCAGAGTATTTGTGCAATTGTTAGGAGTGTAATTGTTTCTACTTTGGCCTGGTGTACTGATGCGATTGATAACTCACATGGTGCTGGCGACAGCCATTATTAATCCTTTCCTTATGGCTGGAGAAACAAGGGGGGATGTATGAAAGCAAGGCTGTTGAAGTGGCTCTTGCATGAGTGGAAGATCCACAGATGACGTTTTGCTTTTGCAAATGTACATCATGAGCGTGATGGGAACTCTGCTCCTCATTGTCCTTCCAACCATTTCTCCTCACCGTAGATGATGTGGGAACTGTGCTGAAGAGTTTCGTGCCTCCAGTTCCACCTGTGAGCATCACCTGCTTGTTGGCTGGATGGAGCGAGACTCTGCTTTTAGCTCTTCTGAGAAGTGTTGGTCTCTCCATCCATGATGAGTTCATCTCTAGGTTTAACGGAGTGGTTTCTCTAAACAAGGTACTGAATTGGTTTTAAGAGAGTACACCTCTTCTGTAAGATGTCAAGGTCATGATCCATGAGAGCGGCCTGTAGGCAGATGTTCATCACTAAGATGCACTGAGCTTTTATTTCAAAATTTCTATTTTTATTTACATTTCACCTGCTAGGTCCCAAATTTAGTGCTTCCTTCCCTCGAAGACAGCTGAGCCCTTGACTTGCTGTAGAAGTCTGTGAGGTTTCCATCTCCTTCCATCTCCTGAGGAAATGCACAGTGTGGAAATTGGCTCCTAGGGGAAACAGCAAGTCGAAAGTGTAATCCAGTGTAGAAGTATTTATTTTTTAAAGACAAGCAGCAACCTCCTGTCCCTCTGCTGCCCTGTACGCTCCCCGTCTATTTCAGATTTTAATAAATTTCTTGTTTATCTTGAGGAAGCAAATTAATAAGTAATGGCAATTGCTCTTTAGAGAGAGAGGCTGCTGAAGGTTGCAATCGTTTTAATTTGGCATGTGTGTTGTCGCAGGGACTGTTTGCCGTAGAAGCGGGCGCATCGGTGTCAGAGACGATAAAATGTGACAGTTCCCTGCACACACAAGCATTGGGTGTAAAGTCTTGCAAGTAGGTCTCCGAGCAAGGCCACCCACAGCTGTTCGCACAACGGGGGAATTAAGCTGGTCTTGCTGGGAGCTTTGGGTCTCCCGTCTCCTTTAGCTCTGAGTAAGTTTGAAACCCGGCATGACTGGATGGACACATCTTCCCCATGCATTGCCAGGCAATCCCCAGCATTGCTCTTCCAGGTGAGCATCATTGTTCGATGCGTGGTGCTGGTCAGGTCTCAGCCCTCTTTATACTCCAGAAACCTACAGCTGCTTACTTCAGACACCCACCCGAGGTGATGCCGTGTTCGGCATCACCAGGCCACCAAACGGGTGGCCTGGCCCTGGGCACTGTACATACCCCTTCTGTGGGAACATGGAGATGATGGTGGAGCCTGACTGTGTGTGCATCAGGGTGATGTTAACATCACCGAACAACTAAACCTGAGTGCTCAGAAGCCCTGAGCCGTGATGAGAACGATTGGATCTGCTTAAAAGGTTAGGAGCTTTGGGAAGAAAACTGAGTTTCATTTCTGCACCTTTCTGTGTGGTTTCGAGCTCGTGCTTGCATCTTCTTGAGGTGCCTGTGATAGCCAGGCTTCTCCCGTGACCCCACAGGTTGGGGCTTTTCAACCCCAAATGGTCCGATCGCCGTTACTCATTGGCATGCGCTGCGGGCCAGCATCCTGGTGGGGGCTGAGATGGCACCTCTTGGAGGAGAAAATGGCCTCTTTGTTTTACCTCCTGGCTGTTCCTCATCTGCAGAACCCGAGTGTGAGGGTATGTAACGCCCCACGCACAGTTGGTGCCGCAAGCTGTGGGAATTGCTAAGCAGCCGTGGGAAGCGGGGTTAGAGCATCCAGCATTGAGGCAGGACGGAATCCACCCGCATGGATCCATTTTCAGGTGTCATTTTGGCGAGGATGACTTTCCCAGTGTCAGCCCTGACCCCTCTAATTACAGCAATTTAGTTTGCAATTATGCACCATGTTCAGCCTGGCGGCCACGGTTCCTGGAAAGCCCAACCATGAGAGTTTACCAAAAACCTTGCAGATGTTCCAGGTTGAGCCTGAGAAGGTTTCCTGCGGGGAAGGCAGGGCTGGGGGTTTCCTTTCCGGAGAGGCATCGGCCGAGCGTGGGCTCCTTGCATCCCTTGCTCAGTGCTTCCCAGCTTGCTGTCCCACGCGCTCGCCTTTGCTGCCAGACCCTGCTGCCTCGGTTTCCTGGCTGCGTGAAGGGGGACCCTGCTCCTGGGTCGGCACAGGGAGGGGAAGGTGGTGGGTGCCGCTCTCGGGGGAGATCCCCAGCGGGGTGCAGCTCCCCAGGTGCACTCTGCCGGCTGGGTGGGTTAGAGACCCCCAAGCCAGGACATGTCACCCACGATGCGTGGCTGCTCCCCCTTTTCTGGGGGTGTCTGTGGACCCTTTTTCAAGGGTCAGGGGAAGATTTCCCCCTGCTTTCCAGTCTGTAAGTGGGAGCACCATGTAATACTTGGGTTATGTGCTGATTAGAGCGATTCCTAAAACCCTTTGCTGAGATTGTGGGTAAAACCGCCTTCTCTCAAATTACCGGCTTCCCTTTTCAAAGGGAAGAGAGGAGTCAACTCTCCAGTCGCTCATCTGGTTTTGCTTTTTACTTTGTTTCTGTCCCATTATGCTGAGCTCACTGCATTTTTGGTTGTTTCCAATTCCAAATCGAGATAAATCTGCTGATAACCCTCTGGCACGCGTGGTGTCCACTGCCAGGGAGCTCTGCCTGGCTCTTCCCACGGAGGACGGGGGCAAACCAGAAGGTGCAGGAGGCTGCAGGGTGGGGTTTCACTCCGGTGGGGCTTTCAGGTTATATTTCAGCCAGCCAGCAGGTAGTTGGCTGGGATATTACCGGGCTTTCCCTTTTCCCTTTTCCCTTTTCCCTTTTCCCTTTTCATAAGGGGACTTAATTACTGAAATAGGTCTGTGGTTAGAGGAGCTGGAGACTCTCCATCCACCACCAGAAGGACCTCATGCCACATAATGGGAGAAAACCGCCGCTAAACGGTCTCACATCACACTTTTCCCCTTTCCCTTCGGTCCTGTGTATTTAGCATTAACTGCACAATGTAGGTTTCTTTTTGTTTTAATTCTGATGAATTCCAGAGAGAAGGAATGGATCGCTCCCTCGTTTTTTTTTTCCTACTGTAGCCCCAGCCATCCTGATGACAGATCTTGTCATTACGCGGTGTCGTTTTAGATGTTTGCACTGTACCAAAAGCAAACGGAGGAGCCTGCAGTCCAGGGTGTGTATTGAATAACAATGTTTTTCCAGCAAAAAAAAATCTGTGAAGTTTTTAATCAGAAACATGAGTTTTGCAGAGGCAGCCCATACACCGCTCCCTACCCAACGGAGCGATGGCTCACGTCTCGCTGGGTATCAGCTTTTGTGGCCCTTTGTGTTTCTGAAGGCTGCGAAGCCGTAGAGTCATCTTGAACTTGAAAAGCAGGAGGGCTAGTGTTTTCCCATGCACGGTGGATCCTCTGGGACAGCTTTCCAGTTGCAGGGTCCTCACTCAAGCAGAGGTTTGTGATGTGCGGCTGGGAGTTGCTGGGGACAACGCGTGTCCAGAAGGAGCAAGGGTAGCACCATGGGGCTTAAAATCATGGCACGGGGATCTGTGTCTCGTGAAATGCTTGCATGCTAAAGATGGTGAAAACTGCTGATGCAGGAGAGCGGAGCATCTTTGTCAGGCATCTGTCTCCCAACCGCCTTCCTTTCAAGCAAGGAGGGCTGCTGGGGAAGTCTTGGCCCTGCAGACCTCCCGCTGCCTTCCTGACTTCTCAGAAGGGTCATGTGAAAACTAATGTGGTCAAAAAGGGTTTTTAAGTGTTACTTGAAGTGTGATGACTGTTCTGCAGAGCGTTTTCATTGTGCAGAATTGGGCAATTTGACTGCTCGTCAGCCATCACCCCAAACTTCGCTTCCGGGTCTTACCAGGGAGGAGATACTGGCAACTGAGAACTTGTATGTGGTTGCCTCGCTTGGGTTGGTCTTGCCCCTCTTCAATTTTTCTTATAGTGCCTGAACATGCTGCCTTGCTGTTGCCCTCTGAAGTGTGTTGGGCTTCGTGGGCAGCGGTGGACAGTGTATTAAGGATCCCTTTTGTGATACCATTTGTGAAGCTTGGGGAAATGGCCATGACCAGGAGATGGCAAGGAGTGCAGCTGCTGTGGCACAGCTTGTGGGCTCCATGGAGCTGACTCTGTAGTTGTCTTGAGTAATTTTGGGCATGATGTATAGTTTGGTAGGACAGGAGGACACCCAACAAAAACCTGGTCCTTGTGGAAGAAACAGAAAACTCATCCACCAGCAGGCTGAACTGGGCGTGGGAGCTGCCACAGCACACTTGGATGCTCTGCAGGCCTCTCCGCTGTCAGGTTTGGTGCTTTTCAGATACCCTCAGCACACTTCATGCACATGATGGGTGAAAACCTTGCGACCCTCTAGGGATGCGCATAAGCACTGCCATCCCTCCTGTGAAGGGCCAGCAGGGGATGGGGGACCGCAATGTGCACGCAGGACTCTTGCTGGAGGAGCACAGAGCCAAGACGGAGATGTGGGAAGCACAATGTGACAGCAAGTGTTCCCCCTTCCAAAGCGTGGTCCGGCTGGAGGTCCCCATGTAGCTTACCCTTCCCCGGCTCTGTGCAGAGATCCCAGGGACAGGAATCCTTTGCTGCTTTCCCCAGCGCTGTGGGGCAGATGTTACACCTCATGATGCAAAGTCCTCTAACCTCTCACTAGACGGTTCCTCTCACTTTGCAGCTTATGGGTTGAAAGAAAGCTGGAAAAATGTTTTTTCCACACAAAATCAAGGTGTGTGCCTTTCTTTCACCTCAGTTTTTGCTGGACATTGAAATTCAGCATCAGCCTTCCCAAGCTTGACACTCCCCCCCCCATCTCCTCTTCTGGGATTACTCTGGTCAGCGTTGTCACCAAGGGCTGGTGACCAGTCCAGCCACTGGTGTGCAGCAGTTATTTGAATGACTCCCTGTCCTGGAATTAAAGTCCCTTCCTTCAGGAAGAATTAATACACTCACAAAGTTTCCCAGAATGATTCTGGAATAAAATGTCCACAGAGGAGGCTGATCTGGAGTAGCAATTGCTGGACATTTTATTCTGCAATGACTAGTTAATTTCCCTATATGGACCAGCCCTAATAAGCTCCAAAATTTAAGCTTCATTGGTTTGGGGTGGGGGGGAAAGGAAACCGCTAAGTTTTTGTGAAGCTACTGAAGTGAGCTAAGCCGTTTAAGTATAATAATATTTCTGCAATATAAAAAATGATTGGCTGTGGTTTCCTCGGTGAAATTCAATAGCAAAAAAAAAAAAAAGGTGGGTTTATTATAAATGGGGGCTGTAAAAGTTGGCAGGAGAGGGGGGTCGCCCTGGTGCCTGCTCCTCGGGTCTGTGCCCAACTCCCGAATGGGGGATGGAGAGCAGAAATGGCAAAATGGTGTCATCTCAAAGATTTTTCCACTTTGGGGGAGCAGTTTCAATGCAGAGCCCTTTTCTGTGCTTAAAAGCGAGGTTTTTGGAAGGAAGTTAATTGACCTTTTCAGCAAATCTGTTGCTGAGGCCATTACCACAAATGCTATTGAAACGCTTTGTAAATATAATGTTCATTTAACAACATCGCCAATAAGTTAGAAAGTCAGCCTTTATCCTCCCTTTAAAAAAAAATAGAGCTATTCTTAGTGGAAAAAATGTCTTTTTTGGGAAGAATTTGGAGCAGATTTTCGTACTGAATCTAGGCTGCCTCATTCCCTCAGAAAGCTTCAGAGGCCCAGGAAAATTATAACTAATAACTTCCCTATAAATTGTAGAGCTGCTATTTTAAGGTCTGGTGTCTCACGGAGGAGCAGGGTGGTGTCCTGCTTCCCTCCATTGCTGCACGGTGCCCTGGTTTGATTCTGGTCCTTGTTAGGCTGGCTGCCGGTCCTGCCCTGTGCAAAACAAAAACGTGGGAAGAGAACAAGTCAGGAGGCTCTCAGGCTTGGTTTTGCTTTTGGTTTTCCGTATTGGTGGGTTGAGTTTGGGTTTTGGTATGGAGGTGGCCTGCTCCGGAGCTGGCTTTAAATTGCAAAATATGCATTGAATGCAATTTATCTTTGTGTATTTGGAGACAAAATCCAAAGCTGCTCCCCAGCCAGAGGTCAAGAGAGACCTGGAGAAGCTGCCGACACAGGAGGGAGGCCACGTCTCAGAAAAGCAAGTCAGCAAGGGGAGCAGATATGTAGAGAGAAAAGGATGTCCATGGCTCTGGAGCCACTTCTTCCCGACCAGAGGGTACCCAGGGGTGAGCCCTTAAGCCAGGAGCAACGGGTTAAGGGCTCTGGCATGGGAGGTGCTTTGCTTTTAGTGGTCTGGATTTCTTTTTGTGGGGCTAAGGGTTGTTTGAATTGCCACATAAAAAAAAAAAAGACGATGGAGGGAAGAGTGCCGCTCCACTCGCTTTTGACAGTGGTGAAGATCAGTGATCCCATTGTAGTGACACATGCATGGAGGGATAAGAGGCATTTCCTAATTAAAACCCTTTTATGTACTAGAAGCCAGCTTCAGCTGTTGGAAATCTGGGTGGCTCCATTGAAGTCAGGAGATGACCCCAGCTCAGCCTCGCCTGTGAGTTTTGGCATCTCCCGTTGGTTTCCTTGAGGCAGCCGGAGTGGTGACAGCACGGGGCTGGGTCTGCTCCGTGGCAGCCTCGACTGATGGGATGCACGAGCCCGGAAACTCCAGCGACAGTGAATTTCCTCCCCATGGATATTTTCTTTCATGCTTGGAAACAACCCTGCATCTGTTAAGAAAACACCTGAGCTATAACAAGGAACTGCGTTGCTCCTTGTTCAGACACAGCCGCTCGGGAACGCAGGGAGGAGAGGGATGCTTTTGGGGTGGTCACAGAGATGTGTTGCTTTTTCTCCCTTGATGTGGAGATGGTGCATTCACCACTTCTGCCAAAAAATGTACTGCACATCCTCATCTTTCTAATTTCTCATGGTTTTAAGAAAGCTCTTTATATTCAAGCTTACCATAAGATATACTGTAGCAGTAAAGAGCAGAGACTTGACAGCATTTTGCCACCAGTTATTACGTGAACAGCACATGTTAGCAAAGATGCGGTGAACCCTTCCTCTCTTCAAGCCCTTTCTATTGCTTATGCTGCTGCAAAAATGGCATTCGGGTTGGTTTGTGTTAAATCTGAACTGCTAGCGGAGGAATTCAGCTTGCAGGGCTGCACGTTAGCAGAGGAAATCAGTCTGGGCTTTAAAACTGGTTGTATTTTTTCCTTCTTCCCCCAAACCATATGTCTTTGGAGCAAGGGTTGCGCATCTGGGTAGATTAAAAAACCATTTGTTGGCGGGCGGCGGAAGGATGTGGAAGGTGATGCTGGGAGGGGTGGTCTTGGCTTTGGGGCTGGCAAGAAAAACCCCAAAAACCTGGGTCTTCAGGTTTGGATGGGCAACAAAGAGCACTGTGGGCTGGGGGGAAAATGGGGGAACAGTTCTGAATATTTTAGGGGAATGTGACAGAATGGGACCAGCCTGCTGGAGCACGGCCTTGGCCCAGCCACCCCCTGAGCTGGGTAGGGGGAGGAAAAAACCCTCCATTTCAGGCTCCTACATAAACAAACACCAGAAGTCTCGTAAGGGTAATAATGGAAATCACTGGGAAATTGAGTTAATACAAGGGCATCTGTGTAAGTGAGTGCTCGGGACAGGGAAACGGCTTTGTCCTTTAACTCTAGTAATGCTGGAGCGGATGGGAAGCACGGTGTGCTTCACGCATTAGCTGGCTCGGATAAAGAGCAAGGCAGAAGCCGGTCCTTGTGGCTGATTAGAGGTTAACAGGGATAGAAACCAGCGGATTGACTCTTCATTTGCAGGAGGTGTTGTGGGATCAGAGCAGATGGCAGAGAGAGCGTCCCTCCAGCTTACTCAGCTGCTCAGAGGAGCTTACGGCTCCCTCCAGCACAAACAGCCCCGCTTGCATCTCCTCTGTTTACAGCTGCAGCTCGCGCTTCTTCCCTGGCCTACCCGGAGACACAGTATTTCTCCTAAACCCGTGGTAGTTGGTGTCTGAGGCCGTAGGTACGCGCGGGGACGCTTGCAGGCACAGCGCGTCCTCTCCAACTCAGCCATATCCCTTTGTTACGGCTCCTCTGGCGTCAGCTCAGCTGCGGGCACGGCCTTTGCGGGGGCTATTAATGGTCTTCGTTAGCTCTGCGAAGCCAGAGGTGCTTTTCCAGGGTGGTAATGACCGGGATAGGACAGGAGCGTGGTGGGGACCGGGGAGGAGGGCTGCAAGGGGAAAAGATACAGCAGAAGAAGCACGGCTGCGTTCTGCTGGGGCAGCATCCTCCAGCCAGCCGTCGCCTGCCTCCTTCATCCCTGCCAAGGACTCGCTCAACGGCAACACCTTTGCCGGCGATCACAAAAAGAAATCGCTTTGGGGAGGAGGGAGGATGTAAACTTGTACCAGCTCTGCTCATTGACTTGCTGGAAGCCTGGATTCCCTATTTTGCAAGGGAGAAATGGCAATTGATTCAGTCTTACCCTCTTTCTTTTTGTCTGCCAGTGCTCTGAAAAGGCACATTTTATCTGTGTGTGACAACACCTGCCTAGGGTGCCTCTCATTGAGCCACGCTGAATCAAAAGAGCAACAAGAAAAGTGGGTTTAATTGCACACATCTTCAGCGGAGTCTTTCTTGCACTGGCAGTACAAAAGGCCAGCCCGGCGCTGGTTGAATAGAGCCCGGGAGGGCTGGGGCACGCCGTACTCTCCGTTACTATCGGAGGCAGATGATTCACTTTGCTGGAGCATTGTCATGTGCAAATGAGTTCATGAGCCCATCTCCTTTCCAACTGCAAGGTCAGGGACTCGGCAATTGTCAGCATCAGCCGGCTGGAGGAATTGATCTAGAAGCTGGGAAGCTTTGGGAGATTTTTACTAACCTCCGCTTCCCACCGCGTGAGCATGCCGACACCTTCCTCCCACGGGTGTTGTCTACATTACAAATATTGACCGATTTTAAGTTCACATTTGGAAAGCTGCTGTTTTGAGGCATGGAAATGTGACCGAGAATGGCTTATAAATAACACTTGGTGCAGCAATTATTATTCATTGCTAGTTATGGCTTTCACACAGTGGAAAAACAAATGGTTTTTCCACTAGGAGCTGGAGCTGCAGTCCGTTTAATCACTAAAGAGCTTGGAATCGCTTTAGTTTAAAATACCTTTCCACTGTGGTTTGGAAATTTAAAAAAAAAAAATATTTGGGTCATGTTAACCTAGTATATACAACTTGCACTGAGAATTTCAGTTTACCTCTTCTGCATCTGCTGAGCCCCATAAATATCCGTGTATTCATTCCCATTTGGTTTTGCAGAGCTCCTGCCGGCCTGAAGGCAGAGCTGCCCACGCGCGGATCTGAAATGGGGTTAGTCTGATTAGAGGTGGGGTCCTGGCAGCTCAGCACCGGGCATGAGAGTGGCGAGGAGGAAGAGCCGAGCTGCGGTCCGCTGCAGCTGCCCCTCTCCGGCCGGGATGCAAGGGGATGCGGCTGGTGCTCTTTGGGAAGCTGCGTGAATGGACTTTCCATCACGTTGCTCCTAACGGAGCCTGCCCAAAATATCAGCCTCAGTTACTAGGAGGTCACTTGAGGTTTTGACAGCCAGATGTGGGGGTGAGTTCCTTATGTACAGCATCCGGCTGCATCCCACCAGTGGTCCTTGCTCAGGGGGGTGGATGTGGTTGCACGTTTCTCTCTGCAGAGCTGTTCCTTGCCCCGCTTCGAGGTTTCCACAAAGACAGAGAAAAGCCTGCAGAGGAGGCAGAGGAGCCACAGTGACGTGAAGAAATGCTCCCCGCATTACCCATGCGTTACTAATCCCCATCCTCTTGCGCAGCAATGCCAGTGCAGCAACCTCAGATGTTCTCTGCTGGTCCAGGGTTAGGTCTGGCGTGAAGGCTGCCTCCCCGGCAGGATTGCGCTAACGCTCCGTGAAAGGCAAGCGAGTGCCGTGCCTGGGAAGAAGGAGCTAATTTTTCCAAATGGCACAACTTTGCGAATGACAACTGTGACTTCTGCCTGGACCGCGGTGTGAAATCTGGGGGATGGCTGTGAGCAGCAACTGCCAGAGGGAGCAGAGCGGAGCTCCCGAGTTCCTGGCTAGTGTCGTAGCTGCGGGGTCCTCCTCTCCCTGCTCCTCCTTGTGGGTGTTGGAGGGCTGTGGCTGACACAGTTATGAGAAGGGAAGGAGTTACACCTGGATTTTGCTTGTTTCTGAGGTTTAAATTTCCACCTGTGTTCTGCCCATGTCTGAACTTCAGGTATTTCAATGTAACTAGCTTGTGCATTGACTTTAACTTCTGTAGTTTGCTGGAGGACCCAAGATTAGGGGTCTCCACCGCTGGCCCGGTGGTGGGTTGGAGCTGCAGGACAGGCTGGTAGTCTCTCCTGATGGGTGGCTTGTGGACATCTGGGTTAAAAATGCCCAGCTGAAAGAATCTAGGTGCTCTTACAGAAGTGGAAGGGTTTGCAAAGCTCCTTTTGGTTGAGTAGGTTTAGAGATCAAAGAATTCTCCATCTCGGTTAAAGATACTTCTCTTGAGGCCTTAACAGTCTTTTCTTGATAACAAAGCCTGCTGCGCTGGAGCTGCTACTAAAAGCTTGGTCCTTCGCAGCCATTTCAGAGCCTGGGGATGTTTTGTGGGTCCGCATTCCTCCCAGCCTGCGGGGTTTATCAGCTCCAAAGAGGAAAGCGTTGCTCAGCTGAAGAGTTTGGAAGTGCCACTGGTGCTCACAGACTCCCAGGTGGCATTTCTAGGGTTGGTTTTAATTTAAATCAGAGGCACAATATCCTGCAGCACTAATGCAACATCAGAGCTGAGACTCGGAGGGCAGATCTGCTGTGGCAGGGAAAATGTCCTTCCTTCGGTGTTTTGTCCCCGTTTGATGGGTAAGTGGGATTAGGAAGATGTGCTCATTGTGTCCTGTGTGCCTGTGAACATTTGTGGCACCTTTCTGTGCTCTTTCTGGGGCAGGTATGAACACTCAGCTCCTTTTGCAACCTGGATCACAGGGGCATCCACTGGGAAGCATCCGTGGTAAAAGTAGGGGAGGCTGTTCTGGGGCAGGGAGGAGGTGACGTTGTTCTTGGGACAAAGCTAGGGCTCCGATGGTGTGTAATGAGTCTGTAGTTACAAAGATGATACTTAATTATTTCTTTTCCATGGTTTTCAAGCCCTGGCACTGTCACTTTGCTGGCAGCAAATCAAACGCCAAGTTAGCTTATGTTAAGGAACAGAGGATGAAGTCCTAGATAAGCACTCGGCTGTAGGAACGTCTTAAATTGAAATGGGGGGGGGGACATGGAGGAGAGTACGTTTTTGCTCTCAGCGCTATCCAGACACCGTGTCTGCGGCCAGGGCTGTGCTTCTCTCTGCTGGAGTGCTGGTATCGCCTGCCCCACGTGCTGCTTGGGATGTGAGATGAGCGCCAAGGAGGGCAGAGTGACAGATGTCCTTCTCCAGGGTGACCTGGAGCCTCTTGGTGACTGTAGCATCAGGGTTTTACGTGGACCAGGCGTGAGTGCTTTGATGGATGATGGAGTAACCACACCCGTAACCTACCCTTTAACCACCACTCTTCTCTGGGACAGTGATACCCATCACGGCTGAGCTGGCGAAGCCATCTCCCACCCGTGGGTGCGGTGAAGCCATCTCCCACCCATGGGTGCCAGGGTCAGCGCTGGGTGCAGACCTGGCTGCGGAGCAGGGCGCAGTGTGGTAGCTGCAGGCTGACCTTCTGTTAATGTAAATATTCCATAATAATGCCGCTGTTCCTGCCAGCTCCTCTCTCTCCCCCTCTCACCATGTTTAATTTCTAACTAAGCTTTAGATAAATGTTTTGTATAGAGTTTCTAGTTTATCTTAAATAGACCTGCTGCTACCACGGCTAAAGTCTAAACCGACACTTGGCTTAGGGCTCGAGTGCCAGATGAACTTGGCAGTAGCTGGACAGTCCTGTTTGACCTGCAGACCCCAGCTACGAGTTGCGAGGACCGGCTCTCGCAGTGGATGGGGGAGCACAGCTTTTAGGATGCCTGAGAGCGGCCTGGGAAGTATCTGGGCAAATCTCCTCTCTCGAGGGGCCGGATTCAGACCACGGTTGATGTATTTTCAGACTTACACCTGTCTGAAACAGGTCATTTGGTTAAATGAGTTCATCCAGCCTTACACCAGTTAGCCCCAAGTGGGGTCTGGCCCATGATCCTGGTAAAGTAAGCATTTGAAGGCAGTGATTATGGCTAGTAATTTGTCTTAGCGGATTTTATATATATATATGTGCATATGTGCCTATGGGCGTACATACACATATATACATATATTATTGCTCAGGAGCATAGTTTCCAATCCCTTTAACTTGTTAAGAAAGTAAACTAGGGAGAAACTGGCAGCGAGTTGGAGCTGCCTGCCAAGCATTGCAGACCAGAGAAGTGGTAAAACATAAACACTTTGGAGTTTATCCTCAGGATTTATGTAGTTTGGCTGCTGGGGGATGGACTCGTGCGGAAGGGGGGTTCATCAGCCCCTGTCCGCGCTGCTCCCACGGCACCGAGCCCAGCACCTCCGCAGCCATGCTTCCACTCGGCAGCGTGTGAGCGAGAGGGCAGCGCGGGGTTGTCCGTCCCTCCCCTCCTGCTCTGCTGGCCATGCCGGGTGGGTTTCGGGCAATGGCAGCAGAACAGGTCTGCTTCCCCCTCCCCTGCACTAAAGTGAAAGCAGACCTCCTTGACGCTTAATCAGATTTGAATGTGGTTTTTGGCGTAGCTTTAAAGAGACTGGCAGTGAATAGCTGGTTTTGATGCCATTTATTAAAAACCTCTGGTAGAATTTGTCTCGGAAAGCCTTTGTGAGAGCTGGCAAACGCACAAGGGTTTGATGCAGTTAATGTATTTTAATCTTCACCCCCCCACCACCCCTTCTCCTTTTCTGTCACTAATTGTAGGGCTCTCAGCTGTCTGCTGCCTTCTCCGAGGGGACGGCAGGCAGGCTCTGCAGGGACCTCTGTACAAACACGGGCTTAATGTGGTTGCAGTGGCACGGAGAAAAGTGAGCATCCTCTTCGGGGAAGAGGGCTGGGGCGGGCGGCGCGGGGCACCGGGTCCCAGGTACCATGCCAGGCTCTGACATGGGGGCACCTCCAGGTTAATTAACCTCCTGGCGTGGCCTCGTTCTCCTTGGAGCAACGAGGCAGACGGATAGGGGAAACAAAGATGTCCCTTTTCAAGGAGGCTGGGCAAGTGCAAAGTGGTGGTGTTGGACCTCCTCGGCAGCCGGTTCCTGGGAAGGGCTCCCTGGGCTTTCAGATTGAGGTTAATGGGCATCCAGTCTTTTCTCGCTGACTTTTTATCCCTTGCTTGCTTGGTGCGTCCACCTTCCTTGGACCCAGAGGACCTTCCAAGCCCGTTTCTCACTCTTCACCCATGTTTGGGACTTGGGACGTTTTTTTCACGGTTTGTGCCCGAAGGTGCTGCAGCCCCTCGTGGCGCGGCGGGGGCTGTTGGGAGCACCATAGCATTTGCCTGAGCGATTTGGGCTGTCCCTGCAGCCCAACACACGGATCATGCCGATGAGTGGCTGGCTTCCTGGCCGCAGTATTTCGAGGAGAACTCAAGAGCTCGCAGGGGAGCAGCAGATATTGTGGAGCTCAAAGAACAAACAGTTCCCCCCCAGCCCGTGGTTCAGGCTGTGCGTTGCTCCCATCCCTGCTCCTTGTTCCTGCTGCGTGGAAGAGCTCGGAGCTGCCCTGGAGCATTCTGCCTGGTTGAGGGACTGAAGTTGGAGTTGTGTTGCATTTAATTTGTGGGGGTTTTTTGTCTGCCTCACCAAAGAAAAGAAAACCTGGCCTTTTTCTGCCAGCCCTCGCTCATGTGAGTTACAAATTCAGTGAGAGGGAGGCGTGGATGAAGATGACTCCCAGGAGAGAAACAGTCTGAGAGACTCTTAAACAAATGGGAACCGAGCGGCTTTGCTCATCCCCTGAGGGTTTGCTGTTAAATAAGCTCGCCGAGGAGTCTGGCTGGACATGTGTGTTGGTGCAGGAGCGCGTTTGTACGCAGGCTGGGTGTTGTTGCTGGGTGTAAGCCACCAGAATGGCGTGCGTTGGGTGGTGTGCTCCTTGACATAGCGATGCATAAGTGGTCTTGGCTGGCCCTGTCCACCTTCCAGAGTTTGCATGGGTGGTTGTGGTCAGAGGGAAGCTAACAAGGCCTTTCCCTCTTCTTCTTTCCCTCTCCAGGGTTCCACCTCAGTGGGACGGTAACGGAGCCGGCGACTGCAACAGAACCAGAGATGACCTACAAGGTGGCCATCAGCTTTGACCGCTGCAAAATCACCTCAGTGACATGCGGCTGTGGGAACAAGGACATTTTTTACTGCGCCCACGTCGTGGCGCTTTCGCTGTACAGGATCCGCAAGCCGGACCAGGTCAAACTCCGTCTTCCCATCTCAGAGACCCTTTTCCAGATGAACAGGGACCAGCTCCAGAAGTTTGTTCAGTATTTGATCACGGCGCACCACACCGAAGTGCTGCCCACCGCCCAAAAGTTGGCTGATGAGATCCTGTCATCCAACTCTGAGATCAACCAAGTGCACGGTAATTCCTCCTCCCTCCCTGGGTGGTTCAGCACTGATTCACTCCGCGTTTGGGGCTGGGGTGGTGGTTTCACACCAACGGTGGTGGCCTCCGCTTTGCCATGTTTGTCTGTTGCTGCACAGAGAGAGGTGGCAGCGTCAAACTGACGTTAATGCGCGGGTGTTGGGACTGCATCGATGTTGGCCACGTGTCCCCATTCTGCCCTCTGTTCTTCTTTATGTGTTTAGCTGTCAAACGCTGGCTTTAACAGGCAAGAAAAGGCAGAGCAGGCAGGCTGGCGCTGCACAAGGCACAGCTCAGAGCAGGATGGAGAAGCAAAGGGTGGAGGAAGGGAGTACGTTTAGTCCCCAACACAGAAGGACGTGGTGCTGGGACCCTGGGGAGCGGGAGGTGCAGTGGGGACGTGGCTCCTCCAGCATGTGGGGACGCGGTGTCAGCCCAGCCCTGCACGTTGCTAAGTCAGATGCGGCTGAGCCAGCGGGAGATAAAGCTTTAATCTCCATGGGCGTTAATTTGCTCATAATAAATGAGCACCGCTGTCCTGACCTACTGCACAAAGGCGGTGGAGGTGTGTCCCGGGACTTTGTGTTTGGAAGATGCTTTTGACTTCCTCCCCTGGAAAGCACCGGCTGGGGGACAGTGCCCATCCCAGCCCTGCTCCAGTTGCCCACTGGCCCGGGAGGTGGCCCAGGCTCCCTGGGGAGCTGCCCTGGGGCTCCCTTCATCAGCCCAAGCCAGGTGCTCCCACTGTGTCTTTCCAAGGAGCCCAGAAGCTGAGGTTGCCCAAGGTCTGCAACAATAAGCCACTCCCCACCGTGCCTGTCCCACCAGCTGTAGAGTGGAGATAATAAACACTTATCTGCCGCGGAAGGGTGTTGCGGGGATTAACACATGCCTGTTAAGTGCTCCGAAGATGAAAAGCCACATATGCAGCCTAAAATAGGATCTGAACTGTTTGAATCCACATGTAGAGGTGAGGCCAGGGGTCCACCTCCACCACAGGGGTGATGGCAGCTCTGATGTCAGATATTTTCTCCTCCCCTCCTTCTAGCTGGTCATTCCTGCTTCTACCGTGGGAGAAGTTTTTGTCTCCTCTGCTGGGCCACATCTGCTGCGTGTGTGGTTGTGCTCTAAATTACTGGCTGGGGGGGGGGGGGGGGGAGGCGTGGGTGTTCCTCATTTTTTGGCATTAAAAAAGAATGAGGAGCTGTGGTACTGCAAGAATCTGGTGAGGTCCACTCCCTCCTTGAGCTGATCCACTGAAGCTGAGGTTGGGCAAGATCCCTTCTTGGCCGTTGTTTGAGGCTGCTTTCTCCTAAGCAGATTGAAGAAAAGCTTTTAAGGCCCTGAATATTTATTGCTCTAGAGTCGGCAAAAGGCTGGTGATTGAGAGTCTTACAAAGATACAGATGTTGGCTGTGGTTCAATATCTGCCTCTTGTTTTTACAAGTGGTTTTAAAAAACAAAGCAAAAATTCTCTGTCCCTTCAGACTTGTGCAAATTCACACACTCCAGTGTGTGATTTTGGACCGATAGAGACGCGTTGACTTACCCAGCAGAAGGCGGCACCTACCCGACACCCATGTGGCTGCGTAGCCAGGGTCACAAGCGAGTGAACGCCTCTGCAAGCAGGACTACAGCCTGGTCTCATCCTGGGGAAGGATGTAGATCAGCCTTAAGACGATGAGATGATTTAAAGATGATCTAAGACGATCTTAAGATGATCTAAAACTCAGACGTAGCACCCTGTGAAAAGGAAAGCTCAAAAAAACTCACGTTCAAGTTCAGAGTGATGTCATCCAGGGCTTCGGCTCTTGATCCTGGACAGTGTTGCAGGCTTTACCCTCCCTGTCCTGCCGCTGAAGCACAGCCACAGTGCAACTATATCGCAGAGCTACTTGAGCAAGGAGCTCAGGGCAAGGAAGGGCTGCAGGTGTGTGGGGCTGCCTATGTGAGAGCAATTCAGGGGCTCCAGTTGAAGCGGATCCAAATTTTTCCCCCATCTTGCCCTTCCCAGCTGCAGTTCACGTGTTCATAGAGGGTCCCCAATCCTGGGATTTGAAATTCTTCAAGGTATGCTTTACATAGAGCTTTATGGGCTTACGCGTGCATTTCTTGGCCGTGTCTGGTTCAGACCCTTGGGGTCATACCTTTGTTTACCTCTGGGTCGAGGCCAAGCTGGCTTTTGGCAACTTCTGCAGCCCCAACAGTAACCCAGTGTGTGCACTGGACACCCGAGGTTATTATGCCTTGGAGCGAGAAAAGCCTCTCTAGAAAAATCCTGTCTTTTTTTCCCCCCGTTTCTTCTGAGGAGTGGTCTGCTGAGCTTCAGGTTAGCACTGGGTCTTCCCCACCTGCCTCTGGTCACCCAAAAGGCTGCTCCTTCCACGTTGATGGTGAGCACGTGGGATGGCAGAGCCAATTCTGCACCTCGGGAGCGCTCCGGGCTCGCTGGGGAACGCCCCTTCTGCAAGGGGATCGTCTGGTTTTGTAAAATAAGGCTTTCAGGGCTGCTCCTTCTCCCCCTGCAGAGGCTGAATGGCAAAGAAAATTACAGGCCATTGTCTGGCGCGCTCGTCTCGGGGCGTTGGAGCTTTGTTCCGTGTAGGAGTCTGTAGCTGCAGGCTGTGCACCGCATGCCGATCTTCCCGGCTGCCTTCCTAGAAGGAAATGCAAACTATCCAGTAATGATGGAGTCTCGGAGCGCAGCCAAGGCGCTCGCGTGTTCTCGAAGGATTCAATCTGAGCGGAGAGCCTAGGTGTGCCTGCCGCTCTGCTCCCTACTTGACCTCTGCCTGCTTAAGTGGGTCACGTTTCTGCTCTCGTAGCCGGCTGCAAAGGGCAGCGTGCTCACGGCGAGAGCGTCTCACGTGTCTGACATGTCCACGCTCGGCGTCTGAAGTGGCAGCTGGAGTGAGGAGACTGGGGTGGGTTTCAGTGCTGCTGTGTCCCCTCCTCAAGTGTGTTCCTGCTTGGGGACAAAGTCAGCAGCGTGACTGTCTGGCACGGAGCAAGGCCGCAAGGTTGTGATTGTGCCAGCAAATGTGACTTGCGGCTGCTTGGTCTTTCCTGGTGGGGTGGCTGCTAGGGGCAGCCAGGACCTGCAGCTGGAGAGCTTGGATCCAGCAGCCAGAGTGAGGAGCATCTGGTCGTGGCCACCTTGGCACCCTGCTCCCCTCGCTCTTCCCAGAGCATCAGCCTAGGGCTCGCGTTGGTTTGCTGCGGGGCCAGCCTGACTTGGGGAAATGCAAGCTGAGAAAGTGGCTCCAGGCCACCAGCCGTGGTGGACGTGCCAGGGATAGGTGCAGCTTTGCTGTTGGGGGGATCCATGCTCTACTACCATGAACCATGGGAAGAATATGTCCTTCTGCCATGGAAGGGTGGAACAGAGAGCGATTGCTTTGGTGCAGTAAGGTATTGCAGAGGGGGCCAGGAGGTATCGGAGAGGGCAAGGCTGAGAAAAAGAACTGAAATGGGAACTGTAGGCAGAGAGGGAGATTTCAGGGGTAAAAGCAAGCAATATGGAGGAGGAGGAACTCAGAAGCACCAATGAGTCCGACAGCGCTGAGTTTCCCGCTCTCGCAGTGTGGATCCAACATCCAGCAGCAGTGAGTGCATGGGGTCCAAGTCAACCAGCAGGCTTGGGAGGTGGCATTCATCTCCTCTTGTGTTTTGGTTCATGCTTGTAGGGAATGATTTGAATTTATTTTAAGAGGAAGACAGGATCCTTGTGGGGTGTACAAGAGGAAAGCTGCTGTCTCAGATACATCCTTTGAGCCTGATTGGGATGTCTGGGCTTTGGAGGCAAACAGGCTTTGGATTCTTCCTGAGGGCAAAAGCAGTCTGCGGCCAAGGAAGGAGAGGGGGCTGGTGGAGACCACTGCAGGGACAGAGACGGTGGTCATTAAAATCTTTAATTAGAAGCTTAAAGACAGGCAGCTCTGAAGAGTGAGAGTGCCTGTGGGCCCAGAAGATTTGGGGCTTAGAGGTATCCTTCGTGCATCATTGGTGAAGTCTCCCCTTTCCATGGGTGAGGAGCAGGAGGTTTTGGCAGGCCGAGTGTTTGCAGCTTGGTAACTCATCCTGCTTGAGCAGCACTTGGGCACGGCAAGGAGAGCTGCTGCCCTCAGCCCAGGAGACATGGTCGGGACGGTCTGTCTGCCCCACGGAAATGCCAGTGGGTGACACAGTGTCTGTGGCGCTCAGCTGATGCCATCGAAAGGCTTGGGATGCTCTTGTCAGCCAGAAGTGGGAAAAGCCACAAAACCTCCACTGTCTCACAGTGCAGGGGCAGCTCCCTCCGAGAGCAAGCCAGTGGAGTCAGTGTGAATCACCGAGGGGCCTCTGTGGTCTTGCAGGGTCTCGGGAGCTTCCTTGGAGGAGAGGACCTTCAGAAAACTCTTAGTGGGAATGGTCCCTCAGGCTTTGGCATGGAAAAACCAGATCTGCTCATGCAAAAGCCATAAGGAGCCCTCTGCCTCATCTTCTCATTTTTGTCCCAGATGTATTCTTGACCACCTTGAGCCCTTCCTTCAACTTCTGGGCTAATACTGCCGTTCGCCCGTTGGCCTGTCTGGCTTCTTGTGCACAGCAAGTCGGCTGCCAGGTCGGCCGTGCAGGAAGTCCCTGCCTGCTTGTCCTGTCGCACTGAGCCAGGGCTAGTGTTTGAGGAGTCCGCAGGAGGTCTTTAACTTTGAGGTCATCCCATGACAGCGTCTGGAGGGCAGCACCGGTAAATCTATTTGAAATTCTGCCTTCCCACTGGGGAGGAGGAGAAGGTCAGGTCTCCGGGGGATTTGTGTTCCTGGTTGCTGAGCTGATGTGAATTTAAGGGAAAATAGCACACCTGAGTGCTGGGGAGAAAGGCTCTTCTACCAGCTCTTCCCCCTTGTCTTGCAGAGCCACTGGGGCTGCTGAATGACCCCAGAGTGTGGGTGTGGTGCTTGACGAGGGGCTTCCAAAGACAGATGGACCCCACGCTGGTACCTGCTGGACCAGAGAGCTCCTGGCCATCGTGCTGGGAGCTGGTCTGGCTTCGCTTTCCCCATCGCTGTCTGATGGGTGTGAATCTTCAGGCCTCCCTGGAGGCTCCATGCAACCTGTCTCCCCTTGAAAATGAACCAGGAGCCTTGGCAGAGCTTGACTCCTTGCTTTGCTGCTATTTTTAATCCCTCGTTAGAGTTCATTTCCTTTCTGGTGCCTGGTTATTTTCTCTCCGAGGTTTTCTGCTGTTTGTTTATTTGTCCGTGTCCTCCCCTCCCCGAGCTGTTCCTTCACGTCTGTTTTCTCTCCGGATGCCAGCGAGGCAGCCCAGAGGTGTTCAGCAAAGCCACCACGTGCAGTCATGAGATGGCCCTTGTGAACCGCCGTCGCGATGGCCGGCCCTGCTCCGGGCAGCTGCAGCTCGGCCGGCTGGCAGAGCCCTCCCCGGCACCGCCGAACCCAGGGCCAGCACGGCCAGACCCCGAGCTGCCAGCGGGTACCGGGCATGGTCAGCCGAGATGACCACGGGGGAGGTGCCAGGGCGGCCACCTGCATCCCTGGGTTGCTTTTACCATCAGTTTATCAGCTCCAGGCACTGGTTAAGAATAATAATTATCCTTTTTCCTTTGTGTCACCACTGCTGCTCTGCATGAGATGCTCTGGGAGTGCTTCCCACACTGCCTGGCTGATGTGTCTCCCCTTCTTGGGTTCATGAGCTTGGGTCCAGGACGTGCCAATGCCTCGGTGTGAGCCATGAGGTCCCACCACTTCCTCAGCCCTGGAAACCTGCTGCTTTCTGGTCCAGGAGCGGCTTTCGTTTTCTTCATGTTGGGCAGCTAATTTCTGAGCAAGGCGTTGAATTTTCCATGCCTGGCTTTGCTCTGTTTTCTAATTTGTAGATTTTTCCAGTCCTTATTTCTCAGTCTTTGTATCTCCCTGGAGAAGTCTCACTTGGCTGTCAAACAGTTAAACCCCAAGCCCGCAGCAAGGGAGGGTGTCCTGCTTCTCCTTTGATGGGTTGCATTTTTATCTCTGTTTCTACAGCCAGTGTAAATGGGCTGGTGAAACCCTCTTTCCACTCAAGATGTGCGGTGGTGTTTCCTTAAATCTGAGTCTGGCAGGACCAAGATCCAGCACATCTGAAACAGGGCTCTTTGGAGCAGGAATGCTGCTATATGAGAAACGTGTTACGCAGGCGCCGGGCTGTTTTACATGCCGTTCCCTGCTCCTTTGGAGCCGAGACATGGAATTGCTCATCAGCTGCGTCACGGCATGCCGCTGCCGAAGCCCCCACGGTGTGAACATTGGCAAGGGGAAGTGGACAAATCCTGCCATTAATATTTAAACCCAGCACAAATCCCGTTGTTTGCTCTTAAATGTTTAACCAGCTCCCCAGCGTAATTGGGCAGCCCGTTATCTGCCGGGTTGCGTTGCACGTGTGGGAATCTGCTATTACAACCCTCTCTCTGAATCTTTTACAGGAAAGCAAAATACATTTACAAGCAAATGCGGGTTTTATTTGGAGGCGCGTTACTAATTTGGCTGCGGCCCGAACCCCAACGTGCGAAGTGCTCAATGTGTTGCGTGGGAGGAGGAGGTTTTATTTAGCTGCACTGCACGCTGCTTTCCTCGCTGCTTGGGCTTTCCGTCGCTAACGCTACGTGTGAGCAGCGAGCGCTGAGGGTAGCCCGGGGAACCCCACAAAAATGCAGCCACTTTTTGCATCTTGCTGACTCCTCCACCTTTATCTGTCACAGCGGCCTCGGTGAGGGACCAAGGATGGGCTGGGGCGGGATGGGTCCCTCCAGGCATCCGCACCCTCCTGGTCCCTATAGAGGCAGCCGAGACCGAGACCGTCTGGCTGGTCTGGATCAAGCTGCAGCTGGGAGTGGTGGGCGGGATGGTGGGGAGGAGGATATTAAGAGTGCAAGCGTCTGGGATACCTCTGCGATGGGGACGGGGACGGATAAACGCTTGTGGTAGACAGATTAGTCATCGGTTCCTGATAGGGGATAATCGCTGGCTTGTCTGCTCTTTATCTGCAAGATAAGGACAGGGTTGGGGGGAGGGAAGGAAAAGGCACGGAAAAGCTGAGACAGCCAGGATGGACTGGTCCTGGTGTGGTGGTCCCTTGTGGCTTATGGTGGGGCTTGGCCACCAGCAGCCCGGGAGCAGGATCAGGGTATGCACGGGGCTGTAGGCGAAAGCCCTCGTGCTCATCCAGGGGCTGTGATTTCCTTTCTGCTGCTTCAGCTCCCGTCCCAATTACGTGGTTCTGTCAACTATAAATTATTCTACAGAGGGAGCAGCATCCTCCTCTCCCTTCAGCACAGTGCAGGCTGCACCTAGAGCTTGCTGGAACAGCTCTCGGGCAGGAACTGTTAGCAGAAATTAAAGGAATTTTGTAAAGGACATTAAATACAAATAGCTGTATCTTATCGGGTCAGGAGCGTTCTCAGGCTTTGCCGGAGGAGCAAAACCCCTCGGGTTGATGTCCTCTTGTTTACAAGCCAAGAAGAGACAGTTGCCCTGCTGAGAAGGCATCCTGGAGCTTGATTTTCATGAATTGCATTTGAGCTCCTGGTTCAGCAGCGCACAGAGCTGGGGCGTGTGCAGCATCCTGAGCTGTCTCCGCCTGAAAGCGATGTCTGCTCCCCAACCAGATCCCAGTCGAGTGGGGAAGACATCTTTAAGATTTAATTGGGAACGTGTCGGCTACAGCATCCCTTGGCTGTCCGTGCAGCGCCTCGCTCTTCCCGTGCTGACCCCCTTCCTCGCTCGAGAGGGAGACGGGATGGGAGAAGCAGACCAAAGTGGAGCGGAGCATCCTGCAGCGGCACCGGTCGCTCCTTGGCACTGGTTTTCACTGAGGGGTTTCTGCAGAGCAGGACTCAAAAGCGGGGAGATGAAAAGCTGAGTTTCTGTTCCCTTTTGCACTCCTGGCTGCTCGCTGGAGCTGTGCTGCTGCCTGCCCCGTGAGCCTGGGAAGCCGGGGACATTGCTGGGAAGTAGGGCAGCACTCGGGAGGGAAAAATGGGAACTGAGAGGAGCAAGGCAAGGGGAGGTGGATCCAAGCTGTTGTTTAAAGCACTTGTGGGTTTTTTTTCTTTTTTTGTTCTCTGGAAGATGAAATACAGCCTGTGAACGCACACGTGTGCCTGCCAAAGGCCCCGCTCCGGTCACAGTTTGCTCTTTGAAGGATTATTGATCCTTTGCTCTTTCCCGCGGAGGGTCTCTCCCAGGCAGGTACACTGATGCCCAGGGACTTTCCCCTGTCCTAAAGCAAATAAAGGGCAGGACCAGGCATTTAACCTGGGGCTCTGGAGCCCCCATGCAGCGGTACCTCTGTTCGACTGTTCCTAACGTGGGGAAGGGCTTGCAGGAACTGGAGCTTTACTGATGGTTAAACCGGTGATGTGGAGCAGGAGGAGGAGCAGCCCGGGCAATCCTGGGAGCCAGGGAGCACTCTGGGCTCTGCAGCTGCCCTGCCTGCTCCCCCGGGGCTTTGGAGGAAGGCTCTTCCTCAGCCTCACTTCACGTGGGGCGCAGAGGGAGAGGGGCTAGCTAGGCATTAGCCCTGTGGTCGGGAACCCTCCTGACGGCTGCTGCCACTGCTGTGGAAAGAGAGCATGATGCTGTCAGCTGGGGCTCGCTGCCTGGGAACCTGGTTGGTTTTCCCTCACCTGAGCTGATAAAATAGAGGTGGGTCCATATAAAATAGAGGTAGGTCCACTTCGTCTTGCTGGTGGGACTGCTGACCCTGCTGCTATAAACACGGTTGTCTCTTTTCTCCTCCTTCCCCATCCCCCTAGGCGCTCCTGACCCCACTGCTGGGGCCAGCATCGACGACGAGAACTGCTGGCACTTGGACGAGGAGCAGGTCCGAGAGCAGGTGAAGCTGTTCCTATCTCAGGGAGGGTACTACGGCTCGGGGAAGCAGCTCAACTCCATGTTTGCCAAGGTGAGGAGGAGCCGGCCGCTCTCTCCCCTCTCTGCTCAGCGCGTCACGTAGCCGGCAGCTCTCCGGCTGCCCTGGCAGGGTGCCCGTCACAGCTGGGAATCTCTGCTCCAGTGCCTTCTCGCCCGGTCGCGGAGCAGGCGGTTGTAATCCAGGCTCTGGGTCAGGCCTGGGTTGTCTCACCCGCTCTCCTGGCAGGTCCCTTCCTCCCACATGATGGGCTTGCCATGATCCCCGCGTGAGGGAGGGCTTTCCCCCATCTCCCCATCAGCATGGTGCGGGGAAGGCCAACCCTGCAGAGCCTACTGAGACCATGGAGAGGTGGCACCAGCCTGCAGGCTCTTCTCTTTCTTTGCAGAAGGGCCTTGCTTTCATGTTCTCAATTGCTTGGTCCTCTTCACAGCCTAGGCTGTGGCTGCTACTCAGCTGAACTCCAACCAGCCGTTGCATGACTGTTATAATGTATGACTATATGTTATACACATATATATGTATATATTTACAGTCTGGACCCCCAGACTGAGGGAGCTGTGGGTTGCCAGCCAGGTGACCATGTATTAAACACCTCCAGGGGACCATGGTTTGTCTCACAAAGGACCTTCTCTCTGTCCTTTCCAGGTTCGGGAGATGCTGCGCATGAGGGACTCCAACGGGGCCAGGATGCTGACGTTGATAACGGAGCAGTTCATGGCCGATCCTCGGCTCTCCCTCTGGAGGCAGCAGGGGACGGGCATAACAGAGAAGTGCCGGCAGCTCTGGGATGAGCTGGGTAAGAGTCACCGCCTTGCAGAGAGTAGCAGCATGGCTGCCTGGGCTGCCGGGCCAGCAGACATCGTCTCAGAGGCTTTTGGGGCTCTTTTTTGGGAGCAAAGTCCCTAAGAGATGCCAGGAGCTTGCTCTATCCCCTGCTGGGGAAATCCTGGTGGGACAGCTGGATCAGGCCCCAGCTGTACAGTTCAACACCTTAAACCAGCCCTTCTCCTGCAAAGCAGTCTAGGACGATGGGTGTGCGGAGTGTGGCTGGTCCCATACTTGCAGCAGCCTGGCGTTTGGTGTGCTGCCCCGAAGCCTTTGCGAGGGAGGATGCAGGCTGGTGAGCCCCAGGGGCTGGATGTAGCCTGGAGACGTGGAAGTGCCATTCCTGGAGGAACCGTGATCCAGAGGGGGAAAGGCAGGTTCTCAGGTCTCATCCCGTCTTAACAGATTTCTGCATGCTCTGGTGCACGTTTCCAGGGTGAGGGGGGCAGGATGGCCAGCGCAGAGCCTGGCTTTAAGGGAAATGCAGTTCTGGGTAATTCTAGCTAAGCACCTTAGACACTGGCTCAGCTGGCTGACACCATAATATCATTAGAATAAAACATTTAGATGACGTGGGCCCAGGGAGGTTGGTTGTGTGGTGGATTTAACCCAGCAGTTCTGGGCTCTCCTGGAGATCTGGGATCTTGGGTGGATAGTTTGACTTGTGCCATAGTTTCATGATGAGTGAGTTTGAGCTCCTCTGCAGCCTGCCGGTGGGAGATGCTGTGTAAGGGCAAGGGCTCACAGGCTGGGACCAAAGGGATGTTGTAGATCTGGAAGAAGGTTGAGGGTGGTCCAGGGGCTGGAGTACCTGAAACTGCAGCTGGGGTCACAGACCCTCATACCAAGTGCCGAACAAATGCAAGCATAGCCGTGAGACCCGAGAGCCTGGCCAAACAGCGCGGACAAGGGCCGGGCAGGGGTGGGATGTCTCGCTTCTGCGTGAAGTTCCCTAGATGGAAATAACCACACCAGCTCTGAAGAGCTCATCTGTGCTTGCTTGCCAAGAAGATATTTCCAGGATTTTGGGACGCTGCAGCTAGATGGTTGGATATGCAAGGCTCCTGGAGAGGTGGCCAAATCCACCGAGCCAGAATTTCTGCATGGGAGAAAGTAAACGTGTTGGTGAAACGTGGATGAATGGGTGTCTAGGCAGGCCTGGATGCAGGAAGCAGTTTGCCCAGAATTACAGATTATTTGGCCAGAGAGCCAAGCTATCCAAGCCGAGAGCCCTCCCTCCCTTCCCACACACACGAGGCAGGAGCGGTTGGGTTTCAGTCCCGGCTTAACCGTGCAAGGACCAGGTCGATGCACATAGTTTTGGTTGGCAGAGCGGGAGGAGGCGACAGCACGTTCCCATCAGCAGATGGCAGGGTGGCTAGGGAACATCAGGGCCCTACCGAGGCTGGATCAGCGTGACAGCAGGTGAAATGTGGTGCCAGCAAACACACGTCAGAGCAAGCGGCTCGCCTGGTGTAGGCACGTCACGCGGGAGGTATTTGGGCATCTCCATGCTGAAGAGAAGCCCCTGCGGAGCACACGGTGATGGTCCAAGAAGTGGCTCCAGGGCAGGATGGGCATGGACTATACTCAGAGCAGGGATTATTGCCCCCATCTTACAGAAGCCTTTTGGATTTGGACCTGGGCAGCGTTTGCTGTAGGAACAGAGCATCCCTCTGAAGGATGGGTCCAGGCATGGAGGGACCAGAGCTGCAGCGAGTTGGTGGTGTTCACCGGTAATGAACATCAGCAAATGCGGAGAGATGTCCCAAACCATGGCTGAGCAGGCAACGGTAGCCGAGGCGCGTGGGGCGGTGAAGGCACGTTGTCTGACTGCCCGTGGGCTGCGGATGCCAAAGCTGCCCGGCGTTACCGCTGCTGCCAAAGGGAGGGACGAAGGGCCTGGTGCCAGCTGCTGCGGGAAGCCCCGGCACAGACCGTGTTCCCCTGCCACGTGGAAGAGAAAAACGGGCCTTGCGGAAATTATTTCGGGCACGTGTTTAATAATTAATCATTGATTTTAGCAAAGACTGCATCACAGACTTGCGTGGGATTGGAAGATCAGCCTTAAAGAAGATTGTGGATTTATGCTGGGGAAAATGTAAAGGATTTTGCAGGATTTCAGAGTTTGAAAAAAAAAATTAAAAAAAAAATAAAAAAGGGCATCATTTGCTTGTGCATGTGCTGCCAACTGAACATCTATTGCCCCGTCTGCTGGGGAGCCAAAGGAAAGACCTGCTGGATGGAGAGCTCTGCGGCGTGGGAGTATTTGCCCTGGCGCATTAGTACTTACGATTAAAGCCTAATTACAAAAAATAGACGAAAAACCAGCTGAAGTGCAGCCTGACCTTAATCTGCCTGGAGACGGGTTTATTTATCTCGGCCACTTGTTTACAGTGGGGAATTTCAGCAGATTAAGCTGGGGAGCGACCCTGTGGGAAACAGGAGAATTTCTTTGATGGTTTGGAAACTTGGGCGCGGGATCGGAGCGCCTGTCCTCTCCAGGGCCAGCAGCCAGGGCCGCTGGGCTGGGAAGGCTCTGACCCACCCCCGTCCCTGCATCCAGCCCCGTCATCAAAAAGCATTTTTGTTTAGAGGCTTAGCTTAATCATGATCTGCCTCTTTGTTCCCCACTTAACCTTCTGCTATCGGAAAGTTCAGATGAAGGTTTCTGCAGCATGTGAGCAGACACGGAGTCTGACCTGGCGCGGCGTTTCGGCTCAGGACAGGAGTCACTTGTGCTGTCAGCTGATGTCACTTGACCACAGGGCTCAGAAAACCCCTCTTTTCCATCTCCCAGATAACTATCGTGGCCGAGACAGATGCGAATCCCTCTTCCCTCCTTGTCCCCACCTCCCCGCCACGTCTTCCCTTCTGCAGGAGAGCCCAGGGGCACGGCATTTTGGCAAGCAAAGGATGCCTCAGAGGGCTCCCAAAAATAGGCTGCGAAGTCATGAGGCTTCCGAGGATCGCATCTTAGCCGAGCTGTGGGAGCCAAAAATCCAGCGGGCGCATCCCGTTCGTGGGGGTGGCGGAGCTGGAGCACCAAGCCTTGTTACCACCTGTCAGCCAAGCCACTCTGCTCACCGTCGGGGGCGCGAGCCGAAATCGCCGGAGGCTGCTTTTTGCACAAGCGGGTGAAGAGCGGGTGAAGAGGAGCAGCGACAACGGGCAGGAGTGCTGGTGGGAACGGGATGTCTGAAACCAGTCGGAACCCCGGGACGCCCAACACCAGGAACCAAGCGCAGGATTTGGCTCGTGCCCGTTCGAGGAGGTGGGAAGTTTCATGCCCTTGGGACGGGCAGCAAGCAGGCACCCACCGCTCAGCTGAGGGGCAGTAACCAGAGCCTTAAGGAAGACTCATTTTCCGGAGCTGACACCTGATTTTTTGGAAGACGCCGTGTCCATGCAGCCCCTGCAGAGCCTACAGGAGCCTGGGAGTGAGTGGCATGGACCCGCTCTGGGAGGGATGGGCCCCGGGAGCCCCAAAGGAGTCAGCTCTTCTCTTGCACATGCCTTAAGTGCTGACGTTGCAGCTCAAAAGTCTTATTCCCCCCCTGTTCATCAGACAGGAGTGGGGTTTTGGTGGGGTTTCCTGGGAGCAGCGGAGCTGAGATGCGGGTGGAGCTGGACCGGGTGAGGGCTGCTTTGAATATTTGCTGATCTTCAGTACGTATGGTTGCTTTTCCCATGCCCGTTCCTGGATGCGATGCTGCTGCCACCATCTGCGTTGCGATGCCTTGACGTCTTTCCTGCCAAGCCAAGCTGCTCCTAGGAGCTGGACATGCACAGCCTCCGTGCCTTACTAATGTCCACAAGTCCCAACCAGCAGAGGATGGGTGCTGGGAGATGCACCCCAAAAGCACCACCAAAGCTCAGCTATAACCCAGAGGAGCAGGGAGACACCGGAGCGGAGCCGGAGTCAGGACATAGCTGCTCAGCCTGGTTTTGCCTCGCACTGCCTGGAAAAGGGACTGGCTGCTCCGGCTGCCTGTGTCGGAGTCGCAGCCTTGCTTGGGGCTGTCTGGCTTAACGGTGCGGCTGTGCAGCTGGGGAGCTGCCGCACAAAACACAGCGAGCGAGGGAGATGGTTTGGGTGCCTGGAGGAATCCCCTCGTCGTGCAGCAGAGCCGTGTCGGGTGATGTTGTCCTGCTGCTGCTGGCTGTCACTTTGGGATGGGAATTTTGCTTCTGGGAGTGATGGAGAGCTGGGGGAGAGCAGCTGGGTGGGTGGGGAGAAGAAAGGTGCTCCAGGTCTCCACTGGGCCCATGGAGGAGAGGCAGGGGAGGGTGTTTCTGCAGGAGGCTGAGCTGTCCCGGGTGTGTTGCAGGATCTGACCTAGCAGAGAGAGGAGCAGCACGGGCTGCTCAGCTCAGGGGGATCCCCGGGGACACCGTGCACTGCAGCTGTGCCAGCACGTAGCCATCCCACCCCACGGGGCAGGCACAAGGGAGGGGACGTGCTGCATCTGGCAGCTTTGCAGGGAAATTTGGGCAGAAACGCAATTAGCTAAAGGAGAATTCATGGTTTTGCACTTATTTGGGTTGCTGCAGCCCTTTTCAGAGCAGTGGCTGACCCAGGAGAGTCGGTGAGGCTCGGTTAGCAGCACCAGCGTCAGCCCTGTCTTATGAAAGGGTGAGCTGGATCTTGATGACGACAGAAGTCCTTGGGCCTGGTTCTGCTTCTCACGCAGCAGACAGCATTGTCAGGCCTGTGAGGTCCCATGGTTGACTTGGAGGGTGTCAGCATGCGTGTCCTACTGATGGGCACCTCTGCTTGTGATATCTGGAGGGCTTGCACCTTGGAGGGCTCCTGCCTGCGAGACATCGAGCCAAGCTCCAGGTTCCTCAGCTGGTTCCTCTGCAGGCTGGGGGCTACTGGGGATTAAAAAAGAAAAAGAAAAAAAAAAAAAAGGGAAGAGAATACACCAAATCTCCTTTTTAAATAGTTGAATGCAAATGGCCTGAAGAACAATAGCAGATGAAATAGCATTCGGAGAGGGCTTTAAAGCGCTTGGAACGTGGGTAGGATCAAAATCAGGTTAGTCTTTGGAGATACAGACTCTGCAGCTTGCCAGGGTGTTTTTAAGCATGCTTTGATGTGTAGTTCAAACACTAGATTTGTCCTGGCAGACAGAAGCACTCACAAATTCATACACAGCCGCTCTCTCCTTCCCTCCTCCCCACTGTCCCCCATCTCATGAGATTATAATTTAGCTTCATTACAGAGGAGTTTCACTTTTATTTAAAAGCTGTCTAAATCCCCCTCCTGGGTCCGTGCATTATGCTGAAATGAGTTTACGGACGCTGATGAAACCTTGCAGGCTCTCACGACGAGCGCGGCAGCAGAAGAGCTTTGCCCCGCGGATATGGTGGTGGCACCTCGTTGATTTCTTGGCTTTGTCTAGGGGCACTGTGGGTGTGCGTGGTGTTAAACCCGCACTGCAAGCTGGAAGAGAAATCCTGCTGGCTCCGGCAACTGCGCAAGTGGGGTGAGATGGACGTCTGTCCCCTAGAAGATGGCAATTACGGTAATGAGCTTCCCAACATCACCAACGCGCTTACGCAGAGCTCTGGTCACAGCCAAGGTGAGTCTGGGCAGGGGGTGGAAATGCAGCCGATGGCCGCAGGGGTTGGGTCAGGATCAAAACTCACCTCAATGTTGAGAGACCTCAATTCACCTGGTGGTGATGTCTCCAGGAGGCATGGGAATACAAAACATTTCTCTTTACAGCCTCTGGTTTTAGATATGCTTGGAAAGGTTTGGCTCTTTGTGACATCTTGGGTGAAGTCACTTGTATTTTGAGCATCAAATAATTTTCAAAGGCCTTTTTAAAGCAATTTGACCACGGGGGAGTTTGGATCTATATGGTCTGTGCAGGTTTAGGTATGGAGTTTTACAGAAAAATGGTGCTGCTTGAATCGGAGTGGAACTGAACTCTGAAGCCCTGGCTGTAATGTGAGAGTGAGGAGTTGGAGGTGGTGCAGAGCCCCTCGCCCAGCCCTTGGGTCTCGCTTCTGGGCTTTGATTCAGATGGTACATAAGTCATTAGCCAGGGATGTTAAACGTGGTTCAAGTGCAGAGCACAAATGGAGCAATGTAGTTATGGGGCTGTTCCTTCATGCTAAAATATTTTCTCAACCCCTGACAAAGCATTTGATCCCTTTAAAGCACTTTTTCCCCTTCCTTTTGCCTGAAGTAGACATTAGTTGAAAGTTACTGCTCTTACCGTGCCTCCGTCTGCTGCGCTGGAATTGCTCTTTGGTGGATTACGTGCAGCCAAAGTGGGAAGAGGAGAGGGGGATGGCAGCTGTGCTGCAGAGGGAACTTCACTCTTCTGGGTGGGATTAGTCCCCCAGCAGCAGTTCGGGAACACGGCTGTCCTGCCAGCCCACCTCAGCCACGGCCAAGACCGCACGCCCCGGCCACCTCCCCGTGCGCGTCCTCAGGGAGCGGATTAATTTAAACCTGGCCTTGCTCCATGTCCTGCGCCAGCCCCGGGACTCCCCCCTGGTGTTCCCAGCTCCGCCGAGGATTCGCTCCGGCATTCGGGGCAGGTCACCGGGGCTGAGCAGGTCACATTTTCAGACATGTGGGGAGTTTCCAAAGCACGTGGCAGGGATGTCCCCTCGTCCCTGCGCTCCTGCCTCTCCAAGCAGGGGACTGAAAGCAGCAGGGACCCTGGAGGTGTCCCGGGGTTAATGTCTGTGCATATGCAAATACTGCTGCAAATTGTTGCCAGCCTCTTTTATTACTGAAAGGAGAACAGCTGATTCCTGAAATCCTTCCTGGTAAAGTGAGCAGGCTTGGTTCTGTGCGTACGAACACCTGTTTAATTTCTCTCCACCTCGGGGTGCCTGCAGCATTCAGGGTAATTGCTTGTTGCCATCGTTTCCAGAGTGTGTTTATCCAGCCGCCCTGGATCAGCTTTGAGCAGTGCCTTTTGTTTTCCCCTCTCCAATGCGTTTAACTCGGCCCGTCTTGCAGGTTGCAGGACCTAACATTCAGCATTGCAGCCCCTTTGGGGCTTCCCATTTTGCAGCCCACCGGCTGTGTTTGGCCCTTGTGCTCCGGCGTGCTGGAGCAATAGCAGGATTGCTCCGGATGGGCCTTTTCCTCCTGACAAACCACTTGTCTGATCTGTCTGGCTGGAGTGAAATGCTCATCTAGCATTCAATAGCTTAGAAAATATCATTGTAGTTACAGAGCAGCTCTGAAGAGGAGCACAGATGTCTGCTGCAGAGCAGCGGTGGGGTTTCAGACGATGCCATCTCCTCCCTTCCAGCCCTCTCACACAGCCAGGGGAGGTTGCTGGAAGGTGATGTTCCCCCCATCGCCCGGAGGCAGATGAGACGTGCTCGTGCAGTTCCCTTCACAGCTTTGGGTGCTGCTGATCTAAGGAGCTGTGGTTCAGTGAGGCCGGGGCTTTGCGTTGGAGCGGAAGAGGAGAGCTTGTGGTGCTTGCGGGGCAGTAATGCTGAGGAAGCCCAGTCCTGACCCCGGCAGCTGCCTGCACGCTGAATGTCACAGGGGTGGGAACGCACTGCCACATTTCAAGGCGTCAGCCTCCTATGTGACAGTGGATTATCGTCAGAAAGCTGACGGCAGGGCAGTCCCTGCCTCTTTTCTCACCTCTCTGACCAAGGCAGCTATTGTAGCAAGTTACTTAGCGATGCCGTCTAAGGAGATGGCAGTCTCCATCAGAGACGGGACGGGCAGCGGAGGTGTCTAAAGGCAATCTGCCACAGCGCGGGAGCCAGAGCCCCTGTGCTCAGCTCTGAAACAGCTGGGGTGGGACCAGGTGGGGCTTTGCTCTCATGGTAAAGACATTGCTCTTCGCAGGGAGGTCGTGTCTGGGGGCAGGAACAGGCTGCCCCTGTCCCACCAAGGCACTGATGGTTTTTCTCTTTGCAGACTCGCTGGCCAGGCCCAGACGAACCGTGTTCACCCGGGCGATCGAGGGCTGTGACCTCCACTGGCAGGACAGCCACCTGCAGCGCATCATTAGCAGTGACTTCTACATGTCTCCCTCCTACCAGCGGGAGGGTGAGAGCCTCCTCTTCAACTCCCAGGGGCAGCCGCTGTGGCTAGGTGAGCATCCAAACCAGCAGCCCCTTGCATGGCCTGGGTGGGTAGGGTTGCTAGTGGAGAAGAGCCACCCAAGGCATCAAAGCTGGGTCCTTGCAAGCTTCTGCATCCTAGATTGAAAGTGCCTCCCTGGCCCTTAGCCTGAGGAGTAGGGCGAGCAGAAGAACTTGATGCCCTCCCACACCCCAGCCACAGTCCTTATAGCAAGCCCCACATCCTTACAGTCTGGGTTCCCCTTGGGCAGCTTGGACCAGGGTCATCGTGTCCTCTTTCATCCTGCCAGTGTCTGGCTGTCCCCAGTGCAAGCTCTCGCTGTTCCCAGTACAGTCCCTTGAAAGTTGGCTGGGGAGCACAGCTGTATCCTCTGGATTTTTTCTTCCCTGCTCTCACCCTCTCTATAGTCTTCCCTTAAAGGCAATTAGCAGACAGTACAATTAAGCCTTGTATGAGCTTAAGGCATACTGGACCAGTCAAGCCCAGTACCCTCCTGTGCTGTAGACCTTTAGTCCACGTACCTCAAGCCACACAACTTCTCTGCTGCAAAGTCATGACCCTGGGCAGATCTGCAGACCCTTGACTACATGTCTGGAATGAGAACGAGTGAGGCGAAGGGCTTGGGGAGTACCTGGTGTGGCTGTCAGCCCTCAGACTGACCCCAAAATGGGAGACGCAAGCCCCTCCGCCCCCCTTCCAGGAGGGGTGGATGCCTCATCCCTACAGCCCACGAAGTGAATGTATGGATATGGAACAGGTCAAAATCCACCACTGCACTGTCATCCATTCCAGGAGCCAGGGTCTGCTGTCAGCCAGCCACATGAGCAGAGAATATTTAAAGTCATCCAGAGATGTGGTTTGTGGAGCAGCAGGCACCAAGTTGCTATTAAGGCCAGGAGATAAGTTAAAAAGGGCCCATGTGAAGGCTGCTGGTACAATTCTGCTAGCTTAGCTGGAGCGGGAGAGGACATTTCTACTCTGGGAAGAGTTTGGTGTAGCTGCAGGCAGCAGCAGGTCTCCTCGCCCTGCAGCCACAGGCAGTGGTGGTGGGTTAGTGCTTCCATGGACTCCATCTAGCAGGGACATGGTGGCCACAGCTCCCCTGTCCCTAGCATAATCTGGGTTCTGGTGAGCCCTTTGGTCCAGCTGGTTGGTGCATGTTATTTTTCTGATATATTTGCCGTGATTTTTGGATTTTGTGCTTTCAATTTCTTGGCACCCCTTCAGGGACTCAGTGCTGGGAGAGGAGCGTGGTTTGTCAGCAACTTCCAGTGATGAATTCAGCAAGAAGCTGAATATTTCATCCATTTAGCAAATGAATAGAGGGAGCAACAAGAAGGTCTTTTACAGATGTGTTTGTTCTGAAACCTCTTTCTCGTGTGTTCCTTGCGGGTGACCTTTGGGACGTGGAAACCCCATTTGTGGAGGTGGTTGTCTGCATTTCCAAAGCTTTCTGAGCTCTTCCAGGAGTAGAAATTATCCCTCTGCCATAATTTTAGATCTTCTGTGTTTGCCTTTCCCTCCCCTTGGTAGGACATTTTGCAAGAAAATGGGATTTTCGCTGCTTGTTATGCGACATGTCATGTCATCTGCTCCTGCTAATTTCTCACTCAGTCATAATCCTCTCCACAGTTGCTTGTGATTTCAGGTGAGCAATGAGCAGCAGGAGCAGATGAATTCCTAAGCAACTGTGAGTCCTGGGGGGGGGGGGGGGTGTTCATGCAACTGTTCCTAATAATAAAGCACCAGGTAGGAGAGCTGCAGAAGAGACAGGGTGTCTGCAGAGCTCGCTCCATGGAGGCGTTAAGGAAGCAGTTCAAAACATCACCCCAGACCTACCAGTGCCCTCAGCGCAGTGCGGGATGCACAGCCTCACCCCACGTATCACCGCCTGTGTGATGAGAGCAGGGAGAGTTGTTGGAGGAGATGCTAAGAAGCATTTGGGTGCACAGCAATGAGAGAGATCACCATAAGCTGTGCAGATTTTAGGAGAAATGAGCGGCAGGGTTGTAACAGCCTGTGTTTGGAGCCGTCATATTGCAGCAATGGTGTGTTGGAAATGCTTCCATTAGATAAGGTTTGTGGAGGTGGGGATTTAGGTACTGACGTGGCTGCTGTGGGTTGAACATGGTAGGAGTCCCGTTAGTATTCCTGGTACGCATCCCTGCCAGGAGCAGGGAGAAAGGAATGAATTCAAGACAGGGAGCAGGAGTTTAGCTGGGGTGTGGGCAAGATCAGTAGAAGAAAATGCCCTGAAGCCTGATGCCGTCAGGTTCTCTCCCGCCATCAGTACCATCCCGTGAATTTCTATGCTCCTCTGGCTCAGCTATGCCCTGTATTTGTCCTTGCCTTGCAGAACACGTCCCGACAGCCTGTGCTCGGGTGGATGCCCTGCGCTCCCACGGCTATCCCAGAGAAGCTCTCCGACTAACTGTTGCCATAATCAACACCCTGCGACTGCAGCAGCAAAGGCAGCTGGAAATATATAAGCATCAGAAGAAAGGTATGAATAGAGCTATGGGAGAAGTGTCTCACAAGGTCTGGCTGGGCTGTCCCAGCTGGTTGAGAAAGTCTTCTCCACCTCAGAGAGTAGTGCTGCCCCATCTAGAGCAGCAGAGGTTGACGGTGGGCAGCGCTGTATGGGATTACTCACACCCTAGGAAGACAAACTGATGCATCTGGTTGCTTGAGCCAAACTGTTGGTACCCACATGCTAAGGACAGAGGTGCCCACGTGCTGTCTTCAGGCTGCTGGAGTAGGGATGTTCTCGTTGCCATGTCTGGTTGCCTGTAAGGATTGCACAGGCAAGTGATGCCTGCATTAAAGAGGAGCTGCTTGTCTGCAGAGCTGCAGTAACTGGCTGCGTGTGCTACTTCCACCTTGTATTTGCTGAATAAATGGTACCAGGAGGCAAGCCCAGTGTGTCTCCTTTTGCAGTTGCAGTTGGCAGGGAGCAGGGGTCAGTTACTGCAGTGCTGCCAGTGGTCAGTGACTCCTGGACCTTGCTAGCTCAGCCAGCTTGAGATCATCAAAAGATGGAGCTTTTAAGACGCACTGGGAGTCTTTGTCATCTCGGGAGAGATTTCTGCCTGTGTTTCCAAAACATTCAGGCTACCATTGCAAATGAGTCCATAAGCTGCAGGTCTGACTTCATAGACCCCATCTTGGGACTCTGCAGTCCCTTGTGTCCTCCTGGAACAGAGAACAAGTCGCTGCATCTTATGTGGCCTTAGGGGCACCTTTTTTTGTTGGGTGCCTGCTCCCTCTGATGTCTGTGACAGCGTGCATGGTGGCTGCTCTGAGCTGCTCCTTGCCCTCGTGAACTGCCATGCCAAAGTTGGCCCTGGAGGTCCCAGGCTGTGGGGTAAGAAAAGGCCTCTGGTCTCAGAGATCGCTCTGGGTGCAGAACCTGTCTTTAAATTCCTCACTTTTAATGTCTTTCTGTTCCATTTTTTGCAGAGCTGCTGCAGCGAGGAGCAACAACCATCACCAACTTGGAGGGCTGGGTAGGCCACCCTCTGAACCCCATTGGCTGCCTCTTCCTCACCCTGACCGAAGCTTGTAGATTAGAAGAGGAAAATTGCCTTGAAATTTCAGGTACCGAGCGCTCCTCCTGGCTCCCTTCCCGGTGGCTGCAGCTGAACCAAGCCCAGCGGGCAGACCCTGGGTGCAGGTCTGGGGCTTGGGACTCCTGGGCTCCGAATCTCCCCTCTCTCCACCTTTGCAGGAGCAGCCAGGACAGTGCTGCAGTGCAGAGAGGGGAAGTTAGCACTCTGAGTTTTCCCAGTGAGGTTTCCCAGCCCAGTTTTTCTGGTTTGCAGCCAGGGCAGAGCAGGAGAGTGGCTTAGCAGAGCTGGGCCGAGGCATGCCAGCCTGCGGGAAGGCTCTGGTGTCAGCTGTGCACCTTGTTGCAGAGGTCTCAGGTCTCCTGCATCTCCTAGTGAGAGCAGGAAGGAGGGTGAAGCCCACATCTCCTGCAGGAAGCTTTTATCCATCATCTCTGGGTAACTGAAGGCAGGCAGCAAGGGAAGCGTGGGTCTGGTTTCTGAAGTTGAGAGGTTTTTCCTCTCTGCCGTGGTTCTGCCACCTAGGAAGGCTCTTCTAACCTTGCTGCATCTCTCCCCCTTCTTCTAGACGCTGGGGACTCCAAACCCCCAGTGTATCAACACGTGCCCGTTGCGACCGGCAGCCAAGACAGCGGCGAGTCCTACCTGTCCCTGGCCTTAGAGGTGGCCCTGATGGGGATGGGTCAGCAGAGAGTGATGCCTGAAGGTCTCTATGCCCAGGACAAGGTGTGCCGCAACGAGGAGCAGATCATCGCCCGGCTGCAGGACCTGGAGCTCGACCCGGTGCTTGTGCAGACCCTGCGGAAGCAGTGCATCTTGCTGCTGGAAGGTGGGGGCTTGGTCCATCTAGCTGGCTTCTGTATCTTAGCTGAGTGTTGGTAACATCTCTGGGGTGCCCTTTCCAAGGTTTACTCCTGGCTGACCCCATCCTGGCTTCTTCCTCTGTGGCTGTGGTGCTGAGTCCGTAGGATGGCTGCTCTGCCCCATCATCTGGCAAAGCAAGGGTTTGCTGACATCCCTGGAGCGAGACCACCTCAGGGGTGTTACAGAGAAGGGTGCTAAGCACGTGGCCTCAGTTTCTGAGGGATTTTGACCTCAGAGGGTTTTTAGAAAAGGAAAGAGCAGCCCTTTGCCCTGGATCCAACTTGAGTAACGCACCAGGGAGCTGCTGAGCCGATCCTCAAAGCTTTGGGGTGGTGCAAACCCCAGCCACAGATCCTGCTGTGCTAATTACGGCTGATGGACTCTGCTTCCATCTAGGTGGTCCCTTCAGCGGCTTGGGAGAAGTCATCCACCGTGAGAGCGTCCCCATGCACACCTTTGCCAAATACCTGTTCTCTGCTCTGCTGCCCCACGATGCAGACCTGGCGTACAAGTTGGCTTTGCGGGCCATGAGGTTGGTGCATGTTTTATTCCGTCTCTGCCACCCATTTTGCCTCCCTCTTCTGCTCCGCCGGGAAGCTGGGATGCGGTAGAGCTGGATGCTGGGATGCTCATCCTAGAGCAGGGATGGGAGCGGAGGTAGGCTTGGAGCTTGCCATCCCTGGGATCATCCTGTGCAGCGTGTAGAGCTGCCCGGGCACCAAGCAGCAGTGCAAAGAGACTCCTGCTCTCTGTTTGGGCAATTCCGGGTTTTCAAGCCTCATCTGTAGGGATTTGTATGGGCCCGATAATGTCTGCTGGTCCAGCCCTCTGCCCAGCCCCTCGCCCCAGGCTGGACCACCACCTGCCTGTCCTGGTGACAGGCATCCTCTGCCGGAGCACGTCCCAGGCACACTCGGTGCTGTCATCTGCCTCGTGTCTGCCAGGCCTTGGGCACCCTGCAGCCCTCCCTGCCTGCACGAAGGGCTGTTATCCCGGCACAGATGGGCAGGTGATTGCCCCGGGCTCCAGGATGTCGCAGAGCCGGGCAGAGAGCACAGTTGCACTCTGTTCTCCATTAAAGCCCAGCTCTGTCTCTGGGACTGGGGGACACGGCTGATGCCGAGAGCTGCCCCATCTCCCTCCCCGGTGTGTGACACCCCTCAGACATCAGCCCATGTACTGCAGGTTTTTTGGCAGGGCCTGGATGGGTCTTGAAAAGGCTGGCATTGCCCAAATGAGTCAATGCTTGAAGGACCGTCAACCCCAGAGCATCCCAGTGCCCTCTCCCTTTGACAACATTAAAAGTCCCAGCCCAGAGCATCATCTTTCTTGTGGCATTTCCTCGGTGAAATGGGCCATCTCTCCCCAACGCCAGGGGAAATTTTGAAATCCCGCTGTCCTGGGAAGAGCTGCTCAGGAGGACAACCAGACCTAAAAGAGCAGCCAAGGGCCTCTGCAGTGTGTGGGGACACCATGCCCCACCAGACCTAAGACCTCCGGCCACCACGCAGGAACAGGACCGAGTGCCCTGGGGTGCACGTTGCTCCCTCGCCATCTGTGTCAGTGCCCGTCCCCTGCTCCCAGCTGGGACCCCCTGTGTTGGGGTGTCTCTGACCTGGGCTGGAAAGGCTGGGCTTCTGCTGTCCCATGGGTACCCCAAGCCTGCAAGCAAGGAGAGCAGACATGGTTGGATGCTCTCCATATCCAGGGGGACAGTTTCCCTCCTGCACGCCGTGGCTGGCCACCGAATTAGTGACACCAGCACCAACTCAGGGGTTTAAGAGCCAACATGGTTTTGTCACCATGGCTGGCGACATGAGACTCCTGCTCCCCTTCCTTAGGCTTCCTTCTCCCCTGGGTTTTCCAGGCTTTTGGATATCCCCACACAAGCAGGTAACCCAAACGGGCTGCAGAGGCCCTGGGGAAATGTGCCGCTGCTTCTGATCATAACCGGGCGTTTTAAGAACAACCAGATGATAAAGCCAGGAGTTCTGCCGGGCACTCTGACATGAAAGGAGCGGGGAGGGAGAAGGGATTTTGCTTTTTTTTTTTTTTTCTCTGAGGCTTGTGCTTTTCCTTACAAGTTTATAAATCACTTCATGGATCATTCTCCCCCTTTCAAGTCGGTCTCAGATTGATCCCCGTGCCCATGTGTTGAGCACGCAGCCTCGGGAGCCCCCACACGTGCACGGCAGGATGCTTTCAAAGGCAGTGCTGCGAGCAGCTGCCTGCGGGCAGCCTCTGCCTCGCGTCGCCAGCACCTCGGGGAGAGGAGGCGAAGCCAGGGCTGGGCTGGGGCTGCCGTGGCGAGGTCTGATGTCGCCTCCTCCCATTTACCCTTCAGGTTGCCCGTCCTGGAGACCACGGCACCGTCCGGCGATGTGACTCACCCCCACCACCTGGTCTCGGTGGTTCCCAGCAGATACCCGCGCTGGTTCACCCTGGGGCACCTGGAGTCGCAGCAGTGCGAGCTGGCCTCCACCATGCTCACAGCAGCCAAAGGTTGGTGGGCGGGCCAGCTCTGGAACAGGGGTGATGGGACAGAGCTGCACAAGAACATCAAAGGGGTTTTCCTGGAGAAAAGAGGGAGCTCCTGCTTCTGCTCCCTCGAGCACTGGCAGAGACCAGGCTGGACATCCCACTGGCAGCCTGCTGCAGGCAGGGCATGGTGAGCTGGCCTCAGAGCAGCCCGCTGGAGTCCGGGATCTCTGGGGCTCTTGTCCCAAAGGGCCCCAAGGCTCGTGGTCCGGCAGGGCGGGACAGGAGGTTCCCAGGAGGTGCAGGCAACCCTGCAGGGATGCCAACTACAGTGCCGTGGATCCTGGGTGATGCTGGACCATGCCTGCCCTGCAGCATGGTCAGCTGCCAGGTCAGCTAGTCCTGCCAGACATGTCACAGGTTCATCCCACGGTTTAGTTTGAAGCTGCTTATCCTTTTTTACCTTTGCTTTGTCGCTTCCCGCCCTCTCGTAATGATCTTGCACAGGCTGTAGGAGGGAGAAGACCTCCCTGTGCACCAAACCACGTGTGGCTTTTGGCAGGGCTGGAGATGGGGACACTGGGGTCCCAGCCACTGGGGGGAAACACCTCCTTGCTGGTCTCTCAGGCCTCTTCAGTTCCTGCCCAGGCACAATGATGAAGACGAGCACAGGCTTTTCATTACACATCCCTCTGGCCAGAAATCAACCCTACCAGGATGGCAAGCGCCTTGTGCCCCATGAGGGTCGGCGAGCCGAGCGGTTACCACTGCCCGCTGCTGTCCCGCACAGTCTGCGGCAGCCTCCAGCCCCCGGTACTGCCAGCCTGACAGGGAAGGTGCCGCTTCCCCGGTGAGGTGGAAGGTAAATGAGCTGTCAGAAAGCTCCAGCCTCGCTGCCTCGGCAGCCTCTTCTCTCCTTCCAGCCGTCCTCCTCTTGGCTGCTTTTTCGGGGCTGATGGTGTCCTGCCCCTGCCTTGCAGTGCCCTGATGGAGAGCTGGTACCTGGCTTATCCTTTAGTTTCTTCTCCCTTCCAGCACCTAATGGGGATGAGGTTTTTATGCCAGGGGTGTAGGGCCGTTGGATTGCGTCTTTTTTTCCCACTGTCCCCTTCCCAGGGTGTTCCCCCGCCGCAGCATGTCCCGATGTGATCCTGTGTCCTCGCAGCCTCTCTTGCCCACGCCCCCATGAGCCGTTTTAGGGAGGCTTGGATTTTGGTGTCAGTGCAAGCAGCTGCTGTGGGTGGCAGGCGATATCTTTAGCTATTAGTCACCCGAGATGTCTCTGCGTGCCCAGGTGCAGCACTGGGTTTTTCACACTGCTGTGCGTTACTTGGTTTCCTTTGCGTGAGGTTCATCTGCTCAGTTTATGACTATGGGAGCAGAAACATGAACCTGGAACAAAGCAGAGGGACCTGATGTGGTACGTTGGCATCTCTGGTCTGCACCCACGCCAAAGGTTCCTCTCCCCACCCTGTGTCCTGCAGGGGCTGACAGGAGGATTTCCCAAGCCAGATGGGTCCCTCTTCCAAGACCCTGCCCCATCTCCCAGTGCCATCATGTATCCTTCTAGCACCCATGGCCTCCCGTGGCAGGAGACCACAGCATCACTGGGTGTTGTGCCAGGAACCCCCTTCTCTGGTGGTATCTCAGCCTGTCTCGGTCATGAGAGCTGTGTGCCTGACCTGGGACATCCAGGACCAAGCCGCAGTGAGTCTGGGTGACCCTGGCCCGGGCTTTTCTAGCCTTGCAGAGGGAAGTGACTTACTGGGCAAGACAGTATGTGTGCGGAAAACAGCTTTTCTTCTTCTTTTTAGTGTTCCTAAATGAAGACTGACCTTTCTGCAGCCGTTGAGCATGGAGCATCTCCCCAAACCGCTCCTTTATCAGGAAAAGGCTGCTTTACAGCTGTCAAACTGGAGCCCAGGGTAGAACATCCAGGTGCCTGGTGATGTCTGCTAATGCTCCAGGACATGTCTGAGATCACACAGGGTTGTTTGTCCTCTCCCTGAGAGAATGGTCTTGAGCGAGGATGGGTGCTGTAGGATGTGTCACCTCCTGGGGAGGATGCCCCATTTTGCTGTTGGACTGCAGGGCCTGATCCAGCACCTCTGTGCATCCCTTCATGTGCACGTCCAGAGGGGCTGACCATGCTGAAGGGGCTGTTCACCACCCGGTGCAGGCAGGAAATAGGGCTCGGGGGCAAGGTGGGGGGAGGCCAAGCCATCTGACCATCCTTTCCTGCACCCAGGGGACATGCTGCGCCTACGCACGGTGCTGGAGGCCATCCAAAAGAACATCCACTCCTCCTCCTTGATCTTCAAGCTGGCCCAAGACGCGTTCAAGATTGCCACACCGGCCGACAGCAACTCGGACACAACGCTGCTCAACGTGGCGCTGGAGCTGGGGCTCCAGGTACAGGATGGCGTGGGGGGATGCCAGCAGCCCTTCTGCCCCTTGTGCTGCAGCATGACAATCTTCCACCAAGCAGATGGTCACCCGTGGAAGGAGTAAATCCATCCCTGCATGGCCCTGAGCAGGGGAGCTCAGCCCCGGGAGGCCCCTGTGCCCACTGAGGTTTGGGTGGAGGCAAGGCAGCGCCGGGGAGCCTCGCAGGGAGCTGGTAGCCAGCTGGGCCAGGGGGATTTTTGGGGAGCGCCATGGTGTTGGGTGGCCTCGGTGAGCCCTGTGGGGCGGCCGGTCACCCCGGGTTTGCCTCGCAGGTGATGCGCATGACCCTGTCCACCCTCAACTGGCGGCGGCGGGAGATGGTGAGGTGGCTGGTGACGTGCGCTACTGAAGTGGGTGAGTGCCTCGCCGTGCTGGGCAGATCTGGCCCACGCCCAGTGGGACCATGGTGGGCACGGACATCCTGGGGTCATTCATAGCTCTGGGCGTCTGAGCTCTCCTGAGTCTCCCGTTTCTTCCTGGGTAACTGGTTGCAGCCCCAGAGTGCCAGCTGGCAGGGCTGGAGCCACAATGGTGGCCGGGTTCGGGACTGGGACTGGTCCCCTGTACCTCCGGGACAGGCCAGTGGTGTTCGCTGTGCCCTGCAGCATAGCCAAGCAGGGTGGCCTCTGCCTGTCCCCCTCCACCCTGTCCCTGTTGGAGCAGAGGCAGTGGCTCAGCACTGCTGCGGGCAGGCTTTGCCCTGGCTCTGGGCACCTGGGGACTCGGAGGAGCCCCGTGATCCGAGCTGTGCTCCGGGACTGTGCTGTGACCCCAGTGTTTTCTTGCAGGGGTGAGGGCCCTGGTGAGCATCCTGCAGAGCTGGTACTCACTGTTCACCCCCACGGAAGCCACCAGCATTGTGGCAGCCACGGTGATGTCCCACAACACCATCCTGCGCCTGAGCCTGGACTACCCGCAGCGGGAAGAGCTGGCCAGCTGTGCCCGCACCCTGGCCCTGCAGTGCGCCATGAAGGACCCGCAGAACTGCGCCCTGTCCGCCCTGACCCTCTGCGAGAAGGACCACATCGCCTTCGAGACCGCCTACCAGATCGTCATCGACGCTGCCTCCACCGGCATGACCTACACCCAGCTCTTCACCATCGCCCGCTACATGGAGCACCGGGGCTACCCGCTCCGGGCGTTCAAACTGGCCTCGTTGGCCATGACGCATCTCAACCTGGCCTACAACCAGGACACGCACCCAGCCATCAACGACGTGCTCTGGGCTTGCGCCTTGAGCCACTCTCTGGGCAAAAACGAGCTGGCAGCCATCATCCCACTGGTGGTGAAGAGCGTGCACTGTGCCACGGTGCTCTCGGACATCCTTCGCCGCTGCACCATGACGGCCCCAGGGCTGGCCGGCATCCCCGGCCGCAGGAACTCGGGGAAGCTGATGTCCACCGACAAAGCCCCACTGCGACAGCTGCTGGACGCAACGATAAGCGCCTACATCAACACCACCCACTCCCGGCTCACCCACATCAGCCCGCGGCACTACGGGGAGTTCATTGAGTTCCTCAGCAAGGCCAGGGAGACCTTTCTCCTGGCGCAGGACGGGCACATACAGTTCGCCCAGTTCATTGACAATCTCAAACAAATCTACAAAGGCAAGAAAAAACTGATGCTGCTGGTGCGGGAACGGTTTGGGTGAGCCCCGGCCCCCGCCATGCTCACTGGCAGGGTCTGGCCGCAGCACGGGGACTCGGGAGAGAAGAAGGAAGGAAAGCAGAGATCACCTTCCCCCCATCGGCAGAGGCTGCTCTGTTCTGGTCTTCTGTTTCTTTTTTTGTTTACTTTCTTTCTTTTTTTTGTTTTTTATTTTTTTTCTTTCTTGGATTTAACCATTTCACATGCTGAGAGGATCCAGAGATTCCTTGGGCACAAACCAAAAGGCAACCACGGGGAAAAAGGATGGTTCGCTCAGCCCCCTGCCCTCCCTTGCCAATACCAAAAGCTAACCTGGAAATCTAATACCTCTTTCCTGAAGGAAGCGGTCGCTGGAGGGATCCGAAGGTTGCAAAGTGCAAAAATCTTCAAAATTACATGAGGAATTAAAAAAGAAAAAAAAAAAGAAGAAAGAGCGAGCAAAGAAACCCGCAACACTAGAACCTCATGCGTCACCAAAAGCGATGGCTTTGCAGAGCGCTTCTCCCGCCCGCCCGAGACATGCAAACTCCTCTATTTGTGAAGATACTTCAATAAAAACAAGTTAAAGTAACTGTTCTCAGGGATTGCTTACTAAAAGTAACACAAAAAAAAAAGCATTTATGATACTGTAAATACTATAGTATATGTGTCAATTATTAAATTGTAAAGTTATAATTATTTATAATTCTGTCTTTTATTTGGGGGATACTTGAAATTGTCGTGGGCTGGGGCGATTATTTTTATTATTGCTATTATTATTATTATTATAACTATTATTTAAAAAAAAAACCACACAAAACAAAACCACGGACAAAAAGAGGAGGAGGCACGCGAACATTTCTCAGGTTCCCACGGCATCGTCGGCAGCGAGAAGGGTGTGGGGGGAGGCGAACGTCCACTCAACTCGCAGCCCTGGGACGGATGGACAGACGGACGGACGGCAGGAGGAGCAGCAGCCCAGCGCTTGAGGACAGCGAAGGAAGGGACTCGGGGCAACACTCGCTCGGACACACATGGATGCTGGCGATGGAGGACATGAGCCCATCGCCTCGTACACAGCCGCCTCCCGGCAGGCGCAGGGGTGCGAGGTGCCTGGGCGGGCATGTGGGCACCGGGGCTGCCCGGCTCCTGGGGAGGGAGGGGGGGCAGGCGTAGCCACGCCACCTCCCCGCACCGTTCTGCTTCCCGGCTCCGTGGTGCGGCCAACGCTCAGCCCTTCCCGGCTTCGCCCCGCACTGGGGGCAGACTCTCCAGCCCCGGGCCGGCGGCTCTTTGGTTTTGGTTCATTTCTTTGCCAGTGGGTCGGGAGGGCTGGGGGGGCCAGGGCCGGTCTGGACGGTGACTTGTAGTTAGAGAACGTGGGCTAGTTATCTGCTGTCTGGTTTGACTTTTAATTTTTTGGCAAGTGACTTGTGTCCGCGCTCCGGCCAGGAAACCAATTGTACTCGGTCTCTGTTGCCACCGAAATAGCGGTCTTCAACCAGTCTGTTTCTTTTTTTTTTTTTCCCTCCCCCCCCTTTTTTTTTTGTGTGCGTGCGTGTATGTGTGTGTGCGACCTCTTCATCTGATGTTTAATAATAAAAGGGATGAACGTTACCGCCTGTATCTCTACTGCCTTTCTCTGAAGTCAGAGGGGTCACCACGCTTGCTGGGCAGCCTGGCGTCGCGGGCAATGCAAGCAGGGCAGAGCCCGGGGAAGGAGGCGGCGGCGGCATCATCACAGCCCCCTATGGTGCCCAGCTCCTGCACCCCAAGGAGGGGGACGGAGCAGTGGCAAGGCACCCTGGCACCTTCAGGGTGCAACTCCCTGCCACGCTCAGCGCCAGCAGGAACCTGCCCACCCTGGTGGCACTGCCCTGTCCGCGTGGCTAGAGCAGTGTTGGTGCCTGTGCCTTGATCCATCCTACAGCGAGCCTGGACCGCAGTGGGTGTGCTGCAGCGTGGGATGGGAGTGGCACGGAGTCACAACCCAGGGTTCCTGGGTGCTGCCAGCACTCTGGGCTGCTTTCTGCAGGGCTTGCTGAGCCCCAGGTAGACCTGGCCCCAAGGATCAGAGGAGATGGGAGGTGTGCATGGAGGGGAGATCTCCAGGACCAGTGGGATGGTCCCAAAGAGGCTCTGGGAGCTAGAGGAGGGTGATGGCGGTGCTAGGGCCGTGGTGTCTCTGCTGCCATCCCAGCCAGTGCAGCAGGGTGCTGGTGGTCCTGGTGTCTGGAGAGCTCCTGCCACGTGGCTGGCTGTCCCCCAGGTGAGTCCTGCTGGGTCTCCTACCTGCTCGGGGATGCCCTGGGTCGATGTCGTGTTGCCTATTCCCACCTGAGCAAGACTGTGGCACGGCTCACGCTGAGCCTGTGGCAGCGGTGGGTTGCGAGCCCCCAGCTCCCAGGCTCAGGCAGCGTATCCCCCCTAGCAGGGCTGAGTGCATCTGTAGCGCCAGGAGATGCCTGTTGTGCTCGGGGCTCACACCCTCTCGTGCAAGCCCTTGGCACAACACTGTGCAGCCTGGCCGCGAGTGGCATCCCCATTTCCCCATTCTGACCTGCAGGACGGGGCTCGGGGGCTCCCCCTGACCTCACGTGCCCCACTGCCAGGCTGCCATCACTGCCCATCTCCTCCAGGGCTGTCCAGTTCCCCGTCCCCCCAGCCAGAGCCACACGGCTGCTGCGGAGAAGGTGCTGGTTTAATGCTGCAGCCCAGCCTGGAGCGAGCCCTGTGACAACACACTACTTGGGGTGACTGTGCCCAAACCAGAGTCCTGTCTCCAAGCCCCCAGGCTCAGCTGTGCTTCTTGATGTGGCGGGAATGAGTGTGCACAGCCTCCACGAAGGCACCCACGTGCTCGGGGTTCATGTCGGGGTAGAGGCCGTGGCCCAGGTTGGCAATGTAGCGTTGGGTCCCAAAACCCTCCAGCATCTTCTTCACCAGCTCGCCAATCTTCTCCTGTAGGCACGGTGGGAAACCATGTGTCAGCCCCATCCAGTCCAGGGTACTCCACCCCCACCAGTCCCCAGCCAGCCTGAGGGACTGCTGGGACATGAGCCAGCACTGCAGGTGGGGAAACTGAGGCAGGAGGCCTTTAACACAGGCTGGAACTAGCCCCCGTTGCCTGCGATGGCCACGGCTCACCTTGGGTGCGTAGAGCGCGCAGGGATCCAGGTTCCCTTGCAGGGTGACATCTTTCCCTGTCTGTGCACTAGAGCAGAGAGGAAGCAGGTGAGTTGTTGCGTGTGGTGCAGAGGCTGGGGGCAGCCGGGTGCCTGCAGCCCCCACTCCTGCAGGCGGAGAGCACATGGGACCCCTCAGTGCAGCCCCTGGTTGCTCTGAGCTCTACGTAGCATGGGGGCCCAACTATCCCCACCTCTGGAGCAGAAATCTCCAGGCCTGGGGATGGCTCAGGGCAGAGGAAGAGGTCAGGGTACCCGGCCCAGGGTCCTGCCCAGGCACCTGAGTGTTCTGCCAGACTCTTACCGAGCTTCCTGGGGCCGGATCGTCCAGTCGAGACCGACCACCTCATAACCGGCATGAGCCAGGTCGCGCAGTGCATAGTGTGCATCCTTCGCAAAGATGATCTGGAGAGGGAGGAGATGGGCAGTAACTCCACTATGGGTCAGGCCCCTCTCCACGGGCTAAACTGGGGGAGGCAGGTACGAGGGGATGCACCCCTCTCCAGCAGCCCCCACGTGCCAGGGTCAACCCAGGCAGCCCCAACTCACCATGGGCACCAGGGGCAGCGCCTCCTCCTTTAGCTTGCTCTTGACAGCCTGGGCAATGTCCCGGATGTAAGGCAGGGCGAAGTCCTGAAACTGCTCTGGGCCCAGGTGCCCCGCATGGGACTCAAACAGCTGGAGTGCCTGCCGGGGACATGGGGCTGGGAGAGCTGCACCTCAGTCCCTCCTCCTCGTCCTCCTCCCAGAAGCTGGACCCTCTCTGCTCCCTGTCCCCAGTCCCTGCCTTCCTGCCTTGCCCTGTCGCCATGCCCCAGGACACACCTGCGCTCCAGCAGCCACCTGCCCCACCAGGTAGTCGGTGACAACATCAGCCAGCAGCCGCAGCAGTCGGTGGCTTGCCTCGGGGTGACGGTAGAGCCATCTCTTGGCCTTGGCCATTGTAGTGGAGCCGCCACCTTCAATCATGTAGGACATGAGCGTCCACTGCGGGAAGGAGAGTGGAGTGAGGAGGGTGATGGAAACAGAAGAAGACACGAGGGGCGAGTCGCAGTGCTGAAGGTAGGACCTGTGAGCACCCCAGACAGAGCCTGGGGCACAGCTGCTCCTGCAATGTCCCCCACCTACGCACCCCTATAGCACTCACAGCTCTGCGGGTGTCATGGCCGGTGTCACCCCAGAAGAAAGAGCAAAGAAATCCAGCTGGGGAGCCCACATGGAGGAGCCACATCACTTACAGGCGCCCCGGAGAAGCCAATGAGGGGCACCCTGCCCTCCAAGCTGTGTCGTGTCAGCGTGATGGCCTGGAAGACGTAACCCAGCTCTGCAGTCACGTCCACCTTCTGTCGCAGTTTCAGCAGATCCTCCACCTCCTTCAGGGGCTCTGTGAACGTGGGTCCTTTGCCAGGGACCATGACAACCTCCATGCCCAGTGCCTGGTGATGGGAGAATGGAAGAAGCAGGAATGGGGTGGGCCCAAACCCAGCCCTGTTCCCAGCTGCTGCTCCCCACCACCAGCCATGGCTCTCACCTGGGGCACCACCAAGATGTCGGAGAAGATGATGGCAGCATCCAGGGGGAATCGTCTGAGCGGCTGCGGAGGGGAAGAGGCAGCGTCAGTGAGGGGCTGGGACCCCCGCCCAATAGAGGACACGGGGCAGTGGGGTCCCCAAGGGCTGCACAACTTACTGGGGCCACCCAGAGTGGCCAGACCCAAGGTTTCTCCCCATCCCCATCTAGGCGGGGAGAGGGGACACACAGACCCCCCGGGGGATGCTCACCTGCAGCGTCAGCTCACAGCACAATTTGGGGCTCCGGCAAGTGGCAAAGAAATCCTGCGCTGCCCGGGTCTCCCGAAACTCTGCAAGGGACCAGCACGAGCGTTATGGGGTGCGTGCCGGGCCCCCCTTGCTGTCCCCACCTGCACGCCTCCACCTGCTCACCGGGCAGGTAGCGCCCCGCCTGCCGCATGCACCACACTGGGGTGTGCTCCGTCTCCTCCCCACGCGCCGCTCGCAGGAACGTGTCGTTCTTCAGCTTGGGGAAGCCCTTGGGGCTGCGGACAAAAAAGCAGATACAGGTTGCCACACGTGGGGGGTCTGGGTGCCCTGCCAGATCCCCGCAGCTGGCGGCAGGGGGTGCCAGGGCCAGCAGCTTGTCCGCAGTCCCTGGACGGTGACTGCAGGAAAGGGCTTGCGCCCAGCTGTGACAAACATGAGAAACGCTCCCCATCATGGTCCAGGGCCTCTTCCTGCTCAGGATCGCGGGGCCGTCCATCTCCATCCTCTCCCTTTCGCGGGGAGAGGCGATGCCCGGCCCAGGGCCCCGTGAGATTAAGTTATCGGGGCCAGCAGCTGCTCCCGCCTGGAGAGATTTGGGGCCAGCGAGGCACGAGGGCGGGCAGTACTGCCACCAGCGTCCCTGGCCCCTATCTGTGCCGTGCAGCCCCCGGAGGCTCAGGCGCCCGCCGAGGTGGCAACCATGCGTCCCCAACCTCCCCGCCACGGTGTCGCCACCGAGGGGCTGCTGGAGCCCGGCCTGCCCCAGGGACGGGGACCCTGGGCAACCACGGGGGACGGCCAGCACCGTCCTGCCGTGACAGGTGGGGGGCATGGGGACAAAGTCCCCAAAGCATCCAGTGTGGGACCAGTGACTTCACTGCCACACCAGTGGCCCTGCTGATCCATGCCAGTGCAGGATCAGTATTCCCAGTGCCTCACCAGTGTGGGATCAGCCCCCCCAGCGCCTCACCAGTGACCCCAGTGCAGGACCCTGTTGCCAGCACTGTATCCCCAGTGCCTCACCAGTGTCCCCAGTACAGGACCCTGGTGCCGGCACTGTATCCCCAGTGCCTCACCAGTGTCCCCAGTGCAGGACCTCAGCGCCACAGCGCCGTTCCCGGGGTCACACCAGTGTCCCCCGTGCAGGCCCCGGTGCGTGTCCCCCCTCACCGCACTCGGAGGCCCCAGTCCCAGTCACTCACAGGAGCCGCTCGCCGCCCTCCATCCTCCTGCGCCGCTCCCCGGCCCCTCCGCTGCCTCCCGACGCGACCCGCCCCCCCTCATCCCACCCCCGCCCCGCCCCGCCGGCGCCGCCATCTTGCCGTAGTCCCGCCCCTCCGTACGCCGCCATCTTGCCCCTCCCCCTCCGTACGCCGCCATCCCGCCCGGCTTCCCGCTCCTCCGTACGCCGCCATCTTGCCCTGCTCCTCGCTCCTCCGTACGCGGCACGGACGCCGCCATCTTGCCCTGCGTCCGCCCCATCGGGCGCCGCCATCTTGCCTTGTCGGCGGGCGGGGTTTGCCGTAAACTCGCGAGTAGCGACCCCGCCGGTTCGGGGCTTGGCCGCTGCCCGCCGTGCACGGTACCCGGTGCGCGATGCGTGCGGGCGGGGAAGCGCCGCACCAGGTGCTGGGCCGGCTGCGGTTCCTGCTGCAGTGCAGCGAGTGCTTCCGCCGCGCCCAGGCGCTGCCCGCCGCGCTCTGCTACGTGCCGCGGGAGGTGCAGTACAAGATCTGCAAGGACCCCGCCGCCGCCGCCGCCGCCGCCGCCGCCGCCCGCAGCCTGCTCAGCGTCTGGGACAGCCCGGGGCCGGCGCGGGGCGGCAAGCGGGCGGCGCGGGCCACCATCGAGGTGCGGAAGGGCGGCTGCCTCCGCGCCACCGGCGAGGAGTACTGCAACGGCGCCGGGCTCTGGGTCAAGCTCAGCAAGGTAACGGGGAGGGGGACTGGGAGGCCGCTGCGGCCTGCGCTGCCCGCGGAGGGGCCTGTCCGTCCCCTGACGGGAGCCGCCTGTCCCCCGCAGGAGCAGCTGGAGGAGTACAGGAGCGGCTGCGACCTGGAGGAGGGCTGGGTGCTGGTGTGCAAGCACGCCGACGGCGGGGACCGGCTGGTGCCGGTGGAGTCCACGGAGCGGATCCAGCGGCAGCAGCAGCTCTTCGGAGTGGACTACAAACCCGTCATCAGGTGCGGGGCAACCGCTCTCTCCCTCTAGGTTGCCGTCCCTGGCTCACCCTCGCACAGCAGAGAGCAGGGAGGTTCTCACCCCCCATTCACCCAGGCCCAACTGCTTGGGGTTTTGGTGTGCCGCCCCTCAGCCGCTCCTGGCCTGGACTGAGGAGCCGCAGCCCGCTTGGCCACTTCTTCCATGGAAGTGAGGTAATAGGGATGCCAGGTGTGGAGTTAACTGGGTTTGGCTCGGTCACTGTGCTTGTCACCTGCCTAGCAGGGTGTGGGCTGGAAGAAGTAGAGATGGTTGGAAAGGAAAAGACGGTGGATGAGGCTGGAGGTGATGTAGGCTGGAGTGTGGTGGGGCTTTAAACCCAAATCTTCCCCTTCCATTTACTCCTCAACCACCGGTTCCTTCTTTCCCCTGGGATTTTCTCACTCCCCCCTTCTCTGGGTTGTTTCAGATGGGAGCAGGTGGTGGATCTGACGTACTCCTTGCGCCTCGGAGCGAAGCCCAAGCCCATGGAGCAGGATGAAGCCGCAGTAGAGAAGCTTCGGTATGAGCTGTTTCCCAGCTTCTGCTGTGGTTGGGTGCAAGCCACTGTCTCTCCCTGGCTGCTCAGACAGCCGTCTCCTGCAGACCGAGGGGAGAGGGAGAAAGACAGGCAGCAGGGAACAGCTCTGCTTGGCACGGTCTTGTCCTAGATAAGCCTGCACAAAGCAGAAAACAGGGCAAGACCAAGGCAAGCAGGACATGGACCTGCCTTCCCTGACCTGTTAGCCTGGCTGCCCATGACTCTCCGGACCCATTAATCCCTTTTCCCTGGTAGGTTTGTGCCCCCGACATGGACTTACGAATGTGATGAAGACCTGGTGCATTTCCTATATGATCACATTGGGAAGGAGGATGAGAACTTGGGCAGCGTCAAGCAGTATGTGGATAGCATCGATGTCTCGTCCTACACGGTGGGTTAAAGGGAGAAGGCTTCATCAGCCCCACTGTGCCGTGGCACTGGGGAGTGTGGATGGTGCTTGGTGTGCTGCGCTGGGCTGGGCTGTGTTTGAGGATGTGGGAGAGGAACCCGGGGAGCGTCATGCAGCGTATTGTGTAATGTGGCCCCTGGAGGGGCTGTGATTTGAGAAGCAAATGCTAATATTAGCTGCTAAGCTGATTTTAGGGAGGGTTTGATATTCTGTTCTGTGTGTGTGACCCCAGAGCACCTTGGGGGGTCAGCCCCAGTGTCCTGTGCGCTCTGTACTCCCTGTGTCTACCCACAGCCCAGCAAAGGGAACAGGCCAGTTTGATGCCCTCTGGCTCTAAGATTCATTACAAGAGTAACCACTAAGGGGAAGTTAATCCTACCCCCATCTGATCTTTCTTTCATTCACTGCCTTCTTCCAGGAGGACTTCAATGTGTCATGCTTGACCGACAGCCACGCCGACACATACTGGGAGAGTGATGGGTCCCAGGGCCAGCACTGGGTGCGGCTCAACATGAAGAAAGGCACCATTGTCAAGTGAGGCACCTCTCCCCTGCGCGCTGGCTCACAGCTGGGGCAAACCCTGCAGCCCTCGCTCTCTGCATGAGTCCATCATGGCCCAAATTTGCCCTGCACTCCCTGCCCCTCAGCCCTTGCTCTGGCTCTGGGCTTGAAGGGTTCTTAGGATTGTCACAGGTACCCGGGGATCCCAGCACCAGCTGAGTGTGCTTCATAACAAGTGTGACCAGGCAATGAGGGGGAGCAGCAATGGGTGTTCAGCTGCAGTTACCTTCTCCTCATTTCATGCTTCCCTTTGCAGGAAGCTCCTGCTGACAGTGGATACTACCGATGAGAACTTCATGCCCAAGCGGGTCGCCGTGTATGGGGGTGAGGGGGACAATCTGAAGAAACTGAATGATGTCGGCATTGATGAGTGAGTGGATGGAGGTGGGGAGGGTAGTGTGGCCCTTGCAGGAGCCTGAGGTGCTGGACACCCCGACCCTAAGCTGTCATGCCAGCACCAGCCTGGCTTCAGCGGCCCAGGGCCTTGGGACAGGCATTTTCCATGTCTGAGCTGCGGGTTCACTCTGCCTACAATAGCAGATGGCACAATCGTCAGGGCTCTCCTGATCCGATTGTGGGACCCATCGGGATCATGTCGCCTGGACCCGAGGCACCAGCAGGTTTAGGCGTTCAACATAGACCATGTTGTAGGCAACTGGATCTGGGTTCCTGCCACAGGCTCTCATTTCAAAAGATGCAAACCTTCTTCCCTTAACAAGTGGCCGAGTGGATTTTGGCGGATGGGCAAGGGAACAGCTCTGCAGCCCTCATCTGTGCTGTGTTTGCAGGAGCTACATTGGGGATGTGTGCGTTCTCGAGGACATGACAACACACCTGCCTGTCATCGAGATCCGGATTGTGGAGTGCAGAGGTAGGGCTGGGTGTTATGGCCACATCCATAACGACCTGTAAGATACTGTACATTAAGAGTTTATTCCTGTGGCTTGTACTTCTTGGCCCTGTGGGCTGTTTCAGATGAGATGCAGAAGAACCACGGGAAACTCCAGGGGGACCTGGAGGTTTGCAAGCTCTCAGCTTTCATCCTATCTTTCCCTGCCTTCAATTTTTTTTTTTTTTCTTCGGTAAATGCCCCACTTCTTCACAGAGGTATTTCAGGTTCTCAGTGCCCAGCCCCAGAGCTGGTGGAGCTGGTCACGTTCCTAGTGCTTTTACTTACAGACCTCCCATGCTGGAAGGCTTGCTTTCTTATGTTTCTCATGGTCTTAGCGTATCATCCATGGTCTTCCTTGGCAGATGATGGGATTGATGTTCGCCTTCGAGGCATCAAAATCAAATCTTCCCGACAGAGGGACTTGGGGCTCAGTGCTGACATGTTCCAGCTGCCCAATTTAGTGCGCTACCCTCGCCTAGAAGGGACAGACCCTGACCTGCTGTACCGACGGGCCATGCTCATTCAAAGGTACTGTATGGAGGGGGGCAGACAAGTAGGGTGGTGTTGCCTGCAGGGACTGGTGCCATCTCCAGCACGAGTATGGCTGGAAGCTGTAAAGCTGTGTGACTCCCCCTGGGACAGGCATCCTGGACCCTGGAGGAAATAGCAGAGTCATTTGGGAACAAAGTGGGCTCGCTGGGGTAACTCCCCTACACTTTCAGATGAATTTTGCAGCTCAAGTTCACAGTGTCTTCTGTGTTGCAAGCGCAGCATATCCGTGTGGTGTTTGGGGCAGGTGCATGCAGAATCCCTTGTAAGAGGTGCAAGGTCCCTGCAATGCCCAGGGAGTGGGAATTTAGTACCAAAGGCTACCAAAGACCATGCTGGGTTAGGTTTGGATCAGTTTTTACTTTTCTGCTTGTGTCTGGGTGTGTCTGGTCTGGAACAGGCTTGTGCAGATCCCTGTCCGTCCTGTGTCACAATACCTTCTTTTTTGGGTTTTAGGTTCATCAAGCTCCTGGACAGTGTCCTGCATCACTTGGTGCCAGCCTGGGACCACACTGTTGGCACGTTCAGCAAACTCAAGGTGAGCGATTCCCTCTGTGTCTTGTGGGGCCTCAGTCTGGCAGGCTGATTGCGCTTGGGCTGTGGCAAGGGAGGCAGTCAGTGCTTGTTGCCTTTAAAGCAGCTCAAGGGAAATACCTGGCTAAGCTCGGTTCATTAAAGCTGTGAAAGGTGATATTGTTTAGAGGCTAGTTTCCTGCTAAAATGCTCATGTGGAAACATGTAGCTATGGGGTAACAAGTAGAATCAAACCAGAGCACTTCATGCTCAAAAGGACTTGGACCATAGCAGCACTGGGCATGTGAGCTGGACACACATCCACCCTGAGATCTCAGCCCAGGACACTCTATTCCTGTACTTACTGCCAGCAGCTTTGAGCTGGCTGTGTCCAAACAGCAAGGCTTTTACCAGTAATTTCTTTCTGGCTTTAATAAGCTTTTGATTTTCATCTTTCTCATAAGACTCAGTTCGTCCCTCCAGTTGTTTGTTTTCCTTACATCCTCTCCCAGAATACACATGCCGGGCACTGCTGGGGTAGCCCTGTTCTGTGTGTTTCTAGGCTTGGTGTCAGAAAGCACTGTAATTCCTGTGCCAGCTCAACATAGGATCCAAAGCATTTGAGGATTCTTGTTTGTTTAGAGGAGCTTGCTTTAATTACAAATAGGAGGGATAGTAAGACCAGTGTTCTGGGGAGAGTAAAGGTGAAGGAGAGTCCAAGCAACACTGGAGTGTAAGCATCAGATGACGACTGATGGAGAGAGGACTGGGCTTGGTATCTCCCTTAAGCCAGAAAGCAAAATCTTTCAGAGGCAGAGGTGGAGCAAATATTGTCAAGGAGAATGTGTCTGTGTGTGGAAGGCAGTGGCCCTGGGAAGTGGAGAGACCTGGTGGTGCAGTGGCTTCAGTAGGAAGTGGGTGACATGTTCTGGTCACTGGGCACTTCTGACGTTTTGGACATACCTGTTGGCAGCATATCAAGCAGTTCTTGCTGCTGTCCAAGAGACGCACAGCTCTCATTACCCAGTGTCTGAAGGACTCGGAGACCAGCAAGCCCAATTTCATGCCACGGCTCTATATTAACCGACGCCTGGCTATGGAGCACCGAGACAACCCTGCCCTGGACCCCAGCTGCAAGAACGCTGTCTTCACCCAGGTACTGTCCCTCTTGGAAGGGTCCCTGCTGCTCTGGGGAGAGTGGGGCATCCCAAAACCAAAATGAACCACATAGAGGTGGGTGGAAGGGACAACTTGGAGCTGGAGATACCTGGAGTCCTCAAGGCATCTTCACATGACTCATAGGCTCTACGCATGTGCTGATGATCCCATATCCAGGAATAACATCTAGGAGGGATTTGGGATCTCTGAGTTAAAGTCTCTATTCTGTCCTGGATGCTCTCTGTGGCATGTTGCTAACGCAGAGCATAACAGTCTCATTACACTAAAAGGGCAGCAAAGAATTCTTGTGTGACAACAATAATGCAGCTGCATACAGTCCTGTATTGTGGTTTTACAGCAATGCTGATCTTCCTATTGTCATTCGCCCCCCACCTCCAAAAGATCTGCTGCTCTGTGTGTGCACAAACAGCCCAGACTGCTGTGAGATTTAATATGTGTTCAATGTACCTCCAAGGCCAGAAAGCTCCATACAGTAGTTAGCACTGTAATTTATGTTCCCCTTCCAAAAATGAAGGGCTCCTAGACCATTTAGAGATCAGCTTTGGTCAGTATTTAAAATTTGGGGCAAATCAGATTTCTTCCAATTTCCTGCCTTCACCTGGCACCTGGAGAGGGGATACGAGCCTTGATCTTCTCTGCTTGTTGCAGGTGTATGAAGGCCTGAAACCCTCGGACAAGTTTGAAAAGCCTCTAGATTATAGGTAAGCGGTGCTGGGAGCTATGTCCTCTGTCACAGCAGGGTGTTTGGGAAGCCTGTGTGTGTCCTGTGCTCTGGAGAGGGTTTGCTAGGGCAGGAGCCAGCACAGCCATGGGATCAGGGCCTGTTCCCCAAGGTGTCACCTCCCTACTGAGGATGCAGCTGTCTCTGGAGATTGAGATCTTATCCTGTCCTAAGCCCAGGCTGGTCCACCCTAGTCCCCTGGCATCCCTGCTGTGCCTGCTGCCTCCCCAGCATCTCCTTGGCTTTGAGCAGCATCTCAGGCAATGCCTGGTTCTCCGCAGGTGGCCGTTGCGTTATGACCAGTGGTGGGAGTGCAAATTCATCGCAGAGGGCATCATCGACCAAGGTAGGGGCTGTGTGAGGCAAGGGCTCCTCTGGCGCAGAATTGGGGGTTGATGGGGTGACTGTTGCTGTAGGGAGCCCCGTCGGGCTCTTGTTTGCTTCCAGTGTTACTGCCCATGGAGGAGAGAGGGAAGGCAGGTTGCCTTGTCCTGCCACCCCAGGCCACGTCCCAGATAAGGAGTGCTGCTTGCTGGGATGGGGACCAGACCTCCATTAGTCACTAACAGCAGCTTTGACAGTGTCAAAGCTCCTTCTGGCTGTCCTCCACAGGCCAGGCAGGGATGTTATTTCTCCTGTCTTATTTCCTCCGGTGCCATAAGGCTCTGACAGGAGCCTTCTGCTGAGCCCTGCAGCAGGTTGGACCAGAATTCCTCATCTTTGCTCCGTAACTCTGAGGGTCAGCACACAGGGAGTTCACATCACTAAAAATGTCCTTCTTTTGGGGTTGCAGGTGGTGGTTTTCGGGACAGCCTGGCGGACATGTCGGAGGAGCTGTGTCCCAGCTCGGCAGACACCCCCGTACCTCTGCCCTTCTTTGTGCGCACGTCCAACCAGGTGCTGTGTGTCGGGGTATTTGAGGCAGATCTTTCTGTGCCTGGCAATGCAGTGCTGTCCCTGTCCCCCTGCATGCCAGGGACATACCTACTTTCGCTGGTCCGAAGCTTTTCCTTGTGAAGGGTTGAGTGGATTGCTTTGTGGCATCTTGTTTTAGGATATGCTGAAAAGTGCCTGGATACTTGTCTCTCACTAGGAATATTGCCAAGGAGGATGGGGGTTTAGCCCACTTCTGTTGAGAGGAGTGCCCAGAGGCACTGCAGGAACTGAGTTTGTGGTGCTTCATGCTGTGCTGAGATCATGACTTGGAGTTTTGCCTCTCACTCCTGTAGGGTAACGGCACTGGAGAAGCTAGGGACATGTACGTCCCCAACCCCTCCTGTAAAGACTTCCCAAAGTATGAGTGGATCGGGCAGATCATGGGAGCAGCTCTGCGGGGCAAGGAGTTTCTGGTAAGCTTTCAACCCCGTCCCTGTGTGGAGGTTTGCCGCAAAGGGAGTCATCAGCCCCCTTCTGCAGCCTGTCCGACAGGAGCACGGGAGGGCTCTGTGATCACACACTGGAACAAAAGGTGTTTGGCAGGATTTGGGGCCGAGGGGTGAGGAGAGCTCACAGCCTGAGTTTTGGGAGATGCTGCTGGGAGCTTGGAAGATGGTGTCTGGTCTCTGCTTGGCTAGGAGGAGCTCTGCATGTGGACAGGGGGAGCAGGGAAGCTCCTTTGTGTTTGCACTGTTGAGCCCTGTCTCTATCTTTGGGGGATGTCTCCTTTCATACAGACTCAGCAAAATCGCTGTTCTCCTTCAGGTCCTGGCTCTTCCTGGCTTCGTATGGAAACAATTAACAGGGGAGGAGGTCAGCTGGAGCAAAGACTTCCCTGCCGTGGACTCCGTGCTGGTGAGAGGGACTGGGAGGCTGTGCCTATCCTATTCCTTGTGGCACTCAACAAGGTGGTGATTTGTGTCCCTGTCCTCATGTACTTCCTTCCTCCTGTGATGCATCAAAGAAACACGCACAAAAAGGGCACTCTTAGCATTTAATGCATCCTATAGCTAATATAGAGATGTAGCCATGCTGACTACTGCTTCAAGCATGCGATGCTCCAGGGTCTGTTAAACAGCTCTAGGGCAGCATGTCCCATGTTGTGCTACTGTTGCAGCCACTCCGGCCCTTGTCTGGGAAGGGAGGAGATGTGGGTTTGGGCACACCACTGCCCACTGGGCATCTCTCTAACAAGCACTCATCTGGGGCCTGGGCAGGTGAAGCTCCTGGAGGTGATGGAAGTCATGGACAAAGACACCTTTGAGTTCAAATTTGGGAATGAGCTGACCTACACAACGGTGCTGAGTGACCAGCGTATGGTGGAGCTGATCCCCAATGGCAGCAGCACTGTGGTGCGCTATGAGGACCGCAAGGAGTTCATCCGCCTGGTGCAGAAGGCTCGACTGGAGGAGAGCAAGGAGCAGGTAATGCTGTCCTGTAGCATCAGAGGTCATTGAGTTCCCAGAGACATACCCCCCCAGTCTGTTTCTGGTAAAATGCATCGTGGTTAGCATCCCTGGGCTCATTAGTGCAATAGTAGGCGATCCTTTTTGGTGGGGTCCTGGAGCCCATGGAGTTGTTGAGAAGCAAAGTGGCTTATAGCAGCATGGGAGACACAGGGTTTTATTCCCAGCTCTGACATGGGCTTCCTGAATGAACTGGGATGCATCTCTGTGGGATCTTGTTCCCTTAGAATTACAGAATCATAGAATTGTTTAGGTTGGAAAAGACCTTTAAGATCATCAAGTCCAACCGTTAACCTAGCGCTGCCAAGTCCACCACTAAACCATGTCCCTAAGCACCACATCTACATAGAATCAGCAAGGTTGGAAAAGACCTCTAGGATCATCTAGTTCAACTGTCAACCCAACACCTCCAAGCCTACTCAACCATGTCCTGAAGTGCCACATCTACATGTTTTTTGAACTCCTCCGGGGATGGTGACTCCATCACCTCTCTGGGCAGCCTGTTCCAATGCTTGACCACCCTTTCAGTAAAGAAACTTTTCCTAATATCCAATCTAAACCTCTCCTGGTGCAACTTGAGGCTATTTCTTCTTGTCCTATGGCTTGTTACTTGGGAGAAGAGACCGACACCCACCTTGCTACAACCTCCTTTCAGGTAGCTGTAGAGAGCGATAAGGTCTCCCCTCAGCCTTCTTTCCTTCAGGCTAAACAATCCCAGCTCCCTCAGCCGCTCCTCATCAGACTTGTGCTCCAGACCCTTCACCAGCTTTGCTGCCCTTCTCTGGACACGCTCCAGCACCTCAATGTCTCTCTTGTGGTGAGGGGCCCAAAACTGAACACAGCATTCGAGGTGCGGCCTCACCAGTGCTGAGTACAGGGGCACGATCACTTCCCTACTCCTGCTGGCCATGCTATTTTTGATACAAGCCAGGATGCCATTGGCCTTCTTAGCCACCTGGGCACACTGCTGGCTCATATTCAGCTATCTATCGACCAACACCCCCAGGTCCTTTTCCACCTGGCAGCTTTGCAGCCACTCTTCCCCAAGCCTGTAGCGTTGCATGAGGTGGTTGTGACCCAAGTGCAGGACCTGGCACTTGGCCTTGTTGAACCTCACACAACTGGCCTCGGCCCATTGATCCAGCCTGTCCAGATCCCGCTGTAGAGCCTTCCTACCCTCAAGGAGATCAACACTCCTGCCCAACTTGGTGTTGTCTGCAAGCTTACTGAGGGTGCACTTGATCCCCTCATCCAGATCGTTGATGAAGATATTAAACAGAAATAGCCCCAGTACTGAGCCCTGGGGAACACCACTTGTGACTGGCCACCAACTGGATTTAATTCCATTCACCAGCACTCTTTGGGCCCAGCCATCCAGCCAGTGTTTTACCCAGCGAAGCATATGCCCATCCAAGCCATGAGCAGCCAGTTTCTCCAGGAGAATGCTGTGGGAAACTCTGTCAAAGGCTTTACTGAAGTCTAGGTAGACAACATCCACAGCCTTTCCCTCATCGGTTAAGTGGGCCACCTTGTCATAGAAGGAGATCGGGTTAGCCAAGCAGGACCTGCCTTTCATCAATCCATGCTGACTGGGCCTGATCACCTGGTTGTCCTGTACGTGCCACGTGATGGCACTCAAGATGATCTGCTCCGTAACCTTCCCCAGTACCGAGGTCAGACTGACAGGCCTGTAGTTCCCCGGATCCTCCTTCTGGCCCTTCTTGTAGATGGGCGTCACATTTGCTAACCTCCAGTCAACTGGGACTTCCCCGGTTAGCCAGGACTGCTGATAAAGGATTGAAAGCGGCTTGGCGAGCACTTCCACTAGCTCCCTCAGTACCCTTGGGTGGATCCCATCTGGCCCCATAGACTTGTGTGTGTCTAAGTGGTGTAGCAGGTTGCTAAACATTTCCCCTTGGATTATGGGGGCTTCATTCTGCTCCCTGTCTTCCAGCTCAGGGAGCTGGGTACCCCGAGAACAACTGGTCTGACTATTAAAGGCTGAGGCAAAGAAGGCATTAAGCACCTCAGCCTTTTCCTCATCCTTTGTCACTATGTTTCCCGCTGTGTCCAATAAAGGATGGAGATTCTCCTTAGCCCTCCTTTTGTTGCTAATGTGTTTATAGAACCTTCTTCAGGTTCCTTGGAGAATTTGCTGAGCAGTCACATGGCTTGCATCCAGTTGAGTCCCTAGGCTCAACCACGAGCCAGGGAAATGGGCGAGACATGCTGCTTACCTGCCCTGTCTCATTTTCAGATCATGGCCATGCAGGCTGGGCTGCTGAAGGTGGTGCCCCAAGCTGTTCTTGACCTCCTCACCTGGCAGGAGCTGGAAAAAAAAGTCTGTGGAGACCCTGAAGTCACAGTTGATGCCCTGAAGAAGCTCAGTAAGTGAAGGGCTCTGCTGAAAACTCTTTCCCTGAAAACAAGACTGTCTTCTCTCCATGCTGGGACAAGGAGAGGTGTGGGAGGCCAATATTAGCCTTTATTACAGTGAGAATGTGGGCCTGTATAGTTCTTGCCTTTACCTGGGTGCTGATGGGGGCAGGGATGTCCCTCATTTCCATGCTGGGCTTCAGAATAGAGTCTGGGGCATCCCTAAGCTGCCAGTGTCTGAGCCTCTGTGGAGCTGAGATGTGTATCTGGATGTGCTTTCTGGGAGGGGCCTGACTGCATGTGTCCCTTGCACCTTGGGTCTATGTACCCTGCAGGCACCTAAATATTTCTTCCTGTGCTGGCAGAGGACCCCTGGGTGAGCAGGGGAGGCTCTCCTCTAATTTATCCAGGAGGAGCTTGGATCTTGAATAAACTCTTTTTCTGTATCCTTTCTGCCAGCCCGGTTTGAGGACTTTGAGCCATTGGACACTCGTGTTCAGTACTTCTGGGAAGCACTCAACAACTTCACTAATGGTGAGTGATTTGATTGTCCCTGCATATCTTGTGCCATGACAGCCCCTGCATGCTGGCTGGGAACTGGGAGGGTGAAACCACCCTCATTGCTGCCTGGGAAACAGATAGGAGCCAAGGAGAGCAAGCAGCTGGGCTGAAGGAGCTGCTTGCTAGCGCTGAGGATACCTGGAAGTGGCTGTACTCCATCTTGCATCCCCCTAGTGTCTGCTGATGTCTTTGCTTTTCCTTCACAGAGGATCGCAGCCGCTTCCTCAGATTTGTCACTGGCAGAAGCCGCCTTCCAGCACGGATTTACATCTATCCAGACAAGATGGGGTGAGTCCATTCTTCTGTAGACTGCAAGGCTGACAGATCCCACACCAAAGGGATGTGTGGTCTGGTCTCCCCTGCCTCACTGGCCTGTTGGTTCTGACCAGTTTGTCACCTTCTCTCCAAGCTCTGAGACAACAGATGCTTTGCCGGAGTCTTCCACCTGCTCCAGCACCCTCTTCTTGCCCAACTATGCCACGTAAGTTTTGGTGCTTCCTTACATCTGGGGGCTGTGTGTCTGGGCTCTCTTCTTAACCTTGGTGCTGACCCATAGGGCCCCATCGCTTTGCCATGCTTACATCCCCCTGCCTGTACCATGTGGCTGCTGTGAATCTCTCTGTGAGTGGCTGGTGAAGGATAGCCTCCATCTCAGAAAGCATTTTGTTCTCTCAGCTGGCAAATGCAGCAATGGCAACTCTTCCTTATCTTTCCCCCCCGCCATCCCTAGAGCCAAGGTATGTGAAGAGAAGTTGCGGTATGCTGCCTATAACTGCGTGGCCATTGATACAGATATGAGTCCGTGGGAAGAGTGATGTTGCAGCCTGACCGAGCAGCATGGACAATCGTTCGACAAAACGGTGCAGTGGGAAGAGCTCCCTTGACCCCCAGGATGTGTATATATAATAAACATATAGGTGTGAAGCCTGGCTCCCAGCAGTGGTAACCAGCACCTCTTTGGACATGGAGGTTTGGGTCTTCAGCAGGGTGGGAGCTAGCTTGGAGTGTAAATGTGATTGCAATAATGAAGCCCTGGCCCAGCCCTCATACATCAGAAAGGTCTGGTAGGCTTTTGTAATGAGTTTCTTCTCCACATGTCCCTGTTGCAGCTCCACAACTCTTGCTCCTCCCAGGCTGCGCTCTGCTCCAAACAGAAGTGGGGCAGGGCCACAAAGCTGCATGGCAGTTTACAGCACAGGACAGAGAATTGTGAGCTGCTGCTGAGACCACGGGGAAGCTCAGAGATGTTCAGGGTGTCCTAGCCTGACAGTCCTGACCACATTCCCTTGCCTTGTTCCTGCTCTCACCTGAGGTCATGGAAATGAGATCATTCATCTAGTTTCAAGAAGAAATGGGGCAGGGTGGTGGCAGGTGCTGCAGGGGTGCCTCTGGCCACCAGATGTCACAACAGACCTGCGCGGCAGGACTGTGGGTGCTGTCAGGAAAGGGCTCCCATGCTTTTACATCGCACTAAATCCCAGTTCCTGTGACCACCCGTGGTTCCTTGTACCCCTTGCACAGCAGCGACTGCTGGGGGAGCTGCTCCCCTACAGGAGGTGGGAACTGTCTGCTTCCCTCCTGCTCTGTAACCTTCAGTTCTGCATCTGGCATGCTGGTGGCCTAGCAGCTGTTCTCCCAGGCTCTTTGAGCCTTGGTTTTCCCCTAAAAGCCAGTATTACAACTAATCTCTTCTAGTTCTCATGGAGATGTGCAGGGAGGGCCAAGTTCTTCTGCCAGACAGCAGGGGTTAGAGCAGTAGCAGGCACAGCAGCACTGGACTCTGCTCCCCTCTGCCATGGGGAGGTAGATGGAGGTTTCAGGTGGACAGGGAAAGCCATTGCCACAGGGGAGTGGAGAGACTGTGGGTACCAAGGGTTGGAGCTCCTTGAGCAGATGGACACGCAGTGTGTGAGCAAGGAATGGGCAATGAAAGCTTTATAACTTCAAGACCATTGGAAATGTTCCTTGATCTTCCCAGCCCTGGGCAGGGCTAGTCATTGCCTAGCAGTGTGAGCTACCATGTGTCGGTCCACTTTTATACCCCCAGCTCCATCCTCAGCCCCTGTGGTCTGTTGGACCACCACTACTAAGAGCCACTGAGTCACTGGGACTTCACTGGAGTGGGGCTAATGCTGTGAGTTAAGATTTAATCCTGTCTTAATGCTTCATGCCTTTTTCCTCCTCTGTTGAAGGAGTCTGTCATCCAGAAATCACCTCCAGTTGTAAATGAAGTCCTTCCCTTCACCAGTTTCCTTTGAAACTGCTGTATTCCCAGACCTGCTGAGGGGGTTTGTAATAAAAGGGGTGTAGGACCAGGAGAGAACATGTGCTGTCATCTCCCATCGCGGTGAGTGGAAGGAGTGTAGGGTGAGCAGGGAAGCTGTTTCTGGCAGCCCTTGCCTGCAGCAGAGCCTTCCGTGCTCAGCTGGGTGGGTGTGAAGTCCTGTCTGCTGGAGGAGGTTTTTTGTAAATCCTAGAGTTATCTCAGAATTGAGCTGTGTGGCTTTGTGGCTGATTTCAACAACCAGCTTGGACAGGAGCAGAGCCAGTGTGATACCTTTCCATGCTGGTGGCTGAGTCACTTCCTAGGGTGTCTGTTTTAAATGGGCATGAGCGAGCTGGTGAAAGGACTTTGATCTGCTGGCTTTGCCTCAGGCAGGAATGTTGGTGAAGGAGTCTTCAGCATCAGGCTGGGATTTGAAATGAGCCATCCTAGATCCTTTCTGGCCACTGACATTTGGGTGGAATCGATTGTGCTTTTTCCAACCTTGCCCACTTGTCTCTAAGGGAGATCAGCAGGAGGTCACATTATTTACTGAGCAGAACTAGAAGCAGCAAGAAAAATTGACTTCTCTCTGGTACTTTATTGCTGGGCAGGGAAAGAAGGTTGGTTGATGAGTGGCTCAGGGTGGGATGGATAAAGTGGCCCTAGTCTTTGGTGGAGGGTAAGCTGATGTCATCTGTGGGAATGGGCAGGTTAAGAGCCAGCTGGGGCTGCTTGGGGTCACCAGCTGTGGGGGAACGGGCACCTGTGGCAGAGACATCTCCAACAGGCGACCACTGGCTCTCTTGGTCTTGGTGAAAGCAACTGCAGCCGACAGAGGGTAACTGAGGTAATTACGGAGGTACCCAGAGCAGCTCAGGTTTCTCACTGAGGGATGAGATGCTTGGACAGCTCTATTCCCTCTCGTCATCCATGTACACAGTCCCAGCCCTCCGTGATGAGGGCAGAGCTGCTGTGCAGGGCGATGCTGAGAGCAGAGCCTGGCTGAAGCAGTGGGATCCTTCCCTAGAAGCATCATGGCATCTCCATCCTTGGAGGTGCTCAAGACTTGTCTTACAGCCCTGGGCAATCTGATCTAACTTCCAGTCTCACCCTGCTGGCTTCAGGTCTAGGTCCTCCTTAACCTGAAGCACTTGATGACTGTGGAGTTGTCAACTCTAGCTTTTCCCACATTTCTCTACTCTTCCTCCCAGCAAGGTCTTTTAGCCCCTGACCTCTCACAGCCTTGGGTTTATTTCCTGCCACTGAGAAGAGAGTACTGTCCAAGGGCTTGCTGTGGAGCTCTGGTGTGAGTACTGGAGCTCTGGGGAAAGGATCTAGCTGGTGACAGGGATTTTTGTATAAAAAAACACTTGTAGTAACAGGACCCTTGCCCTAGCAGGAAGGCTGCACTTGGGAGCTCATCCAGGATGGTCTGGGTTTAACCCCTACAAGCATATTGAGAAAAACATTGTTTTACCATATATACCATTGTTTTACTGTCCATTTGGTGTTATGGCCATATACATGTTGGAGAACGGCAGCAGCCACTGCTGTAGTGTTACACAGGGGTGTAGAGACCTGTGAAAGCTCTTCCAGGTGCAGGAGGAGCCCCTTGCTGCAGCGAGGTTTCAGCTGAGATCATTTAGTGCACGGTCAGAGAGTCTGGACAAACATGGCTGCTGAGCAAGGACGCCAAGATAACAACACGATCTGTGGGTTGAGTTTGCTGTGCAAAGATGAGCTGGGAAGGGGGAGCTGGTAACCCGCCTGGATCTCCTCCACACGATCCTCTGTCTTGTCTGTGGTGTTTTAAAGCCAATTGCAAACTGAATTTCTGCTGTGACAGCCCAGCAAATTGTGGAAAAGGTCAGCCTGGCTCAGCTCTGGCCAATCTCAGGGGCCCCAAGTAGGTGTTATTTCAGTGCTGGGTCACGCTCCTTCTCTGATCTCCAAAGCTGAGGCTCGGAGCGGTCTCCTCCCATGTTTGACAAGACACAAGTCAAGTGCCCCAGCCCCGGACTCCTGCTGCGTGTGGCCTGGGGCGAGGGAGCCCTCCTGGGCACCAGGAACTAGAGGCTGTGTGTCCCCACCCTGTCACCCACTCTCAAGTCGGTTGAGATTGATTTTCAAGCTAGTGCCACCCTGAGGAAGGTGCTGGTACCCCTGTGCTGCTGAGAAAGAGGCATCTGTGTGTGCCAGAGCTGCAGCTTTACAGGGTGGGTAGGGACGAGCTGGGGGAGGGACTGATGCCCTGACGGCTCCGTGTAACCACTCGCTCTCTCCTGACTTCAGCTTGCTGAATTGTCATAGAATAGCTTCAGGTGATTAATAACGCACGTGTAGTCTAGCTGTTGTTATTCCACTAATACCCTGAAGTATGACAAGCTATAAATAGTTTGACAGGATCTGTCTGTCCCTACCTCATGTAGGATCTAAAATAAAGTGAACAAACTAACTACTCCTGGCCTTCCTGATGATTTGTCTGGTCTGGCTGGCGCTCCTGCATCCCTCTGTTGGGTTAAACAGCGATGGAGATGGTGTCACGAGAGGCAACTGGAAGTGAAGCAGAAATTGGCCCCGTGATACCCTTTGCACACAAAGAGGTGTCATGGAGGTGGCTCAGAGTATTAACTGGGTCAACCCTTTGCAGCAGCTCTGCAACCAGTTTTATAGGGTGAGGTGGCTGCGACGGGAGGGCACAGGACCCTTCTGGCTGTGGTGGCCACAGTTAGGGGCAAGGCAGAAGTTTGCATTTCTCTCACACCGTGGTTCAGGGCACTTTGCTCCCGGTGAGGCCAGTGCCTGTCGCTGTGGTGAGGCAGTCACGCCTGTGCAATAGATAACGCTGCAGGGGTGACAGCTGTCAGACCTCCCTTTGCACTGTGCCTATGGAGCTGGACTCTGACCTGCCAGGAGGGCAGGCAGGCACCGGAGGGGTCCAGAGACCTTTGAGCTCTGCCAGCCTGGTTATTTCCTGATCCCTAAACGCAGCTCTTTGTGCCCAGCCTGGAGAAATTCAGGTAGCGTGGGGTGGAGCTGAGTTGCTCTCTGCCACCGCCTCACTGTGGTATGCAACAGGCAGACATGATGTGGGGTGACACACTGCCAGCGTTCTGGGGTGGTTGGGTGCTGCTGGGTGTCATGGCCTCGTTCCTGCTGCCAGGATGCCACTGCTGGCTGAGATAAAGCTGCTCCTGGGCAGGAAAGCTGTCATCCTCCCCAGTGGGTGCCCAGAGCTGGGCAGGTGCCTGGGCAGCAAGCCCGCCTGGGGCAGGAATGTGTCCCCCATCCAGCCAGGAGCTGGCTCTCCCCATAGCAGGATGCCCGCTCCCCTCCTCTCCCTGTCCATGCCCGAGATGTAGCCCTGTGCCCTGACCCCACAGGGACCGCCTCTCTGCTTGTAGGGATGCAGGCAGCGACAGGCACCTTGGAGGCCAGGAGGGAGCCGCGGGGTGAGGGGATGCGGGTGACCCCGGTCAGCTCCCGCCGGGGACCGAGGGGCCGGGGTGGGTGTAACACAGTCGCATCTCGGCAAAGCGGGGATGACGGCGGCCCCACACCCAGCACCCCGCCGGGGAGCGGGGGGTGCTGTGGCCCGGGAGGGGTGAAGAAGGGCTGGGGCGTGCCGGAGGGCGCGGGCGGAGCGGCGCCAGGCCGGGGAGGAGGCGGCGGTCGGGAGCTGGGGCTGCCCGCGGCGGGGCGGCCCCGGAGGGCCGGGCCGGGCGCGGCAGCACGGCCGAGGGCGAACCGGAACCGCGGGCAGACCGGGGCGGGCAGGGCCGGCACAACCCGGGGCGCAGCGGGAGCGGCACCGCCGGGTGCACGGTACCCGGTGCGCGATGCGTGCGGGCGGGGAAGCGCCGCACCAGGTGCTGGGCCGGCTGCGGTTCCTGCTGCAGTGCAGCGAGTGCTTCCGCCGCGCCCAGGCGCTGCCCGCCGCGCTCTGCTACGTGCCGCGGGAGGTGCAGTACAAGATCTGCAAGGACCCCGCCGCCGCCGCCGCCGCCGCCGCCGCCCGCAGCCTGCTCAGCGTCTGGGACAGCCCGGGGCCGGCGCGGGGCGGCAAGCGGGCGGCGCGGGCCACCATCGAGGTGCGGAAGGGCGGCTGCCTCCGCGCCACCGGCGAGGAGTACTGCAACGGCGCCGGGCTCTGGGTCAAGCTCAGCAAGGTAACGGGGGGACGCGCCCCCCGCCGTGCAGCCGGGAACCTGCCCGGGGGACGTCGGGTCCCGACGGCGGTGACAAGCCGGGATGTGCTTTCAGGAGCAGCTGGAGGAGTACACGAGCGGCCATGGCCTGGCTGAGGGCTGGCTCCTGGCGCAGAGGTTTGGAGGGGGAGGCGATAAGTTGGTGCCGGTTGAGTCCGTGGAGAAGATCCAGTGGCAGCACCAAACGCTCGGGGTTGATTATAAACCCGCGGTCAGGTATGGCCCCAGCCTGCTGCACCCCGGATAGGGACTGGGCTGCGGGTGCTGGAGGTGCGTGTGGCCGGTACCCAGAGAGGATGTGTGACCCAGCCATCCCAAATCCCTTGGGCACGTCCAGCACAGCCCCCCTCACTCCCTCCAGTGCAGGTGGGACACATCCCTGCCGAGCCACCTGTGGGCAGGAGGGTGCCCCCTCATAGGCTAATGCTGTTGGCTTGTGGCAGCACCTGCGTAGGATAAAGATGATGCCAGGGGGTTTCTGAGGCACTCAGGTGTGGGCTGAGCCATGTCACAGAGGTAATGCAGTGATGAGAGAGCTCGTATTTGATTTTCATGATGGAAGGCCATGAGCAGGGCTGGATTCCCCCGCTCTGCCCCAGCCTGCACCCGCATGCAGGGATGCTCTCATTCCTCCTGCACCCCCTGGGTGCTGTCACTGGTCCTCCATCGCTCCTGCCTCCACTCCAGGCTAAGGCACTAATGCTTGGGCACACTGAGCACTGACTCATCTTTTCCCTTGTGTGACTTCTCTGCTGGTGCTGCTCCAGCTGGGAACACGTGGTGGACCTGACGTACTCCATGCGCCTGGGAGAGAAGCCCAGACTCATAGAGCAGGATGAGGCCGCAGTGCAGAAGTTTCGGTACGAGTGCATCTCCTAGAGTGGTACTACAGCACCCCAAGGGGCAGCCGGCTGGGGCCTGGGCATGCCTGTGGGGCCAGGACTGGCTTCAGGGTTGGGAGTGGGGAGGATGGGTGCCATGAGATGCCTTTTGCATTGATACTGTTCGACACTGCTCAAGCAAAAGTGGCCTTTGCTCCGTGGAGCATCAGAGCGACCACGTGGTGCTATTCCCACTGGGCTGGGGTGGCCATAAACACCCGTCATGGTGGTGGTGAGATACAGCCATGCCATCTGCCTGCGGCAGGGACAGCTGCCTGGCTCCATCCCGATGTGGTGACCATGAGATGCTGCGGCCGATCCAAGCTGGGGCACCTGCACAGTGCTGGTGGCAGGTTTGGGGCATGGCCTGGCCTCCCTGTCCCATTAACACGGAGCCCCCCTGCAGGTCTGTACCCCCGGGCTGGAGCTACGAGCATGACATGGAGCTGGGGCGCTTCCTGTACGATCATAGCGAGAGGGAGCTGTGGTACGGGGACTGCACCAAGGAGCACCTCAGCAGCATCAAGGTCTCCTCGCAGGTGGTGCGTAGCAGGCCTCCTCCACAGCTTAAAATCAGCGTGAGACCACACGAGCATCGCCACAGCTGCGGGGAGGAGCGGCTGGCAGTGGGGAGGAGCGGCTGGCAGTGGCTGTCCCCTCCGTGAGGGGCAGGGGATAGTGGGGTTTTGCTGCTCTAACGAAGCTGCAAGGAGTTGGGCATCTGGAGCAAAACCCCATTGTGTCTCTGGGGCGCTGCGAGGGGTCCATGGCCGTGCCCAGCTTGCTCTGTGTGGGAGCCACCATCCACCCGCAGCCCAGTGAACTGAGGGGCTGGCCTAGTCCTGACCTCCTCTGGCCCCATGGGACCTGTGCAGGGGGTGGACATGGTGTGCCCAAGGATGCTCAGCTCGCTCCCTCCACTTGCTGCACTCTTGCAGGAGAACTGCGGCGTGGCCCATCTGACTGACAACCAGACATACACCTTCTGGGAGAGCAACGGTGCCCTGGGGCAGCACTGGGTGCGGCTCAACATGAAGAAAGGCGCCATTGTCAAGTGAGACCTTGGGGTGTCCCCTCCTGCTGGCAGCTATGCCAGGGATGGGCAGGGTGCGGGGCAAAACACCATCTTCCTCTTGAAAGCAGCTTTCCCTGGGCTGCAGCCGGGGACTCGGGGTCGAGGTGGGGGGGCAGCTGCTGCCAGATGCACCCCAGGAGGACATAGCCTTGTCCCCACCCCTGGGACATCTCCAAGGGCATCTCCATGCCCAGGCAGCTCAGGAGGGGAGGACAACACTGCCCATTGCTCTTCTCATCCCCAGGAAGCTGTGGCTGATGCTGGATGTGCAGATCAACTCCTATATACCCAAGCGGGTGGCCGTGTATGGCGGGGTGCCGAACAGGCTGCAGCACCTGAGAACCGTGCTTATTAATGAGTGAGTAACGAGTGAGGAGCTTGAGTCTGGCTTAGGCCAAACACCCAAGCTGTCTCTGCATCCCAAGCAGATGCTAAGCAAAGGGCTGGGGTCAGTCCTGAGTGAGCCGGTGGTGATGGTGGCTCTCCGTGGGTCCCTGAATGCAGGTTACGTCTGTCCCCGCAAGTGTCGTGGGCCCCCACCTCCACGGGCCAGCCGGGCGCCTTCATCTCCGCTCCTGCTCCTCCTCTGTGCTGTGGCAGCTGGGCTGCAGCATGCTTCCTCTTGCTTGGTGACTTTGGGGTCTTTCCTCCTCCTCCTCCTCCTCACCTCAAGGGACACGTGCCACTGCCGTCTCCTTTCTGAGCACCTCTGCCTTGCTGTAGCCGAGAAGTCCTGGGGTGCTTCACCTCTCCCTCTTCACTCTGGCTCTGCAGCACCCTTATCGAGGCAGGCAGGGGTTTACACAGGGGTGCAAAGATCTCCTCCTCCTTCCCCAAAACTTGCCTGTTTGCCTTTTTTTGGCTGAGCAGTGAGATTTGTCTTTGAAGAAGCATCCATGAGTCCGCCGAGGCGTCTTTCCTGGTGGCAGGAGCCAACTCCTCTCTGCATCTGGGTAGTTGTGGTGGTTTTTCCCCATGGGCCTGTAGGTCTTTGACGGGACCTTGCCAAAGGCTTTGGAAATACGAGCGAATCAGTTACCAAATTGCTCATCTCCACAAATCCCTGTTTCCTTCAAAACACATCACCCTCGTGTGAGCAGCTTGGCTTGAAGGATGGTTGTGCCAATGCGGGATGCGCCAGGACCCCCCGGGAACAGCAACACGCTGTCGGCCATCTCGCCTTTCTGTTCTGCTTTGAATTTATGCTCTTTTCTGGCTCTTTGGATGTGGCTTCCACTTTCTTCAGGATGTCTCTGTGCCTCTGACAGCCTCTTCTCTCCGCTCGGTCCCCTCCTGCCGCAGCCCTGGTAAGGGGGGGGCTTTCGCCACGGGTAGCGGCGCATCCTCGGCTGGGGAGCCGGAGTGGCCCGTGCCTCGTCGGCCGCCTGGCCGGTGTCTGTGCCTCGCATCTCTGCCATCTCCCTTTGTGCTGTGTGCAGGAACAGCTACCGGGATGTCTGCATCCTCCGTAACATGAAGACCCACCTGCCGGTGCTGGAGATCCGCTTCCTGGAGTGCCGGGGTGAGCCTGCGCTGCCAGACCGGGGCTGCCAGCCCAGCCTGGCCCGAAACCTGCAGCCGGTCCCGGCACCTTGCAGCTCTTCCTGTTGCACCGGCTGCTTTTGGGGGTCCATTGGAGGAAATGAGCTTCATTTGGGATTCCGCAGGCACTAGGGGCCCCTTGCCCCCAGTTGCAGCATCTGAACTGTGCCAGCCACACAGCTGCAGCCACAGACGCAGCATTGCTGTCCTTTCTTGGCAGACGAAGGGTACAACGTCCGCCTGCGAGGGATTAAGATCAAGTCCTTCTGGGAGTGGGACCTGATCCTCAACGCCAGCATGTTCCAGCCAGCCCGGCTGGTGCGCTACCCTCTCCTGGAAGGGGTGGATACCGATGTGCTGTACCGGCGGGCCGTGCTCATTCAGAGGTACGGCATCGTCCCCGCAGTGAGCCCGGGCCCTGAGAAGGACTGAGCTCTGGCCTCTCTAGCAGCGTGTTGCATGTGTCTTGCTTGAAGTCTGCCATCTCCTTTCCCATGTGCAGCAGGGACTTTGGCTTGCTGCTCCCCATCCGAACACGGCTGCTTCCAGTGCCTGGGGAGCACGGTGCCGGCATGGGACAAGGGGAACCTGCATTGTGGAGTCTCCCACCCCTCTGCCTGCAGGGTAGCCCCAGGCTAGGGTCAGCACTGGCCCCACGGAGAGACCCTCTGCAGCAAGTCAGCTGCAGTGCTGTGGTGCGGGCTGGGCTGCCCTTCGTTTGCAGCTTTTTCTTGGGGGTAACAAAATAAAGTGCTTGGCCAGAGGGTGCTGGTTGGGTGCTCCCCTTGGTGTGCCAGGGTCCCTCCGTGGGCTGGAGGAGACCCATGTGCAGGGAGTGCGGTACCTGGGCTCAGTGCATGCCTGGGGCTGTCTGCGGTGAAACGCCACGGGGGTATCGTGCTCCACACGTTCACCAACGCCCTCGCATCCTCACGCTGCTCCTCTCCGGTCTCCAGGTTCGTCCAGCTCCTGGACAGTGTCCTGCATTACCTGTTCCCCCTCTCCGAGGAGAGCATCGGCACTTTCAATGCACTCAGGGTGAGCGTTTGCCAGGCTCCCCTGGGATGGTACCGGTAGGAGCATCTCATCGTGGGCTCAGCTGGTTCCCCCGGGGGCTGTGGCATGTCCCCCTTCATCTGATGGGGACAGACCAGCCCAGGGCTCGTGCTGAGAGCTGCCATGCTGGGCATTGCCAGAGGGATGGGGGAGCTGAGCATCCCCTGTGACACCGGGGGCTGTGCTTGGAGAGGGGGAAAGAGAGCACGTGGCATCACTATCCGGCCTCTAACCATCCCTGCTCGTCCCCTGCTAGAGCATGAAGCCATTCCTGCTGCTGTCCAAGCAGAACACAGCCCTCATTGCCCACTATCTTCAGTCCTCGGAGAAAACCCCCCAGTACATCCCGCCAAAGCTGCACATCAACCGGCACCTGGCCCGGGAGCACCGTGCCAACCCCGCGCTGGACCCCAGCTGCAGGAACACCGTCTTCACCCAGGTACGGCAATGCCATGCCCCACGCCGGGTACCTGCCACTGCAGCATCGCTTGCCCCCGCTGCATCTCATCCCCTTTCCGCTCTGCTCCTCTCCAGCTGTACGAAGGCCTCAGATCTTCCAAGAGCAGTCTGGACTACAGGTAGGTCTTCACGTCGCATTTGTGGGGTGTCACCTCCCTGGAGCAGGGTGTGGGGCGATGCCGGGTGCTGCTGGCTCTCTCGGAGGACGGGGTGCATGAAGCTGTTGCTTCCCCGCAGGTGGCCCCTGACCTACAGCCAGTGGTGGGAGTGCGAGTTCATCACCGAGGGCATCATCGACAACGGTGAGAGCTCTCCCCTCCTGCCTGGGGCTCTCCCCTGGGCTTTCTCGTGCTGGGGGGCAGCTCGGTGGGTCGCCCGCTGCGGTGGGGTGCCCACACTGTCCCGGCTGCTCTGCGGGAGGCAGCCCCGCTCTGCACACGTGGGGTGGCCCCTGCATCTCCCCTACGCCCCCGGCGCTGCCCCTGCCGCACGGGGAGGGGATGGCTTGGCCAGATCCTGCGGCTCAGCCTCTGGCCCCGGTGCGCCAGGCACTAACCAGCCTCTGCCCCCATTGCAGGTGGCGGTTTTCGGGACAGCCTGTCGGATGTGTCGGAGGAGCTGTGTCCCAGCTCGGGCGATGTCCCTGTGCCCCTGCCCTTCTTCGTGCGCACCTCCAACCAGGTTTGGCACCCCGCTGTCCGCCTGTCCCGGCCTCGGGGGAAATCCAACAGAGCCTGGGGGCTTGTCCCTCAGCTGCAATATCTTGGGGTGTTAGTCCTGCCTTAACGCTTGCAGGGCTATTGTCTGGGGGGGCTGTGCTTGTAGCTGGGTGGTGGAGATCTCCTGGAGGGGTGTAAAGGGCAGGAGAGGCAGGTGGAAGGGTGATGGAGAGGGAGGCTGCAGGAGGGACCATGCTGGGCTGGTCGCATATGTGTCCACAGGTCCTAAGCCTCTGTCCCGCAGGGTAACAGCAGCAGCACCACCAGGGACATGTATGTCCCCAACCCCTCCTGCAAGGACTTTCCCAAGTACGAGTGGATCGGGCAGCTGATGGGAGCAGCCCTGAGGAGCAAGGAGTTTTTGGTGAGCATGGCAGAGCCTCCCCGGCCAGTGAGGGAGCTTGGCGGGGGCCACCATGTCTCGGGCAGAGGGACTGCCCTCAGGTGAAGGAAGGACACGGGGAGGACACACGTCTCTTTCCTCACTGGCAGATGCTGTCTCTGCCGGCGCTGGTGTGGAAGCAGCTGGCAGGGGAGGAGGTCAGCTGGAGCAAGGACTTCGCCACCGTGGACACGGAGCTGGTGAGCGGGGCTGGGGGCCAGCAGGGCAGTGCCATGCACTCCCATGGCTTCTCCAGCTCCGCCGTGATGGCTTTCGTCCATTGGGGTTGCAGGTGAAGCTGCTGGAGGTGCTGGAGGGGGTGGACAGGGAAGCCTTCGAGTTCATGTTCGGCAGAGAGCTGACCTACACAATAGTGCAGAGCGACCAGCGCGTGGTGGAGCTGATCCCCAATGGCAGCAGCACCGTGGTGCGCTACGAGGACCGCAAGGAGTTCATCCGCCTGGTGCAGAGGGCTCGGCTGGAGGAGAGCAAGGAGCAGGTAACAGGAGTGGCTCCAAGGGGACCCTGCCCCTGTGGCAAGCCTTCCTGGTACCTGCGGGGTTGGTGGCTGTGAAAATGTGTCCTCAAAACCAGCTCCAGCTGGGCGGTTCCTCCGTGCATCCCATGCCCAGGATGTCCCTGAGCCCTGGGCACCACCCTTGGGGTCCTGTGGTCCCTGCCCCCAGTGCCCTGGCTGGCTGCCCTGGGCTCAGACCTGTCGCAGTGATGTGGGACCCCTCCTGTGCCCTCCCCAGATCGCAGCCATGCGTGCCGGGCTGCTCTGTGTGGTGCCCCAGCCTGTGCTGGACCTGCTCACCTGGCAGCAGCTGGAGAAGAAGATCTGTGGGGACCCGGAGATCACAGTGGCCGAACTGCGGAGGTTCAGTAAGTGCCAGGGCCAGCCCAAAGCTGCTCCCAGCCCTCCGCGTGGGCAGGGGCTCCCCTCGACAATGCTCATCCTGCACTTGCATCCTGCCCTGTGCTGAGTCCCTGGCCATGGGGTGTCAGGGAGCCTGGGGGAGCATGAGCCAGAGGGATCCTGGATAGGGCTGGGATGCTTCAGGTTTAGCTGCAAACCCCACCAGTCCCATCTCTGGTCCCTCTGGTCCTTGGCAACTGTGAGCAGAGGCAAATAGCCACTCTGCAAAGTGGCAACCCCATTTCTCCGCCTGCCTTTGCACAGGGTGCCAGCCCCGCTTGGGGTGCCGAGGGCTCACAGGGGCTCTCCGAGAGCGGAGGGTCTCCTCCTCTCCTGCCTCCACTCTGGGCTCTCACAGAAGGGTGGGATGGATGTGTCCCGTGTTAATTTGCTTTGCTGGGAGTTTCTAATGAAGCTGTTGCACATTCCTTATCTCAGTGACATTTGAGGACTTTCCCCCCAACGACACCCGTATCCAGAACTTCTTGGAGGCACTCAACAACTTCACCAGTGGTGAGTGACCCCGAGCCTTTCCCTGCTCTTCACGTGCAGCGGGGTGGGCCAGGGGACGGGGTACCCACTGCCCTGCGCTCCGGGGATGCTCAGCGGGTGCTTCCCTGGGAGTTAGCTGGGGTCATCTTTAGCTTTGCCCTGCACTCCTGGGATGCTTCTGCAAGGGCAGACCCTGCCACAATGGCAGCAAGTGGGATGGTCCTGTCCCTGTCCCTGAGACCTGAGCCCTGTCCTTCCCCTCAGAGGATCTCAGCCGCTTCCTCAAGTTCGTCACTGGCCGGAGCCGCCTCCCAGTTCAGATCACTGTCTACCCGCAAAGGACAGAGTGAGTCCGTCCTGCGCCGTGCCGGGGTCCCTGCGCCGTGCCGGGGTCTGACTCTCCTTTCTCCCAAGCTCGAACACATTGGACCTGATGCCAGAGGCCTCCACGTGCTCCTGCAGCTTCTTCTTGCCCAACTATTCCTCGTGAGTCAAGCTGGGGACAGGGCACGGGGATGTTCCCCTCTCCCTGGGGCTGGCATTTGGGTCCCCTCCCAGGCTCCCCATGTCCTGCCCCAGGGGCCATCCAGGTGGGCGCGGGGAGGGAAGCGTGGGGCTCTTGGTGACTGTCACGGCCGTGACCCAGCGTTCCCTCGCCCCAGGGCCAAGGCCTGTGAGGAGTTGCTGCGGTACGCCGTGTACAACTGCATGTCCATCGACACGGACAGGAACCCCTGGGATGAATGAGGTCCCGCAGGCGCTCCATGCTGTGGGAGCTGCCCGCCCCAGGGACACCAGATTCAATAAAACTGCAGGGCTGGATCCTGCTGTCCTGCCTCAGGTCCTGTTCGTGTCCGTGCTTCTCGAGGGCTGGGACAGAAGTGTATGTGGCCAGTGCTGCAACTCGGGGGCCAGCGTGGCACTGTCTGTTGGGTGCTGTGTCAGCACGGGGTGCTGTGGGGTGGAGAGCACGGTATGCACATGGGGACTTGTGGGTCCTGTCCCCTCCCTGGACGTGGTGTACGTGGGGAGCATGGCCACAAACTGCCCCCCCTCTCCCCCCCATGCACCCTGCAGACTGTCCCCCCCCCATGCACCCTGCAGACTGTCCCCCCCCATGCACCCTGCAGACTGTCCCCCCCCATGCACCCTGCAGACCGTCCCCCCCATGCACCCTGCAGACTGTCCCCCCCCATGCACCCTGCAGACTGTCCCCCCCGCCATGCACCCTGCAGACTGTCCCCCGCCATGCACCCTGCAGACTGTCCCCCCCCCATGCACCCTGCAGACTGTCCCCCCCCCCAATGCACCCTGCAGACCGTCCCCCCCCAATGCACCCTGCAGACCGTCCCCCCCATGCACCCTGCAGACTGTCCCCCCCCATGCACCCTGCAGACTGTCCCCCCCCATGCACCCTGCAGCCTCCCCCCGCACCCCGCCCGCAGCTCCCCAGCACCCCCTGCCTGCAGCCCCACCTCCGGCCGCCTGGGGGCGCTGTGCCGCCGAGCGCCTCCCGCGGCCGGGCAGGTATCCATGACTCGGCGCTCCGCAGCCTGGGCTCCTTCCCTCGGTGTTCTTCTCGCTGCCCTGGCCGGGAGGAGCCGATGGCGGCCAGGCGAGGCGGGGGATCGAGCCTATCGGCGCTCTACCGCCGCTGTCCGCGATTGATCCGCTCGGCTCTCCGCGCGCACGCGCAGTGCGCGCCGGCGCCGCCATTCCTGTTCTGTCAGTGAGGCGCTGGGAGCCGGCGGCCGCCAGCGCGGAGGTAACGGCGAGGCGGGGGGAGGCCCGGCGCCTCCGCACGGGCTGGGGGGGGGGGCGCGGGGGAGGTGGGGAGCCGACGCACGCCTCTGAGAAGCGCTGGCGGCTAAAGTTGGGCCGGGCTGAACCGAACCGGTCTTAGCCCGGCCCGGCTCGGCTCGGCCTGGCCCGGCCCGGGCCTGCCCGGTTCTGCCGTGGTTGAGTGAGGCCTTGCCCCTGTGCTCTCTCTGCAGCATGGAGTTCCAGGCCGTGGTGATGGCGGCGGGGGGCGGGTCCCGTATGACGGACCTGACCTCCAGCATCCCGAAGCCTCTGCTCCCGGTGGGTAACCGGCCCCTGCTCTGGTACCCGCTCAACCTCCTGGAGCGCGCCGGCTTCGAAGGTGAGGCACGACGATGCCTTGAGGTGGGGGTGGAGACGACTGCTTACCCTGGGCTCTTCAGGCTTCCCGGGGCCACCTCTTCCACTCCTGTTTGTGTGTGTGTCGTCGTCGTCGTCCCCCGCCCCCGTTGTTCTAATGTCTTGTCGTAGGTGCTCTGTTGATCGGGATAGTTGCTTTAGCAGGAGGTCTCTTCTCTGTGCTGGAGCTATGCTATTGGTCCATGTCACATCCTTTCCTTAACTGTGGGCTGCACCTCCTGTGCCTGCGCCCTTTTCCCCCTCTTCTCCCTTCACCAAGGCTTTTCCCATCTATATGCTTTTCCCAATGTTGGTGTCTTTCCCAGTGTTGTTAACCAGCAGTCTTTCACTCGTTTCTTTCTCTGAATCATTAATAAGAGTGGCGTGAGAAGCATGTCAGCTCTCTTGGGATATCATTTGGTTTGTTATTTCAGTCTGGCCTGAAGTTCAGGGTTACTTGTTCTGTCTGAGGCATTTAGTCCTTGTTGTTGCAGTGTAGAGTCAAGTGCTAGGTTTTGGACAGAACAGGGCAGGGGGAAGTGGCAGACATGTAACGCTCACCTGTGCACCTTGTTTCATGGGAGGGCTAAAACAGTATTTAGTACATAGTGAGGTTCTTTAGTATTTTCTGGGTTTAGGTTTTTGTTTTGGTTTGAGTGGTGGACCAAATCTCTGTGGTGTTTCCCCTGCTACTTCTAAAACTTCTTCCTGATGCCTTTCGTGGCTCTGTTTTTCCATGTTTGTATTTGTCCTTTGCCTTTCTGCTTTTCTGTTTTTGCTTATCCTGCATGACTGTGTGATTATTCTATACTCCATCCCAAGAATGTGGCTTTTTTCCCGACTGCTTTTTTTCTCTGTGACGGTGTAAAGATCAGCTCATGGTTACCCATATCAGCCTCGTACAGTTTCAGTGTGAAGGAACAAAAGAAAGAGCAAACTTAAGACTTTGCCTTTATTTTGTTTCATTAAGAAATCCTTGAGAACTTTTTTCCCTTGGAATTGCTTTTTGCCTGTTATTTGTTGAGTCTGCTTTTTGAATGTCCACTTTCTTTGACTGTTCTCCTGTCTCTTTTTTTGCTAGGATCATACTTTTATCCAGTGATATGGATATATGGGTAGCTAAAAGCTTCTCTGTAACCAGTCTTGTGCTTTGTGTGGCTCTTTATAACTATTCAGAAATAACCATTTCTACTTGATGCCCTTGACCACTAATAGGTGGTGTTATGGTCAGATCTTTCTCTTTTCTCACACATAGCTCTGCAGCTTATCTATCCCCTACAAAAATTTGGACATGCAGGGTTGTACGTGCAGCTTCAGTAAGCAAGCTACCACCTTCCTGCTCCTTTCTTGCTTCTGCCCCCTGACCAAGCTGTATGTTTCTGTGTTAATACTCCAGTGGCATGACTTCTCTCCCTGGATCATAACTAAGTACTACAGGAGGCTTTAGTTCCTCATACTTGCTTATATTAATAAGTAGGTGTTCCACAGTCTGATTCACTGCATTCCTTCTGTCCCAACTGCAAGTGCTTCATCTCTCCTAATAAATATTAGGAAACCTTTGTCCAGCTCGCCAGATTTATGCTGAACTATGGGCTTATAACTTCCTCCTAACACCAATTTCTTCTCCATTGGTTACTTCTTTCCCCAATTCAAGGTGTGCTTTCAATCCCTTTCTCTAGGTTCTTCAGCCTGTTTTGAATCCAAGTTGGCATCTGGTACGGGATTGGGAAGGGAGCCCTCCCATATCTCTGGTACCAAACTGTCACACAATTCTCATGTTTACAGTTCCTTCCTCTTTTCTGTTAACAGATTCAGGATGAGTTCAGTTTTGAACGATACAGATTTATTCTTAGTGTGTTTTCATCTTGCCATAGGAGCTTCCTAGGCTGAGGGCTGTATTATTTCCTATACTTCTCTGTTAAAATTCCATGTGGAATATGATGTTATGATGTTGGGGTTTTTTGGGGGCGTGGGATATTTTAATTTCAGGTTTGACTCTTACTTTTCCTTCCAGTTCTTGAGGCCAGGGGAAAAGGTTCCTTGCTGTATTGTTTTCTCAGTCTTTTCTTTGCAGAGCTTCTGTTCTCACATTCTTCATTTTGGAAAATATGCTTTCATGCCACTGTTGATATCCTTCAACTATGCATTTACCTTTTTTCTTTTATAGATGGCATGAATTTGTTGCTCGCATATTACTTCACTCCCTTGCCAAGCTGGTGCTGGGAAATAGTTTAATGATTGTATTGTAATACTGTGGTTGGTGGTGTTGTCCACAGAGGATTACACAGGATCGGGGGGGGCAAAAGACAAAGCTCTAAAGTGTCAATGGCATTAATGCAGGGTCTCATTGGTCCGTTTGAGGACATATGGTTTGAGGTCACACGCTAACGATAGAAGACACTTCCGTTCTGTCTTGCTATACTCATGCCACTTGCATGCATGTGTCCCTTCCAGTAACAACCCTCCACCCATGCAAAGCATGAGAGATTGTTTTCATATGCATTAGGAGTTTAATTATCTTCTTCAAAAGTTACTGTTGCCAAAAGAGCTTGGTTCATTGGAGAACCCAATTATGTTACTCAAGCCTTTTGACAGTTTCATCAAGCTTTGTAAATAAAAAGTGAGTGTATCCTATTTGTGATGATTTTTTTTTTCCTTGATTTCATCCCACTTTCCTCTGTCCTAGAGGTCATTGTGATTACAAGGAAGGAAATCCAAAAGATGTTAAACTTGGACACAAAAATGAAGCTGGATTTTGTGTGCATCAGTGACAACATGGACATGGGTACAGCAGATTCACTGAGGCATATTCACCAGAAAATTAAGGTATTACTGTCTTTTATTGAACTTGACTGGAAGACATTTATTTATAATAATAATAATAATAATTGTTTTTTCATTGTGCTTTAAGATCTGTCCCATGTAATGATATTGCAAGTAACTGAATTTCCGGATCTTCAGAAGAGCTGAATTTTGTAAAGGTCACCTCATGGGGGAACTCAAACAAAGACTTTACATGACTAGAATTGACAGCTAGGAAGCCTGGAGCAGATCCAGGCTGGGCACTGGCTGCTTCTTAGTGTTACCTTTCTGGCAGGTTAATTAAAAGGTTGTATTTGTTCATACAATTTTTTATATGATGTGTGATAGTGCTTGGGGAAGTAGTTCTGCACAAATGTTCATTGTCATCTTAGCTTAGGCAATACGCCGATATGTAAGGAAGCTTATGTTCAGTTCTTGGCCCTGCCACAGGCTTCCCTGCACCATTAGGCAAGTGACTTGCTCTGTGCTTCAGTTTTCTGCTTTTCCTGTGCTTTTGCTGGCTTGGTCATATGGTAAGCTCTTCGATAAACAGTGCCCAAATGTGATAAAGGGCTGCTGTTCGAATAAAAACGCCCGTTTATAGAATTGTAATTTCCAGCTGCGCAATTAAAACACTCCCATGTAAGGCAGAAATGATGCTCAGAGCTCTTACCACAATCTGGGATGGAATTTTGTTTTTGTCGTTGTCATAAACTTAATCTTTCTGATTTGTTCCCTGTCTGTTTAGGCCATCTTGGCCAAATTGGCAGTTTAAATAAAGGTCGCAACAGAACATCAATGGACTATTTAAGTCCTGAGGTGCCTTTTTGTCTTCAGGCTCTTTTTGAAGGTAATAAACTGCAGTATAACAGGCTGTGTACTCCTCAGAGAAAGATTCCAGTTCAGACAAGGTGAAACTTTCCAGGCAAATATGGGTGTCTGGGTGGCACAACAAGAGACATTCTGCAAGGGATTAATGCACAGACTAGAATAATTTAGAGGGCAAAGAGAAGATATAAAGAGGAAAAGCAAAATCAGTTTAACTTAACTGAATGTTTCTGTCATGTGGAGAATTGTGCTGTGTCATAACTTAGTTTGGCAGTATTTTTTAGATATGTGCATGCAGTAAGGAAATATCTCCGTACTGCAAATTGTGACCCTGGCCTTACAGTTTTTTTGCCTGATCAGGGTGATCAGTCCAGCTGTCTGTGTGTCCCTCTTTTTGGTAATCCAGGCAAGTTTGCTTAGGGGGAGGCCTGGGAGACAACAGTAAAGCGTGTGGGGGTAAGAAAATAGACTGTGTCTTCAGAGGCGGCAGTATTGATCTTCTGTTTATTTTTCAGAAAAAAGGCTTAGAGAAGATGTGAGGTAATAGTGAAAAACACACAGCTTTTCTTCAGTCAACTGCTGTGTATGAACGGCAGCAACTGCTTCTGCCCTTTTTATTCCATGTCTTCCTTGTCTGGCCAGAGAGGACAAAGTGGTCTCTTATTTGAAATAAGCCTATACTAAGTTCTTGAGCAGATTGCTGCACTGTGTATTTTGGAGTCATTCCTCTAGTAAACGCATACCACTGGTACACCTCTTACAGGGTGTACCTTCTCCTGTGTGATATAGGTGAGAGAGCTACACAGTAGAGGTAGCTGAAAAGCTGCACTATGTTGGGTATGTCTACAGTGTAGCAGGAGAGGAATCTCACTGAAGAATGCCCTGGCGAAAACAACTGCTGCTTGTGGCCACAGTTTGCTGGCAGGCTTTTTGCAACCCATGCCAAAAGTCTGATGAGGAGTTTAAACTGGTTGCTGAAACTTTTATTTGTCACAAATTGAGTTAATTGCCCACAGACAGAAGAGCAAGTATGCTCAATAAAAACGAGGTAACACGGCACAGTATAGGCAACTTACCTGTGTGCAATGCAAGTGACATGGAGTAAAGCCAAGATTATAAATGCACTGTAAGAAATACGTCTAAGGCTAGCTGAACTGCTGATCGCAAATCCTGAAATGCACATAAATGTTGAACCGCTCTAAAGCATAAAAATCTCATGACTTTCTGCCTTGTCTGGCATTTGACTGAGGGAGTTCCGCCAGCACAGCATTGCTGCTTGCTGTGCCTGCAGTTGCAGGCCTTCTTGCTGTGTCACACCTTGGTTAATGAAGCTCAGTACCTTAAAGATTAGCTGTTGAGATTAGATTTACAGAATTGCATTCAGTAGTAGCATGAGAATACACATGTGCAAAGCCTGTAAGGGCTGAGGGTAGGTAGTTTGCATTGTTGTTTTATCGCTTTTTGGTGCTGGCATTTTTGGGGGCAGGTAAGACTGTCTTGGTTCACAGTAACAAGCAGCTGACTCCACCAGTCTTACTCTTTCCTTGGTTGTTCAGAAGTTCATGAGAGCAAAGGAAGCCTGTTCAAGTTTTTGTTTGCTGTTCGCCCACTCTACACACACAGGATTTTTTTGACATCTTTACTTCAAGAGTTGATATAGTAGATGCATGCTCTTTGCTCTACTGGAACTCTTCCTGTTATTTTTGGCTGTCTCAGCCTACACCTGATTGACAAGGTAGCAGCTTCATTACATTTTTTTTATATTCATTACAAGTCTGAATGTATCCTTTTCTTGGATCCTTCACACAATAAAGATATCATGCTAAACTTGATTCCTAAAGGCACCTGCTTGAGAAGTAATGAACAACAGAGAACTTGGTCCCATAAGTTCTACTTTTTGGGTTCCTAGGCCTGGGTGTCAGTCTGGCCTGTTCTTTACCAGTAGTTCTTTAATTGACTTGTGTGGTGGGGTGTTTTTGTTTGTTTTTATTCAAACGTTCAATTCTGGTGTCTGAATAGCTAACACCATTGAGCAGTTTGTCTTCACAACTTGATGGCCGAGAACTGTGGCTTAAAGAGATGAAGTAATTTACATTAAAGAAATTTGTAACTACTCGAAACTGGACATCTGTCCCCAGTCTGTCATGGTTTTGTGCACAAGATCATGTTTCTATACTCTGTGTGTATTGCATGCTCTGTTTCCCACCTTGAAAAAGACAGCAGGACAAGAGATTAAACGCAAGTTGAAACTATTTTAAATGGAAACTGCAGAGATAGAAACTTCAGTAGAGCTGCAGTCCAATTTCTGAATTGCGAGTGAGTTTTTTTTCAGTGTGTGCTAGGTTATGACTTTAAAAAGGTCCTCAATTTGGGAATGCATCGGTCTAAATGTAAGTAACTGAAAAATCATTTTGCAGCATATGAAGTAGAAACTGATAGGGATTTTTTTTTGTCTGTGTTTATATTATTTTTTTCATTGGGTAATATAACACTTACTGATGTTTTACACTAAGTTATTAATGTCCAGCACTTAAAATGATGTTGTCAAAAAGCAAAAGGTGCATATAGGAGTTACTCATTTATTTTTTAAATGTTTCTTTTTATGCAGGGATATGAAAACAATTTGTTTGAGGACTTTATTAGAACTATCAATCAGATCCTTTAATTGCTTTCCTGTGGACAATCCCAGCATTTCACTAGAATGCTGTTGGTTTCAGGATCCTGCTATAGTCTGTGTGCTTTATGGCAGTTTCCATGGCTATCATTTTAATGTCCAGTCTTTGTTTTTTGATGTACTTTTAATACCACTGTCAGTTTTATTCTTTTGGCCCTTTACGTTCCTAGTTTTCTGCTCATCTTTTGCAGGACTGATAATGGATGGCTTTTCAAAATATGAAAATGAAGCTGCAAAGTCTTAATTATTTTCTCATTTATATATAGGATTGGAAATGGTAGAACATAGATGATGTAGACTAACAGTTGATGGTATTATAATAATGCTTTTGTTGAAACTGCAGCTTTACCACCATAGGGTTGTTTACAGGTCTCTGTCACTTTGTGATCTAGCCTAAACAGAGAAACAAGCCAGCCTTCCATGCCTGTAAATTTGGATTGATGACCTTTCCTGGTCATGAAGAGTGAAGAGAGCTCCCCTATTCCAGACAGGGCCTTGGCAAGAGGATGGTATATATAGGAATTTAATGTATTTTGGAAGATGAAGGTGTGCTTCTGTAGCTGAGTAAATTCATTACAGGAACATGGATTTTATTTATTTATTTATTTTAAATGCCTTTTGACTTCCATTTTCTTTCAATTGTTCACATACGCAATTACACTAGAGTAATTCTGAAGTGATTTACGTAGTGAAAACTTCAGTACTTTTTGAGTTATCGCCTTACCCGCAGCATGCAAGTGAGACAGGTCCAGCAAGACTTACAGGGGACAAAAAGAAGCACTGCCATGGATTTCTTCAGCTCTGTGCCTGTCAGCTTTTGAAAAGCTGTGCAAAGTAGTGGGAAAAAACTTTCACTAAATCTTTTGAAGACAACGAAGAGCTATGATAAACCAAGCAACTTTGATGGATTGTAACAAGCAATGAATCAAGCAGTTATATCCTTAGGTTCCAAGTCTGTTAAAGCAGTACTCTGGCACAATTTACTCAATCCATATCTTTGTTGAGCTTTTAAAATATTGCTGTGTGTTCATGTCTGTTTTCAAGAATCGTCATCAATAATTATTTTGAAACTCCAGAAAACTGTTTTTATAGATTAAATAACAAAGTCAGCTCTCTCAAAGTCTGTAATATGTAAATACCACTTCATCCAATGTACATTAGTAAAAGCAGACTGTGAGCTCTTTAGGGCAGAATCTACGCTTTCCTTTGTCTCTGAAGGATATATGTTTTAGTCTCCTCCTTTGGTTGGAGCCATGTTGCTATTGTCTTAATCTGTTATTTGCATTAAAGAATATTCTTGACCTGTCAGGGAGCACTTGAAATAAAAAAAATCAGTTAGCATAGCTGTAAAAAATTATTTTTGTATGAAATGTAAATCAAACTCCCTCCTTCATGAAATCTTTTTTTCCACATCCGTGTGTTTTTCCTGTCACTTTCTGATTCTGCTCTCTTAAGATATCTTTCCTACTTCATCAATGACTTAAGCTGTTACTTGTCACTGTTTCATCCACTACAGGCGTGGGAGGCACATAGCTTTTGCATGCTTTGCTAAGGAGCATGTAGAATTTCTAAGGGCGAAAAAATAATATGCTTTTGTAAGAGTCAGATTCTCTAAAGGGTAAACTTTCATTAGGGACAAATGAGCAAACAATTTGAATGTAAGGATAGCTTAATCTAGCCCTGAGCATGAACAACTGAATACCTCTTCCATAGATGATGAGAAAACACTAAACTTGTTCTGGATTTGTCTTTTATTTTCCTCAGACGTGGTGTTTCAAGATTAAGGGTTTTTTAAATGAGATCAGTGTTTGGCATTTTTAGTAAAACAGTATGTTCAGCATGCTGCTGTAAACTATGATGTTACAGGTGTGACACAGCAGGTGCTAAGGTGTAATTTGATAATTTCCATGTTCCTGTTTTTATTTATTTTTATTTAGCATCTAAAGCTTGCTAACTGCCAGGAGCAGTGTGGAAGGGGGTCTCTGTAAGAGGTATGGTTTTTCTTTTTTTTTTTTTTTTTTTTTTTTAACTCATGTGTAATTGCTTTCTCCTCAATAACTATCTCCAGTCCTTGTTTCTGGTTTTCATTGGTAAGCAGCACTGGCTGGAGCATTCAGATGAGTTCAGTCTGAATAATAGGGACATTAGTAAGAGTCCTGACAGTTTCAGTGTTGATATCTGATATGCTTTCTAGCAAGAGAAGAGATGTGAGTGCTGTCTGCTGCATGCTGTGGTAGGGGATGATGCAGTTTTGTTTTGTAGGCAGCTTGTCTTTCAATGGTGATTTTTTTTTTTTTTTTTTTCATAATTGTGGGCAGTAGATTGCCTTTTTAAAAGTTAACTTCTTTTGATGTCTCTTGAAATTTTATGTAATGAAATCCCCTGGCTCACTTAGGGAAGCTTTTCCTCTGTAGCTGGTGTTAGTGGACACGCTATTTTCAAGTCATAATGTAAAGTCTTCTGGTATGTCCATCGGGGCTTTTTAGTGGGGTCATTCCCTCCAGTATGTTGCTCTGTGACTTCTTCAGTCCAGATTTGTCTTCATTTATTTGACTTCTACCACCATTCTTAAAGGCCTTCTCTTGCGGTTTAGTAGGCCTCCTTTGGATGATTCGCAGGACCAGTATGCAAAATATATGTGCCATGACCTGCCATGTTACAGAACAGTAATAGTGTCAAGACTTTGACTGGTAACACGGAACTCATGATTTTGGGGATTAGTAACAAGAAATTGTAATAGGATCTAGGAGCCCAAGAGTAAATTGCAGTGTCTCAGAATGTACTAGTTGAAATAGGGTGATGGTGAGCAGCCACTGATGGAGGAAGGAAAGGTAAACGCAAGACTAGAATGTATCAGGTAAAGTGGTTTTTTTTGGTAGAGGTGAGAAATTAATACTGTTGTTTAAGGTAATGGGAAGATTTTTTTTGCCTGGAATACTGCACAGTGTGGAACTCAAATGCATCAAATGTGGAACAAACACTAGAAAAGGAGATAAGATATTCAGAGTGGAATATAATTGGGTGTCAATTTGCTATGAGAAAACAGGCTGAAAATTACTGAAAAATTACAGGCTGAAAGGTTTTAATCAGAACAGAATAGGATGGTGAAACAGACTTCCAGAAGGAGCAATCAAGACAAAAATCCCTTAACTTTATACTGGAGTGAGAAGCTGATTTTTTGTTGGGGTTTTTCTGTTTGTTTGTTGGTTTGGTTTTTTTGAAATAAACTAAGTAATATGATACCTGGAATGGCAGGAGGCTAAACTCTGACACAGGAAACCTCTTTGAGAACTGTGTTTCTGTGACTTTCTGCTTGTACCATTCATCAAACTGCTGCAGACCTTTTTGTGGGTTGTAGATTATTGCTGACAAAAAAAAAAAAAAGGTGGTGGGTGTCACTGTAGTTTACAAATGAGTTCCTCTGAAATTTAGGGGTGTCTAATATTTGACCATTTTGTTTCTTGTGCCAAATTTTACCAGACCCACGCAGCTGCTGTCTGGCGCCACCTCCCAGGCTGGGGCCTCTCCAGGCAGCAGGTTGAGAAACCTGGTTAAATCATGAATCTGTGTTTCAGGCTGAAGCAGGAGGTGGATTGGGTGTGCCTGGATCAAGCATTTGTCTTCACTGAGTCTATATTATTTTCATCTTCTGTTAAGCATTTCTCTCCCTTGTGTCACTCAACTATACTCCAGCCAGTGATTAAAATGTGGTGTTCCAGCAGAGTAACAGCAATGGAACAATTTCACATTTTCCTTCCTTGATGAGCCCTTAGTTGTGTTAATGGAAGCCCTGACTAATATGGTGTGAATTAATCAGCATGTCTTCTGCTGCTATCACTGGTGAGTGCTTGCATGTGAAATGTTTCGTCTCAGGTGGTCCACCTGGCTTTCTCAGTTTCAAAAAGTAAGATTTGAAAGTAATACAGCTCTTAAAAAGCAAAGCAAAACAAACCCTAAAAAGCTACCAAAAAGAAGAAGAAAAACCAACTTTCTTTGAACAAATAAACAAAGATTGAAACTCCAGATTCTCTTGGTATGTGCATCTTTGGGAGCCATGTTGTGGAAAGTGTGATGTCACGGTGGTGGTCTGTATGCTGCTGAGGGTCACTGATCCGTGGAGTCTTGGACGGCATGGCTAAGCGCTTCGCTTCCTCTGTTGAAAAATCTCCTTTCCAAACACATGATGTAAGTAAGCTTGCTGTAACGGCTGGAAGGTGGAATCTGAGTCCTTTTGGTAGAGCTAAGCAGAGTTTGGTGAGCATGGAAAGAAAAACTTCAGTCCTCATAATATATAGTTATGTATTTTTTGTACTGTCAGTGGAAATAAAAAAACCAAATGAAATCCATTTGTAAGAGACAAGATCTCTCTCTCTATATATATAATATGAGCAAGACTTAACTAAATATTCTGTTCATCTATTTTGAAATAGTAAAAAGAATTTAATCAGTTTTTTCCAGCAGACATGACAGAAAATACTGTTTAACTTGAGTGTCTAAAATGCAAAATAAAAGTTGCTGTCTTGCCGGTTTTTCTGATTCTGCCTTCTCACAATGTTGCTAGTGCTGTGTGGGAAAAGCAGATGTATCGGATGGCAGCTCACAGCATATGTAGCATCTTGTTTCCTTCTCTACCTCTGATTGAAAGCTGCCACCACTGAGGCTAGGCAAAATTTATTACAGACTGCATGCCCAAGTCCCATTCCCGAAGCACAGCTGACTGTCTTAGTAGAAAGCAGCTATACTGGCAGGTGCTCAGGCTGGCGATGTTGCTGGGGGGAATGATACAGCGCTGCCTGACTGTGTGCTTGATGAATGTGTTCAGGACTTTGCTCTGATCTTTATTTTTCCTGGCAGGGTAAGAGTTAGAGAATTCAACAGTTGCTGGTTGTTGTTGGTTTGTTTGTTTTTTTTTTTTTTTTAAAGTTACTCAGCTTTAGAAGAATGTAGCTAATTAAATTAATTATTTTGCTGCCAGAGTTTACTATGGATCAGGGCTAAAACACCAGAAGTTTGAATAAGGCAATTAGCTCTGAAGGTTAGGATCAAGAGTGGTTATTAGGGCATTTGCTCTTCTGCACGTTGTCAGCTAAAGAGGATGCCTTCCATTATACACACAGGCACAACCTTAGGTGTTTTGCAGGAAGAGTCATTGACAGATCTGCGATGCCTGTCAGTTTTAATTGTTGCATCTCCCACTGCATGTCCTTATCCTTTTCATGCTCCTGGCAACTCGAAGCCTGTGCTCATTATGTTAACCAATACCTCTTGTTTCCATGTAGAAGTTAATTTCTCCTGTATTACAGTATATGTTTTCATTTAGACCCTATGTGGTTTCTGATGAATTACACAAATTCAGCATATTCTAGTTGCAGGCATAGTAAGCTCTTTGCACATGTATATAGCTGAAATAATTTGTTTAAACATGTCCTGGTAAAATTCTTTTCCTGTTTTTATGAGCTACTACTAGTTTTCATTTTTGGGGAGTAAATAGAAGTTAGTGTTCACTTTTGTAAATCATTCTTCATTTTCCCTACTTAAAGTATATACAGTTGTCTTGTGTAAATGACTTGCTGTGCTATGTGTTGAGGGAAAATTACACCTTCAGTAAAGGTAATCTCAAAAAACGTTTTGCACTTTGTCTTCAACAACACTTTCATGGACACATGAAGGCAAAGAAGAGTTACACGTACTTTATTATAAGCTCATTTTATCAGGCATAGGAAGCCTTTTACATTAATAAGTCAAACTCAAGTTTATAGTTTTCAAAAGTCATTCTGTGATGAATGTTCAAAGAAATGAAAAGTCTGTGTGAAATTAATTTGTGCATCTTATTTTATTTCCAAAGAGAGAGTAAGATTTTAAGACTGTGAGGGGAAAAAAGTTGGTCAGTGTCCTCCAACTGCCATTTTTCCTTGGTGCTGTCGGTGGAGAGGGCAAAGCCTTGTACCACGTATCGGCCTTGAAGACGTAACTGTCAACCATGCCTGGGTGAGGACATGAAGGGCAGCGTGAAGGCATCACTGATGTCCGTGCCACCCTGGGCTCCACAGAGCAGGATGAGTTGTGTAGGGCTCTGTTTGGTGTTCCTCAATGATGTCCTTGTTTTGAATGTTAAGTCACCATCTGGTCTGATGTTTTAATAATTTTTTGCTTGTAACTTCCAGTGTCCTTGGCCTTTCCCCATGAGACTCAAGGCCTCCCTGGCTTGATGAGGTAGGGCGATACTTGCAAGGAGACATTCACAGGCTATTTGTACATTTTTCTGGAATAACATTCCTTCCTTGCTGTCCACAGCCTTTTTACTTTGTTTCTAGCCTGCGTGATTTCTACTTGTGTGTTTTCCCCACGTTTGGATCTTAACCTCATAGGAGGTTGGGGCTTTTCATGGCAATTGTGGGCTGTACAGCTATCATGGTTACCCTGTTGCAGGTGACATTCCTCAGTGAGTATTCATCCCTTGAAAGAGAAAATGGAATTGTTTAGATCAAACACAATTGCGTGTGTTAACCTAAGTACATAGTTCCAGTTATTGGGGAATGTGGGAGGGAGTAGATGCCAAATGTCAACCCATGGAGTTACTGTGCTAGAGAGGGTTTTTCCCTGTGTCTGTTTTTGCAGCCTGGTACAGTAGTGTAACATTGCTAATAGGAGGGTGGTGCTGTGAACAGCACAGGCCATCCCAGAGGCTGTCACATTGCTCAGCACTGTTGAAAGCCATGGTGAAGATCGGTGGACTTGTAGGATGCTGGAATTGAATTTTGCATTTTTGTCATGTTAGGTTAACTGGGAAATCCACATAGGTTATGTAGTTTCTCTTTTTCCTCTGTTCTATGCTGAAAAGGGAAAAAAAAATTGTGTATTCAGGTTTTCTTGAAGGAAATCCAGGCATTCTTCTTTAGTATAAATTCTATTAGTTCCTTTGGGAAGATGGTGAAAATTCTGGATGTAGACTAATAGTGCTGGAGAAAGCAGTGGAGGTCTTGAAGTTTTCATAATGTGTTTCTTACAACACCATTTGGTCTTTGCAGACCAAATATCACTGGAAAAATCGGAGAGGTGCTAGAGAAGAAAGTAGTATTGCGTGGAGGATAGTATAGGAATCTATGGTTCAAAACAGTACTTTTATGTAACATAGCATGATTTGTTTTTACAGGAAAAAAACACTTGAACAAAGCTAACCAGGTTTCACACGCATGAACACTCAGTTCAGTGCATGCTAGTATAAAGTGGCAATGCCGTTGAGCTGTGTTTCACAGTGACTGGTTCTGTTGAGCCTGTGCTTTGTGGAGGAGATTAGCGTTTGGGGTTTCTGTTGGAGCAGACTTAAAACTGGGTTTTGTGTAATGACTTGGTTTGACCTTGGAAAGAGTTGCACACCTTTTTTTTTTATTTAAGATCATGCTGATACTAGCTGTGGGATGGCAGAATTATTCCTGAGGACACATGCTGTATATGTCTTGGTTTTCATTTACAGTCTGGTTTGAGACTGCAAGGAACCATTACAGTCCTCTAGGCTGTAAGGGAATTTGCACACAGTAATTAGGGCTGTTAGCCCCAAAACTTATGGGTGACTTAGTGAATGTATTTCTGAAAGATAGCAAGTCTTTATTGATACATTCTAGTAGATGAAGAGTCTATTATATCCTTTGGTATTTTATTCCAGATCATATTTATTCTCCCTCTTAAAACACTTTGCCTTTTATTTCTACATTGAGCACTGATTTCTAGCCATTGATCTGGTTTTTGCCTGCTTTTTGTTGTGTTGCTGATGGATCTTCTGCTGTTAAGGTAATTGCAGGCTGTGGGCAAAGGCCTTCTTTCTCTTCAATAAGTTGAGCCGGTTGAGCTCCATTAGGACTCCTTTTTATTATTGTTGTTTGTATGACTACAGCACCTGACTGCCTAAGGCTCTGCTTACATTAAATGTTACGCCTGGGCTTGAGCTCTGGGCTTTGGCAGCAAGCCTGCTGTGCCGCTGCTGTTGAGATTGGAGCCCGGCTGCAGTGTTATCCTTTCTGTTCATGTGAGGCAGAGTCCAAGATCAGCTGCACAGCAGGTCTGGTAGTGCTGCCATCCAGGTAGTCCTGGAAACCTGCCTTCCAGGAACAGGAGTGATGAGGAGAGTGCCATTTGTTTCTGGAGTTCTCCTGCCTGTGAAGAAGGGATCTGTTAAGCTAGGGGAGAATTCAGCTTGCCAGGCTCACCCTCCATGAACTGGTGAATTCAGGGCCTGGGTTATGGGGTGATCCCCTAAGCTTCCGCACTCATGGTTCTCATGAGTGACGGTGCACGCTTTCTGGATGCCTTTAGATGGGGGGAAAAACAGTATCCTCTGTGGCATGCTTAGGATCTGGACATAAACCCAGGACATGACCCCTGACCTCAGAAAAATGAAAGAGCCTAGTGAGACAGGATAATATGTGTCACCGTATCAGTCCAGCGCCCCAGCATACTGATAGCCTGCTAATTGTCAGTTTTCTGTAAGTGTAAGGGTAGCAGATTTATTTTATTTAAAAAAAAAAAAAAAGAAAGACAGCACAGGCTCAAACCACGTCCTTTAGAAGATATAAGTAGGTAATAGAGCTGGCATCCTTTATTGATGTAAGGCAGAAGTAGACTTGGTAAGTGAATGGCAAGTAGAAGGGATAGGCTATTAAAAGGAGGCTAAACAATTTGTGCTTGATGTGACAGAAAATGGAAGCAGTGAAGAAGGATGATGTGGTTGGAGGTGGAAGCTGGGAAAATTATTTTTGGAGTACCGTGTGAGTAGGACAAAATTGCGTTAGTTGGAACCAGACGAGAGTATGGACTGCAAAGCTTATGTTCCAGACCAGAAGGTTTACTGTTCAGTGTCATAATATCAAAGTCCTCCTTTGAAAACATTCTTAATAAGCTTATGAACTTGTCTTCATCTCTAAACTTCTGCTTCTGGTTACTGATAACTGTAAATTACCCCTTTCCACTCCATGTGTCAGTTTGAGCAATAGGTAATGAGACTTCCTCCTGGGAGGAGACAGGATGCCTTCCAGGCTTGAATATCTTTCCTGTTCCTAGCTTATATGTATGTAAATTAAAAAATATTGATTTTGGATGGTAGCTCTTGAGATACAAAGATAACCCAAAATGGTGTTTTCATTGTATGTTCCCATCTGATACAACGCATAGGATGAGCCATATGATGGGACTAGGGTTAAGTCTTCTCCCCAGCTTCTGGCATCTTTCTTTCAGCTTTCTTTGAGAAGATAAACAGTGATGCTGACAGGTTACGTATGTGAAGGCATTCGCATTGCCTTAAGATATCCTCACCTGATGAATTCACTGCCATCCAAGAAATTAGAAGAGACTCCCTTGGCTCCTGCATTAGACTTTTCTGTTTTCTTTTTTTTTAAAAAAAAAAAGCCTCTTTCACATTACATTACACACTGTCTTTCAAAAAAAAAAATTTCTTCCATCATTTAATGAGGAGAGGTTGCTGCTGGATTTCAGATTGAGGGACATCCTCTGCCTCCACTGCCCTTTACCCTTAGAAGAGTTATGAAGGTGCTGGTCTACAGCAAACTTGCTGCTGCAGGGTGGGTACACAATAGGTAAATGCTTCATGTCTGCTAACAAAGTACTAAATCAAGATTTTCTTCTGAATCTTGCTGTCAAGGACATTACAAAAGCAGAGTGGGAATTCCCAGCCAAAGGCAGCCATTTCAGTTGGTAGCTAACAAGATCCTACAGACATCAAAAAATAAATGAGGTTCCCTGCTTCAGTTACAGCAACAGCCATAGAGCTTCAAAGAGGTCACAGGTGTGGAAATTGGAGGACTCTTAATGGAGACTGAGATAAAAAGGGATTCTCTAAAGCCTTGGATATAAGTTTCTGATCTGAAGGGTGGTGAGTAATGCAATTGCTAGGAGGTATCTTTGGCTTTGCCTGGAGCATGCTAACAAGCAATCAAAACGCTTGCCCACAGCCAAACTGTTCTTTCCCTTTCCACTCTTTAGAATAATAAAAGCATTACACACAAACCCCACTGTTAATGCAACATGTGGGTGAAGTTCCAGGCTATTGTGTATAAAGCTCTCAGTCTTAATTCCAGCAGTAATTATAACTTGTTCCTCTCTCCCCTGTTGTATGGTGACACCGCAAGAAGTGATGCAAAGTTCTCTGTGCATGTGTTAACTTAGGCTGAGTGTAGGAACAGAGTCTGTCTAATCTCTTGATTTTTTTCGTTACCTGTCAAAGTCTCAGCTGTAATACTGTGGAGTTGGAAATTTTTCACATTTAACTTCAATGTTTTGTCTCTCTTCAGTTCTGTTAGGAGCTGGTTCTACTGCTTGTGGATATTTTGCTGCTTTTCTGTTTATAATACAATCTGACATTTGCTTTCCTTTCTCTTGAGTCTGATTTTGTTCAAATTAGAGATTTCCTTGCAACACATGTTTTCTCATTTTCTAGTCTGCAGTTTTTGAGGCCCTCAGCAGTTTAGGCTATGGGGTCCTGCCCTTGTCTATACTTGATACAAAAAGCATAGTGAATACCACTAAAAATTCATCATTTGCTGCCAGCTATCTCTGGTAACCTTGATATCTCCTGTTTGAACAGAAGGGATCCAGCAATTATTGCTGAATATGAAAGAGTTTTTAGCGTTGCCTTTGTATGCAGGGTGTGAGAAAGTCCAAGGCTTTTTATTTATGCTGGTATATTGCACCATATAATTGCATCCATCTTTTGATCTGTGGTATGAATTAGTTCCATTGAAAACATGTTTTCTATTTTTGAATTGGTTGTCTTGAACTGAGTTCTTGAAACATTCTGCTTTTTGGTCTTCTTTTTGTATAGATTTTCCATATTGTGCTGAGTTTAATATAATTGTTGACATGTTGGTTTCGAGTTTTTTTTCTTTACTGTTTTTTTTCCTCTATTTTGTATAAATCTCTTGATGTTTTATGTTACAGTGTCCAGACTGAGTATGTAAGTTATCTCATAATATCTGAGCATCTCACAGTTCGGAAGCATGTGATGGTGAAGTGCTGTTGGCCAGTGCTAGAAAGGGAGAGTAGAGATTTGGAAGCCTTAAGTGCTGCATTTCTGTACTTGACTGAACAGTCTGTGTTCAGCGATGGCTAGACTGGAAGCCCAGGGCTCCATCCATGGTCAGTAGGGACAGAGAAACATCTCCTTGAAATTTGGATCATAGGTGGAATAATCTCTGCAGGACCTTGTTTTTCTCCACTGATCAGCAGCTGAGTCTAAATCCTGAACTTGAGTGTAAATTGCAAATCTGAGGTTAAATGGGATTACTGAGGCCCAAGTGGCTCTTCCAAGGAGTGTCATATTCTCCTTGTCTTTTCTGTGGGTCTTGTGATGCTCACAAAAAATGTGAGCTGTGCTACCAGCAAGCTGGGGCTGCAGTCCCTATACCTGAGTAGCACTGCAGTGTTTCCTTGTGTTCCCCAATCCAAAGTAATTTGCTGTTTTCTTTTTTATTATACTTGATGTCTGGTCTGTACAGCAGCTTCTGTGGTAAAGCCCTGGTCTGCAATGAGGGCTCCTCCATGTTATAAAAGTAGTAAACAAAATGGCACATATCAAGTTTGGCAGAGCAGGGAAATGACATAAATTCCAAGCATTTGTTTCATGCCCCATCCGTTAGATGGTGGTCCTTGAGTTAAGACCCTTGCCTTGTCCTTCCCACGGTTGTAATGGGTGTTGAGAGTGCATTTGTGCATGCATTTTTCTTCCTTTGCAGTGGTTCTGCTTGGGGTGTGTGTTTCCTGGGTTTTTTAATCAGTTCATGTTGATTCTTATCATGTGTTTGTATAATAGTTTGGGGTTGATGTAATCATTGTTACATGTATTTCATTAAGAGATGTATGTGTGTGTGTACTTAGTTGTTTGCATAATTCATGAAGTCAAGTATGTTCACATACCCCGTGTTAGCACTTGAGTGCCTGTAGTAAGTACGTACTTCTCTTTTTTGTATCAGTGGCTCATTGGGAAAGGTGCACTGTATTTATTTGGCATGTATATATGTAAAAACCCCACAAGCTCTACCATTTATTTTCTTTCTTCTACACCCACCCTAAAAACGTAAAGAAAAACACACACTTGGGCTAGGGTTCTAGGATAGTTTATTTTTTCATTCAGCCATTAGTTTATTCGTTCAGGAGTTGTACACTGGAAAAAAAGTGCATCCATTAGACAGTGAGGGCTTTATTTATGAGGGGGGTGGTGTTTCAAAGGGGAGGCTGTCAAGTCCCAAAAGAGCCTTTCATGGTGTATTCTCAGCGTGCTTCTGAGGCCACTGCTCTGCTCATCAGGAGGAGAGGCAGAAATGTGGGCTTTACAGAGCAACTGTGTGTTTCACTGGTCCCTGCGCTCACTGACGTTTATTTACATATTGGGAGAGTAAATGGGTAGAACAGATGGCAACCAGACATTTGGTGGTTCTGTTCCCGTATGCTCCTCAGGGGTCTTGCATTCAGTTTTTGCAAAAAGCTTGTCCTATAGTGAGGAGAAAAAACCCAGGAGCCTGTTCACAACTATGAAATGCTTGTTGGTTTTTTGCTATAGTGACAGATTAAAGCATTCAGTAAAATGTGAAATAATTACAAGGTGTTTTACAAGTCCAGATATTTGTTCCTTAGGATAAGTCCATTGGTGTGTCTGTGTCTCTCTTATTATTATTTCTTATTTTCAATACTGGAGTGAATGCATTTAGATTTGAAGCCGGCAATCTCTTCCTTCTACAAACTGAGTTTGTAAAGTACAGGTCTATTTATATGGGTCTTGGGTACCTTTTGGCCTTTTCTGCAAATATTGTAACTCATTTGTGCTCTTGTAAAAATGGAATATCTGAAAATTTTGCAGGATTTTCCAAGATATTTAAAATGTGTTTCTTCACTATTTACTGTTATGAAGCAGGAGCTTTACTTCCATACCAAGTTGAATTTTTTTTCTAACTTTCTTTGTACACACTGGAATGTTGGAGCAGGGCTGCTCCAGAGTGCTAGGCAGCTTGCTTTGGTGGTTTGGGTTGTTTTGGGTTTTTTTCCCAATGTGTGGATGTTGTTTGTTTTAGAGAAGTGATAATGAAAGCACTTCTCCTGGGCAAAACCATAATATAAAATACACATTTTAAAAATATGTTAAAAGGGGAGATGCAAGTCAGGTTTTGAATGTGTAAAATTCTCAACCTGCACATTGTTCCTTCCTGTAAAGCAGCCAGGTGTTTCTCAGTAAAGTGGGGAGAAATCAAATGAAAATTGAAGAGCTTGACCTTTTGCACAGCATGCCAAATCAGCAGCTCTAACAGTTTGTGACATGATGAATTCCAATGACTTATTGGTAAACACATGAAACTGCCTAGCATTTGTAGGAGAACCTGTCAAATAATGTAAATACCAGACCTCAGTTAGTCTCACCTACAATGTGGAATCTCCTAGTTTTAGATAAAGTCTGTAAAGCAAACTTTTCTATAATAAACCTTTCTGTAAGAAAAGGTCAATGCTGAACTAGTTCACTTTGAACCAAGATACTTTTCAAAAGTAAAAGTAGAATTACTGATCCTCCATAAGTTAATTGACTCAGATTTTACCAGGTATTTTCTAGTGCCCTTCTTATTAAATAATGTTTTTTAAAAAGACAAAACTAGGAAGCCATGGCATGGTCTGCAGGGAGGCTTACCATAATAAAGCTTTCTGTGGTAGCACAGAAAGTGAAAATGGTAAATGTCAAGAAAGAAACACTATCTTCTTGACACAAGTTTAGAAGGTTGATCATTAACAAAAAATAAAGTGGAAACTTGCTACTTTTCTGTAGGCCATGCTGCACAAATATTTTGTTAGGATTAGTTTAAATGAAGATAATTGCTGAACTAGTAGATTTTTGGCAGTATATTCCACAACCCACGTGAAATACAGAAACTTGTTTCGAAGTAAGAGTTTTTAGCCAGAGTATATTGATAGTGTGCATGGTTAATGAAGCTGCTACATCTCACTCAATATGTGACAATGTTTCTGTGATATATGCAGCAGTTCTCTTAAATACTTTGTAAGGCACTTTGGAATCCTTTGAGATCAAAATTAAATACAAGCCTGTTATTAAATAGGACCTAACTTCCTCTTTTTTTTTTTTTTTTTTAATATGGGGTATTGCTGGTTTTAGGAAATGTATTTCTAAACTGAGCCCACCATCGCAGTGCAATTACCAAGTAAATCACATCCTAGATAGTCTTTGCTTTTTTTCCCCCCGATAAAATAACATAGTTTAAATATCTTTTCCAGTGGTTTGTAGCCAGATGCAAAGTCAGCTAAAAAAGATTTCTTCAGAAAGATTTCTTTTCTACATCATTATGTAACTAAAAGTAGCTGTTGTAAATACTGCAGAATTTCACAGCAGTCTTGAAAGCCATAGCTTCTGTGTCCTGGTTCCTTCCCTTAGGGGCAGTTGATGGCAATTTAGATGGTCACATATTCTTTATGGTCCAGAGCTGGATAAGCATTAACCAAATAACTAATTCAGTAACAGCAGGACTCAAGAAAAGTGAACTGGTAAAAACCAGTAACTATTTTTGGCAGAGTATGGCAGACCCCGTGTTTTTTAAATTTAAAAAAAAAAAAAAAAAAAAAAAAGGAAAAAAGTTATGGGTGTATTTGTTGTTGAGTCCTCAAATGCTAATCCATATGTGGTCATTTGTATCTCTGAAGGGTTTGGGCTTTTTTTTTTTTCTTCTTTGGCAGACTGATGTCTTGGTGTTGAGCTGCGATCTGATCACAGATGTTGATTTATATAAAGTTGTGGATCTCTTTCGGACACATGATGCTACTCTCTCCATGTTGATGAAGAAAACTCATGAACCCACAGAAGTGGTACCAGGACAGAAAGGGAAAAAAAAACCAGGTATGTAGATAGGAATACATACATTTATTTATTAATAAATGATAGAGAAACCACTGGTATGTATGATATGTTTAGTTATCAGTCCCAGAGTGAAAGAAATAAAAAAGACACAGATAACCTATTTTTCCTCATATTCCCTGGTGGGGGTGTGACTTGGTTTTTTCCAGCTCAGAATTAAGTATTAGACTCATGTAATCTTGCAGGCTCTGATCCAAAGCTCACAAGAGTTAAGGGAAAAGCTCCAGGTGACTTCAGTGATTTTTGGATCAAACCCTAAATTTTTGTTACATATGAACATTAAAACCGTTAGGTTTTTCAAGAGCACTAAGCATCAGCCAGATTATAGCTGGGAATTTTACCATTGACTGTAGGGACCAGTGTTAGATGGGTAACAAATACTTCTAGAAATTCTCCCCTCTCATGGTATGTACTGAATTACTCTTCTGAGACCGCATCCAGGAGCCTTTTGCTAGGCAAAACTCCCACTGATTTCAAGGCCTTGGTTAGATGCTTATCTTGTCCCTCTTACCATAATATCTTAGTGCCTTGTAATCTTTAATGTATCTATTCTCACAACACTGCTGTAAGGCAGGGCAGGGCTATGATCCCCATTTTACTTATATGCTAAACATACTAAATACCATACAGTTGTTCCCATACCATACCTCTCTTTTTTCTTTTAATGATATCTGTTAAATTGCTGAGGCTTGATTATTGCCAGCTTAGTGGGTCCTGGTCCGTGATTACTGTAGAGCCTCTGAGCTTTAACATGAATAAGAAAGCGTAGCTTCAAACTGAGAGAGGAGTGAAATGCAAGCCAACTGTTGGACTACGTGTGTGTCTGAAAGCGGAGGAAATGTGTTTTTAAAAGAAAGCTGCTTAGACTGTATGAAAAGATTTTCTGGAGCAAAGTGTAAGGATAATAGGGCTGAAAGCATTTAGGAGTTGGACTCTCAAACAGCTCTAAACCCCCTTGTTTTTGAAAAGGCAATCTAAGTGATAATGGCACATAAAAAAAACATTGTCAAGAGCACTACTACAGCCACGAAGTTGAGCATTCAGGAGTTATAAACTAATGGGTCTATGGTTAAACATCATAGAGCTGCCCGGTATGTGAGCTCTGAGCACACAGGGCTGGGGAAAGGAGGTCTATGAGGATAAACAAGATCATCTGAAGACTCTTTGCAAATGTAAACACATCAGGTTGCACATACATTCTTCTTTTGCTTGTTTTTTAATGTCTGTGTGCTTGACTTTGTAGCATTACTCTTCCTACATGACTTGTTAAAATTTGTGTATCATTTCTGAGATCTGTAAAAAGACCAAACTTGAAAACATTAAAATTCCATCGTGTGGAAGTGTTTTGACACCCACAGTGTTTTTCTGTGGGGCTGGATGCTAAGATCTCCCACTCAAAGCTGCTCTACTTGAGCTGTCATGGATAGCTCTAGTAAGTTGTTTTCTATGAACTGCCTCAGATGAGACATGTACCCAACCAGGCTTTTTTCAGTCATTTGCTAAAAGCAGGGGAGTGCTGAGACCGAGGAATTTTGGGTTCTTCTGCAGGTCCTGGAGAGGGGCAGTACATTTTAGGGAGCACTGGACCCTCCTACCTTTCATTCCTACTTGACTGAATGCACCCTCTTGCTGTCAACATCGTCCTAGCTCATCCCTATCTCTTTTCCCATGCTGGCTTCTTGCCACTACCAGCCTCCATTCTTATTCTTTTTGCTTAGTCTCCTCCTTCAACGATCCTTGTCAAGAGTCCAGCTTCTCTTTCTCATGTATTACTCTTTTCTTTCACTACCAGTCCCATCCCCTGTTCCACTTCTGACTTTTCATCTCGACCTGCTTCATTTGTCTGCCCATAGTCACCTTTTTTCTTCTCTTCTGGTTCCGGTCCTTGTGGTCCAGTGTCCTTTCACGGACAGTCCCAATTTCCACCCGTTTTCAGGGACTACTTTCTTTCCCTTCCAGCCCATCTTGCAGAGTCTTCATTTTCATGCTTTTCTTTCCCCTCACCCTTGTAAGCTTTAAGTTTTATTTTGTTGTAAAAAAAATAGGTTGCAAAAACAGAACAGATCAAGCTCTTTTCCCTGGAGCAGTCATCACAACATGGCTGTGGAGCCTCGTGGCTTGTGTGCTTTGCTTGTACCACCTGATGGTAAGAAGACCTTAGATGGGACCTGCTATTTGATCAGATCTAGGAGCTGAGGAATTGAAACAACCTTTCCTTAAGAATAAAACATGCAGAAATTTTTGCAGCAAAAATAGAAGTCTTGAAAGAGCATGTGAAACTGCAGATTTTCAAAGATTTATAATGGAGTCAGATGGCAAAAAGTGCACTTCTGATACATAGGTCAGCAGCGCTTACTGAATGTCGTGCTGCTTCTCTGAAGAACTGGAATACCAGAGCTTTTCAAGGGAAGGGCCACCTAACTGTTTAAGCTTAGGCTAAACACTTTTTTTTTTTTTTTAGCCTTAGAAGCAGCTGAACTGTTTTTGCTGAAGTTTTCCAAATGTTCCTCATAAGGCAGGCACCTGGCATTGGAAATTTCATCCCAAACAGTTAAAATTTGATGAAACTTATAAGCAACTGAAGACAAAATATTAACATGGAATGTGTCAGGCAGCTTTTCATAGTATGTGGCACTATTAGCTCCTTCTCTAAATTGTGACACACATGTTTCTATGTACTTGCACTGTACTGTTCAAGTGTTAGTATTAGGAAATGGATCCTTAGTCCTGACGAGTCACTAGATATATTTGCAGCTTTATTTATTGTTTCACTGTTCCTACAAATTCATTCATTTTTTGAGAAGGAGCAACAAGACTTTTATTTCGCATGTGTCATGGAATCCGATACAAAGTTGTTGCTTTCAGGATATTATTGAATATTCAAGAACTGTGATATAAGGAACAGTTTTTTAATTGGCATGAATTGCAGTGTTATAAGCAGCTATAAATTCGTACTGATGGTTTCCTGAAATGCTTGGCATAACTCGGCTGCAAGTTACAGGGTGAAGTTCATTGGCTTTTATATTTAGGGGATCGTATATTGACAATAATCATCTCATTGGCTTTTTTCTAATTGATCAATAAGAGGCATGGCAATAGAAAAAAAAAAAAAAGCAGAGTGCTAGTGAATGGTAGTAACCCAAATAAACAGAGTGTGTCAGGAATTCAGACACCCAGAATGGAGCCATGTGCTTAAAGATGACCTGGAAAGGATTGAGTGGAAAGGAGTGTCTGAACATTTCTGTGTATAAAGAAAGGCAGAAAAGATGGGGATGGTGACTCTTGCCTGCTTGTTTTTCTTGTCTTGAAAGCAGCAGGCATGTCATCACTGGTATTCCCTGTGTTTGCCAGAAGACCTCTTGGTGGTCTTGCAGACTGCATCGTGTGAATTCTCTCCCTTGAATTGAAAGGGTGGAGATACCGAATCTTTAACAAAGATGTCTTTTTCCCAAGTGTCAATTAATTATGTTTGATTAAAAAGCATTGTAGAAAATCTGACTGAAAATTATTTCTTCTCATCGCTGAATTGCTCAACTTCCATTCTCTTGTGATGTCATGATTTCTTTAGGTCATTAAAGCCCTCAAAATTGATAGGAATCTAATTTCTAAGGTAATTAATAAATTGCAATAGCTGTGTCAAATTTATCTATTGTGAGGAGGCAAAACACATCCTGCTTTCCATTTTTATACTTTAAACAATTTTTTAGTTACCATCACCGCAGCTTTAACATTTTTCTCATACTTTCCTTGCAGGGATTTTTATAAACTAGTTATGTATTCATTCTTCCATTTATTTTTTCCTCACTAAGTAATGCCAGTGTGATTTGAAACAGCACTCTTGTATCTCTGGGTAATTGATTTTAGTAATAACTTTTGTCTTTTCTGAATTACAAAAGTAATGCTATTTATTGCCAGTGTACAGGGGAAAAACCTAACCTGACCTGGCATCTGCTACTGAAAAAAAATGTTTCACTGTTTCTTGCCTTTGACACAAGCAAGAGAAACCGGTTTGGTGGCAGTTATGTACCCGGTCCTGTTTCATCAAGTTTTCTTTTTCCCTTTTTCTTATTGCATAGAGCTTTGCGATAGCAGTGTAATATGCTACTGTAGGAATGGTCAGGAGATGGGCAGCCGCGACCTGAACTTTGAGAGAAGTGTTGGTACCTTGATGGAGGAAAATCTGTCACTGTTGTGTTTCTAGCCTGTTAGGAGACCCCAGTTAGGTGGCAGTGGCGATGGTTGGTTAGCCCCTACTCTCAAACTTCATCGCCCTCCTTAGCATGAGAATTGGCACTGCTTTCAAGGCTTATTTCTGAGTTTTTACAGCAAGTGAGCTTTATCCTAATTGTACTTAATTTGTAATAGTGTTACATGTTCAGGCCTATTTTTGTACTTCTTTGCGGTATGATTCATTTCTGAGAGGGGATGGGGGGGATTTCTGAAGAGGGTATGCTTGATCATTTGGATCAAAGGCTGCCAATAGGAGAACTTCCAACAGCTGTGTAGATTTGGCTATTGCTATGGTAACTCTGAAGGAACAGGTAAAAGGAAAATAAGGGATGGGACCGAACTGGGGAAAACAGGGTTAAAAATAGTTTGGCTGAGAAAAGATCTTAGAGAATTAACTACTTAGAGAGCCTGCTGTTACTCCAATGTGGTTAAAGGCTTAGAACTTAGGAGATTGAATATTTGCCAGTTTGGCCTAAAATAATAGTATTTAGTGGGAGAAAAGAGGTTTTTGTTAGAACTGCACCATGGCATTCTTGTGTAGCCTCTGTTCCTGTAAAGATCAGTGTATGGTTGCCACCAGAGTGATGGAACATACTACAAACTGCAAGTTAGAATAAGCTGCCACCATTGTATTCAGATGTTGTGGAAAACTGTTCAAATAAATACTTTACATTTCGGTAGACCAAAGTCACTGTTGATGCACAGTCATTGATTGCAGGAGATGGGAATTGCCACAATAATATATGTGACTATTAGGTATTCTCTTGGTTGACAGTTTTATAAATAGATATTTAAACCAAGTGAACCCACCCAGAAACATCAATGGTCGGAATCTTAGAATCTATACTTTTATGTGTGTTTGTGTATGTTATTTAGGTTTTCTATTGCTATCCGTATTTATCTGAAATAAGAGATCAGTTGCAAAGTAGTTATGTCTTAACTGAAATCATAATCCTCTCCAGACCACCAAATTCTAATGTGGAGTGATTTATGATGAGGAAGAAGCAGTTGGATTTTGAAGAACTCTCTGCTTGCCTTGGGTTTGTTGTGTAAATTCAGGTAGCAGGGGTTTTTTTCTTTAAAAAAAAAAAGGGGGGGGGGTGGGAGAGAGAAGGAAAGCACAGCTCAAGATGGAGTTTTGCATGTCAGGACCTGTAGTTGGCATCTTCATAAAAAGGATGTAAAAAGCTTGCAGGGCCAGTGTTTTGAATGTCATGATATATATCAGATACTCTGACTGAAAAGAAGTTAATAAATATTATGGATAACTTTTGCAAATTCATTGATTTGCTGGGTTAGTCTGAAACCTAGTATTTAATATTTCGGGGGTGGTTGGTGGTCCCATTTGTCTTTCCAGTCTGCATTAAGACGGGGTTATATAATGATTGTGTTTGATTTTCTACTTCAGTGGAGCAGCGTGACTTCATTGGAGTGGATGACACAGGAAAAAGATTGCTCTTCATGGCTAATGAAGCTGACTTGGATGAAGAACTTGTCATTAAAAGATCCATCCTTCAGAAGTAAGCTTATGAGTCCTTGTAATAGAAACTGAACTTGGGATGGGGGAAAATAACTGTGGACTAGGAGTGATGGTTAAAGACAAAGTAGGATGAGAAGGGAAGAGGAAAAGCAGCTTTTGTAATATTCAGGGAGCAGTATTTTATTATTCATTACATCATTACAACAAGTTGGTAGGCTTGTCTGATACCTTTATTGTGAAAAATTCCAGGGAATAAAAAGGAATGGTGAAAAGGTAACTCTCCTTGAAATGAAGCCAGTATCGCTATAGTTCAGATACAGATTAGATTCAGAGATTCAGAAATGATAGACCTATGTCCATAAATGAAATGCTAGTCTCATTGGCTGAGTCCCAGACAGATTTACACAGTATCTGAGAAAGGCTCTTGGGATTTCACGACACTTTTGTGCATATAAGGCACAAAACCTCAACTGTGTTTCCAGGCCCAAAAAGGTTCATTAGAGAATCCGTGTTATATCCACCATTAAACTGCACTGGGGACTTGGATGAATTTATTAAATATGCCAGACTAGCTGAGCTTCCTGCACAGCGTAATTCATATCCCTTAGCAGAAGAATGAAAGATGGCTTGTTGCTCTTTATGTTCTTCTGTACGGTGATTTTAGTTTTCTCAGATACGCATTGTCTGACATTTTCTGTGGAAAGTTCTGCTGGCTCCTTCGGACCCAGCCTTTGTAGTCTGTCCCAGGCTGACAGTCAGACTTTCACCTCTGTGAGATTAGACACCTGTGGGGCAGCCATCTGAGAGCTGGGAAATTCATCCATGTGGACCTTGTAAGTCAAGGATGCGGACATCTGGGGTCTGCTCCCAGATAATCTCCCCTGTGAAAATGCCTCCGGTGTGTGCTGTAGGCCACAGCTAGGCGTAATCTTTCCTTGAACATCCTGCTACCAGATGCAAGGGGGGTGCTGTGTGCCCATGGAAAGATGACTCCTCTTCTGCCTGAGTTTAAGGATTACCCTAGAAGGAAGGTGGTCGAGAGTGAGCCATGTGTTAACTGCTGTGATGGAAAGAGCCTGTCCCAGTGTGTTCCCACTGGCTCTCTCCTTGGGTCTTTCTCGGACATGGCAGGGACCAAGCTGCAGGCAAGCCTTCTGTACATACACAGCAGCTGATCTGCATCATGTAGGAAATTCAGCACTGTTGCATTCTGTGCTTTCGAGCAAACAAAGACTAATAGATCTATTTTGGGCTAGGGAGGAATATTTTATCTACTGTTAGTGATAGGCTTGTCTTTGTGGCTTTCTCCTAGCACTAGTGGGTGGCTGTGATATAACAACTTAGAAATCGCTGTAACATGTGTGATCTTAGTTGACCTCTGATTTTACAGGTTCATCTAACCAGAGGATTCTCATTCCTGTTACCCTATAGCCAAATTAATCAGGCTTTATCCTGCAGGCAAAACTTTGCCTTCAGGAACACCTGTTCAGATACATTGTCTTCAGCAGATCTTCTTGAGCATAACTGTTTGGGATTTGGTAAATGTGGTGTTGGTGATAAACAGATGGGATAAAAATCTGTATGTCTCCCTGTCTTTCTTACATTTCCATATGCACAGTTATCCAAGCTAATGTAAAGTGTTAACCACCCTCCAAGTAAAGCCCACAGATGACAGCATAGCCTAGAAGCACAGAGAGAAGATCTGCTAAGTATTAAAAAGAGGAAAAAAAAAATTAAGAAAAGGATGCTCTCAAGCATTAGGCAGAAGCATTGGGCCAGTATCCACCTGGGCGAGCCTCTGACATCTGAGACTGCCTGCTGTGGATGCTTATGCGTTCTCTCTGTTTTACAGCTGCCATCTTGGAGCAGCTCTGAGGGAAGCAAAATAGTATATGAAAATTGTAAAATATTTTACAATGAGGCAATTCCAGGGTAGCAACAACTGTGGGAGCTCTAGGAAGACAAAGTGTTGGCAGCTAATGATGTTTTAACCACTGTGTTGTCTAGACCTGCTCAAACCCTGACTTTCTCATGTGAGAAACAAAAGCGACGCTTAAAACGACCTTTGAAGTCTTTTTTAGTACATCATAGTAAAGCAAAGAGAGAAAAAAAAAAAAAAGAGCAAGCCCAATCTCGTTTTTCTTCATGGATCACTTGAAGTGACTGACTTTCAGCTACCATGTTGGCTGTTTCTTGATCTCTGGACTTTGTTTTGATGAAGTAGCAGACTTTGTGGCAAGATGGGAGAATTTCCAGTACACTCATTTGTTCCTCTGTAAAATACAATAGACATCTTGAGGGTGTTGCTGTTGTTTGTTTTGCTTTTAATGGTCCCTTTGAAGGGCTATGGTGGTCTTGTTACATGAACTCTAGAACTCCTTCAGTGTGTGTTTTGCTCTTCAGATCCTTTTCTTTTTCTATTTTCTTTTTTCTCTCCCTTTTTAAGGAGGGGAGTGGAAGGAGGGACAGGGAGGGAGTGGTGAAAGGAATGGAAAGAGGGAAGATGAACTTTTCTTTAAAGCTAGGAATCTTGTTACTGGTAAATACCTAGATCCCATACAGAAATGGTTCAAAGGACCTTTGGCTTCCCCTCCTCACAGGAGGGAAGTTGTGTTGACAAAACATCCAAAGCTGTAGAACGCTAATTTAAATCCTTGAAGAAAAACCTTTTTCCTGACCTTTGCCTTCTTCCTATCACTGGATTTCATGCTCTTCACTTTCCTGCCATAAAAGAGCAGCTGGTGGGGAGGGACAGGGGAAAACACACATTCTCCTGAGTACCTGTTGAGTATTAAATATTTATTTGCTCTTGACTCAGGCATTTTGTAATAACAAAAGTGTTACAGAATGAAACATTTTAATAGGATTTCTAAGTTCATGTGTAACCTGTTATTCACTTTCTCAGTTTGGTTGTTCTCTTGTATTCTGAGAATGTATCCTCTTTCCAGATTTGTTGTTTTGATTTGTTTTGGGGTTTTGTGAGTTGTGGATAGCCATTTTGGTTTTGAGAATGCCTCTCCTTGTTACACCACAGAAAGGAGTCTGGATTTTGCTCCTTTGCTTGCCAGAGCAAATCTGGCAAAGCTTTCCCTTCAGCTGTTAAAATTGTCCTCACACCCCCCCACCCCCACCTCCCCGTGCTGTTAATCACCCTGATGACAGGTCCCACAGGTAGCATCCTCCTTCCAGTAAACAGTATCAAATACATCCATCCAGGCACGTTTTGGTGTGCATCAGGATGGGCCAGGAGACAAATTTATTGGTGGTGCCTAGAGAGACTAATGCTGCTGGGGAAAGCATTTTCAACGAAATGGTTCCCTGTTTGGGTAATGAGAGCTTATAAAAAGCCATGAACAGCCTGTGCATGTCATTCACTTTGGCAAATAGCTGCAAGATGAGATACTAGAATGAAAGAAATACAGTTTGGGGAAGTTTCAGAGCCAGCTTAGGGCCCTTTGAAGAGAAAAAAATACAGTTATGTGCTCATCCCTGGAGCCTGGTTTTGCCGGTGACATCTCTCTGACTTGGGTCTTGGCAGGATGAAGGAGTGAAGAAATGATGAGAATTCCATAGCTGCTGCCTTTGCTTTCGGAGGGGGCAAAGGTATTTGTTTTCAAAGCACGATTACAATGGACAGGGAGCTTTTTGCTCCACCTCTGATACTTATGGTCATGCAAAGTGAGACAGTAAAAGACACCTGTTGGAGCAGGTCTAAATTTGGAGCATTTCCTTTTAAGATCTTGTGGGCTGTGTAAGGGTGAGTTCAGCCTTCGTGGGTGTTCTGTCTGCACCGACGCAGGTGCAGGGCTTCTCCTAGAGAATATGTTAATAAATCACCATGACAATTCCAGCTACTTATTACCTCATGTGCTTCAGACAGAAAGGAATACCTCATCTATAAATATATGCAGTACTAACATTAGTAACCTTGAAGAAACAATACAGATCTGTTTTTAAGATATTTTAATAAAAAGAGGGGGGTAAGATGGGGGAGCTTTTTCTTCCTTTTCCCCTTGCATCATGAGAGTAAAAATGAATGGTGTAGTATAATTTTAAAAGTCAGCGTTGCCAAGTGGGTAGGTAATGGGAGTTCAGGAATAGCTTTGATACACTTGATTTCCTTTCTGTTGCCTTGGGATATTGCCTTTTTTTTCTGCTGATAATTTGTTTTAAATAAGTGGATCATATATAAACACACTGCAACTTCCTTAGTGTTTCTGTTCTCTGAAACTGCCCTCCTTGGGAAATTGGCATCTCTGAAATACTCTGTCACTCCTATGGTGGTTCTCTTGTTTGTTTGTTTGGTTTTTTTCTTTAAAAATCTACTTCCATGAGAGAGGCTGGGAATGACACAGGTATAGGCAAATGCTCCACTGTGTAAAGCATCCTAAACTAGATCATGGGCAGATGTCCTCTTCCAGATCCAGCTGTGCTGGTGAAGGGGACCACCACCTCCAGCTTGCCCCCAGCTGCATGTATGATTGAGTACTTCATAAGGCACGTGGGTCAAAATGAGTTGCATTACTTTTAATAGATTAAACAGCAGGACTTTGATAACTTGGTTCTTTTTACTTTGTGCATTAGGGAGTGGTCCCCACAAGCAGTGCCACTGGCAGGGAAGGGAGGGATGCAATAACCCAACTCAGTAGGAAAATCCTGAGGAGCAACTTGGGGCAGATCAGGGAGCAAAAACTCTTTGCTGGGCTCAGCTGTCTACAGGATGAATATACATGTATTAGCTTTGGTGGTGTTCCCGTGTTGGAAAAATCAGTAGTTTTCACTATTAGCAAACTTCTGTTACTAAATTTCCTTTGCATTCAAGTGATAATTTGAGGAATGCCATGGAAAGATGTTGGATATATCTTTTTTTTCTCTAACACGTGACTTTGAGTGATGTGTAGATCTTCATGTTTTTCCTGTTAGTCCAGATCTGCTCTTTTCATAAATAAAAATACAATTTTCTGACTAGCATCCAGAAAATAAGTCAGGTTCTTTTTGGCTCCTCCATCACAAAAATAGAAATTGTATGTGTTGATTTAGGTAATAATCCTTTTGCAGATGCACAAGCCAGAAAAGAATCTGGTTCCCCTTACCAGAACTGAATTGGTTTCACAGTACTAGTAGGAATTTAGAAAGCTGTAAAAAGTTATTTTAGCCAGTAAAGCAAGAGGATCTGACTCTGAATCAAAACAGGGGAACTAGGTCTATTGAATAAGAGGGTGTGATTTTTACACACTAACTTCTCAGACTATAACCACACTTTAAAAATGTTGGTGTAGCTTTAATCATATTTCTTTACAAAAGAGGATTTTGCTGAACATTTCAGAAAATATATTGGCCTGTGAGTTGTTTTTTGAGCCATAAGTTAGGAGTAGATGTTCTCAAGATGCCCTTGGAGGTCTTGCTTGCCTGTTCAGGAGTTTTTCAGTTCACTAAGAGTAGCTGCTGTAACTATAAGGCATTAATTTTCTCAGAAAGTTTGCTCTTTTCATTATGCATTTAAGCTTTGCTCAACTTGCTCTGCTTTTTCTGTAAATATGTTGGGGATGAGTGTAGCCTTCAACTTCAGAAATGGAGTATTTTTTAAATGATTTATTGTGTCTAAAATGGATGTAGCCAAATATAAGGAAAACAATTTAATTTGGTGCTTTTATATGTTATGCTTGTACTATAAATGTGAACATACTATCAGCTGTTCATGAGACATTGACTTTGTATTTTAAAGAACATACTGCTATTACTGATTTTAATACTGTTGCTTCCACAGGATTTTATTGTGTTTTGCTGCTGCCGTGTTATTTCATTCATTCAGTGTGGGGGTTGAAAGGAATGTACAACATATCCAGGTCCTATATATAAAAGAAAGGTCATGCCATGTCTTGACAGCTTGTACAGGTAATGGGTCATGAATCTTAGAATCTGGAATATTAGCAACAACTTCTGTTGAATGTAGCTATAGAAAGACTTATCGGCAACAGATTTAATTTTACTGCAAGATTCTTGCCAGGGTTACAGTACGTGTAAGGCTAAAACCAGAGAGCGTAAGGCTCAGCATTTGGTTTTTAATCATCAGTAAATATATGTTGTGTGGATTGTCATTAGTCATTTGTCTGTCTGTCTGCTGCGGTCTCAGACCAGCACTTAGCCCGTGATTTGGTTTTACTTTTCGGAGGTTTCAAAGGAGGAAGAGCTGACTGTATTGCTTGGACACCCTTGAGTCCATGTGACTTGGTAAATGCAGTGCTCTGGATGAGTCATCAGGTTGGACAATACTGAAGTTGAATCTGTCTTGTTGTTACTCTAAGCCAGGCTTGGGTCTTGAAAAGATTACAAAGGTCTGTTCGTTTCAGAAAGATGTCTTAATATTTTAATACAGTTGCCACTGTGTAGTTGTTAGCAACACTGTTAGTTTATTTCACAGTATTGATGGGAAGTGTAGCCATCATCAGTTGTTTTTGTGACATATTTACCTCAATTGATCCAGATGTAACCTGTATGATCAAAAAGTTCCTCTGAATGGTCTGGTTAGGGGCAAGACACAGAGTGATCAATTATTTGCTTCTAACATACGTTTTCAGCCATAGCGTGTATTCAGTAGAGCTGCCTGTTGAAATCTTAGGGTTTCAGCTTGTGTCCAGCAATCCCAGGATGACCAGTACACGACAGAGGGGCACAGACTCCTTATTGTGCGGTTGGGATGGTACAGAGGAAAAAAAGCCAAAGGTCAGAGGAGTTATCCCTGCTTTTGTGAGCGCTGTCAGGCTCTCCCCTACCACATGTCTGCCATGTGTTCCTCATCAGCAGGATGTGGAACTCCATGACGCAGAGCAGACTGGAATGCGGAGTTAGTTAACACCCGCCGTTGGGGAATTTATCAGCCAATGTGGAATATGGGGGGGGAGGAAACAGCCTAGTTTAGAGCAAAGTAAGGGTGAAATGAGGCATGTGACTGTTCCTCTTCAGTTAAAAGGTCTGATTCTGCTTGGGGCTGACGTCCTGGCTCCCGAGCCCAGCCAAAGCTTGTGGTACCCTTACTGTTCTGCGTTACTGATTTTTTGGGGTTTTTTGGGGGTTTTTTTTGTTTGTTTTTTAATCCTTTAAATTGTCATGCTTAGCAGAAGATTTTTGCAGTGGGCTGGAGGGAAATACCCTTGGGATTTTTGCAAGGAACCATTCATCTAGTTTATTCTAAGAAACCTGGACTTTTGAAGAGCCTTTCCTTCATCCTGGTCATTGAGATGCCAAATCACTAACTTGCAGGGATACATAAAAGTGATAGCCTCTCCATTAAAATTAGCTACACTTGGTATCAATTGAATTGTAGTTGCATAATATTTTTAGTGCTGATTTATTACACTTAATGGCTACCGTGAACTCTAACCTGGGTGATTTACTGTGATGTTTAGCACTGCTAAGAATATTGTGAAAGTCATAATGGAAAGAGTCAGAAAATACAATTAGCTGGTTGAAGGTATATGTGTGCCCATGATCCTTATTGGGTTCGCATTCTACTTTACTCGCAGCAAATATATATCTTTCAAAATGTTTCCATTCATTCAGAATACAATGCTGAATTCCCTCTTGAATAGCTGTTGTGTGGTTCTCCCCAAACAGCATTGTGCTGGCAGTTTCTGGAATTACACAGGAAATGAAGAGCATAGCAAACTTTCCTTTCTCTTGCTAAGACATGCTCCCTGGGAGTCCTTCCAGTAGATCGAGTAAATAGCAGAGATCTGTTCTTAAGGGCAGCATGCCCTCTACATTTCTGCTTTGAGAAATCCTAATTTTCGCTGGCTTTAAATCCTTCCTTTTTTTCCTCAAATTTATTGCACCATTTCCTCAGCTAGGGAAGATTAGATAGAGATTCCTTTTACACTCAGTAAAACTTATCCACTTGTCTTAGAGATTTTTTTATAGGACTCTCTCCTTCCCCATTCACCAAATATGAAATACTCTGTTAGGAATTAAAAGGAGATGGCTGTTAGACCTTGATATGTGAACTGGCAACGCAGAATGCTGTATGTTGCACAATTACTCATTCTAAGTATAACTTACATGTACCTGCATACCTGCATATTGGTCGGCAATAGCTGTTGGTATTACTTGGGTTGATCATCTTGAAATCCTTTAACCTTTTAAAAAAACATGGGGAGTGATATTCATAATTCAGGTTAGTGGAAGCTCAAGATTTTGAAAAATCTGGGTCAGTTAATACAGAGAGATTTAAAAAGGGAATAATTTAGGGCCTTCAGACAGAAAAAATTTGGCTGATGGGCTTTAATTAAACTCCGAGGGCTGGAAGCAAACCAGTAAGAAAGCAAGGGAAATTCAAGTTAAAGCTCAGCTTCTAGTTTTTCTGCATATAAATCCTCCAGCAGCTGGTGATATTTGCAAGAGCACAAGAGACTGTCTTTCAGCATTCCCTTTGATTTTATTTTTTTCCCTTTGCTTTATTATTCCCAGGGTGTAGCATTAAATATCATTTCAGAGGCCATGTGTGTCCCTGACTTCTCTGTCTCATCTCTATGGTACATGTGTTCATACATGTATGCATATATGTGTAATATATAGCTTTGTTCACTAATGTATGGGTACAGCATTTCTAGAACTGGGGGGGGGAGGGGTGTCAGGTTTTTTCCTCCAAAAGAACTACAGCATTTCTGAAAATACCTCTGAAATTCCCACTTCTGTAACTTTGAGCCTTAGCCAGGTAGAATAGTAATAACAGAATCACGGCCAGTGGTGCCATAAATTTCAACTAAAGTATCGGGCAAGAAGGCTGATTTCTGTTTGTACTGTTGTTAGAGATATTTATGCAGGGCAGGTCTTTCAGCAAGTGTGATTATTTTCAGAGAGGCCCTTTCTCCATTCTTGCATTAGAATGTGCTGGGGATGTGTGTGGGGAACGGCACCTGACGAACAGCAGCCAGACACAAGGCATAAAATCCCTTGGGAATGAGACTTCTCTTTATGGCCATTTTTCACTTCTAAAGCCACTTGAAAAATATTGTTCTTCAGGTAGATCTCCTTCCTAGATCCCTGGGTTAGCATTTGGGTCCCTGCCATTTTCCCAGACCAAGGAGCTACTGAAGACTTAAGCTTTTCAAGTAGGAAAGTATGCAAGCACATATTTTGCAGCACCAGACGCTATTGAAAGAATAATGGACCCTTCCCACATTCAACTCCATTCTTCTTGCACTCCCTCCCAGACCTCTGGAGCCACTGTGCTAGCAAATGATTACATTCTGTTTCTCTCCTGTAACTCTTCTAAACCAAATGTTAATTGAGACGTTGATTTATACAATTTAGATTCCTTTGTTAAGTTAGTGTAGTTAAAAGTAGCCTCTGGCTATTGAGGGGATAGATCAGTGAGACAAATTAGTACTTGCTGGTATGTTTTTCTATATCTTACTCTTTGAGAAAATAGTATATATTTCAGATTTAAGGAATATGTCTCTTGCATCTGTTTGTTTTAGATGTACCCCATGACAGTGTAGCTCTAGAACATGGGATTCTGGGTGTTTTCTGATTTACATTATTATATGAAGGAAGCAACCTGAAAAAAAGTAGACTTTGGCAATTTTTTTGCGATGCCCTTGATTTTTGTCAACTGAAAAGAACGGGTTATGTTACTAGGGATGTTATATAGATTCCAGGCTTTCATATGTGACCAGGGTAACCTCATGCCTGGGATAAAAAATGACTTCTCATGTCCTGGACAACTGTTGACTTAAAGGGTTCGCAGAAAAGTTGTCTGACCTTACTTCTCAGTAATCTATTCTTGTCTTTGGAAAAAAATAGAGCTGTTAATCTGTTTGATTGTTGTAGAGAACCATTAAAATAAGCAACCTTTGTGTTTATAGAGGAAGAGTTGTCTTGTTCTACAGGTGATCTGGTGCTGGAAAGGGTAAAAGTTAACATGTGAATTGATATGCTATCGCCTGTTTGCGTTAAGAATGTCTTGTAATTAATGTACAAAGAGATCTCACTTCTCTACTTGGCTTTGTGGCCTTAAAAAGTCCACTTAATGTTTGTGTCTCATACTTTCTTTGCTTTTTAAAATGAACGCAATATTACTTTCCTGTCTCATAGGAGCATAACTCATGAATATTTATGTCAGTACGGTAAATGTAAAATGCCGCTCTGAGTACAGGGTATCAACTGCTGGCTTTCCTACATTTAGAATCATAATAGTACTTGTTAAAACGACCTGCAGGAAGCAGCTGATATAACACTGTACAGCATGAGCTACAGATCATGTTTAAACCTAGATTTTCAGTTTCAGCACTTGCATTTCTGCATGTCAGACTCCAGTAGTATTTAAATGTATGATTGTATAGTTTATTGTGTGTTATGTTGTTATGCGCTGCTATTCTTATCACTCCACTGTCTCTAATTTCCTTTCAATGTACTCATTCTCCTGTTTTTCTTACAAAAGCACTGGACATACAGTGAAAAATGAAATACATTTTCTTTTGCATTAACAAGCCACTACTCCTGAGTGTACACAATCAAATTTGCAGATAGGTGGTTCCTCGCGTGCGCATGAACTGGTTTTACAAATGCTGGCCTGAGTCTGGCACAGCTTGCAGCAGTGCACCTGAGCTAACATGCAAGTGGCTGTGCTGCTGGCAGGGCCAGGCTGGGCTGGCAGGGGCGTAGCTGGGCGGGCACAGCAGCTCCTGAGCAGCCTCTGAGTGCTGCAGGGGCTCAGGGCACGCCATGGAAGTAACAGAAGGGCCCGGTAGGAGCCACTTCTGGTGCAGAAATAGTAGTGTCGTCTAGGCTTTCTCAGGTCCGTGTTACTCTGGATAGAGGGGAAAAAGTGATGCTTATGTTTCTTAATTCTGGCGTTTGCTGCTTTCCATTGCCAGTTTGGCCACGTGATAGCAGCTTTTAAATTCTGAGATAAGAATTGGGGTTTTGTTACCCAAATGTACAGCTTTGGTCAGCACTTTCCAGTTCCAACAAAATGCAAATGTCAAACAGGAGTTAATCTTTTATAGTTCTTCAAATAGCGTACTTTTCACAGTAGAAAAGTAATTCCCTTTAGAAGACAATCACTCCAAAGACTAACTGCTTTCATTTCTCCTAAACATTTTAAAAGCATGGCAACAATTTCCTATGAGTGATATGATTTTAAAGATCTGAGTTGATTTGGGCTGCTGTGTGTGATCTGCTTCTTCACTTTTATTTAAATTTTATGCATGAAGAGAAAGAGTTAATGTTTTCTGAATGATGAGTTCTGTTAATAAAACAAGGTGATACTACCCTGCTACATAGTGGCCTCATAAAGGTCATGTGCATAAATGAAGATACAATGAACTTGTAAGTCAAGAATGTCATGAACAGCAGAAATGCCAAACACCAGAGCTGAAGCACAGCTGAGTAACCTGCTGCAAAGAAATCTGTCACTTTACCTGTTTCTTCGTTTCTGTGTTTTGAAGTCATGGCTTGATTGATTCACCATCTTGAAGGCAACAGATGCAAGGATATGAACTTGTGCATCTCTGAAAGAAGTGTTTACTCCTGAGCACGAGTCTTCAAGTGACAGAAAGCTCATAGCAGACTGCAGCACAATAATGTAAAGACTAGTTTTGCTTGACGCTCTTTCTGTCCGTTGACTTCTTAATTTTCCTAAAGGAAAACATGTTGACTCCCCTGTGGAGGTGACTCACAGGTTCTATTGATGACCTCTGGAAGGCTTCAGTCTTTTACCTGCCATGTGCCTGTGTCACTACTGCTGATGTTGGCTCTGCCTACAATGACAATAAGAAAACTGGCTGTAAGTGTTTATTCAAGTCTCAATGGAAGTATCTTAGATATCTTAGGATACTGCTGTTTCCTAAGGTTTCTAGCTATGCTGACATGTAGCTGATGAGTGGTTTTCATCATTGGTTAGTGCCTGAAAAGTTACTGTGTGGTGAAGAGGTGAAAGCTGAATGGAGCTGTTCAGCATATAAACAGTTGAAATGAACGGGGATTATGGGAAGGTGTGCTGCACTGTAGTGGTTTGAGGCCACAACCAAATGTGTGCTGTGCATGTGGCGGGGAGAGTCAAGGACAACTGCAGTGCATGCAAGTGAAAGATGTTGGGGCCATATCTTTGTAAAGGCTGATCTGATTTCTAAATGTAAGTTTACTGGTCTAAGTTGTTGATCCCTGCTTGCTGCAGGCTGAGTAGAGACACAGATGTGGAGAATTAGGTGAAGTTATAGAGAGGAGAGAAATTGCTGAGCTTTGGAGTATTCCTTGCAGGTAGGCACTGTCTTGAACTTGCATGTTATCTCCAGAAATGGATAATATCTTCTTATTTACACTCACAGTTAAATATTTATTCCCCAAATTCTGGGATGTTTTGGCTTTTAAATCTAGCATGAGGAAGGACAACCAGAGAAAGTCTGTACTAATGTGGATCAAAATACCGTGAAAAAAGTGTATGAGAACCCATTCTTAGTAGTCCTGTTTGTTACCTTAAGCAAAAATGTCACCCTCACTGCCACTGTTTTGTGTCCTGAAGAGAATCCCATGCTCACATCTCTGAGGAACTAATTTTGTCAGCTGATTAAATAGTAAGACCCGAAATTGAGATTGACAGTTATCAAAAAGTGAGAAGCAAGTGCTCTGCTGTTAGTTGATCATTTTGTGCTTACTCGCTTAGCTGATATTTTCACCAGTTACATTTTTTTTTTTAATGATTTCTGAGTATTGTTCATTAATGTAGTTATTTCATTGCTGAATGACAGCATATTTTTACACACTGCTGTCACTTCTAGCTTTGTTTCAAAAGGAGAGGTGATTCTCCTTGCCAGAAGTAGAACTGTAGTGCTGTATGGTTTGTTCACGGTTTCATGTGCTGTATGCTTTGACACGGTTTCCCACAGCATTCTCCTGGAGAAACTGGCTGCTCATGGCTTGGACGGGTGTACTCTTCGCTGGGTAAAGAACTAGCTGGATGGCCGGGCCCAAAGAGTGGTGGTGAAAGGAGTTTACTCCAGTTGGCGGCCGGTCACAAGTGGTGTTCCCCAGGGCTCTGTGTTGGGACCAGTTCTGTTTAATATCTTTATCAATGATCTGGATGAAGAGATCGAGTGCGCCCTCAGTAAGTTTGCAGATGACACCAAGTTGTGTGGGAGTGTTGATCTGCTTGAGGGTAGGAAGGCTCTTCAGAGGGACCTGGACAGGCTGGATCGATGGGCTGAGGTCAATTGTATGACGTTCCACAAGGCCAAGTGCCAGGTCCTGCACTTCGGCCACAGCAACCCCATGCAACGCTACGGGCTTGGGGAGGAGTGGCTGGAAAGCTGCCAGGCAGAAAAGGACCTGGGGGTGTTGGTCGATAGATAGCTGAATATGAGCCAGCAGTGTGCCCAGGTGGCCAAGAAAGCCGATGGCATCCTGGCTTGTATCAAAAATAGCGTGGCCAGCAGGAGTAGGGAAGTGATCGTGCCCCTGTACTCGGCACTGGTGAGGCCGCACCTCGAATCCTGTGTTCAGTTTTGGGCCCCTCACTACAAGAGAGACATTGAGGTGCTGGAGCGTGTCCAGAGAAGGGCAACGAAGCTGGTGAAGGGTCTGGAGCAGAAGTCTGATGAGGAGCGGCTGAGGGAACTGGGATTGTTTAGCCTGGAGAAAAGGAGGCTGAGGGGAGACCTTATTGCTCTCTACAACTGCCTGACAGGAGGTTGTAGGGAGGTGGGGGTCGGTCTCTTCTCCCAGGTAACAAGTGATAGGACAAGAGGAAGTGGCCTCAAGTTGCGCCAGGGGAGGTTTAGACTGGATATTAGGAAATTTTTCTTCACCGAAAGGGTTGTCAAGCATTGGAACAGGCTGCCCAGGGAAGTGGTTGAGTCGCCATCCCTGGACGTATTTAAAAGCCGTCTGGATGAGGTGCTTAGGGACATGGTGTAGTGGTGGTCTTGGTAGTGTTAGGTTTATGGTTGGGCTCGATGATCTTAAAGGTCTTTTCCAACCTATACGATTCTGTGATTCTGTGATTCTGTTCTTCCAGAAATTCCTTCAGGGCTTCAGTTTGTATTTGATTTTTGGCTGGTTTGCAAGAATATGTGATCCAATTGATCCAGTCACTTTTTTAATTGAAAACATACATAGTTTGTATACATTAAAAAAGGATCATTTGTATGTAAGGAAGAACCCATGAAAGTGTATTTGAGAATTCTTACCTGCACCTGGGCATAGAAAAAGATTAGCAAATTATTTTGTATGTATCCATTGTATATTTGTTTCTTTTTTTATCAGTGTACGTCAGAGGTCCGAATACAAATAAAGCGTGCTATGCAAGCTAATTAAATCAATGCCTCTGTGGAAGAACTTAGTTTCTGGAATTGCTCTTGTAAATCTGAGATGTAAACAAAAACCTAGTTATTTTTATATCATTTCCCTTTGCCTCATGTATGTGATTCTGGAAGTTGGAGAGTTATATGTTTATGCATCTTTTTATAGTAGAATATTTGCGTGGCTGAATTTTTATTGAAGCATAATTCCTGGTTTCCTTAAAGCTGAGAAAGGCTACTGTACAGTGGGAACACACATTAATTTGAGTTTCTGTGAAAGGCTGTTCATTTTAAAGCTGTCAAGGCAGCAAATTGTCCTCAAGTGTTTCTTCATTAACAGTTGTTTGCCGCTTTTGTAGAAAAGGCTGCTTCAGCCATGGAAAGTAAATTGGGAGCTTTTCCTGAAAGAAGGATGTGCAAAGAACAGCATTTAGGCCATGGGATCTTACTGTCCCTTCTTCTCTTGCCCCTGCCTACCTGGGGATGATGCAGGCACCACTGCGTTTTATTGTTTCATTTCAGCTGCGTGCTGAGATGAGCAGTCTCCAGATGCTCCATTTATCTGAGGTTGGCTTTAGTTTGTTCTTTCTTGGTTCATTTATAGCTTCCTCATAGACTATGAGCTGATTGTGCCAGTTCCTTTAAAATGTAGACCGCAAAGATAGTACCTGTTTTAAGAGTTTAGAGTCTAAATGGACTGTACGATTATGGATGTGGCTCTTGCTCCCATTGAATGTGAAATTCCAGCTCTTCAGAATAAACCTATTTTCTAGTGAATTCCAATATAATAATAAAATCTACTATTTGTGAGGAGTGCAGCTTCTGTGGTGTGAATAATCAGACCCACTTCTGTTGAAGTGCAAAAACTCCCTTTTATTTTTAATAGCAAATTATTTTGAGAGCAGAGCCCAGAAGCACGGGATTTTTAGAAGTAAACTAGTCTTTTAAGGCTTCCTGTTCATTTTGGTTGTGCTTATTGCTTCTTACCTCTCTCTGATTTTTTTTTTTACTGATCTCTGCAGAAGCAACCATTGTAGACTTGGCCCTTTTTTATATTACTAATATAGTCTAGAGGGTTAGCACAGGTCTTTATAGTTACAGATTGTTTCTAATACATTTTTTCTTCATAAACTAAGGGCAGGACTGTACACGAAATCTCTGTTATTGTATTTGTGCTTTGTACTCATGTACTTGTTGACTGTTTTACAAGCCAGTAACGTAGTAGCCACAGGCTAGGAAGCTTGCCCAGAAATCTGGCATATTTAATTAGTGCTAGTAAACAAGCAGAGTTTCAAATTTAATTTTTCCTTCTTTAATTCCTATAAACCTCAAGCCATTTAAAACTCAATTTTGACACTAGTTTCGTTTATGCAGTTGGATAATACTGAAACAGTCCACAACCACAGATGGAATAGTCCCAGTCTCTTCCAAGCAAGAAGGGAATAGAAGTTGTTTTGTTTTAATAGTGTTTGAGGTTGCCGTAAAACTGTAAATGATAATCTTCAGGTCATCCACTACCCATTTTCTTTTTCTTTCTGTTAGGCTAAGTGTTTCAAGATGAGGAAATTGTCCAACCATGGGTTTAGCCTTGTAAAGGAAAAGGGTTGGATTTGTTGCCATTCTGGTCTTTGTACAGAGAGCTGTTTTAAGAGCAAATTATGGAGGCATCTGAACTCTGCTACTTGCCATAGCCAGTTTATTGCTTCTAGGCTGTGAGGTTTAACTCCCTACCCCAGGTGGCATCAGCAACAGGGGCTTCAGTTGCTGTCTTCTCTCTTGCTTTTCAAAACCAGGTTGTGATCAGTGGTGAAAATGGTTCTCTGCTACTGCTTTCTCTATCAGGGACCACTGAAGTCTAGATTAATGACATTTCTCCTATCTGTTTCATTGCTGGAGCCACACTGTCTCCAGACAAGTAGTGTGCTGATGTCTCTTTATCACAGCAATAAAATACGTGCTAATTTTGGCCAAAAACTGGACTTTGTAACTGTAGCTTAAAAAAAATTAGTATTTAAATTGTGAAAATATGCAGATGAGCAGTGTCTTATTAGCTGTCCAGACAGCTTTTCCTTCAAGAACGTGGGTGTTTTGGGTTTGGGGGGGGGGGGGGGAGGGGGGTGTTGTTTTTTTGTTAAATGAACAGTGACTGTCTCCTACTTATTATAAAGGCAGCTCCCACCTACTGTATGAAGTGAGTTAGCATATACTGGGCTGTGTGGAACAGCACTCTTGTTTGCCTGAAGTTTCTGTCAGCAGTAACCATTCCAGGGAAGGAAGTTAACTGCTCAAAGTACTGTCTCACTGCATTGAATTAGCCAGGATTTTCTTCTGTCCTCTGCAATATTCTAATTGCTGTATTATCACTGTTCAAAAGGAGTGAAATTCCTCCAGCCCAATCTTAAGCTGTTATTCAGGTCCTAGTAATGGGTGAAAGATGAGACAGATTTTTGGAAATCCAGCTCTGGCCTCAGTGCAGTGTACATTTTTCTTCAGTTGGGCTTAATGCTGTAGTGCTCCAACTTGAGCATCCTCCTGAAAGCATTTTAGGTGTAAGCTCAGTTTCTTGTAGTAATATGAAGCAGCCACTTCTGTTATAGGTATTAACAAATCTGGAAATTTTAAAACATGAGTAATCTGGTCTTAACCAGAAACTAATCCAGTGTGGTTGTAAACACTGTAATTACTTGTTTTAAAAAATGCTAATTTGGACTTTGGGTGGATGTTAAGCTCTTCCTGTGGTAATGGTAGATTTTTCTGTGTCTTGTCTTTTTTTTTTTTTTTTCTCCTGATACTTATGTTTATCATCCCATGGTATTTCTAATGGTGTTTTGTAAAATGCCAGTTAGCTATTAAAAGAATTAATCATAAAGTTCTTTTGGGTTGAAAAGATGAGAGATGTCTGCAAGCGGCTTCAGTCTGACTTCAATTCTCCTTTAAATTCTGCTGTCACTCCGCAAAAAGAATGCTACATTTTCTAATTTTAAGGCTTTGTTTTAATGAAGTTCTTATGTGATACTGTCAAAATATTAGCTGATAAATTAAATAGTATAGGTTCTTTTAAACTAGAAATGAACACAAGTGTCTCTATTTCTTGTGTGATGTTCCTATACCCTTGGGGTATAAGAACCCTACTTGGTTCCCCTACTTGGGTATATACTTGGGTATATACTTGGTATACTTGGGTATATACTTGGTTCCCCTACTTGGGGTATTTCTTCACTGCAGAATTGGGCTGTACTCTAAATGCTGATGTTGCCCTGAGCCCTGACAGCTCTGCATGTCCTGAAATCTCGTGGCTCAAGGTTGATGTTGCCCTAGATCCAGGCTAGCATGTGTCTGGGGATGCATCTGAATAAGTGGGCTGAGTCATGACTTCAGTGTAGCCAAGTTGGGAAACCACTCTGTTTTTCTGTAGGGAAGCAGGATTGATCAAGTCTGACTGCTGATACCTTAGTGTAGTTTCCCCTAAAACATATTTTTCGTCTGTGTACTCATTCAGCATTGCCGAGATGTGGAGCGGCCTGTGTGCTGGCAGTCACAGCCAGGCTCCCTCTGCAGTGGCGGCAGAGCCAAGTTCTGTGCCCACTTGAATTTCTGCCTGAGATAAAGCTGTTTCCACTAATTGATTAAATATTTGATGTTTACAGTTGTTGCGGTCTTGTAAGGATGAAGTGTGGTTACTGCGTTACCAAATGCTAAAGTGTCCAGGTTTCAGTGGAGTCAAGATGTGAATAAGTATGACTGTAAAACCTTATCATGACTCAAAAGTGAGGCAGAAGCAGTAGGTTCTGGGGGAAATCAAAAGGAAACCTGGGTCAAAGCACCAGCTGAGGAAGCTACAAACCTTTGAGGAGCAGGAGCTAAGTATAATACATTTACAGTAGATGAAGGAAATGAGCATTGCCAGATTTACTGCAGAGGACATCCTACATGGGCTGGATTTGGGTAGATTTTGGTAATTTAAACCATAACACTTGATTTTTTCCCTTCTTTGGATTCAAAGTTTGTGTCTTCTTGCTTTCTACACTGTAAGTGTTGGGGGGAGCCAGATGCTGCTTTGTCTAATACACAACATGTATTGCTCTTCTCTCCCTCTGTTCTTCCTTCTAACCCTAATGATCTGCTATTGGAGTCATCAGGCTGTTTTCCAGTCCCATGTAATTTAACTGTTTTGAATGCAAATATCTTCTAAAGAAAGACTCATAAACACACACCTTCTGTTGTAACAGCTCATTTGCTTGTCAAGCAAAGATCCTAGCAAAGGAAAGTTAGTGATCAGGTATGGCCTATGCACAGTAATAGGTTTAAGGAGGGATTTTTAATTTTAAAAATCTGATGGTGAAGAAGTAGGTGGTTTTCATGAGGTACCTGGAAGGCTACTCACAAAGGGAAATCCAAAGGTATGTGTGACAGCCTCAATTTGTCCTGCTTCTGCGCCCTGTAAAATAAGAGGAAATGCTTATAATGCTTATTTCCACTTTGTTTTTTCTGCTTCTGCTTTTACTTGCAATTTAAGGTCAGGAGAGGGGGGGGATTTCTTTTTGCCTGTGTGCTTTAGTAGTCCAAAGGTATGTGTTTACCTTAAATCCCAAAATTTTGCAGATCATAGATTTTTAAGTTCTAGCCACTAGTAAAACCCACCTCACCTGAGAGGCACAGAAGGTCTTAGAGCCTTATCGAGCACGGCTGCGATCAGCCAGTCACACTGCCGAGTACCATTTTGTTTGTCTTTGAGTCTAGGTCAGTGACATAAAGAAATTGTGGCAGCCTTGCTGTGTTTAAGCTATATATTGCTAGCGACCTACAGCTTTGACCTAGTATTCAGTTTCACTGTTTCCCATGCATTTACTGTAATTATTTGATTTAAGAAAATATATCATATGTCTACTGCTTAGCCCTTTGGGAACTGGTGTAGGAGGGATCAGCAGGAGCTGCTGTTCTTCAGTAGCCTCTGTACAATCCTCCAGTTTCAGTTGTTTGCTTAAAACTTGTTCCTCTTATGTGTTGTCATCCTTTCAGTCCTGGTGATTTTAGGGAACAGTTATTTACTAAGGTGAATTTCCACAAAGCAGGAAGCAAAATGAGCTGAAAATTGGAAATTATTAGGGTTGCCAGGTGCAGACTTCTAGTTCTTTCTCCTTCTTTAGCAAAGAAAGCATTTCCGAAAGCTTGATTAAATCTCTTAAATCACGGTTTAGCCCAGATCACGGTTTAGCCCAGCATAAGAAAAATAAGCTCATATACCAGATCTGAACCAAGTGACTAAGCCATGTCCCGTTGTGTTGGAATCAAATTGATTATAGTGCACAATAATCTACTTCATTGTCATCCTGGTCTTAACTGTAACATAAGATGATTACACTGGATGTGTATAATAATAAGGCTTACACTTTGTATATACTGCTTTAAATATTTTGGCACACCATAGGAAGAACCTTTACGTGCAAGGCTTGATTAATCCTTTTCCTCTGTGTATAGAACAAGTAGCTGCCAGAGCTCAAGGCTAAAACCTATTAATAATATCTCTGGCAGTCCCTGCCCTCCTTTGCAGTGTATTGTCTTCTGTTCACACCAAACTCTGGACTTACTATCATTTTGGAGTCTCTCTTTTGCTTTCCCAGTTTCTACATAGCAATTGAGGTATTCTAGCGGATTGAGTCTAGTATAAAAGTGTCTAGTATAAAATGTTTGCATTTTCTCTGTATTTTCAGTGGAGGACAAGGGAAAGAGAGAAAGGGGCAGGGGGGTTGTGGGCAGCCCGGCCCCTGCTTTATTTCCTACAGCTGTTAGCACTCACTATGGCAGAGAAGACCCTTAAAACCAAGTTTAGGGAAATGCTTTCCCCAGCAGCTGTGTCTGGTGTGCTCCTGGGGGGATGCACGTGCATCCAGTGAGGTGGCTGTGCACCCCCCAGGGTGTGCTCTGCGGACTTGGGGTGGGTGAGGAATTCCTGTTCTCATTTTCATATGGGAAAGCTGAAGCAGGGCGAAGAAAAATATTTTACATAAGGTCATGGGATGAGTTGGCTGCGCAGCCATCAGCACCCTCGCTGTTCAGCGTTGAAGTCAAGAGAGATGTTAAGGTTAAAGCGTGGTGTTGGTGCCAAGATAATGACTCTTTTCTATGGGAGGTCACGCTGGTTTATTGTAAACCATTACTGACCTTGAACAAATATTAATCCTGAGTCTGACTGCTAAGCAATACTCTTTATACTAGGGAAAATGATTTAATCTTTGGCTTTCAATGAAAGTTGGTTCCTTTACCAAAAAGTTTTCAGCATGTTTTTGTCAGAAGTAGGTTCATAGTTTGTATTATAGTCTCATGGGTATATCAATAATATAACGCAACAAAGAAAAATGGCACGCGGTGAAGGTTTTAAATGAAAAATATTTATTATTCGGAAGGCTTTCAAGCAACTTAGGTCATTAGATCAATAAAACATTTTCATTTGGAAAGTACTTCCCATCCTGATGCAGTGTCTCTTAAGAAGCAGCCAGCACGGGGATCGAGGATCAGTGGGTAGTCACCAGAGCTGCCTCCGGGCAGCTGATGTTAAGCTGTGAGCATGGCGTGTCCTCCCTTGCCAGGTCCTCAGGGGACCAAAGTGCGTCTTACCCTCCTGTCTTTGTAAATAAGGTTGTTACAAAACTGGAGGAAGGGAAACGGCGAGGGGGTGCCTCTGAGCTGGGAAACGGAGGTCAGGGTCACCCGGGGCCCGCAGCACATTTTGTAAGACACCTCATAGTAGCCTACACCGCCTTGAAATCTTGGGTCATTGCTTTTCTGTGCTCCTTTCCTCTCCACGCCAGCGCTCTTGCATCACCAAGGTATTCGTCGTAGCCAGAACTGAACCAGTTGTTCCACCCGAGAAGCAGCATGCTCTGATTAAGCTCTGCTCCCCCTTCTCTGAAGCCAGGCGGAAGAGGGGCGCTGGGCAGAGCGGTGCAGGAGGCCCCGCAGGCAGAGGGGGGTCCCGGCCGGCGCCGCTACAGCTGCTGCGGTTCAGCCCGGAGGTGGCAGCATTTCACTGGTGGGCAAAGGAGGCCTGGGGTACAGTGGGGACATTCATTTGGCTAAGTGCTTTGGGATCTTTTTGGCCAAAAGCACTGTGTAAAAAAAAAAATTAAGGTCATAAGGTGTCTGGGATTTTTGAAGAGCCAACGTAACAGTGGTCTTTTATTATTAGTGAGTTTACAGCCAAGAGCTGTCCCGTAAATGAGCAATGTGATTTAGGGATTTTTTTTTTTTTCCCCTTTAAAAGTAGGAATGCTTGAGACATTAAAGGTGGTCTGGCAGCTTTTGCTGTGAGACTTCTCTTCATGTTGATCTGTACACTGGCTTTGTATCAACACGAGAGCACCACCTCCATGCAGACAGTCAGGGGTCGGCACTGTGTGTTTGAACTAGATGGCACGCTTCTTCACCCAAGAATACAGTACATAGCCTGCGGGATAGGGAGAATGTGATAGACTGTTTGGCTACACGGACCGTGAGCTACGTGCAATTAATTAGAAAAGAAGTGAGTGTGGAATGCATAGTTTGCACTTAGCGTGCTTTTATTTATTTATTTATTTATTTTGGAGGGATGGGGAGGAAGATGAACTAATACCCCATAAGCCCACAGTGGACGTAATTCAGATATTGGTTCAGGAGCCAGGTTATTAGCAGGTATGATTGGCTTTTTATTGTGTCATTGCTCAGATTAGCATTAGAGTACGGACAGCCTCAGGTCCTTGAGCTTATTTAAAGACCTTCGTATTTTCCATCAACAGCTGTATGAAGTTAAAGCGAAAGAGGCCATGGGATTTCTCTTTCTCAGCTAGTTTATTTGTGAGGTGGTGAGGTTAATGTGGCAATATCCCATGCTTAGTAGAGAGGCTTTTTGGCTTTAAGCATTGTGTGTGCTCCCTTCAGATTTATGATTTTGACCCCAGCCTGGCATTATCACACTGTCAGTGGGAGTGCAGGGCTGGTTTGAACCTCCAGCTCTTGGTGGTAATCTCTCTTAATTAGTTTACAGTTGAAACAATTGTCCATCTTTTTGCCTTTAAACAAGGGAAGTTTGCTCTATCAGTGGTTGATTTCCCTGAGGGAGGAAGTCCTGAGAGAGGTTATCAGGGAGAAAAAAGCCCCAGGCTCCACTTTCAAAGCAATGCCATGTACGAAGCATGCATCAATCCTGTTAGTACTGCTTATTATTTCACAATGGCGTGTCAGGAATTACGGGCACAGACCTTTCTAAGGACTCTTGCAGACCTTTATGTGGTCTCATCCCAAGTCAGGATTTTGTGGAATTATGTGCTAATAAAAGCTAATTTTACACATTTAAATTGCATTCTTTGAAATTGCTCTTTTAATTGCTGATCTTTCCCTGACTTCTCCACAGATCTCTCAGAGCCTCCTCATTGTCGACTTTCTGCCAGGGAGCCCTCCATGCCTCATCATTAGGGCTGAAATCTGCCATCACTTAACATAACACACAGAGCTTACAACTGGGAGCAGCCCCCTCCCTTGCATGGGAGCACAGACAATAATAGACACTATAGTGGCAGCGCCAATGGGAGTTTTACCATGTATTTTAATGACTTGTGCTTGATTACATTTGCTAGATTGAACCGAAGTTCATTTAGTAATTGGTATGATTCTTAGAGGGTTCACACTTGACATTCCTTGCTCATTAAAGAGCTCTAACAATGGCTGTTACAACTTTCATCTCAACGGTGACCCTCTCGGATATATATCCAGTCTTTTTCTTTTGATAAACCACCCAACCCAGCATTCATTAACACTTAACCATCTGCAGCCAGCCCCTCCTAGTACCTTCTCTCTTGCTTTGATGATATAATTAAAAGCCTTCTGTATTATCTCCCTCAGAGCGATAAGTCTAGGTGCGCCAGCTCTGGCACATGCATTGTTTGTTATTCGATTCTCTGTATCAGCTGTTCTGTACGACGGGCTCATCTTTCATATGTTGTAAAGATTAGCTGATGGAGTGAGAGATCAGAGGCATGAGAAGGGAGTGTGGCTTTCGATATTAGTAACCAGATGCTCATTTGAAATGGTGATGGAGTTTGCTGTTATCTGTTAGATTATTTGGCTCCTTTGCTTTTACCTGAAGATAAACTGTCAATGAAGCACGAGTCAATGAAAATTAGCATCATCTTTAGTGGCTTGTTATGATAGAGTGCTCTTATCAGGCTGGTTTACTGTGGCTACTCTCTGCTTGAGTCTGGTTTACAGAAATCACAGCTTTGTTTATGCATGTGCCCAAACTTGCCTGTTTGACCTTTGAAACTGTGATTATAATATTAATCTATGGGACTATTCTGTTGCAAATCACTTAGGTGGTCTGTATTTCAGAGGATTTTCATTGTGGGACCTCCCTCTTGTCCAGCATGATGTTCTGTTATTGTTAGTATATTCTACATTGAAAGCTAACTCGGAGTGGCGTTTCAGTACATCTTGTTGTCTGGCTGGTTTTTGTGGGGGTTTTTTTGTGTGTGATGGAGCTGCAGCTAGGATAGCACTGTGCTACTGTCTGTCCACTTGCACTGAATTTTGTATAACTTTGTTATAAAGTTGCTTAGCTACAGAAAAACTTGGTACAATACCTTTGCATGCAGATACAAACTTCAGCCCGCAAATCCTCAGTGTCCTGTGGTGTAGCTAAATAGTGTTATTCCAGTTTGCAGGTGGGGAGACTGTATGTGTGAAAGCCACACAGACACTGGCAACAGAACCGGCATTTATTGAGGAGTTCCTGTTTTACACCCTTCTGCTTGATGTCTAGCCCTTGCAGCATTCCCCTGCCTTATGTTTAAGGGGGGTTGTGATGGATCTTGAATAGGGAGAGAAGAACCTGGCATTCTGGCACTAAAGAAACTGTGTCCTGTCTGTCGTCTTCAAGATTAAGAATTGGGGTTTTTCCTCCTATTTTCCCCTCTTCTTCCCATGTTGCATCCATTTCTACTTTTTTACATGTTGTTGCCTTGTTCCATTGTTTCGTTCATTTTCTCAGCTTTCCTCTCTGCTCCATTTCTTTCCATTTGTCTCTGTCACCCATTTCAATAAACTATTATATTCATTACATAAATACAAGGGAGACCTTTTTCTCAGAAAAGATATGAAAATTCTCCCTCTCATAAATACACAAAATGTGGAAACCATCCTCAGGACACAGAGCAGGAGGGAGTCTGCTGACTTCCAACTGCAAGACCTCATTAAAATTAGTGGATTCCCTATCCTCTTTGCATAAGGAACATTGCTATTTGGGCTGGCTTCCACAGCAACATCTGGGCCACTGATAACATCAGTACTGGAGCATTGCTAGGTGAGCTCATGTTTTGTTAATGAAGTAATCTACTGAAAGCACATATATCATTTTTTAGTACCACATACTTTACTGCAAAGTGTCGTACTACTATTATAGGAGCTTTCCTTTGCAAGTGGGACATAAAGAATTTTGTTATAGTTAATAATATGCTTAGCTTGAATTGCATGGCATGCTTAAGAAATGCCACCTAAATTATAAAATTTTAAGACTTAAATACTTTGGTAGTTCAATGCATTAATTGAGAGATACACTGAAAAATGGCTTACTAGAACACCTGCTATTCTTGGTAGCTTTGGTGTTACTAAATATTCGGTGTGCTAGTATTGGTTTTTTATATATATATATATATATAGTGTGTGTGTGTGTGTGTATAATATATATATATTATATATATATAGTATATATATATATATATAGTGTATATACACACATATATATATAGTGTGTGTGTGTGTGTGTATATATATATAGTGTGTGTATGTATATATATATATATATATATATACACACAAGTTGTGAGTGATCCCTCTGCTGAGGTAACTAAATAATAAAAGTGATTATGATCACAAACATCTGACCTTAGCATGTTCTGGAATAAGCAAATAAAGTTTGGATGGGATATACTGGTAAGATGTGTTCATTCAAACTTCATTATGAAATCCAGGCATCAAAGGAGGAAGAATGAAAACAGAGACAATTTCAGGTGTGGATTGAAATTTCTCTCCTTAATAGCCTCTGGACTGCGAGTGCAGTTGCAGATCTCTTGAACAGTCCAGTATAGTCCCTGACTGTTGTTGTGTTTTGTCTTTTTTTTAATTTGCAAGCTAAATATTCTTGTGGCTTTTCTATCCTCAGAACTAGTGGTGAGTGTTCAGACAGCCAGAACACTCTTAAATGAGGCTACAGGTGTGTGGAAGGGAAAGTAATATTGGCATAAAATATCCAGCAGCTTTGAGACAGGTTCCAAAAAGGGTTTCCACTAAGACCAGAGAATGCATAAAGAGAAGTGATAGAAGTAATCGATGAGTCTTTCTGATTTAAAACTTTGTTCTTAAAATATTGAAGCTATTGGAGATTTCTGAGTTTCTGAAATATTAGCCTGCCACTGGTCTGAAAGTGAAAACTTCCCTGTTTGCCATTGTTTGGCTAATGATGAGAGGGAGTTTTACTGATCTTTCCCATGTTGCTGGGCTGGATAGGCAAGCACTTTGTAATTGAGCTGTGGCAGTCATTTGTAATGTGTAGTGTAGGAAAGGTGAGCAGACCCCATCTCCTTCCCCTATTCCCCTCCAGGAAGTGTTGGAAAAAATACAGTAGTGTTGTTGTGTTTGCTAGCAGAACGTGCACGGCCTTGCATATTAAGGCAGGCACTTAGCCAGGAGCTTTGAATTATTGTACCCTGACATTACCCACTGTAACTTTTAGCACTCTGGGCCCATTACTTTGGCTTCCTGCCCAGTAATGTGCAATTTCCACTTACATAAGAAGATGTAGCAGGAGTAATGACTCCTTGGAGGAGATGTTTTCTTTTGCAGCAAATCAGCCCAGGGCCAGCAGGTGTAAGTTCATAGACACAGTCCAATAATGGCAGCCTGCACTGTTCTCCTCTGTTAATCCAGCAGTAGATGGAAAGGAACAGATCTGCCTTTGCAAATTTTCACTATCCACTGACTTAATTGCAAAGTCAAGCTCTTGTAAATGGCCATGCAAAACTCTGTGATTTTCCTTTTTTTTCTTTTCCAGGCACCCCAGAATGCACATCAGAACAGGGCTGATGGATGCCCATCTCTACTGTCTGAAGAAATATGTGGTAGACTTCCTTGTAGAAAACAGGTAAGAAACCAAGCAGTACACAAGGTAGTAGCAGGTGTTTGCATTGACATATGGTTCATACCAGAGTTTTTAAAGGAAGATTTGTTTCATTAAATGGGCTAGCATAAAATAGAAATGTAAAAGAAATGAGTTTTCAAAGTGCTTTAACTGCACTAAAAAGAATGCCGAGCATTATGTCCAAGTTTCTTATTTAGACCTTTAAAAAAAAAAATCTAATAACAGCATAAGTGAAAGCTAAAATTTTTGCCTCTTTTCTTCATCCCTTGTTTTCCTAATGTATCTGTGCTTTTTGGATGCTCATTTCACCAGGGCTCCCCCATTGTTAGGGCTGTGAATACATTTCTGACCTTTGATTTCCCCCACCACAGTCTGTTTTGGCCTTTGCAATCACCTTTTCTCTCCCCCTTCACATCCACCATCACTGCAGGTGGGCTATCTCTGTAGCATCCTATGTTTTTAGCTTGTGATGTTCCTCTGTCAAAACTCTGAGACCACCCACTGAGAGTAAGAAAAACATCCATTTATGGAAGTGGAGAAGGATCTTAGTTATAATACTTCATGAAACAGACCAAAAAAAACCCCTGTTTATCTTTAAAAAAACAAATAAATGAACAACCCCCCTCACAGTAAGTAGTTCAGTTTTGGAATGATGTCCCATTCCTAGACTTTTTGTAGCGCTCTCATGCCCATTACATATATTGAATGCTCACTGAGTTCTCAAAGAGTTTTTCTCCCCTTTTAAGTAAGATGAAAGATAAAGGGACTGACTAGGTGTTGTGGTCATAGTGCTTTTCCTTAGCACATAAACTGACATGTGAAAAAACGTTGGGGGTGGGGGGATTTGCGGTAGTCTTGACTGTATACAAATCTGGTGATACAGTTGGATACATCATTGAAGGAGCTCTTCCAGAATAAGGTTCTGTGAGTGAGTTAAAATTAAGTAGAAAATCTGTGTTAACCCCCAGGGCAATTTCTTACCATGCATAAGAATAAAGCTTATCCGATACTTTGGCTGGCACAGGGGGGCATTGTACAAGTCATGTTAGTTCCCATTTGTATATGGGAACATGTCTGAAAGGTGAGAAAGCTTCAGGAGCAGCAGATGCTTTAAATCTGGAATAAGCCATTTATTCAGTGTATTTTAGAAAGTCGGTGACAGTTTGGACTTCTTGTGTTTCCTGTGGTAGCATGAAGCAGTGTTTACACCTTTCTTTTGTCATAATACAACATGTAGGACTCATTTCTTTAAATCTTAGCCATCTAGTTTTGCTGGGAATAGACATTTCCAGAATATTACACATTTCACACATTCAGTTCTTTTTCCCTGGTATTTCATGCTGTTTTGAATTTAGATCATTAGGTCTGTGGGACAAGGATGGTCTTTGTCAGACATGCCACAGTGCACGACACAATGAGACCTCTAAGTGTAAATAGTGGTAACTTCAGATTTCAAGGCGTTATGCTATTTCCATTGAAACTGGTGAGATCTTTGGCAATGTCAGTAGCAGGACTTTACCTTGTATTAACCAAAGCCAGCAGAGTGAAATCCTGCTCTGAACTCCTCCAGTTGCCCCCAGGTCTCCCTAGAAGAAGTCTACTGACTTTTTGCAAGTATGACCAGTTGTTTTTTTGTTTTCTATAGAGAGGTCATTCCCTGTCTTCACTGTTTTATGAAGCTGTGCTGCTTTTCCATGACACTTTCATGACAAATACATAATTACAGCAGCTAGACAGCATTCCTTAAGACCTGATAGCAACATCTGGCTTACTAATGGCAGGTAGCTGCTTCATTCTCTTTTACACACATGCTGCTTATTCAGTCAATTGAGAGAGAGAGTCAACTGCAAGTAATGTGCTTAACTGGTAAATCTGGGGAATGGGACTTTTGCCATGAGGAATAACTTGGGCTTTCAGGCTCCTGGCATTGGTGGGCATTTGCAGCTTGTTTTTCTTCTCTGAGGAAGGGGAGGACAGTGCATACCCAAAGATCTTTCCATGTTTGGCAGCAATGTGCCAGGACTTTTGGTAGACCCTGTGGAATATTTTTGCCTCAAAAGTACTGACATATACATAATTGTTTGGGTTTAAGGATTCTTTTTAATACTTTGTTTTTTAGTCTAGAGAGAACCTACAGTAAGATTTTGCCTCTCTGCAATTCCACACCAGGACTGGAGAAGCTCAGATGCCTTGTTTAAGCTGTGCATGTTTAAAACTAACAGCAGGGACTGAAGTGAACAGTGAAGCTCTTGTACAGTGCCAGGAAGTACTGACACAGTGTACTTCCTCAATATTACAATATTTACATTGTGTTAATATTTTAACAGCAGGGTTTGATGGCAGGCAGAACACCTTTTTTCATTGTTTGTAGCTCAGTGAAGCATTTACATTTTTTTTCAGATTTTATTTTGACATACAAAAGCAGAAAAGACGTTGTCCAGCAGTAAAAAATTCAGATCCTACGGCTGGCTATAGCTCACTCTTTTGCAGAGGAAAATTATGATTACTTCCAGGTCAAAGAATTACATGAAAAATAATGTTGTTATGTATGTGGGATCTGTTGCTTCAAATGGGATAAGAGCCCAGCGTAGTCCCAGCTTAGCTGCAAAGATCTGGCAAGAAGTAGCTTTCCCCAAGTGAATGTAGTTTGTATATAGCTGCACCTGTAAGGATAAATTGCATTCCTCCACTTTGATCGGATTAATATATGCATTGTATGTAAAGTCCAAAGTCACTAGCAACTAATATGAAAACAGGGAAAAGAGAATGTGAAATGGCTAAACCTTTGTTTGGTCCAAGTATATGAATCTTGCTTTAGGATTTGGGACAACTTTGTTACATGACACCTCTGGAAAAAGGCTGAATTTATTGTTCAGCTCCAGAATGGAGTCGTGATACCAAGGTTTTATCATCAGCTTGGCCACTGTCTTGCTTTGTGGTACTAGGCAGGTCCCTTAATTTTTCTATGCACTTGTTTCCTCTTCTGGGTGGGATTGTTTGGAGAATAATAAGTGTGTGTTTGGCAGCAGTGAGATTCTACTACAGGGGATGTTAGGAGAGGTCAAAATACTGTTTGGTAGTCTGTAACTCAGTTCGTAGTCCTTTAATACATTTTTATGAACTATTTTAAAAAGACTGAATAGTAGATTCTCCTGCCTGAAGTTTTATTGCACTACAGCAAACCACACAAATTCTTGAGTTTTAAAAAGCAGAGATCACTAGTGCCTTTAAATAAGAGTCAGAGGAAATGGTCTGTTTATTAGAACCCTGTCAAATATGTATGTCCAGACAAAAATAAAAAATATCACGCCCCTAATGTTGTTTAAACCTGGGGAATTTCTTTTTGGGGGAATTAAACTGCTTTCTTTTTCCTCTCCTAAGAGGAAAAAATGCATTTTGGCAGTTAATATCCCCATCCCCATCTATCTCTCATCCACTAGTTCAACACTGCATCTTAGTGAAATTGAGTCTTCAAGGGTATGACAGTCCTACCCTGTCCAAATTTACCAAGGTCAAATGCTTGTGGTTCCACAGTGATTTGGGGAACAGCTGAAGAAATTCTTACCCCAGCAGTCTGTTATTCTCTGTGGCGGGAATTTACACCTTCCCTTCTCTCCACACTCCTGCATCACTGGGGCAGGTTGATTATCTGAGTGCTCCTTAATCAGCTCCAGTGCACTGGTAGCCTCTGCCCCGGGGTTGCCAGCAGGAGAATTCAGAGCTCTGCCCTGGGATGGACATCTTCATCCCTGCATCCGCAGTGGATACCCAGCGCTGACAACTTCTGGGTCTGTTCCCACTAGATTTGCAAGAGGTCACAGACCATACCCTGCTACCAACCGGATTTATCCCGTCTGAACAGGGACTGTGACCTTGATGTGAACAAGGTGCAGCTTGTTTGGGCTGAATTTTCTGCTGATTATAACTGTCTCTGGGGTTTTTTGCTGCAGAGGCCTTTGGGTCTTCCCCAGGTTCTTTTCTGCATCAATGAAGTTAGAGTTGCTGAGATTGGTCTTTGGTTTGGTGGATGTACCGAGTCTGCCGAATTGTATCACATCTTTGCATGGGAGGCAGGTCAGTTAAAAATCTGATCTCCCTGTATTCCAGTGAGAGCTTTTCTTTCCTAAACATTTCCTTTTTCAGAATAAAGCTAACCTGAGGATCTTATAGGTGCTGCACTTTGCGGCGTGGGGAAGACGGACAAGTGCTGGCCGTGTATCTTGCAGGAGCTGCTCTGCCAGCACAGGGCAGGGATAGTTGAAGGTGAACACCTGCACCGCATGATGAACTGCACAATATTGCTTTTCTTAAAACGATCATTACGTGAGCTGAGCCAGCAGGCTAGACAGAAGCAGAGGCTGTAGCTGGCTGGGGGCACGGCTCCACCCCACAGCTGGCGGGCCTCACACCCCTGGGGTGGCAGCCAGCACAGTAGCCAGTCCCTTTTTTGGCACTCTCCTGAGTGCTAGGTTGGAATCCTGCCTCGCTGCTGCATTCAGGGCAGATGGAAGAAGAGAGTTCTTATTCCCTTTCCCCTGTGAACTTCATCTGTAGTAGAGGGCAGGATCTAGGCCTGTGCTCTGTGAGCCTGGCGTGTTGCACAGGCACGCACTGATATTTCTTTACTGTGTGCTGACAGTTTGCTTGCTAACAATCCCAGCAAAGCTGCTAGCAGAAGAAATGTGATCAAAGTGAAATTGCATGGTAGTTTGTGTTCTGTTTTTCCAGAATATTTCTAAACCTCTAGCCTGATGCAATTAAGATACCTGATTTGGGGGAGGGCGAGGAGGGACATAGATATAAAGCAACCCCTTCCCCTGTAAAGTTTTAATGTGGAAAATTCAAACTTGCTTTGGAAATTTAAGTGTTGAAGATGTGTGTATGTCTATATATCCTGTGTATATGCTTAAAAGCTTATGTAATAGTGTTATGGTTTAAGCCCAGCCAGCAACTAAGCACCACACAGCCGCTCGCTCACTCCCCCCACAGTGGGATGGGGGAGAGAATCAGAAGAGTAAAAGTGAAAAAAACCCCTCGTGCGTTGAGATAAAGACAGTTTAATAGGTAAAGCAAAAGCCGCATATGCAAGCCAAGCAAAACAAGGAATTCATTCACTACTTCCCATCACCAGGCAGGTGTTCAGCCATCTCCAGGAAAGCAGGGCTCCATCACACATAATGATTACTTGGGGTCCTCCCAACACTAACTCCGAACATCCCCCCCTTCCTCCTTCTTCCCCCAGCTTTATATGCTGACCATGACATCATATGGTGTGGAATATCCTTTTGGTCAGCACAAATATGCATTTATAATATATGTATGCATGAATGGCACAGATGACAACATTTGTTATATGTGTAGCTGAAACCTGTAGACATGTGGAGGCTGCCATTTTCACCTCTCATTGAGGTAGACCAGAAAATCCGAAGCCAGATCAAGGTTGCCTAAAACAAAGCAGTATGTGGTCCTACGTATTAAGTTACCTCCCAAAAATGACTTTTGTCAAATTTCATCAGTGCAGAGCTTGTCATGAATATGCTACTCAAACCTTAGTTACAGGTTGGGCACATAAAAAGCTACATTTAAAAATACTAACTTGCAAAGTTAAGCACTTGGCAGTTAGGTGGTGCCACAGCTGAGGCTCCCTGTGCAACCTTTGGCTTCTGTATGTGCCACGTATTATGGTACAGTCTCCAGTTACATGACTTTGTACATTTTTTTTTTCCCTCTGTGACCATTGCTTCATCTGTTGCCTGAGATGCTCACTGAAGGAGACACTGTTCAATATTGTATGTGACTTCTGTAGTTCAGGTGAAGGCCACCAGCCTTACTTGCTGCTCACTGTTTAAACCCTGTTCTGAAGATAAGGTAAATAGTTTCCTTTTGGATTCTTGGTGCTCATCACTGATACTATAATGCTCTGCACGCACTTCATTAACTGTCTTTCCAGAACCCGATTAGTGAAGTAGCAGTCTTTCCCCATTCTGAAAGGGGGAAACTAAGGCACACAAGAGCTGAAGTTTGAAGCATCTTTGTCTTAAGTATGCCATTTTTCAATTCTTAATGTTATACAGAGAGCTCTTAATGTTGAAAGAATCTTTTCCATTGATGATAGCTGTCACAGGGTGACACTGATCAAATCAAAAGCACACAGTCAGTGGCAACCTGCAGAAATTAGATTTACGTTCTGCATTCAGCAGCATCTGTAAACTCCTCTGACAGAAGGGAATTTAAAAAAAAAAAATCAGTTCTTCAGGCATCATTCATTTGCCTTAAATATTAGCAGTTCTTTTCTCTTCTTGCAGCCCTCTGCCTTGTACATTTAACACACATGTTCTAACAAATGAGGCAGGCATTCTTCTGCCTCATTACACAACCTTGATTCATCCCCAGGGCATAGTCCATCTTTACATTGGGTGAAGAAGAGATTGAGATTGGGGAGAGAGGAAAAGTAGGTGAGTGTGTTTTTAAGGATTGTATCATAATGTGTACACACAAGGTCTTAATTATTAAGGTTGTATAAGCAACATAGTTCTAGCTTTTCTTAATTTGAGTGCCCAAACTGTTACCCTGATGTTTTTTTAAGTGTGTGTATATATATTTAGATGTTACACTTTTAGAATTAATCAGTGAGGCTACTGTGACTCTTGCTAATGGAGTAGCTGTTATCAACATAGATTTATCACCTTTCAGGTCAGCCACCAGAAGGAGAAGGGGTGCTCTAAATTTCAAAGAATATCCAGCTCAGCCTTTGTAACCTTGGCCTGGAGCGTACTCTGTTACTTTCTGGAGTAGTGCATGAGCAGTCCAGTTACCTTGCTGAAAGAGAGAGAGAATGGAGCATGCCCAACATAGAAGGACGAAGGACTCAAAAAAAATTTAGCTGCAAAACAGGTCTCTTCCAAGCATGTGCAAACAGTGTTTTTTCAGACTTAGCTTGATGTAGTATGGGCACTTTTTATGTTTACAAATGTAATGCCCTGATGAAAAGACAGACTTGTGCCAAATTGCAAGCATGGAAGTGCAAGAGCTTTTCAGCGGAGCAGTTGAAATATTTTTAACATGGACAAAACAAAGTACTTTTCCATAATTTTGTTCTTGGAAATAGCTGAGACATTTTTGATGAAGCTATCCAAAAAAAATCAGCTTGAGGCAAACACCTGGCATGGGTAATTTCAGCCGAAACAGTTAAACTTTGGCAAAGTTTACAAACAGGTGAAGACAGAAACTTACAATAGGAAATGCTAGGCAATTTATCTATATGCACCCCAATTGCACTGCCTCTGAAAGCCAGTCATCTCAGTTTTTCTGAAGGCAGATGCCACTGTGTGTTCGCTCAGATGTTATGGCTTCTCTGTTACGCACCAGAGTGGCAATTGCATTTTCTAACATAAGGAGATCTTTGGACTTCATTTCAAAACACTATGTCTGTATATCTGAAACAAAGTTGATAGCACATGTCTTCCTCTTATACGTTAGAACATTTTACATACTTTTGTGGTGTCCTTCCCCCTTTTTCCTCCCCCTCTTCCTCCTAAAAGCATGGTAAAATTTGTATTGTGTTTAGTAATGTGTTTTGCAAATCACCATTTTGTCCTGAATCTAGTACTTCTAAATTGTTGGGTGTACAAAAAGTCACCTGGGAGCTGGGCAGCTCTGTTTGTGGCCAGAAGGAATGATGCATGGTACTGGAAAGGCAAGAATGATAAACAGCAGCACTGTGGTCACTTCTAAAGGTCTGAGTAAGTGTTTGCAGTGCCTTGTCCTGGGAACACTGCATGCTAAGGTCTTGCTTGCCCCCAGGGAAATCCACTTTCCCTGGGGAGCCCTCCTCTCAGGGTGCGCGCTAGGAGAGGCTGAGCCAGAGCTAAGGAAACAAATCAGCTCTTCTGCAGTTCTTCCAGTGCTAGCTGGAGAGCTGCCTGCCAGAATTTGCCAGTAGAGACACTCTTCTCTGAACTGAGCAAATTTGCAGTAAGCTTTATAGCCAAAGTCAGTATGATTTGTTTGCAAAGTTAAACACTGGGTGTTTTTTTTTTTTGAACTGCTGAAATAAATAAGAGCAAATTGTGTGAGGTCATAGCGCTCTGCCTTTCCAAACTGCTTCAGCTGCAATCCCAGAGCAAGCTTCTCTTCTCGGCTCCCTTCTGCTCTGTCCGGAAAGCCTCCGCTGGGCCAGCACTAGGAGGGGAGAGGAAAGTTTGCTGTCTCAGTGCTCTGTATTCTGAGATCTGTGGCTGTGAGAAGAGCTGCAGTGGAGCCACCCTTCTCCTCCCCGATAAAAGGCAGGGGCAGTATGAGATCTTTGAAAACTGGAGGTGCGAGTGACTGGCTCCGAAGCTCTTGCTTGGATGGCTGTGTGCTATGCTGTACACAAAGGCCCCTGCAGGTTTATATTAAGGTGCTGCCCAGACTAAACCAGTGCATTTTTTCTTTTTCCCCTCTAAATGCCTTTTTATCATTCAGGCTGTCACCTGTGTTTCCTGGCAAGGGCTGCTGGCTGGGGGAGGTCTGGCAGAGCTGAACACCCAGCTTTGGTGGTCTTTGTGTGGCTGTCTGAAAGATGGCTTAAAACAGAACCTGCTCTGTGAATACCTGCGAGTTAACATGTGTCAGCCGTGTGGCTGGAAGGTTTCTCCTTTGCTGTAAAGAGAGAATTTTATAATGAATACTTTCCTTGTGATTAAAATGGGTAAATAAACAAATAGCTCCTACAGGAAGTATACTGTGTGAAGACAGGGCAAATAGATTGTAGCTTTCCAAACAAGGAAAAGAAAAAGAGGGGGAAACCAACCAACCCAAGCTCCTCCTTAGTGCATTTAATCTATTAGAATGTGAAATGGCAATTTATCTTTCCCATTTCCTTTCCTTGTCAAACATATCCAGCTGTTGGAGCTTTCTCTGCTCCTTACTAGAAATGCCAAGACTTGAAATTTGTTGATGTCCTCCTCCTCCAGAGTATCATTACCGTTATCATCTTTCCATGGTACCAATCAAGCTCACTCCTGAAAACCTCAGGAGAAAAAACCCTAATGATCCAAACTAGATTTAAACAAATTATGATTTTTAGTAAATCAATTCTGTAGTAAATAAAATTCCCTTTCCTGTTAGCAGACTACCTGGGAGCAGACATATCTCTGGATGTGCTGAATTGGAGCTGATTAACTTCATGAATAACTGCGAATCTTTCTTTTTAAGACCATGATATACCATAGTGGCCACATGCCTGAGATACTTGAAGCATGCTTGGTCACAGCACAGTGTTCTGTGCATGCAAGCTGCTCCTAATGCAAATTTTTGTAAAGTAAATGTTAAAATTCATTAATTTAGTCCTCTAACTATGATTTACAGCATCAGATAATGACCCTTTGGATTCCCTATGAAAAGTGAATGTAGGGAGGACATGAAAAAGGTCATTCAAATGTCAATGCAAATATTATAGAATCATAGAAAAATTTAGGTTGGGGAGGGACCTCTCGCAGTCTCTAGTCCAACCTCCTGCTCAAAGTAGGGCTAACTTTTATGTTGCTCAGGGGTTTTTTTTTGCAGTTGAGTTTTGAAAATCTCCAAGGATGGAGACTGGGCCTTGTCCCAGGACCATACCACTCACTGAAAAGTTGTTTTCTTTATGTCCCAACTGGAATTTCCCTTGTTGCAGCTTGTGTCTGTTGCCTCTTGCTCTTTTACTGTGCACCTCTTGGAAAAGTCTGGCTGTCTTCTGTATCGCTTCACTTTTGGTAGTGGAAAACTGTAATCAGATCCCCCTGCAGCCTTCTCTTCTCCAAGCAGAACAAGCCCAGCTCCCCCAGCTTCTCCTCCTGCGTCATGTGCTCCTGGCCCTCTTGGTGGCCTCAGCTGGGCTTGCTCTGATCTGATAATAAACATTAAAAATTGTTAACTGTTTTTTCTGCTATTTCACGCAGTTGCAGTTTCCTTGGGTAGCCTTCAGTCAAATTGACTTTTGTCTTCATATGAGATGTGGATTTTGAACCACGGAGGAATGATGATTCTTTTATCCATCTATGTGTGCTTTTTTTCTTTTTTTTTCTTAAATCATTGCCACTTGAACAAGTATCATCGTAAGCATTCTTTCATCAGTGCAGTACATTTTCTTCCACACAGCACTACTCGCATGTAAGATAATACTTGGGGTGAAATTATTATCTTACCTTGCTGGGCATTTCCCTGTGAGGATACAATCCTTATATGTGATATCATGGCATATTTCTCTTGCAGTAGAAAACATGATTCTCCTATATTTTCTGTTCTGTTCGGATGAACTGAATTTCTCCCCAAGATTGTGAAACTTTCAAGAATTTTCAAGAAAATGTTTTCCTTTCTTACCCTCTCTGGTTTGCTTCTAAATCTCTTCTCTTCCATACCGTTTCAGTCACTGACTGATCCTTTGGAAATGCTGAGAGTCCCCTTTTACTCATGAGTTGAATTTTTGGGAAGGAGAGAAAATAGTGATTGTTTCCCTACTATTCCACTTTTCATAGTTTTTGTACTCTAGGTGTTAGTTCAATGTCAAATTTTGTTGTGCCTTAGCCAGTCAAATGAACCATGAACAATAATAAAGATGTCTATAGTACTGTTGCTGACTTTATTATTGCGTTGAATTATGGTGATGGGAGACTTATAACTTCCTGCATATAGAAGGGAGAATAAATGCCACTAATGATGATAGGGCACACATGCCTGAATAGAGCAGCTGAGAGGTATCTTCATTAAGTCAGTGAATCATCAATAGATAACAACATTTTAAGTAGCTAGAGTGTGAGGTAAGGGCCAATCTTAGAACACAGTCTTGAATCAAAGTGGACCAACTACAAATTGCTTCACTCAAAGTGAAAAAATAAAAGGGAGTATAACATTTTAAACAGCCACAGGACAGTCTATGAGAAATGCTGAGGGCTGTCTAGTTAAGTTACCAGTTTTGAAGAAGTCAAAGATGTGAATGTGGAGGAGAAGTGACATTTCCCTAAATCAAAGATGCAGAGATGAACTGTAGCGCACACAGCATTTTACACCAAACCTTTCTGGATTAATACCACCTGGAAAGAACATTATGAATAAAAGTAGGCTTGTGAAGAGAGATGGGATTCATTGGCCAAACAGCTTCCTCTTAAAGTTCTTCAAGAAAGGGTAAAGTCACAAAAAAAGTTCAGTCTTATCACAGGACAGTAGAACGTGTTGAAAATGCCACAGTAAAGAGAACAGAAGAGTTGTCCTACAGGGAGGAGTGGAGCAAGGATTAGTAATCAATAGTGAGGATAGGAATTAATTAAGGTAGAATGATTGCTGGGGAGAAGGATGTAGAAATGGGATTTGTACAGGTGGAAGCAGGACTGAATTACACAACAGAGCTTCCAGTTTATCTCCCAGACTGCTGAAAGAATGGGCATGTTGTTAAGTCAAACTGAGAATGGGTCCATTTGATTGCAGACCACCAAGCATGGTATCTGCATGGAGAAACAGAGCAGTGATGTGGACATCTACAGTGCCTTTAGTGCAGCCTCAGTGGAGCAGGGAAAAGAAGGAAAGAGCAAGGAAAGAGCAGGAAAGAGAAGGAAAGAGCAAGGAAAGAGCTTACCCACATGAAGCTACAGCCACATCTACATTTTTTGACACATGTTTTATACAGACAAGTCTGAAGCATTGATCTATCTAAATATATACTTGTGCATCTAAAGTTTACATAGTTCATCAGTTTTATGGATACACATCAACTTTATCAAATGCATCATATGCATGTGTTTGTTTAGGTAAATTATCAGAATGCCTCTGTTCAATGCACTTTTCAGAAAAAGAGCCTAATTTCAAAGGCATTTAGAAAAAAGTTGGTAACTCAGACACAGATGGCTGCAAAGGCGGAGGTGGGAGAGAATGGGGAAAGATGAGTTCTGGCAAGGAATCACATTTGGTGCAGGTGCGCTTGTTTTAGAAGAATGGGATGCTGTCTGGGAATGAATGAGATCCATTCCTCAGCAGCATGTACAACCTGCCAAACACCCTGGGTGGCCTCCGACGGCCTCGGAGACTTTTGGTCAGAGAGAAGTTCTAAAAATGTCTAAACTTGCTGGCATTCCCATGCAAAAGCTGTATTAGTCGGGAGCTGCGGGGTGTTCCTGGCCGTTTGGCAAGTGGGCAGAGTTAAGGTTACTTAGATGACCCTAGCTGAGCGTGCGCACGCTTTCAAAGGATTTGAGTATGTAATTGAGGAGTTTTAATTTCTGTGGTCAATTTTTCAGAAAGCTGCCTTGTTTCCCAAAGGGTTTTTTGGCAGAAGTGGAAGTTAGATCCCTGCTCCTTTAAGTGCATCCAGACTTGGTGCAACTTGAGAACAGCTTTTTATGTGGTTTGCATCCATGCCATCCCTTCCATACTTTGATCTGGATCCTCTCTGCATTATGGCGTCTATGACTGTCACTTGCGTGTCGTCTTCTGCTTTCCCTCCATCATCCAGAATGTAGGGACTTTGGTGGTGATTCTGCAGTTTGGGGAAGTCATTCATAAACTTGAGCCTGCAAAGCAAAGCTGTGCAGTTGTACCGTCTTGCTCTGCAGTGGCTTTTGAAATATTATCACGCACGCTCTTACGAACGTTGGGAGTAGGTTGCTGTCAGACTTGAAGGTTTTGGTTAGAAAATAGTATGGAAAGACAAATGAAGCACAAATGCAGTCATGTGGAATTACCTTTTAGTAGAACATTTCTCAAAGTTTCCTTGCCTTCTCCATAGGCTTTTAGCTCCAAAAATAATAAGAGACACTGACAAATAAGTAATTAATATGAAATTGGGGGGGATGACAAATACATTTACTCTTTTTGTGATAGAAATTTTGAGAATAGAACAGGACAAATAGAACATAGCAAGAAAATAACATCTGTTTGATGCTGTGATTGGTGTTGCAGGTTATTGAATTAAGCACAAGTAATTGCCTGGTAGTTTATTGGCCTGCCTGGTTACTTTGGAGTTTTCCTTTATTATAATTGGTCTTGGGTACACCAAACAAAGACAAAAAGACTACTGCAAGATATGAGAGCAGAATTAACCTTCTGCAGGGATGTGGCACAGCCTATAAATTTATCATTTGATATTTTTTCCTTTTGTACATAGTCCTTGTCTGCTTCCTCCACATTCTTAACATGTCTCAGAAATTCCAGCATTTTTAGCAGTGAATCAGTGAGAAGAAGGGGAAAAGGCCTGTAATTGCTTTTTCCATTGTGCTTGTTAAAACCGCATTGTGGGAAATGGACCCAAACACTGTCTTTTAAGTGGTGTTGAGTATGAGGCAGGTGGTATTAACTCAGGACTGCATTTACTCTTTTCAAATCTCTTTCCTGTTTCCTTGAGGAAACATGCCTGGTGTATATATGTGGCAAGGGCTGTTTGCCTGCCTCTTGCATTGACATTTTAATTTGGTCCATGATATAAATATCATTTCCCTAATCCCCCTTGCCCTGACCCTGTTTTGTCTTTTCTTCAAAGTGAGTTGACTTTTTTTTTCTTTAAGGAGGGGGGAGGAGATGGGAATGGTGGCTGGCTGCTCTAGTTTGGAGCATTAAATGCTCGGGAAAAAAATCTCAGAGTAACTGTTGTTTCTTTCTTTGTATTCACATGGAAATTTTTAATCTCCATCAAAGGATCAGGAGAAAATAATGTTGAGATTCAACAAGAGAGCTCCCAGCTTACATGGAATTTTTAAATGTTATTTGGCTTTATCCTTTAAGCGATGAGAACCATGAACTATGTACCTACAGGGTTCAGAATTAACTTTTCTCTTTCTTCCAACACACCCTTTTTTTTTTCTTTCTTTCTCCCTCCCTTTTTCTTACATCTTTATTGTTCTGCATAAACATGCAACTTCTTTTTGGCCAAAACTATAAGTGCCTTAGGATTTGTTTAGTTGTATTTATGTATACATTTCTAACATTAATTATAAGCACCAGTCTGAAATACAGCCTTGTGTTCTCCTTTTGATGTGATCTGAAGAATCTCTGTTGAAGGCCATGGAGCTAAGATCAGAACCCAATCCCACTGTGTGCTTGCATAGTCGTACAAGAACTAACATTAGCCTCTTAAAAAAAAAAAAAAGGGCAAAAGTAGGTATAAAAGGGCTAATAATCTGCTTGTTTGTAGTGGGGAGTCACAAATACTATCTGCACCTGTAGATGTAGCTGATTGTGCTAATAATGATAGCAAGAGAGACCCCCTGCAACTAGCCCATGGAGAGTAACAGCAGATTTCACAGGTGGGTGCTGACAGCAATGGTAGATTTCATGCTTCATCACAGATTAATAAAACAGGGAGGATATTAAAATGCTAATACTCATTAATACTGCTTTATGGTGTTTAACATTAAACATAGAAAATGAAAATGAATGACAGCCGGTAAATGGAACTGACAGTTGTGTTCAGGGTGTCTGAAGCTAGTGAGAACTAGCTGCAGGAAATAAAAGCTGTGGATGCTCCCATTCCTGCTGTGGGTCAAGCCAAACAGTACCTCCTGGTACCTAGACTTTTGCAAGGTCACCTAAACTTAGACTTAAATAGACGCTTCTATTATTATAAAATATTTGATGACGTTTTTTCTTTACCAGCATTGGTCAGACCCATTATTTTCTGTGTCATATGAAAGACAGAGCCTCCAGCAATACATATGTCTAAGAGCAGAAATCACAGCCCATTGAAGCATAATTGTGAAATACATTTTTTTTTTTTTTTAAGTTTAGGTGGTCAACATTTGTTTTTTTTCCCCAAAACTTTTCTTGTGTTTCAATTGGCTTCATTGTTCTTAATTTCTGACTAAAGTTTCAATAAGCTTCCTTTCATCCCAGAGGCAGCTGCATTTCAGCAACAAGTAAAAGTTGGTCCTCTGTGGGCTGTAATGTATGTAATGTAACATAACATAATACAATATAATATAATATACATAGATACAAACTTAATTCTGCCATATCACAGACTGTTCTAATTTCATTTGTGGTTAAAACTCACTGAAAACTTCTGCGTAGCTGTGTTTAAATATGAAACTTAAAGATCTACAGTATTTTCACCTAATGTTCTTCACAAGTGAAATTTTTTAATTTAGCACGAACTTCATCTGTGCCCTCGCTGTCATGCAAAAATTCCAGGAACACTAGGAAGACGTCGTAATGCACAGGGTCTGAGGATAAAGGGATTCTAAAGGCATGGTACTGATTTCTCTCTGATGGTGATAGTACTTGGTAAAGTTACAGTTGTTTGACCAAGTATCCATTTTTGTACCTTAACGTTTTGGGTTTTAAATAAAATTAACCTTGAATATCCTAGGTTTTGTAATGCCTAGGTCTGTGTCTACAGTCTGCAGAGCTGACTGCAAATGACTGATGTGTGCTCTGAGCTATTAGGTACATTTAATATAGACTTTTCCAGGGGGTTCCTTTGGTTTTAAAAATTTTATCTTCTCTTGAATTCCCAGCTGTTTCTTGCACATGCACCATGAATTTCAACTGCCCTGTTGTCTTCATTTCCCCCACGTATGCACTATCTCTTGCCAGCATCCCCCTTTGTTGTGACCTGCTGTGTGAAGGGAGGATTCCATCCCAGATATAATTCTAATTTTTATATGCTTAAAATGTGATCAGAATCGACCCCTTTCAAAATTGCTGCCATGTCCCATTGTTCTCACGGGACTGAAGCCACATAAGGTGCTCCAGGGATTAGTCCCCCCTTTCTTTAAAGCAGCAATTTAACGGCACTCTCAATCTTTAGCTGTTTAATTGAAAACCTACTACTTTCTGTTGAGGTGAAAACAGACAGATATCACTTCAAAAATCAAATTTTGGGGAATGAAAGATCACAAAAAAGGCTCATCACTTGAGCTGGAATTTATGAAAGCATGTTTATTTTGGCAAATGTTTCTCAAAAGCAGGTTCACTTTTATCCTCTCTACCATCTGGATTTTCCTGTGAGGTGTCAGAGCATGGTTACTCCAATTTGGCTTAGAACTGGATTTCTGCCAAAATTTTGTGTCCCCTCCTCTCCTTCTGCCCACCTTCCCACTTTCTTTCTCCTGGTCATAGTAGATTTTTCCTTATGTTGATCTCAGCGGGTATTTCATTCTTACTTCTTGGTGCTAAAGAAAATAACAAGCTTAGAAACCAGGGTGGTGCCAAGTTTTAAAACCTGAAGAGAATAAAAAAAGACTGCTTTCTTCAGCATATACAGTCTTACACTTACTTCTTCTTAATATAGGCACGTGTGGTTCAGGATTTGATTGTAAGAATTTTTAACACACTAGACCAGAAACCTTTTTGGTTCGTTTTCTCCTGAATCTAGGTTACAGGCTAGTTGGTTCTTCCAAACTCCTGCTAATTTTTTTCTCTCTTGATGAAGGGTCTTCAGTCCTATCCCTCCTTTGATTTAAATTCCTTTCCTAGTCCCAGCCAGATGTTTGGTTTCCCCCGCTGTTGACAGTTAGATAATATTCTCATGCTATCACTTCGTATATCCACATTTGCAAGATCTGTCACAAAAAATTCCCAAATTTTTGTCACTGAGTGCCTTACTGTGTATTTTTTAATACTTTCCAAAGACAAATTCCTTTAATGTTGCATATAAATTCTGCTTAAACAGTTAGCAAAGGCAAACCTTCCTGTTTTTCCTTTTCCAGTAAGAAGGGCGTGTTTCTGAGCCACATCTTATGGATGACCTGGAGATTTACTCCACCTTTGCCAAAGGAATGTGGCTAGCACTTCAGAGAATTGCAGGAAAGCTTGAGGAGTTTGGCCAAGAAAGAGTAAACCATCGAAAACCAGGCAAAACTTTGTTTTTCCCCCTTTCCACTGCTTTCATTTCCTACCTTGTTGTGTTGTCCTCTGCATCAGACTATTTAAGACTGCCAAATACTTGGATATTTTATAGGTAATATATCTTATAAATGCCATGGCCAGCCTCTGAGGGAAACACAGGATTGTCGGTTTTGGATGGAGTATAAAACCCAAGCAGGAAATCATTGCTGAATGGCACAGCTGTGGGCAAACGTTGTAAGCTAGTAAACTGCCCATCTGCACAGCCACACGTGTGTTGTAGCGCGGGGCCAGGACAGCCGTGGCAGAGTGCGCCTGTAAGTGGTTAGCAGGGACAGATTTGGTGATTAAAGAATTAAATGTTTTGCTTCATTAGTTCCTGAAATACAGCTATCTGAAGGTGGTTATAATCTTATTTTCAAGAAGGAGAAGAGACTGAAGACTAAAGCTTTTCCTTGTCTGTAATAAAAAATAAAAGCAGAATTTAAGATCTGGGATGGCTTAGATCCTCCCACTGCAGGATGCAGCGTGTGACACAACCTACAGTTGAGGACTGAAGGAAAAGTTTGTCAAGAAAAAGGAAAACACTGTATTTGTTCATAGGGTGATCACATCTGAATCTGCCCATCAAAGTTAGAGACAGGAAAGACTGTTTTGGTCCTTTTTCTGTTTCACTATCATTGACCTGAACAGGAGCCTGGGCGGGTTATGAGCTGTATGTTTCTTAAAGTTTGAACTTAAGAAAGTTCTTAAAGTTTAAACTGTTTAAGATCCCCCTTTGCTAGAGATTTTGCCAACCAAAATCCCTTTCAGGAGACTCATTCTGGTACTTTCCTTTTTTAATTTAACCTACAGTTAGTTCCTAGTTTTGCTGTCTTCCATTCTAAATAACTCCTCTTTCTTTGCGGGTTATCATTTGTTGAGTTCCTCTAGCCAAGCTCTCTGTGTTAGTTCTCCCAGTCCTTCCTCTGAAGTTTAGCACTTCCTCTTACACATGCCAAGTTTGAGTTCATTTTCTGCATGATTTTCCCAAGCACTATTTTAAATAATCCACAATTCAGTAACTAAATGCAGATTGTTAAAATAATGAAACAACAACAATAAAGCTCTTTTAAGACTGCATCTCAGGCACTCCAACTTTAGAAACGATTGATTTGGGTTTTTTTTTCCAAATACTTTATTGAAAATAAAATTATCTTCTAATAGTCAAAATTAAATGACCAGGGTTATAATCCCATTGTACAGTAGATATTTGTCTGTTGGGGAGGGTTTTTTCTTGATTCATTGTAATGTATAAATCAATGCAAGAGGAAAGACAATCTAGTATCAGGGTCCTTGTTTAAGGCATAGGTGACTTGGGGGCAAGTCCCTGCTTAATCACAAACCCCTTATGTGATTTCTCTGCCTCCTACTATTGGAGTGTCAAAATTAATATAATAAAAGTTGAAATCTGTACACAGGGAAGATGGTATTTCCAGCTGAAGCCTTTGGAAACTTTCTGTTGACTGATGTATTTTGCATTGGGGCACCTAAAGAGCATGAAACTCTTGGGACCTAAACTTGTTAAAACGTATTGATTTCTCTTGGTTAAAGAACTGAGTCTTTAAAATGTTCTTGATGTTTCATGTGAGCAGGAGGACATCGTTAATGTCTGTGTCAAATATTTTCATTTAAGGATCAGGTATTTCAGATATCCTTGAGCATTTCCATTTTTTTTGTCACAAAAGGAGCTTCTTTGGTTTTTCCTCTATAGGCACTTTATGCTCTCTTTTCCTGTCAACTGATGCCATTTTTTAAGCCACATAAAGTGGATTTCAGTTGTTGTCATTAGGGTGTTGGTACTGTTCTACATTCTGCCTGCACACAAGCACGAATTGCGGGGTGGTGCCATATTAAATTATAGGCTTCTCTGTTAAAACATAGGGGAATTAGTTCTAAAGATGAAGTTTTTTCCTTATTTTCAGTCTTCCTTGTATTGTAATGCATTAAGGAAGCACATGACTAGTGGACATTTTCTTAGTGTCAGATATCTCAGAGAATCTGGCATTTTGATTTGTTCTCATGAAAAATGTTGTCTCATAATGTTATGCAAAGAAAATGAAGACATGTAACTTTTAGGATTCATGGACTTCATGTGTGCTTCTCCTTCCCCAGGACAATCACATCTCTCCGGAGTGAACTGATCCCACATCTGGTTAGGAAACAGTTCTCTTCTCCTACATCATTGCAGCAAGGACTAGACAACAAAGAAGAGGACCAAAAGAAAAAAGAACAAGCATCCCTAGGTCAGTACAAGTATCAAAGATTTGATGAAGGTTTTAAAGCTCATATGCTGCAGCTGAATTATTGGGCAGAGTACAGAATTAGCCTGAAACACTAGTTTGGGGATTTTTTTTTTCCTTTTATACTTCATGATAGCAAAGATTATAGTAGATTTCTTTTTCAAACACTACTGTGCATTATATAAATATTTTGTCCTCCCTTATTTTGGTGTAAATCAAGAGCAAATCAGCTAGGTGCTCTGTATTTTTTCTTCTGGAATACAGTACAGGTAAATGCACTTTTGAAAATGTCATTTTAGGAGGGAGTTCCTAAAATTGCGTAGGGCAACAGACTAAGCCTTAACCTCCCTGCACTGAGAACTGGACAGGATCTCAGATCTTGGAATTTATTTTTAGCATTTCCGCTGTCTTCTTGTGTGACCTTGGGGAAAACATTGCATCTGTCCTGATCCCTTGGTTCCCACCTGCAGAATAAAAATAAGCACTTACTCACTACATGTGATAAAATCTGTTAATGATTGCTAAGTATCTAGCCATTCAGATGATGTGAGGCAAAGATTTCCCTTCACCACCAGTATTTTAATAGTATTCCTCTTCAGAAAATATTTCATTAAATCCTGTCTAACTTCATGCATGTGTGTGTTCTCCAGACATTTATAGCTTCATAAAGGAAGATAATAGCTTGCTGAAACCTGCTCCAGATAACTCTTGTTGGAATGATCATAGAGGAGATATGAATGAATCTCTCCATGAAGGAAAAGTGCGCTGCTACGTCCATATAATGAAAGAGGGACTGTGCTACCGAGTGAATACTCTTGGGTTGTATATTGAAGCTAACCGACAGGTGAGAAGAATACAGAACTGCCACGTGGGAATACAGCAATAGTTTATGGGACATTTTAGCCTCCAGGAGTGGCTCCCAGCGATACAGCTGAGGAGTGTGTGGGAACTGAACCAGTGCCATGTTATCTAGGCACATCACCCTACTGGTTGCTGGGTGGGGACATGAGGCCAGGAAACAGTTCTGTCACTAATTTACTCCATAGCTTTGATTTAGCTAAGAAAACCCCCATCCCACACACTCTTCTGTTTTTTGGGGGTGGCAAGACCTGCAGCCAAAGAGCCAGGAAGTGTGGAAAATGAGGCTGGAAGTAGCTTTGATAGATATCTAATCAATGTCCTCAAAGCAAGGTCAGTTCTGACTGGACTTGTCCTTACAGATGTTTATCTAAATGATAATGACAAAGGTTATTAAAGATTTGCAGGAAGACTTAAACTACTCATACATTCAAATTGCCTAATGCTTTCCATTATGAAAGAATTATTTTATGAACAGATTTCACTACAGTGGCACTCCAGGTAAACAGAGGTGAAATATTGATCTGTTGTAGCTTTCACTTTCACAGTACTGAGAATTCATAAAATAAAAGATCACAGGGGAGGATTAGAGAAATACTGTACTAGCTAATGAGCTGATTAAAAGCTTTTAATATGTTGGGGGGAGTTGTTTTTTGTTTTTTTTACTACACTGGCTGATGCAATGTACAAGTTCTCACTTCACTCTGATAGTGATGAATTTGATTGCTATCAGGAGTGGACAGTTTCCTCTAGTTTTGAAAGACCGATAGGGAGTGCAGTAGGGAAAGACTCAAGATTTCTGGAAGTGGGGCTGGGAGAGTGATAAAGTTGTATTGGGAATCCTGGAAGTGGTCACTGCCTTGCCTTTGCTCTCAGACTGAGCTGATTTCTTTTTAATAAAATGAATGGATGAATTTATGCAAATTAGAATTGCAGCATGGCAGAGTGAATTCACACACTGGAGCTCTTTCTCCTTAGTGCTTGTAGAGGAGCATAGAAATAAAGTGATTTTTTTGCAGTTAGAGACATGAGGAAGAGAGGAGGGAGGCAGCACTGCTTTCAGAAAGGGAAAACTTTCCCCAAGAATATCAGAAACAAGTGTGCCCAAAGGGTTAAGGGAGAACACCGCTTGCTAGGGGAAGTGTGCATGTACATTTGGCAGCAGCCACTTCAGTAAAAAGTTATTGAGTTGAGCCAGTCAGACTCCATGTGGGTTTTTTTGTGTTTTGGTTTTTTTTTTTTAACCTAAATATTCTACATTTTGGTCAGTTCAGGAAATGTGTTTGCTCCTGGGTGGTACATAGAATTAGTGTTTTGAAATCACACTGGGGCCTTCAATGTTGGAAAGGATTTTCTTTGAATTTTTAACTTTTCCAGAATGGTAAAATTTCTAAGGAAACTATGTGGAGGTAAAACATAAAATGGAGCTTAATGAGGGGTTGTGAGAAAGGAGTTCCTTTTTTCAGTGCCACTGCATTTTGTTTCTCTTGCTAATCCTCATAAAAGATACACATGTAATTTTATCAGCTTTTTTTTACCTGTTTTGTTGGTCTCTGAGGAAGACTTTTGGTGTCTTATTTGCTCTTATCTTGGTCTTCACAGACCAGATTCTGATTCCCTGGCTGCAAAGCCAGGACCTGTAACTTTGCTGTCCAAGAGGACAGACTCACAGAGCAGTAGCAGTCCAGTCCAGTAGCCGTGGGAAGGAATGGCATCCTAACCCATTGCCCTTCTGGTGAGGAAACACTTTACTCACATCATTTCACTTCCAGCTGGGTTTCTGGATGCTTGCAGCCTGTGTGTGGGCAGGTGGGTTCAGGAGGGAGTTATCTTCAATAGCAGGAAATAGTTTCTTTGTAAGATGAATTAAATCCAAACACATCTTAAACCTTCCCTTGACCCAGGCACTCCCTCTGACTCCTGCCCCCTATCTAACCTTCCTTTTCAGAGCAAAATGCTTGAGCTGGTAGCTTTCTTGGGTCACCCCTCAGGCTGCACTATCATTGACTGATTCTAATAAGGGCTTTGCTCTGACCAGTAAAACCCTTTATTTATTTCACCACACCACCTTTCCACTGAGGAGGGCAAGAGCCTTTCCTCGTTTCTTTCCCTTCCCACAGAGCAACACTGGATAGTAGGAATCTTTCCAACCTATGCTGTAGGTATGCTTTGGTGTGTGTTCCTCTCTTGGATCTATCTGTTGTGGCTGCCCAGCTATGTGTCAGGTGAGGACAACACCCCTTCACCAAGCCAGCATCATCCAGGTGGATTGGCCTAGTTTGCGGTGTTTTGGTAAGCCAGTGGTTTTCTGTAGTGTCTGCACCTTGGACTGAAGGATCTAACCTACTCTTGTTTTTTTAAAAAACAAAGAAAACACAAGTCTAGTGGGAAGGACCATCTTCAAGATGTTAAGAGCTACAGATGTGGAAATGTCTACTGGGGACAACAGGCAGCCTGAAATGATAGCTCAGAGGTGTGAGCTCATCTGAGCTCATCTCACTCACCTGAATGAAGCATCAACTGTGAAAATTCTTATCATATGAAAACCAGCACTATTTATCCATCCTTGCATGCTGGAAGGGAAATGGGCTGGTCATATTATGAATATCCAAACAATTTCCTGCAAGTATCATCTCATTTGAGATCTTGAGATATTTTTTTCTGATCTGATCCCAACTTCTTCAGATCTGTGGGATCTGCTTCTCGAGGTTCACTCCCTAGCCATCAGCCCTTGTTATCCCAGCTTCCTAAGGAAGTTGTTTTACACAGTCGTACTATGTGGCAGCTCCTTTATAGCGGCTTTGGAAATTGCTGGCAACTCTCAGCCAAATTTAACAGAGCAATAGAGATCTCAAAAATGAACTTTCCTGAGAGTTTTGTAAAAATAGGTGCCTGGGTAGAGAAAAGAGAGAGTGCTGCTTCCTCCCCTCAGGCAAACCCAGTTACACCATCACTCTGCTGAGACTCCAGTTGACCTCCCAGATGGATAGTCGGTGCATACATTCTGGCTGGCCAACAGCATGTGTGGAGCTCCACACCAGCCCCAGCACATGCTGCCTCGCACTCAGGCATATGATTTGCCATGACACAGACCTCTTAGCGCTCATGTATCACTTTGCCGCCTTCTGTGTCTCCCGTTTCTTTTACTGCCATCTCTGTCCTACCAAGATGCTTCATACATTGCATCACCTCTGCAACTCTGTACAGCACTGTGTCTGTGCATTGCTGTGAGACTCCCACCTCCCCTGAAATCCCCATCCGTGCTGTCATCGCCTCTTCTGTGGTGTGTGACCTTGGCCCCAGCCTGACGCCAGGAGATGCAGAATGCCTCAGGCTGCTCTTTCACCCAGAAAAGGAGGAATGATGGAGTGATATCCCATCCTCCTACAACGCTGGCTCCCCTTTCTTTTCAGGAGCCAGTTCAGAATTGCTCTCCATGGATTTGTTTTTGGCTACCTCGTGGGCTGTGTCTCTCTCTATTACCATCAGTGCTTTGTCTGCTTATCTAACACCTGTCTTCTCTCTGTCAAGAGCCTTTTCTTCTGCAGCTTTCTACCATCTGGAATAGCCACTTGATCAACTTTAGTTTCTTTCTCCTTAAACATCTGAAATACTTTTTTGTTACCTGTACCTCAGCATGCTACCTTATTGAGTGGGCTGATCATAGTCATTTTTTTATGCCAGTTTACTGGTTTATATTTGATATTACTTGCTTCCCTCTCTTGCATTACTGAATGCTGTAAAACACATTGAGCTGCATTTGAAATGGCAAATGCTGGACATTGTAGTAATGTACAGGTTGTCACCGTGTTCAGCTGGAGGCAGCCTGCTTGCTGCTGATGATCCACTGCTTCTCCACAAGTGGGAAGCTGAGTTGAGAGAAGACATGCAGTACACTGCAGTGGAAGTGTACCTGTCTCCTTTACAAAAGGGGAAGATGATAAATCACACATATCTGGTTGCAGATTTAAAATGCAGGAACCTACGTTTTCCTTTAAGTTAAAATGTTTATGGTAGATGCATTAGTGCAATCAAAACTAAAGCCATCTTTGAGCTGTTTATGTAACATGCGGGTACAGCACTGTCATGTTAACTTGTGATGTGGGTTTTTCCATCCAGGTTCCCAAGCTATTGCTTAATCTGGGTCTGGAAGAGCCACTGGTTCATGGGTCTGCACAGATCATTGACAGAGGCATGGTAAGTGTTTCCTTTCCCTGTCTCTGCTCTTTACAGTCTGCACGCCCTTTGCTTCAAGAACCGCTTCCTAAAATTCAGTCCCACTGTTGGAAGTGAAGCTGAGTTCTGAAGTGTGGAATTACAATGTAGGTGATACAGCCCAGTCTCCTCGTAGGTTCACCCATGGGTTCCTGCCTTTCAGTCTCTGCCTTTAAAAATGTTTGGTAAAAATTCTCTCTTACTCCTAGGTCAGACACTGCAGTGTCTTGTTCCCTAATGGCAGTTCATGGTAGTTGAGCAGTTTGCCTCCCAAAGGACACCAAACTCAGAAGGGGTCAGTGTTTTAGCTCTACTTGTTGCTAAAGCATTTTTGTTGAATACCAGCTTCAAGCCTCCTTTTCACAGGTCTCACTGGGCAAACCTTAGTGAAATCAGTGAGCAGGACTATTCTTACTGTGCTTATCTTACTGCATGAGGCCTACAGAGCTGGACCAGCTAATGGAGTTTTGCCAGGCTAATGGACCTTGGGAAGACTGTCCAACTGTCTGCCTGTGGGATGGGCCCCAAATTTCTAGGTCTTTCCTCTGCAAAGGATCCCTAAGGGTACAGCAGGGTACACTTTGTTGATGAGTGCTTGAGACGTGCTGTTTGGAAGAGGTATATGGAGAACACACATTGGAGAGCTCCAGGTACTTTTGCCAGTTTCCGTTCTTTTCTTCCCTAGGTTGGATCGGACAGCATCATTGGATCATCCACACAAGTTGGGGAGAAGACATCCATTAAACACTCCATCATTGGCAGCATGTGTACCATAAAAGACAAAGTTAAGATAACAAACTGCATCATCATGAATTCTGTTACAATTGAGGAAGGGTATGTCATGTCTTTGTATCTCGGTCCCCTAAATTTGCAGTTTCTTTTTCTAGATAGATTCTGAGTCTGTAATTTTTGTCCTGTAACCAATCCTCAGCGGGAACAGGTGATCCTGCGGGGTGTGTTTCTAAAGACCAAGTCAGAAATAAGGCTCTATAAACAGGCTACAAACGCACAAGTGAAATGAACTAACAAGAGGGCTGCAGTCTTGGAACATAAATTTCTTCTTTTAAGAAGAGATTATATCATCTTCAGAATGTGTAAGTAAGTTAAGTAGATGTATTAGTCTGTATGAGCTTGTGTGTCATCCTTCCAAGCTTTATTTTAGTGGCTGGATCTATGAGTATACCTAAAACATTTGAGGCAGGAAACTTATTTTGAAGTGGTACACTTACCAACTAGACATGTTCTTATCACCTTTGAACATTACAGCTTCACCTAAAATGTCATTTTCTTTGGCCCTTTTTTGTCATCTTGCAGCTTTACTTTACCATTGCGTATGCTGAGTAATAGAATAAATGAATAAACTTCTTAAAGAGAAAATCTGCCAGCTAGTAGAGGTTTCCCATGCATTGAAGACACTAACTAAATAGGTAGCCTTGAGCTATTCATTTCCAAATGTGGGAAAAGTGGCCTATCTGTAATTGTTGATGTCTGCATGCCCCCATCTTTCCATACATGCTGGCTTCCTGTGGATGTCAGTGGAAAGGAAACTGCTGATTGAGTCTGTGCAGGCCTGTATAAATTCCTTGCTCCTTCATGGCTTGAGGTTTGCTTAGGGCCTCAGGAAAAAGGCCAAACTCTTAAAAAATGCCAAGTTGGCTCTGAAAGTTGCATATCTGAAAAACAAAAAACCCCAAAGGATGTGGGGTCTATGGAGGATACTACTGTTACATAACTAAATTACAGGTAAGTATGGTACCTTACTGCCAAATGTTTGTCTTTAATAGAAATCCACAGTAATTTCAAGCACATCATAAATCAGAATTCTGTTGAGTATAGAAAATAGCTGGTTTCCAGTTCAATTGCAAATGGATCCAGTATGGCTATATCACAAGCACTGCTGTCATAAGAAGTACTAGAACCTCTCTCGTTTGATCATGAGACCCTCTGTCATTTTGATTAATGAATTGATGCCACAGTCAAAATGGTATGGTTTTGCATATGAGGTGAGCAGCTCTACCATTAAATCACAGAGGCAGCTAAGTGTATAAATAGTGCTATTTTTATGAAGAGTCCCAAATCAACTTGTGTTTGTCTGCACAGGTATATAGTAATATTCTCTTCTAAATCCTAAATTGAGCTCACAGCCATTATCTTAGGCATTCCACAAAATTCCATAAGCATCATAAAGATGGTGATATATTATTTTTTTAAGATGGAAAAACTAACTTTTGGGGTAACATTTTTGTGAATTTCTGGAAAACAGTGTCATCCCTGGTCACTCTCAGTGAAAACAATGTAGCCACCATTGACTGAAAACCTTATAGTCCCAGGGGTTTACCCCCTTAGCTGCTCTATGGTTGCTGCACACTGATGCACTGGAGTCAAATTTATAATTATTCCTCTCCAGCCAGAATTAAGATTATAGACCGTGGAGCTTTATTTCAAAGCATATTATAATTCATATTGTGTAGATCTGCACAGATACTGAGCTGATAAAATATTTCTTATTGCATCATGGTAAGTCTTAAGATTAGAGGGGTATGAAGTCATGCATACACAGGTAGCGAGATACGGAAATATTCTAGCTGCTGAGTTTTGTTGAAAGAAGTCTTGCTTGTAACTTAGTGAAGAATTCCTATGGTTTTTGACCCTCTTTTATGACTTTGATTAAATCTGATAGATTTTTGTTAAAATGCTAATGATTCTTACACATGTTGATGGATTCATTTGCAACAGGTGGATAAATTATGTGTGGTTTTGTTTTAAACTGCCCGCAATGGATGACAACGCTTTACAAACATCTTTTCTCCCAAGTGTCTCTAAAATAACTCAGGCTTTATCTAATCACCGACTTCAGAAAACATCTTGGACTTTAATTGGAAAGTCAGTATATGTTGGCTGATATGGGTCAAAATGAGCATAATAAAGTGCCTTAACAGATCTAATTCATTTTTTGTTGCATAGCAAGTGTCCAACAAGTAAGCCAATTTTAACACCATCTAAGGTATTGTTTATTAGAAGCTTCTAGAATTGCACTGAGAAGTGGGTAAAAACTGTGTCATTTAAAGAATATACTTTTTAATGCTGACAGGAGCAGCTCCACCAAACTAATGGACTACTCTATTAATGCCCTAGTCAAATGTGAGTGGTAACAGAAGGCTAGTCCCAGCAATGTTCAATGCAATCATACCAACTGAAGCAGTAGGCTGAGAAGACTGCAGTAGGGCACATACTATGGAAAAGACAAAGCTGTTTAGATAACCCAGAGAAGAAAGAAGGATTGGGTAAAACATTTCTGAAAGTCGAGAGACTGGGAACAACCAAATGCAAAAATTGCTCCGCATTCTAAGTTCATTTTTCAAGAGCTATGATTATACATGGCACTGCTTTGGTAATTCCCTTGCCACTTACGTCACTTCTAGCTTCTCTGTGTTGAATCTTACGTTTCTTTTTCTTTTCTTTTTTTTTTTTTTTTCCTCCTTTCCTGCAAAAGTGATCAGCAGCTTCAGTTCCCTATGTCAATATAGGGGAAAAAAAAAAAAAAAAACCCAGCAAAAAAAACCCAGATTAAAAAGTTTTATCTCTTGATGGTTTTCCTGTAATGTGATTTGAGGATCCCGTGCCATAGTCCCTGCAGCTTCCAGATCCACAAATTATATCTCCAAACCAGAAAAAGGTTTTGAATAGCCTCACCACATTTGATACCAGCTTCTGAAATGGATAAATAGATTCTTTCTGGGCAGATGGGAACACCACAAGGTGCTTAGAACAAAACTAGGTTCCTATTGTTAGGCTGTGGTTGGCTCAATATTGGAGAAACAGAGGTTATGACCTAGATGATGATGACCTTCCCAACTGAATGGATCAAGGAACTGGGGTTAGCTTGGACAGTGCCATTGCATACTGTTTGCAAATTATGATCCGTTCTCCAGCGATTGCTGGCTGGTGTGTTCGATACTCTGGAGGACCAGTAGCAGGGTTTTTTGTTTTCCCTGGTGTGTAGGGCTTCTGTTATGTTATATATGTCTCCTGTGAAGTGATTTGAGTAGATATGAATCCCCCCTTAGAAGAGATTACAGGGGATTAGAGAAGTTAGTAACACGGGCAAAATAATTGGTAGTCCTTTCTTAATGTGTTTCCCACTGTGCAGCTAATTCTTCCATCAATGAGACAATAAAATAGCGAAGATTACATATGTGCTGAATGATGGACATACTTGACCAAGCTGGGAGGGATGTAATTTATACAACAGCGCAAGTGCTGAGAGATGCTGACTGCCCAGGTGACAGGCTGCAGCGGGGAAATGGTTGTTTCCCTCTGGACGGCTCCCCAGAGCTCAGTGACAAATGACCGCACTGAGTTACATAGTTGGAGAAAATCTGCTAATCGAGCTGAAATTATAGGTCACTTGAAAACGGTGTATATCTGAATGCTCCTGCAGTAGCTGTACATGTCCTCAGTCTCTACAGTACCTTGCGGCTGCCCCTGCTGTTTGTTCTGTTTGCATTAGAGGTGGTGCAGTACAACAGGGTCCCTGGATTCCTATGTCTTTGGTGTCCCCTTATTGTAGCTCGCTTGCAAAGGAGCAGTCTGTAACACTGGCAGACTGACTGAAGCTGGTTATGTAGGGAGATTGTGCCATTTGCAAATGAAAAGTGATGTGTCTGATATGTTAACTCCACTCTGATATCTTCATAGAACAGCAATTACCGCTGTTGGGGCTTGCAGACAATCTCACAACTAATTATGCTGACCTGAGCATGATAACTGTGTTTCATTTGGTATACTCAGGCACATTTAGCTTCCTTGAAATGAGACCTAGATATGGATGGATGAATTCAGCTTCAGGTTCCTGTTTTGGCTTTTGTTTTGGCAGTTGGTGGTTGGGTTTTTTTCAAACATTGGCTTTATTTTTACCAGCCTTGTAGTTTTACTTAGTTAGCTTCTGGCAGCCGGAATTGTCTAATTGCTCTGGTCATAGAGGACCTTGTGCCGCGGTGCTCTGAGCATTACAAATAATATTAACAGGAAAAGCATGTTGAATGCTTTATTCCATCCCTGCAGATAAAGATTTTGAAATCTCTTGTTTGTTAGTAAAACTATCTCAGTGTATATACTTACTGAAAGGAGCCTGGCCATTTTGTCATGTGCACAGTATATTCTTCTTCCTTGGTCGTCGAAAATGAACGTTTCCCTGGGAAAGATTCAAGAGATGGGACTGTAGTAGGGAAAAAAAACCTGATCTTCGGACTGCTTAGAGGTTAGTTGAGGAGGCAAGCATGAAAAGCTCGGATAAATATCGAGTCCACAGTAAGCCATGCTTTGAAATGGTCTTGTTGACATGCTGGTAGTCAGTACCGTAGGGGCTCTGTGGCAGATTTAGTCTCTGAAATGAAGTATTTTGCTGTGGTTTTTTTTCAATGAAATACAGGAAAGCAGTATGCTTCAAATGATGTTTTTATGGAAATCATAAATAGGCTGCTGTGATTATCAGAGGGGGTGACAGCAAGTTGCAAACGGCCCAGTATTTGCATCAAGATTTCACCTCCACAGCTAGGAAGTACCAGATCTTCACAGAGTAACAAGGAGGCTCAACCTGTCTCACCTATAATTTTATCAGAAAAACTGCTCATTGGGGATGATCATTTTTGGACAATGGAAAAGACGAATGAAATGTCTGGTTACCTGCCTGGCACAGGCCAGAGAATTTTAGGCAGTACCTGCTGCGTTGAAGTCAGCAGCTGTTGACTTTAAAAAATGGCAATCTTCTTTGAAAATCATGAACAATTTGAGGTCTGTCGACCATGTTGAAAGGCTGTTCCAATGTTCACTTTAGTCTCCCTAACTGTTTCCATTTTTAATGTATAGAGACACACCTCCAATCCTGAGTGTTTTACAGTCTGCAGTCAAAGATGCTTCGTGTGGCACAGGGGCTTGCCAGCACAGGTGTAATTTGTGGGATGTAGAATTGCAAGCTCTGAAGGGCAGGTACTGCCTTCCTTTGGTATTTGCATTGCTGACATTTAACAGTTCTCCTGGGTGTAACTCTGCAAGGTTCCCCCTTCGATTGTAAAACGGTGTCTTTATCCTGGTGTCCATCATGTGGATATACTTTGACGTGATGTCTCAAAAGATTCCTCACTGTTAAACTCCTCAAGCTGTATCCCAAACTGTGAATAGCAGTGGGAGAAAGAGAGGATTCCTTCCAGAAAGGAGTTTGCAGCAGACAGTTGCCAGATAGCCTGATGCAGCCGGCAATCTCAGTTCAGGAACTGTAAGACTGGGATGGCAGATGGGACTTAGTTTATCGTGTGCGTGTGCAGGGACAGGAACTATTGAACAGTAACCTCGTCTCCTTGTTGTGTTTGTAAAGCTTATAGCATGTTGTTGGAACTATATAAAAAACATACTACCCAAAGAGAACTGGTGAAATTCCCCATATGACACAAAGCTAAGGTTACCTTTTGGAAAGGGAAGGGTTTAAAAAGACAAGCAGATATGCTTCAGGTCAGGCTGCACATGATGACAGCAAACTGCAGAGTGTTGCAGCATCAGGGAACTTGGAATGCAAGGGAGGTGATGCCGAGCACTGTGGATTACGAAAACTGCAGGGAGGTGACGTGAATATTGAGGACAGAGGGAAAGTTAGACGAATCACACAGGGAGATGTGGTAAACCTTGGGGAGTTCTGAATGCCTGGGCAGAAAGAATAGGCTGGATTAAAAATTTGTATAAAGGACTAAAGTACCCAGATTTGTGGAGGAAGGACTGGCACCGAAAATGTAATGTCAGCCAAAACTAGCATCTTCCTTGTTCAGTCATATGAAGACAGTAAGTTATGTGTTGGATTTTTTTAAAGGTGTTCTGGCTACCTGTGTGAAAGTAGATGGCACAGATGCTGTAATGTTACTCAGTGAGGGGACTGGAGAGAGACCGCATGTGACTGGTTAAAGGCTACTCTGGTTTACCACATGTCTCCAATTTATTGCTACTTTCTATGAGAAAATGTACAAAGGAAGAAAACAACAAGCAAGCCAAGCTGGATTGACTACTAACTGCAGATTGATTGTGAAGTTTATTGGTTGTTTCCTCAATAGTGCCAAATCAGCACCTGATGTAGAAACAGTCAGCGGTTTGAAGAAAGTTCTAATTAAAACCAGGATGGAACTGAGCGTTTATAGGGGTTCAGTGCATAAGTAGTCTTTTTCCCCTTGGATAATGGCAGTACAAAGGAATGATCCTATTGCCAAGGCAACATTTGTTGAAATTGTAGAATATATTTTCAGCACACTCCCTCATGAGAAGGAATGAGGAGATGAAGTTGTTTCCAGCACCATAGCTTGCAAAGCTGGAAATAAAGATTTGCTTATGCTGGGATTCCCAAACATTTTATGTCTTGAACTGTTGTTTAAGATGGCTGTTGTCTTCTGGACACTTCATCTCACACCACCAATTGCCCCCCTGCCCTATGCTAGCCCTAGAAAGAAGAATGAGTTTAGAATAGGTATCACAGAAAGCACATAAAAAATGAGAACTTGATTCAGAAAAAGCACATGGTCAGCTTAAATATATGGATAAAGTGTATATATGGATAAAGTATATCATGGATATGGATAAACATGAATGTATGAAAAAAGCTATGTATAGTCCTTGCCTGTAAAAAGGGCTCTTATTTCTCTTGATGACGTAGCAATTATGTTCTGTCCTTTCTGTCACACCTCTTGGTTTTAAACTGTAAGCCTTTTTGGTCAGGAACCATAATTTTCATTCTACTATTCAATTCAATGCACATGCAGTATAAGATACTGAATAGAGTCAACCTCTGGCCGGTAGAGTTTGCTTTCAGGAAGATGAATTGAAGAAGAGAGGGCAAACTAGGAAACCAGTGAGCAGGAAGCAGTTGAGCTACTTGCAGGGCTAGTTTTCAGTTACTTTCAACTGAAGTCAAATTCTACTGTACCTAATGTATTTGGGATATTTCTTATATAGGACCTGTTACCTTGTGAATGTCTGAACCATTATTACTAGCAGCTCCTCAAAAAAAAAGTTTTCTTCTGGCTAGCTTCCTGGTACATCAATCTGTCTTAAATAAATCACCTGTTCTTTAATCTCAGATGCAGATGTTTCCCTGATAGCGCAGGGAGCTCTTCCCAATTTTCCAAACGTCTTGTACATCAAATGTTGAACTTAAAGCACAGATCAGCTCTGAAAAGTGGCATTTTAAAGCATCGCCTCTCATTCTGCTGATCTGCTTCTTCAGGTGGCCAGGGTTATGTCTGACTTCAGAGCTATAAATAAGCTTCTGCCTCCTGCTAGCCACATGGGTCTAATCGAAGAGGGGTATGGAGATTTTCACAAGCAACTGATTGCTGTTGGGTTTTCATGGGAATCTGGGTGTGAGTGCCTGCAGTGCTCTTGAAAATCTTCCCCAACCTGGGTATGGAAAAGGAAGAAGTTAGCACATTGTGCCAGAATCGTGCCTGTAAGTTCCTTAGGGGACCGTGGGGTTGAACAAGTTCAGCTTAGCTCTAAGAAGCCAGGCTCAGTTTGTAAGGGTGACATGTAGAAATTTCTTTTCCTTGTCAACCTAGCCCATATGATATGGAAGTCAATTTAACCAATAATGTCCTATGGAGGGCTACAACTCTCAACCCAGAATTGCCCTTGAAAAACCCCAGAGAAAGTGTTTTTCTACTGTGTGTGCCAGTTACCCCGCTCAGTCTGACTGTGCCAGCTAGCGAGCACGTAAAGCAAATCCAGAGATGGGAGCAAACGTACAATTTTTCTGCTTTGTTACCTTCACATAGACATCTATAGCTTTTCCCGGGCATAAGCTGAGTGTCTGTAAAATCGTGCAGGACATGGCCCTCCCACTCTGCAAAAGATAATCAGAGAGAGGTCAGTTTTCCTGCCTGTGGGATTTTCTGGTGTAAAACTCCTTGCAGCGTACGTTTGCCGAAGTGTGCAAAACCAGGCTTGCAGCTACATAAAAGGCCACCAATTTGTTTGTTCCAAGATCAGCTGGATTTAACTGAAGTTTCAGAGGGGAGGCACAACCTTCCAGGCGACCTCCCCCGGCAGCCTAAGTTTCACTTAATAAAACACATTAAGGTAGGTTTGAGGCAATCCTTTAAGGTCAGTTGAACTTTCACTGGAAAATACGAGTGCTGGCAAGTATATGCAATATGTAATGCAAAATGTTTAGGGTGTGGGGAAGAAGTGTAAAGGAGCCATACCACAGTGATGAGCTTGGCTAGAAAAGAGACATGAAACAAGTTCCTTAGCGAAAACACCCTCAGAGACGGGTGAAGAATTTAGGGGGGTTGGTAGAATGTTTTTGTTACCCCCAAGGGGAAAACAGGAGATCAAAGCCCAAATTCACTTAAGAATGCTTGCTTTGAAATCTGTCTATAAATTATAGCACGTACTGCTGGCATCTATTGTAGTCTTTGGTATTTACTTGCGTGTATAACGTGAGATTCACAGTGCCCCTGCATTCTCTTGTTAGTGTGTAAAAGCATGTTGCTGTAAAAATGTGTTAGTGTGTAAAGCGTGTTGGTGAAGGCAACGTTTCGAATTCTCAAGTTTCCCAGTAGTGTTTTTGCCTCTTCCCTGTTTTCCCATGGTCTTTGTGCTTCATCCCAGTGATCGTGTGTCCCAGCCACCGACTCACTGGCTAACAGGGGATTCCTTGAGGGGTTGCTGGTAGGTTTGAGAGCTCTACCTGCCTCCTTGCCACCTCTCAGCGTTATTAAGGTGCCTGTTGTGGCTGTTATCTTCTTGGTCAGGGCAGAATGGGATGTTGCTCCCAGGGGAATCCACAGCTGTTACCCCTCAGTCAGCAAAGTAGCTGCCGAGGCATGTCACCCTTTGCTTTTAACTCCTGAATCAGTCTCTCCGTTTCATAGCTCATCTGGAGGAGCAAGAGACCTGACTTCTTGGCATGGTGGAGCATTACCAACAGGCTGTCCTAAGCTTTGTGCTCCAGGCTCTTTCTTCCTCGTGAGTGTATAGTTTTAAGCGTTGCATTTTAGACACCTCATTTGCTTTGCTGCCCAACAGAGATTATGTCAGGTTTTTGGCACAATTGGATTAAACTAGCAGACCTGGATAACTTCCATTGGCATTTCAGGAGATTTGCTGTAAGGCAAACCTGTGACATTCATACCTTCCTAAGCTTGCACAACTAGGGCGAGAGCTGCAGTTGAGGTCTTGACCTCAGTTACTTAAGCCCCTTTCTCCCAGGAACGTTCATCACTTTAATCACAAAGTCCTAAATAATCAGTGGGTAGCCTGTAATTAGGGGGTTGTGTCTTGGACTCCTGCAGCCTGCTCCCGGTGTGCTGAGCGCTGCGTATTTTGATTTCCCGTTTCCCCAAAGGATGTTTGATCTCAGATTTACACTTTAGAAAATTAAGAAGGGTACGACACCTCAGTCCCCTGGCAATCTTCCTGCTTTCAGTGGTAGGTGCCTTGCTTTTCCTAAGTATCACAGTGCTGCAGCAATTGACACACTTGATTTAAGAGTTTGATTTATAGACTGATACTCAGGCTGAAAGTCAGCAGTTCCAGGGCTGCGTAAATCAGCATGTCTCTGGGACTAATACTTCCTTATTTATAATTTCGACAGGAGATGGAATTCTTTCTCGATTCTTTACATTTCTTTCAGATGTAATCGACCACCCTGTCCTTTGGTTTAAAGCTATGTGACTTTGCCACAAATAGAGGGAGGGGAAAGTAAGCTGAGTCCAGGAATTGCTGTGCTATAAAAGCTCCATATTGTATGCTCTTGGACTTTGCTTTCTCCCAGCTTCCTTCAAGCCCACACAAGAGATGGACTTGAGGTTTTTTGGCTTTGTTCCCCTCCCCCCTCCCTCCATACATACGCTGACCTTTTAGAAAAATAAATAAAAGATAAAGAAGGACCTGGAATGTTGCAGAATGTGTGTACATTTTGCTCTCTGTTGTTTTCTGCTGGGATTAGTTGTTTACAATGGGGGAGAGAGGGAGGGCAGAGGAAGGGAGGTCTGTGGCCTTAACTGAAATTAGTGGCATTTCAGAGTGATCTTGTTAGGTGGTCTGCAGTTTAAAGACCTAAATCCTTGTAATCCCCCCATGCCTCCTTGGCCACTACTCCTTTTGCTCTTGTTCTCTCACTTTCAAAAAAAAACACCCCAAAGTCAGCCTGTCTGTCTCTCAGATACGGGCGCATAACATACACGCATGCACGCGTGCACAGACACAGACGTACACGCACACTCTCTCTCATATGCTTCCATTCGCACGTTGTACCTGTATAACAAATTAATGTCTTAGCTACATCTGTTCCCACTACAGGACTGGGCTTGTAAAATGCTCTCTCTAGAATGCAGACGCACACTGAATATTTTTATTTATTTTCTGAAAAACACCCAGCTGCCAGACTTTCAGTTTGTGATTACACTTAAAACAAATTCAAATTGAAATTTCAGCCATAAATCAAATGCCCCAAATTAGTTCCTCTTGTGGGTTTGAACATGCTCTTTGGATTTTAAGGTCAGAAGATATCCGTTTTCACCGTGCTGAAAAGTTTAAAAATATACTACATTTTCGGGGGGGAAAAAAAAATATGGTTTGCATTATAAAGCAGTACATCAAATGTGCGCGTATGCACACACACAACGGTGTCGATGAAGCTGGATGCTGTCGGAGCACCTTTGAGGACTAATAGCAACCTAATTGTTAAGCAAGGCAGGAACCGTGGTGGCTGTTTAGCCAAGGAGAATACAGCAGAGTGCCCCGAGATGTGATATTTACCCTGTAAGAGAATAAAAGTTTATTCCTTACTCTTCAACTTAAAAAAATAGTAAAAATTAAATAAACACACAAAATACTTCTCTTGGCAGGCTTTACAACATACTTTTTTAAAAAAAAAGGCATTTACAAGTGGTTTCAAAATGGCTGTGTTACATCTGTCAGCGGGTGAAGGGAACACCCACAAATTGTGTTTTTATCTCTTGAAGTTTTGTTCCACTTGAGCAATAAAAGCCGGATTCGCTGCTGGTTTGTGTGATTGGGGTAATCTGAGCATTGAGTATGGTTTTAAAACTTCTGCAGTTGGTTGGGTTTATAAGTTTTAAGAAACTCCTGGGGTGGCGGAGTTCTTGGGGTTTGTTTTACCCTGGCACCAGGGAAGGGTTGGTTTGCGAGCACCTGGCACAGACAAGTTCATCTTGGTTCCCTGGCCTGTCCCTCCCAACAAATGGTTTGGCAGGAACCCCCCTTATCTTTGATGTTAATGTCATCAGCAGTTTCTTGGTTACAATGCTATTCTTTCTCCGGGAGTTGAAAAACTATCCCCAAGTAGGCTCTGAACACACATCCAGTATTCTCCAGCCTGAACTCCAGACCAACAGCTTAAATCCCCTCTCTGTTGGGGAATATCCTCCTCCGTGAGGTTAATGCCGAGAGGTGTAGTGTACTCACAGCTGCTCTCATGCTCAGAAGAAGTGATAGATGGTGGGAACCTAAAAGTTTGCAGAGGAAAGCTCTCATCTGACTGGCTTGAAGCGATGAAGGAGGAGGTATTTTGGAGTATGCATTTTGGATAGGAGCCATTTCAGTGGGAAATGAGCAACCTCTCCCATCGCCTTCACTAGTCCTGTTGAAAGCCAAGTCAGGATGGCAGCGGTGGGCAGTCCTCCCTTCACCAATTCATTCCCTAGCCCAGCTGCAAATGCAGAGTTGCTCTCGATCTCGGCGACTGCTGTTGCAGAAGACGATGGCCTGAGCCGCTGCACAGGCACACAGAGCTATTGGAAAGGAAGCAGATCGTGACAGTGTGAGAGCAAAGGCAGGCGGGGGTCTGCTGTGTATCTTTGCCGCTTTTTATCTTATTAACATGTTAGTAAAAACCTTGCCAAGGCAACCTGAGCTGGTTACTTGTAGCATAATTGCTCATATTGCCTCCTTATAGGTCAGAGGAGGGGGAGTTTAAATGAGTTAAAAGAGTAATTGTTCAGAGGGGACAGTCTGTTCAAGGGGGGTCATAACTGCTAACCACTGCGGCTGAGGTTCGGTTTTATTGCTTCTACTCCTGCAGAATTAGTGCCGGTTTTGTGGGGCAGATGGTTTCTGCTCTGACTCACACAAGCAACAGAATTGTTGTATGCTTAATGGCAAATTCCATATACTAGATAATAGTGATGCATAAGCAGGAAAATACTAGGAATTAATTTTAGGATCGGCAGTCTGGAGTCTTCTCTCTTCTCCTGAGGACCACAGCTAGCTAGCTCTCCATTCAATACAGTATTGAGGCTCAGGGCTTTAACCTGATACCAAAACCCCTCTATGCTGTTAGTTCAGACTCCAGGGTAACAATTCTGTCCACAAACCAGCCTCATGGTGTGGTGCAGCTGTGTTTCACTAATGCAATGAGTAGTGGTGATGCCTGTGACCAAGGTGGGGAATGGCTGCAGGTCATTAAACTGTGGAACTCACCATGCAGAAAGTCACTGAAGCCCAAAATGTCAGATAGAGATCAGCTGTTCGACTGAGGATAGCAAGAATATCCACAATTGTTGTAATTTATATTAGCACACATACTGGGAAGAAGATATGAAATGCCATGGTTCACAGTAGGATTAATATGGGGGAGCAGGTTATATCTCGCTTATACCTTCCTCCCAGTCAGTTCGTTTTGATGTGTTAGACTTAGTATTTTAGACACTTCTTAGCTGGCTGCCTTCAAATTTTCTGTTCTTCAATGACTTCTACCTATCTTTGCACATATGAAAATAAGGAAACAAATCAGTTGCATTGTAGCTATTTTTTTCTCTGTAGCTTTGAAAGAAATTACATTTAATACCATTTAACACTACTCAGGATGCTGAGTGAACAGCATTTCAGGACACATCATAGATACTAGCAAAGATTCACAGCTTCCATTTTGCTGCATGGAGGGGCTCAGACCAGCGCAGTAACTCACTCAGCATCTCTCAGCCGACGAGTTACGAAACCAGCACTTGGACTCTGAACTTCTTTCCTATCTGGACAATCAGATCAGCAGATTTGAAAGCTGGTTATCACAGATTCAGATACATTTTTGAAGAAGGTGACTTTTGGTAAAGTTCCATCCTATGTAGCATTTCAGACTTTGTGGTGTCAAAGGCTACATGAGTGTGAAGATGTCCAAGGCAGGTACAGCAGATCCAGTGTGGGTTTCATTGGTTTAGTACTGCAGAGTAATCATGTTTGGGTGCTTGAATGTAACATGAACAAAGCCAACCAACTGAGGTATTGGTCTGCCCCTTCTCGCCACCCTTTCTTAGTGCCCGACAAGCTGAAACATATGAAACTTCTCAGCAAAATTCACAGGGAAGGACTGGGCTGCTGCTCCTCTTTTTAACTGGGGAGCTGAGCAGAGAAGCCACCCCCGCAGTTACCCAGACCGTCTGTGGAAAATATGAGACCTCATCTAAGTCCCAAGTCCCAGGCCACTGTCCTGTCTATGAAATCCTCTGGCAGTATTTATTCTGTTAAGGAAATGTAGAGGAAAGCTGTTCTAACAGGAGGTAAAACTGGAAACCCTTTTTTGCAAACCCATTCTGAGAGCTGGCATTTCAGTTTTTTCAGCAACTGGGTGTGAGGATCAAGAGAATAATAGTGGAGTTTTTGAGAAAAGAGCAGAACTGAACCTACTTACAGGATCATGTCACAGGCTCAGTAGATATTGCAGTGGATACCTTTGTTTTGTACCTGTCATTTTAAATTATTTTCTCGCTTTACTTTGTGTTTATGTTGTAGGTGCTGTCTTCAGGGCAGTGTTATTTGTCATAACGCCGTGATAGAGAAGGGTGCAGACATCAAAGACTGTTTGATTGGAAGTGATCAGAGGCTGGAAACCAAAGGTAAGTAGAGGAGCTGTATTTACACTGCATTTGTAATAATTTCAGAATTTCTTCCTCGAGATTTTATTCCTGCTTCTTCATGAAGTGCCAGTAAACAGTGGCACGTCTACAGTGTGGTGTCCTATAATATTAGGATTTGTTTTTCATGGAAAGTACAGCTTCTTGGCATAAGAATAGCTCAGGGACTTGCTCCTCTGAAGTTGGCAGAAAAGCTCTGTTGTTGTTGTTATAAAGAACAAGATTGGGTGCTGAGACAGTCTTTTCCCAGAGACCACAATTAGATCAGCCTGAAGTTGTCCTCAGCAGAAGGAGCCGTTATTTTGACTAGTAATCTTTGTCAGTGTCAGGGGCAATGCAGTCAAATTACTGATCACACAGACATCCTTCTCTTTGTAGATGCTACCAGCCCATGGTGCCAGCATGCTCCCGTTCACCTTGCTCCAAGCAAAAGCTTGAGGTGGAATATCATACTAGGAGCTGCTGTGCTCAGTACTAAATACAAGGGCAGCTACATTCAGATCTGCTTTACTGCTGTGAAATGCTATTTTGGGGCTTCAGAGAGGTCACAACTACGTGGCCCTCATTTGGGCAAAGTTAAGCCATCCAGCGGAAGTGTGCGTGGCGAGGGCTCGGTGGTAACCGCCTGAGTGGAACTGTTGATTTCCTGCCCTAAGAGATAATGGGCAGGAAATGGCTGTCTCAGTGACTGCATCCCAAGCAGAGGGCTTTTTAATGAATATTTATAGTTGGGGTTTGGCAGATCCCTGCTCTAGGGTGTGGACTGAGGACAAAAGTGAGTTTCTTTGCAGGCTCCATGTGAAGTTATTTAGTCAGATCAGGATTTGTTTGCTCGCTTTGTCTGTATGGGTGGATTCCCAATTGTAAGTGTCCTGACACAGAGCAGGGTTTGCACTTAACGTAGTATAGCGTAACCTATTGTCAGCTATGCATATGACAAATTTTCCTTTAAATTGAAACTAAAAGTAAAAAAAGACTCTTGAAAACAAAGTATTGATCTTGCAGTTGCAAGTCTCGGATACTGTAGGAAACACCCAGTGAGTGTTCTGTGCACTGTGGATTTGGTCCCCGTATACCAGAATCTGTGCCTACTCATGGCTTTGCCTGTCACATCAGTCTGAATCAGTGGCCCTTGTGGGTTTCATTGCCCCCCTATCACTGAAGATTTGCACTATTCATGATGCTCCATCTGTGTCCTCCCCTGAGCATAGAGTCATAGAATCATTTAGGTTGGAAAAGACCTTTAAGATCATAGAGTCCAACCGTAAGCCTAATACTGCCAAGTCCACCATAAAACTACGTCCCCAAGTGCCACATCTACACATCTGCATGAATCACTAGGAGAGCTGAATCAGAGTGTGTTTTGTTGTTAACCTGCAGTGTGAACTATGAGGAGACGGGGTGTAGATTTAGCTAATATTTTAGGAAATAGGAATATGTTTGATTTCTTTAGTAGATTATATCGAACAGAAGTATCGCCCTTTCACCTCGCTCACATCTGCTTCAGTAGTCTTTTCCAGGGTGCAGATCCTAGTCTGCTTGATTTTAGTATGGAAACCATTCTTTCTTCCTGATTGTCCTTGTCATCCTTGTCTGAATACTTTTTGGGGTCTATAGATGTATTTGCAGGGAGAGTAACCGAGCTGTAACCCGTGGTTCATTTGCCTGTTCCTGTAGAGTCTACTGTTCACCTCTCCAAAGCTTAAACCCACTTCGTAATGAGTCTGTGGGCCCTCTAGTTAAACTGTTCAGAAACGTATGATTGACATTAGCAAAGACACATTCAGGTAGATTATGAATACACCATTATGCTGAGCAAGAAAAAATAATAAAGCCTCAGTTCATTTCCCTGCCTCAGTTTCCTAACCATTCTGGAATTTCTTTGGGCTGGGGGTCAGGTTCTCCTCGGTGGTCTGGGATCTGTCTGCGAAGTTCATGACTTATTTCCTGAACTGTGGAGTCTTTCCAGCCCAGCATGTCTCTTCTGACCTTGGCTGGTCCCATAGTAAACTGGGCCCTCTCTTTTTCGCTGTGAAAGCATGCCATGACTTCCTTTCTCCTGCCCAAGACTTCCTGTATCTTGTGCCAAGCTTTTGGTGTGGCCCTGTAAGTCTGTTTCCATATTCCCCCTTTCATCATGACTTTGGCTGTGTTGTTCTGTTTGGTAACTTTTCCTTCTTCAAACTTGAGCCTCCATGGACAGGTTAGAAAAAAACTAGTTCTCTTGGGCTGGAGCCACCTTTTGTTGCAAGCTGATCACACTTCAGCAGACGTAAGCAGTAGCAGCTGGCTGTTGACCCTAGTCTGGGAGTTACATGCTAGAAATCTCCTCAGCAAAGCTGCATACACCTTCCCAGAAACATTAAAAAAATAAAAATACAGCAGTCCCTTATTCCAAAGCATCAGCCAGGATTCATCAAAGGTAGAAATATCCCTGAATCATCCTACACAGCCCCAAGCAAATCCCACAGTTGACTTTGCTGCAGAACTGGCTGTGTGCTCCCTGCTCTGCCCTATGAGTCCTGGCCACACTGCCCAGGCGGCTCGGGGTACAAGAGCTCTTTGAGCCAGTGGTGTACTGACCTCCTTTCATAAAATGAACTCCAGTCCGATGCAAGGAGGATGGCAGGAGAACAGCTACCACAAATGATAGGCAAACGTAACTCAAACCAGCTCTCATCCTTTTCCTTCTGCGGAAGAATATGGGCATATTTAGGGTGGTCCAAATGGTACAGCTGGGAGTAATGGGATTGAATTAAACACAATTTAGGTTGGCTATCTGGAACGTTTTCCTAACGATGTGGTCTGGTAGGCTGTGCGATAATCTCCCTGGGGACATGGTGGGAGACCTCATCACTTAATAATGGGCTTGGCAAAGCTCTGGACACCTAAATAGAGGGAACACTGCAACACTGCTTACTGGGGTAGATCAGATGCAGCCTATTACTTTCAACCTGAAAAGAAGGTTAGAGACACGGGGGGGGGCAAGTAACTGTCAGCAATGACGTCCCAGTCCTGCGTTGACTTCAGCCCTATCTCAGCAATGGCCAGAGATGGTACTTTTAAGTGTCTCTTAAAGTCAAGGTATGGAGTTTTATTAAACTTCTGGATTTGCAAGCCATGCCTCCTGAGAGCCATACTATTCTCTTCCTACTGCTTTTATTACCATGCTTAGGAAGCATCCACTTTCCTTCCTCTTTGATACTTTAATTTAAGGAATTTGCTAGCAGAGAATTAACAGATGGGCTTTGTGAAAGCTACCTCACACAGGTAGCAGTTTGAAAAACATGTTGGTACCTAAGAAAAAGGAGGTAATTATTAAAGGGATAGGAAATGGCAGGCAGCAGTTCTGAAAGAACTTAATTGCACAGAGCATTCAATCACTGTTTCGAAGACAGTTATTAGGATCATGCTCTAGCCTTTTTGATGAACCTATCTTTAAAGAGGAGCTCAAAAGCAGCATGCAGTCATTGAAGTAGGACTAGAGAGAGGGAGTGCTGGTGATGGGCCAGTCGAGTCAGATGAGCCCTAAAGCCAGTGAGTTCAGTTCCCAAAGGAGTCTCTAGGCCAGATTCAGCAGGGAGTACATTATACACCTGGTATAGGTTAGCCAGGAAGAGGCATATACAGTAAAGTGGCCTAAACTTTCTTCAAAGCAACTCCAAGAACAGAGATGGTAAGACACGCACATAGGATAAAACTAGCAAAATTGACACAAAACTCACCACCATATCCCTCGCCTTCATCTCTGTTGTTGTTGAGGCAGGAATGTTTTATGTGCATTGGATATTAAAGAGCCAATGTTGTTTGGGGACAGCTTGAGTCATTGCACACCCAAAAAGGGAAAAAATACCAGCAGCCAGGATGCTGATGTAATCTTAGCTTGGTATCCTGGTACATACTTAGTAGTAGGATTATCTCCGTGACCAGACTGTAGACTAAGACTTTGCTGTGCTTGTTCCTATGCAGTTTTTATGCCACCATATATTTTTATTTTCCTTGGTGCCCTGACACAGTCAACACCCAGAATGAGTAGTGCTTGTCGAATGCAGAGGTTTTCCATATTCCTCATTTTCCTGTCTTTTTTCAGTTTGTGTCTGAAACCTTAATTACTGTACACTATGCAAGAGACAAGATCCTTCCTTTCTATGGCCTTCCTGCAACATTTGTCATCTCAATGCTTCACAACTCTTAACAACCTCATTTGCGCCTCCTCAGTATCAAGTGGTTGGGTTTTCCTCCTATTTTACAGAGACCTGAGAGACAAGGAGATTCTGATCATCCCCCCCTTCATTTGGACTGGCCAACTTAAGTGCTGAAGTTCCCTGTTATATGTGGCATTTCCTAGCTATTAGAGACTTGACATTTTAGCCTTAGCATTTTCTTTGTAAATGTTGGGAGGGAAGGTTCAGTCCACTTAAAAAAAAAACAGTTTTATTACACAGGATTATGTTGGCCCTTGCATGGATCATTAGCAGTGTCAGAAACTTGAACTCCATTGTACAGCTTTCTGCTGCTTCAACTGATGGGAACTGATAGTAGTGGGTCATCTTCCTTAAGGGGAGCTGGATCTGCAATGGGACAAGAGAAACTCTTTGCCAGGAGGTTTCACGGATGCCCATGGGCGTCAGCAGCCCCTGAGATCTACTCCTGGTGCTGGGAGGAGAACGGTCTAGTTACTGTAGGCTTTACTGCTCCAGCCCCCAGCATCAGCCATTGGGCCCCAACTATATCACCTGTGTCCTACCTGATCCTGACTCCTGCTTCACAGCTTCCTGCTATGGCTTTGTCCCAGGACCCGTCTCATCCATTCCCAGCCTTCTTTTTGTTGTTTTCCTCTAATCTTTGTCCCATGGAGATTCTTGTTTTTCTCTCTTACTTGGTTATTCCCAGATACCCACCTGACTCCTCCTCTGGTCTGACCGTAGCTGCTATTTCCAGTCCCCTTGCCTAACAGTCCCATGCTCCATTTCCCATCTGGCATTCGCCCTCTGACTGCTTTGAGTCAGACTGCATCCCTTTCCGTACCGCCGTTGAGCCTGGGCAGGATCATTCTGGGCACAGGAGGGAAGCGGTTCTGTGCCGAGTGCTGCACTGGTCCATAGAGCAGGGATACAAGCATAGGGGAAGCCCTGCCTTCCTCCTGCGCTTCCATGGTCGAGAGTGCTCACTGCAGACAGAGTCTCTGGAGCTTTTAGCTGCCCTCCTGACAACATGTGCAAACTGAGATTTTTTTTTCCAGAGGCTTATCACGTAGCCAAAACTGTGTGGTTTCTCACAAGAACAGAAAAAGGCACATATCCCAGTAAGGACTGGCTCCCGTTTCCGATCATTTTCCAAGTCCTGTTCCAAGCTTGGAATCCTAGGACTTCTCAATGAAACAGAGTAAGATTGTTTTATTTTAATGAGGGCCAAAGAGCACATTTTTCTCTAATGTCATCCTCTGAAGGCAGGTACAGTTTATGAAACCTCCACATATGAATGGGTGACTGCTTGTGAGGATGCTTCACCCCAGCCAAGATTTAACAGGATAGGGACAGGAAGGAACTGAGGGACTTTCTGATGCTCTCACTGCATTCAAGTAGGGGAGAGCATCTGCTCTTGCAAGATGCTGAGTACCTCCTGGTGAAGTCTTCAGGAAGTGAAAACACTTAGCACGACACAAGGTCGGGATCAGAAAGCATGCTGCAGTGCAGATGGGAGTTATGAAAGCTCGTGAAGAACAGACACAGACTAAACAGTGCACACATGTATATTGTGCACTGGGGTGCAAGACGAGCTGGAGGTGATATAGGAATGGTGTAAATTTATAGCAAAACTGAGAGGTCCGTAAGATTTGCTCCCTAAAGTAGTTTAACTACTGAGCGTCCATGACAAAGATATTGTTGGCAGTTAAAACAGGCATCTCTTAAATAGTTGTCATTTTTGTTTCAGTGACTATGCAGTGACTACATTTCTAACTGATCCTAATAAGCCTCTTTTCCAAGTTGTATAAGAATGGTTTATGAGTTCTGGCCTTGGCAGTGGCATAAAACTTCCCTAGACTATCCATCCAGCGACGCTTTGTCCTCCCCTCTGCCGCTGGGGACTGTCACACTTGTGCACACTGTCATTCCCGCCTGGGGAAGTTCAGGCTTCCCGAGTGAGTGGGTTAAACGAGCTGCCACATTCGCAGCATGTTGATTGTGAAGCCTACCCATAAGGCAGCAGTTCGTAACCTTGTGGAAATATTTTTACATGCTCCACGCAGAGAAAATAACCACTTGTGCTCTGCTAGAGCTCAGCCACATGAAAGAGCCAGGAAGAGCACCGCAATGGATGCTGAGAAAGGAAAGGGACCTCTACTTGCATCCAGCGCAGTGGGCAGCAGTACCCAGGCAAATATGGCATCTCTGCCACTTTAGCAGGAAATGTGGACAGAGTCTGTCAGACTGACGTTTCTGAGATCCCTGCTCGCGTTTGCTATGAGGTGGTGATACCCCGTGGGAGCACACCGATCAGTACAATGCAATCCCTTTCTTAAACACTTTGCTAGGACTCTGCCCCGATACTAGGACTCCAAGTGTGCCCCCCTCCCCAAAGAGCTTGCTATCTTAGGCACAGCCGCAGCTCTTGGTCTCATTTTCCCTTAACTAACCTTTTTCCTAACACCTTGACTGATCATTTTCCCATACACCTCTCTTTCCAGTTCCTTCATTCCCCCCATCCATCTGCTCCAAGCCACAGTAAATGCATCTCTCTTCGGGTACTGAATTCAGCGTTGCCTTTACCTTTACACTCCCAAGACATGTCTATTCCCCAGATGGGCTTGAGGGCAAATGGGTTAATACTGGTTGAACTATGAGAAAAGCCTCAGCTGAACCAGGTGAGCACCAGCACTGTGCACCGGTGGTTGCTCAGGGTGGGTGTGAGGCAGGAGTGAGATCCCTACTGCCTGCCCCTTCTGTGCTGGAGGTCCCAGCTGTGGGCCAGAGCTAATCTGCCTGAAGCTACCGCCAGCCCCATTCCCAATGCCCCTGAGCTGAGTTGCACATCCCACCCCTGGGAGCAGCTGGGGCACCCAGCTCATGGGGAGCATCGCTCCTGGAGACATGCGGGCTCAGCAGATGGCTGCACAGTGGGGCTGACGCAGCGCTTGGGAGAAATCTGTGAGACACTCCTGGCCTTTGGGGCCACAGTGTGGTCACCCCTGATCTCCAGTGATCGCGTAAGTAACATGTGGCTGGCGAGAGAGCAGGCCTTCACTGGAAAGCCCCAGTGCTCTGTAAACACAAACAAATCAGCCCCCATCACCTGCTTCCCTTCTTTATCTCTACATGTAATTTAAAACACCCTCCAGCCTCCCAAAGTCAAGCTTCAGCTGCTTCCCATCCCCTTAAGCCCCTTTAGTTCCTCTCCCCCCCAACCTGGCTGCTTTTCCAGGGCCAACCATCACTGCAGAGACAAGTTGCTCTTCTCTCCCATTCTCTGATCCTTTCTGTCCTGGGTGAATGTGGTAGGAACCACCCACAGCGTGTTTTCGTGCATGCGTTTCTGCAGCCACCCCTCCCCCCCGCCTAGTTTTTTAAGTTAAACTATCTCTTGCTTTAAAGAGAGCAAATACACAGCAGTGGCTTTCATCACTGCTGTATAATAGAGCAGTAATTCTGTGCCAGGGACTGTTTTCTATTTTATTTTAAAGGGTTTATAAAACAGTGTATGTAATTGAGTGAGTAAACTGAACGTTTTCTGGAGCCCCTGAGGGCTGGAACTTCGTGGTGGTCCTGGGCCTAGGCCCTAACCTTTTTTTTTTCTCTCTCTCCTTTTTTTTCCCCCCCTCCTTTTCCCCTCCTTCCCCTCCTTCCCCTCCTCCTTTACAACCCAGCGTTGCCACCAGCAGCAGCAGCAGCAATCTGTCTGGGGCTAATTGAGCAAACAACAAGGAGATGCTTTCACATGGCTTTTAAAGGAATGCTCCGGCATCCCCTTTCTGTAAGCAGCTTGGCACGAACCTGCCAGGAAGGCTGGGGAGCGCTGGATCCCCGGCCCCCGGCCCGCTGGTGGGGTTTGTGCTGGGCTGCGCAGTCATTTCCGCCCCTCTGTTTATTTGCATTACAATTTGTTTTTAGCCAAGCACCAAAAGCTGCACTGCTCCCCAGCTCTCTAGCTCTCCTTGCCTTGTGCGTATGTTTTTAAGGAGCTAGTGTACAGTATGTGTAAACAAATGTCTTCCAAAGCAGGAACGCATATATAATGAGTGACAGGTTTTTGATTTACGCTCAGTAAAATCTCTGTGGACACTCGGTTCAAGCACCCAGGCTGACTTCAGGCTGGGCTGCGTCAGCAAGTTGAAGCAAAGTGCTAATCAGGAGGTTGAATGTGTTGATCAGCTCTGGATTTGCTTAGCACCAGATGCTCCCAATCTGAGAAGATCTAGTTGAACATGATTTAAGGTTGCAGAGTCCAACTCTAAGGCTTTCTGAAAGTCCTTTCTCTAATCCCTCTTCTTTCTCTGTGGGCTGAATGCATCTGTAACCCTGCCAGTGTCAGATAAAAGGCAGCCTGGTAAGAAATCCCTAATGGGGAGCTGGGGAAGGAAAAGGGAGCTGAACAGCTAAGCATGTGAGGTACTTCTCCCTCCTCCCCCAGAGTTTCAGGCAGAGTTTCTGCATGAACTGAGCTTGCTGGTACCAGCCAGAGCCACTGGCAACTGGCAGCCACGGCTGATAATGAAACGCTATCCGCAGCTCGGCTCTCTGGCACACACAGTGGAGTCTGAATTCCCTTCCCGCTGCAAGGAGGGCTTTGGGAAGGGAAGAGGGAAGCAGGGTGAATCCTTATCTGCCTATCGCATCCCCTGGGGGTGCGGAATCAGGCTTTGTTTCTAGCAAAACCATTCCCTTTATTGCTTAAAAACTTTCTTGCGGATTTGAGGCAGGCACATTCATGTGTTTTCTTTTAGCCTGTACAAGGAGAAATGAGTTTGGTGATTTCATGCGAGTCTCTGAGGTAGCAGTGACATACCAGGCAGGCTGTGTGTGCCTGCTTCGGAGAATCTGGGCCACACGGATCAAGGAGGAGACAAAACAGGTAGAGGAATGGGAGATGAGGGAATGCATGCTCTGATTTCCCCTGTGGCTTTGGCTACTTAAAGTCCCTAAACTCACTGCTGCCTCAGTTTCCCCATCTATAAAATGGGAATGCTCCTATTTGCCCACTCTTGAAAAGCATTTTGAACTCATCAGGTATAAAATGCAAGGTATCATAAGGCAGCTACAAGCATGTCAGTGCAAAATACAAATAGTTGGTACCACCTCTGCAACCAAGTATGTGACAGGACCCATCCCAGTTCTGCACATTTAGGACAGTGCAGGATGCTGTCTGAAATGAAGCAAGAAGTTCCTTATTAAAAAGTATTGCTACAGATAACCTATATATAGAACCATAAATTGACATGGGTCTTTATAAGCCTAGATGAAGGCATGTTTAATCTGCAGAGGCATAACGTAATTACTCTCACTGGATGGTAGCCAGGGCCTTTATTCACATCACAGAAATCAACATGATAGGTAGTCTGCTTGGAGGGGGTTCAGGAATGGAGTCACAGGAGTTGCTACAGGGCCTGTTTGAGATATATTGGGAAAGTTGTTGGGGGTGAGGAATGTTATAGCAAGAAGTGCTGCAGGTTGGATTTGAGGTACCTTGGCAAAGCTGTGTGGGGTCCAGGACGGGAGGAGAGAGGCGCTGAAGGCTGGACTTGGGGCTGTTGGCAGAGCTGTGCTGGAGAGGTTGTGTGGTGCTACCTACATCACACTTGCACCTGGCACTTGTACAGTCAGTCCCTCATTTTCCTGAGCACTGCATCCACCTCTGCTCGTCCTGCCCAAAGTGCTGGAGATGGGGCTCCACGCTCCAACTTTGAGCTCCAAGGTGTTGGCTCCAGGCATGAGGCTCCAGAATTAATTATCAGTTGTCACTAAATACCCTGAGCAAAGGACTAAATGACTCCATCTGATGCTGAAGGTGAGAAGCAGCTCCCGAAGCAGCTCCTTGATCTCCTTATTTTTGCCTTCATGAAGGGTCTCTGAAAGTCAGTCGTGTGGCTAACCCAGCTCTGTCCCCCAGGCTGCGGAGACAGCAAGATCCATATGATTGTGGGGTCGGGGTTGTAGTGGGAAATTAATCTTGCCACAGTCCAAAACTCCTTGAAGTTTATAGAGCAGTTTTTGATCAAACCTTTTCTGGAGCAATGGTTTGCATGGTGCAACGGTAATGGCTTGAATTTTAAACCAAGAGAAGTATTGTGTTGGCCCGGCCAGTTTGGGGATTGCCAGGAATTTCTCCATTTAGCCAAAGGTGGCATGTTTGTTGTTTTGCAGCAGTCTTGCAAAATCCACTCCCCTGAGGGGAGGAGCTTTAGGTGGGTAAATAAAACACAACTCGTTTTTTCCATCATCCTTGGCTATCCACCCCCACTGCTGTGCAAGGTGTGGGAGACAACGCAGCCTCCATCAGTGTATCCCAGCACCTCACAGGCCTTGGTGCTTTATCCCAGGCTCCACAGCTGATTGTTATTCCTAGTGTGCAGAAGGGGAGATGGGGAGCCTGGGGGCATGGGTCAAACCACCTGAGCTCCACCTGAATAGGTGTCCAGCTCCCAGAGAGCAATTTAGATTCACCGCCTCCCCACGGTACCCTGAGGACAACCACTTTGAGCACACCGGCTTTGTGTCACACTCTGAGGCCACATGCTTGGGTTTTTTAGGCACTGGGCTTTCAGTTGCGTGGTTTTATTATTTTGGCTTTAGATCCCTTATTTGCAGTCCTTCCCTGACAAGCTGCTTTTGCATTTTAAAGGGAAGGCTCTTTCAGTACAGTGTATTAACAGTGCTGGGGCAGGGACTGGCACGTTAATGTGTCCACTGGGGCTGTGCAGAGCTCCTGGGAACAGGCAAAGGAGTGACCTTGTAGAAATTGTCCCTCCACAGGAGTCTGAGGTGGGCTGTCCACCATTATCCTCAGAGATGATAACTGTGCTCAGAGACCTTGCTTCACGCAGATACTTTTGGAGAGACTCCATCCAGATTTTTTTAATCCAGGAGGGAGAAGTCAGGTTTAAATAAAAAAAAAAAAAGCCTGTTTTTTTAAGCTGCCAGGGTTGAGTTGGGATTGCTGAGAGGATCTCACACTGCCTCGGTGATGGCCCCCAACGCTGAGCAGCCCCTCTCCTCCCCAGTCTCCATGCAGTTTGAGGGCACACAGCACACTTCAGGGCCGGGGTGGATTACTGATCTTTAATTTTATGTCAGATCTCCATGTTGGATGTCGACGGTTCTTTGCCTCGACCTAGGTGTACACCTGTCAGCAGCAGCTGTGACTTCCGTCGGGCCTCTCTTGTTTAGTAGTGACACATACATGTGAAAACTCTCATTAGAGAAACCTCCTGATGTTTAGTCAGTTGTTTAGGCTTTTGCCATGTGTGTGGGATACTGTCGGAGAGACGCTGGAGTCCAAAGAAAGGCAGAGAATCTGTGTTTGACTTCCCCAGAATCTGCTTTTCTCATTTGTTTTAAAGTTGCAGATTTGAAAAATGCAAGGTCTGAAGCACTGCTGCAAAACTCAATTCCTCTTCTTTTCCTCCCTCTCTCTTTTCAGCCAAACATGTTAATGAAGTCATTGTGGGCACCGAACAGCTGATGGAGATATAACCCAAGTAGGTTTTAAAGATGATTTTATGGAAGCCAGCAGCAGAACCAGATGTTCAAGCATCGTAAGATCATCCGTACAGATCAGTACTGGCACGATTTACCCTGTCATTGCTCCTTTCCTGTTCAGCTTTATATTTATGTCTTAATAAAGAAGTATTTACAGAGCGGTGTGTCCGTCAGCCCCTCCCCCCTCATTGGGATGCACGCGGGTTTGTGCCGGGTAATATCAGTTCCTGCGCGCCCGGCGAACGCACTGTACTTTTCCAGCAGAAGGGAGAGTGGGGACCACACAGACTGTGCCCACTCCAAAGAATGACTTAGCCGCCCTCCCTGCGATGTAAACCACATCCCTGCAGTCCTGCACCACCGTCCCCGAGCCTGGGAGAAACCGCTTGGGATGCTGCTTGTGCATCTCATCAACGCAGCAGGTGGGCAGTGAAACACAGCGGTAATGCGGGCTGCTCTTTGCAGCCCGGCAGCTTTGCCAGCCTCCTCCTCCCCTCTCTCTCTTTCTCTCTCGTGATGCTGTCCCATAGCACAGAAGTGTTTAAGCTGCGCCTCTTCTCTTCTGTAATGCAGTTGAGGAGTTTGAGTTTGGCACCCATTTCCATCAGGGCTGAGTTTGGTCCGTTACTTTGAAATCCTGCCCAACAGCAAGTATGTGAGAGGGCTGGAGGGATGGGGGACTGTAGAGGGGAAGTGGGGCATGAGCAGTGGGTACTCTCTGCCTTATTTTGATGTTTCTTTCACTTGTCGGTCCGCTGTTCCTAATCCCAGACAAGAGGTCCCTCCCCACATCTGGATGATCTGTGGATGACTGTACCTACGTCTGTGAGATGAGCCGAGTGCGCTAATGTGAAATGCACAGCCTTGTGGTCAGGGGTTGTGCCAGGGTTGTAAAGCACCTGGATGGGATTGAAACACAAGCTGTTCTTTAACGTTTATAAATTGGACACAAGTTCCTACCTAAAAGCTGTTTATTAGAATCTAGTAGGATTCAATGGGACATTTATCTGCCCTGGCAGTTTGACATCCAGAAGTGCTTACAGCAACTGGCTGGGATGATATTTCATTAACTGAAGTGATAAATGTTAAACGTGTGCTTCATGGGCACTGGTGTCCCCCGAGGAAAATTACCGTTTCCTAGCTAATTTGACAGGAGAGAGATTATAATCCAGACATTCCCCGAGTTTCAGAAACAAGATCCCTCCTCTAAAGGTCCAGATTGGAATGGAAAATATGGGTAAGGATGAGCTTCAAGGCCTTTGACAAGCTACAGAAAGAAGAAACGCGCTGCACTTCAGCTCCGGCTTTGTGCTAGAGGTTTTGCCTTGCATATGTGCGCAAACATGTTCCTAAGGTACGAAGCCTTTTTCATCCAAGGATCACAGAGGCTTTACAAAGGTTAATTAAAGAGAGTTCTTGTCTCTGTGTGCGGCAAGGGAGCGAGCCATCCATTTTGGGTGTGTAGAAACAGAAGCAGAGTGGAGCGTAATTACCTGGCTTTGCATTTTACCAGAAGGCTGTGGCAAAGCCGAGAGAGGTCCGCAGGGACTTTGACTCCCGGTCCTTTTGCTTAAACACAAAGCCTTCTCCCTCTCCGTTTTTAGGATACATCTTAACTTCTGAAAAGTCCACATCCCCTTCCTTAGCAGCTACAGCTTTACCTCCTTGTGCTTTAATTAAATGTTAAAGTCTCAGTCCTTTTGTTTAGCTAATTTAAGAAGAGGGTGGGGGGCTCTTTACTGTGTCGGTTAGAATTTAGCATTAATTTAGTGTTCTCTGACACTTGAAAACCTGGCCGGGATTTGAGGCGTTTTCTTTTCCTTTTTGCCTTTTACGACCTGCAGGTGTTTGGTGTGAGATAAAAGTAGATCCCAAAGTGAGATTTCACAGCACAAATTATCAAAGTGAAGATTCACTCTTGATGTAGTCTACGTGTGTGGCAGTAATTATGAAAAATAATTCGGGATAATAGGGCCTTCAGGAATCCCAAGGCGGGCACTGGGAGCTTAACCCTTCCTCACCTAACCTGGTCTCCACGCCGCTGTCATCATCAGGTGAGCAGATGATGGGTTGAGTCAGGCAGCTTTACAAACCAAGTGATAAATGTTACGGTCTTCAAGAAAATCGGGGAGGCGACCAAGGAAAGGAAGTTCTGTTCCCAGGAAGTTTTGCACGTGACTGTTTGGTCCTAGGCCATACAGACCTTTGGGAAGGTGTTACTGGTACGCGCTGCTCACCAGCTTTGAGGAACAGTCACCTCTCAGACAGCAAGTCAGTCTCCTCACTTTGCTGCTCTGTCACACCCAGGAGCTGAGCGTTACAGCCCGTGCCCATCACGGTGCTGTTAGCACCAAGGCCGTGCTTTATAGGCAACGTTTCTCTGAAAAGATGGGGCTTCCCAGCTCTGTAGACACTGGTGCTTCCTGGACAGGCTTGTCCTGAGTGCTTCCTTGGCAGATGTACAGCTGGGGTTGATGTGAGAAGGTTCTTGCGGTGGCATGTGCTGCATCTGCATGCGGTGAAGCAGAGGCTTGCCGTGATGCTCAGTGAGGTCCCCAGCCAGCAGCACCTCTGGCTCCTGGGTTTCACTGGACAGTGTCCTGCCAGCAGCTCCTAAAAGGGTTTTTCTGTGACCGGGGCAGCAGGTTGGCATGGGTGCAGAGCCCAGCGGCAGTGTGTGTGCACACCTGGCCCATACTTCTTCCTGTGGGTCCTTCACCCCCAGCACACCGTGACAGGGGCACCTGAAGCTCTGCCCCCTTGCCCAGGCTCCTGTGAGAGGTGGGCACCACCCGCAGCAGCTCTGCAGCGAGGTCCTTCCCAGGATGTTTGCAGCCAAGCCCATTTGCAAGATGCGGATTTGGGAAAAGCATTTGTTGGGCGGTTACAGACACCCAGAGCTGTGGCTCTCCTCCCTCAGCCGTTCGTGTTTGCTTTTGTAGGTGACGGTGGTGATCTTTCAGGAAGCAGCAGCTCATCTGACCCCTTCTGCAGTCAAACTGAAGTGGATGGTTCCCATCTTCCTGGTAGCCTTGGAGTGGAGCCACGAGAGGGAGAGGCGAGCAGCCAGCCATTCCCAGGGACCGTGGGCTTCCCACCCCAGCGGTGTTCAAAGGGACACAAAACCTTCTTTGCAGCAGGCTTTGATCTCGCTTTTGGGACAGTTTTTTGGCTTGTGGGCAGGAAAGGGAGAGGAGTGCCAGGCTGAGTGGTCATATGGCCTCAAGTCTGCAGGTCTGGGTCCCCCATCACCTGTCGAGTTGACACAGTGTGTGCAGCCCTAGCAATAGGACTCTCCTGAACCTCTTGGAGCTGGGCTTCATGAGGACTCCCCAGTCTTTTACTGCCTCCGATCACCAAGGGTTATCATGGAGAGCCATGTTGCTCATGCTGGCTTCCTTGCTGGCTTCTGCACCTCGCTTTCCTTCCTCTGGCAGCCTGGAAAGAGTGGTTCTCACCATGCCCTGCCCATCCTTTGGATCTTGCTGGTGGGAGACCAGAATTTTCCTTATAAAACCCTGCAGGTCTGGGGAACATCAGTATTTTCAGGAGGTGCTGTGCTGCCCCCACACTGGCCCAAGTCCACAGCAAGGGCCAGTGGCTGCTCTGGTCCCTGCCCTGGTGTCTTGCTAGGGGCAGGATTAGATCGAGCCCCAGGTGGGGCTCGCAGAGGAGGCGTCTGCACCGGCAGCGGCGCTGTGATGACCACGTGTTGCACAGCGCGTGGTGTAACCCGCTCCCCAGGTCCCACCAGTCCTGGGACACCGCGTTGGCCATCGGTGCTGCTCTCCTGTCACACGCAGCCGTTCCTGTGGCCTTTGGTCGCCTATTTTAAAGGACTGAAGATTGCAGCGGGCAATTGGGGATGGGTCCGTTGGCATTACAGGCTGCCCACCATGCCCTGTCCCAGCCCCCTTGGTGCCATGGGGGGAGCACAAGGTCACAGGGCCCTTCTCGGCGGGCAACCTGCAGGGTTAATTCAGGGACGTGGAGGTGCCCTCACCAGGGTCCAGCGCCCAGCAAACCCCCTGAGCATCTCTGCAGCAGCCGGCCCGTGGAGGCTCGCTTGCTTTCAGCCAGGCGGCTGATTTCTGGATGCTGTCGGTTTTCACTCCATCTTCCAGGAGCCAAGGTCCACAGCCGCGCCTATGCCTCCCAGACGGGCCGGCAGACGAGAACTTCCTTCCAGGCCCTATAGACAGACATTTTATATACGTTAAAATACGTGTGTATATAAATATGGAAAGCAAGAGCTTGGGAGAGCTTAAGTCTAAATAAACTTGTATGTTTAAGGCTTTTAAAATGCTAATGTTGAATTTCAGGGGAGAGGGGACACAAGGGGATTGTTGGACTGAGCACCAAGACAGCTGATGAGCTTGTATCGGTGCCTTTACAATTCAGGGAAAAATGGGATAGTTTGGGAAGGGAAAAGGGATTTTCTTGTTTTTGTTTTTAGTAGAAAATAAAAGAAGCTGCCTTCTTATTTGCCTCCCTCCCCCAGCGCCGGAGCAGCAAGCGACTGGTGTTGTATGCATAAGCTATTCCTTTGTGCAACATCTAAATGGTTAATTGTGTTTGAGGAAGATGTACGGGCGAATGGAGGGACCACCCAGCAAGAGACAGACAAGAAAGAGCGATCTCTGAAATGTTTAACCAGAGAGAGAGCAAAGTTGTTTAAAAATATTTAATTTACAACATTCCACACTGCTGATTATAAATTGGCCGTCCAAAAACACTGCTGCATGCGGGGAGGGATCCAGGCAGCATGAAACAAATTCTTGTGATTGTTTTTCCTATCTTCCTCCCTCCTTTCCTTGGGGAGTTTAACCCCACGGCGGGATGCGGGTCGCTCCAGGCAGGGAAGGTGGCAACCGACCCCTGGCCCCCAGGACCGTGGTCTCCGGTGCGAACACCTGCGCCCGGGGCTGGGGCGCAGCCGCCTGCCGGTGCTGGCAGAGCTGGAAGGGACGGTGAGGAACGGCTGACCGGCAGTGCCGGTGGCAGTGCCGGGCACATTTGAGATGCCCCTGCAGCCCCTTCCCTCTGATTTTCACCCCAGCACTGGGATTCCCCCGAAGCATCCAGCCATGCTCCCGGGCAAGGAAACCCAGGAATCCCCCGGCGATGGGTTGGGAGACTCGGGGAGCCAAACCCAGCTGGGCTGCACCACCCATGAGAGGTCCCTCGCCACCGTGAGGGTGCTTGCTCTTCGGGTCAGCAGCACTTGGCTGCATTGCCCAGCCATTCCCAGCGGCGCCGGGAAGGAGACAGGACCTGGGCCCTCGCAGGGTCGTTGAGCAACAGCGGTGTCTCCCCCCGCTCGGGCCTTTTTGCAAAGGGGGTGGTTGATGCCGGATGCCGGGAAGAAGGGATTTGGCCACGCTCTGCTCGCGGCTGCCGCTGATCCGCGGCTGGCTGCAACGTACCCGGCCACCCCAGCTCTGCTCCCTCCACACAAGGGGCTGGGGCTGCTCTGCAAGGAGGGACAGTTCCCTCTGGGAGGTGGCCAGGCCATGTCCTCCATCACCTGGGGATCGCTCCTGCTCCCATCGCGATGTCCTTGCCAACCTTCATAGCCCCTGTTCCCCCTGTGGCGAGGGAGGTTTGGGAGAGGAGGCTCCTGGGCTCCTTACTGTGCTGTCCCCAGGAGACCGGGCAGGTGAAGGATGCACATGGTGGGTGTCAGCCCCTTCTTCCCCAGCCAGCACCAACCCTGCCACTGTCCACCCTCATGGATGTCACCCAAAGAGTTGGAGAGCCACCATGCCCAGAGGGCGCTGGGGAAGGGGGGAGATGCACAGCCCCCTGGCCAGTGACCCCACGCTGCCGAGGGGATCTGAGTGAAGCTGTGGGATGGGGGATGGAAGAGGAGCCAGGATCCGAAAGCAGTAACTGCTCTCGCTGCAGATCCCTCCTTGGCATCTCCTTGCAGATCCTGCCTTGGAGAGCGAACGCCCAGGTGCTTTCACACCCTTGCTGCCCCAGGACCCCAGCCATGCAGCCAGCCCCCCGGGAGCCCTGGGGAGCCCCGGCCAGCGGGGAGGGCAGGAGTCTCGCCTGCTCCTGCTGGCTCTCCTGGCAAGAAGAGGGCACGGGGAGGGCTGCAGGGCTCTTTGCCGGGGATTGCCGCAAGTTTCCTAATCCCTAATCAGACGGGAAGCCTCGCCGGCCACCTGGGCACTTCCTCGCGTGCAGCGAAGGCCTGTGACAGCCCAAGGAGCCGGGGTGGGTTTGGCTGCTTGCCCCGGTGGCGAGCTCGGCTCTCGGTGGCTGAACCACTCCGGGCCCTGCCAGCCCCAGCCGGTGCCGGGAGCGAGAGCGGAGACAAAAGAGCTTGTGTCCGCCTGCCAGCAGCCAGCCCCGCCGAGCGGCCGCCCGCCCAATTAAACCGTGCCCGCTTCCCATGCAGCAGGGGCGCCCGGCGGGCTCGCTGGCCCCCTCCCACCACCCACCAGCCCTGGGGGACCCTCACCCTGTGGGGCCTCCCCTGCCTCCCCGCAGGCGCTGGCGCTTCGGCAGCCCTTGCCGGGCACGAATACGCTCCCTCGGTCCCCCAGCGAGGGCATCTCAGGCGGCTCCTGCGGGGGATGGCTCACCCCATCCCCAAGCATCTCCTGTTCCCCCCGCTTTCCTCGCACCCCGGGGCTCACAGCACCCGCCGGCGCAGGCAGCGGAGTGCCGAGCATCCCTCCCTGCTCCCGCTCCCCCCAGGGGCCGGGTCAGGATGGGCCCTGGCAGCAGCAGCCGCTGCCGTGGCAGGAGCATCCCTGTGCCCCATCCCGACCCACGGGGCCGGTGTCACATCCACTTAGCCCGCTCCCAAAATCCCTCGCCCTGACACCTTGTTAAATACCCACCAGGGGTCACAGTTCCTGGGTTTCTTTTTCCTGCTTTTCCTTCACCCCGCTGAGACGTTTCGGTTGGCAGGAGCTCCCCCCTGCTATTAGGTATCTTTCGGGGAACAAGAAACCTAGATCACTTACAAATTAATTTGGAGTTAAACCTACAGAAAATGAGAAACATGCTGCTTTGCAGGAGAGAGTGCTTGGCCAGCGATCAAGAAAAATACATCCAAACCGCCCGATGCGGCGCGCTCGGTGGCGGCCAGGGATGGGGGCTGCATGCTCAAGGTAGCAGTCGGCTGCATTCGGGCATGTTTTAATGGGGCCACGGCCTTTCCTCCCAATTAAAACCGTAGCAAACGAACAAAAGGGAGAACCTGCTCCCCGGTGCGCAGGGGGACGTGTGAGGGTACGTGGGGAAGGCCAGGGTGGGGATGGAGGAGGTGTGGGGTGCAACACCACGGCATGGGGGTCTGCCTGCCCCAGCGCCTGCGCCGGTGGGGATGGGGACCAGCTGCAGGCACCACTCACCCCACAGCATATGGACGCTTTCGCACCAACGTTTCCCCATCGCCGCGGCCCCGGGGCCACCGCAGGTTGTGCCAGTGCTGGTCCCTGAGGGGGGGGGGCACCAAGTCCCCTCACCCCACGGCACCTCTGGCCAACAAGGCGCTGTGGGGTGAGGGGACACGGGGCAGTGCGGGGGACCTCGAGCCCCCTGGCAGGCGGGTGGGTGGGTGGAGGCAGGTGGGAGCAGCCCCCCGTGCCGGGCACTCCCAGAGGGTCGCGGACATGGGGCTGGCTGCCGCCATCCATTGTGTCTGCAGAGCAAGCGGCTGTGCTGGGAGGGGGCTGCGTGGGGAGGCCGGGGCGGCGGAAGAGCAGTGATAAGATAAAAGGTCTGCTTTCCCATGCTGAGGAGCCGGGGGGCGCGGGGCGAGCGCCGAGGCCACCCAGGTTTCAAGCGCTCGGCCTCGGCGCCTGACCCCGGCACATTCAGAGAGCACTTCCTAAATTTGTCTCCTGTGTTCCTGACTCACAAGCAATTTCCTCACCCATAAAACGGCGTCGGCATGAAAGGACTGGCCAGGACACCAATTACTTGTCACCGTTTTACCACCCCACTGCTCACCGGTTCGCAGCCCCCGGCGCTGCCCAGCCAGGATCTGCCCCCTCCCCGTGGAGCCCCTCTGCCCCGCATGGCCGGGGGGATGCGGCAGTCAGGGTCCCCTGCGCCGTGGGGAAGGTACGATGGGGCAGAGGGATCCCCAGTGCCTGGCACCTGGCAGAACAGACGCAGGTCTCTGGTGCTCCTGGATGCCTTGAAGGCATCTCCCAGCCCAGCCTGGAATCAGGGAGACGTTAAGCATTCCTGGGTCCCTCAGCCCTGCACTGGTGTTGTCCCTGTGCTGGTGTTGTCCCTGTGCTGGCATCGTCCCCGTGCTGGCATCGTCCCCATGGTATTAAAGATGCCCCTATGTGCCTGCATGGGAGGGAACAAGGCTCCATCATCACCGCCATGGTGGCACCAGGTTCCTTGCTGAGCGTGGCCAATGGCCCCGCCATGGGGTGCAACGGACCCATGCCGGCACAGGGCATCGCCATCCGGGTGCCTCCATGCCCTGCTTTGTCCCCACTCCCTGTGCCTCTGTGCCACCTCATCTGTCGTCCCCCCAGTCCCCAGTGCTGTCCCCAGTGCTGTCCCCAGCGCTGGCGCATCCCCAGCTGCTCCCATGTCCAGGAGATGCGGACGGGCTGGTGCAGAGGGGCTGGGAGTTGTGGGGGTCTCGGGAGGGTCTGAGCACAGCCAGGACCCCCGGGAAGCCCCCATCCACCTCCCAGGAGTGGGAAGATGCTGTGTGCCTGCAGCCACAGCCCCAGCCTTCCCCAGCAGCGATTACCCACCCTCTCCGCAGCAAATCGCTCCCGGCTTCGTGCCGGCAGCGGGCGAGGTTTGCCCGGGGCCCGGCGAGCGCCACGGCGGCTGCTAAACGGGTTTTATGGTGGGATTTAGGGACTTTTCTGCCGGGTAATTGATTTGCCCAGGCAGTAAAAGATCAAGGCAGAGGCTCAGACGGTGGCTCCTGGCATCTGCCCACCGAGCGGGCCGGGGTGTGGGCAGCTTAGGGCACGGCTGGGGCCAGCGGTCCCCGATGCCACGATGCACGGCGTGGGGTGCCGCGACCCGCAGCGATGGGGCGAGCGCTGCGACTCCATCCAGGAGCCCCCTTGCAGCCCCCCCCCCGCATCCTCGCACCCCCCTCCCCAACCCCACCACAAAACAGCCCCCAAAGGAGACAAAAGGGGCTGTTTGGGGACCTGCCACCTGCTAGTCCCCATCCTACAATACCGCAGTAAAGAGGCACCAAACAAAGGCCTTAAAATCCTAAAGGGGCCCATTCATTAGGGTGACAAAGGGGGAAAGAACTACATTATCATAATTAATCCCGGTGCTGGCGGTGGGTGGCAGGGCCCTCTGTCTTCCAAGGTGGTGTGGGGACGGCCGGTGTCACCACGTCCACAGGCTATTGTGCGGCGTGGCCTTGCAGGGCTTAGGCAGTTTTTAAGCTCTGTAAACACCACGGGACCCCCCCACGACTGCCGGGGATGCCGTCCTCCCCCCCGGCCCCTCCCCAACCCTGTTTATCTGCTTGCTGCAGGCCCCCCCAAAATCCTGGGGCTGGGATGGGTCTGTCCATGCCCCCTCGGTGCACCTGCCCCCAGGACCGCGGGGGGCTGGGGAAGAGGGCAGACCCCTGGGTCCTGCTGGTGGTGCTAGGCTGGGGGCTCACTGGCCATATCCCCTGTGCCATGTCCCATGGAGAATTACCCCAGGTGGGATGTGGTGGGGACCCCTCTGCTCCCTCCCCAGGGCCTTCCCTGGCCTCGGAGATGGGGCTTTATCCCTTCCCTGCTATCTCAGCCCTATCTGGGGGGACCAGGTGGACTCTGACTTGGGGACCAGCCTCTCTCCGCCCCCCCTTCAGCCTCCTGCTGTTGGGGAAGCGCAGGGAAACTTAAGCACAGTGCGGCACACAGAGATGCGCAGGGGTTTTAAGGGATGTTAATGCCCCATCTCTACTCCCCTGTGGTGGATGCTGTCTCCCTTCTGCATCCCCTAGGACACAGCATCCCCTGGGACACGGCATCCCTTGGGACACGGCATCCCTTGGGACACACCCGATGCCGGCTGGGGCAGGGGGCACCCCGACACCGCCCATCCATCCGGGGGGCCCTCCCTGCACCTCCACCTCTCTGGCCGCCCTGATGGGCGCTCTGCAGCCCCGGGGTCCCTGGGAGCCTGCGCCTGGCTCGGGGCCGCGGCCGGGCGGGCTGTGCCGGCGCTTGGGAGAGCACCATCTGGTTTCCAACTAACAAACGCCCGGCGCTGGCTCCCGGCAGAGGAGTTGCTGCTGCAGCGGCGGCTGTTTACAGCGTGCCGAGGCTCTGGCACGTCCCCGCCGAGTCCCCTTCGCTTTCCCCCCCCCCCGGCCGCAGGGCTCTGGGGCTGCGTCGTGGCCGTGCAAAGCCCGGCTCCGTGCCCCAGCCCCTGCCCGGCCTCTGCTTGCCCGGAGGATGCCGCTGCCCGCCGAGGCCGTTGTCCCAGGCTGCCCGTCCCCAGGGAGCGCCCGCTGCGGCGTGGCTCCTGCCCGCGGGGATTTTCCCATCCCCTTTGCTCGACGGGGTGGGACGCGCGGCACGGGAACAGGGGACAGGGTGGGCTCCCCGGCCACGCCGTCCCCTCTCCGGGCGCTCGGTGGGTGCGGTGCCCTGGGCTCCCCAGCTCCCGCCACATCCCGCCGGATCACCCCGGCCTCTCCCGGCGGCGGGGGCGAGGGGCGAGGGCGGGCAGGGCCCCCGGGTGGCCCCGGGCCTCCGCCTCGCACCCGCAGCTCTCGCAGCCACCGGTGCCACAGAAACGCTGCGCAGGGTGGGGGCTGCGCGGAGCCATTTGCCTTTAATTGAATTTATTTGTTACAACCCCAAACAATGTAAAGCAGGCTTCTCCCAGGCTCCAGCTGCCTGCCTGCCCATTAAAATACCATCTAGAACAGCAAATCCCCCCTCCCGCCTTGATATAAAACAGCCGGCCAGCAAGAAGCGGCGAGCAAAGTCTCCCTGCGCACAAGCCGATCCCCTGCTCCCCATCCTGCTCCCACAAGGCCGGTGGCCCACCGGGCTCCGAGTCCCCTCCCAGGTGGCTCTAGGGGAAAATAAGGGTCCTGCAGGGAGACCCAAAGCCCCCGGCTCAGAGCAGCCCCGCTGTCTGGGAGCCCATTGCTGCGGCATCAGGGCAAGGGCAGGCTGAGCCCCGTCCTGCCCATACGCGTTTTCCAGTTGGGTTTTCAATCCCTGTTGGCAGGGCAGGATCCGGCCCTGTCGCTGGGGTTGTCACCCCCCCCGCAGAGCTTGGGATCCCCAAGCTGCCCGTCTGCCGAGCCCCACATCCTCTTGCTCGAGGCACACGCCGCCGTGCCGCGGTGGTGCCAGCTGCTGCGGGGACCGTGTGGGTTCTGGGGGGGCAGCCAGTCCCCGGGGAGCACAGAGGCAGCAAGTGGGCAGCAGGACAGGGGGTGCATGGTGCAGAGAAGGCAGGGGTGCCGGGGACAATCCGGCCATGGTCAGTCCTGCACGGTGCTCATGCGGCACAGGAGCCTGATGCCGGCGCGGGCAAGCCAGGATGGAGTCAGGGAAGCCCGTCCTGCATTACCGGGAGCCCAGGTCCCAGGGGAACCGTCGGTGCCCCGGGATGGGGCAAACCTGGCTCAGCCCCAGGCCCCGGCAGACACCAAGAGGGTCTCCGTTGACCATCCCATGACTTTTCCAAGGACATTGATGCCGTTTCCCTGTCTGCAGGGTACCAGCGGGAGAGCCCCAGGTGGAAACAGATGGTGACAGATAGGAAGCGGATGGAGAACCGGGGGAACCGGCAGTGCCGGAGAGGAGGACAACTTAGTTTTTTAAAATTAAGTTTATAAAAAGCAGCAGCTGCCCGGTGGTAGTGCGGGTCCACTGAGGAAGAGGAATGGTGGAGTTGTTAATAGCAATCAGGCAGCAGAAGTGCTGAATAGCCGTTTCCCTTCTGTATTTGGGGACACGCCAGATGCTACAGGCCTATCGCCGGACGAGGGAGAAACCCTTTCCGTGCCGCTAAGGCCCAGGAGAGCTCGGCGGCAGTGGGTCGGGCTGGCAGGGGCCATGGCCGGGGGGCGCGGAGGAGCCGCCCGAAGAACTCGGTTTATTTATGGGGGTTTCCCCCATTTTTGGCCAGTAAGGAGACACCAGGATGAGCATCACCTCCATTGCTCCAGGGGACCGGGGTGGGCAGTGGCGATGGGGATGCACGTGGGGTGGGTGCTGCTCCGTGTGAGTTTACCGACCCCCCTGGGTGCCCTCAGCAGCCCCTTGGGGCACCGTTCCCGGTCGGAGCAGCACCAGGTCTGTCCAATAAAGACCTGAGAAGGGTGTAAAATGAGCAGAGAAATAATCCCAATTACCCCACAAATTATTGGTGGCATTTACCCCTTGCCCTTTTGCCAGCCCCCTGCCCCATGGATGGGGGTTCCGTGCCCCCCTGCCTCTGCCCTGGGGTGTTGGGCTCTGCTCCCCATGGCAGGGCTTGGGGCAGCACTGTGGGCACACCCAAAGAGTGGGGTGTCTTCCTGCCCCCCATCATGGCCCTGGGGCAATATCTGGCTCCTGGGGAGGGCAACAGGCATTTGGGGGTCGGGGGACACTCTGCTCTGTGGGGGGGGATGGTTTGTTCTTGGGAAACAAGATTGGGGGGATACCTGGTCCTTTGGGGGAGGACACCTGAAGGCCCTCGAAGGGGGGATGCCCATCCCTTGGGGTGTCTACAGGGGAGATGCGCGGCCCCTGGGGCGTGGACGCAGGGGGATATCCTGCCCTTAGGAGGGCTGCCTGTCCCTTGGGACGTGGTCGTGGGAAGATGCCTGGCCCTGGAGGGGATACCTGGCCCTTGGGGTGGCTATGCGGGGTCTGCCCAGCACTGGGGGGGCGAAGGGGGGAATGCCTGGACCAAGGAGGGTAGCTATGGGGGGATGCCCATCCTCGGGGAGAGGCTCCGGGGGCACGCCGTGCCCTTGGGAGGGATGTCCATCCCTTGGGGCAGCTCCAGGGGGCTGCCTACCCTTGCGGGGTAGCTGTGGGAGAAGGCTGTTCATTCCTGGGGGTGGCTGTGGGGGCATGCCCTGCTTGTGGGGCGCTCATCCTTGGGGGGTAGCTATGGGGGGGCTACCTACCCTTGGGGGGGTGGTTACAGGGGGATGCCCGTCCTTGGGGGCGGCTGTGGGGGGGTGCCCTGCAGATGGGCTTTGCTGCAGGGGGTGCCCCTCCCTTGGGGTGTGCAGTGGGGGACGCCCACCCCGGGGGTGGCAGTGCGGGGGTGCCCACCCCTGCGGTGCGGCCGGGGGGGACCTGCCCATCCCCGGGGGTGTCCGTGGGGGGGCTGCCGGTCCCGGGGCGGGACGGGACGGGACGGGACGGGACGGGACGGAGGGGGGGGGCAGCCCCGGCTGCGGCGGGTGCCGTTGCCCGCGGGCGGGGCGGGCCGGGCCGGGCCGGGCGCCCCCGGTGCCGCCGCCGCCGCCGCCGCCGCCGCGCTCCCCCCCGCGGCGGGGCCGGGCCGGGCCGTGCGGGGCGGGGGGGCGGGCGGGGGGTGCCGCCGTGTGTGGCCGCCGGCGGCGGGCGCGCCGTTGCCTAGCAGCGGCGATGGGCGCTGCCGCGGCGGCGGCGGCCAATGGGAGCGGCGGCGGCGGCGCGGCCCCGGCGCCCCCCGCCCCCGCCTCCCCTTTAGAGGCGCGGCGGGCGGCCGGCGGCACACAGCCCTGCGCACCGGCACCGCGCCGCACCGCCGCCGGCCCCGCCACCGGCACCACCGGCCCCGCCGCGCGCATGGGGGCCGCCGCGCTCGGCCCCACATAACGGGGGGTGCCCAGCCCCGCCAGCCGCCCCGCCATGCCGGCCGAGCCCCCCCGCTCCGCGCCGCGGCCGCCGCTGCCGCTCCGCGCCGCCCGCCGCAAGCCGCTGCCCGAGGTAAGGGGCGAGCATCGCCCGCTCCCGCGGGGGGCTCCGGGCCGGGGGGGGGGGGGGGTGCTCGGGCTGCGCGGAGGGAGGGAGGAGGAGCGCGGGGCGGGTGTGGGCACCCCCGTGTCCCCCGGCTCGGGGACCCGCGCTCTCCCCGGCTGCGCACCCCCAGCATCGCGGGTGCCGGAGGGGTCCCGGTCCCGCTCCCGCAGCCCACGGAGCGTGGCCGCCGCGGGCATCCCGCCCCGCTGCGGGATTCTCCCCCCCCCTCCCCTTCTCTCCCCGGGCAGGGGCTCCTCTCACCCGCTCCCCGCCTGATCCTCGCCCTCTCCCCAGGGCAGGGCCGTGGGCCAGAGGGCCCCGCTGTGGCTGCGGGCCCGCTTTCAGGCGCTGCTCTTCGCCCTGGGCTGCCGGATCCAGCGGCACTGCGGGAAGGTGCTCTTCGTGGGGCTGCTGGTGTTCGGGGCGCTGGCCGTGGGGCTGCGGGTGGCCTCCATCGAGACCGACATCGAGCACCTCTGGGTGGAAGGTAAGCGCGGCCCCACGGCCTCAGCCGCCCGTGGGAACGGCCCCGCTCCCGGCCGCGGCTTTGTCCCCCCGCGGGGCGCGGAGGTGCGGGGTTGGCCCGGAGGCAGGTGACAGCGCGGAGCGGGGCGGGAGGAGGATGCCGCCGGGATTCCGGCGTGCGGGGCCGCGGAGGACGGGGCCGCGGACGCTCGCGAGCGGAGGTGCCGGGTGCGCGGTGCTGAGTCGCAGAGGGACCCCCACGCGTGCCTCCGCGCGAAGGTGCGGTCGCGTCCCCGCACCAGCGGACACGTGCGGCGGGGATGGTGTTTGGCGCCGGCTGGGTGCGCGTGTCCCCACGCGTGGGCACCCACTTCCCGCGGTGCCGCTCTCCCGCCGCCGGGCCCTTTCCTCGCGGGAAGAGCCCCCGTGGGCGGTCGCAGCCCCGTACCGGGGCAGAGCCGGCGCCGCGGGGCTGCCGGTCCCGGCTCGGGAGCCCTGCCCGGCGGGGACGGAGCGGCGGGCAGGGTCAGGCAGGAGCAAATCCCCGTTTCCGAGTGGAAGCGGCTGATCCCCCTCCTTTGTTATTAATAACTCCAGCGTGGATTTTCTCTCCCCTCTCCCTGCCGCTCTGCTCCCCAGCGCTGCGATTCGCTTTCCCTGCGCCTCCCTCCTGCTTTGGGGGTCCCGGGGGGGCAGCACCCCGCATCGCACCCCCCCATCCCTGCCAGGCCCTGGCCGGGGGGGGTCTCTCAGCCTGGGGTCCCCGGCGGGGTGCTGTGCAGGGGCAGATGTTGCTCAGCGGAGGGGTGTCAGCCATCTTTGTGCGGGAGCGCTGCCTCCTCCCCCACGCCCCGCTCCCTGTGTGGTCCTCAGCTACTCTTGGATTTGGTTCAACAATAGAAGCAACTTTGCTCTCCCACCCCCTTTTTTTTTTTTTAATTAAAAAAAAAAAAAGCCTTGCGTTCCCTTGCTACTCGCACACAGATGCACGCACGCACCCCTGCCCAGGAACGCCTGGCTCTCCCACCTGCTCCCCACTCCCAAGGGGTGTTGGTCCCCCCCCAGGTCTCGTCTCCATCACCCCTTTCCTCTGCAACACGTAGCAGAGAAATCCAGTGATACCTCCTGGTCCGGCCGGCGCCTGAGCGGTGGCTGCTGGAGGAGGGACACGCTCCCTCCGTGGGTCCCTTGCTCTGGGTCGTGGCTCTGGCTCCATCGGATTTTTATTGTGCTTTTGGGGTTGCGAGGAGTTGGTGTTTCTTGCAGCCGTGGCTGGAGGCAGGGAAGTGGCTGCGGTTGTTCCTGTTGAGGGGGAACGGGACTTGCGGTGCATCGGGGTAGGGAGTGGGACGGGGAAGGGGCCGAGCCTGGGGACGGCTGGAAGTCCCCAGACACCCGGCTTTTCTTACACACATGTCTGTGCCCCAGTGTGCTTCCCTGCTCATGTGGGTACAGGCAGGAGGCACTGCGGCTGCTGTTAGAGGATATTCCCCCCCACTGTGGTGTGGCTGTAGCACGGGTGCCAGGGGCCTCTCCGAGGAACTGGCTCTTTCTCATGGCATGGCATCTTCTTTGGTGTCGGGAGCTGGATTTTTTTTTTTTACTCCATAGTGAAACACTGCTGACGGATCTGCAGCGCCCAGGGTGGGGATGGCATGCGATGCTGAGGTGCTTTGTGGGGTGCTGCTCGGGGCCCCCCCCTTGGCCTTCCTGGGAGGGCTCTTTCCCTGCGAGTGTGCACTTGGGGCAGACCCCTCCGTGCCTTGCTCCTGGGTGGCACGGCCCCAGCGTGCTCGGGGAGGCTGTCCTCGGGCATTGGCACTACCTGCGACCACCAAGGACTATGTGGCCAGGGTGGCTTTAGTCCGATGGGGTTGCGTGGGTCAGGATGTGGAAGGTTTGCGGTGGCTCTTTCCGTCTTGTGTATCAGCTGTGGGGCTGCCTCCCTTCCCCATAACCATCTGTGGGTGTCTGCCTCTCCACTGGCCTCTGCTTCTGTATTTTCTGTGAGATCAAAGCATCCCTGGGTGTCCTCGGGTGTACACAGCCCTCCCTGATCTCTGGACCCCATCCTGGTGTGGGGATGTGCGTTATTGGGGGGCAGGAGGGCCTGGGCTGCCTCTGGGGAGCAGGACATAGTTTCACGGACTGTGGTGATGGTTCCTGAGCACTTTAAGCTGCTTCTGGATTCTCTCAGCCACCACTTTCTCCTGTCCCCGGGTGTACGGCAGGGTGGCTGGTGTGTGTGCCCCTCTGCAGTGAGCCTGGTACTGCCGTGCCAGGTCAAGGCAGCGCAGCCCTTGCCCCCAGGCTGGCAAAGCTGGGTGCCCCTGTCAGCCTGGCCCCAAAGCCTTGGGACCCCCAGGGTGCTGGGGCACCCCAGCTCCTGCCCTCTCTGGGTGTGTGTGTGTGGAGATGTCTGCAGGAGCACAGTCCATCCCAGCTCCGAGGCAGCGCTGTGGGGTGTTTAAGGGGCAGAGTATGTGTGCAGGGAGTCCTGGTCCTATCCCCCTAGGCCAGTAGATCCCAGCTCAGAGGCTGGGTGGCTGAGGGTCCTGGGAAGCCTGTGATGACCCCCTGGAGCTGGGCTATACTTGCTCACCTGCCTCTGCCTAGCCAGGCTGAGGGATGTGGGTTGGTGATGCTCCAGCCCAAACCACCTCACCCAGGTGAGGTCCCAACCCTGCAGCAGTGGAGCATGACCCTGTGCCGGGTTGTCCCCACTGCAGGCTGAGCTCAGCCCTCCAGGAGCCGGGGACTGGGTGGGCAGGGGAGGCAAGAGAGCTGCTTCCCATGGGGGGACCGTGCTGCTGTCCCTCCCCAGGGGTATAGGGTGGGCAGCCCTGCTTTGGCCCCATGGCTGGGCTCAGTGTTGGGACCGTGCTGATGGCAGGTCCCCTGATGGGTCCCCCTGAGCCTGGGCTGTGACCTTGTCCATCGTGGGAAAGTGCAGGGTCCCCTGCCCTCATCTGGGGAGTGTCCTCAGCCCCGCTGGCTGGGGGGTGCTGGTGGTGCCCTGGGGTTGTGCCTGACTCGCATCCCTGTTTGGGAGATGGAGGGAGGCCGTGTCACCCCATAAATTGGACTCGACTGTGGAAATGTTCAATTAGGCTCCTCTGAAGCAATTAGCCACTCAGAGGCTTTGAAATCTCGGCTAGCGGCGAGTGTTGAGTTACCTCTAGACACCTGGCAGCTGTTCCTGGCTCTCCCAGGGCGTCTGTAGGGCCAAGGGGCCGGGGCGGCGAGCTCTGGGCAGGCAGAGCCCTGGGTGGTGAATGGGCCTGCCTGATTTATAGCACCGAGGGCTGGTTCAAAGGAAGGCCGGGTTAATTCCTAACCGGAACAGCCCAGCGCCCTGTGCAGCCGTCGTGTTCTCAAAGAGCTGCCGAGTCTCCCCAGAGAAGACCTCGATCCTCTCCTGGAGGGGTCAGGGACACCCCAAATGCGGCAGTGGGATGAAATGGGATGCGTGGTATGGGGGCAAGGGGAATCTGCTGCCTCGTTCTCAGCTTGGGGCATGAAGCTGAGACACCCCCAGCCCCCTTGGCAATAGTTTTTGTCCTTCCTTGACCTCTACAATAGGACTTGGCATGGGCCGTCCCCTCCTTGGCACCCAGGGCAGGGCTGGGGTGCAGCCCAGGGGCTCCCCCTACAGCAGGGGCAAGCAGGAGAGGAGACCCCGGCTGGCTCTGTCTTTGCAGAGAGAAGGGCATCGGGGATGGGAAAGCCACAACGAAAAGCCAAAGATGGGGATTCAGCGCCCTCCCCACCCTGCCTCTGCCCTGGGGAGACAGTCCATGTGGCCCCTCTTCCCAGCCCCTGTCCCCACTGTATGTGGTGGGACCCACGGGGCGGGTGGACAGCAGCTGTGGGGGGGTGGCAAGGTGCCGTGGCCATTCCTGGGTGGGCACAGGGAGAGGTGGGTGGTCTCGTCGTTGCCGGCGGGTGGGTTTTGTGGGGTGAGATGTCGGTGCAGGGGCTGAGGAAGGAGTGGGTGAAGCTGGGGTATGGGGCTGGTGCCGGTAGCATGGGGGGCTCAGATCATGGCTCGTCCCTTGCAGTGGGGGCTGCAAGACACCTGCTGGGATCTGTCCTGAGCTGGCCTCGCGCCCAAGGGGCGGCTCCTGGGCTGCCATGTCCCTGCTCTGTCCCCAGACAGGTGTCCTGTGGGGACAGGGTCCCCACTCCTCTCTGGGTGCAGTGACATGGGTATCGCCTCATAGGGAAGGAAGGGGCTGCCCAGGGTCTCCAGCGCTGCCCTGGGGCCCCCCTGCCTGTCCCAGTGGGATTTTTCCTTCGGGACCCCGCAGCCCTCTCTGTTCGCAGGGTCTGGGTGTCCTTGGGGACCCTGTGCCCCCATCCTCGGGGGCTTGGAGGACTGAGGGGCAGCTGGGGCGTTGCTGCCATGGGGTGCCGAGGTCCCCGTTATCCCAAAACCCAGCCTGCCTGGCTCTGCCCTCTGCTCCAAAACACCTTCTTCCTTGCAGCCCTGGCTGGCTCTGAAAGGACCTTTCTTCTTGGGGGTCTGGCCCAGCAGCCCCCTGCCTGCCCAAAGATGGGGTGCAGGCAGTTTGCCTTTATTTATTTATCTTTGGGAGGCGAGCATGAAACCTCTTGCTTTTCCTTTTCCCTTCCTTGACAGCTTGGTTGGCTTTTTTGGGCTGGAAAATTTTGCTAATTAACCCGAAAAGACTGGGAGACTCTTTACAGATGGCTGTGGCTTATCTGCCCCTATCTGTTTTGCTTTGCTTTTCAATTTATATATTTTTTTATTTCCTAGAAAGTGTGGGGTTTTTTTAAACTTAGACATATCCACGGACACAGCTTTTTTTTTTTTTTTTAAAATGTTATTTGGTGGCTGGGAGGGGGCAGCGCCAGGGCCCGAGAAGAGGGTTTTATTATCTGCCTCTCCCTCGGGCCTGGAAAAGTGGTCTGAGTTCAAAAAATTCATTTCTTGCCTGAATGAAGCCAGCAATGTGGAAAAATTTCACCATTCAGAGGGGGATGAATGTATGTTTCAACCACACATTAAGTGACATTAGCAAGCAGTGGAGTGCCTAATGTGGCCATTTTTCACAGCAGCCAACAGAGGGGGTGATTAGCATAATTAGTACAGGCAGCCCTATACATATGGAAATGGCAAATGCCTAAATGCCAACACCAGTGGAAATTTATGTCAATGCTGACAGGAGTCTTAGCGGTGAATAGTTCCCAACTGAATCCCCTCTCCCCCCTTTTTTTTTTTTCCCTCTTTTTCGGGGGTCGCGCTGTCCCCTCGGTGCTGGCCGGGGCGGTGCGAGCTGCCGGCTGCCCCCCCGCCCGCGCTGGGAACCGCTGCCCTGCGATTTGGGGTAATAAAGACATTAATTTAGCTTCGCCCTTAAACAAAAGGGTTTGGCTGGGGCCGACGGCCGGGGAGCCGGCCTCAAACGGGCCCTTTCAGCCCCTCCATCGCTGGCTTTTTGAAGGCATCCCCCACTTCTGCTGCCCCTCTTGACTTAGCCGGGCTGCGGGAGCCCCTTTGGCGGGGCTGGGTTTGGTCAGAGGTGCCGGGGCAGTGGTGGGCCCACACTCATCCCTCGGCACTGCCGGGGACACCCATCTGCCACACGCCCCCCCTTTCCCTGGGGCCAGCCCCCCGCACCGTGGGGTGAATGGGGCCGGGAGGACGTGTTTTGACAGCACGGGGCCACGGGGCTTTTGGCGAGGCCAGCAGTAGCGGCCGGGACAGGTAAAAATGGCTCTTTCAGCGTGCCCTGGGCGAGACTTCCTCCGGAGCAGCATGGGTCCTTTCACTGCCTCCCTAATCCAGCTAATCCGCCCCACAACACTTTGAAGGTGGCCTCCAGCTTGCACGCCGCTCGGCACGGGGAAGCGGCCGGCCGAGAGATGCTCGGGGCGGTGCCTCGGGACCCCCTCCTGCTGGGATGCGGGATGGCGCATGGGATGCGGGATGATGCCAGCGTATCTCCATTGCCCCTGGGGGCTTTAATCGCCCAGGGGTGGGCGTATCTGCCGGTGTGATGTGCTCTGTCCCTGCCGTGGGGCGGCTCAGCGGTCCTGTGTGTGCCCCCGTGGGTGCCCCTTGTTGCAGCGTGGGGTGCTGCGGAGGGGGGTCCCGATGGGGATGGCTTTTCCCCAGGGATCTCAGCATGACCTTGCCCCCCTCCCATCTGTGGACTTGAGCAGGGGTTTCTAGCCCTGGCATTGAGATGTTGTGCTATGGAAAGGGGGCTGCTCCCCGTTACTGTCCCCAGCTCTTTCCTCATGGGGGGGCATGGCTGGAGCTGGGGTCAGGGCTGGCCCGGCTCTGGGGCTCACTGGCCCTGGGACAGGGCTGCAGCATCCCCCCTGCAGCAGCCGAATCTGGGACTTGCCACATTTGTCATCGCATCCCATAGCCCTGTTACAACAGGCAGGGGGACAGGCCCTGATTTTTGGAGGCCAAGCGAGGACATGCACCCAGGCATGTTCCCTCCCTGCCACCCTGACCCATCCAGGTCACCCAAGCGGTGGTGACAGCTGCTGGTGGTACCCAGGTCCCATCGGCAGAGCGGTGGCACAGCCTCCACCTACCTGGGGGAACCCAGAGTGGTCCTTGCAGCAGCAGCATCTGTCTCCCAGGGGGACACCGATGCCTCTCCACAGCCCCCAGCACCTCCCCTGGCCCTCTCTTGCCTCCTGCCCCTGTGCCCTTATCGGGCAGGGAGGGCTTGGTGTGGGGCTGGCAGCCTGCCCCGACCCACTGCCCTCCCGGTCTGCCCAGGCATGCTGCCCCGGCACGCTCAGCCCGCTGCCCCCCACCCATGGGTGCCTGGGGACAGGGCCCGTATGGAGTTTGCCCACCTCCAGCCCTGCGTAGGCACAGCGGGACGTCCCCTTGCCGTCATGCCAGGCGCAGTGGCTGTGTGGGGGTGAGCCCTGTGCTGGGGGGCTTGCAGCTGCCTCGGGGGCAGCAGGACCCGGCATGGGCTCCTCTGACCCCAAACCCTCTGAGCTGGGTCTGGGGGGTGCCTGCAGCCCTTGGGGGGGATGTGGGGTGAGCTTGGGTCTTCCTGGGCAGGGGTGCAATGTGGGGGCTGGGGCTCTGTCCTGGCTGGGAGCAGGAGCAACCCCTTTGCCTGCCCTCCCTGCCCCCCCCCAGCCTGGGGCTGCCCGTGGCTGGAGGGTGCAGGGGGGCTGGCATCGGGCAGGGGGTGCTGCGGTCCCTGCACCCACTGGGGCAGAAGAGGGCACAAGCTGGTCCCACCGGGCAAGGGTGAGCCAGCTGCAGTGCTGTGGCCGTGGGTCCTGTGCCAGGAGGGTTTGGGGAGCGGTGTCAGGGGGGGCGGCTCAGGCAGGGTGGCCGGGAAGGGGGCAGGGAGGCTCCTGCCCTGCTCTGTAATTTTGCGGCGGATGCTGTAATTATGGGGAGGGCTCCCCCGGCATGGCCACGGGCGGGAGGCAGCCGCACACGCAGCCACCCTCACTGCTGGGGACCCTGTCCCCTCCCTGCTTGGGCACGGTGGGGGCCCGCTCTGCACCCTGGGTGTTTGGGGTGTGAGTGGGGATGGGGTCCCATCCACCATCCAGCCCATGCTGCTGCGTGCCTGCATCCCATGACCAGTGTGAAACCCCTGGCCAGTGGTACCCAGAAGCGGTGCCCACCCCAGGGAGGATGCTCACGCAAGGCACGGCTGCCTCTGGGGACTGTCCTGCCCCCAGGCCCTGCTGGGAGGTTTTGGGGGGCATGGGGGTCCCTTTGCCTGGTGTGGGGGTCTGGGGGGGGGCAAAGGCAGCCCCTGCTGGGAGCAGAGTGGGCTGTTAATAAGCAGGACCGGGGCGCCTGATTGGAACCAGAGGGCCCTTTGCATGAAAAAGCCGAGGGCTCCTTTTGTTAATTGGAATTAAAAAAAAAAAAAGAAGAAGAATTTACATACAGTTCCTCATTAACGTGCTCATTGTTGGTATCGGGGTGCCCCCCCCCGGCCCCCTCCCCGGGCCGGGGGGCTGCGTGCGGCGTGGGGCGTCTCGCCCCACTCCGGCTCCCAGCCCTGGGCCGGCCGGCCGGCGGGCGTGCGCCCGTTTGAAGTGTCCTTGGCAGCCCTGTGTGCGCTGCCTTGTCTTTTCATGTTGCTCTTTGGTTAATTAGGGTGTTGGAATTTGAGGCTTCCTCACGGCCTTTGAAGCTTGCTGACGGCTCGCAGTGCCCTGTTCCAAATTAACACTAATTACAAGGGACGGCTTTTTATTTTCTCTCTTTTTTTTTCTTCTTTCTTTAATTTTTCAGGGGGTTCCCCCCCCACTCCATGCATGCAGATGTGCGGCTCCTCCCGTGGCCGTGCTCGGCGGAGATGCCTGCGCGGCGCAGCGGGATGCGTCCCCTGGGAGCGGTGGCTGTGCTGGGCGCTCCCCCATCGCCGCGTCCCACCGCCCGCCCGGGTTCAGCGTGGGTGGCGCGGCTGAGATCAGAGCAGCTCGGGGCACCTCCTGCCCGACCTCCCAGCCTGCTGGGAAGGGGACGGGTTCCCCCCCGGCCCTGTGACACCCACCCTCCCTGTGTCCTCGTCCCCTCGCCCCAGGCGCCGCCATCCCCTCTGACACGCACACAAAGGCCGTGGCCGTGTCCCCCCCTCTCCCCAGCCCTGGCACAACCTCCATCCCAACTGGCATCTGATGGACACCAGCTGCTCCCCGGCCCAGCCAGGAACAATAAAGATGCCCCCCCACACCCCCCCTTCCCAAAAAGCAGGAAAAAAAAAAACCAAACCAAAAAACACCAACCCATATAATAAGTCATTAAAAGGGAAGATTCTGCTCCTTATTTGCGGTCTCGCTCTGGCCTCCTCGGCGCTGGCGAGGGGCCAGGCCCGCCGGGGCCCCCGCCTCTTGCTGAGGGAGCGTCCCAGCGCGGATGAATCCTGACCCCCCCCTTCCCCAGCACCCGGGGCTGGGCAGGAGCTGGCCCCCCCCCGCACCAGTAGCGCTGCCTTGGGATGCGCCCCGACACTGGGCACCCTGGGGCATCCCTGGTGGGTGGCACGGGGCTGTGGGCTACACGTAGCATCCCCCCCCCCGGGCAGGGGGCTGGGAGCAGGGTGGCCGGGTGTTGTGCTTAAGCATCTCAGGATCGGGGTCCCACCCTCCTCCGGGCTGCGTCGCCCCCTCTTCGCTGTGCCAGGAGGGATGGGAGCCTGTCGTTCAATGGGGACGGAGATGGCTGTTCCTGGGATGGTGCTCTGCCACGCAAAAGGCCATGCAGGGTTTGAGCTCAGCCCCAGCCATGCTGGCGGGGAGGGGGATTTCTCTTCTGCACCGAGGCGGCTGCAAATAAAGTCAGCGGCTTCTCCCAAAAACCTTGGCCCCGCCAAGCTCAGAGCTCTCACGCTGCCATTGGGGACAGATCCCAGAGCCTCAGTGGGAGGAGAGGGGTCCTGTGGAGCTGCCCAGCACCGTGTCCCTCCCCTGTCCCCAAGCCCCTCCTGAGGCAGCCTGCACCTTGGGGTGGGCTTGGGGGTGCCCACTTCTCCCTATGCCCATCCCCTGGCTGAAATGCTGCCCGCCTCGGGGTGCCAGGGAACAGCTGGGCAGGGACGGGGTGGGGTGTCCCCAGTTTCACTTGCTGAGTTGGGGTCGTCTTGTGTCGGGCATCTGCGGCACCCGGTGCAGCGCATGGGTGGGAGCAGGCAGGCTGCGTCCCATCCGCTTCCCCAGCTGTCCGTCCATGGGGTTTTTCCAAGGAAAGCAAAGCCAACGAGCCATTCTGGGGCTGGAAATATCCGCGTCGGTGGGAAGGGGGATGCCTGGTCCAGTGTGGGCTGGGATGCTCCCTGCTTGGGTCCCCTGGGTGCGAGCGCCCAGAGGATGCAGCAGTTGGGGAACCCTATGGCAAGAAGCCCCCCCGGGTTAACATGGCACGACCTGATGTCGCGGGGCCTCGCTCCTGCCCGTCCCCTTCCCTGGGCATCCTGGTGGGCAGGACGGGTTGGTGGGATGGGGGTTCTGCCAGCCTTGGCACTGACAGGGCACGTTGCGATCCCCTCCGCAGCGGGCAGCCGGGTGAGCCAGGAGCTGCGCTACACCAAGGAGAAGCTGGGCGAGGAGTCCGTCTACACCTCCCAAATGTTGATCCAGACCCCGAAGCGGGACGGGGAGAACATCCTGACGCAGGAGGCCCTGCAGCTCCACCTCGAGGCGGCCCTGGCCGCCAGCAAAGTCCAAGTCTCGCTGTACGGAAAGTGAGTCCGGCTCCGGACGGGGGGGACGGGGACCCCCGCTGTGTCCTGCTTGTCCCCCACACTCCCTGCCGTGTCCCCCGTGGGATGATGCCCATCCTCAGCTCCTCCTTCTGCCTTTCCAGATCGTGGGATTTGAATAAGATCTGCTACAAGTCGGGTGTCCCCATCATTGAGAACGGCATGATCGAGAGGGTGAGTGCTGGGCATGGCGTATAGCCCCCAGGGAGCCCCCCACGGGGGATCGGTCCCCCAAGAAACGGGCAGCGGATGCGCTGTGGTGGGGATGGGGCTTGCCAGCCCCAGGCGCTGCAAAGGCACCGCCAGCTCTGTGCGGGAGGGCGCAGGTTTGGGCAGCCCAGCAGGGCTGGGAGGGGAAGCAGGGGGAGCCTGATCCATCCCTGCTGACCCCTCACATCTCCTCTTCCCACAGATGATAGAGAAGCTGTTCCCCTGCGTGATCCTGACGCCGCTGGACTGCTTCTGGGAAGGTGCCAAGCTGCAGGGAGGCTCAGCCTACCTCCCGTGAGTGTGGGGGCTGTCCCGCGGTGTGGGGGGCCACGGGTGGGAGCAGAGGCTGGGGGGGGACTGCCGAGGGGCGGTGCTTGACCCCCCCATGCAGCTGCCCCAAGGTCCCTTGGTGTTGCTGCTTGCCCTGCTCGGCCCCAGGATGGTCCCACCAGCATTGCTCATCCTGCTGGGTCAACACCCCGGGGACAGGTCCCTGTCCTTGTCCTTCTGGCCTCGGTGGCACGGGCTGGCTTGCACTGCTGCGGGGAAAGGGGGCTGCAGCCCACGGGCAGGAGCTGCCCATCGCTGCCATGCCATGCGGTCACACCAGCCAGGGGTGGGGATGCGGGGACAGAGGCCGTGCCGCAGGCAGGTCCCCGGGGGCTGCTCCCCCCCCCCAGCGCTTTGTGGGTGCCACGATGGCGCGGACGCTGAGCTGCGCCCAGGGACACAGAGGGTGCAGAGTCCCCGGGGTGGGTAGCGGGTGACTCCCGGCCAGCTCCCCGCACCGCAGTGGTGGGGCTGGAGACCCCGGGCTGGGCAGGGGGACCCCCCCCACATTCCTTCTGTTTACGCCTGTGTTTGTCCGGGAGAGCCAGGGCGGCTTGTGCATTGTCAGCAAACGCAGCCCCGCGCTTTCTCATGCTAATGCTGCTCTGAAAGCTGCCCCTTGCCAAACAGATGAAATAGTGGCCTTATTCAGGCTGCTGCCGGACGGGAGGAGGGGGAAGGGGCCGCAGCATCCCCAGTCAGGACCGGGGGACCGGCTTTGTCCCCCCAGGACCTCAGGTTCTCCCCATCCCAGCCTGGGGAGCAGCCGGGAGCGGGAGCGAGCGGGGCTGGGGTGGCCGTGCCGAGCGGGATGCGGGTGGCATCGTCCGCCGGGGTGGGTAGCATCCTGGTGCCGGGGTGCGTGGCAGGCAGGATGGCACCCGCAGCAGCGGTGGGACCCAGCTCTCCTCGCAGCTGGGTGAGCGGGTGCCCGGGCGGGCACCCCGGCTGAGCGCCGGCCAGCCCATGGGGACTCGTCCCCCTTTTTAACGCCGAGGGGTGAGCGGGGCGGGAGCTGGGAGAACAAAGAGCAGCAATCTATGGAAAGACAAAAGGATTTGCCCTGGCTCAGTGAAGCAAGCGAAAGCAGATAAAAGGGGCTCTCTTTGGAAGCAGCAGCAGCTCCGGTTGGTATGTGGGAATCTCGAGCGGCCGGCTCCGGCCCAGCCAGCCTTCATGAATTATTAGGCTGCGTTTCTACCCAGAACCCACACTCACTCGGGGCTTTTTCTTCCCCTCTTTGGAGTGCTAGGCTGGGTTATTGGCTTTTTTGTGTGTCCTTTCTGTCTTAAAAAAGAAGCCGAGTGAGGCTGGGAGCTGGCCCCCGGCACCCCGGGCTGGGATGGAGGGAGCAGAGCATCTGCAGGCAACGGAAGAGCCCCTTTTCCCAGATACCCAAGTCCCATGGGGTCCCAGTGGACCTCCAAGGACCTGCTCCGTGCCCAGCTCCCAGCACCATTCTGAGCCCCCAGAACCTCTGCTGAGCCCCAAAACCTCCAGCCTGGGGGGAGATGGCAGGAAGGGCTGGAGGGGATGCCGGGAGCCCTTGCCTGCCTGCTCCCCTCTATCAAGATGTTAGCCCGCGGGCAGTAATCGGCCTGACTGCTCGCACAAAGCGGGGCCAGGCGGCGGGGCCGGCTCCCCCCTCTTTGTCCCAGCCTAACAGGATCAGGCACGCTACTTGACTCGGGGCATGGCCTGCTGTGCCGCGCAGGGCACGGGGGATGCCGCAGGTGGCCCCAGGAGGGGGTAGGGGATGTGCTGGGGACTGATGCTGCTCCTCCGCACCCTTGCACCCTGCCTTCGAGGGCACCCCCGGGCCCGCAGGCACAGCCCCATGCATGGGATGGCGTGGTGGTGGTACCACATGTGGGTTTTGGCATCCCCCGTCATCCCGATGCCTCTCTCTCCCCAGGGGCCGCCCAGACATCCAGTGGAGCAACCTGGACCCTCTGCAGCTGATGGAGGAGCTGGGGCAGTTCACGTCCCTGGAAGGCTTCAAAGAGCTGCTGGATAAGGCAGAGGTTGGGCAGGCTTACATGGAGCGGCCCTGCCTTGACCCCCGGGACCCCCAGTGCCCCCCCAGTGCCCCCAACAAGCAGAGCCAGCAGGTGGGTCACAGCCCATGGGGACCGGGAGGGGTGCGGGGGCTTGCTGCTGCTCTCCCGCCCGCCCCACAGTCCCACATCCCTGATGCCTCCCCTCTGCCCGCAGAGCCCCGATATCCCGGCCGAGCTCTCGGGGGGCTGCCACGGCTTCTCCAGGAAGTTCATGCGTTGGCAGGAGGAGCTGATTTTAGGCGGCACAACCAAAGACTCCCAGGGCAAGCTGCTACGGTGAGAGCTGCTGCGGCGCGGGCGTCCCCAGGCATGGTGCAGGGGCCCAGCTGCGGCACTCGCTCCTGGGATGGTTTGGGGCAGGGTCCCCTCATCCTCATCCGGTGCCCACGGGAACCTGCCCTGGCTGCAAGAGGGGCTGCGGGGCTGTCTGGGAGAGTGTGTGAGGTTGGCGAGTGTATGGGGCTGGTGAGCGGAGTAGTGCTTTGGAACAAGGCGGGGGGATGGAGGGCAGGATGCCTGGGTCCTCTCCCGGCTGTCCATGATGGGGCTGGGAGCTGTGGGGTGGGGGATGGACCCATTCCCACATCCTGGGGCACTGCAGCCGGTCCCAGCGAGGTGCGTGCCTGTCCCCCAGCGCCGAGGCCCTGCAGACCATGTTCCTCCTCATGAGCCCCCGGCAGCTCTTTGAACACTTCAAGGATGACTACGAGATCCATGACATCAGCTGGAGCGAGGAGAAGGCGGGTGCCATCCTGGAGGCCTGGCAGAGGAAATTCGTGGAGGTGGGCACCGGGGACAGCCCCCACGTGGGGCTGGGCAGGGGTGAGCCTGTGCGTGGCATCCCCCTGCGCCCAGGTTTGCATGTGGCCACGGGTCCTGGCACCACTCTCTTGTGGTCCAGTGGGTCCCTAGGGACCCTCAGCGGCGATGCTGACGGTCTGGGTGGCTCTGGAGGGGATGTACGGGGAGCAGGGGGATGCTGGCTCCTCTAACGGGATGTGCCTCCGGCAGCTGGCGCAGGACTCCATCCCGCCCAACGCCACACAGAGCGTCCATGCTTTCTCCACCACCACGCTCAACGACATCATGAAGTCCTTCTCTGACGTCAGTGCCATCCGGGTGGCTGGGGGCTACCTCCTTATGGTGCGTGTGCCCCCTCTCTCTGTCCCCCGCCGTCCCTCCTTGGCCGCCCCAACCCCACTAACCTGCTGTGCTCTTCCAGCTGGCCTATGCCTGCGTCACCATGCTGCGCTGGGACTGCTCCAGGTCCCAAGGGGCCGTGGGCCTGGCTGGGGTCCTGCTTGTGGCTCTCTCCGTGGCCTCTGGCCTGGGGCTTTGCTCACTGCTGGGCATCTCCTTCAACGCAGCCACCACCCAGGTATGTGCTGGGGAAAGAGCCGGGTACCGTGGGGCTGGTGGGACCCTGGGAGCTGCGGGGTGGCCGGGTCCCCTCCTGGGCTGTGGCTGTGTCCCCCCACTGACACCGGCTGCTCTCCGTCAGGTCCTGCCCTTCCTGGCCCTTGGCATCGGTGTGGACGACATGTTCCTCTTGGCTCACGCCTTCACTGAGACCAGCCAGCACATCCCCTTCAAGGTGAGTACTGAGCCCTGCCCGGGGGCTGCCTGGTCCCCTCTCACCTCGCTGTGGCCCCTCTTGTCACCACCTCCCTCTGTCCCTGCAGGAGCGGACGGGCGAGTGCCTGAAGCGCACGGGGACCAGCGTGGCTCTCACCTCTGTCAGCAACATGATCGCCTTCTTCATGGCAGCACTGGTGCCCATCCCTGCCCTGCGTGCCTTCTCCCTCCAGGTTCGGCTGGGGTCCTTTTCGGGGGGGGGGGAGGCGAGAAGGGGTTACCGGACCCAGGTCTGATGTGTCCCCCTGCCCGCAGGCTGCGGTGGTTGTGGTGTTCAACTTTGCCATGGTGCTATTCGTCTTCCCTGCCATCCTGAGCCTGGACCTGCACCGCCGCGAGAAACGCCGGCTTGACATCCTCTGCTGCTTCTACAGGTACCGGTGCCAGGCTGGCTGGGATGGGGCTGAGCCCACGGGTCCCCCCCAGAAGCATGGGGGGGCTCTGCTCTTCTCCCTCAACATCTCCTCCTCCTTCCCTCTCTCCTCCTTTCCTCTCTCCCTGCAGCCCTTGCTCCTCACGGGTCATCCAGATCCAACCCCAGGAGATCGCCGATGCCAATGACAACCACACCTGCCACCCCTCCCCTTACGGGCACCCCGGTGTGGCCACCAGCACCCAGATCACCACCACCGTGCAAGCCTTCACCCGGTGCGACCCCTCGGGCCACCACATCGTCACCGTCCTGCCACCCACCTCCCAGGTGTGCACCTCACCCGCCGTCCTCCTGCCCCCCGCTGACCCCCTGGGCTCGCAAGTCTTCGCCCCATCCAGCTCCACCCGGGACCTGCTGGCCCAGCTGGACGAGGCCAAGGGTGGGCGGGAGTGCGTCCCCCTGCCCTTCTGCCGCTGGAGCCTCGCCGACTTCGCCCGGGAGAAGTACGCCCCGCTCCTCCTGCGGACCCGGACCAAGGTGAGGTGGGGACCGCCCCGGCAGGGCCACCCGAGGCGGGTGGGTGGCACGGGACCCTGCCTGACCCCGGGCTGTCCCCGCAGGCGGTGGTGGCGGTGCTGTTCCTGGCGCTGTTGGGGCTGAGCCTCTACGGCACCACCATGGTGCATGACGGGCTCTACCTGACGGACATCGTGCCGCGGGACACCAAGGCGCACGCCTTCATCTCGGCCCAGTTCAAGTACTTCTCCTTCTACAACATGTTCATCGTCACCAAGGGCGGCTTCCACTACCCGGGCGCCCAAGCTGCCCTGCTCAGCCTGCACCAGGCCTTCAGCACTGTCAAGTACGTGGTGCGGGAGGGCAACCGCGACCTGCCCAAGATGTGGCTCCACTACTTCCAGGACTGGCTGCGAGGTGAGGGACATGCCTCTTCTCCATGCCCTTCCAAACCTGCACCCTCCCTGCTGGCCTGGGAATGCCTTCCCTGGTGCGTGGCACCCTGGGGAGGGTGGTCCCGTGGTGCCCCCAAGGTGCCCAGCAATGCCAAGCTGAGCCCTGGGGCTTCTGCGTGCCCATCCTGCTGGCACAGTGCTTCCCGGGGTGCACAGGATGCTGTGCAGGGTGGTGTGCCCCAAGGGATGCTCACCCCTCGCGCTGCATCCCCAGGGCTCCAGGCCACCTTCGACAGGGACTGGCAAGCCGGGCGCATCACCTATGACAGCTACCGCAATGGCTCTGAGGACGGGGCGCTGGCGTACAAGCTCCTAATCCAGACGGGCAACAAGAAGGAGCCCTTCAACTTCAATCAGGTGCGTGGGGACGCGGCTGGCGCGACCGGGCTGGGGACGACGCTGTGCCTGCTGCTGTGCTCGTGCCCGCTGCTGTGCTCATGCCCGCTCCTGCTCTCTCCCCGTAGCTGACCACGCGGCGGCTGGTGGACGAAAATGGCATCATCCCCCCTGACACCTTCTACATCTGCCTGACGGTGTGGGCCAGCAACGACCCCCTGGGCTTCGCTGCCTCCCAAGCCAACTTCTACCCCCCGCCACCCGAGTGGATCCATGACAAGTACGACACCACGGGCGAGAACCTGCGAAGTGAGTGAGCGCGGTGGGCTCCCCGCGGCCCCCTCCTGTTCCCCTCATCCCCGGCAGAGGACCCCGCTCCCTGCACCGGGCCTGCCCCACAAGCATCCCCCGAAGAGAAACCCCCCGCATCCCTCGTCCCGTCAGCATCCTCTGTGAGAGAAACCGTCCTGCTTCCCCATGCCCCACGCTCATCCCCCTGCGCCCCACACCCTGAGCATCCCACTGCACACTCCCCCTGCCCTTCGCCCTCCTGCTGCAGCAACACCCCCCTGCTCCAGCCCATGAGCATCTCACCGCAAAGAAGCCTCTCCACTCTGTTCCCCCTCTGCTCCACAAGCATTCCCCTGCTCCGTGTGACCCCCTACCCCACAAGCATCCTGCCAGCAGAGAAACCCCCTCCTCCTTGTCCCCAGTCTGCTCCCCGCACGCTCCCCAGCCCCGTGGTACCCAGCCAGGCATCAGGCTGCCTGGGCTGCCCTCAGACTGGTGTGGCTGGGGTGCCCCCGTGCTGCCCGCACTCCCGTGCTGCCCGTACCCCCATGCTGCCCGTGCTCTCCTCCCCAGTCCCAGCAGCCCAGCCGCTGGAGTTCGCCCAGTTCCCCTTCTACCTGAGCGGGCTGCGTCGCACAGCTGACTTTGTGGAGGCGATCGAGAGCGTGCGGGCCATCTGCCGGGAGGCTGCCCAGCGTCACGGGGTGCTGAGCTACCCCAGCGGCTACCCCTTCCTCTTCTGGGAGCAGTACATCGGCCTGCGCCACTGGTTCCTGCTGGCCATCAGCATCCTGCTGGCCTGCACCTTCCTCGTGTGTGCCCTGCTGCTGCTCAACCCCTGGACGGCCGGCATCATCGTGAGTACGCACCCCGATGCGTGGGGACGGGGTTGACCGGCTGTGCTGCCCTCCTGATGGGTGGGGACAGGGACATCTAGCCCTGCTCCCGTCCTGCTGGGTGGCCCTGGGTACCTGCTTCATGGGGATGGGGCGATGGGGTGGCCAGGGACACCCTGTGTGGAAGGGACACCCATATGGAGGTGGCAGTGAGTGGGGAGCACCCGTATGGAGGGATCAGGGACATGGCTTATGAAGGCAACATATGGAGGGGACAGGGGTCTGGGGACATCCGTGCAGAGGAGTGTGGGGAAACACCCATATGGAGGTGGCACCAGGTGGGCAACCCATATGGAGAGATCAAGGACATCCCTTATGAAACGAACGTATCTAGTGGGCAGGGGTTTGGGGACGTCCTTGCAGAGGAGGTTGAGGGCCACCCCCCAAAGATGGGACAGAGGAACACCCCGAATAGAGGGGAAAGAGGCAATAGGGTGAGGCTGCCCTATATGGAGGGGTAGGATCAGGCATGCCAGGCGGAGGGGCAGAGGGGCCAGCCAGGCAGAGCCACCCCACTGACCCCACTGTCCCCCAGGTCTCCATCCTGGCCATGATGGCAGTGGAGCTGTTTGGCATCATGGGGCTGATGGGCATCAAGCTGAGCGCCATCCCCGTGGTCATCCTTATCGCCTCGGTGGGCATCGGCGTGGAGTTTACTGTCCACGTGGCCCTGGTGAGTGCAGGCAGACCCCTGCCCGGCCACAGGGAACCACAGCTCCCACTGCCCCACACCCTCACCCCCTTGGCCATGTGCCAACGGGTGGCCACGTCACAGGCGGCACACAGGGACGAGCCCCGTGTGACATCCCCACCCCATGCAGGGCTTCCTGACGGCTGCGGGGAGCAGGAACGTGCGCTCGGCCGCGGCGCTGGAGCACACCTTCGCCCCCGTGATGGACGGTGCCGTCTCCACCCTCCTGGGCGTCCTCATGTTGGCTGGCTCTGAGTTTGACTTCATCATGAGGTGGGTGCTGGAGCAGGGTAAACCAACCGCTTGCTGCCCCCCAACAGCTTTGGCAATGGGGGCTGGTGAGCATGGCAGCCCCCTGGCTGGTGATGGGGCTGTGGGCAGCTGGCGAGGATGTGTCTTGCTGGGGGCACCCACCCCATCTTGCATGGAGGCTGGGGAGACATAGGGGGGCTGGGGTGTGCGGTGTGGGAAGCCATGTTTGGGGTGGGATGCAGTTCGTGGGGGCCATGCCCGCTTACCCCCTCTGCCTGCGGCCCCCCCAGGTACTTCTTTGCAGTGCTCACCATCCTGACTCTGCTGGGGCTGCTCAACGGTCTGGTGCTGCTGCCCGTCCTGCTCTCCGTCATCGGGCCACCCCCTGAGGTACGAGACCCCTGTCCCGCCTCTCCCTACCCCTCCCCCACCACATACCCACCTCTCTTCATCCCCCATTGCCCCTCACCCTGTCCCCCCTTCACCCTATACCCATCCTTGCCTTGCCCAGTCCCAACCTTGCCCCGTACCCACCTCAGCCCATCCCTCACCCTGTACCATCCCTGCTTTACCCCATCCTTCCTCTGCCCCATATCCAACTCGCCCTATATCCAGCTCACCCCATACCTGCATGACCCCACTCCTGCCTCAGCCCACACTGGACTCCCCCCATCCCTCCCTGACCCATTTGACCCCATCCCTGCTTCACCTCAAATCTCCCTCACCCCACACAGCCCTCACCCCGTCCTCGCATCACCCCATATTCCCTGCCACCCCCTGCTCCTCCATCCCTGCATGTCCCCGGTCCCTCTGATGCCATCCCCTCTCTCCCCAGGCATCCCCGGTGGATAATGGCCCCCACCTGCCCCCTCCGGAGCCGGTGCCCCCATGCCTGGGCCCTGGGGGGCTGTACGTCCGGCGTGCCCCAGCCTGGCCCGCTGCCTTCCCCGACCCCTCGGACACGGAGCGCTACACGGAGAGCATGGGGCCGGGCAGCCCCCGGGGACCCTTCATCGTGCCCCCTGCCCCGGCACACATCCTGCTGGAGGCCGGCAAGGACCCCAGCTTCCCCCGCATCACCGTGAGTGCTTCCGCGCGCCGTGGCATTGCCGGCTCCCCGGCATCCCCTGGGAGAGGGTCACCGATAGAGCCGGGGGACGGGGACTGGTGGGTCTCCTGCGGTGCTGGTGGGGTTGCCAGAGGGATGCTCAGCATGGCTAGGGGCCCTCATGCTCCATGTCCTGCCCCCAGGTGCTGAAGCCCTACAAGGACAGCCCTGAGGTCCAGGGGAAGAAGGAGGCTCCCGGCCCGCAGCCCACACCCCCCCTGCCCTTCGGGGAGCCGTGCCCCGCGCCGCCCCGAGACTACCCGCAGCCCTGCCCGCCGGGCGCCCGGCCAGCCGCCCCTGCAGCCCTGCCCGCCTACAGCACCCGCCTGCAGGGTCCTGCTGGCAGCTATGCCACCGTCACGGCCACCGCTTCGGTGATGGTGGCCCTGCACCCCACACTGCCTGGCTCCTACCCCAACTTCGGCCCTGAGGGCTTTGCCGGTGGCAAGCGGGACTGCCTGGAGGAGCCCAGTGTGCCCAGCACCGGTGGCACCGCCATGCCCGATGCCTTCGAGATGCAGAGCATGGGACGCTGCGGGGCAGGCGCCCGGCGCTAGGTGAGCTTGGGGACATGGGCACCCTCCCCCAGTGCTCACGCACGGTGGCTTGGAAGCGCGGGTTGGGTTTAGAGGCATCCAGCTGACCACCCCCCATCCCCACCCCCCCTTCTTTCTCCCCACAGGTTGCCTGTTCCCGGGCAGAGCATCTCCCCAGCGCCCGGCGGGCACAGGAGGGTGCAGAGCGGGGTTGCCCGCATCGTGCTGCTAATCGCCGGAGTGGCGATGCCCCCCGGTCTCAGCCAAGGAGGACCGGCCCCCGTGCTCCCCATAAAGGGGCTCAGCCGGGCAGGCTGGCACTTCTATGCAAGCTGTGTGCAGGCCACGCCGTGCCCGCGTGTCCCTAGCCCGGGGCTGTGCCAATGGTGCCGCGTCCCCCCGTGCAGGGTTTGGGGTTACCCTGCCCCGGGCTTGTTGCTCCCCCCCCCCAGAAATGGAAGCACTAACCCCCCCCCTCTGTTTCTGGAGCTGCTGGCAAGGTGGGCTCAGTGCCCTGCCAGCTTCCCCCCCTGCGGGGTCACTGTCTGCTCCCTGTCACCTCCTCCTGGGACCCCCCACCCGGGCCACACGCTGGGGTGCCCTGACAGGGTGCCCTGGTGCCCCCCATCCCGATAAGGGGGCAGCCCCAGAGCCAGCTGTGCCCTGGGGTGCCATGGGCAAGGCCTGGGGCGGGCATCCCCCACCTTTATTTATTGCAAAGGGAAACTATCTATAGAGAGATATATATTTTTAAGCTTATTTTAAAAGATTTATTTCTCAGCCTATGGCCTCGCCCAGCTGCCCAGGGTGCAGGCAGGGAGGGGGCAGACCCTTTGCCGGTGCAGGGCTGCCTGCCGGAGGCAGTGGGAGCCTGGGGCGGGTGAGGGGGTGCAAACCTGGTTCATGCCCCTGCTCCACGGGGTGCTGGGTGGCCACGGGCAGCTCACCCCCTCCGATATGCTGGTCCGTGCCTCAGTTTCCCCACCGGCGAGCATGGGAGGGCTGGAGATCGCGGACGTGCTGCGGAGCCAGGGAGCCTGTTGCTCCCACCGCACAGGCAGGGTTTGGGGGGGGGGTGGTCCTTGGGGTGGTCCTTGCTGTGCCGAGCCCCTGAGCTGTCCCACAGTCACGGCCCTCGTGCAACGCTGTGCTCTGCCCTGGTGACAGCATGTGCTGGTGCACACCCACGGCAGCACACGCTCACGTGGGTGCCCGCGGTGCCACCGGGCACATCTCTCTGGGAAAGCAAATTTTGTCACCATGTCCCCGTGCAGCGGGGCTGTCCCTGAGGCCAGCCCCTGTCCCCATCCCTGTCCCGGGCACCGTCCATGCCGTTACCCAGCACTTTAACTCCAGTGGTGTTTGCCATGCCCGCGACCCCGTCCCCTGTCCCAGCCCCCAGACACTGCCGCTGAGCTGGGGTGGCCCTGGGGACCCCCGTCCCTGTGCCAGGCGTGGGCACGGCGGGCAGCCCCCCCCCCCCCCCGCCCCCTCCCCCCCCCCAAACACGCCATCTAAGTTATTTATATCAAAGAGAGCAAAGGTTTATTTTTGTAGTTTGTACAGGCGGTAGTGGGGACCGAAGGTTTATTTTTAAAGAGTAAATATATATATTATATATAAATCACATCTTGTGTCCGGCCTTTTCTCCTGGGGTGGGCACAGCTGGGGGGGGGGTGCTTGAGACAGACCCAGCTGTGTGCGCACATGCAATGGGGTGGGTGCACGCTGTGGAGAGGTGTGTAAGAGCGTGTGGGGCACATGGGGGCTGGCGGGCCTGTCCCCTCACCCCCGGGCTATGAGGGGCTGGGGGCTGCTGGCTGGGGTTCGGGGGGGGTCACTGGCGTTGGTGCAGCGGTGCTGGGTGGGTGCAGAGATGCCGGGGGGTCTCCCCTCCCACTTGCCCCCCACTAAGCCCCTGGCTCCCCATCCCGCTCAGCCCCTTTCCCACCGCTGCCATGGGGCGGAGGGTCGTGCCGCTGCCCAGGCCGGTGCCAGCGCTCGCTGCCTGCTGCAGCACGGCCCCGCTGCCGGGGGAGGGCAGCACGGCCCCGGGGAAGGGCCCCAGCACCGGGCCCGGCTGGGGGGAGCAGTGGGGCTGGGAACGGGGGGGGGGCTCACCCTGTGCCCCCGTCCTTCAGGGGACCCTGCAGCCCTGCCACCCCTGGGGTCACCGCCTGGGCGTCCTCGCACCCCCCCCATGGCCCGGCTCCAACCCCCCCCAGTCCCCGCACCCTTTTTTTTGGGGTGACCCGGGCATCCTGCGCTGACCCTGAAGCTGCGGCGTGGGGCGAAGGGCTTTATTGATGCTCTTGGCCGCGGCGGCTCCTCCAGCAGCGCCCAGCCCCACAGCCTGCCCCACTGCACAGCACCCGATGGGGGGACATTGCCACTGCCCGAGCCCCCTGCTCCGGCTGGGGGGACCTCAGCACCCAGCCCCTACTTGGCGTGCGGGTCCAGGTGGCGGTGGTGGTCGCGGGGCCGTGTGCCACGCCGGGGCCGGCAGAGGCGGGAGGGCACCCCGCTGCCCTTCCTCAGCGCGTGGGACCGCCAGGCTGCCGCGATGCTCTCCACCTACGGGGACGGGGACAGGGATGGGGGCATCAGCATGGCCACAGCATAGTCCCCCCCCCCGAACCCGGCCCTGCAGCATCCTCCAGCCCCGGAGGCGAGCTGGGGCACCCCGGGGGGAGGCAGCAGCTCACCGGGATGAGCAGGTCCCGCTGGTTGTGGCTCTCCAGCGTTGCCAGCTCGCTGGGTGCCAGCAAGGGCAGGCGCAGCTCCCGCACAGGCAGGGCGGCCACCTCGGGCACTGGGCGCTCCAAGACGGCCTGCGGGATGTGAGGGAGGGGGCCGGTGATGCCCTGGGCACCGGGGGATTTTGGGGGGAACACAGCCTCTGTGCCCATCACACAACCCTGGGCTCAGGGACAGGACACCTGGGTTCCCTGCCCCGGTCACTCAGGGTCCGGGCACCCCTGGGTGCTCTGTCTGGGGGGGGGGCAGGCAGGACCACCCACCCCCCCATCACTGCTGTATTGCACTCACCGAGCTGACGTGTGCCCACTCCCGCACGGCCTGCACCAGGTCCAGCTCGTCCACGGCCAGGCGGTCGCTGCGCAGCACCTGCGCCAGCACCACATCGGAGAGCTCGTGGAAGCCCTGTGTCCGCACCACCGCCTGCCAACACAACACAGCACCGGGGCGCTGGTACTGGGACTCCCACACCGGCCCTCCCCCTCCATGGGCCATCAGACCCATCCTGGCACCATCCCTGCCTGGCACCCCAGCATCCCCCCCACCTGGACTGGACCCCCATCCCCTGGCACCCCAGTACCCCCCAGCCAGCCTCTACCTGGCACCCAGCATCTCCCCAAACACCATTTGCTCCCTTTCCTCCCCTGCCTCATGCTGTGTCCCTCAGTGCTCCCCATGCCATGTGCCCCTGGTGCTCCCCATGCCCTGGAGCACCCCGTGCCATGCTCCCCCATCGCCCACAGCCATACCGCGGTGCAGCCCTCGATGAAGGCCAGGCAGTGCTGCTGGAGGTCTGCTTGCCCATAGGTGACCGCAGCCTGTGGGACAACACAGACACCTGTGGGGGGGTCTGGGGCAGGAGGGACCCCCCCTGCCAAAGCTCTACAGAGACACGGGCACTCTCAGGGACCCAGGTGAGGCGAGCATCCCCCTGTGTGGGTGCCATGGTGCGGGTATGGTGGGGAAGGGGCACCAAGGTCCCCTCCTTTCCTGGCCTGCCCCACGGCAAAGGGTTTGGTGGCTCTATCCTGCCGTCAGCAGGAAGCAGCTGATTTTCCACTGCTGCTCGGGGACGTCACCCAGTCCTGCGTGCGCAAGGGGCCCCGGCGTTGCTCTCACAAGGTCACACTGTGGGGACATGGGGCCACCCAGCCCCAGCACTCCTTGCGTGGGCACAGGGTCAGCTTAGAGCCTCCCACATGTGCCCCATGCTCTGGAGCCAGCCCCAGCCTGCCCCATAGCTGCCATCCCCCACTGCAGCAGGAATTTGGGGTGCTCTCATCCTCCCCCAGCCCCACCCAGTGACACTCGCCCGAGAGCTGGCACTGCCCACGGCACCAGGAGGACATGTCCCTGTCCCCCTGCGGTGGCAGCCCCTGCATGCAGGGTACTCAGGACCAGCACAGGCAGGGCAAGCATCGCCTCCCCCTCCACCACGGCAGGGGACCGGCGTTGACGCAAGTGGGGAGGGAAGGCAAGATGTTTTCTTCAGGTTTGTTTTGTTCTGGGGTTTTGGGGTTTTCCGTTTGTTTCCTCCGGGCCAGTTTTAGCTCTGTTTACGCTGCGGTGGTCTGGCACCTCGTCTGGTGGGAGATTCTGTGCTCTGGGGCCAGCATCTCACCCCGAGAGCATCGCTTCGGCCCACGGGAGATGGAACAAATCCCCCTTCTCTGTGGAGCAGCCTTGGTCCCACCAGGCAGTGTGGCAGGGCCACTGGAACCCCTCCAAGGCTATTTTTAGGTGCCCCAACTCTCAGCAGGGTTTTTGGGACTGGCCTCAAAACCACGAGAGCTCCCAGAAACCCAGTGCCTCCCAGTTTTATGCAGATGATAGCAAGGCCCTGGCACTGGGGAGCTCTGGCCAGCCCTGCTCAGGGCAGCATGAGGACATTTTCCTGCCAGGCTGTGGTGGCCCCAGTATCCCTTGCAGCCCTGGTACAAATGTGCCCAGGAGCTGGCAAGGCAGCTGCTGGGCCAGGGGTGGGTAGGAAATCCTGCCCCACTGTCCAGCTGAGAGCAGGAGGGTCAGGCCAGGTCCTGCCCCAAAATCAGACAGGTTATTTTTAACCCTCCGTGACCTCACTGGGGTCACACTCACCTGCAGAGCCTCGCAGACCTGCTCCACACTCAGTGTGTCCTTGATGAACTTGACGCAGAGCTGGAAGGCAGATGGAGAAAGGGTGGGCAGAGCGGGCACCCAGCCCTGCCACCCCCTCCTGTGACTCTCAGTACCCTCTGAGCCCTCAAGACATGGGACATGGGACACGGGACATGGGGTGGAGGCACCTCCAGCCCTGAAGGGTTTCATAAGGCAGCAATGGGCTGTGGGTGGCCAGCCCAGGCACTGATTCAGCCAGGGACCAAGCTTGATGTGACCAAACCCCAGCCAACCTCATAGCCCCATGTGGGTCACCTAACCCTGGCCACGGTCACTAGCCATGTCCTGCCACAGGGGATGACCCTGGTGCTGGCTGCAGTGCACTGGGTGACCCCAGCATTTCCCAGCCCTGCCTGCCAGCTGCTCTCTGTCTGTGACTGTTGGGGGACCAGTATCTCCGGCTGCAGCCAAAACGTGGGCGATGCAGGTGGGACGCAGCGATGGGCATGTCTATCAGGGAGCAGGACCTCCCTCCTGCCCGTCTCAGCTGCCTCCCACGCAAAGGGGTCAGAGCCCCTGGGAAACCCAAGGGGATGTGACATGCAGGGAGGAGCCATCAGCTGGGGCAGAAGGGCTCTGAGTCACTGGTGGGAGGGAGATGAGGTCACCCTGCAGCTGGGGACACAGCCATGGGCTTCCCCGGCTTGTCCTTGGGCAGCCCCTTCCCTCCCACCCCTCCCCTATGGCTCTCCCTGCTGCAGATCGTTCCCCCCAACAAGGATGCATTTGCTGGATGGTGGGGTGGCACTCGTGTGCCCGGGGCACTGGGTCCCCGTTTCTGCAACACCCCTTACGTCCCTTCCCTGCCCAGACAGCTGTTTGACAGCCCTGTGCCACATCTGGGCTTCGGCTGAGCTTGTCCCCATAGGGTGATGGGGCAGGTCCTGTCCCACTGCCCCGGCACACAGCAGCCCGCAGTTCCTCAGCTCCTCAGCAAGGTCCTTCCCCGGCGCGGTGGGAAGGGAGGGGAAGTCCGGGCGCGAGATGGCGGGTCACGCGATCGGCCCGGCTGTAATTCAGGAATTGCTCTGATGACGTGGCCCGGCCGCCCTCCCCAGCGCCAAGCCACTCCAGCTCCCTGCCTCCTCCTTGTCCAGCTCTGACCCCTCCTTTTTGCTCCCTGCTGCCTTCCCAAAACCTTCCCGCCCGAAGCAGCATCCCCTTGGCAGCACCGTGGCTGGGGTGCTGAGTGCTCCCCAGGACTGGGGCTTTCCCTATGGCATCATCCTGCCAGATGACCAGAGGGCACCCGTGGGCAATGGCATCGGGGCTTTCCTGCTGCCCTTTGCCATGTGGGAGACATGAGGTCCCATGCCCTTCCCCGGGATTCCCCGGCCCCCGCGGGGCTCCTGGCCAGTGCTGCACCCCCTCAAGGGGGATCCCAGCGGAGAGACCCTCCAGGATTGAGAAGCAGGGGCTGAGCCTGCGATGGACCTGGGTGATGCACAACGATGCTGTCCTCAGATCCACCTCCAGCCCCCAGCCATGCAGGGACCACCTTGGGGTGCTCCTCAGCACAGGGGCACCCGGGGACCACTGCCCCCAGTCTAAGCAGGGCCATACCTTGCACAGATCCTGCAGGCCATACTCCACCGACGAGGTCAGCACCTCCAGAGCCTGCAGGCAAGAGAGACCTTGTGAGCATCAGCATGCAGGGCTATGGACGGGCACGGCAGCCCAGGGGCCAAGGGCACTTGTCCTCCTGCCTCCATGGGAGCTCCCAAGTGGGGCATGGGGGGGAAGGGGCTGCTGCATGGGGGCATATGGTGTCCTGCTCTGGTGTCCCCATTCCCAGCATTCAGGGTGTGCACAGCCAGCTGTCCCAAGGCAGGTGCAGACACATGCGGGACAAGGTGCTCTGGGCACCCTACACACTCATTGCTGAGACCCCACACACTCATTGCACTGTTAGCCAGCCAGAAAGCATCATGCAGAGCATCCCCCCCCACCTTCGGCACCCCAGGAGCTGTGAAGCACCCCCTACCCCTGCATCCCCACCTTGTCCCTCCCATGCCCATGGTCCCTGCCAGCCCCATCCCCACTCACGATGTGGCTGTTGAGGGTGACGCTGTTGGTGTAGAGGAACTCAATGACGGCCAGGAAGACCTCGGGCTGCACGTTGCCCAGGATGAAGGGGCCCTGGGGTGGGACGCTGCTGGGGGGGTCCTCGCTGCCTGCCAGCCCCTGGCCAAGCATCCCCCGGAAAGCCTGGCAGCGGCACGCCAGCACGCAGCGGTGCGCAAACACCTTCTGCTGCTCCCGGCCCACCACGAACGTCACGTCACTGTGGGGGAGAGGGGACCATGAGGGATGGGGTGCCTTGGGAAGCCGAGGCACAGGATGCCCTGGGGCTGGGACAGGGCACAGGGGCAGGAAAGGGTGCCTGTCCTAGTGGGGCAGTGCCCTTTAGTTTTAACCCAGGGCTTTTCCCAGCAGAGGCACGGAGTGCTCCTTGCTGGTGGCTCCTTGTGGCCACCTGAATGCTGCAGGTGGGGTAAGATGGGTCCTCTGGAAGGCACAGCCAGCCATGGGTGCCGGCACAGCCAGTCATGGGTGCTGGCACAGAGCAGGACAGAGAAAGGCCCGGGACAGCTGGAGAAAGGGGCTTTCTCTTTTGGCACAGCAAAGCCAGGGAAAGCACGGCTGCCACCGGGCTTGGCCTCCTTGACTCACAGGCACTGACTCATGTGCTTGGGGATGCGAAGCCTCTGGTATCGCTGCTGGTGGGGCTGGCACTGGCCCTCCCTGCGCCTGTGGAACAGGGCAGCCTGCACTGCGTGCTGGGGCATGGGGTCCCGCTGCCGGGGTTCCTCACAGCCCCCCAGCATGGTTCCCCAGCCCTGTGGCCCCAGGAAAGGGAGGCAGGATCGGGGGAAAGGGAGCGGGCAAAGGGCAGGGAGTCTCCAGCCTGTGCGTGCCATGCGGCCACGGCCCATCCATCCCCTCATCCCCTCCTCCTCTCTTCCCCCATCCCAGCAGGGCAGTGAGCCAAAGACATGCCACCCAAACTCTAGTTGCCACGAGGCCGTGCACAAACCCACCACGCAACCCTCGCAGTGTCCCACAGAGGATGTGCCCACCAGAGGGAAGGGGACCTGGGTCATCTCACATGTGTATAGGGATACACACGGCTGGGGTGTGCTGGGTGGTGTGAGCAGAGCCCGACGGGTCCTCTGTGACTGGTACTGCAAGGGGCACCGAAATAAACTGCTCCATGGCTATGGTCCACAGGTCAAGTGAGGGAAGCAGGGTGCAGGCTGCGGGATGCAGGCTGTGAGATGTGGGATGCAGGCTGCGGTTATGGGATGCAAGGTCTGGGATGCAGGACACAGGCTGCAGGATGGGTGCGGGATGAAGGTTGCGGGATGCAGAACGAAGGGTGCAGGTTGTAGGATGCAGAATGAAGGCTACAGGGTGCAGGCTGCAGGAGGAAGGATGCGGGACGAAGGCTGATAGATGCAGAGCACAGATTTCAGGTTGCAGGATGCTGAATGAAGGCTGCAGGATGTGGGTTGCGGGATGCAGGATAAAGGGTGCGGGATGCAAGATGCGAGTGCCAGGATGTGGGCTGGGGATGGCCAGGTGCTGGCAGCCGCTTCCCACTGCCTGGCGCTGTGGCTGGGGAGTTTTCACTAGGATTTCTCTTCTGGGTGGCCAAAATTTCATCAGGGCGGGGAATTTCCTCAGATACCACTGGCCAGGCCTCAGCATGAAGTGGGCGAAGAGGACCACACAGCTGGCCAGCTGCTGGGCAGAACGTGCCATGTAGGTGGGGGGTGGCTGAGGCAGCGGCTCTCCATCTCTGCTCCCCGCTCTGGGAGGAGGTGGCGGGGACACTGGGCGCTGTGGCGGGGGGCAAGCTGGGCTGCCGCCTGCCCTCCGGGGTGCAGGGAGGTTGGAGGTGTCGAAGGAAAGCACCGGTGAAGCCAGGGTGGGAAAGGAGCTGAGCATGGGTGGCTGTCCCTGGGGAGCACGGCGGCTGCAGTACCCCCGCTCCTGGCACGGGCAGGAGCCCCAGCGCGGGATTTAGCCTTGGGACACTGCCTTGTCCTGCTGGCACTGTGCGTGGGGAGAGAGGGGGGTCTGGGTGCCCCCGGGGACCTTCCCTCCTCCACAGAGGTGGTGGCCGTCCCACGGGGGATGCACCCACGCAGCCCCGGGCTCCCGCTGCCGTTCGGATGTGGGGGGAGCGCCGCAAAAGCCGTGGGGGATGCCCCAGGGCGTGCACAAGCCGTGCCCGCCCCGCCGGCTGCCCGGGGCTCCACACAGTGCCCGGGGCCCCAAACCCCCCCCGGCAGGGCTCGGGGCCGTGGGAAAGCAGCGTGGAGCTGGCGCCGGGGGGGCTCGGCATGGCTGGGGGGGGATGGCAGCCCCCCAGCCCCTCACCTGAACTGAGGGTTGTTGACCAGGGTGCGGAGGGCGGCGGTGAAGGCGGCCGCTTCGCCCTGCAGCCGCGCCAAGCAGGGTCCGGCCATGGGCTGCCTTGGGGAGGGCGGCGGAGGAAGGCGGCGCAGGCAGGCGGAGGCAGGCGGGAGCAGGCAGGAGGCAGGCAGAGGCAGGCGGGAGCAGGCAGAGGCAGGCAGGAGGCAGGCAGGAGGCAGGCAGGAGGCAGGCAGAGGCAGGCAGGAGGCAGACGGGAGCAGGCAGAGGCAGGCAGAGGCAGGCGGGAGGCAGGCGGGAGGCAGACGGGAGCAGGCAGAGGCAGGCGGGAGGCAGGCGGGAGGCTGGCCGGCCTGGGGAGGCCGCGGGGAGGAGGCCGCCGCGCCGTACGACACGGCCCATTGCTAGGGAAACCTGGCAGGCAGCGCCGGGGCCGGGCTGCCGGGGGGGGCAGCGGGAGGGAGAGAGGGGCCGGGGAGCGGGGAAGCCCACCCTCGCTGCCGAGGCGGCTCCGTCCCGGCGTTTGCCGGGTGGAAGGGAGCGGAGCGGGGAGGCAGGGCTGCATCTCGGTTCAAGTCACCCCGGCTCATGGCACAGCCCCAGCACCCCCGGCACGGGGAGCTGCCCCCCCAGCCGGTGGCTTTGCTGCAGAGGAGCCTGTGGATGGGGCGGATGGGGGTGAAGGGAGGCAGGCGGCTGGGGTTTTGGAAAAGGCAACACACGCACAGGTTAAATGCACAAAGATCAACCCCACCTCCACGTGCACAGCCCCCATGGAAAGCTGCTGGGCACGGGTGGGTCCCCAGCACCGGCAGTGGAGCAAACTCGAGCCCAGCAGGGAGATCTGCGCCCTGAAATGGCAAAAGCCCTCTCTCCTGCTGATGCTCCAGGCCAAAGCCCTGCAGCTCTCGTGTCTGCTTAGCACACAAGTGATCGCAGGCAGAAAAAAGCATAACCAGCCTCACCCAAGCCCACACCAAGTGCTGTGCCAGGGGATGCCTTGTCCCCTTTCTCCCAAGCCTGGCTGGCCCCAAGCAGCCCGCAGACAGGGATGGGGAGGGTGCCCACAGAGGGACCCACCTTCGCTTGTCAGCAGTGGTGGGAGGGAAAGGGAGCAGCAGGGCCCGCAGCCGAAGGCAGCACCCTGAGGGAGCGGGGTCCAGCTGCCAGCGCGCTTGGCAGCGCTAGTCAGCGGCAGGCTATAAATACCTCTGACGGGGGATAGAAACACAAAAGCCGTCCCCACTTTCCTCAAATAGCTCGGCAGCCGGGCCAGACAAAGGCACATTGACGGGGTGGCCACAGCGTACCAGCTGGGCTGGGCTCTGCCGGCGGAGAGGAACCCCGCTTGGGGTCGGGACTCCCCAGCTAACCTGCCCTCGGGCTAGGGCATTGCGGCAGCAGGCTCCCCGGCACATGGCGGGGCTGTGCTGGATGGATGCCCACCTGCCCACACTCTCCCTTGGTGCAGGGGGGATAAGTACCTGAAGGATGCAAACCTTTGGGTAATATCAAGCTGTTGGAGGTCCCAGCCCCAGTGCAGTCCATAGTTGGGGTGCAAAGCTGCGATCACAGTGGCTGTTCTCCACCCTCTGCTCTTCCTTTGCACATTCAACACCAGCAAGCATTTTTCAGGGCTGGCAGGGAGCAGCCGAGGTTGGAGGGCACGTGCCTGGAGCAACTGTGTCCCTGTGCTGGCACACCTGGAAATGCAGACAGGGCACGAGTGAAAGGGAACAGGGCTGTCCAGGGACCAGGAAACAAAGAGTTACGGGAGCTGTGCCCCAGAGCGGCCCTGGAGAGCTGTAGTGTCATGTAGCTGTCACGTAGCAACACTTCATGCTCCAGGAGCACAACAGGTTTGTCCCTGCTCACTGTGACTTGCAGGACCACAGTTGGTCCTAGGCAGCTGGGAGCACAACATCGGCCAGAGAGAAGTCCCCTGGGTTTACCCCGGCAGGGCAGGAGCAGGGCCAGGGGTAAGTGTGGGACCAGATGCAGGCAGGAGGGCTGGGGAGGCTGGAGGGAAAGGAGCTGCTCACCCATGCCGGGGGGAAAGGCTGGAGATGGGAGAGCAGAGGGCTGGGTGGACCGTGCGTGGCCGTGCTGGATCAGCCCCCGCTGGCCGAGGCTGCTGCGGATGAAAGTGCTGGAGAAGGGAAGGCAGCTGCCACAGTTCCCCCAACCCCTCTGCATCCAGCCCCACAGTGACCCGTGTGCCAGGAGGCATGGGATTTGCAGGGAATAGGGAGAAGGGAAGCAGAGAGGCAGTGGGATGAAGAGGCTAGGGAGCAACCTGCTTTCCCCCGACACTCAGAGCCACATCTCCTTTCCAGGCCACCCATATGGCCGAGCAGCCATCCCCAGAGGGGGCCCTGCCAGCCCAGGTGACAGCTGTGGACAATGCTGAAGCCCCTCCGCTCCGGGCCACCCGCCATGGCTCCCAGCCCCCAGCCCCGGCACGGGGCACCGAGGAAGGCAAACCACCGCTCCTGCCCTCCCGCCGCAGCTCCATCCTCAGCACACACCTGGCACCCCTGGCCAGCCGCCGCAGCTCGCTCGGGGCAGTCCCAGGGGGCAGGCGCCCCTCCATCACCCCTTGGATGCTCCACAGCCGTGTGAGCTTCTCTGGGCTCCCCCTCTTCCAGCCCATCCTCAAGACCCGCCTCGAAAACACTTACAGGATGGGGCCAGACAAAGGCTGCAAGTTTGACGCAGGGCGGGTGCAGCGGGTGCTGGAGGGGGCCCTGGCCAGCACCCTGGGGACCACAGTGTACAGCCCCCAGGGCAGCGCCCCACTAGCCCAGAGCCTGGCCGAGCTGCTGCGGAGCCGGGTGAAGGAGGTGGTGCTACCCCGCTACAAGCTGGTCTGCCACGTGCTGCTGGGCCAGCGGGGCCAGCAGAGCCTGATGGTGGCCAGCCGGGCACTGTGGGACCCCGACAGCGACAGCTTCGCCTCCGCCACCTTCTCCAACACCTCCCTGTTTGCTGTGGCCACAGTGCATGGGGTCTACTTTGAGTAGCACCTGCCTCTCCCTCCACCCAGCCTTGTAGGTCTGCAGGGGGAGAGCAGGTGAAATAAAGAGGTTTGCTCCATCTGCGGCTCATACCTATACCTGGTGGCTTTGGCCATGGTGCATGCAGGGAGCAAAGTATGGACACACCTCCCTGCCTGACACTCACCATCAGCCACCAGCCTGGGCTCACACCCACACTGTAGCTTCCACTACCCTGGATTGCAAAAAGACCCAATCATCTGCAGCAAATACAACCCAAAAGGCTGCATTACCCTGGAGCAGGCAGCTGCCCAAGGCCATGCTCCAGGGAGCAGCCCAGCCTGCTTCCCACAGCACAAGCTGCTCCCAGGCAGATTGATTACACCAGCACTGGGGAAGGAGGTGACACATCACCTTCCAAGCAAGCTCATGGAGCAGATCAAGTCCCTCCTCTTTCCTGGCCTCATTCCCAGCTCATATACCATCACACGAGGTGTCACAGTGCAAGGACCCAGGCAACCCCCCCCATGGGCCCTTCTCCAGCTCAGCAGAAGCACGAGAATAGCTGGGTTTAGTCCAAGTAGAGAGACAGGCAGGAATGAGAGTCTGGCAGCAGCAAGGAGAAGCTGAGGCAGCTCCAGGGCTCCACAGGCATCCGCAAGAGCTAACTGCCCTTCCTGCCAGCCCTGGGCTCCTACCACATGGGCTCCTCACCTCCATCCTGCCTCCCTGACCTTGTCCCCCAGCAACAGCCAGTGTCAAGATGGGTTTGCCAGGCAGCCCTGGAGCAAGGATGAAGATGAAGCCCTTTTGTGACCAAGGCCCCAGCTCCAAGCAAGGCAGACAGTTTGCCCTTACACAAATAAATTTTTATTGAGGTGAGTCAGGGACAGGGGAGTTGCACATGGACAGACCAACAAGAAAATAAATAATTCCATATAAATAAGTACATAAATAGTCCCACACAGCAGAGACTGCCTTGAAACAAAGAAACCTCCCCAGGTCTCAGTGAGACAAGGGCTTCTCCAGGCAAGCCCTCAGATCCCATCCCCCCCACCCTTTATTAAACCTCAAGTTGAACCAGGCAATTCACAATTTGGGAGCAGACAGGGCACGGCTGGGCCCAGCACAGCCCCCTCCTTAGTGTAGAAGTTGTGGAGTGGCACACACCAGCCCACGCAGCCCCTGGCAGGGCAGGCAGCGCCCTTCACCCCTGTCCACCCCTGGGAAGGGGTTTTCCCTACCCCACAGCAATCAAGCCTTGAGGTCAAGGCTGTGCCGGTCCTCTCCAGGCCATGGAGAGGGTCTGTGCAACTGGTGCATCAACTTGGGCAGGACAGCCTGAGCCCTCACTGCAGGCAGCTGCCAGCCAGGGCAGGTGGGAGCACCAGGCCACGAACAAGGCACAGCCAGACCCAAACCTGGCTGCAGGGCACTCACCCACCACCTCCCGGTGCCACCCCAGTCCGCTCCACCAAGACCAGCAAAACCAGAGCAGGAGCTGCCAGCAGGAAGGCAGCAATTGCCCAGAGCCAGGGAGCAGCAAGGATGTCCAGACCTGCTGCTGTAACCACATCCACATGTCTTAGTCCAGAGTCCAGCTGAGCACCAGGATACAGGGTGCCCAGGTGGGCAGCCAGCACCACAACATACCTCCCATCCCATGGGAGGGCAGGGGGAGACCTCTATGTCCAGAGAGGGTCCCCCGAGGTCCCACACTAGGCCTCAGCCCGTTCTTGGAGAAGCTTGAGGATGTATCTGAGGCGGTGGTGCAGCTCAGGAGAGCAGCCCAGCTCCTGGATGCTGCACAGCTTGTAGGTGTAGGAGTTGCGCTCCCGATTGATGTAGGTGACAAGGCAGGAGTGGTCAGGCTTGCTAATGATCACCTTGGTGTGGTCATTGTAGAAGTTCACCTAGGAGACAGGTTGGGCTTGGTTTAACCCATGTTACCCATGGCATGTCGGGAGCTGCGATGGAGCCACACTTCCTGCCTCAACCCGTTCCTCCTCCCCGACCTGCCTGGGAGCATCCCTGCTCCATGCCCCACAGTGGGAACATACCAGCCCCAGCACTGGGGCAGACAGAAGTGGCCAACTGAAGCATCAAGCTGTGACCAGCAGCTCCAGGCACTGGAGCAGCATCCTGCACCCACAGCTGTTTTCACAGCTGGACCTTGCATTTGGGCTGTGGCAGACGAGATCTAACACAGGCCAGGAGTCCCCAGCTGGCCTCCTCCCCACAGGGGTCTGGACATCTCCACTGTGCCCCACACGTACCTGGAGGGTACCACTGCTGAAGAGCATGAGCAAGGCTTGGTCAGTCTTCACCCACTGCAGAAGGAGCAGGGCCGGCTGCCCGAGGTCATCTATGCTGGGCAAGTCACCTCCCTTGGAGAGAAGGGTCTGCGTAAGCCATTGGTCCCATACATGGGAGCACTGCCACCAGCACACACAGCCAAACCTGGACACACCCCCAGTGGGACCCCCACTCCCAGGACACAACTCTGAGTGTCCACCTGGCCACAGCCTGTGAACAGGGAGTCCCACAACCCCAAGCAGTGGTCAAGCCATGACCCCCAACATCCAGCCTACCCACAATCCCAGCCCAGGGCCCCAGCACCCACCTTCATGAGATGCTGCTCCATGTAGGACGCAAAGTAGCACAAGACACTCATCTGTCCCTGCAGCTGCTCGGGGATGGCAGCCACAGAGAACACAAGGTGCTTGCTGTTGGTCGGGTTGTAATGCACAGTCCTGGGAGGGAGCAGACCGTGAGCTTTGGGGCCACCCAGCACCAAACCCACCCCCGGCACAGCCTCCCCTTGCCCCTTCCCACCCGAGAGGCTTCCCCAGAGACACCAGCCCCTTCTCTACTGCTTACCTGTGGTTGGGGGAAAGCGTCATGTGTGTGCCATTGTTGAAGAGGACCCCGATGCTGCGGTTGGAGAGCTGGTAGCCAAAGCCGTACTTGTTGGAGTAATCCACCCACTTGCTGACCCAGACAAAGTGCTCATGGCGGGCCAGGGAAGCTGGGTTTTTCTCCGCTGGTGGAGAGGAGAGGGGGTGAGCAGAGCAGGCAGCCAGCCCCTGTCCACCTCACCTCCCCAGGGGTGAGCAGACCCCCCCCACAGCAGGCTCTGGCAGCATTTATGGTATCCCAAATAGCAGCCATGCCTTCATCCCATGGGGACGGGGATGCACAGCACCCTGACCCATCCCAGAGCAGTCCAACTGGTTTACCTAGGGGCATGGAGGAGAGGCAGGTCCGCAGGAGCCGGACAGCTGACTCAATGATGGCAGAGGCAGTGATGCAGTCTTCAAAGGCTGCGGAGAGAAGATGACAGGCTGAGTCAGTTGGCCCCGCTATCAGCCAGGGCAGGACAGGAAGCTCAGAGCAGGCTTGGGGTGGCCTGAGCAGGTATTGCTCACCCTCACAGCTGCTGGCCATTGTCCCCCGGATGGAGGGGGATGCAGACTTGTGAGATGTCTCCTCCACCACTGTCTCCACAGGGCTAGAGCTGGCGCTGCGGCATGATACGGGGGTGGCCTGTATTGGGGAGAGACCTAGCTGTGTCACCATCCTGCCTGCTCCCCTGAAGAGGGGTGTGCATGGGCTCAGGGATGTCCTCACCTCATTCCCTTCCACAGTTTTATAGCTCATCTGCCGGCAGATTGAGGTCTTCATCAGCCCAGTGACCAGCTTAGAGATGTCATCCTTGTCCTCCAAAGAGCCCTTCTTGGCTGAGGACAGAGCACACTGCTGAGCACAGGGAATGGGGATATCTGGGCCACCCCTCCCAGTAGCTCAGCTCTCCCTTGTCTGCTCCTATACCCACGGTGGCGAGGATGGTGTCAGGCAGCTGCCTCCCACTTTCACTTCCCAGTTCTCATGCAACACAAGGCTTCCAGGAGGAACTACCCCCATGGGTTGCAGCACAGCATCCGCTCTCCAGGCGCACACCCATGCCAGGCCACCAGCACCAGAAGGGCAGGGGCAAGCCCAGCTTGTGCTAGCCCTGGGCAGGGGGCCCATGGAGACCCATCAGGAAGTCTCTGCAGGAGATGGGACCCACTTCTCCCCAAAGGAATGGTCACCCAGAGGCTCCTGGACAAGTGCATGGACTCACCCTTGGGTTTCTTCTTCCCAAAGAGTGTCTTGGTGACTTTAGCAAACAGACTCTTTGCTGGATTGGGGGGACTCAGCTCCGGAGCCATCACACAGCTGCTGGGAGGGAGCTTCTCAGGCGTGTAGCCCTGCAGAGAGGTCAAGGCAGAGGTTTGATTTCCATTGCCCACGTGCTCCAGGCAGAGCAGCTGCCCTGCGCTGACCACAGTCACTCACAGCCCTCCTGACAGCCAGCTTGCATTTCCGTCAAGCCTTGGCCCCACGACTGGCATCGCTACAGGAAACAGCCCATGCTATAGGGACAGGGTGGCAGGAGCACACCAGATCCCTCAGTTCCCCTGGCTGGCATTTGGGAAGGACAGCAGCTGCTTCCTTTGACGGACTGAGACTTGGGCTCCAAGGACAGCACAGCCCAAAAAGCTTCATCCCACCTGGACAAGGGTCAAGGCCAGACCCCCACCCACTCACCTTGAAGAACTCATGGTCCAAGATCTCCTCGAGGGTGAGGCGGTCCTGGGGGTTGCGTCTGAGAATGCCGGTGATGAGGTGCTTGGCAGGCAGGGAGAGGAAGGCAGGGAGGGTGTACTCCACCTGCTTGATGCACCTGTAGGTCTCCTTGAGGTCGGAGGTCTCAAAGGGAGGGTTCCCACACAGCAGGGTGTACCTGGGAAGGGACATGCATGCCACCGTCACATCCCCGCCAGGCTCATGACTCAGCAGCACTTAAAGCAAGGAAGTTATTGGCATTTGGCCGGCCACACCTGGCCGGGAGCACCAATTCCAGCCCGGATGGCCACACTCACATCCGGCCACACTTCCTCCTAGCAACTGTTTAAAGCAACAGGCAAGGAGCCCTGGGTAAGGGGAGAGGGCTGGCAGGAGAAGGCCACCCCACTGCTGCCCTTCCTACCCCCTGCACGGCCGCCGGGGCGGAAAGCGGAGCAGGAAGCTTGCGGGCAGCGGCTGGGCGAGAGGCTGGATGCACCGAAGCAGCACAGCTATCGCTTCCCATACAAAGAGAGCGGCAGCTGCCGCCAGCCACCGAGATTTTTCCGTTGTTTATCAGGTTCACGGGGCGGTCAAGCCTGCTTTGAACCAGAGCTGAGCGCGGCAGGAGTGCCTGCCCTTTGCAGTTCCCGCTTGTGCAGCCCCTGAGCGGCATCCCGGGACAGCTGGCAGCACCCGCTCCAAAGCGGGGCTCGGCAGGATCCGGCCGCCCGCTCCCCTCCCCCTGCCTTTCGGCAACCACTGCAAAGCCACGAGGCAAAGCGCAAGAGGACTTCCTCTTCGGGGCTGCTCCCCAGCCCGGCTCTCCCCCACCCCACGCAGGCAGGGCTGCCCGGACCCCTCCCCACCCAGCAGCACAGACTTACATGACACAGCCCAGAGACCACACGTCTGACTCTGGCCCATGGCCCTGTCTCAGCAGCACTTCTGGGGCCAGGTAGTTGGGGGTCCCACATATTGTCCTGTGGGGCAGAGCTCCAGGTCAGTGCATGCTCAGCATCCCCTTGCAACCAACCTCCCCCCATCCAAGCCCTGGGATTTAGCTTGCAGCCTGTCCTCCCCTGCCATTTTGCTCTTTGTGGCCCAAAGCCCCCTCCGTCTGCAAGAAGCCCATACAGACTCACTCCCCCACCCACCTCCCGGGGGTCAGGAGCAGCTGCTCCTGGGGAACCATTGGGAAGAGCTTGTCCTAGAGCCAGGGAGGAACAGAGCCTTTGTGTCCCAGCCCTGCACAGCCGGCAGGGCAGCCGGGCAGGCACAATAGCCATAGTCAGCACATTGTTCTCCCCGACGGCTGCGAGCTCACTCCTGAAGGAGCCACAAAGCCCCCAGCCCCCTCGCCTTGCTTGCAGCTGGGGCAGGAGTCACCCCCACCCCAGGAAGGGGCCCTAAGGCTTCCCCTCCCCAGGCCAGGAAGGACCACTCACCCCTGCACCCTACTGGGAAGCCACAGGAGGAAGAGTGAAACCTCAGAGGGCTCTGGAACAGGGAAACCTCAGACTTACTTTTTCTTCTGGTCAGAGATATCCTGGCAAGCAGCTAGACCAAAGTCCCCCACCTTCAGCTCCATGTTTTCATTGATGAAGAAGTTGCCTGCAAGTCAAGGACGATGCATCACCACAAGTCCCTCTGGGGCAGCACGCTCCCCACATGTCACCCTGCCCCAAGCACAGCACTCACCAAGCTTGAGGTCTCTGTGCAGGATGCCCTTGAGGTGAAGGTATTTCAAGCCTGAGATGATCTGTTTGAGGTAATACCGCACTTCGGGCTCCAGCAGAGTATGGCGGGCCTTCCAGATGTGGGCCAGGGACTGCAGAGGGAGAGAAGGCAGCTTGGTGATGGCAGGCAGGGAGAACAGGCAGCCCTGCTGACTAGGCAAGGGGCAGGCAGGGTCAAAGCCAGTTCTTCCAGAAGTTGCACATCCACAAATAATCCTTCTTCCACAGCCATGACCTCAGCAGACTTCCCACACAAGGTTGAGGTTGCTCAGCACAGCCAGGGTTTATGGTGGCCCCACCAGGAGCTAAGGGATGCCAACATGAGCAGGCAGCCCGAGTAGGACAAGCAACCAGCGGTGTCCCCAGTGCCGTGCGAAACTACACGGGTTATGGCTGAGCTCAGAGGGTGTGACAGAGCAGGCAGCAAGGCAGCCCAGGAAAAGGCGTACGCTAACAAAGCGCCTCAGATAAGGCCTGCTCCAAGCAGCCACAGCTCTGTTTAGGATATCCTTTGGCAGGGAGGCCACACCAGTACTCACCTTCCTACTGCAGTGCTCCAGGAAGATGTAGATGCTCTCTGCATCCTCGAAGTAGTGGGAGAACTTGACAATGTGCTTGTGGTGCAGGTCCCGGTGCAGCTCGATCTCATTGGTGATCTGAAAGGGAGCAGTGGTGCTCAGTTAGTACAAGGCCCTCGCTGCATCCCACCAGTCCAGCATCCCACCAAACCCACAGCACCTACCTTCTCCCGCTGGTGGGGTTTAGCCACCCGGCTGTGAGGTATGACCTTCACGGCATAGGTTTTGTTGCTGGAGAGGTCTGTCATTTCATAGCATCGTGCAAACCCACCCTGCAAGGGAAGAGGTGGTTGCGGATGGGTGAGAGACAGCTCTTCGCCCCTGCCTACGAGCCTCCTCCTCCGTTCCCTTGCAGCGCAGCCCGGCAAGCGTCACACGCTCCCTCCTGCTGCATCGCCCACTAAGATCTGAACTATGATGCTCTCAACCAGGGATTTTCTTCACCCAGTTCCTGTAAAACCTCCAGGGCATTTTTCCTCCCACCATGGCCGGACTCTGCGTCTTTCCACATGTCAGATCAGCCTGGAAAGTCCTGCACAGGGCAGGGAGCCCAGGGACCGGAGGCCACCGAAAGGCAGCCCGACAGAGACAGGTTTTTCCTGCCATGATGTCAGCCTCCGATCTGCACACTCAGCCGCCGAGCCCGCCCGGGCCGGGCTGGGAACCGGCACCCGCCTCCCACACACACCGCTGGCAGCGGGAGGAAAAGTTGCGTGCGACAGAGCGGCGCGGGCCGGCACCCCTGGGAACCGGGGCACCCGCCGGCCCACGCACGCCCCGCGGGGCGCCCCGAAACCGATGCGACTCCGATAGCCGACGAGGCACGCAGCCAGCCCGGGTGATTCACAGCTTCCAGCGCTGCTGCGGGCCCGCCGGGAGAGGCGGGGAGGGTGGGGGTGGCGTGCGGCAGCCGAGGGGCCGCATCCAGCCCCGGGCCACCCCGGAGGCGGTCGAGCAGCCCCCCCGCCCCTCCCCGCGCCCGCACCGGGCGGTGGCTCCGGGCTCCCGGCCCCGCTCAACCCGGCACGCCCCGGCCGGTGCCCCCCGCGGCGGCTCGGCCCCCCCCCCGTTCCCCGGTACCTTTCCCAGCAGGCGTCCCTTGCAGTAGGAGCGGCCGGAGATCGGGTCGGTGACGATGCGGGTGGTCTCGGCCGCGCGGGGCGGGGGCGCCGGGGCGGGTGCGGGCCGTGGGGGGAGGCCGGCGGCGGGGAGAGGGGGGAAGAGGCCGGCGGGCTCCATGGCGGGCGCGGGAGGAGAAGGAGGCGGCTCCGCGGGGCTGGGGCTGCTCCGCCACCGCCGGGCCCCGCGCACGTGGCCCCGCCGCCGCGCGCTGCCGCCCCGGGAATCCCGCCGGCTTTATCAATGGGCGCGCTGACGTCACCCGCGGAGCCCCGCCCCCGGGCGGCCCCGCCCCTCCCTTAAAGCGGCCGCCTCACGGTGAAAGGCGAGTGGGAGGGGGCGGCGGGGTCCGACCCACAGACCGGCACCTCCTGGCCGGCGGTGAGCCGGGGGAGTCCAGCTACGGCCCTGCTGCCTCCACCGCACAGACACACACAGCCCCCCCCAGACACAGGGGCCCCCCGGTAGACACACGTCCCCCCTAGACACAGAGACCCCCATAAGACAGGCAGCCCTCCTAGACACAGGGATCCCCCATAGACACAGCGAGACTCCATAGACACGCAGACATCCCTCCTCAGCTCCCTCCCCTCTCTCCCGGGACAGGCAGAGCCCCCTCCCCGTAAATACATCCGTAAACACATCCATAAATACACACCCCCCACCCACCCACTCACAGGATGCCTCCCCTCACAGGGGTGACCAGCTTGTGTGACACGACCCCCTGGGGACCGGGGAGCCCACATCGACGCCTCATGGAAAAGCCGTGGCCAGGGCGGGATTTCAAAGCCCATGTGTTCACTGCAGGCCCTAGCCCCCCCGTGCCAAACCTGGATGCAGGCAGGGACCCCCTCACAGCCCCTCACTCTGTGCCAGGGGCCGTGGAGGGTGTCACAGCCCACCCCAGGTGGGGTGCTGGGGGCGCTGGGGACAGTGGAAGATGGAGGTGAGCTCCCTGGCTGGGCTGTCCCCTGGGTAGGTGTCCCTTGGCCACCCTTTGCCCCAGCTCCAGCCCAGCCCCATGCCCCAGTGCCCCTCAAACAGCCCCAAAAGGTCAGTCCCCTGCGGCTGCCCACGCTGGCCAGTCCAGGACTGGGGACCTGCAGGACTGTCCCGCTGGGGATGTCCATCCTCGCCCCTCGGCGGCTGGGCACCCCGGCCTGGGCTTCCCGGGGACTCTGGTGTTGCGGGGTGGGCCTGGCCGTGCCGGCCCCGGTGTGCGGTGGTGTCCGGGCAGTGTGCCATAGCAGTGCTGCTCCCTAATGGCCACGAGGAGGACATGTCTCTGTGTCACCCGAAACAGGTCACGGAAGGATGCGGGGCATCTCTCTCTCCCCACGGGTGTGGGAGCTGGCAGAGGTGGCCGCAAACCCACGGCTCTCCACGGATCCTGGAGCAGCAGCGTTGCAAGAGCCCCTCAAAAGCAGATCCTGCTGCCCTTCCCCGCTCCATACCGCACCCAAGGGTGACTGTGTGCACGTCCCTTGCTCTGTGCCTCAGTTTCCCCACTCTGCACTCCACCTCTGCTTCCCCGGGGCAGCTCAGGGCTCTGGTCACTGATGCTCGATCTGCTCCTGAATATGCTGAGGGTTTTGCATGAGCACTCCCAGCCAAACAGCCTCGTGCTTCACAGCACATCCCCTGTGGGGGGGAATTAACCCCCTTTTTTTGCTTCAGGAAAGCTGAGCAAACCTGCCTGTAGGGAGAGAGGAAACAACCCGGATCTGTCTGCTTTTTTCTCAGGTTTCCACCTTTTGCAGCGGAAGTGTGTGCAAACCCACCACCCGGCAGCAAACACGCTCTGGGAGCAGGCAGGAAGGCTGCTGCCCCTTGGGGGAACGCTGCCTGTTTCCACCAGGGCCCCAGGGCTCCCCGGGCGTGGGAGGTGTCACGGGGCAATGCTGGTTTTCCGACGAAGGCACCAGCTCGGGGCTGCCGGGAGGTCCCCGGGCAGAGCTGAGTCAGCATCTAGAGGCAGCATGTGGGTGGAGGCACCCAGGGGTGCGGGGAGGCCCCAGGGGACCTGCCTGGGGGTGGCGGGACAACCTGCACGGGGTTTGCCCCAGGGTCCCCCACAGAGGCACAGCAGGGACCAGTGAGGGCCGAGAGCCACCAGCTCTGCTCCTGCTCCCCACTGGCTCCAGGCGAGCTCTTGAGCTGGGTTTGGGGGCACAGACAGAGCCCCCGCCAGGGCTGGGGCACCTCCTCTCCAAGAGGGATGGAGCCCGGCAGCAGCCCCCCTTCCACCTGCAGCTCTGGTCCGCCGTGATGCAGAGCATCGCAGCCAGGGGTTTTCCCGTCACTGAGCTGGGGCGGTGGGAGGAAGCGTGGTTTAACATCAGCAACCTGCCCGGCCTGGGGAAGGGGAGGCTCTGGGGTGATCTCCCGGCTGGCTGCAGCTATTTAGATGGAGTTACAGGAAAAGGGAGCTAGTCTCTCTGGGAATGTGTACAGCGAAACCAGGACAGGCACCCGATGCAAGTTGCATCAAGGGACATTCCATCGAGATGCTAGGAAACTTTTTTCCCCTGTGAGCATGGTAAAATATTACAGGAGCCCAGAGAGGCTGCGGGATCTCTGTCCTCCATGATACTCAGATGTGGCCTCGTCGCCCCCAAGGTCCCCCCACCCTCACAGTAGTCAGTGATGCTCAGCGGCATCAGGAGCAGTGAGGTTGAACCCAGCTGCCAGCTTGCCTCTGCGGAGGGGCTGCCTTCTCGGGGCGGCTGCACGGCATTGCTGTGTGCTCTGCACGCAGCACCCAGGCAGCAAGAGCAATGCCAGCCAAGCACCCGCGTCCCCCCACAGCCCAAGGTGCAGGGGAGCTCCACGGGACTGGGGTGACAGCCCTGACCAGGGAGTGGAGTTTTTCCCTCCCTTGGCACTCTCACCCAGTGAGCTCCTGCAAAGCACGGGGCTGCAGCCACCAAGGAGGAGGAGGGAGAGGGTGGCTGGTCCCTCAGGTGGGCCGGGGAAAGAACCACCAGCTCCAGCACCAGCACCAGCACCAGCAAAGGCTAACCTGCCCCAGGGGCTGGCTGGGGATGTGCAGAGGGAAAGTTGCAAATCTGGGCAAAGCTGCCTGGAGAGAGAGATAAAAGGATCCCGATCCCTCCAGATTAAGGAAGCACTTGGATCTGGGGTGGCACGTAAAATGCTAGTGCTGGAAGGTACTCCCTGGGAGGCAGGATCCGGCCCACGGAGGCTCAGGGAGCCCGCCGAAATCTCCTGCAATGGGCTCTTAGCTCAGCTGCTGCCCTGGAGCAGGGGTAGCAGGGGAACCTTTACCCCAAGCAGGGTGTTGGCAGGCTCCGGCCCGTGGGTGCCAGCTTGGGGCTGTGTGACCATGTCCGGGGCACACCAGGAGGCAACTCTCGCCCCCCAGGCCGGTGCGCTGCCGGCAGCTCCCTTCCCACAAGGGCCTGAATGGCCATTTCCTGCATCCCACCCCAGCAGCCAGGGCTCAGCCGGGCCCGCTTCCCTCCCTGCTTCTTCCTGTCCCGTCCCGTCCCTGCTGCCCAGCAGAAATCCCTGGCGCAGGATTTGTTGCTGTGGCATTTGCCGCACAGTGCAAGGTGCTGGCACCCTAAACTCGCTGCTCACAGGGCAATGCCCGCAGCGGGACAGGGCAGGTCCCGCTGCCAGAAACCCACCCTCTGCCGGGGTTTGTGCATCTGGGCAAGACCCAAGAAGGGTGCACGGGACGTGGGTGATGGGTCTGTGCCAAGGGCAGCTGCTGCTCTCCCACTGGGGGCTGGAGTGTCCCTGAGTAGCACCCGAGGTGCCAGTTTTGAGCCACAAGCAAGGGGTGAAATCAAGGAAGGAAACTCCTGAAGCCTGGTGCCTTCTCCAACTCCACTGCATCCTGGCCCTTGCTCCTGGGGTGCACCCTTGGGATAGCACGGGTGGCCCAGGGTAGCCTGAAACAACCCAGCACTGTTATACTGGTGTGCTGAGCTTGCCAGGCCTCTGAGGCACCCCCGATATGCAGCACGTAGGGTGTCCCAGCACTCTGCACCCCGAGCCAGGCTGAAGAGTGGCTGCCAGAGCCCTGCCCTGCTGTGGTCAGCCCGCCAGGCTCTGGCACTGCAGCACCGCACAGGCGCTTGGGCCAGGTCCCGTCTCACCCATCTCCCACCACCACTGAAGCAAAGTGCTGTTGGTACCCCACCATGTGCCTCAGTTTACCCGGTTCACACCGTGGTGAGCACACATGCACTTTCAGGGTGTGGAAATACAGCTCCCCTCTCCAGCGCTGCTTTTCCTGTAGGTTGTGGAGCTCATGTCCGACCTCAGCTCCTCCTTCCCGGCCCGGGACTTGTGTGGAATGGACGTAAGTCATACAGGGTCTAGTGACGGAGAGAGAAGCTGGTCCTTTTGGTCCCCATCCTGCAAGCATGCACAGTCTGCATCATCTCCCCAGTGGGGCTGGGAGTCACACCGTGCATGGAGGTGGGGACCAGGCAGGCAGGGCTTTCTCCCCATCCCGGGAGGGAAGGGAATTCAGCAGAGCCCAGCCTGGTGCCTCTCCAGGGGCTTGGGGGGCTGATGCTGGAGTATGGAGGGGGCTGGAGGGAGATATGGCTTGTGGGGGGGCAGAGGGGGTGGAAATTGGGAGAGGCTGGGAAGGGACATTGCTTCTGGGGGATGGAGAGGGGAGGGATAGGGGGGATGGGGGGCTGCAGGGACCATGGTTTATGTGGGTTGCAGAGGAAGGTGGACCAGTGGCTGGACTGAATGTAGGGGGCTGGGTGCAAGCATATTTTGGGGGGTGCCGCCGCACAGTGCGGCTGGAGCTCCATGGCTGGTGGGAGCCCAGCGAGGGGACGGGGCACAGGGCGCTGAAGGGAGACCATGGCCCGCGGGGGCGGGCCGGGGCCGGGGCCGGGGCCGGGGCCGGGGCGGGCTGCGGCGGGGCCGCCCCGCAGCGAGGCGGAGCCGGCGGCCGCGCCCGGCGGGGAGCGCGGCGGGGCGCGGAGTGGCCCCGGAGGATGGGGCGTGCGGCGGCAGGTGAGGCCGGGCAGGGCACCCCGGGAGGGGGCGAGCGCAGCCCCGGGGGTCGCTCGCTGCCCGCGGGCAGCCGGCCGGAGCAGCGGGACGTCGGGTGTGAGACAGCCCCGGGCTGGCGGGGGGCGGCAGCCCTGGGGGGTGGCTCCGGGGGGGGGCTGCGGGGACCCGGGTCCCTTCCCTAGGGTGAGAAGCGGGGTTCACCCCCCCCCGCCGAGGCGGGCTGGAGCAAGGGGAGCGGGAGAGCTGGTCCCACGGGGGGGTCACCCATCCCCTCTGCTCTCCCCGCAGGCGCTGGGCTGGGGCCCGTGTCCCTCTGGGGCAGCCTCCTGCTCGCTGCCGGCCTTGCCCTCGACCCAGCACCGCAAAGCTGCAACTGCACAGAGCCGATGGACTTCCAGGCTTTCCGGGAGGCTCCGCTCCCTGAGAGCTGCTGCCTCAACTTTACCAGCTCCAACATCACCCACCTGGACTGGGGTGCACTGGTAGAGGTGCAAGGGCTGCGGGAGCTCTACCTCTCACACTGCAGCATCACGGATATCAGCAACGCACAGGGAGTCCCCCCTGCCTTGGAGGTCTTGCACTTAAGTCACAACCTGCTGGAAAGTCTCCCTGGAAGCTTTCTAGAAGATGCCCCTAATTTGAGGGTCCTTTATCTGGACAGCAACCAGCTCCAGGAGCTGCCCAAGTCCTTCCTGAAAGCATCCACCCAGGTCCAGGAGGTCTACCTGGGCTTCAATGCCCTGACCTTCCTTCCTGCCAGCCTCCTGAAGCCATCTCTGCTCCAGCTCCAGCTCTCCAACAACAGTTGGGACTGCAGCTGCGCTCTGCTCAGCAACCTGGAGAGTTGGCCCAGCCTGGTCACTCAGGTTATCTGCCACACGCCGGAGCGGTACCACGGCGTGGACCTCCAGAGCATCCCCCGGGATGAGCTGTGCCACTCGCACAGCCTCACCGCCCTCTTCATCTGCCTGCCCCCTCTCCTCATCCTTGCCAGCATCACCTGGTGCTTCTGCAGGCAGAAGAGAAAGACCAACTACAGCCTTCAGAGCAGGTCCCAGAGCCACCCAGCCATGGCAGAGAGGGGCAGCACGCCAGTGCCTGCGGAGCCCCACCACTACGTCCCCTACGAGCTGCCTGCCGCCCCCTCCGAGACCGAGAAGAAGGGGCTGCTGGGGAGTCAGGTCCTGCTCCAGCCCTCTGTGGACCTGCTGGACAGCAGCAGGGACCTCTACGAGGAGGTGGAGATCCAGGTGGGATCCCCCAGCAGTTCCCAGGTGCCAGCCCACAAAGGGCGGCAGGGCATGGGGCCGGGCAGGCAGCAGGACACCCCAGCACCAAGGGCAGAGGAGCTGGGGGGCAGCGAGCCAGAAGTGGACACTGTCAGCGTGAGTGAAGTCCTGAAGGACTCTGCTGACCGTGAGAAGATCTACATGACTCAATCGACCAACTATTACAACCTGGTACCCGGCATCGAGCTGGAGGACTCGGACAACCTGGAGTATGAGAACATCGACCTGCACTGATGCTGGGACTCGGGCTGTGTCTGGGACACGCTGGGAGGATGGCAGGGGCTGGGCGGTAGTGAAAGCCAGCAGAGCAGGAGAGGCACGAGCTGTCCTGCCATGGCTTACAGTGGCTGTTTGCAAAGCTGCACCTCCAAATTCCCGTCCCTTCCCCTGCACTACCACGTGCACTCCTCGCTTGCCATGTGCTGCAGCTGGGCAGGGGGTTTGAGGGGGCTTCGGGCACTGGGGACCCTGCTGCAGGCCAGCGGTGTTTGGGGACACACGGTCTGGCAGTGCCCGAGGAAGGATGTGGAGAGGGGGTGGGGGCTGTCTTGTCTGGTTTTGGGTACCAGGTGACAATACTGTGTGTGCCAGACCCACCGACCGCGGCCTCCATCTTCTCTTGCTGGAGCCAGATGACATCTAGCACGGACCTGCTGCTCCCCAGCCCGCAGATAATGGGGTCTGGGGACATGAAACGGGGCTGGCTCTGCCTATGTGGTCTGCGGTGGGGGGGTCACGTGTGGACAGGGTGCCCCAGGTTTGGCAGGGGGAGCCGGGGGTGGCCCTGCCTGCTCCCCACCCCACATCCCACCGTGTCCGGCCACGTGGCACAGGGGCTTGGAACAGCTGGTGCACACGCGCTGCTGCGCACACAAATGTGTGTGCACACGTATGTGCGGGGACTGTGCACGGGTGGGCGTGAGCGGGTGTGCGAGGTGCACATGCAGGTGGGGAGGCACCGGAGGGGGGCCCTCGCAGCCTCTCCTGCCTGATGTGCTGCCAACCCCTGTAGGATCCAGCTCCTGCCTGATGTGCTGCCAACCCCTGTAGGATCCAGCTCCCAATAAGAAATAAATCATTTTACTCCTGGCAGTGCGGCTCCACCCCTGTGTCTGCATGGTTTGGGGTGGTGGGGAGACGACCGCCGGGACGTGGGGGAGCGCAGGGATGGGGGGCTTTGCTCCTACCCCATCTCCCCTCCCATGCCCTGGGTGATGCCCCGGCGTGGGTCTCATTTTGCAGCCCCAGGGCCACTTTGCTGGGCCGGTGGAACAGAGCTGGGCACTGGCTGGGGGTGAACGGAGCCTCTGCCTTGCACCGTGATTTACAGCCCAGCCGGGGAAGGCGTCAGCCTGCTGTAAACGCCGCGGTTCCCGGCTGGGAGCTGTGTGGCTCCTGGGAACGAGGCAAAGGCTGAGGGTGCTGTAAATCACCCCCCTGCACAGGCACTTCCCCGGTGAGTATCACCCATGGGTGTTCCAGCCCTTCTCTAGGATCGTCACCCTTGAGTCCTACCCCCCTGCCCAGGGAGACATTTCCCCGGCTGGAAGCCCCAGCAGCCGTCCCGCTCTGCACTGGAGCCGTCCTGTGCCCCGGCAGGAAGGGAGGGAGCTGGGCAGGGCAGGACACGGCGCTCCGGCCAGCAAAGGAAGTGGTGTTTCCTGCGGAGCGCGGCATGGCCTCCAGCAGCCCATGGTGGGACGAGCCACGGGCCCCGGCAGTGCTCTGCCCGAGCTCTCCCCAGCCCCAGCGCGGGTCGGGGATGAGGACGGGATGATTTCCCTGCATGTCTTGCTGTCACTCACGGATGTTTCCCACTGTTTTATATCCCACTGGAATTCTTCCCTTCCTGCTCTCTCCCAGGCCCTGGGAAAGCAGCCTGTTGCCAGCCTTTAATATGCCTCCACCACCCCCTGCCAGGTAGTGCAGCCAGGGGACAGCCAGGAGATCCTGGCGTGCCCCAGCTCATGCCGTCCCCAAGTCTCCCCGGGGACACGGAGGGAGCAGGAGCGGCCACAGTGCCGAGGCAGGACAGGCAGGGCTCAGCCAGCCGTCCCCAGGGGCTGCAGCCCAGCCCCTGGCCGCAGACGCTGCCCCGCTGCTGGCAGCGAGGACATGGGCAGCGATGGATGCATTTTTCACCCGTGCTCCAGAAATATCCCGCAGCTCTCCCTGGCTCTGCCCGCACACCCCGGGGTCCTGTTCCCAGGGCTGCCAGGCGCGACGCAACCCTCCCCTCCGTCCTTTCCCCTCCTTCTCACGGAGCCTAAATTCAGTCACCGTGGCTGCAAAGGGGAACGACCCAAACCGCCCGACTGGTTCCTGCCCAGCCCTGGCTCCGGCACCCGCAGCCCCCACTGAAATGTCCGGCCGTGGCCGGTGGCAGGGAGGTGTGACCAACCTGAAGTTCCCTGTTCCCTGCCTCTGACAGCCCCAATCCATCACGGGGAGGGCTCAGCTGTGCTGGCCCATGCTGGGGTATTTAGGGGGAAGAGGCACCAGTGGGACGGGTGGGTGCAGGCAGGGAGCAGGCAGCGGCTGAAGCAGGCGTGGGAAGGGCAGGGCGGCCGTGCGGGCGATCCTGCTGATGGGCCATAGTGCCTGGCGTGGGAGCAAGTGCGCGTCCCCAGGCCCTGCAGCCTGGACGGCAGCAGGAACCCCAGTTCTCCTCAATTTAGCCAGCAGCCAGCGAGAGAAGGATTTTTCCGCCGAGGTGTGGGGCTGAGCCGCGATGACCATCTCCTACACACTGAAAGTCGCCAACTCCCGTTTTGGAGGTTTCTCCAAGCTGCTCTTCCGCTGGAAAGGCAGCATCTACAAGCTGCTGTACAAGGAGTTCATCGTCTTTGTGGTGCTGTATGCCCTGCTCAGCCTCGTCTACCGGTGAGTGGGGTCGGTGTGTCATGGTCATGTCCCTCCCTGCTGACCCACTGGGATGGGCAGAGATGCCCCACTGGTCGTGGACTGGGGTCTCTGCAGGGAGGGGAGAAGCCCAGGGGACTTCCCCATGGAGGGTGGGAGTGGGCAGGGGAGGGCAAGGAGAAGGGGAGTCAGGCAATGGCTTTTTGTGGAGGTCCAAGGCAGCGCCCCAGCCCCGCTGCGTGTCCCTGGCCCCGCTGCGTGTCCCTGGCCCCATTGCGCGTCCCTGATCCCACTGCGCGTCCCTGATCCCACTGCGTGTCCCTGATCCCACTGCGTGTCCCTGGCCCCATTGCGCGTCCCTGATCCCACTGCGCGTCCCTGATCCCACTGCGTGTCCCTGGCCCCATTGCGCGTCCCTGATCCCACTGCGTGTCCCTGATCCCACTGCGTGTCCCTGGCCCCATTGCGCGTCCCTGATCCCACTGCGTGTCCCTGATCCCACTGTGTGTCCGCTGCAGGCGGCTGCTGACCGAGGAGCAGAAGCGCCTCTATACCAAAGTGGCTCAATACTGCAACCGCTCCACGGACCTCATCCCCATGTCGTTCGTCCTAGGTATGGGCCCCTCTCCAGAATCCGGGAATTGGCGTGCCCTGCTCTCCCCGGCACTGGTGGCTTGAGGATGCCCCACTGCCCATCCTGACCCCACGCCAAAACATCCCTTGGACACCATCGGATGGGAGATGGAGGAGCCTGGTGCTCCAGGGATGGCACTTGGCTCCCAGACCCACTGAGCACAGCTCCCTGGCCCTGGGGATGCCAGTGGGAGGTTGTGATTTCCCCTGGCCCACTCCGCACCCTCCTCCCCCCACCCAGGAAAGGGGCACCTTACGTACAAGAGGTGGCTGTCCTGCCGTGTGCCACCTGCACCCAGGGAAGGGAAGAGCTGGGGACATCCCCATCTCCATCCCTGGGGAGGGCAGCCCAATGGGAAGCACAACGTGTGCTTTATCTCCCGGCCACAGAGAAATCTGTCACCCCTGGAAACATGCTGGCTCTCCTGGCGTGGGCTTGTCCTCGCCTCAACCCACTGCCCGGCTGCGCCGAACCCCCACGCATCTCTTGGTGCAGGTTTTTACGTCACTCTGATCGTGAACCGGTGGTGGGCCCAGTACACCAGCATCCCCCTGCCCGACCAGCTCATGTGCGTCATCTCCAGCAACGTCCACGGCAACGACGAGAGGGGCCGGATCCTGCGGCGCACCCTCATCCGCTATGCCAACCTGTCGGCGGTCCTCATCCTGCGCTCTGTCAGCACCAGGGTGCTCAAGCGCTTCCCCACCATGGACCACGTGGTGGAAGCAGGTGAGGAGCTAAGCCCCGGGGGTGATGGCTTGCAATGTGGGGTGAGAGCTGGGGGCCACAGACGTGTCCCCGTCACGGGGAGAGTGTGCTGGGGGCCAGGGATCCTTGCAAGCATCCCTGCTCCAAACTGCCCCGCACACGGGATGGCATCCTTGCACGGATGTTCACCCCCAAAGAGCCCCGCGTCCCCTCTGCCCAGAGCTCGTCTCCAGGGGCTGTAGTTTCACCTGGAAAACCCTACGTTCCTGCTGGGGACAGTCCCCAAAAGGGCTCTCCCCCACCAACATGGGGGCCGTGGCACTGAGCCTCTGCCCTGCCGCAGGCTTCATGACACAGGACGAGCGCAAGAAATTTGAAAGCCTCCACTCTGACTTCAACAAGTACTGGATCCCCTGTGTGTGGTTCACCAACCTGGCGGCCCAGGCCAGGCGGGATGGCCGCATCCGTGACGATGTGGCCCTCCGCCTGCTCATGGACGTGAGTCGGCGCCGGGTGCGCGGGGGGAACCAGGTGCCGCGGGGGGGCTTGTGCAAAGCCGTGGTCACCCGTCCTCGTCCTCTCTGCCCAGGAGCTGAATCTCTATCGGGCCAAGTGCAGCATGTTGTTCCATTACGACTGGATCAGCATCCCCCTGGTGTATACGCAGGTGGGTACTCCGCACCCCGCGGGACCACAGGCCCCCTGAGCCCAGATCCTAGCTCCTTCCACCCCACAATGGCAGAGGAACCCCACAGCCTCCTCCCTGCACCCCGATGGGGAGCACTTTATCCCCCTTCCTAAAAGCACTTTACTCCCCCATTGCACCTGGTGCCGGATCCGGCATGGCCGCTGGTTCACAGCCCCACAAAGAGGTGCGGGAGCCCGCGTGGTGGGGCAGCAGGGTTTAGCCTTAAGCCCAGGAGAGAGAGCATCAGTGACCGGCTAAGCCTCTTGCATCCTCGCTGCTCCTGTGCCGAGCGTACCCCTCGGCTGCCACCCGCGCCGTTGGCTGACCCGCACTCCCGGCAGGTGGTCACCATCGCCGTCTACTCCTTCTTCGCCTTCTGCCTCATCGGGCGGCAGTTCCTGGAGCCGCTGGAGCCAGGGCAGGAGGGGGACCTGGACATGTACGTCCCCCTCTCCACCCTCCTCCAGTTCTTCTTCTATGCTGGCTGGCTGAAGGTGAGACATGGCCAGGCAGCTGGGCTTTGCCTTATGGGCTGGCGGTGGCCAGGTGGCCCTCAGCACCCCCCTGGGCTGCGGGGGTGGCTGGCCCAGGGCATGGCACCGGCCACATCACTGCTGTCTGCCACTGGGGACACATCCTTTGGGCCCAGCCATCACACCAGGGCACCACGGAGCTCCACAGTTTCCTGTGCCCCATGGGTGGACCAAGGGATGGAGAGCCCTGTGGGAAGGTGTCCCTGTCCCTGCTCCCCTATCTCACCTGGCCCCCTTCCTCCCCAGGTCGCAGAGCAGATCATTAACCCCTTTGGAGAAGACGACGATGACTTTGAGACCAACAAGCTGATAGACAGGAACCTGCAGGTGGGTTCTGCCCCAGGCTGACATTGTGTGGGGATGCTGCAGTCGGGGCACAGGGACATCCCTGCCCCCTGGCAGTGGGACCTGTGCCCTGCCGGCCCCCAGCCCGGCTCCTGGCCACGCAGGTCCTTGTCCAGAATAGATTCCCATGCAAGGAAGCAGGGCTTCCCCTTGTCCCTCCATCCCTGTCCTCTGTGTGTCTGCTCCCCACGGCGGGCTCAGCACCCCTCCAAGGGACACTCAGCAGCCTGGCACCACTGCTCGGCCCCTCACCTCCGAGAAAAGTGTTCAAAAGGGGAAAACCCCAAATGCAGCCAGGAGATGGGCCCAGAGCCTCCCTGGCCCCTTGCAGAGCCCAGCCCTACCCCTGCCAGGTTGGCACCTGGAGCAGCATCCGCAGCCACCGGTCCTGCTCACGTCCTCACAAAGCCACGCCTGTCCCCTGCCTTTGCCGTGCCCAGGTGTCCCTGCTCTCCGTGGATGACATGTACCAGAACCTGCCCCCCGCCGTGAAGGACAAATACTGGAATGAGTCCACAGCTCAGCCCCCCTACACCACGGCCACAGCCGCTGAGACCTTGAAGCCCTCGTTCCTGGGGTCCACCTTTGACATGCGGTGAGTGCACGGCACAGCCCTGGGGCTGGAGAAAAAGAGGGTGAGCGCTTCAGGTAGCAATAGCACAAGCAGGCTTGTCCCCCCGGGCCCAATTACAGCAAGCAAACAGCAAATCCCCCCTGGGAGTGCGTTGCCCAGCCCCTGTGGGGCTTGCGGGCTGCACTGGGTGATGGATGAGCTGCTAAGGCAGAGACGTGGCCTCCCGGAGCTGCTCCCTGCTTGCAAATGCATTGGGACGGAGGCAGTGAGTGGTGCTGGGCATCTCTGCGGAGGATGGCAGCCTGTCCCCATCACCCCGCCGTGCTCCCCCAGCATGTGCGAGGATGCGGAGCAGAGCCAGCCGGCAGAGGCCTCGCCGAGCACGATGCGCATCCAGACGCCCCTGCTCAGCCGCTTCTTCGCCGCCGCATCCCCCGCCATCAGCATCAAAAATTTCGGCCGGGGCAGCCGAGGTCACCCCCACCTGCGGCGTTCCCGGGCAGATGGCAGCTTCCCCTCCCCCTACCCCAACCGCTCCGAGGACCCAGAGTCGGTGGCCCGCATCGAGGAGGAGGAGACGGAGGATGAGGAGAGCCGGGCCAGCGAGCCCACCACGCCTGGCGGTCGCCCAGGAGGGACCCAGCCGCTGGAGGCCTCCAAAACACAGAGGAAGGAGCTGCCGCTGATCCAGGTGAAGGCACCGTCCAGTGAGAGCATCGGGGCTGACCGGCCAGAGGCCTGGGAGCCCTGAGGCTGCCCCAAAAGCACCCCTTTCCCGGGGGCAGAATAGCTGCCCCCACCCCAAGGCACCGCCACCGCCAGCCACAAAGCTCCTTGTCCCTGGACACCCCCCTTGCACCCCCTGTCCAGAAACAGGACATCGCCAGGTCTTTTGCCACCCAGCCCTGAGCCAAGATGTGTCCCCAGGCTGATGGGAAGATCCTGGTGGGTTTGGGATTGGGCAGACAGCCTTCAACACTAGCTGTTAGCCCCAAAACGGCAGGATTCAGCCCATCTGTCTGATGACGCTGCCAACTTGCAGCTGGCCAGGCTCAATCCCTGCTCCCATGGCCCAGCGTGGGGGACAGCCCACACCCCAATGCAAGGGATGGGACAAGGGCATTAGTCTTGCAGAAAACCAACACCGTGATGGAGATGTTCCCTTAATATTAATAAAGCTATTGCCAGCCTCAGCTTTGAGGTTATTCCTTGTCGGTGGAAATCATCCCCAGAGGTGAGACAGCAGGGACATCACGTTTATCCAAAGAGCGGGTGAATTTGGATTTTGTCAAGGAGTGCGCATGTTCTCCTGGGGCAAAGAGGGCACAGCCCCATGGACTGACACCAGTGATGGTTGTAGGGTATTAGACCAAGTGATACAGCCAGAAAAAACCCAGAAAGATGCTTTCAGCCCCTGTAGAAGGATTCCTGCACTCAGAGACGTGTGTTTCCCCTGAGAATATTAGCAGAGCTGTTAAAAAATTCCCTTTCCTGCAAGCCGGCCTTTCCCAAAGCCACCTTTCCTTTAAAGCTCCCGTCTCACCCCTGCAAGCCAGCCCTGCTCCTCCTCCGCTGCCCTCTGGGCCACTGCTGAACCTGTTAAAGAGTAACCACGAGGTCATTTTTTGGGTTGGACCACGTCCCCTGAAAATACCCCAAAGTTAATGCTGCGTGGAGCTGAGAGAGCCACTCAACAGCAAGGAGCAGCACTCAGGATGACGAGTGACCTCACCTGGGTTACGCTGCCGGCTGCTCATCGCATGAAAAGTAGCTTTTTAAATTCAGCCCTCACACCTATCTGTGGAACTGGGTAAGGTCCTTAGACCAGGCTTTGGCACCTCATAAACCCAGCCAGACTAAAGCTGTGCTTAACCCCAGCCCCTACCCATCTCTTTCTGGCTCAGTGCACGGCAGGCTTGCCTCCTCCCAGGCAGGTAAATCCCTGTGCACATCCACGGGGCCGTGCCAAGGCCAGACCAGAAACCATACATCCTGTGGCCAAGCCGCACAAGGTCCCGCAGCCTGTGCCACCGTGGGAGCCAGGTGCCACGTGCCCCTGGCCAGCTGCCACCGTCCCGTTCCCATGTCACACCTACAGCGTGTCTCCAGCGGGCAGCGAGTGCTGCGTGCGTTCCCATGGGCTGTTGCCCTTGGCAGCTGTGTTTTTCAGAGCAATAACATTATAAGCAGCGTGCATTGATGAATCAGCCATAACCCTGCTCATCAGGGGCCAGATTTACAGCTCCTGCTCTGACACCAAGTTGGCACTGCACTTGCTCCGTAAGCCTCAGTTTCTCCATCTGTACAAAGTCCCCCAGAAACACCCCGAATCCTGTTTGCGCTCTGCGGAGGGCGAGGGGGGAGAAGAAACACACTCGGAGGAAGCAGCCGTGACACATCCCTCCCAAGTGCCCTTTATCGCCTCTGCCCCACCTCTCTGGAAAGCAGGCGTTGCTGGAGAGCAGGGAAAGTTTATCCCAGATCACTATGGAGAAGGAATGTGCTTGTGCAAACGTTCCACCCAGCCCAGGTCCCACTGCCAGGGACTCCGGAAGCGCGGCCAGTTACACCCAGCTGGGCACGGCTCTCTTCGCAGTGCCCACACGAGCGCAGACCCAAGGCAGTGCCGACACACGCCCACCACGGCGTAACCGTGCTGCTGCGGCCACCCAGGTAACAGGTACCGTTTTCCGATGGGGGTGGTGTGTCTCTCCATCTGGGGCACAGCCCCACCCTCAAATCCCTGCCAGCAAGGCAGGATGAACCTGTGCTGCCCAGGGCACGGGAGCCCGCTAGCACCTCCTGCTGCCAAACACAGCAGCCAGGGCAGAGCAGCACAGGAAAAACTTAAAAATACCAAGCACGAGGTATTTGTGGGGGAGACATTTTGCATTTTAAGGCACTAGTGACATGGGCCTCACCACAGCTCTGCTTGGGGCAAGATCACAGACTATCACCTTCAGTTCAGAGCTAAAAATTGTGAAGCTGGGGCTGTAGGTAGTCTGCCTCGCACCAGAGCGCTCCTATGAATAAATGAAACTTTTGTAAAAATACATAAGCAGGGTGTAGTATGCAGTGTGTCCGCTTGGCAAGCACGAGATGTGCAAGACTGGCTCCTCCACAGCCCTGGGACCTGCCCTTAGATGGGCTCCTAAATTCACCCTAACACCTGCACGAAGCATTTGGCAACGAGTTGCAGAGATCCATCACATTGGCCTTCTATAAAACCAGGAGCCCCAAGGAATGACATTTCATGCCCCAAAACATCCAGAAAAGCTTTTGTTCACCACAGCTTTCCAATGCCACCACAAACAACAGGGCAGAAAGCTGGTGTTTGTACCCAGCTTTCGAAAGGGACAGACCATGACGAGAGCCTGGCCCTTCTGCTAGAAGGAATTTATCTTGCACTGGAATGAGACCAAGGAGGTCAGGGAAAGACCAGCTGGTCACTGAGCAGTGCAGCCAAGTCAGATTAAAAATAGATACTGGGCCCCGAGGGCAATTGTACAGCCAGGCAGGAAACACCAAGCAATGGCAAAAGGGGCTGCTGGCCCAAACCAGATGATGCGAGCATGTGTGATCTGGAAAGTGGAGGCAGGAGGTGCCAGCTGCAGAGGCCAGAGGTGTAAAAGACAAGTTTTCAGCCAGACTTAACACAAATGCAGAGTCTAAGAAAAGCAGCACTGCAGCTGCAGAGCTGCTCCCTGGACAGCCCTCTCCTGAGGCAGCAGGGCCCCTTCGCCCACTGACCTCGCTCCAAGACCCCAAATGCGGCATGTGCTGACCTAACACACGACAGGAAGAGGGGAGACGTGTGCCCAGCCAGACCTCAGCAGCTCCCAGAAAGCCAGAACTCTAGCGGGGATGGACATTTGCACCTTCCTCCTGCTCGCAGGTTTTCAGTACTGAAAATTTTCCACTTGAGCCAAGTCGGACAACTCTTTTGCACACCCACTTGGTCCATTAAGTCACTGTCCTAGAACCCAGGGAGATCTTTTAGTCGAGAGTATGCAGAGTCAGAGCTTGCCTGAAGACACAAAAGCACTCAGGGATTCCAGCAGAGATCCTTCTTCCTTTCACACCTTAAAGGCAGGAGGAGCTACGCAAGCCCCCTCCACCCTGCACTCACAAATGAGCACACAACCCCTTTACTGTAGCAGGCTTTTGGCTTTATTCATTCTGTCAGCAGAATAGTTTTTATTCATTTGCCTTTTCTGGCCTTGATCTTCCTCAAGTAGAACTCTAATTCCTTGCCTTCCAACACGTAGCCATCGGCTCGGCCACACTGTCCAGGTCTAGAGGCAATGCAGGCTGCAAGGAGAAGTCATCCAGTTAAAGAGGTTTAATAATTCACTACCCCAGTATAGACACAAACTGAAAAAAACACTGCACACAGTCTCTCTGCAAAAGCACGGACGAGCAAGTTATCAGTAACAGATACACCAGTTTACGTGCTGGCTTCAGCACCTCCCCCTAAGGTATCATGCTCTGGAACCTGCTCTGCTGGACAGGGTCCCTAATGAAGTCCTCTTCAGATCTCCAAACTGTCATCGCTCAAATTCAGTAGCAGAACTGGACAAAGGTCTCATCACCAGAAGACTTCAGAACACTGAACTATTTCCCAGAACTTGAAACTGGTCAAAGCTGTTACATGCTCGTAGGACATTTTTGACACACAGTGCAGACCACGGGCCTTTGCTCATTTTGGAAGTCTCAAGCCCCACCGTTTCTCTCAAAGGCCAACCAGGAATGATCAACTCCAGGGGCCTGGCTGGGACGTGTGCCAATTCAAGCTCCAGAAACGGACTCCCCCTTCCTGCCAGAAGTGGGGCATCTCCAGAGAAGATAAAAAACAAGTTACCTTTAAGACCCAGAAGATACTCCTACAGATATTGAGAACACCCCATTGCTTTCACCCTGCAGTTAGCTTTATCACAGCACGTAGAACTTTAAGTGATCCCAAGACCAAAAATAGTAAGATCTGCTCTGGCACCCTCTTTGTGCCCCGACTCCCTTATCCCCACTCACATGAATGCTGCCAGGGACTCACCAAGTAGCTTTCCTTGCTGGAACTGCTCCTCAAGAATACTTGCTATCTTGGCATTCTTCTTTCGCTCATCGTATTTTTTCTGGATCTTCTTTGAACGCTTCTTGTTCAAGATTTCCTCCTCTTCAGGAGTCTAAAAACAAGACCATAAGCAAAGACAAGGTTAAACATACGGCCACCTTCTGCTAGAGCAGGTGGTCTCCACTAACATCAAGGAGACCCTTGTATTCTCAGCACTGCACTGTGTTTCCCAAGTCATACCTTGCAGAGGTACAAATACTTCAACCTCACAGAACCAACCAGGCACTGTCACTTTTGAGGCCAACAAATGCAACGTTGCTAACTAGAGTCACTGCTGACAACAAAGCACAGTGCCCTAGGGAAGGGTGCTCTTAAACAAATGAAATTGCAAAGGTTTCCTTGATGAATGAATCCTCCTCCAGAAAAAGTGAATACTCTTTCCCTCTCCAGACATAGTAAGAGCACTTGGGTGTGGCACCAGTCCTGGCAGACAGGTTACAAGCTCTCCCAGTGCTTCTGAACCACACAGCACTCAGCTAAAAGTGCTTTGTTTTTAATGTAAGGAGACAACCTTAAGCTGAGTGCTACACATGGGGGTTTAAATACCTTCCAGTGGTCTGGGGTTTGCATCTTGAACAAAATTAGAGACGATAGGTCTGGATAGTGTAAAGACACTTAAGAACACTTAAAAGCAAGCTGAAATTTAGTTAGCAATCCACAAGCTTCTAAAAGCAATCATTCCCCAGCACAAGGACCTGATCTGCAAAGTCTTCCTCAGCATCATAAGATGTCATCACTCTCCCTTCAGTAGCAGAACTGGACAAAGGTTATCATCATTAGAAGACCAAAGAGATCTGCAGGCAGGTCCTTGTGCACAAATGGGTGCAATGCCTCAGAGAACGCTCCGTGGTACTGAACACTCCATTAACAGAGCCAGACTGTCCTGGGGGCTGACGGGAATGTAGCCCAGATAACCACTGTTATCACAGACAGGTACCCAATGCTGTTCTGGCAGGGTACTGTCCACTCACAACAGCTAACTGCCTCTAGCGGGGCAGATTCTACCCTCTGCAAGGAGTCAAAATGACACTGACAATCCCAGACCCACCAGTTTAGCGCCCTTCTTGCGTCCAAGGGGCAAGGCATAGTGGGCTTCATACCACTGCCGGTACGGGGTGCTGTCAATGAGAACGATACAATTCTTCACCAGGGTCTTTGTCCGCACCAGTTCATTGTTGGAAGCATTGTAGACAACATCGATGATTCTGGTCTTGCGAGTGCAGCCTTTCAAAAGAAGAGCATGAATTCAAACCTACAGGGATCAGACAACTGAGAATACAGTCCACAGCATCTCACACATACCCTCAAACCATCTCACACTCATCACCCCATCAAATGTCCTCCAGCTTCCCTGGCACTGAATTAAATTTAACGAAGATATGCATCTATTTTTCGTAAGTCCAACTTTCTGTTGCAAGGACAGAAGCCTACACCTGGAAACTGATTCACCCCAGGTGAAAAACTAGGATCTGTGGCCTTGCTGGAACTCATCTCAAATAAGACTAAGCAATGCTAAAAAATAAATCTCTGGATTGGAAGATACCTCAGCAGATGCCAACTGACACTGCACACAGGGCTCAATGCCCGATGTACTTCCTAGAGTTACTGAATTAAGCCGTGTTGAAGGGGACTGCTCTGCAACACATACTAGAAACCATTTTTACAGGATGAGGGTTTATGAGTAAACTGAAAGGTGAAAACACCAGCTTCCCCTCTCAAGATCCACCTGAAGCATTCAGTCTTAGCTACTAGATTTGACTGGACAACTTTTACACAGGGCAGTTGCCCGCCCTGGAGACACAGCCCTCCACATATGCAAAGGCCAGGCACAAGATGGGTTTTCTCCTCCTCGCTCATGTACCTCATCCTTGTTCTGCAAGGTATGCTCAGTCCCTTCATTTCTGTAACGCTGCCTATGAATGACAGCACTTACCACAGTACAGACAACGCTCTGTGATCACTGGGGAGAAAGCATGCCCTTTCTCCCTCACACCACACTGGCCACTGAAACACCACCTTACTGCCTGCTAGCTTTACCATCACGCCGAGTAACACTGAACAGGCCGGGACTCAAGTTATACGGTTTTCAGTTTGTAATTCAGAGAAAACCCACCTTGTTCAGGGGAAACACTATAGACTCCTCTCTCCCTTCTGTGCTTCCCGCTTTTGCTTAGCAAGGCAGGAGTATGAAGTAAACTGCACATGCAAGGATTCTTCTGACAAGGCATGACCCTAGGACAAAATCCTCAACGCCCTTCTCTCTTGTACAGGACCGCCTAACTTTTACTAAGGGTTCATCAGTGAACAGAAGAAGTTGCATTTATGAAGAACTACCCATATTTTGGTTTTTTGCCCCTCTGTAGTTCTCCCTCAGTAAAAAAGGTAATGCAAGCATGTCACTCAGTGTAACTATGACACTCCAATCACTGTGAGCTTAGCAGACATCCAAGTCTCCTAAGGCCACGTAAGGTCAAAGTTATCATCACTATGCATGCCACTTCAGACGCAGTACTGCAAGCTCCACAATGTTCAAACCCAGCCTACAAAGCTACACTTGCATCATTATCCCTCTACTCTGTAGCAGTACTGGGGACCAGCACAGCTGTAAAAGACTTTTCCCTTCCAACACACTGGGCTTACGATGTACTTACATTCCGATCCCCAGGAGAAGTTGCCAACATCCAACCGAAGGGCACGGTACTTCTTATTTCCACCACGAACCCTCACTGTATGAATTCGACGTGGGCCAATCTATGGTCAGAAACAAACACCAGGGTGTTGTTGGTGCTGGAACGCTGCACAGCTCACGCAGGAGCCCAGCCAACTCCTAAGCTCAAAGGCAACGTGGTCAGTGTAACTATGACAAACCCCAGCATCGGCAGATACAGTAAGTGACCAAAACGGTCTGTTGCATCTACCTAAGGTGGAAGTTTCATCACTCCAATTGCCTCTTATTGCAAAAATAGATCACTGCTTTCCACGGGCATAGGGGAAAATACCACCTTTTAAAGAAGCAGTGACAGATATTTAACCACAAAACACAGCATATATTTAAGCCTCTAACAGCACACGACCAGCCACCCAAGTTTGAAAACACAACTACTGACCACCCTCCTCAAATCACCCACCTTAGTGTTGGCAGGAGGTCGCCCCAACTCATACTTCCTCTTCTTGTGGTAGGGCTTCCTCTTGCCCCCAGTCTTGCGACGCTTATGCCAGTTGTCCCTGGAGATACCTGAATGGAGAGCAGTGTGGTCAGAGAATGGCGCGGAGCCCACCTGGCCACGGGACGGCACAGTTCTGAGTCCTCAGCTCTCCAAGGTTGGTATCCGCACAGTGCACTCAGCCTTATGCAGCAATCAGAGAAGCTTCATCATTGATACTCAGATCCGCCTCAGCCTCCTCCCTGCCAGCAGAGCTGTACTAAGCAGCCTCCCTCCACCGTGCCTGACGGGTGTCCCTTTTGGGAAGCAGCCTCCCAACCCACCTCATGTGCCGGGCACCCTATGGGAAGTGCCCCATCCCAAGCTGCTAGGCACCCTATAGCAGACACCCCACGTTATTCTCTGGGTCTGGTACATCATCTACAGAAAGGAACCCCCACCCCTCCAGCCTGCTGGGCCCCTGAGGGACACCCCAACACAAACCCCCTTCTCCTACCCAGCCTGCTGGGTACCCCATAACACTATCTCCCCATCGTACCCCATCTCTTGTCTCCTCTACAATCCCCCGCCAACCAGCTAGGTACAGGGCCACCCCCCCCCCCCCCCCGCGCGCCTGTTGCTGGGTCCCCTACGAAAGCCGTCCCACCTCATCCACCGGGTTCCCTGCGGGAAACACTCCCTCCACAGCCCCCGAGCACTACGGCCCCAGCGCCACCGAGAGCGAGCCCAGCGCTCGGGGCCTGCGGCAAAGAGAGGCGAGGCCGCCCGTCCCCCCATTCCCCGGGCCCGCCGCCATGTTGGGCCTGGGCACCCTCTTCCCGCCAGCAGCTCGGTGCTGTCGCGGCCACCCCCAATGACGGGCGGTGCAAGCCGGCAGCCGCCCCCGCTGTAACCCGGTAAGAGTCAGGGGCGGGCAGCGGCGGCGCGGCGAACGGATGGCGGCGGATGGCGGCCGGGCCCGGCGACGGCCCCACTCACCCATGGTGCGGCACTGGCGCAAAGAGGCGGGGAGGAAGCTCACGGGGCGGTTTGGCGGGGGGAGCTCTCGCGAGGCCGTGACGTCACCGCGCCGCCAGCGCGGGGAGCACGCCGTTGCCTGGCGACGCGGCGGCGCTGAGGGGAGGCGGTGGGCGGCGGCGGCTCCCGGGGCCGCGTCTCAGCGTGTGTCGGCGCTGGGGCCGCTCTGCCCGGGCATCAGCGGCCCCGGGCCCCAGCCGGCGGGCCCGGCAGGGAGGGGAGCACTGCCGGGGGTTTGCCTGTCGCAGGTCCGTCCTTCCTGCCCCGCGGGTCACCTCACCAACGCCTCCGGGCAGGGCCCAGGGCCCGGCATCCCGCGGCGGGGCCGGGCGGGCGCAGCAGCCTCCGCCCCCCCGTACTACGGCCGTACTCGGCGCTGCGGGCCCAGGGCGCCTCATTAGCATACAGCTCATTACAGAATCACAGAATCACAGAATCATATAGGTTGGAAAAGACCTTTAAGATCATCGAGTCCAACCATAAACCTAACACTGCCAAAAACCACCACTACACCATGTCTCTAAGTACCTCATCCAAACGTCCTTTAAATACCTCCAGGGATGGCGACTCAACCACTTCCCTGGGCAGCCTGTTCCAATGCTTGATAACCCTCTCGGTGAAGAAAAATTTCCTAATACCCAGTCTAAACCTCCCCTGGCGCAACTTGAGGCCATTTCCTCTTGTCCTATCACTTGTTACCTGGGAGAAGAGACCGACCCCCACCTCTCTACAACCTCCTGTCAGGTAGCTGTAGAGAGCTATAAGGTCTCCCCTCAGCCTCCTTTTCTCCAGGCTAAACAGTCCCAGTTCCCTCAGCCGCTCCTCATAAGACTTCTGCTCCAGACCCTTCACCAGCTTCGTTGCCCTTCTCTGTACGCGCTCCAGTACCTCAATGTCTCTCTTGTAGTGGGGGGCCCAAAACTGAACACAGTATTCAAGGTGCGGCCTCACCAGTGCCGAGTACAGGGGCACGATCACTTCCCTAGTCCTGCTGGCCACGCTATTTTTGACACAGGCCAGGATGCCATTGGCCTTCTTGGCCACCTGGGCACACTGCTGGCTCATATTCAGGCGGCTGTCAACAAACACCCCCAGGTCCTTCTCTGCCAGGCAGCTTTCCAGCCACTCTTCCCCAAGCCTGTAGCGTTGCATGGGGATGCTGTGGCCCAAGTGCAGGACCTTGCACTTGGCCTTGTTAAACCTCATACAATTCACCCCAGCCCATCGATCCAGCCTGTCCAGGTCCCTCTGCAGAGCCTTCCTACCCTCCAGCAGATCAACACTCCCACACAACTTGGTGTCATCTGCAAACTTACTGAGAGTGCACTCGATCCCTTCGTCCAGATCATTGATAAAGATGTTAAACAGAACTGGCCCCAACACCGAGCCCTGGGGAACACCGCTTGTGACCGGCCGCCAACCGGAGTAAACTCCATTCACCACCACTCTTTGGGCCCGGCCGTCCAGCCAGTTCTTTAGTTCAGCCAGTTCATTAGTGCTTCGGCTCATTTGCATACCCAGGGTGCACCGCGGACCGGCAGCGCGGCCCCGGTAGCACTTTCCGCCGCTCCCGCGGGGCTGTTCGGGTCCGGGCGCGGGGCCGTGCCCGTGTCCTTCGCCGAAGGGCCGGGCCGGGGCGGTGGAGGCAAGAGCGGGGCGGGCGGCGGGGGTCGCCGTCTGCCGCGGGGGGACAACCGGGGAACGGTCTGTGTGCGGGAGAAGATCACGGTATACTCTGGTTTCTCTTCAGATCGCATAAATCTTTCGCCTTTTACTAAAGATTTCCGTGGAGAGGAACAGGCACGAGTGTCGAGGAATTTTTTGAGGCTCCATTTCGGTGGAGCTGCCCCTTTTCTGGTCAAAAACAGAGCTGTCGTCTTTTCTCAGTTGGGGGGAGGAGCGCGGCGTCCGGGTCCCGGCGCCGCTGCGATGGCGGGGGGAGACACGATCGTTGTTGGTTCCGGCCGGAGGGAGAAGGGATCTGCTGCGGGAGCCGGAGCGGGAGCGGCGGGGGCAGCGCTGCCGCCCGCTGCTCGGCCCCTCCGCGCCGCCCCCGCCCGCCCGTGTCACGGCCAGGAGCGGCCGCCTCATTAGCATGTATCTCATTACCATTCGTCTGCTTTGCATACCCAGGGTGCACCGCGGCTCTCCTCCGCTCCCCGTCCCGCTGGCGGCCGCCGCCGCGGTCGCTCCCGGCGGCCGGTCCGAGCTGTTCGGGTCTGCAGGGCTTGTGCGCCCGCGGCGGGGCCGGGCCGGGGGCCGCGGTGCCGGGAGCGGGCGGGCGGGCGTCCGTCGCCCTGAGTTGTGGGGCGTGGGGCAGGCGGGCGGTGCGGGGGGCGGGGAGTGGGGGTCATACTCTGGTTTCTCTTCAGATCGCATAAATCTTTCGCCTTTTACTAAAGATTTCCGTGGAGAGGAACAGGCACGAGTGTCGAGGAATTTTTTGAGGCTCCATTTCGGTGGAGCTACTCCTTATCCGGTTCAAAAACAGAGAAAGCTACGATCACGAGGAATCTCAGAGCCCTGCCCGTGTGTCCCCATGCCTGTGTCCCTGCCCCCGCAGCCCCCAGCCGCGCCCGTAGCTCCGCCGCGCCCCCAGCCGCCCCCCCGCGGCGGGCCTGCCCCGGGCCCTGCTCTCAGTCCTGTGCCTCGCCCCGGGCCCGATGGCGGCTGCGGCCCACTCCCCGCGAGAGGAGCCGGCCCTCCCCAGGCGCGGAACCACCGCCCGCCCTGCCCCACGCCGCCCTCACGCAGAGGACCGACTGCGCACGCGCGCAGCCGCGCTGAACTACACCTCCCAGCATGCCCGCCGCCGCCTCCTGGGAGCCGTAGTCCTGGGCCGCGCCCCGGGGCACGCCGGGAACTGTAGGCGGCCCTGCGCGCAGAGCATGCTGGGAGGTGTAGTCCTCCCGCCGGTGTTTCCCGGTAGGCCTCGCGGCACGCCGGCGCGCGGGGTTTAAATCGGCGACGGTTGGCCGAGTCTGAGTTTCGCTGCCGGGACGGGAGCTGCCGCTCTCCTCGTGCCCGTGCCATGGACTCCCGCCTCTGCCGCCACGTCTGCCCCGGCCGCGTCATTAACATCCAGCGGAGCAACGGTGAGGGGCGGGGCGGGGAGCGGGACGGCTGCGGGGGTCCCGGCAGCGGTGGGGCGGTGCCGTGGGGGTCCCGGCAGCGCGGGGCGGCTGGGCCGGGGCTCAATGCCGGCCTCTTCCAGGCTTGATCCACAAGGCGACGGTGAAGACGGTGAACGTGGGGCGGTCCTCCGTGTCCGTGGAGTGGTTCGAGGGCGGCGCCGTCAAGGGCAAGGAGGTGAGTGACCTTCCCCGGGTGGTTCTAACGCTCTCCCAGACCGCGGCGAAGGCGGGCTGCTCCCCCCCGAGGGCAGGCAGGCTTTGGGTGAAGCGCCGGCGGGGTGTGCGCGGCTGGAAGCCGGGGGTTTGTAACGTGCCCCCGCCGCAGCTGGCTCCTCTGCCCTGCTGGGTGCGCTCTGGATGAGTAACGCTTTTTCCACGCTCTTGCAGCTGATTCAGTTCCGTGATTATTTTATCGTTATGTGTAATTAAAGCAATGAAATAGATGTGCGAAGGTAAGACGCGGAAGTTAATCGTACTGTGGCTGCAGCGGAGCGGTACCAAAACAGGGCTCTGAACCTTTCAGAGTGAACAAGGGGATGTTGGGCCTCTCGCTTATGCTGTTGGCTGCTGATTTTGAATGCCCCAAAGTCCCAGTTTTCCCAGCTCTGGGGGCTGTCTGTTGGCTTTTCATGTCTTTAACAACGGCCTTCAGGCTTTCCTTAAGACTTAAGGTGCCACTAACAAGGTGCCATGTGAAGAGGGCTGAGTTTGATTTCCTGTATCTCTATGCTGGTATAAAATAAATACTGTGTGAGACTGCAGGGCGGGGGGAAGGCAGCCTGGGCAGTTGAGGTTGGTGTGCCTAAAATCCTGACACTTAACAAAATCTCTTTTGGTAACTGAGCAAACATGCTTGTCCTCTCTGTTTCTCTGGAAACCTATACTCCAGAGTTTAGTTAAAATCTTTAAAGTTGTCATTGGCTGGTTCTTTGAAATTGGATCTTATACTGTTTGTGTGCATGCTGCGTTTAAATGTGCAGACCTTGCAGATTCAGGTATAATTGTTGACAAAATTGTGTGTTTGTCTTATGATACTAAAACTCTAGGAAGACAATTCAAAAACCAGCAAATTTTCTTATATGCTGCTAATATATATTATATAGTCCACATATGTGTGTTTCTGAGCTAATTCACTTTCTGATTAGATACTTAAAGTTTCCATATAAATCAAATTTTATAGATTACTTCTCTTGTTAGAATGTGGTATCTCCACATTTTACAGAGGTTGACCTACTTGTTTTTGCTCTTTTTATGGACTCTTCTTTTATTTAAGTAATTTAAAAGTTAATTGCGAACTCAAGAACTTCCAGGAGTAGTGCTTGTGTTGCTTTGTTAGGTGAATTCCAGCGCAAGCTGCTGTGATACCGGAGTTTTTGTGTACACGTGCTTTCAACCTCTTCTGCAGGGTTAGGTTTGAAAAACTGAACCGAGAGAGTTGCTGTCTTTTGTGCTCGAGCCTGCCCTTGGCTGCCTGCCCCTGTCGCTCCCCCTGCCCTGCAGCTGCCTGTGCCAGGGTGCCGCAGAATGCGGTGAAGGCAGGATTGTGACTTCACTGGAGGGTCAGGCAGGAGGTGGTAGCTGGCCCTAGGTGAAATCACTTGCAATAGCAAGTGAAAACGCAGGTGAATTGACTTGTGGATTAAATGCTGAAGCCTCCATTTCCCAAAGTCTAAGCAGCTCTACGAAGTTTATTTCAGTAAGCGCAATCACGCAGAAAGCACTTAATGCTCTCTGAGCACAGAAGTCACAGAGTGGCTGAGATTTACTAAGATTAGCAGTAAGAGATTAAAGCAGTTGATGCTAAATGTGCTTTGCCCATCTCTTCAGAAGTGCTCTATGGCACCTGCAGAGCCGCATGGTGTTTGGCAGATGAGGGTAAATGACCTAACTAGCACATTTCTTCTAGCATATTTGGACGTACAAGACTACTCAAAGGGAATATGAACTGCTGTCTTGCCCTTCCAGGCAATTTTAACTTAACATTTGGCAGGCAGTGGGTGAGGTTTGTTTGCCTGTACTGAAAGTCAAGGTTTAAAAAAAAAAAAAAAGGCAGTAAGTAGTAGCAGCAATATTCCACTCTCTAAAATCCTGCCTTTGCTCTTGTAGATTGAAATTGATGATGTGATAACAATAAATCCTGAGTTATCAGAAGAACTATCTGCTGCAGATGTGAAAGAGAATGTTCCTTTGCAAGAAAATGTAACTGTACAGGTAAGTGCTTTAAAGTGATTTAGTCTTTCCTAAGGTATTAAAGTGTCAGCAGCATAGGTCTTGTTATAAATAATACCCTCATTCTTAAAGTTTGAGGTCTCTAACTTGTCTTTTCTGTCTCATAGTTAGACGTTGGTCAGAAATCCTTGTATCAATATTGTCTCAAAGTGCTGTGCTAGGTGTTTGCAGCTTACTCCAATTACTTACAGCAGTCATTGTTTTTCAGAAACCAAAGCGTAGAACAACCCTTTCAAAAATTCCTGCTCCACGGGAAGGTGAGAAAATGTTCTTTTCTCTGCTATATCCCTGTGAAACAGTGGTGGTCTTCCATTGCAGCCATAATATTCTAGCTGAGTGCATCATAAGACTGCTTATTCAGGCAATGCTAATAAAGACCATACTGGTTCATACCAACACTTTGGACTCCTGAGTGCAGAAACTTTGCTAACAGATTGCTGTCCTGTTCCTGTGAGCTGGGGTTTGTTGATGTGTTGCCCTTTTCTGCAGCATTGCTGTAGTTATTCCTTGATACTGCTTTAAATGTCACCAGGCAGTTACTGTTGCCGTGAGTTTTAAAGTTTCATATGGAGTTTTGCAAATGCCACAAACAACAAAAGGTAAGTGGCTGTTATTAAGATTAAAAGTGTCAAAACAAGAGTGGAAAGGGCAAGAAAGAAATAGCGTTGACAAATAGATGTCTCCTCTTCAAACAGTCCCCCTAGACAATAACTGGAGCTTTATCCTTGGAGACATTTCAGATCAGGCAGCCAAAGTGCCAGCTGGTGTGCCATAGCTCAGTGATTGTATGTCAGTACAAGGTTTTGAGCAAAGCCAGAAGAGAAGATGGAGATGTCAGAGTGTGGGATTGCTAAGGAATTGTTTTTCTTGAGGTGTCAGGAAACTCCCATGTTTTCTGCCTTCTTTTAGCTTATAGTTGACTCTTTTGGCTTTTTGAGTTGCAAGTGGCAGCATTACGGGTCTATTTGTAATACACTTGTGTGATGCTGAGGTTGCTAATTTAATGATTCTCTTAAAGTGCACGGTTAGCCAGGACTTGTGCTTTTCCATGCAATTGAGCTGTAAACAGAACAGCTGGGCTTCTTGCTGTATGCGATGCAAGACAGAGAAGCTGGTACCAGAAGACAACAGTGCAAATCCCCTTGTATCAGAGAGGCAGGAGTAGTCAAAGCAGCTTAATGTGTCAAAAGTTGTTCTGCACTAGAGCATCCCCATCTTCCTCAAATCCAGAGAACTCTCCACAAATTTTGTGAACTGGCAAGCAAAATGATGTGGTAAAGTTGTGATTGTCCCTAGACAGGTCAGTTAAGGGACCTGGATAGCCAGCTGGAAAAATAAAGGTGTTTTAATCTAGTCACTGATTGATGGAAAAATGTCCTCACAGAAGTCACAGCTTTCCTGAAGTACAGAATCTAATTGCAAATCTGAAATATCTATTGCCTTTCCTACTGGCACAATCTTGTCCCTGAAGACCTGCTCAGAGTATGAGAGAGAAGCAGTGTTTTCAGTATTCCTCAAATACTATTAGCTGTTATTATAGCTAGCTAAACGCCGTGAGTGTGAGTGAATATCTGTCCTGTTGCAAACGCTGCACTGCACCAATTAGAAAGCTAACACTGGCTTCAGGTTTTGGTTCTGGGACTAAACAAATTAAAGAAGATCAGGAGCTGTCTGTCTCCACCTCATTCAGGGAAGTGAGAGAAGCAGAAGCAGTGCTTTCGGCATGAAATAAGAAACAGATATTGCCTCAGTCCTCTGAATCAATAAGAATTTTGGAGGATGCTGAATATCCTCATGTACAAGAATCACTTAAACCCATTTAGATGCAGCAAATCCTCCAGTTGGTATGCCTGTCCAGGAGCACTATCATTTACAGAAAAAGTGGTGCTCAGTTTGTGATGAGATCAGGTCTGGGCATGTGTGACAAAAGCAAATGGAATAAAATGCCAGTTCTGAGTATAATGAAATTGATGCTTTTTGTTCCTAAAGTTGCAACAGTGACACCTAATGTCTCTGCACCTGAGAAGAAGATTCTAGGTAAAGAGTTAATGGATACGAGCATTGAATTTCATGGCTATGGTTCTAAGGAATTTGATCCAGAATTGAAATTTACCCTTGGTCTGAAACAGATCTGGCGTCCTTTGAAATCAGTGATTAATTCTGGATAAATTATTGTGATTGCTAGAGGTGAAGGCAGTTCTAGGTTTCATATCACACTTTTATTTTTTCATATCAGACTTGCTTTCTTTACAAATCTGTTGAGGTGTATGTTGCAATCCCTTCCTCAGACAGTTTTGCGAGGGACTTGGTCTCAGTGAAAGAAATACCTTGGCATGTGACAATGGAGACTGTCTACAAAAGGACCCTTTCCAAAGATTTACTGTTGTGATTACATCGAGTCTTTTAGCTGAACCTAGTGTTGTCAAGGTCCTGCTCTGCTGCACACCATGCACACTGTGCGTGGGTGCTGTGATGGTGGGCATGATGCTGCCCATGACCAGTTGCCAGACTGCAGTACTACTGTCACCATCAAACAGCTAATTCACACAGCCCTGCAAGTGTGAAGCTTCAGAGGATTTCCCAGTTCCCTGACTTGCAACTTCCTCCTTCCTAGGTATTAAGGTTCTGGAACTGCTGTATTGGTGAATCCTTAGTGGTATCTGAAAGAAATTCACTGGAACTGCAAATCTGGAATGAACTGCTTTTCTGTAGTGGTGTATTTCATGATCACTTTTCACCCACCTACATTGCTTTGTCCTGCACTTTGCTAATGCATCAGAGATCTGGAAATGGCCCTTTTAAGCACACCTTGTTCCCCACTGTTCTGCATTTTGTGAGCACTTGATTTACTTGCAAATGTCTGAGTGTCTGAGGTGTGATGCTAACCTTGAATTTGTGTTTCTGAAGCTGTTGCTGGCCGTTCCAGGATGTCTGTTATCACAGAATCTCAGTGCAGCCTCCAGGAAAATATGATGGGGGTGGATCCCTGCACTTCTACACAAACCAGAAACAATTCATCAGTTCCTGGTGAGTGGAGAAAGAACCCAGTGAATTCTTATATGAAGCAAGATGCTTTGTAAGCATTTAAGTGGGTAAACTGCAAATCCCAGGGGGAGGATCAACTTCTACCCCTTCATATATAAAACCAGAGACCTAGAGGTCTGCCACTGCAGTTGAGCATGTGGGTGGATGTGGTATCTGCTTAACGGCATGAAGTGGTGTTCACAGGGCTAGAGCAGGAAGATAAGTGCCTTAATACTGCTGACAACATGCACTGTAACTATACTGGTAGTAGTTTTACCTCTACCTGTTGCATAAAGCAAGCACTTGAGCCTACTTGAATTATGAAATTGTAGTTATTTATCTTTACCAGACCTACCCTAGGAATAGTTGAGGGCATACCTTGTGTATTAAGTTCTGCAAAGACATTGAAATAAGAAGCTTGATAATAAATTCTTGTCTGGTTGGTGTGGCCTTGATTTGTAGCTTTGAATAAAAGTTGGTGATTGGCAAAGGATTTAAAAAACTATCTGCACACTTACCACAGGTTTTAGCTAGTTCTCTCTCCTGATCAAGAATCAGAGTTGAGGAATGCCTGTGATCTGTGAGGCTTTACAAATGACAAAATTATTCTTGATCTTTGGGATCTAATTATTGGTTTTGGTCTGGCTTCTTTCTGCAGCTGGCCGAACCAGGACTAGCAGGCTGAGCCGTGCTCCAGAAGCCTCACTGACAAATGGAAATGGAAATACAGAGGATCATCTGCCTGCTGCTAGAATGAGCTCTTCAGTCAGCCCAGGTACCAGGGAGTAGTGGGTAAGAACTGACTCGCCAGTCAGCAATGCATCACTATGTCATTGCTGCTTTGTATACTCCCAAAGACTAAAGCTTTGAGAAGGTGGCTTTGGCAGTAAGGCTGAGTATCTTGAGTATTTTTTATTATAAATGTATAATTCTGTTATAGTGGTATCTCCTCAGAAATGCTGCCTTTACTGTAGAGCGGTAGTGAAGCTTGCTAGGCAGTTTCTGTGGTAGGTAGGTCTGGTTTGGGAAGGAAGTGCTGCAAAATTAATGACCATCCTTCTGAAGATGATTGTTTCCTGTACAAGTTAGTCTGTCAGCAATCTGGAAAAGTTGAAATATTTGTATTGTGCTTAAAACCTAGTATGAAAATTTAATCAAAGGAAATGTTTTTATTTTATCTAGTTCGGAGAAGATCTAACATTGTGAAAGAGATGGAGAAAATGAAAAACAAGAGAGAAGAAAAGAGAGCTCAAATTAGTGAAATCAGGATAAAACGTGCACAGGTGGAGTACTCTACAATACACCAGGAAAGGGAAATTCTGTAGTGCATCACAATTAGTTGAAACTAAAACATTTTGGACAGGCTTTGTTCTTACGAAGCTGTATATAAGGATAGATTGATCTTAGTTTCAGAAAGTTCTGAATCTTGTGGCCTTTAAGTGAAATATTTCTAATTGTGTACAGCTGATTGTTTAGTATGCTCTGGGGCTTTTTTGCGGTAACAGGTTAATTACCTTCACATCCATGGTTTTTCCATGCAGGAATTTGACAGCAGCTGTCCAAACTGGGAGTTTGCACGGATGATCAAGGAATTCAGAGCAACTTTAGACTGCCAGCCAATATCTATAACTGACCCAGTAAGTAAATACTGAGGCTACTAACTGCAGCCTGTAGACAGACTTCTTTATTTTGTACTGAAGATTTTAGCATACGAGCAATTTAGTGCATCACTGCACCTTGGAAATCCTCTGAGCATATTGTGATCTTGAGGCACCTGGTGGTATATGTGAGGTCACTTACCTCCCCTGTTCAGGGCTAAGCTGCCTTGCATTACTCTGCATATGTCACTAGTGAAGAGCTTGTACTTTGACAACTATCATGCAATGATTTGTGTGGTAACGTCAGCCTATTACATAGTAGCTTAGCTTGTTGTAGGTATAGGTATAATTTAAAACAGACTATTGTCCTATAACAGAAAGTGTTATTGTATGTAAATTATATATTAAGTAATTTTAAACTAGGCCAAAAAGTGGAAGAGCAAAAGTAGAGGTCAAAAACTAGAAAAGCCAGGCTTGGTTGATATCTTCAGCAATTATGGAGGTAGTATTGTTTAATACCTGAGAACAAGTAGTCCTTGTCTAGCAAAAGCCTTGTTATGGTCAGTGAAAAATGGCAGCATTTAAGTTAAAACAAAAAAGTAGGTGTGGACTAGCTTGGAACACCTAGGTGGTTTGTGTGCCTGCATCCTACAGGGCCGAGAACCAGCTGTTTGTGTACATATCACTGCGTGACAGAAGAGGATTTTAGTCTTCTGCTTTCTGCCTCACCCAATGGAATATGCACTTTCCCAAACGCAATTGATGTGTAGCTGTGCTGCACAAATAGCTAAACTTTACTGCATCAGTAAAGAACTCCAGGTCAAAAAATACCTCTGGGGTAAATTAAAATAATAATTTGCCTGAATTTGACTGTAGTTGCAGTACTGATATCACAGATTTTGCTGCAAAGCTGGCTAAGTCTAAATGTTTTACTGATTCTGAGACAGAATATTTGGGGCACTTTCTATAGCATAACAGCATTTCCACCTGGTATGTTGTAGCATGCTACGTAAAGGTCAATTTTGTAGTGTTTCTTTTGCACTGAAAAGACTTACATCCCTGCATGAGTGGGTCTGATCAGTAGCAGAGGCAACTGATCAGCATATAGAAAAGTAGGTGTGAGGGAGTATTGGATCTTTCTCTCTGTAATACGAAGTTGGTGTGGGTGTAATTGGGAAATTATTACTTGTTTTCTTTTAGATAGAAGAACATAGGATTTGTGTCTGTGTGAGGAAGCGCCCTCTCAATAAACAAGGTGAGTGTACTGACAAAAAGCAGCTCTGTCTTGGAGCAGTTTGACATTGCTTGTTCTTATTGAAACTGAGGGTCTCTTCTATCAACAGAACTTCTAAAAAAGGAATGTGATGTGATTACTGTTCCGAGCAAGTGTGTCCTGCTGGTGCATGAGCCAAAGCAGAAAGTGGACCTAACAAAATACCTTGAAACCCAAGCATTTAGATTTGACTTTTCATTTGATGAATCCTCTTCTAATGAAATGGTATACAGGTAATGCTTTCTTCTCACTGGGAACAACTTTCAGGATAAAAGCACAGAGCTATGGCTAGATGGCGTTCCAGCTTAAAGAAACTGCTACCTGAAATAAATATTAAAATCCTTTTTGGAGGAAACCAAAGGACTGAAAAGTCTAACGCTTATTTTTGGCATGGCCTTGCTGATTTCCTAAGGATTTGCTTTTATTTGGGGTTTTTTTTGTTTTTGGGGTTTTTTTGTTGTGTGGTGTTTTGGTTTCTTTTTTAGGAAAACTGATGAAGCAGGGTGTGAAATGTTTGCCTTAACTGTCTTTTACCTTCTGAATATCCAGGTTCACTGCTAGGCCTCTTGTAGAGACCATCTTTGAGGGTGGGAAGGCGACATGCTTTGCATATGGCCAGACAGGCAGTGGCAAGACACATGTAAGTTTTTCTCCAAGGTCTCAAATTCTCTAGCTTTATCTAAAGTATTTTAAAGCTCCTTGTGTTGATAATTAGTAGGATTGTATAACGAGTTTGTATCTTGGTTTTATTGTCTTAAAACTAATACTTTGTCAGTTGTTAATCCTCTTTTTCTGTAGTTTTATGCATTAGTGGTATTCCTTTGAGGTTGTGAGGAAAATCATACCAAAATCACCCCATAGCTGGCTTTTTAAAGACTGTCCTGACATGTTAGTGTTAGTCATGGCTATTCCTTGCCTCAAATGGCTGTTGCTGCCTAACTCCAACCTGTAAAGTGGGACTATTAGCCTAAATCTGAGACAAAAGCTGTGTTTTCAGCTTGGAGGCATTCCAAAGATTTTAGTGATTACGGAAGTTAAGACTCTTGTTGCACATAAACATTTAAGTGCTCCGGTATTGTTTGTGAAGTGGGCAAATTAGTGTGTTCACTTTCTAACCACTCCTTCCAGTCTACCAGTTGCAGTTTCAGGAGACCTGAAGATTGTGTTTTCTGCCTCAAAGGTGATCTGCTCTAAATTTTCAACAACTGTGGTGTCTCTTTAACTTATGTCTTCCAGAAACTATAGGGAAGGAAAGCAGGAAACTCTTCCCTCACAGCATGATAGTGGAGTCAAATCTGCTGTCTTGTTCTGCAAGCAGCCTTTACCTCAAAGCACAGTGATCTGGACTGGACTAGGCTAGTCTGCCAGTTTGAGTAATCACAGTTGCTGTCATTCCAGTGTTAAGAGTTTTAGGCTAGGATCTCCTATCATTAGTGCTATTAGTGAGCTGTAGATCTCCTCCAGTAATCCAGAAGGAAATTTGGAAGTTTATAGAAGTTTGGACATAAGCTGCCTCCATTGCACTGGAACAGGCAGACGATGCTCAGATGAGCAGGTTTGTTACAGGAATACAACTGTGAGGCACTAAAATCATAGCCAATGAAGTTATCTTCCCTTTCTGATCCTAGGGTGCAGAACTAGTGCAAGGACAATAGCTATACCTTGAGACTGGAGTGCTGCATATTAAACTCGTAGATTGAGAATGTGTCATGGGATTGAGTTGTGTTTTAAATAATTGACTCTTTTATATGAAAAAGTGGTAGAGCAAGTCACCAGCATAGCACCAACTGAAAATGTTGTTGGGATTAAAGGTACCTTGGTCAAAGGAGTTAAAGGTACTGTCTGCTCTAGGTTTGTGTTTTGATATCATACATGTGAGCATTTGCAAGTAGCAGTGAAAATGTTACTCAAAATGTCCTAAAAAATGAGGCTTTGTTTCTTCTTACCAGAGGCTATTTAGTTGCACTGTCAAGGCCATGCATTTCCCCTTGAAGGAACAACTACTTGGACTCTGCACTGCAGAGCCTTGTGGGCGTTCAGCTGTTGCTTTGCATAGTCCAGATCTTTCTGAACTGATAGGGAAGCAGCAAACTAATTTTATCCTGAATTGCACTGTGTTCAAATCATCTCACTGTCGGAGCATACATATATGGTAACTTCCTAGTATGTTCTTGGGACTAAAATCAGGTAGCCTGACTTGTTTGTACCACACCTTACCTCTGGCCTTTTCTCTTCACAGACCATGGGTGGAGACTTCTCTGGGAAAGCACAGAATGCCTCAAAGGGCATATATGCTTTTGCATGTAAGTTGATTCTTCTTTAGATATGAAAATCAAATTAGTGTTTGTTTTTCTTAAATAGGTAAGGTCTGATTTTGTATGGTTATTTAAAATGTTTCCAGTAAAAGATATATAAAGTATTTGTCTTTTCAGGAGTAAGTAGTGCTGTTTATTGCAGGAGGTATGCTTTTTTGTTTCACAAAATATTTTCCATGCAGTCTGTAAGTTTCTAGATCCACACTTAACTCACCAGAAGATATTTGTTTTTGAGGCAAAGAAGATGACATATTTTCTAGTTTGGCATTTGCTGGGCTGAACCATTTAATTTTGATTCTTCTGCTTTGCTTTTTGTCTCAGACTAAGGATGGTGTTTGGAAATACCTCACTTGAATGCAACACAACCCTACCCATTTCTGATATAAAGCTTGTTATACAGAAAGCATATGAATGTACGTGTTATGTTTCTTCTTGTAATAATTAGATGCAAAAAACCTAGCACATACAAAATTATTTCAGAAAACAGATACTTAGAAGCTCCTCCTTGATATAATGCCTAGAAAGCACCATGAACCCTGCCTGACCTCTTCTACTGTCCCTTTAGAAAGGCATATTGTGAAACTAGTCTGTGTAGCAAGGCAGTTGAAACAAGAGCAACTATTTGCTAGTCTCTGAAAATTAGTTATCACTGGCCCTGAAGGCAAGTCTTTGCTTTTCAGCTCAGTTTCAAAGTCTGAAGCCTAATTGTGAGAAGCTGCACTGGATCCAGCCAAAGGGTCAACTAATCTGGTATATTGTCTCCAAATAGCAGCAATGCAGATGCTCAGGGATGCACATTTTCTAGGCTTTCAGCAAGAAGCGCTTGAAACAAATACATTACTTTTTCAGACCTGTCCAAAACAATAGCAGATCCCAGTGTTCCCCCAGATCAGTAAGGATTGCTGTCTGCAGGTGACATTAGCAGTAGAAACTTCCATATCCCCCTGTGTTTTCAGTCCCTGGATGAGGATGCTGCTGAAACTGTTCTCCAGATGGTAGCACAGCACTAATTGTTCCACTAGCATTTGTTTAGGATGACTGTCATTCAGCTGCTAGATACTGCCTTTTGACTGTGCAATATTTGAAAGTAGGTCAAGCAGCAACTAGAATATGTTTTAAACTAGTTAACTAAACTCCTGCCTTTCCTCACTAGCACAAGATGTCTTCCTCCTTCTAAACCAGCCCAGGTACAGGAGTCAGAACCTGGAAGTCTATGTGACTTTCTTTGAAATATACAATGGAAAGGTAAGACTTTTTTTTTTTTAAATCTTGACTTCTTTGGCTGAATGTTTCATAAGTAGCTGAGTGAAACTTACTAGTTTGTATAGTTCTATGTAGTCTATTCTTGGTGTGTTTGGAATTGAATTGGAAGGCTATGTTAAAGGTGCTGTTTCTATATAGCTTTCTATAAAGACAATGCAAAATACTTACAAGGAGACTTTGTTCAGATTTGCCTTAATCTTGTTGCCTGAATATAGGTGTTTGACCTCTTGAATAAGAAGGCAAAGCTTCGAGTCCTGGAGGATGGCAAGCAGCAGGTTCAGGTTGTTGGTCTCCAAGAGAGAGAAGTTGGCTGTGCTGAGGATGTCATCAGAATGATTGAGATGGGCAGTGCCTGCAGGTTTGGTGCCTTAAAACCAATAAGAAGAATCATGTCCTGTTGTATCTCCATGTCTACAAAAAAATATATAATGTCTGTAGCTAGTGCTTTGGGACTTAAACAGGAGCTTGTTGTTCCCAGTAATAGGCAGGCACTGAGCAGTACCCCTCTGCATGAATACAAGGTGATGGTTACAGAATAAAGGGCTAGCAGGGATGGGCTTAGCCTACCTTCCATAGAGAAGGTCAGGGTTCATGGTTCATATGTCCTCACGTAACTCCAAGAAGAGAGAAACTGTTCCCATGAGGAGATGGCTGCCCTGGTGCCACAGCTAAACTGAGCAGTCTAGCTGCTTTCTAGAAGTATCAGCTAGTTTACAGGAGCACAAGTAGCTCCCTGTGGGCTTGTAAGATCAAGGAAGAGCAGCTGGCATCACCCTACAGTTGCAAAAATGCTTTGGCTTAACTACAGGCCAGATGAGTTATTCCAATGGCCACAAAAATGCTGCATGTCATTCAGGGATCTTATCTAAAGAATCCTTGAGAGCAGGTGCCAAGGGACAGCCATAGGCTTGGCTCATCATCCTGGTAGGAAGGCTGTGGTCAGGGCAGCTCTACCATTGTGCTGGTGTCTTTAATCAGGAGCTAAAATCTGTATTACCAAGTCTTATCTGTCTCAGTTGAGTTGCAACTGCTGTGGAAACATTACTAGGCAAATGAGAACTCCTTGGCTTCTGTATTACACTGCATGTGCAGATACGCACATCCTGAAAGCTCATTCAGCACTCTGCTGTGCATACTTTTTTGGCTGACAATTCAGCCAAGAACTGTTTAACATTCCAGACTCCTGCCTCACTTTCCCCCAGCAGTAGGGATGCAGGTGGGACAGTGAACATGCCAGCCTTTCAGGGAATAAATGATAGTGAAGGTCACAGGGGGGTTATGGTAACTTCTAAGACTCCAGTCTGTGTCTTGCAGTGGTGGGGCAGGTGCAGTTGCACAGCAGAGAGAAAGTGCCAAGCTAGCTTGGCTGGAGAAGGGGATTTACCATAATTGTAATGTGCTAGCACAGCTAATGCTGTTTAGTGGGGAGCTTGGCTGAGCTTACTGTGTAATGGCAGATGCATTAGGAGAGTAACATGTGGCCTGCTCTGAGGCAGGGACATGCAGTGCTGAAGGTATGTCTTCCAGCTCCAAATGCATGTAAGGCATTACCAGTCAGAAAGGCATTCCAGTGTAGGCTGGCTGCGTTGAGCTAGGCAGATTAAATAGCCTTAAATCTCTACAACTGGGGTGCAGGTTCATATTTCTCACAGCAGTCCTTCTGTGCTCTTATATCAGAGGTAATTCCATAATTCATGCAAACTTGAGGTATTAATGTGTGGGATAAAACTGGGGAGGTTAAACAACTGAATGGCTGCAGGTCTTGTCTAGTGCTGGGACCTGTCGTGTCTTCTGTGACACAGTTCTAACACTTGTTTTTGTCTTTGTTGTAGGACATCTGGGCAGACTTTTGCAAATGCTAGCTCTTCACGGTCACATGCCTGCTTCCAAATCATACTACGCCGAAGAGGGAAATTGCTTGGCAAATTTTCCTTGGTGGATCTGGCAGGAAATGAGAGGGGTGCAGACACATCTAGTGCTGATCGGCAGACACGAATGGAAGGTGCAGAAATCAATAAGAGCTTGCTGGCTTTGAAGGTGAGCTATAGCTCCAGGAGCAAATAGTGCTAATCAACACATGGATTCCGTTCAACTCTGGGGTTATCTGTTCTGTTTCTTTCCAGTGCATGCGAAAAGAACAGCCAAAAAGATCCTAGTTTAGTGTGTTAACCCTGAAAATGGTGTACGCTTCCATTTAGAATGTTTCCAGGAAAGCAGTGCCATCTTCTCAGGCCAGACACTGGTACAGCTATTTCAAGCTTCATTCAAGTTGTCTTTTTTATATATGATGGATATACCAGCTGTTCTGTGACAGTCAAACACCTGGAGTATATTTAAAAGGCTATGAAGTACTTACAGAGCAATAGAGATGACCATTCTCCAGCCTGTTGGGTTTACCAGCAATTGGTGGTTGATAGCTTGCAGAGCTGTTTGAGAAGAGATGCGGATATTGCATTCACAAGACTTGTCTTTTCTTAGGAATGTATCCGAGCTTTAGGGCAGAACAAATCTCATACCCCTTTCCGGGAGAGCAAGCTGACCCAGGTGCTAAGAGACTCTTTCATAGGAACAAACTCAAGGACCTGTATGGTGAGTATGCACATGGCACAAACATACACACTGCTTATGGGTTCTGCAATTTGACCAAATAGCTGCATGCTCTTCTTCTAGAGTGAGGGGACTTTGAAGTCAGAAAGCTTTAGTTCTCTGCAAAAAAAAAGTCATACAGTTTTTCTCCTCCACTCACCCATGGTGACTGAGATCAAAAACTGGTGAGCTTTGCCCAGCCCCAGTAGAAGCAGGGCTGCAGAAGTCACTTTCATCCAGTGAATGTACAGTAGAGCCTGGTGTGCTCTCAAAGGGCTTTGCTTCCTGTGGAGGGTGCGGCACAGTGGGTGTATGCAAAGCCAGTGGAAAGCTGGATACAGGGCCACTGGCATGTCCTACAGAAGTTGTAAAGAAAAATGGACTTGACAATGTCTCAACTCTGACCATGCCCCAGCTGCCTCATGAGATCTGTAGGACCCTTAACATGAGCAAAAGTCAGATGTGGGAGCCATTGAGGTATTTTGTTCTGTTTGCAGATAGCAATGATTTCTCCAGGCATGAGTTCGTGTGAGTACACCTTAAACACACTGAGATACGCTGACAGGTAATGGCCTTTCTGACCTGGGGATTCTACTTTCGTTGCAGAAGGTGTTTGGGCTGCTTTTATTCTGACCAAAAGTTCTCTAGTTGTTGCCTGTAATGGCAATTTGGAGGTTGTTTGTCAGGAGCAAATTATCTTAGAGCTGTCTTAAACTAACCTGGGTCTTCTCTGTGTGAGATATAATAGTGATTGTATTAAACTGTATTAAACCTCCTTTTCTCATGCTAGACTTCAGACTGCCCTGTTTCTTGTAGGGAGTTTAGTCTGTCCTGAATGGTTACCTCTATGCCCTTTACTTTTTGCAGTACTGTAGGTCCCAAGCGGTGTGCTAAGATTGTGTCCCTGACATGGCCCTATGGATGACACAAAACACTTGGTGTTCTTGATGGACTTTGATATGAGCTAATAGGGTATTTCACCTTGGAGACTTGGGGCAAAATCTGAAGGACCTGGAGAACTCAAATGCCTTGAAGCATATGGTGGGAGTGTGTGTTTTGAGTGCCCCATGGTTGACCTTTGGTATCTGCAGGGCAAGGTAGACTTGCAGAGACTGAGCCCCAGGTTTCTCTGGAGGTCTTGCTGATACCCAGAACCCCTGTGACAGAGCAGCGAGTGCCTCCCGGTTTCTTTACATGCCTCTACACCTCTCCGGTGAGGTGACAAAAGTGTCTTTTGTCATGTGTTAACAAGATGACACTTAGGCATTTCAGGCTTGGTAGCTTTCCTTCATTTAGTTCACAAAAGGCTGCTGGTTCCTTCCTGGAAAGCATGCCACTTCTGAAAGGATGTATGGTAATTCTTGTCATAAGCATTCAGGAACACTGTGAATCTTGACAGATTCCTAGATTTGGTTCTGGATTGAAGTTGCATTTTTTCTTCTGGTGGACAGTCATTCCTGCTCACCTGAAAGTACAGGACAAAATGCAACATCTGACGTGGTGTGTTTCAGTAAGATTCTAGTCTTGAGTTGGGCCCATTGGCTTTTTAGCCAGTGCACAAGGTAAGTTCAAGCTATAAGAAAGGGGGTATTAGGCTGAAACTCACTGGAAATATGAAGTTGATGCTAGTAACTGGAATGAAATGCCCAACTGGTATCTGACATCTACCTCTAGTACAATGTCATCAGCCATGGCTTTTATCCTTATTCTGGCACAGAGGGTCTCTGGGAAAAGTCAACCTTATTCCTTTTCTTTCCATACTAAGTTCTTAGTTGGTCATGACAGACCAAGCTGACATGTGGAAGACAGCTTCTGTGAGAGGTGCTGCTGGCAATTAGCTTTGTGTACTTGGACATTGTTCTCCAGGAGAGGTCCTAGATTGGGTATGGAGACAAACATCTCTCAGCTTTCCCTCCCACAGCCCTCTCGGGTTTCTGCCCATGTAAGCTTGTTCTGGGGGTGGTAATGTGCAACTTTGCAAGTGCAGCCCAATGTTTCTTGCTGAGCACTGATTGCAGGAGCTGTTTTGTAATACTGTAGCCCAGAAACTGCTGGAAGAAGAGTGTGAGTGACAAATCTTCTTGTTGCAGAGTGAAAGAGCTCAGCCCTCATAACGGAGGTGGTGAAATACAGAATCAGATGGAGACTGAGAATGAGGAAACAGAGACCAGTGGAGAAGGCTCAGGTCACAATGTATGTGTGTGCAGTGGGCTGAACAGATCTCAAAGCTGGGAACAACTTGCTGTTCTTACCTGGGCCATTTCTTGCAGCTCTCCAAGGATGAAGAGGAAGATATCTCTCCCCATATGTTCAACTTTCGTGAGGCTATGACTCAAATTAGTGAACGGGAGGAGAAGGTTGTAGAACAACTTAGAGAACTGAGACAGGTATGTGGAAGAGGCAAGCCCAGCCCAGGCTGCCTTCTACATGTTGATAGCACCTTGCCTTGTCTGAGCCAAGTGCTGCTGGGTAGGCTGTGGGCTGTACTGCAAGATGCTGTCAGTGGCGTTACATTTTCCCCACTGCCAACTTTTGCCTGTGGTTTCCTGCCTAGCTGGTTAAACTGGGGCATTTCGGTGCTTGTGGCTAGCTAGTCCCCCTTCCCCTCCAACTAGCAACCTCTACTTGCTGCTAATAAGCACTGACTGGTACCGGTCTGTAGAAGCTCAGCTCTGTTGATTGGCGTGCCAGATTTGAAGAAACTAATTGACTTTCCAGAAAGTCAATTTCTCATCACTGTTATCCTTGTAAATATAGGGAATGATGACTGAACTTGACTACCTCTTGGGAATCACGGAGCAACCAGACTATGATCTTGAGACCTTTGTGAGCAGAGCTAAGCACTTTGTAGAGGAGAGCTCAAGAAACTTCCTCAGTGTCAGAGGTATGTTAGTGCCTGTCTCTGACTAGCACTGTCACTAATCTTTTTTTCAAAGACCTGAAAGTAACACCAACATACCTGTGGGGGTTTGAGCACCCAGTCCTTCTGCATAGCATACGGTTCAGATCACTTTCCTAGGTGATCATAGGGACAGATCTGAAATGCACTTTCCAAAGTAAAATTTTGGCTAGTAACTTCCACTTGCTTTGCACTGCCGTATAAAACTGCCTTCCCTTGAGCAGAATGCAATATCCATGAAGAGCAGATGAGCTGAAATCTGTTTGGCTAGTTGGTTACATAGTTTACCTTTTGCCTTGGCCAAAAAACAGACTTTGAGAAATAGGTCCTAGTGCCACATTCTAGGGATTCATAGGGGTATGCCTGCTGTTTCCACTCCTGTTTTCATGGATATTGGGCTTTAATACCCATCCACTTATAACAAGTGTCTGCCAGGCATATACTGACATGCCACGTTTGCCAGCACCTGTTTGGCATGCCTTTGCCTTAGTATAGGGCATTAACTAATGTACAACAAAATCCCTCCAACTGTTCAGTTCTGACCCTGTTTGGAGACTTCCCAGCTCTGTGCAGGAGGATGCCAGCTGCCTGTTCCCTGAGTGCTGCCTGACTTTGTTTGGACCATGCTGGCTGAAGTGGAGGTAGAGAGGCAGCAAGGCAGATGTAGGAGCCTGGCTGACACATGGTAACAGTGCCAGGTACAAAGGCTGCCTGCCTAGGAGAGGGAAAGCTACACTGGTAACTCCTACTCTTCTGCCACTGTTGCAATAACTTGAGCTTTGATTGCTATTTGAGCCATTACAGCTGGCATAGTCCTTGCCTCAAAAACCAGGGCTGTGTGGGCTTTTTATTTTAATGAGCTGAAAATTGTGGCATTGAAGTGAACTGTTAACCTGAAGTAGTGACTCTTTTTTCTTAAACAGCCCTGGCTGTCCTCCCATCTCAAATGCAGCCTGAGAGCTGCATCCCTCCATCTAGCATGGAGGGGTGGTGACAAGACAGCAAGAGTAAATGCCTTGCTACCCTCTCTGCCTTACTGGCCAGGGAAATCTGGCCCTCTGGGATGGCTGGATTAGTGGCATCTAGTTTGAACTGTAAACTGCAGGCTTGAAACTGTTGATGAGTAGAAATGAACAAGTACAGCTGAAGAGCTTTATGGGACCAGGCAGGATTTGATTTGATGTTGGCTGAGCAGTTCTTGCCCAGTTTACTTCTCTCTGTGGCCCTTGCAGAGCTCTGCTGAGCTGCTGAGGGGGAGAGCTGGGCTGGGGAGTTCAGCTTCCAGGTCAGTTACCCTGTCACTGTCTTCCTTTACAGAAACGTTGGATGCCCTGGGGGCTGCCATGCAACTGGAGGAGCAAGCCAGCAAGCAGATGAGCCGGCAGAGGCCTTAGTAAATACAGCAAAACCTGGTTCACAAACAGTCTTCTGTATGTCTTGCACATTTGTCGGTTGTTTGTGTAACTCCTATTTTAAATGTGGCAGAGTGTCGGCAGGTCACGCGTGCCTGAGGGCAGTGAACATGGCAGCCTCTCTCTTCATGGCCTGGTATCAGGGTACTCAGCAGAGTGCTAGAAACACACCCCCTGCAAGGCTTGGGGAGGGGGACCTGACAGCCTGCTAGAGGCTAGCATCTGGCCCTTTGCTAGTGACAATGGTCTTGTCTAATAGAACTAGATACACATGTATAGTTTTCTAGTGTACATATAACCTTTCTAGATGTGCTTGAAACATTGCAAAAGTGTTGCAAATCTGGCTTTTCTAGAAAGAAAATGGACTATATGTAATTGTAAAAAATCAGTATTTTAAGAAGTTTGATAAATAAATGTTCCTGAATTTAATTATCTTCTATCTTATGAAATATTTCTTGCTGATTTTGGTAAAGTCTAACAGCCCCTAAAGACTGGCTGGTGTTGTAGAGATAGGCTCATTTCTTGGATGAAGTTTCTCTTTAAAGTATTTACACTTGTAATGTTTACATAAAAATAATTCAAAATAAATTTTCTCTTAATTTTGAGATCCTGCTGGGTAGAATTTGCCTAGCAAGGGGGAAGCTGGTTTAGAAGGTACCTGTCCTGCACCTGAGCAAAGCTCAGCATGTAGTGAGTGGCTCAGCTCTTATGACATCAGGTAAGTAGGAAGGGCCCTGTGAGACTCCCTTGTACCACTGGAGTTTACTTAGGCGTTGAAGATAGCCCCAGGATGTTACTTCACTTTCTCACATATATTTTCCATGGCTAACATGCCACATAAAATATACATGTTCAGTAGCCCACCAAAATCTGTATTTGAGGGCAGAATTGAAAAGCTGGCCACTGGCTCAGGTGCAGGAAGGTGCTGCCATGGCCCTTGTGTGCAACCTGGGTCTGGGTGGCCCCACACAACTTGTCCTCTGGGAAGGAGCAGGCAGAGGGGCAGGGTGGGGGAGGACAGATGGGAGGCATGTGCTGCTGCCTTCTGTTTCCTGTTTGTTCAGCTCACTCCAGGGTTTGTCTCTGAAAGGACAAAACAGCCCTGTGAGCTCTGGGTCCAGCAACACAGGATGCAGCTATACAAACATCAGATTACAAAGGGATCCTTCTACTGTTGCTCCCTGTTTCCCTAGACCCCCACCCTGGTCTCCTGCTTCCTTAGCTGCCTTCTCCCCCTGAAAGTGAAGGGTGTAATTTTAAGTGTCTGTGTCCCCAGCTCTGCACGCACCTGTGGACTGCATCCTTGCAATGTCTCTGGGGATGTCTACTATATTGGAGGCCAGCTTTTCAGCCTGGACTGGATCCATTTGTGTGTACCAGGTCTCAGGACTGTCCTGGAAAAGGCAGCAAAAGAGTTAGGATCTTAATGGGATGTGGGCAAGCAGCAGTGACAAGCAGCTAGAGGAGGGATACTTCAACCCACACGTGATCCTTCCCCACAGCTGGGGCACTTTGTGATCAACAGTTTAGGTACTGGAAGCAGTGTGGGGCTTAGCACTCTAAGGGCCTCTGAACTGTCAAAGCTGACTTGTACCTGGGCTCTACCTGCATTGTATTAAGATGGCACATCCAGAGTAAAAGGGCTGTTATGCCTACTGAGTTTGGACTAAAGCAAGGCAGTCCTGTTCCACTTCAGGTGTTACTACACTTGGATTATCCAGCCTTGCCCAGTGGTGTCTTGGGGTGAGTAAGGATGGGCCTAGGTGCAAGGAACAAGATGTTGCTCCTTGTTTGTTCCACCTTCCCTCCCTGGACCTAACATTGCTTACTAATCTGTATATCCACCCCAGGAACTAGATTCAGGAGGGATCTGATTTGGAGGAGCTCAAATCACCTCTTGCCTCAGCAGCCCTTCAGCTCACACTTCTGACATCAAGTTCCCACTATCACAGAAGTAGCGATAGTCTGAGATCCCTCCTTGCTCTGTCTTGGGGCTGAGTCAGGGCAATTATCTTCCCGAACACTGAGACTGAAGGTGAGTGCTTCTCAAAGGGTGGCTTGGTTTATTTCTGGACTGTCATGCAAGACTGGATTTCTTGTGAGAAGAAATCCAGTCCCTATGTCCCTGAAAAACAGCCCAAGGTCTTAGGGCCACTAATAAATCCCATAAGGGAGGCATGTTTACCATAAAGCGCTGGAACAGCGTGTGTCCTAGTGCCTTCTTTACACACTCCTCCACAAAGGGAAATGTGCGGACAAAATACTGCAACAGAACAGAGAGTTGGTGCGTAGGGAGAAGGGATGTGAGTGTGTGTGTAGAGGATAGAGCTGCATGGATGATGTGGCTCCAGATGACAACCTCCCACACGTGAGTCCCTGACCCACCTCCTTTAGTGCCAGTGCTATGGCTGGCACTTCATGAACACACCAAGACGAACTTGTGGGTCCCTGCTCAAGCCTCACCTTGTTACCCCCTGCCCTCCCCCAGTGCCAGTTCCCTCCTTCCTTGACAAGAGGAGGAAGGGTGCAGTAGTTGCCAGGGAGTTCACCCTGCTATGCTGTCAGTGCCTGCTCAGAGGAAGGGTGTCCTGACCCTCTGCATTACCAGGTAGGTTTGTAAGCCCTGTTTCACCCTGAGCAGCCTGGTTCTCAGCCATCACTCATTCAGCTCTTCCCACTACTGACAGCATGGTCCTTCCCTGTGGCTGTTACACAGGCAGAGCTGTGCTGAGGCAGGCCAAAATTCTTTACCCAGCATCAGCAGGAAAAAAATAGCTTGCTTAGAATTCTGTGCTAGTGCCTTGCTCCAGGCAAATTGCCTTGGTTAGCCCCTTAGCTCTGTCTGTGCTTGCTACCTACAGCAAGCCTGGGGGTAGAGCAGAGGTGTGAGGACCAACATTGGCTTCCCAGCACCCTGTGTGTGGTGGGTGGCAGGAGGGAGGCAGACAGGAGGGGAAATACAGCTCTTTCCTGGAGGAAGTGTCACTCCTGCCTTTGCGAATAAGCCTGTGTCTGCTATGCTTAGGAAAAAACCCCCACAGTGTAGGGAGCCTTTCTGCTCAGGTGCTCTGGGAGCAGACCCCATGCTATGATGTCTATTGCCACATACCACCATGCTCACCTCCAGGGAGTTGCTGGCATGTCTCTGGCTGGCCACATGATCCAGGTTCCCCACAGCAACCATCAGGCCATGTACTGCTTTCAGCTGGATCAGCTCTTCAGCCACTTCTGCTGACTCCTTGGCTAATATGCTGCAATGAGATAGGCCATCAGCCCCTACACCATATGGGGGAAGAAGCACACAACAAATTGAGTCTGGTGCGACCCCAATAAAAAATGATGTCTTCCTACCCTGCCCTAGCGGCACCAACAGACAAGAGAGTCTCAAAATAAACAAGAACTGTTTGGGTGCATGGATTAGCAATCATTTAACATGTGGCCTTGCTGAGAACAAATTGTTCAATGATTAGCATGAGCTTCCTGGTGTGTATTAAAGTCTAGCAAGTTTCTTGTGTGACCATAAAGAACCCAGGACTCAAACCCCACCAACATTACTTCTGTGAGCATCCGTGGAAGACACTCCAGCATGTCTCCCTACCCACCAAGAGTTTTCTGTCATCTGCTTTTGCAGGAAAAGTGTTCTGATAGCACTATCTTGTGGACACTGTAGGAAATTCATACTGAATGAACCAATTTTTTAGCACAAACGGCTGAATTTCCTTAAGGATTCTGCTGTCAATCATAGGCACTAGATTCTTCCATTGGGCAGCTGATGTTAAATAAGGGTGTTTCACTGCTCACTGTGGCTCCCAGCTATGTGGAGAATACAGTGGCCATGAGCAATACAGCACCCTTCAGCCCTGCACTGCAGCAAGACACACACATTGCTTCCAGGCCCAGCCATAAAGGGGACACTGTGACAGCACACAGGGCCAGAGCAGATGGGATGCCACATCTCCCTATAAATAAAACTTAAAGACAGCTCCAGTGTCAGTAGCAGGGAGGGTCTGAGCACTGTTACTTGCGGGCAGCGGCTCTGCCCCATTCCTGAACACACCCCATCTCCAAACAGCCGAGTACTGGAGACTTGGCAGAGCTGGGGTACGCAACCAGAGAGCAGTGCCAAAGGGGAATGCTCCCTGGGAGGAACATGTCCCAGTCCTTTCCTACCCAAAGGAAACCACGTCTCTAAGGTCCTCTTCGTGCTCCTGTGGGTTTTGCTCCAGAGTTTCTTACCCAATGACTTTTGCGGCAGCTGCCTGCTGAATATACACCAGCACGGGCTCCCTCAGGCAAAGTGTGGTTGGATCTGCATGAGGAACATTAGGAAGGTGAGAATGATGCTTTGAAACACTTCTAAGATGTTAGAAGGGAAGGTAGGTGGAGTTACACTGCTAGCATGAAAGGAGGATGTAGTTTTTCAGGAAATACACCTTAGGGAAACCCTGTGGCTATGTATCATAAGCAGTACCCTGCAAGGATCTGTCTACATGATGCCCACAGGTCAGAGAGCCTGGGCCACTGCAGCCTGCTCTGCTGAGTTGGGGGAGGAAACACCTGGGGCCGGAACTGATCATCACCCTCGCCCAGCAGACCTCAGCGGGTCTCTGGAGGCCTGCACGCTAGCATTAGTGCTGCAGGCAAGCACTGCCTCGACCTGGGCAGCCCTTGCTGCTGTGCCCCTCACCTGAAGGAGCAGCCACCTGCACCTCCTCCCCTGTAAGTCGGGGTGACGGCTGAGCCCTGCAGATGGAGATGAGGGACCTTGGGAGAGACACCCCCCTGGTCACCCTGGCAGGCCATGGCCTGCCGTGTACTCAGAGGCCTTGGTCAGCTCTTTTACCTTTGGCGGTCTCGTCGCAGAAGGTAAATGCTTTCTTCCTGGCTGGCGTCAGTAATGCAACCAGGCCCTTCAGCAGGGCTGGCCGGACCTCGCGGGCCATGAGGGCCTTCAGCAGCTGGATGGCTGGAGGAGAGGGGAGCCCTGTCAGCACAGGGACTCGCATTCTGGATGTGTTTGTGGAGAGAGGCAGGGAGCTGGGTGCGCTTGTCGTGGTGAGGGCTCTGCAGACAGGAGGTGGCAGCAACCACCCCAAGGTCGAACCGTTGAGGAACCAACGATCACAACGGTGAGTGTACAGCTCATTCTGTTTTTGACTAAAGAAAGGACAGCTCCACCGAAATGGAGCCTCAAAAAATTCCTCGACACTCGTGCCTGTTCCTCTCCACGGAAATCTTTAGTAAAAGGCGAAAGATTTATGCGATCTGAAGAGAAACCAGAGTATGACCCCCACTCCCCGCCCCCCGCACCGCCCGCCTGCCCCACGCCCCATAACTCAGGGCGACGGACGCCCGCCCGCCCGCTCCCGGCACCGCGGCCCCCGGCCCGGCCCCGCCGCGGGCGCACAAGCCCTGCAGACCCGAACAGCTCGGACCGGCCGCCGGGAGCGACCGCGGCGGCGGCCGCCAGCGGGACGGGGAGCGGAGGAGAGCCGCGGTGCACCCTGGGTATGCAAAGCAAACGAATGGTAATGAGATACATGCTAATGAGGCGGCCGCTCCTGGCCGTGACACGGGCGGGCGGGGGCGGCGCGGAGGGGCCGAGCAGCGGGCGGCAGCGCTGCCCCCGCCGCTCCCGCTCCGGCTCCCGCAGCAGATCCCTTCTCCCTCCCGCCCGAACCAACAACGATCGTGTCTCCCCCCGCCATCGCAGCGGCGCCGGGACCCGGACGCTGCGCTCCTCCCCCCAACTAAGAATAAGACGACAGCTCTGTTTTTGACCAGAAAAGGGGCAGCTCCACCGAAATGGAGCCTCAAAAAATTCCTCGACACTCGTGCTTGTTCCTCTCCACGGAAATCTTTAGTAAAAGGCGAAAGATTTATGCGATCTGAAGAGAAACCAGAGTATACCCCATCGTTTCCCTGCAGACATACCCACCGGCGGCTGCCGCCCCATCGGATACGGAGACCCTCACTCCGAGCACGGCCGCCCCACCCGACCTGACACCGGCTCGCCGCAGCTATCGACAACCGCGGCTCGGCCTGAGCCCACCGGCCACTCCGGCTCGGGGCGGCGGTGTCCAGCGGGACCTGCCCGGCGCTGCCCCGCACTGCACCCTGGGCATGCTAATGAAGCCATGCTGATGAGGGACATGCTAATGAGGCGTTCCGCCCCGCCCCCGGCGCCGCGGCAAGCGGGGAGGCAGCGCTGGGCGGGGTTGCGCGGCGCCCGCTCGGGGACCGGAGGGTCGGGTCGGAGCGAATGGCGGTGGCGGCGGTGGTGTGGTGCAGCCGGGGACAGCGAGCGGAAGCGGGCAAGGACCCCGCAGCACCCGGGTTGGGTCGCATCGTCCCCGCGGGCAGCGCCGCGCAGAGGCGGAAGATCGGCTCCGGGAGAGGCCGCCGTGCGAACCCCACGGCCGCTTCCGCCATCACGGGCCGGAGCGAGGCGGGAGGCGGGAGGCGGGAGGCGGGCGGGCCCTGCGCACGGCGCTGAATCCCGGGCTGTAACGCCTGGGCCCGCCCAGGAGCCCCGCGGCGCCAAGAGCGCCAGAGCGGAGGCCCGAGCGGGGCTGGAGCGCCCGGGACAGCGCTGCGGTGCCGGACGTGCCGCTCCCGGGACAGGTCCCCAGCTACCCGCTTCTCCCGGAGCCCGAACCGCCGGCAGGCAGCGGCCCCGCTGCATCGCCCGGGCCGGGATAAGGGGCCGCCCGAGCCCCCGCCCGATCGCTCGCTTATGTTTTGCCCAGGCAAGGGTAATGAGGTGGCCGCCCTCGGCGGCGGTGGGGACGGTGCGGGCCGCCCGAGCAGCGGAATCGGCGCTGTGGGCAGCCGGGCAGGGCCCAGCTCCACCGTGCGCAGCTGGGCCAGCCGCGGAGCAGACCCGCGCTCCCCGAGCCCCAACAGGGCTCCTCCTCCCCGTAACACCAGCACACCTCCCCGGCACCCCGCGAAATGAGCTGTTTTTGACCAGAAAAGGGGCAGCTCCACCGAAATGGAGCCTCAAAAAATTCCTCGACACTCGTGCCTGTTCCTCTCCACGGAAATCTTTAGTAAAAGGCGAAAGATTTACACGATCTGAAGAGAAACCAGAGTATGCCTAATGCTCTGCCCGCACACGCACCCATCCCCGGCTGTCGCTCCACGGGACACGGTGACCCCCGCCGCTCCCGCCCGATCCCCCGCTGCTCCCGCCCGGCCCCCCGGTAGTGCACACTGGCACGACCCCGCGCCCGGACCCGGGCGGTTCCGCGGGAGCTGCGGCGACGGACAGCGCTACCGGGGCCGCGCTGCCGCTCCGCGGTGCATCCTGGGTATGCAAATAAGATGAATGCTTAATAAGAAGCATGCTAATGAGGCGCCCACGGTCCGCAGCGCCGGGCTGCGTCCGTCTGTCCCCGCTGTGGGTCCGGGAGCCCCGGAGCCGCACGGGCTGAGGCCTCTCCTCGCTGCTCTCCGTCCCCACCGCCCATCCCCACACCCCCGGCACACTTCCCCAGACTTGGAGACGGCCACCCCCAGACACGGCCTCCCCCAGACCCTCTCGGCCACTGCCCGGGGTTGCAAGGCAGGTCCTACCTTCATACTGGACCTCCAGGTGCACCGAGCACAGCACGCCCAGCACGGGCTTCACGAGGACGGAGGGCGCCTCTCCCACCGTGTCCTGGGGGTAAAAGCGCAGAGTGACAGGGACAGTCTTCACACAGTGCTCCAGGCTGTCTTCTTCCAGGCACAGGCAGTGCCCAGTGCAGCCCCCAACACCAAGGGGACTGGCCCAGCTCCTGCCAGGGCACAAAGGACAGACATGGGAGCTAAAGCTGCCCTTTACCCCCAGCCAGGCCCACTACCCACCTGCATGACCCTGAGCGTCTGCAGAGCTAGCTGCTGTGCTCGGGGGGAGGCGCACGGCAGCACAGCAATGAGCCCTTCGTAGACTTGGTTCTGGTACTTGGGGTTGCCACGGCCCAAAGAGTCCATCAGAATCTGCACGTCTTCTTGAGCCTCTGCTGAGTTGGAAGTGGCCAAGAACTCGGCGAGGGATCGCACGCCTGTGCAGAGAAAGAGATGCCAAGTCGTGTGTCTGGGTGAGTCTATAGGTCACCCACCTCAGCTCTTTCACTGACACCCCGAGAGAACCCAGCACCACATCCCACTTGAAGCACAGCTCAAAGAACAGAAGTCAGGCAAAAAGTTCATTGTCCTTGTCAGGAGCCACACCACCAACTGGGAAACCAGTCAGCAAAATTCTCAGCTGGAGTAGGTGGCCAAGGCCCTTCTGCAGGCGTTTACACAAGCAGAGAATCTGGCACTGGGATGCCAACAGTGCTGCTAAGGATCCCTCTGCTCATCCTGCTGCTTCATCTCCCTTGGAGGAAGCTGTGATGGCAAGTATCACCCCATAGCCTCCGACAGCGTAATCCGAACTACAGAACAACTAATGGGATTTGGCTTCCACTGCCCAGGAGAAAAAAACAGGAAAAAAAAGTTGTAATGCTCTTTCAAAAGATACAAGCCACAAAATCCTCCCGCCCCCAGAGGGGAAGTCTGGGAAAGTTTGCAGTAGGTGAATGCTGCAGGTAAGAATGGAAACTGTTTTGTGGTTTAACTGGAGCAGTTGCAACCAGCAGGACAGCAATATCGCATCAAAAGAAATGGCTGTAAAGAAAGTGAGCTCATTAGAAACTGAGAGAGGGGATGAAATGCAACCGCTCAACAATAGCTGAGACTCTGAACTCCTTCAGCCAGAGAAACGCTGCGGCAATCTGCTATCCGGCAGGTGGAGGGAAGGGAGTGGCTCAGCGCTGTGAGCAGCCCCGGGGCCAGAGGTCAGGGAGAACATTCTCGCCTGAATTAGGAAAAAGCACGGATGGACACGCCGCCTACCGTAGCTTTCACAAATGAGTTCCTTATACTTCCTGCCAGTGTCTGCGACGAGCTGCAGCAGCTTTACAGACTCCCTTTTGTCCTCTTCTTTCAGGTGGTTCAGCCCTAGTATTTCCAGGAGAATCAAGACACCTCCGATCTCCAGAAATTCAATAAGGTATCTGCGTCTGCAAGGATAGGGGAAACAAAGCCAAAAGTGTCACCTGCCTTGGAGCCCATCTTCCTCTCTCAGCACGCCGTGCTCCTGGGAACCATCACCTCCTGCCTCACTGCAGCGGGTGCCCGGTGCCCGGGTGGTGAACACAAGGAGGCTCAGGCTGGACCGCAGAGGCAGATGCCCACCAGCAGCACACTTTGCTGCCAGCAGGTCACCAGCTCCCTTTTTACGCTGTGCTCATTCTAGATATTGAACCACAGGCACAGAAAGCCCCGTCTCCTCACTCAGACTCTCACCACACTCCTTCCACATCGTGTCAGTGACCCGGTGGCTCTGGAGACACGGGCAAGCAGTGGATTTGGTTTTGAGAGCATTTGAAATTCCTACCACAAGCCTCACTGGGGCCTGCCTTCCCTGAAGTGCTTACACAGCCCTCCCGAAAGACCGCCAAGGACTTGTTATTTTTTTTATCTACTCCCCGCCTCACCCTTGTGTGCCTTCCCCACGGCACCTCGCACACAGTGACATTCTATACTCACCCACTTGCAGCAGATAAGAAGATGGCAATGGACTTGAGCAGCTTGTTGAGGCATGTGCTGTACATGTAGCTGTTTGACAAGGCTAAGGAGAGATTTACAGACCATCGTGGTGTCCCCCAGACAGCCTTTGGCAACGCGGAGGTCTGAACTGGGTACTCTCTCTGTGAGAGAGCATGGACCTTCCTCTCACAAGCGTGCAGAGGCAGCACGCTCATCCCAATATGAGAAAACCCACTAATTCTAGGTCCCTGAGAGACAGGTTACATGACTTTCCCTTCAGTTCCATCTTTAGATAGCCAGTTTTTTTTTAACCCTGCAGAACATGGCTGGATATGGATGTCTCCATACAGAAGCTTATTCTTCAAGCAAATTTTCAGTAGAGAACTTTCCCTTCCTCTCCATCCCACTACCACGCACCACCTCCAGCTGTCCAAGGAAAGAGATACGTCATCCTGAGCCATGCTGTTAGGCGAGCCAGAAACAAGCTGGCTCCCTGGGAGAACTCCAGCTCCAGCTCTGGTTCTGTCTTGCCGTCATTGCTTTTAATGAAGTTGTCCAGCATGCGGCTTCGAGCAGCTTTGTGGGCGCTATCCCATTCCTGCAAGAAAACCATGAGCTTCCTGATGGCTTCCTGCTCTTTGACAGAAGTCATGATCTCTTCTGCCTAGAGAAAAGTGAGAAAGAAGTTAAAAAAGGGCTTTGAAGATAGAAAAAGTCTGTACTAAGGAATTACTACCAGACTCACATTTAAAATCTCTGGCAAATAATATTAAAGCATGTACTAGCCATTAATTTAATCTCATTTTCCTTTATACTTATTTCATATATAGGAAAACTGAGGCAAAAGGAGAGTTCCTGGTATGTCTGAAGCTGCACAATGAGTCTGCGACAGACTTGAGGTTATTTTCCAGGGAAGGTAGCTTCACCACAGGAGCTCTCTTCTCTGCTCTGTTAATAAAGTCATTTTGATGTTACTCATTCCCCCAGCCTCGGTTTCTCGCTAGCCTCATGATATGAACACTGCATCTCATATCTGACCTGCCAGAGAATAAATAGGGTGAAATGAGAGCACAGATAGGTATGGATTTATGGGGAGTGACAGGGTCAAGGGGGCTATAAGTGCCTGTTAGCACAGCAGCACAGCACGCCCTCGCTCACGTGATGGAGTGACAGTCATTTGGACTGGGCCCACATCCACTCCAGGAAGATGTGCTTGGCCTTGCCACTGGGAGAGCACTTTGAGACCTTTTGGCATGACAGGCATTTCCTGGTTTTTTCTTACCTAATTTCTATGGCATGTTTTTGAACAATCTAAGAAAACCTGAAATTATAGGAACTGTAGGAAAGAAGACAGAAGCTCCAGAAACATCCCTGGCCTGCGCTTCCTTCCACCCCTCCTCACAGGTGTTAAATAAAGCAATCCATATTTTGCCAAATTTCTTTGGCACGCTTTTGGCTCAGTATGATATCCCCTATCCCAGCTTCACAAATGTGAAGGTGCATTTAGTAGGGGGATGAAATGTCAGAGGATTAAGCTCTCTGGTCATTCAAGTAGGTGAGAATTCCACTGACGTGTATGCGTTTGGCTTTAAGACACTGACCAATCTCAAGGAGCCTCGCAGCTAAACATCAGTATCTGTGTACATACACAGATGCAGAAAGAGGGACAAGGTCACAGACAGCTGCATTAACACAGGTGTGTTGTCCTCTGCCAAGCTCTATCAACATGCCTGAGGATAAGAAAGGAATTCACGCCTTGTCTAACACAGTTCTTGGACTACCTACATAAGAAAAGCCCCATTTTAGGTTTTATTTAAAGTGTGGTTTAAGAGAAAAAAGTTAAAATGACACAAAATCTTTGGGTTTCAGAATAAGAAGTTTCTTTCAATGTAATACAAGTTGCCAAGATTACCAATTTCCTGTCTACAAAGTTCTTAAGCCTTTTCTCCTAGAATCTGGAGCAAAATTCCAATTCAGTTCCAGAATATCCCCAAGATACCTGCTCAAAAGTAACTTTCTATTGCTATTATCTGAACGAGACTGAAAACAGTGACCAAGAGGTGAACATGTACCTCAGTGCCTGAAAACAAACAAACAAACAAAGTCTTCAAAAAGCTGGCTAAGAAACAACGTTTGAGAATTAAGATGAGATGAAATTTCATTGGGGAATTAACGGTCTGTGCTCTGTAAGGAGTCTGTGTCCTTGGCAGGGCGTTTTCAGGATCTCCTTTGCGGGGAAGCAGGTTTAAAATAAATCCATTTTCCCAAAATAGTTGTGATTGAAAATGTTATTAGCCATAACAAATGTTAGTGCTGACAGGAGAATGGCCTGTTAGAGGCCTCTGGTGAAACAGTCAAGTGAAAGTCATATTTCACATTATTGCGAGCATTTTCCTGTGATTTACAGAATATTTGTGAAACATTACTTGCAAGGCATATGATTGATATTGAGAGAACAGCTAGTGTGTAGGGGGAATCTGTATTTCACAGAGACTGTTTGCATGAAATTTACAGTCCCATAAAGTGCTCCTCTGTCCTCAACAGAGATCTAGTTAAAAGAACTTTACAGTCTGAAACATCCCAAAATTGATTCTAAATTAACGTTTCCATATTTATGTTTAAGACACTGGTGGTGTAATGCTATCCTATTTTTATTATAAAGCTGCAGTAACCCTCCACTATTCAGAAATACCAGCACCAGCCTCTGGACGTGAGGATTTTAGTGATACAAAGGGCTTGCCTATGAATCAATGGCAAAAAAAAGAAGAGTTTGAAACAATGATCACATGAGGCTTCTGAGGATACAGTGGTATCTGTTTCTGGCTGCTATAATAACAGCATCTGCTGACATAGTAGTCTTTCAGCCAGCATTGCAAAGTACCCTGAAAATGTACATGAATATTTTTATTATGACCATTTTACATATGGGAACATACAGACACAGGGAAGTTAAATGACTTGCCCGAGTCGTTTGTCAGTGCTAGCATCAGCATGTAACTCCTGTTTGTTGGCTTCAAACTCTGCTCTCAACAGTGCTGGGCTGCCACCCCAGTCCATTGGACCTAATAATCAAAACAAGACTGGGTCAGGGCAGTGCTTTTTTCCTGCCAAGAAAAACATAAGTGATTTAGGAACTGGCTCTGGCAATTCAGCAGTTCTTTACATCCAGAGTGCTGCTAAATCATCAGATTGAGATCACAAGGCAGACTGGTGCTGCGTCAGCCTCAGTCGGACTGTGAGGTGCCAGGGACTGATAGCCTTGGACTCACGGAAGGACAGAGTGACGGTGACTTGGTGTTACCTTTGCATCTTGCAACATCAAGGTTGTGCCCAGCCTCAAGCAAAACTTAGAGCTTGTTTTCCTAGCAGGTTTCACCCTCTCCTAGCATACCTCAAGTCCCCCACAACCCTTCTCACACACAATGCACCTTCCTCAGTGTACCCCAATGCCTTCTACCCAGCCCCTATCAACCCACAGTCCCACTGGCTCCTCTCTCACCTACGTGTCCTGCCTCCCAGCCCCACTGTTAACCCCAGCCACAACTCCAAACCTAGCCCCTGCACTCCCCTCACCCCAGCCAGGCCCTGCACTGACCCCTACATCCATCCCAGCCCCTGCCCCCCTTAATCCACTGCAGCCTCAACAATTCCTGCCCCAGGCCCAACCACCCCACCAGGCCTGATCCAGCCCAAACACGGGCCCTGTGCTCCCCCACACCTCAAAACCCTCCCCAGGCCCTACAGTCCCTCACACGCTCCCTGACCCCAGTGCCCACCCCAGCCCCCATGTCCACCCCCCGACCCAAACGCCCAGCTCAGGATCAACAACCCCCTCAGCCCCCACGCCCACCCTATCCCCCAGCCCCCCTGACTGCGACCCCCACTCCAGGCCCTACAATTCCCCTCATCCCGAAGCCCCCCAGGCCCTACAACCCCGCCAACCGCAGCGCCGGCTCAGCCCCTCACTCCCTCTCACCTTCCCCGAAGGGGCGGATACCCCGCAGAATAACTGACACCGCACCGAACCAATCGCGGCCCGTCTTTCGCCTCCCCGGCCCAATGGGTGGGCCAGTTTCTGCCACCAATGGGCGGGGCGCCCAGGCCGGGCCGGGTGCTAAGGGCGCGTTGCTAAGGAAGTGGGAGGCGGGGAGGGGAGGGGACGGAGAGTGAGGCGGGGTGCGCCGGCGTCCTTCCCATTGGCTGCGGGAGGGGTGGGGGCGGAGCTTCCGGTGGAGAGAGCGGAAGCGCCGGTGGGGTGTGAAGCGGGAGTGCGCGGCGATGGGGGCCCGCGGGCTGGAGGCGGCGGTGGAGCTGGCGCCGGGGGAGGCCCGCGGTGCGGGGGCGAGTGGGCCTGGGGGCCCCGAGCGTGAAGGGTGGGGGCGGGCCCGGGGGACCCCAGTGACAGGAGGGACTGGGGGACCCCTGAGGGAGGAGGGGGGGGACTGGGCCTGGGGGACCCCTGAGGGTGAGGGTGGGGGGGACCGGGCCTGGGGGACCCGTCGGGGGAGGGAGCCGCGGAGACACTTGTGCCGTACCAGGTGTCTGGTAGTTCCTGGAGGGCAGGGCAGGACGCTTCCCTTTCCCCCCTGGAAGCGGGCAGCAGTCTCTGATGCCTCCCCAGCTGCCGGGAGGCGTGAGGAGGGGGTGGCTGCCCCCCGCAGCGATCTGCACACTGCTGGCTTTCCAGCAGTGGAGAGCTTTGGGAAGCTGCAGGGATTGAAACTGTGCTGTCCTGCTGAGCACGCCCACATAGTGAAACTGGGATGAGGCAGTATTCGTAACTGACTGAGAAATTAAGCTAATACCTGCGTCACCGTTACCTTTAAACTTTATTAACTTGCCGTAAGTTCTGATTCTGGTAGACCGGAGGACAATTATTTTAAATCTTGTGATTTGTTTCAGAGAGCAGTACAGAGAGAGAGCATGCAGATGGTCAGCCTGTGGTGATTCTTCTAGGTTGGGCAGGCTGCCAGGACAAATACCTGGCCAAATACAGTGCAATTTACAGTCAGAAGGTGAGTAGCTTATTTATATTTTCATGACATTGTCATACATCTCTCTGAGAAACTGCCTCTTTTCTGTGTGTTGGTAAAATTGCTCTGAAGTCTCTCTGTCTGAAGAGTCATTGGGAGTGGGTGGTGAGTTCTCTTGTCATTGAAAGCTCCTTGTCTCTCGGAGCCCAGGCAGCGTTATCTAACAGTTGCTGATGTCATCTTTGTGCGTGCAGCTGAGATAAAAATACTTCCTTGGAGAAACTTTCTGCTGTTGTGTGAATCACTGGAGTACTTTAAGGCTTTCAAAGTTGTGAGACTATTCAGGAATGACATGAACTGTGTTAGCTTTCCAAACAGGTGAACGTGCGGGGAAAGATTATGCATTTACTGCTTGCTAATAGGCCACAGCACAGACTGGGTGAGGCCAGGCTGAGGACTGACAGAGTGTGTCAGCGTCCTTCGTTCCTTTGGCTTTTCCTTCCTCTGAAGATGATTCATCTAAATGTTGTAATCCAAATTCATTTTATCCTGTCTGTGAAGCAGGCATCCTATGACAGTCATACCTGCTCACTAGGAACTCATTGTGTTTCAACTAGAGAGGTCTGTCCAGTTGCTAGTTTCCTAAGTTATGATATTTTCCTTTCTAATACTGTATTTTACTGGAATGACCCCAGCTTGTAGTATGGGGACCCAGTGAAACATTAGACTTTTTTTTTTTTTTTGACAGCATACAAGGATCTTGTATTTATCCAAATCTGTTTCAGTTATAGGTGGCAAAGTTTGTACATTAACAAGTCTATTGTTAATGTGTAATCCAGTGCAAGAGTAATGAATTGGCTTGTTCTAGTGAAGAATTAATTAAGTGACTGTTGCGACTAAGAGACGCTGCTGAGCAGATAAGGAGCACATTACATGGCAGGATGCCAACTTTTTTGAAAATACTTTTCTATCAGAAAGATGATAGGAATGGGAAAGGAGAGAAAGGGTTTTCTTAGCTCCCTAATGACGAAGTGGCTGCAACCACGGCAGGACGGTGTAGAGGACTTTGATTTAAGAACTTGATATCCTCTTCTTCCTTGTTCACTGTTTAGGGAGCTCTGGGTGGGAGGGCTGTCTTGGTGGCTTTGCCTTGTGTTTGTCAGTGTGTAAATGTCAATGAGTTTAGGTGATAGAAAAGATCTAAGGCATTTATAAATGTAGTTCCATCTGCTCTATTTAGAAACTCCTCCAAGATCCTATTTCCCAATTGTCCTGGTTTTGGATGGGATAGAGTTAATTTTCTTCCCAGTAGCTGGTATAGTGCTGTGTTTTTGATTTAGTATGAGAATAATGTTGATAACACACTGACGTTTTAGTTGTTGCTAAGCAGTGCTTACATTAAGTCAAGGACTTTTCAGCTTCCCATGCTCTGCCAGGCGCACAAGAAGCTGGGAAGGGGGCACAGCCAGGACAGCTGACCCAAACTGGCCAAAGGGCTATTCCATACCATATGGCATCATGCTCACTATATAAACTGGGGGGAGTTGGCCGAGGAGGAGTGATTGCTACTTGGGGATGGGCTGGGCATCGGTCAGTGGGTGGTGAGCAGTTGCATTGTGCATCACTTGTTTTGTACATTCTACTATTATTATTATTATTTCTTCCTCTGCTGTTCTATTAAACTGTCTTTATCTCAACCCATGGGTTTTACTTTCTTTTTTTCCTGATTCTCTCCCCCATCCCACTGGGGGGAGGGTGAGCGACCGCCTGTGTGGTGCTTAGTTGCTGACTGGGTTTAAACCACGACACCAATCTACACCTAAATGTAAGGCCTTAACTGTAAAGGCAATTGCTCTGGCATTCTGAATCTCTGAACCAGTGCTCTTCATTTGCACAGCTAGAGCGTTTCAGAAAGGCTTATGAAAATCATGTCAGTGTTGATCGTGGGTGAGTCTTACAGTCAGCTGCAAACAAATACTACCCAAGGACAGGAAGAAGTTCCTTCTCATTCTTATTAGTTTCAGTTTCAGTGTCATGAACTAGATGTGTACCAGAGCAGGCCCTTCTTACCAAAATGGCTGATACTGAAGGTTTGTGAATCAGGGAGATGGTTTTTTCTTCCTGGGTGAAGACTTAACACTCATAAAAGCTTGGGTGGCAATGCCCCCAGGGGCTGTGCCAGTTAGCACAAGATTTGAAAGGATCTCAAACATCATCAAATCCAGGCCTCTGCTACTGCAGAAACCTTTTCATAATCCTGTGTGCCATTATGATTAATATAATCCTATTCATATTGGTGCCTTGCTACTGGTGCTAAAGACTTTCTTCTGGCCCTGTGGTTTCTGTTGGAAACCTGTCCCAAATTTTCACGTTCTTTGTACTGATGCTTTCCTACTCCATGTAATTTACAGCACAGCCTAAATGTGTGTGGGATCTCTTTCTGTTCTTCTTAGGGGTGCACCGTTATCCGCTACACAGCTCCATGGAGAATGATATTCTTCTCTGAGACCTTTGGCATCAGATCCCTCCAGACCCCAGCCATGCAACTCCTGGAGCTGCTCTTCGACTACAGCATTGAAAACAGACCAGTTCTTTTTCATGTTTTTAGCAATGGTGGTGTCATGCTGTACCGTTACATCATTGAGGCACTCCACACTCACAAGCCATTTAAGAACCTCAAAGTAGCTGGCACCATTTTTGACAGTGCCCCTGGCAGAAGAAACTTGAGAGGAGGCCTTCGTGCCTTGGCTACTGTCTTGGTATCCACGAATGTGCTGCTCAAGTATTTCCTCTTATTTGCTTTTGCTACTACAGCTGTTGTGCTGCGGATCTTGCTGTACCCATTGACCCGCTTTGTCCACGAGAGCCATTACGATGCCCTGCTGAAAGCGCCCTCGCGGTGGCCTGAGCTTTACCTCTATTCCCAAGCTGATGCCATCATTGAGGCCAGCGAAGTTAAGCACATGGCTGATGCCCGGCAGCAGCTCAGTGTCTCCGTGAAAGCTGTAGACTTTTCGGATTCGGCTCACGTCAGCCATATGCGGGTGTATCCCACCTATTACAGCAACCTCTGTATGACTTTCCTGTCTGACTGTGTCGGGGGCTCACCTCGTTAGTGGTGTAATGACCTCCAATGTTTGCCTCTGCTTTGCTCAGCTTATATGGGAAATGTCACCCCCTTTGCCTTTGTGTCTTTGAAGGGAGGAAAGTAGAGACTTCTTAGCTTTTTTTTTTTTTTTCCCCCCACCATCTATGAGTCTGAAAGTCTGCAGGCTGGCCTTTGGGCCAGCCATGTTATAGCAGAAAGTAGATATGGATTAATTTAAAGTACTGAAGGTGAAATCCTAGCATGGTTGAAGTTGATGCGCTTTACCAAGGTGTCACAGACCAAAATTTCACATGGAGTGTTATTTGTTTCTTCCTGTCTCGTGGTGTTCTCTGCTTTCCATGTTGTCTCCTTGTCCCTGATGTCCAATGTGCATGTTCTGTTGCTTCGTACTGATTTTACAATACAGCTCTTCAATATCTTTCTTGTTTTTTTCCTCTCTGCCATTTCTTTTGTCTTGCAGTGAGCAAACAGAAGCAGCTCTGCAGGACTTCTCTCTTCCCTCAGTGCATCCCAGCTCTTGTTATACTGCCTGCTGGAGATCAGGCCCAGAAGCCAAGTGTAAGACCTGAACAAGGCGTGTGCAGGGCCGTATGACCAGACTGTCATCTGGTTCCTTTAAATAGCTGAGATAGATGGAGTAGACAAAGCTCTGAGCCTTGGTGGGAGCTCAAATGTTTGTGATAGCTTTTGTGTTCTTCAACCAAAAGATTTAAGTTAACCTTTTTGAACATGTCTTGTGTTTTGTTTCTCTTCCTTCCAGTGTTTTGTGTGTTCTCTGGAGTGGTTTTGCTTTCTTGGAGAACTGCTCATTTACTACTGTGTGTCTTTGAGCAGCCTATATTGTGCATCTGGAAATGCAGGGAAACTGGCACAGCTGTAACCCAAAAGACCTCAGAAATAGAAAGGTGGAACTGCAGAGAAAAATGAAACTGTCTCTTGGAGCTATGATTGATACTGGGTGTTTCTTAAATCGCTTCCAGCCCACAAATGACCATGAAATTCAATGTTTTTCCCCATAACGTTCTCTTCAGATGATCAGTCTTTGCTGTCCATGCAGCGTGCACTAGTAATACAATAAATTAATTCCTTCCACCTAGTGAAAAAGTAGCTCATTGCACTGCACTTCAGCCATGTTTGGGCTCTGTGTTTTGTTGTTTATTTTGGGGAGAAGCAGGGATAAAGACAGGGGAGAGCCTGCTAATAACATGTTTATGCCATGTCACAGCGCTGCAAGCTAATTAATAATGTGGTGGACAGGATTAGCTGACTTCAAATTCCTAGTCAAAGGTTGGTGGGAACAGGCTCTGGAGGGCTATGGGCCTGTTTGAACAAGGGGCTGCCCTCAAGAGGTAGGAACATAAAAAGCATGAGGATTTTTACAGATGTTTGCTGCCTGTGGGCTACTGTGCTTGTCTCGCCCACCTTTGGGGTGCTGTCATCCACAATTACAAAGCACTTGCTGTTCTGAATGGAAACGCAGAGAGGGAGGTCTCTTGGGAAGCACTAAAATAATTTGGAAGTTTAAAACGAGAACCATAACACCTCACAGAAGTGGAAGCACAGGGTGAGTTGTGGTCAGTGGCCAGAACAACTGTTTCTAGCAGGCCAGTGTGGCAACGCTTATTTGGGTGTGGTTTTAAAGGGTGGACTGGGGTGTATAGGATAGGCGAGAATTAACTGAAAAGGGGCTGATGGCCTGGTTTGTCTTCAGTTTTTTAAAGGTGAAAACTGGCTCCAGGCACAGGAGCCCTTGTTGCTCAGGGTCCAGTCTTCTGTAGGTGTGATCCCATTTTCAGCTTCCACTGTGAAGATGAGCTGTGAGGGCTACCCTGTGGTAAGATAGCCTCCAGCCTGCCGCTTTTCATGAAGAAATTCTTGTTCCTAGGGTTTGGACCTGTAAAATCCAGGCATGGTCCCCTATCCCCAGAAAGCCCATCAGAGATCGAGCTTTTTAAAGCAGGCCCCTGGTTTGTGCTGTCAGTGTCGTAACTCCTGAGCTGTGATCTCTTTGCCTGCCTTCCTGGAGAGCTGGGCTGCGTCTCCTGAGCATTCAGCCTGTTTGTGGAACTGTGAAAACTCTTAGGGAGCAGAGGTGATAAAGGTTATTTAACTAGCACTTGCCCTCATGCTGGTTTCTATGGGTTCAGTATTTACAGAACAGTTAAACGCTCCATAATATACGCCTCTGAATTAATACAGTTGTGCTGGGCTGGGAATCTGCTGTTCCTGTTTATTGCCGTGGGCGTTGAACTTCTCCTATTTAAGGACTGGGGCTGTTGCGGAGTGTGGCTGGCAGGAGCTGGAGCTAAACCCTCTGTCCCTGTGCAATGGGACGGCGAAGCTCCCTCTGGGAAGAGCCCCACGCGTGTCAGCTACACCTTCCAGCCCACCTTCACCCCCCCACCACGGGATTGCTGCTCCCCCAGCTCAGTCCAGCTCTGCTTCACCTCCCCGCTTTCTGGGGCAGCAGGCAGGGAGCGGGCACTGCCTGCTGGAGCTCCGCAATCAGAGGTGCCCTGTGCTACGTGAGCGGGAACCATCTCACAGGCATTTCCACTGCTGCAAAACTGACTAGAAATTTGGGGCTAATTTGTGTACACACCTCTCTTAAGAGCAGAGGGGATCTCGAGCAAGCCAGTGATTTACAGAGGAAGTCATCAGCACCAGTCTTCCAGGTGGGTTTAGTTTTCCATGTCCCAGCAAGTTTTAATGATGATGATGATGATGAGCAATGTGTTAAATGTATTGTGTGGTATGTTGCCCTCTTCTTTCCCATACAGCATGTATGTTCACCACCACCACCCCCTTCTGCCCTCTTTATTTCTGTTGCTTGTTATTTGAAACAGAAGGTTAATAACTTGGAGCCTGAAGGCACACGGCCAAGAACTGATCCAAGCACTACTGGATTAAAAAAACCCAGCCTCAGACCCTTAATCCTTGCTAAACTGTCACAGTTTGGTGCAGCCTGTGTTTCTAAAGAGCTTCAGCCTGAACACTGAAAGCCAAAGGTTGGGAGATCTTGGCGTAGCCAAGTAAATATCTGAGATGAGCTATGGGAGGGGTATTGCAGATCTGCTCTTTGGGAGGAAGGCGGCAGCGTCCTCGTGGGTAGGGAGCGGGACGTGGCACCGGCAATCTCTGCCTGGGGAGCCCAGAGCTCGTTTTCCTATAGTCCAGGCCTCGTGCGCAGATGGTGGAGCAGTGTGGGCGAAACACCAGTGGTGGTGGGAGAGGAGGATGCCCAGGGGCCAGCTGCTGCCATTGCGCATTTCCCAGATAGATAGGTTCATTTTGCAAGAGCGCAGATTAACCTTTCCTCAGCAACAAAAGCCATTTGTGAGTGTTTCCTGTGAGGGAGCTGGCTGCCAGCTTGCTCCCCGGTGCTGCCTTCTCTCCCCAGGCAGCGGTGATGTTGCAGGAAGGTTTTAAAAAAGAGAAAAAGCCGCTTAGTTAGTGGTCAGGATGGTTGTGTGCCTGGGCTGGAGGGTGCTTAGCTGCTGCTGGCAGGTGGTGGGAGGGTGTCCATGCAGCTGTGCCTCCGCGGCGCTGGGCGAGACCCGGGCAGAGCAGGGGCATGAGCCAGCCCAGCCAGGGGCTGCGTTTTGGAGCAGGGGGGGAGCATCTCACAGCGCCGGTAATTCAAACCGAGCCCTTGGGCAAAGACTGACCTGTGCCTACACCTAATAAAGGTGTTTTAAAAGTCTGCCGTTGCCTTTTGTGCGCTGGGGCAGCAAATTGTGTATGGGGTGATGCCCCCGTCTTCGTACATGCGGGGAAGGCGCAGGCTTACGTGTGAAGCTGTGCCACCGGTGGAAAAGCAAGCATGGACGGCTGGAAATGGCAAGGAGCAACCCAACCCCGTGTTCTGCTTCCTGGAAAGAGGAGGGGGGAGGCGTGAGGCTGGTCTCCATCGCCCCAGGGAGGTGATGGAGGAGGGAGCTGGCCCAAGGCGGCTGTGCCAACCTCCCTGAGGGCGTGGGATGCTCCGGCCCGGGAGGGAGCAGCGGTCCACGAGGTGGCAGCAGGTCCCCTCTTTCCTGCGTGGAGAGAGTCCTGGTTTAGGAGAACAAGCAGAGCAGATGCTGGAGAAGACCCCAACAGTGCGCCTCAGCCCCGTGCCCGAGAGCATCTCCTGCAAAAAGTCCCCTCTCGAGGCAAGGAAAAAGACCAGCAAGAAAAAACTCCAGTGACAAGAAGTAGAGAGCGTGAGTTAATATGGAGCAGCATTTAGCCCTAGAGCGGCAATCCCCTGGAAGTCCTACTAGATCCTATTTCTCAGCTTTAACTGAACATTAAAAGTGAAAGTCTAACGGCAGGAATAGCTTTACCGCCCGTCCCGCATTGGCAGGCCAGGTCGCACCGCTTCCCTCCGTCACGCAGAGAGGGCTGTCTATTTTTTAAGTGAATCCATGCAGTATGGTAGTTAGACAGACCACGGTCCGACTTCTTGGGGCTTGGTGCCAGGCCCTCCTGAACACCCTGGTGAACTGGGACTGTGGAGCTCCCTTGGGAGCCTGTAGCCCCCCCCAAACCTGCTTTCCTACTCTCTGGAAAGTCTGGCAGGACCCCCCCAACACATGGGGCTGGGGGCTTGAGGGGCAGTTAGGAAACAGGATAGCACAACCGGGGGCCACAGTCACTGTCTGAACCCCCCAACCCACCCCCAGCACACCCTACGCACAGGTCCTGCACCTAGCCTGGGGCATGGGCAAGGGAGGCAGGGGCTCACAGGGCAGCTGCTCGCTCTGCCTGCCCGGTATGCCCCCATCCTCTTCCCTTTGAACTTGAGCCCCATCCCCTCATCTCCACATCCTCACATGGCTGCATACCCACCCCAGCACCGCCAGCCAGAGACAAGCCACCCGGGCAGGGCTGAGGTGGGCAGAGGGGTGCACGGCATCCTTCGGTCACCCTCCCAAACCCATGGGGGCTGGGGCAGGGAGAGCTTGGGCAGCCCCTGCCCTCCCCGGGTGATGAATGAGCTGACAATAAGGTATTGATAAGGAATTAACCTTGAGCCCTTCTTGCTTCAGTGTCAATAGAGCAGGAGCCAAGTACACACGTTTGATTGGAAATCTGTGTTTGGCCTCTGCCACCTCTGCGCCCATCGACGTGCCGGCGAGACGAGAGGGGGATGCGAATGGCCCTGCTGCACCCTCCCCGGGACCCAGACCCCCCCCCGATGGGTCCCTCTCGGCTCCCCCAGCCCGCGGCTGCTGGGGTTGACCGTGGGCACCCGGCTCTATGGGGCTGTAGCAGCCTCTGTGCCCCCCACCTGGCATGTGGGGGGCCAGCTACCAGGGCCCCCCAGCCCCCCAAAAAGCCTATGCCCATCCTGCTCCGGCCTCCACTCCGAGCAGTTTGTTTAATTAAGTGTTTTGCCTAATGGGATTGCCTCATTTCCATAACAAACTGGCGGGCTGTCATTAGGTGGGCTCCCTCATTCATTACTGTTAATTAGATATGGATCCCCCAGAAGGCGGCGCAGGGTGATGAACGAGGCCCCTGACACACGCTATTACACATTAGCATTTTCTCAATACATCTGATACATCACAGCCCTCCGCTTCCTAAAGATATTTTAAATAAAATATTAGCAGCCTGCTGCAGGGCGGGTGGAGGGGGAGGGAGGCAGGGTTCCTGCCCCTCACCCTGGCCTCAGGCCTCCTCTGGGATGAAAGCGGACTGGAGAGCGGATGAGATGCCTTGCTGCTCCCTGCCAGCCAAAAAAAGCAGCCAAATCCACCCCTTTCCCCATCCTTGCCACCGCGGATGGAAAGAGCTCCCTGACATCCCCGCTGCCCCCTGCATCAGCCCAGGGACCCCCCCCCCAGCACCCCATCCCCAGGGGATGCAGCCCTGGAGAGGGGTTAAACACCCCATCAACCTGTCTGCAAAATGTTTGTAAACCAAAAGCATCGGCGCCAGCCCCACACTGGGGGGAACCCAACCTCCACCCCCCCTGCCCCAGCAGCCTCCTGGTCCTCGCTGTCGGGGGTAACCCTATACTGTGGCGGTGGTCCCTAATGCAGGACATATAGATCTGTTGGGGCTGGGCGCCTCCTGCCCCCAACTAATGCAGCCGATGAGACTTCATTATGGGGGGGGGGTGTCCCCTGAGGTGTGCCCTTTGCCCTGCCCTCCTGGCTCTACGGGGGGGGGGACACAAGTTGGGGGACCCCATCCGTGGTGGGGCAGAGATGCATCATTGCAGGGGGATGCTGGGGCGGGACCCCCCGCCAGCCCCCCGTGAGGGGGCTGGCGGGGGGTCCCGCCCCAGCATCCCCCTGCATCTGTCCCTGCATCTGTCCCTGCACCCCAAACAGGACGTGGGCTCCCCTTTGGGACATTACCCACATCCAGGGTAATGGTGTGTGTCTGTGCGTGTGTGTGTGTGTCTCCTCCGCTGCCTCTTGCCTGCAAAAGGGAAACACAGAAAGGCGGGAAGCGCCCGAGAAGATTTATACTTGTTTAATTAATGTCAAATGTAGTTTACAAACGGGAGTGACAAGTACCTCTTTGTATAATATACACCGACACACAATCATCGACACACCGGAATATCGCTTTGTGCAACTGGGATTCTTTGGGCAAAGATAGGTAACTCCGATATTTCAATTTTTTTTTTTTTTTTTTTTTTAATCATTTAAACTCATTACAGAAGAGGGGAAGCGGCAGATGTGTGTTACAAACTGGGATGCCTCCCTCCCCAGCCTTCCCCCTGCAGCCTCCCTCTTGAAAACAGGGGATGGCTTTACAATTAAAAAAATAATTAAAAAAAAAAACAACCCCAAAACAAAGAACCAATGACTAGTTACATATGGTTTTACACATACGTACATAGAGCACACGGCTGGTCCACAACACCTGCCAGAAACCCTGGGTCTCTCCCAGGGTCTATTTCCAAGGAAGGGCTGGGGCAGGGGGTCCTGCCCTCTCCCCCTTCCCGGCTGCCTTTCAAACCCACCCACTGCACCCTCTCCAAATCTCTCTCTGAGGTCCCAGTGCCAGCACCCAGGCAAGCGCAGCCCCGGCTGGGTGGCACTCGCAGCCCAGCCATGCCCCCCGCAAATTTTCCCCCCTTTATAAACCCAGACCCAAGTTCTGTGTGCCTGCCCTTCCCCTGCCTGAGTGCTGGTGGCCAGAGGGTTACCCAGCAGTGACAGCCCACCGCTGCGGCCCCTTCCCCTGCCCGCAGCCTCCCCGGGGAGGCAGGACCCTCCCGGGGTGGCAGGACCCTCCCGGGGTGGCTCGGCTTCCTCTGGTCCCCGGGAGCTCTGTAGGGATGTGCCCCTGAGCAGGGAAGGCTGCAGCTCTCCCGTCTCAGAGGCCACCATGCTGCTGTGAGCTTGGAGGCCTGGGAAACTCTCAATTAGGAATTGTCACCTTTTGCCAAGATGCTTATAAAATACAGCTCCTTAATTTTGGTGGGTTTTTTTTTTTTTGGATGCAGTGGGACCCTTCTGAAATCACTCGGGAGATGCCGAGGACAGCAGCTGCTCACTGCAAAACGGCATCAAGCTCAGGGCAGAGAAGGGGTGATGGGGCCACCACCCCAAGGCATCCTGCCTCCCCAGCCCTTCCCTCTCCAGAAAGGCCCTGGCAGCCCAGCGGCAAACCCCTCATCCACTGCTGTTTCCAAACTGTCTTAAAATGCCCCGGTCGTGTTGTGCTGCCAGGTGGGATCTGCCTGGAAAGACCCTGCGGGAGCAGGGGGAGATGAACTTCCCCAGCTCCCCGTCTTCTGGCTTCGGGGAGCTGGCACCCCGTGACTGCCTGGGGAGCCGGGACAGGGCTGCACGGCGTGGGGCTGGAAGAAGTCAGCACACAGGGCACGTGTTCGCCTTGGGAAATGGATCAGTATCTGTTTCTTGGGTCCTGAAAATAAAAGAAAAAACAACAAAAAAACAGGCCAGATGGCAGCTTTGGTTAAGGCTGAGGATACGGGAGACAGGGACGAGCATGAGGGACTGCGGGGCAGAAGCTGGGGCTGCGGGGAACCCCTGGCTCCTCTGCTCTGCTAGCCGCAGCCTGCGGGCAAGCCCTGGGGGTGGCCGCGGGGACGAGACAGGGCCGGCTTGGCTCTCCGCTCTAGTGCCAAAACCTCTTTTGCAAAAAGCAGGCTCCAGGAGAGCGGGGGAAGCCGGCGTGGGGCAGGCCTGGCTCTGCGGGGCTTGCGCATCTCTGCCCGGCAGCACCGGGACCCGCTGCAGCCAGCACGGCGAGGGAACCGGCCGAGCCTCTCCGGGCAAAGCCACAGCAGGGCCATCCCGTCCCCTGCCATCTCTCCCGTGCCCGCTTCCCCGCTGTCCGGCCTCGGCGGCGGGCACCGGGAGCAGCTCAGGCGTCCTTGGCCAGCAAACGCTGCCCGGAGGGGAGGAAAGCAAAGCAAGGCAGGGGCAGGGGAAGGGGCTGCGGTCCTGGAGGAGGCAGGAGGGGGTCAGCCGGACCCTCGAGCAGGGGCTCCCGGCCGGGGGAAGAGGGCAGCGCTCGGGCAGGCTGCCTCCCTCCAGCTCCGCACCGTTTGCCCCTTCCCCAGCTGGGAAAGGCAACGGGGGCTGAGCCAGATCCCCCCGCCCTGCCCAGCCCCCCGGTGAGGAGTTAAAAGCCGTGTCTTTCCGGGGATAACGATTCTATTATAAATAGCCCCATTAGCTACAACTAATGACAAAAATCCACCTCCTCTACTCCCCATAAGTTCTGTAAGTTATGGGCAATGCTACAGCCATTACTAAAAGCTGTTAACTTCATATCTGAATGAGGAAATATACACCACAGAACATTAAACCATTTATATTATATATATGTATATATATACTTTTTTTAAACTAATGACTTTAATGCCAAAACTTTGCTGAACCAAGAAAAATATGGGTTTAATGTTCTCTGCTCATTTTTTTTTCTTCTTTAAAAAAAATACAACCCAAAAAAAAGAAAGGGAAACTTATTAGTATGTAATGTTTGAGTCTATCCCATTTATACACAACATTGTAAACATATATAATCTATATTACATGTGCTTCATTTCTGCCTGGGTGTGTTTTTTTTTTTCTTTAAACCTTTTTTTATCACTAGAACACCACAAAAAACCAAAACAGAACCAAACCAAAAACCAAACCAAAACAAATAAAAACAAAACAAAAAAACTGAACAAAGAACACAAGTTACAGGTTATTTAACATCTTTCTGTCAAGGGTCCCTTCCCCAGTCTCCTGGGGGTAGAGTGGTCAACAACACAGTCCAAAGGAGGGCTCACGAGCCATCCGCGATGCAAAGCCAGCTCCAGGGAACGGGTGGATGGGAATACTGGTTTTAAAAAAGGGGGCTTCACAACAAAGGGTTTGGTTTTGCCCGCTGCAGATGCTGAAGGAGGTCTCAACACGCGGGACCTGGGAGCCGAGGCTCCCCACTGCTCCTGTATCCTCGAGTCCATGTCTGGAGTCTCTGGTTTGTTGTTGGTTTTTTTTTTTTTTTTTTTTTTAAATTTTAAAACGTCTTTTTTTGTTGCTGTCGTTCTTCTCCCCCTTGGTGTGATGAGCTGAGCCGAGTAGCTGGGTCCCGCCCTCCCGCTGGGTCCTTCATAAGTAGATACGCCGAAGGTCTCCAGGAGACGTGATGGTGTTACACTGGGGACAGAGCTTCTTGGCACCCTGCAACCGGCAGACGAGACGAACAGCGTGAGAGAGCGAAGGAGGACAATCCGCATGACTCTGCCCTCCGCCTGCGATCCCGGGGGAGCAGCACAGGAGCAGGGGGAGCGAGGCCACCCCGCTTCCCCTCCAGGCAAGGCCATTCCCTCCCAACAGCGGGCACGAGCTGTGAGAAGGGGGAGCCCCAACGCCTTCCTCGCCTGCCCCGCAAGACCCTCGCCCCGCTCCAGTCCCCGGCACGAGGCGGCTGGGCAGGCAGGAGGTCCGGGAGCCTGAAACCCGGAGCCAAGATGCGTCACCAAACTCAGCAGCTCCGGGGAGAGCAGTCTTTGCAGACGGATTGGCCTGAGCCCCCCGTCCCACTGCACTGTCGTCGCTGGCTGCCAGGCAGATCTGCTCCTTTCTGCTTCCCTTGCTCACCTGCAGCCCCCGATGAGCCAGTTCAGGTCGCCAAGCAGGCAGAAACCCAACCCAGCCAGAACAAGTGCAGTTTTCAGCTGGGATGACTGAACAGGTTCATGGTGGGGCTGGACCATCCCGTTCAGGGCAGCACGCTGGGGGACTGCCTCAGCCGTCCTGCGAAAGCCCCAGAGCTGCTGCCATGGAGGAAACCCCCAGCTCACAGAGATGCTGCGGAGATGAGTCTGTTCTGCCAAGGTGAGCTGAAACCAGTAAACTGTGAACTGGGGAGAGGTAATGGGCGGCCGACATGAACACTACATGAAATAAAACAAGGGCTGATGTACCATCTGTCACCGAGCCTGACAGCAAGAGGGTGTTAATAAGCCTCAGAATCGGGGTCAACCTAAGCCGGTCATCATTAGATTGGCAGATGTGACAGACAGTTGATGGGAAAAATGACAGAAAGATGGCTCTGCTGCGAGGCAGCCTCCTGTCTACAGCAGCAGCAGTGCAGGAAATTGGGATGCCCTGGCTTTCAACACCGACCGCAGCCTTAACATGACCTCCTGCTGCATAGAACTGAGCACAGGCTCTGTCTGAGCACCCCAAGTTTTGCTCGCTGCTGTCAGACAGGCCCTTCCAGCAGCTAATGCCCAGCGCTCGGCATGACAAGAGAGCTGACAGGGATGCAACATGCCATGTGAGAGCCTGCTGGCTTGCACAAGGCTTGCTGGCAGAACTGAAGCCATTCGGTTCAGTGATGCTGCTGCTCCCCCTTAGCAGGGCTTGTTTCAGTACCTGCAGCAGTGAGCATGGCAGCTTGCAGGACGTGGACGGAGTGGCAGGGCAGGACCGTGACCTGCCACACTGCTTAGGTACTGCTACCTGCATTTGGGGACATCCCTAGCAGAGGAGCTGGCACTGCTGCTTACAAAAGGCAAGCGTCCTTAGAAAAGCGTCCTTTCTGCTCTGTGACAACACCTGCAGAGAGGACAGGGGCTTTCTCCCCTGGAAGCTCCCCGGACTAAGGAGAATCTAGAGGAGAGAGTCCCAGGTACAGAAAATTTACACAGGTGCAAGCAATTCACAGGGATGTTGCTCCAAAGAGGTGCAAGTCATGTTTGCTCTGCAGTCTTGAGTACTACCGAAAAGCCCCTGTAGACCAGCCTTGAACCAGCCCCCTCCCTGCTCCCAGTGCACATTATTCCTGGCAGACACGGACTTTGCACATTTGCTGTTCCCTGAGCTTTGGACTTCTGAGTAATCAGGCTCCCATTTGATACCCTTTGCTGCTAGCAGCTGAGCTGCTGCCCCAATGTGTGTAGGAACCACAGGCACTTGCACCTGAGATCTAAAACAGCCACAAAGTTCTGTTGAACTAGAGCTGAATGAAACACGTAACGAACACCCAAGACACCGGGGACATCACTCTCAGGGTGAGTGACAGACTGGCAGTGGGACAAACCACTGGTGGTCTGGATGGTGCATCTCGTTCTGGTGCTGCTGCCTGTGGGCACGTCCCTCCAGCTGCCCGGGACCTATCTTATCCCCCACGTTAACTACTGTGCGTGTTTAGATTCTCAGCTTTTTGGGGTAGGGACCATCTCACTGTGCCTGTGCAATGCATCAGGCAGCCCCATGGTCTTCACAGAGTGGACCTGGCATGCTGGATTCTGGGAAGCGCAAGCACAAACCACAACTGGAAGGAGAGGCTTAAAACCCTGATGAAATTGAAGACTGATTGTGCCGGACTTTAACGGAGCCTGTTTATATAAAATTCTGTTTTGCTTATGCTCAAGACCAGAGCTTTGGATCTCCAGCATTACAAAAGGGCAAGCTCTAACTCTGCATGTCCCAGTAAAAACTTCCTGCAGCAGCTACAACAGGTAGGAGAGAAAAATCTAAACATCTGTCCCTTCTGCCACCTTTAAAGTCATTGTGGGCCGGGCTACATAGCAGCACTGCCAAGGAGGGGCTCACTAATCTGGATGCAAATGCCACGAACCAGCCTGTTTCAACTGAGTCCCTGCTCAGGCCTGCAATCGCCATGCAGCTCCTCAGTCCTCAGAGGCTCCTGTTGCATCTGGTTGGCCTCTTGGCATCGTCTTTGCAGCTGGAGGGTCCCAGGGGAAGTGGCAGAGAGGTGCTGAGGAATTAATTCACAGCATGTTGTCAAAGGGGCAGCAGTGGGCAGCTGCCCGTTTGAGCTTTCCTGTGTGCCCTGACAAGCAGAAGTACGTGTGCATGGGGACTTTAAGGCATTCCAGATGTGACTACTGCACACATCTGTGTCCACGCTCTCCTTCCCAAGACAGGCACAGCTTATCGGCAAGAGGCAGCAAACCAAGTAGCTGGAGCTTCTGCCTCTCTGGACAATGCACCAGGGAGAGGTACCTTCTGCAGGACTGGTTTCCTGACCCATCAAATGCCTCAGCCTGCCTTCAGTCTGGGGCGAAGGATGAAGGAAAGCGCTTGCTGCCACCTAAACCCATGTCCCCCTATGCCTCAGTGCTCCTCTGCAAAGCTGAAAAGCACTTCAGCAGTTATTTTCCTTTAGCTCTGCTGAAGTTGGAGGTGTTTGGCTGTAGGTGGGTGGGGAGGAGCACTGAACCCCCTTGAGTTCATTTTTCCTAAAGGCAAATCTCAGCTGCTGCCATCTTGCTGTCTTGCATCTCATGCTCTGTTCTGGGATTTGGAGGTGGACTGAGAGAGACAGCTGCAGGCAGATGTGTGTGACCCGTAGGGAGGGAAGCCTTGCTAACACAGACTAGGCAGCTCAACGTGGGTAATTTCAGAAGGACAGATTCCTGCAAAGACACCCTGCCCAGGTCTCTCCAAAGGCTGCGCAGATGCTTGCTATAAGCACAAGTCCTCCACAGTCAGCCCACAGGATGGCAGAACAAGCCTGATTAAACCGACTGCAGCTTTGCTCCTCTCTTCTGTGGCAAAGCAAGGTCAGGTATGCAATTCCTGCACACCACAGGGAAAGGGAAGATGGGTGGGTTTATCCTGCCAGACCCCCGGATCTCTGTCCCGGAGATCTGCTTTCTGCACCACATGCTGATGGCTTTAGGGGGATCCACTCTCCCCACCTAAGGCTGAGAGCTGCACATGGGCAGCCAGGGCCAAGTTTTCAACCACGCCAGAAGGCAGAACCCAACCACGTGTAGCGTGACCCATTTTCTGCAAAAGCTACATGATGGCAGATTGATTTAGGGCAGTGGGGGATGTTGCTTCGCCTGCACGTGGGAAGGGCGGCTCATCTTGAGCTCTGAAGCCTGGGTACATTGGAGGGAGCAACGGCATCCTACAGACCTTCAGCAGCCTGGCCTGAATGCTGCACAGCCTGACTGCACGTGGCACGCCGGGCCCAGGTCTCTGGGTCTCCCTAGTACTTACGCTTGGTATTAAACAGTTCAAGCAAAAATAATGACTTTGGACCCTTGGGGAAGCCTTTTTGTTTTTTCTTTTTTTTTTTTTTTTAAATAAAACTGTCATCCTCTGCACACATAAGCATGTGTGTTAAATTCAGAACTAAGTCCTGATTTTTTTCTTTTTAGACTGAAATTGCTTAGAACCTTGTTCCTTACATCTGACTTTTCAGTGTAGGTGTACAACATTTATTGGCACTAGCATTTAAGCTCTCCTCTCTTGTAGAGAGGCACATAAGCTTGTACACACACACATGCTGGCACAGGCACAATGAAAAAGCGTTTGCTCCCCCACCGCTCACCTGCCAGCTGGGGTTACTAAACTTTTCCCTTGAAATAAAAATGCTGTGGAATAATAAGTCCCACCTGTCGGCCATTTCTTTCTTTCTTTTTTTTCCAGGTCCTTCTGCTCCTTTCATCATAGCTTCATGGAAAAGCCTTGATGTGTTATAGCTGCGTGTGCTAGAGTAAAGGCCACCTCAGCTTTTCCATTATAAACCCCAGTTTTGAGGGGTTTATAAAACTCTGCTGCAAGAAGTTTGCTCCAGGGCTGTTACAAAGCAAAGAAAAGGGGCTGGAACCAGGATGGAGTTTATTTTTTCTCCTCCTTTCTTAATTAAAATTTGGCAAGTGATTGATCCACAATACAGGCTAATCACTTGGGGTAGTAGTTTGAAAAATACATTAACGAGAGCTGAGATGTTGAGAAGTCGTTAGGGCTCACATGGTGCCAGGAAGGATTGGAGTATTTTGTCTTAAAGTTGCCTCTTAAAAAAAAAAATGGCGTGATGTCTGCTATAAATCGGCTAAAGCAAGAAAACTCAAAAGGAAGGATTTAGGCACTTCCTGCTGTCTTGTGGGTCTGAAAACGGGCAATTTCCAAGCAGAATATGCTACCAGGCACAGAGAATAAAGAGACACACACACACACAGAGCAACTTCGCCTACACAGTGCTACCGTCAAACCTGGGCTGAAAGCTTGCCTATTTTATAGGAAGGAAAACCAAGGCAGAGAAATGACAGGAGGGACCCAAACCAAGAACCAGCTTCTGCCAGGAGAGGAATCGAACTCAAAGATCCAATTCTCAACCAAGGTGACAGCCCCCTCTCCCCACGCCTGCACATGAAGCAGCAGCTTCTCCTCTGCAAATGCTAATTCCCAGAGAAGCAGCCGTTCACCACTGCCGCTGCAGGGTACCTCCAGTTGTCAGGTAATGGGGTTAAAACAACCAGGAGAGCAACCTTTTTCACAGAGCCTCCTCAAAGGGTGGAGCTCACCCCCACAGGTTGTTGGAGGCCTAAACTGAAATATGTTAGTAAATTTAACATATTTATTAGGACAACCTCATGGCAGATAGGAACATCATGAAGGATCAAGCGCAGCATCCTCCATGCAGCTGCTGACTCAGGAGGTCCCTATGTTGCTGGAAGCACTAAGGAATCACCCAGAAGGATTGCTCTCTATCTGCTGTTTCTTACAAAAATACTTCAGCCCGCATGGGATATACGGTATTACAGCCTAGCAAGAGGCGACAAGGCTAAGAACATTGTAGTGTGATCTACCAAAGATATAAATGTGTCAACTGCAGAGCATACATATCTATCGATGGATCCCCTGGAAGCATATTCTGTGATGAAGAAGGCTTTTTAGAAGTGATTTTTTCCTGCTCTTGCAGTTGTCATTTTCAAATAAGCCCAAGGCAGGCAAGTACAAGCCTGGGGCCAGCAAATACACATAGGAAATGCTGGATCTGGCTGTACAGGCAACGGGGGAAACTCAGCAAACTGCACCTGCTCAAACAAACCTGCCCTCTTTCAGCCCCTGCATGCCTGCACCCACCAACAGCTCCATCACTGGCAAACAACAATCTGACTTAAAAGCTAACTCCATTTACTTCGTAAGGAAGGATATCAGGGTTTGGGAGATCACAGAACCGCAGCTCAGAGGGATGTCAAGAACTCACCGACCCATTCCCCCAGCAAGATCTCCTCAACCTGAATTACTGCTGACGGACATGCATCAAACCTGTTCTCACAAACCTCCAAGGATGGAGGCTCCAAACCTCCCCAGCAAAGCACTGTAGCAGATTGCCAACCTTTACTGTCAGAGCACTCTTCCCAGGAGAAGGAAAATGTGAATCTCACCCACTAGTAGCTGTAGGGTCCCTCTCAGTTAATGGGGAAGGATAGAGAAGGGGCAGACAAACCTCTTCCACAGGGATATTCATCCCCCATCACCCAGTGACTCAGGGCTGTGGTCCAACAACCAGCTGAGGATGGACACCTGCCGTGAAGACGGTCAATGTTCAGGGAAATGAACCCCACCTCCTGCTGCCCAGGCTAGGCCTCCCTCCTGCAATGCCATTTCCCCTCCTGTCTTTGAAGAACCTGCACGTCTTTTCAGGGGTTTCCAAAAGGGATCACAGGGAAGTCACTCCAGGCTAGTGTCCCAGTTTCTGTGTAACCTGAAGTTATCAACTAGCTCTCTGCATGCAGGATGGATGAATGAAAAATGTCACTGTGTTGAGTGCCCCAGACAACCAGCAAGTAGGGAATAGCAAGCTCATCGGTGTGGTTTGACACGGTGTGGTTTGACACAGCAATACAAAACCAGCAGACAAAACAGCTAATATGATTTCCCGGGAAACCAGGCACGGTCACATGGCATCAAGCAACATGTTCTTGTATCCCTCTCCCTGTCTCCATTCCTTTTGTGCCTACAACCACAGAGCTGCCCACAGTGTACGCAGCATACAGCACAACTTTAGCCTGTGGGCCCTGGACCACAGCCCTCAGGCAGACTGGTTCTGCTCACAGAGCAAGCGGAAGGAGAGAAAATCACTCACTCGTCATGTCCTGACGCTGAGTGAAGGGAGGGTTCCTCCCTTTCTCCATGGCCACCATGAGGAGGACCATCCAACCCAGCAGCTTCTGTTGGCACTGAGGCGCTGGCTAACTCAGTGAGCACCACGATCTCGGTTCTCTTAAGCCATCTCCAGGGTCCCTTTCTGTGACCCCAGCCCTTCCTTCATGTTAATCCAACACAGCAACAGGAGACAGAGATGGAGTCTGCTCCAGTGGACATTTCATCCCCAGAACTTGGGGCCAGTTTGATGCATTGAGCTCTAGTATAATGGTACCTAAGCTAGAGAGCTCAGCATCCATTTGTAGAGTTGGTGATTAAAAATGTCTCCCCCACTACCTTAGCAACAGAACAGTTATAATTTGGAATTTGACATCAAGAGCCAAAAGTAAAAAAATTATATTTTCAGAAAGCCTAAGCACTTTAAAGATCCAGTCCTCATCAGTGCCCTAGACACCATGGAAGTCAGAGGATACTAGAGATGCTCGGATCATTGTAGCATCGTATCCTGGAAAATGTTTAAACCTTAAACCTTTTAAAAACCACTTCACCTCCTCGGTTCCAGAGACAGATGTAAGCACCAAATTTCACCCCGTCTTCAATACCCTGCAGAGGTTTAGAAGTGCTCCCAGGCACTCTGAGCCTTCAGTTCCAAGGCCTTGCTCAATACATGGTCCTTCCTCTCTCTGTCACAAACACACTCACATTCTAATTTAATATTAGATCTCGGCTGGGCATATAAACCACAGGCGCACAGGAGAAAGGGGACTTTTCACCAGCAGGGATGGCAGATCTCCAGAATGTTCAAAAGGGGCCGGAAGCCCGACACAACCCGCCCGCCCCAACTCCTATTAACTCCAACAAATTGTTTATTGCACAACAGAAGAAAAATGTTGCCCCTCTCCCCCAGCCAAGTCTTTCCATGTGTGCTGCACGCGCAGGCTCCCTCCTCCCGTCCCCGCTGGGGAGCCAGCTTTATACCCAGGGAAAGGTAACAGCAGCGATTATTACACACACTATCCCACAGCTCCTCGCTTGTTAAAAAAAACAAGAGTCTCTTTTGTGCCCGAAATAAAAGGAGATACCTTAATTAGAACAATGCAGGTTGGTGAGCATTAAACACTGAGCCCAGCTGCTGTATGCCATTAAATTCATAAAAAAGGAGGGGGGAAGGAGGGCAGTCTTAACGAGATTACACACATTGACTTTGATCAAGACACAAAAGCACCAAGGCGTTCCAGGGTTTTTATTGCTGTCTTCGGGCTACATTTTAATGGTTACATTAGAAACATGCGAACACAGGCTGGGAGATTTTTTTTGAGACGGGAGAGGGAGTGCAAGCATGCCTTGTGAAAAGGCCTGGTTTAATAAATTGGGGGCTGCAGGGAGAGGCTAGGACTGGGGAACACATGAGTAGCCACTTATTAATTGCTTCCCCTATGCAAGTGCCAAGTCCTAATACGATGTCTTGCTGGACTATTCCCATCCCGCCTGCCTGGTCGGCAGAAGAGCCATGTGCGGATAGCACACAGCCAGCTTGATCCCCACCTTCTTCACGGATATCTAGAGGGGAGATGGCTCCCCCTCTGCAAGGGTAAATGCTAACCCCTGAGCACCTGGAGTGGAATTTCCCAGTCCTTACGAGCAGCCGTGACCGCTGCACACAAAACAAAGGGGCCTGACTGAAGTAGGTAAGTTGCTGCTGAGCCTAAGAACAGCCTGAAATCGGTGCCACGGATTTAGAAGACGACTTGAGGCTGCTGGGAAGAGGAGAGCACAAAGACTTCAGAGTAAAGAAAATGAAAAAGAAATTAGCGTTTTATCCTCTGCTTGTCGCACTACTGAAGGACAAGATTACTCTTCAGTTAGCAAAGGTGGCAGAGCACACGTTCATCCAAACATCTCACAGCTACGTACCCACATATGTGTCTTTTATAACATGCTGCTAAAATGTTTACAAAAGCTTGTATAATCTAAATAGTGACGGGGTGTAGCTGAAGAGCTATAAAATATAGCCCAAGGGATAGTCAAGTTATTGAGTTGCTATTAGTACTCAAGCCCACAGGCACTTCACCGTCCTGGTAACTTTTCTTGGACAAGACTTTTAAAAGGCAGGATTTAAAAGAGCATGATCGGCTTAATCGTAATTCCAAGCACACAACGTGTTCTATAAAGTAGATTTTGTAATGCCTTACAGGAATAGTTTTTAGGAGTGGCATTCCCTTACGCTTTTTGCAACCCAACACTGTATCATCTTGCTAGCAAGAGAACTAGAAAGCACAACTGACTATTTTCCACTCCCCAACCTGAATAAAGTGAAAGCTTGAAAATCAGCTGCACAGGGGAAATGAAAGGCTGATTATAAAGCCCACAGTTTTAACACAGGAAAGGAAAACACTTTATTTAATAACACCTTAAATTCTAACCTGATGTCCTTTAATACATGTATAAATTACTACTGCATTGGGTCTCCTATTTAATGTTCAAGGTAGTCCCCAATATTCCAAACAGAATGGCATATGCTTGAAAATTGCACAGTGCTATTTCAAATAATCTGAAAAATACAGATTCATATTCATAAAAGCTCCCTTCCGTATCATCTATGCTGAAGATGATTCCCTTTGCTTCAGGGGAATATTAGGTTTCTCAGAAGCTACCCATTCCATGAATCTCAGTGGATTTGGCCTCCACTCTCACAGCTTTACCTCTCTGCATGGATACACCACAGGAAATTACTGTAAGGCAAGGTTGTCCCTGGCACAGAGCTCTTACATGAGCAATGGCTGTCCCCGCGGCAGCAGAGGAGCAAGCAGGGGGCAGGACTGCACTTTGGTCACGACGACTCAAACGAAACTCACTCGAGTCAAAGCTAGAGTGGGGTGTTAAACAGCAAGGCTTGGCAAGTCGGCATGCACAGCACTCACATTGTTTAAAATAAAGCAAAAAGCACCTTTTCCCGTGGTGATTGAAATAAAGTATACCAGAAGAGAGGAAAAAGTCTGTAAGTCAACAAGAAAGTAGCCAAGAGCCTCACCAGAGTCCGCAGCCAGCATTCTTCACAGTGCACATGCCAGCACTGAATGGAAGTCAGGGGCATTGTGTAGGAGTCCTGAGGAGAAGAAGCAAACAAGTTATTTCTACAGCAGGGATCTACTGATTCTTCGCTCCCAATCCCATCACAACGCCCTTCTTTGTGGGTAACGTTGCCTTCTATTTTGTATTAAAAAAAAAAAAGTTTGTGTAATACGTAAGTTTGTATTTTTGTAATGTTTGTGTAGTAGAGGCAGAAAGTCTCCTGCAGTCCATTTTTCTGGCTTCCCAGAACTCCTGTTGGAAGCCCATAATCCACTCAAGTGGTGACCTGGCTCAGCACAGTTATCGCAAGAGCATCTGAAGTTGCTGTGGCCACCTGCCATTATTCCCATCAGAAAGGTCACGAGATCATACAAAAACCAGTGACAGGGTAAGATTAACCCTTATCACAACTCTCAGCTCTGCAGGAACAGCTTAACTACATCCCAAGAATGTTGCTGCTATTTCTCTTGAGTATTTTCTATCATTGCTAATAAACCTCTGGAAATCAGCAGCAAGCTGTCATCCCTCCTGTGGGACGAGAGACTGCACCCCGATACCTACAAGTCATGAGCTGGAAAAGAGAGCACCATGCATCAAACTGAAGTTGCAGAGGGAGCCCTCCGCCAAGCAGAATTTTCTCCCGCTATCAGCAGAATAAAAACCTAACAGGAGATGCAAAGCTTTGCAGGCTCAGACCATCAGAGGGAGCTGCTGCCCTTCTTTAAGGCAGCCACAGCATCATCACAGAGCAAGCAGGACATCAACAACTTTTAAATGCTCAAGCAGCATTCCTGTTCTCAAATCATATGGTGGGTCTCAGATCACAGATTCTGCTCTCGCCTATGTCTGTAAATCTGCACATGCAGGAAGAGGACACTGGTATCTGGGAGTTTTCTATAGGAAGGCTGAAAGTCTTCCAAAGTTGGGGCTTTCTTGCCCCTGATACAGAGGGACAGCTACCTATACTAGCAGAACAATGTAATGCATACAGAAATTTCAATTGCTAAAAACACCTAGCACCTTCATTTGAAAGGCTAATTGGTGTATAGGGACAAAGATGAGTTCCCCTACTCCACCCCAAAAAGGAGAAAAGCTTCTCCCCTCCTCAGCAGAGATATCAAGACATTTCTGATTCATTACCACAAGTGGAGTGCTACTCACCATGCAAATGAGACATTTATAGCGGTCCCCACGGGAAAGCTGCCTTTCTAACTCACGGACACGAGCCTTTAACGCTTCAAATGTTGTCACTGCAGAGTCTTCTGTAATTCTGCAAAAGATGATGGAGAGTGAGCATCACTGAGCACACAAGATTGTTGAGAGTTCAGGGAAAAAAAGATCCCACGACAGGTACCGCACAGGAAATGGCAACATTTGAACTAATACATCCAGCTTGTGGTGAAGTAGAGTTCCTGCAAAGCCCAGTGTGAATTCTTTGAGGTATCCTACTAAACACTTCCAAACACGTGACAACAGAACACAACGAGGCTGGGGTTGCCAACTTCATACAGAGCAAGTTTCTGCAAGACACAGTCATTTAAAGAACAGATTTGTTTGTTTGTTTGTTTGTTTTGTTTTCTGCCTCTTTTCTTGTCTCCCTTAAGAGATTCCTTAGGACCAAATGCTTTGGACAAAGTTCTGTACGTTGCTCTAAATCTGGTGAGATAACTTTCTGTGGGCAACAGGAGCTGCTCTTCCCCTTAGCGAATGGAGGTCTTTGTTGGCCATCAACCTTGTGAAACACAAAACCAGCTCATTACACAGGATCAACACAATGCTTTTACATTAAAGAAACCCTTAGCTTGTTGGGTTCTAATACTGAAAACAAGGAGAAACCAAAAGCAACGGACACTGTGCCAAGAGGGTGGCTATAAAAGCAGCTTTACAATCTCTGCTTTCCCATTTCCTAGGGTCATTTTTGATGGGCAGCATTATCTCTTTTGTCACAGAGGCGCTGTGCTGAGGGCAGGCAAGTGTATTTTCATGGTTCTGCAAGGCTGGTGAAAAGAGCAACTTGCCAACCTAAAATCAAGGGCAGACAGCAATGCTTAGCAAATGAGATGCAGGGAGCATTACAGACAAGGATGTGTCACTCCAGCATGCTGCAAAATCTGATTTCTACACAGTGCAGACATAGGGAGGGGCCCTCAAGCATTCCCCAGAAAAGGTTTAGAGCATTGCATGGACATTAAGGCTTTCATTCTTGCAAAAAACCAAAACATATCAGCAATTTTCATGTATGCCAGTGAATTTCAGGCCTGTCCAAGCCAACTCCAGCTCAGAAGAACCTGAAGAGTACCTCGCCACCAGAAGCTGCATCAATCACAACATAACCCACAGTGGCACCTACGTGTTCTACCTTTTTAGAGGATGATTCATCAACAGGTGGATAAAACATGGGCCTAGTGGAATTACTACAACCAATAAAGTGAGCCGCAATCTCAGCACTCCCGCTGCACGCACACACTCGCTCCTTTGTTCATCAGTCACTTGTCACCAGCACGCAGGGAGGGACCTGAGGTATCTCCCACGAGGTGATTCTGCCAGCTTTTCCCAAGGCTCTGGAAACAGAGCTAGTTGAAAAGATCTTGAGTGATTTTTCTAATTATGACACTTCAGAAGAAACTGGAGCTGCAGGAGTGCATATGGTTAAGTACCAGCGTTATAAAGCTCCTCCAGCTTCAGTCCTACCTTTGTACAGATCAGACTCTGCACAAGCTAACCAAGGAGAGACCTTCATCAGAAGGAGACTCATTGCAAATGACAGTTGCTAGGAAATGGTAACAATTTTAAAACTGCAAAAAAGGCAAAGAAATACATGTCCCGTGACAGCCTAGTGGGTGAGGACTGCCTGGGGACAGGGACACTGTGGATTCAAGTCTTGGTATCAATAAATATTCTTTGGAGCAAAATGAAAGAGTTTCAACAGAAGACAGCGCTCCCCACTGTGAAACACCCACTTGCTCCTACTCATTGGTATAAATTACTATCACCTCCCAGTTCGGGTTCTCACCCTCAAGAAAGAGTTGTTAGTGTTTTCAAAGAAAGTCTAGAAAGGTGTTACGTTTGTCCAAGGAAGAGACAGAATTATTGTCGGATGAGAAAATTGTTTCCCTTTCAGTCTGGCTCGTCAACAAGCTGACGCTGGATGAAGGCTGTAGTTGATTTTGATTTTCTGGAATCCACTTCTCCTTCCTGCACGTGTAAGGGCACTGGAGTTTTGAAAGGCAGTGAGTGTGTCTCCTGCCCAAAGTGAGTGGCAAGCAGAACCTCAACCCTTGCTAAATTCTCCTATTACTATCCATGGAGCTACGTGTCCTCCTCTGAAGGGCAGGCGACTCAACAAGGAAAGGGAAAAGTGGAATCCTTGAGCAGATCCAAGCAAAGGCCAATTCATCCCCAGTCCCAGCCCAATAACAGTCAAAGCTTGAAAAGGAAAAATTTGCCTCTGCAACAACTAGAGGAGATAGCAAATGGCTTGTTTATAGAAGTCTAAATGGCCGACCCCCATCAGCCAATTTCGGAAAGTCTCTGAGATAATCGCACCTGTCCAGTAATAAACGAATGAATCAGAAAAGGAGGCTGAATAGAGGTATAAGCAATAATGCTCAGAGGCTGCCTGATACAATGGCCAATCAATAGGAGGGCTGTAGATCAGGGTGCTAGTTAGCTGGAAAATTACCACACCGCTGTGTGCGTCACGCTGTAGGGATCCTGCACAATCAATGTGGGAGGTATTGATTTAGTTATTATCACTTCATACGCTCCAGACATTGTTAAATATACATTTATTAACAAGACTGGGGTGCATTGGTAAGAGAGGGAGCCTTAGCCACTGCAATACCTCCCAGTGCTGATCAAAGCTCAGCTATGACAGACTTTAAACTCCATGTTCTCCCTGCCAAGTGTGCTCTCAGGACAAATCCTGATGCACAGCATAGTGCTGAAGACAAAGCTCCTATCTCACAAGAGAGAGATTTTGGCCACAAGTGAGTACGTTGCACTTGAGATTTCAGGAAAGCCTCCCGGAGCAGCAGCAACCAGGGACGTGGCGGCCAAGGGTCAACCCAAAGTGAGCGATAATTGCATGGTTGCTTCCGAAAAGCTGGAGGAAATGAGGTCAAGGGAAATAGGGAGAACATTAGTAAATAAAGGAAACTGGAACTACCTCCAGGGATGGAATAAAGATGAGAGTCACTTCCCATGTGTCTGGCTCCCATGGTGGCCAGCACACTTGGGACACATGCCATTCCATTTAGTGACATTTTACCGTCAACCTGCTGCTTGTATCCTAAAGATAAGCATCACTTAGGAGCAACTCTTCCTGCAGCAGCAATCTTGGGAACTCCCTCAGGCTTCCCTCTTGCGTGCACACCTTGTGTGTGCTTGCCCGGACACAGCTGGGAGCAGCCTGTGCCGTATTTTTACAGGGTAAGGCTGGGGTGGAGCGAGGGTCAGAAAGCCAAGCTCCACAGATGGGGTAAGGCTGTGTACAAGTTACCCTGCCAAGGGAGGCAGAGGGAATTACGGGGAAGAAGGAACTGGCTTCCACAGCCCTGCCCTCCCCACTTTGCCTTGACCTCATGCTGGATGTGGGAGGACTCTTCTAACAATTTTGCGCCTCAGCGCTCTGATTTGACGTGTTTGGATAACGTCATTTATCAGCCTCCAGAGAGACCTGCTGAGCACAACTGCTGCCAAGAGCAATGCCTCGAGCCCCAGTGCCGGTGCTTCTCCAACCACGCTGGTGCGAGCGGCCTCGCCGATACCCGCGTTGTCCTCCCTGCCTGGGAACGTATCAAGAGGGCACATCCACGCTCTACTCACTGTGGACCTACATCACCACAAACAGGGGAGCCTGGGCAAGAACATTTATACAAGAGCAAAAACGTGAAGGGAGGGCTCCTTGCGGAGGAAGCTTGGTCCTACACTTCTCTCTGGACTTTGTGGATAACTCTTCAACAACTTGGCAGCCACAGTTGAGGATGCTGGGTACCAGGGATCAAGTCTATGAGACCTGGCAGACAGCATGGGGTAGTTTTCGGTCTTTGTGCCCAAAGCATGTTCTTCTACTGTTCATAGCATTTTCCCCTCAGCAGTAAAAATAAGAACCAACTTTCTTCCTTTGAGCAAACCCTTGCTTTGTTCAGGTAAAAGGCCAGAAGGACATAAAAATACCATGTAAAAGGAAAAAGGACCTATCTGTAGCTTTGAGCTGTTACTTAGCAATCACTTCTTGGGAAATCTCCCCTGGGAATTGGCTGCCCCCCCCCCCCCCCCAAAAAAAAAAACTTTAACCCAAACGCTGGTTATTTGTCAAACATTAGCATGCATGTGATCTTTGTTTCTCCAAATTAAATCGAGCAATTCCTACCCGCTGTCCCAGTGGGCAATCACAAGCAATTCCGTTAATTAAATTATCTCTGATTCTGCAGCTCTGGAATCTCTCAATTGACTAAGTCTGTGCTTTATCATCAACAAAATACTGGACCAAAAAGGAAACAAAAAAATGCTGATGTCAAAGTGATTGGCTTTGGTTAACCCTTCCCAGCTGGATATTAAGGGCTGCTCAAGAAACTGTTAGACTGGAACGGGCCCAAGAGCAAGAGCCTCGTACCAGACATACCAGTAGCAGCTGTTCACTTGTGTTTCCTTTCCATTGTACAGAAAAAAAAATACATCACTGCATCCAGCATCCTGCCTCTCTGAGAGCCACAGAAAGATGCAAAACTATTAGCTGCTGAAGAAGCAGAAAAACACCTCAAAGATCAGTCAGCCCCTGCGAACACCCATTCCTCCCCTTACCCAGATCTCACTTGATGTACCCTGCTGTTGAGGAGTCTTCATAAAACATCACCCTTTGGTTTATTTCAACTGGATATAAATTTTCCTTTCTTCATAAACGGCCACACTGTACACAGCATTCCATAAATTTTTACAATTCCACTGTTTGTATGTACCTTGTAAAAAACTCTTAGCACTGATTAAATGCACCACCAATAAAATTTCATGGGCTACTTTTGACACTTGATATTCTGACCTTCCTCGCTCTTCCTCATACATTTATTTTTGGTTTTGTATGCCTCTAAACACAGAGTGGCAGAGCGGAAAATGTACAGTACCACTGATAAACCCGAGAGTGATGTCTTTATTTTTAAACAAAGCCTTTATCTTCCCTTGTCCGAGGTGGAGAACCTGATCCCAGCAGAACATACATGCCCTTTCCCTGCACCAGGGGCAGAGGTCAGGTCGCTAGCAGCTTACATATCATAAATACTAGAAACAGACTGGTCGATGCTTTGAAGGCAGAGTCAGGCTAGAGTAAGATTTCAGGAGCAGAGAAATTGCTCTTGGCCATATCCAGCCACGTCCGCAGATGACAATTTACATAACCACTGCTACGCTGCAGAAGAGACAGCCTACTGCAGTCCTCACTTTGTGGGGCACAGATCTTAAAGACTTGATAAAATGATCCAAAAAATGACCCCAATATCAGTGCACAATCATTTAATTGCAAGCCTTCTCTCACAGCCAATTTACATTAGGGTGAGAGGGCAACTTTTTCAGAGAAGAGACCATGTTTTATTAGCCTGTAACACACTGCGCATAGCTGCTGTGACACCGGTAACACTGCGGAATGGCAGAGCATGATGAAGCTGTCTCGGCTCTCACTTACACGTCGTCTTCAACACAACTCCCTCGCTATCTGAGTTTCAAACACTAACTAAAAGCAACCCTAAGTTTCCTGGGACAAGAATTGCTTCTGTTTTCAACCTGGTGAAAGAATCTGTCCCCTCTTTCAAATTAGCTTGCATTACCTGCAACAAGTGCTATAGCTAATAATACGGGGAGTTTATTTTGGCAGATGTGGGTGAGCACTACTGAAGTCAGTGAGAGATATACAGACTTTGCACTTACTGGAGTGCAAGAACGTTAACATAAAGCTGAAAAAACCACCTTTGTTACTAACAAGGAAAACGCTTACATCGATAAGTAAGTTTTTAAAAGAAAAGTCACAGGCAGCTTTAAAGGGAAACGGACACAGCTCAAGCATTGTCAGCACGTGAAGTCTCTGAAAGAAGTCCCGTGTGAGGCGCTGCTGGCGGATCGACTGCGAATCACCCCAGAACATGCGGGCCGCTGGACTGGCACGATGCACTGCGTTTTTGTTTCACTAGATGGGCTGGCTATGGCAGAAGGGGCCAGATCCCTACCAGTAGAAAACTGCCTAGCAAAGCTGTTTGTATTAGAGCCGTGTCAAAACACACCAAGTGAAGTTTAGACCCTCGGTCTGTGAGAATGCCAGTGCTAAAAGCAAATCTTCTGGCAAGACATCAATGTTTTAGAAGCCGGCTTCCCCTTTATTTAGCTAAAAATCTCATTTATTGGGTTTATTTGTTTTTAGACTAACCTCCTTTAAAAAGGCTGACTTATAATCCTGTAAAACATGTCACATGTATTGAGGAAATTGGCAAGGATGCTAATTTATTGTCCTCTAGGAAAAAAAAAAAAGCCCTCTTTCCTTGATTAATGTATGTTTTTGTATTGTAAGATATTAAAGAATGTTGCTTCACCTGTAATTATAGAGAACAGTTTATTTTGGCAAAGTGCCCTGGCTTCTGGTTGCCAAGTTATGAATAATGCAATGTTCCCCATTCTAATTTCCGTGTTCTAAGTTGTGAATTTGGAGCGGGGTGCATGCAAGGGCACACACACACGACGCCGAGGCGCTCTCAGTCACGAGCGCCTCTATTTTATACTTGCTTGCACAACTTGTTAATACTGGCATCTGCTTGCCAAATTCAGAGTTTGCTTCTGACTAATTTCATCTTGATGCAAACCAAAAATGTTGTCTCTTTTTTTTCCCCACAGAGGAATTATTTCTCTTACACTTGCATGCACCGTTGCAATACCACTGAGGGGAGCTTACCGCTGCAAGAAGGCATTTTAAGCCGCATTTAGTAGGGACTTGGGTAAAGATTCCCCGAAGAATTTAATGACAGAAGAATTCATTATGCTTTCATATCTCCTCCGCCTCTATAACACAGAACCCAACAATGTCTTTACAGAAGCGGGAAGTAAATTCAGGCGCTGGCTCTTTCTCTCTCTCTTTTTTTTTGGCCTGTGTTTCGCTGGGACACATGTGCCCAGCCCCAATCAAAACAGAGACAGATGGCACCGCTGATCATTCAGAATGGAAGGAGCCTCGGAGTCAGCATGTTTAGATGCATTTGTAGGGCTACGCAGTATCCGCTGGCCACTGGGACTGATTTAAAAAGGCGGCTAGTGAATGTCTGAGCTTGCGCCAAAATTTTAAATGTGCCATTTGAGCAATTATGGTTCGACATGAAAGCTGGGAGAAAGAATGCATGGGTCATTCTGATTTCGATTTAGAGACTATGTCCCCTGTTCCAAAGAGAAAATAAATGCAATCCCATTGCTTTACTGGAGCAGCTTTGGCGATAAAGTAAAAAGCCATGCTACGGAAGAGTATTTTGCTGCAGCAAGGTTTTGCTGAGGCACCACAGACTGAGTTGGAAAATGATTCTCTAAACGAAGTTCCTAAATAGAAATAATTGCACATCTAATATTAACATCTAAGTGTTAATATCTCAGTTCACTTTTCAAACGTATCCTTCATCCTGGTGACCCTCATTGTATTCCTAACAGACCTGTGACGGTGCATCATGGTCTCCATCTTAATACAAGCCAGGGCCACAAAAGGCAGGCAGTGGAAATGGAAAATGCAGCTCCTCTCCTTGCTGAGGCACACGGGTTAGAGGTTCCAGCCTACTGAAACTTGCCTCCATCCACAAGTAAACATGTTTGGATTATGACCAAGCTCCATGTATAGCTAGGTAGGTATATTTTTCTACTGGAAGACTTATGGCAGCTGTAACCTGTCATCTTACTGTGGCCTGGAGGTGGTCTGGGATAATTGGTAGCTTTGGTTGGACGATCAGGGCACAAAATTATAAAATACCCCTGAAGTGAAAGAGCAATAGCAAATTCCTAGGGCTGAAAGGTGTTCAGAAGTTTGGACATGTAGCAGAGTCTTGCAGCCAGCCACTGTGCACAATGAAATGCCTTCTACTCCCACGGCCTGCATCTAAATGGCTGAAATAAACAGGAAATATCTATGTTACTACAGCAGCACTTGGATTCATCTGCAGCCTTTTAAGGGCTTTACCGTGGAGGTGATATGCTTTGCAGAACTTCCATTCATGACTGCTGATTGGAGGTACACAAGGGCAGTGCGATAACACATCCTCCAAACAGCTTCCTACAACTGCTGCAGCCGCCCTAGAACTTTTACACTGTTGCTGTTTCCTTTACGGGGAAAGAAAGGACCAGAATTAGCATCATTTAAGGTAATCGTGCCTTCAAAAAGAAACATGAGGCTATTAAAGGACGCCACGGCACATTAGTATCACATAACCAACCGTGGTCCCAGAGCTGGAAGAGGAAACCAGCAGTGCAGAGGAAGGACTGGTCATGAGCTGGCTATCTGAGAGAAAAGCAGGAACGCTTATGCAACTGAGTGGAAAACAGCAGCTTTTTGGGGATGGAAACCATCAAAAAGGAAGAAAGGAGAAGTGAATGGATAAATAGAATGAAGTGCCCGCAGTGGTGGGGAGCAAGTAAGGTTATGACAAGCGTCGACACTGAAGTGAGGGCAAAAAATCAACACGGATATTAAACTATGTTAATTACATTACTTGCTATTACACTACTTCTGTAAAGGCAGTGCCGGATTCTGTGTTACAGAGGTGGAAGAGATATGAAAGCACAATTAATTCTTCTGTCATTAAATTCTTTGAGAAATCTTTACCAAGCTCCAACTAAATGCGGCTTAAAACTCCTTCTTGCAGCAGGAAGCTCCCCTCAGCAGTATTGCAACTGCGCATGCAAGTGTAAGAGAAATAATTACAGACTCTACAGTTGTCCCGGACATGGTTTAGTGAGAAGTAATACAATCTGGGGGTTTTTTTTGGTACTACTTCATATTTATACTTACTAACTATAGTCTAAGAAACGCATAAACTACCAAGAGCCGTAATTACAATCATCCTGTTGTCATACAGCAGCTGGCACAGCACAAACACTTACTGAGTCCTGCCACAATAGTCAGTAAGTGCCAAAGAAAGCAGTAGCCCTATTAACGCCAGCACGCAGGCAGCCTGCGCAGCCAGGGCTGCCCTTCAACAGATGCACGAGAGCGACAGCAAACTGGCAGCTGATGGGGCACAACATGATCCCTTTTCTGCTCTTCAAAGAACATTTCCATCCAAACAGGGAATGCAGCCTACGTAAAAAATAATTGTTACTTTTCTCTTGAGAGCATCTGGGCACCATACAAACATTTCCTAAAAAAAAAAATAAATAAAATAAAATAAAAAAAATCAGTCCCTGCCTCTTAATTCTTGCAGCGTAGGTAAGGGATGTGAATAAACAGTCACATCCTCAAAATATTTTCAGAAGGAACACAGCAGGATCTACAATGCTCCATCAGAGACATTGTTAAACACAACAGGCTAATTTTAGGGATGAGTCCTTTCTCTGACAAGCTGCTCACACATCTATGGGCAGAATTTGTCTGCTAGAAGGCAGCTGTTTGTGTTTTATAAGCTAAAGTTTCTCTTACCTATGGAATAACTCCAATATTTCACAGGGAATCATCATCCATCTAACTGAAGTACCCTCTAACGGACCATCAGCCTCATATCCCCTTTGAAATAGCACAGCTGAGCACTTGCTGGGCCACGATTTATTTTTTACCTTCTGAGACATCTTGCTAACTCTATAGCTCAATAGTGACAGTCGAATTTCACACTGCGATAGCCCCCCATCGATTTTTCACTCTTAGGAAGCAACTCCACAAATTAAAGTTAACAGCATTTCTGAAACTAAGAAAAAGAAAAGAAAAAAAGAAAAGAAGGGGCAGGCAAAGAGACACGAAGGGCAAGATGCCTAAATCTCGCCCCCAACACAAAAATAAAATTCCTTCCTGGGGTTTTCACCAGTTATGGGACAGGGATGCTACTGCACCTGAAGCTGGCAGCCACCTGGGGTTTGCAGACGCTTCAGCTTGAAAACATCACAGGTTCAATGGACAGAAGAGTCCCTCCCTATATGAAGATGTCATATATGTATCTATAAACTGCCCCAAGACATAAGAATTAGACCAAACCTCTGGACACAGCTGCACTAGACAGAGATACCACCTTCCCCCCAGGCCTGAGCTCATACAGTCAGCTCGCCGAGCTTCGTTAACCGCTAGCCTGTGATGAACCACGACACCGATACAATTTCAGTTGGCGCAGTGGTAATAACGTCTGAGACCATCATTGGCACATGCAACTTCTACTGAACAGTTAAAAGAGGGAGCAGAGTAAAGAAACACAGCCCAGCGCTCTGCTCTCCACCACCACAACCTAGAGGATGAAGTAATGCCAAAGTCTCACTTCGTAAAGAAATGGAGCACCTACCTACGCACCCCTTCCAACACTGAACACCAGTATACACTACAAGCACATATTACGTGCTACTGAATTACTGAAAGGAAGGACTAAAGCCTAATAAAGATAAAAATCTGGACACAAGCAGCACAGCCCAGCAGTGCTTTCTCAGCCTGGCTTTGACAATCCCAGGCTTCAGTTCAGCTTCCTGGATCCTGTCTCAAGTTTATATGGGCTGATCTAGGACCAGACCCACCAGCAGCATCATGCTCTCTCTTAGCAGAGCACAAAGGGTTAGTTCATTTATGACTCAAGTTAATTTTTTAATTCTATCTCTGCTATACGATGTGCTTGTCTCCCACCAAAGCCTATTAATGGTGTGACACTATGGAGAAGGGCTGGGGAGCACTTATCCTCTGGTGTGAATTCACAACAGCTTCTGTTTCCCTCTGACACACCAGCTTAAGCGTGGCTCCTTCCCTTTCAGGCCTCTGCTAATCCTCCGGCTTCACACTCACTCTGCTCTCATCTCGACCCGTCTGCCGGGAGCAGGGTCCCCACGACAGACACTGCTACCTCCCCGACTGCCCTCATGTGCTTGACTCTTTGCACAAGGACCCCAACCTAAACTTTGTTTAATTTTAACTGATGCTCCTTCCTGTGCTGCCGCACCAGAGCCCCTCCGGAGCTGATGCTTTCGGAACAGCTGGATTGGAAAGAGGTGAGGTGAGGGGGAAGGGCAGGAAAGAAGAGACGGAAAAATAAAACAAATACAATTGCTTTTTGTCTCTAAACCCCTCTCTTTAACCCAACGAGCGTCTCAGCCAATGAAGCATGATGAGCATGAAGTGTTATATAAAGAAGATAATTATAAAGGGATTTAATGCTTGGCAGGCTCGTATTGCAAGGTTTATAGAGGAGGTGGCATACTCACTTAAACAGCCTTGTGTCCGGGTTTGCTATTATGCGGGCAGCGTGGCTGGGGCCAAGCAGAATCAGAAACAAGATTTGTTTTACAAAAAAAAAAAAAAAGAGCACAGCCCCCTTCCCACCAAGGATGGCAGCTCCAGTCCCACCTCCTTCCACTTCTGTCCCATCCCTGATTAATGATGTTGTCTGCCTGATTTATGACCCACCTCAACAGATTAGAGTTTCCCTCCTCAACCTCCCCCCCACTTCGCCCCCCCCTCCCCCCCCCGAAGGCACAGCCACACTCCGCTGGAAATATTAGAGAATTATTAAATAAACATTCATACGTCATGTCTCTTCCCATACTGAGCTCATCGTAGTCAACGCTCAGCGGCCGGGTCCTGTTTGCTTTGGGGCTGACACCAAACAGCTGGAGTGATTCATGGAGAGGCTGGCTACAATGCTCTGTGCCATATATCATGCTCGCAGCGCTCCCTGCCCCGGCGGAGATAAACTGATCAACCACAACGGGCTGGAATGAATTTATGACAACACAAAATTGAGGAAAACAAATGGGAGGTGACCCAGTGGGCCACTAACCCAGACTCTCTCGCTGGCCTGCAATCTAGTCTGGTGGCAGAAAGCAAAATTGAACATTGGCACTCTGAATTAAGATGCTGGCTTTTAACCCCAGGGAACCTCGGTTTCAAAATGGCACCAGACCCTCACAGGCGGCATCTCAGGAGGCAGAAGGGAGGAAGACGTTTTGCAGGGAAGGTGCTTTTTGCAGCTCTCTGTGCACGACAGTGCTTCGGCTGAGAGTATTATGTTGGTGGAGGAGTCGGGGAGGATGCCTGGGCAATTAGAGACCAGCTGCTCTCTCTGAGCAAAGCTGCATCTTGAGTAGAGGTAAAGAAGCCGAGCTGAGCTCTACCCGTCTGCTGAAGACCCCAGCCACCATGAAGGCTCACTCTAAGGACAAAGGTCTTCAGCAGACAGGCAGAGCTCTGCTGGTGCGATGCTCCTTTACCTCTCCCCATGAGCCTTCAGCATGCCAGGGTGTCTCCCAGACACCTCATGTTGGTGAGATTAGAAACACTCAGCAGGGCTAAGACACCCCGCGGTGCTGGGAAGGAGAGGTGGGACCAGCACCACTTCTCTCATTACCTGTGGCTGCCATCTGAAGTTCAACGCAATGCAGATGAAGTCAATGGTGAGAAACCTGCCCGAGCTATCGATGACCTGGCATGGTTGCAAAGGAGAGGTGGGACCAGCACTATGTCTCTCATTACCTCTGGCTGCCATCTGAAGTTCAACACAACACAGATGAGGGCAACCTGCCTAAGCTATTAATGACCTGGCATGGCACAAGGAGCCGGGCAACACACACAGACTTGCCCTAAACCCCATCTAGTCGTTCTACATGCAACAGACTCTTCCACGAAGACCTGAGTTTAGGTTAAATTAACTTGCTCAAGCAAAGAGCTTCAGCTGCGTGCCAAAAGGAGGACCACTTGCTGTACTGTATTAACGGATTAAAACCCAACCAAACAAAACCACACTGCTCTCCTTGCCTAGACTTATTTTTGGAAGAGCGGAGGGGGAAGGAACGTCATTCTTATGAGAGAAGGATCAATACGCGGATCGCTGCTAACTCTATTAGCCGCTGCTCTAAACGGAGAGCACAGCTGACACAGGTGGTAAGCCATGTGCTTCTGGACACTTTTAAAAATGCTAATCAGATGCTACACAGGGTTTAACATGCCAATCAATAATGCTCAGATTTAAAGGCAAAAATTAAAGTTACAAACAATGGAGTAAAGTGATGCTGCCAAAAACTTCCTGTAAGCGCCACCCAAAACAAGAAAAATGAAACCAATTTAGCTCCAGATTAAGAAACAGGAACTAGAGATGAATCAATTTAGCCTGTTGGGCTGGGTCGCCATATATCATGGCTCAGCAGTGTAGTGGGAAGCAGCCAGACAGTGTGAAACCCTTCCCCCTCCTTTTCTGTAGGCTTCTAGCTCTGATCCCTGTTATCAATTAATTTAACAGAACCCCTCTACACCGACAAGCACACAGAGCATTCAGACTCCTTAAATGGCAGGACAGAAACTATTTATCACGCACGAATCTCAAAGGAAAGAAGGGGGGGGCAGCTAGGAATTCTCCACCTGAAACACCATCTTGTTTTCTGAACCTCGGTGAAATAAAGCGCCTTAAATAAAAAGCTCTCCCTGCTCCTTTAAAAAAATCAACATTATTGGAAAGACTCATCAAGACACTTAAGGCTTTTCCTGTAATTCCTATTGGGTTACGCTGACTTTTTGCACCATTTGCAGAACTGAAGCTTTAACGGGGCAAGGTTATTGTGGAGCAAGGTGTGCATGCATACTCGTGCACGCACACACACACTCCCCCCACTTCACAGGGGCGTTAGCATGAGTGTTGTTTGGAAAGGATTCTGGGATCCTTCAAAAGGTGCTAGCTAAAGCCTCTTTGATCAGATTATTAAAGCTATGTCAATTTTATCACTTGAGCTCAAGTGTTCTGGAAAATGTCAAATCCTTTCAGCTCCTGCAGTTTAAAGATTTTCAATAGGAGTGGATCTGGGAGGGTGGAGGGCTGCTGGGCTGACAGGCAGGAGGCCCAAAGGGAAGCCAAGCAGCGGCTGAGACAGAGGCTGATAGATTAGGGCAGAAGGGATGAGTCCTTGCCACCAAGACAGCACGCAACGGTTGGCTCACTCTAAGGACAAAGCTGCTTCTGCACTGACCTGCAAGCTCCCAAACCCAGTGGTCCTCAGCCAAAGTCTGCTCACCAAGAAGCATGAACAGCAGACAGCCCACATTTGGGACATGCTAATAAAAAGCCTTGTAAAAAGGAAAGTGCTGAGACAGCAAAGCAGTGTTAAAGTTTCCTCTACAGCAGGGAGTTTCCCCATTTAACCCCTGGCTGTGAACATACGCTTTGCCAGGCTGCCTGAACTGTCAGAGATCCTGAAATGTGCCAAGGACACAAACTCTCAAGTCAGGACCAGGGGCAGGAGGAGAACAAACAACATAGAAAAAAAAAACCCAACAAAAAAACAACAATAAAACTTTCCGTAAAGTCATCTTGACACTACCACCAGATTTTTCCTCCATCCAAAATTATCAATGGACCTTATCCCCAAAATGTAAATGCCGACTTTTTAAAACCCACAATTACCTCATTGTTTCCACCTCATTCAAGCTGTTTTGTCTCTCACTTGATCTTGGGGCAAAACTTTATGTCAGGCAATAATCAACTTAAAACACTGCCCCACCCCAGTTAATGCAGACCATGGCAGCAGTGAAGGGCCTGGAGTTTTAGGCTTGGATCATCAAATCTGCCCGAGCAGTAAGTCTCCCTAGCAGCGTGTGGAAGGAGGCCGAGGAGAGAGGTCATTACTCAAATGCATAGTGCAGATAAAACCATTTGTTTCTATCCTGGACTACGCTGCAGGATATCCAGTGAGCAGAAAGGGACAGGAAAGGAGATGGTCAGGAGCCCCTGCACTATTGTATATTCAAACACCAGGACTTAAACTTCTGAATCAACTGGAAGGGCTGCAAGTAAAAAAACTCAGGAACTGAGACATTATTTCCATTAGCAACTATACAAAGGTGAAACCTGGATCTTAAGGGAAAAGAAATTTTCTCAGTGAGGCTTCTGCCAAGTTACAGGGCTGCTGGGATTCCCTTTTGCTGGAGAGATGGCAGGTGGAACATGCAGGTACCATGGAGAAAACAGAATAGACACCATGTGAAGGACTGCCCTCAAAACCCAAGATGCAATGATAAGGTAACTTCTCCAGTAAAAGCAGGATCCCATGGTACATTGATAGCAGCGGGGGGATCAAAAAAAAAATAAATCAAAATACAGCTTGACAAGCCAATTGCTTTTGTCAGGTTAAAGTGGGTTTGAATCTTCACCTCCCATCCAAAGTCCCAGCTCTAGTCTAGGCTGTTATGCACTACCCAATGTATTTGAAAACCCACCATAACTAGAATATGGTGGAAAGCATGGATATATCTATTTACATATTTTAAAGGAAGGCAATTTGCCGTGGATAAGCCCTTTGGAAGCTGCACTCAATCCTTGTCACTGGGTACCTGCCCACACAGATATCTGGGGGAGAGCTCCCCACAGGCCCTTTGTAGACACAGCAGCGGCAAGTCAGGACACCAGTAACTCCAAGTCCAGGCTTCATGTTGGAACACAACTTCCCTTCTCAGTGGTAAAAGCTTCAAATATGCCTACCCTCAGACTAGCACTGCTTCTAGGAACACCAGATGGGACACTATGGCTCCTTAAAACAAGAAATATGAAAGCTATCCACTTCACACTCACTTTTCAATGTCACTGTTCTTACAGGTCTTCTGCATGGTCTCCTGTTTACTGCTTTCACCATTACTCGTTGAGGGCATTTCTGTTGAGGGAAGAACAGACAAATTAGTAAGAGAACATTTGATCATTGCAATGAAATAGTCTGAGCGAGTTAGTTTCAGAAGCAGAGTACCCCGATGAGTCATTTTCATGCTGATTCTCGGAAAGAGAAAAGAGACTGATGCTACATGTCCCTGTCTGGCAGGAAGACCCCCTCTCTGTACAGCACACTTCTATGATTTGGGGCTGAAGATACTGACCCTTGCAGATGCTCCAGTTGTTTAAGCCAGGATATAATTCAGAAAGGTTTGATGCAACTGCCACACCAAAATGTACTTCTAGAAAGGTGGATCTGGAGCAAATCCACCCAGCCCAGACCCTGCTCTCAGCTTCTCCCTTTTTCCGAGAGCCCTCAGACACAGACAAAGAGAAAAATACCTGCCAGGTAACTAGTATGACAGAACAGTCTGCTCATAGCTCTCCTCCACCAGCAGTCCCATGGCTCCTCCCAGCACTGGAGGGGATGAGAGACACCAGTCGGAGCTGAGCCAGATGAACTGTCCTAGCTACAGGCCCTGGGCTGTAGGTTCAACACTGCGGTTTCAGGTAAAACGTATAAAGGAAACAGCTCACAGCAAGTGCCATCAGGGCTGCTTCCTCATCACCTCTGTGGCTGTAGTTACTGAAGCTGAACACACCTACAAGCGAGTGCTCCTACATCACAGAAAATAAGTGTGATTGCCTATCCCACAGAAGAAAATGCCTGCGATAGATATCCTATGCTCTCCATTTAATCATCATGCCCTTGGCAAAACTGGTTCTAACCACCCCCCCCGGCAAGCAGTTATGTCTTGTAGGTACTTTCAAGGCTAGGAATCAGATGCCCAAAGCATTACAGTAACAGAACAGGGAACAAAATCATTGGGACAAGTCTCTTCAGGTCGCTGAGCTTCAGTTCCCTTCCTAAGGGAGCTGAAGCAGCACTGCCCAGCTCTGGAAATGGATTTGGCATCTACAGCTGGAAAGCGCCAGGTTTTATTATTCTCATATTTCCACTAGGTTGCTGCTTACACTTCCAGTGCTGCTGGCATTAAATAAAAAACCCCAGCAATTGAATGGGTTTAACACTTCTCCCCCCCACACCTTAATGCTATGAGCTTTCAAATAATGCATGCAAAGGAACAATTTCACATTCACTTGTTTGCTCTGGAGTCTCAACTACAGGTCATGAAGTAAGACAGATCCTAAAGTTCCCACTCTAAAGGTGCAGGCTTCAGAGCTGCAGGCTTTTCTTGCCATACAGAGGCCAGCAAGGACAAGACCTACCCAACAGATCATGACAGAAGTGTCTAGCATACCCTTTTAAAGAAGGGAAGATGATAAGAAAGCAGTTGAAAAAAACCCAAGCAACAGGTGCCTGCATAGTGTAAACCCCCAGCAGCTGAACACCACCATCACATAGTCAGGCTCTGACGGCTCCCTCTGTGATACAGCAGTTTGTCTTTCAGTGACACGACAGCAAGTCAATCCAACCCCTATCTCTTATCACCATACCAATACCAGTTAGGGTTGCATTTTTGGGAACTCCCCCGACTGCCATTGACTACAGTTAATTGTGCTCCCCGACTGCCATTGACTACAGTTAATTGTGCTGTAAAGTTTCAAAAAGATAGCATGACTGTATGTGCATACATATCTGCTGGTACTGTGCAAGAGCATTTGTAACTACCATTTGCCTAATTACTGGCAATCAGAAGATATGGAATATTCATCTGCCCTCCTGTAGCATACAAATTAATAATTTACAAGTTCAACACTTACCGTCGCTGGCCCATTTAGAAAACTCCGGTGTTATTCGAGTACTGGGTGTGCCACCACTAAAAGAGAAAAGGGCAAAATGCTAAAGGTTGAATACAGAAAATTTTACTGCTCAGAAAAAACTACCCCTTCCATCCACCAGTTCTCTCTCAATACTTCTGTCTGGCAGTCTAGGCATCAAAATGTGAGCAGTTGGCCTGCTGCAGGAGTTGTTTTTGTGCTAGTCCACATTTCCACTAGTGTTCTCCCAACCTGCACTTCTGGCTGCGACCTCTGCTGAATCACACAGGGGTTGTGATGCTGACTGGAGGTTTGGGATTCAAACAGCACCTGTGACCTAAGGCTCATTTTTGAATACACTATTTGAAAGATGAAAACCTTACTCGTGAACAGAAATCCTCTGTGTTGCAATAGCTTCTCCCTTTAAGAATAACTTTACACCTTCACAAGCCCCATCTTTTCCATCTTCCCATGTGAAGAACAACAGCATTGAAGTACAGACGACTCCTAACTCTGTACATTCTCTTGCAAGCCAGTAACAGAGACTGTAAGAGACAAGAATCTTCTGAGCAGGCTGCACACCTGTGACTGTATAACATTTTAGCTCTATGAGCTAAGACAGTTGCACTCAAAAGGTAACGTAGGCTCATGCTTCAGGGCATCAGCTGCCCTACTGCATTTCTACAGAAACTTGCCAGAATTTCAAAGTGCTTTTATAAGCAACATCCTCTCTCCTGTTTTACAGATGGGCAAACAAGTCCAGGAGACATGCAAGGACTGTGCCCAAACAGCAAAACAATGTATCAGGTGCAAGCCACATGAAGGAACTGGGTCTCCTGGCCTCAGGTCCTCAGTCATCTCACCAAGCACTAAGCGTCCACAGCCACTGATAAGGGATACCCTGATATCCTCCTGCTACAATACACTTTCCTGGCTGTGAAGGAGCTTCAGCATCTTTGAGACCCTGCCTATGCACTAGCACGGTTAGTAAAGTATTGAACAGACCAATGGTTTGGATCCAGTGTGGCAAATGCCACTTTTCTATGGACTGGAACCTAATTTTGAACTAGTGTTTGTGACAGGCTAAGCAGTAAGAAAACTTCATTTCACTGCTCTATCAATCACTTCAACCTTGACCTCACAGGATCACCCAGTGAAAGAGATAGAGGGGTAATTTCAGCCCTGTTTTATGCAGGGCAGAGGGCTTAGAAAGCAATCCTACCTCCCTGTTAAGACTCATTTTATTTGCCTGAAATGCTACCCCAAGTGCCCTGAACGCTGCCTGCCTACATTCTCCACATACGTACGTGGGCAGAGTACACATCACGCCCTGACCTGCCCAGAGCCAAAGGCCGAAGGATTCGTTTGTGTACCCCACAACACATAATGGGATGCAATGAAATCATGCCCCAGGTGCCAGACTCCTAATGTGCCAAACAAGATTCAGATGGCATCACATTATACTACTACTAAGAGGCCACATTTCATCGTGAAGCAAGATGATGCATAAGGCCTTAGTACAGCACAGTTTCCCCATCGCCAGAATTCACCTTCTTTCCAGCACTGTTCAGGCGGAAGATGGCACTAGCTGGGCAGTGGGGTGGTTAAGGGAGGGAGAGTGAGAGCCTCAAAGCCTCATAAGCAGGGAGGCTTTATGAGGCTGCACAGGTAGAAACGGAGACCCACCTATCACACTATGCTTCTTTGTCAGTCTCTTTCGTTACAACCCTTGTGTTCAAGTGAACGGGTATTTTCCACAAATTCGGATTCCCAAAAGTAATGAAAGCAAATTAGAAAGGCACAGTACTTACTTTAAAACAGCACCTCGGAGCGCTTCCCTCTCTTTGGCTTCTCCTGGCTCTTCCCCAGTGCAAGGGATAACGTCTGCCTCTGTGTACCTGAGCACAAGGGGTTAAGGAACGTACAGCCTTGCTGCAGATAGTGGAAAGGCTTTTGAGATGGTTAGGACACTATCTGGGATACAGAACAAATTAATTCCAACTGGGAACACCTCAAAAGAAGAGGGGCTGGTATCCATGGAGGGGTTTGCTTTTAAATCCTGGATTAAAGTTTTGGTTTAGGCAGAAAGAAACAGAAAAGTCTTTTGACAGCAACATGACACCACAGCCTCTTAAAAGGGGAAAACCAATTCCTCAACCTCTGCAAGCCTAACTTGCACAATTCCACTATTTCTGTTTGAAGTACAGAGATCTTTTACCAGCTAAGGGGTGGAGCTTCAGTCTTAAAGGCTGGTATGGATTTCAATAAAATCTAATTCTACAGCTATACATTCCTCCTCATCACAGCTAAGTCAATGTCTAATACCCTTGCAGGAATTCCTCCTGGATGGCTGTACAGCTGCTGCAGGGCAGAAGTCTGCCCACAGTTCTCCCAGAGCTGGGTCCAAAGAGCCAGGCTCCCAGATGGAGAAGTTCCCAAAAACTGCCCTTAATGACACTTATGCCCATGAACTGTCTAATGAAAGGAAAAAAATTCAGTCTCTTACAGTGGCAAGTGAACAAAGCTTCAAATGTTTACTGCACAAACCCCTTGAAAACAAAGAGGTGTCTTATGAAAAATGAACTCAATTCCTACCCATGAAGCAGGAAAAGCTATCCATATGGAAGAAACCTGGATGGAGACAAGAGATTGCTTATGAAACGGAATAGAGAAACACTAACTTAGATCTCCTGCAGTGTCTCCTATAGACTTCACCAACCGGGTCTGAAGTAGTGCTGCATCAACAGAAGGATCTCAAAGGCAGCAACTGGGAATCCCTCCTAGTTCAAATAACATGGGAACTGGGGAAGGTGGTGCCATTTCCCGTAGGGCTGGGCACAGATTATCCACCACTGCCCAGGGCACTGCTGTATGAAAGCTAGCTGAAGATGCAACTCCAGGTTGCCTCTCAATAAGAGCCTTTCAAAAACGATACTGTGGTTTCCCGTATTCAAGTGTGTCGTCCCCATCCACATCCAGGTCAGCGTCGCTGTCTGGATTCTCCTTGCCGCTGCACATGATAAACCCAGAACCTGGAAGAAAATAAAACATGTGGATGAGTATTTGAATGGGAGACAAAATGAAGGAGATCTCCTAAGGATGGTGGGACAGCACCAGTCTGCAGGCTGTCCTTTACTCTTAACAGCCTCACAAAAGGTACCATCTCTAAAGACTGCACAAGGACAATTTTCTGAAGACCGCATAGAAAACACTCACAGAAACGGATGCTGGATTTTATGCTCTAAGATGCCCCTCAACACTGAAAACAAAACATTCTTGAACTTTTGCTCTCCACATGAGTTATTAGAAAGTTGAAGGCACTGGAAGTGTCTCTCTCAAAGGCAGAAAAAAAATTGAAGCAAATAGAGAAGACTGATTTTTCATAGAAGTAGTTAACACAAAAACTACACTACTAGCAGGTAAGAGAAGGCCACAGGGACATCCTGACTTAGTCCTTACTTCAGGTGCAGAGGGCAGGCAGAGGCTAAAACAAAATTAAAAGTATCCTTTTTTTTTGTAATGCATTTAGTAATGGTTTAGATTTTTACAATATAAAATGTTTAAGAAAAGCAAACCTCTTTCTAGGAAAAGATCAGACTCCACAGTCATTAGCAGCCCCTTACAAGCATTTCTTATGTGAGCAAATTCCAGTGCAAGCCAACAAGAGTCCTGCACTTCCAACAAGGGTGGATCAGGCACGAGCCCCGTCTCAATTCCAGCAGGAAGCAAGAGTAAACAGTTACACCCAAGACTGAACTGTGTAACAAATGCCACTTTCTAACAATATATAAATTTATTTTGGTTCTCAAGCATTCTGTTGACTGTGTTATTGCTGATTGTAACCAGGCTTCTTTTAATTGAATCCGCATGCAGGCACCTATGAAGATGATCCTTCACGTGGTATTTGCTGCCTAAGGTTTATTAATGGAAACTAAGGAAAACATGTATTCACTCTTTATGGGATCTAAAACACTGGACACACTCTCTCCCGTGAGACTGGAAATTAAGTAAAGATCTCCTGAATCCTAGGGTGGTGCAAGATTCTCGTTTGCGTTCAGTTATGCAGCAGATCTAAGCTGTTGTAGGCTCTTCCACTTAGCATCCCACTGTCCAGACAGCAGACCTGGACACCTGGCTCCCAGACAGAGGGTACCTGCTAGAGCCTGAAGGACCTGGCACATCCAGATGGCTGGTGAGCTCAGTCTGTGGCTAGACCAGGGAGCACATCCCACTGGCAAACACGGAAAGAGTAAGATAGAGGTAGCCTTGGCTTTGCACAAATGCCCCAGGAAGTGGCACATTTCTGCACTGTGAACACGGTTCAAAGTGCAGAAGGCAGGTTAATGTAGAAGCACTGAATATAAGGTGCATGTCTGAAGAATGAGGACGTTCCCAAGGGTTAGAGTAGCCCTTTTAGTGCTACAGATGTCTGAGTCTGTTCATCCCACTGGGCTCTCACCAGCACACTTACACAAGCTTGTGCTGTCAGCAGCAAACTTGCACTTTCCCGGCCCAGAAGAGTGAGCTGTATTTCTAACAGTCTGCATCTGTGCAGAGAGCAGGGCAAGGTGAAGGTCTCATTTCCAAGGACACCATGCAGACGCAGTTCTTTACTGTCGCTCTCTAGGAACGGATGCTCTCGCCGATTCATTAAGCCCCCAATAAAATTTGTTTATATGGATTTGATATTTCTCTTCCCTGAATATAAAGAAGGTCCTTAACGAGTGATAGCCGTAGCATGACAATGATTTTAAGACTAACCTTTCCCTAGAAGCATAAACTACCTTTTACTTCAAAGTAATTGCCAGCCTTAATTTTCAGCAGAGGTAACAAAACTACCATCGACAATGCAGCATCCACTGTCTGTGCTAGGTACTGCAGGAGCCATCCACGCTCGTAGGTCAGCTCTGCGGTGTCAGTGGGGCAGCCCTCTTCCAGCAGACCCCTTATAAAGTATTTCACGTACTGGCTGCATGCTGCCAGCCAACACATGTCAGGAGCTGCCTTCTCTTGCTGCAATGGCTCATCTAGTAAATCTTGAATCCTTCAGTTCATCACAATGTTTGGGAGAAGATTTAGAGGAGTAAGAGAGACCTGTCAAAGAAGCTGGATAGTCTTTCAAAGCTGCCTTAGAAGTCGCAGTGGGCAATGGGGTGGTAATTTACAGGTATGGCATTTAACCTGCAGTAACACCATCCCCTGCACCTGGCATTACTTTAGCCCATCACTTCTCAAAGGCCATAAACTTTGGACACACAGGCCTTCATTTTTCTTGTAGCTGTGGGAAACACAAATCATGCAAAGCTGGAGCTGTGACTTGGCCAGTCCCAGAGGTGATCTGAATGTTAGCCAGACAATGAATACTTGGAGCAAGTCCCTGGGGGGAGGGGGGGAGGTGTCCAAAAGAGTGAACATAAGTGGGACTGCTCCCTGTGTCCCTCTCTCTGCAAGGATGCCAAGCACACAGAAAACATGCACCTTTCCATCAATTTTGTTTCAAAGTGACTCAAGCCAAGTAGTGGTTTATGGTTAGAGCTTAAGAAAAGAAGATCTGCTTACCACAATACCATTTACAAATATTAAGGCACCTTGACTTCAGAATCCTGGTGTCCTTGCTCTCAAAACCTTTGTACTTAAGAAAATCCCTTTTAAGTCTGTAAGGAAAATACTCCACAGACCTTTTGCTGAATCTAGCTCTATAACAGGAACCACTGCATTCCCAACAGAGTACTATACCCCCTACACAGGGCAGGTACAGAGGAAGGGTTTGGACACTATGTGTTACGATGACAGATACACACTGGGATGATCTGATACAGCATTTCAGTCAGAGAGGAGGGCGTAGCAGAGAAATTCATAGGTTAAGATGAGGGGCAGGAGAAGGGCAAATTTTCTTTTCTGATCAAACAGGGATTCCAGGCCAGAGCCTAAAGGAAGCTGCAATAAGGTGACCCAACTCTCAGATTTTCACCAAATATGGATTTTGGGGGTTTTGGTTTTTTTTTTGAACATGACCAAGTGCAATCCATTGCAACATGGTAAAAAAATCTGATTTGCAAACTGTACGCTAAACAAAATAATCTCCGTGTACCCACAAAAGACTCTGAATATAAGCTGTGCTATCAGTTTTAGGACTTCGGAGGCTGCTTTAAAAAAAGGAAAAACAAAATCCACAAAATATGTTTCCAATGTGAACCAAAAGGTCCATAAATCCCAGTACTGCCACTGCATGCAAGAGAACACCAAAGAACAGGATGCAAAGCTTGGTCCAGCATCACCTGTGGAGCGAACGGCCTGCCACCGGCATCCTAACGCCCTTTCATCTGCAGCACGGATGGATTTTGAGGCCAGTTCCGGCAGGCTGGGGTTTGGTGCCACAATTTCGACCTGACCCTCCTTGTCTAACTTCCTGGGGTTGCTTCCATGCACAAAGCCAGTGAAAACACCCACACAGCTGTTCAAATATTTGACGTCTGAACTGCTTGACATTATTCATTCATCTCAGGCTCATTCAAACCAGATTTCTGGACAAGTGCTGTTATAAATGGATTAAGAGGACTACTAAATGCAAGGAAGGCCTGATAGGATCACACCTGCTTCTCACTACCTCAGCCCAAGTGTAAAGAGGGCTCACAACTTCCAGCTCATGCTGGCAGCATACATTGCCATCCAGGAGCAAGGAAAATGTGAAATGGAGTGCAGAGGGTGTCGAGCACAATAAAATGACCTTTGCAATGGCATTGTTTTGGACCTGGTAAAGGAGAACACGAGCTTCCAGAAGAGCCCCTACCACTACACTTGGGTGATTTGCAATTCAATAGCGTGCACTGGGAACAGGGAAGGGTTCCTCCAGCAAGACTTGGCTTCTGAAGGTCGTGCAGTAATTCACAGCCATCAGCAACACTGCCTAGAGAGGACCTCTAAAGCCAGTGCTGCTATCCAGAGGTCAATGCTCGGGACCACAACTGTTTCCCAACATGTTAATAAAGTGAAATCTGACAACTGAATGGTAAGTTGTGAGTTTGACCTAGGAATTCACAAGAAACATGATCTGTTATTTCACAGAAGCAGCTGCGACTCTTACAAGGAGAGTCACCTAAGGTTTGAAGAACGTAATTCCACACATCAACTTGAAAACAGTGCTTTCGGATGAAAAAAGAACAAACCAAAATGCAGACTCTCCTATATCTTTCCCTTTCCTTGTTGAAGAATTTTTTGCTCTTGCCGTGCATTTGGTAGGAGGCAACTGCTTGTCATACGCTGCCAGCCCTGATACAATTAGCCTCCCAATGCTAAAGCAGCACAATCCTCTGACAGCCTTAATCCTAGCTGCTTCCTTAAGGTCCAGACAAACAGGAGTGAGCAGGCAGGTCAGACGCCTGGGCCATTAAGCAGAGAAAAAACAAAGTTACAGCTCTGTCTCCAATCCCCATTGCTCTTGTAGCCAGGTGCTCTGACAAGCAATTCCAGCACTGGTATTGAGTGGCACCTCTATAAACCCTGTGACAGTTTGGGAGACAAACTCCCCCATCAATCAGAATGTAGCTATCAAGATCACTTACCTAGAGCGCCCGCCACCCTCCAGCACTGTGTACACAGCTTTGCTTGGGCTGGCCTCGGAGCAGTTTGCCTGAGCACCAATTCAAGGTATTTTCTGAAAAATTTAGGTACTCTACACAAGCAACAGTGTTTCTGAAATACTGATGCAGAGCTCTGAAAAGCAGAAAAAATGTGCACACCTCTTCGCTACCACCAGGCTGCAGGTACTGGCAGGCTATAGGAATCAGCTGAACTTGAAGGAGACTGGAAAACACTTCCCACTTTCTTCCATGTGCCTATTGATAATGGCTGGAGAAAAATTTCATCAGAAATCCTTTTCTTCCCCTTTCCGTAAGTTTTCACAGCACGTTGGTTTCTCCTAAGCTGACCCTTATGCCTAAGCATCCTCTCTGACCTGCGCGCTGCTTCTCAAATCTCACCTCCTTTGTGCAATCCCCCGATGACCGGTCATCTCAACATCTCTTAAGTGAATGGCGGCTCAAGCTAAGATCGAGAGTCATTAACATGATGTATAAGCAGATTCACAGAACAGAAAAAAGGGCCTCACATTCAAGTCCCTCCTTTTCTCCATCATGTTCAGTGGCAGATGGTCAAAGTGACAACATATGCTGCTTCAGGTGTTGGCAGCACTGCTGGCTCCTGCGCAGGCATGAGCTCACACGGAGACTTATGAGCTCTACTCTTGGGAGTAGAATGGCAAGACAACCAGACCAGCGCAGACCCAAACGACCACAGCCAAATTTCATCAGCACAGGTAGGAAAACGCAGACCTACTGTGCCCCATCGCTTCTCCTCAACTCCTATCTGGGCAGATAAGTCAGTTTTGGGGGCCAGCTGTTTTGTATACATTTAATTATCACTCCAAACAAGACTGAGGAACAAAACCAAGATGTTAGTATTATTTACACCACCATTATGAATGCAGCTACTAGATGCTGCTCATGCAGAGGATCAAACTCATCTGTTTAACTAGTGTTTCTCCTGTTTGGCCCCTGAAGAATGGGGGGGTCAAATCTATATTGGAAATATTCTAGAAATCCAGAATTTTGTGCAAGTTCTGTAAGCAGGTCTAAATCCAAATCCATCTCAGGGACATGCAGCTCTACTGGGGCCTGTTTTGGCCAGGAAGAGGCATTCATTCTGCTTGCAGGTAATTTACACGTGTTCAGGAAAGAAGAAAAAAAGGCTCCCATAAATCTCCAGAACTGCAGCCTTCGCTAATTACACTCCTTGCAGTCCTTGCAATAACCCCCTTCTACACAACCTCCCTTTCCAGCACGTTCACTCTATTTTCTTAACGAAATGTCACTCGTTGGCTTCTTGGAGAGTAAAAACAATGAAGGCAATAAAAGTAGTTTATGCAGACACACGGCCAGGCCTCACACACACTTCCCAAGAATGGCTCTAAACTGGGTTTATTTCATCAGCTGCTGAAGTATCCCAAACTAGTACTAAGAGGACAAGGTGGCACGGATGCTGTTTTATTTTAAAAGGCATTTGGGAAGAAAGAGAAAGCCATTAGAGACTCTTGAAAACAAGAGGAAGGCAGAGACGAGGCCATCCTGAACAGCAGTCTTTCTGCAGATCCATAACACTTCCCCAGCCATACTTTCAGACAGTGAAATTGTTCCCCCATTTTTTCCTAGCACAAACAGGGATAGAATAGTTCTTCTGTTGACTTTCCCAGCCTGTTCCAGGAAAAATGACATTCAGAGGCCATGAAAAGCTGCTTGCAGAACAAGGGTTTCATTTCTCTGGAGCCAGATCCATTTCAAGCAAAACAGTGATTTACCTGGAAAACTGACACCCAACTGTGTCGTTACAGCGTACACCTGAAATAGCAGATGCATCCATCCGATGCCGCCTATTAGCTCCCACAGAGGCACAAATGGGCTGCCAGAGACCTGACTGCTTACCAGCGTCTCAGAGGCTTACAGTGATCTTTGCTAACAGATCAGAGGAACAGCTGCCTTTAAAGAAAGGGCCATATAATTTTATGACCATTAACATCATTTCACAGCAGTGTGCTGAACAAAGGGCAGACAAGCTCCGCTGTACAGGATAAGAGCCAGCTGCTGCAAGGCTCGGGGAAGAGGCTTCCCCACCCCTCACAGCGCTGAGGAGTATTCCAGAGATTTCTTTTACGCCTCTCCGTAACCCATCAGGTGTGGATCGTAGCTGCAAAGGGGAAAACAGACTGGGAGCAAAGGTCTGATCTGGTGTGGCCATTCACACGTGGCTGCCTCCTGGAGCCTAACGCTGGCATCATGCACTAAGGTGAGAACAGTCTCACGTCTATCTCAAAGGCTGCTCTTCAAAACCCAGAGCTGAAGTACAGAAGCAGCAGCAACAGCCACGGTCTTTGCAGCTATGGCTCGTTTTCCACAGTCAGGGAAAGGTGGATCTGAAAGCTTTTGTTCCCCTGGGGAGAGGGTGGAAACAAACAAAAAAGGAAGAGGGAGAATTAAAGTAATCTTGAATCACTAAGCAGATTCACATCACTGGATCAATAAGCACCACTGACAGGGATCACAGGAATGTCGCAACTTTGCCAATAATAAAGCAGCACAGCAGAGCTTGGAGGATGACTTTTCTAAGGCAGCCGAGCATGAAGCAGCAAGGCTGGTGAACAGCTGAAAGTGACACCCTGGCTTACAGCGGGCCGCTGCCAGCGGCAGGGCTCGATGCAGTTTGCTTTAAATAAGGATGAGCACAGAGACTGTACTTGTAGGGGAAAGACAGCCAAGGACTGGAAAACCAAGGGCTAAATTTCATGGGCCAAACCCATATGTTCTTCCCCCCAAACTAATTCTTTTCGAGGCTGGAAAGAAGAAAGAAAAATCAGTGCTAATTTAATCAATTGATCAGCCTATTGATTGCAAAACTGGAGCTGCTAGTTAGCCATGTGCTGTAATGCCCTCAACTCTGAAACCACAAAACACATCATTGATTTCTTCACTTCCAGCTCCAGAACAAGAAATAAAGCCGGGCTTTCAGCGGGAAAGCAACTTCCTCGTCCAGGGAAAAGATGCAAGCAAAAGAGAAGAAAGGCCAGGAAACAGGGACAGCCGCATCTTGCGAGGTTCAATCTGAAATTAGTTACAGATGCAGTGACGGTGTCTTGTGTAAACTCTATCGATTGGGTGGCTGACAGTCTTGGGAGCCTCCATACTAGGACAATCAATCCGGCTGCAGTGTCACCTGCCACTTTGCTGAACAGTTGACAATGCAATTATCCAGTGTGGAGGCAGGGAGTTGGCGTGTGTCAAACGCAGTTAGCCACTTTCCGGGCACTACTCGATAATGCGTTTCACCGCCGAGTGGAAGAGACGACATGCGGAGACAGGAGCTGTTTAGAGCCATTGAGACCCGTGCTCCCTTTTTCCTTTAGAAAAATCTCACTGCCCCTGACTTAACAACTGTATTCTAAAATGCTATTAAAATCACGTCAATCAACTATTGGGTGCTTAAGGCTGAAGTTTGACCTGAGTGTCCAAGAACCAGGTTGCAGTTCTAGCAAAACTGCAGGCACTTGGAAAAAAAAAAATTATCAAATGACTGTCTTAAAGCCTGGGACTTTCAAAACCAAAGCAGACAGACCACTAGAAAAATGGATTGCAGAGAGTAGCTACGCAAGTGCAGCAGATGGGACTGCAAGATCTTATGCTACTTGTCTGAGATCTAGGAAAATTGAAGTTTAAAGGGATGCTGTCAACTTGAAACCCAGTCAATTTCAAAAAATTGAGTAGTTTCAGGTGCTCTACCTGCTCCCTTACTCCCCCTGCCAATTTTCACAGTGTTACAACTGCATTTTCTGTTTTCTTTTTAATTATTTTTTTTTTCTCCTTCCTCTGTTGCTGGGTGACAGACATCCCTTCTCCTCCTCCAAGTACGATACATAATACTGCCAAACAGAGAGCATTCCCCTTCTTCCCACAGAAAATCTTTCCCTGGTTAGAGTGACTGTCAGCGTTACGTAAATCAAACAGCAAGGTTTAGTTGATCGTGCTCCTTTCAGCTAATGCGTTCTGGCAGTTTGAGCATAAAAACTAGGTTCTTACATTTTTGCATGTGTTCAAGTTAAGTCATGATTGTTGATAAACATTTTTGTTAACAGCTGTAAGCACCAATTTATTTTTTTCTGTTAAAGTGATTTTTACTTTGCCGAGTCCCACTGATTACTGTGTTCCAAAATGAAGAAAACACTGTTCCTTGAAGCATTATATGAACTTTAAACACACGTGATATTGAGCATCAATTACATGGTGGGTCATGATGGCTGTTGTACATAAGGCAGGAATTCTGATTTTTCTTTTTAAATCACGTACTATTCTCATCTGTTTGTCCTGCTCACTAAAGTCACCTTCTGATATTAATATTCAGTACAATACCCAAGAGACATTTATTAGCCACAGAATCTCTCAAATTCTATATGTGAATACAAACTATGGAGAAGTAGTCACGTAGAGCCCATCTGATTATTGTATATAACACTATGTAAACATATCTTAGCATTTTTAGGTCAAGTATTACCTTATGGACAAGTACTTGCTCTCAAAGGAGAGAGGTGCAAACATTAAGGAGTGCTTGGGCTACTCCGTCAGACAAGTACAAAGTACCGTCCTTCAGCAGAGGGATTACCAGGATTACCACCATTTTACACAAGGGCTGAGGTAAGGCGTACGAGTGCTCTGGGACTTGAGCAGCGCTCTAAAGGGGGGATAAGGCATAGAATAAGCACTTGAGAAACACAAAATTTATACTTCTTTCCCACTTGGAAGCTTACAGCAGGTAGAAGTGACCAGCAGAAGGTAGCAAACCAGATATAGGAAGGCTAAAATACCAAGACTGAGGCTGGGGAGGAGGCTCAGATGTATAGATGCATTCACCTTAGAGACTAAGCAATGAGGGACGCCGACACTGGAAACGTGACAGAGAAAGGCACTGAACTGAGCTCTTACTAAGTGGGAGGAAGATTAAGAATTTCATTATGGCAAAGATTCCCTATACTCTTACCACAGACTGCTCTTGCATCCAAGCTGAAGTTTGCTTTAGCCTGCCAGGGTAAAATGAATGAATTCTGACTCATCTACACAGAAAGCGGGAAGATGATTCTAGTTACTAGACCATTCTTCCAAAAGGCCTAAATATGCCAGCGACATCCTCTATTTCCCACACAGTCTCTTAGGAGAAGTCACACTTTTACTGTTCAGCTCAAATTCTTTTACTGAATTTTAGTAGATCACTGTATACACCGACTAGTATGATCTTAAATGCAGCCTGAACCTCCTGGCATGGAAAAAATGGAAAGTCTCCTTGCCTCCTGAAGCTTTCCTGCAAGCCTCATTATATTTTATCTGAAAAAGAGGGCACAGCTGGCTACTAGGTGAGATTCTAGAGCAAGACTTCTAAGCTCCGCTGCCAGCTTTGCTACTATCTTTATAACATTAGAGAAGATGCTTCTCTATGCTTCAGTTTCCACATACGTGTCAAACACAGATTTTGTGGAGTTTTGTTGTAGAGTTTGATGTTCATGAAATTGCACTGAAAAGCACAACTGGGTTTTCCTCCTTTATTTGGAGCTTCCTGCAGGCAGGTACCAGACACAAGCAAAGTCATTGTGTTCACAAACACCTGCTGCTGAGGCAGGAGAATTGAAAAGCATCTACTTAGATTTTGAGGACAGGATCTCACACTTGAGAGCGTGCTTCTAATGTTGCATGTATTTAGAAGGAGAATAAACTGGAGGAGCATATAGCTATTGCCCCAATGCTCTTTCTCGGACAACTAACCCATGCTGGACGAAGGCTGGCCTACAACATTTGCTGCTCAAACTGAAGCACATCTTGATTCTGCAGAGACAGAAAGCTGACAGTGAGACTGCAGCCATCTGCTGGAAACTTTTAGACTTTTTAATATAGTCCCACTTTCCAGGCAGCTGCCCTAATTGTACATGACATGAGATCCAATGCAAACAGGCACCCAAGGATAACTGTAGTTTGTTACAGCTTGTAAGGCTTTACCAAGTCCCTCTATGCATATGCTAAGTTGTGCTCTTCTTTTCCCTTGATAAGACATTAACGAACAGATACAAGTCCTTTGCTAGCTTGGGAGGAGGGTAACACGGAGAAATAAAGAAAAGCATGGAGAAGTAAAGAGAAACTTCAGAGTCAAGTAATCCCTGGATGCGTCTCCTTCTTCAAGAGTATCGCAATCTATCGCACAGATCCTTGTCATGTTGATCTTTTAGACAGTATCCTTCCCTGAAAATGCCCTGCTTACCATTTTAACATTTTCAAAGTCTTTCTCTCTCTGTGTTATTTTTGATGCAACTGATCTGCTGAAGGAAAAGGAACCCAGAAGAGCAGTGGTGCCCGGAGGAAGGCTTTTCGGTGGGGGAGCTGGAGAGGAGAAGAGGAGGACGGGGTGGGTGGAGAGAACTTAGCTACAATTCTTCAATTCTTTCATATCTAAAGAGGACAGCAATCTCTGTTCTATCAGACCGCGCGGTTCGTGCTTTAAATGGTACTTGCTGCTAGCTTGCTTTCCCTGTCTCTGTCTCTCTCCCTTTGAAGCAGACTGGACAGCTTCCTCAAGCTGGCGTTATCACTCCCTCTAACCACTCTTGGCAGGCAATCTAATTCCCCCTGAAAAGGTCACCGCCATTTTAACTGCCTTTCAATCACATTAAGCACGCTGCCGCTCGTGCTCAGAGCACTGCGCCTGCAGCTCTCCTGACTGAGGTGCGATCGATAAACTGACATCCCGTCCCCCCACCCGATCTCCCCAACCGCCCCATCCGCCGCTCGCCTCCTTCCCCTCTCCTGGACAAGCCACCTTCCCGGAACGGACGGCGAGAGACCAAGTGACAAAAACGTCTCCTCAAACGTGAGGCAGCAGAAGGGAGCTGCTAACCTGGCATTTACTAATCTTTGTCCCATCTGCTAAGAAACAGAAGGGTGCAAGCATCCCCCCCTCCTTCCCTAGACCTACAGAGGCAGTGACTTCACAGGACAGTTTGCTTAGGCACTGGTCCAGACACCTTTGAAGCTGTGTTACAAAGAACAAGCCTCCCTCAAGCTTCCCTCAATGCAATCATTACCGTTATCTCTCCCCTGCTTCTTTTTTTTTTTTTCAGTTACGAGTTATGTGTTCCACCCATCGATCCCTGTGTAAGACACTGTTTTAAGTCCTCTTGCCTTTTGACTGTGCTAAGCCGTTTAAGAGATGACAGCGGCTTCTATCAGTGCAAAGCTGATGCGATTCTTTTCAGATAAAGCACTTTTTTTTCACTCCCCCCCTTCCTTTCCCTTCTTTCAAGTAAGAGACACACACACAAAAAGAGACACTGAATCTTTCAAAGAAAAAAAAACCTTTTGAACTTCCCTCAGGAATTCTTTAAAGGGATAACCTTACAGTGTAAACACCGAGGGTAATGTGCATCCATTCTGGAGAGGGAACAGAAGAATTGCTACAAATATGTTGAGCGTTAAAAAAAAACATCAGAGAGGGAGCCACTTGATGCTTTCACTTGTGAAGCCTTGTTGGCTTCCTAAACACAGAAACTCATTAGACAAAGATGGCATGAAATAATCCCCTGCAACAAAGAGCTTCGGAGAGGGATGATCCAGAGACGTGGGGATAGATGGTTACTGAACATTCAGGTATTTCAAGAGACATTTTAGTCTTGTGACACTGTTCTAAGATAGGGAAATATTTGATTATTACATCTGTATAGCTTTTTACTTTGAAGCATGAGCTTGATTTAAACAGTGCTTGGTATTTCTTACTGGTAGCCTTCTGTACCCATCCCAAACAGAAGCAAGAACTCTCCTGGTACAAACCCCTACTTTAAGCAGGGCCTCTGCTGAAAGAAAGTGGTTCCAAATCCTATATAATTGCCAATAATCTGAATTTACATCCTGCAGTTTTGGGTAAGCAAATTAAGTGATAGCAAATGATGCTTTAAGAAGCCAGGAGGACAGCTAGAAGTACAAAATATTTCCTGACTGAATGCCTTCACCAAACCCAACAGCTTAAGAGACAACATACTGATCCCAGCACTTCTCAGTTACATCATATTCCTACTTGCTGCCATCTCCTGTTCTTTCCACCTGCTGCCTCAAGTATGCCAAGCCATGGCGGGCAAGAAGGTGTGCTTTGGCTCTGCTGCACAAGACCCGACTGGGGATTTGCAGCTGCAACACCAACACAGAAGACAAAGAATTTCCACCTTCTAAGACGTCCCCACAGGTGAGAGGAGCAAGTTTTCCCTGCAACCCCTTTGGAAGCAAGAAAGCTTCATCCCAGGAACCACACAAGTGAGAGTTTCAGCCTGTGATTGCTCCCAACTATTAGACCACCTTCCGGAAAACCTGAGCAGGGCTGTTCGCTTCCCTGACCTTTCTGTTTTCAAGAAGAAAAACCCCAGGATCTCCCAGCCTTCCCCCACCTGAGAACCTGGCAGGATCTTTCATATAATTAGCAAAGAGTTTTCCTCACCTTGAGAGTGATATGAACTTTGTCCATTAACCAAAAATGACAAGCAGCAGCAGCCAGGACCTGTGTTAAGTTTGAGTCGCTTCTGTAATGCTGCCCAACGGTCTGACCGACTCATGCAATACACGCTGGCCACAGTGTCCTGCTCCCCCTTCGCCCAGCTGCGACATCTTGTCAAAGCAACACACCATTAAAACTAAAATTAATGAGACACACTAACATCTATTTTCCCCTCTGGTTTTATGTATTTCCCCATGTCATCTCTTTAGACACTGGTGACATCCCTGTGGCCTGGCAAAGGCTGTCTGGCATTATAAAAGGCCTTCAATTTCCACATCGCTGCTACTTCTCAGCAAAGGGAACAGAGCCAAACACAAAGCCTCAGGTGACGGGGGTTAACGAGGGCCTTGCCAACTCCAGACAAAGCAGTTTTAAGCATTGGAAAGCATCTCCAAAACATTGTGCTGTGCTTCAGGGCTCTAAATTAAGAATTCTGTCCCTAAAACAAGGCAAGAGCCAACACTGGCAGAGAAAGGAAAGAGACAGTCACCTTAAGGTTACCTGAGAGTGCACAAAGCAGGCCTGCCTTATGGAGACCTCTGAACGCCAGCAGCCAGAGACAATACAAGAACCACGAAAGGGAGCATGAAAAAGTGTAACTTGCTTAAAAAGAAACGCAATCAGCCAACTATGGGAGATCATTCCAGCTTTGCTTTGGCTTCCCAAATTTTTCAGAAACTTCTTGCACAGAGTAGGTAGGTACCCTGCAGGTATTATCTGCTCATCCCAAAATACTAAGTAGAAAGTTGGTGGCCAAAAGTTCCCCTGTTTAGGGAAGAGGGCACCTCTCTAGAGGAGCATGGCAGCTGTTGAACCCAGCTGCCAGCAGAGGCGTGCTCCAGAGGAGGAAGGGCAGGGAGAAACGCATGCGTAGGGACCTGCCAGCTGCTCAGGTGGAGTCACTTCAGCAGTGGCTCCGCCACTAAAAGCTGCACAGAGAGGATGCTCCTCACCACAAATGCTACAGGGAAGTTCCTGTGCTTGTGAGCTCATCTACAGACACCTTTCATCCAGCACCACAAAGGGAAGGAGTCTAAGCTCAAAAAGCTTTCCCATCAGGGCAATTATGGAGGGTTTCAGAACCGCATGTAATTGTGCTCCACTCTTCTAGTCTTCTGATCGTTTGCTGGATCTGTTTATGTAACTAAACACTCTTGAAGGTGTCAAGAAGGTCTCAAAAAGGAACGAAGAGACAGACCCCATACCTCCCGATGGAAGCAAGGCTATTTCTAAGTATGAAATATAGAAGTAACTGTCCATGCGTGTGCAGCCATCTAGCAGAGGTTACAGCCCTAACTGTTGCTAGAATCTGTCTAACCTCTGGTGGAGGAAAGCAGTTGACCTATATACCGCAAAATAACACATTTGATAATTCCTTAAAATAAGGAAGAAAATGCAACAAGGAACAAGTACTTTGCATTTACACAGCCTAATCACATCAATTAACACATATTTTGTCCGCCTGAAGCCTCATTCAAAAGAGGGTCTCCACATAACTAAAGCAGTATGAAAGGTTTAGACCACACTTCTGTGAGTTAACTCAAAAACAACCGGGAATGTTAACCAGGTGAAGACAGCACAATGTCCACACCAAAGGAAGTGGAAGATTGCGCCCTCCTCAAACTCAGGTGTTCAGTGGGGGTGAAGGAAGAAACTACACGTGCACAAAAGAGGGCAGAAATGAACCGAGTAGCTTTTTCTAATCAGGACTAGCAGTGACAACGATAGAGGCTCACAGACATACCATGCTTCCCCACTACGGATTGTAGTAACTACACTACATAAACACAGTTAAGGCCCTGCATGGACTCATAAGACCTCTACCTGGAATCATGTACAGACTCAAGTCTCCATGCAGGCACAAAAAAAAAAGTTAAGGTAGGTAAGGCTATAGACAATCATCTACTCTGCTACAGCCCAGCTACAATTTAATTTCAGAGGAAGGTAAGAGCAGATCAGGAGTGCCGGGTTGTCAGTGAGCACACAGCTGGCTTTTAAGTCTAACTCCCTTACGTAGTAGCCTTTCCCCTTGAGATATTTTGAATTAAAATCCAAGCTGATATAGGAAGAGATCACATCCCATCCTCTTTATTGAACGGAGGGAGCCAGCATTCCTCCTCTCATTAGGCATGCGCTACGTGGATTGCTTGCAAGAGACTCTCCTTAGTGCCAGAGGTTCATGCCAACGAACAGTTTAGTAAATCCTCCTCTTCGAGGCCAAAGGGCTGAGTGTAAGAAAGGGGCCAGGTTTCGAGCTAAAATTACATTCACCAATAAAGCTCACGAGAGGTCAAATTTTGCCATAACTCACTCTCTCCTCAGTAACTGATTTCCCTGTCACTGGGGAAGGAGCAAAAGAAGAAGGAAAAATAAAATGTGTTTGTCTGGGAGCCCTAAGGGCTTGCAGTGCTGGAGGTACAGAGCAGGTTCCTGGATTCTCATTTATCAACCTTAAAAGGGATGGAGTGATAAATGCACAACCGGCCCTTTAATATTTTATGCAGGTGCTAAAGCGACTTAGCTGGCACCTTCAATACATCACTAGAGGCTGATACACTAGCTTTCGTCACTCCAGGCTGGGAATTTTTACAATTTCATTTCTATTTCCCTCTCTTCACATATTTCCACGTATTTCTTACTATGTATAACATATAAAAAGCTATTTTCCCCAAATGACCTCCCCATTCTACCCATTCCTACTCATTCCCTCTTCAGCCACATTTCTTGAGCAAGAAATAATACCACGCTTTTGTTCAAGATTTGCACAAATTTTGACTCTCATCATTCGAGAGAGGCAGGAAGCTGAAATCACTTTACATTCTGGCAAAGGCTGAAGGTCCCACCCTTTGTGAAAGGCAAATCTCTAGGTCCCTCCCTTTAAAGATAGACAAAGATCAACTTCCACAGCAGAATGATTTACAAGGGCCCCCAAAACACTGGCGCACCTCGAAATCCTCCCTCCAGGAGAGTAGTAGCCCGTATCCTCTTCTGCCCGCACCATTCGTACTCTTCAAAGCGGTTGCCGTTCTCGTTCTCGATGTCCACAGAGTCATCCTCAGTCATGCATGAACCTTCTCTCTGCACAGGGTAAAGCAGGGGCAGAGCGTTGAGATGCATGCAATAGCTCTTTGGTGTTAATAACTCAGGGTGGGATGGAGAAGAAAAGCTGGACTGTTCTCAGGACAGCTAAGGATAGAGCAGACAGCAGCATCTACTCCCACCCCCATTCCCAGTGATTTAAATCTAGAAGTAAATGGGTACTGGAAGAACTTGACAACCTTAAGATCAAAACAAGTTGCAAGGTTCATCATTTTTACGCATGGATATTTAAGCTCTGGTTCCTACAACAATGCTGGTGTGCATTCAACATGCATTCTCCTACCTTGCATGCACAATTCCCCTATCATGTAAACCACAGATTCCTTTGACCCCCAGCAGGAATGTTCTCCTAGAGCATATTTTTTGGGGCACACTGATCAAACACACCTCTCTTTACACCATGCGCCTCTTGAGGCAACAAGAACGAATTTATCATCTCTATTGTGGGCTTTTCCTGAGAAACAAGCACAGAAAGCCCTACGACACAACTCTGTCCCTCCCTTAGGGCTTGTTCCTCCTTCCTTGCTGTCTTTGGGATGAACAGCAAGAGAATGGTTCTGCTCAAATGCACTTCCTGGAGTAAGATGGTCGTGCAACATTTAGAAGTGCCAGTCTGTTACAAAAGAACCCAACAAAAAATAATTCTAATGTTGTCAAAGGCAGAGATCAGAAAGAACTCTTCTTGCTATGCTACACAGGAAGCACGAAGTCCTACAACAGCTTTATAAACTTCAACAGCTCTACCTTTACAGTCTACAACTTAGACTTCAATAACAGCAAAAGGGTGCATGAAGTAAAAAAGTTACTAATGTAACACAGGAGAAAAATCCAGAAGAATCCATCTTCCAAGACAAAGAAGTGACTACAGATCTTAGGGAGACATAGTTAGCATTGCCTGCAAGCTCAGCAATGTTAGTTTTTGCCCCATGTTAGGTCAACTGCAGACAAAGCTGGGAGTAGGGAGAAGGGAATGGCAGCTGGCGATCCTGCTGCGCCTCTACCTTTGCAAGGCATTGTTCCACATGCCTACTCATCTCCTCCTCGGATCCTGACAGAGGTCGGCTGCAGAGGGGACATACCTGCCCTTCGTCTTGCTTCCTCCGTTTCATTTTTCCAATCCGAGCTGCATGGAGAAACCAGGGAAAGAAAACAAAACAAAACAAAAAACAAAACAAAAAAAAGAGGAAGACATGTCAAGTTTGTAGATCCACTCTTCTCTCTATTTGCTCAGCTCCAAATAATAAACCCTTGGCAGAAATGGTAAGATTTCACACCAGAAAATCCCGTTACAACTCCCTATTCTGATCTCTGTAAACAGTACAGAGTCTGTTACTTAGCACTCTCCAGATTAAACCTGTAACCTGTGGCTGAATACAGCCTGATTTCAGAAAGGCAGCTACTCACGATTTAATAACTAGGAGAAGGAATATCTGCTGCACATCCCCAGGTAAGTTATTCAAATGGTTAAATACTTTCTCTTGGAAGCCTGAAATTTTTTTCAAAGTTGAGTGATCAAGTCACTGAATCCTGTTCTGGATTTTGCCTTCTAAGTCCGAGACCCGTCCACTAACACATCTATTCCCTACACAGGAACTTGTTAGACCATAGAAGGATGGTGTAGCACCCAGAAAGCCTTCGACAAGGTATGTAACAGTCACTTCTAGGACCACAGAGTCTCCTGTACCCTCTGAAGAGTTCCTTCTCAGAACATCATGAACAAGTCAGAGCAGCATCTTAGTAGCAGGTAACATTTATGGAGCGGAAAGATCTTTGCTGTGAAAAACGCAGCACCTATGCTAGATAGCTTCCGGCTCTCTCCATTATTTTTATTTCACTGTTTTCGTGTAGAGGAAAACTGGGGGCTACGCTGCCTTCTTGAGGGCACATTCCGGGAAACAAACATGTTAGGAATCACGATGATTAGAAAAAGCAGCCAAGGTAGCCTGTTGCTTAATCCAATCTCTGGTTAATTTGAACCATCGTTTAATGTGATCAAAACATCTGGAACCAAATCATTTGCATTAAAAAGAACTTCTGTTCTTTATTATGATGGCTTTAGGCAGGTATTACTGAATAACTCAATCACTGGCTGCAGGAAAGTCTCTGTTTAATTATAAGGAAGGTCAAAATTCTGAATGAGAGACAAGGAAAAGCCCAAGGAAAGCCCATGTGATAATGAGAGATGACACCACCAAAAAGCTGTGTTAGCCAGAAATCGTTACTGACATTGTGAGCACTGCAGCATGCTCTGAAAGCCTTCATGCCTGAATACTGTGGGATCAACAGCTCCCTGCAGCCAAAGAGTCAGAGAAAGCCGCTGGAATGCAAGGAAGAGAAAGACCGGGGTACAGGAAAGTTTGTCCATCGTTTTCTAGAGTGCATCAGTTTATAACTCAGTTGGTGATGTGGATGTGCTACAGTTTCATCTGAACACACCAACACGGACCCGAAAGGCCTCTTTCAGGGCTTTCTTGTTGGCTTCCCTGTACTCAGAACTCTCTGGGTTAGGGTATGCTTTCCCACAATCCAGAATTAGGAATATTTACCATCCCCTACACTCTCTGATGCTCCAGGATTAAGAAGGCTTCAAATTATTCCTTGAGCATTGCTTTTCCTCACTGAACAAGACATATTTTGTAGGAAAACTGCCTCCAAAACAAATCTTCCCTTTTGGTATTCTGCAAATGTGACATTCCTGGAATAAGATATACGAACTCGAGCCCACAACAAGAGTGTTTTTGAGACCTGCCACTCTGAACAAGAGAGACCATCAAGTAAATGCACACCACCTTCATCTGTCATCTAAATTTAATTTGCTGAAGCTCCACAACCCTCTCTTGTGTTGGGTACACCACACTGACAGCTCCACAGCCCACCTGCCTCTCCACACACTTCAGGTATTTCGGTATTCCCAGTGGGATATTTTAATAACTTCCCTTCTATTTTGTCTGCTTAAATCTTATTTTACCTATACTGTCAGCTTCTACTCCAGAAGGTAAACTGCTTGACTTCCGGTCAATGCAGAAATAAATGTCATGAAGTGTTATTGCTAATTTGCCAGATGAATTATGTTCCACTTTTAAATAAAACAATGACCCCCAACATGTCTTCTGTGTTCTCTCTCCTTCCTGAACCCCAAAACGCTATCCCTCCTCCCTCTTCAACATCATCCAGCCCTGTTACCAGAAGTAGTCAGAGCTAAGCCATGCTCTTTCTGGTTTGTACTTCACTGCACAAGAGACTTCTGAAGTTCTGGTTTAGTGAATACCTATATCCTCCAGTATGGCTCTTTCGCATAAGTTTAGGATGCTTTTTCCTTGCCTCGCTAGCGCTGCAAAGCCAGCACTAAATAGGGGAGGAGGCTGGAATCGGACACGACTGGAGCATTCTCCAGCAAACACCTGTGTTTTTCTCTGGTCAGATAGGAACAAAGCCTCCTCTATCCTGATCGCAGCCACATCTTTCTTCTCTCACCTCATCCTGTTTTTAAACAGGGAGACGTAGGGAAGGAGCAGTTTAATTATTCTGGTAGGACTCCCTGTGGCCAATCAATTCAGCTAAGTCAGTCTGCCTGGCAAGTTTATTAGTATTTTTAACTTTTTTACTGCCATCCTCCAGTCCATGCACTGTAACAGTGATAAAAGGAAGACAACTCGTTTAGGTCTTGCACTGATAAATTCTTGGGACCATTTTGCCAGAACAAGCACCTGATCTACTGTTCAAATGTTAGTACAGTGCTGGGAACAGAACCTCACTCTGCTCCACCTCCACGCAAGACTCAGCAGACAGCCCCTATCTTGGCTCATTTAGCTCCGCCAAGAAGCGGTCCTTTAAGTTCTAGTGCCACAAGTGAAAAAGCCACTGGAAGAAAGAGGTGTTGAAAACAAATCCCCCTGCCATTTTCATTCTGTGGTCATTAGCAGCAGCAGTGTCGTGCCCACGGAGGCCCAGGGTGCCTCTGGTGACAGCAGAAAGCGAAAGAGAACGCTGCAGCCTAGAAAGCACATCCCGAGCAGCGCTGTCCCTATCCGACACGACACGCAGCCCGGCTATCACTTCCAATCAGCGCAGAAGGGACGAAGCGGCCCCAAAGGCAGGGGGTGATTGTGGCGCTGTCCCGAAGGGGAGCAGCTCAAAAGAACACGCAAGTGAGACCACAGGATTGTTAATTAGTGTGGATAGATGCAATCATTTCTAATTAGCTCACTAATCCCTCTCCCCCTCGCTCCTGTCACAGGAGCATGGGGGGGGGGGCGGGGGCGGACGGGGGAAGCCATTCCCTCTTGTAATTCAGGAAGATAAAAACGCAGCCAGAGGAAGACTGGATGCAAGAAGAGGACGGAGCTCAGGGAAGGAGGTTTTTGCACAAGGCTGACCCATTCTTATCTCTAACTGAACAAAGACTCTGTAGTTATTATTCCAGCCTTCTGCCAGGAGGTGAGGAGTTCACTAATTTTTATTAGCATTAATAATTATTATTAGGCCATCAGAGGGCTTCCAGCACCTTTGAGGCCTCACTTTTAACAGATATACATTACCCTACACACTGCTGCTGCTGCATGTGCATGTTCTCCTTCAGGTTACACTAAACCATTGGGAGTTCAAGTGGCCGTAGCATACGAATGAGAAAGTAGCACATGGAGGTGAGCAAGAAGTGGGACCCTGTGCAAGGGCCGGGGTCTCGGTTACGGTCTCTGACTTAACTTAGGAGCTGTGCTGGCTAAGGGAGCTGCCCTTCCCTTTCCTAATACGGGGTCTTTTGGGACTATGCAAGGTGAGAAGCTGCTTACACGAGAGGAGGAGCCAAACTGCACTTGACAAAGCCTCTACTGCTGAGGGTGCACTGGCCCCTGCCTTTCCACCGGTGCGGAGAGAAGGAGCAAGCTGACCCCCGACCACAGACAATGCTGCCTTACGGGCAGAAAAGACTGAGGATTTTTTCTCACAACAGGCTCTCCCCTTCAAGGCTAAACCTTATTAATGCCTAAAGATCATGTTATTCTCTAGCCCAGCAAAAATTCCTGAGAGAAAAGCTAATGGGTTTTAGTTTTCACTGGTACTCCCCTCCCCAAGCAAAAATTCACCTTCAGGACAGGGCACTAATTACCTCAGAAGTGCTCTTACATAGCATCTAGCAGCGGACGCTATACAAACCTCTACCGCAGCATCAAAGGAGATGATTAAGTTACTAGCAATATCTCTTATGATTCCCTCCACCAGTTTGAGTGGTCCCCCGAGTGCCATGCAGACATCATTAGCAGCTCCTGCAACGGCAGGCCAATCAAATTAAGTGGAAACATTTTTGTCTCCTTTCCAGTGAAAATCATCTAGCTTTATTCCTCCCCCACCCATCAGCTACAAAAGCACATGACATGCTGGTGGTAGCTCAACAACAAACTGCACGGTGACCACCTCCATGGAGGTCTGCCCAGAGGCAGACTTACGGTCACCACCAATACATGAATCAGCTTTTCAGCCAAGTGCAAAAGGAGCTTTGTAAGGACCTATTTTACAACTCTACTGAGAACACCAACTTTGCAAATACCCCTAAATTTGAATCAAAGATATTCAAGCACACAAGAGTTAGCACCTGTTCTCTGCAAATCTACTAGAGGAGTCTTGAGGAGCGGTTACACCTATGTTTGTTAGACCTATCACAAAAAGCTTCTGTGGCTGATCAACTTATCCAAGAGCATCTGATCCAAGGGAACAAAGGCAGCAATGGCAGAGCACAAAAACCCATCTCAAGAACAAGCTATAGCAAGAAAACAGATGGTCAAGAATGAGTCTGTTTCAGACCTTATGTACAATTTGCTGCTCATCTGCCTGAGAGAGAACATTAAGGGCCAAATTCACAGAAGGGTCTCAGTGGGGCTTTCACATTTGCATGGCCAAACTTCCACACAGATGATTTTCAGCAACCTTCAATCTGACACTATTCTCCGAGGCTGGCACATACTTAACCTGCTGAATCCATGTTCTGATACACTAACCCATAGCTTTGTGCCTCTAATTTTGAATGACTACCTAACCTGCTCTGGACTGCTAATCTCCATAAGCATCAATTTCCAGGGTGGCTTAAAGTTTCCAGTTTGGCAACACTGGAAATAAGGCAAATGAAAGAAATACCTTCTTTATCACATGGGTTCGTCAGGAATCAGCACCCCATACTCCCAGGTTCACAAGGACACAACCTCTGCAAAGTGAGTTTAGCACAGGCAAGAGGTGCGAGATTAACTCACTGAGGCTGACAGGGAAGTTCAGATACAAACACTCAACCGAGAGTCTAACAGACAGAACATTAATCTCCTGCTCCAGAGCTTGCAAATGCATTCACCTTACTTACAGTTCAATTTAAGTCAAAGGTTTGACTTACAGAATTAAAATTCTGGACCGCCAGGTACCCATGAACCATGTAACTATCAGGACCTAATCATGCTGCAGCCGGGCCAACAGCAGCTCACAAGACATCTCCCTCTCTACCTTCTCTTTCTTTAGCTCTTGTGGCACTTTCCCAAGTGACCACAACAGGATGACATACAACGAGGAGATCTGACAGGACATGGGCACAAAAAGCCTACGCAGCTGAGATTTGAGTGAAGGACTATGTGGGAGAAGAACAAACACTGTGGGCCCCTTTTTATGGGAGGAGTTTCCAGAAGTGATTCTGGAACTCTGCTGGTAAGAAGCTTGACAGAAATACCAAGATACACTGGTTACAACAATATTGAAAAGTACACTTAAAACATAGTAAAGACAAATGAAATAGATTTTGCTTTGACAGATAGACTGCATTTTCTTTATCCTAAGTTTCTTCAGTGCGTCGATAAGAATATGAAACAAAAAGCCAGATGTCTTTGGACAAGTCCTACATAATTTCTGTCAATGTAAACTAACGGGGATAAGGAAACCATTCTCACAGAGCAAGCTATAAAGTTGTGTGATTGATTAGAAGCTCATTAAACCACAAGATATAGACAAATAAGCATTTTTTTCCCCAAAGCGCTCAAGTGTTCTCCATCTGGAGCAATACTGCTTAAATAACTGTTTAACAATAACATGGCAAAGCCTACGAATACCACAAAGTTATTTTAGTGCAAACAAATGTGGAGGAGCAGACAAGAAAGCAGGCTGAGTTCAGTGGTCACAAACATGAAGTCACATGCATAGAAAGGAGCAGTATAACCTACCCAACTGTCCGGCTGGATACTAGTCTAACAGCATAGGACTGAACCAGGCATCATCACAGGTATGTTCTGGGAACAGCAGTAATCAGAATCATAAAAAGCTACGGTCGGGAGGAACCAGTTCTGATCTAGTTTGACCTTCTTTGTGACCCAAAGCCAAAGCACTTCAGCTAATATTTCTGCATCCAGCTCCCTAACGTCTGGACCTAGTACTGTTAGGGTGTACAACAGAACTGACGGGAAACACCGGCATTATAAGGGTATTATATAAATTAACCAAATGTCCTCATTTGGAATATGGCTGTTAGTTCTGCTCACTGTACCCCAAAAGGTATATACAAAAAGAGTAAAAGGTTCAGCAAAAACAATGCAAACGCTGTACAAAATTAGCAGCCTCCCTTTAGATGATGAGCCCAGGTTCACAAAAACATCCAAGAACAGGGCCCAAGAGGAGTTCCTAGATCGCAGTCTAGACAGATTGTGCTGCAGCCCCACTTTAGGCTGAAGTCAAAAGCATAAAGCACTACTGAGCCAGTTCAGCAGAGCACGCTGTCATCAAGAGCTTTCATTCATACTGAAGGACTCCACAACACCAAGAACCTCACAAGCCTGGCTCAGACTTTTTTTTTTTTTTTAATTTAAAATAAGGTAACTGCACATTGTTGGCCTGAAAAAAGGTGGAAGGTGGGAGCTTAGCCCCAGCTATCCAAAAATGATAAAGAAACAGTTTGACATCACTGACTCCAGAGACCTCTGTCACACAAAACAAGTCACCGCAGAGCAATACCTCAGTGCATTTCAGCTGTCTGAAGTCTCTGTGTCAGGAAAAGGGTCTACCTGCCAACGCTGGCAGCTCACTGCACTCATCCAGGAGCACAGATGTGAGCACACCTGCCAGCAGTTACCTGTAATTGATGCAAGGCAACTCATCTCTTTGTTGTATGACTTAACAGACTTTCAAGAGTTCACAGGTTTTTGGCCCTCAGGGTTAATATTTAAAAACCTCCGAGCTAGCTCTGAATTCAGTTATGTATAACTTAAAGTTATTGGGTCAGTAACTTAATAATAGTTCTATTTGCCTAAGAGTATGCTAAACATGTAGCACTTCAAATTCAAGCAAACTATTTTGGTACCAGTACACTCTAAAGCCTTTTGCTGTTTTGTTAAAGTATCTCTATCTTCTTCTAAATAAAGTGCATCAGCACAATGTCACTGGTGTTATCTTAAATTGTCACAGCAGGATGCTCAAAATTGACAAGCCTCCCGATAGCCCAAACAACCAAATTTTGACTAAATGGTACATATTAGACCAGCTATAAGCAATACAAAATCAGACGACAGAATATTGTTGCTATTTAAATGGTAAGCTCTGACTTCTCTGAACTTTGGAAAAAGCATTTCAACTTCTTCAGCTCAAGTTAAAAAAAAAGTATGCTTTCAGCTCTTTTTCTGATTTACAGAGATGGGACTTTCTCTCTCTGAAATAAAGCGACCTCTGATTTGTTTTTTAAATACCAAGACACTTTTCACTAGAAATACTTGTTTACTCATTGTAAGGAACACCCAGAAATACAAGAACAAAAGTAATGCACCAGCATCTGCGGGTTTGAGAGAGGGAAAAAACCACAAAACGTGACGTCAAATGCACAGACGCTCAGACTGCTGGTTTAAAAGTTTACTGCAAGATTCTGCCATGTGAGCCGTGAAAGCACAGCAGCCTGGCCCCGTAACTGAAAAGAGGGGATTCAGGGCCTGCTTCTAAACTCGCTGGTGGATCCCAGCGGTGAGAGCCGCCTCCCCCAGGAAGCCAGGGCTGAACGCGGAGGGTTTCGCACCAACGCGCCCCGCCACCTCCACGTCAAGGCCCAGGCGAGGCAGGTCGCGGCTCCGGGCCTGCGGGGGGCGGGGGGGGTTCACACAACTCGGCCCAACTCCGGAAAGTTTTCCGGGAAGGGGGAGGCGCGGGAGGAGGCCCGGCGGGGCGGGGGCAGCCCGGGGCACCGCGCGGGACCGCACTCACCGTTCAGCCGGGTCTGCCGGTTCGCTCGCACCCGCAGGAAGGTCTGCAGAGGGGAGACAAGAGCGGAGAAGTGTCAGGGCACCCGGCCCGCGGGCGCCGGATGGAAACAACTCGCCCCCCGCCGCTAAACAAGGCCCGGCCCGGCCCCCCCCGCCCCGCGCATCAGCGGGACAACGCACCGGCCCCGGGCCTGCCTTTCCCCCCCCCCCCCCCGCACCCACCTCTTCCCGGCCCCCGCCGCCGGGCCCCCTCCTGCCGCTCTGCATAGCCGCGGGCGCCGCAGGCGGCCGGCGGGGCAGCGGGGCGGCGGGCCCCGGGGCGGACCCCCCCGCGCAGCCCGGGATGCGGGCGGATACGGCGCGGCCCGGCAGGCACCGCCGATCAGCCCCCAGCGGCCGCCGCCATGTTGGCCCCGGTCATGTGACCCGCCGCCGAGCGGGTGAAAGTTCACCAGGAAACCGGCCGGGAGAGGCGCGAGAGGAGGAAGTTCCCATGGCAACCGACAGGCGGCAGCAGGGCCCAGCGAGCCCCGGCCAATCAGGGCCCAGGGGCGGCTGGAACCCAGGGGCACCTGGCCAATCAGAGAGCAGGGGTAACTGGGATCCAAGAGTGTCTGGCGAATCAGGAATCAGGAGGCACGGCACCCAAGGGCATGTGACCAATCAAGGCCCAAGGGCAACTGGAAGCCAGGTTTCCTTGCCCAATAGGGATTGGGCGCCCTTAAGGCCCAACAGCACTAGCCAGTCAGGGCCCTGAGCCCAACCGCAACCCAAAGGTGCTGGCCAATCAGGAACCAGGGACAACCGCTCCCCAACTTTTCTTGCCCAAATAAGGATCGGGGGCCTTCGAGGCCCAAGGGCACCTGGCCAATCAGGACCCGAGGGGTAACTAGACCCAAAGGCACGTGGCCAATGGGGGCCCAGAGGCCCTGCCCCGCCCCGCCCCGCCATGGGCCCCGGGCGCTGCCTGACCCCGGCCCCTCGGGCACCGGCGGGGAGAGGAGCCCCGGCCTTCCCGCCTGCCCGCGGGCCGAGCGCGGCCTGGAGGCCAACAGCAGCTGCGTCTGCCGCGGCGGGGCTGCGCTGGGCACCCCGGCCCGACCCACCCCCACGGCCGCAACCTCAGCCTGGGGGCTCTGAAATCTGCCTGGCCTTCCCGAGGAGAAGAGGCCCGTGCCTGGGGCGCGGGGGGCACCCAGCGCTGCCACCTCCCCTGTGCTCTTCAGCCTCTTCCCCCTCTTTTCCTTTCTGCATTTCAGAAAACGTGGGCAATCAGACCTGGCTCGAGGGTTTCTCTCCCTCGGCTGCCCCACAGCTGTGGTGGGGGATGGCCCCAGTGGACCAGCCTGACGGTAGGGCTGAGCTCGGGGGTAGAAATTGGGCAGCACTGGCTCCTGCACACACAAATCCCATTTGTTACCCCCCCTGCAGACTCCCCAGACTTTGCTTCTTGGAATCGAACCTACGTTTTGGGTCTTTGCTCTGGTACCTGACAATCTGCCGCTCCTTCTTCAGAGGGAAAACAAAAAAACCCCCGATATGTTGTGCCGTATCAGAAGATGATGGTCAGTCAGCAAGTTCAGGTGCTGGCTGGTAAGCTTTGCGCAGTGCTGACCTGCGTCGTACATCCCAGCTCTGTCTGCAAGCTGAAATGCAGCTGTATTTTCATACATGTGCTTACTTACAAAATCAAAGCTGCTGATTGTTGGTTTTACCCTTTTAATTAATTATGCTGTCTTTCAGGAGGCATGCTCACCGCTGAGCTCGGGTGGAGGGAGGTGAGCCTTTCCTGGACAAGGATTTTAGGCTTTCAGTTATACTTACTCCACATGTTACTCAGTCACAAATATTCTGTGGGCTCAGCTGACCCACGCAAGGTGGTCTCCCTCCAAGCCTGAAATGTTATCTTTGCAGTATGGTGAATGACTGATCATTTGCTGTTGATTTTTCCGCTGGGGATTCAGGGTTGTATCTAAATCTAACTAAAACAGCTTTATTTTTACTCAGAGGGCAGGAAAAGCCCCAACTGACAGGACAGACTGTATCTCAGAGGAGCACCCACCACTGACCATATCACAAGGTCCCGCGTTACACCAGCTGCCACCACCTCGGTCCGATCGGTGTCCACGTACCAAACTCCAGCAACCAGGCTTGGCACAGGGGAGGCAAAGGGATCCCCCCTCCCCATGTGCCGGAGCCGCCCCACCGCCTCCACTGCAGCTCCCTCTCAGCACGGGGAGCAATGCAAGCACTGTGCAAGCCTGTATTCCTGTAGCACTCTTATTCATAAATCTCCTTCTTCCCTAAATATCCCCATGGTAAATAAGCATGAGAACTAAGAAAACCAAGCCACAGGAATTCTGAAAACCTACAGGCCAATAACTCACGTTCTAGCGTGTTACTAATACACTGTATATTCACAATTAGATCACAGATAACACAAGGGACATTCATAATTCCAGCACACCTCTGCATATGGAAATCTAAATTTTGCAGCCCTTAAAGTCACCACCATGAGAGTCTTCTGCTCTGCTTCCTGAGCATTTTACTTGGTAAGCCAGGAAGACTGACTTCTCATTCATATTGTGGCTTTATTAAGGATACACTGAAGTTTTACACAGCCCTGGCACCCACTCTGAGGTCCCTTTACGCTGCCAGAGCAGCATAACGCAGCCAGCACAAGCGTAAATGAAAATCAGGCCCCAGAGGTCTTTTCTCCCTGCAGTGCAGACTTACAACTCCCATTACACATTTGCATTAAGGGCTGCAACCCTCCATAAAATACACTCACAAACTTAAAACACATTAGAGACTAGCTAGACTCAGCACATAGAGGGGGCTTCTGCTGAGAATATTTGTCCTCAAGTATGACATAATAAAAATTTATAGCAACAGAGGACTGCAAGAGACCACCAATTTCACAGAGACTGAAGTCTGGAGGAGCGGGAAGGGAGGAGTGTTCTCCAACAAAGGGGGGCCACGGCAAAAGTCTCTTCCATGCCCTTTCGGAAAGAACATTATTTATTTATTAGCCTTAATAAACAGGCAGGAAAGAGAGCGGGATTACCTGAATCAGGCATTTCTGTATCTTCTGCAGGGTTTTGCTTCTCTTGCTTTGTACCACGTCTCATCGTTCATGCAAGGGTAAAGCGACTTGTGACGTGACACCAAGTTACAACTGAAGGCTATGTGGGAATATGTAGCAAGCGATGGAGGATCTAGCCCATATTTGATAATATAACTAATAAATAGGACAGAGGAGAGAATAATGGGCAACAAATGTACAAATCTGCTACTAACAGGACCTGTCTTCAGGAACACAGGCTTTAACTGGGGCTGCTCGTTTAGACCCCCAGCACTGGTCGTCAGCCTCTCGCTCTGCAGATCCAAACGCAGACCTGGCACACGCGAAGCGGCTGATGCAGGAAGACCTGACTGTCTGCCTGACCCTGGGCGCAGGGTATCGCTGCAGAACACCGCAGGATGCAGGGTGATGGGCTTATGCCAAGCTGGTACAGCCACGGTCCACCCAGCCTGTCCACACGGCAGGTAGAGGCACGCCTGGGTCTGCGCTGAAGAGCACCCTTAATTTACCTGCTGCCTTTCAGAGCTTACTTGAAGCCAGTGGCTGAGCGCAGGCTTGCAGCCAAACAGTCTGGATGTGCGTTGAGTCGGAGTCAAGCGTGCCAGCCCACCCCAAAAATACGGACGCACTTACAACAAGCAAAGCTGTACTTGTGCTGCTGCCTTTCTCTTCTTTTCTTGCTCCATCTCACTCAACTTTTAGTCACTGCATCACAAGTCAAGACCTGCAGGTCCTCTGGGCAGAGGGTGTTTTATAAAACATGCTGGCATGGCTGTGGATGGTCCAAAACCATTTCTGTTTTGGGTGGGAGTCACAAGTCAGTTTGCTGGGCAGCGGCACACCAGTGAAATGGAGAATTTTGGCCTGCTGCAGGCTGACATCATTCACTGTTTTACAAAAAAATCACTTCTCTGAAGGTTTCCCAGTGGCACAGGGTAAGTAATGACAAACATAGCCATGGCAACGACTGAGATGAATATAACGCAACAGAAACCACTACAAAGATTTAAAGCAGTTTTGCACAGCTGTGGTTTAAAGTTGGAGCTGGGAGACAACAGCATGCCTTCGTAGCTGTGTGAGGGACCACGTGCTCCTGTCCCCATGCTGCAGGCAGGCGAGCTGGGGCACCGGTGCAGAGCCGAGAGCTGGGCGCTCACACACAGAGTGCTGCGGGCACTGCGGCGAACTGGCTCCCTGCCTAAGGCTGAGACCAGCGACAGCATCCGCCTGCTTACCTGGTATCTGTCCGAGTGATGGATGTCATCTGAGGAGTGGGGTGACGCTGTCGGAGAATCTCCTTCCCGCTTGATTGAGGCCGACAACAAAATTGACTGCAAGAGAAAGGAGAAATTCATGCCGTGAGCGTCGCCGAGCTCTCTGCCCCTTGCTAAGCCATCCTCAAAGCCACGGAGAGCGTCTGCCGGGCTGTGGGGCTGGCTCTGCTCTTCCTGTGGGACCCTGCCCCATGAGGGGACCAGGTTGCAGGGTCTAGCAAAGTGCAAATGCATCAGGCAACAAAGGGATGGTCATTTTGTCCCCAGGTCTGGTGGCTGGGGGCGGAATCAGTCCCTGCTGGAAATGATGTGTGAGGACCACACCAGAAATTCACACGGTAAGGCGACGGCGTGCTGACGTGGAGCGGTGCTAACGTGCCCTCATCCGCCCCTCTAAGTGCCGCTAAATCTCTCAATAGCTTTGTAAACCGCACTAAAGCTCTCGGCACCTTTGCAGCGCAACTACCTCTTCCGTCTGTAATGATGCTATTTATTTTAATAAGTAGCACAGAAAAAAAGGGCCTTTTAGAAGGTTAAAAAGACCAGTGATATTTGAGACCTAAGAAATCACTGATAAACTTCAAGTAAATAGTCGGTAAGTCTAAATTCTACACACAGTGAACTCTAGCGGGAAAATTACTGCGGGAGTTTGACAGCATCTAAAAAAATGTACGCTGAGTTGCAAGTGAACTTTATTATTAGAAGAGTTTGAGGGGAAAATGCAATTTAAAATTCTAGTTTAAAATATAAATTAGCTAAACTAGGCTAAATATAGCCCAACACATTGTAAAAAATGTACAGTGGAAATGCAGTTCTCCAGATATTTGTTTCTGAGAATCAGCTGGCAAGACTCGACAATAAATGACTGCTCGGAGATGTGTATGTTTGCGAAGGGAAGTGTAGATATCATCTGAATTGGACAGGTCAAGTGTGGTGACAACATTATTAAAAAGCATAATACCTTGGAGAAAGGCAAGTATTCCAGAAACATTTGCCTCTGGGCTGAAATGAAACGTGAAAAAATGTGCATTTTTTGGAAAGATATGAGCAAGTGGGAAAATGACTCAGCATACAAATTGGTTCAGTCAGCAGGATGTGATCCCCCGGGCTCGGACAGCTCTCCCGGTGAGAAAAGCACCGCAGCGCGGTCGGCGTGGGCACGACGGGAGGGCACGCTTGGGATGGAGGCGGGGGAGGAGGATTTGGGATGCTGGGTTCAACCCCACGGGCATGAGCTGCCAGCCTTGCCACGAGGGCAAGGACTGCATCCCTGTCTGCGCTGCAGGTCTCTGCCATAAAACACGGCTCTACCGGCCGTGCAGAGACGTGACGTCTTGGAAGGGGTCACGGGGGAATTACCTGCGGGGGTGCTCGGTTATCTCCCCGGCATGGTCCCTCCTGCCAGCGCCGAGGGCCGTGCTGGCCGCATCTCGGGGCCGGCACGCTCCTCGGCGCAGCCCCACGGGGATGCCAGGCGCTGGGAGGGCCCGTGGGAGCCCGCAGGGCTGGGGGCACGCACCGAGGGCTGCCGCAAGAGACCATTCTCCGCTCCCCAGGAGAGAGACGGGCAGAGCAGGGGGCTCTCCTGCCTCATGTGTTGGCCAAATCCAACCGGTGACTGGTTTTGGTGAGCAGCTCATTTATTTCTGGAGAAGCCCTCTGATAACCATGTGAAGCAGTGTGGAGACTGAGCTCCTGCTGTTGTGTAGTTTCTTTATTTTCTACAGGGAGAACAAGGACTATTTTTGAAGCAGCAGGATTGCACGCGTCCTATAAAATGGAGGGACGGGGGCTCAGAGCCTTCAGGTGTGAGTCGGAACAACAGCCCTGATCGCAGCGGTGCTAACGCCCTTTCCCTCCTCTAATAAGCCAAGCACCCTGGAGCTGGGAGGGTTAAATCCGTTTTGTCTTCCAATGTATTCTGAAGAAGGGGAAAAAATACCCATCTCCCCATTCCTCGGCGACAGACAGACAAACCCTCCCTGCCTCCAGCTTCCCCCTCAGCTTCTGGTAGCTCTAATCCAATATTATTATGTGAAAAATGGTTGGGCTAGCTATGGAGACAGTAAATTAAACGTTATGTATTAGTTTTTAGCGTGTGGTCCCAGGAAGAACGCCGGCCCCATTTATTCCACAAACCTCCTGAGCACCATGGCGATGACCTCTGGAAAAACGCAGGGCTAAACTAATCCCAAAGATGTCAATCTCGAGGCCTCTTCTACATACACTTGCAGTTTAGATTAATAAACTGTCTATTTTTAAATTGTGTGCAAGCACTTCAATTCTAAATACCTCGCCGGCATGTTAAACACAGCGTTAGAGATGCCAAGTCACACTTCCCCTTCACTCTCAGGAAACTTGACTTCATTTGTTTTTCTCATTTCCGAGCGCTGTGCCACACTTTGCCTTTCAGGCAGCCGTGGGCGCAGGCAGGGATGCAGGCTCAGGGGCTAAGGGATTAGGAAAGGCACTCGCCATCAGGGTGACTTTCATTTCTGCATTAGGCCAGCCTCTCCGCCACCCCAATTTTGGCCTCTTTTTCCCCAGATGGTTGTGCTGGGGCTGTTGCTCGATGGCTAAGTGGCGAGGGTGCATGGCCACAGCACACCAAGCCGAGGATTTGCTGCACCCACACCGCTCACTCCCACCCGGGTCCCGGCAAGTGGGGAAGGGGCAGCGATACGATCCCCATCCCTCTCTCGACCGGCATTTGGGAAGACGTCTGTGGAGAGAAAGGGCAGCATTACACATGGCCTCCCAGCCCTTGTGCATGCCCACGCTGCAGGGCGGACCCAAATTCTGCCTTCCCACCCCAAAAATGCGGCGCTGGGTGCTCTGTGTGCAGACAGGCGTGCCGTACGGCCGTGCGGAGATGCTCCCTACCTTGGAACTAGCCGCTTGGGCATGGTGGGAACAAGCCTTGATGGTGAGATGTCCCTTTTCCCCCTGGGAAAAGGCCACCAGCCAGCTCACCCCGCCTGGTTGCCAGTTCAGCCCGGCTCCCCTTCAGGGTGCATCTGAGTGGGGCTATCGGGGCGAGAGCACCCTCCTCCTTCCCCGGTCCCCCCTCCCCTGGCAAACCACGGCTCCCAGCATCAAAGATGGAGCAAGGGCCTTGTGCGAGCGGCCGTGCAGCCTCATATTTCTCCCTTCCCTTTAAATCATCTCTCCATTGGGTAAAGGCACTCTCTGCGGAGGTTATAAACCCTGAGAGGATCAGCCTGAGCATTACACCTGGGGCAAGCTAAATAAAAAAAGGTCACCGGCGCTTTTTAAACATGGACAAAAAAGCCGTAAAATGTGTTTGGAAAAAAAAATCTGGCATTAAATCATGACTTTTTGCCTGGCTTGCCTCATTAAAAGTGGCCTTTTGGAAGGTAAAATTATCATTGTAAGTGATAAGATCTTTAAGAAAATAATTCACGGCTTCTTCACCCTTTAATATGATAGCCGCCACCGGCTAATTTTTTTCTTAATGGCAACGAGGCCATCAATCTTGTCCGAGCCACGTACTCCCTCCTTCCTCCTGCCCCTCCTGCCGTGCCGGGCAGCCATGGCCCCGCGTGGCGTTTGCTTCCCACCCCTTGGAGCCCAGCTGTGCCGTGCCAAGGGGAAGAGACGTGTCTGGGTGCGTGGCTTTACCCGCCGGGGTCTGCGGATCCGGGCTCTCCCTGGGGACGCGGAGGCCACGTAAGCCTTGCTCGTGCTGCGAGGTTCACACCCTGGTAGCTCCCGACACCCTCCATGGACCGTGCGGTTCTGCAGAGCTGGGCTGCAGCGTCTGCAAATGTGTCGGCAGTCTCATTGCAATGAGGAACAACAGAGAGTTTACGTATGTAAACGCACGGGCAGGTTCGGCATGAATCGAACGTGCATCGCGCAGCTGGCGTGCCAGCTGCTGTCATCCCAGTCCATCGCTCCCCAGACCTGCTCCTCCCTGCTCAGGCGGAGGAGCCACGGGCAGCTCGGAGGCGACGCTGGCGAGGGCACGCGTGCCAACACGCCGCCGGCTCCCGACCCGCCGGCGCTCGAGGCGCAGGCCCGGGGCGGCGCGAGGGGAGGGGACGGGTGTCAGGGTGCAGCCGCCGGCCCGAGGAAATGGATGGAAATTGCCGGCACGCACCGCCCCCGGCCCGGAGCGCTGCCTCTCGCCGGCAGCCGGGGCAGGTGTCAGCGCCGGCAGAGCCCAGCCCGTGCCACTGACATTCTGCTGCCTCTCAAGGCCAGTCATTTGAGAGTATTAAAGTGCTGGACTCCTGCTTTCTGATAGCCCTGGAAAAACACAGGGAGTCTATTTTTCTTAAACAATCCATCACAGCTGCTGTCAGCAGAACAAATACCCTAACCCTGCTTTTTATGTATCTATATGGCCTTTTTTTATTTTTTTTATTTTGGCACAAAGTGTTCCCTGCTTGATGCATTCGGCTTTAACTCTGCCGTCTAAATAGGTACTTATCACTTAACATGGAGGTGATGGCTTGACATGTTTTCTGTCTCCTGCCCTCCCCTCCACGGTAGGGAAGCCGTCAAAGTGTTGCTAATAGCTGTTATCACTTGGGAACTGTAACCCGAAAGCAATGAGTGATACCAGGCCTCGCTGCGATTTTCCCCCTTAACTCTGCTAGCCATTTTTTACGTTATTGCTGGAGGATCCCTGACACAAAGATGCTACTATTAGAGCTGAGTTTCCTAGAAGCTTTCGGAGGGTCCACATTTGCTCCCAGGAAAGTTAGAGGTAAAATTATCTAGTGGCTTTTAGCTGGCAGAGATAAAGGTGGGATGGAGCTGGGGATGAAAGGCTTAAATGTGAGAAGGGTGTGAATAGCGAACAGAAATAATGGTATCAGCAGCTTCTGGCCTTCACCGAAGGATTCCAGTGGTCCACAAGCAGAATAAGCTTACAGAAATGCGAGCTACTGATTTATTTCTGTGCATGTTACAGTCACACCTGGGATTGTAATCGAGCTCTGGGTCCTCTTGGGCGAGACACCAGCTACACGGTGGGGAAAGGGGCCCCTTCCAGCAGAACTGCCCATTGGGGGTGGAGGGGGAAAGAGGTCTGGCCAAGGTCTGCCAGGGTCTGCCAGCCTGTCCGGCTCCCCTCCGGGACCACATCCCTCTCTGCTCCTCCTGCGTTCGGCAGCGGTTTCCCCCGGACTAATGGGAGGGCACAGCTGTTCGGCCCAAGGGGACCGAGGGGCTTTGTTTGTTCATGGGGTAATTTGTTTTATGGAATAAAGCCTGGCAGAGATTTTTTTTGGAGTGGCTCTGGTATTTATCACCCCAAACTGGCAGGGAGCGCGTTCAGCCGACACTCATCCTAAGTAATTTTCCCCTCCTTCGTGTATCTGTGGGCTGTTCTCGTGTCCCCGGCTTGGCCACAGCTTTGCCACAATGCTCAGATTTAGCTTTCTAATCTTTCCTTGTAAATCACAGCTACAGAGGGAGGGGGCACAGATATGGTGAGTGACTTCTCCAACCCCCCCAGCAAGTCAGTGACACAAGAGAAGGAGTTAAAACCCCGGGGCCCGCACACCCGTCCCCTGTTCCTACCACCAGACATGATACGGATAAGTTAAATGATTGTGCTAGAAATTTCATCTCGAGCGAGGCAGCTGGGAAGGGCTTAATACAGACATTCTGTCAAGGTTTAAGGCTCCAAATCTTGCTTGCTTCAAAGCTCTTTTTCCTTGGAGGGCTTTAGCGGTCAAATTTCCCTCTAGGTGCTGTAATTCTCTCTCAAACTGCTCAGTGAAGCTGTAAAATCATGGGGGTGGGTGGGAGAATCAAAGGGCTCTGGCACGGTGGCTCGGTTCCCATCTCCGCCGGAGGTCTCGGAGCAGCGTGCTGGCCGCCTGCCTGCGGGCACCCTCCGAGGAGCTGGGTGCGCACCTAAACACACCGGCCGCGAGCATCTGCTGGGCACAGGAGATGGATTTTTTTCCTGGCTGCTTGCTTCAGTGTTTGTTTGCAGCAAGAGCCAGCGCACGGGCTGGACCGTTAGTGGGAAAGGCAATTTGCGGTCATGTCTTAGGAAGCAGCAGTGGAAAAGGAATGCCGAACCTGCCACGAGAGCTGGGATGCTTCACAGAGCCCAGCCTCTTCCCCTTCAGTGGTCAGTACCAGCACTTTCAGAGAGGATATAAGAAAGTTCAGCGGACACTGTTAGGTGACAGGTAACAGTCTGCAGCTAACAGCCTGAAATTTAGGGGTTGAGATCTCTCTGGGCAGAGATGATATCCCAGCTAGGCGATAGCCTGTGGAGGGAGAGCCACAGGCCAGACAGGCAGTGGCCAAGAAGTGCTCTTAGGTAGCTAGGGGGACCTGGGAACGCTGACCCTCAGAGTTACTGCCGGCTGCTCAAGGAAGAGCAGGAACAGTCGGACTTAGGCTGCTCATACACCTCACCAACATGGGTTCAGCTCAACGTGTGCTCCTCTCCTGCACAACCCCTTGCAAGAGGCAGCCAAGGCAGGAGGGGAACGGTAAGGGGAGAGCGTGAAACCCAGGAATGATGCCTGGGGGAACCACATGCTGCTGACAGCTACCTACAGACTCCTGGGCAGCCACGAGCCTGGATGAAGCTCACGGTGTTGTCCGTATGCCCCTGCAAGACATCTCTGATGCCTGGCCTGCCTGAAACATGGCCTCTGGTCATGCTGGGGAGTGCTGCAGAGAAGCTCTGGGCTCACAGAGGTCTGGGGCATGGCTGGCTCGGACATACCTTCAGTAGGTGCCCTCCTGAGTCGCTCTGGTGTTGGGTTTCCCCGTGGTGACCCAGGACAACAGTGAAAGGTTAGTGAGCAACGCCCAGCCCACAGCGGTGAACGGGACCATCGTCTCTAGCTCAGCAAGAGCAAGGACATCCTCTACCCCTTCCCATGGGCATGAAGCATCTCTTCCCACCAACACGGAAACTTCTCCTTGGTGAAGAATTTCTGTTCCCACCCCTTCTCTTCCTCCTGGTGTCTCAGACATGTCATCAGAGAAGGATGCTACAGATGCCCAGGACTCTCTTCTTGAAGTCCAATGCCTGAGGAAGACCTTTCCCAGAGCAGGGCCACTGGGTGTGCTTTCTGCAAAGGAGATGGCCTTTCAGCACCTTTTTGCACCTCTGCCTTCTGCAAAGCACAGGCACGAGGCAGCCCAGCAAGAGCAAGCTGTCATCTTGACCTGTGGGGGGTTCAATGGGCTACCTGGCTCTCAGCAACATGAAGGTCAAGGCACCAAAGGCTATCACAAGCCATGGGGTGAGCATCCAAGCTTGCAACCCGGGACAGAAACTGCAGCTGGGAGGAGACAGCGCTGTTCCCCTTGCTGTCCACAGGCCACGGGACTTCCTGAAGACACCAAGCAGCTATCTCAGGCCCTTCTCCCCAGCCAGAGGCTAGCAGAGCCCAGCTTGCTGTCACCAGCTTTCCTAAGTAAGTGGCAGTCAGGGTTGGATAAAAATCTCATCCTGAGGCTCACTACACAGGTTTGTCATCTGCTTGTCCAAGTGGCTTGTCCACACCGGCATACCACCATCGATTGGGCTCGGTCACTAACAGAAATCAAACGAGGATCCTGAACGCTGCGGAGCTTTCGGTGCTCAGCGCTGCCCTCCGAGCCGCCTTCGCAGAGAGGGAGCTCAGGCAGTGAGCAGACATGGTGGCCGGAGCCCCCCAGCTTGCAGCCCTTGCTTGGCCGTCACTGCCTCCGTCGGCTCCGATAATAGAAGAACTTGATACAATAATCCTGCATTCATCACATCCCATGTTGAGTGATTGGATTTTCTTTGACATATTGCCATGAAAATTGACCCAGTGCAGTGAGTGACAGCTCTTCAGGGGCAGGCAAGCGGCGAGCGAGGAATATGCGTTTACATCTGGGCTTTTATTGCCAGGAGAGATGTTTGCTGGGGCAATGGTGGGGAAGGGATGGGAGCAGAGCCAGGAGACAGAGCATGGAGGGACTTAAATGCCCTGCCCCCAGCTGTACCCCAGGAAGGGCCTTAAGCCAGCACAGAAGCAGCGACAGCCCATGATAGTACATGCAAAGGCCCTAAACGAGTCCGAAAGTGGTGTTAAAGCCATTGGTGACCACAGAGGTAAGACCTTTGATAACACCAGCCTGCACCCCACCCCAGTTCCCCGAACTGGGGAACCAGCCTGCTCCTGCCCGTGCTGCCAGGGGACGCTCCCGAGCGATGGGGAGGTGCAGCCCCTTTCTCCCACTGCTGAGCTGCTGGAGCTGCCGGCCGTGTCGTGGGCACCAGGAGAGGGACCGGCCAGGAGACCTCGCGGCAGTGCCCACAGTCCCGGTGACTCCTTCCACCGGTGCCCAGGATGGGAAGCGTGACACGGCCCAGGTCCCAGCTCTTCCCAGGTGGTGCCTGCCAGACCTCCAGCGATGCCTGGGTGCCTGGGCATGGGCTGCAAGCCCACCCGGGCGTCTGCCCCCCCCATCCCTCCACCTGGGACCCCTGTTAAGGGTGGCCCAGAGGCCCAGCTTGGCCCCAGCAGGACTTTCTCGGAGGCACTTCACATCCTGATGGGCTATTCCCACCCCATGTTGCAGACTCTCAATGGGCACAAAGGGAAAGAGCAGCCTTCATCTCCCCACCACCCTCCTCCTTGATCCCATGCGGTTACAAAGGAGCCTTTAATACCAAGCTCAGGTGAAGGTGACAGCGTGTGCCTTCCCATGCCACACAGGACTTGTCTCCCAGCAAAAGCCACCTAGAAATAATGAATCCTCCTGGGCTGAGAGGCTTTCAAGCTCTCTGAGAAGGGAATGAGAGATTTCCTGATTTCACCCTCTCCCTCCCCGCTCTCCTGGCTTCTTGAAGTTAATGTTCTTAGTCCCAGACGTGACGGGCAAAGGGAAAAGATCCATGTGGTGACAGGGGACGATTGATCTCTTTTACATAGAACGACGCTCCAGTCCCAGTTTAATCCCCTCGCTCAAGGCAAATGGGATTCTTTGTCAATGGAAACTTCAAAAGCCCGGCCCTGCCGCGAGGTGGGCCTTCTTCTTTATCTGGTCTCTGTCAGTCACTCGCTGCGTTTCGCTCCAAACAGCTAATCTGTCTTCCTAGCCGTCCTTCTCCCTCACAGGCGATGCGTTTGGGACCGTTGAGTTATCTACACTCAGACCCGATGAGGAGGGAAAGGGAGGCTTGCAGAGTCCAGCTGCTTTCCTTTGTGGGTGCCCTTTCCAGCTCCTTCGAGACACCCCAAGGCAGCCTCAGCTCCGTGGCTTATCAACGGCGCGTGGGTTTGGGGATTGCTTTCTGCTCTGCTTGTTTTTTATGGGAGGAATAGTCAGGTCTCCGGTCTCCTCCCAGTCTCCCTTGGGACAGGGCATGGGAGACAAGGGTAGTCACGCAGGAGGCGGGAATGCCAAAGGCGTGGAGCATTACAGAGTATCGCCACGATCTTTATTTTCCCTTGTGGGGTTTGGGAAATTGTTGGGTTGACCTGGGAGGTGTCCCTGCCTGCCGGGAACTTGGGTCAGCACGGTGGATCCCCAGCCCCTCGCTTGGCGGAGCAGACAAGGCGTTTATGTGCTTGGCAAGACACCCAGCCCCAAGGGGAAAACCTAGAGCTGAAACGTCAGTCTCCATTGCTGACATCTCATGCCAAAAACAACCCAAAGCTTCCAGAAAAAAAAGGGAGAGTGAGACCTGAAGTCGATTCTATTAAAACAAGCACGAAGACATCTCCTGGGAGAGATGCCCTGCACCTCCCTGGAAGCGAGGAGCCTCCCTGGCTTGGACTGCATCACCAGCAGCGTAGGAGAGCCTGGACCACTTGCCTTTGCCCGCCTTGGTGAGCACAGCGTGGTTTTCAGAGCCCGTGCAATGCCCAGCTGCCCTGCAGTGCTCCCTGCCACCCACTTGCCTGCCCAAGCCCTGGTCCTTCCCACGGCTGTATCGTATGAAGTCCAGCTAACAGTAATGCTAATTAGTAAATGATGCCCTTTGCAGTGATGCCATGACGCTCTGCGCATTTTGTATTTTTGCATTCTGAGCCAAGGGGATGGGAGGTGGGTCCTGATGGGAGGTGGGTCCTGGGGAGGGGGATGCGGCTGAGATTTGGGCTCCTCCTGGAGTGTGCTTCACTCCCCTGAGGCAGTCCCACTCCACTCTTCCAAAGCTGGCATATGGCTCTGGCTCCAGCAACTCCCGCACATGATTTCCCAGGCTGAGCTCAGCCTGCGTGTGATCAGCTCTCATTAGCTGTCATTAGACACAATCTGGAGTCCCGGAGCCCGCCAGGTCCTTCAGCTCCACTGTCCCTCGGCTGCACGGGGAACGAGAGAGCCCCTGTGGGGACTTGACCGCTCCAGCCCAGCGGGTGAACGGGGACAGCAGCATCCCCCAACGCTGGCCAGCCCCCAAAGCACAGCCACCCTCCTGGGAGACACCGAGCAGCAGGACAGGGACTGGGCTGGGAAGGCGAGGGGGTGTAAAGAGCATCCCTTGGCGGGGGGGGGAGCGTGCCGAGTTGTGCTCACTTACCTTGGGGGTGCCCGCTGCCATGGCATCCTTCAGGATGGAGCTCTTGCTGCCAAGAGAGAAGAGAACCGGGTCAGAGTCACAAAACCGCTGCGGCGGGCAAAGGTGGGAGCGCTGTGAGGGATCTCACGAGGTCAGATAGCAAAGCGCATGGCTCCCCTTCCCCAGGCCAGCGAGAGCCTCCTCACCCCGACCGGAGGGACACGGAAAGGAGGGCAGCGCCAACTATTTCTCCAGCTGGGATAAAATGGTCCTACGAGCGGAACCCCCCGAACCCAGACACACAATGCAGAGTCCAAACCCGACTCTCCCCCCCCTCGGAGGCTTGCACAGCTCCTCTCCCAGCCCTGGGGAAAAGCGGGGAGCAAGGCTGCAGGGGCGCTGGGAAGAAAGCCAAGGAGAGGGGAGCGGAGGTGGCGAGCCCTGCGTAGGGTCAGGCACAATAAAAAACCAGGAGGGAAGGAAAGAGAAGGCGATTAAATCGGCGTAAGAGCAAGGGAAAGAAGATCCCTTCTGCTCCAGCTGCGCCTCGGAGGCAGCAGCTCTGCCGGAGGCTGGAGTGATTTGTTAATTCAGCTTGTTCCCCATTTAGCAGGGAAGGAGGTCCCCGCCACGGTGCTCCTCCTCGCCTGCCCTCGCCAGCGGGAGATGCTATAGATTTAATAACACCTTCCCCCCTCCAGACAGGTTAAACTTGAAACAATTACATATCAAAGCCGACATGGCGGGGAGGCCTGCACTGTAATTTTTTGGTTATTAAAGTAATCTCTCTCATGTAAATTCTCCTGCTAACATGCTGCAAACAGCATTAGGAAATAAATTATTTCCCCATGATTCGATTTGTCAATGCAAAGCACCTGCAGCAGGCAAAAGGCTCTTGAAATATGTTGCCAAGCCCAGTGCCTGTGCTTGTAAGTGCACGCCGGTGGGGCGGCTGGCTCCCAGCTCCCCGTAGCCCCGGGGAGATGATGGATGGGTGGGTGGAGGGGGGAGGTTAGCGGGGGGAGGCGGAGGTTGGGGAAGGGGGGGGAATGGAATTGTGTTTAATAACAAAATTTGTATGCAAGCCTGCATCCCAGGCTAAGGATGAGTGATCGGCAGCCAGAAAGTATTAAAAAGCCTCGCTAAACAGATGCTGACAATAGAACAAGACATATCAAATCAGATCTACTTCAGAAACATTAATATACACACGCACACACGCTCGCCCGCGCGCGCGCGCCCGGCTCCGCACACCCGCGCTCCTTTCTTCTCAATCACAGCAATATGGGAGACATCAATAAATTTTTATGAGACTTTTAGAAGATCAACACGGTACTAGATGTGACAAAAAAGCAATGTGCCTGTCATGTTCGCTTTGTCGGGGACACTTTAGCCCCAGATGCCGAGCTGCAGTGGCAGCGGGGAGAAATTGAATTTGGCTGGCTTTAATCTGCCTTGATTTGGCAGATGGCTGGGTGTTATGAAATGAGCAGGGATGGAGGAAGGTGTTTTCTCCCGGGGCTACGGCCCCCCTCCTCTCCCAGTGCCACCGCCCTCACCCCCCACCCTGAAACAGGGGGAACACGCAGTCATCCATCGCCATCAGGTCACCCCGAACGCCGCAGCTCCGCTCCCGGAGCAAGCAGCTGTGGTTCCCGGGGACCACCGACTGACGGGGCTGGGGCATCGCCTCCCTCGCAGCCCCCCTCCCCTGAGGGGATGCGCTGCCGGACGCTTGCTGGGGGGTGCGGGGTGCCCCCCATGCCCCAGCTCTGCCCCCCGTGCTCTCGGGAGGCGGCGGGGAGCAGAGTCAGTCCCCGCTGCCCCCGGAGATGCAGCCCTGGGACCACCTCCAGCCTGCGCCCCAACGCGTGTGACGGGAAGGACTTCCACCCCCTCCCCATCTCCAGCGCCACCTTGAATTTCTCAGTCGCCCGAAGTGTGAAACAACTTTTTTTTTTCCTTTTATAATCCAAATGCCAGGTTAAAAAAACCAAGTAATTTCCTCCCTTTTCTTGTTAAAGGTGTTTAAAATTATTCCTTTTCGAGGGAAAGAGGAAGAATCTCATTAATTCCTCCCAGAAATGGTGTTAGTGCCAGGAAACTTCAGTTTTCAAGATGAGAGTCTCTCTGGTCGGCCGAAAGGCCGTTGGGACTGACGGGGAAGGGAACTGATTTAGATAATAATCCTCCAACCGAAGAATAAAATAACTTGGCAGAGTTTAAGAACCACCCCCCTCCTTGCAATTTAGCCCCGTTCTATGGCTAGCAAGAGTTTGCAATTTGTTTTTATTTAATTCCAGAGACGGGTCAGGAATGGGCACAAGCCCTGGTCATCCAAGTCACAAGACCCTGCAATTTAAGGGTGCCTGCCTTCACCCCGCTAGCCAGCCCCCTGGATTACAGCGGCTGCAGCCCCCCGCGCCTCTTAAGGATGCTGGCAGCGGGCTGAGAATCGAAAGGCCATCAGCAAAGAGAAACCTTCCCCTCCATAAACACCGCAGACAAATTAAAAATGGTAAAAGGGAAATCAAGACCTTTAAAGTTCAAACACTTTTCGGTGCCTTTTAAAGTTTTTTCGCTCTAGGCCCTTGCAGAGAGCACAATCTTTGGAGACCTTGGGATTCTCTTTAATCACCCAGCCAGGCTGCAGTGGTCTGAAATGATTACACATTTACATAGTAATAACCCCAACACTCCCCACATTATTTCATGGCTAGCATATTTCCACTCGGCGAGTGATCCATGTGTTTTAAATTATAACCTGTACATAGGAAATTAGTTACTAAGTACGATATTCACAGGCTCGTCTGACACTTCTAATTAAGGTGATTTACACAGAATTATCCTACGAAATAAAAAAATGGTGTTTTGCTAGCTAATAAAATATAATTACTACCCGCTTTTATAAGTTACAGTTAGTTTTAATCTATTTGGGGAATTGTTTATCTAGTTCATTACAGCAAAACAACTTCTTTTCCTTTTAGGCAACCCCCCCAAAGTACCAAAGAAGACAAGAAATGTCCTGGAAAGACCCAGCGATTTGGGCAGCCTCCTTCTCTCTCTCCTGACGACTTTGCATTTCCAAGCGATATGAGGCTGCTTCCTCGCTGGTTCCCTTTCTCGGGGCTGCAGCACCAGTTCTGGCAGCGCATTCAAGCATCCCCATGTGTTTGGGTGCCCCGCGTCTCTGTGGGGACAAAGTAAGGTCCCTGCTCTGGTGCTGCTGGAGGGCTCTGCCCAGCCCTGCCGCTGTGTCACCCATTAACGTTAACAGGAGCTGCACGGCCAGGTCCCCACACGCCCCGGGGCGCTCGCTGGGGACCCATGGCTCCTCTGTATTAGGGCACAGCAGCTTTAAGAGGAACGTCTACTCTCAGCAAGGCCCTCCACAATGAAAGCGAGACTCAGACTATACCACAGACACACAGACGTCTTTTCACACTAGGCAGGGGTTTGGTGAGGAGCATCCCCAGATGCAACTGGGAATCCCCTGGCATCTCCCTGAGAGAGCCCCAAGGGGCTGTTCAGACCCAACGCTTCAGTTGTGATGTCCCAAAGGGCAGCTCAGCGTGCCAAATATGTGCCCTCCTTACCCACGCTCTTGGGGTTTCTCTATCCCTGTCATGGTTGCTGTTACACACAATGACCTTCAGGTTTGGGTTTGGTTTTTTTTTTTTTTTTTGGTTATGGTCCTGCCTTTTGGGGTGTGCTTGCCATAGGGGGGCAAAAAAGCAATATACAGGGAGCGGTCCCTTATCATCCCCATGAGCAGAAGCTGCCACTTCCCATGTGGAGAACCCAGGGCATGAGCTGAAGGCTAAGTGATCTGTGTTTTACCATGAGCAAGGTGGTCCCTCTCCTTTTCCTTTAAGCCTTTGCTCTTGCAAGCTGTTGTAGGAATCTCAGCTTTCCTCCAAAAGAAAAGAGAAGTTTTCCAGGTGCAGTTCCAGGTGCAAGTTTTCCTTGTCTCCAGTCAGGAGACAAGCAGAAGCTCTGAAGGCTTGCTCCCCACGGGAGATGCCTTGTCAGCCACCGGGCAGAGGACCACGGCCCAGGGTGTGCCCTTGGCACCCAGAGCCCACCAGATGCAGGCAGGGCTCTCACCGACGCCCCAGCCCAGGCAGAAGCCCGGTGCCAGGCAGCTGCCCCAGGGAAGCAGGGCAGGAGCCCTCCTCCTCCGCGCTCACCGCAGCACACACGCTGACTATGCCGGCACCGGGGCATCGCCACGTCATCCTGGAGCAAGGCTTGGAAAGCTCTGTTGTACTTGTAGCTACAGCTCAAATGTTTGCCAATGTAAGGAGACCGAGAGATGGAGACGCGCTCCGAGGGACAATTCGGGCACAGAGTGGTGGCGGGAATTGCCTGAAGTCTCAACGCAGCAACAGCAGGGCCAGGAACAGCCCCGACACTGTGCTTCAGCCTGCCGCAGCTGCTTGGGCTCCCCAGGCGTGCTCAAAGGAGATTTCTGCAGAGCCCCCACCCAGGGCAAGGCAGGGCTTATGAAGAGCATCCGTCAAGGAAGGATGAGCTCCGTACCTGTGGCACGGCGGCCAGCCCCCGGCCGCACTCCCCACACGTAATTAATAACAACTGCAAGAGAAGAAGTTCCTTGAGCTCGGGCAGCTACAGTTGTTTGTGCTGATCCCTTAATGACCTTGCAGCCAGGAGAGGTTTAAAGAGGTGGTAAAAGGGCTGCTGCCGTGCAGCTGCTGTCTTCCAGCTCTGCAACTCTTCCGCAGAACAACTCGCAGCAGCCCTCTGAATTTCATGGGCACCAGCCAGAGAGCATGCAGCTCCCACATGAGATCCCACAAAGCCAAAAGATTTCTACAAGCTGCGGCCAACTGATGTATTTCTTAAAAAAAAAAAAAAAATCCAGTGGAAACAATTTATTTTTAGCTGCAGGACTTGCAGCTCAAACATGCAGCCTTGGGACGGGAGCCCCGGCAGCGGAGCAAGCTGCCTGCAGAGCTGTGCGGGTGGGAATAGCGGCTGTAAATAAGCAGTCGCTGGGTAGAGAGGGAATTGGATTTTTGTGAATGCCAGTTTAAATAAGTGGAAGTGTCACTTGAAGCCTAAATAAGGAAACGGGAGTTTGATTATTTTGTTTTTAAAACTACACGAGGCCAAATCCTCACCTAGCTGCAGGTGACAGCCCCCGGCGCGGCCGGGCGTGATCCGTGCTGGCAGGGGAAGCACGCCAGGATTTTTAACCTGCCGTGGCTCCGCTAGCGGCACCTGCTCCCAGTGCTGCTTACAAGATCTCCTGCATCCAACGATGGGGAAAGGGGCCGAGTGATGGTAAAAATTGCCAAAGATGCTAGAGTCGGGACTAGAAATGCTCTGCGCCTACAGTCCCAGTTGTGCTTCCCAAATGCTCTCCCAGTCAGTATTTGTGAGACCTCGGTGCCCAAGATGGTCAGCTGTGACAAATGTGACCCCGCAGGGCAGCCACCCGCCTCCCCCAAAGAGACGATGCTGCAGCAGAAATGCAGCAGGATCATAAAACACTGTGGCATGACCTGACCATGCTAAAATCCCCTACTTGCTCCGTCCCATTCGCCCCCCCAGCTCTTTCTCCCCTGCCGGGGTTTTTCTTTATCAACCCCTGGTAGCCCATGCCCCTCCCGGGAGCCTCCGCTCAGAGCGGGCGACAGGTTTCTGGGTGAGGATGAGATGGTCCAGGTGTGCAGGGCAAAGCAGGAGGCTGGGGTGGGAGGGTTGTTGCATTTCTCTCCCACTATTTGAAAAGGAGGTGGCTGGAAAAATAAAGAGAAAAGTCAGAGGGAAAGGTCATGTATTAGATTGATCTGGGGGGCACTTTGCTACTGCGGCTGTAATGACTGTTTAATTATTCCCAGCTCACGTGGCAGTTCAGAAGAGGCTCCGCAGGAGGCATGCATCGCTTAAGGGCAAATAACTGACCAAAGATTTATTTCTCGGCCTTGGGTTTCCATGCGCCCCTTCCCAGGGCTCCTGCTGCCCTGGGAGCCAGCAGCAGAGGAAGGCTTTGCCCGCTGAGGTCCCAAACCCCAGCCTGCAAACCCCAGCCCTGCAGTGAGGGAACGGGCTGTGGGTACCGCGGGTCCGAAGGCACTTCGAGGAGCGTTCATAGCACTTTCAGGGCACTGCATGAGCGAGGGGATACATGGCCCACAAATTTTCTCACCCACTCTGCTACCCTGCAAGCCCTGACCCATGAGAAGTGCTCTCACCCACGGATTACGGGCAGCAGCCTCTGCCTCCCGTGGGCTCTGCCATGGGAGGGGAGGAACGGGGCATCTACGCAGGACAGGCGGCTGTATGGCTTGTGCTCTCTCTGCTGGAGAAGCCGTGGATGAAGGGTCCAGGCTGCTGTCATTGCCACCCTCTGAGTGCACGGGAGGAAGCTGGAGGGTCTCTCTTCCCTTTCTGTCCATGATTAATCTGCCACAGCAAGGGGCAGGGACACAAATCAGAGGGGGGATGAAAGAGGATAAATCCACGGTATCAGCAGCACCACATTTGCTAGATAATAAACAGACTCCTCTCCTCATAAATTTTCCTCTGTCCCCCCACGGTTCCCCGCCACTGACACCGGCAGGCGCGGAGCTGGGCTGCTCCTGGCCTTTCTGGTGTCCTGGCCACTGGGAGAGCCACGGCTCTGCCGGGGAAGCCTGGGACCCCCCACCCCGGCTGGCACCCTTCACCCCCTGCACACATCGGGGTGTAGCAGGGGAAGCAGGACAGCACAGCGAAACTCCATCCAAGCTCAGGGGCTTTGGACAGGACGTGGGACACCTGAGCTGACTGCGATGAGGTGAGCCACACCAGCACGCGAAGTGGGTGGGAGAACCACTAAAGACACCAGGCACTCTTTAATTTACTTGGTATTTCCACTCTCCACCTCAGTCCCTGCAAGCTGTGGCTTGTTCTCTCTCCCTGCCCCGGCACAACGCTGTCTCCTCACTCCTCATTTCGGCAACAGCCAGCTCACCCATTTCTCCACACCCCATGTGGGGATGTGACCCTGTTAGCTGCCTCGTGGTGGCAGGTGGCCCTGTGCCCTGCTCGGGTATCACCGAGAAGCTGACACTTCCAGGCAGGTTTCTCCGGTGACGGAGTGTGTTTGATTTAAATCTGGCAGGAGTCACACTGCTGGAGTAAGCTTCAGGTGATGCCACTTCCCAGGCACCTGGAGATGCGTCTGTGCCTTGAATCCGGAAACCCATGACCGCAGAGCTGAGGTCCCACGCTGAACACCTCTGCCATGGGGCGGCATAGGGTGCCCTGCTGCTGCTGTGGGGCAGGACCCGCTCCCCGGGGGGCTGGGGGCAGAGCCGGGCAGAGCAGGACGCTGAACAACCCCTCCTGTGCTCCAGCCCCCCCCAGCAAAGCGACAGCTCCCAAGCACCGGCCATACCCAGCAGCCTGGTTTTGCTGGGGGACGTTGGCTGCGGGGCAAACCCTGGATGCTGCACGTGCTGCGGGAAGCAGCCGTTGCGGTGCCCGGACGCTCGGTGCTGGGGTCGGGTCTCTCCCCGGAGCAGCTGGGCTCGCAGGCTCATGCGTGCGGGGACCCGCACGCGGGGAGAGCATCGGGGGGACATCACAGGTAATGAACGGCTCGGCTGAACACCCTGGGGGGTGCCAGGGCCCTCTGGGGAAGCCCCGGGGAGCCCCGGGCTGGCCGGCCGCCTTCCCCGTGGCCTGGGGAGAGCGTGCGGCAGGGGACGTACCCAGTCCCGCCTCGCAAAGCACTGTCAGGCACTTAATAGTACCTGTCCCCACCGTCTCCCCGGCCGGGATTTATGCCTTGAGGGGTCACCTCTGGTGAGACTCTAATAACACGACTTTATTAGCTTTCTTGTTCCTTCTTTAAGATACAGTAGCAAGGGGGGAGGAGGGCAGCGGCACCTCGGGAAGGAGCGGGGGGCGTACGGATAGGAAGCAGCTGCCCTCGTGATTCCCCTTCTCGGTGACAAGGGGGAGAGGGAGAAAAATGATGCTCCCTTGAAATTTATCATGCACCCAATTACAATGTTAATTGGCAAGTCCCAGAAATCAATTAATTCGCAAATTTTTTTCAATTAAAAATTAAGATAAATCATAAAATGTTATTAAGCAAAGGCCAAACTCCGTGAACTTTTTTTTTTTTGTAGGCATCTGGGTTTTTTTTTAATTTAAATAAAAAAAAGAGCTGTGTTGCCAAAGCCCGATGCCCTTGAGTGCCTTTGCTGAAGCGCAGGGGGCTGTCATCAGCAGGACTGGGCTGAAGACAGATAAAAAAATATCGACCAGTCGGACACACTGCTTCTGCTTTATTGATCAGGCGGGAATTTAACTTGCTGTGCATATCCACCGTGTCAGCAAGGGCCACGGGCGAAATTAAAAGTACTTGGCTTGGAGATGTCGCCTTGATACCGGGGGGTGGGGAGAGAGGGAGGGAGGGGGAAGAAGAGGGGGAGAAAGGGAAGAAAGGAAAAGAAGAAGGTGGAAAAAGAAGAGGGGAAAAGAAGGAAGAAAAAAGACAGAGAGAAGTTGAGGAGCAGGAGGATGCAATGCCTGCTTTTCCCTGGCTGCAATCTCACTTTTTGGCCAGTGCTCCTTGCCGTCTCTGGAGCACTCTCAGGTGTCTACCGCATGCAAGGAAGGGAATCGGCATTTATTTTGACAGGGCTTTGGAAAAGAAACCCTTCTCACTCAAAAACATCTCTCATCTCTTGCATTCAGAGGCTGGGAGACCTGCAGTGTTCACTGCACAAGAAGTCTGGGGAAGTACCTGGCCGTCAAGTTAAAGTCCCCAGGCATAAATCGAGGAGACCTGAGGTGAGAGCCATGACCCTGTTGTGACACATGACAACAGAGCTAATTCGGGTTTTACATGCTCTATTTATCCTGCCGGGCCTGGCAGCACGGCCGCTCACCCTTCCCAGAGCACCCGCCTGCGCTGGCCCCGGGAAGGTCTCCCCCAAGGGCCCTTTGGGACAACCCAGCGCTCAGCAGATCCTGCCGAAATGAAGCAAACCCTTGCCTGGGGCAGCGTGAGGAGCAGCCGTATTTAAACACAGGGTTCCCTGAGCAGGAGAGGGGTCAGAGCCACATCTCATAACTTGCTCTGGGTCCTTATCCTGACCAGGAGTAACAGAGAAAGCCCCTGTCATTTGGGCATGCAGGGACCACAGGGATGGTGTGCTTCTCTCCTCGTCCGGAGAGGGTCAGCAGGAGTCTCTGGTGCAGGCTCTGGGGGGTTAGCATGGGATGACTTTAATCAGAAAGACCGCAAAACACTGGGAAAGCAACCTGTGAAAGGATGTGAAATCCAGGATGCGTCTCCACATGCCTGGAGACATCTCTCAAGGACAGTGACCCTGCCTGGGGTGAGCAGGCCATCTCCCAGAGTCCCACAGCCTTCATGTTTGAGCTATATTGCCAGCTTCTTCCTTATTCCTTATCCCACCAGGCCCGGAGCTGCCTCTGTCCCCCAAGGAGAGCTACCGCTGTGCCTCCCTGCATAAAGAAACCTTGAGCCGAAGCCCCCCCCAGCAAGGTGAGGATGCTCGGTGCGGTGCCAGGAACTGAGGCAGCACTTTCTGCTTCCACCTCAGCTGCCAAGGGAGGGAGGATTAAGAAGAGTGAGAGGAAAAGAGCACACGTGCAAACGAGGGAGAGGAAGCTCCAGAGGGATGCTGAAGGAAGATTTAAGCCTGGGCTGAGGTGAACTGAGAACTGCTCCAGGAGCTGGAGCTGCCACAGTCCCACGGTTGGCTCTTTTCCTCTGACATGAATCAAAGCTGGCTCCAAGTCAGGCTAAATCCCCCAACTGGGCATTTCACCCGCTTTGAAACAGGCCTTCCCACTGCATCTTTCTCTGCCCTGACACTATCTGATTCTCTCTTTGTGACAGGATCTTTAAGGTCACCAGAAAACAGCCCGCAGCACTTTCCATTTGCACCAAGGTGAGAGACCCTGGTGCCCTCTGCGTTCTGGGAAATGCTTCGTAATCAGAGCATCAGAAGAGAAATTATTCCTGGACACACCAGAAAGGTCATTAGGGGGAATCAGTAGCTCCCGAGATGCTGGGTGCACAGGGATGTCTCCCCGCGCTCCTGGTGCGGTGGCAAGGAGCAATGAGAGCTGCTAGCCCAAGCTGGGAACAGCCAACAGGTGGGCATGGGCTTCAAAACACAAATATGCTCAGATTAAGCATTCAATGCAGAGGAAAGAAAGGAAGAGAAGTGAAGAAGGGGAGAGTTTGCACAGCCACGGGGCACTGTGAGAGCAGCGTCACCCCCCATCTGCCCACCCAAGCACATCCCTGCCTGGAGGCACCTGCCCAGCACCCCGGGTGGCTGTTGCACCGTCGCGGCCAGCCCCAGGATGCCATAGCACAGGCACGGGTAATATTACAACATGGCCTGAGGATACTGCTGGCTACATCCGCTAAGCTTAGAAACCCCTTTAAATAAGGGGAGAGAGCTGAGATGGTCCTGTCTGAGCTCACACCGTCCTTCAGCCACAAATTCAGGAACAGAGCCAGCATGGTCCAACCCACTGCTCCACCCTCGGGACCACTCCCCAGCTCTAATGATACACCCCATCCTTTCGGGGAGGTGAAATCGCAGCTCCGAAGCATAGCTTTGCTGCTAGTAATGCAGGGAAGAATCTGCTAGTTGTCACACAGGGAAATAAAAATGCCCCTTGCCAAATAATTTTTTTAAAAAGAGCACTGCATTTTCAAGAAGAGAGCATCTTAAAAGGCACATTTTCCAACCTTCAAGTGCTTGACTCAGCAACTCTAATATTTGTAATGCGACTTCCTAGGTTTTTCTAAACGGCCAATAAATGCTTCTTCCCCGCACTTCAGCCAGGGGCTCAGAAAGCACCATGGACCCATCGGGGACCATCAGCCGAGGTGCGGTCCACAGCTCCTACTGCCTCCTTTCTCCTTCTTCTGTCCTCAAATTCACCTTCCCTCCCACCCCAAACTCAAACCGTAGCCCCAAACCTGCCCCTTCACCACCCAGCCTCCCCCATCGTCAGCAGGTGGTCCTCTCTGCTCACTGCCTGGGGAGCAGCGGGCAGGGTTTAAGGGTCCCCCTGTGCATCACCACCTCCGTTCACAGTATTTACCTGCAGCGACAAACGCAGCGATACACTTGCACGTGCACGGGGATGTGTGTGTGTGCCTGCCCTGAGGGACACCCGTGGGTACCGCTCGTGAACGCTGTGCCTGCCTGCACTCCCCGGGTGGCCCTGGGCTGGGGTAATGCGTCTGCAGCCGAAGCAGCAGCCGAAGCTCAGAGCTGGGGCCATTGATAGCTCCAGAAAGAGTCTCACATTTCAGTGTGCTTTACTGCAAGCCTTTAATACGGATGAGGTGTAAACAGGTGAATATAAATTGAATGAGGATAGGAGACCTGCATCTAGTGCACAGATAAGCTTCATGCACACGAGCCAGGAATATTCATGTATTCTGCAGGGACCAGCCTGGCTGGGGGCACAGGGCATCGGCGTACACAGAAGGTCGCTGTTATTATTTCTTATTTTTACCTTGGTGGCACTTAGCCGCTCAGCTGGGGATCGGCACCTTTTGCTCTCTGAGCCGTACATGCAGAGCAAGGAGAGCATCCCTTCTGCACGGTGCCGTGGGGCCGCTGCTAGCCCACCTCCCGCTCTCTGCTGCTTTGTGCTTGTGCTCTGCGAAGGTGAGCTACTAGGTAATTTCTCTTTGGAGGAGGAATACCAACAGTCTTGCCTGGCAAGAGTTAAACCCCATAAAACCAAGGCTTGTAGTTTTGTTTTCTTTCAATTTATACCCTTCACTTAAAGAGGGGGGGGGGGGAAGAAAGGAGGGGGAGAAAAAAGAAAGCCAGGTGACATATTCTAAGAGGGAGCACCGAAAACGTGTTAAGCACTTCAAAATCTCATATATTCAATCGGCCTCTGGCAAGACATCTGCCTAATGTTAGCGCTTAAATATCCTTTTCCATTTTACATGCATTCAAGTCTCATTTGAGCGAAATGAAACGGTATTATTAAAGGGAGATTTTGCACAAATGGCCTGAATTTGACATGTCAAGTTCAATGAGGCTGTTACATATGTAACACCGAGAAGGGCTCGGAGGCTGCCGGCTCTTGAAACAGCGCCAGTGGCTCAGAAATGAAATTTGCATTCAGAGAGCCTTGCCTCGCCGTGCGGAGCTGTGCACGGGGCTTGGCCGGACCCGCGCAGGGCAGAGGAGCCGTGGGGCGAGCACAAGCAGGTCTGGAGAGATCGGACTCACCAAGAAGACAGCAGAGCTAGAAACTCAGGTCCCTCATTCCCACTCAGCTCCGCTTTTTCAAGGGAAAGCTTGACCCTCCACCAGGGTTGGATCCTCCTGAGTGACGTTCATCACCAGTCCATCGGCCGGTGTCCATCCCCCGGGCACACACAGCCCCTTGGCACGGGTGGGTGCTGCCCTGTGGCTCAGCATGGCTCCTCCTGCCTCGCCGCGTGATGCTCCAGCTGGGTAGACCTTGAGACGTCCCCGCCCTGAGGCCAGGACAGTCACACCCGCACTGCCCGTGGGGAAGAAGGGCTGTCCCTGTCCCTAAGGGATAGCAAACCCCATCCCCGCCAGCTGAGCAAGGGGTGCATTGGTGTGGGTGGGCTGCAACCCCAGGCTCCCGGTGAGCTGGGACCACGGGCAGCATCATCCAGGTGGCTCCTACAGCTCCCTTGTATCTCAGCGCCAAGAAGCTCCTGCGATCACCTGGAGGAATCCCTTTTCCTCCTTCCCTTCCTCTGCCCTCCTCCGAGCGATGCCACGCTCCCCGTTCCGGCGATGCCCGAAAGCCCACGTGAGCACTCAACGCCCAGCGGCGGCGATGGCAGGGGGCAGCTCCTCCACCTTGCTTCTCCACCAGCCTCTCCCCTCCTCTTGGTCTGGCCCTACAGCAGCATCTTGGCTGGCTCACAGCTCCGCGGCCGCGCTGTCTCGGGGGAGATCCCGGCACACGGGGAGGCCCGGTGCCGTGGCGGGAGCTGATGCGGCGCCCGCCAAGTCTCTGGTGCCGCAGGCTCAGCGGGCAGGAGGGGATCTGCCTTCCTAACCCCGAGCGCTGGAAATTTATGATTTTGTTGCAAATCATTAAGGTTTATTAAAACTTAACGGCACAAGCCATGATTGGCTGCATCCTCTTTAAATTAAAAAAAAAAAAAAGACCCTTGGAAAGCAGCCCCCCGGTTCGCTTCTCCCCATCAGACTGATAAGTAACAGCTGCTCAGCCATTTCGGTAACGAGTTGGTATTGGCAGGGAGCGGCCAGGGCTGCCGGTGCCCGTCACGTTTATAGGCCTACATTTTATTTTTATGTTTATTGGGTTATTTGAGATCATTATTAGTTTCTCTCTCCTCTTGTTGATGTGTTCTTGCTCCCGGCTCCTCCAGGCGGGAAAGGTGGGGGAATGGGAGATGGGGCCACCCGCTAGACCGAGCCGCCCTGCCGGAGCCCGGCAGCGCACAGGAGCTCGACCCGCTGGCGTCCCGCTGCCCGCCATTGCTGCCTGCCCTGCCTGCCCTGCCCACCCTGCCTGCCCTGCCCGCCCTGCCCGCTGCTGCCGGCTGGCCCCTGCGTCGCTCCCCTCCGGGACTGAGAGAGACCGTCCCTGTGCAGAGCTGCTGTGTTACAGATTAGCCTCCATCGCCTGAATCCATCGAGTAGATTGAACGTTATCTATCATGCTGCGGAGGGAGTCGTTATTTAATAATTAATAAAGACCTCTGATTCTTCTTCGCCGCCTGCGTGGCCGAGCGCAGCAGGCCAGGGAAGTGAGGGCAAGCTGGGGAGAGCTGTCTCCTCTCTAACTGCTGCTGTTATTTAAAGGAATAATGCCATTCTTTTTCATTTGTCAGCTGGCCCACAATGGCCCTTGTCATGCTTTATGATTTAGGGTTTCCTTTCCTTTCCCATTAAACGCCACCTTCCCATCACTGCCTCGCGCCAGCCAGCCTCCGCTCCTGGCTTGCGGTTTCAGTTTCACTCTGATATTGGCCCAACTTCTTTGATGGGCTCCTCGGAGCACTAATTGCTTCTGTTCATTTAAACCTGTTCACTAATTTGCAGTGGCCCTTTATTAAGTTGGATGCGGCCCAAATTACACCATAAATTACGCTCGTGAGGGGACTGGGTGTCGCGGGGGATAAATGGGCTGCCTGTTCCCTGCCCCCCCGCCCTTCTCCATCTCCCTGTGCAACGCGTGGGGGACGCGGGTCTCGGCCCGAGGCTGCAGGTGCCGAATTTGGGAGCTCTCAGCCTGCACCAATTTGGGGAGGTCTCTCTTTCTCTAGCTAAAGGTCCCTCCTTCTCCCTTCATCTGCCACGGCTACCGCTCAGTTGCAAAGAAGATCCAAGCCGGGCAGGGATGGATTCTGCATCCTCTGCGCTACGCACAGCCACGTGCAGCCCCTTGCCCTGGCACACGCACGCGCGCGCTGACACACGCGCTCTCCCTCCTCTCCCACCACCTGGTGACGTAACTTTGCTTCTAGTCGGCAGTTTGATTCCTTTCCTCACCTTTTAATGACCGGGGAATTCATTAATAATTGAAATAAACACGCTCTTTTCCAAGGCTGCTGAGTTTTATTAAGGCAGGGCCAGGGATCTGCCAACCCTTGGCTGCAGCCATTTCCTAAATAACTGCTAGCAGTTAAAATGCAATTATTATTATTATTATTATTTTAAATAGGGGGACTTTGCTGTGCTGGGGAAAGCAGAAGGGAGCTGAAGGCAGCTGAGGGGCAGCGCGCGCCGTCGCTGCAGGCCTGCTCCGTCGCGGGACGTGAGCGACGCGCGAGCTGCTCACCCAAACGCACGTCCCCGGGGAAAGGGGTGTCTGTGCCCTCTGGGAGGCATTTCTGCCTGGCTTTACCATTGTGGTGAACTCCAGGGAAATGTTTCTGCCCCACTGGCTGGCACTAAATCTCCCGTATCTGGTAGCTGTGGGTACCACCATCTCCTCTGCCACCTGCGGGTGCCCCGGCTGGCTAACCGGGGATGCCGGTGGACCCCAGGGAGCTGCTTACCTGATGTTCAGCTGGGTGAGCTTCTCCAGCTCCTGCTCCATGTGCTCCTGCAGCTCCCCGGGGCGAAGGAGGACCTGGCAGATGGGGCAGATCGGAGCCTGGCTGTCAAACAAAGTCGCTTTCTTTTTGCCTGCGGGGAGGAAAAGAGGGGAGAAAGCTTTAGCTCTGATCGGCTGCCGTCAGCATCGCCTGCGCTCTGCCCTGGTCCCTGTCCTAGCTGAGGTCTGAAACTGGGGGATTTTCTCCCAGTATGGCCCCATTTCTCTCCCTGTCCCACGCTCCCTGGGGCAGGGACCGGCTCTGTTCTGCAGCGGGACAGCAACTGGCACGAGAGCATCCCAGCCCCGGCCGTGGGCCCTCCAGTCTTACAGGGAGAGCAGCAACAGCAACATTTTGGGAGTGACCCTGTGCAACCCCGGCTTCCCCAGTTTGCGGTGCAGGCGGTGTGACTTGGGGCAGACGGATGACACAGCGCTACCCACTGTTCCTATTAGCTCATAACAGTAAATTAAGAAGAGCCATCTTCATCCTCCTCAGCACTCCTGAAGTCGGCTGGGTCGGGATGACCCCCCGAAAGGGCAGAGAGATTCTCCACGGGCACACAACGGTTGGGAGGCAGCGGAGACCCCGTGGCGCTGGGCCGCAGATGGCAGGGAGCGGGTCCAGATGCTCGGCACGGCCACCCCGGCGGTCACCGGGGATTGCTCACCCCATCCCCGGGCTGGGATGGGGCCCCTTACCCTCCCTGCACCACCAGCAGCTCCGCACCCCGCAGCCGCCCTCACCCCGAGTCCTCCGGGGCTGCATCATCCCTGGGTGAGATCTGGGGGTGCCTGCGGACCGCGATCCCGAGCTGGGCTGAGCCCTGGGGCTGCCCTGGAAGCGGGGTGCTGCCTCACACCCTCCTCACCCCAAATCCTCCCCGCCGCTTCCCTGCCCAGCCACATCTGCCTGGCTCACTCCCTGCTCCTAAGCCAATTTCCTCCAGCTCGGAAACTTTACTGCCCCCTCTGTAAGCAATATACAGCATCTATTTAACATAAAATAAAACTCTAAAGCAAACAATGAAGTTTCAATAAAACAGAGAAGCCCGCGGGTCTCCAGGCCCCCCTCTCCCAGCTGTATTAGCAGCTCTGCTCATGAGAGGGCGTGCGGAGCCCGGCTCAGATGGCTCCAGCGGGGAGAAACATGCTTTATAGCCGCCTGTTGTCATCTAACGTGAACCCTCCTGCTGGATTATTTATTTATGTATTAGACATGGATCAAATTGGTTAAATCCGAGTGAGAGGCAGTAATGCACAATAAAGCAGCCGGCGCTGGATACGAGGGGGCTGCGTGCACCATGGCCTTCCAATCAGGAGCCAAAAGGTGCCATTTTATGGCTCCTAACGATGGCAGAGCCCAGTTAAATGAATCCCCATTAAAGGAATAGACCTTCTCAAAGTATAAAACATTGGTGTGAGCGGCTTTACTGGGTCCCTGCTGCTCACTGTATAACCGCCTGGCGCAGGCATTTAACGAGAGGAAGGGTCTGAAATAAGTTTGAGAGTCACCTTGGCTCATCCTTGCCTTCCAGCAGGACACGGCGTACGTGCCTGGAGGGAGCAGGGCTGTCACCGGGACATTGCCTGCCCTTTTCTTCAGCCTCCCCATAGGAGGTAGGGGACACTGAGGCACGAGGGACAAGTCGGAGCAGGCCAGTGCTATGGGGCAACCCCTACCTCCCCAGCTTCTCCAGCCACTGGGAACTCTCCCATTTGCAGAGCCGGGAGGAAAACCCAGCCAGTCTCTCCTCCAGACTTGAGCTGCTCCCGACGGCTCCCGGGCAGAGCCCCGGCAGAGCCCAGGCACCTCGGCTCCTCATCCCCACCGCCCTTCTGCCGGGGAGGACGCAGAGAGCAGCCTCTGCAACTGGGAACATCTTCCTCTCTCCTCCTTCCCTTGTGTTTAAATAATGCCCAGAACCCAACCCAAACCCAAACAACCAGCTCCCGCTGACCCTTGCGGGAAAGGTCGGCATTTCAGTAATTCCACCTTCCTCTTGGAGCTTTTCCACTTTTGTGTAGCGGGGGCCCAAAATAGCCCAGGAGCGTCCCCGACCACCTGCTATTTATAACCCCAACTTCGCAGCAAAACAATGGAACTGTCTGAGTCTCCCTCCCAAAATAAACAGGCGGCCTTTGAGCGGACGGGAAATCCTGCTGGATCCCTGCTGCGGGGTGTGCAGATGGAGGGGTAAACAGGCTGCCCTCCGCCCTACCGCGCTGCATTCCCGCTCCCAGCCCAGGCCACCGCCGTGGGGCCCGCGAGCCCTGCCCGCCTGCCACCCACGGCTTGGGCTGGTGGGACAGGGATGCCCTCGGCAGCACCGGAGGGCGAATCGGAGGTTGAGCATCCCCGGGTCTCTGCTCTCCAGGCAGCCCAGGGGTGTTTGTTTGCTGGGGGAGGTGATGGAGAGTGCTGGACCGCAGGGCTGGGATGGGCAGCCTCGGACCAGGAGGTGCAGCTGCGGTCCCGCCTGGGGACCAGCTCTGTCGCAGCAGGCTGGTGGCTTTTTTAACCCCCTGCACGCCCAGGTCCTTGCCCCCTGCTTGTTCTTCAGGTCTTTTCCATGGGGTGCATGTTCCTAAGCAGAGGTGACTTTGGATTTCAACAGCTGGGGCAACCGGGAGGGATCTCAGGCCATGGGAAGGAGCCTTGCTGCCCTCCACGGCCACTGCCAACCCCAGCCCAGGCCAGCAGGAGAAATGAGCAGCAATGGCCTTACCCACCAGCTACGCCAATGATACGGTGACGAGTTCATGCCAAGGAAGGACGTGGCAGCTGTCACCCCGCATCCCCGTGACAGCGGGGGAAGATCCCCTTGCTCCAGTGAGCGCGGGAGGCTGGTGCTCGCACTGAAGCAAGGGCTTCCAGAGGGCAGGAGAACAGGGACCTGGACACACAGCCAAGTCCCTGACGTACAGACTGCAAAGCAGGAGACAGAAGGAGCCCCGGCTCCTGGCCCAAGGGGCTGACAAACGCGCTTTTGCAGGAGCAGGGCTGAGTGCAAGTGACAGGCAGAAGGGAGGGATCATCTCCCGCGCCAGCAGGACACCTACGCAAGCCTCCCCGGGTCTGCGAAACCCGCTGCGTGCCCGCAGTGCCACAGAGGCTGCCGGCAGGATGCGTCTCCCCAGATCAGCAGCGGCCGCATCCGCAGCACGCCCCAGAGCCCGGCACGTGCCCGTGCTGTAGTGTCTGACGCTGGGCAGCAGTATCCAGCTCCGTGGCATGGGATGTTGGGTTGTGGGGAGGGAGAGGACGGCCATTGCGAGTCCTCAGGTTTCGTTTGTGAATGCAAAGGTGGAGGGAGATGCGTACATCCCGCCTCTCCTCTCGGCAGCAGGGATATCCTGGGACTCATGCAAAAGCAAAGGATGCTGCACTGTGTGCGCAGCTGGACCATGCTGGGGTGTAGACCCCGCTCGAGGGAGCAGAGGGCATTGATTTGCCCAGGGCAAAATGAAGGGTCCAACCCCGAGCGGGCTAGACCTACGCCTGCCCCAGCAGCAAGTGCTCCCCGCTCTTCCCTCCCTGCCCTGTGCCAAACCCGCTCCTGGGAGACCCTGAATGGCTCTTTTCAGGCTTTTGTTTTTTGGCAGCTGTGTTTTTGTTTTCTTTGCCCCTCTCTCTCCCCTTCGCTCTCTGGTTACTCGGTAGGCTCAGCTCCAGTGTTTACCCTCCTTGGCTCTGCCGCGCTTTCCCTGCTGCCGACCCCCCGCTCGCCAGTGCCAGAGAGATGAAAAGGCAGAGCCTTGTGCTCCCGCTGTTTGCATGGTCTCCTGGGCTCCACGGAAATGTTTAACTCCAAGTGTTGAAACCGAATATTTCCTGCTCTGAAAGCAGAGGGCTCGATGCACAGACGCACCCCTGCACGGAGGAATTTGTCCATGGGCTCCGTTGGAGGGCATCTGCAAATGGATCCCAGCCCAGGCAGGGACTGAACCGAACCCTCCTGATCCTGCTGGGGATGGAGGGCCAGATCCTGCCCTCAGTTACACCCGTACGGATCCAACGTAATTCCCCGGAGTCAGGTTTGATTCACTGCAAAGCGACTGCTAACGGGACCCAGGCTCTGGGCTGGGAGCTGGGCTCGGGTACCGGGGATGCGCACGTGGCACCGAATGGGCGTGAAGGCTTGAAGCCATCCCCGCTCCCACCCTGCGTCTGTGCCCTGGGACGGAGGGCTGACAGCACCGCGAGGCGTTTGCGGGCCAGGACTGGGTCACTTGGAAGGGACAGCTTTCCCCTCACAAGCAGAATGGGAAATGCTGTTTTGGAGAGCATTTAAGTGAGGAAAATAGGGACCCAGCCCGCCAACAGCCATGACAGCATGTGATGTATACGGCCCCTCGTCACTACGCAGCACGGAGTAAACGGCGCTCCCAAGTCACTCTGAACGAGCAAAGTTTACAAGGCGAGGGCTCGCTCTGCCCAGGAGCTCAGCAAGTTGCCAAATGAATGGAATAAATGGTTTATAAATTAATTGCTGAGCTCTGCTGATGGCTTATTGCACAGCCAGGTGCCTCCCCGGGGACTGCCACCGCGGGTGGCACAGGCAGTGGCAGCGGGTGGGCAGCGCTGATGGGGACACGTTCCCTGCTGGGGCTGCGCTCGCTCTTTCCTAATGGCCCTTCACTGGGCAGAGCCCAGGGCACCTGCCCAGGTTTCAGGGCATCTTCTCCCCACGCTGTCCTTCCTCGTGGCCGTCTGAAACTCGTCCCCAGGAGGACCGGCTCTTCTCTCCCGACTCCCGATTTCTCCCGTCTCAAACTGTTTTCCACTTGTCTGAGTACCAAACTCCCCCTCCTCCGAGATGCCTCCCTCCATCTCGCCCTCCTATTTCCTCTCTCTCCCTCTTAAACACTCCATCATTTAAACCCAATCAAAGCCAGTTGATCTGAAACTCTTCTGAATAGAAATGACCCCATGCTGGGGCCCCGTGGCCCTGTGCGCCGCTTCGGGGGCCGCGCTGAAACCAGGTGGGTGGTAATGGAAGTGCTGACACAGGCTCCTTGACAGCATCGCCACTGCCAGCGCCTGTAATAATCCCTCCCGGCTCCCCCGCAACTCGGTTTCCGCGGCGATTATTTTCCATTCGATGATGGGCTTGCTGTTATTTGTGTACTGATAGCAGATATCTCGTGTGACAAGCCTCCTTTCCTTCCAGCTCAAAAAACAATAATTCAAAGAAAGCCCCATATTAGCTTGGAAATAGCCAAACACTCGCTCTTCTCCTGGCGAGCCCGCGCCGCAGCCGACGAGGCTCGCAGAGCCCTGACAGTAAGTGGCAGCCGAGGGGCTGTGCTGCAGCCGGGGGAGGATGACAACGGCGGGGCGAGGAAGGCAGACGTGTTCATGTGTCAGTGCAGAGCACCCCAGAATAACAGCAGAGGCAAGAAGTATTTGGTAATAAAGTGAGGGAGCCTGAATAACGTTGTTCATCGCTCTCCCACGTCCCTGCTATTTACTGGTGTGCTCCCAGTGCCGTGCCTGTAGGGCCGCATCCTGCCTGCCGGGTGCCGCCTTGGATCCTGCTGGTTTTGACTGGGGCCAAAAGAAAAGTGGCCCCCAAAAACCTGCACAGGGGAGTGGCTCGAGGTCAGGGCATGTCCGGCTCCTTCCCGCAGGCTCTTCCCCTCCCGCGGGCTCCTGCCCGGCTGTGTGAGATGCAGACCTCGGCCATGCAGGATGCAGACCTGACCTCGGCTGTGTGGCATGCAGACCTCAGCTTGCTGCCCGGGACCGGGCGCCCTGGATCCTGCCCCTCCTGCACTTGCTCTGCACAGGGTGGTGGAGAGCCAGGCGCCGGGGACGGCAACGGGCAGTGAGGTGACTCCAGGTTCGCATGCTGTGGCTCGGTTCAGCATCTGGCCGTAACCGCACTCACAGCATGACCCCGCAGTGCAGCGAGCGCATCCAGATCACCGAGGAATCATCCTGCACCGCACGGACCTGCCCTTCCCTGGAGCACGTGCGTTTTGGAGGTCCGTGCACGCAGGAAGGCAGCAGGCGTCTGGAAAAGTGATTTTTCATGTAAGAAAAGGCTTTTGAGGAGTCACTTCTCCGCTCCTGCATCACAGCGCAAAGCTGCCGCAGGACACCGCAGAAGCCGGACTCGGATTGTGCTGGGCACGGCACGGGCATGGGGCCACTCCTGCCTTGAACCCAGCAGAGAGGGGCGCGGGCTGGCTGACAGCCGTTTTTATACAGCTGGGGTAAGAGAGGCACAGATGGACCCAGGGACCTCTACAACCTCATGAGCAAACTGGGGCGCAGCGAAGAGGAGAACTCGGCCCCCTGCATCCCCGCCGAGGGCCTGATCCCCAGCACTGCTCCCTGGTAGGGTGCCCAGGCTGCCAAGCAGCTTCGCAGATATACCTGCTTCTCCTGAGGCTAAAAACTATGGAGGGATCTGAGGCAGAAGAGCTTGCAAAATATTGATTTCCTTCCAAAGAAAAGAGTTGCTCTTGTAGCTCTGTCTCCTGGCAAGCTGGCTACTGGAGAGGACTGGTGTAAACTGGCGCAGCGCAGCTGCCAAACGCCAGCTGGGGATCCAGTCCCGGGTGATCCCATGGGTCGCTCGGTAAAAATGCATGTTCAAGCAGCACCCTGGGCTCTTCAAAAGCTGTTACACGTCCCGTCGGGTCCGGCACCACGTTTCTCGTGGGAGCGGGCAGCCCAGCAGCAGGGAAAGGCGAGCAGCCCCTCCGAGCATCCGACCCCGCCGCTTGCGATCCCGGCCCCGGTCCTCCATCTGCGGAGATCACAGCTGCCCGGCGCAGGGCAGAGGAAGATGGATTGAGCTGGGCAATAATTTAAGAAACTGAGTGAGTCTGTACATCCAATCACTTTACAAATCAGGGGAAAAGGAGAGAGGAGGAAAGGCAGGAGGGGGGGAGAAGTGAAAAGGCCGCGCAGGGAAATGCATCACAATTACTGTCTCGGCTCTAATGAGGAGCCTGTCATGAGGCTGTCATCCTGCGGAAAGCCACCTACTCAGAAAGATTCAATAAAAAAGTAGCAGAGAGATAAAAAAGAGATATATTTCAGCCCTTGCTAATATTCTTTTCATTTGTCCCAGCACAAAATAAGATACTGCACTTAACCGGCTCGGTTAAAATGAAAAGGGGGGGGGGGCGGGAAGGGAGCAGCATTGATCAATACCACTAAAAGCCGGGAGACACGGTGATGGAGTGCAATTTTTTTGTCTGTGCTGAAGCATAGCAGAGGCCCGGGCGGGGTAATTTATGATTCGCACGCACGCCGGCTAACTAGAGGCTGACAAGACAATGAATCCTCGATGAGAGGGCCGCGGGCCGCCGGGAGAGCTGGAAAGGGAGAGTGTGACAGGGACCTGGAAGGGAGAGGGGAAGAGGAGGGCTGGGACGGGCTGTGGCCCTGTCTCCCCACGGCACCGCTCCTGGGCTCAGCACGGCTCCGCAGAGCCGAGCAGAAACACCTCCCCGGGCTTCACAAGAGGAAAACAGAGGAAGGCCGAGAGCTGCACTGCCTCCGTCCCTGCCCTCCTCCCTCGCGGCTCCCGGCAGGGCAGGCTGCCTGTGCTGGCTTCCCCCGCGGAAGCACATCGGTGCCTGGCCGCGACCCACGCTGGGCTGGAGATGGACCGAAGCAGGACAGCGGGGAGCAGGGACAGAGACAGATGATCCCTTCTCCACCCCAGCTTCTCTGATGGGTGCTGGTGTGAGTCTGGGCAAGCTCAGGACCACAGAGCTGGACCTTCCTGCTGCCACCCACCCTCTGCCCTGGCAGCAAAAGTGGAGCCTCCTCCAACCCACTGCCTCGTCTCCAAAACACACAAGTGCTGGGGAGCAGCTGGGTCTCCCTGGCATCAGCGGGGTCCCTGGCTTCAGCGAACATGGCATGGCAGAAATGCTCCTGGGGGCATCCCACAGCTCCGTCCCTCCAGCCTGGGGCACCTCCTGCAGCACGATGCACCTCCTTCTCCCACATCCTTGAGCTGCCTTCCATCCCATGGATCTTGTCACACCACGCAGCCAAGACTGGCCAGGCTGCGGACAAACCACCCAGAGCCAGTGGGACCCAGGGACCATGCAGGCAATTCTGCAAACGCTGTGGCCCACAGCCAGTTCTTCCACAGCGGGGCTTGCGAAACAGGCACTGGGACCCAGCACGCTCCCCAGCAGGCAGGCAGCCAGGCAGGAGACCCCAGGGCTCTCTCGCTGCCTGCACCGTGTGTGCAGCCACGGCTGGACCAAGTGCAGGGAATGGCTCTGCCTCCTCACCATCCCTCCTCCTCCTCCTCGGCCACCCGGCATGCCTGGGGTCGTGCACCCAGGGGTGGCAGCTGGATGACATTCACCAACAGGCCTGGCCTCTGGCCCTGTTTGCTATTACAAGGGTCACTTTTTGTCCCTTGCTGAACCAGTCCCCCAAGCTGGGGATCCTGCTGGCCCAGTGGGAGAAGGCAGAGGAGGAGCTGCGTAGCTGCATCGCCAACGCGTGCCTTGATTATCCATGCTCTGCATCAGTTCTTGGGATGGAAAGACCTGGAGCAAAATACCTTCTTTAGCTGACAAAAATAATGGCAGCGGGAACTGGAGAAGGTGGGAGTTTCACAGGAACATCCCCGTGTCTGGCTGGGAGACCCCAAAAGCGTCCAATGTCCCAGACGCTTTGGGGTCTGCGCCATGCCCTGACTGCTTCATCCACACCAGAACTGGGACGCAGTCGTGAGTGGGAGCGACAGCCCTGCACAGGGGTGGGGGAACGCCGGAGGGGCTTCTCCCTCCCAGCCTTATCCCACCGCCACACATCCCAGCTCCCTGCAAAACCCGCAGGACGACCCCGCACCGGACTGCAGCTGCTCAGCTCTCGCACGCCACGTCCTCCTGCTCCTCCGGCTCCTCGGCAAAGGATCTGGCCGCATCCCGAGAGACAGGATCGGGCTGGAAATGGGTCTCTGCCTTCACCGTTGGCAGGGACACAAGAGCCTGAGGACCACCCCACTGCCAGCGGGCCGGGGGCTTGCTGTGGGTCCCCCCACAGCCCAGCGAGGTGCCCTGAGAGGGGCTCCAGCCCCATCCTGTCCCCGCAGCAGACGCTCGCAGGCAGCCACGCGTCTCCATGCCCTTGACTTGGAGGGCAGCCTGTTAAGTTGGTGATATACTGATCCGTCTGTAATTCGAAGGGGTGATGGGGTAGAGTCTTTCCCTGCCTCCCACCCACTCCCTCCCCCCACTTTCTGGCTCCTCTCCTCTCCTCCCTTGGGGGTGTGTGGGGCACATATCGAAAACACAGATATTGAACTGTCAAAACTATTTCCTACAAGAAAATAGATTCATCAGCTTGCAGCACGCAGGGTCATTGCCACATTTTCCCCTCGCGCCAGCACCTGCACATGCCGGCGCATACCCAATGCCTCTTCGCAGCACCGGCACTTTAGCTTGTAGCTCAGGGCCCTTAAGTGACTTTGAGAAATGGATAATCGATTATAATTCCACGGGCCTCTCTGCAGATTTATCCAGAGAATGTATAAAAGCCAGGGCTTGGGAGAAGCGGGTCCTTCTGGCCAACACGTCGATTGCCTGCGCTCTCCGTGTCCGGCTTGGAAAATCGCATCCCGAGCACGACTCTGTTTAATCCATCAGTACACAATCAATGCACTCTGTAATCAACTCTTGATCACTTAATTTTACACATGTTGGCTGAATCCCTTTGTTTAATCACTAGATCAGGCCGCCTTGTTGCACTGCCCCCTCCCTGCTTAACCCTCCCTGACCCTCGTCCCCCCCTCCCCAGCACCACCAAATGCAGCCCGGAGCCTTCATTTCACCTTGAGGAAAAGCTCCTGTGAATTTAGAGAGCCCTGAGATGGCAAAGGAAGGGCAGAAAGGAAAACAGGGGGAGTGAAAAAATAACGCCCGAGAGAAAGAAAATATTTTCCCTTCTGTGTCTTTCTAGAGCTTGTCCCGGCCATTTCCACCCACATCACAGAAGTCTCCACTGGGATTTAAAAGGGGGCTGGATGCTGGGATACACGCACTGAAGGCCTGCAGCATCCCAGGGAGAACGGGCACATCGGGGCGTCACTGGGCAGACACACCAGCACACGACGGGCACCCATCACGCGGCTCCCCCGGCTGCATCCGGCCCCTCCAGCATCCTCCCCACCCCGTTATTATTTTGACTGTTTTAGCAGCCGAGGCCATTACGAGCATCGGTTCTTGATCTTTCCCTCCCAGAGGCATCCTTGGGAACATCGCTCCCATCTCGCCGGGGTTCATCTTCCTTTTTATGGCAAGAGCACGACCCGTGGGTTGCGAATGCATGTAAACGCAGCTATTTGGCATTTTTAGCGTGATTTGTGTCGCTAGCCTGATGCCACCTCACCCTTCGCACGTGCTTTGCCGGCATGCCAGGGTCAGCATCTGGGGGATGCTCATAGGTGGAGATGTCTGACCGCACGACATTGAAATGCGCTGGGATTTTGCATGCGTGCGCCTCATCCTGCTGTCGAATAACCCTTTCCAAGAAGAGTTTGTGGCATTTCAGCTGTGTGCTGAGAACCTGAAGGCTCGGAGATAGGGGGACCACGTACTTGCAATCCAAACATGGACTGTTTTGACCGGCTGTGTAGGTCAAGCAGCACGTTCCTCCTACCCAAGCAGTGCAGTGGTAATTCATAACCTGGTTAAAAGTGGTAATTCATAACCCGGGTAAATCTTCCTTTTTCAAGAGGCCTTGATGCCACCTTTAATTTGGCACGTGGAGTAACTGCTGCTCACGCTTGAAAGAATAAACGATGGGATATGCTTGAACAAGAGGGATCTGGAAGTGCAATTGCCAGGGGAGCGTGCAAATGTTAGCTTTGCACAGGAAACTCGCACAAAACTGCGTGTTGACACCAAGAGGCCAGTTGTAGGACAAAGCAGGCGCGGATGTTTAAAGAGAATTCCAGTTGCTATCCTATAGCAAATAGTCTTCAAAGAGCCCCTGGAGCTCTCGGCTTCTCAGCATGGAAAGAGGAGCTTGTACAAGATGAAACGCAAATAAATAGTTTACCATAGAAAAGATATCCAAGGCAAAGAGTGAGATGCAAGTTTTAGATCTCACATTAGCCAGCTGGGGTTTTATTGGTCCCCAAGTAAAAGCTGCAAATAAAATACAAACCTAACCTGCATATTGTCAAACTACATTTAAAAAAAAAACAACAACTTAATTGCACTCAAGAGCACCAAGGGGCGAACTGGTGCACGGTGCATCACAAGGCAGCCCGCAGAGCTGTTAGTAAAGTGTAAATCCAAGAGCTGGACAAGTGGAGCCTTTTACCTTGGGATCTGCTGACAGGCACAGATTACTTCGGCTTTGCTAACGTAGCTCATTCCTGCCCCAGAAACTCTCGGTAAGGGGTTAGTAAGAACAGAGAGCACAGAAAGCTCTCTCCTCTGCTCACACGGACATCGGTGCCAGGGAGGAAGGGTGGGTGGGATGCTGAGACCCCGTCTCCTTGTTTCCAGGCTCCTGCCTGGCCGTAGGGAGTGAGGGTGATGCTGCACTTCAGGGAGGCACAGCCCGGACGATGGGGACAGCGGCTGCAGGGAATGGGTGAGCGACCAGAGCTTCTTCCCCTCCCGTCCTGACTGCGGAGGGCTCCCAGGGCATCCTGTGCTGCCTCTGCAGCGCTCCTGGGGAGCACGGGAGCAAGGGCAGCTCTTCCCTCCGCGTCAGGCTCTCATCCCTCCTGTGCAGAGCTTCGCTGCTCTTTCCATCCACTTTTCCTTTCCACTGCATTCATTCTTTAAACCTTAATATACGCTGGTATGTTGACAACATCAAAACTAGCCCACCTAGCTTAGTTTAAGGAGCTGCTCTTCCCAGCAGATCCACGCTTGGGATCTGGTCCGGGCTTCACCTGACCACAGTCTGGAGGGCTTTTCCAGTCTGGAGGGTCTGCACTTGTTCAAGGTGGTCTGACTTCCACGGGAACAGGCAAAGCCAGACCAGGCCACTCTGTCCCCGGAGTCCCTGGCCAGGGGACCAAAGGGCTACCCCGCCTGGGGTCTGCCACCAAACCAGAAAAGGGACAACTTGCTTTGGCCAGGGGTGATGCTGGGTTGTACGACAGTCGCTCTTCAGCCACCCCTTCTGCCCATCCCTACCCCTCCTCCTTGTCCCCTGGCACAACACGCGCTCTTTGGGTTGGGGTCCTGCTGTGCAGGAGCAGGGCAGGATGAGGCCTCTCGGTCACGTCCAGGGGACCAGGCAGTATCTCTCCTGCCAGCACTGCTGGGGAGAGGGTTGCAGCAGGCGAGCTGCCCTCACACCCTACGGAGCAGACCCTTCCCATGGCCAGGCAAACCCCACACAGATTTATTTGCTGCCTCCAGACCACTCTCACAGGCACATCACGGGCAGTCAGGGATGATGCCCTGCCCCGGAGAGCTAAGTGCCCAAGCAGAGCGTGCAGGAGGGGAACCCAGGCAGAGACGGGATGCACCCAGGTTGGGAGAAGAAGATAACAGCAAAGCTGGGGACGGGTTCACAAATCCTGGCCCAGCAGCAGTGAACCCTCCAGGAAGAGCAGGAAAGACCTTGCTGCCAGCCACCGCGGAGGAGACCGAGCACAGGGCTGGCGGGGAGCCTCCCCCACTGTCACCCACATGCCAGCACAGGCAATGACAGTGTCACATCCCTTCCGCCGTTTTCAGGTGGAGGGAGGGAAATAAGAAAAAAAAAACCCCAAACAACTGCCAAGGACTAATTAATATTTAATTTACTGCAAAATGTACTTATTATTCCCAAGTAATTGGCCGACTGCACAGCTGTGACCACTAATGAATAGAGGGGGGACAAGACGCAGGGACAGGAGGCGGGCGGGGGGAGCGCAGCGGTGGTGTTGTCTTTGATCAGACCCTGCTGCCTGCCTTTAATGTGCATAACAAGAAAACTTAAACAGCTTTGATTTTTTTTTTTTAAGATCTAAAAACGGCCATGACGCCACTACTGGATTGCGTTTAGCTTATTGCACTGTAATCGCCCTATTATCGCTGCAACTTTAACGAGGGGGGAAAAAAGGACTTTGGAAGATGGCATTTGCAAATAGGTTGTTGAATAACATTGCTGCTAAACACAGAGGAAACAGGCGAGTCCTGCTTATTGTGATTCCTCGCATAGATTGCCAATACCTGAGGCACTCAGCATCCCCGTCTCTATTGCCGCTTTTCGCTCCGTGATTGAACTATTGGCTCATTTAACTCTAAGGACGGGAAATTTTTTTTACTTGCTAATAGAAGTGTGGCTCGGCTGTGGCCCAGCGTAGATTTTTAGATCAGTTTTTCCTGACGGCTTATTCTGCGGAGAGAGTTAATTTCACCCCAGTGCAGAGTGCTTAAGTGGGATTTAAGTGGCGCGCGAGTCTTTCGCTGACCCCTTCGCACAAGGTGAAATCTGCCCTGAGAGCCTCCCCTCCCCGGAGAGGGACGCTCGGCACGAGGCGGGGACACATCCTGACGCTTCCGCCTCTTAACCGGCTGCCGGGATCTGGCGTTGCGCACACAGCCCTGACCCGCGGGCACAGCTTCTGCGGAAAGGGACGCCCTCATCCCCCTGCCCCGGGGTGCCTCGGCGATGCACAAGGAAATGCACGCTCGCTATGCGGAGGGGATGTGGAGGAGTGTGGGGAAGGGACTGAAAGTCCCGGTTTCTCCCTCTTTCTGGGTCCTGACCTGCCCAGACCCTCGCTGTTCCCTCCCACCATGACCGCAGTTGCTGTAGCCATCGCTTTTTCCCCAGGAGGCCGAGAAGACCAGGGCTGCCTTCCCCTTGCCCCGAGCCTCACCCCTCCTCTCCTCCACCGCATCCCCCACCCCAATTAAAGGCCTGGCGGTGGGTCCGAAGGCTCCTTCAGCTTTACGACGGCACCGAGACCTCAGGCCAAGTTCCTGTCCCGCTTCCACGGGTATAAATCCAAAGCGACTTCATGGACTTCAACGGCGCGAAAGCCAGATCAGCACTTGGCACCTCCGCGCCTCTCGGCATCCAAGTCTGTCGAGCGACGGGCCGGGAGACGTGCCGTCACGGCCGCCCGCTGCTCCCGCCCCGTGGCTGGCTCTTCCCTCCGGCTAAAGCAAACAGCTCATCAGACACCGTCCCGGGGAGGCTGCGCCATGGCAGGCGGCCATGGCACACAGCAGAGGGGGGGAACGGCCCCGGCAGGGGAGCGGCTCGGATCATGAGAGCAAAGAGGAGACGGAGCACATGCACCCTGCGAAGCCATCGCGCGGCTGGAGGGAGATCAAAGAAGGGCGGTGGGAAGGATGAGGGGTTGGCAGAGCTACGCTTGCAGCTCAGCGGAGCGAGGAGCGATGCCCCCGACCTGCCGTGGGCCCCAAGTCTCTCTGTGCAGGGACCTTGCGCCGAGACGGTGGCCTGACACCTCTCCGTCCCTCTGCAAGGGACCGGTGCTGGTGGCTTTCCCACCCGGGGGGGACAGAGGCAGAGCAGGCTGGTGCGTGCAGCTTTCGGGGGGGGCGGACCTGCTCTGCGCAGTCTAACGTGTAGAAGCACAGGGAAAAGGCAGGGTTGAGCTCGGGAAATGCATCCCCATGGGTCATGCAGCCCCTCCGATGGAAACACGTGAGCATCTTGCCGCTCACACCTAAGCCTAAAAAAAAAGGTTGAGCAGGGCAAAAGGAAACGCACAGCTGGGAGCACACGCCTGCACGTAGCTTTTCCCATCTGGAATAAAAATACCTGCATCTGCTGCAAGGGGAGCAGCCGTGCTGGACATGGTGCTGGCACAGCTCGGATGAGCTGGCACTGTCACCCCCAGCCTGCCAGCACAGGCAGGAGCTGCTGCTGCTGCCGCCACAGCCAAGATTAAAGGGTGGCTCTTGCTTCACCTTCCTTCTTGCTTGATTTATAAACCGTCCCCTTTGAATCTGCTTCAGCTTGGAGTTTAGCTTGGAAGTTTTCTTTGAAATGGGAAGAGAGTTTTTCTCTGAAACATCACACCGCTTATTAATTTTAATAAATGGATTTTTTTTTTTTTAAAAGAAACCACACAATAAGAAACTCTGGTCTGTTTGTAGGGCCGTCGATGCGTAGGAAGCTGTGCAACCCCCCCTGCCTGCACGAGGGCAGGACCCTCGCGTCAAACTCCTCGGGGAGCCGCAGACCAGAGGATGGGCTGGAGGGGCTACCAGCTCATTCCTATCACCCGTGGGTGACCACCACAGGCAGAATCGGCCGAGAACAGCTCCCCCCTGCAATGCAGCCCCAGCTGACACCCAAAACAGCCGCGTTTGGCTTGAAAGCAACTCCAGCTCTACTTTTTGATTACACGTTCCGCATTATCCCCATAGTAAAACCGTAACGGCAGCAGAAAACTATACGCTAACCCAATAAATCGTAACAGGCCCCCTCAGAGGCATCAGAGGGGAGCGCGTCAGCACGCAGCCGGCCGTCTCAGCGCCAAGGGAGCCACGCAGCCGGAGGACACCGGGGGCTGCAAGGCGAGGAGCAGAGCGGGCGCAGCAGGGTTTGCTGGGAAGCCCCCTCTCCCTGCCCACGCGGCGCCTGCCGCACGTCAGACCGGCTTGCACGGCTCCTCTTGGAGGGTGAAATTCAAACCGAGACGCCGGGACCGAGCCAAGGGCGTTGGCGCCGGGCCAGCCCCGTCCCCGCTCCGCGAGCCATGTTGAGGGCACTGAGCCGCAGGCAGAGGCACCACCTCTCTTCCCAAGCTCTCCATCCCCATCTCTGCCCGATGCCCAGCAGCTTTCCATGTCCCTCTTGGGCTGCCCCGCTCCTTCCCTCTCCCCTCCGTGTTCTTGTGCCAGCTGGACCAAGAAGCAGGCACTGCTAGAAAATCGTCCCCAAAACCACATTTCTGCCTTGCTCCTGACCGGCAGATCTTGCAGAAGAAAAATTGCCACCAGACGTTATAGGGGAAAAGCAATTTTGGTTGGGCTCTTGGCTAGCTGAGCTGGTATTCGCCTCGCACCGCTTGATTTTCCTCACTGGGTGCTGCCTCCCTGGCATCAGGAGGGAGCTGGCTGTCCACCCACGGAGTTTTATTTTGGATTTTATTAAACCTGATCGGAGAGGCACTGTTTTCTGGTCCTACCTCAAGGCGGCACTCAGCCGGCCCTCAGCATCTGCCAAAATAATAATTACATGTATTTGATTAGTGCCTTGTGTGTGGGGAGGCTGATGCTTCGTAACCACGAGTGGCTGCTGGGAAGCGGGTCAGCACTATCCCTATTTCCCAAAACACTGCTGCTAAGAGGGGAGTACGGTCTTGCGGCCACGACACGACACAGGGACTCGGGACTAGAGACCGCCTGTTTGATCTCACTCATTTTCCCATGCTTTGAGCCCTCATTTCTAGAAAGAAATTGTCTTTCCCATATTTTGGCTCCCTTCTCTGTTCAAACCTCAAGCTCAACGGGACAAGGACCGTGCGCAGTGCTCTGCCGCTATAGGGGCCCCCGTCTAAGCACAGCCTCAAGAAAAACACAAATAACATTATAAATAATACAACAAAATACTAAAAGAATATAAATAATAAAAAGAATATAAATAATAAAAAGAATATAAATAATAAAAAACTTAGTCTCTGGCTCCCAGTCCTCTCCTTGCCTGACCCGACTTTTGTCCCCCCGCTCACTCCTCCCTGCAGCGCCAGAGCCGACGCTCAGCAGCAGATTCCAGGTCAACCCCCTAAATATCCCCATTAACAGTGTTGCAGCTTGGACACGGACACAAAAATCCCACACAGGCAAAAAAAAAAAATCAACAAAACACCCCAGGGAATTTAAAAATCTGACCAGATAGGCGCTATTGATGGAGAAATATAAACGCTGCTATTTCAGTGGCGGCTTCGCGAGCCCTAAACCTGAGCTGCAAAGTGGATTGTTGGGTTCGATTTGTCAAACTGGGAGGCTGGCAAGTTTGGGCAGCTTCACAGACTGTGTTTTATGGAACCTTTCAGGAACCCTCAATAAAAAATGTATTAGATTAGTAATTTGAGTCCCAAATGACCAATTTGAAACGATTGCTTTCTTATGATTTTTCTGAAAGTGCCTGTTTCGTGAGAAATTGCTTGAAAAATCAGACAGAGTTTTTCGAGACAATTGTAACAGCACACACAAGGGCTGGGCACGACGCGTTAGGAGAACATTCATTTAATTGAGAAAGGGAAAAAACCCCTATGTAATGCCTCCTCCGTCTTTCCCCAGCTTCTGCATTATCATAACAAGGTCTAATTCTGAAATACTTCTCCAGAAAGGAAGGTGCCTTATTCACCCCCATATTCGGGTGGGAAGAAGGGAGGTGTGGAAGGCAGACACGACCTGCCGAGGTCGTGCATCCTGAGCGGAGCTGGGGTGGGAGCCCTGTGCTGGGTCCCCAGCAGGTCCCAGTTCAGGCAGTTACGGCTCCTTCCCAGCAAACTGGTTCTCCTCCCTCCCCTCTGCTTGGCTCAGAGCTGCCGGCGTGGGACATCTGCCATCACAGCTGGGTGTGCCGGAGGGGAAGGGGGCAGCCGGGCTCTCGGGGGAGATTTATACTTCACAATACGGAGATGTATAGTATATATAGTTCACACAAAACTATGAGCTATGTTTTATTAATTTTATTACTAAAAATGCTAATGAAAACTGCCATTTCAGTATGAGATACACCAGAAATTAAGTGTATGATGACCTCCCGAGGTCCCTTTCAACCTAAATTATCCTACAACTCCACAACCCTGTGATCAGCTTCTTCTCTGCCTTCTGGTCTCTACACTTTAAGGACCCTGCTCACAGCACATATTCAAGCTTTCTGCCCTGACCGCAGGGCTTGAAGCATGCCTTTGCTATTTATTTAAAGGAAAACTGAGATTCTTATATCACCACTTGATTGCAGGGGCTGAAACTTTAAGGAGAAAAAAAATAATCCTGAGAGTCTTATGATAAACTTGTGAAAATTGGCAATCCTGAGAACGAATCACCCTGGGATACCGCTACCTGGAAGGCATTAAGGAATTACAGTATACAGCCTAATCAGGATTAGTAGTCAGGGCTGGGCTGGTTAGGAAAGACGCAGAATTTGGAGGAGAAACAGGAGAAGAAGGACTAACCTACCCTCCATCCTCTTCTCTTTATCCTGTCTGGTAAATCCTGCCTTCTACTCCCTACCCTCCTTAATCTCTTCCTCCCGTGCTCCCACTACGCCACCTACTTCCCTCGGTTTCCCACTCTGTTTTGAAAGGAGACCTCGCCCCTTTTCATAGGAAACACAGAAAAAAGAGGGGAGTCGCTGGGCCCTCGGTGCCCGGCACCTCCAACCGCTGTGCGTGCAAACCGCGACCCTTCTGCCTTGTCCTCCATCCTCCGTCCCGGGAACTCCCCGGGACAGCAGCATCTCCCCCCGCGTCTGGTCCAGCATCCCCCATGCGTAACTGGGGGATGGCATCCCATTAGAGCCATCAGCTCTAACCGGGACATCTGGGCATGACTCCAGCCCGAAGTAAATTAACTTAGGTGCCAGTAACAGCAAATCGCTTTTGCAAATACATAGCGACTGGGTACGGTTTGGTCAGAGGTTAAGCCCCAGGCAGCAGGACTGGGGCCATTTTAGGGTACCTCCAGGGGTGAAGCGATGGAACAACCCCTCCGGTATTTGTGTCGTTCAGCTTATCAACTTGATTATTAATGAAAATGCAAAAAAACCAGTTCACTGAAATATCTTTACTCTTATTCTCCTTAATTGCTCCTACTGAAGCAATATTTTTAAACAGACCATTTTTTAAGACAGGAAAATACCAAGTCAGTAGGTTTTGCATAAATGGCAATTTGCAAAACTGCAAAGGTGACATTTTTGACACGAACATTTAACAAAAAATTAATATTTTTGTCTCTTTAATAAATGGGTATTTGCAAGAGAGAAGCCATTATAAAAAGGGAGCTAACACAAGGTTCTTGAAGCCATTTCCATCAATTGCTATAAGATTTATATGTAAATATGTTAATGGTACTATTAATAATTTAATGGGGGCATGGCAAGCTATGTTTACATAATAAATATGATTAAGTGTTTCCCTCGAATGAAGTTGCTGAACTGTCATGCTACCCCAGGTTATTATCAACATGGCTTTAAAATGTTAATCAGACAATCAGAAGGAAATAGTCCCCGTGCCCGCCGGACCATCGAAGTTGTTTTAAACACGGCTCCCCGTCACTGCGCCAGCCGGTCCCAAAGAACTCCCACAATCGCTGCAGTGCTCCTGTTATCCCACAGCATAACACCACTGGCAGAGGGGTGGAGATTTGCTAAAATGCATGGATGATATTTTATCTGATTGTATTTTTTATAAGGGTGGACTGACACCATCCACTTGAATGGAATCACTTCAGATTTACTTGAGTGTAATTGAGAAGAAAATCTGGTCTGAGATAATTAAGTCACTGAATATGGTTATCGCTCCTTAAATCCACTGTGCATGGAGCAGGGAGAATTGCACAGTCTTTGGGCGGTGGGAATGAAGCAATTTCTGGGACGACGGGGGAGGCTGCGAACTCCAGCAAAGTCCTGCTTCCTTGCTGGACCTTATCCACCCGGAACTGCGGGATCCTCCCTCTTAGAGATCCCCTGCGGGATCTCTCCCTTAGAGAGACGAGCATCACCGTCTCTCTAAATGCTTGCTGGAGTGAAGTTTTTTGACAACTCGGACGAAGCTGCTCTGAGGCTGCACACCACGGAGGGGTCATGGGTGCTGCAGCGGAGTCCCAGGCTAAGCCCCCGTGCAGCCACCCCGGCTTGCCTGTTAAGCCTGGCTTGCCTGCTTCCAGCAAAAGCCTGAGCAGGTAAGGGATGGAAAGGGTTAATTTAACCGCAGTGCAAGGCCAATCACGCTGAGGTGTCAAACTATAATTTTATATTAGGGCCTGTAATAGTTACTAGAGTTTTACTACAATAACTACATGTCCAAGCAGAGTTTAATGAGAAAATCTATAGTTTTGCTATGGTATTTTCTCTTAGTTTGCATAATTCCCTGAATGCAACCCAGTAAAGCTTTTGACCCGAGATAATAAAAAGGTGATAAAAATGGGCTGTAAAACCCAGCATATACATACATATATATATATTAAACAGCCACTACAAAATTATGGGTAATTTCCACAAGATAAAACGAAACAAAAAAACCTCTTCACACACAACTAAATCAGGAGAGAACAAAACTAAACTAAACTGATAAATTTAAACCACAAGCAACCCCGGAATTGTGGGTCAAGGACCCGATCCTGCCTGAGCTCAGCCTGGGTGCTTTAGGGACAGGATCTACCCCGAGGAGGGCGAGGGGCTGGGAGCGCCGGGCGTGTGGGCGCAGGCTGATGCCGCACATCACGGAGAGGGGACGGGAATTTTCCTGCGGATGGGAGCAGCCCCCGGCTGGAGTGCTAATTCTCAGAGCTTAATTCATGCTCCATGAATTAGAAATAGGAACGGTCTGAAGCACTGTACTGATAGCTGGCCAGCCAGCCAGGCGGACGACAAGATGCGGCACGGCAGGCTTTTCTCCCAAGGACCTGCAAACAGGAGGGCGACTAACGGACAGTTGGCTTGGGTGCTCAAATCGTGCCCGCCCCACTCCAGGTTTCATTTAAGGCATTTCACATCTCTCTTGTGCATTCCTGACTTACAAAGCACTGGCCGGTGCTCTGTGGATGACAGACCTCCCTGCATTAGTATCCCTTCTGCCCAGGTGGAAACGCTGGGCTGCAGCTAAAGGAAAGTCCACGCGGGGAGGCAGCGGAAGAGCTGGAAGACCAGCTTTTAAACCTGGCCTTGGGCGTGTTAAGAAACATATACGGGGAAATTACTGCTCGTTCAGAGCCCAAACGAGAGGAGCGCCTGCAGGAAGGTCCCGGCCACGGGCCACGCGTGGCGGGGCAGCAGGCAGCCCGTTCACCGGCAGCTAACCAGGGAGCAAACCCAGCAGTGCGGCTCAGGCGGGCGCTTGCAGCTCCCAGCAGGAACGGTGCCGAGTTCAGGACGGCCCGTAGGCTGCGATCTACCCGGGGAAACAGGTCTGCCTGGGTGGTAAGAGCAGGTGAACGGCATCGGCTCATCCCGCGCAACCCTCACACTGAGCTACTCCTGTCAGCTGGGTTATTCCCTACGAATATCAGGTGCAGATTTACTTGGTGGTGGCAGCAAGCTCTCACGAGCCCCCATCTCCCCCTCCAAACACCATAACCTCTCCGAAAGCTAGTGGGAAACCCTGTGCCTGGCCCGGCGAGGTCTGCGGACCATTTATTTCCATGAAGACTTTACAAAGAAAGATGTGGGTCTGGGACATGGGTCTCCAGGTTCCTGCTCCCCCATTCTGACCTCGGTTAAACCTCTCCTCCCCTTTGTCCGCGTGGGTGCGATCACCGAGCCTGGCCGAGTGCAGGTTGGGGAAGGAGGGAGGAGGCTCCTTAGCTGAAAGGCACGTGAGAAGGACACATTAAATCATCACACACTCTCTCCGCATTTCCTCCTCCACCCTGCGGCTGCTTACGAGGAGGTTTGGATTGTAAATACAGCAGTAACTTTCTCCATAAAAGTCAGCCTCTTCTCTCCGCCGGAGCCATCAAGGGATGGCACAACCCAGTGCTTGGGATCTAATAATAACAGCATCTTTCATTGCTACGGCATCTCCCGCCCCAAAGGCCTTCACAAGCATGCTCCGCATATTTGGATCTCATCCCGAAACGCACCCGCTCGCAGGGACGGGCAGAAAAAGTTATTTACAGGAGGAATTCAGGGAAGGCAAGGCAGAGCAAGCTGCACTGCCACCCGTTTAGGACACGGTGGCGAACGTGAAACATGCCTTGGAATTTTTTATGTGCAAAAGCAGTTTTGCTTCGGATTCTGCATCACCCTGAGGACGGGACGTTTCGTACACCCGTACCCCGAAGCGCCCACCTCACCCCTGGAGCACGGCCGGCAGCTCCCCTTCCCACCTCCCGTCCCCACCCAGAGGGTCTCAGCGTGGGGGACGATGCCCGGGCTGGGCTGCCGCCTTGGGGCGAGCACCGGGAGGGAAGCACAAGGTGGGTCGGACGTGCCAGGCACTGCCTGCCCCGACCGGTGGCCCCTGAGGTTCATCTCCACTGGGTCCATCTCTCTGGCAAGCTCCTGGCTCTCTGTCACCCTGCCAGCTCCGGGCTGTCCCTCTCCCGTTCCCCCATCAATCACCCACAACGGGGATGATGTGTTAATGTTTTTCCTATAGACAGACACATTATGTTTCCACACTGCCTCTGCACACGCCGTGTTTACGCCCCTTCTCCCTCCGGGGAGTAAATCAAGCAAATTGATGCGAGCCATGATTAATTGTGTATCTCGGACCAATCTTTTACCGAGTCCCTCACACGGGCAGGTTGTTCCCCCCCTCTCCCTCCCCGACAAACAGGGGAGAGGAGACGGCGCTCCGCTCGCTCCCTCTCGCGCAGTTTGACGGATAGAGCCTGCCCGGGACGCGGCGAGATAAATTTGAAAGGCCTGCGCCGGGCTGTCAGCGTTAAAGATGATGAATGTGGGAGGTGAGGCGGGAGGGACCCGCCGAGCTCGGTGTAATGGATAGGGCTCCTCGGGAATGGATGCTCGCCCGGCGATTCTGCGTTAATCTCCGGGCTCCGCCGAGGTGCCGCCGACTGATAACAAGGAAATAGGAATGACAACAATTTTTAGCCGAGAGATTCTTCACAAAAATGCCAGCCTGCTGGAGGTCTGACAGGCCCTGATTGAATGGGAGCGGGGAGGGGGGAGCCTGCGAGCACCTCTTGACTAACATGCAAAAGATGGATCATTTCATTCCCCCGCCTGACCATCCACATTTATTATCATTTCCCTTAATTCTGCCTCGCTTAGATACCTGTCAGCACCGTTTCTCTTCCGAGGGCCGGCTGATGGGATCTGAGCGGGGCCAGAGCCCCCGTCCCTCCGACACGGGAAGCAGGAGCATCCCCGCCGCGGCAGGCGGTATCACGGACATGGCTGCCCTGCCCTCGGCTTGCCTGGACGGACGGGCAGATCACCAGGACAGGCTGTGCTCCCCAAGGCGGGCTCATGGCACGGCCGGGCTGCTGCTGCTGCCGCCCACGCCGCTGCGCCAGCACCTTCGTTCCCGGGCTTTCCCTGCCTGGGGGCAGGAGCCACGGTGGGATCCCCGCTCACCCCTCCTCTGCCGGCAGAGCGTTTTTTGTCTGCTCTGGCTGAGGCTTTCCAAGCCACCCCACGGCGATCACAAGGTTGGTCTCGCACGCTGGGAGTGTTTTGCTGGGGCTCAGCCTTTGCTCACCCGCCCCGGGCACCCACGGGCTGCCCTGGCTCGAAAAGTCCCAGCTCCCCCACCACGCTGTGTTTAAGCGAATCGCTTTGCCCAGGCTGGGCAGAACGCCTCTCCGCATCGCACTTCGCTCAAGCAGCGGGAAACCAGAGCTGGGGGAAGCGGAGTGAGGTCTCGCCCGGCCAGAGCACGGCGGGGTGGGATGCTGCTGCTGCTGCAGAAGCTTCAAGCCTTAGAGGGGCTCTTTGCTCCTGGCAGGAGACATCCCACCTCACTTTTTTTTTTTTTTAAGCTTTCTGCCAGAGCCTGTCATGGCCACAGCACCAGCATTGCTTGCTCCTGTGCGGTGCAGCGTCTCAGCTGGGTGCAGCGAGCCCCTGGCTGGCTCTGCAGTGGGGACTGGAGGGGCTGGGGGGCACGTCCCTGCTCCTGGGTCACGGATGCACCAGGAAGACGGAGCAGGCTGAGATGGCAGCAGGGTGGGGAGAAGCTGACGCTGCCCCCCAGCTTCTCCTGGGACAAATCTCTACATCTAGTGTGGTCCCTGAGACACCTCCTGGCTAGGCTTGACAGTGTCTGGCCCATCAGCCATCATCTGGGTCCCTGGCCACCCTGGGTGCTCGCCCAGGTGAAACTCCTGGGAAGGGCCCCTTCGACCACTGAGAGATGCTGAGGTCCAAGAAGAGCTGGCTGGGGCATGGTGTGGAGAGGACGAGGCTGTGAACTGCCACCCCGTCACATCCCCAGCCCTCCTGGCCCTGGGGAGAGGACGGGGCTTGCTGAGCCCCAGCACTGCAGCAGCAGGTACTGATGGCAGCCCCTCCCCTGCTCTTTGCAGCCCAGAGGCCACAGCAGAGGGGCACAGCTGTGATGCTAAGGGAAGGGTGACAGCCTCTTTGCATCCAGCTGCACTGCATCAGGGGGAGAAAGAGAATGCCTGGAGGGAGAATTTCCAGAGCCCCAAAGGCTGCACAGAGGAATCTGGAGGTGGCAGCGCAAGCTACGGCACTGACCAGAGTGAGGACAGCCCCAGGGAAGCCAGGTGGGACCGGCACAGGAACGGGGGCACTGGAAGGCAGCGGCACAGCTAATACACACCAGGACTGACTTGCAGAGGGCTGTGACGGCGGGGAGCCTTCCCGGCACGACACGCAGCGCCCTGAGGTCTACCTCCCACGTGCCTGGGCTGTCCCCATGTCACCCGAGCACCTGCAGCAGGAGCCTGGCGCTTCCAGGGTCCTTCATAGCTGCGTCAGAGTGGTCAGGTGAGGAAATGACCATGTTCACCAGCAAACACCCGGGCGTGCCAGGCTGGGCAGCCGCAGCACAGATTTCTTCCTTGGGGTTAGGTGGGATGCGGACACCAGACTGTCCTCAAATCTCATCCCTTCTCGAGTGCTCCTGGGTTGACCTGCACTTTCTTCCTCTCCCCACAGCCTCCTCTTCCCCTCCTCGTGTCTCTCCCTCTGTAGACAGCCCTGGTTCTTTAATGACCCTGATCATACAACTATTTTCTGGCCACACATAAACGCTTTCATTCCCCCCGCCTCCTCACCCCTGACTGCCATCACCGTATTAAAAAGCAACCCGCTGCTGGGAATACATTAGTGACTTGCAGCAGATCCTTCTTTGCAAGGATAATTACAAAAAATAGAGGGACAATAACTATTAATATTTTATTGCAGTATTTAATGAGCTAAAGCAAATCGTCTTGCACTCCACTGGAACGACATGCTTTGTCATTCTTACATTCCCTCCATCATTTTCCCCGGCTCCCCATCTGAGGAGCCCTCCCTGTTTTCAAGTCCTGCTCACTCAGTGCAATTTATATTTCCTCTAAGCTGCTTTTCTCCAACTTGAAAAACGACCTTGCTACTTTCCGGGGCTGGTGCGCTCTCCCTGCCAGTGGTTCAGCCTCCAGACTGGTCCACTTGTACCGACGAGTTCTGGGGAAAGAGCAAACCCTTTATCTTAGCAGAGAAAAGCTGCCCTTTCATCTCAGGTGTTTATTGTCTCCATTTCACATGCAAAGAAACGGCTTCCAGAGGTTAAAGAAGGAGTTTTAAAAGCACTTTGGGACTCCGAGCGACTTGTGAAAGCACTTTGGGACTCCAAGGGACTTGTGTCCTCGCTTTTGAAAGCCCTGCATGGCACGGGTCACCCACGGCTTGAGAGGGAGTCAGTGGCCAAGCAGGGGACAGAGACTCACCCCAGCTGCCGGCCCCGTGCCCCGGCCGTGCCCGAGAGCAGCAGCACCGCTGTGCACGCTCAAAGCCGGGGCCAGCCGGGTCTCGCTCACGCTCGGGACGGCGAGCGGGGCCGCTGCCATCAATGGGCAGCGCCAGTTCCCCGTTCAACCAGCCGAGCTCGCTCGCGAGACCGCAGACCCGCAGAGAGACGGCGGTGGAGCCCTGACCCCGGAGCGTGGGGCACGCTTGCTCCCACCCGGCAAACCTGCTGCGTGCTAATCCCTGCCCCGCTGCCAGCCGGACGGGGACACTGGGGATGTGTTTTGGAAGGCTCAGTGAGGCTCATCACTCAGCGCGGCTCCGGTTTGGGCTGCCCTCCCTGGGAGCGGAGGATTTCAGGAGTGCTCGCAAGGGACGCAGGATGCCAGGGCTGCCCCAGGCATCTGCACCTCTGTGCACCAGAGACCTCCCGGCATCCCCCTCCGCCGGGCACAGACCCTCAGCACGCACCCACAAGGGCTCTCCTGGGGAAAACACCAAGATGTCAACGTCTGCTTTTATATTTCCTTAAATTACTCGATTCCTGCTTTTTGATCCATTCTGGTAGGGGGAAAAATGCCATACAAATAGTTCTATAGGCTCCTATATATTAGTTCTATATAATATAATAGTTCTGTATTATATAGAGTTTTTTATTTATATATATAGTTCTATAGTTTCTACATAGAGTTTCCCTCTCTCTGAGCCTATATAATAGTTCTATAGGCTCCTATATATTAGTTCTATATAATATAATAGTTCTATATTATATAGCGTTATATATATATGTATATAGTTCTATAGTTCCTACATAAGTTTCTCTCTCTTTCTCTCTGAGCCTATATAATAGTTCTATAGGCTCCTATATATAAGTCCCAGTGGCCTGAATCCAAGGAAACTGTGCCCCAATTGTTTAAACTCTTCCTGGTGCTCAAACATCCCTCCCTCTCCGCTGCAAGTTCATTACTTTTGAAGCCCGCACCGCTGCCCTGAGCTGCCCTGGCCTCCCAGGCAGTGACCATCGGTGTCCCAGCCACCTCCTGGTCACCCCCCTCTGCGGGTAACGCAAGCGCGCAGGGGCAGGGCCCCAAAACACAGAGCACAGCACCTTCTCCAGGATGGCAATAACCCTGGAAAGAGCATTACCATAAAGCTCTGTCATCTTCTCAGTGTCATTGCACCCTGCTGTGCTGGCCGTGCACCGAGCAGCAGGTTTAACCCACTGCAAGGAGATGCTCAAGGGAAAGGCACTATTGAGGCAGAGGAGCACAAAGCCAAGCCAGTACATTCATATATGTGTACCCCGATAGGTAACGTTACCGTGTGCGTACGCCTTGTCGCGTACAAGCCAAAGTCAATCAGGCTTCAAGAACGCAAGCGGCCCTTAAAAAGCATCCAACCCAAACAGATCTGAAACAAGATGATTTCATTTTAAAAGGACTTGGAAAGGTAAAATAAAAGTTGGAGTTATTATTGGCACAATGACCTTTACCCATGAAAGTGTGAGTAACAGAATACCTTTCCCTGAAAAATACTAAAAATTTCTTATGGATACACACACGCGAGTGCGTATGCCTGTATGTAACATTCACTCAAACCACTCACGATGTGCTCAGAACAAGGACAAAAAGGGAGACGGAGCTGAGCAGCACCACTGTCCACGAGGAGCACATCACGGGAAGCAGCAGCATCGCTGGTAAAGCCAAGGGGGGTGGATTTGACTGTTTCACTGGCTAAAAATCCGAGGCCACGTGCTCAATGGGGATCACTTTGATGCTGATTTACATCAGCTGAGGGGCTGAGCCAAGGATTTCAAGCTGATGGGACCCTATTAACGTGTGCTCCGGCTGGTCATTGCAGTCGATAGGCAACCAAATAGCAGGAGGGCTCAAAACTCTGTCCCCGTCCCTCCCTCGCAGATGGCTGGGCTAACGGGACAGGGTACATGGGGAGCAGCTTCCTCGTCCTCCAGAAATAACTAATCGCTCCCCCAGCCTCCGCGAGCGGAGCAGAGATTTAATGTGCTGACAGCCTGCATTTTTTACCTTTAGTCAATACAAGAAAGGCCCCAAGACTATGATTCCCAACATCTGGATTCCATCAATATGTGATCTGTCATGATGTATCGGCATCCCCCCCCTCTCTCCAGATTGAGCAATGCGGCTGGTTTTATTAATATGTCAAATACATTATCCGTGTAATACACTTGTCTGCCTCTGCCCTCCCGCTGCTCCCGCACAGCAGATTTGAATGTATGATGAATCAGTTTGCATTACACGTCTGTACGTCATAATTTGTCAGGATTAATAGAACTGTGTGCGTGGGGGGGGAGCGGGAAGGAGCGCGTCATGTGTGTTTAGTGCAGAGATGTCTGTATCACTTATTTATCTCTGCTCAGGCCGCTGGGTTCCCGGAAAACAGCGAGTGCAGCACGTCTGGGAATCGCTGAGCAACCCGGAGCGCTCTGGCAGGCGGCAGCCCTGCCCACTGGCCGCCCCAGCTGCAGAGCCGCGGGAAAAGGGGCAAGGGGGGTATTTTGGGTGCCTCTGACACATCGGGGTTTCCACAGCCCCGTGCACAGGGTCGAGCGCCTGCATGCTGTGTCAGGCACCAACAGCAGAGACACAAGGAAGGTGACGCAGGGCTCCTGGTCTTCCTCCTGGCTCTGCCAGAGCCTTGTTACTTGACCCTGAAGCACAACTCCTTGCCTCAGTTTCCCCGTGCATGACATTTACCTCTGCCCTCACCGCCTATTCCCTGCGTGACTGGCAGAAAGTCATTTATTTTCACTTTGCAAATGGCTTTTGGTCTCAATTGCTTATGGGGAAGAGGCGCTGGGAGCCGGGAGCCTTGTGCAGGTGATGAGCACGGCCAGAGCCAGAGCCAGCCGGAGCAAGCTATGCTCTCCCTAAGACCCAGTGACACACGCCCAAGAAACGGGTCGGGGCTCGGCGGGAGGCACCGGTGCCGTCTCCCCTTTGCATACAGCGCATTTGTTTGTAGCTCTGCAGCTGGACTTTGGTTTGCCCCTGTAAAACACCGATTTCAGCTATAAACTTTATTTACAGTATATTACACAGGATTTAGTGGCACCCATAAAGACCAGAGGACAGAATTACCCGTGCCATTGCTTCCCAGTGGTGACCCAGCAAGACCAGCGAAAGCAGCCTGCAACGGGCACGCAGGCTTCTCCACCGCATCGCCCAGCCGATACAGAGAACTGCTACCTACGTCCCTCGGGGAGCCAGGGGCTGCCCACCCCAGGGTCTGACACCCTGCCCACAGCATCATGTTAGAGGTCTCTCAACTCGCTCCTAATGAGCTCGTACATCCACCCAGGACAGCCCAGCGCCGCGCAGAGCTCCCGTCTTGTGTCCTGAAAGCAAGACAGCCCCGTTAGCATAGCGCTACGCTCCATCTCATTAGCACTGCCTCTCACCAGGGCTAATTATCCCGCCTATTAGTTCGTCTCTCTCTGCCCAGCATGGCATGGCCATGAGGAGGAGGCGTGAGGTCTCCTCGCTGTTCTCATGCTGGGTCCTCGCCCCGGCACTGACGGTAACATTGCTGGGACCGCAGCATCCAGTCCCAGATGGTTCCCGGTGAGCTGCGAAGCTGCCTGTCTCGATGGACTGAAATCAGAGATTTGGGGATACGGAGCAGGGACCACCCGCCTCGGCATCTGTAGGAGCCAAGGTCGGGTTGGATGGGAGCGGGCAGCGAGCAGATCTCAGGGTACCAACACACCTCCCTGCTGTGCCCCGCACTTCTCCAGCCCGTTTCAGTTCTACTGCATGAATTAAAAGGTAGTAAGTGACCACCTTAAAGACCTGCACAGTCTAAATATAATGTCAGATATCAGCATTATGGTTAAAAATAAACTGTCTTGAATGAAGAACGGTGATACTTGACAGTGTTGTCATCGCTGTTACTTTGCTTGCAGCAAAGCTCAGCAGAAATGTGGATTTAAAATACTCATCATGGTGCTGACGGCAGCATCTCGCTGCGGTAAGACCCACTGCAAATGGCTCATGACCCCCCTGCAGAGCGTGTACCCCACAGCAGAGCACCCCAAATCCTGCTTCTGCATCAGGGGGGTTCGGTAATAGCTAGGGACAAGGCTTGCCCCTTCTGCCCCTAATCACAGCCCAGCAAAGAGCCCTGGCTACCCAAAATTAGCGATGCTGTCCCACACCTTGCAGGGGGCTCTGCAGGGCACCTCTTGGCCGGCCCCACCACCCTGCTGAAAGGGTTTTGCTTGGGCAAGAAATGGGCTTCTCAACCATAGCAAACAGGGGCTTTTTCATCAGAAAACGGAAAAAACCCCATGATTTACCCCTGTTGCTTCTCCAGAAGGGCCAGGGGAAGTCCTGGCTGAGCAACCTCCCCTACCTCCAAAACCCAGACCCTGCTGCAAGCCCCAAACCCACCCCCTCCGACGCTCGCTTGGGGGGTCTCAACCTGCTCTTCTGCGTGGAAACACAAGCCACGTCCCCAAGGGTCCCCAAGGGTCCCCAGGGCTTCCTTTGCTGGGGCCACCGCGCAGCCCGTCCGCGCCAGGGCTGGTGCCACCCTCCCTCTGCCCTGCTCCAGGGGACGCCGTGGGCCCGTCCCCTCCCCGTGGCCACCGCGTGGCCGAGCCCCGTCCCCCTCCTCCCGGTGCCGCTTCCCGAGCGCGGCTGGAGGACGTGACGTCAGGTTCCCTTAACGGGCAGCAGTCACCTCGCTTTAATAACAGCTCCCAGAAACAATTGTACATTTACAACCCAGCGAGCAAGCTTGGCACGCTGAGCCCGCTCCCCTTCCAAGGCTTAATTTGATTTTGACATATTGGCTTGAGATTAAAGGGCTCTCATAAAAAAGAAAAAAAAAAAAAAACCACCACCAAAAAAACCCCAAACACACACACGCATCCAGCCCCCCCACCGCCCCTTTTCAGGGCTCAAGCAAAAGTGCTAACATTGTAATATTTTAAGTAGAGAAAATCCAAGTGTGCTTTACCCCCTGCTGGCTCTTATGCTGGGCTTATAAAAATTAAGTGGAAACCTACACAGCTGTAGGCTATAAATCCTTTGTCGCTAACACAGCCAGGCCCGGTACCTGCCTCCAAAAAAAAAAAAAAAAAAAAGAAAATAAATGCAAACTCCAAGAAACACGAAGCCAAAAGAGATGCACGGGGCTGGCCGGGCTGGGCAGGCTCGGGAGCGGCGTCGGGGCCCTGGGGACGTCCCCGCGGCCGGGGGCTGTGGGGAGGAGGAGTGGGGAAGGAGGGAAAGTGCCGGAGCATCGGGGAGAGCACGGCAAAGCAGTAAGAGCCCTCTCGGCTGAAGATCAATTAGCATCAATTACTGACTTCATTTAATTGTCGTAGAAGATGAATTTGTCATTTTTAGTCTGGAATTAATGGGAGACCTTCAACTTTCCCTTGGCAGCCCCAGCAGGTCACTGAGTATTTTTTTTCTCCTTTTGCATGGGGGAGAAACGTGGCAGCGGGGAGGAGACGCGAGAGCCGCCAGTGCCGCTCGGGTACCCGTCCCCATCCATCCCCATCCATCCCCATCCATCCCCACCCGTCCCCACCCACTGCCGCCGTCCCAAGCATGGCACCACGGTGGCAGCCAGCCCCAGCAGCTGAGCGGCACAAGCAGCACGGCCGGTGCCGGTGCCGGTGCCCTGGCCAGCCCTCGTGCCGTGCCCGGCAGCGCTCCTGCCACCACCTTTCTTCTTTTCGCTCTTTTTTTTTTTGGCACCTTCCACTTTTTCTCCCCTTTCCCTTTTTCCACCAGAAATTAATTTTGCAGCTGAAGGCTGCGAAGTGTTTACATTTTCCCCGGCAAACAGGCGACAGTAAACAATGAACGCTCGCAGATGAAATTGAATTTATAACTGCATTATGGGGCCAGATAACGCCCTAAAATAATACAATGATAAGGAAATTCGATTTGATTGCCGCTGCGAATCAGCTTGGGCCCATCTGCAGCCGGGGCCTCCCGTAATAATTTTAAATTGGGTTTGTAAACCTTATTTGTCCTTAAATATTTCTGTCATTTTTCATTGCCGGAGACAGATCCTTGGGCGCGAGGCGGTGGATTGGCCCCGCCAGAGCCACGCCGGTGTGCAGGCAGAGGGCCGGCGTGGGTGCCCAGCGTGCCGAGCGGGCGCCGGGGCCGGCAGTGACAGCCGCTCGTCCTATCCATCACCGTGTCGACAGCCAGGGAGGAATCTCGGGCAGAAATTGAGTTTGCCTCACAGGGGACAACTGAACAAATTAATAGACCATTAGCCAAGCGGTGACCTGAGAAATGAGGGTGCCCAGGTTTGGGGGGGAGTAAGGGGAGAGGCGATGGAAATCCCGTGGTTGTCCCCAAGGGGACGGTCCCAGCGCCCCAGGATGGGACGGGAGATGTGGGCGGGCGGCCGCGCTGGGCGTCTGTCCTGGCTCGCTTGCAGCCTGGCACCGGCTCACCCGAAAACGGCTGCGCTGGTGTGCTGGCGTGCAGATGGCACGGCAGGAGGGACGCAGGGTTCCGGCGGGTGGGAGGTGGCAAGAGGGGCTGCGAGGACGATCCACGGTCATATAGAGGGACAGTCAGGCAGCGGTAAAGGGAAAGAGAGGGAGAGGGGGAATAAAAACCCCAATTCTCTCTTGTTTCTGAGAAATCTCCTGCGGAAAGCCATCGTACAGAAGTGCTGCACAAAACGGAGCTGCAGCGTGCACAAGACGGCTCCCAGGTCCCCAGGGCGCAGGGGCACAGGGCAGCCCCCGGTCCCGGTGGGTGACAGGCTCGTGGTTGCCGCCAGGCAGGACACCAGGCGTCCGCATCGATCCCTGCCTGTCTCAGCCCTCTTTGCACAACGAAGGATGCTGAACCGGGAAAGGGCTGGGCAACCCCTGCGTCCCGGCCACCAGCCGGGGCTGTAGGGCCTCGTGGAGAGTGAATCCCAGGGAGGACACGGTCCTCCTGCCTCCAAACGCAGCCAGGTGCCCTGTGCAGCATCTCTCCCCTGCAACCTCCTCCGAGCTTGCCTGTATCATCACCATTCATTATCCAAATGACTATATTTATTAAGTCTCCTGCCAAGGCACTACAGAGTGGTCTGTAACAGAGATTAAAAGCAGAATAAAACACCAACGTGATCTTTTTTCAGGTAAACAAAACGATAAACAGCCTCAGCATCGGCTACCAGTAACACACAAGCTGCGGGAAGGATGCCGAATTCATCGCTGCCACGACATGAACATACTTGTGCCTGCAAACGCCCCATCAGCCCCGCACACGTGCTTCTGCTTGTCCAGCTGCTCCCTGCACTGAAGACCCGGCTGGTGGGGGAACACCTTCACCCGCCCTGCACCACCCCACCTCGGCCGGGATGCCGAGCCCCACGGGAACGTCCTGTCCTCCCTCTGCCCCTATGACTTGTAGGGCAGGGACAGCTCAGGGATGCTCCTCCGCTGGCACTAACGGCCTGCTGCAAAGGCATGCACGAGCCAGGCTAGGTTGGTGACTGTCCCCAAGCGTGCCAGCCCACCAATCCCCATGACACCAAGGCACTGCAGCCTGGGGCAGCGGGCGGATGGACCACCACAGTCCTGGTGGCATTTGTCAACGGCTGGGGCAGCAGTGGGACACAGCACGGAGCCACAGCTCCTTGCTCCTGCCCACTCGGGTCTGCAGAGCACAGCATCAGCCCCTGCAGCACGAGGCTGCTCGGTTCTTATTTTCAAAGGTATTATTTTAAGTCTGTGGAACGAGGTGCTTTACGAGGAGGCACCAGGTTTCCTTTGTCTCTGCTGGAGATAATCAGGTGCAGATAGGATGTATATTCTGTAAAAACATACACTCACTTCCACTCACCGGTTACCTTTTTTCTGAGAGCTGTAAGGGTTTCAATTACCGGATTCTGGGATTTAGTGCCCAGGGCTTTTTGGTGTGCGTGAGATTTATTAGAAGGTTTAGTACCAGCGGAGGATTCACGCATTTACTCCCAGGAGCCCGGCTTCCGTTCACAGACCCTAAATCACGAGCTGAGATGGGCTATTGTCACTTACGACATTAGCATGGTTAACGTACGCGGGGATGATTAATAGCGATATACATGCAGCCTCCCCCTCCTTCCCAACGCCACGTCTCTGCCACCTCTGCCTGAGCCTGGGGCTGCCCCTTCACGGGGAGAGCCATCCCGCACCCCCTCCCTGGGAGCACCAGCTGCTCAGCACCACTCCACTGACAGTATTACTGCTTTACGCGGTATTTTATTATTATTATTATTTTTAAGACGAAGTGTTTCAGGCACTCGGGGAGCATAGGGCTTTCTGCCAAGGCAGGGCTATGGGAACCCCCCGCAGACGCTGGCTGGGAGAAGGGGAAGGTGTGCAGGGGAAGAAAGTGGCTGGAAGAAGGGGAAGGATGCAGGTTGGCAAAACCTCTGGAAAAAAATTGTTGTTCTAAGAGTAAACCCAACCTTCCCCAGCAGGACCCGCACACCCCGTGCTGGCTCCTTCTTCCCAAAGGACACCTCAGGTCAAATCTGCTGCTGGAGGAAAGAGAAGAGGACGGTGCCTTTATTAAGCAGGGAGCAGCCGCATGAGCCAGCCCCTCTGATCCAAGCAGATCTCCCCTGAAAAATCCCATGGGATTATCCCATCCGTCTGCCCAGCTCGCCTCACATCTGCAGGAGCAGGAGCAGAGCCACACGTTGCGGTTCTCCCTATTGCCCCGGGAGACTGGCGACAAGGCTAAAACTCATCACACCAGTGGTCTCCCAGCACCTCGGGGATGCGACAGCGTCCGCATCGCAGGCTCTGCATCTCGCGGTGGCGGGTACCCGAGGCTCGAGGCAAGCCCTCGGGCCTGCTGCGCTCCAGGGGAGACACGACCACGCTCCTAACGAGCAAGATCCTGATGGCTTTTGTCCTTTTTCCAATACTGTGTTACTTACATTCCTTCTTTTTTAATTAAAGCAGCCCCAGCTGATTTTACAAGCTTGCCGCTGCTTCTCTCCCAGTCTCGGTGTCTCTCATATGCTTGAGTGCTAGTATTAATTATTAGAGCCAATTTACTGTTTATACTCTGATGTTTTAACTAATTACCACTAATGGCAGACACCAGTGGGCAATCAACTTCATTTAGTTCCCAGTGCAAACCACTCATTACCATCTGAGAGAGGGAAAGAGAGTGCGTGGGAGGGATAAATAAAGACGGAGCGACATGGGTGGGTGCCTGGGACTGGTGGTGAGCTGCAGTGCTGGGGGATGCTCCTGCTTTCCCCTGCAGCCCCTTTGGCAGGGCTCGGGGGGGGGATTTAAAGCTCCAGCCGGGGGAAGCCCCTGTGCACAACTGCTCTGCAGGGGCTGTTAGATGGCTGGGACTTCACGCCCTGTGCTAAGCCCTGCCTTATCAGCAGGGAAAGGCTCTAAGCCCAAGGCAGCTACAGTTGCAGGTGAGCAATGTGCCTCTTCCCTTGCTTGGCAAATGGCTCCTCTTCCCTGCTGGGTTTCATCCTGGGATCCATCCCTGGGGCAGTGCAGCCCCTGCTCATGTTCTTGGCTTGGTGCGATGCCAGATGGAGCCCGGCTTCCTGAGTCCCGGGTGCCTCTGGTGTTAATCCTGCCATAGAGGTACAGTGGGTGATGCGAAGTCAAGATGAGCTGGGGCTGAAAAGCCCTTGAGCTGGGCTTCCTCCTGTCTGGAGCTGAGCTTTAAGCCTGGGCTAATGAAGCTTGGTCATGGAGCTAATTTAGCTGTTTCTGGGTGTAGTGATATTGTTGACACTAATCCTTCCTTAACACGAGCGTGTCCCTCAGCCTACTTGTGCCTCTGCCTACTTGTTCCCTCTGGAGACCCAGGAAGGCCACCAAGGCACATGTTTATCCCCCTGCACCCCAGAACCAGTGCAGGAGCCCACAATGTTAAAACCATATAGCCTTCAGATGACACACCTTTCCTGGCTGTGCTCTTTCTTCTCTGTTTTGCAGAGAGGGGCATATCGGGAGGGATGATGGAGCGAGATGACTGCACCAGAGCTGGGCTGGCCCTGCAGCTCCGGCAGGCACCTTTCGTGGGTGCAGCCCAGAGCGGGGCACGAGGGACTGAGCTCCCAAGTGTCCCCAGATGTGGCTGAGAAACACCTCTAGGAAAAGCGATGTCCAGATCCATTTGCCTCCTCTGGCAAGACCTGTTAACCCTGACCTGGGACAAACCTCCAGCCAACTGCATTTCTGGTTCTGGGGATCTGGACTCCCCTGACCGTCAAGCATGAACCGCTGGGGGAAGAAGGTCCTTTCCAGGGGACAGAGAGAGCTCTAATGACCTGCCAGCTCATTACCAGTAGTGGGAGTCCTGACCTAACAAAAGGGACCGCAGTGTTTTCGGAGTTTAGATTCCACTGACGTGATGCTGGCGCAGCGATGCTGTAACAGCTCAGCTGGGAATCCCAAAACAGGGGCACGAGCCCAGCCGCAGGGATGGGGCTGGGCACCACCTCTCCAAAGGAATCGCCAGTCTCTCTCCCTTTCCCCCTTTCTCTCATTCTTTCATTCCCTGATTTGCTCTGTTGAAATCCTGCTTTTGAAAGGGAGATGGGGGACGGGGGGGCGTTGGAGACCTGCTCTGCAGTGGTGGGGACGTGGTCGCCTGTCTTGCGGGAGGGGGGGTTATAACTATGCACACATCTGAAATGTAATTGCTGTCAGCTCTCTCCATTCTTGCAGCACGAGGCCTTTAATCTCTCCCACCAGACCCATCGGCCCTGATATTGCAGCTCCAGAAAGGCTGGTTTTATGTACTTTAACCCTGCGACCTTTACAAATCCCATCATTCCAATCAATACGTCTCATTAGCGTTAGGTAAATGTATGGGATGGATGGGGAGCTGTGCTGGGAGGAGCCCGCAGAGGGTGGGGTGGAAAGTGCTCCTGCCTGCCCGCTCTCGGGGGGCAGCACCGCCCCACCGCGCTCCCCGAGCGCTGGGGACATCCTTCCCCCCCAAGCACCCCTGCCTCCAAATATCCTTCCCCCAGACACACACCTTGGTCCAGCTAGAGAAGGGGCCAGCTAATGCAGAGCATGAAACAAAGTCCCTGCGAAGCCAACAGCAGAGTCAAGAGCCCAAGCCGTTAACTGGACCAAGCTGTCGGAGTAATTTTTTTTTTTTTTTTCTCTCTCCTTGGGAAGCAGACATATGTTTTACAGCTTTCCCCCATGTCGACTAAATGAAAACATACGGGGCCTGTGGCAGGTGATGGGAAAACAATGTGGGGTGTGCGCAGGGCCGCCTGCCATCCCTGCCTGTCGGGCAGGGGAGCTGCCAAGGAAGGCGGTCACTGCGGATGGCAGGACAAAGCCGAGGAATGGGGTGAAGAAAGAAAATTTCTGGCATTTCCCGTGAAAATGAAGGGCTTAGTCCAGGGAGAAGGGGGAGTTTACACCAGGTGAGGACGTCACCAGCACACGAACGCTGGCTGTGCCAGGTGGGACCAGCCCACGGGTTCACAGGGCATCGGTCAACCACGAATGCTTCAAAAAAAGGATGGGGCCAATCCTGCCCTTGGGAAGGCTGGAGGAGGGATAGTGTTGCAATCCGATTTTTGGTGGGGAGGGGGCTCCCTTCCCCCTGGATCAGTGCCTCAGCCAGCAGGGCTGTAAATACTATTACTGCCCGTAAAACTACCCAGCTCTCCTCCGAATCCTGCTCAAACGCTTGACTCGGGTGACCCACCGGCAGCAGCAGATCCCACAGGAGCGGGCGTCTCGGGGGCTGCTGTTGCTGCACGCACCCGGGGTGCGGGCAGCCTGCCCCGCCACGCGTGCCTTCCCACTCCCCACGCTGCCACCAAGGTGTGGGGTGGCTCCCGGGGGACCACAGGACGAGCGGCCTCCAGACCTCGGTGCTGTTGCCTCACCCGGGCCGTGTGCCTCGCAGCTACGCACCGTGCTAGATCTGTGTCCCAGAGCTTAAACTGAACTATCCCATGCTTAAGCAAATCCATCACTTGCAAATCCAGCTCCTCAAAGGGAAAGAAGATGAGTTTAAGGTCTTCTCCTCCCAGCAGGGCAGGCTGGGGTGCAGGAGGAGGTGAGGTGCCTTCCTCACCCTCCCCAGGCAGGGTAAGCTTTTTAAGTGGCATCTGGAGCCGGGTTTGGTTTCTGAGCTCTGCTATCCCCATCTGCAGAGCCAGCACGTTACTGCAACAGCACTCGGCCCCGCCGGCTTTGGGCTCGCCCAGCAGTAAAAGCAGCCTGATGAATACAGAGCACAAAATATATTCGTACGCATACATCTATTTCTGCGAGAGCCTACAAAAGCAAGGGCTTAAAAAACCATGGGCGAGCTCTGCTTTTTCACATTAGTGAGGTTTAATGAAGGTGTTTCCATGAGGTTTAAACTTAGAGCTGGGCCAAATACGCCTCTCACTGGAGTGTGGGACAGCCCAGTTTGTCTCCGTGCTGGAGGGGATACACCGAGCTGGGTATGCTATGTTCCCACGTACGCAGGGTAGTTTGCAGACCTGGTTCATTTGCTCCCCCTTCCCAGCACTGATGCCCGCTCTCCCCGTCTCCCCGCTGCTCTGTTTGTCAAGGCTCTTTGGCAAGACCTCGGACTTGTTGACAAGCACTAAACTCTGCGGCAGCATGAAAACCATTTAAGCGCTAAGCCCCCCTCGGCTTTAGCAAGATGACTGTGCGGCGTGGGATCTTAGCGCAGCCCCTGGCAGGAGGCAGAGGGAAGGAGAAATGAATAAATCCTCCGGCGGGGCCAATTTCACTCAAACTGACAGTGCTCCTCCTGGGATTAAACGGGCGAGTCCCGAGGCACCTCTCCGGAGCGGTGGGCTGCTCAGCGCCGTGCCAGCGCCCCTGCCCACCAGCTCCGCGGCCACCAAGCTGGGAGCAGCCCAAACTTGTGTCTGGTTTGTGATAGGAAAAACCAGTCCGTAGCTTCAGAGTTGTCCTCTGCAGCAAGACCAACTGTCGGGCCCGATAAAGCCCCCAGTGTGCAAGTCCCCAGCTCTGCAGTGCACCAGGGTGCTGCGTCCTGGCTGGCAGCCCCCAATGGCAGCCCCCCTTGCACAGGGGGCTCACGGGGTCTTTCGAGCGTGGGGTTTTTTTTGGCACCAACAGTGTGGAGCCAGCAGCAAAGCCTCCCAGGCAGATCCTCAGCAAGCCTTTTGGAGCAGCATGGCCCTCCTCAGTGCCGCGGTCCCTGCCTGGCCATCCTCACCTGGCAGCAGGACATCCCGCACGGCTGCGGCGAAGGGGAACAGGGCGGAAAGCTAACACATCCCCCAGTGCCCCCGTGGTTATCGGAGGAGGACAGAGCAGTGGCCTTGCTATGGGACCCCGTTTAACCTTCTCGAGCTTGTCCGCCGGAATAAAGCTTAGCAGGAGGAGACATAATGTAGATGGAGAGATTGGTGGGTCCAGAGATGCAGGGGACTGCAGCAGCCTTAGATTTTATCTGCGTGTCTGCACGGCCAGATGACCTTGGAATCCCAATCAACAGTTGTTAATAAAACATAGGGGAGAAGCATGAGGGGTTAAAGGCAGAGCATGCTGCAGGGCCCTGGGGGAGCCCTGTACCAGCTGAGGGCACTCGATGCTGACACTGTCAGTCTAATACCACCCAGAGCACGTAAGCTTACTGGCTCCTTTTTCCTCACCCGTTGGAAAAGCTGCTTTTGGACTCTAATGGGAACAGAGGGAATTCCCAAAGGCCTGGAAACCCCCCAGATCCCTGTCTGCTCCACAGCCCGTTGGCTCCTGGGTGCCTGTCTTGTTCCTGTGCTGCACCCCCCGGAATGGCTGGGGCTAAGGTGGGAGCAGGAGCTTCCCAGTTCTTCCTTTCACTCCTGGTCTCTCTTGGCAATGTTCAGCCCTCTGGGCTGCTCTTCTGTGTGCCCCTTACTCCCATGTGTGGTCTGGATCTGCTGGACCCATTCCTTCACTGCATTTCACCCGTGTCACCGGGAGCTCCTCTTCCTTGTAAGGAGCTGGGGAAGGAGACAGGGCAGCCCCAAGGCTGGGAAGGGAAGGGAGACCTGGTTTTGGCCGTCACTGGAGAGAGCAAGCAGGTGCTCGAAGTGCTGGGACGTCATCCCAGAGCCATCGCTGCCTCCCTGCTGCGCTCCATCTCCTCCTCACCTTCCGTTGGTAGCACAGAAACCTGGCCCTTACTCAGCCCAGCATTTCAGTCCCAGCCATTACAATAACAAGGGTGATAAGAGATTCTTATCACAGTGCTCAGCATTGATTTGAAGCTGAGCCCCTTCCCTGCACTCCTCGTCCTCCTCCTCCTCCTCACAGCTGCTGGAGCAGCGGTCGGTGCTGCAGAGGGACTCGGCAGCAGGGCTTGTTGGAGAGCAAAGACGACAGGTACGGGGTTCAGATCCCTCCAGAGATACGTCCCTCCAGCCTAGCAGCCTCAGGCGTATCCTCCCGCTGGAGACAGAGCACGGGAAGGCAGCCAGGGCGCCTGGGCTCCTTTCTGCCACTCGCCTGCTGGGACACCCGCTCGGTGTCCCCAGGCTGCAGGAGGGGCAATGCAGCTCCGCATCCCTGGAGGGCACTGTGAGCCTCCATCCAGGGGACCTGGGCAAAGGGCTGTGGCCTCCCAGCTGAGGCAGGAGCTTGTTCTCTTCCTTGTGCTCGGGGGGAAGAAAGGAGAAGGTCCCACTGACCCCACAAGAGAGACGGAGAGCAGCCTGCAGTCCTGGATCCCACGCCTGGGGCTCACTGCACCCTTGTTTTATTCCAGCCCTCCAAGAGCTGTCTCTACAGCTCAGCGTGGCCTCCTTCCACTCGGATCTCCTCCCGATCCTGCCCACCTGCCCATGCTTGATGGGGACAGATCCTGCCCTCCCATGTGCGCCTGCTGGGGACAGTGCTCGGGAAGGAGACGCTTCCCGCTGGCAGAGCTGGGGGCTCCCACGCTGCAGTGGGTGCCTGTGAGCCCCGGTCACACCACAACAGCCAGCATCCCCCCTGTGTCACTGCAAGCTGCTGTCACCTCTCCTGCAGGAGGCTGTCTGGGTGCCTCTCATGAGGAAGCAGAAACTGCACACAAGTTTCAGTGAGGTTAGGGCTGATTTAGCACAGCTGCCCAGTCTCTCAGTCTCTCCCTGCAGCCACCCCACCGCCTCCACCATTTACAAAAACTCAGTTCCCCCCACCGCTGGCCTCAAAACACGGCCAGGTCCCTGCTCGGAGCGGTTCTCAAAGACCCACACCAGCCCAGGCTTCCACCTTTCAGTTTCCCCCTTCTCAGGCCAGCAGGATGTTGTGTGCCTGGGAGGGAAGGCAGAGGACCCGGCAGCACAGCTGCCTGCACCGAGGCTGCCCTGAGCGGTCGGCACTGCAGCTCCCCAATTCTTGGGTGTGCCTTGACTCAAATGCACACACCCACTCTTTGCAGCACACCTGCAAAGGCAGAGCAGGACCTCAGGCACTGGTGGGGAAACTGAGGCACGGGCGGGCTGTGGGCTTGCACGGCCGCACAGCAGAGCTGCCAAGAGGACCAAGATGTCCTGATCTGGAGCTGCCCGAGGAGCCCCAGCCCCTTCAGAAACCTTGAAGCCCCAGCAGCCTTGGCTGTGCAGATGTTGCAAGTCCTCCCTTTCGTCCCAGAACCATCTCTGGGAAGAGCAGAAGCACAAGGCGGTGGCAGGGGAAGCGTCCGAACAATCGGGGCTTGTGCGGAGACGAAGAAAGGCCCTTCTTGTTGGCGGGTGCACTTGGGGTGAGGCCGGGGGCATCGCAGGATGGCACCCCAGGTACCCCAGCTGTGCCGACTCTCCAGCCCAACAGAGAGGGGGCTGTTGTGGGCCCAGCCCCGGCACAGGGTGTCACCGCCTGCCTTGGGTAGCAGGGATGTTCTCTCTTTGTGCCTGCTGGTTTCTGCTCTGCTGACCCGCTTTGCTCCCTCCGCCGACGCCATCCATCAGCTCTGGCAGCCCCGTCAATTCCAGGGCTCCGCGATGCCATTCCCCAGGGGGAAAAAAAGCACTTTTTTTTTTTTTTTAAGGGAAAGGAGAAGTATTTTACCTCCCGGCAAGCTGCTAGGCTCCCTCCCTGCCCTCCTCGGAGACATCTAATGCTCAACCCAGCCCAGGGACAGGGGCTCAGGATGTGCCTGGGCTTTTCATCCAGCCCAGCCCCAGCCTCCCCGCCAGCTGCCAGGGCTGGCGTACCTGGGCAGACGTGCAGTGTCCCCAGGGCAGATGTGCTCCAGCTCCCGGCCTGCCCCCGGGGCCCTTGCTATTGCGGGTACCAGGCAGGCGGTGGCAGCCTGACCCGCAGCCCGCAGGCCCGGCAGGCAGGTCCGGGGGCGAGCAGCCGTGCCAAGCTGGCAGGAGCCGGGGGAGATGGGCCTGGCGATGGCCGAACGCGGCCGGCCCTCTGCACGGCGCCTGGCCGGGGCCGGCTGCGGCGGCGCGGCCCGGGAGGGCGTTATTGCAGGCGCCCCGCTGGCCAGCCTGGCGGGCGGCGGCAGGGATGAGCCAGGGATGCCAGGGCAGCTGCCAGCCGGGTCAGGCTCGGGGGGACGCCACCGTAGCCGGGAGGAGGACGGGGCTGGGCGCATTCCCACCTCCGTCCCCAAAAGCCCTTCTCCGGGAGATGGTGGGTTTGAAGCGCACGCTGGCGGGGTGAAACCTCCAGCAACGCCCCGCGCCCGAGTGCCTGCCGTGAGGCTGCAGCCCTGGAGACTACCTATAGCCGAGTGGTAGGAAAAAGCAGGATCCTGCGAGCAGCCTTCATCCCTTCCTCCCTGCCTCCCTGGGCCAGGGTCAGCCCCGCAGCGCTGGACGTTGCCCCAGCTCTCCCCAGCCCCAACTCACTGTCCCGAGATCCAGATGTGGGGCAGGGACCCGACCGTTACCAGAGCTTTCTGCCTCTGCCCCGGCAATCCCACTTCGGCAGCAGAAACATCTGCCTCACCTCTTCAATCAATACTCAGCTCTTAATAGTCCTGACAATTCGCAAGAAAACAGGGGCATTAAACGTTAATTATATCTATTTGGATTAAAAAAAATTTACTACTTGAGTTAATTATAGCTGGAGTTGTAAAAAGGTGCAGAGCAAGAGGCACTGCTGCTCTATGGGGCGAGTGGGGCTGAGCACCCCGGGCCATCCCGAGCCGTCGGCCGGGCAAGGATGGAGGGACGTACCCGCCATGAGCGCGGCCACCTGCCCAGCACACGGCTGGACCCTGTCCCTCGGGAAGGGGCTGCCATGGGAAGGGGCTGCACGGGGTCCATGCTGGCAGGGGGGTGCAGAGCCGGCGGCGGGGTCTCGGGGCGCACGGCAGGTACTCACTTAGCTGTTGTGCTGGCGGGACCTGGCCTGCCCCAGCCTGTGGGCTTCTAATTTACTGCTTTCCTTTCACCGTAAAACTGAAAGAGGAAGGTGCACCCTTTAATCACTGCCTCCGGGGCCCCGCCTGAAACCACACAGAGACCAAGCGAAGGCTAGGAGTTAATGCTCCTTCCGACACCTTTTTATGATTCATGGGCCTGACCTTGAGCCATAAACCGCTCAACCTCCCCGCCACACTGGCAGTATTTACAGCCTGCAGGGGCCACTGCACGCAGCCACCGATGCAGATCCGCAGCCGGGGCCGCGCACGCCGGCACAGGTACACAGCTGGGGATGCAACAGGTACACAGCCGGAGATGTGCCGGCTGGGACGGCTACGTGGCCGGGGATGCCCGTGTGGGTGGGCAGCTGTGGATGGATCCTAACGCAGCACACGGAGATGGAGATGTACATAGTGCACTAGTGAATCCATGTTTACGCACACCCATACACGCACACAGAGGCACGCACAGGTAAATGCGCTAAGATGCCCTCACCAGGGAGCACCCACGGATGCACGTAACATGCACGTTTGCATGCGGGGAGGTGTGTGCCCACACCCCTATGGGCTGGGCGTTTGCCCCCAAGCACTGGACCATGGTGAGGGGCTTTCTGCTTATTGCAGCAGGATGGAGGGACATGGCCCCACGGGGAAGGGGCCAGGCTGAGCTGGCACACCCCAGCCCCCCCAGCATCCTGCAGCACGGGTTGGAAGGAGCACAGGCTGCTGACACACGAACCTCCTCGATGGCACTGCGGAGCCAGGTCATGGCATCAGGGTCCGTCCCGCTGCATCCCACCAGCCAGGCAGCCCCAGGTCTTGCTCCACAGGTGAGACCCATGAAAGCCTACACTGGTCCAAACTGGCACAGGGCGAGGTCTACTGGTTAAAGCAAAGGGTGCCCCTCTGGGTAGGCTCAGACCAGCCAGCTCCCTGCTTTATGCCTCAGTTTCCCCACTGCCACAGCAGGAAAAAATAATCCTGACCCCTCGTGCTTGCACAGAGTTGGGAGGCTGAGCTCGTTAATGTTTGCGAAGTGGGTTTGGCTCCTGTGATAGAGCAAGCCAGAAATGTGAAGGTCATTATTAGTAGGATTAAAGCAATTTAACCCAGCAGTGAGGGGGTACAGGTGAACGTAGGAGCAGTGCTGCGCTCAGCAACAAATTGCACACACGCACAACCTCAAAGTAGTGATGAATGCTACGATTATGGCTCATTTTAGAAACATTAAGCAGAACTAGAGGGTTGCCAGAGTGCCCTCTAACACTTCTACCCCAAAAATACCCTCCCTGAAGGCAGACGGGACTGAGGTAGGCTGTTCCTGGAGATATCCAGAGCCTGTACGAGCTGTCAGTGCCCACTCAGCACATGCACAAACCTCCCGACACGGGCCCACGTGCATCACTTGCCAGCACAGAGGTCCTCACACACAGCCCGCCTGGTCCTCGCCAGGACCAGGACCATCTCCTCTGCCTCCATCGGGGGGCCACGGCATCAGGCAACTTATCCGGAACAAAAATCTCCCTCTTTTTTTTTTTAAGTTTACACGTTGTCGAATTTTTTTCTTTCCTCCTTGCAAAACAAAGGAGGGAAAAAACATCCTTATCTCAGAAAGCAGAGTTCAGGAAAAAGCTATGGGTCTTTTGGACTCCGTGAGTCCCCATTGGTAGCCTCGCTTGTCACGGAGAATTTATCAGCCAAACACAGCGCTGGTATAATGTGCCATATAACTAGTGCATAAACAAACTTCAGCATGATAAATGCCCTGCTTTGAAGCCATAAAGTTATTAGCTAGTGGCTGTTAGCTACTGCTTAGCATGGGACATGCTCCTTCCGTTAACCCCTGGATGCCTCGTCCATGCTCAGAAGCCCAGGGAGATCTCTGGAGGGCACCTCCACGGAGCGGGAAAGCACGGAGGGACCTGGTGGGCAGGGATGCTTCTGCTGGCACTCATCTGGGCACTCTGTACTCACTGCAGGGAAAAGGGTGAAGACTGCGGGAGGGAAATGCTTGCCGAGAATGGGGCTCTGAAGGCTGGCACCCCCTCGCTGTTCTATTTGACGCCTTCAGCGGCTCCTCTCTCTCCCTCTGCCCCCCAGGAGGCAAATGCGGAGGGGAGCAGGGCCAGGGTGATACGTACCATGGCTCTGGCCTTCCTGGGCTGTACCCGTTTCAGAGACGGGCTCAGACGGAGCTGGAGGAAGGCAGTCACCCCTCCAGCGCCCAGGCCACCTCCTTTAGATGAAGTGCTGCTGAGGACTCTGAAGCAAAAGCCCTAAATTTTTCTGGCAGCAGCCAGGCTGCGAGCTCCAGTGAGATGTTTAGAGTTCCCTCTGCTGCCTGCAGTGCACGGCTGCCTGCAGCTCCCGATGAGCACAGCCTCAGCAGAGCCTGGGAGATGCTGGAGAAGCACAGCCGTGCCCCAGGGCCAGCACCGCCGGCCATGAGCCGCTCAGCTGGAGATGGCTAACCAGCATCAGCAGAGCCAGCAGTGCCAGGGCTCCCACCAGCACCAGCCCTGGGCAGCACCCTCCACTGCGCAGGGCCAGGCCGTGACACCCATCAAGGTCCTCTGGTCCCCCAGGCCACCTCCTGCCCCCGTCCCAGGCTTGGGTGCTGGACCGAGGCAGGGAGCTGGGCGTGCTGGGGGTGGCAGCGGGTCTCCGGCGCTCAGCCCAAGGCACAGACAGGGTTACAAAGCAGCGTGGCAACTTCTTGGCCACACAGCCTGGAACCGCGGAGCCGCAGTGGGAGATGCCGGTGGCCGGGAGCTAACTCCCATGCCTCTCCCAGTAAAATCATCCCTGCAAGGAGGCAGGAGATGTCTCAGCAGGGCCAGCTGGGGGGCAGTGGGACTCAGGGCTGCCTCAGCACCTGTTCCTCATTAGAAGCCCAGTGTTGAAGAAACTTGTAATTAGAGCCTTGAGTATTAATTAATCTCCATGACCCTCCTCTCATTCTCCTTCCCCTGCTCCCACAGCTCAGGAGGTCAGCCTGGATTATTAACACGTGCATGTAGAGGATGGCAAGCTCACCGAGCGGGTTGGCAGACCCTGGGCCGTGTCCCCGCGTTCAAAGCAGCCGAAGGTGCCCTGTCCCTCCCTGCCAGCATGGCATCCCTTCCCTGCTTCCTCGCCCTCATGGCTGGGCTTGGCTGGGGACACGTCCTACTCGCTTGGGCACAATCAGCACCTTGGGGACAGCACTTAAATGGGCAGAAACATCCCAGAATGAGCAGAGCTGCTTTTATGCTAACTCTGCCTGCACAATCCCTTGCCGCACGGCTGAGCGCAGACCCCTGCATCCCAGGGGCTGGGCTGAGCCTCACTGGAGACAGCCTACCCTTGGAGACCTCCCAGCACGATGGAGTGCAGAGCAGCCAGCCCAGCCCAAAAACCACCACCGAGAGGCCTTTGGGCATCCCATCTCTGCTCATCCAGACCTTGCTTGGGTCTTCAAGAGCCTCGGCACTAAGAAGGCAGCCCTGGGGCACGGAGAGGACATGGAGACCTTTTGTGCAGCATGGCCCCTCCATCGCAGGGCTGTCCATGCAGACTCAGCCGCTTGGGGCACGGACACGGCTCCTGGGAAGGCCACGCTCCCTGGCAAGAAGCTGCCCAGGCACAACCTGAGGACCGATGTGCTACAGAGAGCTGCCACAGAGCAAGAAAACAAGATATGAAATAAATCCAAACTTTTCTGACTCCCTGGTAACCACCAACTGCTTCCCTCATCTGATTTTTTCCCCCTTTTCTGCTGCAGCAATAAAAAGGGGAAAATCAACATCCAAATGATCTTGTTTATGGCGACTAAATAAGCTGCATGCGCTTAATCCGTTAGAGTTTAATGAATTTACGACTTGCTTTGGAATTTGACAAGGGCTGTAAAAGAGTAATTAACATTTATCAGTGTGTTTTTTTACACACACCCCGCCCTCCTCCCGTCTCCCTTCCCTCCTCCTGCCGCCTGTCGCAAAGCAGCACTGGGTATCGGGGGGAATATAAAAGTGATCAATTAATTCTTAATAATCTCAGGGAAAGATTGTAGAGTCACAGTATGAACTCAGGGAGTGTCAATAAATGTGCCAAAGGTTGGTCCCCCCCTTCCTGGGGCTGCTGCAGAAGAATGTGGGCAGCCAGGGAGGGGACGGAGCTGTGGGGCTGGCGCTTTGGTGGAGCAGCCCTGCACCCCTTTCCTTCTCCGTCACACTCCACCGGCCTCCAGAGCAGCTTTCTGCCACCGACACGGTGGCCTCTGGGACAGGAGGAGGGCGAGCAGGGGGCTGGTGGCAAGCGGGGTCCCCATCTAACGCAGCAGCGGTGGCGATTTGGAAATGCAACCCCAGTCGCTCCCTGTGCCAGCCGACAGCTCCGGCCTGACAGACCTGAACCTGTTGAGAGTGACCCCAAATCCTCACCTCCACGACCGCGGGGCAGCCGAACATCTGCTTAGACGGAGAGCGCAGCCAGCGGCGCTGGCACCTGCGCCGGCCCTGCTGTCACCCCGCTGTCACTCGGCACAGGCGGCTGCCGCTGTTTCAGCTCTATTAGTCACGAGGGGACGTCAGCGCTGACCCCTGAGACAAGCGAGGGGGCCCACACCTCGCTTGTGCCTGGCCCTCCCAGCCGCTCAGCTGCCGTGGAGCGGGGCTGGAAGCAGGGATGCAACGTGGGGGCTGTGGGGGGAAGAGCCCAGGCTCCCCTGCCACCGGTCCCGGGGCAGGCTGAACGTCGTCTAAGGGTCCCGGGGGATTTCTGTGCTGGGAGCCCAGCGTGTCCTGCCCTGGGCCACCTCCCTTGGCAGCCCTGGGGAGCAAAGCCAGAAGGAGCCGCAGCCATCACCTTCCCGGTAGGTAGGACATGTCCCCTGCTGCTGTGACCACAGTGTCCTGCCGCCAGCAGTGGCCGTCGCAGGCGTGTGTGCGCAGGGAAGCCTGCACGCCGGGGCATCCATGGGGGAAGAGAGGGGTCAGCGCTCCTGGGGGGCAGCAGGCTCCGTGAAGGAGACGGAGAAGCATCTGGGCTCGGCTGTGGGGCAGAGGGTCCTGGAGACCCACAAACAAAAGCTCAGGATGATAAATCCTCGGAGGTTTGAGACTGTCCGGGGATCTGCTCTGGACAGAAACAAATTCTCCCTGTCGAACATAATGGCCCAGAAATAAGCAATGAGGCAGGGATGGAGAGGGCTGGACCCAGGGGGTCTGGAAAATCTCCGCCCAGCCCCATGCCGAGCACTGGTGGGGGTGGGGGGGTGGAGGCAGCGATACCCTCCCGGCAGGCTGGGACCCCTGCGCCTAGACCCCCGTGCCGGGCACACACCCGCTGGCTGGATGGGGCAGACTTGGGATTTCTTGCCAGGCAGGAGTTACTCAAGCCAGCCCTAGCAGGGGAAGTGCAGGACGGGCAGGGAAGAGAGGGGGAAAGTAATGGTATGAACTTGCCTTCATTTTACCTGAGCTATGGCTTGAGGCCAGCTGGCCGGCATGGGCTGCGGGGTCGGGCAGGGAGCAGAGCCCGGTGGGGAGTGGGGCTGAGCCCCCGTGCAGGGCGAGGAGGTGAGGGAGGGGGGCTGCAGCGGAGGCACTCTGCATGGCCAAATTATTGGAGAGCACCAGCTCCCAGCAGCCTCGGAGCGAGGGTCTCGGACCCTGGGCAGGCTTGTCGTGCTGGGGGCTGCACAAAAGTCTGCCCATCCTGCACACGCGCGTCTCGGCGGGAGAAATGGAGGCACAGGGAGGGGTTCCAGGCCAGCAGGACTGGTCCCAGCACACCAACATCTGCCCTGCTCGCTAGGCAGCAGGTCTGCGTCTCCGTTGCACGAGTGCCGCAGCAACATCCATAGCCAAGGCTCCCAAAATCGCTCAGGGACCACTCGCTGGTGCCAGCCGCCCTGCCTCACGCTCAGAGCGCGGCGCTCCCGCGGCGCTCCGCATTGCCGTCCAGGCTCCACCGCAGACCCCCCGCGTGGCCTCAGGACCCCTCCTCTGCCACGGAGGAGAGGATGCTGCGGGGCGGTTAGGGGGCAGAGAGGGGGCCGCGCTCCCCGCGGCCTGCGCTGGCTCAGCTGCTCCCGTGTCAGCCTGTCCAAACAGCACCTCCTCCCGCGGAGCCCTCACGCCGGGGGTCGGCAGCTCGGCATCTCTGGGATTTGTCACGGTATCGCCGGAGTTATCAAAAAGCAGCTTGGACCAGGCATCCCAAAGGGTTGGGTCAACCAGACCCAACAACACCCAGCTGCCAGGAAAGCAGCCTCTGGGGCTGAGGACACGGATGGGACTCAGGTGGCATTGGGCTGGTCCTCCCTGGCCATCGACTCCCTGCCTCACACCGGGCACGTGGCTTCACCTCCGTGCAAGGCTGGAACCTCCCGCCCGCAGCCCGGTGCGTGCGGCCGTGCTCAGTAGCGAGGGGGCAAGGCTGCGATGGGGCAATGCTTGGCCGGCGCTCGCTGCTTTGCAACGGCACTAATGGATCGGAGACAGCCCAGCCGTGCCCTCGCCTCGCTCCGCTCGGGCGCTGCTGACGGTCGTAACAAAGAGCATTTACCCAGCTGCATTCCCAGTTTCTCCCTCTTTCCATTTCCCTTTTCTGTCACTCAGGTGTGACAATTTTAATACCCATAAATAATAAGGCGGATGGTAAGCATAACAGTACGTGCAGCCTGTGTCGGCTTTTCTCCATCTGCGGGAGACCTTGGGTCACACTTCAGACGGCAGAAGGGTCAGAAGGAGTTAACAGGAGACTCCCAGATCCCCTAAGCATCTTGCCCAGGGCCTTAAGCCCATAAGCAGTGGCGCTAAAGATGATTTTAAGCCATGATTATAAGAACTCTATTGATCTTTTGGACTTTATAACGACAGATTAACCATTTTAATAAAACACCTATTAATCATGCATTAACCCTTCTCAGCTATTTGTACATTGAATACCAAATCGACAAGGGTGTTGGGATTTCTAGGAGGCTTTTTGGAGGGGGAGGGAGGGGAGGTTTCTTTAGGTAACAACAACAACAAGAAGAAAATAATGTAAACTTACAGAGGGGGAGAGTTAAAATCATACGATGAGTGGCAGTTGCAGACGCCTGGGGCCCTCTTTGGTTGTCGCTTCTATCTGGCAATCAATTGACAAGAAATTGAGATTATGAAACATTGCGCCTGTGATCAAAGGAGGCGGGCATCCTTCCCCCATCTGAGGCCAGATCTCCACTCCCCCACGGCAACCACCGACAGCGAGCACCGGCGACTTGGCCTTTGGCAGGCACCGGCCAAGGCAACGCCGGCACGACTTTTAGCGTGAACGCGTCCACCAGCCCCACAGGTCTTTATGGCAAACTCTGAGCAAGGATGCAACGTCCTAAAGGTGGACCCTACTGGAGCATCTAGGTGCCCGTGATTTTTTTTTGGAGAGACTTGCCGCTGAGAGCGAGCCATCGGAGAGGCAGAGGAAAAAGAAGGGGAACTGGGGAAAGCGAACGCTCCACCAGCTCAGGCCAGCTGGGAATGGGCACAGGCTGCTCACCCCCTCTCCCTGCCCGCCCTTGAAACCCACAGCACCGGCGTGGGACAGTCCAGCCTGCGGGCCGGCACAGCCCGGGGGCCTCTTGTGTAAGCGCTGGGGAGGGGGCAGGCGCCGCTTCCTCCTGCCCCGGCCGTTGCAGCCTCAGAAACCACCAAGTCCCCGGTGCGTTAGGAACCGCCTGGAGGCCGGAGCTTCCTGCAGGTGCCCCGCGCTCATGAATCACACCTTGTCAGGGCTTGGGGTGCCCAACGGCCGGGCGACCGCCGAGATGCCCGGGGAGCCCTGCCCCGGGATGCACCCGCCTCCCCACCGCACCGTCCCAGCCAGGCGAGGGTTAAGCAGGCATTAATCATGCTGTTTGAGAGACATTTCAAAGCCTCTTCCAAATATTATAAAAAATGTCTTTAATCATCTAATAGCGCAAACTCCGCTCATGATGGATGGAGAGAAGTCGCCTCTCTCCTCCTGATCCTAACAGATGAGGCTGAAGAGCTGCTGCTCCGGGGGGGGGGGAGTTGGGGAGGGGGCTGGGGGAAGAGAAGGACATTTCTCAACCTCCCACCAGAGCAGTTATAAATATGAGGTCATACAGCAAGAGATGATAACGCATTAAGGGCTCTTGAGATATTAGTCTGTCAGCCTCGTTAGACACAGCCTATTTGGGGCTGACTGCATAATTAGAGGCTGGGGTACCCATAACTCATTGGTGTTTATATGGTAGGAAGGGGCTACACTCCCCATCACCCTCAGCACTCTGAGAAGTCATCTTCAGCAGGCATCAAATCCCACTCCCCGCTGCAAAAATAATCCTCCTCTCCCCGGGAATAACTGTACCCGCTGCCCACCTCCTGCCCTTCCAGCAGCCCCGAGCCCACTGCGTGCTCAGTGCACCCACCCTCGCCTCTCCCCTCCCTGCGGGTGGGAAATGGGCTTACGGAGGTGAATGACTTGCCCAGGGTGCCCCAAGGTAGTTTGTGACCAAGCAGAGAGGTCCTGGCTCCCAGTACCCTGCCCATGGGACGACTTGCTGGGGAACAGCCCCCCCACAAGGGACTGCATCCCCTGAGCACCCCCAAGCAGCCTCCACAGCAGGTTTGGCCCTCCTGCACCCTTCTGCCTTTCCAGGGAATAGCTCCACGTTGGGCTGGAAACACCGTGGGAGGAGGCTATACTCAAAGATGGCCCTGGGGGATCCTGAGCAGAAATGACTCCAGGGAAAGGCAAAAAATATGCAAGCACCCCAGGACGGCTTGTCACTCCTGCCCTGCTGTGAGCATCCCCCGCTCCTGACCTGCCGTCCCTCACCTGCAACGTGCACCAGGGACCCCTTCTAGCCCCGCATGCTGTCCTGCGTGGGCAATCTCCAACAGACAGGGCAGAGCTCCCCCAGCGCGGCTTCTGGGCGCTGCTGGTCTGCACCAGGGGCTGGGGGCACTGAGCGTGGGGCAGCCAGGGACCCCGTGCTCGGTGGGGAACCTGGAGAGGAGCTGGGCTTTCCAGGTCCCCTCCGCCTTCTCTTCTCAGTTCTGCCTAGGTGGCGGTGAGCACCGACACAAAAGGGCGCTTCCCAACCAACCCAGCCAAAAAATTGAACAAGTGAAACAGGGAAGGGGAGCGTTTCCCTTCTGCAACCGTGCAAAGCGAGGGCACCGCAAGAGCCGGCTCCTGCTCGAAAGGGAACAGAGAGGGAGCAGCAAGCGGGGGGGGCAGGCGAAAGCCGAACCGAGCCCCACGCACCCAGCGGAGCTGGCTTTGCAGCCCGAGCCTTCCCAGCAGCATGTCCCTGTAACTCCTCTCGCCCTGTGGCAGGTGGGAAAATGAAGGCACCTGGAAGGGCAGGGACATCAACATGAGAAACAAGAGCCCTCACTGCGGGGACTGCCCTGACACGGCCAAAGTCCCCAACGTGGCCACCCAGCGCCTCATCCCCTCTCCCTGCTTGCCCGCCACAGCCGGGGAGGGGGCAAGGGGTCCGCGGAGGAGGGGGCAACCCCATGGCTTCCCAGGCTGAGGTAGGATAATGAATCCTGATGGGGGAAGTGACCTTTTCCAAATGCCACATGTCATTGGATTTTATATCACACCAGGACAATGTGCCATGGGTATTAAAATCGTTTTTCCAATAGAAGTGTGTGTGTATGTGTGTGTCAGAGAAAGATGTGAGAAAAATAAAATTAAGATGTGAAAATGAGGCTGCTTCTAAACATGGCCTTTGGAAAAGACTTAGGTCCTCGCAGAGCAGGACCGACAGAGAGGACCCACGCCCTTTGCTCCCGAGATCAAGGATGATTTTGTCAGGGGTATATGACTTGTCCAAAACCCATGACAGAACTAGGGAAAAAAAGCTCCGGAGTCCTGATCCCCATTTCTGAAGTCTTGCAAAGACTTTCACCTCCCCAGTGTCCCCTCTGCCGTGGGGGGACACCTCCAGGGCTGCGCCTGCCCACTGAAGCACGTACAGATGAGCGTGGAGCACAGATCACCTTGCACGTGTGCTCCTGGACACCCACGGGTGTTAGTCCGGGCCGTGCAGGTGGAGAAAGCAAAGTCCTACATGACAGCCAACGCCAAGTTACTCGGCCTCACCTGGCCTTCAAAGCAGCCCGTATCCCTGTGGGCCAGCCCAGAGATGTGCGTGGAGCATCCCCGGAGTTACCAACACACACGGGTACGGACACCCCCCATATACGGCAGGATACATTCCCATGTGAAAACACAATGTAAAAAGGGAGGCGCTGGAAGCCAAATTCACTTGAACTCCAGCCTGTTCCCTCAATCTGCAGGGCAATTGTCCGGCTGAAATAACAACTCTAGGACAAAAAAAAAAAAGGGACAAGCTGTGTTTGTTTATTCAGCTTCTTTCTCCCCCTCTCTTCTCGACAATGCCCTGACACCGTGTCCTGCCGCGCCGGGGCTGCAACCCCAACGGGCTAAATTTATCCCAGCTGGAGCCCTGTTTACAAGCCCTGTCCTGTTTACAGCATGGTCCATCCTGCCCAGGACAAGGCAGTGGCCATTCCCGGGGTGGACAGTCCGTGTCTCCCCTTCCTCGGCCTCTGCCATGCGCAGGCTGCCTGTGTGGTCCCTGGAAAGATGCCCGATGCCCCACGCTCTCCATGTGTTTGCACACAGGACACCTTGTGGTCCCCTGTCCATCTGGAAGGCTGTGAGGAGATGTGAGCTTGCACAGGCTGCTGCTTGCCCAGTGTGGCTCAGCGGTGGCCCAGATGGCCACAGCCTCCATCAGCGGTGGCTGGTGGCACACCGTCACCCAGGAAAACGTTGGCTGCGAGCTCAGCAGCGAGGGTGCATCACACCCCATGAGAAACCAACTGGCCAGGGACAACCATGCTCCACCACGAAGGCATTAATAGAGCTGCACACCCCATGCAAACACGTGTGGGTGCTTTGCTCCACACGCTTCCACGGGCTCAGATTGTCATGCACCTATTCTCGTCCCCGTGATGGGCTCATATGGGCTGGGAGGACAGAGCTGGCAGGAGCTCAGCCCTCTCTTCCACCCAGTGACAGAACTGGATGTCACACCAGGGGTCTGAACGGTTGAGCCTGGCTGAGCCCTATGGGTCGATGGCCTTGCGAATATACATTAGACACGGGGGATGTGGCTGAGGGGTGCTCACTACCAGCACCCCGCCTTGCACTCTTCCTGCACCAATTCCCATCTCTGGTGGGATGCACCAGCCACAGCCTGCCGGGGAGCGATGGGAGCTCACCTGGCTGCCCCCCAGCATGGGGGTCTCCTGCAGTCCCAGGCTGCCTCACCCACAGGAGCTGCCTTCAGCAGGGCTCACTTGGCAACATCCGGGCTCTTATTTGCTGTTTAATGAGTCCCAGCTGATGAATCCCAACCCATGAAAGCTTTTCATTAACCCTTTGGCTTGCTGTCAGCATTGGCCACCGGTTTGCAGAGGCTGGGAATCACAAGAGTGGTTTCGGGGGTGACTGCAGATCCTCACCTATGAGCCCGCGTCCCACCTTGTGCCCTGCCACCCTTTCCCTGCCTGTGCCTGGTCTCAGTGGCTGCCGAGGGGACACCAGCACCCTGCGGATGTGAAACAAAGCAGCTGGTCCCACGTTCCCTCGGTCTCCCTCATCAGGGGCAGCTAACAGAGATTCACCTTCATCTCTGGTGGCAGGGCCATTGCTCAGCAGTGATGGATCCCTCTTTGCACCTGCTTGCAGCTGCATGTACTTAGGCTTAATGAGCGAGCAACCTCCTGGCGTGCTGACGATGCAGCCCTCTTCCACATGGTCCTGGTCCAAACCACTGCCTGCTGTTGCCTTGGGAAGCCTCCTGCTTGAAACCAAGAGCTCTGGATCACATCCCGTGGTAAGGGACACCTTGTATGCACATGAAGGGGAAAGAAGGATCTTGCAGAGAGACCCTGACCTGCATTCAGCTCCCAAACTGGATGAGGGGCTCAAATCTCTGTGCCTGACACTGCCTCTGTGCAAGGAAGGGTCCAAGAGCAGCTGAGGCTGGATCGAGGCTCCAGTTGCTGCACGAGGTCCCCAGCTGCGGGTGCAGGAGCAGGAGCAGGAGAGAGAGCTACTAAGGCTTTCCTGTTGCTCAAGTTTTCTGGAGACAAGCAAGCTGTCCAGAGCAATGCCCACGGTGGCACTGTCACGGTGTAGCAGAGCAGTGTCCATCTTCCAAATGCCTCCTCATCCCTCTCTGCTCATGCCTACCTCGCTTCTTGCCTCTAGCCCAATTTGGGGTTTGTTTGTACCCTGGGCGGGGGGAAGCCTTTCTGCACTGCGTGCCTCAGATCATACCACCTGGTGAAGAAGAAGCTCCAGGGAGAGCAGAAGAGGGGTTGTCCAGAGTTTTGGATACTGTCTGTGCATGATTGTGGGTGGGGGTGAATTTGAGCATAAAGGCTTGTCTACCTGAAGTACTGCTCCCGAGACACCCCCCATACTGGGCATTTCTTATTCCAAAAATAATAGCTTGCTCAAGCTCGCCAGACCCCCTTTCACTCTGAAATACAAACGGAGCTTTTGGGGAATATTTCACCAGTCTGAAAATCACCTCCAGCCTTCATTCATGCTCACTTCCAAGTACAGGCAGGACATTAAGGGAAGGGCTAATGGAATGGCACATCTGCGCACAAACATGTACGTGTGTGCTCCTCACACGTGCGGCTCCTCATCTCCGGAAGAAGATCTTCTCGTCAGGAAGTCACGGCCCTGATTACTTTGTCTTCCACGTTTAAGAACATCCCTAACTGCTCCTTGGATGGCTCAATTAGTAAAGTGAATATATTATATAAAGTCTAAAAGATTAAACTATCATAGGCAGCCCATAATTTCATGAAGAAGTCAGGGGAGCATATCCCTCTTATTAACTCTATAACAAATGTGATGAAAATGTTCAAATAGAATGTTAATGCAATGTTACGTGTAATTTTCCCAGGCGATTTTCTGCTGAAATATTTCTTTATTAATAGTAATTGAGGGTATAAATTATGAATGAGGCGATTTTCTCCTTTCACTGGGAAAGACGTACTAATGGCAATAATTCTTTATAATAATTTTTTGGGGGGAGAATGGGGAGGGAGCTGGGGTGAGGGGTTTAAAGAAAAAAAAAAATCTTTAAAGGGATTGCAAAATATATAGACTAGCAGCGCATGTTTTATTGCAGGGCAGTGTATTTTATATCCGTGTGCTGGGCACCAGTCCTGTGTGGGGCTGCACTGCGTGTGCTCTGCGAGGTTCGGGCGTCTGGCGAAGGCAATTTCCTTGCACCTTCTCTATTCTGCACGTGTGTAAAGCCCCGCGTCAGGCGAGGGGAGTACGACAGCACCCATGCTGTGGGTCTGCAAATGCTGGATTCCTCTTCCCATTTCATTCTCTAAGGGAAAGATGGGCAGTAACCACGCTACGAGCTACAGGCGCTTTTGGTTAGTAGATGGGTACTCAAGGATGAGCAGCTTAGTGGTACAGGCTCTTGCCAATTTAATGCAGACTCTGACCCCTTTCCATGTCCCACCACAACCAAAGGCACCTCTTTGCGCTTCTGTTGGGGTTTTTTGGGGGTTGTTTTACCAGAAATGCAGCCTGCTGATCCTGGCCCCAAGCACGTCCAGCCAGGGAAACGCGTGGCAGAGAGCGAGGCTTGGTCCTACAGCCGCTGAACCTCGCGCAGCCTTGAAGCGAAGGGGAGCGGGCCTGGGGGTTACGTTGGCTCCCAAATGCCACCCCTTTGTGGGACACGGCGCGGGGACGCGCGCACGGCCAGCCCGGGGCCGCGCACTCGCGCACCACGGACAGGCGGCACCGAGCAGCACAGCTGCTCGTGGGGAAACAAAAAGTCCTTTTTGTGATGCCAGAATGAAAGAGCCGTTTTACAAGGATTTCAGAGCTTGCTTTCCTTCAGGTTTGTATGGTTTTTTCGACAGACCAAATGACTTCAAAATTTTTCCACTCAATTAAAAAAAATGCTGGTTTGAGTGCAATTCTCAGCCCCTTCTTCTTGCATGCATTTCTCTTCTCAAAGAAAGATAAAGGGGAAAGAAAAGATGGTATCCCTTAAATTTTCATTACACTTCAATCAGCTGAAAAAAACCTCTGAATGGTTTAAAACTTTTATACCAAAGAATCTCCTTTCCCCCAATTTTATTTAAAAAATTTCCCAGGAAGGAAACTTTTTGAACAAGCTGTAATCTACAACAAGCGTAGGAAGAAAAACCTCCTGACCGCAGGCCTTTGCCGTACAAACTATAAAGCATCCTGACAGCTGCTTCAACAAGCTAAAAAGCACCTCTGGTAATGGCTTGCACGGAGGGCGGGTGGCACACACGGGTACCGAGCAAGGGGCAGAGGTCTCCAGCACCCGCACACAGGTGCAGGCGTGTCCCACATGGGTGCAGGTGTGTTGCACCGAACTCCGGGGGATGGGTGGCTTTGCTCGTCCCCGGGGGCAGCTCTTACATCCCCCATTTCCACCGGAGGATCCCCCCTGCCCGGGGTCTCCCCGAGCTCTCCGCTGGGCTGGAAGAGGAGGCAGAGCTGGTCCTGCTGCCGGCAGACGGGCTGTGCTGCCCCGTCTCTCTCCTTCTCTGGAGGCACTGACCCTCAGGCCCTGCCGCAGCTTACCCCGCACCGGCAGGCTGCACGAGAGGCTGCAGAAAGGCTGACAAAATCAGCGTGATCCTTCACTGGCCCTCCTCAAAATTAGGTTAATAATTTATGATGTTAAATGGGACAGTTAATAGCTGGGCCAGATGATTCCTCAGCTAATCTAGAGCACGGGCTGAGCTGCAACGAGTCCTCTGAGAGTTCATTACGCTCCCCAGCCCTCGGCGCTAGTGCTTTTGGCTCCGCCAATACCTACGGGAGGCTGCGCCTGGTGCCGCTGGCAACGCGCCGAAGACTTGCCCCTCATCAATTAAGAGAAATAAGGAAATCGACAGGAAAATTAATTTCCAAAGAGACAATGCCTCTGACACCTGCACTGCCCTCGGAAAGCCGGGGGGTTATCTGGGAAGCCACCGGCCTGGGGAGGAGGTTGCATCTGCCTTCTTGCTGAGCGAGGTCAGGCTGCTTTCCTCGGGGCTGGGAGAGCAGGGAGGGGTGTAAGCGACTGAACAGAAGATGCTGTTGCTCCTGGGTCAGCCCCAAGCAGGCTCCGTATGGGGGGCTGCTCAGCCACATTTGGGAGGAGTTGGACGCCCACGCCTGCTGCTTAAAGCCCCCCCAGCATCCCCTCCCCAGCACGGGGCAGCTCACCAGCAGCAAGGATTTACACCCTGATCGTGCACATTCCCAAAGAAGCCTCGGAGGCAAAGGGTGGGGATGAGAAGGTCCAGCAGGTCCTTTCCATCAAGGAGACAGAGCAGGGTCGGCTGCCTCAGGGATGAGGCACTGCCAGAGTGCTTCCCCGGGGCCAGCCCTCGTCCCAGAGCACGGCGGCGGGTGAATCTTCAGCCGCTTGCCTGTCTATCTCTCTAACCTCCCCGATTCTCATCCCACCCTCTCACCCCCAGACCAGATCGAGCCTGGCTGCAGAAGCCAGGTGTTGGACCTAACAGCCTCCCCTCGCCAAGACCTCCGCTCCTCTCCGTGCCCTGAGCCCTCCCATCTCCCCACCCTTTCTCGTTCCTCTGGGTCCCAGCAGCCTTCCCAGGGTGCAGGACTAGCTTGCCAGCCACAGCGGGGAAATGCAAGGAATCCCCAAGCATACATCTTGTCTGTGCGATGGAGGCTTTCCATCCCTATCCAGTGTAAGCAGACCGACCGAAGTTCATGGCACCTGGAGGCAACAAAGACCCTCTGGTATCGGTGGCACGTGAGTCCCACTCTGCCCATCCTGCCTCGCTTCTCTCTGCAAAGGCTGATCCCGCAAGGCAGATCTGAAATCCTTCGCTTTGCACCGGGGGCTCTGTGCTGAGAAGTGCTCAGCCTTGCAGGACTGAACCTCAAGGCAGGATTTCTGCAGAAAGCTCGCTGGCTCTGGGACCACGCTCCAGTGAAACAGAAAGTAGGCAGGGACCCACCTCACTGAGCCCGACTGCACGCGGAGGCAGAAATCAGCTCCTCGGCACCTCACTGGGGGATGCTGCAAAGCAGTGCCAGCCTTAGGCAAACCTGGAAGAGGGTGCCACATACCATCACTCTCCTTTCTAGAAGAGCTAGTGATGGGTACCCTGACGTGTGCTCCTGACAGCCTTACTCTAGTTCACAAACGGAAAAACTAAGGCAGAGAAAGTCTGTGCGACCGCCCCAATACTAGCAGCAATATCAGGTGAAGGGAGTGATTTCCCTATCAGCCTAAGGTTGCCGGTCCCGGGGTGTCCGTGCTCTGGCCTTAGTGGGAGCCTGAGACAGACCCAATGGGCTAAAAAGGGACCGGCTGGGCAACCAAGCGCAGGCTGCTGCGGCCAGATGTGCACTGATGACTCGTGCAGATGTTGGCCCCGCAGCGTGTCTGGGCAGTAATTCCCCTTCTCCCTTCCACATTCCTGTTCTGCCAAATTCAAACCATGCGCAGTGCGGGGGGATTACCTGCAATTACAGCTTTCACACGTCGGGGCCGGTTTCGCGCGGCTGGGGAAAGGGGGGAGAGCGGCGAGAGGTAAGGGCATCCATATGGTGGGCTCCCGCAGCCGTTCCCCCTGCCTGCCTCACAGGCAGCTGGTGTCGTCCTGCCCCTCCAGCCCTCTTCCCTCCTCTGAAGTCCCCTCCCAGGTGGGAAGACGAGGAGGGACCTGTGGGGTCAGAGGGGAGCCCCAGCCCAGGGCCGGCGGCAGGGCCGATCTTCCTTCCAGCTTCTGCCCAAGAGCGTACGGGAGAGATGACAATTAGGGGGACAACAAATGAGGCTGCCGGCCCCTGGGGGGGCACATGTGCAGTAACTTGAGGCTGAAGCGGAAATAGCTCTGGTCGACCCACTTAGAAAATCATCATTACTGTAGAATTTATGGCTGACATGAGCTTGTCTGATAGATATGACTATTTAAAGGCAGCCAAAGCCTCCATTTATAACAATGTGAGGGAAGGGGGGCTGGAGGGAGCCGGGGCAGGTTTGAAGATCAAAGGGGCACCTGGGAAAGGAGAGGGGACTGCGTCAGCCCCGATGGCGGGGGCAAGGGACGGTGGCTTCAGCTAGGGAAAGGGCTGGTGTGGCGGGATGAGGGGGGCCGTGCCCTGCGGGAGGGGAGCAGCCCTGTGCCGTGGGTCTGCCCTACCCGGACCCCTGGGATTGCAGCATCCTTCGTGGCCCCCGCAGCCACTCCTGCCCTTGGGGCTGACAAAGTGCCGCCGCCCGGGTGCAGGCTGTCCTGGGCCCCTGGCACACAGGTGAGCCCGTCTGGATTTGGTACCATGCAGGCAGCAGTGGGCATGGACACCGTCGCCCACTCAGGACGTGCTGCAGTATTCGCCGGGAGTGTGCTTTTAATTAGATGTGAAGGAGAAAGCAATTGCCGAGGCTGGGAAAGAAAAAAAGCAGTGGCAGGTTTGGAGGACAACAAGCAAACACCTGCGAGGTTCAGATTTTCATTTTTCCTTAACCTGAAGGACAGAAAATGACCCCTGGGAATGATGGGCCATTGACGTACCCAGCCCCTTAGCCATCCTCCTTGCCTGTGCATCCCTCAGGGCTTTACAAAGAGGATAGCGGCAATCACTCAGGGAGCACCTCGTCCCAACAGCAAAGCCAGGAAAAAGACCCACTTGCCAATTCCTTGGGCCAGGCTGTCTCTCCTGGTGAACCTTCATCTCTGATCAAACAGAAATGCTACAAGTGTGCTGGAGGCTGGACCTCGGGGACGCCCAGCCTGGCTGGAGCACATCGCATGTCCCAGCACGTCTCCACATCGCTGTTCCCTACGGATGCGTGAGGGAATACCGCACCCAGCGGTGAGCAAGCTGGAAATGAGCACGGAGGTATGGATGGGCTCTCCACCAAGGCGCTCCCGAAGGAATGATGGATGCAGAGCAGCAGGCTGCAGGGCAGCACTTGATGCCATCCAGAGCAGGGAGCAGTGCCCGGAGGGCACCCTGCCTAGGGACAGCACGGAGCCAGTCACTAGCGTCCCTGTCCGGGCTCTCCTCCCCAATCCGGCTGCTCCCTGTCCTTTGGGGATGGCGGCGGCTCCTCACCTGATTGAATTTCCAGGCCATCACTCGCTCTCCCTGCAGCTGCGAGGCACGATCGCCCTCCCGGCAACCCCATGCTCACCCCGCGGAAGGAGGGGCTAATTCAGTTAGCCCAGTGGCATTAGCTGCCGTGAAGAATAACCCGCCAACAAGGGCCTGCGAGCCTGACACAATATTAAAGACCCCACTGCCCTCACTTGGGGCAGATTAAGCTGGGCTCATTGCTTTAATGCTGCACTCCTCGGCCGGGCTCCCTCCAAGGCTCTGCACCTTAACTGTATTACCCCAGCACCGATGTGCTTGACCTGCCGATATTGGTCCCACTGATAATTCACCTCCCAAGAAACTTTGCCTTTTTGACCTCCTGCCGGAGCAGGCTCTAACCCCACGGAGCAGGGCTACCCCCGCATCCCACCGCCCACGGGGGCTGCCAGCCGCTGCCCTCTGCTCCCCGCTCGCCTTCCCTCAGCACCATCCCCTGCATCCCATCCTTCCAGGGGCCTGAAAGTGCCTTCTTCTGCCAAGCTTGGGCAACCCGCCTCTGCGAACAGGTCACTTTGGCGATCCCAGGATCCCAGTCATTATCAATGAGTGTGCTGACGTGCACAGTGAACACATGGCCATGGGATGGGAGCGTGTATGCGAGCAGAGGATGGAGACCATTATTTACAGTGCCAAGGATGTACGGGGACATCCCGGCTCGCTAACTTCATCTGGGGTACCAAGGGTCTCCCAGAATAACATCTCAGTAGCAACATGCAGCGATGCACAGAGGGAGCATCGGGTCCCTGCTGCTCCCAGGGATACAGATGTCTCATCTGACCCAGGGAAGCAATCGGGAAAAACACCCAAATACCAGCCCAGGGGGAGCCTCAACAGAGCAGCATGGCAGCAAGAACCAGAATCATCATCCCCTGCTGCTGGCAAGCGCAGGCAGTGCCAACACCCTCTTGGCCTGGCAGAGGCCCCTGCCTCCTCTCACCCGCACGCCGTGAGCAGCTGTCCTGTGCCCTACCCCTGCTTCGTCCCGCGGCCTGAGAGCGATACGGGGACCAGTCCTTGAGATGCTGTTTGCTAGGGCTGCTGACTCACACAGCCTTGCTTTTCATAGGAAACAGCAAGACTGCAGAATCGCCTTCCTGCTTGGTCAAAACCAGAGGGCTGGTGTATCCTACAAGACTCCAGAATGAAATTTTCGAACATGGAAAAGTCACCTTTTCTGAGCAAAAAACAACAGTCTGACTTAGCCAACCTATTCACTTCTGCCTTCCTCACCAGAAAATCAAAATAATCTATACCAATCTTTTCCTCTTACTTTCATTCTTGGCCATACTAGATATTTCTACTGAAAGGAGTTTGAGCACCCCTGCTGCCCGCTCTGCCAGGTTGCTGCAGGCCGACAGCTCCATCTTGCCTCCTCGGAAACGAGCGGGTTTGCAACAGTGAATTATAATCCCGGCTCTAGACCTAGAACAAGGCGTCTGCTCCCCTTATCTGCTCCCCCGCCTTTGCACGGGTGATATTTATACTTGCCTTGCACAGTTAGCACTTGGGTAGCATATACGAGGTTGGAAAACTAGTTATGTATGTTTACATAACTAATGTATATTAGTTATAATGTATATTAAGTTATGTAAAAGTAGGTCTTCCTGCAAAGCCTGTGCTGCCTATGAAGAGGCTGCACGTTGCTCTTCTAGAGACCAGGCACTGCTCACAACAAACAAGCCCTCATTTCGGACACATTTTGCTTCCTTATTTTCTGATTTCACTATTCAAAGGTGTGTTTCCTTTTTTTTAAGAAACAAAACTAGAAAAAGGAACGAACCCAAACTTCTGCCCAAAACTCAGACCACAAGTCTTGGGGTTTTTCTTAATATTAAAAGTCTTGGTGAAGCTGTGTTTGATCCGGCGCTCCCGGCACAGGAAGCAGAGAGCCCACACGAAAGGGGTGTCGCAGAGCAGTTGTGAAGCCATGTGGTTTGGCGGCTGTCGGGACAGAGGGGCTCTATTTCGGGCTTTGCCACCAACCCAAAGTGTGGTCCTGGGGAAGGGACCGCACCTCTCCCTGTCCCCGATCCCCCCTGCCCTCCTCTGGGTGCACGGGGCCATCGGTAGGTGCGGGAATTTGCTGCTGGCTCTTACGTGGGGCAGAAGGAGCTCTCACCTTCACACCATGAACCACCACCCGGCAAAATCCTGTGCAGTCTCACATACTGAATTTGCTGGCTGGATCAGTGCTCCAGAAACTGTGCTTGGCCCCAGTGGTCGGCCCAGAGCCTTGCTGGACCTGGGACCTGTCCTAGCCTGATGTAACGCCCATGCTGAGCCAAACCAGAGGCAGAAAGTTGTCAAGTATCACTGCTCACAAATTAAGCCTACAGACAGGAGCAGAGCCGCGACGTGTAACTACACAGGAAACACAAAGGCTTATTCCTTTTACTGTACTCCTGGAAGGATCCCTTTGGCTGCTCGCACATATATTGCCGACCAGGGACTCACTCCTGTTCCCCCTTACGCCAGGCGTGACGTGGCTGAGGGCAGGGGAGATCTGCACCGCTGGAAGCGGGAGCAGACCCTGCCCTTGGTGTGCAGCCAAACAGGTCGGAAACAGGGAAGGGTGTATGGCTTTTACGAGCCTTTCTTAAAAAAGGTAGACAGTGTCAGGGTAGAGTCAGGCCCCAAATTTAGGCTTGGGCAAAACAACAGGAACCGTTCCCCGTTTCGCAGTTAGCACGCTTGGGAGGCAAATGGAAAATGGTCGGTGTGAACACTTTTTCCTAATGGAGTTTATTTGTCTAAGTGCAACGCCTCAGCACTGAGGCAGCTGCCCTGCCGCGGGACCTGAGCTAACCTCGCACCACCGTGCCCGTCCCCGGCTCCAGCGCCATCCCTGTGCCGTGCTCCTCTGCAGACGGGCAGCGCCTGCAGGCACTGGCAGCCCACAGCATCCCCTCTGCTTTTCCACCCGCTGGTCCAGAAACTGACTGGCCAAGCCAGTAACATCTGCACAAAGGGGAGCCATCCGTCCCATCGTGGGGACAGGGAGCACCTACAGCACCACCAGGCAAGTGACATGGGACACCGGGCCTTCTGCTTCTCACCCTTCTGACGTGACCCCTCCAGTTAGGGAGAGATTTAAGGTGCTCTTATATCTCCCTGCTGTAAATGGCCTCATAAAAGTGACAGAAAGACGTTCATATGGATGCTTGTTAAAATTTTATTACTAATCACCACCAAAGTTAGCTGCTATATTTAACCCAGGCTGGGGGAAAGAGGGGAGGGGGCACTGCTTGGGCAGGATGGAGGAATCAAGATCAGAAAGCAAAGGGAGGACAGGGTGACGAGTGGCCCTGACGCAGCTCACGGACACAGGCAGGGACCTGCTGGAGCAATGGCAAATAAAAACCCCAGAGCCTTCAGCCTCTGCTTGTCAGCAGCAGCCACAACCCTTTTACAAGCCCTAACCCAACAGCAGGGCGGGCTTGTGATGGAGCACAAGGCTACGGATCAAAGAGACCTCAGCTGAACTCCCACCTCAGTCGCAGCCTCCCCAAGCAGCCCTGGGCTCTTCCCTGTGTGGAAGCTCCTCCTGTGCAAAGCAGATGAGAACAGACATTTAACGAGACAGCCAGCTCTCCAGGCTGGGGAAGCGTCTCAGCGGCGTCTGAGTGCCCAGCAGTCCTAGGATGAGCGAGGTCCCTCCACTGGGGCTGCAATGACACACAGTTAAGCTTCCTTTCCCACTTAAGTCAGATCTTGTCCTTCCAGGTAAAAGAAGTGCTTAGAGGAGAGAGAAGAAAGCCTAAGGATGCCAACTGTCTCAGCGAAGCGGAAAGTTCAGCAGTTGCAAAGGCATCACAGGGCACTTCCAGACTTGCCCTTGCTGAAGCATCAGTGGGAAAGGACCAGTGAGGAGTTCTGCTCTCCCCAGGGTGACAGATGAGGAAGGAGGGAGGATGGTGAAAAACATGGAGCATGTACAAGGCATGGGCTCAGCTATCCCTACTGGACCCACAGGTTGTGGTCACCTCCCCAAACAGAGACACAAGAAAAGAATGGTCTGGATGGCCACAAGGGCAGGCCCAGAAGGACCAAGAAGATGGTCACCTGTTGTGTTAGTGGCATACACAAGGTTGTGCCCCACTGCGTGCAGCTGCAGGCTGGGGCAGCTGGGGCAGGGACCATCTCCCACCTCGGCGTGATGCACCGAGCAGGAGGGGACCTGCTCTGATCAGATGCTCACAAAGCATCCTTCTGCAGTGGGATAATGAAAAAGCCACGATAAGTTTTCTGCTCTGCTGTCTGTCTGGCGCTGGGAGCGGTAGGAAAATATTTGACCGATGCAGTGAGGAAGGCAACAGAGAGAGAAAAGTCTCATAGTGAAAATAAACAGCTTTGAGTGTCTCCTCAGTTTGATAATGGCATCCAGGTGACTACAGGTTTCCGGAGCATGAAAGACAAACTATTGCTTGAAGGACCTCATCTGCCACTAGACCTGCCTGACTGTACCGCAGATGGGGACAGGAGAGGGAGACATGCTCCTCTCTGAGGATGCTCTCAGAAACCTCCCTGGTACTCCCATCTGCACCTCCTTCCAGCTTTACCGCACTCCCAGGTGTTTTCGGCAAGTCCCAACATCCCCATCTGCCCTCACACTTGCTGCGCTGAAGCATCCCCGAGAGCACTGCCCTTTGGCTCCCCATCACTGCTTCCCAGGGACCCCATTCCTGGCACTCTACAGGAGCTGCTGTCTGTCTGTCAGTCCTCACATCCATCTTCAGGGCCTCTGTATAAATCTCCTAGAGGCCTCTTTGCTCCCTATATATCTATCTAATTAATGTTAGTGTAAGTAAAGCACAGCCTTTTCCCCTTAATAAGCAGAGTGCTGACTTTATTACAGGTCTTTTTTTTTTTTTTTCTCTTCTTGCTTCAGCGCTTTAAATCATGTTCAGGAAAGCGCTTACGAAGGGAAAGGCTGCACGCCGCATCTCGCCGTGCCTTCGCCCCGGCGCGGCTGGGAGGGCCGGGGGGGCCGGGGGGCAGAGGGCAGCGGGAGGAAATTGGACAGGATGTGTTCAGAGCGGTGCCAAAGCTCTGCGCTGCCAGGTTAGCCGGGGTCAGGGGAGAAGTCAAAGGCCATCGATGTGTTGTCTGGTTGAAGGCAGAGTCCAAGCAAAACAAGGTGTTAAATGTCTGCTAATTAGAAGTGTCAAAACAGGATTGGAAAGGCAGGCATGGCTGGGGAGGGCCTGGAAATGTGATAAGCGGGGCTTGGTGGAGAGAGACATGAAATCCTGGGGTTCCGGACCGCACTGCAGGTGAGAGCAGGAAGGCCCCTGCAGCGGCATGTCGGCTTCTCTGACATTTTTTTGTCCAGAAATCCCTAATGTGAGATGTAAAGGAGATGGCCTCAGAGGACAAGGTCTGTCCCGTGTTCCTACAAATTCTTAGGATTGTAAGAAGCAGAGAAGAAGATTTTGTAAATGTGTTATTTCTCTCCCTTTCAGACACGTGTCCCGCCCCCAGTTTTGCTCTCTGTCCCACTGGAAGTGTTCTTTCTCCCTTCCTGCATCTCCCGCACCGGCCTCAGGCTGCCACAAACCGGGTGCACCCAGCTCTGCCTGCTTGCGAGCACCCGGGATGCTGCATGCGCTGGTGCAGAAGAGAAGCCCATAGCTCCCAGTCTCCTGAGGCCGCACAGCAAATAACTGGTGCAGAAGCGATGGAGGAAGACCTGGCCTGCAGGCTGGGCCTGGCTCAGCTCTGGGGTGACTCTCCAGCCCTTTGCCAGTTCCTTCTGTTTGTGCATCACACGGGTGCAAGGTCTGACGCTAACCCACCCACACCGTGTGCCACGAGCACCACATTGCAAAGGGCGGTGGGGACGCTGCTGGAGGGGACACTGTGCATAAGCTGCTCACGCTGCCAGTGGCCGACCACATCTCACGCACATGAGAGCATGTGCCATCGGACCCCTGGCAGCCAGAGAAACACAGCTGGCCTCCGGCAAGCCGGGCACGGGGAAGTGGGGCCTCACTTCTTCCTACCACTGTGCCAAGCCACGACCCGGCCATCCCCTGATCCAGCACCGGAGTCAGAGGGCTGCCCTGAAAGGGTTAATGCTCCCCCTGCTCTGGGTGCTGGGGTGAAAGGGTTACCCGTGTTGTGATCGGATTCTTTGGCTGTAATGTGATTTCTTGGCTCTCGCATATATATTTATGCAGTTTTGTCCACACTCCCGTCCACTCCCCCCACGCGGTGGCTATTGATCAGGCTAATGGAAGGGATCCGATTGCACATGCTCTGATGTGCTCCCACACAGCCTCACCAACTCTGGCCCAGCCAATCAATGCTGTGGTGCCCCCGAAAATTTCCCATAATCTGATTTGAAGATGTGTTATCACTTAATAAAATCCACACTTGCCCTTCCTCTTCCCCCCCTACTAAAACACATTTGCACTCCGGCTCCCAGGCCAGCTCCTGCCATGCCCTTGCATCCTGCCAGCCTCTGGGAGAAGGACCACGGAGCAGCCAGGGGCTAAAAATGCCCTAAGTGGGTAAGGGAGGGATGCAGAAGGTATCTGGCCTCTCCCGGGTAACCAGCACAGCAGTGCCAGGAGACACACATGGTGACATGGGCTGGCGTGTGAGGGATACCTGCTCCCTGTTCCCTTTCACCGTGCAGTGGCTGTAAGGGTGGCAGTGAACAAAGGGGATGGAAAATGTTCCTCTTGAAAACATGGTGAAAAATGCTATTGGTTTTCTGTAGCCTGTCAACACACATTCCCATGGTCTTTGGAAAACAATTCACAACAGCGTACGAAAACACCGAGGGTATTTGTTGTACGAATGGGTATCTGTTTTCTGATCAGCCCACGCAGCAGTGACAAGAGGAAAGTCCTAGCTAGTTGGGGCAAGATGCCAGCGGGGTTTAAATGAGATACTCCCTGTCACTGTGTCTTCTCCAGGGAGGTTTGTTTCTCCAAGAAGAGCAAAGTCAGAGGTTCCCGCTCTCTAAGCAGAATAATTCTTTGTCCCTTCCTGGCCCTCTGCTCCAACAGAAGACCTTGGTGCTTCGCAGCCCTCCACTACCTCAACGGCACACCTCTGTTTCATGGGAGGGAACACGGAGACGTACAGGGCTCAAGGCTCCTGAGCAGGCGGACCGGTCATGAACCGGAAGCTGGCCAGGAACAAGTCCATCTCCTCCTGTCCCTGTCAGATACGAGGAGGATGATGGTGTGGGGTGCACACCCCCGAGGCAGCACGCTGCCCCTCGAGCCCCAGCCCTAAAAGACGGGGGTCTCCTCCCACGACAGAGCAAGAAGCCGTGCATGCAGGGAGCCACGTCCGCCTGGGGACCCGGGGACAGGCGTGTGCCAGCAGCAGGCTGAAGCTGAGCCCTGCCGATCAATGGCGTGCCTCAGAGCCCTGCGCGTGTGGGGCTGCTCCCCGGGGCCCGAAACCTGACGCCGAGGTTCAATAATTCAGGGGAAGAGCTATCAATGGCTTCTCAGCTCTTCAGAGAGGAGAGCAAATTGAAAGGCTTGTCAGGAGTCAAAACAGAGCAGGGCAAAGCTGGGCTGAATGTCAGAGAGATTAAACAGGCAGAAAGCCACAGGGATGAGGACAGGGACAGGATGAACGGGGCGGCCATGGCTTTTCGTGCTTCACTTCAGCAACTGTAAGAGGAGCCGGATTATGGCACAGTGGGGCACTTTCACAGCGAGGTGGGTGACGAGCACTCCACAAAAGCTCTCCAACAGACAGGATTTCGGCAGTTCTGGTTGCTTAGGCTAAGAAAGAGCCTGGTGGCATGAAGCTCCTTTGAGCTTAGGCAAGGCGTCCCCAAGCACCTCTGCGCTGTGACCCTCCTGCCACCGGGCTGGTGCGGTCGGGGGCCAGGGCAGAGGGGACCCATGCCAGGGCCGTGTGTCCCATTTCATACAGTGCCTTGCGTGGGGAGAAGGACAGGACCAGCCCCGTGGTGGCCTCCAGTACAAAATAACTCTTCCAGTCTCAGGCGGGATGCTGCACCAACAGTGGATGATAAATAATGGTGATATTTCAATAGACACAGGTATGATAATGAAGAGCTATCCTTCTTTTGCAAATATCACTTGTAGAATTAAATATTTATAAATGATATTTAGACTCCCAGTCCCGTAAAATGCCTTTTTTACACAGATAATATATGTTGACTTGTTGGAGAACCAAACCAGTTTGATATGATTAAATACAGAGCCGAGTGACATGATTCATGCCCTTCCTTCACCACTTGCCAGCCTGTAGCACATGCAAGACTCTCTCAATACATTTTTACAGACTTTCACTTAAAATAAAATAAAATAAATAAATCCACAACCATCCCAGCTGCAAAATACATTGAAATCCTCCCAACACCCCAAACACCTCTATCAACTTTGCAGTGTATGGCTTGTAAGGCATAGTATTTCGCACCATACCGGGCAGCTTTTTTATGGACAGAGTTTAATTTGTGCTTTACATGAGACTTATATCCAGCTCTGGTGCCTGACCCTGCAGGCCCTCATGTGGGGAATGAGGGGCTGAACTGGCAGAGATGAAGGTGAGCAGGGATATGGTCCCAAACTCCTCTCTCTCTCCCGTCTCGCAGCGCTTTGGTACCATGGTCAAGCACGCTGTGCTTAAATGATCATTTGGTTTGAGAGGGATGTGACCAGGGATGTGTGTGCCTTCCCCAGAGCCTACGGATGCAGGCAAACATTGCTGCACTGGTTTCACATCTTGAAAGTACTCTCCATAGCCCCAGGGGCTAAAAAATAGAGGCAGAAAGAGGCAGAAGAAAGAGGAAGAGATTGCCAAGCTGGTGAGGACACCTGTCCTGTGCAGCTCCCTCAGACCCTAGTACGATCACAGAGTGGAGCCTTCATTTTGCAGTTTCACATGTGCGAGGAAGAGAAAACTGTCCATCTTACAGAAAAGAGGTGAGACATCCAGCTCAAGGTTTCAGAAGATAATGGAGGAGCTAGAAGGGGACCTGAGCGGGGCTGACTGCGGCGCTGGAGAAGGGCTCCTGCACCCGCATGGGGCAACGCTGGCTCAGGAGGTGAGACAGAGGCCAGGGAAAATGGGGAGAGCATCCCGGGCCAGCCTTCACTCATAAAAAGGACGAAGCTGAGCTCTGCCCCACAATGTCTAGAGAGGCCAGTGGGGCTGTCGAGTCCACCTCGAGGATGGCTGCAAACGAGGAGCAACTCACGGTGAGTTTAGGCATGTGGAGGAGCCCCAAGGGGCCGTCACCAGCACCACCTCCTACAATGGATCCAGCTTCATCTTACAACTAGCCAGACATTTTCTTTCTCCTTATTCCCTCCTGGGAGGCTGTTTCAGAGACTCCCTGCTTGTAGAGCCAGGAAACTCCTTCTTAGCCTCACCTTAGATAAAATCATGGCCTGTTTACACCACAAACCTCTTGCACCAGTGTTCGCCCCTGCCCTAAGAGCAGCAGGGCTGGTGCAAGGGTCCTGGGAGCCGTCTCCACCCCGAGAAGCGAGGCTGGTTTCTAGCCCTCAGAGCACACAGTCGGACTTGTTAAACAGCACAGGCAGCACTATTGGAAGGAGAAGTTTCCATTAATTTGCAGGTGCTGGGGGGAAGGGGGGAAGGAGAGGCCAGGTGCTTTCTGGACGCTGCCCCCAGCAAGCTCCCCCTGGTTCGTTCCCATTGTTTCGCAGCCGTCCCACGCGGCCCCGCCAAAGGGGATAACAGGCTCAGGAACAGGCTGAATGACAGCAGACACCTTATAAAATGCCTCGCAGAGCGGGCCTGGCGCCTTGCTGCAAGCAGCGCACATGCCCGCAGCCCAGCCGGGCTCGGCCCCCATGCGCAGGTAGCGGAGGGGGAGGCTCACATCAAAGGCTCCGTTTTTGCAAGGCTCAGGACGCGGGAGGGCGTGAATTATAGACTTTGATGTCTGAGCAGCGGCAGAGGAATCGGCGTGAAGATCGTTTATAAATCGCTATTTATGGTTTCCACTAAGTGCCAGGCAGGCCCTTAAAGAAAGGGATCAGGTTTAACTGAGGGCCGCTGCAGAGCGTGGCTGCTGGAGGCTGGGCCAGGGCTCAGGCTGGGCTTCGCGTGGACAGGATGGTTTTTAGACGTTCTCCATCCCAGACAGCTGAGCTCGACCCTGAGATCTTCCCAGCGAATTTCCCCAGGGCCTCTCCCCTGCCCTCCAGGTCAGCACCCAGTTTTGGGGAGCCCCAGCGTGGGAAGCTGGAGGTGCCTGCGGGGCAGGAGAGCCGTGGCTCCCGGAGAGGCAGCCGTCTGCCGCAGGACGGCAGGTTTGGGAGCTCACATGGGGCTCATCCTGGTCCCTGCCAAGAGGGAAAGAGGCAAAGGGGGAATCTCAGCATCCTGCCTCTGCTCCTAAGGGGTCTTCTGGCTTTGCCTTGCTGCTGACTCTGTTGCCTGACGCAATTTGTGATAGAAACCAAGCCCGAGTAGAGCTGCTTTTCCTCCCTTGGCTGAATCCATGCCACCAGGCTCCGGCTGCTGTGTTCCTCTTGAAGCAAGACTGGGGACACAAAGCAGGCAGCTCCGCAGCAGAGGAAGGGACAGCACTCAACCATCCTGACACTCAGGCACGAGGTCATTTCTGTCCATGGTTAGCAGTCGGGTCCTACCACACGCTGCCGAGAGTACCTGGCTCTCTCTGAGGGAGGGACAAATGCATGCTGCTGCCTACAGCACATCTGGGTGTGCCGATGCTAAGAGATACTCAAAGTCAGAGGTTAAAACTTCTGAATCCTGGGAATGTAAACCACGCAGATTTAAATCCACTGATCTGGAACTGCCCTGTCCCCATGGGCTTAAGCCTGAGCGGGACCCAACTCAAGAAACACCTGCTTTTGGGTTCTTCTTTGTCCTATCTGAGAACTACTAGCCTGGTGATTTGGCTCCAGCCCCTGTGGCCAGAGGTCAACGGGCAGCTGAGCCCCGTGGGAGCTGCAGCGCGGAGCATACCTTGTCTGGGGCTGGTATGCTCCTGGTGAACCCCACAAGACCCAGCACCCCCAAATGTTTCCAAAGGCAGCAACAAGCCCATAGAGGTGGCTGTGTCCTCCTTGTCCCTTTCCTCTTACCAGCCAGAAATACACGTTGCCTCGCACAAGGAAAGACCGTTATGGGAATACCGAGAAGCACAACTGGGAATATCACGTGCCATTCCTACACCTGAGCGTCCCCTGCCTAGCATGCACTGTCCTCTCTACCCTGACACTATTTCTTTGCCCTCAGTGGTGTTTGCAGTTCCCTCCATTGTAGCATCAACTACGAATTCCTCCCCACGGCCTTCACATCCTTTTCAGCATCACCAATGCAGACGCTGGCTTAGGCCAGGCATAACGCCAGCCACTGCCTTTTTTCCTGAAGGGATGCCATCCAAACTGTAATCTCTGAGCTGATCTGATTTACAATCCATCAGCCAGTTCCGAAGCCACCAGCTGCATCGCTCCGGGATGCACAAGGATCCTGGCCCAGGCACCCATTGCTGTTCAAACAGCACAAAAGGTCGTCGTTAACACAACTGCATTTTCCCTCTATCTTCAATTAAAAGTTCACGTCCAGCAGCTGCACCAAACTTTTCAAATGCAGCTGCTATGTTTTGGAGGTCGAGACAGACCATGTCGGATTTTCCAGTGAGTTCCAAACCCCGAATCCAATTCTGGCCCCCCAAATCAGTGGACATTTTTGCACGCTATTAAATCAGGAGCAGACAGACAGACTTTCCCATTGTCCTCTCCTTGCCTTACAGCCGCTGGTGGTAGCGGAACTCAGCAGGCCTGGTTCTGCCCTTGCACATGCACATGTAAACTGCAGATAAGCACATATTTCTCCTTGCCCCAGCCGCTCTCCAGGACTTATCTCAAGCAGGACGGGGAACCCTCCATCCCAGCCCAAATTGATCCCTCCTCAGACACAGTCATTTTTATGTCCAGAAATATTTATATACTTTGCACAACCGTTGTTTGCAGAATCTCTCTTGGTGGCTTCCACACTTTGCGGCAGCCCCTGTTTGAAGTTGGACCAGATGGGAGCCTGGACCAAGGATAAATAAACCAATCAAATCTGAGAAAACAAGCCCCCATCCCTCCTGCCTCTTCCTCGGACCAGTGTGAAGATCCAGCATGGGAGAGGGGGGCAGGCAGTGCTCTGATGCTCAGACTGCTCCCTCCGTCCACCCTTGAAGTCCCTTCCTCCGGGCAGAGTTTGGTATGTGCTGTTTGCAGGGGGCTTGTTTTTCTAACATGGTGAACACATGCTCTCTCCCGAGAATAATTTATTTTACATCAGAGATCCTGGGGCTCCTGACCCAGAGTTTTGCAAGATGGTTTTGTACTTTCCCCCCATGAGGAAGGAAGACACATTCCTCCAGCTACCACTGCAAGAACGGCAGGTCCCGGATGTGTCCTTCATAGACCAGGCTCTCCCTCATTTCCCTCTCAAGGCAGAGGTTAAAAGCGACACACTGGGGTCAGAGGATGCTCCAAGGGGCTCCATAAAGGTCTTCCAGGAAAAAAATCCTGTTTCGTTTGCTGATAACAGTCTTCTGCTTGTGGGGTCCCAGTAGATCAGATGGATAGATCAGATGAGAAAGGAAAGATGGACCCTAGTTACACAGCAACCAAAGTGGCATCTTATGAGATTATCCACTATCTTGACTGTACCCCAACACTGCAAGCCTCAAAGGGAGGCACAAAAAAGCCCCGAGGTCATCTGCCTGCCATCACGGTGTCTTCTGAGCCGCCAATAGCCAGTGCAGTAATTACAACAGCCCAAAGTCAGACCCACCTCTAGTCCCACCAGCAGACCCGGCTGCTGCTGTGACCTGCAGCAAGTTGCTCTGCCCTCAGCACTGGCCGGGCTGCATCGCACGTGGCTGGAGTTGCTGCCTTGCAGGACCAAACTCACCTTCCAGCCCCAGGGTGCAGAACAGCCAGTCCTCCTCTTCTCAAGGGCGAGAGTCCCCTGAAAAGCCCTGCTGTGCATGGACTCCAGCACCCACCTTCCTCCCCTGGAAGGCAAAGGATGGCGAGGGAGAGCAATGCATCTTTGCGTAACCCGATCCGTTAACACGCAGCTCCTCTGATGTGGGCAGCTTGTGCTTTACAGCATTAGAGGAGCAACATTTCATGGAAAATTCAATAAATACCCCTGTACAGCCAGACATCTGTAAACAAAGGCTTCCAAATTCAATCAGGCTGTGGGCTCAGAGCAGCATTTATAGGCTACAGCATGGAATATTATATAGGAAAGCTAAAAGTAGGGGGAGGGGGCAGATTCCTGGAAAATGAAAGATCTCACAGCTCTCCGTTACCCCAATGAAGAATAAATATGTCTGTGCTGTACCACCATGCCCCTTCCTGAGTGGCTGGGGCAGCCTTGCTATTCCCAGTCTGCTAGCTCCCACATCAATCTGTACTGGGCTCTCACCTTGCGCAGGCATCGCAGTAAAAACTACGGCAAGCCTGGCTGCGTGCAGAGCAATGCCGATGACTCCAGCAACTGCCAGCCACAACGTGTGCTGGAGTGCATCCCTTGCTGCCAGCCATACCAGGAGGGTGGCTTTCAGGATGTAGGTCTGCAGATGGGTCTGAATCACCAAGCCCTGATCCAAGGGTAACTGCTTTCAAGAGCCTGGAGGTATTTACAGCCAATGCTCAACTCAGAGTGGCGTTTGGGAGCAGAGGATGGTGTTTTGCTTGTCCTTTGGGGCTTTCCTGGGCCATGCCATCTCCCAGCAGGTGATGGGGCCACATCTATCTTGTCTCTTGTCCTGTTCTATCACAGCCTCAGTTCACACTTGTATCAAACCAGCTAAACTAGGCAAAGTAAAATGGGAATGTCCAGTCAAGGCTCTGCTGGGCCCCATGGCCACTTACGGCATTGAGCAGCAGCAGTGCCATGACCCATAGCCATCCATACCAGATGGCCCCTGACACTGGTACAGAAGATTTGCTCCCAGTGTTGAGCAATACAGGACTTGTGACACACAACTGAGTGCTGCTGGGCAGGTTTGTGTACACTTGTGCGCAGATACACACACACACAAGCCAGTACAGCACCCCAGTTGAAACCCCTCTTCCCCCTTTGGCCAAGGTTTTGTATGGACAACCAGCTAACCCCCCTGCAGAGAGGTGTGGATCCTCTCCCTGAAGCACGGTAACTGTAAAGGTCTCCAGCTCACAAAAGCGATGTTGGACAGCATGGGACAAGGGCGCCTGCTAATCTCTGCCACCCTGACTAGGTTTTTTCAAGCCCAGTGCCAAAGACTTGCACTGGCAGGAGATCAGAGCACTGTCCTCCCCCCAGTGACCTGACTGTCCATCCATCATCTGAAGGCAGACACCTGCAGATGATTTTGGTCCAGGCTACATGTAACTATCATTTCAAACAAACCCAAAATGCTTTGTTAGCATCTGATGGCTACAACACCTTGCAGGCTCTGGACTCGGCATCCCCAGCTGTGCTGAGGTCCCATCTGCTGGCTGCTCCAAGCTGCACCTGCATGGTTAGGGGTCTTGATTTCTCCAAGCTGGACTTTGCAGATCCATGCAAAGGGCAAGCCACTAGCTCAGAGAGAGCTGCTTAGGTCCTGCTGTGCTCCTGCAACCCTTTGGGCCCCTCAGGGGTGGTGACAAGGGCAGGACGACTGCAGTCCCCTGAGGAGGACGGCTATCAGCTTTGTGTGGCTGGGGCTGCATCTGGATGACCGCCTCGAACCCTCTGGCAGCACCCACAGAGGTTATAAGCCCATATTCAGGGCAGGCCAAATCAGGCATTTGTCTCCTCCTTCCCCTTGAGTGCACTTTTCCTTACAGCTCAATCAGGCTTTACGAACACACCACCACACACAGAGGCCAGTATATATAATAAATAGAGCCTAGCTCTGAGGGCGGCAGCGGTAAACTATTGCCCAGGGGACAGGAAGGTTAGTGGGATTGTGATCTAAAACCCGAGGCTGGCAGATCTGTGCTCGCCCAGGAGAGATTTCCACAGCTACCGCGAGGAAAACAATCACCGTTTTGGTTATTACACTTCATTTATTGGTTTGTTCAAAGATCACAGCCAAGTAGGCCCTAAATTCAGGGATGCTCGGAGCAGGGGTCTCTGTGTGCTCAGAGCAGGGGTCTCCACCACTCTCTGTGGGGGGGTCCACGGGGCTGCCCTGCACCCCAGGGTGCTCCCCCAGCTCGCGCCCTTCCCTACCCCAGGACAGCTCCATTCTGATTGCCTCTGTAAGATCCCTCCACCAGGACCAGGTGAAGCACAGGAGGGGAGCCGACCCCGAGGAACATGCTATGCATCAGGAGAGATGTACACGCAAGGCCTCTCACTGATGTCTGTCAACGCAAGAGGAAGCAGCACACGCGCTCCAAGGGGACCATCCAGCAGACACACTGTTGGGAGTGTATTCACTTCCCAGGAAGCATCTTTCCCGTTATTTGAGAAAACATGAGAAATTATGGGCTGGAATGGACTCATCCACACCTGTACCTCGGAGGACAGAGAGCAGGATGTGAAACTCGCTGCTCCTCAACCGCGCATGGGCACTCAGGGAAGCGTTGTAGGACACACATCATCAAGTCCACCCACCTGCGTCTTTCAACAGGCACTTTGAAGCCCCGGGAGGAGAAGTGTGTCCATGCAATGAAAAGGTCTCCGGAATGGGCCATGGGCACCGCTTTGCACGGTGGCAGCGCGGGCAGGAGCGATGCAGTGACCAGCTGAGGCTGCTTCGGCCGCGCAGACCCCAGAGCAAATCAAAGCCGCTACTGTCCCTCCAAGATGCAGAGAAGAGCACTGGGTCACGGCTGGGATTCAGGAAACGTGGGGCGCTTCCCCACTGCTCCTGAGCCAGCTGCCCTGGAAATGTTCCTATAAACTCCTATTAATTAGTTGACACTTGGGCTGTGCAAACAGGCTGCCCCCTCCCTGCGAACCCCCAGGAGGCAGCGCTGGAGCAGGCCAGCATGGGGGCCAAGTCTTGGGCACATTCTTCCAGTTAATATTTCAGCCCGCAGTTGCCAAGGGATCGGGACTGGTGTTTCCCCCCTTCCTCCCCCTTCCGCCTCCCAAAGCGCCAATGGTGAGCGGATAGCCAGGTTATTGCCTCCCCCTCCCTTTGCAAGCAGATGTATGGGAGCCAGAGGAGGAGATTGATGGGGTTTATAGAGTCTCCCTCCTGACCACCCACCATGGCTCCAGCTTCCTTGGGCCTGTCCACACCACAGTCATGGCGATGGCTCCACTGGTGTCCACCATACAGAAAAAAACAGCCTGGCTACATCTGCTGGGTAGCCTGGGTCATGCTTGCTGCTTTAGAGGACCTCCCTTTGGTCCCTGACACATCAGCTGAGATGGGAGAGAGCAAGCAGCTCCGCCCCGGACACGTCCGTGCGGTGACGGGAACTCAGTGCAACCTGAATCTCAGTGAGATCGGGTCCCTTAACTGCGCTGGGCTTTCACAGGCTGCACCGAGCAGACTCCAGCCCTCCCAAAGCCTTCAGCAAGTCAGTGTACTGCAAAGAGTGACTGTACAGAAAGGGCTGCAGAGCAATCCTGGACGGCACAGTGCTTGCACATGGGGGCCCTCCAAAGAGCTGCAGCAGTCCCCCCTGGGTGCACCAAGGCCCTGGCAGGTCCTGGGAGGCACGAGGGTGGGAATAAAAGCCATGGTGGCAGGCGAGGCTCAAGGGGCCCACATGCCAGGACAGGGAGCGGGCAGCAGAGTGCAGGGAGGGGGTGACGGACCCCAGCACGGGACGCGCAGCGGGGCAGCCGTTCAGCATGGAGGGAGGCAGGGTTTGGTGGAAAGCCCAGGGGAGAAGCCTTGAAAAAAGCCCCAGCTCTCACAAAAGTGCCGGGGCTGGCATTTGGTGTGACCGACGTCACTGCCACCAGCAGCACGCTCAGCCAGGGGCACCGCCCGAGCAAAGACTAGCTTGAAGGACTGTCCTGGGGACAAGGCCGGCTGCCATCACATCCCACAATTTCCAAATGAAACCACCCTACCACCCCCGAAAAGGAGAAACAAATCAAGCAAACTAGACCCGTTGGTAACATTTGGGCCATTTCCTGTATGTTTAACACATTTTCTATTAAGCCCACGACAAATGGCGAGGGCTCCAGGCGTAGCCATAAAGGCTCCCTCCCGCAGCAAGCCGAAGGGGCTGCAGGCAGTGAGGGGAAGGTGAGCCGGCTGAACGGGCAGATGGGAGGTGAGCGTGTAATTCACAGCAGATCCATGATTTGATTAATTTCCCTGCTTTTCCTGCTAGAGAATTCCGGGTTTTATTGGCCGTTAAAAAGCACCGCGCTGCCTGATTTTGGAGCGGAGCCGCGCCGGGGGCGGGGGACACGACATGGGGGCTGGCTGTGGGGACCTGCCGGCGCGGGAATCAGGTGCGCAGGGTTAGGGTGAGCGTTTTGGCGTTGGGATTCCCTCCTGGAGGATAATCCCTCCCCAGCACATTTTCTAGAGACTGGCTCGTCCTGGGGACCAGGCTTGGGGGGGGAGGCAGGCAGCTGGCCCGGGACAAAGCCCCTCCACAAGCCAATGGGACCCTCGCCCGGCCGATTTCTCCCTCCCTCCCCTCCTTCAGCTGCTCTCCCCCATCCCTCCCCCTTCACACCGAGCTGCTGGGATCGGCCCCGCAGGAAAAAAAAACGTCCAATTTGTCATGTCATGTCCAGCTGTTAACCTCCCGTTGCCGAGCCATAGGGAAGACTTGCTTTCTTCTATTTATTTATTTGCCACTCGGACAATGGAAGGCCCCAGGCCTGCTGAGCTCTTCATAATAACGCCACCAACGATCCCCCCCTCCCGCACGCCTCCCCCCCAGCCAGCAGCACCAGCCGAGGAGCTGCAGGTGTCAGTGGGCATTAACCCGTGTGGGGCTCCCGGCTCCCTTGAAAGGCCCGGCCACCGCTGGGGAAGCCAGGGCTGGGAGGTCCCCTGGGCCGGGCTCACATGCAAGGCCCCTCACAAAGAGGGAGCGGAGGGAAAGACCAGACGATAACCATCGCTCCGGAAAGCTTATCGTGCCGCTTCGGCGATGCTTGGCCAGGGGGAGAAGGGGGCCGTCCAGCCACCCAGAGAGTTTCTGGGGAGGCCCAGGCCTGGCATAGCCACTGTGGCCCTGGGGACACTTAGCAACCGAGTGGAGGGGACGGCAGCTTGGAGGCTGGCGCCTGCCGGCCCGGCCGAGCCCTGCCAGCACCCACGCTGGGGGGTGCTCCGTGGCTTTGCCCCCTACCAGGGTTATCCCGCTGGGCATGGCCGAGGGCGGGGATTTGGCCGGGCTGGGGCCAGGAAAATTGCTCCAGAGGCCAGGCCGTGTCCTGGAGGGAAAGGCACCAGCCCCCGCTTCACCCTCCCACCCAGGCCGTGGTGAGCAGCTCCCCGGGCAAGGCCTGGAGCAGAGGGCCCTGTCTGGGAAGCTGTAGGGCTGTTTCCCCTTGCCTCCGCAAGGCAGCGGAGCTGAGGGTACGGAGCCCCCTGCCCAGGGACACTCGCGAAGCCTGGGGGAAGCTCCACGCGTCCCGTCAACCATCCCCTCCTCACGGGCGGGAGGCAGAGGGCCTGCCACCTCCGCAGGTACACAAGCCCAGGCGCCCGGGGCACGGCGCGCTCCCCGGCCTGGCAGGCGGTGCGCTGCAGGGGCCGCAAATACATCGGCGACTGGGTTTCGTGTGCATTTGCTGCTCTGACAATAAAATGCCTCTCGGGTTACTGGGAAGGTAGCGGCGCCGAGCAGACGAGGAGGGAGCGCACGCGGGCCTGTAACTCCTTCCTGTCTGCCCGGCTGTCTGTCAGGCCTTCCTCCCCCTGTCAATGTCACTTTATTTGCTGTTGGGGTGGCGATAGGATCACTATTAAAAGCACAAGTAGTAGGCATTAAAATGCATTTCAGTTAGTCCGGGATAATAAAAGCGTGCGAGGGGAAGGGGGGAGGTGAAAAGAAGGAAGTTTTAACTTGCTAATAAAAATCAAATGCAGGCAGTTTGCAGGAGCGAGCGGCTCAGTGCTTTGCCTTTCTCTTGTTAAGGGCCCGCTGCCATAAATAACTTCCCTGAGCGAAAGCAGAGGAGAGCGGGAGAGCGAGGACGCAACAACACAAAATTTTTCATTTTTCTCCATAAATCATTTCAGCGTGTGATAATATTTGTTTTTTCTAATGAGTCTCCTGTGATCCATTCCGGGAGCTAACATCAGGGCCTGTCAGGGCATGATGTGTGGGGCACTTCAGTGCTTTACAAAAACTGCCGCCTCTACAGATTTCCGCCCCCCCCCCCCAGCCCTCGCTTACACTCAGGACGAATGTGGCCAATTTTTTTTTGCTCTGGGATTTCAGGATCTCTCTCCTTTTACACAAAGTTCTTCAGCATTAAGCCCTGAGAAGACACCTCCCAGAAAAGCAAACCATCCCTCTGGTTTTCCCTTTCTCTTTGTCCTCCAGAACAGCGAACATCCAGGACGGTCAGCTCTTGGGGTGACAAAAAGCCGGATGCAAATGGGAACAAACCAAAGCAAAGGCTGGCAGCGAACCCCCCAGGGAAGACTGGTAAAAGGCAGCTCCCCGGAGACAGTTTAATGCCTGATGCCTGCCACACTTGCCCTGCCCCACAGGCAGACCAGCACAGAGCCTGGCGTGGATCTGCCCCCACCCCAGGCCCATCAGCTGACTCCCCTGCACCTTCATGAAGTCCCAGACACCCCCAGAAGCACTACGGTGACCGTAGGAGCTTGCCTTTCCACAGGGCACGTGGGGCCCCCCATACAACATCTTCTTTTGGTCAAAGCCCAAGAGCTTCACAGCCAGAACTTTCTAATGGAAAGCCTCTGGGAAAAAAACTGCTTGTTCCTGAGATGGAGCTCAACACGCTTGTGGAGGTGACTGCATGCCACAAGGGCCCAAGAAGGGGGGATGAGGTTTCATTGAGATTCCTTCCATTCCTTCACCCTTACTGCCTCCTCAGTACTCATTGCTTCAACTCAAAGAGCAATCCCAGCTGAGTGAGACACCAGATCTCAGACCTGGAGAGAAGAAAGCAGGCTGGGTCAGGGGTGGGAATGAGACTGTATGCATTCGCAAAAGGTGACCAGATTGGCATCAGCTCTGGTTATGACAACCAGAAATTATGACTAATAGCTCCACAGAGTTCTGGCACCCAAGCTAGTGGGTTCAGCTGCTATGGGCAGGAGTACAGCCCCATGGCACCATGTTCAATGTCCCAGCAGAGCACCAATGGACCATGGAGACTGACTTCAGTCTGTGCCTTGGTGTACATCTGAGTCATGCTGGCAGGAGAGACAGAGGATGCTGCCGGTGTCTTACAGTCTAATTTAAATGGAAAGCGCCTATATTCAGGGAGTTCTGTCCATCATCAGATATGTGGTTGGAAGGCAGAGACCACCTCAGTGAGAAATAAAGGGAAAAAGAGAAAGTGGGACACAAAGCATGGTATCCAGAAAACAGAAGAGGAAAGGAACCCAGAAGCAAACTTCAGCTGAGATCTATCTCTCAATAGCTTGGAAATCACCAAAGACTATGAAGATGCTTCACTCTGAGCATCACACACCAAGAGCAGTTAACACACCATAATCCTGTGCTACAAGAAAGCAGGATACCCCTGCAGGGCTGGAAACCGAGGCCAACCCTTCCTCCTCCGCAGCATGACCCAGGTGACAAAGAGCTTATTCTGGCTCACTCTGATCCTTCTCCTTGCTCCTGCAATCATCACCATGACTGCCAGAGCCAAGCTGCTCTTAGCATCACCATCATCATCAGGGTTATTATTATTATTAACATCATTGTTATGGTGTTTCCAGAGGAGGCTCTTAACTCCGGTCGTCGGGATAAAGGCAAGCTGGTGGCATCTTCAGGGAGTCATAATGGTACGGGGCCCAGCTCAGTGTGTGTTTACTCTCTGCCAATGTATGTGAGAGAGAAAAAGAGAGAGAGGTAGTGAGATAAACACTGTCATGGGCCGCTTCCATCATCTACTCACAAGAGCATAATAAAGCCCTTGTAATATACTAGAACTTGTGTGGTCCCGGGGTCTAATTTGCATACTAATTACTCAGTGCAAATGGGAACGAGAGGTAGGGGGAGGGCGCGCGGGTGAGGGGGACTGGACTATTTGCTCTGCCGTTTCATATCATGCTAACAAGCTAATCCGGCGTGCAGTTAGCTCCTGATATATAACTGCTCATTAGTATTATAATAAAGTACATGAAACAACCATAAAACGTTATATACTGCACAAGTGTTGTTTTCTTGCCAATTATCTGCGGGCGGATTTATCACCACAGTTGTTGCAAATTCCCCTTGGTGAGGTTTGGGTCGAATAAAGAAAGGTGTTGGTGTGAGGGGGGAGTGGGGGGGCTGCTTTCAAGGGGAAGAACATGTGTTTTCTTAAGTAGCACTTACCGATGCGCCATTTCATATGAGAGAGAGGGTGAATGCTGCATCCTTAGGAGGCTGAGAGGGGAAGGGAGCTCAGGGCTCCATGCTCAAATCAAACAAACTTCTGTCCATTAGGGAAATGGGACCAAAGCCCTAAGGATGGATTTCAACCCAGCAGAAACCAACCGAGGACAGGGCAGTGTCTTTTTCCCACTGCCTTCTTCTAAGGTAGAAAGACCACGGCCAGTCATATGAGATAGAAAAGTAGCTCCATTTGACGTGGAAAGGGCTTGCCTGGCGCATTTGCCTGCAATGAGGCAAACTCCTCAGAAGAGCCAAACCCAACCCAGAGCCCTTCCCCAAATCCTGCTGCATCTCCTCCTCCCCACCACTGCTCTGGGAGCCTGCAAGCATCGACAAACCGCCGCGCCCAGCACCTCTCATGTCTGTGCATCGCTGCCTGCCCTGTGGCTGATGTTTCTGCCCTTCCAGCCCTTAGCACTGCCCCAAAACTTGCTGCATAGCACAGAGGTGCTGAGCAGCTCCGTATTGCAGTGAAAATCGTGAAAATGAGGTGGTTCACTGCTCTAACTGGCTGGTCAGAGGACACCATCCCCTGCCCTCTGACATGGGGACAGTTACAAAACTCTTTGATAGACGCAAGCAGAGCGCAGTGATTTGCAGCCCGTGGTCTGTGGCCCCTGAGGGTCCATGGATTACTTCTCAGCTACCCAGGAATCCTGAACAAGAAAAGCAAACTGAGGATCAAATACTGCTCTGCGTATGGGCTCTACACCTCCGCTGGAAACCCTCCTGAGGTGCCACAAAATCGGAAGAGGTTGAAAGCTGCTGAGGGGATGTGGATGGCAGAGCACCCGCAGTGGAAGGGGGCTGGATGGGGCTGCCAAGCTGCCAGGAAAAACTCCCGCACCCATCAGCAGAGACAGGGCCCCGTGTGCCAACCCTGCTTCAGCCCAGGAGGGATGGGTGACACATCCATGCCACAGCCTTCCCAGGGCACATGCAGGAGCACAGGCTCGGGGTCCTTCACTGACGTTCTCTCAGAAAAGCTGTGACAAGACCACGGACCCTTCCTGCCCCAAACAAGACACACTCCCTGCCCTTGAGGGCTGCATGTCCTCCTGCCTTCACAGGTGCTGGCAGAGCTTGCTGAGTGTGATGGACACTTCACCCATGCCCACGCACAACCTGTGTCCACACTCGGCTCTTTTCAGAGATGCTCTGTGCTCAGAAAAGCACGACACCTCTCTGAACCTACCGCTTTGCATCTTCCTAGCACACATGCATCGCAGCCAGGCCCACATGCATATGCAACAGGTACTTTCAAATCTTCTACCAGCCTCAGCATCCTACTGTGTCCTCCCAGCGAAATACCTCTGCAAGAGGAACCCCCCAGCTACCTCTCCTGCCGACGCAGCCTCGATGCAGCCTCGCAAACGCAAACTGCTGTGAATGCGCTTGCATACCCTCCCCGTGCTGGCACGCTTTCACCCAGATGTGCACTGCCTGGGGTACACAAGGTTATGTTTCCAAACACTTAAGCAAGGCAATACGAAGACACACGCTCTCTTCTGTGGAGACCCAGCAGCATAAATCCCACCCATTTTCCCCTCTTACAAACAGGGGTTACAAATGCAGCCCCCCGACGGGTATTTCACACACAGGCATTCTCCCTCTCTTTCACACACGCACACACGCACACACACACAGAGACACACAAGCCCCCTTGCTGTGAAGCATTTGCTTATTTATGGCCTGTTTTTGTCAAGCGGAGGCAGGACTGACAGCTCTCAGTGGTGGGGCTCTGTCTGTCTAACTCCGTAACAAGACGCATGATATCCATTCTGCTGCCAGCGGGGAGTGAATCACGCCAAGCCCGTCACCCCCTCCCCGTCCTGCCAGAGCCCCCCTTCGCCTCGCCGAACTCGGCAGCTTGTTAGCATCACAATATTGGGAGCAAAATGTGACCCTGCGCTGCCATGCCCCCTCCTCCCTCGGTCTGAAAAGCGAGGGGGAAACACACACGCTCACATCTCGACGCCGAGGGAAGGCACAAATCCCCCACAGGGCTTTAAAAGGACTTAAAACCATTTTAATAAACTGATCGGCGAGGAAACACCGCCCTTCGGGAGAGGGTCGCTGAGCAAATGCCAGCGCCGGCTCTGTCCTGCTCTGCCTGCCCCGGCGCTGCGCTGGGACAGCGGGGAAGGGGCTGCCCCGGCCCGGGGCTCCGGGGCTGGCCCGCAGCCTCTTCTCCCGCCTCTGCTGCCTAACGGGAGGTGGCAGCGGCCGTGAGCATCCCGGCCGAGCGGGGTGAAGGAGGGCTGGCGGGACCCATGGCCAGCCCCCGGCGTCCCGGGCTGGCCCAGGAGGAGTCCCCGCAGGGGAGGATGCAGGAGCACTGGAGACCCCTCCAGCCTCCCTCCCCAAACCCCTCCGGTGACCGGGAGGGGAACTCCTACTTACAGCTTGTTCCCAGGAGATAAATAGACCTCAGTAAAAAGATTGCTACATCCTTTCAATAAAGGTTTTTTCCTCTTTCCCAGACAGCTTGTGAAATGTTTTAAAAGCTTCTCACATTTCCAGTGAAACCCACAGAGAAGAATTTTGCTTGTTATCAGCCCTGGAAGCCCCTGATAGACGGATGATATTTTTCCCCCTCCTTTCTCTCTCTCTCTCACTCGCTTTTTTTACAAGCTGAAAAGAGAGTCACAGTGTGTTTTATAACCGGCTCTCTGCATTTCAAAAGCTCAACGAGAGCTCTCTGCTAACCCCGATAAGCCCAGGGCTCTTAGTGTCTTAAATACCTTTGACAAGCTATACATTACAACGCTAATAATTTGCCAAATTTGCGCCCATAATATGATATCTGTAAAACGTCAAGGGTGGTAATGCGATTAGCGGCCTCAAATGAAATATCGAACATTCAGCGTTTAGGCCCTGAATAGGGGAGAAAGGAAAGGAAATCAATTTCAAAAGCAGGAGGGAAAGAAGCGATAAGCGTGTAATAAAAAGGGAGAGAGGGGAGCATGGACAGGCCGGGAGAAAGAGCGTCTTGTTTTTCATTCTTCCCTTTTTAAGGCATTCAAGCCTTAAAAGGAAAAAAAAAAGAGAAAAAAAAAGCAAACAAACATCTCTGAATTAAGTTGGTTGCAACTCTGCAAAATAACATTTGGCCACTCTAACAACCCCAGGGTTTGGTTGGTGGTGAAGGTGGGGGAAGGACTTGCTGTTTGCTCTCTGATCCCCCCCATCCAACTCCCCGCCCCGAACAGTTCGGGTCCATAAAACACAGGATGTGAAATTACAAGTAGTCTGAGGGTGGGCTGCCCCCTCCTCTCTCCCCCACTCAAGGTGGGGGAATCGTAATGTACTAATTATCTGAAACCACTCCGAGTAGAAAAGAAACTGTCACATACCAGGCTGTAGACTAAATAACAAACATCCCACACCTGCGGCTTTATGAGCGCTCGCTGGGTAAGGCGGGCAGGGGGAGGCAATTCCCTGCTCCCCACCAGCACGGCGGACAGGCTCCTGCCAGGACGGGTACCGGATGCTGCGACCCAGAGCTGAGCAGGAACCGGGCCCTGCGAGCGGCCCGAATCCGTACATGAATCTCATTGCCGTTGCTGGGCTTTGCATTTGGTTTGGTGTGAAAACGAATCTCCTGCCAGGGTCTGGATGGGAAGCAGGAGAGCACCAAGAGAACCCACCAAAGGAAGGGGACCCACACTGAGGGCAGGAGGGGGGGAGAGGGGGACAGTCAACAGGGTCAGCTCTGTCTTCCAGAAAGAGTCAGATCTGTCCTCTGATCCCCACTGTTCTGCACACAACTGGCCACGGTTGAGACAGCAAGGGTGGGAGCAGGCTGTGGCAGACCCTCAAACCAGCACAACCAAGGAGAAAGTCCACAGAGGCACTGGAGGAGCCACCAGGCAATGACCCTGTCTCTCTGTCGCCCTTCGCTGCAGCTGGAGCCTGGAAAACATTGTGCCTGCACACAAAATGACTTGTGGGTACTCAGCCATGGTACTCCCTGCTATCTAGGGTTAAGAGAGACCGAAGCAGTGTGGCAGGGTCAGCCCACTGCCAGCCCCACGTACCCGGCGGGCTCAGCAGCAGTCTCGGAGGCTGCAGGAGAGCCAGGATGCATGCTTTGCATGGTGCAGCTTCGTTCTCCTTGGCCCCTCTTGGGCTTCAGCTTCTGTGCCAAGGCTGACAACAGGGGGGAGAGCAGAGACCCTGCCACTATGTGCACATGCCACCAGAAGCTAGGTTGAGGCCCACCAAAACCCTCTCATGGAGGATTAATGATGGTATTTGGACAGCAGAAAAGCCACATGAGCACCATGGCTACTGGACACCACCGAGTCAGCAGAAGGCTACTTTCAGTCAAGGAAACATTGGGTTAGATTTGCCATGCAGCCAGGGGATATAAAACAAAGTCTATTAGTGAGTGAGACAAGGGCTGGAGGGGAATTAACCCCAAACTGCCAACTGCAGAGTACTTAAACTCTTCCTGGAGTACTGAGACGCACTCACTGTTGCAGGGAAGGCGCTGGATTAAACAGATAGCTAGTTTGCTTCCCAGCAGGACAAGTCCCACAGCAATTCACCTTTCTGAACAGAGCTGAAAACGGCCAAAGGGCTAGGCTTGGCCAGAGGCTAGGCTGACAGGATGGCCCCAGTCTCTACAAGCCGTGTGAAGGGCGCAAGGTCCAAAGCAGAGACCTTTCTGAATGGAGGTCTGTGGCAGGCTGGCAGGGACAAGGGGGTGAAATGCCATCACTGCCTCTCAGCTGCACAGTAAGAAGGGTTGTGAGCGCAGGGCCGCGCTTGGGAGTGCTTGGTCCCACACAAGTCCCAGCAGGCAAGCCTGGTGCTGGTGTCCTGGGGCTTGGCCAGCTCTCCTATAGGCAATGCAACATAACATCCTCACTGAAAACCCAGCTCCTAGGCATTGAAACAGCCAGGACTGTTGCTCCAGGGTCAGGGTGCTCCCCTTCTCCCTCCCATTATAAGCAGTAGGTCCATGCTCTGACTTACGCTCCTGGGTCTGCAACCACAGCCCAGCTTAGCCAGCACCTCTGAACCCACCTCGTGCAGGGAGAACTCATGCTGGCCCAGTACTTGTGATGGGTACAGCAGAGCCAGAACAAACACCTGGATGGCCACCAGAAGCACACCTTACTGCAACCTGCAAATCCCCCAGGCCCTTCCCGAAGGCGCTGGGGTCTCCAGGTGGCCCTGCCTGCGGCAGCTGGGGAGCGGAAGGTGCTGGTCCCCAGTGGGAACGAGAAAACACACCGGTGCGGGGGCAGAGCACGCGCCCCTTGGCCAAGCATGGAATGGCCATTACAGGGCCACTTCTTGCGGCATCACGAGTCATTAAAGCCAAGAGCGCTTGGGGAATCATCAGCACCAGCCAAACGACTTCCCCAGATGTGGCTCATTCTCAGGATGTGGGAGCCCCCACGGACACCCACCTCCGATCCCAGCTCCTCCAGACAAAACATTCCCAGCGTTGGAGTCTCCACCCAGGACCCTGCTCGCAGGAGCTTTCTAGGCCATTTAGCAGGAGGCAGTGTTTGGTTTTGAACAGATGTTGCCTTCCCCCTGCCCCCAAGGTCCCCAGCAGCTCTGCTGCCTTTGAGCCGGGAAGGCAAACGAGTTTTGCACACTTGTTTAAGGTCAGTCAGGTGCATGCGCACAACCATGCACATTCACACACACACACGCACACATGAGCTCGACAGCGCGGTGGGCACACAGGCAGCCCAGAGTAAAGCAAAGCAAGCGCAGGGAGGAGTTACGGCTATGCTCAGCCTCTACTGTTAAAAGGACTTCCCTTCCCCACAGCCAGCCAGCAGCGCAGGCGTTGGGACTTTGCATTCCTGTCTCAAACCGGAGTTAAGCATATTCTCTGTCCCCGCGGGAGGTGTGGGGGGCTGAGACGGCTGCAGAAGCTGGGCCAAGGAAAGGCCCTCTCCAGGCAGACTATAGCAGTAGGTGATCCCTGTGGGCTTGGTGGACAGGCACAGAGCTTCTGTGTCACGACTCTTAACTGCCTAGGTTGAAGAACAGACAACTGCTCGCAGCTCAGAGAAGAGATGTGCTTATTTATTCCTGAAACATCACACCAGAGTGGGCCACGTTGGGGCTGCAAGTTCACGAAGCACCCAGTGAGCCCAGGTTACCCTCCCGGACCATGGCACACCACTTCCAACCCAGCTACACAGGGAATGGTGTTTGCTGAGATTACTCATTTCCCTGCTCAATCTGGTCCAAATGACTATTGATCCCTTAACACAGAGGTGTAACAACAGCCCTCAGGCATTTTCACTGAGAGATCCTGCTTTAAGCTCCTTGTCTCTTTCAAACTGTACTACTGCAAATCTACTGGTTTCGTATTGGTCAGAATGGGGGCAAGACATCTGTACAAGCCCCCTTTGGCTGATCCCATGGGATAAATGCACATGCTGTGCATCCAAGCTCCCCCCTTGGGGTCAGTCCTTGAAGAATATTGCCCAACTTCTACTGGGTGATGGACATGGCGAGCCTTGAGCTTATTTACTAGACACGCTTAAAGGTCCTAGCGTCAGGAGAGTGAAAGAATCAGGACCTTTTCAACCAACAAACCAACACGCAGACACGCATCCCAATTCAACACCTTTGTGTCCATAAGGCCAGCAGCCCTTTGTGTTAAATCCAGCTTGAAGACAGAGGAATTTGTAACTCAATGCGCTCTAGAAACATCTAAGTATCTTCTAGAATAGCTTTGTGATCCAAACTGCAGTGATGCCATTTGTCACTGAGCTGTCACAACCATGCGTGTCGTAAGCACGCTTACGCCACAATATCCATAGACTTTTTGAGGGCTCCTGCAGGGTCTTGTACAAGTTTGAGTCCCCATCCCAGGCAGCGTATATAAAATCGCACAGACACACACAAATGCTCATGGTGCCGCACTTCCAAGCTTCTGTTTGCAGTCACACCTCCAAGCCTGTGGCTTCTTTCTGGCTAAGGGCCTTCAGAGTGCAATCCTACAGTATACAGGCTTTCATTAGCACACACTGCTATTCCAAGGGAAAACAAGCTGACTAATATGTATTGAGCAAGAAAACGTGCAAGGGAAGCTGCAGCAGCAGGAAAGACCTGGGTGATGGTAGGGGACATCAAGCTGGACCTTAGCTTGCACTGTGATATGGCAACACAAAACATGCAGTGTGTGGTCCAGGCCTGCAAAGGAGTCAGAGCTCGGACCAGCATTTTACTCTGGCCGGTGCTGACATGGCTCTGTTGAAGAAAGGACGTTGTCCCCTGGGACGGCAGTGCTGGAGAGAGGCAGAGACGACCTGGAGCGCAGCAGCAAGAGATCCTGGGAGATGATCAAGGAGCTGACTAAGGCCGGGGGAGCTGTGGCTATGTTCAAGGAAGGAAGTTCATAGGGTCCAACGATGGGTAAGATATTGTGGACCTCTGCTCTCTGAATACCAGAGCAAACGTTAAAGGAAACGCAGTGTGCTGAGGGCTAAGGGCATGGCAGTGCAGCCTGCAGACACGGTGCTGCCCTTTCCCTGGCTCGCTGGATATACATCCCTTTCACCGTCCTCTGCATGCACGGGCTCTTACAGCCCCTACACGGGGAGATGGACAAAGGTAGAAGGTGGTGTGTCACTCGGTGGCGTGGACAGCAAGGAGAAACAGATACCCCTGCCCACAGCCCCCCTCTGCTCCTCCAGCTTCTGTGCCCCACCGTGCTCCTCGCTTTCCTATGCCACCAGCCTTGGCACAGCTGAGCCTCGGAGAAATCTCAGTGGGGTCCCCACGTCCCGCCTCTCCTGAAGGAGACTTCAGCAGCGCCGGCTTTCAGCATCTGACCTAGTGCTTTAAAAACCTGGGTGCCGTGCGGAGGGCTCTCTTGTTCAGGGACCCGCATTCTGACTTTGATTAAGTGATGGACATGAAAACACACACAGACACAAACACAGTGCGAGGCAACGTCCCCAGACGAATGGGAAAAAAAGAGAGATAAAAACCAAACAGCCGTTTTCACCCCCCAAACCGTATAATTTTGTGTAAATTTTTACTTTAAACATCTCTTTTTTTCCTGAGCCGTGATATAGGCCCTGTCAAAACCAGGGCCAATTACTGCCATTAGGTTCCCATTATGTCACTGCTTCTCCCCCCATTATGAAGGTCTTCGGCACACAGAGCTATAATCTTCACTCACTCTCGCTCCATCACTCCCAGAAGGAACAAAATTGTTTAAAAAAAAATAAAGCCTTTATTTTGCCCCTGTCAACTCTGAAAAGGAAGGAAGGGAAAAAGAGGGAGAAAGAAACTGGTAAAGTTTTTAACTGTGAGGTTGCCAAAAGGACCGAGAGAAAGTGTTCAGCACAGCCGAGGCGTGTGAAACTGGGGCTGGCAGAGGGACTCTGCGGGATCACCCAAACGAGTCGCTGTCCTTATCCCTCACTGGGGAGATATTTGCTTCCCTTCCCCTCTGCCAAAGCAGGCCTGTGGTAAGCCTGACCCCACCACTGGGAACAGAGAAACAGAGGATAACTGTTGGGAGCAGCACACGTGCCAAAATTCATGTTCCACATCACACTCCTCATGCCAGGGGTTACAGCGACCTGCTGCTAAAGCAACCACCCCATCTGCTTCCAAATACTGACCAGCCTCTTCACCCAAAGTGCTGGCATTGAGCCTGGAAGTGATCTGAGAGCGTCCTTGGACACACGTGGACCTGACATCTGCTGCCGTCAAGGCAGAGACTGCAGGATCATGCCCAGGAAGGACGACTAGCTGTGCAGGGCTGAGACGACCATGCTCTGAGTCCTCAGGAACAAGAGCCCCCAAGACCCACCAATGAATACGGCTGGGAGCGGAGCTCAGCAAGCGTCAGACAGCTCACGAAGGATGACGAGGGACAGGCGCTTGAGGGGGCTGCTCACCCGTCAAAGTAAGAGCAGCCCTGGTCCAGGGGCTCAGGAGAATGTATCATCACAAACACATTCACACTTGGCCACAGCCGGCCAAGACCACATGCTTGGACATCAGAAGAGGGCTACTAGGCATGGCCTCAAAAGCGCTGCTAGTGCTCCCAAGTCCTGCTTCTCCCTGGGATGCTGGGAGAGGGAGCGCAGTGTCTGCAGTTGTCTGCAGTATGCTCAGCACTCAGGCACAAAGTGCAGTGGGTGCCGACTCCAGGGAAAGCAGCAAGAGGCTCTGCCCCATTGCGCCCATCGCTGCATGTCCAAGCACCCTGGGTCTTCCTAGATGCTGTTCACTGCTTTTTCTTGATCCCGCCATCCTGCATTTTGTGCGAGGTTCACGTGAAAGCCAAGGGATGGATCTACCCCAGCTTGCTATGAGAGCTGGATATGGTCAGAACAGCTCCAATAAAATGAACGACTAGAGACATTGAAATGCAACACCCAATCCATCTCCCTCAGTGCCAGTTAATTCAGTCCTAGGGCTCCATTTTGGTCAAGACTGGAGGTGGAAGCAGCATGGGAATCTGATGTGGTATCAAGTAACAGCAGAAACTCAGACCAAAGCATCCAGGGAGAGCCACTGCTCAGCAACCGCATGGAGCTCACGGCCCCAAGATGTGAGGAAGGAGCACACGTCCTTTCCACCCAGCTGCACTTCTTCCCTGTGCCCTTGCTCACATGCAGTTCCCCAGACACTGACTACAAATCTTCCAAACCTTTCTCTGTCCCCCCTTGTATCCCTGCCTCCCATTGAAAAGTGCTAAAACCAGCAGCTCCCCTCCCAGAGTCCTTCCTCTCCCTCGTGGCTCCCGCACCCCTCTCTGGGGACCCCCTGCAGATGACAGCATCTGGCAACTCTGGAGCTGCAGAGAAGGGGCACAATTTGCCCCTAAACAAAGAAACATCATCTCTGCTAAAGCGATTTCCACCCTCAGTGAGACCTCACAGAGCCATCGTCCCTTTGAATGCAAAGGTCTCGCCCATTCCTCTGCGGAGAGAGGGAGGGAAAGAAAGGGAACAGCAAAAGAAAAGGCGTGGGGGGGCGGGGGGGGACACACAGTGACAGACACTTTGGCTTTCCCGAGCGAAAGGCTGAGCCAGTGCAATGAAAGTGCTCAACAGCGGCCCACTGAGCTGTCACTTATGCGAGCCTGTGTGTGCAAGACACAGAAGAGGGCCTGTGCCCGCCAATCGCCCCGCTTTCCACCAAGCCCCCTTTTGTTTTTGTTTAAATCAAATCAAGGGCTGCTTTAAGATGTGCAGCAAAGCAATTTGCTGAGTATTCTTCCCCCCATCATGCCAGCAGCAGCCCCTGGTAACTGGGAGGCTGCCCGCGTGGAGGGGGAGACCCCCGGGGAGCTGCGGGCTGGGGAGGGAGCCCTGCGAGGGGGCACGGCCAACGCAGGGCAAGCGGGCACCGTGACGCTGCTGCAGGCGGCAACTCTCCCTGCTTGTCTGCTAGCCTGCGAAGCGACGAGCTCGAGCTGCGGTGGAGGGCTTGGAGGGACCCGCACGCCCCAGTGACCTCCCCTCCTGGCTGCAGAAGTCAGTGGACTGGGGACACTGGCTCAGAGGAGGCATTTTTTTTGCTTTGCCTGGTCTTACCCAGCTGCGTGAAACAGGTCTGAAGTGGAGAGGCAAAGGCTGCAGTGAAGCTACGGCTTTGCTGTCGCCCACAGCCCCCTCGTCCCAGCTTCTGCAGTGGGACAGAGCAGCCTGGGTCCAGGGACCGCCTGGATTTGCTCTGATGGGAAGCAAAGGTCCTCCCTCCCCGGTCTCCAGCCGACACGGCTGCGGATGGAGACCTGGAGTGTTCGACAGCCGAGGCCAGTCAACAAAGACTGGGCTCAGGCTCTGCAGCCACCGCTCTGCCAGCTCCATGCCCCCAGCACGAGCACTGGGAGGGGAAGCAGGCATGGGGCCGTCCTTGTGGGTCTTTCCCTGAGGTCACTGCTGGGGAAAAGCTGCTGCTGCTGTGCTGCAAGTGTGGGATAAGAGAACTTACTGAGGAGGAAGGCTGAGGAGGAGGAGGGTGTGGAGCCGGGAGGGCTCAGGAAGGTGGCTGAATTGCTTGAGGGGGGAGGCAAGAGATGGGCTGGAGGAGCGAGAGCCTGGGTGCCTCTGCCTGTGTGCGTGCGTAGCACGTAGGTTACAAGAATTCAAGTTCCCAGGCCCGGGGGAAACGCAAGCAAGGGGATGTGGGAATGACAGGGCTGGATATCCTCCTCAACACCAGCAGCTCAGCTCCACCAGAAACAGGGAGCTGCCTGGATTTCCAGCTCATGCCAGACTGGTTATCACCTGGTGAGTCCCTTTGCTTCCTCATGCTTCATTTCTCCTTCAAAATAAAGTACTAACGAGGTTCATCTCCCTTGTGAAGTACTGGGAGTTCTACAGCTGTAAAAGGAGCTTATAAGAGCAAAATAGTGCGAGGATTATTGCAACTGCTAAGCCAGAGGACTGGAGGGCAAAACATTGGTAATGTTTCTCAAAGAGGCCGAAAGATGGCCATGAGGATTACAGATGAGCAAAGCTCTGCTTCAGTATCAGGCAAATCACTGGACACAGTTCCAGAATTAAGGACTGTATTCAGATGGATGCGATTTAACACACCCCACGCAGGGAGCCTCCTGCAAAGGCAAACACTCTCTTCTCTGTGGGAACTGCCCAAGTGCCTCAGCTCAACGACTGGCCGGCAAGTTTTTTGGGCTTTCTAAATGCCTTTGACAGAGGAGCTCCCAAGTGAGCACCTAGGACAGCTGGAGTCATCAATGGGAAAAAGGCAGGATTCTCCCCCAAAAAGCCCCGGTAACCAGAACCTGGGAGACACGCACGTGCGTCAGCAGCCAGCGGCAGGGACGCTGCGACCCACGCCAGCCCCCACACCTCTGCTGCAAACAGGAGCGTTCACATGAACCACAGCCACCATCCGAGGTCGGGAGCAACCTTTTTCCCAAAGAGAATGAAAATACCTTTTCTGTAGAGGACAAATAAAAATGGTCACAAAGGACATATACAAAACAGGGAGTGGAACAGGAGTAGTTTTAATAAAATAACACCTACTACGCCTTTCCTTGGGTAAAAGAAGAAGGAAATTAAGTGAAGAAGTGAAGATGAATGGCAAAAAAACCTTGCAATTGATAAAAAGGCAATAGTTATAGACAATGCAGAGTTAACCCCCTGGACTCCTTGCCACAAGATAGCGCTGAGGCTACAATCAAAGAGAGAAAAAAAAAACCCTTAAACAGGATAATGAAAACATCCCAGGTTATAGCAACAAGAGTAAACAAAACCTGCCATTGCCGTTTTTTAAAGGAATACACACTCTTTCAACTGAGTAAGAAAACGTTCCCCCGTGGCCCATGTATTCCAAAATTACCCGCCTTTCTGAACCATCCCTGAACTCCGCCAGCATGTCCTGCCCCAGACAGGACGCTGGGCTTCACGGACACTGTCCTGATATTCCAGGTGTGTGTTCTCACAGGTGCCCTGCCCACACTGCCCCTGCATCCAATATCCTCCCCCTCCCAATGGCTTCCAAGGGGTTAAAATAAAACTTCTCCCCAAGAAGAAGAAGAAAAAAGAGCCAGAGAGAGAAAGTTAATTGAAAATGCTGTTTAATTTTTCAGCTCCACTGGATTACACTGTGGCACAGATGGTTCATCAAGACAGTCTCTGTCTGTATCACTGTCCGTCCCAGCCTCTCCCCCCATCGTGCAGAAGGGAGGGGGAGGAAAAAAACACAGCAGGCAGTGGCTCAAAAAAAAAAAAAAAAAAAAAGAAAAAAAAAGGCAACTTAACACAAAAGAGCATTCTGTGCAGCTCTTTTCAAGGCGCTGGGACAATGCTCCCAACTTGATCCTTTCATAAAGAAAACGTTTCGGGGTCAGAAAACAGGACACATTAAGCCCAGAGAAGCACATTGGCCATTTTACCGCTGACTTTCGTGGCTAGCTAGAGGGCTGCACCGGAGCTGGGTTGTTTTAGTTGTTTTTAAAGGCGGCAGCCCTGTAGGAACAATCGCATTTGGGGTTTGGGGTGGCCTTGGCTCTCACCCACCCGCACCACCCCGTGCTCCAGCACAGCTCACCCATCCCTCTGCTGAGAAAAGTCTAACGGAGATGAAAGGCAGCCTCTTTAACTGGATTACCCTAACAAGCAACCAAACCAAAGAGACTAAGAAACAGCTAATTAAAGCTGTTCAGATACACAGAGCAAATCCTTCCTCCTGCTCATCCTTCTCTCGCTCAGCCCAATTCATTCATATTTCCCCTTATGCCTTATTAATTGCTCGGTCGCTGCTCTAGGGGACAAGGGGAGGGGGAAGGGAGGCAGGTGGGGAGTGTGAGAAAGGGGACCAAACCTATCCATGGGTCAGATTTTCAGCATTGATTTGGCTTTTGCCACGGCTACAACCCATTGATTCTTAAGCTTAAATTGATGATTAGCACTTTCTGATTGAAATAACTCCTGGATCCTTGCAAAGAAAATAAAAACTTCTTTTGTGTAATAATTTGCTCTGCTAATCAAGTTATTTTCCAGAGGCCCAGGGAACGTAGAACGCTCTCATTTTTAATTCCCAGTAAGCATCGTGTCTCTAGCTAAGGCGGGAAGAGGGGGCAAAGCAAAAGTTGAATTTTTGTGCATAGCAACTTCTCAGCCGGGTAGCTGTTGCACTTGGCATAACGGCCAAATCTGAACTCCTGAGCAAAATTCAAACCAAAGCTTTTTCAAAGATGACATGCGTCTGGGAGATATTTTTGGTTGCATTTTCCATACCAGGTAGATAAGATATAGAAAGGCCAAACCAGAAAGTTCTGATCTCAAACAAGGGAGATTCTGAACATCTCAGAAGACTCCTGGCCAGGCATCCAGGAGAAGGCTGTGGAGTCCTTTACAATCAAACACCCTTTCTCTGTTTCCTCCTAGTAAAACAAATATTGCCTTGGCCCCAACACTGCTAGCAAGGTGTGGAGAAAGGGCCGTTCACCTGCTCTGCATCAGGCCAGCTCCCCGTCACCCCATCCCATCACGCCAGCACACGCTGCACGACCAGGAAACATCTGACTTTCCAACCAGAGGAGGCTTCTCCAACACGAAGGAGACCCAGGCACTCCAGAGGAGTCCACAAGGCCATGTCAATAAGCAATGATTTTTCTACAACCAGAGATTAGATGAGAAACTGCAACTTTCGTTTCCACTGCCTCTGGACAGAGGAGAGACAGGAGGCTCCGTAGCAGATCTCTGTCCCTCTGGTATAGCACTTTCTGGATAGTTATTAAACAGAGACTCATAATCAGGCAGATTCGGGGCAATGGTGCCATTTCACAGCCCAGATCACTGAGGTCCAGGAAAACCGAGCAGCTTTGTCAAGGTCACAGGAGCAGCCCAGCGCAGACTTGCAGTGCCACACGGGAGCCCGTTTGGCACTTGGCTTCCCCCCCTTCCGCTGAAAATAAATCTCAGAAGAAAGCAATTCAGACGGTTTCACGCCCAGGAGGAGCGTACGGGTGGGAAAAGAGCTGGGTCAACTACCAGGGCCCTGGGATGACCGATGCACCCACCGTGGCCGCCCTGCTCCGGGATGCTCCCATTGTCTGCAGCGCAACTGCAGCTGCCTTTCATAATTAAGAGGAGGGAAAGGGAAGCTCCACCTTAGAAGACTCACAAATCCACGTTTAATTACTCCTAACAAGGTAATTATCGTGTACGGCAGGACGACACAAACGCTCCCCAGGCCCCGGCACCTCGGGAGCTGCGTTTTAAAGGCACACCTGCCTCCACGACGGGCTCCTTGCTGCCTCCTCCTCGGCACGTGCGGCGCGTGGGCAGCTGCCGTGCCGCTGCCGGCAGGCGCGGGCACCCAGGAGCATCCCGAGCTGCTGCGCGCGTGGGTATCGTTAGCGCTACGGAAAAGCCATCGTTGTTCTTGGGTTGGGACGCGTGCTTGGGATTTCAGGCTGAAGGACGTGCCTGGGTTCGTATAAGAAGGTACTTTCCACCGTTATATTTTTTTTCTTTGCTTTTGAAGAGGACCTGCCGGCTTCCCGCCTTCCATCTCACCTGCCGTAAACAGGGTGCCGAGAGGTGGAAGAGCCGGAGCGGCCGAGAGGGAGAGGAGGCTGGAGGGGGAGGGGGAGCAGAGATGACTGGAGGGAGGTCGAGAGAGGAACGAAGAAAGAGGAAAGAAAAGAAAAACCCAGCAGTGCACCATGTTGCATTGTTCACGCTCAGACCTTCAATTTGCTCTCTGCATTCTCCTGCAGCGGGGAGAATGTTACGCTGGCTTAAGAGACAAATCGGACACAAAATAAAGACCAAGCACTCAGCAGTAAAGCAATTATCGCAACATTTTATGCCGGGCCTGTTCCTTTTGAAGGCAGCCTGGTGCTGCCCGCATGTACCTTAACCCGTTCCTAATAACCATAAAGTCACCATTATTTACGGTACAAGACATTAAATAAATAATGAAAAAGCTGCCGGCGACGGAGCGAGGCAAGTGGGGGTTGCAGGGAATCTCCCGAGACCGGAGCTGGCACTGGCTTAACCTGCGCTGCAGGAGGCAGAGAAAAATAACTTCGCTGGACCTGGGAAAGGGAGGATGCATTTTTATTTTGGAGTGGCACCTCAGGTCCTGGAATCCGCCAGAGAGTAAAAGTTAGATGGTGGGGTTTTTTTCAAAGAAGAGAAAAGCAAAATGGAGTTGCACGGGACTCATGGGCAAGCCACAAACCAGAAAGGTTCCTACAAGAGGAAGGAGGGGTGGCAGGGCCGGATTCTGACCTCCACCGTGCCGGCATAAATCCCGGTGTGAAGCTGCTGGAGCCAGGAGCTCCTGCAGGCTGGCAGGGCATAACTGAGGCCAGAAGTGAGTCCCCTATGAGGAGGCATCCACTCCCATCTCTCTTAAATTGAGAGGTAAATAGATAAAAATCAAATATGAACGTAAATATGGGTCACGGCAGGAGTTCCCACGGCCGTGGTTCAGGTTAATGTACAAACAAAGGGAATATATCCTCCTTGACCTCCACCTCATCCACACAGCCCCACCAGGAGCCAACATCTGCCCTCAAAGGTCTGATGACTAGCTTCATACACAAACATCTCAACATCTCCGTTTTCAAGGTCTAGCTGCTTTCCCCCAAACCTGCTGCTCTTTTGAACCCCTCCCTCTCTTGACAATCTCCCTTTTCTGAGCAACACTAGGTCATGCTCCGGGTGCGAGTGGGTTTGGCCATGCCACCGTGCCCACCCTTAGCAGCTGGTGCAGGCACCTCCTTCGCCCCCCAGAGCCACACCAGCCTGTGTCAACACCCCCGGGGACTTGCTCCCCAGTGCTACGGCAGCTCCTACCCTGCATCTCGTGGTTCTACAGGTGGTGACGGACACACGGATGGAAAAGCAGGACACTGTACGCTATCTTCCCCAGAACCTCGGGTCATTTCCAAACCTCCTCGTGGTGAGGGATACAAAGCACCTGCAGCCACCGGCAACGCCTGCCCAATGTAAGAGCGGACCGCTTTCTTTGCGGGCATGCCCTTGGGCTACAGTGAAGTTCCTGAAAGGGATGGCGAGTCTTCCCTGTCCTTGAACACTTTCTTCTTCTGATTTCTAAAACGGACCCTTACGGCTCAATATGGACATGGTGAACACGGACACCTCCGTACCAGACACCAGCTGAAGGTGCTGGGCTTACATCAGAGACCGAAAGCAGGAAAAATTCGATCATGTATTTCTTCACCAAGCACCACAGTGACTCTGAGAAGCCGCTTTATAACTCTCAAGGCAATCAATATGAATTTTGATACTGTTTTAAAGATGAAGAAAACTCCACACTGGGTAGAAAGGCCATATGACAAGACTACTCTAAGAAATATGATTTATATTGTGTGTTTTTACCTAGTAAGTACTTTTCGGGGGCAAAGCTGAAGTATTCTTAGAAATGTACAAACACAATATGGAAAGATAGAAGGACACCTCGCCCCGCACAGACTGTACCCTCACACAGCCGCTGCCGTGCTGCTGGTGAGCTCTCCTGGGCCCTTCTCTGCCGGGGTTTCATTTGGCTGCCCATATTTGTCAATAGACTTAAATAACTTTAAAAGAAAAATTCAGGATGAAATGAGGCTCATTTCAAACCATTCTTTGTGTCGTGGAAATTCCTCCCAACTTATACTGAAATAAGGCTTGGGAAAAGGTGTTGCCCCTGGGGCAGGTCTGAAGTTCTGGATCTTCTGACTTTTGAGGAAGAGAGATGGGTTCTTTATATTTTTAGAGTATAAGACATCTCCATTTAAAAGAGGTAAGACCTGCTCCTGACACCCTCTCATCCCCTTGCTCTGCTGCTTCTGACGGATGCACAAGAAGAAGAGCTTATTTCACTGCCAAGGGCACACTGGTTTGGCAGCACACACATCTCTGGGACATAAAATGTTTCCGATCAAAACCCAAAGGTTGTTGGTTTTATAAACCAGGAATGTCCCACTCTTTCTATGACCCTGAGAATTGGGACCTATGATCTAGAATTCAGGATTTGTCTCAAAAATGAAAAATAATCATGTGAAACCATATTGCTTCTCTTTCCATGAGCTCTTCCACCTTTTTTACCCCAAGTTTGTCCCACAGAACTGCAGCAACCAGGAGAAGAGGGCAGTGTTTGATTTTTAATATCGGAGGTGTGCACCTGAACGGCCCGTGTTAGGAGAGCTGAGATCTGCTCTTGGAAGTGCGGGTTTGTGTTTTTCTTAAGTCTACTCAAAACAAAGGAAAATAAGCTCTTCTGCAGCTGAATGGGAGAGTCGAACGCAGCCACACACAAAAGAGGAAGGGCCATCTGCACCATCTGACACAACCATGGAAGCTGGTACAGGTCCTCCCTACCGCCGGGCAGACGGGGGACAAGAGCCACACAGCATCGCCACGTGCAAGAACGACACGTTACTGGCGACGATGACAAGCTGGAATGAGCGATGTTCCTCTCCCCCAGACCTCTCCCCAGCCAAGGCTGGCCATGCAGAGAGGGTAATCCCCTGTCGCCTGTGTGCCGGGAAGGGGGTGAGTGGGGTGTGGAGGGAGGTGAACCGGCTCATGGAGGTCTTGGCGTGCTGCCCTCACCCCGTCACGGTGCTGCAAGATTGGAAATTGCATGGCGCCCAATCGAGGGGTGCCGCAGCATCTGGCCAAACAAGCCTTTCCAAAGCTTGCACCGCGGTGGCAGCTGTGACGCTGTACGGGAAGAGCAGACCCAAGCCCTGTGTCTTGGGGGGCACAGGCACCCCATGCCCCCTTTCACCCCGAGGTTGTAACGCGGAGCATGGGGCAGGCAGGCACGGGGGCAGAGGCAGCTGCTCCCTGTAAGATCTGCTCCATTACACCTCTCAGAAAAGGGGAGAAGGGGTGGGAAGGGAGGGAGGAGGCGGATTTCTAGGCATGGGTGGGTCCATTCTTCACCAGCTTACGCAAGTCAAAGCTGCCACCGAGGTGGAGGGGACAAGCTAGGCGGGGGGCGGCCGGTGCTTCGCGGGGACGAGCCATTCAGGCAGGCTTGTGTTTCACACCCGGCACTTCAGATGGACATGCCCGTCTCGGAGCTACTGAGAAAGCAGCCGCAGCACTGTCCCATCGTCCCCCCGCAACACCCTCTCCATGTGCCTGCCAAATAAGCAGGCTCTGGGATGACTTCTTTTTTTTTTTTGGATGCCTAGCCCCAAAGCCAAACTGATGTCACTAACGTAACTGCCCCCCCCGCCCCCTCGCCTCCCCAGCGCCCATCCACCAGGCTCAGCTGAAATGTAAACCTCCCCTCCTCTCCCCTCAACAAAAGCCAAAGGCTTTCAAAGCCAAACCTGATTGAAATTCAAAAACTTTTTCAGCCCCTTTCCCTCCTCCCCACCTTGAAAAGAGAGTGTATAAAACAGGGAGACAAAAGCCTCCCCCAGCCCACCCTCCGCATTGTCTGGCCGGGGCGGGTTCGGGCCAGCGACAAGGGGCACCCAGCCCTGTGGGGGCCCTGCTCCCCGCTCCCGGCCGCTGCTCGCCCTCGGCCGGGGGGCCTCGCGCGCCAGAACACGCCCGCACGCACCAAAAATAAAACACTCCCGGCCTTTGTGCGGCGCACAAAGAAGAGCCCGGCGGTGATGGAGCCGGGCGGCGTGATTTACTCACCTGCCTCTCCAGCCCCCCGTGGGTTTCTATGGGCTGAGGGGGAAGGGAGGGCTGGCCTTTGGTTTTACACCCCACCCCACCCTCCCCCCAGCTTTTGTTGCTGTCCCCCCTTCTCTTGAGCCGGCATCTTCTGGGTGATCCCTAACCTCGCCACTAGCGGATGTCCCTCCCCTCCGTACCAGTGCTGGGTGTCCCGTCCAGTGCTGATGGTCCAGACATTGAGCCCTGCAGCTCCCTTCCCTTTGAGGGAGACATCCAGGGTCCTCCCTTTGAGGTGAGCTCCCCGCTACGCATCTTCAGCTAAACGGTTGCTCCCTGATTCCCTCTCAAGCGCCCTCCCTAGTACTGGGTTCCCCTCGCAGAGAGAGATGTCTTCTCTGTAAGCCCCGCTCATGCCTGGTTGTGTAGGAAGCCAACTCCACTAGCTCATCCATCCCTTGTAGCCAAGGCAGCATCTCTCACAGGCTTCAGAAAGGCAACAACACTCCTACAGCCCTGTTGGGCTTCACAGCCTCATGGTGCTGACCCACCTGGGCAGCCCCATCAGCTGTCCCCACGTGGCCAGCGGGACAACTGAGACAGAGAGGCTCTAATGCCCAAACTGCTCCGCGGGGCTGCTCAGGTGCCTCTGATGCAGTTGGGTACCTGCACCCAGTAGAGGAGCAAAACTGCACTAAGCTGTGGTTTTCAGACATTAGCCACCAGCTTTTCTGGGGTAACCTCCCACAGCGGCGCTTCTACCAACGCCATTTCACAGGAGCAGAGAGCGGGCTTGGCATTTCTACCACCAAGTCTCTCCAAAGCTTTCTCAGAGGCAGCAGAGGATCCAGTGATAAAACTTGTCCCTTCCCTTTAAGGAATAAAGAAAAGAGACCAAGTAACTATGGGTACAAAGGTTTCTTCCCAGTCCAACAGCAGGCTCTCACGGGGCATCTCTTGGGAAGGGGAGACAGTACAGCCTCACACACGGACAGCAGCCCATCGATTCGGTCTTTGCTCCTACATGCTCCCCAGCACTTCTGCTGCTGCTCCATTGCGACACCTCGAGCCTTTCCATTTTCCCTTCAATACAGCTCCTGCTGCCTGTCTTTCCTCCCTAGACTGTAAGATCTTTGGAAGCAGCGCTCCTCCCTGCTCCGTGCTCTCCTGCAAGGAGCCCTAGCCCTAGCAGCAAGTCATACGGGTACCATCACCATGACCTGGCTGCACACACTCCCAAGCTGTCATCCCTAAGTGACGCTAAGTGGTCCTGGGCTCAAAGGTGACATACTCCCCCAAGATGGGACCTTAAAATGCAAGTTGCATTCCTCAGCAGAGACACGTCCTACTCCAGATGATGCTACTGTGTGATAATCCATTTTTTAAAATCTTGAGAATGGCTGATGTGATGCATAAACAGGGATGAGGGAGTGCAGACATCAGGTTCTGCTCTCACAGCACCAGCCTGGACCTTTTCTCTGGGCCTCACTTTCCCCATCAGTAAAACAGAGGCGGTGATTCCAGCTCAATCCTTTCAACTGCTCCGAGATCTTACGAGTGAAAAGAAGTAGGTGTACAAAGTGCCAAGTAATAGCCCTGACTCCAGAGCTGGATGACAGACCTGGCTCCTGACTCAGCTGCGCGCCTCTACAGCTCCTTGGCTATCCAAGACAGACTACTAAATTATGCAAAACCTTTGAGTGAGCCTGGCTTAATTAAGTTTTAATTTTAGTAAATTACCAGTGTGGGAGTGGTTGAATCTGCAAACCATTACTCCTGCTTGTTTTGGATTTTATTTGGAAATAAGACACTTCATTACATCTCTGTAAACAAGATCTACTCAGAAAGGAGAACTGGTGCAGAGGATCAATACAGAAGTGGGAAGAGGAGGTGAGGGGACAAGCAAGCCAGTCTGGGAAAGTGTGATTAACCCAGAGATTTGGAAAAAACTGTCCAGGCTGCCTATGCTGCACTCGACTTCTCCCCAACCTTCCAACATCAGCCTTCAAAATGCACTAGTCTCACCCTGAAACTTGCAGCACCATTGCCACCCACGGCAATGCCGTAGACTCTTGCATGAGGGCACATGTGCCTGGGACATTTTGTCTTGAGAGACTTCCTCACCCTTACACCCCCTGTCCTTGGAGCGAGGTGATGGGAACAGGATATTTCACTGCTTTTAAGACCTGGCAGTACATGTGCCTCTTCTGGCTGGCATGGGAGAAGCCATGAGCAGCAATGGGACATGAACACAGGTTCCACACCGGGATCTGATCTTCTTTGCCCAGGACACCGTCTCTATCGTCGCAAGTCCCTAATTGGTTTAATAGCGTGGTGATACCCCATGGTACTGCAATGTCTTCTGCTGTCACCCTCACTCCTGAGCCTGCTGCTAACACCCAACACCAGCCACGTGGCAGCACAGGACCCGGGTACAGCACGGAGGACAATAACCCAGGCAAACAATGACCTACCCTTCCGAAAATCTGACGTTTTGGATGCAAACCAGATATGCATTTTTACAAACAGGACCTATTCCCATGGGAACAGACCTAAAAAGTGACTGATTTGCTGTGTCTGATACTTGAAAAAGTTATTTCTAAGATACTGAATCTAACTTTTAAATCAAACGCAGCTCAGTATCTTGTTAGTCAAATGTTACAGTGTTTATAACTTAAATATCCATCCACAGAGAAATTATGATGCTTTTATAAATCTCCCTCAATACCTTAAGTTAAAAATAAACTAGCCAATCTATCAATCAGCCTTAGTCATTCATCTCAGCTATTGTGGGAAGAAAAGAGCAACATACGCAAGAGAGAAGCAAATGGTCTGAGAAGAGGCAGCTGAACGTATTGATCAGAGTTCAAAAAAAAAAAAAATTTGTTAGAAAAACCAAGACACACGTCATTTGGTTTAATGCAGCCCATACAAACAGCTCCAAAAGGCCACAGCTGCCCGCCTCGAGCTTCGCTCAAGTTGGTTGGTGCCTCTCACCCGAATGACAGCCCTGCGGAGCGGGCAAGACCTCTCACTGCTCCTACTACTTTAAAACTACTCTATCTTCCCCGGAATAATAATAAAAAAAAATTAAACCAAAAGTCAACATTGTATCTTTAGGGCGCCAAAATAATAAATAAATAAGCAGGAATGCTTGCAACCCACCAAGTCTGACAGCTTATACTGTGCGCAAAGAAAAAAACGCTGGTGAGAGAGTGAAAGCCATCCTTTGAACTCCCGCGCCCAAGCACTCTCAGAGGCGACGGATTTATGCATCTGCTCCGGCACGCCAGTTCAGAGAGACCCTTTCTATACATCTCGGCCTGATGGGGCTCTCAGAAGTAATTTGTGGCCTTCTCCCCCACTTTTGGCTTTTATTGTTTAAACTTTCGCTGTTTTCCCGCAGATGAAAAAGGGGAGAGAATCACCTTACACTTCGCGGGCTATTTAAAAAGAAAGGGAAAGAAAAGGAAACATATTTTTTCCCTCCTGAAAGGAACGCTTTCGTATTATTTTGAATTTTTTTTATTTTTTTTTTTTAATAACCTGCCTGGGAAGGCCCCCTGGGCTGGAGAGGGAGCTTCCCATCTCTCCCCGCCTGTTGCATTCAGGCAAGGTGAAGAGGCACAACTCGTGTTAGGCCGATGGGAACAAATCTCCTCTTTTGTTCCCTGCAAAAGGCTTTGCTAATTGCCGTTGGCCCGACTCTGCCTTATCTGCGATTGCTCCCAGAAGGGGAGGGCATAGGCAGGTTCAAAGAAAGGAAGAAAGAAGAAAAGAAAGAAGAGAAAGCAAGGGAAAACATTCCTTTTCTTTTCTCCAGCAGCCAGTGCGAGGCAGAAAACCAGAGGGAAAGAAAGAAGAGGGAGCGTGAAAGAGAACAAAAAATAAATAAATGACCTGAGGCTGCTCGGAAGACCCTCTTTCTCTCCTATCAGCTTTTACAGGGGGCAATACATTTTATTCATTGCCAGGTCTGACTTATCGCAGCCTTGTTTTTAATGAGGTATAATAAGGGGAACATTTTGTAACAACACGGTTCCTCTATTTTATCCGACAAACAGCTGTGTCATGGCCGTCGCTGGGAGAATGAATCATATCTCCCTGCCTGCATATGCTAACTCCCATGTAATTACCCTCGCATCTTAAATAAAGCAGGCCCTAAACCTGTCGCTCAGATTACAAGCAAACGGTGCAGACCTCGTAACTGGGGCCTCTATCATTACAATTAATTTATCACAGGAGCGGCTGAGATTAGAGACTAGAATTAAAACGCGGAGCAGGGAGGGTGCCACAGGACTGACAGGGAGAGAGGGAGAGGAGCTTTATTGCAGAGGCTAGCAGGCTAATTCCTTAACTGGAGCAATCCGGGATATTTTTTTTTCCTTTAAGTTATTTGCTCAGTTATTTTCCTGAGGCTACAGCAGGACATTTTTCTCCCTGAAATGTCAGGAAGTAGAAAGCAAAGGGAACTTTGCCCTGTATTAAGCCCATTCAATAAACACAAATGTACAAAGGCGCCAGTCCGGGTGCGTGTACGTATGTCTAGATATGTGCATGCCCTCGATTTTACGGAAGACATGCGTGCTGTGCTTGTAGACGGATATGCCGGTCTATACGTACATTACATGCATAGAGAACAGGCACATGCGCAAAAGCGTCTCTCTTCACTGCTACACAGAATTGTTTGAAACATGAAGTTTTGCCTTTTCAAAACTTCTCTGCTTTCAATACAACTTGTCCGGTAGAACAGCCCATTCCTCCTTGAAGCTGCCCCCAGCACCAATGCAACACAGGTTTGCTGCGGCACGAGCACGTCTGCCGCTGCAGGGCTACCCTTGCTCCCCGCGCCCACGCTCACTGGTACGGGCTTACGCATCCACGCCGCGCTCCTAGCACTGCTCCTTCTTCTTCCTTGGAAGAAGGAAGAGGCAACCAAAGGTGCTGAAGAGAAGTCAGATATAGACCTTGCCTACAGCAAGCTTCGGTAGCAATACAACTGCTTTGTTTGGAGGGCACATGTTTTACCGAGACCATTATATGAGTACCTCTGAGTACCGCTGCTCTTGCGTGAACTCCCTACCCTTGCACAGCTCGTTTCCCCCCTCCAGAACGCTCCTTTCAATCACTGAGCTGTAGCCTCACTGGGGATGCTGCGGCGCCCAGCACAGCTACCCAAACAGATGATTTGCAGAGCTGCAGGGCACCTACAGCCAAGAGCTTCCCATCCCCGCAGCCGTCCTCGCAGCCCTTCAGCACACACACCACCGCCGCACGCCGCAGCCCGCGTCCCGTGCGAGGCCATCCCCGCTCCGCTGGGTCCCTCCCCAGTAGGACAGCCTGCCTTAGGGCCAAACCCATGTACTCAGTACTAATACAGAGCAGGAGAGGGAGGCAGGGAGGGGGAAAGCCTTTAAAATCAGTCCCTTTAAGATCTTTTTGCATTAGAGCAGCAATTTTTGCTTGGTGTGAAGACCTTGCGATGCCCTCACTGTCAGAGCCCCTCCTGGCACCGTACAATCTTTGGCATGAAAACCACCCCTCCCTCCTTAGCCATGGTCTGTTGCTGATTACTTAGAATATCCAGCAAAATAGCAAACACAAAGCTGAAGAACGACTTTACGTCCGCGTCAGCCCCGTGCATTCCTGCACGAGGCAGCTCACAGCGTCTGCTTTTTTCCCCGCACCGCTCTCCCCAGAAGGTCCAGAGCCCGCAATGCTCGCTCTACCTGCGGGCAGGCACCTTCAAGCAGAGGAGGGCCATTTCAGCCCAAGACATCAACTCTGCAGCTAGATGTACAAAGACTCTACAGACAGCAAAGGCCTCCTGGAATCAGAGGGAGTAAGACGATTCTCAATCATCAGCTGCCTCCAAAATAGATCTAACTCCAGGATCAAGGTCTAATTCAGTAAAATAATAAAGAAACATACTTTGATTAAAATCGTATGTATTTTTTTAAAAAGAATCCCTATGTATTTTTAGAAAGAAACATGAAAACCTATTTTACTTTCTACTATCGGGAATTTGGGCACTTTTATCAGTCTGCATACTGAAAACAGCTTTCCTGTCCTCACTTTTGCTTCCAGTCACTCTGCAGCGCCTTATCTTTCAGTTTTGTGCAAAAGCTGAATACTGCAAGGCCTGAGCTCCAAGATGAACAGATGAAAGGGAAGGAGGAAGGTTGGTTTTTAAGGATTGGTGTACATATTTATTTCAAATTACTGTTTGTTTGGTTTTCTTTTGAGGTTTTGTAAACATTGTTTCTTACCAAAACCCGAATCTGAGCCCAAATGACATAGACGCATTATAGAAAAAGCTAAACCCCTTAAATCAAAGCGTGCCGGTCTGTCAGCAGCGCGCTCCAGCCAGCAGGAAGGTTATAGTTTTATGGGCACCAGAGCTGTCAGTTGTGGGCAGAAGCAGCGACCTGTGGTCCTTGCAGCCCAGTGTGGTGTCTCCAGCAAAGGCCAGACCAGATGCTTCTGTGAGAGATCAAACGAAAGGAGACAAAAGGAAGACACCACTGTAAACAGTTACAGGGCAGCCTCAATTCAGGGGAAGTTTCCTCCCCAAAAGCCGGCCACTGGCATATGCTCTGTTCTCATGGCAGAAGGCATTTAGCAACATCTTATAGGATTAAGCCCTAAAACTCCACTCTCCAGTATCAATGGGATTGGAAAGCTGGAATCTTTTTATTATTATTATTATTATTTAAAAGCACAGCTTTTTGCTTCTCTTTTCTACCTGCTGGCGCTTGTTTTTATGATGTGTTTGCTAACCAGGTCCTGGAAATACAGAGCTTTCGGACTGAAACCCTCTGCTTCTTGCCAAGTGAGCCAGCACGGCCAATTTAACGCACATACCGAATATGTATCTAGATAATATCTCAAAGCACATCCTGCCCATCCTGCCAGTATCTCCTTCTTCCCTGAAACTCCATCGTGGGATGGAGCCTGCCGGCACGGGCAGATGGGTGGATGGCACCGCACACTCCCTTGCCCGCAGTGCCGGCTCGGCTGCCGACGAGCGGGGCCGGGGGGATGCAGCCCTGAAGGCAGGCAGCGGACATGCCGCTTTTTATTTTCTACTCACAATTGGCAGTTTCCTCCACCCACCCAAACAGACCCCGCAATGTTTTTTAAAATGCAGTCAGCAGCTGGAAACTAAGGCAACTTCTGTCTCCTATTGAAAGTCTCCCAGCAAAGCCGCAGCCTTCCCTGGACCACCCTGGGTCATGTAAATTCAGCAGATTATCCATCCCTAACTCTCCTCATCTATCACCCGCCTCTGTTATCGATCTGCTCCTCTGAGTAACTGGGGCCCGGGCTGTCCATTGCTGAGTCCTGCAAATCTGGCCAGACACACGTGTGACTGCCTGGGAGAGCGAGGAGGACAGGTTCAATAATGCCGGGTTACTGCCACCGCGCAGCCTGAGCCGAGCTGATCTATGGGCTCGGCAAAGGGAGGATTCAAAAGCAGAACAAGACTTGGCCATAATGCCACAGGACTCAATCTAATCCCATGACACTCAGATTTAAAGGCAATATTGCCAGCCGCCAGCTGCCAGCCGAGGCTGGAAAGTCACTTCCACCGCCCAGTGGAAGAGATTAAATGCCTTCTTTCCATCCATAAGACACAGACAGCACCTCAGCTAACCGTCTGCTCCTCCATTTTGCAGATGAAGGCTGGGAAGTGCCTATCTCCCCACGCCCTATTCAAGCTCTTTGCCAGAATCACATAAAATCCCAAGACTCGGGACTGTAAAACTCCCCCATTTCAAACCCAGCCGACTTACAGCTGAGCTCAATTCCCCTCTCGGTTTCACCCAGGCAAGCCCTGCGACGGTGGTCCAGCTGCAAAGCTCAGCAGAACACAGCCCTCCGCCCAGGGTCAAAGCCCTAAATATCACATGTGCGCCATCTGCACTGCCGATCTTAATTTTCGTTAAGAATAAGTTCCTGTGCTTTAATTTATAAATAAAACTGAAAGATGAACCAAGTGTAATCACACCAGCGGTGTGCTCCTCCCCCTGTAAAGATCTTGCTATAACCGCACGGCGAGGTCTGCCATAGTCAACTCACCCCAGTGGGGTGCTAATTCTGGGAGCTGGAGATAGCCATTGAAATGGGAATACAGTTAACAATTTCACTGCTGATCTTTCAGCAAATATATGTAGCTATGATGCTTATTCATAATCTCAAACTGCTCTCCACGTGTCCCAAAGAGGTGACAAAAACCTTATGCATCTATCCAGCTGCCAAAACCTCCCGTTTCCCCCCGCTTCTACAATGCAGCTGAGTATTGTTAATATGAAAATCTTTGGCCTATTGATCACTCAAAATATGAGGGCGACAAAAATGCATTGAATTTAACATAAAAATAAACAACTCATGGCTGCTGTATTGACTGTATTATTCGTATTATGTTTTAATTCATTCGCCTCTCACGCAGCAGCTGCAGATTTTCACCAGCTGTGTCAGACCGCTTCCGAAGCCCAGACCTGGGAGCCCTCGCTTGCTGAAAGCAATCGGGTCTCCGCTCCAATGCTACCAGAGCAAAGACATTACAGACGGAGAACACCACCCCGCACGGCGCAAAAACCTGAAGCAACGTGTGGTGGTGCTTCCTTTTGGACACTAACCAGTGTTACGGGACATGACTAAGCCTAACTTGGTTTCAAAGTGTGAAAGAACGAGGAAGCTAATCCATCCTTTGGAAGAATATCCAAAGGCCTAACAGACCTCAGGATGACCAACCCAACCCTAACCCTACACTGACGGTTTGCCTAGGCGTCTATAACACGCTCACGATACTTGTATCTCAGCCTGGATTTCCCCAGACTCCGTACCATTACTACACAGCACGCACCAGATCATCTTTCTCCCTGCTAATCCGAAAGGCCAAAAGCTCTGTGCACGTTAGGGGTCCCAAAACTCGCCCATGGATGGGGTGAACACACAAAATTCTGCACCACCTCCAGTCCTTCTCAAGGCACTGAAACAACAGGGCCCTGGGGAAGAAAAGCCTGACTTTAAATGGAAAGATGGGGTTGGGACTCCACCCCATGTCACACCAAGCACCACTAAAACCAAAACAAAGCAGGCAGCCCCATAAGTCGTAAGAATTAAAGGCACGATTCCCCCTTTCTAACGATGCTTTTACAGAAACCGTTCCACTGTAAAACTTTATGATTTGAATCTTTATAGCCGCCAGCAGAGCACATGTTCACTGCCTTAAATTATAACTTAATCTCAACAGAATTTGTGCTTTCCAGCGCTCTGTGGATAGAGTGGCAGACAAGAGGCAGAACTTCGTGCCTGCTGCCCACCTGCCTCCTTGGACCACGACCTCCAGAGGTACTGCGTGCCGGGGTGCAACTGCAAGCCCAGAAACCAGCTCCCATCTGGAGATGCTCCGCAGCGCAGGTACTGAAGCAGCACCTTACAGCAGAGGGATCGAGGTGCCTGCGGGGCACCGTTACGGTGCTGTTTATCACCATGATTGCTAAAACACTAAAATGGAGCAATGCGGATATCAATAAACACAGTAAAGGGGCCAGCGGAGATACGACAGCAGCATCCCGGCCATGCTTTGTGGGATCAACGCATCCTCCTTGGGAGGATCACCCATGTCCCCTGCTAGCGGAAAGTGCCTGCGGCAGTGAGGAACCCTTCACTCATTCAAAGAGTAGAAAAGGACCAAACCTGCAACTGCTGCTGTCACAGATTCAGCGTGCAGCAGGCCCCCAAAGCACACCGCCTTGCCGTGGATGAGCGTACATGGTCTGTCTCCTAACACGTTTGCTCCCAACCCCGCTCCCTGCAGCAGAAGCAGCGCTGGCAAGGCCGTTCTCAGGCTGCCGTAAAGCAGAGCATCCTCCTCTGGTCTCTGACCCGCCTTCCCCCACAAACACCTTGCTCAAAAGAATCACGCTGGTTATCGCTGGCTTTTTTAAAACCTTGCTGCACACATCCAGAAGCAGAAGTTGCACCGGCAGAAATATAAAGCAGTGCGCAAATGTGAGTTTTAAGTATATTGTGCGATACTGGAAGAAGCCCGTGCCTTGTGTGCATGTTTGCACATAGCAAGATGGTAGGAGAGGAAAATGCTGGGGGGAAACTGGTTTCCCTCTGTAGGGAAGAGTACTCCAGTTTGGTGGGGGAATCGGGAACATTTTTCTCAATTCCTTCTCATCCTCAGCAACAAGGCAGAAAAGACCAGTCAATCAATACAACAGTAAAATTTGTAACCCAGGTAACCTTTAAACACTAAACAATGTCATACTAAACTAAAACAAACTACACAAAATCCCAGTTAGGCATCGAAATAGCCCTGGGTCAGCCAGACTAAGAAAACGGAGATAAAAGGCTTCAGCATCCTGCCGTACCGAGCCCTGGCATCCCCCCTGCTGAGACCTGGGTACCTACGAGCGGGTGGTCCTCCTCGGGCAGCCACACACCGCAGCTTTGATTTTGTGAGTCCTCTGGACAGGCGACCCCACCAGATGGCCGGGGTGACCGTACTCCTGCAGCCCCTAGGCTTGAAAGATATAAGGGCCATCTCTCTAGCTGCACTCCCTGCTTCCAATCCCTGCACAACTTGTCCACACTTTTCCCCTTTGCATCTTCTTTCCTCTTCTAGGGGGAGAGAACTGCTTTCTCCCTTCTTCCAGTTGACCGTGTGCTGAAACATGGAACCTTTTTTGCTGCCAGCTGCTGATCCTGCACTTTAATCTGCTATGCCTCTTGTTTATTAAAGCATCTCCCCACCCAACAGGCTACCTCAGTATTGAGGTCCCACAGAAACTGGAGTGCATTTCTAGGAGAGCACCCAATGCTCCACACCTCGCGTCTGCACAACAGGGAACTTGGTACCTGGAGAATCACAAAATCACGCAGACGTGGAAGGGTGAATGAGAGGTTATCTGCTTCTTTCTGTCCAAAAGCGGAACCAGCTAAATTTAAGACATTCCTGAAATAATTCAGCTTAATTTGCTCCTGAAACCTTTGAGTGCTCCCCACTCCCTAGACAGCCTATTGCATTGCTTTGTCACCCCATGCCAGAAAATAACAGCTGACAGAAAGGCTTCAGTTTAAGCTCCAAACTTCTTGTCTTATCTGCAGTTGGCACATCTTCCTACTACTCAACCTGCGATGCCCACCCGACACGCCGTCCTCAAATGAGGGTGGATTTCTTTTCCACCCTCCTGAGGAGAGACCAACCTGACCACCCTCACCATCTTTGTTTTAGGTGGGCTATAGCTGAAATGGGCACCAACCAGAAGAAATAAGAAAAGGAACAGCCCTCCCTTTTCTGCAGGACTGTGAAGAATTTATGAATAAACCTGGCAAGCCTTTTAATTTCTTTTTTCCCTTACTCTGATCTTCTCATTTTTTCTAGGGGAGGGGGTGCAGAACTCCCGTAGGCAGCGTAAGAGGCTGCTCTTTGGGAGCCGAGGTTTGTCAGTTCAAACTGGACGTCTGGTACCTGGCAGACCTCACCTTGCACGGAGCCACGTGTGACTAAGAGCTTCCCTTTGATGCTTTCTCCTCTGGTTCTTTTAGGCTGCGGTCCAGTAACTTTCCTTCTTTAAAGGAAGGCCAAGGCGATTTTGTTTCCTGACTTTTGAAGAGCTTTTCCTCTTCTTTCTTTGATCTGCGTAGTGAATTCGATCTCCCAGAAGAGCAGGATGAGTGTGTCTCCTTGCAGCCCGGTTCCGGACAGTCAGGATTTGATTCATTGATTCGTTTATTTTAATTTGGCTTTTGTGTTTGGCAAGCTGAATACAGGGCTGCCAGCAAGGCTCTTTCTTTAGGTCCAGGAGAAGGAAGGTGTTTCCCCGAACCTGGCTGAGTCCGTGCTTCCCAGGCTGTGGGCTGGATGCCAGGGCATCTCTGGAGGCACTTCCACCGGCTTCTCAGGGATGCAGGGAAAGAAGCTCACCTCTCCCTCCTGCTCCATCATGGGACTGGACATCCAAACAGTGTGTGCTGATAGAATATCTGAGTCCTCCAGGGAATCCCCTGCAGGCAGCGCTTCAATTTCCATCTTGTTTTGTGGCAGGCGTCTGCTGACCGTTCATGCTCCCCGCTGGCCCGGCAGCCAGAGGAGGGACGAAGAGGAGTAAAGGAGGGGCCCTGGCCTCTCTGGGGACGGAGAGGAGGCTGTAACAGACCAGGCACTCCACAAAATGGCCCTACTGAAGAGTGAGCTGAAGCTCTTTGAGGGTCTTTATCTCAGTGACAGCCCTTCTGGGACTCCAGCACTAGTCTGAATGCTGCTTCTAAACAGCCATGCATGGTGAACCCCACAGCAAACCTCTCCCACACCTGCTGGCACCTTTCCCTCCCCAGAGGAGGAGACGGAGGTCCTGATGTGCCCAGACCAGTTCCTGGCTGGAGGTTTAGAAGACCTCTCCTGGTTAGGAATCAAAAAGGTTGGGAAAAATAATCATTTAGAAAAGGTGCTCTGAGGTGAGGTGACCGAGGAGGACAGAGCCAGTCCAACTGGTCAGAGCCCTCCTCCAAGGAGCCCACGGACAAAGCATCCTCAGCTGCATGCCAAGACACGGTTCCTGCCATGTCCCCGAGTGCTCGAGCCAGCGTGGGACAATTCCTGCTCCTGGGCTGCTGCCGGGGCAGCGGATCAGGAGTCCTGCTTGCAGCCTAGCCCGTGCTTGAACCCGCCGTTGGGAAATCAGCTCATGGCTGCACCGAGATTAAGAGCAAAACGAATGTTTGCGTGGGGGTTACCGAAGTTTTCAAGCACCCCGACTGACCGGTGTTGGAGCTGGGATAAGGACCGGAGCCCCTCGCTCCCAGCCCCGAGACAGACAGCAATGCCGTATATTCGATAAATAACTGGGGTATTTACTCAAATGAATGACTCTGAGCCTGTTCCAAGGAGTTAATTTAGTGCTAACTGACTGGATGAAAATGAAAAGGTCTCATCTTACATTAAGAATGATCACCTGACAGTTTTACTGAATATATTATGACAGGATTTATATGGCTATATAATTTTAGGGTATATTTGGAAGATTATTATCCTGATTTAAATAAACACGATCTCAAGAAAATCAACACACAGTCAGGAACTTTTCACACACGAAAAAAGGCAAGAAACTGGCTCAGAAGTGAACCTCAGTTGTTGTATTTTGTGCCTTCCACCAGCCGCTGCTTTGTAAAAAGCAGGATCCCAGAGTTCACAGTAAGTGGCAAAAATCCCAAAGAAGTCCTCAATTCTGCTAACTTACACATCACTAATGAATACGGCGCAAACTTCTTACCCCAAATGTCTTTATCTTTGCACCAGGAGGGGAGCAGAGGGGGAACCCGACAGATTGTGTGGGCTGGAGGGAGAAAGGGGTGGAAGGAGGCAGGAAGAAGAGGCTTGGGTGTCAAAAGTGCCCCTTAAAAAAAGTGTTGCTTAAAGGGCCTTCTGCAAGGGAAAAGAAAAAAAGTGAGGAATCAAAAGCAAATATATTGTTGACTTCAGTAGAGGCATCGCTTTCATGCGTCCTATTTTCCAGGGGACGTTCCCATTCTCCCAACAGAAATGGGGCACAAAGGAGACTTTCGGGCACTTTTGTCTCTTATGCTCAGGGGCAGCTGGCAGGCTGCAGGCTTCGGGGACACACAAGAGCAGCCCTGGAATGAGGCTAAAATATGCCCCATTGCACACAACCCATGGGATGGAGAAGAGGCTGCACGACGCAGCACACTCCTATCGCGTTCCCAGCAGGTCTGCAACACACCGGCGGCTGCGGCCGGCGTCGGTGCAAAGCCCTTGGGCCAAACCTGTGCTGATGGGGCACCAGACCTGTGCTGATGGGGCACCAGACCTGTGCTGATGGGGCACCAAACCTGTGCTGATGGGGCACCAGACCTGTGCTGATGGGGCACCAAACCTGTGCTGATGGGGCACCAGACGTGTGCTGATGGGGCACCAAACCTGTGCTGATGGGGCACCAGACCTGTGCTGATGGGGCACCAAACCTGTGCTGATGGGGCACCAGACCTGTGCTGATGGGGCACCAGACCTGTGCTGATGGGGCACCAGAGCCATTTTCCACGATGCTGTGCCCATCTCCTTTCCAGCTTCCCTAGGCTGCGGTGACTCACGTGAAGGGGCCTTAGTGCCAATAAGTGTCTAGGACGCAACCAGCTGCCTCTTTCAGCCTCCCCAGGTCCCGAATCCCCTTCCTCCTCATCCTGTGTCTCCAAGTGTAATTGTATACAAGAAAACCCTTCTCTCTAAGTGTAATTGTATACAAGAAAACCCTTCTCAAGGCTTGTTCTGTTTTACAGGCTGCCTGATGGGATTATCTTTCCCGTCATTTTGAAGCTTGTATAAGCGTGCAACTTACACCACTCAAGCTAAATCACACTCAAGGCACTTTGTCTGTCTAAATTGTTTTGAGGACCAAGTCATTTATTCACAGATCATGTTATTTATTTAGTAAAAAATAAATTTAAAGAAAGAATTCTAAATGAAATGTAAGAAGTAGGTAATAAGGACATTGCAGTCAAGTAGCAATATCCTGTGAGGCAGATAAGTGCCAAGTAGAAATGATCTTAAATGCGCTGAAAACTGCACTCTCTGGTCTCAGACCACACAAAGAAAAGGCAACTTATTTGGTCAGGCACAGCCTTCCTGGGAGGTAACACTCACTTAGATATTACAGTGATGATAGGCAGCCTAGACATATCCAAGACAGGTAGATCGATTATTCCTGTAGCAGTAACCGTGGGGCAATATTTGCCTGTCATAACCCCAAAGCAGATCAACTAACATTTAGGGACTAATCTGATACCCAGTCCAGTCAGTGCAAATTTTCCCATTTATTTACTTCCACGGCTGCTGGATCAGACCTTTTGGGACTGCGAAATATCATATGAGCTCCCGTTGCCACTGGAAGAGCTATAAATGTGCAAAGAGCAGAAGCCAAGAACCGCCAGGTGGAATTTGGTCATGGGTTTATTAAGTAACAGAAACATGGCCCAGAGCTGGGGGGTGTCAGTGCCCAGAGGGGGGCCGGCGGCACACACCAGCCCCTTCACGCGCTTGCTTTGTGCATGGCGAGCACGTGCTTGCTGCCGGAACGCGCCTCGGAGCACGTCGGTACGGGGGCACGTCTCCACCTCCACGCTGGGAAACCGGTGGCAGTCACTTAGAGCATCACCGCCCCACAGCCGCCAGCAGGGATGTCTTTCCAAGAGCAACTAGATGAGGCCAAAGTCTGTGTGCATTCCCTCCAGTATGGATCCAAGTGCCAGAGCTGACTTTCTGGGGTTTATTCTGGATTTAAGTGGGTGTTCAAAAAAAACCGGCTCATCACGGAGGGGACTGCGTGCTTTGAAGTGCTGCAAGCAGGCTCTGAGAGTCCACTTATTTCTGAGTGAAGATGGATACCTCAAGAGGTTCTCCTCACCAGTAAATAATTCATAAAAAACAAACAAGCCCAGGTCTGTTTGAATTAGAACAAAATATTTCTTTAGAAAAGTGAAGTGATTAAGCACAGGAGGAGCTGGAGATGACAGCTGGTGTCTGCAGCTCCTGATGAGTCACCTTCACTCGCCAAGGCCCCTCTCTCCGGGAAGTGCTGCTGCTTTTTTTTTTAACCCTTTGAGATTCCCAGGAATGATTTGTCACCGGGGTTATTAGCATTTCTCCCTTGGTATCGACAGCTTGTCTTTCCTCCTTCTAACCAGTGAGTGATTTCTTCACACGCTCGCCAAATATAGCCAAATCACCATGGTAAACGTATCGACAGAATCATATTAACAGCTGCTGAGCATTTACGGGGCCGTAAGTTATACAAAAAAAGAAGGAAGGAAAACACACATGGAAATAAACCAACTCTGATCAGCAGTGACAAGCATTTATTTAGGAGTAACTCGATGGAAATATTTTTTGTGCTTTAATTGCTAATTATGGGCTCCTACAGAAGGGTGGCTTTGGCCAAAATTATCTCTTTAAAGTGGAGCATTAAGCCACCGTGGAGCGCATCCTACCTGGATGTATCTTAGGGAAGCAGGGGAAGAAGGATTTATTTTTAAAGCGCTGCCCTCATTTAAATCAAGCCCAAAGTTTGCCAGCCAAAGTTACATCTCTCCTGACTTACCAGGCAAGGACCTTTTAAATTTGAAGTCTAGGTGAGAGCTGAAAACACATCTATGTAAAGAAAAGGAGGCCTTTTCAAAGTCCATTTGCTGGGGATGCCGGAGCCTGGTCCTCCTCTCCCAGCAGGACGCTGCTGAGCTGGGTTTCGCCGCCCGTGTGCCAGCCTTGATCTAAAGCAGGGCTTCTCCGAGTGCAGGTCACGACCTGCTGAGGGCCACAGAAGGGCCCGAAGGGGCCACCAGGTAGCGGGCAGCAGCCGGCAGCACCCTCGCTCCTCCGCTCGCAGCCGCCCGGACCCCCGTGCAGAGCGCGGGAAGACGACGATGCCGCCAATGACACCCACGCGCAGGCAGGGGACTGCGAACTTCCATCAGCCACCGGCGCCCGGCCAGACCGCCCTGCCCGGAGCAGCTGTGCAGCTGATCGTCACCCCTCTGCCCCGCAGAAAAGAGCCGACACTAACTCAGAGGGCTGTTCCAAGTCAGATTAGCCACGGAGGGATGGCGTGAGACAGCCTTACATCAGCCACAGCACTATGTCACCCCATAGCCCTGGCACGTCGCCTGGGGACAAGCTCTCCGCAGCCTCTCCCGCACCTGCGACCGCACGATAACCTGTGCCAGGCCACCGGGAGAAGACAGCCTTTCTTCTCCTGCTCGCCTTTCTCAGCGCGTTCAGGACACACTCACCATCCCCTACCCGCCTCCTCATTTGGGGGGTACGCTTTTATTAGGGACACACAACGGATATGTGTAGGACTCCCCATTCTTCCTTTGACCCACCAAAGGTCCATGATTGTTTCTGAAAACAGTCTCAGGCTGCAACAGCGATCCCCCCCAGTCCTCGCCCTTTCATCCCTGCTCCCGTTTCCTACGGACGCTCCCACCACCTCCGAGGCCCCACCACCCGACGCCAATGTCCTGAGCCGCTCTCCTTCTGCAAGCTGTGGATATTAAGTCCTTTCCATTTTCCCTGCAGGCTGCTGCTCCTGGTATTCTCTGCACTGTTAATATCTTTAGGTATAAAGGCGGTGTCTCGTGGGACAGAAGAGCAGTTTCTTTCTCATCCCCATGTCATGAACAGTGAGACAGCCACTGGTGACAACATGGAGTGCTGCGAATTCATTTAATATAAATCAGCCTGTTTTCGTACACCTACGGCACCTTGGGCTAATGCTCTCTCTTGACTGGTGAATGAGGGGAAGGGGGTAAAGAGAAGGGGAAGATCATGCTAGGTACAACTCAGAAGTGCCAGGTTTTTTTAACCCTTTGAGATTCCCAGGAATTCCTCAGGAGCCAAAGCATTTCACTCCGAACAGCTAACGACTGGTGGGAATTCCTGATGAGAAACCAGCACCCCCTAAAGCTGCCTCCGCACCTCCCTGCACAGGACACAGGACCTGCTCTGCTCCAGGGGAGCCACCCACCTCCCCTGGGGGCTCGTAAAAGAAAAACTAACTTTCTGTGCAAGGTCAAACGCACAAGGAGGGCTGCTTGTGTTGGGCAAAGAGCAGAGACCTGCAGGGAACTCACTCTCAAGAAACTTGGATGCAGAACAAAAAAACTGCTGCAGCCAGACCCTCAAACAGCAGGTATCTGCTGGGCCGTGGACGTGGGACCACAAGGGAGAGAGGAAGAGGAGATGCAGCGTTTCTGCTGCACGGGGAGGACATTCACAGTCCCTACCACAAGCATTTCACCCAGGCGCCCGCGTGAGCAACGCCACGACACTACGGTCCCTTCACCATCAGCAGAGACAATCTGGGTTGTGGGTGCACTGCTCACTGCAAGGGCCCGGGCTGCTCGAGCCACGTGAGGAGGGCAGGGCTGGGACCCTCCTCGCCGAGCAGCACCCCCAGCCGCAGCACAGCCCGGGAAGCAGGACTCTCCTTGCACCAACCGCTCCCACGCGACGCATCTTCATCCAGCACGCAGGACGACTGAGCCCGAGATAATGCACTTCAGGCTACAACCACAACGCAGGCTGCATCCACAGCCGCCGGGCAAGCACCAAACCAACCCTGGCATCATTTTTAAATGCGCAATTTGGGCATCTTGGGTGGACCTCTCACTGCAAGAGTTTACATCTAATAGCTGCGACTTCAGGACTGGTCTGCCACTCTAGTATTTGAAGCAGCCCTGAAGGACAGCGCTTTGAGCTCTCTCATTGCTCCCTAGAGTCAACAGATTTCTTTAAAGCTAACCATTAGAGTAACGGGTTGGTTTTTTCTAACCACACTTGGACAAGCCCTCAAGGAGCTGAATTTCATGAGAGTTGTACTCAACCGTGTGGCTTCCTCCTGTCAAAGACAGAAAGGGGATGGGGTGGGGCCTGGGAACTATTAACATGCAGAGAAATTTGCTGAGACCCCAAAGCCGGGTGCGCCCACTCATCCTGCTCTCTCCCACAGCATCCCCTAACCTCGTTAGAAGGCCAGGGGAGATATCCTCGCAATTAGCCGCTTCCCAGAATCTCCTCGTCCCACCACAGAAAGGGGAAGGATGGATAGGGTACGATTTGCTAGCTAGCAAAGCAAAGACGGCGAGATGGGGGAAGGAATGGACATCATCTGAGACAGAGAGAAGAAGTCGTGCCCAGGAAAAGTGCTTATTCTGATCCCACCTACTTTCCTCTGGCATTTTTCAAGCCAAATTGATGGCTTCAATCAAAGTAACTCCTCCTGCCTCTGCTGCTCACACTTCTCCTTGCCCTCTCTGGAAAAACACAGACTGCACTACAAACTGAAGACACAAAAAGTTAGCGCAAAGCTTTTCTTTAAAAATTAGATTAAAAAGGTGCTTTAGTTCTCCATTTCTTCCCTCCAACCACCTTCCCCATTCAGCTCCTTACCCTCACACACGCCCTTTTCTTCCCCAAACTCCTTCGTTCAACAAAAAAACAGTAAAAAGAAAAGCACCCACAGGAAAACACGCGCTGTCCTACCCCAGCTGTCCTTAATTTCCCCCCAGCTTCGCCTCTCTGCAGCCCTCTGTTAAAGCAGCCCAGCCGCCGGACAGCGGGGCTGCGGAAGGGTCACCCCAACCCCGCACGCCAGGGTCAAGGTATTTGAAAGGCTGAATTCAGCTCTCCACAAACTCCGCTATAAAAACTCTCCAGAGAGACTCCGCCAGCATCTCCCTGCTTTCTCCTGCGGAAACGGTGGCCTTTCTGTTTTCTGCACCTAGGCTGCCTCGTCCTCCTTTCAGGCTCTTAGTCGGTAGGTCCACAGAGCTGGGGAGGGGCAGGGTAGGTCAGCCGGGCCACGAGTGAGACAAAAAGCTAATTAAGCAACCTCCAGCTCTCGCCTAGAGAGACCCGGAGAGCAGGGAAGCATCCGAGGAGCAGCGGCCGCACCGGGTGCCAGCACCACCGCCCCACCTCATCTCTCCCGAGCTCCCAGGGATGCCCGTGCGAGGGGCAGAGCTGCTGACGATGCCGTGGCTCTCGGCAAGCAGCGTGCCGGAGGGGAAAGGACCCCTGCCCTCCTCCTCTGCCCCAGGCCCCTGCCCAGCTTACTGAAATAAACTCCTTAAGGCAGGGGCTGCAAAAGAGAGAGGAGCCCCCTCTGTCCCCCAGACTGTTAAGCTTCTTACAAGTTAGAATGGGAAGGAAGACAGACAGACAGACAGACTGTGCCAAGCAGCTTAGACTGGCCCCAAGAAGAGACTGGGCTGCGACTGGGAAAGCCTGCTCTGGCTGGCGGGCTGGGTTTCAGCTCCCAGCTTCTCCCGGCCGGGCTCCCCACAGGCACACCCAGGCTGGATGAACCTCCCCTTTCTGCTTTTTGGGGTGGTTCTTTTCTCAGCCGGGGCCAGGACAGCGACAGCAGCAGGGCGGCTGCCCTGGGGAGAGAGGCTCCCCAGCAAAGAGGCTGCTGGTCCCCCAGCAGCGACAGTGCCACCCTCCTGCCACTTGCTGGGGCAAACGCAGCCACCATGGGGACTCAGGCTGCCAGGGGGTGCGATGGGGGAACAGGGCAGCATCACCACTCTCGATCCCTCCAGCTTGACCCCAGCACCATCAAGCTGTTTCTTTGGGCCCACCGTTCCCAGACAGGAGCTTTCTGGACCCAGGAAAGAATTGCGCAGTCCTGCTTTTACTCAGCCCTCCTTTTAAATGACATCTCAGGCACCGTCGGCTCTCGAAGACCTCTGCACCAGCACTTCAGCAAGGCTACAAGCTCCCTGCCAGCTCATTCACGCCTCTCACTGATGCGCTGCAGTGTCCAGAGACAGGCTGCCCTGGGGCCCCGGCTGCGAGCTCCCGCACCCGCTGGGAGCAGGACCTGCGGGGTTTGAAAGACTCGCACCAGGTCGGAGATGGATCTGTCCCTGCACAGGGCAAGCATCTTCGCGTCATCCATCTGTGTCACCTCCAGCATCACGCAGCTTCCAGGAAAGGAAATACCAGTTCATCTAACCCCAAAACATCAGGGATTTGTATTCAGGCAACTGGACCCACCCCGAGGAGGCTGAAGGGATATGAAGCCATTTAAAAGGAGAGACCCAAAGGGAGCAACTGAGCCACCCCGGACTAGCACATAAATATCTCCTGTGTGAATCAGCCTGCTAACAGCACCCTCAGCAGCCAACAAAAGACTGTTCCCCACTGAGGAGCCCTTCCTCCTCCCGGCGGAGCAGGCACCCCAACCCTGGCACCCCAGCAGCCAGGATGAGTGCGACGGTGCTACCAGGAGCAGGAAAAATAGAAGAAATGCTATTGCCAGAAGAAATCTCCATTGACTTCCACAAGGAGCAACCTCTGGAAACCGAGCGAGGCTCCCGCTCTGGCCCCTACACAGCCGAGAGCGCAGAAATTACCCGCGGGACTTCTCCAACCTTCCGTGCATCAGCCCAGGGAAATGTGGTACCCAGAAGCGCAAGCCGAGGATGCAGGAGGCAGAAGTTTGCTAAAGATACACACGCTAAAAGCCGTGCAGGCAAGCTGTGCCAATAGTCTCATTCTTCATGTAAGAGAGCTCCCTCTAGGTTAAACACTCAGGTATTTCAGAAGCCATTGCTCATTTTGGAGTCCGCGCTCTGCCCTGATGCCTCTGTTTCTGGAGAAGTGTCCGTCAGTCGGAAAGCCTGCAAGCACCCCAGAAAACGCGGGGTTTGCTTTCCGCCCGCAAGCCGGCCTTCCTGCTGCGGGCACCGAGCGCCCGCGGCTCCGGGTGCCACGTGCACGCGCGTGTGACGCGCGCGTTCCCCTAAACCACGAGTCCTCCCTCGGCAGTTCACCCGTCAGAGCTACTCCGAGACGTTCAGCTGGAGCTACACCAGGGAAGGAGCCGACACGCAATTTCCCCAGCCCCAAACCCAATCTTTACCCTGCTTTGAAACGCGTATGAATTATTCCACAAACTGATGAGCGGGGGAGTTGAGCAGAGGCTTTCAAATTCACAGAACTAGAAAAATCAGATGGAAAAGACTTAATGCCGGAAAATGCAGGACCGTTCCCTGCAGTGGGATCCCAGGAGCTTTGTGCAAACTAGTTTTAAACCTTGAAGTCTTTAATACAACTTCCTGTTTTATTTTTATTTTACCTAGACTGGTATTTACTAATAAATATGCAGCTCGCTGTATACAGAACAGCAGGTAGCGCCCATTTACAGCTGTATATAACTGACTGCAATATTCAACACCCTTACTCTGCTATGCAGTATAATACTCACAATAAAACACATACCGTATTTGCAACTGTGCCCATGCTACTATTCTGGTACGTGACACACATTAAGAAACAAATTCAGAACATAGAAAAGAATTTACCATTTACACGAAAAAAGATGCGTTGGGATTTTCAATAAGTTCTAGCATAATACAGTATCATTTTTATATCTTGTCTGCTCCCTCGGTCTTGCTGATTTAATACGTCTTTTCTCTCTATAACCATAAACCTATAGGTTGTATATAGATTTTTTTTAAACATAATATACGGTGCCAGTGTGTATTTATAAAACTTTACCGTAGAAATGTAAGAATTGTCAGAATGACTCAGTCCAAGGGCCATCCAGGCCAATATCCTGTCTCCAACAGTTTTTCCCATTAATATGGATTAGGCAGACAATACAGTTTACTACAACCTTGTTTTATAACCACGTTAGTGATAATAATACTGCCTTGTGTATAAATGCTTATAGAGGACAGCGGACAGGGAAACAGCGTCATCCCCACAGGGAGGGAAACTGAGGCAGGGGAGATGGAGATTACATATATATAACTCATTATATATATATATATGTATTTTTATATATATATATAAAAGTTGATGGAGATTATATATAACGAGAGGCCATCAGGAGCCCTGGGCAGCACCACCGCCCGCTCTAGCCCTTGCATCCCGCCACGCAGCCCTGCCGGGCACCGAAAGCCGGGCCGCAAGCCCGGGGGATGCTGCCCCGGGAAGAGTTAATGGCGGAGGTCTCAAGTCTGAGCGCTGCAGGTGTCTGCTTTTAATTCTTTGCTGCTCTTCTCCCAAACAGCCCAAGGATTTCCACCCTCCCTCCTTCTCCTTTACAAATGAGTGTTTAGCATAAGAAGAGAGGCAAGAGGAGCCAGGGCAGCAGGGAGATCTCCTACAGCCCTTTCTAGGCAACCTGAGCAGGCGGGAAAAGGCAGCTGGCTGGAGCCCAGCGAGAGAGCGGGGACCATGGGACGAGTCTTTTCACATCTGGTTAAGTACTGCTAAACCCTCCGACGAGCTGCCTAATCATTACAACACTTCTGCCGAAAAATTAACGTGCTTGGCCGGCTGCACCGGGGCAGAAAGGGTAGGAAAGCAGCTGTCAGGACGCAGGCAGCGATGGGAGCACCAAGAAAAGAGGTTTGCGGCACAAGAGCACAAGAGAAGGGCAGGGAAGCTCTGCCTGCAGGGATCCTGCTGAGAAAACAGCATCCTCTCCGCTTTTCTTGCTGCACGGCCCCCAGGAGAGGACAGTGCCAACAGAGCTGTTACTCCAGCAAGGGCAGCCCTTGCAAACAGCTCAACAGAGATGCCCTGCCTACCAAAATCAACAGAACGACCTGCCAACACCCCAAAAAATACGTGATTATCCTGAGGACACAACAGCAGGGCCAGGACCAGAACCCGGGGCGCTGGGCTCCCCTCTGCCCGGCCTCTGGTCACCTCTCCTTCTTGCTGAGCCCTCATTTCAGTAACTTCCACAAAATCCAAGCGTGGCACCTTCTTTCTGTAGGTCTCTACAGGTCCTACAGGTACGGTACCACTGAGGGAGCATCATTCATGTGCGCATCTCCCTGCAAAACCTGCTTTAAAAGGGCTGCAGAAAGGACAGGAGCAGCTCACGGGCACTGCCAGGTTATCTCCGTGCCAGGTTATCACAAGCCTGCCAGCGGGTAAGCCTCTTTCTGCTACAGCTGTGGTGGGTTTAATCTCTCTCCCTAGACAAAAAGGTGGGCTTATTTCCCGAGAGGTGTCCAAGTACACCCAGAGAGCTCAGCAAAAGCGGCAGCCCGCTGGGTGCCTTTTACCCACAGACATTTGATGAAATTAATGACACAAAAGTACGTATAAAGGCTAAGACAAATAGAACTGGCAACAACTTGAACCTTTGGCCTGTCCTTTGAAAGTCTCTGGCAAGTCTCAAATCTTCTTGATCTGCTCACTAAAGGGATGACTGTCCCACAATTATTTTCCAAGCATTTGTTGGCAAGTTGTAGGAGGAAAAAGGCATTTCACTGAAGCTGTTAGTACAAAAGCTCAGCTCCAGCCAGGGCCCTGGACTCCGCTTCAAATTATAATATTTTAAGTACCTGAAAATAAATATTTTGTCAGCTGCCGAGAATTAAGAAGTAGCTTCGACCTTTCAGAGAGGGGAACCCTGCGGAGAGCGGCGAGCCTCAGAGAGTTAGCTGCAAAACAAGCTTTGCCCCAGCCATTCAACCTGTCTAGCGCGCACACGGCCTCCCCTCCCGCGCTCCTGGCTCCCTGCAAGCTGCCCAGGGCCTTCTGGGGCACGACGGGCTCTCCTGCCCCCAGCCGCTCCTTCCCAGCCGGGACGCGCGCTAACGGAAGACGCTGGAGCGGCACTGCCCTATAAACGGGATGCTACGAGTAAAATGGGCATCCCCGAGACAGCGACAGCGGCGGGTCGGGGCTTCCTACTAAGACGTGCCAGTCCACTCCGTGTTGCTCATCCGTGCTGTTGCTTCATGCCGTGCCATGCCAAATCCAAGGAATTTTATCCACAAGGATTAAAAGCACTTACTTTTGGGTTTTAACATTAACTCTGACCATGACCGAGCACCGGGATGGAGGGACCGATCACCTCCCAGACCTCCGAGCCACAATGAACACTGTTTGTGCTCCAGCGATGGCAAAAGGAACCCACGCAAAGCAGATCTCTGGTTTTCCAGCAGAGCTCAAAGAGTTAAACCTCTCTCCCTTCCCCCCAATCTTTCTGCCTTTGGCCTTTAGATCAGCCCTGGTTGCCAATGAGGACTCATCGAAACACCGAGGCTGGGCCTGTCAGGAAGGAAACCAGCGCGTCCAGAGTTTTGTTGTTCTAAAGACTTTTTTTTTTAATTTTATTTTACTGCTCAGGAAGGAAGCCAGAGCCTGCGCTTCGACTCCAAGAATGTCGATTACTCATCCTTCCCTGCATTATTTCTTTTATCTCTCACTTTTATCTACCTTACTCCAAATTTTTCCCCCCGTTTCTTTCTCTACAGTTCCTAGCCACTGATTTCAGCTGTTCATCCAAGTTTCACCAAAAAAAAAAAAAATCCGGCAACTGTTTCTTCAGAATAAATCCCAATGATAATGTTTATTAAACAAGCCTCCGTCCCTCCCCCCACGCCGCCTTTTCAATCCTGGTGCAACCATCCGGGTACCACGGTTATAACCCCTGCCCTAGGACCCGAGCACCTCCGAAACGTGAACACAGCCACCCTCAGCATACGGCTGTGCCACGAGAATATCGTAACCCCCGCTTTAAAGATGGGCGATGAGAAATGACTCTGCTTGTCCGAGGTCAATAGAGCCCGCAGCACAAGCACAACCTACGCTCGGGGCTTTGCCCGGGCAGCCCTTCCCTCTTCCTGCTCCGCGTGGCTGCGAGGAGAAGGCACGCTCAGCTCTGCCAATAAACGTGCCCTTCATCTTCAATACCCCCACACCAGCCAAGCTAGGAACGTGCAACAAAAGTAAAATAATCGGTATGTGACGAGTTGATGACACATTTCCTTAGCTGCAAAAAAAGTGGGTCCTGGATCACCCGAACGTCGGCGAGCCACCTGAGTACATAGCAGAGGGACTATCAGCAAGTGGTGTCTAACTGCCTTCTCCTCCCAGGGTCTGCAAAACCCATCACACCACCCAGGGACTTCCTCTTCTTCTTTGCCCAGGTGCAGCTAACAACCCAGACACAACTGGCGACATCTGGGAGAACACAGACCCAGATGTTTCTCGTTGACATCGTAACCTTCCCCAGCCTTCGCCAGGGCGTGCCCGCTCCCCGGGGTGGGCGCCCGGGTGGGAGATGCACAGGCTGGAGGGCAGAGTTGGGTCCTCACAGTGTTCCTGAAGAGATGACCAAAGGTGAAGCATTTTTTTAGTTTAAGGCCCCTTCTTCCTTGAGATGTGCCGTAAAACCTGAGGCCTGATCTGGATCACACCACACCCAGCTTCCCCAGGCTACAACACCCACAGCATCTGAGTTACATGCAAGCGAGGCCAATTCAAGTTCTCTCTGCCCAGCTCTGTCTTGCTCTAACACAATCCTCCCCTGTTTCCACAGTTAACGTGTTGTTTTCATTTTAAGAGGGGAAAATAATGAGATGGTGGGAACATTACTTCTGGCTAATGGAGACAGATCTGCAAATTTTCATGGCTTACTTTTTCCAGTATATCCCAGTCCTGATCCAAATACCATCATACTTATTTCAGCCCTGGACCCAACATGGGACTGGACACAACACATTGGTCAAATTAAGACAGAAATAACTTGTAGCACTTTTCTGCTTCACACTCTCTCAAAGACCTCTTGCTGACACTAAATTTCAGGTCTGCAGACTCCCTGCTTCCCCCACTACTGAATCTCCAGGCATCTTCAGCACAGCATCCCTGAGCACGTTAGCCCCAAATCTAGAGCGAAGGCAGGCTGCTGATCACCGTGCCTCTTCTGTAACCAGAGCAGCTCTTGGAGAGCAACACTTTTGTGCGTGAACGCAAAGATGCAGACAGGAGGGAGCAGCACAGACGGTGGCAACCAGCCCCAGGAGCGGACACCACAGCAGCAACGCCCGCAGTCCCGTACAGGGCTGCGCACCGAGCAAAGTGCAAAACCGAGGGCGAAGAAGCAGGGTTATAAGAGTTTAGCTGCCCGTTCTCCCCTTCTCCTGTCTAAGGGGCAACTCCTGATGTATGAATCCACTCAGGCTGGCAACTTTTTGATTGTGACCGTTAAGCTCCTCTGCTCGTGCTCCGTGCAGGGTTACCCAGGTCACTGACTGCTCCTTCATCTCCCCAGTAAAAAAAAAAAAAGCCAGTGGTCAAACTGCCTCCTCGGGGAGGCTGAAGACAAGCGCTCAGGAGGGAAAAGCTGTCACCCTGACAGCCTGCGGACGTTGCCGCAGGCTCACCTCCAACCTACCGCGCTGGTAATGGGAAGTGAAACTGGTTTGCGAGGAGGAGAATAAAGAAGAGAAGGAAGCGGGCTTCTGCAGCCCCCTCGACGGTGCTGCAGCGTTTTGCCTGCACGCCTCTGACCTGCCCTGATACCCGGTACCCAAGATGGCACTTCCCACCCATCCGCAGCCATCAGGACCTCGCAGGATCCTTTACGCTGCAAACAGAGACGAGGAGCCAAGGTTCCCTCTAGCCTGCATGGGCCAAAGGTTGGCCGGGGCGCGGGGTGGCTCTGCCACGGCACGGCCAGGCCACCCTGATAAGGCTTTCACTCGCCCAGCCCAAGGTGCAGCACCCAGGCTGCCCGTCAGCCCCGTGAGCTCTCCTCCCTGCCCGCTCACAAACACCCTGGCATCGCCTCCGGCACAGCGCGGGGCCTTGGGTGGGGGCCCCTGGTAGGGAATTTAATGGCGTTTCTCCCCAGACAGGACTGGGACAGAAAACTCGTAAAGAAATCTTCAATATTGGAAGCAAGGTTGGAGGAGAAGGCAGAGCTGTCATCTGGTACCAGGTCTTTTCCCATCCCGGTACAACTGTCAAAGCAGGCGCTCTGCGATGAGGGATTATTATCCTATGCCTCCTTATAGTGAGGGATGTTACAGGACAGACAATTTCACATACTAAATGGCTTTGCAACTTGTTTCTTCAAGTGCAGGGAAGCAATATCAAAATCGGATTAAAAGGTTGAGGCGTTTTTAATTAAAAATATCTTAATTTGAAGCAAAGTAGCAAAAATCCCAATAGAAAGAAATGGGTCTGTCGGGGCAGTTCCCTGAGTTTCACTTTTTGCTCTGTCTACAAAACCTATTGCATTTGGTGAGCCTTTACCCCGGCGGCATGCTGCTCGCCTGCCGACTGACGCCCCACCACTTTCTGCTTTAGTTTTCATACAAGAGCCGCAAAGCACTCCACCTTCCTTCCAAGGAACGAGCCCGCGCTCGGGAAACCAGCCGTGCCAGCAAGCCCAGCATCTGCAACTGGACGCGTCCTGCCGCCCTCGCCCTGCTCGGGGCTGCAGCATCGCAAATCTGCAAAGCACAGGCAAGGCTGCGGGACCGTATCAGCAAACAACTCGCGCGTAAAACCTGTTGGGTCTTTCCAAATTAAAAACTTGATGTTGGTACTCTGGCAAGAGCCAGTTACTAAGAATCGGTGCTGCTGGGGGAAAGCAAGGACACGGTTTCCACCTCTTCCTTTTAGGGGTATCCAGAAACGCTTAGTGCCTTCCTTTTCCCACTGCAGAACAGCCCCGTGTTCACAAGAAAACGTACAAACTACATTCTTGCTCTGCAATTCAGTGAGAAAGCAGATCTCAGCCTCGCGTTTCCAAAAAAGGAAGGTTTTAAAACAATACTGATTAGAGACAATGTCCCAAGTGAGGAAAAATACTATGGAAGTGTCCCACACCGGAACTCAAAGAGCAGTTTCGCTGTCACCAGGACTCCCTCCCCGTGTTATCTGCGTTTAAGACAATAAATCTCTCTTTGCCCTGCTCCTTCCCAACATTGCTTTTCCCCCTCTTCTGTTGCTCTGGGTACTGCTGCAATTCAAGACGCCAGCAAATGGCTGAAGGAGAGGAGAAAGTGATGGCGAAAGAAGAACGCCAGGCTTATCGCAAGCACCATCCCTGTTTTAAAAAGACAAGACAAGGAAGAAGAGGACAGCCACAGAGAGTACCAAAATCCACAGTCCTTCTTCAGCCAGAGCCTTCGTTGACTTGAGAGCTAGGTCCCAGAGAAGGACTGCCAAGTTGGCCAACAAATACCCTAGCAGCAACAGGAAAATACTTCGGTGCTGAGATGTAAAGGAAACTGAATTCAGGGCAATGAATTTGCCCCGAATATCTGTAACCTGCGAGTTTGCACACACAGCGATCGCTCAGGCCAGCAGAGCCAAGCCGGCAAACAGTGAGCTTGCACGAAAGGGGAGAAAGACGCATATAGAGATTACATGTGCAGATCTACCAAAAAATACACATGCCCTTTCTCAGAGGATGCTGTATAGGAATCCGATCCCACATTAAATTTCCCAAATAGAAATCCATTATTCCCGAAGAATTTCAATTGCTTTGCATAGCTGAAAAATGTCCTCAGAAGTCCCCAAATCTGCTACTCCATCCTGGAGAAGAGAGGTGAAAAATTCATAGGCCATCAAGCAAACTGACGTGATCGAAGACCACCAGTGACATGAACCGCGGGATAAAAAATGCCACAATTTGCTTTCAATGGCTGCTTTTCTTGGAATATGGTATTAAAAGAAAACAACTTTGGCCCCACCATGAATTTGCATTAGAAATCCATAATAAAAATAAAGCTTAATATTATACAAATGGGTACAGTTCTCTATAGTGCTCCTGATGCAGATTAAGGTTAGGCAGATTTTAGATGACAGTTATTTACCTCAGTCTAACACCATGTATGCACAAATGGAATTTATTTTATAGCTGCAGATATTAGCCAGAAAAGGAGATGAGAGGAAATCTTACAGTCTCATGTAAAATATAATTATGTCTGTTTTCTACTCCTTGGAAGGCAAACAAAGAGGGAAAAATGAATCTGCTGCTAGCATTTAATGGGACTTGTCTAAATGATATCAAACAAATAACAACCAGCAACAATTCACAAACACCTTCACTTTTATTTTTTCCATCGGGGAATTCCAGAAACTAAAACCTCGTTGCCTTGAACAGTTCCACTCCTACAGAGCAGGATTAGGCCCATGCCTGAGTATATCTCTTTCCTTCGAGACCTTCAAATTATCGAAGAAAGAGAAAAAAAAAATCACGGAGGCACTAATGCTTATGCTCTCCCCTCCTGAAATGCTCGCCCATTCCCCCCCCCCTTCTCCCAATTCCTTACGCAATCGCCACCGATCAACCAGGAAACTGTTGCTAACTCTTGAATTTTGCAAGTTAGCAGGTAAAATAATAAAACAATGTTTTAACTGTCAGAGATCCTGGCTCGCAAAGTGCACTTTGGTCATTTCCTTTAATAACTGTAGTTTAGCAGTAATGATTTATAATAGTTCATAATATTCTACTAACTGTACTATATTAATAATACTAATACTTTGCCCTTGCCTAGTGTCTTCTGTCAGAAGATATCAAAGCGGCACACGCCGCCGTGAGGGAGGTATCGCTATATCCCCGTTACGGATCGGGAAACCGCGGCTCCGAGCCGTGCCCAAGGTGGGGATCCCCGGTCCCCAACCCAACACGGCAGCCACCAAGTCTGCCGTCACTCCTCCTGCCTAGTTTTGTGACAGCAGCCGAGTCTGATCGATGGGACTAAAGATGTAATGTGATTAAATCCTTCTCGAAAAGCAGGGTTTGGCCAGCGCTTTGGGGGCCGTGGTTTTGATGGGAAATACCGAGCGAGACGGGGAGTTTGCCCTGCAATTGTACAATAAATATCCTCACACGGGCATTCAGACACACGGGGCAAAAGAGGAGTGATAAACATTTACTGCGCCCGTGCCCATCTCTCCAGCAGGAGGTGGATAAATACGACATTTAGGTGTTGCTCGGTGATCCGAGGACGGCGGTTACGAGCCCTGACACCGACTCTCGGGGACTCCAAAAAAGAAGAGAAAGGGCACGAGGCATCGCTGGCACGGCTGAGACAACATGAAAGCTGGCCGGATGGCAGCGGCTGCGCGGGGAAACATTTTGGAGGAGAAAACAGCCCCAGCCCTCCCCCTCAAACGATCAATTAAAAGCCATCCTTCTGCCGAGAGCGGGCGAGGACAGCAAATGAGGGCTGCGAGCAGAACAGCCGCCCGGCCGGGCTCTGCATGACAATTGATGGGAAGGGGAGGCCGGAGGGGCCGGAGGGGGAGGCAGCCCCGTCCCTCCTCTCACCATGGTGATTAGGTATTCCGAGTGCGCCAGATAGCCCCAAATCACAGAAAGAGAAATATAAACTGGAGACCGGCAGATCCAAGGCAGGCCAGATGGCCCCGCAGCCGGCAGGGGCTGCTCCCATCCAGCCCTTCCCCACTTTAACTGTTCAAACATTTCTTTATCCCGACAAGACAATTAAGCCAAACAGCATGGAAAGGAGTCTTGGCAACAGTTTGCGGAGGGAGCGGGAAGGTTGTTGCCAGAAAAGCAGAAAAAGGAGGCGATGGCTGCATACTCCACGACCTCCTTCCACGCGGCGCACCTAGCTCCAGGAGGACGGCACGTCTTCGGTGGTGAGGCAGGGACGGGCGCGTGGCCCTCGTCTCTGCTACCGCCCATCTGCCTGCCCACCCCTTCAGAAAATCCACAGTTGCTCCTTCACTCCTCACGCAGGGCACTGCACAACGGAAAGCAAACGTTCCACTTGATTCATTTCATCATTTCATAAGCAACGTTAAGCTTGCAATTTCCCATGGTCACGGCTGATTATTGTTAGCAACAAAGCATCACTTCACGTTAGACCCCAAATTTTACCGGCCTCGTAAGTGGTGCATCCCAGCAGGAAGAGCTGTGAGAGTGAGCAATGGATGCGTGCACGTGTGGATGTGTGCATTCCCCCTCCAACCCATTGTTCTGCCACAAAATATAAGAAGAAAAACCTTCTTCCTCTCCAGCACACGTACATATGTACAGACATACATCTCCACTCTACGGAGGTCTCAGCCCGTAAACACAAAGCCCAACACGCACACGTCTGATGGGGTGAGTGACTGTAGAGACAGTCCTCGGTCTGATTTCCAAAGCACTACGTTATTCAGGAATTCAAGCTGTGGTCATCATAGCCCTGATGTTCATTACCTGAAGTGCGATTTACATTCGATCAATAACGAACCGGTTGTTTCAAAAGGAAAGCTAAGCCCATGCTAGAGATGTTCTTCAAAACCCTGAAGTGGAACAAAGAGCTCACTAACACAGCACAAACTCTCTTGCAGGGGAGAAACTGGTTGCAGGACAGACCGACTGTGTCCAGATAACCAAGGTTAAATGTGATTATAAAAAATAATAATCAAAATAATGTTAATAAAACCACCCCCGCTTTACCCACCAGTCCCAAGAGATGAGCGGGGATTGCAGCGCGCTCACCAACTCAATCGCTCATCCCCAGGGCACACAAGCCACCAGCAGTAGCAGGGAAACTGAGGCTAGAAGAGCCAGCAGCCGGGATGTAGAAGGTCACCTTGACACATCAGGCTGTGCTCCACAAGAAGTCACAGACAACACACGGTGAAGACCAAGCAGCAACAAGAAACCATCTTCTGTGGACCAGGCAGGCTGGGGGTGCGGGCAGCCTCGCAAGGACGGCAGAGGTGTCCACTCCGACAAGGTCCAGCTCTTTGCCAAGAGATCCCGGCTTCGGCATGGACCTCTTGCCTGTCACTTTGTGGGAAAGCGATGCCGTGGTGACGGGGTACAGAAGGCCACTGGGACAGATTTTAGTGGAAGCAAAGAATAAAACCAGGGATCTTTTTTCTTTTTTCTGATTTTAAAACAGGGCTACAGATCTCTTTTGCAGAAAGGAACGTGCCATTTATTTCCACTCCTTCTAGGAATCTCAACTATCGTACGCTTATTAAAGGAAACCCATAAAATACGTCTCCCAGTGTCTTTAACACACGCTTTACAAGAAGCCCCTAAACTCTAACAAATGGCATTATTTTTCTCAGTAAGCACCTAAGAGAACGGGCCCATCCAGCACACATTACGCCTGCTTCTCCCTGGAAAGGCTCTGCTTTTCTACGTGCTCCCTGTACGCTCCATCGCTCCGCATGTCCTGAGTACCTGCATTTTACAGCAAGAGACAACTTGGCCAAACGCAGACACCTCAGACCAATTTGCTGAGTAACAAGGAGCATAATCCCACCCAGATGCACCCCAAGGAGATGCTGTCCCTTCCCGGGATGCACGGGTACGGGTACTGCTGGCAAGCAACACCCTGCTTTACGAGTAAGGAAGGGTTCACCCAAAAGACTGAGCAATCTCTACTGCACAAATACCTATCTTACAGGGCCAGGTGCTAATCTGGGTTACACCACCACATATCCCAAATAATTTTACTGAATTCTGCGAATTTCCTCCACTGGTGAAAAGAGGATGAGACTTTGCTCCCATGATGCAGAGGACGAAATAGAGCAACTTCCAAACATTCCTTGAGATGAAAATGCCTGACTTTGGATTCTCATTTTACTGCAAAGTATCTCAAGTGTAAACCTATTTTTCAGGAAAATTAAAATTCTGCATTGAATTTTTATTTATTTATTTATTTTTTAAAAGGCAAGTTTCTTAGAAAATCACCATTTAAGCTATGGGGTAGAACGAACATTTTAATGAGCTATTCAAAAAAGGTTCTTGTGCAGTGGTACAGAAGAATATGCAGTGCAATCACAGTAATTCACCTTCCATGTAACACAAACCCTTTCAAGAATTTGAAAAATACAGCTAAAGGATTGAGCTCTGCAAATCTGAAAAGCACCAGTTAGACACGTAAAGGTGTTGCTGATCTAAGAAAATTTTATAATTTTTGCTCGCTGTTGTAGAAAAGCCTTATTACATTTTTGCCTAGAATCTACAGCCACCTACCTGCAGCAGATTCTCCATCAGGAGCACAAGTAGGCAGTTTTTACAAAGGGTTATATATAACAATTACACAAGGTATGCACAAAACTTCTCAGAGACAACAACCCCCCCAAAGTATGCATTTATATAGAAACTCCAAAAATATGTATGCAAATGTCAATGCAAAACAGGATCACGATTACATCTGCAAACTGTGATCTCTCAAATTCCTCACTGCGGAAGTTTTTTTTTCCTGATGGTCAACATCAAAGATCATTAGGATCCTCTAAAAAGCTCCACCGCTCGCTCTCTCGGCCTCCAGCAAACACACCCATACGCGTGTATGCACACACCAAATAAACTTGCCGTGTTAATGGAGCGAAGTTTCCATGGTGCAGTATCTATATGTGATGGGAATATGATACGGAGCCATCAGACATATTTAGTGTACACTGTCCTGGTAGTTACGGAAGAATTTTAATGTCGATGAAATATCAGGGATGTGGCATTTGCTCGGCTCTACCACGCAGCAGAGCATCTTAAAGAAATTTAACAATATGGGTAAGAAAAACAACAAAACAAAACAGCTTCCACTTCTGCCCAAGTTTTCAAAGCTGCCTGCAAAGTTTTTATTCTGCTTCCTTTCCCCGGCAAGTCCCTTGCCGCAGCGCTGGCGGTGGCGGGGCCGGGTGTCACCGCGCCTGCCTCTCGCACGCGCCTGTGCAAAGCCCCGACTGCTCCCAGGAAGGAGAGGACCCCAGGCTGGGCACACGCTGTTGGCAAAGGCAAGGCACGGCAGTGGATGTGGATGTGTCTGTCTGTCCGCAGCTGCGCTCCATGTGGTCTAATTCATTTAACAGATTTACTTCTTTAAATGGGGTATCTGACAGGGTTTTGCTAGCAAGATCCATAGCAGCTGATGCGCTCTAAATTCATGTAGCTAGCGGACCCGCTCCTCTGCTGCTATCTCCTGGAGTATTCTTTCGAGCAAGCTTCCTTTCCACGGCCAGGTTATATCGATAAGGAAAGAGCATCGACAAAGACGTCTCTACACCTTGCCATCTCACCTGCCTCCCCCCCAGGATAATGATATTACCAGCTTACACACACATCCATACGCGCCCCCACCTACAGCCACTTCCCCTGCGGACCCAAAAGGAGGGAGAGGAGATGCTGAACAATGAAAGGAGCTTACGGCGCAAAAAGTAGCACGGTCAGGGGTGGATCAGAAGGAGGGGGGGAGACAGATAAGAGATCGCATTTGTAGTGCAAGGAATACACGGCTTCTGCCTTCAGTGGGAATCGTCCTGCCCTCGCAAACGCCGACATAAAAGACACACTTGCAGCATATTTCAAAACCAAAGAGCGATGGATTTACAAGGCAGGTTGATTTTATGATGACTTTTATTGAAAAGGTACGCTGGGTTTAGGCAGATGCCTTTTAGCGCCGGTAAGTTAGCACAGTGCCTAATTCAAGGAGACAGCCTGAGGAAGCAGCGCCGACAGGGGAGAGAGAGCCACAATGTCTCTATTACTCTCCTTGGCATCATAAAGGGAAGAAGAAAAAATCACGTCTGAAAGGGAGAGGAAGGAGCGGGGTAGCAGGTTTTCCTTGCAAAAAAAGATAGTAATAATAACAACAACAACAATAATAAAATCCTTTTCTAAGAAGAAAATTCAACAGAACAAAGGAGCCCATGAGAAAAGCAAACCGCTCACTCCTTGGTCTACACGTCTGGGTTTACAGGAAAACTCTAATCGTAAGTTAGCGCTCTTCTTCGGGGTACCACACTGCTGCCCCCCGAGCACCCCCCATCATGGGTCACCTCCCAGTTCAGCAAACCTGGAAGCCCGCCCGTCCCGGAGGACAGCTCTGCCCCTCCGGATAGGCAACACCGCAAGGGACAAGGTGACGGGGGAGCAGGGAGTTACAGCCATGAGCGTGCGGACTGGTTTCCTTCAGTCCTACCACCAATCTGCAAAAGGGCACACCGCCTTTCAACAGGCACCAAAGGGGGAAACACTCAGAGAAAGCACACGGCGTATGTCGGGACACAGCTTATTGAATTGTAAGAACGCATTCGGGTTTATGTCTCAAAGAGGGAGCTCGGTGGCCAGAAATATTCTTAAGTTAACCAGAGGAAAAGGCACTTTTGTCCTAACCGGAGGCACGAATCCTGAAGCATCCTGATGCATTTGCTCTAAGAATGGTGTGCACGAAGAAAAGGTCAGAAAGAAATACCTGAAGAAGCAGGGGGTACGTGCTTGCTGCAAGCTCTGGGAAAGTTTCTGGCTACACACTCCAGCTGAATCCCTGTTTACACACATACAATCCCTGTTTACACACATACACGTACCAGCACCTATAGCCTCGCACTGGGGCACGGACAGCATGGTCAACATTGCATGGTCAACATTGTCTCTCCAGCCGTGTGCTGGAAGACAAGTTTCCTTCAACAGCACCTCACCTTAAAATCTGGCAATGTCCACTTAGAAGAGACAAGGCAATACTGCGTGGTCGAGCTTGGCAGGCAGGAAAGGCTGGGTTTCCTCTGCCATCAGCAAGAACCACAGCACTGCGGGACAACCACCTGTTGAGTGTCTCAACGAGGCGCAACTAAGGAAGAACCAACAAGTCAACGGAGGTACTTACATCTGTCACTTCGGTCTTCGGGACTGGATGAGGTCTCCCGGTCAGAAATGAGGCCAGAAACGGCAAAGATCTTCTTCCCCGTATCATCAACTTTGAGGGAGCCAGGGGAGCTGGAGGGGAGCTGCGTGCCAAACTCATACTCCTTCCCATCAGCGTCCGAGAAGCGCAGATGGGGTGAGTCAGTGTCATGGCAGTTTTTCAGGCGCTTGGCCGGCGTAAAGGCTGACTGGTAGCTCTCCCGGTCTTCAGTAGATGCAAAGGGGCGGAAAGCCCCGACGCCGCTGTGGTTCAACATGCTGATCGGGGTGCAGTCCAGGTTGGGGGGTGCAAATTGGGGGTGGAGGTGAAGCAAGGACGGAGGAAAGTCACGGTTTGCAAATGCTCCCGGCACCCCGCCTTGCCGGTGATACATGGAGGCAAAAGTATATGAGCCATTGGTAAAGGGAATATGCACGTCCTTATCTGCTGACACGGGGACCCCAAAAGGCCTCGGCTGCTGGCAGGGAATGGAAGCATCACGGCTGGCTTCGGCGGTGGAGGCGAGAACCATCAGTGCTGGGGAGGCCAGCGGGTTGGGGAGGTAGGGTGAGTTCTCCATCTTGAACGCTGCCCGGTGTAAGTCCATCGGAGTCTCTTTCCTCAGCAGGATCACAAGCGGAACGATCTTCCCTGGAAGGAAAGCAAAGCGATGCCTGGGAATGCAGCGGGGAAAACTACTGGAGCATCATCACCCTCCGAACGCTGCAAGGAAACAGAAAAGAAAAGAAAACACAACTGGTTAGGTTTCATCTCCCTGGGATGCTCCAGCAGCAGGGCGGCCACATGTGTTACAACCCATCGGCCGGCGATGTGCCACTGTTCTCATTCAAGAAAATCAATAGACAACTTCACACACTAGTGGAATCAGCCCTGGCCCTCCAGGTTTAAAGGTATCATCCCTTTGAATGGGATGATATCATCCCTTTGAATGGTGCAGATGAATGAAAGACAAACCGAACGTAATAACATGCAGGTTTAATAACCCACTAATAAACAAGGTTCGGTCTAAAATTAAGATAGTAACTCCAAATTATAATTGGAATTTTATACGGCCAAAGAGACACGTACATATAATTGCAATAAATTTGAGAATGCCCACACATACACACACCACCAACTTGCTTGGGGGGGTAGGGGGTGGAACTGACATAAAGATACCTATTGCACATAGTTACCCAAATCACCCAGCAGACATGGTTATATTGTACACGACGCCAAAGACATACATAACAGACATGTATTTTTCCCTCACTCTCAGTGTTATATGTGTAGGTAAGTACTTGCACACACAGCACTTGATACCATCATATATATATACATACATATATATATATATATATACACACACACACACAGCTGGAATGTAGGAATGTGACTGTGTATTGGGGTGGGTGTATGTAATACACAAACACCCACGCGTGCACACACAGTCCCTGTTAGCCAAAGGAGAGGAGACTTCCCCAGCAAAATGCCTGGCGTCTCTGACAATATTTAAAATCATAATGGGTCCTTCTGCCATCTGATCTCTGCAAGCGTCTGCCTTTCGGGTCGGGGACAAGAGAGAATGGATCAGTAATTTTAGTTCCTAATGCACTCACTCTTAAGTAGATTTGTAAACTGCCCTGAATGTGCCATTAACATTTAGAGGAAAATGTTAACAAAATTTCTGCCTCGCATCTTGCTGAGCCTCCTAGGTTGGCTGCAGCCACCCAGCCAGCCACAACCCCCTCCCAGGGTGAAAGAAGGGAAAATGCTCCTTTCTGTATCTCCCCCAGTTCGCTCCGGCTTTTTGTGTTGTTATTTTCTCCCCCAATCAATCTCGTGTCTTTTCTTTTAAGCTTCCGCCGCCTGCCATTCAGGCCCCACAAGCCAGCTTAAAATACAAGGACTATAACTTTGAAACAATATACTAGCCGCTGGAGCTCAAAGGGCCAGAAAAATCATATAATAATAAAAAGCTGTTACAAATTGTGCCTCTTAAATCCAGAGGGTCAAACATCTCAAATAAAACTTAGTGAAAGAGTGTCTCCCTAATGGAGTGCCTTTTGTACTCCATGAATGAGGGAGCCTAGGTTAACAAAGTGTATGAAATCCAGTCTGTGGCTTTAATGCAGTTCAGTGATAACATTTCCTCTCTCCCATCCTGTACCCAGCCGCTCCACTGACTGTTATTAATTGTGAAGATGAGTGGACATCATCTCTCCGCTTCCTCATTTGGCGCCCATCCTTACAGACATCACTGCTAAATTACCAGATTATGTATCTTGCATTAACGGATTTGCTCTCTTCCAAATTTTAAATAACTTTCCCGTCGAGTTCTCGCTGCAGAGAGTGAGGGGGAGAGGGAGAGCGAGGGATGCCAAGGGCATCCTGGTCAGCGCTGCAGTCCTGGGTACACTCGCTCTGCTGCTTCACGCCAGGCTGATCAAAAACTGGAGGTCAGGAAACTGCAGCCACTGGCAAAGTTGGAGTTGCTGGGGGCTTATGCAACCGTGTAAATATATATACACACACACATGATTATATATCCAAAGAGATGCATACAAATAAGCCACCGTTCTCAGAAACAAACAATCATTAACATGGAAGTGAAACTGAGCAATCACGGGGAAACGTGGATTTCCAGGGAAAAAAAAAAAACCCAACGACCTCTGCCTCCTTTTCTATTTTTACTTGTGCTATCACCCCATTACGTTAAATGTATTTCATAAATTAGTAATCTGGCCGCAACACTTGACACTCCTGTAGGATACTGTGAATCACTACGGCCGTTTATTCGTTTGCAAACTTCATTACGCTGGGAATAAATCAACACATTATCTCAGCCAGCCAAATTTAATTTTTTTTCAGCTCCCACTTCCTTTTTCGTTCTCTCTTGCTCCCTTCTCGCCCAGCACCTCCCCACCCCCAGCAACACGGACAGATTAGACTGCGGCGGACCAGTCATTATGAAAATCTATCGTTAATACACTCCCAATGTCAAAGTGTCATAGGTTTAAATACAGAACCCAAAAATAAGAAAACTAACTGACCTTCTTAATTAAAAAAATATGGATTGCAGGGTAATCAGCTGGAGGGAACATTTGGGTGCCGGGAAGGCAGTGGGCACAGGCGGAGTGAGGAACTGCTACTTTTCTGCCTCTATGCTGATTTTTTTTAATTTAGCACCTCGCGCAAATCCAGATTAAAATAACTCCAGCTATTGATCCGAGCAGTGGAATTGACATTAATTTTAGTTCACTTCTCACTTTGCAAAGGGATCAATAGGAAGTAATAACAGCTGACATCCCCGCTGAAAGGAGGAGAAAAGACGGGCTAGAGACAGAAATCGAAAAGCAACCAAATAAATCAGCAGCTACTTTTCCACGGCATCAGACAAACTCCAAACAGATTGCAAAAAGTCTTTGTTGAATTAACTAAACAAGGAGTAGAGGGAGGGGGGGTGGAGATCAATCTACAAAGCTACATAAACTGTCTACCAAGTATGAAGGTGAGATGGACAGACTGAAAACAAAGTCTAATGTTTTTATTCTTATTTTTTTCATGGCTACCTATATGCATAGATACTGGGTTTTAGAGCTACCCTCTTTAAGGTGCACACAAACCACCTGTGTAACCGTGTACGTTACTAATAACAAGGCTAAACACGCCACCACCAAGACAAATTGAATCAACAGCCTTTAGCTCTGAAACATAAAAAAAAAAAAAAGAATCTCTCACCAAGGAGCAAGTTGTAATCAGTTATCTCTGGCTCAGTTTTGGTTCCTCTGCTTACGAAGGTTGTAAGACTGTGCTGAATTAGTTAAGAGGAAAGTCTGATAAAAGTAGGAGAAGCCATGACAGAGCTGGATTTAGCAGGCATCACAAACACCCAGCAAGTGGAGAAAACAGCAGTGACCACTGGTTATAAGCGTAAAATCCACTTGCTAATCAGCCTGCAAAGAAACACACACATATGCAAGCACATGCACACCCCATACGCAGCCACCAGATCTGCAAATCTTTTACTAAAATGTTACTCAGAGTTCCTATTACTAAATCACCTCTCTGCTATCGATTAAAATAAATAAAACACACCACTCTGGTTTCTACAACAGGTTGCATTTTTGTGGTCTCTCAACCATTTCCAAATGCCAGAGATTAAAATAATGGGGCAAATTAACATTTTTTTTCCTTCCAGAAACAAAGTTTTCTGGGGGAAAAAAAAATTAATTAACAAGCTATGAGAAAAAAAAAGATTGAAACAATAGGAAACCCAGGAAAATTGATGATGCATGTAAATTAGGAAAGACCCAGAAAAAAATCACAATACCCATTTACATTAAAAAGTTTTTTCCCCATAAATGTCAAGTAGGAATTTAGAAATATGCTCTGCGCAGAAAAGCCAAAGATTATAAAACAAAATAATGCCAGCTGTTTGGGGATTTAAGTGCTCAAATGGATTATATATTTGAACCAAACTGGATTTCCTTATAATAAATAAAACAAATGCAAGCTCGAAAGCCAACAAAGGAGAGCTCTCATCACTGGATTAAGATACAAAGGAAAAACAGTTAATTTTTTTCCAACGCGTGAAATATGCCAACTGCAGCCGCACACCCGGGCAGCTGCTGTGAAAACCGGTTTAAGGGGAAAAGAAAAAAAAATAGGAGAGCGGGGAGCGGAGGAGCCGGCGGCGGGGACGGCCGGAGCGGCCAGCCCCGGCCCCAGCCCCGGCCCCGGCCCCGGCCCCGGTCCCGGGCGGCTCCGCCGGGCAGGGCAGCCCGGCCTCTGCCCCCTCGCCCCGCACTGCGAACTGTTTTGCTGCAAACTTCTCCCCCCTCCGCAAAGAAAAAAAATTGTTTAAGAAAAAAAGGGGGAAAAAAAGCCCCCGGGCGGAGAGGGTGCTCCCCGCGGCGGCGGGCTGCCGGGAGGGAGGAAGCGCCGGGGGTTTTGCAAGAGGAAAAAAAGAGGGAAAGAAGGAAAAAAACCCCACAACCTACCCAGGGGTTTGCTGGGCGCTTCGCCCCCGGCCCCGCTCCCAACTTGGCGAAATCCGAGCGAAAATCGCGGGCGGCGTCGCCCGGGGGAAGCCCCGCTCCGACGGGCAGCGCGGGCGGCGGGCGCGCCCCGGCCCCGGCCCCGGCCCCGGCCCCGGCCCCGGCCCCCTCCGGCAGCGCCCGCCTCGGCGCGGGAAGCCAACCGGGCTGGCAGCTGCCGGCCGCCCCCTCTACCTCCCGCTCCCGATTTTTCTCCCCCGCCCGAGGCGGGCGTTAAACAAACCCAGATAAAATAAAATCAGAAGGGGGCGAGCCCCGGGCTGGAGCCTACCGACGCCGCCAAGCCCCGCCGCTCCGCTCTCCCCGCCGGCAAATTAAACAGGTGCTTGGCGGCCCGGCGGGGCCGGGGCCGGGGCTGCGGGCACGGCACGGCTCGGCACGGCCCGGCACGGCCCCGCGGTCCCGCCCGGCCCCGCACGCCCCGCCGGGAAGCGGCGAGCGGGGCGCAGCCGGGGCTGCTCCTCTCCTGCCTTCTCGGGAATTATTCGCTGCCGGGGAGGGCGGCGGGAGGGGGCTCCGCCAGTCCGGTCCGTACAGCCCGTTAAGTCGCTTTTTTCCCCCGGTTCTTCCTCCTCCTCAACCCCCAAGTCACAAAGATCATCGAACGCGAAGATGACCGGAGTTGTTTGGATTTATTGCAACAATCACTTACCATACACATTTCCTGTGTGGAAGGATAAGCATTCAATACAACTCTTTAAGTAGACAGTTCCTAATGATTTCATTGTGGTCAACCAGATGGTTTTTATGTATTTAGCTCTGAAGGTGAAGAATTATTTTCCATGCTTCCAACCTATTTACACACTTCCCCGGTCTAGAGCTGGGGTTGTTGGTTAAAAGAAAGAAAATCCTGCGATTTCTCGATCGCATCGCTGGATGATCCAGAAAGTTTTCTAAAGGACCTAAAGCGAAAACACGGATAATTCCTTTCACCTCTTCTGGCTTTCCAAGCTACGCAATTCACATGTGGAGTAATTTTAGCTCATTCGTTGAATAACGCTGACAATTTAAACCGCCTCTCTACCTTTCTTTTATCTGCAATAATAAAACCAGAACAAGACCGCATGTGAGATCCAGGCGTTTGGTTCCTACCTGAAAGCAGTCGGGGGGCAAGGGCGGCAATCTTTTAGGGATGAAGGACCCGAGGAGGGGCGAGGATGTTGGGCAAACTTCAGCCTCGTCCAAAATTAAGCTAAGTGGCGACTTAACGACGTGCGCTTAAAAAAATCATTTGGTCTTCCAGCGGGGATCGGGCATTTTTGGTACGGCTTAAAACTAAAGTTCACACGGGGACTGCACGTCTGCAAAAATGAAAGCTTCGGAGTAAATAAAATTACTGGCTGTTCAGTGCTTCTGGAGAGCACAGAAACCCTGCCGGGGTTTTTTGCATACTTTTATTGCAAAATAAAAGCCTTAGTTTGTGTATTTGGGGGGGAGGAGGGGGGGAAACAGCAAACGACCAAAAGCCCCGGGCGGGTGGGTGCGTGGATCTGCTTATTTCCTTTGAAAAAAGTTTTTGTTTTGCAGCCGCGGGGAAATGAAATTGTCGCTGCCCGGAGCGACTGCGGAGAGAGCGAGGTGCTGGGCGCAGCGCCGGGAGGCGAGGAAATAACTCCCCGGGCTGCCCCACCAGAAAAATAAGGGCGGGAAAAAAAGAAAAAAAAGAGTTAAAAAAATGATATATATTTCGGAGCGAGGGATCTGTGCCGGTCTCTGGGTCCGGCCGCGTCCCCCCCGCCGTGCGCCGTCCCCAGCCGGGCTGCCGCGGCGGTCCCCGGCACCTGATCCCCCGGTGACTACCGGTCCCCCCCGGAAAGCCACCGGGGGGGAGGATCCGGGCAGCTCGGGGCTCGCCGAGGCTGCGGGGGGGGGCTTTTATCTGCCTTTCCCCTCGGCATTACCATGCCCATCCCCACCCACCCGGCCCTCCCCGCGGCCGGCGCGGCTCCCCGCCGCCGCCGAGCCGCCCGGCTTCCCCGGAGCCGGGGAGGGAGAAGGGGGAAGGGGGGAAAGGGCGCGGGGGGTTGGGGTGGAGCGGGGAGGGGGGTGGGGGGGGAAGAAACTTGCCCTGCAAAGTTTGCGTGTGGCCGGGCGGCCCCGGTGGCCGGTACTCACGGTGCGGCTGCCGGCGGGCGCTGCGCGGAGCTGGCGGCGTGCGGGGAGCAGGGGAGTCCCGGGCGTGCTGGCCCCGCTGCGCGCCCGCGGCTCGCATGTAGCAGAGCGGGAGGCGCCGGGGGTGCGAGGGAAGGAGCAGTGCTGCCTCTCAGTGCCGGCTCTCATCAGTGAATGAGCCTCCACTCTCCGAGGGACTCCTGCCTGCACACACATGCACACACACACGCGCGCACACACACACGCGCGCACACACACACACACGCACACACACACTCGCACACGGAGCCAGGCTGAGCACTGCATACATTAGGGCACTCGGGCAGTATGGGAAATGCAGTCCAGGACCGGGCGCCCACCCGCCCGCCGGCCGCCAGGCGCAGCCCCCGGAGTTGCCCAAATGGGGCGGCGGGGGCTGCTCCCCTCCCAGGGCCGCCGCTTCCCCGCCCCGGCCCCTCCGCACCCGCGTCGCCCACCCGCCGACCGTTCCTGGCACCGGTCGTATTTCCCACCGTGCAGCTCCCTCCCAAACTGCAGCGGGACGCTGCGGGGTCTCCCGGGCGGCAGCACCCCCGCCGGGGCAGCCCCGTACCCCGCCGGCCCGGGGGCAGCCGGCACCCCTCGGGATGCCCACGGGCACGCAGCCTTCCCCCACGCACCCTGTGCTGCGTCTCCTGGCACTCAGGGGTGCCCGGGGGTGGGCAGATCTAACAACATCCCCAAATTCGCCTTGGACAGCCGCAGCAGAGCCAGAGAGCAAGAGAGGGACTTCACGCTCCCAGTGTTTCTCCAACAGCAGCACGCACGCATGGCACGCACGTTGCTATTTTAATGTTTCCTGGATGCGCGTCGCAGCTCTGCACGAACCCTCCCGCACACACGCTCCACCTCGGCCGCAGGCGACTCCCCTGCCAGCCCTAGGATTGTCCCAAGCAAAAACTGCCGGTCGTAGGAAATGGAAGAGCCAGTTTTAGATGGGGGCTCAGGTGAACCACTTGTCTCATTGTTTCTTGTGAAGTTACACCAGGGATTGATCTGAGAGACTTACTTATTCCGCCCAGGAGAGAACTATTTCGGTTTTTTCTTCAACCGGTAAATAATTTCAGGTTGTTCTTTATGGGCAGCATTTTTTGGCTCTTATCTAGCTCTGCACTGGCATTCTCAAAATATGACCGAGCTATACAACATAGACCGAAAAAAGAAGTCCTCTCCATCAGCATCATCAAACACTTGGGTTCTATCCTATGTGTGTGTCTGAGATTAAAAGGGATTATGTGCTTACATCATCCAACAACTTTTGTGTAAGCAGTGACTCATCACTGAAGTATATGGGCTGGTTTTGCCTGTTACTCCATGGGATCACTGAATGCGCCAACCTCTATCAAAGTGTCCACAGGCACAGTGAGCCCCAGGCCTTAACTGGGTGCATTGTGCAGCCCATAATGGTTTGCTTCTCCGCTGAGCTGAAGCTCACCCATCCTTCGTACAACACTTCAGAGACAGGTCTTATGCAGTCAGAGTGCTTGCCTGCCTCGTGAATGGTAAAATCTTTGGAAATGGTAGTAAATGTAGCCAAAAAGAAAGAGGCTTTCTTATTTTCACACTTACATTTCAAAATAAAATGACGTGGCATTTCAAGGTCCTCAACTCAGGAAAGCACGTGGGTGAAGGAGCTTCGTGTTCTTTCCTTACATAACCATCAGTAGCTCTCTTCCCTGCTCTGACCTGCAGCTCGGCCATACACAGGCTGACGATACGCAACAAAAAGAGCACGCTTCCCCTTCAAGGCATCTGCTCCACCGCTGCTTTCCTGCACGCCGTGTGCAGGAGCGAGGAGGTTGGCAGGGCAGGCAGCAAGCGCTGCCTTCTTCCACGGATCAGCCGTGGCACCATGGTAAACGTGGGCTCAGATTCCTGAGCTCCTCTTCTGCTTCGTGTAAAAACTGGCATTTAGATATTCCAGGTAAAAATCTCTCACAGTTGTGAGCAAACGTGACTGTGCATATATTCTTCCCATGAGTAACATCTTGCAGTTACCCCTTGATTAACTAAAGTTAGGATTTTTTGGGGTTGGTCATTTCTAAGACCTCTTTGGAAATAGCTGCCCCACAGGCTGCATATACAGACCTGCCCCAACACTCGGGTCCTGCCAATTTGTGTGGGGACACTGAATTAATTGGCACCACACGCATTTCCAAGGCACTCATCCTGCAGCATGCTGCACACCAACAGGACCAACCAGTTGAGGACTTCGGTAAATATTCCATAGGGTAGTATAGATGAGCCACATTTTAAATAACGTCAGAGTTTTGACACACTTCAGGAAGCCACATTAAAAACCAACCCTTCTCTCCCAGGGATCTTGGGGAAAACATTCAGCCACAGCCCAGCTTCTGCTACAGCTTCACAGTCGCAATTACAGAATTCTGGTTAAAAAAGTGCTCTTCTTATAAAGCCTTATTTTCGGTACTTACAACATCGTGAAAAATGATCCCTCAGATTTAAACTTCTTTCTTTTGTTCTTAGCCAAAAAGCAATTTATTTATTTTTTTTACTTTTTCAGTTCCTTAGTATGGAAAAAAGGATCTGAATCCTGCGCCAGTGTCCAATTTATGCTAGCTGAGAATCAAGCTCCGTGTTTTGAGGCTTGAAAAAAAATTATGCAGCTTTATTTAACTTTATGTTACTGCACCGTTACACAAGAACTTAATACAGTTTGGATTCAGGGAACAAGTCTGGCATTTAGCTAGCTTCTGTGAGCAATGTCTTCAGAGGAAAATGAGAAGATACACTCAAGTTATTTATATTTGTAATTACCATTAATCTGTATTACTAATGAGGGTTTTGATCCTGTAAATGGATCCATAAACATGGACTCCTGCACCACTATGGAGCTGTGATATGCACAGAGGCCCATAGGAAAAATTTCCACTGAAATATGTTCTGCGTTGGTAATTTGGACCCTAAAATAACTTTGAACATCTGATTAACTTCGTGTATATTGCTCATCTCTAAGACTAATAGGGGGCACCTCAATTTCTTTTTTTTTTTGCACTTAATAGTGAAACAAAATCTGAGATTGTTATGGGCTATCACAGTGCTGTACCTTCTTATTGCAAATGCTGTTCTAAATACTGAAGTCTAAATTAAATTAATATATACAATCCTGAACCTACAGAGTTGATTAGATGCACTTAACTTTATGCATACAGATTTCAATAGGATTACCAATAATACATAAAGTCAAGGGTATGTGTAAATTCCACCAACAATAATGCCTCTGACTCTAAGCCTGCCGGATTCTTAAAATACCAACATACAGTTCTTAAAACAAGAGACCCCTCACTCGTCATTATGTCCTCTAGCTGCTATTTTATAAAATAAGGTTGAGAAATATGATAAATTATAGCAGCAACTACAGAAGGCATGGGGCAAAACTCTATCACACGCGTACCAGCAGCGCATTGGGATCCCATGACGGTGCGTTGCATTTGTTGGGAACTGCCCTGCTGTGATGCCGTGGGTTCCCCGGCAAGTGACACCCCGAGAAAGGGCCAAAATTCTGCATGGGACCTCGTCCTGAAGTCACTGGTGCTGTCACCTCCGCTAGACCCAGGCCATCCCTTGCATCCTTTCATCTGCAGTGTGGGTGGAGGAGGGCATAACGGCAAATTAATCAATTAATTAATTAAAACCAAACTCTTTATCGCAATTAGGCTTCAACGCTGCTACCGCTTCCAGCGAGGTGTGGGTGGCTGGCTGGCGTGTGTAATCTCCATGCCCTCTGCTGGCTACAGCCAGCGTGTCTCAGCAGCGTGCCACCACCACCCTGCCCTCACCGCCGGGAGAGGACCACTCGTCCCCTCCTGGGAGAAGGTGCTGGGAGGTGCTGCCAGTGGCTGTAGTCCCCACTGTCCAAATGTTTTTGTTGCCTGGTTTCATCAGAGCCGTGGCCCTGGTTTAAGCGTCGATAAGCTGGTGGCTACGCTCCAGGAGAACAGGAGCTTGAAGCCTCTGCAGTTAGCCATGTCTCACTCTCTGATGCTGTTAGCGAGGACGTCTGAGATAAAGATTGACCTATGAGTTTGGGAGCATTATTCTGGTCTTAGCAGCTGATCTGGACTTTACTCTAATGATTGGTGTAAGGATTGTCCCATAGCTCAGGAGAGCTAATATGGGATCTCTTCGTCTTCTGAACCATCTGTGACTGCCCTCTGCCAGTCCCCTCTCTCTTGCAGAGGAGGAATCTGGCAGAGGCAGGATTGAAATCATACTATCTGCCAGAAGTTTGAAATTTCGAGCTGGCACACTCTCAGTGACTAGTCCTCCCAGAATGAGAAAACAGTCCTTTAAATGACTTGTTGACTCGTAGGACTAGTAGTGAGAAAATTTCCTTCAGCCTAGAAAAATTTTCTATGGCCAACAGGTACACGTGTCCCTTTTTCATCATCACCATCACCTAGAGACCTCTTCCAAAATCTGCTGAGTAACACGGGAGAGCAAGGAGAACCTCCTAGTTCTGCTTCTCAGGGCGTGCTGCAAGATGCCACTTTACTTTTAAATCTTTCTCATCACCAAATCTCAACAGCAAGGGTGGAGACCATGCCCAGGATTTTGCAAATGAGTGCTAGGTGTTCTTTACACACGGTTGTCCTGCAGTACTATTTCCTTCTACACAACCTAATATATGACTATATGACCTTCCCCTTGGAAAATTCCTTCTCCGAAAAAGAGGTTGCAGACTGGGGGGCAGACTCCTGACAAGTAACTATATCAACTGTTTCAGGAACACTGCTCACAAGTGAACATCAGCCGTATTACCATTTCCAAAGCTGAGGCCCGACCCAGATGCTTAGGATAAGATGTCCAGAGCCCTAAATGAGGCACTTCTGGGATACTCTGCTCCTGAGGAAAGTTGTCTCCAAAACTTCAGTATCCGAAGTTGCGTGATTGAAGCACATGCAGTGTGCAACATCCTTTCCTATCGATTATTTCTAACGTTTGCTGTTACAGGAAAAATCCTATCGATTATTTCTAATGTTTGCTGGACACTTGTTTTCTGTACAAGCATCCACTCTTTTTTCAGGGCTTTTTTGAATCCCTCTCTGAGCAATATCCTGTTGCTATGAGTTCCACAGGCTAATGGTGTGGAAAAATATTTCCCTGTGACAAGAGCTACACCTGTCCAACCCCCCTTCTGTGCACCATCCATCACGCTGACAGCATAGGTAACTTGCCCGGGATCATGTCAAAGCGTGAAATAGCTATAAAGGCAAAGCATATGTGTTTGTCATTTTTGTCATTAATGGGATCAAGTAAAACTAAGGCAAAGCTATTGAACTGTGCCTCGGAACCCAGGGGAAGCTGGAGCCATGTCCGAGAGCAGCTCGGAGCGGTGGCTCCTGCTTTGGCCCATGGAAAGCGCACGTGGTGAGCAAGGCTTTGCTCTTCTTATTTATTTCTTGGTGTTTGCTGTGACTGCACCTCAGGGAACACGTTGGATTTGCTTTCAGGACCCAAACAGGCTGCACAGCCTGGTGCAGGGGCAAAGCCTGGAGGGACACGGTGCTGCACCTACCTGAGATATGGAGCTCCCCAGTTCAGCGGGGAACCCCAATTCAGTGGGGAACTGGAAACGACCCCCGTCTTTCCTTTAGCCAGGCAAGCAAACCCAAGCAGGACAGATCTAGTGAGCTTTTAAGGCAGCTCTCTGGTGTGATTAGTTAGAGCCTAACATGAGATAAAATCAATTGGAAACTTGTGTGAGTTAGGGCTGCTCTCATCAGTCAGAGTTTGCAGCAGCCAAGTGCAGCATGATTGTTATTAATATCTGCTACACATATATAAGCTGAAATGGTGCTTTACAGTAAAAAGAAATACAGGTTCCTCTTTCCCAAGAACATACAGGTTGTGGACGTAATTCAGAGCCGTGCTGAGCACCCCGCACATCTGTAGTAATAGGAACTGGCTGTTCTTAGGAGCAGTTATCTATCTACCTATCTATCTATCTATCTATCTATCTATAACACCAGTCATACTGGTGCCTTATATGCACGTGCGTTTTCGCACGATACTACGTAACACAGAGGGATGCTGTGTACGAGTTCAAAGCGCTGAGTATTACGACGTTTGTGATCCTGCCCAGGAACTGCATTAGATATCAGCTAGCTCACACGCCATAGGTGACTTAAGACAAACCTATGCTTTGTGCCTGCCTTCCTTCAAAGGAAAATGCTTTATGCCGATGCAGTTAGTCCTGCGTAAGGCTGGACCTCAGCTGTAGTGCTCACTACTGTGACTGCTGTGATAATTCCCATGCTGCGATACGAATGGGATTGCACCGTAAACCCACACACCTTAGCCGCGCTGATGGCCAAGCCTACATAATAGCCCAATGCATTGGTGCTAATGATCCAGTGTTTATGGTGGCCCACAGCACCGTTGTCATGCCAACCAGATGGTATTCCTCCCTAGAAAAAATAATAATACCCAAATAAATAAATACTTTCTTTCCCTAGACCGATCTGTCTGTTTAATAGGAGTTGGAGGTTAAATCTGAAGGGAGGAAAATCCAGGCTGAAGTAACAAACCAGCCTCTGTCCAGATGAGAGCAGAGTGAAATGTCTTTCACCCTCTTCATCGCCCCTGCCCTTTGCAGAAGACTGTGCAAAACCTCCTCTCCAGCGAAGCAAAGCCCTCCTGCGGCAGGGCTGGGGAGGAGGAACTTCTGCCTCATCGGTCCCTCCCTGGGGATTTGGGTCAGGCCAGGGACTTCCACGCAGAATCCCCCTATCCTGCTCCCACAGCGGCGTGGCCCCAGCGGAGCCACGGCACAAGGAAAGCCTGTCCCTATTGCTGCCATGCTGCACGTGAGGACCCAGCAGCCTGGCTAGCCTGCCTTCTGCTCAGCCCCAGCACATCTGCTGCCCCGGCAGAGATTTTGGACTCTGGCGTACCCGTCGGGGTACTCGCAGGAGGGAGGGTGCTGCTACGGACCCATCCGAGCCTCGCTCCTCCTCGGGATCCTCCCTTCCCTTTCTGAGACCAGAGCTCCAGCTCTTCCTTAGCTCAGTCACCAAACCTGGCTTCAGAGACCATTTTCACAATTTCTTCTTACAACTTGGGGCAATTTTTGGTTTCATACTGAGATAGACTCCTGCTGCTGATTTCCAGGACTTTGTGCCTGATTCTCACTATTTCCCTCCTGGGAAATTACCCATCTTCCTCCAAGAAACACGTCTTCTTTCTACCGGTCTTTTTCACGAGTGACTTCTCACCTGCATTTCCAATCCCTTTTTCTTGCCCCTCTCTTGTCCTTTAATCCAGCTCACATTACTCTAGCAGTAAATTATTTAAAGCAGGCAAATACGTGCAACAAGCTAGCTTTCTGTCAGACATGAGCCTGTTCAGAAACTGATACACTCAAAATTTCTTTATCTTGGCTCAGCTTTCTCTTTAGATAGCTTTTTCTGCCATCCAGTCCCAATGCCCAATATCCCAACATCCAGTCCCAGTGCCCCACGTCTCACAACCCTTCGGATGTCTGCCTTGATTGTTGGAGGAGCATCTCATCGCATCCGCAGTTTTCCTGTGGACCTCAACCCCCCCCAAGGAACCAATAATGCAGAATTTACTGGAATTCACAAAATGATTCAGATAATAAGAATAGCTTGAATTTTAACAGCAAATAAAAACAATAAACCTTGGAAGGGGCATAAACCCTTACACTACAGGTTGGCTCAGTAGCTGGCTTGAAGATGAAACTGGCCCAGGGAATGGCTTGTCCTGCTAGCGTCGTTTCCCCTTGCAAGGTTTCTTGCACGCCTGCTGTGCCTTCTGGCAGTGCCCCTACCAGCAGGGGCAAGACTTGGATTAGGTGAGCTCTAGGTCCGGTCCATCTCCAAACTCCTGTGTTTTTGACTCTAGTCAAAATTGAAGGGAATGAGGGATACTCAGGATTCAAAAATTCAATGACAACACCCCAAATTAGGCACTTCAGAGTTGAGAGCCATCGCCTACACACACCATCTCACCCACTTCCCTTTGTTAGCACTGAGACAGTGAGTTAGCTAAGGCAGACACACCAATTCCCACGTGCCTGCAATGCATAGCTAGTCAGGCTGCATGGGAGTCTGTATTAATTTCTCCCTGTTGTATGTGAAGTATGTGAAAGGTCACTTCTTCCAGTCCTGTGTTCTTAGGCTGGTTTTCAGGAGACTCCTTTCCATCCATCCTTCCCATCGGTCCATCAAGCCACCTACGCACAGCATTGTTCTCCCTCCCTTAAGGCTGTGCCAGTGAGAAACAGTCGTAGGGTTTGACCAAGAGACGTTAAATAGACCTGACAATTTGTGTGCGCTTGTAGGAAATCTTGAGCTTCAGCAGCATCTGGGTCTTTCTGCCATTGATGTTCTTGAAGCTGAGTCAGGTTTGAATTGTCCTGGAGATGTTCAGGGGCTGTCTCTTACGTCTTCAGAGTGTGTGGGTAGTTGACCCTGTTGAGTAATGTCATCTCATTAGAAAGAAACACATGTCCATTGAGATAAGGATGAGCTGTCTTCCATAAGGAGCAATAGGTTTGAAATCAGGTCTCAGTTAGTCTTTCTCTTACATGTTCAATTGGTCTGACCCCCCCCCCACTGAAATCCTGCAGGGATATATTTCAGTTGCCTAATTATAAATTCCCTCTGTCTTGCATTAGCTGGATACAGCATGCCTGGTGGCATGAATCTCCCCTCCTTCATTCGTGTTGTGCACCTCTCTTGCTGCAGGCAAAAGTAATTTCCCCAGCCTGGAAATGTGATTTAATTTGACCTTGTTCACACAGGTTCTGCATCTTTTACATTCCCACCCCCAATGATAAAACAGGATCAGAGGAAATTGCTATGATTCACAGTGATGCTCTGCCTCAGCCTCCAATTCTTCTTGTTCCTTCCTTTCCCCCCATCCCCTGCTCTGCCTACCCACCGCAGCTGTTTTCCTCACAGGGTACTTTTGACTGTAGGTGGAGGATGTAAGAGGGATGTGAAGATGTGAAACCACACGCTTGTGTCACAGCTCCACTGCCAGGAGAGGCAAACTGCTTGTCTTTCCTTATGAGACGCTTCAAGCGTGAAAGAAAAAGAAATGGAGAGTGAGAGTGAAGAGGGAATATTAACAGAAACGAGGGGAGTGCTCTAGGACTCTGTTTCTCAACCGTTTTTCCAGTAGAGCCTTACTTGAGAGGATCGCGCGCGGTCCCTGCCTGCCTGGACCCACTCCCTCAGCCCCCCGCTGCCTGCCCCAAGGCTGCTGTGGGGTGCTCACCTGCACCTTCCCACTGTCCAGGGGCTGCTGCCCCTGGCCTTCCCACTCGCTCTTCTTCCAGTGCTGCTGAGATGGTGAGAATAAATTGTCTAACTTAAATACCTCAGCCTTGGACTCCCCAGTGGTCCCATTTAGAGGAGCATCTGCGGAGATCCTTGCGCTCTCCTTGCACAAGTTCAGAAGATCTTGTTTGTGGGACTCCCTCTCCCTTCTCCCGTATTTGATCCTCAACAGTGAGCCTTAACAGTGAGCTTCTCTAGTGAAGACTGTCTCTTTAGCTGTGCCAGAGGAGTATTTATAATACAGTCGCTACTTTGCAGAATCCCAAAGCATACAGGATACTTGGAGAGGCATGCTCTGGCTGTGCATCAGCTGTCTCCACCAGAAAACTCAGGCATGGGGACAGCAAGCCATTTTACACCAGCTCACAAAAGCCGTAAGCCATGACAAGAAACGCTGGCTATCTGTAGCAATAAGCCGCAGAGTGCTATGGAAGCATGCTTACGATGTTTCCCCAGTAATGGGGATGGCATCAATTGTCAGTGAAGCAGACAATCTGGCTGCACGTGTCATTCAGACTTGCTAATGCTCTGCTTCTCGGCTGCTGGCTTTCCCTTTTGTGCTGAACTGTTACTAGAGCCTTGGAAAATCTGCTTTGTCCAGTGCCAAATTGTGTGGATCCTTTCCCTCCAAATGCAGAAGATTTTCATCTCATTTTAGGTGTGTGGGACTGTTATTCTTTACAGCAGGTTTCTGAAGGGGATGAGAAATGTTTGAGATCCCTTAGGAAGAGATCAGAGCTATATTTGATACTGCAGTAGCATTATCTATAGAAGGTCACACTTGCTCTTTCTGTCTCCACTTCAGCAATTCACATCAAATGGAATATGGTGTAAACTGGTCATATCCCACCCCAGGTTGTATTGGGGTAGCTTGGCCAGACAGGAAGGACCTCAAGTGGTCTCTAAAGGACTGGTAGCTGCAAGTGTTGAGCTTTTGCACTGAGAAGAGAGTGGGAAGGGGCAGGATGGAGGAGAAGGAGAATATGTCCTCTCATCAGTACTCTGTGAAGCTGGGAAACAGCTGCCAGAGCTGGAGACCACAGTGGATAAAGGGCAAAGCACTTGCATTAATGTTTTGCCCCCAGTTTGTACAGACTTAGAAAGAGGAGAAGGCTTTTGGCCTGGGGAAGCTGGGTGAGGTCCTCCAGAGAGAAGGCTTTACAGAATCACAGAATCACAGAATCGTTTAGGTTGGAAAAGACCTTTAAGATCATCGAGTCCAACCATAAACCTAACACTACCAAGACCACCACTACACCATGTCCCTAAGCACCTCATCCAAACGTCCTTTAAATACCTCCAGGGATGGCGACTCAACCACTTCCCTGGGCAGCCTGTTCCTGTGCTCGATAACCCTTTCAGTGAAGAAAAATTTCCTAATATCCAGTCTAAACCTCCCCTGGCGCAACTTGAGGCCATTTCCTCTTGTCCTATCACTTGTTACCTGGGAGAAGAGACCGACCCCCACCTCTCTACAGCCTCCTTTCAGGTAGCTGTAGAGAGCGATAAGGTCTCCCCTCAGCCTCCTTTTCTCCAGGCTAAACAACCCCAGCTCCCTCAGCCGCTCCTCATCAGACTTGTGCTCCAGACCCTTCACCAGCTTCGTTGTCCTTCTCTGGACACGCTCCAGCCCCTCAATGTCTCTCTTGTAGTGGGGGGCCCAAAACTGAACACAGCATTCGAGGTGCAATTTAAGGCCAGAAGGTTCAATTCTGAGCATCAGGTGGGTTGTCTGCATGTTGACAGGCTGAGCAGTGAATCAGTCCAGAGGTCCAGAGGATGGAGGGCTTTGCTTGTTCTCCATCAACTTGACCCTTTCTCTGTCAACCGAAGCAAGATGCCTTGTTCCCTGGAGCCCCGAAATGATGGCTGGTGCCTCTCACATGGAGACACAGGGTCACCTGGAGCAGCCCGGTCCGAAAAGCTACCAGCCTGGCTTTAAGGAGTAGCAGTAGGAGCTCATTGCCAGTGAACTGGATGTTTGCAGAGAGCAGTGCAAGACTGCCTGGTGACTCAGTGAGATCCGAGCACTGCCCACTGCCGAGTAATGTTTTTGTGAGTAAGAGACTCATATAAGCCATCCACAGTTTCTATTCATTTTCCACCACCCCCCCAGGCAGCTTGTGTGAAGCTGAGCAAGTCGCTTGCTCTCTCTGGCTGCATCTAAACTCATCTTCATTATTGCACATTTTGGCTCACTTTCATCCTCTCCTCTTCTATCGTGAGGAGTTTGCCTCCATCCCTCATCTTCCAGCAGGCAAGAGCATGCTGATGCTCCCCTCCATCCTCTCACTGTCTCTTGTCTATTTAAACTGCAATGTTTTAGGAGCAGGGACATTAACCCTCGTCTGGATTAGCATCACTCTAATGTAAATAATATTAGTTACATTATAGATGTTTCCGTAATTAGAGTGCCTATTTCTATAGGCATTTAAACACCTCGTCTCCTCATTTGACAGTTATGTTATTTGATTTGTGTTCTCCTGATGTGGCAATCGGTACGGAAACCCTTTTATCTCTTCTGATGAACGGGTTTAGACTATGATTGGATTTGATCTTTTTAGAACCGTGTGTAGGGAGGAGCCCACAGAACCAGATATGATTTGTATTAAGGTGGGATACTGCCACAGAATTTGAATGGAGGTTAAATAACATGGCAAGAAGCAGGGATTTAATCAGTGGGTTTTTTTCAAGGAACATGAGGTAAGCACAAACCCTTTCAAAAGCAGGCAGAAAAAAAAAGAGCTGGCCTAGGCGGTGAAGCCTTTTGGGAAGAAAACTTGGCCTCCCTGTCCCTGTTTGCCTGCCTGTCGAACTGGACACATCAGTATTTGCTGGTACTCTGAGGGAAGCCCACTCATGAAAAGGTTTACCAGAGATGATTTTATCAGAGAGGCTTGTCTTGGCAGATGGCTGTATGTTTTAAATTTAAACAGAGAGGCATAAATAGTAGAAAAGAAAAGAGGGTAATAAGAAAAATATTAAACTGCCCAGTGCAAATCCTTGGGGAACTTCTATTGCAATAACTGACCTCCCATATAGCACCATTTATTTCATACGCTGGCAGCTTTATAGGTGCTTGTACAGCTACAGACGAACACCAATTTGCCAGTGCAGTTTGTTTTGATAACTGTTGTTTTCAATAAATCTATATTAAAATCAAAGGGAAAATTAAATAGACCGAAGTCGGTGGCACTAGAGATAAGGTAGCACATTACTACACTGGCCTCTTCAGCGGGGAGGAGCTGTCTCTTACCTCCAACGTGGGTCACAGGTGTGATGAATTTCAGTGGTCTCAGCTGTGCTTTTTGATGGCAGCCAACATAAGTGGGAATATTGGGGGGGGGGGAAGGAAAGGGAATTTTGACATTTCAAAGCTCAGCTGCTTCAGGGCTGTAACAAAGGAGGAGGTCCGGGCAAGGATGCACTGCTCACTCTCACAGGCTCTTTCTCTTGGGTTTCAAAGGACACTTGCAAGCACAGAGGCCAAGGTCTCCAGCCTTTGGACCCCTCTGCACTTTCTCCCAGGACCCTTTACGTGTTCCCATCCCTACAGGGCAATACACACAGCTGGTACTTGCGGACTGAAAGCAGCAGGAGATGCGGGAGCTGTGACTGGTCCCCAGGCAAGGGGAAACTGGGATGTCAGTGTCTAAGGCTTGTCTGGACAGGGCATGTCCTTCTCCTGCCTACCCCTGGCAGAATGAGTGCCTCCGGTAGCAGAAGGGGAAGTCCTGGTGGAAGAGAGGGAGGAGGGAAAAAAGAATAGAAACTCCAGGGAGAGAGCTGAGAAGGAAGGAAAGAAGAAAGAAAGGAAGGAAGGAGGGAGCTGGGGGAAATGATGGGAGGAAGAGAGAGGCTGGAAAAGGAAAGAGGGTCTCCAAACACTGGAGAAGAAAGACAAAGAGGCAGAAAATAGAATAAACAGAAGGGGAGACGATGGGGAAATTAAAGCAGGGTAGACAGAAGGTATGTGAGAGCAAGGGTCTGACTCTCAGCCCCTTACAACGGGGAGTAAGCCCTTATGCACACCCCTCCTGGTGAATTTAGCTGTGCTTTGGAGGTGCATGTTTCTGGAGAGAAAAACGAGACCTTAAGTTTGGTGAAAGGAGTCGCTTTGGCCAGGAATTTAGGAAATACTCTAAAGACATGGCCTCTGGACACTTGGAGCAGTAGTGGTGAGTGCTAGCCAGGTAATTATTTAGTTTCTCTGGGGCAGTTTAGAGGATTTTTGGATCCAGGAAGTTTTGCATAGCACTGAACATCACAGCTGCGTCCAAACAAATAATGAACATAAGCGATTTCATGGTAGAGCAGGTCAATTTTTTTCCAGCAGACCAGTTTTCTACCAGAAAATGCTGGTTGGAATAACTGGAAGCATTTCCTAGGATGTATCCACATTATCCAAGCTTTTGCTGAGAAATTATCCAAAATGTTCATATGGTTTTTTTTCTCATCTCCTTCTGACAGTATTGTTTTACTCCTGTGTTACACATTTATACCACTTTTGGTCCAGGCTCTTGGCCAAAAGCATGGGGTCTCCTGAGCTGAGGGGGAGCCAGGCGCTCTCTGGGTACAATATTCCTCCTTTGCGAAGTTTTGCTTCCCTGCCCACAGCAAGAATCAAACCACTGGTCACGATGGGCTTGTGCCAGGCCGCTCTCCTGCCAGCCATCAGCCCGAGAGCTAGTTCAGGTTTTTTTCAAGAATCATGTTCCCTGTGCTCGTTTGGATTGTGCTGGGCGCTTCTCTTCTTCCCAGCTGCTCTAGTCTCTTATGTCCATCTTTTAAAAGCACATTTGAAAAATAGTAGTCAAGAACATCCCCCCGGCTTGAGGCAGGGATCCTTGTCGTTCCTGTTATTCGGTTCCGTGAAGAAACTTGGCCGGTTTAATAGGGATCTTAAAAAAGGGTGGAGATCGTGTCTGTCGATGTAATATACAGTATAAGGAAACGTAACAGTGTGGTGTAATGGATGGTTTGGACTTCTACAATTATGTAATAATAAAAGAAAAGAAATGTCAAAGTGGTAAAGTGAAAAGAAATATACTATTTTTATTTGGGAATATGTCATTAAACAAAAAAAATCAGAGCGCTAAACTTTTTGTCCCAGCTTAGGTCAAAAATCATATTTTTTGAAACCTCAGAATTTCCCAAGGGACACAAATTCCTTTATTATTATTTTTGGCCAGCTGTCTTCCATATGACTGCCCGTGAAAAGTATTTTATCTCGAGTTAAAACCCCACACATAAAAATGTCTCTCTACCTTCCAGCAGGTGTGCTTGTCCTATGGGAAGATTTGCTTTATCAGCAATTTGTTCCTCCAGGAGAAACGCTTAATTTTAGATGTTTTTTCCATTTACACTTAGAGTTCAAGACACTTGAGCAGCGGCTCAGTATTGGGTGGCCTGTGCAGGCGTCAGAACCCTTCCTTTATACACTGCAACCCTATTAGCTAAAATACTGGCAAAGAGATTTTGGTGAAGTGGGGTTTTTTTTAATGCCCATTAAAAACATTTAAAATGTTTAAAAATGTCCCATTTCACTGCTCTTGATGCCCTTACTTTGAAATACAGCTTTCCCATGACGACATAGCTGTAAAACACATTCAACTTTTTATTTTTTTAATTTTTTTTTACTAGTTAGCAATGGAGTTTTGCTATAGCCATTAAAATATAAAGAATAAACTGCACCCAACTGTACAATATTTTTTTACCAGCATTTATAGTGACAATATAAACTGTGAGGGTTAAGCCTGAATTTTTTTGTGGATGGCATTGGAATATCAAGATTAAGTATACAGTGTGAGCACAAGGGTTTTATGACATACAATAATGTAAAGAAGGTTGTATTTCTTTAGCAAATTGACATCACTGTTTGTCCTTCTTTCTTTGTACTTCTTGGGTCTGATTTTTAGGAGCAAGAGTTGGAAAAGGCATGGTAGATGATTCAGTGCAGCTCCCTTGAACCGGAATCGGGTTGGCACCAACGGGACGTTTTATGGTGCTGTAAGTGGCTGGTTTCATGGTTCCCATCGCTCCTCTCGGGAAGTGATCCCACAATTTAATGCATCATAGCCTCGGGAAATTTCTCCTGATGTTCAGCCTACGTTTTCCTTCAGTCAAACGTCTTGTGGAAATGCTCTGCTGAGGGGTCGTTCTGTTTTGTGCGTCGGTGCTGATGCCTTCCTGACACACTTAAGTAGTTTTTCTGCTCATCCCACATACAAAGTGGGGGTAAGGGGCAAAACCTGGATTCACTGGGCACTTTTCACCCTCCCTCCTTACCCAAGCCACCTACCCAGGTGTGCTCCTGCTTTCTGAAGCACGTACATTGGTGGTAGTTTCACATCCGGCACCAAGCGCTGCGTGCCTGGGCCGGTCACACCGCACCCATGCAGAGGGGAACCGCGGTGGTGTGCAGCCCAAGCCACGCAGTTGTTTGTGTCTGCTTTGCATTTCATGGCATCCTCTTGTGCTCTTGAATAATGGGGGACTTTTTGGAGACAGGACCAGCCTGTCTGGCCAGCTTTGTACAGCGCCTTGCGTGTTCAGTCAATGCGAGGTCCCGCAGGGACCATCGTGTCCAACCCAGCAAAGCACAGGCTAGAGAAATATAATGCTCCCATGCATCAAACCCCAGAGCTCTGCCCAAATCCAAGCTACAGCAGATCTCCTATGGAGACATCCCATCCTGATCTGAAATGTCCAAGACTCCCTGGTCCTCTGCTAACATAGCCCAGTCAATAGCCACTTTCTGATGTCCTGCTATGTTTTTCTAATGCACTTTATTTCCTAGCCTGCCAAAGGCTGCCCTCTCACCTCTGTTTTAACTGGAAAAGGATTTCCACCCCATGGCCCTGATTCCGGCTGAATTAATGGTTTTTGAACTGAATCAGCACATTTGAAGTTAAAACAGATCCCCACTGAGTCTGTACATTTTTATTACTGTGCAAGGAGTGCTTAGCAAAATAAAAGGAACAAGAAAGCCCTGAGAGTGGACCACCCTGTTGAGGGGGGAAATATAGAAATCGAGCATGTTTATATGAGTGATATTTATAGAGTCAAGTGACAAATATTGTACGAGGCCTTGGAGCCCAGCTCAGGAATACCACGTACCAGTCTGGGCGCTTGGGCTCAAGAAAATTTAATTGAAACTGGAGCAGGTGCAGAAGAGGTCTGCTAAGATGGTGTGGAAATGGAAAGCCAAGGCAGTGAGGAGACACAAGAATAATGTGGTTTGTTTAGCCCAGCAAAACAAAGATGACAAAGATGACCAGGATCTGCGAGCTGTCTATAGATACACCAGGGGAGAGAAAAAATACCCAAGTTAAAGCAAAGGACCATTTTGCCAGAGTGTAAACTAGCTGTGAATACATTTAACCTGGGAATTAGAGGAAGTTTCCCATCTATCAAGTAGAGAAGGCCTGAAGAAGCCTTCCACTCGGGTTAGCATGGGCAAGTAAACAAACATATTTGAAGATGGAGGTTGATAAATTTACTGGGATGTTGGATGAGAAATTATATTACAAGAAGGAGCGGAACGGCTCAGTATCGCTGGGACTCCTTTCCTGGCCTATACTCCTACACGTGGATTGCTTTTAGGATCTGAAATCCTCTTTTGCCTTTCCTTTGCTAAGGACATCAGCACCTTTAAAATCTCCTGTCATTATCACCCAAGAGCCCTGTGCTGCATCTGCAAACCTCCTGGCCCCACAGAGCTGCTGTTGCTGCTGCTCCCAAATTCATCAAGGGGGTCACTGTCAAACAATGAGACACGCTTGCTCCCACCGGGGTTGAATGAGCTGCTTTCTTTCAAAACACCCTTTAATTGACAGCTAGGAATAGCTTTCCATGATGACAAGCTGTCATTAATATCATTCACCAGAAAGATACCCCAGTGATAGTATATGTGTTTAGAGGAAAAGAGAGAGAGAAATCCTCTGCAAACAAATGTTTGAACAGAATACATGAACTGAGCTGTGGTTTCAAGAATGACAACATGAATATAAAAATGTACATTGTGAATATTAGTATTCCCTTAAATATGTGTTCACGTTGGTTAATGAGTCCCACTGGTGGCGTTAGTAACTGAAGGATTTGGGTTGGCACGTTATTAACTTGTTAAGTAGAAAACAGTGATACAAGACTACTTGTCATGTGTATTATAAGACATTTAAAAGTTGCATTCAGCATAAGCAGCTGAACAGAACTAAAGGAGTCGCCTTTAAAATGAGGTGATGTTTCTTTGTGCTGTAATCATGTAAAATCCCATTGCTTTTAAAGGAGCTGTGCTCCATGGGCCCTTGGGAAGGAGGCACAGGGAGCAGGGCTGGGGAGGCAGTCGGTGGGACCCTCCCTCCTCCTCTCTGCTCACCCAGCAGCAGGCAGCGACCTGATACTTCACCTTGGTCTAGGATGGGTTCAGCCCTTTTTTTCACATGGAGAATCCTCTGGAGCTGCCCCGTGGGGTTTGGGGGGTTTATTCTGTATTTTCCGCCTTACCCTGCCCCACCAGTTTGCTGCCTTCTTGTAAAGCCCTGTCCATCCGTCAGCCCAGAGGTGGCTGCACATCTGTGCTGAATGAAACGATGCTTTGTTAAGAAACTGTTGGGTTTTTAAAACAAATAAAATTTACACGTGACTGTAGACCAGGCTGCTGCATCTGCTGGCAGCAGCACAGGGGATCCAGCCATAGGAGAGGGGGGCACAGCTGGAAGCTTCGAGCTGCCCTTTCCACCCAGGGCTCGAAGATAGTCCTCAGTGTAAATCAGGACAGCTCAGACACCGCCCCAGCGTGGACCCTATTTCCTCTAGGCTGCTTCTAGCCATCCCAAAATCTCTAAAGTAGGACAAGAAATTAAGACACCAGAGCTGCTCCTGAAACACACTCATTTGCTCTCGGACTGAGAGAGGGCTGATTCTGTCGGTCCTGAGGCAATGGGGTAGCGGGATGGCATGGGCTGTGCTACCAGGAATAAATAAGGAGCTACCAGCAATAAATAAGTTGCTACCAAGAATAAATAAGGTGACCCTGATCAGCAACTATCAGCCCTTTTGCCCACTTTTCCCCATCTGCATGACCCAGTTTCTCAGCATTGCTTGCCCAGGGCCCCATGGCATTTGTCCACCTTTGCATTTCATAGCTCTACCACTGACTGAGGCCCCTGGGGAGGGGAGCTGTTCCCAGCGAGGATGCTACAGGGGCCATGTGCATTGATGGGGAGGCCACAGGATATCTATTGATCACCCTCATTCATTTTTCCAGAAGCCTGGAGTGAGCCAGATTAATCTGTAGGTGACATTTTCAGTGGCCTGCAGTGTTCATTTGAGACATGCACACTCACATAAGACGGGCTCAGATATGAACACTACAGAAACAGTGACAATATTTAATAAAACATGGCTCGCCAAGCTGGTTTGGGTGCCTTCTTTGGCAGCTGATAGCTGTGCCAGAAAAAAGGACCTCTTTGAAAGTGCAGTTGCTGAAGGGAATCACATTGCTGTCCTGCAGTCTTTGGAGCACAACTTGTATGGATCTCGTAAGGGTCACTGAGGCTGGCAGAAGCCAGGATGAGGCCCCTGGTTATTGCAGATGCTCGGCTGGGGAAAGGGGTCCCCCCCAAAAAAAATTGGGCAGGAGGAAATTTCCCGCCTGCTGTGCTGCCTGACAAACCTGGGAAACAGCACAAGGCTTGGCTGAGGAAAAAAGGACGTGCACACATCTATGAGCCATTCATTGTTTGTCTAGACTGAGAAAAAAATTATTTTTTACTGCTAGACGCAGAGGTCAGCAGTGAAAAGGCCTGCTCTCTCTCATCCTCTTAGAAACGCAGGCAGGCTGTGAGCCCTACATTTCAAGCTTTGGGGTTGCAGTGTAATTTCAAGCATGTCTCAGCCAGTTTCCATCCCTGATAAGGAGGGGCAGGGACAGATCACTCAAGGAACGCCACAGCGCAAAGGCCCTCGATTCATTCTCCTGGGCTCCTAGCAAACCATACATCAGTCACCAAAGGCTTGACAAATCACAGCGATACAGCTAAGCTTAGAAGTAAAACTTCACATTATCCTTGCTTATGTGGGTGGGAGGCTGAGAGATGCCAAATCTAAAGGGGCTTAAAGGAACTCTTTCTATTATTAAACGTTTTGCTGTTGGTATTTTTATAGTTCTTACATGCTACTTCCATGATTCAGGCCTCCCAAGTTCAAGGCTGCATACAAACAGAGCAAAAAGATAAATTCAGCCTGAAGAGTTGGCAACGCAATTAAAGGCAGGGGCACCAGGCAGTTCTGGCCAGGCAGCCAGCAAAGTGCGAGCAGCCCACCTTGCGTGGAGCAGCACTCAGTGATCTCTGCACCCTGGTGCTTACCTCTGTCCAATATTTTTAGGCACAGAGCCAGAGAAAGGCTTAAGGGATGATTTGAAGAGGACAGCGAGATGACAGAGAGGTAGGACTGTTCCCACCTGCGGGCAGAGGACGGGTGAGGTGACCTCTAGGATCCCTCGCAGTCCTATTTGTGCAAGTCAGTGACTCTGAATTTGCTCTTCGCACATGTGTGGAGTATCAGGGAGGGTGCAAAGGAGCTGCTGGCTTGAAACGTGGAGGCGCGAGTTGATGTGGGGGGCAAGGAAGGAAGCAAAGTGGGGAATGGCCCCAGCCAGTACGCTTGTCATTGCAGCTGTGCTTTCCAAGGGTTATGGCCGCGGCAGTAGGCTAAAGATCAGGTATTGTTGCAGGTAAGATGTGGGTGTCCTGGCCGAGGGTGCCAGCCATGTGCATGGGGAGGAGATGCCACAGCTTAGGGGTGGAGACTGGACACATTTAGCAGAGACTGGGCGAGGTCCAGACACAGGTTTAGGATCAGAGAGCTGCACAAACACAGAAGAACTGGAAGCTGGTGACTGATGTCTATGCGAGGGGGGGGAAAGACAGCCCCAGGCTTGCTGAGGGACGACTTTGACTCAACCCAAATCAAACGGAGGGAGGAAACACCGGCCAGCATCAGCTGTGGTTACTGGCACAGCCCTACCCGGGCACCGTTACGACCGATCAGCACCGGCAGCATCGACCTGATCCAGAACGAAGTGAAGTGGCGTCCTGCGCCCGGCAGCAGTGGGGGCGAGGGGAGACCCCTGCAGAGGGGTCCCCGATGAGTCCCCTGCCCGCAGGCAGTGCCGCCCCGGCACGGGGGATGTGGTCTCTCTCCGCCGCAGCCAGCGTGAACTCCTACTACAGTTACGCTGACGCTGGGTTTGCCGAAGGCCGGAGTCGCTGGGGCCCGGGCTGAGCACAGAGAGGGGAGGCCTCAGGGGACCGGGGGAGGCGGCACTGGGGCACACGATGGGATGGCCCCTGGGGACGCACGGCGGGAGTAAGGGGTGGCCCCGGGGGGCCCGAGGAGGTGAGCCGGTGGGGAGGGGAAGGGGTGGCCGACGGGCACGCAGGGGGCGACCACCGCGGGCCGGCGCCTGGGGACGCGGCTGGCCCGGCGCGGCGGCGGCCTCGAGGCGCGGCCACGCGGCGGGGCAGGGCGAGGGGGCGGCGCGGCGGCGCCGAACTACAAGCCCCAGCGTGCCCCGCGCCGCGGCGTGCGGCGTGCGCCTGCGCGAGGGGGCGCGGCGGGGAGGAAGCCCCGCCCCCGGCGGCGGCAGGCGGCGCTGCGGTTGGCCGGCGGCGCTGCCGCTCAGAGCGGGGTCGGGGGTCAGAGTGCGCGGAGGTGAGTGGCGGTGTTGGGGACTCGTGGTGCGGAGTGTGTGCGGGCGGGGGGGGGAGGGCCGGGCCGGGGCGGCCCCCGCCGCGGGGGGGGGGGGGGGCACGGCGCCGCCGGGCAGCGGGCAGCGGCACGGCCGTGGCGGGGCCCGGCCGGCGCGGGGGCCCGGCAGGCCTGGCGGAGGCGTGGGGCCGCCGGGGCCCGGGGCGGGGGGTGGAGGCCTGTCCCGGAGGGGAGGGGGGGGCGCGGCCTGGCTCCCCGCGGCGGCGGGGCCTGCGCCGGGGCGGCGGCCCGCGGCCGGGGGTGTGGGGCGGCGAGCCGGGCTGCGGGCCGGGGCGGGGCGGCGGCGGGGGTGTGGGGAGGCCGTCGGGGACGGGGGGCGGCCCCGGCCCGAGGGGAGGGCGCGGGGCGGTGGCGGGCAGGCGTGGCGGTCCCTCGTCCGCTCGACGCCGAGCCCCGGCTCCTCTCTGCTGGGGCTCGGGGCTGGCGGGCCCTCCGCTCCCCGGGCTCTGCCTTGGGTGGAAGTCTCGGGGAGGCGGTGGCCGCGGCAGCGCTCCCCCAGGTCCCAGCCCGAGCGGGATCAGTTGCTGTTAGGGCTTGAGGAAGGGAAAAAGCTCCCTACCCGGGGCGGGGGGCGTGTGCGGGGTGAGCAAGAGGCAGCGGCAACGAGGATTTTTCATGTTTCTTTTGGGATGTGGAGGTTCATAGCTGGAGGTGATGGGGGAGTAGGAGGTTTGACTTTTTTTGGTTTTTTTTCTATTTTTTTATCCTATGAGATTGAACTGGTCACCTGTCTCAGATCTTGAGACTGAAGTAAACTTGAGAAGGCTTAGAAGTGCAGGATCTGTTTACTTGTTTCCTGACTGGCAGTAGGAATTTCTTCTCCTGTTCTTTTCTTGCTGCTGTACTGTTACAGGTGTTTCTTCTAAACTGGGATGTATGAAAAGGTGTTGTCATTTACTCCTTATGTTCTGTCTTACAAGTCCTGTGTCTGGTGGATTTACATGGACATTGCTGGCCTGTTTGCTAATAAGTCTGACATTTGTTTTACTACTTCTTTACTTATGTCTTTTCCTTATTGAGCTTTTGGTTTCAGAAGTGGGTGGATTGACAGCTGCTGCTTAGTCTGAACTCTTAATATTCTTTTAGCTGCGATGCAAGGGACCAGCAAGTTTTCTAATAGGTTATGCTTGCACTGTGCCTTGGGAAGGATGAGGTACACAGGGCTCCGGGCAGGTACATCTTGAAGGTGCTTGTCCCATCAGATGCTGTTGGACAGTTGTTTGAGGATTTTTTTTTTTTTTTTTTTAATGGTAACTTGAATTTATTTTATCTTTTAGTTGCTCTTTGCAACATTGTAGTATCTCATATCAGTTGACGTTAAAGTTGGCGTTTGAACTTTTATTTCTAAGAATGAATTATTCTTAAAATAAGTAATGTGTTAGAAGTCCAGTTGGTTACTCTTCATTGCGTGGGCTTGGGAAACTTGATTTCAGATATTTTTGTTTCCCTTTTCAAGTACTGAATTCTGGCCTTTGCAACTGAATTTTCATGTTAATTTATAGTGTGGACTAAATGCTTGTCTTGTTTCAAAGAGTGGCCCTTTTATGGTTCTTGTTCCTCTCAGACTTTGGGTTGCTCTACATGAATGGTGCGTTGTTTTTTGGTTTGTGTGTGTTGGTTTTTGTTTTTTTTTTTGTAAAGTTAGTGTGTATAGCCAGACAGATTTGAGTGTTACCAAAATCCAAAAGAAGAAGCCCATTAAAGCATTAAAAAGAAAATGCTCGTGTGCTTGATGCCAAATAAGTCCTTGGATTGAGTATACACTCATCTGACCTAAAGTTTCTGCTCTGCAGTTGAGAGATAACTTAACTTCAATTTGATTCCTTTAGGAGGCCTGATGACAGCTGTTTCGGTGCTTATCTTGTTTTGGCTCTGTTAACTTTGGTAGGTCTTGATATTATTTTTTTATATTATTTTTTTCTCCCTTAAATTTTGGAAATGGAGTTCTGGAAGAGACTTTAATGTGTGAAGTTTTTGCACTTGGCTCTGCCCCTCTATCTGTCCAGTAGCCACCTCCAGTAAAGGGCAACGAGACTGTATAATGCAGGTCTGGTGAAGTTCAGGTAAACAGCGTAGGACTGGCCACTGTGGCTGTACTTATGGGAGAACACTGAAGGCTATTAAGCAACTGTGCATTTGTTACAAGTCTGTCCTTGGATCTGAAGCACGTGTTACTGCTGGAAACGGTCATCCTGAGACTCCTGATGTTTTTCTCTAGTACTGCTGAGCTAACATACCAGCATGGTGCAATGCAAGCAGGGGAGTGAGGGGAGAAGAGGACAAGTTGTGGCTCTTGAAGCATAACTTAGAGCAGAGGTGCTGGCTTTTGCTGCTAGATACCATTTGGCCACTTTTCTCTCCCCAAAGAGAAGTCACCTGTGCTGGCCAAATGCCAGCTGAGAAGTTGTAATCTCTCCAGATAATGTTGTGCAAGTAAAGATACTTCACTCACACACACACACACACACACACACACACACAAATAGTTTTGGTTTGCTTTTTTTTAAAATTTCAGCTGTATTTGTTACAGTTGTTATTTTTCTGTGGTTGAATATTAGGGTCTACATGTTCCCTGGCTGGTTTTCTAGGCTCACTGAGACTGGATTGTGTGGAAACCATGCCCCATTGTAGCTGCTGCTCTGCTTGGAGCATTTGCCTGTTTACCAGGACAGAGCTTTGGCAGAGTATAGACTTTCTTAACATTTCTGGAGTTCATTTGTGAAGATCAAAAGTGAACAGTGTATTGAGCTATGCAAGTCTTGTCTCCCTGAATCCAAACTGAGATTTATTTGGAACTCTCCGGTGTTAACCTTCAAGTTCATTTTTCAGATAACGAAGGTGTGCGGCTGTATAAGTGGTTTGAACAACTGTGGCATTCATGTGTATGAAAATCAAGTAATTATGCGTGCTAGATTCCATTAAACAAAGGGTGGCCTGCTATGTCTCCTTTCCACTAAATTAGGCCAATATGCAATAGTAGCTTTTACTGACTAGGAGCGTAGTAACTACAAATCTCTTACTCCTGGCTCTGGGAGCTCTGCTCTGGATTGAGAGCACTGAAGTGCCATAAATTTCAGAACTCACTCCAAAGACCAGGGCTGGGAAAGTTTGAATGAAAACTAAGATGTGTTATTTTTTGACAGCAAATGGATTTACCATTGGAATGAGCTGTCTGAAGGTAGTGGGGAGCCTCCGTACTTGATGCTGCAATTCAAGGCCAGAAGCTTTTTCTGAAAGATGTTCAAGCCTTTGGGCTCAATTCAGGAGTAATGAAGTGGAAACTTTATGGCCAGCATTACATGAGGTTCAGACAGGATGGTCCGATGGGCTTTCTGACTTCACGTTTTATGTTTATGGTGCTAGAGCCAAGATACCTTCTCTGTTTCCTGCAAAGAGCCACGCCATCCCGGGTGTACATGTCCTGGTCTGAGTACATGGCTTGTTGAGTGGCTGAGCCAACCAACAGCTCCCAGTGGCTCATCTCCCTCCTGCCTCTGCGGGCCCATCCCCTCCTTTGAGCTTTAGCACTCATCCAGCCTGCCCCTGAGCTGATTCATCTCACTAAACCAGCAGGAAACTACCTTGTTTTAATTGGGTTTTATTCTGGCTGCATTAGCACTTTTATAGGGTTCCTGTGCTTGAGTTGGCTCACAGAGGGGCCAGAGAAGCTCAGGAACTGGGGTAAGGTAATCAGCAGGAGAGTAAGACTGAGAGGGAAGGACAGGCCTGCTTGCTTTTGGCCTCCCAGAACTATTGGCTTGGTTAAACCCATTTTGTGTAGCTTCACCCTGGTGCATTTTCTTGTGGTTCCCACACAGAGGCAGAAGACTACACCAGAAGGTTCTTGGTCCGATCCTCTGCAAATGTTCTCTTCCTTAATACAAAATCCACTCTTCCACTGCGGCTTTCCAGTCTTTTGCTGTATGCATTTCTGTTGTTGCTTCTTTTAATTTTTGTTGTTTCCTTCCTCTACATTTCCTCTAAGTGACCAGTCCTTTACTGTGTGGAACTTCTTCAGACTTCAGCTTAGACCTGTTTGCCTGTCCACAGTTACTCTTGGAGAAGGTTTAAAAATACACAGCAAAGCTTGTCTAAGGAGACCAGTCAAGGAGCTGATGAAAGTGGGTTACCTAGCAGAGGTGGCCTAATAAAATTAGAATGGAATTGTATGTGCAGCTTTGGGACAGCTTCTGGGTGGTCTGTTCAGATGAGTTCCTGCTGGTGTGGAGTCTTGTGCGGGTTTCACTGTGTCATCAAGTGAACTGAGATGTGTTTGTTTCCCAGCCTCGTAGGGTGCGATAGCCCCAGCAAGTGCTTCCCTAAGTAATCAGCGCCTTCGGCCTTGCTCATTGTGATCTCACAAGCCATCACGTCTGTGATGTCACAATGGAAGAGACTCTGGTGCTGTGACATAGCTGGTGGTGCCTTTGACATATCAGCCAAGGAACGCAGCGGGAAGAATGAGCTCAAGAAACGGGAGAGATCTTCCTTAACCCGAGAGCACCCTCCATCCTTTAGTCAACCCTTTTCGTGTTCACTTATCTCTTCCATAATGCCCATATAGAGGGAAGCCGGTGCCATATATAGAGTGAATTATTTTTCTTAATTGAACTACTGAGATGCACGTATCTCCCGGATGAGCGGTTGCCTGACTTTGCTCCTGTAACCCTCGTTCTTCTCTGCTGTTACCCTGACTTGTTGTATTGCATCTAATTTTAGACTGTAAGTTCTTGAGAACAGGGACCTCTTCATCTGCCGTGGGAAGAGGCTGGGTGCGATTGTGGAGTGCTGTAAAAAAAACCCAAAAAAACCCAAACAAACAAAAAAATTGATGCCAAGTTGTATCTGAGCTGAGTAATGATGGGACAGCATATAGGCATCCTGTGGCAATGCTTTGGGAAAGTTAAGTTATGAATCTTCCAAAACATGGGCTTGGCTGTCTAGCAGTGCCGGAGACAAACCCAGCCAAAAGTGAAGGGAGTGCAACCATGGAAGTGTACTGGATTCATATTCAAGGGATGATACTGTGAGGTTAACAAATTAAAGAAGCAAATTTACCTGTCTAAAATAATGTTACATTATTAAAACGGTTCTGAAAGCTTTGTGTTTTGTTGTTTGTTTTACTTTATGTGGGTTTTTTTTCTTTTTTTCTTTTTTTTTTTTTTTCAAGTTTGGATGGTGACAGTGGATGAGCTGGTTCTGTTCATAGTCTCTGGTTTCCTGCCTTTCAGGCTAGCCAGGTGCTGCTGTCATTTTTGGACTGTAGTTTGTGTAATGAAATATTTGATTTTAGGTTAAGGTTGATTTAAAAAAAAAAATGGAGTTATCTCTATTGTTCTTCAGTTACATCTTCACACAATTGAAATACGGGCTCACATTTGACCTCTGAGTATGCATTTGAACAGCTACCAAAATGGAAGTCTTGCATTTTTTGTTATACTCTGTTCCAGGTGTTGCTAAATGTATGCAATTTTGTTCTACAAAAAGCATCTTTATTACCCTATCTTTTTATAATTTAATAAAATAAGACGCTATAATTTAATAAAACAAGACAAACCTGACTTACATTTTGGATTGGTTTTGGTTGCTCTAGCCTTGAGTTCAGTTCAGTCTGTCGGAGGCCAGGAGTCACAGCTGCCCCTACCCAGGCTTTGCACAAGGAATAAACTGAAATGTATGACTCCCAAAGCTTGCTTGCTTTTATTTTTTAATTTTAGTTTGTCTTGTCCTTTAGATTAGTGTGTGGGGTTTTTTGTTTGTTTATTTTTGAATGTGGTGGAGGGCCGTATTGCCATAACAAAGTAATTTAACGTGTAAATGGAGGTTCTCGTAAAACATACCATTTCTTGGGTCGCCTCTCCAACCTGAGCTTAGGTGTTTGTCTTCTTTCCTCCTCCTTGCATCAGCTTATCAAACTGGACAGTGAAGGGGAATATTTTTGGGTTAAAGGCAAGCTGTTAAAGTTTTGCCTTCTCTTGCTGCCAGATTATTTTAATTAGATGTGGTTGTAAAAAGTAAATATTAATGTGCAAGGAACCCATTAAGCTCAAGTTCGTAGGCTGATTTGTCTTGCCATTGATGAATTTGAATCCTCTGCAACTTGCATGGTGCACATCTCTGTATGTGGCTTTGGGGCTGTCCCGCAGGTGGGGGAGAGCACTTGCAATGCCTTGCTGGCTTTTGTCACCAGTGTCCTTCATGTGGCAGGAGTTCCCCATCCTGTTCCTTGCCGCTTGTGGTTACCACTAAGTGGCTTCCCCGGTGGGAAGCCTGGAGCGCGACAGCCGCCGGTGCAGATTCTCCGCTTCTCACTCGGTGGGGCCCCTGGCAAGCTGGCAGCTACAGCTGGCACTTGCCTTTCCCCGGCTTTCCTTACTGGTGATCAAACTGTCGTGCTTTAGTATTGTGTGCTTGGATCACTGACAAGCAAGAGCTGTGGTCACCGCGAGCTTGTCCTGTTACCTGCAGCTGATGTCCAGAGATTAATTTTTTTTAAAATTATTTTTAAAAGACAGTTGCTGATTATAGCCGGTGATGTCACATGTGGCACGTGCAGCACATAACGTGAACTTTATCTTCCAGCTGAAACCCACCACATGTGGCCGTTTCCCATGTTATTGGGTGTTGCAAATGTAAAGTGCTGTCACATTTTCCTAGGTCTGTGTACAATCTGTCAAAATAATTCCTGAAGTCCAGCCTCGGTTCATGGTCCCATTACGTTTCATATGTATCTGTGTAAGGAATTGGAGCTGTGTGATATGAAATATTAACCTAGTAGGGTTGAATGCCAGATGTGACAGCTTGCACTGTCTGAGATTATAATCTGACCCTATGTGCGTAAGAAATATATATGTTGTGTTTTACATAGGTTTGGAAATGGAATCATTGAACATGTGGATTTATATGGCTAGAGCCGGGTTTCCAATTTTTGAAGCTGCATTGCTTGCATTGTTGTCTGTTGGAAAAAAAAATACGGGATAATTACTAGTGCTTTGCATCGTCATAGCCATTATAAATGCTTTACATGACTTCTAATAAAGTGTGTTTGCTTACCAGCTATCTTATGCTCTGAGGCACTCTGACCTCGCCAAAGAAGATGATGTGAGGTCTTCCCAGGGCACCTAGAGCAGTGGCTGGGTAAACATGCAGTTAAAACTTCATTTGGCTGGAAGTGCAGGGTTTGCAGTGGGGCTGCTCTTATTTGTATGCTGTCTGTGTAGGGGAATTGGCATGCAACACCCCACTCGCGCACCTTTGTTCGGAGCATTGCTCCCTCTGTTACACGGGAGGGTGGGGAAGGAGGCTGCTTTTAGGATGGGGAGCCCGATCCTGTCATTAAACGTGGACTCCCTCCAGAATTTGTTACTGTAAGCAGGCACTAGACGTTAGCTGTTATTTCCCTCTGCTGATGTCCCACGGTACCTGTGTGACAGAGACCGGCCGGGTCTGGAGCGGTGCTGCCATGTCTACCTGGTGATGTGCCTGACTCCTGCCGAGACGGCCGGTTTATCTTTGCTGTGTGGACTCAGTGGCTCGGGAACCTCTGCACCGCTGTGCACGGTGCAGGCCAGCCTGGAGATTCCTGGGGTTCGTGTCTGATGCCCTAGTCTTGCCAGTTCAGCTACATTAGAGAAGTACTGATCTTGCTGTGTGTGGGTGGATAATGTATGTTTTATCACCTGTGTTTGATATAGGGATTGGAGCCTGTCTGCCTCCCCCACTCCCAACTGTGTATTTTACTTTATGCAGTAGGCTAAAGACCAGGTTTTACTGCAGCTAAGTCACAAGCTGCTTTATTCTGAGATACTGTGTTTGCTGTGATGGGCCTTTAGATTCATAGCTGGTAGCTTGAAGATTTAAAGCAAGTACACCTTAAATATCTCTTATCTGGGGCAGATTAGAAGTGAATATAACTAACCTCTGTTTGACTGTAATGCATTTATTAATGACAGCAAATGCTGTAGATGGAAAAGCAATAGGTAGAACTGAGCCCCTTTAGGATAAATGCAATGTTGGGCTCTTTGTTTTGGTTTTGTAACTTGAGTTTTCAGTTTTCTGGATACCTGCTGCCTGGCATGCTGCTTTAATAAAGCAAGCAGCCCCCCAAAATGTGAAAGCCACAAGGTGGGGATGCATTTGTCCCCTGGAATTGGCAGCGTGAGCACTGGCTCAGTCTTAAACATCTCAGCTTCTTTGATTTTTGCCTTTCACTCAAAACCTTGGAAAGGGAAGGTTACCAAATGCGTGTTTACTCGAAGCACACAACCTGCTCAGCCGCAATTATCTCCTAATCTGGTCCTTCCGAGTTTCTCTGGTCTCGCAGGTAAATACAGATTTAGCCGTTATTCAAGGCATATTATTTACCTCATTAAGTGTGTGTTTTGGCACGTGCATTATTTACCTGACGGACTAACGGATGGGAGAGAGCAAACGCTGTCTTTTGTGCAAACACCGACTTTTGTTTGCGGGCGGTGAGTCCTCCGTTTCGCCTTGCCCGTTTCGGCTCTGTTTCTTGCGGCGGGCGCTTCCAGCCCTCCTCCGTGGCAGAGCGAAAAGCGAGCGCAGGCGCGGGGAGGCTGGCTCAGAAACCAGGCGGGTGGGTGGCACGTGGTGTGATGGAGCTCTTGCCCAGAGCCACGAACAGTGGGACCAACCGTGGGGATGGATTTTAAACCTCTATGGAGCAAGGCGTGTGTATATATATAGTTAGAGGGGGTACTCATATCCTTGTTCGAGAGGACTGGGTTGTTGCAATTCGCCTGATTTGTGATCGGTCACTGTAACCCAGCTTTGTAACACCTCCGAGAGTTGGGCTTGGACTCTCATCCCAATAAATCTATTAACAGCCCCAAGGCTAGTCCACCTTGGGCAGTGACAGTCCTGTCAAGTTTTTCCTGCAACGTTTTAAAAGAAAAAGGGTAGGGGGTATATCCAGGCAGTCTCATGTGGTTAACGTAATTTATTAAATAGCATTTGTTAAATAGAACCATCAGAAGGTTATGGCTGGGTGAGGTATTTCTTCAGGAGGGAGACTTAACCTATAGTGCTGCTTGTGTTTTGTAGTTCCTGCAGTCCCTGTAGTTCACGTGTGGCTTTGTTGAAGCAATATTCTCCTCTGAGAAATACCTGAAGTAAGAAATCAAGTGTAGCACTAGAATCACATCTCCAAGAAAACTCATACACAGAGCAAATGAGAACTTCCCTGGGGACGAGCTTTCCAGCCACCAGATGCCTGGATTTGTAATGGAAGTGGGAGGGTTCAGTGCGACAAACAGGCATTTCAGGGCCAAGCTGTTTGGATGGGTCGTAGTGTTGATATGTGTATTGCTGTATTTAATTCCTACCATGTATCAGAAGTTGCATTGTATATGAAAAGATGAAAGGCCTCCTCAGAAATTTCAATGGGGTTTAGATCAGATTTTCTATGTTTAAGTGGTTTGTGCTGTGTTCTGCTATGATAAGGTTCAGCCGGGGGGTGTGGTCTGGTGCCTGGAGCCATGACTGTTGTGTGTCTCATAGTTCTTAATTTAGAGCTGTTTGCAGAGGTTAATTTCCAGTTGCCCATGATTCTGGACACCTTGAGCTCAGTCCAAATGTCATCTGTCATGCTTAGAGCAGGTTACTGTGTTATTTCAGGTTTGCGATGCTGGAACCTCCACCGGGAAGCACAGAGAAAATCCCTGACAGAGGAGGCCAGCGAAGAGATACTAGCAAAGATGAGATGTATGTGTGCATGAGTAACGTGAGTCTGTTTTCAGTTTCAGATGCGTCTGGATGTTCAATGATAGCACTCCTCCATACTGGAGCAGCAAAGTTTCCCCAAAACTTACTTCCAAGGGCAAGACAAGCTGCGTGCTCCCTCCTCCCGGCTGGTGTTCTCAAAGGGTACGGCTCCATCGTAAGCAGGAAACTGGCGTCCCACGGCTTTGGAGCTTCCATGGCAGCAATGTCATCCTTCCCTCCACAGAGATATCACTACTTCTTAGTGCTGGATTTTGAGGCTACATGTGATAAACCACAGATTCATCCTCAGGTAAATAGTCAGTCCTGTTAATTATCCTCTTGCAAGTTGCTGCTGCTGTTCTGAGAGGTGGAAGGAAAAAGCACAGTGCTGGCTCACTCGTTTTCTCTGGTTTGTCCCACCTCCTTTCTGTTGCTGGTCCTTCAGGGCTCTTGCCAGTCACCTGCTCTCTCAGGAGCAATGCCAGGACCGTTGGGTGGGAATGAAATGAAGGAGCCTGATTTCCATCAAGGAAGTGACAATTCATGCGTTATCGAAAACATCTTTAAGTCATGTATGCTTGTCATCTGCCTGAACTGAGGAGGGTCTAAAAATTTTTGGCTGGGAACCTGCATTAGTAGAGTACTCGTGGCAGCCGTGTTTGATTCTGCAAGGAAAAAGGCTGTTGGTAGCCAATAGCTTTCGGAAAATAATAGTTTGAATGATATGAATATGCGCAACATAATGGTGTTTCTAGGTAGAGAAGAACAATAATTTGGAGCTATCTGATCTTGCTGAAGTTACCTTGCCTGGGTATTAACTCTGGAGTGTAATGAGACAGGAAGAGTTCAGCTTCAGAGAGATTTTTCCCGTGCCCCCTACCACTTCAGGCATACAGAGATCCAGATGAAGTAGAGGTTTTTCTGCAGACAGTTCTTCCATAGTGGCGTAGAGCATATTAGTAAATATATTCTCAGTTGTCAGCAGGATGGGCCTAGGTTTTCCATTTAAATTAGAAAACCATGCTAAAAAGAAAAAAAAAACCCCTAACATTGGGTTGGTAACAAACAAACAGAATTTCTGAGTCTCTGAATTGAACTTGGACTTCTCACCCTCCTCTGCCAAGCAATTGGCCTCTTAGGGGTATTGCCGGTAATATATGCATTGGGTCAGAATAACTTCCGTTGGCTTTGTTTCAAATATACTAAGGGCTAAGCGGTTTTCAGTGTGGTATCTTGTTACTGAAGTGACTTGATACAGTGTGTTCATTTCCCAGTGCAGCTGTGGCTTCCCTTGGGCTTGTCCTGTCAAAGGGACGCCGCAAGTTGGGATCAGACTTGACTCCTCACTTCCCCAGTAGTGCCTTGGTGAGTGCCGCCTGCCTCTTGTGTTTCTTGAAAAATGGACAGCAAATTCCCTGAGCTTTTGCTGGGTCTTTGTGGGAGGCTGTTGTGGCTCTGCCTCCAGTTCTGCTATCAGGGTCTTAACCGCTCTCCAAGTGAGATGTCAGGCTATTTCCTGCACGCTCCGCCTCGGGTGCACAGACCTGTCAAAGCTGTAAATTGGATCTACCTTGTCCCTTTGGGTATGGGTTTGGTCTGTGCACATTTTGATGCAAAACCATGATGCATGTGGAGCTAGTTTACAGCTGGCAGTAAAAAGGAGCATGAGTGGAATATGATTACTACTGTTTTAAGGAGCTTTGTCCCCAAGTCCTTGCCAGGGAAAGTAATGGTCTGGGCCAATGCAGATCTGCTATATATTTTGTTGGTGAGATAGCACCTTTAAGGTGAAGATGTTCTTCAGTGTTGTTTTTCCAGTCTGCTTTGTTCAGTGCCTGTCTGCATCATATCGTGTGTGGAAAGGGCTGTCAGTCCCTCACATCCTCACCAACAAATTAGTTTGACAAATAAAGAAATGGCTCTTGCTACACGGGTATCAGTGTAGCTGGAAAGGCTGAAAGTGCCTGCCAGAATCGCGCAACTTCATAAAATGAGACTTTAGTTGATGCCCCTACCTACATCTTGCCTTTTTTCTGACCAGTGTGGCTTTTGTCCTCTTCACTGCTGGGCTATATGTCGTGGTGAGAAAACTGTGCCCTGTATTTCAGCCATGTTTTGTGCAAGGTTTTAGTGGCAGGATCTTTCACTGGAGCAATGGCAGACAGGTTTTGGAGGTTTAGTCTGAGGACAGACCTGGGAGCTAGGAATGGTCAGTCAGGTGCTGATCTTCACTGAGATCCTGATCCTTTTTCTGCTTTTGTTTTAATACCTGCAAAATAGAAGTCTAGATACAATGAAATTCAAGTGCATTGGGATTTGACGAAGCGGCTGCATATACAGAGCTAAGCTGTGATCCAGGTTACTCTAAGTGGGTAGGCGTAGCTGTAAATTTAGCCAGCTCAGCCTAAAAGTCTTGCAGAGTGCACTTGCCACCATGCAGCACACTTCACATTTCTCACTAACTGCTCTTCAAAATATTCTGGCTTCTCACCAGAAGCTACTGAAAGATCCATCTTTTTATCTACACTAAGGTGTGTGACTGCCCTATCTGCTCCCCCTCCCACTGTATTTACTTGTGCTCTTCTGCAACTGGCAGCCTCGCGGGCTTTATCCCTGGGGAAGTCCTTCATGCTCATTCAGGAGCCCTGAAGACTCCTTCATTTCCATTCCCTTTCACGCTGCCCGATCTCTCTCCGAGGTCTTGTGGTATGGCCTCTGTAATGGGGATCAAGGAGGGTCAAGGACAGTGGTATTCCCCTGGGAAGCTGTCTGCATTATGGCTCCAGTGACCGGGACAACTGGCTGAGTGCCTCATGGCTGCTGCCCTTTGCTTTACCACTTCTGGGTTGGGCATGGGGGGTCCTTCATATTCTCTGCCCTACACCCTACATAGAGGAACAGTAGCATCCTTGCAGTCCTGATTTCTGATGGCTTTCAACAGATATGCCCTGAAATCAAAGTGCATGTTTATATGCACAAAGCAGCAGCTTAGCTTTATGGGTTTTTTGGATATATTTATGAATAATGAGACCATCCCAGAGACAAAAGAAGGTGGGGGGTTTAATTGCCCTGGATGGATAGATGGGAAAACCTGAAAGAACAGAGGCACAGTCTGTGTCATGTAGTGTTTTAGCCAGCCAAAGGTCAGTAGGGGTTGGCAGTAAGGGATGTTTATGGCTGGCCCCTCGCATCTCTTTAAAGCTTACCTTGTGCATTTGGAATTTGATCCAAAGCCCAGTGGGGTCAGGTGGGAGCTGTCGTTCTGCAGAGGTCGGTGGACCTCGGACCATGACGGTGGTAGTGTGCTTCATTTTTCTGCTCTAACTCTGACATTTTTTTCCTTTACTGTCTGCTAAGAGTGTATAAGTACCTGCTGCTTTTATATGCTGTCAGCCTGTAGAGCCGGGTACATATGGTGCTTTAGCTACACAAGGGAAGATGCATTAATAAGTGGGAGTCTCGCTCTTTTGTCCCTTTGTCCTTGTATACACCAGTGTTTATGGTGGTCAGTGCTTTCAGTGACTGTGTTAAGGAGCTCTCCAGGCTCAGATCCATGGCTGCCTGTAACCTTATTTTATTAATGCAGTGAGCGGGTGTGCCTCTCTCAGTCAGCAAGCCAAGTATCTTGCCTTTAACTTCAGCAGGGTGGATGAAAAGCAATTATTTTTTAAAATGTAAAAAGTCTGAAGGTAGAAATCAGATCTGTTCAAAGCTGAATTTGAAATTAGGCTTCTACATAGGATGTTAATCTCACTGTAATCTATTAAAGCCACTTAAACGAAAACCAAATAAAATTCAAGCTTTGTGTGTCTGCTGCCTGGAAGTGTAAAAGAGTATCAGACCCCTGACCTGGCAGAAGGAGCTGGACCTAGAGGTTGCTACGCTGCTAAATGAGCTTTTGGTAATGAAGAGGTTGCTTTTTTTTATGTCAGTTTTTTCAGGTACTTGACTTCAGTGTCTTGGATTCACTCAAATTTGATAAGCAGTTGGGAATTAGAAATTTGCCTCTTCCAAACTCTCTGTAAGAGGAAGGTATGAAATGTTCAGATCTTCTAATTGCTGAAGGACTTTGTGACCAGAGGCAGAAGAATAAATTGTTTACAGACAATACTTTCCTTGTTCTCTTAAACAGCACATTTTAAATACAAAAACATCTTGATATTTTTCTTCAGTGTATCCTACATATTTCCAGTTTGTTTAGCATGCATTTTGATTTTTATTTTGGGGGAATTTTTAATTATGATTGCTGTCAGATGAAACTGGACATACTAATAAATACAGAACATCACTCACCATTTCAACATAAAACTGTAAACACTGAGACTATGAATAAGCATATGCTCCGTTACTAATTTATTTTTAAGTGTACAAACAAATCTGGATGATCATAGTACATTTCCTGATTGGCAAAAGCACATTAACAAATGGGAGCCAGTCTTTCTGTAAGATAATATGAAGTACAAATGCATGACAAGGTTAAATTGGGTTCAGGCTGTGTTTTCTTGAGTGCTGGTGTAAAAGAGCGTTAAAGGCTTTTCCCTCTGAGCATCCGTCTTGCAGTTCTGGCTGGCAGTCGCGGGCAGGTGCAGCTGGAGTGGCTGCAATGATCGCTGCCTCTCTGCCGCCCGTACTGCTCTACCCGTGGTCTCGTTCCCATGGCAGGGATGACTGAATGATGTGTCTCTGCTCCTGAGCCGCTGTGATTTATAGACTGACCTTGTAATGGGAATGGATGTTGATTTCCACCAAATTTAGGCCATAGCAACAGATGTGCAGTCCCTGCCGAGCTCCCTGCTCAGGGTGAGTAGATAGGGGATAGGCAAGCTGCCTTGGGAGCTGTAGCCTACACTCAGAAGACTTCCTAGGAGGAATATGTCCCTGAAATCACAAACCTGCTGCAGGAGGAGGTTATGGAGGGTCCGCTGGGAAGCAGGCTGCGAGGTATCTTCTGTGTGCTTTGCAAGCGCTGCTCTGTGGAGCCTGTATCCAGGCAATCCTAGCTGAAGGCCAGGATGGGAATGCAGAAGGTGGCTCACACAGTAACGGAGATTGTCACAATCCTACCCAGAGGCGGATAATGGAGATGTGCCCGTGCCTACCTATTCTATCTAGACACCCCTGCGTAGCAGCTTTCTTCTTGCACGGTTTTTGTGTGGCTGTTAAGCTCAGTGCATTAGAAATCACCTGCCAAAACCTTTATTAAGGATGATCGTGAATTGCTGAAAAGTGAAGAAATTCAGGCTTGTTTCCCATGGCAACTTTAACTCGGCACTCTTGTGCATAAGTATTACAGTGGAATATTAATCTGCAATTACCTGCCTTCATGCAGCTTAGGTTTGGGTGTAGTTTTAAATACCTAGTTCTCAACTCAGCTTCTTACAATGTTGTTTCTAGAGGAATGCTGTTAAAAATGCATGTAACACAGTGACTTAGTCTTGTCTTTTTTTTTCTTTTTACTAAAAGTAAGTAAAAAAATATATATATATTTATCATCTCTTTGCCAGTTATGGCTGTGGTTATGCCATTCTTCTTATGTCAGAATGCTTTAAGTTCCTAGAGTGGCAGGAAATAGTTCATATAAAAGCTGTTTCAGATGGGTTTTTCTGTTCACGTTAATTTTTTGAACAATCTTTTAAAAAAACTTTTTGAGGCCTTGTAGCTAGTTCCTCTGAACAGTTAAAAATTTTTCAAGGAGCATATGAATATCCATAGCTCAACATCCTACAAGGTGCATCTGAAATTAAAGAGATGCCATTCTTTTTTTAATCATATTTTCCATATGTCATGTGCTTCATTGCAATTTTGTTGGACTGTTGTGAAATCTTATTTTGACCAATAGGGAGAATAATGTCTGTCTTTAAAAAGATGTAGAGAGAAGACCAGCGTTTCGGAGAGGCTTCTGAAGGGTCTGAGACACCAGGTGTGGTGTAACCCTCAAAAGCCGCATTCTCCACGGCAGTCGTTTTGCCTTGGAGACCTCCCTCATTCTCCCAGTAAGTGGGGACAACCTTGCTGTGACCCATATGAATCTGACAGGGCAGGTTATGGCTTCAGGCAACAGAATTAGCTATATTTATTTAAAACCTGATGAGCTAGAGAACATGAACAGTTACTGAACCCAAATCTCCTGGAGAGCACAACCACGAGACCACCAGGCAAGACATCTGATATATGAAAAAAATTCAAAGCAATTTCTTATTTAAAGATATAAACCCAGCATTATTATAGCAACAAGCCTAAAATACCAAGGCACTCAGGTGGCCAATTGCTGCAGTCCTAACCTGACCCAACCTGCTTAGCTTTCGGCTGGTTATTGACAGGCCGATGAGATGACTACTTTAAAGCAATCAGTCATGTTGCCCTTTCCCTTGCAGCGTGCGGAGACCCCACATCAGCTATGCATCCTGGCGTGCAATTCCCCACCTGTGCTGTTTGAACACTGTATCCTTAGCTGTGCAAACATTACACATCGTTTAGGTGACAAGTTGCAAAGTTAAGTAGACTTGTTGTTACAGCAGAAAGTAGTTGAGCGGCAGTCACCCTGAAAAGAAAAGATCCAGGCTAGCTCAGGAATGTGCAAGTCCGCTGTATTGTGTTTAAAGGTTTCTTTGCCTCTCCGTAAAGCTGCTGCTGAGGGTAACGTGTGCCGTTGGAAATGTTCACACCACGTGCGTTTCTGACGTGAAGGGAATGGGTGCCACAGGTTTGTACGTTCGCTATGCTTGTCCTGCCGTGTGCATGGCCCTGTACGGTCGCTGATGATGGGTGCGTGCCTGCTGCTGCTGAGGCACAGGGGGTATTTTGCATCCCTCCCAGCATGATGTTTTAAAAACAGGCAGTGTTCTTCCATGGTGTGGCATCTGTCTAGAGTGCTGCACGGGGATGCTGCTTCTCAGGCTGCTGTGGTTCCTGGGGAATGGTCTTTGCTGCACTAAGGGGATCTTCTCTTAGTTTTGAACAAAACCTTCCTGGTAAAGAGGAAGTGCAGCTCAGCAATTTTTGGCAAGAAGGGCACAGGACATGCCTAAGTCTCATGCTTTCTTCCCCTTTGTGCCAAGCTAGCTGTGCAACCATCCCTGTGTTCTCTTTTTCAGTCTGTGCACTTGTTAGCTGGCAAAATAGCTCTTGGTTACATTATTTAGTTCCTCTCTGCCAGGCAGAAATGCACTGTCACCAGCAGCTAGTTGTGATGTTTGTAAAACCCTGGCTGTTCATTTACATGCACTAACATGCCCTTTCTACCCATCCCAGATGTTTTAGTGTTGCTGGGAACATTGATCGTTTGTGCTGCTCAATATCAGGTGAAGAGGTTGGGTCTTGAAATGATTTGATAATTCTGCAACAAGGACTGCACAGGCTGGTTGCCTGCAGTAGAAAGGAGCGGACGTGAAAAAGGATATAGTGTAGTTGTCGTCTTGTAATGTAAAGGTAATATTTGGAAATATGTGTGTGCTGTTTGTAGCCTGGTTTGAGTACTAAACTTCCCCCAAACTGTCAAGCTTAAATTGTTGTTGGCTGTGTCGGTGGAGATTTTCTGGGTGGTTAAATGTATGTCAGTAGTGCTTGAAGAAACAAGTTGAAATGTTGATGTCTGTTGGTCTGTATTTCTCATCCCAGGTGTGGAAAGAGGAGGGAGGTTCTGCCTTATTTGTGATGTCTGCATGCTGCTGGAAAGATCAAAATAGCTTTGTGGGTTTTGGCAGATGAGCTGATGCTGATGTTGAGAGGCAGGAACCAGCCCGGGAGCAAACGGCTACCAAAAGTTTTGTTCAGGATGGCAGGACAAGAGTTGTGAGGCAGCTGTTGAGATTTCAGGTACAATGGCAGGTATGAAAGAAGTCCCAGAGACCACAGTGACAAGTTTAGGGGCAAAATGTCATTTGTGAGACACATGGATCCTCCTTTTCTTGGCCCTGTAAGAAGATACCTCAGCTGGGGAAGTGTTTCACTTTGGACTCCATACTTCAAAAAAAAAAAAATTGAGACCATTTCAAGAGCGTCCAAAAGAGAAACCATGAGTGCAACCATGGGTCTGCAAAACACAAGCTGTGTGTGCATGCTGGATGGCGTTGGGGTTGTGTTTAGCGCAGTGAAGAGAAAGGTATGTATGATGAGGTCTTCCGTTACAAAAACGAGAAAGGCAATATTCTGGCTTGTGTCTGCTGTGGGTAGGAAGAGAAGTCATGAATGTCAACAACAGCAAGGGAAATTCTGATTAGACATCAGGAAAAACTTTCCAATGATAAGACTAATGAAACAGGAGGATAGAGTGCCTGGGGAGCGTGTGAGTCTCTCTTATTGGAGTCTGTAAAAACAGCCTAGACGAAGTCAGAAAATGATTTAGGGGGAGGTGATGCTGCCCTTGGGCAGGTGCATGGACTAGATGTCTCTCTTAAAGCTCAAGCTCCTGGAGGCATGTGATTAGATGGGAATTTCAGCTTCTATTAAAGAAAGAGAAATGGTCCCTCACCCTCACAGTTGTAAGGAAGTACCTGAAAATAAGAGCCAGGTTTTATGCCAGTGCAGAACCCAAAATGCAACTCAGAATTTATCTTTGAGGAAATCCAGCTTTTGACATTGGGCTCCAGTGCCTGAGTGTTGGGGATAGGCAGTGAGGTTTACCTGAGAGCAGGAGGAGGAAGAAACCTTGGATATTCAATGGTCGGGCAGCAGAATTTGTCTTCACATCATCTTGTCCCAGTGTTTCATCATGTTTCCATATTCCTGCCAGTTCCCTTGTGTTTTGATTTTGATTTGTATTTCCCTTCACACTTTTCCGGGATATAACAGTTATTTAAATGTATTAAATTGTTGGATGTGTGCAAATGTGTACTTTAAGCTAGGTAGTGATGGAAAAAGAAATTTGGGGTCAGCTGTTTCCCCAAAGACCTTTTGGCGGGGTTAATCAGTAGACAGAGTAACTTACCCGGGACAGAAGAGCTGAGCAGCTTCTCGCCGTGTGTGCAGGTAGGCATCCTTTGGAAAGTCAGCATACCCCTGATTCAGCAGAAGTCCTGCTGTCCCCCACTGCAGAGGTGTTGCCTTTATGGTACTTGTTTTGGTTAGTTTAATAAATATTTAGAAGTGGGGAAAAGACCTATGAGGTCATCTTGGTTACTGCTCCTGAGGGCCGGTGCAAGGCTGCTCACTTGGAAACGGCTTTAGTTAAAATAATAATTAAGGTAGAGGATGGAAACTGGGAAGGCAGATCTGTTAGGCTAGTGCTGTCCTTACTACGTCCCTTTTCGATTTTAATTGCCTTGGAAAAAAAGGAAAATCACAAGGCTTTAAAAGCTCTGATTCTTCCTGCTCTTCACCCCCCCGCCCCCTCCCCGATCTTGGAGGCATCAACTCTCATCTGTCAAAGTGTAAATCAGCAATTAAAACACAAACAGCGAAATGCCAAAGATGACCTGAAGCACAAAGCAACTGACAAACAAGTCCGGACAAATCGGCGGATAATTTATAAGCATTGCCCTAAAATCTAATTATTTGGCAATTCGAATTTGCAGCCGGCCAGGGCTGTGCAATAAATTTAACCCGCCATAAATTATTTAGGAGCAGCCCGTGGTGTAAATCAAAAACATGAGTGTTTGTTTAAGAAATAAGCTCCTTGTGCATAAAATTACTTTTTTCTTTAAAGCGGGGCGGGGGGGGGTGGGGGGGGAACAAAATCCCTCAACAAAATGAGCTGGTGCTGAGCCTGTCCCTCTCCACGGAGACTCCCTTGCCTCTTCCGCCCGTACCTTTTTTGAAGGTGTAAAGGGGTCTTTTGGTAGGAAGTTTTATGCTTTTCCTTATCAGAAAAAATCCCTTTCTCTCAACAGCCTCTGCTTGTGTTTATTGCATTTTGAACAGTCAACTCTGATTTTTATGGGCATCTTTTATTCTTGTGTTTATTAAACTTCTTCACATGGGGGTGGATGCAAGGGATAAATTATTCTCTGGTAGTTTTTGAACTGAACAGGCCACACGGTCTTCCTCAAATATATGTTTTTCAGTGTCCTGAAATGTGCCCTGTCCACTTTGCATGTGGGCTTCTGGATTAAAAGGTTTTGAGAGCCAGGAAGTTCTTGCTGGGCACTGTATTCTTTTCGTCTAATGATGTTAGTGGTCCCCAGATCCAAAATGTTAAGCAAAAAGATTCCTCTGTGGGAATTAGTGTAACTTCAGGTGCTTTCTTCTCTGAACTCGAGATCTGTCTGTTACAGGAAATTATTTAGCGAGTAGAGTTGCGTGCTTGTTCATTTCTTTTATTAGCAAGAAGATCAAGACAGCTGAATTCGTGCATCCCTGCTCTGCTGTTAAAGGGACGGGAGTTTCATTTAGGTTGGTTGGGTAGGGAAAGGCTGGGTTTATAGCAGTGCTTTCACATGCCCTTATGAATTTTTCAAATCCCTCTTAAAAGGAAGTCCCTAGCCATTCCGCAGTTACCCTGCAGCCTCCTGCTGCTGCTCAGCCCACTGGCCTGGGACAGCCAGGTTGCATGGGAGGCTTGCACCTGGGACCTCTTTTTTATGGGAACATTTTTTTTTTTTAAAGGCAAAATTTCTGAGCAAGCTGTCACACAGATTTGCTTGAAGTACCGTGAAATCATAAATGCAAGATTGTTGTAAAGAGAGTGGACCTGGTAATGGATATGTATAAGCCTCCGGCTCTGTAGGTTCCTATTGTTACCGTGTTTGGGGGCACAGCTGAGGGGAGGGACAGGGTGCCGATGTCTTTTTCTTTAAGCGTGTTAATATTGATTTTAGAAGCTCTGTGTTCCAACAATATAAATGCAAATGCCTTGTAATTGGGAGCCGCGTGCAGAATTTCTCTACAGAAAACATGTTCAACTTTTCATGACAATGAAAGGAAAATAAAAAGCCGCTTATTTATTGCTGTGGTTTGAATCCTGGATTTCCTTTCAAGTTACTTTGCAGCGCTAAATAAAATACCTAATTGCAGTGCTCACAAAATTCAAATGGGTACATTTGTTCTTCTGGTAGCTTGCGGCTATTTGCAGCCTCTGGACACCCTCAGCATGATTTCAGCACATCCATAACTTCTGGTTGTGCTGTAAGGAAAAGCTGGGGGGCGGGGGGAAGTCTTAGAAGCCCCAAATGCTGCTGGCACAAATCACCGCTGAAGCTGGAACGTGTACTCAGTGTTGGAAATGGAAATGGGTGAGGATCTCAAGGTAGCACTTACGGATGATCAGACTCTGATAAAAGAAAGGAAGTGTCAGCAAACCTCTTCCTTTTAATTCCCTTGTGCCGCTCACCTCCACCTTTCCCACCTGGGAAGAAGCAGCAAAGGTCCTTGACGGTGGAGATGGAGCTGAGCGTGTTGAGCTCACCGGGCTGCTGTGAAACGTGAGAGAGCGCCCGGCTGCCTTCCTGCGTCACGGTCTGTTGGGGGGTTGTGTGTGTGTGTAAGTCTAAGTGCTCACCATTTCATAATAATTACTAATGAAATTCTAGATCTGTAATAACATTTTGGATATCTAAAACAAACCATATGCTTGTAAAAAAAAAAAAAAAACAGAGAGAAAAAAGTGGAAACAGATCAACTTCAAGCCATAAATTCTTGGTAATAGAGGCCTCTTTTTTTTTTTTTTTCTCCCTTTCTGTTTATGTTTGATAGATATTTTTGTTTCTGCAGGAATGTCAACTCTTAATTTCATGATGTATCATGGGCTTAAGAAAATTGAATTTAATAAAAGCAAAAGATGAATGGCACCTTTAAAGGTCCCAACACTTGTCTTTATTAGTAGGACAAACTGCAGGGTCTCCAAACACTGCTTCTCTCCAAATGAAAGTTTAAATGAAAAGTACAGCAGTGTCACAGGTTAAATTTCATTGCAGGACTGGCTAACGTCGTTAGTGAGGAGTGGGGCTGATTTCATGGGGCTGGTATCTGTTGCCTTAGATACCAGTGGAGCAAACACTGCCAGAGACTGGAAAAAATCTCCGCTATAGGAAGCATGCAGATAAACAGCCTTTTGGGAAAGGTCCTTTACCACTTACTTCAAAAACTGACCAAATAAGCCCAAAAGAGCGGCTGCGCTTTCTCCTGAGACGCTCAAGTCGCTCCTGGGGTTCCACCCTTGCTCCTGGCCGTGCGCTTCCCACAGACCTGCAGTAATTCTGGATATTGTTAGATTTTCCACATTTTTTTAGTACGGCTTTTTATTTTCTCCGTCTGTCTTAATGTGACCCTGCTGGAAGTGCTTTTTGCTTTTGGTTCTGGAAGGCGAGCGACGCCTTTGTGTATCAGATCAGCGGCACGGCTGTCTTTCAGTCTCGCTTTGCATCCAGCCACTTGATGGCCCCTGAGGATGTTTCTGGTCCCTTAGGACCAATCTCGGTGTGGCAACGCAGCCCTGCTGTGAAATCCAGCCGGTGCGTGTCCCTCTCCGGGAGGAGGAACGCTCGTCTTGTCCTGCCGTGGGCTTGCCCGCTTCCACGGTCACCCCCTGAGCGGGGTGCAGAGCCAAGGGGCAACGAGCCACCCCAGCCCAGTTTGAAGGATGTGGTGGTGTTGTCTTGGGGTTAAGCCTGGCTCTGTTATGACGTTCTGTCCATTGGCTTCAAACTTTGCAGTCCGTTCTCCTTCTGAACAGAAACTTGCTGCGTTCGGACCCTATCCGTGGTAGCTCTTTTGAAGGGAGGATCAGCTGTGTCCAGCGTTTCTTACTCAGATGGAGTTTCTCGTGTTTCCACGGGTGCTCCTGTGTGGCTGAAGCTGGTGAGTTTGGCTGCACCACAACAGGCGATCTGGGCGATGCTCAGGTGTTTTGCCTCTGTCCTTCTCCCCTTCCAGCCCACTGGTGGAGTTCCATCTCTCTCCTGGGGAAATTTGATGACTCCCGGTGGGGTGGTACGGCCGTGGGGAAGGATGCGCCCAGACCTCCGCTCTGCCTTAGCCTGCACAGCACGCACCGAGCGTGGCACGGCCGACCGCGGGGAAATGGTTAAGCCCTGCGTCCTCTGCAGCTTGACTGCTCGGTGTCTACACCTGGGCACTTCAGCACTGTTAACGCTTTATTTTTATTTTAATTTTTTTTCTAACTTTCTGTCTCAGCGGCACGTGCTCCCCGTGTGCCCTGGTCTGGGCTGTGTGCCTGGTGCCCCGGGGAGCTGCCCTGCTGCAGCCATGGGCTCTGACCACCATGGAAATTGGGTGTTTCTCCTGGCTATTTAAATTATTTGTTGTTTCCATTTACCCACCCAGCTTCTTGCCCTCCCTCTGCCTGCCAGGGTGGTGATGTCATCAGCTCATATGTATGACCTAACGATAATTTCCGCCTGCGGGTCGTGAGGGTTGCAGCCAGGGTCCAAAAACTGTGTTAGTTCCTCTGCAGCGGCTGCATTTTCCACATGCTAATTTTACTCACAGGAGTTGGATTTTTTTATTTTTTATTATTTCTTATTTGTCTCTTCCAGATGTTTTCAGGCAGTTTTTTTTGTTGTTAAACTAATTCCATTCATGTTTTAAAAATTTATGAAAGCGCTAATAAAAATGTCAAAGTGGTAAAAATGTTAGCTTTTGCTCTGGTTTGATTAAATTTTGCAAACTGTTTTTGAATATTAAAAAGCAATATTTTTTTTATTCTCTCTCCCTCTCTCTGTTTCTCTCCAGAAGTGATTTGAGAGGCTTGTTGCATGGATATCACTCAGCGGGCTCATTTGCACTCCAGAACCTTGGTGCCATGCATCTCTATTAAATAACATAGACAAATTATTCTTTAAAGACACCAAACAAATTGTCACTTCTCCTCTTACATTAAACTGGAAGGAGGAGAGGGAGTGGAGAAGGAGGGGGGTGAACACAAAGGATTTTATCGCTTTTATTCAGTGGTCGGCTTTTTTAATTTCATGTATATTTTTTCATAATTGAGAAATCCATCGCAACTGGATTTGTTTAAACTTTTTATGAACAGGTCCATGTAAATTTTTGATTGCTGATTATTCAAATAATTGAACATTCTTCTGATGAAAGAACGTTTTTATTTCCCTATCAGCATAAATTGGCTACAAAGAGGAAAATTAAGCAGGGCTTGCTACTGTGCTGTATCCCATAGGGATGGATTTGGGGGGGGGGCTCCCAGCTCCTCTCCTCACTCTGTTGGAGGAGAGCAGTGCTCCTCAGCTTTCTCCTGGGAAGGAGGTGCTTCATGCAGTAGCTCCTGTGGTCTGTCGCGTGGTGTCCTCCAAAAGGACGGCAAGGTGGAGAGGGTGGGACTGGTCTTGGGGAGGGCACAGCCCCTGGGGTGTCCTTGCTAAACAGACGTGAGCCCGGTGCAAGTGCATCTCCACGTTCCCTGCGTGGTGCCAGCACGCGCGAGCGGTGCCGGGCCATCTTCCTTGGATTCGGCTTAGGCAGCGATGTCTGTGTGGTTGCGGCGCTGAGCACAGAGACGTCCCTGCCGCCCGTCCCAGCTGTGAGGAGCGTCGGCACCATCCTCCTCTGCGCTCACGTCTTGGATGTGCTCTGTGCTCCGGTACCGCTTTCCCCCTCGTAGTGCATAGCTTCGCGTCAGGCTTGTTTTTGTTGGGGACTGTCAGGCCCCTCTTTTTACAGCCAGCTTGCTAGGCGGGATCATTTCCAGCTTCGTTTTTTGTTTGTTTTAAATGAACAGCTGCTTTTCTCTTTGCCCTATTCAGGAAATCATCGAATTCCCTATCCTGAAGCTGAATGGCAGGACGATGGAGATCGAATCCACCTTTCACATGTATGTTCAGCCTGTGGTGCATCCCCAGCTTACGCCCTTCTGTACAGAGGTAAAGTGCAAAGGTTCCCCGGTGCTCCAAGAGTCTCCCTGGGAAGCAGGTTTCCATTGCACCCGGGGTTGGGGTCGCCTCTTCACGGTGCAGCTGCAAGGCAGCGTGTCATGCCAGCCTCGAGTTAAGGACAAGGGGAATCACTTTCTGTCATTGCAGTAGCATGTAAAGACCTCAGTTTGGATTCATAAGTAACTCTAGCTATGATCTGCTGACTAAGATCAGTTGTATTTACAAGTAATGAACATCTTCCTGGGTGGCCACAAAATCAAAGCACTGATGTTAGCTGATGCTCAAAATCCTGTAGCCTCTCCGTGAGCTCTCTGTGATTTTGCCGTGCTGCTCTGTGGTGGGGAAGGTCAGAGAGAGCATAGTCCGAGGGAAGAAAGCGTTGTGCCGCTGCATGGTTCAGAGGCTCTAAATGACTCTCCTGTGGGCCTGCCTGTTGGGATTTGATGAGTCCTTCAGAGTGGTAGGGTAACCCATATCTGTATTTTTAAGACTTTCTTTTTGATGTCATGCTTGTGGGGCACTTGAAATGATTGCTGGAGAAGTGGCCTCTTGTTACTTGGTTACTCTCGTTGCTGAGGACAGCTGCCCTCAAGCTGCAGCCACCTTTCCCCAGATACAGACGAGAGGATGAAGGTAGTAAGTGCAGTCCCTGATGGTTCAAAGGAATAAGGGGGCAGAGGTTGTTTTTTGGTTTTGGTTTTTTTTTTATTATATTTTCTTCATTCAACACAAAGTTAACTGTTTCTGCAAGTGCGTTCTTCCTCCCTGCTGTAGCCATTAAAACAAAGTCTCTAAGTTCCTTTTGTTTTGGGCTTTTTTCCTGTTACTCTACTGTTTCAATATTGACCAGCTCAGCGACTCAAGTATTGACTATGGGAATCAGGGTATCCAAGTTCTTCGTTCTGTCCTGGTCTCATCTGGGATCACCAACACCATGATACATTTTCCCTGACCTCTGTGGCTGCAGGTTTAGGTCCTTGAAGTGCTTGTCCCATGTGTACTAACTTGATGAAAAATGACTCCTCTGTGTTAGGTGGAGTCCCGTCCAGGACCAACCAGCCCCTTCCATATATCCACATTGTAAAAACAAATACTTTTCTTTTTTTTTTGTTCTCTTGTAACTAAAAACCAGCTGAAGGTATTTTATTTAAACTTTAAAAAAAAAAAAAAAAGACAAAGACTAAGCACAGAAAACATTATTCCCAGGAGAGGGGCTTTCAGAAAGCTATAAATGTGTGAAAACAGAGGGCTATAATGGAAACAGTTTTGCAACCTGAATACTAGGAGGCTGGACAACTACTTTAGCTGTCCGTATCCCTGTGAGACTTGCTGGACATATGCTGGTACAAATGTGATTAATCTCACAGTTTGCACCTGATCTTGGGTAAGAGTAACGTCATCTTCTAGAGTAGAGCCCAAAATGTCCATTTTGCATGTCATCTAAATTCTAGAGAGAAGTCATCTCACTTATTAACGCCCACCGAAATTCCTTTTTCTGGAAATTCCTCTGTTGCATGCTTCCCCCTGCTGCTAAACGTTGCAGCTCTGTTGTTGCGCAAGAGTCTGCATGACTTGCTTGGTGTGGCTGGCTGAGCTGAACGGAGCCTCCAACCTGCTGCAGCCTGAGGGTACTGAGAGGTTCTCTGGACACCAAGCTTGTGACAGAGACATTCAGTCAGTCTCATGCTCCCTCACCACGGTGCCGGTTTCTCTGCCTTCTCTTGCTCTTGGGAGCCTGGAGCAGCTGTTTGTGTCTCTGCAGGTTTGTGTCTCCTGTGTGGAGCCCTTTAGCAAGCGAGGCCGTGTGTGTGTGCTGGCCGTGCATTTGCAGGAGTCCCCAGGACAGGCATGGGCGTCCCAGCTGCAGCATCGTGCTCTAGATTCTACCGCTGACTTCGGTCTGGTGTCTTGTGTCCAGAGTTGGGTAACAATGGGCAGTGCTGAGGCCAGCAGGCAAAATGATCGCAGAGCCCCCACCAGTGTGTGCTGGTGGCACAAAATGGTCCAACTCGCCAGGTTTGGCAAGTTCTCCGTTACTAGCAGCATGGGTTAGGGTGCTGGTTTTAATCCTAGCCTGGAAGCCACTGGCTCCTGGGCAACCCCTCACTGTGCCCGTGCTGCTCGGTGCACAGCACGGCCCCTGTCCCTCCTGGCTTGGCGGTCCCCCTGCCTTTTGCAGGGGCTGCCATGAGGTCCAGGGAGTGGGATCGTACTGGAGGGATAACTGGGCTTGTCCCTGGGCCCCGTATCTGGGGCTGACTTTGAAACCCTGCCCTAAGAGCCACGGGTGAAGCTGGTCATACTGAGGACCTTACTAAACAGTTGCAAAAATATCCTTTCATATTTGTGGCCTCTTTTTTGCAGAGGCTGTAGCGGCTGTGTAGACCTGTGGGGTCGGTGGCTCCTGCTCGGCAGGCGCAGGGCTCAGCCCCGTGCTGCTGGTGTAGGCTCCCCTGAGACCCCGGGGACACAGCTGGGGTGTGCTCTGTGTCCAGCTCCTGCCGAGCCGCTGCCTGCACAGCTCCAGTGTTTGCCATTGACTTTCGGCTGTTTTATGTTTTCTGAAAAATACCCATTTTGCTAAATGCCAGTAAAGGGCTTTGTCTAGGCACCTCTACTTACAAAGGGTGAGATTTATTGGCCTCTTTGTCTACAAAGAAAGACCAGGCCTGATTATCAGATTGTACACCAGAGACAAGTGCTTAGGTAATCAGCAAACTGTCTTGGAGTAGAAATACGATGGTTTCCCAGATAAACTCTGTAGGAAAAGCGGTGGTGTTGACATTACACGGGAGCCTGTCTGCTGTGCCGCTGCTGCTTTCCCCTTTCCCCTCCACTCACTGCCTTTGCTGGGAAGCAGTAGGACTGCTTGGTATAGACTGTGTGTGGGAGGATTACTGGGGTTGCTCGACGTTACTCCTTGGGTCTGGAGTACCTCTCACATCCCTCTTCCTTCTTGAAGAAGACAGCACAACACGGGATGGGTGTCTGCAAGGGTGGAGAGCTTGTGCTGACCCTCAAGGCATCCCTTTGCTTAGCTTTTGGAGCGTCTGTGCTCTCCCCTGGCTACAGGAGGTTCCTCCGACTCCTCACACCAGTGCCCAGGAGAACGTCTTCCAGTGCTGGCTCACTCTGTAGCCCTCATCTGATCCCCCTTCTCTTGGCCTGCTTTTGTAAAACAACAGGTCATGAGGCTTGGTTATGATGAGGGGTGTGCTGAACATTTAGACAGAGAAGGTGGAAAGTGCTTGCAAATGGTTAAAAGCTGTTGTTAGGTATATAAAGCTCATCATGCCCCTTTGCAAGATGCAAGTGGTTTGTCTGATGCCCAAGAAAGTTCATGCCAGGAGTTTAAGTGAAAGGTCCCCTCTACACAGAAGGTGCTTGTACAGGCTTTTTCATGGTACTTTACTCTCTTTTTATGATTAATTTTTATTGATTTTTTTCCTGAAGGAACAGACAATAAACGTACAAAAAGATAAATGCCTTATAGCTTGTTTATGTTCCCAAGTACCATGTGCTTCTTGGGATCGCCAGTGAAACTTTACAATTGTGCAGTTTTATGTTTTTATACTTTATCAAAGCTGCAAGACCAGATAATGCTGTAGGAGACCCAATGCACTAGGTTGGGTGTTACAGATGGATGTAACTGATAACAAAGGATCAGAAGGGGTGAGAGAGTAGAAATCTGGTCCCTTTTGAGCACTCTCTGACGTGTATTGAAATGTACCCATGGAGCAGGTATATCCCTTTGTATTTGTGTGTGCGATTTCTGCAGCGTGAATCTTGTGTGCATGTGTGCTTGGCGATGTGTTCTTGTACGGGTAAGTTGGTACTTTGCTTGGCCTGGCAGGGAAGGAGTCTTGGGCAGGATCAAGCAGTGACTCTTTGGTGGGACCCCTGTGTCCACCTTCCCGTCCCTCCCTCCTCCTGATGGGAAATGTCTGGATGAGGCCATTTCACCCTGTCCTCCCGTGGCCATCAGGGGTGAACAGATGCAGTCTGGAAGGTGCCTGGAGCGGTAGAAGGCATTTACATCAGTGCTGGCCGTGATACCGCAAGGTTGCCTGTCATCCTTAGTACAGGAAAGACATGGAGCTGTTGGAGTGGGTCCAGAGGAGGGCCACAAAAGTGATCAGAGGGCTGGAGCACCTCTCCTGTGAGGAAAGGCTGAGAGAGTTGGGATTGTTCAGCCTAGAGAAGAGAAGGCTCCAGGGAGACCTTATTGCAGCCTTTCAATACTTAAAGGGGACTTATAAGAAAGATGGGGACAGACTTTTTAGTAGGACCTGTTGTGACAGGACAAGGGATAATGGTTTTAAACTAAAAGAGGGTAGATTCAGACTAAATATAAGGAAGAAATGTTTTATGATGAGAGTGGTGAAACACTGGAACAGGTTGCCCAGAGACGTGGTAGATGCCCCATCCCTGGAAAGATTCAAGGTCAGGCTGGACCGGGCTCTGAGCAACCTGATCGAGTGCAAGATGTCCCTGCTCACTGCAGGGGGGTTGGACTAGATGACCTTTAAAGGTCCCTTCCAACCTAAACTATTCTATGATTCTATGATCGTTCCCCAAAAGCCACTTCCAGAGGTTTGATTTAAGCTGCCCTCTGAGAGGCAGAGCCAGCCCTTTGCAGTAGGTGAGCTGTCCACCTCTGCCAGGTGAATGCATGGAGAGAAAGACAGCAAGAAAAGAAAAAAACAAGCCCAGTGAGTTTTAAAAACTGCTCCAAAGAGCTGTGCGTTAATGTCTCAAATCTGTTTGCCTCTCAGAGTATGGGAAGTCTGCAGGTAGCAGCTGTTACCCAATTAAAATACAGATTAATATAAAAACAGTTTCTGGAATATAAAAGAGTGTCTGTGTCCCTCCACTTCCTTAAAATTCCGCCTCATAATGGCTTGATGAACTTGAGAAACCCACCTAGAGGAACTCTGCATTCTTAAAATTAAAATACTTTCCCTAAAAGGTATATATTACCATTCCATGGAAGTCACTATGAGAAAATAATCTTTCCACTTACAGCTTATTCAGTGAGTCAGGTATTTGGTATTCATTAAATGTAATTACAGTTTAATTGGAGTTTAATCTCTTTTTTTTTTTCCTTCCTCCGAGTTCAGTGCTGTAAGCCAAGCAGCCAAAGAAACGGAGAGGTAGAAACCATTGAGCTTCTTTCAGTTGCCACACATTTAATAAAGCAGAGCCCTGTGGTTTGTGAGAGGGCTTATGTTTTACGAGTAGGCTGAACTGGTCTGCGTGGAAGAGTTACTCCTGGGTGGTGGTGGGGCTGTCAGCACCTCTCGACGACGCTATGGCTTCTGGAGGCTTGGATGCATGCGCAGGCAGCAGGGCATGCTCCTAGGCTGTGTTTGACCTTTATTTTATGAAAACGTGTGAGATGTGTAGCTTCAGGAAAGTGCCATATGAAGTGAAATCCTGTAGTGTGCACTTGTTTTAATAATGATTTTTTTAATTACTTGGGTGCATTGATGGTAAGCTACTGACCTCCGATATTCAATATGTTAAAAGACAGTTTTGTCAGTTGGAAGGCAGACAGAAAAATTATCTATTTTCCATGTGCCTCAAGCTATCCTGGGCAGACACAGGCAGAGGCCCATGAGACTGCATCTTTTTATGCGTGTGTCTAGCTTTAAACAGCCAAGCAGTCTGGGTACAGTCAGTAGGACTGTCTGTTGGCAGGACCTGTTCCTAAGGAGCCTCCTGAAAAACGGAGCAGACCAGGGTTCTGGAAGAAAGCGGTTTTCTTCAGATGTCATTCAGTTGTTTTAAATACAATTTTGAAATGCAGAGGGATGCTGTGATGGACTATGGGAAAACGCACGTGCTGGCTGCTGAGCGCAGGGGAAGGTGATTGTGTCCACGCTGGCTCTCACCAATAGTGGTCTATTCTGTTCATCTAACACTGCAATTTTGGTGTCACCGCGGTAGCAGAGGGATGGCCAGAGACCCCAGTAGTTACCGCTGCCTGTGTAAGTCAGGGCAACACCAAAACTGGTGAAATGCGTGTTGAAAAAGGGCAGCATTTTGGGCATCATGCTGGTACCTGAAGCAGAGGGCACCACTGCTCCCCAAGTGGATCCTGCCTGCTGAGAGCTTGCTGTTTTATGGCGTGGGTAGGAGCCCCCCTACATTTCTGCGTTTGGGATGAAGCTGTACCCTTGCCTGTGGCTGTGGAGCTGCCAGGGACGCTTTGCTGTGGCTGGCTCCTCAGCAATGTCCACGTGGGTCACGGGAGGATGTTTTGGTTGCAGTGAGATGGACAGGAGAGGAGACCTCTCTAAGATCTTTTGAGTGCTCCTCTGACGCCTGCTTTCTGTTTGTCTCTTGTTTCAGCTGACTGGGATTATTCAAGGCATGGTGGATGGGCAGCCGAGCCTCCAGCAAGTGCTTGAGGTAAGCAGAGTAACCTTTAGTTCCCGAACTCTGACCTCTGGTCCTGTCGTCCCCTCTTCATCTCTTTCCCTGCACCCTCCCCTTGCTGAGAATCGAACCGCGTAATATGACTATGATTACAGCTTCATTAGAATAACATTTGCTGTCACGTTGGTGACACGCTGCTGAGAGTATTGAACCATTGATCTGTCATCTCCAGCTGTTCATGTCAAGGGTGCTGACAAGATATCCGAACTCCTGCCAGTAGATAGGAGAAGAGGCGATTCTTGCTCGAGCCAGTTTTAAAGCACCGAGACATTGTTCAAGACCACTGCTTTGGGAGCTTCTGCCTTCATTTTCTTTCTCCTCCCTCAGCACTTTATTAAATTAATTTTTTCTACCTATTTAAATGCTCAATAATACATGTAGTATAGAAAGAAAATGCCTCTAAAATCTAATGTGGAGGATGTGCGAATGCAGATATAGCCCTAATAATGCCATCTGCTTAATGCTGAATTCCTACAGCATTTAGGGCTTAATTATCTTGGAAGTATTTCTCCATCAATAGCTTTTGTTGGTAGTCAAATAGTGAAGGAAACCTCCTCGAGCAGAGCCCTCTCGGGCTGCAGGTTGCTGTTCGATGCATTGTGTCTGTCAGGATTTCCACTGCTGCGTTACCTAATTGTTTCTAATCAGAATAATTGCAACAATTGCTTATGTGAGGAAATCAAATTAAAGGCTTTAAAATCCTCCATGGAGACAGCACTTCATGGGCGCTCACATCACGGGCTTTGCTCATGGCTGCCGCACAGTGTCTGTGTGTGCCCAGCCCTTCCATTTCTGCCCGTCTCCCATATCCCCTTGGAGGAGCTGTATGAATTGGAGCATGAGAGAAATGCTGTAGGTGAGGGATGCCGTCCCAGGATGCCCATGTTTTCTTCCCACTGGAAGGGACACAAGTTACGCTCACTGCGAGCCCGTTTGGTACAGGAAAAGGAGAAGTGGAGGAGGAATGCCAGGTAACAGTGCAGTTGTATCGTCCCGTTAACGCTGCACAACTTCCATCCCTCCACGGGCAGAGCTGCTGCGGTGTCTGATAAGATCATCTCTGCTCTGGTTGCCTGATGTCTCCTATCAGAAATCTTCAAAGGTCCAAACGTGCTGTTGTTGAGATGGCAAGCAAAGAGAGAAGAGAGAGAGGGAGAGGGTGGATAAGATCACAATTTTCTTCTCTCTTGATTGCAAGCAGCTTATCTGAGTTTAACTGTTGTGGCTCGGCCTGTCTCTGCAAAACTCATCCCCTTTTCTTGCCTTCCTTTCAGAGGGTTGACGAGTGGATGGCGAAGGAAGGCCTCTTAGATCCCAGTGTCAAGTCGATTTTTGTGACCTGTGGAGACTGGGATTTGAAAGTGATGTGAGTATGGAAGGGGAGGGAGATTTTTCTGGGCTTTATTGCTCCATGCTTGACTGTAGTGCCTGTGTCTTTGTCCTGACAAGCCTCCGACTGTCCCTAGTCTTTGTTTCCTAGGGAAATCATTGTTTGCCATGCATAGCTGGGAGTGGAGGGTTGTTTAAGAAGACAGGTAGGTGCTGGCCATAGTGCAAGATCACTGCCTAGGATATTCCCTATAGTGAATGAATCCTTTCAGAACCCCAAGAAAGGTTTAAACTGGAGCTTTGTGATGTTTTCCCTTTTATCCAATATACTTTCCAAAGTGATGGATATTTCTGAGCTCATACATGGAACTCTTTCTGTACACCCAAATCAAGCAATGGTCCTTACCTGACTTCTGCATGCAAGGCTTTCTCTCTGTCATCTTGGCACACTAACTGGATGTGAATCACAGAGTTGTCTTTGGAAAGAGAGTACAAGCCAAGTCTGGCACGCTTCATCAGTGTTCTTATCATTAAGGTCATCTTCGTCAGCTGGACGACTGTATCTGGAGAGTACCAGGTGGGGACCTGCACTGGGATCTGCAAGTGTCAGTGTATGTGCGTGTTTTGTTATGAAAATAGCTAGACCACCAACCTAAAAACGTTACTTAAAAAATGGAGTTAAATGCTTAAGAATTAGATTAGTCTAATCTGTAAGGTGTTTGCAGGTCAGTGTCATATTGTGCTGAATTCACTTGGATTCCTGTAATCTCACTTCAGCTTTTTATTTCCTCAGAGCACTAGGTAAAGACTCCTGTTGTTATCACACTGGTAAAGCATGGGCTTGACATATCCAATGCTAAACTGACATCCACAACTCATTAGTAGTGTTATTTGGTTTTCCGTGTGACATTGGTTTCCTCAAGTTGGAAGCCTAAATAAACTGCACACAGCCTGGGAGCAATCAGCACCAGTTCTTCCCTGCAGAGTGGTCTTTCTAGAGTGGCAGCTCCTTGCCTCTTCTTGGTGTGATTAGCGAGACATGAGATATGAGGACGGACGCAGCAGCACAAGCGCTAGTGGAGATGAGAAATTTGCCATGCTCCAGACAGGAGTGTGGTATGCGAGCTTTTGAGTCAAAATCTGGGTCTCTGCTGGGGCTGTGTCCAGAGCTGGTATATATTGCCAATTCCTGTGTTACTGGTTTAAATTAGGAGTGAGGCTTATTTTTCTTTATATATAACGTTTAAACTTTTATTAGAGACCAGCACCAAGACAGCTGCAGGGATGTGCTAAACTTCTGTTTCTCATCTGTTCTCTTTTCTCAGTTCTTTACTCCTGTACTGCTGTTCTGAGAGTCCAGTTTACTGCTTTTGGTGATGGTTGTGAGGAACACAGTTATCTGTGCTCAAAGCCCATCTTTCCATCGCTTTCACAGTGGGATAACAAGGTTTCCAGATAACAACATCCTAACTTGGTGTCTGTATGGAGTGGGCAACCTTCTGGATGGGTTTTTTTGTTTTGTTTTGTTTTTTCTTCAGAGCTCTGCAGTGGGCAAATAAAGGTAAAAAGAACCCCATTTCTGGTGAGCCCTAGGGGTTGTGGGGTGAGCTGGCTCAGCAGGACATGCAGTTCTGGGGCAGAGATACTCAATTCGCCATTTGCGGTGGTCTCTCGCATGGATTGTGCCTCACTAGTCAGCTGGAAAAGAAGACTCCACTCCTGGCCATGAGGTTGCAGCGAGTGGTTCATTTCTCCATCTTCCTTTTAAAAAATTTTTTTAAACCATTAACTTCAGAATTCAATCCTGAAGCGTCTCCAGGGCAAAGCAGAAAATACATTTCGTGTTTCCAACCACATGGATAGCGGGAGTCTGGCTGCAGCCGCTTGGTGAGTAGCACATCACGCCGCTCCGTCGCCGATTGGGTGCAGCAGCGTGTAGCGTCACATCTGATTAGCGCCGTGCCAGTGAATGAGGCTTGAGTGAGGACTCCCTGCCAGCTCTGACTTGTCTCATTTCCCTTTACTTTTATCCGTCACCACAAATGCCGAGTCTCCCTCCTGAACTAATTAAGTTTGCGTGTGTTTAGACACATTGCCAAATAGGGTTTAGCAAAGCAGAACTGAGCATCTCTTTTTAAAGAGGGAAGGCAGAAAGCTGAAACAAGGCCACTCAGACAGGGAGATAGAGCCTCAGAGATGTGGAACGTCTAGGACGTATTCCAGGGAATCACCCCGTGCTTCCCTCCAAGACTTGCGGTGTAGCTGGTGCCCTTTGCTGCCATGTGGAGATGACACGCTGGGCACGGAAGACACTGGGGCAGTGGTAAGGGAGGTGGTGCTGCTTGCCCACGTTTGGAGGAGTGTGTTGGTGGAAGCATTGCGTGGTAGAAACCCCACTGGGTTCCAGAGGAATTCAGGACAATGAGGTGAGTGCAGCGCTTCCTGACTTAGGGAGCAGCAACTTGGGGCAGGTCCATTCCTAACTCTGCTGCTCCTTTTCTCAGCTTCCTTAGTGATGACAGCTGCCTGGGAAGCAAGCTGCGGTCCTCTTACCCAGTGTCTCGTGTGGTTTGGAGTTCCTGGCCTCTGTTCTCCTTAGCTCGGCTGTTGGTGGGAGACCATACAGCCTTGTTCCTGGCTTCTCCAGCAATGACCTGGGCATTTAGTTTGGCTTCTGTCTGCATGTACAGTTGAAGAGGTGAGGCATGGTATCTTCTGGTCAGGCCTGTCTACTGTGGGTATTTCCAGCGGGTGCCACTGGTAGGTGCCAGGGCACCGGGAGGCACAGTGGGGTGAGCAAGCTGCATGGGGGGTAGTGGCTGGAACAAAGAGGAGGAATATAATCCAAGCCTGTCAAGTGGTGGACATGGGGACAAGGTGAGCAAATAGCCCTGTCAAAGACAGGAGTTGCAATATGTGTGGCACTGTAGCTCAAAGAAACGCACCAGAGGAGGAGCGATTGTCAAGGTACTACTCTCTGCTGATGGTCTCTAGCGCTGTCTGAGTCTGCAGGATTCAAGATGGAAACTCAGCTGCTAAAGGACCTGCGAAGCCTCTGCTTGGCTCGGGGATCTTCAGGGAATGAGGCACTGTGTGGCTGCAGACTTGATTTCACTTGAACGTTGGAGCTTTCTTGGAAGATCACAGAGCTGTTTGTCTGGCCTTCCCTCTGACAACAGGGACCACTAGTCACAAGGAGCTGGGTGCCCAGAAGAGGATACCAAGCATCTGGGAAGGGCTTACGGAAGTTCAGCATGAGTCAAGGTCCTCGGCCATGCCGCCAAAGGCTTTGTCATGGGTGTGGTGCACCATCAGAAGGAGAGTCCCTGTTGGAGGGATTTGGTTGCTGCTGGAGAGAGCCCATTGCGCGAGAGGGCTCAGAAATGGAGCGCTGATCCTCTACTGGCTGCGCTTGGATCAGCCAGCTTTCAGCGCTCGGTGTGTGTGAACCAGGCTAGAGTCGGGGAGACAGCAGCTCTCCTGCCGCCCCTCCCCTTCCCTCTTGTTAAGATGCAATTTCTTTAATGAGGAAAACCTCTTGAGTAGGAACATCACCTTTCTGAAGGCTTGTCCTGACAAGGCAGTTCAAGCCGACAGAGTCGCATATCAACTTCAGCAAATATCAGTCACTCATTACAGAGACTCTTCTCCCCCCCACCCCCCAGCAACACCCCTCGTTCCCAGACAAGGGAATGAATCACACTCCTGCTCTTGAATACATCATGACAAGTCGTGGTTCTAATGAGAGAGGGCCATTCATTCTGGGTGGAAAGTTCCCTGTGTCGACACAGAAATGTTATTAATTAAAGAGAGCTACCTGAAGCAAAAGATGAAAGGAGCACCAGACCTGCCAAGCTAAAATATGAGTGGGGATGCAGCCTCGTTAGGCACACGGTCCTCGGGCCTCCGAGTGCTCAGCAGGAGGATTCCTTTAGCCTGTTGCAAGGAGCTATCTTCCAAGTTTTAACAGCTCCAGGGCCAGATTCAGACACCTGGTGTAGTCTGCTTTAGTGCTTGGACCTCATCCTGCACCTAGGATGGAACTGTCACTAGTGATTAAGCAAATTGCATAGATGCGGCATTGGGTGGTGAGGGTAACGTGCCTCTGAAGGGCTGAGCGAGCCGCTGACTGCAGGAGGTGGTTTTAGTGGAAAGAGGGTACTCGGTGTCTGCCAGGGTTGAGCCCTTGTAACGTAAGCTCTTTAGTGTGGTTTATCTCCTCTGAAATGTCAAATTGCCTCCCTCTGTGTATGGAACCAGTTTACCTGCTCTTAAGAACAATGTGAATTAATCTTGGCAACTGAAGAAGCATTTTTTACTGTGTGTTCATAGCTACAGAGCTGAGATACGGTGAGGTTAAGTGATATGCCTATGGTTGTGCAGGCAGGCAGAGGCAGAGAAAGGAGCTGAAGCCACACGTGCTGAATCTCAGACCTGCATCTTAATATCAAGAGCATCAGTTAATCCTTCTCCTTCCAGTTTTGGATTGTTCTGCGAACACATTGAACATAGGTAAACATGCATGTAGGCTTTGGTCTGTATACCTCCGACATGAAGATGCTTGTACTGCACTTAACTGTGGCTGATCATAACATGCTAATTTATGTCTTTACAGGAAACTACTGCTCAGAAGTTTTTTATTTTCTTAAATAAGTGTTAAAAGGCAAGTACTCTCTAATATAGCGATAAAACACAGTGAAGTGTCTTGAAATGTTTATAGCCCTTGGTGCTCTTCCTAGGTTGCATATTAGTAAATTCTGAGCAGTAAATTACATCATTGCGTAATTTTATCTCACTGTTTTAATTCTTTCTTTGCAAGTTACACAGGCTGGGAGGATGCTTGCTTTCTCAGACCAACTCCAAGTGTGGCAATGGGTTGGTCTTTCCAGCCTTCTGTCCTGGAGGCTTGGTTTCAGATCAGCCTTAGGTCATGAATGAAGGACTGATGGTGTTAGTGTCCCTTGTGCGTGCTGTTCTTTATCACAGGACCAGGAGGGGGTTGGTAGCCTCTGCCTGGGGGAGAAATTGTAGGCAGCCACTGAATGGAGTGAGTGGGACCGCTTGGGTAGCCGTGGGGAGAGGCAGGAGAAGGCGTAGGGTGGGCTGGTTGAGTGGCAGCAGGGCAGGAGATATGTTCAGAGGGTGGCTTTGAGAGTAACAAGAAAGAGCTGGTAACAGAAAGATAACATAGAAATCTGTGTTTAAAAATAATAAAACAATTCCTTTCCAATTAAAATCTTTGGATTAGCTTGTTGTTGTTGTTGTTGTTGCTTTTAGTGCGGATCATTTGGCTGACCAAGCCTATGGTGTATCTCTTCACAGGGTTACATTGGCTGAAGGAGGAGGGTGGTGTGAACTACAGTGCAGGGACGGGACTGAGTATCCAGGGTCAGGAACCTTTCGAGTCAGCTTTGCTGATGGAGTCGTTCATGTAATTACATCCTAAAGTGCTTTGCCAGAGCTAAGCAAGGCAGCCTTGTGAGCATGCTCTTCTCTAGCATTTACAGGGAGTAGCACTGACCCCATTCACTTCTGCGACCCTGCAGTCCAGCTTTTTGTTTTTAAAGGAAATGATATCACTTATGCAAAATGAATTTTGGATTTTAAGATTCCCCCTTTGTACAGTCTTATTTAAAATGAATATAGCACACTTGACTTTTGTTATCTTTCTGCAGCGGTTCCCCTGCAGAAAGGGGAAACGTTCTTGCCTTTGTTTGAAATCCACTGGTTGCATGAGCTTCTGCAAGTTACGTTGTCTGAGATGTGTGAGTCTGGGAATGCCTTTGGGTTAAGCTTTGGACATGAAATCTTTGCATAGGGATCATCATGCAATGGACTATCACCTTCAGGTCTGCTACTTGTCTGGCGCGTCATAGCAAAGACATTTGTCATAGTCAGGGCTGTAGTGGCCACAGATTTATTGAGCTGTGATGCCCGACGCACTCTGGGAAGCACGGACTCTGCTGCCTGGGAATTGGGACCAAAGAAGTTGGAAGCAGCATGAAAAATGGTGGAGAAACTTGGAATAAATTTACAGTGTAGGGGGGAATAAGAGAAGCATTGCATCAGGTACTTTATTTCCAGCACTGAACTGTTGGGGTGGGGTAATGAATGGAGAAGGTGGATTTTCCATCCCTGGGTAACTTAACTCAAGCTGTGTTTGGAAACAGTCACACTGAACTGAATGCAAACAGTTGGTCTCAGTGTCATCTACTCATACAGTAAGGAACCATAATTCCCTCTGCAGCAGGAATTGCTAAGGTGAATTCTGTGTCCAGTGCTATAATGAATTCAGGCAAAACGGTTTCAAAATCAATGAGTCTATAATGGATATTTGGTAAAAAATCACACCCTGGCCTCTGTCTGTATGAGAGAGCCCTCTAATAGCAACTCAATGTCGTGGTTATCCTGTGCCCTGGGGAACTGAAAGGCTGGTTGGCTTGGGGACTACAGAGGATAAACCACTGGAGGGCTGTTTGCCATCTGAGTTTTGTTGTCTGTGGCATGTGTGAAAAATAGGATTAGCTTCACAAAGTATGAAATTTCTTTATTACTTCAAAAAGTTTAATTTTTCTAGCGTTTGATAGCCATAGTGTTTCATGCTGGGGCTAAAATGTCAGCTGTATCCCTTTGGATCCCAGCTCTTCTTACTTCCCAGCCGTTGTGTGTTGGTACCAGCGCTGCCCTCCCAGTGGCTTGGCTGGGAGTGGTGCTCTCATGGCTTCTCTGCTTAGAGAACCCTGCTTGAAAAATACTGCCAGCCTGGGAGCAGCATCCTTCCCCTTTCACTTGCTCTATTCAAGCCTTGTGTAAGTCGGTAGCTTTCTTGAAAGCATTTTATTTTGTTTGCTTGTTTGTTTCCTGTTGGGAGCCATTTTCCTGGATGGGTTCAGTCCCTTTCTTCCTGAAGCTCCTGGCTGGCAAAGACCTACTGGGCCATCTTGAGGTCATCCCTGGTATTTTCCCTCCAGCGTATTCTCATGTGCCTTGTCCAGCGACTCTCCGTATCCTGAGGAGTGGATGTCTGGGTGTGTGCAGGACTCCAGAGGATGCCGGAGCTGCAGACTAGCTTTTTGAGCTGAGTCCATTCCACGTTGGGAGTTGTCTTTTTCTGCGTGTTTGGCCAGGGTGCTGCCCTCAGCCTGGCACCCCGAAGATGGTGTCTTGTGCTCAGAGATTGCTCTGGACCAGGTGTTAGCAATGGCGTGAGGCACGTGGAGGTGGTACTAGAAGAAAAAGCGGAATAGAGGAGTTGGGGGAAAGAAGACTGAGGAAGCAGTGCGATGTGCTGGCAGGGCTCATGCGGGAAGCTCATGCTGCCCAGGACTTTGTCCTGCCTTGGTCCCAACAGCTTTGTCTGCCTCTCTTCGAGCGGGGCTTTCTCTTCCCCTCTGGGACACCCTTTGACTTCCCTCTGTAGGTGCCTCTTCGTCATCTCTAATTTCCCTGCTTCAGTTTTTCCGTCTGGGTGTTGAGCCAGGTCTCGGTGGGGACCGTCGGGGACCCCAGCGTGCCGGGGGCGCCTGGGCACCGGCTGAGTTCAGCTCCTTGTCCCTGCCTGGAGCCACGTGTGTCCCCTGCAAACCGGGTGGAGGGAGGAGGCTGGTGGGAGGTTGCCAAGACCTCTCCTCCAGCTCGCTGTGCTCCCAGCTCTGAAGAGAACTGTTACATTTTATGGACCATTTAGCTTCCCAATGGTGATCCTAATTCTTCACAGCATGTATGTGCCGTTTCTTGGTTATTAAAAGGACCCCTGAAAAGGAGCTGCCCTCTGAGTCAGTGCTCTTCCATGCAGTTAATTGCAGGAGGGTTTTGCTTAGACTGTGAGGCTTAGTATTTCCAAACTCTCCCTGTGCTACGAGGGTGAATTAATACCCAGGTCTCCCCGCAGCTGCAGGGACTGACCCTTGTGTGCCATCAGTAAGCAGGCAGGGGAAGAACGTTTCTGCCAGGAGTAATTCAAACTTGGAATTGCTCTAGAGGAAGTCCACTTGCTTTCTGCATAGAGATCAAGGGCGCTTTAAGGGCTGGCTGGCCAGGTGTCTCAGTCTTTCATCTCTATATCCTTATATTGTGTCACACTTCAGGTGCCAAAATAGCTTCCATTCCTTGGGGGCCCAAGCAAGCTCCACGCTTACTGGGAAAGGAGTGATTACCTTGGACTGACAAGTTAGCCGAAGGATGGATGGCTGCGGTTGCACAGCAGGTGTGAGATGGATGGATGGGAGGAGGTTCAAGGGGAGGTTCTTGTCAAGTCACTGTGGTGTGTACGAGACAACAGAGATGGCAAGCCATTAAGGCTATGTATTTTAGGTGCGAGGGAGCTGCCGAGGTCCCCTGGCATTGCGAAATGCCAAGTGAAGTGTTACTGCCACGCAGAGCGCAGCAGCGTGCCGGAATTAATGAGCCTGGTGTAGGGAGAGCACGCGTGGCTGGTGTGGGGGGTTAATGTGTGCGAGGGCAATAGGCTTAGGCAGGGTTTTGTCATCAGGGTTGCCATGCTTGGGAGGCGCAGTCTAACGGCAAGACCACATGAAAAGAAATTGGAGCTTGCAAGGAGTGCGCTAAAAGTCATCAGTTGCCAACATTTTTTGCATTTGCTGCAGGCCTGAAGCAAATCGCTGGCTTAAGGGGCTCTAAGCACCTGGGTCTTGCACTGGATTTACAGGTAAGGTGAAATTAGGAGGGGGCTAAGTAATTAATTCCTCTTGCTGTGACCAGGATGGGAGATGATTCTGACTTACCACTTCTCCTCAGAAGTTTCTTCAGAAGCTGGTAAGGACTCTGGTTGTGAAACCCGGGAAGCAAAGAGGATCCCTGGGTGCCTGACAATTCCTTTTCTCTGCTGGTTCTTTCTCGCAGGCAGCCTCGGGCTGCCTGTCTCTTTGTTAAGAGAGTGACAGCAATGTGACACCGTGAAAATAATTACTAACAAATCACGGTGGTGACTGCAAACAGCTCGCTGTCTTCAGAGGCATGTCAGGGAGCATTAGAGCAGGGCCGTGGGAGCGGCAGAGCGGCTAGGGGCTCTTTCTCTGCTCTAGGCTGAGGGAAGATCTTCGGAGACCTTTGGCGCCCGCCACCCCCACGTCATTCCCTTCTCGTTGGCTTTTTCTTTCTTTCTTTCCTCCCATTCCTGCCTTTGCCATCAGTAATTAAGCCCATTAATTGCACAGTGAGTTCAGGAAAGCTGAGAATGGTAAGACCGGGCTTCTGCTTTCCCTGGATTCAGCAACCAGCCACAGAGCAGCGGAGGAATTTCTGGAGGGGTGTCGTGGGCAGAAGCACATCCAAGCTGGGTTTCCTATCTTGCAGCCCTTATGTGATGGTCAGGGCAGTAATGTTTATTAGCTGTGTGCCCCTAGGAATTCATGGGCTGCTGGTACAGTTGGAGAATGGCCTGTGTCCTTGTCCTCAGGAGCCTCCAGTCTCAGTGAACCTGAAAGTAGGTTTGTATTTGTGTAGAGTACCATGGCGAACGTGCAGTTGGCTGGTATCTGCAGCAAAAAAATGGGCAGCGGAACGAGAGGTCCTTCCAGGATGCAGTAGGGACGGTGCCGATCAGCGTGGCTGAAGCTGCAGGTGAAGATGATCCTTCAGAAAATAAACAGCGGACAGGTCACGGGTGAAGAAGGTGGTTGGTACCAAACAGAGCAGCTGGGGGAGCCTCTGCAGGGATGAGGCCGCTGTGGCTGTGTTGGAGTAGGGACGCTTCTGCAGAGCTGCACGGACAGAGTCTGAGGGGAAGCTCTCTATAAAGCCTCACATTATATTGCTATAAAGCTCCTCTGAAGGGAGGGTCTAGCAGAGATACCGATAGGAAACTGGAAAGCAGCTGCCGGCTGAAGTGTCCTTCAGCAGCGTTGATAATCAACCCCCTGGGCAACCTTTGAGAGGGGAGCACACAGCCTCCCCTCCTTGTTCGTGGTGGTATTTCATCCTCCGGTGTGAGAACAGGCCGTGCCGTCTGGCAATTACCCGTGCAGAGGATCCCTCTGCAAGGGGAAGCAGAAGGTGCGGGTGGGAGCCCGCTCCCAGGCGCCTGCTCCACCGAGCAGCCCTCTTTCCCATTCCCCTAGTTACTCAAGTGATTTTCCCTGACTGTCACATCTGTAAATAATGTTGCTGGCGTATCTGGCTAGATGCAGAGGGGGGATGGAGAGGGGAGGGCTGGCGCTGAGGGTGGCTGTAACAGCCCCTCTCCCCAACTCATACAATATTTATGCAGGGCTGGGAGTCAGCGGCACTGACCTCCAGGTCGTGCTGTTAAACAGCTTCCGCAGCCCCTGCATCCTAATTGCTGCACTTGTCCTTTGCTCTGGAGGATTTGCTGCTCCTTCTCTCCAGCGAAGCAAATACTAATGGCAGCTTACGCTTGGAGGTGGGGAGCGGTCTCTTCCCCACAAGGAAAAGACGAGCTTGTTTCCCCTTGTGCAGATGTAATTTGCAGCTGCACAGGAACCTGTGCTCAGACCCTGTTATGCGATGTGCCAGGCTCCCCGCTGCTGCCAGCCTGGAGGCTGTGCTGAGAGCCCATGGAGCTCTTGTGCGTGTAATCTTGGGTCACGTATCATCAGAGGGGATGGGGAGGGGGTTTACCCCATCCCACTGGCTCCTTACAGGATTTCTGTCTTCCCCTTAGTGGGGAGAGGGAAGAAGAGGCAATCACAGAAGTCAGTTGAGAGAGTAGACCTGGATGATGTGGTGCCAGAGCGCGGCAGAGACGGTGCCAGGAAAGAAGAGGGGTTCAAACAGCGTCACAAGACAGAATGGCACATTTTCTTGTAGATAAATGATCTGCTTCGGTGAGTGGGAAGAGAGGTGATGCAGAAGGCTGGAGACCCTCTGTGTGGGTGAGGGGCTCCTGCCCCCCTTGCAAGCGGTACAGCCGTGGCTGGAGGTGGAGAGGTTTTTCACCTGGCTGGCAGGGGCTTTCAGCTGATTCAAGTGGTTCAAGAAAGTGCAAAAAATAAAGCTCTTTGATTGCTAGAGTTGCCATGGCTTTCCCCCATGCCGTTTGGCTGGGCTCCGTCCTGCTTGGGGCTTCACGTCGTGTGTCTGTGAGTCCGGTGACCCGACTGGCCACCCACGTCCCTTATCCTGCCTTCCTGAGTTGGCAGGTCCCCTTTGTGACTGGGAAAGTGCTGTTTAGACTGGAGACTAATGGCCTTTAAGTGACATGATTGTATTATGTTAAGTGTCTATAGGCTTTACCATTAGGCGCTAAGCAGTTTATGACTCATAGCAGAGAAGCCCTTGTCCTGAAGAGTTTATACGCTAAATGGTCTGGACAGGCAAGGCATGGAAGAGGCAAGGTTTCCTCCTGCCTGTTGTACAGCAGGTCTAAGGGAAGACTGGAACAGGACGTGCCTTCTCAGTCCTAGAGCAGCGCCTTGCTCTAGGTCTTGCATGCTCTGGTTTCCTGGGGAGAAACACTCCTGCAATGGGAATTGTGCAGTGGGAGGAGAAGCACATTTACTTTTAGCTTAATTTTTGTGCATGTTTTGGTTTTGAGGGGGCTTAGACACGATGTGTTGTGGGTGCATCCATTGCATCAGATACACTCCCTTACTCAGTGCGTAATTACAGTATTCTGCAGCGGACTCTGAACGCTTCCTCTTAAAACAGCTAGTATGCAGAGAACCAGGCAATTTCTAAATTAGTGTCTGTATGAAAGACTTCATAAGAGACCATATAGATGGAGAAAGGACACGCTCTGTGTTTGTAATCAGACTCTGCTGCAGCATGAATCACAGGATAATTGAGAGATCTCTAATCCAGCCCCCTGCTCAAAGCAGAACTAACTTCAAACTTAGATCAGGTTGCTCAGGGTCTTCTCCAGCTGAGTTTGAATGTCTCCAGGGGAGGAGATTCCCCCACCAATCTGTTCCAGTGCTTTATTACCTGCACGGTGAAGAGTTTTTCCTGTTGACAAATTGGAAGTTCACCTGCTGCAGCCTGCAGTCAGGACAGGTGACTTTCACTGAGAACATGCCTGTGCGGTAGATGTACACAGTATCCAATTTTGTACACTCCTATTCATGAGATGCTGTATAATGTCGTATTTAGTAAGCAGACGGACAGTCATAGCAAGCTTGTGTGTAGAAATCTGTTTTTAAGGGCATTTCGTAGTGGGCGACCTCAGCCTTGGAGACTTTCCAGTTTCTCTTTCCTTGGGAGCAGCATGATGCATTTCTGGTGTCAAAGGGAGGTCCACCCAGTCGTCCTCCCTGTCTGGAAGGACTGGTGAGAGCATTTGCTCTACCCCTTCACCCATCTGGAGGGCTCGGTATGGAGGAGTGCAAAGCTGCTGCCTGCTGCACTCCTAACCTCAGCTGAACCCTGGAGCCAGCAAGCTCTGGTTTCCTGCATGGTAATTAAGTAGTTATTTAAAAATCAAAAGGCTCAATTCTGATCTTCCTCTCACTGGCTACTTACTAACTCCGGGTAGAGTTACTCCAGATTTACTCCTACATGCATAGCAGCAGAATCAGGCCCAGTAAATAGACCTATGAATCTTTTTAAGAGAAGCTGTTAAGCGGTAACACATAGATTTATTGTAGCATCATGTGTGTGCAATTGTTGATGAACATCTTCTGTTGGAGGCTGAATACCTGCTGTGTTACAGCCTTGCTTTTAATGTTGAGATAGCGTCTCTGCCAGCATCTAGCTGACGCACAGACAGATACCCATAAAAGGGCCAGATCTCGCGTGGTGTTAAATGCCTTCATGTTTCATTAAGGTTGATGGGAGTGCAAGGCACACAGTGCTTTGCAGGACGAGCGACTCACGACGAGCCACCTGCCCTGTGTGCTTTTTTGGCAGAATTATTTTCCTGGTGTATACATTGCTCTGGTTGCAATCTAGGGTAACAGCCTTTTCCATTCACAGGCTAGCTGCTTGGAAAGCATGGGTGTTGAGATGCTTGCAAATTTCTTAGCGCCCAGCAAAAATTTAGAGAAGAGGGATCTGGCTGTTAGCATATGATCTGTGGTGGGTGTTCAGACATTTCAGCCAGTGCTGCTGTGAGTCCCGAGGCTTGCAGCTTACCTTTTAAGCTTCCTAGGCAGGAATATGCCTGGTAGAGAGAGAAAGCAATGCTGTCCAGAATGGGCATCACAGAAAAAGAAAGGAAGGTCTGAAAGTGCCAGGTATTAGCCTCACTGCTTAGCCTGGGTTTTTTGGCCTCATTACACTAATGAAATTAAAGATTGATGGAAAAAGATAACACACACTCCAGTGAAGGGGTTTGTGTGGCAACTGCTTTCCTTCCTGGGCAGCTGGAGTGGCCCCAGTTATCTTGTGCATCACCACACCTCCCCAGGCCCTGCAGACCCACTGGTGCCTCCGCATGCCTTGGTGTGTGCTCTTCTCCTGCATCGTGTCTCTCTTATTACTAATGGAGCATGGATGCATTTTAGCTGCTGGTCAGCCCTCATTAATATCCAGAGATGACAGGTTGACATTTGTAAAGAAGACTTGCATTGACCTTCATGTTGTGCATCGGTGCGGTTGCCATGCGGTGCCCTGTGCTGGATGCTTCTTCCTGTGCTGCCTCGGGAATGCATTTGTGTTAGCAAGGGGACAGGCTGCTCTGTAACCCTTTGCTGCTGCTGGGAACACAGGCAGCGTGTCTGAATGTCCCTGCATCCCTCTGCCCACCCCAAGGACTATTCCCTGTAGAGCCTCCATCCATCCCAGTGAACGGGACTGGGGGGTGTTGGGGTTGCACTTGTGGCTCCTTGTGGAGGTTGTTATTTAGGTACTGGGATGTTAATGGAAGACAGCTTTATGCCAATAGTGATGTCCCGTCTGCTTCCTTTTCCTGGCTCCTGTCTGGGGATGCAGCAGAAGAAAAGGCTGCGCTGCCCAGGCATCCTGAGCGCTGTCAGTCGCCTGTCTCTCCCCCGACCCACCCCATCCCGGCTTGAGGACTGCTGCAGCCCTCTTGGCAATGACATTTATTAACAGAGGGGGCTTTGAAAAAAGGCAGGCTGCTCCTGCAAAGGCTCCTCGCTGTAACTCCGTCTCCTCCTCTCGCCAGCCCGTCTGAGGCAATGGCTGCTGGTGCTGAAATTCATTAGTGTTTCCTGACAGGCGATGGAGGCTTGCTCTGTCTGTTCCCACTTCCCTGCTCTCATGTCCCTGCTTCACGCATGCTGATATTTAAAGCTGATGTGTGGCTTGTAGGCTTGTTGCACTGTGACAAGTTTGGGGGTGGTTGAGAGAACTGAGAGGGTGGAAGGAAGGCAAAGAGGGAGGAAGATGGGACCTGTCTCAGGGTTTCTGTAAAAGCCCAGGGCTTTTCAGACCTTCTCCAAATATATTGTCTTTCCACAGCTACTGCTTGTGAATTTTAAGTACAGCCATGCTGGGGTCCTGCACTGATGGGGGGCAGAGAGGGACAGTGCCATGGGTATGCTCGGTGAGACCAGGGTGCAGTCACCTGGCAAGGGCTCATCCGGTGGGAATCAAGGGCAGGTGGGCTCCTCCAGCCCCTTTGGCAGGTCTGTGGGGCTGAGGAGCGTGTGAGTGGGGTGCCAGAGGTCTGGCAGGGGGTTCATCTCTCCATCCTTCACTTTGGACAGAAGCATGAGGGGAGACTGGCTCCGCTCTTGCCTCTTTGCACTGAGTGGCATAGCGACTCCAGCACTGGGGAGGAGATGTCTCCCTGCCAAAGCCTTGGATTACACAGGAAAGCTGCTCCAGTCTAACTTGAATTATTGGGATGGGGGAGTTGGGGTTTGGGGGTTTTTTGGAGGTGTGTGTCAGCATGCTTCAATTTCCGCAGGCTGCAGCATGGCTTGGGCTGTGCTGTGTGCCTGGGGTGCTCTGCTCGCACGCAGGTGCTGTGGCATCGTGCTGTCGGAGCCCTCCTGGCCCAGCACGGTGGTTTTGGCAAAGCCCAGCCAGGCTTTCTGCCCCTCTGTGGGATGCTCCTGCAGCCTCAGTGTTTTGGAGCAGGGTCTCACCCCTTTGCATCCCCAGGCCATTGAACGCTGCTGGCTGGGACTTACTGTTTTAACCAAGTTTGGATCAACCTGAGGTCACCTTTTTGGGAGGGTGTGGGTTTACCTACACTGCTTTAAATTCCTAGCTTGGCTCCAGCTCATGCGAGGTTCAGTGCAGACAGATATGGCTTTGCCTGTCATGGTGCTATTTCTCTGCTAAAACATCTTGGGTGCCTTAGCACAGGATGTTATTCCCTCGCTTGCTTTCTCTGTTAGGAGAGGGCACCCAAGCTTTCCTCTTGGCCTGGCAGACATCCCACCCTACAATAAAACAGAGCAGCACCTCTGCGCTGCGTGGTCCAGAGCGATGCCTTGACCAGCCTTGCTTTGAACTAGGGTGCAAGGCTGAGATGGTTTGGCAGCTCCTCTCTTCAGCTACCACCTTGTTGCTGTTGTGTGCTGTTGCATCCCAGCAGCTTCGTTCAGGCTTTCCAGCCCTCCTTCGGCAAAGGATTTCCAGGGCAGGAGCCTGCCTGCCCTCTCCTTTGCAGCCCAGTGCGGTGGGGTCGGCCGGGACACAATTAAAATGTTCTGCATCTCTTACAGCTGAAGGTCTCCAGGGCATGGATTTTTTGGAAGGCTGAGACCGGGTCTATAAAAACCAAGATTTAATGTCCCTTTATCTTTCCCATAGAGGGACTTGTTCTTTTAACTGGCTCAATATCAATACACCCAGTGTGTAGAAAGTGGCCCAATTTCTTTGTCTCCTGACATCCTGAACCCAGAAGCAGATGGACGTTAACCAGCTCTGATTAGTTGGGAGAATCAAGCATTAATTTTTTATATGCCAGGACCACCTGAGTGACGGAAATCAATTATGGCTGCCCCTCCCCCTTCCATATTAATGTGGTGGCTCCGAGCAGAGACGGAGGAACCTGTTGAAATGAGAAACCCCTATTTCTTAGTTTGACCCCCTGGATAATTAGGGTTAAATTGATATGCTATCGCACTGGTGACACATTTTATCTGCCTCTGTTTGTACAAGAGGATACAATAGTGGAGGAAGGACCAATTTGTGCCCTGCTCTAGCTAACCAGACCGAGATAAAAGGTGTCACTAGTACGATAACGTTCTTGCCTCATGCTCCTTTATTGTTGCTCAATTTGCCTTTTTTTTTTTTTTAATCCTGTTCTTTTTCTTTCAATACCCTTGGTCATATTTTAACTCCATGCCATCGCATAATGACGGCCTGCTAAATGTGTGTGGAGATAGGCAACTCTGGCTGACAGCCTTCCCTGATAACCGAATTCCAGCCCATCCATCACTAGGCTGCTCTCCTTAACTTAAGGAAAGTGATAACTAACGCAAGGCCGTTTATCACCGCTGAGCTGTGTGCTTCTTGCCGCCTTGGAGAGAGCCAGCTTCATCGGGAGAAATGCAGCCATGTCACCTCGCCTCCTATTTGCATCCCGTTCATCTCCAGGCCCCATTTACCTTGCAGAGTGGAGGAGCAGAGCTGGATGGAAATCAGAGCCTGGGGTAATGAAAGCTCTCTGAAAATGGTGCGGAGCTGCCATTGCTGACCACAGTCCAAGGAGGACTTGGACTTGCTTGGCTGGTGGAGGAGAGCGTGCTACCTGATGTCACTTGCTCTTCTGCCCAAAGGGAACCTGCATTTTGGGAGCGGGCGGAGGTTGTGTGCTCCCATCTCTGCTGCTGGGAGGACAGACTTTACCAGAGCTGCATCGGAGGCTGGAAAATCCCACAGCCATTTTCAAGTTTCTCTCTATCAAGTGCAGCCATACCTGAAGCCACGGCGTTTGGCTGACAGGGTGGTTTTGAGAGTCAGCTTCCTTCCCAGGGAGTGAGAGCTTCAGTGTTTGGGGAGGCAGCAAGACCGCGTTCAAAAGCTGGAAGGATCATGGGATGTTGAATGCAGTGAAATGTGCCATCATTTTCCTTCTCCCTTACCTGAGGGAGGGCCAAATCCCGAGCTCTTTGCTCAAGCAAAGCTGCCCACAGTGAGCAAGGTTGACTCTTGCAAGAGCAAAAAGCCGTACTGAGCATAAGAGCATGTTTACCAAATGAGCTGGTCAAGCAAATGGTGGCCCTGATAAATGGAGATACTTCCTTACAGGCCCTGACACTTCTATTCCCCAGGAGAGCCACAGATGTGCCTTGTTCACTCCAACCTGGAGAAGATGCTGGAGAAACTCCTGCCTGTTCGCCAGGCTGAGGAGTGGGGGGACCACTGCAGGTGACGAGCTTGGAGCGGGGGACAAGACATTGCAGAGGTGTTTTCCTTCCCGTAGCTATCTGGGGACCTGGTTTCTGTGCAGTGAGAGCCCCTGGTTCCCTGTGCTGGGAGCACTGCGTACCCAGACTAGACCAGACCCACGCAGCAATCCTTCACTGAAGGCAAGCGCATTGAATGGCTGTGTCCCTGCTGCCCTGGAGCCACCAGGCCTGCATCTTCCAGCTCGGGGAGTAGACTGATGCTTTGGTCCGTGCTGCTGACAGCCCGCCCAGGTTACAGCATGAGCATAGGTCTTCTAGTGCTTGAAAAACTGGGTGAAGTCTCTCTGGTGCTAACGTGAAATGAGGGGAGCACAAGCACAGAGGGGGAGGGGGAATATCCTTAGGTCACACGGCTTCACAGGCAGTTTCTGGGGTTGTTACTTGTTTGCAAAAATGGGTCATTTATTTAGTTGACATATTTATTTGGAGCATTTATTTTCTCCAATTAAAGACCCACTGTCCAGTGCCCAGGGCATACTGCCATCAGTCTCAGGGTGGAAGTAGAACCAGACTGTCCAGTTTGCTGGGCCTTTTGGTCCCACAGGGATGGAAGTGCTTTAGGTGTCATTCATTGCACTGGGTGGTTAGCTGTCAATTCCTGTGGCTAACAAGAACAATGCTGTACTCGCTTTGTCGGGGCCCTGTCCAAATGTTAGGTGAATTGATAATTATTCCTGTAACTGGAGCTAGGCTGAGACCTGTATTAATGAAAACCTCTTGGGTTGGGTGGAGAAACTCAGCTTTTAGTAACGTACCTTTTGCTAACTGCTGTCATCAGCCTCTCTAGTTAAATATGAGCAGTCTAAGAAAGGCTGAGCTGATCACGTGTCTGTATTTATACCAGTCATTCGTTTTAGATGGTTCCTTTTCTTGTGATCTTTTTTGATTTGGGCACCAGTAGAAAGCAGCTTTCCTAGAGAAAGAGCTTTCTTAGCATTCTGGTTGAGGCTGGTGGGGTCTGTTCAACTATGGGATGTCATGGACATATGTGTAATGGCTGTAAAATGCATGGACCAGGCTGCTATTTATGTGACGGCTATGCAATTGCGAGGAGTGACTCCAGGTGGTTGATTTCAGCACGATGGTGCTAGCATCAGATGAGCCGTGCCCAGAGATGAGACCATGCTGTCAAGTCACATTGCTTACCCTGCAAATCGCCGTAGCCCTGCTGCTTGCAAACTCGTTCTTTTGACAGGCTTCCTGCTTTCAAAGAGATTCCTCTGGACCTCCTTATTCAAATGTGTTTGTATGACTTAAATTATTGCTCCTAAATGATGACATGTGCATCTTTTCAGGACCAGGCATTTGGTTTTGGCACAGGGAGTCTATTCCTTTCTTAGCCTAAGCAGGGCTCACAAAGCCAGTACACTGGTGGGGCCCAGTGTGTGCTGGCTCCATCAGCCACATATTCCCGGGAGATTCCCCTGGATGTGTTTGCCAGCTTCCTTCCTTTTCTTCCCATAGAAATGGAGGCAACACTAAGACCAAACCACTCTGGTACTGCACTGCCCTGAGTCTCACATTATCTGCAAGTGCATTATCTGTGTCCCTCCTTCATCTCCTTACTTGGGAAACCGCTTGTAGGTCTGAAGAGATGCTGCCCTGTTCACCAGAGGGTTTGGAGCTGGGCTGAGCACTCAGGTACTGCATGGGGTGCTGATGGTGCACCCCAGCTCAAGGCGGTGTATCTAGCTTGTATCCACGTCTGACCAGAGCTTGTTCCTGAATTTCAGCCTGGAGTCTGAAGTCCAGTCTGGATTATTCACTCTTTCCTCTATGGAGTGTGGGAGAAGACTTTGCCCTGGACATGGTCTGTGCTGGGATGTTTGAGCAGCTGATGCTAGCACTCGCAGCTCTTCCCTCCTTCCCTACAACCTCCCCCTACAGCCTGCAAGTGCCCGAGGAAGTTGTGAGATTCCCCACCCCCCTCTGTTTGCAAAAGCCGATTTCTGGGGTTGTGGCTTTTAACATGCACAAACGGCTCTAATTTAGTCATTTATTTAGTTGACATATTTATTTGGGATGTTCCTTTGCTTCAGTTAAAGATCCTGTGACCAGTGCCCCAGGCGTGCTCAGCAGTACGTGAATGAACAAGATCCATCAATTACTCTTGATCAGATCAAACCGGCCGGGGAAAACTCACATAGCTCATCTCCCTGCACAGGCTCGGCTGGAGCCGCACGGCTTTGCGACAGCCTTCCCCGTCTGAGGGGCACATCGTAGCTCCCCTGCACACACACTGGGGTCGGCACAGTGTGGGAGAAACAGCTTTCCACATCCTGGGGTCCTGCTGTCCCTTCAGGCAATCCACCTCCCTTAGCGGTGCCGTTTTGGTTTGTGAGCCCTGTTCCGGCAGCTCGCTGTAGGAAGGGAGAGGCTAAATAGGTGTGCTCGCAGCTCTGGCTGCTGGTGCTCAAACCCATAGCGAGACCGTGTGCAGCACCTTGCATCTTCAGAGTTGCGACTGCTCTCTTCTTTCAAGCACCTCCTTGGAAAACAGCCTCTGCTTTCTTAGTCCTAAAACGTTGGTCCTGCAGCATTACTACCCGAAAAATGAATGCACTGGTGCCTCCTTCCCTCCCTCATGTCTCATTCAGTGTTTTAACCGTAAAGGCCAAATGGAAAAGCACCAGGGCATGACAGGTGAATTGTCAGTCCTTCCGTCTGCCCTGTAAGCCACTGGCTGAGCAGGATGGTTTTGCAGGGATTTGTGATGAGTTCACTTGGCTAAGGACAGCCTGGATGCTCCAGTCGTGTTTGTGTGTTAGCCACTGTGGAGAAGAGCTGCATGCTGCACTTGCATACAGCTCCTGTTCGAAATGTTCAGTCTGAAAGGTGTCAGCAGCCTGGATGTGGCTGGATGTATATAAGCCTTCAGCCAAGCTGTGCTCTCGTGAGATTTTTTTTGCCAAGAGCTACAGTCGTTCTGATGTGCAGCGTGTTACAGCAGACTTGAGGGTCTCTTCCATCTCAGAACGAAATGCACTTAAGAAAACAGAGTTTGTGTTGTCAGGACACTGATTGAATCAAACCTGCTCTCTCTTCTCTCTTACAGGTTACCAGGACAATGCCAGTACTTAGGGCTGCCGGTTGCTGATTACTTCAAACAGTGGATTAATCTGAAAAAGGTACTTTTGTGCAAACTGCCATGGTCCCCGTCTCCCTCTCTCCCCCCTCCACTTGTCCTTCTCCTTTCCTCTTTAAGGAGGTGTCTAATAACTACTGCTGTTTTGCATTGAAATGAGTTATTTTCTCAGAAGCTGGGCTGAGCGAGTCCTCTGGCTGCCTATTGTATCTCCTCTAATAGAGTCTTACTGTACTTGATGGGATGTGTTCTGCAGCTGGGGAGAATCCCATTGTGGCAGGCACAGTGCAGTGTCTCCGCATAATAGTGGGACACGGTGAGGCCCCTCCTCAGCGAAGGTTGTGTTGGCCCCAGTGTTGCTGACTCTGTTTTGTTTTGCAGCCATATAAGGCTCCTAGGAGCTCAGTTCCCTTCAGATCAAATTCTGGTTGATAAACATGTGGAAATATTCCCAAATAAAAATCAGTATTTCCCTTTGTGCTGTGGGGAAGGGGAGCAGCACGTCCACCTAAGAACCGAGTGGTCACTTTGCAAAGCAAAATACCTTGGACTTTACTGTCTGGTGCCTTGTGTTGTTCCACGCCTTCTCTGGGTGGTTAAAGAGCAGCCTGCTGTGCATCCGCAGGGTCTCCTGGCACAGCTGCTCCGTCTGCACAGAAAAATGTGGTGATGCCATAAGCCACAAATCGAAGTGGGAAGAAAAGAACAAGTGTGATTACAAGCAGTAGCAGGGTGAGGGGGGAGGCTGGGGTCTGTGCATAAGAGAAACTGGGGTGGCCCTTCTGGTTAAACCTTTGGATGGGTAAGATTCCCTTCCCCCATCCAATTTAATGTTTTATTTGGGTTTCTGTGCCTTTTCCTGATAATTAGGGGTCTCGGTAAGTGGAATTTGCTTGTAAACAGCTTGTTGTACTTGTGGGCTTTTCTTTTGTTCTTTTATTTATTTATTGTTTTAAATGGAAGCATGAGTGACAGGCTGAGCGGCCGCAGAAGGACAATTTGCATGATCTGTTCTGTCAAATAGGGTAGAACATGAACTTAACAAGGGATGCTGGCAGCACATTCCCGGCTGAACTTGTCAAAGGGTCTTGTATTTCCCTGCTGTCAGAGCAAATCTTTTGGCTGATTGCTGGTCCTTGGTAAATGAAATCTGAAAGCACATTGGGGCATTCTGCAGTTCAGTGACCATTAATGATCGCCATTTGAAGTTCACTAAACTTCCGGTGAATGGATAGCAGCTATATAACCAGCAGGTTGATGGCTGCAGAATAATAATATTAAAAAAAAAAAAATCCCTATGTACCATGATGTTCGCTAAGAAGATCCTCCTCTGGGCCTCAGGGTGAATACGGCTTTTTCCCATAGTTTGAGGCTCCTGGATTTAGCGTGTTAGGAGCTGGGATTCATCGTAATGTGGACATCCAGGCAAGTGGCTGTTCTTCAAGATGGGCGTTCATGTATTGGGCTTCAGCAAGTACTGTGATACTAAGTTAAGGGCTGGTGAGCATCCATGAAGTACCAAGCGCAGAGCTAAAGGCCGGAGGAGGAGGGAAGCTGTTGCAGTGAAGTGTTCCCCTGCCCAGCTCTCTGAAGGGGTAGCAGGCTAAGCACGTAGGATGGGGGCACGTGGGTTGGGGTTGTCCTCCTCTACAGATGTGTTACTCAGAAAGTAAGGCTCTGATCTCCCTCAGATCTCATGGGGAGGGGATGTGCGGGAGAAATGTTTATCTTCCTCCAACACCTCTAATCCCTTAAAAATCTGAAGTTTTTCTGAGTCTTTAATATCTGATGCCCTGTGACACGCAGGGTGGTTCCAGGGTTCCTGCGTCCCCCTGGGAAGTGACCCCGGTTGAAACGGAGAGCAGGGACCTCTCCTGTCCAGTGGCTAAAGAGCTGCCTCCCCTGGGGCTTGCTCTTACCCCAGGGTGAGGATCTTTCCACGCCACTCACTGCCCTGCTCTCTGGGGGTGCTTGTGGGGGAACCGCCTGTGTGTTTTCGTGAGAGAGGATTTCCAGCCTAGATAAATAATTCCGGCCAAGCAGCCAGACCCAATGGCACCTCAGTCTTTTGAGTGAGCTCCCAGTGTGAGACAAATAAGGATGGACAGGTATCTAGCCCCCCTGCTCTTCCCTGCATAGCTTGGGTGGCCCCTTTTCCGCTCCCTCTGGCATGTTCCTGACTTAGAAATACCTCCTACGCTGAGTCTGCCTCTAACCTGATCCATGAAGTGAAGGTGTTGGGGGTGGTGGTGTGAAACTGCTAATTTCTAGGTGACGGATAATACAGAGACTTGGATGTTTCAGGTGTCAGGAAAACAGTTCATGTGAGTGTAAATGGCATGTGTGACTGAGAGCGGTTTCCTGCAGGATGGCCCCACTTGCATCTGCCGTCTGTCCTTTGGGTCTCTGCTTGTGAGCAGTGATACCAAGAGGACCCTACTGAGTTAGGGAACTGCTGCTGCAAATACAAGGCAATGCAAAAGAGTGGGATTATGTACAGAAAGGTGCGTGCGTGGGGCAGACGTGTTTGTGTACCTGTGTGTAGAGCGGTAGCAACAAAATATGTGCCACATTCCCTCTGCCCAGGCACACACGGCTTCAGCTCCTCTTTGTCTCCGTTTTGTATCATCTGAAGAAACAGTCCTTGTCTGTGCTGCCTCTGCCAAAGCGTGGGATGCTCCAGAGCTCAGCAGTCCCTCTTCCCGAGGTGGTGAGACGGTCTTTCCCAGGGTTCATTCCCCAATAAACTCCTTCCCTTGTCACTTCTGTGCTACAGGAGCAGTTGAGGTGAGCACCCTGTGCCTCCAGGCCTCTTTCAGAGTATCCAAGACTTGCCTCTCAAGCAAGCTGAAGATGGGAGTCAGCCCCTGCTAGCTGCCACACTTGTGTTGCCCCAGGAAGCCTTTTTGGATTGATCTGGCTGTGCAGGTGGTGGTGAGCTCCACACCTGACTGCTGCGACGGTGGCCACACTGTCTTGGGATCTGTGAAAAAGCTTTCTGTGGAGGACAAAGAGGGGAAAAGCTGCCTGTGCACTTGACCGCGTTTGCTGAAGTTTTACCTTGCCCTATGCCCCCCCCCCCAGCCTGCTAATGCATCCCTTCCGTCAAGCCTGATCGGTGTTTGCTGACATTTTTAATGTCACTGAGCGATCTTGTATCTCTGGTGAACTGTCAGTGTAGAGCTGACTTGGGGCAGAGAGTTTATCATGTTCTTCACTTCGATTAGCTCAGCCTTGTGGGAGGGCAGCAGAAAGCAGAGGAGGCTTTCTTTGAATGCTGCAACATTTCAGATATCCCCCTAAACCATCTCGATAGACGAGCCACCATCCCGTCTGCCAGTTCTCCTTATGTGCCTGTCATGTCGATCCACAGAGGCCCCGTGGATTAGGACTGAGGTGCAGAACCTGAGCTACATAGTTGGAGCTGGATGCTCAGGATGAAAATAGCAGAGTGCTTCATGTCAAGAGCGAGGGGCACCAGTGGAGAAATAGGTGCAGAAAGCAGGAGGCTGTGGGTCAAGATTTATGTGAAAAGGAAAGCTGCTGCAGCTAACAAGCTACAACCAAGCTGCTGCCCCAAGAGTATCCTCAGGTAGCCTGGATAAATTCATTAGTGCTTATTCTAACACAAGAATCGGCTCTCCTTCGTGCTCCCTTTGCTCTTTTGGGAGCCTCTGTGGTTTATCATTCCAGGTCCCGCTTGAGTTAGCAGCATGGTCAGTCCCGTGGTGGATCCTCACCCTGCGGGGATGGAGCCGGCGCTGTGTTAGGCTGAGGACACGGTGCCTGCGATCGCAGGGTGGCCAGGAGCCTGGGAATGGGAAACACGGTGGGCAGTAGGAGTGCCAGCACCACTGGGTTGGGAGCACATCACGGAAGGGAGAGCAGTTTGATGGAGGGAGGAGGTGGAAGAAGCTAGATTTTCCTACAATTAGCTTGTGCAAGAAAAACATTAGAAGGATGATGAGGGTGTCAAAATGGCCAGACCAAAGGTCTAACCCAGCTCCTCTCCATGCCAGAGCCAGTGGCTGATGATTGCAGGTGTAACAAGGAGAGCATGATTCAAGTCAGCTTTCTCTGGTTCCCAGCAATTTTCAAGGATTGAGAGCTGGTGGCTGTCTCCAGACCACTGTGTCTAGCACCCACTGTTTTTACCACGTCTGTCTACCAGAAATTTGTACATCCTTTCTGAATCTGCTCATGCTTTTGGTTTCTACAGCATCCTGCAGCGATGAGTTTTGCTATTTAATTATGCCTTAATTACACTCTATTTATTTATATGCTGTGTGAAGATGCAGGTCCTTTCGTTTCGTTTAAACCTACTGTCGGATCATTTTCTTGTGCCTAGGTCTTGCATTGTGTGAAAGAGCAAACAAGTGCTTCCAGTTCTTCTCCCTTCTGTTAATCTTGACTTGAGACCTCTGCCATCCATACTCTTGCTTCAATTGTGTCTTCCAGTGCAGCGTAACTTGTCAGAGGGCTGGCACAAACGCACTTGCAGGCTCTGTGGCTCTAGAATTGGGTTGTGGAAGCTGTTTTTAACACTGTATACGCTATCCTGATCTTCCATTTCTTCTCTGGATGTTATGCAGTTAAAAGATAAGAGGAGAGTTTTATGTAACCAGTAAAGGTTTGTTTTATTCCTTGTTTTTCAAATGATATTTTATTAATTTTTAAAAAATACAATCTTCACACCCATCACAGAGCTGCCCCTTTCTCAGGACAACTGTCCTGGCATGTTTGACCATCTTTGATTTCTTCTCCCAGAGGGCAGCATGTCTTTAGATACGTTAATAGTGGTTGCTTTAGAAGTGACAGAAAACTGGTCCTAGTTTGACATCCTGCTGAAGTCCAGGAGAGTTTTTATGAAAGGCAGGGATTGAATGATGTGTGTGGAGGAATGCAGCTTTCCTTCTCTGGGCATCACGAAACCGAGTTGACGGAGCCTCGGGGAGCACAGCGTGACCATGCTGGGGGTGACATGGCTGCGTGCAGAGCTGGCCTTTTGCAGGCCCAGCCTTTATTGATCTGTAGATACTTGTAGTTGGAAGCAAACTGTTAATACACACGCACAAATGTTTTAAGGTCACCTACTCACACTGTGAAATCTGACAGAGGAAGCATGTAATAGGATGTTTTTGTTAATATTTGGCAACTAGAAATAAACACATCTTAAAACAAACAAAGATTTGCTAACAGCTTTTTGTCTCTCCTCTGAATTAACAATTCCTTCTGCCTTTGGGGTGGGAGGAGGAGCTCTGAGTGCTTCTCAGGCACTTGGTGCTGAAGTGTCTTGAGTGCTTTGGATGAAGAACATTGAAATGGGTGCAACTGAGAAGCGGTTTATTTTTTGGCCTGTATGCCTGGAAGTTGCTTTCGTGAGGTCTAACTTCTTGAGAACTTACTGTGATTGTTATCAATTGCCTGTTTATTGAGTTACTGGCTGTAGGGGAATATAAAATGCCTAGTAAGGTAAAAATTACAGAGGAGGACTCCTCAGGCAGAGTGCTTCATGGCCAAAGCATCAAGCACATGAATGGATGTTGCCACTTAACTGCGAAGAGCTGCTCATATACCCGCAGTACTCGGTGCTTCGCTGGTTTGCAGCATGGGTGAGTGCTCTGAGACCCTGTCACACCTTCCTTCAGTGGGAGCTGTGCTTTCCTGGGCTCCTCACCCCCAGCTGCGGAGCTCTTGGCTTTGGAAAGTCTCTCTCAGAAGGCAGGAACGGGAGAGGTTGTGAAAGGAAACACAAGGAGAAGCGCAACTTCAGCGTTAAGGGGAGTAAGAGTGTCTTTTCCATGGAGAGTAGGAAAGAAAAGTGTCTGTGCAATGGCATTGGTTCATAGTTGGAAGAAAATGGAAGGAATTGCTTATAACAGCAAAATGACTGTGTTTAATAAATACTTTGCTCTGTATTTACAGAAAGGCAGAGGATGCCGTATTGCTGAGCAAGAGGTTTGCTGTTACAACACAATTTTCTGATAAAATTAAGTGGTGGCTTTCGGTTGGCATTTTGCATAGCTGGTTTACAGGAGTTTTAAAGAGCTGGCTGAGAAGCCCTGGACTGTTAATAAGTCTATGAACATGGGGGAAGTTCTAGAGGACTGGAAGAAAGCTAATGTTGTACCAGTAATTTAGAAGGGCAAATGGGATGACCAAGGAAGTAATTATAGCCCTATCAGCTTGACATTAATTCTGGGCAAAGTAATGAAAAGCCAGATATCATAGTTGATTAATAAAGAATGAAAAGAGGGTAATATAATGCCAATCAATGTGGATTTATGGAAACTAGATCTTTTTCAAACTAACTTGATATTTTTTTTATGAGACTACATGTTTGGTTGATAAAGGTAACCATGTCAATGTAATATACTTCTGGAAGGCATTTGACTTGGTACCTTATGACATTTTGATTAAGAAACAAGAGTGATACAAAATCAACATGGCACACATTACATTGATTAAGAACGAGCAAACTGACAGCTCCTAGCATTTAATTGTAAATGGATAATCATCATGGAGTGCATGTCTTCCTAGTGGGGTCCCACAGGGATCTATTTCTCAGACCTCTTGTATTTAACACTTTTATCAATGCCCTGAAAGAAAACATAAAAATCATTTTTGATAAAGTGTGCAGATACTGCATCCAGGAGGCGGCTGCTGTTGGATTTATAAACAGGCAACGGTAAGTAGGAGCAGAGGGGCTGGATCATCTCTTTCTTTGGGACTGGTTTGACCGGTATGGGATGCTGGGTCCCATCTCTGCATCGGAAAGGATTCTGGAAACTTGAAGACTGGACGAGAACTGCGAGACCCATGGGAACACTCGCCATGCAGTAAAGACCCTGGGAGCCATTTAGGGTACCGGAGAGAAGGGTAAGGGAGACTTGGCTGTTGTCCCTAAGTATCTAAAGGGAGAGCCAAAATGTGGCGAGAGGCTCCTTCAGTCTAGCAGACAAAAGCATAAGCAGTTCCAGTGCCTGGAAGCCAAAGCGAGGTAATTCAGGTGCAGATTTTTACAGTGAGGGTAATTAACTATTGGAACAACTTACCGAGGGCTGTGGTGGATTCTCCAGCTCAGGAGGGAAGGTTTTTTCCTAAAAAGATCAGCTCTGGTTCAAACAGGAATTAATTTGGGGCAGCCTCGTGGCCTGTGCAGGTCAGGCCAGCCGATCGCGGCGGTTTCTTCTGCCGTGATAATCTTCGACTGTCCGTCTCAGCGTAGCTCTGGCTGCTCCGTTCCCTTGCGGTGAGAGCACCCTCGAAGGCTCCTGACCTGGGGGAACGTGGGTGGCACGAATGCCAGGAGGCTGGGGACGGACGGGACGGCATCCCGGGGAGCGCGGCACCGCTGGCACGGGCAGGGGAGCCCTCCTGCTCCAGGGGCTGGAGCGCGGCAGCCGTCCACGACTTCTCCTTTAAATCTGTCGTGCAGCTGTCTGAACTCTGAAATTTCTTTCACTCTCTCCCTCGCCTTGTTAACATGTGTTGCCTTTGGGGTAATCAGGGAAAAAATATTATGTCCTTTTACAATTACCGGGTTTTGGAATATTAAAATGTCTCTCTGCATCGGCAGTGTTATTTTGATTGGTATTCTAACCTTTGACTAGCCCATAAAGCGAGCCGCTCTTCAAGCCAATATTGCAGGACTGAAATTTAATTCCGAAATGATTCCAGATAATAGGGAGACAGATAATATATGCATGAAGGATATTATGTTTGGACTAAATGCAGCAGGGCCAGGGCTTGGGAGTTGAATAATAGCCCAGAGTGAGTTATAATCTGTGGGACAGAAATACCTTACTGTCAGGGCCAGGAGAGGAACTCTTAAATCAAAGGGAGGGCGACGAGGAGGGAGTCGAGGATAGTCATCTCAAAGGGAAAGGGCATCCAGGAGAGGCCTTAAAGGAGCAGCCCTCTCTGTCCCGCTGCAGAGGGACCCGTCCCCCCATTCTTATTTAACAAGGAGTGCGGAGCAAAAACACATTTCCAAGGAAAACCACCAAGCGGGGGGGTTGTGCTGGGAAGAGAGGGTGAGTGTCTGCAAGTTCTTGACAGTCTTTTCCCTTTCCTCCTCCTGGTCTCATTAGAAGGGGATACAGGGTGGGTTGATGCATCAGACTTCTTCGCCTTGGTTTCCCTAGAAGCTATAACCAGATGGACCGAGGGGCTGTTGATGCGGGTTTGCAATATGCACTAAGGTAGGGTGCTCACATAACGCGGAGTAACCATTGGGGCTGGTTTTGGTATCCACCTTCGCATAAAACAAAGGGAGCGAGGCACGGCGTGCGGGCTGCGTGGCCAGTAGTCGTTCAGGGCTCTGCTCTCCCCTCCTCAGCCTGGGACTGACTGGCGGGCAGGGTTGTCTCCCTCCCTCAGAGCTGCTGCCCAGGCTGCTGACTGGAGACACAGGGTAGGAGCATCCTATGTGACAGCTACGTGCAAATTCAGTGCCTTTTAAATACTGGAGGCTTTAAGAAGCAACACCCCTTTCTGGGCTTTCTGCCCCAGGGAAGGAAACTTGGGGTTTTTGCTATTTGCTCCTCTGCAAGTGGCACTTTGTGCTTTGCCGGCAGCTTCCCAAGCATGGTGGAGCAGTCAGCAGGGTACTTTTCACTCTGCAGTAGCTCAGCCCCATAACTTGAACCTGCTGGGCGAGGCATTGGGAGTTTTTCTGTAGCCAGACTTCGCAGAGCACTGCGGAGTACCGTGCCGGCAGCTGTCCCAGGAGGAGGGGAGCTGAGCAAGCAGAGATGGAGAATGATCTCTGCTGCTGGGGTGACACAAACCCATGTCGATATAACAGGCTTTGGCTCAGTGGCACGAGCTTATAGTTTCAAAGTAATGATCCCAGCCTCGCATTTCATTTCCTTTTCTTGCGGTCTCAGGAGCTGGTCTTGCTACAGCTGAGAGGGGCTGTAGACGCAGCCTGGAGGCTTCACTGGTTTTGGATGACTTGAGCGGTAACATACGTACCCATCCCAGGAGGGCAGAAAAGAGCAGTGCCCATCTTCGCCTAAATCAAATGGTTTTGTGTGTTTCCCTCTCCTTTGGCTTTTGTTGGTGGTTTTTTTTGTTGCATCCTAAAAGCACAGGAGCAGTTTTCTGTGGAGCATGTGTCTGTATGAACTGTTCTGGGAGCAGACAGGAAAGATGTGATCCTCAGAGGGTTAATGTAAGTTCTTGGTCTTGGTTCACCAGAAAGCAGCTAAGTTTCCTGGCTTGCAAAATAGCAGATTAGTAATTCCTTTTGGCCATAAAATCCACAACAATGTGAAAGAGCACCCTTTTGCTGCCAAACTCATGCCAAGCAGAAGGCTGTGGGCTGGGCACATGCAGCCTGTTCCTCGCTCACTGCCATTTCGACTCTGCTGGGTGGGTAAAGACAACCTGAGATGAGGTCCTGTTATGTGGAAGCCATTTAGAGCTACTCCAGTGCAAAGGGGGCACATCAGTATTTTGGTCCTATTAACAGCAAGCTCCTCCTGGAACTTCCTTCCATCCTTCCTTCCGGTAGCTATCCTGCGTGTGTTTTAGCATGTGTTCGTCTCATGGCATCTCACACACGGATTAACTTCTTTACTATCAGGGGTTCTCCTACACTCTCTTTTGCTAATACATATTAAAATTGCAGTAGGTGCATGTTAAAATCTCGGCTATTTTCCTGGACAGGGTGCTTTGGAGCCTTGTTTTAGCCTTTGGAACAAACCAGTTTTGCATGCTGCACTCAGGGAGGACCTGGCACAGGTGGAGAAAACCCAGAAGGGAACAGAAGAAGGGCCAGAGAGCTGGAAGATGTGACCTCCAGGGGAAGATGGAGGGATCTGGGATGTTCAGCTTAGAGAAGACTAAGCGGAAATCATTCTTGGAGGAATGAAAATGCTCAGAGGAGGAGAAAAGTTTATTCTGGATGGTTGTGGTGGACAGCTCTTGGTCATGTCCTTACCTGCTGCGAGGAGATCAGTACAGTCCCTGTGGATGAAGACAGGGATGTGGGAGCTTTAGCTCTTGAGATTTTCAGAGTTTAGAAGAATATGATGGGGATGGTTTGGGTCGAGCTGGTCCTGCCTTGAAGCAGACGGTGTGGGTCATCACTTCTCCCTTCCTACTCTGTTTGCTGTGACACTTTCTGCTCCCTTGCACTTGGACATAGACTGTCTGCTTTCCCTGGGACACGTTGCTGAAACTCAGACCACCTGAGCAGGGAAAGAAGGGGTGGTTGCCTTGAGTGCCACGTACAGTCTCCACTCCTCTCCTCATGCCATCCGCCCAGATCAGGATGTTTCTACTGGGGAAATCCCAAGGCAGCCTTTATTATTTGGCAGCACCTTCAGGCTCCAGCAAGGACCAGGGCCTCCTGGTGCCACGCGTGGTACAGAGGGCTCTCGAATAAGGCAGGAAGGTGGTGATTCAAGAGAAACTGAGGAACACAATTATCTTGCTTGGCCCCATGCAGCCTGCAGGTACTGGACAAAGCAGAGAGTAGAATTTGTTGTTTTTGTGCTTTTTTTAACCAGTGCAAAAGCTTTGCCTTCTAGATGAAATTGTAAGCAGTGGTTCGCTGAGTGCACTGCAATGGTTGCTTTACTGAAAGCATCCTTGTCTATGCAAGTGGTTGGAGGCAGGTTGGCGTTTGTGGTTCTACATGCCGTAGCCTGCAGGCGAAAGGCGGGGAGGCAGCTGCTCAGACCTTGCGTGCTGCTCTTCCTGCTGAGTGCCATATTGCTCGGCTGCCCCTCGCTGTGCCTGCGCTCCCCTTGCTGGGGGATTTGAACATCTGTCCCCTGCACCGAGGAGCCTCCTGGTTCCCATCTGGCTGTGTGTGCACTGCTGCTGAGGTTAAACATACTGCTCAGACCTTTACACAATGAGTCTGGTTGCTGCTTGCAGGTTGAGGAAGGAGCCACGCTGGCTCTCCTGGTCCTGCCTGTTTATGGGGCAGTGTGTTGTAGGTGCCAAAGACAAAGTTTTGGAAAGAGCATTCGAAAGCAAGCAAAATAACCCACAATGAAATCTAAGCAACTTGTGCTTTTGATAAGAAATCTTTCTGCAGTGTCAAGGTTATGCAGGCTGAAGTGGCCTGATGGTCCCCATGGTGGGGTCCGGATGGGCAGGGAGTTGCTCCAGGGCTGGTCGTGGTGTGACTGGGACCTGTCAGCTCGATGCTTGCTGTAGCTGGGGGTAACGGTGTGTACAGGGTGACCACAGCATGGCTGATGTGCCACATGTTTGCATCCAGACTTGCCCTGTAATGTGCCCTGGGCATGGCACCCCAGGAGCAAACCAGGGAAACCATAAGGATGGTCAGAGTTAGGCCCTCGATCTCCCAGCAAGTGGGTTTCCTTCTGGCACGGGTCTGGCGATTCACCTGCACGCAGGACCGTGGCCGTGCCTGTGGGGCACCGGCGCTGTTGGCAGAAGCTGGGGGCCTTCAATCTCACATGCCTGCTTATGTGAAGGTGTGGGCAGCCTGTGTCCTCCCACGTCTCATGCGTACTGCAGTCAGCCGGAGAGCCGGGAGCCTTCTGCGTGCCCTGGTATTGTGAGAGGCAAGCCTGACCCCAGGCCTGACACAGCTCCCCACGGCCGATACCAGAGCAAGGCAAGAGGAGAAGGGATTAGAGACAGGGCATGTTTTACAATAATCCTGCAACGTGTGCTGCATTCCAGGCCAGGAGGAGCTGGAAGGCGAAGGCGCAATGCGTGAAAGATGGCCTTTCCCAGAGTCCTGTGGGTCAGGCGAGGGGCAGAGCATCCCTGCATCCCAGCCCTTCAGCTGGAGCTTTAGGTGGGTACCAGCACAGCTGCCTAGTTCCTGGGAAAGGAGCTGTGTCCTCTTTTCTCTGCATTTAAAAGACAGGAGCTCCACGTAGGAGCATGAAAACAGCCCTGTGTAGTTCTCTGGGGAGGAATGAGGGGTTAATCAGATTTTCTAGCCTTGGGGATTAAAACATTAACTGGTTTAGTCCTCATTGTCCTACTGAGCCAGCATGGCTACAAGAGGGAGAGTGACTGCCTGCCACCTCCACCAGCAGCGGCAGGCTGGTAGCAATCGGCTTGCCAGTAAGTGGAAAGAGCTTTTTTTGTATAAGGTGTTCCTGGTGCCCTGTGCTGAGCATGATGCATTATCCTGCTGAAAGGGATGGGACTTTGCTACTGCTGTCTTTGCTGGGAAAGTGTGGGTGTGCAGCCTCTGCCCCACTGCACAGAGGCATACTGTGGCTTGGCTTTTGCTTCTCATGGGCTCAATATAAAGCGGGAAGAGATGCTGAACTGGGAGGTGGGAGATACCGTAGTGGAATTTGTATATTAATAACTTACAGTGCTTCACGCTCATTAAATTAATTAATTAAATCTCTCAGAACCCCAAGGCTACTAAGCAAGTTGATTTCAGAGTTGGGATTAAAAATCTCCTGCCGCCCTTCCCCCAAGCTGGCACAGCACTCCTGGCTCCATCCTGGCTTTTGCTCTCTCCACTTGGAGTTTTCCTTGCTTGAGCTCTTTGCCTGCAGCCCGTGGATTGGATCTATCACAGCGGCTTGCTAAGAACTGGCCAGAAAGTCTGCAGATGCGGTCTGCTTTTGTTTAGGAAACAGCCCATCCTTTGCCTTCATCTAGGCATAAACTTCTATTTTGTGGCCCGCTGGGGAGGGCAGTTCTGATCACTCTGAAGCATGAGCCCTGCCAGAGGCCTTCTCTCAGTGTCTGGTTTTCCCAGTTGCCTGGGCACTGCCTCCTACAGACCAGGACTGTCTTCTCCTTGGGTGCTCTGACAGGTTGCTGCTGGCTCTATAGGGCATCAAAGCTCCTGAGCAAACGGCCATCCTGAAGTCATGGTCTGGATTGCTGCCCTGCAGCCTTCCCAAGCTTGCTCAGTACCTGTCCGGTTCTCAGTCCACCTCTTCTGGGTATCGGTAGGTATAGAGGCAAGATGCTTATATTTGCTGACAACATGCATCTTCCCTTTCTCATGTTGAATCTCGTGTTGAAAAATCTCATAATGACGTCGTTTGGCATTTTCTTGGGCATCCTATCCACAGATGAATACGCAGGTCTCGCTCATGGCTGACGGATCAGCTCCACCTCCCTCACCTTCCTTTGAGCCAAGATACTCTAGCATTTCTGCATTGCACTCAATATACCTTTAGAGCCACCAATATCCATTAAGCCACATAAGACAGGGAGCGTAGCTGAGCTGGTCTCTCTCCTGTGTGCAGTGGTTGGCATCCTCAGCAGGTTTCAGTGGTGTGGAGATGAAACCTCAGCGTGCCGTTCTGCCAGCGCTGCTCCTGCATGCATCCTGCAGATGCATTTTTAAACAAACTCTGGATGTTTAGTGTGTGGTCCTGTGCCAACTTCAGGAAAGCCTGCTCTCTGCGCTCTCCTAGTGTTGTAACCTCTGTCAGCCTGGCTCTGATTGACGCTATTAATATTTTAGAGATCATTTAGGATCTCCACCTTGGCCGTGCTCTGCGCTCAGGGAAGAGCTGTCCTGTGTGGATGCCTGCAGCTGCCAGAGGAGCACGCTTGCTGCCTGCTGGTGTGTTTTGGAGGAGGCAGGTCTGCAGGTTAGCAGGGCCACCAGGACTAAGGGGAGCACAAAGCTTTCAGAGAGGTAATTGCTAGCCTCTAGCAGGTCCAAGCTGGCCCCTTCTGTAGGTGAGGGTCTTTCAGCTTCCCTGGAACATTCTCTTCTGTCCTTGCCTCTTGGCAAAGGGGACAGCTTCCCTCTGGACATTGTCTCTGCAGACTGCATTTGGCCAAGGTCCTTGCTGTGGAGGGGTGTCCCCACGCTCAGCCCTTCCAGTTCCTGGAGCTGGCCTCAGCGAAGCTGCCAAACCCAAAAGACCTCTGCATCTCTTCTGTGTTTTGGGCCTCCCTTTGCCATCACACCTTGTATGATTTGGCCCCACAGAGTTGGCTCCAGCCTTGCCTGTGGGGTCAGTCAGTGCTGATCAGGAGGTGAGTGACGTCCTCCAGCGGTGCGCTGCCACGTGCCGTCTCCAGCTGCCTCTCAGGAGCTGCCCATGGACCCATCCTGCACCTCCCTGCTTGCGCTCTGCCCTCGGTCTGCTCTAAACAGTGGAGCTGCGTGGCCGTTCCTCTCGGTGCAGGAGAGCTCTGGTGATGCTCTGCTTGCTCAGCCTTCCCCATGGGGCCCAGCTAAATCCAGCTGTGGGAGTGGGGCCGACGTGCTGCAGGGATGGGGGCTCCGGCAGATCCAGGAGACGGTGAAGCTGTGTGACTGAATCCCAGACTGTGTTTGCTCTGCCTAATTATCAAAAGTATGAGTTTGTTCTGCTAGGTGCACATTATGCCTTTACTGTGGTGTAATTATGCCAGCTGCCTATGTTTAGTGTCATAAAAAGGAATAAAATGCCCATTACCCGCCTAAAGAATTCTTCTTGTGGGTTTTTTTTATTTTTATTGCTCTGGAGTACACAGTGGGGATATCTTTGATCGGCAATTCTCCATGTAAAATAGCTAGTGAAATACTGTGCCTTTCGGAGAGCTCCTCTAGCCAGCAGCCTGCGAAGGCAGCTGGCCCGCCAGCCTCACCTGGCGCTGCCTCTGCTGCTTACTGCCAGCCTGATCTGGTGGTCAAGATGGTGAAGCCACCACACTGCCACCACGCTGCCTTCCCCTCCGGGAGCTCGGCTGCTTTCTGGCAGCGGTTCCCTGCTGTCCTCCAGGTCCCAAAGCTCCCTCCTGCCAACACAGCTCCCGAGAGGTGCAGGGTGCTTTCCAAGCCTGGGAGAAGATGCAGCCTCTCTACCTACCAGAGCTGTTCAGAAGGACACAACGGTGCCTGGCTGAGCTATTTTTTGGACAGAACGATGTGTCAAGGAGTCCCGTGCCCAGGGGAAGCCCGTAAGGTAGTCAAGGGAGCACCGCAGAGCAATGTGTGGGTGGGAGCCATGTGCTCCTTCGCCCTGCCTGGGCTGGAGTGCCGAAAACGCAAGCCAAGCAGCACGAACCTGCCAATGGCCTGGTGGTGTTCTTGCAAGAGCAGGGATGCTAAGCCTCGTCCCCCAGCCAACCCGTGGCCCCTGCAATTGGGCTTCAGCTGCTTTGGGGTTTCTTGTGGTGTCTAAATATCTGGGGCCGTGTTTCTGCGGTGGTGAGAGAAGCCTCGGAGGAGCCGCGTCCTCCAAGAGCTGAGGTTCTGTGCAAACATCAATTACCAAAACACATACTCCTGCCAGGGAAGAGCAGTGGGAGGCTTGCTTTGTGTGTGTAAATGCTAGAGGCATTTTGGTGATATTAAATAATTTCGGGGGGGGGGGGGATGGGGGACACGGACAACCCAAACCAGAAAACCCCAAATCCAAACCCCAGATCTGTAGAGGTTGTTAAAAGCTGCCTCTCCGCCTTTCCTTCTTCTAATAGTTCCAGTCTCTAACTGGAAATGGACTTTAGCCTCATTAGGAGCGGTTAGTGCTGGCTACAGGTAGCTCTTAAATATATGGTTTTGGTGGATGGTAAATCTGTTGGTTTAGTTGGTTTATTTTTCAATTCAATGATATTTTCAGCAGGTCCCTGGTCCCCCCAGCCCGGCTGTGCCACAGATACCTCGCACAACGTCCCTTTTAATTCCCTCCGCTTATTTTTTACGTCAGGTGTTCCTTGAAGTGGCCTTCACAGCTCTCCACCCTTTCAGCCGACAACTACGTCAGGGGAAGATGGACTTGCGCCTCCCCGCAGCTTCATTGCATATGCACACGCCGTCTGCCCCGGCGGCACGATTGCCTTGGTGAAGAATCCAAGGGGCTGCTGATAGCAATCATTGATTAAGAGGGTAATTGTCCTGAAAATTCAGATTGATCAAAAGGCAGAAATGATAACTTGTGTAACTGTGTTTAAAACCACGTCCTGTCAATAGGGGAGACTGAGACGTGGTGAGCAGAAAGCAGGGAGAATTGGATGTGCGAACGGGTGAATGTGCCTGTGGTTCAGGGAGGAGGGGGAGCCATTCTTCCTTGGGGTCCGTAGCAGGATGTTTCTTGTCACTGATGCTGGGCTATTGGAGATTCAATCACTTTTATCTTCCCCTCTCTCTCAATCCAAATGCCTTTTCATATTAGAAAATTAGAATCAGCTCTGCTCATGCAAGATTTATTAGCTCTGCTGAGCAATACCACAGAAGAGTAAATGATGTCGCATTTCAGGGGCTTTTTACACATTATGACCAAACTTGCAACTTCTTAAGTATTCTTCCATTGAGCCACTGCAGGGTGTGAAAGCGTTGGGGAGACGAACTTCTCTCTGGAAATAGTTCTGCACCCATCTGGATGTCTCTTCTTTATTATTGGAATGATTGGATTTGGTTGCTAATACGGATCTTTTCTTTGGGCTCAGTTTCTGTGCTTATTGCTCTGGAAATCAAACTGCAAGAACTGAGCCTGTTTATCGCATTTTTTTCTTGATCCCCTTTGTAGAAACACTTTTCAGTGCAAAAATGTGTGTCTTTGGAGCTCTGCTGCTAGCTGGCACTCATTTACATCTGAAGAAGACAAATCCTGTTTCCTGCTCAAATGTTTTCCCTTGTGTTTTGCACTGGGTGGCTGCTTTTTTAAATGCCTTCTGACCTTATGTCGTACATGGCTCATGCTTTACGTAGTGATGGTCCTTTGGTCTTCAGGCACTAGATGCTAAAGCTCTTTAAAGACATGAATGGATTTAGGCTCATAACGCTCAATAGATACTATTCTGGGGATACTGAGGCACGGGTGAGTTGCAAGATTTTCCTGTGAGTCCATATCAGAGACTGGAATAGAAATTAGGTCTCATCTCTCCTGCTCCTGGACTTCAGCCACAAGGCTTGTTTGCGAGGCTTTTCACTTTCAGATTGCTTTGCAGGCATTAAATCTATGCAGCATCCTCGTGGGCTGGCTGCGCAGGAGGGTCACTCAGCCGCAAGAGTCAGAACGACCGGCTGTTGGGAACCTCTGCCTGAGATGCCGTTCAGTCTTTCTCCCCCTCTCAAAAATTAAGGCGTTTGAGATTCACAGTATTTCACTGATGATACACAAATCCCTGGTGCTCTGCAGCACTCCACCCCTCTCACAATGGGCATTGTGTATGTAGCCCCTATACAAAAATAGTGGCTGTTGCCAAGGTAAACACCATTTTTCTGCTAGTTCTGGTTTGGAATATTCCCAAAAGGGAGTAAATTTTTCTCCAGCCGTCATTATTTAGGAAAGTAGACAGCACCACACAGGGATGCTGATACCACTGCTCATTGTCTCACACCAAAACCAGCATTAAACGACGGAAGCCAGAATCAAGCTGTGGAATGGAATAGTCCGTTCATAGCTTCATCTGCTGTCATCGTCGTGTGGTGGAGACCAGTGCCTGCAGCTGAGCTTCTGCCAATCTTTTGTCTATTTGGGTCTGACTTTTCCTTGATGTGGCCGAGCTGCTGGAAGGATTGCAGTGCAGACAGCGTGGAGGAGAGGTTGGGGCAACCCATCGGCATGGCAGACACGGGGCTTCTTCATGGCACATCGTTGTGGGCTGCAAGGGCTCAGCTGCCTCTTTTACTTGGCAGCTTTAAAGGGACTTTATTACCAGGCAGTGCTAATTACATTTAAAACAACACCATACTTGGACCTGTCCAAATGCCTGTCTAACTTGTCGGAAAGTTTTGCCATTCATCTTAGCAAAAGGCATTTCTGAAGAGATGCTTAAAGCTGTGGCTGGCTGGCAGGGAGGTTTCTTGTCGAGTGTTGGTGCTTGGGAGGCGGATACACTTGACAAGCAGAAAGACTTGACTTTTTCCCCTTCCGTGTACAAGCACTATGTATTATTCAAGGTCTTCTTAAGTCAATGCTGGGTTATTAATCGGTCGCTTCTCTGCATGTTAAATTTGCCTACTAATTTCGAGGCTCTGGAAGAGGACTGCAGCTATGAGCTTGCACAGTATTTTCCCTCCGTGAGTCTCCGTACACCCGTGCGTGTGTTCTGGGGCTGCTGCAGCCCCTCGCCTTGGGTTCAGATGACGCGGTGCTGCCTGCACGCCAGCCGCACAGGGAGGTGAGCTCCATGTTATTGACTTAATGTTCCCATTTCCAGTTCGTCACTGATGGTGGGGGGGAGCAGGGGCAGGGCCAGAGCAGTCAAAGCCTTGTTGAACCTTGAGGGACCAGGTAAGGCCCCAACAAGCCACTTCCCAAGGAATGGAGGCACTACAGTCCCAGGTGACACTAGAGAGAGATACGGTGGCATCCAGGTCTGGGGCAGGTGGTGTGCACAGCCCAGGAGGTGTTTGCTCCATGAGATACATGCTACCCACCTCCCCGTGGCTCCTGCTTGGTTTGGAGGCTGATGTAATGAGTTATTTGCAGCTGGTTTGGAGACAGCCTCTGCGTCTTGGGGCTCTTCCTCCCCTGTCCCCCAGCCAGGCCTCCATGCTCCGGTCTCCTCTCCTTCCACAAACGCTGGCAGCGGTAGGCAAGGCACGCAGGCCAGCAGCGCCTGCACGTTCCAGGAATCACGTCAGCTGTCATTACTTACATTACCTTGATTGGGAACAGTCAGTTATGTCACCGTCCATCATCGTGTCTCTCCTGGGAGACACTGAGGAAGGAGGAGAGGAGCAGGAATTTACAAAGCGCTTCTGCGGTGCTCCGCCAATCCCACCGCTCCGTTGGCTGAACATCTGTCATCAGACAGCTTGAAGAGAAGGTGCTTTGTCTGATGGATCTTCCCATTGTAGCTCCACAGGGAGGAGCCTCCTGCAACACTGGGACTGCTCCAAGGGAAGAGCACTCGGGGCTTTTGTGCAGTTTAACGTGAAGGGAATGATGCTGCTGCCTAGAAAGCCCTGTGGGGGACTGCAGGAGAGCCTGCTGGACAGCTGGGGCTGCAGGCTGGGCTGTCCTGGCTGGGGGCTGCTTTGGAGCCAGGTAGAGTTACCAAAACTGTCTCCTGTCCGAATGAGGCGGAGCTCGGACTTGCACGTTGTCCCCACGTGTGACTGCGGAGGATTCCTGGCCATGTCTCAGGTGGGAGTTCATCTTCCCTTTGGCTGGGAGCTCCAAATTCTCCTAATGAGAATGATATTTGGCTTTTGATGAAGGAATCTTCTTATTTCTAATGCGAAATAATCTGGAAAGTTTCCAGTCCTCTCTGCCCTGATTGATTTGGGACTCTGGCTCCAGTTCCAGCAGCGAGTCTCTTCGGCTGGGGTCCCCCTCACAGGCTGGGGGACAACACGTGGCAGTAGCTGCGTCCATCTCTGGTGGCAGAGCCCATGGTGCCACAAGCAGTGGGGAGGACAGTCTATCTGTCCAGCTGCCTCATGTGAATAAATTTGTGCCTGAACTCAAGGTGGGTTTGAGAGGGTAAGGAGGAATGGGGAGCTCCGTGGCTGTGGCTGGGAGGTGCTCCATGGCTGTGAGTCCGGGTTCCCCAAGACTCGTGTGACCGTGTCTGTCACGGCTGACAGCAAGAATGATTCAAGAAGCACACATTGCCTGGCAGGACACACTGGGAGGCAGGGAAGGCAGTAGTACCCGCCTCCTTGGGTTTCTTGCTATGTGCGCGCTGGTCCAGGCACTCTGACTTTGGCAGGAACATTACCTGTTAAACATTTTAATTTCTGTTAGCTGGGCAGGGAGCGAGGGTGGTCTGGCAGCAGCTGGACCTCAGCGAGTCCCAGGGAGGTGGGTGTTCAACCCAGCTGGGACCTGGTGGTGCCTCTCCGGAGATCAGGCAGCGGGAGGGGAAGAAAGCCAAGGCAGGAGAGCGCTGCACCCAGGGACTGAAGTGGGGAAGAGAAGAAGTTATGTGGTTCTGTATGTTTCTCCTTGGAGCGACTCTATCAAAGGCAAGAAGATGGTTCAAAGGGAGATCTTAAAACACGCAGAGAAGCTGGCTGGTGCCAGCAGTGGCACACGGGTGCTGCATAGGGTATGTGTGTGGGTAGGTCATGGGCGGCTGAAGCAGCCTGGTCTCAGCCCGAGCTGTTCAAGGCATCTTGTGCGAGTACCGCCAGCAAGGTCTGACCTGTAATCCATCCTGTCACTTAAAGAACTTGCACTATACAGAAGTGATGCTTTATGTGAGCCAGGGGCATCGCTGCTCTTACTCTTAGCTGAGTTTGAAGAGCTCTTGCTGTCCCCAGCTTTAGGCGTAGGCTTTGTTGTGCTGGATGGCCCAGGTGCATGGAGCTTGCTAAGCAAAGAAAAGATTGCAGAGGGTACATGGAGCAGAGGAGAGTCATTCTGGAGGTGGGTTTCCATGGTGGGGGGATAGCTAGTGAAGTGAGTAAATACGTGCTATAAACATGTTCAGAGCATCTCTGCATGAAGAACCCAGCACAGCCTTTTTGAGTAAATAGAAAGAGAGCCCGGGTTCAGTTCATATGTCTGTTTTCTTTTCTTCTTCTGGTCAACTGTGGCTGTAGATAAGAGTTTTCTATTTGAAGTTCAGAAGAGAAGGGAAATCCATTGTTAGAAGAGGAGACTTTCTTTTTGCTTGATATCTATCTCCAGCGACACAGCGGAGAAGGAAAAGATTTGCTATGATAAAGGTAGCTTTAAAAAAAAAAAAAGGCACATTGAGTGTTGCTTTTCTCTGTACTTCAAAGCCTGGAGTAATATGGAACAGTGTAAAAGAAGAGAGAAAAAAAAACAACCTAGCCCAGCCTCTGCACGGGGGCTGTGAATGCAGAGCCATAATAGAGCACCATCCTGGTCAGAAATCCAGCGCTCTGCCCCAGCCGTTCGTCTGGGCTTGGCATAGTGTTATTCGGCGTGCACAGCACCTGCCAGGAGTCCACGGGGATGGGCTCAAAAGGGGATGCTCATTGTGGGGGGAGCAGAGGAAACGTTTTGCAGGTGTGCATCCTATGGAAGGACTGAACCAAGGGAAGTCACTCACCGGAAAGAAAATCAGGCAAGTCTGGAAGCAGTATGGGAAAAATGTGCCAATAAACATTTAATTATTAAAATAACTCGGAGATTGCATGGAGTGTTCAATACGGCGTGGCAGAGTGAAAAAGCTGAACGGCGCAGCTCCGGTGAAGGCTGTGGGTGGGAGATGGCTAAACGTCTCCATCCATGTGCCCCGGGCCAGTGCGGTTGGCTTTCTGGGGTCCTGGGCTACTGTAGGATCAGCTTTCCCTGGGGCTCAGTTGTTACCGAACGAACGAGAGGAGTGCTGGGGAGGGGGTGCCTGTGGCTGCCACCCCCTTGCTTGGAGCAGGCACGGCTGAGCTCCGTGAGCATACAGGGGGGCTCCAGCCTCCGCGATCACCAGCAGGACTTGGGTGGCCCAAATGTGGGTCCAGGCTCTGCAGCATGGGCAGGGATGGGAGCTCCCTGCCAGGGGACAAGGCAGGGGGCAGAGAGGTGCAGCCCGGGGAGACGGGGCTTGTGACAGCCCCGTTGCAGTACAGCTGTGTCCACGCAGGCTTCCCCTTTCCTTTGGCCCCGTGGGTGCCCTCCAGCCAGACTGATAGCGTGCGGCCCCACATCTGCTATGCTGCTGTCATGGTTTTGGTCTTCAACCCCATCCCAAGCTCGATGCATGGTCCTGGCTTCTGGGACACCCCTGTCTGTGCCAGCCTGAGGGTGCTGCTGCTCTGGCAGTGCGTCTTGGGCTCGCTGAGCTGCTGGGGCAGACGCCGGCCGAGCCCCCCTGCTCCCCTCCGAGAAGCTGGTGCAAGTAGAGGAGAGACCAAGCGTGTGCTGGAGGCTTTGCCTCTGCAGGAGTCGGGAGAGGAGCAGGACGAGAAACCAACAAACTCATTTTCAGCGCTGACCTGAGCGGAGGCTGGAAGCGAAAAGATTTCCAGCAAACCTGGGCTGGTCAGGGTTGCTAACGAGCCTTTCCTTTGAGCAATGTTTTACATTCTTTAAAGATCGCAGGGAGCTCTTGGGGAGAATCTGCTAAAGTAAATGGCAGAGTCAAGTGTGCCGGCTCCTTTCTTTCCCTTTTCTTTTCCCTTTTTTTTTCCTTTCCCCTTTCTTGGTTCTCTTTATTATGTGGAGTTGCTCTGGCTCTTTCTCTCACTTCTGTTTCTCCTTTTGTTCTCTCTTTGTCTATTTATCACACTGTGAAGGTTGAAAGAGATGTTATTAATCTGGGAGAATGAAGGCAGGATTAGTGGTATGAATCGGATTTTGAGAGCTGTAATGATAGAAAGACTCGCTCTGCTGGCGGGCTGCGTGAGTTTGATAAATGGGGAGCACTCCAAACTGACTCGCGCCTTCCTCCGCACTGCTCGCTTTGCCCGCTGGGGCGTGCCATGCTCTCAGATCTGCCAGCCATCCCACACCGCTCCTACCTGAACCAGAGCAAAAAGCCAAGGGTAAATCAGAGACAAATATCTCCCATTGCACTTAAAGAGATCATTTCTTTCAACATCTTTTTCAAACAGAGTCCTGTCAAGTTCTTGGACAGCCTTGTGCGGAGGTAGGATCCTTCCTTGGAGTATGGCTCGGAGCCACGGCCATGCGTTATTGTCTCCTGCCGCGGCTTTGCAGAGAGCGGCGGGGAGTTAGCGTGGCTGCAGCAGAGCTCCCGTCCTGCAAGGCACAAAGAGGCAGGATCACCTCTGTAGGGCTGCACCCTGCTGCGTTTGCCTCCTGAGCATTGCACCGGGCTTCAAAGCCCCATGGGGCTGGGAGAAGGCAGGGGGTGTTTTGTCAAAAGTCGCTTTGGGGTCTTTGCCCTGAAATCTCCAGAATGAGGGGTCCTGCCCTTGCATAACGTGAGTCAGGTCCCCTGTTACCAAGCTGGGGGGGGGGGGCAAAGCAGGCTCTGGGGACAGCCAGGCAGAGCAACAGCCCCCAGCTGTGGGGCAAAGCAGGACTGTCTGGACCAGCAGCTTTAGTGAGTAGGGTCCTTTCCTGGGATCACCCCACTGCACGCTCACCCACTTGAACCCTTCCTCATCCCCACCCTTGGGTGTGTGGTGGTCCATGTTGCACCCTGCAGAACCAGAAAAGCTGAGGGACAGACTTGAAGGGTATGTAGCACTTTGAAGCTGGTTCATGAGCACAGAGCTCACTGCCCTCTTGCAGTTGTGCCACCAGGCATTCATACATGGGGACCGTGCCCTCGTCCTAGGGCCCTCATGGTGGTCCTTACCCCAGCCTGTGCTATGTCTTCTGCTGTGGACATTTTGGGCTCGCTGCTTGCTCTCATGGCTAGGTTTGGGTCTTGTGGTCCAGCCCAGGAGTGTGCATTTGCTGAAGTGAGATGTGGTTGCGTGAAGGCCATGTGCAACGTGTTGGGAAGGTTTGGGTGCTCCAGTGCCCCTTGCCCCAGGGGCTGTGGGCATGGACTGGGCCCTACAGCCCATCCAGGGGAGCACCGAGTGTCTGGTGGTGGGTGCGGGACCACCCGCCACCGCAAGGTTTGCATCTTGCCTGCCTGGAGCAGGAGATTATTGCTCGGTACAAGAGGGGGAACAGCGGTGTGCAGGAGGGACCCTGCTTCAAAGAGGGGGTCAGACCACGGGCAGCCCAGAGTTGTCAATGTCCCTTTAACTACAAGGTAATGGACTCCCCCACGCTCGGGCTGAGCTCTCCTCCTGCCTTTGCAGGAACGGTAATGATTGTCAAGGTAGAGCTAATGAGACGTGCACATCTTTAAAGGATCGTGGCTTCTGAGACAAAATTAAAAGAAAAAAAAAAAGGAAGGGATGGGGGAAGGAGAGAAAGTCCAACTGCACTGCCTTGGCTAGTGAGGCGTCCATCTATCCATCCTGCCTGCCGCTCGGCAGGATCACCCCTAAATGACTAGCAGGGTCTCTTTGCTTGCTGCTACAACTCCCGTTTGGCCCTGGAAGCCTCCTCGTCTCCTTGAGGCCCCCCCACAGCCCCTCCGCAGGCTCCAGTCCCCCGGGCGAGGGAGCAGGGCAGCGCTGGGCGTGCGAGAGCGTGGTGGGCAGCACCTTGGCTGGGCAGGCAGCAGGAGGGCAGGCAGTCCAGCCGCTGTATGGCATGGCTGTGGGGGCAGTGGAGCTGGAAAGCACAATAGGAGGAAGGCGTGCAAGGAGATGAAGGACACAGGAATGTCCTGTCCTGGGTCAGATGAGGATGTGGGGATGGTGGTGCTGTCAATCCTGGCTGGCTCATCGCTCTCTCCATCCCTTACTCCCAGGTCTGGGATGCTGCACTTGACACTTCCAAGCATACGTAAAGGTACTGTCTGGATGCCAGGGAATTAATGATCCCCCCAATGCCTGTCCCACACGGGGAAGGGAGAGGTGGCTCCCCTTTGGTGTTGGGAAATGTCCCATGGGCACTCCTGGCACAGGAGAGGCTGTGTGGATCAGGCTGAGACAGGATCTGGCCCTTCGGGAAGAGCTGGTGGGGGCGCTGGGACATTGCGTGCGGTGCGTGGTGTGACTGCCTGCACGCACATTTCCTCCCATTCTCACTATTTCAACTTCACAGGTTGAATTGGTTCAGAGCAGCCAAACTAAATGAGGAGAGAAATGATCAGTCAAATATTTCTTAAATCCTGTCTTTAAGAGCTAAGTGCTTGGCTGGAACTTTAAGGCAGGTAATGAGGCTCTCTTCAGATCAGCTTGTGATGTGGAAACTGCTAGATTGACCAGGCTGCAACTGGAAGAAAGCTCTGTCACAGCTGGGGACGGTGCGGCACGGGACTCCCCACGCCCCGGCACTCTGCACCAGCCTGCTGCCGCCCACAGCTCCCTGCCGCCTGCGCCCGTCTTTGCCCTCATCCTGCAAGGAGTAAAATACAGCTGGGAGCTGGGGGGAGCAGCCTGCTTGCACAGAACTGGGTGACTCCCTTCCGCTTAGGGGGATGTGTATTTCAGACAGTGCTTTGGAGTCCAGCCCCAGTTTGCTCCAGCCATGCGGGTGAGAGCTTGGGGTGGAGGCGGCGACCCAGAGGACCCGTCCCTTGAAAGTATTCTCACCGCTTTTCAGTTTTAAGCTGACAGATCTGTTTTGCTGCAAAAATCATTCAAGCCTTGCAGTGGCTCTGTGAGGTGGGGTGCTCTCTTGGCTTCATCTCTGGTGTAAGGGGAGAAGGAAAACAATGTCATTCTTCCAGCAGCCTGGTAAGGACATAGGACTGGTAGGATTGGTCCTTCCTTTTCAGGACACCATCCTTCCCTCTGCAGTGGGGCACCAGCAGTGCTTGTCTGCAGCAGGACGGCACCTTTGCAAGGCACTTTCTGGAGCAGAGGGTTGGTTTGCTGGAGGAAAAGTGGCAGTGCAGGAGCAGCAGGGGAGTAGGGAGCAATGCTGGGCAAGATGGGACGTGTCAAGTATCTCTTCCCAGCTCCAAAATACTCACTTCTCCCTTAATCTGGGACCGGGGAAGAATCTGGTTTTACCTGGCTGTTCTGCACAATGCTGCTTGTGCAAAACTTCTGTGCCCTTGCTACTTGTCATGCCATGCCTGCCTGGCAGTGCCGCGCCATCCTGCTCTCCTCTGGGCCTCTCCCGGGCAGGAGCTGGGGACCCTCTGAGCTTTCTGCTTTATATCCAGGGTTTTTAGGCCTTCTGTTGTTAATTATTGAGATGTAATAATGTGATTAGTGCACTATTAAAAAAATCGCTGATATGATTACCATGGATTTAATATCACATGATATATCATTACATTGTTACGTGGTGACAGATGTAATTGAAATACACTTATTGGAGCCTGGGGTCGTGTTTCATTCAATCACAGCAGCACCTCCCGGGGGCAGAGCAGAAATGGCTAAAAAAAAAAATAAAAAGGCATCAGGATTGGAAATTGTAATGAAAACAAAGAAACTTGCAGCCTGTTCAAGTCTGGGGCAACTGCTGCTTTGGCTTTTTCTCCATAGGAATTTAGAAAGGTATAATTTGGGAGTGCTGTCGTGTGGATCAGCTGGAGGAGACAGGTCAGCCAAGTTGAAATTGTCTGCTCAGGGGACGAGCAGGAGGACTTGTGTTACGGACCGGTACCCAGAAGGCTTCCAGCCATCTTGCATCATTTGAGCCTGGGCACTATGGACACTGTACCACTGACCTGCCAGCCCCTCTTGGCTCCTGTTTAAAAGGCAGGTGGACCCAAACATGGTACCTGTTGTGCTGTGGGAAAGCCAGCCAGCTGCTCCCCACCTTCTGCCTAAGTCTGCCATTTTTGGAGTGAGGGATCGCTCAGCTGCCTGCTCGGGCCGTGCCGCAGAGGGCAGGGAGGCAGCGGTGAGCTTGCCTGCAGGACTGCGACCCCGGTCATGTTTCTTTCCATGTCAGTGAGAAGAGGTGACATCTGTCTCTGCTGCATTACCCTTGGGAGGATCTGCACGTGGGCTCTGGGCAGCCGGGGCAAGGAGAGGAGCAGCTATCGTGTACCCTCTGCAGAGGCAGCCAGCTAAACTGGAGCCTGGGCAGGGAAAGGACTCTGCTCTCTCTGCCCGTGGGGCTGGGGCAAGGCTTGGGCTAGAAAAACGTGCCTGTTGGAGAAGCACGAAGACCCTACCTGCTGCTGGCACAAACCTGCTACTGGTCCTTCTCAACATGGTGGTGAACAAGAAGCTGGAAAAGGAACAGAGAGGTCTCCTTTTCCTCCTTCTACTCCCCTTCCAGGGAAACAACTGTCACCCACCCTCCCAGTGCCCCCCAAGGCAAGTGATAGTTTGGGGTATTACCCTGGGCAGGATGGGGCTGTGGCAAGACCTCAGAGATGTAGCATGACATGCTCAGTGCGCATTAATTGCTCTGATCGTCACCAAGTGCCAAGTCTCCTTCTCCTGTAAAGGGGGCCAGCGAGGGGAAGTGGCCTCCCAGAGCTGTGATTAGGACTCGGGTATGCCTGTTCCCAACCCTCCTGCAGGTCCCCAGGGTTATTTTATCCCTGTGAGGTGGTGTGTAGGTGACTTTGAAACTGAAGGTGCTGCGTTTAGTCTCAACCTCATCCAAAACAAAGGAAGGAGGAGGAATTTGTGGATGGAGTGAAGGCGACGTTTCCAACCAAGAGGGGAATGGTAGTGTGGTGAGCTTGAGACATCTGGATGTTTGCATAATGATGCGCCGGCATCTGGCCCTGCATCGCTAGCTCGGCATTCACACGTTTGGCGTGGCATCACCCCCTGCTCCAATGCGTCTGTCCCAGGAGCTGGGTTACAAACCTTGCCGATGCTTGAAGGGTTATTTCTATTTCAGGCTTTCGATTCTGTGTCCTCCCTCCTAAGAGTGCTCCCACCCCCCTTTTGTGGAGCCAGCATGCCCCCCTGGAAATTTTCAGCATTCCCATTATAAGCCCTTGTTTTGCTGGGAGCTGTGGAAATTCATTTCCAGCTGGTGTGGGAGCACTCTGGCTGGGAAGGCTCTGGCAAGCATCTTTCTTTCGAGGTTAAAAACATAATTTCAGTCTGACCTCTGAGTTTCGGAGCTTTTGTTGGTTTTCTCCACCCCCAGATGGTTTTTGTGTGTGATTTTAAAATAGCCTTCTTCTCTTGGTTGAAGCTAGCTGATGCGTCCGCTTCTCATTCGAGGATTGTTGTGTTTTATTAATGCTGTTATTATTCCATTACTGTCATTGTGCTCTTTTATAGCAAATAGCTTAATTTAGTTGAGATACACAGATGCTGAGAGTTTTAAGTGAAATCTTCAGCACTTGGTATGCTGGGCACTGAGCAGATATTCCCCAAGCACTTTGGTAGAAACCTTTCACTTAAAAACAAATTGGCTGCTGGGGGAGTGCAGGGTGGCAGGAGTTTGGGAGAGGGGAGAAGGGGTGGGGGAGTACCTGTTTAGGACCCTAGGGAGGACCTCATATTCAAACGTGACTATAGGAGCTCGGGAGTAAAGCTCCCACTGAGGGTTGCACCCCCGAGATGGGCTGTGGTGGGGCCTTCTTCCCTGTGGTGGGGCCTTCTTCCCTACAGATGCTGCAGGACAGGGGGAATTACACCACCAGCATTGCTGGGTTGCTTTGGGTTGGGCTTTTTTAGGGGTGGGAGGGCAGAGTGTGCTGCATTTTCTGCAGCCGAAGCTGCATGGATCCTGGGAGAGGTGGGGACTGGTCATGGTGTCACTCCGGAGCAGAAGATACAGTGCCACTGAAACCAAATTAATCTGGTTGAAGAACAATGTGGCTGCTGGGAAGCTGGACTGTGCTGCAAGTAGTTCTTGGGGTAGAGGAGAGGGGTTGAGAAATAGCATTGGTGACAAGATGACTTAGGGGCCAAGAGTCCTGTTGTTAGAAATGACTTGGGTGCTTAAGCCTCCCGGGAAGTTGGTGCAATCGAGGCTCCGAAGTACCTTAGCTACTTTTGAAATTTTACCTCTTATTGTTGACAGATGTTCATCTGAAATGGATGCTTTTTGCTTGGTGCCTCTGGGCATTCATTAATACTAGTGATAACAATTCCAGATTGTCTCCTACACCTCTTTCCCTGCCTCCATCCCTTAAAAATTACAAAGGTAAAGCCAAAACCCTGTTAGTGCCGTGTTATTTGTGCAATTAACTCTTACTGCCTTGGCAAAACCTGCTGATCTTGGTGCTATCAGTGCCAAAATTACTTCGTGTGGGGCACAGAAAGCCAAGAAGGGAGTAAAATAAAATGGAGCAAGCAGGTGCCATGCAGGTTGAGATGGTGCTGATGGTGGTGTCAGCTCAAGTGAAGATGTCCTCTCCACCTGGCCGTGGCGTCGTCCTTCAGGGAGCAGCCCTGTGCCTTCCTCCTCTCCCACCTGCAGCTCTAGGACACCCTAGTCTTCCTGAGGAGGGTTCTCCCCCTCTCTCGAGCCCTTCAGGGGCAGCCTCTTTGGGGTGCAGCTGGCAAAGACTTGCTTCCCCCCCTTTTCCCGTGGCCGAGCAAGGGGAGCAGCTCCCCGTGGTGCGGAGATGGGTCGGGGAGGAGGAGCGCGCTGGCCCGCGCTGCCCGTCCCTGGTGTGCACTCATAATAGCTTGGGGGTCCGTGGGAAGTTGTCGGGATCATTTTATCTCCCTGCTTTGAGGCAGCTTTGTGGCTTTATCTGGCTTTCGAGGTGACCGGGGTAGCTAACAACATGCATGGAGCATCCTCTGCGGAGGAGGCCCGGCGCCCGGTTTTGCTAGAGGTCTGCTTTACCACTTATGAGAAACGAGTTAACCTCCCTTTGATCTCGGTTCACGGCTAACCCTTTAACAAAGTCCGGGATGTGCGAGGAAATCAATACTCAAGGCATTGAATTTAACACCAGCCATCAACTCAAGCGTAACACACACACTGACTGACTCCGATTACAAGGAGCGGGCTGGTTTGAAGCTCGTTTGCCAGCTCTCTGGGGTGGTGTGGGGCGGCAGCGGGGAGGGCGGGCGCGTTCGCACGGCTTGCTGTCACTCGGGGGGGAGTGAGAGGGACCCGGCACGCTCTGCCATGTCTTCCCGATCGGCTCTGCCTCCTGGTGCCCCTTGTCTCTCTCCTTACGCCTCTGATTTGCAACCCCGGCAGCTGTTCCCCGACACAGGAGCAGAGAGCTTGGATGCTGTGCGCAGTCGCTGAACGCCTGTTTGTGTACACACATAATTGCTCTTTGCTGGTGAGGACTTGAGGCAGGGCAGGTTCTGCTGAGCCGGACAAAAAAGGTACTGCAAGTTAAAAATGTGAAAAATAAAATGCTGCAGGCGGGAAAGGTTGAGTGTCTGGTCAAGGAGGCAGCCGTGTCATTTCTCCAGCTCCAGTCCTTCCCGTGGAGATCTAATTAGATCAGTGGAGAGCTAATTGGGACACCTTGTTCCATACCAGCCGCTCGCTCTTTGCTGGCATGTTGGCAGGAGGCGGTGGGCAGGCTGCCTGGCACGGCTCTGTGGCCGGGAAAGCCAGGTGGTCCACAGCCAAGGGCTTTCTAGACAGCCCATGAACCTCTTCGTCACATCTCAGCCCTCCAGCCCTCTGCTGCAGACCAGCTCCCCTCCCGGGGGGACTGTTCTTCTCACTTGCTCTTCTTGTTTGCATCAGCTGTAGCCAGAGCCGAGACAGCACACGTAGGTTAGGGACGGGTTCATGGGGCAGCTGAAGGATGCCGAGAGGGGTGGGGTGAGCGTTACGTGACCCCACAGTTCTGTCCTTGTGCTGTGACTGCGTGGGGGCCATCCCTCTGCTACTCACGCTCAGTAAGAACTCTGTTGGCATGTAATTTTGGGACCTGCTCCTCAGGACTCAGATCATCAGCAGGCAGCAACTAGGCAGATCCTAATAGCATTTCCCAGGCACACTGGCAGGGAAGGGCCAGCCGAGCCACTGAACCCTGCCCTCGGCAGCGGGGAGGCAATGATGGGGCCCGAGGGCATCCACGTGGCCGGGTGTCACAGCCCTCCCCAGCACCTCACTACAGGCAGAACTGCAGGCACAGCTAAAAGCCATAGCCAGGAGTGTCCCAGCTTGCCCGGTGAGGAGACCCTGGCTGGCTGGCTGCAAGAGAGGGTGGTCGCTGCCTGTGTCCTTGGAGGAGCCCAGCCTGGCTGGCGGTCGGTGAGCCCGGTGGCACCAAAGAGCTGTGGAGGTGCCTTTCGCTCCCCTGGGAGGTGTGAGTTGAGGCCTTGGGGACCCAAACCCCTTAATTTTCTGTCATCCATGTCATGATCTCCCCTGTGACCTTCTCAGCACCATAACACGGTGCTGGTCTCCTCTTCCCAGTCCAGGTAGCCAGTCCTGCCACCCACTCCTGCCTGGCGGTAGCTGCTGCAGTTCATCCCCCCATGCCTCCTTTAACAGCCTCTTCTCACATCCTCCTCTCAGGTCTCTTTATTCTCTGCTTTCCTGACCTATCTCCAAATTGATTCTCTTGCAGCGTGCTGCCAGGTCCCTTGGACCATCTCCTTCTGTTTGCTCTTCCATCGAAATAGGGGACCCTCAATTTTGCCGCCTGCTGCCCCGGTAGGCTGTGCTGGCTGGGCCCGCGTACGTTGCCTGCTTGCCTGGTGTTTGCATCCATCAGAGCTCTTAGAGGCGCCTCTGCTTTAACCTCCTCAGTCTTAACCCTGACCTGAGTCAACAATCATGAGGAAGAGCTGCTGCTTAGATGATCCAGTGTAAACTCTACCTTTGATTAGACAGGTATCATCCCCAGGCACTGGTGCGGCAGCGCCTTGTTAACTTTCCTTGGTGTTCTCTCACTGCAGCCATGAGAGCCTCCGACGCGGGCAAGGGACGCGGCTGCTGCCCTTGTAATCTTTATTGATCTTTTCCCTGATGCCTCATGCATTGTATTCTCTTGCCTTTCTCTTGCTCTTCCAGCTGCCTCTCCTCTGAGCGGCTTTGCATCTTGTGGGAGTGCTGAGAAACTCTGTTTTATTCAATTCTTGCAGAGCAGTAACACTCAGAGTCCCCGACAGCTCTGTTGGGTTGGTGCTGTGCCAAATACGAAAGATGGGGTTTTGCTCCCGAGAGTCTGCTGTCTAGGAGGGGGAGGTAAGAGGGAGCAGGGCACACGTTTCCACGCCCCTCTGGTCTGTCCTATATGGGCCAGTTTCTCTGCATCATGCCAGAGATGAGTTTTGGAGAAGGTCCTGGATCTGTCCCAGGAAGGCATGGTAGACATGAGAGTGTGGAAGGAGTTGTAGGATGTGAGCGGAGGGAGAGATGTATGTGGTGAGACGTGCAGGCAAGTGAATAGAAGTGGTGAGAAGGTCCTCAGGATCACCCTCTTATTTCTTTCCCATCCCTCAGGGCATGAGTTTCAAGAACAGATTATGAAACTGAGATGTGAACCTGCTGGTTGCCAGCATCCTTTCCTCACTGCCAGCCTGCAAGCACCTAACCTTGAAAATGCCAAGTAGCAAAAACCAGAGGGTTGAATTGCCTTGTCTCGCACCTGCAATGTGAACAGACGTGCAGTTGTGCAGTACCTCCCCTACGCTTTTCTCTTGGTAACCTGTCTGTGGGTCTCTGCCCTCGGCAGTCCTATCCTCCCTGCCCGGCACATTTGGGCACAGCAGCCGAACTGTCACCAGATATGTCCCTTCTGAAAATGTCCAGAGCACCGTGTCCTGAGACATGCTGTGTGTGGTGCAAAGGAGCAGTGTGTCTGCTCTGGACAAATGCCTTGTTTTGCACTGGAAAAACGGGAGTCAAAATGTCACGTCAGTGTTTCGCACGGGAATAGATTGCTCCTTTCCAGAGAGCGGCATTTCTGTCACTAGCTTTTACTTCATGGTTCCCAAGCAGAACTGTTCCCACACAGTGAAACGAGACAATATTTTGGCTTTTCCATCCTCGTTTAGGATGAAAGGCAATGCCAAAGCATTGGTGTTTCGGTGGGGTGGATGTAGTTTCCCAGCCCGTTACGGCAAGGGCATGCTCCCTGCCAGGAGGCGAGGATGAGTCCTGCGGATGTGCTGCTTCTGCTTCCAGCACATTTGATCCAGCCTGGCTCTTTCAAGGTGTGTGGAAATGAGCTACAATCTCATCATTCCTGCGGAGGCTTCTCGGAGGAGATAGCGGAAGGGTCACAGTGCCTCTGGAAATCTCCCTTCAGGCAATGTGCCGTCGCATTTCACAGCAGACAGACAGAAAAACCTTTAGGGCATGGTAAGAGGCAGCGTTTTGAACTCCAAGCTGGGGAGCTCGGGAGCTCATTTCTCTGACACATCATCTGTGTCCCTGCCGCTTCCTGCATCCCCCTGAAATACCATCACTTCCTTAGCTGGAATTAAAAAAAGAAGCTGGGGAGTTGGTCCCTTGTGCACCGGCCACGCAGAAACCAGACTCCCCTGCGGGAACGCACCCAGACCCTCTGCCCTGGCCGATTTTGCCTTAATTCGAGCCGCTCTCAACCTGCATGGAGGTGGGGGGCTGCCCCACCGAGCCAGCCCCCGGCAGCAGCGTGGCTCCCCTGCCCTCGCTCGCCTTCCCCGTGTCGCAGCCGCCCCGGAGAGGTGTGGTTCTTGGGTCCTGAGCTGGTTTTTCTTCCCCCAGACTTATCTGACGTGGTGGTGGGGAGATGAGCGGGCTGGAGCCGGGCGAGCTGGAGCACGTGCGGGCTGGCTCGGGCTGCCCTTATAAACCGGGGGCTGCCCCGGCAGCTCCACGCCGTGTGTTACCGGCTGTGCGGCACTGGGAGGAAAGCGCTGGCTCTCCCTCCTCCCCTCTCTGGAGTAAATAATGGTACTTTTTATTTAGCTATTATTTCCCAGTGGCAGATATCTCCTCGGCTGTCTGTTTAACTATCTTTATCTCGCCCTCCTTCTCTGTTTGATATAGTTATAGATAAACAGATAGCTACCTTAGTAAATAACATGTTTTTAAGAGACCGGTGGTATGGTTAACATAGTGCAGCAGCTGTTGATTTGTCTTTCACTGTTGGGTTTTTTTTTCTTAAGGAAATGCTTTAAATAAGGGATACTTCATCTATTAAAAAAAAATACACTTGTAGCAGCTGCTAAGCCCATCCATAAGCCTGCTTTACGTTGTATTTGTGATGGGACTGACAGTGCATGGAGGAGCCTGATTATACACAATTCCATTTTAGCAAGCCCTGCGATGTAATTTCACAGGGCGATCAGTGTTTGAATGTAATAGCAGCCTGTGCTAAGGTGTCAGAATATTAAAGGCGCTAATGGAAAAGCTCCCTGGTACACAAGGGGGACAGCATTACAGGAGACGTCGCAGATGGCTGGGCACTAAACTAATGGGGCAGGATCCAAGAAGGGAAAAAAACCTAGAGAAGGGAGAGCTCACGGGAGCACGGGCACCTGCTTCCCTCTCACACGGAAATTAAACAGTGAGCGAGGGAGAGGCGAGCATGTGCGTGTGTAAAAATAGAAATCAAGGGGGGAAAATACCCTCTTCGGAAGGGCTTGAAGGTTTTGACAGTGAGTCCAGCGCTGGCTTTGCTTGGGAAAAGCATGGGGTTAGATTTAAAGGGTGCGTGTTTGGGGGACTGTGGGGCACGTCTGAGCATCGCGGCCATTCTTCAGGCTCTGGAAAGAGAGAGAAGAAGGGTGTGATCGGTGGATACTGTTACCCGTCCTCGTGTAATATGGCAAAAACCCACAGCTCTCTTTGGCAGTTGTTAATCTCCAGCTAAAGCCAAGGAGGGTGAGATGTGTCCACCTCGCTGCTGTCCCGGCGGCTCAGCTCTGCAGCATGGCGCATCTGCTGGGGCCCTGTCATGCCGTTTTCTGTCCTCATGTATCCAGGGGCTGACGGTGGGTCTGATTTCAGGGCAGTGCCAACATTTGCCTGTTTTCTAGCACCGTTGGAAGCATCTTCCCCTTCCCCCTGAACCCCCAGTTTCCCCAGGAGCAGCCAGAATCGGACTGGTCCATTCTTGTCTGCGTGGAGAGGCAACCGTAGCTGCGGTGAATCATCCACGAAGTGTGTTTGTGGGTTTTCCTTGGTGTCATACCCGGCTTCCCTGCTCTGCCAGCCACGGTGCTGTGGTGGGGAAAGGCTTAGCGCCGCTTTCCTGCTTGAATTGGCCCTGCAGGGACTGGGGCAGTCCCCGGGGGATGGCACCACAGAACGTGAGCCCATCCTTCCCAGGGCTGGAAGGGTAAATCAGCTGTGTGTCGGTACTCCCTGGTAGCTGTCTGCCACGTTGTCATGTGTCTCTGCCTTTCAGGCACTAATCGGGAGCTGCTTGTGTATCTCAGCATTGGGAGCTGATTGCATACATCAGCGTAACCCAGCCTGGGTCTCGGTCACCCTGCAGCGCAGCCAGAAATGCCAGGACACCACGAGAAGGCAGCCCTGTTCCAACAGACGTGACCTGCGGCTCAAGGGCAGGGCTCCTTATCCCGGACCGGGAAGGGCGCTGGGCATGGGTTCTCCAGCCCCTTGTCTCCGCAGCAGCCCCTCGGGTCCTGCTGCGATGCTCTGCTCGGCCGCCTGACCCTGAGCCCAGGCCCCCCGGTCCTGCCAGCGGCTCCCATCCTTGAGTTGCTTTCTCGGCAGTTTATGGCTCTGCTTGCCCCCTCTCCTGGGCCAGCGCTGGCTTGTGCACGCCTCAGCTATATTTCCCAGCCCTCCAGGGACCCAGACCTGTAGCTTTGTTTTGCTTGTGACCAAACCCAGGGCTTGGACCCAGGTCTCCACAGCATTAACCTAGTACGTCGCCAGCCGCAGAGCACACAGCAGTCGCGAACATTTTATCCAGGATAATCCCTAGCCTGGGAGCAAGGCAGAGACTGTTCTTGTTCAAACACAGGGAAATGTGAAGCCTAAACCGCTTGGCACTTTGACACTCCAGAGTCAGGCACACCGGTGTGTTTCTATTGCAGCCTAAGCCAGGGCACGTGCTAATCCCGCACAGCGGCAGGGCCACCTCCCCACTGCCCGGCGGGGTCACGGCGTCCAAATGCACCCCAGGGAGCGGCTGTTGGTGGCTGCAGGGTCTGTCCTGCCCCTCCTGAAGTTAAGAAGGATTTCGACAGTGGATTTGCACGGCTGTGGCTGAGTGGGGGTATTGCCAGGACGTGGGCAGGCTGAGGCTGCTCAGGTGTGTGTCTGGGTGGGAAGAAGGGCCAGGCACGAGGTCATTGCGTGCCTCATTCTCCCTTTTGCAGTGCTCCTATGGACAGAGATCTGATGGCACGGGCTGCTCATTTTAATAAGGAGAAAGAATGTACAGTTATGCTGAATCCTCTGCCATCTTACCTGACACCTTGCTGCCTTCCCTTGAGCTGGACCTGTCCTCCTCCCATGGACTGGGGGCACCTCGCCTGTGTGAAGCACTTCCCAAAGGTGGGCAGAGCCAGGCAGCTCCTGTGTGCCCCACGCTCACCTTTCCAAAAATAGACCGTTCATATTTTTATTTGTTTAATTTACCGCCTGACATGAGGCATAAAGATGTGGCTCTTTTAACAGCCAGCTTTGCAAATGGACTGAGGCGAACACCAGCTGGGCTTGCCAAAGGTTGCTCAGCAAGGCCAGGTAGGGCTGGGAAGGTGGCTCGTGTGCCGAGGGCTCCCTGCTCGTCCAGGACATGTGAGAAGGTGGCTGTGTGGCACTGTTCTCCGAAAAACCTTCACGTGCCATTGCATGAAGAGGGCAGAGCACCAGGTAGGGTCCCAGCACCTTTTTGGCAACGTGGGAGCATTGTGGTCCAGATCCTGTCCCCTCCCACTGCAGTGTGCTGGCAATGGCAGGAATTTCCAAGGGCACCACTTGCTTCTGCCGAAGTGGGGCCAGACCCATTCGTGGTGTCCCAGCGTACGGTGTGTCAGCCCCCCTCCTTCCCCCCGCAGCTCTTTTGGGGTTTGTGCTCCAGAGAGGGACATTCCCTGGGAAAGGACACGGCTTGCATCTTCTGTGTTCTCCCATGTCCAAACCCCGGCCAAACCACCTCCTCCTCGGTGGCACTGCCCATTTATTTGGCAGAGGACAAACGCCCTCTACTCTCGTCACCCCTACCCCTTAATTATTAGCACAGATGTTTAATTCGAGGCTTCGGTGGGTGCCACGTTGGGCAGAAGTTGTTTTTGTGCACCCAGTGCCACTGAGGAGTGTTCAGGGAGCTCAGTGCACCGAGAGAAAGTAATTAAATGGGAACAGTGTTAATGCTGTACCTGGTCAGTCTGGAGGCCCCTCTTGCCACTGTGCTTGTAAAAATTAAATGCCTCTTATTAGCGGCGCAGCAGAGATCTGTAATACGCGTGGACAGAAAGGCAGGGATGGATGGAGTTGGTGTCAGGGCAGCAATTGCTTATCATGCCTTATCTGGGAATATGAAACTGTATTGCATGACATCCAGAGGCAGGCTGAATAGATATGCCAATTCATCTCGAGCCCGGGCTTTGACAAGCTAGACTGCCCTTGTTGAAAGGCATCAGTCAAACAAGAGCTGCTGGCTGCTTTTCCCTTTCTTATACTTTCTCTCGCTCCTGTGCTCCCTCTCCCTCTCTCGCTGCCTCCCCTCCCTCCGCCTTTTTTTTTTCTAAGCTTTTTCCACACAAAATTGAAAAGCTTTGGAAATAATAATAATAAAAGCCCCCCAAACTAATACCGTTTTAAGTACACCCCCCCTCCCTCCCCAAATGGGATTGATAAGGAACCCCAGTGTATGAAGGCATGTTTAGATAACATTGAGAATATTATAGCGAGTGAGAGAAAGTAGGGGGAAAAGCTTCCTGCCGCGTCTAAGCCGGGAAAGGCGACGGCACCCTGGCTAATACGAGTGTTTAATATTTGATGTGTTGGGATAAAGCAGGATCACCTTCGAATTGAATTGAGTGTCAGAATGAGAATCTATTACTGAAATTCTTGTGTGATTTGACAGCAAAGCAGACGATGTTATTCTTCACTAGTTACCGCAATCTTCTCCCCTACATCACTTAAATATTTTTTTCTTTGCTTGAGTAAACACACATTATCCTTTTTTTTTCCACCCCCCTTTCCTTTTTTCTCTCCCTCTTTTATACTTTTTTTTTTTCCTTAAATCAAACCTGCCTTTCGCAGGGCTGATGGAGTAGATTGTTATTTCTTTATTTGTCCTATTAAATGGAATTCCTGATCGTTTAATCCTGCTTTTGTAAGTGATTTAAAAATACTTGAAAAGCTGTGAATGCGGCAGCACTTCTGACTAAACTGCTTAAAAGGGACACGTTACACCTGGGTTTAGCTCCTGCCTCCCGACAGCCAGGACGGCAGCAGGCTCCAGTGCTGCCGGGGCTGAGCCACCCCGGGCTCCGAGCCTCCGTCCTGCCGGCCGAGCTTTCCTCCGTGCCTTCCCTGCGGCGGAGGAGCTCTGCTGCTGTCAGCCAGGGCTTGGCAAGCTGCTTATTCATTACCTGCCTCTTCTTTAATTGCATTCAGCCCCGATCCAGCAGCCTTGCTACTAAATGATTTGGCGGTGGGGTCAGGCTGTAATTGTCATTAGATTTGCCTTGTGTCGTGCCAGAAAGTCTGCATGGCAAGAAATCCCAGCAAGAAATGTCCACATCCCATCCTTGAAGTGGGCTTCAGGTGGCATGCAATTAAAATGGGATGTCAAGGGACCACCCTGGAGTCCCCAGTGTCCTGGGTGCCATGTGGGGTTGGCCTCAAAGACACCCTCAGCCCCAAAACCTTACGGTTACTGGGTGGCACTGAAAACATTTTAAGCTGTGTTTAAAAGCCCACTTAGTTGTAGACATGACCTCTTCTTTTCCTCCCACCTTACAAAGTAATATAAAACCGTGACACCTCATCGTGGCAGCAGCGGAATGAGGGGAGTTAGAGGGAAATGCTTATTTTGGGCAGACGCGGCACACAGCTGACATGACAAGAGGAGGAAGATGCTTTTGCTGTCGCGAAGCCATTTTCTCCATTGCAAAAATGTCAGGGGGGTTGGCTCTGATCGGCTGGCTGCTGTGCCCGGCCTGATCCTGGGGGAGCACAGCCTGCCCCCACCGCTCGCCCAAGCCGAGGGCAGCTGGGGACATCTCACGGCCGTTTTCTATCTCTTTAAAAACATGTTTTTCTCAGCAGTCTTTTTGAAATCCTTAACGGAAACTTTCAGCAAAAACTACCACTTTTTTTTTTTATTCCTTGGTACCCACACATCAGCATCTTCTCAAACCACTGAGCCCCTTTGCTTCTGGGAAGATTTTGTTCCAAAAGGAAATATTTTCTCCCTGCCTGAAAGTGTCCGTATTAATATTAAAATTACAATTAGTGGGTGAAACGTTTAAAACCTCTTGATGGGACATGAAAAACGACAGGGTAGCCTGGGCAGAGCAGGAGGGGGCTCTGTGCCAGTCCTGGCAGTTCTGGCTGCCGTGGTTTGTGAACATGCTTGTGCCATTGCAAAGCACAGAGCCCTGCTCCCCTCCTGCCCCTCAGCTAAAGCAGCCAGGGCAGTGCAGGGCTGGCAGCTTTGGAGGGCAGAGGGGCTGGGGGCTGGCCGAGCAGGTCACAGCATCACACGTGCGGAAAGGACGGGGCTGGCTCTGTCGGCGTCGGCACGTTGCCCTAGCAGAGCTCCAGCAGCTCCGTGAGGAACAGCCCAGTCCCTCCCTGTGCGTGCGGGAAGGATTTGTGGGGCTCCCCGTGGAAGTGAGCATCCTGACCTCTGCGCAGGTGCCCTGTTTGCATGATGCGGGACGTTAAATCTTGCCTTAATGTGACTGCCGAACACCGTTTTTTGTGAAGTGTGCCAGGCGCTTCCCCATAAATAAATGATGGAGCATTATTCAGTCCACTTAGATCAATACATCAGCTTGACAAGTTCCAGTTCTGGGAATTTTCTGACCCCCTGGAACATCTTCTCTGCAGCTGTGCTGCTTATAAACCGCAGTGTGTAACCCAGACAAGCTCCAGGGAGTGGGGCATCAGCACCCAGCTCTGTTGGCACTGTCACCTTGCCGGCCCAGCATTGCTGGGGACAGGGGCTGGTTTGCACTGGGATTGCAGCAAGGGCAGGTGGGGTGAACTTGGTGCCAAACTGGGCACTGTTTTTAAAAGAACTGGGCAAATCCTGTGTTCTTCCCCCTGCAAGCAGCACCACGGCACGGCCCAGCATCGCTGGTGTGCCCTTTGTGCGCTCCTGTCTCAGCTGAGAGGACCATCTTTGACCCCCAGCGCTACTAGAAGTGGTCCGTGGAGGTCTTGTTTCAGGCTCTTTGCAAATTGAGGCAGATGCAGCATGGCCACCGGGAAGTTTTGTGACCCAGCGCAACAGCAGAATCATCTCAGACCCTCTTTGCTTTATTATAAAGCCAGCCCCAGATGCTGTGATTCTGCGCACACAGCATCTCCCTGCCCCAGGCTGCTGTACCCCCATGTCTTACCCCTAATAGCTCCCCACCTTTGTTTTTTGGATTTTCTGCAGGTTATGTGAGGTATGGGTTACCTAAGGACTTACCTCCCCATACTGACACTTTTAACAGGGTGGGGATTTGTGGATTAGCCATGGTGCTGGCTCTATGCATGGAAACACAGTACGTTCCTAATCTCCTGCTGCTGTTAGCTCACATTTATCACAGGAGTATCTGCTTACCTTTGATTTGAGATCCCTACATCAGGGACCCAGGGTGGTATTTATCTGTGAACTGCTGCCTATGCCTATGGGATTGTATAAGTAAATAAATATAATTAATAATCATCTGACTTCAGAGAAGCATTGGCAGGGAGGTAAATGTAGCCTTCACAGAATTAAAAACAAAATGAGGAAAAAAGGGAGACCTTTCTAGGAGCTGGTATGAATGGAAATAATTGTGTTGAAGCTGCTTGAAAATTATTCTGCAAACATCGTTTGAGTGGTTTTTAGCAGATCAGAGGCACTGAGTTTGTCTCTAAATCAGAATTTTGACCAAAACCATTTAAAAATAGCTTTTTTAAAAGATCTTTGCGTTTTTTATCAATTAAAATGCAGATGAAAATAAAATGCCACGGGGTCCTGGCCCTGCTTCAGTGTCTGACCTAGAAAGGAGCAACCCAGTCCCCACAACACCAGGATTAAACCAGAGAAAGGGACAAATTAGTGTGATTTCCTGGCAAAAAAGGTTTCATGGCATTTTTTTAAGTCCTTTGGCTTGCGAGCGAACCAGGGGCATCTTGGACTTCCTCACGGTTTGCCGTAGGGATAAGCGCTGAAGGGGCAGGGGTCTGCGCCGCTGCCGGCAGCCGTGCGGGGCTGGAGCGATGCAGGAGCCGGCAGGAGAGCGGCTGCGGATGGCACCAGTTTCCCGGCGGCTGCGGTGAGCCAGCGGCGAGCCTCCGGCCACAGCCACCCCGTCGGGTTGGGGAGCCCTGCGTCGGGGAGCCTCCGGCACTTTCTACCTCACTTTAACAGTCAGAAGAAGAACTTTCCTGTTTAAAGATTAAACGTTGTCTTTAAATATTAAACAGCAAAGCTCCTCGCTCTTGATTGCGTGGCTGCTGCCGGCAGGCGGCTCAGAATTGCCAATTTTAATTAAAAAACTTTGTTTTCCAATGCAGCCCAGCGATGGCTCCTCCTCCCGGCTGGGGCTGGCTGGCCTCTCCCCTGGCCTGCCTTCATCTCTGCTTCTCTGCCCATATTTCCCTCTGCCTGCAGCAAAGTGACGGTCCCTGCCAGCCCCGAAGTGTGAGTCTGGGACTGATCAATGCCCCTGGCACTTCCTTCCAAAACCCCAGGAAAAACAATTAAAACCGGATCGATCCTGCAGGCAGCTTTGAATATGCATAAGTGCACACTTGACCTTCAGTGGTCAGGCCAACTTCCACCCCAGCTGCTTAGCTAGTTTGCTCAGGTATTGCTGCTGTACCGAATGACCTTGATTAGGAAAGCAAAAAGCGATGCAAAGACGGGCCCGGTGCCGATCCTGGGGCCGGGGCACGTGCCGACGGCTCCCTGCTGACGCTGCTGCTGTGGGGCTGGGAGAGGCGGGCTGGGGTTGGCTCTAGCACCCAGCTGTCAGGAGCTTTCCAGAGCTGTCCCCGTGGCTTTCCCGGGATCCTGCCAGCCTCCCGCTGTTGCTCCTGGCCAGGGTCCGAGGGATGTGTCTGGGCTGAGAAGGCAGCCTGCAGTACAGTAGCTCAGAGCCAACCTTGCCCCAGTGCAGGGACAGCCCTGCTCCCTTCCTGTCCCATGCATCCTCCCTCCGAAGCGTGCGGGGACACCCCTTCCCCAGCGATGCACCCCACTGCCGGTGACTGCGGGCCTGGTTCCGCTGGTGCTGAGCACAGGGACCGTCCTGCGCTGGGCCTGGGCTTGCTTTTTGGGATGGAGCCCAGGAGAGGGAGCCACACGCGGAGCCGCTGCTGCCATCACCCAGGGCCACCCGGCAGGTGGGTGGCGGGGTCCCGTCCTGCACCCCAACCCCCCAGCTGCCCCCTGCCCTGCGGCCAGCCAGCCTGCGTCCCGGCCACGGCGATGAAGATACCAGAGCGTGTTTGTTGAAGGCAAAGGAAACCTCTCCATTGTGTACACAAAGTGTATTTTCAGTAAATTATGCATAGACTTAATTAGGAGTTTTAATTGCTAATCATCTCCCAACAGGATTAGCAATACTGTCTATTAATTATCTGTGGAGCCCTCTGTTTTGCTAAGGCAGGAGTAACAAAGCAGCATGAATGGTTACGTAGGCCAGTAATGAATTAACTCCCCAAGCCCTGTAGCTCCCGGGGGGCTGCCGGCGGCGGGGGCTGCGTAGAGGCCGGCCCTGCCCACGCTGGGCAGAGCAGCAGTAGCGGGGACAGAGGCACTGGCAGCAGGTCCCCGGGGCAGGCAGGTGGGTGGTGGGCTGCGGGGGGGACCGCTCAGCTCCGCTCGCCCAGTTCGGCCCCGTTCCTGCTGCAGAGAGCATCTCCCCCGGCATTCCCAGCCTGCAGAGGGTGTCGGCGATGCCCCGCTGCGCCATGGCCGCGGTGAGCGATGATCCCCGCTGCAGGAGGGAGATAGGGGCTGCTGGATTGACCTGATCTCATCTGGGGACAATGGCCCTTACGGCAGCAGAGATAGCGCCGGTGTGAGCGACGCTAAGCCCACGCGCCCTTCTTATTGCTCACAATGCAGCGCTGAGCTTAATTCCTCAAGATGAAGAAGATACGTGGCTGTCAGGCTGTAATTACAGCCGTGCGTGTGACATGGAGGCCCGGCTGCTTTCACGTTTGCGTTGTCCGGTGGGTTTTTGTGCTGCTCGGGCTCCTGCCTGCCTCGCTCCTGCTGGGAGCCCTGCCGGGGGACGTGGCAGGGATGCAGCAGGCTCCCTCTGGCCAGGCTGCGGGCTCCATGCAGTGGGGTGAGCAGTGCTGGCTCCCGGTGATGGAGGGTCCCAAGGCAACCGGCGCTCTGGGGATGGACAAGAGAGGGGAGGCTGGGAGGGCTGTGCTTGCTGGAGGGGAAGGGGGCTGCCGGCCAGGCCAGCCTGGGCACGGGCACCCCTTTCCAAACCTTCCCTGACTCCTGCTGCTGACCCCATCCTTGGGGGGATGATGTTGGAGCAACCCAGGGACACGTGGGATGAGCTCGCGGCCCCCGGCTCGCCCCAGCATGGCGAAGGTGGCCTCAGGTGATGCTGATTCGGCAACCTTGTGAGGGTTGTCACCTGTACAAGGACAGGCCCTGGACACCTCTCCTCTGAGGAGCATCAGGTGGGACAGGCCAGGGTGAAGGTGCTTTGTGCAGGCGGCTCCAGGAGAGCTGCTGCGAGGGCGATGCGTGCGTCCGCACTGAACGCGGCGAACACAGGCCCATGCCGGCCCCGGGAGCGGTCAGGCCTGGGCGAGTACAAAGCATGTCTGCACATGGGCTGTGCACTGGTCTGACCCTCTGCTTCTCTCTTCCAGGCGTACAGCTTTGCCATGGGGAGTTGGCCAAAGAACGGGCTCTTAGACATGAACAAAGGACTGAACCTACAGCACATAGGGAGGCCTCACAGCGGGATAGGTGAGTGATGCCGCCCCGCGCCCTTCCCATCCCTGCGGCTGCTGCTCTGGGTGCGCGGGACGTGCCTCGGCTCCGAGAGCTGGTCCAGGCTGGGGTGCTAAGAGCCAGCCAAAGGGCTGCAGGGTCTCCGGCTGGTGGAAGGGACAAAAAGATGTGTCAGGGCAGGACGGGCCCATGGGATGAGGTCTTGGTCCCTGGCACATCCCAGCATGACAAACACACCTGCCTGTCCCTCTGGCCAGGGAGCTGCTCCCCTCCTCAGCTGCTCAGGCAGTGCTGGGCTGGGGGTGGATGTGGGCAGCGCCAGGGCTCGTGCGGTGCCTGGAGCGCAGAGCGGGGGTCCCCAGGCGAGGAGGGATGCTCTCCCTGTCGGGCCAGTCCTCCAGCTGCTCTGAATGCTGCATTCGTCTTTGGAAAGGAGGCTCTGCCAAGCGGTGCAGCCTCGGGAGCTGGCTGGAAAGATGCCGCAGAGTGAAGATGCGTGGCCCCAGCTGGAGAACTGAATCATCATCCCATTTGCTCACATGTGTGATGAGTTTCATGGTCCCGCAGCCTGCTCCAAGATAAACAACTGAGACTACCATGCACAGCAGCAGAGCTCCATGTTTCCCCTAGCTCCTCTGCACCAGGGATCAAAGTGATATGAGGAGGGAGACCTGGCCCGGGACACCGAGGCCATATATCTGCCTGCTCATAATGCTGGGAGCGCAGAGCTGGAGGAGCAGCAGGCTGCGGTACCAGCAGGAGCTCAGATTTACTGGGCTGTAGGCAGGGCTGTAACTCAGGGCTGCATCGCTCTTGCCTGTCTTGTTTCTGTGCGGGGCATTGGATCACCTCTTGGAGACCTGTGGTCAGGTGTTCCCTCTGCCTCCCAGCCCTTCATCCACGGTGACTTGTGAGCATTAAAGTTTGCAAGGAGGTAAGATTTACTTGGAAAAGTCACCGGCTACCTGGGCCTTGAGGAGGCTGTTTAATATTGTTTCAAGACTCTAACCATTAAACTCTCCAATCAATCCAAGTTAAGGAGATGAATTATTTAAAGCTCACCAGCTTTTAATTAGCAAGCTCCTTTTGAACTATGGATCTGGTTGCATTATTGACGGAGGTAGCATTAAAATTTGCTCCTTTGCCTGGGAGCAGATTTGCCTTGCTTGTGTGCCATGTTGGGGGGATCACAAGGAGGGAGCGGGACTGCAGGAGTTGTGTGTGCGTGTCCTGCTCTGGGGGCTCGTGCTTTATCTAGGGTCTCCTGGGGGATGCAGGGTTGGTTTGTGCCTCGTCTTTCCTCGTTTTATTTATGGCAAGAGCTCTCTGTTGCTGTCATCTCTTTCTCTGACAAAGCATCCCCAGCTCTGGAGTATCATCTGTCTGCCGTTGGTTTCTGCCCGTGTTTATCTCAGTGCTGTTGTCTTGCACAGGTGTCTCTGCCTGATGGAGTTCAGAGAGATGCTGTTCATGTCCCTCCCCACTGCAGTCCTTTAGGAGGGTTTTGCTTCTTCATTTCTGCCAAACTTCCTCTATGGGGAGCATTCCCGGCTCTGCCCGGTACAGGGTGAGCCACGGGCAGATTGCCCACAGAGAAGCAGCATGTCAAGGCCCAGCTGCCAAGCTCCCTTCTTGCAACGCTCCGTCCCAGTGGCAAACCTGCCTTTCACACAGTGTAGGGAAGGGGGTTTACGTGGGTGCTGTGAAGGATGCCAGGCCAGCAGTGTGACGGTCTCCATCTCCCTGGCACCGCCAACGGTGCACACGTGCCCTGCGCATTGCAGCCTGCTGGCTGCTCCATTTGGGCTGGGTCCAGAGCAGCTCTGCCCCGGGCATCTGTGATCCTCTGCCTGCCTGCCGAGGCAGCGGCCGCTGGCACCCCGTGCCTGGTGGCTTTACCGCAGGCTGAGCCCCTGGGAGTGAACTGGAGGCACAGCTCATTGAATGGCTTCTCCTCCCAGCCAGCCTGGGAGCCCCAGGCACAGCTGCTGCCCGTGGTGTCAGGGCTGCTGGCTTTGGGGCTTGGTAACCTGGTGTCCCTCCTGGGAGAAGGCTCAGGGCAATGCTGGTGCCTGGAGACATGCCTTGCCTGGCATTTTGTCAGGGCACCAGTCTCCTGGCCTTCTGGGCGCTTCATTTCCCAGCCTGCTGGCTTTTCAGGTCCTCATCATGGATCAAGCCTTGGCTTTAGTGACAGCCCGAGAGGTCCCCAGGCCAAGAGCCAAGGAGGGGCTGCTCACTGCAGAGGCGGGCTGGGCTGGCTTCCTTGGCTCCGTCTTTGCTGCCTCGTCCTGGAGCCAGTGTCGGTCCTGCACAGCTGGGTTCTTCCGTATCAGTCACTGGGACTGGGCACGGTCATCCCAGTTGCTGACGGTCACCCTGTGACCTGAGCAGTCCTCACCACTCTCCTTCATGCTCTCAACTGCTTTTGCTTCAGGGCTGGGAGGAGCCGTCCCTTTCCCTGCCCAGGGCTGCCCTCCCCTTCCCTCCCTGGCTGTAAGGAGCCTTGCTCCTGACGCAGCCCTGCCCACTCAGCCGAATAAATGACCCCTTCTCAAGGACTGCTGCTGGAGAAGAGAGTGGAGAACAGCGAAGCATGCTGCCTGCCTGCCTCTTGCTGCCCGCGGTGAGACGGGAGCTGGCTGTGGCTCTGGGGGTGCTCCCATGCAGTCTAGAGCCTCCCTTCTCTTTTGTGGCTGGTCTGAGAGTGCAGCAGGGTCGAGGGAAGCTGGGGAGCTGAGAGAGGGGTCCCCAGGGCTGCCCGAGGCAGGTGTAAGCAGGGTCAGCCCCTGACTCTCACGGCCCTTGTGGGTTGCTGATGTCCAGAAGTCTGCAAACCAAAGAGGGCTGAGGAGGGAGCAGCAAGGCAATGTGTTCACCAGACACAGAGGTTTCACAAATACCGTGCCGTGCAGGAGAGCCTGCACGCAGCCCCTTTCCTGGCAGCGTGGGGAGTGGTCCGGGGGGATGCAGGCAGTCCTGTGAAGCCTCAGTTCGCTTGTGCAGAGGTGTGCAACATGGATATTTCCCTTCAAATCTGACGGAAAAATTGCAGTGGACGGCCACTTGTTTTTGCGAACAATTTGCAAGGAATTTTGCCGTCTCGCCTGATGGGTTGTGTATTGCGTTGTTTTCAAATCACTCTCTGATTCACTGGCTCAGCAGGTATCTGCTCCAAATCCCTGCACTTGGCATGCTTGGGACCAGTCCCATTCCCTGCTTCATCTCCTCTCCTCTGTCTTGTTCAAAATCCAGGGAGTTCAGGGCGCTTGACACCCTGCAGGGCCCAGGCCGGATTCTGGATGGGAACCTCACCTTCAGCAGCTGGTGCGTGCGGGCAGGAGGGACTCGTGGTGGAGCACGGTGGGGGTCTCACCACATCCCCTGGGACATATGGCTGCACATACAGAAAGGTGCTGAACAGAGCTTGCGTTGTCGCTTGCGTCTGGTTTCTACTCATGAACAAGTGAGCGGCAAATCTTGTCGAGGGGTTAGAAGAGTGGTTTGTGTCACCAGATGCACCGAAGTGTATTTGCATATAGTGCAAATACAGCTGCCTTGGGGTGGGACAGGTAGGGGTCTGCTGCAGTTGTTTCACAGGAGGGAAAAGGTAAAAGAAGGGAGAAAGTGTCAATATTTCAGCTTGCTGAGGAGCGCTGGGCAGAATAAGGAGGTTGGAAAGTCCTGCTCTAGAGAGTGAGGACGCAGAAAATCCTTGGGAGATGGGAAAGGAACAAAAGGGGAATGAAACCTGTTCTTTCATACCTTTTCTCGGGATGGTATTTCATCTCTAAGGATTCCCTCTGGGCTGAATGTGGCCCTGAGGACCAGAGAGGACCTTTTTTTGCAGCTTCCATGTCTCCTTGAACATGAATTAAATGTGTGTCAGCTCTAGCGTGGGCTGTGGGATCTTGGGGTGGGGAACTTCTTTTTGCCTGGTGTTTTCTTGGCCCTCAACAAAATGAAGTTGAGTCTTGCCAAGAAGTTACTCATCTTACAGACGCGTGCACATTGCGGTTCTTAAAACATGTGTTTGAGGCGCTGCTTGCCAAAAACGAGCTGCAGCTTGTCATGGGGGTCTTGGCACTCTCACGCAAAGACCAGCATTCCCAGGCTCCGCACCAGTGGAGCTGGGTTCTTGCACTGGGGTCTCTCTACTGAGTTTCAGAGACTGATATAAATCAGAAGGATTAAAATCCCAGGCTTTAGTTGTGATTTAAATCAGCCAGCAGATCACCTGGATTCAGTAACTGATTTTCTTCTATTTTTGCCCTTTTTTTTAACCTGTTTCCCTGAAAAAAGGTCAAGTTTTACTGACCAGCACCTATCAAACCAAGTGCAGCTCTCCTTACAACTGCCCAATTGTTTAATCTAGTTATTCTTTTATTCGTCAAATGCCCTATATTTGCTACATTTATTTTGATCGATCAAGTAACATAACATGCCTTTAGTCTTCATTTTTAGATATTTGTTACATTAGAAAAATAGTGAATTACTATTTGTTCTTGAAGAGGTGGTGATTAAGTTATTACTCATTATTCGAGTTGTGACTCTTGTGGATGAAAATTGGAATGCCATGTTAAAGTACCCCAGCAGTAATTTAAATTGGTTTTATTAGTAAAATCCTATGTGCCTTGCATATACTCAATACAGAAGGAAAAGTAAATTTCAAAATACATTTAGTTAAAAACACCTGGTGCATGAAACCAAAGCAAGAAGTGATTGCTGAGTTGAAGGAGTGTTTCTGGAAACCACCCTTTCAGGATTTTAGAATTAGCACGTCTCATCCTCTCCCACCTTAGTTTGTTGGTTGGTTTGTTTCCCTGATTATGGAAAAGATAAAAGGCACGCCTTTTTTTTTTTTCCCAGTCCTTTGTTGTTTCTCAGCTCTGAATGAGCCAGTTATTGAACTGAAAATACACCAAAACCAGTAAAACGTTTCCAAATCTGGAGAAGTAGCTGCTGCCAGGAAAGTTTGTTTCTTGTTTGTCAGCTCTGCTTCCACCTCCAGTGCATTGACTGTCTTTAAAACATGATATTACCCCTTGCTACTGGTCTTTTTTGAATCTAATTGAATTTAATAAAATCTTTAAAGTTTAGACTTTAGCACACAGGTTATTACGATTTTAGATTTAGTTCTAAATGCCTGGTTTGGGTTTTTTTTTTCTTTTTTGAGGGAAGAGGGTAGCCAGGCTGCTGCATCTTGCTAACAAACCTGCAGTACCCATCCGAGGTGACCAGGAGACCTGGTCCCATAGTAGCACCTGTCTTGACACGATGCCCTCGCTGGGCTGTTTTACACCAGCTGGCGTAATCCCATGAGCCGTGAGCCTCCGCACAGGGCTTCACCATCTTCCCTGTGCCCACGGTCCCCCCGGCCAGGGCTGTGCCATGCTCCCTCCGTGGGAATCTCTGCCGTGCCAAATGGAAAAGCCCTACCTGCCTGGGCAGGTCAGCAGCCCATGCGGTGAGCGACCCAGCAAGCCACCGTGCCTTCCCGGCTCCATCTCTCTTTTCATTTACTGATTGGAAATCTCAGAAGGTTAGGGTGTGATATTGTTCCTGATCCAGAGCATTAATTAGGCCTCGGAAAGAAGAAGAGGAATTGCGTGTTTTTAACAGTGAGGTTAATGGGATGCTCGCAGAGTAGACAGTTTTAATGAGCTTCAACTCGATGTGCAGTGAGTTTACTCTTTGTGTTAAAAGGGTCACACTGCAGTAGTTTGATGTGGATTGTCTCCTGGCCCCCAGTGTCATAGGTGAGCGTCTGTCAGAGTCCAGTCAGAGCGCATTTACTTAGTGACACGATTCTAATTAACTACCGCGAGCTGCCACCGCCGCGGGGAGCCGGGCCAGCGCCTGCCTGGGGTGCCTCCTGCCCGGTGGAGCCGTCCCTCTCCCCGCTCTGCCTGCTCTCCCCGCTCTGCCTGCTCTGCCCGCTCTGCCTGCTCGTGTCCCGGCGGCACCGGGCTGCTCTCCGCGCTGACATTGAAGGAGAGGGTGGCGAGGGCCTCGCTCGCTAAGTGCGGTGGCAGGCGGCGGGCCGCCCAGCATAATGGGTGCCTTTGGCTGTCAGCGCCGGCTCTCCCCCCGGCAGCTCGGTGGGGGCTGATGAGGCTTCGCCTCGTCCTGCGAGGTGCTGGGAGCTTGTGGTCCTGGCAGCTTGCGGTCCTGGGAGCTTGCTGGCTTTATTTCAGCCTCCTCTCATTCTTCCCTGCTTTCCTTTCCCCTCTCTCGTTTTCCTGGCTCTCCCAGGGGTGCAGGGAAGCCTGCGGCCCCCCAGCATCTGTGGGATCCCCGGCCACTCATGGTGCCCACCTGCCTTCTCTGCAGCAGGGCAGGGGGAACAAGGGGACAGGGACAGCATTTTGTGAAACTCCCCTCCGTTTTGTTCACCACTTTCCACCCCAGCCCGCATGGCCCTGGCTGGCAGAGCCCGTCCCACCCTCCCCGTCCCTCCCAGGGGATGGGAGAAACCTTGGAGAACCCCATGCTCCCCCGGAGCAGGCAAAGCCCGTTCTTCGGCTCTTTGTGGTGGCACGCAGCAGATGCCGTGCCCGGGGCAGTGCTGTTTGCACCACACCATCCTCTTGCCGGGGGATGCCGAGAGCAAGAGCGGAGCATGGGGCTCACTGCTGGGGAGCAGGGCACGGGGCTGCCTCGGGGCCGCTGCCCCGCACACAGCGGCCCCAGCCCAAGGCAGAAGGGGAAAGACTCCCAGTTAAATAATTAAAAGAGACTTAAGTAAAAATCAACAGAAATGTCATCAAATGAGCAGTGTCATTTTGAATTAGCGCTTGTAAAGGTCAGGCGGATCCAGAACAGGTGGAGCGGCTGTGTGCCGGGTGTCGCGGCCAGGCAGCGTGTCCCGGCACCCAGGGAGGCCGGGTGCAGGGGCCGGCCCAGCTGCTCCGGGGCACCCGCTGGACTGCGGGCGCGGGGACGGGGCGGCAGGCGGGTGGCAACGGGTCCCGCTGCGAGCGCTGGGCCCCGCACCCCCGAGGAGGGGTGGGGAAGGAGGGCCAGCCGGGGCGGCCGGTTAGAGGACGTGCGTCTGTCAGAGTCCAGTCAGAGCACATTAACGCGGTGACATGATTCTAATTAACTACCGTGAGAGGTGTCACAGCTGGAAAAGCAGTGAGCGGAGACAAGCTTTTAAAAAAAGAAAAAAGCAATGTGACAGTCTTTTTTTCCCCCCCTCTTTCTTTTTCTTTTCTTTCCCCTTTTTTTTTTTTACTCTTGTGTGCTCTCTCCCCTCCATGTGGGAGTGGATCTAAAGATAATTAGGATGTCTGGCTGCCTGGGAACCTGAGCCGGGGCTCTTTTGCTTTCAGTCATGTAAGTTTTCGACATCTCTCTGAAGGGACTTGGTGGCGCAGTGGATTACTGCGCGCCAGAGTGACAGAACACTCTTCTAATCGTAAACCCTTTTTAGAAAGGATTCTGCTCTCCCTTTTTCCCTGGGAGCAGCGGGGGGTATGTTCTGATCACTGCAGCTCTGTTCCCATACACGCTACAATGGGAAACTCAAGGTCTTTCAGCTGTTTCCTGCAGTTAACAAAGGAGGCACAGAAGAAAGAAAGGAAGGATGATTGAGTGTTTGTGTTGACTGCACTCACCCCTCCGTCCTACCCTGCCGAAAGTTGGTCGCGCGCCCGCCGGGGTGGGGGCACGTGCGCTCGCCCGACCCCACTGCCTGCCGGGGGCTGCGTGGGTTCGTCACACCTTGCCCTGTGCCTGTGGGGTCCCGGTCCCCGGAGAGAGCGGCCTTTGGAGGGGAGGGTGAGACGGGCTGCAGGGCTTCGGCTGCCTGAGAAAAGTCGGGGTGCTGCCGTGCACTCCTCCCAGCCCTGGGGCAGGCAGTGGCAGTGCCCGCTCGCTTAGGATGTGCAGAAGGTAGCTGCGAGCCCTTCTCTTCTGGCTGGAAGCAGTTACATTTGCAGCACTGGTGTCAGGCTGAAGATTTAAGAGGGATTTCTGGATTATCTGCTGTTCGCCATGCCGCCATGCCTGGGAGGCCCAGCTGCAGATCGGGGCAGGTCTGTCTCAAGCCCCAGACCTGGCTGACCCCCAGCAGGCCAGCACTGCTGTTGTCCCGGAGCCGCTCTTGTGCTTGACTGCTGCTGTACCCCCCTTCCTTTGGCTTCTGGTTTTAGGCTTTCCCCGGACTCATCCCACCAGCGGTGGGGACTGTCTGTCTTGGCAAGAAGAGCGGATCTGCTGTCCCTCCTTCCCTCCCAAGCCAGTTGTGATCCACAGCCCAACACCTGGCCCAGTTCCTTTTCCCAGTGCCAGATGAGAAACCTCTTCAATATATTTTTCATATCACTCTAAAGTGTTGTTGGCATCCTGGGAGCACGGGTAGAGGCTGATGGTTTGTGTTATGTGTGCTCTGTCTTACCAATCAGCCAGTCCCAAACCCAGGAGCATGCAGACCTGAACTGATCTGTACTAGAGAGACCCTTGCACTGCCTTGGACCCTTCCTGCTGTTGGCTATTTGTCCAGTCCTGTCGCTGAGCCTTGCAAATGTCACACACACACATGCACACTGCTGGAACAACCCTTGCACTGACCAAGCCTTGTCCCACGTTGTGCTGGGTGGGTAAAACACGTTTGCTAGCACTTGTTCTCCAGCCCCTGTAACAAGCAGCACTTCCCATGCACTGTGATACATCCTCCGACACAGTGAGACACGTTAGGTGAGAGGCCCTGGAAGATCATTAACTTTCTAGAGAGCTTTTTCTGTAGGAAGTAGCGACATAAAACACCGAGAGACATTTTGATTTCCCCGTGGATTCTTTTGGTGCCTTGGTGTCTCTGCGATGTGTCCCAGACGAGGCTAAATGGTAGCACATCTTCCCTTACCTGTGAGAAGGGGAAGAGTTTCCTGTTAATGAACATAAACATCTCGATTAAGAGCATGGATTGCCTGCCCTGCTCTGCGCTGGACTCCGGTGGAAGGTGTCTTGTAACGTCATGCTGTCCTGCAACAGCAATGTGTCCCCAAACCTGCCCTTCTGCACCTGCATCCCGGGGGATCGTGCGGATGCTGCTGTCCCTCTCGGGTTAGCCCTTGTCTCCAGGGGCCGGGCATCCACGTTGTCCCGGCTCTGGCCTCCCTGGGCAGCGCGGGGCTGGTGGCTGTGAGCACCATGGACCCCTCTGCAAGGAGGAGAGACTCCTGCTCAAGTTCTACCCACCACGATCTGCCTTTAATGAGAGTGGTGGCAGAGGTATGGAGCAAAGGCTGTGTCAGCGAGGGACGCCAGGTTTAAAGCTGCCCGCTTCACCTAATGAGAAGCGATTGTGAGGTGCAGGAGGGGAAGGGGTAGCAGCCAGCCGGAGAGACTCCACCACAATTTAACAAGTTTCCATTCCCCTGAGTTCCCTGACAAGACCCCCCTCTAAGTCTGTACAGGAATTTGTAAGAATAGGATAATTAGGATGTTTCAAAGCTGCGACCCTCAGAGGAGTCCTTGGATTAATCTGTTTTTTCCCTTAAAGACATCTGTAACTACAATCTTTGTTTCTCTCCTCTTCTCCCCCCGCTCCCCTTCTTTTCCCCCCTTGTCTGTCTCTGTATCTCCTGTCAAACCGTTGCAGACGTAAATGACAAAGAAATCAGAAAGAGAGATCAATGCAGTCCAAATTAGCACTTGGAGATAGACTGTGCTGGAGATGTCAGAGCCTGACCCCGGTTGATCTGCCAGCCTCCGCCGGTGATACTATGCAAATTGCATCCATCTGGCAGAGCCCAGCGAAGGACTAATGGGGCAGGGAGGGGGCCATGGCCAGGCGCCTTTGGGAAGGGGAGAGAGCTGGGGGTCTTTGGGGAGGGGGGGTCCGTGATCGACGGGGGAGATAAGGTACTGCATTGGCTTCGTTTGCGCTCCTGGGCGGATTAAAAACCAAACTCCAGATAAGAGATAACCAAACTTCATTTCGCTTTTTATTTTATTCCTTATTGCTACCCCCACACAACCTAGTACCAAAAAAGAAGGGGGGGGGGGGAAAAGATGGTTCTTGGCGCTCTTGTTTCCTGCACGTCATTACCACTGATGGCAGTTTGAGGGGAGAGACAAAGTCAGGGAAAGAAAGCAAAAAAAAAGCTAGCTGCTTAAAAGACTGCTGTAATAGGAGCATGGATAATAGAAATCTCAAATTACGGTGATCGCCTTGTTAAGAAGTTTGAAAATACGGCCAGATTGTCTTTAATGAGAGAAATATGGCTGTTAGTTAGTGAAGGAGGAGGGAATGGACCTTGTTTCAAGATCTGTAGCTCTCCCATCAAAGAGGCACCGGCTGTTTCATTTCAAAATCCTGCTCCTCTGCCTGATATTAAAAATAGTTGTTAAAGGCTTTGACTAGCAAGACGATTCTCTTTGGCTTCCTACTCTCTCTCCACCTCCCCCGAAAGACTTCGCTAAGAGAGAACTTCTGCTTTAAAAAATGGCCAAGCAAAGAAAGAACGAGAGGAAAGTTTTGGGCTGGGGGGTGATGCTGCCCCTGGCACGCCGGGGTTCCCCGGGGGCCTCAGGCCGAGCACCGCCGGCACCGTGGCTCTCCCCGCCGCGGCAGAGGGGAGCTCCCTCCGTGCTGTGCGTCTGCTGTGCCGGGATGAGGGCTGTGACATGGTACAGTCCCTGCTCTCCTCCTCCCGGCAGCCCCGACCCGGGCATGGGGCGGCGGAGGCTCTTTTGGCACCCGGGCCCCTGTTAAGCACCGGGGTGCCGCTTTCCTTTGCTCTCCCCAGTGCCCAGGAAGCGGCGCTGGGCTGGGGCTGGGGCTGCGGAGAAGGGCTCTGACAGAAGCCAGGTCTGGCAGCTGCCCACCGGCCCCCGCCTCTTGTTAAGAGCTAACGGGCACCTCTATGCTGTTAGGCTCTGACCCGTAACTCCTGCCTCGCCGCTGCGCTGACAGTCCCCTCTTCATTCTCCCCTGAAATCGAAGTATCGCATTAATTGGTTTAAGGATCGCTGCCCCATGTCCTGTGTGCCCTGTTGAAGATAACGAACTTGGAGTGTGTTAATAGCTGGTATAACTCAGCAGAGGATCTAGGGACGAGGTCTGGATGGGAAAGATGCTGCTGGGTGGGGAAGATGGGCACCAAGGCATCAAAAATCTGTCCGGTGCTGTTTTCCCCTGTCCTTACACAAATCAGTGTAATTCCCCTGCTCCCAAGTTGCTAACATGTTGAAATCCCAGGGCAAAGAGCTCTGGCAGGAGGGGAGGGCTGCGCCATCCAAACTGCTGCCCTTTCCCAGCATGGCCTCGCTCGCTTTGTGGGTCTGCAGTGGGATCAGAGGGGATCTGCTCTCCTCTTTATCCTCCGTAGCGTGAGGTTCTTCCCAAAGCCGCAGCCGTCACTATGCGGGGCTGATCCTGGCTGTGCCATTAACCGCCCGAGTTCTGGCTTGTTCCCGGTCCTGCAGCAGAGCCCTGTGGCAGGCGTACACTGGGACAGCAGTGTGTCCCTCTGTCCCCGAGAGTCCTGCGACAATCCTGCTCCAGCTTGGAAGCTGGGTTCTTCAAACCCAGCAAGAGACCGAGCAGCTCCTCCTAGCCTGGGCCCTGGGCTGGGTGCCGCTGGTGTGCAGGACCTGGAGGGGAGGCAGGAGAGGGCCATGGTCACTGCTAAGGGTGGGCCTGCCGGTCCACGCTGCTGGGACTGGGGTGCTGTGTCCGGTGCTGCAGTCTGACATGTCTGCCCTGCGTGCTCAGAGGTCTCTGAGGCAGGGGCTCAAGAGCTCCTATTAGTTTTTGGCCAAGCGGTGGCCCAGAGATGCAGTGGGACCAGCGGGGCTGGGCTGCTGTGCGGGGTGGGCTACACGAGTGTCCTGCCTCATCCCCCGGTGGCACCGAGCTGATCTTTAACCATGGAAAAACCCCTATCCAGTGACGTGATGCAAAACCCCCAAAGCCCCCCGCAGCCCTGGGTAAGTTTTCCTGCTGTAGTTAGCCTCGCTGTTAATTACACGTAGGCCTGTAAGGTGCAGGGGGAGCGACCGCCCAGCCGGAGGGGCTGTCTCTGTGCAGACCTTCTGCTGCGCCCCAGCCCTGCGTTGCCCCCTGCTTTCCTGCCGGCCCCTCAGCAGCAGGCGCGGTGCTGGAGCTGCTGGTTGCCTGTGCTGTGCTTACCGGAGCGTGCGTGTCTCCCTGCCCGCTGCCGCCTCTCAGCCTGGCCCCAGCGGGCAGGGGACCCGTGCCCGGCACTGCCGCCTCGGGACCCTTCCCCGGGGGCTCTGCGCACAGGGTGAGCCCGCAGCGGGCAGGACCCCCGGCCCCTTGCTCTGCGGAGGACACGGCAGCAGCATCTTGCTGGGAATCCCACTCCAGCCGTTAGCTGCAGCTCCCTGGGGCCAGCCACCAGGAGCCACGAGTACCGGGGCCAGGTCCCCTTTCCCGTCCTGTGTGTTTCCAACCAAGAATCAGCAATTTGGCTTTATTTGCACACCCAGGGGACTCAGAGCTTGGCAGCTAGGCCATCTCCAGCACCCACAAAGCCCTCTGCTAGTGCTCTCCCGCTCCAGAAGTACATATATAACAGCCGAGAGAGGCAGAGAGGGAGAGAAAAAGAGAGACAACGGCTTTGCCTCCACGCTCCTGTCCAGAGCAGTCTCCTAATGAGAAGAATATGGCTGCTAGTTAGCAGAGGGGTGTGTCCTGTAGGCTAAAATGAGATAGTTACACTGCACTGATTGAAGGTTGAGGTTAGAGGGCAGCACAATTATGTTCAGGAGATTCAAGGGCTCTGTTTGATGCGGCAGTTCTAAGCTCCCAGCCAGTGTCAGTAGTTTAGCTCAGGGTTTCTTTTTTTTTTCTTTTCTTTTTTTTTTTTTTTTTTTGTGGGCTAAAGACAGGAAGGATAAAAACTATGGGAATGAGTTGTTACTATTATTATAAAGTGGTGTGAGTTTTTTTAACCATCAGTTCACCCCCCTTTTGCTTAACTGTTTCCTGATCATTATTTTTTAAGCTGCTCGGAGGGAAGAAGAGAGCATCCCCTTCCCCCCCGGAGAGCGGCTCTGAATTTTCTCTCAGGCAGCGAAGGTGATTTTTTTGTGCCCACACTTCAGCTCAGTTCTCTGACTGCGGATCAGGACAGCAATTAGCAGTTCAAATTATGCCAAGGCCAAATTCTTTGTCTCAAAATCGCGGGTTAAGAGTTGCAAAAGAACCTTAATTGCCTGGTGCTGAACTAGGTATTTTTTCTGAGAGCATTTCCAGTGCTTAGGACTGTTTACGGGGGAGCCTCTTGTGTTTCAAAAGCCCTTCAGTGGCACTGCCTTTTCCCAGAGCCTGCAGGAGTGTCCAGGCACTGCACCAGTGTCCAGGCACCGCACCGGTGTCCAGGCACCGCACCGGTGTCCCTGGCCTCTCCAGCCTCTCTCCCACCAGCCGGCTAGCTGCTTTGCAGGCCACCGTGCAGCCCAGCTGCTGTCTCTCATCCGTCCCAGGACAGTCCAGGTCTCCATCACCTTTCTCCACTGCCCTGTCCTCTAAGCCATCTGTAGCTCTGGGTGCAGCATGCCTGCACCCTCCATCCGCTGCCCGCACCCTCCGCCGGCTGCCCGCACTGCGGCAAAGCGAGGACCGCTCACCCGCAACGGCAGCACATGGCAGCCCCGTGCTGCCCGTGCAAGGAGGCTGTTGCTCGCTCGGCGATGGCACCCAGCCCTGCTAGGCCGAACGCGGGGTGCCAGCCTGCCCGTGCCAGCCACCCCACCCCAAGGGATGAACAGAGGAGCGCCTGCCCCTTCCTCTCCTTGCCTGCTCCCCAGGGCCCGTCTCCCCAGTCACATTTGTGTCCCAAGCCCAGCCTTGGTGTTGCCGTTTGATCCGAGTGACAGCCTGCTTTATTTACTCTAATGGTTCTCAGTTTTAAATGTTAATTCCTCCCTGAAGAAAACGTCTTTTCAGGATGAGTTGCCCATCAGCAGGGCTGTGGAGGGCGTGCCGGTGTTCCCAGCCTCTGTGCGGAGCCAGGCGTTAACCCGACAGGCAAGAGCCCAGAAGTTGTGGGGGGCCGTGGTGCCCAGGGAGCACCTCAGTCCCTGCTGCCACCATGGCCGGGCTGGCCCGGGGACGCCGTGTCAGCGGGCAGGGCTGGCCGGGACGTATGCATCCCTAGCATCACGGCTCATCCCCATGCAGCCCCATTTGGCGCAGGGCTACGTGCCGCCACCACGGCCCCCCGTCATCCCGGCTGCAATTAGGGGTTGATGGATTGTCCCCAGGCTGGGGTCTCGGTACGGCCCCCTGAAGGGGACGCGGCATGCGCGGAGGCGGGCAGGGGCCCGCTGGGCTGCCGCCGTCGAACAACAATTTCTAATCTTGATTGGAGAGGAGGGCGGCAGGCTGGGGGGGGAGGAATCGGAGATAAATGTTAGCTCATTTCTTAAGTAATTAGTTACCTCCTCATCCCCATGTTGTAATTGTGAACAAGCTGTAATGTTTAATTAGTGTGTAAATGAAACCCCAATTTCATAATGGCTGCGGTGACAGCGCTAAGTGAGACAGGCACAGAAGGGGCCGCATTGTTTCAGCGGGAGATGAAGCTGTCGCCCAGCAAGCCGAGCGTCTCTGGGAGAAAATGGAAATGATAAACGAAGTGAGGCTAATTAGCAAAATCATACAGGCCCCACTGATGGTTCTCATCAAGGGGAGGTAATGAAGCGGGCGGGCCAAGCTGAGGGGGGATTAATTGGAGCCGATTCCTGCACACATACAGACGCTGTAGAGCAGCTGATGCGGGGATGCAAACTTTCCTGCTTTGCTTCTCTCGCCCTTCCCCAGGACCCAGACCTGAGAGCAGGGAACAACCCTGGGAGCTGGTCCTGGAGCAGGCAGGACGCGGGTTCAGGGGGATGCTCCCTGCCCGCGCGTGTCTGGGCAGGGGCACATGGGCACCCACCCCATGGAAAGCTTGGTGCCAGGGCTCTGAAACGTCAGAGAGCCACTGCAGGGCTGGTTTATAGCCCGAGGAGGGTTATAATCCTCCCTTAGTTCCTTTTGGGCCCCCCCTCCGCTCACTGTATTTTGAGCATAGATGTTTGGAGAGTAAATAGAGCACCTCTGCGTGACGGTGGCTGGGGAAGGGGTGAATCCCCCCCTGCTCACCCTCTGGGTGGGGGTCTCTGCAGACCTGATGCCCGTGGCAGCATGGCATGGCGGCCGAGCCGGAGCTCACTGCAGCAGGGAAACCCGGAGTGTCGTGGAGCTGAACTTTATCCTTCCAAGCTGTGTGAGAAATGCCATTTCTACAGCTGCTGGCGCCTTGTAATCACGTTGCATTACTTACTGACATTTCAGGGAGCGCGTGGAGCCCCGCTCCCGGTGGGCTCGGCCCCAGTTGCCCCATCCCTGCCGCAGACGGGGGCCGGCTGCCTGCAGGCCAGGCTGTCCCCGAACCTGCTCTTTACCTGCTGCCAGCTCACCCGTGGGGCCCTGGTAATATCAGGAGCAAGCAAAAGCCTTGCCAAGCAGAAGAGAGGACAGCAATACCTGTCTGTCTGGGATTGCATCTGTCTGTCTGTCCAGCCAGGTTGTTCCTAGCAGTGACAGCCCCGCACATGGAGCTGCAGGATCATGAGCGGGTCTTTCTTGTGTCTCAGCCTCCTTTTCTGCCAAGAAATGGCAGGGTGAGCTGTCTGCATGGGAAGTGCCAGTGCCTGCCGTGTCCAGTGCCTGCCCAGAGTCACTGCGTCCCTCCCTCGTGGCATCTCCGAGCCCCCCGCTGCCTCTCCTGCTGAGTAATGAGAGATTTCCCTGGGCCTCCAAGGGCTCTAAAGAGGAGCTGAGCAATATTATTTATTCAGTTGTTTACAGAAGCATTTGATCGGGAATAGTTCTTCACTGCCAGCCTGTTGTGTATTATTCATTGCAATAATCTCTGCAGATTGTGATAAACTGTAACTGCGGCGGGGCAGCGCGTAGCTGGGCTGTACTGCCACCGCTGCCTGCACCGGCCTCTAAAATATCGGCAGCTGCAATCATAAATCTCAATTTACAAGTGGGACTATTGCACGGGGAGTTATAGTTATACTAATGATTACTTCTCTGTCTTATTTTTCATGTTGCAACAGAGTAATAAATTTTTAAGAACAGCCTGGGCAAAGCGTTAGCGAAGCCCCTGCGTCCTCTCGCCACGCTGTCGGCAGAGAGCGGTGTTCCCGGTCTCGCACGGGCATCTCGCCGGCAGGGCACCTGCCCCGCTTCTCAAGGAGGTGACGCAAAGGGGGGGCTTTGTGTCCCCACACCAGGAGAGGTGTGGCAGAAACTCCCCGCAAGCACAGTGGGGCAGTGGGCTGGAGCGGGGCTTTGGGGTCAGTTCTGACATTTGCTGTACCGGAGAAGAGAATTCAGCTCCCTGCATCGGTTTTCCTGCTGGGAATAGGGGCTGAGACCCCCCCCAGTCACTGACCTAGTCTTTCTCAGTCAGGCTCAGGACATCCTGGGGTTGACGAGGCCAAGGGATAGGGATTTGATGACCGAGAGTGGAGCTGGCGTTTGAGGGGTGTATCCTGTCCCTGTAGCTCACCACTCGCCCAGCACCGGGGCTTTCTTAGATACTGAGAGGTGGAAGCTGCCTTTTTGCAGACAGTGTGCCCACGGCATGGACACAGGGTGATGGCTTGGATGGTCCCACCTGGAGGAAAGCCCCCCTTCCTGGGGGACAGCAAGGGTCAGCAGGGAAGGCTCTGGCTAGAGGAACCCAGACCCTGCTCCCATCCCCATCACTGATCAGCGACTCACGGTGACGTCCCTCCTGGAGGAGTCCCCATGGGGGCACCCCCCAAAGACCAAGCCTCTTCCCCAGAAGGCAGCAGTGGGACACGGGGTTCAGCAAGCATTTCCCGAGTGTTTATCACAGCTCCAAGGTCTGTGATGTGAGGCCTCTGATGGATGCCTGCATTCACAGACTTGACATTATGATGTACAGGGAGCCTAGAGACATATAGATTTTCAAAGTGGCCACTTTGAGCATAATTATAAATATCCAGCCTCTTTACATAGTGAATTGCTGCCAGGAAACGAAGGGCCCCGGGAGGGCTGAAATTCTGGCATCCAGGCTTTCTTGAGAAAGGAGCCTTGGCGGAGGTTCCCGACCCATTTTGGGGTGCTAGGAAGGGGTGGGCGTTAAGGGATGATGCCTTTCCCATCCCATACCCCCCTGACAGCTCCTTCCCCCTTCCCCGTGGTGCCAGCAGTGTCTCTCTCCAGGGACATCTCCCAGGCGCTGTCTAGGACCCTCTCCTCTCCTCTGTCTGCACCAGCACACTGCAGCCTGAATGTAACTGCTTCCCAGTGGCTGGTTCCCCTTCCAGACCACAGCACAGAGCATCAGGGGCATCAGGGGGCTGAGTGCAGGCGTTCCCGGTCCCTGTGCCCGATCTGTGGCCCCAGGGACACAGCGAAGGAGAGATCTTCCCCTAGCTCATGGCCAGCTCATCTCCTTCCACTTGCCTTTGGAGCATCCCGGCCCACACAGGGCTGGGGCTCGGCACAGAAGGACCAGTTTTCAGGTGGGCAGAAGAAGATCCCTCCAGCGGTGTGGGTGCTGGATGCAAAGCTGGCCGCTGAGACCCAGGCACAGTCAGGAGTGCTCCTGCATGTCCCCTTGGACCCAGAGGCTGTTAGAAAAAAGGCAGCTGTCTTGGAGGAAATCATCTGGAAGTCCCTTTGTCATGCTTTTCTCTTGTGGTGGTTTGGATGGTGTCAGAGCATCACAGCTTCCCTCTCTTCCATGCCGGAGCTGGGGTGAGCGTGCCCCGGGGAGGGTGTCTGTGCAGGCAGCAGTGCGTCCGTCCCTGTGCATGAGCGTATGGGCTCAAACAGGCATCGGTCATTGCCTTCCCCAGCCGGGGACTGGGGCATGCCAGAATATCGCAGGGAAAAACGAAGGGGATGTTTGAGGATTTGTGTTCTGTTTGTGAGCAGGGTCTGGAGGAGAGAAGGTCATAGAAGAAAATTGGAGCTGAATTGAAATCAATGGCAGGTAGAGATTAGAGCAGTGCCCCAATTAACTGCAGTGAGCTGAGGGGAGGCGGGGGAGGGCTCTAGCTCTCCAGGTTAGGACCCCCCCGTGGACCTCGGTTCTGCTCTGTGGAGATGTGAATGCCCCAGACCAACAGGGACCATGGCCGGGGGCCTGGGACGAGGACACTGGGCAAGGACTTGCTGGTGGGCAAGGGCTGGAGTAGCCGGAGGCTGCGGATGGCAGCAGGAGTCCTAGGTGGTTTGGGGTTGGACCGAATCCCACTCCCTCCTTCCTTCTCTGCACTTCTTGCCAGGCTCAGTCTCCCTCCCCATCCCCGTCCCAGCTCTTTGTCCTCACTTCCTTGTCCCGGTCCCTTCCCCCATTTCTCTGGTATCATCTCAGCTCCCCCCGCCACCAGCCCCACTAACTCCCCGTCACCATTTCCTCCTGCTTCGCCTGCCCTCCAACTCCAGCTCTTGTTGGCGCAAGTGTTTCAATGAAGCAGTTTCCTCCCTCGCACTTCCTGGGGAAGTCATTGGGCGCCCGGAGAGCCGGGTCCCCGCTCCCCACGCAGGTGCCTGGAGCGGGTGCCAGGGGCTCGCAGCAGCTGGGAGCAGGGGGCCGGCCCGGGGCTGGGCGTCAGTGCACGTGCGGCCGCCCAGGGCTGCGGGCAGGGCTGGCTTTGCCCAAAGTTGGCGAGATTCCGATGGGAAATCCCAAACGTTCCCTGGCCCCAAAATCACCTTCCCGACAGACCTCAAGGCTTTGTTCCAAAACATCTGGGCACACACAAAAAAAACCCCCACAACAACAAGTGGCTGGAATTTAAGGGAAATAGCGACATATTTTTCATTCTTGTTGATGGCAATGTATTAATGGTTCGGGCTGGAATTTCCTGGGAAAAAAATTCAGTGTGAGTCGGACATCCAGCATGGAATATCTCAGCCAAATCGCTAAACTTTGGAGAAACCCAGGGTAGGTCGAGTCAGAGCAAGGGGGAGCCACCGGCCCCTCTTTTTCCCAACACACACACACAGCCCTCCACGTGCTCCTGGGGCCAGGGCCGCTGGGAACCCGGCTCCCGTGGCCCCAGGCCCACAGGGATCGGGCTTTGCTCTCTCCAGCGGCCCTGTGCACTGCAGCATGTTGCACATCACCCAAGGAACATTAATTAACATTGCTGGAAGATCTTAGGAAAGGTGCAATTTGAATGATCTGGCACCGCAGTCATTCAGATGCTGAGTTAATTCAATCCTTGCACACAGTGCTCCTACAGATTGTTGGCTTTAAACAAACAGCAGTGACAGATTTGTTGCTGCGGAAATGTGGTCATTAAGTCGGGAGAGTGTGTTTGACCTGAAAGCGATTGAGTGATGGATGCAAGTCATTTTAAAGCTGCAGCAGCCAAAAGGATGCTCCTTTTGGAGAGCAATCTTGCATCTGAGGAGTGTAAATAATTTAAACAAACAAGTAAAGTAAGGTGAAAGCACTACCATTGGCCGCTCTATTGTATTACGGCACTAAATGCAAAGCGGGGCAGTGCTGCCGGCTCTGCGGCGGAGGAGAGCTCCTTTGCGTGGCGCTGGCATAAAGGGGTGCAAGGTGCCAGCGTTGGGGCTGTCCCTGGGGAAGAGCAGTGCCAGCCAAGCTCGCATCACTAATAGCCACTCGTGGGAGCTGCACGCCCATCACTCTCCGAGTGCGGGCAGTGCGAGCACCGCAGGATCCCCAAGGAACGGGGACCAAAGCGGCTCGCTGGAGGTCACCCTGATGTCCTGGCGGAGCGGGACCCAGGTGTCCTGCCGTCCCACTCTGGCTGCTCCTCTCATCGAGCTGAAGGCACCCGATATTCCCTTGGCTTCCAGACCCCCAGGTCTGGCTTGTCTGGTCCAACAAGGGTGCTTTGGGGAACCAGGAGCTCAGCACACTGTTGGGCTGCTGCTCCCTGCCAGCCTTGCTCCGAGCCATCCTCTCACTGCTGTTGATGATCCTCTCACCCGCGGGCTGTGAGCTGGGAGGGAGCGTTAGAGCCACACCGGTCACGTCGCATGGGTCTGCGCCTTCCGCCGCTGGAATTGGCGTCCCAGTAATGAGGCTGGTAGTTACTGTGCATTGGAAGCAGCCATTGCTTAAGCCTCAATATCTCGGCCATTTAATTTAATGGGGTTTTTTAAATACCAAAAGCAATTAAGTTCACATTGTGAGCTAATCGCCTACAAAATTTCATTTCAAAGATGCTCAGACTGTTTGTGAGAGAATCTCTGGAAAGAGACCCAAATATGCCGCTGTGTCTGTCTGTTTGTCCTTCTCTGCCTTCCCTCTTTCCCAGCCAGAGCCAGGCAGACTTCTCGAAAGGAAACAACCACACTCTCAGTCTCCTGCTTTTCTGGCAGGTTTTTCCATGGTGTGAATTTTAGATGTCTAAGTCAAACGGCAATGACTGGTGATGGTTATAGTGCTTAGCTGGTACCGCAGCTTTGAAAAACAGGGATTTAAGGGCTGGCTGATGGGCCAGAGCCAGATTGCTGTTGTTGGGGAGCGGGTGGGCGCACAGCCATGTACCCGGGCCAGGAGGAGATGGTGGGAGCTCTGCCCATAAGCACGTGTTACCCGCTGCCTTGAGAGCTTATGTCTGTGCTGCTGTACCTGGGGGTGCGACCTGCCTCCGGCCCCGGCAGCCCCGGCCTATGGCATCCACATCCAGCAGCCCATGCAGGGGCCAGCTTGCCTGTAGGCTGCAGGGCTTTATCAGATCGGAGAAGAGCCGGAGGTCTTTGCCAGAGATTACTTGTTCTCCTAAACAGCCGTGTTACTGAATACGGAATAATCCCACCTGGACAGCCAGCTGGGGGTTTCGTTTCCTGCACTGTGGCTATCGTGTTAACGCTCTCTCCTTAAAGCACCTTTGCCGGCTGAGCCGCCCACGTGCTGCCCATCACCCTGCCGGTGCGATGGGCAGGGGCACGCTCCGCACCGCTCCCTGCCAAGCCGCCTGCCCCCAGTGCATTCGGCTGAGCCCCGCGCCGCTGCTGCATTTTGGAAAGTGGCATTGCCTGGTCCGGACCCCCCTTCCTGTCCTCCCCGGACGGTTTCCCTGGCTGGCAGCGGGGAGGTGATTTATGGAGTCCCGCACGCACCCGGTGAGTCCAGCTCTCTGCGTTTCAGGGAGATCCATCGCACGGGGAGGGGAGGTCACCGCGTTGCAGGTTTGCTAACCTTGCCCGCTTATTAAAAATGGTAAAAGCCTCCCTCAGGACTCATGAAGTATAGATCCAGAGAGCTCCATATGCTGTTCCCCTTAATGAGGTGTCTGCCTGAAGAGCAATAGCAAAACACACCATCCAGTTCAGGGTCCCTATAGCTAGATGGCCTGGCTGTAAACAGAGCCGTCCGTCTTAATGGGATATCGTGTAAAAACTTCTCCCAGTCAATAAATCAAAGGGGCTCCATTTATATCATGTGCTGCCTTCGCTATTAGGCTGCCTCTGGATGGCATGTTCTGATACAGAGCTCCCCAGGACCGCCAGGCGAGGCCAGAGGCTCTAACGGGCATTTAATTTAGGCTTCCCGTTGCCGATAACCCCTGCGGAGCTCAGCAGCTGGGGCTCGGCAGGGGATCCCCCGTGGTTTGGGATGGCCCTGCTGTGCGGGAAAGGGCACTCGTGGATCGGGACCTGGCTGGCATCACCTCCCCTGCCCTGCTGGGTAGGAGCCTCTGGTGTACAGGGGACACTTGGGGAAGAGCCAGGGACCGGACACCCCCCCTGGGAAGGGGTGCGTGGGGGCTGGCGAGCACCCCAGCTCATCCAGGAGCAGCAGCAGCAGCCTGGTGCAGGTATTTATTTTTCATTCCCTCCCTGGTGCTGCTCAGATGCCACTGGAGGGAAGTTCCACTCCAGCCGCCATCCCAGGCAGAGATATTAGTCCTCATTACTAATTAAAGGAAGCAGGAGTAATTGACGGATGGTGGATGGCGGGGGAGCCGGTGTGATGAACGGCCCCTGTCCCTGTGCCGGGGACGCATGCTGAGCGCTACCTGTTAGCTACAAATAAACAAACCTGATAAATAATAAATAGTTTGAGAAGAGTGGCCGAGCATTATTTAAATTAATAGGGATTAGAGGGAGAGGCCTGAAAGAGCATTCCTCCGGATGAGCTATCCCCGGACGGGCAGGGACTCATTTGTTGCAGACAGGAGTAAACAAGGAGATGGGGAGGATTCATCACAGCGGGGCCTTGCGGCGCTGCTCGGGCTCGTAACGGCACGGCTGCGCTTTTCCCGGCCGCCCCTGCGCCGGGGCTCCCCGTGTCCCTGCTGCCTCACCGGTGTCACCGGGCTGTCGCACCTCCCGTGCCGGGCTGGGGCATCGGGTGCAGTGGGGGAGCCAGGGTGCTGCGGCGGAGCAGTGGGGAGCAGATGCTCGGCTCCGGCTCTGCCACGGCACAGCTGCCGGCGGGGTCCCACGCCGCGGCAGGGCACCCCGCAAGTTTTCCCGGCCAGCTTGGTGGGCACCCGAGCTGTGCGGCAGCTGCTGCCTGCCTGCGCCCGGGTGCTCGCTGCCAGCCGCGGTTTGGTCCCAGCCGGTGAATCCAGCTGCCGGGGGTTCTCTCCTCACCCCCTGACATTTGGATAACCCCCGCCTGCTCAGAGCCGGGAGCCTGGGGGTGGCGGAGGGAGGAGGGATGCTGGGGAACGGCGGGAGAGGGGAGGGCGGGCGCTCTGCTCGCTATCACATCTACTCCATCTTATCGCCACGGTAATTTGATGATAAAAAATAATCCGAGGCTGGAAAGGAAACATGTGTAGTGGAGTAAAGATTGAATGTAGGTGGATTGTGCCCTGGGGCGGCGGCTGGGAGATAGAAGGAAATGTCCTTCTGTTTGACATACTGCCGAGACGCGGCCCCGCGCCCCCCGCCTCGCCGAGCCCTCCCGCGGCACAGGGACCCCACCGGCCCCTGTGCTGCGTGGCGGGCAGGAGGGTGCCTGCTGCGGCCCCCCGCCGCCTCCTGCCCCTCTGCCTGCACCCCCTGTGCCCCCTGGCACCCCGTAGGGTGCTGCCCCCCACCCAGCTGCCCCACGGCTCGCTCCCAGCGCGCTTCTGATTTTTTTTTTTTTCCCTTTGGTTATGCTTCACAACTCATTTTATCAGCTGTCAGTAGCCAAATGTCTTTTTTAAGGAGTGGGTTATAGCCACTAATGTACTGAATGCTATTGCACTGGCTGCAGTTAGTGTTCCACGGCTAAATTACTGTAATTAATGTTCCACTAGAACTGTTTGTAACAGGCGGCTGCGGGAGCCCCGGGTCTGGGCTCTCACAGCCACTGAATTATCTCTCCTCCCCGGAGAAAGAGCCTCTCGCAAGGGGAGGGCCGAGGTCAGCACCGAGACAGGCAGGCGCAAGCCAAGCCGGGCTCCGGTGGACGGGGGGCCCAAGAGCCGTTCCCACGGTGCAGACCCCCCACATCCCCCCATCTCGGCTGCTCTGCCCTACGGGAGTGCGGCTGGGTGCACGGCGGGCTGCAGCGGCTCTCCCGGCTGGGATGTGCCACGGCACCGCTGCATCGCCCGCCGGCCCCAGGGCTTCGCTCGCCGCCCTCCATGAGTTGTGATATGAAGATGAAATGCAGTGCCTAGAGAAAAGCTCCCCAAAACTCACAAAGGGCAGTCGGCGGAGGTGTTTAGGTTTTAAAAACCCCTAACCCTCCGGCAAGGCCGGAGGCGCAGGGAAAAAAAAATTTGCTCCACGGGCAGGGAGGTGCGCACACACCCCTTGTTTCGCTAAATGCATTCGTTCGATACCTGCAACAAACAGATTAGCCGGGGCTTTATCAGGGACAAGAGAAGGGAGAGCAATGTGATAATGGTTTTCAGCAAATCCTCGGGCTGTCACAGATTAGAGCGGCCGCGGCAGGAGCATTATCAGCCCTTTCCTCCTCTCCCCATCGCCTCCCCCTTTGTCTCCTCTCGCCATCGGATTTCTCCAGCCAATCTATCCCGGCGAGAGCTGGGCAGATACAAGAAGAAGTCGGTTTCCATCTGCTCCGCGATTGGTTTTTCCCGGCAGCCGATCCGTGTCACGGCATCGATCCGCGGGCCCCCCCGGCACTCGTCACCTTGCGTGTCTGGAGAGGAAGGTGGCAGAGGGAAGGGGGGCCGGGGGGACACGCTTTAAACTTGCCGCGTGCCATTGATCCGCAGGCGGGAGCGTGGCCAGGCCAGCCCCACCAGGCAGGAGGGGCGCGAGCCGCCTGCCCTCATCAGAGGAGTTTAAATGGCTGTGACCTTCTTGTTAAAGGAGAGGAATGGCTTTGGAGGGCCAGCGGGAGGAGGGGGGCCGAGCCCAGGTCCCCAGGGAGGATGGCCGGCAGCTGCCCGGCCCTCACCGTCCCGCCAAGGGGCAGCTTGGTGAGAGCGGCACCGGGGCACTGGGAGCCTGCCGGGACCCCTCCTGCCTCAGAAGGGGACACCCACTGCACCCACGTCCCCATTTCTGCTCCCCGGCTGTCTGTGCCACACTGCATGAGCAGGGACCCCCGTCCTGGCTCTGCAGCTTGCCAGAGCCCGAGCGAGAGGTGCTGTCGGGTGGGAGCTGCTGGGTTCACCCCGGTGGGTGGGCAGCTTTCTCCGGAGACCTGAAGCCGCAGGGGATCGCTTTTTTCTTCCGGAGGCTGGGGACAAGGCTGCCCTTCGTCCTGATGCCGACAGCCAGGGCCTGCCGAGGGCTGCCTGCAGGCAGCGAGTGGCACCAGGCACAGGAGCTTGTTGAGACACCTGGAGATGCTCCGAGGCCGTTGCCCGATGGGCAGGGCAGCAGCGCTGTACCGGGCAGAGCCCTGCATCCTTGGCGTCAAGCTGGAAAGTCCCGGCACGACCACCTGCCACCCCGCCTGTACCCCTCTGCCAGGCTCCTGCCAGGGTAGAGCTGTGGCAGCTCTGCCTCATCTCGTCTTCCCTGCCTCACCCGAGGGACAGCGGGTGGGAGGGCAGGAGGGGATATAACAAGTAATGGCCCCGAGTGTGGAAACAGTGTTAATAAAGTGTATTTCACTTTTAATTTTGACATATAATGTAATGATCTTTTTTAAGGCCCTATCATATTATCTGCATGACTAGATTATTGAGTCTTCATCATCTCCAGATAAATTTATGACCAGGATGATGCTTGGAATTTATTATCAGTCAATAGAGCTCAATACTGTAACAAGGCGTGTAATAAGATATACATATTTAATGATCCGGAGTAAAACAGCCCCGCTAATGGGCAGGATGAGACGGAGGCTGGAGCGTTAATTTCCATCCCCTGCCCCTTTCCGCGGGAGCCTGCGCCACTCGGACAGGACGCAGCCCTGGGGTCCCGCACGTCGCCCGGCGCGGGCTGGGAGCAGGGACCGGCTCCGGGGGATGCAGGGGAGTGCAGCCCTCGTGCTGCTGCGGCTGTCAGCACGTGCCTGCTGCACGTATGTCAGCCCGTCCCCGCGGGCGATGGGCAGGTCTGTCTCACACGTAGCGCAGGGGTCTCTCTGACACGGCTTCCTAGGTCTGCCCGACATCCCTGTCCGCACTGCGTACGGGCCCGGCGTGCGTCTCCCTCGTGTGCGGCTCCCTGCAGCCCGGCAGGCTGGGTGAGCGTTGCACAAAGCTGCCGCTCCAGCAGCCACCAAGATGGCCGGCAAAGGCCACCCGGTGCTCTTCATGTTTCAGAGACAAGCCTGGAATCCTGCCTCCGGGACGGTGCAGGGCTCTTCGGCTCGACAAGGGGAGCCGAGCTGCAGAGCCGGGGCGGACAGACGGGCTCTGTCCCCACCGTGCAAGGATGCCCCCAGCCCAGCCAAGCCCTTGGTGGGGACACGGTCCTGCGCGAGCTGCGCTGGCGGTGCCATCGGGGCAGGGTCCCCCACGCTCCTGCTCGCCCGGCTGCGTCCCCAGCAGGAGAGCGGGCAGCACCGGGGCGGTGACGCCGCGGGGAGTGGGGCAGGTCTGCGTGCCGAAGCACCCCGGCCCTGCGTGCAGCCACCCACAGACGTAGTCGTGTTGAACAGGGGCCCGTCTCCTTCGCCAGGTTATATTTTGAGCTGCCAGCGCTGATTTTTCCAGCCCTTTGGGATGTTATTAAATTAGTTTCCTAGGACTTTTAATAAGCACTTTTGATGCCTTTGAAGCGTGCGGCTTTGTGGGAAGATTACAGTCCCGCATCCATCTCGCTGGGAGAGAAACAATGGCAGCAGGGCTGGCGTTTGATCTCTCCTCCAGAAAGCGAGAGAGGGTTTGTGTGAGACAAAGAGGTGAGCTGCTGATTTGGAGCTAATGTTTAAAAATAGGTAGGTCTCCCTCCAAGATAAAGAGACCTGCCCTTCTCTGTGTAATCGCCTGCCTCTGCCTCGCTGGACCTGCAGAAACACAGCTCGCTTTATTTGAAGGCTTCGAGTGCGGCGCCGCGGTTTGATTCTGGGTCCTTTTAAAGCAATAACTAGGCCATCTGACCAAGCTTTAAAGAGCAGGAGAACTTTCCATTAGGACTCGCCACACACTCTCGGCGGCACTGGAATTGCATCCTTGCCTTTTATTTCCTTTCTCTGACATCTCGTGTCACTCAACAGGCAGGAGAAACTCGGCTTTATAAACTCTCTCATTTCTCCCTTGAAATTTCTCCCTAATTAGGGTCCAATCCCAGTGGTGGGACTGGGTGTCAGGATCTGGACATGGAGCGGAGCCAACAGCAGGGCAGTGCCCTGCAAAATGAAATGCCCTGCAAAAGCCCAGAGCGGTTTGGCCTTCTGCCCCTATCTGTCCCCGCTGCTCCCATACAGCAGAACCAGAGCCGCCGTCCCTGCCATGCCAAGCATCCACGTGCCTGGCCCCGGCGCTGGCTCTGGCAGGGACCATCGGGTGAGTTACACACCACAAGCACCCGGCTCCAGCCAGGCATGCCTTCGCCACGGGGAGAAAAGGCATCAGGGGAGCCAAATTCCCTTTATCTGTGGATAACTACTGCTGCCTTTAACAGCCTGGAATAAACTAGCCATAAATATCGTGATCATAAGTGCTTAGATATGGCAACTTTACACTGAACAGAGGTTTTAACCTTCCCTGCGGAGGATATCCAGCTCTACATCACTGACTGTTTCCATCCAGCTGCACGGCCGAAGACAAACTCTAGGTGAGCTGCTCAGAGCAGCCAGCTACCGGCTGGCTCTCAGCCCAGGCTAGCCCCAGTCCTTACCCCAGTTTTGGGGTGGGATCTCCCTCCTGCTCTCAGGGCCTGGCTGCTGCTGCCGTGTGTCCTGCTGGAGAGGCCAGGAAGGAGCCGTCCCACCGCACGCTGCCTGCCTGCCTGCCCTCTGCCCGCTCCGGGGTGTGCACCGGGAGAAGGGGTGATGGGGCAGCTCCTGGCACCCTGCCTGTGGGACGAAGCCCCACCGTCCTGGCGGGGCTCCCTGCTCCCACCAGCACCCCTCGGGATCCCCAGGGACCCGCTCCAGTGGCAGCGACAGTACCGGCTGTGCGGGCAGGGCAAAGGCAGAGCCATGGTGGTGATGGGCCGTGGGCTGGGCAGCGTGGCTGCAGCAGCATCCCGTCTCCCACCCGTCCCCTGGACTTCTCTGTTGCACTGGTACTGGTTGGGCTGGACACGGCGGCAGTGCTGCTGCTCGCTCACCTCCCCTGCCTGCCCCGTCCCTTTCTGGCAGCTGCCCGCAGCCCTACAGTCTGCCCAGGCTAGTCCAGGCGATGAGGCTGTTGCGTCTGCTGAGCCACCCCCCGGGGCTCCCAGCCATCTCCCTCACTGCACTTCGGCGTCTCTGGCTGTGACGGGACCCTCCGTCCATGTTGCAGAGAGGAGCAGGCACCAGCCTGGCCATGCCCGGCATCTAGCGCAGCCGGCAGGAGGGGTGCCGAGAGCATCTCTGCCCTGTCGCATCCCCAGGTCCAGCTGGGTGTCCCCAGGCACCCCAGCCCCAGCAGGCAGGAGTCCTGCTGCCCGCTCCCCCTGCCGCCGTCCTTTCCTCCTTCCTCCTCGACGGAAGCGCCAGTGTTGGAGCCTGCGGTTTACTGGGCTCCTGTGGGGACCCACCTCCCATTCCCATTCCCAGTCCCACCCAGAGAGCCCCAGAGAGGGCGGTCCTAAGCCACCAACTTCTGTGGGAACTTGTCACCATCACCTTGTCCCCGAGCCAGGCCAGAGGTCCCGTACCAGCCCCAGAGCAAGGGGCCAGCTTGCATCCTCCCTGCACCTCGCCAGTGCCCCAGCCCTGACTTTATTTTGCATGGCGACTTTCAGGCGAGCTGTAAAACACTCGGACGAGTTAAATAATACACGACAGTGTACGGTATAAATTACAGGAAGCCAGCGGTGGAGCGACATTGTATGCTGAATAAATTAAAGGCTGCGTGACTTACAGGCAAGATTGATCTCCTGCCGAGCATTTTGTTTAGTGACGTGCTTGTCATAAGAGAGAGCTAATTACGGGCGCGGAGGCACGCGGCTCCGACGCTGGGGAGTACGGTGCAAACTGGGTTCCCGAATGTCAGCGGGGTCCCCGCACTTCCAGGATTTGCTCCTTCTGAGGCCGGCCCCGTGCCAGGCGCCCCTTAGCTGGGTGCCAGCTGTGGCCCCGGGGCCATCCAGCTCCATCCCAGCCCAGGGCAAAGGACCGTGCTGCCACGGGGAGCTGCCAGGGTCTGAAAGCGGACGCCCTGGCGAGGGAGACGCAGCCGGCCGGTGGCTCTGGGGTCTGCCCCGGGCGAGGACTGGCGCTGGGGCTGCCTCGGCGGTAGGCTCACAGGGGGATGGAGGTGCCCCAACCCGAGCCTGTTCCCGATGGAGCAGAGCCATGCAGGAGCAGAGCCATGCAGGAGCAGAGCCATGCAGGAGCGCGTCCTCTGCTCCTGTGGCTGGTCGGAGCCGGCACTGCCTCCCCCGTCCTCGAGCCCTAGCACCGCTCACAAGGTGACACAGGGACCCCGCTGGTGCGCGGGGACCCCGGGCTGGCTGAGCAGCGGAGCGGAGAGCCGCCGGGCTGATTTGGGGGCTGAATAGTACAAAAAGGCAAATCCTTGCTGGAAATTAGGTAGGGATCTTGTAATAGCAGGATATTGCCATGAGCCACCAAGGGAGGAGGGAGTCTTCTTGAGGGCACGGTTTGGGCTGGGTAATTTTAGGAAGACGTGCTTTACCCGTGGGAACGCGGGAGTCGGGTGAGAGGCTGGGGTGCAGCTGGGTGCCCGGCTGCCGACTTTGACCGCCAAACCCGGGGCCAAGTTTGGAAGCTCGTCCTGCCGGGCTCTTCCTGTGGGCAGCAGAGCAGGGACGGCTCCCGCGCGGCGTCACCCCTGCCGGGAGGTCTGTCCCCACCGCCCGCACGGCCGAGCGATGCCAAGCAGCCGGCGTGCAGCCGGCGAGGCCACGGCAGAGGCTGCGCCACGGGGCCGGCGGAGGGGAGACCTCCCTGGGCTGCGGCGAGGGTGCTGGTGGCTGGAGGCCGTGCTTGGGCGCGGGCTGGCCAGCGGGATGCGCTCCCCTCCGGCTCGGCCGGCTCGGCGGCTGTCTGTCACTCGGCGGGATTATGAGTAGTGAGCGTAATGCATCGGCGTATGAATAGGGTTGTCTGGCTGATGGTGATGTATCGTTTTTCATTACTGCCTCTCAAGCCCTCCCTGCTCCACGTGTGGAAATTCTATTTATTCCCTAATTTGTAAAAATTCCCTCCTTATCTGATACCAATCAGGGAGGGGTAATTGGCTCTCCAGGGCTAGCGGCTGGGGTCCTGATGAAGAGATATGTGTGTCTGCTCCGGCTGTCCAGGCACCCTGCCCTGCTGCACCAGCGACACGGGCCACAATTAATAATGATTTGCAAATGGCAGACAAGCAATAACGCAGAAAGATGTCCAGCCAGCCTCCTGCCCGCCCCTTAATTTCCTTCTGTAATATAAATGGCACGGGAACGAAAATCCAGCGCTATAAATTCTGAAATTAGTTATTCACCGTAATAAATGGTTCCCTTTTTGGTGCGCGTCCCCCCCATCCTTCTCCCCTGACCCCCCCACTCCCTCCTCCCCTCCCGCCCCCCTCGCCCGCTACCTACTTCATTTGAGTCCTAATATGCAAATGCTGTAATTTAACGGGATGGTGAAGTTGATTTTCATGTTAACTTAATTACTTTGATTTATGAAGGGCTGGGATGGAGACACGGCTCCATCCTTACCCACCTCCCACCCTCGCCCCTCTGCGGTCCCACTGACCCGCCGCCTCGCTTCCCTTTCTTTCCTCAGTCCTCCCTTCCTCTTCTTCCCCAAGTTTAGTGTTTTATTAGCTGCCTTTAAGTGGACATAAGTCCTCGCGACAATCGCATGATGCGGAGGACAAATTCCCCGTCCTGCCTTGTTTAATCGTGCCTGGATAATGGATGTATAATTGACTCATTTGAATGCTTTTGCCTACAGGAGTGCAGAGCATTAAATGTTTGATTGCCTTAATTTCCAAACAGATCATTATCCCCTTCTTACCCGCTCTTAATAAACACTTTATGAGGATTTTTTTTTGTAAAGGAAAAAAAATCTCCACTCCTCGTACTTCTCTGAAGTGATAAACTCTAATTAAGTCTAATATTTAAAAATATGGTAATGGTGACTTGTTTGAATAAGTGGCCTGCATTTCCATAATTTCATTATTACGTAAAACACGCTAATTATTTGAAGTGTGCTTATTACTAAAAGAGAAATCTCCTTCTAATAAAGATGAAATTGGCTTTTTTCCCTGTATTGCCGTGCACGCCGCTCCCCTTCCCTCCCGGCCAGCGAGTGGCTGTGGCCGGGAGCGGGGCGATGGCGGCGCTCGCTTTGTTTGCCCGGGGATGCTGCTGGCCTGCAAGGATGCTGGATGTGCGGGGACAGTCACGGGGGCTGGGGGACAAACCGAGGGCTCTGGGCACCCTGTGCCACCCTCGGCCCCAGCAATGTTGATGCCCTTCGGGCTCGTGGGCTCCAGGAGCTGTTGGGGATGGTGTGAGAGAGCTCAGCCCCAGCTGCCCGTCCCCTCCAGCTGGGATGCCCCTCATCTCGGGGTCCCCTGGCATGGCATCGCCTGTGCCAGGCCATCCGGCAGCCTGTGGGGCTGGCGGGCGTCTCAGCAGCCGGGTGTCTTGTGGTGCTGTGTCCCCAGCCACCCAGATCCGCTCACCCTTCTTCCAGTCCCCAGCGCAGGGGACAGGAGGAAGCAGCCCGTCACCCATGGGGTGATGGTGGCCAGCCCGGGCAGGAGGAAGCAGGTGCCTGGGGTGGCAGGTTGAGCGCCGGGACAGGTCCCCTCCGCTGCGCTCGTCTGCCTGGCTGCTTCCCCAGGGACACCCGGCAGTGTCACCTCCCTGCAGACCTGGGAACTGCCAGAGACGGGCCCTCCCTGCTCCAGCATCCCTCCTAGGGTGAGCCGGATTTGGGGGCTTCACTGACCCCGGTGTGCAGGGGGTGGGACGGGCATCCTGTCCCCTCGGGACAGGGACAGCAACAGGTATGGGGGGAGACGAGTATTAATTGTGTCCAAACCCTCTTTAGAGCCCGTGCGGGCATTCAGTGGCGGGGCAGGCAGGGGAGGCACTGGGATGAAGTCAATATAAAACTAATTTTCTTTTCTTCGTGAAGAAATGAGGTGTGTGGCAGTAACGTAATTGCAGATAATGAGGTAAGTTATTCTTAATATTCTGCACGTCGCTGTCAGCTCCACCTAATATACCTGCTGGCTGTGCGGGGCATGCGGAGCCCCTCGCTCCACGCACAGGATTATGAGGCCATTCATTTGGGAGCAGACCAGCAGGACCGTCCCCATCGTCCCCACGGCTCCCTTCAGGCTGGGAGCTCTGTGCTCTGCCGTGTCCTTGTCACCACTGGGGCCGGGCATCCCGGTGTCTCCACCTCGCCTGGCATGCCACGGTGGGGATGGATGCAGAGCAGATACAGCTCCCTCCCGGCTCTGGCACAGGCAGGATGAGCGGCCACGAGAGCCTGGCTCTGCGTGCCGGGCAAACGCCGTCACTCCTTGCCCCCGATGGCTGTCCCCTCCCAGGGGTGTGCCCGCTCACGGGGAGCAGCGCAGCCCACTGGGGTGACACAGCACCCAGTGCTCCCCTTTCCAATTGCCGGGGATGCCAGCAGCAGTGCCGGGCTGCGTGGGGACCGCACGGCTCCTGCCGGTCACAAGGCCACCTGCTGTCACCCAGGGTCGGCAGCGGGGAGTCGAAGGGCGGCAGTGGCCGGGCGGCCCTGTTTCCGCTTTGCAGGGGACTGTTATACAAAGGCAGCAGCGATATTATTCATTAACAGGGATCTGCCATTAGAACATTGACAAATGGCCCCTCGTCGCCTGAGCATCAGTTCTTGTACAGCCCATAAAGCATGGGGACAGTTTAAATATGGACCTGCTCAGCTCGGGCCGGGGGTGATCCGTCTTCCCGGCCGTAGCACAGGTGCGGTGGGGCTGCTTCCAAATGAGCACATTTAGGGGGGCCCTGTGCTCCCCCAGCCACCCACAGCCCGCCCGGGCGGCCGCTGGGATTGAAAAGCTCACTCCTTGCACCGCAAGCGTCTCGGCCCAGCGCACGGCAGTCGCGGCAGCGCTCGGCCCTGCGAGCCCCCGTGGCGGTGGCGTCCGGGCAGTCTGGTCCCGTGGGGAGGCGGGAGAGATGGGGGAAATGCTGGCAGGGCGGGGTGCGTGGGGACGCGGCCCCTTCCCTTCTCCCTGGTGCCAGCGGTGGGTGCGGAGGTGATGCTCTCCCCGAGGGAGCATCGCTCTTCCTGGCAGCCCCTTCCCGTGGCGTGGCCGCATCGTGCCCGGGCTGCGGGCCAGCCTCCTGCTGACAAAATCCTTGAGCTCGTCCTGGGTTCACAGCGGTGCCACTTTGCAGTGGCCGGAGGGAGGGTGCACGCCGGGCGGTGAGCCCAGCGCCGCGTCCTGAGGAGTTTCTGCCTCTGTCCCGACAGAGGAGCTCGGTGGGAATGTCCGTCCCCCTCCAAGGACAAGGGCAGCCAGCGATGCTGAACGGCGGCAAACTCCAGCCCTAATTAAAAGAGGGCTCCTGTCACCCCACACGTGTGCACGTGCCGCTGTCCTTGGCTGTCGCTGCGGTGAGAGCTTGGCAAGACGCGGAGAGGGCCGGGACGTGGGTGCCGAGGTGGTGCGGTGTTGCAGTGGGTAATGCTAAAACACCGGGCGGGAGGGTTAAAAGCCGGCAGGGCTAAGCCAGCCAGGGCGAGGGGAGTCGGGGCGGCACATCACCCCGCGCTGCACTGGCAGCCCGGCCAAGGAGGGTCCCGGAGGCAGCCGGAACCCAGCGCCTGAGGGCGAGCTCGACCCCGGCCGTCCTGGGGCTGCCGCGGGGGGACACAGGGCGATGCTCGGAAGCGGCACGACAAGGCGAGGGGCAGGGAGGCAGGGCAGAGCCGCTGCTCCCTTTGCAGGATAACCCCAGGCTGACCCCTTTCACACACACCGCACAACACCCCTAAATCAATTGCATCTTATTATTACAATATCAATATACAATATTCCTACAATAACACCATTGATTTTCTACTCAGAGGCTGCACCTAAGTCTGTTTTAAAGAGGAGGGAGTTAATAGTGCCCTCATTAAAAATCTATAGATTACCCCCCACCCCCAAAAAAGAAAAAGCAGTTTATATTCATTAGGGCTATTGAATATAAAGTAATATGTTTGTGTAGGACATTGGAGTAATGTGATAATCCGTCCGCATATCAGGGAGAAATCCACTTAGCAACCCTGTCAGCTTGACAAGAAAAATGTGCCCATAAAGTCGGGAATACATTGAGGGAGCGAGCACGAGGAGAGCGGGGGCGCGCGTACGTGTGCGCGCCTGCGCGGCACCCAGGGAGCCGTGCCGGCCGGCAGCGCGGGGCCGCCTTCACCCCGTCCCCTTGCTCAGGCCTGGGGACACAGGCGGGCACCCCAACCGCCCCGGAGGCGTCTGGGACCGGGGCAAGCCGCGTGCGCTGCGATAGGGATCATGGGGGGCTCCGCACCCCGCCAGCCTCCGCGGCCGCAGGCAGGGTCGCCCTGACGGGACGGGGCTGGCGGTGCCAGCCTGGGTGCTGGGGCAGCCCCGCCGCGGCCGCGTGCCCCCGGGGAGCCGGGCTGGGGGGCACGGGGTGGGCAGGGCTGCCCGCGCGCCCCACCTGCCTCGGAGCCCGCTCGTCCCCCGCCCCGTGATCACCTTTGCGATGGATTAAGCACTGAAAGAGCAGCAAAGCAATCCCGTTCGCGCTCTCTTAGGCTGTCAATTGCCATTTTTGTAATAGAAATTCCTTTCACAAGGTAACGACGGCCAGATTTAGAGGATTTCATATTGCTAATAATTCCCCAAACAGCCATCTGACTGTGTTGTTTTAAAAGCCGCTTAGTTTTTTGCTTTGGAGTTTATGAAAATCTCCCACTCTAATATCCCGAGAGCCAGCCTATAATTGTGTTATTAAATCAATCGGAGCGGATTACATTGTAAAATCAATAGATGGCTGTAATTGCATATTAGAAAGTTGTTCTGCTGTTGTTGATTTTTTTTTACATGGATAATTATAATAAGCATGTTTACCTTAGTGCTGATTTGGAATGAGTCTCACTAAATGACTTATGACGAGCTTGGCGCTCCCGCTGCCAGGGGGCCGTGGCATCATTTGGGACGGCAAGGACGGTGCTGCCGGCACCGGCGTGCGGGTGGCACCGATCCGCCGGGGTCCCACTGGCTTTGCAGGGTGGTAGCCCAGAGCCCAGCACAGCTCCCAGCGCCGGCACCCGGTGCGAGAGCACATCAGGGCTTTGGGGAGACGGCTGGTGGGGTTTAGGAAGCAGCTGGTGGTCGCGGAGGGTCTCCCCAGGGACCAGCTCGGGGGTCCCAGGAGGTGCTGTGGGGTCTCGCTGCCAGTTTGGCTGCTCCCCAGGTCTCTGCACAGTTTCCCTTTCAGCAATATGGAGCAATAGCCAAGTCCCGGTGGCCCACACCAGCCCGGGGCGATGCTGCGTGCAGGGAGGTGGGATGCGGGATGCCTGGGAGCGGTGAAGGGCAGTGGCCGGGGCTGTGCTTTCAAATCCAAGCCGCTCACCTGCGCCCACCTGATGCAGCTCAGAGGCCAGGATTTGCTTTGCTGTTACTTTTCGGGGGGACCAGGCCAGGGCTGGCGGTGGGGTGGGGGTACTTTGGCTGCAAACACTTGCACTCCCCCTGCTTTGGTTTTCCCAGATTTCAAGCCACTGTTTCCCTGCTAGGTCCCACTGGAAGCTGGCTCCAGGGCCAGGTCCGGTGCTGGTTTTGCAGGAGCTCAGCTGGCCAGGGGGTGAGATGGATGGAGCAGGGGGGTCTAAGGACGGCACGGGGCTTGCTTGAGCGGGAACAAGTGGCAGCAGGAACTGGCACTGTGGCTTGGCCACGCAGGACACCCGTCATCTCCAGGGCCCTTACAGAGCCATCGGTGCCACCTTGGCCAACGGAGAGGACAGAGGCACAGAGACGGGCTCGTCTCTGCCCCCGCACCAGCCGGTGGGGCTGGGGACACCGCTCCTTCGTCAGGCTGTCCTCATGCCCGGCTGCCTTCCCTGGCCTGGCACACCGGCGAGGGGAAGGGGTGCCATGAGAGGGCCTGGGGGACGCTCGGGCGGCACATGGCTCTGACGGGGACGTTACCTCTCCCGCTGCCGGCCATCAGCCAGGAGGGTCCCCGGCAGCTCATGGCGGTCCCCCGGGGAGCTGCGCGCAGGGGAAGCCCCCTGCACCTCCGACCGATGGGCGACGGCTTTGCCACCGGGTCACCGGGCGCGGGGGGGCTGGGCAGGGCTGCTGGTCTGGCAGGGAGCGGCAAGGCGGCCTGGCAGCCCCGTCCCTGCAGGCAGGCGCCTGGCAGCAGGGCAGCGCTGCCCGTCTGCGCGGGGCCCTCAATCCGGCACGCGGCACTGTCAGCAGGCAGCCTGCTGTCTCCTAGACAGTGAAATATGGCCACAATTAGCCCGGATACAGTTCAATTATGATAAACAGCGTTTGCACCCTTTAAGCCGTGATTAAAAGGCCTCCTCCCGTTGATAGAGAGACCTAATTTCACATTATTATCGCTGTAGCTTGATTATAAAGCACTCCCTGGATTTACAGTTGGGAGATGGATGTGGAGGCTTCTTTATCATTTACACATCAGTAATGATGCAGCCTTCCCTCCACCACAACATCCATCCAGCGGTGGCGGGGAGAGGGGGGCCCTGCCTGCGCCCCCCCCTCCCGGGGCACCCTCTCCCCGTGTCAGCCGGGCCCCGCTGCCACACGCAAGTGGGCAAAGTCACCCTTACGGTAACAGCTTGATAAATGGGCGGGCGGTAATGAAATGGAGACATCAAGGCGTGGGGCGAGGAAGAAAGAGTGGTAATCGGAACGAGTGGAGCTGTCCCGAAACGGAGGGGAGCGGGAAGAAGGATCGCCTCTGCGCCGTGTGCTGTCAAGGGAGAAATTACACATTTACTCTTGCTTTTTCTTAAGGAGACGGCCCTCATAGATCAAAACATGGATTTACAAGCCAATTTTCAACATGAAATATAGACACCGGGAATCAATTTAAGCCCAGCTTCTATTTTAGCAAACGGTGCCTGCATTTAGTCCCAGGTAAATAACACCAGCCGGAGCCTTCCCCCTCCCCGGCTCGCTGCCCCGCCACCGCTCGCTCTGGCGGCTGCGGTGCCGCCAGCCGGCCCCCGGCACCCGCTTCGACCGCGGCCCCGCACCAGGGACGGCTGCAGCTCACCGGCCCGGCCACCCGCTGCCTGCCAGCCTGGGGCCGGTGGGCACGGGGCAGCACCGAGGGCTGGCTCTGGGGGGGATGGGGACGATGCTGAACCACGGTGGCAAGCAGAGCGAGCCAGGTGCCACATAGCCCCTGCCTGCGGAGGGCGAGGGGACGGAGAGGACCCTTGCTTGGCTGCCAGCAGCTCCGGCATCACCTGCCATCCCCATCCCGGTGTGGGGACAGCCCCTTTGCTGGCCAGTGCCACTGAGGGACAGGGGTGCTGGAAGCGGAGCCTGGGGTGACCGGCACTGGGCTTGCAGGGAAGCAGCCGCCGGCCAAGAGCTGGGGGCCAGCATGGGTCCAGCTTGGAACACTGCCTTCCCCATCCACCGGCTCCCGATGGGCTGTAGGGAAAGAACTGGCCTGGAGGAACCAGGGATGTGTCAGCCAGCAGCCTGGGCGATGCCACTGCCCCAGGCAAGCCGCCGGGTCCTGGGCATGGCTCCATCCCAGCGCAGCACGGGGCCGTACCGGGATGCAGGTCGCCAGTGCCGGGGAGCCGGGGACCCTGTACTCACCCCACACCACTGCAGGGCACTTGGGACAGAGTGCCTGGACTGGCGGGGATACAGGGGCTGTGCCCGGAGCTGCACAGCCCCCCACGTCCCCCAAAGGAATGCGGGGGGCCCTGCAGCTCCGGGCACAGCCCCGGTGTGGGACTCGGAGCTTGATCTAACAGCTCCCGGTTGGATCGTGGCTCTAACCCGGCATCCCTGTGCTCTCTCCGCAGATGACTGTAAGAACATCGCCAACATCATGAAGACACTGGCCCATAGAGGCTTCATCTTCAAGCAGACCTCCAAACCCTTTTGATCCCCAAGGCAAGCCAGGCAAGGGCTGCATGCGCCCGGCGCCGGCGAGGCGGGGAGGACGGGCTCCAGCATTAAAAAAAAACGGCAACCGAGGCCAGAGGAACCGACACAAAAAATCTCAATTTCAGCTGTTAACTCCAGTAGAGGTTGTATATATGGGAAGGCAAATCTGTGTAGACCTGATGTGACTCCCTCTCTGGGCTGCTCCGGACATTATGCCATGCTAGCGGACAGCCGCGTAGGGCGCTTGCACCACATTTTAGACTCGTAGTTTGTTCTTTTTCTTTGGCTCCCGATTTCCGTCCCTCCCTCCATATCCTACCCCGTCCTCCCTCTCCCGCCCCATAGCCAGAGCATCCCCCATCTCCTCCCCGGCATGGGCCGTCCCCACCTTCCCTTCTTCTTTCTTTTCTCTGGTTTTATGTTTTCAGGCCTCGATGGCTGCTGCAGCGAGGCCGGTGCGTGCCCACGCCCGGGCAGCGCTCACGGAGGCTCAGCAGTGTCGAGACGGCCCCTCGCCCTCCCCGCCAGCCCCCCCGCCTCTCCCCCGAGCGCCTTTTCCCCTTTTTGAGTCAACACTAACCCCTCTCTGACTCCTGTATGTGACAAACGCGATCCGTCTCTTTATGTTCAAGGTGAAGTGCCTGTATTCTCCGCTGCAGAGCCCCTGGCAGCCCCACCGCGGGCTGCGGGGCCCCGGAGGGCTCCCTTCAGTGGGGTGGGGGCCCGGCGGGCGGGCGGGCGGGCGGCAGGAGGGAGGTGACAGTGTCCGCGTGGAGCCGCGTCCCATCCCATCCCCGTCTGCTCGTGCCTCTTGCGGGGCTGGGTGGGATGCCCGACCCTGCCCCGGCCCCGCCGACCAATTCCAGCTCCACCAGGGCCAGCCTCGCCGCAGCACCGCGTCCATTGCCGGCGGTGGACGTGCCAGCGTGCGCTGGCCCCCGGCCCGAGGTACCCAAGCAGGGGAGCTGCAGATTGCCCCAGGCCCCCGACTCCGCTCCCCTCTGTCCCCATCCGGCCTCCCTCAGTTCCTGAGCTGAGGCTTGGCCCCCCCCCATATGCCCACGGTCCCCGCGGGCCGTGCCGTGCCCCTCGCAGGTCCCCGTGGACGCTCAGCAGCAGCTGGCTTGTTGCCTGAGAGAGTTGCCGAGCACATCCCCTCCGGCTGGCTGGGCTCCCGGCTGGCCAGGGCAGTTGGGGGCAGCCATGGGGCAGGCTGAGGGCGCGCGTCCCCCCGGTGTCACCCAGCCCCGGGGCCCTGCTGAATGGAGCCCTCGTCCGGGCGCTGACCTGCAGGGAGGCTGCAGCCCCGGGCCCGTGCGTGCATGGCCTGGAGCGAAGCCGGTGACGGCAGCCAGAAGGGCAATACAGGCACTGAACTTGGCGGTACATGACTGCATGGTGTGTGGTGTTCCAGTTAAACCAACCGATAATGCAAACCCAGCATTTTCATTGTCTAGTTATTCCAATCCTTGCTGTAAATGTGCCACATGAATAAAGTTTGGGGGTAAAGGAGCCCAGGCTATGCCCATGCATGTGCGAGTGCGTGCGGAGCGGTGGAGGCAGGGGTGTGCCACCTGGGTACGTGGGAGCAGGGTGCCCCACCAGTGGGGCTGCCGTCACCGGGGTATGGCACCCCAGCATGTCCATGCTCCCCAAAAAGGCAAACTTTTCAGCTGTGAAAGGGAGGTTCGGGTGTTCCCTGCTGCTGGGAGCACTGCCCTGCTCTCCAGCCCAGCAGTCTCCCCCCACCTCGGCTTTGCTGGTGCCCCAGGATGGCTCTGCCCCGAGGATGCCACCAGCCCGTCCCAGCTGGGCTGCACCCACAGGTGGGCCCCAGCACAGCCTTCTGCCCAGTGCGGGGTGACAGCCACCACCACGTCCCACTGGCATCTGCCATCCCGCCTGCAGCCTGGCACGCTGCACCCACATGGCTGCTACCGCACTTATCTCCGCTACAGGCTGGAGCCGGCGCGGCTCTACCCAGCGCGCGGGGGCACCCGCTCTGCCCCAGGCAGCAGAGCCAGCGTGAGCACAGCACCGTGATGCGCGGGAGCCGTACCGAGCCGTGCTGGAAACACCACCACGTCCAGGTGCCCGAGGGACCCTGCCCAGCGCCGCGGTGCCGCGGGGTGACAGGGACGCGGCCGTCCAGCTGGCACAGAGTGGGCAGCTCCCGGAGGGAAGGGGCAGCCCCAGCCCGCTTGCTCCACGCAAAGGTCACGGGGGTTTTAATGGCTCCCTCTGTGCAGCCCCTGATCAGCTTTATTGACCTATTTTCGATGGAGTCGTCTAATTAGTTTTCTATGAAAACTAAGAACTTGGCCTTTGCCCTTTACTCCTGCAGGCGAGAATGTGACTCAGAAGACGTTGTCACAGTGGATCGATCGCCAGTTACACTTGAAAGCGTGGAGGGGACACAGGGTGGGCGGCCCAGAGCAGGACACGCAGCCAGGGCCACCTGTGCCCGCGGTGGCTGCAGAACCCAGGCTCCTATCGCTGGCATCGGCGATGCCTCAGCCACTCCAAGGCCCTGCAAAACATGGGGCGCAGGGACCAGGGGCCCCTCTCACCACAGACCGAAGCCAGAGGCGTCCGCCTGCCTTGGGCAGGGCAGCAGGAGGAGGAACTGGGCCTGACAGCCAGTGCTGGGGACAACACGAGTGTTTCCCGGCAGGGCCATCCTCTCACCCAGGCGAGGCGGCGCTTGCAGGTGTGGGGCACGCAAGAACCGACGGAGGAGAGCAGCTACGCAGGGGCTGGGCACGGGGGACGCTGGAGGGAGCTCCCCAGCCCGGTGCAAGCGGTGCTGCAGCAGCCCGGAGCAGGGTCTGGCAGCCTTTGCACCAACCTCCCACTGCAGCCCTGCGACCGAGGCGGGCAGGCTCAGGGAGAGCCACCGGCAGCCAGGGCTCCCAGTACAGGTAGCGGCACCCGGCCTGCCTGGGGTGGAGGCGAGACAGCTCGCACCATCTTCTCCCACTCCGCACAGGCTCACCGGGGCTAATGATGACTCTGCTCCAGTATAAGTGATGGGTTCTGTATTTACAGGGAGGCTCACAAAAATCTGGCATGTAAAAAAAAACCCAAAACCAAAAAACCCCCACCAGAACAAACCGCAGCTCACGCAAGCGGCCACGGGGCAGCCATGCACGGCCTTGGGGGAGCAGCGGCTGCGGCAGAGCCCTGCGCAGCCCCGGGGCCCCCCTCCAGCACCTGCTGCAGGTGCCTGGAGGTCGCACTGCTCCGGAGGTCAGATGGGGCTGGGGCTGCGGCGCTGGGCAGGGGATGGCTCCCGCTGTTCTCTGGAGCACAGCGGTGTTTGCCCCAGCAGGGCCCCCATCCTGCCCCATCTCTGCAGGCAGCCAGCTGTCCCTGGGGGCTCCCGGACAGGATGGCACTGACCCTGCACACAGCTCTGCGCCTCCTCCTCGCCCAGCGCAGGGGGCTCACGGCTTCTTCACCTTCTTGATGGAGGAGGAGCTGGAAGCCGACTCCCTTCGCTTTCTCTGCTCCAAGAGGGAGATGGGAAACAAAAGGAAAACCAGGGTCAGCGGGTGGGACCGCTCAGGTGACACGGAAAACGCAACCGCCTGTCCCAGAGTCAGCCACGGGGCCCTGGCGTCACAGCCGGCAGTGCCCAATGGACCACGCTGCAGGCCACGCTGCCCAGCTGAAGGCAGAGCCAGGTCCTTGCATGATGGGAGGGACAGAGCTAATCCAGCAGTGACGAGGGGCTGGGATGGCACCCTTGCGGGGGATGTCACCTCCCAGACACAGACAGGGCTTTGGGAGGATCATCTTTGCAGCACAGGGTCTGGGAGGGAGCAGGAGAATGGGGCTGAGCTCTGCAACAATCCAGCGGTCCCAGGAGCCCTGACCGAGCAAGCTGGTATGCAACGAGCCCTAAGGAGCAGCTCCGCGCTACAGCCAGCTGTGCCGGGGATGCTTGGTGCCTGGAAATGCTCCTCCACCATCCAGACCTGCCATGAACTGGCCCAGGAGCAGAGCAGAAGGCTGACAGAGAACCACAACTCCCCAAAAAACCCACCTCTTTTCTGGGCAGTGCACACCGATACACCTGACCGAGACTGGCGGGCTCTGGTGAGCCTCACCCTTCACTGACAAGGTTTCAGGGCTGAATCCGGCCATAGGAAAGATGGGGCCATTCGCACCAAACGGGGAACGTGACCCTAGCCGTATCGCTGCATCGCAGAGACTCGGTGCTAGGCGCTGCACGGATGCTACGGCCAAGACCGCAGCAGGTTCAGCATCCAAAGCCGAGCTCTGTGCGCAGGCTGCCCCAGGCACGCCAGAGCCACCAGGTACCCCACGCGCCGGGTGCCATAGGGACACGCGGTGCCAGAGCCCTCAGGGCCCCGCTGCACAGCGTGAGACGGGGTCCGCTTTGGGCAGCGCAGGCAGCGGCGGAGGCTGGCACTGCGGCACGCGCTGCACAGGCACGGTGACTGCGGTCGGGTCCCCGCCGTGCCCAGCCCTGCAGCCATCCCCCGTCCCCAAAGGCCTGCAGAGCCACTGCCCCAGCCGGCAAGCACCCAGGGGATGGACAAGGCAGCGCTGACCCGCTCTCCAAAACGAGCCAGGCCTGCCCATCCCCGCTCCCCCAGCCCTGCCGGTCCTGCACGCGTGTGCTCCCGGCAGCAGCGCGCGTGGTGGGAGGCCTCGCTGCCTCCCCCGGCGGGAAGGCGGCCCCCAGGCCCCACTGGGCACTGGGCAGACGGCAAACAGAGCATGGAATTTGCACGGCTAAAAGTTAAATACAACACACACACAGATTTCGTCAGAGGCCCTGGCATGGCTGCCTTCGCAGGATCTGATTAACGGGGAAATAAAAGGGCCAGAGAACCCACACAGCAGTGTGAACAGATGCCCTATAAAAATCAAATACATGGTAATCAAGGGGACCGAAAGGTACATTTAAAAAAACAAAAACCCACCCTGGAAACAAAGGAGCTGGGCTTTGTGGCTTTCCTGGGAGGGCTGCGGAATTAATGGGGAAGAGCACATGTGTTTGATAATCTTTATATGGCAAAAGACCCATCTTTCAAATATGTCACAAATTCATATTAATCACCTTCCTATTGCCTTCTCTGGCGTAGCTATTCCAGTTGCCTTGGGCAAAATTGGGAACTGTCTGGTTAAAAAAAATGTTTTACATTATAATTTACAAGAGCCTACAAGTCTAGTTTCTTTTAATGGAAAGAACGATTTTAAAAAAAAAGAGGAATATATATACACCCTGGTATATATACACTATATATATTAAAATATATATATATATAAAAGACAGATATTGTAACTCCATCTGGAAAGAGAGAATGTTTGATCTTAACAATGTAACTTCTGGCTTTCAAACAGGCTCAGAAAACAAGAAGTCAGCAGGAGTTCAGATAAAGGAAGCTTAAAAGTCAAATAATTCTGACTCTGAACCCGAGACTTCTTAGACTCAAGGTCCTTTCCTTTACCCATTAATGGGCTGACTTGTGAGCTCAGGAACAAAGTGCTGCAATGTGAGGATTTCTGAGAGTCACTCATTACAGATCACTGAGTGGAGTCTGAGTTGCGGAAATCAAAGGATCCAATCTGGAGTAACTGGCTGAACTTCTGCTTGGAACTAATTTGTTCCGAGTTCGGCTCACCTTTCACCTCCCGAAGGCCCCGAGTAAAGTCCCTACCGGGGTCAGCGGCGGACGGCACTGGGGGGATCCCAGCTCGGCTTTTAATGGTCAGCGACGGCACCGCAGCCCCTAGGAGAGGGTGGACAGGCAGCCAGGGCGGGAGGGATGCAGTGGACACGGCAGGGCAGAACCGTGCCGGGCTTCCCGCTGCCCCGTGGGGTCTCGCTGCTGAGACAGGCAGACGCCTCTCCTAACCTGGGGTAAGACACCCTGCTGAGATCTCCCCATCCCCACTGCTGGCCAAGGGGGATGGTGGCAGCCAGCTGTTGCTACAACCAGTATCTCAAGACCCTGGTGTGCTTTGTTCCAATTCCTGGAAAGGAATCCAGGCATGCCGGGCAGGGCTCAGGAGTCAGGACTCCTGGTCCTATTCCTGGCTTTGCCACTCACTCCCTCCAACATCTGGAGCAAGATACTTCTCTCCAGGGAAACAAATCTGGCTTCAGGGGAGCAGCTGGTTTGGAGGCTGAACTAATCCATGCTTAATCCAACATGTGGAGTGCCATGGACAGGCAGTGCTAGACAGCACAAAGGGATTCTCCAACTCAGAGGAATTTGAAGCAGGGAGATTAAATGATTCCCCTAAGGGCCCCCGGCAGCTCAGTGGCAAAGCACACACTTGAACTCAGGAGTTCAAGGCTGGCATGGCAGGGTTAAACCACTGAAGCAGCCTCAGCAAAGGAAGGGCAAGGTGTCAACCTGGCAGCACCCACGGCCAGGGCTGCAAGAGGCAAGGGAGGGAAAGGCCACCACAAAGCACCACTGTGCTTGCTCTACAGAGAGCTGCTTGTTTGCACTACCAATATTGCTATCCCCGCTGCAAGCACCTCAGGGTGGGGGACAAGAGCTGCGCTTGCAGAGGCAGGCTGCTTTCTCAGCACCGTGTCCTGAGCCCACTGCCTCCCACACTGTCCCCATCGCACCAGGGCCTGGGACACCGCAGAGTTATCGCTGTGCAGGGTGGGGACACATGCATGCACCCCACCAGCTGAACAGCCAGCAACTGCCCCAGCCACCCTCCTTCTCAGAGCTGACCCCAGCCCGCTGATCTTCCAGAGGCCAATCTTAGCCATGACACTGAGCAAGAGGCACTGGGGCTGCTCCTGCCAGCTCTGGGCAGGGCAGGGAGCATCACCAACACACAACCTCCACTCAGCCCAGCCCATCCTTGGAAAAGCTGGTTGTGGGCCACAGGCTGCTGGTCTATCCCACCGCCACATTGCCCAGAACTGCAGGAATGGTTCAGGGCAAGCACAGTGCCAGGCCCTGCCTGACTCTCCAACGATACCTGAGCCAGGCAGAACATGGTACAGCAGCCCCATTCCCCTCCTCTCCAAGATACCCCTCCAGCTGGGATGTAATTTTTCCCCCCCTCAAAAGGTAGCATAAAATGGTCACAGTGTGAATGTGCTTGACCTTTTGTCTTGGACTAATCTAATTGTGTCGTCTTTGTGTAATCAGCCGGTAAAGGTCAGTGCTGTATTTAACATGGAGGCCCTTTAGGTACTGAATTTGCCTTGCAGTGAATTAACTTGATTATATTTCTTTCAAATATGTCAGAGACCAGGTCAGTTTAACCCTCTCTGTGCTGCCTGGGCCCACCCCTTTGTTTCCAATTCCAGGAGGTGGCACCGAGGAACAACGTGTCAGAAACACACATGGTCTCCCTCCTCCTGCAGCCATGGCCATCACCACCTCTCCCACCTTCCCAACGAGCAAAATCTCAAGGGAGAGCAAGTGTGTTGTGAATAAGCCCAAAAAGTTTGCAAACCAGGACACTCCGGACCGCAGGGAGGGGTGAGATTTCAAGACTGAATGCAGTTGGGAAAAAAAAAATTCAGAAGACTCCTTTGCAAACATGAACCTGTCTCAGTGGAACGCTTCCTTACGACTCCATATTGTCACAATCAAATAGGACATTACTCAAGTCCAGATTAACGTGTCGCCTCTGCCGTTGACAGATAAGGTGTTCTCAATATCCTGCAATGCATTATACATTTTAGAAAGTAAAGGTCTGTGCTGCTACCAGGGGCAGTATGTCTGAGGCGTCGGGGATGCCACTCTGTGGAGACGGGCAGCTTTTATCAGGCAGTTCAGCTCAGCTGTGCCAGGGGACTGCACAGAGGGGAAAGCAACCTCAGCTGATCCCCAGGCATACCCTTGGCCCTGAGGCAGTGGTGAGGGGCTGGGGAGCCTGCCCTCATGGAGGCAGGGAGGAGAGGCTGGTGATTCGCATCCTGCAGAGGTACATGCACAGGACATTGTCACAGGGCTCGCAATGGAAGAACCCCTAGGTCTGGCTTTCCTTTCTCGGCACTAGAAGTAGGGTATAAAAAACATCCCTTTGCTCTTCAAACACCTCCCTCCTTCCCAAGCCTCCTGCTCCAGGTAGGGCTACTGCTTGACTCCAGGGACTTGGGCAGGTCATGGCTCATCATCTCAAGACTGCTTTCCCCAGTTGCTTCCCTCTGCTGAGCAACCCTTATGGGGCTGTGTATAGAAGGAAAATGCCTCAGGCCTGCAGTTGTACTGGCACCACTGTTGCTGCCCTAGTGCAAGCTCTCGTCACCCAAAGCCTTGATGCTTTGGTCCACAGTGGCACCCACGTCAAGCCATCTGCCTGCATGCAGGATGTAGAAAGCCCTGCTGATCTCACCTATAGCACCAAGAACACTGTCCAGCACAGGAGACAAGCCCAGAGAGCAGCACTGGGACTTGGGGGGAACAGGCGTGCTGTGCTCCCTTGGACGCGCACGCCTGGAGGGAGAGCAGGGCAGCATCCCCAGCGCTTGTCAGGGCATCTGCGTCGGAGACCTGAGTGCTCCCTGTTCTGCCCCCCCAACCTTCCTTCTCACCGAGTTGGGGGTCAGTGGTGCTCCTACTACATCAATGATCTGGTCCTTGGCATCTCCCTTGCCCTCCTCCATGCCGAGCCCTGCCTGGCCATCTGGATGGGTGCCTTCTGCACTGAGGGGGCCAATACTGCCAGCTTTGGCCAGGGCCTCGTAGCGGTGCCGTAACATCTGCAGCTCATATTCACAGTTGGCAAAGGCTTGCTTCAGCTCATACAGCAGCACCAGGTCACTCCGCAGCTCATTGAACATCTGCACGATCTCCTCTGTAGGCATAGGGTTGAGATCTAGGGAGAAAAAGGGGTTCTGTTAAACATCCGGACCTACAACCCTACAACGGAAGATCCCTAGAAAGGTCCTGGCTGCCCATTCACTCCCACAAAGATAAGCCAGGAGCCTCACTCCCATCACATGGATCATTAGCAACCAGTATCCCAAAGGGTTGGAGATGTGAATTTCCAGGCTGTCCTTTGGCTCTGGTCAAGGACTAAGGGTGAACCTGCAAAGTCCAGGACTCAGAAAGTGAAGGATGATGGAAGACGCAGATCAGATGAGATGACTGAACCTTGCTACCCACCAGGTCGTGTGAAGGGGGCTCAGTCTTGGGAACAAGTCCTTGTACACTGCTGCAGAGGGCAGAAGAGCTCCTGCTGTTGCCTACACCTTCACCAACAAGGGGTGGACAGGCTGAGCTCCCTTGTCGCTCCTCCCAGGGTAGGACTTGAGGCAGAGAATTGCTCTGCTGCTGTGTTACAGATGTGTTTTAATGCAGACCTGAACTGCCTGTAGCAGGGGCTGGCATATCACCTCCCCACACCATGCATTCTGCTGCAGCCTATCGCCACACACACAGAGCCAGGAAGAACTGCATCTTCTGGAGAAGAAAAGGATGAAGCTCTGCGTGTTTGTCCCGATATACAGCAGTGGCCCCCTCTCTGCAGGGCTGCCCACATGACCCCTTCCTGCTAGCATTCTGTTCACCCACACAAAGCCCAGGTGTGTTTCTGCACTCTAAGGCACAGCAGGGCTGGAGAACCAGGAAGCCCTCAAGATACGTGTGTTTTGCAAGGCAGGAGTGGGGAGTCTGGAACCCCTCCTTACCCTTGTGGAAAGTGTGCTCTAAGAAGCACTCACATCCTTCTCCAAGGCTTCCCTACCAAGCAAAGACGGTAACTCCCTTCGTTTTAAAGCAGAAAGGGGAAACCACCCTGGTTGAGCCGCTTTCACCAGCCACAGGAGGCCTTCAGAACTGCACACAGTCTCTGAGACAACATAACAAGCCATAAACCAGTTGGCCCAAAAAACTAACAAGAGTTAACAGAAGTCAGTGCTGGAAGCAGGCTCAGTAATCTCTTGTAAATCACCAATAAGGCTTTTTTTTCTTCTTCTTCTTTTTTCCTTTTTCTATTTTTAAAAATCCCCCCAGCCACAGTGGGGGGAAAAGGGATCATCAGGTGTCTAATCAAGGGGCACTGCATGCTGGGACCTGTAGTACCTGCAAAATGTACCCCACTGCATGGAGGGCAGCAGCTAGCCATGGGCTGCACTTCTTCCCCTCTAGCTACGAGTGGGTATTGTACATGTTAAGTGAACCCTTCTTTCTGCTGCTAAGACACTGGAGTTCAAGAGTGAGGGATGTGTGTTTACTCGCCTTTCAGCAGAGATGCTCCAGATTTTCACACAGCATGCAACCTATAAAGGGGGGATGAACAGTCCCAGACGCATTTTGGACTTGCCACCGTGAGCAGTAAATTAAGAGGAAACGAAGCTTGAAAGCAAGACAGGGCAGCCCTGAACAATGCGCATGCCGTGGTCACTAACACACTTAGAAGTACCTCTCCCAGCAAGGCTGAGATTTGCCTTCCTAATACTGTGCTGCCTCTCTTGATGGTTAAAAAGGCCCAAACAAGAGAGAAACAAAGGCTCTTTTAAAACATTTTTCTACTGGGAGGAAAAAAAAAAAAAAACTCTGTGCATCTTGTTCTGGCTTTTACCCTCTTTTTTTTTAAAAAAAAAAAACATAAAATATTTTAAAAACCATTCACATACTGTTATTCAAGAAACTGGCTGTATTACTAGGGGAAAAAATAGCCCATCTCAAGAACAAAGGCTAGCTCTGTGTGTCTCTTTCTCTCTCGCGTGCCCCCTTTACTCACCTACTCCGAGTTCCATCAGCATCTGCTCCAGGGCTTTAATCTTCTTCTGTCCCACCGAGCTTGGCAGTTTCATCTGGAACACAAAGGTAACAGAGCCACACAGCTCAGAGATAGCCCTCACTCACAGCCGTCTAGTTCAAAAGGCAAGAGAGCTTTTCTTTTTATAGTGCAGGGGGAACAAAAAAAGAAAGGGAGAGAAAGGAAAATCAAGTGGTAAGAGAGGGAGACAGGGGCTGAAAGTTTTCAGACTAGGTCCGAGGGCAGGTATTGAAAAGCCCGGTCGTGAGGGCTTTTATTTTCTCTCTCGTGTGTGTGCAAGACACGCTGTTTTACAGTTTCCATGTGTCACTGAATTAACAACAAAAGTTCTTCTTGGCTTCAAACCCTCTCCCGCGGTGCCCAGCCCATCAAAGGGCTCATTTACACAGCGGCTAATGTGCAATGCTGCCCTACTTTATTCGCTTTAGCCGGCCTGATTAGACTCATGCGCTAACAGACTCACTTCTCCTTTTACCTGCTGAGCCCCAGACCTGTGGGATTCATTTACAGAGCAGGCTTTATAACAAAGGGGAGAGACAGAGAGAGCACAGTTACTTGACTGGCGGAAGTGTGAACACACATTTACATCGGAGCTAAGGGGCTAGGTGAGAGAGGAAGCATCAGATGTGAGCTATGAAAGGGAATTGGAGCTGGCCAGGAGAGGAAGAATGCATACACTTAGCAGGGTCCTTCCTCTGCATTCATTTGGGCTCTAGCAGGAGCGCTAGCTGCTCAGAACAAGCATTTATTAGATTACAAGCAATACAAACGCAGCTGGCACAATATGGCAGGGAGAACAGGTTTCCAAGCCCTGTGGATATATCCAAGAACGAATGAAAGCACTTTCCTTCCTCAGCAATGTTAGAAGACAGACCAGGAAAGAAGCGATTCTCAACACCGCAGTGTCTAACACCTTACTGCACACAGTCGTAGGCTGTCCCTCCATATCCAGCCCTGGGAAGGTGAGCTCACACCTCCACCCAGGGATCACCATCACCAGCCCAAGCTGCCCAGCAGGCCGTTGAATAGCTAAGAGGTGAGAGCAACCCGTAGCCACCCTGCACACCACTTACCAATCAGTGGCCGCAACCTTGGCCAAACCAACCATGAGCCTACACTTGGCCAAACCAACCATGAGCCTACAACACTGGGCTGGGAATGACCTGAAGGAAGAGCCATCCTTTACTCTACCTTAAAACTGGCCTCTGAGGTGAGCTCACCAGAGGGTCCCATGGTCACCTCACTTCCCATAAGCCACAGGCTGAAGTTCCCCAAAACAGACAGCCCAATGTCAGTCTCACACAGTAGGCCCATCTTTTCCACAGTGTTCACTGCCCCAACACAAAAATGACAAGAGACACCATCTTCTTGAACTTCTGGAACTTCTTAATTCCTTTGAAGGCAGGAGCACTGCACGCACATACCCAACGGTGAAAGCGCTAACCTTAACTCAGCTGTGGCTGGATATGTCCCATCAGCAGCTCCACAACCCCAATGCAGGACCTGCTGGGAAAACGTGCCTTCTCCACCACATATTTCAGCCAAGAAACCAGAGTACGGACGCCACAGAGCACCTCAGGGGAACGGGCCTTTCACAATATATGCTAAGAAGCACCGAGTCCTTTTGCTAGATATTACCACCACAATTAAGACTTCAGCAAAGGACCAAGAGGACTATCAGGGGAGAATTTCTAAGAAACCAACTTGATCCAGAGGATCCAAAAGGAGCACTAGGGAAAAAGGAAAACCTGCCCTTGTGCAAACAGCCAGCACAGGTAAGGACTAGAGAACACCTCTGTCCTTTTTTATACCCTGACGGTCTTTGGATAAAGCTGGGGTTTCTGCGTAGCAGTGAATTTCATACTTCAGAGACTGAATCTTTATAGTTGACCACAAAATGATTGTTTTAGCAGAAGAAAGGCTGCCAAAGGTATCAGGTATTTGGATTTCAGTCAAGTCTTTGGTCCAGAGTCTTAACTTGCACAGAACCTTACTAAAATAGGTTTTCCCAGGAGTTCTGCTGCACAGACTACTTGCACAAGCTCTGCTAAAAAGCAGCAGGACAGGGTAGAGCCCTAAGATAAGGCAGCCCAGAGCACTGGGACAGGAGATGGTTCTGTTTATTTGGTGGGTGCCATGCTGCAGCTAGGAGCAGGATGCCAAAGAAGGAAAGGTCACTTAGCACAGCTTAGCAGGAGACAGAATGGTTAGCCTGGAGCATCAGGAAGACATTCCCGAGAGCAAGAGGCCTTGGTCCAGAGAACTGTTCTGCCCCACAAGGAATCATACAGAACATTTAAGATGGGCAACATACCCAGCTCTTCCTCAGCTGGGGGATGTATGGGCTGACCTAGTCAGACTGTGCTATCCTTAACTTGTAGGACACAAAGAGTTAACAGAGCCCAGCATCTCCTCATTGAAGAGCTCTGGACACACAATACTTGTGTGACTATCCCAGCCCTGAGAGTCTGTATTCACCCCTGCTCCTAACACCAACGTCACGGTCTTTCTAGCTAAAGGCAGAATTCCCTTCTGTTAAACACCAGCTGGCAGAAGCATGCTGGACTTCAAGCCAGCTTCAGGAACAAAGGACAAGAAATAGGAAAAGTTCATGCTTGGCTAGGCTAGGTGGACAGACAGGAGGTCTCGGCTTGCTGGTTAGAGGAAGAGCACAAGCTTTTCTCCTGGGAGGCTTCCGCTAGCTCAAGGAACTACTCGCAACACAAACGATTAACCTGGCAAAGCCTTCAACTGTGATGTTGTGCATGTCCTGTTCACATCCCACAGAAGTCTGGTCAATGAATACCGAGCCAAGGTCTTCACTAACAGTCCTGAAGATTAGAGGATGGAGCAGGGAGAGGCAGGACAAATTAATTTAACTTCAAAGAAAGGAACAGTAGAGATGCTCAGGAGGAGTGGGGCTGTGAGTTTAGTTTAAAAACACATCAATTAAGCTTCCTTTTAATTCAGGCAGGAGGATCTGGCCTGCAAACAGGAAGGCTTCATTGGTTTCTCAAAGCAAGAGTATATTTTAATTTTACCATCATTAAGAAAATGTTATGATTTATGTGGCTGCTGTCGGACTAATATCTTTAGAATTTAGCTGGCTAAGCCAATTCATCTCTAAGACTGATGAAGGCTGATTGCTCTCTATGCAAAATGTATTAAAACTAAATGAGCAGTCTATTACTCAAATGCTGCTGATAATCTGTTAGCCAGGGTCCGTTAGCTGGGCTGCCTTGTTGCAGGAGAGAAGCCTTCATGCCCTGTACAGCTCTGATAAGCCCAAGCTTACTTCAGCAAGCCCTTCTTTGTTTTGGTCTTTTACGTAGATGTCCAGAGAAGCACCAAAGTGCTGGAAGTGGTGTATCACCTGCCCTCATTCCTGAGGAATGAGGCAACCCGCAGGGACCACAGGTCCCAGCCAACGGCACAGAGAACAGCTCTCTGGCTCGAGATGTGCATGCTGGGATACGTGGTTTCTGCAGGCCATATCTCTGTGTTAATGAAAACACCACTCGGGGCAACCTCATTGCTTACACCACGGCTCCTGGGATGTTCTTGGTGTTGTCATGGATCGAGGCCTCCGCAGGGGCTGAGGAAAATTATGTTCCTCGGAGAACTCCTGTGAGCAACCACAGCTTCCGAGGTGAATGGCATTTGCCCTTTTCTTTCCTTCCTTATACTAGACTATTAGTGTTATTTATTATCTTTAAAGTCCCCATATAATAATAATACCTGGGAAACAGATTGTTCCCGTCAGAAAACTGATTAGCCAGGATTTTTGAGGTTACTATATTTTGGATGCTCTTCTCCTTTGACAGCCTCTCCCTACAGCCCTCTTTGCAACACCAGCCTGCGCTTATAATTACACCAACGTCGCTTTTGATTTAAGGACTGTAATCCTTTGTCCTTGCTATAAACAACCTGCATTAAACACATGAACTGCATGTACCAAGAGAAAAATAAATAAAGAGCTACAGAAAATTGTGTGAATCAACACCATGAAGCCACAGTACCAGAGCCTTCCTATGCAGAGAGGAGCCTTTCCTGATCCTGGGATACACAGCCTCTGCTGGCATGCACTTGGCCCGAGAGGCATGGAGTACACCGGTACTGACCGGGTCTACTCTTCCCTGAAGGAGGAGGGCATTGCTCAGGAATTGGGCCATGCAGCTTAAAAAGATGAACAGAGCATCCACTGCACTTTCACAGCAGGGGTTGAGAGACTGGGGGGTGGCCCTGAGCAGTTCAATTTCTATAGAGGGTCTCACTTGGAGTGGAGTATGCTTGAGGTTTTGAATGATACAGGATTTTTATTTAATGTTCGAGACATTCCGCCAACAAAACCTTGCTAATTCACACTAATGACTAGGAGACCTACTTCAAATTAATTGCTAATTGGCAAAATTCATTAAATGAACAAACATGGTAAGAAATAACTGAAGATATAGCCTCCCCCAAATAACCTCCCTTGGCTATTTTTTGTGTGCTATTTGGTTTTCATGATTTATGCTAATACTTTTAAGCATAGTTGTAAATGTATTTGAGTATATTTGGGAGGAGTAATGAAGTCTAAGTAATAGCAGAGCTTGCAACACAGTCCCCTGTTATGTCTTACAGCATGACCACCTGGCAGGTAGAGACTGTCATGGGGATCTGCACTAGGAATGGAAGAGATCTGCAGGATCTACAGACAGATTCAGCTAGGTCCCACATGTGATTATATCTATGTGGTCATCTTAAATGTCCTGCTCTCAATTTCTCGCTTTCTTCATAAATGCTCCATTTCTGGTGCTCACAACTTCCAAAAAAAAAAAAAAAATCCCACTTTTGTGCTGAAACCTTTTGTTTGGTCTATCACCAAAATACAAGGTTTTTAAAATTAGTCAGTGGTTATTTGGATATTTCACATGTACCCTCCCTGATGTTGCACTTCATTTTAATTCAATTTTGAGACAACCTTTTCCTTAAACTCAACCTTCCCCAACCCTAAACAATATGACTGTCCCAAAACCGTTAATCCTAAAAATGCCACACATCTGACCTGTGTCTGTACAGCTATAAACCGTGGTTTTATGCACCGGCACTGGTACTGTTGTTCAGCATTATAATACAGCTCACTGACATTGAAAACCACCTTCTTCATGGATTTCAGCAGCTAGAAAACTTTCTCATTAGGCACTTTCTTCACGGATATCTTTAGAGTACTGAATTGCTTAGTGGGTTTCCGGGAAGGAGTGCTAAAGTTTCAGATGAATAATGTTTTTTCCATCTTCTGGCTTAAGATGCGGAAAGAAGGTCAAGCTTTCCCTGGCTGCATGGCTCTACTCTGCAGAAGTGGACAGTCTCCACTCCTGCACAGTTTTAAGACTCAAGGAAAGAAAGAACCATATTAAGTACCTTAGCCTTAGAGCTCTGGAATTTAAAAAACCCCAACAGAGAAATTCAATTTCAGATATGAACATGCACATTTCTGGAAATTTGAAGTGCTTAACTGCTCAGAACTAAAGTGTTACAATGGAAGGCAGATGGATAATTGCAATGGATATATGCAATTAGTTATATTAGAAGTTAGAAAAGTTTGAAATTGCACAGGTATTCTCTGCCTCAATGGACATACATGCTTCCCCCTGCCCCAGCTTACAGCCATGGACCCCATGTCTTATGTCAGTGCCTGCTGATCTGCCAGACTAAGATTTAGGACAGATAAAAATAAAGAGCCATACTGCTATGCCATCTCTACTATGTAACACATTAAATGCACAGCGATCACTCCAGCGTGGCACATGACCATCAACTTGCTCCAGCAATGAGGCTTAATGCTAAATAAACCAATCTTTTAAGAAGAAAACATTTATATATTAACTTATGTAAAGAGTTATTTCGGGGTTTTTTTGGACTTAAGTTAGACATACCTCACAAATTCCCAAACCAATTGTGCAAAAATATAAATTCTGTACTTGAATCCTCCTAGTAAATTAAACCAGTTTTACTTGTCAGAGGGATATACCTAGTGAAAGCTTTGTCAAGGGCGAGGGAGGCCAACAGATCCCAGAGAAGCACAGCACACTTAGGCATACAGCAAAGTAGCAGCTCACTGATCCTATAAACATTAATGCCCCATTATGCATCTATAGCGCTGATTCAAGGGGTAAAGCTAAGAGATACTTCCGAAAGAAACCAAAGGTCCTGGAGCATCAATGTCTCAGCATGATGGGTTTTCACCAGTGCAGGTAACAAGGTCTTCAAGGTTTTTATACTCTCCCACCCCTTCCCCCCTAGGAAGGGGGTACAGATTGCTCTGACCCACCACAAGTAGTCTAAAAAGAATGACTTGGAATCCACACAAATGATGGCTGATAACCTGGAAAGAGTCAGCTTTCTCCCAGTTTGACGTACAGGTTGTGACAAGAAACAAGACACCTGAGAAGACAAGAAGAATTCCCACCTTGCCAGGACTGCCTGCCATTTAGAAGATGGTCATCTTCTGGCAAGCAAAGTATTATCTGCCACTTACCAATCCTGAGATTTCCTTGTCCTTAAATACATTTTGCTTTAAATATAGTGCAAGCCTCTAAAACAAATACAAAAAGACTACAGGAAACGTGTAGGGAAAAATAGTAAAATACATGGTGCAGAAGAAAGAACTGCACAGGACATTTTTAGTGGAGGGCATTTTATGTTAAAAGCACATTACCAGTATGACACTATAGTATTTTGCTTTAGGAGATCTGCATATTCGCAGACAGTCCTACCCCTGCCTCTCACTACAGGCGCGGAAACCAAGCTGAGACCCGTAGAGGTGGCTGCAGAAATTGGAAATGGCCGCAGAAGAGTGTGCTATGATCACAGGGAGGGAGGGCCCTAACATAGGCCACAGGAGGAGGAACTCTGAGGACAGTTTCACATAGTACAAGAATGTTATGTAAACTTCCAGATCAGACACAAATCCAAGAAATGGTAGCAAAGCATGCATCTAGTCTTGAATTGATGTTGCCTTTCTCTTAAATATTTTAACTGAAACTACACTTGCACAAATACAAAAAACCACAGTGGCTAATTACACTCCAATCATTATATTGGTTACGCTAATGAAAGAAAAAATGAAAGAAATGGTGCTCTGCACAAGTTACATGCAATCAGATTACCTGATGAATGACACCTAAGACCATGTCACTATGGGCACACAAAGGTAGTAAAAGCTTTTCAAATCAGTCCAGGACTGGCAGACAAAGGTCCCCGAGACCTCGTACTGCACAGACACTGGTACCTGACAATTCAACAGAAGCAGCAACACGGAGTGTCCTTTCCAGAACTACAACTTATTTTAAAAGACCCCATTACTGTACCCAGAGTGCTCTCTTTATACCCAAGAGCCTACTAGGCTTTGGTCCAGATGCTCTCCCACACCAAAGAGCTCCACAAAAAAGGCGACGGATGCATTTTCTTTCAGCAATTTAACATTAACTGCCTTTCAGTTTAGCTAAGAATGAGAACAGAGGAAGAGAAGTGTTGGATTCACCTTCTCTAGTTCATTCAAGATTTTATATCCTTTGCTGTTCTCTTTAAAAATAAATACTCCAATATTTTCATCTTATTTCATTCTCTACAGGCAGGAGTTTGATTAGGAAATGCACCAGCACTCTCTTGGCCCTAATTAAAGGGCATGTAATACAACAAATAGATGGCAATGCCACAACATGAATTCAATTCAGCCTGCATTATTTGTTCGTAACTTTTATTCACAGAAATGAGACTACTACTTTCCTTCCACACCTCTGTCAGGCTCCCCATGGAAATTACTCTCATCCACTCTCCTGTAGAGTGCAAAACGTACTACTTTGCTAATGAAAAATTGCTAGCAGAAGCAACAAGCACATCTCAGCTAACTAATCCATGGGATGTTCAGATCTGGAAACATAAACTTTCCTACCTAATAAGGGTGTGCTGATCTCCATCAGATTGATGCCAGGATGCCTTGGAGTGCAATCAATACAAAACAAATAAATTATTAATTGCTCCAAGTAATTAAATTTATCAAATCCAAATAAAAATAACTGATATTTTATGGAACTGCTTCCAAAGCTGAACCTCTGAAGGGACAGTATTGATCACAGGAGGATAGACAGATGTTTCACATGTTCACAGCCGATGAGGTCTGGGTTTGCATTAATGACAGGGAAGGAACAGAGCCAACAGCCTCCGATGCAGAGTAAACAGGTGGCGTGCTTGGCCATTTAATTGTGGGTAGGATCAAATGTGGAGAATAAACATGTCTAAACACATACATACAACCCCCTCTTCCTCTAGAAATATCATTCACCTTGGAGCTGTAGTAAGCACTCAGTTCCCACTCCAAGAAAAAACAAACGGAAGAGAACTCACACACTCATTCCCCCCACAACCACAGTAAATTCTTACTCATTAATCAGTGCTACAAAAAATGCTCAGCAGGCTAGTAAATATTTAAAAGCTGGTGAGTGTGAATATTTGAATCAATGGGTACTAAAGCTGTACTTGTAATTTTCCTTCCTCTACTTCTTTTTTAATTGGTCCGACTGGCAAATTGTCTACAAGATCCCAGTTAGCAGATGGAGTCAGTCTGCTGGCTGGAAGCCTTTTCTGAGGGGAGGTGGCCAGCTTTGAATGACTAAGCTGGAGCATCCCTCAGTCCTTTCTGTGGACTAAGATCTCTACAAATTCCTTTTCATCCCAGAGTTTTGTTTCCAGATGAGACATCACTCAATTGATCCTCTTCCAGTTCCTTTGTTTCCAAACTTGTGACAACAGAGCAAGGACACAGACTTATACCTCAACATGCAGGAGTGGGGACAAACATCCACCCTTTGCCATCCATCACCTTCCTTCTTAAAAGCACTCCTGCAGCAATTCAACAGCATTAATGAAATAATAACTTAAGATTCACAGAAAAGGCTGAGAGAGAAGGTGAGCAACTTAAAACACACTGAAGAGATGTTAAGTATGCCGAAGTCAAGTGCTCCGAACACAAACTCAAAGATGAAGGTTAAACTTAAAAGAAAGCTGAACATGACACGGTACAGAAACATTGCGGTGAATTCAAAACAAAAGCAGCTCTGCCCTACAGAAGCAACACGATGCCTAAATCACAAACGTGTGGTTATTGTTGGTTTGTCTGGGTCCTGGAAAAGATTCAAGTTCAACAGCTCCCATTTTCCTTTCCTTCAGGCAGATCCTCGGCAAAGCTTTCCTTCCTCATAGCTCCCTGCTTTCCCTTTAGTCTCTTCCTCTCCTTTCCCTGTACAAATTCCCTACCCATCTCTCATTTCCTCTGGCTCTTTGGCTGTCTGCCCTCCCAGCTGAGCAGACCTGGTATAACAGGAAGTTTTCCAGAAGTAACTTAGGATTAATAATAGATTTCTGGTGTTATTTTCATAACACTGTTTTACTAACAGCAAAGGCAAAGGTCTAAAATTCCTTTTCAAGAAACTCATGAAAGGCTTACCCCCTTCCAAAACATCTACTACTGCCTCCTGTTCTCAGTGGCACCAAGGCAATACACTGCCTTGAATTAAGACGAAGCTTTTCATAATGCCCAGCTTCCTACTGCCTTAGAGAAACTTGCAGTCTGTGCTGTCAGGAGGCAGAGGGGAAATCCCATGCAGAGCAAGGGCACAGGGGCTGTGGCCCTCTTTGCCTGTGGCCACAGCCCTATGGAGAACAATGGGAGACTGAAGCCATTGTGACAGAAGGCAGCTTGTCGAACTCACTGGAGAAGATTACTCTTCAGCGTCTGCTGAAGGAGAAACTTTTGGTTATGAAGAATAATGGCCATAAGTGACCATTAATCCTAGGGGGGGAAAAAAAAAAAAGTCTTCAAATTCAGCCTCTGTGTAAGATTTTGTAAGCTTTAACGACAGGGGGAATTTGAAAAGCCAGGGCTATTGTCATAAAAACTACTAGGAACAAATTAAGTTGAATACAGATTGCTAACTTTTTCTTCAAGGATTCATTTCTATAAATTAATTTTAACTCAAGTTTTCAGACTAATTGTAAATCCTCAGGGGAAAAAAAAAAAACAAACAATATCTCTAATCAAAGAGTAAATGCTATTATCCTGGGGATGATATGGTACATTTTTCACACGTGACAGAGGTTGAGTCCCTGATCTCAGTGCAAAATCCAACTTTGCCTAACTATGAAGGCATAAAGCACAGTAGCAAAGTACAAAATAAAGGAGGACAACAGAAGCCTTTAGGTGAGGAATCCTTTAGGTCCTCAAGCAAAAGAACTTACTGCAGGATGTCATAAGCCTTTAGAAATCATTTTCCAGTGTGCTCAGGGCAAAACATCTTACGCTGGATGTTGCTAGAGTACAAGTTTCCAGCACAGCATCCCAATTCCTCACTTAGTCCTAGTCGGCTCCCATCCTTATCAATTCCATACCACTGGTGTGTAGAGGGTTTGCCACATAAATCCCACAAGTAAAATAATTCGGATTAGCGTGGATTGTCAACTCTATACCACTTAGCACTTCAGCATCTCTTACCAGTTCAAAAGGTCCATACCGACCTCATGTAATTAATTCTCCCCATCACCCATATGTGAAGCAAGTGAGTCTATTAGCTCTCGTTTTAAAACCAGGAAAGATTTGAATAAGGAAGCCAGGTGACTGACTAAAAGCCACAAATGAATTCATTTTGCTGGGTTGGAGGCAGGTTTCACACTTCCAAGCAAAAAAGTGTTGTTTTTTCACCTAGATTGGTGATTTGCAATCTTTTCAATTTGCAAGCCACTGGTACTAATAACAACAGCATTTATCTCCTTAAAAATTTCAAGCAGAGCATAAGAAGTTGCTCTAGGTCATCCCAGGAGCGTGGATACTGCAGGCTGAAAGTTGCTGAATCAGACTGCCGTGCCTCAGCTTATCACTGCATTTTGTGAGCATTAAAGAGAACACGGAGAAGCATGTAGCACCCATTTTCACAAAGGCTAGGATGTGAATTGCCTGTTTGGCACATGAAAAGGCTGCTGGCTTTGCCAGATGGTTCCATGACTGACAGGTTATTGCTCAGCTTCTCTTCCGGGGGGTGGGTGGGTGGGTGGGTGGGGGTGTGTGTGTGTGTAAAAAAAAAAGAAAATATCAACCATCACTTATTAGTTTTCAAAATCCAAATCAATCTCCATAAATTACTCTATTTATCTTGGAGAACACATCTGCCATGCCTCCATAAATCTCAACACATGCACTGCAGTCTTGCCTGTCACTTGCTGGGATTTTTTACTTCCTCAAGGCTGTAGCCCCTCACTCATACAGGTAGCCTGCAGATGGTGGTACTTGTACACTAAAGAGGTCCCCCAACAGTGACCTTGCTGGGGCATACCACCTCTAATGTGCACATGCACCCATATGTCGAAGCAGCATGATCCCAAACACATTTCTATTAACAGCCCCAGGGTGTTCCCAGGAAGATCTGAAACTATTCTGACATCAAAAGAACATCCCAGTCTTTAAAAGTGACCTAGAAAATTACTATGCCAAGTGAGGATGCCAGGCAAGGAACCTACTTCTCCACCTTTGCTACAATAAAGCAACCAAGGATTACTTTATTTGGCTAGGAAAAAAAAGCACTTGTACTGGCAAGCAGGATTTTGCTACCAAAATCCCTCTGAAAACATTGTCAGCCAGGCAGGTTTAACTTAGTATCCCAAAACCTGTCGCTACGAGGCAGGTGTCAGGTCTTGCTGATAAAACAGCAAGAAAGTTCTTTTCTCAGGGATATCTGTGCAACAGAATGAACAAAGGGGCTTTTCCCCAAAATATTTTCTGAAGATAATGGAAAAAGGAAGGCTAAAAATTGTATGCGTTTATGCATGTCTCTTTTTTCCAAATCACACCCTGAACATCCGGTTCTTAAAAGCACCTCTCATCTGTTAACACACATGCTCTATGAGGCCTATTATGTTTGATTGTGTGCTCCGTTTGGACTAGACAGCTCCACTTGGGTCCGTCACGTGTGTCTAACACCAGAGCGGGCACACCAGTAACAAACACCAGCAAGTCCAGGTGCCCCTGCAAGGCGGTGAGCTGGCTTGCACAGAGCCAACATTCCAGGTTTCTGAGTCTCCACATTTATGGAATTCCTTTCTTATTTTAGAGGCAAGAACTTGACTTTCTTTAGCTATAAAAGGAGAACAGATGAAGAGACAGACAGGCAGACTGAAAGACATTAACAGAGGTCCCAAGGGACAACAGCCTACCCTCTGGCTTCGCAGCGTGACACCTGCAGATTTGAAGTCAGGAAACTTGATGCCAGCAGTCTCAGGAACAGCCTGAAAGAGATCGAAACAGGATGTGTTGATGGAGGAAACACAAGAAATGCAAGATTTCATATAGAGACTATCTGAAGGGGAAACACTGTTTCCTATGACAGAGAACCACCTGCCACAGCCACATGTCAGAGCTGAGGCAAGAGGAAAATCCCAAGCAATGGGATTCAGTGGGAAAATCCCAAGCAAGCCACTGAGAAAAATACTGCAGTTCAAGGTATCTTGGAGAGCTTAAGCATTTTTGCTTGGTTTAAATGGTTTAAATGCACTGATCTACACAGATCCTTACACCCATCCACACAAGCATAAACTCTAACCCTAAACGGTACTCCTTATACTAACATATGCATATTTGCACAATATCATCCTTATCTAACTTAGGCCCATTTCACTGATCAAAACAGCCCAGGACTTCCCTAAATCTTGGCTTTTGACTGCAAGCCCTCGTAAGGAATGAGCTGAGAAACCTCTGATCTGTACAGACATGAGCCCACTAATGAGGATGTAAGGACTATACCCCTCCAAGGAGGCCTGCTGTTCATACACGTTTTGCCATTTGTCCACTCATTAGACAGTTTTCTTTCTTTCTCACTTCACGTTTTAAGCATAGTAATACAAGGCGGCAAACTTCTAATGCTGCTACTAGACAGCAGAGCATTTAGTTGAATTTCAACAAAATGGAAAAAAAATAAATGAAATCCTTTAAAAATCTGTGCTGCTGAGCAAAGCACGAGGTGAGCATACTTTTAAATGATTAAACCAGCCTATCTGCAGGGCCCTGTGCACTGAATGGCATGGGGTCCTCTGAATGGGTCAGCGATAGTCATGTTTCAGTCTATGAATAGCCACAACCTCTGCAAAACGCATGCTCAATCACGCTTTTCCAAAAGGAAGAGTCACCTCAGATCTCCCGATTTCTCTGGAGACAGCATTCCCCTTGCTGGTCCCACATTTCTCTGCAGAAAGGCTCTGCAGCGTGCTCTTTTTTTGTTCCAGACAGGGCTGAGACAACCAGGACTGCCCCAAGATCACAAGACATGCTGAAGGACAGTGACTCAATTCTTCAAGTTCCCTGCCAACGACTCTCACATCTCTATCAGCTATCTCCATGTCTTGGTCTTGAGGTGGCACCTTGCAAACTGCTCTGCGTGGCCAGGCATTAAGATTTTTCTTCAGTTATCTGTGGTCAGTCCAATAAACAAAGACCCCAGAAAGAGATTTCTAAACATGATCACGGTGGAAAAAGTATTCTCTAACTACCAACAGGGCTCATGAACTTATCAAAGTGATCACTTTGATCTTTGGTAGGATGTAGCCTCCCTGCTTGGATTATTAGACAAAGCGGGCTGCAATCAAAAACCAGTCCTCTCTGCTTCCTCTGGATGAAGGCTGGCTTTCAGACTCCCCGAACTCTGCCCCCCAGCCTGTTACTGAACACCCTGTCACAAGCAGTGAGGGTAAATCAGCATCGTTGGCTTAGCTGAGACATCTCTGACTGCACTCAGCACATAAGCAATTAAATGGGTTCTTTTGCCTTGCATGCCTGTAAATGCTGTAAACGCTTCAACCTCAATTGACTCTTTGGTAAATGATTTTCCTTTGTTGAAATGATGCTGATGCAGCTCCTGATTCAAATTCTTAGTTAAAATGCAATTTTTTTCTTAACATTTCCTGGCTATAGTTGGTAATTGACTCCTAATGGACTCTGTCATGGTTGAAATGATGCTAGTGCAACAACAGAAACTGCTTCTCTGCCCACCCTGGCGTGCCTATCCACTATATGCCTGCAGACAGACACCAGCCAACAGGCAATATTTAGGGCTCAACTCCCTCACTTTGGCATCCTCAGCATCCTTCCAGCCCCATTCTCCACTACCACCCTTTTTTCCTTACCACCAATGACGAGCTGCTTTCTTTAGAGGGAGATATGCCAGTCATGGGTGAGTTTTCCAGATCAACCCTCAAAGGAATTCAATAAACAAGGTTCACAGTGATACTATATTCATCATGGGGGGGGAGGCAGGGGCAATAAATAAATAACACCACACACACACATTTAGCACAAATTCATGGGGGGGGGGGGGGGGGGGGGGCAAACCCCCCCCCCCTCCATATTAAAAAAAAAAAAAACAAACACCAAAAACATTTTAAGGAAGTGGTGGCCATTAGCATCAAGCAATAACTGCCTAGCATTCACTGCTTCTGCACAGACCCTCTCTGCACAGCCCCTTTTGGAGGATGATGACACAGGTGCTCTCTCTTCACAAGGTGGAGGGACAGGAATTCCCAAGGACTCACTGGAAACATCTGAGATTTTGTAACAGCCCTTCTCTACTGAAGGTGCTGAATTTAGTCCAGCCCACGCTGTCCTCTTTCCAGAATGGGAAATTGAGGTAACATCAAATATGAGTTGAAACCTATGTTCTGGGCTCCTTGGACTTTAGCTTGGCTCAGGGAGAAATAAGAAGCAGTAGCTCCCAGAATCCAGGATTCCCCCAGCAGGGCTGCTCTGATTACAGCTGAGGATGAGGAGAGGGGCATGTACTGAGCTTGGGGAGACGCTGCTGAGACCCAGGAATGGGGAAGGAAAGGGAAACCTGGACTAGAAAAAGAAGGCAGGTGAAAGACAACGGGTTTGTGGGACAACCCTGCACAGCAGTACCAGAATACACTTGGGAGAAGCAGGGAGACAGATGCCATGAGGCATGAATGGCTGGCACCATTTCATCCCACTTCTCAGGGAGGGAAAGGGAAACAGGACTTAAACCAGCATTTTTCAAATAGGAGGGAGACAGAGAGCACACCAGCCAGAGGACTCTGACAGCGGCTGCCTTAGACCATTCTGCCTTCCAAAAGACATAACCGAAAACGCATCTGCCAGGAGGCAGCCAGCAGCCACTTGCCCCTAAAAAGCTGAGGGCCTGATCCCACTAGGATTGTTGAAGGAAAAACATGTTACCCAGCCAGAGCACAAAGCAGGGGAAAAAAAGAGAAATCTTTACAGGCTTCTCTGTTTCCTTCTTCTGTGGCAGCTTCTTCTTGGGAGCCTTGCGCTCAGCGCGTCTCTGCTCAGTGGTGGTGTCAGCAGCTGTGATGAGTTTCTGAAGGTCTTGGGTTCTCTTTTCTCTCTCTTTCTTCCTGGTTTCGATTTTGCGGAGCTCCTGGATGAGGTATTCTTCTTCTGCCACCTGCAGACCAGAGCACGGAAAGGCAATCAGAGCAGCAGAGAAGGCCTAGCAAGGCAAGGGGGCCATCTACCGGTAACAACTCTGCTCTGGGCCAGCCTGGGAATGCCTTTAAGCTCCCCTGCCTAATATCCTGCAGAGGACTTGGATTTGCAGAGCACATTATCTTCCATAGCCTTACCCTGCATCCATGGCAATGCCAGTCTACAAACTGGCAGGTACTGTGTGGCAATATTCATGATGCACCCTTCAGCACCATCTGTAAGTGATCAATCCCTCCTCCAGATAAGGAGGCCAAGAGCACAGACAGAAGGGTAAAAAAGCCCAAATATACTGTAGTTGCAAATGCAGCGCTGTGAAAAGCTGGGTCCCTCCTCAGACATAGTATGTAGAATTTAGAGCAGCTATGCCTAGTACCGGGACACCTGTCAATGTGGGAAGGACAAGCAGAGTCGTTACACATGTGAACTTGTCACTAGGGGGAACTACTAACAGAAAAGGATGCTCTCCCCCAGCCTTTGGGGAACACACAGTTCCTTAACCTCTAAACCCAGGGACCGTTACACAGCTTCAACAAAGAGAACTAAACATGCAGATTTACAGTCATTGATGTTTTCTAGCAAGATTTTTACTCTAAAGGAAATAATTTTCTCCCCATGGGACTCAGGGACTCATAAGGACATTGATCTGAGAATTTGTTTCTATTCAGAGGACTAGTACACTAAGTGTCACAGAGAAGGTGTTGGCAGCTACCAGAGACCAAAACTCTGTTCACCTAGCCCTCTCTCCTGTACAGTCAGATTTCTCAGTTATTCTCCTTTTGTATCGCTTAAAATGACATGAACTTGAAAACAAAAGCAGTACTTAGGTATTGCTCTTTTCTTGTCCAGTCTTTCTTTCCCTTTCCCACCCTCTGGCCTATTTCATTCACCTCATAAATCTTTTGGAGCAGCGATGCTCTCTTCCCCAAGTTACCTGCTCTGGTGTCCTATTGTACAGCCTTTCCAGTTGTTCCTTCCTTCGCCTCTCGTGGCCAGCATCAAAGACTGGGATTTTCAGGTCTGTGCCTGGAGCTGCACGAATATTAGCCAGCTTGGCACAGATGTGGTAATATCGTTCCTTCAGGTCCTCCACTGATCTTTTCTGTGGAAGACATCACAGGAGGACATTATGAAAGAACGAAGCAAAACCTTGTGCAGTAGCCAGCTAAGGACCACTGGCTGAAGGATGTCAGATAGGGTATAAGACACAGTGCCTAGGAAGAGCCTTGCCAGTCCCAGTGGAACCCCAGGGAAGAGGGATTTTCTCAGGGAACTGTATCAATTAACTGTCATGGGTTCACAGCTACTAAATGTTGGAGCTGAGGGTTAGAGACAATACAGCAGTGAAGCATTCCCAGATAAAAGGATGCAAGGATAGTTGTCTCAAGACGAGAAAACCTGTGAACAGGAAACTGTGTCAACCATACTGGAGGTCTCCTCTGAGCTGCTCCAGGCGATGGCTATTCAAGCCATAACCAAGAAGGTATCAGCTGCAACAATTCACTGCCCATCATTACATGGAGTCTGAGCTGTGTTCCCTTACTCCAAGCACCAAAGGTGTTTGGGCTGCACAGCTGGCCAGACTCTTGTTATTCCACTTTGCTACAGACTCTTCATGTGAGCCTTTCAGAGGGCAACAAAACACTCCAGCATTTGGAGCTGTTCTGTAGGAGTAACATCATTCCCTCATGTCACCAGGAGGCACGGACCAGCAGTTACAGGAGATTTAGCATCATGACACCAGGGTTGCATCTTCAGACCACCGATGGTCCCTGCTTCACAGCAGAGAGAACAGAAGCCTGCACCAGGTCAGACCACAAGTCAGGAGCAGCACCAGGGAAAAATCCCAATATCCAGGAACCGTTAGCAGATCCTTCTCCCAGGACCTGGACTGGAATCCAGGACACCTACCCTGCTCAGCTAAAGAAACTCCCCAGCTGCCTTATCTTCAAGGAACAATGAGTTGTTCTCCTGGCAGGGACAAACCTTCTAACTTTCTAATAAAACACAACATGGAATGAGCACAGTCACAGTGGATTTAATTACAAACAAAGCAAGCAGCAATGCCCCGTGCTGGAAATTCAATATTCCTTGCTGCCAATAATTCATTATTTTCCCCTAATTAAGTTGATATAAAGGGTAATTTGGTCTTTGCAGTGCAGCAAGCCCTGCACGTGCCGTAGCAGCAGGTTGCTAGCAGAACCTTGGCCCCCAGGACTCACCTTGAACTGCTGGTGATCATAGCGGTCATGAATCACCACAAAGCGCAGATCAAAACGCCGAGCCAGGTCAAATAGGTGGTCTGTCTCAGCTTTGGTCCACGCATCATCATGGAGATACATCTGGTACTCCTGCTCCGAGTAGACAGGTACCTGCACTGTCTATGCAGGAAAAAGAAAAACATGGCAGTTCTCTTGCAGCACTGCCCTTCTCATTGCCAGCTGGTAGGGGCTGAGATACTTGAGCCAAGAACAAGAGCAGCACACTGACAGGAGGGGGCTGCCAGAACCCTGAGCAATGGGTCCTGGTAGGAAACATGACAAGCAGGCAGGAGACTTGATAAGGAGCAATGTGTGATCTCAGGACCACAGACATGACATTCTGGGGAGCCTACCAGGAACAACTGCCTGGGAGGCTGAAACTTATTTCAGGTGGCTGACACAGGCAGAGGTCAGCAACCCACATCCTGACAATAGGTTTCAAAATTATCAGGCTAAAATGACAATGAAACCAAGGTTCAGCCAGCCTCCCTGCATTCCTCCCACATAGCAGCACCAATACCTTGACATGAACTGCTCTGACAGTCAACTCTTTACTTGGGTTGGGACATGCTTACTTGTGCGGGAAGAACAGGAAAGGCAAGGAGCGGTGGTTCCTAGCCTTTGGCACACCTCCTGCTTTGATACACAACTCACTTCCTTCGTGTTTGGTGCAGACAGTGCTGTGAAGATCTGAAAGGCCGGGTGCTGTACAATTGAGGGCCATAAACTTGGCAAACAACTTTGTCCCTACCTTCCTCATCCACCCTTTCTCCATCAGAGCCACGGGGCCAAACAACAGTCCAACTCTCAGAGCATCCCAGGTGCCTAAAAGGCCAAACCCACACCACTGTCCCCAGCCTGGAACTGCTCTGCAAGGGCTCTATCCAGAACACAAGTGTCACATGAGTACTAAAGGAGCAGTAAAAATACTTGGTGTATTAGGGGAAGTCCTAGTGCGTGGTAAAGCAAAAGTGCAAACAAGTCTGTGCTTTCCTCCCTTACCCCCTCCCACCACTCCTGCAGTTGAACTTTGCTGACCCTGAGGAGGTCCTGCCTCCACACAAAAACATGGTGCGCATGTGAGCGGCACACATGCTTCAACACCTCTATGCCCTCCTGAGTCCTACACCAGGAAAGTCCTCCTCTGGTCTGTATGGAGTTCATGAGGATCATTTCTGAGCATCCAAATCACAGTCTCTTTAGGTCTACTGCCTTTTCACAGAATCACAGAATCGTATAGGTTGGAAAAGACCTTTAAGATCAAGTCCAACCGTAAACCTAACGCTACCAAGTCCACCACTACACCATGTCCCTAAGCACCTCATCCAAACGTCTTTTAAATACCTCCAGGGATGGCGACTCAACCACTTCCCTGGGAAAGTGGTTTGTCCATCACTTAGAAACAGAAGCATAAAAGGTGAAGCATATCTGCTGGGGACATACCACACCTCAACCTTCAAGTACCACTTCCACCAGGAGAAGCACCGTCCTATTAGACACTGTAAGGATGCCCTATGTAAGTCATGAAAAAGAAAAAATATTCTAGAGTAGCATACATATATGAAAAAAGCCAGCAGGGCCCTCTGCAGCGGATGGAAGGAAGGTGGCAGATGCCAGGTCAGAGAACAGAATGGGACATGAGCAAAGAGCAGTCCCCAAAACACTTCCTCAGCCGCTTTCATGGCGGTTCAGGTGAGAACTGCTGAGAAATGAGAAGGTGAGAACTCATCAGATAGGAACCTTGAGCCAACCACAGGATGACTATAAGTTCAAATGCAATGCAGCCATGAAAATGCAATTATGACCCCCAGAGAGGGATTTCCAGCAGAAACTGGCAGGGTTTCAGTTGCACCACAAGACCTTGCCAGGGATACCAACTATAACTCTACTGACCCATGTTCAGGAAAGATGAACTGAAATGGGAACAAGTACAAAGAGCAACGAGGATGACTAATGGGGTGGGGAGCTTGTCTTCTCACAGCAGACTGGAAGAGAAAGGAGCCTAGCAAAGGAAGTTTGAAAGGGAACCTGACTGCAAGCTTCAAGTATGCTAGATGGAATGAAAAGAATACCCACAGGAAGAAAAGAACAACTGAAATAAGGACAAAGAAATTGGCTTGCAAAGAAATGCCAATTTAACATGGAAAATTTAACCTGGAAATGAGAAATGGAGCAGACACAGTCTGGAACAGCTTCCCAAGCACAGGGGGCAGCACAGGGGCAGAAAAATCCAAGTGCTTTTCAAAAGGAACCTGATCAGTTTATGAAAGGGACTAGATGGTGCAGGACCTGAAAGAGCCAAGAAGAGGACTCAATGGCCCAGAAAACCCCTCTCAGTCCTACACTTCACACTACAGACTCACACAATGATGGGCATTAAATTAGCTGAAACTGCTCAGAAAAGATCCTGGAGCCATGAGACAGTTCTGTGAAAACATCAGCACAAAGCCCAGCAGTGGTGAAAAGACAAACTGAAGACTAAAAGCGATCAGGGGGGAGAGGGGGGACACCAAAAAATCAGAGAAACACAGCCAATGTACAAACCCGCCACACTTCCATAAGTTAAACATGAACCCCTAGTCCACCCATTTCAAAAGAAAGGATATTTGAGAACAACAAGGGTGACAGAGGGCACAGAAGGGCAGATGTATGTCAAATTATGGAAAACACAGTACATAGCAAGGACAATTTACTACATCATGTAACACAAGATCTCAGAGGCACCAAATGAAACACCAAGGCAGCAGTTTAAAATGAACAGAATAAAGCACCTTTGCACACCATACAAAATTAACCTGCAGAACTCATGACCATGGGATACTCACAAAGCAGCTTTCTGCCCTGAATGTACCTAGCAAGAATTATTAAACACAAATTCCAAGTTAAGAAATCCTTAAGCCAAAGACCACCAGAAGCTAGGAAGAAATTATCTGTATTTGCCCCATTCTCATGCTCTTTCTCTAAGCCTTTACTAATGGTAGCCAGAAACAGAATATCTGCTGAGACTGGCTTTTGCTCCGACACCAGTGAAGCTGCTTTTACATTCCTGTTTCACGCCCTGGATCAAGGCTCAGTGTACACTGTGAAACCTAAGTTTACATTTTGGATTTCACAAAGAGAAGGGATTTGGGTGGGAGACTGGGAGCAGAGAGAAAAGGCAAAGCAACCGGGCAGTGACATGGGAGATGGGTTAAAGAGCTTGACTGACCAGTGGGACAAACTACGCAGGAAAATGGGCTTGTGCCAAGGGAAGTAAGAGATTTGAGCAGAGGTATCAAGTATGTGAGAAGGAAGCCACAGAAGAGTCTGGAAAAGTAAATAAAATTCCTCTGACATAGCAAATATCTGCAAAACTCCTCATCAGTGCCTTCTACCCTCTCAACCACGGATCCACAAGGGTAACAACTTGCTCCTAGTATTATGTAATTGTGCATGTGCAGATGGCAGAGGTCTGTACCACTAATCTAAAGGTTGCAGCCTTGCTGAAGGCTCTTCTGTCTGTCAATTCATGGTACATGATAAAGTTAAGGAAACAAGAATCATATAATTACAACACCCATGTGTGGTCCCCTCTGATAAACTCAGTTCAGCTCAGCCAAAAACTGTTACAGCAGTAGAGTCTTAGAGACAGTTACAGTCCCAAAGTTTCACTCAGACAGCTAGGTAGGTGCCTTGACTAAGTGAGTCATGCTTCAGACTTCCACCCTAGACATCAGAGAAGAGATACCATAGGAGGCTCTTACCAATGTCCCAGCAAGAGGAAAAGCATCAGTCAGAGCTTGAGCCTTCTAACATATAAGGTCAACCAACCACTTAACTCTGCAGGAAGCCAGGCTTCGTTAGAGCTGATACTCTGTGGGTTGCAAACTTAAAATGCTGTATACAGTTATACGCAAGCAGAGCTTTTGTGGAATCATGTTGTCACATACTTTTTTTTTTTTCCCCTTCAGATTTGCATCATGAAGAGGGTTAAATTACATTATGAGGCACCCTAACACTGCTCCTTCCTAACTTTGGAGGTCCTGACTTTAAAATATAAATCCTGATGTAGTTTTCTTTGTGCATGCACATAAAAGCCCCAACCGCTCAAAGCAGATACATCTGGGACAAAAGACAGCAGGAGATTACAACAACACATTGTGACAATTTAATATAAGACGCAAAGAACAGGGTACTGCACCACACTGATACCACAGGAGCAATTTCAGAGGGAACACACCGTAATTCAGCATCTGTGCTGGAATCTGGCCAAGAGGCTGCAAGCCAGCTTTTTGGCCATGAAGCTCAAGCGAATTTTTTCATACTGGGCAAAATAACAAGACTTTAATGTCTCACTCAGAATAGAATATCTTTTACTACCCAGAGCCTGTAATCAGGGAGAGAATGTTGGTTAGGAAATGAATTAGATGGTACAGTGCCTCCTTACCAAATCAATGACTGCACACAGAGGGCTCTAGCAAGCTCTGACCACATGCTGAGCCCACTTAGCTTAAAGGATCTGGAGGCATCACAGTCTGACATCACACTGCTGCAGGCCGTGCTGCAATTTAAAATGCAATTGCCAAATCTAACTCAGCCTTCATATGTTGAAAGAACCAACTTCGTGTCTGGACATTCAAGAAGCTGACCGAAGGGTATTTTCCAGCTGCTATTTATATGGTTTTGTTTGAAAGCGCTCCCACTTACTTTATTAAACCTGGCAAAAGGGTAGTCCTTTCCTTCCTCTGCTGCTCTCCGCCAGTGGTAGAACATCGCTCCATCTTTTCTCGCTGGGTTGGTGAAAGGCATCCACTTCCACGGCCGGACTTTCTTGGACCCCAGTTTTGCTTTGACTGTTCGATAACCCTGAGTTGTATCACTTGGCAGCAGCGGAGGTGCATCCCTGTGGTAGAGAAAAGCACTGGCTGACGAGAAGCAAGAAGCAGCCCAGGACAAACCCAAGGAGATTTCAGACTTAGAGTGGGATCTGCCACCACAAGGTCCAGGGTGGGAAAACCTGAGTTTAAGCTTTATTCCAGGTTTTGCACTTCCCAGACTGCAATGCTTCCCACATCAGAGGACAGAATACACAGTACGGATGGGTTTGAACAGAACCATCTGGAAAGCAAACTACGCAAGAGACCTCTGGGGCAAGGGCACAATTCATAACAAGCTAAATACAGGCTGCTCCCAGTTGCAAATAAAAGAGAATTAGATACAGAAGGGTAAGAACACTGCCTTGTCTGCACTAGACTGTTGTGCCTGTACCTAATTCATCTCCTACACAGAGAAAACCCCTCAAACTTTGGAGAGAGAAGACAGACACTGTCCATGACTGTCTAAGACAGAAGGGCACAAGAGTGGGCCAAGCACAAAGGGGAATCAATCTGGGAAGTGAGACTGCCCGTGGTTTCAAGAGGATGCTGCCCTGCCACCAAAAGTCCAGGCTAACCCACAACGTGCACAGATGACCATAAGCTCTTACTTTTTGTCAGAGTAGAGGAGTGCATAAACTTCTCGGTGCATTCCTTCTGGCCTCTTAAACGTCAATGTCTCTGAAGATTTCTTGGATTTTTTCTGAAACAAAAGAATTGCATTTTAGATTCAGAAGCAGAGATCCCTGAGGGAACATTGAACTACATAACACGGCATGCTGTGATGGTTTTCTCTTTTATCTATTTTTAGACACCTTGAATTTCTCCAGGAAAGTGCCTGCTCCTGGTGGAAGACACTGACAGACAAAACGTGCCCACTTTCAGTGATAACACTCACCAGTACTCAGACACTTGTTGTTGCTGATAACACACACTTAAATTCCAAGTTGAACATCTGGCTGTAGTTTTCAGAGGCTGGCGCACTAAGCCTTTTCCTACTAGGTAAGCACTGTCCTCACGTGAAGGTATTGATGCATTTAATTAAGTGATTCTCTACCTTTTAGAGAAGATAAGAAATGTCTTCCCACCCTCTCTTAGTTTTTGTCACTTTGTTCTGCAGCAACTTCAGTTCTTACCAGTTGTGATCAAGCCCTTGCAGTAGCCCCACGTCAAAACTACGGGTATCACCTACAAAAGTAAACCCCTTGTTGCCGCCTCCGCTCTCCCATTTATAAAAGAAAGAATTTTTTTGAACGTAGTTTCTTCATACCAGGAATTAAATGTAGACGACTCAATCTGGCCCCTAAAACCTTGCCAGAACCGATGGTTTCCAAGACACGTTCCACCTCATATCACATAAACAAGTTTATAAAGTAATCAGCTTTGGATTCAGCTAGATACAGTAACAGCCACATTAACAAGGTACACTTTATTTAAGTGGGCCAAGTTTACCAAGTAGTCCAGAGCATTTGGTCCAACTGTACCGTCTTTATAACTACTAGCCACGTCACTACTTTTCAGTGTTTACCATATCACTACCAACTTTTAAATCAGAATATTTTGCAGTAGTAAAACTAACACTGTATCATAAATTGTATTAAATCCATACAGTCACCTTTATCAAGCAAATTCAAAATCCCATTAAAAAAATAATAATCTATCAGCTTGGACTACAACTACTTTCCATAAAACTTCATGACAGACATTCATTATATTAGCACCTTTTCACTCCCAATCAAACACCTTTCTCCTAGCATGTCCATCACTTTGCCCAGGAGTGATGTAAGGCCAACCAAGGCAGTTACCCGCAGGTCACCACACACCCTGTTTGAACACGGGCTTCTGGAATTCCCCCAAAGCTCCCAGATTTATTAAAAGTTAATATCAGCAGGTCAGAGATCAGCTCAGCCGGCTCTTTTAGGAGTTGAGAACAAATTACTTGGTCCTGCTGATTTAAATGTTTTTATGCCTAGTAATTTTTATTTTAACATTCTCAGTCACTAATGGACTGGAAAGTACTTCATGGTTCTCTTGTGATTTAAAGACATCAATCTGTTTCTTTTCTAATTGTGAACAGATCTATTTCCTGAGCAAGTGCTGCACTGTTATTAGCAATTTTGCTCTCTCCATGCAATAATGGCTTATACCTCTAGCTTGATTTAGTTTCTGTACTTTGTAGAAATTCAGAATGTTTCACTCACAGCCACAAGTGGCCTCCTGCACTCCTCCCCGCACCTCTCATAGCACCTCCCCTTCCTCTCTCTTTCCGTTACAGTAAATTTGAGGAGAAACCCATCTTATTCTCTGCTCCAAAAGAGACAGACAGCCACGAGTACTCCTTCAGCTTTCCGCTAGCTAACAGGCAAACGCATCTAAATCAAAGAACTCACAACTCCAAACACTTAGGGGCACAACATCACAGGCGGAATCCAGCCAACAAGCTGCTCACTGGACACGCTATTCACCAACGCAGCTGATAACTGGTGATTTTAACATTTCAGCCTTTAAATTACTGCAACTCATGAGTTTTCCATTACACCAATTATACTGTGTGTCCCATCCCCAGCAAGGCAGTCATGAAACCACTGCGCTTCTCTTCAGAAACAAACATTTCAGTGGAGGCAAGCAAAGACAGTCAGGAAGTACTTTCAGGGATGGGGTGGTTGCAAATGTTTGGTTTTGTTTTGGTTCTTTTTCCAAACAAATACTCAGGCTTTACTTAAAATCAGACCACCTCTGTACCAGAGAGCTCCTGGGGTTTCATCTCTCCTGGCTTGTTTCCAAGCACCTCCACATCTCATAACTACTCGTGAACTGAACTTCCCAACACCTTGCAAAGCACAGGACAGCCAAGAACTTGCCCGAATTTAAAACACAGGAGGCAACAACATACCACAGCATATTACCACACAGAATACAGCGCATGATAGTATATGTCCTTAACAGAGCTTACTAACTTGCCCACATTCCCACAGGCAACGCATCCCATTTCTCCCAAACCCCAGCTGCACACCTTCCCCATCCGTGGTTTGAAGACGTCTACTGTTCAATCAAATCAGACAATGTCTTTTTCTTCTAAAACAGGTCTGTGTTATATTATTTCCATCTGCTTGGGGGCTAGACGGTAAACACACTTCACACTTGCTCCACAAAATAGGAATTAAAGAGACAGCTGAAAATGTCCTGGGGCCAGGCCCAGCTCACCAGGACACCACTTACAGAGCTCGAGCCTAAATACCGCCCCAAATGCCACAGCACAGTTAACTAAGAACACCAGGAACCCGGGAGTGGGGCCTTCCAGGCATTTCCAGATACTCCTAGGAAGCCCAACAATAAACGAACTATGGTAGGAACGTACTTTATTCTACCTTTTTTCCAATATTCACCCCAGACACCACATGCAAGGTCAGTCAGTGCCCAGAAAACAAGCAGTGGCCCCTTAGGGCATCGCAGTTCACCTTATCCGAGTTGATGATATCCTTTTTGTTGATGGTGCCCGTGTTCTCCGACTCCACGCCGCCCAGCTCCAGGATGTCCCGCACATCTGCGCCCGTTGCCATCTCTCCGCCTGCCCGCTGGCCTTGCCCGCCGCCGTCCCGTCCGTCCCCTCCAGCTCTGGGGGCGGGGGGGAAACAGGGGGCCGGGGTTAACGTGCACCTCCCGCGGGGGCTATCCCTTACATACACAAACACGCATATATATATACATATACACACGTGTATCTACATACATACACGGAGATATATACACACACCGCCCTCAGCCGCCTCCCCATCCCCCTCAGGCCCAACAACAGGGCCTTGTACCCGGCCGGTCCCGGGAGCCACGCACGCCGAGCCCGCGGCCCGGAGCCCCGCGGGGGAGCCCCGGGAAGCCCGCGGGAGGACGGGCGGGACGAGGCGGCACCGCGGGGACACCGCAGCCCCGAGCCGAGCCGGTCCCGCGCTCACCCACCCTCGCCGGCTCCGCAGCCACCGGGACGGTGCGACCACCACACCGGCCCGGGCAGCGCCACTTCCGCTCCCGCCGAGAGGCGGCCGGAAGCGCCCGGAGCCCTTTGGGGAACGCACCACGGGGGGGTGAGGGGCGGGGATGGCGGGTTCGCGCCCCGCTCCCGGCAGGTCGCGGCCGCCCCGGGCCTGGCGCCGCCGGCGCTGCCTCCCCCGCAGCCCAGCGGCCGCGCCCGGACCCGCCCGGGCCCGACGTACCTCCTACCCGCTCCGGGCGGAGAGCCCGCTGCAGGCGGGACTCGCTCCCGCGCCAGGAGGTGGCAGCACAGCCGCGCTCGGCCCGGGCCCGACGGGTGTCTCCGAGCCCGGCCCGGGGCACCCCCCACCTCAGCCCGGCCCGCGGCCGGGGGTGACCCCGTGTGCGGGAGGAGGGGGCTGCAGGGCGCCCGGGGCCTTCCAGGGTGCTCCCACCTTCCCCCCCCAGTTGCCCGAAGCGACGGGCTGGGGGTGCCCGTTCCCCCGGGGCCTTGGCGGTGGGTCGCTGGTCTCTGCCTCGGCCAGGGGCACGGGGGCTGTGGGGCAGGTCTGGGGCAGGCCATCCCCACCCCACCACCCGCTCGGCACACGGTGACAGAGGGCATCTTGGTGGCAGTGCCCTGCTCTCCGCAGGGTCTCGGGGCTGACCCCGGCTCCCCGCAGAACTCTTAGGAAGTTTTCCGTCTCCTCGCTGCGTCCCGAGGCACTCGCTCGCGGCTGTCGCACCCTCCCGCTCTCCCCGCCAGCGGCGAGCCAGCCGTGCCAAGTGGCTGCCTGCCAGGCGGGCGCTGCACCACGTGGCGTGTTCGGGCTGCCCGTCCCAGCTTCGTTTTACAAAGCGTACGCTCCTCGCCTTCGCACTTGGCAAGGAAACCCTCCCAAAGTGCTCCGGAGCCGCAACGCTTACCTGAGGCCGCAGGCAGCCAGGAGTGAAAGTTTTACTAATAGGACTGTCCTGTTTCCTCTTCCCTGTGGGAGGAAAGAGAGAGGGGGAATGGGGAAGGGAGAGGAAACAGCCGTGTGGGGCCAGGAGAGTCTTTGAGAAATCACCTTCCTGCTGCATCGAGGCAGGAGCAAGGCTGCCTGGTGGAGGTTTGTCCGAAGCAGAAGGTTTCAGCATGGGGCACGGAGATCCACAGCAATCTGCCAGCCACCTCGGATAGCCCAGGACAGGGGGTTCCCCCGAGGGGATCTCTTCTGTGCAGCTGTCCCAAGATGAGCTGAACCCCGGTGTGCCAGGGTGACTCAGACACGCAGCCCCTCAACACCAGCCAGGCTGGGCTGGAGCTGCCACCGTTGCCATCCTGCCCCTTCCCACAGGAACTGGTGTGTCGCCTCCGCACCAGGGCCCAGCCTGCGCCAGCGTGCCCCAACGGGAGCTGGTAACACCCCTGGAGTGTCTGTTGTCCCCAGGCACCATTTAACCCCTTTTCTGTCCCCTCCCATGCTGCCAGGGATGGCTTTTCGCATCTCAGCCCTTCCTCCCACAAGCATGGAGCCAGTCCCCAGGTTTCTCCTGTCCTGTCCGTTGGCTCTCAGCTCTGCCACGTCCACCCAAGCCCTCTCCCAGTCAGCGCGTGCGGCCATTCTTAATCATTCCTAGCGTCTCTCCTTGCTCTCTTGCCACAGTGTCCATGCTCCCCCGAGGTGGGTCTGCAGAGGGAGACAGGGCTTTGCTAGTACTGCCTTCCTCTGCCTTTGCTGACACTGTCACCCCTGCTCTGCCTCCTGGCAAGCCTGGCACTGCTGCTCCAGGGCAAGCTTTGTAAGACCAGAGAAAGAGGATCTCTCTCTTCACCCCTCGGTCGCAGGTCGTTCACGGTCTGTTCATGTTGTTAAACAGGACCAGAAAATACAACGAGTCCTGAAATAAAATCCAGAGACAGGTGGCTATTCAGTGTCCTTGGGTTTTGATTATATCCCCCACTTTTAGGCCTGACCTGCTCAAACCCAGCTTCCAGCCCTATCCCAGCAGGACTGAGCCCAAGCTCTGCCCCAGTTGCAGGGTGATCAACTCACTCCTCTTCAACAAACTAAGCCCACAGCACGTTCTGGGCTCCTCTCCCCAGGGTAGCAGCTTCTTAACCTCATGAAAGGTGGAGATTGCGGGCAGCTGGGTTGTGTTATTCACAACCCGCCTCCCCTGCACCTCTCTGAGTGTGGGTGTCACTGCGGGGCTGTGTCCCACCAGGAGCTGTATGGACCTGCAAGCGAAACACATTAGCTGGGTGCTTCTGCTAATCTGATCAGCAGTGAAGCAATTAGCATTGCCTTCAAAGGGACCCAGAGATGTTGTTTCTGGGCAGCAGCCGCTGCATCCCAGAGCTTGCACAGCCTTCAAAGAGCAAAGGGGCACAGCTGGAGACCTTGGTCAGCCCGCACACCCCAGTGCCGTCCACGAGAGTTCTGCATGGGGAAACGTGCCCAGGTCTGTCACCTCCCCGGAGCACCGGGGTCCTGCCTTGCCGTGGCACAGGGCGAGCCCAGGGAAAGCAGCAGGTCCGGGAAAGCCAGCAACAGCAGGGAGCCCCATGCTCCTGTGCCCCAGGGCTTTGGCAGGGGGACAGCAACAGCCAGCATCCCTGTCCTGTCGCTGCAACCTCATCATCCATCTCCTGCCACCCTGCAGGTACAGGGTGCCAGCCGTGGGTGACCTCACTGCCACCCAGCAGCTGGGGGAGAGATGTCCCCTCACATTTAGCCCTGGCAGGAGGGCAACGCTGGCCCCCTCCTGGCCAGCTGCCTGCCTACCCCAGGGTCCCAGGGGAAGGATGATCCTCATGCCCTTTGCCCGTGCCCCGGCTGCCAGGCATGGCTGCAGGTGGCCCCAGGCCAGAGGTGTGCGTGCCTCCAGCCCAGGGCTCAAGGTGCGTGTGTCTCCCGGCCTGGCACCAGCGGAGGAGGACAAGTGCAAACACTGTGGCCAGTGGGGTGGGAGGAGGTTATCTGGGGCCTAGCAGTGGAAAAACTCTCGCTGTGTGACTAAGGCATGATAGCACCAGGTGTGGGTCCAGGCAGGGTGAGCAAGCCAGGGAGTTATCGCTTCCCCGTGGGTTCAGGTGCCTGAAGCCAAATGTTTCCTAAGGGTGTGGTGATAGCCACAGCCCCGTTATCACGGCGCCTGGCCCACCCCGAGTGGCAGGGCCGTGGGGACAGGCTGCTGGACCTTCCCCCCGTGGCAGGGATGGGACACTTCCCACCGCCCTGCTGGGAGGGGGGACACTAGCCCTGGGAGCATCCTTCAGCACGGACGCTCCGTCCCTGGGGACCCGAGCTCCCACCTTGTGTTGTGGCAAGGAAAGGTCTGTGTCAGCCCCTCCAAGCACCCCCAAATCGTCCCCCCCACCCCATCTCACTTCCAGCACCCAGATCCCCTCCCCAGCTCCATGCTGTCCCGTGGTCTGCAGCAATCCCAGGGTTGAGCCCTGGGCAAGGAGCCCTCCCAGACCTGCAACTCCCACTTCTCCCCACGGCCCCGCATCCCCGGGCCAGCTCTGTGGGACCTGTTGGCTGCAGCACGGGGGATCCCCACAAGCTGGGTCATCCCCAGAGGATGGAAACCCACTCAAGCTGCTCTTTCACCCCCCCTCCAGCCATGAAACCCCCGGGCCCCCGCTCCTGCTGGCAGGTGACTGCAAGGTGCCAGGCCACGCTGCGGCCATGACTCACTCCTCTGTGGGGAGGTGTTTCTCCATGCTTCGTGCCTTCCCTTCCCCGTTTGCCTCCCCGCTGTGCCGGTTCGGCTGCACCCCAAAGCCACGGGGTTGAGCTTTAAGGTTTGCAGGGGGGTCAGGGACCTCTGCATCCCCCCCCCCCCAGCTCCTGGGGGCCTTTTTGCCAAGAGGTGACCAAGGAGGGAAAGGAAGGCCAGGCTGGTGAGAGGAGACACATCCCAGAGCAGGGTCTGCATGGCCCTGGTGCGGGCATGGTGGTGTGGGCACCGTAGCATTGCCCTGCCAGCCAACTTTCCCTCTGCACCATCCCTGCAGCAGCCCAGTGTGTGACCCAGGACACCAAGACCTGCCCCAGGCTGGGCCAGCCACGGACCCAGGGGTTGTACATGGGTAAATCAGCCCTTCAGGAACCAGCCCGGCTTCTCCAGAGCATCCCCCTCTCCTCTGGCACAGGATGCGCTGTTAGGGCCACGTCTCCTGCAAAGCAGGGTCCCACCCAGCTGACTGGTGCAGTTTGGGTCCCCGTGTGCCTCTGCCAGGCTGGGGCAAAGCTCTTTCTGGCTGACCACGGGTGCACGGACCACAGGCAGGGATTGTGCCCCAGCCCTGCCTTCCTCAGCACTGCCAAGGGTGTTTTCTTGCTGCCCTCATCACTTTGCAGGGCAGGTTTTGCTGGGGACAGGACTGGGCTTCCTCCTCAAACAGAGAGTGCATCTTGGCCCAGGCAATTGGAAGAGGGTGTTTTTTATTAACAACAAATTAACCGTAATTGCCATTTCCACTACAGCCACTCCTCACCCAGGCAAGGTTCCCAGCCATGCCGGTCCCTGCGACCGCTGTGCCCCATCGTGTGCCCGAAGGAACGCCTTGCCCCAGGCCCGGGGGAGCGAATGGAGTGGCTCTGCCCGGAAAAGGAGCCGAAGCGCCTTCCCCTGCTCTTGCCTCCATGTAAGGCAGCGGCAGCAGAGCCGGGCCTCCCTCCCGCCCCAGCGCAGCGATGATGAAAGGCGAGGAAGAACTGGTTTGTGCTCTGATCTCAGAGCCGAACCTCAAAACAGCCGCGGACCGTCACTCCGGCTCCCAGGATGCTTAGGGAGGACAGGACAGCAGAGCCAGCCTTTCCAGTGGGACGGGATGGTTGGAGAAATTCATCGTTCCCCTGGAAATAAAAATAATAATCATAATAAAAACACAAAGCCAGAGATTACTTATACGCACACAAACACGCAGGCACGCACTCTCTCCCCATCTGGCTTTGCCAGCCTGACTCATCGCTAATTCAAACAGCCCACACCTTTCCCTCTCCCTCCGTGTGACGTTTTGAACGAGTCTCCGGGGAAGAGGCAGCAGTTTTGCTCCAGCCACTCCCCGAGCGTCGGACCCTCACCCTTGGGTACCGGGGGTCCCAGGAACAAGACACCCCCAGTACCCCATCACAGGTCACTTGTGTCCCAGCACGGTCACCCCCACACGGGCACCTCTCAGAAAGTGGGGCAAGCAGAGGGTGGAGGCAGCTGTGGAAAGGACAAGTGATTGAGCCTGGTGGATCTGTGACACCTGTGGATGCAGTCCCATGGTCCCATGCCCGGGCCTGCAGGCAGGACGCAATGTCCCAAGCTGCTGCCACCCTGCCTGGAGACACCCACGCTGTTGTACCTGATCAGGGCAGACCCCAAGGCCAGGCACCAGCCCCGGGACATTCAGCCTGACCCCAAAACACTAGCCAGCCCCTGGGGAGGCATCAATCCCGCTCTGCCATTCCCATCTCTTTTTCCAGCTCAACTCTCTGCAGCTGCAAGCAGGAAACAGGGAAGGAGCAGGATCAGCCCTGCCCAGCCCATGCGGGCAGCACAGCTACATCCCATTTCCTCTTGCGGGGCAAGGAGCACCAGGGCATCTCCCAGCCCTGGCCAGCCACCTGGGGTTGCGGCAAGTAGCACAGGAGGAGGAAGCCACTACCACCCTGGGCCAGGGCACCGCACAGCCCATACGGCATGCTCCCTGCGCTGCCAGCATGGTGTCAGGTCCAGACAAGCCCCAGCCTTCAGAAGGATGCGTGCATCACGAGTAATCAGCCGTGGGAGGGAGGAAGGGATGGAGCCAGACCTGCTTGCTGAGCTCGGGACCTGCCAGCACGCTTGTGCTGAGTCACCACCTATTAACACAGGGAAACCTCAGCACCTGAACCCCGCCAAACTGCTGGGCCACCCCCGGGAGGACAGCAGGGAGAGCACACAGGGCCAGGCAGCTGCCACGGACCTCCCCGTTGTGACCACAAGGCCAGTGCCACAGAGCTCCTGCTGCAGGGGACAGCAGAACAGGACCGCTCAGGAAGACGACAGGACCAGCGAGGCTCCCAGTACAGTTTCGGCTGCTGTTCCCCTCAGCGGTGACTCACCGCAGGACCAGTCACACCATCCCAGTGCCGCAATTGCCCCATCTGCAGATTAGGGAAACTGAGGCACGGGGAAGTGGGGTGACTCAAAAGCTGTTGCACAGGAGATGCTGCTCAGATGCCGAGGCTTGGGCGTTCCCCATCGATCCTCCACAGCTAACTTAAGCAGAAATGAACATCGATATAAATATTTACTGACAAGTGAGCCCAGCCTCACCCTCTCCTCTTAGAAGAAAGCTTTAAAGTAAACTCTCCTGGCTCTTTCATGTTTACATCTTGTTTATTTATTATACAGCAGATCACAATATTTCAACAGTTTGCATATAAAGAAAAGTAACATTTCAGAGTGCAAGAGACCTAACGTGCCCAAGCAGAGAAATGTTAATTAACAATATACACAGACGGGAACAGTGCACTTCCCAAAGCCGAGACTCATCTGTGTTCCCAGCTGGAAGAAAAAAATATATTAAAAAAACAGAAACATTATATATTACTGCTTTGTTTAATTTACAACTTGCTTTGCAGAAGCTGCACATAAAAAGACTCATTTTCTTTTGAGTTTTTTTTCCCCCTCTACGAAAGTTTCAAGTATAGCAGAGACCTGGGCATTCATAGCTGGACTCACTGTCCTTTACACACTAAATTTAAAAAAGCAGCATGGGGAAGGCAGCTGCAGCAGTACCTGGTGTCATCCTGAGGGGAAGAACAAGACAAATGAAAGCAGACAAGAGCCAGGAAAGCCATTTTAGGCTCCCGAGCGGAAAACTGTGGGAATGGCCAGGACCAGGCTGCCCAGCGGGGTCCCAAGCTGGCAATGGGAGCATCCCCGCTCCCTGTGCAAGGTGATGCTGCGCTGCCAACCCCTGCAAACCTTTATAGCCATGAGCCACAGTCAGGTCCCACCCACCCTCATCCTGTCCAGCCTGGGATTTTGGGTCAGGAGGTTTGTTCTGATGGCCACAACCGAGAAGACCAGCAACCCACTTCCCAGCACCGTGACCCACGCACCCAGCGGGCGTGGGTCTCCAGCCAAAACCTGGCCAGAGTCAGCCACCACAGTCCCTGGAGCCAGGGGGGTGCCAAGATCAGAGGGGAAGGTTTTTAAGCTGATGCCAAATATAAGCCAGGAGCTCTGGGGACAGATCCCTGGTGCACCAGCCCCCCCACTCACCGGGTACCTGGCTGGGGGGGACCCTCCAGGCATGGGGAGGTGAGTGGTGGTACCTGGGCAGGGGCTGGAGACACTTTGCGCAGCTTTGCTCCCCATCTATACCCCAAAGCAGCCCTTCCCCACCACTCAGCTGGGCCCAGCTCTCACAGCGGGGGCAGGAGGAGAAAACTAGTTATCAACTACAAGCGGAGAGGGCTGGGCAGCCAGGCTGCTCCCCAGTGCCGTCCCCAGCCCGACACTATTTACACCATGAGCTGGCTCCAGGGACACCGAGTCCGGCTGTGGCCCGCCGCTCACATGTGCCGCTTCATGTGGAGGGCGAGGTGGTCAGAGCGGGAGAAAGCCCGCTCACAGAGGTGGCACTGGAAGGGCCGGTGGCCCGTGTGCTTGCGGTAGTGACGGGTCAGCTCATCGGAGCGGGCAAATTTCCAGCCACAGCCTTCCCAGGTGCAGTGGTAGGGCTTCTCACCTGCAGAGGAGAGGGGGTGTCAGTGGGCTTGGAGGTCCCCATCCTGCCTATACCTTCACCAGAGTTGCTCCCCCTGCCCAGCACCCCCTTTTCAGGAGGGATCCCTGCCTACCACCCTTAGGAGAGGGGAGCCCTGCTGTGTACTCATCCCCTGCACACCTCTGCCTGACCCACCTTTCCTTTTGTCCCCTCTCTCCTGCCCTTCCCCATGTGCTCCACTGTCCCATGTGCCATGCATGGGGCTCATCCTCTGGGCACCCCTGCCCCACTTCAGACTGTGGGTGCTCCCCTGCGTGTCCCTGCTGCGGGGCCACACCGTGTGTCCTGTCCCAGCCCTGCCCGGAGGGTCTCACCATACACCCCCAGTCTGTCTCCCCCCTCCACTTGCCCCCAGCCCAGCTGGGGGGGCTTCTCCATGTGCCCCCAGGCCCTGCCCCTTCAGTCACCCCTGGGCCCCGAGGCCGGGGCAGGGTGTCGCAGGGGTGGTCTCGCTGTGTGCCTTGGTCCCCCTGTGCCCCTGCCCGGCCCCCACCCGGGGGTCCTTCTGAGCGCTCCCGGGGCCATCCCCACTTGCACCCTGTCCCACGCAGGACCCCCTCCGTGCAGCCTCGTGCCAGCTGCAGGGTCCCTCCGGGTGCCCCCACCCGGCCCCACGACGGGGACCCTCCGTGCGTCCCCGGCCTAACCGCGGGGGACCTTCTCCGTGCGCCCCCGGCGCCTCCTCCCCCGCCGCCCCGCCACACCTCCGGGAACCACGCCGGAGCGGGCTCGCGGGTCTCCCCATGTGCTCCGGTCCCCCCACCCGGGACCCTCTGCGCAACCCCCCCGCGTGGCCGCCCTCCCCGGCGCGCCCTTACCCGTGTGGGTCCGCATGTGCGCCTTGAGGTGGGAGCTCTTGGTGTAGGTCTTGCCGCAGCCCGGATATTCACAGTTGTGCGTGGCCGTCCGCTTGCGCGCCCACGAGCGGCGGCCGCGCTTGGGCTTGCAGTCCTCGGGAGGGGCCCCGGCCGGGAAGTACTCCAGCACCGGGGAGTTGGGCGGCGTGACCAGCAGCCCGGGCAGCCCCGCCGGGCCCGGCCCCGGCCCCTTCAGGGGCTCCCTGAAAACACTGAAGTGTCCATGAAACTGCGGCGGCGGCGGCTGGGGGGCGAAGTGGGGCGCGTAGCGGTGCGGGGCCACGGCGTAGTGGGGCGGCAGGTCGGCCAGGAGGTGGGGGTCGGCGCCGGGCAGCGGCTCCTCGTGGGGCCCCAGGCGGCCGTGGGCGAAGCCCGGGTAGGGCAGCGGCGGCCCCGGCACCGGTCCCGGCCCGGGACCCGGCGCCACGCGTGGCTTGTGCTCGGCGCCGCCCGGCCCCAGGTACTCGGCGGCGGGCAGCCCCAGCATGCAGGCGCGCTCCTCCGGCTGCTCCTTCTTGATGCGGGGCCCGAAGGGCTGCGCGGGGTCCAGGGGCAGCGGGCGGGCCAGGGGCGGGTGGTGGTGGGGGTGGTGGTGGTGGTGGGGGCCGCCGGGCACCCGCAGCTCCGTGTACTCCCTCCGTTGCAGGTCGCAGTGGCCAGGCAGGTCCGGGGTGAGCAGCTCGGCCACGTAGCTGTGGCCCTGGCCCTCGGGGTAAGGCGCCGGGAACTTGCCCGGCGTGGGGTAGGAGCCGTCGCTGTCGTAGGTGGTGCCGCAGCTCTCGGGGGTCTCGGGCAGGGGGTAGTTGGGGCCGGGCGGCCCCTGCCCGCCGCTGCTGGTGTGCGCCAGGATGAAGTCCAAGTCCACGAACTTGCCCAAGTCGTCCTCCTCCCGCTTGACGGCAGCGGCGCCGTCCTGCTGCAGCATCCTCTGCGGGGAAGAGGGGCGTCAGGACCGGCGGGGCGACGGCTGCGGCGGCGCCCGCCGCTCGGGCACCGCGCTCCGCGCCTCCCGCTCGGGGCGGCGGCTCCCCCCAACCCGTCCGACGGGTCGGCACCGCTCCGGCTGCGCCGCCCCCGGGGCGCCCTCCGACGGCGGGAGGGGCGCCGCCCCCACCGGCCGGGCTGAGCCCCAGCCCGGGACGCTCTGCCCCGTACCCCCCTTGCCGCCCCCTCCCCGGTGCCCGCTGCTTACGTGGAGCATGTCGGCGGGCCGCTCCTCCAGCGGCAGCAGGCTGGCGAAAGTGGAGATGGAGGGCAGGGTGCTCTCGTCCACGGCCGCCGCCATGGCGGGCCGGGCGGGGGAACCGGGGCCGGGGCGGGCTGGGGGTGCGCGGAGCCCGGCACCGCTCCGCTCCCCGCGGCGGCGGCAGCGCTGCTCTGCGCCGCCCCGCGCCCCTAAGCTGTTAACAGCATGGCTGCGCCCCTATTGGCCCGGCCCGCATTGATATTCACCGCCGCCGCCTCCCATTGGCTCCCCTGTCGCCCCAGCCACGCCCCTCCCGTGGGGCTGCCCGGGCGAGCGGGGGTCGGTGGCCGCCCCTGCCCCGACGGCTCCCCGCGGCCGGGCCGCGGCAGCGTGGCGTGGGGTCCCCGCGCCCTGCCCCACGCTGCGAGCGTGGGATGCGTAGCCGGGCCCACCCGCGCCCTGCCCCACGGCGGGAGAAGGGATAGGGGTGCCGGTGTGGCTCGCAAAGCCCGGGGTCCCTCCTGCCCGTCCCCACGGCGTGAGCGGGACAGCGGTGCCCTGACGCCTTGCCCCACGCTGCGAGCGGGGAGGGGGGCTGTAGATCGCAGAGCCGGGCGTCCCCCGGCACCCTGTCCCGAGAGGGGAAGGGGCGACGGCCGAGTTGCATGCTAGCGTGTGCGAACGCGAGTGGGAGTGTGCCGGGGAGGTCTGGTGCGGGGTTACAGCTGAGAGCACGCCGGCCGGTAAGCCGGGCACAGCGCTCGCCATGGCAGACGCCAACCGCATCAGCGAGCAGAGGTGCCATCGCAACGGGTGCTTGTGCCAACCAGGGAGCTGGGCCGGGGTGGCTGAGCCCCAGTGCCCCCACACCACTCGCTTCATGTAACAGTGCCCGTGAGGCCGCGTCCCCCCATGCCGGTGCTGTCGGTGAGGCAATCAGCAGCCCAGAGCGCACCAGCTCCCATCTGGCCGTGCACAGGGTGCGTGTGTGAGCCGAGATAACTGCCCGGCAGACCCTGCCGGGTGGCTGGCACCCTGCCTGCATCGCCTCATCTCGCCCCACAGCCCCCGTGAGACGTTTGTCTGCCCTGACTGGGGATCGGTGCCGTGGCCGAGCCTCTGAACGCCCTGCCACGGGGGGCACAGGCTGGCTGGCCAACCCTGCCCACCCTATGGGGACCCCGGGAGAGTGCCGTCTGCCCAAGGGCTTCCCACGCTGGGGGACATGAGGGGACTGGGATGTCCCACCACGCAGGAGACACCCAGGTACCCTGCTCCGTGCCAGCAAGTCAGGACATGGCACGGAGACCCAGGGCGCTGGGCAGGCCTCCCCGGGGGCTCTCTGCCACCCTGTCCGGCTCGTAGCGAGACCTTCTCCGCTTTGGCCCCCGGCCAGCCAGTACCAGGAATGGCCCTGCTACTGTTGTGCTTGTCAAGAAGCAATGGCCCTTATCTCCTGGAGCCTGTCTCCCTGCTTTCTGGGGCTTTCCATCCCCAGATACCTTTCTAAGAACTAGGGCTGCTGCCTGCGCTATTCAGAAGCAAGGAGTCGATTTAAAAAAAAACAAATAAAAACACCAAAGGTGAGGTGCGCGCACACACACGCATATGCTGCTTCTGGATCCAAAGCTACTCTACCAGTTGCTTTCATCACCGCACTTTAATTATAAGGGTGGAGCATTGCAATAAATTATTTCAGTAATCCAGTGGAACAACAACGATTCAAATCTTCCCCCTTTTACCAAGAATCCCTGCCCTGGTTTCCAGAGCACACGCTGGGTTGCTGCCTGGGCCCTGTGTGCCTGGCTGCCGGCGAGGGTGCGGGTTTATTAATGCTACCCAGCGGATCAAAACACACAGGCTGCAAAGTCCTTCCTTGGAAAAAGTCACCTCCGAAGTGGCAAAGAAGCATGTGGGCATCATTCGAAATCCCTTTTAGCCTGGCCCCCAGAGCAGTTTATTTAAGTCACTGGTTAATCCCATTATTTGTTTCTTAGCCAAATAATAATTAATAGCAAGGCAGTTCCTGCCCCAAACTTTTATAGATAAGTGAGAGCAGATGCCACAGGAGACAAACACTAATTCCACTTGTTTTTCCCCTTTTCCAGGCAGTTCTGGTGTCTGCACCTGTGAAGCGCTGGCTTATTTTAAGAGAGGCATCGCCAGCAGATTGGGTTAATTTTTACAGCCAATATTTCTTGCAAATGTGGGATATTCCCCAGGAAACTCTTATTACTGATGCCGTGGCGGGAGGGCTGGCGCAGAGGGGAGCGGCACCACACCAGGCACCACACCAACACAAGCGCTGCCAGCACTGACCACGCAGGGAGCTGGGGAGGGCAGCACGGGAGGGATTTGCCTGCTGTGAGCCGCAGGGTGGGTACGGGGGGATCCCCACCACAGCCCGGCCGGCCCCTCGGCCGCAGGAGCCTCCTCCGAGCCAAGAGGGAGGCGAGCGGGAGCAGCCGGTGCGCGCACAGCCCGCTGTTGACAGAAGCCCATTCAGGAAACATGGATTATCTCCCGCGCCACTACGGCAGGCTGTAAAGTCGCTGGCATCCCAGGAGATCAAACGGTGGCCTGGCGGGAGAGCAAACAGAGGGTGGGAAGGGCCACCCGCTCAGGCGATGGCCAAAGAGGAAAGGGTTAATGGTTATCCGTGCTCTTGCCGCATCTGGCAGCAGAAGAGCATGCCATGCCCAGCGTGGTGTGCTGGAGGTGGCTCCATCAAGCCGAGAGCATCAGCAGCCCTGCCAACACTGCCACGACACCCTCCCCATGGCACACAGCACACGTGGGGCAGGCAGAGGGGCGATGCCCTGTGGCACTGCCAGAGATTGTATCAGTGCCCGGGTTGCCCAGCGGAACCCCCAGTAGACCCAGAGGAGCCCCCTACCCCACAAAACACCTGGGACTGAAAAACACCCGCACTGCGTCCCCCCTGTGCTCCGTCAGCTGGAGCTGGGGGCCTGGAGTGAACCCGGGGACTCGCCTTCGGGGCATCTCCGGTGCCCCCTCACCGACAGGAACCGTGGAACCCCTCCAACATGGCCCACGGCATCACAGCCCGGAGAGCTTCTGCTTCAGTGGGAGGCAAAATCCGAGCCCCAAAAGCTCTGCAGGGGAGTCCATGGGGAGGTGCCGTGGGGAGCCACACAGCAGGACACCCCAGGCTGCTGTGACGCTCTGGGGTTACGTCCCTGAGAGCAGAAAGCGGATCTGTCTGGGTTTTACTCTCTGTCCTCCCCTCTGCATAGGGCTGGCTTGCCTGGAGAAGGGTCCAGGAGCCCCCAGACCTGCCCGCACCCCCCCAAGCCCCCTTCCCCTTCTGAAAAGAAAAGAGGAACCGAAAATGAAATTAAAGCATAATTCAATCCGGAGCTGGTCCAGAGTAAAGTCATCTGCTCTTATCGTGTGCTGGCAGGCTCTTCCCGCTCCGCAACAAACACAATGTTATCAGGGCACAGAGGGCAGATTCGTTTGCACCGGCCGAGCAAGCTGCTGTGTCCGCCCTGCCTGTCCCGGGCCTGGGGAGCACCGGGATGCACGGCCAAGGACCGGGGCTGCCAGGGCCTCAGGGAGGGAGGCAGTGCCCCGGCAGCACCGGGAGGGAGCTCGGCCCCGAGATGGGGTGCTCTGGCTGGGGGCCACATCCAGGCTCCCCGCACAGGTCTCCGGCCGGGGCAGCTGGGTCAGGTCCCTCCCGTTGAATGTCACCGTGGAGTAAACGCTGTGGAGGGACAGGGCTGCAGAGGGACCATGCTCGGGGGTGACGTCTTTGCCTACGGGAACGTACATGGCCCCATCTCCCATGGGTGCTGCCCAGCTGCCCGCCCAGGGAGGCTGCCGAGCCGGCAGAGCTGGGCACCCTGACCCCCGGCGCAGCAGCGCGGCGGCACCGTGGCACCCCCCAGACCCCGCACACGCTCCCGGCCCCACTGCGCCGCCTGGACCGCATCCTGCTTTGATCTCTGCCTGCTGCCTGGCTGTGCCCCGGCGGCTGCGGGGCCAGCACAGCCCTCTCCGTCCTTCTTTATATACCCCTGTTATTTTTAACTCTGCCTACGCAAATCCCGAATCCGGAATGAGCAGCGGCCAGGGGCCAAGGGGAAATGGACATGGTGCAAATTTCCTGCCCTTTTTACCTCTCTTCCTTTATAACATGCAGCAACGTTTTTCCTCCGCTGCTTAACTTTCACTGGTACAGGGAAGCTGAAAGCACCGGGTCCTGCACAGAACCACAGGGTCCAGCACCGCGATGGACAGGGTATCCCCCCGCTCGGAGGGGACATTGCGCCCAGCACAGTGCTGAGAGATGCCCCAACCTGTAACGCACACCACAGCCTCCATCGGCAGCGCGACGTGCTCAAGGCATCCGGCCAGCCCTCGCAGCAGCGGCCTCACGTGCGAACGCATGCGCTCACGTGCCAGCCCAGGGCCGCATCCTGCCCCCTGGCCCAGCGAGCCCCCCGGCCCTGGCCACAGCAGCCGGGTCTGGACCGTGGCCGTGGGAGCCGTTCACTTTGGCTGCCACCTACAACAGCGCTGGAGAAGAGCTGTGCCACCCCGGCAGCTCTGAGGGTGAAAGGAGGAATTGCTGTTTTCTGGTTCCTTGCGAGCAACAGGGAAGGCCGGGAGGAATGCAGGATATTTTTCCCCACATCTCTGGTTTAATCTTTAAAAAAAGAAGCCCCAACATGCAGTGCCAGCAGGTTGCATGGGGAGTTTCGCAGTGGGCATTGTGGTACAACTGTACAGCACAGGGGACGTGTGCGTTAGAGCCCTTCTCTCGTGCATTGGGGATTAATAGCTGTACATCATGTACGAGCAATTCGGCTACAAAAGTTTCAAATAATCCAGGTAAAAATCTCTGCCACTCTTTTCCGAGGAGCCTCCATCCCTCCTCCCTGGCAATACTCTAAGGTATTCAGCCTCCAATTAATCTGGACTTTCAGCAGGTGGGGAAAACCTCCCTTGCCCATGCACAGAGGCAGGGAAAGTGCGGGCGCCGAGCCCAGTGCCGGTCAGCCCTGCTCCACACAGGTCCATGCCATTTGCCAGCCCAGAGAAGCCTGGCTGGCCCCGGAGGCTGGGCACCGGTGAGCTGCAGTACGCAGGGCACTGCTGCCCCGGCGGGGGAATGACTTTCCCATGGGAGCTGTGGCGTGGGGCTGAGTGAACGGGCTGTGCCACGAGTCACTGGCACCCATGGGGACACAACCCTGGTGTGAGGCAGCAGGGGACAGCCAGGGGACAGCAGGACAAGCAGGGAGCCAGGGAGCCATCCTGTGTTGCGTGGAAGCCGTTTTCCAGGACATCTGATTTTGTTATTCCTCCCATGCAGCTATCTGCCCGTAGCCACCTCGCCGGTGTAAATCACACACCGTAGAGCATTGCACGGAAAAGCTGCCCTGCTGCCGTCCCGTGCCCCCAGGACACATGCTGCACCAAAGCCACCCACTCCAGCATGGGACACCGGCCCCGGCTCGCAGCCGGCCACACACAGATACCGCGGTGCAGTTGCACGCGCACAGCCAGCGCAAGTGCATCCTCCCGCCCGCGACACGCGTGGCGGCGTCCGGCAGGAGCAGCGGCTGCCCCACGTTGGGACCAAACCCCTTTGGACTGGCGTTACATAAAGCTGCTTCATTCTGCTCCAGGAAGTGGCATTTAATTACCCAGCCTCCCTTGTAGTAAATAGGTTTGCAATACATTACAAAAGGTGGTATTATTTTTTTTTTTTCCCTAACCCTGCTCATGCGCTGCGCTGGTGAGCTCATCCCCTGGGAATACCGGCTCCAAAATAGATTTGCTCCCTTGTTGGAAATAATCAAATGGGAATACAAGCTGGCCGAGCCCAAGCCCAATTCCTCCCTTTGTTCTGGGGCTCTGGCAGTGAAGGGGTTCGGAACGGGGCAACAGGAACTCGCCTTCTCTTTAATTGACCTCCGATGATGAAACAATCAACCAAACAATTTAGAAATGTGCATCCAGTGAGATCATCGGGAAAACTTCTCCGGGAAGGAGCCTGGGGAAAGGAAGGTGGCAGTAATCCACCTGCTCCAGCCGCCTCGGCAGGCCGCACTGCATGGCACGGCATGGCACGGCATGGCATGGCACGGCACGGCCACCCAGCGCCCCTTGGGCCACCTTGCTGAGGCTTCATGCTGGCAGCTGCCTCACTGGGGCCAACACTGGGGAAGGGGACAGCGGGACCTGCCCCAGCAGCGTGAGCTGAGCAGGGACAGGGTGTAAATGGCACTACTGCCCATGAACCACGGTGCCAGCGCCACTGGCAGAGTCACAACATCACCGAGCCCGTCCTGGATGCCCCCTGGTCCCAAAGGCAGGGGGATGGCTGGAGCCACCTGCTCCCGTGGGACACCCATCCTTCTCTCCAGCCCCAGCCCATCCTTAGCTCCCGGGTGCCCATTTATCCCATGCCAGCATCAAGCAGCAGCGCTGCCCATCTCCGTCCCCAGCCACCCTGGCCCCACTGCTAGTGTTGCCACCCCGATGGGTATTTCTAGGACAGAACCTGGTATTCCAGGGTGTTGCAGAGGGAAAACCCTCCCATCCCCACGAGGGCTGCCTCCCTGGGGATTTCCATCCCTGGCACCCTTTCCCAAGCTTTTCGCAGCCCGGCAGGAGGGCAGCCACCCGGGAAGGGCTGGCACGGCTCCCTGGCCCCGGCTGCGCTGCCAGGGCTGCCCCGGCTTCCCCAGCCCAGGCAAGAGCAGGCTCCGGCTTGGCATGCGGCAGGGGCTAATTTTGGCCCAAAGGGTTTCCCTTCAGCAGACTCTGCCGCCAGCGTGGTTTTGAAGACAGTCTTAGCCGGAGTCTTCCTTCCTTGGCTGCCAGCGACCCGGAGCCAGGCTGGTGTGTTTGTGTTGTGTGTGCATGTGTGTGTGTATCTCCAAACCGCAACAAATATTTCATATTCGTTTTCTTTCTTTCCCTTTTTTTTTTCCCCTCCGAGCCCTTGGCTGTGGTATTTAAATAGTAGGTGTGGTCCCGGTGCTGCATGCCAAAACCAACACCAGCTCCGGAGCAGATAACCCTGCGAGCAAACGCAGCAGCGAAACCACACCGAGCTGCCGGGAGAGCCGTGCCGGGATGGGCAGCGTTGCCAGGTATGGCCACGGCACGGCCCCGCAGGCAGGCGGCAAGTGGGTGCAGCGGCCACGTGGTTCCCTGGCCCCCTCCACGAAGGCTCGGCTGGAGGGGCCGGGGCGGAGGGAGGCGGCAGCGGAGGCGGCGTGTCTGGCTGCAGGGCCACGCACTCACTCTTGCTGCGTGCAGCTGGGAGCTGTTTGGGATGGACCTGGATGGTCTTCAGGGTTTTTTTTAATAAATGGAGACAAAACATTTTGCTTAATTGTCTATTTTCCATGTTATAAAAAATCAAAAGGATTTTTAATTAAAAATCCTACTTTTCTCCCAAAAGAGTAGAGTGTGAGGAAGTGGGAGGAAAAGTCTCTCCAGTGTTTTAAGAGCAGCTCACAAACAAACTTTCTTACGCCCTGATGTTTTTCTCATCCAAGCTGAAAGCCCTGAAATATGGTGAACGTCATGTATTTCAGCATGAGTCACTCGGAGAGAACCGGCTGCTTCACCTACCCTGGCGGTGCTGGCGGTGCCGGCATGCACCGGGGACAGTGGGGACAGTGGGGGTGGCGGGGACCTCTGGATGCTCTTGGTCCAAGGATGGACAGAGACAAATCCGGGCAGGCAGGAGAGGGACGAAGAAAGATCGCTGCAGACCCAGAGCCCAAATCCTGCCCTCCCTTTCGCTGGGGCTGCAGGCATTTCTGGGGATGAAGAAGGGTTGCCTCAGAGCACCCGTCAAGCTTTGAAGCTTCGTGGCATGAGTGTAATCCCCAGGAAGCTCACAAGCTCATCCGCAGATGAATGTGCACACGTGTGTGCGGCACGGTGGTGCCGCAGCCGGTAGAGTGGGAGCCACAGCACCCGGGCTCCGGCAGAGCCTGTGCCTGGCTGCCGGTGTCCCCCAGGGCAACACCCGCATCCGAAAAGACAGAGGAAGATCCTTATCACAGCCTTCGGTCCCTGAGCATCCTGTGGGGCTGGCAGGGCAGCAGGTTCCTTGCAGGGTAGGCTCTTGCAAGGTTTTGCTCCTGAGGGGACCCAGTTGCCATTCGCAAGTGGTGGGATAGCAGGGCAGTGCCCCAGGGGATGGATTAGGGGGAAGCCGGGGCTTTCCCAGCCCGGCTACGCACACCCCACTCTCCTCCACGCTCCCTGTGTGGTCCTGATGTAGCAACCCCCGTTTGCTCCTGCCCTGAGCTGGTGCCCCTTGGGAAGCAGGCAGAAGGGGTGCTGCCGTCCCAACAAGCGTGGTCCCTAAGCAGAGACCACCGCCCGGGGGTGAAGGGTCCCTGGGATCCCCAGCTGCTGAGGGCGATGCCAGGAGATGGGGATGTTCCTCTCCACCTGCTCCAGGGCACCGTGTTGCCGGGGCTGGAGCCCAGCAGCCTGCCCGGAGGATACCTGGGGAGAAGTGTCCCCTGGCCGGACAGTGTCCAGGGGTGGCTGCGGGCTGCCTGTCCCCAAGCTGGGCTGGTGCGCAGCCACGACCCGGCGTGCGGCAGGAGCAGCCAGCACGCCTCTCCCTGCCTCCCGGCCCCGCAGCGGCTGTGGCGCTGGAGTGGAGCCGGCCAGGCGTGCAGCGCTTCGCCAGCAGCACAAGGTGCACAGCGGGGCCGGGATCCACCCAGCCCGTGGCAGAGTAGGAGGGTCCTTGGCAGATGAGGTGCTATTTTAAAATCCACAGCCAAGCCAGTTCCCTGCCTGACCTCGGCGCGTGTTTGGGCTACAGGCAAACAGCCCTGAGCCCAAACCCAACCTCTAGCTGCCTTCATTTTCTCTGGCTCCATCTTCCCCGCTGTGCCTCGGTCCTGCTCTGCCACTACCTTCCACATGCCGGCAAGGGCCTTGGCACAGCCGCGGCGTCCCGTGGCTCCCCAGGGACCACTCAGCCCCGCTGGCGCGTGTCCCAGCGCGGAAAGGAAAATAAGGTTCGGATGTCGCCTCCCCAGTCAGGAGAGGAAAAATCTTTCCAACAAAACAGGCTTTTAATTCCCCACCAAGCATAGCCGGCGTTGGAGTCCCCAGCCCCGCAGATTCCTGGCCAAACAGGGAATTTTCCACCTACATCAAAGCAGAGCCACACGGTTTTGCAGGGATGGACAGACACGGAGGCCGTGCCCTGCACACCTGCCCGTGTGCCTCCTTGTTTTGGAAAGCGGTGGTGACTGTGAGCAAGTGACCACACAGGACCCCGAGGTCCCCTGCTCCCCACCATGCCAGTTCAGCCCCTGCTGCTTCCCTGGCACCCTGTGCACTGTGGGATGCAGGGGACCCGGGGGACTTTCCCAGGGCTGATGGCCCTAAAGCCATCTCCTCTCACAGAGACGTGGGATGAATGAGACCTGAGTGAACTCACGGCACATGTGAGGGCAAGGAAGCTGCTGGAGGGGGGTCCATGGCACGGCCATGCCCATGCCATAGGGAGGGCAGAGTTTGTGGGGGGAGAGGAGATCTTCAGGGGGGTGGAGCTGCAAGACCACCCTGGCCCCACTGCTGTCCTTCATGCATGGCCCCACACCCCTCCTGCTCTGGGGCTGAGACTGCTGGGGGGCAAGGGGAATTTCTATGGGGCTGCAGTTGGGCTCTGTGGGGCTGTGGAGTTCTCCATGGGCCTGGGGGACTCTGTGGGGCTGTTTTTTGGGCTGCCCCCAGGGCAGTGGGCAAGGGACCACGCAGAGGGGAGCCCAGCCCCACATCCCAGGCACTCTCCACACCAAGCCCTTTGTGGTCCTCACAGGCTTAGAGCCCAGGGGCGGGGGTAAGGAGCCCAGGGGCGGGGGTAAGGAGCCCGGGGGCGGAGGGCAGCCCCTCACCACCATCCTGCCTGAGGGAGAGCCCACAGCAGCTTAGGGGACAGGTGTGGGGTGGGGCGTGGGGTGGCACAAGGTGCCCCTGGGGCAGTAGAGCAGCACTGGCATGGTGCTGGGAGGAGGAGGAGGAAAGCCTTCCTTGCTGCCCCACGGGGTTGAGGGCTGCCACATCCCAGCGGGGATGGTGGCCCAGCCTCGCTCCAAGCGCTTGGGTGGATTTAGGGAGCTGGGATGCTCCCAAAGTGACTCAAACCCGGGGTTGACCCAGTGAGTCTGGTCCAGCTCACCTGGTGCAAATGGGGCCACATCGGGCACAGGGGCTCGGGGCATATCGGGGCTTGGGGGACACCGGGGGGGCTCCAGCTGTGCCTGGCCACCTCCTCTACACCACCCCTGCCCTGGGTGGGGGATCGCCTCCCCCAGCCCCTCTGGGAGCGGGTTTGGTGGATGCCTCTCCCCATTAGCCCAATCTGATGCACTTCAAAGCTGGGAGCAGAGCCCAGCTCCAGGCTCTGGGGCAGGAGCTGCCTGCCCTGGGGACATTAGTGGCAGGCAGGGGGACATGCAGGCAGCCCGGGCTGGTGGTGGGGATGGTGGGAGATTCCTCCGGGAATCTGCACTTCCCATAAAGGGACTGGTTCCGGGAAGGCATTGAGGCTGCGATGCCCCGCACCTGAGGCATCAATGGGACCATTACGGGGCCACTCAAGCTGCCTGAGAACCTTTTTGTCTCCAGCCAGGTCTGCTTCCACCCGATGGTGATTTGGGGATTCTTCTCTCCTCCAAGTCCACAATTGCAGGGTCATTTGCATCTAAAATGGGAGCTGGGCCCTTTAGCAGCTTGTCTGCTCCTGATAGCCGGGGCTGGGTGCCTGCTCGGGCACTAAACCCGCTAATGCAATCAGCGGGGCCGGAGGCTTCTGCATATCAAAGGTCCCGGGCTCTCTTATAGCAGCCTCCTGGCCACAAACCTCCCCTCTGCCACCTTTCATCACTGCCGGGGTGGCTGTCACCCTGCTCCTGGGAGCTCCGAACTGCGGGAGAAGCCCAAGGAACAGGGATGGAGAAGGGCCACCAGCCCTCCCTGGGTGCCGGGATGGGGACACTGCTGCACCCTTGCCCGCACCCCTCTCTGGCACCCCGCTGCTGTGGTTTCCTTCCTCTGTGGCACCCCTCTGCTGTGGTGCTGCGTGGAGATTTTGTCCCCACGCAGGTCGTGGAGCAATGTGACTGTGGACAGGCTGGGGAGGGGGCCGCAGCCCCCGCTGCTCGCCCGGGGGGGGCCGTGGGGCCAGCGCGGGGCAGGAGCACCCACAAACACCCTGACTCACGTACAGGGTTACTAACAACATCCGAAAGGAAACTGGCTGGGGCAGCCCTGGCCCACATTCCCTGCACCAGGGAGTGGCACCGTCCTCATCCTGCTGTGGGGCGTCCCTAGGGAAAGGACCAGCGGCCTCGGTGCCACGTACCGGCAGGGAGAGCACCGCTCGGCATCCACCTAACGGGGTGCCAGACGCTGGAGGCTGGGCTGGGTCGGACAGCCAGCACCCTGGGGTGGCCTGGCTGTGGCTGCTGCGTCCCCCGAGGCGTGCTTGCAGGTCAACCACCATCTCCTCCTCTTGGGAAAGTGCTTTCCTCCTTGCTCATCCACTCTGCACCCCCCAGGGCTCCCCCCAGGCACCTTCCCTGGGTATGGAGAGGACACTGCCCCATGGCCCAAGGTGGTAGCACGCTGCACCTGCAGGCAGGACAGACCTGCGTCATCTCTGCATCCAGAGGGACGTGCTGGGTGATCCCACACCATGGGCTGGTGGCCCTACGCCTCCTGCCCGGGAGGACCCCAGGACTCCCTTGGGTGACTGTATAATCCTCACCATAGGCAGCTGCTGGAGACCAAGCCCTGCCTGGACGAGCTCTCCTAGTGTCCATCTACAGTGGTGTCCCAGGTCTGCTGGAGGGACAGCAAGGTGCTCCTGGAGGGACACAAGGACACCTACACAGTGTCACAAGGGAGCTGCCTGCTCTGGCTCAGCACCACCCGGGGCGCTGGCCCCTGGCCAGCAGTCACCTCTCACAGCAAACACAGCTGCTTCCCCATCCTTCTCCGTACCCCGCTGGTGGTGCCAGCGCCAGTGCCAGCGACTGTTGCCATATGGCACTGATGTGTACACAGCGCCTGGGTAGGCACAGTGTGGCAGGAGTGCTTGCACCGGGGGGACCCAGCACCCCCCAACCATCTGCACCTTTTTGCAAGGAGCAGGGTGGGGGACATCAGGTGCCTGCACAAGGGACGGGACCCCACCGCTGCCTGCCCCACACCCAATCTGGCCTGCTGGAGATGGGGATGGGTTACTGGCACAGCTGGGAGTCCCCTGCACGCTGGGGAAGGAGCCCTTGGAGAAGGGGAGTGGGTTTTGCTGTGCCTGCCAATTGCTTGGTGCTGCCCGGTGGGACCAGGGAGCGCAGTGGGATGCTGGGCGGCTGCAGCTGTCCCACCCCGGCAGGGAAAGCTGGCGGTTACTCACCAACCTCACCGGCCCTGCCTGCTGGGCGACTCCTCCTGCACCCCATGCCTTGGCTCCTGCCAGCTCCTGTGCCCTCCCTGTGACAGCAGCCACAGGCCCAGATCCTGCAGGGTGCTGGGAGGATGCCGTCGGGGACAGCTGCCACCCGTGGGGAACATCCCTTGGGCCTGGGGATGGAGGGACCCCACGCCCCGTGGCAAAGGCTGCACCAGTCCTGCAGCCGGGCACCCCTTGTCACCCTGCTCCCATGCCCTGGCTTGGTGGTGCCAGACCCAGGGGACAGGAGACAGGAGAAAGTCATCCCCCAACCCCTTTTCCCCCCTTTCCCCCCCTCTGGGGGCAATGCGTATCCAGCCGCTCCCGCAGGGTCCCTCCATCCCCTTGCTCCTGGCCAGTGCACAGGGCAGGGAGAGAGGGAGCCCTTTTGGGGCTGTCCCTGTCCCCACAGCAGCGCCTGGGGCTGAGCCAAGCCCTGCACAGCCAACACCTCGCCCCGCTGCCCCGAGGCTCGCAGGGGTGTGCGCATCCCGGAGGAAGGATGCAGGCAGCACGTGCACACATCCAGGGAGGACGGAAAGTCACATTGGGATGCGTCCAGGTGGTCAGCCCCCATTTTGGGAAGGGGCCTCTGGGTCGAGGGGGCAGGTGGGGAGGGGGGCAGCAGGCAGGAGGTGGAGAGGGGACCATCTTTGGGAACCTCCCCAGGAGGTTTCGCAGGGGTTAGCTCCTCTGTGTGGCTGCTACAGCAAGCGGGTGCCTGTCTTAGTGCGACTGTCTCTTGCAGCGTGCGATGTGCTCTGGTCTTGCCACGTCCAGGGTGGTAGCAAGCCCAAGAGCAGCCCCTGACTGCGCGTGAGGCCTGGCCCCCCACGCTGATGGCAGCAGGGAGGACATGGGATGGGGAGATTTATGCCCAGGGTCTGGCAGCAAGCAGGCTTGGGGCTGGCAGAGCAGGGGCTGAGCCCTGCCTGCCCCAGCCATCCCGCACCAGTCCCGTGGGCACCTGAGCTCCAAGGGGACCTGCGCCGGCTCCCAGCCGGCACCCCCAGGCTGCAGGAGTGCAGCCGTGGGTGCACAGATGTTTTGCTGCTCCCTGTGCTCCCATGGCTAAAGATGGGTGGCGTGAACCAGCACACAGAGCCAAGGACCCCAAAAACAGTGCTCCAGATGGGTGCGGGGCACGCCGCAGGTGGTGGCAGGGAGCTGCAGGAGAAGTTGGGGTTAGTGGGGGCTGGTTTCTGCAGGCAGGCCCGGGCAGTCAGCCCCCAGCTCTGCTGGGTGGTGGAGCTGGGGGGGTTAGCTGGCAGTTTGCATTTTTGGGGGTTTCCCTGCAGCCCCACTCCACCCTGGGGGCTGGGTACGGTGAGGGGCAGAGCAGAGGGATCAAAGGGGCGGGGGAGAGGAGCAGCTCGTGAGTTGTGGGTCATTATCTGTTATTAACATCTGTAATCTCCCGGAGAGCAAACTGAGATTTACAGCCTGTTATTAGGCTGTTACTCAACCTGTTGTGCAACAGCTCAATTTAAAAAAAAACTGAATGTGATTAATAGCCCGCTAATAAGGGGGAAATCTCTCCTATTTAATTCAAAGAGCCTGTGCCTGGGCACTCCAGGAAGGTATGGGCTCTCAGCCCAGGTTCCCAGGCTGGCTGCTGGGCTCCTGCTGGGATCCCCCCAGGACCCCCATGCCACAGGACACCGGTGCTGGATGGGGGTGCTGCTCCCCCCGTCAGGTCTGGGTTCTGGGGTCCTGAAGACATCGGGATGCTCCTCCCAGCACCGGCTCCGTGCGAAGGGGGATCCCGGCTGGTCCCTGGCCGTCCCCTGTGGTCACCCTCTGGAAGAGGTGGAAACTCTGAGTCAGCTGCGGTTCTTATCCGAGCATCTCACCTTTTCTTTGGCCGTGACTCGCACCTGACTCACTTTGACCCCACAGCTTCCTGCCCTTCCGCCTTTCACTGCCCGTGGTCCGGAGGGTGCCCTCTACCCCCAGACCTCCCTACCCCAGCTACGGCTTCACCTCTTGGCTCCCACCCCCTTTTCCAGGCATCTGTACCAGTCCTGCCTGTAAACACCTCCCTGGCCCTGAGACCACCGCACTGGGAGTGCTCCCTGGTTCCTGAACCCCTCTGCCCCTGGCTCTTCTCCTTTCCAAGTCATCCCTTGGTAGGACAAGGGCAAGCAGGCAAGTGTCACGTGGCTGTTTCCCCAAAACCAAATCTCTAGAGACTATTTTCATCCCACCTGGACCCCAAGGACCTGTCCCTGGTCCAGGAGGGGGTTGTCAGCATAGTCATGAGAGGAAGAGAAGGTACCAACAACCCCCTTGTGCTTTCCAGCTTGGCCTCTGCTGTGCATTCTGTTGATGGCCTCACTCAGCCGGCTTTTGACATGGTGACTGAGTACCACGGTTAATTGGATTGCAGCCGGCCCCGTTCCTGCCCCTGCTGCCAGTCCGAGTCCTGCTTGCGCTCCCGGGATGCTCCAGGAAAGCCGCCAGCTGGGACCCACCTCTCTGCAGCCTTTCCCTCTCCCTGCAGCATTAAATCCCTCGGCTGCTTCCCTTTGGGCACACGCTGGCCCTGCCCAGAGGGATGCACAAGCTCTGCCCCGGGTGGAGAGCGCAGGTGCCCAGGAGCTGCTGCTGCCTGCTCCTGCAGGGTTTTCTCCATCCCTGACTGAAGGCAACATCGCCCGCAGACGTCAGTGCTCCAGGTCTTGCCAGCAATAACTGGTCTCCAGGGCCATCCTCTGCCTGTCCCGGGGTGGTTGGAGGCACCTGGGAGTGGAGAAGCAGCTTGTGCCGCCTCCAAATGACACCTTGGGAGGACTGGGGGGGACCCTGGGCAGCTTCTTCCAGCAGCATGAGGTCTGTTTGGCAGCAACCACACCTGGGGAGGGCTGGGCCTGGGCTGGGGGACCTGGAGGGCAGCGGGGGCACGGACAGCACCCGTGGGCACCAGGGCAGTGGCATGTCACAGTGGGACACACAAGCCTGGAGCTGGGGTCCCCGCTTCCCACACCCCACCACCCTGCAAGCTCAGGCAGCTTTTCTTCACACTGCCCAGCTGGTGGCAATCACCGGTGGAGCTGCCACCTGCCACCGTCACCCAGCGCAGGGCTGCGGCAGGCAGGGGCTGAGCCCGCGGCCCCCGGGCTCCCAAAAGCATCCCAGCCAGCCGCCGCTGCCAGCTGGGCAGGCGGCCGCACCGTGCCAGCCTGCCGCACGGTTGCTCAACGCTGCAGAGGAGGGCAAGCTGAACCCGTCCCGGCCACCCACGCACTTAATTAGGGCCTTCGTGGCGCCTCGTCAGCAGGGCGCACTCGCTGCCCTGGCCGAGCGTCGCTGCGCACAGCGCGGTGCACGCGGCGCTGGTGCCTGGCCGCGCTGGCAGGCCTGGCCCTGCCTGCATCTCACGTGGCGTGGCGGCAGAGCTGCATTTTCCACATTCCTCCCAGCTCTGAGTCACCGGCACCTCCGCTGCCAAAACCTTTACCCGCGCCCAGCCGTGCTGGCAGCCTGTGCCGGCTCCAGTGGCTACACATGGCTCCGTGCAAGGCGATGGGCGCCTGTCCCTGTGCGGACCCTCCGGGGTGCCCTCCCCTGCCCCAGAGCTGGGTTTCCCACACTGGACCCCAGCAGCACGGGGCAAACGCTCCTGCCCTGCCCCGGGAAAGCTTCAGTGCCAGGGGTCCTGCACCCAACAGGCAGCTGGGGAGCACCCACCCTTGTCCCCTTTGCCCCAAGCAGCCTGGGGAAGGGGTTTGTATCCTCTGCCACCACTCCGAGCCACAGTGTCCCAGCTCTGGGCACTGCACACAGCCCTGCTAACCTCCTGACACCTCCTGCCCCGGCTCACCGCGCCTGACCCTTTCAAAGACTGCAGCAGTGCTGCCAGCAACCTCACCCTGCCAGCAGCCAGCCCACCCCGGCCCCAGCCCCTGCTCACGGCCACCTGCACTGCCCCACGTTCCCACCCGGGCACGACGGGAGTGTCACCCCCTGGCACCAGGGATGGCCCAGAACTGGCAAATGTAGCTGCCACTGAAGCCTCAGGCGCACGGGAAGTGCTTGGCTGGTGGCATTGGGTGCTGGGGAGGCTGCAGGGATAGGGTGCAGAGGGAGGGGGCACCAGGTGCCTGGTGGGGTCAGCATGGGGCGAGGATGCTCCCTGCCTCCTGCCTCGCTCCAGCAACGTGGCCCTGCCACCTCCCCTGGCTCCTGCCCCGGCCAAGGGCTGGGGTTGGCCAGAGTCTCCCGGCAGCCCCCTGCCCGGTGGGGTGCATGGGGCCCCCACCCTACATCCCCCCCGGCAGCCCCTCGGGACGGCTCGCTGTCCACAAGGAGTGCACGTGCCTCTCCCACCACCGGCCTGGCCCTCCTGGTACAGGATTCCCCAAATCTGCTCTGGGGACCAGCAAAGCTGTGCCAGGGATTGCTGAGACCTGGTCCAGTGCTGGGGCAAGGTGTGACCCCCCCAGCATGGCAGAAACTCCCACCCTGGCTGCCCTCCCACGGGACCGTGGGCTCATGCCAGTGCCAACGTGTGTGGTGGCTTTGCCGAGCCTTGGCTGAGCCCAGGGCAGCATGGCCACGTGGGTAAAGGCCACGTGGGTGGAGGACGAGTCCAGGTGGCTGGCATGCCACAGCACCTCGCCAGCCCCACGCGGGGACAACCCCGGGGGGAGCAGCCAGGTGAGGGGTCGGTGTGCGTGGGGGACGTACAAGAGTGTGGAGACGTGTGGTCTGGGGGTGTCCATGGCAGTGTGCCACGCGTCCATGTCCCCGTGTGGTGTGCAGGCACATGTGAGCCCAAACTGAGCCGTGGGGCAGGGGGAGGAGTGGGGTGATGGAGCGTGTGGGCACATGGGGGGTTTGCATGTGTGATGGGTGTGCATGTGGGGCACGGGGGGCAGAATCCATGGCGTGGGGTCTGGGTGGGCTGTGTATGGATGTGGTGTGTATGCATGGTGTGTATCGCGACGTATGCCTGTGTGCGGGGCACATATGTATGTGTGCAGGGTGTGCATGCATGTGAGGGGTGCGCGTGCATTCAGATGGGGGCATTTGCAGAGGTGCATATGTGTACGGGGGATGCTGACGTATGCACAGTGTGTTTGGGGGTGCGTGTGTGGGGAGGCCTGTGCACGCGTGTGGGGCGTGCAGGGATGTGCACAGCACCTGCAGGGGGGAGGACGGTGGGGGGGGCATGCATGTATACAGAGGGGTGCACACTGCAAGATGCAGGTGGTGTCAGGGCGTGTGTCCATCCACCTGCACCGCATGCATACACATGCAAGTGTCCCTGGTAGCAGTTCCCGGCACGCAGCGGTGTGCCAGTACGCACTGCTGGCTCACTCGGCAGCGGGCTGGCAAGCTCTCGTACAAGCAGGTGGCTGGGGAGCAGCCCTGAGCCCTTCCTGGTGCCTCTCCCCGGAGCGGTGGCTCCAAGCCGTGACACGGGAGCCGGGCTGTCTCTTTCCGGCTGTTTCCCTGTCGGGCCAGTCGTGTCGAGTCTTGCCGCGATTTCCCGGATGGCTGCTTGGCACCTGCCTCTTCCCCATCCGGATGGGCAAGCTCCTGGAGCACCAAGCTGGGGCAACACATCGCCCTAACCCCTGCCCTCCCTCCCCAGCTGAGTGCCCCGGCTCCGGCATCCCACCCCAGCGCTGGCCGGCTCCCCGCGGTGCCACAGCCACCCTGCCTGGGTGATGCTGGGTGGGCGGCGAGGGAGCGGGGCTGCGAGCGCCGGCAGCGGGCAGGGACTGAGTCATGCCGGGACCAGGAGGTGCGGGGAGAAACCTGCTGCCTCTCCGCCGGGTGGTTGGGGCGGCCGGACTGGCTGGGCAAGTCAGGCCCGGGCGGGCAGCACGGGCGCCGTTCGTTTCCCGCCATGGCTGGAGGACGTGCTGGGAGGATCGGTGCTGGTGGGGACAGGCATCTCCTGATGCCAGAGCCCAGGGAGAGGTGCCCGTCGGGGCCGGGTGGGAGGGCAGGGGCTGCCCGGGACTGGGAGCTGGGCAGGCAAAGCTGGGCTGGGATGGCTCCGGTGAGCCGGGCTCTCCCTCCCGCTGTGCAGGTAGATACCGGCCACACAAGGATTCTCGGCCTTGGGGAGAGGCCAGACCTTTGGCCAAACTCACGCTGGCCATGGAAAACCCCTTCCCCACCCAGAGCCGCCGCAGCTCCGTGCCGGGCGTGAGGACGCGGTTTTGAGCAGAGGGTGTAGCCGTGGCCGCAGGCGGGCGTGTGGGAGCCGCTTGCTGTGCCGAGCCCTGCCGTGCCTCACTGTCCCCGCAGCCTGCCCAGGGCAACTCAGGCCACCACTCCCGCCCCAGCAGCAGGACAGCTCACGCGCCTGCTCGCCCACCCGTCCTTCTGCACATGGGGAAACCAAGGCAGAGAGCATGGTGGAAGAGATGTGCTGGGTTAAGCCCCGGAGAAGACACAGGCACCAAGCCAGCAGCCCTGCCCAGCCCCACGCAGTCCCGCAGCATCCTTCAGGGAGAGCTGGAGTGTGGGGCTCATGTACTGTGGCAATGCCAGACCCATTTCAGGGTCCCCGGCAGCAGAGGACTGTCCTGGGGACAGCCCCCCATGCCATGCTAGGCTGTGGCTCCATGCCTTCCTCCTGGTCATGCCGGGCAGGATGCGGGCTCTTGGCTGGGGCAGGGGAGGTGCAGGCCCCCAGGCACCCTGACCTGCTCCGTTTATTCCCACAACCGGTGATTAGCATTGCTGCCGGGGTCTGTAATTACCCACGGCTTTCCCTGCCTGGAGCAGGGGCTGCCTGGGAAGTGCAGGGGCAGTCAGGGTCCCAGTGGGGCAATCCCCTGGCAGGGAGACAAGGGACACCTGAGCTAGAAGCCCCCCCGGTACCCTTGCCAGACCCAGGGGCTGCATCACCACGGGAGAGACGGAAGGAATCCCTTCATCCCAAGCCCTTCTGGAAGCCCCTCAGGTGCGGTGTCCTGGCGGCCGCTATGCAGGGTGCTGGGTGTGAGGGTAGGAGGTAAAGTGATGGAGGCACGGCTGGGGCAGCCCATGGGATGGAGGGGTGGGGCTGGCCAGCCCCACTGCTGCGTTGAGGTTTCCTCCCTGATCAAGCGAGGCCGGATCCTGGCTGGCAGAGGAGGGATAGAGCCCCACGGTGCCTGGAGGCTGGGCCCTTGAGCTCGCTCTCCATCCCTAATGACTTCCCTCCCATCCCTGCCATCACCGTCTGATTAATGAGCCCCATAGCTCCTGCTGGGAAGATGCTGGGAATGAGCCCCACTGCGGCCGTAACTCTTCCCTGCCCAGGCTCCCACAGCCTACCCTGCACCCTCTCCTTGCACCAACCATAGGGACCCAGACTTTGGGGCCACTGATGAGTCCGGACACCCCAGTGGAGCCAGGATGTGCCCAGCTCGTGTGGTCCCATCCAGCACCACAAGTGTCCCGGGGAGTGGGTTAGGGTGGGGGAGCTGGGGCAGCTGTGTTGGGGAGACCCAAGAGTCACCATGGTCCCCGCAGGGCAGCAGGGTGGGGGTGCAGGGACAAGGGGCAGCGGGATGGAGGTGCAGGGATGGGGCCACGGCAGGGGCCAGGCTGCACCCCAGAGTGGGTATTTGGGGGGCAGCTCTGCCCGTCACAGCCAGTGGCGATTGTGTGGCAGGGCCAGGGCCTGCCATAGTGTAAAGCAGCAAGTACATTGCCCCAGATGGGACAGCAGCGATTTGCACTGCTGAAGGAACATACTCCTGGGTGCGAGAGGGTGGCAGAGCCTGGCACACCTGCAGATGCATGTGCACGGGGTTGTACATGGGCAACCGATGTCCATGGCCAATCCCCCGCAGCAGCATCTGAGCGGCATCTGCAGTCCTGCCCTGGCTCCAGTGCCAGCAGATTGCAGCAGTGTCTAGGGCAAGCGTGCTGGACACCAGCATTCCAACAAGCCCGCGTTGTCCCTGTTGTCCCCCGTGTTGGCCCGCCGGGCCCCTCACCCCGTGAGCGATGCTCGCCCAGGGCCAGGACAGGTAGAGCAGGATCCCTGCCCCAGCCTGTCATTTCGGCTCTAATTGGATCCCCTGCTGTTCCCCTTCATCAGGGCTGAATGAGGGGCTGCCTACAGAGGGAAGTGTGATTAGCGGGGCAGGGGGCTGGCTCTGGCACAGGGAGGCTTCCCTGGGCTGGGTAATGACAGGCTTTTGTCCCCTCTGCTCCTGCCCCCGACAGAGGCAGGTGGATGAGGATGCCCCGGGCAAAGAGTGGGTACCAAAGGGCTGAACTCTGCAAGTCCCGGCCATTCCCACCCCCCCGCAGTGCTGTGCTAAGGGGATGACTCAGGTGTGGGAGCCTGGCCAGGGACCCGGGAGTCCTGGCTCCAGCTCAGCTGCCCAGCCCCAGTGTGTTGGCTGGGGGGACATCCCTAGGACTGTCACCCCCAGGCCTAGGGATCCTGGTTCCAGCTGGGAAACCCATCCAGCCATCATGTCCTGTCTTGGGACACCATGTTTCTGGTGGCCAGGGTGTACCCAGCATGGGACAGATCCTGGACAGCGGGCTCCAACCTACATCAGCCCCAGGCCAGAGCAGCACGGGGTGCAGAGGCGAATGGGGCCAGTTGCCCCCCACGCTGCTCACCCATGCAGGGGCCAGCACAGGTGCACACATCAGCTGGCACCGTTGGGGACACATATTCAAGCCCATGGCTGCTGGGACCCAGGTACAGGGTCTGGCTCCGCATGGGCTGAGCTGAATGCTATACCCGGGAGCACCCAGGCAGCAGGGAGAGGAGCAGGACCGGCTCCCACCCTGCTGTGGGTGCTGAGGGTGCTCTCAGGCCTTTGGGGACAGAGGTGCAGGTCCCCACTTTAGCCAAGCTCACATGGCCAGCGCTCAGACATGCTTCAGCCCTGCCGGGGTCCTGCACCCTGTGAGGCTGCACGGACATGGGGAGCCCAGGCTGGACACAGGGTGTGCACAGGCAGGACCCTGCAGTGGGACCCCGGTGCACCCAGGACACGGGGCGGGCACTGTGCCTGCAGCCTGGCAAGCAGGTGGGTGGAGATGGATCGCGTGCGACGGGCTGGGGATAATTCACTGCTCCAGAGGAGAGAAATCCTCCACCTGGAAAGGAATCTGCCCCCCTCCGCCCACAGCCCAGGAGGCTGCAGGGCCCGGAGGGGCAGGGAGGGGTGTGCAGGTGGGCTGCTGCACTGTGAGCCTGCACAGGCAGGGCGGGCAGCCCCCCTTGCTGGGGCAGGGCACCGGCAGTGCCGTTGTACCTGACCGGGACCCCTCTGCCCCACGGACGCGAGTCGGGACGCACCAGTGGGATGCTGGGGAGGAAGCCAGGGTCGGTGCCGGCTGCTCACCCACCCTGCAGCTGCACATGCACACCCGCCACAGCCAGCACGGTCCCTATGCCGGGGGCACAGGCTGGGGTGAGCTGGAGGGCGCTTCCTGATCCCAGTGGCCACCGGCTACCAACAGCCTGGCGGCTCCCATCCCTGCATATGGGTGAGAGGGTGATCTGGGCGGGGTGCAGAGAGATGCCCCAGCAAGGAGCGGTACATGCACAGCTGTGGGAAAAGACTGTGCCAGGCAGTGCCGAAAGGGCTGGGAGCTGGAGCGGCTCGAGGACTCGTGGGGATCGTATAGCCTGCGTGCCCCAGCCCATCACCACTGCGTTAGGGAAGCCGGCTGCGTGGCAGGCCCTGGCATGAAGAAGCGTCTTTGCTGAACACTTCTCTTGTCTTAGCATCTCCCAGGGGATGCAGTGTGTTCCCCTGCGGGTGTCCCGGCCCTGGGGCTGCCAAGTGCGCACAGACACGTGTGTGCGTGTACACATATGTATGAGCATGAGCATATCAACTGTGCATGTGACACATCTTCAGTTGAGGCTAATTAGTGAGCTAATCAGCAAGCAACCTTCCCCCGTTGGCTTTCTGGGGACAGCAAAGGAGACAAGGGAGGATCAGTGGGGACACAGGTCACCCCCCAGCATCCCTCCCAGCTGCCCTTGAGCCACAAGCGGCCTCACACCAGGGTCAGGGATAGATGTCTCCTGGGAGGGAGCTGGGGGGTCTTTCCCCATCTTCAGCCAGGTACCCCCATCCCTGTCCCCCCATCCCCAGCTCCCTGCCTCCCTTGGGAACAGGCTGAGTTCCTGAGGACAATGGGCCAGCGAGGATGCTGGAGCAGGCTGCTGGGCTGGGGGAGGTTGATGCTGAGCCTGGCCCCGAGCAGCTTGGTGACCTCAGCTCCCCAGGGCAGACGGACACACCGGGGGGCACAGGGACACCCCACTGAGCCAAGGGCACGTGTGGCCATGCCAAGCAGCCTGCCTGCAGCGGGCAGGACTGCGGCATCGTGCGTGGTCCTCTTCCCGGCGCAGCTGCCCTCCCCTGGCAGTCCCCGTGTCGCCCCGCCATCCTGCCCCGCACAAACATTCCCTCACTCCCGGCCACAGTAAATATTGTTGCAGGGCAAACAGTGAATCAGCCCCCTTTGTTTGAGTGCTGCTGGCAGCCTCAGCTTGTTCGACTGCTGTTTAATGACCCTCCAGTTGTGTACCCTGGAGCTACTCATTAACCCCGGGCTGCAGATGGTGAAGAGGACAGATCCGAGCCAGGAACAGTTTGCCAGTGCTGGGGACCAGCTCCAGGCAAATTCTGGCGACCTTTTACCAGGTGCCGACGTGCCAGAGGTTTTCCCTCACACCTCTGCAAGGTGCGGCCAACCTGCTGTCTGCCCAGCATGCCTGCAGCCCCACAGCCATGCCACAGCACGGCATGGCACAGCTCAGTGGAGCTTTGCTCAAGGCAGCATCCCCTTCCGAGCATGTGCCCCCAGCTCAGCCCATGTTCCTGGCACAGCTATGGGTCGCAGAGGAGCTGCTGACTCTCACAGAGTGATGTTCAAGCCCCTGTATGTGGCAGGAGGGTTGGAGAGTCCCCACGCTGGGAGCCGTGCAGCGGGGGGCTGTGCAGCACCGCTTGGGCAGGTTGGTTAGGGTCGGATGGAAGTGAGCAATGGGAGACCCTGAGAGGTACAAGGTGTGGGATAGGGGCTGGAAATGGGCAGTCCAGGAAGGACTGGGAGGAACTGGCCAAAAGCGTGGCCCAGAGTACAGAGATAGGGGCAAGTGGGGGCACAGAGCTGCTGCTCTGGCCTTGATGCCATCCCACGGGATGCACATCCTACAGAAAGCCCTCATTCCTAGAGGGCACCCACAGAGCCCCAGAGCTCCCCACCGGCGGGGCTGGGAGGGGACAAATGTACCCGGGTGTGCACGGGCTGGTGCCAGCATAGGTTGGCTCCACAGAAGCGGTGCTGGGACACTCATGGTGGGCAGGCAGGGGCGGGGCTGGGGCAGCCCGTGGGCGCTGGACCCACGGGAGCCTCCTGCCAGCACCATGGGGCTGCTCCTGGCCCTCTGCCTGGTTCTCACCTCCCATTCACATGGCCCTGGCTCCGCCCCAGCACCTCCAGCTCCACCCCACATTGTAGTCTGGTTCCTCCCCCTATTGTGGTCCTGGCCCTGCCCCTCATTGTGGCTCTGGCCCTGCCCCACGGTGGCCCCATGGTGGCCTGTCTCCCAAGGGGCAGTGCCAGCTCATCCCCGGGGACTCCCCACACACCAGCTCTGGGGCTCGGCCAGCAGTGCCTCAGGGTCCCCAGGGCCACAGCAGTGGTGGCACAGGTCCCCAGGGCCAGGCAGGTGGTGCCCCACACCAGTAACCATGGGTGCCAGCCCCACTGCCCCCTGTCCCCATGCAAACGTGTTCCCAGAGCACCAGGCAAACAGGGCTGGTGGCAGGGACAGCACAGGGCCTGGGGCCATCCCTGCTCCCACAGAGTCAACATCTCCAGAGGGGCAACAGCGGCTGCTGGACCTTTTCCCCTGAGGGCCTGGTGGGATCGAGGCAGGGCTGTGCCATGGGGCAGGACCCTGTCCCCCATCCCCATCAGGCAGCGCAGGACCCGGCTGTGCTGCTGGCAGAGGGGACAGCCTGGGGAGGACTGTGGAGACTGCGCAGGGTGCCCGGCATGCTGGCGTGAGGCTGCCAGGAAAGCCTCAATAAACATCTAGCCTCTCTGTTTATTTATGACTGAGGATATTTATACCACAAAGTCCTTTAAATTTAGCTGGGGACACACCCAGGCACCATCCAGTGCTGACGGCCATGGGGAGCTCCCGGCACAGCCCGTGTCGGCACTGGTGCACCAGCGGCACCAGATACGCCCCAGGAGCAGCACCCCCAGGACCAGCACCCACCATGGGGTGCGAGGCACAGAAGCACGGCTGTGGGGACGGCGGCGCTTCTCACTGGGGGCAGGATGAGGCTGGCACCCCGGTGGGACTGGGCTCCGGGGGTTGATGGCTCCATGCCCGTGCAGCGAGGATGCCGGTGCCACCGGGGCAGGTCCCCATCTCCCCGACCCCAAAGCACGCTGGGCCACGCCAGCACCTTCCCGTCCCGGTGCTCAGTGCTGTGCTGGGCTGGTTGCGGAGTCAGAAACAACCTTGGGGCTACGTCCCGAAATTATGGCTCAGTCACGGCTGGGCTTGGAGCAGCACCGGCTGCGCCACCCCGGCTCCGCAGGCTTTGACCCCTGTCCCCCTGTCCCTCTGTCCCCCTGTCCCCTCCAGCCGCTGGTCCCGGCCCGGCGGGGCCGTGCCGGAGCCTCCCCGCCCCGCCGCCGCGGTGTCTGCCTCCCTCTGCCGGCAGCGGGGCACGGCTGCTCCCGCTACCGCTCCCTGGCTCTTGGAGCTCCGGGATTCGCAGTCCCTCAGCCCCGGGGCAGCACTCCTGCTGTCCCCTGCCAGCCAGGCCCGCTGCCTCCTTCTTCCCCTCCATCCAGCTTTGGGTGAAATGCGGCATTTTGTTCACACCGCAGCTTCCGGCTGCTCGATGTGTCGCTCTGTCCTCGTCGCTATGGCATCGTCTGCAGAGCTGGGTCTGCAGAGTTTAATCAGCAGTGGCTTGGCATTGCCCCTGCCCCGCGGTGAGGTGCAGAGCAGCCTCCAGGCACCCGCAGGCCTGGCTGCCCCGTGTCCCACGTGGACCCCCTGCGAGGTGCCGTGGGTGCTCACCTGAGCATCCCTCAGCACTTGCAGCCGTGTGCTGTGTGGACGTGCCACTGTGCTCATCTTACCAGACCACTTGCTGGTCTCCCAAGTCTCTTTATCAAGTGAATTCCTTGTCTTGGAAAGGGACCCAATAGCTTTGGACAGGCGAGGTCAAGTTTCCACAAGGCAAAGGCAATGTGAGTTAGGATCCCGACCCGTTCACTCTTTATTAATTAGATCCCATCTCAGTTTCCCCTGTTTCTCCAGGACAGATGTCATGCCCACCAGCCTGTGATAGCCCTTGACAGCTAAGACAGCCCCACGTTCTCCCATAAATATGCTGCGCCTCATCCCACTCTGACACTGAGCCTTTCACCTCCAGCTTGTCCTAAAATCCCTGCCTCCTGGACCAAAAAAAGTCGTAAACAACTCTGTCTCTGACAAGTGGGAGCTCAGGGCTGGCCAGCCTGAACAGGGTCTGCATGCCCATCAACCCAGCATCCCACCCCACAGGGACCACACACCTGGGTGCTCCCCTGGCCTTGGCCATCCCTCCCAGCCTTTTGCAGCTGTCCCCTCTGTCCCCTGCTTCCCTTACTGCTGCCAAGTCACATTAAGAGCTGCAAAGCCGCACGGCAGGGCCGGCCAGGGTGCGTGTCCTGGGGACAGGCAGCTCTGTGTGGCAGAGCCTGGCCATGCCCGAAGGCTGCCTGTCCCTGCCCCTGTCCCCGGGCATTCCAGGGCTTGTTTTCCGGCTCGGGGACGATCTCAGCAGCCCAGGGCAGGGATATCTGGATTTTATCTTCTGTGAACGGCTCCGAAGGGACCCGCCTCCCAGCTGTCCGTGTGGAGCTCCTGCAAGCGCTCCCCAGGGACACACGAGCCATTCTGGGGACGATAGGTGCCCGCTGCAGGGGAGCACCGGCACACACGAAGCGTGGGGCACCCTAGGAAGAGACAGCCCCTGTCTCTGCCAGCAGCGGGGGCACAGGGGACCCACGCCGGGCTGTCCCCACTGCCCATGGGGGACTATCCCCGAGTGTGCCGCAGGAGCCAGCCAGGATCCGGCCCCGGCTGCTTTGCCGGCGGCTGCAGTGAGCGGCAGCTGGCCGCAGAGGGAGCCCGGCCCCTTCCCAGCCCTCCCGGCGCGGGGGGAAGCCCTGGCACCCGGCCCTCCTCCTCCATCGCCTCGGTCAGGCCGGCAGCTCTCCTCCGAGCTCCGGCCCCTCGGCCCGTGAGATGAGAGTGTGGGTTCTCAGCACCCGCCAGGTCCCCCGGAGTGCCCTCTGCAGAGGGTGGCGAGCTGCAGGTCGGGCCGGCAGAGGGGTGACCCCCACCCCGGCACGGTTGGGTCCCACCATGCGGTGTCCGTGCGATGCCCCTGCCTCCATCCCTCCGGACCTGTGCTGGGGAGACCCCCCCCAGCCACTTAGGTGTTCCCCAGCACTCGTGTCTGGCTGTGCCTGCAGGCAGCAGCCGTAGCACCCACTCATCTCCACCAGCACCAGGAATTTTACCCATCCTGGGGTCCATGGACTTCAACCGTCAAGCCCTCCAGCCACCCCCTCCCGTTCTGGCACCCCCACTCCAAACATAGCTGGTGTTTATTTTGCACCAGGGCACGCTGGTTTGTTACAATCCCAGCGAGAAAGGCACTCAGACTCTTTAAGTATAATTTAAAATGCTATTTATTAGAGCTTCCACTATAGAGAGACTACTATAGATAACCTTAGATCCCTTCAGATGCTGGGAACCCTGAGCAGTGCAGCATCGAACTGACCTCCGATCCATGTGCAGCACATCATGCAGACCCCGTCGGTGGAAAGGGTTATCCCACTGTGGTCATTTGAGTTAATATTGAATTTTCTTAGAGGAAAACAGCTCTATTCATCATTTCTACTGCCAAAAAGAAAGATGTTCACATGAGCACTTCTTGCTGCTGTTTTAGATAAAGACACAGATATACAGCCTGGCTTTTAACCCGGCTGAGCTTACCCCGCAGCCAAGGGATGTCCGCAGCACAGGTCTGGGCCTGCTCAGCTTGCTGTTACGCGGGTCACTAACTCCTCGGCGTACTATGGTCTCCTGGCCAGGACCACGGCAGCACCCTGGCTGGAGCGGAGTGGCAGAGCTGAATGGAGCTGTGCTATTTCCACACCATCACTGCATTCCCCACACTGCCACGCTCCAGCCCTGGGGACACTTGGCTGAATTCCCCGCAGGAAATTTCAGCAGTGGTCAGAGGCATGACATGGTGGAGGATGGGTGAGGGGACATATCTGCGTGGATGGTTACACCCTGTGCGTGCCCCAAGGGGAACCGAAACCCCTTGTCATGCAGGGTGAAGCACTGCGGGATGAGCTGGCCAGGCAGCACCACATCCTCCTCACTGCCCTCAAAGATGCAGAGGAGAGGGGCTTGGGGGCTGTCCCCAAGGACCTGCATCAGAAAATGTCATATTTGAGCAAGTGCCAGCTGCTGCTTCACCAGGCTGGTGCAGCCGTTGTCCCCTGTTCCTCACCCCCATGCGCTCTTTGTAGGAGAGCCACAACCCCACAACCCCAATCATGCACCGGCGTGATTTACGCCTGGCCACCTGCCTGCCCATCACTCCCCAGGGACACAGCACCAGCCCCAGGCAGGGCAGCAACATGACCCCCTTCTGCTAGGGCCCAAGAGCCGGCTGGCCAGGCTAGGAAGGGGGACCTGGCGACAGAGAGATGCGAGCCTGGTCCCTGCGTGTGGCTGGCTTGTGGTGTGGCAGGGACAGGGGTGGGGGGGCACCCTGCGGCGTGTGGCTGGCCGCCAAGTTGCAACAGGAACTGAGAGGAGCTCTGCGAGCCCTGCCCAGCCTCTGGGTACTCGCTGTCCCCGTCCGGGGAGCAAAGATGGGTTTGCAGAGCCCCAGGGCTGCAGCCACACCCCCTCCCTGGGCAGAGCACCCATGGGTGCACCGAGGCAGGGTGGTGCTCGGGGGAGACAGTCCCTGGGGTGATGCTTGTCCCAACTGGGGGTGATCAGCGGCCAGCAGCCCGTGGGCAGTGGGCTGAGTGCTGCAGCAGGATGGCAGCCGCCTCCAGCTGCTCCAGGTCCGTGGGGCGCTGTCATGGGATAGCTCCCAGTGGCCGAGCAGCAGGGGGAGTGGGGACAGCTATTTTGGGCAGCCTAAGGCACCCCAGCTGTCATGCTCACTGCAGCACAGAGCCTGTGCCAGGGCAGGGACCTGGGTGCTGCCCTGGGAAGCGTTAGGGGAGGTGCATGTGCTTCCCATGGGGTTCCCAGCACCCTGCTGCTTCCTGCACCCAGAGGTGAGCCATGTCCCAGGGACAAGACAGCCCAGTGTAGAGCCGACATGGGTGATGCTGAATCCATCCAGATGGCTCCGTGCCTCCCAGCCAGCTGTGACCAGGCCAGAGGGAGGAACAACAGCCTCAGGACCTGCAGCCAAAATATGAGCTGCCAGCAATGGAGCCCTTGTCTGTGCCCAGGGCTGTGCCTGCTGGCTACACGCGTCCGCAGTGTGAAACATGAGCCTTGCGCTGCAAGCTGGGTGCCGTGTGTGCCGCCGAGGTGGGCTGTGGGGAGGGCAGTGCCGGGCAGCGCGGGGGCCCAGCTTCATCCCCAGCAGCCGCTGGCCGCGGGGCACTGCAGGTTTGCCCATGCATCTCGCTGCCCATCCAAGCCAGAGCTTCTCCCAGGCTGGCTGGATCCTCCACGAGGGACTTTTCCCAGGAGACTAGCAGGCACTGGAGTGGAAAGTCCCCAGGAGCTGTGCCCGTGCTGCTGGGGACGCAGATCCCTGTGGCCGGGAGCAACGATGCCTGCGGCGCCTCCTCCCCTCCCTGACACCACTCGCCTGCCCTGGCACTTGTCCAGGCCGCAGCGCTCAGCCGAAGCCTGGAGCCGGAGGCGGTGTGAGCTGTTGGCAAAGCCTGGGGCAGGGGCACGGCAGGGCCCGGGGCGGAGCCGAGCCTGGGGCTGGGTGAGGGGCAGCTCTTGGCACAGCAGGGACAGGGGTCCCGGGATGCAGGGGAGTGCCAGGGCAGGAGCATGGCACTGCCATACGGATTTGCAAGCATGCCAGGTCTTTGCTGGGGAGCAAGGTGGCTCTCACAAGGTGGCTTCAAATTGCTGGCAAATCAAGGACAATTTTGGGGACTTTCCAAGAGCTACGATACTATTGCAGGAGCCATAGGGTGGGAGAGGATGTGCTGTCGTGGACCAGTTCCTCTCCCCATGTGCTGGGCAGGATGAGGAGGACATGCAGGGAAGAAAAGAAAGATGGGAAAGCTGGAAGGGCAAAACAGGAGCTGGTGGCTCTTGCCTGGAGCTTCCCCTGCCGCATTGACGGGTCCTTCCTGATAATGCAGGGGCAGCTGAGCCACCCCCAGAGCAGGCACATCCAGCCTGTGTGGGGACTTCTACCTCCATCCCCCCATCCTGGTGGGAGAGGGTGTGCCCTGCCAGCCTGCTCCCTGTCCAGGCTCCAGTGGTCAGATGGGAAGCTGGGGGACCAGGATGAGGGTCACCCCAGAGTGTGTGGTTCCCCCGTCTCTGCAGCTCCCCAGGCAGCCTGGTCCCCTTTGGGGCTGGCCCGCAGCCTGGGGAGCTGGGATTTACTTCCGAGAAGCTGGTTTAAAAGAAAACGGGTGATTTTGGGGAAGTACCATCATGCCAATGATGAACTTTGCCCTCCCCCTGCCTCCCACCCCGGGACACGTGCATGCACTGGCAGCGTGAACCAGGGCGGGGAGGACAGGGAGCCCTGGCTCTGCTCGCAGCATCCTGCTGACAGGGAGACCTCGGGGCCACATCCAGACCTGGCAGTGCTGGGGGTCACAGCGCTCAGGAAGCAGGTTGGGACACAACCCTGGGGTCCCTCCATGGAGGTGCACAGCCAGCCCCCGTGCTGGGCACGTGGGGGGGCAACATTAAATCCTGCTGTATTTGGTGTACCCCCAAGCTCTGGACCACGCCAGGGCTCCAAGCACTTGGGGATCCCCACAGCCCCGTGCCGCCAGCCTGGCACATGGGAAATCTCCGGAGGCTGCTGGCATTTCGGCTGGCCCAGCCCTCTCAGGTGCTGGGAGCTGGCGTTTCCTCCCCACCCTTCACCCCTCTGGATCCCTGCCCGCGTTTGCCCGCGATTTCCCAGGCAGCAGCACCCATGGAGATGGGAGAGGGAGAGGCCATGCTGCTGAGGCAGCGATGCCACCCTCATGCCGACACTTGTCCCCCACGGAGATGCCACAGCCACCATGAGGTCACTTCACCTGCCTGCAGCGGGGGAAGCTGCTGGCCCCACAGATTTGAATGGCATCAGGGAAGATGTGCTCTGGCATCACCCCCACCACCCTGCGGGGACTTGGGGAACACTATGACACCTGCCAGCCTCGAGGAGGGATAGTGAGGAGGGAAGGACATGGGTCCCCCAAAGTGGGAAATGGGGGGATGATTGCTACCATGTGGGGAGAGATGGGTGAAGGGGGCACGAGCACAGACTGGAGGCTCGCACCCATCCCACATCCCTTTGGCACTGCAGCCTCCCACCCCATGGACCACGTTTGGCCTCTGCCCCTGCTGTGGCTCTGGGCACCATGAGACCCTGGGGAAGTCCTGACCGGCGCGCAGGACCGTGGCCAAAGCCACGGGTGCACGAAGTGCCCAGGCTGCTGGGGAGGAGGCATTTCCACCCAGGTGCAGGGTGCTGCAAGGGCACTGCAGCATCTCAGAGGCTGCACGGGGCCAGGAGCAGCCCCTCCCTGACCTGCCGGGGGCTGCGGGGCCCCTCCTCCTGTTTCCCGACGTGGAGACATTGGAGAGCGCACAGAGGAGACGCACAGAAAGGGAGCGAGACCCTGAGGAGGGGAATTGAAAGCATGAGTTTCATCCCTGGAAATCCATCCCTTGAAGGTCAAGTCTGCAACTCTGCAGCTGGCAGCTCCTCTCCAAAGCCCAGACCCTGGGGCAGGGGTGTGGGTTGCAGCCGGGTTCCAGCTCTGACGCAGGACGCTGGGCGTGGGATGCTGGATTTGGGATGTGGGGTGTGGATGCTGGATTCAGGTTCTGGGTGCCAGATTTGGGCTGCAGGGTGGGGTGTGAGGCCATGTGCAGCCAGGAGCAAGGGTACTAGCGAGCAAGCTGGCTCCTGGTGCAGAGCAGCCTTGCGCAGGTGCTGGGAGGGAGTGGGAGGACCTGAGCACCCGCCAGTTTTGCTGCTTGCCTTCCACTTCCTGCTGTGGGTGTCCTGACTCTGGCTTTACCACACTTGCGAAACAAAAGTGTCAGCACATGAGTACACTGGCACCAGCTCCCAACCTGCAGCCCAGCACACTGGCGAGTCTGCAGCGGTGGGGCCTGCAGTAGCTGGCCAGACACCCCTGGGGCACCCACCCTATCGCTGCCCCCAGTTCCATCCACCCCATCCCATGCTGAGGATTTCCTTAACCAGGCGGCAACCCCCAAGGACAACAGGGATCCATGAAGAGGGATGCTCTCCAAGTCGGCTGGAGCACCAGGGGGTCAGCCCTGGCATGGGCTGCGGAGGCGGAAAGGACCAGAGAGCACCCAATGGGATGTGGGAAGGGCTGTGCTGTTGGTGGACTTGGGGTGCTGGGCTGTGGGGCGCAGGGCCCCTGCTGCACCCCTGCCACGCTCCCCACAGCTGCCCCGAGGCCCCGGTGTGCAGCACGCCCTGGGAGCTGAGAGGGATCCAGGGGACAGGCCAGGGTGCCGGGGTGCAGGCACCCGTCCCGGCATGCGGGAAGCCCAGCAGGAAGGGGTGGGGAGGGGAGGGGAGGGGAGGGGAGGGGAAGGGAGGGGAGGGGAGGCCTTGGCGCACCCGTCATGTATTACTGGAAACATCTGGCCTGGGCTGCGGGGGCGTGTGCTGGCTGCACACGCATGTGCACACATACACATGGGTATGGGGACGCACACATGCACATATGTATTTATGGGTTTGTGTATACCAGTACGTGCATCCACACCTGTGTACACTCATGTTCACGTGTGCATACGTACCCATACATGTGTACACATACATACACGGGCACGGAGGTCTGCACACACATGTAGATGCCCACATACACATCTATGCATATAGATACAGACATGTACACTTATGTGTGTACACACATGTACACGCACACCTAAATACACAGGTATATATGCACAGATTTGCACGCATACGGGTGTGTGTACGCGTGCCAGCAATCACACTTGCTGCAGCATGCACATGCGTGGACATACAGGTGTGTGCGCATGGCCCCCCACACGTGCGACAGACACGTGCACACACACACGTGCGCACACATGCGCACACATGCACACGTGTACGAGTCACACTAACCGCGCGCGTCCTGGCCGGAGCCTGCGGCCATCCCCCTGCCCGGGTTCGTCACGGGGCTGCGCCCTGGCAGTGTGAGGCTGTGCGTGCGCATGCTGCGTGCGGGTGTTCCTCCGTGTGTGCCCGTGGGTGTGAAAACATGCGTGTGCGGATGCATGTGTGCCCCGTAGGAGCCTGTGTGTGACCATATGTCCTATATATGTCCACGTGTGTCATGTGCCCGTGCAAGCCTGCATGTGCCCCTGGGTGTCCACGTGCCTGTGGGCTGCGTGCGGGCTGCGAGTGCCCACGTGCGCCAAGCATGCCACGCTTGTGCCCAAGCGTGCCAAGTGCATAGTGTGCCCGTGTGCCCACGCGTGCCCACGCGTGCCTGTGCACGCCCGTGCGTGCAGCGTGCCCATAGGTGCCCGCGTGTGCCCATGTGTACCACGTGCGCCCACGTGTGCCGTGTGCGCTCTCGCCCCGCGGGTGCCCGCGGTGCCCGGCGGTGCCCGCGCCCCCGCTGCGGGTGCGGGTGCCGGAGCGGGGCGCTGGGGAGCGCGGCGGTTCGGGGGGCGGAGCGCGGCGGCGGGGGCGAGAGGCGGCGCCAGCCCCCACCGACCTCCAAACTTTCATTAACTCGGCGGCACCGGCGGCGGCGGCGGCGCCGGGCCTGGCACGGCAGCGGTACGGGTACCGGACCGGGCGGCGCTGGCGCGGCGGGAGGGGCCGGGCGGCGGCATGGGCACGGTAAGGGGCGCGCACCTCCGCCGGCACCGGGTGCCCGGCCCGGCCGGCAGCCGCGGGAGCACCGGGGCGGGGGAGTGGGGGGGGGGGGCTGCCGGGGAGGGGCGACGAGGGGCTCCGGGGAGGCAGGGCCGGGGACATCGGGAGCGGCACCGGGAGCGGCCACCCGCCAGGACGGCGGCGGGAGCGGGATGCGGGGCGGTACCGCATCTGTTGCTCTCCCGGCGCGGCGGCGCGGTACCGGGGGAGCGCGGGGGCGCGGCGGGCGGAGCGGGGCCGCCCGCCGCTGCACCCGGGGGGGGCGGCGGGGACCGGGGCGGCCCGGCCCGGTGGCGGGGCGGGGGGGCTGGCGGTAATTTTCCACGGGCATGTGCCGGGGCGGGGCGGCGGAGCAGCCACCACGTGGCGGCTGATGTAACCGGGCCCCCCCGCCGCCGCCGTGCTGCACCGGGCGGCCGCGGCGGGGGGGTGCCGGGCGGCGGGCGCTCGGGGGGGAAAGGGCGGCGGCAGACCGGCCCGCTGCCCGCCCCCCGTGGGTACCGGGAATCCCCGGCTGCGGCGGGCCCGGCGGATGCTGGCGGAGGAAATGGCCTCGCAGGTGGCAGCGGACGAGGGCGGGGGGCTTCATCCTGCGGCCGGGCATCCGTGGCCTTCCCCTGGGTGCCGTGGGCTGCCTCCCCCGCCGAGGTGTGACACCCCATCCGGGAGCCCCCGTGGGTGCCCGGGTGTCCCTACTTCCACGGTGCCACCCGTCCCGTCTCTAGGTACGAGCCGCCCTGCCCTCCGAGCTGTCATGGCATCCCGCAGCGCTGGGAGAGCCGCTCCGTAGCAGCCGGGGAATGCCGCAGCCTCGGGCATCCCTGCATCCATCCCGCTGCCGCCCCACACCTGGCTGGGCGCTTGCCTCCTTGCCAGGCTGGGAGCCAAAGCCAGCAGCATCTTGGCAGGCACGCAGCCTTATCAGCGCCTAGCAGATCCCAGGGGCAGCGACGGGCCGTCCCCTTGGGTGCTCTCCCCTCCAGGGACAGAAGATGAGTCCCCAGGCTGAATTCAGGGCCACAGGGCGGGCAGCTTTTGGCTGGCTGGGGATAGGTGTGCGGTGGGGAGGATGTCCAGCTGCTGGCCCTGTGCCTCCCGCCTCTGAGAGGTCCCCGTGGCACGCAAGGAGCAGGGCTTGTCGTCCTCCCCTCGCAGTGACGACATCTCAGCTCCTCTTGGAAATGCAGCTGCCCCTGGGGAGGGGTTTGGTGGTGGGACACCGTATCTGCTGGCAGCAGCCTGCCTGCGCTGGAGGGGCTGTGGCCAGGGCTGGGCGCTCGCCCCGCATCCCCCAGCCTCCTGCCCTTTATCTCTGCCACCCATGCTCCCTCCCTACAGCTTCAGGGCCTTGTGCCCCTCTGCTGATCGCTCCGTACCCACAGTGGCCTGGGGACCGGCCCTGGGGTGCTTGGCCGGTGGTGGTGGCGGTGGTTGGGGACCCTTGATGCGAGTCGGGGGTCTTTCCCCAGCCAGCAAGGGCACTGAGTGCTGGTGTGGGATCTGCAAACACCGGTGCTGTCACACAGACAAGCAAACTGGTGTTTTGCAAGAGCGGCTGTCCCTCTCGGCGAGGTCAGGCCCCAGTGCTCCCCTGGGGCCTCCAGCAGCCCCGGGCTGGGGCAGAGGTAAGGGCAGGCGAGGCAGCTGCCCTTGCCCTGTCCAGCAGCACCTAGCGCTTGGCAGAGCCCAGCAGCTCGGCCCCCCTGCGCTGCACGTGCACGCAATGCACCGGGGCAGAAGGCAATCGTTTCCCATCTGTGTCCTGCGCGGCAGCTGAGCCCTGAGCTGGCCCCGCTCAGCGCCCAGTCCCGGCGCTGCCGTGTGCCGCAGCCACTTCGGCTCCAGCTCTCACTGGGGGAGAGCTCGCGGGGCCCCCATTCCTACCCGTGGCCCCCGACGCCCACCCACCGGGAGGCCAGCAGCCAGCTGCCCGCAAGGTCGTCTGTCCACACCGGGTAAATCTTTAACTGCTTCTTGGGAAACACCTGGGAGCAGCCGCTCGTGTGGGTGCCAGGGGGTTCGGAGATGCCGGATGGGGGGGCAGCCACCAGGAAGGGACCCCGCCGCCAGCCCACCCGGCCCCAGGCCCTGTGTCCTCCGCCAGCCCCGCTCCTGTGCGCCCTGTGGGCAGGTAGAGGGGAGCAACCCGCCTGGCATGGCCCCTGGTTCCGGGAGGGAGGGGGAGGCCCGGGGCGGGGACGTGCCCACCCCACCACTCACGTCTCTCTTGGTGTCTCTCCCTTCTGCCCAGCTTGCTCTGACGGTGGATTGAAGTGCACCAGTGCTGGTGCGGCAGCCAGCAGGACAGAGAGCGCAGGCGAGGGACCCTGCGGCGGGCAGCTGGCACCGCGCTCCAGCCTCCAGGGATGGCCGATAAGTGCAGTGAGGGGCTGCTGGTAAGTGCCGGGGCACGGGGAGCGGGCTGGTGTGGGCACCTGCTGCAGGGACCCGCAGCACCCGGCGCAGGGAGCAGGACACTGGGGCTCCTGTAAGGCTTGGTGCCCCCCGGGACCCCTGGCCAGGCTTGTGCCACCGGGGTGCTCCCCCAGCATGATGCCCGTGGGGCAGATGCCGGCCACTGCTCGCCCTGAGCCTGCTGTCTGTGAGGCTCCCTTGGTGCGGTGTCTCGCCGTGCCTGGAGATGCTATCGCCCGCCTCAGGCACTCTGCCTAGCCTTATCACCTGCCCCAGCTCTCCGGGTGGGTGGCGAAGGCTGGAAAGCCCAAGCTGGGCGGCTCCTCTCCCTGCTCTCAGTAAGGGGCATGGGTGCCCCTCTGTGCTGGGTGCCCCCTGAGGGCATGGTGTGGGGCTGCTTCCCCTCTGCCTCCACCCGGCAGGCTCTACTGGACTGGGCTGGTAGGATGGTGCGTGGGCAGAGCTGGGTGTTTCCAGGCATCGATGCAGTGCCCGACCCTCCGTCCTTGCAAGCGGTGTGTTGTGGGGTGCTGTGCTGCTCTGTGCTCGCCTGCGCTGGGGAGGGCTGCAGTGCCCTGGGCGGATGCAGGATATGCCTGGCACGTGTCCTCCTTGGAGGGCTGCAACGGCCCCATGCTTGTGGCGGCTCTGCCGTGCAGCGAGCGGTTTGGGAGCCCCGAGCTCGCCTTCCCGTGCCGGGCTGCTGCGCTGCGCCTGGCAGGTGAGCCCAGGCTGGGCTTGGCTCTTCCCTTTTTCCTGACGGATGGAAGCTGAACACCGGGGCTGACACGATTGCTGGGCCCTCCCCTTCCCGGGGGGCTTCCCGAAATAGCTGCACGCTCCAGCCAGAGGGCCTGGAGCCAGGACTTCCCTGGGAAGCCGAGAGCCAGGGGAGCGGCGTGCCCAGCAGGCGCTTTCAGCACGCTCGCGTGCACATGGCTCCTCCGCTTGCGTGTCCCAGCGTGGGCTCGCTGGCTGTGCCTGCAGTGGGGAGCCAGCGCCTGTCCTGCCCGCAGCGGGCAGCATGGAGGGGTCAGGGCGGCCGGTGGGATGGGAAGGCAGGAGAAGGCCTTGGCTGGGAATGGGGATGTATCCAGGCTCGATCAGGGGTCTGTCATGGGGACGTGCTCCTGCACGTATGGGGCGCTCGCTGTGGCTTCATGCTGCCACTGCGTCCTTGCCCTGGCCGGCGCAGCCAGCATCGCACTGGGGTGAGGGCTGAGCCTGGCACCTGCGGCAGGGAGACAGGCATGGGAGCGCCCACTTGCTCCCAGTCAATCTTTAACTCACTTCTTGGAAGTACCTGACCAATCCATGCTGGGGCCAGAGTGTGCAGAGAGGTGGGGACGGGTGGGGGACCATGGGGTCTGGCACGTGCTGTGCTGGCCGCCCTGGCTTGCAGCCCTCTGCCCGGGGCTCCCCTGTTTGCGGGGCTGAGAAGACACCTGTGCACGGGGGTGCTGGTGTGGGGGCTGCGGGAGGAAGGCAGGTCCCCGTGAGAGCATCCCTGCTCCCGGAGCATCCCTGCTCCTGGAGCATCCCTGTGCTGCACCAGCTGCCAGAGCCTCGGGAGGAGCTGCGGCAGGATGGGTGCTGGCTGCTGAGCTGCCTGGGTCACTGGGGAAGGGAGCTAATCTCCCTGGCCTGCCTCCAGGGCCCTGCCAGTCACCTGGTAAAGCGCTGTGCCTGCCTGTCCTCTCATCCCTGCCTGCAGGTGCAGATCCTGCCTCCCCAGCCTGGCTGGGATCCCACAGCACAGCCCCTGCCCAGGGGTGTGTGTGCAGCCCCAGGACCGGGTGGGTTTGTGGTGAAGCTTGGGGTGCCCACTGTGCCCAGCCTGGGGAGGGACAGCAGTGATAGTGGCAGCCGCTGGGCGATGTGCAGCTGTGCCTCAGTTTCCCCACCTGTGAGCTAGGGCCTGCGCCCTCCCGTCAGTCCCGGCGTGACAAGGGTGCCGTCTCCTGCTTTTGCAGGCTCTGCATTTTGTGGACGTCCCTGAGAAGTGCTGCGTGCTCACTCCAAAATCACAGGCAGGAGGGCGGGCAGTGCCCCTCCACCCCTCCAAACCCTGCAGACGCTGTGGTGGCGGGTGCCCAACCTGGCGCTGGGGTGCAGGGCAGCTCCAGGGGCTGGATCACAGTCCCTGTGTGGCCGGGCAGGGGGGTCCCCATGGGGCCACAGAGGAACAGGGAGGGTCTGACAGCCTCTCCCTCCCCGGCCTTTAAGGACATTTTGTTTTGTCCTCCCCAGGGCGCTTTGTTTGGGTTCCAGCAGTGCCAGCGGCTCCTGACTCCCAGGGCTGCCTTGCTGGCACGGATCAGCAGTGTTCGGCTGTGGGGTGCTTGCCTCAGGTGGGCTTCTGCCGTTGCCCCAGCCCACCCTGGGTGGACACTGGGGTGCCGCTCCCGCCATGCTGCCCGGGGGTTGAGGGCTGGGGGAGCCCTGCCTGTCCCAGGCACCCCCAGCAGCCTGGTGCCGCTGGCTGCGGGCAGGGGGGCCAGCGGAGCTGCAGAAGTGGCTCTTGGCTGCGGGAGCCCTTCCTGGAATACCAAGGGGCAGCGATGGGGGGGCCGGTGGGGGATTTTTCTGCCTGAATGCCCTGGGCGAATCATGTCCGCCCTGGGAGAATGGGGCTGGAGAAAGGCAGCCCTGGCGGGAAGCACCCGGCTAGGGGATGGTGGCACCAGGGCAGGTCCCTGGGCATCCTCCCTGCTCCGGGCACCCTGCAGCCCTGCTCGGGGACAGGGTGACGGGGGCTGGAAGACCAATGGCCATCCCCGATACGCCCGTTGCCCGTGCCTCTAGTTCAGCCCCAGCACGACCAGCCAGCTGGGGTGGGGACCGGGGTCTCAGGGGAGGTGAGGGTCCCGCTGCATGCCCTTCGTTTCCAGCAGCATGTCCCTGTGGGGCTGGCAGTCCCCTCTGTCTGCTGGCCAGGCTGCCAGGGGAGCAGCGCGGTGCTCCCGTGGGCTGGCGCAGGGCCCGGCATCCCCAGGACGGGGCGGTGGGTCCCGCCGTGCTCAGGCTGCTGCGGGGGCACAGGAGGCAGTGTGCCCGGGGCAGGATGTCTGGCGGTGGCACGCGGGTGGCCAGGGCAAGGTGGTGCAGCTGAACCAGGCCACAGAGGGATGCTTGTGTAGGCTCTTTTTGGGGTGTCGGGGCACAGGAGGTGCTTGGCTGCATGTGGGGCAGGACTGGAGGTGTAAGCTGGGAGGGCTGGGCTGGGGTCGCTGGGGCTGGCACAGCGTGGGGTGGCTCTGGGCTTGCACGTGTCCCGGGGGGCACAGTTGGGTGCTGTTATCTCATGGATGGGGCATGTCCCAAGCTACCGGCTGGCCGGTGCAGGAGGGGACAGGGACAGGCACTGGGTGCCGGTGCGCGGGGGACTGAGTGCCCGCCCCACACATGTGTGCCAAGTGCCCACCCCACACACGTGTGCCGTTCACGTGTGTGCCCGCAGCCGCCGCTGCCCGGACCCCAGATGGTGGCCCAAAAGCATAGGCCCGTCCCCCCGCCCTCGGCGTGCCATCACGCCTCGCTGGCGCCTTGGCCACGCTCCCCAGCTGGGGCGCAGGGCTGGGAGCAGCTGGGGCACCCCGAGCCTGGCTGGGGGGCACCCCGTGCCCACCCTCCTGTGGGACACAGCACCCCACCGGGGTCCCACCCCACACTGGCAAGGGGGTGAGTGGGGAGGCTGCGGGGTGCCCCGGTGGCAGGAGGGTCGTGGCACAGCCCTCCTGCCAGCCAGATGGTCCCCCGCGGGGCAGTGACCTTGCAAGGGTTGCCATGGAGACCTCATGATGTCGCCAGCGGTATGACGTCAGAGTGAAGTGTCAGAGTGAAGTAGCATGGCACCAGGCTGGGGATGTGCCAGCAGGCAGGCTTGTCCCTGCGCCCCTGTCCCCCAGCGGGGCCATGCCCGGTCCCCGCAGCCCTCGAGTGCCAGGGGTTGGGGTTGGGCGTGCAGGGCCAGGCGGCTGCGTGGGGATGGGCATAGGGGCAGGAACGCGTGTGTGGGGCTGGGGGGGTTGGGGCATGGGAACGGGGGGCACCGAGGGGACGCAGCCCTCTGCCACGCTCCAAACACAGGTCCCCTGCCCGGCCAGACGGGCAGCGGCGCCCGGGGCGAGGGCAGCGTTGCCTGTCGGAGCGTGCGGAGCTGCGAGCAGCTGGACCCCGCTAATGAGGCCTCATTAAGCAGGACGGGGCTCAGCACGCTGCGCAGCCTGCCCTGCCCGTGCCTGCTACGGGGGGATGCCTGACTCGTGGAGGCACGGCTCGTGGGGGGGAAACTGAGGCACAGGGGTTCCCTGTGGCATGGGGCAACGCGGGGATGGTGCCGGGACGGGTGGTGTGGTGGGGCACCAGTGCCACGGTGGGGCGGGTGGCGAGGGGCCGAGCCTGGCTGGGAGGCGAGCGGGGAGTGGTGCCAAGTGCTGGAGGCAGCGGGCGGGGGGAGGCGGGCGGGTGGCTGCTGCGCCGGAGCCCGAGGTGCCAATGAAGCCGGGGACTCGCCGAGCCGGCCAGCCTGACCCCCCGGATGGCGGCTGTGGGCAGCTGGGCCCCCCCAGACCCCTTCAGCAGGTCAGTGGGGAGTTGAAAGCAGGGGTTTTGGGGCAGAGTGGGGGGCCAGGCTGGATGGCGGCTGTGCCAGCGCCATCCCCCCACCGCCGTGGCTCTCCAAGCCCCTCTGTGCCAGCTCTGGGGCGATGGCTCTGCGGGACCAAGTCACAGCTGCAGCTCTGTGCCGTGGGATGCTAGGGAGGCACCCCCAAGCTCCACAGCCAGGGACATGGGGTGCCCCGGGGCGGGAGGGCACAGTGCAGCACCAAGCCCCTCCATGGCCTCAGCTGTGTTGGGAGCAAGAAGAGATTGCCTGATAATTGTGTGTGTGTTAACTCTGGAACCTACTGATTGCAAGAGGGGTGTACAGCACCCCTTCGCCTTGCTCAGTGCTGGAGGGGCAGAGTCTAGCTAAGACCCCTCCCCTTCTGCCCCCTCCATTTCATGGGCATCAGCAAGCAATGTCAAAGTTTGCCCTGGCCCCCCGTGGCACTCCGGGGCCGAGGCTGGTGCTGCTGCGGGCAGCTGGCAGAGCACATTCAGGGCTGTCACTGGGGCTGGGCAGCCTCCCCGCATTGGGGGGGCTGTGTAGCACTGCGGGGGGGTCCTGCGGTTTGGACATCCCCCTCAGCATTGCATCACCCTGGCCCTGGGAGTGCCCCCTTGCCTGTGCTCCTCCTGGCACTTACGGCTGATGCTGCCACAGCCCGGGCCGTGCCAGGTGCCCGTGCCCCCATGCCATGCCTCTGCCGCACCAGGGCAGGGGCAAACACGGGGCTGGGCACTGCAGAGAGAGGGCAGGGATGGCTGGGATGTGCCGGTGGGGCTGGCAGAGCTGGGCGGGCACGGCAGCCTCTGGCACGGGGCTGGCACTTCTGGGTTCATCACCCCATCTGCCAGGGAGTGTGGGGGCCAATTACAGGGGCACCCCCCCACCGCAGCAGCCAGGAGCTGTGGCTGGACGGGACACCGCTCTCAAAGTTACCCCATTCCTGGGGCACCCTCTCCAAGTCACCCCATTCCTCCATCCCCAGGGACCCCCACCCCAGGCTGGGGTTCCCCTGCCCCAAGTGTCCTGCACCCCACTTCCCTGCCTTGGAAGAGCAGCTATTTTGGCAAATGATGTAATGAGCATTTATTTATACCTTCCGGCAGCCTCTGCCTCGCCCGGCCATGACTGCATCACCATCACCATGGCGAAGAGCAGTGACATCAGGCTGATGACATCAGGGGCTGACTGGTACCCTGCACTGACATTGCAGGAGCAGCCCTGGCACCCCATTAGGAGTCTGGGGAAGGAATTGGGCGTCCCTCACTGGTTCGGGGGGGCTGGATAAGGCTGGTGCCCCATGGAGTGCTTCTGCCGGGCTGAAATACGGCTGAAATATGGCACTCAAACTGTGGGAGCAGTTTGAGTGGGGAAAAAGCGGGGGGAACCATGCTGGAGATGCCTCTCATGGGGACATCCCCTCCCAGCATCAACCCCACCGCTGCCACAAGCTTTCCAGCCATAAATCAGGGCTCCTTCGAGAAGTGGGGGGCATCCGGGCACCCCAGCCAAGCTGTCATTGTGCGAGGCGATGCTGCTTAGCATGAGAAAGCCTCCAGTGCCAGGTGGCGTGATGGATGATGCCTGCTCTGCTGGGCTGGGGAATCTTTGGCCATGTGGCGGGAGGGGGGGTCCCTGGGGAAGGGGGAGGAAGGATGCCCTGGGCACCCCGAACGTCCCCCTTTGGGGGGCTTCCCTCCTGATGTTTGCACCTAAGCCAGGCATCTTTTGGAGCTGCATGGGAGCACATGCATGGAAAACTTGGGGAGTGGGATAAGGACCCTCCCAGAGAGGCTGCATCCTTGCTGGGGGGCAGCTCCCCCTTTGCAGCCCAGCTCTGTCCCATGCCCACAGCAGGGAGGGGGAGGGTCTCATCCTGCCGGACGCCTGGCTTCTCTGTGTCCCCCCCTCTTTTACCATGTGGGGTTGGGAGGGCGGTTAATGAGTGTAAAGGACAGGGTGACCTTCCCAGATTTGGGGAGAGGGGGGGTTGTAGCAAGCTGAGGGGTGAGCACGCAAGCATGTGCGCACGTGCGTGTGCTTTGTGCACACATGGGCACACATGTGGCTGCCCCCTTACTGGGGACAAACATGCCGAAGCCCTGCACCGCAGGAAGCGGGGAGGGGCAGCAGAGGCCTGGCGCTCTTGTTACACTAGTGCTGGGCAGCTCAGAGCTGGGGTGCCCCATCGGGCATGCGGGTGAAGCTGTGCCGGGGTGACCTGAGCAGAGGGGTGGCCCTCTGGCTTTGTGACAGGGATGAGGTCCCCTTCGGGCACTGGGGCTCCAGGCTGAGCTGGGGCCATGCGGTATCGTTCTGTCCCCCCGAGACCCTTTGCCAGGGAGGCTGGAGCATTGCCCCCCCCACACACACACTGGCTGTGCTGCTCATTAGGAGCCTCGTTAGTGCAAGCAGCTTAATCAGAGTCTTCCCAATTGGATCAGCCTGCTGGAGCGGGCAGCGTTCCCCAGTGTGGGCACAGTGCCAGTGTCCCCCTCCCCACCCTGGGAACCCCTTGGCCCTGCTCCTGCTCAGCACCCCAAAATAAGAGCCTCCCCCAGGGGTGCTCCCCCAGCACCTGCGGTTACTGTGAGCTCCTTTCTGGTGGAGCCTTTGCCCATGGGGTCTGGTGTGGGCACCCTGGTGTCCTGGCTGGGCACAACCGGTGTATCCCCCCTATAGCCCTGCCCAAAGCACCCGCCGATCCCCCCATCACCCCCCTCTCCCAGCCCTGCACCCCAGCAGCCCCCCCCGTGGCTCCCGGCGCGTGCAGGCCCCGCTCGCAGCAGATGGCTTTGTTTGGCAGCGCGGTGCCGGAGTCGCCGGGCATCACGTCCCGGCTGTGCCGGCCCTAATCGAATGATACGGTTAGGTGCACCGCGTCTGCCGCCCGCGCCCCGCCGGCGTGAGCAGATCTGAAGCGATGGCTCCCATTTGTGGCCCGCTCACTGCCCATGTCAGCCATCGTGGGGGGCACGTGGGGTGTGTGGGGGGGTGAGTGGGCATGGGAACGGCGTGTCCGTGGTGAGGACGCTGGCACCACAGAGCTCCGGCATCGTCCTAGGGCTGCCGGCACCCCATGCTGCTCCCATAGGGTCATGGGTGCTGTGGGGCCATGGACTGACCAGCACCCTCATCCCATGCACCCATCGCCTGGCCTCGGGTGGGGATGGGAGGGCTCAGGGCACCCATGGCACCCCAAAATGCCATCTGCCCTCAGCCCAACCTGTTGGAGCTCAGCAGCATCCAGGCAGGATATTACTGTGAGCCTGGGGCCACGCTGGGACGGAGCCACGGGGTGATGGGTGCCATCTCCGTCGGGGATGACAGGCGCCCGTCCCTGTTGTTGTTGTCCCTGGTGTGAGCTCGCATTGTGTGGCAGCCTGCACAAAGCGCCCTTTCTTGCCCCCGTCCAGCCCCCCGCCCAGGTCCCCTGCAGTGGGGGATGGCTGGGTGCTGGGGTAGTCCCAGGGGACCCACCTGCACAGGACCCACCCTGTGCTGCCCCGAGCACGGTGCCCTTGCTGGGCGCTGAGCCGGCAGCAGGACCCCAGCTGCAGCAGGGTGCCTTTCCCGGGGTGGCACCCAGCCCCCCACCTGCTCTAGTCACTGCACCCCACTCCCCTTTGAGGGGGGGGCCCTGCTTCACCCCGGGGGTCCCACCATTCCCCCCCAGCCATGGGCAGCGGCCACCCAGCAGGGCCTCTCTTGCTGGGCGCAAGGAGGGGGGGGGCGTGGGAACAGAGGCCCCTTTGTGCTCGGCTGCCCGGACCTGCTTTGTATGAGTTGCAGGCTCTTCCTTCACTGCAGCCGGGCTCCGGGCAGACCTATTCATCGGGGGGGCCGCCACCGCTGCCCTCCCCCCTCCTTGGCACTGCCTGTGCGTGGCAAGGTGGGGGGCTGGCATGGGGGAGGGATGGGGCAGGATGCGGGGGACCACCCGGCCCCACTCGGCGGCCGCTGCCCCTCCGATGGGGCCGGCAGGGGGGTCCCCAGTTGATGTGCCCCACGGCATCTCTCCACAGAACGGCACTGTGCCCGGGGAGCGGGGCAAGCAGGACAAGAGCGTCAAGCGTGGCAACTGGGGCAACCAGATCGAGTTCGTGCTGACCAGTGTGGGCTACGCCGTGGGGCTGGGCAACGTCTGGCGCTTCCCGTACCTCTGCTACCGCAATGGGGGAGGTGGGTGCCAGCGAGCCGGGGGAGCGGGGTGCTCCGGGGCAGGGGTGGGGGCATGTGCCCAGCCCCATGTGGTGCTTGCCAGCCCCAGGTGCAGTGCGGGGGGGCCGGGGGGGGGGGGGGGGGCATGGCCATGCCCAGGGTCGTTGCCTGCTCTCACCCTCTGGTTCCTGCCTGCCAGGTGCCTTCATGTTCCCCTACTTCATCATGCTGGTGTTTTGTGGCATCCCCCTCTTCTTCATGGAGCTCTCCTTCGGGCAGTTCGCCAGCCAGGGCTGCCTCGGCGTCTGGAGGGTCAGCCCCATGTTCAAAGGTAAGGGGCTGCCCATCCCCACTGGCACACACCGGCATGGGGCGCCCGCTGGCACAGCCCCTGGCACGTGGCACACCCCCCTGCACACCCCGTGTGTCCCCTGCACACACACCTCTGGCACATTGCACAGCCCCACACAGGCACCTGCGACTCGCACAGCTCTGCACGCCTTGCACACGCGTGCCTTGCACACGCACTGCTGCCGGTGTTGCAGGGATCCCCTGTGCACACACCCACCCCGGGCTGCACTGCCCTGCACACACAGCCTGCCTGGTGTCCCCTGCACGTATTACACATGTCCCTGCACACACGACACATCCCCCGTGCACACCCCAGCCCTGTACTGGCATCCACTGCAGGCATTACGCACACATCCCTGCACACGCCGCACGTGTCCCCTGCACATCGCCCTTGCAAGAGGCCGCTCAGGTCCCCTGAACGTGCTGTGGATGCCCATGGTCCCTGTGGCTGTGGGCACACTCCTACAGTCCTCTCCTTGCCCCGTGGGCGGTAAGTGCTGTGCCCACGCGCGTGGGTGCTGGCCATGCTCAGAGCTTGCCCTGCCGCGGCTGGACCCCGCTCCAGGTGCACCTCCTGGCACGCCGGCGTGCTCCTGTGCTGCCAGCTCCCTTGGCACATGCCTGCGTGCTGCCTGCTGGGTGACACACCCACACATCACGTCTGAATGCAGGCAGCGCGTGCACATGCTCCTACGTGCTCTGCACCGTGGCGTGTTCGGCCTGGGTGCATGTCCCCATGCTCGTGTGACCTCTGTCACCTGCCACCAGGTAGCCGTAGCCCTAAAGTCACCGTGGCCATGCAAGGAGAGACCCCCCAACCCGGTGGTTCTCCAAGGAGGTCTCCTGACCCCAAGGGTTTGCCTGGAGCCTTGCAGGCCATGCACCCTGTGTGTGTTGCTATCCATCCCAGGGGACCCTCAGCACCACGGGGTTTGATCAGAGGTAGAGGACCCCAGGCACGGTGGTGGGCTGAGCCGTGCAGTGCTCCCCACCCCAGTGCCACAGCCGGGCCCCGAGCGGCAGCATGGCTGCAAGGCTGCCGACAGCACCGCACGCTGCCCACCCCGCCCCACGCCACAAACCCCCGTGCTGCGCGCTGCGCACCGTACCCGCGCTGTGCCACACCATGCCACTCACCCCTCCCTGGTGCTGTTCCCAGGCGTGGGCTACGGGATGATGGTGGTGTCCACGTACATCGGGATCTACTACAACGTGGTGATCTGTATTGCCTTCTACTACTTCTTTGTGTCCATGACGCGTGTGCTGCCCTGGACATACTGCAGCAACGCCTGGAACTCGCCCGACTGCGCGGGGGTGCTGGACGGGAACCTCTCCAGCCACGCTGCCCTCGACCTCACCCGCCTCCTCAACGCCACCCAGAAGCGCACCAGCCCCAGTGAGGAGTACTGGAGGTACTGGGGATGGGGACGGGGACCGGGACCGGGGGAGGTGGTGGTGGCGAGGCCCCGCTGATGCTGGCTGCCCCCCGGCGCAGGAGGTACGTGCTGGACCTGTCGGACGACATCGGGAACCTGGGTGAGGTGCGGCTGCCCCTCCTGGGGTGCCTCGGCGTCTCCTGGGTCATCGTCTTCCTCTGCCTCATCAAGGGCGTCAAGTCCTCGGGGAAGGTACCCGCGTGTTCCCTCCGGGCCCCGCCCCCTGGCTGTGGACACGCCCCCTCTAGGCATAGCCCCTCCCCTCTTAGGAATGTACCTCCCGTTGTCGGTGTGGCCCCACCCCTTCTGGGCACAGCCTCTCCCCTTTTCGGCATGGTCCCAGCCTTCTGTTTATGCCCCTCCCACTCTGGGAAAGGCCACACCCCTTGTGACCTGGCCACACCCCTTCTGGGCACAGCTCCTCCCATGTGGCCATGGCCCCGCCTTCCCTGACCATAGCCCCTCCCCCTGGACCATACTCTCCCCTGCTGGTCCATTGCTCCACACTCTGGACCATAATCCCGCCCCTGGTCTGTAGCCCCTCCCACAGTCCATAACCACACCCCCATAGCCCCTCCCCAGCCCATAACCACACCCCTGTCTGTGGCCACACCCCCGGCCCCGCCCCACTGAGGTGCCCCCCGCAGGTGGTGTACTTCACGGCCACCTTCCCCTACGTGGTGCTCACCATCCTCTTCGTGCGCGGCATCACGCTGGAGGGGGCCCTCACCGGCATCATGTACTACCTGACGCCCCAGTGGGACAAGATCCTCAACGCCAAGGTGAGCGGGGACCAGGGCCGGCAGGTGGCCAGGGAGGAGCGGGGCTGGGGGACACAGCACTGACCACCCCACCGCCGCAGGTGTGGGGTGACGCGGCCTCGCAGATCTTCTACTCGCTGGGCTGTGCCTGGGGCGGGCTCATCACCATGGCCTCCTACAACAAGTTCCACAACAACTGCTACCGGTGAGTGCCCGACCGCGGCCCCTCGGTCCCCCTGCTTCCCCCGGGCCTGCCCCCAGCCCTGACCCCTCTCCCCGCAGGGACAGCATCATCATCAGCATCACCAACTGCGCCACCAGCGTCTACGCCGGCTTCGTCATCTTCTCCATCCTGGGCTTCATGGCCAACCACCTGGGCGTGGATGTCTCCAGGGTGGCCGACCATGGCCCTGGTCTGGCCTTTGTCGCCTATCCTGAGGCCCTTACCTTGCTTCCCATCTCGCCCCTCTGGTCCGTCCTCTTCTTCTTCATGCTCATTCTCCTGGGGCTGGGCACACAGGTAGGTCATGGTGGGGCGGCACGGTGGGGCCAGTGTGTTGGGATGTGGTGTGGCATGGTGGGGCCAAGGTGGTGACATGCTGCCCCCTCCACCCCACGTGCAGTTCTGCCTGCTGGAGACACTGGTCACGGCCATTGTGGATGAGGTGGGCAACGAGTGGATCATCCGCAGAAAGACCTTCGTGACACTGGGGGTGGCCGTGGCGGGCTTCCTGCTGGGTGTCCCGCTCACCACGCAGGTAGGTGACCGTGGGACTGCGGTGATGGGGTGCTGTTGCCGTGGCGACTGTGTCGCACTGACACCATCAGCCATGTCTGCGTTGTTGCCATGACCACCCTGGTGGTGGTGGCATCCAGGGCCTGGTGTTGCCATGCCAACACTGGCGATGGTATCCCGACTAAGCGTCTCCATGCTGACCCTGGCATTGGGTGTTGCCACGCTGACCGCAGCGGTGGTATCCAGGCTGTGTGTTGCCATGCCAGCCCTGGCAGCGCGGCTGTGCCGTTGCCCTGCCGACGGTGACGGTACCGCCACGGCAGCCGTGCCAACGGGTCCCTCTCGCAGGCGGGCATCTACTGGCTCCTGCTGATGGACAACTACGCCGCCAGCTTCTCCCTGGTCATCATCTCCTGCATCATGTGCGTGGCCATCATGTACATCTACGGTAGGTGCCACCGCCTGCAGCCAATCAGCCGGCAGGGCTGCCCCAGCCAACCAGTGGGGAAGGGGGGGGGGTGTGTGTGTGCTAACTTCTGGCCAATCAGCAGTTTCCTGCGTGCTAACTGGCCGAGGCATGCAAGGCCATTGGCCAATCGGGGAAGCCGTGACCCGAGCAGCTGGGTGGGTCCCACCAGCAGGTTCTGGAGCTGGTGCTGGGCAGGGCTGGGCAGGGGCTCAGGGTCCCACGGGGCCCCAGCCCAGCTGCGCCGGGGCTGACTTCCACTCGCCCCCGCAGGGCACCGCAACTACTTCAAGGACATCGAGATGATGCTGGGCTTCCCGCCCCCGCTCTTCTTCCAGATCTGCTGGCGCTTCATCTCACCCGCCATCATCTTTGTGAGCATCGCGACCATGGGGCACGGGGCCAGGGGAGGAGGGGGCGAGGATCCCACCTGGATCCATCCCTCACTCGCCCACCCTGGGAGGAGGGTGCTGGGCTGCAGGGGGGCAGCAGGGGTGGGGCAGAGCAGGGCGATTGGAGGGGGTGCAGGGCATGCTGGCGGCTCCCCACTGGCTGATCCTGCCTGTCCCTCCCCAGTTCATCCTGGTCTTCACAGTGATCCAGTACCGGCCCATCTCCTACAATGACTACGTCTACCCCACCTGGGCCATCAGCATCGGTTTCCTCATGGCGCTTTCCTCCGTCATCTGCATCCCCATCTACGCCATCTACAAAGTGTGCTGCTCTGAAGGGGACACGCTGCTGGAGGTGGGTGGCCAGGGGCTAGACCCCCCTTGTCCCTAGACCCCCTAGACCACCTGGGGCTGCCTGCAAGGCTGTCCCCCACCCCACCGGAGCTGTCGGCACCCTTGCAGCGGCTGTGTCAGGCAGCATCCGTGGGGCACCCCATCTCCGGGCACCCTGGGAGCCGCTGGCACGCTGAGGGAGGCTGGGGCAGGGGACCAGGGCGGGTGCTAACCCTGTCCCCGTCCTCTCCCTCTCTAGCGCTTGAAAAATGCTACCAAGGCAAGCAAGGACTGGGGCCCGGCGCTGGCAGAGCACCGCAGCGGGCGCTATGCCCCGGCGTTCAGCCCCTCCACCGAGTCCCACCTGGAGGTGCAGCCCCTGCAGCTGGAGAACGGCCGGAGCGAGGTGGTGGCTGCCTCCCCTGTGCAGGGCAGCAACGGCTCAGCCCACAGCCAGGACTCCAGACTGTGACCCCCCGCCGTCCCCACACCCCCTCTAACCCCTCCCGCGCGATGACACTTTTGCACCTTCCGCTGGCGGAGCCTGGCTCCGGGCCGCACCGGACCGTGGGGGGCTCTCAGCGCCCGTCCCCGAGACCCCCCCACCTCACCGGTTAACCCCCCCTGACCCCCCCCCCCCCCCCGTGGCGTTCGTTAACCCTCATGTTTACGGTAACCTTTGTGTGCGACGCTGGGACAAGAGAGGAGGGGGCACAGCCCCAGGAGGGCTGGGAGCCAGAGGCACTTTGCAGGGGCCCTGCCCCGGGGGGATGCACAGGATGGCGGGGAGCGGGGTGCTCCCCTGCTCCCGGCCCCCCTGCAGCCGGGCAGCCTGCCCTGCCGTGGGGCACCCTCCCGGCCTACCCATGGCGGCGGCATGGGGTGGGACCAGGGCTGGGGCTCGCAGGGACTGCCCACGGCCGCCCCCAGCTGTGTGTGCACAGGGCCGCTGTGGTGGGGGTTGGCACCGTAGGGACCCCCGGCCCAGGTGGGCACCTGCTGTGGCTCAGAGCCTGCAGGGTCCCACAGGTGGCCATGCCCAGGGACAGTGCCAGGCACTGGGCCAGCACAGGGAGACGGGGCAAGCACGCTGCCCGCATGGGCAGCAGGATCTCACGGCACAAGACGCAAGCACTTAGAGCACACGTGTGTGCGTGTGTGTGCCCCTCACAGACACAGTATGGGCACACACATGGCACACGTGGGCAAGCACATACACACGGTACTGTGGGGCTGTACAGGCAGCGAGCTGGTATGGCCCCCCATGCCCGCAGCACCCCGTGGCCCCATTGCGGGGCTGTGGGCGCCCGCCTGCGTGGCCAGGCACTGCCCGCAAAGCTGGGCACAGCCGTAAGCAGCGTGGGCACAGGCTTAAGCAGCGTGGGCACAGCTGTAAGCGGCGTGGGCACAGCTGTAAGCGGCGTGGGCACAGCCTGGCGCTGCTGCCTGCCCTGCAGCAGGGCAGGGGGCTGGGGAGCACTTAAGCCTGGCCAAGGGGTGACGGGGAAGGGCCGGGGCCCAGCTCTCCCCAGCAGCCCCGGCACGGGCCGGGGGGGCCTTCCATGGTGCTAAGGGGGCGCAGAATGGACCAGCCCCCCCCCCCCAGCTGCTGCTAGCAAGAGGTACCAGCGGACACACAGAGGGCTGTGCCAGCCCGCTTGCTCCGAGCCATCCGGGGACACTCAGTCCCCAAGCAGTATTAGTGGAGCAGGAGGCGCTGGCAAGGCCGGGCGGTTTTAAATCTGTCTTCCAGCTCCAGCCAAAGGGCTTGGAGCTCTCGATTCGGGGTGGATGGCGTGGGACCCTTCCCACCCCACTACTCCCCTCCCAGCCAGCACCCTGTGCTCCCCATGCCGCGGCCCCGAGGCTGGCACAGGGACACGGTGCGGTTTGGCACGGCGGCGGTGGGCGGTGGGCGCTGAGCCCCAGCAGGACGTTCCAGCTCCCCTGGCCCTGTCCCAAGCCCCCCGCCGTGCCGCGGTGAGGGGTGCAGGTTCCCGCATGGTGCCCGTGCCCTGCCCCCCGTGTCACGCCGCTACTCTTCACCTCTAATTGTTAGCAATAACGCGCGCGTCCCTGGGCAGCGCTGCCTGTGCCAGTGTCTCTCCCAGTGTAGCGTTCTGAAGTATCCTAGCTTTTAATGAGATTTGTATTCCTGAGGCCGTGTCTTGCTGTGCACTTCCTTGGGGACCCCGGGGGTGGGTTGGAGAGTGGGTGACCACGTCCCATGGGTGCAGCCCTTTCCCCCTTGCCTGCCCAGCACTGGCACTGAGCAGCCAGCAGCTGGGAAATGCTCCCTTGCTCCCTTCAGACCTACAAATCCAGCTGGAGCTAAGCATGGGGGAGAGGGGCTTGTCCCTGCTAGGGGAGAGCATTGTCCCCAAGGGGTGGTGCCCACCAAGTGTCCCACAGAGCAGCGAGGGCAGCTGGCTTTGCCCCAAGCGTGCCCTGGGCATCTCGCCCTAGCTGGGGCTGGAGCCCCTGGTGCTGCACCAGGGCTGGGCGAGCTGGGGGGCTCCGAGGGTGGGCGAGGGAGGGGTGCTCTGCTCCCCAGCCCCCAGCTGGAGGTGGCAGGCAGGGCTGCCCCCGCAGTGGATGCTGAAACTGCCCCATCTCATGCGAACTCCTGCCCCCCCCCCCCCCCAGTCCCACAAACCCCACAAACTTTTGAAACTTTTATTAAATACAAAAACCCCGGTCTCTACGACCGAACGCTGCATTCAACGTACGCTCAAAAAAAGGGTCAGACATTCAAATGTACAAAAGTCACCGGTGCCCCCCCGGCCCCGGCATGCTGCCCCACTCCTGGCCCCACTGCTCCCAGCCCTCCATGGGGTGGGGGGGTGCTGGGGCTCCGAGCCCCACGGAGGGGCACGGGGTGCCCGCCCTGCATGGCCCCGGCCTCTCCTGCCCACAGCCCCCCTGCCCCAGGCCTGGAGGGGGAAAGCCAGAGAAGGGGGAGACACCAATGGCCCCCAAACTGCCTGGGGGGCACCTGCTGCTGGAGGGAGCTGTGGGGCAGCCGCCTCCCTGCGCCAGCCCCTGCCTAGAGGGACTGGGGGGGTTCAAATGAGCCCCATCCCCCCCCAAAGTGGGGAGGGCAGGCGAGGGCAGGCGCAGGCAGGGGCTGCACATGCACACACAGCGTCCGCCTTTTGGGAGCGCAGACAGGATACAGCCGCCACCCCCCAGCCCTGGGGAAACTGAGGTACAGCGAGGGGCATTTGCTAACCAGAGGTCTCTGTTTGGCAGAGCTGAGTCGGGGCCCGGCTCTAAGCACCAGACTAAAGCAGAGGAAGACAGCGAGCCATGTCTGCGTGCCCAGCAGCGCGGGCAGTGCTCAGCTGGGGCAGCACCGTCCTGCCTGCTCAGGGGGGCCTGAGCTGCTCCCACCCCTGGCCGGGGCAGCAGCGGCTCCAGCGCCGGTGAAGGGGGAAGCCTGCACCCCACTTCTCGCAGCGCTGGTGGAGACCCCCCCAGCTCTCCCGGAGCAGTGGGATCTCACCCTCCCCGGCCGGGGTGCAGGCAGGAGCTGGCGTGGGCAGGGGGCTCCTTGCCAGGGCAGGGGCTGCCCCCTCCCTCTGCACCAGGAGCCACATGCGGGGCGGCCGGGCTCATCCGCCAACACACCGAGTATGGGGCAGGGGTCCTGCAAACACACTCGTGGGGACGGAGCGGGCAGAGAAATCCTGGGGACCGAGGGGCAGGTTGGGGGGCGGCCGTCTCCAGAAGGCAGCAGAGTAGGCAGAAAACATCCCCGTCCAGTCCTGGCTCTCGCACTGGGGCAAAACCTGCTGTGCCCAGCCAGCCCGGGCACAGAGCCTTCTCCCGGTGGCTCTGCCGGCAGGGCAAACGCTAGCCCCGAGCCAGGCGGGGGGGCGGCCTGCCGATCTCCACCGTGATGTTGGTGTACATGGGTTGGCGCGAGACCTCCACCAGCCGGTACTGCAGTGAGCTGATCCCGTCCCGCTTCATCGTCATTTTGGTGTTCTGGATCTTGGTGAATCTGGTGGAAATGGGAGTGGGATGAGGTGGGGGGGTCGGGGGGGCTTGCCACGGTGCCAGCAGTGCTACAACTCTGCGAGGGTGAGCAGAGCAGGAGAGCCAGCAGCCGGAGGCAGCCCAAGGATCGCCCGGCATCCCGGCTGCCCCCGTCCCCGGCGGCTCACTCACCTCTGCGGGTTGGGCTCGTTGTGTTTGTCACGTTCATGCTTGATCATGCGGTACCTCCCGATGCGGATGTCGGGCCTCGAAACCTTCATGCCGTTCAGGGAGATGCTGGGGGCCGGGAGCAGGGGGGGGTCCACATGTGGGCACCAGGGTGGGACATTTCCCAGCCCAGAGACCTCCAGGGTCAGTCAGCCCCGGCCCAAATAAACCCATACCTGCTTAAACAGGGCTGTGCCAAGCCAAGTTGACCAAAGCCAGACCATGGCCGGGCCAGTGCCACGACCGAGGGTGCCGCATGCCTCACGGCAGAGCGTGCCCGAAGCACTGCTCCCGCCCGGCGACCTCCGGCTCCACAGGCCGGCAGCTGTGGTCTCCAAATGCCGGTGCCCAGCCCTTCCCTCGGGGCCCCCCCCAGACGTTAAGGGCTGCCTGAATCTCTCCCAGAGCTCCACACGCTGCTTGTTCCCCACCCCGAGCCCACCTCGGACGGAAACCGCAACCGCACCACCGTGCCCGCGGCACCTGCAAGGCGTGTTTTGCTCGCCTGGCCATTACAGGCCGGTTGTGCGCCACCGGCCGCATGCGCTCCCCTGGGCAGCACCCTGGGGAAACCCACGGGAGGCGAGGCAGGAGCCATCCGGCTCCGGCACCCAACGCGGGGTGCGTGCCAGGGGATTCGGCTCCGGCTCTGCGCGGGGCTGTGCTGCGGCCTGCCGGCTGCCGGCAGAAATGCCTGTTTGGCTGCTGCGCGGCCGCCACCGGGATGCTTCCAAGTTTTGCATCCCGGCCCTGGTCTGCAGCGGAGCCCGCGGGCATGCCACAGGCTGCATGCCACATGCCACATGCATGCCACATGCATGTCACATGCCACAGGCATGCCGCCCCGCTGGTGCAGCTCACGGCGCAGCGGGAGGGGGCCGGGCCCCACCATGCTGGGGGGGTTCAGCCACAAGGAAGGCACATGGGTGCCCCACAGCCCCCCAGCGCCCTGGGAGGGGCCAGTTCGATCCATGAGGGTCACCAGCCCTCAAGTTGGAGGGTAATTAAACCCCTCCCCGCCACGTGGCACGCCCCGTGCATGTTCCCCACAAAACCAGGAGCCCCGGTGCTGGTGAGGGTGCCAGGTCGGTGCTCGGCGGGGAGTCCCAGCACACCCCAACCAGCTGGCACTGGCAAGGGATTGTCACCTACCGGTTAAAGATGTCATCGTCCTCTCCTCCCCAGCCCCAGTACTCGTTGGGAAAGCCGTTGATCTTCAGGAACTGGGACTTGCTCAGCCCAGAGACACCGCCAAAGTAGCCGGCGTAGGGCAGCCTGCAGGACAACAGCAAACAGGTCAATGCCCAGGGACAGGCAGGGATGGGGGTCAGCCCCATGGGGCCCCCCAGGGACAAGCACCAGCCCTCTCCTGTGTCACCCTCCCACCCAGGACTCTGCGTGCTCTCCCATCCCACATCCACAATTCGAGGCAGTGATCCCACGCCTGCCCTGGGCAACCACTGAGGTTGGTGGCCCTGGCGTCATCCCAGCCCGGCCCAGGGAAACACCCCAGCCCCGCAGAGCACCCACCTGAACCCAAACTTGTCCATGCCAACGGCAAAGTGCCGCGGCTGCTCGTAGCAGCGATAGAGGTTGCGGTCATCCATGGGGATGAGGTCCACGTCGCTGAAGATGAAGCAGTCGTACTCCTCGTCATCCTTGAGGGCCTCCAGGAACCCCACATTGAGCAGCTTGGCCCGGTTGAAGGTATCCTCGCCAAACTGCGGGGCAGAGCTCAGCAACGCCCGCCTGACCACCCCGGCCCCGCCATCCCCTCGCCCCTGCCCCCCTCACCTGGTTGATGATGTAGATGCCGTAAGCCACCTTCTGCCGGCGCAGGATGGGGTGCAGGTAGTGCAGCCAGTACTTGAGGTGGTGTTCACGGTGCCGGAAGGGGATGAGGATGGCCACCTTCTGCCGGGGCAGGCAGTCCGGGGGCGTGTACTTGCCGCCCTGGCGCACATCGGGGTTCTCCCGCTGCACCCGCTCCATGCTCATGGGAGAGCTGAACTCGATGAGCAGGCGCCCAACTGCAAGAGGGAGGGCAGGGCGATGCCCGCAGGATGGGACACAGTCCGGGTCATGGTCACCCGCTGCTCCTGGCCAGGCCGGTGGAGCAAACAGCGAGGGGGACCTGCAAGGGGGACCGGCTCTGCCGAGGGCAGAGGACGCCCAAAACCTTTCCCAAACAGGGGCAGAGAGACTGGGCAAGCCGCTAACAAAACCTGAAACCAGCTGTCCTGGTACCAGTTCCAGGCTGGGCTTTCTCCACTGCTCCACCCCTGGGACTGCCAGGAAGCCATGCCCAGGGCCCAGGGGACGGGGATGAACCCACGGGTGCCCACCCCAGCCCCACACTCAGAGCCAGAGCCCAACTTCCCCCCCCGCGTTCGCCCCACACGTCTCACCTAAGCCGGGAGGCATCTCCTGGCAGGGCTGCAAGGGCTTCTCAGTGGCAGACTGGTTGGCACTGGGCTTGGCGCTGGGGGACGGGGCCTCAGCGCCGGCCGGCCCATAGCTGGGGACGGTGCCGTTGGGGCGGGAGGAGTTGGAGAAGGGATGGGTGCGCGAGGCGTTCCTGGCGTTGAAGCGGCTGAAGAAGTCCAGGTGCTGCGCGTAGACATCGAAGTAGAGGATCATGATGATGACGAAGTGGAGCAGGCAGAGCAGCAGCACGGCCTTGCAAATCCTTTCCAGGGTCACCCCCAAGAGCAGCCTGGTCATCTTCCGGGCACGGGCAGGCGGACATGTGCGCTCAGCGGGGCAGGGGGGCGGCTCCAGCCACGGTCCCGATCCTGCCGAGACACCCCACACTCAGGACACTGCCAGCCTAGCCCCCAACCCCAGCCCGAACGACACCAGGGCAGCGGGAGCAGCACAGGCCTGATGAGGAGGTGATGGGCTCACAGGTCGGTATGCCAGAGAGCACCCTGTGGGGATGCCGCGCTCAGACCCCTGCTCTGAAGGCACAGCCACGAAGACGCGAGAAGTCCCCAGCCCCATGCAGCAAGTCTCCTCCCTGCCCTCCAAGGCCAAGAGCAGGCCAGACCCACTCCCTGTCCCCGTCACCCCCCAAGCAGGGGAGGGGGGTACCCCCACTGGTGCCGCAAAGAGCCTCCGTGGAGGCTGGGCCCTTGAAGGTCACGCTTTCCAAAACGCAGCCAGGCTGGGGTGTCCCAAGGGCACCGCGGGTGCCCCCACCAGCCACCCCCTTCCGAGGCACCCCATTTCCCTGCTCCCCGTCCCAACCCCCCCCGCAGCGCTGCACCGCAGCAGCAGCACCGAAGTGGGGCCGGCAGCGAGCGCCATGCTGGCAGGGGCCCTCCTCGGGGTGCCCAGCAGGGCGAGCAGCTGCACGGCAGACACCGAGCCAAGCCGAGCGGGACGTCCCGGCCCCCGGGGCGGGGGTCCCTGCCGCGTCCAGGGGAGCCCGGCTTACAGCCAGCGGCGTGGGTCCTCTCTCCTCCCGCTGCCGGTGGTGAGGCCCCCCAGGACACCGGGAGCCGCTGGGAGCCAGGGTCCCCTTATCTCCCACATGACACCTGGAGCCGGGCCAGAGCCCTGCCGGGAAGGCAGCCGGGAGAGTCACTGGAGAGCCCTGGCTGAGCCAAACCGTCCGGCCCTTCCCAGCCCCGCCACGGCCAGGGCTCGGGCTGCAGCACGGCCGTGCACCCCGGTTCCTGCCCCGGTCCCTGCCCTCAGGGAAGCTGTTAGGACAGGGCAAGGCGACCGCGAGGGCCGGGCACGGGGGCTTGCAAGGCCCTGGGGAGCCTGCAAGGCCCTGGGGAGCCTGGGCCAGGCCAGTGCCGCTGCAGGGACCCCGGGGGGACCCCAGCAGGCAGGGAGGTGCGGCAGGACCCCCTGGCAGGAGCGCAGCTAGGACCCGAGGGTGCTGGCAACCGGCCCAAGGCCTGGGGCCAGCTCACCGGCAGCTGCCAGCCCCGGCCGGTGGGGCCACCCGGGGAGCTGCAGGGCACCAAGCCGGCAGTGACGGCAGCGCTGGCTGGGAGCGGGGATCGGAGCTGAGGTGTGAAGCAGGACCCCCCACCCAATCCTGCTCCGGCTGCCCTCTCCCAGCCGCAGGGCTGACCCCAGCAGGCAGCAGGGTGCTGGCAGGAGACCACCGCAGGCAGGGAGGTGCTGGAAAAGGCTCCTAGCCCGATGCCCCACCTGTGCCCACCCTCTCTCTCCGCAGGACGCAGAGCGGGGTCCCCACGGGCAGGGGTCTCCTGGCACGCCCCAGCACCCCAACTCCTCATCCAGGTTTTTTCTAGAAAGTCACCCTTTGGAGAAAAACCAGGCTTGATGTTATCTCGCAAACCTTCTCGCGGTCATGGTGCCCTGCCACCCAGCAGAGCCCTTGGTGTAGGGACCTGCCTGTCCCCAGTGCCTGCCAGAAACCCTCTCCAAAAACCACAGCCCTAGCAGCAGGCAGCACATGGAGCGGTGGCGTCTCGACAACCAGGCGGGGATGTGCTGGGGAAAAATAAGAGCGGGTTTTAGGGTTTAGCAGGGTGGTCCATGAGGTGAGCGGAGAGCAATGCTCGACAGGAACAAAAGCGAAGCGCTCCATCAAACAGCGGCCACAGGATGCCACGAACATGAGTGGGCTTAAAAACACCCGCGAAGTGGGGGGGCTACGAAATATGATGCTATCCCCCCGCCCCTTACACAGCAGCATCTTCGCAGGGTGTGAGAGGCCAAAAGCAACCTGGGGCTGGGGGGCTGGTCCCCAGGGATTCACCCCAGCGTGGTGTGTGCCATGGGGCTGGTGATGCTCGTTTTGGAGGGGTTGCTCATCCCCATGGGCTCCATCCTTCTTCCCGCAGGACATCCCTGGGCCGGGAGAAGGGCGGCGCGGGGGGAGCCGATGGCCCCGGGGCCACCAAAGGTGGCACCGGGGCCATCGGCTCCCCCCGCGCCGCCCTTCTCCCGGCCAAAAGCAGGGCGAGGGGTCGCGTTCAGCACAACCAACCCTCCCCAAATTTTTCCCAGTCCCCGACACACGCAAAAACTTATTAAAAAACGAGAAACAATCTCAAAAAGAGGCTTTTTCCCGAGCCGGGGCGGTGCCACCCATAAGTGACCGGGATCGCATCCCCCGGGTCGCATCCCGGGGCCATCCCGGCCCTCCCCCACCCAGCCAGGCCTGTCCGCGCCGCTCCACTCACCGCGGCCTCGGGGCTGCCGCGCCGCCCCGGCGCCGGTCAGCGGCCCCCACCGCCTCCTCCTCCTCCTCCTCTTCCTCCTCCAGCCCCGGCCGCCGGCCCGCGGGCTCCCATGCCCGGGGCTGCGGGGGGGCCCTGCCGGCCGGGCCGCCGCACCACCGAGAGCCGCAGGGAGACGGGGCCGCGCCCGCACGCCGGCTCCGCCCGCCGCCGCCGCACCGGGCGGGGCCGCCGCCGCCGACCGCCCCGCGCTCCGGGACCGCGCTGCCGCCGGGCGAGAGCAGCCCCGCCGGGACCGGGACCCCGCGGATGCAAACCCCACGGATGCAGACCCCACGCCCGCCCCCCCGGGATGCTCGATGCCCCCCGCTCCGCCCCGAGGTGCTCAGCCCTTGGCCCCAAGCCCGGCACCGGGGACCCTCCGTGCACCCCCGGGGACGCAGGGACAGGGGCTCTCGGTGTCTCTTTCTCCCCTCCTTCCCGCTGCGTTTTCGGCAGCGTGGGAGGCAGCGCTTTCACCGACCTACCCAGGGCGACTCCCACGTCCCCGAGTGTTGGTGCTGGCTCAACGCCCGTCGCAACCTATTTGTGGCTCCTTTCTCCCCCCACTTTCCGCGTTTCTCAGTGTTTCCTAGCAATAAATTTCACTCTCCCTATCACAACGGCATCATCGAAAGATCTTGGGCTGGTCCCGAGAGTTCGGCCCACTACGAGTAATTTTTGCACCGTCCGCAGCCTTTCCCTTCTTGCCAGCCACCCCACGGCATTTGTGCCCGTTTCAAGCAGTCCCTGTCCCCCTCGTGCCCTGTGCCTGGCCGCTCACTGGAGCGAGGCCTTTCCCTCTGCCCCACGGCAGCTCCCTTCAGAAGACAACCTTACAGCAGAGATCAGAACAGCACCCAACCAGCCCAGCCCTGCTAGCAAGCCCTGCTGAAAGCTGTCCAACTTCTACCTCCAGCTCTTGGTTGAGCTCTTTGGCAGGTGGCGTTTCCCTCATGAGTACTTACATGCGGTCACCAAATCATCTTCCAACTCCTGCTGCTCCTAAATGAGGTGAGGCGCAATATGCTGGAGCCCCACTTAAGCTTTTTCTCCATGCTTGAGCAGCAGGTATTTAGCACTGCAAGTGCAAAGTGCCAAGTGCAAAGGCCTAGAAACCAAGTGCACGCACCTAGAACAAGGAAGTCTGGGGCGTGCTCACCTCACCCCCACCAGCTGCGGGAGGGGGCCGCGGGCCATCCACACTACCGCAAGACCAGCCCCGGTGGGCCTTGTGTCCTCACAAGGCGCCCGTGGCCAAGTTCAGAGCCCATTCCCCTGCCAAAGACACAATACACACAGGCGGCATTTGGAGGGCAGAAAAGCACCTTGCAGAGGGAGATTTCTGACAGTGGATGGATTTCTGTCATACCAAGGCAGGGCAGGACAAGACCCATCGCTGAAAGCGAGTCATTCAAAGCAGTTGTTAACCAGGAAGATGATTAACCCATGGAGCAGCTTCTCTACCACCAGTGCAGGCTCTCCAACCCCAGGCATCTCCTTCCTGAAGGCAGCCCCACGAGTTCGGCACAGGTCTGACAGGATGGCCCTGCAGCTCTCAGCAGCTTCAGAGATCTCTGGGCAGCAGCAGCAGCAATGCCAGGGGAGGGGGGTACAGCCCTCATGCAGAACAGGCAAAACTCTGCACGCACCTGACACCCTTTCTTCTGAGCAGGCAGGGCCCAGCTTGTGTCCCTGCCGTTACATGGGGCACACAGAGCTCCAGTTGCAGCCTCCAGCCCCAGAGCAGCCAGCACAGCTGGCAGGAACAGTGGCTTGGTTTGCCCCAGCAGTCTTTCCACGCCCCAGGCCGAGACACTGCTGTCCCAAAATGCGCAGGACAACAAGGAGCAGAGCTGGGAAATGGGCAGAGCTCAGAGAGGCCATGCAGAGGCAGCTGCCCTAGTCCCAAGAGCAAAAAATCAACAGGCATGAATGCTTCCCCAGCTCCAGCCTGTTGCATCCAGGTGGGAAGAGAGATGGGCAGCTCCAGGCGTGCGTCCGCTCTGACCCAGCACTAACAGCACTGGGGGACAGATGCTCCCCCTACAAAGGTGTACTGGCAGCACAGCAGGATGAGCGCCTTGTGCTGGATACAGCAGATTGCAGAAGCATGGGCTCCAGGCTCTCTGCAGAGCAGAGGCTGGAGGACCTCGTTCTTCCCTTCCCCCAAGCAGCAGAAGAGCTGCAGGCCCAGCTGTCCACAGCCAACTTCCCCACGCTGCATTCACCACAGCCAGGGAGAGGGGAGCAGAGCCAGCACAAAGCATCCCCACCCCTGGAACCTCTGCCAGTGCCCCCTGGGACAGAGAGGCACTGCAGACTGGAGAGCCCCGGCACCCCAGAGCACCTGCCCAGACAGCAGCACCCAGCCAACGGTCACACAAGGGAGCTGCACAATGGGGCTACGGACACTGTGTACGCTCCCTCTGTGCTAAACTACCTGGATGGGAGCCAAAAGGCCCAGACCAGCTTGTGCCTGTGCCTCCACTGTGCCTCGCGTGGGGCAGTGCCAGCGCTGGTAGGAGCCTGGCAGAGGCAGCGTGGAGCTGTCTGCTGCCTGCTCCAGCAGCCTCCTACCTGCTCTGGGCAGCAAAGCAGAGCTCTGCGTTCCCACAGCTCAGAGAGGGTGGCCTCTTGCAGGCTGAGCAGGCAGCAGGGTTAACACCACACAGGGAGGACACCACCAGGCTCTTGGAGCCAGGCAGGGACTTTGCCAGAGGCACAGAGGTGAAACTCCGAGCAAGGGGTCAGCCCAAATCAGCACTTGCTCTCTGCAAGCCTCCCCGGCACGCGCAGAGCAGAGGAACAGCTGCATCCTTGGACGAGAACCATTATTTATTTCACAGACACAGAATTGCACTGGTGGTCGATTCTACACACACCGGGGACACGCAGCAGCAGGGCCCCACGGGCTGGGCCAGGCCGCCGGGGGCAGAATTCACACAGAGAAATTTGTTTCTTCCGAGGGGCCGATCCATCGGCGGGATGGAGCTCTACACAGCTAGCCTCCTGCCACTGGGCAGCTCCCGCCCCAGTCAAGGATAGAAACGTTAAATAAATATATACAGCACCTCTTGGGGCAGGCTGGAACAGGCTGGGTGGGACAGAGCTCAGTTGCCCATTTTTACTTTAGATGTCTAGAAAGAAAGAAGAGAGGTTAGGCCGTACCCCACAAATCCCAGCCCAGCACCCCAGTCCCACCCAAGCACCCCAGAACCATCCAGAAGCTGCAGACAGCTTATCAATCCCACCGATAAGACATAAACATCACACAGGGTGCACCCAAGGTGACAGTTGCTCAGAGGGGCCATCAAGAGTTCACATGGCTGCAAATAGGCACTGCATGCAGTGGAGAGAGCTGTGCCATCCCAAACCTTGCGAGCAGCCTCCCCATCCCAGTGCAGAGGATTGTGCTGGAGCCCAGGTGTGTCTCCTTGGAGCTGAAGAGCACCCAGGGTGACAGGCACCTTGTGCTCCCATAAGCCTGGTGGCCCCAGGAAGCAGGTACCTGCAGGATAGCAACGATGACCCCAAACAGCCCTATGGCACTGCCAAAGATCTCCACGATCAGGATCTTGACGAAGAGGCTGGCGTTCTGGGCATCAGCCAGGGCAGCCCCACTGCCCACGATGCCCACGCAGACCCCACAGAAGAGATTGCATAACCCCACGGTCAGGCCAGCCCCAAACATGGAGAAACCTGTGAGAGAGGAACACTGCAAGAGCAGGGGGTAACCCCCTTCCACCTGCATCCAGGACACGCTGCAGTAGCTCTGCCTCGAGGTGACAAAAGACTTAGAGCAGCGTCCTCCTGTTTGGGGAGCAGGACTGCTCCAGGCTGTGCCCTGGCTCCCGCAGCGCCAGGCCAGCAGGTGACAGCAATTTGCTGCTGCCCAAGCGAGGAGCAGTGCTGCTGCTTGGCAGCACAGCCCAGCTGGGTGCAGGAGAGCATCAAGAAGGTAAACAAAAAGCTGCTTTTTGGCAGAAGAGTCACACATCCTTCAGACACCTGCAGCAGGCCACAGGCCAGGTGAGCCAGGCCCTGCAGTCCCATTCTCTACAGCCCAGGGCAGAGGGAGCAGCAGGAGGTGGCGGTCAGGGTGTGGCAATGCTCACAATGGCACCAGAGACTGAGCGGTCCTTACCTGCGTGGTAGTTCCTGGCTCCAATCGTCTCTGGGGTGACTGCAGAGAAAGGCTGAGAGAAAGCACAGGGCCTGGGTTACTGGCAAGTCCATGGTCTCTGGGAGAGGCACCTGTCCCCAGTATGGCATGAGGCAGCCCCAGTTTGGCCAGAGCTGGTCCCTGACTCCATGTCCCTGGGTGGCTGGCTCCATGACATCTGCCTTTTGTGTACTTCCCCAACCCACTCTTCAGCATGGACAAAGGCCACTGCACAGACCACCAGCCCAGGGGCTCCCAGAGACACAACAGCGTCCAAAGTCCCCAGACAGCCACCACTCACAACGCTGGCCCATGCCCAGCTGCCCATCCCCACCATGGCCCCGAGGCTGGCTCAGGGCTGGCAGGGCCCCCCAGGTCCTCCCATACCTCAGCCATGTTACTGATGACAATTGCCATGATGATCCCGTAGATTGCCACAGCCTCGCAGAAAATGATGCTGTGGGAGAAAGGCAAAGTCTGAGCAGTGTCCCAGTCAGTCTGAGCACAGTGCCCCAGGCTCTGCCCCACCTTGAGCAGCCCCTGCCACTTTGTGCCCAGCCAGACAGACCCCTCCACGGCCATATCTAAGCCTGCCCCACTGCTGCCCAGGGCAGAAAGGCAAACCAGCCCACCTGCTGCTTTCCTCTCAAACAAGGGAGAGCTGCTAAGGACAAAGGCCAGGTGCTGGTTGTGCTGTGCTGCTCAAGGAAGCTGTGACAACCCTGTGGGAAGCAGGCCCAGGGAGCCCTGCCCTCTGCCAGCCCCCTTCTGCTCCTTTGGGGAAGGGCTGTGCAAGTCTGGCCAGGGGAACCCTCGCTTGGGGCAGGAAGTGTGATCTCAGGGTGTTTGTTTTGAACACACTGGGCTCATTCACTGCGTGATATCACACAGTGACTCTTCAAAGCAGCACCCTGGCTCCTTTAGAGCTCTTTGTTTTGAAAGCAAACAGCTCAGCAAGGAATGGTCTGCCAGCAGCACCCAGCTAGAGAGAAGACAGGAGCCTCTGCACCGGGCTGGGACCTGCCCCACTCAGGTGTGGCATAAGCACTAACCCCAGGTCTGTGCTTACCTGACCAGGTTCTTGGTTTTGATGCGAGGGGCTTTGACTCCACCACCGATGATGCTGGAGCCCGTGATGTAAATCCCCCTGTGGCAGACAAGGGTGGTTGGTGGAGGGTCTGGCACTCGCTGAAGGATTCAATAGGGAAACCAGGATCTTCCAGCTGAGCAAAGAATCGGGCATGCAGCTGGGGGACACTGCAGACTTGTCTTGTCCACCCCCAGGGTACAAGTGGTCTCAAGCTCCACCACCTATACTAGCAGAACTGCTGAGGCACAAGAGCCACCACTGCATGGCCTGGGCTCACAGGCATGGCTTCCAGAGAGCCAGGGACGTCCCTGTCTCTCCACTGCCATTGCAGCCCACAAAGTGGTCTGCCCAGACCCACCAGGAGCCCAACAACCTGGCCCCACTGCTGCAGTGACCCACTCACCCAGCCCCACACCCCTGCATGTACACTCTGTTCCACCCCTGCCCTGCTGTGGGAAACCGCAGTATATAAGCAACTATTGAGGTGGGACAGCAGGAGCCTGCTGAAGAGCCAGCCCCACTCACCAAGCAGCTCCCACCACGGACAGGGAGATGGCCAGGCCAATACCCAGGTTGGACCACATGAAGGGTGAAGTCTCCGTCAGGAACCTGGAGAGGAAGAAGTGCCCTGAGTTAGCACACTGGCTGAGCCCCTCTAGTCATGGTGCACAGTCCCACAACAGGTACCCCCCACCCTATCACGCAGACTGAGATGGGCTGGGCATTACCAGACAGTGGGACACGAGAGCCTTTCTCTGCCAGCCAGTGACCCAGGACCCTCACCTGCATGGACTGAGACCTCCCTCCCAAACCCTCACTGTGAAGGGGAAGCCTGGGCTGGGAGGCTGCTGGGAGAGGGAGTGGGCTGGGATAGAGGTGGGAAGGGCAGTGATGGCTGCACCAGGACCCTATATGGAGGCAGCCACACATACACGTGGCTGCATCTATCCCCCCTCACAGGGAGCACTGTAGCTCTCATTCCCCTGCGATGCAGTGACCACTGCCTGTCACTCAAAAGCAAGTGCTGTTCCCTGCCAGGCACTGCCAACACCGACCACCTCCTCACACAGCCCTGTGCTCGGTGGGGAGGATGCCGGTATTTACAGGGAACTCACCAGGCCACATCGAAGCGGAAGCCCAGGTCAAATATTGTGTAGCAGATCCCTAGAAAGCAAGAGTGACATGGGAACCTTCAGACTGGCACCAGCTATTAGTCTGGCGCTGCCATTTCCTCCCTCACCTGTGGAGCCCTGGGGCAGAAGCCCAGGAGCACACCACAGCACACAGGAGGGTTACTGGGAAGACTGGCTCAGGCATGCAGAGCTGTGGGGCAGGGTGCCCCACCAAAGTCCAGTCCCAGTGACCCCAGCACTCCCGCATCAGCGCAGGACAGAGACAGCCTAGACCTGCGATACCCCCAGACCCCACTGAGGACTGCTGTGGTTGTCACACCCATTTTCTGTTCCCTGACCCTGCTGAGCACCCACAGGCCACACTGGGCTGAAGGGAGCCCTGTGCCCCACCACAGTCTCCATCCACATCACCCAACGGCTCAGCCCCGCTAGAGAGCCACAGCACTGGTTGACCAGCCGTGAGTTCTTCTCTCTCACAGGGAAGGCAAGAGGTGCGAGGCTGTGCCCTGTCTGACCATCACATGCTGCTCTGCCACCATCCCACCAGTGTCCGTGCTGCTCCCCAGGAGTCCGTCAACACCAGAAGCTGCAGCTGCCCCCCAGTACCTCCCTTTCCAAGGCTGTGGATGTTCAAGATGTGCCTGCTGTCCTCAGTGTTTCCTCCAAGGTTAGCAATTTCCAGAGAAATTTGTACTCCAACACAGGCAGGAGACACCAAAGCACAGGCCTGAGAAACCCAAAAAAGCCTTTCCTTTCCAGGGAGGGATTACAATGGCAGCTTTCCCTGCTGCACCCCGAGTGCTCATCTCCTGTGCCGAATTGCAGCCGGGAGTCATGCCCAGCAGCCCCGCACAGCCAGAGCGGACACAGAGGTGCTTGCACTGAAACCCTGCCCTGCTCTAAGCTCATGAGCGGGAAACACAGCTGCAGACTAGAAGAGACTCTCACTCTTTGCATGACTTGCAGTGCACAGCTGAAAAAGAGAGAGACCTGGCCCTAAGGAACAGATAAGCACAGGCAGTGTGGCACTGTCTGCTCCACACCAGATAAAAAGGGTGACGGGACAGCTCTTTACCACTGCTGACTAGAGCCAGTGGCTGTGTGACACCCACCCCATGTACAGCTGGAAAAAGAGGAAACAGGAGACTTCTGAAATGCTTAAAAGCAGCAAAGAGGCTATTGCATGTGTCCCACTGCTCCCTTCCCCCCAGAGTTGCAGCCTGGAGGCCAGGGCGATGGCAAGCCAGTGGTGTGCCCAGTAGCAATACAGGGGCAGGACCATGTGCCCCAGGTTGGAAGGACCCTTCCCTGCCCACAGCCAAGACCTGAGGACAACTCAGCCCATGGGAGAGCCTTGGCGCTGCAGGGTAGGGAGACCTGCCAGCCTCATAGCAGGGATATCCCCATGGTCCCCTCCATGCTAAACCCCTCCACACGCAGCTCAGGGCTCAGCACCCCACGCACTGGGAGGACGCACAAACGCTGCCAGCCAAGCAGGCCCCAAAATGGGAAGTGGCAACACTGGTCACTCCTCCCGCCTGCAGGACTGTGGTGCCCCCCTCCCCTGCACTGACACACACCACGAGGAACGGTGCCACCACAGCCAGGGAGTGCGGAGGGAGCCTGCACCCTGGTCTGCACGCCTGGCGACCTTCAGGGATGATCTCTACAGTGCTGGGCCCAGCCAGTCTGGGACTTGTGTTTTGGCTTCACTGCTTGGCTCGCAGAGCAGGAACTGAACCCAGCCAGCCTCAGCTGCCCCCACTCCCCAGGAGTAGTAAAAGAGAGCTACATCCAGCTCAGGGCAGATCCTTGGGGCACCTTCCATCTCTTCAAGAGCAGATGTAGCCTTGGATTCATATACAAAAGAAACAGAAGGATGCTTTCCTGTGAGCTCTGGCTCTCAGCCCTGCAGCCAGAAGGGCAGAAAAGAGCCAGGGCAGCAGAATAGGAGCACCAAAGTAGGGCTCAGGACAAGGAGGGAAAGCACAAAGAGGCACCGCAACACTGCGCAGAGCAAGACTGCTTCCTGCTTGCTCCTTCCCTGAAAAGGGATTGCAACAGGGCAGGGGAAGTTAAAAGCATCTGGGATCAGCTCGTTGACATTTTCCAATAGTCTCAAGTTCGCAGCATGCATCTGCGCTGGTACGAGCTGCATGATTCAGAGAGCCCAGGAAGGCAGCCCTGGGCCCAGCACTGGGTTCACCAGGCCCTGGGAACACGAGGGAGTGAGACACCCTCAGCTTCTGACTCGGTCTCTCCCCTCACCCAAAGGCTGAGGCAGGAGCCAAGGTCTCCCCAGCCTCTGCCTGGCTCATGGTCACTTCACTCTGCACTGAAAGAGGAAATAACCAGCAGCTCCAACTGGTTATTTCCTCTTGAAAATCTTCCCACTACCCCTTGGAGTCATCCCCTTCCCAGGGGGGATGCCATCGGCAGCAGAGCCTAGGCCACCACAAGCTGCAACACAGCCATGCGCTCTGCAATCATCCGGACAAACTTGCACATTTCCTTATGCTGTCACAGCTTGGCGAAGTGGGAGGGTGATCTCCTCTGTCCAGGAGACACCAACTGTCACAGCCTGAAAAACCAGGAGCCTCTCCTGATCCACCAAATCCAAACACAACCCTTGACTGCCACCAGCACCCTTCTGCTCTCGCACACGCAAAGAAGCGGATCAACCAGACAGGCTCCGAGTGCCAAAAGCCACGCATCCAACAGCCGCTGACAGATACATGGAGCTGCTGCGGGTCCGAGCCCTCCGTGGGAGCAGCTCAAAGCGCCCAGGGGGAGATGTCCAGGCTGAAGGAGCCCCACAGCAGCGCTCCCGGTGCCGTGGCAGCCCTCCTGCCTCCGCCCGAGAGCAGCTCAGCCACCGGGGGACTGACAATCCTGCACCCCCTCGACCGCCGCCTTCCTTTTCCACCCCCCCAGCCCCTCTCCGGCAAGGGAGCTGCCAGCAGGGACACAAGCCCGAGCTACTGCCGCAGTCTCTCCTCACGCCCCTCTAGAGCCCCCTCCTGCCGCACGGCCCAGCCCCACGGCCCCCTCTGCCTCACAGTCCGGTACTTTCTGTGCCCCACGGCCCCCTCTGCCTCACGGCCCTGCCCGGTGACCCACCGCCCCTCTGCCCCTCAGCTCAGCCCGGCCCCACCGCCCCCGTCCCGGCGCTGACCGACGCCCAGCAGCGTGGTCCAGAAGGCGAGGCCGAGCCCCGAGTACAGCAGCGCGAGCCCCGTCATGGCGATGGCGGCAGCGGCGCGGGACGGAGCGGAGCAGAGCGGAGCGGCTGGGCGGGCGCGAGCGCGTCACCTGACCCGCGCGGGACACGTGAGCGGAACCGCAGCGCCCGAGCGGAAATACCGTAACGCCACCGCCTCTACCGCGCCCGCTTATTGGCTGCCCAGCCTGACAGCGCCGAGGGAACTACATAGACCATAACGCACCGCGACGAGCGCCTCCTTCCATTGGCTGCTCTTCCCCGCTCCGCCCTGCCGTGAAGCGCGATAGGCCCCGCTCCGTCAGGGGCGGGATTTCCGAGAACGGGGAGGGCGGTGCCGAGTTCTCGTTGGGCGGCTCCGCGCCCCGGCCCGGAAGCGGGCGGAGGTGTCGCGCGTGGCGGGCCGTCAGGCCCCGACCCCGCGGCGCCATGGCAACGGCCTTCAGCAGCGACGGGGAGGCCGCGCTGCGGCGGGAGCTGGGCCCGGCGGCGGCGGCGCCGCGGGGGGACCTCGACGGCTTCTACGAGATGGGCCGGGCCGCCGCCTTCGTGCGGGGTGGCGGGTTCCGCAAGGTGAGCGGGGCCGGGGGTGGAGCGGGGCCGGGGGCTGCGGGCCGCCCCTCCCCGGTGCCTCACCCCCTGTGCCCCCCAGGTCGCCCTCCAGTTTCCCGACGAGCTCCTGGCGGACGCGGCGGCGGTAGCAGCCCGGATGGAGGCGGCGACCGGGGCCGAGATGTACGTCCTGGGAGACACCACCTACGGCAGGTCGGTGCGGGGTCGCGGGGGGTGGCCCGGGGGTCCTCCACCGGCAGGAACGGGGCTGCTCGTCCCCTGCCTGGCAGGGCCGAGGGCCGGAGCTGCCCGGGCTGGGGACGGCGGTGCCAGGGAGGAGGAAGAGCTCCGTGGTGCAGAGCCCGTCTGACACCGGGTCCTCCCGGCAGCTGCTGTGTGGACGAAGTGGCCGCCGAGCACGCGGGTGCCGAGGCGGTGCTGCACTACGGCCCGGCCTGCCTCAGCCCCTGCAGAAAGCTCCCGGTGCTGCACATCTTCGGACAGCAGCCCCTGGACATCGGGCGTTGCGCAGAGGCCTTCCGGGAGCTCTACCCCGACCTGGAGAGCCGTGTGGTGGTGCTGAGCGATGTGGTCTATGCCCATGCGATGGGTGAGTGCTCTGGGGCAGGGAGGGGGTCTCTGCTGCTGCTCTGAGCTTTGCAGAGCTGCCAGGGGGAGAGGCAGCAGCAGGCCGGCAGTCCCCAGACACCGTCAGTGTTGATTTCTGTCCTCTCCTCTCCCCTAATCTGCTGTCCCACCTTCTGCGGGTCAAGTCTGTGGCCATGTTTCATTCTCAATCCTCTCTCCCTTCAGGTGAGCTGGAGCAGCGGTTGTGCCCTGAGTACCCCAATATCGTTTTCTCCAGGGTGGTGTGTGGGAACCCTCCTGGCCCTGCACCGCCCGGGGAGGTGCAGCAGTTTGGTCGCCAGTTCCCGGTGGAGGCACCGGGAGGGCTGCAGGACTACGCCATGTTCTATGTGGGAGCCGAGGGCCTGGCCCTCACCAGCTTCATGCTGACGTGGAACTGCTGCCCCTTCAGCTCCTTCGATCCTGCCACTGGCTGCGGCCGCCGTGAGACCCTCAACATCAACCGGGCCCTGATGCGACGCCTCTACCTGGTGGAACGGGCCCGGGACGCCCGGGTGGTGGGCATCTTGGTGGGCACCCTCGGCGTGGCGGGCTACCTGGCTGTGCTGCAGCACCTCCGGGAGCTTCTGCGCCGGGCTGGCAAGCGCAGCTACACGCTGGCCGTGGGGAAGCCAAACCCCGCCAAGCTGGCCAACTTCCTGGAGGTGGACATCTTCGTCCTGGTGGCCTGTGCTCAGAACTCCCTGCTGGACTCCAGCGACTTCTACCGGCCCGTTGTGACCCCCTATGAACTGGAGCTGGCCTGTAACCCGGCCCGCGAATGGACGGGGAACTACCTCACTGACTTCCGAGACCTGCTGCCAGGTAACAGCTGGAAAACAGCTGCCCAACACCTTCTCGGGGCACGTCCTGCCCTGCTGCCCTACCTGGAGGCCACAGTTGCCCTGGCTGTGTCCTGGCTGGAGGATAGTCATGAGCAGCAGGCGAACGTTACCATTTCCTGGCAGGTGGCTGTGCACATGTTGAGCTCCCACTGGCCGTCCCTGCAGCGGAGGCCATTCCTGACATCTCGCTGATCACGGGGGAGATGCGCGCCACCCACCTCTGTGACCCCCCGGCCCCCCAGCTGCCCTCCAGCACCACCCTGGCCTGCAGGGACCAGACGCGGGCCCTCGCGGAGATCAGCCCTGCTGGTTTGTGATTTGGTTTCGTGGTGGGGCTGAGCCCCGGTGCAGGGGCAGTGCCGCCTTGCTGCTCCCGGTAACAATTCCCTTTCTCTCTCTTCCCAGCCTCCTTCCTGGAGTCCCGCAGCTGGCGGGGCCTGGAGCAGCAGCTGGGGCAGACGCCCGTCTCCAAGGCTGTGCAAGGTCGACGAGGGATTGCCATTGCCTACGAGGACGAGGGGCGCAAGCAACCCTGATTTGGCAGCACCCAGGCAGGAGCAGGGGGCATGCAGGGGCCTGGGTGTCACCTGTCACTGGGTGCTGGACCCGTGAGAGTGTCACGAGGGTCCGGACCTGCCACCAGCTGGCCCCGCGCTGGATGGGGCCTTGGGTCAGTAGTACTGCGGGGGGAGAGCAGGAGTTGCACATGTGTTTGGGGATGCCTGTGGCACCCCGGGGCTCACAGCCAGGGCAGCAGCAGGGCCAGGAAAGACGCTTGGCCCAGACCCGGCCTCCGAGGGCTCCCCAGTCCAGGGCAGCTTTGGCCCTACATGGGAAAGGTCACAGCTTTGCACGAGCCGACAGCGCCAGGACTCGAGGCTTATGTGGGCTACTGCTGCAAACTAAAGCTGAACTGAAAAGGACTCGTGAGTGAATTGTCTTCTAGAATAAAACATGGGCTGAGGAGTGCAGGCAGGGGTGATACCTGATACCATCCCAGAGTGAAAACACAGATCACGGTGCCGCTCTGGTGTCGGCTAAAACCAGCCGGAAAGAACAGAAAACCAGAACTGGGACCCTCCAGAAATGAAACCACGTTCACAGGCTGGGCTGGGGAACTCAGGCAAAGGGGAGACAGAGGGCCCTGGGCCTGAGCGAGCCCTTCCCCTGCTCTGATGAACAGGAGCGGGGCGCACACATCCCGTGCTGCAGGGAGGACCCCGAGTTCGGCGGGGATGGAGTCTGGCCCCTCTTGTGTGGGGCAGGACCACTTCTGCTCCATGAGCTGCTCCATGCCAGAGCAGGGGGGGACTGGTTTTTGCCATCCCTCCCGCAGCCAGGGGGGACAGGAGGCTTTGAGGCATCCCAACCTTGATTTAACCCCCTCCGCTGGGCTCTTCCCCAGAGGCAAGAGGCAGGCAAAGTCCGGGCACTGCAGTAACGACAGCCACAACATAGAAATATTCTTAATATAATTAGGTGCAGGGCCTCCCCCCTCCCAACCACACACGTACAAACGAGCAGGGGGTGAGCCCCCCCACCCAGCCAGCCACTGCCACAGGCACAGGGGCAGCCTCCCCGCCGCGGGGCACGGGCACCCACGGAGAAGTGCCGGGGAAGGGCTGGTAGCCCGGGCATGGGGCAGCCTGTGCTGGGGCAGTCCTGCCCAGGCTTCGCCCTCCGCCCCCGCCGCCACCTCCTGCAGCCGGCACTCCCGTCCCCTGCGAGGGGGGAGCATGCTGGGGGAAACAAAGATGCTGACACCAAGATGCGGCCACCAAATCTAGCTGAGGAGCGTCCCGAGTGGGTTAATTCTAGGTGGAGGGTTATTCTACGAGCCGTACTGCAGCAGGGCGGGGAGGATGGGGGGGTGCTTCCTTGCGGGGAAGAGCTGGTCCGGGCAAATTGTCCGCGGTCCTGGCCAGGTGCTCAGTAGTCTGCTGTGTACTCTGTGCCATGCAGCCCGCGGCACAGCAGGGTGAACTCCTTCACCATCTCCTTCACTCGCCGCTTGTTCACACGCTCTCTGCTAAGACAGAGGGAGGGGACAAACATGAAGCAGGAGGGACAGACCAGGCCGTGCAGGAGGGTCATGCCCGCTGCACATGGGGCACGGCCACCACAGGGAGAGGTGCACGAACCTGAGGATCTGCTGGCTGAAGGTCTCCTTCTGCTCGGGGCTGACACGGGCTGAGGGGAAGCCATCCTGCTGCATGGCCTCCTTGATCCAGATGCTCAGGTAGCTGAAGCAGTGCTTGTTCAAGGCAAAGAGGATTTCTGCAAAGTGATCCATGAGGCTGCGGGAGGCCTGGCCGCCGACGCCCTGCCACAGAGCAGACAGATCCTGCTGAGCCCCCGGCATCACCCTGCCCGCACCCACCCATGCTGCCGGGCTCTCTGCCCCCAGCTCTGCAGGGTGCCGCCCGGGAACAGAGCCCAAAGCTGCCTGGGGAGCCCGCGGTCCTGGCATCTCTCACCTCCAGCACTGCCTGCAGCAGCACTTTGCCGTTCTCATGCACGACCTGTCCCACCGGGGCGATCTCTCCGCAGCGGGGCAGCAGCTCCGTCTGCAACACAGAGCCCAGGTTGCTCAGCTCCACGTTGCAGCACCCTTGCCCAACCCACGGCCCCACTCCTGCCCTCCCGTCCCTCAGGAGGCTGCAGCCCATCCCCTTGGGGCTGCACGATGCCACGATACTCACAAAAAAGCCACAGGATGCTTTGACCGTTGGGGCCTCAGGGAACTTGAGTGAAAGCACACCTGCGGGCAGAAAGCACTCAGGTTAGCAGCCAGGAACCCCGCACACCAGCCCAAACCAGCCCCGTAGTCCCCAGCCCCTGGCTGGTCTGCGCCCGACTCCGCAGGAGGCGCAGCTGGCTTCTCCGCAGAGCGATTTGGAGCACATGCCCATGCCCATGGTACTCACCACACTGAAACACTGCTTTGACATCCAGGTTGCTACACAGGAAGAGGTCCGGCTTCCTTTTCAGAGCCTGCAAGGCACACAGACAGGCAGCATAAACCCAGCGCTGCAGAGGCAGCCAGGAAGCCTCCGAGGAACCCGGTGCCCCAGACAGCCTCTGCCTGGATGCACACTTACCTGGGCACACCCACGGTAAACGGCAGATTCACACAGTACACCAGGAAACCATCACTTTCCCCCCCAATGGAAATGTCAATCAAATAGCCAGGCAGTTTGCTACACTCGGGGACCACCGACCCCAGGACCTGAGGATAGATGCCACAGCGGCGTACACACAAACGCTTCAGACACAGAGACGGGACAGCGGGCTCCTGTCCCACCAGCCCAGGCAGCAGCAGTGCCCCAGCAGGGCAGCCGTGCAGGGCCCAGCAGAGACCAGCCACCTCTGTGCTTTGCTCCTCTCCTCTTGAAGATGCTGGCATCCCTGGGGTCACAGCAACTGGTTCAAGCAGTAACCCCAGACTGGACCAGCAGCTTGTTCTGTTTGGGCTCCAGGGCACAGATGACAATGAGATGCCAACACTGCCTGGCAGCTCCTGAGCAGCAAGTCTGAGGTCAGAGAAGTTTTGGGGTTTTTTCTGCCACTTGGTGATCCACCAGCCACTGTGGGGGTCAGGCACTGCTGCTGGGGACACCCTGAGCTGTGGCACCCCGTGCAATGGCTTGGTCCCCCCTGTGCTAGCGCTGGGCAGTTACTGGATGGAAACGTTTCAGTCTGCACTTGCCATTCCATGGGCAGGGTTTCTGTCCTGCCACATCAGGTGGCGACATCCGTGCCCTGACCACCATGCCACCATGCCCACTGCTACAGGCCAGCACTGGGGATGGCAGCCGTGCCTGCTGCCCTGCTGTCACTGTGACACTGGGGACAGCAGCCACAGCACTGGAGTGGCCCCCACTCCGTGCCCAGAGCTCGGAGAGCAGGATACGAGGGCAGGCAGCCCTCGGGCTGAGCTGTGTGCAGGGCCACTGCCCTCCTCCGAGCCTGCTCCCGGGGATGAAAGCAGGGACAGCTTTCAGCCAGCAGCGCTCAGGATGCACGGCCATCTGCCCACAGCCATGGTCGCTACTTGGAGCAAAACGGACTTATTTCCCACCCCTTCTTCTCCAGGGAAAGCCCACAGCCATCTGCCTGGTGCAGAGAACATATGCTGGAGACTGACAAGCTGAGTAGCAAGGTTTCAGGGTTACCCCATCTCCTTTCTGACTCTGTATCACACGCTGCAAGAGAGGACTCGGGTTTGGTCACCGAAGGCATCGCTGTACCAGGCGGAGGGGGAACAATCACAGAGACCTGCTTCCCTGCTAGATACAAGCGGAGACCTTCACGGGGGCGATCAGGGCCCACATTATACCTGCGTGCATATATACAGACTGTGTGCACATCCGTCCTGATGTGCTAGCACCAACATCAGAAGGCTAGCTAGCGGATGGGCAATGGTTTAGAAACACATCCAGTCATCATGGCTGCTGCTGTCTAGTCGGCTCCATGCCAGACAATACTTGCAAGACGCGTTGCAGTTTTCACCATGGAGGACTACCCCCGCTGCCCCCAGCCCTGGTCTGGGCTCCAGAGTGGTGCCCACAAGCCTCTCCCCCAGCAGCACGCTACTCGAGGGCAGCTGGCTCCTGTGGTTCCACCCAAGCTGCAGGTTCCTCTACCCTGCCTGTCCAAGGGGCTGGTTTTACCCCATGTCCTGTGCGCTGCAAGACTGTTCAGCTGGCACAAGGGTCTTCCAACGTGCTCAGGTTGCCACCTACCTGCATGATGCTTCTCCCAGCCAAACCAGACCCATGGCAGCCCCCAGGCTCTCCTGCAGGCTCGCTGCAGCACCTGCTCCTCACTCCGTCAGTGCCATGGGGGAAAGTGTGCCCTGGTATTGGGAGGGCTCCATCCTGTAGGACATCTCCACCAAGGGAGCACAGAGTGCAAGCTCAACCTGGGCACACGTGCACACATCTACTGTAGACAGAGATGCTTTTTACCTCCATGAGATGGGGCTCTTTGGAGCTTCTCCCATTAGCAAGTGGCACCAGGTAGGTCCAGCTGCTCTTTCCCAGCACCAGGAACCCTGCTCCAGCTCTGGGGCCTCTTACTGCCAGCCTGTCCTTCCTGTCTCCTGCCAGAGCAGCTCTGCTCATATGTTCTGGGATGGGGACAGGTCTTTAAATGCTTTCAAGCATCCTCCCACATCCTCTGCTGCAGCAGCCACTGCAGAGGTAGGCACTGGCTCTCTGGCGAGGGCTGTCCTGCAGGCTGGCACAGAAAGGACGTCAGGTTCTTCTCCACGGCAGCTGGGAGAACCCTAGACAGGTCTTCAGAGCAGGCTCCTCTTCTGTGCCTGGCTCTTCAGAGGCAGGCAGGCATGGAGGGGACACCAAACCCCACTCCTCCAGCAGACAGGGGACAGCGGAGGGCTGCACGGCCAGTTTCTGCGGCTGTCCAGAGCACACAGTTCAAGCCTTTGTGTCTGGTACCACCACCTCTTCCCAGACTACACACCTGGTGGAGCAGAGGCTCCAGCTTTGGAAAGGGCACGGGAGCTTGGCCAGGCACCAGGGCCAGGGAGGAGCAGTCAGCCCCTGCCTGCCAGGGAGAGAGGATGCCAAGCCCATGTCCTCCAAAGGATTCTATGACTCCGGCTGCAGCAGGCATGGTGGAGAGCTCAAGGACTGCTACGTGCAGCCTGGACCAGCCCAAGAAGGGAGGGAGGTGGGGGACGGCGGTGGCTGAGCCATCACAGAAGGTCAGTCCTGCATCTTCTGCCCGGCAAGGCCCCGCTTGCCCAGTCTGCCCCTGGGCTCCTGGTCAGGGGAGGTCACCGCAGCGCTCCCAAAGTCCGTGCCAGCGTGGAGCCCTGCCGGAGTGGGTGGATGTGCCTGCAGCCGCCGGTGGGGAGGCAGGTTGGAGAGCTCCAAAATCCTACCTGCAGCCGGGAGCACGCATACTAGTGATACCTGCTGGCCAGGGAGCAGGCGAGAGCTCCCAAACACCAGAATCTCCTGCCTGGGTTTGCAGACGCGGACCCGGGTGCAAACCCCAGCTGCCGTGGCTGTGCGGTCCTGGGCACGGGCGTTCCGGCTGCGCGGGTGGCACCGAGCCCCGCGGCCCTCCAGGCGGGATGCTCACCTCGGGCACAGTGGCAGCGATGCCCCGCACCGTTCCCAGCACACAGTGGAGGCGGAAGGGGAGCGGCTGAGGACAGGTCTCACTGCAAAGGGTGCCGGCACCGCTCCGCGCAGCCTTACGGCAGACTGGTTATTTTATACTTAGCTTTGAGTAGTAACAATAACTCTAGGGTCTCTGGCATCTGTAAGACATTTGGTTTAAGCCAGCATGCTCTCGTGATCAGCCAGCCACCGTCAAGAGTGGATTGCCAATTCACACAGTAGCAAAACGATCAGCTGCACCAACTGGGCAGTCCCACGGGCTGCAACGAAGCCCAAATAAATATACGGTGAAGTCAGCTGAAATCCTGTCACACAGAGAGATGGCTCCCAGTGAGCTGGTGACAGAGGGCTGATGTGCAGGTATCAGGAGGTAGGAGCTGCTTCTGAGTTATCAGAAGGCAGGAGAGTACTTGCTGGCAGAGGGAGAGGACAAAAACACTGCCTGCAAGGAGAAACCAGACAAATTGGAAACGGAAGATGCTATTTCCACCAAGGTGATCAACCACAAGAGCAGACAGTCAGGGAAGTGGAAAAGTCTCCACCTTGACATGCTCTTGGGTCCAAACTTGCTGCTGCTCTGGAAGATGCGTTACTTCACCACGGGCTCCGCAGGTGGAGCAGGCTGGGATGAAAACACAGCCCCCACCACATGAAAATCAGATCTGAAGAGATCTGCAGTTCTCTCTGACTTTAATCCTTGGATCTATGAACGCTCAGCAGCATCACCGCAGAGCATGGTCCTCTGGAAGAGGACAGGCTGGACCCACCTCTGCCATCAGACAGCTCTTGAAGTCCTGAGACTAAGGAGCCAAGCAGGGATGGCAAGGCCATTTCTTGATGGGTTTCAAAGCACCCTGCCAGATCATCAGTCTGGGAAGAGGGGCAGGCCAAGGAAGAGGAGGAAGCCTTGAAACAAGTCCTACACATGAGGAGAGAGGACAGGGATGGGATCTTTTGGTCTCCGTGGGGTTGCTGGAATAAAAAGCCCAAGAAGGCATCAGGTCTTGAGTGGCTGTGGGCGGCGGTGGGCTGGCAGCACATCAGGCACCTCGCAGCGATCCATGATGGAGCAGCCTCAGAGGTAGGAGCCTCTGAGCTGCTCCTGTAACACGGCCTCCAAAGGACGTGGGCTGTCCGGAGACTGGCATGCCAGGGACCAGGCTGGCTGCCAGCACGCTGCCCCAGCATGGCCTGCAGATCCTGCCCATGAGGACAGCATGTAACAGCTTCCCAGCAGCCGGGATGGGTGGCATTTGCTCTGACAGCACACCCCATGGAAATGCAGCATGGTTGCACTTTTCTCTCCAAGACAGCACAAACGTGCTGTGTCCAGACACAGAGAAGGACCCCAAGCCAGAGAGAAACTCAGCACTTTCCAAAGAAACAACAAATAGCCTTGGAAGAGTCTCTCAGGAAGGTCACTTAATGTCCTCCCCCCCGGCAGGATCACCTCTACCTGCCCTCCAGGAGCAACAGGCTTGAGTCCTTTCAAGCCCTCCAAGCGACAGCAGCTCCCCAAGTGACCTTCCAGTGCTTCCCCACGCTGTTAGAAAGATCTCCTACTGCCTAACCTGGATCCTTTTCCATGATTTCCTCCCGTGACTGTGTGTTCCACTCGAGGAGAAGAGAAAAGGGTTTTTTACCTACAACTGGGACATTACCTTTTACACACCCCAAGACTCATGCAGCTCCTCAGGCTCCCATCAGCCTTTCCTCCTCACCATGTGTACAAGGTGGTCATCTTCCCAGATGCTTTTCTCTGTGCTCTCTGGTCTGTATCTACAGAAATGTTGTGCCCCAAACTGGGCACAGTGCTTGAGCGGAGGTCCTGCCAGCGCTGAGCAGCCGGGGAGGACATCTCCATGAGCTTCATGCACAGACCCCATTCACCAATTCTCCCATCACATTCAAAACCCTTGTTAAAAGGTCACAGCTTCCAAAACTGGCAACGGCAAAAGCTGTGAACGCTTCCTGATAACCTCGATTACATTACATCGTTCAAGAGGAAAAGCAGGGAAGAAAACACTGTGATACAGCTTGCAAGATGCAATGGGTCTCAGCGGGATCTGGGCGTCAAGGCGAGACCTGTGGGGAGCAGACCCTGCCCGGGGGGGTGAGGTGCAGCCCCCCCACCCGCTCCATCCCACAAGACCCACACGAGGGCTGAGCTGCCATCAGAGGGGGCTGATGGCTTAGCACCCAGACATGCCCTGCACCCTTCCCGGGCTGCCGGCAAGGGCAGGACAGGCACACCAGGCAGCTGCCTGGGCGAGAGTCCCTGCACACCCACCGGGCCAGCACACGTGGTCAGAGGTCTCGTCATTACAGAAATGAAGCAGAAAGCAACTTTGCTGGCCCATCCTTGCCACCGGCCCACCCTCTGGGTAGGTGCCGGGGGATGTATCTCCAACGGGGGCACTGAGTGCATCGAGGACGTCAGGGCTTCTCCTGCAAGGGCCACGGCGGGCTGAGGAGCGAGCCGGGCTCCCGCTGCTCCCAACAGTTGTATCCACACACAGAGCATAGCACCGGCCCTGCCTGCCCACTGCCAACGGTGACACAAGCGCCAGCCCCACGAGCCAGCCCACGGCCCCCGCCACGCCGACGCAAACCATCCCTGCGTGCCACCGAGCCGGCAGCATGGGAGCACTCCCAGGCTGCAGGCACAGGAGCTGCCACCACCCCGAGAGGCTGCCGGGGCGGGAGGCAGCGTGGCACCCCGGCAGGTCCAGACGCCATCACAAGCACCTTACTCAGAGCCAAACCCCGGCAGCTGCCTGCTACTGCGGGCAGGGGCTTCCTCCCACTGGCCCTGGGGCAAGGCAGCCAGCTCAGCCCAGCCCCGTTCCGGACGAGCCGTCGCAGGGCAGGTAAACAGGTCGGAAAACAGCCACTTAAATGCTCTAATTTGTCACCCAAGAGTGACCGCGGCAGCAGCCCCAAGCGCCCCATGCCGGCTTTGGCAAGGCGAGGGGGTGGCAGCTGGAGGCTGCCCTGCAGAGGAGGGCATGCCCTGGGGATGGTGCGAACCCAGAACTAAAGGAGAATGTTTTGTTTTCAACTTCCACGGAAACAGATGGAGAAACTCGATATTCAACTAAAAGGAAAAAAACGTTGTCAACAGAAAGCTAAAAATAGGTTTAAATTGAATTAAAAAGAGAAAGAGAGAGAACAGAAAGTGAATGAATAAGAAACTAAAACACACCTGTGCCAGGAGTTGCATAAATGAATCAACAATATCAGGATGATCCCTGGGCCCTAAAATATAATAAAGATGTAACTTAAGAGAAAAATCATACAAACAGCAACTCAACATCATATAGTTATGTGATACAGAAAGAATTTACAAGTGAAAACAGGAGTGTAAGGGAGGAGGGGTGTGTGGGGAAGGGGATGGGCAACATGAGCAGCTTGAAGCAAGTTAAAGAAACAAAACATACAAAAAATCATGAAACTTGGAGAACCCAAGAACAGAAAGAAACTGCAAAGGAAAGGGTCTGAAGCCCCAGGGTCTCCAGCTAGCACCTGGGTGCTGCAGAGCCAAGGAGGAGATCTTCGTGTCCTTGGGGAGGAAGAGGAGGAGGAGGAGGAGCAGGGGCTAGCTGGGCACCATCTCCACAAGGAGAATTAGAGCTTTTGCACTGTGGGGACTGAGCGGGTGTCTTCAGAGCACCATTTGGTCCTGGAAGATAACTGCAAGTGAACGACAACACCTCAGCAAACGCTTGACAGGCCCGGCCGGGCTCAGGCGTGCACATGCTTGTCACCAGCACCAGCTGCTCAGGAGCCCCTGGCACAGTCGCCCTCCCGCCCCGTTCCCAGATGCTCTCCAAGACCCTGAGTCCAGGACCCTCCTGGAAGTCTCCTCCAGCATCCTCCTGGGAGAGAGCAGCTCAGTGCCCAGCGATCTCCATGCCAGCACCACTCACCCTACCTTGGCATCTGACTCTGTGCACAGACACATCTCGGCCCCTGCGGGCTCAGGCGTCCCCCCTCTCCTGCCGCCCGTGGGCTCAGCAGAAGGGGCTCGCCCTGCTCAAGGCCGGCCGCCCACCGGAGGGGACCCACGGGGTGGGTGGGAGCACAGTCCTGGGCACACAGCGAACTGGACGGCCACTTGCCTGAGCAAAGCTCGCGTCCAAGCATTGGCACAGCTCGGGCTCTGTCCCCTCCCCTGTCCTCCTGCAGACATGCCTGCTGCTGCCCGGAGGCGGCATCGCCTCCCCAGGTGCCGAGCCAAGAGGGTTTCAGCGTACACGCATCCACACGCCACTGGCAGAAGCGGGGATTTGATCTCCGGGTAAGCCCGGCTCGCTTGCCACCGACCCCAGTGACACCTCAGTGCAGCGGGATTTGCTCGTACTGTGGCGTGATGATGAAGCAGGGGTCCTCGCGCCTCCCCCACCTCTCTAGAGAGCTCTGAGCCTTGTACTGGGGGGAGGCATCACCCTACCCAGCACCCGGCTGTAAGCAAAGGACAAGACCCTTTGGGGACTGTAAACAGAGCTGCTGAAGGACCAGAGCCAGCAGCTCCAAGGTACGTTTGTCCCCATCGTGGGGCAAGTCACCAAGAGGTTGAGGGGAGCCATGGGGGGGCCTGTCCTAACCCCATTCACTTTTTGTAGTGCAGGCAGCGAGCCAAAGAGGGGCCCCTGCCCTGCGGGAGGACGCCAGCGTCCTCAGCATCACAGCCGTGACTCGGTGGCCAGCAGTGACTCTGAAAAGCTCCTTTCCCAGATATTCACACACACATCCTCCTGCTCGTGCGAGGGCTTGATTCCTGGCTACTATGAGCACCACTGGCCCCGGGAGGAGCCCCAGGATTTCCTAGGGAGCACAGCCTCCCTGCCAAGCGGGACTGGAGCTCCGGCTTGACCCTTGCGGCACGCGACGCCCAGCCCTGCTGCAGAAGTGGGGCTGTCACAGCAGTCCAGAACCTCGCCCGGGGTTTCCTGCTTCTGCTGCCCTGCAGGGAAGGTACCCACCTTCCAGGGGTTGGGATGAATCCAAGAAACAGAGATGGCCCCATTAGCTTAGCTAGGAGTGAAAACAGCCATTCCTGGTAAGACGCCTCCAGACTCCATGCATGCAACAGCCTGACAACAGCCCCAGTGCGAAAAAGGGTTAATCCCACGTACCTTGCTGGAAGAGGGTCAGCGTGACTGAGGTAACGAGCAAGAAGAGGGCCTTGATGGGAGGGAAGTGGGCAGGCTCATGGGCAAAGATGTGAACCAGCTGCAAGAGAGAGAGAAGGACTGGAGCTGCTGCTGGCCCTGCGTGCCCTTGGCCTCCCCGGGAGCGGCAGCCCCAGCCCCGAGCGTGGCTCCGTACCTGCCGGGTGAGGTCGATGGCAGAGGCCTGAGGGATGGTGCTGTACATCTGCCCCAGCATCTCACACAGCTGAGGCACCATGGGGGCAAAGTCATCCAGGAGGGTCTTCACGGACTTCTCAAAGATGGCACAGACAGACTGCGGGAGAAGAGGGACCGCATGAGCAATGGGCGTCTGGACACCTCTTCTGGGGGGTAGGGCTTGACGGACAGGTCCCAAAGGAGGGAAGAGCTGGCAATGGGGACATGGACCAGCCAGGCAGAGGGCTCAGAGCTGCTCTGGTACTGGTGCCCTGCCCTGCAGCACAGGATGTGCCCAGAGACTGGGAAACACCCTTCCCACTGCAGCAGGAAGGCTCCCTGAGGGCCAGGGGGGAGAGTATCTGGTGGGACGCTGCACCTGGGCATTACTGAACTGAGCAAACTGGAGAAACACCAGATGACACAGGTCCAGGTCAGAGCAGAGCTATCCCCTTAGGAACACAGGTTTGGTAGACCCCCATCTCCCTGCTCATGGCAGGGCCTCTGTAACTGGAGAGGAGCAGAGCTGAGGGGGGCACAAGACAGACAAGAATGGCCAGATGCTGCTGGTGACAGCAAGCAGCACTGTTCCAGACAACCCAGCAAGACATCCCTCTTACAGGGCATCACCCAGAATCTGTCCTTTGCTGTCGCCAGTTCAAGTCAGCAAGGACAGACAGAGCTGCAGGCAGTACACAGGAGGAGCCTGGTTACCTCCACCACCTGGGCATCATTCAGCCACTTGCTGAGAACCTTCTGTATGAGCTGGAAGACTTGCTGCAGAACCACCACCACCTGTAAGGAACGAGAGGGACTGAAGAGAATTGGCCACCATGGCACCGCGGAGGGGAGATTCAAGACTAAGCACTGCCTGGACTCAAACCTTCAGGCACCACTGCCTCCTCCACCCTCCGAAGCTGGGCAGCTTTCTTCCCTGCTGAAGCAGCCTGGCACAGCTCATCGCACCAGCATTACCCTCTTTATGGTACACGCTGCATTCCCCACTAACCCCCCCCTCTCCTGGACCCAGCAGTGAATAGCAAAGCTTTGGCCAGCCTGTGGCAGAGCATTGAGCTACTGCTGTACTCACTGGGTTGGGTCCTTGCTGCACTGGTGGCTTCTTGACCTCAGTGCTTTCGTGGTCATCATCGTGGTGGCTGATGTCTAGGGTGGTGAACAAGTTGGAGAGCAGGCCCAGGATGTGGATGATGGCCAGCTTGTTGGAGGGATTAGGCTGCCAGGGAAAATAAAGCCAAAATGTGAGACAGACCACACTGCTCAATCACAGTCGTGCCTTTGGGATGCTGAGGAACCAGGACTGTAGAGGCGAAGTGCCAGAGAGGCGTTCCCTGCGCTCTCTTAAGCCCACGTTCAAGAGTGCTGCTTCAAGACAGCAGCCCCAGGGCTACAGCCAGCGGGAGAAGCCACTTCTGGATGGAGGTAGCATGAGGGCACTCACCGTTTCGTCAGCCAGCTTTTCCAGCTGCTGGATGTAAGGGGTGATCAGGGAGTGCAGGTTCTTCAGGATCTCCTCCACTTGCAGCGCGGAGAGCAGGAAACCAAGAGCCTGCATCAGCCACATGCACTGGCTCGTCTGGGACAGAGAGGAGATACAACAGGGCAGGTCACTGCCCAGCCTGCAGCCCTACCGCACACATGCTACCTAAGACCGCTGCCAGGGGCCCAGCCAGCAAAGGCAGGACCCCAGTGTGCTGCAGCTCCTGAGCTGCTCTGTCTGGGTCACTCTAGGTGCATCTCACTGTAGGAGAGGGGAGCAGCTCCCTACCAGCACGGCAGAACTTAGGGAACAGGCGTTTTGCCACCAGCACACCTGGCCTCTTCCCAGCAACTCGCCAAGGAAAGACCAGTTGGTGCCCAGAGATCTTCATGCTGGCACCACTCACCCTACCTTGGCACACCATCCTTTGCTGCACAGACCGGTCTCAGCCCCTGCGGGGTCAAGCATCCCACCGTCCTGGTCACAGGCATAGCCTGGGCTCTGTCCCCACACTTATGTCCCTCCTTTTTCCTCTTGAAGACATGCCTGCCATCTTGGCATCCTTGGGCTTGGGGGGACTGGGAACTGCTAGAGTTAAGTCTCTGTGGGGGCTTCCCTCTCTACAGGGACATACCCCCCAGCCCACGTGCGGTGGGAGCCCGGCAGCGCAGCGAGAGGCAGCCAGCAGGTACTCCTGGCCCTGCACACGATGGCTGCAGCGCTGAGCTCTCCCCCAGGGACAGCCCAGCTCATGATGGCACCCTTGTGTCTTCAGCTGAGTGTGACTAACGGGGGCAAGCAGAACCAGCCAGAGGTGTGAGCCAGCCCCTCTTACCTTGTGAATCTGCTTCATCAACACCTCCTGCCAAAGGGAAGGGGAGAGAGAAAGAGGAGGGTGAGCGCTGCAGAAAGCCCCTTCCCTTCCAGGAGACAGGACTGATGCAGGAGACAACTGACACCAGTGTGGGCACAGACAAGCGGCACGCGGCTCTGCACAGCCTCCCCACAACCCACTGCAGGCAAGGAGCAAAATCCTTGTCCCCTGGTAAGCTCTTCCCCCAGCCAGCCCCCTCAGCCACCCAGCGAGGGGAGCCCCTGCCTCGGACGGGCTCTGCAGCAGGACGGCTCGAGGAGCCAACCTCAGCCAGGGCTTCCTTACCCCAGCGACGGTGTCCCTCAGGCTCTAAGAGCAGAGGCTCGTGCCCTCCACCGGCCTCTCCCTGCTCCCACGCACACTCCAGCCCTCCTCCTAGTGCCTCGGGACTCTGAGTCCCACCTGTCCCAAATCTTGAGAGCCAAGAAAGACCATGGGACAACCTGCTCTGGCACTGCAGGGACCAGCTCAGTCTCTATGGAGAGGCTTGAACACCAGGATGCCCCACAAGATGCTCAGCAGCGGCACCAGCTGCCTGGTGGGTGCAGAGCTGGCAGGATGCCGCTCCCAACAAGGCAAAAAAAACCCAGGGAAAGGAGGGATGCCCAAGTGCAACCTCAGTGGACCCCTTGGCAGTCGTGTCTGCCACTGCCTGCCATTTCTGCACTCGCAGGAGGACACGCGGCCTGCCACCTGGATCTACTGGCCTAGGAACAGGATGGACAACAAGTCCCGCACACCAAGCAAGATGCCCTGAGCTGCTGCTTTGCGTCCCCCTGCCCTGATCCACGTGGAGGAAAGGGTTTGCACAGAGCATATCCCGGCTCGCCGCCACACGTCCATCTGCATCCAGCTCCTACCTGCGACACGGCAACGATGTTGGCAGCATAGGGTGGCAGGTCATACTTGCATTCCCGGCAGATCTTCTTCAGGGTGGAGACGCTAGAGATGGAGAGCTCAGGGTTGCCCAAGGCTTGGAGCACCAGCGGCAGCACGTTGTTAATCATGACGGGATGATCAGCCAGCCACTCCGACAGGGCCCCTGTGCACACAGACGGGATCAGACCGCAGGACTGCACCGCGGGCTCTTGCTCCCCACGTCCTGGGATGCCCAGCTTTGCTTTTCGCTGCTGTTATTGCTGGGCAGGAGCGACCTCAGAGGGGCTCCCCCTCTCCAGCCCAGCCTGCACGTGAGCAAAGGCCTCACCGATAGTGAACATGACGGTGTCGGCGAGCTGCACGTTGCTGATGCTGATCCGGGGAATGAGGCCAATCAGCCCTGGCACCACGTCGGAGTAGTTCACGTCAATGGTCTCGGCGATGGATTGGAAGCCGTAGAGCAAGGCCTCTGTGTGCTGCCAGGGTGGGAGAGGCACCGTCAGAGCCACGTGCTGACCCCTGATGCCCACCCCAGCCCCAGGCACTAGCTCAGACCCCCCTGCAGCGGCCAAGGAGGCTGGTCCCTGGGCAGCGCTAAGGACAGGGAGGCAGAAGACGACCTGTTTGTCTTCCCAGCAGACCCCAGAGAGCCTACGTGTGTGCTGGCAAGGTGGTCATGCTCCTCGCCTCTATCGTGTCCCTTTGCTCTCAACACCCTGTAGCAAGGATAGGTCCCTGAGGGGCTGGTAGCCATCAGCCTGGCACCCAGGTCCCCTCGCTCACCTGCCACGTGGATGGCTGCTCCGTGTTGGTCAGGAGACGTCCCAGCTTGTCATAGAGGCTGCTCAGGAGCTCAGCACCCAGCATCTCGTACACGTACATCAGCGTGTCAGAGATGTCCACCCTGCAGAGAACATGGAGGGTCTCCAAACACTGTCCCCATCCCCTGTATGTTACTTTCCCTCCCGCTGCCAGGCACGATGCAGGTGCTGCCTGCACAAGGACACTGCCCCAGCCCAACATGGAGTGCTCCCAGGGCTTCCTAGGCAGGGCAACTGGTGCCATGCCAAAACACCAGCTCGTTTCCATATCACCACCACAGCCAAAACAGCTCTTGGTGGAAGGAATCTCCTCCGTGTCCCTCCTTGGATCTCCCCATGGTGCTCAGGCTCCAGGGATGCAGGATGCTGCCTGCGTCCTCACCTGCCTGACGAGGAAACCCAAACCTCCCAGCTGTACCTGTATATCCGAAACTGCTCCTTCTCATCCGAAGACCAGAAGCCATACTCCTCATCGGAGGGGAACTGGGCTTTGTGCAGCAGTACATCCACCAGCTGGAAGTAGACAGGCCTGTAGACCTGCTGGTACACCGCCTGCTTGTCCGGCTCGAAGGAGAGGATGTCGTCCTGGCAGCAGGAGGAGGAATACATCAGGTGTTGCAGGGGAAAGAAAATGGAGCCAGCATGCCCACTGCACAGGGAGCTCAGGGGCATCTCCCAGGGCTGGTGGGACCTGTCACACCTTGGAGGCTGCATTTCCAGCTCCCCAAGGTCCACCTGATGCCAAGCCCTTCTGCAGTGGCACCGCTATCTGGAGCCAAGATGACAGAAGCCCCAGCAGCTGGGTGGACCCGTGGGCATTTGAGGACAGCATGGTTACAGCAGGGTGGCACTGCCTTGCCATGTCCTAGCCTTGGAAGCACGCCTGCATCAGGAGCACGCGTTCCTCAGACCCCCGTGAGGCAGGCTGGGATGGGTGCCTGGGGAGCACAGTGCTCTCCTGCTGCACCTCAGACCCATCCAGAAAAGCAGCGAGAGGAGGTGGGAGCCTCAGCCCGGCCCTGTGCAGCAGAGGAGCTGCCAGCACGGCACCGACACCGTCCCCCTCCCTGCCCACGCTCAGCCACGCCGCATCAGATTGCGGAGGAATGGAGCTGGGGGGATGAACAGGGGCTAAAAATAGAGCACAACGTGGCAGGGCCGCTCTGTTAGTGCAGGGAACGCTGGCCCTGGGAGAGGGACCCCACACTGGGCACCACTAGCAGCCCCCAGCCCTCTCTTTCCTCCTCCCAGAGACCACGACCGCCAGCCCAGCAGCAGGGTCTAGCCTGCAGTGAGCCGGCATGCACTCTCCTCCCTGCCTGCAGCCGGTGCAGCTGTGTAGCAAGGAGCTAAACAACCAGGTCTACTGCTGGAAAAAAAAAATTAGCATGAAGTTTTAATTAGTTATGTTAACGAGGCCCTTAAAGGCTGGCTCAGACTTCCAAGGAAGACTGGGGGTGGAAAAAGCAAGCCACGGGGCCAGCATTTCTGAGTTACGTGCCCTGTGGTGGCTGCGAGCACAGGGCGAGGAGCGGGGGGCATCGGAAATCCCTGGGGACCAAATGCAGCCAGGCCAGACCCCGGTCCCCGTGCGCCGGTGCCTCCGGCCCTGCCTGGAGCACAGGATCCGGGCAGGCTGCCCCATGATGGCCACTGACCTGCAGCGTGTACCAGAAGGTGAGTGTCAAGGAGCTGGTGGTTTCGTTGACGGGGTAGTGCCCGGGGATGCCGGTGCAGAACATGATCATGTTGACGAGGGCCAGGAAGCTCTGCCAGTGCTCCACCTGGTCCAGGAGGGCCCTGGGGAGCAGAGAGCACGGTCAGGGCGGCACCACTGCTGCAAGCCTGGCTCCTCTGCCCTGACACACATCACGGGGTGCAGGACAGGCCCTGGATGAAGCAGCGCGTGGGGAACAGCAGGCTGCTCCAAGCTCATTCCCTCTCCTGGGGACCGTCCCCAGCACTCACCGGGAGTGGTTCTCCCCCAAGGCCACAGCGATGCGGCAGATCCCGTGCGACGTCTCCATGTCCCCGCTCTGGACTGCCTGGCGCAGCTGCTCTTGGAGCCCCAGCACAGGGGGGATGAGCTTCAGGAGGGTGTTCACATACCTGCAAGCACAGCCTGAATCAGTGCCGGGCATCGACTCACTGGCACCGGCTGCCATGGCATCCATCCCTCCTGATGCTCTTTCCCTACTGGAAGGCCGCTTTGTGCAACGGGACACATCCAGGAGCCTTTACCGCTTACAAGGACTCTCCTCCCAGCCTGCTGCATTGGGATGAAGGCTGAAGCCCTGAGTGCTCCCGCAGCAGAGCTTCTGCAAGTGAAGAGAAGGGCCAAGCCAGTGGGCAGCGAGAGCAGACCTGTGGGCTCTTTTCGCCATGCTTGCAGCCTGTGCTCCTGTGCTCTGCGAGGGCAGCCAGAGCTGCCGGTGGGAAGCCGCGCGACCCTCCAGCACAGGCACGTCTGGCTTGTGCTCCCCGGCTGGGATGAAGAGGGCAGCCACCCTCGGGGACTCCTACCCAGGGAGGATGCCGGCCCCACGGCACGTCCCCCTGGCCCCCCACCCTCCCGGGCTGCCGCAGCCCTGCATGGCACAGCTCTCCCACATCGCATCACGCACATCAGCCTCCCCTCCGCGCTGCTGCCTGGAAGTGATGGTAACCAAGGCAACGAGAAGGAGGCAGCCAAGGTGAAACACAGCCCAGGGCCCCGGAGAGAGGCCGTGCCAGAGGCTGATGAGCAGCCTGCCATTTCCCTGCCCGCCGAGGCGTGTTATCTGGAGCTGCAGCTATTCTGCGCGCTCCCTGCCTGCCCCGCCGCACGCAGGTGCGGGGCCAAGGATGCTCGGAGCGGGAGGCACACGTGATGCCAGCTCTCCTGGGCCCGCCACGGAGAAGAGATGTGAGCGCCGACACTAGGACAGCTGCACGTCCACGCTGGAGCGGCACGGCTGCCCAGCGCACCGGCAGCTCTTGCTATGGCCAATGTAGGAGTGAACAAAGCCATCGGTGCCACCAGCGCAGGGAGAGAGCCGCACTGGTGGTGGCAGCTTCTAGGTCTGGGCCAGCAGGAGAAGACAGAGGGAAGAGGGAGTGTCCACCTTGGCATCCTCTCTGTGTGCTGCCGGGGGTCACCCCCTCCTCACCCCTCTCCCCCAGTGGAAATCACACGGCGAAGGGGACAGGTATTTGCGTGTAAACCATTTTCAAGCCTCTGATGCCCCGTGAGTGATGCCTGTGGCAGTGTGGGAGCGCTGTAATAATGGAGAATCTGGGAATTCACCAGCTTCTCTCCCAGGGAACCGATGCGAGCCGATGCTGCAGTCAGGGTCAGCCCAAGGGAGCTGACAAAAAGGCACAGGGGACCTTCCACTGCTCCAGTACAGGGCAAAGCCATCCTTCCTCTGCAGCACCGGGCTCACACTACCCTGGGGATGTTTTTATGACTTTAGGAGTTTATGACAAGGATCCTGCTTCTGCTGGTTACCTTGAAACACTCACAGTGCTGATGCCTAGACCTGAGCTAGTCCTCTGGACACCCTGCACAGCCAACAGAGAGAACCACCTGGATTTGCTTCCATGCTGCAACTCATCCCACGTCAGTGAACACTTATAGAAAAGGTTGTGTGAACCACGTCTCCTGAGCACCACCTTGCTCTGCTCACTGCCTATGCAGACATAAGGGCAACTTGGACGCAAGGGTCCCCAGCGAGGAGGGAGACTCCTACCCTCGGTGACTGGTTCTAACCAGTCTGACTGGTGACTGGCTCTGGTGGCTGGTTCTAACCAGTCGCTCAAGAGCCACGGCCAAGCCAGCCGGAGCCAGGCTCCTCTCCTCCGTGCCCAGCCAGCACAGAGCCCCAGGCCACCCCACCTGGTCAGTGCTGCTTCCCAGCCCGAGCGCCCAGCTGGTGCCACAGCCCTGACCAGGTGCAGAGCTTGCCCCAGGAGGCAGACGCCATGCCTGCCGGCCCTGCTGCCAGCCACCGCCTCCCGCTCCCAGCACCAGGCAGGAGAGGACAAGACCACCCCAGCCCAGGTGAGCCTCTGGCCGCCCAGCCTGTCTCCAGCAGCCGATGGCTGGGAATGCCTGTGAAAGGGTCTATAAACGTGGCAGCCATACGGTGACACTTCCCCATGTATTTCCCTCCAGCGATTTGTGTTAGCCTTCCTGAGCGAGATTTGCTATCTTGGTATTTAGCAGCTAAGCACATTTTTCTTCCCTGAGTGTGCTGGTTTTGGCTGGGACAGAGTTAATGTTGTCCATAGTAGCTAGCATGGGGCTGTGCTTTGGCTTTGTGCTGGAAGCAGTGTTGATAACCCTGGGATGTTTTCGTTACTGCTGAGCCGTGCTCACACAGAGTCAAGGCCTTTTCTGCTCCTCACCCCACCCCACCAGCGAGCAGGCTGGGGGTGCACAAGGAGCTGGGAGGGGACACGGCCGGGACAGCTGAGCCCAACTGAGCAAAGGGACATTCCGCACCATATGGTGTCATGCTCAGCATGTAAAGCTGGGGAAGGAGGAGGAGGAGGGGGACATTCGGAGTGATGGCGTTTGTCTTCCCAAGTAACCAAGTGATGGAGCCCTGCTTTCCTGGAGATGGCTGAAAACCTGCCTGGTGATGGGAAGGAGTAAACTAATTCCTTGTTTTGCTTTGTTTGCATGCGCAGCTTTTGCTTAACTATTAAACTGCCTTTATCTCAACCCGTGAATTTTCTCACTTTTCCTCTTCCGATTCTCTCCCCCACCCCACCGGGGGGGAGCGAGGGAGTGGCTGCGTGGGGCTTAGCTGCCGGCTGGGTTAAACCACAACAGTGAGTTTGTCCAGTCCCTTCTCAAAGCCCAGTGAACTGCAGCACCCACAGCTCCCTCCATGGGACCAGCACCTCCTTCTGCTCTTCCCACAACCCTCCCCAAACCACACCACGGTGCGGGGGACAACATGCAGGGGGGAGATACGGGCAGCTCACAGGGGACAATCTCATCCTTCCTGATCCGAAATCTGAGCCATGTCCTGATGAGAAAACCCAATGTACTAAAAACCTGTTTCTAATGAAGCTCTTGGAAAACTCTTCTAGTGAAATTCCTCTTCAGGGATTCAGCACCGGGTGCCAAGACCAGGAATCGATGGGCTGGACACCATGCAATCCCACCTGGACATATGCAATCCCGCCAGCTCCACCACTGCAGCAACACCCTGCTGCCTTCAGAGAGGTGGCTCAGTGTCCAATGCCCACGCCCTGTAACTCCCACCATGGGCACACACCACGCGGAGGTCCCTGTCCCCGCTCTGATGCTGCCCGCCGGGCTGCAGGAGCGTGGCCAAGTGCTGCATGCCAGCTCTCCCCCTGCAGCACACGCCACTGAGCTCTCTGACCCGCTTAGCCGGGGGATAATCCTCAAACGAGACGGAAAATCCAGCCCAAGCCTCCTCTGCAAACAAGATGCAACAATATCTCCGTTCCTGCCCTCCTGCGACTCAGGAGCTTCCCACCACCCCCAAGAGGTGCGCCCAGAGCCAAAGGTTTCTTCTCAGGAATGAGGTAGTCCGAGGTTTCTTCTCAGGAATGCCGTATCCTAACAGAGGAGTGGCGTCCGGACTCCAGCAACACCTGGGACACCCCTTCCTCTGGGTACAAAGGGCTCCCACCCGCCTGGCAGGTAAGGAGATCAAACGCTTCGCACCTACGACTCTCTGCTGCATCACCTCTAGTAACGCCTCAGAGGCAGGAAAGCCACCCACTGCTGCTCGCAGACAGGGCAATGGAAGCTGCTGGCACCAGCGACTTACCCTGAGGGTGATTCTTGCCCATGAGGTCCCACCTGCCCTCCTCCACCTGGACACCGGTGGCAGCCGGCTGCTCCTGGGGCGAGGAGCTGCAGCGTGAGGGATGCCTTGCAAGGTGGTGCTCCCCTGGGAAGATGACCCACAGGGCTACCTAACCCCCAGAGGCAGAAGCCAAGCTCGTGAGCCACTAAGCCTTCTGCTGACAGTAGAAGCACACCTGCATGATCACCCCCACAGCAATGTCAATGAAGCCAGCTGGGAGGGGGCGAGGAGGAAAGACACAGGGTCCGTAACACCCACGGGAACCCGTGGGAAAGCGGGGAGCCCTGAGACTAACCCTCTCACAGAGCAATGCCCCACAGAGCTCTGGAGAGGACCGTGTCAGCAGCCCAGCACCGAGGATGCTCTGAGCCTGCGGCCAAAGGCAGTGGGGAGCCAGGCCCCTGCAGAAACAAAGGCGAGAGAGCACGGAGGAAGAGAGCGGCTGAAAAGCAGCAGGGATCTCCCAGACTGTGGAGAAAAGAGACAGAAAGGTCAGGAGACTCCCTGAGGGCTCGGGGAAGAGCTGGATCTGCTGTGGCTGAGCAACAAAGCCGGAGGGGCGGGACAGCCGGCACCAGGGGAAGCGGGAGGAGGGATGCGGACGAGGACACAAGGAACAAAGGGGAAGAGAGAGCCCACCGGGGCTGGGAGGTGGCAGCTCTGTGAGCTACCCCGCTCCTGAAGCTATCCCAGATCTCAGCACCGGGCGCAGTCCTGCTCCTCCCTGGAGCAGCTGACACCACACGCTGCCTGGCAGGAGGCCCCGTGACAATGCCACCACTGTCCCCGCGCCCCGGGAGCAGGGGCTGCGCCAGGCTCGCACACACTGGGCAGCCTTTCAGGCCGGGTGCCCGCCCCGTCCTGGCCACTGCCCGCACGCCTACGGACAGGGAGGGTGCTTTGCCGCGGCCGATCGTGCCTCCAAGGAGAAGGATGGAGAGCAAGTGCCAGTGATGCTGCAAGGGAGCCACCAGTGTGGCAGGACCGAACGGGGCCAGAAACTGCACGGCAGGGTCAGCACGGGAGCAGAGGAAACTCCGCTGTCAGCCATGCTTCTCACTAAAACTCATTTTGAAAGCTCAACAGAAAGCTTGCGCTTTTAATGCAACTGAAGAACAGTGCTGCAGGGCCAGGCTCCTGCACACAGGTGGGGAATCACAGCCCAGCGACTTCTGAGACTCAAGGGAAACGGAAAGGAGGAAGGCAGCGAGCCCAGCGTTTCAGAACTGCAAAGTCACCTTCTCTCGCCTTCTCATTTTCTGTACCAATCCCGCTACAAGGGTTTGGGCTGGCCCACAGCCTTTGCCGGGTACAAGGAAAAGCTGTTTGTGGTCATCTTCTGAATGGTAGCAAACGAAGCAACCCCTCCCTGCACCTGGCAACACATCAAAATCCTGACGGGTCCCTTTGCGCATCGGGACTTGCAGTCTCCAGATGCAACCCCCCTGTAATCTCGGAGGGCAGCCCCAGGCTGCCCTCGAGCCGGGGACTGCGCCGGCTGCCCCTGCCCTGAAGCCAATGGGAGGACCGGGGCTCACACCGCAGCGGCAGCAGCATCCGCACCGCTGCAGAGGGTCGGAGCCTGCACGATGCGCAGCGATGCACAGGGATGCACAGCAGTAGCAGCTCAGCCCAGCCTTCAAGGAAACCCTCCTCTTCGGGGGAAGGTTGCTAAGCAGCCAGGAGGGGATGTGGCCACGGGAACCCGAGGAGGAGATGTACTTTCCCTTCTGCAGGCATCGGTCCCGAGAGCTGACAGCAGCTCGGACAACGCGGCCAAGCAGATGAGCTTGGAGCCCCACAGCGCAGCCCCGGCAGGACCTGCCCCAGTCCTGGCTCCCAGCTCAGCTGCACCAGGGGCAGCCATGGCCACAAACAAAGGACGAGTCCTCGGCTGGCACAAGCTGTTGGAGCCAGGAGGAGGGAGAAGACCGACAGGTCTGGTTTTATTATCTCTGCATCAAATCAGCTCCTTGGCTGGACCAGCAAGGAGCATGAGGCAGAGGAGGGACTCTGAACTCCCCCTGGCCAGAGCTGGGCAGCTGCTCCCTGGCTGGGCACTGCAGGGTCTGACACGAGGAACCAGGAGGGAGCACCGCATCCTCCTCCGCTTGGGAGGAGGAGGGTGGAGATGAGCTGCAGTTGCCCAAGACTACATGGTTCCCACAAGTCAACCATGGTGCAAAGCCTTCCAGGACCAACCACGTGAAACCAGGAGCCTCTGGCTGCTTTTAACATCTCCCACTTCCAAACCCTGTCATCACCACCTCCAGGGCTGATGGTAGCTAGAAAAAAGCCTGAGATTTTTCCTCCCCACCCCGTTCCCCCATCGATGCCCAGGAACACCAGCCCACAGCACACGGGAGAGGCTGCCCTTACCTCTGGGCATCGGGCTGGGAAATGGCATTGACAACAGCCTCCACCGCTGTGTCGAAGAGCTCTGGGTCCTGCAGAGAGGTGAAAGCTGCCTGGATGAGGTTCTCGCAGTCCATCAGCGGGATCTCCAGCTGCACCCAGCTGGAGAAGCACTTCAACACCTTCTGCTTGATGAAACCCGGGGAGTCCTGCTGCTGCAGCAGCTGCTCCAGCAAAGGGAAGACAGAGCCACACTCCTGCGCCAGGACGCTGCGTACCTGGCCCTTGCGGTACTGTGGCAGGCGGCTGGTCTGAAACTCCTCAGGCAGCACCGTCAGCAGCTCCAGCAGTGCCAGGCACCGCGCTCGCCCGTCCACGTTGGAGTCCTCCGCCTGGAACATGCGCACCATGTCTGCCACAGCGCAGGGCCAAGCCTCCGGCATCATGCTGAGGGCCAGGGAGGCCAGCGCCACGCACAGCCGGGTCAGCACGATCTTGGAGCCGCTGGCAAAGCGGGTGATGTGGGTGAAGAGCTGCGACTTGAGGGTCTCGTACTGGTCGGCCGGGATGTCGTTCCAGTAACGAGAGATTTTAATGTGGAGAGCGCTGGCACCGAAGTACTGGATCTCAGGCACCTTGTCCATGTTGAGAAGCAGCCAGCTGAAGTGCCACGCCTGCGGGGAGACCTGCGCCTGCATCAGCCATTTCTGAGCCAAGTTCTTGTTCTCGATGTTTGGGTCATAATACAGCTGATGGAGAGCCTGGAAGGGAGAGGGAAGCATCCTAGAGCGGCCGAGGAGCACAGTCCCGCTGGGGGAAGGCTCACCAGCATGGAGCCCAGCACCCGGGCTGCCCGCCAGCCGCTGCCCTGCAAAGCCAGCCCCCCTCCCCGCATCAGCCTGCCTTAGCTGGCCTCCCTCCTTGGGCTCTCGGTGAAGCAAGAGCGATCTGGCAGCGGGCGAGGACCTGCAGAGCATTCTTTCCCTCCTCCTCTCACACAACACTCTGAAAATTTCTTTTCCTTAGTCATCTCTCATCCTTGCTTTCACTCACGCCAAACCGGCCTGCTTTCCTGCTGATGCACTGTCACTGGGGTGGGCGCAGGACCCCTCTGCAGCATGAGGGGGCTGTAAGGGACACGGCACACCGGCACCCCTGCCTTCCACCTGCACCCGCTCTCAGAAACGTGCTGTGGATGCACCGGGTCTCAGAAAGCATGTGTGGCCCAAAGCTTGCGTCTGGGAGCCCAAGGAACACAAGAGCCACTGCAGATATCTCCGTCTGTCAGGTTGTATAAAGCCCTGGAAACCCACAGTCACTAAGCTCAGGGATTAATCCCTCCACAGAGTCCCTCTGAAGTATTCCCAAACCCGCCCAGTTACAGCTGGGCCAGGAGCGCTGGCATCTCACCCTGCCTCTGCCACCACCTGCCGGGACAGCCCAGGGCTGCTCGCTCCGTCTCCCCGTGCGGGAAGGAGAGCACCACTTACCTGCTCCGACAGCTTTGAGTCTAGTTACTGCTTTGCAGAGCTCATATCCATGTGGACAGCCTCACGCAGCTGCAAGGCTTTATTTGCAGAGGAATATTATATAGATTTTAAGGGCAACATTAATTAGTTACTTATCCTGAGCGGGTGCAACTGGTAACCAGCGATGTCCACACACATGGAGGGGGACAGAACTACCCTTTGCCTGAACTCCATCTTCCAGCAGCGAGGTTTTCTGCCTGGCACAGTGCGTTTCATTTCGAATCACTGACTGCATACACCAGGAGCAAGGAAAAGCAATGGCATTTGCCAGGCTATCAGGTACCCATCGCATCCCAGCATCAAATCAGAGGATGATTCCAGCAGGTGCAGAGGATTTTTTGGGTCCCCATCCTGGCTCCAGGTCTCAAATATCCTCCTCCTCCCCCCTAAAAAGCTCTATGAAATTCATGTGTGGCTCTTGTACCCAGGAGAGGATTTAAACCCTATTTTTAAGCATGCAGAGCTGGCAGCCTGGGGCACAGGAACAAGCTTCCCAAGCAAGCGCTTGTGCCTCCCGCTGCTTCCCAGCACAAGACCAAAGAGCAGGACAAAATGGCAGGAACCTTACAGAGATGGCATTGCCCGGGCCATCATTTGAAACGCCTCTGTTCAAGACTTTGTGGCGGGGGGAAACGAGGATAACCTCTTTGTGAGAAAGAAAGAGGTTATGAAGTATGTCGTAGGAGACAGCCAGCCGACGTGGGCTGCAGAGGGACAGGCGTCTGTCCCACTAAAAGACTTCTCCTGACACAGAAAAGGTTAACCCTAGATAAGCAGGACATGGGGAGAGAGAAATCTGTCCCTACAGAGCGGCCAAGGGGAGCCCTCAGTTAGCAGCAGCTACCTGAAACCTTGCTCTGTTCTCGGTTATCTCGGACTCTTGCCTGAAGCATCGCTCAGCTGCTGGGGCAGAGGTAAGCACTGCCATCCCCTCCCACCAAAGCAACCATTTACTTCACTATTGAGCAGTAGCTGCAGATGTGCTAAAAGCTGAACCACTCCTGGGGGTAGGAACCTGGCTCCTACCCCTGCTCTTTCGCTGAAGACTGAGTCATCCTGCAGCAGGGCTGGAGCTGGAGCTCCCAACTATCTCCTCCATTACCAGCTCAGTCTCTTATTTGCTCTCATCAGAGCTTGATGCTTGTTTTCTTTCCAAAAGAATTCTCACTTGAGATTCCCAGAGTCAGCGACAGCCCACTCTTCTCCTTCCCCACTCGCTGGACACCCCGACAAGGTGCAAAGGCTGGCAGCAGTCCCCTCCGCCTGCTCCCTAGCCTGGGACCCCTCCCCACCTCCTCCCAGCCTCTCCATTTATACTCCCACACATTCCCTAATTAATTGATTTCTTCTATTTTGAATAGTCTTCCTGTTAACACTTAGAAAATTGTGGGGGGAAAAAAAGATCCCTGTGCATCGCATCATATATTACAAGGCACAAGCTGTATACATACCCCAGGAGCCCTAACCTCTAATCCAGTATGAGGTTTGTAAAGCACGGACCACACCACGTGTGGAGGACAGACCTGGCCTCCAGCGCTGGGTTTCCAACCCACAAGCTCCCCAGCCGATCACCTCTGCTGGCTTCAGGGCTGCTGCTTCATGCTCTCACGGTGGGGAGCTGCGCAGGGAAAGCGTGGCACTGCGCACGCTCCGGGCACACCAAAGCGAGCCCCCGGCGCGATGTGCGCACGGGGTGAGCCTTACACAGCACCGTGGGTGATGGGGAACGTTGCAGGGCAGCGGAGTGGGGACTGGCGTACACAGCCTGCCCACTGGGAAGCAGCTGCAGGCTCATCCTCCCGCCTGGCTGAGGCCGCCGGCGCTGCTGGCTAAGGCTTCATTCTGCCACCGCCTCCAAGCAAGCGGACCCCGGTGCTTTCACGGGATCACCCGACTGAAGGGAGAGGAGCGAGCGACCAGGCAGAGCCCAGCGTGAGGCTCAGGCGTGAGCATCCTGCACACATCCCCCGTGCGAGCATCCTGCGTGCAGCCCCGGCAGCAGAGACTCTGGCGCTGTCTAAGCCAAAAAAACGGCTGCTGCATCGTAACGATGGCAAAGAGGGAGCATTATCGTAGATGCTTCCCTCGACGCTCATGCTGGGGAGATGTCACTAGCGCTGCGTTAGAGGAACGGTGAGCAATGAGGTCACGAGACCTCTCCCCAGGCAGGGTCAGCTTTCCAGCGATGCAGATGGCTTTCCCACCACCACCCCCCCAGCACCTCACCTGCACCCCTCATGCTCTGTCTGCCCTGCAGTGGTGCCCACTGTCACCAGTTAGCTCTCCGGAGAGGCATCCATTGCCCAGCAACACCACCCCAGAGCCCTGCTCCTCCCGCTATCCTCCGGGGAGGTTTCCAGCAGAGGCCCCCGGGGGACGCCGGCTGGAGCCTCCGCTGCTCAGCACCTCGGGGAGAGAGGGTGAGCGGCAAGAGGACAAAGTCTACCAACTACGCTAAGTTATTCAGAGGATGGAAACAAAGCTGATGCTGAAGAGTCACGCTGCAAGCTGTTGGAAGTCAGAAGAATATTCTGGAAAAACGCAGCTGCTGGCTTTCTCACGCCCCTTCCCCAAGCACCCTGCCTGGGAGGGGACTGGCCGTGGCCGCTCCTGGCTGGAGCACGGCTGTTCCTGCCTGCTTGCTGGATGCCAGGTAGAGAGGCAAGGCAGCACGTGCCCCGGGGCTGCCGACAGTGCACCCCATCTGGTGCTCCACACGACACGGGAGAGCTTTCCAGAGGACCTCCAAGGATGGGCATCAATACTGGAACCATCCTAGCCCAGCTCAAAGCAGCAGATGAAACCCCTGGGAGAAGACTAGGCTCTTCCCCTCGCCTACCACACACATTGGCTGAGTACCACCCTCTGCTGAGAGCGTGGGAGAGGAGGCTGCATAGCACCGTGCCCTGCAGAAGGGTACCCGAACACCCAGCGCACTCCTCCCCAGCAAGGAAAGGCACCGTCCTCATCCCAGAGGCAGGCACCGGCACTGGCTGCTCTTGGACTTTGACAACACCATGCCGGCCAGCACGCTCAGGCCCATCAGGAAGCACTGGAGATGACGAGGGGAACTCATTAGTGCCAGGAGGGAGAAGCAGAAGGCATGAAATCGGGCAGTGACATCTAACAGGGAGGCTTTGTCCATTCTGATTTGAACGGGTGGCTGCCACCAGACCTGCCTCCTCTGCAATTAGACCTGTAACGTGAGAGCTGGTAAACAGCCCGGCTGTCAGCTATGCCCTTTGGCCAGGGAAGGAGCTTTCTCCAACATCGGCTCTGGTTGGCTGAAAATAATTCAAGCTTGTTATGATGGGTCTTCCTTGCCCTAAAAAGCTGCAGCCAAAGTCTCAGTTAGGGTCTAGATACTGGAGTGGTATCGGTTGCTCAAGAGAGCCAGAAGTAAGCTGCCTTGGGGCAGGGGAGCTTGCCCAAAAGGCATGGGTCAGAGGTCCCACGCTGGTCACTTTGGACAGTGGGAGGGGGACCAGTCCAGGGAGAGTTATTGCCAAGCAAAGGCACCTGATCTTAGCTCGCAGTCTGGTATCACGAGGCAAAAGGAGCTGCTATGAGCCCAGCATCTCCCAGCCCTCACCCCTCGGAGCTTCTGGAGGGAGCCCAGAGGCAGCAGGCTGTCTCCCTGGCTGCACTGCATAAATCCATTAACACAGGGTCCCCAGCAGAGAGGTGTTGTGTCTGTGCCATTTGTGGGGTGACAAGAGGAGCCCCAGACGTGCGGCTCCGGCCCCACAGAGCAGGAGCGTGCTGCCTGCCATTCCTGGGGGGCTCCACGGGGAGACGGGTCCTCTCCAGGGGCCAATCTGCTTGAGCTAATAGAGGTAACAGCGGGTACAGCTCTGAGGTCTGCAACCCGGCAGGGAAAACAGCAAGCTGCAAAACATATTCCTGTTCTGCTCCTTGCCCCATGGCCACAGCTGTGGCATGCCAGGGGCCACGGTGGCCGTGGCCCCTCGGCAGCCACCAGCCTTCTTCCAGCAGGACCCCCGGGGATGTCTGCTGCTGCAGTCTCTCGCTGTCCTTTCTAGCTGAACGCGCTCGCGCCGCCAGCGCTCCAGGCCTGCGACAGCACAGCCATCACCACAGCTCTGCCAAGCGAAGGGAACGTCATCCCTGCCTCCCCGCGCAGCAGCCATCCTCCCCCTGCCCTCCCCCTGCCACGGCGGGGCAGGCTGAGCAGTCGGCAGCCCCGGGAAGGCGGCGGCAGCCTGCCGAAGCACCGAGGATAGCAAATGGATGCAAAATAAAACCATGCGTGTGCTGCCAGGCGTGCTGCTCCTGCTCAAGGCACCCACACTTTGCCAGCAGTCCCAAAGAATGATTTTTTCTTCCCACTCCTAATAAGAGGTGCTGCCGCTTTACACCCCTCTTTGAGTCCAGCTTGCCCACACCAAGTCCTCGGCTGTCCGGAAGGGGCTGCAGTCCAGACATGGCTGGGCAGCCTCAGCATCCCTCCTGCTGCTTCGCTGCCAGCAGCCCTTTGCAGAGAACGGTGTGGTCCCCAGCAGGGACCGGGGCTGTAGGAGACGTGTGCTCTCCGCGGTGGTGGCGGGGGGCCTGCACAAGCAAAAGGTGAGCAGGACCAGGGAGGAACCCTGGGAGCACAGAGCCCAGGAGGAGCTGCAAGGGTGACCTGAACACCTCTGCCCACCATCTCGTGTTTCTCCCCATCACTTTGGTGAACAAGTCTGCAAGCGTTTTGAGAGGAATCCCCGCTGGCACCCAGGTGCCGACCCCACCCATTCCTGCTCTGTAAGACGACGGAGCTGAGATGAGGCTCCAGTGATGGCCCTTGTAGGACAAAGCCAAGTCCTGGCAAACACAAGGTGTTGCCCTCTCATCCCATCACCATCACACCACAGGAAGGAACAAGGTGTTCAGCCAAGGTTGGCTCTGCATGGAATCTGCTTTTGCAGTGAAGATCTACTTAAATGCTAAACAAGGTGACTCCTCACTTCCCTCAATTTTGCAAGAATCTCCCCTCCCGAGGCCCCTAACTTACCATCCCTGGCATGGTTGCCACATCTCACGTACGTGAGCCTCTAAGGACGAAGTGGCCAAGCCACTGCCAGCAGTGCACCAGACAGGGGATGCCATTCCCCCATCCTGACACATCCATAATTCTCTTGATCAGGTTTCTGAAGACAGGCAATAACCTTTTTCTGAAGAAAGCAGATGCACTTGGGTTTCTCCTCCCCATCCTCCCAGGTGGAAGGCAGCCCCGGCAGCTGCCACATCCCCGAGGCTCAGCATCTCTGAGGAGTGGTGATCAAAGCCACCCCTCTCCCATCACGGTAGGCTCCGGATGTCAGCTCCATGACACCCCGCCTACCCATCCTGCCGGAGAGACTCTGTGCATTCATCAGGCATCTCCAGAGAGGCACACGGCAATCTGGAAGGCCCAGAGATGCCAGACCGCTAATGTGCTAGGGAAAAGACGTCAGTGAATATTATAAACACCCCAGAGGATGAGAGGCAGGCCAAGGGAGGAAAGACCTGGAAGGAATCAAGACAAAAAAAGAGGGCGAGAAAAGGCACTTGGGAAATTCACAGAGGAATGGCACTGCCTTCTTTCTTATTTCAAAAAGGGGGATACTGCTGGGGCAGATTCAACTGCACTGAAAGCAGGTAAAGAGGGTCTCTCCTCCTGTCCAGCCCTGCAGGGTTAGGTGCTGCCACCCCTGACCCGGGGGGGACCAAAATGCAAGGCACAAGTCCTGCTTGTGCACTGCTCCTCCGAGACGGACACAGCCAGCAGGCACCGAACGTCTGCAATCCATCTTCACCGGAGCAGGGTTCACACTGCACCAGGAGCGTCACCTCCCCAGGGCAGCGTCACCCCGTCTCCTGGCTGTCAGTCACACCGGGGACAGCCCCTGGGTACGCAAAAAAGCATGCAGGTCACAAACCGACTGCACCGTTTAGGCATCCTCACAGCCTGAAGCCCTCTGCTCACCCAGCCTTCCCTTCCCGCCAACCCCTCCAGCCGCAGCAGCAGAGCCCTGCTCAGCAGCAAGTGCAGGGGAAGCAGAGCCAGCCCAGAGCTGCCGGCCGGCCGCCCAGCAGGTCCACGCAGCATGGCCACACCAGCCTGCTCTAGCTGTGCCGAAGCCAGAGCAGCATCTAGGTCAGGCTCGGAAGACAACAAAAAGCAGCCGAGCAGTCCTCAGCTGGGACTGGGGGATGCTGATACAGTAGCCGTACCACAACGGCTCAACCCCAGCACAGCCCCGCTCCTTCCCTGTGTCATGGCAGAGCTCTGTATGGAAAAATGGAGAAAAAAAAAACGCAGGGAGCAACTTTCAGATGACTCCTGAGGCGCAGCACCTGAACCTGACACCTCCTTAGGAAGGGAGGCAGCTGCCTGCCTGCTGCCCGCAGGCTTTCAGACCTGCCGGCTGGCAAAGGGCAGCGTGGGCCCAGCCTACAGCATCTGTAGCCTCCCGCCTCCCTGCAACCGCTGGTCACAGCTGGAGGGATCTAACCGGCTCTCTCTGGCACACATCACGCTGGATAAACACAGCAATTATCCTCTTCAGCTACACGGGCACCCAGAGCCCTGCAAAACTGCGAGGGCATTTGCCCAGCCCACTGCATAATAAACAACAGCGGGGGTACAGAAGAATCTTCCAGGGATGCAAATCCTCCCCATGAAAACCATCAGAAGAGCGTGACGGGAACGGTCTGACCAGAGACTTCCCTGGCTACAACTGCCACACGTGATGACTTCCACTGTGGGTGACCTGGAGAGGCTTCGACCCTCTGACTTAAGAGATAACCAGCTCCTTATGCTGTTCCTAACCCCAGCAGTCATCACTAACTGACTCAGATGGGAGTCAAACCCCAACTTTAATCAGTATTCAAGGTTATTAATAGAGCCATGCACAAAACCTGGCAGGCAGAAGAGCCCAGGCCAGCAGAAGCATCATTTATCTGCCAGCATCACCTCTGACAAAGCGGCTCTACCCACCTGCCTCCCACCAGCCCAGCCCCCAGCAAAGCCCACCTTTCTTTTGCTTTGTACCAGAAACACCCCACAGCCCTCCCTTGAAAAGACAGACACAGGAGGGCTCCGAGCTGCTGAAACTCTGAGTTTTTTCTGATCCCAACCCACATTTCTTCCTCTGGGCAGGGACCATGCTACTGCCCCCAGCCAGCAGCTCAGAGCTTCACCACGCTCCACAGCCTCATCTTCAGAGGACACCACCGAGATGGCAAAGCCTGCGGAGACCCGGGAGAAGCCGGGCAGGCTGGGGGAGGGGAGCCAAAGCATCCTAGAGGGCATCTTTGCCTCCTCCCAGGCGGCAGGAGACTAAATCCAGAGCAGCGCGGCAAGGGCGAGCCGCCACAGCCCCACCTCGCCCAGCCAGAGCCGGGCACCCCCCGCCCTGGCACTGCCCACCCTTCCTGGGCAAGTGTGCGCTTCATTGTTGGTGCAAACAAAGGAGCGGTTTGTGTCTGCCGAAGAGAAAGGAAGTTGAAGGCAAAATCATCCAGCAGCCCTGGATATATGCAGATTAAGCTGCAGAAGGTTGTATTAATGTAGCATTTTCCAGACATCAGTTAATCCCCCCGGCCGTGCTCTGTCTCTGTCTCCCTGGCAGAGGTGGGCTGTCTCACCTGCAGCCACAAAGGCAACCGGCACCCACTTACAAACCTGACATCCCTGACCCGACACCTCCCGCGAGGCCAGGCAAGCTGCCGGGTAGGGACGGGTGCGAAACACAAGCCATGTGCCCACCAGCACGCCCGTGGGCATCACTTTGGCAAGGAACTCGGTCTATTCTTATCAAGGAAAAATGAGGACACTGGGATTCCCACTAGCTGTCTGGGGACAGAGCTATGGATTGACAGGCTGTCAGTCTCCGAGCAGATGTCTGGCTACAGGGTGAGCGGAAGGGAGAAGCGCTTTCTTGCTGTTTGCCCTTCAGGGATGCATCCTCCGCTGCCCTGCCCCCATCACCTCCAAGATGGCCCAAGGGAAGGGTTTTGCTCGGCTGCCTCCCCCCGCACTGGCTGGGGTGCCCTGCTCGGTCCCCATGATGAACCCCAGGCCATGCGGAGGCTGCTGGGGGCCCTTCCCAGCAGCAGCGTGATGCTGGCAGGCCTCCGTTTGCCACGGCCGTTCCTCGCGTCCCAGCTTTCGGCAATCACGACCTCGCTTCTCTTGCCCTGCAGCTGCTTGGGAGCACCTCGAGCACCAGCAGGAGCACGGGGGCTGGCTCAGTCCAGGTTTAGAAAGGCATCACCGGGCCATCCGCCCCCCAAAGGCTTTTCCCAGCCGTACTTCCCCACAATTCCCAGCACCTGGCGAGAGCCCGGGTGCCCTCCCTTCCCTGCCTGAGGTCGGGGGCAGCCGGGACTAGACCCGTAGGCTCCCCCTGCCCGGTGCTGCAGCTCGGCGACCCAGAGGACGCCCGTCGGAGACACAACTCCTCCCTTCTGCTCCCATTTCTGCCACATCATTTTCCCTCCCCGGGCTGCCCCGGCGCACAGGAGCCGGCGGCTCCACCCCCCGCGCCGCGCACCGGACCCCCGGGCGCGCAGGCGGGTCCCCGCCGCCCCCGCGGCGGGCAGGGCGGGCAGGGCAGCGGGGATGCCGCCCCGCCGCCCCGCCCGGGCCCGGCGCCGCCGAGCAGGTGCCCCCCGGGCCGCAGCCCCCGCAGCCCCGCGGCAGCATCAGCATCCCGCAGCCGCGTCCCCCCGCCCCGCCAGCGCCGCGGGTGGGCTGGGTGGGCTCGGGGCGGCTCGCTCACCTTCTCCACGTTCTCCACGGTGAAGTCGAGGCCCTGCGGCGGCGGCGGCGCCTCCGCCCTCCGCTCCATGGCTGCGGCGGCGCTCAGGAGGCGGCGGCAGTGGCGGCGGGCGGGCGACAGCGGCGGCGCACGGGCAGCCGCATCGCGGCGGGACCCGCCTCCCCGCCCCGACGAGGGCGGCGGCACCGGGGCGGCTCGGCTCGGCACGGCACGGCGCGCAGCGGCGGTCGGGCCGGCCGGGAGGCGCCCGAGGGTCGCCCCGAGCGGCTCCGCCGCCCCGCTCCGCTCCGCTCCGCTCCGGCACCGTCTCGCCCCGCTGCCCCGCAGGCGCGGCCGGGCAGCCCGGGACCTGCCGCAGCGCCGCGCCGCACGCCGGGAGCCGTAGTCCCGGCCCACGCGCGTCCCCTGCCGGGCACCGGCAGCGAGCGCCGCCCCTGCTCCCCACGCGTGGTGCGGGCAGGAGCCCCGCTCAGCACCGCCTCCCACCCTCCCGCTGCCAGCCCACGGGTGTCAAACACGCCGGGCACCCCCGTCCCCCCCATCACGGGCGCACGCAGGGGTTGGACTCGCAGCCCATCGCTTTATTGCTACAGGAAAAGGCAACTGTACAAAAATAGAGTTTATCCCTCGGATTTTACAAATAATAGAAAAAGGGGGCTGGGGGCACGGGGCACCGGGGGCCGGGGCCGGGGCGCTGCCCAGGGCTTCACAGCAGCGCTGGGGTTAAATTACACGCGGCCCCCGGGGGCCCAAAGTCATAAATAGGAGCTGCCGCTCGAGAACAATAAATAAATAATTTAGAGTAATAAATAGTTTAGTGCCGCAGCACCGCGGGGACAGCGGGGGGACCCTGCCACCCCCCCCTGGGAGCCAGGCAAGGGTCCCGGCAGCTGCCCGTGCCCTGCCGCTCTGCGGAGCACCGGGGGCTGCTGCCAGCCCAAGTGCGGGTCCCCCACCCCACGCTGGCACGGTTTGGCCCTGCTGCACCCCTGTCCACAGGGACGTCCCCTCCCTGCAGGGCTGCTCCAGCCACCGCCAGCCCCGGGGTGCCCGAGGGGACAGGGAGGTTTTGCCCCCCTTCTGTCCCTCTCTGAAGCTCGGGCAACGCTTGGCCCCAGCTCCCCTAAAGCAGGGGTGCGGGAGCACCAGTCCAGGCAGGGTGCAGGCGAGCTGAGCGCTGCTGGTGGGCACCAGGCTGGCAGACCTCTTCGAGCAGTGGGGATGCTCCCTGCCCCCTCCAGCTCCTCTCCCAGGGCTGAGCCGGGGTGCACTCTGGCAGGACCCCACGTAGCCGGTGGCACCAGCTGCTTGGCACTGAGTGGGAGGGGGCTCGGCCACCCACCCCCCGTCGTGGCTCCATCTCGCCTTGGTCCCTCATGGCCACATAAACCAGGGGCACCTGCCTCCGCCAGACCCTTCCTCCGAGCATCGGCGCTGCTGTGCATCACAAGCTGGGGTCTGCCGGCATGTGTCGAGCCGGGGCCGAGCCGGCAGCCCCCTCCTCAGCCGATGCAGCTGCACTCGGCTGCCGAGAGCTTCTCCACCGTCTGCCATGTGTTCTGCACATCCATGAAGGAGACAGCCTCGTAGCGGGTGGGCCGGCAGCAGGGGTGGCTGAGGACCCGCTCCTGCGGCCCTGGGGCGATGAGCTGCTGCCGCAGCAGGCTGCCCAGTGTCAGGTCATAGTTGCTGCGTGCCCGGTGGCAGGACCCACTGCAGTACTTGAAGAGCACGATCTCGTCTGAGTTGAAGCCCAGGCCCAGGTCACGCACCTTCACCATCAGGTTGCGGATGTGGCAGTTGCGCCCACGGGCCCCCCGCGAAGGTTTCCGCGCCCCCTTCTTGGCTTTGCTGGCGCCCGGCGGTGAGCGCTCAGCACGCAGCAGCAGGTCCTCCACCAGCTCCACAGTGCCCGGGCCACCCGTCGTTGCGTTGCCCCCTGCATGTGGAGGGGACGGCACTGTCAGACCCCCATCCCACACCCGCCGCCCTCCTGGGGCCCGCCGAGCCTGCCTGTACTGCGCCATGACCTGCAGACTCCTCCTGACCACCTGCCACGGTACTGGCCGGGTGCCCGCAGAGTGGTGGGGTGGGTGGATGCCCAGCCAAGCATCTTCTCATCCCCGGGGCTCTGCCACCATCCCCAGTATGAAGCATGGGGCCCCACGCGTTCAGCCCCTCCTGCCCAGCCCCGATGTGCAGAGGCAGCCCCACACGGGCTGGGGCTCCCTGCAGCGGCTCCCAACCTGCCCACGCCCCACGCTCAGGACTACCGTGCCCAGGCTGGGGGTCCTGCCCCAACACGCACCGTACAGCTGGCTCCAGGCAGTGGCAAGCGGTACCTCCACGCTGTCCTCCACAGCCGGGCTGGCGGTGGCCATGCCCCGCAGCGTGGGGGCCGTGTCCAGCGTCTCATTGCAGTGTGGCGTTCGCAGGGTGCCCGCGGCCAGCCCAGCCAGCAGCGAGAGGATGGCAAGGAGCCCCCACAGCATCCCCTCCTGCAACAAAGCACAGTAGAGTGGGGTGAGCCCCGGCCAGGGTCCCCACACCAGGGATGAGGCTCCATGAGCTGGGGATGGGGACGGGACGTGTGGTCCTGGCCATTGCAGCCAGCCAGGCCTGGGCTCACCTTGGGCTGTGGGTGCGTGGTGGGTCCTGCAGGTCTCGGCTCTGGTGGCCCCGCTCGCTGCTCCATGCTGGCTGCAAGTGCAGAGGTGGGGGTCAGTGCCCATGCAGAGGGCATAGGGTGCACATTGAGCTGGCTGGCTGGGAGCTGGCACACCTCTCCCCTGCCCCTGCCAAGCGTGCCATCCCCTCCCTCGCCCCCCAGCACCCCGCAACCCCTCCTGCACCCCATGCATGCCCTCCCGTCCCCTCCCCACACAGCCAGGCACCCTCACGCACACCCCTTCCTGGAGATTTGGCAGCTGGGGCGGCCCAGCCTTCGCCCAGCACCTCTCCTCAGGGGGACGCAGCCGCCTCCTTGTGCGAGCGGCCTGGGATGCCAGGCTGGGCCGTGAGGCAGCAGCTGGGGCTGGGAGGGTTGCGGGGGGGGGCCTTTCCCATGGCCCTTCCCTGGGAATGTTTTTCTTGCTCATGGTGGGAGCCTGACCTTGGAAACTCCAAATCCATTAGCGTAGAGTCCTCGGGTGCAGCCACCCCACAGCCCCGCGCTGGCTCCCCAGCTGCTGCCTGCACCAAGCTGGGACACGCAGCCCCAGAGCAGCCCAGGCAAGTGGGGCTGCGAGGGGCAGGATGGGCAGGCAGGTCCCGTGGGGATACGGCAGGGCGCGGGGCACCATGCTGGGCTCGCTGTAGTCATTCACCCCAACACCACTGCCCAGCATCTGCTGCCCCGACACACACAGGGGAATTCGGTCCCCACCATGCATGGTCCCAGTGCAGCAGCAACCATGGTCTCAGGGGAGCAATGTCCCCCGGGAGGTGCAGGGGCAACTCCCAGTCTGCAGCCATACGTTGCACCTCCTTCTCCAGCTCCCTCAGGGTGCAGGGAGGCCCCTGTGCCCCAGCGTCCCAAGCCAGGATCCCCCAGAGGTGGGTCCCAAGGGGGCTTTAAACCTCCTTGGCCCATCTGCTGCATCCCCTGTCTCTTGGGATGGGACTGTCCCCTTGGAGCTCGGTGGCATCCTGCAGCAGGGATTTCCCCTGTCCCCTCCATGGCTTTGCCCCGGCATGTCTCAGGTGCTTCCATGGCAAAGCTGAGATGGGACATGCTGAGGAGAGCACTCCTGGCCAAAAAATGAAGGGACACAGCTGGGCACCACCGGTACAAGGAGATAAAATCAGTTCCCCCAGCATCTCAGGGGACGGTCCCCAAGTCCCGATTGCTGCATCTCACGTCACCCTGCAATGGCAACGCCATGACAAAGGGCCGTGGTGGGCAATGCCAGGCCCATGTGCCTCCTCCGGGGGCTGTGCACGGGGCAGGATGAGTCCCCGGTGCAGGAAGGGCTGGCACCAGGCCCCCCGGCCCCGCCAGCCACCGCAGCCTGGCCAAGCACAGCCCACGCAGCACGTCGCTCCCGTGGCGGCCAGTGGCCCCGTGCCAGCCGCTGCCACCAGGTCATGGTTTTCCCAGGCCGGCACCCCTGGAGGGGCCAGGCGAGGGTCCCCACGCCCCGCTGGGAGAGGACGGGCCCCCCCGGTCCCCGCTCCCGCAGCCGGCCGCCCCGCCGCGGCCCCTCGGCCCCAGCATCCCGGCGGGACGGGACGGGACGGGACGGGACAGGACGGCGCAGCCGGTGCAATTCAGGCTTCTCCCGTCCGGCGGCAGCACGGCCCCGGACTCTGCGGCGGGAGCGCTGCCGGCGGGGCGCCGGGCGAGGGCAGCCTCCCTTCGCTCCCGGGCAGCCCCGGTGCCGGCCCTGCCGGTGTCTCCGCAGACACGGAGCCCCGTCCGCAGGCGCAGCTCTCCGAGCGCGCAGGACCGCAGCCCACGCTGGCCCCGCACCCCTGCGGGCAGGGGCAGCAGCCGGCCTTGCTCGGCCCCTGCTTTCCCCCTGCACGGGCAGGGCTGAGCCAAGCTCCTGGGCACCCCACGGGGCTGCCAGACCTGCACCCCCCGCGGCAGAACCCCAGCTCCCGCATGGGGGGGATCTGGCTGAGTTCTGCCCCTGCCACGGCTGCAAGGGCCCAGCGGGGCCGTTACCGGGCACGGGAGCCCCTTCCAGGGTGAGGATCAAGCCCAGCCATGTGAGGACCTGCCTGACCCCCCGCCCCATGTGTCCCCCGCCCGGGGGCTGGGCAGCAGCGTGCTGGGGTAATCCCTGTGCGGGTCACCCCACACCCACCCGTGCAGAGCCCCGGCGAGAGCCCCGCTGCCCACGCAGTGCACGGGGCGCTGGGGAGCGGGTGCCCCGTGGGCTGCACCAGGCCCCCGGGGGAGGCAGGAGCCACTCGCGAAGCGCATCCACGCGGGGCCAGCAGGTGCCCCAGCCCCGGGGTGAGGGTCTCAGCTCACGGGGTGGCCGCTTTTGGAAGGGGGCTCCGCCGGGGCCTCGCTTGCCACTGCTCACCGTGCCAGCCCTGCAGCCGCCGGTCTTGCCTGGCAGCGCGGGGGGACGCCCGGAGACCCCCACGAGCACCTGTGGGCACCGGTGGAGCCGGCGGAGGCCCGGCATCCCACCGCGCTGCCCCTGGCAGGAGGAGTGACGGGGGGTCAGAAATCAACCCCACGTGTGACGCGGAGCTGGCACCCGCCCCGCAAAGCCGTGGGAGGCCGGAGTCGCACACGTGGGGCACACGGGCGAGACCAAACTCGGCTCCAGCCCGGGGAAAGCAGAGCCGGAGGGCGCCGGGCAGCGCCGGCCCGGGCACCCCCGCCCCGGGGATCTCCCCCCGCCGCCACCGCCCGGGCAGCCGGGGCGCAGACCTGCCCGACGTGCCCAAAGGGCCGGGGCGGGAGCCCAGGGAAGAGGCGGGTGAGACCGTCCCCGTGCCCCCGGGCACCCGCAGCGGGGTCCCGCCTCTCCCCGCCAGGCAGGGAACCCCGTCCCCGCCGCGGCCCCGAGCGCTTCCCGCCGCCGGGCCGGTCTCGGCACCCCAGGAGCCGCCCGGCGGGGCCCTGCCCGGGGGCGGCCCGGGCCCCCTCGCCGCCCCGCGGATTTTGCCGGGGGACGAGCGGCGAAGCCGGTCCCTCCCGCCCCCCCCGCAGCCCCGGTACGAGCCGCCGCCGAGGCCCGGCACCGCCGGCAGGCTGGGGCGGACGCTGCCGCCCGTCGCCCCGGCCCGCACTCACCGTGCCCGCGGCGGGGACCATCCCCCGGGCCGCCGCCGCCCCGCATCGCCTCCGCTCCCCGCCGCCCCCCGCCGCCCGCCGCCGCCGCCGCGCCGGGGCGGGGCGCGGGCGGGGGCCGGCGCTGCCCCACCGGCACCGGCTCCCGCCGCTGCCCCCGGTGCCGCTCCCGGTGCCGCTCCCGCTGCGCCTCGGAGTGCGGGTGCCGGTCCCGGTGGGCCTCGGGGTGCGGTGCCGGTGCCGGCGGCGGCGGGCGGGCGCGCAGTGCGGGGCAGCGGCGGCTCCATCCCGCTCCCGCCGCCGCCACCGGTGTCAAATTCCATCTGCCGTCACCTGACCGGCGGGGCGGGCACCGGCACCAGCACCGGCACCGGCACCGGGACCCCGACCGGCACCCCGACCCGCACCGCAGCGGCACCGGGACTCCGACCCGCACGGGCGCCGGGACTGCCCCGAGACCAGGACGGCGCCGGGATCCCGCCAGCAGCAGGAGCCGCAGCCCGACCCGCATCAGCACGGGCTCCGCGCCGGGACCCGCACCGCCGCCGAGCGCCCGCGGAGACTCGCACCCCGCCGGCAACGGCACCGGGACCCCCGGCGGCACGCGGCGCCCGCCACCACCACCCGCCCGCCGGCCGACCCCCGGGCCGGCGGACACCTCTCGGCACCGCCGGGCAGGCGGCCGGACAGACGGACGCGCAGCCCGGACGGACGGACGGACGGACGCCCCCTGCGCGGGGCTCCCTGCCCAAACAGCCCGGTCGCAGCGCTGGCAGGACGGACGCGGGACACCCCCGGAGACGAGCTCAGCCCTTCCCGCCGCGCTCCGGGAGCAGAGCCCCACGGGGACCCCGCGCCCGGCGGCTTGGGGCAGAGCCCCACGGGGACCCCTTGCACACAGCGGGCCACACCCGGGCCCGTGGGGACCCGGCGGGGATGGGTTTGGGGGGGGCAGGGCGGGGGCCATCCCGGCAGCGCGTGGGCCGCGGCGGGGCTGGCCGGCGTCCCACGCACCCCGAGCCACCGCGGGCCACCGGTGCGCCTGGCGTTCACGTCCGGCCTCGCCGGAGGAGGAGTCCGGCCTCCCTGCCCTGCCTCCCCGCCCGCCCGCGCCCCGCGGCCACGGCCCACGGGCGCCCCGCGGCCAGGTCCTCCCCGGCGGGGCCGCCCGCCGCCCGGCTCCTTACCTCTGCCGTCTCCCTGCCTCCCTCCGCCGGGGCCGTCGCAGGCCCCGGAGACATGGGGGCCGGCTGGCGAGCCGAGCCGAGCCCGTGCGAGTCCTTACGTCACCGCCCAGGGCCCTCCGCGTCCATCCCGGGGCTCTCGAGTGCTCCTTGCAAGCGTGCCAAATCCCGGGGCCGCCTCCGCTCGGCCCCGCTTCGCACGTGCTCCCCTGGCCGGAGCCGGCCGCCGGGGCACAGCCCAGGCCGGGCGAGCCCCCCGGGGCCAGCCCTCATGGCCCGCCGGACCCCCGGGCCCCGTCTGCGGCGGGGTCCGGAGGCGTCCGGGCGGGCTGCGCGCCCCGGGACGCTGCCTCCCGTGTCATCTGCCCCGGCAGCCCTCGACCGCCTCGGCGCAACCTCCCCGGGCTTATATAACTCCCCGGCTGGAGCGGGGCCAGCGGCTAGATCGCCGGCTGTGCCGCGGCTGCACGCCGGCCCCGGGTCGCCCGTGGGGTCTGCCCCGGCACCCGGGCCCCCCGCGTGGCGTTAACTGCTTCCCCGCCGCACGGCAGCCCGGACCCCGCGGTCCTGCGGCAGGGAGGGCCGGCCAGCCTGTGCGAGCCGCCGGCGGAGCCGGCCGCCTCGTCTCGTCTCATCTCGTCGGATTATCCAGCGCAGGGATGACAAATCCCGTGTCCCTCCTGTGGCATCACCTGCTGGGGAATGTGCTGACACAGGTGGCTGAGCTGTCCCCGCCACCGCTGGCAGGGACGGTGGACGTGGCACGTGGCCCGGAGCTGCTGCCCCTGCCCTGGCGTGGCACCACGTGTCCCTGGTCCCCCCCTGCTCCCAGCACAGGCAGCTTGGCCAAGCCTGTGGCCCTGGGTGGCTTCGCCCCTGCTAGTGGGACTGCGTGGGAGGGTGGGCTCTGCCGTGGGGCTGTGCTGCCCCATGGCTGTGGCCTGAGGCTGCTCCCATCCGTGATGCCCTCGTGGAAGCTGGCAGAGGCGATGCCCTGGGTGCCTTGGCCCAGCAGGGGTTTGGAGGCCCAGGAGCATCCCTGGGGTGGGGAGTGACCCGGGGGCAGGGGACAGGGAACAGGATCCTCTGCTTTTTGCAGGGCTGCAGGCTAACGGGGTTGCCTGCTTGGAAAGTTTCTGTGTGAGCGGCATGTCCTGCTCCAGGTTGCCTGGCTGTCCCCATGGGGCTGGGACTGGTCACAGCCTTGCCCGCGCAGGGGGAGCTGCCCACGAGGGGCTGCCAACGGAGGGGAGGGCTGCCTCCCCCATGGACAGCCCGCGGGGCTTGGAGACAGCCCCAGGTGCTGCCTCACCGCAGGGGTTACCCCATCCCCTCCACCTTCCCTGCAGGTTCGGCTGGTCCTCATGTCCCCAGGGCACAGCCAGGAGCTGCTGTGGGTGTGATGCTGCTGGTGGACAGGGGGCTGTGTGGGGCATGGCACAGGGGGATATCCAGGGGACCCCATACAGGTGGGCCCATGGTGGCCCCGGTCCTGTGAAAGGGGTGGCTGTGCAAAGCTGTGCAAAACCTGGCCTCTGTCCTCTTCCAGGTGTGCCCCCTTCGTGGCTGCTACCCCAGACACCTGGGGGCCCTGGGTGCCTCCTCTGCCCCTGGCCCTTGTCCTGAGAGATGTGACCCCTCTGCTGCCATCAGCCCCGCTGATGTCCCACCAGCAGCACCTCCTCCCTGTCCTCCTGAGATCGTGGTGGCAGGAGGTGGCACGTCCCAGCGCTGTGCCTGAATCCGGGCACTGCTCTCTCCCCTTGGGCTCCCATGAGTATCAGCTCTGCCCTGGGGAGTGCTGAGCCTGTGCCAGGCCCCACAGGGTGCTGGGTTGCAGGGCAGCGTTCCTGGCCACATGGGTCTCCAGACAGATGGGTGACCTGCTCCCTGGCTGCTGCTGGCAGCAGCTGGCTTGGTGCCTCCCAAGGCACCGCCTGCATCAGCCTGTGCTCCTGCACCCCCAGGGCTGGGGTGTCCCCGTGTCCCTTGTCTGGAATGAGCCCTGCGGGGCCAGGGCCCGCTGTGACATCTGTCCCTGAAGGTGCCACCCTTGTGTGAGGCAGGATGGGGGTGATGTGGTCCAGCCAGACGGCAGGACTGAGCATGCCGTGGCTGCTGCCCTGCCTGTGCGAGGCCATGGCTGGGTGTGACAAAACGTGTGTGGGAGAGAGCTGCGACGCAGACAGACAACTGGTTGCATCGTCCCCATCTCAGCGGTGATGTGGCTCCTTCGGGGACATCTGCTCCGGAACAAGTGTCCTTGTCTCTGCTGACCTGAACCTCCCATGGGCTGTCCCTGTGTGCCCTGGTCCCCGGCTCTGCGCTCTCCCCCTCCACAGCCCTCCCAAGGCCAGGGTGGGGCACAGGCCACCCCTGGGGCTGGCCCAGCCCCATGGCAGTGGTGGCCCTGCTCTTTAAGGGCTGGGAAGGAGGGCAGGAAAGGATTGAGCAGCTCCAGCATCTCCTTTCTGGGAGGGATCTGGAACTTGCAGCCGCACACCAGGGAGGGTTGGGCAGTTGCCTTTGCGGTGTCCCATCAGTGCTGGCAGGAAGCCACCCCTTGCGTTTAGGAGCTGGCAGGTCACCGGTCACCCACCTGGAAGCAGCCACCCTATTCCCCCGGGCGACGGGACTGTCCCCAACTCGTCCCATGGCTCGGAAAGCCCCGCAGCATCGCTGGGGTTTGCCGCAGAGGTTACGCTCCTCCCGCTGGGACCTGGCAGGTGTCAGAGCCAGTCACAGCCTCAGCCCCCGGCTTCCTAAACTGCTTCCTTCCTGGACGCTATGGTGAGAAGGTCACTTGGCCGGACACCTGCCTTTGTCGGGGCCACGCCCAGCCCCTGTTGCTGCTGTGACCCTTGGCGAGAAGCCACCCTGCTGGCAGGGAGTCCCTGAGAGAGCAGGCAGAGTTGCAGGCAGCCCATCCCGGGCAGGACAAGCCCCCACCCCTCTGCCCCCTGACATGACATGCACCCAACCCACAAGCCCTTCTCCCACCCCTCAGGCTACCAGCAAGGAGGAGCGCAGCCCTCTCCTGTCCCCAGCGCCAGGACAGTGGCATCGGCCAGCTGCAGCTCCCGGCAGCTGCCTCTGGGTTACTGTGCTGGAGGAGTCAGCAGTGAAACCAGGCTGGGGACAGCCCGAGCAGGGGAATCCCTCTGCCTCCCCTAAAAAAGGCCAAAGGCAGCAGAAGAAAGAGGCCAGCCAAGCTTGTTTGATAGCTTTATTGCTTCTGTGATATGACTGAATTGATGTGACATAAGCCGGCTTGGAGGAGCCTGCAAGACTCTTGCCCTCCCTGCCTAGAGGGGAAATTAAAAAAAAAATCGCAGAAACTAAAATTAATTTTAAAAACTCATTGAGTTCTCGCATCTCAGCTTGGTACAGTACCGGCGAGCGCACTGGCCTTTGGAGCGAGTCCCTGTGCAGGCTGTGCAAGGAGCTGGTGCCCGGAGGGGCTGGGCAGTGGCCCGGCTTGCCCGCACCGAAGCACACGTCTCTAATACCGCGTGTGATGCACGCTTGGGCCGATGGCGCATGCCGTGCTGGTGCCAGTGGAGCTCAGCATGGCGTCCGCCTCCCTGCCGAGCAGTCTGGAAGCCCTTGCCTGTCCCCTGGTGCTGCCCGTACCCAGCCTGCCTGCCCGTTTGATACAGACAGAGAGACAGCCCTGTCCTGACACCTTCCCCCTCTCTCAGCAGCGCCCGCACTGAGGGGTAAAGCAGCACGGCAGGGCAGGGCCTCCCCACTGCTCCCTCCCGGGAAAAGGAGACGCTGGAAGCCCAGAGATGCTGGGCTGAGGGATGCTGGGCCGCAGAGGATCCCGCTCCTGCCTCGTACTCCCTGGCCGTGGTGCCTCCGTTTGGCACGTGTGAGCTTCAGGCCACAGCATGGCCAGCCCTAATGGGGTGAGCTGGTGGAGGGAGCCCGATGCCAGGGTGGTGGGCACTGGGGAGGGCTGTACGCCACAAATGCATGAGCAGCCCGTGCTCGTGGTGCGGTCAGCGCAGCAGCAGCTCTCCGACAGCCCCTCTCCCCCAGAGCAGCACGTGCTGGCTGGCCTGCAGCTCCCCAGACCTGCTCTCTGCACCCGCCGGAGCAAAATCCCGCTGCGGGAGCTGGCTCCCCGACCTCCCTGCGCTTCCCCGGCCTCGCTCTAGGCAGGTTCCCTGCCACCTGAGTGGCCTTTCTGCACTGCAGCGCGTCAGAGGCGCCAGGCAACCCCGCTCTATATTTAGGCTGTGGAGAATTCCCCTGGGCTCTCCCTTCTGAGCTGAAAAGGTGAGTCACTGTGAGGGAGAGGCCAAGACTCATATCCGTCCCACTGACCCTGCTCTGACCCGCGTGCACCGCTCCGAGCTGGCAGGACTGCAGTGTTTCGGAGGGCGGGAGGTGGCTGCAGGTGCACGCGGGGAGGCAGCCAAAGAAACAGCATCCAGGAGCAAAACCCAGCGCCGCGCACTGCTTCCGGGGCTGGGGTGCACACCCCCATCGCCCTGACGTAGGGCTGCTCTGTGGGTGTGCTTGCTCCACCAATGTCAAATGGGACAGAGGGGGGCCTTTGGCCCCCAAACAACCCCCCGTGCTCTCTTTCCTTCTGCTTGCAGGTGGTCCTGACCCACCGCAGTCACCCTGAGCCACGCGCTCATCTGTTCAGCCTGGGCACTTCTGCCTGGAGACCCCCACCAAGGTGGAGGGAAGGGCTTGGAGTCACCTCCCTGCTCTGCAGGGATAGCTTCCCATCAGGACCTGTCGCTGGCTGTGGTGGGGAGCTGGGACGCCAGGGAAAGCAGAGCAGGGGCCGTGCTCTCTCCTTGGACCTGGAGCCAGCGAGCTGGAAGATAAAGGTGCCCCGTAGCTTTGTAGTGCTCAGTGAGATGGACTAAATCAAATTAATGCCATCGCAAGCCTCCATGGGGGTGCTTCCCCCAGGGGGTGGAGAGGAGCCCAGCACAGACACCAAAGGCTCTTCATCTCCCTCCTCCTCTTCCTCCTGGCTGCAGCCACTCGCTCTCTGGCATCTCAGCTCACTGTAGCATAATGGATGCAGCCCATCACCCTGTCACTGCTCCAGGGCTCCCACAGCAGCTGGTTAAAGACCCAGTTCAAGCACCAAGGCGGAGGGTGGGTGCCCACCCTTCCCCAGCCACAACCTCAGCCAGGTCCAGCCCAGGCACCCCCACTGCCACTGTGGCAGGGACTCTATGGACGATCGTCCCAGGTCCAGGCTGACACACAGGAACCGCAAAGGGAGTGTTGCCTGGCAAGAGCCATGTTCCTTGGGCTCCTTGAGCAGGAAAAACAAATTGGGGGAGAATATTCAAAGGAGTATCTGCCACAGCATATGCTCAAAAACCTGCTGGAAACCTCAGCTCTCCATGCTGGAAACCTCACAGAGCACCCTGGGGGGAGGCGTGTACCAGGGCGAGCAGGGACCGCCTGGCTGGGAGGCCAGAGGGACAGGGGAAGGGACATGGGAAGGGGAAAGGGAAGGGAGAGCCTCCCAGCATCTGTCTTCTGCGGCCTGGAAGAGGCAGGATCTTTGAGCTGCTCCCAGACTACAAGGCAAGCAGCAGTCACGACCAGAAGCTGGACAGGACTTGCCCCTGAGCAAGCTCCTTGGCTACAGGCGCACCACCCAGGAGAGGCTCCTGAGAGGCACGTCCCACGCGGGTCTGTGGGCAGCACCCAGCACCGTGTCCTCAGAGCTGCCTCTGCCTGCAGCCTGGTCTCAAAGCATTCCATACAGTTTGCTCCTCTGCCCCATGCCTGGGTCACTGCCTTGCCCCTCCTGCACGTCCCCTCTGGGGTCTCAGCCCCAGAGCCACAGCCCCCGGCAAGTCAGCGGAAGCAGAGGCGGCCCAGGGGAACCACGCGAGCCCTGCTCTGAGCATCCCTTGTCTGTATTAGGGCCATGTTCTCCCTTCAGCTCAGAGCAAGGCAGACTGCAATCCTTGGGCTACGTCAGATGCAGCGCCAGGACCGTGAGCCCTGCCAGCACCCCTCTGGGATCCCCCCTCCACCGACCCCAGCACTGGCTAGCTGCACGCCGGTGCCTCGACACACAGGGACTCGGCTCGGGACAGCGCCCATGGGTGCAGTCCAGCCTGCTCCAGGCTAGGAGAGCGTGGGAGCCGATTTCCACCTGTAACCATTCCCTTGGCAATCCCCCTTCTGCCCACGCTCTCCAGGTGGATGAGACCACCCCACTGTCCTCGCACTCGGCCACGTTGCTCAGTTTATTCCAGCTCCTCTGAAATACGTATACAAATGTGCAAATACTGCATCTGGGGACCAAGATGGCAAAGGAAGGGACGTGCTCCTGAGAGCAGGAGGAGCAGCAGTGCTAGAGCAGCACGGGAGGAGCTTGGAAATGAAGTGAGCAGGGGCCGAGCAGAGGATGAGGGTTCCCAGCAGGCCCCCACCCGTGCCAGCAAGCTCCATCATCACTGAGGTCACACATCACTTAAATAGGGAACATGATCGAGTCTGGAACAGAAAACAAACATCTTCAGCAGCCTGCTCTCAAACTGTAAAGCTTCAGATCTCCGCGCAAGATCTGACCTCCTTCCAAAGAATAAATTACTCCTCTCCCACACAAAAATAAAGTGAGATGCTGTCCAGAAACGGTGACACCAGTCTCCCCGGACTCCATGGCGGCCCTGCACAGCAGGCACAAACCAAGAGGCCTGAGAGCCTTGAGCACAACGAGGCAGGTTCCTCAGCGCCATGACAGGCAGGAAGGTGGGGAGGGTCTGCTGCAGGCAGAGAAAGCCATCGGCTCCCTGCTCCACCTTGGGGTCAGGGCAGAGGCAGAGCAGGGCAAACAGCTATGGAAAATGCAGCCAAGTATGTGGCTGCTGCTGCCGCCTCTATGCGGGAAGCAAGGAAAAGTGCAGAAAAACAAACCCATGCTCATCTCCATCCAGAAGCTCCAAGTGGAGAACGAGGGAAAGCCATTATTCTCCCTTCGAATTATAGCAGCACCAACGACACCGAAGTTTTGGACGGATTTGTTTTCCTGGGGAAAGGTCTGAGGCCGGTGACAACACAGATGGAGCATGGAGAGGCCAGGCTTTTCGCAGGGCTGTGCACAAGCAGACGTTGCCTTGCACCTTGGTATTTCTAGTATAATTCCAGCAGAGTTTCTTTTAAAAAATAATACTTTGTACATTCAGGCATTGCTGCCTCGGGGCAGCGTCACCTCCCATTTGGCACAAATCGTTTTATTCACAAACCTTTCTTCTCTCTCGAGTCTTTCCTATTTAATTCAGGACACAGAAGATCCGTCTGTGATGCAGAGTTCAAGAACTGCCCGCTCAGCCCCTTGCCCACCTCCTGCCAGCTCTAGGCCTGGAGGCAGCAGATGCAACCCTCGTGCAGACTGGCAATGTGAGAGGGTCTTCCCAGAGCACCTGGGCATCTCTGTGTGTCTTCAGTGAGGTGGGATTCTTGCGGGGGGCTGCCAGTGCCTGCTCCCAGAGCTGCAGTGTGCATCTTTGTCTCCTCCCTTGGAGGCAGTGGCTGCAGCCACTCAAATCCCACTGGTTAGGTCAGTGATGACTCGGGCTTTCACCAGCTTCCGCAGGAACTCCTTCTCCCGCTGGATGTTGTGCGTCCAGGACTGGAAGGAAACGGGAGAGACAGGAGGTCAGTAGCTATCCTGGCCAAGCATGCTCCCGTCCCCCATGTTGTGGAAGACTCCAGCTGGGGCACGGCAGTGGCTTCTGCCAAGGAGACAGACCCCGCTGCAGGCCAGAAGAGCCCTTGCAGACCAAGGGCCTTCTCTCATCTAAAGCTGATACAGCCAGCAGAGTCAGACCTGTGTACCTGGGGTAGGAGGCCTCCCCATGGGCTGAGTGAAGTTTTTTTGGCATGGTGAGATCTGGGCAACCCAGGTACCTTGGGCAGACGTAGCTGGTTACAGTGCCCTCCCAAGCCACCGCACACAAGAGTCCAACACCACAGCATTAATGGTGATGTACGCCGGGGAACAGAGCTGGCAGAGAACACGGTGGCAGGACATGTCGTACCCACATACAGCTCCCTGCCGAGGGAGGTCTCTGGGGAATGCGCGGGGGTGCTTGCAGCAAGACCAGCCCCATCAAGGCTGGCTATTGCCTCCGCTAGCCCTATCAAGAGGAAATCACACACTAAAGGTTACGCTAATACAATGTGAGGGGTGAAATGGCCACATCTCCAAGCCAGGCACTTCAGAGCAATGATTGCTATAGCTGTGTCAGCCCACCCACATGTGTTCCCTGCAGCAAGCTTTAGCCACGATCAGAGCATCTGCCATCACCACCCTGTGCTGGTACTATTAAAGCACTTAATGAAAGCAGTAAGTGGTTTGTCCCCAGGGGACACCAAGGCAGAGCAGGGACAAGCAACTTTCCCCAAAATCTCCCAGCAGGACAAGAATCCCCGTAAATGAATCCAGGTCTCCAGCACAGTGCTCTGGCCAGCAGCTAATCTGAGCTCTAAACGTGATGTGAACCATGATAAAATCACTCTACAGCAGCCTCCCTGAAAAGATCTCAACCAACAAAGTGCCAGCCCAACGAGCGCTCTGAGGGCACTTCATCATAGGTATCTAAACCCAGTTTACCCACTGCAAAACCGTGGGCACCTGCCTGCAAAGCACTGGTTGCATCCATCACACACAACGTGCATGTGGCTCTTGTCATCTGTGGATGTCCTGTCCTTTCCAGGACAAGCAGCTCTCAGCCACGACTGCCGACTGTATGGCACAGACAGCCCCAGTCATGGCATGGAGCCTACTGCCAAGAGGTCCAAGGGACTGAAGGTCCTTCTCTAGATCACCAGCCCATTTTGGAAATACCTCTCTTACTGCTACTGTGCATTTCCAAGCCACTTCCATCCCCTCAGTGCACAGGAATGACAACAGCTAAAGCTGCTAAGGAAAGTTCAGGCAGGTCTTATCTTGTAACCTGTGTTCAAAAGAAGTCTTTGACTTCCTCTGCTTCCAGTGACACTGTTACCTGAATGCTGCAAAGGGTGCACCAGCACCAGGAACAACAGGGCCACACGTGGTAAATTGTCCTGGCGCTCTTTGGGACTCTGAAAATGCAGAAGACCCAGTCTTTAAACTGAAAAGACGCTGCCCAGAAACAACTCAGTGCTTGGCTTCTGCTAGCATAAAAGCAGAAACTGAAAACTGGCACTGGGAAGAAAGCTGGCTCGTAAAAGGAAAAAAGCGTGAATTTCAGAAAGCGGCAGTGGGAGCGATGGTGGTGCAGAGCAGAGGGAACTGGGAGAGCAGGGCTGCGTGTGCCTGTCACTTGGAGCCAGAGCGCCAGGATCCCCCAATGTGCTGGAAACAGTCCCACATGTGGCATGTCAGCGGGGGTCCCAGGCTTGGCCCCCGCCACGCAGCAGCGTCTCTTCTGACAACACAGCCCCTTGCTAGGAACACACAGCACCGGCAGAGGCAGCCAAGTGTGCGTGCGTGCTCCTGCCAACAGGCAGTGAGCAGCTGTCTGCTGGCACAGAGGCCACGCTGGAACACCAGGTCTCGATGCATTCACTTACAGCTGGCTGGGCTTGTTGGTTAAAGCCTATCTGGGAGCATCAGGGAGCCTGATGTGCCTGACACGTCATAGCGTAAGCTGATCCCTCCTTCACGTCTTTCAGCCTCATCAAACAGTATGAGGAGCCAACTGGTTTCACCCAGTACAACCTGCTTGCGTCCCCTGGTACAGATGGTAACTGGGGAAGCAGCCACTTTAGGCAAACTCAAACCACCTAAAACCTCACCGCAGGCCATGTCCCAGTGCCTTATCTGATGGCAAGGGGAAATCTGCTTTGTGAAAGGTACAAGTGGAGCAGGAATTTAAGTACAGGAGGTGGATAATAAAATTTTGGGTGATACAATTGCAGTCTCTCACGTTACAGCTAGGTCTGGCTCCGGCACTGACTGCAAGGCTGCTGACAAGACCTATAACCTCTGGCTGGTCAGCATCTGGGCTGCTCTATACCCTAGGCAGCACCACAAACTCCTCTTTCCAAGCAGCAAGCCACATGTAAGGGAATTCAATCTCCCATTTGATCCATGGATCTCAATGGTGTCCACAGCAGTACTCTCAAGCGTTTTGTGGTTGAATATACGACCACAGAGGAAGAAGATTCCCCACTGAGGATGGGCTTTCATCCCCCCAAAAGAGCACTAGCAGAGCACTCGCTCGGTGCGGTGCTGCTCCCCCCCCCCCGTGCCCTACAGCAACACGGGCAGGAAGGATGAGGCATGTCTTCAACACCAGCTCCGGTTACTGATTACACGAGAGGGACTCGCCCCACTGACAGACCGAGCTAATCAGGCAAAGGAAGCTGCATTCCAGCCCCAGCGGCTGCAGTGGGGAGAAGAGCCGGAGCAGATATCTCGAAACTGCCAGAGAGGCAGGCACCTCGCTCCCATTGCCCCGACAGGGGAATGGCAATAAAATACATCCTAAAACTCAGCAGGTTTTAGGGTGTATACACCCTAAATAGCACCCTGGATAGCACAGCCTGGGTAGCACACGCTGCTGGCAGGGCCCCGGCAGGCGGGAGGGCTCCGTGAGCCGGCTGCAGGGTCTCATGAAAAGCCAGGCCTTGGCAGGCTCAGTTTGCTTTGGGGCCAGGACCGTGTTATGGCTGTTGTAAAGGGAAGTTCTCTTTTGCCACCCCTCACTGGGTAAGCTGAGGTGCTCTGTGTAACCAAGCTGTCCTGGAAATCCTTCAGCTGATGCAGTGTCCTGAGCTGCAGCAGGATGGTAAGAAAGAGGCAATGCTTTGGCCAGCCACATTCCCACGGACAGGGCTGTGCTGTCAAAGTGCTCGTTTTGACATTTTAAGCAGAGCGTTGTGAACAGGATCCACACCTGGAGAAGGATTACATGAAGCGGCTGCAGCGCTGGTGGTTTATTCCTGCTACTACAGCAAGAAGCCTTCTCCTGTCCTCAGATTCTGGATGTGCTTTGGCTGTGCTAGCAAGATGCTCACTGTCCCTTCTGACTGCTTTGACCCTCTCTTCCCGTGCACACCGAGCGATTACTGCCTCATTTCCTACTCCTCTATGCTGGATTATTCACATTCACAAAGCTCCTGCCCCGAGTCCTGAAGCTACACCTCAGCATCACAAGCAGAAAACTCCATCTCTTCTCTCATGAACCTGCACCTCCAGACAGCAACAGAGCAGCTTGGAGCACTCACTGCCACCTCCACCTTCTTGTCCCCACATGTCACTACCACCACTGCTCCTGTGACCTGGCAGACTGGCTCTTCCCTCTCCCCCCTCCACTGCTCACATCGAGCAGGCGGCTGGTACAGCTTAGAATCATAGAATCATACAATCATTTAGGTTGGGAAAGACCCTTAAGATCATTGAGTCCACAACTGTTTGTTTCCACTTGTGCAAACAAACGGGCTGCTTGTCTGAGCCCACGGCCGGAGTAATGAACTTCTGGGAGCTCCATCAGGAATGTCCCAGGAGGCTCCAGAGCCCTTTTTGCTGTTTGGGGATCAGGCTGGGATTTCCTTTGCTTCCCGCCTCTCTACGGTTAGTAGACGTTTGCTCTTTTCAGTGGAGAGAGAAACAGCAGGAGGAGAGTCGCTCTGCAAGCAGATGCACTGTTATGGCTGTCCATCCCAGAGAGGTGGCAGTGGGTCTGATGTGTGATCGTTTGGTCACAGTTATTAGATCAAAATTTATCATCACTTAAAGCCACCTTTCAGGGTTATGCAAATGCAGCAGCTCCAAATCACCCGTCCTTTTTTTCTTGATGACTCCATGAGGAAGCACAAAACATCCTCTGTCCCTTCATGAGAAGCCAAGTAGAATATTTTAAGACTAAGAAAATGTTTCAGAGACCAACCCAGGAGGAAGGTAAGCTCCCCGTCTGTAATCAGTTACAATTGGGGAATGCCTCAGCTTCAGAGCACATTAGTCTTATCAAGTATATTGCAATATCTTAAAACACAGGAAGATTAAATGAGAGAGAGTGAAGTCAATGAGGAATGCATTCAGGAAAAACAGCAAGTTGTAAGGCAGGAGGTTTCTCAGTTCTGTTACATCCTCTGTATTTCTGCAAGTCAGCAGCATTTCTCCCTGAAAACCTGCACAGAAACAACAGCAGCAAGTAGCAAGAAGTGCTACTTCTCTGCTAACAGTCAGTTTCCAGTCTCCACTGGTGGTAATTTATCTCTACCTTTAACCTGCACTGCCTTGCCTCTAGAGCTGCTTATTTTTCATGATTCTGCCTTGCCCACACCCTTGCTCTGGTCCCGGCATGGTGACCATGCACACCGGGTGTTTTATGGCCACCCCTGAGCCGCAGTCTCACCTCCCATGACACCAGTGCCCTGCCTCGTTCAGGACCCGTTTGCCCCCTCCTCTCTCAGTCCCTCGGCCGGGACATGTCAGCACCGCAGATTGCCCCGTCCCGCCTGCACCCCTTGGGAGTCACAGGTACTGAAACAAAAGGGAGGGCTGGGCACCCTCCTCTTTTCATGTTTAGGAAAGATTTACTCACAGCTCCTTTAAGCCCAGTCATTCTTATACCAACTTGAAACTTTAAACAGCTCTTTCAGCTCCTGCTTATTCTTCATACATACCAAGAGAGCAGTTGTATCTCTTAGTCTTCATTTTACCAAGCTAAACAAGCCATGTTTTCTTTTTCCTTCTACCAAAAGAGGCTGTTCATTTCCTCTATAAAAACTGGGAAATTTCCCAGAAGTGTCCTAGCTTCCTCTGTCCCCATTTACTCCAAATTTACTTCTTGGGAAGCAGAAAAAGGGCTTACCATTGCCTCATGCAAAGGCAATTCTCTGCCTCTACATGAAGTCCTTTCCTCAAGTCTTTCCAGAGCTGTATTTGCCTTTTTTTCCTCCAGTAACAGCCTGGCACCCTGAATTATCCTGTGATTTATTCATACCTATCTAAGCATCTTCCTCCCCTGCCGTTGCCAAATAATGCTTTCCCAGCTTAGTGTCAGCATTTCTGTTACTGCCCCAAACAGCATGACCTTCCATTCATACTCTTAGGTTTCATGCCACCCAGTTTACTCCTGTTCTCAAGGTGCCCATGGTCCTCCTGGATGGTATTTTGATCCTCCTTTGTATTGACCACACCTGGTTTTGTATCATCACAAATTCCACTTGCACACCATTGCCTTCTGTGCCAAAAATCGTTAAAGCAAACACTAAACATGACCTCCTGTGGGGGAACTCCCAGCCGTCCATTCAGTGCTGCTCTTTGTGTTCCCCATTAGAGAGACTATTCACATACAGGTGTTGCACCAAACCATAGCTTCTGAAGCTTAACTAATAATATCTCACACGGCACAGTATCGCACGCTTAACTGAACTTCTGACAGACGGAGCTACTACACTTCCTCTGTCCCCAGAATGATTTTTTTTTAATCAAATAAAGATATTAAATTAGTTTTTGTAACCTGCCTTTGGTAAATCCATGTTGTGTTTACTTTCAGGATTGAATTATTTTTTCATTTAAACTCTGCTCTGAAGTTCTGAATAGTACCTCCGAGGTCAGATTAAGAGATCTGAATTTGACAGGATTCTTTTCCTTGCCTCGCTCCCATCCCCCCAAAAAAGAAAGGAAAAAAAGGTATTATGTCCACTACAATCTAATCCTGTGGAACCACGTGTAACCTGATAGATTTATTGAGGACCTTTTCCTCTGGACTTGCAGCTTAATTGGCTCCACAGCGCAGTGGTTGGAACAGAGATCTCTCAGGCTTCTCATACCTAGCTTCAACGGCTTTTGCCTTTCACTGCTAACCCACTCATTTTCTGTTTCTATGAACTTTGCCCTGTAAGCCACCCTTTCCCTCACGTTCATCATATCACCCTTATGGAGGTAATGCATTCATTCATGTGGTTCCCACTCTGGCTCTTTAATCCCTACGCCTTCTGCTTCCTTCACCTCTCTGGATGTCACAGCCCTGGTAATTCTTCCCTTGTTTCCATATTATTCGTTTGGCAGTGGGACTGTCCAGTGTTCGTTTATTTTCCTTTGCAAGGTCTAATTCAGCTTGGCTTTTGCCAGTTTTCACTTTGTCCTTGTCCTTTCCAACTATCAGGGCGAAGCCTCCTCATTGCCTGATGCTCTCTCCCATTCCTCTGTTATTTCTAACAGCACTGTGAAGCAGTTATTTATGAAGTTACGGCTGTAGCCTTTTCCTGCCAGTCCCCCCCTTGCTGCAAACATGAATTGCAGATAATTTTTGCACTTTTGAAAAAAAAAAAAAAAAAAAAAAAGATCTAAAGTCTATAATGAGTCCACAAGCTCTTCAGTGCATCTGCTTTTGGTAGCCCGTTCTCCTAGGCTATGCCTAAATTCAGAGAGGTCATAGTCTGCATGCGTGTCCCAATTCCACCGAGCACCCCGCCAGCACTGCTGAGTGCCACCCCCAGTCTAGACACAGCCCGGCTTATCAAGCTCCCTTTTGGAAGCAGCATCTGAGTTATAACATCCCTTCTGTTGCCTTTCCGTTTAATTTAACCATGAAGGCACTTGATCAAAGGCTATTTCCTTAAATGTCCCTCTGCAAGGTCTTCATGCCTGCTAAAACCAGCTCTGAACGGCCATCAGCTCTTCTTGTGCCCTCATGGTTGGTGCGAAGAGCTGCGCTAGCTAATGCATCTCGCATTACCTGGGCTCTCCCCTTGACAGTAATACTGGCTGCTAACATACATCCGTGACAGTGCAATTTCTGGTGGTACCTCGCACCCCTACAGAGGTCTGTGCTCAATGCTGGGGTCAGCAGCTGGGCTCTAGCACACTGTCTTTTCCTACAGAGATTTTGTCCAAACCCTAATTTGGTTTTTCTCCATTCTATAGCCTTACCTTCCTTACTGTTATTAGTGCACAGTGGTACCCCACGAGTGTTACCATACTTCTGTCCTACTGAAGAAGGCAATACCTGTGCTCTGGTCACAACTGCTATTCCATCAATCTTTTCCAGATTTCTATTACATAGACACACAGTCCTTATGCACAGGAACAGCATGTGAGGCCTGTCCTTATGCATAGGAACAGCATGTGAGGCCTTCGTTCAGCCAAAACGCTGTCAAACAGGTGGCTTTTAAACAAAGACAAAAATGTATAAACCTCATCAGTCATCACCACCGGCCCCAAGAAAAAGCACTGCCCTTTCAGAGGTCCCCCTGCCCCAGCCCCTAACCTCCCCCTCCAAAGCTGACCTCCATTTCAGTCTGCACCATTCCTTGTACTCCAATTGCAATTCATCAGCCGGGCTCGAATAGCTGTGTTTTCAGTCTATAAATCACCAGGCTAGACATCTGCCTGGCTTTCAAAGGAGTTTTGTTCTTCTTCTTGGCTACCGCAAACTTTAAGGTACTTGGAGGCCTGAAGCAGCCCAACCACCCCCTCCCAAGCAACTTGCGTTGATTTAAAATGCAAAGGACGGCTTCACAGAGAGCGCCCAGATGATGATAAAGCACTATTGTTTGTGCCTTTATGGGTCGAGACTCCAAACTTGATGTTTGTGGATTATTCCGAGAGGTAGCTGCTGGCGGGGAGAGACAGAGACAAAGCTGTGTGTCACTGCGTGCTGCAGGCCACCTCCCCTGGCCCTTGTGACAGCCCTTACACAGGCTGAATAAGAAGTGTTACAAGATGGTGTCCTCCAGCATCCCACAAAGACCTGCTGGGGAAGTGGAGCCAATGATCAGAAAGAAGCCATCAAAGGCAGTCGCACCACCTCCCCCTCGGGTCAGGCAGCGAGTCACTGAAGTGCCGGGCACAGCTGTATCAAAGGAGCTGACACCTCCAACAACATCAGCGTTGGCGCTTGATCTGCTTCTACAGTGAAAAGGAGACCAGTCAGCAGCTCCACCGCACGACACAAATGCCGCAGATGGGCTCTGGATGGATAAGGGCGGCTTTTAACCACCCATTCTCCATTTGTACCAGCCGCCAGTGTGTGAGGCAGCCTGCAGCCAGCTGCTGAGAAGACAGCTCGGGGTGCTCCCTGTGTTGCGTCCGAGGTGACTCCTTGCTCACGTTCTTGCTCCTGCAAGAAATGACCAGGAGACTGAAGCTCACCTCTGGATCAGGAGGCCGGGGAAGGCTGCGTGCTGCCAGGCTCAGGGCAGAGCACACGGAGGAGGGATGCTGGGACCCAGTCTTGTGCTTCGTTCCCATGATTTAGCACAGCCTCCTGCTCTCTCAGTGTCATCAACTCCTTACGGATACGTTTTTACTATTCTAAACACTGTCACTTCCCCATCCTGAAATAATTTCTGCCTGAAACACTAGCCTGTTTTGCCATTAGCAATGAAGGTCTATTGTAATCCTTATAGGCAGGTTCATTCATTTTTTTATCCAGAAAAGCCTTCACTCTATTTTAAAATTATTCCCTTTTTCTTCACCTCCATTTCCATGTTTCCTTCGCTATGTTCCCGGTGGATCTGACACTTCTACATTAATAGAAGACAGTGATAAAATAGAAGACCTGTGATAAAAATAACACTTTTATGGAGTGCTTGGGAAGGAAGAATTAAGAGGACCTGAGCAAGAAATAAAAATACAACAAACTATTATCAAAATTCAGCTCCAATGGACTCACTGCCATGAAAACAGAAACTAGTGAGTAGACACCTTGGCAAGGACTCAATCATTTTCTGTACAGCGTTCATGGAAGCAGCCAAGGGTCGAAAGGTGTTGCAAAGTTATTTGCAATAGGGAAAACAGTAACTGAAGGGAGATGACACGCTTGGAAATTCTGCATTTTGTAAGTTAAAACAAAGAGACAGGACCAGAGCTGAAAAATCACCTGTGAATTTACACAACAGCATGGGATCTACTGGGCAGTGGTCTCCCAGTAACAAAGCAGAGAACAGCAGAGTGTCTTCATACCACCCAGAAAACCCCTGCCGAAGTGCAGGCTGGGGACTCTGCACCCCCGGCCACGATGGGGAGAGGAGGAGAGACAAGGGGGGAAGGTGCTGGGCAGCGGAGCTGGGATCGAGGGGTGGTTTTGCACTGATCTTCCAGCTCACAGCCTGGAACTGGAAGCACTGCACCAGCGTGCTTCCAGCTCTCCAGAGCATGCTTATGAACAGAAAAGGGTCTTCTCCACCAGGTCCGCATGGACATACCCAGGGTTGGAGCACACCGAGCTACCCAGGACAGAAGGTATACCCAGGACAGAAGGTAAGGAAGCCATCCGGGACTAAACCGGAGAAATTTACTCCCATGAGCACTCACAAGCACAGGAGAATCCATATGTGTTTTGCAGCCATACTACTGACCAGGGTCCCAAGACCATATACCTCCCCATGACTGGTTACTCTGATGAAGCTCCAGAGCACCTGCCTGCTCACAGAGCCTTTTCCTCTGGGGCAGGAAACGCTGCCCAGCCCTCGGCAGTCTGAGATGCTGGAAGAGGCAGTGGAGGCAGCTGCCTCCCGCGGTAGCAATTGCAGCACAATCTTGGACCTTGAGGGCTTTTACCCCTGCGGGGAAAGCAAAGACTAAGCAAAACTATACACTCGGGCTGCCTGTTTTGCCTCTTGGAAATTCAGCCGCCAGTCCCACAGAGCAACAGGAAAAATCACATTCATTTCCACAGAGATTTTATCACCTCAGTCTTGGCATGGGAGAGGCATCTCCGCCCAGCTGTGAGCAAGCGAGTGCATTTTGCTGGCTTTTTTTATGTAATCAGAAGAAATTCCTCGGAGATGAGTCACAGGGTTTCGAGGGTGTCCAGAGAGATGTCAAGCAGGCCTCAAGTGTAAATCGGCGACACACCTTGCCGAGAGGACGCACGCTCGCCGGTGGGCCCGTTCCCCCCGCGGACACCAGGCAAGGGAAGGGGCTCAACGGATGCTCCCAAGGAGGCTCCCACGAGCCACACACACACGTGTGGCACCTCCAGACCCAGGACGCTGCTGGTGTTTACATTTCCTCTGTAAAGACAGTGATGGTTTCAGGGTGGAGCTGGAGTGCTTCCCTGCAGCTGCTCTCCAGGCTGAAACACTGAAGATTTTCGGTCATCCGGGCTGGAGGAGCCCGGCAATCAGGGAAAAGATTTGAACTTCAGAAACAGAGGTTCTGCCCCACCAAAGCCTGGTCAAACTGCAGGGGTTTCTGCCTGAGATGCTTGTTATGGTGGAAGAGCTGCACCCCATGGTAATTGTTTCAGTGCTGTGACGTTGCTACGTTAAGCAAACCTTTTCTGCTCCCCTACCCAGGAACGAGTACTCCAGCCTGCATGGGTCTGCAGGCCAGACAGAGGACAAAGACGATACTTGCATAATTTCAAGGCACAGCCTGCTTTAGTGGCTCCTTTAGAGGCTGAAATGTAAAGGAGGACCAGGAAGAACTAGACCTGGACACAATCTCGGAGGTCCAAAGTAACACTGAGGAAAATGCTGTGGATGCTCTTGGGCCTTTTGGTGTCCGAGCAGAAGGAACAGACAAAAACGTTGGTGGAGCTTGGCTCTGGGTCAGTCTTCTTTTCCTAGTGCCAAGGGCAATGTTTGGCACAAGGTGCTAATTCAGGGCAGCCTCCCAGTTTGCAAACCACATGCAGGTCTCTCCAAGCAGAGTGTGCAGGGCGCTTCCAGTCCAGACTGGGGAAAATCTCCATTTGTGTGTTCTTTGAGGGCAACTGCAGAAGACACAACCAACTATCATGCCCTTCACCTTTCAACTTCACCCTCAGGTGACTAACAATTACCAGCTACCATTAATATTAAATGGGAAAGAAAGAAATGCAATCCTCTCTCTGCTCTTCACATTCCACAATATCACAAGCAATTTGTCATACTGGGAGGGGCAGAGGCAGGAGGAGCATTAATTATTGATACTTGGGAACAGATGGCTTTTCTTGTACCAGGGCAGCAAAATGTAAGAGGAGCCTGTGGGTGAGGATGTGAGGATTAGATGGGCAGACACATATCAGATAATTAGCCTTCAAGTGGAACAGGAACCTTCCTCCTAGAACCAGCTCCGCTGGCCTGCAGAGCTCTCATCAACAGCCCGGGCTGCAGAAACAAATCCACTGACATCTGAATTAGTGAGGCTTCACCAGAACCTTTCAACGCTCCCTCACCTCCATGCAGAACATCCTGGACATGATGACTGACAGCTTCCAGACAGCAGAGGCCTGACAAACCAGGCACCAACTGGTCTCTTTAGGAGACCCTACTGGTTGCATTTCACATCTCCATCCTCATCTACTGCCCTGTGCCATGCAAGGTTTATTCCTGAGACCACATATGGTGTTCAAGGGTGACTCCCTCCTGTCTTCCACTGGCTTCTGCATCCCACTCAGGGTGCTGGCCTCCAGAATCAAAGATCCAAGTGATCTGAACCGGTGACTTCAACCAGAGACTCTATCATCCAACTCTTCTTGCCAGCTTTTCCCATTGATCCATGTAAGATCAAGAGCAAGACGACTTCATTCTTGTCAGCTCCTATGTAGGTGTCCTTGAGGTCAGAGACACCTACCAGGCTGCAAAACAGGCGTGGCACAGGACACCTGCTGTGAGTGTCCCCGTGTCCAAGAGCAGACCGTGGGACTGACATCCTTATGAGACAGGAGGAACAACTGGGCAAGAGTGATTCTCCACCAAAGGCAGCTGATTCACCAGGGTGGACACGGTGGCACCACAGAGATGAAAGCTTTTCCTGAAACTTTCATGAACAGTCTCTGTACCCACTGCTGGAGCCAGACATCTGCATCCATTTTCACTCTGGTGTAGTCGTGTCTTTGCTGGAAGATTAAGGAACCAGCTGTACTGACTCAGACCTGGGCCTGGGTAGCCCAGGGTCCTGTCCCAGGCAGTGGTTACAAGCAGACGCCCAGCAAAGAGTCAGAACTGGGCAAGCCAATGTGATACCTTCTCTACTACTGCAAGAATGATACTCCTCAGCTATCTTCCGCTCGGGGATTTCACAAGGCAGACACCACCTCTGTACATAGTGACTCAATTCAGTTTTCCTCTCTGGACATACCCCTTAAATCCTGTAAATGGGCACTCACTTTCCCAGCCAGCGCAGATTAGATCCATGGTTATTCCATTCAGCAAGGCAGACCTTCTTGCTACCTCCACAGGCCCAGAAGGTACCTCAGGACCACAGTGTCCAGTCCCTTGATATATTGGGGACCTCCTCACGGTCTTTTCCCAAACTCAGTTTGTTCTCTTGGCCTCTGCTGAGAGGTTGTTCTAAAGCCTCATTACTCTGATAATTAGACACACTCTTCTAATTTCTCAAGCTGACTAATCACTGATCTCTAATTCCTCTCAGTCTGCCTAGGGTCATGCGGCCTGCAGCCTGTGAGAGTCCTAAGATATGTACAATCTTGTGATTTGGAAAAACACAACTTTCCACCTTCCCTCCTGGCCTGGATCAACGGCAAAGCGCTCGAGGTGAACAAAGGCCAAGTGCCAGGAGACAGCTACTGTCCATGAACAATACAACTCTTCACAACGTGGAGTAGGATGGAGAAAGTTTCCCTACCTAGGAGCCAGTGAAGAGGGGGAAGCAATCTTAGAAAGACCTGGGCCACATCTGTGCTAGGAAAGATTGAGCTCTACCAAAAAAGCAGCAAACCCTCCTGCTATAGAAGCTTTGACCAGTGTCCAAGTTTGCTCTAGTTTGGTACAGGAAATGGACAGATCTGAAAGAGCATCTTTATCCTGCTGCATTATACCAACACGAGAGCTTTTGTTCCTCTAAACATGCTGTTCATCTCACTGTGATAGTACCAGAAAATGTTTCTAATGTAGATCCGGCTTATAAAGAGCAGTCTCCACAGAGCCGTGATGTGTTTACACTAGCTAGCTGCTGCTGCACAGTCAGCTGAGAGCTAACATGCACGGGCTAATCTCACCTCCCCCACATTTCACAGGGGCTGAGGAGGGGATCATCTAGCAAAAGAAGCCTAGGGATTAGAGAGCAATACAATGGCTCAAAAAGCAGGAGGAGGCCACATCTTTTCAACCCCAGAGCAGAATTGCTCCCTTTCACCCTACTCGAGTGAACATTTATGTGAACCTTTTCCCTGCTGCTCCAAGAAGGAATCACATTATATACACATTCCAGAGAACTTTTCCCAGCAGAAATAACCATTTTTAACACACATTGCGCTTGGGAGAATGTCTAGAATTTTACAGGCAAATGCATGGGCGGAGCTGTGTTTTGACCCATACAGGAAAGCTGTAAGTTGACATCACCATCCCAGTCAGGCTCTGGAGTCGGGGCGGTCGGCGGGCTTGGGAGGAAGATGTGCTCAGCAGGAGCTCCCTACCTCTTTGATGGCAGACATCTTGATGTTCTCATAGTAGTGCAGCGGTGCATTGGGTGAACTCATGTCATAGCCAAACCCAGCTACCGCCACCTCATCACAGTTGTGGAGCGCCATGGTTATTGCTACGCTTCCCAAGGTGGGGATGTTCTGAGAGGAGAGAAAGCAGGAATGGAAGTCATTAGCAGATTGCCATTTCTATAATCAAAGATTTCCTCTTACTGTCTCTGCTCACAAGGGCACTGCTGCTACTAAGCAGAAAATCAGGAACAGGGTATTTGCCTACATCTGCACATCAGCTGCCCAATGCCAGCTTGTGGGGTCAGTAGCCTCCCAGCTTGTAAAGAAAATCATATGTTAGCCAGCTTCCTGCAAAGCATCTAGCACAAAAGCAGTGGCTCTTGTTTGAGGCTCTATGACCTGACTCCCCAGGGGAGTATTGCAGGGCAGAGGGATTAATGCAAATGGTCACACTCCCCTTCCACAACTTCGCTGTCTTGAGAACAGGGCAGCAGACGAGCTGGAGTGGATATGTTAGTTTTCTGAAATTAAAACAGATGTAGATACTGGCTTACAATTCTGTGCACGTTACTGGCTTCCAGCTAGGCTAAGGAGGAATACTGATCCTAAACGGGCCACCACACAGGAGCAGAAGTGAGGAACAGTACAAATTCTTTATTATATTGATAGCAAAAGCAGTTTAAGGAGGCTGTTAAAGACCTCTGGGAGATGGAGGGGAGATCAGGCAGAGCCAGTCGGCAGCGTGCACTGAGACCCCTTCCTTTGCTCAGGGGCACCCCACAGCAAAGGGCACTCTGGCCTGTGCCGTAGCCTTCCTAGCCACAGCATACTGGGAAGACGAGGAGCAGTGGGAACCCAGTCAGAGATGGGTGCTAGCACTCTGAGCAGGGACACCCCGACTGCCCTCTCCCGTCTGCTGACCTGCCATTTGCACCGAAGTCCAGCCTCAGCCCTTCCCATTTCATCTGCCTTCCACCGAGGCCCTGCGACAGCGGTGCTGTACGGCTGCAACTCCTCTTGGGCGTTCAGATGAACATGACCGCTGTGATAGACGAGCGTTTCCGGTGTAAAACCCCAGCTCACAGACTTTTCTAGCTCCCCTTTAGCCAGATGAATCCAGAGGCAGCTTGACCCCAGGGGCTAGGGAGAGGCTGAGAAATCCTCCCACATATCTTCATTTGTAGAGCGTCCAACAGCGGCCTTATCAAAAGTATCATGAATTCAGAGGAAACGCTCAGACAGTCACCAAGGGTGACAGCCTCTTAGCTGAGATGTAGAAACCAACCACACGCTTATGTTCTGCATTTAAAATGGTCTACCCTGGACCAGTAAGCAATGCTATTGCATTTCACCTGATGTTCGTAACAGACTGGGAACACAATGGTTTGAGTTTCTGCCTCTCACTCAAAGGAACCAGCTTTTGGCAGCACACTACTTTGCTCACTTTTGATTGCCTGACCAGTCCCAAGACCAACATTTTCTAAGCAAAGAATGCCACCCATACCCTAGTTGAGATGTGCAGAGTTGGGAGCACAACCCATGTGCTATGGGGAACTCCACTACAGTGCACTGGAATTACACTAATCTGAAGACAAATGTGCAAAAACCGCTTACGGCTAAATCAGTGAGACGTTAAATTCAAACATTTGCAGTGCAACTGTAAGAGTGCACATCCGAAGTGAAAAGACCTTACGACGTCCTCCTGTGCCAGCTCTAGATGTTAGGAAAAACAGCAGAGTCATTTTGTTCTCGCTGCTTAATTTCAATTCTTACTCACCACAAACAATATTGGTTTTATTCTGGTTACTTTAGTTAATTGTTAATTCATTGGTAGACATAAAATATCCAGGAGGGTTTTAAAAAAAATTGGAAAAAGTTTGTTAGGCAAGGATAAGAAAATTCCCTTGAATTTCAAAATATGCAAGAACATCCTGTCTTCCCAGGCATGGCAGTTCAAATTCAGATATTCTCATCTTTATGTTTGACATGGGAGATGACATTCGGATGTCGCTGGCATTGCATCAGCTGGTAACTTGACTTGCCACAAAACCCCTTCCCTCAGCTGAGCTGTAGTTACAGTGTCCAAAACATAGTGAGTAAATGGTTAGGTCCTTGAGAATGTGTCGTTGTTGGGAATAAGATGGTGTTAACACAACCCACACTTGCACTGGGCCCATTCCCACGGTACAGCTCAAGGGAGACACAGGGTCTTTGCCTGGAGGGAATTTCACTGGCCAAGTTAACATTTAAGAGCTAACTTTCTAATGTGAGTCTTACAAACCACAGAGAATTAATCATACTACCCAACCTTACGGGAGGACTGCCAAACCACCATAACTTTCTTTCAAGCATAGTCTTATTTCTGTTTGGAGAATAACAGATTACAGAAATCAAAAGTGAACTTTCCTTTGGTCACCAAATATCTGCCTGACTTTTTTCTACGTGTAATACCTCCAATGGCCTTTATGGAAAAATAGGAGACAATTTTCTCATCTGCTTCTGTTCTTCAGTAGTTCCTGACATGCCAGTATCTCAGTACTGCCTGCTCCTCTCTCAAAAATCATTAAAATACCAAAGACTACCAAAGACTTCCTAACCTCTCAGATTGTAGTAGATGTATCTGCTTTGGCCCCTAGAACTACCAGAAAATCACATGGTGTTCTTAGCAAAATAGTTTTGTGTTACCCTAAAATCACATTCAGAAACTGATGATCTGATGGCAGTTTTTGATTAAATTATGCCTTATTGATATTAGCACCCTCCAATACTATGGTAGCTACAGCCTAGTGCGCATGTCCCCCTTGAAGACAGAGATCTGCAGCCATTCACACCTTCACTGCTGAGATACAGCCTCACGTCCCAGTGCTGCAGTCAGAACCCTGTGGGCTAGAGAGGACCACCTAGAAAATACTGTAAAAATTATTATCCCTGCTATTCACTGAGGGCAGTAACTGTTAGGGCAGCACGGGGATGCTTGCAGAGCCCACCCTTAGTAAACGGCATGGATAACAGCACCTGCTAAGAGAAGAACATGAGTACAAACACTATGTGCACCCACATGCGCCTGGATCAAAGACACATAACTGGGCATTTGCTCCAAACTGCTTGTGTCAAAGAAGAAGCAACCATCAGACAGATTAAACAGTAACTGGGGAATTAGAGAGGCTTGAAAAAAAAGGAGCCAGCTCGAACAGAGGCATAAAAGAAGCACGATTGCCGGTTAACTACATGTCATTAGTAAGTTAATATAGTGCTTTGGTCCTGATTTGGTTTAAACTGTAGAAACTGAGCAGTTTTCTCCTGTGACAGCCTGCTGAGCTTCTGCTACTCCTTCCCTCTGTTGAAAATGAAGCACTGGCTCATGTCCAGCTTGTGGTACAGGAAAGAGAAGGCCCTGTAGGATCTAGGGATGTGTCCCAGGCTGTGCTGCAGAGAAGCTAACTCAGCAGCGTTCTCCAGGTCCAGGGGAAAGGGCTCTCCTCTCCTCTCAGCAGAGGAGTGGCAAATGAGAGGGGACATGTATCAGAGAGAGGAAATGGTTATAATCATTCTCTGGCTCCATCTACACAGCTTCCAAGCTCTCCTGATTGTACACAGGCATATAAATTCATTTGCTGCTAAGCTCTAATCTGGACCTAATGAACCACGTACAACCTTCAGGACAAGCTGGGGGACAGGATGTTCCAAAAGAAATTAGGCATCATGGACGTGGCTGTGCCAAACCTGGCTTGCTATGCCCTGCACAATGCGTCAGTGCTATCTTGCCACACACACCCTTGTGCCGTGCCCCAAAAACATACCAAAGCAACCACCACACCTCTTGCGTTGAGTTATGAAAGTAAAACTCTCTCAAACAACTGAGCAGGCCTCTTGTTATTCCAGGCCATTGCTAAGGAAAAAACCCCAAATCCCAACATCCTGCCCCAGGAATATTAATTTGGGGTTGGACCAGCTTAGAGCCTGTCTTCCTGCTCATGGCCCTCTATGTGCCTGGGTATTCCTGTACCACCAAGCAATGCTGCTTTCAACCAAACGGTTGAAGAATGGCAGCCCAACGGTGGCCAGTGCTGAGGCAGGAGCCTCCTGGGATGCCTCCCAGCCGCACAAAGACTGGCCAGTGCAGGCTAGGCCACGGCATGGGGCTGCCTGGAGTGGCCCAGCAGGACTGCTGCTCCAGATGTGGCCATGATGAGTTTCTGACCTGCACTGGTGCCCACCAGTCAGGGAGAGCTGGGAATGGCAAGACCCCAGAAAGCGTTGGCAGTCCTCTCCCCCTGCCGGTTCTCTGCCACAAGCCTTGAACTTGGGCTTGCAAGCTCTGTACCCTGTACTGTGTCTCGTAGGTTTCCGTCCCAGCTGGGGCCCATGGTGGGTACCAGGTTCAGCATCCCCTCTCCAGCACTGGTAAACAACTGCAAGGGCAACCTCCCTGGATAACGTGGCCTGAACTCACAGTCCACATTTCCAAGCCTGGCCTGCTTGTCTAAGCCCAAACATCTGGAAAATGTAATATCTAATATAATGCTCCCTAGGGATCAGCCTTTTGCCTGGTCCCATTTGAGAGAACGCAGCACACTGACAGACGAGCCAGAGACGACACCAAAAGGCCATCTGACAAACAGAAGCAGCAAACACAGCAGTGGTGAGTGACATGTCACCGCAGCAGTGCTGGGCAAAGGCTGCCTGTGCATCCAGAGCGTGGCTCCTTCCAGGGGCCCGCTGGCACATGTCCTCCATGGGTGAGGTGAGCACATGCATGGTGGATCCTGGGTGAGCAAAGCAGAAAGACAAGAGAGGCAAAGACCTCTGGTCTTGTGCTGCGTCAGGGATCACTGCAAGCTCTGTGCGGTGCAAACACAGCCAGTCTGCACCACCAGGTCAGGGGACCAGAAATGCCTTTAGCAGTACAGACAGATATAGGACAGGTTCTCCTAACTGCTCCTACGCTGTTCTCTGCTGCAAAGGCTTCCCCTCAAGACATTGCTGTTTCATCTTCCATTGGTCCCTCTGAAGAGGCTTTACAGACTGACTTTTACTCACACAAGAAAAGAAGCCAGTCAGCAGAAATGAACACCAGCCCTCCTTTGGACTTAATGGAGGCTGAGCATCACCTCGGGGGCTTGCGCTGGAGATCCAGTGCCGGCAACTGAACCAGGGGACAGTAACTGCTCTTTGCTTGGTGCATGTGAAAAGCTCTTGCTGCTTTTCATTCCATGCCCGGGTCATTCCTGTGTCACTGCCTGCTGGACTGGAAGGAAATGACTGCTGTAAATCTGTTTTTAGAAATATTTGACTCCCTTAATACGTTAAATGAATTCCAGTTATTTATGGGATTTTACTTAGCTCAGGGTAAGACATATTGGATTGTTCAGACTATTCCAATTGTTACCTTTTTCACTAAAAGCGTAAGCATTGCTAAAGAATAAATCTTTTTAGAATACAGATAAATATTATATATTAATAAATAAAAATATATCGATTTATTAATAGATTAATCTATCAATTAATTTATTATTAATTAATTTTATTGAAAAATTGCTCACCTAGGAAAAATTGCTACCTTAGTTTTATCAGTTACAGGCCTGATCACCTAACAGCAATAAAGTCAAAACAAAAGAAATACAAAGCAAAACTATAACAGCCATCACATGCTATACACAACAGTCACTGTATTTTCTTTTTGTTCATTTACGTTTGCATAGGAACAACCCCAAACCTACCCTTTGCTTTCCTTAGCTAGCAAGTTTGGAAATACAGCATAAAAAGCAATTTAGCATCACTTATTGTGAGCAGAGAAGTACCTGCAGAGTGGTCCCTGTCACAGGGGCTCACAACCCCCAGTGCTGCTCCCACAGCCACCTCCATCCATGCACAATCAGCTGCAATATTGGGCTTCAAAAGACAAAGCAGAGCATCTCCAACACTATTGCTTCACGTCCCCTAGTTATCCTTTGCTGTAAGCGGGAGAGAGCCTCCAGAACTGGTGGTCTGCGGCAGAGCAAAAGGGAAGGCCAGAGGCCTGTTGCTGGAGACATGACAAGCTAGCTGCCCAGCAGGTTTCCATTCTGCCATTTAACTGCTGAGCTCCTATACAACTTAGCCCAAATCAAGTATCTTTGACCACGTCTAACCTGATGCACAAGCTCCGATTCACCATTTGCTGTAGAGCAGATTCCTGTGCAACGCAGGCAGTATTTCTTAAAGACCTAACAGTTTAACAGAGGGCGAGCAAGGGCATGATGTTACTACACGCTAGCTGCTCTGTGGTAACCACATGTATGCTTCACCCTATGCTAAATGGGAGTTCATGGCCTAGTCTTTCATTGAAAAGTAAACCCCCTTCAGTTACTTTGCATCTATCGTGCAGAAGCATGTGGTTGGGTATTTACCAAGAAGCGGCTGGTATGCATTTACCTGCTACCCTGTAATGGCTTGTCTGAGTGTCCATTCCCCAGCTGCTCATGGACTGATCGCACTGCAGTGGTAATGGATTGAACAGTCCAGTTCACGAAGCAGATGTGCCGTCTTGCAAACCCAAAGCTTAACAATGACATTAAGTCTCTATATTTAACTGACTGCAGCTGCAGTGGCCCTTTACCTGTTCCTCTACCTGCCTTAGAAGATGCTGTCAGAGATGCCTTAGAAGAAGCACGCAACTGGCTTTCCAGACTGCTCTGCTCCTGCCACCCCCCACCTCTCTCCTGCTCCATAAAGACCAAACAGGTCCCAAGACATGGCCTTCACACAGTGACAGTCCAGCAAGAACAGCCCAGGAGACAAAGCTTGCTGACACCAGGGCAAGCCAGCAGTAATGAGAGAAAGGGTCATCATGACCAGCCAGGGGAGCTGAAAAGCTGCCTAAGGAGCAAAGGGTCACCACTGGCATCTCCAGAAAGGCTGCCTGCCCACAGGCAAAACCACGTAACAGCAAAGAGAAGGCCTGAGGCAGGACGTGCTAACACTCCAGCATCAGAGGTTAATTCCGGAGTGCACGAGGGCTGTCAGCACTCTGCAGAGGTGCTAATCCATGGCCGGGTGCCTGATGCAGCCTGCTAACACCTCCTGCACATGGCTCCTCCTTCTCCAAGTTGGTGCTGAGGCTGGGTCAAGTCCAGAGGAGGATGCTTTATCTAAGAGGTCTACAGATTCAGCCATTTCCAGCACACGAACAAACCAAAGGCTTACAGTCTTGGGCAGCAGAACTTAATCTCATAAAAAGTTAAATCATAAGCAGTTCCATGGATGCACAGCGCCAGCGGAGAGAGAGAAACAAACGCCACAGTCTGCACTGGAGTCCTCAGAGTCCTGATAATTTGTGTGATCTGAAATGTTCTCCTGGCCACCTCACACCATGCTCAGGGCTCCCAGAGGAGCCAGAAAGCCACTGCTCCAATGGCTCTGAGAGCTACTGAGTGCACGGGACTATGCACTACACAGCAAAAAGCACCATGGCAATAACCATCCCTAGTGTCATACATGCAACAGGCAATGACGCCTCTGAACGTCATGCTTGTCCCCCAGTAAGCTGTCTGCAGTCTAAGGTAGGTTATTGCATGCCTGAATTACCAGCTGCAATACCAGTGATGTCTGGTTTCAAGCCCAAAACACCTGTATACACAGAACTTCCACCTAAACATAAATCACATACGTACACCTTTGGCTAGTGAGACAGCCAAGCCTGCACCCCACTCCTTAAGAGGATTCTTTAATCAGAGAGAGGATCTTTACTAGCTCGTTTCTTTCATGCTAAACCATCTTCAGGCATTAACATTTAATTTTCCCCAGACATTGCTAGGATCCTAAACTAAAGTTTTTCTTTATCAGCTGCTTATCCCAAGAAAAGAGAAGTCCACACGTAGTAGGAAACACCTCTCCCTCTTCTTAAGACTTCAGTAAATGGACTGAGGAAACTCCTGAAAAGCTTTACTGGTCCCAGAGAGTAGTCACTCCCTGTTCATTGTAGGTGACCAGTTTTGCTCCTTGCTCAGACTTTCGGCTACTAATGCCACAAGTGCAATCAAAATGCACATCTGAGTTGCACCCCCCCACTATCCTCCAGAACCATCTGGCCCAAATTACATTATCAAAGCAGGGGATGTTACTACATTCACCCTTTATTGAATCCTGGGAAAAACGCTTTGAGATCAGCCCCAAACTATTTTACTAGCTCTCCTCAACCTTGCTGAAAAAGCCCCCAAATTACAAAGTTAATTGGCAGCACATTGTTACCATATGTGGTGTGCAAGAGAAGCACTGAAGTTTATTTAGGCATCAGAACCACAGAAGAGTGGAATATTACTGCTCTTTACGAGGATTTCGTGTTGGCCTTGATTACTAAGGCATCCCCAGCCTTGACCCTCCTGTGTGTAGCCTGCCCAACATACCACAGCACACTGCGGCATGAGGGCACCCATCTGCCCCCATCCTGGTTCCTCAGGAGAAACTCAGGACACATACTGTTCGCTGTGCTTTTGCTTACTAGACCTCAGCATTTTCCTTTTCCATCTTCGTATGCTTCTTTCCTGAGTAAAGTTTTCCAGGCTGTCTCGCATCTCTAAAGCATGACCCCGAACCCAACCAGCTATGCTCTGCGGCTGCTGGGTCACACCGACTCTCGTGGAGCAATTCTCCTTGCTCTAGCGGCCTCACTCATATTGCTGGATCTCTCTCAAATCTTTAACGAGAGTTGGATTCTTGGTCTACAGGCTCTGATTTCCACTCTTCCCATTTAAACTCTCAGTGAAAAAAGGTCTGTAGCAAATTTGTATCACCAGGACCCTACTCAGACTCTTCTTCCCTCTTTACACTGGCAGCACTAGCTTCTGTTGGAGCCTTTGCACTGATGGCAGCAGCGTTCACTAAAGCGTGAAGTCCCAGCAGCTCCGTGACAGCAGTCCATAGTTGATGTCTGCAGTAAATTTGTACCCACAGGCTAGAAATATTCTCTCTCTGTTTTTAAACTCTGTCCGAATCACTGTATTAAAGAGTCCTTGCACAGACAGCACAGGGTATACTAACGTCCCAGCCCCACAGATGCACCTGCAGAGCTCCTGTTGCTCCATCTGAAGGAATGAACTACAATTTACACAATCGAGCGGGGGTCATGGGCAAAGACTGCTTGCCTTAAAGCTCCATAAACTATTTTTAAATGCTCAAATGGACTTTCATGAAGTGAAACATCGGGTTTCAATTAAAATGCCTTCATTTCCCAATCTGATGTGTGTTAAACAACCTATCAAAACCTCATAAACTTCAGTTCACAGCATTTTCATTTCCGGATTCTCTCTTCTCCTCTCAGCTTAAGTAATATCTTGTGTATTAAAATAACGTGTTTAAAAATAAAAACAAATCTGGAGAAAATAAAGGCAAAAGTCTGATGATTTCTGTCCTTTGCTGGGGCAGCAGTCCTGATTTTCTGGAAGACAAATCAAGACCACATCCTTCCCAAGGGTAAGTTCTGGAGAATGCAGAGAGGTGAAGTAAGTTAATTCCTAGCTGACGGGAATATTTGGGATAAGATATCTTCAGTGCACAGAGTAAAAATCCAGTGCTTCCAGAACCCCAGGACAGCTTCTGTACATACATAGCAGCAATGCATTTTACAAAAGACCCATTCTGTGTGGCTGAATCTCTCTGCACATCTTGCACACTGCATTTTAAGAAGTGAATTTCTTGTCTGTAGGCACCCACCCCTCTGATCTGCACAAAACAAATGTCTCTAATATTTCTGAAGACAGCGTGGAAAATGAGGCACTATTCTGTCTGGTCCAAATCCATGCTGCGACATGGCAAATCTCCTGTACTGATAACTATGGAAGGACAATGCCAGGGGCAGAGCAAGCAGACCTTGGCCAGCAAAACTGCTTCTCTCTGGGTTTGTCAGCTGTGCTAATGTGCCCAAAAATGTCACGTGTGGTCTCTATCAACAACTATATCACATGTGTACATGAGTAATTTATCTACCCAAGTAATACTTTCTCTAATGGTTGATATATTAGGTAGAGCAAATATAAATAGGTTCTGAGGACAGCGTTGCAGTGTGAGATAATCCAGAAAATGCAAGTCACCACCTGCTCCACACTAACACTCCAAAAAGCTGCACTGGAGGTGAGATACACGAGAATGACCATGAAGGTATTTTGTTAATAACTATGACCTAAAACTGTGTTTTGCATTGTTTTCCTTTGTAAGCTTTTACATATAAAATTTGTCGCTGTAAGGTCAGAATTTCTCCCCAAAGGCTTCATAAAACAAACCTTTACCCTCTTTTACTATAAGCCTGGGATGCTAAAATTGCAGTTGCTTTCAAGGCACTGCTGAAATGTTGATGATCCCCCACAAAATCCTCAGTGTGTTCCAAGGAAGGATCTTGCCTTGGCCTGAAGGAGGCTGAGCATTGCCACCATAACAGAGCCAAAGTCCCTTCAATATCCAACAGCGGAGGCCCAAAAGAAAAGTAAGAACAGCGTAAGCCTACTCTGCTGCTTGGTCTCTCGTCCTTCCCCGTGGTTTTGCTTGCTTCACTTTATACCTACCCCTCTGCCCATCAGGCCATTGTTGAAAGGCAGTCCGATGAAGCTGAAAGCTGCCTCCTGGATGAAGTAGGGATTCAGGATACGTATCTCATGAGGTTCTCTTGGGACACGGGTTGCCACTGACTTCCAAAAGCCATCAGAGGCACTCTGGTAACAAAAAAAAAAAGAAAAAAAAAAAAAGGAAAGATAAAACAACAAACACAATTATATACAAAAGATAGCAGATTGCTATTATTCTTTAAAAATAATAATGAAAATGCACTACTGGCAGCAGTTCCCGCTGTCCCTGCTCACTGCCACAAGGCACTAGTATAAGGTTGTAGTGGGGGGTGCATCCTGGAGGGGTGACAGCAGCACGTGCAGATGCACCTGAGCCAGTCTGGACGATAAACGTGAGGAAGACAGAGAGGCCTGGGCTTCAGCACAAATGACCCCCTCCCTGGTGCCATCTTTTCACTCTTATTGGCACTTCAGCTAGTTTGGTTAATGGCTTAAGCATTCCAGCACACGCTGTAATCGCTCCCACCTGCCTCCAAGGGGATGTACCCTTGGATAGCAAATGCTTTTAAGAACATTCAAAGAGCTAAAAATGACCGTACAGCTCTACTTCCAGTGTGAGCTACATGCTTCCCACTTTATCCTAGATTTATCCTCTTCTGTTAGGTTTCACGTGAATTAAGCGGTAAGCTTACAAAGGTGCCATCTCGTCTTGTGAAGAGTCATGCATGTTCATGGTACAAGAGAAAAAACAACTAAGTATGTTCATTATGTTTACCCAATAGATTGTTTTTTAATTAAAGCCTTCACCCTGCAAACATGAGAGAACACTGGCCTTGAATACTGCTGCCCTGCTAGGCAGCCCTGCCTAGAGAGGGGCTCGTGCCTCTCTGCCACATTACTTTATATCATTGCTCCTGCTGGGCCAGATGTTAGTGGGTATAGCATGTACTGCCCTCAAAATAACCGGAGGCTCCACGTTCACAGGACTTACAGAACAATTACGTTCTAACGTTCCATTTCTGTTTGGGTTAAAAATTCAGAGCAAGGCACAGGGAGGATGGCAGGAATTTTAAAATCTGCTAGCCAACAGCTCTGGCAGGGTAATCTGATTGAATACCTCCTTCTCGCAGCATTAAGCCATCTTCCTGTAATCTCCATGACAAGCAACGGAAGCAGACATTACACTCTACATAAAAAGCATGTGCTTTGGAAGTCATTATTTACACCAGTTTTGGGTTGCTTGCAGCTTAACAGTGACTTTACAGTTGCTTTCAAGGCACTGCTGAAAATGTTGATGATCCCCTGCAAAATCCTCAGGAGCCTCCCCTGCCCAGTAGTGACTACCCCTGTAGTTATCGATGGTAATTCTGCCACAGCCGATGCCTGCTGCGTTTCACACACTGCTTGCACTGCGCATGGCTCCTGTGAGCTCTCACGCCACGTGGTGCTAAACACCTTCCAGAGGCTTCTTTATGGAACAATCCCATGGTTACCTTTAGCTGCTGAATTTCAGATCCTGAAGAATGAAACTTTGGTAGATGGCTCTTGCTACAGAAGGCATTAACACAGCAAACTTGATGAGGATGCATGCTGTTATCCAAACCAACAGTCTAAGAAGGCAAATGCCATTGCTATCCTGTTTTAGATCCCACGTGCCCCCTCAAAGCTGCCCAAACACAACACACTTTTGCTGACCAGGGCAAGGATCCTGCGAGCTTAAGTTCACATTTTGACAATGGCAAAGTGCTCTCAGGACCCTAAATGGAAAAAAATCCTAATTAACACTCGTGTTCTTTCATCATAGTTGAATTAGAAAAAATGCCTGGTGTCAAAGCGGTCTAACACTTTCCATTATAATATGATATTTTCAGCCACTGAGTGATCTCACCATTTAAAAAAATACTAGGAAAAAAAAAATCAACTTTACAAATGTTAATAAAGTCCAACATCCATTTGACCAAGGGATTTGGTATGTCAGCAGAGTTTTGCTTCCTTGTGAAAATTCATTAAAAATTGGATAAATATTAAACCTTTGGAATTTCCTAAAGGCACACGTAAAGCAGAGGCCTTTCAGTTCCAGGGAAGGAGGGGAAAAAAAATTAAATTAAAAAAAAAAAAAAATCACAGATTCCACTTGCATTAAGCACGCTCCAGGTCTCACAGAAAGAAAGATGATAAACAAAAATCTTGAGCAGCTACTCATTCAGCAAAACCATCTTATCATGGGTTTAAGCAGGCACACCCTGGAAAAATAGCGTGTGACCTTGAAACTAAAATAAATTTATAAGTTCAATTACGGTTTCACGTGCAACTCTAAACATGGCATTGCCTAAATTTTGCAAACAATTCAAACCAAAGGTCTGCAAGCTATTTAAAGTGGACAAAAGCCGCCTTTTGTTTGGACTCACACTCCATGGGAGATTCTACAGAAGTTCTGGGATTTAAGTAGGTTTTACATAGCTTTTACATTACACAGGAAACATTAAAGAGAAAAGAAAAAGAAGAAAGATTACAAACATTTGAGACTTTTATTCTTTGCTGTTGCTTGAGCTGTTCAGAAACAGATAACTACACGTATCACAGCTGCCCGTTTTCCCAGGGCTGTGTGAACCGCTCGGACCTCAGCTAGTTCAATGCCAGTGCAAAATAAATGTGGACCCTATCCCTAGCTGGGAATACAACCTGTCCACTTTGGTCCCTTCTGTGTGGCTGTTTCTCCTGTCATTCATCCAGACTACTTCCCTAAGCATTCTCCTCAGCTATCACACTGCTCTGAATTTGCTCTGGTTTCTCCCTTCGGTCTCATTTCTATTTGCTCTGTGTTCTTCCCTGTAACTTTTCGGGGAAGTTCTCCTGAGATTATTATTGAGGGACCTCTGGGTTAATCTTTCATTTTGGTGTGTTTTCCCTCTGTAGTTTCTAAAACAATTGTAGGGAGAAACGTGGAGTCTCAGCAGACGGCTCTCATACTTCCACCTATGCAGCAGGCAAAGCCCCGTATAGGGCTAAAGAACTAAAACCTGTTTTCCTGGCTTACAATTACTGAAATTCTCAGCCTTGTGGTTTGGCTCTACAAACCCTGTAGTTTTGAGCTACATCTCAAGCCTTGTGGTTTTGTTCTGCAGCTCGTCACTGGCAAGCTACAAAACGCAGCACCACCACAACTGCAAGCCCCGGGAGGCTGCTCCCCTGACGCAACCCCCTCGGGGGCTGCGGCGTCAGGAGCGCAGCCCCTTCCAAGGCTCCGTGCTACCCCTGACGCTCGGCCGCGGGCCGCCGCTACGCCTGCTGTGGATGTTCAGTCTGATTGGACACAGATGTGCAGCGAGGTTTCCAAAGCAATTACTTCCCGTCAGGGAACGCTGTCCCTTTTTAGGCTGGGAGGAGACAGGCAGCCACCCGAGCAGCAGCAGGCACTGGGAGGGAAGGCACGCTTTTCCTGCCAGATTCGGGAGCTCAGCCTCGCAGTTTGAGGTTGGGGGCATCCCCTGTTCTCCGCTACAGTGACTAAGCCTGCAGTGCTTGAGGGTGGGCCTCTGAAGATGCAGTATCTCCCTTCCTGATTATCCTAATGATAATCACTCAGAAAGCGAGTCTGGAAACTGCTTCGGCAATGTTCCCGCAGTACCTCATCACCTCCTGGCATCGAGTGGAAACCATAGGGTCCAGGCTGGAAATCAGGTTTCCCCGTGTGAAGTTCCCACCTTTCTTATTTGTTGGTATTACTGTGCACCTGGAGCCTCAGTCACAGATCAGCGTTCACGGTGCCAAGGGCTGCCAAAAAGAGCTTATAGTATAAGCATAAAGAAACTAGCACCACAGAGAGGCAGACAGGAAAACATGACTGAAAAGCAAGTCTCTGAGGGCCGCAGCATTTTTAAGCAATCTTGGAGTATTTTCAAAGTTGTCTAATTGTGAAGGACACCACAAAAGGCTTTAGAGGAGACTATTTAAAAAGTAGAAAGAATTTAGATGGGCCAGGGCTTTCAAGCCAGTCTCTTGTACAGCTCTCATCCAGGGAGAGAAGCAGAAATACCCCCTCTAGAGATACCACTCCAGGAATAAACGGGTATAGACGTGACAGACCAGAGATGGCAGGTTATGAGGAAGAGATAAAAAATGGCAGGGCTCACCTAATAGCTACAGGGACAAGACAATCCAGCTATAATTCCTCATTCTGCCTATCTGCAGAACACTGAAGGGTAATAGGGACAGCTGGTTGTAAGCTATTTTTGTCTCCATTCAGTTTTCCATCTCCTGTTCTCAGATTTACCAAGGCGAATCACAACATATGCTAAAATAAAATGTGGAAACTCGGAGCCTTAGCCAAGAAGCACACCTCAATAGAAGATACAAACAGCTAGAAGCAGGCTGAGCCTCCCAGAATAACAACATTTCTAATAAACTAAGCAAAATGAGGGGTAATGCTATTGCATCCTGATGACATGGATGCTGCATCTTCTGTACCTCTGTGAGACTGCTGGATTTGGGAGTACAAGCAGCATTGCTCTGCAAAACTTGTAAGTCTGTTGGGAAGGGGACAGGGAGATTGCAAAGGTCAGCTAAGCACAACACAGAGTTGCATAAAGTCTAGGTATGCAATACTCTGCTGCAAAGCAACAAGAAAGATGAATAGGCTGGAGAGAGAACCTGTGGTAAATGGAGATCATTGCTCTTTCAAACTCTGATAACACCAGAAACGGAGAGGAAGAAGGACACGAGGGGAAGAAAAAGCTGGGGGACGACATACCAGTCACAAGACCTCACCGTGCCTGGGAGCACATAGTTCACTGGGATCTCTGCCCCCACCTAGGCTGGAATGGGGTTTATTCTATAGCCATCATCCACACGCACTCACTGTCACACAAACACGGGGTACAGCAGGATCACTGCAATCCATCTGCAGAATGGATTTGGAAGGTTTCTGCTCAGGCATGACTGGATTAGATGTGGAAGATGTGTTTCCACTAGAAAATAACCATCTTATCAGCCAACGCTGCATTTCTCAGCGGTCAAGTAGACATGGAGGCCTAGAAAATGCTCTTCTACAAGTGGTAATATAAATGAAGTTGCATCATTTGCGCCGATTATCAAAGCAACAAGGAATTTTTAGCAACAAGAACAGAGGTGCTGAGAGCCTGCAGTCTGGGTTGATGGTCAACTGCCAGACCCACTAGCCCACACTTCAAATATATTTACCCAACCTTCTCAAAGTGATGGAGAACCCCTCACCACCCTCTGTACATGGCTCCGATAGTCAGCACTTGTTCTGAATTTCCCTATCTTCAGTTTCTAGAGCCTAGACATGCTCTAGAGTGTAGAGCATCTTATTCCACTCTTATCTGCCCCACTGAAAAGCTCTTACTCTGCCTGAAGCAGGAACACTGCAGATTGTGCTCAAGCCTTTCCCTCATCTTCTCTTTGTCCCACTGCCAAAAGAGATGCAGCTCTTGGGCTATCCAACAATATGATAGTTCTAATCTTCTACAATTTCTGTTTCTTCTCTCCGAATACCATCCCACTGACCAAGTCTAAAATCAAACGGTTGTAATTTCTCAGGCCATTCCCCTATCAGTATTCCCCATCTCCCAACAGCCTCACAGAACCCAAGAGAACTCCTGACAGGTTGTAAACACCCCAAATTTAGCTCTTACTAATACTTCTCAGTGTGAAACCCAAACACATTTTCTACCCAGTGTTTTCAATGGCAAAGAGCAGCAAAGCATGATGGAGACAAACGCATCTCTTAATACATGGTACTACTAGAGCCTTTTTTTTAAAAGCAAAAATCTAACTATGCTTCTTCACTGGTACACTTGAGCTAATAATACTTCACTACATTGGCTAGAGATTAGTTTCTTTAGGTTTGATAACCAGGTTGAAAACCACAAGAAAAGGGAAACTTAATTCCAAGTAGTGGTTGCGGACTTTAAACTTTGTGCTAGACATATAAACTATATGGCACCCTGGCTACACAAGAAACTGGAAGCCGCCCCGTCCACAGACACCAGCTCAGAAAGCAGCGACCTCAAAGGTGACAAAAGCCAGCTGGGACGTGAGGGTGGCACTGGCGCGTTACACACCAGGTCAGTCTGCTAAAACATAGCAATGTGCTCTTTCCCATGGCTGTCAGTAGCGAGTTTCTGCCCTGTTTACCTGCAAGCATATATTACGAATAAGCAGAAAAGCATATACAAATGGGCCTACTGAATTTCAAACTCCATTTGACCTACATAACTTCCAGTGCTACAGCTAACCTACAGACAGACATGGGCCTCCTGTGTTGCTGGTCTAATACGAACCATCATCTTCCGATTCACAGGACTAGGCAGCATGAGGCCAAGACCAGCTCTAAAGAGTCAGGAGAGCACATTTATTTTTATGCTATGTTTTAAGTGCAAAGGAATTCCTTTTTCTTAATGTATTTCTATGGTTTTAGCCATGTAACTGAGAGCAAAATAAGGTTCACAGTTGTAAGATAACAAAACGCTGTTGAAAAAGAGATTGTCCTGTGAAAAAAACGAAACTTGGAACATGTCAGATGAGCTGCAGGAAAACCTGAAGATTATTCTGATGAATACTGTGTTTCACAAGTCAAAGTATAAACGATAGCTCACATACAGTGTGTCAGAAGACGTGTTTGCACTATGTGCAAACAGGGTGATGGATAGACTGTACTACACACTTTTGTTCAAAATGTAAGCTGGATTTTGAGCCAAAATTTGAAGAAATATTGCTGTTTTGAAATAACTTAGGAAAGACAGAAGTTTTTAGTAGAAGGAATGGATTTAGATAATTTATGCTTCTGTTGTGGTTTTTTGTCTGTGAATAATAATAATAATAATCCTTCAATGAAAAAATATCTAAAGTAGTATAGTTTCAGAAAAATCCCAAAGAAGAACAGGCCCTATAATATCACCATTATTTACAGGCTATTTTATTCCCATAAGGGATGAGCCCCTTTATTTTGCTATTATTTTTATGACATAGTTTATGAAATGTCATACTCATATAACATCTATTAAAAGAATACCATGGCTGAAAGGCCAAATCCACGTGTTAGTAAGTGCTGAAGTAGGACAACAGCCCTGCAACTTCAGAGCTTCAGCTCAGGATTTCTGTTGTGAACAGTGAATTTCTAATTTTCCCACAAGATTTTTCCTGTATCGCCATATATCTAAGTGTTTTACAAAAAATACTTTCATATTTAGAGCATCTCTGCGATACTTGGCATGTATTACACCATTTTACAGGGGAGAAAACAGACAAAGACGAATGCCCACAGTTTCCATTGCCTCCTGATGCTCTATTCAGACACCTTAAGCTGAATTTTCAGAACATTTGTTAAGTTCACAGTACAACTCCATTGACTTTGCTGCTGCTGAACAACCAGCTCTCCTGCTGAACACCCAGCTCTCCTGCATATCTGCCCCACAAGACTTAAATGTGTTTGGGGGCAATTCTGATCTAACCGGCATCACATCAGTTAAAGGCTAAACCACCTCCTGAAGAGGAATACTCAGTGTCTGTAATCGGGAGACCATTCTTTCTCCTCTCCTTTCCTCTCTACTATCCACAACATGTTCTACAGCTTCTGCAACTACTCATACCAAGGGTGAATGTCTTGCATTACAGAAATTAGTCTAAATCTCAGTCTTCCCTCTCCACTAGATAGACAGCTGTGTTCTAAAAGAGCCAGGATGTAATTATGTAATTAAGGATAACATCTGCACAGGAGAACTGAATTAATGTTGAAAATGCAATGTTATTTTTTTGCTTTTCCTAACTTCTGGCAGCTTGATTTTCAGAACCACAAAGCTCTTTAAAAAGTCCTAAAGGGTAACTTAATATGTTAAAAAAAAAAAAAAATCAACTCAAGAAAAAAATCCACCTAAAATAAAATAAACTCAAGAAAAACTCTACCAAATGGAGCAATTAAACCCAGGGCTTTAGGGAAGGAAGGAGCGATCAAATATCTAGGAAAGGACAGCAACTGTCAGTCGGATGGCAGCAGACATGAGAAGAGATTAGAAGATGACAATTTTAGGAAGAAATTGTCTCAAGATAAAGCAGGATGGTGAGGCAATCCCAGAAAGGATGTCCTACTAAGTGCAACTACAAGCTCCAGTAAGCTGTTGTATTCTAGATCAGCTGTTAGAGGAGAAAAGATGCACCCTCTTATAGGGCTCCTGAACTATTGACACCTAACAAACCTGCAAGTGTTTGAGGAGCTGGTTTAAACCCTTCCTTTCTCTGCTGTCCCCAGTACCCATCACCCTTCAACCTCCAATACTCCTGCTCTTGCCATGCACCAGACCAGGCTACTGCTCCTTCACGTTGCCCAGGTGGCTGGCAGGAGGAGAGGGGGCTCCTGAGAGCCCAGGAGAGATTCCCTGCTCCCAGGTCTGTTGTCCATGCCCCAGTCTCTTTGTGGAGGAGCAACTGAAGGGAAAATCCTACTTGGTTCTTACATCCCTGCAGATGCTGCATCCCGACTAGCCGTACGGGGAGGGCACCTGGCCAGCGCGGGCAGGGCAGGGGAGCCCTGGGAGGACAGACCGTGCCCCGTGCACGCAGCGCTGCGCTGCCAGGTCCAACAGCCCCCCTGGAACATCAGACCGAGCCGTGGGATTTCGCAGAACAGCAGGAGCCACAGCAGGCTGCCATGGTAACACAGCCTCACCGATTCCCAGCCGCTGCCCTGAAGAATTAGAGAGTCTCAGCAAAATAGGGTGGGAGACTGTTTTTTATTATTTTTTTAAACAGGGATAAAACTGCATTTTCAGTAGCCTCATCCTGAGAGCCAGCTAAGTTATTTTAGCTGAACTTTCCAGCTGTGCCAAACACGTGGCATGGAAAAAGATCAGCTCAAAGATGACAGTGTAATAAAATGATAGAACATTTTCCCCGTTGCTTATAACAGAAAACATAAGGTGATCCCAACTATAAGCACAGCTACCTGCTCCACTAACAAGAGTATGCCTGCACAAAAGAAAAAAAAAATTTAAAAAATTTAAAAAAGCTGTCTTTGCAGGCTTTGGTGACAAAGCATGAGGGCATCCCAGGGCGTCTGAGGACACCCATCAGAACAGTCTTTTTTAGGGAGCTGAACTGGTTCATGAGTTTGAATACAAACAACAACTCATTAAACAACACATATTTAGACTAAACTCTTGGCACATTACAATAAAAAAACCTAAAGGATCACCACAGGAAGAATTATGGCCTAGAAACCCTCATCGCTTTCCAAAGTTATCTTAAAGTGAGTCTCTAGGGAAATTTTTACATTGTTTTTACAGCAAGAGTACACAGAAAATCTGTCTTCTCCTATTTTGGCATCTTTGCTGAAATGAGAAGCCAAATAATTTGTATGTTCACTGAGTGTTCATATAGAATATATACAAATTATTCAGCATCCTTTAGGAGGAGAAAGCAGAAAGGTCAAAATAACAAGAGGCTGGGAAGATGCCAAGAAGTTCCTGCCCTACTTTATTTTCTAGACTTGCATTAATAATAGGTGCTTTACAAAAGAAGATTTTTTAAGTAACATTATTTAATATTCTTAAAAAATGAGAATTTAAATAAACTGTAATCCAAACAGAACATTTACATTTAAGAGTTTTTTCCAAATAGTCAAAGTCCTGATTGCCTGGGCCAGGCTCGGTATTTTCTGTACTTGTCAGTTGTGGGCAAAGTTCATTCTCGGAAAATGACCAGAACACAACTGATGGCCCGGCTCAGAAAAACTTCCAAGTAGACCTACCAAAAGACTTGTGCACCCAACAGCTTGGCCATTTTCCTTCGATTTTATGTCTCTGAATAAAAAGATAAATAAAAAATAAGATACTAACAAATACTTTTACAAACCTGGTCTTAACTAAGAGAAGAAACACCCTTAGACACCCCCCGTAAATTCGCAACTGTAAGAATATAAATACTACAAAAAAATGTGAGGTCTTCCCAGAATCTCTCTTGCTTACTACCTTCACAAGGCTTGGTTTATTTTCCCTTCTGTTGTCAGGACAAGTGTTTGCATTAAATAACTGCAAGTGTTGAGGTAGGAGAGAAGCTGAATCTAGAGGGGGAGGAGAGGTCAGGGATTCGCACCCCGCGCACACAGGAGCATCCTCTTCTCTTGCAGAAAGAAGCTACCGTTCTCCTTGGGAAGAACCAGAAGCACCACACGCAGCTGGAGCACAGGGGGAGAGATAAATTTAGGAAGATAAAAGCACACGGGGAGCTTAGTTACCTCAGTGTTTATTATAGCAAACTGGAGATATAGGTCAACCCCTGTCCTGGAGCCCTCAGTGCTTCGAGGCAGAGAAAACGTTACAAACTGCCCAAGACAGCACTAACTATGCAAGCAATCCATGGAGGCCGCCAAGGAACACATATGTTTCAGGCATAAATCGTCCAATCTATTCCTTTCTGAATTAACATCTGTCATCATGACACCATTCAAAATGACTGAAGACTGGATCATATTAACAACCACACATCTTGGATAAATATTTACTGTTCAGACTTTTTTTTTTCCAGTTTAAAGAAAAAAATGCAGATAGCAAAATTCCTGGAGCTGTGAAAGGGTAGTCTCTTTTTAGCCACTGATAGAAAGCATGTGATTTTATTTACAAAATCAATCAGTGTTTTTCCCCTCCTCTGTGAGTCTTTGCACTGCACATGAGTGAACTCACAGCATCCTGTGGTGTTGCAATGCTTTCCACGGGGCTCTTCTGGGGAATTCTGTTATGCTGGAGGTTGCTCACCTCAGAGACTCCACGAAGCCCTCTCCCTCGGGATACAAAACCAGATCTGGCTAATTGTGCCTCAGGAAGAGAAAATTTTGCTGTGACCCTTGCAGACAACTGGATGACGCAAATAACTTACTTTCATGAAAAGCTCTCAAGGGTATTACTGGCTTGCTATCCTGCTCCTCATAGTCAACAAACGGGTCATAGAGAGTGAGGACAGGGGTTCCCGGAGTCACAGAACAGGATGGCGAGAAGGCAACACAAGAGTGCAGCCCTGTCCTGGGTACTCCCAGGCAACAGAATTTTCCCAGATACTGGATTAAGTCTGTACTTCAGAAAAAGGTGTCAGCAGTCAGTGCTCACCTCTGCAAGTATGTAATTCAAGTATTATAAGCACAGATTTCTAGGAAATTACATCTACCCAGGCTGATTCTATCTAGCTTCAGCTCCTAGCCACCACATTCTGCTATTTCTTATCAGCAGTGCTCAAAAGGCCAAGAGAGATCCTGCTGACATCCTCCTGGACGTCCCGCATAGCAGGGAGCACTGCTCCCTCCATCAGCAACTTCTCCTTCCAGTCCTTTACTCTCACAGTGCTTGAGCGGAACTTTACCAAGATATCCAGTCTTGCTTTTAAGACTTCAAGAGCAAATTCATCAAGCCTGTAGGGCAGACGTAGCAAAAATAATTATACTGATATAAATGTGCTGCCTTTTTCAGTCGTTTGCCTAGCTTCAGATATACTTCTTCCTACTAAATTAAAAAGTCTTCTGAGAAAAAATGTTCCCTCTAGGTTGATAGAGACTACTAGTAAATCTCCCCAAAATCTCATGCATAAGCTAAATAAATTGAATGCAAATCTCCTAGACTAAGGGAGGCTTTGCAGACTTCAAATGATTCTTGTAGTTCTTTACTGAAGTGTTAACACAGAACATCTTTATTCTACTAACACTTGCATGAATAGCTGATACCCTCTGGGCAACGTCTCAGTTTCACTGTTGACGATGTTCTCTGACTTTTTCCATGTGCTGGATGCACAAAGCACGACTCCAGTATGGAGGAACATCTGCTGCACATGTGGGCAATGCAATATCCTCAGCAGGCATGGGCTGCACTGGTGGTAAAGCCATGTACGTCTCGACAGAAGAGACACCCACATGCCTGCACGTGAGGCCAGGTGGAGATGATGCCGTGTGAGCTCAGCGCTTATCTGTTCATTTGGTTTGCCAGGTGCCCAATCACGTACGTACGGGCCAGTGAACATACATGTCTTGGCCAGCATGCAACTACCAGGCAGTAGTGAGGGATAAAAGGGAGGATAGAGCATACTGGATATTCATGAGGTGGGGGAAATCTGAGAATATTGTGATGCAAGAGGGAGGCACGAAGGAGCAGGACATAAATCCACAGGCAATTTTGTCAGCTCTGCTGTTTATGGAATTGTACGTTTCATTAAGATCAGCATCAGATTTGGAATTAATTTCTTTACATTGCCTCAGATATTCCAAGCCTATCTTTGATCAATGCAGCTAACCTGAGTTTACATGCACTATGACCTTGAAAGGCACCTACCAGGATTTGCATAATATTGATGTCTGAATATTGCCAGAGCCTGCCAAAGAGGGAGAGTGCAACATGAGCACCCTCCTGATGCTTTTTCAAGACAGCTGCACTAGCTCTTCGGTTGGCCCTCGCTCATGTTGGCTTTTCAAAAGAAGAGATGTGGAGAAACTGCAACTCTTTAAATTATCCATCTTTTTTGACTTTGGTTGAGTCATGGATGAAGAAGGAAGGACTGATCAAATATCTAGGAAAGGAGAGCAACTGTCAAGTTGGACAGCAGCAGACATCAGAAGAGATTAGAAGATGACAATTTTAGGAAGAAATTGTCTCAGGATAAAGCAGGATGGTGAGGCAATCCCAGAAAGGATGTCCTACTAGGGCAATGATTCAGCCTTTTCAGGGGGTAAATTCTGCTTGGGTCTCTTCATTTAAGAATGATAAGGAAGGAAAAGGATCTAAAGACGAATAAAAATCCAACTGGAGCTCTCTGATTTTCATGTCACTGCTAGGATTACTGAGCCAGAAATGAAGATGATGCTGTCTTGGCAGATGTGGGATAAAGGTTCTTTAAGGACTACTGAAGCCTAGCATGAATAAATGCTTCTCACCCTTTAATAGAAAATATAGTGCAAGGAAGACTGCAGTTAGGTAATAGCAAGCAAAGTAAGGGACAAAAAAAAGGACAAAACCCACAGATGGTGTGGGAATGACTGGAAGGGCAGGCACACCAACAATTTTGAATTTTAGAGAGAAACTGTCTAAAACGAGTAATCAATGATGTTATTCCTACAAATATAGATACTTCGCAAACTTTTGATACCTGGAATTTTTTCATCCAGAAAATAGTGTACTTATGGCTATTTTTTATTTTCTTCATCTGCCCCAGAAGCTTAGGTGTATGTGGCTACAGACTTGTGAATATTGATGACTATCCAATCCAGGTGGACAAGTTTTATTGTCCAGCACGCATCCATCTGATAATATTAAATGCTATGGAGGCACACTGCAACAGCATCAGAGCAGCCCCAGCCACCAGCTGATGCTTGACAGTGTACTTACAGACACACTAAGTATGCCTGGGTGGGAACAGCTCTCAGCTATGTAGTGACCTGCCTAATCTTATTATGCTTTTGCATGCAGGTATGTATGAAGGGCAAGCTCCAGCCTGCACTTTCCATACCAGCAACCTTCCTTTGGGAATCTGGCCAGGAAGTCTCCCCCAAGGCCCATGTTGCAAACTGGGTCATTTGTCTACTGAGGTTCCTGTATGGTCCTCACCACAGTGCTACCTGAAAGCTTGTTAAAAGCTATGCAATACAGAACTAAGGTCTTCTCCCTCTTCTGGTCAGCAGGGACAAGATTTTATATAGCATACCTATATATTTTCCAGCCTCTCTTCTAACCGTGACTGGAAAAAAAATGGCTCACCTTCTCTCATAGCACACCAGTGTTTATACTTCCCCTTATGTCTTCTGGAAATGGCTCTGATCTCCTAGGCTAGTCACAGAGAAGGATTTATTTTTTCATATGCAAGTCTTCCTTGGTTCCCTTGGGCCATTCCCACCAACGCACTACACTGGGGGAGCAGGTCCCGACATGGGGAGCACAGCCCCTCAGGCAGTATGGACTAGCCTTCTGCACAGCCAGGGAGAGATCAAAACCCCCCAAAAAAGTCAACGTTGTCCCAAGAATCGTCCCAGAAAGACAAACTAATTCCCAGCTACTCTCTGCCAAAGGAATACAGAATATTCTCCACAGAATACATCACGCAGACTCTCCCACCTCTTCTTCTCAGTCAGAGACTTGGTAGGAGTCAGAAGAGGGCCTCATGTTTTAACTTTATTGCAAGGCATTTTCTCTGCTTCAACATTTAGTAATGGTTCGGTTGCCTTGACTGAGGCACTGAACCATCCTGATGATGTGATAAGGTATTCTCTGCTATCAATTCCTCCTAAAATCCCCCCACGCTCTGTGAGCGGAAACGGCCTTTTGCACTGTGTGCTAGGACCATAGGACAATTACCTCTGAAAAGGCTTTCTTGCCTCTTCCCCAGTGCAAGCCTCATCACGTCCTTTATGCACGTTGGCTGCTTTAGTCACCAACCATGCCTTCCTATATTATACTTCTGAAGGGATTAGTTATAAATGGCTATTTAGGTGAAAACTCAAATTTGTGAAAGAAATGGAACAACCCTTAAGCTGACTTCCCAATTCAAAAGCTTCTTCTCATTTATGATGGAGCAGCAAGTCCAGCTTCTGTCCCCTTCCACCCGAGTCCAAGGAGAGCAGGAGGACACAAGGCAATGCCTACCAGGCATATCTCTGAGCAGGTGGGCTAGAGCTCTGTTGTAGCACAGGATCAGGCACCACAAATCTGTAACCAAGCTTTGCATTCATAATGCATTAAGACAACTAGTGGTGGATTTACAGCTCCACCAAAACCAGATGAAGAGTCTTTCTCACAGTCCTTTAAAAACTGAAATGACCAACTGTAAACAAAATATTTTAAAGCAGCAAGCCCCTGGGAGGAGGAAAGGGAAAGAAAATATTTGCAATCCAGAGGCAGACTCTGGAGTGAAATTGCCGTGGCAGTGGCCACTCCATTTGTCACCAAAGGCAAGTGACAGCATTGGAAAAAGCAGGTTCTCCCTCCCTAGCCCAGATCCAGAGAAACTGCCTGCTCAAGTGCTGGGCTCCAGTTCCAAACAAGCTAGAAACACACGCATGTGGATGACGCTTTAGTTGAGGTTGGACAGCAAGAACAGACTATGTTCCTCAAGCCAATAGGAGGAGCATGGTGGCTCCTCAGTTTTTTTTCAGGGATGCAAAACAGCCCACAGGCAAGGCTGTTTCAGAATCTGAGGAATCCGCAGTGTACTACGAGGCTGTGGCGTTCACAGTCTGCCCTAGCAAACACATAGCATGACAAGGCCATTAACTAATGGAAGAAGAGAAGCTCTAAACAAAAGCTCAGCAGACCATGAGGGCTCTGGCAGCAGTCCGGCCTTGGCTCTAGTACAGTAACACAGGCTGATCAAGGCAGGAAGGTATCGTAACATATATTTTAGCAGGACTAGAAGTAACCTGTTGACTTAAAGCAGAAATGTAGTTCCCAAATAAAAGGTTAAAAAAAAAAAAAGTCTCCACTGCTGCCACATCCGTAAGATCTCCACAAGCAGCAGTCACATGCTGTGACAAAGGAGGGAGGGTCATGTCGTGCCCATTGCTGGAGTCTCAACATCTGCTGGAGGATGACTGCTTTTCAGATGGCATCACTGCCGTGCGCAAGCTGTCAGAGGCATGCCCCTGCAAGGGACAGACAACCGAACTTGGCCTCGCTCGCAGGCAGGTGCTCACTCGCTCCTGTAACTTTCACTATCAAAGAGAGCTTCGAGGTGCCGCAGGCACTTACTGCACAAGTGACTCTTCCTGGCAGAGGCTGCAGAGGTTCCTGCTGGAAGCATCCGCAGGCTCATTACTACATGAGAAGGAAGCTTGTGAGCTGCCAATTTCTAGTGAAACCTTTGCCCTCACTTGGCTGCTTTACCGCCGTGTGCCAGATGTTCAGGGAAGTGAGCCCTAGCAAGCAAGAGAGCTCCTTCTGATTCACTAATGACGGGCAAAAAACCGCCCTGGAATCAGCCTCAGCGGCAGGCTGTGATGGCTGGTTTGCATAACCGGCGCTTGTAAATTCCTCTGTTTGTTGCAGGAAGCATCTACTCTCCACGCAACAGAGAAACCTTCAGCTTTTGACCATTATTTTAACAGAGAAGAGCAGTACACGACCAAACCAAGACTCTAACTGTTCTGAGTGACTGTCCATGAGTAATCCACCTCTGGGGATGCACTAGCAGCAGCCGTTTCATCAGAGGAGGGGTGCCTGGAATTGTCAGCAGGCCCTTGCAGCAGTGACTGCAAGTCAGCACTGCCAGACCAGTCACCAGACGCACAAACAACTCACATCTGTGACCCTTCTGCAGTAATCATGGTTCATGCGACTGCAGGCTGTGGGGCTCCAACTCACTTCCTTTCCACTTGGTACACTGACGTATTAGGTCAGCATGGCGCAACGCTCCCCTCTGCTAACCGTGTCACCTTTCTCCATCCCACACTCCTTTTCCCCCATTTACTTGCAACAAGTGCAATTATTTTCTGCTTCAGTTTATTCTAATGCTTGTCAAATGACTGAAATCAAATTACCAGGGTTTTAGTCGCTCAGATTCACCCACCTTTCCCCTTCTTAAAGACAGGTCTATACTCTCCAGTGATACAGTACTGCCCCAACTTGCTGCCAGACTTGCAATTTTGAGTGCCAGCTCACCCAGAACTCTCTGATGGAGACTACCTTTGTTTTGCTGCTGATGTTGAATATTTAGCCAAGCCTGTCCTTTTTCTAAATTAATGTTTTCTCTCAAGTTTTTATTTGCTTCCAGGTATTTCTGTTTTAGTGTGAAATAAAAAGCAGCTGAGCTTTTACTTTTTCTTTGGTCCATATTCCACTGCTCCTCTTTCTGGATATAGTGCCTCCCAGGGCACCGAGGCATCACGCAGATCTCCGGAAGGCTTGCACCAGACTGTATGTAACACATCAAATCCTCTGCCTCATCATTGCGCTGCTGCTTCTGCATCACACCGATTCTTTTTCCTTGTAACGTCTCCTGAAAATCCTCCTCTCTACAAAGCACTTAGTCCTTCCTCAGTATGCAAGTGCTGCCAAAAGACTAACATAACACAGAGCAAATCCCTCTCAGCTGCAGGGAGAATAAGCTTATCCGACCACTGACCCCAGCAATAAATAGCCAGTCGCCTTTCATTTACTCTTCTCAGACAAACTCCCTTTGATTTCACTTGAGACAGGACTAATCAAGGATCCTAGTACCTGGCCCAGAATCCCTGGTCAAGCAGGTCCAAGCAGCTCCAGGTCTGGTGTCTGAAGGAATTCAGAAAGTCTCATACCCCACCTGTGACTGTACCATGGACACATGCAGTTGCCATCAACATTCAGGGGCAAAGGAAACATCAGAGGGCAGAGTTCGGCCCATTTTTTTGAAGAATGTGTCCACTTCCGCAGCAGTCACGTTCTTTAGCAGGATGCTTCCGTTTCCCTTATCTCTGGCCTGAGGTCAGACTCCCGACTGTAACTACTGGTTTGCAGTGGGGATAAACTTGCAGAGGGACAGGCCTAATGTCAGATAAGGAATAAGCAACAGTGGCATACAGAGCTCCTAGGTCAAGCAAGTGCCTCTAGATGAATCCAGGAAAGGAAGAAGCTCCCTTTTCTCTGGAAAATCAGCTGAGAGAGAAACAGAAACTCTCCACAGAGAGCACTGGGCAGGCATTTGTCATTTTGAACTTACCACACGCTGATAAAAATACTAACACTCGCTACCAGAACAAACAGACGCCTACGTCTTCTTCCCATAGCACTGGTAGTTCTCCATCGGGTCGTTTCTTCTAGCTAAGAGACAGCACTTTTTGCATCGTTTTCCACTAGAAAAAGCAGCTGTGCTAGCCACCTGCTTGCAGCTAAAGCCAGTGACAGCAAGATCTTACCCTCAAATAGAGAGAGATCAGACTAGAGAGGACAAGACATATGTTTTCCAGTCACCTGGACTGCATCCTAAAGCATTCAAAGAACTGGCTCAGCAACCTCAAAAACCAGCAACAACTCCCTTTGGGAACTTGTGTAGAACAGGTAGGGTGTGAAAGGATTGAAAATGGACAAAAGTAGTGCCTAGCCTTAAGAAGGCAAAAAAAGGGAAGAGAGTTGATTTATGATTTTGATTCTCAGAATAGCAAGATTAATTATTTGTAAGCACCTGAAAAAAATAACAAAGACTGAGTAGCAACCCAGGCGGATTTGTCAAGAGTGAATCATTATTAAAAAAAAAAGTATTTCTTTATACAGGAAAAAAAGTATCATAGGGGAGAAGCAAGACATGAACTGAAATTCAGTAAGGCTTTTGACGTATCACTTTCACAAACACGCCATAAAATGTTATTAATGATACTACTGTGATACAATTTCGGAAGTGGCCAAAAAACTATGCAGGAGGAGTTCTCAGTGGGCTCACTGTAGAAATGGAAGGATGCTATTACTTTGGGGTCTGCCTAGGAACCAACTTTGTTTAGTGTTTTCATTATCAACCTGGATGATGGAGTAAAAAGTATGTTTATTAAATTGCAGAGGACATGAATCTGGAAAGAATGGTAGGTATGCTGGAAAGCTCTGCCAAAGGAACTTGGCACATTGGAGGAGTGTTCTGGCAGAAAGAATCTGTAGGGTGCACAGTGCTGCTCTTTGGCAGGAAGAGCCAACGGCACAAGCACAGGGTGTGGAGCTGTGGAGGTAGCTGCTCTTCAGTTCTTCCTGAGACCTGGAATCTCAAGGAACTGGACACTCACCTTCAGTCCCATGCCATTGTGGAAAAGGCAGTCAAAACAGTGGATGTATAAAGAATGAGAACTGCGAGGCTAGTGAAGTAGCTGTTTGCTCCTCTCTATTTGCTGTACTCTGTACATTTTTGGGCACTGCTCTTTAAGAAAAAGATGAATCGACTGCAGGCATTCAAAAGAGCAACAGGAATTAAGAGATCTGGAAAACATCACCTACAAGAACTGACAAAAATGGAGTGTTTATTCCAGAGAAATGAAGGATAAGGAGCCAACCACAAGAGCATTGAAGTAACATGCAATGCAAGAAGCCCAAGTTCTGCTGGGCACTGAAGCACTCAGTTAAGATTACTGCAATCGCTCTCCTCAGTCTTCTAGCAAGTGTTAACAAACTACTCGCTGCATCTTTCCAAGAGCAGGGGATACTACATTAGAACCTGGTGATGACCGCATGACTGCAAGCATCAGGTGGAAATTCAATTTGTTTTGAAGTAAACCAATCCATCCTTTGAACTTCAAGCTAAACACTAGGAGTCCCCACGGCTGCGTTCAGGTTGTGCAGGGCACTGACACTGCCAGGGCTTTCCCTTGCCCAGAATGAAGAACAAGAGCATGACATAAATCAAAGAAAATTACTTGTGACTCAATTATGCATGTTATGAAAGCCCACTTGTGCTTGCCCAGAGGCTGACAGGTAACTTCATCTGTCTGGTACCAGGAAAATAATTGCAAGTTGGTGCCAGTGTGAGACAAGAGCAAGGTATGAGCCTTAGGGCCATCTATGTAACAACTGTATATAATCATGTTCCCAGACTGTTTCATTCTGTATATGGTGAGCTGCCAACCTCCTCTCTGTCTCCAAACACATGATATAACATCCCATCCTCTGAACATTAATCCATTTGTCTGGTTATTTGTTGAAAAATAATTAAAGAACATTTGAAAACAGAGATATAAGATTTGTAAAACAAGAACTATACCTAAATAGAGGCCATTCATTCCAGACTTCATGACAACAGATAAAGATGAGCCATCCACTGAATGGGAAGTCAGTGACCACAACCTGTTCCATTTAGCATGGGTGAATTACAGAGAACAACCCTGACTAAGAACAGGTTCATGGTACTTCAGAAGGCAACTAATGCAACTGACTGGGACAAAATATTTACATGGGGAAAGCAGTGGATTCACCGTTTCAATGGTTTTAAATTAGACTTGATACTGTTCTTCCGGATGATACTTTAGCCAAACACAAATAATGAATCTCAGTGCAGCAATAACAGAGCAAAATATAATGGTCTGTGCTATTCAAAAGGTCGTATTAAGTCTGTGGATTGTAGCCTTTTCAACAAGCTGTGCTGCTGCTGTGTCCTCCTCCCGTCCTGTACCATCACATCCTCAACCCCAAACTCCCATTTCCTCCCCTTGCTATTGCTCTTTTCCCTCCTCTGCTCTTAAATCCTAAGAGTCCATAAATTCCATGCAAAAGTTGGTCCTTTTATATACTCTTTAAAATAAATAAAAATTAACTTTATTGTTCATAGCACACACCAACATAATCTTGAATAGAAAGCCTCATCTGTGATGCAAGGTCAGGTTACAGAGAGATGTCTTTGTAAAGCATATTTAATTAAAGCTGAAGTCCATGGAGGTAAAAAAGCCTTCACTTAAATGCAGCAGGACACATAGGGGAACTCTCTTCAGACCAAAACGTGGCAAATATGACTGTGATACCATGTCTGCCCACTGTTTCTAATTAGGTGACCTTCACAATGCCAGCTGACAGCGTTCTTACCACTTTCTCCTTGTAAACAATGTATTTCAGCCACTTGAAATCCTGCCATTTGAATCCCGCCAGAACAAACAGGGAATCTTTCTCATACTGCTCCATTTTCTGGATTGCACCTTCAGGATATGTGATCCGGAGAGTTGTCTTGCCACCCACATCTTTTTCAAAGCCCTTCACTGGAGCCGAGTTCAGCCTGCAGGGCAACCAGAGAAGACACTGTCATGGATTCCCACTTACACTCATGCGTGTTGATGATACAGCAATCGCTGCCGGGCAAGAGCTCCCTGTACACAGCTGTTACAGCAGCAAACGTTAACTCTTGCAGTTCTTCATCAAACATTTATGAAGCTTTATACCACGTGACAACAGTTTAGTTAGAAGCTATTTAAATTATTTCATTGAATATAATGCAAACCACTTCTGCACATCCACTCTTGTGATTTAAATTGGGTTGGAAGCTTTGGAAAAGGAAACTGAAAGATATTGTCCTTGCAAATTTAGAGTTACAAACTAAGCATGAATATTTTAACATCCCATCGCTCCTGGGATATCTTACTTGGATTCTGCAAGACTGTGCTGAAACAGAGGATGCAGCTCCGTGGCAGGTTAAGCAAACTGAAACTGGTCTCATGCTCCAGCCCCAGTCCAGAGCTTACACTGCTCATCTTACCTGCAGTGAGATTGTTTAGGGAACTAAGCCAGCTAATAATTTAAAAAAAAAAAAAAAAAAAAAAAAAAGTAACCATCTCTAGCTGGTTTAATTCCCCAAACTGGCCCACCCAGAAGGCGAGCTGCCCTGCAGTGCCAGCGCAAAGGAAGAGCTTGGGCCGCGCAGCTGGGGTAGGGCTCAGCAGCACTGCGGTCTCACTGACTCGCAGGAGTTTCTGCTGGGGAAGCGCATCCCACTCCGAAAACACCCGAGCAGACACACAGCTTTGCTCTTGGGCACACTGATTTCTAAGGGGATGCTATGTGTTTAGCTGTGCTTTTGTTAAAACACCCTTCACAGGGACAAAGCTTTTTCCCTTCAAAAAACAAACTGCTCTGGCGTCAACAGCAATGATGACTTGCACGACATTAAAGTTATTCAGAACTTCTATTCAAAGCTAGAAACCCAAAGCCGAGGAAATTTCAAGTAACTTGGAATACACATCTTGCTGACATCAAACAGCAGACCTTGATGGAACAGCATTGCCTGCTTGAATTATTGCAGCCTTCTTGACTTGGGGTGGTTCAATATACTAGAAAGTGCTTATGGACTGCAAATTTTGCCATGTAGGAATGTTAATGAGGATCTGGATTTGATTTTTCAGCCTGGGTAAGCATTTTAGGTGGGAAACCTTTTAGTAGAAGAAAATCCCTGTATACAATCTAAAATTCTATTCAGAATTAAGGAGAATAAATTCCTATGTATTTTTAGTAAAAATAATTACTTTATCATCAGGAATAAAACATTAAAGGGAAAACAACTTAAGAATCGGCACCACCACAATTTACATAGGAGATGAAGCCTTTTTTTGTGGTTTATAAACCCTCACTTTGTACCCTGACTCTGAGGCATCTAGACCTGACTGCCTGCAAAAACAATGCTCCCAGCCAGCCTGATCCCTTGCTTTTTCCTCTGTTGCTGACAGCGCTTTCACACATCACTCACTTTGCTATGGACGTTACTTAAACTTCAAGGCATTGTGTCTCTTTGGGGTAGATGAGCCTACATAATGTAAAAACACATGGCCCTAAAGGTAACAGAGATAAATACAACGAAGCACTACGTAAAGAAAGCTAGTTATACATATTTTCATCTGTCTTGAAGTTGAGGGGAAGGTTAGCACCTGCAGTCATTTCAAATGTCAATGCGTAGCTCTTTGGCAGGGTTTTCCCCACCCCCAGCTTCTGGGTTCGCTCTTTCGCTGCTTACCTTGTTAAAGCACCCAAAACTTGGGACCCCTACTTTGCACCTAGACAGGAAACAAAACAAACCATTTCCCCAAGTAAAATGAACTCAGGTGTCCAGCAAAGGACCAGAATGTGAGCTGCTGACGGAGTCATAGCGATGGAGCCCTGCTAACGAGCCAGCGCTGTCGGCCCCGCGGGCAGTGCCGCAGGGGCAGCGCAGGCAACGGAGCAGGAAAAGTTCTGGCAGCCACAACCTGCGTTCGCGAAGGTGCGTGCTACACAGTTTGAACCCCTTCTCAGGCAGGACACGCTGGTAGTTATAAACACAGCTAAATCTTAGAGAACCTCAGTTAGGACGCCAGGCCTCCTCATACTGCCCACGGACAGGCAGTTTTCTCCATAAGAAGTTTCGGAGTGTTTCTCTGTCTCTGTATCCACTGACAACACAGGGAGCTTAGAGACACTAACTCCTAACCTAGGCACCACGAAGACCCTCCCAAATATCACTAAAGTATCATCATCAGGTGAATCCCTGTCTCATTCTAACCAGGAATTTCTGACACATACTTGTTTTTCCCCTGTCTGCAATCTATTCTAGGTAGGGATTTCAGAGCACTGATGACTGACTGCTGCAAGAAGCTCCTGCCAGGTAAACAGTGTGACAGCTGGGAGTAACATCTGCACTGAAATCTGATAATATCCAGTTAAAAAAAACCCTGGTAACTAACTCACTCCAAGCTGTTTTAGAACTGTCAAAGCTGATCTGACTCTTCACCACAAGATCAAAATTTCTTGCCGCAATTAGCTATCCTCACATGGTAACACATGATGCATCAAAAAACTCCACATACTGCTGGATCACTCCTTTGTTCATAAATGTACCACACTTTTTCCCTTAAAATTCACCTCCTAGGTCCCAAATCTGATCCTTCAAAGGGGTTTTGCAACCCATGAAAAAGGATGCTATACACAAGGGACTTCCCCAGGAGTAAAGGAAACGGTTGGATACATTAAGAAGAAGTCTGCTCTCATCTCCTCAGTCCCACATCCAAGCACCTGGCTTCATTTAACCTTTACAGTTGACTTTTCTCTCCTTGATCCATCCCACAAACAGCACAGGTGCTTAGCTGCCCTCTTATCCTCTCGGCTTGCAAACTGACACAGATTTACTGATGTGGGGATAAAAGTTTGAACTTTTCATTTGGAAATTAAATAGTGGACTTTCTGATGTAAATCTTAGTGGGTGGCTTAGTCCAGAAGGATTGAAACTGTTCTCTTGCTACTTTTTGAAGAGTCCAAGCCCAAGAAGAGGCTATAACTGAATTTTAATCCAGCTCAAATAACTGCAAGTCACCAGACTATGACGAGCAGTAAGAGCTCTTCGCTAGCAACTGATAGTGGGATGAACTAGGGGAAGGGCTGTAAAAGTTTCATCCTGTTCTGAATAGTCATCCCTGTGTCCAGAACACTGTCAGGAAGCAGGGAACCGTTCACAGGAACAAAGGACTGAAAGAGATCTTCTTGGTCTTTTTGTCCAGAGTTAGAGGGTATTTATTACTTTAGGTATATTCTATTCTTTCCTCATCTGCCCATTACTAGCGCATGGGAGAGAAAGGAGACCATGCTAAATGATACCTTCTCTATGTCTTAGAGAAGGATTCTTTTACTAATCCTTTTCTTTCTTCCACCTTAGCTAAGAATTTGCTATTTGCCACCATGTCTCATGGTTGACTAAAGTTCAGAGGGATTATATCAGCTACATTCCCTTTAATATGAAATCAGTTATCTTACTAAGGAAAAAAACCCCAACAGCTTAGACTACGTTAAACCAGTTTTTATAAACTTACACTGCGGTTTATCCCACTTTTCCTATTTACCATCGTAATATTTTGGTTACTCATGATTCAGAACCTGCTATAAAGCTCTGCATGTTTTTCGAGTCAGACTAATGGGTCTGTAGCTCCCTAGAGCACATCCCCCCTCCCTCCTACACACACACTCTCTCTCAGTCTCCATTAGTACAGGTATTATGTTTGTTAATCTCCAGTCACCCAGAACACCTCCCTGACTTGACAGATTTATTACCAAGAGTTATGACTAGACCTGTGATTTCACATATCAGCACGTTTTTCAAGCATTCTGAGATGGCGATGATCCAGGTCCTCAGCGAAAGCAGGAAGTCCTAACTTTGGCTGTGGTCGTTTCCACTCCTATGCCACTCTGCTTCTGCTCCCTTATTCAACATCATCATCCGCGGTGAAACAGCGGCAAAGGATTTACAGTTTCTAGGGTGCACCTACAGGTGTTTAATCATTACTGGGTCCTCACTCATAGAGGCTTACTGCTTCCTAAGACCCTGTGCTGCACTGCCCTTAGTTCTTCCCATCCTAACTGTGAAGTGTGGGTCCCGGGGAATGCTACACATGTATGACCAATAATACTTCCCTGAGCTACCTAAGGGATGTATCTGGGAGCAGAACTAACAATATGTTTTACTGCTTCACCACCTAAGGGCATCACAAAAGAAGCAGCTTTTAGAAAGAAGCTATTAAGAGAAGGTTCAAGTGGGATCATAGGAGAGAGCACATTCCCAAACAGCAGTGGAAAATGGAATGCTTGAGGAGTGCCTTTACCCTTTGATGTGATCACCATTTATAACAAACACTTATATGCTCTTTTTTTTTTCCCCTCCATATTCGTTAATACTTCCATAATAATAGATATTATCACTAGAGTAGGTTTAGCCTTTGCCTGCATAGCATGTGAATCGATACCAAAACTGAATATATGACAAGAAAACTGTGATGGCAAAGACTCACCTGACAACAACATCATAGTCATCAATTTTTAACCCCAACGACTTATTTGCAAGTACTCCACCATTTCCCACAATAATACATCGCCGGCAGCTGAGACTGTGGAAGAAACAGAGGAAAGAGGTGATTTTTGTAACATAACTTCAAACACACCGAGCTGCACATGTTTAGTTTGCACCTACCTGAGAACTACAGGAAACCTTTTGGAATATTAAGAATTAAGGGGAGGACAGAGATACACTTGATCCCCAGCTCACCCCATCATGCCCAGGCATTACACATGATAAACTGCTTTCAACACCTCACACCATGTGTGGCCTAATGAGATGAGCTGTCAGGACAAGCAGCTCCTCTCCCCCCACACCTCTGGTATGATGGGCTTGAATCAAACCCATCTGTTTACTTAAACCTTCTCATTATTCATTTAGCACTGACATAACAATAAACCAAAGGCTTAGTGAGGAAGTCCTCTCTCCAAGCAATTTTCTGAGTGCAGGCAGATCTTGCCAGGTTATCTGGGGTGTGCTCACCTTGCTGAGTGCAAAATTGCTGCAGTTATCATGACACTTCAAGAGACAGAAAAACATTAAATGGATAGAAAAAGGGACACCCCCCCATCCAGTAGGAAACATATATGGAGACACAATGGGTGAGGAAGGGTAAGGAAAATAACCTTATTTAACAGACAGGAAAGAGAAGGAAGAGAACAGTTTCTCGTGGAACCGCGAGTCATGAGAACTCTCTGCAGCAGATGTTAAAAAACGATTTCATTTTGAAGATGGAGAGAGGACTTCTTTCCAGCCATCTAATCCCAAACGCAGCTGGCTCTTCTGGCAATGTGCCTCTATCTCTGGTAGTTCACTCAAGGAATACGTGTCTGCAGAGCCTTTTTCGGAAAGGGTCCAAGGCAATCAGTTGTTTGGAGCAGATCTCTGGGCTAGGCAGCCTTCCTAGTCCCAGGCACAGTCGACTGGTCTCTTCTAGGCTGTCCTCACTGTGATCAGTCTAAAGAGCCAGTGTGAGGAAAGCTCTACTTACATGGGGTCTGTCTTTGCAGAGCGGGGCTGGAGCGCACTTAAAAGACTCAGCTAAACCACTGAGGGTTACCTCGCTGACAGAGCCATTAGCTGGAGATATGTGCAGAATTAACAGCACCAAGAAACATTCAGGAACAGCTTCCCCAGCCCAGATGAAGTTTCACTGCAGATCCCAGCCTTTCCAAAAGAAAAAGCCTCCTCAAGAAGATGGGCATATTAGGCCAGTGCTCATGTCCCCAAGGGCCGAAGAAGTGTGGATGTCTGTGATAATCAAATCACAATAAAGAAAGAACTTTGCAGACAACAGCACAGAAAAAAAATACAGTTCTGGCGACAAGGAGAAAGCAGAGGCAAGATCTGGTTCAGGCAGTATATGGTGTCAAGGAGGGAAGGGAAAGAGTCAGCCCCAAGTACACCCAACCGAGTGACAAAGATGGTAACAGCTTTGCCAAAACCTTTAAGGAAAAGGTGCTGCAGGAGGGAAAAAAGATGTAGTTCAGTTCTGGCCAAGTGAAATTTCAGATGAAAATACGCTCTTTTGATGATTACGGTAAGAAAGTTTGACCTCCTAAACAACAGACTGCTGGGTGAAATATTGCAATTTCTCTACCCAGTTGTCTCTGAGCCATGACTTTTCTTAATTTTATGTTTTGAAGAAGAATACCATGCTGCAATCCAAAGGCTGCAGGCTATAGACACTCCCCTCTATCCTCACTGTTAGGATGGATGCTAGCTCTTACCGATTTTGAATACAGATGTGTTTGTTTCAGCCTCAAACCACTTAATCGCATTCTTCCCTTTTCTGCTAAATTAAAGCACCATCTACTGTCAGCAGTCCCTTCCACATCTGCATGTGATCCACTTACTGACAAACCACTGTGTGTAAACATCTGCTTCTAGGTGGATAGTCAGTCATGGGTCAGACTGGTGAGCATGAGCTGCTACACATGAGATAAAAGACCCAGTTCCACCAGCCAAAGCTGTTCCAGCAGCCTCTTCATGGCCCTGTTCCCACACGGTACTTGTAGACTGAACAAAGCCCAATCTTACCTTTCTCTTGACCATACAAACTGGAGAGAGCTCATCACATTTCTTACGGTATGGCAGCTCTCCTAGATCTTGAGTCACATTTGCAGCACCTCTCTGAACCGTTTTCAACTTCTTCCGAAGTCTCTGAGGCACTGACTCTGGAAGACCAGCATGCGGAGCTAATGCTGCTTAAAGCAGGGTCCCTTTTACACAGAGATTTTATGTACATCATTCCAATGCTCTTTTTATAGTCATTGGTTTGCAGAATATAATCCTCATCTTGTAAACACAATCTGTTGTCACCTCTGAGATGCCCGACTTTTGATTTGGCTCCAGTAAAGGATTGCTCAGAAAAGGGCTCTATGGCAAGGTCTAGACTGACCCAGTCCTCCTACTCCATACTTCCCCAGTCTTTGGCTCTAGCAAATTTTCCTAGTGTAATTTTACATTTCTTACAGATCGGTCTTAACTACTGTGAACACCTGCCAGCAGGATTACACTAGAAGTGTCACAAAACGATTAATTCTCAACCCTGACAGTAACTTTTTAAAGCTGTGTGACATATCCCATTCCTAAAAAGCATATGTCTACAATGGTGTTGTGTAGAATCAGACTATAATGGACTGAGACAAATAACTAATGCCTATCTTAAAAGGGTTACCTTTATCAATCAAGCTTCTAGTTCATCTAAAAAAACCCCACCTTCATCTACATGACAAGATTTCATTTCCACAAAATCCAAGATAACTGACATCAGTTATGCTGCCATCCTAGCTCTGTTCCAGATCTAATTTTCCACAATTTTTCCTGCAAAACCGAGCTAATCAACTTACAGCCACCTCTTTGTCATCTCCCATACTTCTCCAGGAATGGCACAACATTTGCTGTTCTATCCAACATTCCAAGAAGGGTTAAAAAGCAAACAATAATAACAAAGAGAACTCTTTATTTAACTCCTTAAATACTCTTCAGTGCTTACTGATTTAAAAAAAAAAAAAATTGTCATTTAACATCCTCACAGTTACTAATAAAAATACAGAAAGTATTTCATTGTTGCTGTAAAATGGGACAACATCATTCTATCTTTACCCAAATAAATGAAACAAATACTTAACTGAATGGTTCTGTCTTTACTCATCATAACTGATAAGTTAATCACCTTTGCCCAGCTTCGTGTCTGAACCACTCTTATACCCTGGTGGTCTTAACATATTTAAATGCATCCTCCTTTTTCCTTAAGTCCGCAGATAAGATTTCTCATTAGTATCTTTTTGACACTAAGGTCTAATCTTTGATCTTCTAGCAGCTTTTTCTTAAATTTCTTTCAGAAGTACTCTGCCCACTCTCATCGTAAAGCTGGAAGTTTCTGTTGCACACTCAGAAGGCAGTACTCAGGTGCAGATTGCTTTCTTCAGGTGCACATGATGAAGATACAGTGAGTCTTGGACTTTGCCTGGGTTGTGCACATCAGCTGTGTACATCAAGTCCGGGCAGCCAGGACTGTTTTGATCAAGACAGCCAGAAAGGTGAGCTGGCTTGGTCTCACCACCTTTGGCAATCACACTGTGGGACAGTGAGAAGACTGCAGGGCCACCCTGATGGCACTGTGAAAGGCAAGCATTCGGCGGGGATGTCAGGCACCTGACCTCACATCCCGACCAGAAGTTTGGACACTTGGCACCAGCGTAGCTGGGCTCCTTCACAGCCAGCACTGACTGAAGGTGCCTGAGCATGGGAAACCTGCAAAGTCACTGCTGGCTCCAGGCAAGTTTCTGGCTGAAGAAACACACTGTGCAAGCAGCATCAGTTACAGCTCAATTGTTTCTCCACAAAGAAGTGTGCAAACACCTTTTTGTTTGTTTACTCAGTATGTCAAAGCTGTATTTCTTTTCCAGGAGAGCTCAAGGACTGAACACATCAGACACAGCCCAGATTCCAGCTTGCTACCAGGGTGGTACGAAGGACGTCACGGACTTTCCACACCAGACAGACTTTCCCTAAAGCCCTAAGCTGGGAGCTGCAGCCAGATGTACAGACTCTTGACACAGATGCTTGGTGCATCTACACCAAAACTGGGATTCACACAGATCTTCTTGAACAATATAGCACTGTAAACACATGTATGCATTGTAGCAATTGCTACTTCCTCTTCCTCTCTTATTAAAGCACTTTAGGGATTTGTCAGGGGAGAAAAACCACAAAGCTTTCCTTTACGCAACTTTGGAAGTAAAGCCTTTGAGGAAAGATATAACAGAATAATTAAAAAAAAATCTTTAGGGTAACTGGTGCTTAGGGAGGCTTAGCATATTCTGGTTTGATCTGGCTGCTGCTACTTAAACTGGTGCTATCAACCAGAGGGACACACACATCTCTCCTGCTCTATCAAATTCCTTCCTCACTTGTTAGTATATATACTGCATTAGTAAAGACTGTGTTAGTTATAAGCTCAAACTCTCAGTTTGCCTTCATTACCACCTGGAGGCGATACAAAAGGGTCAGTCAGGTTTTTATATTTATGTCTTTTCACAGGAAATTTACAGGTCATCACCGCAGAGATTTAACCCAAAAATCCACTGAAGTCCAGCCGGCAGAAGAGCCATGGAACTAGAAACCAAGCCCTGATCGATTTGCAGAATGAGGGGCAGGCCACTGGAGGAGCCACTAAAGCAAGCAGTGAAAATGTCAGTGATATAAATGGGCCTGGAAAAGCCAACAGAGGGCAAGAGAACTCTGAAGTCTCAAAGACGAGGCCCACCGACATCTGCGTTAGGGAGAAAGACATGCCAGCTCTGAAGAAGAGGACACTGATTCTAGAGAAAGTCCCCTGGATCTCCAATCTTTTCCAGAAAAGCTCAGAGCTGAGTTGCAACTACCGTCACAAACACAACTGCAGCTTTACCTACCTCCTGCCCTGGAACAGAAGCAGGTTACTATAAGCAGTTCAACACAAGGGTGCCATAATAAGGAGTCGTGAAGAAAACTAAAAAAGCACGGCATCACTTACACTATGTTACAGGCGTGAACTATAGCATTTGTTCACATGCCCTCCAGCTGCTGCTAGTTATTAACACAACTCTACTCTCAATGGATGGATTAGTTGGAGTGAGTTGGCAAAGCTGCTTTGGGATGATGAAAGGCTTATGCACACCCGGAAGGATCGAGTTTGCCTCATTTCAGCACCATGTTGGTACATCGTGCCAGGAAAGGTGCATCAGGATGCCCTTTTGGCACAGGGATAATCAAACAAACAAGTTCATTTCCAGGGCTTATGGGAGGCAAGTGAAGGTAACATCTCAAGGGGCAGCTTTGTGAAGGAGGACAGAAATGGAGAAGCTTGGGTGGGGACAAGACCAAAGGCTTGGTGTAGGTCCCCCACCATACAACTCTAATCCCCTCTTTCCTTCCTATGCTCTCACGCACTGCTCTGACCTCACCTCTCCTGCCTCTCCCACCCTTCCCCCGGGAAAGCTGCACTCAGCGTGTGGTTACATGAACACTTGCTTCAATAGGCTCGGCAACGCTCAGCCTCCCCACCCATCCCCAGCCTCTCGTGCTGCCGTTGCACCGCTCTGCCAACGCAACTCTTCAGTGGGAGGGGAGCTCTGTAAATGAGGTCACTGGAATGACCCAGGTTAAGAGAAAAACTTTTAAACTGGAATTGTTTCAGTGACCCCCTTTAAAGTCCCTCTTCAAACAGCCGCGGCAGCTGGATAAGGTAGGGAGCTACAGTCTGAGAGCAGGCAGCAGCAAATATAGCTTCTTAGATTGGCTCTGCCACAGAGAAAATGTTGGTGTAACTCCATCCTGAAAAGAAGGTGAACCTGGAGCTTTTTCCCTACTGCTAGAATCAGCACACTAGGCTTCTGAGAGCCTACAAGTGGAAGGGTTCACAAGATGTCCTAAGTCTGACCGCTTGTACCTCACAGACTTTAGCTGTCTCTCTTATCTAACTCTTTCACAATAAGGCATTTTTTCAGCCCTTAATCACAGAATCATAGAATGGTTTGGGTTGGAAGGGACCTTTAAAGGTCCCTTAAGTCAGGCCCTCTCCAGTTGCTCTAAGGTGGTGAGCAAAGGGGAGAGGTCTGGACTTTCTCCTTGACCAGCGAGCAGTAAGGGAGTGAGCCGAACCTCAAGGCCCTGCTCCCAGCACACTGGAGCTGCCACAGAGAGGAACTGTTGGGATCTGCTTTGAGCTTGAGACAAGATGAAAAAGTAGCTAACCTTCCCTCATCCGTTTGCTCTATCAGCTCTTCTGGAATCCAAAATGGCAGATACCCATTGCTGCCAGCACTGTAATTCATTGACGATGACAGCTGAAGAACATTTCTGGAAGCATACGCAAGTCTTCATCTATGCCCTACTCACCAAGCAGGTTTCCAAGAGCAGCACTGCGGTAGCCTTAACACCTCCTACAGTACCCAAGCTCTCTCTTGTAATAACTCCTCTGTTGCAACTCCGTCCACCTACCGCTTTAGGCTCTCACTTTGCGGCTTGCTATCCCAAGCCTTTCTTGTCCCTTTCTCCCACATCAGCTTCAATCTTTCCTAAAACCTGCTCACTTGGGAGGTATTTGACTGTGAGGCATATGTACTACACAACCAACATCCACTGCTTTGCATTTATCACAAAAATTCCCAAGAAAACACAACTTCCCCAAGATATCTGTGTGTTTACAAGCATACACACCACCAAACCTTGTTACTGCAGTACTACAGAAATACATTTCTAGCCTGTTCCTTAGGTCTTGTTCACACTTGGTATCTCAGGGACTTTGCATATGTTTCATTGAAGGCCTGAGTGTTAGGTCTTTCCTATCTCTGCACCAAACCCATTATAGAGAATGTAAACCCAAAGTGAACAGCTCATCCTAGAGTGGCTATGTTTCACAACCTCCTGAGGAATTACTTTTAAAAAACCCGAAACATTCCACTCCTCAAAAAACAGGTGAGCAGCAAGGGTCACAATTACATTAACCTTCACTGCAAGAATCTTCCACCTGCCCTCTGTCATTAACACTAATTTCCCACGATCAACCTTCTGAAAGAGTCTATATATGGATTTTTCAACAGATTAAAATCTTAACTCTCCAACCAGAGCTGAGATAAAGCCCAGATGGGTGAGACTCAGTTGTGTGCAAAATCTCTAAGAAGGTAATTTGTAAAACGATTTTGCCTTCTGGACATCATTTCTCAAATTAATCCAAACTCTGAAGGCTAACCCTATCCAGCATTGCTATGAGGCAAGGCAAACTTCAAAGCAACCCAAATTAGCACACAGACTGCAAAAAACTAAGAATTAACTTTCACATAGAGAGTAACTCCCAACTCTAACTACAGCAGGCAAGCTCTACAATCAACATGAGAGATGTGGAGACCTACGGAAAGGCTGGAAAAGCTTATGAGCTTTGTCATGGAAAAGTGGGCAGAAGAGGAGCTGGGCCAGGAAATAAAACCAATGTGTTTAGAAGGCAGGAACTGCGTTGTTAGCCCAGTTCAAGCAAGTACCACTGCTTGGAAAGAAGTAGTACCAGGACTTTGTAAAGAGATCACGTCCCAGTAAAAACCTCTGACAGCTCCTGAAAGAAACTACCTCTAATCCGGGAGGTGGCACTAAACCAAAACTGCAGGGAAAGGGAAGGAATGACAGAAAAGCAAGGATAGGAAAGACTAAAGGACTATCATTGGGAAGCTGATTGTAAACATGCCAGTGAGTTTCAGAAGCAACCTCTACAATAGGACTGAAGAATCAAAGGAGCTTCTTCCAAAGGCATCAATTCAAATACCACAGGACACAGGAGGCTACTATCGCATCCTGGCACAGGCTTGGCCAACACGATCACATATATTCCTGCTTTAAGAGTGAGGTATTAGTCAAACATTGTTAAAAAAAGCCAGTCCCTTCTTTCCCTCTAAGACTTTCTTGTGATCCTGTTGCTTTGTCAGAAAGGCTGAAAAAGAACAATGCGTTTATTGAAAACCTGCTATTTACTTATTTCAAAAAGGGGCAAGAGGGTGTATTGTAACACCGTATGAAACAAAAGATTAGGAAATAGTCAAAAGGTAAATGCTTTTTTTTCTGCTCATGTTTGACTCAACAGAGGTCTCCAGAGTTCACAGATTTACTGGAAAGAGGACTCGGTTTCCAGCTCCTGATCTATCTCCAAAGCACAGCCAAATGTATTGGCAATAATTTCAGGCAAAAATATCTAGCAAAATTTATTGCGGACATATGGAAAATAATCACTTCTACTCCTTCTAGTCTAAAAGGTCTCATCTTACCTGTCAAGAGCTGGAGTTAGACGGTAGTCTTTGGTTGCTGACAGGATGGCTTTGATCAGATTATCTGGGGAGAAAGGAAGAAGACATCAGGAACAAGTTCTCGCTTCTAATGGAAATGAAAAACAAAGAGATGTAAAGCATCTGAAGCAGTTACTTGGAGGAACTGAAAGAAGGTTCACATTAGGAATAAACACTTTAACTTGCATATTCCTATTTTCGCTGGACAATGACCTTCACACACTGGCTGCAAAGACATGTTATGTGCCAAATTCTGATGCAGTGTGCGAATGCCTTGCACAGAGAGAGTGACAGGGAACAAACACAGTACAGTTTAAGGCAGTGGTTTCATACCCACTTCCCTGAGATTGCAGTTTCACAAACACTTCAGACATGAAAAAGCCAGTATCACTGTCAATGCTTGGTTTCAGACAAGCTTTTATGCAGCTGAGTGGTGAACTGGATGCAGGAACAGAACCAGCTTAAAACTGTTGCTTTTTATCTTCCTGGGTTACTTTTAGTTTAGGTTCAGTTCCTCAGTCTGCCTTTCTTCATGGCAGAATCTAATTAAACCATCATAGCTTAAAGAAATGCCCATGGAACCACAACCTACACTGATACCCAGTGAATGCTGCAGCAACCAGATGGTAAAAGTTATGCAAGCGTAGACACACACCCAAATTAAATCTATTAAATTGTAGAACCACAATGATTACACATAAATAATTCTATTGACTATGGAAATTTTTGAGTCTGCTTCCTTCTAGATTTTGTCCTTTGCCCCTAATTTTTCCACCTCTCTCCCCCATAAAGGTCCAAACCCCTTTACCATGACCCATCCAGGGCCAAGAAGCAGCAATACTTTGGTTAGTCTGGATTTACAAATGCACCAGTAACTTCAGAATGGCTGTACTGGGTCCGACAAAAAGTCATGTGTCTCCAAATCCTGACTCTAACTGTGGCCTTAAGCAAATGCCTAAGAGGACCATAAGAACAAAGCAAAGAGACATCATATTTCTCTGAAATGCTCTTCTACCATTTAATTATTTTCAAATCAGGGATTTCATGTGTCGGTTATAGCTTCTATGTATCTGGCAACCCTCAGTGATTTCTCTTCCATGAGCTCAGAATCCTCCTGGATCCATATGGACTTTCGATCACTTCCCTTTCCTGATTTTGAATATGGCTTCTCTGAGCTTCATTTATACCAGAAAAGATTGTGAACAATTAGTCCCCTTTCACTTTCCTTGGGAGATTATAAATATCTATCCTATCCTTCCCTTAAATATATCAGTCACCTAGTTCAAAAGTTCTTAGGAAACAACCAGTCAAAAGGAATAAATAAGTCTCATTTCTTTACAAAAGGTTAAAAATGACACAGAACATTAAGGAGACTGACATCAAGTGACTGTTTACAGTGAACTTAAAGAGTGATAGACACTACTTACTGCAATCAGCACAGTTAGGGGAGTCCCTTTCAAATAAGGAGTTCTGTTCTTATTTACTCCATTCCTCCACAGAAACTACAGGAGGAGGGTGTGGGACAAACACACAAGGTCGAGGCAGCCCTTGTGCCCAACAGCTCTGAACCTGACAACGAGCTGGTAAGACACACAAGGCAGACAAACAAAGGTGATAAACAGAAAACTCTGATGGTTACTTTTAGATCTGGGGAAGTTTTTGACATGGCATTACTGACAGCCCCTGCCAACCATTACAAGCTGGGAACTGTGATTACTTTCAGAAGATTGTATTTTGGAGTGGAGTAAGGAAAGAGGCAATTTGTATGGTAAAAGCAACTTACTTTGCTAACAAAATAGTACTCTCGTTTAATTTTCCTTCATCTGAAGAATTTCTTTTGACGCATTGGCAGCAGGCTTCCTCTCCAACAGGAACGCTATTTCCCTAAGTCTGCTGCAACAGCAGTAGGTTGTTGTGACCTCTAATGGCACCACGCCACAGTCCTCTCCTTGGCCTGTCTCATAGTTGACTTTTACTGGACAGTATACGTTACTGTGGTTGTTTTCCCACACTCTCAGAAAAGAGATCAAAGGATTGCATGTCAAGGGCTGCAACCTCCCATCTACCAAGCTTTTCTTATGCCAGGTTTGCTCTACCACCCACAAGATAACACCCTGCACTACTTGGAGGCCATCCGTTATACTATATTAAAAGGCACATTAAAGGAATACAGCTGACTAATGCACTCAAATAATTCTGTTTTTCTCATCTTGCCAGCTAATTAGTAATGCTTTCACAGTGAATGCTCAGGAATGAAATACGACTACTTTAGGACTGGATATGGCAGCATTTAGGATGGGGATGCTCCCCATTCCCATCATCCAGAGAGAAAACACAAACAAAACAAACAACAATATAGGACATTCAGTACAGATTATGAATGGCCAAATGGGAGATATCTCTTCAGCAGCCCCCACAGTCCAACAACACATGGCATCCAAGAGGTTTGGAAGTTGCATAAATCACAGTGTTATTATTAAAAAATGCTGAATGAAGCTCAGAAAAAGACAAAGTACATCACTGCCAAGTGTTGACTCGCAGGCAGAATGAAGGTGGCAGAGACACCCTCAGTGCCAACTTGTCTAGTCTAGCACCCTCATCGGAAGCCAGGAACAGGAGCCACAAGGACTAACAGGAAAAGCTAACGGCCTGGGCAGGGGAGAGGCACTAGATCTTTTAAACTGAGCTAGAAGTCTACTAGAAGATGGACACTACACTGCTGCTGAGGTGGGCACTTGGCTTTGGCACCTTGCTCACTGGCACCAGGATGGAAGGACAAGACCTCCTTCAGAAGGAGCTTCTGTATCATCTTGGGGCAAGGTTTGAAGGATCAGTAGATGCTGCTGTGGCTGATCTGCAACCTTCCACAAGACAATGAAGATACCTACAATAGGGAACCACTGGCAGGATCTCTTACCACAGCTGGGTCAAGGTGGAGGGTCACTTGAAATCACCACTGCAAAGACAACTATCACAGATAGCAACCTGCAGGACACAAAGCAGTGTTCATCTCCAGACTATGACTAAAGAAAACCAGGCACCAGGAAAGCAGGTGCATTATGTAAAGTTAATTGATGGAGCATGCTTTCTTCAGGGTAGGTGAGAAATTGAAAAGGTGATGAGCAGTCTGCCTTATATACCCATGTACCGAGTGATTATAATGGGTGCAAGTACATGTTATAAATGCTACAAAGAAAAATTCCTTCCCGTTTCAAGTAACAGGATTTGTGCACAGCTGCTGGCTGAATACTGATCTGTCAAGGACTGAAAGCAAAGTTTTGCAAGGATAAAAGAAAGGCCAAGTCTTCAAGACCCAGCCCACTGAGACTGCACCACTGTATGCACAACATGATCGGCATCCCCATGATCTAGGCAATAACTGACACGTTCTATCTTCATGCAGTAGCTTCTGGGCAGATTAAAAAAAATAGTTCTACAGAACAGTGGCAGAAAGGCTACCAAACCAGTTTTGATGTTGTACACATTGATGCTAAACTTCTAAACAACTTATACTAAACCATTACCTGCTTTAGTAGCAAATCTGATGAGCAGCAGACCTGGTATGCTGCACCTCGGCCAAAGAACCCCTCCATTGGGGTGGGACAGCAGTGGGAACAGCTGGCACCCAGGGCAGCGAGTTTCTCTGGGGTGGGCATATTCTTAAGGGGCAGGGATAGACCTCGTGATTGGGACCTACTTGCATTGAACACAGCAAAGGACAAAGAACACAGCAACCCAAGATCAGTGTTTCAGGAGAGCACATTTTGTTCCTGGTAACTGTCAGCTTTTCTCCATTCATCCACTGATTTTATTTTCTGTTTTTCTAAAAGGCACCAGCTGCGTACGGCCCTTGCTTTAACATAAACCCATGCTTAAAAGAAAGATTGTTTAATTAGGGCAACAGCTATGCAAACAATTTGTTTTGATTTTTTTTCCCCCCAGATGGTTTACCCAGGTTGTGAAGAAACCATGGCATGGATGCAGACACTGCTAGTCCAGGCACAACTTCTCTCTTGCTCAGCAAGTGAGAAGAACAGACATAGTGGTGGGTGTGCTTTGCCTTGTATACCTGTGCACCAAGGAGGGGCCAGGAGGGGCCTGAGTATACATGTTCTGAGTACTACAAAGGAAAAAATCCTTCCTGTTACAAGCAACAGGTATGCATGCACTCACCTCTTGCTTCCAGGGCCCAGGCACACAGCCAGCTTAGGTGTAATAGAATTCATTAGCTCAGACACATCCCCACTCAAATAGGTCTCTCATTCTTTGAGGGCCATTTCCAGTCTGGAGAAGTTTCAGCTGCTTTTGTTCAATGCAGACCCCCAGCAAATCAGCTCAGCAGACATGTCTCAGCACCATATGCCCAGAAACATGAACTGTAGGGAGCACGGTGCAGAGACCTGCAGGGCTCCATGGAAGGTCAGCTCAGACCAAGCAGAACTTATTACCTACCATTCGTTGCTGGCACAGAGGTAGCTCCTGCAGATCCAGCAGCTCTACATCATGTTTACCGCAGACAAGGAGAGCTGGCAGCACTGTACCATGGCTACCTTGCGCTCTCCATGGAATCCTTCAGGCATACTGAGCAGGCAGGAACAGAACAGCTCGGGCAAAACCATGCACTTCTTCCCTGTCACTCTCCTCCCCTAGCCAGTACGGATAAAAGGTGAATTCATCTTTGAAAAGCATTTAATCTTTGGCCTCTTCCCAGCTGCCAAACAGGCAGCCCAGCAGGTGCTAATTAGCTGCATGTTTTGTGAAATACAAACTTCCCACTGGAAACTGAATTCAAACACCAAACTCGTCTCATGCAGATCATCCAACAGCCATTCAGTGGCCACGGTTTCGGTAACCGCTTGAAGGCTGAGTAAACCCAACAGCAATATCGCTTCCTGTGTACTGTTCCTCCTATTCATCCTCACGAGATTCAAGGCAGACGTTATCAATACTAAATCCTTCCTCCAGTCTGTAGTCAAACACTGGTGTTTAAATGGAAATGCCAGTGCCGTCACCCTTAGGACTACAGATGTTAGCTGTCCTGGGAGAAGCACACATCTCAGCAGCAGCTCACTGGCAGCCCATTTTTTTATGTTAGCTCCAATAGTTCATGTCAGAAAGAGCAAATTGTAATGCAGTGGTTCTGCTTACCTGAAACCATCCGTATGGTAGGCATAAGAACACAGTGTACTCTCTCTCTCTCTGTTATATATATGTTATATGTGTTATATATAGAGAGGAACATTTGTGCTGTTTAATTCTAGTTGAAGTATTAGGCAAGTGAACTTAACCCAAGAGTAAAAATATGTGGCTTTTATACAACTCCTTCAAGTGAAAAGCTATAAGGTGATACACATACACGATATGTAAACATACATGCATATTCCTGAATTCACCCTCTCAGGTCCTCCACCTGTTCTCCTCATTTCTGAAAGCAGTAAATGTCTTTATAGTCTGAGAGAATCAAGCTTACTGAAGGTCACAAGGCAAGTAAGTGACATAACTAGGAACCGAATAGGCTTTTGACTCCTAGATAAGGAGCCCTCTGCAAAGGCTTTCATATTCAGATAGCCCTCTGGCTTACACGTTCTTCACATGGGTCTGCTACCATCCTTTAATGATAAATTAATGGAAATGAACACCAATATCCTGCATTTTCACCCTCACTTTCTCCCATTATCAAATAATGAACACCTCACCAGGGCAAGCAATCTACTGCAGTTTTCTGCAACCATAGTTTGTCTACTATATTTTTTCTTGTCATGGAGAATTTAGATTATTCGGGAGAGGGGAAGATTATTATATTATTACTATACAAACAAAGCAAGAAGCCTCTGCACATTTTCCTCCCATCTAGAGGAGGAGTTGACTACATTTATCTAAGAATCCTGAGTTATCGTGACATATTCTATCAGCTTTGCCTTATAACATCAGAAGATTCAAAAGCAGCTCAGGACTGCATGATTTCTCTGAACACAAGTACGTCTTGACTTCAGGTTGACCCTGAAATTTTCAGACATTTGGAAAAACTAAAAGTAAATAGTTAGAAATTAGGCGGGCAGTGACCACACAGTGAGAACCAGCCTAAATCTCAATTCTAGCCTTTTTCTCTGTTATTTATGTGGAGGAGTGGAGACCTTCACTGTAAATGTCAACAACACTTGACATTGTTGTTTCTAATGCATAAGCTTCTCGCTTGTATCATTAAAAAAAGATGGGAGACCTTTCCACTCCACAGGGGTTACTGCAGGCATCTCGCAGGGTCTACCTTCTGCCTGCCTTGAAAGTAGGCAAATTGGGTGGTTCATGCACTCTCAAGTGGCCAAGAGAAGAGGCTGTAATTTTTCAAGTTGTCCATACTAGCCGTCTTCCTCAAAAATCAGCAAGTCTACGTGTCCTTATTGCCAGCAGTAAGTATTTGAATACCATGCATTAGGGTCGGGGAACAGTCTACTGCTGCAGTTCTTCGTGTTTGCCCTGCGAGCCGTGGTCAGTGCCCATCTCCACAGCTGGTCACCCAGCTGCCACACCTCTAGCCAGCACTTCTGCAGGGCACTGGGCATCAGCTTCAGCTTTTGGGAATGTACTGCCTAGAGAGAGGTCGATAGACACCCCTGAAGCATGCCACTCTCCTCTGCATATGGGTCCCTGTCCCACGATAACAGAATGCCACGTGTGCGTTGGCTTCATGGGGAGAGTAAGCTAAACATTATCAATGCTATGGATTAAACAAATCGTAATATTTACAAGCAAGCTGTAAGCACAAACCCAGTGCATACATTTTTTTTTTTACGCTACCCAAAAGTTCAGCTCTGTATAAAGTTCCTTCTTCAGCATTTTTTTCCTTAAGATCTCGCTCCATTTGGGAGCTGAGGAGTGATCTTTTACAGAATGATTTGCCACCCTGGTGCCCAGCACAAGGCCACGGACCCAAGTCCCACCACGTATTGTGTCCTCCAGCTCTCTCCCAGAAACACCATGTCCAGCTGTAGACACACAACATTATCTGTATCTTCGTGATGCTGGGAACCCAGTGAGTACAACAGGTATCAAAATGAGTCTGAAATACCCTGCACCACTTCTTTTTATTATTGATCAGCTAACTTTATGAGGTCTATGCAGGAGAAAGCAGCTACAAAGACTTCCAGAACTTAGAAGCAAATTGCAAACACGTGAACCGGCTCTCAAAGACAGTTAACTACAGACTGCAGGAACCTGTCCCCAAATCGCATCTTGTGTGTAAATACAAGAGGATGGTTTCTTGAGGTCATTAGCTGTCCTAGATTTAAGTGGTTTACTTAAGATACACCTTACTAACAACAGCACTTAAAATTGCCACTACTTCCAATATCCCAATACTTCCACTGATGATTTTTAATGATATTAAGACAAGAGGCATATAGTGTTTCATAGATACAAAAACACAAAACAAAAGAAAAAAAAGAAAGACTGAAGATGCATGGTACCTCCCTAACAATTTTACGAAAACCTGGCATGCGTTAAATGTAAGCTCCAGAAAGCCCTTAAGGCCTTTTTTTATAACAAGATATAAATAAAATACATAAGATTTGGATGGATAAAATACATAACTCTTCATTAACATCGTAGTCTTGGAGCCTTCAGGGATTTTTTTTTTCCAAGCTTTTCTTCACAACCAAGAGCTTGTTTTTTCAGAATACAAGCTTAGTTCCCAACATAATCCCAGGGCTTGGAAAATCAGAACATTAATTTAAAAAACAATTATGCCAAAAAATGGGCAACATTTTGCAATAACCATGCATTAACCATTTTGATCCAAACTCAAGTTTGATGCACAGGAAGCAATAAAGCCTGTAGAAACAGGCTAATTCACACCAAATGAAAATGGTCCCTGAAAGATTCACAACATGCTGTCCAAAGACAAGTGGAAAAATAAATACAGTTGTTATAGAGGGCTGTTCTTCCCTTTGTTGCTGCATTTTTGACACCCCTTCACAGGTGGTCGGGCAATGTCTTCAAGGCCGAAAAAACTCAATAACTACTACAATGATTTCTAATTCTCCTGACCCTTGCAGAAGCATTAAGATGTGGCACTTCCAAACACAACAGCCAGAGAAGACCTGCTCTTCTCTCTAGGAGGTAAAAGACAGGAATAATATCCATGCCTCAGTTGCACTTCAACGCTTCGGGGAAGAACTCCAATCTGGAGTCACCCAATTAACTGCAAACTTGGGGTTTGAGATCTCCCTGGGGCACCCTTCCCTTCCCAGTGGGTTGGGAGAAAGATTATTCTTCAAGCACATTCAAGAGCAAAGCATCAATTTTGAAATAAGGGACCGCACTGGAGGGTTGTACTTTTAGCAAGAGAGCTCAAGAGTGAGAGTTGATTTAACTTCAAAATTCACAATATAACTTCCCTTTAGAAGCTTTATTCAGTAATGAAAAGCTGATCCTCCACCTCTCCTGAAACTTTTAATTTTTTTTTTCCCTTCAAACCTCTCATTTAATTTCTTGAGGCTATAAAATCAGCTAGATTCCCTGGGGAAACAGCAACATTTTTATAGCTATATTCCCACATGATAATGGCAACTGTTACCAATTTTGGTCAAATGTAAAATTCTAGTGGAAACTAGTTCAGAAATCTGCCTCAAACTCAAGAAGAAACAACAATCTTGTGTTAATACCTACTCTGAACAGAACTAATGGCTATACATGCTTGTGCTTCTTGCTTATTTGTTAAAGGAAGAACACACGAAGAACAAAAAAAATGCTCACAGTAGGAAAATCATCTGTACAACAGAGTACAGCCAACAAAATAAGGACAAGGTTGGAGAATTAAAGCAGAAAAGAGACACCTCATTATCAAGCAGACCCAGTCAAATGTAGGGAAGGTGTCTGCATGTGGTAGTCCAGCCTCTATAAAGAGCTGGAAGAGTGGTTGCAAAAGACCTACTTTTCTGATAGTTTTTCTTTGGGTCAGCTGTAAATTTCAATTCTGATGTCCAAGTGAATATGTTTTCCCAGAGATAAAGTATTGCTCATGCCAAGAAAGCTGATGTGGAAGAAAAAGCTATGCAAGAAAAGAACACGCATGAAAAGAGAAGATATTTTCTCCCAATAACATTTTGATATGCCAACTTCTGCACGCCTGAAAACTCAACATTTTCACTGAAGATGAATGACCTCTCCCCCATGAGACTAATGAAACCACTGCTAAGCAGCACTGAACCACGGTTCTTCCCAGAAGCACTAACACAAAAGAAAACATCCAAAAAACCCCAAGTACAAGAACAATTAACCATTGCACAATACATCTATTAGCACTGGTGCTCTGGGCAAAGACTTGATTTCTTTGTCACCAAATGTGTCACCAATTCCAGATGCCCCTCTTGTATCAGATGAAAATACGAAGTCTCCTGGCCAGTAGTACATACGACATTTGATAAAATTGTAGCTCTTCAAACATGTTCTCAATATTCTCTTATCACCGTGGGGGAGAAATTGCTTCCTAGATTCCTGGTGGGAGGCAAATTCTGAGATGGTGACAAGACAGTCACTCCCTAAGAAATAAATATCACCTTCAAAGACAAACTGATTCAGGGCCAACAAAGCAGCCTCTCTGCTTAAAACAATCTAGCAGGAACAAACGTAGAAATGAAGACCTATAATTACTGCTAAGCAATGACACAATTACTGACTAAATGCATGGAAGAGATATTACATGGGTCATGTCTGTTTAGTTTTTTAGTGTATGCCGTGCCATATGTTTTCACTTAAGTTAAAAAAAAAAAAAAAAAAGAAACTGCAGCAACTCTCCCGTCCTCATTACACAGAGAGAATGCCAGATACTAGCTACTCTTTCTTATGAAAGCCTTCTATATTCTTTAAGCCACAGGTACTGAGAAATTCTATTAATAGTCAGGTATTTCTCCAGTCTTGTTTGTTGCCCTTCTCCAAATAACTCTTTCCTTTTGCTTTAGCTACAGAGGTAAATTTGGGGAGGAGGCCCTCTGGGATTAATAATCTCAATAACACTATAAACAATTTTTCCATTCCTTATTCATTGACAAATTTAACCCTGAAAGCAGTGCACACGATAGAGGATCTCTGCAACAATATGGACAGCATGTGCATATTCAGACCTCCATAAGTCACACTGATAGAAGCACTGCTAGAAAAGGGTGCAAATACAAAAGAAGAAATTTCAATTTCAATAAAAAAAGAAATCTCCATGTAACTCATTTAAGAGCCTGAGATTGCTTCAGTCTCGTTGCTCTTCACTGAAAAAGCTGCAAGAGCAGGCTTGGTGGGTGCTGGGAAAGAAAAATTCCTACAAGTAAATTAGACCCTCGCAAATGGTGAAATGTGGGAAGCACTCCAACATCCAGTTAATGCTGAAACAATAGCCTGGGACACAGGAGGGTGCTCGGCAGCCTGAGCTGCCCCCACAGGACATCTTGACATTTGAAGCTTTTAGAGTTCCAACTTCTTGTTACAGTTTGATCTTCTTGACAACTCTTGAAGTTGACTAATTTCATCGTGTTCCTGAACGACATCCCTCGCTTTGGTTATATACACACTAATAAACAAATTGGCAGCAAGGCACAGGCCCACACTGTCCTACACGAGTCCATACTATTAAACTGCTAGCGCAGTCCCCGATGGTTTTCACCAGGGCCAACAAATATCCTCCTCTATAATTCTCACGCGTTCATAAGGTCACAGGCTAATACAGGCCAGTGACCTTTCTTGATAGGAAGCCTGTATATAGCCACCTTCTTGGGGGGGGGGGGGGGAGGGCAGGGAGTTAACCTGTTTGAACAATGAGCTCAACTGCCTTCAGAACCAGAGGACAACCATTTTACTTATTAATAGAGACGGAGTCATCATTTCCAAGCACTCACAGTGGCGCATCCCATTTCCAGATTCTGTCAAGTCACATAGTAGGAGACAACAAGCTCAATGTGGCACTAACCATCTCATTTTTTAAAGTAAGTGTAGTCAAATATGACACTGGCCTGTTTGACAACATGGTCATTCTTCATCATTTAGAAAATCTTGATGCAGATTTTGAAAGATAACCTCATATGTTCATAGCCAGCTGCAGAAGCCACTTGGTGAAACCTAGAGCCACTGCTACACAAAAGGCCAAACTAGATACTTGCAGTGACCCTTTGTGGTGTCAAAACCTAATATACTCATGCCTGTTCAGAAATGTGACGTATCTAGTACTTTCCCTATTGTCTGCACACAGAGAAAGCAAGAGTTCCCACAAAGGGCTACAGACACCTGTGATGAACGCAACGACACCTTCAATCTGCTGTATCAGCTCCCACACTCCTGACAGTTCTCAACTCTGCTTTCATCCCAGGTCGCTGGGGACTGGGATCAAGTAGTTAGGATCAATCCTTGGTCCAGATCTTTGGTGAACATAGGCAGAGTCCACAAGTACAACATGTACTAAAACTCTCTGCCCATTTAAGACAGTTTAAGAAAAAGGTACCACTGCTCCTCCTAAACTCCTCTTCATCTATTTCTAATACCTTGTAGAGGACACTCAGAGACCACTGTTCAAAAAGAGTTTGCACAAGATTTCCTACCGCGTGCCTCATCTCAGAAAGTCCTGTTCATAAAGCAGTAGGGTCACCACCTGCTTATTCCTGTGTTTCTTTCATTTAGCAGACAAGTAATCACTAAGGTGGTCAACGATAGCAGCAGTTTCCAATCGGACATGAGATGTGCATTATTGCTACTGCAATAGTCCATTTCAGAACCAGCATCATGTGGGGGAAAGTAAACACTTGCATATTCAGAACCATATTCACCTTGAGGGCTTCTACACAAATGCTCTTGGAGAGAGTGGAGCACTCTGGTCATAAAACCCCCTTGCACGGGCTAATGGCCACATCAGAAAATGACCCATGGAGAAAAGGAGCGAGCATTCTTTCACGAAGAAACACTGTTAAGCTTTCTATGCTATACTGAGTACTTTTTAGCATCTGGAGATGGAAGAACTGTCTTTACAATCAGATTCTTTCTGAAGAAAATGAAGATCCCTGATGAACTGTGTCAAAATGATCAACATACCGCCTTTCTCCTTGATATGATCGCCTTTAAAGAGTGGTAGTCCTGCCCTGAAAATTTCTGAGCCATTTCTACTCTTTTGCATGTAATTTATACAGACGTGTTACTCCAAATTAGTGCAGCTCAGCAGACAATGTTCCTCAAAAGCTGCTTTCCCCTAAAGATTGCAAGACTTGTTCTTGCAATCTTGGAATTGTTCTCTCTTGGAGCAGTAAACACCAAGTGATGGATGAAAAAGGACTTCTTTCAGTTTTTTTCAGAGACAAAGCAAAGAAAAACTTAGCTAAAAGTCTGAAGCATAGAGTGAAACTTTAACAAGAGAAAGCAGAAATGGTGGATTAGCCTCCAAGCTGCTAAGAATCCCTTGATTTCATAACTTTAGTACTTTCAAGCTACCAAGATTAGTTTCTAGAAATTTCTTGGAACATGCAGCATTACTGAAAGTGAGCTCATCCTATAGCTATATTCCACACCAAAAAAAAAGCCATTTTGCACTTGGACTAGATCACAGTGACTTGAAAATGCCGGGTGACCTTCACTGAAGTTCTCAGCAAAATCTTCCCATTAACAACCCAGCTACAGTCGGTGCCTATAAACACCGACCGCCTTCCCCAGTGTGATGCACGTCGGAAATCCCAGCTGATGGTGTCACAGGGCTTCCTAACGCACAGAGCAAAACTCCCGCCCCGTCTGTTTCAACACAGGCACGTCTCTCTACACTTTCTCAGCCACCCCAACTACTCTTTTTCCCATGCACATCCCAGCTCTGATAGTCTTCATCTCACACCAGCACGTGATTGAGCTCCACGCTGCCTGCCTGGGTCAGTTGTTTGGGTATCATTAGATTGCCCTGACTGAAAACCCTAATGAGGTGCTGATCCCATCATCCAATCACTCAGCTGAGCCAGAATGCATCCCGTGGGACGGCCAGAAAAGACTGATGCAAGAATTCCAAGTGATGTGTAACATGAAAGGGCGCCATTCGCATCGCTAGGACTCACAGCCTGTCAGCACGGCCATTAGAAATTCTGGGCTACAGAGATTTATAATTCAACCCTCCCACACACAGAACTTGCTCCAGACTGAAACTTGGCACAAAATTCAGTCCCAGGAGGGCATTAAAAAAATAATCCATTCAACGGTTTCCGTCCCATGGCTTCAGCTCACAGCCATTTAAATAATGGCAATTTCTCATTTCTCTTGTTAACTGAGGAAATCCAATATAAAACACCAGATTTACATAACATTGCAGTGGTGATACAAGCTGGCAACAAACCCAGGGAGAAGGCTGCCAGAGCCGTTCCGTCATCCCCTTTTGGTGAATTTCTCCATTTGGATTCAGTTTAATGGAATGATTTTTATTTGGTCTAGCTGACATCATGTGTAATCTGCAAATCCCACCTCCACGTTGGTCAGGCAGCTTGCCCTAGCTTTGTACACCTCGTGTGCCTGTTAGAAGGGGACAAGCCCTCCTGTGGTCAACGCAGCCTTCCACTTGTGCTGCCACTGTTATTTCTTTGCTGCAAACTCTGCTGGCTGATTTAGAGGACATAATTAGTTGCCTATTGAGCTGCAAAAGACCGACTGGACAAGGAATGGACATACACAAAACAAAGAAAGGAACTGATGCAAGCCAAAAAAAAATTTGTCAGTAGAGCCTTTGATTTGATCAGAGATTGTTCTACAACTACAACACCTGCTTCCACGGAGAGAGACAGACCCAAGCCTATTGTGGCTGCAGTCCTTTCTCTACCAGGTATTTCAACTCCTATGCAGGCCATCTGTAATCTTGAGTTTGTCAGGGTAAAAAAAATCTTGGAAGTTGATGCAATGCCACAAACACTTCTTAATAAATACATCAGACTTCACAAAGTCTGCAGCAAATGACTGCTGTGAGCATAAGCCTTCTGCTCCACCACCATTCACCCAGAGAGGCCTTTGGTGGCACATGCGGGATAGCAAGGAGCTTGTGTCACCTGCAAAATGTACCATCTGCTGGGTGGGCTACTGGCTGCCATCTCATCACCACCAGCACCGCTCTTGCTCTCCCACAGCATACCTGAGATGCAGCCCCTGCTGCCATGCTCCAGCTGCAGGACAAGGCATATTACAAACCATCACTAAAGCATCTGACAGGGTTTTCCTTTTCATTATAAAAGTCCACAAGTAGCACAACTATAAAATAATTACACACAACCAAATGCTATGACAAGAAAATGAAGATTTCTATCAGTGGTCAACCCCAGGGCTCCAAAACTCAGAAAGAGTCGTCTTTCCTGTTCTTTAGAGAATTACTGACTTAAAGGTATCTTAAATCAGTTTGGACTGTCTCTGCTGCTGTCAGAAAAGATGCTACAAGCTATGGCAGTCAATGCCAAAATGCTTCTTCCAGAATGTGGTGGTAGGTCTAAATTGCCATTGTTGCACTGACTCTCCCCATGTACTAAGCCATCCTCCACGTTCCAGCTGAGAAAACCCTTTTGGGTTTCTGAGTCCTACATGTACAATGCTTCTCTGGAACAGGAGAAAAAAGCTGAGCCCAAGGGACCACCTGAGCTTTCAAAACAGAAAAACAAGATGGGGCAAGCATCTGCAGAACCACCTTCTTTTTCAACAGCTCTACAGTTTTCTCCTACCTTGTCCTTTAATTCCAAAAGGGGGTACAAAGTCCCTGATACGCGCCCATTTCCTGAAGGAATCATCCAAGAACATTGGTGCCGGCTTCGAGAACCTGAGAAAACCAAAATGAGAGAGAAATTAACTCCTGAACTAGGAAGGATAAATTTCTGTAGGGAGGTTGAGAGAATCCATACCTAAGTGCTGATTCTACATTCTCACCAGCAATAGAGTAAGGTGGAAGATTTTACTTTTACCCAAAGGTGCCTGCAGTGGAACGAATCTGTCAGACTCTGTGCCATGAGGACACCCAAACACTCAAGTTGTAAGCCTGGCAACCACTTCCACTCAACAATTTAGAACTTCCACATTATTGTTTGGCTATTAATTTAGCTACAATAAGTTGTAAATTGCAACCAGAGTTTAGGCAGTTTTACTTCCAGCTTTGTAAGCACAAGCCAATTTACGTGCCGTCTACACGAGTGTGTGAGGAAAGGGGTGCCGAGTTGCCTTTATATTGCTCATTACATACACGCGTGCTGCTCTGTGCAGGTGTGGATGCACTGGGCAAGTGAATGTGGAGAGCAAGGCTGGGGTTATCTGCTCTCATGGCTGCTTCTGCCTCACTCATATGCACGTACACAGCAGCTATCATAACACAGGCAAGAAAGGAAACAGTTCAGGAGATCATGAAGCAGCATTTAGTTTATAGAGAATGGAAATTCAGTACAGATGTAGGTGTTCTCTTCTGCATTCATTAACATACAAATGATTCAAGAGAGATCCTTGCCAAACCAAACAGTTGTGATCTATCCAAAATCACTTACAAAACAGAGAACTAGTCCTTCTTAACCGTGTCATTATGGGAATACATTATCCTAATTACACCCTCAACAGGCAAACACAGCAGCTACTAAAAATTTGTCTCTTCTAGAAACAATTAGTACAGTGGCCAGATAGAAGGAAACAATTAGCAAAATAAACTACAAAATGTTAACTTTCATGTGGGACGATTCCTGAGTGTATCAAGATCACTGCTAGAAAATATACTAATACTATTAGAAATCTGTTCATTCAATCATATCAAAACAGTAGCAGGGATGTTCTGGATCAAAATCAACCACACTATGCTATAGAAACGAAGAAAGGAATGTACTGCATGTTCAGAGTCAGAGTACATCTCCACTACAGCCATCCTGCAAGTGCGATGTACACGTATCTGAAATAGATACAGCCTGGCTAACCTAGGTACTGATAGCGGGACAGATGTAATGCACCGGTTTAACCCTTCCTTCAGGCTGTTTCTGCATTCAGCATGCAACTCCATGCTACTGCAATCAGGTAACTTTTGGACTTGAACTACCTGATTTAAGACAAACTCATCTACACTATGCCACAGCCAGGTACAGAGCAACAATTTCAGGGAAGCAGCTCAGTGAGGAAAGGATGGAATGAATTCTGAATTATAAACTGCTTAAAGTACAGCCCTATCACAGATGCCCAGTAAATCAGAGGTTACAGAAATCTCTGGGAAGGGGAAAGAGAGAGACCAAGAACATTTAACAAAACAAGAACAGAAGACTCCAACTCACCCATGCATACCGCTTCACATCCACTCATGCAACCTTTAATAAGATCATCTATAACCATAAAAGCAGGATGCACAGATTACATGGCTGATCTAGGAGGAAAGGAATGTTTTTCCACAGCTGAGGATACGAAAGGATCTATATAACTTTATCTGGTAATAGGTGGGGAAGATGTTTTAGATGTATTAGAGCTCTGAAGATCTTAAGTAAAAAACAAAAAAACACAGGCCTATTTAAAAAAAAAAAAAGAAAAAGAACAGGATGCAATAATACTCTGAAAGTATTATTACCTAAAAGCTTCAATAACCTGACAAATTTGTTCAATGTTTTTTCAAGCATCTTGGTGCACTGAAATGTATTATGTTACACTGGTGGGTCTCCAAGGAGTCATCTCCACCTCCTTCCAAGACCAATAGGAGGAATCTTTGCAGGATTCTCATGCAATGTAAGAGCTTTTGTAACCTGAATGGCTACAGCACAGATGTTCACAGCTCTTCCTTTAGAGCTACCACTTGAACTAATAGCAGAAGTCAGGTCCCACAGAATGATCCCCATTCTCCCCAAGCAGCAGCCGCAGTGAAGGACGATGGCACTGCCTTGGGGTCACCAGAACCTTTGGGCTGGTTTGTTAGGTCACCGAGCTACTCAGTTGCCACTGTGACATGCAATCTTCAGGAAAAACTTGGATGCTTCAAGAAAACACATAAGTGAGCAGGTTTTAATCTCCTCTCAAGAATCAAGAGGATTCCCTACAATAATGCTACAAAGTAGTGCAGTGTAAATAAAAAACTTAGCCAGTTCAGTCTGCCTATTCAAGAGCACTGCACGAAAAAGAAGGTAGAGGCTGTAAGGTCAGGCCTAACTCAGAAGTTAGCATTATTTATAGCTGCAATTAACTGGTCTATTTGCAAGTCACACACCAGGAAAGGACAGTTTACAGTAGACTGACATGGAGTATTGAGTGTCTCTCCCTAATGCAGACTTCCCCCTTACAAGGTGTCTGGTGAAACCAGGAGGAAGGTGAGATCCTCCTGGGACTCCCTGGGCCCTGAGGGGAGTCCCCAAAAGCAGCTGAAGCACTAGCAGGACTGAGCTGACGCTCTGCGGTGTCCCTTCCGCATGGGACCAAAGCGATGCCCAAAGAGAAGGGTGAGGTCACCGCTGGCCTTGTTTTTGTATTTGCTACAAAGTAAACTTTGGGATTTTTCTAGCAAAGAACACAATAGCCTTAGACCGCCTACTATTATTTGGTAATACTTAACAATATCGTACATGGAGCCAGGGAAAGTGACTTTTAATTCATACTTTTGCTTCATTTAAAGAGCGGGGAGGAACAGTTTTGGGGGAAATACTATATCCATATGGGGGGAAAAAGAGCAAATTAGAGGATATTTAGCTCCCATAAATCTTGACGGCAATTCCATTTTGGAAATATTAAGAAATCACGAATGCTGTAAGCTCATGATCTATGACAAGTGCTTTGCCACCTCAGTAAATCAGAGCAGGCCAGAACCGATGTCCAGCAGTGACAGGGAAACGCTGCCTGCCAGACCTCTCCAGGAGCACGGCTGTTCTGTCTCGGCTCTGAAGCACGGCTGGCATATTCTAGGACCCTTCAGGAAATATCAGGATATGCCTCAAACAGGCCATGGGAATGCTCTCTGCAGAGCACCTAAAATACATTCCAAGGAATGCGTGGGAGTTTGTCAAACAGAAAAAGTAAACGTTTCTGAATGATGTTAAATTTTGTATCTACTGAGCAGCTCACATACGGGATGCTGCATTTTACCTGAGGCGTCTGCTGCTGCTACCTAAAGGCAGGTGAGCTTCACCGACAACCACAGCTCCGGAATTGAAATAGGCTTGTGCTCTATGGGCAAACAGCACGTAAAGCAAGAGTTTTGATTTTTCAAATTTGATTTTTAACCACTTCCTATCTAGCCTACCCCAAATTCCAGAACAGACATAATGCAACCTCATAGCACATGACAGCCATGAAAAGGTGAGCAATTTGGGTGCTTGTGGCACACACTTATGACCTGCTTGATTTGGGAGAGAAATGCCAAGCATCTTAAATCACTAGTTTGAATGACATACCCTAATAAAACAGCAAATGACATCTAAATAGACAAAATCTGGACTCCATCTTCACGGTCTTTTCCAAACTAAATTATTCTATGAAATGCTGGATATGATAATTATGAGGTACAGTCCAAATCTCTCCCATCTCTCAAGTTTGCATTCCTTATACAAAGACATTAGTAAAATCTCTAACACAACTTGTCACTGCACACAGCAAAAGGAAGTGTACTGCCAGGAAACTATTCTTAAACAGGAATCTATATACACAAGAAAGTGTGATATATGTTTGTGCCTAGGGGATTACAGGTTACGTGACAAAAAAATTACATTTCCAGTTATTTTCTCCCTGACAAGTAAGAAGAGTTGTGACCCCAAAACATTTCTGCCTGGAAGGCTGAGCTAGCCTGCCAGAAGCTCCCCAGCCAAGTTTTCCGACCATTTCCATTCTGTCCTCCACACACAGGTCTATTAATAAGCACTCCTTTTTGATGTGTGCTGAGGTATTCAGCATCAGCAGCGCTAACTTCCCAAAGTTTCGCGCAAATCCTAGACCATCACTGCCTCTATCAAAGTAGCTACCGAACCATTTCAGACATTTAATCTTGACTAGAATCTGCTCCCTACTCTTACCTGCTGCTTTCAAGGCAATTAACGCATACATGTGAGAAGGGAATAAGCTAGACCACAGAGGAAGTAAAATAAATAAACCGATTGACAGTCTTTGGCTATAACAAGGAGGGAGGAAGACAAGGCCAAGTCCCTCAAAGAGTAGAGGAGAAGATGGCACCACGTTCCTAGAAATCATGACACTAAGGAAAGGCAGATTGGCAGTCCCTAAGCTCCATTGGGGGCTTATTTCTCAGAGATTTCCCTCCTTCCCTCCTCCCCCCTTTAAGCTGCCCTGCCCTTTGGTTTCTTCTTTAGTTAGGGAGAATCGGCGGCGAAGAAAAACTGAAAGCTGAAGGAAAAAAAGCAAACAGTGCTAGAACTTCATGTTGTACATAACCTGCACATTGCATTTGTAAAAGGGCATGAACAACCTTTCTTTTTTTCTTTTTAAACACACAAAAGAATGACTTATTTGTTCCAGCATGACTTCTACTCTCTCTTTTGTTTGCTTATGCTCAAAAGCATCCACAGTTAGAAGTTAGACAGAAGGCACAAAATCCACCGATTTTATTAATAAAATGGCCGAAATACAAACCAAAGCACTCTAGCACTGCATAATTAGCTCCGATAGAGGCATTTCTAAAAGTACAGAAAGAAAATCTAAACTAACCTTTTCCTTTTTCCCTAGTGAGACCTAAATGTATGTTCTCCCCCTTGCCTCCCTTCTCTGGGGAGCAGCATGGTGTGATAGCATAGGGAATGAGGAGGCTTGTGATGTCCTGATTTCACATTTCTTATTGACATTAATCCTCTGTCAAAAATCCAAGCAGCTCAAAGATTCCTCAAGCAGCTGAAAAATTTAAGAAACTGCATTAATAAGGATTAACCCCATCCTACAACCAACATACCACTTTTCCTAAATCAGCAAATAAGAGTCAAAAAAATGGATGGCTGCAAGGAGAAAATCTTTAACAGTGGAGATGAGGCCAAAAATTTAGTTGCTCTTAACAAACTGCAGAAATGGTCTAAAAGTAAATCAGACAATACGGTAAAGACAACTTCGTACTGAAGAATGGCCACACTGGGTCAGTGCACCCTACCACTGCCATTTGAGACCCCTAGTCCTTCTTTTGGAAAAGACAGTGAGCCACTGATCCCTATCCATCTTCTCCCATGCTACTCATGCCTATAGACCCTGAGTGTACCTACAGTTGTCCCTTTCAGGCTGAAAAGTCCTCAACTACTTGGCCATTCTCTGTACAGATGCTACTGAATTCTGCAGTGGTACAACACTGCTTCGCTTTGTTCTCTGCCCTTTCCTAATAGCTCTACCATTTGGGTTTTGTCCGTTACGGAGCTGGTGTAATCACTTGTTCCTTCGCAGCTCTGCAAGAAGGACCGTGAGGTATAAACCGTGGTCCTTCCTTCTGACAGGCAGGGGCAGTAAATGCCACAGCCACTCCAAAAAAATGCCTTTGGACAGGCTTTATTCCATAAGCAAAGAAAAGGAAGGGGCAGGTACAGCCCACTGAACAAAAAACCCTCTACCCACCCGCAGGCCATGTAGCAGGACGCTCAGTTACCCCAGCCTCCTCGCCTGGGAATGGTTGCTCAGTACCTTTGAGACACCCTGGAGCATCATCAGCCTTCTTGCCCTCTTTGCTGTCCCTCACCTAGTAGGTTGTTAAACTCATCGGTGCAGGCATTTTCCCACTGCCTGCTCACTGCTCTATTTAGAGCCGGACCAGCTGCTCCAACGTATCTTAAAAGGCCTCCATACTCTGCGCTGTGGTTCACACACAGAACATTGTCATACTATTGCAGAAAAGATAAACATCCTATCATGACTGAAAAATGTAAGTATCACAGCTGTAAAGCCTGTTAAGTACGCCACTTTATTCAGGACCAGAAAGCATCAGCTCAAGGACCATGCCCAGTTCTGGGTCTCACGCAAAAAACATGAACAAACTGGAAACAGGCTGTAGGAGAGCTGTGAAAAAGATCTAAGGTCTAGAAAACGTGATCTCTGAGGAAAGCTAGAAAGAAATGAATTTGTTTAGTCTAGAGAAGAGAAAATTGAAAGAGGACATGATAAGCCGTTAAATATTAATGAGGCTGCTGCAAAAGAGAAAGGTAGTATCTCCATATCCCCGGTAAATAGAAGTAGTAGCCGTGGGCTTAAAATGCAGCAAAGGAAACTTAACTTAAACATCAGAAAAAGGCTTCTTATGCTTGGGATTATTACACATGGAAATCTATTGCCTGGACATGGGTTACAGAACCTGCATGAACTACGCTAGTTTCTGATTTTATTGTATTACCTTTAACAACAAGCTTGCATCTATTAAGCATGGGTTAGTCATAGCTGTGCCTACTTTTAAGAAAGAAAATTCAGTAGATGATCTTTTGAAGCTTTGCCCAGGTCTATTTCTTTTAAAACCGTATTCACACTGGGCTAATGTTGCGAGGAGGTGACCAAGTACCCAAGCTACAGTCTGCTGCAGCTGGGAATCAAGAGCTACCCCTCAGATTCCTTAGGATTCTGAAGTACTTACCTTCATACACGGTAATCAAATTTCAGTACAAACACAACTGCAGATAAGCAGCACATGGATTTTGCAAGCCTGTTGCCTGCCAAGACTGCTTTCTGTTTGTACCCTGTACCTTTGTGATAAACAGGAAGACACGTAAAGTTTAACCTTTCTGCAGTCATTAATATCTTGTGCTTACGCACCGCCAAGGCACAAAATCAAAGACTGATTTAATATCAGCTCTGTCCCTCCTGCTAACTGACTATGTTCTGACATGCATGAAGTCTAACAAAGTACCCTGAACAGTTTACCTAGAGTGTCTCTATATAATGGAAATAATCATTACGGGGACTGAAATATTTTGAAAGAAACTGTAAATGTTAAAGACAAAAAGAAATCAGTTTGCCTGCTCCAGCCAAATCCTCAGACTTTCCTACTGATTCTCCAAACGCTTCAGACAAAACACACACATGCACACGCAAAAATAACAAGAAGCTTTTGGTTTAAAGGTTGGCTTCCTTTTGGGAAAAAAAATAAAAAGGCAGAAAAAAAAAAAGCTATAAAATTCAGTCAAGGCAGAAACTTTGTCCTGACCTGCCTCATGGTGCAGCACATAAGACATGCAAAATTTGTCATTGTTCACCGAAGCCTCTAATACCAAAACACGATTATGCAAGGGTGAAAAGCTGACTTCTAGACAGCATAGAATGATGTTAGTTTAAAAACCAGTCTCCTAACATAATTTCAATGTCATAGTTTGTTTTTCATGTGTTATTGTCAAAGATGCAAGATTGAATTACAGCTAGTTTTTCCTACCAAAAGCCAGGTGCAGTGTTCAAGGCCTCTGAGGGAGCACTGAGCCAAACAGATGAGATTACATGGTATTTGGAAACATGATGAAGGTGAGCAAAAGCAGACTGTAATTACTGCCTGAGTTTTCAAAGCCTTCTGTGCAAATAAAAAATGAGATGAGGAGGGAAGGAGAAAGGGTCCAATCCTTCCCCCTAGCTGAAAGAGTCAGCTCACATGGAAGATGCCAGCCAGCAGCTCTGCCAGTTGGCCAAAGTTTAGCACAGTTATGTTCTGCTCACATTCCACTGGAACAGGAAGGAGATTGCTGTTTCTAATGAAAAAGAATAGGACAGCAGTCATCTAGGCTAATTGCTGCCGTGCAACATTGCACTCCCAAAAGGCAGGGAATCTGATTTTTCTGGTGAAGATCTAACATACATTCCAGAAGACTGCAGATGACGGGCACAGCTTCCATCACTGACCTCTTGTCTTTTGTCATAGATACTAATTAACCAGTCCGTTAAAACGCAGTGACTGAACTTTGTTTTTATAAAGCCATCTTACTGTTCTCTCTATTCTACTTGCAGGGGAAAGTTAATCCACAGCTGTGCCATTGCCAGCAATGCTCCCCGCCCACTGCTCATTCCCGCTGCCCTCAGCACGTTGGACTGTCCTGGGCTGCCGGCAGTCTTATGGTAGAGCACATCACATTGCACTTCACTGTTTCAAAAGCCTCTGATCTTGTTTCCTCCTACCACGTTATTTAATGTACATATCTATCTTAAGGTTATCCTACTGTATCAGAGCAATTTTCATATTTGAAAGCATTGAAGGGAATAGTGAAATCATTAGTGGCCTTCATAACAAGTAATAATGCCACTGCAGAAGGAGCCTGGAACACTTAATTCTTCCATCTAGAACGAACAGCACATATAGGTTTTGTGCATGTACATCAAGAAAGCTGAAAAGAAATTGGTACATATGTAGAGAATAGGACAATGATGAAAAAGAGCCTTCAACCATCAGCTAAACCAAAAATGCACGTATTGTTCAGCACAGCCAAGCACAAGCACAGAACAGATGCGACTGCTCTGTCTACGTACAGCACAGGGGATGCAGCAAGGAAGGAAAAGAGCTATTGAAGCTAACGAACAAATAGACACAGAAGACAAATGAGTATGACCTGATCATGATACAGCCAGCTGAAGATGAAAATAAGGTTACTAATGTTTAAAATGGGTAGGCTCCAAAACAGCCTTGTGATGGAAGCCGAGGAAGACAGGGAAGTCCAAAACAAATTACTTGAGGTGAAGCTTGGTCATTTAATGAAAGGGGTTGCATGATTTGGTGTCTGCACAGGCAGGGGACTGGACTTTGTAATTCATTTGGTTCCTGAATGCCTGATGTGCCTTCACCTCTGGCACATTGCTCTTATCCAGGTAAAAAATCTGCTTGGAGCAAAAATTTCCTGCGTAAGTCTTACTAGAGTGAGGATGCTGGCAGAAGAAATGTCAATGTTTCAAGCATCGTTACTGAAACAGATGGGTTGTTCTGAGAGAGAATAGTCTTGATTTTTTCAAGGCTCGTTTTCTTCCAGAATGATCAATGCCATTTCAGAACCTAGACAAAAAATTCCTTTTAAGATGATATGGAAATAATTAATCTGTTGCGAAGTACACACCATGGCATTAACAGAGGTATTGTCAGCTCTTCTGATTTTCTTACGTGGAGTCCAATATTCTGAAAAGTTCTACGGGACCCAGTTCCTCGTATCACACTCCTGGGAGAATCTCAGTTTTCATGTTAAAAAAACCCAAACCCCAAACAAATAAAAAATACTTTCCTAGCCTTATAGTTGGAAATGAGACCTCAATAACTAACAAAGGCTCAGAAACCTGAGGAAAAATAAAAAGAAACCATTATTTTCAAACTGCACGCATTTTCTGTCCTGACTCATTAATACTGAATATTTGTAGGTTGCAATTCTCATCAGTGCAACTCCCAACAGTGACTTTAAGGTGTTCCAGAGAAAGCCTCCCCAATGAAAATGCAGGCAGAGGACAAGCCTGCTCTCAGACACAAACAGGAAATGAAAGCAAAACAATAAAAGCAAGGGGAAAAAAGTCTGTAGAAGCTATTGCACCAATACTTGCCTACAGCACACAAGACAGGCAGATAATTAAATGCAAAGAAACACAGACAAGAAGTAAATTGTTCAGCTTCTTTGTACACTGTATGAATTGATGCTCAAAGACAATCACACGGATAGTCCATTGCGATATTTCTTAGAATTTTTTTGTCAGTATTTTCAAAAGATTTTTTTTCAAGTCATCACAATCTGGGTTTGACATAAAAAACTGGCATAGCAGTGACAATATCAAATCAAGTCTACAGTTTTGTTGAGAAAACAGGAAGATATGAACTAGAAACAAGAACGAACTCTGCCGCGAAAACAAGAAGGGACTGAAAGCATGGGAGATGCTGAGCAAGCAGAGCTCTCTCTTAACATTTTGAAATTGGACAAGGCTTTTTGGTTGGAATCCATGTCATCGTCTGCACCATTCAGAAGGTGGACATCCTAACTAAAAAAACAGCGAGGGTGGAAATGTTCTCCATTGCACAAATTCCTAATGCCTAAGCAATTTACCTTGGCATGCTCCTTCTTGTAGGAAGTTGTTCAAGAAACAGTTGTGTGATTTTCAAGCTTGCCTAGTAGTCAAAGCAGTGTAATTCATCTGACCACAGAATAAGTTTTTTTCCTTCTATTAAGTGAAACAGGATAATATAGCTTTAGGTGCCATCTCCCAGGTACAGCCACCTGATGTGCATTTGTACAATGTATTAAAAAAAAAAAAATCACTAATATCAGAATAATATCACTTACTGAGAAACAGTTACAGATAGATTACAAAGCTGCTATTAATGAGATTCAGATCAATCCCGACGGGAAAAATTCCAGATGCGTTTCTGTTACTCTGCTGCACAATAGACTTCACATTGTAGTGCAGGACGAACTGGGGGCAGCCAGTTGTTACTATTTAAGGTTCAGACAGAGGCTTTTTCTTCCCTTAACCAGATGCAAAAACCTCCAAGGATTTTTGCATCTCACAGGCTCAGGCTGGGAGCCTAGACAAAAAAAGGCCAAAACATGCACCCCAGGTGGAAAGGGTGTTTTCAGAGGGGGCTTCTCCCCCCAGGTGCCTGTGCCAGCAGGTCCCTCTGTAACGAGAGAATGGCTGATATGGGAGAGATGGACCCTGTGCCCAGTTTCATGTAATTCTCTGTCTCCTCTGTCACCTTATTAATTCCAGCCCTTAGCCTAAGAGTTATCTGTAAAGCAACATGCATTAAAATCTTCCAGATAATATCAGCACTGTTTAATATAAGCCTCTCTCCTTTGGTCCCATGGTTTTTAAAATAAACAAGTATTTTAACAAAACAAGGGTAAGATACTGAGCTTGTAAAACCTCTTTCCGGGTACTGCTTCCAGAGATAAGGCATAGAGACTGGACATTGAAGAAAGTTTCCATGTAAGAGGCCACCTGACAAAACCAAAAGGATTTACTGACTCAAGGAGCAAGTGGGTGCTGTGGAGAAAACTGCAAACAGTAGACAGCACAGAGAGCTATATAATTTCTTCATCATCCCACACAGTAAGTGTCTGGCTTGAGTTAGAGATTAGGCAGGGAAGAAGAGACTGGAGGTGCCACTTGAGTGCTCTGACAAAGAAAAGAACCATGAACCATGCTGACCTCTCCTGTCCTACTTGCAACACAGGTGCAAATAACAAGACCTATCCTTCCAGCCAGCACACTTACTGGCATCCTCCGACCAGGGTCCTGTGCTCTCTTGTGTCCCCAAGTCAAAGTTGAACATGCATCTGGCAACAGACTGTGCAACAACGGCACCCATGGCAGTAACTTCAAAGGACTCTGCTCCGAGGCTTGACAGATACCTGAAGCACAAGGTAAGTTCTTAAAAGCCTGGTCTCCAACATGCTGTAAATCTTTTGGAGGAACCCATATCCTCCCTGCCTCACTAATCAAAGCAGAGGGACTCTCCCAGTTATTCTTCTTGCACCACCTGAAGGATGGTACAACAGTCCTCCCCGTTCCAGGAATGGAGCTTTTCAATGAGATAGTTCATTTCAACAAGTTCCCACAAGAAAAGCCAGTAGAAAAAAGGATGCTGCTGGTTTATGCATTTGAGATTTATGTAAGTCACTGAAATAAATACTAAATATTATTAGCTACGAAAGGAAATGGTTATAGTGAAGAGGAGGGGATAAAAAACCCACACAAATATGCCTTCTCTTTCAGTACCCTTGATAAAGAAAGCACTTTTCCTACAGCTGTGGGAAAGAAAACAAGACTTAACAGTGAAAGTTGAAGTTACACGTCTTTTGGCTGTTATCAAAGGGAGCTATAGCACATGGACAAAATGCAGTCCGAGTGATCCCAAGTTCCAAACCAAAGAAATGCTGCAGGCATATTCATCATCGGCATTTGTATTCACTCCAGAATATTACAAAGAGCAGTGAACACTTGCTGATCCACTACTTTTGTCCCAGTAGCAACCTTTAATTGCGTGAACTGCGTTCAGCCTTTATAGAAAGCATCAATAAGTTCACTCCCATCGTCGATAGTCTCCCACTGACCCCCTCAGGCAACCCAGTATTAAGTCGTTGCAGAGTGCAGCGCTGCTAGTTGACACAGAAATCCTGCCACACCTGGGAGTTTGCCATACCCTTACTGAGTAGGTGGAACAAAGTACAGAGAGTGACCTTGTAACCCAGCATCTCCACGGATCCATCAGGGAGCCTCAAAAGAAGTCACTTACTCTCCGCCTCAGCCTGGAATTCAGTCTATTCACTGTATTTTCTTTGCATCATCCGGTTTTGGTTTATTTTCTCATTCTTTTGTTTGCCCACCTATGTTTGTCTAACCACTTAGATGTCCTACACAACCATTACAGTATTCAAGCGCTCCACAAACAATTGCTTAGAATTTACATCTGTCATGGAGAAGGTGTTCATGTTTTCATTCCATTTCTTGAAAGTTTTAAAACTAATTCCATGAAGCTATTAAACTTTTCACTCCAGACATTTTGGAAGTAGACATGCTCGGTGTGACAGTGCAAAAAATCTCTCCGTTACAATGACAAATTGCAGTCATTTTGTTCTCGTTTAATCTTACTTTTAACAAAACAATCACTTTGGTAAGAAAAACTGGAAAAAGTCATGAAAGCTCACAGCCTAAAAAGTGAAAGCTTTGGAATGCACTGGCAAAAGAAAACAAAGACCATAATATAAATAATGAGTAATCTTAATCACCAGCTATTTCTAATATCTTACTGTCTTAAGTACTTCTACCCTCCAATAAATCAACACTTAGTCACTTCTTTGAACTTACTGAAGTACAATAGAAGAAATAACAAGAAAGCTGGTTCAAGCTACCAAATAAAGTTCCTTAAAAATAATAATAATAATAATTTATTATTCAAAGCTGTAATAAAATCCCAGAAAACATTTTGACTGCCCTTCCAAATTTTTCCCAAATAGTTATTTTTCTAAAAACAATTTCCCTATATTAGTTTAGAGTAGTTTAAAAAAAGTTAAAGCCCACAACCCCATCTAATTCACGATACTCTTCATTTCCCTATCTAAACAGAAATTAGGGCTACTTTAGCCGAGTATCCCTTGATCTCAGTGACAAGCGAAGCACCAGATTTTCATTATCCAGCAAAACAGCAATGCTGCTGGCTGCAAGGAGAACTTCCCACAAGTATTTATGGGTGCTCTTTGGGCAAGTGCTCAAACAGACTCCAAACAGAAAACAGTAGAATATCATCCCACATCACTCTCTCCACCTCTGCTCAGCCCTCCTGAATTCTACCTTTCCTTTCCGTTGGACATTTTGCTTTTCCTGAGTTGCAGACTAAGTGTACTTGGCAGTGAAGTTTACAAGCAACACAACTGTAAAACCTGCAGATTCTCACATCAATACTGTGTAAACATCACTGTCTAAACTTAAGCCTACAAATGACTGAAGAAAAGATTTTCAGAGACGATCAGCACTTTGTTGAATTCAACAGAAACTGTATAGTAACCCATCTTCTGAACAAATCAGGTCACTCATGTTACCATACTTATCTTCTGGTAATTACTTCTGATTATTCCCAGTGCACATTCTTCCACCGCAGCAGCCTGATACATGCTCTGCAGCAATGGTTTTCATTTTAATATCTTGGCCAGTCATGAAGTGAATCAAATCGACAGCCCCTCTGGTGATACCAAGCTTTAGAGGCAACAAAATAGGTCCACTCCCGCCAACTTTTATCAGCTAACCTTTGAAAAATGGCATCCCTAGTTACAGGAATTAGTATCTCCCATACTGAGAATAGGGATTAGGAGTGAAAACACAAGAGCAGCTCTAGTAGAAATAAGAATAGGCTGATGTGCAGCAGCATCAACAAATTGCTTCCAAACCTGGCCGTGGCCAGCACAGCTTTGGAGAACCTGTAACAGTTAGTGTGAGTTTTTGTTCCATGGCTACTTATTTCTTCTTTCAATATCAAGAGTGTGCTTAATGCTGCAAAGCACAAATCTGAACAAACCTTGCCTGCTCTGCTTACTGTTATCACCCACTGAAAGCTACCATGGACATTTCTTGAAAGACACATGAAGAGCCTGGACTCCGAGGGCAGCGATCTCGAGGCACTGAGCTGTGCAGCGTTAACCATCAACACTAACCCCAGAACAGAGGCACGGGGATCAGAGATGTGTGCTTTCTTGGTAATTACAGTTACTGCATCAGAATCGGTGGTCTCTGAGGAAGGGAAAAAAAGCGTCGCTTGATTTTTAGCTTGGGATTATTTTTTTAAGAATTCATCGGTTTGCTTGCCCAGCAGTAAGGAAAATCCTACCTAAGGATGCAAGTGAGACTGCGCTGGGTCAGATCAGAGTTCAAAATCTCTTTTCCAAAAATGGCAATAAATGGATGTCCAAGGTAAAGCAAGAACAGGGCAAAGAGATAAAATATTTCCTCCCTAACATTCACACAGCTTTCAAACATTTTCAGCTGAGTGGATTTCCTGAGCTTGATGTGGTTTGTCTAATCAGCAACCCCCCTTTCCCTCCCAGCAATGGATCTCTCCTCCAAATGTTTGTCCAGACTCCCCTGGAATTAGTACAGACATTTTGCAGCCGTCACATGCTTCAGCACAGAGTTGCTCAGGTATATGACCTGCTGTATGAAGAACTGAATCTTTTTTGTTCTGATGCATGGAAGTAGAAACACATTATGCAGAAAGACTGTATCATGTTTTTTCCCTTCTACCTTTCTTCCCTGTAGTAAAAGCCAAGGGAGAGTTCAGTGCAGCTCAGCCAGAAGACCCACCACAGAAGATCAGATCTCCCTCTGCTCTCTTGCTTCCTTCCCCTCAGACACTAACAGGGACATATGTTTTTATCCCATTTGTAACATATCCAGCTGCCTCAGCAATCACATCACCTCCTAATTCTCAATCCCCCTTTGCCCTCAAGGTCTTCCCTTATTCTGCCTTTGGGATTTTATGTTACCGAGCTTCAAGAAGTTATGTTTCACGCAGCTCTCTCTGGGAAGCACACTCTATCTTTGTGCAGTAGAAGCCTTTAAATCCATTTCTTATGTTCCTTATGCGTTCCTCAGACTGTATCTCCCAAAGCTCTCAACTGGCTTCCCTGGTGTCTACCTCAAGCTGCTTGCTCTCACCTACTAGGTGAGCAACTACCGCTTTTTGGCCTGGCAGACCACTCAGCAACTTTTAAGACTGGGGAGTACTGCAGGCAGTAGTCCCTCTCCCACGACGTAAGGAGTCAAGCCTCCTCCTGTGTTCACACAGGACAGCTTTCCCGAAGATGTTTGGTAGCTGTAGATGGCTGGGGAGTTTCAGATTTATTACATACAACTGAAAAATCTCTCTCTGCACAATGTAGCTCCCGACAGGAGCACCAGAAATGAAGCGTCTGTAAAGGACTGAAGGGCCATACACGTACAATGAGCCCCAGCTGCTTTCTGGGAAAGAGCACACAGGCACAGAAACCATGGCACGCTCAGCAAGTGGCCTGGGCTTCCAGCTGGTGAGGAACACGAAGTCACTACGTCCACAGACTGCACTGAACAAGAAGCGGCAGTTATGGCAGCTATCAACTGCTTCAAGGAGATCCTCTCTTGCACTTTTGAGCTGGCCAGTGTTCTTCAGCAGCTGCACGCAAGGAGTAAAACACTAGCTTTCAAAAAGACATATTTCATAAGGAGATGAGGTCTATCCAGGCACAAATGACAAACAGCTACATTACTCCCCTTTACCCACTAGCTAGCGTGGGAATAAAGCTCAGACACAGGAAAACTGCCTCTGTAGCAATGTCCTGCAGCTGTCAAAGAGTTGGCATGCAAAGAAGTCAGGCACAGGAAGAAGAGAAGTGCTGCTGCAACCCTGGCCAACTGAGCAATTTCAGCGTCTCAGCATGACAGCACAAAAGTAGGTGACCATAGAGACACTCTCCCATTCCACTTTCTGTACAGCTTTGCCTTGGACATTCACATGTGGTCTCTCCTGACCTGCGGGAAGTACAGCAATGTGTATGCTTTGATCCAGCAATACTGACTTAAGATCCAGTCTTGTGTGGGAAGCATTGATGAATTACCTCTGGTAGACACTAAAATCACTCAACCAATTAACTGAGATTAGATTAGCTAGTAGGTTTGGAAAAATGCTACGAATAAGATGTGTGCAGCCACACATGTTTTTACTCACTTACATGACAGTAAGACATGTATTACTTCAAGCATCAAGGCTACACCAAATCAGATAAGCAATCCCATCTAAAACAAAAAACAGCAACATACTTCCCACAAAAGTAAAATAACTTTGTACTAAGCCACAGTGGAGTAAACCAACCAGAGATACAGTTTCTTCCCAACCCCGATTAGCTTCAAAATCAATGCCTTAAAGAGCAAGAATTCACATTCTTACGTTTTAAAAAAATCTACTGTTACTATAGCCGTTTTATTACTTGTATTAGTATGTGATGATGCATTTCTTATTCAGATCCTGTCTCGGTAAAGTTGATAAGGTTAGACCAGTTTGAAACATAGTCTATTTCCATTTAACTGAGAGCCAAGAAGGGTTAATATTGATGCAGTTTACTACTTTTCTGCCATTCACTAAATTGCACACACCTATGGTATTTTGTCTGCAAACTAAACACATCACATTTTTGCTCATACAGAACCCATCCTTCCTAGAGAGACAGGCTACAGTTTTATTTTGGAGTAGATCGGAAAGCAGGTCTGAAGTAGGTGTGCAGACACGCAGGTCTTCTCTACCACTACCTCTTCTCAGCAAGGAGTAAAAGAGGAAGAGCAGAGGACCAAGGCCTGAGCTCTGTGGGCCTCCTCCTAGAGGAAGCTGGACAGAGCTGGGTGTGAAAGAGCTTCTGAAGGACCTGTGACGGAGTGCTGCAGTGAGACAACAAGAAAGGAGACAAACAAGTAAGGGAAAAACAACATTTTGAGAAGAGCCATCTTGACGGTGGTAAAGGCTGTTGGCTGGAACAACCTAAAAGACTACCAGTTTTAAGCAATCACTTGTCACATTGCTTCTTCCACCCCCTCCTGTAAAGTCACATCACATCAGCTCATCTCCAGGAGCTGCCTGAAACACTGCCTACACACCGCAGTTCCTGCGGATCTGATGATATTCACCAAACTACTGCTGCATCAAGGCAGTTCCTGCTGGACCACATCTCAGTGGCACTGAATGTCATGCCAAAATTTGCTCCTCCAGGTAAGGAAAAGAAGAGAAGCTTAGGAGACAGGGAACGAGGGCCACAGCTGGGAAAAGTAGAAGGCACTGGAAAAGTGCAGTGGGGAAAATGTGCTCATGGTGTTAAGGGGTGTGGGATCAGGATGCAGGTCTGTGCAGGTCACGGAATACAACAGGGGAGAATAGAGAGTTGCCAGAGTATGGTACAGTGACACGGGAGGCTGGACAGTGGTTTGTGATTTGAAGAACTAAGAAGATGTAACAAGGGAAGTGGTAAACGCAGGATTACATAGACCACGGGACAGGCTCTCTGGTGACTGGGACTAGAGAATTCACTTTTTAAAACCATATTTCAGTGTCACACCTCTAAATTCCGCTTGGAACCCATCTGAGACCACCCTTGCAGCTTAGCAGTGAAGAAGTCAAAGTCTCTGCCTGTGAAGAAGCCACCGGAACCTCTGTCTAGAAGTTTCCAGGGGCCTTTCAAAAGGTGTGAGCTATACTGGAAACAACCTAGGATGGAACTGGAGGAGAGAAGCTCAAGGACATGACTGGAGTGTTATCCTTGACCACAGAGACGAAGGGAGGAGGGCAATCACTACTGCAATGGGATAAAAGACAAGTATTCTCCAAGGTGGAGAAGTAAACTCTTCAGATCCTAAAGTATTGTAAGGGAGCAGGCAAGCAAGCAGAAGAGCAGAAATGTCAGGAAAAGACCTGACAAGGAATGAGAAAAAATTGCAGAAGAGGAAAAGAAAGCACGTTAGGGGATGAGAAGGCAAAAACGTTGTGCTGAATATTGTCATTCTCTCTCATTTGGAGTGGGGAGCAGTGAGACTATGGGCAACAAATGCTGAAGAGGGCTCGAGGGCAAGTCACACACAACAAAGCCTTTATCTCTGTGGCCATGGCGGGTGGTTAGAGCAGTTTCACTAGGAAGAGTACAAAACCATAGGAAGGAAGAATCCATTTGTAACACAGGAGAGGTGAGACTGGTCCCAGATTTCCGGCAGGGTAAGAACAGCAGTACACTGTGGGGTGAGCCAGGGTAGACCTGGTGGAAGACAAGAGAGGCAAAGGAATAAGTAGCAAGTAAAAAGAGGACAGAGAGAACAAAACACCTGTCAATGGAGGAAAAGAAGTGGATATAAGGTAATATAAGGAGAGCAAAGGAGTTGTCATAAGTGATGCAACAGGTCACAGAAAAAAAAGGGCAATGAATTGTGCGATTTGAGCCACTATGTACATAGTAAAACTTCAACTAGGTTCACACTGCATGAATTTTCAGTTATAGGAGTTGTGCTGGTCTGTGTCATACCGTGGTCATCTAAATGTTTAGAAGTCTATTTTTAATATTCCTTTTAAAGAGTTTTCCTGGTAAGCAAGTTTATTGTGTTGTGGTTTCTCAAGTCCCTCTGCAAGTTTAGGTAATATATTTGCTCCTTCCATTCCTGCAGTTGAAAGTCTGATTTTAATGAGAGATTGCACGTTTTGGTTAGCAGCTCAATCATTACATTCTTAAGCCTCTTTAAAATTCCTAGATGTATACAGTCCAGGACGGGTGATTTAGCACTCATTAGTTTAGCAGTGAGAGAGACCAGAGACACTGCTTCAGAGAGATTTTAGTGTTCTGAAGTTGGTTCCTAAGCATACGGGACTTGAAAGCAAAAAGATAGGAGGGCAGATTTACAAACCCGCAACACAGAGGAGAGCTAAGGCTTGAATCAGATACAGTCTGTCCTCCACCTCCTTCCTGTCTGTACAAATGAAAACAAAATGCCTCTATTTAAACTAACTTTCAAAAAATACTTGCTGCTACTATGGGCAGAAGCATGAAGAAGAATAAGCCCTCCAACTAGTTTTAGTGATAGCTTCCATGGTACTCTACCTCTTGATCAGCGGGGTTCTTTTTACATGATTAGCAAGGGTGTAATTAAGGAAACCGAAGGAAGAAAGGTAACCCAAAGATGAATGAGGCCTTTATTCAAGGTATCTCTGAGAAGGAGCAGAGACTGTAAGACAAGAAAAGATGAGGGTCCTGGTGGGCAAGTTGAACATGAGCCATCATTGAGCCCTTGAGGCAAAGGCAGCCATCCCGGGCTGCACGAGGCAGAGGGCTGCCAGCAGGACAAGAGAGGGGACCCTTCCCCTCAGCCCAGCACTGGGGAGGCACTGCTGGAGGGCTGGGTCCAGAGCTGGGCTCCCCACTGCAAGAGAGACATGGACATGTTGGAGCAAGTCCAACGAGCTCAGATGATTAAGGGACTGGAGGATCTGCCATATAAGGGATGTGGTTTAGTAGGCATGGAGGTGTTGGGTTGACAGCTGGACTAGATGATCCTGGAGGTCTTTTCCAACCTTAATGATTCTATGATTCTGTAAGGGGAGGCTGAGAGAGCTGGGATTGTTTGGCCTTGAGCAGAGAAGGCTCAGGGGGCTGTCATCAATGTGGGGGCAATCAAGAAGGCAGAGAGACTCTTCTCAGTGGTGCCCAATGTACAGGGCAATAGGAAAAAAATTGAAATACAAGAAATTCCATTCAAAATAAGAAAAACAACTTTTACTGCAACAATGGACAAACGCAGGAACAGGTTGTCCAGAGAGGTTGTGGAGTCTCCATGGGTGGAGATACTCAAATACAGCTGAACATAGCCCTGAGCAACCTGTCCCAGGTGACCCTGCTTTGAGCACAGAGGTTGGACTAGACCATCTCCAGAGGTCCCTGCCCACCACACCTAGTCACTGATTCTGTGATCCTTCTCCCCACGGAGCAAGGAACATTAAAGTTGCGAGAGCTCAAATCCTATCCAGGTCAAATCTCAGAAACAAGGGTCTGCTAAAACTCCATTTTATACAAATGTTGTAATTCTTGCTGACCTCAATCAGCCTAATCATGTGATAAGATTACAAAATGAAAAAAAGGCATTTAATTTGATCAATACCAGTAGCTATTCCACTGACCTAATGCTTGGCCAGAGAGAGCTTGTGAAAACTGGATGAATGCACATGACTACAGGATTTCATCCTCTGGAAATCACAGCTTAAATTTGCCATTCAACAAAACTGGAAATCTGTAGCTTTAATGTCACCCCATTGCTAATAGGCCTATTTACCTGGCATAAAACACACAAAGATAATTTGACCAATCGAGGCATGTGTTTAAGTGTAAATCCCTAGACTTTTACTCTGAGCTGAGCTGCCCGTACAAATTTGACGCCTCCTGCAGAATAGATATAAGGAAAGCAATGAACTAATCCTTTCGGTTGAAGGGATGAAGAAGAGAAATGAAGGGATGAAGAAGAGAAAAAGAGAAAATGCTGAAGAAGAGAAATTAATTAACCAAAATGGGGAAGTGTGAGTCTCAGTATTTGCAGTTTAGTCAAAGGTCTCCTAAGTATGCAAATGCCCAATGTCTACCCACACCATTTAACACCTTTGCAGTTTTAAGTGAAGTGCTAGGACTAATAAATAAGTTAAAATCAGAGCTCTGTGAAACAATGGGGAACTGTATCGGGAGACTCAGGACTATCATACAGCCAGCAGTGCTGCTGCAGGCAAGGACGAAAGGACAGTGACAGAGAAGAGATTAAAAGAACAACAAAGCCCAGCACGTCCAGCAAGCGTGCACATTATGGCATTGCTGCAAAATGTTAAGTTGTGTTGTAAAGGAAATGGATAGTAAAAGTGACAACTACTCCTCCGTAATGTTTTGATTTTTTTTTAAGCTACTTTTCAGCACAGTCCTCTGACAACCTACAGAAACTGTGCAACTTATAAACTAATATAAACTTATAAACTTGTACAACTAGTAAGTATAAATAGGGAAACTGCTTCACTTTTGTCCTCAAGTCAAATTAATAATTCAACAATCTGTCAATTCCTCTATCCGTCGCAGCTCCCAGTAACCTTATGAAACATGTAGCGATTAGCAGAGAGGTCAGAAATTTGTAAATGATGCAGCTCAGCCATGTGACCTGGTTTCATAATTTGTACCCATGACCTATCATGAACAAAGCAGGACATCTCCTGAATCCAAACACACCATGGGAGCAATAGGGACTTCTGTTTATCTGACCTGAGGTTTCATTTCTACATCATTTCAGCATCCAGCCAGCTGATCTGACAAAAGGTGTTAAGCAAGAGACTAGAGAAAAGAAGTATCAGTCAGCACCTGGGTTACACTGGCAGCTAGATGGCAGGTTTTATTCTCCAGAAGGCAGGTTTTATTCTCCAGAAGTACTACCAAAGCCTGAGTCCAAAAAGGTCTTAGAGGCCAGAGCCTCCCAGGCATGAAAGAGCCTGTGGACACCCAAAAAGTGGGGAGCTCACTTAGGACTGTAACAACCCCAGGCAGAATCCTTCCGATGAAGCCAAGGTTCCTGACAACACAAACACTGCGTTTCAGTGATTCAGCAAAGGCTGTCAAACCCACGAACCGCTGCTGCTTCTGTAATTCACAGGGCACGGAACTGCCCTTCATCCAGAGATTTGCTCCTCCTGCTACAGCAGGCCCTGTTATCTTCTTCCAGAAGCACCTTAGCCTGCTCAGCCCTTGCTTTATCTTTCCCTATCCGAATGAAGGAGGAAGAAAAGCTGAAGTTAATCCTTTGCCTGCTCGTGAAGTAGAGACCAAGTCTGTTACATTTCTTCCTAAGCCATCTACAATTTTCTTGGACTATTTTCTCTTGAATACTCCTATGACAAGACTGACTTGGAAATTATTTTGAGATAAGTTTTATCAGAACAGTTCAACCATTACTCTGTTACATCATTTGAAGGGATGGGCAGCATGAAGGATGCCTTTCCATCTCCACGTGAAATTTTGTGCTTTAGTAACTTTCAGTGACTGAGGTCAACATTTTCAAAATAGGATCCCCAGAGTTCAGTTTCTAAGTCAATTTAAGTAAAATAAGTCTAAAAAACTTTGGCCTAGATTTCAGAGGTATTGAATGCATTCAGCCCTTACAACTCTCTAGCATATAAAGCTAAAAAAAAAATATCAGTCTTTAAGGTACCTAAAACATGGATATAGACTAAACTTTGGAAATGTTGGTTTAAAGTCAAAGATTTGAAACTGATCACAAAAGAAACCAGAGTCAGCTTGTGAAAATATTTTCTGTGCATTTTTTCTTAGCACATTTATGCCACAACAGTGTAAAGCATCATGCACACAGCAAAGAATTACTGAGTTATGGCTTCACTGGGCACATTCTTCTCTCTCTTTTTAAATACATTTTAAAAACTAACATTAATATTACATTGCAGTGGGATCCATGCCCACAAACATCCCTTTTTTGAAGCATAATCCATAATGGATGCACTTTTAATAAGCGCCTTCGACATTGTGGAAATACCACCAGAAGTACTAATGGACTACTAAATATCCGCTATGAAATACACTGACTGCTTCCACATAGCTGTGGTAACGCTTATTTTTGTACATCATTCCTAGTGCTTGCACGAGTGTGACACAGGCACTTTGAATATTGCTCTGGTACCTCAGCTGGCTTCCTTCCTTCTATAACTGCTTTTTACAGCACTTGCAAGAGACGTGCTCCTTAGAAAGAAATGAAAAGAAATCTATACTGTTCTGTGGCACAGGTCCCAGCAGGCAGAGCTCTTATGCTTGTAATTGAATTATTCTAGCTTCCTCTTCAGTCTTCCAGATACCAAGCTACAGACATAACTACCAGGCTTTTTTTTTTTTTTTATTACCCCCTCACTGTAGGCAAACCAAGACAGTAAACTCAGAGTTGCATCAATTAAACTCAGATGGTACAAACAAGCACTGCAGACAACACTGACAAACCACACTAAATTAGCACCTTACAAGAAATCCCATTATTAGTCTTTTCAATTTCCACCTAGTTCCAAAGCAGAGGACTAAAACGCTATGCTTAACTGACACAGGCGAGAAGAAAACCTCTTCTCTTTCCCTGTGGCCAAAATGCTTTGCAGTTGCCTGCAAATTGAAAGACAACAAAGTAAGAGCTTCTCTTCCCTCCTCATCAGCATAATTCAGAGCATCTGTAAATGAAAATTGTAAGAAGAAATAGCAAAGGCAGCAAAGGAGTCAACATTTAGAAATTTCCCATGGGGCTGATCCTTGACATTTACAGCCCCTATTATATTAGTACTATGGTCACATTACAATGATTTCCATCACTGTTGTGCATTTTTGTTATTCGTTAATAAAACGTGGTTTTACTCTTCCACAATGCACAGAGTTGTCCTTCAGGATGGTCACAATGCATCAGATAGACTCCACCTCCCTCCAATTAATGAACACAACTGAGAAATACAACATAAAAACCGATGGATGTTCTAATCTAACCTACCTTGAGGTCAGAGACCTTACAGCACGTCCACGTTGTGTAACACGACATTGTGCAAGGACCTCAAGCTACTGCCGAGACAACCTGGCACACAAGCACAGCGGCACACCACGCCGAGGTACGAGCTTGGTCCCAAAAGCAGCAGAGCCATGTCAGAGAGAGTAAAGCTACGCACGAGGCCTACGAGCTACGGCACAAGAGCCACAGATGAGCTCCTCCTCCTTCCAAAGGCACGTTCATCTCCACCATTTCATGCCTAATGTATGCACTATATAACATGCTGCTCAAACTTACCACATTCAAACTCGCAGGGTAAGTTTGTGGCAACATCTGGCAGACAAAGAGTATGCAATTCAAATCGAGTTTCTTTTCCTTCTGCCAGACAGATGAGCTCTCTTCTGCCTCATCTTGTTTTTCTCCCTAGTCTCAGGTACCCAGATACAAGGATTAAGTAATTCTGAATATTTTACAGGAACATATCATCTCATAATTCATCTTTGCAATTAAATCCACTATAGGCTTGCAAACAGCTTGTATGAACTGTCAGAATGTTCCCAGATTTGCTTGGAAAGGCAAAAGGATTTTACATTTAACTCAGCTAACAATTAAGTGGTTGGCAGTAACTGTCCGCAGCGTCCTGCATAGTCCAATAAGCCTGAATTTAATAGAGTGGAAAAGAGAGAGTTAGTGAAAGGAGGCAGATCTTGTCACTGAAAGTCTGACAAATGAGGAGGATGAACTTAACAGCAGTTTTACAAGAGACTAAAAGGAGCACTGCAAGTGTAAACAAGAAGAGAAAGAAGCACATTACTGTAATAATACTAAAAAGAGAAAGTCCCAGCTCAGGGCTCAGCTATGTGAAGAGGAGGCAGCTTGACGTTTTTTGTAGATCAATTTTGGAGCAGAATCCCATGGGTTATGCCTCTACATGGGTATACTATTTGGGCTACATTTAGCAATTGGGTCTTGTTATTTAGCAACACAGATGCAGGACTTGCTGATTCATACAAGCCAACCCAGAACACAAAGTGTTTGGGTTCTCTTTTCCTGTTAAAGTCTTTGTTATTTACTGCCTGCAAGATTGCACTGAAGTTCCAGCCAAAACTCATTTCTGCTGTTTCCAATGTACATTCCAAACACAGAAAACATGGCACCACATCAAATGTTAAAGGAAGATCATTATCATCCAGCTGCCAAACAGTTCCTACAGGTTCAGCGACAGAGAGTAACACCAATCATGAACAGCGGTTCACCAGAATGAGCTGACAAGTGTTTTCACACTTGTAGTATCACACTATAGTATCACAGCATAGCCGCAGACATGGTGGTCTGCAGGAAAAATAGAAGATTTTACCATGGAAGGAAAAGGATAGATAAGGCAGCGGCTCATAACGCTGGGGCTACCCAGAGAGGACGCATGCAGAACTGCAGAACAGGCAGAAAGACTCAGCACAGAAAGGGCAGAATAATCTTTTGCCAGCAGAACAATCCAGTAGCCTCCAGGAATGTTACTCACAACGTTAATGACGGCAGAGCCTGAGGACCAAAGCTGAGGTCCTATTGTGCTATGCAGCATAAAACCACTGACCAGCCCATGCAAAAACGTCTGTCATTCATTTAGACAGATAAGGGAAAGGCAACACAAATCTCACAAGCAGAGGGAACTACACAATGGCAATAGTTATTTTAGCTCCAGAATTTGAGAAACGGATTTAGGTCAGAACAACATGGCACAGTATGAAGAAACTAAGGCAATACTACAAGGATAATTTTAATGAAATACTGTAATTTAAGAAAACCTGGAAAGTTCTAAGGCAGCTGTAGGCAACAGAGCCAGGAAGGTCTTAGAATACAGATGTAAATGAGTCAGTTCAGTAATTTGGCAAATTTAAGGAAGTTCAGACTGAAAAGCTGAAAAGAATTCCACAGTCCAATCACCTTCAGGATTTGTTTGAATTTCTTGTACCTATTTAGCTGTTGCTGCTTTTTAAACTTTCCTAAACCCAAGGTGACCTTTAAAAAAAAAAACAAACAAAAAACACAAACCTGAAAAATTTGCCAGCACATACAAACATATTCTAAAACATGCTGTCCGGAACAAACAGTCTTCAGAACAGGGCACCAAATAGCCTCTGTAATAAACCATGAGCAATTAGTCTGCTGGGAAACAAATTAGCTCATTTCATTTCAGCAGAGTAAAGGTGGCTGTCATGCTCCAGGGGGGATGTGAACTGTGGGGTCTTTTCCTGAGCGACCCTTACTGGAAGCCCACCAGTTTGTACCTGCCAGAGGGAACGGAGAGTGTTTCCAGGGCCTGGGAGGCAAGGCTTTGCACTGGCCCGCTACAAATCACCGACGTACTCCCTCCCTAGCCCTCGTGCTCCCTCAAAATGCCCCAGAGAGCCAGAACCCTCTGGTCCACCAGCACGTACTCTCTTAGTCTTATCTGCTGCTTCCGAGTCTGCCCCTTCCATCCCATTCCTCCTTGCTTCCTAAAACTAGAGAATTTGTAAAGTGAAAATTGATCGAGCTTGATATAAAGGCAGGTTTTTAGATACAAAGGTAGAAATATAGAACACACATGCAAATAAACAAACATAAAACATAACTCTATGCCTCGCAACATAATCCTCTCCTGGCTCTTTTCACCACCACTCCTCCAAAATGCCTGTACTCAAATTTAAACATGAAAGCCACATACCCACGATTTGGTTACTTCACCTTCTAATACACTTAGCCCTGCCATCTTCAACTTCCAGGGAGTTCAAGACTGGAAGTGACTTTCAGCTTTTCTAGGTCCTCTTACATTGTTTCTGACCTAAGGTTTGGGTAGGCACGTGCTATCTAGAACCAGCTGTTTCAAAATGGGATAGCTGGAGATCCAAAACTCCCCAAAGAAGTTGAGGAGAGAGACCTGTCTCAGGTTCTCATCTGTACCGTTACTGTGCTTTGGGAAGTCTACAGACGGCTAAGCTCAGCTAGGAAGCAGTACGGCTAGGACGTATGCACACTAAACACGCTTCTTGATACGGGATTTATGAAGTGCTGTAGAAGACTTAAAAATGCTGCGAACAACAAGGGTCACTATTTTATTTATAAAAAAAAGTAAACAGAGATGTAGCCCAAGAGGGGTAAAGGAGGGCCACGTCCTACACAATCTGTGCGCTCCATCCACACGGAAAGGCAGATGGAGCCAAGAGGAGAGCTCTGAGGACAAACAGGGGAGAGGGGGGAAATGATCGTCTTGCATGAGAGAGAAACCAGCCCAGGGCTGCAGCACGGAGCAAACCCTGGAAGGTGGAGGCAAGGAACGAGTGTCTTCCTCCCTAGGACTGCTGTGAAAAGCAGCATTATGGAGTCAGAGTATTGTAGAGTTGACACGTGGCTTCCGCAGTCCAAACAAGCCTCCAAAATCTTCTAGTAGCTGTTGAAATGGAGAGATCAATGCCAGGTATATTCAGAAGTTTGCATTTGGTTAATTTTATGCTTTTGTTCTGCAGCTATTTCAAAGCTACTTATCAGGAATTTAAACAGTGATCTAGATAAATCTTTTTTTTTTTTTTTAAGTTTTGTTTAGTGGTCTGACAAGCAGAAGGTGCACTGTAATTACAAAAAAAGCCCCAAACCTAAATAAAATGTAGCAGACAAACCCTCTCAGCACCTGCAAACTGGGACAAGTTTGGAAACCTCCACTCTTGCGTGTCTAACTCTTTAGACGGGCTGACATGCCAGGCCTTAGGCATTAGGAAGAAAACTCAATAGCAGCTGAAAGTCAGTGCCATGCTAAAAAAATAACTTACAGAAGCAAGAGATTCCCACAACTCTAGAAAAACCTTGAAGTGCCCCACTACTTAACACTGATTTTCCCACTTAATTTTTTACCCCTTAGCAGCTGTAGAGTGGTTATTGTGAACAAGCTGTTGAGGGCTCTTCCTAGGCCAAGATGTCTTGGATGCTTATGGGTCATCTCCCCCACCAAGGCAGAAGGTCTGTCAGCAATGGCTGCGTCACACTCTCCAGACAGGGGCAACTCTGACCATTACTCAGTTTATCAACTGCAGGCAACAATGCCTTGTGCACTTCTAGACAGGCCAGACAACTTTGTTAAACGAAGTTAGATCTAGTAATCAATAATTTTGTCTCCAGGAACCTTTTCCTCTTCCATTTCCTCTCATGCTTCTCACCTCTCCTCTGCCTTTTATTGGGGTTCTTGCATCTTCAGAGAGCACGATTTCTTTAGATTAGCTAAAGACAGGATTATCTCAGAATAAACTGCCCTCCTAGTATCACTTTATTTGAATTACTGGATCTTCTAACTGTTAATCATAAAACAACATTCAAATATTTTGAGATCTTAACCGAATAAAGACAGTTCTGTCAGTGAAAATATTTACAGTAGCCTCACTAATTGAGACTGATTTCAGCTTCCTGAATCTCGTTATGGTAAGCTGGGCACTGCTGTGAAAGGGAAACAAACAGGAGATGAATGAAAACAAACATGTAGAAACACAAACAACTGCTTAGAGTGACATTAATCGTTACCAAAAAATCCATCAAAAACATCCCTTTGACTGGCATCTGTCAAAACAGCTCAGCAGTTCATCATCACACAGCCACTGTTCAGATGGAGACAGAATGAGCAACAGCCAGCACTGCAAATCTCCCAGAGCTCTGAATTTCTAAGTTAGTTATGCTGTATCATAGAGCACTCCAGACATGGCTTGTTTCACAGCATTTCTCTCCTCTTCCTCCAGGATGGCCTGGAACCATCACTGTTCCCTCCTCCTCCTCGGGTGCAATGTCTGGCAGTTAATTATGCAGAATGAAGTGCTGCTCACCCTCTGTGTTTTCTGTCCAACAACCTACAAGAGATGGTAAAACACTGGAAACCAAGTCCTATTAATATGAAGAGAAAAAAAACCCCACCTAAACTATTATCCCTATTTCCTCTCATTTACTCTCTGGACATGGTTTAGGAGTCCCCCAGTTATAGCAAATCATAATAATCCAGTAGTGAAGAATGAAGAACCTGCTTCTCCAAGAGGAGACAGAGGAGATCAGCATTTCAAACCTGCCCCCCACACCTCCATGAGGAGCAGATGCCAGGGAGGAGTGAAGCAGAACAGTTCTTCCTTTCCTCTTAGAAAATCTGACACTACTTTCTTGCTAAAATACCTTCCTTACTGAGCACAGGTGGAAAATTTTGCTTGCTGAGCAGGACAGATCTTCTGCCAGGACACCATGGCAGAGCAAGGCCAACTACTTCTTTACAGATGTGTCTACTCAGCCAAGTTTCTCTACCCTTGACAGATGAGGAAACCCCTATGTGAAATGAGCAGTCACAGAGCAGAAGTAAACAAGTCTAGTGTTTATAAACTGTTTGGTATCCTGTTGTTCCATAAATAGTTCTTATTACCCAGGAGATCAGATTTGACCAGAGGAGAAGAAATGCCTGGTACATGTGCTAACTAAAATCCCCAACAAGGGAAAAAAACAGAGAAAGTTTGTGGTTTTCTTATTTTAGCTTTCTTTGCTTAAACCAGGACCTGTAAGCATACTTTGTATCCTTCAAATTCTGGACATCCTTTCTCAAGCGTTCCAAGAGCAGCAGGAACAAGTCCAGCGAGGATGGACTGAGTGCTGCCCTATTCAACAGAGCCTTGGGACCAGCATCTTCCTCTGCAGATGCCTGAACTCCACAGACACTGTTTAAGAAACAAATCAAAAGCAGAAAGAGCTGGCCACCACTGTTTTGCCACAGCTGGCGTTAAGACTGCCTGGAGCTGGATATTGCAGCTTCAAATACCTACCCATCCATCAGGTTACACATTTACAAACAAATTCTTAAAATAGAAACAAAACTTGCAGAGCAGATATATACTGTGCTGCTTATCCCTAATTCATTGCCTGGTGAAGCATCTGGTGTGGCTTTGAACATCCCCGAGACCACGCCAAACAACGCTGGCCCTTTCTTTCCGAGACGGAGCCGGAGACCCTCCCACCACAACAGCTCCTGCCCTATGGACTTGCTCACGCTGCAGGTTCGGGGCCAGCAGTGCCCGGCCAGCCCAGGACAGCACATCACAGACCCCAGTGGTGGCTGCAGGGACAGGGAGAGCCATCGTGTCCCAAACAGCTTTCCCTTGCCTTTCATTTTCAGGTTATTTAACACTATTCCACCCTTCCTCAAGCATTCGTAGCAACTGTTTATATTTGGAACAGCTCATCCACAGGCAAGTCTTCTGTCTCAGTGTAAACCTTCTGTAATAAAAAAAAAAAAATCCAAGTCCAAAAATGAACACCTCAGGTGGTAACGCCTTCCATTAAAGACAGCAGAGATTCCATAACAGAGGCAGGCCCAAAGTAAAAGCAGATGCACACACTCCTTTTTATTCAGGAGGACAATAGGTAAAGCATTATGATTTTGTGCACAGGCATATTTATATATTCTTCTGGTTTCAGGCTCTCTGAGACCCCACAGAAGGTCACAGATGTTTTAATCTGTTTCATTCCTAGATAAATTAATTCATTTCTCAGGAATCTCTATCACACTGCATCACTTTCAGCAGTGCAATTCTACATCTATTCCTAGGTATGCCCTGGTGTAAACATGAACTGAGGCTGGCACAGCTGATAAACAGATTAGAAACATGCTAAAATTGGTGTGACACAAACATCAATTTAGGAAGGGGAAACCATATAAACCTCAAATATTTTTTTTCCTCTTTTTTCCAAGAACAGTACAAGACGTGTTATTTGAAATGTACACAATTCTGAAGCTTACATCAGTTGCTTAAGCTTGGAAGAATAACAAATTAGCATGGCAGATGCAATGTTTTTCAGGAAAATCACAATGAAACACTTCTCTTAAGAGAGCTGGACACAGTTTTTCTGGTTTACAAGCTGGACACTGGAGTAAGCTACAGCCCTGACTCACACACAGAAAGTTCCTGTGCAAGTAAATCAATGACTCAAAGTGCTTCAGGAGAGAAGACGACGTGATTATTCTTAAAGTATGGCAGATTACACAAAAAGGAAACAACTTTTTTCAGAAATTTAGCAAAATAGAAGCAGAATTTAAAAACATAGTGAGTAACACTAGTGAAATATGTCATCCCATTGCAGTCAGCTTCACTGCAGTATGTAGTAATGCACTTGCCTTGGTTTCCAGCATTACAAGTGATTTGGGTTGGGTTGAAGCGGTGAGCAAGAGTCCTTGGGAAACTACAGGAATTTCACCAAGCTACTGTGATCCCTGACACTATTACGACAGTTACAGCACTGCTTCTATAGTATTTAGCAATTAATTTATGGATTTTATTTTGCTGCATAGTTAGCTCAGAATTACAGTAAAAGGTACCAAGAAAATAATTGCCAACAGAGCTTATGCTGTTCGCGCTGCAATGGAGCTTCTGCAGTGTTATCTGAACAACATTCTCAAGTGACTTTTCACATTGCTACAAAGAGAATTTTTAATCTTTCCAGTTTTTACCTTCATTTGCCTAATGTAGAGTTGGAGGGTTCCCCAGACTGTTTCTAATTTGGCCTAATAATATTGCATAAATTACGAGACTTGTTTTTCATCCATATTCTTAGCCAATGTACATTGGCTCGGTGACAGCATTTGCATACACTGACACTCCTGAAATGTTTCAATAATAGAACAAAGTGTGACAGTAAGAGAGGAGGAGGGAAAGGTAGAAGAGGAAAATTAATTGACTTGAAGTCTACCCAAAGGTAGGAAACTTGATGAAAACCACCAGTAGGGAGTTCAGAAGGAACAATTATCCACTCTTGAATGCAATTCAGAAAACTCTGAGGGAAGCTGCACACTTTTCTATGACAAGAGGAAATCACTGGTGACATACAGAGCCTCAGAAATACCAGGGAACTTCTTGGGGCTCTGGGGACATGATGGGCTGGACCAATAAAGATGAACCTTCAGAGAGTCAAAGTCAGATTTTAATAAAATGAGAGATACCAAAAAACACTTTCTTAGGGGAATGTAAGGAAAAGAAAAGAAGGTAAGACATGCATGTCAAAACCACAGTGATACTACATACACAGCTTAACTTGCATGCTCACTGATATTTTTAATTTGCTTCATTTCACGCTCGCTGATATTTTCATTCACTCAAATGCATTTAGATCCTCAAGCAATCTTTGCTGCAAGATTTTTCCTGAAAGTTAAACATTCTTATTGGTATAGCTTTAAGAGCAGATGGGCCACAGCAACAGAGCCCAAACACACATGCACAATAAAATATGCTTATTTGGTGTCATGGATTAAGTTTACTGTTTCTATTACAATCATACATGCTCACGCAAATATGGTTATTTATTGGTACATTTGCAAAGCTGTCCCTTTTTTTGGTTAAAGTTCACAATTTAGAAATAACCATAGTATTCTGGAAAACAAAACAATGCAAAACAAAACAAAAAACCCTGTCCTGTTCCCACTCTGGCATAAGATGCAGTGTACTATGCTGAAGCGAGAGTGCATATGCTCTGCACCTTTTTCGCAGCCAGAAAGGCACAGGTTCAGTAAGGTCCATGTGCCTGTACGGATTCCAGCTTTCATCTAACAGTCTCACTTAATTCAGAAGTCATGAAAAGGAATCTGAAGACAAAAATTCTCAGGCAGAAAGCCTGCACATCACATGGATTCACTTTTTTTTTAAAAAAAAGACTCTTGAGAGAGGTCAAACATGAAAGATTTCAGCTCCAAAATGGATCTGATGTAGAATCTGCTGTCATGATCAGCACGTGGGAATTGCATGTACTACTTTGCACATTTTTAAAGACGAAAAAAGTCAGCATGGGATAGAGAGAACAACCTGCACAAACTGAAGGTGAAACCAGATACCGAATTCCTGACCAACAGCTCCCCATACCTCTGTCCTGGTGGCCAGGCTGGCTTACAGTTTTTGCAGTCCCATCACTTAGTTGTTCATTCCCAAACTGCACCCTTGGCAGGGTTGCTAAAATGATTTGGTAACTCCATAAACTGGATCAGTAAACTGATCTGGATTAAAAATAATCTTACACAAAATGAGTAGATGGATGGGGGAAGGAAAACGCATGTTCAAACATAAGGTTTATTTTACTTATCCAGTTTATTGCACTGTCCACAGGCAGTTATGCTAGCTCTGGTAATGGAGCAGCACGAGGGGCGGCATGAACTCCTTAAAGCTAAGTGCCACGTAGAAAAGGGGATGCAGACACAGAACCCGAGCCCTTTTTTTTTTTTTTTTAATCCACTCTAGGATTATGCCACATCTACTTCAACCTGACTGCAGCAGCACACACATCTTCAGAGGCTGCCAGAAGTGAAGAAATGAGCCATTGAAGTTTTTTTTTTTTTAGTATGAGCTCCAGCTGGTTAATCAGTGCTATGAATTGAAGAGCTAGCAGTGAAGTTCTGTGTACACAGTTTCATCTGCTCATCTCTGGAATTACGTTCCCAATCATTGCTCTCAAAAAAAAAAAAGAAAAAAAGAAAAAAAGTGCAGGAATCTGTCGCTAAGAAATTAATTATTCGACCACACTTTAAACGGAGCTTTGGTTATCACCGTTTCAGTACCAGAGGTTTGCAACACTCTGAACGTGAGTTATCAAATGTTGCCTCTTAATCCCAGCTTCCTCCTGCAGACAAGGCAGGTGGAAGGGACTGAAGCAGCCAGGGTGTTGTGAAGGGCAATCCAATTGCCCCTGTTATAAATAGCAACAACAGCTCAGACAACAATCCTAGCTTGAACATTAAAAGCAAATGTCTCCTAACAGACTGTGCTGTGTGTTCACTAAAGCATAGCCAGCTGTGACAAAATATTTTGTGAGATAACATACTTTTCACCTTTAGGCAGAAGTATAAGAGACTTAAGTCTCCCAAATGAGCACACGGCAATAAAAACAAACATGGGAGTTATCAAAGGAACATATAATGGGACCTGTTGTATACTCTGACCCAATTGTGTCACTCAAAATTGACATTAATACATATTTTTAAAAATCATCCTCTTTGTAAGTGCCTTCAAATTGTATGTAATACCCAACACACTAACCGCAGAGGTGAAAAAGTGAGAAAATCTTCACTCCAGAACCAAACCATATGGGGGGAAAAAGGCACTAATTCATAAAAATCACAAGGAGAGCAAGGTGGAGCAGTGCAAAATGCTCCCTTTGCCAGCAGTGACAGTGGGCCAAGCAGCTGACTGCATGGGAAGATGTATTACTGGAAAAGCCACGGAGCTCTGGGTGGGGAGGTGCTGCCCAGACACCAGAACTGATTTGAGGAGCATTACAGTGTGCGTGTTTTGGCTTGTATGTTTGTTTAGCCTGGGTTTTACAAAACACAGAGTAAGGAGGTGACAGGAGGCAAATGTGGGCAGCACATGCTCCGACTTCCCAGGCACGAGCCAGGCATCGACCAGTGTACAGCTCAGAGAAGCTGGAAACACTGACCACTTAAGCGACCAGGGCACCGTCAATTCCTCTTTCATCCCTCCTTTCCCATCCTGCAAGTCCTGATCTCCTTTAGCCAGAGTTAACCAAGGAACTGAGGGAAGCTAATGATGCTCAGCACTTCCAAGGAGAAAATACACCTGCATCGACTTGTCCCTGCCAATTCAAACCTCAATAATGCAACAACAAATATTCCTTAGTCTTTGCTGCGGGGACAGGTAGAATAAGCACGATACAGCATCTGAGGGGAGTCGTGATAAAGACTCCAGGTCAGTGCTCCGGCAGCCCCAAACACCCTTTTGGGCACTGGCACATACGAATTTCCTTACCGAGCTGTGATTACCGCAGTTACTGGGACACCGAATGTAACTTTGAGCTGTGAAACAATCTCCGCCATCATTGTACACTACTCCTGAACACACAAGCACAGAACAAGAGACTTAAAGGAGGGACAAGGGTTTGGATACTCCCCGTTCCTAGACCAGGAGTAATCTCATTTTGAAGGAAAGCAGAAAGTCTTTCTCACAGCAGTGTCTGGGACACAGGGACCCCGACTTCAGTGGGAGCCTCTAGAAGTGTCCACTCTTTCCTTGGACGTGAGCCGCTGTGACAGCTCAAATTAACAAAACGAACCACTACAGTGCATTTTAAAATGAGGTGTACATTATACATAGAGTTAGGAGACAAAAAAGCCCCTACTATCAATAACTAATTCAGCATATATATATATAACTTTATATATCTTAAAAAAATTAAGAGATACTACCCACTGCACCTGAAGAGACTGCAAAATATGCAGCAGATGGATCACGCTACAGTCAGGGAATAGTTTCAAATTCCCATAGCAATCCTCAGTGGCAAACTAATTATCCAGCCTATTTCTTCAGTGAGCTCTCACAAACCACGTGAAGCTACCATCCTTTGGCTTCCTCTGCTCGCCTTAAATAGTTAATCACAAAGGAAGCAGCCGTCACCTGCGCTGACAGTCTCTAAGCACTGAGCTCAGGCCCTGTCACTTCAGTACAAGCCCATGCTGGGTATGGCAGTAATTCATGAGGCACTGAGACAGCCAAACACGAATAAAGTCAGTTCTAAGCAGAGGGTTAAAAATTCTCTTTTTAAAATATTTTTTTCTGAATATCTAAGTAACAAAGCAGGAAAGCGTGGAATGAAAAGATGCTCTTGAGTGCTTATTATAAGAGGCACAGCTTCCTAGAAGGGGATATGGAAATGAATGGGGAAGTATTTGGGATGAGGGGACCACATTTTGAAATTATTCCGATCCCTACTAAAGCCCCCATCCCCCATTTGCATGTAAGAATGCATATAAGAAATTTTTTTTGGCACGTAAGAATGCTTTTTTTCGAAAGTATAAAAGCTGCAGAAACTATACTTGCAAGACAGCGATGGCAAAGAAAATTTTGCCAAGCTCCGGCATCAAGGAGACAGGAGTCTACCCCGTGCACTGTAGAGAAAGGCCACCTGGAGCTGTCCGAGCTGTACACGACGGGCCTGCGGAAAGGGAGAATCGCACAGGAGTCTATGGCCTACAATATCAAGGGGGAACTAAACATCAGAAAAACACAGAGGAATGACTCTAGAGAAAGTCACTGAAATTCCTATGTCTAGCATAAATCTGTGCCATGTATTCTCCACTGATATGAAAGCTTTAAAAATGTTAAACTTTACATACAAAGAAACAATTCACCATGAAAATATAAATGCAGGGGAGTTTACAGGAGAGCTGGTTTTCCTCAGAATGGAGAGTGGGCTGCAATATTGAAAAATAACCAAAAAGAAAGTAAAGAAAGTGGCAATTGCTAATTAATAGAAAGTTTGCACCAGAATAATCAAAGAAACCAAAATGATTTTGTTTCTGAACTGACCTGACAAAGAAGTTTGTGATTCATGTATATAAGACTACTTCTTAGCACCAATTCACTAGAAAGAGATGTTTATGTTCATATCCTTGGTGCTAAAAAATAGTCTTACATATCTGAATCACAAATGTTAAATTCACTATTTTGGTCACAACACCTATAGATTTGTTGTATGTTGAACTTCCCCGTTCCCCCTTATTCTCAAATCTTTTCAGATACTCTTTATCTTTCTTTAAATACGTCTTTCCCACGTTCTCTTACCAAACACAGATTCACAAGTCTGCAGGCCGCAGACATTCCCTCTCTATTTACCGCCTCCTCTGATTTCTAGTATTAGCTGCCAGCTTACAAGAGCTTGTGGTTGGAAAGTTGTCAGTAGCTGAACTGTCCCGGGCTGGCATGTCAGCCGCAAACCGTGGGCAGAGGTCTCCTTTCTCATTTGATAAAGAATAGGCCATAGAAAAAGAAAGAGAACTGCACACAGGCAGCAGCATTTCCACAGTAAGGCCAGACATGCAGGAGACTGCAGTGTTACCACTGCAAACACAAGTTAGTGCCTTCTACAAAAAGGTCAAAGCATTAGCTCCAGACTTGTAGGTGACCTCAGACCTACTAAAAATAGTCTAATTCACTGAACAAAGACCTACTGATGCCATTTTACCAAAGACGCTTGTCATTTTCTTCGTATCGTTCCGAAACCAGTAACCTTACTTTAGGCACTTTGAGTCATTATCTACTGCTGGGAGATTTGCAAGAGGCAGAATCATATTGCCCTGGAAAGTGAAAAATTAGCTAACTCCTTCGGTTACAATGAGCAGCAGATGCAGCCAGCTAGCCAGCTCCTACACTGAGATGCAGTACTGAGATCACGCATCCATTTCCCTTGGTGGGGAGCCACTGTCACGATTCAGACTACAGGGTGTTTTTCTGAAGCTATGCCAGTCTGCCCTTAAGGCATAAGAATTAAAAAACCCAGAACCAAACAAAACAAAAACCCATGCATGGGCACAATGGATTAGAACAAACGTCCATTTAGCCTCATACTCGATGTCCGTGTCCATTGGCCGATATTTCAGTAAAAAGTCTACGAAACAGGGTATATATAAGCTACAATCTTCCCTCAACATCCATTTAGGTTCCAGGCTCTGTAACTTCAAGGTTTCCTTGCCTGTTTCTGAATCGTTACAGTCAATATAACCTGACCGTCAATCTTCTTTTGTTTGTTTGTTTGTTTGTTAATCTTTTGTCCACTATGGAACTCATTCTCAGAATAATGTAACTGGAAGTAGCATGAAATAGCACTTCCCTTTATTTTAAACCTGGTGCACAATATTCCCATTTGATACCTCTGAATCTTGTACTGAGAGAAGCAATCACCTAAACACCTTCTCTATGCCATTCACTATTTTACACACACTTGTGACCACCATTTGCCCACTGCTTGCTCTACCTCAAACTGGAAAGTCTAAGTCTATTCAATCTTTCTGAGCATGGAAATAGCTCAATGTTTTTGTTTACTCTTTATTACCACTATACATACCTAATTCTTCTAGATCCATTTCAAAATTACTTGAAGAGAATTACATGTGTTATTGAAGAAGGAGGCGCAAGGGGCATTTATACAGTGGCATAACGTGTTCTTGGGTTTTCTGCATTTGTCTCCGAATACATCCACGGTCTTTTAACCATCGCTGGTCAATAAGTTGCAGAACCATTCACAGTAATTCCAAGATCTCTTTCCGGATTTGCAAGGCATAACTGAGTCCATCATTACGTGTATGCTGTCAGATCAATCTTCTCAACAAACACTACCTTACATCTAGCAGAACTGAATTTGGCCTGCTGTTTTGTTGCCCCATCACTTAACGTTGTGAGATCCCTCTGACATTCCTCACAGTCAGCTTTTGGTCTTGCTACCTGGAAAAATGTGTCAGTGCTTTATTATTCACCCTCTGTTCCAGATAGTTTATGAGCACTTGGAACAGGAGAGATCCCAGCACACATTCTCCAGAGGACTCCAGGGGTAACGTCCCTGTACTGTCTAATCTTCTTATTTTTTTCCATACAGTTTCCAATCGTTACTTAGTCACTACCTAACCACTACAGGATTAAACCAGTTTCATTTCCCAAAAGTCTTTGCAATGCCAAGCGTTTGGTTGGTGCGTTTGGTTGGGTTTTTTGGTTTTGTGGGTTTTTTTGGTTTTTTTTGTTTTTTAAGAAATCCAGATGTATTAATTAAATCACCTTTACCAAATGCTCATCCAGTCATTCAAACATGAGCAGATTTACAGGGCAGGACTTGCTGCTGCAGAAGACAACTTGACTCCTCTCTACCATCGCCTTTGTTCCTCTGAACGACCACTAACTATGTTCTTTTTTTATAGTTTCTACCAAGGTGCCTAATACAGAAACCAGATTCACTATTAGTTTCCAGTTTCCCAAACGCTCCATGGGCCCCTCTTGAAAAGCCTGACACGTTTACTGCCTTTCATTCTTCCATTCTAAGGCCAATTTAAGCAATGATTATACACAACCGTGTGTAACTCAGCAACTTCACCACCGAGTTCTTCACAAAGTGAGAACTTTTCCTAGCAATTCATTGTGCCGATTTGCTCCAAAACGTCAACCTTCTGTCAGCTTCCCCCAGCCTGTCCCCCAGAAAGGAAGGCTCCACATGGGAACTGTTCTGCAGTGAATAGCAATGCAAATAACTTCCCTGCTACAGCTTTACCTTCCCTTAGCTCACATGTAATATTATGATCATCTATCAGCCCATTAGGATCTCTGCCGGGCTTTCTGCTTTTGACAGTTAGACAAAAAGCTTTATTTTTTTTTTATGCCTTTATAAAATTGTTCCTCAACATTTTTTTGGCCTACCTCATTACGGTTTATATTTAACTTGCCAAAGCTAATGCTCTTTCCTATTCTCCTCATTTGGATACAACTCCTGCTTCAGAAAGATGACTTGTTTCTAGAAGCCTTGTTTACTTTACTGTTTAAGCCAGTCCTTCTTCATTTTTGTGGCTTTCCTTCAATCTCTTATTTCCACTCCCTTCTCAGACTTTCACCATCAAAACTGGACACAGTATTCTAGAAGTCTTGGGTTGTGGGGTTTTTGGAGGGTTTTTAATTTTAAACCAGTGCTACACACAAAATTTCTCAACTTATGTGTATACATATGAACCTGAAATAGCATTTCAGCTATGATATTTTTTTGAGATTACATTAAATTTTCTCTGTGTCTGTTTCCAAGACAGAGTTTTTCTATCTTGAAGGTATAATCTGCATTTGTTCCTCCCAGATGTCTTATTTCATATTGGATGTATTAACATATATTTTGTTGGACTGTGGCCATTTAAATCAGGCAATCCAGATTGTTCTCTAAAAGTAACCAATCCTTTATTTAGTACTCTCCAATTAGCATATCATCTGCACACTTAACCTAGGATTTTTTTCAGCTGGGATTATTGATGAAGGCATCAAGCATTGCTAGAATGAGAACTGATCGACTGAGGAACTAATAATAAAAAAAAAAATTTAGTCTTTCATTACCAGCAACCACATTTTGAGATTTCTCAGGGCATTGCTCTTTAATCTGTCTAGCGCTTGCTTATGCTTGGTAAAGTCTGAACTCACATTTTTACCAATAAAGAAGCACTTACCAAGAAGAGTTACATCCTCTGAAAAATATTTATTCTATCTCAACTATTTCCATCATATTTTGCCTATTTACATTTAAAATTGCACTAAAAAGTCAGGAACCTTTAGAATGGGAAAACATTTATTCATTTTATTCATGCTTGAAAACAGCCAAACCAACTTTATCCAAATAATAAAAAAAACCCAACAAACCCACACATTTTATGGTGAAGACCAAGCCTGAAAAGTGTCAGCCGCAGAGATGATGTTTTCCTAATGATATGAGCAACTGAAAACAAAAGCTAGAATAACAGAAAGCATGCAGCTCAAACTCTTAAATCAAGAGGCAAGCTGATTCAGCTTTAAGAGTTCTAAATATATTAAATTATGATACCTGGCTTGGTAATATTAACTTTGCATAGTTCTTTGAGTACAAGAGAAGTTTCAGAAGAGAAAGAATCTTAAGTGTAGCACGGAATTCTTTGCAGAACTACTGGTCAGCCATCCTTACACCAATCCTAGGTAAAATAATGACATGTTCAACACTGAATTCAATTAATAAAGAATTAAAGGACATCCTGGAAAAAAATGTCAACCTTAGTAAGGTTCAGGGTTCATATTACAGAAGCAACTGAACATAAATCCCCAGCGAGATGCTGAAAAATACGATTTTTCAATGTATGAACAAAACAACCACCTAGTTAGACTAGAGACAAGTTACTACCTCTTTGCACGGTATTAGTTCAATGCAGTTAGCTACTGGGAGAAGGTGACTGAACAGCGATCTGTAAGTAGCTGCCGAGGGAGAGAATAATTAACACTTTGGATTCTAGCAAGCAAAAAAACTCCTTCTTGATGCCAAAGTCTTAAATAAATTTAACATTAAAATAAGATTAGTATTTTTGCAATAATGAGTTTACCAATAGGAATAATGTAGCACATTTTTACCAGATTCTCCATCAACTGAAATCTTTAAATAAAGCTAACTAGCCTGTGATCCATGATGAATTTACTGGAAGAAATCATCATGTCCTGTGCCATGAAACAAATCAGGATAAGGGACCATTAATGGTATTTTTCTGGCCTTAATAACTGTACTAAACAGTCTTCCTTCTTCAGTGTATATAATTTTTCTCTGCAGAATCAATATGTAACAACAGCCGTGCCTTGGAAAGGGCAGTTAGGTTTCAGCCATTTAAAGAAAGGAAGGCTTTAGCTTCAGACATCTTACCACAGTTAAATTACATTATATTCTTTTTCTATACTATTTATATTTAATATGTACACAAACACAGATTTAAAAGCACTCAGAAAGTTCTTAAAAGAAGAGGATGATAACGTATCTACCTTCAGTTCTAGTATTTATTTATATTCTAACCAGAGTTCCAAAATTCACTCAGAAGATAATACTGATAATTGTTTGATTTATACTGGTGATGGAAAACATAGTCTCAGCACTTAGTGTTTTGTTTTTAAGGCCTGGCTGTAGTATCTGCTGGTTACAAGGCAATGTCAGATTTTTATTTTTAATTTTTAAAGTTTGCAGATACCATGTTTGCCAATAAAAAGAAAGAAAGAAAGAAGATACCACCAGTTTCACACTTGGCCTGAAGGCCATGGTCACCCAACTTAACCTCTATATGTGCAAGTCATGGAAATTCCCTCCTCAAAAGAAATAAAAGGTATCTTTTAGAAAAGTACCACTCGTGTTAAAAAAGTCCACCACCTCTTTTTGCCAAAGAGGTCACTGCACTAGAGGATCTCTTCCACATGTATTAGAAGCTTATACAAAAGTCAAATAACCATTCAGTCAAATTTTCCATTTGATGAACCAAACTGAGATCCTTGAGCCTCAACAGTATAATGTTCTTGCCAATCTCTTCTGAACTGTCTTCCAGCAATTCTACAAACTCCTTGAAATGCAGAAGACACACGGCACATTAGAGAAAGCCATAAGCCAAATTTAAAGGTAAGTTTTGGTTGGTCTGTTATGATTACATTCCTCATTTCTGAGGAATGTAATTCCTCAGACGGTACTGCACCTCTATCAGACCTCTATCAAACAGTACTGCAACTTTCCACCCTTTCAGAGGGAAACAAATTCTGAAGAAACTAGTAACACTTCAGCTAACAATAACTTCTCAACACAGTAAGATGCACAACTCGTTAGTAACGTGTCTTAGACTCTTTGGAAAACACTATTGCAAAGCCTCCAGGCACCTGAGGGATGCTTTACCCTGTTCTCCCAAGTAAAAAAAAAGACCACACTTTACTACTCCAGATAACTTAATCTGTCGCTTCATGACCAAAGCTTCCTAAGGATTGCATCATCTGGTACCAGCAGTGAGCTTGACCACACATCTGTACCATGCACTGACAATGTAATTTGTTTTATTATTCAACACGCAGAACTCGCTACTCTTTGAGCAAGCTCCTAGTCAGACTGAAATCAACTAAGCCACTGACCACTCAAACAGCCCAGAATTTCTGCACCGGTCTCCCCTTGAACCAATTAAGTGACAGAGTAATGACGCTTTTCAAGACAATCTCTGCAGATCACCCACCTTGAAGGATGAGAAGTCATCAAGGGAAAAGGGGAAAAAAAAACCCAGTAAAGTAATTACTTACTTTGGGAAGATGACAGTCATGAGCGCTGATGCATAACCAGGCTTGCACGCTCCCTCAGAGAAATTTGCATACTTTGATGCCAATTCTGGAGGCCTGTGAAAAAATAAGTAGAGAGTCAGGACCCTCCTGGCTACAAACTGGCTTTTGCAATCATCCGAGTTTTTTTTTTTCTTTACAGATTTTCTGAAAAACAGCTGTGAGGAATAATAGCAAACACCGATGGGCATTTATTTGTTGCAATATAGCATCACAGGAGAACAACAAACAAAGGATAGGGTTATAGATATCTGAAATACCACTAAACCACTAGTTTTACTGAAAGATTTTCGTACCTAGGAAGGTAAAGCTCATGGAAGAAAAATATCAAGATATCATTTTAGACTTCAACCCTTCAAAAGGAAAAAAAATAAACAGCACTTTGCTTTGGCTATTTTTCTAAAGTATGATCAAAGTTAAAATTATAGAAAAGTATTATTTAGAATATTATTTAGAAGATACCTTTCAAGCATTTGAAACAAACTGCCAAGCAGTTCTGACAGGCTATCATCAAGGGATGCATGCTTTCAGCATTTGGAACAGATGATGTTGCTGTTGTCCTGTTGAGATATGTCTTAATTCAACTTGCCTAGTGATTTTGGGGCCAAATTCAGAATATTGGGTGTTTTTCCATTTAGTTTTTGTACAGAAACAAGATTAGCAACTCAAGAAAAGACACGTAAGTCCACTACATACTTTTACCATAGATCTACTGAGTGACCTAGAAAAAACACTTAATTTATTTGTGTCCCTATTCACCACCTGCAAAATTTTTACATTCATCCATGTCACAAAAACATTACAAGGGTTAACTCACTTGTGCTTTCAAAGTAACATTAGATACCTTAATGTCAGTCATCGTATGAGAATTATTTTAATATTCCTTCAAAAAAATGCATTTACAGTTACATGCTCAACATTCTGTAGAAGTTGCAAGTGTTAACTACTGCAAAGAGTTGATCGATAATATTGTATTTGCTACACCATTTTGTTAGCAGTAGGCAAGTAATGAAAAGTTTTTTTCCTACAGGTCAACAGTAGGAGTCAAATGAAGATGACAGTACAGATCCGCAGAGTAGATCCACAAAAATAATTTTGAAGAGCCCATTATTATCACAACCATGCTTTCTTTTCCAGGCATCACCAACATGTACATCACCAATATCACTCGGCTAGCAAACTACTGCTAAACGTAATGAGCATGGATTCAGAGGGTTTCAAGTGAGTGGACCCCTGAGCTGAAGGCAAGGTCCTGGAGGGATTGCGAGCAGTGGTGCAAACAGAACCCTGGCTGGCAAAATTACCTATCTGAGTGACAGTAACTCCATGCTGAACTGGTAGTAACTATCCTTCTTGTACTGGTCCTGGGGTCACTTCCCAAGAGATCACTAGCCAGTTCCAACTGTGTGATCAATAGATGGACAGTTAATTTTACAATTAGCTGCATACAGTACAAAACCTCCTAAAACTATAGTTCTCAAAGAATAAAATCTATTTCTGCTGAATAAAAATCTAAACCTTCAACAGCTGGAAGAGGAAATAAACTGGAGAAAATAAAAAGTCACTGTAAGTATTTAATTTCTTAAGACCTTTGCAGATGAAAAGCACCAGAAAAAAGCTTAAGAACATGGACCCAATTCTAATTCTGCCACAGATTTCCTGCATAGTTCTGGTCAAAACGTGATATTTTACTATCGCAATTCCTCATCTATAGGATGGCAGAACAATACATTTGACTATTTACACTGTCAGTTACTTACAGCAAAGTTTAGATTTCTCTAAATATATTATATAGACATAGAGAGATAGATACAGGTGTAACATTGTCTAGCACAACCCCAATCCACGAGTTCGGTTTGCATAGGTGATATTATAATTACATATCTCTAAATGAGAGAGATGAAAAAGCATCTAAGACGTGAGCATCTAGAAGTTTGAATCCTGAAGACTTGCACCGCATATTTGTGTTCTGACTCCAGTCAGGATCTCTTTAGAAATAGGCACAGGAAGGAAAGGCCTGTTGCTGACAAAACAGAAGGTTTTAATGGTGCTAAAATATATCCCCTTCTGCCACAGTCAAAAGGGACAGCAGGGTATACAGACTGTTGCAGCATTTCAGATATGAAGACATGTGGAAAATCTTAATCTTTATCAAGCAAACTTAAGTGTTGCTGGTTTTTTATTGTTTAAGCAACATACAGAAACCCCTAATACCAAAATCTTCAAAAACAAGTAGAAAGCAACTGGAATTTATCTGCAGCCACCACGGTAGTGAGTCATTGCTGGCAAACTTGTATAACTATTTCAACAGCAGGCCTTTCTCAAATGACCTCAGTGGTCACACAAAATATCTTGTGCCACAAACACAGGCATTTTTCTCTTTTCTGATTTAATGGCGCTTTCATTATCAAATTAAAATGTCACTCAGATGCCCATCATGGTGTTTCCGCAGAAGAATAGTAGGCTGAAACCCTCATGCATTTGAGTCGCACAGAATGCCAATCAGAGCCGCATACTGATGGTGGAGCTGTCAATTACAAAACCCACAAAGATACTCAGAGCTGCTAAAGCCCGCGGGGCCAAGCTGTTAACATTTCTTGGATGTGATGAAGTTCATGATCCAGAGTGCCAGAGGCAGAACAATTCTCGTAAGCCAATTACAGCTGCCATCTCCTATCATTCAACATTTGCTCATCTCCTTTCTTCTAGCCATGTATTGAGCCATCAGGCTACAGAAAACTAGAAATGGGCACTCTACATTTTAAATCCATCTAGGGACACATTTTATTTGTTTGATTTCTTCAGATTACACATTACACACTGTCGTTGCCAGCATGCTCATAACGATAAGCCTACATTAGGTGTAACTCAAAGCAGAGCATTTAGAGTAAGGCTGGATACAGCCTTGCTGTCTACCATTCTGCTACCACATGAAGCTATCCAAGCTAACATCAGTTTAGATGTATACATTTGCTTTGTGGTTTTTTCTGCAAGATTCACAGATCTCGCAGAGATTGCTCTTCCATAAATTGGGACTGCAAAACATACTGCATGAACTGTCCCATAGAGAACTATACATTTTTCAAACAAATCCAGCTTTGTAAAATCACACTGCTGTTAGTAGGTACACAGTTCTGTGACGCAAATGTGTACAGAACTGAAGTGTATGAATAACTATCTCCTTCATATCTGATGACAGTGTACTTATTACACTGCTGCATATATTGCTGCTTCTTTGATTATGTTTCTTATTTCCAAATGGAAGAAGCGCTATTACTGAAAGTACACTCTGCAAAGGCCGCCTGACAAATTACCAAAACATGGTGCACGGCATTCAAGAGCTTATGTTTGATTCTTGTTTTATAACCCTGAATGCTGCTTACAACAGATGGGTCAAGAACTATGCACCAAACCAAACAATATTTCTTTCTTAGTGCTTTTCTAGTAAATAGCTTCATCTCCCTAGCTGCACTACTGTGCCTGGAACCCAAGGCTATCCCGATCACACAGAAAGCTGCTGCGGTAAGCCGGCCAGGACTATCGTGACTGTTATGGCACAAAGGTGCTGATCTCCTCTACATCCTCCAGGTCCAAGCACATTATTCCAGCTCCTGATTCTCATGCTCCTAGTTCAAGTGCAAGCACCAGTTGGGTTGAGGTGGTTAAAGAGCTAGTGGAGAAAGCAGAAAGGATATAATTAGATGACACAGCAGACCCTTAAATTTTGCTCAGATTTTGTGCAGGAAAAACCCTGTAACATAATAAATTTATCCAGAATAAATAAGGGAAATAATTCATAGTCAGTAACTGTAAACATCTGCAGTTTTTAAACAAGTGCCTGCATGAGTGTGAAGTTAAAGGGAAGTAATTAGCTTATTCCACTAAAAAGAAAATGCACTCTTGCTTTTTTTTCTGACTTTTCTCCTATAAGACTAGCACACACCCTGAATTCTTAAGATTTTCTGTGCTTCTCTACACTGTTACGTGGATATCAATCTTAACAAAATTTCACAATTTGGATAAGTTAAAAATCTAGCTGCTTTCAGAGGATTTAGAAATAGTAACAAGATTTTTCCTTCTGCTTGCATTTGGCAGATGTGCGTCTTCTTTTAATCTCAAATATGGAAACGTCACCATGGTTAATTCCTTCATCATGTCTTGATCAGGGACAGCATGTCATCCTCATAGGACTGGAATCTAAATCCATTTAAAAAAAAAGAAATTACTAATACAAACTCAGTGTTTGGATTACTAAAAAAAAATGTCCGCAACTAAGCTCACGTAATTGAATATTACAAAATCTACTTTAAGAGACAGATTTTGCCTCTTTGCCTTCCACACGAAATTACATTGTGGACTGTAAAAACTTAAAAACTTCATGTCCTTGAGATCATCTTATTTGAGGACTGATTTCTCTTGCTGTTACTCTTGCACACAAAATATATGTACTGATACATTTCTGAAACAAGGCAAAGGAGTTCTCTGGCCTTGGGGTTTCTTTCTCTTTGGTCCAAAATAACTGGAGTCTTATACCTACACAGGAGCTCTACAAAGTGTATGTCGTGATACCTGAAGAATGAATAGGAGACGTGATGAGAACATGAAATGAAAGGCACATAAAACATAGTGGTTATTATGAAGTTATAAGTAAATAATATTAGCAAGTAATTTGGCAGATCAAAAAAAGGCAGATCACTAAATCAAAGCAGTTAATGCTGAGACCTCAAATCTACACCACACAAGATTCCCCATCCCTGGAAACATTCAAGGTCAGGCTGGATGGGGCTCTGAGCAACCTGATCTGGACAAAGATGTCCCTGCTCACTGCAGGGGGGGTAGACTAGATGGCCTTTAAAGGTCCCTTACAACCCAAACTATTCTATGATTCTGTGATTCAGGGTATTTTATTTTAGTTAGGACTCCAATCAGATTCCCTGGGCCACATGTATCCATCACATACATACATGGCTCCATGTTGGCCAAAAGGCAAAGTTTTAGTTTGGACTCTTATGTCCCCAATTAAATACTGTTGCATTTTGTAGACTCCTAGAATAAAGCTTTCAGTTTAGTTTCCCCCACATAAGCCCGGGGCTACATTTCAAAAACAGTTTATGAACTCAACAGCATATGGTAAGAAACAACTATGGGGTTTGCTTCAAAAGGTAGGGTCTAGAGCACAAGTCTGATGAGGAGCAGCTGAGGGAACTGGGGTTGTTTAGCCTGGAGAAAAGGAGGCTGAGGGGAGACCTTATTGCTCTCTACAACTACCTGAAAGGAGGTTGTAGAGAGGTGGGGGTCGGTCTCTTCTCCCAGGTAACAAGTGATAGGACGAGAGGAAATGGCCTCAAGTTGCACCAGGGAAGGTTTAGATGGGATATTAGGAAATTTTTCTTCACTGAAAGGGTTGTCAAGCATTGGAACAGGCTGCCCAGGGAAGGGGTTGAGTCGCCATCCTTGGAAGTATTTAAAAGACGTTTGGATGAGGTGCTTAGGGACATGGTGTAGTGGTGGTCTTGGCAGTGTTAGGTTTATGGTTGGACTTGATGATCTTAAAGGTCGTTTCCAACCTATACGATTCTGTGATTCTGTGAAAATTGCAGGACTGCTCCAAACAAGACACTAATGAAGACATAATCAGAGTGGCTAGGGTGTACATTTGTTTATATTTTAATTAATATCAAAAGGTCACAGATCTTTGAATGGTGTTTGTTTTATACATCAATTACAGTCTAATAAATAGACAGCTTCCAGTTCTCAGTATGCTTTTTTCATAATATCTCATAAGCTTGTAAAGCAACAAATTCCATTTGAGGGGGGAAAACCCTGAAACGAAACCATAAACCAGCCCTCCCTTCCCAACTGTCAGGGACTTCTATTAAAGAGACGGATGAGAAAGTAAGTGCCCCAGCAGCTCTCCCCTTCATTACAGACCGTCAGCCTCACAGCAAATAGTACCAGTTCACTTAAAAGCATGGGAGGACACCTTTAGCAGGTCTGGTGATGCAGCTCTTTTACTCTCCTTCAGTTACTGCTATTCAGTCAGAGGAAGAGAAGTCATTAACAACAGACATCATTAACAACAACAGGAGCCTTCACCTATATAGTAGTCAATTCCCATACACCAGTAACAGCAAGGGACTGAAAAAAACATATTTGCACATTTGACTTTATAAGTAGAGTCATGATCATCACATCATTTTGACAGGTGGAATCTCCCTGAGTGCGAGACACTATGGAAAGAAGATGAGCTGATGAACCCTCCTCTTGGTACATGGCTGGAGCTCCATGTTCCACAGGAGTGCAGCAGGGGTTAGGAAACACTGAGACAGAAGTTTAGGGAACTCTGATTACAGCTCTGTTAGAAGTTTCCAAACTTTGATTCACAGAATTACACGGCCTGCTCATGTGATATTTGCTATTTTTCTAGTTCCAGCTGAGGAAAAACTAAACAAACAAAATACAGGAATGAGGAGATAGAAAGAAGATGAAAAGCAGAATGCTTACACTGAAAGAGACAGGAAATGCATCTATCACACTATAGCCAGCTAAATAGATGTAAATATTTTCAAACGTTACTTCAGTATGTAAGCAAATTCCTCAAGGAGGTTGTATGACTGAATACGAGGAGAGATGGCCCAAATCCCTCCTTCTAAAAAGATATGATGCATGCTAAAAAAAATGTCCTGTTCTGCTTCTCCACCAAGACTTGTGGCTTCTCATGAAATTAATTTCTTAACAGCAAAGATAATCAACACATACTTTTATTTATTTGGACTACTCAAGAACACCAGCTGAAGAAGATTAGGCTACATTAAACTGGGCCAGGAAAACAAAGTTTTAAAGACATTCCACCAAAACCCATGACCCACCTCCATAGCCCTGAATGAAGACAGGATGCGAAGTCAATGCTACCCTTTGGGAAGTGCATGGTAGGCAGAGGGGCACTGACAGCTGAAGACCACTGACACTGGCAATGCCATTCACCCTTTGTGAAACGACGTCTTTGCACAAACACACTGAAGAGGTTTCCATCCACAAAAAAGGCATGAGGCTCCTACTTCCTTCCTTTACTTCCTGTAAAGCCTCTGACACTGTCTCCCGCAGCATTCTCCTGGAGAAGCTGGCAGCTCACAGCTTAGGCGGGTGTACTCTTTGCTGGGCAAAAAACTGGCTGGATGGCCAAGCCCAGAGAGTTGTGGTGAATGGAGTTAAATCCAGTTGGCAGCCGGTCACAAGCGGTGCTCCCCAGGGCTCAGTACTGGGGCCAGTCTTGTTTAAGATCTTTATCAATGATCTGGATGAGGGGATCGAGTGCACCCTCAGTAAGTTTGCAGATGACACCAAACTGGGCGGGAGTGTTGATCTGCTTGAGGGTAGGAAGGCTCTACAGAGGGACCTGGACAGGCTGGATCAATGGGTCGAGGTCAATTGTATGAGGTTCAACATGGCCAAATGTTGGGTCCTGCACTTGGGTCACAACAACCCCATGCAACACTACAGGCTTGGCAAAGAGTGGCTGGAAAGCTGCCCAGCAGAGAAGGACCTGGGGGTGTTGGTCAACAGCCACCTGAATATGAGCCAGCAGTGTGCCCAGGTGGCCAAGAAGGCCAATGGCATCCTGGCTTGTATCAGAAATAGCGTGGCCAGCAGGACTAGGGAAGTGATCGTGCCCCTGTACTCGGCACTGGTGAGGCCGCACCTCAAATGCTGTGTTCAGTTTTGGGCCCCTCACTACAAGAGAGACATTGAGGTGCTGGAGCGTGTCCAGAGAAGGGCAACGAAGCTGGTGAAGGGTCTGGAGCACAAGTCTGATGAGGAGCGGCTGAGGGAACTGGGGTTGTTTAGCCTGGAGAAAAGGAGGCTGAGGGGAGACCTTATCACTCTCTACAACTACCTGAAAGGAGGTTGTAGAGAGGTGGGGGTCGGTCTCTTCTCCCAGGTAACAAGTGATAGGACGAGAGGAAATGGCCTCAAGTTGCGTCAGGAGAGGTTTAGCTTGGATATTAGGAAAAATTTATTTACTGAAAGGGTGGTCAAGCATTGGAACAGGCTGCCCAGAGAGGTCGTAGAGTCACCATCCCTGAAGGAGTTAAAAAAAAAATGTGTAGATGTGGCACTTCAGGACATGGTTTAATAGGCATGGAGGTGTTGGATTGACGGTTGGACTAGACGATCCTAGAGGTCTTTTCCAACCTTAATAATTCTATGATTCTATTCTATGATTCCTTACTAAATTCCATTCCTGGTCTTTGACATACTAGGAATTAGATCACTAGGCAGAAGAACGAATTTCAGATTAGTCTCCACAGTGCTAAATACATAAACATCTTAAGAAATACAGCTATAAGGGATTTCTCTATCAGAAAGGACTATATCATTGTACCATCTCTTACAGTTCACAGAATCCAACAACCCTGCCTGGACCTTCTCAATTAATAACCTTTTATCAACTCCTAAAAAAAGTGTTGGGATCCTTGTGGACAAAAGAATCAGAAGTTTTCAAGCTAGAAAGTTTTTGTTTATTTGCTTGAAATAAGTAAATAAAGAAACTAAATGCTGAGTTTATAAAACCAGATTCAAAGGATGAAGATTAAAAAATCCAAGAAAAGTCCATGGCACATTTTGTATGTGACCTCATGCTGCATACTCCTCCAAGAATTGAGTAATATCCCTGATCTCCTGATCTCCTTTGGTTTTTATAAACTTTCCCCTTTTTTCAAAATTTCTGTTACATGTTACCTTTAAGACTAGTAGCACAGAGAAAAAGCAGAATTGTGTTCAAATAGACACAGATAAGGAATAAAGAAAACAGTCCATTTGAAGGTTTGTTTGTGTTTTTAAAGAAACATGGAAAGGAGAAAACAACTGGCTGAAATACCAATTGTTAGACTAAACAAAAATCATGAAATACAGAAAATTTATTTTCACAGAAGGCAGCTGTTTACCAAAGAATGAAAAAAATCAAAAAAATGAAGATGACTGCACCCTGAGTTTTCAATTATTTATTAATCTTTGGACAAAGAAACGTGTAACTTAATGAAGTAACTTGCTGATAATCGACATAATTCCTGAATGTGTATTATTGGACTTTCATCTATTCTAGTTTCCGTAGATCCAAAATTACTGGTTTCCATCCTCAGTAATAAGTATCAACATTCTGGCTTTAGAGATAAGAGACAAGGATGACCTAATGGAGGACAGTCACTTTTTTGGGGATAGGATGTGTCAGGACTCACTTAATAGTCAATAAAAACTCTCTCAGCAGTCAATTGGGATTCCTACCTGAACTGCTTTCTGAAAGAACTGTCTAAAGAATGTCTAAATAAACTCTATTTCCCCAAAGTCAGAAATGATAGTGCTCCCTAATACTAGAACATGTAATTCTCAAAACTTGCAAAAATAAAATGCTGTGATTTTCTATTTAAATACCTCTCAAACTCAGTGCTAGCACAATGGCCATAAAAAGTGAGCCAATTAAAAGTCTGATGGGAAATAAAATGCTCACCTATCACATCCATTTTTGGCCAAACAAAGGAATGCGAGAAGATAAATTGAAATGTCATCATTTTGTTGCTGTAACCCTTAAGTCTTCATCACCAGCCCTCATCTGTTACATCTACAAATGGGCAATGCTTTCTTTGGATCAGGAACAGTGTTTTTCTATTTGTAGTGTAATGAATCCAGCAGTGTAGGTCCAGGAGAGACAACCAAGTGCTAAAGAGATGAGAATAAATAATTCAACCCAATTAGAATCCAGGAATCCCCTGTTCAGACTAGTAGGAATTGGTACAACTGAAAACAAAGATACTCCCCCAAAGCCTACAGCTGTGGGGAAAAAAAAGATCAACTAAGAATTCCTGAAGCATCATAGCCAAAACTACAGTTTTACGTCTGTGGATACTACAGTTTAGTAGATTTGAATGTCAAAATCCAGTACTTAGCAGTTTTAAATGCCAAATGAGAAAAGCATTTACACTAAGCTTTTAATCACCAAATCTTCCTTCTGAAAAATGTAGTTCATTTCATTGCAGAGCACAGCCAGGCTATGGAACACTTCATTTCAGAGAAACTCACAGTGTTTACCCTAGGTGTGAGAGCACCCTGGCACAGCAGAATGCTATAGAAAAGAACAACAGTGATTTATTATTCACTATTTCCCCTATCATCAGAACATCAACCAAAATTATCCTGAAGACAGGAAAACACTGACAGAAGGAAGCATTTCTTTCATATAATATGCAGTTAATCCATAGATTTCTTTACATCAGTATGTTATAGAAGACAGATGTATAGATGGGATCAAAAGCTATTAAGAGGTGTAACAGCATCCCCAACTTGGGAATACCAAAGCTTGCTCTCCTCGGAAGCTGGAGAGTGACACTGGAGCAAGGATCACTTCACACTGCTGTATTTTTCTCCTTCCCTAAACAATTCTAGGGAGCACTTTGAGACAAGACATTGGGGCAGGTGAATCTTTAGTCTGGCCACTTTTATTTTCCCAAAAAGGAAGTTCAACCCTTTCTGTTGCTGTAGCAGATCTAATGCACAGGCGACTGGCAGAGACCAAACCTTAGGGGAATAAATCCCACTTGGAAAAATCTCTCTCAGCTACCTGATAGCAAATCAGTAACTTTGCAGGGGTAAGGGTGATAGAGGTTGCCCTTTAAACTCTTCTTTGGAAGATCTGGACAGCCTGGGAAGGAATAACAACTTAACTCCTCTTAACCAAAGAAAAAGATGACTCTGGATATTGCAAGGGCTTCCCCCCCCCCCCCTCGCCCGGGCTGGACTGAAATTGAGAGAAAAAACACTGGTCAGTGAATAAATTGCTTTAGATGGTACGTAGAGGTGACCTCACAATTGGGGAATGTGGTTCAACAGTAGTTTTACAAAATGCTGTATATAGTCATGAGGCTCTGAATTTTTCTCACTCTTCTTTCTGAAGTAGTAGTCCAAAAAAAGCTGTCTTCACTGACCTATATTAGAGACAGATGTCATTAATTCAGACAGACATCAATTAATCTAATAAGCAGCATACTGAAGTCTTAAGAAAAGGAAGGCTACATATTGGGAGGAAAACGTTTCCTCCAGAAACCTTGCTGTAAATACAGAACATAACCCTGACCTGGAAGAACCCTTGCAGATACTGTGACTAAATGTGCCCTCATAAAACTAACAAAAATCCAAACTGCTTTAGGTAAATAATTAAGAATAGCCAGAACTCTTAACAGTAAGAACAGCTGCAGAGCCACCCAGATCAAAAAACTCTCCTGTTTACTCCCTACATTGTTCTAGTGAATGCTCTTCTGCTAATGCTCTTTTTTTTTTCCCCACTTTGAAGAGCAGCTGCTTGTCTGAAAAGGCCATCCAACCACCATCCAAACTGCCCTATGTAACCACCATGATGAGTCAAAGAACTTTGTTCTGACAGAATAAAGTTTGTCTCAAAGCACTGTGAACAGCCCAGTTAATCAGACCTTCCTTCATCTTATATCACCCCTGACTTCACTGAACATCAGTCCTACATCAGAAGGAGGTTATTCGTGGCTCTCCAAAAGAGAGAAAGAAGTGGTTTTCCAAGAAGTTTGGTGTACAGGTTAAAGGAAAGCTCCAAGGCTGAGCACTGCAACAGGTTTCACTTTTCAACAGGACAAATCCTATCCTCTCCTCCTTGTTAATTCATCCAAATAGCAACACTTCACAAAATCACCTGAGCCTGAGTTCCGTGATGATAAAATACAGCTTTGAATCCTGCACAGATCAGAGTCCCTGACTCAGTCAGTCAAATCACACAACCTCCTTTGAGGATTTCTGCCTTCAGTGATGTAAAAAAGGGTCACTAAAAGAGGGTGAAAAGGAGCAGGAGGAAGGCACTCAACATTCTGCAGCTGTATAGGACACTGCTCACATTTTTCAGGTTTTCAGGATTAACCCTTTAAAAGAGTCAGGGGGAAGATATTTCTCAGTAGGAAGTAAAAGGTCTGAAATCAAACAGAAGTAGCCCAACACATTCAATATGCAAATCAAAACCATTTTGTTTGTTGGCTTTTCAGTTTATCCTTCTTTAACGAGCTGGAACAGATTGCATGGCAGACAAGGAAGAAACAGCACATACATGTTCTGTCAGTTTTCTGTCCCTCCCTTTGTGGTCCTGATTCTCGTTGCTGAGAGCAGGACTGGGGCTACAGCTAGTGTCAGGAGTAGCATTCCTGCCTGTTTTCATTTCTGCTGGGAGTTAAGAATCACATGGGCTTCTGTGCAATGTAAGAGTACAAAATATTTCATAAAAGTTAATTTAGTTGCTTGGTTTTCTCAAAAGCAGCTAGAGAAAACCTCATCCGAGCCTCACAATTGAATTCAAACATCCATAACACCCATTACAGCAACAACTGTTACATGAATCTCTCCCTGACATGGCACATCAGACGCAGCTGTAAGTAACCTTCCTGCTGCAAAGCAGCCTTCATCACGTTTTGTTCATTGCAACAGCCATCACACATCACCAGCTCTCCCACCAGCCCTTGTCAGGTCTGGGGTCCTTTAGAGTGCTTCTCCAGTGCAGATTTGTCAAGGATGCTAGCAGCAACATCATGCTTCCTCAAGGAAGAAGCATATTCTAAATTTATCAACCTAATAAAAAATTACCTTGTCCTTCAGTCCTAGAACAACTTTAAACAGTAAAATAAAGAGATTTTCAATAAGCAAGACTTACTGTCAGGTTTCCAGTCATAAGACTGGGAACAGAACAAGTAAAATAAAATACACCTCTGGATTGTATTTAACAGTGTTCCTTCAGTCTCCCTCACGTAGAGCTCCTCTAGCCTATCATCTCTGTAGAAAGCTAAGGATCATGGTTTCACAGCACGTCACTACCTGGCAGGTCACCATCCTCTCTTCTGCTAGGCAATTCTTCTCAAGCACAGCAATAAAGCTTCCTGCTTTCTTTCAGCATAAATGAAATATTGTTTTCTAACCTGATAGATTATAATCATAGCTGTTAAAAGTATGTCTTGGTTTTACTGTCCTTCCCCAGCATGCAAGCAGCCTGTATGTGTTTGTTCCACCAAACTCTTCCCTGCCTTGATGACCTACTACACATTCTCAAAATTTATGTATGGCATTCTTAGCACATACAGACAGCAATGCTTTGACATCTCTGGTTACGTTACAGAAATGCAGAAGACAAATTTAGAGGCAGGCTGAGTAAAGTAAGCTGTCTCTTCCCATACACCCCATTTACAAAACCTCCTCACAGCCAGCTACAGAAAAATATAAATTAGGAGCTGACACCTAAGCTGTGCCCAGACACCATAGCAAGAGTGTTCTTCAGAGTAAGTGACATGCTTCAGAGGCAGCCTTGATAAACAGTATAACATTCCCTTGCTGGAATACACTTGATTTCCATTCAACCGTCAGATGAGGATTCCCCAAAACATTTCCAAGGGGAAACAAAAGGGAAGTAGATTTCTCTTTGGACGTGGAACAGTGCTGGCCTGCAAGAAGGGACCTATGTCAAGCCAGGCAGGTGCGGAAGAGTTGATGCTTAGTGATCACATACATGCCTTTGGGATGTCCAACAGAAGCAACTCTTGCATCAGTTTAATGATAAGCTCACAACTGCTTTGATTCAGGACAGGCAGCAACAAATCACCTGTTTCCACAACGTGTGCTGGTACTTTGTTCATTATGACCAATATCAACAACACAATGATGAACACCAGTGTTTTAACAAATCCATATCAAAACCCATGATCCCACAGAACATCTAGTCCTTGCAGTAAACTGTATAGCCAATTAGAATTAGAATGAGACTAATTCCTTTAATGGTCTTAACGCGGTATTTCTAACCTCTTTAACTGAAGTTTTGGGAATGATCAACGCTTAGATAGCCCAATCCATTCAATTCTCCCAAGTTATTCAGAGAGCAAGAAGGTCTTTGTAGGAGGATATTCAGTAACTAGAAACTTAACAAGTTTATCAGTGCAGAAGCTGGCCAAAACTAATTTATCTTGGTTTTAGAACAGTTTTCTGAAGGAAGAACATGAAGTGTGGCTTTTTATATGCTCTTCTCCGAAGAGGATAAAGTAACAGGAGGGTCCCATGTCATTTCTGAGCTTATAGATAATCCCTGAACTGGGTTTTGCTACTAAAGTAAATTTAGCCTTCTGTGAATGGAACAACTGTAAAAATTTTTGCTCAAACAACAGTTAATAGAAACTTGTAAAGTTAACTAGTTGTAACCATATCCACCCCAGGAAAACAAACAAACATTCATTTAATTAGGTTAATGCTACTGTGGTGAAGAACTACAAGCAAAGTTAGGTTCCACCTTACAGATATGGAGGGGAAAAAAGAACTGAGCCTTTTCGTTACAGACTTCCCAGTTTTTATACAACTAGTCTGGCTGGTTAAAAGAACACAAAATGTGCAAACCCAGTCCTAAAAGGAACATATCAAGAAACAAATCAATCACACATACCAGGCACCTTCATGGACATTCACCTGAAGAACAAACCCATCTAACAAAAAGTGTTTCCTATTTAATATGCACACTAATTGGAACTATATGTATTACAAGGTTTGGGTTGTTTTTTTTGGTGGAAGCTTGTATTGGCCATTATGTTATTGTGCTCAGAATCAAAAACGGGTTGAAAAGCTTATGAGTCATTCCTTTTTGCTTTTAAAATATTTGTACATCAACTTTCTGCCAAGAATATGGAGAACCCCTTGTGTTTGAAGATTTATTAGTATCTCCAGCAGTCCAAAAAGTCCTCAGCTACTTCTTCAGAAATTCTTGCAAGAATGTTGTCCAGACATACCAATTCTAAAGCACATAAACTTAGGTATCTGCTGCTTGAATTTTTGTTGTTGATATTAAGGAAAGCACTCTTTCTCATCCAAACGGAACAAAGCTCCATCTATTCACTGCACACTTCTACCTTTTCTATAAATACATTATCACTGGTTTCCCTTATACTCTCAGTAAAACTGTTTTTCCATGAACATTTCTTTCTTATGAAACTGAACTCGTTGGGGCAAACAGTATAAAACTGCTCTAAACAATGCCCAGCCATTCATATTTTTTGCTTTACATTCTTTTCCCACATGGTTTGGTTCATAATTACTTCCAGCTTCAGGAAACTGGCCCTTTTAAAAGCACCAAACATAAGTTTTTGACTTTGTCTGCACTTGACAAATCAAGTAATGAATCAGTTCTATCCAAGTAGCCAGCAATTCCGAGTTCTACAGTCTTTTATCTTCTTCATCGACTGAGGTTGTGTCTAACACAGGAATCCCAAAGTTAGGTAACGGAGACTCATGTGAGAAATCCTTATGAGAATGCCAAGGGATCACAATTGAAAAAAAATGAGGTGAGCTAAGAAGAGCAAAACAAAAAAATGGGGATGGCAGTTACACCCCACCCAAACGTGGGAGGTTTGATGGATGAACAACAAACAGCCTGGTAATTGAATCGCTGTGAATAGCTAGGGTTCATTTTCTTAAATATTTGAAGTGCTCAAACAATTAGTACAGATTGGAAGAGATTAGGTAGAAAGACATCTATTAAAAGTCAAAGAAAAATCTGAAATGAAAGACAAACAAATAACCAACTGTGAGGAAAATACCAGTGTTGTAAAGTATGCTAAGCCTTGAAATAATCTTTCAGAAAAAGCATCAGGATGCTCTTGCTCATGATGGTCAGAATCCCTCCATTTAGCCCATGAGACACAGTCTTACCCCTGCCTAGGCAGGATGGGAGATCCTTGGGACTTCTCACTTCTTTTCTTTTTTCCCCCCTTAGGATCGCAGGAATACAAAAAGACAAATGGGAAGGGAAACAGGGCACAAAGAAATCCCACAACAGCAGGCACAGGGAAAGTCCAGCATTCCAACACGTTTATTGCTTATTTTTACAGTGCTTAATGGCGAAGTACCACACATAGACACAAACAGTTTCAAAGCAAACTCCCATCCTAGAAACAAAATGAGGGGAAGGGGCTCTGTTTCAGTTCTTCATTATTAAAGCTCTGAAGTAAAGAAATTTCAACAAATAGAAGTAACCCAATCTATGTGTTTCCCTAGCACAAACTCCCTCCATTTTTACGGTCTTTTCAAAGTGTAGATCAAGTTTCGTTTGAGTTTGCAGGGTGAAGGTTGTTATTTCTGGCCTTTCTGCCCCCCCCCCCCCCCCCCCTTCTTTGCCTTTTCTTTTTAAAGTGAAGTTTGAAATCATCATGAATATAAAAAAAAAAAAATCTTTGCACCTCCCAAATCTACTCTATAATATTGGAAAACATGTAAATACACAGTATCACAAAATGTCTAGCAAGCACAGAGCTCCTGGAAAAAATATTCTTCCTTTTAATTAAGTACTGCCTAAAAATTCCCAAAGTACACAATATAAAATATATACCATATATCATATAAATACAGTATATTAACTATGTTAGTATTATGTTACTGTGGTCAATCATACTGATCTTATAGTCATTTTTCTAATTGAGAGAGGTAGCAATTTTTTTTGCCTGTTTCTACCTTTAAAAAAAAAATTTACTTTCTCTCTCAAGTTAACACATTATAACACCCACTATCTTTTTGTTTAAGTGAAGAATGATTGCAGTAAGCTCAAGTACATCTTCTAACATTTGCAAAACTTTATGAGGGAGTGGTTCTTCCCCAAAGTCAAAGTCAAACCCTGGGACGCTTCCTCCATCATTCATCAACCAAGATTTTAACATCCAAGGTTTCGAGCTGACTGTGGCAGCAGGTGAAAAGATCCACCATCACCAAGGGGGGCTTTTTTCTGGCTGTTGTTTAGAAGCATCAAATCGCCAATCTAATTGCTAAAGTACCTTTGAAAATACCTTTTGAAGGATGAGTTTGAAATGAGGACAGAAGTAGCAGTCCCTAGCTTCCATCTCACCGAGCAAATGGCATGCTGGCAGAGTAAGGAAAGCTGATATAGAAGCATGAAGGCGACCAACGCAAGGGAAGAGCCCCCAAATCACACAGATTATTACAAAAAAGGAGCTTTTCACATGCACAAGACAAGTGAATCTACACTTGTAACATATCTCAAGGCACTCTCAAAGTAATCGTTAGGGTGACTAAAACCAAGCATTCACAGAGTAGTAAGTGACAGAATAAAGAACGACCATGCAACCTTCAACTGGGCACACTAAATATGCATTAAAATACCATCTACAGTTAACTACATGTTCATATGCTGATCCTCCTGCAGGAATCTCATTTAATTCAATGCAAACAGAGATTCTGCTCAGGGAATGATTCAGAATTTGTAGTGAATGAAACTCTTGTTTCCAGGACCTGGCCCGCCTCAAAGAACTACTACAATATAAATATTTAATAATAATAAAAGCATGCAACCCTTTGCCAAGCACAGATGTTAGAAAGCGACTGCAAATCTTGGCATTTGGTGGCACCTAGTAATCCACTGGCTGAGTCACTAATGTGATTGATGGCCTTAAGTTGTTCAGGAACTACTGACCCCTCCAAGAATTAAGACCTGTGAATTGTATCACATTTTTTGTGTACGTACTTTTCTCTACACAACCAGTAAATGTTGGATTTTATTCTTAAAGGTTTTAAAATGGTTTGTGGCTTTGCTGTTTGGGAAGCCTCTTTACCTGGGAGAAACTGATGCAACTGGCCTGTTTCTGTACTTTGGGCATATTTTGTTTTCATATTCTAATTTTGGTAATGATGTATAATTGGTACAAGCATAACTAAAAGATAAACTCCTCTTGCAACAGGTCTTTTTCACTAATCTGGTCCTGAGGAGTCTTAGGTCTTGTTTTGACTAAGAAAACAACTAATTCATAAACTATGTTGCTTACAGATGTGCTCAGCTTTCCATTCATCCTGTATTTTGTTAACAATCCCTACCTGGATATCATCCTGCTTTGTAAAAGCTAAAAGACTTTCCAAAGAAAAGTTAGCCTAAGCACAGGTAGCAGACAGGAAGCATCTTCCTTCTTGATATTCTCCTTTCTGACAAGCTCAGAGCAATAAGACATCTGGTCAGAACCGGTCATTTCCATGAAGCATCTGTACAGTATCTTTAGAACTGGCCATCCCCTTCCAGGTGAGATTCCTGGCCATACCAGCCTCCCTAACGCTATAGCAAGGCATGCATCAGACATGCAGTTCCCACAGAAAACACTTCTCAAGTACTTCCGACAGATTTTCTTTCCCAAGTGAACAAATCTGGTTTCATTACCATTTCCATGAACTCAAAGAGAACCAGCGAACACAATCTTTACATTGCTGTAACCACAACAGAACGTATTACACCTGAATAACATGCCCTGGACATCTACAGGGTAGAGGACACTAAAGTAGTATTAATACATTTTTCACGTATTAACATGAAAAAATTGAAGATGCAAAGGCAAATGGACACATTACTATTTATTCATGTCCAACACTTTCCTCTGTATAATGTCATTGAAAATGCAAGTCAGAGCACTTAAGTTTTAATGTAGATCTACCTTTGTAGAAAATGTTAGTCCTCCAGGTCATTACTTTAAATTACATCAACTAACACAGCCAGGAACAGATTTTGAACAAATGAAAGATTAAGAAAAAAAAAAAAGAGAGAAAACTAATTGTTGCCCTAGACTCTCACACGCTATCAGTTACATGAACCCTATACAGTTATGATCTATGGCAAAATTCCAGCAGAACAATTATATCGCAACAACAGACATAAATAAATAATTTCTGCCAATAAAGTCATCAGCACAGAACGAATTATCCCGTTAACTCTAAGCAAATTTTTTTAAACTAGAAAGTGCTTCTACGATGGTACCATCTTGACAGAGTCGCAGAAAGCATTGAATTCAGTGTGTACTTAGAAAATGTATTTGGCACCCTGACCACACATGGTGAACTTGTGGAACAGCAGCAAATTCGTCTAGGCTGTCACCCATTTTTCTTTCAAAATGTATTTAGCATGTCTTATGGTATTTTCAGCTTTTTTTTGTGGCTACCTTGCTATTGGGAAAAAAAAAAATCATAGAATAATTCAGGCTGGAAGGGAACTCTACAGGTCATCAGGTCCATTCTCAAAGCAGGGCCAGCTTTACTTCCACAGAAGAAACAAACAAACAACAAAACAGGCAAAAAAAACCAACCTAAAACCAAAAAAGGACAATTATAGTAAAAAAAAAGAAGTGATTTCACCTATGTATAGTACTTTCTTTCTTTGCTCCTTAACTTACCCTCACAGTATTTATTTTAATCATGCTGATTTTATTACAAGCTTTTCCAGAAGCTAACTTTATGGCTTTGAAAAGCAAACGTGCACATTTAGGGTGCTATATAAATATCTTTTTTTTTAAAGTAGTCAACAAAATCTTTCTTTAATCAAAAATAAAGGGGAGTTTTTATCATGGGGAGGTTTTAATAAAAAATGTTAGGGTTTTAGAAGCCCTCCAGCAGGTAAAAACTTCACTTGGCCTCATACTAAAGTATAAAAAGGAGCAGGCCATGTTTCAGAGAGCTGTAATAGAAGTAAATAAGTCAGCAAAGAAGAGAAAAAAAAGTATGTAACAGAGGCTTGAGGGGAAGGTAGACTCAATGGGACTTGCTAAAAGCAACAAAGAAAAGGCCAGTGAACACAGGAGGAAGAACAGGAAGAGCAAGACTGAAGCAGTGATTTGGACACAGCACAGGCTGGTATCCAAAGCTGGTATGCCAAAAGTGTGTGGACAGTCAGTAGGCATGTTCAATAAATCGGACATTACAAAATATGCAAAGTGGTCTGGGAAAAAAAAAAAGAAAAAAAAAAAAAATCAGACTACTTAAAAACTTTCCCTTACCAAAACTGAGATGTTCATTCAAAGGTTACTTACCCACTTCACAATTTTGGACTAATCTCTTTGCTTTGACTTCTACATGTATAAATTGAAGATAATGTATCATCTCATCCCACAGTGTTGTAAGGGTACAGACGCTATTGTCTCTAAATCACAAGGATGTCCCAATACAGAAAATTCAATAAAGAAAATTGGGAACTGTGCAATGAGCACGGGTTCCAGACAGCATGCAACAAAACCCGCACAGAACACTACATTAAATGAGACCAGAAAGAAACCTTGACCAGCTATTCAGGCAGTAAACACCACCCTTCCTGCACAACTCAATGAGATACAGAGCCTTGGGGGGGGGGGGGGGGGGGGAACAAAACCAATATTCCTTCTCTTTCATACGTGTTCTTCTACAGCACCTTTTTGCCAGATAAATTACAATAGTTCCGTTTATTTACCCAGCTTCTTCTGTAAAAGAAGGTCCTACCTCGAGACTTTTTCATTTCCTGCAAACAGGAGTTCCCAACACACTCACAAGGCTTATATTTCATTATGGAAGCTCCCAAGCTGCTCAGCAAGACTAAACTCAAAACTTTAACGTTACACTTTATAAGTACAATGAAACTTTCTAAACATTAAGAATAGTTTTTTATATTAACATGTACAGGGGATGCATCCTCAAGTAACTCAAAGCCACTGGATTGCTTCAGTGCCTTTTTAAGTAGTAGAGGCAGAAGGTTTTTAGTAGTCTTTTTGCTCCCCATACCAAAATTTCTGCGAGGCTCTCGACCTTAGAAACAGAGTCGCTAGTGACCCCTAGTGTTAAGAAGTTCAGTCTCAATTTGACTTATTTATGGCAAAAAGCATGATGAGTATCTTCGCATGCACTTTGTTGTTCTTCTGACATAGCAAATGGTTGCTGCCTTGTGTTGAGGTTCTTTCCACTCCAGTTTACAAACAAAAATAGTAGTACCCATTTTTAAAGAAACAAGTGGAAAGGAAATATAAACTTCTAAGCATCCCAGTAAATTGCAGATTGACATTCCTCCTGCTTTCAAGTGTTTAATATATTTTTCCTTATTTGGAATATTTACAGTAGGATATCTAGAGCAGACTGACAGTTGTGGCTTCAGGTGGACATTTACAGCCTCTTGATCAGTCATTAAGGAATTAATGACAGTGAACCACAATCCAAGCCAGCCAGCAAAGCCTAGTGTAAGGAAAGAAGTCGTAATTGCCAGGTTTCTGCAGGACTTGGCTGTCCCAGGTAGAAGTGTATAGTCCAGTAAGCCAACTGCCCCGGTGACATAAAAGTTGCTTACAAAAGAAACCTGTAACTACAGAAACAAAGAAGAGTCCTACTGCTCTACTTACAATTTTGGGTCCAGGTTCAGGAGAAAGCCCAGTTTGTCATATTCTGGAAAACAAAAGCAAGGGACATAATATCATAAAAACTGCAAGTGTCTCCTCTGCAAAAGGCACCAAAACCAAAAAGCAGCAAGTCCTTATGGAAGGGCAATAATTATTTCTAACTGAAAATAGCTATAGCCTAATTTCCAGTTGCTAGCAGCCATTATCACAGATTATTGTTACTTCAAGATATTCCCAAATTAACATTTCTGAATCTCCATGAAATACTAAAGCAAGAGAACGTGTGGGTAATCATTAATTTAGAAATCACTAGAATTAACCAAGATATCCGTAGTCATAAAAACAAAGCACTACTGAAACCACGCATGCAGTGATATACAAAGCTTTCCTGCTTGCAGTAGAAATCATTTTGCCAATAATTTGTATGACAAACACTCCTCCTAGGTCCTGACGTGGCAGAGCTTTGAAATTTTTCTTGATTCCTTGTCTATTCCAACCCACAACTTTGTAATCAAGCAGCCCTTCTTCAAGAGAAAGTCACTCATGGTGGCAAAAATGCTTCAAGTTCAGGTGATTTTGTTCAATAGGAAACTGCAAAGTCACAGTTTATGCCACAAACAGGGAACAGCTACAGAAACAAAGTTATCACTCAGAACATCTGTAACTCCTGTATAAAGTAAGCTTTGCATTCAGCACCTTTGAATACATTGTGATCTCGTAAATCAAATACTTGATACAAAAAAAATAAAACTATTAGAATTCACTAGATACACAAGAAAAACTAAAATGTGTAGTGACCTTCTTGCGTTGGGTTAAGCTCAGCCTCCTCACACTGAGAACCATTAATAAGTCTCACTACCACACAATAAAAAAAAAAAAAAAAATACAAACACAGAAGTAAAAGATAATCCCTCCAGAGCTTAATGATCAGAAGGTACTAAAAGAAACAAGAAGAAAAAAAATTCTTATAGCCTTTTAGAAAGAGCTCAGTGGAAAGAGAGAGGTTTGCTTTCCTTATGAAACACCACCCGAATTTCTGCTGCAGTAGTTTACCAGACAAGATCACACACTTTTCATGCTATCACTTACCAGCAGAACAGGAAAGCCTAAACACGTACCTAAGACAAAACGATTGCACCAGATAGGTCAGTGTAAACTGTGCCATTGATTTCAATCCCATTAAGATTTAATTCCCGAGTCAAGGGAAGAATTATGTTTGACATAGCTTAGGTAACAGAAGTTGCAGAACATGTGTGCACTTGATATTAGCACATACTATCCATTCTCTGCCAGCACCCACATGCCACCCACTATCCCCGTTGTACTTGATGTTAGAAATGCACCCGTGCATCTCTCCTCCACCTCGCACGTACTGACAGTTGTGCTTCCCCCATTGCTGCTTTCCTCTTAACATTTTCCCAGGTTATTCCTCCTACAAGAAACTATTTCCTGCCCAACCTTACCTCCTCCGCATGTAGGATCATGCATAGGAAGGAATCCATTCTGGGGAAAAAAATATGCCTGCAATTTTTATTAACCCTTTCTCTTTCCACAAACAACATCCATACTGAGTGAACAGCAATAGAGTTTTGGGGTTTTTTTTAAACCATCTACAGCCACTGACTAACCTGTCATCAATCTTATCCCATTTGAGCTAACGTTCCCTTCTTCCCAACAGGAAATACAAGAGGAGGAAATGCAATAAGAGATATATCACCTCATAACTACAACAACATCCTGGGCTTTCTACTAACTTAGCACTTTATGAGCTTTGCAACCAAAGCACCAGAAAACACACAGATACTCAATGCTAAGTGCCACAGATGACACACCTTCACTGCAATGTTTCGTAAGATTTACCTTCTGTTTGTCACATGCATTTCACCTTCCCTAGGTTTAAAGTGGTTACTTTTGATGTTCACTGGTGATTGCTAACAGAGGTATAAAGTAATCTCGTAAAATTATATATGTCAAGTCAACTATCTCGCAACAAGCACTTTCCAAAAAATGTATGAAGTAGAACAAAACGACATTTCTGGTTTCAAGCTAGAAGCACAGGTGTCGCCTTGATTTTCAGTAGGGTGTAAATTATCTTTTCAGGCTGTAACACCAAACCAGAAGCTTCTATGCTCCTTCCTCTTGCTGGCTGGTGAAACGTGCAAACTACTGCAGGCAGAGAAACGCTGCCCTCACCACGGGCCACCTCATGCTCACTGCGGCTTCTGGAAGTCACAGCATTGCTATTGGCTTGGAAATGAAACTCTATCACATGCTGCTCCCCCAAGAAAGACATGAGGAGCCTTTATATTACAGATTCAAAGTTAGCTTCCTTTTTAGCAAAAATCAGTCTTGGTACAGACCTCCAATGTCATTTAGCTGTACCACTATGAATACAGGGGCCAAAAGTCACTGCAACACACAACAGTGCAGCCCACATGCTAGCTGGAAAAACGGCAAAACAGATAAAACCACAAAAACCTGGAGAAAGCCAAACACATATAGCCCAGCTGCAGGAAAAGGCAATCCTTGTCTGGAGTTATGTATTTAATTTAAAACAAAATAAAACACAGACCCACTAAATCAAAGACAAGTACAACTGAATCTAAAATACAGTATGGTCAGGGTGTGATGATTACAGGAGATGGACTGAGCTGGTCGCACAGCTCACTGCTAGAGAGGGGCAATCCCACTCCTACCCTTTCCTCCCTTGAAAATACTGGCTACAAGAGCCTGCCTTGGCACTCACGTAGCCTCTCTGTGCCCTAACCTACAGGTTGCTTTCACCTCCCATCACCTTAGTTTAAAGCCTTATTCACCAAGTTAACCAGCTGATACGCAAAAACATTTCTCGTCTTTTTCATGCAGTGGGATAAAGAAGTGCTAGAATATTAGAGAAAATGGAACAAAACAGCTAGAGAGAACAGGGCAGAAATACTCCAGCATCTCCACCAAGAACTAGGTTGGACCAGCTAGCCGTGTTAACTGTGGTTTGACGGCCTCTGCCAACACCATCATGATGACCCCCGTTAGGGCGAATCTGCACCGAAGCACAATGCAGAGCTACCAACGGGTGTGGTTCTGGAGAACTCCTTTCAGATCTAACCAGGTTGGTAGGTCTGATCCAGCTCAGGCCATGTCTGACCCACCAATCTCCAGACAAGGCATTTATATGGCTGTGTGGAACAGGATTTTTTTTTTTTTAAGCCAAAAATGAGTAAAGGTAATAAAGAACTTATTCTGCATCCACTAGAAGAACATCATGGAAGAATCTGAACAAGGCTTTATGTTCTCAGCCCATAAGAAACTGAAAGGCCCATGAGGGATAAAAGCAACAGTATTAAAAGAGAGCAAGGCAATCTAAGGACCACACTCACTTGTGCTAGGAAGCTACAGATCTCATCTGACAATGTGGTACAGTAGTGTACAGAAGCACAGAAAAGAATGAACATGGGAAATGAAGCCCCATAAGAACAAGAGGTCTTCTTAGGTCAGAAATAAAATGCATTTCTACATTTCCAGGAAGATCGGAATTGAATAGGAATCTAATAACTGACAACAATTTCATAATAAAGCATGTAATTAGGATTATATGAACAGAAGTACAGCCAAGCATAGCAATTTCTATAAGCGATGCAAATCCTGTGCCAAATTCAATGCTGGCATTAACATGGAAATTTCTCCCAAGTATCCAACAGAAATCCAGCTACCAAGCAGCAAGTGAGAAATGCATTGTCTAATGTCTGTAAACACCATACAGACCACCCAAAAAGCCATAAAGCACCATGTACAATATCTATCAAATTTTCAAATTGCATTTTGCATCTGTAGCCAATATAGCTATAATACAAGCAAAATGGGCAAAATTTTCCCCTTATGCTACTGATCTGAAATCAACAATCCAGGAATTAACTTGGCTCACAGGTTTTATCCTTCCAAACTACATGTAACTGATTTCACTGATGACTTGAGTACTGTTCCTTTAGCAGCTAGCTACTTAGAAGCACAGTACAAATAACTTTGCCCACAGAAATAGGAAATTAATTTAAACTGTTTTTAAAAGACACGCTATATGCGGTTCTAGTTCTCTCTGTGTTAACTGGTAATTGCAAGTACAGGAGGGAAGGCAGAAGGTTCAATTTTAGCTGTTTTATTCAAAATGTTTGTGTTTGACAAAGAAATCAGTATGACACTCAAGAGACAGAAGTCCTATCAAGAAGAGCTCAGACCACCCCGATACATTTCATCCTGTCCAGTGCAGTTTGGTCTCTGCGGAACTGAGGCTCCAACTGAGCTAAGCCTTGGTCACTGTCCACCTGCAAGCTCTACATCGGTGGCAAAGGCCAGGTAAAATGACTTACCCTGCAATGAAAAAGGTCAAATACCTCACATTCACCTTGGACTAAGAAAACACATATGGACAGTTATAGAAGTTCAGCTGATGTAAAGCAATTCTGCTAGAACTCAAGAGACAAGAAAGAATTAATGAAAAAAAGTCATATGCAATGGATCAACTGAAAAGGACAAAAGAAAGGTTTTCTTCCAGGGTTAAAAAAATACCGCTCAGGATTACTGAGCAACAATGAAAGTACTGGACAAACAAGGACTTAATGTTGCACCCTTTCCTTAGGATTTTCACTTTAACCTCTTCAGCGATGGAATTTACTGATGAAAGCATTATTTTCTGAGGCTATTTAAATAACTGGGGGAGGGGGGAGATTGCAAAGCCAAGTTCAGAAGGGGTAGAGCTGAGGGCACCTGGGCTCCTCAGCACTGTCCTGCATAGACTGCATGCATGTCTATGTTCCAGTTTCCTCCTCACCCCCATGTACTCTTTTGCATACAAGTTTAACAGCCTTTTTCTCCAGGTTGTCCAAGTGACATCAGGGAGAACCCCGAGTATACTGGTAAGACAAAGCCCAGTCCTTGGTGCCTTTCCCTGCTCTGTAAAAAAGAAGCAGCAGACCTGACATCTGTAAAGATAACTGCTTAGCCCTTGCAGCCCAGTACTAGAAGCATGCCTCACCGATCTACATCTGCGTAGAACTATCTGCCCATTTGACATTTCCACCACGTGTGTAAAAAAAATAATTCTTCAACAACTCTTAATGTAGCCTCACTTAGGCTTCCTTTTTTTCTGGGGAGCAAAAGAACTTCCTTAACAATACTATTCCTTCAGCAAAACTTGGAATTTCACATCTATTAAAAATGTTCGTAGACTGTGCAAACTGATCTAAAGACACCAATCCTGCTGCACCAAGCTCAATATTCATTTTCCAGGTACTGCACCTGATGAAAACAACCATATTTGATGGAAATGGATGCACCAAGCACTACCAGCACAACTGAAATACAAACCTGTGAGTTCAAAGCAGGGAAGGGAGAAATCTGTCTCCAGTCACAAAGATGTGGTCTCCACACCACCCTGCATGCCCTGGTGACACCTAAAATCATGAGGATGCTACTTATGGTTTCGGATTTAGCAGCAAAAGGAAGTAATTTCCAGCTCTATACCTTCAAGGTGTTTTTTTTTCCCCTGTAATTCCCGATTGGGGCCCCCAAAGACATCTGGCTCAGCTTTACAGCCTGAGGAAAGCAATACACCAGACGGGTCTCCTTCATTAGACACTGGAACTACATTATTCATCCCCCAGGCACAGAAAGAACAAATAAGCAATTGCTGATAGTGCTGTATGGGTCATCCATCAGGAAGGTCTTTTGCCTGCTTGTCTTACCTCCAAAATAGGTATAGTAAAACAAAAAAGAGGTCATTCGAGCATGTTACATTTTAAAAGGCTCTGGTTACCTTACCATGGACTATATAACTCCTTACAATTTTTTTCCTAATAAAACTATAGCAACCTCCAACGGTAGAAAAGCAGCTGACTGCTTTAAGCTGAGTTTATGAAAGACTCCAATAGGAAGATGAAAAATTTCCTCCTATGAACTGCATATGCCCTTTTTCTTTTCCCAAGGAGTCATCTGTTTAAAGTCAAGACTGCAACCTTTGCTAAATAAACAGTTGTTTCATTTACTACCACGTAGCCACTTGGCTAATGGAGTTAATGCTGCCCTACTGAATCTTCCGACGTATTCTTTATTTTAGAAATTGTATTGTATTTCCTAATAAAAGTCAAGAACAATATTAACAAAACAGTAATCTATATTGGCTTTTAGTGACTTACAAGATGTACTGACTTGATGCAGAGGGATGCCACATGATAGAGAAAAATCTCATTAAAATACTTTTATTTTGAGGTATTTTTTAAGCCACTTCCTGGCATTTGCACCTCAGCTCATTCACAGCTGTATTTTCAATGGGAGGAATAAAGCATTAATAAGAAGACAGATGATGATACTGAACATGCTGGCGAAGTCACGTAAGGACTATGCAACCGACACATGACAGTCATTGGCAAAGATTCAAGCAGCTCCCACAGTCTACAGCTCAAAGAAAGAAAGAATGAAGTAGAACTTCATTAATCAAAAATGAAAAGGATTTTTGCAGAATAAAGCTACTAAAACCAGCGGAAACAATATATAAACTTTTCCATTTATTTCCTACTTTACAGGAACGCAGAAAAATGCAGCATAGTAAGTTCACCTCTCCTTTCCCATCACTACCACGTAGTGTTAAGACAGTCAGAAATGCAATTTGGAGGAAAGAAACCAACACAAAAAACCCAACACACCAGAACCACATCAGCTCCAAATGTAAACTAAAATTGTTTTCCTCAAACCAAGAACATCTACCAGAGCCTCATAAATTCTATTAATTAACATACCTAAATTAATTGCCACTAATCTAGAAATCTGTGAAAGATCAGAGTTTGTAATTGTTGCCACCTAAACTACCAGATTCTCATCGAGAAAGCCAAAGAACAGCAAGTGATCTTCTGCAAGTAACCAGTGTTTTTCTCTCCTGCTAGGAATCTGTCACTATGCTACCAATTTGATACCTGACGATTTCAGTTGTATTCCTATTCCTGGCCTCCATCCATACCACTCTCCATCCAAAACGTACGACAGTAGTCACGAAATTCACTCTGGAGTTGTATTTAGGAAGACAAACACAGGATTCTTCTCATCCTTCACAAAATGGTTATCTGAGCATCTTCAGCTGCTGAAGGAAACAGAGAAAGTTTCCTTCATAGTTCTCACAGCTTCTCCCAAGATGGTTAAGGACTTTAGCACAAGGAATTACTAACAGCAAACTCCTAAATAAGCACGGATTTAAACTCTCAGATGATTACTCCACTATCATTGTGAACTCAGCATCTGGAAGCATGGTCTTGCATGTGGGCTTTCACAAGCACGTGAGCCGCAGCAGATATGCTAATCTACTCTTTAAAAGCTCCATTTTCTTTGCATAAGTCAGCCAAACTTTTGATAAGGGTTAAGAATTAAATTGAAAAGAAAAAAGCAACAACAACAACAAAGTTAAAATATCCAAACAATTTGAGCAAGAGCTAGATAACACTTGGTTGCTCGAGATGTTAGAACTATTGCATTTTAAGCCTGCAGTGAGAACAACTGTTACGCAACCAGTGGCCAGTACCGCAATCATACATGTCTAACAACAGTGTAAACCTACAGCCATAAGGTATTTAGAACTTCAATATTTCCAGCAAGCACATTAGCAGATGGGAAAGTTGCACATGCACTCCTATCCTAATGAGGCTTAGAGAAGGAAAATTTAAGTCGCTTGCTCTCAGACACAGGAGGTAGAAAAAGTCTTGAACAAAAATAGCAGGGGTATAAATCTGACTTTCAAGGTCCAATGTTTGATTTGCTAGCAACGAAGTAAAACAAAGCAACTAGAGAGGGAAGGGAAGAAAAAAAAAAAAAAAAAAAAAGGACTAGCTGTCTATGGCAAGCAAATGAAATCTAGGTCTCCTCAAACACCCTGTATCCTGCTTAACGTTTCCCAAGTTCAGAGCATGACACTCTCCTTTCTGAAATGGTTTCAGCTGAAACACTGGCCTAGACATCACATCAAACATTTACCTTTGCTGCTCAAGCTTTATCTTTCAAGGGAAGGGGCAGTTGTGAAGAGAATCACAAAGATATCTGGACTTGTGAAGGCTAGACCACAGCGTGAATCTCAGACAGTTCGGTCTCACTCCAAGTGTATTTGATTCTCATGTCCTCTGGCTAATTATCTTCTATGAAGCAGTACTTTAAGGCTGCATAGCCGGATGACCTTCTAAACACTCAGTTCAAAGTTTATCCAGAATAACCTAGAGAGTGTCATTAATCTGAGATGCATAAAGACAGACTTTCAGCCTCCCTGAAAACTGAGATTTGCATGTGGGACAAAGAGTTAAGGGGAAAACCAAGATAAAGACAAACAGTCAATTCAAATAAAATACAGAAGCTGCAACAAGACATTGCCCTTCACATGGCATGATTAACAGTTACAAAAGAACAATTCTAAGAAGCTGTTTAATATGCAAATATAAGTCAATGAGTACTAGTTTCAAGCAGCATGAAATCTTAACAGGGAGACTATTATTCACAGCTCTTTAATTCTGACTAATAAAGACAAAGGTATTTTTATGTTTCAAAGTATGTAACTTTAGTCCCTTCTTACCCCAACCTGAAACATCACCTACTAGGAATGGCTGGGCCTGGAGCTGCCATTGTTTCTTTGGGTTCTTTCTGGGCTCTGTCTTTTCCTGGGTCTGCAGCAAGGTGAGATGGGATGGACAGCGGAAGCACAATAGCCACAGTTTTTCTCTCTCTCCTTCCTGTTCAACAAGGAAAGCTATCCCTCAGTTGGACAGACATCACACATCTTGACATATTATTACACATATCAGTTCAGAGCAAGTTAAACTTTGCAGCACAGTGAAGGCAAAGTACTAAATATGAAAGCAATATACATAGAGCTCTCTTAGACATTTCTGAGCCTCCCTTCTCAAATATATGAGTTTTCTTCATATTTCTTCAATGAAGAAATTCAACCTTGTTGCAGTGGAAGGGTTTACAAAAGATCAAATTTTACTGTCTTACTCCTAACCAATCCACGCTTGAGTTGCAATATAAGCAGAACAAAGACCAGTGCTTTTAAAACAGACTCAGACAGTCCGTTGGCTTACATTAGCTTGTCTCCCACCCTCCATATTAACAGAACTCCAAAAGACACAGAGCAGTTGAATTATTTTTTGTAACTAAGTTTACCACCCTATTGGTAGTATCGTAACACAACATTTAAGATTAACTCCATAGATACCCTGCACTGGAAGCTATCCATAGGGTTAACTGTGTTCACATCAGTTAGAAGCCAAAATAGTATTAGGGAAAAAAAATATCCGTACTAGGCAATATTTAAAAGTTTTACTCCAGGACCAGTTCTGGTCTTAGCTGTACCAACATCAATCCAGCATAACTCCAGTGTAGGTACGCTGATTCAGACATACTCAGCTGTAATCAAAGTATTTCCCTGAATTTTACTCACACATTTTGTATCTCAAGCTTACGCAACTTCCTCCCTACTTTTGCAGACTAAAGAAACCATCACCCAATACAGGAGGAGGCAGGCAACAACACACTTCAGCTATGACTGATATTAATTAGTAGAAGGGAGTTAATAGAGGGTCTCTTCCCCCCATAAACACAACAACATACCCACTCTGCACTCAGCACCCTAGAGATACTCCCACATCAGACCATGCACCCACAATAGATCCATTTCCAGACGCAAGTTTTAGAGAAGATGCAGGGAGAGCAGAAAGCATTTGTGGTGGTGTAAACAAAGCAAGTTACTACCACTAGCTCGGAGGTTAGTAAATCGGAAATCTGTGTTCAAGCTTTGCTGTTAGTGTCAGGCAGCAGGCTCTCTTTGAAACTGTGCAGGCAGAAGACAGGTGCTATGTTGGAAGGCAGCATGTTCCCCCTACCAACCTAAGAGGAAAGGCTAGTAAGCAAGATAAAATACAAAACCTTCACTTGGTTATCTTTTCATTTCTGCAAGACAGTAAATACGCCCATCTTTTAAGTGTTAAGGGGTTTTAAGTTATAAAAGTAATTCTTAGCCTTTCCCTTGCACTTCATATATTATACATACATTGTAAACTGAATTTCATCAAGTATCATGCTCGCTATGCTGTGCCTTGGCTACAGCTCACGAATTACACATAGCCAAATGGATAGTTACTGGTTTCATGAAGTGCCCCCCCAAACACAAAAGAATTTTTAATTTCTGGTTCAGTTTAATTGAAGGTCGTGCTGGGGTTCCAAAGGAAATTAGATTGGACAGGATTTGCCCTGGGGTTCGATAATGCCGGTCAATCTCCACCCAAAAAAAAGAAAAGTTTCCAGCCCTATTTGTTTAGCTACGACTTTCGCCTTCTCCTTCCTGGAAGCATTCCTGATGTCTTTCCCCAAATAACTCAACTGTTTGTTTAGCTGAGAAACTCTCCTAGTAGCATGGAACAGTTTTTCTTCAGCTGGTGGGTGACATCATCTTAATGCCTTTCACATGAGAAAAGAAGCACAAACCACATCACTAACACATGTAACGTGTCCAGGTCATCTGCCTTGCTGGGTAGTGGAAGGGGTCCCACATGTTAATCCTCATGTCACACTAAGACCCCTAATACTTCTCCTACACTTAGGAAAGGACCTATTTAACCGCTTTGGCTAGATGGTTGATTCCCACAAAAGTCTAACTCGGTGACCTGCCTCCCAACATGGCTACCATGTCCAATTAAGTAGAAGCCTTGTCATGAGGTGGGAGATAGAGAAGAAGGCAATGTTGTACCTGAGCCTATTGTATGTCCAACGGAGTCAAAGGAAAGAACCACTGAATCTGTAACACAAGAGTACAAGTTCATTTTCCCCTTTTTCTTAGCACCATTTCTTGCTGTAACATTTTCTTGTTATTTTGCTTAAATAACTCCTTATGCTCCCTTCTGCCAGGAAGCAGAACAACTTCTTCACCAGCCAGACAAAACAACAGGCATCTAGCAAAGGCAGAACACTGGAGTATGCAACAAATCACGATGTCATTACCCAACGAAGTAGCTACAATTTATTGAAAATAATTTCATTTTATGCCTAATAAGCTTGGTTGACCTTACCAAAACTGAATCATAATATGCTTTTGACTGCTCGACTGGAGAGCTTTTTCTCATCAGATGTATTATCAATATTTTGTCCCCACTTAGGGGACTCGCCTGTTACTATCAGCTCTTCCCTGACACTGTTTGCTAAGCCAAGTATTTTGTGCTCCTTCCAGTTCTCGCCATGTTTTCCATGTCTTTACTCACACTAGTGGCTCCCCAGCTGAATGCATTTCAATTTATCAATATCCTTCACCTTTGTACTATGTGCAGCACATGTGCCAAGTATCAAGAAAACATAACCTCTCTACTTGATACCCTTTTATTTTGCCAACTGGGGATCACAATAGCACTTTTATCCGTGATCGCAGTGACAACTCTTGCTCACCAGTTAATGCCCAGTACTTTTAGTCACAGTTTCATACGATGGGGCACATTTTGCTTCAATTGTGGTTTACAGTTCCTAGTTTTTATACACGCAACTTGACATTTGGCCACATTGCACTTAGCTCACCCCATGATCCAGATCGCTTTATTAGTCATTCATTTTCTTCATATACCACTCTCCCAGCCTAGAACCTATTTGCAAAATCTATCAGTAATAATTTGATATTCTGTTCCAAGTGGAGCTGCAATATGGTACCACGCTCAATGGTGGGGGGGTTTTCCAGCTTTATTCTTACTTGAGGCAAACCAACAGTTATTTTGGTAGTAAGCCCCCGGTTTGCCATCCATTTTGATGACAATCCTAACTGAAGGAGAAAGTCTACCGAATTCTACTCCCCCACCAGTGGAGCAAAATTGGGCCCAGAACTTAAAGACAACTTGTCAACAGGTAAAACACAGCAAAGAACAAACCACCATGATAGGATTAATAATTTTACGAAATGAGAAGCTTTAAACTGACCCAGCAATAGCAGACCTGCCTTTCATCTTCAGCTAAATGAATAGATTGAATCCCTTAAAGTTTCTCTTTGTAACTCAGATGTGATAAACTGATCCCACATCCTTTGCAGCACCACAGCAGCTGCCTCGGTGCAAACCCTCAGCACAAGGCAAAAAGCCTAAGCACAATCAGATTTAGTGTGCTGAAAAGGTTAAGCTCCTGCTGCATCACCTTACCTTTGGGCAGGCTACAATTGTAGACATTGACAGTTACCACATCTCAGCTGACAAGAACTTGACATAGGACCGAGCCCTTGGTTCTTCTATACTGTACATCATCCTCATGCTTATTTTCCAATTCTTACAAATTCAATAAGAAAGTGCTAATTTAAAAAATAAACATAGTAAAACTGTTCATTTAACTGGATTTAAAACAATTTAAAAAAGCAGGTCTGTGCTGTCCCAGATCCAACACTACAGTAGTAACATTTATAAAAAAAAAAAAAAAAAGAGAGAGAGAAAGATATTACTAGTCTCAAAACTTATTCCAATAAAAATAAAAATCCATCTGGACTTAACAACTGTATTTCCTCTTTTGGGAATAAAATTCAGACATCTTTATATTATTCTAAATAGCAAGGGGTTTAATTCATTTTAACTGCGTTAAATTCATCTGCCATCAATTAATTCTGAAGTATCTCTGTGGGGTTCTACTTTTAAAAAACTGTTGAGATTTTTATCAACATAAAGTATTACTTTGTAGTTAATGCCAAAATTTAAGTGTTGTTCATTTTCCTGCAATATATTTTGCATTCAAACACTGCACATGAAATACTAGGACTTATCTAAGAATGGCTGAAAAGCATTGCAAGCACCAAATTAATACCATTATTGCAGCCCACAAAAATAGTATAATGTTTCACTCCCTTAACTGAGAACATTATCTTCCTCATATAAACAAAAAAAATTACAAGCAGAGTAAGCATGTGAGCTCCCTTTTCCAATTCAGTCCTCCATGTGACTATAAGTTTCACAGTTTCAACATCAAATTCACTGTGAATAACCTCTATTACAGTTAATTCCCCCTCTGCCCCCCCAAGTAACTTCACAAACCATGGGTCTTTATTAAAACACTGTGTTTATTTCTGGCATTAACAGCTCAAAAGGGAAGAAGCTATAAACTTGAAAAAGGCTGAGAAGATAATCACGTGTCACCTTTCTTCCACCCAGACAGCTATTTGCATTCAGCCAAATTCAGAGCTACAGGTTATTTTTGTCAGAAGCTGATGGAGATAAGCATTTCTTTGAAACAAGCCAGAATTATTTGCAAATACACCCAGTCTGGCTTCCATGAACATAAGAAGAAAAGTTTCTTTGCTTCTAGCTTCAAATCTCTTCTAGTCATTGCTCAGTTCAAAATCCTCCCAGCTTTCTAGACTTTTTTTTTTTTTTTTTTTTTTGCAGAGACAAAGTGGCTGCTCAGTCTGTGCCCAGTGCCTCCCCCCAAGCCCCTGAGTCCATGCTATCGTTCAGAGGCAATTATCAAAGGCTCTATCTTTCAAAACTTAATAAGACGCAATGTAAAACATAGCCACTTACATGGGCCCTTGCTTTAGGTGCCATGAATTGTTTATGTCTGAAGGAGCATTCCCTAACCTTTCAGCTACCTACTTCCATAAACCAGCTTAAATGTTTTTTCTCCTGCCTTCTTAGCTGAAGAGCAGCCTTCATTCCCAAATCATGAAATCTGACACCCAATAACTTGCCAACACGCACAGCTTAAGGCTGCACACACCACAATGCCAGCCTTTTACATCTGTTTTCATGTTAGCTACAATCATTTTTTCAGTGGCTACAGCAGTTCAAAAAAGAAAAGAAAAAAACCCCCAAGATACAGCAAAATCCAAATGCAATTCTGGATCTGATCCAATCCATCAGAAGAAGCAAAGGCAGCAGAAACCCTCACTCATTTAGAAGGCACTCAGTGCCAGGAATAACAATGGCTGAGACTTCACCAGCCAGACTGCAAAGATGCTTTGGGTCACTTTGTGTCAACTTTGGGTCAAAGTTGCATTGGGACCTATGCTCTGGGTCACTTTCCCCTCCCGCCCACCATCCAGCTACAGCATCAAAAATGGGACCAACACACCAATCTGCTCCATCATCCCCCCCAAAACCAGTGCTCTGCAGGGCTCTGTGCTCCATCACAGCCCTTTTGGAGTGTGGAGGAGTGCCGTATGAGACCCCTCTTCCAGGAGAGCTCACTGCTATGGAACAAACACAAGGATCCCCTCTGGTTCAGGAACCAGGAGCTCCAAGACAGACTGTGCAGAGAGACTCAATACTGCTCTGGGAACACATTTAAACTCTCTTCCAACAAATCTCCATACTGGACATAGAGCTGAACTTGCCTTTGAAAGAACACAACTGGATTTGCACAGTTCTGTCCTGAAGTAAAAAAATCCTGCAAATCCGAGGTGGCTACATTTGTTGCTGCACTTACACCACAGTCCAGATAAGCCACCCAGGTACGAGGATCGGGTGGCTTTCAAGGCAAGGGATGCACTTCCAGTGTCACTGACCCCTTATCTCTTCACACGCACACACCCCTTTCCACTCCACTGTCCCCCATCTTAGGTCTCCTCCAAATCCTTCCTCCTGTTTGTTTGGTTAACCATGAGCTTTCTCAGGGCCTGGATAACTCCGCACCACACTCTCCTGTCCCCAACACAGGCAAATTAAATTACTCATCTTGCTGCATGTATTGTGCACCTTAGGCCTAAGCATTTCTGGACACCAGATAGCTATTTAACTGCTATTCCTTACAGATTACAATATCTTTTCCACTATTCTAGCCTCTGAACAGAAATGAAAATTTGGGTCTTCATAAAGAAGCGATGATCCTGACCAACAAACTGCAGATTAGTAGGCGACAGAGAGAAACAAGGCCATGTTGGAAAACCATCTTAAGTTTCATACTCCAAGAAAGAGATATGGACACCATAAGATAAACATTTAATATCATGCATGGGTACTGCACTCGAGAGATGTGTGGAAACAGCTCTTAGAGCCCAGTTGTGTCAAGTTCCTGAAATCATGTAAGAGCAAATACTTGAATCAACTTCCAGTGCAAATACTATCCTTGCTTTGACTTCATCATTGATGAAAATGCAAGGTACAAACTGAAAACAAGCAGTAGCAACACAGAATGAGAACAGTAAATATAATGCACATTTAATCACGAGCTGTATATAACCTGTATGTTTACTTAAGTGCTGTTTCAGAATTTCAGTTAAGACTTTTTACAGTAAGTCCCTCTGAGAAGCCACTAACTTTTTTTGCTTTTTACAGATTCTTCCTGCAAGGATTGGTAGATATTTGTCTCATCCTATTGGAAACCAAAGAAGCTGAACCAGTAACTTCTCTTACCCTTTTTCTCTCTTTTTTTTTTTTTTTTTTAAAAAACAAAACCAGACTTTAGCAATAAACCAACCTCCACGGCAGGGGGGGGGCAGGGGGGGGGGGGGGGCGGGGATCAGTAAAAAAAATGATTGCGTGCTGCTTTGGAAGTGGTCCTGAGAAACCACAAACCATCAGTCCCACAGGAGTTATAAGAGTTTAATAATAAAGGCTTAACACAGCCTCGATACCACATACCATTACAGTAATACGCTCCACAGACCAAGCCAAACAGGGAATACAATAATATATTGCAACATAAGGCTGTAATTTGGCACATCCTCATACAGAGACTCAAGCTCTGAGGTCTGCATTGCTTTCTTGTATGCATGATCCCTGTTAAGTTTCTCATTCCATACCCCTGCTCTCCAGATACTCCAATGGACTCCTACAGAACTGCAACCTATATTTAATAACATTTAATGTAATTTCTACCTCCAGAGCTTGATCAGAGACCAGATATCCTGCAGAGCTCCATCACCTGGACTGGGGACAGCAATTGCAGTAACAACATTAAAGAATAAAATTTTGATTCAGAGTCAAAATGAAAAGAAAGATTTTAGGTGCTGCTTTTTTACTGCAGAATTAGAAGACCATCCATAAAGAAAAGACAGCTGTCATTCAGCTGTCTCCCTTTTTCAGCTGAGTACTGAAAAGGATAGGATCAAACACCCCAATAGCCATCAAAATTTATTTTATTTTGGGGATCAATATTCTATAACATGACGTATACCAGAAAAGGAACACTTAATGCACAAAACTCTTCATAACTTAGTGATGAAAAGGCCAGTAATAACAAAAACTATCCTTATGTTTCATCTAGTCAGAAAATGAAGCTCACAAAAGCAGTGCCACTCTCAGAAAACATGCTACTGGCGGGATTCATTTGGCAAGAAGATCTGTCTCAGAACATCCCCTGCCCCAAAGAAAAAAATACTTGGCAAAAAACCCACTCTTAGCATGACTACCCAACATTCTGGATAATTCTTATACCCAAGAAATTGAAGGGAACTAAATAATTTCAGTTCTGTTTCACAGAGATCTCGCTTAGATACCTAAGGCATGAACATCCTTTCTCAGATTTGGTAAAACACAAGAACAACTACCTGCACTTATAAATTATTTGACAGGGCATCCTTCACTTCCTAATGCCTTTTTTTTACTTGCTGAAGACAGATTATTAGGGAAGGGCTAAGTAATTTATTCAGTCTAATGATAAATGCCACCCTACTAATTTATTAAGTATCCTACTTTTGCATTAATGTTGTGTTCCCCACTGCTTGGTTTATTCCGCTTTACTAAGCTCTTTCTTCTATAGTACAACTGATTTTCCTACTTCCCCGCCTTTTTCTGAACACAGTGAGATGGCTCTGTGTTAAGAGCACTGGTCACTACAAGAACATTTGCTGTACCACAGCCTCAAGGATGCTCCGAGTTACTCATACGCTTTATTCAAAGCTCAAGGCACTAATTATGACATCCCCTACGCACCACTTCACACAGCCTCAGTGAAGGTCAAAGGAAACATATATAAGACCACTCTTACTAGTCATCTCAGCTCCTATATACATACTCTGTGAAAAACAATCAGTAGTGTTCCCATGCTTAGACGCCACAAGAAGTTACAATCTCAAGTGTATTGTTTGAGCAGCGTTATTCTAACATTTTCAATATCTAAGATGAGGAATATATAAAGACGACACACACAGAGCACAGGCACACTTCCTAATCACAGATGTGCAAGCTACAGTAAATACCGACTGCAAGTTTTGGCAAGCAAACCATGTGAAGAGTTTCAGTCCAGTGCTGTCTGCAACTGATAGGAGACCCAGGTTCAAAGTTTAAACCTTTTTCCTTTATGGGAAGGGAAAAGTCACTCAGCAACAGGACACATCTTCAGCAACAGGAAACATCTGATTGTAAAGAACACTTCCAATAAACTCCGGATTTTCTACTTTAATAAATGGTCTTAAAACAAGGCTGCACTACAGTGTTTCTGCTGCACTAAACTGGAATGCCCGTCCTGTGTGCCACCTGGCTGCGTTTGTATCGGTAGGGAGGTGTGGGAAGGGGCTGGTGCTTGTTTCATATAATGTGCCTGCGGGGGAAGATTCACCCTCATTTGAGAATGCGCATCATTGTGAAATATCATAAGAATGGAAAAAAATCGTTCTGATCTAAATATTAATTCACTTATGCACTGTACAAAGTTGAAAACTTTCTGCGCTGTTGCTCTAGCCAGCATCTCTTTAAATACTACCCTCATTTATACAGTACTAACTTTTTAAGCATACAGTACTAAAGTAGGCCACACAGGTTCTCTCTCCATTTCTGTGGCTGACCCAACAACATACCTTTCTTTAATCGACAAATTACTTCACGGCCAAGCTTAGAGTTGAGCCCAAATGCCTTGACCACCCGCTCTGCCCGGACATCAGATCCCTTTTTTGTTTCAGCTTGGAGCCAGCCGGTTTCCACACCGAGAAACCGGACACAGAGCGATGAGGCTCACGCACAAGCTCTGCCCCAGGGAGCACAGACACAACTGGTTGGGAGCTCGTCTCTGCAAACTCACGGCCAAACTAAAGCACAGGCAATATGGGTAATCTTGTCATAACCTGTGCAACCCTGAACAAGTCCTTCGATGAAATTGTTTCTCATCTGTAAAAATAAACAATCTGCTTTTTTCCAAAGACCCTTGGAAAAAAGGCTTGAGCGCTCAGAATGCATACAGTGAAGTATTATCACTTGCCTTAATAATTTTATGTGGCATCAAGATCTACTGGTTACATTGTAAATGCAAAGTAATTCTCTATCAGCTCTCAATTTCCTGTCACTTAACTGAAACTACAACTCTCCTAGTGATACAGAACTTGAAAGATGTAGCAATATTTCTTTAATGAATTTTTACGAATTTCATGGAACTTAACCAACTTTTACACTTGCTATTGTGCGCATCACTCCTTTTCCGTCAGGACATTCGTAATGAAGTGGCAAATCAACTAAGCAAGAAACAACACTCATGTTGCGAACAGATGTATTTTTAAAATCTGCTGAGCATGCCAATTTTCTTTATTCTGCAATGAATGAACTGAATGAAAAGATGTGGTGTCCTGCGCCAGCTGGCAAATGCTTCAGAAGGATATTATATTACTATTGTCTTCAGCAGTGCCCAAACAACTGTTTGGTAGCAGGAAGGGCTGGTATGTTCTGCTATTTATTTCGTATAAAGATCAGTAATTATTTGGATCTACTACATAACTTCGCAGTGCCGTGAACAACGCAACTCTGGGCACAAGGACAACGTGGTGCTTCGCTCTGAGCATTCGGTATGTGCAGCTCCTCGGTGTCCGTCACGGCTCCCTATTCCAGGGGAAGGCCAGCACCGGCCTCTTAGGTTGCTCTTTCCGAAGAGATGGACAAACAATCCCCAAATGCAAAGGAGAAGGGGAGACCAGGGTGCTGCAGAAGTTCAATGAAAATATACTTGGCTTCGAGGAACACAACTGTAGAGAAGGTACGGATCTACCGTAAAGCCACACAAACAAACAGGACAAATTGTACCAATAAAGCTGGTATCTGAGAGCTTTTTCTCTTGACAGAGAGAAAGCCTTTAATTAATCCCAGGCAGATTCTCATGAAGCTCATGTCCTCCTAAGCCAAGTCTCATATTTTGGTTTCAATTATTATTGTAGCACTAAGTCAGTCATACACCCAAATTCCATAGTGGAACATGCAATAAATTACGAAACAGTAAAAACTCTCTCTTCTAAGCTTACAATTCATGTGGCAAGACAGAAAATGGATATTGGCAGTTGGGACTCACACAGGAACAAATGTGAAAACGTGGGTCAGTAAGATAGTACCAGCTCAGTTCAAGAACATTTTCTTGAGCATCAGTGGTAGTACCAGTCTTTAATCAAAGCAATATGAAGTGAAACCATATTTTGTTTCTGAATAAAATATTCACTCTTTTAATCAAGAAATACAGTATTTGTGCACTCAAATGTAAAGCACTTGCTTTAGGTTCAGAATACGTACCTTCTGAATGTACATCTCCAGCTAATACTTCAAAGTTATGAACTCTTTTAACACATTTATTTTTAAAAGGGTCACTCCTAGTGTTTCCTAGATAATCTCAGTAACAAAACACTGCAGCTATCTTTATAATTAAAATTAACAGCAAACTTGTACATTGGATATATCAGGGGCACAGGGGAAATTGTATTTAGACTTACCTGTGTATGACTATTGGATCTAACTATTCAGAATATTTAGAGGATAGACCAATTTAACCACTGACATGACTTAAGACAGAAAACTACTGAATCAACAGTAAATCTTGTTATTCTGTGTGAAATGTGTCTAATAATTATTAGTATAGCCATTACTTACTTCAAACAAGAATACTGGACGGGAGGGTTACAGATCACAACTAATTTTTTTTTTTTTTTTTTTTTTTTAATTAAAGCACCTAACAACACTCATTTGGATATAAACCCTTGAAAATACTCCAATACGCCATTTACAAACTAAGGGCCAGACTCAACATAATATTTTGGTGATGCAAAAGAGATGTAACCAAAAATTAATTGGCCAATGCTCTCTGGTTGCTTTCAATCACACTTCAAAAGGTGCAAATTATTCTTAAAGTGTTTTTTAAAGTAATTTTAACCGAATAATACTTATTTATCTCAATCATTAGAAAAATGTAAATAGCATACTCCCTTCAGTTTTCTTGGTTAGTGCTCACGCATGTAATTTTCACATAACTTTTGGAATACCAAGTAATTTCCATATCAAAAACCCCTGAACACTTTAAAACATTATCACTCTTTACTAGCAGCTTGAAACTACAAAGAAAGCAAAATACTCTTAAATTTGTCCTTAAAAAAAGTTCAGTTTCAAACTAAAGAGAAATATGCTAAAATTTCTTGATCAGGTTATCGCACAGCACTGGCACAAGGAAAATTAATTCCGTATTTTCATAGTGCAAACAAAATATATATTGTTACCTTAAATATTATAAAATACAAAGCATTCATAAATAGAAATAAATTCCTTTACTCTTGTATTTTTATTAAATACGGACATGGGCTTTTAACCTGAACAAAGCACAGTCTAAGAACTGTATTAGTGACAGCATCTTAAACTTACATATACTCACCCAACTCCCAACTGTCAGAGAGCTCTGGAAGGCTGCTGCATATTATCTTTGTTTTACATAAATAAAGATACCTACATGCAATTAATGGCAATTAGGACAACAACTATTTTAATAGCCTGGTCTTGTTTTTATGCCTACTGAAGCCACTCAACCATTTTTCTCTCCCTCTCCCCGGTATAGAAAAAACTTTTTCTGCGTGTTGACTTTTTGAAGCTAGCTCTCAGAAACCTCTCCTTCCTCAAAAGCAGAAATATAAATACTTCCATCAGGAAACTCGCATTCTTGAGTTTGTTTGAAAATTATCTACTACTTAGGCTATTAAGCCAGTGGTCAAAAGCCTCCCAAAATCTTAAAGCACACAGCATCTGGCCCAGCTGCCAGAATAACTGCCAACAAGTTCATATCTACAGCTTTATAGTGGCGCTTCTCATCTCTCCCGTGTCTGCCCAGAACACAAACAAACGACAGGAAGGATTAAAGTAAAAGAAAAGCGTATGAGCATAAAACATCTCCTGAATACAAGTGCTTTATAGGCATCTTCTCTAGAAAATAGCAACGTTCTACTTTCTTTTGCATTACAAGGACCCAGACCATTTATTAACATGAAAGGTGATACTGAACAGAAAGTCTGTTGGATCCATTTTTCACTTACGTTTTTTGCAGTTTGGGGTTTTTTGTTTGGTTTTTAACAGCATTGCCACAAGCGATTCCAAAATCTGAAGAGGTTTCTGGCCCATCAATTCCTAAAATTCATTAAGTTTCCAAAACATGCACTAAAATTTGGCTTTGAGAGGTCCTACATGGTACATGACTTTATAGGTAGTAGATATACACAGAGAGATAACGAGCGCATGTTCAAAGCCAAATGTCTTGAAAAGCACCTTGTGTGCTTTCAGCTTGCCTTTACCTTCCAGCCACACTAACTCGTCTACAAAGGGCATTACATCTATGCAAAAGCCTTGCATCATCCTAAACCAAACACACACTGACACATGCAAATATGAAATAAAGATGTTCCAGAAGTCATGTGTGCATTCTAGAAGGATGTCAAAAACAAATGCTATTCTGTTCCCAGAGTATCTGACTATGAAAGCTCCCATACTCAGAGGAAAACACAAACAAACAAAAAGCACCCAAAATAAAAAACCAAAACCACAGTAACTTTGAACAGTGCATATATAGATTCTCATTTCCGATTATTTTCTTTTACAGAAATGTTTGATTTGAAGAAAAAAAGATTGGTTCATCAAAACATAAGATAAATAACCTAGAGATGGACTAAATCCTGTCAGCAGCACCTCATTTCCATGTGCAGAAATTGCAGGACAATGAAAAACTTATTCAAATAGCAGCAGTAGAAGAAGCGGAAGTTGATCATCATACCACCCAGCCCCGGACAAATACAGCTGGAGACAATCTAAAGAAAAAGTGTTCTTCCTATCACACCACATACAAGAATACAATGCATCCCTTTAAATTAGCACTTGGCAGAGAAACAAGCCAGTGAGAAAACAAACTTCAAGGCATCCAGAAGGTTAAGTACTAGGAAACATTGATTCCAGTCTAGGATCAATGGAATTAAACTGCTGAGCACCTCACTAAACTGTTTCACAAAGCAAGCAAGCCTTCTTTAAAAGAGTAACTCATAGTGTAGTTTCCAAGTCAGCGGTGGCTAAAAGCACAACCAAGCTGCCACTCCCCCAAGGGGGGAAAGGACTAAAAAAAGAGGCCAGTCTCACCCCCAGCTACAAGAACATTTACTGTGCAAGGATAAATTACATTGAAAAGATCCTTGTCTGTCAGAAATGAAGCTTACAGTGATACAAAGCTCTTGTGCAAAACTGAAATAGGCAATATATTACCAGACAACTGCATGCAGATGAGCAGCGTGGCCAGGCTCATCTGCTATACTGCGTCTGAAAATCTTGGGTGACCTTATTTGGGAAAGCCACAAAGTCTCTTGCACGTTTGCAACAAGCAAACATAATAGATAACATCATTATTATTATATGCTGGAACAATATTGAAGGAAAGAAACTAAAATTTTACAAGTTCAGTAGAAAGGTAATTATTGATGCAATTCCTTCTGTTCGGTCACACGCATTCACACACATTTTTCTCAGATCTGCCACAATGCACTGTGCAGTGATCTACGTTACTCAGTTATGCCTCTGAAACACCCATATGAGTGGCCACGTAGACTTTCAGAGGACTTGCAGGGCCTCTGGAAAACAAAACAAAACAAAACAACCCACCTCAAAAACAGAAAGCAAAACACAACCCAGATCACTACACTTTAATCAAAGTATCAAGACAAGGGAACAGCTTGCTTAAAAACAGTAATCCAGCATCCAGCAGTACCAGTATCACTGAAACATCAAATGGTTTTGATGAAGATCATGTGAAACAGCCAACTCTATTTCACCAAAAGCTGGAACTTCAGACATTGAGAGCTGCCAAGAGCAACTCCCATTCTTAAATTAATTCAATTTCCACAAAGAAAACCCACTGTGATCTCAGAAAGACAAACCTTCCACAGTGCTCCACGACAGACCCCATTACTTATTAGCATTTCCAGCCACCTGCTGAAGTATGCTCCCAGCCAGGATTTCACGGGCTCAGTGGGATTCACAAATTTTAGAGTTTCGCCATTTCTGGATTACTCCACTAGCAGAACTCCTTATAAAAGGCAACAGTCATTTTATTAACCTTATTCTAAAACAGCTGCCTCATCTAACACAACTTCATTTGACTGGCAAAAAAACCCAACAGCTTGACGTTGGCAGGTCTGGGATCAATTCAGAAATGGAAAATGGCCTCTTCTTGGTTTGTGACAAGCCATCAACCTAGGCAACTTTTTGGCCATAAATTTGACTGTGAAATTGCCTGCACAACTGAACAGATGACAGAGAAAGAGAGGAGACGATTAAGTGAAGTGAGCCAGCAATGAGTAGGGCATTCTACGAATAAAGAATATTGCACAAGCCTGAGACACCGGTTCACAAAACACAAAGGACTGCTGGTCATTCAGAGAATGCAAACTGTATGTTTCCAAATGGCTTAAGCCGTGGGTTTTTAAAGTCAGGGTTTGGCTGTGGGGGAAGGGGTTCTTTTGGTTTTGTGAGGTTTTTAACCTTTAATAAGAGAGCATCTTTCTCAGGCTGGATAACCTTGACATTCTTTCTAAACCATACTAAAACAAACATGCCCGCTAATTCTCCCAAACCAAATCAAGTAACGGCAACACTAACCATAATAGATGCTATTCAACACGATACACAAACCCGAGCATCTCAAGGCCAAGGACTCCATATGGAGAAACGCGAGCCAAAAGCAGGATTTAGGGCCAACTTCAAAATTGCACATATGGAAGAGAACTGCAACCACCTTAAGATCCTCACTGCATCCAAGCAGGCAGTTATCACCAGCTCCAGGCCCACAGACACTTGAGAGAAGGAAATGAGATTTATCAGTTGCACCAGACCACTTTCCCACAGCTGGTTTTAATTAAGCTAATTTGGTGGTAGTGACTAACAGCAAGCAGAGCCTTCTCAAATCACTTTGCAAGTATTTTTGCCAGCACTTCACCATCTGTGCTGACCAGGAATACTGGATACTCACTAGGATGTTATTCTGCAATTCTGTCTGAGGTACAGCATTTCAGAGTGGTGTATCCACTCGCCTTAAATATCAGCTGGTACAGCCATTGCTTACAGGTAACAGGAGCCACAGCTTACAGGTAACTGGGTGTGGGGAGATGATGCAGAACTTGAAGAAAGGTATCAGACAAACTCCACTGAGAAAACCAAAGGCAGCTAGATCACTTGCCAGAATCCCATTATACCTTGGCCATAATCATGCTACATTAAACTTATTAATGACCACGTGGATACTGAAAAGATTTTGGAGCTGTAAGAAACAGAACAGCCTATATAATTCCTAGGCTAGTTATGCAGTCAACTCCTCTAGGACAGTTTTTCTTTTGTGGATACATACAGCATAGGATAGCTTTACTATGAAGAAATGCTTTGGGTTACACCATGATCCCAGAACAATCCAGGGCACGGCTAGACTGTCCAAATTTAAGCCCCATTTCCAGGCACACAAAAGGGGATGGAAATGGGTCTAGCAAGGGAGTCATTTTAACGACATCTAACTAGATGGAAGTTTTTCTAAGATAAATCTGTGTCCAGCAATCAGAATCAGAGAGACTAATGGCATCAGTACCAGCATTGGTACATAAGACTGGCACACATAAGGAACAGATGTATCAGTAAATATAAGTTAAGAACATGCCAAAAGAAAGTATAGCCTTCTGCAGGAAACTTTAGCACTTACCCAGACCTGGCCCATCTGGTTCACTCAAGATATGAATTTCAGATACAAAACCCTCTAGTTCAGATTAAAACATGTGACCTAGCCAGCTCACCACAAATGCAGGCTGAGTTATTAATGCTACTGATGCTCAAGCCAGGGAAGACACAGAACCAAGCCTTAAGTCACAACCAAGGCAAATGGCAGGATCGTAAGTCTGGGCTTCAGGAGAGCAGAATTCAGCCTACTCAGGGATTTGCTTCAGAGAAACCCATAGGATATGGCCCTGGAGAGAAGACAGGTGCAGGATAGTTGGTTGATTTTGAAGGATGACCTCCTCCCAAGCTCAAGAACCATCCAGCCCAATGTGCAGGAAATCAAGTGAAGACACCAGGAGACCTGCATGGACGAACAAGGAGCTTCCAACAAAACTTAAACATAAAAAGAATGCATACAAGAGGTGGGAGCGGAGTGAGGTGAGCTAGGATGAATATAGAGACACTGCTCTAGTGTTCAAAGACAGGCTTAGGAAGGTCAAAGCCTGCCTGGAGTTGAAAATGGTAAGGGACATGAAGGGCAACAAGAAGTGCTTCTACGGGTAATGTAGCAGCAAAGGGAAGACTAGGGAAAATGTGGGCCTCCTGCTGACAAAAAACATGGAAAAGGCCTGGAGAAATGGACAGAGAGATCTCATGAAGTTCAGCAAAGGCAAATGCAAAGTCCTGCTCCTGGGGAGGAATAACTCTCTTACAGGCTGGGTGCCAACCTACTGGAAAACAGCTTTGCAGAGAAGGACCTGGGAGTCCTGGTGGAGCAGCTGAAGTGAGCCAGCAATGTGTCCCGGTAGCAAAGGCGGCCAACAGCATCCCGGGCTGCACGAGGCAGAGGGCTGCCAGCAGGACGAGGGAGGGGATCCTTCTCCCCAGCCCAGCAATGGGGAGGCACTGCTGGAGGGCTGGGTCCAGTGCTGGGCTCCCCACTGCAAGACAGACATGTTAGAGCAAGTCCAGCGAACTAAGATGATTAAAGGATTGGAGCATCTGCCATATGAGAGGCTGAGAGAGCTGGGATTGTTTAGCCTCGAGCAGGGAAGGCTCAGGAGGATCTTAGTAATGTAACCTGATGGGAAGGAATAAAGAAGGCAGAGATGGACTCTCAGAGGTGCCCAGTGAAAGGACAAGAGTCAATGGGAACAAACTGAAAAGCAGGAAATTCTATTTAAACACAAGAAAAAAACCAATTGTACTATGAGGGCAAAGATGATCTCCAGAGGTGCCTTCTAGTCTCAACTATTTTGTGTTTCTGTGGAACACCCTTGTTCTACATCAGCATTGCTCTCAGGCTTTTAGCACAAGTACTTCCCCTCATGTTAGACTGATTCAGAACGAATTAAATGCAAAGGAGTCAACTGCAAAAAAAGACAAACCTTCCAGTGTGCCGGTAACGCTATGCCAGGCAAGAAGTCTTAACAACGCGTTTCAAAGTGAGAACTGAATTTATCCTGAGTTGAGCACAGGATAAATCTAATAACTATAAGGTTAGGGTTCAGTTACAAAGAATTTCCTTCCCAGGATAATGAAATGTATTGTTACAGCTACTATTTGAGTCCAGGAGTGAAAATCCAAGAATGATCCTGTTGAGGTCATGACTATTACCCATAATAAACTGTTCTTTACTACTGGCTCTCACAAGAGGAGCAGCCACTTAAATACAACAGTGTGCAAACTGGTGTGTTCTAGCCAGGAATTACCTGAGTTAGCTCGCAGGATCCAGGCAGTTTCTCTGCAGTTGTTCAATATACTCAACGTGACTGAAGTGTCCTGCATTGATAACTTCCCCAATCAAATTTTACCCATCAGAAGATTTCAAGCAGATGGATTACTAATGTCCCACATTCTGCTAGTGAAAATTTAAGTGATGCCACTGAAGGCACAGCTTCACAACGCAGCCCCAAACAGCCCCTGAACCCATTCCCCCGTGTCCCTTCCTTTGAGCCATCACAAGGACTCCCCTGGTTAAAAGGTCGAACTGGCAAAATGCCTTTCACTTTTGGTCTTCTGCTGTTTTAGAGTAGGCTGGCATTGTTTGCCATGCAATCAGTCAAACAGAAAAAGCTGGCTCAAAGTAAGCAGTAGAGACAAGGGTTAGGGTTGAAGCTCAAAGAACGAGTGATGTTTCAAAACACGTTTATAACCGGTGCTAGCACTGTTTCCTGCTGCCAAAGCCCAAAAGCACACCAATACCTTTCTATCCACTCCTCCTCCATCTTAGCTCAACCCCTACCAGACATCTCTCTTCTGTCTTCTGCTCCCAACTGGCCCCATCACTAAAAGCTACCCTACCATCCCAGAAACATGCAGAAGATTGAAGAGAGATTGGGGAAACAGTTATCAGGGGCCTACAAATAAATTTCTTTCAAGCTTGTCTACATAAGGTCTTCTCCCAATGAAATCATACTGTAGTACCAGTAAAGTTATCCATGTGGACAAACCATAATGAAAGGTAGACTCAGCAGCTGAAGAACTTGGGGCTTCAATGAGTTTGCTACTGTATCTCCTACCTCCAAGGGGTCTTTTCTGACATTATGGCTTAAACCAGTTTGCCAAGTGGAAAACTTTACTCGAAGTAGTACTTGTTGCCAGCATAATATCAAATAAACCCCTATTAGGATTTCCAACAGCATAAGTACGTTACGGTACAGTTGGAATAAGGCAGTGACCAAACTGAAGGTGTCTCACTCCCATCAGGATTACCAATTCCAACCCCAAATTAACACCAACCTCAAGGTGTACTTACACAGTACTTTGGCAGCAAAGCAAAATGAAGGAAATTTTCACGCCCTGTGTGGCCCAGCGCATCATTGCAACTCCCCCCAGCACAGCTGTGCCAAGACAACTGCTCACAGGCTGGGGGGAGGTTGTAAACCGGATCACTGAAAAAGTACGGGACAAAAACCACCAAAAATACTCCTTAAAAATGCTACCTATGCAGTTACTTACAGCAGATTTTCCACCAAAATCAACATACCATGTAACTATACCCTCAGCAACTTAGATTTGGAAAGCTCAGATCCTTTCCACGGAACTGAAATGATCCCTGGCAGAGCAGTAACATTCCTTAAAAGCAAGTCTTAAATAACTGCACACCTGTCGACATTCAAATAAAACACAACTCTGTGGTGAACAGCGGCCAGAGACTCTGTAAGAATGTGGTAAATAAGACAGGAGTAGGAGAGATTGTTGTAAGGCTGTCCAACAAAAGAGATGGAATAATTGCAACTTTGTCTCCAAACCATTATTGTTCTTCTTTATACTTTATCTACAGAAGAAAAACTCTCTGCAAGACTGTCCAGCATAATCAGCACCTCAATCTAGAACAAAGAAGGAACAGTCTTTCCACAGCACTGAAGGAAAAACATGCTATATCAGGAGAGACATCTCTGAAGCACTTTTTGTGACAGCAAAAATAATGAGAAAACATTCATACTTAATTAGGGGATTATCCACAAAACTACTTAGTAAATCCATAAATGGATGGGATGAAGATGAGGCGGTGACCCAAAGATGACTATGTAATAACATGTTAACAGTTCCAATGACCAATATATTAGGAGTAAAAAAAAATTCCAAGCTCCACGTGAAAAAACTCATTTTTTATCTTACACCAACAGTACCCTCTACTGTTACAAAGCAGCATAGCATAAGATGAAGCCCAGCCCTGACCATCAGGAACACCCGATGGATGCATCAAGAAAACCTACCTACCTTTATTCATTAACTACCTAGTTTCCTGTAAAGATGTTCTAAGTTTCTTGGTTTCTTTCCACTACAGAGCCAGGTTTTGGGTTGGTTACGATGTTAATCTATTTCTTTTCCCGAGACCTTTTTCTGTGATTGGAAAATGACTGATAGTTTTAGCCTTAAAAATAATTTTAAATTTTTTTAAATTTTTTTTAAATTTGAAGACTATCCTCTAAGGAAGACCAGAGCCAGTCAACACCACAGTAATATTTTCTGGACCACTTCTGTAAAGCCAAAAGTGGCTTTTAGATTTTAAAATCAGTGCAGCATCCGATAGCCACACATCACTGAGAAATCCAAATATTCTATCAGAAGGTTCTTCAAAAAGCAACTTGAAGGCTACATCCCATCTGCAAATGGCCCCACGGGTAACAACACAAGCAAACTCCTCTACTTCTGATATCCTATAATCACCCACCATCCCCATGCTGGAAGAAGGACCATCACATCGCAGGTTCAGCACAGCAAGAGCAGAAACAGGGAGGTCAAGCAGAGAGTCCCTTAGCTTCTCCTTGGGATGAAGTTTCCAGATCCATTCACAGAAGGTCACTGTGAAGCTTCAGCACAAGCCATGAAGTTTAGGAATCATCAGCTAGACACTGTGAGGGTGGTGTTCTTTATCAGCAGAGAAATTCAGAAACTGGGTGTACATACTGTTCTTCTCACATCATGTGGAAAGCAAGCGGAGGGAGGATAAGCACAGACTACATGAGCACTATAGGGTAAAAAACGCTCCTAAGCTTGATTTGAAGCACAGGCATATTCATCACAGAATGCCTGTATGAACAAGCAGCAAGGAGGAAGAGGCACACAAGAGCAAGGAATGCTCTAACTGGATTATGTGGTTAAGGTTACGGTCCCAAAATTCAACTGTGAATGAATACACTGAAGTATAATCCAAAACTACACACCACCTGTCTTCAGAAAAAAATAAAAATAGAAAATAAACCCCCTTCAGTACAGAGAAGAAACAAAGTTGTACAACTTGCAGTATAAAAGAACCGTATACTGCCTGATCTAGAAAGCATATCAGGGCAGGGATACACATGACAGAAAATGTCTACAGAGCTTGAAACGGAAAGAAACCCTACAAAACACGTTGTCCATAATGATATTGCCAACAAGACACTTCCACCCAGTTCAGTGTCTTTTACTGAAACGATGGGAGAGAGCAGTCAATTGCCTTTGACCAAAGGACACAACTTTTAAGCTTCAAAGATGGTTTCATGTCTTTCCATCAGAGCAGACTCAGAACCACATTTTTATACATTCCATAGCAACAGCAACAAGACATCCAAGTATACGGCAAGTATACAAATATTTGAATCTTGGCAAGGGAAAACAGTACTTCCAAGCGGATATAATGGTGTTATAATGAGTTATAGTGAACAGCAAGCTGAGCTGAATCAACATCATGATACTGAAGCGCCAATGTCTTTGCACTAAAAAGCATGAACTAGAGCATAACTGCAAGCCACATTTTTCTACTTCACTCATATAGATAGAGCCTCCAAAGAAATAAATTCTGGAGCACCACACTGCAAGAAACATATGCACAAGTTGTAGAGTCTTTAGAAGTAAGAATGATCAGATTCCAAAAAATTTTCTCCACTAGAAAGACTAAAAATCCCAAGTCTTAAGAAAATAAGACTGAAAGAAGCCTATCAACTAACCTAAAATATATAAACACGTGTTGAGGGGGAAAAAAAGGAGGGGGAAAAAAAAAGGTGAGGATCAGAAAAGCTTGTAATTGACTTGATAGTGGCCAAAGTGATTTAGAGTAGACATCAGGAAAAATCTGTCTACAGGGAAGAATAATTAAGCACTGGGATAGATTGTCCAAGTTTCCATCATTAGATTTTATAGAGTACTTCTGACATATGTTAGCATAAAATGATGTTAAAAATATTGTTTCTAAAGGCCCCGAGAAAGACCTCCTGCAGTTCTTTCCAAGGCTATTTTCTACAATTTCCTATGAAGGAAAACATTTTGAGTGGCCATTGTTAAAAAATACAGCTTCTAAAATGAGTAGCAATATTTAAGATCAGATAATCAAGCAAATAAACAGTACCACAAATGAAGTATATTAATCTACACTAAAAAAAAAAAGAAAGGACAATCAGTTTACAAATTAAATATTTACTCAAGTATCTTAGAAAGTAACTAAACAGTTATACAACAGGAAAGGAAACTGCCTTGCAAGTTCCAGCTCACTCCCAATTGGTTTTTAATGCCAGCGAGGTAGCTGGGCTAAAAGACAGAGCGCCAGGAGTACAAAAATGCAAGATAATGGCACCGAGATACATAACAAATATGAAAATAAGTGAAATTTTAGCAGTTAAAACCAAATAATAATTTTTTAAAAAAACTTAAATACATATTTTGGAGCTTAACACCATCCCTTCCTTACCTATGGATTGACTGTTCAGAACTATTATTTTCACATCTTTCTGCTGTTAGTGCTTTTAAAAAAAAAATTTTAAAAATTAAGTTTCACCCATTTTTAACATCAGGACAGAAATAAGGAGGCTTCTGCCTTATGGCAGAAGACATGTTATTTTTCAATACAGCCCAAGTCCCAAGATGGTTACAATCACAGCAACATAACTTCTTTCTCAGTACAACTGCCCAGCATTTATCTAGAAACTTGAGACACTTTCAAGCCTGTCCTTTAAGAGAAGCCAAAAGCATTTGCCTTGATGGAGAAACAACATGGGAAAAGAGAAATTAAAAATTATTAACTTGGATTTGCTCCTATCTTCAAGACGAATCTTCTAATATACAAACGCCTCCACGTGTTTATAATCCTATCAGAGTACAGCATCCAACATGAAATTGCAGGGGATTTATACCCCGCGTGATAGCATATAACTGCATTTCCCCAAACATTTTATGGGACCAGACAGACATTTCAGAGATGAGGCTTCACACTGTACAGGATGTAGGAAGGGAACCACCCAGCAATCAATGCAAAATGAAGCCTTCTGGAAACATTCATCCCAATAGCTCCCACTGGACATGGACAAAGGAAATACCACAAATAATGTTTTTTAATTAAAATGTTTTATAAAGTGTACACTGGCACACGCTAGGAGGAACTGATAGAAGTTAATTTAAGAGAAAATAGCTTAGAAGCGGAACATACTCACTTCTCAACTCTTACCAAAAAAAAAAAAAAAAAAAGACATTTTGGTATTTGTCCTTGATTATTAACTTGCATGCTTTGGAAGTCTCACCTTTGAAGGACAGCAAGTGGAGCTGCTATGAAAAAGAGACAACCACTACTGTTGGTGTAGTCACTGCAGACAGACAGACAGACAATTGCGTGCAATGGCTACAAGGACTCAAAAGGTAGATGAACCGGCAACATACTAGACTATGGTTGCCACGAGCACACATCTTATTGCACAACTAAGGGAATACCTCAAGTGTTCCTATACCACAGAGTTTTGAATCAATGAAGCAATTCATGGGAGAGATTTAAACAGCTTAGTGTGGATGCCTGATTAAAAAAATAAACTACCTCAAAAAAAAAAGTTTAGAAAACCACATCTGTGCTATATTGGAAACTGCAGAACTAGGAGGAGTTGAAGAAAGAAGTCCAGAAAGTTAAAACATGACAGAATAAGCAATACAAATGCTCAAAAGGATTAGAAAAACCAAATACAAGTACACAAGGGAGACATTAAGGGCGCTACTCCTCTTGGATGCAACACATTGCAGTTGCCCAACTCCCCTTGAAACTGGTTGCAAACCCAAATTTGTAGTCACTTCAGTGAAGATCAAACCTGTGATCAACACTCCAAATATCTCCACATTTTTAGTCACAACCCAGACATGCCTATCATAAATAGCTGGCAGCAGAAGCAGTAGTTCAAATGCAGCAGTGTTCACACCCAATCCAGCTATTTGGAGCAGCACCGTCTTCTCCAGAGGGAACCAATTACCACATGCATGGCCTCCCTTGCAGTTATCATCTTCACACCAGTCCTTGACATCTGATTACACAGCAGTCTGTAACAGCCCTCCTCTTCCAAATAGTTCTTTGTTACTCGGAGCTTACTAAATAGCTGCGTGCCAAGTACTCAGAGCCTAAATTAGTAGTATTGCACAGCCACTGCCTTTCCTCACTGCCTTGCTCATCTGTTGAGCTCTGGAATTTCAGGAGAGAGCTCCAATTACCTTGGAATACCCCACTTCTCACACTGCCTTCAGGACTTCACTTTCTACCTCCAATTACATTTATAGGAAAAAAAAAAAAAAGTAGGCATATGGAAAACATACTCAATGCCCATACCATCCTGTAAGTCCTTCAGGGGAAGGAAGTGACAATGGCCACAAATTACAGATTAGGAGGTTCAGACTGGACATTAGGACATTAGGAAAAATCTCTCTACTAGAGCACCATGGAACAGGTTGCTTAGAGAGGGTGTCTGTCGCCTGAAGTCTGTTTTTCTACTCATCCCTCTGTTCTATACTCCCTGAACAGTGACTGCTTTTGGACTGAGCCTCTTGAGAAGCAAAAGGCCTTTGTGGTAGCAACAGCATTACCAGCATCGTTATTGTATATTCAATACATTCAATGTGGTACATTCAATGTTAAGCGCCCCTTCATTGATCTGGCATTTCTTCAGCAAGCTCCAATATAGGTACCATGCACCTCCAGCACAACAAATGCACAATAAAGAGGTGTTTGAAACAGGAGGTGAAATACCAGAAAGTATATGGAACAATTTAACTGACATGAAGCAGTAAAAAAGTTTAGGGGGAAAAAAAAAACCCCCACAAAAAAAAAAAAAAACCAAAAACCCCTCCAAATGACAATGAGCCCTCTGTCTTAATGCATCATGCCTGGTCTCTAGGGCGGGCTACAAACAAGGGATTGTGCAGATGATCAAATACCAGGGCACTAACACAAGACCTGTGAGGAGAGACTGGGGGAACAAGGGTTGTTTAGCCTGCAGAAGACAAAGCTTTGGGGAGACAAAAGGGCAGCCCTCCAGCACCTGCAGGAAGGTTACCAAGAAAACAGAGCCTGGTTCCTGAAGTGTCGCATGGTGGGACGATGAGAGGCAGTAGGCATAAGTTGAAACATGAGAGGTTTGGACTGGATGTAAAGAAAAGTCTGTTCACCACGAAGACAGTGAAGCATTGGAAAAGGTTGTACAGAGAGGTTGTGCAGTCTCCGGAGGTTCTTGGAGGTTTTCAAAACCTGACTGGATGAAGACCTGACTCAATAAAGACCTGGTCTCACCTAATAACTGACGCTGCTTTGACCAGGAGGTTGGACTAGAGACCTCCTTACGTTCCTTCCAACCGGTGTTATCCTATAATTTTGCCAAGTCTTGCTCTGTTCTTAAAAACACTGAAAATTTTTGAAAGCTATTTTAAACCAGAAGGAATCGGACAGTAAAGGGGAACATTAAGACTAATAAATGTAGGTGTATTTTCCTCTAGATTTATATATCTGGACACACGATACAAGATCAAAACTGTTTTTTCCCCCCCACTTTTTACATGTTACACATGTGTGCACACAAATATGAGAGTATACTGCAGTTACATTTAGTAAAAGAGCTCTTTTTACTACTAAGTCTGCAATGATAATGGCTAAATGGACCCAGAAAAAAAAAAATTAATATAAACTCAGGTGAGAGAGAAGCAAAAAGGACTCTGTTTTAAACGACATAATAGAGACAGAGATTCTGCTCCAGAAAAACATTGCCTTCTTAATTTGCTACAAAGGCAAATCAGGAAGGGATTGATTGATTGGTCACTCCAAATTAGCCTTAATGTACTTCTCAGAACCAACCTGAGCCAAAGACAGAGTATTATTCAGCTTTTCTGAGTTTCAAAACAATGATATAAGAAAGTAACAGAGAAGAGACCAGCATCAACCACAGATTAATTCTGAATATTTCCCAAGTCTAATTCCAAATTTAACCCTGCTTTGCTAGAATAAATCTACTTTCATCTTCAAGCTGATCTCGTATCAATAGTTACCACATGTGAACCTAACAAGTACAAAGATTAGTTGCTTTCAAAGAAATAATGTAATAAAACACTTTGCCATTCATTTAGGGCAATTTTACCAAATGTTTCTAGAAAAACTAAATTATTTCCCCATCTTCTTAACTCATTTATGTTTTAGCTAGGCTTTAGGGGTGCTTTTTCACACAACACCATTAGTTTGGGAAGCTCAGAACCATGGGAAGATGGTACCAGAAGCTTATATATAGGTTTGAAAAGTCATCAGACAAGTTTATGTCAGAAAATCTTCGCAGGCCCTATTACATGCAAAGACAACACACCTATCTCAAGAAATCAAAGGTCACACATGGCAGGAAGATAGGAAAGTGGGATGGGAGAAACAACAGTAAACATTAACCCCACTGACAGATTTCTAAGGCACCATGCTACTTGGACCTCTGGTTTGACCAGACACGGCCGTTCCTACGCGAGACACTCCTACGCGAGACACTCCTACGCGAGACACTCCTACGCGAGACACTCCTACGCGAGACACTCCTACGCGAGACACTCCTACGCGAGACGGAGGGGCAGAACTTACCCATACAGATTTTCCCATGAAACGTGAAAGAGATCTACAACAGATGTACTTCTTAACACAAACTTGTCTCCCCAAAAGTTTATTTTGCTTCTTCCTTTAAAGTACGTGAAATTAACAGCAGTAGTTGTTTTAAAAATAATAAACATGACATCATCACTTGGCAGAGGACTTCAGCATTTTTTGGTCTTCAGTTCCATATAAATTCTACCAGGTGAAAAGCAACTCAAATTATCAAACGTGTCTTTCATTCTTTATTCTCCTTCTCTGCTTCAACGGCTGCAAGAAGGATTTCAGGATTAGAAGCATCCAGATTTTCACCACAGCACCAACCCATGAGATAAGACTACATAGCTAGAACTTTCCTTCTTTCTCCTCAGCTACCAAAAGTCCTTTAAATAAAATGAGCTGTTTTGTAAATAATTGAAGTAACAAAGCCTGGTTTCCTAAGAACTTTAGGTTTGTCTAGATTTTCTTCCCTCTGCAGTAACACAAGCATGGTCCTCAAAACCTTACATCCCTGTGTAATGACCTTACATCCCTGTGTCCCACTCTCCCCAGGCTCTTTAGGCATATGAGTCCCGGGATTTGAGTTCCAAGTAACCATTACGCGTGATGGAGCCCTGCTTTCCTGGAGATGGCTGAACACCTGCCTGCCGATGGGAAGGAGTGAATGAATTCCTTGTTTTGCTTTGCTTGCGTGCGCGGCTTTTGCTTTACCTATTAAACTGTCTTTGTCTCAACCCTCAAATTTTCTTACTTTTGCTCTTCCGATTCTCTCCCCCATCCCACCGAGGGGGAGTGAGTGAGCGGCTGCGTTGTGCTTAGTTGCCGGCTGGGGCTAAACCACAACAGCATAGTTTCAGCTGAATTTAAAAAAAAAAAAAAAAAATCCAGCTATTAGGATAAGGCACTAAAAGACCTTCTGAATAGGTGTGTCAGGAGGCGAAACCAGAAACTTGTCACAAGATGGGACTTGATCAGATTATGAAAATAGCTACTGGCAACAGTAGTGGACTGGACATGAACAGCAAGGTTCCTCCAAATTAAGCGACCCTCAAACCAAATGACTCCATAGAAGGCTTTTTTAATGTGGTATTTACCAAAGTTCACCCAGGGAATGGCAGCTGCCACTCTGTAACTGCAAAGGACAGAAGAATGCGGTGCTTTTTGCTTTGTTTGGGGGTTGGCTTTTTCTTTTAAAGTGGCATTTATTCGCCTTGCAGTAGGTTTTTACGTGGCAGGGGAGCGCCGGCGAGGGGGGAAGCAGGCGGCGTCTGCTGCCCTCAGGCGGCCCCTGCAACAGCCGCACGCTGCGCCAGCCACGGCCGCGCAAGCTGGACCTGCGCGGCCGCAAGAGTATTTCGGCAAAAATACTGCTTTAAGCATGTCAGCCTGCCTGGTATGGATTAAAACTAGCATAAAGAGCTGGAGGGAGAGGGAAGAGAAGGCCCCTGTGTTTTCACACTATATCAGTTTCCTGGGCCAATTCACCGTACAAACAAGTTTTCCGGCATATCTGAATGCAAGCCAGAGGAGCAGAAGCTGCTCAGCCACGGGCTCAGCAGAAACTTTTCCAGTACAGCAAGTCCAGAATTCATGTCACATTACCTACCCTATCATGTTATTTAGTCTTTACAAAGATTAAAGTATTTAACAAAAAAAAAAAAAAAGTAGATTAGAGAACCAAGCAAAAAACTTAATTCCTCAGAAAAAAACCCCACAGTATCTCATGCAACTTTCACTTCTTCAAGCATGAGACACAATGTGCCTTTTAAAAAAAAAAACATCGTTGCTTATAGAAACAGACAAGCATAAAACAAGAAAAACAAAGAACTGCTCACACAGGAAGAGGTAATAGGGATACCACAGCAGACAGTTCCAGGTTCATCATGTCGAGCTCTCAGGACAAGAGATTTGACAGTAAATATCACACGTCTGCTAACACTTCCACACAAGTGTGAACAACTCTTTAAATCCAGCTGGGCCACAACACCAGCAAAGCTGGCTGCAGAGTAAGTTGTCTTACAGATTTTGTCCAGCTCTTCCAGACAAACAATGGAAAAATTCAAATTAATCATACAGATACCTCAAACATTTTTATAAACAGGTCCTTGGAGAAAGAAACCATCACAAGATTAGTTAACAGCGTGAACTGGGACAAGGATAAGGAAAGCTACTTATGGGGTAATTCCATTCCTGCAAAGACACAAACAAATACATGACTGCTGAGGAAGGTATACTTATACTATGGCAGCATTATGTCAAAACCAGCAATTAATACACAATAGCCAAGAGGGGTTTTTTAAAGCTTTTGGCTACATTGTTAAGTCTTAAATAAAATCAAAGTAGCCCTAACTTCCTGAAATTACATTAAAGTCTGCAGAAAAATTTATCTTAGTTCTTTTTTACGCTACCATTATAAAGTTTGCTAGAAATGAGTGAACTTCCCAATACCAAGCTTTTTGTTCTTCACCTAACGGTTCCTCTCACTTCTCAATTGCCATTTTCTGAAGCCATACTTACAGTTAATCATAAGAAGGAATTCTGCATCTGCATCAAGGCTGTATCAGAAAAGCAGGAAATCACTACACAACAGCAGATCTCTCTAGTCCTTCATCCATCCATCCTTTGAAGCACGAAGTGTAATTTGCGCATAGGACAGTACATGACAAAGAATACTTAGCCCTAGTTTTTGAGCTATTTTTAATTCTTCTTAAAAAAAAAAAGAAAAGTTTTAGTAACTACATCAAGAGACTTAAAGCATTCAGTGATCAGGAAACACCAGCCTGAAGGCAGTCCCTTCATAAAACGGCATGGTCTCTATTCATAGAAGCACAAACTATTCCTCAAATAGTGCAATATGCTGCAATTATAAAACTAACTTTTTAACTAACAAAATATGCAGCAAGCAGAAGTAATATATTATTACACGGTACTGAAGCTTTCATATTTTTGTAATGCAAGTAAGGCCTATTTTTCAATATGCAAACTTATATTTCAAAAGTTTAGAAATATTCAAACTACATCTGAAGCATCCTTAAATATGAGGCAAATTTAGAAAATTCAATTAGAATTAACACATTTTTTCACTAGAATTCAATTTGCAGTCTTTACATTGTATTAACTCAGGCTTCTACTTCTAACAAAGTACTGGACCCAAACACAAAAGCTCTGAACTCAAATATACAGAAATTAATGTTACAATGAATCACATTTAAAAATAAGAAAGCCTTTCCACTGTTCAGATAAGGCACTTCTAAACAGACATTACGACAACAGTGCTAGCAGAAAAAAAGCAGCATTACTAATTTCCTAGCAGTATAATGGAGAACCGCCTATGCTAGAGCATTTTTTTTTTTGGAACCTGATAGAATTGTGTGGGGCAAGTCTCAAAAGGCAGAAAAGTCTTAGCAACTAAATTCACAGTAATTAGATTTCTAATTATACCTAGAGCATTAGTGATTGCTATGGTTAAAATTGCCTGAACTGTTCCATTATTCCCCTCTTTTCAAAAGCTCAGTTTTTCATCCTTTGAGCAGAAATCCTAGAAGCTTAGTCTGTGCCTGAACATAATTTTTTTTTTTAAGTTTAAATAGAAGAAGAGAGAGTTCTGTGTTTGAGTATGGAGAGCAAATCAAAGTTTTCCATTCTAAAAAAAAAATACTACCTTTAAAAAGCAAAAGGCGGTTGCGGTATGAATGCAGCTGGAAAGTGTGAAGTATGGTCCCTTTGATGTGGTGAATCTAAAGGTTGAAAAACCCCAAACCAGCATTGACAACTGTTCAGGTTGTACACTTAGTTCTTAAGGCACTTCCACAAATGCATCTTAGGCAACTTCTAGCCACAACTTACACTAGCCACATCATACCCTAATTACAGTACCTACATCAAGCCACCAGCACTGCCCGTGCAGACTATCACCAGTTTTGTCATTATCAGTACAGTACTTTGAAATACTGCTGTGTTTTTACAAATATCAGCAGATGATCTCTGCCCCAAGCAAGCAACTTCAGCACATTACTGCTCTCCTGAACTACGCAGATGTAGAATGTGTAACTACAGGAGAGTGAGCCTCATTTGGCCAACTGCACGCTAGATCAGGAACCTCGAGACCTTCATTCTATTAATAGCTCTGCCCTTGAGCTGCTGTGTGACATAGAATAATTTCACCTTCCTGTGCCTCAGCTTCCTCTGCTTTCCTGAGTCAAGTCTATTTAAGTTATTGCCCTTCCTCCTAAGAAATGTGTCTCAGTACATTTTTTTTTATTAGGGTCTCTAGACAAATACAGCTGAAAAGCAATACTTATTAGTATTAAAGCTATTCTGAGATTGATTAATTTCTGACAAAGATAAAAAGATGCAATTGCACTTATAAATTATTAACTTTGTCCACATTTATTTAGAGTAAGCCTTTATATGTAGGAAGCCATCAGCTACTTACCTGTTGGGAAAACTCAACTTCTATTGATTTCTGTGCCATCTCATTGTCCCTACTTCTTTTAAAGCATACGTGCATCTGTGCATAATGTTTCGAACAAAGATACTGCTCAGAACATGCACACTCACTGTAGCTAGAAAAGATACCGGTTAAACTTTTCTGTAGTTACACTGTGTTAACTCTTTTTGTTCCAGGAGCTGTTAAGGGGCATACTTACTGCACTGTTGCAGCTCAGATGAACCTCACGTTTAATCAGTGTCCCTAACACTGAAATCCACAGGATAATAGCTGCACAAAAAATGACGTGCTGTAACAGGGACTGAGTTAAGGTAGGAGGGACCCTAGCATCATCTAAAAAAGTTAAAGACAAGCAACATAGATGTTTATAAGCTCTTAAAAATGGAAATAGCTAATTTTAACACATTCTCATTTTTCTTTTTTGGAACAGAGCAAGAAATGCTAAATTCTGACCCTCAGAGATATTTATATCCTGGATTGTCTGGGCATTTGGTTATTCAAAATACCAGGAACTGGTTAAGAAGCATCCTGTAGTTTCTGTACCTTACTAGAGTTTTGGCACTATCCTCACACGCTATTACTTCCTCAAGAAAGCAATGCATACAAGAGCAATATAATCATGTGGTGCCATGAAGGAGTAACCACTTGAGATCAGCTATCTCAGGTTCAAATACCTATTCAGGATATGCACACACAGTACAAATTACTTTCTGCTTGATGCCTGGGTGCACAATTACATTCCTTCTGAAGTGCAGAAGAGATACATAATTCATACGGAGCTATACCTCATGACCCAATTGTACTTGTCCTTGCAAGTCATACCCAGGCTTGGCTGTTTTATTGCCTCAGCCTGACACTGTGACGTAAACTCAGACTGCAACGAGAAAAAATGAGATGTTATAGCGACAAGAGCACCAAAAAGGTTGGCAGAAGATAACCTAGGAAAAATCTCCTCTGCAAAACATCCCTAAGCGTGACAGACGTGGTCAGAATCAGTACTAAGGCCACGGTCAGAAGATCACAGCAGCAACAGCTGTCCAACTCGAGACAAATCACAGTTTACCACCTTTGCGCCAGAAGTTATTGTCCCAACAACATCAGTAGAACTGACGTGAAGCAGAATTGAAATGGGCAAGAAAGGTGCCCAAAGCCAGCCTGCCTGTATTAAAGCGGATGGAGAAAGTCTGTGCGATCTATTCTATCAAATGAGTGACAGGGTAGAGCTTCCATTAAGGCCTGTAATATCTTAAGGCGCAATAGCCATTGCTGCAATGGCTCCAGGTCAGAGGTGCACGCTCTGTGCGCCCAGGGGATGTACAGCGACAAGATGGAGGGAAGGCAGAGAACCACTCACTAACGCGGATGAGACAGTCCTCACAGGGAGGTATTGTTTCCAGCTGAACTCATTGCTAAGGGGCTCACAGTCAGCTGAGATGAATTAAGTCCTTTCACCTCTGAAAGCACTCAGCTGCAGAGCAATTGCTAAGAGAGGTAAAGTGCTTTCACTGCATTGTACCTTCCAGAATATGGAAAGCTGCTGACTTTGACCTCTGAAAAAAACTGTATGGGAGGACGCAGCTTCAGCTGCATCTAAGACACTGAGTGCTGCCCCTTACGAATACTATCCCAATCCGCCTATCAAAAGTCACAGGAACATACCCTTCCCAAACTTGGGGGGGTGTCCTGGTTTCGGCTGGGATAGAGTTAATTTCCTTCCTAGTAGCTGGTATAGCACGGTGTTTTGGATTTAGGATGAGAATAATGTTCATAACACACTGATGTTTTAATTGTTGCTAAGTCATGCTTACACTGGTCAAGGACTTTTCAGCTTCCCATGCTCTGCCGAGCGCACAAGAAACCGGGAGGGGGCACAGCTGGGACAGCTGACCCAAACTGGCCAAAGGGACATTCCATACCATATGACATCATGCCCAGTATGTAAACTGCGGGGAGCTGGCTGGGGGGCAGCGGTCACTGCTGCGGGACTGGCTGGGTGTCAGTCAGTGGGCGATGAGCAGTTGTATCACTTGTTTTTTCCTGGGTTTTGTTCCTCTCTCGCTCTCTTGTTATTTTCCTTCTCATTACAATTTATTATTATTTTGTTGTTGTTCCAATTATTAAATTGAGATTTACAATTGTAAATTGAAATTAACAATTGTTCTTATCTCAACCCACGAGTTTTCTTTCTTTTGCTCTTCCGATTCTCTCCCCCATCCCACCGGGGGGAGGGCGAGCGAGCGGCTGGGTGATGCTTAGTTGCCGACTGGGGCTAAACCACAACAGGGGACAGGGAGAAAACGCACAAGAGGTGAGCAAGTGAAGCAAGTGAAACACTAAGTCAGGTTAAGGTCAACTGAGCGAAACAAACCCACACTCTCTTAAACTGGGCAAGTTCCTCAACTGCACCCATCAGCTAGCCACACAAATGGAGACGGGGAAAAAAAAAAAGACTTGAACAGGAACAGCAGCAACAAGACTGCTGTTGTCAAAAGAAGCAAGAGCACCTTACTATTTTAGGATGCAAAACTAAGGCCCAGCTGTGTGTAGTGGGATGGAGAAGTATTTTTGCACCTTGCTTTTCTATCTTGCTAAAAAGTCAACGTTAGCTCAGAACTAAAACAGTAACCCAAGGCTGAAAAAGCTAAAATGAAGACAGAATAAAGACGAGTACAAGTACAGCATTACAGCCAGTCCTCAATCCACAAAGCGCTTAGGGTGCTACGCTCTTAATGCCCTTCACTAAACCTGCCCCTATAGGTTCCTAAAGCCTTAAGAGTGTTCAGGGAGTTTTCCCTGAAAGCTCAAAGAGTTTTCCTCCTCTGGAGAAATCCCAAGGACGAGGCGACATTATGCTTGCTCCCTCCCTCAACAGCTCTGTCATGCATCATTTCTCACTGCCCCAGCAGAGTGTTGTCCTGCACTGTTAACATTACAGCAGCACTAGAAATTCCTGGAGAGACAGCAGGGTCCCTAGAACAGCAAGGTTGTAAAGTAACATTGGGTATTTGTGACGGTGTGCTTCCCCTACCCCCGACCTTTATCTCCTGCAACCCTGCTTAGGTGATAACCACCAGTGGTGATTGTAAATGGATGCATCTGGTCACGATGGCTGCATCAGCTCAAAGTGGATTCAGGAGACAGATAACAACACAATAGCCTAGGGCTATTGTGCAATGCACCCACCGAAGAAACTAAAACCTGTGGTCAGCATGTAAATATGACTATGGGTCAATCATCTTATCCCCCATAAATAGTGAGCAGCCCAAGAGCCCTTTGAGCTCTCCTGCACGGCAGCGGGCTGCACGCCAGGATCTCCCCTTGAGCAGGGACGCCTCTCAAGGTTACTCCTCCAGGTTGAAAGATTCCTTGCCGCAACAGATCCTCGGTAAGTGACGAATAGCATGCTAAACTTTGAAACCTTAGCTAAGTGATATAAAGGATTGATTGCGCATATATAATCCTTTAGATATAAACCGTTGGCCAAGTCTGGGACTAGGACTGGACCTAGCCGCACCTAGACTCCTCTCTGAGAAGGAGTTTAGAAAGCAAGGGGATCTTTTTCCGAACCTCATGACTCAACGGGAGGGTCTCCCTGACAGTTTTTGTCCAACCCTGTCCTCTATGCAGTAAATAGAGTGCACCTCGCCATTGAATCTTGTTAACACACTGTCACACTGAACTTTGTTAACTCCCTATTCTGTATCAATAAACTATATTTTTACTTCTCTCTAACGAGTGAACTGCACGCTCACTCCATCCGTGACAGTATTTCACTAAATACACAGTAACAGGTCACAAAAAGATGAAGCACTTTCATTCCCCTATTTCTTTGGCCTAACTTGTGAAACGCTGCCTTCTAAAAGACAGAGAGGCACTGGTGAATTTTTTAAATTGTGTTTTTAACTCTTTCATAGACCTTAAAAGTTCCAATTCATATTCGCTGACTAGACTGTCTCTTCTGTCCTGGTGGCAGACAGGCAGCTGCTTCTGACAGAAAGGGCAGGCAGTTCTGTGCAGTTGCATCAAACAGCCAGAGCAAGAGGAATCAAGAACGTACACATCTGTCTCCAGCCAAGCGAAAAGTAGCTGGCACAATTACAGCTGTGGAAGATACCAGCACAACTGAATGTCCTGAGTTTAAGTTTAGCCATGCTGCTTATTCTGGCAGGTTAACAGAGAGCACAAGGTAACTTGAGCAGCAGTAACAATTTCTGGGCACTAAATCAATTTTTCTGTGTTCTGCACAGATAAGAGAATCATCCACCACAGTTAGTACGTTACAGTTTTCAGTTTCAAGCTGAACACAAGTGGAACACTTGAGCCCAATAGGAGAATTCTTAAAAAATTTAAGCTACTTAACCAGATAACTGTTGTTTTAACTCCTATTTTTACATCTTTGTTTCTAATATTCACTGCTGCCTCAATAACATTACTTCCTATTTGGAACAGTTATTTCAAAAAGTGTCATTGTGATCCTCAAATCCCTAAAGCCTCTGAAAAGTAGCAAAGAGATTCCTTGAATCTGTAGCTGGACCCATGTTATGAGAACTTTCTACAAATTTGTTCTCAATTTTGGTGCAATAAGTACAGCACTAACACAGACTACAGAACAGCTGAGTAGATGAAACAAACTTTGAAGTTATTACTAACTCAAATAGTAGTGAATTCACAATAATCTGTCTCAATGCTGTTCCCAGTCTCTTCCTGCAAAGCAAAAAAAGCAACTTTTCAGGAAACTTACACTGCTGCATAATACTGTCCAAAGCAGTTTTTTAAAAAAGCTAATGCCCACAAGGGTAAAGTCTCTCAGGCTTTTCAGCCTGGAGAGCAGCAGCCACAGCAATAAAGCCAAAGCAATAAAGCAGCCACACCATAAAGAACACACATCCCCACCCACTAAGGCTAAGGCTGTAGATAGATACAGAGCAACTGAAACAACTGCCATCACCAGTTGCTTGCCACTCCTCACAACAGGGGCAAGAGTACCTTGTAATTCTACAGTAAAAAAAAGGATATGCTTCCTCATCCACCTAACCATAAATTCAGCCAGCTTAGCTCAAACCACATTCAACAGAGATTTATGCTCCCAATGCCAAGTTGAGCTGGCCCGGAGATTATTTTTTTTTCTTTTTTTTGTAGGAGCACTCCTGCATTTCCTTCTTCTGGCAAAGGCAAGTAGGCCAGCAACTCCCAGAGATGAGGGTCTGAACACTAAGCTATTACATGCTTCTCTCCACAAAGGGGACAAGTTTGTCTCCGTGGCCTAGTTGCTCACACATTGATTAAATGTTTTTTCATTTGTTTTTCATTAAACAACAGAATGGAAAGAAGTCCGATGTCAGTGTATGCAAGATCCACTCCCTTAACGTAGAACAAATGACACCCCCAGTAACTCAAGATACAACAGCTGTACCCACACTACATGCCATCACACATACTGTGAGGCTTTAGCCACATGAGAAAGAGCATGCACGTTCCAAACCCTTGTAAAAAGATCCATTTCTTCAATACATTTTTAGTCCCTAATACAAGAATTGACAAAAATACCATTTCACTTTGAAAGAGAGAATCCAGTATTTATGTTAAAGATAAAGGTTTGATTGATTGCTTTTGATTAATTTAGCCTTTTTTGCTGTGAGACTGGTTTCCATGGAAATGCAAGCAGACTAAAAACCTGCAACCAGAAGTGAGTCAGTTTTGCCTGTTTATGTCTCCTCAGTTCCCATGGAAACAGACATTAAAAAAAAAAGAATAAAAAGGATAAGGGTCCTGAAATACCTTCAGAAAATCTCTTCCCAGAGCTTTATCTCTTTGGCTGCCTTTCCAGAATTAGAGTTGAAAATAACACGGAGCAACAGATGACAGAGTAGTGACTTGATTTCTTTATGGAGACATCAACAGAACATACCTGGAGATGTTTCAAAAGCCACATTCAAACTGACAAGCTCAAAATCTATAGCTACTATAGCATTAACTTAGGTTTTGGAAAAGTACCTGAAGTAGAGTATATATTTCTTTAAATTAATTCAATGCTAAAGTAGATAGAAATACAATAGAGAACAGGAAAATAGTGTCACACTGTCCTTGTCCCAAGTATGTTTCAGTACTTTGGCAGGGGAGGGAAAGAAAAAAAGCTGCCTTGGGGGAGTGAGTCTGGTATTTCCATAGCTAGGACATTTTTTAATGGACTCATTTGTTCTTTACAACACATTCATTTTTAAGTTGCAAAATCAGCTATACACATACCAGGTTAAGTAACAAACATCAGTATTAAATTTTAACATGACTATATTTTGTCCTTCAGTTATGGGTAAAAATGCATTCCTCCAAGCTGATAAAGCAAATCTAAGAGGCACTGTCAGCAAGACTCCATCTTCCATCGTACTTTTCAAAGATAATGGGGCACCTTCCCCTGTGCTGCCTTCTTCACACTCGTACAGATAACTAACTTCCTCCTCAGATCCAAATGCAGCAGGGAAGGTGGAAGGGATACAACAGGGAGTTGTTAGGGGAGAGGCTGCAGTGCATGTCTCAGACCTCCAAAAACCGCTCCTATCACTACCATTACTATATAAGAATTCCCTGACAACTCAGTGTCCAGAAACACAATGAACAGAGTTACGATTATCTGCTGCTGCAAGGTCCTTCTAGAGTGTACAGGACAGCTAAATCTGATACCAAACTTCTTATTTCCTTGTTTATCTCCCACATCATGTTATTAGTTCTAGGTGCTTAGCACACCTCCATGCAACTCAACACTCTTAATCAGAGGGCTGCAGCATCTGTCATTATTGCCTGTCTGGGAAGAACGTGCAAGGACAGGGTACATCTCTTACCACTGTTGTCAGAGACTGAAGCTGCATTACAGGAATCAGGAAAGAAAAAAGAAAGCTTACCTCTGTCCTAAACCACCGCTCATATACTCCCAACGATCACCAGAACTCAAAGGCCCTCCTGCATTCACGCAGTGTTACCACTTTTTTGCACTTTGCTACTGCTCTGAGAACTAACGATGTATTGCCACCAGCATGAAACGAGGCTCAGGGAAGAGTAGCCAGCCATGATACTCACTAACAGGATGAGAGAGGGGTAGCAGTCACTGGAGGTTTGTCTTGAATGGAAGAAGCAGTTGAACTTAATTCAACCCTAATTAGTTCACATTAGCTGAATTCAATCTATTCTTGTCACAGGCAAGATAAACCTTAGAGAATTCTTTCCTATTCTCCTTTGTATTTTGGCAAGGTGTAGAGTCACACAGTAAGGAGAACAATCTTTCAGAACTCTCTAAAGGCATCACTCAAGGAGGACAGATTTAAAGTTAAATGGAGATGGTAAGAAAACCATTGATGTGTATCTTTCAGTCTAAGTTTAGCCTCCTTTCTTGGAGGTGTCAGAAGTACAAATAAACAAATTACTTTATTCATTTACTTTAGCAGCTAAATGGACAAACATCAAGTCTCAGCATTACTAGATTCCTTACAGAGTTACCATTCAAATTCATCCCTAACAACAACGTACACAGGCATCTTCTAAAACATTAAGTGAACAAACCACACAAGCAGCAAGTAAGCAGATCAAGTATTTTTCACCATACTCTATGGCAAATTTGTTTGTGTCCAATATCAAACACAGGTGTCAAATTTACTAAAACCAGTCTCTGAAGAGATTGCAAGGGTGTCGGATGTCAGGATCAGCTTAGTTCCATGCCTCCTCCAGCAGAAAGAACAGAACAGAGAAAAGATGAATGTGCCTGCCGAACCTAGGGAGTCACTATTACACAGAATAAAGACACTGGTCACAAGAAAAGATAAAATAATTTAAAAAGAAGATAACTTACACATAAAATCAATAATCTTAGATTATTAAGCACCCCAAAATTAACACATCTAACTTAGTTTTGCCTTTGGGGACATCAGCATTATCGTATCAATCTTAAGGAAATTTACAAGGTCACACACTGAATTATAATTCAGGAAATAAAACCACAAATAGCTATCAAGCACCACCTGTCTTGTGCACTGAACTAAGCAAGACTCCCCTTCAGAAAATAGAAAGTATAATTGCACCATTAGACATTGTATCATATTACACATGCTAAGGAAGCCTAATCATGGTTAAATGAGCAACTACTATTCTGTCATTTGTTAACTTCCAAATGCTTATTTATAGAAGCTTAACATTAACTCTTCATATCAAATTTGCCAAAACAGGCTTTTAAATTTGTATTTTAAATCTGCATAAGTTCCTTGTGTAAAATTACATGACAAATAAAACATTTTTTGATACATACAAAACTCTGAAGATGAACTGAAAACTGGTACCACCTTAACTATTTTCAAAAGTAATCACATAAAATCTTGCCCTCTTACACTAGACTGCTGTTTACACTAGTATTTCAAGGAGCTTCATCTGATATTTAAGATACAATCCATACAAGTGTCTAGAAGAAAAGGAACAATGGTACAGCCTATATCAATCGTGACAACTGATAAAGATCAATAAGCTAAATCTTCAGACTAGCATCATTGCTTTGTATATGTTGAAGAAGCTTAATTGCAAGCACCACAACTTCCAAGAATAAATGAAGAACACATTTTACACAGAAGATTAGAAAAAAGGAGACACACACCTAACAAAAAGTCTGTGACATCACATCACAGTGCTCCTGTCAGGACATCCTGGGTACCCAAAAGCAGCCAGTACGCTGCTGAAATTTAGAGTTCAGCAGAATTTCAACAGAAATTACTCTAACTAGGCTGTAACTTAAATTAATCTTTCTAGGTAAAAGTGTTCCATTTATAGAAATCCACAGTGTTTGCATATAGATTTGCAACATTGCATCGCAAGGCACAGTTACCACAAAACTCCCCAGGGACTGATATGGCGTAGAATAGCAAATGGCACACAAAACTAAAGGCACAAAGTCCAAAGAGGTGAAACCTGAAGAAACGTAGAACCCATCCCAGCACCTTGGTATATGGCACATAAACACAAAGTTTCTCCTCCACATTTAACAAAGCTCGCATACAAGTTGTGGCCTGAAGGGATTTTTTTGCAGGCCTTGGGAAGTCCCAACAAAATTTCTGGCGGTACAAAGGAAGTAAAGGATGGCAGGCGGTATAACGTCATAACAGATCATCAAGTGGTAGCAGATACAGCAACACTGTTCTTTTAACTACATTCTGCACTTATTTTCATGCAGGAAGGATTTTCTATACCTCATCGACAAAAGTGCTAGTTTTCAGAAGGTCACAAGCAAGATTTTTGACTCCCTCTCTGAAGCACAAACTTGAAGAAACAATCCCTGCTCAGAAAGACACTATGCATCTCCTTTTACAAATTCATCTTCCAATACCTATTCTAGTACAAGACACCTTAGCAGTCCTCCTGTCAAAATCACCACATCAGTGCAAATGCGTTATCCAAGTCATCATCTGTCATCATGCAAAACTTCTTCAAGCACATAACAACAGATATGGAGCATGTAGAGGTAGAAAAATTTAATTTTAATAAGCATTGCAGTAGCAACCTCCAGCAGCATGCACAGAAACGCAATACAGTGGAGATGGAACTTGACCGATGTCTTTTTGTCAGACAGAAAAACAATCCTTCTGGATCAGTGTTTCTCATCCGCTGATCCAGGGAGTAATGGTCGGCTGTGAGACATCTGAAACAGCCCGTGGAACAGCTGCAAAGAAGGCTGGCTTGTGTTTTGGGTGGGAGGGGGAGAGGAGGGAATTGTTTTCTTGTTTTTATATTTTCAATAAACAATTCTCACATGCAAGCGAGAAAGCAATCAACAAAAGCAAAAATAAGAGCAGTAACTGAACAATCAAACCTCAGCCTAACTTATATCTCATTGCAACTAAAACCTCCTATGGCATTACCGCACAGTACAATCCTCACATTGTATTCAACGAGGTCAGATGTCTCTTTGGACTTAAAAAGGTTGAGAGACATCGTTTTAGATGACGGATAGTGGGCAGATAATAACATGGAAGATAAACAGACGATGAGGATTTCTGAAGTACAAAGTAAGATGATGAGATAACCAGCATATATGCTTATAGAGAGAAATCAAAATCCACCAGAGAAAAAAACCCTTGTCTTAGATATTTTAAAATGTACACAAAGATTCAGGGAACAAAAGCCTCAGCACACAAACTCTTTGACAATTAGGAATCACAAACTAACACAGAATATTCCAAGAACTGAAGTCTCTAATACTGGATTTATAGAGCGTGAACCTGCTTTTGAACCCAGTAATAAAAGTAAAGCCACAAAGAGCATTAGGTAATCACAAATTCAACCCCTTAAGTATACTAAAACCTCCAGCATTTGATTGGGCTTAATCACATCCCTCTAATACTACTAAATCAGAACCACCTCAGTACTATTGCAACTATCTAACAGACATTTCGGGCAGCACAGAAACAGTTACACGGTGCTTATACTTACTTGAATCCTCCCATCTGAGAAGGTGCAACTTCCAAGCAGAATAGTACAGAAATCCCAGTACCAGAAAGAGGCAGAGGGCTAGCAGCAGGTTACGCATAAACACCAACAGTCCCATCTTCACATTAAATCTGCTCTTCTACACCACCTGAGAAAGAAAAACAGGTTGAGGTTGGAGCCACCTCCTCCGACACTCATCCTTCCAAAACATGCAACCCCATACCCACAATAACAGATCCAAAACCGTGCTCTCCCCAAGGCAAAACACGCCAATCACCCAAACCGCACCAGCAAAACAAGAACTACCACCCTAAGCAGCTGCCTTCTTTTTGTCACACGGGTAAATGCCGTTCCGGAGAGGCAGGAGGGCACGGCAAGGCTAACGACAGGGCAGCAGCCCAACTCCTTGTTTGCGCTGACGCCCCAGCCCACTTCAGATAATCGGTCCCAGAGCCGCCTCAGCCGAGGGGGCCCGCCGGGCACCGCCGTCCTCCCAAGCACAGCAAAGCCCGGACCGCCAGAAAGCAAACCCGCAGCGCCCAGGGCTCCCGGGGGCGTCCCTCGGGCAGCGGGGCCCGCAGGTCCCGGCGGGAGCCCCGGGCGCGCCGCGGTGAGGAGATGCGCTGCCCTGAAGAACGGGGACGGCGCCGGGGGAGCGGGGCCCGCCCGGCCCGAGCAGAACGGCAGGTCGCCGCCGGCTGACAGCTGCCAACGGCCGGCCGGAATCTGAATTTGAACGGGCAGCGGCGCCGCCACCGCCACGCCACCGCCGGGCTGGCGGCACGGCGCGCGCCAGGCACCCCGCCGCCTGCCCCCGCCTCGCCGGGCTCCGCTCCCCCGCTCCCCGTCCTGCCGGGCCCGCTCGCCGGCACGGCGGCGGCCGCTGGGGCCGGCCCTGTCCGATCTCCCCGGCCCCTCCGCCCCTCCTCACCCCGCCGCCGCCGGCCCTGGGCGCTCGGCCGCCGGCTGCGGCCCCCGGGCGCGGGGCTGCGGGCGCCGCCATGCCGGGCGCGGCGCAGCGGGACCGGCCGCCGCCGCCGCGGCGCTGAGGGGCACAGCGGCCGCCAATGGGACGCCGGGGCGGGTCGCCGCGCCGCCAACCCGCCCGCATAGCGGCCGCCGCCGGCCAATGGAGCGGCGCGGGGGGCCGCGCCCGCAGCCTATCGCGGGAGGCGCCCGCAGCCAATGGCGGGCGGGCGGCAGGGGGTCGCCGCCGGAGGGGCGCTGCGGCAGGGCGGCGGCGCGCATGCGCGGACCCCCTCGCGCTCGCGCGCCCCCCCCCCCCCCCCCCCCCCCCATCACTGCACGGCGCTGCGCCGCGCTGCTCCAATCGCTGCGCCGCACTGCTCCAGTCACTGCACAATCGCTGCGCCGCGCTGCTCCAATCGCTGCACCGCACTGCTCCAATCGGTGCACAATCGGTGCGCCGCACTGCTCCAGTCGCTGCACAATCGCTGCGCCGCACTGCTCCCCCTGAGCTGTGACTGCACCCCTCTGATCCCCCCTTCCACCCCGGCCCCGCACTGCCCTCTTCCATCGCTGCCCTGCGCCCCCCCACACCTCCAGGCATTGCTCCTCCTTCGAGTCGCTGCGCTGCTCCCAAGTCACTCTATGGCACCTCCAAAGCACTCCACTAGACCATGTCTTCCTCCAGGCATGGCACTGCAGGACCCCTCCAGGCACTGTCAAGCTCCACATCATCTCGTTGCTCCAGTCACTGCACTGCACTGCACAACACTGCACCTTCCTCCAGCTGAGACACCTCCAAATCTTGCAGTCACTGCAGCCACAACGCTGCACCACACCTCCCTGCAATCCAGCTGCTGCATCCCAAATCTGCATTGCCTAGCCTCTAGTCACTGCATCGCAGTGCACTCCATCTCCCTTCAATTGCTGCACTGCTCAACCTCCAAACACTGCTCAGAACAGCCTCTAACCACTGCACCACCTCCCTGGGCTTCCCAGTGTTGTACAGCCTCCACCACGGGACTACACTAGGCTGCAAGGACCACACGGGGCTGCACGGACCACATCAACTGCCCTCCCACAGCACAGCACGGCTCACGCCACACAGCTGGTGCCGCACAGCCGGTACCGCACAACCGGCACCACTTCCACACAGTTCCCATTACGTTACGGTCTCCACCTTCTCACTGCATGGCTGCCCTGTGAGCACTGCAGCAGCAGGGCCAGCCCATGCCTCACCCTTCCCACTGCATCGCCCTCCTCACCACTGGCCCCACAACCTTGCTGGGTATCCCTAACACTCGATAGGCACAGGGCAAGTGGGACACACAAATATAAGGCAGCACGGGGAGGGAATGATAAAGTTAGGGAAATTATTAGGCATAGGGTGGGAAAAGTCATCTGAAAGGAAAGAGACCATAAGGAATAAACCTGCGTCTTCAGGACAGTAAAGCAGCCCAGTGATTTCCTTTTTCCACCCTTCATGAATCACTGATAACACAAGGAAAACAAAAAAAGCCACGTGAGTTTAAGGGAAATTAAGTAGGATCGTGTCCAGCGTGGTGGCAGCTCCCACTGCAGGTGAGCCCAGGTGCTGATGCCAACCAGCAGATGCTGCCTCGGACAGCGCAGGGCCGGCTGAGCACTGCCTGAGCCCGCTCCCCGGTGCTCAGCGAGAGGCAGAGCGCACACAGGTCACAGGGAGAGCTGGCAGGGGCTCATGCAGCTCTACTTTCACAGCCAGAAGCCCCACTTCGTGGTTAGCATGAGTGAAATCAGTGCAAGCTGGCTGCAAGCGTGGCACCCACACAGCCGGGCTCACAGATCTATCATGCTCCTCCACAGAGACACGAGCGAGACACGTGCTGCGCTGGCATCCAGTTGGGATTTTTTTATTCCAAAGACAACTTCTAGACACAGCACAGGAGCTGAACAGACTCGTGCCAACACCCAGGTATCACTGACACCGATACCCCACCGAGGAGGTGCACGGAGAGGGGCCACAACTGCATCCATGCAGCCTCATCCATCTGCAGGTCTGCCCCCGCACTGCTGCCCGCACCGACCCCCACTTCCCCAGGGTTGACCCACTCAGGACGCTGGTTGCTCTCACCCAGCTGAGGCAGCTCCCCTCCCTCTGGCTTCATGGTGAGCTGGCGGTCGGGGCCAGACTGGGCAGCCTCCTTAGCTGCCGGGCTCATTTCCTCCAATAACCCCACCGGCTCCTGTGCTGCATCTTGTCTGGCTGGAGCCCAGCTTTGCTTTACAAACACTTGCTTTATGCCTGCTCCTCTCTTCTCCTCATCACCCTTCTGGCTGCGTAAGCCCCGTCTCTTCTCCCTGCCTCAACCCCCCATGCCCCAGCAACACAGAGCTGCCTGCGATGCCTGCCGCCGCTGCACCGCATCTGCTCTGACCGTATTCAAACTTCACCCAAACTGCCCCGACTCTACCGCTTGCATGCTCAGAGTTGAAACCCTGCGGTCCGCAGGCACAGTGGGTGATCTGATTTTGATGATAAGCAGGGACCTACAGCACGAAGCCAGATAGCGACAAGGCTGGGGCTTGCTCCTGAGCCCGCGTTTGTCACTCGGGAAACTCTACCCCCTGTTATCAGGTGTCAGTGTGCTGGAAAGAGCCCAGGATGAAGTCGCACTTCTTGCCAGGCTGAAAAGAACTTGGGAGGTGAGTGCCATGGACCTATGGAAATCAGGTACCTGCTCCCGGCAGCTGTCTAACGGCCACAAGATGAATTAAGGCGATGATTAGTGGAGTGATTTGGTTCGAGTAGCAGGGCTTTAGTCTGAACATGTTCCTACTTAGCTTACACATTTCACTCGCAGGCAGATGTCAAGCTGGATGTTGCTAGGAGATCGACAGCAGGGGAATAATTAAGTCTGATTAAATCCTATCATATTGCCGTGCCGCTTTCCAGAATGCTCTGGAGGTTTTCAAAGCCAAACTGACCAAATGAAAGGGCAAGAGCTGCAGCCCATCCTGCTCAACAGAACCCACTTGCCGTTGACCTGTTGAACCCATGGCTGCCCACGTGTCTGCACAGCATTTCCCACAGCAACGCTGGCCATGAGCTGGGACATGCCCCGCCTGGGGCATGCCAAAATTGCTCTGCAAACACACCTCACACATGGTACTGAGCACCACAGGGCGTTCCCACTGAAATGATGCCTGCTTGCTTTTTTCTTTCATGGTGGCTGAGCAGCACATACGGGGTGACACGTAAAGGTAAATAACAGCTACAGGTTCTTTTCCCATCAGTAAATAAAGTTATGCTGTAGCTATGTGCATCAGTTGCCAAACACACACACGTCAGCCTCCGGGCTCCCTCCGTAGTGAGACTGCTAATCTCATTTTGACTCTCTGCCCTATAAAAATTCTCATTCTAATACTCACACTGTAATCCTTCCCCTCAAATTACATGTCATCAAATCAGACCTGATACTAATTAATGTAGTATTTTGTTATTAATTAAATACCACTAAATACCACAGCAAAGATCTCTTTCCAGTAAAGGCTAGATAGAGATTACCTCTGCTGATGCACAGGCTAGGGGAATGCAACCTGGGCTGTAACACACTCATATTTTGTCTTTATCTCTCTGGTGAAACTTGCTTCATCTCACACACTCATTACATATTATTCTTAAACACAGACTCTGAGCATGATCAGCCTGTGGACAGCACGTTACATTTCTGATGCTCTGGCTACTCTAAGAACAGAAATGCTGAACAGCATTGTCAGCAGTCCCACACAAAACAAGCTAAAACAAGCTGAACTTGGCTGAAAAATTCTGCCACCCTCCAGATATTTTCAACAGCAAAGAGCCACACTTACCACTACGGGCACAGGTAAGCACCCAGAGCCTGCCTGAACAGCTCCCCGAGCACGCTGCCTGGCCGGACCACATTTCCCAGGTCTTCCTCAGCTGAAATGATCCAATGGTCCTGGCTGACATGCGGCTGTACGAGTGCGAGCAGCCGGCCAGCACGCCCCTCAGCGGTTCATCTCCTTGCATTAATTCCGATACTCTATGTTTGGTTCACGCATGTTTTCCAAGAAAGGAGGTAGGCTTGATTTGAAGACAAGCATTGGAGACTCCCACCTTTCTGGGTCTGCTTCAGGAGTCCCTCGCCCTCATGTTCAGAAGAGCATCCCACATCCCTGCGTCTGGCTTCAGCTTGCAGACATACCATTTTGTTCTGCCTTCTGCTTAATTAAAGAGCCTTTCAGAGCCTGGCATTTTCTCTTTGTGACACTACACATATGCTGCAAGCAAACCCCCCCTCATCCATCTTTCTGATAAGCTAAATATACCGAGTTGCTTAATTCTCTTACTGCCAGGCATTTCCTCCCACCCTCGAGCCATTTTTTGCATTTCTGTTCTACACAGCCTTTCTGATTTTCCTGAATCCTTTTCAAGATGTAGAATCCCACAATGAGCCTCCCTAATGCTTTGACACAGGGATTAAATCTGCCTTTTCCTATTCTCTGTCTCAAAGGGCTACGTTGGTCCTTTCTGCCATAGCATCAGACTCAGCATTCAGACAGGATTGTCCCAAATCTTTTCCAGACCTGCTGCTGGCAGGTTAGAGCCACCTGGGCTGGCCAGCGCATGTCTCAGCTGCATGACCAGGACCCTGATGCGTGGAGTTGGGTGGTGGGGGACACCTCCACTCCCACACACCTCCCTCACCTGCTCCCAGTCTTGGGATCACGGATGTCGTGGCTGCCTCTCCAGCAGCATCCCAGAGCAGTCTGCAAAGGTGGGCTTGCACCCACAGCGAGCACAACGCAGGCACCATGCCCACAGGGCCTCGGGGGGCCGAGAGACCACCTGCAGGCAGAGTCCGGTGGGATTTCCCTCCGGCCAGCAGTTGTTTTACCTGGGCAGCCAGTGCCTCCTCTTCCCAGCACGCTGCTGCAGGTGCACGTCACCCGTCCAGGGCCAGACACAGACCCCACCGCAGGGGAGAGGGGTACCACGTTTGGGGGGCTTAGGGACCTGAGCCTGGCAGGCAGGACCAAGGTTTGCTGAGCCCTGGAGAGCTCTCCAGGAGCAGACGTCCCAGCTCTCAGTAGGTTACTGTGCTGTGAAATAGAGGAGAGCGCAGAACCAAGTGGTGCCTGCTGGCATCCAGGCTGGTTTGAGTGTGATGTCGGGGAAACACTTCACAATGCCTCTTAACATTGTACCCAACCTGCTCTTGGTGACAGCAGTCACTGAGGAATCTGGTGCACTGCCTAGTTACCAGGCTCCACACCGTGAAAACAGCCTCTCAAAAATAATAAACTGGTGGAGTTTCCATCTTTAATTCTGCCCTTTAAAGAAACCAGCTCAAGTAGTCTTTGTGTATTTGCCATTCGAAGAGTTTTCTTTCTCCCCAGCTGCCTCCTCAATGAAGCCTACCTGAGAGTGAAATGGGGAATCTTTCCCAGCCCACACGCCGCCATCGGATATCAGTGCGCTTCCTCACGCCGGTGCTGCGGGAACCTGGAAGCAGCCCAGCTCTGGCTGTGCCCACGCTGCCTCTCCGGAGCCAGGAGCACGCAACCAGATTGCTGCCCTTGCGTTTCTGAGTCAATTGCTGAATAAACCTGAATTTCAGAGACGGTTCGAGCTGTGATGGCCATGAACGCCAATGGACTCATCCCAAGCCCTCCAGCCAGGCATTGCCCCGTCCCCTTTTGTGCCATAAAAATAGCTGAAAGAGGCAGGCAGGGCAGGCAGGCGCCATCCAGCCGCTGCCTCCTCTCAAACGGGAATGGCAGGAGTGACCCCCCATCCCACGTGCTGTTGTGGAGGAGAGGCAATTTGGCACAGCAGCGGCACAAGGAGAGGTCGCAGCTCCCCAAACCAGCCACGTTCATGCCACAGGCCCAGGTAATTCACGAACAACATTTTGATGACATAATCACGGGCTCTCCTAAACACAGGTGTTAATCTTTAACAAATACTCAGCTGGTGGGAGGCCAGCATAATTCAAAGAGCCCAAGCAAAGGGCAGAGAAACAGCAGAGAGGCCCAGCCTGCTGCTGGGGAGGTGAAAGCACAGCTAAGGGAGTCTCGAGTGCTGCGTTACACAGCACGGCCCTTGCAGGGAAACTCCTCCCTGGGCAAAAGGAAAGGTCTGGCTGCTGAGAGCAGGAGCATCTATAGAGCACACTTCGCCTTCTCCATTGCCATCAACAATGACGTAGGATTTTAATTAAAAGCATGTATTACAAAGCATTAATAAGGCTCACGGCAGATTAACAACTACATGCATTAACAGCTACGTTTTGAGGTCTGTCAGTGTGCCAAGTCTTAATGGGGAGCTATCAACAATGGGGAGTGTACCTAGACCCCCAGCGACCGTTTCCTAGTCCAGTGCCATTTAATAGTTTTTAAAATCAATTGTCTAGACGACAAGATGAAGGCTTACATTTGTGGCTGATAAAATACTGAACAGGCTGCTTGCTGCTACAGCATGAGCTGAATGGCCTGATAAAACGATCACAACCCACAGCACAGAAATGGGCTACAAAGGCAGGTTCTTGGCAATGGAGAGGGCAGGCTGTACCGCAGCGTGGAGGATCTCCCAGAAAGTGTGTGTGTGGGGTGGGTTGATGGAATTAAGGAAAAAAAGCTGAAAAAGAGAGCTGTCCCCACACACAACTGCTGCTTTGAGCCCGCATCGCAGTGCCTTGGCTCCGAGAGTTGTGAGGCAGAGGGGCACAGAGGGGATTTCCGAGAGACGCACAGCACAGTGCTCGTGCCGCTACAGCTCTGGCAAAGCCAACTCATTGTCCGGTCCAGCTCTCCAAACTTCAAAATGGACACAGAAATCCTGAGGAGCAGCAACACCACCACAAAACAAAGAGCTAAGGTTTGGAAATGCAGCAAATAAGGCTGTGCAAGATGCGAGGAGTGTGGGCTACTCCACTGCCCCAGAAGAAGTTCTCCTTGCTGACGGGGGAACAGAACACTGCTATGGGCAGCGTGTCAGCCCAGCAGTGGGAAGTGCAGGGTCCAAAGGTGAGGAGTTGAAGATGGAAAAACTCAAGCTTGAAATGATGGACATTTCTTTGCAGCACGGTCGCTGAAGGCTGCAGGGGCGGCCATCCCCACCATGCAGCAGCTTGCAAATAAGATTAGATGGTCTCAACTTTTAATTCAGTTTTTTGGTATCTGGCTCGGGCATGAAGAAGGCCTGCCGCATGGCCGTACTTTCTGTTTCACCCTCATCTGTACACATCCTCGGGTTCACCCCTCCTGATCTTGTCCAAACAGCTCCAGCAGCAAAGGAGAGGCCAGGACTGATTCCTGCATGCCAGAGAAGGCAGCGGGGAGGGTGCGGAGGGGGGCTCAGCCTGAGGACAGTCTTCTTCACCTGCTCTTCCAGCTCATGCACATGTTTTTCTAAAACCAGGCATGACAGCCTGACTGGCTCCACAGCATTACACTGCTCTCAAGCACAGGCAGGCTGCCTGCCTGCAGCAGTGCCCTTTGCCAGCCCTTTACCCAGGGAATGCCACGTTTCCAGCCTGGAGCTTTGGTACTTAATTCATTGCGCTGGAGCCACCAAGCCCTTGCGCACCTTCAGCTGGTCTGTTGTGGTGATGGAGCCACGTGGCCACGGGCTCCCCTTTTCAGCCTTTTCAACCTGAACCCCATCTTATCTCCACTGCTCCTCGATGCCTGGTGAACTGAAGCCTCTGAACCCAAGGGATGCACCAGCAATCTTCACGCAATGGAGCAACCAGCTCTGTTGCTCATACTGTTCTCTCCCACCTGTGCCCAAGCGAGTTGGTGCCAAAACCCACAGCATAAGCACAGTAGCCCACAGCTCTGCTGGTTCAGTCCCCACTTTGGATTACAAACCTCCCACATTTGCGTCGCTCTGATCTCTTCCCCATCTGCCCCGAGGAAATGGCTGCAAGCCAGTGTCGGTCCCAGGTGAGCAGCGCTCCCGTGGCAGATGAGTTGTGCCCTGTTTGAAACTTCATTATGTCATTTGTCATGCTTTCAGCCATGAATCGTGGCCATGTGCCCCTTTTTTTTTTGCCAGGCTGGGGGAGAACTGATAGCATGGGTACGAGCGCATTTCTTTGGAATGAGTCGTTTCACATCACCTTTGCTGGCCCTATTTCTTGCATGATTTGTGATAAAAAACATCGATTTTGCAACATGGCCTGTGCAGGTTGTACTGTGGGATGGTCGGCCACGCTGCCGTGGTAAGCAGCTTCCAGGGCATGTCTTGTCTGCAGATCCGCAGGCTGCACCCCCTGTGCGGGTGAGTGCCCCTTCTCAAAACCTCTGCAATGCACTGAGGGACATCAAAACCTCCCAGGGTGCATGGCCACGTCCCCAGAGCGAGGACGCTCTTTGCAGCATCCCAGCACCTGCTCACGCAAGACAGGGGCAAGCACAATGCTCAGGAAAGGGACCAAGGAGACGTGAGGTAGCAAGAGCAGGGGGCCGAGGAGAGGCAGTGGGAGGAAAGGAAAAGTGCCAGACAACTCGATGACTTTGCACAAATCCTGCCAGTCCCCAGGAAGGTGGTGGGAGGAGGTGTTGGAGCTGCCAGTGCAGGTGCTTCACCTGTGGGAACGAGAGCGGCTGCCTGGCACAGGGCGCTGGGCTGGCAGGGGCCCAGCTGAGGCAGCCCCGCTGTGTCCCGGTGCCTGCCCCACTCCTGGGCGCTGATGCTTATCTTCTCCCTCTTGGGAAAGGGAAGGAAGAAGAGAAGCCATCCAGCACAAGGTGGGCCGTAGGGCAGAACAGGGCCAGCGTCGGGGGTGTAGGGGCTGGGCACGCAGGTTTGCACCGCACCGACCCCTGCGCGGCAGGATGTGGCCAAGGTTTCGTGCTCTGCTGCCGGGCACGAGCACGCTGTGTTTTGGAGATTCAGCATTTGTGGCAACCTGTGTATTCTTGCAGCCGCTTTGCGTAACAAGGAGTTAGCGCAACCAGGGGGAAGTGCCTCTGGGTGCTGTGTTTGCCAGCAGGATGTGGGCTAACAGCAGCCACGAGGAGGCAGCTGCCAGCCACAGGCAGGGCACACAGACAGAGGGGGTGCTGCTGCAGCACAGCAAACCTCTCCAGGTACATCACCAGCATTCACACAATCCCACAGTGGTAGTTACGAGCGAGAGAACAGGACTAGGGGGACGCTGGATCCTCTTGTAGTGAGAGGGGTCCTAAACAGCGCATATGTAGAGCTGCCAGCCATGGAGGACTCTGCCCCTGCCCCAGCAGCCCCGGGGAATGGCCAGGCCAGCAGATCCCTCATTTCCCACACACCACAGCTCAGAGGCAGCTGCAGCCCACCCACCCCAGCCACAAGAAGGCAGGGACAGAGCTCAGCCTCTCCAGCAAAGCTTCCCCACCCTGCTCCCCCTAGGAATCAACTCCCTGTGCCGCAGCGGAGGGAGTATGAACTTTCTGCAGCCATCACCTGAACCACCGCTATGCTGGGGGAGGCTGGCAGCTCCACAGGGCCAGGCAGAGGCGGCTGCTCAGGGCTGGAGCTTTCCAGGGCTCAGCACCAGTCAAGGGAGGTTCGCACCTGCAGTAGGACTGGTCCTTCCAGCACAGGGACGGGGGAAGCTAACCACAGTGAGTTGTCGGTACCAATGACATCCTCTCTGACAGACCAGTTCCTGGTGGATGGAGTAGATTAGCACCGCTGATTTGTGCGACCGCCCAGACAGCTCCTGTGTTCGGAGCCCAGCACCTACAACCCATCTGGGTTGGCATGAGCCCCCGTGTGAAGCTGGGCAGAACAGCCTGTCCCAGCCCAGCTCCCCTCCGACCCAACCATAGACCCTGGCACTGCTGGGAGTGTTGGGCTCTCCCCCCTCTCCGCCAGCACCCAGGACACAGCCATGGCTTGGCACTGTCACCGCCCAGCAGCGATGTGTCACTGCATGTCCCTAGAGCATCAGGCACCCGCTTCACGCCAGGCATGCCCAGCAGTGCTGGGGGACCAGCTGCAGACAAGCCTGGCCAAGGGGGACAGCCTCCTACCCCAGACCTCCTGTCCTCCAGCATCTCACTGGAGTCAGCTCTGACTCACCACTCTTTCCTCTCCACCAGCTGCATCCCCACCCAGGGCTCTGCCCAACAGGGGAGGTTTTGATCCCTCCATAATGCTTTCCTGAGCCTCGGGCCCCGCAGAAAAAAACATAAAGCTCCTCAGCTGAAGGGGCTCCCCATTTCTGTGACAGCAAGTGACCACATGCAAGTGTGTCGCTGCCCACGCCTCAGTCGCACAGCACCGTCTGCTCAGATACCTCCCTCCTTTTCCTTCACAAGCTGGGACACACCCTCAAGCTCAAGAACGAGTGAGATCTGGGGAATTCATTAACCTGCTCTCTCAAGAGCAGTGAGGCTGTGCGAGTCCAGAGGGAGGACAGAGGTATCCTGCACCAGCAGCTGCTCCCAGCAAGCCCACAGCCACAGCACACGGCAGTGCTGCCTTTCAGGAGGGGGCATGGTTGGGGCTCCAGCGCCCGGCACACCGCAGCCCCGAGCAGCCTTGCTGGAGGCCCACGCTCCTCCCATCACACCAGGCAGCTGTGCCTGGGAGAGGCATCTCGTGGCCTGGATGCGGAGCGAGCCCGTCATCTCTCCCTCCTTGTCACGGCCAGGCCTAAAAATATCCTGGGAGTGGGCCGATGGTGGCTGCGCTACAGTCTCCGTTACACAGATGGAAAGGGCTACTCCCTGCCAGAGCGCCCGGGGTAGCGCCAGCTCCTCTGCCCTGCACCAGCACAGGGTATCGGGATCCTGTGCTGTGCCTCAGTAATCCCCGTAGTGGAGGCGTGCCAGGGACAGTGCTTGGCACAGAGCATCCTGGCCAGGCGCAGCATCGCGGCTGGGGCTGTCCCAGCCAGGGAGACAGGCAGCTCCACAGGGATCATCCCTCCTGGGTGCACAAGACCGAGCAGGGCAGGGAAGAGGGGAAGAGGGAGTTTCACAGCCCGCTGGCATGAACCCCCAACAATGATGAAACGGGGTGCTGCCCAGACGTCCCGTAACAAGTCGAAAGTGCACCCAGTCAGCCAAACGGACAGCACTGTGGCTGCAAGCGCAGCAGGACAGGGAGCTGGAGGACAAGTTGGCAGCGCAGCAGGACAGGAAGCTGGAGGATGACAAGTCGGCGGAGCAGCAGCAGGAAGGCAGGCTCAGCCCTCAGCCCATGGGAAAAGCCAGAGAAGCAGAAGAGCACGGCTGAGTTTGCAGCCCGTGTGGGAAGAGGGGTGGCCTTGTGCCCTGCAACACACAGGCAAAGGGCAAAGCTGTCAGCTCCTCCCCTCCCATCCCTGTACATCCTAAATCTGCAGGGCCTGACAGCAAGCAGGGCTGCCGATGCCAAGCCTCAGGCCATCCTCCACCCGGTAAACCCAACTAAGCGGGAAAAGGAGCAGAGACGCTGCTGGAAGAGCCAGGAGGGACGCGCCAGCTCTTGTAGGAATGGCTTACAGGATAAGAGCACAAATTCAGCCCCAAGCAGAGACTCTGGCTCTGACAGACTCAGTGCCTTGCTCTGGAGATGGTAGCGGGTCAGGGCAGAAAGGAGGGCTGCTTTGGGAAGGTAAGCATAGCCCCATCAGAGCTGCCCGACACATGGGGGCAGGTTCACCAACCCATCCCCAGGCTGGTCCCCTACCACCCCAGCATTTCCAGGAGAGCTGCCGCCTGGAAGGAGCCCATGCTCGGGGCAGGGCACACCGTGGCAGGGTAAACGCCGGCCCTGTGCACTGCCTTTGCAACGGGCAAGAGGCTTCTTCAGGGTCCAGCCCTACACGTGGACTAGGAGCCCAGGATCACACAGGGGCTGACAAGCTCCCACCTGAGCTGTCCTTGCACTCCAATCCCATCAGCAGCCGTGTCATCCCTCTGTAGCTGTCTCCTCTCTCTCGCTCCAGAGCTGGTCAGCAAAATACCTGTCCACCTTCCTCCCAAACCAACAGCACATAGGGCACAAGATCTTACCACCCAGCCCAGCATCCCACAGCCCTCTTGAGTGCATGAGCCACTACTCACTCGCCTTCAGGATGCACTTCACAGGTTTTCAGCCACTAGACCTGAAGCACCCTCTGCATTCACCGCTGCTGTGCGTGACTGTGCTGGGGTGCATGGAACACATCAGCACCCATGTGGGCCCTCCACCAGCTCACGAGCAGCTGCAGGGACTGTGGAAGCAGAGGGCTCAGGGCAGCCCTGCCTTCTGCTGCAGCATCCCTCCTGCCAGCATGCAGACACATCTCCAGCAAGCTCCTCTAGCCTCCAGGATACCAGCCCAAGGGCCCACTGCAGCCAACACCACCATCACCACTGCTGGCCAGGCGCTGGGAGACCCACGCATGCAACCAGCCCAGCCCACGGGCAGCGTGACTGCTCCCTGCCCTAAGCCACAAGCCCTACTCCCTCCATCCGGATATCCCCTGGTGCTGTGCTGTCCGAGAGGAACCGCCTGCTGCTCCAACCCGCAGCCAACCCACGCCGATTTCATCCCGGCCCGGCTGGTGTCCCCAGGATGTCACAAGCATCCTAACCCCAAACCTAAAGTGCCACCCACTCACCCCCACCCCGTGCTGTGCTTCCGTCACAGCCCAGGCCAGCAGGACAAGCCCCCAGCACAGCCAAACCTCTCCTGGGCTGGTGACCCAGGGCCAAGGCCATGCTGCCAGGCAGCATCTCCCAGAGGGACACGCTCCAGGCACAGACCTGTCTCGCCGCTCCCCGCACTGGGATCCTTGGCAGCTCCCAGAGCCCTGCACAAAGCCATTTCCAGGGAGCAGAGCCCTGAGCAATCTCACCTGCTTCTTCTAGGGCTGTGGGACAGGTTGTGCTCGGAGAGGGGTGAGACCAAAACACTTCTGAGGCACCGGGCAGGGCCCAGCTGTAGCCAGGCATCCGTTCACTGGGAAGGGGAAAGTCTCCCCCAGCAGGTACCAGGCACCTCCCCCAAAAGGCTGCACAAGGGCTCTTCTGTCCAGCAGCTCCTGGAAGAAGGATTGAGGTGCCCCAGCTTGCCTGGAGAAGGGGTGGGGATCAGCTGTGGGAGGTGAGGACAGCCCAGCCCTCAGGGATTGCCCCCACGGCCTGGCCCTGCACCTCTTGCTGGGAACCATCCGTGCAGCCCCAGCTCAGCCAGTGCAGGACTGGAGGCTGCCTGTTTGCAGAGTCTGCACAGCTGGGCAAGGGACTGATCCACGTCCCCCAGGGCTGCCCTCACAAATCGATGGAGGCTGGGGGACACAGGCAGGCAGGAGGGACCCTGGGCAGCTGCCTCAGGCAGCGTGGTCCAGGGCAGCACTGCAGGAGCCGGGCTCCTGGGGAAAGACCCCCCAGCGCACTGGTGCCAAAGCAATGCCCCCCACACAGGCAAGAGCCTGGCCCAGAAAAGGCAGTGGGGCAGGAAAGACCTCACTACACTGGGACCCCTGAAGTACAGCTTGTCTGGAGAAGCCCTAGGCTCAGCTGGAGAAGGCGAGGAGCGAGAAGCCCTTCCTCGAGCTGGCCCATCAGGTGCTGACGTGCCTGGCTCCCAGCCCAGCAGCTCGGAGCCGTGCAGCTCCCATGAACGCCGTCTTTCTTCTCCCTGCCGCACAGCCCTTGGCAGCCCCTCAACCACTCCGGCTGGGGAGGGAGAAGAGCCAAGGTCTGTTTTTCTGTCCCTTTCCCCTTGCCAGGCTCTGCACAGCGCTGAGGGCCCAAGTTGGGGCCTCCCCACTGGGGACAGCACTGCAGATCCCACAGGGATCCAAGAGGAGCCTTCACCTTCAACCAGTGAGAAAGAGCAGAGCTGGCCCCAGCCCCACTGCAAGGATGGCCAAGGGTCCAAGTAGGACACCCCATATTACATCCTCACATGCAAGGGAGAAAGGCAGAATTAGAGCATTAACTCCCCTGCCAGTGCCCATGGACACCAGCTGTTAAATGGTGTTTGGAAACATCTATCCAGCTGGAAATGGGAAAGCCAGAGAGAACTCGGGACAGACCCTTCTCTGGCTGCTAACACAACTGCTCCCTTCATCCTGCCCTGGCTCTGCTGGGCCTGGACAAGCAAAAGCTGCGTCCCTGCTGCAGAGCCAAGCAGCCTGGGCAGCTATCCACCACAGGCAACCGCAGCTCCAACCAGACAGGCTGCTAAGCCCTCCAGTATAGTTGCTCCTCATTGCCAATTTCCTTATTCTCAGCAGAATGGTCCTGTATCTGCAGGAGCAGCAGCAGCACACCAGCACCACACACCACTCCTATTTTCCACAGAACTGGCTGCAAGTTAATAGCTCATCTGCACATGCAGCCTGAAGCCGGTCAGCACCCACCACCCACACTAAAGGCACCCATGTCCTTGCACCCAGGATACCGAGCCTTTTTAATTGCTTGTGGTTATGAGTAATGAAGTTTGAGTTAACACCTGTTGCAAGGACAGGCATGAAAATTAACCCAAAAGGTGCAGAGATACTGTATTCAAGAGAAGCAGCAGTACTTGAGGAAATGAGAGTCCAAGCATATTAACTAACATCAACTCACATTCACAACCATCTGATTCCCATGTCTGAAGCTTCTCTGGAGGTCCACGGGTAAAACACACCCTCTGCCTCCCTAAATTCAGCAAGACTGTGGACTTGATTCATTATACTTCTTGAAGTAGTTTGCTTTGGCCTATAACATACTTGTATGCAATGTATCACAGTGCAGTCACAGGTACTGCTTGGACATGACACTGGCTAGTACAAATTCTTGAGCTGCAGAGACAGGTTTCACCTAACTCTGTATGGAGGACTTCAGCCTGGGTATGAAAACATCCCAGCACACTAGCCACTCACCTCGTCTACAGCCCGTGAGGAGGCAGCTCTTCCTTCAGCCAGCAGTGTGGATAAAGATGAGAGCATCCCAGTTCCTGGGTGCTGGGTCCTCTCGCAGCATGAGGGGCCCACACTGGGTACGCCAGGCAGCAACTCATGCGGGACTAACTCGCCCAGCTAAGGAAGAGCCCAGACAGCAGGCCTGTTTCACTTCTCTCTTGCATCGTGTACTGAAGGTGTTCACAGCCCACTAGAACCATTCATAAAAGTGAGAACTTTCCTTAAACGCAGAATTACAGGCCAAGGACACCTCTTTTCAGGCTCTCCTACCTTCACTCAGTTTTGCCTAGAAATTAACACACTTACTATACCATTTTAATCTTTTTCCAGTGCCATCCCACACATTTCCCTTGTTCGCTGTCAGAACAGTTTTGACTTCAGCATTGTCACATTACTCATGCTGCAGCAAGCAGGCTGTGGCAATGTTTCTGCATGGATCTTCCACCGGTTCCTCAAAAGATAGCAATCAGGTGAATGTTTCCCATTCCTCTGTAGACCATTCTGGTGAGGTCAAAGGAAACTACTGATACACACCCTGAGCTACGCTCATTACTGGAACCAAGCAACAACACACTCATCCTACCTGACGTGTTGCACTCTTCACTCATCCAAGGGAGAAATCTAAAGCTGCTGAACAGCTCTAACAGCAATGCAAAGAAATTAAGAATGATTAAGAGGAAAAAGGCTTATTTTGACTTTTAGCAACCCCATGTTGTTCACGTTGAACCTAAAATACTACACACTTCACGCTAACCTAAGTGCACACACTTAAAGGTTCTGTGCAATGTCTACAAATTTGTCCGGGAAAAGGAGACGTTAACATTTTCCCAAACTACAAAAGCTGGCTCCAGGAATACCTGGCACGTTAGGCTCCAAAGATATAGGCTGAAATAATACTACAATGAATAAGCAATTTACTCAAGGTCACTCGGTGTATCAGTAACAAAAATCCCTGAGCTAAGGCAGAAGAATCTCCTCTCCCTGACTGCCAGTTCAGCAAGTCTTAACCAGCAGTGTGAAATTCAAGAGTCAACACTGAAGTAAAGAACAGAGCTGTTTGCACCCAGGTAAGATTTTCTGATGACTCCTCTTCTGGCACTGCCACACTCAGCTACAGAGGGAACCTAAGGCAACTCAGCTCTTACTGCAGATATCTCAGGTCTGCACTTCAACAAGGAGGGATGACTCTGCAGCTCTGTCCCTGTTCTAGCTGAACAGCCATGCTGGACTGAGTCCTTAAATAACAGAACTCCGCTTAGCATCTCTGAAAGACACCCGAGAACTCACCGGATAAGCATTAAGGAGGTAAGTATTAGAAAGGAATAATACTAATAGAAAAATCAGAAGCATGATGAGAATTTCCAAGTTACATTGCTTTAGTTCTTCAATTAATCTACAGATTGTCCATTTTGAAATTAGATTTATTACTTGATCAAATTGAAAACAACATACAGGCTACCAGAGTCTTGATTTCATCCCATGTTTGCATTAAAAAAACAAGCACAACTGCAGACATGTCAGACAACAGGAGCCCAGTTAGAGAATGGAAGAACAGAGATGCATTGGAAGCCTTGGGATATGTGGCTATGCTCCTCAAACAGTGCAGAATCAATTCAACCCAGCTCAGAACACCAGGAAGAGAAAGAAGGAGCAAGGAGAATAGGTCCTATTACTGCCGGTACTGTCTCTGGTCATCTGAGGGGTCTGCTGATGGAGAAAGAGGTCTCCTAGAAGTCCAGCCACAGGCAGAAACATTACTGCAATCAGGTGCTTTACAAAGACTACAGTCACCTTTTTAAACCTTATAAAAAGTAATGACTGGCTTGCCAAGCTCGTCCTGAATTAAGGGCAAGCCACTATTTGTTTATACTAAAAATGCTTTTTATGGGTTCAACCTGAACCAGTCACAGATGGAAGCTTCATGAAAAGTGAAGTGAGAAGGTCTACTGCCTGCAGCATCACATGCAATGGACCTAACGAAGGGCCATCAGAGCTCCTGTGGGGCATATTGAGCATGATTTCCTACTGAACACATTCAAGAAGCACCTGCCTAGCTAATACTCTGGCAGCACCTTGCCCTCACTGGAATGATGCTGTAACAGGGATAAATACACTTCCAAAAACAAACCACTGGAGAAAATTATTATCAGTCAAGATCAAAGTACAGGTAACGGAAAGCATATGTACCTTTGAGACAGCTGCTCTGTAACGAGCTTTTATTGCTACCTGTTATATACTTCAAGCCATAAAACCAATTGTTTTTGCAAAGTCAATAATATAGACCCCTCAAACATCAGGGTCACCAATTTTAGGTTCACGGAGAGAAGCCAAAACGCAGTTCGATCACTGCAGTAGGTAAAGTATGCTCACATTTGAATGATGCAGCACAAGAACTGATGGGAAAATTGGGAAGGCCCTTTGTCTCAGAGTGCAGGATGGCAGCGGTTTCCAACACAGTGCAGCCAACTGACAAGAGCAAATCTGGAGCCTGCAGAAAACACAGCATAACAAAGCTCCTCTTCCAGAACAAATATTAGGCATAGGAGCTCTTGAAAGTCACTCAATACTGTTAGAGGTGGGTGGCAAAACTTGCTGCAGTTGAACAACAGCACTCCAAACAAATCCAGCTGTTTCATACTAGGTCATCATTTTAGGATGAAGCTGTTGAGCCAGGTGTTTGCAGCACAGGTAGCATGTGGCACCTAAAAGGTGCATTTAAGTTATATGGCAGTTTGGGAGGAAAGCCTGAACACACGCACCTTTTCTCTGGAAGAAGAATGGCAGATGATACGAAGAGTATGTTTTTCATACACGTAGTGTTCAGCCTACGAGAAGTTAATACCACATCTTAAGATATGCTGACACAACAGAGGCAAGTTTGTTAAGGCCCCGCCAGCTCTTCTCCACATTTGCTCACAGCACATCACTTCAGAGAGGCTTATGTACAAGCTAAGACGTCAAAGTGCAATTTCGTTCCCATTGCCTAGACCAGAGCAACTGCAGCTACTAGACTCCAGTCTTAACAGATCCTAGTTTTATCAAGCCAACTATCCCATTCATCAGAAAGCGATTTAATACCCTGAGACCGGGAGTTTTGGACATGGGAAAAAGAAAAAACCCACAAAGGAAAGCCACTATCTCCTTTCTGAATATGTTTAAGCCTTCCAATACTGATGAATGAGGTATTCCACCACAAAAATGGGACAGAATACCTCTATGCAAAACAGTGGTTGTGCAAATCTTTGCCACTCATATTAGCCTCCTGACCCTATAAAAATGTAGGGATAAGTAAGATTTTCTTTATAAAAGTTGTAGTTTATTTCTTTTCTGATCAAGAGTTGTATCACTACACAATACTACATTTTATTGCTAATCACAAATCGATGCACCGGGGTTTCAGAAGAGTTTGGTTTATAGCGTTCCTATGTAACAAAAGGAAAAAAGTTACAAATCCAGACTTTGCAGACACATTGCCATGTCCCTATAGAAGCAGGGATGCATTAGGTCTGTTTCACTAGAAAATTTTCCTCTTGAACTGTTTCTGGAGAACACGTAACCATAATTTTCTCCAGCAGGAAAAGTCACCCCATCATTCCATGCAAAAAGAAGGTGGCCAATCTGCTCCACAGCCTAAAATCCCTTCCCTACAGAATGGGAAAGGAACATGTATTTACACGGCTCCTACTGTGCTGTGTTAATGCTTAAATTACTAGGAGCAAGTTGGCACATCTTCTGGATACACCTACTATCCAGCTTAACTCAGCTTCCTATTGCTGGGGTAGCAAGTTCTCTCCAACACAACTGAGATGTGCCCTACCAATCCTCTATAAAAATGCTGCAGTAACCTTTGCCAGACAGCAACGCAGCAGCACTCCTGCTTCAGAAGAGCATTGCACAGCCTTTCAGTAATACATACAGTTCAGTGCATGCTTTATCTGTCTCAGACCCAGTATTAGCTGTTGTAAGCAAAAGCTTGCGGCCACACGACAGGCAGTGCTGCCACAGAAGAGGTACTGCACTGCTTGAGACACCACTGCTGTGTCATCCCCAATACTGTGATGTTTGGATTTCAAGAAGGGAGAGTTAGGACTCTGTCCCTTTGGTCATTATTGCCTTAGAGGGGGTGGGGAGAAACTCAAAAGAAACTCTTTGGGAGCTGAACGTCTATTGGGAGCTGAATGCCTGTTCTTGTTAGAAGGCTGCACTGCGCAGGGCTCCAGACAGATTTCATTGATTCTGAGGCACATACTATTTTACAGTTAAACTTATGATTAAGTAAGTCAAAACAAGTATCAGAACAAAAATATTAAATGGAGGGTTAAATAATTTGTCCTATAGGATTCAATTTCACATTTCACCTGTTCACACAAGCACCTCCTGTCTGCTTGGATCTGAACAGCCTACAGCTCAACCCTCAGAAAGGAGGTGCTGAGAAACAAGAGACTGAAGCTGCTTGCGACAAAAAGATGGATATAAATATAAAAAGAGGTTCAATTTCAAGCACCAGTAATACTGCCTGCTCAAGCCCAGGTGTGGTCACCAGGGAGACTCCCAAAATCAGGAACATTATTCAATTAAAACAATAGACCGTACTATTCTGCAGCTGCCAAGATTCCTGGCTACAACTCCCAAAAGAGTTTGCCACCTGTCAAAATTGTCTCTAAAAAAAAAGCAAGACTGCTCGACAAGATGAAAGCAACACCCCCAAGCTGGCTTATTCAGTAAGGACCCAACTTCAGACCAAGAGTCTGCAGGCATCAGCTTCAGCAAATGGGATCTGTTTCACTATCCAACAGCTGCCTTTCAGCTACTGCAGAGCATCAGCTTTTTAGCTTCCTTAAAAAACAAAACAAAAAAACCCTGGATTCGAAGCATCCAAATATGGCCTGTTGTACTGGAGCGTTTAAATCCTTGGGGGAGGTGGGCATCTTCTTCCTCTGCCACAGGCAGCACTTACTCCATGATGGCCCGGTACAACGCAGGTTCAATGTAATCTTCACGGTAGCGCGAATTGATCACTCTTTGTCTCTTCCTCTCTTGTCTGACCTCCTTCTCTGCGAAGATCTCTGTGAAGCGCATATCTGAAGCTATTGACTAAGAGAAAAAACAGAATTAGTCACTAGAACACAGATCAAATCCCTGCCTCCACATCCTCCTACTGCATGTAAGACAGAACCAAGTCAGGACACTTGGGAACCTTCAGCCTTCTTCAAAAACTGACCAAACACAAGAAAAATATTTAAGAAACTGGATTTAAAAGTCTGGGGATAAGTTTAAGTGAACTGTAATCAGAGATCTAAAGAATCACAGCTTTCAAATTTAACTGAGTAGCTAATTTAAGTTCACAATCACTTTCTTAAAAGAATAAACACATTCACCTGTTCCAACTTTCAAGCAGTCTAGTACATTTTGTGCCTTATGGAGCAGGCATGTTTAAACACCTGGTCACAGGATTCAGCTATGATACGTTCTTTCTTAAACCTCTAACATCCTGTGTGCCTGCCAACAGGTTCTGCATTAGGGTGTGCATGATCATGCTGTAAAGCAAGATACGCCAGCATGCTGTCCATAGTTACATTTTTTATAGCAGGAAGCATAAAGCAACAGAACAGGGACCCAAAGGGACTGTGGGATCTCCATCCTTGGAGACAATCAAAACTTGACTGGAGAGAGCCCTGAGCCACCCTGTCTGACTTACAAGCAAAGTTACCCCTGCTTGGAACAGGTGTCTGGAGCAGAGACCTGCAGAGGTCCTTTCCCACCTGAATTATTTTACAATTTTAAAAAATGGCCAGCTCTCTTGATGCCACCCTACTAAAAGCTTTTCAGAACAAAGGGTAAGTGAAGAAACTTGGCTGTTCTTTGCAATGGGAATAGACAATTAAACTTGCAAATACAGGCATGAAAGCGTATTAACGTGCTGTCTCGAACAGTGACTCTATGCTATAAACTCCCATCTCTGCAGAGGGAGAATTAAAGTCTCTCCAGAGTGAGACAGAACTTTGCTTTTGTAGCCTGATCAACTACCAAGCTTTGCAACGATTGAGGAGAGCATCAGATTGTAATTGCTGCTCAATCTTTCTGCACTCAGCTTGCTGTTCAAGGACAAATTAAGTTAAATGAGCTTCTTTAGTACAAGTTTGCACCCCGTTTACCTACCAGCCTTGACTTCACTCTCTTAGGAAGCTCCTCTTCAAGAGTATACACATCATCCCTTTTCACCATCAGCTGTGACCCATCTTCAAATTCCACCTAGAAGAAAAACAGAAGTTGCTCTGCCAGAAGTCTGAGAAGTTAGAACCATCCCACAGCTACCCAGAACTTGCCTTCCCCTCTCCACAGAGGTCTCATGAAATAATCTTCTACCACTTTAATTTTATAAGATACATATGCAGGTTTGCACACTGCAACAGACTTTAACCAAAACCTCACCAATCCCATGACAGTAAAAGTAGCCCAGCAAGTTTTGGGATATTCTTTTAACACCTGACAAGACAGTCTGGCTGGTCACTTTAATACAGCCTGAACATTCATCCTTTTGGAAGTGTGCAAGACATGATGCACTAAACAGAGAAAAGCAATACCAAACTTATTTCAAGTAGTTTAAGCTACAGGAACAGAGTCTGCTGAAGAATTGCAGACAGCAGTTTTTCAGAAGCTGACACTTTCAATTAGGTAGCCAGATATAAGTAGAGCTGGAAGCAATCACTTTGCTCTTAACTCCAGCAACTGTTACCAGCACCTGGAATTGCTGACAACACTGAGTAATTTCCCCTAAAGTTAGTTTAGGCATGACTCTCCTATAGCTCTGCTGGCTTTAAGAACAGCCCTGTTAACATGATCAGCTTGTTATGAATGATGAATTTTCAGACAACAATTCTGTACCTGGTACATCTGGATGGCATGTGATGCAACAAACTTGGCTCCATAAACTTGTCCATCTGTCCATCTCACCTGCACAACTTCCCCTTCAGCAGGGGGACCTAACTGAAGACAGTCTCGACTCTACAGCATAAAGGAGGAAGGTGGGAGAGAAAAGATAGGTAAGCAGCTTCCTTATGTGAAGATTCAGCAAACCACCGGGCATACCCTCCCAGTCGCATCGCACACCACCCCAACAATTACTCCATTTTAGGGACGGAGAACTAGGCTGAGAGACATCCATCCATGTCATCTGTATTTAAACCCCAACAGTGGGCCCAGCTTTAAAGTACTTCATGCAGGAATGGTATGCAAGTATCAGCAAGTTTTCCTTCAGACCTACCACTGCTCAGCAGCCAAAGATTAGCTGCACTCCCTAGTACACCTGCTCCTATGTGCCCTCAGTTAAGTCAGTCTCATGTAACACCCCTAAGGCCATCTTGCAGCACATCTCAGCCACAACATGACCTAGGGTTGGAACAATTACCAAATCCCCTGGTGTGTTCGCTCTGCAGCAGCAAGAATTGACTCGCATCATGTGCCCTCTGCCGGAGCCTGACTCCCACTGCATAACATACCACAATGTCCTCTGGATACAGGTTATCACTGAAGGAACCATCATCGAAGTTGACCTCGTAGAAAGTCTCCTTTGCAAGGCTGACCACTTCACATTGATAGAAGCGACCATTCTTGTGCTTGCTGATGACTATCTGTCCAGGTGACAGATCCTGGAGTGCAGCCTTAGCTCGCTGAGAAGAGAAAAATCACTTTTTACACAACGACTCCAAAAAGTATATGTTGAGGACCACCGCTTCGGTGCTGGCAGACAAGGAAGCAAAATGAGGTGAGTAACTCTACTCAAGACACCATCAGCAGCATTTTTAGAAAAGTTCTGCCTCTGGTATTTCAAATGCTTAAAGTCTAATCTGTTAGATGCAGCTGTCATTAATTTACTTAGTAAATTAAGCTCTCATTCTTCAGAGCAATGCAAGGCCGTTACAGTAAATACTGTCTAATAGACTGTTGTGATGGCTAAAAGGGCTACATGGGAACTTTATAACTAATCAATCACTTAAACATGACATTCTATGACCACTCACGCAGTCTGCTGGAGTCCCAGCACTAACTCCTGCATATTAAATATCACAGCATAAAACCCACTATTATTCCTCATTACAACAGCCACAGGAGGGATGTAATGTTCTCGGTCCTTCTGGGCTGCAAACCAAAATACAATAGAGGACCTGACTACGATCACTCAGAGCAGCAGCAAGGTTGAGATCAGAATCCAAGACCAACACTGTTAGATTATACTGAACATTCTCAAAGAGCCAAACTTTTTAGTCCCTCCAAGATACTGCAGTTCAAATCCTGGGAGTCACACACCTACTCACCTCTGCCTGAGATGGAATCTTATGCCTGAAGCAGGTAATGAAGACAACAAATGGCCAGTCATCAGGCTGCATCATGACTCCTGCTGCCTGGGCACAGCTGACATGAAAGGATGTGGGACACCGACCATGTGAGCACTGTACACAGCAACCTGCAATTCTCTTTCTTCTTTTCTTGCAGAAGATACATTTCTGTGGACAGGAAGCTAGAGGTTATTGGTTGGCACTAGCTTTTACCCCACACAAAGGGCTAGCTGGTCTAAGTGTCTGATACTGTGCCATTTACTCTCTGTGACAACACTGCTACTTTCTGATTAAAAAGAAGCAGAAGGCTACCAGTTCTCGTTTATGACAAGGCAATAATTCATAAATTTAAAGCAACACCATAGATGAAAAATGTACATTAAATATCCACCAGCTCAACATGCACAAAGCATGTGACCCAAGGATGCTAGCAACAGGAGACCTTGGATTAAATCAGTCCACAATGCTCCAAAGTCAACAGGGCTTTTCAGCACTTAGTTATTAAGTTGCACAGGGAAGACCAACAAGATTAGAATAATGGGCAAAGACCAGAGACAAAAAAAACAAAACAAACCACAGAAGTAACAGTTAAAATTCTATCACTACTACCAGTGACCGAATTACTCTTGGGTCAGGCCTCATGGGCTGTTGTAGGAAAAGAATGTTATCTGTAATGCATTAGCATTTGCAAAGCAGTTAAATAATTTTCTCCTCAACGCTGAGCTGTTAGAAGAGCAAGTACAGCTGCTTTCTTGCTGAAGACATTCACTCATTATACAAATGCCTTGCATATCCTGAAGCATCTCAGTGCTCAACAGCAGTTAATAAAGCAAGTCAAATACTAGGGATTAGAAAAATAACAAAACAAACATCACCATTACACCACTGTATAAATGTCATTTGCTACATACAGAAAATTGTGCCCCCCCTTGCTTGCTCCTCATCTGAATAAGCATATACTAGAACAGGTACAGAACAAGCTATCAAAAAATAGCAACAGGGACAATTGCCATTTCCCATACAAACAACAGAGCAGATTAAATTCTTCAGTCTGGGGAGGAGATGACTTGGGGTTGGAGGGATAAGCAGAGTCTCCCAGATTCTGAATGGACTCAAGACACACTTTGAAACCTCACCAGTGAAGCACAGGTGATCCTTACCAGTCTGAAACGTTGCAGGGGGATTTTGCCAACATCTACAGGACTCCGCTCTGCAATATTCACAAATTTTGCCTCCAGTACAGCTACAGCACACATCACATGAACCCACCTGTCAGGACAGAAGAGGGGAAAAAGAAATTAATATGCATTAGGCCGACAGAAGACACTGTGGAGTTTAAGTAAATACAGTTCTGTTGATGTTTGCCATATAAACTATGATAAATAGCCTCTGAGAACTAAAAGTGTAATCTTACTTCCTGCTGCTAGTAACAGGGCACATGTGGGCCAAAACCAAGACTTCTTCATACTTCAAATCTACTACTAACAGGCTTAACAGGAGAGCAATTTATTGTGGCTTGTGCTGGTTGCGTACCTGCATTACAAAAGCCCATCTCATAGGTTTATTCCTTCACAAACCTGTCCCATAGCAACTGCTCAGTCACTACTGAACTACTTTTGAGACTGTGACCAAGAGGCTGAGGTTCCATATGACATCCACAAAAGTTTTGGAGGCCAAGTTTCAGTAACTCCATGGTACTACAAGTCTGTCCCACTGCTATTTTGCATCAAATAACTTCAGACGATTTAATCAAATAACACCAAAGGACACAGCACAGGCAGTTGTATGCAGTACACCTGCTGCAGAGGTACTTGGAATGTTGTGCTCCTTAAAGCTATGGTTGTCCTTTGTCTCCACTGCCACCACACATTACATGGAGAAATCAAAATCCTCTGTGAGAAGGTACTAAGAGATGTTATCTCATCAGGAATCTTATTTTTATGTGGTACGTTATACCTCTGCACACTACACCTCTGCACCATAAAATGCAAAGCAACTAAGAGCTGCTGTCAACAGAATGAGAGTGAGGCCTTACCTGAAGAGATGATGACTGCTGCATGTGAACACAATGAACACACTTTACCATAGCCCCCTCAGTAACACAGTGTGAAAGGTGGTGTTGGTCACACCAAATGCAGACATTGGCTTTACTACTGTAGTGGCATAACACTACCCTACCCTCGGCTACTTAGGAATTGAGCTTCTCCTTTAAGACCAAAAAAGCTGGAACACTCACTTGTCATCATTGGCTCTCTGCAGTGCTCCTCCTCGTAATGAACACAAACAGCAGTCCTGGCACAAGGAAGAAAGCATTAAGTGAAAGAGTGAAGTCCAGAGCGGTACACTTGTTTTAGAACTTCCTCCTCAAAATGCACGTCCAGAGGAAGAAAATGGTTTCACTGTCAGAAGAGAGCTAACTACCTTGAACAGATCAGCCCTTTAGCTCTCAAAGGCTGCTGCCCTTAGGGCAACAAATACAGACTCCAAGTCTGTTGAAGGCAAGCAGACCTACCACTGAAGGCTTGTTCAACTTGTTTGTTATGGGTTCCTTTTACAACCACAATACCCTATATCCTTAGAGGATGCGTAAAAGGATCTGGAACAAACACAAGCAAATACAATTCAAAAGGTTGACCTGTTCTTCTGACCTAGAGCCTGTATAGCTTTTTGAGGGAATCCCATTCTTCTTGCCGCCTTCACATGTGCACACCTGCCTAGTTATTAACAGAAGTTACTTTCCGATTTAGAAATAGTAGCTACCATAAATTAAGACAGACAATGGAGCTATTCCCACCTTCATGCAGAACATCTTCCCTATGACTCAAGTGAACTCAGCAGCTTTGCACTAGTTAAAAGGATTATATCGTTATGGCTTAAAAAGTGCCAAAATACAACAGACCGGCTCCTGAACATTCTCTAAATTGCCTTCTTTTCATGGGAGGGAAGATAAAAAAAAAAAAACCAAAACCAACAACATAACACTACAGAAATGAACTTTGTAGCAAGTTCGCAGATGTACCAGACTCCATCTGTGAGAATCTTTACCTCTTCTAAGGCATTTTCTGTACACCTGGAGCACATCCAGTCTTCAGTGGCCTTGTCAGGGGATACACCATAACAACCTAGAACAGACAGATCTGACTTAAGAGCTTACCTAAACTCAGACCCATTCCCCTAGGGCCCAGAAGTAAAGCAGGAATTAAAATCAACAAGCCTAAGGATGATGCTGTACATTTCAAGTTATCCGTGCAGCCAACTCCATATTTCAACAGCCAGTACTCAAGTATGTACCATTCAGATAAGGGCTGAACTTGGTCTATTTGTACATTAAACAGACTGGTAGAGGCTTGCTATGATGTACAGACTTACTACAGAGAACACTAGAGTTTAGCCTAGATGCACTCACTTGCATGAACACAGACATGGCAGTTCTTGCAGGTGATGAGTACGCTGGTTCCATCTTCCTCTAAGTAGGGGGTTGAGAGATTGAGGTCAGTGCTGCAGCCAGTTGTAGTAAAGCACATTTCAGGAATCAGGGGTTTGGTTCGGATCTTCCCATCCACAGCGGCTGGAGTTACTCCAGAGTTTTGACTGTTGCCTCCACACTCTGCCTGTAAGGGATGGACAGGAAATTTAAGTTTTACAGGTAAAACTGTTTCACATCATCTTAACTCACCCATTATTCTATATATAAATCCAGTTTAAAGAAAGAATGAAGGTGCCGAAAGATTAAAGAGTTAGTAGGTTAGGTGAAAATATAGTTAGTTTGTAAAATCCTCAGCTACCGCAGCTTCAGAATGAAATTATTTTCTACCCAAATGGCTAAACATAAAGTCTGAACTGCATCCCTCTACTGAGCAACATGGTTCATGAACTCCATGTCTTCTGACAGAAGAGATGGAATTGGGCAACACCTCTGCTGCATCCCCCCACCCCCTAATACAGAGGATCGTAACACTGCTATCCAACATTGTACGTTTATCTTGCCTCAATATGGGAGGATTATGATCACACAAATAGATACCTACTGCAACCCCCATTATTTTTTCCTAGTGTAGTTCTGAACAAGTCTAACGGACAACATTGAATTGAACAAGTAATTTGCTCCTGGGAAATAAGCAGACTGAAAATGCAGTTTCCCAGTTAAAGCTCAGGAGACTTTCAGGCTAATCTTTTGTAATTTATTCATCTAAACCAATGTCAAACCAAACAGCAATTACATGTGAAGTTTACAGAGATATGCTTCCCTTCAAGTTACCCTTCTTAACAGCTAAATAGTAATGAATCTTTCTCTTTGAGGAAACGTTTCCATCCATCTTTTGTACCTCACAGGCCACCACAAAAGTAGCTTGTGTAATCTTTTAAAAATATTATTAGCAGAAATTGCAGTAGCAGAATGAAGCTTCACTGTCCCTCCTACAGTGCATCAAAAGGTAGGAAAAAAAAGTCCAGGTAAGGATCACAGTTGGAAGGGAACTGACATGCTTTCAACGTCTTGTTTATTCAGAGTCTGCAAAACTTACTGATTTACACTGAGCATTGCATGTCAAGCAAAAGGCTAAATGACCGAGGGAAATCTGTAACAAAGTTGAAGAAAATGCAACTTTTTTTTCCAAGCAGCTAGATACTTTTCTTCTTCACAAAGGAAAAGTGACTATTTGTCTGGCATTTTGTGCCAAATTTTTATTTGAATGGGTAACTGAAGTGAGTTCCCAGACTTGCTATAGACTTTCTGAAGTTGGAACAAAGACCCTAACCACAGCTCAAATCTTGGAAGAGTTTCTGCTTCACTTTCTGGTGTAGACAGACATTTGAAAGCCTGCAGCTAGAGTTTTCTGCTTAATAGCATTTAGAACGCAAAAAAAAAGCTAACAGAACTTAAACTGTCCTCAAATTGTTAACTTTATTGTTAACTTAACTGTCAGCACCAGTGAAGTCCATTTACTATGCAGCTTCTATGCAGAATTTCCAGTCCTAACAAGAACCTACTCTCAGACAGAAACAGCAAGATCGAACAGAAACTATGGTCTATGGTTTTCATGGAAGTTAGGAACTATATGCAATATAAACCCTCAACAAAAATTTGAGGTCTTTATTTCCAAAACTGTGGTGAACATGTTTCTAGTGCCACCATAATCATACAGGGATCTCAACTGAATCAAATACGCTTAACATATGGGAAGGGACAAACGATCTCTAAGTTGCAGGTGGAACATGCAATCAGACAATTATTCAAGCTACCTTAAAATTACTTAGCTTAGGCACAGCAAAAAATTCAGTGTGGGACTTCTGCCTAATCATTTAGTCAACATGACAAAGGGGTTCTGCAACCCATCCCAAGCTATGCATTGCTACAGCTGCACTTTGTTAAAGCACATTTTCACATGCCATAGCTACTGTCAATATGGATATACTCCAAGAAGAGACAGCTTTCTGTCTAGGCCATCCACAAACACAACCCTAAATCCTTTTAAGTAAAAGGTTTTCTTCCTTGCCAGCTCCCCAAAGACCATGTGCTATGAGTGGACTTAAAGCGTTTTTTAAAAAAAGAGCGTATAAGTGAAGGTGTCAGTCTGGAAAAGAGGAATGGGATTTAGAGTCAGCTCTAGCAACATTCAAGCTCCATTCTGTGGTTCGAGCAAAAGCCACAGAACACACTTCTGCTGAACAGCTGAGCAAACCCCAGGGAACCCACAGGCAGTCCACCACAGGTGTGGTGAGATTCACCCAATTGTGCTCTCCTGGAACAATTCCTTGGGAAGACTGCAACACTGATACAGCTGTTGTTAACTGGCAATACGCAAAATGACATTTTTAAAACTATGCATCACAACAGCAACCTATTCAGTTATCTCTATGATAACATTAACAGACATGGTCTACATACCTGATACGTCTGGAAGAGCATACAAACAGCACAGTAAGGAGACTGCTGAGCCATGGTCCGATTGTATTCTTTTTCAGCCTCAAAATTTGGTGGCCGATTCTGCCACAGCTGGCTAAGTGGCTTGGCCCATGCTTCTGTCTCCTCAGCCTCTTCTTCAGGAGTTAGTTGCTCTGATGCCTCTGTGATAACAGATCATTAACTCAGTGATTATGTGTCCTTTTATAGATACCCTTCTCACAAATGAAACTAAATAAGGCAAGAAGTTATGAATGGAGATGACTGAAAGACTGCCAGAAATTAAATTTACAGAAGAGTGATGGGAGCCAGCAACTCAGTCTCCTCTTTAAGAGGATCTACTAATCAAACAACCATGCAGACACAGGATAGGCTTATTGGGTGAGAACTGCACCAGCTCCCAATTACATCAAGACTGTCAGCCAAATAATGTGTTGGTTTTGGTTTTTTTCAAGTCATGAATATTTACATCAATTACTGGAATGCTCTAAGGCAGATAAGGCAACGGTCTCTGGTGCTGGTTTAATTTTCCTTTCAGAGTTGTGACTATCCAGAGAATGGAACAGGAAAGAAAACACCATTCGAGAGAAAAGTTTAATGATGCAAGCACAAAAAAATGAGACAAGCACCTTGTCTAGGATGCAGAGGTGTCACTTGCTGACTCCTGTTTATCGCTAGTTACTTAATGTAATACCCCACACTGACTGTAGAAACCGAGACCCTCTCTACAGTTTCCTAAAGAGCACAAGGCTTGCTTACCATCATCACTAATGCAGTCTTTAACCAAGAGTGGGTGATGGCGTGGGAGCTTGCTCAATGGCTGGCGACGTCCCTTGGACTTCTTACTCTCCTTCATTGATCTTATGTACTCCTTTGCTACCTGGATAAGGAGAAGCAATTCAGCAGTCAATTAGCACATGTCCTTTTGACATTATTTTTAAAGGAATTTATTTTGAACTTAAAGAAACCTCCACAAAATGCACATATGCTTCCATGATTTTATTTCTAACAAACTAACTTCAGCTCTAAACTAGCTAAGTTTTTTAAAGAACTGCTTGCAGCACTTTTGCTAGGGAAAACCAGGTAGAGCTGTACTAGCTCTTTTGAGCTGTTGAGTAGAGACTTTTCACAGGTCCCAGCGTAGCTTTTCATGCAAGTCTGTTTATATAAGAATTGCGTAAAAGACAGAAAAAAAAGACACACAAGTTGAACGGTTCAACTGAGAAGAGCCATGATAAGAAGTCTCATGCATTCTGGAGAAATCGTCAGTTTGTATGTCAACTTAAAAATTCAAAATTAAAAAAAAAAAAAAAAAAAAATTACAGAGTTCATTGGCATCTTGAACTAACAGGCTTATTTTAAATGAAGGAAACTTTCACCCTCTCTGCTTATTACGTGCACTGATGTCTTTCCACACAGACTGGAAGAAGGAGATTACAACAATAGTTATTTCCTCTTCCCTTAGCCTTAAGTAAAAACAAGTGATACATTGACAAAATTACTACTAACCTGACAAGCAAGGCAATAAAGGCAATGATTTTTAACAGCCCAGGAAGTCTCTCAGTAGATAAGACACCCCCCCCCCCCCCTTTTTTTTTAACCTGTTATTCCTCTAAGAGCAGAAGCAAATCTTAAATTAAATGCATCTTATGTCTTTTTAAATCTCTTCTTTTCATAAAGAAGCCAGAAGAGAACATAACAATTGTTATCTCTGATCTCCTAACACAGAGTTGGATACAAGACTTCCAAGAAACAGAAATGCTTTTATTCAAATGGAAATTAGCATTCCCTTTACCATCTGATGGAAAATTTGTTTCGAAATACACCATACTAGGGAAAACGATCTACACCCATTCAAAATGTCACCTTTTTCCTGTATGGTATATGCAATGGAGACATCAGTATCAGCGACAGAATTTCCTTAGTTTAAAATACCCATAAGAACTCTTTCTCAGTTTCAGCTTAATTATCAACAATTTGCCCATTTGCTATTCCATTTCTGCAATTCCTGAATTTTGAAGATATAATCATTATCGGCCTCCCACTCTCTAAACACAAATTTAAAGAGGGAAGCAAAATAATTTGAAAAGACACCACCAGGTAAGATTTTAACTATTACAGCCTTCTCTTGGGCTGTCTAATAAAACATTCATTGACAGTTCTTAAACACTCAGATTTACATTCTCCCAACCAATAATTTTTTTTTCATCATTTCTTTTTTTAAAAGGTACACACATGTACAGATGTATGCAATTTTAAATGGGAAAAAACCCTCAAACATATTAATATTCATTTTAGGTACAAATAAGTGTCTATTACTATAGAAGGACCTGAATTAGCCTGTAACACTACTGTGTCAAAGCCACCAAGCTACCCTTTCCCTTAAAGCACTTAAATAATTTAGAGAAGTTCTCAAAACAAGGGATCTCCTTGTTTTCTAGAAGAGGTAAGAGTATAAGACTTTCATCTTAATTCTTGTTTGTTTAGCAAAACCCATAGGTATTAAAAAATCCATTACCAACTAAGCAACCTGCTATGCGAACACCAATGGAATGAAAACATAATCTGCACAGATTGGACGTTTTGTCACCGCGAATCTGTGAGCACCTAATACAGCCCTTACGCTTTCAGTACTCCTGCCATTCATACCTCTGCCAGTTCTTGCTCATTCACACCGGTGGTGGCACTGGCTTTCTTTCCTGAAGTCTGTTCATTGTCAGATCCGCTGGCATCCCCTCTAGCATAGCTATGGACTGTAAGGACCCCAGCTGGCCCGGGAAGAGTTTGTTTTGCCAACAGATCAGTCGATTCAGAGTCAGAAGAACCAGAATACGCAGGCGAGCTGGGCTGAACGCTGGAAGTTGCACTCTGTTTCGAAGTTGTCAAAACTGAAGCAGAATTTGAAGCATGTGAAATGGAGAGATCCAATGCAGCTGCTTCTTGCTCTTCCTCTTCTTCCTCCTCAAGCTTCACCGTTTTCAGTTCTTCAAATCTGGCAGAGTCCACACGATCTAGAAGAAAAAAAATATACTGACTTTTTCTAAAGTCTGGGCAGCAGAGAGAACATTCGTGCAACCATTTGCACAAAGCCAAACAGGAAAGTAAACTACTACACGCAGAAAAAAGTGACATTAAAGTCATGTAAAGAGTAGATCATTAATTCAAACACCTATAAAATCATGGTTGGCTTAGAGAGAGAGAGACAATAACAGCGTCTGCACATTGCCTCTTCCAGTACAAGGACGAGAGTACATCAAGCAAAACTAGCAGAGAGTGAGTTAAAAACAAACAGATGGAGATGACCCTTTATACGGCATAGTTAAACAGCCCAACTTCTGGCCACATGATGCTGTGGGTAAGAGGTTACAAGGGTTCATGGGAGACTTAATAGAAGAAAGATAAAAACCCACAAGCCAATAGAAGATTATTAAATACAAGCTGCAAAAGGCTGGAAAACAGAATACTAGAGGGAGGCAATACATATGTTTGCCCTGTTCTTATATTGTTCCATAGGCCCCTTGCTTCTCTCTTAAGAGCAAGGATAACTGACCCATTACAAGGCATGTTAATTTTCCTCCAGCCTACTGATTACAAAATCACAAATAAAACATCTATACAGCATACCAGACCCAAATTACCAGGAAGTGTGAGTATGTTTTACTAACCAATTTCTATAAACAGGTCACATTACACAACAGGGACACAGAGGACCTTAGACTACTGAGGCATCCAATACATTTCTGTATGCAGCAGACAAAATAAAAAGAGCAAAAATCAAAAGCTAGAAACACCAATTTCTTAAGCAAGTCTCATGCAATACTTCCTGTTCCTTTTAATTCAGCTGAAAGGCAACATCCCCATGACCTACCTCGTCAGTCAGTCATTGAAGCAGCTACAGGGTGGCTGCCTACACCTTTGCTCTCCCCCAACATTTTTTTATATCATTCTCACTGGGGAGTTATCCACAGATAGGTTACAAAAGCTAACAATTCAAGCTGTGGTTATTTCATTTACTCAAACCAGCGGCAAAAGTGTCAGATAAATTTAACTAAAGTGCACAACCTAAAATTGTTCCAGGTGCCCTCTCTGGTCTTGAAAAATCAAATAGTAATATCTCAAGTCTCATGCCAGTAAATTTCTGAAGTGCTTGCCATGGCTCTGACAAACTAGCGTCTGCTTTTTTGGACATGACAACGTCCTACTGACTAGCATCATACGAGAGAGTGCCCCAGATTCAGCTCTAGCAGCTTCTCTCCCTGAAGAATAATACCCTGCACCCCCTGTACCAGGATAAAGCTTGACACACAGTTACCTGGAAGCTTGAGCCCTTGTGCACCTTGCTGCACAAGTTCACTTGTAGGTCCCTCACGAGTCTCTGCCATGTCCGCTTCATACTGAGCGGAGCTCAGCTCCTCCTTGGGGAAGGCCTCGCTCTCACTCACCTCCTGAGGCACTTCCAGGCAGACCCTGTGCCTTTTTGTTCCTATGCGATGCTTGGGGATGCTGCAGAAGACAAATCCATACGTCAGGTTACCAAACACGTAAGCTTGTTAAATTTGTGCCTGGATGTACAAAATACAGCCTGGTTTGGATCAGTGTTTTATGAGACAGCATCTGGCAAGCCAAATAGTTTCCAAATTATTCTGAACTGTTTTCTTTGCCTTTACAGAAGCAGAGTCAGCAATACTTAGGAATGACTCCTCAGTATCTGTTAATCATCTATTAGGCAGCTACGTTCTAGCTAGGCATTCTTTACCTTAAACAAAAAAAAAAACACCCAAAAACCAAAACAAACCAAAACAATAACAAAAAACCACCACCAAAGACAGCTTTAGGAATAGTAGCTGACACTGGCTGAAAAAGATTTAACTGCAAAATGTAAGATAATTAGCCTGTCCATCTTCAGCAACCAGGAACTGCACACTGATGTTGCAGCTTGTGGCACTGATGCTACCAGAATCTGCTAGCAAGTACTGTCCATGATCCCAGCACACCCCCTTTTTCTTCTGGCCTCCCAGTGTATGGTGCACACTTCCAATCCAGGCTTTGGACACGTGCCCAAAGTTGAAGAACTACCTTCCACGCTGGTGCATTTCCTGTCTACCACAGACCATCATCAATGTGGACTCAAACAGTAAAAACAATTACAAGTAAACCTTATTCCCAAGAAAATAAGACTACTGCTAACTCTGACTGCTATTCTATCAGAATGGCAAACATTCAATTGCAGCTGGGTCCAACTTCTAATAATCCAATAGAAAAGCAGAGGACAATATAAAGCAGTACCTTTTCGTCTCATCCCCGTCCACTTCCTCTTTACACATCTCTCCCGTTTCCATTTCTTCAGCACACTGTTTCCCATTCTTGACTTTTTGCATGAGATCCCCTTTAAGGAACTCTGCTGCCTCTGGGGTTGGAAGAGCATGGTCAATAACAGTCACATCCTTCCCAGCTTTCCAAAGCTTGTAACGATCTGGCTGGTACTTCCTCACAAACACATCCATGGAGATCTTCACCATGTCCTTCCGACATGAGCACTGAAGTCACAAAAAAAAATAGTCAAGTAAGGTCACATACTCAGCAATTCTACTCTGCATTCCTGTATCACTTTGCTTTCAGGAGCTTAACTGAAGAAAAAATTCCCACAGTTACATGTAATTCAGCCTCACAACTCTCAAGACTCTTTCCCAGGAAGTCAAAAGAGCATGTATTAAGTTACTAAAATCTGGACAGAAAAGCCAGAAAAACCGACGAAACAGAAAATCAGATGTTATCACAATAACTAAGAAAGAAAGCTCACCAGCCTACTTACAGAGTTGCTGGTAGAAGCTCACTGTTTTAAAATGAGCTCATACAAAAACAGCCAGCGAAACCAGAGACTATAATGAGGAAGTTGGAGCCATACAAACTCTGGGCCTACCCAGAGCAGTACATGTTCCCCCTTGTCTAGGCATGATTACAACTAGTGCTTCAAAGCATTAATGTCAATGTAACTTCTGAGAACATAATCCATGTTTGTAAGGCACCTCTACAGGGATATAACACTATCTAGTCTAAAGGTTCAGCCAAGACACTTATTTTTATAAGTGACTTAAGTTACCAAAGTCATATGTCCAGGCTAAACGGTTCATAAATAATGCTTAAAATATCAGACAAAATACTGACAAGTCCTGACCACCAAGCACACCCTTTCATCTTTGGAAAGACAGCCAGTCCCCTGCTTTTCTTTGAAGCCTCACTTGATCTACACAAAGCTAAAAAGCATGTTATATGCTATCCATAGTTAAAACACAGACATGAAACAGGAGGCTGACTGGACATTGTTACCATATCAGAAAGCAAACATCACATCTTAAATGGACAAAGCACTGAATTCACTCCCTTAGAGCAAACACTGGGGGCTTAATGAGCAGCAGAGCATTAGTTTATTTGTACGCAATAGGATGGCAACAGACCACTTACCAGTACAGACTGCTTCCCGTACTCGATCCACCGAAGAGTAGCAAAGTTGGTAGACTCGGCACAGTTAAAGCCATGATTAAAGCCAGCATGATAGCTATAAGGAAAGGTTATCATGAACTCTCCAGCCTCCTGTGTCACCTAGAAGACAATTGAGACACCGCATTGTTATTCACAACTTAAGAGTCTACTTGGTGGGTCTGAATAGAAGGAGCTCCCATACCCTCATACAGTGTATCTGAAACCCCCACTCAGAGATGGTGGTTGGAGTTACTTCCTTCAATGGATAGACTTGATAATTCTCTTCACTATTCTCCTACTTACATTAAGTGTCTGTTTACTGGAAAGCAACACTCACCGTTTTTTACTAAAACACAACCGGTCAAAATAGCACAGAAGTGGTTATACATATGAAATACCCTGTGGCAAGCTCTCTGAAGGTCATAAAGGTACTTATCTGCATCAGCTACAGGTTTGGCTGAACAGTATCTAAGGCCAAGTAAAATTTCTATCCACACACAACTTGGAAATTTACTACTGTTTTCTTTTGCTGTTCATATTCAAGTACAACTCTCAGTCAGTCTTCCACTGCTGCTCTTCAACATTTCCCCGCTGTCTATCAAAGGTTCATGACAACAAAACCCTTCAGCTGCCTACGCAGATGTGACAGTACTTCTGAATAAGGACTCAAAGACTAGACCTTCAATGCATGTGTGTGGGGAGGGGGGGTGGCAGGTTATCACCCAAGAAAGTAAGGAAGTCTATAAAGTTATTAATGTAATGTAAAAAATTAATAGGGAACAAGCCATATTTTTCTATTGAGGAAACAGATCACAACAAACGAAATTAGCAGAGGACAAGTCTGAAACAAAAAAAGAACAATCTCTCTTCACTGAATACACAGCTAAGCAGCAAAGTTAATCTAACACGGGATGTTGTGTGTCATTCTAAGTTAAAAAAAAAAAAAAAAATCACAGAAGACAGAGTCTTTGTTTTTAATAATCCTTGACAGATTTTTCTGTCTCAAACTCTTTCAGGCACCACTGCTGAATAAATGGAGGTACAGTGGGAAAGGATTGCCTTATACCCTCCCTGTTCCTATTTTCCTCTCTAATCATCTCCTATTGGCTGCTGTTAGAGACGAGACAGTGCTGCATGAACCTCTTGACTGAGCTGGTATAACCATGATTACTTTTCTACACCTTATCAAATGGGATGCCGTATTTCTTCAGAATTGATGGAGAGATGAGGGTCATCTTGTGACGGAGAAATGCTTCACAGCTTTGGGCACTTCCTGGAAAGAAACCTGTTTAAAATAAAGGCAAGGAGAGATGTTACTGTTCTGCTGTGAACGAAATTAATTTTTCAGTAATTTTTAGGAAAAGTTACTGTCTAAACAGTATTTTTCCCTAGGCCTCCAAGTATGGACCACGTTATTCGAAGTGTGCTAGCTTGCATTCTGAAGAAAAAGGACGACTCCTGGAGATTTATCTTTAACGGATGCCAGTTTGAAAGAGCATAAGAAAGACCGCACATAGAAGGATCTTCCCTTGGCTATAACCTTCCAGTTCTAATAATCAATAGTTAAGGATTTTCTCGTTAAAGGTTAGACAGACCACAACAGCATTATTTGTAATGTGACATTTCTCTTGTGTGTATGCTATAAACAAACGCTCAGAAGTAATACAATCTATATTCTAAAAGGCAAATTATCCGTTCAGTCGTGCCAGCCTGTGCTCTTATAAATGTTACAGGCATGTCATCCTCTAAAAGAGCCGAAACCCATTGCAGCTGTCCACCCCACCTTCTGCAAAAGGCAGGACATGAATTGTCCAATTACCTTTCGCAAGTCTCTCCAGTCGCTTCCCATGCTCTGGAGGGATAGAGTACCTGCAGTCATAAGAACAAGTCTGTTAAGACCCAGTGACATGACAAATCTCAAAGTTTGACTGGAAATCATAAATGGGCATCAAGGCATGAATTATTAAAAAAAAAAAAAAATCCTCTATCTCTACACTGGCTCTTTCAAAGTTCGATGATATAAAGCTAAAAATCTTTATCAGGGACTTTTACCTCTCTATTCCAAGAAAAAAAAAATCAAGAGCCAAAAAGCTGACCATCTCCTCCATTGACTTTTGCTTAAGCAGTCAAGGAACTAAAAAGCCTGATGCATTTAATTAGCAGATCTGCGCAGCAAAACATGAATTGTGAGAAGAAAGGGAAGAGCACTTCCTGACCTGTCTCAGTTCACAGCTGTGCAATCGGTAGTATACTCGGTGCAAGGAGGAACACAGAGCAAGAGAGAAAATGGAATCATCTCTTTCAGCTGCTCAGACCAAGATGGGACTAACTCAGATGCTATGCCACATCCTTAACATGCGCACAACTTGCAGTGTACTCTTTACGGCTACGTCTGTCTCTCTCTCTCTCTGTACGCACTTTTTTATGGGCGCCACAAAACTCCTAGTTGGTGTGACTACAGTAAATAAAATCACCTACTTAGCTTGCTTTTGCTCTGGAATAGAGTGCTGTATTCTTGATGGAGTTCCTTGTTAAATAAATCAGACTAAGGTATCAGCAAAGTTAACTTCTTCCACATACTACTGTAAAAGAAGCAATGGCCAGAAGTTTTATCTGACTGAACTATTTTGTTTCATGTTCCCATGCTATTGCCACTGCATGGGGTTGTTCACTGGTCACATGGCGCTAGCTATTATTTTTTATTTCAAAGTTGTATTAAAAAGCAGCCAAAAATACTAGTTTCCAACAAAACTGCCATGGAAACAATTGTTGAAGTTGCTTGAGAAATTTATTTGTGAACAGAAGGGAATGATTCACTCTTAAAATTGCAACCCATGCTACAGAAAAATTTGGGAGCCTCCCCTAAAAACAATCATGAAAGCTCAGACACTGGACGAACCACTCAGCAAGATACACTAGCCTGCTTTTAGATCTATGATAAATAGCTGCATTTCAGTCTGTTAAAAATTGCCTGTTCCCATAGTGCCTGCGTGACAACAGACATTTTACCTCTGTATGGTCACTTTAGAGCCTCAGGAAATCATAAGCAAGTTTTCCAAGTTCTGGCCCTATCACAGCAGAAAGCGTCCACCTTACATTATAATTCTGAGGAACTCTTTACATCAGGACAGCAAATGGACTTTCTAGAAGGTAACCAAACAAATGCTACTGAGGACATGCACTGCTTTGCAGTTCCTTACAGGTTTCTAGAGTTCTTGTCATCAGATACTACTGCAGTGCAAGATCAGAGGGATGGCAATTCCTTTAGTCAACTCTCACAACTTCGTGATTTTGACTCCAATGTTTTATGGTATTGTTTTTCTACATCTAGAAGCTTCCCTAGAAAATCTTACCATGACTTGGGTTCCCCAAAATGCAAGTAGTTAATACTGTAGAGATCCATGTCCTCAGTATGCCAAGCAAAGGAAGTTTTCCACATGCCAAAATATAGGTAAGGAGTATTCACTCCTTCAATGGTTATGCCGCTTTCATTCTCCACAATATCCAAGATCGTGTTCAATCTGCCAATATTCCATGCATCTACATGCTGTAAAACACAAACCTCATGTTAAACAAGCATTATGAAGAACAAAACCACACAACTAAGAAGACAGTTGCCAAAGCTATCAGACACTTGGAAACAGCACACCAGGACAAATCATCTACTGGCACAGCTCAAACCATTAGCTAGTTCACCTAAAAGTTTCACGTGGTGTTAGCTTACATACTGGTTGTTTACTAGCCACCTTTATGGAGGAAAAAAAAAAAGTTGTCAGTCACATAATGATTAGGAAGGAGAAATAATCATGAAGCTACAGACTTCACAGAGCAGAGAACAATAGTGTGAGCTTGAGCTGATGTCTGAACCCTCTTGAACAGAAACACTTTTCATTCCAAACATCTTTTAAAAGAACAAATCATCATAACTTAGGAGACTAGCAAGTAAAATGCATACCCTTTTCTAACATTTATCATCCTAACACAACAGCTACAGAGCTGTCCCACAAAAATACATGCACTAGTGGATACCAAAGCAGTGTGTTGTTCACTGATCAACACTTCCAACCCTCATACGCCTTTCAGGACAAAGCAGTATAAAAGCAATGCTTATGCAACAGCGGTTTTTGCTTTCTTGAACTAAACTGTATTACACTGAAGCGCTAACAGAGGTCCCTTACAATGTTACCTCTATTAGCGTTCTTTAACTATCTGGGTTAAGTGGAGAGTATGTTATAAACATATGGTTTATTGTGTTCCTGCCTACTCCAGAAGCTGGAACTCTGCTAAGACTATCATTAACTCTTTCTGAAAGTTAAGAGTCAAATGCTACGTTAGTATTTATGGAATGCAATGTACGGCAATAACCGCTACGTGAAAACCAAAGCGGTTCTCCTACCTTGTCATAAAGTGTGCCATTAACATCAGCACCATAGATAGGGGCATTGAATGTAAGGTTCTTCCAGTATTTTCGTTCAAGGTCTTCAAAGTCTGTGTAGCGGGGTGTGCAGTACCTGAAAAAACCAACAAAGACACTAACGACTTTGCAGTTTGATACTTGACGAGTCTAAACCCACATTCTCCACCACTGAAAGAATCGAAAGCTATGATAAAAATACCTAATGCATGTTATCAGCCAGACCCCTACCTCCCAGAACAGCAACTGGAGCAGCCACAGCTCTGTTCCTGTGAGCCTCAGGAACAAAGGATCAGGAAGAAAATTACTTTCCCTGTTTCTCAGTTTACTTTCATTTTTGCTTTGTTCACCTCTCTGGGGTCAGAACAATTTCACTTTCTACTTCTGCATCTACTTCTGCAAGTTGTTGCTACTTAGCAAGGAAGGATGCGGACAAAACCAGAAATGATAAAAAACCAAAACCAAAGTTTTCTGCCACTGTAAAAGTACCATACGTTTCCAGACTCACCTGCTAGTAAACTGGTCAAGCACACTCATTTTACCAACAACGTATCTGCCCCTGATGTCTGTTCCCTGCTAACTATATACTGGCCTCTTTGTGCAGCACTGAGGGATCAAATTTACACTCTAACACCTATTTAACGTGTGTGTGTGTATATATTCTCCCGACAATTACATATATAGCATTAAAGAGTAATTTTCAGTAAATTATTCTATTTGAGAATCAGGACCCTAAGACAGCTGATGTGTAGTGCTCTTGCAAGACAAAATAAGCTTTAGTGGGCAGACTGCAGCTGACCATTTCAATGCCATTTCTGAATAGTGATTTCTAAAGCCGTTTTGCTTAAAATCCTTTTAAAGCGATCTTTTCTCGGTGTCCTTTTTCATGTCAAGAATGTTCCTTTCTCTACTACTCTACTCGGCAAATATTTTGATGGTCTAGCTGCTAGGGACAAACAGACAGGAGTCCACAGCAGAAATAAAAAGTTCTGCCGGCATTAAGTATCCTCTTGCCAAGTGACACAAGCGACAGAGGTCCCCATGCGCACGGCCAGCTTTACAAGCACACCTCATCTGCCCAGGGCGTCACGTTCACGACTCTGAGCGGCACCGGTCCGTGGCGAGGACCTGGCCCCGGGGAAGCCGGGCAACAGGAACTCCCGCAGTAACGACGCGCACGGCGACGCGGGCGCGGACGTACTTGTCGCTGTTGGCGATTCTCCTGAACTCGCGGACCGTCATGGCCTTCTTCTGGATGTTGTACTGCGTGAAGAGGCCGGACTGCCCCGTCACCACCTGCTGGATGGGCGCTGGGATGACGAGCTCGTCGATGTCATCGTAGCACCGCCGCGGCTTCCACTCTTTCGGAGGAACTATCTGCAGGAAGCAAAACGCACCCCTTAACCGCCGAGCGCACCGGCCCGGCCGCTGCCGGGGAAGCGCCAAACTTGGGGAAGCCGGCCTGAAAACCCCCGGCCGGGGCGCGCCCGCCCCACCGGCGCCGCGGGGTAAACAAAGGGCGGAGGCGGCCCGGCCCCGCTCGGCGGACGAGGGCCGAGCCGGGTGCGCGGCCTCCGCCCGGGAGGGGCTGGGGGTCGCACCTTGGCCAGCCCGGCGCGGTGGGCGCCCTGCGACTCCACGTAGGCGATGTACCGGCTGAAGTCCCGGAACTGCTCCATGGTGGGGCGGAAGGTCATGATCCGCGCGCTGGGGTTGAGGCTCTCCAGCTCCGAGGCCATGTTGCCGGGCCGGCCCTGCACGGAGGAGGGGGGGTATGGGGGGGGGGGGGGGCGGGTCACCCCGCGCACCCCTCCCCCACGCCGCCCCGCCCCGCCGCTCCGGGCGGGCCCCGTCGCGCGCGCACGCCCCACCCTCTCCGCCCGCCGGCCAATCTCCGCGGGGTCCGCACCAGCCCTGCCTCCCCATTGGCGGAGGGCGCCTGCCCGTCAGGACCACGGCTCGCTTTCCTCCTCACGGCGGAGAACGCCACCGATTCACGCCCCTCCCCCCCCCGGCCGGCGCGAGCCCGTTCCGACGCAGAGGGGTCCGAGTCCCCGCCCGGCGTGCTCACGTCAGCAGGGCGTCCCTCTTCTTCGCCGCCTCCGCCCTCCCCCCGGTCCAACGCCCGGCCGCCGTATCCCTCCGCACCACGCGCCCAACGAGTCCGGCAGGCTGCCGACGCCACCGCGGCCGTTCCCCACCGCCCGAGCCCCGCCCTGCCGCCCGGGCCCGCCCCCTTCCCCTCCGCTGCCCGCCCCGTCCCCGCCGCCGCAGCCAATCGCTGCCCGCTGCCGCCTCACAGCCAATAGAAATTCGACGGCCGGCGGGGGCGGGCCAGCGAATCAGGAGGCCGGGAGCGGGACGGTTGCTAGGCGGACGGGCCCGGGCCGGCAGGCTGTCGCTAGGGGGCGGTTGCTAGGGAGGCCCGGGCCTACTCGAGGCGCCCGGGGAGGCCGGGCCGGGCCGGCGGCAGCCGGGGGCCCCCACGGCGGTCACGGCGGGCGGGCCCACCCGTGCCCCGCCCACACCCCGCCTCCGGGTCCCCGGGGACACCCGCCGGGGGTGGGGGCAGAGCCCAGGCCCGAGGGCAGCGCGACTCCGCGGCCCCGCAGCGGCCCAGGGCAGGCCCGGGCTCAGCAGGCTCTGCGGGGCTCCCGGTCCTGCCCTCAGGGGCGAGGCTGGGATGGCCCGGCCGAGCGGGGACAGGAGCCTCACCCGCCTGCGCAGCAGCCCTGTGCCGTCAGATACGGGAGGCTGCAGCGTGCGGTCCTGCTGCGGGGCCCGGGGCCTGCCCTGAGCGGCCGGCGGAGGCGGCTGGGCCCGGGGCCGGCGGCACGGGGCGCCTGGGGGCCTTCGCACCGCCCTGGGGCACCTGGAGCCGGTGCAGCCTGGCCGTGCAGGCGCGCGTGGCGCGGAGTCGGAAGCGCTGGGTATTAATCCTGTGTAAATGAGCGCTGTAGTGAGCTAATGGGTGTCGGGCACTGAATGGTGACACACAATAGACATGTGCCAATTGAACGTATTAACCAAGCTAATTATACTCCTACAATTTCTGTGTGTAAGCAAAGCCAAAGTAGAATTTGATACTCTGCAAACTTCTGGCAGCAAACGCAACCTGTGGCTGGACCGGCGCCAGGCCCGGCCCATGCGAGGGAGTTTTGCCAGCACAGATCGGTCAGCTGGAAACATGGAAAAGTGTCCCCGTGGCCAGCGTATGTCATCAATAATCCACCGCCGTTGTGCTGAGGATTGGGAGCTGACGGTATAGCTTGAGCAGCAAGTGCTTTCAAGTGTGCACAAGGCTGAACGCTTGACAAGAGCCTGTCTAAGGATACTGACCCCCCCCTTGGCTGGGACTGGCTGCCATTTTCACAGATTGTGTTGTGCTAAATGCTTTTCGAATGCATAAGTGCCAATAAGCAACCTTGAAAGTAAGCACAGCCCACCCGAAAGAGCTCGTAACCATTCTCAGAGACCACACTCAGTCCCTCATGCCCCAATAAAACCTTAAGTTCCCTGTATTTTTCTCCTGATAGGCGTTTCCTTTGGTGTCACGCTACGGGCACGTGGCAGCCCTGAAAGTCTTAACAAAACATCACTGCAACGCAGATTTTCTGTGGTCTGCCGCCTCTCTGACCTGCTCAGTCTCCAAATTGCCAGGTACGCAGACCAGAACCCCAAAGTGGATTAAAATCACAGCAGGCACAACACTCAGCCTTCTACAGATGCAGGTACCAACACAGGCAACTGTCAGGAACAGTTTTGAGACAAACTCTGCATTTCTGGCCTTTCTGGTGGCCTGGCAGCTGCACTTGCTATCCGTTAGTCAAGAAAGACCAACCTTCTAGTATCAGGAGACGCGAGCCAGTCATTTTATGATGACAAGTGGTAAAATGTTGCCGTGAGCAGAAATGTGTAGGCGGGAAATCTTGATGACATGTAATTGTTACTGTGGACTGAGGTTACTTATTAAAACTGGCAAAAGGGCAACAATGAGCTTTTAGTCGGAGGGATCAGAATTTTTCCTGCTCTCAGAAATGAACCTGGTCAGAACAGAACAAAAAAAAAAAAAGTCACTCTTAACTGGGAAACTTTACAAATGAAAATGGCAATGTTGCTGAGAACAAGAAGAGCCAGGACTGTGGGGGAAGGAGTTGCCAAGCTACTGCACAGAGTAAGCTCAGATCTGTTCAGTGGTGCAGCTGTTTCTTTTCCTTATTTAACAACTATTTTGCCCTTGAAAACAAAATTTAAAGCAATGGCATCCCAAAGGGCAGTTGCTCAGGCAGTATATTATTTAGCATCACTAGGAGGCAAGCCGAGCCTAGGCAGGGCCTACACAGCTGTCTTGCTACAGGTATCAATGAAATGAATAAAAAATTAAAAATAGAAAGAGCAGAAGAGCAGATCAGTGCCCAGGAATTCACCTTTGACTAGCTGCCATTTAGCTGCTATCCCACCTGCCAAACCTTGCCCTTTACAAAGTTGCTTATCTGGGGCTGTGTTAGTGCTACCTGGTATAATTAAGGAATGGAAAATTTTTGCTAGGAAGAAGAAAAGGCCAGCAGCAACTACCCAGCTCCATTGCTCCAGTGTGAATATGTTTGGTCTGTCAGAGAGACGCCAAAGGAAAGAGGCCAAACTCCTCCTTACGGCACCATCTTGGGACCATTCACTCCAGATCTGGAGCACAGCGTGGCACTGTGAGGCCAGGCTGATACCAGGGGGAAGGAGTAGCCTGAAACTGATACCAAAGAAGATGGGGCAAAAAAATGCCAGCTAGGATAAATCCTTTCTGGCCAGGGAAAGCTGAGCAATGCCAGGCCCTGGGAAGAGGCAGCGTGGCTCTGCGTGGAGCATGGCATGGCGCTGGCTCTGAGGAGAGACTGGGTTAGCCTCCCTGTCCGTCCACTGTACGTGGTTAGTTTTATTTTTTTGTTCCCCTTTTATTGTGAGAGAGATGCAGAGATAAATGGAAATACACGTTAAAGGAATAAGCACTTTTAAACTGATATGACGCCATCCCCTTTGGGGAGAGGTGGCTTTAGGTGAGCAGTGTTGGCTTTGTGTGAGGAGGACAGGGGAGTGGGGCTTCCTCCACAGGCAGCAGTTGCCTTGGCCACTCTCTGACCTGGCTGTCCTCTTGGGGCCCGTCCCCTTGCCCAGGCGGCACGTCCTCACACTTTGGGGACCTCCAGGCCCTCTCTGTGTGCTGAGCCTTTCTTGTCCCTGTGAAGCCAGCATGAGGCTTCAGCCACGTGGCTTCACCTCCGCAATGTAAGTGTACCTACACAGTGGCTACACAGCAATAGCCTTGCTGCAGAGGCCCGGGCTTGGTCATGTTATTCCCATGTTATGTCCGTGCCAAGACACTTGTTCTCTCCTCTCCCTCCTCCTGTTTCTACTCAGCCTGTAGGTAAGCTCACTGACCACCTGAAAAGGTCACTCTATGCCTTACACATGGCAGGCAGAGAAGTGGAGCCTGCAGAGGCCGTCAGTTGGGAGTGTTTGTTCCCTCACGTTTTCCCTGGGTCGGTTGTAAAGGGTTTGGGCTAAGAACATGACATCAGATGGAGAGGAAAGCCCCAAGTGTTCTTGGACAAGGAGAAAGAAGGTACATGCACGTGTGCTTGTGCTTGCTCATATATACAAGTGTTCTGGCAACTGCTGTTTTCGGGGAGAGCAAATCACTGCATTCGAAGCCACACACAGACGAGAGGTTCATGCTGTGCACATGGCAATGCCTGGTGAGCGCTCGGCGAGTGGCACATCCGTGCAGTGAAAGCATCGTCACCAGCTGTAGTTTGGCGGCACAGCCAAAGCATTCTTGCTGCAGCGCAGGCAGGTGCTCACTGCCCGCTTCCCAGCTGGCCGGCTTCCTAAAGCACGCTGGTTAGCATGGCGTGCTTCCTCCCAAACGCACCTGTGTACGAGCAGGTGCATGCTTGGCCATGTAGCCCTGCCATCCTGGGCCCTGGCAGTAACGGAAAGTGTCCCGATGCCAGCAGTGCTGGCACGTACATGCGCACACACCTGTGCACATGCGCTGCCTCGCAAGGGCAGGAGCTTGCTTTGCCCTCAGATCTGCATCCTCGAGTGGGGCTGCCCAACAGCAGAGCGAGGGGAAGGCTCCACCAACCTCAGGTCACCCCAGGGGCGAAGCGCTGGCGTAGGAACTGGCCAGGCGAGGGGAAAACACCATTTTGCATCTGGCACCTGCTCAGGTGCCGGTACGGCCTGGCAGGAAATGCCACGTGTGGCTGAGTTCCAGCAAAGTCAGTGAGGAGTCAGTAAGAAGATGCCCATAGTCAGATCATAGAAAACCTCATCAGTCTGCCTGCCACACGCTCCCACCCATTGTGCACATGCTGGCCAGGGCAGATTTGGGTTCCTCAGGAAGGATGGACAGCCCGTGGGGCCCTGGCCCATGCCGTTCTGTCCCTTGCACTGGCCTTTCCCTTGCACAATTGTGCTGTTGGCAAGGGGCTGCTCTCTCCAGGAGCCAGCACTGACCCCGGGGTTTGCAGTTCATACATAGGCAGGGCTGGGGCTGGCCTGCCCACACAGAGCGGGCACAGCCGCATGCCTTGGTGGGGGCTTCACACCTGAACATACTTGGGTGCTGCTCTGCAGTTAGGGGCCAGGAGGTGGTTTTACTGCTGAGCAGTAACTTTGCATATGCAGCTGTGCTCAGTGCCTCAGAACAGCGTTACTGCAGCATCCCAGGAGGCTGGCAGTGTCTCATCCCCATCCAGGACTGATATTGCCACCAAACCCCACCACCACCCCCCCTTCTCTTTCCTGCAAACCCACAAGCAAAGTCTGTAGCTACCCCAGCCTGGTCCTGCAGCCCGCATGCCAGCAGGGAAGGGGGTGCAGGTAAATGTGCTTCCAGCAAAGCTCAGCATCACCCCAGGGCTGCATCCTGCTACGTCCTGGGGTCCTCTGAGGATTAGTAACTGGCAGTAGAGCAGGCAGGGAGAACAGGTCTCAGGCCCCGGCCACCACTGGGACAACTTGTGCAGGGCATGGCCTGGGCAGAAAGTGGCTACTGGCTTCCTTCTGCTGGGAATGATCCATCCTTTGGGAAGTGGAGGGGACCCAGAGAGGGCCACGGCTGCCAAGACAGGCTTGGCAGGAGCCATTCCTGGAGGTGCCAGGAATGAGGACTCTCAGTGCACCCCAGTATGGCTGTAGGTGGGCAGGAGGTGAGCACATGCATGTACAAAGGGGGTTGTGACAGAGGGTCTCCGAGCTCCCTGCTGGCACTGGGACCCCGTAGGAGGTGTAGGGTGCCCGTGGCTGGGATGTGCCTGTAGGGAAGGACTTCTCCGGCAACAGGCTGGGGAGCATGCCCATCGCCGAGGGACTCTATGGCCTCTGCTTATTGCTGAAGAAACAGACAGCAAAGCCAGCTTGTATGAAACCCGATTATTCAAATTTATTAACATCAAGAATTATGCAATGATGCTGTAGATTTTTTTTTTATTAACAAATAGAAAACAGACTGTATACAACAGTGACCCCTACAGCACTATGCATCCACAAGGTAAAAATGAATGTGTCCTCCAACATTACCAACCCTGGATTGCTGATTTCAACATAGCTTGGATTCTTAACATTCGGAATACATGTGATAATACAGTTAGATACCCTTCCACCACCTTTATTCATAACTCAATGCACTCGAAAGACGGCTGCTCACTCCCTGTCTTTAGTGCAAGCGTGATATAATAAGGAGTATTAATATATAGTACCATTAAATTAAGTCCAGTAGTCTTGCCACATTGGTTCATTAGAACGTCCTGAAGTAGCGGAAAGTACAATATTCTAGTGACTTTTAACATTTGCAGGATAGCAGAAATTATAGATACACCCAACCTCTGAAGCCATGTGTACTCCCCTCCCCTTCCCTGCAGTACCCTGCTTTCCAAAGAGAGCCGGCCCAGCTCCGTTCTGGGGACGACTGGGCTTGTGCTCCTTGCCTTTGTAAATGCTCCGATGCACTTCACTGGTGAGAGGTGACAGAATGGTGCTTGCACGCACAGGATTGCGGGATTAACAAAAAGGGCCGTGTCTCGCTCTTTCCATCCCCTCCCCAGGGAAGTGTGGGACCCACTCGCTTCTCCTGCCCCCTTCCCAGCGAGACACACAAAAAGAGGCTCCAAAGCCCGGAGCCTGGGATTTCGGGTCTCTCACAAACAAGGCGACGGACAACTCACGTCATATCAGGATCTGCCAATACACACGGTCACTGGATTGGTTTAACACGCATCGTAATGGGACTGAATGGTTTCCAGCTGACAAAGGGGACTGCTTCTCCAGCGATCCCACGTGCCCTCCCAAACCCAAACCTACTCAGGAAATAATGGGGGGGAGGGAAAGGCTAAAAAAATAATTGTTAGCTTAGGTCCAGTTCCATGAAATTTCATATTCTACAGAGGATTAAAAAGCAGCCTACAGGGAATGGAGCCGGGCAGGAACCACAAGCCAGCTGCTGCAAATTACCAAGGAAGCTGCACTAAAATGGGCAGAACCAGCAGTGACTGGGCTGAAATAAACACAGGGCAGTAAAAAATGTAAAAGCAAAAGGAAATAAAAAAAAAACCCAACTCCCAAAGGTTTGGCGGGTCCAGTTCTGCCTGGGCAAAACATTAAGACTTGCAAAAAATAAAAAATAAAGAGAGGAGATTATAAAAACCACTAGTAACTATTTTACATGTTTAAAAAAAAGATCCCATTCCACCCACCTAAAGCCTCGCTGTGAAATGCAGTCGCGTGAGAGAGGGCGAGAGATGCACATGAGCAGAAATTCAGCCAGAGACTGGAAATGCTTTTGGAGTCGGATTCCCTCGTTTGGCGCTGGGGCGAAGTTCCTAAATGCCGTGGTCAGAACTGGTTGGCGTGGAGGTCTGCTGCCTGGGCAGCACCTCCGTCTGTACAGAAGGACTGAGGAATGGGCGGCTCTGGCTCAGAGGGACCCGTCTCCACTCCTAGACATCCCCACCGCGACTGGAGGAAAGCACTAGTTACGTTGCATAGTGGTCGAAGCTGCCGAGATACTCCAGTGCCGCTCTGTAGCACAGCTGGTACTGGTCCTGCAAGGCAGCAAGGGGGGGGAAGTGTGAGAAGCAGGGACCCCCAAGGACATCGGGCAGCAGGGTTGCACATCCAGAGATGCCGGCTCCCCTCCTTCCACAGATCTCCCACCACCCCGGGGAGGAGGGGACACTCACCTCTGTCTGCACCATGGCTGGCCGCTGCGTCCGCAAGGTCTTCACCGTCTGGAACATGTCCACCACCCCCTCGTAGCGCATCCTCTCCAGCACAATGCTGAGTGTGATAAACACGCCTGTGCGCCCGACCCCAGCGCTGCACAGAGGGAGCAAGAGGTGCCGTTAGAGACCCGCCAGCCCCAGCGAGGCTCTGCAGAGCTCCTAGGAGCGGTGCGTGCTCATGGAGCATGGGGACATGCTCAGTGGAGCCAGGAGAGGCCACGGGGACACTGCCAGCCAGAGGTGCCCTCTCAGCCGCATGGGGCCCATCGATTCTGCCTTGCCTCTGGGCCAAGCTGCTGTGGCACCCTCCCCTGCCCAAGGACTCTTCCAAGGACCTACAAATCAGTACCATCAGGGCACTTGGTTAATTTAATCTCCTGGCAGAAAGGCTGCCAATGGCACCCATGGATGTTGCCATCCCCTCGTCCCCTGCCTGCCTCTTGCCTTGCCAGTGGTATGCAGGAGGGGCACCAAGTGCAGGGGAGCTGGCGGCTGCCAGGGTAAGCGAGGTAGGGGACATCTCTGAGGGCTGATGAAAGCAGAGGTGGGTGCTGATCTGGTGCCACTCACCTGCAGTGCACTGTGATGGGCCCGTCCTGCCCGAACTGCTCCTTGGTCTTGTGCACCTGCCCGATGAAGTCAATGAAGCCCTCTCCCGTCTTTGGCACTCCCTGCTCAGGCCAGTCTGTGAATTGGAACTGGCGGATGGTCCGTGACTGGCCGTCCTGCAGGGACAGGGGTGTGAGATGTGAACCGTGGGTGAGGAGACAGCAAGAGGTGCTGATCTTGTTCCCCTCAGCACTGGTGCTGCTGACCTGCTCTCAGACCCCCTGGCCCAGGCCAGGTGAGAGGGTGCACAGGCTACAGATGAGCCCAGGGAGATCTTCCGCTGAGCATTTGAGGCCTGCCTCTGCTCTCCCATGTTCACCCCGGGGCAGCTGAGCTGAGAAGGGCTTTGGGCCCCTGCAGGGTCTGTTGAGTCAGTGCCCTGGTTCTGTTTGGGGCCCAGCTCCACCCCAGGACCACATTTACTGTCATACAGGGGTCCTGTGCCTGGTCAGGTGCTGCACACAGAGACTCCAGGTGCAGGGGAGCCCGTGTTCAATGCTTGCCCAAGTGCACAGCACAGGCGAGGCAGGGTCTGGTGCTGATAAGGATCTCTGATCTGCTCACCGGCACTGACACAGCTGGCAAGGAAGAACTTGTGGTGAGAGGAGCAGCAGGTGAGGGGCAGCAGCCCCTTCTGCCTGCAGTGCAAGGCAGCACCTTGCTTTCCGGTGCCTCCAGGAGCTGCTGCACGTTCCCTTTGCTGGCCTGGGCAGGGCAGAGATGGGGAAGAGGCACAGGAGGCAGGGGAGCTGGGGAGATAGCAGTTGCACTCACCCTGGCATCCGTCACCTTGAACTCCCGGAGGATGTACTGCGGCATGTTGTACTCTGCCATGGGGTCCACCACAAAGTACTGGTACCGGGCAGAGCGCTCCGCGGGCCAGTACTGATGGCACTTCTCCTGTGGATGAGGAGCATGGTGAGACATTAGCACCAACAAGCTGCTGCTCCTCCCTCCCGCTCCCTGGGAGCATACGTGGCTGTGTGGCCACAGGGTCAGCCACAGGACACGCCAGCAGGAGGCTGGCCCAGAGCGGCTGGTGCTGGGGACAGACTGGGGTGAGCTGAGACGTTGTGCCCACAGAGAGCAGCCACACAGCCCCCTTCTCCCCTGAGCAGGATTCGTACCCGGCCCATCTCGCGCAGCTTTGTCAACATCACCACGATGGTGGAGTTGTGCTCCCAGAGCATCCGCCAGAAATCCTCTGTGGTCTCGGCCAGCGGTCCCTGCGTGGCGATGTAGGCCTTCTGCTGCCTGCGACAAACATAATGGTGCTCAGACCAGCTCCTGGGAGGTGGGCAGCAGCTGCTTCCAGGGGCTGGTGGACCAGGAGGGCTGGAGGCAGGAACCCCGTGCAGCCCGCAGCAGGGCTGACAATGCAGCTGCAGGAGACAGGTCTCTAGGACTAGCCACGGACTCGGGGGAGGGATGAGCCTGCCCAGCGTGTGTTTTCTAAGTGCTCGCCACAGATGCAGTGAGCACCACTGGGTGCCGGATCCAGAAAGGCTGCTAGTCCTTGCTGGGGTGACACCGTCCCCAGCCCAGCCTCTCCCTGCTGCTTGTCCCTAGTGCTGCTGCACTGAGAGCCTTCTCAGCACCCAGGCCCACGGGAGCAGGCTGCCAGCACCCATCCAGGCTGAAAGGAGAGGCTGTGCTTGGGGACGATCCCAGCAGCACCCCCGGGTTCCTGCACATTTACTCTCTGCAGCACCCACCGTCCCTCCCATTGCATGGGAAGACACAGAGCAACCAAACCAGGTCACCTGGATCGCGCACGCCAGCTAACGACTAGGGCAGCGTGGAAACCACCAACACCGTTTTGCCAACTCTTCTGAAGCTTCCGAATTTGTCCTCGGTTCCCCCGTGAACCAGAGCACCTCTCAAAACGTCCCGTCTGAAAGCAGAGCTTGACCGGCCCCAGCCTGGCGCCCACCCTGAAGAAAGCACCCTTGGTGCTTCGCACTCTGGGAAGGGCCAGCTCCGGCCTCTTGCTCCTCCGGCTGGCCGAGCGCCCAGCCTGGCAGGCCGGGGCCGCCGGCGGGAGCCGGCTCCGGGGCCGCAGGGGCGGCGGCGGCGCGGCCTCGCTTCACCGCTGCGGGGCGCCGGAGCCCGCGGGACCAGGGGCGGCAGCCCCCGCCCAGCACCGCGCCTCCCGCCGGGCTGCCCCGGGCAGGGGCCGGGCTGCCGGACAGCTGGGCTGTGCGGGACGAAGACGGGGGCTGCTGCAAGGTGGGCTTGTAAGGCATCACCAAAAGTAGGGCGTGGGGGTGCGGAATGAAACGAAAGAGCTAACAAAAGCTGCGGCGTCGGCGATGTCTGCAGGACCTCGGGCCAACTGATCTCTTTAGATAATACCGAAAAGATTGCTCGGTTCGAAGGAAAGGACAGGAAGAGATAGCAGCATTCTTCAGGGATGGGGTAGGTAGCACATGAAATGGGACCACCTGCCGTGCTGGCAGCCCTCCCTCTGTAGCATTCACCCAGGGGCAAAACCAGCATCGCTCTTCATCAGCTCTGGAGCCAGGACACTGTGGCTGCAGCCCGCCTGTCACAAACCGGGCTGCCGCGGCAGGCGCGCAGGCAGGCGGCCACGTTAATGATGCGATGCTGGATGGCTCGGAGCCACGCAGGCAGGAGGGAGCGGAGGCTGCTCCGCGACAGCTTTTCTCCAGCCCCTTCATCCTTCCCCATTACTCTGTCCTACCCTGAGGGAGCCTGGCTCACTGCGGTTTTGCTGTGTTGGGATGCTCCCAGGGTTGCTCCCCTTCTGCTCCCTGCCCACTCTTGCCTCCACATAGCCGTTTCCCCTGGGAACCCTTCCTGGGCTCAGCTGCTGGAGCAGGAACGGAGGCACAGAGCCGCTGGCCTGGCTGCACCAACATCTGTTCCCTTTGGCAGTGCCTGTTGCTCCTGGGAGGTCACCAGCCCATAAGAAGCGTTTGAGCAGAGCCAAGCTGGAGGGGAACTGTGTTACATCCATCGTTGTATTCCCCACTCCTGCACTGGGTGACCCTACTGCAATGGTGCACAGAGAGATGACAGGAATGAGCCTTGTATGTGCGTTGCTGGGATTTGGTCTGGATTATTGTCTGGGAAGGAGATCTGGTCACCAGGCTGTTTCCCTGCATTCTCCTCTCCTGGCACTTAGCATCTGAGAATGTGATGCCAGCAGTTAGATACAGAAACCGTAAGTATTATTGCCCCGCTAGATCTTAATTTGTGCTTTCTAAAAGGTATCCTGGGGAGCAGAACCCAGCGATGGGGTCCCCAGTGTCCAGCACCAGCCCTGCCTGAGGATCCACAGGCTCCCCCCAAAATCAAGACATGGGAAAATGAGCCTTGGGCTGCTGCCTGGATCAGCCACACAGTGCAAGCACACTTCTACCTCTGGTTACTACAGATAGTGAGGGGGGGCAGGTTTGTGTTAGATGCTGCAGATACAAAACACATGCCAATGGATGCCTACCAGAAGATCCTATAAACCTCCACAGGAGCCAGCACAGCCTCCCACCCCAGCCATGTGGGCATCTGTCTATAGCAATACAAGCCAGCCTGGCAGCGCTCACTCACTAGCAGTCTTCACATATTGTAACTATATGCACTGGAGCGTCTGAGAAGATGGAAATAGATAAAATGCAACAAAGTGATCCCCAGCCCACCTCTAGGCAGCCAGGACCAGTCCTTGGGAAAGAGGAAAAGGCAGCTCTGCCCAGGTTCCCAAGCAGGCAGGACAGGCTGGCCCAGGCACCTAAGGTGGCCCTTACCTGTACCCATCTATGAAGCTGGCATTGATGTAATCGGAGCCCTCGACACCACGGATGGGCTGCAGACAGACTCTTGTCAGCTCGTATGGCATGATGTTCACGAGGCGGTTCTTGAATTTGTTGCACGGGAGGTTGGCACTGATGAAACGTGAGGTATGTGCTTTAGAGTTGGCCAGCAGCTGAAAGAGGACAAGACATGTCAGACTCCTGCTGGGGATGCAGCAGTCTGGGGGCAAAATAGGCACCCTGGCAGCAGGGCAGGCAGGAGTCCCTCCGGGCATGCAGCCACGCTCCTTCCTCTGACTGAGAGACAGCCGCTGGGGACTAGGCACTTCCAGACTGGATGAAGGGCTCTGCCACCACGTTACAAGGAGGCTTCACCCAGCTGCTCTATTTCACAGTCATCAGTCTGGTTTTCAGTACTGCGTTGGCCCTTCTGCTGTGGCATTGCACACCTAGGCACAGCACGGCCTCGCTGCTGGCTTTTGGTGCGCGGCTGTAGGTGACAGCAGGGGAACCACCTGCACTGATCTGCTGGCACAGCCCCAAAGCCACACATAGTGGAGTGGAGACCCACAGCAGCTCTCTGACCCACAAAGGGCCAGGATATGAAGCTTTGTACCTCGCTGAACCAGGGACACGTGCCTAGTGGTGTCAGGGAAGGAAAGCTTTCCATCTTCCAACAATGTCTTGCTATTTACTTCTCACCCCAGAAGAACCCAAGAAAAATGTGAGAATTGTGACAGTTTTAGGTAAAGAAGATCTATTTTGGGTTACTGCGAGACATTTTACGGTTCTCTTTGAGCCCTGTAAACTGGAGTCATGGTAAATGTGTTACTTAGATCTGCTGGCAGAGAGATTCAAACAGAAGTCCCTCTTTTTCTTTTTTTCCTTTTTCTTTTATTTCTTTTTTTTTCCCTCTTCCTCAAAAGACTCTCCAGCATCTCCAGAGCCACCCTTCTATGTGTGGCAGCTGATCCTTGGCAGAGGCTCCCTGCAGAAGGCCAGGGTTGCTCTTTGGGCAGTGATGCAGCCATGTAAGGCCCTCCCATATCCTGCTCCCCAGGGTTTCCCATGCAGTGGACACTGCTAGGGAACAGAGAGGGACAAATTTTATTACTGTTCTAAAGACACCCTTGGAGAAACAGCAAATTTTTGTCTTTCTCACAACAGAGTTGCTAGAGTTGAGCCTAATTCTCTGGCTCTCTTGAGGGGTTTCTCAGGGCAGGTGTCACCATGAGATACTAATGCAGCATGTTCTACTGTCCCAAGCCCAGGACCAGCTCTGGTAACCATGGGACAGAGCTGCTCAGCTATTCCCAGTTTATGCAGAAAGTCAGTATTTTGCCTCTCCTGCTCCTTTGTCAGTTGGAGGGAATCCCCAGGGTGAAGCTGTATTGCTGTAGTTCATTTCACAGCCTGCACGGTCTGCTGCCTCCCTGCATGAGCTATATTCCCCTGCCTGAGTTCACTGGACTAATGCACCTCATCTGAGCATATGGGTGCTTACCAGAGCTCACTTCCATCTCCAAGGCTGTAATAAATATCTGCAGTTGGCATTCACAGATACAGATAGCAAAATGTGGGCTTGGCTTCTTAAAAACAGTGTGCCTTAAAACACTGCCTTCACCAATTCTAGACACTGAGGCTTGGTGCTGAGGTGGTTAAAAGATAACAGAGCTCAGCATTGAAGAAATGAGACTATAAACGTCTCACATATTTAAATTGGAGCCGTTTCCAGACAAGTTGTTCACAGTAACATCAATTATCACTAACACGATCTGCATCTGATTTCAGATGCAGCTCCAGCCGCACAGTGAACCTAGAGCAGAACGTGCTGCTGAGAACTGCGCATCCATCTGCCTTTTATATCCTCCCCAGAAGCTGCCAGGGGGGACCATGGCCGACACAAGCTTTACAATTCAAATGTATTTTAAATCACTGCCTACCTGGTTTAGAAACACACAAAAGAATAATTGTCTGTAATGATCCATGGCTCTCCTTTCCCAAGCCCTGGACGCGTGGCTCGGGTGTGTGGGCAGAGACAGGGTGCCGGGGAATGGGGGTGCTGGGGCTCTGTCACCAACCTTGAATTCCAGCTCCATTGCAGTAACACTCTCGCCTGGTGGCACCTGGGTCAGCTTCTGGATGTGAGCGAAGAGGTTGCGTGCAGGCACCTCGGTATTGCCACACGTGGCTGCCTCCAGCAAGGCCTCATGGATGAAGATGTACTGGTCCTCTGTCTGCACCATGTAGTTGCGCTGAGAGCGCATGCATGTCACATGGCCATAGATGTCCACGGTCTTCTCATGCTTCATCCGCTCCAGCATGGCATCAATGACAATGAAGCAACCAGTTCGGCCCACGCCAGCACTGTGGGAACAAAGTGGCCTGAGATGACACTGTCTCCTACAGATGCCACTCAAGCTCTGCTCTTGCTTAAGAGAGCACCCAGACCCAGAGTGCACAAAAGGGGAGTAAAGGCTGCTCCACACACTGAGGGCTAACGAGCTGAGCCCCAAACAAGAGGTGACAGAAGGAGTGAGGGAGAGAGACACTGGAGAATGTGGGAGGCTACCCAGCCCTTCTGCTGTCCCCCTTTCACTGATGGAGCAGAAAGGACATGGTGTCACCCTGCTGGTCCCTGTGGTGGCTGGCAGCACCTCCACAAGGGAAGGAGAAATGTGTTTAACGGGCAGGAGAGTGACAGCGTACGTGTGCATGAAGTCAGAAGACCTGAAGTCCAGGCTGGGCCCCAGGACCAGTGAAGTCCGTAAATTCAAGCCTGCTTGTGCCCTAACCTGGGTCACTGTTTCCTAACCCATAAAACAAGGACAGCCAGCCGGAGAGGGGAAAGCAGAAAGGTGAGGTCACGCATGTCTACGCTGAGCCCTTTGCTCAAGCACTGGATGCCTCTTGACATCCGTTGGAAGGGCAGTACCAATCCCCAAACTACTCGCCCTGAGAGCAGCCTGAAAACAACAGACATGCTGTCATGACATGTAAACACAAGCAGAGATAGGGAGCTAGACATTTCCTCATTTATGGTGCAAGTCAGATCCTTAACAGGGCTTTAATACAGCTTGTTTGTGTGTTAATTATACCCCACTCCCATCTGAAACAGAGCATGAAAGAAGAGCATTAAACACTGCTGGTAAGGCGTATGCTGGAACAGCAATGATGGAGTGGTTTGTTCAGTAATAGTCCCCACTCGGCTAGTACAGATAAATCTTGCCTGGATAAGATGCTGAGCCTTAGTAGACTAATATTTTGCTTAAAGAGCTGCCTTTCTACCCTGCAAAAGAGTTCTACTGTAAATACTATGTATGAATGTTTGTAGAGGCCACTGCATGCCTGTCTGTCAATGCCTCTGCCTCTGAAAGGTACCACCTACTTGTGCTGGGCACAGATCACTTCATTTTTAAGTGGTACTTGCAGTTTTGCAAGAAAAAGTGTTTTCTGAGGCTCTCCATACAGCAGCGCTGGTTAATCTGACAGAGCAGTAGCAATACAAATGTCACCACTGCATTACCCCTGCTGGTTGCTGACCTGTTCCCAGCCCGAGCATGCAGTGCAGGTTATGCTACCGTGAAACCTTCCCCGCAGGAACAGGAGACTCCACTTTTAGCTGGACAGGTTAAAGCTCCTGCAGCCAGAAGGCACGTGCCCAGGTGCAGCTTCGCAACCACGCAGTCCTACCTGCAATGGACAACCATGGGCCCCGCATCCGGTGGATTACAGGCCTTGACCCGTCGCAGGAAAGCTAGGATTGGGGTGGGATATTCTGGCACCCCGTGATCGGGCCAAGCCATGAACTGGAACTGTCGCAGCTCTCTCTTCTCACTGGAGCCATTCTGTTGAAGACAAAGAGGAGTTGTTTTGCATGAGAACAGTCTCATCCTAGGATGGGAACCCACTGATGGGGTAACAAGGGACCCAGCTGGCTGGGTAACAACACACACGTAATGCTGTGCGTGATCATGCATGTATTGGGCTTTTGCCACTGACAATTTGGAAGCAAAATGTAGGCTTCTTGCAAGGCTTCTGTACACATAGATGCTCTGTGGAAAGCCAGCTTATACAGAGAGCTGAGCAGCTCTGTGGGAGCAGAGCAGACTGAAGGGAAGGTGAAAGACTCCATTCTACACAGCATGGGGTCACTACCCACATACTGCACGTTCAGGGAAAAACAGGCACTGGGCACGGAAGGGCCACAGCAGCCAGTTCCCTCCCTGCTCCTCTGCATCACGGCTCTCTTTGGGATGGCCGATCAGCCTGTGTCTGCAGAGACTGCCCTGCTCGTGTCTCGACTTGGCTGAGTGATTTATGCAGCAATGTGGTAGGACTGGCTGGGTGACTGCTAGGGGCGAGATGCCTTCCTGGGGCAGGAGTGTGTCCCCATCGCACACTGCTGTGCTCTCTCTGCCGGCGTGGCCCAGACTCAGTCACGCACAGAGGCAGCCGGCTGCAAAGCCTGTTTGCATTGCCTGACATGCCGCTGCTAGCACTGCCCCCAGGGATTTCCAAACACTAATGAGGTACACAGCAGGCAGGAGAGACGGGCTTGTGCACACGTCAGCGCGGCCCCTCCATTTGCATTATTAGTGACAGCAGTGCTAAAAATTCACTGCTTCCCATGTTGTCCCTCTAATGGGAGGACAGCTGTTACATGTACACTCGCCAGAGGCAAGCACAGCCCTGGCTCTGGGGCCCATCACAGGGTCTGAATGCACACAGGAGAGCATCGGGTGTCCTGGTCAAAATCCAGCGGTGACCAGACATGCAACCTGCAGCAGGTCTCCCACTGCAGCCCAGCTGTGAGAATGGCCCATGTGTGGATGAGCCACATGCTTGGGCAAGCCGGGCACATCCGGTGGCCTCTGCCTGTGGGCCACGCAGCACCCTGCAGCATCGGGGAGTGGCTCTGCATTACCCGGAGCAGGAACAGCCCAGCCAGCGCCCTACCTTGTACAGTGCAAAGGTGCGGACGGTGTAGGTTGCCAGCTCGACTGTGTCCAGCAGGGTCACCTGGATCATCCCATAGGTTTCTGTACCCCGGCTCGGCCAGTACTGGTCACACTTTACCTGCGGGGAGGAGAGGAGAAAGGGTCAGTGCTTGGTTGCTGGCTGGGGCATTTGGGGTGAGGAACAGGGCTCTGCCCTTCAAAGGGTAAAGACAGAGAAGAGTGACTGTGCAGGGGTGCCCCAAACACCCAGATTTCCTTTTCCTGGTGTCCCAATCCCCAGCAGAATGGCAGCACACCCTAGGCTCCTTTCCACAAGATTCATATTCAAAGATGGACTTTTTTTTTTCCTGGAGCCATGGGTGGGAAGCAGCGAAGGGGGCCAGGCCACCAGACACAGCAGCAAGAGCAGCACCAGGTATAAAGACAGTGTGCAGCAATTGCTAGCAGTGATTTGTGCCTGCCATAATTTTTCTTCTCTGCTTCCTGTTTGGGAAGATGGGGGTCTTCAGGGCATGCCCCTGCCTGAGCTCCGCTTGGATGGAGAGAAGGTTGGCAGCTACGGGTTGGTGGGAGGAGAGCTGGTGAAGCAGGGCAGGGGAAGCGGTGGTTTCTCTGGGGCAGGCTCTGCTTGAAGGGCAGCTGAGGTAAGGGAGATGCAGCCGGCATCCCCACCAGCTCCCTGCTTTCCCAGCCCAAAGTTCTCAACCCACAGCACTGAGCTGAGGCAGGACACAACTCTGAGTCCAGCACAGTACACAACAATACAACAACAGGCACTACCTTTCCCCGTAACATCCGCGGTCCCTAGGGTGCCCCTGCCAGCGTGACCACCAGGCAGCAAACCACCCTGGTTAAAGACGGGACACAGCCCACGCCAGGCCTCCAGCCTGGGTGCCGTCCATGGGGCTGACCCTGCCACCCTTTCTGCATTCCCGTAGGCTCAAGTGCATTGAGTATCCCCGAGAGACGCCAACCTGCCCTTCTGGCAGGTGGCACATCCCTGAAAATCCGCATCTCCCAGGTGTTTCAAAAACTGCTCCGCAGCAAGGCACAGATGCCAGCTCAGACACAGACACAACTTGTTTTCCCTCTGTAAGATGCAGACTGTGGCGAAACCATCCCTTCAGCCCCTTCCTGCAGGCAGTACTGTCCCATAACGAAAATACCGCTGCTCCCTAGAGACCCCCTGCCCTGCAGCATCCTTTCTCTCCCCCTCGCAACTCTGCAGCCAGAGCACTTTGAGCTACTGGTCACAGCTCCTGCTGCAGCTCACTTGGCAGAGAGCCCTAACACATCCCCAGGGCCCCACGCCTCTGCCCCCTCCATCTCCCTGTGCATCCCTCCTCCTCCTCCTATTCACAGCTCAGCATTTGCAAACTACTCCTCCGGTTTTGTTCTCTCCAGCCCCGAGCTCCCTATTTAATTTGGCACCCTGAGCATCCCTATTTCATCGGGCAGTCGGCTCCCCCGCCCCGCGGAGCTGCGGTGCCTGGCTGACAGGAGGAAGACTTCATTCCCACCCATGTGCACTGCACCGAAAATGGTTTCCCGCCCTAGGAGAGAGGACTGAATGGAAGATCATCTGTGCTTGTCAAGGAATAGTAAACTTAATTATTAGCTGAGCGTGTTTACAGGGGAATGTGTGGGAAGGGAAACAACCAGCTTAATTAGAAATCAATGAAGTTCTGCCTTTTAATTGAAGGCACTTTAAGCAGGGTGGGGCTTGTGAGAGCTAAGAGCCCTCATCCTGCACTCTGGCTGCTGGAGTGCAGCAGCCTGGGGTCAGAGGGATGCAGCTGTCCCTGCTTTTTTGGGGTCTGCTCTCACTAAGTCCTGCCCTGGGAGAAGTGCCTGGAGCAAGGCTGCCTGATGGGGTACTGCAGGGACCTGCATGCCCAGAGCAGCTCCGCTGCCTCCTGCCCAGGGCCTCCTGCTGTTCAGGCTGCTGTGCTGCTTTGGATCTGTGCTCCCAGCGTGGCAGGCCCTGCACAAATCTCAGAAGATTTCTCTTCCTCGCTTGGCACAGAGCAGCCTGTTATTTTACGCTGACTAGCTGCAGAGCGAACAACTCGGAGGTCACAAACCTTATTTCACAGCTAAACTGATCCTATCCTCACAAGCGGGTGGCAGCTGCAGCTGCATCTCTGGCCACCTGAGTTGCCTTGCCTGGCTCAGGGATGATGTGACCCCTCTCTAAAGGAGCTGAGGGCAGAATGGCACCCTGCAAATGCTGGGGACAGCTGCTTGCTATGTCGCCCTCGGTGTGGTTTGCAGGGGACGTTGCAGTGGAGCAGCACAGCATGTCCCCGTGCCTGAGCCCACACCTCGGGGAGAGCGGTCCCCTCCTGCCACCCACATGCTACAGGGCCGTGTGTGCTCGAGCACAAAACAAACTTCAGAGGAGTTCCCTGTGTGGGATAATAGCAGCGCCTGGGCTGGTAATTGAAAATTATTTATTCATGACCAGATAAGAGTCAGTCACATTTTCTGCCAAATTTACCCATAATGTTTATGCCCCATTTTCAAGCTCTGTAAATTTTATGCTGAAGCTGATGCACTGTGGCACTAAAGCAGATAAGAGATGTTTTATTCTGGCAGTGCTTGCTTCTCATTAACTTAAGGAGCACAGTAATGTCCTGAACAGTCATTTATTGCAGCTTTGCTGAGTGGTTCCTGTCCCTCCCCTTTGATGCCCTGTGCCCCAAAGCAGCCGGGCACCTCTCCTCAGCTCGAGAGCTGTGCTCTGCTCCTGGTCCCGCTCACAAGCTCCAGATGGCATCACTGACAGCAAGAGGACTGGAGCGGAACGTGGCTGCCAGGCCCCTCTTCCCCAGAGCCCTTGAGCACCAGCCTCTTTGCACACCTGCCTGGGGACATGAAGTGCCAGGGGAGATCACACCCTAGGGATGGCTGCTTGGAGCTCTGGGCTGGGACAGAACAAGCCACGGCGCTGCTCTGGGAGACCTCGCTCTGCCGGGCTATTGGGGATAGCCCAGGGTAAGAGAAATCCTGCTTTAACACTTCTCTGGTGCAACACAACCCGGCTGGGACACGCCACGCTCGCAGCTTCAGGAAAGCTAATCTACAATGTGTGTTTCTGAACTGCCACCAAATGATTCCGAAACTGATTGTAAAGCTTTGAAGGCAGCTAAATTGCACAATCCAGCCATTTCTATCCTTTATGCGCCTCTCGCTTTGTGAAAACATGAAAAAGGGAGGATGATTTGGACCATCAAGCCAGCTGAAATTGCAGACCATAAAAGCTGATGCTCTTTAAAGATTTTTTTCCCCCTGCAGCTCAGGAGCCCTTTAAAGCAGTGTCACCCCTACAGGGCTGCAAAGCTGCTGCTGGTCCCGGTCAGCTTATCTACACACAGCACTGCTGAGGGGGACTTGGGGAGCTCGACTGGGAAGGTGGCAGGCAGGCTCTGCACCGGGCATCTCGCCATGAGGCCCTGCTGCCCACCCCAGGCGCCACAGCTGGAGAGACAGTCCTGTGCCTGCGCCGAAGCCCCTGAGCAAGGGGACTTTCAAGCAAGGTCACCCGTGGGTAACACTGTGACACAATGTGACTGCCTGGAGCAGTGCTGTTCCACAGCGTGTGAACATCAGCAGGCTGCAGTGCTGCAGGGACCCAAGGGGTTGCATCAGACGAGGTTTGGAGGCTCTGGAGCGGAGTAAACTGTAAAACAGTGACTCATGCTGAAAGCTGGGAGCAATGGGCAGTGACCGGGATCTTCCTTGGTCCCAAAGGGTGTGCTCCTGAGTGAGCTCTAGCCATCACCAAAGGGGCATGAGGAAAAGCAGAGCAGGAAGGTGGCTGAAAGCCATCCTGCCTTGGAAGATGCTGGAGAAGCCAACAAAAAAAAAACCCCAGAGAAAATAATCTCCTGCAAGTTCCACATCCCAGCTCCCCACCAGGGCCCTCCTGTGAGTGCGTGCCCTGAGGCACCTACAGGGTCCAGCAAACACATCCAGGGAAGCCCCTGCTGTGCAGGGCTCGTTCGACTCAGGAGTGGTCAGGCTTCCCCACTGCCTCCCCTGGCAACCTGCCCCTCCCATAGTGCCTGAGAAAACTGCCCATTTCTCATTAGTGCTGGGGATGTGCCAAAGAGCCAGCAAGGCATGGGCAGGCAGTGTCGGGGAAGGAATGCTGGCATCTGGGTCCAGTCGGGTCAGCCTAGAGCCCCTGGGCAGCACGCCCGGTCAGGCAGGCTGCCTGCAGCTTCTGCGAGGGCTCTGGTCACCCCCTGCCCATGACAGGGATTCACAGTGCCCATCCTGTCACCAAAAGCCTGACCACACACACCATGTTTGGGACAGAAACCAATACTGCAGGAGGTAACTGCAGGATGACATGACAGGGAGCGTGCTGGGGGGAGATAACGCACGGCTCAGCAGCACAGGCGTCTCAGGCAAAGACAAGTGCCTGTGGGGTCAAAGGAAACCCATTATCTTCGAGAAACACGCACCTTGGAGTGCCCTCCCATAACTAAGCAGCCCAGAAGTTAAGTGAGTCAGGACTCCGGGCATGGATTTACTTGGCAACCTAAAAGGGCTTTTCCTTGTACTTCAAATATATGCTCCATCACTGAAATGTGATGCACGAAAAAGTCCCCATATAACCCCCAGCTGCAGAGAGCAGTTGATCAGCAGTTTCTGATCTTGCTTAGCCCATGTGCCAAGCCCTGAGCTGCAGGATGGGTCAGGTTAATCTACCTCCCTGTTTGGGCTGGGGTGGGTGACGGCAGCCATCGGACAGAGCAGGCAGGGCTGCGTGTGGGAAGCACAGTGCAAAGCCGGGGTTGCATTTCTAGAGGCAGCTCGTCTCCAAGAAACACTACTTTTCCCTGCAGGCTGTAGGGCATTTGTAGAGCCGGGGAAGCCCATGAACAAAGCCTATTTTTGTACATGCAGGAAAAGCAGATCTGTTTTGCCACAGTGATCGGTTGTTCCAGCTGCTTCCTCCCAGCCAGCGTGGGCTAGGACACCCCTGCGAGGATTTTGGTGCTAAAGCTTTGAAACGGAGGGAGAGCATGGGGGCAAAAGTTTTAACTAAACCCAAACTTGACAGTTTCTGCTTCTCAAGAACGAGCTTATTGGGCTAAAAATAACCAGTGCTTCACAGCTTGAGCACACAGCCCCTTCTCCTGGTGTTGGCATGGCAACACTAAAATATTCTGCAAGTACAAATGCTCACCGCTAAAATTTTACTTTTAGGAACAAACTGAATCACGAGAGGCAGAAGCTGCCTCCTGCTTGGGCAGGCTTTGCCCGAAGGGTGTATCTGGGCACGGGAGCACTTCGGTCACAGCTTATGAACTCCCACTCCAGGGACTGAGTAAGAACCGCTGTCACGAGACACCATCAGCATCATCCGCAGGCAAGGGCTCCTGCTCCTTCCTCTCCACCTCGTGCCTTCCCCACGGTTTGCAGGCAGCTTTGCATTTATTACATCAGAATATCTAATCTTGGCAAGTATGAGCTGATCGTTTATACATGTTGTCATTGGACAAGGCACAAATTAGTCTTGTTATTGCAATGAGACCCCATCAGCCATTCCCCTGCATCACCAGAGACACCAGGGCCCTGCCAGGCTGCAGGATGCTGCTGATACCACCTACCCATTGCAGCTTCTCAGCTTCTGGGACGCAGCCCCCAGGCTTTCAGGGACTGTCAACACTCCCCATCTCAGAGCTTTCCTTTCTCCCTTTGGGCGCGAGTGATGTGGGCAGGGAAACGATGAGTGTGCATGCAGACACGCAGGCAAGACAGGGGTTAACGAGCAGCACAGTGACAGGAGGTTTTGCCACCCTTTTGCCCCGCAGGGATATGCTTACAAGGCACTTGTTGCTGGATTGCCTGCAGCAGTGAGCCACACCACTGGACCTGCCTCTCCCTGGATGCCCTTACACTGTGAAGTGTTCCCATCCCTCTTTTCTGCCCCCCCCAGCTCCAGAAAAGAGAGGAAGCACACACTGTACCCTGGACTTCTCCTCCAGCCTGGTCATCATGACTATAGTTGCTGTTCTCTGTTCCCACACCATCCTCCAGAAGTCGCTGAGGGTTTCTGGCAGAGGGCCCTGCGTGGCGATGTAGGCGTTCTGCTTCCGATACCCATCAATGTAATTGGCATTGATGTAATCACTGCCTGGGACCCCTGCGGAGAGAGAGAGGGAGAAGCGTTACTCCAGGGGCAGCCCACGACCCTGTGCCTGTTGCTCTGCTGGGCCCTGCAGGCAGGGGAAGAGGCTGTCATGTTCACAAGGCTCTTGACAACTCTCCTTTACAGGGTGATGCCAGAATCTCTCCCAGGGATCCTGCAAAGGACAGGGATGGTGCCTGAACAAAGAAGAACCCTTTCTAACTCCCACATTAACACAACAAGCAGGCAGCACCAAAGCAGAGAGACAGATGCCACCCGCACACAAAGGGAAATTTACAGGCAGGAATATTAAGGAGCTCGTTTGGCCCCAAGCAACTGATTGAAATAATTGTCTTAAATTCACCAGCTATTTGTTATGGTCCCACAGCACCTTTTAAAGAAGAGGCTGCTTGTCTCTGTTAGTAGGGGATGTCAGGCAGGGATGTCCTTCCATCCCTCCTGCAGGGACAAGTACCCCAGAGGATCCACAGACCTTCCTCCCACCACCACTGAATCCCTCCTCAGTGTCAGACCCCCTCTGCTGCCTGCTGGCAGGGGCTGCCACTCTGCCCCCACCACTTTAAGGAAAGGACTTTCTTGCAAAGGCCTTTAAAATGCAAACACACAGTTACTAAAATAAATGTGCCAAAGCAGGGGCCTGGGGCTGTGTTTCCAAACTCTGCTCAGCATGGGCTGCCCGGGCTGCAGGGAGGGAAAGCAGCAGGAATCTCCTTGTCTCCCAAGGAGAGCGCATCTGCATTTCATTAGAGGAAGGAAATAAAGCTGGGGGTCTCCCCCTCACCCTTTTGTCCTGGGGAATTTTCTACAGGTCCCAGCAGCCTCCAGCAGAAACAAAGTGCTGGTGGCTCTGGGGGAGCAGCAGCAGCTGGAGTGCAGCACCCGGCTCCCTTGGCATGGGCGGCGGGGACCTGGCAGGGTGCTTCGGGAACGGTTCCCAGGAAGACACAGACACCACTTACAGCAACTGAGTCAGGCTGGAAAACAGGGATTCCCCCAGGTGCTCACCACACAGCTCTCTAACAGGGTTTTTGTCCATGATCAGGCATGCCAGGCCTTCGCATAGCTGCTGCTGCTGCTTAACAGGCCTTGCTGTGAGGGACTGTTTGGACCCCCTCCTCCTCCGGCAGAGGATGAGTGGTGCATTAGCATTAGAAAAGACTCTTCCATCCCAAGAAAAAGGACACTAGTGACTGCAGGGCCACCTGTAATGAAAAGCCAGGGCCCATTCGCTTCCCCAAGCAGGGGTGCATTGAATTAGCTGCATCTTCCTCATCCTCTGTGAGTGGGCTCAGTTCTGGTGTGCAGAGCTGGGTGCTGATTTATAAAACAGTGGGAATGGGTGAGCCAGGGCTTTGGTACCTGGGCTCCAGCTCCTCTGTGTGCAAGGGAACTGCAAAGCAGGCACTAAAAGCATGTATTAGCCCAGCCTCCAGAGATGTGGGGCTGGTTCTTGGAACCATGTGGGTCAGTGCTATGAACGCCGGGGCCTGATGCATCTCCCATGGAGCACAGGGACATGTGGAGCCTGATGTCCCAGGGGAAGGGGCACCCCTCATCCTGTGCAGCTCTGGGCACTTACTTGGGAGCAAACACCAACAAGTCGCAGAGGAAGATACCGGCCCTGCAGTCGTGTCGGGACAGAGGGTGGTAGGGCTAACAGTGCCATGTCCCACCATGTGCCGAGGAAGACAGCTGAAGTCACAGCGCGGCCAGCAGTGAGAAGGGAGGCTGCCGGGACAGACATCTCTGCTGGCACCAGCACTAGCAAGAAGCAACCACATGGGGCACGCTGCTCTGAGGACACTGGGAAAGCAGGGGCAGCTCTGCAGAGCCCTTCATCTCTTCCTGCCAGCTAGAACACACATTTGCTCATGCTGATGCTGGATACGTTTCTTGGTGTTTGCTCCTGCTCGACTGAGAACAGGGAAAAAGATGGTCCCCTGCTACAGCCAGGTTCAGCCATTTGCTGGGGTGCCCACCCCGGAGTCACTCTTACCATCGATGGAGGTCAGGATGACCCGTGAGTGGTCATAGGCGATCACGTTTGCATAGCGGTTTTTTGGTTTATTCACTTCCAGGTTGGAGTTCTCCCAGGTGAACTGCTGCCCCGGATCAATGGACTGTGGAGAGAAAGAGAGGGAGGGAGTCAGGAGCGGTTACAGCACAGCGGGACGCTGCAGCACACGTGCATTTCAGTCAGGAAATCTGCATCTCCCTGCACACCTCTCCCTGGGCCAGATGCAGTTTCTGCCGGTGTCCCCAGCAGCAGTGTCAAGCCAGACCATACCGAAACCCAGTCCCCAGTGGGACCTGCCTCCTGTGACCTGCAGGCAAAGCAGCCCCTTGCTAGGGCAGCCTCGCTGCATGCTCATCCTTTCCTCTGGAGCTACCCCTCAGCAGAAATTGGGTCTTGTGCCAGGGCTCCACAGAGCCCTGACTGTGCAGTTCTTGACCTAGCAGTTTTATTAGCTGTTGAACTGCAGTTTCCTGAAATATAGCAAGCCCTGGGTGTCTTGTGCCCCAGGAGCTTTGGGTATTAGTGTCCTGCAAGACAGCCTATGAGCTTTTGCCAGGGAACAGTCATGAAAATTGATAGGTTACTATCCACTGCTCCAGCTACTTATGCAATGTAAACATCTCTCGTTTGAGTTAATAGAGTGACAAGGAACTATAAACCTGGAGAAAAGACGTGGTTATAAATCTTGGCCAAAGGCCCGCATGCTGTGCAACTGCCTGAAAAGCACACATCCCGATCCCACCTGCGTCCTGGCCTCGCGCACCCAATGCTTCTCCCATGAGCCATGTGCTGGTGTACCTGGTGCGTGGCTCCTCCATGGCCAGGCAGCCCCTTCCCAAAGCCTTTCCTGTCATCTTTGTCCATGCACAAAACAAGGTTAAAAAGGACCATCCCCAAAGCACTCCTCTGAGATGGAATGGGATCTCTTTGTCTGAGAGATACGTGAAGCACCCAGATAAGACAGCTGCCTCATGCAGGGAGTTGGTCTGCACACGCAGCCCTGGGCAAGCCCGGGGCAGGCAGCTAGAGCAGAAATCAGTCATCCCATGAACCCCCTTCCCCCTGAAATTACCACAGTCAAAGCCTTTTTAAAATCATGCTCCAGCTCAGGGTCCCCAAAGCTTTGCTGGCCCACCGGCAAAAATAATGAGCAAACAGGCCAGGGGAAGCACTGCATGTTATTCTCTCTGCAGGCATATGTGTCCATCGCTTGGCAGAGAGCCATGTCAGAAGGTTTCTCAGGCAGTAAAATGCCCGTGAGTCTGTCAGCTCTGGATCAGCTGTGAGCAAAAGGCTGAGCCGGGAAGCACAGCTCCCTGACTGGGCTGACCTGGATGGCCCTCACGGTCCCTCTGCTCAGCCCCATCAACCACTGTCTGTGCACAAGGTGACACCCATCGCTGTCCCCTACTCTCCCACACTGTTGAGCAGGCACTTCCCAAGCAGCCAGCAGTGGGTGCAGGTACCCAGCTCAGGTATGGAGCACAGGCACTGCCTGCATCGCTGCACCAGCCCTGAGGGCTTTGTGGCACGTGCAGGGCACGGGCCAGCGCTGTGCCAGGCAGCAGTAGCCCATCCCCATGCGTGGCTCATGCCACCAGCCCTCCCTGCAGCAGCAGGCTGCCCGCAGGCACAGAGGCCAGCGCTGACGAAAATGTGCAGGAGGATGTGACATCACAGCAATGCTAATAGGTAGTTTGGGAAATGTAGGATGTAAATAGACATTTCCTACAGAAAACATGTAATTTTCTGTTATCAGCGTAATAAGCAGGCAGCAGCAGCACTCGGAGGCGCTGCGGCAGGGATGGTGGGAGTGGAGAACGCAAGCACCGCTCCTGGCTGGAAACCCACTGGCCTGGCTGCCACGGCCCCTGCACGCTCCTCTGCCCAGGCACAGAGACGTTCCAGCGCAGCTCACGGCTCTCTGGGTAAGAGAGAACTTCATTTCGTTCAGGCACCTATATTTTGTTTTCAGGATAGGCTGCTCACTGAATCAGCTCTTTGGATGCTCTCCTCCCTCAGCTATGTGGCAGGGATGACTGCTGCCCACCTAATGGTGGGGCTGAACTGGAAAAGGGCAATAGAAATGATCAAAGGCATGAAAAAGTAAGGAACAAAATGTGTAAGGACTTTTCTGTTAGAGTAGAGATGAGTGAGAGGGGTTTTGAGACCAGTTTAGTCAATCCGGAGCACACTGAAAGAGAAGCACAAAGAGACAAACTAAGGAGGAAAATCCACCAATGCCTATTAAAGACATAAATAACACTTCTTTTTCAAAAAGGTGGCCTTAGTCTGCACAGACAGCCCACGCAGAGAGCTGGCTAGCTGATGGTGGAGCCGAGACCGGCTCTGAAGGTAAAAGTGAGCGTTTTCTTGCTGCTGAGGAGCAACACAAGAAAGCAACAGCCCTGCTTGCACCCTGTGAACACTCGCTCAGTGCTGGGCACAGGTGGGTGCTGGAGCGAGTCCTCCCTTTGGAGCAGAGGCAGGGAGAGCTCAATGCAGTTGTTTGTGCTCAATCTACGCTGCAAATCACTGCCAAAAGGCTGCAGGGCTGCCCAAGCTGTGGGGTGTAGTGTGCTTTGCACAGCAAGTCTGCGTCCTGCCACAGCGGTGGAAAGAGTTATTTCCTGGGGGAGACAAGGCTGCCAAGAGCCCCCAGAACTGAGGAGGAGCATCAAGGTGTTGCCATTAGGGTTAATTGCTTTGATGTGCAATGAGGATGTGCAGAAATGGTCTAATCATCAGCAGCCTCTTAAGAGGGCAAACAGGTGAGAAAGTCAGAAGTAATACAGCACCTGAGTGCAAAGAGGCTCTAATTAAATACTCCTGCAAATTAGTGACTCATTTAGAAGTAAAATGATTTAATTTAAACTCTGGTGATGAATTAATGTACACCTGTTCCCCCCTTTAAGGCAAACAAATGAGTAAATAAATGGGAGGATGATGGGCTGCTTGGAGAGCAGTTGAAGCCCTTACACGGAGTGGTGGTTGGCAAGTCTTGTCCCATCTCCATATGATGCTCTGCAGCCCCTGACTACGGCAGCACTGCCTTGTCTCCCCACCTTGGTCCACAACTGCTTGGGCACTGGGAGTCTGCTCTTGTTCCTTTCTGGGGCTCATGGGAATCACTGCTTCATCCCAAAACTTGATCAGAGTGACACTTTCAACTCATTCTTCCTAGAAAGCAGAAGGGCTGGGAAATTGGAAGGAAATGAGCCAGGAACAAACTTAAAAGCACCATGACTTTTAGTTTTGCTTTGCTTTAAAGTGACAGGGGAGATGTTGTAAGACAGCAAGTGCAAATTAAGAAAAAGCCCAATTAGTAAAACTCCTCCTTCCCAGCATGGAAGTGCAAGGAGCAATCTCTCCAAAGCAGCTCAGGGATCCCTGCTGCTACTGCTATCAACATAAAGTCAGAGCCAGACCATTGAAACGGGATTAGTAAAAGGCTCTTTCCTCGACAGACTCGAGAGCACTTTACAAATGCCTTGAAAACATCCCTGGGTGCCAGTTTCTCTCTCAGATACAGTCCACCTTGGGTTTGCTGCTTCCCTTCCTCAGTGCAGCTCCAAAATCTCTCTGCATGCAGAGTCCCTGCAGCTGCCTCTGCTGCTGGCCGGCATGGGCAGGCAGAGCTGCAGGGCAGCACAGGGGCTTGGCTGGCCCTGGCTGCAGCAGCCAAGGAGCTGGGCGGCCAGGGCCCCGTGCTGCTCAGCAGCCCAGGAGGCTGCACAAGTGCATGGGGAGGGGAAGGTGCTCGGGCTGTGAGTGCTTCCCGGCCTCCTGTGAAATCAACCACATTAGCACAGGCATTGACCACTGTCAATCTGCGCTGCGTCTCAGATGAGGACATAATGCGCTCCTGAATCAATCGCTGGCAGCGCTTCAGCCTTATTATTCTTATTACCGGAACGTGAGTGCTGCGTACCTGCCAGGCAGCTTCCCGATTAGCCCATTAAACCTACAACACGCGGCTCCCTGGGTGCTACCTGGACCCCGGGTCCAGCACCTCCTGGGCTCCCTCGTCCCAGGGACCCAAGCACCTCTCCCGCTGCCTAAGTGGCTTTGCCAGGGCTGCAGGCATGGCAGATGCAATGTCCTTGGTGGCTTTAAGGGAAATGCAAGCAAACAAGGGGTTTGGGCAGGCCAGCAGTGTTTCCGTCCATACAAAACTGTGGGGAAGGGGCTGCAGCCTCCCCACTGCGCTAGGAAGCAGGAGTACAGTCAAATCTCATGCACAACCTAAAGATCATCAAGGACTAATGTTCCAGGCAGCGGCATGCTGCCTGGCTCTCATCACCTCCAGCCTGCTCTGCTCCCAGGGGTTGTCCACTGGAGGGACATGCTGAAGGGACGGGGCATGAGGGGCAATGGCCACAAGTTGGAGTTTGGACATAAGGAAAAAATTTTCCCCTGGGAAGGTGGTGCAGGATCTAGCCCAGAAATGGCAGCAGCCACAAGAGAGCAGGAACCAGCCCTGGTTCGAGCCAGTCTGTCCCGTGTTTGGTAATAGCAACAAAGGGGACAGCAGCGCTTGGCTTGCTGCATCCCACAGTGAAACTGCAAGATGCGGTGCGTGTGTGCACACTTGTTTGTACCAGTGCGGGTACCCCCCATCCGAGGGCAGGATCCTGCCCCACGTCCACAGGCTGCAGCATGGGAAGGTGGCCCACAGGAGGAGCTCTAACACAGCTGCAGCACCCGCCACAGCCAGCAGATAAATAATTAAGGGACTCAGCCTCCCTTCTACTTATTTAATTCCATTAATCCCACACTGTAAATTCACTGTAGCTTTCACTCTACACTAAAAATGAAATACTCTCCTGGTGCGGCCGGGCCAGGAGCTGCTGCCAGACCCTTGCACTCTGCTCCCCCCAGCTCTGCTGCAGCCCGGGAGAGCGTGGTGGGGCTGTGCTATGCCCTACGCCAGAGCAGCCGGCAGCAGAGTTAAATGTGCCTGCAGCCGGCTCAGCTCCCAGCACCTGCAGTTCAACCTCTCCTGTCGCACCAGGGGTACCAGCAGGTCCAGTTGGGATTGCTCCCCGCCCGTCAGGGGTAAGGGCTAACCCGCAGGTCGGGAGCCTGCTATCGCTGCAGCCAGCGCACAGCTCTCTCCATGCTGGCTTTGTTGCACGGGCTACTCGGCCACGTGGGCTGGCAAACTGGTGTGAGCAACATTATTTGTTCTCTGACCTGCGGGAATGGAGGCCAGACGGCTCCGAGAAATCCCTGCCACCCTCCCTGCTCCCTTCCCAGGCATGTGGGGAGGTGCTGACAGGTCTTGTTTTGTGTCACCTGTGTCTAGGTTACCTTGCTATTGCTTGTACAACCAAGGCAAGCGCCAGACTGGTGGCTCTGGGCAGCTGGCCTCAGTGGTTAAAAGTGCTGTTAAATATTTGCTCTCTGCCTGGGGTGCCACTGCTCCTGGAATGTGAGCCATCTATAAACAGCCCTGCACCACAGGGAGATGTTAGGCTGCTACACTGCTCTGCAAAAACACTTAAAATGCAACAATTCCAAAGCACAACCAAACAGCAAATGGGCCTTGGGGGTTCATCTCTGATGCCTTCATCCCTTGGCTCTCCCTGCTCAGCTGTGCTATGCCCAGTCTGGCAGCACTATCATGCCATAGGGAAACAGGGTCAGGGCCTCCATCTTTCGAAGTGCTGGGTCACCACTCAGCTCTGCGTAGGTCTGGGGCTCACACAGTCCCATGGTGAGTACTGGGACTCTATCATCGCTTAATGACTGCAATTGCACAGAATTTGGCGAGCTGTGGTTCCCTGCCTCTCCCTGTGCCGGGAAGCACAAGCTCCCACAGGAGCTGCACAGCCTGCTCCCCTCCCACCTCCGCTATTTCTGCATCCACTCTGCAGATTCCCTTACTCAGCAGGGCATGGCGTGCCCATCCTGCCCTCCAGCCCTCCCACCACAGGCCCCAAAGAGAGCTGTTGCCATGCCAAGCCTGCACCCACAGGGACCAGGATGAGAGCAAACCCCTCACTGCAGCAATCCTGCACAGGTAGCTGCCGTTCTCTGCAAACTCAACCCAGGATTTTTCCCACTGGCATCTCAAATGGGAAATGACTGTACTGATCCCCACGTGCCAACAAGAGGCAACCACTCCTGCTTCTACTAGGGTCTATCCTAGTATCAAACACCATATGAGCCTGTCATGTTCAGTAATTTCTAGCTGATGAGGAGTCAAATGCAGCAGAATCCAGGGGAAAAAAAATTACATGCAACAATCAGCTACTTAATAGCTGCTTCAACATGAAAAGTACAACTGATTGGTGTTCTCAACCAGCCATGATATTCTAAAGAAAGAGAAATGAGAAGAGGGAGGCTCATGAAAATAGCTAAGAGAATTTACTTAATGCTCATTTTTTCCGAAACAGTTCCCACAGCTCAGTATTACACTGCAGGCTCCAACTGGCGCAGGCCTAGTGCGAGGAAGGGAGTGCACAGACACTGGATCCTGCTGAATCCCCACCGTGCAGCAGAGGCACAGTCTGCCTGTAGCGCAGTGGACAGCCCTGCTTAACATTTCAGCTGGACTTATAACAAAAAGCCCAAGGCAGACAGATATGACTGCACACCTTGGCACCACTGGCAGGACATACATGAACACACAGGTAACAGCACGGGAAGCACATTATTTCTCTAAACATCTCCCAAGTTGCGATGTAATGCTGTAGCTAGTGAAAGCTCAGCTCCTCTCTGGTCTAGACAGCAGTATGCAGAGGGACGGCAAAGCCCTCCACTTGGCATCCTGAAGCAAAAAGGAGCTCTGTGTCTTCCTCAGATACACGCAGCACACCCTTTGAACTAGCTGGAATTCATTCCTTACCTTCTCAGCACAGAGATCTGCTTTCCCTTTCCTGGCATATATAATCCTACCTCGTGGGCAAATGTTCTGATCTCATCTCATAAATCAGTGTAGGTATGCTGCAGGAAGGGGAGGCCACAGGCACAGGCAGATAACAATTCAAACAGAAGTGATAACACATGCAAAGGACACTTCCCAAATTTATTCCCTCTTTAATACTAGCGGGGGGTTTATTTACAAGTCCCCTGCAGCTCAAGAGGGTCTTGCATGTAAGCACAGGAAAACATATATCCTGCCACTGCTGATCTCACGGCTGCAGAGGAACTTTCCCCGACTTCACAAGTTTTCAACCTAATCATCAAGCCCAGAGAGCGGCGAGAGAGGCAAGGCAGCCCTTGTGCAGGTCAGGCCCTTCCCCTCCACGTGTGCACCCCCTCGGCAAGTTGCCCTCAGGGAGGATGGGAATGGGGGGTGCCGGGCTGGGCAGAGAAGTGCAGCGCAGGATGGGGGGGTTCATCCAACGCCCAGTGTGTCCCTGTGTGTGTGAGCAAAGGCAGCATCAGTGGCGGCTGCGGACAGTACCTATCCGGGGGCTCTACTGGAGGTACGGAGGAGGGTGGGAGTGTGATTCAGCAGCACAAGGGAGTTTGCAGCTCAGGATTGCAGGGCACAGGCAGAGATAGCTCCGTGCAGGGAAGGGAGCTGGGACTGCTCCAGGGCAGTGGGACATAAGCAGAGTTTCTGGTGGCAGAGATGCTGAATGGCACAGGCTAATGCCAGCACAGTCCAGCAACAGGCAGGGGGAGAGTAGGTTGGGAAAGCAGGAATGAAAACCCGAATGCGTGTTTCTCAGCAGCGGAGGATGGCGCAGAAAGCAAAGCTTTGAATGCAGATGGAAGTGAAGGGGCACGGGATGCTGTGGACTGAAATACCTCAGCCAACCTGCACGGAGGGCAGCCCTCGCAGAGCAAAACAACAAAGTAAACAGCGACAGCCCAGGCGGGTAGACACGAGCTCCCATTCACTCCTAAGACCGTAACCATGGTGGGAGCACGATGGGCTGCTGCGCGTTCAGCTGCGAGGCCTTTTCCCTATAAAAGCCGTGCTTCAACTGCTCAAGGCGAGTTCCCACCGCTCTGGGGCTGGCAGGGAGAGCTGGCAGGCTCCCAGGCATGGCTCAGGGCCCACGCAGGCGATGCCAGTGCGGGGGAGGCACGGCTCAGCTTTCAAGCCCTCTCCGCTGGGGGTCCTGGCCAGCATCGCTCTGCCCCCACCGCCCTGCATGCTCTCACGCTCACCTCGTACTCCTGGGAGAACTTCAGCCCGTCGTTGGCTTTCAGCCTGTCGATGTTGTCGGCGAGGTCTGTCACGGGGATGGGGGGGTGGTCGCGCATGCCTGCGAGCGAGACAAGGAGGGAGGAAGGAGAGGAAAACGGTTACGGCTCTGCACGGCCGAGGAAGGCTCGACAACAGCATGGCACAGCAAACCCGAAAGGTGGGTGCAAGGCGGACACGTGTGACTATGTGAAGCGCTGGGCGGGATGGATGGGAAGTCGGCGAGATCACACGGCATGCTGCACGCACTCTCAGAGCACACGGTTCGGTGAAACAAAAAAGAAAGGTGATGTGCAGAATGTGCATGACCGGGTGAGCATGCTCGGACAGTACAGCCACCGGGCACACAGAGCAGGCCACGGAGCAGGCAGGGGCTCGGGCAAGCCCCCGGCAGGAACGGGCCGAGGAGACGATGTCAATGTGCTTGCCGGGCTCCCGCACAGGCTGAAGTTGAACACACTGATTCTCTGGCGCGCTCACCGCCAAGGGCTGAGGCTGATCCTCTTGCTTACCCCTAACAACGGCATTAGCCAAAAAGAAACTCACCCAGACCTGCACCAGGGGACACCTCTGTGGTGTATGTGCACAGCTTTTTGGGTAGGCAGATGCTGCCCCAGCCCCTGGGGAGCTAGAGAAAGATGGGAAGGGCCCCACAGAGGAACGGCTGCTCCCCTGGTCGGAGACTGCACAACTTTCCGAGAGCTGAGGAGCAGCTCTGCCCGCAGCTGTGTAACTCAGTGCTTTTCAGTGGTGCTCCAGAGGCAGAGCCAGCTCCAGGGCCCAAAATCCAGCTCCACTGGGCTGGCTCATGCACGGCACCATGTGCAGTGACATGCCCTACAGCAGCTTCTGAGAGGCTGCTGCGAGCTGGGATGCAGCTCAAGCCATGGCAGAAGTCTTGCCCTGCATGGGGATGCACAGCACGGCTCATCCTGGGCACAGCCCAAGCCCTGCTCAGGGGAGAGGCCCAGCAGAGGTGATCCCACAGGTCCCGCACAGGGGACGGGTACTGCGGGGGTGCACATGTGGGATTGGGAGGAACCCTCCTGGGGCCCTAGGATTCAGGGCTCAACCATCGCAGCCTCTTTCTCTGAAGCTGAGATGGTGAACTGGCAGGAAAGTGGCTGTGAAACATCTCATCCAAAGCCTGGCTCATCCAAATCCCAAGGCTCGTGACTCCATCGGCTGCTCTGTGGGTTTCCCAGAAACCCCACGTGGGTAATTATGATTATTAATATGCTGAAGCTGTTGATTCACACCCAGGGAGACAGGCTGGAGCATGGCCAGGAGCTTCTCAATCGCTCAGGAGCCTGAACGCTGCCACAGATGGCAGTGATGGGCCGCTGAGGTGATGGAGCAGTCCCCAGGCTGGGTACGTGCATTTTACACAGTGGTGACAAGTCACTAGGTGATAACACGGAAGTGTTACACCGCGGCCGCTGCACGGCAGGGCTTCTCACACCTCTACCAAAAGCATCTGGCATTGCTGCATATCGGCAAGACCCGATCCAACACACACTCGCCCTTCTATCACTTGACAATACAGAGCTATCCATGGATGGCCTGAGAGCACATGGACAGATGGAGAAGGAAAGATCCCTCTTCTGCCTTGTGCTGAGGTCCTCCTGCAAATGGTCCTCTGTTTGCCACTTCACCCATCAGGATCCCCAAGGTGGTTGAGCAGGCCCACAAAGACGATGCTCTGATTTCTGCACAATTTGCTCATTGGTGCCAGAGCTCCAGAGGCTGTAGCTCAGGAGCAGCCTTTGCAGTGCAGAGCTGTTACTGATGAGCAATTGAATGAAGAGAACAGTGTGGGACCAAGGCCGAAGTGTGGGGCTGGAAGAAAGAGGCTGGAACATAGCCACAGTATGTGCTTATCCCAACATGGTTATGTATGAAGTACGGCAGAGGCATGGACCACAGCAGAGCTGCAGACACTCATCTCTGCTGACAAATACAAAGGGGTCTCTCCAAACTTCAGTTTTGCTGGCCAAAGGAGTGTTGCAGCAACAAAGGAGCTGCAAGCGCAGATGGGGAGAAAGAGGTGGTTGGTATCCCATTATGGTGAACCTAGAAGAACTGCCACAGTGTAGGGCAAGAGAGAGGAGATTTGTACACCCTACCAGGACTTCCACATGCTCTTCCAATGACTCTGGCAAGAGGACAGTAAGCTCTCCACCAGGCTAGAAGGGCTCAGAGGTCTCACAATGCCTGCAGGGCCACAGACTGCAAAGTCCTTGGCTCTGCTCCTGGGGGAAGCACCTATCCTAAGTACTTCTCCCATTCCTGCATGCACACATCTGTACGTCAAGCAGCAGGGAGGACACGCTTTTAATGTTGTTTCAGAGCGACCTTGAAGCTCACAAGACAAGAGATAAAGGGGCAGTTACACCCATAGTCCTGGTACTACTCCATCCAGCCTGCTAGAGCAGTAAGTCCCTCTGCTCTGTGCCTGGGGCTCTGGTGCCAACACCACTAAGCAGACCAACTGCACGGCAGTTCAGAGAAGATCAGCATCCCTTGGCATCTGTTCTGCCTAACTCTATGGCACAGGCGACCTAGCCTAGGGAAGCCAGTTTGCCTGAGGTAGGAGGAGAGTGTGTTCAACCACTGGGCTGCAGAGCACCCTTCAATTTGTCCATTAGGGGTTTTTAGCTGGCCACCTCCTCCAGAATGGCCAAGGTTATCTGTCCACATGCAGGGCCAGCTGCAGGCCTGCTGCCACAGCAGAGCCTGGCATGCCACTGCGAGGGGGCAGGAGGCCTGGGAGCAGGTGAAGGGCTGCTGCAGGAGCCTCCTGGCAGCCCAGCACCCTGGGCCTTCCTTTCTGCACTGTGCTGCGGTGAGCTGCTGTAGTGCCGTGCAAACAGTACCCGAGCTTGGCCCCACACATCATGTCAGGAAGTGAAATCACTGCCGTTCTACAGTCTGCTGTGAGTGAGGGTGACCTTCATGACATTGAAACAAAAATTACAGAGACGAGAGAGAGAGGGAAAGAAAAAGCAAAAGGTGTCAAAAGAGAAATACAGGAGTTAAAACTAACTTGAGATATTCGGGCAACTGGGGACACTGGCACCTGCAAAGAAAAGAAACGGGGCAAGAACAGAAATCCCATTAGCCTTTAGTCATCACCGCAGAGGTTCAGAAATGGAAAGACAAAGAGATGAAGATGCAAAGGAAAGCACCATCTGCCACAGCCCCAGGAGCCTCCCTCCTGCACAGGACCAGCTGCCTGGCCCCGGGGGCTGCTGTGCAGCTGGCCGTTACACCCCGGGCTTTTGGCTCTGGCCAGCGCCATCCCCTGACGCTGACAAACACGTGGAGTGGAGGTACCTGCAGGGGAGTGATCGCACAGGTCTTCATCTGACACCAAGAGCTACACTTCTCACTGCACACCACTGTCCCCGGCCCTGTGCCCAAGGGAAGCCAGCAAGGGCAGGTGGACAGCAGGTACAGGGGACATCTGTGCTGCTCGGTAGCCAGGAGGACTGCACTCAGCCCCAGCAACCTCTGCTCAGTGCCCCCGAGCCTCTAGCTCACTCGCAGCTCATCAGCAGCGCAACTCAACCTCATTTCATGGCGTATTGGGACACTGCCCAGTCCTGTATCCTCTCAGCGACTTGGCACAGCGGTATGTTAGTACAGGGAGGCCGACAGCGGGGGAAATAACCCTTGTCTGAAGTAAAAACCACAAAAATGAGAAAGCTTAATATTTAATAACAGTAGCCCAATTAATTATGCATTAAACAAGTTTTCCCTGCTCAGCACACTCCAGCAGGGAGACCAGCTACTGAAGCGTGCAGGGCCGGTGGCCAGCACCTCTTGTCAATGCATCCACGCAGCACTGCCTCGACCTCGTGCGGGTGACAGGGGCAACAGCATGGGCCCAGTGGGCTTGGTGGTTTTCATGCTTCCTCATTAATGAGGACAAGCTCGTCAGGAGCTGGAACACTCACTTCTAGCTGCATGACACCCACTTCCACTCTGCAGAGCCTCACAAGTGATGCAGGGGGAAGGAGGGGAGGAGGACACGGTGCTGTCACTTGGTGGGGGAGCTTTGGCTAGCAGCATCCCAGGGCACTGCTACTGTCTTGAGTGAACTGGGCACTTTGGGTTGTTTTTGCCTCTCCAGAGAGCTCTGCAAACTTACTGAATGAGCCAGCGTCTTTGGCTTACCCTTAGGCACAGGCAGGAAAAGAAAATTTCCCAGGCCCCTCTTCTCTCTGATAGCAGCTCTTGACCCTTCCTACAGCTCTAGCAAGGGACACTCTTGCTGCAAACTCCCTGATCTCGTTGGAGATGGGAGTAGGCGCAAGCCTGACCTGTCACATTCCCCTGTGCAATGTAAACCATAAGCATACAGCAAAGATGGCTCTTGTGTCCCTGGGCAGTGGAGACATGTCACACAGACCTGTCCCCATGTACAGGTGTCCTGGAGCAGCCCTGTTCAACATCTTGCTCCTCCTCAAGAAGCTGCATGCTGTTGCTGACTGTGTGCGACCCCCTCCCCTAGTGCTGCCCCCAGTGATCTGCCTGTTGAGATGTTCCTCCTCTAGCGCAGGTGCCTCCCTTGCTCCCCACAGCGTTTTCCTCCCATGCTGCAATACCATGCTGGTCTGTGTTGCGGCCAATTAATGTACCAGGTCTGCTGGCAACTGCCAGGCTGTCGGCTGCATCCTACCTGTGAGATCTGCCATCGGTCCTGCCTGGGAGATGCACTAACTAAGGACCTCTGACAGCTGCTCTGGCACAGAGGGAGATGTGCCGGTGAAGCCCACCCCAGGCCTGAGCCAGACCGCTGTCAGCAGCAACAGGAAAGGCTCCTCTAACCCTCCCTCGCAGACACAGCAGCTTTACATCAGGAAATGGTCCCTTCAAAACTCTCCTGTTAGATAAAAGCTCTTAGATGAATGAGCAGCAGGAGGAAAAGGAAAGTAGGTTACAGACCAGGAGGAGCTGCAAGTTAGAAGAGAGCTGTATGTACCTCATTTATTGCTGAACTGCTCCCTCCATCACAAAAGCCCAAGCGCTCCCCCACTTCATCTAGAACTTGGACTCTCTGAAAGGCTCTGAATGGGTCAGGGTGAGCCTGTCTCTGATCGCTACAATGACAGGTACTGTGCTTTCGGTGCCATCAGAGATGTACAGACACAAAGCAGCAGCACGAGACCTTTCTGCAGTGCAAAGTACAGTTGTCTCTGCGGGCTGGCAAACAAGCTACACCCCAAGGCACCACAGGCCAGTGCAGGCATGAGGAGATGCTCTGCAGTGAACAGTTGCATGCAGAAAGCAACGGCTTTTACTGAACTATCATCTTCTGTGCTGAGACCACTGTGACCACCAGTGCCCTTCACTGGGCCACAGCACTGGCTGGGGAGCAACGTAGGCTGCAGGTAGCTCTTCTCTTCACCCTTAGCTGAGCAGGGCAGGAGAGTCAGCACACTAAAGATCCCAGGAGGAAGCTGCTGGGACACCCTCAGCACTACAAGGGCTCTCTGTACCTCCTGATCCCCCCAGACACAGCCCCTGTGGCCAGCACTGCACCAGTGGTGCTCAGCGCTGAATCCCAGCCTGGACCAAGCCAGCACAGCACCCGGGAGCAACGCAGGTGTGGGCACTGGTGAGCTCTCCCAGCTCTGTGTGGAGGCTCCTCCTGGCTCAGGACAACTGCAGTGAGCTTCATATAAGGTCTGACACACACCAGGCTGTCCCCGTCCAGGTTCGCCAGCCTTGCGTGCCTGCAGTAACAGGGCCAGGGAGAAGGATTTGCAGACCAGAGAATGGACACCTGGATATCCTTGGTCTAAGCCCCCTCTGTGCCACTGTGACTGAGAAGGTGCAGAGCTGCTGCGGGGGAGGACTGCAACTCCTCCTCTGGCATGGGGAGCTGGTGAAGGGGAACTGGAGGATGTGAGGCACAAGGGGGTTAGAGCTGCTCCCTACCTGGAGTCTGGTAGTTGAGCCGTCTCATCTCGACCGGGTCAGAGGAGTGGGCCAAGAGTGAGTCCTTCAGGCCGATGGAGTGCTCATCCTTGGAAGAGGGGGAGTGTGCCCTTTTCCTATGGACAGAGAGGACAGAAACAAGCAGGTGAGCTCTGGCAGACACTGGCATGAACCACCCTGGGAAGGAGTCTGGGTCGCTGCGTTGCAGATACCCAGCTCCATTCCAGGCTCCCTGGGGCTCTGGGCAAGTCACGTCCTCTTCCGTGCCTCCAATTTCCCATCTATGAAACAGGAAGGATCATACGTAAGCGATGGCAGAGGTTTGATTAGTGAGGCACTTTGAAATGTGATATTCTGTGTAATATTTATTAGGGAAAAAGCAGACAGATGCAAGATGGTGTTTCCTCTTACTCTCTCTAGGAACTACTTTCTGTAGCGGAAGGATATAATAAATTTTTTTTCTTTCAAGTATTAGAAATATTTAAATATAGAATGCTGTAATATAATCGTGTAAAGGCTCTTCAGGGTGTGTTTTATTGGGCCATTAATACATGTCTTGAATGGTTGAAGGCACCCAAGGCGTGTATTAATGGAACAATAAAATACACTGTTGTCTCTTCATGCTATATTTATGCCTAGAGCAATGCCACCACCTCAGGCTCTTGCTAGAATTCACAGGCAAAGCAGGGACAGATCCAATCAAAAAGTGGGCAAGTGAATATTAAGGAAAGTCTAATACTGCAAGAAGGGTTTCTAGCAATTCTTTAAGTCCCACTTCTTGCTCTCTATTACAAATATAGCAGATATACCCATGTAGGAGAGAGGGGTGTTGGGCAGGAGCTGGACAGCAGTACTCTCTTCTGAGTCTGTGCTGACCCTGACGCTTTGCCAACATGCTGAGCATGCAGCAATACACGGAGACTTTGCCTTTTGGCTACAGCCCCAAAATGGATCTTGCCTGATGGCAAACCCCTCTGCTGACCTGATGTTTTCTGGAAAAGAGGGAGCTGCACCACTGCTAGTCTGCACGAATGCTAGCACATTTACCATCCTGCAAATCACAATAGTCGGTCTCTGCTTTCTACCCCCTTGTGAGGCATTTCGAAGCACCCTGAAGGGTTGCCAGGATATGCACAGAGGCAGCTGCATCTCTGGATGGTGGTGACCCTGAGCCACACGTGATCAGAAATGCTCTGCTTAGGCACAGGGTGCTATCACTTCCACAGGGAGCTGTGCGTGCTGGGCTGGCACTAGTGAGAAGCAATTAGGGAAAATTTAGTGCATAAATCACGAGTGAAACCTGCATTCCCACTGTGGCCCAGACTGTGAGCAAGCTCCATCTGCATCCCATGGCTGCATCAAACACAACACTGGAGTTGTTCAATGGGGAGGACCAGCTTGCGAGTCTTACAATACTCTGAGTCATCTCAACATCTCAGAAGCCTTCTAGCTGCCAGGACTGAGACAAAAGAGCTGAAGGACTGAGAGCATCGATAGAAAGAAAGGAAAATACATGGCAAACAAATAAAGCAGTGTTCCTCCTATCAGGAGCACGGTAGGATGTGCCATGTGCTACTGTGTGCCAGTCCCTGAGCCCTTAAGCAAAGCGGCCCAGCTTTTCTGGGGAATGGGCGCAGCACATAATTAATGTTTGTCTCTTTCATTAGCCTAGTCAGGACAACTGCTAAACAAACCTCCAGATCCCACGCTATCCACTGCTATTCAGCTTCAATTCATTCCCATTGTAGATTTGACACTGTGAATATGCTGCACAGATACCTTTGGGAGAAAATGCCTCCAAAGAGAAGCTGGATAGCAAAAAACTGTAGGACAACACAGCATCACTCTGAGCGTGCGGGTGGTGCTGGAAGGGGATATGCTGCTGCTGCATGGGCTAGGACACAGCAGGGACATGAATGCCAGGTCCGAGCACAGTGGGCTGGTGCTGCTTCCTGGTGCTCCACCCACACCAGACTCTGGGACAAAGCAAAGCTGAGCCAAGCTGGGCATAGCATCTATGGGGCCCAGGTACAGAATCCCCCCTGGGGCCATTTTCTCTCCTTAAAGACCAGCAAACACTTTGTTTCTTACTGGTGGTAATTGCCTGGTATTCCCTCGAAGCTTCATCATTACAGACTGCAAGAATGCACCTGCATTCTTGATGGAACAGCTCTCAGTCTGAAGTGACTGAGAAAACAAAGAAACACTTCTAACTGCTGGTGTTGTCATTTTTTTGATTTTTAATTTCATTGCAAAAACAATCTGGGAAGTCTTTATGTTGGAACTGTCTCCCTAAGAGCTGTGAGAGGCTGACAATGGCTGGGAGGCTGATACCTTTGAGGAAACAAAGTCTTTGTAAACCCCCAGGGCTGGCATGCCCCATGCTCCCAAAAACAAAGATGCCCCTTACTAGCTTCAGGCTTGATTTTTAAAAAAGGAAATAGACTTGAAATTTTAGCAAAACAAGATGATAAAATGGATTCCTACCTTTCTTGTTTACTAGATCCAGGGAAGAGCAGAAACAGAAGAAAGGAGATGATCACTGACACAGAAAGGCACTGACTGCACATGCACAGCAGAGCTCCATTTAATCAGACAACAAAGCCAGCTCCCTTCCCCGAGCTACAGAGACATATGTAAATAGAGAGTCCAGGAGGAACAGAACCTCGGAGCTGAGCTGATAGAGAATGACCTACTGTAATTGAACAGGCTACATGAACACATGCAAATGCAACCTGTGGCTCCTCGGGAGGACTAACAATCATCTCACACTACAGTTACAGCTCTAGCAGGACTGCTCTGCTACGCAAGAGCAGGTGGTTGCTTCAGCAGGGAGCACAGAGTGTGGATGGTCCTGATCCGGGAGCCAGGACCGAGAGGCCTGAAGAAGAGAGCTCCTACTCTGATTTCAGCCTGTCACATCCATGCCCTGTTCTCACCACCAAGACCATGTCCCTCAGTCAAAATTCACAGTAGTGGGGGCACCTGCCAGAGATCAAGCAGGCAATTTACACAGAAAACCAGTACTAGAGAAGTCCCCAAGGCTGCAAATCCAAGCTGTGAGACCAGAGAGCAGTCAGACTGGCTTTAGAGACAAAGCTGCTCTCCTCTGTCCCACTGCTCACATGTTTCCAGAACCCACAGCAGCTCTGTGTCCTGGGGCTGATATTAATTACCTTCCGCATACCCTGCCCTTCTGCTCTCTTTATAAAGCAGCCTTCTGCTGTGCCAAGTAGAGACCTTCCTCCTCCGCATGACCACCAAGGACTCTCTATCAGAGCACCCCGTATCTGAAGGCTACAAGGAGGGTCTTGAAGGTGCCACCACCTGTACTGCTCGTGCCATAACTGCTATGTCCTGGACTGGATCTCACCTTTTGAAGAGAAGTATAGCAATGACAATGATGATGATTAATATCACAGCCAGGACGGGTCCCATCACCCACAGCATCTCTGGTTCATCCTGCTGCTTCGCTGAAGCTACTTCCATCACGATCTCATCTGAGTAGGGGCTGGCTGCATATCTCTTCTGAACAGCACCGGTAGGAGAGGGAGAGAAAAGCAGGCATCCATTATGCTAAAGCAACAGCTACATCCCTGAAATGCAGAGGTTTCCCCTTGCCTCTGGCTAGCTGGGAACAGTCATGCTTCTCAAACCCCAGCAGCACACCATGGGATCCTCCCTCCCTCAGCACCAGCGGAGGTCACGCTGTGGAAACAGTCTCTTCCTGGTGTGAAACGTTCCCAGTGCCAGCGACTTCCTGGCTAGCAGACCTGGCCTTGAGGTGCCAAACTGGAGCAGCCCAGCTAGGAGCCACTTGCCAGCCCTGGATTCTCTCGGAGCCAAATCACAAGCTTTTGAATCCCAACCAATTGCACAGTGAGGCTGGCTGATGATTCCTCAGTGGTTTATAATACCTGCTGTGCTGATATCAACACATCTCTCCAGGACAGGGCTATATTAGGAAAACCCCTGCTGGGCTAGGCCGTTTTCTTAAAGGAATGAAACGACAGGAACATTTTCTATCTGATGTCTCAGGCCTGATAAAAAGACCTTGGAAAGGGGCTCATGCTCACAGGTTCCTTTCCAGAGACTTCTGCAATCTGGCAGCCCAGTGATTTATAACCCAAATGGACAGCTTTCTAGCCCCACCAGCAAGACAGGATTAGCAGAGACCCAAACCCTTCCTGCAGAAAAATGACACTGCACCTGGCTTTTTCTGCTGCTGTTGCTAAGGCTTATGGAGCTGTGTTGTCCCTTCACAGCTCAGCCTTGCTGGGTCAGAAGGGTTAAATGCTGCAAAAAAGAAATCCTTTCCCCCTATTAGAGAGGGCCAGAGCTGTATCAGTTCAGTGCCTGTGGCTTTTGAGCAGCACCTGCTGCCCTGCATTAGGGAGCCAGAAACACTCTGCTCCTGCCATAGAAAGTTTCGGTCACTGAAGAGGTGCCTGCGGATCTATAAATCGCCTGCTTTAAGGTCGAGGTTTAAACATGCACTTCATGCCTGTGTGCATGTGAGGGGAAGAAAGGGAAAAATCAAGTGTGCTGGTGTCACGTAAATGCACATCTTGATCTCTCACAGGTGCCCTTGATCCCAGCCAGCCTGGTTTCAAACATGCATGGAGTACAGAAAATGCTCTTATCTGTGACATCCTTCTGGCAGCACGTGCAGGTGCAGCATCCTAGCTGCTTTCCTCAGATTTATCAGCGGTCAGAGATGCCACTGGCTGGAGGGGGAGTGTGGGGGGTGGTTGCTGCTTTGCCCGTGAAACCTTTCAGCCCCATGAGACCCTGTTTCAATGGCCCTGAAATAGGTGCTGGCTCCCAGTTCAGCTCTGTTCCTAGAGAAAGTCTGCACGGGATCACTGCAACCAATCGGCCTATTCCTACGCCCTCTCGTCCAGTTCAAACAACTGGGGGGGGGAGTCAGGGACAGCTCTGTCTGAGCATGGCAGAGACAAGAAGATGCTACATCGGTGGTGAGAGGATGGGGCGGAAGGCCTGGGGCTCTCCTTTGGATGGGCAAGAGGCTACTCTGTGAGGAAGGCACAAAGGCTTTACCTGTGACTACCCAGAAAGGTCAAGCTGCATTAGGTGGGGGGAAGGAGCATGCTGATCTGCGCAGCAAGGTAACACATGTGTCCATCTCCAAAGCTTTGTGCAAGGGGCAAAGATTCATATTTTTGCAGACATGCTTTGGAAATGCCTCCATCCAAGAGAAGACAGAAGCAGAAGAGATCAGAAGGACTGTTATCTCAGTGGCATTTGCAAAGGCAGACTGCGAGGTGCAGGTGCCCTGCTCTCAGAGATGGTGTTTCAACCACACTCCCCTTTGTCTTTGAAGAATGGCGATGTTATGCTCGCCTGCTGACACAAGAAACACAGCAAGCAATTTAAGAGGAGTTGAGTGGGGGAGATAGCGCACAGCCCTGGACAAAGCGCCTCATGCTTCAAATGGAAATGGGTGTGACGCAGTGGGGGATGCGGAAAGGTGGTCTCTAGGGTGAGGGTGTAATAACTGCTGCCTGGTGGCTCACTGGAGGGCTGTGGCAGATCTGTGCTAGGGAGGAGATGATGATGGTCTGGGATTGTCTAGTTAAGGTCATTTCTTCTTGACAGGGATGGCCAGGATAGCACATCCTGAGGCCCCTGCCTTACCTTGCTGTTAATCTGTGACTCTCCTTCCCTCACCGGTGTGCACATCTTGCCACAAGAACATGTGAACTGGATGAGTAATGAAGAACTTGACCAGCCCTAATGAGCCATTACAAGCAAACGAGGCTGAGGAAGGAAGCCGCACCTTGGAAGCCGACCAAAGGATTCTGTGCATCTCTATTATTTCCATTATTTACACACTGGCCGCTGCTACCGCCGCCACCACCACTCCTGCCCTCTGTGTTTACAGCTGGACACTGATGCACAGGTCTCGCCGTGCTGCTCCCCGCTTATTGCATCAGCTGTTCCCTTCCCCCTCACGCGCCCAGGCCCCGTGTGCCTGGCGGCACGCTGCCAACAAAGGCATGGCCCATTTGCCTCTAGCAAGGAGAGGCACAGGAGCAAGAATCCCTACACAGCATGCACATGCGCAGCTTTGCCCTGCTGACAACCCAGTGCGATGGGGGTCAGGTTTGTTTGCTTCTCCAGACATCATCTGAAGCGAGACTCTGGCCAGAGAAGGGCCTGCGAAGGCAGGTTTGCAGAGGGAGCACCCTGTTCACTGCAGCGCCTCAGGAGCCGCTGTGCAGGGTAGGATTTCAAGGGGCTGTTTTCCAGTCACTTACTTGAACCATAGCAGAATGAGAACCTACCCCATCCCAACCATGTGTCAAGCTCTGCTCTGGGCACAGCCCAGCAAGCCAGAACCGAGCTTGTGTAGAACGTGTGTGTTGACACTGCCCTCCACTCTCATCTGTTATGTCAAACATATGTGCCATTTCCCTCCAAAAACACCATCTATCAAGTCAACTCCCGTGGCTGCCTCAGCTTGTTAACACCATCTACAGAGCCTCACTCTCTTCAGAGAAAACTCCATCATCCCAGCTCGCAGGAATTGTTCACCCTGCCTGCACTGAGCCCACCTCAGCTCTGCTGGGAAAGGCTGTGCCCCCCCAGCAGAAAGTCCTTACCGTGTCTCCATCCTCCAGTGAGGCCAGCACGAAGCAGCGATAGCTCAGGTCTTGAGACAGGGGCTTGTTGTAGAAACCTTTGTAGTTCTTCTCGTCCCCCAGGGTGAAGGTCTCGGGCAGCTCATCCACTTGAGCAGCAATGTAGGGCTTGAGTCTGTCTGCTTGGCGTCGCTGGCGCCTGCTCTGACTCCCTTGGCTTATGGCCTCCAGCAGCTGGGGACAAACAAGGTGCATCACTATTGCTTCGCCTAGCGTGACACCGCCTTACGCTGTCACCTTACTGGCTGTAGGACTCAGCAGGGTGGAAGGGAAGGGAGGAGAAGATACTGGGTTTGATTTGGACATGGCGGTACAAAGAAACCATCGGGATGCGTTATCCATTTAGGCTTTGCTGGGGCACCCATCTGCAGACCCTCACTGCAAGCACCTCTGCCAGGAGCTCAGCTTTGGGAGAGTCCTGGGTCCTGGGATGCCGACACGGTGAACGTTAGGGCTGAGATAGCCTGGCTGTGCCTGTGATCCCGAGTTAATGCATCTCAGTGGGCTGTGAGGGAACCGTGCCACGTTCTGCGGCCCAAATATTGGTCTGAACAGCAACTCACGCTCTCTACAGACACTGGACAGGAATTACAACCTATGCTGATGTATAGGGAAAAAGTGACATTTGCTGTGTCTTTCCCTTCTGTCAGTGCTTCGATATTTCACCTGCTGCTGGGTTGCAGGCAGAGCTTTGTGTAAATCACATAGAATGATAACAGATTTCATGGGATGTTCAGAGTAAAAATGGCAAATTTCATAGTCAACCACAAATTCATGAAAAAGGATATAAACACACAAAAATTCAATTACACTGCTAAGAAAGACTCTCAGATGTTTAAAGATGTTTTTCTAATGAATAAAAATGAATATCAGGCTTGGAACAGAAATTCTAATTTAAAATGAAGAAGGAGGCATGAAATACATTTCACACACGAATGTATCAGTGCAGCACTGTCAAGGCAGACAGGGAACGTCAGTGGGGCTGGGGACAGGATGTGCGCACAAAGCCACGCTGCTGAGCTGAGCTCACTCCCTCTGAGGAGGAAAAGCTGGGTAAGGCACCCCGCGCTCTTTCCCCTCAACAGCCCATCCTTGCCCTCTTATGAATACTCATGTTGGAGCAATTTAGGAAAGCTATAGCTTGTCATGGCAATATCCCTCCCCCCAAAAAAGGGGGAAAAAAGAACAAAGAAAAAAAAAAAAGGGATCGAGAAATCTCAGTTTCACAAATGTCTTTGTAACCACAGGGGGAAAAGGCAGAAAGATGGTCTTTGGACTGTGGAGTTTGCTCCCTACACACATCTATCTTGGCTGAAATTACAGCTGAGCTCTTTGGGGCAGAAAGCACAGCTGTATGTGCATGGGCATGAAACCATAGGGCTCCAGCTGTGATTGAGGTTGCTGGATGTTACTGCCACTTACATATGTAACACACACCAAAAGACTGCATCAAAAGAATGCGAGGCTTGTGAAGTTCAGATCCTGAAAAATTCGAAAATTAATACTGCCTGTGCAAAACTAATTCAGCTGTCTTACGTATGTGCATTGTGTTACGATCCTTGACTGCATGGTCATATACTATCTTTTCTGTAACTCCCCTGCTTTGTTCAATACACAGGACAAACAGTGCTTAATCAAAGAGCAGCTATTCCATATTTTGTTTTCTTCTTTGCATTATGCAGCTTACTATTCAAATCCAGCTCTGAAGACAAAATTAATAATTTCCTCGTGGGCTTTTCTATGGTGCTGATCACTATAATATTACAAGTGCTTAACAAACATTAGCCATCTTATCTTCCAAACACCCATATGAGGTGAGATGACAGTGATTATCCTAATTTTACAGATGGAGAAGAGAGACGCAGGGACATTAATGTAAAAAAAGTCCACTAATTTTGAATGTCAAATTGAAAAGACATCGGCTTGTTTTGTTTTTAAAAAAAACTTAGCATTTTTTTATAGCACTGCCTGTATATTGACTTTCTCTGCAGCTGGGGATGCTTAGGCTTTGCAAATGAGGCTCCAGGATCTCAAACTGAGCACTCCAAAAACCCAGAACATGCAAGACAGTGGCTGCTAACGAAAATTTTGTTTTAAATCATTTGCCTGGGGCTGGGTGAAACACAGATAGAAACCAGTTCTCTTGGTAGCTTTCAACCACCTAAAGCTCAAAACCAAACCATCCTTTCTCTTCCTAGTCTTCTATTTCTTGTGACATTTTCCAACTTCTCCAATGAAATTATGCAGGAGACCTACAGATGATGGTTCTCCATCACACAATTGTGCTTCATGTGCAGAACAGATCCACCCATACATGCCATGAGCTGGGACCCCATGGAAAAGACTGTGCAATCATGTAATTAAAGATTAATGATAAGCAAGGGCTGACTTACAGCTTCTAACGCTTTGTAATTTCTGAGTGCTTCAAGCTTGCAACTTTTTTCTCTTAATGGACTCTTCTGTGTGTGATTTCTTGGAATTTTTCCTTATTACTTTGGGGGGGATGGTGTGCGTGGGGAAGAAAGAGCCCACAAACCCCTTGTGTGGGACTCTCCTGACACCTGCACACATACCACGCTACTGGTGTTGGAGGACGCCTGCACAGAATAAGCTGCATCTTGGGGTGAACGGGCTGCTGAATGCTGAAAGCCTTTAACAAGCAAGTGTGAAGGGAGCTTTGCGGGTTTTGTTAGATACTAGAGTGAACTCTTTATCCAAACTGCAGGCTTCGGCCCTATCCAGAGAGGGAAAAGCCTCCTGACAGAACAGCTTAATAAACTGGAAACAATACCTTTCTCTCCTAGCTTGTTTTCAAAAACAGCATGGTTGCTTCAGCTGAAAAAGGCTGCAAAGAGTGTACAACCCAAGACAGGATCTGCCCTGGTCAGAGCTCTGAGACACTCAAGTGTGGTCTTCTAATGGGGCACATTCTGGGAGGTAGCTCCTCCCTTGCTTGACTCCAGCCTCTTTCCTACACGCTGTCACCAGCCAAGAAAGACTGAAAAGGCACCGCACATCCCACAGCCCCCCATCTCTGACATACAGCCTGCACCTATGTCGCTGCACCCATGCTGTTGCCAGGAGGCCTGGGCAAAGCGTGCTGCGTGACCTGGGAGCCACCTCCATCACAGCAGCTGCTACAGACTCCTACCTGGTCCAGCTCCATCTCATCAGGTGTCCGCCACCGAGCAGTAGGGCTGCTGGTGCTCTGATCCGCTGGCACAACCACGATGTAGTACCACCTGGGAAGGAAGGAAAGCATAAGCACTGGACCCTAAGTCATCTCTCCAGCAGGTCACCGAATAACAGGTGCCATACGCCTCCCAAGGACGACCTGCTCCTTTCCCTGCCCTCTAAGCAGCAAAAGGGTTCAGTAAGGAAGAGGCTGGTTTTGCAGCTGCACCAGAGAAGAGAATACTCCCGTTAGCACTCATTAGGTTAATGAAGATCTACAGACTGTGCTCCAGAGGGTGGTGTAGGAGCTGCGAGAAGGACATTTATATAATCGGATTGTAACAAGAACCCTGGGGGAATTGTGCTTCAGCACAAGGATACCACAGTAACGAATAAGACTTCCACAAACTTGCTTTTTTAATCTCCTTGAGGCTTTAGGCATTATTTATTTAAAGGATATTATACAGTGTCAGAGAAAGTCCCTCCTGATCCTCAACTGTGTTTTTCCTGGTAGCATCTGGAGTATACCCACCAGGGTGAGGGCAAACTGTCAGAGAATTGTCTTAATTTTATTGCACATAAATATTTGCTCAAAAAGAGCCAGCAGCATGATCCCATGTTACGGGTAAATCCCTGGGCTCTGTACCGCAGCCTGCTCGGAAATTCACTCCCAGGTTATAAAATCCACACGTTGGCAGAGGTCTGCCCTGCCTTTTTCCCCATTTCTAGCCCCCCCACCCTGCCCTGCCCACCCAGGCACGGCACCTACCTAACCGGCACAGTGGTCTGGACTTTGGGAAGGGTGAGCGTGAATTTTCCTTCCTGTATGTACTTGTTTGTGGCGATGGGTTTGCTTTGCAAGACGTCAGGAGCGGTGCGGATTGAGACAAGGTGCTGGAGCCCCCCAGCACTGCTCCCGCGGTTCATTAGCACAAAAGAATAGTCCGTGTCTGGCTGGAGGTCACTTATGAGTTTCTTCATTGAGTGGCCGTCCACCTCCACACTCTGGCTATTGTACAGAATCTGAAACGGCAAAAGGACACGCTCATGCGGCTGGCAGCTGCCGATGAAAACTCACACTCAAAATAGCAGCGTTAGAGATGACAATTTGGCTCTGGGCCCTCCCTCAGGTGGTTCAGCTACTGCGCATTTCATAAACAGCCATAAATCTTTAGTTAAAGAAGAGCAATCCCCAGCAGAGGGTTGAGCTGTGCTCCCTGTGCCTCGCAGTGATGGAGCAGAGAAGGGGTCATCTCAGCAAAGCCCGAGTGGCCGGCGCCAGCAGCAAGGCTGGTGGTGCCACACACGCTGCTTTTCGGTGCCGGTTCGGGGGAGGAATCCAGATGGCTGTGCTTTGCCCTCGTGTGGAGATGAATGGGTCTTTGTTTCTTCTCTCATGAGGCTACAACACACAATATGCTTGTGGTGTAACATCCCGTCTGCTTTAAGCTGGTGTCACTCCCATGTCTACCAGCTGATGCCTGATGGAATGGTTAATGCAGAGCATCCCCCTCCCAGCAAGGTGACTAGAGGGGTTACACACCTCGCCCATGATCTGACAAATCCCGTGCAGGGCTCTCAAATTGGTACCCGAAACAGCGGCTCTGCAGGTGTGACACCCCGTTGCCATGACAACAGATGCTGGTGCCGTGCCAGCCCTGGGCAGGAGAGGAGAGAGATCGGCTGCTGCGCTTGCAGCGAGGGGCTGCTGGGCAGGGCAGGGGCAGGGCAGGGCAGGGCTGCTGGTGGCCGGGGGCAGCGGGCAGCCCCCATGCACGGCTTCCTCCCTTGGGCCCGCCGGCCCCTCAGCTAGTGACATTTTCTCAGCTCCCTGTTGCAGATATGCAGGACTGCCATCTCCCCCAGGGCACAGCAGCCATGGGCGCTCCTGTATTAGCCACACCAAACAGCCCATCTGCCCCGGGAACCTCGATCCCAATCCTGCTGGAACAACCCCTGTACCCCGAAACCCTGGGTACTGCCTCTGCAAAGCCAGAAACTCAAACAGTTCCTGGAAACAGAGACAAATGGGGTGTAGAGAACTGGAAAGACCAGAGGTTGTGCCCCAGCTGTGATAAACCAGCATGTTTACTTCCACCAGGCGACCGTCCAGCATGGCAGGGGAGTGCTGGATTCCTGATAGAGGTGCAGTAACACAGCATGCCAAAAACTGGCAATGGCAGAGCTGCAGCATGTTAAACCATGGCAGCTATTACGTGCCACAGGCAGAGACCACACAGTAAAACGCGCTCTTTCCAACAGCGGCCTTGAGAGAGAGGAGACAGCTTTGTGGAAAAAAAATTACTTGATTTTTCACCAGCTGAGCCCGCTATGCAGGCTGACGCAGGCAGCAAGGGAGGGACCAAACTTTCCTTCCAAGTCACCTTTTTAGCAGGTGGCAGAAATCTGCAGAAAGCTGCCAGCTTGCTGGGACAAGGGCAGCTGATTAGCACTGCTCTAATATTTAGCGCTGGAGCTGGGAGGAGGAGGGACGCCCTGGAAAGAGATCTGAAGGACAGCGGAGCACAGGGACCAGACTAGGCCTGGAATTTGCAGCTCTGCTTTTGTATTATCCAAACAGCGGTACCCACAGCATGCTTCAAATCCTCTTCAGGTGACTGCATGGAGGTTGGGATAGGAAAAGACCCCCAGCTTTTTTGCTACTGAGAAGAGACTCCCAACAGGTAACAGAGCAGCAGTGAGGAGCCAGCAATGGAGGAGAGATGCAATCAATCTCCTTTGTTGACATGCCTCAATCTTCAGGGATGAACTGCAAAAATAAGTACCAAGTACTAAATTAACAGAAGTTTGCAGGGACAAAGCCCCAGCTGGCTGCCCAGTGTTCAGGAAAGGCTGTCAAAGGTAGGATGGCTGGAAGAAGTTGTTCTCTGCTGTGACTCCTCTTAAGATATTTTCTCCTGGGCTTTAATCCTTTTCTCCAAAGACATGTACATCAGATGGGTGCTAAAGTGAGTGAAAAAGGTAAAATGAAGAAATGCTTCTTATAGTGCTGGAATATCAGATATTTAGTTGGCAGGTTTCACCCTGCTCTGACACAGAAGTAGGCACAACAAAGACAGGAGCGCTAGTCTTCAAGTCATCTTAGCAGCTTTGCTGGCTTTCCCAGCACCACCCCTTGCGATGATACTGCAATAGTACAGGTCCAGGTATTCCAGATGAAAGCAAGTCAGGGGTATCCTGAGGGAGCAGTGGGACATCACTTCATGTGCTCCCACACAGACTTGAACAAAACCAAACTTCCAACATTGAGAGCTATGCTGGAAGGATGCAAAGCCCGCGATGAGTTCTGTTGCCTCTCAGATGAGATTTCTCATTACGAAGTCTTCCATAATAAAGGTATCACCAACTGCTTCTGTGTGTGCTCTAGGGAAGACACTCGCCCACCAACTGCCTGCACATGAAGCATCTGCTGGGGACAGAGTTTCCCTGCTTGTTCTGCACTGGAACTGGCCAGGACACAGTCTCCGGTTCAGTCCTGACACCAGACAATGATTTTTACTGCCATGCACAGAAATTTGCGTCCAAAGACAGTGAAATTGGCATTTGCAATGCTTTCCTGAAGCCTTCTCTGCCATCCCCCCTTTTCACAGTTGCTGTAGCAGTTCTACGTTCCTTTACTTGCCATAACACATTGTCTTCTCAAATGTTATGCACCATTAGTTAAGGCCTCTACACAAACCTTACAATAATGTAAGGGCTCAGAAACAGTCATTCGTGTGTAGCTGAAGACAGCCGGGAGCTCAAGCAGGAATGCTATTTAGAAGTTGCATCATGGCCCACTGGTAACTACTTAAGTCAGCAGCAAATTTGGCCCAAGGGCTCTGAACTGCCAAACATTGCTGACTAGCCCATGGATTGCTGTAAAATGTCATTTGTGCTGCCATTACTCACAAGAGAAGATTTGCAAAGCTAGGTGGGTCCAAATGTCACTGCTGAAGGTCTGCTGCTTGATTTCAAGGCAGTAAAGAATGTATTGAACTAAAAGATGAAAAGACATGTAGTGTGCAATACTGGAAAAGATAATTACTCGATGGAGAAGTAGATGAGGTTGCCTTTTTTGGGGGCAAGAGTAATTATTACATTCCATGGGACACACTGTGAGAAAGCTCTGCCCAGCATTCTCAGGGGTTATTTCTGAACCTGTATCATAATCATTTTCAAAAGGTGCTATTCCTTCTCCCCATTTGTAAAATACCTTGTGATGCTGCCTTCTGTTCTGCTCTTAAGTTGAAAAATGTGTCTCAGAAAAGTGCAGTTTCCCCAAGGAGAAGGTTGTATCTATCTTGCACTTTCCATGAAAGCTCCAGAACAGCTTTCTGCAAGCACACTGGAATAGAAAAGGAATAGTGCCTCTTCTCCACCACAGCTGCTTGGCAACACTTTACAAGGAATTTATCTCCTGGACCAGAAGAAGCTGTGAAAATTCCCCAAAGAGAAATCAAACCTTCATTATTGATTTGGTAGCAATGAAAATTCCTAAGGTCTCAGTTCATCCCCTATAAAAAAACCAGCACCAGTCCTGCCTGCACCTCACTATTCAGTCAGAACAATATCTACTTTAATTAAATCCGTTAAAGTAGAATATGACACCCTTTGGGACATAGATTTAGCATGAGACTGTTTATCAAGTGTAGATAATACTAATTGTTCCCATGGAGATTTATCTGCTATGCTAGTTACAGTATTAGGCTCTGGCCTCAGCATCCCATGTGCCTGAATTAGAGGAGAGAGGTGAACCTTGTTTATAAAAATACAAAGTCCTGAAGGTTAAGGATTTCTTTCGAGTGGCACAATCAATGACCTGGAGCTGACCCTCTTAGCTCCTGGCCTTGACTCATGTGTGCTTGCAAGTCTGGGAATATTAATAGAAAGAAGACACTATTAGAGAAATATCCTTGTAACACTCTCGTTTGCATGACTGCTCTTCAGTTAGCAAGTGGCTAATGCCATCTGCTCCTGTGTCATCTGAGGGTTAACCCGCAGCAGGGGCAGACCCTGAGTCACTGTCTGTGTAAGCAATCGCAGCTACGAGGCCGAGACAAGGCATGAGCATTACGTCCTTGGCTCCTGGCTACCTCCAACCACTCCGCCATCCTTATGTGGTAGTAACACTCCAAAGGTCACACTGTCCCTTTCTAGCACTGCACTGCCAGACAGAGATGTAGGCTTTGTGCCACAAGAGTAAGGCAAGATGAAGCAGACCAGTTCTTCAGCAGAGTGCAAAGTAACAGGGACCTGTGAAGTTCCTTGCGGCCAGATATCCGAACACTGATCCTAATGCACCCTGCATCTGGGAAAACTTTGAATACCACAAGATCTTCACAAAAGCCTCGTCTGCTTCAGTGAAACTCTGCATGTTAACAAGTGTCTGCTATTGATCATGGTAATTCAGCTTCAAGATTTAAACAAGGAGAATTAGTAAGAAGGAAGGGGAGGTGCTCACACACTTTGATGTGGACGCAGTTCAAGACCTTCCCCTCATTCCCCTGGCCATGGATCCCCCACAGCTCATGCAGGCCTTGCATTTGCTCTTTAGGCACAGCATGTCAGGGTGCCTGTGCAAGGGGGAAGGGAAGTCACACTGCTCCCACCCCTGGCCACCTTTGTAGAGGCAGCAGATAGCTGCTGAGACTGGGTGGAAGATTATCATTGGCGATGTGACATGTTGGTCTTGTTTCTTAAGGGAAAGAAGCTGCGAGCAGGAAGACATCGGGTCATCGGTGTTGTCTGCAGCCTGGTGGATGACACTACATCCAGAACTGTGCTGGAGAAAAGAGAGTAGCAGCCATTCCTGCAGAGTTCCCTCTGCACTGACACATCTTGTGCTGCTCACACCTGTAACACCTTCTGGAAGGGTGATGATACTTCTCTCCTTCGCGCCCTGAGATTATGGATCTGCCCTGATGCTCTGAAGTAACTCATAAAGGCAATCCGGATGTTTGAGACAGGACATGTTGCAGAAGGAGTCATTCTTAGTTTGATTCACTGGCTCTTTTTCAGACCACTTTGTACTGGTGATCTCTTAGGATTAAAGCACATTTATAACTTTTCATGCTTCAACTCAGAGTCAGGCATCAGGTCAAGCTTGTGTAACCACTGCATGGAGCTGCAATGGCCAGCCTGACCGGTAGGCCCCAGCTGAGCGATACCAGGTAACAAGATACTTGAGAAAGCTGATGGAGGAGTGAAGCACTGATTGGGACTGCGTGAACAACCACTGCAACCGCTTATGGGAAAAACATCAATGATTTGGGCTGCTGGACCAGTTTCCATTTCCCTGCAAAAAGGCAAGGAATTCAAGGGCACTATCAAGGGAGGAGTGGGTACTTAGCAGAAGTTGCTATGGTCAAGATGGGTTTCTAGCTGGATGGTGAGAAGCCAGAAATGCGTATTATGATCCCTGAGACATCCCCATTCTCTGCCTGCCTCTGCCCAGTGCATGCCTTCACTGCTTGGTGTTTCCTGTTGGTGTGCTTCAGCCAACATTATTCACTCCTGTTTTTTTACCGTGAGCCAAGTGCTTACTGGCTATTCCACAACTGATCAAAACAGAAAGAAATCAACAAAACTACAACACCTTCTGGCCTCAGAAGAGTGAGAGGAGGGAAAGCAAGCAGCGGTGTGCTCTACTGTGTGCCATAGTTCACGTGCAGGTGCTCAAAAGCAAGAGCAGCTACCTAACCTGGGCTTGGAGATCTGAGCTCCACAAGACCCTAGGCCAGTGAGCAATGTGACCCTGCTCTGCTGGCCTCTTGTCTGATGGCCTGAAAACATCACGTGGCAGGTCAAGATGCTGCTTTCCACTGTCCTGCTCACTGCCACAGGCGGAGCTCCCTGTCCTCTGCATCCCACCCTTACCTTAAAAGGCACTGCAGATTTATAGGAGTCAGGCACTTCCCAGCTCAGCAACACAGACGTTTTCATGACGGCATTGACGCGGAAGTTCTTAGCAAACACTGAAATGAAAAACAAGATATTTGAGCACTGTAAGGCCAAGTCAGGAGGGAGCCAGGCAGCAGCTCGGCTCCAAGTCTCTCTTTGTCTAACTCAGCAGCAGAGGTCAAAGAGTTCAGCTACAGCAGAGAAACGAGAGATGAGGAGAAAAGAGCAGCAGCCTTTTACCAAGTCTCCAGTCTCCAGTGGAGTTTCGCTTTTTGACTATCCAGCATCACAGAAAAGAAGCTGTAGGCTGAACTGTACCCTTCCTCTCTCCCCCCTCCATTCACACTCTCTTGGCCCTTTGCCATGATCAAAGAACAGTGGTGCTCAGGTACTGGATCTGCAGATGATCCTACCCAGCCGTCTGCTCCAGTTCAAGCAAGAGCCTTTCATGTACAGATAAAACAGCAAAGTGTGCCTGTGGACTGACAAAGGCAATTAAGCTACCACCAACGCCCCTCTCCCCCCAAATGGCAACTTTAAGGAAACCTTCATTGAGCCTCCCCTCGCTGAACTAGTTTTAGACTAGGGAGCCACACAGTACCTGATCTCATTAGTCAGAGCAAAGGGGAGCCTCATGAACCAAAGCAAAGGTCCCTGTCCTGGAGGCAGAGCTTGCTGCTAGGGCTTGTTAGAGGGGCACTTACCTTGCTCAACAGGCATGGTCCGGGACTGGATGCTGGGGCTGAGCGGCCCAACCCCCTTATTGGTGCGGGCCCTCACTTTGATGTCGTAAGTGGTATCGGGCTTCAAATTCGTCAAAGTGATACTTGTGTCCTTGGTGATGTTAACCAGGTCCTGCTGGCTATTTATGTCCCTGTATACCACTGTGTAGTTGACGATCTTGCCGTTTCTTTCTGCCAAGACTGGGGGGTCCCATGCAACTTCTGTGGTTGAAGTGGTGAGACCCACCACGCGCAGGTTCTGTGGGAAGCCGCTTGGCACGTCTTCCGCCGTAGTGATCTCCTTCTCAAACTCCTCTCCTGGGCCAGCTCTGTTCTTGGCAGACAATTTGAAGAGGTACGTGGCCCCCTTGTGCAGGTTGGTCACAGTGTAGTGATGGTCTCTCTTCCCGAAGTCTATCGTGTTCATCTTTTCCTCATCAAGACGTCTGTACTGCAGCCGGTAACCCAGCAGCTCCCCTACCATCTCCTTGGGTGGGTGCCACTGGATGAGGGCTGTGTTCATGGCTGTCGTGCTAATCATCATGGTGGGCTTCCCCGGGACTGCAACATAAACACACAATGACCATCTATAGCCTGGGAGGAGGGGAAGGAAGGACCGCTTCTGTGCTGCTCAGTCCGTGAGGATTGAGGAAAGTGGGAAAGTTCAGACAACAGGGTGAAGAGGATGACAGACAATTCACATGGATAGAGGCAGACCGACCCTAATCCGCTGGCGAGGGAAGCTGGAGCCAGCCAGCTCTTGGCTGCCATTTTCCCATGTGCTGCCATCTAAACAGGCAATAAAGTCAGCCATATCCAGCCCCAAATTCATCCCCTTTTACAGGAAAGGTTTAAGGTACCTCAAAGCATCACATTTATCTCAGAGAAGATCTGAATCCTGTCCTCCCAATCAGTGGTCTTCAGACACTCCAGCTAGCGCACAGCACCAGGCCATGCTGGCCCCGGTGCACTGTACCACAACAGACACACAGAAGCCCGAGTCCAGCATCCTGATCTGTCTGGAGGCAGACAAATTTCATCCTGAAACCTTGCAGTTTTACCATCTGCAGAGGCAGCGAGCAGAGCTGGGTGGGCTGTTTGCCATCAGAATACATTTTGGTTTAGCTGATGAGCAGATTCGTGATGTCAGTGTTGATGTGAAAGGTGAACACAAGTGTTCCACAGGATTTTTGCTTATGCTGCACAAGTCAAGGGGCGTTGCCGTCACTGGTTAGGAACTGATGGCTTTAAATTGATGGTTTAATACCTTGATCTCCTTCAGTTAAAAAAAGGATGCGTCTTCACATCAGCTCAGATTTGTAAACAAATCAACTGATAGGGAAGATACTCAGAATCAAAGGGATGGGGCCATTGATATGAAAACAAAAATGGGACTGTAGCCAAACCTAGTTAAATATCCTTGCACAGTTTAGTAATGTATGAGGCCACAGATGAGCCCAAGAGAAAAACGTATTTGACAGAATTATGCCCCGATTTTGCCATCAGAGGGCGATACCAACACTCCCCTTTGAGGTCAAGCCTGCAGACAAGCCAGTACAAAGGCAGCTCTGGGGGTGGTTTTGTAGGTATTCAAGACATACAATTACATTTCCACTGCCAGTGCCATCCTCCTTGCACTCATAATACAATGTCTAACAGCAGCTAGTATTAAGGGACACATTATTTTCAAAGCTGATTCCAAATATTAACTTTAAATGTGCATCATAATATGGGAAGACCCACTGTGGTTTACAGTGCAACACTGGGATGGTTAGGAAGCTTTTCCTGTTTATAGGACAGCTGTAGCAATTTGATGAACAGAGCATACATCATGGTGAGGCACAAGGGAGACAGCATTTGAGATTGTGACAGTGGAAACTACCTCTGGAGCTCCCCATATGCAGTACGGAGGAGATGGCAAGCTGTTCCTTGTTTAAAAGCACCAGGAACAAAGGCTCTCAGTTTGCACAAGCTGCATTCCCATAATAACAAGTGGTAAATACTGTTCCTGCGGCTGGTGTGAGGAAGCAGCAGAATTATCGGTTGTAGGACAGGTCTAGTGAGTGGAAATCGGGGATAAGACAATGTCAACTAGTTGGTGCCACCGCCAAAGGCAAGCTTGACCACATCCGGAGGAAAGCACCTGATGAACTCCTGGGTGCCCCTGCTCCAGGCCGAGGCTCCTGTGTTGCACTAGGCACAGGGTACAAGTCTCTACTGAGATAGCAGAACCGAACAGGCTGGGATCACCGGGCCCTAGAAGTTGTGTCCGCAGCACTCCTATGGCAGGATTTGTTGCATTCCAGATTTTACCATGGCTCTAGGAGCAGCTGGGCTCAGCTCTGTAAGCCTGGGGAGGCAGCAGTAGCAATGGCCAGGGTGGGGAGCTGAGAACCACCTCTGAGGAGCCCTCTGTGCCAGGGGCCATCCCACGTGGCACTGCAGTCACCGCAGGAAGCAAGAAATGGCACTCTCGCCTAGGGGAACAACGTGAGGACAGGCCATGACTCCAAAGCTGAGGGAGGGCCTGGACTTTCAGACTTCCTCTTCCCAGGTCTCTGGACTATGCAGATGAGCTCAGACCCATGAGTTTCATTGCTCTTTCATGGGCCCTGGCAGTGTCTGTCCATCTGTTTGCTGCACTTTGCTCAGGTGATCCAGTGGCAAAGCCTGTAAGTAAGGGCTGGAGATCACAAGAGTATGTACCTGTGCAGCATCTCCAGCCCTCTCGCTTCCTCCTGCACAGGTGCCTTGGCCATACTCCCCGTGCACCTCTTCGGAGGTTTTACCACCACCCCTACGAGGCTGTGGTATCCGCTCCCCACACTCACCTGCCCCTGTGGTGGTGATGACTTTCGGCTTGCTGCGGGCACCATCTCCCTTGGTGGTGTAGGCAGCGACTGTGACTGAGTAGGTGGTTTCGGGCAGCAGGCCTCCAATGACCGTCTCCTGGGAGCGCATCCATGAGGTGGAGAAGAGGCAAACGAGAAGAGCAAATACTTGTTACTGGAGTGAGCAAAAGGAGGGCACTGGGGTCAGCCTCTCCAACCAGAACACAGTGACACACTCGCTGGCTCACACCTGTGCATCGCACTCAAGCACACGTCTCGCACAGAGCAAGCAAACATCAATCGCTGCCACTCCAACGCTCACACCTGGCCTAATTTCAACCCCTGCCTCTAACACTTGGCCGTTTCAGGGACCCACCAGCAACCTGTGTCAGCAGCTGCGCTCTCCCACGGCTTCTGCCAAGAGGGAGATCTGCTCCAGAGATGGTCCTGCGTGAAGCCAGAGCCACCCTGCCACAGCAAGTCTGAGAGTAAGAGGACTGTGGAGCTGTGAACCAGAGCAAAAGCCAGTTCAGCTGGTTGCGGAAACCTCTTGGGGGCTAATTTGGGAATTTTTAAAGTTGCCTCTTGCAGCAGAGCTGCAGGGAACACAGAGAGGCAACGCAGGCAGCAGCATGGCTATGCCAGGCGGGAGGCCCCGGGCAAGGAGCACCTGCAGCACTACAGCACCGCGTTCACCCTCCCTGCCAGGCACGGTGTTATAAGGATGGGACGGGGTCAGCACAAGGTGTTGGCAAGACCTGGAGGGAAAACCCTGCGCTGTGGGAGGTCCGTGAGGAGCGTGGACTCGGCAGGGTGCTAGCACCCTTGCATGCTCTGGCTTCCTCTGGGCAGGAGGAGGGCATGGCTCCACACTTCAATTTGAGATCAAAGAGGGGAGCACCGCTCCTCCCTCCTGGCCTCCAGCGGCAACATGACTTGTGCCAAACCTGGCTGGCCAGGCCTGCAAATGAGCAAGCACAGCGAGCTCAGCAGCTCCCAGCAGCTCTCTGTGAGCTCAGGGCAGGTAACCCTGAACTGCGTTCATCTGTGGGTGCTGCGAAAGGGACCGGGGCCATTAGGACTAATAACGCATCAGGTCAGGGAGCAAGAGACAACCGGGCTGGAGGAGAGGCTGGGGAAGCTTTTGGAAAGGAGGCAGAGGCTCTGGGTTGGTTATTTACTCTGTGAGACAAGGAGAAGAGCGGAGATGGAGAGGGTTAAGCTCAAGTCGCTGAGGACAGGCAGCACAGGCACTGTTAGAGGCTGCTCTAGGGGTCTGATCTCTGCCTGGGGGATCCCTGCCAGCTTGAGGGGTATGAGGGGTGCCTGTGGTTGCTCTCAGAGCACAGCCAGTCTCCCATCGCTCACTTGCACAAACACCCACACTATTAAACCTGCTGATTTCCAGTCAGTGCTGCTGGTTCAGGTTACCTGCCCAGGCCTACTCATCAAAATCACCGTGTTACCATCGCGGAACCAGCCAGCCCAGAGAAAAATCAACAAGCACCAACAAGAACCCCACCAAAATCACCGTGTGAACCAGAGTCCGATCCCAACTCCGCCCCTGCAGCAGATCGTGTGTGCGGGTGAGTGGACACGCAGTCCGATCGGTGCCAATGGACCCGCGGGGGAAGCACTCACACAAAACCTGCAGACTCTGAACATCCCAAGAGAATTCCCTCCTCCCAAATCCATGCAAAGAGAAATTCTCACGCAAAAGCATGCCACCGGGAGAAAAGCAAGCGAGCTGGGAGGAGGGGAGAGAGATGAGGGATGGATGAAAGAAGGTCTGATTGCATAATGTAAATACAGTGCTGTCATGACAAAGCCACTCTGAGCGAGAATCCTCCATATAAAGCAGGAGGAGAAATGCATCGTGCCAGGGAAGCTCACAGTAGGGCACGTAATTGAATTGCTGACTCTAAAAAGGTCATTTTCTAGTTTGTTCCTCCAAATTTATATTTCAAAATTATGTGGGAAAAATTGGATTTAACTGTTTAAATGTGATTGTTTTCTTATTACTATCTGTGTTTCAGCCAAAGGTCACGGTTGAGACTGTAGGTTATTTTTCATGACTACGATCAATGTGGTTTAAAGATTATATATCTAATTTTACCATGTAACTTGGTGGGCCAACTACTGCAGAAAGTAGGATGCACCTCCTGAGTCGATCACTTGAGCCTGCCTAAAACTGCACTGCAACAAGCTGGAAATACAGATTATAGGAAATGTCAATTGCTTTTCTGCATTTACTAGCAATCTAAATGCCAATTTTCTCTGGATTTGCTGCTTGTGGAAGGTTTCACAATGTAACTCTCCAGCCTCATTAAGGGAGTGAAAGGGATGTTTTGACAGCACTGTGTCTACAAAATTCACAAATCGATTTACCAAACCCCTCTTTTCCAACCTGGAATACACACAAGTGGTACTTACATGGTCGACGGAGTCCTCAGCTCTCCACTGACGGGGGAGAAAGGAAGGAGGAGAGAAAAATGGAGACACAGAATTTTAAGGGGCAACGTGTAGGAAGGGGATGACGACGACAACGACAACAGCAGGGGTTAGCAGGACTGGGTTGGGGGGATTATAACACTTACACACAGAGGGTCACTTGGCACAGGCTGTGCCAAGGGAAGAGATGGCATAGAGCAATTTTCCACATGCCGCTAGCCTGCGCAGTAGGTCTGAAATCATTCACACAAACAGGGGCAAAGAGCTTCCTTCTCATACGGATGGAGAGGTTACCACTTCCTAACTTGGCAGTCCTTTCCCCTTCTGGCTTTGTTGGCACTTTTCTCCCCCTTCCACAAGCAGAAGCAAGAAGGGACAGCTTGTACCAACAAGGCTCTGGGGCTGACTGCTGCCCCACAAGTCACTCACAACAATTTTGTGGCCTAATCTCCACTTTCCGTCCCAGCCACCATGTCTTGTTAAGAACCAAAGACTTGAACACACAAAACTCAGAGGGCACTGTCTGCAGGAAAGTACCAATGCAACATTTACGGAGCTTCTCTTTCCCGTATCATTTGCAAGAAAATGCTCTGCGGACCTCAGAAAACCGAGAGGTGCCATCTCTTGTAAGCAGTGCAAGAGAGGCTAACATCTTACATAGAGCTCCACGCGAAGCTGCTCCTCTCCAACAGCGCTGGGTGGCTTGGAGCAAGGCTCAAACGGGTGCATGTACTGAGGAAACAGCTTCTCACTCCCAATTACACAACACCAAACGGCAAACACTCGTTTCACAAGAGCAGCCCTGCAGGTAAGACTTCCACACAAACCATTTCCCAGAAAAAGCTCACATGGATTCCCAGCCATGGCAGCTCAGTTAGGGCTCTGAAGAGGGAACATACAGGTTTCTGGCTGGATTTGGGGTTCTAAGGCATCAAAGCTGCACTGGGGTGGTGAGACTTAGCAGACCTTGGCTGCTGCCACGCATGCCCGTAGCACTGTTCTTTGTGGTTGATGCACCAAAGGAAGGTTTGCAGAGATCACAGTGAGCTCTCTCAGCCAAGGTGATGCGTTACATCTCAGGTTACTAAATCTGCCTGGAGGAAGCACCGGTTGATGGGTTCAAGCACAGAGATGAAAGAGGAAGATAGGTGTTATTGCCCCTGACTCACAGTGTGAGCCTTGGCAAGCCTTGCTTCTGAGCCTGAGCTGCCAGCTGTGAAATGGCGCTCAGATACTGACTTCCTCAGGACACTGGGAAGCCCAGCTAACGCTGCTGAAGTGCCCGGAAACCTGCAAGTGCGGCAGAAGTACTAAGTGGTATTAAAGCTACAAGTTGCCTTTTGTACTCAGGCTATTTGAGGTGGCTTTCACAGGTTGCAGCCTGTCGCAGTGGCAGAGTACTCTCCTCACCAGTAAAATACATGGCATACCTTCAAAATATTCGTTATTTTATTCTCTAAATTCAGAAAGCAGCAGCTATTGGAGAAATGTTCCTCTAAGATTTTATTATAGTTCACTTATTTGATGCCATGAGACTGCAGCAGAATTATCCCCCTAAACCATCTTAAGATTTAATTTCAACGAAGAGGTCAAGTTGTCCCTAAAGACTTCCTATAAAGCCAAGGCCCTTGCTAAGTATTATGCTCACTAAAGGCCCTCTTTCCACACGCATCTGGGTGTTATTTCCAGCGTTGCATGCTTAGCTCAACCCAAGTCATTGCTGTTGATGTCCTACCTGCGCCAGCCAGCCCACACCGTGGTCAACAGCCACACACTCTGCCCTGCTGATCTAAAACCTGGCAAAAGTCTTGTGACAGGAAGGATACAAGGCCTGGTAGCTCTTTCTCTCAGAAGGACACTTCTGCTCCAACACCACGTCCCTGGTGGATATGGGCCATGTGGATGGTAACACCCCAACCATGTAGCTGCAGGAGCAGAAGGTGACACCTCACTGCAACGAGCAGTAGAGTAGACCCAGGCTCAGGAGGCTACTGCGTCCCACAGCCTCTCGCACCACAGCAGGGAGTTTATCACCCACTAGAATTTTAGACCAAGTGTTTAATGTTCAAACACTGTTTGCTCTTATGTTTCAGTGGACTTTAATCTTGCATCAGATCAGAGTGCAAAGAAACACTTTGAGATCTGTGCTGGAGGAAGAACAGTGAAAAGCCAGGCCTGCATCAATACCCTGGTATAAATTCAGTTTCATTATGAAAATATCATCTGCAGATCAAAACATTTCCTTCCTTAAACTAGCTCAATTGCTTCTTAACTGTTTAAGGTTGGTCAGTAAGACAAATTGATCTGAGAAGCCCAGGAGCTGTCATAAAAAGAACTCAGACAGTGCTGTGTGCATGAGGCAGGATGGCTCAGAGAAGTGCTAAAGCTAACAGTGTGTATTTATGGCAGCTGCAATGCCTTAACGTTTCGTTTTACACTTCAACACTGCACAGCGTAGTCAGGTCTCACCAGGGAATGGCTGTTTTCCCTGACCATGGCTCTTGCAAAACACAGACTGAAGCCCTCCTAAACAGCCCCAGCTATGCGAAGTGGATATTGCAGTTCTCCTGAAGATCCTTCTCTCTGCTTCAGTGACTGTGGCGCAACAGTGAAACTCCAGATGTAAACTCAGGTGCTCAGCTTGTGGGATACGGAGGGGTCTGAGGGCTCCAGAACTTCACCTTTGTCCAATACTGAAATGCCTCTTGCATGATGCCTTTCAGTTTTGTTCCACTTACAAAGTAGAGTACATCTCGCCTCCACGCCAGACTCTTACCTAGACAAGTTCACATGCATGAGGAGTTGTTCCAAGTAGATTCAGATAAAGATCCTTGACTATCACCCAGCGAAAGAGGGAGGCTGTAAATTCCTCTGTGTTATGCTGGGGGTGGGCACTGCCCAGGGAGAAGGAGAATAGGAGTCTCTGCTTCCCTTTTCTCCTCTGATCTCAATCCAACTGCTTGAAGTGCTTGCCACTACTTCTTCCTGCTATTCTGGAGCAAGCTGGTGGGATGTGCACTTGGTCTGCATGCTGGATGGAGAAGTACCGCCTGTGAAGACCACACCATCTTCCTGTGAGCCTGCGGCCCTTCTTGTGGGCAGCACACCTCTCCCCTGCCATGACTCTGTTTGCAGAGCAGGAGGAGGAGGTGGCAGGAGTTTCTCCTCCACAAAGCCTGACCTCCTTGTACCCAGCCAGCTCCCAGCAACAGCAGCACTGCAAATCTCTCTGGGCAGGCTGGATCTGCAGAGGGCTGTAAGCAGCGAGGCTAATGTGCACGCTGCATCCCCAGAGCAATGCAGGCAGCAAGCTCTCCGGCAAATATGCTGCACAGTTGAGGGCAGGAGCGGTTATCGACACTGCAGCATGGGGAGAAAGTCCCCCCTCAAGACGTTCCAATCTGGGCTGAGGACAAGCAGGCTGGGAGCAGGACACAATGGATCAACAGCTAGATTCACGCAGGGTCTAGTTGCCTGTCTTGGAAAGAGTAAACAAGAGTCATGCTTGCACAGGAACCTGAATGGGAAGACCTGTCCTCCCCTGGCCCTGCTGCCTCCTTTGTGCCCAGCGCTCGAGACCCAGCACTGCTGCCTGGTGCTGCTCAGCACTGAGCTCCGCAGGGCATACAGGACTGGTACCTGGGAAGGGATGGAGGGGATCAAGCCCACTGCTCCTCCTGACATGCTGCAGCTGCCCAGGGATTGGAGACCGAAGAAAGCAGGTGGGCCCTGCCCTCCCCTGAAGAACCTAATGCTTGTGCCCCATGGCCCTGCTACCCCCACTCCCTCAAGCAGGTGAGGACTTGTATGAGAGTGGTGGAGCGCAGTGGAGACCTGCACTGGTGCTCCCGCTCCTTTCAAAGGCGTTTTCTCAGTGCTTGGATGCATCGTGCACAAGACCCAGGGCACAGAAATGAATCTTCTGCTATCGCTCACCACAGGACCTGGCTGAGCCGTGGTGGGCAGGGCCTGTGCAGAGGTGGTGTGGGTATCTGACCCAGCTCTGCAGCAATACACATGCTCTCCCTGGGCACTCCTCCACAGAGCATGGTCACATTTGCTTGTCCATCAGTCTGTCAGTAGGAGGTGAGAGCTCAGACTGGAAGGCACGGAGAAGTCTGACGGAGGTAATCAGTCACAGGCGCAGCCACCGAGGGGAGGGAGAGGCCTCAGCTCCATTGCAGGACCTTCCTAACAACTGATTATTCTCCCTAGGCAGAAGGCTGTAAAATAAAATGTGATGTCTCCAGCACCAGGGCCCCCACTTCTCTGCTGATGTTTTAGTCCTTTCCACTCAAATGGTTTTGAAAACTCAGAATCTGTATTATCTGCATAGCTAACATCTCTATTCCCTTTCCTTTTTCCTTTCATCTTCGTTTACTCTCTATTTCTCATCTTCAATCAGGAAAAATCATGAGTCAGCTTTAATACCAGTGTCTTCATGCCATCTGCAGGAAGCAGATTATGTGGTACATACCTACTCAAAATCAGCAGACAGCCTGCCTAGGCAGGAGGAGGGGCTCTCCCTACGTGTCCACAGAATTTCTTCTCTGACCCCAGATTTTCAATCAGTTTAATTCTCTCCTTGTGCACTGGTATAAATGTTTATGAATGTTTATGAGTACTGAACTGTGCCTATATTCTGGCCATCTTCATCCTGTGACCTTCAGGGACAGGTGTTCCAGCGAATCTTTTTGTTTTCTTCCACAGAAAATAACTCTTCCAAGACTCCTTGTTAAAGTTTGATCTGGCTGTTTGCAAAGACATGCACTGCTGTACTGAAAGATGGCAGCTCTTACAGGGTTCTTCAGCTTCTGGAGCAGATGTATTTCATCACAAGCACAGGTCATGTCTGCCTTCTCACTCTTTTGGGAAATAAAGATCTCTTCTGCCAAGTCACTGAAACCTCTTCCCTGCAGGGTCATCATTAGTTTATCCCAAGAGCGACATGACTCCTTCAGAGTACTCACTTCTCTGCAACTATCTTTTGGCCTTCATTTCCATCCAAAAATTACAGCAGATGAGTTCAGCACCATACACACCAGAACAGAAAAAAATCACAGCAATCCAGAACTTCTCCCACGTAAATTCACCAAATATGAAAGACTGGTAAGTGGTCTGACAGGCCAGGAAACTCCAAGCAACTTGCCTCCTTAATGCACACATTCAAAATAATGCAAAATCCAGCACTCCTTGGAAAGTTTCTGGCTCTAGCATCCTCATTCCTGCACATTAGCATGGGGCTTCTCTCTCTGAAATGTATGAGTAAGGAGTGAAAGCAGAACTGGCTGGGTAAGCGTAAAATATTTGAAAACACCAACAAGAACAACATTGCCAACTTTGCCCACCTACGCTGGGGACCAACCCATTAACTCCAAACTCCAGCTGAACAACACAGCATCAATTGTTCAAACAACACAGAAGATTATATCCTCCTGGAATAAGTAAAGGGCAGTAAGCAGCTTTTCTAACGATTAAAATAAAGCAAGATCTGAAACATCAACAGAGACGTGCCCCAGACAACACTGCAAGGTTCCTCAAAGCATTTTCTCTAAGTTTTCCCCTTCCACATTATTACTGAGTTTTATCCTTCAGAATATGAATGGGGAGTAAAGCTGCCTCTGTGCAATGCACTCCCCACTGACAAACGTATAAATGATTCACAGCTGCGTTCAGGAGACAGATCAATTAATCGTTGCAGCTCTCCAGTATTTATATTGGGCATCATTCAAGCAAGCCAGCTCTGAATCGATTACTCATTGCTTCCAACAGCAGCAGATCCTGTACTTCATTTATACGATTATCTTTGTTGAGAACAGCATGGGTCATCCAGGACGAAGGACCCTTGCTCCAAAGAAGAGCTGTATTTCATCACAGACCAAAAACTTCCCTGGACCCTCGGAAAGAGGCAACTACGCACTGCTGGGCTCAGCAGAATGTATAACCATGCCTGGAGCACTGTGTGGGAACAGGGCCTCAGCTCACAGGAGTTCGCATAAATATGAGCAGAATGTTGTAAGGGGATTGCAGAGGGCAAAGTCATTTACAGGCAATGTGGGCCTACACCTCACTCTTCCCCCCCACCCTCTCCTCAGCCTCTCCCAGACTCAGCTGGCTTCACCTACAGTTTGGTTTCAAGAGGCACTGCAAGGTCAAGTCCCTGCCTTGCAAAAGCAGGAAGGAAGGGAGGCTTTGCTGAGGCAGAGGAGGGCTGCCCCACCTGGCATGTTGTGCCTGCCCACCGGTGCAGAGCCACCCCTGTGCCCCACAAGCAGGCAGCACCCGGTGGACTCTGCCGGGAGAGAAGCTTCGCCCTGAACATAGTCAGCAGCACAAAAGAAGCAGACTCAAGGCGTATTTAAAACTCTCCGACGGTTTACAACCTGACACAATTTGCTCCAGCTGGAGTCTGCACAGGACGTGCCAGGCAGAGAGGTACATTGGAGAAGGGGTAAAAGAGGAGCATTGTCCAATACATCGTATTTCCTACAGCAATCCTTTCCTGATTAAACTTTTTACCCATCTGTAAGCCACAGTTTAGGGATAAACTGTTCGCCTTGCTCAGACAGGGCTGAGTCCCACGCTCTGCAGCCGCAAGAGGAGGCCAATAAATACTTGGATGCAGCCAGCCTGGCCCTCTGTGGAGAGGGAAGGTGCTATGCCCGCCAGCCCGTGGTCCCCACACTGTACCTGTGCTTCTGACAGCATGACGTCCTTGATCACTGGCTGCCCTCGGGGCTCGTTGTTTTCCAGCTTCACATAGGTAACCTGGTACCCGCGGATCTGCCCGTGCTGCTTGTTGGAGATGGGCAGCTTCCAGCTCACCCGGATGGCCGTCGAATTCACAGACTCTACCTCCACCTTTCGTGGTGGGGCACTGGGCACTGTAACACACACAGGACGGACAGTTAGCAGGTACCACACAACCGCTGTCAGCTACCTCTCACTCCTTTGCTACCTTCCCTCCACCTCACTGCAAGGATGGCCCTGCTGGCATGAGTTCCCCGGTCATACTACAGTTTTCCAGTGTGACCACATCCCTGACCCTTTCCCAGCATCCAAACACTTTTGCTACTCTCAGCAGGAAAGAGCACGACTGTGATATGCAGGAGCACCCCTAATAAAAGCGACTGTGCTAGATCAGACCCAAGGTCTATCTATCCCCCTCTTGTCTCCAGCAGTAGGGGAGCAAGGAAGAATACAAGAATACAGCAGAATACAAAGAATACGGTAACCACCTGCAGCTCAGGGTGCCCTGCAGCAGAGGTAGGCATTTTGAAGCCTTCTTTGCATCCTGCCTGTCACAATACCTCCTCTCAGATCCCTCTGCGTACATCTAAACACAGTCCAGCAGCCCCAGGTAGCGCGACTGGGCACCGAGCCTGCCTCGCAGGGAGCCCTGGTACCTGCCACCAGCCAGAGTGCACAAACGCTCGTCCCTGTGACAGCAAGAGGTTAATGAGGGGGAAAAGCACCATCCTAAAACAATAACCCAGAGCTCAGAGACAGCAGTCACTGAACTCAGCCAGATAAAGGGGCCCGTGGGAATTGTGACAGCTCTGGGGACTGTATTTCATGCACGGCTAGCTGAATGCTTTTTGATAATAAAATGAAAAATTACACTGCCCAGAAAATATCAATTTTCTTGCAAGGTGAGGCCCGTTTAAAAATGTATTTATACCCTATTTACCATTTGGAAAAATTACCTCCTTATTACTTTTTGCTCTTGCATTGACTGTGACAAAAATGTCAATGCTAAAAAATTAGCTTCTCAGTTGCTCTTGGAAAGCTCCCTCCGTCTGAAGCAGCTGAGAGCAGAGGTGTGCACGCCCTGCGGTGGATACCGCTGCTACGTGACTGCCCGGTACCCAAGTGAAGGACCTGGGCTCCATCCTAGCGCCTCTACTGCAGGACCCCTTCCACCCTCCACTGCCTGGGAAAATCCAAGGGTTTGGAACCCTGTACGCCCCAATTCTCAACACAGCAAGAAATAATCAGTATTAGATAATTAGGGATGGATAGCTGACAAGCATAATGAGTATTGCTATTTCAACCAACTAGATGGGAAGAAAGAGCTACCCAGCAGGTAAGCACAGTTTTTAAGCCGCAGGGCAATTCATTATTTTCCCCAGATGTCCTTCTTAATTGTAGATAATTAAATAAAATAGAGAAAGGAGGAATGGAGCATTTTAGCACCATGAGGCCAGCTCAAGGTATGGGAATGGAGGGGGCTGTGCTTGAATAGTCACCACCTTCTGGCTGGAGCAGCCTACGCTGTAATCCACAATTCACTTAGTGCAGTGACCTTGCACAAGCCACAGGGCTCTCCTGCCCTAGCCAGACACCTGCCCACGCACACAGTTGGGAGTCCAAGCGAGAAACGAGATCCTCCCCGAGAACCAGACAGAAGCTGTGTGTCAAGCTGTGCTGGCAAGAGAAGGCAGGAGGCCTCGGCAGGACATGATACGGGGATGTTGTGGGGACACGAGAAGATGTGAATGGGAGCAGACCACAACGTTTCCAGGAACACTATCCTACCCCATTATGGGAAGTACGTGCTGCATCTGAAACCCAAACAGGGAAAGTTCAATTTGTTTTCAGATCACAGTTTAGCATTTCTCATTCCTTCATCATGGGTATCTACTGAGCACCAGCATGTCAGAGGGATATGAAATCACTCCTGACAGCAAAGCTGGAATGTCCAACCACGGTGCCTGAAAACTGAGAGAGCTTGTTGCGACATTTCTGGGGTAGCAGCTTCCCCTGGGCTACAACTCTGCTGAATGAGAACTGAAGCAAATACTACAGGCAGCAGGACACACACAGATGTGTTTGCCAGCCAGGAATGCAGTCAGCGAGCATTCCCAGACACCACTTCCAGAGCCACAGAGACGTGGGGGACAGTGGCAGCCCATTTAGGGAAACTGTAACATGTCTGGTTTCAATTTGCTACGCTGATTGGGCAATGCAGAGATCATCCTTTCTTTGCCTGGACGCTGCATCTCTTTCTTCTCCCATTAAATCTGCAGCTTCTGGGGTCAGCATGAAGCCATGGAAGCTCCTACTGTCACCCTGAGCTCTGGCACTTTCAAAGGAAATGGCTTAAGTCATGATGACATAACTGACAGCCTTGCTAATACAAAGCAATTTCTCTTTAAAGCTGTCGTATCCAGTAAAGTGTTCTGTACATGCGATATTCTGACTCTTGAGCGGAAGAGCAGATTTATATAAGCTGTGGCTTGCCTGGAAGCTGGGGCAGGAAGCAGCTTTCCTGCGATATCTACAAGTTTCAAATGGATTTCTTTTCCCCTCTTTAGTTTGCTGAATTTCAGGTCAACAAGTAAACTTTAAGTCCTGATCTCACAATGTGAGAGAAGCCTTCGGCTGGGAGAACTCACGTTACCTTCAGTAAAATGGAAACCACCACCAACCAAACACTAGAAAGCCAAAATGGCAAAGCAGTGTAATGCCTCCTCATGTGCACAGGAAGCACTGCTAGCACACACAGGACCCTTCTGGGACCACGCCGGGACATCTGACCCACAGCCTGGAGGCAGCCATCATATCAGAGCAAGGGCCAACAGAGCAATTCCCCTACCCCACTCCAGGGCAACCGTGGAGACCCACTCCCTGGAGCAGCTGACCAAAACGCTGCTCCTGACAGCCTCTAGTCCTGCTTGAAAAGCACTCCCAGGCCAATATCCTGACTCCTTTCCCCCCCTTTTCCAGCAACTCAGCTAGAAGAGTCCTGGTTACCCCAAGGCGGTAGCTGAAGGAGCTGTTCAGTAACACCTACCATCCTCGTCAGTGCGCACGTGCACGGGGATGCTCTCCGGTCCTGGCCCCACATCGGTGTGAGCCCTTACCCACACCTTGTACTCGGTCCATTTCTCCAGGTCCTTGATCTCCCAGCTGGAGTGCTCCCGTCCAATGCCATCCACCACATGCTTGGTGTTGTCATCTCCTTCCACTGCCTGGTACGCAATGGAGTACTGGGTGATGACCCCATTGCGGCTCTGGGCAGGCGGTGGCACCCAACTTACCCGGATGGTAGTGGAGCTGGTGCTTACACACTCGACTTCTTGGGGTGGGGCGGAAGGGGCTGGGGATAAATAAATGAAGTGGGGAGATGAAGGGAAATGAGTGGAAGGACAAACCAAAATGCATGGGGAACTTTTACCCAGCCAACTGAGCACTGAACATACACATGGAGATTCAGCCAGTAACTTCCTGGACAACTGTCTGCCTTCCTCACAGATCATCAAAGATGGCACTAGGGACAATTTGTGTTTGAAAGCCTGATGAACAGCATGGAGACAGAAGCGTTGTTCTGCATCAGAGAACACCTCTTCCCAAAGCAGTTCTGGACGCTCACTTTACCAAACACAACAAATGGCAGTAAAGGAAGGGGTGGCGGGGAGAGAGAGAGAGAGAGACTGGTAGGGACAAGAAAGATGCTTTCAGTGAAGATCTGAAGCAGATGGAAACCAGAAGAGGTAGGAAGCTACAGAAGGCAAGAGTGGCAGAAGGGGAAGCTCACACACCAGATTGCATGAAGGCTTGCAAAAGCCCGCTCCTAGACAAGTGGAGGAAACAACAGAGGGCAGGGAAAGCAGGTGACTGAGGTTGGCTGGAGTGTGTCCAGGCAGGGTTTGAAATCATGACCATCAGCTGTGAGCAGCACCCTGACCCGGGGGGAGCCAGGCACCATGTGGAAACAGGAGATAACATGATTGTGCTGCTTTGCATGTGTACCTAGCATCTGGGACTGACTGCTTCATGCCTGCCAAACTGGTTACCTGCCTCTGTAGCTTCCTGGCCTATGGAGCTGTACAGGGGAAGGTAGGCAGGTCTTCTCTCCTCCCAGGCAAAAAAACACCTGCAGTTTGCGTTAACTTCTAAGCCCCAGCAATCTTAACTGGCTGCAGGGGGAGAAATGGGATCTAGGCAGCAGATGCTTCTCATCGGGGTGAGGAACAGTCCTCTCCACACAGCATTGCTGGGGAAGAGCAGTGAAACAAATCTGGGGGGAGAAGTCAGGGACCAGGAAAGGAGACATGACCGAGGGCTGTGGCAACCTTGCAACAGGACAGCCGTTACACAAAGCAGGAGAAGGGAACAAAACAGACAAGTGCTCTGGAGATGCTCTGCTTTGCCCAGCATGTGAGCCCTCTCACAGCAGCAGCAGCCTCCTCTCATTTGGCCTCACTGCCCAGGGATGCTGCAGACATATCCTAGGACCTCCATTAACACAACAGCACAGCCACCCTGCAGAGGTGTTTGTGCTGCCCAGGCCATGCCTTGTGGCTGGCAGGGCACACACAAAGGGAAGGGGAGCTGCACTCAGGTGTTTCTCATGATGGTGGAAGCCTGGAGGAGGAAGGGAGGGAGCCTGCATGGTCGAAGAAGGCACAAGGGAGGTGGGTGCATTCCTGGGTGCTTGCACAGAAGGCAAGAGCCCTAACCAGAGAGGGCAGGGCACCACCACCAAAGACGCGCACACAGTTGCTCTAAGGCTAGGAAGCTGTCTGGCCAAGCAATAACGGAGTACAAGCTATCTTGCTTTGCCATGGCAGGTGAAAGGCTGCTTCCATTCTTCACTGCAACTGTAAACCTAGAAACGCCTGAAAAAAGACACGTGCCCTTCTCCATGCCGCGGTCCTTGAAGCCATCAGTGCACCAGAGCCAGCCTTCCAGGGGCAAAGGGACAAGCCTGCCTGCTCGTCACCTGTGCAAAGCCACACACAACCTATGTTACCCCAGATGGCAGCAGGGACCTCGGATAATTAAAGCACCCAACAACTGTGCCTTGGCTTTGCTGGGCATAGGATGGCAGTGGGAGAAGATCTGGGAAAGCTGGGGACAGCAGGACAATGTCACCAGGGACAATGTTACTGGTGACCTCTGCTTGCTGGGAACAAGGCCCACTTGCTTGCAGAGGCAGTCACAGGCTGCACATAACTCTTAGTGCCCACTTCTGTGCTTGGGGAGCAGGGCCCATCTCTGATGCCTGGGTTGGGGTGCCTGCAGAGAGGAAAGATGGAGGGAGAGCGAGCAGTGATGGAGCTGGGAGAGATGATGCCTGAGCAGAGTCAGGCTGCTGCTACGGGAGCTACACTGGAGGAAAGAGAAGTCAAAGCAATGCGTGGAAGCAAACAGTTGCCTATGTGAAGCAGGCAGAGTGGGAACAGCCCTGCCATCTGGTATACCATAATGGAGTAGGGGTAGAAAAACCTCACACTCTTTTGGTTAACCAGCAGAGAAGTGGCAGGGAAGAGAGCAGGAAGATATAGCACCAAAGCAACACCAAGACTGAATTCAGGGAGGGCATAAGTAGACACAGCACCTGGTGGCATCCCTCAGAGGGAACAGGTGAGACATACGGAGCTTGGCAAGCCTTTCCTTTGCCACTGTCTGTAGAGAGGGCCTTCACAGAAGAGACCTGCTCTGGCTTTGGGCCTCCACAGCATCCCTTGGGATGCAGCAGTGAGCTCCTTCTCCAAAGGCAGCTTTGGCTGGCAGCGTGAGCAGGTCAAACGTTGGCTGTTGACTGGGTAAGAGTCACACACATGATGTGCAAGGCAAAAACTCAGATTAACACTTAAAGAAAGCAAAATAAAACTTGATAACATGAGCAGGGTCAACTTAAAATGCACAAGGAGTGGAAGTGTCCCTCCTGGGGCCAGCAAAGAGCAGACTGGGTGGCCAGCATGCACCCACATAGGCAGAGGCACACACACGCGCACTGTGCGAGCCTCTGCTGCCTCCAGGCTCCTCACACCGGCCTCCCCCGCTGGCCCACAGCAGCCCTGTGCACCCATCCAACCCACCTACTCCTTAAGGTAGGGAAAAGGCAGCCTCAAGACCCACCTTCGTATTTCAAGTGAGAACAGCATTTTAATGCTGAGGCCTGATGGGGACAGAGCTGACGCTCCTTTCCTGCATCATACTGTTTGCCTGAGGCACTGCAAACTCCCCCGTGCTCCTCAGGCCCTCAAAGCAGCATTGCCTGTACTTTTTGCAGGGTGCCCAGCAACTAAGCAAGCAGCTTAGCAGGAAAGGCAGCCCAGAAGGCAGCTGTCTTCTCAGGAGATGGGGTCCAAGCTGTGCTGCTGGAAGGGTGCAAAGGGGCACTACATCCCTCTGGCCTTCCCGGACAAGCACCCCTACCACTCCTGAGCAGGGATGCCACAAGAAAAGCCCAGCAGCAGCAATACGGATGTCCTTCTCCCAGCCCATTAGTGACTCATTAGTGATGATGTGCCTCCTACCTTACCCTTGTCTGGTTTGTCAGGGCCAGGAATAGCACCTGAAAACAGGCTCTTTGGAAAGCAGGAGTCTGACTGCTCCTGCAGTTTGTGTCCCACCTGAACATGTCAACCTCCAAGATCTAACAGCCTTTCTCAGCGCATCCAGATGGAAGAGTGCAGGAAGGTGACCAATTTGAAGCTGGGAGCAACAGTCTTTCTAGATTAGTAAGTTCTAAGGCCACAGGGGACCAATCCAACCGTCTAGCATGAGGTGTTGTTAAGTGCAGACCAAAGAATTTCTGTCTGGAAGTTGTGCATTGTTCACACAACTTCTGCCGAGCTAAAGCAGAGCTTTCTGAAAGACCTACTTGACTTTGAGACCCCCAGTACCCAAGAATCCACTCTGCCCTGGGACTGTTCAGCCAGTGGTTTGTCACCCTCGCTGAATAGCCCAGTAGTAACTGCCAAGGACTTTTCTTATAGAATAGAGTGCCATCAGAAATCTTCTCAAGTAGGGGCCTGTAAACCAAGACCCAGTCACTTCTTGGATAAATCGAAGAACTCTTAGGCCCCTCAATGTAAGCAGGGTTTCACTGGTCAAACCAAGGCATTCCTGTGGCTTTTGGCTAAATCTCTGCCAGCCTGTCCACATCTCTCTTACTGAACAGATGCCAGAGCCAGTCAGCTACTGCTCCACTGGCCATTGAAAAGACAACCTTAAAAACAGACAGGTATGAGATCCCCTCTGAGCAGACAGCATGTGAAGTAGGTCACGGGAAGATGTCTGCCTTGAAGAGTCCACGAAGCAAAGGTTTCTCTTACTTGGACTGTTGTGAGACTCTGAAGGACTCATTTATGCATAGAGCTGTCTCTGATTAAGTGTGTTCAAGGATAAGAGCATCCACTGATGGAATTAATTTAAGTGGCAGGAGAGTTGCTTCAACCTTTGCCCATCAATACAAAAGCTATCTGAAATAGGTATACAAATCCCCACACTCAGAATTTGTTCTCAATGTTCAAATATTTATAACTGCATGATCTGAACCTCTCTCCATTTTCATACCTGTCCATCGTGCAGCACTAAGACACCGTTGGCTCACTTAACGAGGTGGAGGAATCCCTGCGACTGATATGTTAATAAACCTTAGTTTTCCTCAAAGAGAAGGTCGTTCCAGTAGTGAGCAGAGCTGCTCTCCCCTTCCTGAGCTCCTTTTCTAATGGCCATCTCAGGCTCTCGGCTGCTGTGCCTGCTGGCGCCCTCCCTGCAGGGAAGAAGGCTGGCTGCCTTTGCCAACTGCTCACCCCACATAGCTAGTAAATCCCAGACAGACGGTGCTAACGGAAATGTCTTTTTCCCCCCCCTTTTAATGCTCTTTGCATAATGGCAAGCCCAAAAATAGTTAGTGAAAACGAGCTTATCGCAGGGCCCTTTGATAGCCCTAATCTGCTTATGCTCAGCACTTTGAGCTGCCAATCAGAGCAATGCGAACTCCTGCTCTGTGATCACATGGGGCAGAGCAAGGATGAAAGTGATATTGCCTGGGTCACCTCATTATCTAGCCTCTCTATTAACTCGGCTGCAGCTTGTTCTGGTTTCCCCTAGCACTGCAGTCCCAGAAGCAGCAGCCTCACTTGCTCACGTAACCCAGGCAAGCAGCCACTTTCCCAAACTGACTCCTCCAGCTGCCTGACAGCCACAGGCACATCTGGCCACAAAGGATGCCTCACATTGCAATCAAGTGTATGGACCAGTTAAGAACCCCTGCAGAAGCAAGGCAGCTGGAATGGGGAGTGAAGGGGTGAAAATCCAATGGTTTGGAGACAGTTACATTTAGAGCCAAACACCCATATGCTGCCTGTCCAGACAGCTTGTCTGCATGGGAGTGAATTCATAGAGATGCATAAACCCACTCAAATCAACCTCTCCAAAGCAATTTCCCAGCCTGTTTCAATCTTCCATCAGTTTTTATGAATCTACCCTTAGGGAAAGGCAGCATGATCAAAGGACATGAAGAAAGAACTTACCACTTGGGTGCACCCCCTCTGCCAAAGAGCCCTGATCCAGAACCCCAGCTGACTTTCCCCATTACACCCTTTAGCAAACTGCCTGCCGGCATCCCTGCAGACCCATAAGGGCAGAGGCATTGAGCTACTCTGTGCCCAGGCGATGGAAACTGGACTGCTTTTGCTTTGTCTTCAGTAGTGCAGAGTGTCAGAAACTTACTGGATTGGGCAGTTCTGGCTTCGATCGTCGGGGTGTAGACTCCTACCCCCAGCTCTGAGCGGGCACCCAGACGGAACTTATACAGCGTGTCTGGTTTGAGACCTTCCACAGCATATGAGGAGGTTGGGTCAAACTCCACCTTTTGCTGGCAAATAAAAGGAAACACAGATTATTTGGAGTAGTTGGAGAATACAGAGAAGCTGGTGCTCAGCTCCCAATGCCAAGGGAATAGGCAGCCCCGTCACCCATTCTGGCCCCACAGAAAGTCACAGCCATGCTGCCAAACCTGTTGCAGTCCTGCAGGACTCCAAGACATGGAGCTTTCTGGGAGAAATACAAGGACTCTGCAGGGAAGCAGACCCCTCTTACAGCCAGGCTGCACTGCCTGGGGTCCAGACTGCACTCGCTGCTTGACAGCGTTGTGGGAATGCTGGGTCTAGCTACACAGTTCAGACGAGGGGCACAGGACACACGAGTTTGTTTCCTCCCAACAGACAGTCTCTGCTTGTGAAACAGAGCAAAGCCCTTGTCCTGGAGTAGTTGGCATCTCTAATACACCTAAACAGTGCTGGTAAAGGACTTGTTTTGCTGCCACTTCACCTGGAGGGCACTTATTTCTGGCAGCTCTCATGCCACTATAAATACGGGAGGAAGAGAGGTCCTGTGATGCTGCCATGGCACGGTTCTCACTGTGGTGCCCTGCAGCCAGCACTACTTCTGATATATTGAGAGCTGGATTTCTTTTAGGGACCTGACAGTAAATGTAGAAGGGCTCTCTCTAGGCCACCCCCAATCTGCTCCTTAAGTGGAACCAGTCCCGGAGCCGCCGACAAATTTTGGATGCCATTTCAGACCCCCTTGGAAGCCCTACTGGCCTTCACAACTGTTTAAAGGCATCAGCAGTAAGGATGCCTTAGGGATGGTGTTATGGTATTCTGGAGCCTTTCCAGTCCCAAACCAGTCACTAGCTACTTTGCTGGGTATCAACAAGCACTGCTGAGGTCACTTACCCAGAAGCCAGATGGAGATTGCCATACTCCTATCACACACCCATGAGACAGAAGAAACATGGAGAAGAAACAGTCCCTTTGCCACCCCAACTCACGCAGACACCCTTCCCAAGCTGCTGAATTGTGATGTCTGGCCCCAGGTGCTGCTGACACAGAGGCAGGATCCTCACCTGAGTGCCATCCTCCCCTTCCCAGTACAGCAGCTCGTATTTGGTAATGCGTTCCTGAGAGGCAGGCAGCCACGTCAACAGGATGCGGGTATCAGACTCTGCTTCTGCCTGGAAGTCAGCTGGCTGGGCGGGAACTGGGGACCAAACACATGGTTAGTGCCAGGAGGCAGATGCAGGGAAAGGAGTCACACGGCTTTGCAGAGTCCGCATGTCACCTTGCGAGGATTCTCTTTCATTCCTTCTGGACCCTCCCCTTCTTCCCTCTCCCCTGTACTGTGCTCTTGGAACAACCCAGGCAACAAGCAAGCACCTCTGGGACCCAGGCAGGTGACTATGGGAATTACGCTCACTTCCAGCCCCGACTGTATCCCAGCTCCTTCCTTCCACATGTGTGCTCAGACCCCAGAAGGGCCCGGCACAGTTCCATAGGTGCCGACATCCCTGTCCAGGACCTTGTGTCACATTTTTAGCCCCTGTATCCCAAACAAAACTGTGGCCTGTGTTACTTGTGCAGAGATTGATACCAACTCCTCAGGACAAGCTGACAGCCTAAATCTGACGGCTGTGTGGTGGGGATGCCACTCTGACATGCAACCATTTGAGCACCAAGTGCAGTTGCGATACCTGATGCAGATCAGACACACAGCTGAGGTGCACACCACTGGGGTGGACACGGAGCTGCGACAGCTCTCTCCGTACGTACCCCCTTGCTGCGTTTTGACCTGGATGATGTCCGAGGGGGGCCCGTCGCCCACTGAAGTAAAGGCCAGGACGCGGATGCTGTACGTGGTCCCTGTGATGAGGCTTCCCACGGTAGTGAGGTGGCTGTCGTCAGTGTTGTGTTTCTGCCACATGCTCAAAGGCAGATGTGGGTCGGTGGTATAGTAAACGCGGTACCCTCGGATCTGTCCGTTTGGCTCCTCCGGCTGCTCCCACTGGACCAGCATGGTGCTGGCGCTCAGCATCCGTGCCTGGACTTTGAGGGGTGGACTTGAAGGAGCTTGCTCTCCTGTCCGGGCCTCGACCAGCTCACTGGGGGGACCCCTGCCAATGTTATTGACTGCGATGACCCGGAACTCATACTCCGAGAAGGGGCTGAGCCCACCTATGCTATAGCGGGTTGTTGCCACACCATCCACCTCCTGGAACTGACCCTCCAAGGATTTGGGCTTGTACTGGATGACATAATATGAAATGGGGTCAGAGTTGCCCGAATCCCAGGTGAGGGTCACGCTGGTAGCTGTCGTTTCAGTCACTAATGGCTCTGTTGGAGGTTTTGGCAGTGCTGCAATTGGAAGGCAGAGAGGTGTGATTTAAATAATTCAGTCAGCTCAAACCCTGCAATGTGCACGGGGATAAAAATGGAGCTGCCACCTCCCATTAACATTCTTCTTTAAAAGGCAGAAATCATTTCATACTCTAGAACATGCATTTTTATATTACCATATATCGCTTGAAGTGGTTCTTAATGGAAGGATAAACAGAGCAATCATGTTATTAGACGTGCTTGACGCACTTCCCAGCAGCAGGCTAAATAAAGGTAATTCAACGGGGATGCAGGAATGTTTCTGTCATGGGGGTTCAGCTGGCAGTGGGAAGGTGCTTGCTGGGCTGGGCTGGCCCCAGAAGCCAGGTGTACAGCTAATTTACAAAGGGATACAGTAAAGCAATCAGAGCACCACAGGTAATCTGGAGCTATGCTCCTGCTTCCACAGAGACAGCATCGTAGGCCATAGGGAGTTCATGGACAGTGCTGTTAGATGGGTTGATGGGGGAATGCCTTGTAAGTATTACAGTACATGCAGGAGGGATACAGCCAGAGAAATTACCAACTTTCACATCCACTATTTCACTGGATGGTGTGTCAAACTGCAACCAGACAATAAACTGTTACACAAAAACTCTGTGACGCTGACATCTCCGAAGTGTTAATGAGAACACGACTACTGCAAGCAAACGTTTCCAGATTTGCCATTTTACCAAAAGAACAAAGAAAGAGAATGAGTGCGTGTGAGAGAGATTTGCAGAGTACACAAATACTTTAAAACAATGACTGAATTAAAGTCTACAGTAAGTTTAAACCTCCTACGAACCACTCTAGTTAAAGTTATTAGTGACTTGTAATGCAGCTGTGCTTGACGAGGAACAAGGAAAACTGCTCAGCCCAAATTACGATCCTCAAGTACTTCATTCTTTGGCAAAGCCATCAGGTTTCAGTTTCCATGTGGTTCAGTTGAGGGCAGGCTCTTTAGCACAGGAGCATGCCTGCTCCGAGTGCTGGGGAGGATGCCTTTTCCAGTGCTACCGTTACATGAATACTGACAAAATCGGTGAGGGCTGAACTGGCATGGTTGGGAAGGGCACACAACCCACAACCAGACACCACACTCCTACCCATGGAGGACTCAGGGAGGCCAAACACACGCTGCCCAATATTGCAGCCTGAAGCAACACATTTCCTAGAGCATCCAAGAAATTGGCAGTCTCCCTCAGGCTTTCAAGGACAGATGACACTCATCCACCCCTTCCTTTGGAGAGCCACAAGCTTGACTCTTGCCAGCTCTTGGGCGTGCAGCCAGCATGTGAACAAGGGGCAGGTCTGGTACCTTCAATCCACTTACTGCAATCAGCTCTGTGTCATCTTGCTTCTCCTGTCTGCCCTGCAAACGGTCTACTTTCCAGCAAGCACAGGAGAAGCAATACTGGGTGAAGGAGTTAGGGACAGAGGCAGTAAGATATCCAGAGTGAAGGTGCAGAAAAGACAGACAGAGAAACAAGGAGGAAGGCAAAGGGCTAAAGGAGCTGAGCAGACCGCTCCCTGTCCTGGGATGGCAGTGGGCATCACGTCAGCCAAAGAGGGAGCGAGGCAGAGTCATCCCAGGTACAAAGAGGTAAATACTGGGAACCATCAGTGCAATGGTGCAGTTCCCACCTCCTCCCTCCACGTCTAAACCACATCCCCCATCATGCCGCTTCCTTCCGTACATTCTTGGGTATGTACTATAACCAAGGCAAGCCCTGTGCTCTGTAAGAAAACAGGGGCTGGAAAAGGTACTGACTAGCAGGTGCTGTGAGTAAAGGGAGAGGTGTGGCTAAGGTTAAAAGCATCCTCTGACTAGCACCAGGGAAAAGAGAATTTGCTGCTAATCTCCAGGTCAGAGAGGGCTAACACTCAATTCTGTGATTTGTTCAAGCAGGGACTGGGTGCGGTCTGCAGGTGGCCATAGTGCAGGAGGGGGCCTGCAAGAACAGACAGCCTCAAAAGATGACATATCTGTGGAAATCTGAGCTACAAATCAACTGCAAGGAGAGGAGGAAAGGGATAGTGTGGACCTGCTTGGCCCCAGATGGGAAAAGCAGGACATGTACTTCAGCCTCCTGTTAGGGAGCTGTCTGGGTGGGCTGCCCTGCACCCAGTGGTCAACAATCAGCAATAACGTCCTCTCTGGGGCAAAGCTACCTGTGAAACAGCAGCAGGAAGCATGCCTTAAGGACAGCAACAAAAGAAAGAGATAGGGAAAGAGGAAGAGCAGTAAGGGAAAAAAGAAAATTGACAGAGGAATATGCAACAATTTTAAAATAAACGTGTATAGCTCCTCCCTGCAGTGGGGGAGGATGCTCATTCTGGTGAGGCCCACAGACACTTCACATTGCTGGGATTAACCTTCTTGTCCTGCCCTTACTGCAAGAGGACATGTCTGTGCAAACAGCTCTCTGACTACAGATATCCACAGACCCCTGCCCCAGCACAGCCTGTGGCTGGCCGCTGTGCTGAGCTGATCCTGCTGATGCATGGAACAAGCCAGAAATTCCTGGGATGAGCACGGACTCCATGAGTTTCTCTTGTGGCATAACAGGGACCCAGCCTGACACAAGCCTGTCTCCCATCATGCCACATGTAGGGAGAGAGGAAATGACCTCCAAAGCAAATACTATACTGTGAGCAGGAAAAAAAGAAGTTGAGGGTTTGGGAACCTCCCTTGCAAGGTGGAAAAGTCACAGGAGACTGCAGTCACTTGGCTGCACCCAAAAACACTTTGGCAAAGGGCTACACCGTTGAAACCCAAGTAGGAGCACCACAAGGAATAATTCCTTACCTTTGACAGTGATCTGGGCGGTGGCTTCGATCATGCCAAGAGAGGAGATGGCCACGCAGGTGTAGTTGGCAGACTGCACGATGTTATTCAGCTCCAGGACATTCCTACCGACAGGCATCTCATCCTCTTTGGTCAGTTCCTCCACACCAGCCATCCACTTCACATAGGGCATCGGAGCACCTACTGCCACGCATGTGAGGTTCACGCTCCCCCCAGGCATCACCTCGTGGTTGCTCGGAGGGATAGAGAATCGAGGAGCAACACGCCGCACTGCAACAAGGAGGAGACAGCTAGTAGGGTCACAGAACCAGCAGAGAGCACTCAGTTGCATTGCAGGGGTACGTGAGGGGGGTTCAACATTTTTGCCTGTCTATCCCTCGGGACAGATAAAATGAAGTGCAAAAGCTCTTCACTGCTTTGCCAAATTGTACACACTTTGCTCTCCTTCCTTAGCCATTGGCATCTTATTAGAAGAACTCATTAAGGGATGGCTCAATCCATTCCCTCCAAACATAGCCTTTTGAAATCATATTACTAACATGAAACATTCCTCCATTTAAATTACATCTCTCTAATTAGAGAGCATGCACAAATGCCAGTCACACACTCTCTCTGTGCAGGGCCCACTGAAGCTCTGCAAAACCGAATTACCTGCTCAATTTATTAGCTCTAAAGTAAAGCAACTCGTCCCCTAAACCTCGCAGGGTTTGGGCAGGAGCAGCAGAAGGGTTTCTTTCTGAATTAGCACACGTGTGCTGCTAAATAAAACATAATTCCTTTCAAAATGTAACTCAGGTTCTACCTTGGCTCAGAAAAAATAGTCACCAGAGCTGCATGACATTGTCAGGGCCTGAACAGATCACCTTGCTGGGCAGGAGAGAACTAATCCTGACAGATGTGAGATCATATCCATTTTGACAGAAGAGAGCTGGGCTGGCAGAAGCCTCCCCACCTTTGTGGCAGCACTTCGGGAGATGTATTCCTTCTTATTTCATTGCACAGCTTCTCTTCATATCAATCCCTTGCTGGGTATTTCATTCAAGACTTATTTGTAAGCAACTCTCAGCTACAATAAAGCTCTAAAGCTGCCTGCCATATGCATTCCCGTCAGGAAAATGACACTGAGAAATGAGGCCCCTTCTTCAGGGTTAGTGTTATGGGCCTATTTAAGCAAGGGTAGAGAAACAACTGTGCTCGGTAAATCTTTGTCTCCTCTGGGCAAGCTCATTTTAGTCTGTAGTTAACAAGGGAAACTGCTCAAACGTGTCTTGCCCAGCAGCCCTGCTCTCTTCTGGCCTCCTCCACCAGAAAGGCAGCCCCAGAGCATCGGCCAGGTTCACGACTGACCGGCTCCCGAGGAGCCTCTCCCTGCCAATTACGCTCCTCCATCAGTGCATTGGGCTGGCGGAGCAGCGGACAGCCGCAGCTGGGGGAAGGTGGAAACTGGGCAGGAGCCTGAGCAGTGCCAGCTCACAACACGCCGCAGGCACGACTGGTCCCACAGGCGCTGGGGGTCCGGGGGGACACGGCTCTGCTGGCCTGGCTCCTGCCACCATGGCGTCTCCGCAGACAGTAAAGCTGCTGACAGCCCGGTGAGCCGCAGAGACGTCAGCTCCGCTTGCCAAGCTGACTCTCCCCAAATCAAATTTCACTAGTGCTCTCTTTGATGATTCATCCCCAAACCAACAGGCTTGCAGAAATAGACTGAACACGGAAGCCCCCACGCTAGCATGTACAACAGAGCTAAGACTTCGTGATAAATTAGACAATACTGTCAACATCGTGTGTGTACTACACATCGTCTCGGTGACAAAACAGGGCTCATTAGCTCCTTACCAGCCAGGGGAAGGATAACTTACTTTGCCCTTTTTTTTTTTCCTGAATGTCTAAATCCAAAGTCTTGCTGGTTGTTTCTTTTAATCAATTATTAAGTCTCAAATCAATAGCTACATGAGCAATCGCCAGTGAGGTGTTACCTGACTGACGGGGCAGCGCTCCCCAAACGAGACAGAACTGAAAGTGTACTCAAGTGCTACGCAGTCATGAGAATACGGAGTTAACCTGATGGACATGGCAATGGTTTAACATGATGGCGTGTACTTCCAACCAAAGCATCCCAGCACCATTCGTTAAGAGTCAGGTTTCGTTTTCCAAAGAACATGGCGTCGAATTATTTCAGGTAGAAGCTGTTCAAATTCTGTCCCCATCCAAGGACAAAACCCACCCACCCACACTGTATTAAAATAAAAAAGAGCAACCTTTGAGGGTAAAGCCATAGGCGTGCACAGAGCACTCACACACATGCACCAGGCAAACAGGCTGGCAGGCACTGGAGGCCACTACAGAGTCAGAGAGAAAGCAGCGTGAAGGCAGGACAGGGAGAGAGAAGACAAGGGGAGACAGGAACTCATGTATGGAGACATGGGAAGACAAGACTGGAGGATAAGAGGCCATGCAGGAAGGTCAGAGCCCAGCATGCACAAACAGATTTTGACTCCCAGCCCTGTGAGACCAGAGGCAGCACAGGCTGCTGCAGACTCCCCTGCACCCCCACTGTGCCCCCATGTCAGGCACTGCTTTCAGGGTGCTCCTGGGGCCATGCCGAGCCCCATCGGCACCGCATCCCCCTTGACATGTCCTGCAGAGGCAGTGCCTGTGGGTGCTGCAGCCGCCTCTCCCTGGGGCAGCCGGCAGCCGACCGCCCCCTGCTCCCCTGCGGGCAGCACAGGGGAGATGCGCTTCCAAAGGAGCCGGGGGCTTGTTCGGCAGCGCTTTGCAGGGCAAAGGGAAGGGCTGAGCCCCTTCGGAAGTGGCTCTCCCCTGTCCTACCCACAGGGGAGCAGCGGAGGTGGTTGGCGTGTCCGTGTGCCTAGGGAAGGGATGAATGGCAAGGAAAACTCTCCTGCAGATCAAACCGTACAAGAGGGTGGGCAGGCTGCAGTGTCGCCGACCTCGACATGGGCCATGCCTCCTGTACACCGCAGTCTGCGGCACGCCAGGAAGCTGTGCGGGGCCTCAGCTCTCAAGCCTGGCAACAGATGAGCAGTTAAACAGGCCTCTGTGGTGTATTTTTGTGACCCAGAATAGCTGAGACAGCCTTCCCTCGTTAGCACACCGGCAGAGCTGCTAAAAATGGATGCCACGTGTAGGGGTCAGCTCTCAACATGGGAGGTGGAAGGGGGTCAGTCAGGGCAACGCCTTCGGTGGGAGATCTGTCCCGGACGATGCTCTGGCAGGAGCACGTGCAAAGGAAGGGACGGGCCCATCAGCCTCCCATCCTCTTGGGGGATAACTGGCAGCTTCCCGTCCCAGTCAGTACAGAGGGAGAAGGGCAGATGCTGTCAGCATTAGCGAGAGCTGGCAGAGCTCTCACAGCAGCTTGCAGAGCACCATCAACACATTCCTCAGGCTCAAGCCAGCGATTTAAGTTGCTTGCTTTTCTAGCATAAGAGCCTGGTAATTTAAATCAGTATAACTCCTCAAAAAGCAGCATTCTTAGAATTTCTGTCCAATTTACAAGTCAAATCACAGGGGCTAGCACAGCCCATGATGCTACCTTAAGTGCTCCAGAAATTTTTGTTGTTCTTCATTTATTGCAGCAATGAAATTTCCCTTTTTATTACAATTTTCTTGACAACAATTTGCAATATTTTTTTAAAATCTTTTTGGATAAAGATCAGAGAAGGTGGTTTGGAGGTTTTGCAAGAACAGCACAAGGAAAATTGCTGTGAATATTAAAATGACTTCAATGGACAATAGTATAATTCAGAGGTTTAGTTAAACCAGCAGACTGTCAAAAATGAGATTCATTGTCATTCATCCCAAGAATAGGCATTGTAAGGACTCTGTGCTGCTCCACTATTCAGCACGCCTCCCCGTAGAGAGCATTCCTTGGGAAGTGAAGTGAAGTGAAACCCCGGAACGGTGAGCAGTGCAGCGCAACCTGAGCCCGTGCCCTGGATCCCACAGGACAGGGAGAACGGACAGTGTGGAGACTGGTTCCCCACTCACTGGGAGGACCGTGGGGAGGAAGGAGGGGAGCAGGCAACACAACAGCCACAAAGGTTGAGATTGAGAAATGTTAATAATTCAGCATGCATTAACATGCACATTCCTTGCCTTGAGAGCAAAGAGCATGAATCGATTGCCCGGCTCCTTTCACCACAGGAGTGGCTGTTTCCTAACATCTCAGGTTCCCTCTGAGGGTGACGTTACCCCCTTGGAGAACCAGGGACCCCCCCTCCCTGCTGCTGTCTGCAAGAGTTGTAGGCTCTGAGCTCTGGGCACGAGTGCTCAGGGCTCACAGGCCGGTGCTGTTAGCCCCTCTCTTGCATGCTGAGACACTGCTGGCACACAGCAAGGCTCTGCTGGAAACACAACAGTGCCAGGAGGACTGCCCATGCTTCCAAAACCACATGGTGCTGCTAGGGAAGGGGAAACCAAACTGCTTTCCCTGCTGGCTGCCTTGGCCACAGTACAGCTGAGCAAACGACAGTGCTAACACCCCTCCCTCTAGCTTGCAGAGATGCAGGGGCCTCTACTTGCCTGTTCTTGCTTCTGGGTTTCCTTCCCACTGTGCCTGCTCGGGGCTCCATCCTCCCCCTCCCGATACCCCCATCGCAGGCTCGCTGGGTGCTGCCCCATGGCGATGGAGAGCTGTGCCCATGCTCTGCACGCTTCTCCGCTCCTCTCTGGTGCAATTCCTGCTGCTCTGGTCCTGCACCACTCTCCTGACATCCTCTCCCCTTTGCTCTTCCTCCACGCAAAGGAGCAGCAGTCTGAAGTCCCGTCCGCTCTGAAGGAGGACCAGCACTGCCTGAGCTGTGCTGCTCCTCCCTGGCCCCCAGCAAAGCAAAGGCAGGTTCGGAGGGCTCTGCTCTAACCTCCCAACTGGGATGAGTAGTAGAGCGATGCAGCGGCACACCTTTGAGGTGACACTGCCCAATTTCTTTACTCCAGCCAGGCAAGCTGGAGGATCCTTGGTGCACAGGGTGTGCTCTTGCCCTCGCCACACTGCTACCCTGCCCAAAACTCCCGCCTTCCTTGGGAACCACCTCCTCAGAGTCGGGAAGAAGTGAATTTAGGAGATATCCTCAAACATGATCATCGGTCTGCATGGTTTGCTCATCTGTAGACACCTTTCATCTCTCCCTAGTACTATCATTTTAAGGACGGACTTCAAATGGAAAGGCAGTTGCTGGAGTCTCACAATCTATTGACAGAATCAACAGCAGGAGAGGAAAAATTGGAACCAGAAAAAATGCATTTACAGTCTAATCTTGTGCTCAAACAATGCTGTACTATTTATGCTCCCAATGCATCCTTGAGTGCTGACATTTTATAGACAATTTCCAAAACAGGGCCTTGCCATTTTTGGATTATATTTCAGCTATAACTTTTAGGTCTAATTATTTGCGCTGACAACCACATATAAAAGAGGATATATCATTACAGTGGTGCAGCACTGGAGACACATCAGCATTCAGCATACTGACATACTAATAGCAAAGTAAGGGAGAGCAAGATTGTGGAGCTATGCAATTTGCATTCACTCTCTGAAATTTCTCTGATGAAAATAACACAACATTAAGGAGGGGAATAAGAGAAAAGATCCACTGTATCAAGATAAAATAACTCGTTAATAAATAACCTTGTAGCAGTCACAGAGCAATAATTAAATGCATGGGTGAGCAGTACACAGTTTTAAGTAAAGCTGGAAAAATGTAAGATGTAATTATCAGTGCCAAACAAATTATAAGCACGGCAAATCCCAATGGAATATTTAGAAACTAATTTCTGGCTTCACATTAAATATTTGTGTACGTGGGTATTTTTGGTGGGGTGGGAAGGAGGAGTCGACACAAAGAATGAGAAATTATCCACTCCTGCTGGCTTATATCCATTCTCGGCTGCCTCCCCTCAGCTAAACCATGCGGCTAAAACATTTAAGTGCCCTGTCAAAGGTTTACTCTCCAGAGGTGCCTGAGCCATCACAGCGGTGCTCCAAATTCACTGAAATCTGGGAGGCTTTGGGCCTTGGCTTTAATTTCTTCTCTTTTCTTCCTTGGTCTCATTTTTCATCATTGTCTTGAGCTCAGGTAATTTTATCCTCTATGAAATCTATTTTTAGAGGGTAAACAACAAGGGCCCCGTGCCTCAGTACAATCTAAATGAGAGCACGTTCCAGGGAGAGAAACAGGAGTGAAGTCAGTGTACTGGAACAACTGCTATGACAACTTGTTAAAACTTGTTCCAGTGATTATAAGATCAGCTCATGCAGCTGCCTGATGGCACGTGTGAGAGGAGCCAGGGTCTCTTCCCCGTGCCACCTGGGAGCAGCGCCGGGCCAGAGAGCCACTGTGAGCATCCCTCTCCTCCAGCGCATGTGGAGGGACGGACCCGCACGGTACCTGTTCGGAGAAGGAGTCATCTCTGGAAACTAGCTCAGGACTTCTGCCAAAAACACCAGCTTTCCTCAGCATGAAATCATGAGTGCCTCAAGCTAGGTCTGGAGCTAGATTTAATTTAAAAGCTGGAGTCACCTTTCACTATTGTCTGAGGGCAGCGGGACAGAGCAGGGCAAAGCTCAAATCAGGTTTTGCTGAGTGGCTACAAGCTCCTGTGCACATTGCCACGGGCCTCCCTGAGCCATCCTAGGCAAGGCTGGGGCCACTGCCAGAGCTCCCTGCTCTCCCGCCAGCACGAGGAAGACCCAGCCCCAGGGAAGAAAGGAGAGGCAGAGCTGCTCATGCAAAGGGCCCTTGTCTGAGCATGGAGAACTGGCCACCCCCAGAGCGGGGACTGCCAAGGAGCAGGGAAGCTGCCTCAGCATGAGGGTCTTGCATCTCTCAACCAGCTGCTCCTGCTGCCCTGTGGCAAGGGAGGGCAGCACGCCGGGCCCTTCTCCAGCTGAGATCAAAAGTAAGCTTTTTGCCTCTAGAGAAAGTTAAAACTTCCAAAGCTACAGGAGAAATTGAGGAACCCGCTCTCCCTAGCAGCTCACGAAGGGACTGGAGATCATTCTGATCTCTGCTTCCAAAGACTGCTCTTGATCTCTGGCCAGAAAGCAGCAGCAGTTTAGAGGTATTAGACTGGCACCTAGCACAGGTAATGGGTTAGAGGAGGACTCACATACAGTAGCATGCACTTCTTGCCACCCTACCTTTGAACGAAACTGCCCTGGCTGGTATTTGCATGCAAAATATATTCTGTGCATTTTAAATCTCAAGCAACAAAGGCATGCAAGCAAAGTATCAATGCCATCACCAGAGTCACAGCAAACAGTAAGCAGATTTCGTCAGGCACACTGTGGCCGTGCCTGGAAGGGAGCCAGTCTGTAGGGCCCCCTCCCCTTTTGGGGACGGCTCTCCTCTCCCTACTGGAAAAGTCCCATCTGACGTGGCGTACTGTAGATGGATAAGAAGTGAAAAGGACCAACCTTCTCGCTGATCTGAGAGATGAAAGTTTGTTTTGTTTGATGGCAGAGTGCGATGAAGATGAGGAGGGAATAAAAAAAGACAAGGAAAAACACAGAGAGTAAAAACAGGCCAAGCTTCATCTGTCCGCACACCACTGAAACGACAAGACAAGACTACAGAGGTCAGCCATGACTTCCCACCGTGCACACACACCACTCCATGTTGTGGACAAGAGTGTGCCACACTCGCACCGCTCTGGCCTGGAGCAGGGCCGGCCCCTCCGCCTCCCTGACCCGCTCACCGCTCCTCGAGGCAGGGCGGAGGGGACCACACGTCCCACACGTACTCACACGGAGGGCGCTTCGGGGACGGCCCTGTGCTGGGCCAGATGCTGGAAGCACAGACACATTTACATGTGCAAAACACTCATGCACACGCACAGAGCAAAGGACTCCAGCCATCACACAGACTGACGTGCTCCCACACACCCACTCCAGCTATAAAGATGATGGCAAAGGCACTTTAAACCCATTGACCACACACTGGGAAGAGCATATACATAGATCCGAATTTTATCAAGTATGAAAGAAATGTTCCAAGTGGTGAATGGAAAATCTTCTACCATGAAGAGCTGCTCCCCCTCTCCAAACAAAGAGCTAAATGCAGCAGAGAGGCATTAGGCAAGTGACAGACATGTGCAGTCTCAGCTGGGCTCAGTTTCGGGAGAGCCTTATTGGTACACTGTGCTGCGAGTGAGAGATGGACAAGAAATCAGAAGGACAAAAACACCCAGAGAGAATTGAGCAGGTCCCAGTTTTTGTTCCTGCGGGAGAGACAGTACAAGGTTAGTTGCATTTTCCTTATAGACAAAGGAGATCTTATTTCTCTAGCAGGAGTGACCTCACTCCAGCTACAGATCTGTGGCGTATCAGCTGTAATTGAACCCTCGCTGAGAGAATACAGAAGTAGATTTGATAGTTAAAGACTGCTTATGAGTCACATTTTTGGTGGGGGAAGGAGAAGGTGGGGGGAGGAATTTGCTTTCCAGCAGAAACACTGCAAATTAGAGAAGAACATGTGGCATTACACAGTGCAACAGTACAGCCAGCCATTTCCAACGATTAGAGAACAGGATTTTAACCAACACTGACGTGGTACAGACCAGGCAACAAACTGCCAATAACAGCTACAACAGTGGCCTACGAAGTGTAATGGAGCTTGCAGGAGAACAGCAAAACAGTTGTTTACGTTTCTTCAATTGAACTGATACCAGGGGACCAGAACCAGCCAACTTGGAGCTTAACTGGCCCATAAGCAAGGGCCACATCCAGCAAGGACCCCCACCCAGACATCCTCAAAGCAAACAGTCCTAACTTAAGGCCCAGGCTTCCTCTAGCCTGCTTCGGACAGGGGTTTTACCTCTTGGTCCACAAAACATTAACATAAGGCTCATAAGGGAACCTCTTTATTGCTGCTCCCAAACCACCACTTTATTTCCTAATCTAATGGAGCATATCACATCTGCATGGCCTCGGCAGACAGCGAAGGGTTTCAGCCTTCTGCTCAGCTCTTCCCAACAGGGAGGATTTGTTTCCTGCCCTTGCCCGGGAAGGACAGTGCTTCTGGCAAACCAGGCGTACCCACGAACGGCTGCATTTCTGGAAAGCAGCGCTAACATCTCAGTAGGGCAACACAAACTCCAACTGCTGCAAATGTGGACCAGCCTGCTGCACCCCTTGGGACTGTGCAACTGAATGGCAAGAGGCTGGTGAAGGGTGTAAGACCAGGCAATGATGCTGCAACAGCTAAGGGAACGCCCGTTCCCATTGCAGAAGCGCAGCAGCTGCAGAGCCTTCCCCTGCCCTCGGGAAGGGCTGACGGCCCCCAGCCACACCAAAGGGACTTGCTGCGGTGCTGCTTGGTCTGCCCACGGGCAGGGAGAGGGGTGCTGCTGCAGCTAGGGAACGGCCAGGAGCTTTGTTTTGGGGAGCCCGGCAGGGATCACGCTGCTTCAATGTGCATGGACATGAGGCGGCTCCGGCAGTGGCTTTTCCCACGTGTTGACACTTCAGATTAGACTTGGAAAGGTGAGGAGACACATGTGAAACACGCTAATTCAAACAGATTACTTTCTGGTCTGTCAAACAGGAACGAGTTTGGGGCCTCCTATTTGTCACTAATTGCTGGATTATCTCTTAATCTCTTATTATATTAGTGGCTTATGGGGAATAAAAACTAGTAGCAGGCTATTTTGGAACAGCTGTAAGGCAAGAGGGAACACCTGGGCAGAAAGTTCTCTCTCCTTTCCCTTTACTTAATGCTTAAACAGCTGCTGCTTTATCTGAGATAAACCTGATAAATGGTAAATTGAAAGTTTCATCTCCTTACAGATCCCATTCGCATTCCCTTATCTCCAGTTCTCTATCCATGTCACTCCTAAGCTAAGAAGCACGTTTTACCAATAGGTTTTCTGCTTTTTTACAAAACAAATGACTCTTGAGCAGTGACAGCAAATAACATCTGCCCCCCACGTAGGGACAGAGGATTTAAGGCTGGGGTTACCCAGAGTATCCCCTGTGCGGAATACCACGGCTCACTAGGCACGCTAGTGTGTTCCCACGAACCTGAGCTGTCTGGCAGCTAACTTAAACATGCCAGACTACGTGCAAGACAAAGCAAGTCAAGTCACAGCATAAATGCCACCAGAGGATAGCAAACTCCAGAAGGTAAAAACAGGGCTCCTTTTGAGATCCAAGTTGAAATGGCAAAGAAGCAAAGAGCGAGGCCGTATCAGAGACACGTCTGCCAGTCCTGACTGTCAGATGGTTCCAGCACTCTGTAGGCAGAAATTCCCATGCCAATTGAATTTGGCTTTTACCCTGCCACAGGCATGCTCGTCTTATGCAGCAGCAGCAATACTCTAACCACAGCAGCTTGTTGCAGAAAGAATGAGTTTGGGCTTATGGGAGGCTCTGCTTTTGTGTATTCTCAGGCATTAGCTCCCTGAAACAAGGCAGGGAGCTGTGGCCAGGATACGAATGCACAGGTCTGAGAGTTCAGATCACTAGCTCAAACAAAGGAACACATTTCTAAAGCTTTTCAGAGTGAGAAGCTAATACTTTCCTGAAAGCAACAAGAAAGTTCATTATCCCAATTGGCTCTGCAATTCTGCTGGGAACTGCCAGCATCTGTCCTGTGCTGAAAACCCTCTGGTGCTATGCAAGGCGTTAATATAAAGGCAAACCCAGACACTTTGGAATCCAAAAGACACAGAGGTTAACAAAAACCCAGAGAGGGATGAACCTGTTCCTGCTTATCTCCAAAAGCACATCTTGTGTCTCAAGGACTCCACATAAATCTAATTTCATCCTTTACAGCTTTTAGAAGTATAGAGGAACAAAAGGACAGATTGTCTTTTTTACGCCAGATTACATGAGAATAAGACAACCTCCCATTATATGCGATGAACAATCTTCTCATGCCACAGTGATGAGTATATTCCATCTTAGAGAGACAGACAGGATGCTCAGGGTGCCCAACCATCCTTTCCCATTCATAGTGCACACACATGCATGAATTAATTCAATTAAGAGCAGAAAATCTCAGAGCACCAGAGATGGATTTCCTAATCCTTTGTGCAAGTGGATATGGAAGGGAAGGGAAGGGACATTTAGTCGGCACAGATACGCAGGCCTACTTGTTCCACAGACGTCTATGCAGGTCATGTGGGGAGGAGGAGGAAATAGGTTTCCAAGTCCATTTCTGTGTTGCATTATCATGCACTGAGCCACCAGTCACTCTCCTTCTACTTTCCATAAAGGTCATTTTACAAATAATCAGACTTGAGCCTCGCATTGCACTTTTAACCATCAAAGGACTTTGCAAGGAATAAAACTGTTAAGCTTATTTAGTTGAGTTCTATAAAGCACATTGAAATCTTTAGATGAAATGTGCTACCAGAAGGACAAAGAACTATTATTTATTAAACCGTGATCATTATAATCATTACAGCATAGCAAAATGCTCATAGAAACACTGACAGTGAACACACTTCACCCCAGGAGAAAACATGACAAAAATATTCATAGGAATATATGGCGAAGAGAAAACTTGGCAGAAGCCTGTACGTGCCTCTGCGGCTCTGAAGCCAGCCAGCTCCAGTACGAGGATACACACAGTTACAGCAGCACGAGCCACAGTGCTGACTGAGCAGCAAACGTCTGCTAGTGCCGAGCGCTGCGCAGCTCTGGCCGTGCCACTGGCTGCGCTCACCCCGAGTCTGCTTACAACTAGCCAAGGCGCGTCTGCCCAAGCTACAGCTGCTCGGACTTTGACTATAGCAGTAGCTTCAGCATGGAGCAGCACCCGGGGGCAGAGGAAATGAAGTTAAAAATACTGAAATCCCATAAAAAGCAGTGCACTTTCTTCATCAAAGGGTCATTGCTTTGTGTTGCAATGCTGTACTGCAGCATTACCTTAAGGTCAGGACTGCACAGAGTGTACACAGGGAGATCATGCCCTTCAGACCTGTAGCCCTCCTCAGCCGTGTACCAACTGCCGAGGGGTAGTTACCCTGTGGCCTCTATCGCAGCCTGGTTTTGCTTCTTCTGATGGTCCAGGGCAGAAATCTGTCCAAAGCAGCAGTCTGGGTCATCCAGTCTGATTCAACTGCCTGTTCGTGTTTCCTGTCATCCAGGCATCTCCCTCGCAAGTGTCTCCAGTCTCTGCTTGTCTGTGATCACTGCCAGGCCCTCAAGCACCGGCAGTGCCCCTCTCTGGTCAAGTAATGTCACCCCCATCAGCCCTGACGAGAGGCAGGTTTAACGGAGCACATTCCCTGAAGTGCGCACATAGCTGGGTTGTAAACAAACGTATTCCCTGTTATTTAGCCATTTTTTAGACATCCCCAGTTTTGGTCACTGACCGTTTGGCCACTGTCCTCAGCTTTTACTCTTCTCCTGGCAATACCCTCGAGCTTTGACTGCTGTTGCTATTTTAGCTGCTTTAGTATTACATAAGCAGAAAGTGTCCTTTTTAAAGGCTTCAAGTCTTGTTGCTCCAGGCCCATGTCAGTCATTCAGAATTATTATTATTTACACAAGGTCCCCACTGCAGTAAGCATCATATAGCCGCAAGTAGCCATTTCGGTGAGCTCCCTCCGTGTCTGAGCCTAAGCTACCGCCAAGTCCCCAAGTGTAAAACCCTGCGGAGGCCAGAGAATCGCTGCTAGGGACAGAGCCACAATCCTAATTTCATTTTGGGTGATGGCTCCTTAGTGAAACTTGGCAAATAAAACGCCAGACTCCAAGCAAGTTTCCCTGCTGCCAAATGAAATACTAGCCTGGCCTTCCAAAAAGCAGATCAAGAAAGAACAGATTTTTGCAGTAATACCATTTCTATTTACTGCAGTCTGATTTACTAGTTTGCAATTTGGGGACAGAGGAGACAATTCAGTTTTGAATGGTCTTTCTTTAAAAGCAGCTGTGCAGCTGCTTCTCTACAGTATGTGTAGCATTTTGGGCCAGGGAACTCACCGCACTTGCCCCACTGGACCATCGTGCCTCGAAGGCCTGAAAAACAGCACTTAAGAACTGAAAACTGGGCAGATTTCTCATTTGATGGGAAGTATGCAGCCAATGCTCCAATAAGTACTATTCTAATAGCATCTGCATTGCTCACTGCTGTAAGCAGCACTGGGGAACACACCTAGTGAACTCCACAGTGTATTAATGAGGATATTCTTATACACAGTCTTCCTGCTCATCTGCTTCATTTAAGTAGGAAAAAAAAATAACGCCGCATGTAGAGAAAGAGAAGGGCAGAAAAGACCTTTCATACAGGGAAAGAGTCAAATAACAGTGCCTCTATTGAGGAGAGCAATACACAGGCCACCACCTTCACAGGCATTTCATCAGACAAGACTTTTGGCTGAAAATGCTCCTCTTTGTGCAGATGTCCCTGAAGCTGTAGGCAAATGAAGAGCGAAATGTATTCATAAAAAAACAATAGCGTAGGTGAATCAGTGCAATTATACTACACTCCCAGTAAGCATGACAAAATGACAACACCTTTTTTTTTTCCCCCACACTAGGTCCAATCTGCTTTCTACTCTTAAATCAATTTCTTGTATGTCTTCAATCAACTTCTTGGATTTTTGCTGCTAAATTAGACAGTAAGCTCTCTGGATTAGAGGAATCACATCTTCCATACGTTTCTATTCCTCTCCCTTCTCCCTGCAGCACCATCAAGTCCCAAATCTAATCATTGTTACGATGTACTGTGGTACATGTAACCACAGACCACAAATGGATGAGTGCTCCTTCATCCAGACCAGCACTGGCAAGCATGCTTGTGCTGAAAGGGCAGGATAGGAATATGCCACTGTGCCCCCTTCAAAGTCCCTGCTATGCCCCAGATAGCCACCTTGCCCTGGCATGCTCTGCGCTCTTGCTTTCACTCTGTTCTTGCTCTGGGTGTTTTCTGCAACCCTCCATGCATGGAAAGCTGAAGAGCAGCAGTGGGAGGCAGTCAGCTCCCAGCGCTGGTCCTCAGCCCCATCCTGGCTCTGCAGCAGCAGACAGATAGACCTGTCAGTCCAGAAGCAGAAGGCTTAGGAGGGTTGCTTTCCAGCACACTTAGTAAGATGAAAATAATAGCTTCAAGGAAAATGCATCCATTTTCCTTTACAAATCCCTGGTGTGGAAATGTTTTAACTTTTAATGAAGTCCATCTGTGCAGAAGTGCTGGCTCTGAAGGATTCACAGAGACAAGACAATGGCATAGCCTGCTCCTTCCTCCTCCTGTTCTTTCATTGATATAGGAAGCCCTGAGCAGTGCCTGGATGCTCCTTCGCAGCACCCAGTATCTTCCTTTGTTAGCATGAAAAGTACGATAAAGATGCTAATGAGCCTGTGCTTTCTAACACAGCACACTCACAAAGGATTACCTGGGAGGCTAGGAAAGGGGAGGACATGATCAAAAACATAAACCCCAAGAGTCAAGAGACAAACAAACATTTGAACTATTAAAAAAACAATAGGCTGTAAATGAGAGCAGGCACAAGCAGCCCTGAGAACTACAGAGGGTGGAAATTAGTACTGCTGCTCAGTACTCAGCCATGCTTTCCGAGAAAGTGGCCAACTTCTTGGGTATTCACCACAATGAGGTCAATCATTATGAAACCACCATGCAGTGGCGGTGCAGCTGACACACTTAATTTCCACTGCAATTTAGCATTAATTAATGTCTTCTCTAGTAAAGATGCAGGCACTTTCCGAAGACCCTACTGGAAGTCACTGATCCGTCTAATGACAACACTGTAGGACTATCACAAGAAGAAAAAACAGGGATTTTTTTATTCTGCATCCCACACCTGAGAAGGTAAGATATTTTCATTTTTTTCCTTGCTTGTTAAAGAAATAAAATACTGTTCTTGGTTTGATTAACTTTTTGAAGTCATTAACTAATATAATATCAGTATCATATTTTTTGGTAGAACATTTGCTATCAGAAAGTGTAAGCACAAATATAATCTAGGACCTAGTATGCACGGTGAATTTCATCTGATAATAATTTATGGGGTATCCTGTCTTAAATATACAGCAGGGCTTTATCAGGATCACACAGGTTGGAGACTGAAATTGTAAAGATGATGTGCAATAAAAAGGCTTGTTCGAAAAATTTATGTGCAAGAAAATGATGGTTAACAGCAAAGCATATGTCTAAGAACTCATGCTTTCTTTGTGAACATCAGGATCCTGTCACATGTGCAAACCATACAAGGCCCATGCCTAGCCCAAATAGGACAGACGAACCTTGCTGAGCAGCAAGCCAAGTGTAAAATTCAGTATGCTCCTCAGTCTTACAGGATTCACTTGCTAAATGAAGAGCATTCATTAGTAAGAAATTGGAGAGTTGTAAGAGGAGGTTTTTTCTACCTCTTGAAGCTCCTGTGCCTTTTTTCAGCCACACCTCTACAGAAAATGGAACATTGAGAGTCTGAGCATGTTACAGGAAGCAAAAGCGTCCCAAATACTGCAGCAAAATGGCTGGGTATCCACACAAACCTATGCAACAACAGCCAACCTGGTAACTAGTATCCTTTCCCTCAGAGTGTAAAGTGACAATCTGGGATGAGTTTTAGTAGAGCTTGCCTGAAAAATGAACTTGCAAGAATACAGGGAGTTTAAAATCATCCATAATTACATTGTGAGAGTGAAATGAGTGATTCCACTGCATAGATATAGCTTCATCTTCTGAATATGCTTAATTGGATACTTCAGTCTTCCAAAGACTCTTATAATCCAAATTACGCTGCAAAATAAAAAAGCAGTTCCCCAGAATAAGCAAAGAAAACAATGCCAGAAGCCACCCCTAGAAGCAAACACACAGCATGTGAAGACTTAATCATTCTCATGTCCTCTTTCCATACTAACCAATGCACATACAGCTTTAAGATTGTATTTTCCTTCTTTAAAATAGAGGAAGGAAGAAATGATGATGAGATTTTATTATTAGACAGTTGATTTACTATGTGGAAATAAAATCTGGTTCTAACTTCCTAACAAACAATGGGTTGCACCAGCACAAGAATCTTCTTTCTCTTCTTGGGAAAATCTGTAACTACATTTCCCAGGGGTTCCCGACCAGTGGCTCTGGTTATGCAGAGTTTCATATGAAGCAGCACATTTTTTTCTTGCTGAAATTAACAGAAAGTGTACGGGGAGTTTAGCCCTTGCTTCTCCCCAGGCTAACTCAAACACCTTTAATGTAGAGAAAGAAAACTGGCAGGATACTGCCCTGATGTAAAACCTACTTATTCTGGTATGCTGAAAACAGTTCTAAATTGGCAACATAGCATAGCCATTAGAAAAATCACTTTACATGAATTGTGGCTAATTTCCAGCAGGTTCCCAGTGTGAGCCATTAATACCCAGAGGCTCAGTCATTGATGCATATAAGATGGATTAGGACAACGCCAAGGAGCTGTTCAGTTTTTGAAGATACACATTCCAAAGCAGAGCTCTAAATATCAGCTCACCTATAGCTGAGCACCTCTCGCTCATCAGAGCATGACCGGTTTTATACTACTCCACCAAAGGTTAGTTTATACTAAGAGGATTAAGCACCCAGTTAAAATAACTATGACACAAAGGTAAGGCGTTCAAGGGAGAAAGGAATTCCAATTCTGCCCACATTTCAGCATTTTATGTAACACCATATAAACAGCAAAAACAGATTTCCAGAAATGCGAGTCAAACCCAATGTGAATCAAAGATCTTGCTGGTTTTTGAGCAAAAGGCCACATCACACAAACCCCAAAGTGTGATCAGGGCACTAAGACAGGGAACACACTCCTTCACTGAAAGACATGGAGCCTTTTGGGCAGGAGGAGAGTGACCCCCTTGGGTGGAAGCTGCTCTTACCTCGAACGTAAAGGTTAGCTGGGGCAGAGTAGCGGGTTCCTGCGCTGTTGGTTGCAACACATTCATATTTGCCTTGGTCTGACTCCTCGCTGTTCTCTATTTGCAGAGCTCCTGTACACAAACAAGATGACACAAGCAATTCAGGTTACGGCAAATCGGGTAATCGAACAGCCAGCCTCAGAAAAAGAAGGCCATGCCCCATGCTTTTAAAGTATCTTCCTGGATAAATATATCGTGATGTTGTTCCCTGGACCCACAGGGTACCAGCACGCAGCCAAAAGGTACCCAGTCTGCTGTTAGAAGCTTGTGAAATTGATTATTGTTATTTTTTTAGTGTACAGGGAACCAGTTACTGATGTATTTCCAACTGCCCCAACCACTTATATTCATTGCTTCAATAAAGGAAAAAACCATACACATACACACATATTAATTACAGCTTTGTATGGGACTCCTGCCTAATAAAAGGACCTTTAATAAGCCTTTAATCAAAACAGCCAAGCACAAAGCACACTAACTGTAGCTGTTTGTTTCTTATCTGATGCACAAAAAGCCTAGCAAACGCTCAACAAATTGCGACCTTCCTGCAGAAACTGGCAGAGTCCCATCTCTCCCACCTCACCACCCCTCCTTCCAACAGACATCCCCTTTTGAGAAAACATTTCGCCTTTTGCCAGCTTTCTCCATGTCAGTGATCTCCTTGTCCTTTCAGATTTCATTATACGCGATATAAAAAGATTAGAAACTCAGTCTGAGACATCAAAGATGTACACCAATGCAACACATCCATTTTGCCGCATGGGGCTCGCGTGAAAGCCACCCTCCCTTTGTCCCGGCAGTGCCTGCTCCTCCAGCCTTGGGTCAGGAATAGTTGCTTAGCCCAGACTGAAGGTTCCTCAGGACATGATCTGATTCCGTCCCCAAAATGCATGAGGGGCACATCCGAATAATTGCAGTAATTGTCAGAGCACACAGAATACCAATTTACACGGCGAACCTGTAGAGTACCCATGATGTGGAAGTGAGCGCTGGTCTAAGGTGGTTTTCTCTCATCTGCTCAGCCTATTCCACTGGTGTCCAGCACTGCTCGGCCTGGGAGGCTGGTCTTTCATCCAACTTCTTGCCTAGCACAGATGACTGCAAAACTAATGATGGTCACATCTAAACTCCCCTAACCGGGCCCCATATGCAGACTAAAAGATGGAGATGCAGAGAAAAAAAGAAGCAGGATGCGTATGACAGCAAGCTGGCACGGCAGGAGCGAACGGCCATTGGCCAGACACTGAAGCGGCTGGTGCTCAGCCTGCTTCCCCCAGGCAACATGGGAATAATTTTTAAAGTGCCGCCAAGTGCTCAGATTCTGCTGGTTAGGATTGTCTGCAAGAAGGGAACTCTGCTCACAAACCATATACTGAACTAAAAGAAAACATTAACCCCTTTGCTTGTAAGGATCTGAACTCATTTCTGCCTGCCACGGTTCAAAACGACCACTGAGAGCGGCACTGAGAATAGCTGGTGAAATTGCCTTCTCCCTTCTTGCTGGTTCAAGCTGCAGAGGTCAAACTCAGTTTTTCATATCATCAGAACAGAAGAAAAACTAATGTGAATCAACCACTGCCACCTACATTATTTAGAAGGATAAATTGAGACTGTAGCATAAGTCTATATGTCATGGGGAAAAATGAACTTCCCTGGGTTCTGCCATATAATAAAAATGATGTACAGAGCCCTCCCTATTGTTGCATTAGTGCTGGAAATGAGGCTTCAGCTAGACAGAGAAAGCTTGTTTGCAGAAGTCTTTCTACCTACTAGCAAAAGGAGCTGCCAGCTTTCCCTAGGCATGGCACTCTCTGGACACCCACAGGCCAAAGCCTACAGAGCACTGCTGCTTAATTCAGGGAGAACGTTGAATTTCTATGTGCTGCCTAGGAAAAACATCTTCAAGCAGACAGCAGCATGACAGGCAGCGGAGCAGGAGGAAGCTTCCCAGCATTGACAAGACACAGAGAATCTAGAAATGGAAAAGACCTATTAGGTTATCTTGTGCATCCCTGGGGGCCAGGGCAGGATTGCTCCCTGTTGTAAATGTACTTGTGTTCTTGTCCAATCCCATTTTGAATGTGCCGAGTGATAGGTCTTTCACCACTTCCTCAAGGAATTGATGCCACAGCCTGGTTATGCTCTCTGTCAGGAAGATTTTCCTGAAACTCACCATATATTGTACCCTTCTTAATTTCTGCTCATTACTCTGTGGGCACGCATGTGCTGCAGAGTTCATTCTGAGTGCTTGCATCAGGCTTGGCTGGGAAAAGCTGTTTGCTGCAAAACATACCCAAACTTAAAAAAAAAACAAACCAAAACAAAACAGAGTGGATGTCATCACCCTGAGGAAGAGCCTGTCTCTGATTTAGCCTGTAGCCCTCATCAGCTGGCTGGGCTGAAAGCAGAGCCAGCCTCAGGTGACAGGCAGTGGTGTCTGCCTAGAAAAAAGTAAGTTCCCTAGATAATTCTGCCATGAACACATGCCTTTTTATATGCCCCTTTTAGCCATTTAATACGTATCACTGGTATTTATACCCTTTATACTTGTGATCACCATGCCTCTTAAATGTTCATTAGTCAAACTATTTTTTACCTCTAGGGACCTCAACATCAGTGCTGGAGAGAGACGAGGAAAACATAAGAGGATGAAGAAAACGAGGGCAGAGGGGAGTTTCAGATTACATGCTATTATTGCCTGTCAGTTCTGCAGCCAGCGCGGCCTGATTTCTAGAATCATACTATAAACATATAACATGTGTCAGCAGCTGCCTACAAACTGCTCAAGGGACACTGGGCAAGGGATTCTGGTTTTGTCTTGGTTGGCATGACTATTCAAACTATGGCAAGTCAGGAGCAAGAGAGAATCCAGAAAGCAGAAGGAAGTTAACATAAACCTCTCAACTGAACCAGAAAGAAATCAGTTACTGCAATAAATCATCATTAGGCAAACGTACAGATCCTGCAGTACAGCTGACAGCTAGCAGAAAGTGGAAGGATCATGGTGAACTGATGGCAGTCAGTGGGACTATAGGGGTTTTCTTGAAGGACAACCTACAACTATGTGATGGATACAGGAAAGTGTAGGGTATCTCAGGGTACAGAGATTTATGAATAAAGTTAAGAAACTCAGACACTGCTGGGATCAGAAAGCTGGAGACATAAATGCATCCGAGCCTTGGGAAAAACTCCCTAAGTGTAAAATGCTCCAGGCCCTAGTTCAGTCATCCCAGAGAAAGGCAATACCTTCATCTCTTGGACCATTCAAGTCTAGGCTGGACAGGACACAAGGAGCTACAGGAAAGGAAGAACGGAGTCCCGAGTAGCTCCTTTCCCTGAATGTCATGGAAGCTGCATCCGAAGACCCTCAAAAGCGCACTGAATTCTTTGCTTCGACAAGTGCAAAGGACCCGATTTCTATTCCTAGCCCTGTCAACATCTCATCTTATAATCTTCTGTGCCTCTGCAAACCAGGGCTAGGAAGGCTGATTTACTTTTATTCATTACTTTGGGATTTATGTTGTGCAAGTTGCTGAGTAAGGTCTTGTTCAGACAGGATGTTACTGCAGACTTCTCGTATGGACTCCTCAAGTGCTCCAGTGCCAGGTGCCTTGGTCTCGTTTGCATGGCTGACTCCTGATGTGCAATCGGATAGCACAGCTTCAGTGGATACATGAGGACCATCTACCACCGGGACGTGCATATGAGAACAGAGAAGAGCAGTGAAAAACTTGTTTGGGAGCTCGTGGGGCTCTGCAGTGGTACGTGCGCATCAGAGCGAAACCTCTCCCTGCTGAGCACCACTCAACCTCCGCTGCCTCCTAAGCACCCTGAACCACAGCGGGGCTCCAGCAGAAGAGGGGCAGCCATTCCTCACCATGCTGCGATGTCATGTCAGTCTCGCTTGCGGCTCAGATCTGTTCCCGATAACACATCTCAGCTTATCAGAGAGCTGACAGCTCCTGAGAAAAACCCCTGGCTGCTCTCCAGTGCCAGGGAGAATGGTGACAAGGCAGAGCTTTCTGGGGGTGAGGGCAGGAGACGGCCCTGCTGACTGACAAGCATCCCTTATGGGTTCTTTACTCTGTGCTGGTAGCTCCTTGCTAGTCCCTTTCCTCCTCTCCTAGCTTTTTCTTTTGCTCTTTAAACTTGGGCACAGACAGCAGCCCCGTTAGCAGCTCTCCAAGATACTTATCTATTCAAATATACTTGTGCTCAGGCGGAATCATTAGTTGCAGTGACAGTGGTTAAAAGAAGCATTTAAAAAGTGCACTGCACAGAGCATGGGGAAGGCAGATCCTGATAAGGGCCACTTCTTGGCAGCGCTGGGTACTCCTGTGCCACGGGGGCTCGTCACTCTCTCCTCTAGGTGACAAACCAAATGTACAAAGCTCTGAGCTGCCATACAAATTGATCTCTCTGAAATCCTGCTCCGTAGCTCATCGGATGCTTGTGCTCTCTTCTCCCAGACAGCACCACACGGAGCTAAACATGGCAGCTCTTGGGGCAACACTGTTCTGTATCTATTGAGGTTGGAGCTCCATCCCCAGCAGTGGGAGCAGCAGGGCATTCACAGCCTCAGCCCCCCGGCTCAGAGGTGGGGACTGACCTTTTGCCCTGGTTATAAAATTAGACATGGAATAAAACGCTCCCCTAAGTACCCAGGAGTCAGGGGAACCAGGCTTCAGTCACAGCACTCATCTAAGGAAGGGATTTGCAACGCAGATGTTAATAAACCCAGCTGCCTGCCCAGGGCCCTTCCTCTCAGGGAACAGGTAAATTTTGCTCACCCTGCACACTAGAGCTCGTGGCTACTCCAAACGCCTCCCTTCTCTTTCCCTCTGCCTCTCACCAGCTTCCTCCACAGAAACACCTCCTAACTTTTCCTGAAGCAGTATTCTTAGCCACCCCTTCAGCCAGTGCTCAGGTGTGGGTCCCAATCCCCCTTCTGCGAAAAATTCCCTCCCAGAGAAGGAGAATCCTCCTAATAAAATCCGGGGAGCTGTGGAGCAGGGCCAGAGGCAAGCCCAGACCAAACAAGGAGCCATAAGTCTGAATATGGTGGGGAAAGAGACACTGTGAAGCCTTGACAACAAGGGGGTTGGAGTTTGACACCCTGGCTGCTGCCCAAGATAACTAACGCTTGCCGTGGGAGCTGTGAAAAACTGAAAGACACCAAAATCACGCAAGAGTCCATAATAATGAAAATAAGCATTTCCCATATTCATTATTTTTTGCAATTTATAACAGCAGCACCTCCCAGCTGTTACAGAGGATTGCACCTAGCCTTCTCACCAGCCATCAGCACTGGCAATTATGCAAAACAAGAGAACTACAACTATATTTTCACTGTTAGTGTTCATTATGGTCATTATGCTTGAGAGGCCAGTGATTGGCATGCAAGGGGTCTGTTCTGGATGGCAGCGCTGCTGAGAAATCACTCTCCTGTGCACCACGGGCAGCTGCTGATAGCACCCAACCGCTGCCACTGAGCTGGACTCGGGCAGAGAGGGAGGAGAGGAGACCCAATGTGCTCGGCAGCACGAGGTCTCCTCTTAGACAGCGTTGTTTCAGGATGCTCTGATCTCTCACCAGCAGGTACAGGAAATCTCAAGGGACTCTGTGTCAGAAGCAGAAAACTACAGCACTGTCAAATGCACAATAACGCTTCTGTGTGCTTCTAAAGGGACATGAGTCAATCTGAATCCCGACAGTAAGAAACATGGCATTACAAGCATTTCCAGGCACTACCCCACCCAACCTCCCCCTGACACTGCTCTTGCAAGCATATCTTCTAATTTTAAAACTGTTTTCCTTTCGCTTTTTTTGGTGACTGAAAAAACTCAAGAAACTAGAAAAAAATCCTATCATATACAAAGTGCAATCAAATGTACAAACACATGCTCAAAAAGAGACAGCAAAATTCTTTTAGCTTCCTCTAATCTCTTTGGATAGCTTTACGCTCCAGCTCGCAGGATAGCATCGAAATACTGGAGCTATATTTAAACCAGGTCTCTCGGGACTGGAAGAGGTTAAGCTGCAGCTATACAGAAGTTGGTGCGGGTGTTTACCTGGCTTCTCAGAGAGACAGCTTCTGACACCCAAGTGAGCTGATCTAAAGTTAATTCAGACAGACCTCTGCTACGCTGACGTCTGCAGGGAAGAAATACTCTTATGTATAGGAACCTCAGTTATTTCCTATGGTGACAGAATAGTAACAAATAAATCTGACTGGAGAGGGACAATGCCTGAGATGATGACATTTCTCTACCTCCTCATGTGCATCCGATCTAACGCCTGTTCAGTCCAGCACCCACCAGAAACACAACAGTGCTCTGCCCTCTCTTACAGCCCGGGGCAGGAAAACGCAGCCAGGTTTCACAAAGGGTTGAGCAAGTTCAACTCCAGAGAAACACTGGAAATTAACATCTTATATTCTACTTTGAAAATAAGAATGGGGCAGAACTTGCTTAAACATGGATTTGCTGATACTATCTGTGGGTCACCTTAAGAAGCTAGCTATTGCCTAATCTGATGGGAATCTGCCAGCTCCATGTCTTTCTGATGAACAAATAGGGATTTCAAGATTAAATTACTATCTGGGGCAGTCCCAGAGGGGTAGAGAGTGAAGCTACAAACTCAGATTCTGAATTATAGATGGGAGCTCCTCCCATTTCAGGGAAGCCAGAGATGTTTTGGACAGAAAGGACCAAGTATGTGGCGGTAAGGTCAAACGAGGTGTTCAGAGAGAAAAATCTCCTCCTGTTTGGGGGCGTGCATGGTAGAATTTCTCAGAATAGAGAATTTCGCAGGTAGAATTTCTCACTGCTCCCTGCGAGTGGGTTCTCCACTGCTCCAGCACAAAGGCCTTGGGTAATGCTCAAACCTCCCAAGTACTCCAGACATACAACTCCTAGCGACACAGCCACAGCAGCAATTAAATCAACCCAAAACCTCCCCTTCCTCCCCCAAACATTATTACCAAAAGGGTTCATTAAGAGTCATTAGTTCACCCTTCCTTTCAGACCAAATTAATGGATTCCAAAGCATCAAACTTACCTTAATGAGGAACAAGAGTGCAGCTGGGTATAGAACATGGCAGAACAGTCACTTCTACATGGACACAACCTCACCATCATAAAAGCACTTTTCATCTAATCTGTCGTTATCTTTAGAAATTCAGTGACCTCCGTTTTAAATAAAAGGCATTAGGCTGACAGAAATCCTCTGGGAGAAGCCAGAGAGCAGCACGTGGCTTCTGTTTGCTCTCACAGAAATGTCATCTTTGACATTCAAACAGGACACATATATTTTAAATATGCCAAGAACATTCTTAAAATACCTCATCGGGATTCAAACGGGGGTGGGAAGGGGGGGTGGGGGTGCGGGGAACTTATGTTTTATGAGATGGATGGTTCTTTTCACAGAGATGCGTTCAGTTCCCAAGCAGGACGTATGGAGCATCCACGCGGTTCTGGTGCTGAGTCACTAATGTCATCAGACAGGGCGGGCGCGCAGTGAGCGCGCAGGGAGGTCCCAGGATGGCTGTGTGCTCGGCGTGCACAGCTGGGAGCTCAGAGCGCTCGGCTAGTTAGCATTCAATCTGTCATTTCATTTTAGGATTTGCAGTAGAAATAGGAGATGAAGCAATAGTTTAAGGAGCTTGTAACATCACAGCTGTCAATCTCCAGTGTTCCAAAGGGAGGAATGACAGATATATAAGCCCATTCATATCAAAATAAGGTTTGCAGTCTTTTTCCCTGACCCAGATTTGCTACAGAGGCAACTTAATGCAAATACGCATCAAACGGCAATTCACATTTACTCTAAAATCACTTAACGGGAGCTGAAAACATTAACCCCCAGCAACAGAACCAGTTCCAAAGAGTCAGATTATTAACTTCCAGCAGTGATTCAGGGAAAAGGGGGAGGAAAGGGGAGAAGGGGGAAAACTGAACAAATGAGGTCGTGTTGATTTGTAGGTGGTAGTCATTCTATCGAGAAATCCAGGGGTCAGTCAACAGGGGTAACCAAAATCACAAGAGAATTCAGAAGGGCCTTAGCACGTAACACTGATTAACACACTAAAGTTAATCTAAAGGGACAGCTTTGAGTCTTTAGGCTAGAAAAGACAACACTCCAATTGGAAAGTCATTACTGGTGCATACAGGCTGTGAAAACTAGCCAGGGACTGCGCACACTGGGCTGTCAAACCAGGGTGGGTTTAATTAATGAAGGCTTAAAGCAGCCAGATGTGCTTCTGATTCATCTATTTAAAACAAATCTTTGTGCTGCAAAGCAACATCGGCACGTCTGGCTCAGAAAGGGGGGGCTGGGGCAGCGGTTCTCCACTCTGACGCCACATTAGAGGGTTAGCACACTTGAAAGGCAAACATGAGGAACGCAAACAAAGGTGCTCCTTATCCCAGAGCCAGATTTGCTCAAACTTTCAAGAATTTATCTCCTTCTGATTAGAGTTTCATGCCTGTCAGCAGCAGCAGAAAGGAATTTGACTGTTCTCTTGTGAAAATGTTACCTCCTTACACCTACACCAAAGCAATCCATCTAAAACCCCCTAGACACAAAACCTCAGAGGCCACAACTGCGCGGGAAGTTCAGAGACTTGCCGGAGACGTCAACCCTCCCACGGCGGAGGCCAGGGACCATTTTCCAGTTTGCAAACTTTCCGTTGAATAACCCCCTTTCAACAGTGCAAAATTGCAATGGATGAGTCTACAAGAAATCACGCTAAAAACCAACCAAAATAAACACACTAGTGGGAGAGTGCAGATGAGCAAGAGCGCTGGCAGAGTTAGGGCTGAGAGTAAAAGCTGGAGATGAGAAACACCGGAGGAGAAGGGACAAGGCAGACAGGAGATGGAGTGACGTGACAACTGGAGGCACATTTCAGCATTCTTACCTCTGATCGGTGTACCACCTGGTGAGGTAATTTGAATGCAAATAAGATTAGAGAGAAGCATTAGTACAAAGAGGAAAGGAAGAAAATTATAACTAAAAAGCAGAAAGTTTTTTTAAAGCTAGAATTTGTATTAGCGCGACAGGAATAAACAAAAAGGAACTGATGTGCAATAAAAGTCAGAGTGACACTCTCAGGAGGTTAGTAAAGCTCATCGCTTCCAGGAGTGCAGCATCCAGCCCTGCATCTTGCCATCAAAGCCACCACCCTCATGAATGGGGGCCGAACTAAGCTGCCGAGGTGGCGTTGCTGGCTGGCCTCACCACTTGCATTCACCCACACCACTGTTCAAGCAGTTGAGATGGAGGACACGTTGGGAAGATGGTGCACTGCCCCTTCATTCCTCATACAGAACAAGGAGGGGGTGTCCTGGGGGCTGTGTCACCGTGAGTGTGCTGGGCAGGAGGGGTGGAAAGCGCATGGTTGCGGGCGCTAGGTGCAATTTTGCTTTGAGGTTAGAATGACCAGTGGGACAAAATCTGCTCACTTAAAGAAATTAAACTAAGGGAAGAGCGTAACAAATCAGTTTTGAGCCATTCTCCACATTCGCATAACCCTTGCATCAGGCTCCCTCCAGCAAAGAAATTGGTGTCATGCAGAATTAACTTTACATGCAGAAATAGTTCGACACGAAGTAGTTTCTGGTAATGTAACAATGGCATGCTAGCCAGACCTCTGTCGTTCCTGCCTGATTTGGATGTTAGCTGGAGAAAGGAATCCCTACCCTCTTTATAAGGCACCGGAGATAATTTTACATGCTATAATGAAGAGTATCTTATAAGGAGGGCTTATCTGGGAGTGAGGTTAAGTTATCCTGTTGCAATGATCTGTAAAGGTTGTTTTTATGAGGTCAATGTGTTTAGGAAGTGGAGGATCCACTGGTCAGTGTCTTGAGTTCAGCGTACAATCAATAACGAAGCACGACTGAAGGGGAGATGCTCCAGCTGGGCAAATTGGCAGGGAACTCTTCTAATCCCCACTTTTGTCCCCTTGGTCTTATTTTGCACATATGAAGGCTGTTAGTATAAGGGAGAGATTCATGCAGATCGAATCTGTAGGCAGTTCATGGTATGTGTTGGTTTTATGCAGATTTGTAGGATCTGAATACCAAGCACTTACCAAAGAAAACTGAGGAGTTTAAACAGACAGAAAAACAGGGTTAAACAGGACACAGTGTGTCAAATCATGTTCAGTGTATTGATTAATAAATACCAGTATGCATACAAGAGTGTCGTGTATCTCAGATTTACAGCTCATTCCATTATCCACAACAATGATCACCCAATGGGAAAGAAAGACAGAAAAGAATTTCTGTAAATACAAAGAAGGCATATTTTAAGCACGTTTAACTTGCCTCTTAAAAAGTAATTACAATATTTATTCTTTTTCCTTCCTAACTACCCTTCCTTTAGGCAGAGTCCTTTCTCTAAGCAGGAGCAGCAATTCAAACTACTCATTTTAGCATTTTCCTCTGCCAAGATGACATTACCCCATTTTAACTTTATGTCTGGTTATATTTTCTGACGCTTTCTATCCACAGATGACTGAAGCATCAGGAAAGATCTTGCAGTGACTGAAGTTGTGGGTAATCTCTCTCTTGCAGTAATAAATCTGCTGCTTATTTATCTATCTCAGTAACTACCGCTACTCTTGACAGAACAGTTATACCCAGAGATACTCGCATGGAATAGCACAGCCATGGAAAACAGGGTTATTTCTCTTTGCCTGTTTGGAAAGTTTGCCAAGTGATACTTTTGTTCTGTTTGGTCTAGGGCCTCCCCTCTCCCGTCCCCTCCCGCTTCGCCTTGTTCCCTTCCACAATTCTCAGAGTTAAGAAAAGCGTCACCACAGTATGTCACTTCCCACGGGAATGGTGCAATGACTTTGAGCACAAGCCCAACGGGCAGAAAACAGGACTTCCTTCTTTCTCATCTGGCTGAAATAGGGTTTGTTGTTCTGCCCTAGAACTGAAAAGATTTGCAGCAAATCTTTAAATCTACTCCCTGTAGAGGCTAAACCCTTTCCCTAATATGCAATTGTCTAGGAGCTCTAGAGCTCTAGGAGCAACTGCATACTTGAAGCAGATTCCCTAAAACGTAAGTGTGACCGGCTCATTTTTTCCTGTGTTAAATCCCAATCCTCCTGGCCTCCAAATGTAAGCCAGCCCTTGTGGGAGCAGCACAGAGGCTTGCTGTATTTAGCGCAGTGTTTGTTCTGGGTCTCTCTCACCTTTGCAAAGTTAAGACATTCACTCTTCACTCCGAGGACACCATTAGGGAGAGTGCACAAGGCTTTTCTGTTGGACCCCAAATTTCCTCATCCAGAAGGAATAAAAGTTCCCATTCGCCCTTCACATCATATGACAATGCATCTCTGGCTGTCGTCCTTTCAGGGTGTCCCTCAAAGGGACCAAATCACAGCACACAGGCCGCAGTGCCAACATAACAGAGTCCATCAAGAGATGGAGGTGCCATCACTCGAATGGTTACTGAGGCCAACTTGTGCCCTGTGATCATCAGGCCGCTTTATGCAAAGGGCACCCCAAGATCAAACTTCAAACCCAATTCCTTGTGTTTGAAAGGTTTGAAACACTCATAAGGAAGGAGAGTTTATTTCCCCTTCATGATAACAGACATTGAATAACACCCCGTACATTCACTTCAGTCAGGAATGAACGCTGACCCTGACATCCTCTGCGTACTGGAAGCGCACAACCAGGCAACCAAAGCAAGGCAAAACATAGGATGATAGACTGGAAAACCCCATGGGATTATTTGCATCAGTATTTCCCAGTGTGGAGGAGAGGCTCCGTTGGAGAAGGGACTTCACTCTGCTGACGCAAACTCACCCCAGATTTATCAACACACCACTTCCTTGTAGGAACCTAAACCACCAAAAAATCACTCCAAAGCAACATCAAACAGAGAAACCAAGGCTCTTGCTGGCTGCAACTGGGCACTAGGGCAGTGCAACACTGAATCCCAGAGAACTCCAACAGTGCTTTCGGCTACTTCCTAACATAGTTTTAGGGGAAACTATTTTTGGAAGTGAAAGTACTACAGAAAAGACTGGCTATTTGCCACCAGTTGCAACAGGGAGTCTCTGTGGATCCCACCACTGCTGCGTGCACCTCACACAGCAAGACCCAGATGTACAGTATAGGTTCTTCCAGGACATAAAACTTCAGCTGTCAACTGGTTGGCTGCTATATTGCTTCAATCCTCATCCACTCAGTCCTTCCTGAGACAGCATCCATCCTTGTGTGAGTTTCCTGATCCTTTTGGATAATACTCCCCAATCCCCATTCTTTTGGGCTGTCCTTACACACCTTGTCCCAAGTCAATGCCCATCTGATGTCTGGACTCAAAGCTGTTTCTTGCCAGGAGCTGAATGTCTTCTGCAGGGTACTGACTGCCGGCTATTACCAGTGAAGAGGGATACAGCAGTCACTGCCATTTCACTGGGACAGGTACCACCTCTTTTTGCAAGTTTGTCCTGTGTATGTTGGGTGTTCCTTTTGTTTCCAAATAAGTAGTGCTTCTACCTATAGGATCAAGACTAAAATGAAAACGCTTCCTGGTAACTCTGGGAGCATAAATGCAGCAAGATGATCTGGTGAGCCGGCTCCCACTGCTTCTTTGTTAGAGGCATCTACACTTTTCGAGAGAGTGACTGAAGTCATCTGCAGAGCCTTCTCTGATACTTACTTTACTTGCACTTAATTGCCTGAAAGCCACACTAGGGTCTAAGGCACGGCTCCATAACTCAGTTAATTGACGGTGATTAAAAGAGAATGATACTTGTCGTAAGACCAGGTTCTTTACTAGATGAAAGATGACAATACTCCCTGAATTTCTGGAGTTTCCTTACATGGCAAAGATATCTGTATGTTAACATTCAGAATAGTTATTTGTTCTAATTTGACATGTTGTTCATAAGTTTTCTGAAGAGCAAGGTGGAAGAACAATTCTTCAACTATGAAACTCACTGGAAGCATTAAAGAGCTTTGAGAGTATGAATACCATCAGAGTTGCTTTGAAGTCTTCAGGAGCTTGCGATCCAAGCTTTGAAGTCTTCAGGAGCTTGTGACCCAGAATCTTTACAGAAGAACTGTGAAGCCTCCATACAATCTGATCTATATTGAGAGGACTTCTGCCACATCATCAACTAATTTAAAACATGGTTAGAGGTGTAGCACTAACCCTTGCTGCCAGAACTCATATGTACATCACCTGCAATACTACAATGTCCGGACAGTTTTAAAATCAGTTCAGCCAAACAGGTTTTAAATGAGTTAGCATGCTGGGGAGGTTTCCCAGCCCAGAGCTGGCCTTAGATCCTGTGTCAATGACTGAGAGGCAATGACTGAAGCTACGCACCCTGGGGGAGAACAGGGAGTTGTCTTGAGTCACTGCATTTGCAGAAAAGCAGCCTCTCCACAAGAGGTGGGAAGTATTAGCAGGATGAGCAAGGGAGAATTTTGCTACAACCAGCATGAGTCAGAAGACGTTGCTTTTGCCTTGATCTGTGATAATGGAGATGAAAACCTGTATTTATTTGTGTTCTCATCTCTAGAGCAATTAGCCCAACACGTACTGGCAGAAGTACCCAAGAGCTGGACTTGAAGAAGAATTAAGCATTACTTGGGAGGAAAGATCTATGTATTGGGAAGAAAGGGGGAAAAAAGCCCTCTAAATGTAAAAAGTTATTCTAACTGTCAGAAGGTTTAATGAGAAAAATGCATATACACACATATAAATGTAATTAGTAAATGAGGGACGGTAGGATACAGGGCAGATTTATAAACTGTGTCTTTGCTCCCGACAAAGACACCAGTCCTCTGGGGTTAAAAGAGCCTAAGATGATGGCTTGGTTGTCTTAAACCACAAACTCTCTAGTACCTTGACAGAAGATCAAGAGACCTCTTAAAATTGATGTTCAGAGCCCCCTTGGGCACATGATCTGACTGCATGCAAGTTCAAAGACCTGCCTGAAGCCCCGCCTGAAGCCCCCAGAGCACTGCCAGCCCACATAACTCTGAGCATCAGAAGAGAGCACCTTTCCCAAGCATGCTGCTTCTTTACCTCTAGCTATTTACTCCACACTAGGAGCCTGAAGAAATGAAATCATCCCTCAACCCCCTCTCTACGTCAGACTCCAAAGCTGCTTTGACCTTTATGACCTATATTTAGTACATCTGAATAATAATATATTATGTACTCATTGAAGGTCGGACACTCTATATATGCAATATTGGGCTCACACCGTGCTGTAGCTGTTTTAACTATATTACATCTGTCTAGCTTTTATTGGGTTTTAATTAAATGAAATTAAATGAGCGTATATTTAGATTGAGATAGTATAAACTGACATTCATGCGGATATGCCAGGCTGGCTATAAGATATGATCTTAATGGAGCAGAGACTCTGCAAACTATTAAACTCTGCCATATAATGAGGTATCTATTTAAATACTCTTTTCTTTGAAAAACAACTCTGCCCCACTACGGTGTAGTGCTGGAGAGCTCAATTAGCACCTTGCAGAATGGATCAGAGACTGCCCAACCCAACACACTGCTCACACAGGGTGACTGCAGTCATGTAAGTGACTCAGGCACTTCAAAGTGCAGGCCCTACTTTATATCAACTACAAATATAGGAAAAAGCCACAAATATGAGCAGGGGTTGAATCTTCAGCTCATGAGAAGCGGTAAACTTCTTGCTCTCCACTCATGCCAGGGTGGAGCAGAGCCTTGGTGAATCTTGGCATTGTATCATCAGGTCCCTGAAAATAAAACTTCACTCATATTTGGAAGTCTCTTGCATTGAACTGTGGAAACCTCCCTTACTACATTAGAGAACTAATCAATTTCTTTTGCGAGTCTGAGGATGTGTGCTGCTCATTGATTTCTAAAAGGTTCCCTTGACACCTCCCTTGGTAATTACTGTGTCTTCAGCAAGCAGGCAGCTCTAGAGTTTGAATCCCAGGTGAAATATTCAATTGAGATGTTGCTCAAGAACAGCGAATAGGAAGCAAAACTTGGACACAGTGACAGGGTTTACTAGTTTGTTTTTAAACTTTCTATCTCACTAAACTTGTGAAGCAGCTGGTAGAGAGGCAGCCAAGTGCCTGCGAAAAGGAGGCTGGAGAATGTACAGCAAGTGCATCAGGAGCTGCCTTGCTGCTCATTTATGGTAATTTCTGATGCTGATTTAGTCAGCTATGAAGTGAAACACATCCATGTGCACTTTCCTATTGCTGCTTCCTAGAGCTTCTCAGAATAATTAACAAGTGTGATATTTTCTTTCAGCACAAACAGATCAAGATTAAACCATGTTGTGGGGGAGATAAGCTAAAGGTCACTGGGAAATTTCATAAGCTATAAATGCATTAGTATAATTAGCGCTCACTGGTACATCAAGGTGGGATCAGGAGTGTCAGGCTGGGTTCTATTTTTGATGAGAGTGATGTCTCATTACCCACTCCCCCAAGTACAAGCCTACTTCTTATCATCCAAGCATCAACAGATTTATGCAAAGGGCTCCTGCTATGGGGAAATGTGTCAAGACGTTCACCTTGCTAGGAGGAAGATGGTGTTGCCCTGGCAGCAGCACTCATAACAAATGGCTTTTGAGTGCCCAGAGATACATCGTGGCCAGGCAAGGCAGTCAGCCTCTTATTTAAGCGTGAGGCCTTTCTAGACCAAAGTTGCTCCAGCTCTGTTCCCTTCCGTACTTCCTGTAGGGTACTGTGGGCCTTTTTTCCCCAGACTAAAGCTGCTGTGTAGTGCTGCTGTGCATTGTTAAATAGCCACCACAATTCACGCTGGGGAGCTGCACTTCATCAGTGAATAAAGCAACGTTTTATTTTCCTTAATTCTCTAATGGGCCTTACAGTCCTGGGAGACCTAATAGTGCAGCAGAAAAACAAGTTCCTCGCTAAAATGAGTGCATTCTTAGCCACCCACAAGAACTAACCGTCTGGCTTATCAAACAAAAAAACGAAAAAGAGATGGTATATTTCAAAACTGTGTCCACCTTCCTTTGAAATCCATAGAATTGCTGCTTCTTGGATTTTTCTTTATTCTTGTGGTGTCACATAGCAAAATGATAAAGATCTCAACAGAAAGCAGAGCACTGTCTTGCAGAGTCTGTGTAAGGAGTGTAGTAGTACGTGACCACTGATTGTAAAATCTCAACCAGTATCTCGTTGTCCTGATTTGCACTGTGCTCCTATTAAAAGCATCTGAGACCTGTTGAGTTGGTAGTGAAACGTCTGAGCCTACCAAGGATTTGGGGCAATGTCAAGACGGTCTACTGAAGAAGGAATCCAGGTGATGTTCCGAAAGGCATGTCCACTCTAATGTCTCCTTTTAACAAGCCACGATATCCTCCCAGAGAGGATCAGGTCCAAAAACTGTTTTTATATTGTAAAAGAAACAAGCTCAAATCAAATTGACATTTGGGTTTAGAACTGCATTTCAGCATTTCAGAGAAAAAATAATAGCAGCAAGTAAAGAGAAGAGGGAGGAAGAGTGAGGAGGTAGGGAAGGCTTACTTGCTCTGCTACCTTACCCGAGCGGAGCTGCTTGATTCGCCCATTGCTAGTTGCAGTGTCAACAGGCAGGAAGTCCTTGAACCAGGAGATTTCAGGATCAGGGTTACCGCTGGCAGCACAGAGCATTGTGGCTGTGCGGGCCTTTTCCACCACCTTCAGCTGCGGGCCCATGTCAATGGTCGGGAAGCCAGCTGGGAGGTGGTCTTCTGCAAGAGGAAAAAACACACAAGGTTAAAGAGAAATGTTCGGGCGTAGTGATGGGATACGGTTGTAGTGACAGCAGTGCCATGGTATAGCATCTGTGTCTCTGCTGGAAAACAGCAGCCTGACTTCCCTACTGAGAAGGTTTTCAAGCCCTTAAAGCACATTAGGCTCCATAATGAGCATTCATTACACCAATAGAAGCTTCCACTAAATTCAACTCTGTTTAAATCAATTGCCTTGGGAAACGTCCATAATTTTCATTGATACGTAAGCTCCATCTATTGTTGTTAATAATTCAGTAAAAGCAGGTATTTGCCTTTTTGTGGGAGGACTGAGTTGAAGATAACAGACAAACACAAAGCCAAATAGTTTGAGGCATCTTGAAAAACAACAGCTAAACAATAAAACCCCTTAGAATGGTCCAGAGAGGCCCATTTTCTCTTTTTTTGACTAGGAACATTCTGTCACACTGGTAGGATAGACTGTAAATCTCTTCCTCATGCCCTCAAATCTGATTCAGAAGGCTTTTAGAAACTAATGAATGTAAAGCTAATGAGCCACACTCTGCTCATGAGCCGCCTCACCAGACTGTGCTGTGGCAAGCTCCCGGTGCATTTTCTGGGCTGCAGAGAGCAACAGAGGTGTGCGAGAAATGGCCAGTGCACGCTCTGGCATGTCTTACTGAAATACTGTAAAAGAAAGCATGCCCATAACTGCTAAAACCATTCATATGGCAAGTACAAAAAGAGTTAATTTGGTTTGCTGCTGCAGAGCACGCTCAGGTAGGCTGGGTGGAATACATTAGGCAGCCTTCACTGATAAGCCAAGGCATGCTCCAACATCGTCATTCAATAGCAGCTGCAGAACAGAGCTCATTTACTCATTCTGTGGCAAGATGTACTGTACTCTGCTAAGCCTGAACTGCAATCAAAAGGACATACTTTCGCAGAAAAAAAGAACTTGAAGAACATTAAGAAGCTTTTAAAGCACCAGAAACTCAATTATTTTCAGTATGTTTCTTTTTTCCCCTGTTTTAAGGGAACTTAAGCAAACCTTCTTCTTTGGCAAATTCAATTCTGCAAGGCTCCCAGCTCATTGCAGTGTTTAAACAAACAAGACCTCAGCATCTTCCCAAGTCCCAGAGGAGTCTGAACTTGCTGCAATCTGATTTTTCCTGCTATCATCACACATCTGGAACCAGGAAGGCACTAGCAATAGGCCACCTCAGGTGCTTCCTTCTACCTGTACTGCTGCACCTGCAGCACAAACACAGCCTGTGGTGCCTAATCTTACATATTTCTCCCTAAGATCTCAGGAGAATTCCCAAGACCCTTTACTTGTTTGCAGATCAAGATTCTGTAGAACAAGGCAACATCTGCTGTAAACAAAACAATGCCCTGGAATATTGTTTTTCTGTTTAGATGAGAGTGGCTATGAAGCATCCAAAGCTTTCTAAAGGAAAAAACGGTTCCTGATGCTTATTAAAAGCACAAACTGTATTTCGTCTCCCAGACTGGCCTCCCTAGAAACCCCTCTCATCATGAGCAAACGTAAATGGAATTTTTTTTTTTTTACCACGAAAACTAGTTCTTTTTTAATTTGCTCTCCATTGATTTTCAAAGACAAAAGGTACATAGAGCTTAACTGGAATGACACCAGAGCTAGCATTCAATAACAAGCAACAGAAGCACTCAATACTGAGCAACCACAATGCATACTCCTACATGGCTGAAAAGAAACAAAAGAAGGGTACACACAGAAGTACAGCATGGTATAGATTGAAAAGCAAAGGAAGATACATAGGAAAAGCAGTAAACAATGACATTCCCTTGGATCAAGGCCAAGTTTGCCTAAAGTGCAGCACCTTGCTATTTACGGTATTGAAAACAGATGTTTACTCTGGGGAGGCTGAAAACCTGAAGTGATCTAATCTAATCACCATGATTACCATTGACAATCTTTTCTGGTTTGTTCAAGATTTTACAAAGAATGCACTGAGCTAAGTAGCACCCAGTTAACTTCGTCCAAAGTCTGTGTGGAGGCTTAGCACATAGCTAAAAGCAAATCTGAAACCAGCATTTGTGCAAGAAATCTCTTCCCATCTGCAGTGATCCTTTGCCCACAGAAACGAGAGAGATCAGAAAATCCTCCACGGTGTCTGATCCACAGGCACACGACCAGCCTGCTGCACTGGAGGTGACTGTTCAATCAAAATTAGCAGTTTGTGATGAGCACAGACCAGCAGAAATTATATGATCTAACCTTAACTTCACCGCGTACAACAGAGAGATGCTGATTACAAAGACCCGGCAGCAAAGCTACCTCTGCCATACTAGAAATCTTAGATGAAGCCTTTTCTGGACTCCAAAGAGATGTACAGCGCTGCTCCCATACCATGCACCCCCTGCAAGCCCAAGCCATTATGGAGCCTGACGGGAATGCTGGGCACTCAGCACCCGGACAGAGGGCACAGGTGACCACCGCGTGATGGCCCTCAACCCTGGGCTGAGCTGGACACAGACAGGCACGGGCAGGCATGCAAGGCTCATGTGGCACACAGTCTTTTCCCTCTTAACCGCACGCAAGCCCCAAAACTATAGTGGCAAATGATAGTAGTAGAGAAGCAGTGCATTGTGTGTAGTCAGAGCCACAGCAGGTTCCCTGGGCTAGCACTGGTACTGGTACAGCCTAGTTCCCCTCCATGCCTGGAGATTGAAACCTGCCTATCCGCTATGGCCACACCACCACCAAAACTCAAGCAAGCAGCGCTGGCATGCCTGCATCTACAAAAACGCACAGGCAGCAAGGCCTCATTCGATCCCTTGTCAATCAAATGTAGAGGCAACACTGACGTTTAAGAGCAGGAGTTTGCTGTGATGAGACACCAGAGGAAATCTGACAGCCGGTCTCTGATGGCGCCTCAGACACAGCGAGGCTGCTGTTCACCTGCTGTTAGTTCTGGAGTAGCTCCAGGGGACCTGCACAGGGCCAAGGTCACAGTGTCCAGGGCTCAAGCTCAAGGGGAGGACGAGCACTTTCTCTGGAGGTGGTCCAAGGGCCTCAGGTGCCCGTACCATCATGAAATGAGGGACCTCAACTCCTGCAGGTCCTCCCCTGGTACTGTGTGGCTCTGGCAGCCCCCCCGGACTCTCCTGGAGAAGAGTGGCTGTGGAGAAAACCTGAGCTGGTCACACCACAGAGCACAGCCCGGCACAAGCCCACACCTGCCCTGTCAGCAATGCTCCTGTAGAGATAACGGGGCTTCGTTCCAGCCCGGCTTGGCATTGCTGACTTCCCTGGGATGGCGAGGGATGTCTCTGTTCAAGCAGTACAGGTGACGGTTCAGAGCTGTTCTTGCCTTGCCTTCCCCTCTGGCAAAAGTCTAATCTAGGTCTAATTATGAGGCTCAGTCATGCCCCAGCTCCTTTCAGCCCTCGCTAGCTGTACTAACTTGTCTGCACATGGAGTCGTCAGTAATAGCTATCCTCCTATTCATGCCAATCCATGGATACCCTTATTCTAGAAAATGAGTTTGTCAGCATTTGGTTTTGTTCAAGGATAGCTAGTGTGCTTTTAATACACATTAAAACAGGCTATGAATCTGCTTTCAAGTGCAGACTATCTAAACCAGTTTTTCTTTCTGGGTTTCAGATACTTTCAGAAGGGGTGTATCTCAGGTGGGCATTAGGTTAGAGCAAGCAAAATCTAGGCACAAGCAGGAGATTTTTTGGCATTGCAAGCTCTAATTCCCTCCATGGACTACAGCAGCAGAAGCAGGAATGACAGGAGAGCAGGAAGAGAAAGGAGAAGCAGGAGGAAAGGAGAAGGAAACAGTGAGAGAGCAAAAAAATGAGTGGGTTTTGCAATTACAAACTGAAACTTGGAAAATCCATGACCAGGCTGAGGTCTTGCTAGCAGCAGTCACCAAGGAGCCAGGAATGCCCCTCCGGCATCTAGCACGACAGCATGTGCAGAGGATCTCTCATGCTCCCTTGACAGCTCCCTTTGCTAATCTCCTTTCTGAAGTGACAGAAATCTAAACCCCCCCTTTTCTTACAGCTCTTTTGTGCCACACATTTCCCATCTTTAAGGGAAAAGTTAAGGTAAGAAACCTTTCCCACAGCCCCAAACCAGAGCTGAGACCTCCTTTGGAGCAACTGCAATTACGTAGCAGCTGCAATTACGTAGCTCATTCACCAGCTCCCCAGAAAACTACCTTTCTTGAGGATGCTGCTGAGAGACACATACCCCTTGGGGCATCCGTATTTTCTGCATCACTCCAAATATCAAGTGATGATAAGGGACACGGAGGCAACTGCAATTTATGTCTTACGAGAAGCACGGATCAGCCCCAGCATGGAACAGTATGTAGATAACAGCTGCTTACAGAAAAGGCCTGCAGAGGAGTCTGTGGTGAGCACAGCTGTTGATGGCTGAATCCTGCAGGATTACCCCCAGGATTTTGCTCAAAACTTGTAATCTCTCACAGAACAGAAAAGTTGGAGGGGTTGGATATCAGGTTCCCACTAGCGCAAACCCTGTACAGCTGTGCACTGTACTCAGTGGTCTTGCAGCCACGCAACTGTGTTTCGGAGGTCATACCATGACTCGGTACCAGTAAAATCTTTCCCCTACTGCTGTGAACTTCCTTTGTGTCAACGTAGGAAACGGTATTTTAGAAATGATAGTGCAAACTGTAAACACGTTTATGGGAGTTATTTGTCATATTCCTCTTCCTATAAAAGCCAGGCCTGCTTAGTATCATGAGCCCAATTGTTCAGACTGCTGAGGGAGAGAAAAAAATGATACCCAATACAATTTGGAAATAGCAAAAAGTAGCTTTTCTATACATTACAGCTATAGGTGTAAGGTTAAATCTCTTACAGTCTGTTAAAACCACTGTCCCACTGAAAGGGGTGTTCTCAACTCATTTCAAGTGAGATATTGGGCCTTATCCCCACACAGGACTGGAAACAGCTTCTCTGGGCCACTGGCTCCTGCCAGCCTGCGCCAGCTGAGGAAATTCCAGCCCAACATCAATTTTAGGGGCTCTGTAGGGATGATTAAAACACAAACCTGCTTTGTTTTCAATTCTGCCAGCTATCTGAAGACACTCAGGAGTGTGCAGTACTAGGGACAAGCCAGGAAATGGACTGAGGGCAGAGAGATCTCTGATAAATGTGTTTGACTGCGGTCAGCATTGCACAGGAGCAGGATACACGTATCAAAAGCTATTTCACACGTTCCCTACCCATTCGGTGACGCAGGCTGGGATCTCCCCCACTTCAAGTCACCAGGGCTGAACCGATCCTGGCAAGAGGTAGTGGTTTGACGCAATGTACCATATAGGGCGTTGCAGGGGTAACCCTTGTCTACCGACGGACTCGTATTTGATGGATCAACGGAATTACTTTACAAATTTTACAAGCTTCCAAATCTCCCTTTGAGACGCTGAAATGCATTAGCAAATGCAAAATTATCAGTGCAAAAGATAGCCTGGGTAGTCGGCAATATTAACTCATGAAAGATGCAAGCCAGTAAGATCATGAGCACACCACAATCCAGGACATCTGTTTGCTGAATAAACAGTCCTAATTCCTTCAGCACAGGTTACACAGCGCGGCTATTCAATTACCGCAAGACAATCAAAAGCAGTCGAGCAATCCAGCAGCCCAGAAGAACGGCATCATTTTACAGGATAAGAAAACCCTGACACTGCTCTGTTCAGGTTCAACTGAAGCTGCAACAAAGAGCATTTTATCAGCCATTTTGAGGCGACGCTCTCTTCCTGCACCCTTCTTCTTATAAAAGCCCCCTGAGGAGCTCACCAAAAATATTATCCAAATTCGTGGTCTCCAGAGGCTGCCTGGTGTCGGGCTACCACCTGTGCGGGGAGCGGTGGGAGGAGGAGTGCATTTGTGCGTGCTCACTGCTGGAGCCAAGTCTCATGCAGGCTAATGAATGCCCCGTCGACATTGGCACCGCCTTGTAATCGCCTAAGGAAAAGGTGGGGCAGTGAAACCAACCTGTTTCAAAGGCAGCAAAGTCTTAATTACTGGGTTAGCAAGTATAAAACAGTTTCAGGCAGGCAGAAAATACAAACAGTCATCTATTGATGACAAGGCTTTTAATGACAAATCTGCTGGTTTGGTATGACATCACGCCAACGTGACATGCTGAAGCCGCCTGCCGAAAATGGGGAGAAGGGCGCAGATGAATGGGTGGGTGTGGAAACGAGCTCCAGAAGGACTTCTCTGTGTCATGGTGTAACCACATGAATTACTGCACAAGAGCTTACAGTAAACAAAGTATTTGCTATCTCTTAGAAAGATCACAGCGGCAGCAGCAGCAAAACAGTTCACAAAAGAAAGAATCTGAGTCAGTCCAAAACAAAGAAAGTACTGTAAGGAAAATTCAAGAAAATACGAGACTAGACATGGCAGAAGAGGATAAACTGTCAGGCAGATTCTTGCCCTGGGGGCTCACGGCGTGGGAGCTCACAGGACCTGCTCATTCTAGAGGTTGTAAGTCCATAAAACACCCAATGGAGACAGCGCTATCCTTCAAGTGCCAGACAGGTGTTGCTGATGTCCTTTCATGGCTGGACAGCAATTATCTCCATTTACAAGCCACCGATACCTTCTTGGTAGCAGAGCTGGCCATTCCCAAGCACCTGTTTATCTCAGAGGGGAGCAGGACGGCTTTGCAGAGAGGCGGGTGCTCCCAAGAGCAAGACATGGCAGCACCTCCCAGCTGGCTCCAACGCGGATTCAGCCTGTGCTCCTGCCAAGTCCCAGCACTGCTCCTCTCCGTGCTCCCACGTGCGCGGCGGTAAGGTAACGCACGGTCACTGCAGCAACATGTCACCTCCCCAGGGCTGAGCACCCTGCATTTGCTGTGCACTGGCACCCAGTGCTCCCTCCCACCCAGGGCGCAACCTTGGTTCTCCAGGCCTGTGGGGACGCTGCATCCCAACGGGATGAAACAAATTGTTTCTCCCAGCCCTTAGAGATGCTGTTATCATCCAAACAACTTCCTTCGGGCCTCAGGATGCTTCTCAACCTGCCCAGGACAAAAGGTGGTGCCACAGATGCAGGGCCAGCCCTCCATTAGGAAATACGTCCTCCTTCCCTTTGAGAAGCACTGCAGCACGCCACTGCCAAAGCCCTCCAGGATACACCAGACATAGCCACACATCAGCCATAGTTGCCCCTAAGCTTCTCACAGGGTAGCTAATCCAGTCTAGATTCAGGCTGGAACACAGAAAAGAGGCACAGCTCTAGAGGCACTGATGGAGACAACGGTTGCCGCTCTCCAGCATGGCTGTCCCCTAAGCACAGCCCAAGGGAAGGCCTGAGAAAGGTCACTCTGGGGAGAAAGGGCACTTCCACTACCATGGCCTTGCACTCCTCTGATCCAGGGTCTTCACAAACACTGCAAAATCTGCTGGGATGACTGAGTCTAGCCACAGCTTCAGTAGTGAACAGGCAATTCCTCTCTCTCCTTCACAGATAACAGCTTGTGACCTGTGCTTGACAGAGGGCAACACAAAGATGATTAACAGCTGCTGAAGCTGACTCAGAGCAGACCAGAAGTAAGTATTCAGTTACAAACTCGGGCAAATTAAAGGTTTGCACCTACAACCCACTGTTTCAGTTCTTAGTTTAGGGATCTTCCTAAGCATTAACAACTTCTGCTCAGTATGTGCTAGCTGTGGAGTCTGCTGTCAGCTAGGAGACCTCAACCCATCCTGGAAGAAAACCATTATTTACACCTTTATCAAATTAGATTGCAACAGTCTGAGATGGCATTTATGAAATCCCTACTACTACATCATCCTTCAGTCATCCTGGCTACCTCTCTTCTTGCTTTCCATTCTGGCTTCCTTGCAATGACAGTCACATTTGCAGTCCTGGTCCTAAACTCAAGTTTTTCCAAGACTTAGGCCCAATACATCTAAATGAGCTAAAAAACTTGAGAAGGAAGATTATAGCAGAAGCTTATCTGCTCAGGCTAAACAACCTCTGTGCCATTGGACAGAGCCTCTCCAAGCTGATGACACAGCCTCGTAGAGTGGTGGGAAGTGTGACGCAAAGCCCCTTAAGAGGTGAGGACCACCCTAGACCTCCTGCTCCAAATCCAAGCCCAGTATTCTGCCATGAATGTAGAGCAATGTCCACAGACAACTCAAAGCCAAGGCAAAACTCGTAACAAGCATTTTCCTGAGAGACCAGAGAAACTAATAGCTCATGTTAATGAAGTACTAAAAAGGGCTTAGATTGTATGGCACTGAAAGTCATTTAAGGGTTCAGAGTATAGCACAGCAGAAACTACAGCAAGAAATGTCAAGAATGTGGGTGAGGAAGAGCTTACACACAAGTAAAACTGATCATCTCTGCAAGATTCCCTGCCTGAGTAAGCGTCCCTTTTTTAACCCTTTTCACTTCCTCCCCCTAAATTACAGCATAATACCAAGTAGGTAAAAATAGAGTTTTGTGGGTCATATCCAACAGCTGATAAATAAACCTAGACTCTTTCTTTCAACAACTATTACTTACAAAAAACCTCATCAGCTGGAAGTATGTATTGAAAAAACTCACAAAAGTTCTTTAAACACAATGAATCCAGAAAGGTTTTGCAGCCAGCTATTAAGACTCCATAGTAAAAGAACAGTAAAAGACCATGCTGTGCTTTCAGGCAGGACTGTGCCATTTGTTGGTACCAACTGTTGAATATAACTGCCTGTAGAACTGTTCTCAAACCATTGTTTCTTTTTAATATTTTATACTGAGAAATACAACATAACTATTGCCACTGCATGTTTCCTCGTGACGGAATATATAAACACTCCCACTAAAACATACCCAAAACTTCAATCTTTTCAGAGAAAAGCATGGAAATAGCTCTTACTTGTATTCTAAGTCATTTATTAATCCTCTGCATTTTCCATACTACTTCACCTGCACTGATGTGATATGCTATTAGCATAGAGATTTTCATTTTTAAGATGTACAATCAATAATGCATTTCCATATGCCATTAAATACAACGTGTGGTTAAATTAATGGAGCATTTGACTTTTGATCCATGTTTGGTTGCAGTTCAGTGCAGGAAAAATGCACAAGAACTGAGTTAATCTGACAGCAGAGCTCTCCCACGCTTTCTAACATTGAGTTTCAGATTAAAGTGAAGCATTCCTGCTGCCACTCAGCTGGAATATGAAATCTGTTCATTTCCACTTCACAGGCCAGAATGCAAGATTTTCGGTCACTTAAACTCCTACTGAAAGGGCTAGATCGTGCTAAAATCTGATTTCTATTTAGCTCCTGCAGCCTGTCTGCATCATTGCCAATCCAGTGGCTTCTCCTCCTGTGGGGGAACATCACAGCCTGTCAAAGCAACAGTGGCCAGCAACTCTCAAGCAAAAACTTTAAGATTAGGGATGGGAAAAAGTTGTATGTTTTGACAAAATGCCCTGCGGAAAAAGTCTTCTTTTCTAGCAATTGTTCCAACATGGGAAAGAAAAAGCACTGCCTTTCCTTGCATCTAAGCTACTGAAAAAGGAAGGTATTCAGAAAACATGGAAGAATAATAACTGTTGAACTTTTAAGGATAATCACTGTGATACTACTTGAGAGACAAAAAGAACTCCCCCTCTTGTCTGTCTTTCACCCTCCCCAAAACCCCCAAACAAAAACTCTTGAGAACATTCTAAATATTCTGGAAATATTAGCTTGGAAATTGAAATTTAAGATTGTACTGGGGAGGAGCTAGAGAGTCATTAGAGAAAGCACAAATATGCTCCAGTTCTGGTGTTCACAGACTGCCAGTGCCTCAAAAGGAAAACAAAGAATCCCCCCCGGAAGAACACCCTCCCGAAACACCTCTTTGCTCTCTGATCTCAAAGACTAAACCAAAACTTGAAGGCAACCTCCAAAATCGCCAAGGTATGGGATAAAGTGGCTTTGTGATGCCGTGAGAGTTTGAATCCCAAAGCTAGCAATCAAGGCGTGTGGGTGTGGGAAAGGAGGACAAACACAGTTCCTACAAAAACAAGGCTCCTCTGCCACGAACAAGCTGAAAAGCACCAGCCCTGGTCCTCAACAGCCTGCTCTGCTCTCCACCTTCCATATTGCCTCTTCCCTCACCCTATGCCTTTTCTCCAGCCCCATCCTTTCCTGCCACTGCCAATAAATTCTCAGGCATGTGGCTCCATCTGCCATTTCCTTAATTGTAGCAACCTGTGTTTTGAGCAAATGCTCAGAAATTGTATCAGACTATTTTTAATAAGTTAGCAAAACTAGTACATAGAACCAGTCCCAGTAAAGGCCAGTACAGTAAAACACAAATTAAACTTACAGTCCAAGGCATTATTTCTTCATAGTATTCAAAAAGAAAATAACCTTTAAGAAAATATTCACATATTGACATCAGGTACCTCTGCAACAGTTTCTCACGTACCTTTTCTCAGAGAAATTCTATTTTAAAATGAAATAATAAATGTGAAGTTTCAATACACTTGTTCTATTGCAGCCAGCTCAGGCATAGAGGGTCTGCAGGCAGGGAAATCACTTCAGAATTGTAAGAAGGGCTTTAATTTAATCTGAGGTCCAGACAGATCAGTGATATGGCAAATCACTGCTTTCCATTCAGAATTTTTAAAATACTCTATCACAGAAAACATCTTGAGATACTGCGTAACTAATGTTATTTACTTGGCGGGGAAATTACTTTTTTTAAAGGGGAGAAACACAGCAAGACTTGACCAGAGTCAGGGACAGAAATATTCTCTTACTATGAGTTTTATATCGTATATTAAGCCATCACTTTCTAGAAGATCCATTAATTGCACTGGCTCCAACATCACTTTAGATGGAGACTCTGGTTACCCTAACAGTCTTTCAGAGACCATATGAAGTAGAAAGGCCCCCAGCGAAAGACCTGTAGCAAGCCAATGGCTATATGCAAACACAAATAAGACATTGTTGCCAGACAAGTGATGGTTTTTAATGCTGGGATGATGTAATTGATCAGAGTTTAACAGAGGACATACTCTTCTTTTTACAGATAGCAAGCGTTGCAGAGGCTCAATATCCTATTTACTGCTTTGCCACAACACCCATCTTTTCAGAAAGATGTGCAATAAAAGGAGTGGCTGACAATTTCAGCCAAGGCTTTAAACAAATCCCCAGTGCAGGCCCTCATGAATTAAAGAGCATGCAACAGATAAATGGAAAGCTGGCAGTGAAACCACATCAAGGCCAAGTGGATAAAAAAAATGCCACCTCTTGGCTCCTGTGGTACTCATCCTAATATAAACCAAATGCAGGAGATCAGCTGAAATTCCTTTTCTGTTCAAGGAAAATGCATTCCCTAACATTAGATTTATTTGCTGCTAGTCAAAGGTTCATTTTTACCAAACGATCACTACAGAAATTGTGGGTTTCCCCACCCCTCTTCCCTGGCACGTGAAGTGGGCTGCAGAGCTCGGTGGCATGGGACTCCTCCTTCCCAGACGGAAGGTTGTGTTTTCCTTAAATATGGTCCCTACCTTTCCCCCCAAAACATTACATCTACCAGATACTGACCAAGAAAGCTAAACACGACATCTGGATTTGGCAAGCTTCAGCTTCACTACGCTGGAAAACTAACTTCAGGAAAGCTTTAAAAGGATTTTTCCCCTCTTGAAAATGAAGAATAGTTGGCCTTGAAGTTTTAAAGACAATCTGCTATTTTTCCACTGCAGTATAATTCCAAGTTTCTTTAGGAAGATCCCTGCACTAGCTCTACACACTAGTGGTTGGGAGGAGCAGTCCCCACAGTAGCTGTTGAGGTTTCCTTACTTCATTTTCTTTTTCAAATGGGAAATCACAGAAAAGGGGGAAAAAAAGGTGGCCACTGTGGACTTCCCAGGACCTTCTCATGCAATAAAGTCAAGGTTCAGGATAAACAGAATTGAGAACAGAGACGAGGGGACGTCATGCTCTTGCCCTGTGCGAGTTTTGTTTCATTCCTGACTGACTGGCAGGCAGCATTCGACAGACAGGGGCTAAAGCACCATGAGGTTGCAGGTCTCAGAAAATGATTACAGGGGAATTGAGTGCATGAATTGGTTTGTCTTCCTTGCTCTGAACCCTCTTTCCTTCTGCGCCTCACATATACACATGGCTACACATGTTCCTGCCAGCTCTGTTTTGGTGTTTTGATGCAAGATACACACAGCCTGGCTTGCAAGAGGAGGTTGTTCCTACAGGACTCTCAAGGCCCACCTTTCCCTAAAACCCTCAGATGTTTACACTGAGAGCTTTACAGTAAGGGTGATGTTACTGTGTTTTCCATTTCCTGGCGCGTATGAAGTAGCCAGCCCTGCTGTGGGACGTGGCACCTTCACCCTGCTCCGTAGGTACGTGCAGGGGTGGCTGGCTGGCCGTGGCCGAGCAGTCCCGCATACTTTCCCACGTTGTCAGCACGGAGGTGTTGCATTTCAAGCCATGCAGTCGCAGTGTGTGCTTTTGCTGCTGCTGCCAACCCAGGAAACCACTGCCGCCTCTTTCTTTAACCCAGCTCAGGTTAGACCAGATTTTCCGGTATAGATAACAATTGCACTATTTACATTTCATACACCTAAAGGGAAGACACCCTGGCTTTGCTGGAGCAGATGTCTTAGAAGGAGGCTCAAAGACTAAAAAAGCATATAAAAGCCACAGCAGCCTCTCTGACCTGCTCCAGCATGGCCCAGGTGATTTTGCCAGCACAGACTGCCCGAGCAGCTGACACGCACTGAGCGGTTCACTGCAAGGTGTCAGAAACGATAAAGCAATACCATGGTTTGATTTACTGCCAGGCAAACACCGGTTGGCAGTGACCACACACGGCGAGGTCAGGCAGCGCTGTCCTTTATTAGCATGTCAACGATTGCCACGCTAACACGCTCACGGATTAGACTCCCAAAGTTGGAAACGCAAGCATGCTTGGGTATAACGAATTGGAAATAGGCCCTGAATTCCTAATAACCAAAGTTATGGTCCCTGGGATTTATGCCAAATTAAAGACAATTAATTCTCCTCTCTTCTCTTATACACCTTAATAGCTCTGTCCTTGAGTCAGCTCCTTCCTTGATGTGCAGAGCCCTTTATCTCAGTCTCTAAAATTTGATGTGCGTGAAGAACGGTTAATAAGAAAGTTCTGAATCAAATCCGAGTTACCATATCAAAATCTCTCATGTTTTACAACAGTGAAAAAAACAATTGGATTCAAAGTCTACTTCAGATCCTAGATTATAAAGACATTTGCTCATAGCCTCTGCACTCTAGTCTTTAGAGGCCTTAAACAATTCCACGTTTCCCTTTAAGATGTTCTTTTAAAATATCACATGGCAATATATACAGATAATCAGGATTGTTTTCATTAAATGATTTCAGTGAAGTTCACTGGCTTTATTTGATATACAAAAGACTATTTAACCTTCTCCCAAGATACCCTACTGATGTAATTACAAGCAAGAGATGAGGCACGGCTCTCCCAGCTGCAACCACTAACAGGAAAGAAAACTTTCTGCTAAGCAGAGGCTGCTGTAAGTCTTTCCCAGAGGATGTAAGAGGCAGGTATCTCCCTGCAGATAAGAATACTGCGCATCTTTATTTCCCCAGCTGAGTATACAGTATACAGGCTGCTGCTGTCAGGACTATTCAGCCAGGGGAAAAGTTAAGAGGGAGTGTGTGTTTAAGGTAAAAGAACTGCTGGCACTCTGTTATAGGCATCCTTCACGCACAAAGTAAACAAGACCACGTCTCCCTTTTCAGAGCGTCAACAGCAAACCCTGCAGCAGGGCATACTCTACTGAGGCCTTGAAAGACATAGCTGTGATTTTCAGAGCTGATGGGGGCTCCAACCACAAGCTTGCCTGGGACGCAAGAGGACACACTTGCCAAGGACAGAAGTGGAATTGGCTGAATCTCAGCGGCTCGCTTTACTGAGCTGACAATCAACACAAAATGCCAGGAGGAGACACCCTCTGATGTTGGAGATGACCACGGGGGCCTCAGCCTCCTTGGGAAAACATCGTCTTTCCTTCCAGACAGGGGTTTTTAGACCCATGACCTGCCCTGAGGGAAGACAAAGTAGGTCCCCATCCTATCTGTGAAAACCAACACAGTCCCAAGTCTTCTCCAGACAGCGCTCAGTCTCCTTGTGACCAGCCCCATGTCTCAGCAGCTGGCGGAAGATCTTAGGGGTTTCTCTAGGAGACAGAAATGGCAAAAGAAACCACAGACCCATGCAATCTGAGCCTCCTGCTCCCGAGGCTGGCACACCACAGATGAGGCTCTCCAGCAGACAGTCAGCTGTTGGGATTTTCACCACATCTCCCCCACAGCAGACCTGAGGCAGATCTCTGCAGAGCCCATACAGAGGAAATCATTCCCCATGACAGAGTAGGAGAGGAATGTCCCAAACAAAGCCATGAATGTTGCCGTGTGAGAGCTCAAAATCCAAGTTTCATACTGCCTGTTGAGTCCTTGATCTAAGGCTAATATGACTCTCTAAAGCATTTCACTCCCTAGGTTTCTTCTTCTCTCTTTCTGCTGAACTCTGCTCAGCAACATACCTGATTCCATGCCTTGAGACAGAAAGGTGCATCCTAAAAGAATGGATACACTGGAAAGAGTTGGGGAGAGGAAATCTCTAAGGTAATGTGAGGCAGGGAGAGCAAGAAAGCTCCCCCTCAACTTGTGGCTCATGAACAATCCTGGTCTGCTACAGAACAGCAAATAAACACAAGTTCCCCTTCCCACACATGCAAGCAGCAAGCAAAACAGCAAAATAAATGAAGCAAGCGAAAACACGATTTTTATTTGGTACCATGAGACAGCATTACGCTGGATAGTCTACATATTTTTTTCAGAGAAATCAGAGAGCCCTTGGATTAAAACACCTGAGAAACCCTGGTTTGGGAAATAGGGCCCTACCAGCCTGTGAAGCTGGGCTGCCACATGCACAAGCTGTGGACCCAGACCTTGATGCACTGAGAACAAAGGCAAAAGGTCGATTCTCCCCAGCAAACCACCTGCAAACAGAATAAACAGCATCATCTTACATTTACACTGAGAATAGAAATTAAATTAGCAAGTAGATTTTGATCATTAAGTGACCTTTAAAAATGACTGAGAGAAGAAAACATTAGCCACTGTTGGTTGCTCTGATACAGATCCCTCCTGAAGCAGCTTTGTGTGCGAAATATTATTGCTAATTTTATTTCACGTTTTCAAACTGCTTTTAAGAATTTAACATTACTCTTATTTCCTCGTTTTTTCATAGACAAGCTTTGATGTCTTCTTTTTTCATATAAGCACAAATTGGGAAAAGTACTGTAGCTGAACTTAAAAGAACTGGACAATTTTATGATGTTTAATAACATTGGTAGCTATAAAGGCTAAAAACACTAAGGGTAATGAAATCTCATGCTCTGGCGCTTAAGGTATTCTCTTCCTCTTGTCCCACATGCTGAACCGTGGAAATAGTTCATGCCAGTAGGGGAAGGAGAAAGCACATTCTCCTTGGAGACACCCACAAGGGCTGGCTACGGCTGGAGGTCAGAGTCGCAGTGGCCAGACTCACGGCAAACTGCTACATCCTGCAATCTCTTCTCACTCAACTGTATTTATGACCACCATCAACTTACTAACAATTATAGCGTTCGTTGCACAAATCTTTACGAGTTTTCCAACTGAAAGCGGGCTTTTCTTTCTTCCTGGCTTAAGCAGGATTATGGAAAGATTGCCAGAAATTACACCTGGTTTATGGCTTCAACCACCACATTTTCTTTCGGTGCTCTCATCATACCTTGCTGCTTCCTCACTTACATAAAACTGCAGAGATTATGTAGAATTCATGTCTGCCTTGTCACAAGCTCTTTTAAAAGTCAATACCATTTAGAATCTGCTTTGACCTTGCATTTAGACAGACATAATACCATGTACGACTCCATCCTGCACACAAAATCCCTTATTCACATGTCAAGAAAGACAAGGCTTTTGACTGCTAATGCCTCCTCTTTGCACGCGAGGCCAGATTTACCTAAAGTCCAAATTAGGGCAGGCTTGTACTTTCAAAATTTGGTAACCTCTTACGGTAGCCATTTTTTTAAAATAAAAAACCCCCAAACATTGACACAGTGTAATCATTGAGCTGTAGACCATGAACCATTTGTTAGTATCATCTCTAAGCCATTTCATCCCTGCAAAGGTTTCAGACATTGGATGGCCCTTGGCCACTTATTCTTTTGCCTTTCATATCTGATATTTTAAGTAGTTAAGCCTGAACTATCTACCATTGTAAGGAATGTCACAGAGAATGAGGTGGCAGTCAGGTTGTACCAGATGATCCAGTAGTCCTTTATGAAGTTCAGTACATCTCAGCACAGAAGACCTGAAGTTCCAGCAGTTTTTCTTCCTCCCATACACCCAGTTTCAATTCTCTGTTGGTTACACTTCTGTTCCACTGCTTAAATGCATCTAGCCCAACTCTCTTCACTCCATTGGCCCTATGTCTCTCTCCACAATCCAGTTTCGTTGGGAATGGTGGTGCGGTCTACCTTTGCCACTCTGTCCCTCAGGAACACACTCCTGCTTTCTGAAACAAACCTCCTCTGAAGGACAGTATTTAATCTGGCTTTGCCCCTTTCCAGACCAGTCTTTCCAGCCATTTATCCACTTATGTAACACCATCTACATTAAATACCAGCAGCATGTAATGGAAAAAGCATAAAAAATATTGTCCAGTCCCAACTATCTGCCTGTAAAACTCAGTATTCCTACAACTGCCTGTCTCATTACTGTCTGTATTTTAGTCAACAAAACAAGACTGAAATCTCATACCGTCACTACCTCAAAACTGGCAGGAAACACAAAGTTTCCACATCTGTGCACAAGAGGCAGGGAGCAGCCCACAGGGATGTGGGGTCTCCTTCCCTTGAGCTGTTCAACTGGCCCCACAGCTGTGGGGATGGAGAGCTGCCATCTCCCCGTCTGCCAGTTTCAAGAGGAGATGGAGCCCTTTGGTGGAATGCAGGAGAACACAATTTTTTATAGCACTTGGAACTAAGCAGGGGTGTAAAGAAAAGTGCAAGCAGGCAGGGAGAAATTCATTGTGTTTGAGGGTTTGGAGACATCCTAGGAGCAGAGAGTGTGCTCCACAGCTCACAGGGGTCAGGCATGTCCCCGTGCATCTCCCAGCTGCAGTGAAAAAATTTGCTGTTCCTAGTGTGGAGCAGAGGGATAGCAAACACTACTCCGAGTGTTTCGAGCAGGTTGTGTAAGGCTGTGGCTCTGGTGGGACAGGTTTGTCAGCACTGCCTGACCTGCCTTCGCTGACAGCTACCCACAGGCTGATCTGAACAGGAGGAGGTGTAGAGGTCTGGGCAAGCGAGCTGGTCCCCAGCATGCCCCGGGGCTGAGGAGATCGAGCAAAGCCAACCAGCTGCAGCATGCCACGACCAAGAGGCTGCTGGCACTTTGTCTTGCCTGGGTTTGTATTAGAATTGGACTAAGTGAGCTGATCAGTTGAATGATGAGCACAATTTGTCAAGCCGACCTGTGAAGCGTGCCCCATCCCTGCTTGCCGCGGTATGGAGGTGCCAGAGCCTCTCTTCGCAAGGAGCGTGCTGCAACCCCGTCTGCTGACGCTTTATGAAGAGCTTCTCATAAACTTGCCCGTTTGCAAGCCGCATGCAGCACAAGGCATCGCTGCAAACTCATAATTAAATTCATTACTCCATACAATTTTAAGCCATTCTTCAAATAATTACAGTAATTTGATAAGCAGAAATCACATAAACCTGCTGCAGTTTTATCTCTCCCATTTGCTGTCTGAAGGAAAATGTGTGAGTAATTAGTTGGATGATAACAGTCCGGGTTATACAAGCAAAACAAAATTAATATGATCCTTACTCAAAAAAATTTAAAATAAAACGAAACCAGTGACACCTTAGGCAGCGTGGGGTGGGAGGGAGGGGAACGGCAACAGCCAAAGGGAGTGCGAGGAAGGCGACGCTGCGCTGGCCCCACGCCCGCTGCGGAGGCAGGATGCTCCCGGGAGCAGCCGACCTGCAGCTATTGCTCCGCTCTCCCGGGAAAGTCACGTCAGGTAACCTTGGTAACTCTGAGGCCCTGCGAAGGCAGGGGAGGCGGGAGGCGAAAGCTTCCTGCAATATTCACGGGACCATGACAGAACATTCATTAGCGCTCTAATGTCAGGAGGAATCAGCAGCCCGGGCGGCCGCGCCACCCCGCTCTGCTTCTCACCTTGTTTATGAGGTTCCTGACCTTTCCTGCTACGACACGGGCAAGTCGGCAAACTGCAGCTTGCAGCGCGCTGAGGCACGGGGAGGAAATAGCAATGCATTGAAAAAGCGAATTCACACCTGCCGGCCTCTCCGGTGAGCTCGAACTCATGAATCGAGAACTGGGGAATGAACAACACACACCATCTCTCGCAGGCCCCGGCTGTCCTTTGGGCTCACCTGCCTCCCAGGCTGCCGAGGTGCCTCCAAGCAGATGCAAATCCACCACAGGCATGAACGCCGCAAATGCCAGGGGACCCACCACAATGTGGCCCCAAGAACCGTGTCAGCACCCCACTTTGCAGCAGGGGCAAATAGAGATAAAAAGAGGTGGAACTGGACGCTATGAATATGTCCTGATTAGCACAGACCTCAACTCCCTGAGCGACTTGTGTCCTGCTCCGTCCACACGACCACAAATTCAGAGCCAGAGATGGCAGAAGTCCTCTCTGCACAACCACAGACTCTCTGAACCCTACCAAACAACATTAGGTGACTAAAGAGTTAATAAACCCAAAAGGGCCAGGGATGAGTTTCGCTAGAGATAAGGAAACATGGAATACGCTAGGCTGAAATAGAAACGTGGCCCGGCCGCAAGATCAATAAAGAGGAGAAGGCCAGAGCTGTGGTTACTCTGGTGCCTGTATTAAGAGCTTCATCGGGTTTCTGCAATCAGATCTGAAGATCCCACCGAAGGAACAAAGGGAAGGCTCCAGGCCCTCATTTCAGAGAGAAGCGAACGAAGAGTCATCAATTTTCTGAAAGTGACTTTATGCCTCGTTAAGACCCATCTAAATTATATACAAGATGACTTCCAAGTAATGGAAAAATGAATCTGCAGCCAGTCCTTTTCTTTTTTTTTTTCTTTTCGTCTTTTCTTTCCTTAAGGATGTGTCTCCAGCCAGCCTGAAACCAAACACTTGTTTCAGTGAGAAAAATTCCCATCGCTACAGGGAGATATTTCAAAATGAGCTCTTCAGTCTTAAATGCAGCTGCACCTTTCACACTCCTCTTCTTCCCCTAGAGCTTGGAGCACCCTGGCCAAGAAAAGCGATTCAAGTCCCAAGCACCACACATAATAAGCAATTTACGAACTCAAGCAAGATTAGCTTTAAATACCACACTTTCCAGAGGAATCAATCTCAATGTGGCAGCTCCACAGATACTTGTGGTTTTTTTTTTTTTTTTAAAAAAGATCTTAAAATGAAAGAAATTTCACATCCTTAATTTGGAAGTAAAAAAAGAGTTTGCTGAATAAGCAAGTTCAATGCAACATAAAAAGAGGAGGAACAATACACCGGGACAAAAACCCACACATTCTTTTAGCATGTATTTTACCAGCTGCTAAAATCAGAGTCAATTATGAGTGCATGAAAGAAAAACGTATCACAGAGGCTGCACCTCCTTCCACCACATGGCCATGGCCCGTGACCCTCGACAAGGCGCTGGGGCCGACCCGACGGCTGCCCAGGCGCTGGCGCGGCTCTGCTGCTGCCCTCCATCCCCAGAGCCACACACCACGCTGGGGACAGGCGTCACCTCTTCACTGTGAAGCTGATTCAAAGCTGGGGCATGTCACCAGGAAGGATGATAGATTCACCGCTGCTTGGGATCTTTCAAAGGAGATAAAAAAAAATTTTAAAAAGTCTTCCTCCAGTCTGCTGGAGAAGCTGCATTGCTGGTGCATGTGTGTAGAAAAAGGAGTCTGGGCTTGTGGGCCTGAGGGTGTGCCTGGTTTGGGAATCCAAACTGCAGAGCCCCAGCACCCGCCTTGCTGAGCAGGCCGGAGGCAGGAGTGGATGTTTGTGTTGCCCCCAGCACACATGTAACAGCTGCAACAAGACAACTTCTAATCAATTCCCATAGCCCAGGGCTTCAGACAACTGCCTGCTTTGCTAGGGAGGAATTTTATTTGCAGTGTGTCCGTGGTTTTGCTTCCTTCCCGGCTTTACTTGAAGCAGCAGAGAGCAGTTATAGGTATACCATGGGCTGGAGAGAGCAACGGTTGAGGGTTGCACCAGGAATGATCCCATGAAATCTGCACAAAGCTGAAGGATGGGAAATACTAATGGACCTCTGGGGAGAGAAAGCGGATGAGGACCGCGGGAGAGGGAGGAAGGGCTGCTCCCCCACCCGAGCAGCCCAGTGCAGCTTGCAGGGATGGCATGAACCCCTTGCAAACACCTCCCCTTGCTTTGTGGGGACTTTGTCGTCAGCAGCTCCTCTGAGAGCTCTGCTCTCCAGCCGTGCCTGGGGTGGGTTTCCTGTGCAGTGAGATGCCCGGGTGTATCACAGGACTATCTGGTGACTGCCCAAGATGTGAGGACATTGGGACAGATAACCTAATCTCCCCTCTGATCTCACACTACGGAAATCTCAGGATTCTGCTGACACAGCAAAACTGGCAGCAAACTCTGCTATTTCAGCTGTGGGTTTCCACTAGGGTCTGTAATCAATATGAACAAGTCAGGCAGCAGGAAACAACCACTGCCATTTTGGCTGCTTTAACCAGATCTGATCCTGTGTCCCTACCAGAAAACAGTTAAAAGCCCCAGCTCGGGTGACGGCAGCAGTCCCCGGCAGCCCCGGGACAGGGCCACGCTGCCGCAGCCTCACAAGGTGCTGGCCCTGCCGCTGTAGCTGCCTCCGGGCTGGCAGGGCAGCTGGCAGAGAGCTGCAAGCCTGCGGCGCTCCAGACATTTGTCACAATTATTGGGGATTTACGAGGACAAGGATCCTGTCAGTTGTCTGTAATTTCACTCTGAATGATACCCCTCTCCGTAGGTGGTAGACTCTGAATTAAGCCACCCTGGAGGGAGAAAAGGAGATGTCCCCACTGAATGCCTCTTTGACAGACACGTCACCTAAACAAGCTCTTCTGCGCAGCTCCCGAACACCCGCTGAGGGCCTTGGAGTAAGTTAGCGTCCACAAAGCCTGGCCCAGCAGCATGTCTCACAGAACTGTGATGGGATGGCTGCTGGGCACCAAAGACAGAGCCCAGCCCTCTGCAAGCTGGCACATGCCCCATCTTGGCTACGCTGGTGATGTGCATGGGTACTAAAACCAAAGAGCGCAGGGATCTGCATTAGCTGATTGTCTTCACACAGGACTGGCAGCTGCAACGACTGGAAACAGTTGCCCATACAAACCTCTGAGCCAGCAAAAGCAACACCCCCAAAAGCATAGCACAAAACCCTTTAAAGAGGAGGGATACCACGTGCTAACAGACACATTTAATTGAGACGCTACCTGCAGCTGTCCCATACATACACATCCAAAAACCACACTGCCCTGCTTCAATTTGCCTAATATCAGTTTTGTACTACAGCAACACAGCAAGCGCTTTGCTCCCTTTGCTAATTATGAAGACTTAGCTCTTGGAGTGATACCTGATTGCAGGCAATGATTTTTGCTAATGTAACAGCTCATCTTTTCCATACCTGAAACTCTGGAAGAAGGAAGCACTCCAGGGGGGCATACATAATGTAGTAGAAGGCATGCCATGCACCTCTTCCTATGAAACTATCATCCTAAGGCTTCACAGTTCGCACAGTTCCACTTATTGTACCACAGAGGCACTTTTTGCACTAGCAGAAATGTTGTACGATTCATTTCATAATCATGAAAAATCTTTTTAAATAGGTGTTTTTAACAGTCGCACTTGACTTTCTAACATTTTTGTTATATGGCATCATAGTAATTCTTTCTGCAGGGCTACATACTGAGGAACAGAATGGTACCACTATTGCTGCTCTTTGGATCATTAAAATTCCATGTTTTAAAGAAACCAATTCTTGCTAGTTCATGTTTAACTTTTCATAGATGACTATATGAATTCTTATACCCATTATTTCATGTATGTTTTCAACAGTCCTGAGTTTCAAGAGGACATCAGTATCACCATAACCTCTCATGGGATACTCATTTGGGGACATTAATTTTGAATGTCCTACAGCACCTACAGCAAAACCAAATTCCACAAAATGTATTTCAGTGGTATGTATCTACCCAGGGAGACCGGCCAGTGACTGCATATTTATGACTGTAATTAACTTCCCTGTTTTCAAGTGGAAGAACCACCTTGTACAGGGTACTGACTATGGAGAAATTCTGAAGGAATATGAAGTCAAATAAATATGTATTTTGGAGACAGCAGAGAGAAGGTTGTAAACTCTCACAGCTTTCCTAGAAAACTGTATCTCAAAGCCTTCCAGTTGAATTCTCCATTTAGTAATCTGTATTTGAATACTACTTAGAGACTGGCTGGCTACATTTAAAAATATTCATGACAACCCTTTTTTTGAAGCTGAAGGAGTTTCAGAGCATCCCTGGCAGACAGAACTTATAAACTGCAGCAGGGACACGGAGAAAGCTTGCAGAGTTCACAGTGCAGGAGAGGGAAAGCTGCTATGCTGAGGAGGCAAACACAGTTTATTAAACCGTGCAGGTCCAAAGACAGCGGGCAGGATTGCCAGTCTTGAGTAATGCACAGCTCCATATGAACAGGATTTTAGTACGTGCTACTGCCTAGCGCAGCTTCCGCCCATCACTGCTGGGTGTCTACAAAGCTGCTGCCTACTCCCCATGCAGCACATCTTCAAATGCCCAAGGGAAACTACTGCCCACTATGCGTGCTCATAAAGAAGCTCAGGCTGTGGTTACAGTAGATATTTGCAAGTGTTATGAGGTGCTCTAAAAAAAAAAAAAAAAAAAAGTCAGTCAAGTGTGCACTGTCTTTACAGTCAAATTTTCTTTTTCAAATTTTGCTTGAGCTGCATATGGCTCTGTAAAGAGCCATTCTTTTCTAAGCCTCCTGGCTTTGACAACCATAGTCCAGATTTTAACATTTCAAACAATTCACCCACTGAAGAAATTTATGCTCATGAGGAAATGTACCAGTGTACTGTATCATTTTGCATGGGAGCAGGAGGGAGAGAAGAAAAGATGTAGAAGGTCTACGCAAGGCAACAACTGAAAGAAGAACTCATAAGGATGTGCAGGCTGGGCCAGGTAGGCTCCCGCAGGCTTAAAGCCCAACAAAAGCCTCAAAGATGCTCTTCAGCTCAGAAGGTGGAAATGGCCATAGCTGCAAGTTTGCTTCACAGGCTCTTTGCAGTGGGACTAGACTGGATGGGAGCACAATTGACTGGACTGGTTTGGCAAGTCTTCTAACATCTCTCTGGAGAGAAAGAGTCTAACTAGGCACCAAGCTGAAGTAACACAGCAGCTACACCATCCCAATGACTGTGCACAGATAAGCTATGGGATGCAGTGATGCCAGTAATGAGGGAGGAGATCTCAGTACAAATGCAACCACCCCATCCCCATCCCCCCAACAGTTATGGGCATCACATACAAATACCAGAAAACATTAAGTCGTTAAGGAAATGTAGACAGAGGCAAAAAGTAATAGGGTCCCCAGTGCTAGTTTTTTATTTTGTTTTGTTTTTAACCTTGGGGAAAAAGGGCAAGGACTTATGGTCAGGCAACTTTACAAGGACAGTATAAGGAAGAAAGGAATTTCATTTGTTTCATCTAAACCCCTCTGGGCAGCGCTGGCATTAGACTGCAGTGAAGTATGCCACATGCCTCAATGGGAAAAAAGCAGATGGTGATGATAAGAGGACGAATATTTCTGCTTCCCATCTCTGAGTGCTCCATTTATTCTTAACTAGCTGTTTCCTGCTCAGCACAGCAGATATTGCTCCTCCCTGAGCGCAGCTGACCGACCCTAAACACTGTGGCAAGCTCAGATCCTGGGACCACTGGGGTCTGGGTCTCGGTTCCACCAAGCGTGAAAATGACCCTAATGACCACCTGTGTTTTCTAGCTATAGTTATCAGTAATAGGAAACGTACAATAACTTAATGAAAATAGCTTGCTAATGAATAATGACCACAGGAGAAAGAGTGAACTTTGTGTTCTTACCTAAAAAATAGAACAGTGACATGATTAGTTATGAGCCATTTCCAGAGGAAAAAGGGAGATACCAAAATCCATACCTGACAATTGTGGTTACTGACATGCCAAACAAGGCAGTCAGTGTGAAACAACCTCAGAACAGCCCTGCTGGCACAGGCCAAGCTTAGTCCACAGCAGTGCTCCTAGAGGCCGCCTAACTCAGGTGAAAAAGGGGTGCTTCTGCTAATGGAGTATGACTGGCAGGAGGAGCTGATGAACAAAGTTACATTGCTTGCACCATCTGTTACCTGTCAGCTTTTCCACAGAGTTTGTTCTTAGGTAGTGTGTAACTGGCCAAGCTGGAGGATAGATGCTTTAGTTTAGTTAAACCTTTGGTTTATGCCAGATGTGCTGGCAGCTCTGTGCTACATTTTCTTTTCCTCCTAACTGACAGTTGAGGAAACTTGACAGCATTTTCTATCAGCTGCAGCATTGCAGCTACATCCTTTCCCGCTCTCAGGGCTGCCAATTTCTCTCCAGCAATCTTGAGAAAGGTTCCTTTTCTGGGAAGTTGATGACATGAGAGCCCCGCATCCACGTAACCCGTCCATCCCTGCTCTCATTTCCTGAAAGAGCTGTTTTCGGTTCTGTGCGCGTCAGTGGGCTGAGAATCAGGGTTTGTTGTTAGCGGTCAATCACTAGCAGAACATGGTATCAAAACTCAGCCCTTCCCTTTAACTTTACTGGAAAGTCCCAAACTAGCACTGCACGAAAAAGCTCAGCCTCGGTTTCCAAGTCTGTTTTTACAGCGACCTCCCAGGACCACCGCTGAGCCAGTTCCATGGCTCGCTCTCACCTGAAAGAGAAACATCCACTCTGGATGTCCCGGTAGGAGTCATGGCACGTTGATCCAGCAGTGTGAGTTTTAGTACAGCTACTGTCTTTCTGAGACCCCAGAGCAGGGACCTGCACTTTCCTGTAAAGGAATTTAAGTTGCCATCTGATGCAGAGATGAAATTGCAAGGCGGAAGGACCTAGTTAACCTTGCCATGGAAGCAGTGTGCCTGCAAAGATGGAGAGGAAGATTTGCTGCTAATTCATATGATTGCTTTCTGGGTTTTTCTCCATGCCACCCCATCAGACATTACTTACTGATAAGCACAAATTTCATTTCATTCACACTTCAAAATAACCTGAGTGAAAATCAGTTCTTTGCTGTTTTCAAGGAAAAGATCTAACCAGAACCACAAAGCTGAGTTAATCCAGAAATTACCTGCTATATTTCCAGGTAAAAATTGTAAGACTAGAAAGAGCATTTGGTCACCTCGCCTGACCCGCCACATCAGACAAATTCCATGCAGCAGCCCTTCACACCGGCCTTGTGCTCTATTTCCACCTATGCTGGGCTGAAAAGTCTTGCAGAAAGGTGTCCAGTGTTAGATAACATCAAGAGATAGAGAAGCCAACACTTCCAGTGGCAAATCAGCCCCATTCTTGGACATCTGAGCCTTAATTCTGCTTGAATTTCTCTGGTTTCTGCTTCCAGTTATTGATTTTTGTTCTGGCTCTGTCTGATGGATTAGTCAGTCATCCTTTGCAGCTAGCATCTTCTCTCACTTTAGGTACTCATACTCCACAAATATTTCACCTCTTGCTCTTCTTTCTGGTAAGTGCAGCACACAGAGCTTCAAGTCTTTTGCTGCATGGAATATTTTTCCGTTTGTAGATTACTTCTTGTGGCCTTTTACATACCCCATATTGTAGTTGGGGCCTGCATTCCTCGTTGTCAGAAAAAAATATGGGCATGTAAAACCTTTGTTACTGCACTTGTCCTCAGGGTAACTTTGGGCAGAGGAACAAAAGACAAGAACCATCTCTCAAAAAAATCTGTATTCCTAGGAAGAATGGCTGACCTCCCTTCTCTCTCTCTCTCATTTGTACTTCCTTCCTTCCCAGCAACAACTTAGCTCTTCTGTCCCTGTCTTCTACAGCTCCTACACTTACTCGACACACACTTCACATATAAATGAAGCTCTCTCGAAGGCTGGGATGGAGAGCAGTCCACAGAGGAAAAATCAATTATAAACCTTGGCCTATTTCTGACAGTTTGGTCTTTCACAGAAAATGTTTAATGAGGGTATTTTTTATGAAATATAACAAATGTAATTCTTACTACAGCAATTTTGGTTTGTATATTATCAGTCCTGGCAAGATTTCAGGAGTTGCTAGCCATGGTCATGGCGCCAGCTCTTTGTCCTTGAGGTAAGGAATGACTTGTTCTCGCTTTTCATTATAAGAGCATAATGTGACATTTGTATAAGCAGCATGAGAGGAGATCGGTGTTTATCATTAGCACCCATTAGACCTCTGCCACTCCTGCGATGACTCAGGTGAGAGGACAGTCTGCCTGACACCCACGCCGGAAACCAACAAAGCACCCATGGCAAGGAACCCTCACGGGATGCCAAGTGCAGTCGTGAGGTCGCACCGCTTGAGGCTTACTGCACCGTGCTGGTGAGAGGGGACATCCAAGCAAAGGGCAAGTTTGAATCCTCTGTTTTACCTGCAGTGTGTCACACTGCTGGAAACCAGCTGCAGCCTCTGGAGATTTTCATCTCGTCCTGAAACTTACTCCCTGTGGAACAGGATGCGCCCCAAGAACTTACCCCACGTGACAGTAACACAGCACGCTTGGGGGAAGGAGGGATTGTACTAAAATAGCAGGCTTTGTACTTGTGTTTACAGGCTTCAGAGAGAGATGGGAAGAGCACCCCGGGTGTGTAGGGTCTAGGGACGACAGGCAAGCTCTGTGCCTGAGGCAGTACAGCTGCAGGCAAGATCTCCACCAGGGAACAAAGCAAAGGCTGATGGTACTGGCACAGCCAAAGAACTAAGAAAGTAAAAGGAACAAACTCCTGGAGAGGAGATGCTGTGCGAGACCTTTGAGTGCAGGGCCCAACAGAGCAAACTGGATGACAAAGGCGAAAGAGAACCAGAGCAGGATCTGAAGAGGCACCGATGACCTCCTGACAGCAGGGGAACAAGCCTCTGCTCCAGTGATATCTTGATTATAATGGCAACTTTGACCAAGACAGACTGAGACACTTTCACACACATTTAGCGTCTGAAGGAAACACTGATTGCAGAAAGACTTAAACCGTTCATCCCCTCTCCAACTTCTTCCGTTGAAATTAGCCCCAGGTTCAACAGAGACAACAATGGAGACAACATGCAAAGAGGAGGGAGGAAAACTCTGAGCAGACATCTAGCAATCAGGATTATCGTGACAATTTCAGCCAGTAATTAGTAAATGGAAAGTTAATTATTGCTACTCCCCCCTTCCTTTCACCATGGCTCACCCAGATGTTCATAAATTGATAACCATAGAAATGAGCATGAGCCAAGCCTGGTACTTGGTATTCACGCAGTATCAAAGGAACACATTTGCATTCTTTGCCAGAAGAATCAATTTACCTTGATTGATGATTGAACTTCAATAAGTTCTTTAATATTTTGGTCATTAACCGTGATGCCGTAACAGTGTCACCAGAGTGCTATTGTATTTCACACCATGGCTCTTATTAGCTGCACTGTGTAATATGCCTGAACTTCTAATTGAGCCCTTTTAAATATTGATAATATATTTCAAAGATGATCCTTCAAAATAAAGCTCAGCCTGCCCAGAACGCTTCATGAACACAGCGATTCCTGTCAATGGAGAGGCTGGGCAGTCCAGGTAGATGGCACAGGGTGCTGCTCCAAGCAGCAAAGGCCTCACCTTATTCTCACTATTGGTTTTGTCATCAGTTCACTTTTTCCTTCCTAATAACATTGAAACATTGCTTCTGACTACAAACCCTGCTCCTGCTTCAAAATGACCTGCAGTAATTTCATTTTTCCTCTTAGTAACATTTCAAAACGAGATCAGCAGTAATACTTCTCTTTATGCATCAGGCTAAATGTAGGCAGATCTAAAACAACCTTCCTGATGATAGATATATGGCTAAAGTCAAAGAGCTAGAGGCACTTAAAGTGCTATTAAAGGAAATAAAAGGGAAAAAAAAGAGACATTGTTGGTATTTTGCAGTTGAAAAATAATTGAAGAAAATCAAGAAATAGTAGTTAATGCAAGCAGCAAAAAGAAGCTTCAGGGCACCGGGTAGGTGGTCTTCAGTTACAACAGCAACCTTAGCATTGCACTCCTGTCTCTGCTTTTATTCTGCTAAGCAGTGACACACTGACTATTTACTGCCAGGAGAAAGCGTCAAGCTGTTCCTGCTACAGATACGAAAGCCAGTGATGCAAAATCTGTCCCTGTGCAACATCTGTTTGTACTGGAGCAGCATATCCTAAGCCTATCAAAGTTGAACCCCTGGCCTAACGAGATGGCAGATAGCTCAGGTACACCTCTGCTGAACTGGGTTAACTCACAAGCACGGTAAATTAGCCTGTGCTTATCTCCATGCTATCAAAACAAGATCCTTTTTGAGAGCCAGCATGAGCACTTGTATATTGAACCACATCGTGTGGTGTAGGTGTATCCTCAGCTTTAGAAGGATACAGTCAGCTTGCTTCCAGTTGCCCATGAGCATGGCAAGAATATGAAAGACCAAGAGAGAAGCTGATAACATTTCAATACTGCATTCAGAGGTGAGACGATTAATGAGACTGAGATAGCAGTGCATCTATTAAAACAAGGGGACAGTGGGAACCTGCACTCTGTTCCTGCTGCACCAATTGTCTGTTGAGTGGCTGGTAAGAATTAAAATTGTGCTGTCAACAGTCTAAGTCGCACATGATTACACACCTTTAAAGCCAATCAGGAAGAAAATAAATTCAGATGTGTGTGGCAGGAGTTGAATAGGGAAGATACTACAACAAGCCTCCATTACCTCCTAAGAGCTGGTCAAATATTAATCACTACAAAATTTCTTGACAAAACCAGTGGCACGGTTCAGCCTTTCCAAACATGCAGAAATACAGAACATGTGTGTGAGGATCACAGGATCTTCCCATCTGTGCTAGACAGCATACCAAAGCATACCTCGCTTCTCCTCTGGCACTATCACAGAGATGATGCATTGTCCCCAGCAGAAATACATCCACCAAATGTGGATTGAGGACCTTTCCTGGCCTGAGGACCTGCTGCTGAGGCTACTCTCAGGGAGGGGGTATCCTCTGCAGTGGAGCTGACCTCCCTAGTCCTGGCAGCCTGCTAAGAGTAGTCAATTCTGATTACTATGAGCAAGAAGAAAATTCCACTATTTTATCTAAATTTTCTTTTCCCCCTCTGGAACAGTTGTAATTCCTCCCTTACCCAAACCTGCAAGAGGTGGTTAGGTTTTTTCAATTTGTTGTTTGTCTTCAGTATTCTCTGATGAGAAAGTGCAGATGCAAAGGAATTCTTACCTTTGCATCTTTTGTTTTTGCATCTCTGCATATTAACAGAATATTCAATGAACTCATTTAACACTTCCCAGTGAACTACAAATAATCCTTTATGTTTTTGAAATGTGGCTATAGGCAGAAAAATGACTGCATCATTTTTTTAACATAACTGTTCTGTTCCCTGCGTGTAATCAGTCATGTCTGCTCACTATATTAACAAAAATGAAGCTAAACATCTTCTTATCCTATTGTTTTGCAAAATAAATGTAGCTCTAGGAGAGAAAGCTGGCATCTATTCTGGCTCATACATCATTAATAGCATTATATGCAAAATTTTGAATTACTGTATTGCTGAACTAATATCCCAGTTTTACTCCCTGTTTTCCACTGAGCCTGTAGTGGTGCTGGCAGAGAGACCACCACCAGCAAACTTCTCATTCTGGAGTCAAAAGACTTTCTTCACCATCTGGAGTGAAAGATGGAAATAACAAAACACACACACACACCCCCCACCTTCCAAATAAGATGAGCTCTGTAGAAATATGGCAGTAAAAAAGCAAGCTTTTCTAAGTAGTCGGCATGTGTGTTCAAGCAAAATGCTTTAAAGAGAGCCAATGGATTTAGGGAGATGCACTCTGAATCCAGACACATCTCCAAGCACGCTGACATGACAGTTTCTCTGAAGCAGCTTCCTACCGAGGTGTTCACCCACTGAGGCAGCTGCCAGGGGTGACAGCAAGATGGTTCTTGATTCAGCTTATTTTGGCTGAGCCTGTGGGTGACTTCGACCATATTTTCTCCCAGGTGCTGCTGCATTAACTGTATGAGGAATGCACCAGGCACTGAAGCTGACAGAGACTTATAGCTCTGAAACAGAGGTAGTTACAGCTGCACATACATGCTTCCTATCTTATTAAGGAAGAAAAAAGTGCTGCTATTTACCCTGTTAAGATCCCTAAAGCAATCTCTCAGTCAGCCTGAATAGGCAGCCTGCCTCTGCTGTGTCCTGCCCGGCCCTCTGAGCAGCACCATCCCCAAGCAGCACATGGGCTCCCTTCCCCCATGGAGTGGGCCCTGACATTGGGCTACAAGTTAACTTGGAAAGGTCATAGCAGATAAGAGTCCCATCTCTTATTTTCCCATGAAACCCTTCGGATTACCTCCCCCTCTTGTGTCAAGTTCTCCTGCAGCTGATCACTGGGAGCAAATAAGCCTTTCAGTGCTAGGAGGAGCCTCAGCCCAGCAGGCAAAACCACAGGAGGGGATGAACTCTGCAGGGCTGTGGTCTAACTACACAGAGAGGGCAGCCCAACTCGAAGGGACCATCCCGGTGAGGCAGATTAGCCTCAGTAAGCAAGACAAGACAAAACTTGAGGAGCAGAAGATGCAGTGCCAAGAAGTGAGTTTTCAGATGTGCTAACAACAGCAGCAACTTGTTGCCAAACAGAACTGTGATTTATCCAGCAAATCTGCTTTCACGTAGGAAAACTCGACTATCTATACAGACTTTGGCAGAGGATATGGGGGAAAAAAAAAGACCTTTTGGCTCCAGCATGCGTACAAGCAGACAGTATGCGTACGAGCAGACACACGTGCGCACATGTGCGTGTGACAGTGAGAAAACAGTTATACTCACAGTGAAGATTTTATCCCTGATTTCTTCAGCTGAAAACCACCACCACCACTTATTTTCTCCTTTGGTTACATCAAACTTGGCATTTTAAAAGCTTGGGGGTTTTTTGTTGTTGTGGGTTTTTTTTCCCCCCTTTAAACTGAGTGCTGTTTTGAATTTGTTTTAAGATGAATGTTGCTTTCATTCCCATCACTGGTTCCCAGGCTGCATTTCTGATCCTTTGCTGCATTTTCACTACGTTTAGCACTTACTAGGCAATTATCACTGAGTCAGGTAGAATGACGGCATTTTTACAGTTCAAGCACACAGTTCTGTATTTCAGGGAGCTGATTTTTAAACTACTTAAATGTTAATAGCATCCACCTAATTGTACAGATCAGAATGTCACCAGCTAATGCTTGTGCTTTCCAGCTGACTTCTGTCAGCTGCTCTTTTGCTTTAGTTATCAATGTCAGGATATATTTTTGATCACAATTATTAAGGTGAGGTCAGAAATACTTTTATTTGTATTCCTAGGTGCTTGCATCTTTCTGGCTTTAAATCTCACTAGCCCATCATTTGTTACACAAGCAGAATCTCAAAGCACTGTTAAAGCATCATGGGGTGGAATTCGTTTTTACTGCAATCCTCCATTTTCAAAACAACCAGTACATGATTGCTACAGTTCTCAGGGGAAACCAGCTTAAATGTGCGTCTATATTCCCCCTGCATTTCAACTCAAAACATTTTATAGCATCCAAAATATTGGTGTGTGAGAGAATGGAGGAATGTCCATTTGGGATCACAGGAAATAAACGACCTTCCTCTGCCTTCTCCCAGGTTTTCCTTTATATTTGTTAAAATGGAATTTAGACTTAAAAGAAAAAATAAAAAAAAAAATCTTCAGACAGTTTCAAGGCAACCATAGCTCTATTACACCACTTTTGCTGTACAAGAAACTATTTCAGCAGAAGGGTATGAGGAGATCCTTACAAGCCAAAGTATACTGCTGTAATGGGAAATGATGAGGGAAAATGGTTTCAAAGAAAATCTATTACTATTCCCTTGCGATGGCCAAATAAAAGAGCAAATGCTATTGCCACTGACTCACAAGAAGAGTGAAATTAAAGAGAGTTCTGTTAATGTGCAGATTTTGACATGCAGCCCCCCAAAAGGAAGGTGTACAGAAATAGTAACTGTCATACAGTCATTTATTAATAGCTAAATTTGTTATACATCTGCTCTGTGCAGACAGACTCTCCCACCAACTCAGCCAGCCTGGTCTGTGGGAACGGGGAGGGCAGAGTGGCTCCACTATGAAAAAAGCAGCTTAAAAAAACCCAAAGCTGGTATGCAAAAGCAGAAAGGCATGACAGAAACAACACAGGATCAAAACAAGGAAAAGCAGCATAGACGAGTCAAGAAAGCGGAAAATCCAGAATGACTTAATGCTGCCATGAAAGTTCCAGCAAACGAGGAGACAGCAGAACTAAATAACAGAAAAGTAGGTCTGATAAATAAGGGAGAATAGAGCACCATTTAGGATTCAAGTGCTTGAGCTGCTCAGCACTTTTTCAGAAAGAAGCAGAGGAAAGAAAACTCAGCTTTCAGTTTTAATGCCAACGTGTTATGGGAATTAGCTAGCAAATTTACTATATCAATCGCAATTATTTCAAAGTCTGTAGAGAGCTAAGCCATCCGAGAATCAGAAAAGCAGCAGAACCTACTGCAAGAAGAGGCAAAAAGGGTGATCCGGGAATCGCTGCACTGTAATGCCAAAACTGTAACAGAACAAACGTGAGTGACAAACCTGCCTATGTTGAAGCACTAGCAGGAACCCAGGGCTCATCAGGGATACAAAAACAGCAGGTGAGAAGATGTAAACCCAAGCTTTTCCTTCTGGTTGGATTACTGAGTCAACAGAAAAGTGTGCTATAGCACTTCATAAAAGCCCATCCCCAAAACTGAAGCTGATTGGGATTAAATCCCAGTGGAGATGTCTGAAAACTTACTAAATGTCCATAACTAAAGGGTAAGGATAAATGATAACATGCTACCCCTGAGACTGGTGTTAGGGACAGATCTTATTTAACATTTTAATTAATCTAGGAATAGGGAAATCATTGCCAGTCACATGGGGAAAACCCAAGTGGCAGGTTATAATTAACCACTAACCCACCAAGAGACTGATGGGAGGAGGCGGCATCCGGAGTCTTATATCCTGGTAACCTACACATCACTTACATTGTCCTTAAGATTATAAGATGCTTCAGAATACACCGTATTTCCACCCTGCTTGCTCTGACCATTGCTCTGACTTCTACTGTCAAAATACACTGCAATGAGAAATGAGGCAGCATATATATTTCACTCTGTGTCTTTAGCTGGCACATAGCATTGATACAAGCTCTTAAAGAGTTCACTGAATTGGTCAAACGTCAGGATGCAGCAACATTTGTATCTTGAATTTGCAAAGATGTGGGGCTTCTTTTTTGATGAAAACCACCTGTAAAGTGCGGGATTATTGTGCTCCCTTTTGCCATTTCTTGGATAAATGTCATCATTTTTAATGCTACCAATCTTCTTCTATAGCCTGCAGGGGAGATTTTCTAAGGCAAAAAAAAATGGCTTGTAGGTGCTTAATTCCCATTAAAAGCTACTGGGGAGATAAGTACCAAACTGCTATTGGAGCCTTCGGGAAAGAAGTATTCCTCTAAACCATTGTTATCCACCCTTTCAACACCTGAAATAAGTCATTGATATAATATATATTATTAAAACAAGAGATGTTTGAATCTGCAGTGAAATCACTTTGTGGCCTGAGAAGGAGCTTTTTGGCATCCCCGTGCAAGTATGCAGAATGAAGTGAGACAAGATGCACTCCAATCCCACTTTTAAAAAGATCTCTATTTTAGGCAATGTAACATGAGAAGGTGGATGTGTCATCTATCTGACTCAGCAGAAGAGTCTCATTTAAAAAATCCACGGCAAGTCTTGACTGGTGTTAATGAATACTTGTATTTGGTTTAGAGGTGAAATATTGTGTACATAAAATTCAAGAGCATAGAGGCCATCAAAGAACAAAAGAGCTCTGGCCAAGAGATCTACTATTGCCAATATTCTTCTTTCTTTCTGCGCTGTTGGTCTCCACTCTAGTATTGATGTTTCCAAAGGACCCCTTTTTGCTCTGGATGCACGGGGTCTGGTCGTCTTTTGATGGCTTCAATAGAAGTTGTTAGCCCTCCTTCCCCATCCATGGGCAATACGCTCTTGGTCAGGGCACTTTACAAGTGACTGGTGCTGGGGACCAGATATAAAAAACTGGTAGAAAATAACACAAAAAGGGCAGGTCATGCAGTCTGACCTGTGCGCTGCCTCTGCACCCCAGGAAACCCTCACCACTTCCTTCATGTTTCTCCCACGGCACTATTCATCAACAGGTCTCAATGGTGTTACAAAGAGGGTGCACCGCAGTCCCCTTTGACAGACAGACCTGGAGCCCTGGGAAAGAAAGTAATTTTGTAGTCGCCCAAGAGGTCTCTCATGGAGCCAGGAATACCCTCAATGGTCTCTGGGGACCCAACAGAAGCATCAGGAAGAGACAAACAGCGTTTTGTGTCTCTAGCTCTCTGCTGAGTCTGCTGGAAGAGGACCCTTGTGATGGCAACTCTTACACTGCAAAAGGCAGCACCTGCTGGAGCAATACTGAGGTAACAAATTCATTTCGGAAAGCTAATACAGAGAGATTCGCTGGTAACTTTTAATCAGTAGCAAGTTAAGACAAATTGGAAGCCATGACCTACAAAGAAAGGCTCTGCAAATCCCCCTGCCAGCCTCCTGAGGATGGCAGCTCCCCCGGTACACAGCCTTGATAAACGGATCCTTTTACAAGGTCTGACTCATTTAATCATCCCCTCTGCTTGCATTAACCACTTCTGCAAGGGTATCTTTCCTGTGTGTATTGCTTAAGTTAGGTCAAAAACCTGGTCTTGTTTTCAAATCCACATTCACGATGAAAGCCGCCAGTCTAAGACTTCTATTCTTCTGAGACCTTTTTAGTTATAAGCAGAGTGAATAATTCTTTTCCTTTTTCTCCCTGCCTGCTATAGGGATTCTTCCCTAAAGCACAAAACATTTTTCCTTGCTGAATTCTCTCCACACGTCTCCTCCATACACAGCGAAGCAGCCTGACACGATGGGCTGGGTCGAGGCGCACAATGACCAGTCTCCCTTTGAGTGAGAAGCTTCTGTTCTCAGCAGAAGGGCCGAACCCCAGGTAATCTATTCACTCCCTACCTGGCAAGGGAAGCAGCAAAAGAATAATTCACTGCCGTTCTAACTGAAAAGCTGTCACAGAAGTACAGAACTCAGACTTGAGCCTTCAACAATGAACTTTAATTTGAAAATGGCACCAAGTTTTGACCTAGAGCGAACAGTTTCCCTTGACGAGGCAGACAGTGAAGAGAGGAAGGAGCAACCTCCGAGCCTCCAACCTGCCACCAGCCCGAGCCACTCCCCGGCAGCGGCAAAGACTGAGCCGAGGCGTCCTCCCCGCAGGACGCCCAGCTCCGGGGCAGTCACGGGGCAGAGCCGTGAAACGCCCGAGCCCAGTGAGCATGACAGCTTTTGGGTGGCCTGAAAGGCCCGGCTAGGATGGCTGCGCACAGCGGTCCCGGGCAGACACGAGCCCGCGCGCCTTGCAAGAGCCCCGCTGGCACAGCCGCAGCGCTGCTTTGTGCCTACGCTTGCTGCGCTCCCCTTTGATTGCAAATACCCTTGATTTTGGCAGCATGTCTTCTAACCCTAACGGCCTTTCCCAAATGTAATTTTCCAATGTTTACATTTCCTTCTTTTCCCCACAGTAATTTTCGGTGCTTTGAACGTTTCAGGTATTCAGCTACATAAATAGATACCTTAATCTTGTAACAACATACTAGATTACATAATTGCGATTAGGATGGGTAATTACACAGTGCCCATGTGAGACAGACAGCTTCGACATCCACATCGCAACCGTGTCACAATATTTTATTTACAGAAAATCAGAAGTAGTAACTCCACAGGCTACACCGTATTTTACTGTAAAATGGTAAATTATTTTTTTGATATGGCTATACAAAAATAATAATTAGAAAAGTCCTTCAAGTGCTCGTATTCTGTTTCTATTTTGTTAAGAAAAAAACACACTGTTGGGGTCCACCCTGCTACAGAACATTTCAGCAGCAAGCTAGTTTTCACAGCCCTGGTAAGAGTGCTGTTGTTTATTGCAGAAACATTACTAGACAGTATTATAATGTTTTCCTGAAGTAAAGCTCACAGATGAAGTAAAAAAAAATTAGCCATGGTAGATATTTTTGTCAAGGTATTTAGCTCTCATTTTGATCTGCTGATGACCTTTTAATTGAGTGAATCACAACTACATCCTAATGCCAGAGATTATTCACCAGCTATGAAAACAACCTGGAATTGCATGCAAATTTTATTTTTGTTTTCCCTCATGACCTCAAATTTATACTACCTAGTGCTCCATCACAGAAATGTCAAAAATCACAAAGACCCTCTGTAAGAGAGTGAAGAGTGCAGAAAAAGCTCTCTAGAATTTGGTGGGGGCAGGAGATTGGCACAAGTTACATGAGGTGTTTTTTAAATAGCCAGCTCTGCAAGGAAGGAGATAAGCTTAAATAACACTATGAACTGGAGTTCCCTGCCTGCTGACATGAGCACCGCTCTACAAAGACTTAACTCAGGAAGCCTAAGTAAGGGTTTAGGCACCACAGCCCAGTATCATAAATGTCACATTATACTGCTCCACAGAAAAAATGGAGTGAGTGCTCGCTGACCCCAACTGATCTGACATGGGCTTAATTGTATATTTACTTCACATACAAAATAGCCTGGATTAGTATTTTCCATACAGCTAACCTGGAACTTTGTTAAATAATCATGGAGCTGCGTGAATACTGAAATGACGATCCTCTAATCACTGTCACACTCAGTGCACCACATGAATTTTTGAATCGACCGTGACAAACACACATTAGAGGTTCTCACAGTGAACTGCTACTTATGTTAAAATACATTTTTCGGAGGTTTTACAAAGTTTAATTGCACAGGATGAAACATGACACCTAGGCATTTGATTTATTACTAAGCATGGCTCTATATTAGTGAGACTGCAGAGCGTACAGTGTTGTGGAATTATTTTTACTCTGTCATGACAGATGGACCCAGGCAGCGTTTGGTAAAGACTGCGTGCAAGTGTGCAGACACATGCTGCAGGTGGGATCCTCTCTGCTGCCTCCTCCAAGCCAAGCTGTTATACTTGAAAACAGCACATTTCAGATGACGAAGAAATCATCATCATCAACTACGTTTTCAAAATGGCAACATAGATTTCAATCTTCTCTATATGAAAAGAGTCCATCCTGACTATAAAGCGATGTAGACCTTCCAGATTTGAGGGGTTCTATAGAACAATAAGCCCTGAGCATTGGTTGTAATCCTACCCTATGACAGGTGTACATAGCTCGTGCTGCAGTGGTGCACCCAACTACTCCGTGGAGGTAGCAGTAGATGCAGGAAGGTGACAGGCTGCAATCTCAGCTTTCCAATCTATACCTATGCTTTGCTTTGGTTTCCCCTCACCCCATACAGCATGGTACTCCATTTTGTGCTCTGCTCTACACCATCCAGGACAGCACCCCATGGTGCTTCCACTTCTGGAAGAGGTACATGCTGGCAATGGTAAGTCTCTCTGCACAAGCTGGACAGCAGGGCGCGGGATGTCACAGCACCCGAACAACAAAGTGAGCAGCTGGTAAATGGCAGCCCCCATGCTGCTGGCTGCAATTGGGCAGGAATAAGCGATTCCTCCTGTGCCTCTGAAAGTCAAGTTTTCCAGTTAGAAACCAGCTGACAAACTACCATGTCGGGACTTGGAGTAATGATAAAGCTGTCCTTGTCCGCAGCACCTCCCGAGCCCTGCAAGGACCAACCAACACCGCCACGATCTCCTCCGAGAAATGGCACGTGGGATCATTAAAGGAACGTCCATGACATTGGCACAGCAGGCAGCATTAGCCACAGCTTTACATGTGTTGTCCATTGCCCTCCCCCTGACAGAACTTCCCATTTCATTTTACCCTAACCTGTGCACAGCAGGGCTGCGTTGGTTCCCACAGTGCATCTGACCTCCGTGACCAGCTGCACGTCCAGACTAGTGTCACACCTCCCCCAGCAACAGCAGTGTGCAAGGCAAGTGGGGTTTTGTCCTATACCAAGGCAGGACTATGCACTGATTTACAATTTATGCTTATAAAGTTGCCATGCTTACAGCACGGTCGAAATGCCATAGTAGCACCCTGCTTGCAAGGGCCCTCAGGAAGAGCTGGGATGTGGCCACGCTGGCACGGCTCTCCAGAGGGCTCCTGTTACAAGAGGACACCCGAGCACAGACCACCCTGCCTTCTGCTAAGCAGAAGTGATATTGGCAGCTGCATTTCTGAATGACAACCAGCTTCCCTGTCTTTCCTATTTATTTCACCCTTGTGAAAAATTCTCCATGACCTGCTCTGCCATGTCCCTGGATCACAGAGTCCCTCCAGCTGGGGCAAACCTCAAGTTACCATTTCCTGTAAGCTTTCAGATAATGAAGGTTTCTTCAGCACAGCCTGTATAGGATAATTTTGAAACTGTTATTCCATGATTTATGAGAACTGTGGTTAATACTTGAGAAAAATGCTTTTAAAGCTGAATTCTCACATACCACTTTCACGTGTTGTTGACAGCCAGCAATACCCTCTCTCCCCATTTGTTTTCTGAGCTGACACTAAACCTTCCTACCAAGCTAATTAAATCACCAGGAAAGGCATCTGACAATGTCCAATGGGCTTAGAAATGGTCTTAATCAAGGCCTTTGGCACCAAGTTCACATTCTTCTGAGGGGAAACTTTATATTAAATCTCCTTGAAATCAAGTGCTTTGGACTGGTCCCTTTCCAGTAGCTCAAGAGATCACTGCCCAAACTTAAGGAGTGCTTTGTTCCAGCTGGAAGCAAGCTTAAAGCTAGATGAAATGGAGGTGGGAGTAAATCTCTGTATTTCAACAAAACAAAATGACATCCACTCTATCCTCTACTTTTAACAGAGGCCAGAAAAGGGCATCAACTCAACAGGATCAGAATCAATTGCTCTATCGGAAAAACTACTGTTAGCTAAGAGAGTTCAGCCTTGTATTCAGCAGTGTTTTACCATTTCAGCGTATTCTTGCCTGATGAGAAAAAGCTGCAGTCCCCCAGTAACATGTTTCTGGGCTACTCTGATAGAGGAGGACTGGCTTTCTGCCTAGAAGCAAAGGTGCAAGCTACACCAAGAGCCAGGAAAAATCACTGAAACAAATGTCCATGGTAATCTCTGGAGCTCAAGTAATCTCTCAAGCTCTCAGGCCAATTCAGATGCTTACTGCTCTTTGTTTTAAGTGTTGAGTTCTTTATGGTTTGGCTTTGTGCATGTTTTTATACAAACGTTGACAAGTACTAAAACAGCATTGTAACATTTCAAGGCTGATTCACTGATAAAATGTTCGTTCACAGGACTCTAAGGAGGCGACTGGATGTCATGTTCCCTTTCAAAAATACAGCTGAAGTGAGTATTCTGCAAAGATTCAAAGCAGATGTCAGATACAAAGAGCAACAGAAGATAAGCAGTGCATAAGGGGACACTGAACAGGTCACGGAGTCTTACAGTAAATGTTACTGAAATGCAGTACTGAGGTTTGATTCATAACGTCTCTAAGGACTTTCATCATTATTAGCAGCAGACTACGTGCCTTGTTTTAGGGGAAACTGACTAAAGACTGCTGTTAAAAGTATTCCTAATAGCTTATTACACATTTTTACTGATACTTCACCTTTAATTCTGATCAACTTTCGTTGATTTATAAACACCATTGCCCACTTTAAAGCCTGCAATCAATCACATTATGCACTAGATAATGAATACACTCCCTAACTTCAGGTAACAGGCAGAAATTCCATTAGGCTACAGTTGAATGAAGGGGAGCTCTATATATATCTCCGTCTTCCCAAGTGCTCTGGTGTGACATTCCTACGGTATTTCTAAGAATGAGGCTCCCTGCCAATCACTCTGAATACAAGTGCAAACTCTTGTTCCTCCCCTGAGATACGGTCTGCTCTGCTCACAGCTACAGAAACGATGCTCCACAGGTGGACAAAAGAGGAGAGGGCAACTGGAAAGCCTCGGTGAACAGCTTCCAAGTTCTCTGCACAATTAGGTGCTGGGGCAGAGCCATACATACACAAAATTGAGGATGAATAAGAACAAGCTGCAGAAATGCCGCACAAAAACCTCTTCCACCTCAGTTTGCCATAATTTAAAAAACAGAACAGAATGAAAACCAAGTAATTGGATGGACAGATGAGAAAAGGCAATGCATGTCCTCAAACCTCACTCAGAATACTCAGAAGGGAGCCAAGAGTAACAATCATATATAAAACTAAAGACCTCCACATTTCTCCCTCCTCTGAGGTTTCCCAGCACATCCCTAGTCTATTAGTTCATCTTTCCAGCAGTCATTCTCATTTTGTGCCATGTACAAGGCCAAGCACATTACCAGTGCATAACAAGCTATAATAATGATTGACGATTACATATGGACAAGGCAAAGTTGAGATTAAGAGCCACATTAAAACAGCATCAGAATTTCAGAGCGCTTTATCTGATAAGAGCTTAGGAATAAGAATAGTAGAGAACAGTAGCTACAGAAACCACCAAGGAAACCCTTGTTGAAGGGGTCTGCATCCATTAAAGGCAGACAGGGATACACACAAAGAGAATTAATAAAAAATGGATAAGAACAAGCACTGTATATCCCCCTGAAGCTCTCCTGCTATCAGGTTAGATGCAAATTTGTATAGGCATAATGTGTACCAAAAGCCTCAAACTACTGTTCCAAGCAAAACATTGTTTAGCCTTAAAATATTGTTTCTATTTTAGGTAACGACTTCTCAGAGGTTGCACTCTCTTCTGTTCAGACTTCTGCATTAAGAAACAATGAAATGACATAGTTCCCAGTGCTTCTGCTGCTCTATGGCATACATGCTGCATGCAACACACCGACAACTCACTCAGCAGAATTCCCTCAGAAGGACCAGAGAACCCATTTGAACTTGACTACTTGGGTTTTTATACTATAGCTTCCTGGCTGTTAGGGATGATATTAAAAGGTGACCCTTTTGGTCAAGGACTTCTTTTAAAGCTACAAAGCAGCAAGTCTTACTGTACTTCACATAATTGCAGGTCTTCTTACATTAACGATTATTTGATACAAACTGAATTCCTAAAGATGAAAATCTGTTTCCAAGATGTTTTCTGCCTCAGTGAGCTTCATGCAGGCAAGAACAAGTGCTGGCGATAACTCTGGATGTAGGGTTTTAGTGTTTGTAGAATATACAGGTCTTGCAAAAGATCAGAGCTCCATCCTGTTGAGTCCTGTGTGGATGAAGGGATGACAGCCTCTTCAAAAGATTTAAGGTCCCACAATTCAACAATTTTCTCTTTTCTGTCCTCCCTTCCACACCTCCAGTGTTTAACATAAGAAGAGTTGTTTAAATCATAGCAGCATTGTCAGAAAGTCAAAGAGTTAAAGGTTTCATCATACCATTTATGGACTGCCAGATGCTACAAGCTCGTTATATCCAACTTTGATTAGCCGTAAAATGAATCTACAGACAGACTACTGCTGTTTGCCCAGATCGCTTTTCCTTTTTTGGGTTCAGGATTTGTATCTGTCATTCAGCTGAAGTAGCAGCCAAGATTACTGGCACAGCACTCTCTTCATCTCTGGCCATTTAGTTTCTGATAACTGTGGTGTAAACACATTACAATAGTGTGAGATCCCTATTGACTGACAGCCACCATTCGGGGCATTATATTGTATCATATTTATTCCATACATCTTCTGCAATAGCACCCCCAGGCACTCCCTTCAGAAGAGACATACAACATAGCAAGGAAAGCAGAAGGTCTGCAGAAATCTCAAACTTCTCCCTGCATCACAACATGGCCAGACTCCCTTCAAAGCCTTTCTTTACAACATTTGCCTTGCTGTCACTCAGCTTCACCATGATGAAGACTGAGGGACCCATCTCCCCCAGGTCTCCTTTTTCTCCTTTCAGTTTCCTTGGCTGTTACCAGTATTACCACTGTCCCTGTTGCCCCTGAGGCCCCTCCTCCTTGCCCCTCCAGGCTGCTATGCATTTCTCATCCTATATTATATTAAAATCCCTCCATCTTTCTCTCACCTTCACCCTGTGAAGTTACTACCCTGACTGTCTCCTGATTAGTACAGTAGCTCCCCTCTTGCTCTTTGACCTTCTAAGTCCACCCAAGAAACCAGAAACTAACCATCTTCCTTACCTGCTGCTCAGGTAGGCTTCCTTACCAGCTGACGCCACACGAGCTCTGCTCCAGCTCCTTCCCTCAGGAACCACTCCACTGTCTTCTGCTTTTCCCACCCTCACACGTTTAAGATCTCCATACTTTCCTGCAAAGCTCTGCCTAAGGCTGTCACCTGCATATTTCTGTATGCTGGCCTTGCTGAATCTCCTTGAATCGGAAATGGTGACAGATTCATTGCTTTTCTCCCTCAGTTTGTTCAATATACCAGCCAAGGAATACAAAGAAAAGCTGTGTACCCAGATACACAGAAAGAGATTTTAAGGTCTTGAGGGAACATGAGATCATATGTCTGATACCTTGTTTCACCACAGACTGTAAAGCAGCACAGTCTTGCTATTCATACAGAAAATGTATGCTTTAAAAGATCTCCAAGAATATCACCCAGGCATCATTAAAGTCGCCTGAAGATGGAGAATCTGTCGCTTCTGGTGGTGGATTCTTCTAACAGTTGCCCACCTTCTCTGCTAGAAACCTGTGCCTTGCTTCCATTTGAATTCACCACAATTTAAAGTTTCCAGCTATTAAGTCCTTCTAATACGTTTTTTTCACTTGATTAAGAAGCCCTTAAAAAGCCTTTATTCTCCCCATGAAATGATTTATATACCATAATCAAATTCTTCCCCATCTTCATATTAATAAGGAAAGCAAATTGATCTCCTCCAGTCTACCATTATATCACATTTTACTCCAACCTTAGATTATGTTTGCACTTTTCTTACCTCCAATTTAACACTCCTCTTGAAACACAAAGAAGAGAACTGGACGCTCCTTTGCTCTTCCCAACACCAAAGGGGGAGATTTTCCATTACTGTATATTCCCTGTCTAGGTCCAAGGACCACATTAGCCCATAACACCAGGCTGAAAGGCTGGGCAAGTCACAAGAAACACCCAACTGCATGCATCACATTAAAAGGGCTGCTTCTGTACAATGGAAAGCTGCATTACTCTGCCCAAAGACTGTGCAACCTTGTGCATGGCTCTGGAAAAGCTGTTAGTTTATACGGCCGTGTAAAAAACTGAGTTTCTGCACCGATCATCTGCTTACGCTTGTCATCCACAAATATTAGAAGATTTATTTCCCATCTCTCTGATGGAGGTGTTGACTAGCACTGGAGCCAGTGCCAGTCCCTGCTAAGTCCCACTAGAAACATCCCTGTTTGATGACTGTCCAACAAGAACTGCTTTTGAGTTCTGGTCATTGATCAAATTTGACACAGCATAGTTCAGCACTGCATATTTCAATCAGATGCATTAAGTCAAATGCCTTACAAAAGTTAGTATATCACTACTGCATAGTTATTTTTATTAATTAAACTTGCAGTGTCAAAAGATGGAAGCACTTCCCATAAATCTACACTAACTGGAACTGGCTTAGTAATACCCTAGGTCTTTATTGACAAAATCCTGTCACAATTTAATTTTTTTTTTTTTTTTAACACAAATATTAGGCTTAATTAATTGGGTCAACCACTTGCTTTTTTAAAATATTAGCAAGAGAGTAGAATATTTCTATCTAGGACTTCCCTGGTATTTCAAATTTTATTAAACAGGAGCATCCAATTTTTAGACCTTGTGATTGAAAAATGCACAGCCTTTGTATGTGACATCTAGCATCCTTAACTTTAAGAAACCAGCACATACCAATATCTTCACACAACACAAACCCAGGTCATCTTGTACCTCTATCAACAGCAACTGAAACAGTGATTGAACATGTTGCAGGCTTCTTCTGCATCACCACTTTGTACTACAGTGGGCCTTTCCCATCAGGGGACTTGGTGGTATTGCAGGCAGGCTATTCCAGCCTCACCATTACTGTGAGTGATATGAAAAAGGTGAAGTTGTGGGTGAAAAAAGACAACAAAGGCAGCTTTAAGGAGACAGGAGGAGGCAATGACAGATAGACAAAAGCACTGGGATGCAAGCATGAAAGCCTTGAAGGGAAGGATAAGGACTGTAAGCTTGCTAGGCAAAGACAGTAACATATGAAATTCAGGAACTGCCGTACAATGACAACTGGCTCAGCATGCCGGAAAAAGATGATGTTATCAATATTCTGTGTGTGACCTAACACACACACGTACTTTTCCCAATCCATCTGGGCTTGGCAATTTCTATCTTCTTCACTTCTGCCCTTTCCAGAAGTTTGCCACGCTGCCACGTCAATAAAGTGTGCAGAAAGCACAATAACCTCTCTTGGCCTGGGGGCTATCAAGACTTCCTTGGCTCCCCAAATGAAGTGAACTATCACAGCAGTATCACTTTTGCTCTGCCCAAGTACATCACTTGAACATTTTGATGATGCCACCAGCAAGCTACTCTGCCACCATTCCACATTCACCTGCCTGACATCTGCACCCCATCACATAAGCAGACAGGAAAATCTACTCATGGGGGAAAACCCCCAAACAAACACTGAGTCACAGACTGAAGAGCCAAGAGCTGTAGAACTTAACAAAAAGTTTGCTTCTGTGTAAGCATTTGATTTCTTTCTTCATGTTCTTGTTGCCTGCCACAAGTCACTCCTGAGCCAAGGCAACTCCTCGCACCCAGCAGTGCCACTGAACAGCCATCGCAGGCTCTTGTCTCGTCCCAAGCAGGTTACACTTCCCAACTCCTGCTGTCACTTCTCCTGCAAGACTCTTAAGAGATATTTTTCCTTTAAGCATCCGTTAATTGTTTTAATACAGGTTATCCCTTGAACTGCATGCAGGTCTTCATAGTGAACAGCACACAAGGGGAAAGCTGTCCTTCCTGGGAACACAATGGGGATGCAATTGCTTAGCTTTTCATCAACAATCTTGTGCTTTTTGCTAACCTCTCAGCGTGAGGGAGGACCTCTGTCATCTTTGTTTTCAGGGGAGGATTAGTGCTGTGGTCCAGTTTTCAGTGTTTTGGGGTCCACCACATTTGATAGCATGGGCTAATGACATGTAAATCTCTGAGGATATTTGAAAGAAAATTATCATTCTTTAGGTTTTAAATAGTAACTGCTATCCCTTGAGAGCTGCTATTCCTCATCGGGTTAAGCATGCGGAGACAAGCTGCCTTCCCTTCTGCCTTTCTGTACTTCTGACAGGTGATGATAATGCTCCCTTCTGAATCACTAAAATAAAATGTTCCCAAGGTACGCAGGTTCCCAAGTTCTCCAGGACACAGGTGCACATAGACCACATCATGAATTCACAGAGGGAGATGACAGGACAACACTAGAGTCTCTTAGGACTCTCTGTCAGCAGAAGCAGTGTGGTAGCACAGCTCCTCATGTCCAGCTCCTACTGAAAGGTAAGTGCTTTGAGGCACAAGCAGATGCCAGGAGATAGGAAGGGAAAGACAGGAGAAATTTGTCTTCCTTGCATGTGTTTGGTACTAGTTACTGAGCTAAGTGCAGGAGTGGGTATGGGTGAGCTCTCAAACGTAAGCAGGCACAGCCCTGGACTAGATGGACCGATGGCCTGATCTGACACGGCAGCTGAGAACAGAGAGTAATGAGAGCAGCGCAATCCTACAGCAAGCAGCCAAGGGAGAGGAGCAGCTGCTACAGCTCTTCTCCAGAAAGGCTGAGGAGCAGAAGCCTTTGTGAACACCATTCTCCCCTCACCCTGTGCGCTGTTCCTTCAAAGGGTGAGTTTTGACGAAGTAGGATATTAAGACCAGGCTAAAAATGTTCCTGTATAAAACTGTATGATCCATAATACATAGATCACACAGCTACTGACCAGGGTCATAAGCCCCAAGCCTTCAGTCACCTCCTCCACACACGAGTGTGGTTAATCATCGCTGCAGAATGTTTAACTACAAGGCTAATATAGTCAGCAAAAAGGACCACTTTGCTTTGCCCTGCTTCAGCCAAATGTGTGCATACTCATAACATGCACAGACTCACACACTTGCCAAGCAATTTGTCTTGCACGGGACCACACTCGTTGCAGGCAGGGATCATAGCCTGACCTGGCCTGCTAGCACATCCACACGCTGCTGAAAAGCCCTTGCAAACATTCCTACTGTGTGCAACAGAGAAATGTGATCATGCAGTGCACTGCTCATTGACTTTCCAATGCCAACTTCATAGGCAAACTTCTGCGAGCATCACTGTTAATTCCACATAAGCCAATGGGGTAAGAACTGCCGAGGGAATAGCACCACCTGTCCTTGCAGAGAAATCTTAACTGATACAGAGCAATATGCATATCTGAACCCCAGTCTGGCACCCCAAAAGTATCAGTGAAGCCTGGAACACTTCCTTTGCAAGCAAAGGAATTGCTCACTGAGCAACCCACAACAGAGTTACAGCAGTTTCAGAGTCTGCGTTCAACAGCAAGGGAGTTGGTCTGGTTGCTGGAATGAAACAAAGAGGATAAAAAAGGTTCTCTGCCTTCAGGCCTGAGTTTGGACAGTGTCCCTTCATGGACCTCAAATTAAGCAACATTCCCATTGCATGAGTGGTAGATCACAGTGACACCCACCTCACAGCTGTACACAGTTATGCAGGTACAACATACGTACTATTCTGTCAATGTTCTAGGAATCTCCGGGAGGGGGAAGCATACAAGCTACCTGTGCAGCCAGTCTGTAACCCCATCCTCCTAGTTCATTGGGGCAGTTGTAGCACATCATAAAGCCTTGGAGAATGTTGCTAATACAGCAGAGGTCCCAGCAGAAGCTTAGGGCTTACCTCCTCCCATGGGTAAGCCAGTGGCCTATATTCTCCAGAAGAAGATGGTGAACATGAGCCTAAAAATTCCTTTATTTTCCCCTCAAATTTTTTAAAATTTGAAACGTTTGGCTACTCCAAAGAACTATCCTGGGCTGAGTACCTTTCCTCTTTGAGAGGTAGCAAATATGTTGTAGGATGGCACAGCTATTCCACAGCCCGAGCTACTGCATCCCATAATACCAATGCCAAATTCACAAAAAGCCATTTTCTGTCGGTACTACCGTGTTGGGTTATCTCTTAGTTTTCTGCACCAGAAAAGCTGCTGTTTCTTAGTGGGAATGCAACATGAAAGAGCAGACTGGAGCAAAACATGCAACCCACAATCACTTCAATTCATATAATTAAAAATTAAACAGCAGACAGGAAAGCAGGTGCATCTCCTCCATGTGTCTGTGTGCGTATTCGGTTTTCAATAGAAACATCTGGTCCCTGACCAAGATATTTCATTCAACAAAATATTTTGGCTAAAAGTAGCTTCTAAACTATTTGGGTGCCTTGAAAAGCTCTAAAGACCTGCCAAGGAAGAGCTGGGGTGACTGATGCATGCATGGCGCCCACCAGCATAGCACCCCGGTCTCCCCACAGTCTGGATTACTGATATTCTCTGCAGAAATACTGGCTGGAGAGAGCTGTTCTGGCCGTTATGTGCCTTTAATGCCTCTTTGTTTGTATTTAAAGGATGAAACCCTGTAAGGAAGGCACATAAAATAGAAGTATGGAAGAGCAATAGCACAGGAGAATCACTGCTATTTACTTTTTTTTCCTTTTTAAACAAAGTCAGGCTTCAGCTGATCGTTTTGTTTACAGTAGAAGTAACAGAAAAGAGTTTTACTCCTTCCAGCCCATTAAACCTGTTTTTCTCCTACTCCCGTTCTCCTCCCCCTCTTCAAGCCTTTAACAAGCCACAGGAATACAAATCAGAAAAAAAACCAAAATCTCTCTGCTGATGAACTGCTTAGAGAAGGTTTCAACACGGCTGGTATTAACAGTGCAAATTTCCGACCTATTTATATCATGGATAATTGGTGACTAGAAATATTTGCATTGCTAATTTCCCTCCATTAAGAACAAACCCAGGGTCCCAATAATATGGCTTAATAGCTGCATTTAAGTTGCTGCCCCTTCCCTGTCTTTTTTCTAAGAGGAGTTTTTCCCCTCTCCACACTTAAGTGAGTTCCTAAACAAAGAGTTCATTCTTTCTTTGCTCCCATTACTACTAAGTTTGCTGTTTTAATAACAAACTTGACTTTCACCAACCTAAGTAGAAAACAGAAGACACAGAGGGTGGCTAGGAAGAATGGTAATTAAAAATCTGTTACTCTGTGTGTTACCATTTCTTTATTAGGAATTAAATAAAAGAACAAAAAAAATCAGCAGACTTTTCCAACACGGACAGGACCTTACAAAGCTGAATTCTTGTGTTAGGCACTTCAATTTTAAAATTGATGCCCTAGAAATACCTGAGAAAGATTTAAGCAGAATGGTTAAACCACGCTTTCATTTCCATTAATAAGGGCCAGCACAACCCTTTAACTGGAGCTCCCCGAAGGCAGGAATCCTGCCACAGATTGGCACTTGTGGGTGATCGTCCTGCACCTAGAGGGCTCTAGGAGCTGATTAGGAGGCTGATACGGTGGAGTCTGGAGTCTTACAAAAAGGCAATCAGCCCAAGTGCCCCCAGGGAGAGGGAGAGCACGGAGCAGAGTGCCTCTGACTTCAACCAGCAGCTCTGTTTCACATAAAGGGACACTGTCAGGTCCCTTTAGAATCACTTTAAAATAGATGAGGCAGATTTGAGGGCTAAAAAGAAACTTTTCTTACGGTCCACTGGACCTGCATGCAAAGCTCATTGAAAACATTTGAGATGCATACCAAATTAACTGTAGCGCGCAACCAGAATTAATTGTGTCCTTGACAGCGTGGCAGCCGATAACATTTGTTATCCTGTGAAGTCACTCAACCCACAAACAAATCCCTTCACTGCCATTTATGCCCACTGTGCTCCCATAAAGCATCCAGAACAGGTACCTACACCTATTAATAACCCTGTTACTGCTGCCACATTACAGGGGAATGTGAGCTATCATGATATGGTGACATTTAGCTGATCTCTGGTCCTGCAAATTCAGCTGACCATACCACATTTCAGGAATGAATTTTGCGTCGGTGGAAAGAGTTATATACTGAATAAGATGGCAACCCAGCAAGTACCGGCTGTGCTGATTTACTGGGGCTGGCGACTGTATGGTACGGTATTGTAACTGCGCGGTGACAGCCAACTCTCATGCCATCCTAGTAGAAATAAAGGCTGCTGCCCCCCACCACAGCAGAGAACAGTGGAGATGTAACACTTCAGAGCGGCGGCAACTCAATTCTTCATGAAAAACAGAGGCCTTTTCAAAGAAGGCACCTGGAGGCTGCACAGTGCACCTGTATTAACAGCTAATCATCACTACTACAAAAGGGGAACAGACTTTTGCAAGTCAGCCAGCCCGCAGCATAATCCAGAGCTCAGAGAGATAGGTGGCAAACATCTAACAGGATTGCCAAAATCCAGAAGACTGGGAATCCTTTGAGAAAATCAAGAGGAATCCACGCAGGTAACTCCAGCTGAGCTGGAGACTGTAGGATGACTGCCAGCTGAAAAATAAAATCTAGCTGAAGTCACAAACAAGAAACCAGTATGAGAGGAAGAACGTGGATATTTTTTTGTGTGTGTGTCATTGCCGTTACCACAATATTCCCTGCCACGTTTATGGAAATACTGTAATCTCCTGAGGAAATCACTTCTCTCTACAGATCTTCTAAGCCCTGAAATCACATCCTTTCTCTGCTACAGTCAATAGCAGGCCCCATGAAGCATCTGCATTCTCAAGAGATGAATGTATTTTTCTGGTTTAGTACCCTGATAAAACCTTAACGGTGTAAGAAAATAACACTAAGATATATTACCATTTGAATTCAAAGTTCCCTGAACGCAGTATTTACCTTGCTAAAAAGTGATTCCTATGACCTCTTAGCCCTGCACTGGTGTCACACTTTTCCAAATAGAAAAAGCAACCTCATAACTCGAAAGACACAATTTCCAAAAGCATCACACCAGAAAACATCACCTTTGTCTGCAAACCACACCACCTAACCAGCAGAGCTAGTAGGGCTGGTGGTAGTACAGTTGCACTGCTCCCGCTGCCATAGGTGCTAAGCAGAGGGATCCACTGAGGACAGGCACTTTTGTAGGGAAAGGGAAAGCTATCAGGAGCAAGTCACCATGATAGCACGACAATCCTGTTCGTGATACCCGAGTTGGCTCCTTTCTCTCTCTGTGCTGTCCCAGCAGAGCTGCTCTTTCTGCCAGTGAGGCCCCATGAGCAGCACTGGGGGAAGCAGAGACCATGAACACCAGCCCCTTAAATTGATTCTAGATGGCTTTGTTAGTAATACATAACATATAGCTGAGCCCTTCTAAGCGATATAGTGCCAAACACATAGAAGACTTTGTCTTGATAAAGTCAGACATCTTGAGTACGTAATAAATATGATATTCATCCTCTGTCTAATGTAGGTTATGTGAAGCTGCTAAGACTGCAATTTTTAGGCTATCACTGTCCTTAAATTATTAAGCAATATAGCATTAGAAAGCTAGACTGAAGACTGTGCACTGCAGTTTTGTTTTCTTTTTTTTTCCCCCCATGTGTGCCTGAATAGAAAATGTGACTTTGGAGAAGGTATTGTGGTGCTAGTATGTATCAAGAGGATGCTTGGAGACTGACACTGTGTCAGGTGTCACTGTTGCTTACATTTGTATCATCCTTCCTTTTTAGTGCTTGTGTGGTGAAGAAAAGCACTTACTAGCCTACACTGTAAGCAAGCAGAAATTCTCTGTCTCGGCAATATATTGTATTAACTGTTTACACATGTTTTAGCTGGTTTGAAGCCAGCTCAGTAAACATGTCAGGATATTTTAAAGTCACCTAAAAATAGGTTTGTACTTTGGCTCTAGCTTATTTAAAGCCTGAAGTAGAGATCTCTGTGATATCAGTATCTTTCTTATGGGAATAAGGAAAATAATATCTAAGAATGCCTCAGCACACCCTATGTCACCTCCCCATTTTATTCAGTAGCCCCAGGAGGTAGAACGTGTAGTTTGCATGCATTTCTGTCAAGAGACTCATGCAAATCCAGAAATTGCTAGTGCGTGTGTGCAGGAGGGAAGTTCACTCCTTGGTCTAGTTGCTCATCTCCCTGTCCTCTCAATGCAAAGGGCTCTGGAAGAAGTTTCATTTGGGCATATCCCACTCAATCTCAAGGACTCCTGGGCATCCCATTCCCCCTCCTAGAGGACACAGACTGCAACTGAGTAATGCTCCTTTTCAGCAAGGAATATCTGTCTACAGAAGAGCTTTCCAAATGATGTCAGTAAATTCATTCAGAGCACCTTCACCTTCCAGGAGATGTGGCTGTCTTTCCCGTACGCATAAACCTACTGGGCAGAGCCTGTAAAACTCAGGTGCTTAATCCATACTGAGCCTCTTAATTTTTTCCTAATGAAAACATACTATCAGCTGCTTTTAAGGGAGAAAATGACTCATATTGCTATCACCTGTGTATTATTCATCCTCCAAGACAAAGAGATCTAGAGCAACCTAGTTAAGTCGGTTCACAAAGAGACAGCATTAATCTGGAAACTACCTCATTCTCGAAGGGGGGGGGGGGGGGAGGTAAAGCTGAAGCAAAGGGAAATGTGGGGGTGCTGAAGATTTCTTCATATACCTGTGCAGTAATGGGGTGTTTGTCTCAAAAGCATGTTGTGGACATGATATTTTATATGCATTTTGAGACAGAGATGCTGTAAGACAAGCTGTCAGTACTGCAGAAAGAAGGTACCTTCATTTTCCTTTTATTGTTTTTACCATGTCTGGAATTTCAAGTAATCTTTGTTAGACTGTGTATTTTAAATCCTAATTTAACCATGAAAGGCAGAACCTTGGTTGCTCTGTGTGGGGGTGGCCAGGCCTGGCATGGGGCTTTCGTAGGAGCTGGCTGCCACTTTTCTCTGGGGTCATTCTGAGCCACCTGTACCTGAGGGAGGGTGCACACACTCAGCCTTCCAGACTCTTAGCTTGGATGGCGCCTACTTTCAATCATGCTTTAGGGGCTAGCTGAGAAATTTTACCATTTCTCATGCTGGCTGCTGCTTATAGGCAGCAGTAAATGCACACTCATCTGATGCATGGTCAGAAATGAGCTAGAAATCCTCTGGGAAGGAAAGGGGAAAATTCTAGAGACTTTGCAACATTTATTTCAGTAACAGCTGTCTGCAGAGATGTCCCTGCTGAAGTATACAGTACCCTTGGCCAAAGACTGGCAATAACTGGGCAACTTGTTTTCAAGGGGCTTCTCCATCAAAATATGAAGAGCCCCGTGAGTCCTCTTCCCACTACAGACAAATACCACCAAGATAAAATAAACAGCGGCGCCCGCGTTTGTGTGTGCACACGCATGTGTATATACTTACTACCCATGCAAGCCGCTCCTGACAAAGGGAAAACTGGATAGAAAGCAAAACAGCAAAACAGACAAGGGGAGAAAAAAGAAAAGGGATCTTTCCCACGCATGGCTCTGGCAGCTCCGCTTCCCTGCAGGCCACAGAGGAAAGGAAGTGCGTATTCCGAGAGCTGAGTGGTATGCAAAGCCCTCAAGGCACTGGTTTATCTGAGCTTCTTCTAAACCTTACTAAATAAGCCTATTAGTTTCTGAAATCTGGCAAGCAAGGGAACAAGGCCCAGGAGTATGAACCGAGACAGGACGTACTATTTCAAGTGCATTTACATGCAGTACTGACTTCGCTGTTGACTGCCCAAAGGTCATCTGACAAACAGTGGCGAGTTTTTTACACCATGTCAATTTTTGATCCAATAGCACTTGCATACCAGATGGTTTAAAAATATGTATTCACTGCCACTGTTTCTGCTCTGTTCAGCAGTGCCTGCCAATGTCTCGAGTTTATGATGTCTGTAGCAAATGTTTTAGTGTTGACATCTTCTGCAATTTGAGTGAAGATAAATTGCATTAAACACTAAAACATTACTTACAGATGGAAAATAGACTGACTTCACAGACATTTGCAAGCAGGGCGTCTCTAGTTATGCAGTGGCAGAGGCTGCAGCAGAGAGAACCAAGTTTAATAAGGAAAAATCAATTGGCATTAACTGAAAAAAAGCCACCTTTACTTTCATTCCCTCTTTGAGAAGCGCTGCTCTACCAACACAGGGTGCTAGAGAGAGCCTGCTCTCTTTATGTACACAAATAAAGCTGCACAGGAGCAGCACCGTATCATGTCAGAATATGCAGCTGTAACATATCCTACATCATAGTGGTATTGGAAAACAGCCCCCTGTTCATCCCTACATTTGTGAGCAAACGTATTTTAGGAAAATACTGATAACCATTTTCTCCTGTCCCAGTTTTAAGCCCAGCTATTTAGTCTGGAGCACAGAATGGGAACTCTGTGTCCTGTTCCTTCCACTGCATTCCCCACTCCCCTTCCCTGCTCCCTTTGGTGCAGAGGTTCACGATACAAATGTAATTGCTCTAATTTTTTCCACATCCTTTTGGGAGAGAGAATATTTCTTCTTTTAAAGGGTATTAGTAACCCTCTGGCAATTCCATTTATCTCTTCAGCACGGTGAATCTGAAAGCATCAGCCGGCGCTCGCTCTTCCTTTCACCCACTGCCACCGCGGAGCCCACAGAGCACCTCCAGAGATGGGAGCTCCACACGAGTGCTACACGCACACGCTGTCACAGCACGGAGACGAGGCCAACACACAACAACAGATGACAGTTTCATAAATATTGAAGGACAGCTACTCTGTAATAATGCAGAGTTAACAACATGCATATTTTATTTATAGAACAGACAGCAAGAGATGCGCTCGTTTATTTGCCAAAGCGAAAAGATTTCAGATACTGGTGGTGCAGCTGAGTGAGGAAGGGGTTAAAGGCAGGGTTTCAAATGTAAAACAAACAAGGCTAAGCCCCAGTGTTTCTCCAAGGCCTCCCTCCTTCCTTGCCCTCTGCAGAGGCTATAAATAGATTGCAGAAGAATAAGGGATGGGTGGGACCAAACTAGCCAGTCCCTTCTATTCTCCCTAGGGAAGGAAAAAAAATAAAAATATCATTTGACTCAATTATTTCAGATTATGAAGAAATTAACACCCCATGAAAAATCTAGAAGTGCTACTCCTAATTACAATATGCATCCTTCTGATTTATCACCATACTGAATATTTGTCTTTGAATTCTCCTTTCCTTCCTTTGGATCGTATTCGTGCATATTCCCAAAGCAATGCACATTTACTGAATTTTGCAGTCATGTTTCCTATAGCCCACAGACTGCCCATAAGGAAGAGAGTGTGCACAGACAAGGGACTGTAGGTGGACAGCATTGTCTTTCCTATGCTCTGCTTTGTTAATTCTGAAAATGAAAAAAACCCCACCACCCTACCCCTAAATAAATCTGAAGTTTAAGAAAAATGCATTTTGCCTATCACCCCAAAGCTGAAGAGTCTTTACTCGAGCAGAGTCTTGTGGAGCAACACATTTAAAGGCAAAAGATTCAAATGGGAATGCTTCGTCTACAATCCTGTATGCATCAAGGTAATCTGTCCTGATTTATCTTCCCAAGCTAGTTCTTACAGCATCACCAATTAGCAGAAAAGTTTAAGAAATTAGGTATTATTTGTTTATATTTGAACATAAGGTAATTCAAAAGGGAACCACCAACTCTTGCCTGCCACCTGAAATCCTCTCTCAAAGTGCAAGTTGCTCTTAATAGCTGGTGAAGATAGCACAGGCAGCAATACCACCTTTTCCAACCAAACTGCAGGGTGGACTGGCTCCTCCATCTCTCTGAAATCAGAGTATGCCTACCTGCAGCTTCCTCAGAGTGGGAGGCATGAGAAAAAGATACCAAGGAACAATGTTCAGTAGTTAAAGCTCCGGCTTCAGATATTGCATCTGGGGATATACCCACAATGAGTAGGAGGGAAAAATTCCTAATTAGCACCAAATAAAACCATGGCAAGGGTCAGAGTTTCTGTAACATTTTTACCTACTCAATTCAAAAAGTGATTTGAAACAGAGGATGAGTGGTGGTTACCCTTTTTCTTATACTGTTACACAAGCACCCTGCAGTTTGTTTTCCCTGAGCAGTGTCAGGCCAGCCGACTCAGGCCTTCCAGCTTTGCCAGAAGGTCTGTCCTTGTGGTTTGCAGGCATGCCTTCTTTGGGAGGGAAAACCAAAATGCTCCAGGTACTCAGCACCTGCACAAACACTCTTCACCTGCAGCCCTGGAAATGCAAGGAGCTGCTTTACACCTCATGCATATGAAGAATGCCTAAATCCTAATTTACTGCACTCTTTTCCTAAAAATTGGGGGGGGGGGGGGGGGGCCAGGAGATATATATAGATAGATATAGATATCCATTCTTACACTCTCAGGCTTCCTTTCTTTAGTATTTGTCTCCTTAACCCAGTCACCTCTTGAGATCTCTTTAGAGTCTGCATGGATAGAGCAGGCATGAGCACTTAATTGCAAAAAAGCAGAAGATTCATTAAGCATCCAGAGGGGAACTCGCATCACCCCTTCCTGGCAGATGTCTGTGCTCTGGGAGGCTGCATGCACCACCCACTTTGAGGCAGTTCTTGTCACACACTAACTGAAGCTGGCCCTGGTTTGAGCAGGGGGCTGGGCTAGGCAACCTCCAAAGGTCTCTTCTAACCTGTTTCCCCTGGCCCCGGTTCTATGATAACAAGCCAGTAATCAGGACAGCAGACCTGACACCTTCCTCCCAGGAAAGGATCTGTATGGCAGCAAAAGTCCTCTTACAGGATCCACATAAACTAAGCTGCCATCCACAGGCTGTCCTGTTAGAGCAGAGAACCCCCATCACACAGAGGCACCAACAGCCTGGTTAACCTTCTACTGTAAAGCCTTATCTGGACTCTCCCAGCTGAGTTTGCATCAGGTTTTCATTGTCCCGTCTCCCTGGGACTAAAGGAGGGGTTAAACACTATTGGTTTTATGTGAAGTATGAATACTGTGAACATAATGCTTTTATAATCCTTCAATAACAACTTGTTTAACTGCAGAGGGGGCTATATAAAATGAAGGCCACAGAAGCATTTCTCCATAAATGTCTAATTTTTATAAGCACTCCAATTTATAAGAGTTCATTTTTGTTCAGCCACATCACACTCCACCAATGACATCTTTCAAAGACAAAGATCAAACCGATGAGCATGATGAGTCCCCACCTGCGGGGCAAGTGTGCACACAGGCGTCCCCCACGTGCATGGCTCTCCCTGCATGCTGGTGGGAAGCCTGGCCACAGCACACACATTTTGCATTTCAATCTCTTGCCCACATGTTAGAAGCAGACAGGAAAAGCGATGGGCAAACATGCAAGCACCCAGACAGGCATTACTGCCATAGGCCTGTTCAGGATGAGATGTGCAGAGCCATATGCACAATTCATTTTGTTCAGAGGCCCTGTGAGGGAATGAGCCAACATCCTAGATAAGCAGGGCAACATGAAAAAGAAGTGAGGGTATTACTATTTTTAAGGTAATATAAATCCCAGTTCCTTCCTCCAGTTCCTTTTTACCATGGTTGCCATGTTTTTCCCACAGGCCACTGACAAAGAGAATGCACCAGACTCTCAGAATAAAAGCCCTGAATGGATGTGGAAACCAGAAAGCACACCTGGTCCCATCTACCCAATGACACAAAAATTCAGGGAGGCCTGGAAAAGGTGGGATTCCTGTTTCTCACACATGACGCTCCCACTTTGTCCCTCTCCCCAGAACACTAAACTAAACTTACAAACTGGCTCTTCAAGACAGCAGGGAGAAAGCTGCAGAAGCTGAAATTCCCTGAAAACAGGAATGGGTACCGGTCTGGCCAGCAAATGACACTGTGTACTAGTATCCAGTGCTCAGCTGGGGATAGCAGGTGCTTTTAATTCAAATAACTCTTCTGCCTGGTTGTGGCAGGCTTCTCCTCTGCTTTTGTTTCCAGTCCAGGAACAATTTCCTGTAGGTCTGGCATTTGCTGCTCCCAGCCTTGTTTGAAGGAAAAGCAGGTGCTGGTCTTGCCAAAAGCGCCTGCGAGATGGGAGTGATGTGACTGTGCATCACAACTCACAGTACTGCCAGGCTTGGACAGGATCGAGAGGACCGTAAGAGGGACAATATCCAGAGCAAGCAGCAGCATCTCCACGTTGCCTACAGAGCACAATGGGTCCTCAAAGAAAGGCCAACTGAGTGACCAAAACAAGGAGAGATCATTGTGCTAAATGCCTGCTCCGTCTGATTATCAGAGCTCAGCAACAGAAACGTTACTGTGTCTATAATCAAATGGAAAGCCACGTTCTTGGGCCAGGGACAGAGGAAAACAAGCACAGACAAGGCTGGGAAGAGTCTCAACTTTGTTCCTCCTACCCTCCCTGTAGCTTCTACTTGTGAAAGACACCTTAAGCAATTTTGATTTCTAGAAATCCTTTCCCCCTGTATATATTTAGGTAGTTTTGAGAATCTGCAGGATGCAGAACCATGCAGTTACAAAGGAAGTGGAGCAGAGAAAGGAGGTTGGTGCGAGATGCTTGAGGGAGAACAGAAAGATTGTAAGAGACAACAAGTAGTAAAGAGACCAACTTCAAAGCATCACTTCCACATGACGTGAAAGTCATCCCAGGAGATGCCAGCACAGGAATAACACAACCCTTGCTCTTATAACATTTAGATCTCAAAACGATAGGATTTTAAAAAAGTAAGTTATCAGGATGTTAAACACCTTTACACAGATTTTTCTGGCATGTACGTCAGAGAGACTGGCAGTTTGGGATCTTGTCCAGAAGGCACCTCTCTGTGCCAGGAGTCCAAGCACAGCCTGCCCAGTCACCAAGATCTCTAGCAAGCGCTGTCTGTTTGCACAGGCAACTCCTCCCTGGGTAGAGCAAGGCTACTTTGCTATGTAGCCACCAACCTTGCCTTAAAACAGCACCAACAACTTTGCTACAGGTCCATGAAGTGTCTGCTCTAAAGTGTGAGTGTGTTTGTCCTCTGTCAGTATCAGAGATCTCTTTTCTAATTCTGTCTTAGGAAGCCCTATGAGGTCAATTTAACTGCACAGCTAATACAATAGGTGAGTATTTTTCTTTGCAAATTATGGCCTCCAACTTGCTGCTAGCCAGTGATAATCAGCCCTAACTTGTCTATTCTTATTGTCTCACCAGGAAACCAGAACATTTAGCAGGAATCTTCACTCCCATTTACAGGTAGGAAACCCAGGTACAAAGAGATTAAGGAACACAAAAGCATGCAAAAGGAGGCAGAACAGTAAAATGTACTGGAAAACCCCTCTTCTGTCCTTTGCCATCTTAATGCCTGGAGGTAATACCACAGCCTTGAACACCTGCAGTTCATTCTGATAAATAGTATTTCCTACCTCTTGGTCTTTGACTAAAAATATAAACACAAATAGAAGAGGTTATAGACTTCTGTATAATGATGTTTTAAACTCAGTCTTCAGATAAACACTCCCCAAAACAGTAGTAAGTTTATTTCTCTCACTTAGAACCCTTAATATCCTCACCGCTAACACAATGAAAAAAGCTAAAACTACTCATTTCATTACCTACTGCTCTCCAGATTAATCTCCATTCTGTGTTGCACAATGACAGGGTCACCATGGGGTTTCCATGCCACTGGGGCTGTGTAAGGAAGTACGCGGCCTGTACAAATAAAAGCAGGGGAATTCTTTATTCTGACTCTTCCTAACGTGGGATTTAATTCACTTTCTTTTGTAAAACGAAAACCAGTCTTTTCTCACAACATAAACGATCACTGCCAACTTTCCCAAAGGAAAAATATTACAACTGTGTACAGCTTCTGCCAGAGTTAAAAATCTTTCTTAGAAGGATCTTGGCTTAAAAGTAAGCTCCGAGTGCTCTAAAATAGTCACAGATAGTCTAAAAACGAGCAGGTGCCTCATGAAATGAAGATTAAGATTTAGAGTCCAAATCTGGTGCCCTTCAGGCAAAGGATTCCCAAGGCAGAAGCTCCTAAAGCGGCTTTTGTTAAGGTTTCATAAAAGTACTGGGAGATTGTCAAAGACTAGGGAATGTGATTGCAGTTCTTATTACCCCTCAAACAGCACCCGTTACTCTGAGTTTATCCCATCTATTTCATGAACCTACCGCTCCTTCAGGCAAACACTTATGAAGGAGCCAACACCCCTTCACTCACGGGGTATTTATTCAGAACTGTGAGTGGGGAAATCAGGCTGGCTCTGGGTACAGCAGAGCTAAGCAGCTCAGGGCAGCACCGGAGCACAGCTTTCCTCCCCCAGGTCCCGCCAGAGCTGGGTATCAGTTGGCCATGCATCCCCAGTGCCAAGGGGATGGCACCGTACACAGGCATGTGGAAGTAGCTCGGAGGTGGTCTTCTCCTTGGCCTCTTCCAACCCGAATGGAGCAACACTCAAGTCCATGATGAGAACATGCCCACCTCCATCTATCTGCACACCGGTCAAGGCACAATTTGAGAATAAACAAACGAGCAGAGTTCAGCACAGTCCTAGTTGCCCCTCTCCCACATCTGTGTGTGCACTGCTCCAACCTGAATGAGGATCCCCTGAGGCCCTACCACCTCCTGATCTGGGGATCCAGAGCTCAGAGCATGGCTCATCTCGCCAGGGTGCTGCATCCCCCGGGATCCCTGTTGTTCATGGAGAGACAGACCTCCCTGCCCCATAGCATGGGCCGAGTTCCCCTTCTCGCCTCCCGCAGAAATGGAGGGGAGCAAACCCAACTTCCATTCCTGCTATGGGAAGCACGAAATACGGCTACACACGAGCCTCCCCCAGGCTGGGCCCATGAAAGGCACATAGCACCAGGGCTTCTGGGCAACTCTTCCTCCCCCTGCCCTCCAAAAGCTGAGCACTGAAAATGCTAATGGCTTAAAGGACCAAGAAGGGCAGTGAGCTGCCCAAAAGGCACTGAAATGGAATAGAGCGAATAGACGTGCCATTTTTTCCTCTCCTCCTTGAAATTTATTGTAGCTAGAACTGAATAAAACAACTGAGATTCGGGAATACAGATACCATCTGAGATTTCTCACTGTCCCTGTCAACAACTTTCAGACATCTGAAAGCACAGCAGTGAAAGGGGATTATCCCCCTTTCACTGCAGCAGAGAATATGAGAGTGAAACATGCAGCGGCCTTCATTTTTACTCTGAGATCAAATCTGTTTCCTCCCCAACCCTCCCTAACCCACAGAGCAATGCTGGGTGAGGCCTCAAGAGCTCACTGAGCCCATCAGTCCTGTGCCAAAGAACTGATGATAATTTCTGGGAACAGCCTTCTGCTTAAAACACCAGGTTGACCAGTGATAAAGCTGTCTTAATGTATAGTTAATGTAGACTGGCTGGTGGCAACTTCGTCCTTTCCAGAATACCTAGTTCAGAGCAACTCAAGCTTACATATGAACAAAAAGTTAATAAACTTAGGCAGACAGCTTTACTTCCACCCTCATTAAGCGTCCTAGCTTATTTGTAAAATAAACACACACTCTTGTGTCAGCCTTTGGCCTGACAGTAATATACTACCTGGATCCATAACCCCCCAGACCACATCCATATCCCACCCTCCTGCAGAGAAACCCCTCAGCTGCACCCTCCGGAGGCACACCAGGTCTCTCGGCACACACCACTCCATTCCTTTGGTCATGCACAGGAGGCTCGAGCTGTGTGTGTCCAACCACATCACCGCACCTAGCCAGCATGACAAACACTGCACTGGTCCGCATGGCTTCACCTTGCCTAGCTCCGGCACCGCGGTCAGTCTCCCAATCTCTGCGACAGCCAGGGACAGGACTGGCAGAGATGCAAGCACGTCATGTAGTTTAATACTTTATTTCTAGAAGGAACTTCACTTGCTATTACCAGCTTCTTCTCACAAGCAGTTTCTTTTCTTGCATCACTGGAAGAGTTTAAAGATATAACAACATCTTCCAACACCATGAGGCACTACACTCTCTTTCTTGTGAAACTGCAAACCGTTTATGGATTAGTCTTCAAGAAAACAAGGTAGCAATCAAAAGAAATGGATGGGTGAGCAGCACCACCATGGCAGAGGCAGCTTCTGGAGAGAGACGACACGCCTGCATGCACGTTCTCGCATCCTTCCTCCCAAGGAGGGAAGCCTTACGACAACCCCACTCATCACAGAGAAACTGCCTCCAAGGGAAAATAAAATCATGTCAACAGAGACCTGTTCAAATAAACATCTACTGTGAAAAGACTGTCCTGACCTGGCCCCTGGTAAAAATATTCCATCTGCTCAGGCTCTCACCTATTAGAGAATGAAGTCATGGATGTTTTCACTTCAATATCTCTACACTTATCACCACTGGGAGAGAGAAGGGACAGAGGACTCAACAACATTTCAAGTGTGAGGTAGCTATATTTTGATTTTCCAGGACAGCAGCAAGGTGGCTGAAATAGGCACATCTCCATAGGCAATCAGTGACCCAATGATCACCATGCCTTTTGAATACATTATGGCATTTACAGCTGTGTAGAGGTTAAAATCAGAGGCTGTCAGCTTCTATAGACTGTAAAAAAAAATATGATATAAAACACTTCCATAGGCTTCTTTTCAGAAACAGAAGAACTCTCATTCCTAGGTCCCTCTTATTTATTTTCACTGTCAAACCAAGCACATGCTGAGAAGAATCGCCCCAACCTCTCGCTAGATAACCCAGGGGAGTTTTCTCTCATCACCCACAAACTCTTCCACACGATCTCTGCTATTCATGCACTGAAAACACCTAACAGGAAGCTTCATCTGAGAATTCTTGGCTTTTTTACTCCTGCAGAAAAAGCTACTATGAAGCAAACTAGTTCATCACCTTTTCCCTACAGTATATAAATATTCAACACCCACTGACAGCCCTGGATAACGTGAAAACCAGTCACATTTTCAGTGCAAGCATCTGTTCCTCCCTAAAGTAAATCTGCTTTTTTATATTATCTAGACTTTCCCTTCAACCATTTGAAAAACAGATATTGGTGTTCCTGAAGCAGACCAGAAATGGAAGTCCTGAATCCTTCTCTCATTGTGTCGGCTGGAACACCACGTGCCTTTTTTCTTGCCTTTTTTGTAAATAAGTAAGCAGTATCAAGATTTTTCAACTATTTATGATTCAGTATCAAAGTCAGAGGTGAGTCTCCAGGGTGTGGTAGAGGGGTGTTTGGGCTGTAGCCCTTCATTTCAGCCCTCTGTTCCAAAAGCAGTTTCTGTGATCAACGGGTCTGAAATACCTGTGCAAGCTGGCTTCTCTTCTGTACATCTACAAAGTACTCAACAAAACCACAAACCAAAGTCACAGCCCAAATACTGGTGTTCCTGGAAAAAGAACAGCCAGCAGGGAATGGAGTTCATTACATCATCTCATTGTGTCATGATTATGGCCCCAAGAGCAACTAAGGAGCCACCCCCAGCATCCCAAGACCGCCTAAAGGAATAAATACTGGAGCATGCCTTTCTGGAAAATAAATAAATCAATCCCAGAATGCCATGCACCTATTATGACAAATATTTTATTTCTTTCTTCATTAATATATGCAACGCAATCAGATTAGAGCCACAGGAGGTAATGAAAAACCAACTAAGAGATAAGGGTCTTTTTGTGTGGTTGTGCTATGCATGTTTAGTTCCTATTTTAAAAGGAGACCTTGAGTCTACTTTTGCGGTGCTTGGGGTAAATGTCAACTACAAAATTTCAAGGCAAGGAGAACCGCCACCCTGCAGAAGGAATGTTGTGATCCCTTAAATAAAGCAGAACCCTGACATGATGAGCCTCGTTGTCAGGCTAAAGGTGAGGCCAGAAGAATCCTACAGAGAAAGGATAGGATAAAGACTGAAAATGAAGGTCAAAGTATTTGGCAACAGTCTTGATATAACCAGGCAGCTCAGAAGATGCAAGGAAAGCTAAGTTTGTGGGGGTGGAAGAGGATCATATTTGATGAAGGGCTTCTCATTCATTTTTTCCATCTGTGTTATCTAGTCTAATAAAAATGTTATCTCTTCCTACAGACCTTGTGTCTGAACAGCCTCTCTGTGCAAGGGAGCTACGTCCTTAACACAGCGCGTGATGCTGTAACCAGGTCTGTAAGAAAGAAAACCACAGGAGACAGCCCTGGGCTGCATGGAGACACTGGTGAGGGGCTGGAAGACTGTACTACCTGCATGCTTGGTACTCCTCCTAGGAAGATATTGATAACACCGAATCTGTCCAGAGCTGTAGGAATGGTTTAAACATGGAGAAACATATCGTTTTAGAGGGAGGTCCCAGGGTCTCAATCTGTTCACATTATCAAAGAGAAGACTGAAAGGTAACTGGATCAAAGTAACTAAATGCCATCACAGAAACAGAAATTTGATAAGAGTCTAGAGAATCTTAATAGATAAAAGGGGAAGGCTGAAAGGCAGAACTTTTAACAGAGAGGTTAATTAACAACTGAAACAATATACCACGAACTGTACAGGACTGCACATTGCTGACAATTGTCAAGTTAAGATGGGATGCTTTTCTAAAACATCTTTTCAAGTTCAAACAGGAATTAATCCAGAGAAAGCCTGTATAAGAGATCACAGCTTTCTGATTTTTATAATCTCTGAATGCAGCAGAGCAGCAGTACTGGATTTGAGGAAAGCAAAGCTAAGTCAGTTCAGGAAGGAGCACAGGAATAGCTCACTAACATCAACGGGAATATTTGCATGAGCAGGATTCCACTCACATTGAGCAGCATGCAACCAAGGGGCTTAATAAAAGTGACAAGCATAGAAAATAAGACTGAAGAAACCTACTACCTAATAAAATTAAGGTAAAGTAGGCTGATTCATTTAGGAAAAAAGCTGACATGTCTGAAGCAAGAAGTAGCCAATGGAGCTTTCACATAGACCAAGTGAAACAGGAGGGAATAAAGAGGTTAGCGTATTATTTTTGTTCTGAAGTAAAAAACCAAGCTCACCGTTCTGACTGGCTCCTGCTGCAGGCCCTGACAGGAGAGCCTGAATCCAGGAGGAGAGCTGATACAGTATGGGATCATTGCTTCGGAGACTGTGATGTACATTCTTTATTTTAAATATTCTTTATTTAGTACTGTGAGAGTTTCCCAGTTTGATTTATGAATCAATGGATCTGAAAAATCTTAAGTACCCAGATTTATCCATAGGAAAAATTTTGGCTGATCCTGAAAGAAAATTCCAGGCACAGAGCTCTATTTGCTTTGAAACCTGCCAGAAAAGCTTCTTACCAAGCATCCCCTAGGGAACAGTCTGGACTCCAGACACAAACAGCCTAGGAGACCCACGACTGTAGGTATTCCCCACTCTTGTGAGGTTTGCAAACCAGGTACCAGATGTTCGGCAACAGCATTTTCTTCTGTATCCTCTACCTGTTCTGAAAGCAACCGTAGCTTTTTCAGTTATCTGGAAGTTGATTTGTTGCTTTAAAAGAAGCACCTGCCCCATAAGTCTGTCTTTTTCACTGTGCTGCAAACACATGCAAGATGTTTATGATAGCAAACAGCAGGAGTGTTGAGGAGTCTCACCAGCTCTAATTAAAGCAGGCTCATCCTACAATTTTACCCATGTAGAACTGAGCTTGCTTATTTGTTTAAGTGCACGGGCTTAGCTTGCAAATACCAAAATACAGGTGTCAGTATACGACAACCGTAAGCTGCTGAGAAGGGAGTTTTCTGCTAATCCTTTCGAGGAGATGTGTTGCAGCAGATCAAAGAACACAAGCTCCTACGGGCTGGACTAGCACACATCCTGGGGACACGGCAGGGAAACGCTCATCACTTCCCTTAACAGGGACAACACCATTAGGATGAGCACGGTAACAGGCATGCTTGGTCTCTATCCCCACCAGTCAGCAAATTCATGCTAATTGTCTTGTTACGGGCACTATCCTAGTGCCCCAGAACAGTGCCAGTGCCCCACAAGACTCTGCTCTTTTTCAAGGGAGCAGAAGCTATCATGAGTGTTATGAAAGATGCTCCTGTGGGATGCAATGCAAAGGAGGGAGAGAAATTCAGTCCAGCAATGGACAACCGCTCCCTTGCTACTCAGTGCTGGGCAGGGAGCAATGGCGTCTCTTCACATAAGGCCCAAAGGTGCATGGATGAGACAGCTCTGCAGGGACATGGCAAGGATTGTAAACACAATTTCACTTTGTTGCTACAGGTGAACAAACATCGCTCTGGTAGGAGTCCAGCGGCACTGCAGTCTACAACCCAGCCTGCGGCATTGCAGGCTGCTTTAGCCAACGGCTGTGTTGTCAGCATAAATAATTACCAAAGACAGACCACCAAGCAAACAAGCCTTTCAAATGAACTACTCGCTTCTCGTGTTTCCCAGAAAACCCATTCCAACAGTGAGATCTCCAAGCCATACCAAAGGCATCTTCAGGACAGGGGCTCCTGAAACCCAACCACAAAGACAGAGAGCTCAGGGTAACGAACCTCTGTCCCATACAAAATAAGAAACAAGAAGCAACAAAGGTGAGTCCTAATACCAGCCTGTGCTTCATCTGACCTTTCCTTTCTCAATCACTGAAACACTCTGCAGCGCCTCAAAGATTCGAGCCTTCTTTTTAATCTTAGAGATGGGGAAGGTGTTTATCTTCCTTTGTATTAACATGCTAGTTTAAACTGAGTTTTAACAACCTCTCTCTGAAGTCTGCTGAAGGTTCACAGGATGGCAGTGGAAGACTTCCAAAGATATGGCCAGTTGTCTCAAATCTTGCCTTTAAAATTCTGTAGTGGGCAAACTGGATGTTTTGGGGTGGGGGGCTGTGTCCTGACTGCCTGGCTTTCTGCAAAGAACAGTCTGCAACTAAAGCAATGCACCCTCCTTTCATTCCACACTAAAAATGAGGCCCAGATCAATGTGTTAGCTGTGAAAAAACACAGAAAGGACAATGTTTGTGTATTCCAGTTCAGCTTTTTCAGGTTCATGTGTAGTTCAATGACTGCTGTGCTGAAATATTCAGTTTTCCAGGGACTTCTCCATCTACTGCAAACATACTTCATGTTTTTTTTCTCTTCCACAGCCAATATGACCTCTGCTATTTAAGGCCCTCTAAATCTTTAAGCCAACAGCCTGTCTCAGTAGGGTGCCAATCTTTAACATTTTCCCAACAATGTTTAGACCCAACAATTTTTTTTTTATTACCCCTTGAGAGTTACTGCAGTGAGAGTTTAAGGAATGTAAGCAAATGAGAGCGTGCAGCAGCCAAAATGACAGATGAATGACATTCGGGAAGGACTGACAGTTAGGTGGAGATGTATGTAAACATCCATGCTCCCACTCGCTGAACTCAGACAGCACAAGGGGCTTGGCAGCGCTGGACGGACGGGCTGCCTTGGCTGGGCTAACCAGCTGTGGGAATGCAGCATTTGCTCGACAGCGTAGCAAAACTTCTGCGAGATGATATAAATCTCCAGAAAGCTATGACACTCATCCTTGGAGAAAAGGTAGGAGTTAGTACAAGCGTTGCTTTGCTCTGAGCAAGCATTTCTGCACAGATGTGCTACTCCAGAGCGACAGTCCGTTCTGTTAGACCCCTTACCAGCAGTTTGCGCAGGGCTTTACAGAGTTAAATATGAAGCATTCCTTCTCCTCAAGGTGCTTGCAGCCCAAAGCACACAGATCGTGCAGAGAAATTAAAAACAGAACTTGAGGAAAGGAGGGGTGTGAGATAATGTATCATTTTATATGGTCGGCTAAGCATCAGCATTGTGCTATCAGTACAGCACAAGGGGGAAAGGAAGGAACAGGGCACTCGGGACCAACTGATGAATGCAGGAAGCCCGCTTCCAAGGCAGTGAAGGTGCAAGTAAGGAGACAGTACACAGGAAGCACGTGGCTGAAAGAACAACGTGAAAAAAAAGCCAAAGGACTTACAGAAAACTCACAATGGCAGTAAAATGCCTGGTATTATACAGAAGAGACAGAGATTGTTGGGAGAGGTCGTTTGGCAGGCACAGAGATGAGTGAGGACGGGCCAGCGCCACATTACTGTTGCATACGTGAAACCAATCCTTGTGGTAGCAAAGAATAAATCTCCTGTTTTGCAGAAAGATGGCATGCATGGGCAATGAACATTGCTGATGGTTCCTCTAGTCTTGGGACAGCATATCCTGAAGGACCTCACCTCCTGCAAGAAATGGCAGTAAGATTTGCAAGGTGCTATGAGGGTTCTGTCAAATTAATGAGTCTTAAGGGTATGGAGTTCTTCTCATGAATACAATAAACTGCTGCTATAGCGATATAAGCTCTTTCCAGTTCAAATATTGATAGAGGAGTTGTGATCTACACTGGCATTACAATTTATGTCCAGACTGGAGACATCCCTTGTTTTATAGACATAAGGCTAACAGGTTGGTTAGAGGTCAAAAATGAAGAAACAATTTTCATCATTCTTGATTATCTTCGAGAGATCCTGAAGCAGATGGAAGCTGCTCAGCCATTCAGCCGGTGTTACATATTTCACTCTGACAAGGCTCTGGCATCATGAGCAGAGGGAAACCTGAGCAGGAGTATTTCCTCCCATTTAAACCACCTTTATTATTAAATCTTTCAGTCGTCAGCAGAGCATTTATTCGGTGAGTTGTTTGGTTTTTTTTTTAAGCAAAATACAAAGTTTAAGGTACCTCCTTTTTACATACTCAGATCAGAGTCTTGTGACATGTTCTGGTTTTAATTAATAAGGCTGCCGGATGCTGTGGATCACTGACTGTAAGACAAAACTAATTCCTCTTCAGCCAAGCACTGCTAGTACATAGCCCCATATATCCCCAGGTATTTGCTAGCGGAATGAAAGCTGGTTACAGCTATCTTGCTCAAAATTAACCGACAGCATCAGCGCAGATGCAATTCATGACAAGCTCCATCTCTCAAGTCAATAATAACTGTTTACTAAATTGCTTGGTTTGCAAGGTAGCCCACCCTGAGCTACCACCTCATATCACAACAGACATTTAAATAATAAATGGTAGCTGTATTTTATTCAGTGAGGCACAGTTCAGGCTTTGCTAAATTTAACCATCCAATTAACCTAGCAATATTCATGATTTGAGAGTTTTCGGAGTTCATCACTTTTGAGGAGGAAAGCTCAGTTACACCAATTAAGCTTCTCTCTCTAAACTGCACAAGCAGCTACTTCCCAGGTCTTTCTGTGGTTTGAGAGGCAACGAGAACAACCAGGAGTCTAGCACTGTCTTTTTAAGCTTCCCAGATGAAGACGACATTCTTCCAGGTAATGCCAACCCCCTGGCTTGCTCTGGGCTCACATAAAAACAGACATACTCTACCGCTTTACCAGCGGTGAGAAACTGTTGCTGGCAAAAAATAAAACAAAACAAGTTTCAAAGACAAGTTAATTTTGTATAAAATTAACTATGATGTCTTAGCCCAAACCTTTTCATTAGGTGCAGCACACAAAACAGTCACCATTTCTTTTTAACCTTAGGCTAATACAAAACACACATATCTCCTGCTGGCACGACTGCACACATTTCTTCTGCAAGCTCAGTGCAAGAGACAGTATGCCCAGCGACGGGCAATGGAAATTCTTCAGGTCACTTCAACCCAACATAAATACACGTCTACAGTATCTGAGCAGCAATCACAGTGAATCCTGTTACGTCCAGCTGGCTTTTCCTCTCTATCACACACAAAGCTGTCTTTATAGAAAGAGCTAGCTTGTAGCATCTCTCCTTCAGTTTATGCAGATCACACTGCAGAGCACAAGAGTGCTCTGAATATTAAGCTACTGCATCTAACTTTTAAAAAAATAAATACATAAGCTGAAGAGGAAAAACAGGGGAAACTTGGCAGATGATATCTAGCTATTTTATTCCAAACCTCTTGGTGTATCCTCACATGTTCTTTGCAAGCAGGACAAGAACAAGGCACCTGCTCTGAAGCAGTAGGGTCTGAGCAGTCACTTCCCAGCCAACACAGCTGCTACAAATTCAGAGCTTTTGCCTTCACTTACCTGCCTCCCAGAACAAAAATACAAAGTATATCGGACCCTTGAGACAGCACAGAGAATACAACTTTCCCAAACGTTGCTCTAAAATTCTGGGAATTTGTAATGGGTTTTAAAATACTCATCCCCGGATTTCACAAGGATGGATTCTTCCCTGGACCTCTTCAGTTTAATCTCCTTAAGCCTGGAAGTTAAATCTTCATCTAGAGCGAAAATATTTTACCACTGTAATCTAGTTCTGAATATTTACACAATTCGCCCCAAATTCTCTCATTACAGCTGCCATTCTCAATTATTCACAGGTAGTGGTACATGCAGTTTCCGTGGAAACCTGCAGCTCACGACCAACTGATGTGCAGCCAATTGCGGGCAATGGGCACTCGAGCAGAACCGGTCGGCTGCCTAATTATGCTGATATTTGACCATCTCAAACCTATAGGTAGCAAAGGACTAGTTTACATTTCAGTGTCTAGATCTCAAACGTCTTAACTATTCCCAGAAGCAACCAATACCTTGTATCTCCCAAAGCATAATAAACTTGATGAGGAGGCTGTAACTTTTATGACACATCGCATTTTCAACATTTCACTATCATTTTCTGTATTTACCATTGAAAGTAAATGTCAGATTACACCACCATAAAGCTGGTCATAAGTGATTCACTCCATTACACTTCAGGACCTTCCTTACTTTTAACTAGTGAATCTGTGCCAGTAATTTGCCTGAGAATGTGCTGCCTTTTTTTTTCCCTTTCCTTCCAGTAGTAGCTGCTTTATTTTATTTTAAAAAATGAATATTCACATGATAAAACTCCTTGTCCCTTTAAGCTTCTTTCAGCATTTAACATTCTGAATGTTGTGGAGCCTCAAAGGAAAGTATCTTGAAAAGATTTCAGGAGCTCTTTGGAAGTGCTCTTTGGGTTATACTAATGCACAACAGAGTAAGAGTATATCCTTGTCAGGCAGAGCTGTGAAGACACGAGATATTAAATTGCTGAAGCCTGGCCACAGAGTGAGGGCTGCCCAGCTATTACCCCGTGCTCTCTAAGACAACAGACTGCACTATTTTTCTGTTTGAAAGACTCACGCTTCTCCCTGATATACGACGTTCTACTGAGGTGCTGACTCTCTCCAGGCACCAGCAATGCTTCATCACCCACACATCATATTTTCACACAAGCTCCTTCCCATGCAGTGCCCCAGGCTAAGGCAGAGGCTCTTCCATAGCACATTCAGCAAGACGCAGGCCTCCAAATCCTTCTTTACCAGCTTGACCTCCTCAGGAGTCAAGCAACCATGCCGTAACCAGGGATAGTCCTGGTGATCATTTTGTCTCTGCATTATTTCGTGCCATAGTTACAGGTTTGTCTTTATCCACCTACTGTCCTGGCTCCTACCTGGACTTTTAGACCCCTGAGGCAGAGCTCACTGTAGCACAGTGTGTCTGCATGGCACAGTTTCATGGGGTCTTCTACAAGGCTCTGCAATCAGAGCCTTCATTAATGATGCAGTCAACACTGGCCTACGAGGTTGCTGTGCCGTCCCTGCGAGCTGAACCTTCCTCCGCTGCTGCCATCCAGGAAACCAGCTCAAGTTTCACTACAAGACAGACACTGCAAGACTCACTTTTTTTATCCAGGACTTTTCCACTTAGCATAGTCTCAGGATCGGAGTAGCAGATTATGTTTCTGACATAAAAAAAATATTGAATTAATCCTACATGAAGAGCCGCCACTTTGGGTACAGTTACAGAAGTAGCACCACTCAATCACATCTAGATGCTAAAGCAAGGAGCACTGCTTTGACTGGTGGAAATACTCAGCACTAAGAAATGAAGCTCTAACTGAAGTCAACAGATCAAAAACATTTGTTTCAACTGCTTTGTTCAGAATTTAGAGTTTGCTAAATGTAATTTCCAAACTATTTGGTTTGGAAAATCCTCAGAGCTCATAGAGGGAACCCTCTACACATTACTTAATAAAGCCAGACTGGTGAGGCACTTGCAAAATATCTTTATGAAAATCAACAGCCCTGTTGGGAGAGCAGCAAGTGGAATGCCTACCCTGCGCCGCTGCACAGAGCAGCTGACATGACAACATACAGACAAACGTCCTGAAAAGTGGCACTATGCTCCCCTTCCCTGAAAAGCATCAGCAGATCCTAGGCAGACTTCTTTTATAAAAATATTGTGGTATATTAATAACCAAAAGGCTGCTATTAATTCTATTGTTGAAGTAGAACGTTATCATCTAAGACAGCTGACCAGCGGACTGAAGATAAGCATCATCGACCTAAGGAGTTGTACTTCTATTTTAAACAAACTTTGGACTTCTGCATATTTACTCTCTTAAATGGTACCCAGTGGAAAGGCAGTAGCATTTCAGTCAGAAACAATGTTAACTTCCCCTTCCTGCCTGGGATTGAAACATAGCCTGGGAGACACGCTGGTGACCGGGAGAAATACCAGCAAAACTTCCTATGGTTTACCCATAACTCCACTGAAACTTGTATTTAACTACAAAGCCTCATCTCTAAAGATCACAGTCTTTAATAAGTATCTGTCAAGAGTGTCTTGAAGACAGAATGGCCTACTACAAGAAATGCCAAAATAACTTAAAAATGCTGAAAGGGTCACGCTAACAGTAGTGGTACAGTCATTGTTAACTGTGTAACTATGGAGTCTGGGTAATTTTTGCTGGTGAATCTTGCGCCTGCAGCACTCTACCTGCTCTTCCATAGTAGCTGTAAATTAGCAATTAATGTCACAAGGAGAACAAGTTCAAACTTTGTTATTTGGCAGTGAGGTCCAGTTTCCATGAAATCCAGCACTTCATGTCTCAATAAACTGAAAAGTGCATAAAGTAATGAATCACTAGGTTATATTCAGATTCTGCAGATTCATTTTTCAGCCACAGAAAAGCAACACTTGCCAGGCTTAGAATAGCAGCACTGATCTAAAGGACAACAGTGCTGCTATTTTTTAAAAAAATGTATACCATAAAAGAACAGGTTAAGTGATAAGAGAAGGCATTTCAATTCTATGCTTCAATGAATACTAGTGACATAGTTGTTAGGAAGGTGGAGAAGATGAGCTGTCAAGTTTTGTGACTTAACTTATGTTTCAGACAGTTTCGTTAAACACACCGATTTTTTTATGGACACCTTTTATGTATTTGCCATTGGTCAGATGAAGGGACCATATGGCAGCGCAGGACTAGACGGGACATCCCTGAGGTCTCTTGCCTTTCTGTATATAAAAGAGCAAGAAAAGATCAAAGGGACCAGCTCTGTCTGGCTCAGCTCCACTCACTTCTCAATTTACTCCAGCATTGCCTCTGACTTGCATAACTGACAAATAACATCTCACTTGTCTTAGGACTAAATGTTCTAAGAAGAAATGGGAAGTTGGCTTCAATCAAGTCTCGATGGGTTACTGTCACTTTCCGTCCTTCATTTGCATCACATAGCTCAAAATCTTCAACCAGGGAGCCTGAATATTAGGGCAGATCCACGGCTGAATTTTAGCGAGGTGCCATTGCAGGGAATGGAAAATTGCTGTGGTGCTCGACAGGTTTTGAGATTTCCCTTTGCCGGGCAAAAGCCCTTAGTCAAGTCTGGAGATGAGGGACATGCATGCTTCTGCCAAAATCAATGTAAGGAAGACCTGGGTGCAGCCTTCCACTGTCGTACAAAAAGGCCTTAGAGCTTTTTCCCCTCATCACAGCTACTGAGGCAAGCTGCAAAGCACATCCCGCTGCAGGCCTGCTTCACAAACATGAAAGATCTTAGAAGGATTATAAATAACAAAGACAGGCTACTGCTACAAACTGTGCAGAATTAAAGAGGCAACAGATTATACCTGAACACAAAAGAGTACAAAGTAATCTGAACAGAAGGAATTTAAAAAAAAAAAAAAAACCTTCCGAGTCACTGAGGCCAGTTCCCTCCTAGTCCACATCACAAAACCCCTCCTGAAGTTTCATCTTTTATCTAGATCCGACCCTGTGTACTGACTCACCTGGACAAAGAGAGGTTCCAGAGTTTTCCAGATGTGTTCTCAGTTGTCACAGGAATGAGCAAAAACATGCTTAACCTGCAAGATGGGAGACAGTCCTGGAAGACGACAACTCAAAGGACTCACAATATTCATGCAATACTGTCAACAGAGAAGGTAAAGCAACGCCAGGGTGCTGCCCAGCCCTGTTTCTACTGGACGAGGATGCATGATTTTGCTGTTGCAAACAACATATGTTAGATCACAACTAAACAGACCAGCACTTTTTATTATGGAAGACACAAACAAGGATGGGTGCAATAAAGAGCTATTAAATCCAGAGTCCCTTCTAGTAATAATAATGTACTGTCCCTTCTAATACAAAGACTACAGGGCATCAAATGATATTAGCAATTAACGGTACTTTTTCACAGACCACATAGTTAAGCTAGGAAACGTCTTGCTATGGGATACTATGCACACTAGAAGCTGAAGTTCAGAGAATAACTAGATTCTTCTTTCATTAGTTTGAGTAAACCCACTATTTCTAGGTCAAAAATGCCAGAGGTACACATCAGTAGAGGCTAGAGAAGCATGTATTTGGAGGAAACATCACTATAAGCATGCTCTGTCCTTACACACTTCCCTGGCATCCAGCACTGGCTCCTGGAGAAGACAGTGGGATAGACTGACCTTCAGTTTGAATCACTGCGGCTGTTTCTTAAGGCAGTAAAATACAGCGTGAATTGCAATGCATGCATTTCCAGAAGAGCAAGGAAATAGCACGGAGAATTTCAAGATGAGCTACAAAAGCAAGCCAGGAGCTAGAAAAAAGGCCATACAACAGGGGCTTACCGAGCTCAAACTGTTCAGCCTGTTGAAGAGAATTTATAGAAGCTTACGTGGAAAAAGAGATCTCAGAGAGACAGGGCAGAAAAGAGGTTTTACAGTCTCATAAAGAGCCAAATGGCTTGGATTAAAGTTGAGATTATACAGTTTCAACCCTAGGATTAAATATTAATTACTGGAATAAACTGACCAGTTAGTGCTGGACTCACAGTTGCTTTGCACTTTTTTTGATGATACCGTATATAATTTCTTAAAGACATCCTTTAATCTAGCTTTCAGAAATATCTGTATGGCTGAAACAAAGAAGATGCAAGTGAAAGATGCTAGACATGGACCCTCTTACCACAGAGTCTACAATCAAATTGGAAATGGATACAGAGCCAGGTACGTTGGCTGGTATGTGCTTGAACAGATGCAGTCTGCTCTCCCTGGGTACTCCCTGAAAGGCCTGAAGCAAGCCGAGTCTTATGGGTTCCTCAGCACTAGAAAGTGGTATCAGAGGCAGAACATAATCACAAGGAAATGCATTAACTACACAACATGGGCATAACTTTACTATGATTTAATAGTGGGCATAGCTTGCCTCATCGATGCAAAGCCATGCTCTATCAGACACCTCCTCAGACTTCTGCTTTGATCAAATACAAGTCTCTAATAAGGACCAGTCTGAATACTGGTTTGAATTAGGGGAAGAGGCTAGAGGTACGTTTAACAATTAAGTTGTTTTACAGTGTTGCCACACATTGTTGAACTGCTGGCGCCAATCAGCCTGTAAGTCAATACACTGAAAGTTTTTGAGGTCTTCTGGGACCTGCTAGGATGGGAAAGATAAACTGAGTTGTTAGCATTAAGTTAGGAACCACGTCAACGACACCTCAGTCAAACTTCAAAAATTAAAATTCAGAATCCTGAGCAAGTCAGGAAACCAGCAAATCCTGCTTCTAAGCCTGACATATTCCTTGTGACTCGGTGCAGGAAATAACCCCATCTGCTGTAAGCAAACACCAGGAGAAAGCACGTGACACTGAAAAAGGTGGCAGCCTGCAGAAAGAGACAGACATCACAACTCGCATTCTGCAAGACCAAGGTTGCTGGGAAAATCAAATCCAGCTATCTGAAATACGGATAAAAGTAACAAAAAAAGCAGAAGCAGAACCAAAAGACTTTCCCTCTGCCAACCACAACAAATGGCTCAGTAATACAAAATGTCAGTTGGCACTTGAAGCACAGTGGATGGCCAGACAGAAAGTGCATTTTTAAATCATTAACACATTGGGAACACACAGATGTGCAGTACAGCTACATCTGTGCATTGTAATTTCTACAGTAGTCACAACTTAATGAATCATCAATTGTGACAAGATCAATGAACCGAACTGAACAACAAACTAAAGCTAGTAAATTCATGCCCAGGGCAAGAGCTAAGGCTTTATTTTATTATTTTGTTTAGCACTTCTATCATTTTTAGTGTCTAATTAGTAAAAACATGAACCTTCCAGAATCCTTTTCTTCCTCCCCCCCTTTTGAAAGTCCTGCTGCAAAAGATAAAGATTTTATTCATGTTTGCTAAATTCAAGTCTAGATACTACTCATCTGATCAGCAATTTCTTCCTCAGGACTACGAGCACATGGCAGGCAGAAGTTATAATGTTAGGATGTGTGCTACATGCCATCAGGTGGACTCTGATTAAGCCTACCACCTCTAGGCAAAACAACTGCTGTTTTTTCCATGAAGCCACATTATTCCTGCAGGCAAAGCATCAGCTAAGGTTCTCTGCAATGCTACTTTTTGAAGGGACAAATTCACATCCAAATCAAGCAACCAAATCATTTATTTGTAAAGAACACACACTGAGTTTCCCCCGGCCTCAACCTATTCAACAGCTTCAAAGCTGGGTTTGCTGATGACACATCTACATGTATAATCTAGCTAGGTTTCATGTCAGTGATATTCTTACAGAAAAAAAAAGCTGTCCTAATTAATCTCCCAGCAGGAGGTGGAAGCAACACCCAGTGTTACAGAGAATGGTCCATGCAAGCAAGGGCACTCCCTGCTGACCTCTTCACTCTTCCAGGTGAACCATTTTGATGTCTACCATATGTAGGCTTTCAGTGGACTGCTCCTTGCTAGGGGTTCAGCTGGGCTCTTGTCTCCCTTCCAGACAGGCTCCAAGGGACAGCAAGCTCTCTGCTTTGCCTGCTTTGTTTGTTGCACGTTCGCCATGGAGCTCCATCTGGAAGGCACTTCCTCGAACTGTAGCACTGCTGGCATGCACTACTCTTCCCTGCTGGGACTCAAAGTGAAGGAGATGCAGGCTCACTTTAAAAGGCTCATTCTGTTCCTCCTCCTGACCTTCTTTGTCTGCCCTTCTTTATCATCGGATATCCTGTCATCTTGGACTATGCATTCCCCAATTCATTACCTTCCCCTGCAACAGCTTTTGTTAATACCACCCTGTGTGCAGTTCATGCATTTTTCATCAATATGTTTATGATTTCTGTTCTCTCTCCAAGGACTTTCTCCTCACTGGGACCAACTGTGGCATTGTCTAAATCAAAGAGGTATAGAAAAATAAATTCCAGTATTGCCTTGCTTGTAAACAAAGCACCATTTTGGAGCTGTAGTACCAAAGAGCAAGACTTTGGGTTTTTAAGGTCTCCAACACGTTAATGTTTCCAGCACCTTTCCAGTGGTCTCAAAGTAGCTAAAAGGTCGTAATGCCAGTTCTGTTGTGTGTAGCGCTTTGTGCAGCTAGTTTTATTCAAAGCATTCTGCATCCTGTGCTGACAGGCATTCTTATCGCAGGGAAATTCCCCCCAGTCCCAGCTTGGAACAGCAACACAACAGTGAACATTCGTACACTACAGCTGGATAAAGTTATAGCTCTGATTGCTATTTAGACTTCTCCACTCAACTCATACACCAAGAACTTGGAAAGGTTTCATCCAGGCTGGACCCTTGTGATAAAAGGATTGAAGGAACAGAGCACAGGATTAGCACGACAGATGAATACATTGCAGTGTTTTCCCATGGCATCATCCAACCTGCCTCATCAAGGCACTAGATGATCTTGAAAAGACAGATCTTATTATACCTCACACCCACTGGTTTTCCTTAGGATAAAGGATTTGAAAGAGCTATTCTGGAGCTCTGGGCAGAAAGAATCTGAGCAGGTGAGAGTGCCAGAAAGAGTCACTACTTCATTACCCAACTGAAATATCCACAAGAATAAACAGCTGTTAGAAAACTCTATGGGGAAGGTGGTGTTTCACTACTACAAGATTAATACTTTTATGAAGATTCTCTGGGCTTCTAAGACAGCAAGTGGAATGCATGTATTTTAGATCATCTTTATACCAAACATATTTTAGTCAGTAACAGCTCAAGTAACAAATTAACAATGAACGGTCACAATAATTACTTCCTTGCATCCAAAATTAGGGCAAATTATTCTTTTTGCTCATTATCTGGGCACTGCATTTTAATAAGCATCACAAATGTAGAGTCTTCCTGACACCAGGCTGTGTAAAAACAATACGAGATCAACAAGAGATCCATAAGGACAACTAGATGTGGGACTTGTGAATAAGCGTGACGCACAGAAACCAGCTGTCAGAATTATCAGTATTACAGGTCTTTAATGCAAAGGCAGCTTTGTTTTGTACAGTCAACATCTCAGACCAAGACCAAAAGGTGGCCTATCAGTAGCAATTATGTGATTTTCCTTTTTCTGCAGGAGAGGATGTTAAAGTACTTGTGAAATGTTCTCTTCCACGGGTACGGTAAGTGACACATGAAGTATAATACTCCCTACGTGGACGTCCTCTCTTCTGAACAGCTGTTGTTGTTACAGATTTATTAGCATGCCTTGATATTCCAGTTTCAAGTTTTTCTGGCTTTCATTTTAAAATAGTGATTTCTCCAAGAATCATCTAATTGGGGCTGTGATATTTTTTTAGTGAGGGGAAGAAGAAAATGCACAGAACATAAGCCCAAGATGAAAGTATAGAAACTTTCTTGCATGCAGAGATTTATGCTTTCGTAGCTGTAAGCACTGCATTCCCTGTGGTCATGGTTATCACATTCTGTTCTCTCCATGCTCTATTTTCCATTTAAGAACTTACTCTCCAGTTCTATTAAGTGGATATATTCTCCCACTTCTGCAGAAGAAGTTACAGAAGATCACTGTGGTGCTATGTCTTCTTAAGTGCCTGTGTAAGTCATGGCGTACCAGTAAATGACAACAGGTCACTAAGCTTTGAGCAAAGAGTCTCCCGGTTATGAGCAGATACAAAAGATAATTTTGCCAAAGTAGTTAATGACTCAGAAAGGGCTTTTCACGACACTTGGCTCCTGCCCTTCCCTTTTTCCCTGGAACCAAAGCAGGTAATCCATATGGCATTATCAAGCAGTGTTTCCCATTAATTTCCAATAGTTCAAACAATGAGCTACTAACTCTTCAGAAGGCTACTCCACAACCTAACAGACTTCAAAGACTCTACAAATACATACCAGCAACTAACTTTGTCAGCAGGAGATAGCAGCAGGACTGACATACAAGCTACAGAGAGCACATCTGTCAATAACAGGTTGCTACAGACGCTCTCAGAACGAGGCATCTTGAAAGAGATCCAGCAATAAGAAAGGTCTTTTGAAATGTCTGATGATAAAGATGTATTATTTTAGCTTCTGATGGTCACCTGACAAGAATCTGACAAGATTTTTTTTATTCTGACAAGGTTTACCATCACAGTTACTCAAATTATCTAAAGGAACTAAGTTCTTGTTTGCCTGTTCCAGATGAATTAAATACATTTCCATTAAAGTGCCTTTTACAATAAGAAACTGATTAAGTTATAATTGTAGGGTTTCTTTTTTTTTTTTTTTCCTCCAAAAGACTTCTAGATCCATGTATACACAATGCATTCATAAAAGTATTTTCTTCTGGCTGCCAGTCCTCCAAACTCAATTTATTATCTGAGAGTCACCAGTTCCAGCCTCAGCTTAGTTATTACCAGATAAACATTTTGAGAGCCAAATCAGGGCTCACTGACACCTAATCAACTCCACTCTCTTGTTCACTTTTTTTTTTATTAGTAGTGCAACAATGGTCTCTATCAACAAGTTCCTCAAATATCAGTTTTGAAACGACTAGATGCATTAACAACCTCTGCACAGAAGGCAGGTATTAAATTGACAGCGTTGTGGAGATGCTATAAATAAAGAGGACAGTCCAAAAAATCAAGCAAGAAGAGCCAAATCACCTTAAGTGACAGGGATAATAGGAACAAACATAAGAAATACTAAGAATTTTTGCTATAAGCCTGGCACATATTGCTTGGAAAAAAGAGGAGAGAAGACGAACGCAGATGCATTAGAGAAACGCAGAGAAGCTATGCTAGTCAGTGACCAACTGAATGAAAAATGCAACTATGATCCTAGCATACATCTGATGGTGTATCTCCAAAATCCATGGATCCATCAGTGCTTTTGAAGAGACACTTGCAAGGCTCCTTGTGTGCACATCTCTAGTTGGGCGTGCTAAAAAAAAAAAAAAGTCCCTGAAATCAAACAGTAACAGGTGCAGAATAGGACCACGGAGACCAGGAGAATCGAAAAGACGACTGGCACATTGTCTATGAAACTGATGTGGGGATTTTACTGCAAGGGGAGGCTTACTTGGACACTTTCTGGTACAGATTAGGACATCCACTAGCACACATCTCAACCTAAACACCCTCATTTTCCCAACAAATGTATTTACTTCAAGATTTACAATCTGTTACATTATACCTATGTTATTCTTGCCTTTTCTTCCTCCGTAGTATCTAGTCCAAAAAGCTTATGGGACACCCATCTCCTCCTTGGCAGCCTTCACTTTGTTGCTCCACTCTCCCGCCATTTTAGACTACCACTCTTTTTAGACTAGGCCTGAGCCAAGGTTTCTGCGCTGGTTTACTGCCTACCAACACCGTCAAAATCCCGGCGCTGTCTAAGCTTTCAGACATTGTTGTGGCCACGGGGCTTGGGGCATATGAGAATGCCAGCCTTTCTGCAGCGACGTGAAAGGCAGCGCTGGTGGTTGCTGCCTCCCAGCTGGGGCTGATGATCTGTTCCAACGGAGAGTCAAAACAGATTAGTTTAAACCACAGACGATTTAATCTAACCTGTCTGATTTCAAACTGGAACAGAGACACAGAAGCAGTCATCTGGTCATCCCTCGTCTCAGCTGGGAGATGGCAACCCACAGGGACGCCTCCCCAACAAGACAGGAACCTGCCTGCGTGAGCGCATCTCTGCCAGAGAGTTAAACTAATCTGTTTGTGCCTCATTTACCTATTGGAACAGGCTGAACGTTTTGATAGCAGAGCAGCAGTAGGAGAACAGCCTGACACACTTTCCATGATGATCTCCCAGGAAGCTGTAAGATAGCACAGAGTGAGAAGCAACCTGTCTACACCCTGAGCCCAGGAAAAGAGAGAAAATAATGCCCAGGGCTCAATTATCAATTTTCATAACAGACTGAAGTTATCAGTAGGTTGCCACAAGGCTCTGAATGAGCATCCACATTTCTGAGTATCTTCACGAGGGATTTGAGAAATGGAGCAAGTAGAAAGGAGACAACTGTTATTGGCAACAAAAATTCTTAGCTGAACGTGATTTCCAGTACCAAAGTCAGAGCTTATAAACTGCTGAATAAACTTGGAATAAAGCAATTGTGAGAGACAAGGAGCTCCGAGAAGTCTTTTTACAGGATAAAACTGCACACTTAAAACTTCAAGCTACATAGTACTTGGCAATATGAACCCCGCACTAGAGCTTTTGTAGAATTCTGTAGAATGTACTTCCTTCTTGTTTGTTTGACACTTAAAGCTCACTTGTTTTTATCTGGGAAGTCCTTCCTGAATCGCAGGTGCTGCTTTTGGGTGTTGCACTATCATCGATGCCATTAGCTTGCTGATAAGAACGTAACAACATCCCATCCTGTTACAGATGTAATCTCAGAGGACCTCATTTGAGAGGCAATATGCAGAAACAGCCACTTGCTGTAAAAGAAAAATGTTCTCAAGAAATGCTCTCAAGAGGTCAGTACCTTTTCAGACACAAGGTTTTATGGGAGTGCACAACTTCAAAGGGTTCAGCTTGGCATTAACTATGTGATGTTTCATATAAAACTTTTCAAAGGTTGTACTTCTTGCTTCATAAACTTGTGGAATGAACCTGGATGTTAACCTTAGTGCATTGCAGTCTTCTGATGGAACTTGCTATCACAGATACATTATATGGTTATGTGCCATTAGTTAATCATTTAAACAGAGATAAGAAATGGAAGTTACGGCATTTGGGTCTGATACGTTCTAAAGATCTGCTGACTCTCCTGTTTGGAGGAGAGATCAACAACACTTAAAACTTTCCTTCACCTGAGAAAATTACTCTTTGTCTCTCATTCACAGCCAAGAAAGCCTTTCTTGTTAAATATTATAAAAAATAAACTATAAGAGTAACATTAATGTTCTTATTGAATCCCATCTTGGAAAGTAAATAAATAAAATTAACAGAACGAGGAGTTTCACACCTGGATTGAGATGACAGTTGCTCTATAAATACCAAAAATTAAATAGCTGAAACAGTTCTTCAGATACTGTGGCAGCCTAGGTATTGACAGCATGGGACATACTGGTGATACAAGTAAAACAGTCTCTGTAAATTTTCTCAGTCGCCAATTCTGCTCAATCTTCTGTGTGCTATGGGACCAAGAGACCACCTCTTTCCCCTTGAACTTTTAGGATTCTTCTAGCCATTGTTCAGTACCCAAGAAATGACTAGAGTTCTTAGCAGGATGACAGGTCTCCTACATTGACTTACCAGACCAACACCAGGCAACCTGCTGTTGAGCAGCACAATACACTCTTCCTTTGTGAACACTGTTTATACCTTAATAGCATAAGTCCGCGTGAGCTGGGATTTACATTCTTCTAGGTGACAACCTAAAATTCTCAGTGAGGCCACCATGAGTAATTGGCTTAATGTTTCCCTTTTTAACAAGCATGGGACACACCACAATCTAATGCAAAGCAAACACACTCAGGCTGCTTCATTTCTCTGTGAATCACTGTATTTTAGGACATTTCCCTAAGCAGTGAAGCATGTGGAGGCTCACTGTGCTGCAGCTCTTGGAAATGCAATAGTTACAGAGGTCCATTAACTGCCTGCCTCATACAGAAAGAAAGTACTAGTTAGATTGCTTGTGTAGAGAGCAAAGACTAGGAGTAGGACCTCTGCCATCACAGCAGTCTTTTCCCAGGGAGAGACCAAATGAAGTTGGAACAGTTAATGAACATGAAACACGTAGAGGAAAGACCTGTCCTCTCCTGACTAGAGACATGAAGAGAGTACTACCAGTCCCAGGAGCAGCAGGGTACGGGGAGCCTTAATTCATTTACACAATCAGAATGAGCGCATCCAAATGGATTCAATTTCCCTTCTATAATTGTTTCAATTTTATAACACATTGCTAGAAATTCTTCTTGGCAAAAACATGCAAAAGCAATGAAGACAAACATGAGCCAAAGTACAATGATCCGACTGATCCTTTTGTAACTAACCAAACATAAACAAGGATTAAACATAGCTAACTTCTGTTTACTATTCCAATGACAAAATCACTTTTAGAAGAGTGTTTACAAAAAGGGCATATTGTTTCAGGCCTTCTGAGATCTAGCTCTCTGCAGAAATCATTTCTAACAGTCAAATGTTTATCATTTACAGCATTTCAAACAGGGTAACCCCAGGAACTGGAATGCAGCTGGCAGATGGTGAAAGAAATTAAGCTCATGACATGGTTCAGTAAACAGCAAGTTACGGTAAGGTGGAGGTGCTTCCCACCCCAGGACAACTGCTGCACTTGGGAACTTTCTAGGGCTCTACTGAAACACACCAAAACTTCCCTGACTTCGGACAGCGCAAAGCCAGCCAGTAAAACTTAACTTGCCAGGTTACCTTGAGACGGAAACCCAGTGTGCAGGCAACCCTTTCCTGGCTTTTCCGTCTGTCCTCTTTACCAGGAGCTGCTCTTCCGTGGAGCCTGGCAGCGCTCTCCAGGCAGATAACTACATACCACATGATTAGGAGTCTGGGATAGGGGCATAGGGGATTTGCATAGGTCTGTGCTGGAAATGGAAATTGGAGATGGTATTTTCATTTAACCTACTTAAAAACAAAGGGAAATGAAATTCTGAATATATTCAGTGCCACTTGGATATCACTGCATGCTCTGGGTACAGGGGAGTGAAAAAAGACTGCTTGCAGAGCATTAAAGGACCATTTACAATTAAATAGCTTCCCAATTCTGGAAATCAAAACTTGTAACTGAATGTCCAAGTCAGAAAGTCCTGGCAGAAGGGACTGATAATATACTTCGTATTTAAACCTCCTTCCTTTCCCAAAGAATTGATATACTCTTCCGTGCCCCTTGAATACTTTTTTTTGCACTGCTTTTCCCTATCTTCCTGTTGGGTGGAGGCTGCTGGAAACCACAGACTGAAGGCATACTTCAGTGTACAGGCAACTAGAGACAAACACTGTTATCATCACCTTTCCTAATACAGCCGCAACGCTGAACGTACAAGGAGTCTTGTGGAAGGACACCACGTAGACGCTCCTGCAATCAGCCTGCTGCCACGTTCTTCCATGCTGGCATCCTTCCTACTCACATTTCATATAATCTCCCTATTTAAAATGCTCAGTAATTCTCAACATTACCACTGAATAATATATTTATTAATTTGTTAGTGCCACTAACTGTCCCTGAGGCTTTTCTTGGGAATGTGTGTCAGATTATTGATTCTAGCCCTCCCCTCCCTGCACTGCTTTCCTCCTCTGCCAGGCAGGCAGGAACGTACTTCTGTGCTGCTTCAGGTCATAATTGGAAAAAAGATAGAAATGTTCAATATGACTCATACATAATTCAGCTTATCAGCTACCCAGGAGAAATGAGAAGAGAAGGTATATGCACGTCTATTTCTCCTACTATCAACGGGAGAAATAATTTCCAGTTACACTAAGTATACGTAGTTTGGTCACAACAGGATTTGCAGTTAGAAGGGAAAAATGAGACACATGGGAGCAGAGAATGAAAGGGTGGTAGGGAACCGAACTGTTAAGAGAGATTCACTTATGTGAGAACTCCTGGTTCCTCCAGGAGACTAGACTCATGCTTCTCTCTTAATATTCAGAATGGAATAAGTTGGCAATTAGAAAGGATTATCTGCCTCTGATCTGTAAAACATCACAGAAATCTAAATAAAACAAAGCTCCAGATTAGTTAGCTACAAAGACATCTAATAACAGCCTGCTAAACCCTGACTGTGACTCCTGGATTTAATGGGGAGGCCTATGTTCTAAAGAGCAAGTTGTGAAGAAGCATTAAAACTTATTGTTATAAAGGATTTTTAATGTAAAAATCAATATGTGCTGTGTATTTAGCAGCATGTAACCATGAGGATGTCTATGATAGAGCTCTGTCATGCACCAGGGACCACTGCATTAGTCAAATTCTTGAAAGGAAGTGCAGAATGTCTGCATCATTCAAACTGCCACCTGAGAGCAATTACAGAAATTATTTTAACCCCAGAAGCAGAGGGAAAATCCAATCCTAGTTGACAGTCTTGAGGGTATCAAGGGTTCCACGTGAAATGTGTCATTTTCAAGTACCTCTACAAAATTCATGTTAGGAAAGCCATGGCATAACAGAGAGGTGGGGCACTTACCACTGTTTTTTGGAGGCAACTGAGACTAAACACAACCACAACCAGGGCACTGAGTTGCAATATCCCCTTTGCCAACATGTAAGCAAACAAAGGAATATCAATAATAAAAAAAAAAAAATCACACTCCCAAAAATGCAGAAACAGCATAATCTAAGGCAGATAACACAGAAGAATAAGATAGCCTGACTGGAAAAAATACAGACCTGTCCATAGAACATCTCGGGAAAGAGAAATACAAACCGTTTTTTCTTAAATACAGATACATCATAACAACTCATCTCCTTTGTCAGTTAAGCCAACATAAGAGGCACATGTAGCTCTTCATCCTCTGCATGTAATCAAGTTCACACTCTATATGCATGAGCACACACAAACTGTTATACAGCAAACGTTTCTTAATTTTGCCCATTACAAGCGTGCCCAGCAAGGGGTCGATACTCTTCAGTTAGAGAGGAAAACACAGCCCCCTAGCCTGCAGATCGTTTTTGACCTTATGGGATCGTGTTAAACTAGCATTACTCCCGATTAAAGGAAGTTTCCAAGCAGAAAAGCAGGCTCTGTGCCTGACCGGTAGTGACTTTTGCTTCTGTGGCTCTTAAATAGTGTGCACGCATGTCTTTTCCTGTCTCTGGTGTTCCCTAGCATTCCCCATTTATGTGGTGGTCTGCAAGTTTTACCTCATCAGGAAACCAGCAGGAGCACCACGGAGCTGAGAAATACTGATGTGCTCCTTTATGCAATGCATGTCTCTGCAGGCCTTTGAACATTAACACAGAGCAAATAAATTATTAGCATGTGTGTGCATGTGCATACATATCTAAGATACAGAAAGGCAACTGCGACCAAAGGAAACAGGAATGTGCTTGGAATAGTTGGATATTCAAATATCTAGTGTCACAAAAATCCAGTGGCAAGAATGATTTAAACGCAGATCTGCACGTAAACTGCTGAAAGAGCTCCGCTGAGCTTTATGCACTCACATATACGGCTGCAAAGGCAAGAAGTAACAAAAAAAATTTGCTTTTTTTCCCCAATAATTTTCAAGTCTATAGCACCTGTTATCCTATTCTTAATAATACTACTACTGAAGAGCAAGCTGATCCTTTAAGATGCCCCACCTCCAGAAACAAGACACACAATCACATCAAGTACTGAATGATTTCTATGATTCCCATCACCACAGTGTCTGAGCACATTACAGTTGTTTACTGTATTCTTTGTCACAGAGCAGAGAGGAAAAGATGATTACCTCTATGATATAAATGGGGATGGGAGAACAAGGGACAATAGGTAACTTGCCAGGTATGGCTGGCACACTCACCATTGGGATAACCAGTCTCCACTGGTTCAAAATCATACAACAATAAACGCTTTCCAGTCTAGTTTTTTCATTATTCTAAAGTTTCCACATCAAGCCATATACACCAAGCAATTTGCCTAAGCCTTTTCCTGCTTGTCTTAGTAACTGCAAGTAAAAAAAGATCCATTCAGCTAAATGCCCCAGATTTGTAATATCTCAATACATTTACAAAATCCTATATATAAACAAACACTACAACACATTTATGTGCTGAAAAAAACCCCACATTTCCTTAAAAGCAGACAATAATTCTGACAATCTAATATAAAAAAAATCATCAACTGATCACAAGCCTTTTTGTATCCAATACACTGTTGTTCCACAAAACATTCCGTTTAGAAGAAACAACATAGCAAGCAAAATAAAACCTGCTCATATAGCACACAAGGATCAAAATCTATTCTTTAACAGGAGAAACAGAATAACAAGTTATGACTACAGTGAAAAGTAAACCCAGCTAAATTCCACATCAAACTCAAAATCTGAAGAGTAACCTGAAAATCTATTCAAGAACTATGCTGATTTAATCCAGAAGGTGCAGCAACATAGATTAAGTTTCTGAATGTGAGATACACTTCTTAGATACCCTGAAGATGGGCGTTATATCAAAGCAAACAGATGAGAAAAGTATACAAATGTCTCTTTAGCTAGCCCTCCAAGTTCGAAATGACACACCTCAATCAGACAATACAACGAAAACACTTCAAAGAAAGTTCAGAATCTGCAATCCTTTCATGATTGTCTCAAAAATATTAGGTTCTATCACTAGGAGAAGTTATAGCAAATGATACAGGAAGAACACAGCTTTTCCAACCTAGCTAGAATACCACCATGTCATTTAAAAGCATCACACCAACATGTAGCTACCAAAGTCAAAGCCATGTCATCTACCACCTAAGGCATAAAAAAATTTCCCACTTACCTTCTAACACTGTTAATTTGGCACTCGTGTTTATCTCCCCAACACTATTGGTTGCTGTGCACTCATAGATAGCTTCATCCCGATGAACACGCAGGGGCTGTATCCGCAGAACCGATCCTGATCCATCATCAAACTCAATAACCTTTAACAATGAAAAGAAAGCACTTCTTTACTGATATCTTCTGCAACAAAAACTGAAAGTCAAAACAATCCAGGGGTTAAAAGCCAAAAACCAAACCAAAAGAAGCCCTGTAAGTTATAAAATACCATGCAATTAGTCAAGCGTTCCAAGTCCAGAAATGCAAAAATTTCAGAGTCAAGAACATATTTGTCCTCTGAGGAGGCCAGAACAAATGAATATCCAATGAGGTTCTTTATGAATCAATTAAGGTTGACAAATTATCAACCTGGTAATAAAGATGTGGATCTGATGATTTAAAACATCTGAGCCATATTTGCACTAATGGTTTTACTAATCACACTGATAGCAATTTAGTGCCAACTTTCACCTTGATGGAAGAGCAGAATGATATATTCCTGTGGGATTACCAGGAAAATAGTCACAAAACTAGAATAAAACCTTGAGCACCTACAGCGCATGCTAACTCCAGCAGAAAGTGAGGGCTTTTAATGTCCTTCAGCATCGGGTACTTTGCAACTCTGGCATAATCAACAATGATGTAATTACGATCCCTTCCCCAGCATAATAAATTAAGTCCTTAATAAATCATTGCCTTTCCATCCATCCTGCTAAGCTGTAACATGCATGACTAACTTCTGCATGGAAGAAAGAGGTATTTGTTAGTTTGCAGCTGGATCACTATACACTATTCCTTAACAGCCAGGCTGTGAAGGCACAGCCTCAGGCCACTGTTAATGCCAAACTCATCCTTCTCCTATTACTGAGCACAGCAAAAGTTGGAAATATTAACTCTACTGCAGATGGTGACGGCACGAGGGAAAGGCACAAGCCCCCCTCCTGTCACTTGGGAACGGCAGGGGAAGATGAAGAGCCTAAGCTACACTTCATTCCAAACATGTACGTCAGCCTAGGACCTGCATTACCCTCACGCAAAACTTTTACCCTATTTTCAAGAGCCCCATTTAGGAGTGCTTCTCATAGCACAAAGACCAAATGAGTGAAAAGAGGAAGGAGAAAAACAATGTGTGCCACAAGACTCTGCAGTGATAGGAGAAACAGGAAGAAATTAAAAGGTAACCAAGACCACTGAAAATCTGTTATTCCTCACACTGGAAGGAATAGCCCTTCTGTTCTAAGCAATAGAAACAGCTTGCAAAAAAACTTAATTTGGGGTCAAGCAGCAGCAGACAGGACAGAGAAATATGAACATGACCACAGTACATTTTAAGGAATTATTTTTTTTTTTTAAATACTCAATTTTAAATTAAATATGAAACTGTGACAAAATGCTAAACTTTCTATAACCTTTACACAGGATAGGGCTGCTGCCAAATTTTAAAACAAGACAAAGTCAGATGCAGAGATTAATTCACTTCAGTGACAAGGACTAAAAAGCTAAGAGATGAAACAGCAGAAAAGCTCTTTTGCCCTTACTATCCTTTGAACAAACACTCTGTGTGAGAGGAAGGGAGCTACAACTACTAAGGACCTGACAGACCCCAAGACCAGAAATGCTGTTTGTTTGCTAACAACGGATATCTCTTTTGTGTAATAACTCATCATGCGTGCATCAGATTTGTTTATTAATTTTTTCATTAAAACTGAATTCCAATTTTCCTCCAAATAAAGACTAGCTTAGTAATGAGGTAAAATTAATAGTTATCTAGCAAAAAAAGAAAGATATTATTCACTATCTCCTCTAACACAATAAAAATGCCTCAACTATGTATCGAAACTGATGTGAATAAAGGTATGAAATTGCTTGTCTAAATGCATATAATATGGCATAGCCCTCTGGTCAGCCACAATAAATACCAAATTCACTGGAAAGGTTATATCTACTTACAATTTAGAATGTTTAAATGGTTACTATACAACAAAACTTAACCTTTATTAGGGAAAAATAACAATGTAAAACAAGATTAAAATTGATTACTTTAATCAAGGTTTTCTGCTCACATACAAAATCATGATTAAAATTGGTGACTTGAATCAATCCATTCTGGGCAGCAAAGTCATCTTGTGCTCCAGTCAGAAAAGCAAAAACATCAAAGACAGGCAATTAGAGGAAAGGCAGCAGAATGGTAGAAGGGTCACATTTCCAAGGGCAGTTTTAGAGAAAAGAGCCCAACACCAAAAAAGGGAAATGGAGAAAAAGGTGGAGAAAGTCAGTGAAAATGTATTTGCTATTTAAAATATGAACCAAATTGGATCCTTTTTTCAAAAGCATTTCTGATACCAGCTCTTCCCTCTTTCTCTCAGACTTTAGTTCACAGGGAAGTCAATTCACCCATCAGGATGACTTCGCCATTCCCCTTCCAAGTGCATTCGTGGCAGCAGCCATCACTTGGAAAGCCTTTCAATAGCGTTTTGCCATATGCCGCTTTTGAATTTCACTGGGGGACAGCAGGCCAAGGAGGTGCCTTATCAATTTTCACAATGAAAACAAAAAATTACTGCTAGATTCAGCTCTTATCTGCCATCCAATTCGGTGTAAGCCCTAGTCTCCCATCTGAAGAAGGATGATCCTATGTGTGTGCTTCCAGCGTCATGCTCAAAGGACAATGCCTGCTCTACAGATTGCATTGCTGCGAGGAAGGAAGCTTAACTTTACTCTAAAGCTCTAGACTCTGTATTGTAGTGATGCAGGGATACCTAGGTTGCAATGATGATTATTGTATAATTAAGACCTGCAAGCATTAGATTGATTACCGATTTTTTTTTTTTTTTTTTTTTGTAATTACCTCAAACCGCTGAGAACTGACTTTCTTCCCCTTCTTCATCCATGTGATACGAGGTTTGGGCTCTCCTGTTGCCTGACACACAAAAGAGGCCACTCCTCCAGAAATCCCAATCTGATCTTCAGGAGCTTTCATGAATGTTGGCTTGCCTGGAAAAATAACCAAATCACCCCCATGAGGACGCATCATCAGATAACCAAGGAATGTGTCATGTTAACCTAAATTATAAGATAATTGGTGCTCCTACTACAAATCCAGGTTGAATGGCCTCGGCCACACAAATTCAGTGCAGACTGCAACATGACAAGCACAGTTTCTGCTTGAGTACCTTTTTTCCTGCAATGAATAGAGTCCATCTGGCTTGCCTGTAAATGAGGGCAATAGAAGGCTCCCCCCAGCCCCCTGGGCATTCATTCAGGTATATGACAATTTGGAACCATTTTTACAGTTTATTTTTTTAATGAATGGATTTTTGCAGGTTTATAACACGGTCATAGCACTGGAAATTACAGAACAGCTGACACACCAAACCTACAAAATGTATCACACGTTGACATTAGTTTTCCTGAAAGCTGTTAAGACATTCATCAAAATTAACAGATACAGTTTTAAGTATACAAATAACAACCTTCAATTTCATTTTAGATGTGGATTGACATAAAAATCCTACAGTCTAAGTATCTGGAAACCTGCACAGGCTGGGCCATGCTTGGTAAGAAACTAATCACTAAATGTGAAAGTCAGCAAAGAAACCAAAGTGACATTCAGGCCTGAAAGACTCAGCAAAAATGAAAAAAAAATTTATCATGTAACATTTTAATAATCAATAAAAGAAGTTTCATGAAAATACAGTTGTGTCTTCTGGATTTACATGACAGACTTGATGGATAAAACTAGGCATCCAGGCTGAATGTTTGTATTTTTCTTCTGCACTCGCTGTACAAGAGCATTTTACAATATATGATCTGAGGGTCAACTGGAAACACTGCTTTGTCCAAGTGAGAAGCGTTTGATGATCTCGTGTCCTTATAAAGCACTAAAACATTTAACTCCACAGAGGGAGTTAACAGAGTCCACCCACGACGTCATTCAGTGCACAGGCCACACTAAGGCCACGTTTCAAATACAATTCTGATCGACCACCTCAAAGATGAACCTGACCTACAAACGGGGCAGACACAGCTGCTGGGACGTAGAAAGGAGTGAGAGGAAAAACCTGTTCAACCCCAAGACACCAAACCAACGTCCCCAGCGGAGCTGGTGCTGGTTCTGCATCGTCACATTCTGGACACATCCACGAGTACGTCCTTGAGGGAGAGGGGGCCTTACTCTGCCCCCTGTTCCCCTCGCCTCCCCTCCCTGCCTCCAGACACTGGTGCCCAAACCCCTACAAGCAGCTCCAGGGTCACCAGAGCTTCTGCGGAGCAGATTCAGGCCCCTAACTTGGCAGAAAGCCACTTTTTTCTTCTTTTCCGAGCAGGGTAGGGAGCACAGTGGCTCTGGGCAGGACCACAAAGGGCTGGGGGGGGGGGGGGGCGGGGGGGGGCAATGGAAGATGGCACCTCTCCTCGGCAGCTGCAGGTTGGCACCTGCCACCTGAAGCTGCGGAGTGCAACTTTGCCCTTACACAGCAATCTTTGAAGACACTGCTAAAACTGTGGGACCCTCCTTAATCCCAGCTTCACCCTCTGGTTTAGCCCATGCTAACTGCTTACGCAGACCCCCACCGTCCCCACAGCGCGACACAGGGTGACTCAACACGCATGGCAGCTCGACCCAGTGACACACTCCAACTGCTGCTTTTGACAAAGCCCAGAGGCCAGGCTCTGCCCTACTCCAACCCGTGTGGACCAGACCCGGGAGACTGCTGAGGCCCGGAATGCTTCTTGCTTCACACGCACACCACCACGGTCTGTACGGGGTGCAGGTGTCAAGGTGGTGGCAGGGGGAGCTGCAGGAGGGTCTCTGTGAGGAGAGGTCAGGGCTGCCCTGTGCTGGACACAGCCAGTTCCACAATGGCCCCACAGCAGAGGACAGCCAAGCTCCTCATGGCAGTGCCTCTGTGGTCACAGGTTTAAGAAGGGGCAAAATGCCTCACGGCCGTGACGAGTGAGGTAAAAAGTGTGAGAAACAGCCCTGTGAGCACCCAGGTCAGAGGGGGACAAGGAGCTCCAGGCATGCAAGCAGAGAGTCCCCTGCAACCCACACAGACACCAGGGTGGAGCAGGTATTTCCCGATAGCCCGCAGCTGGGTGGGTATCTGGCAGCCGGCCAAGGTCAACCCGCCACAGCTTCAGAGTGAAGGACAAGGTCAGACCAGCGGGCACCACATGGAGAAGCAACCACCAGCTGAGGACACGCTTAGCAGAGAGGGGCTGGTGGCACGCCACTCCTGAGGCAGCAGGACAGCAGACCCCTTCAAAACTTGCGACATCAGATGCTCAGTGCGGACTGTGGTCATGTGCTGGAGAGCCCACCAACCGCCTACACAGACCACGGGCAGCAGGGGACACACCAACCCTGAACCCAGGAGATCTGGAGGTCACAGCTGAGACACTAAGCTGCAGCCCTGGACCTCTACTACCGCTGCTTGCTCGGCTTTATTTCCAAAAGGCCTTTGCAGACAGCGGATCCACTGAGGTCAGCACTGTCCATGCAGATGTGGATACACGCGCTCTGTCGTCAACAAGCTTCTGTGAAGGAATATCACAAATCTGACCTGACCACACAAATTCATCACATGCAGGTGTACTGAATTTTGCCATCCTTGGTGAAGGGAGCCCCGGGACTGCGCAACGAAAATAGCTCAAAATCCAGAAAACGCCTTTTAAGGCATGATGGCTGCTGTCTGCAGTCTTTGGCACACTGTCCTGACATGAACAGCAAGCAATTATTAAGTGTGCTTGCTTAACTGATGCTGATTTCACATATTTACTCATCTATAATCATGTCTATTTCTACTTAGTTTGTATTTACATATATCCGTGTTTATTCACCTCTCATCTATCCCAGTGAAATGTTAATTTACTGTTCAGGCTGCTAGTGATTGCAGTGTGATTGACTGTTTCGCTATGCAGTGTGCTGAGCTGATGTCTTGTATTGCATTTCGGAAGTTGATTTGTTCTTTTGATTTTCTGTTATTTACTCTGTGATCTTAGTAAAATAGTGTAAATTTTTCAAATTACAAATACAGCAGAATCCAAAAAACTTTCGTCCTTGAAGAATACAATGCAATTATATCTCTCACTGTACACCTACTCCCCAGCTCATACACTGAGGACTTATTTTACTTTTGTACATTTGAAAAAAAATCAATACTATTAAAAACCAGAACAAAAGGAAACTGAATGTTCACTGGCAGTAAAAGGTAAAAAACCTGCTGCCTGGTTCAGCTTGAATTTACATTGTTGTAATGAATCTTTTTCCTCTGCACATTTAATTGAGCAACACTGATTTCTGGAAACCATCTAAATCCACTGAGACTGGTCACAAAAGTATACCTGTATATAAACTGAATTCTCACACAGTCTGGGAAAGGGTATTTCTACAAAGTCATTTTAAATATTTGTATGCCCTACAGTTTTGAAATGGAAGGAACGTACTAATTAAGCAAACCTAAAATCCTGAGTCCTGGCCCCAGGACAATAGAGTCGGGCATGGGCATACATATTTTTATACTGATTAGTAACTGTTACAGCAAATCCCCAAACTTATCTCAGTGAGAGCTAACAGAAGTGCAACAGATCATCCATGAAATCTTGGTGTCTGAGGAAAATGCACATTAAGTGGACTAGACTACCTCCATACCTCCCCTCCAACCATCTCTATAACTCTACTGCCCAGAGGACGCTGCCATGGGACATATCACCAGTTACCTCCAAAGGGCAGTAGTAACGAGCACTAGGGAGGGACAGGGACAGGTGATGGTCCAAGCAGTCTTTTTTAACCTGTTTTGAGTGTTTGCACTCTTAGGGTAGCCCTAGGTACACAAGCAGAAAAAAATAAAGACGTACAGAAAATATAATATTTAACCAGTAACATAGTCCTTCTCTTTTTCCCCTCTTAAATTCAAAATGACCAGAGTCTCCATGGAAGATTATGCACACGCCAAGCTTGAAGGTAACTGTTTGTTGTTCAAACAAACTACAAATAAATAGAAGGAACTGAAATGTCTTTCGCAGTGAAATCTTGTCTTTTCCCTGATGACCTAAGGACCAGGCAAAGCTGAATATTTTTTTATTGACAGTTTAAAAAAAAAGAGCGATCATATTCCAAAGACAAATCTGTGAAATATTAGCTTGAGAGAGAACCTCCCAAGCAAGTCTTGGGTGACAGCAGGGAGAGGTGCCGGATGGCTGGGTGCCCATCACACCCACCTTCGCTTACTCCACCGGATGGAGTAACTCCTCCAGCCTGGTGTATTTCTCATTTGATAACTCCAAGTCCAAACAACTCCAGCCTCTCTCTCCCTGGCCTCTCTGCTCAGTGTCAGATTCCCAGAGCACGTTCAGTCCTCACCCTCTAAACTAATTCTTGCTCCTCACTTCGTAACCAAGTTCCCATTACACCAGGAGTGCAAATTACTGCTATCATAATTTCTATTCACTCATAAGCTTCAGGCAGGAGAACAGGAAAACTTTCACCTTCCTGGCTGAAATTTTCCCTGTTTGGTCTTTGCTCAAAACTGAATTATTCCAGAGAGCTTATGGGAACACCACAGTTCTGAGGAGGAAGACCGTGAAAAATAAGAGTATTTTCTTACAAGAGAAAGAAACAGGCTTCATCTTATTTGGCTGGGGGCTGAAAAATAACAACTTGCTCAGACATGCTCTCCATTAAGAAACTTTTTTTTTTTGGGGGGGGGGGGGGGCACCAAACAAAACATTTCAGAAGAAAAGGGCTTTCCTTTCACAGTTGATAGTGTTGAAAAAGTCACTTGCTGAGCAAGCACAGATTCCTGGATAATCCTATAAAGTGAATCACAAGGAGGGCCTCAAGGTGTGGAAGAGACGCTAGCAGAGATTTAGGCACACACAAGTCTACTTCACTATGCTGGAAAATAGCAGCACACTCACGCAGAGCCCTGGGCTAGGGTGTGTGATGCTTTCAAAAGAAATGCTCCCTGGACTTACATTTTAAGAGGCCCACAAGAACATGGGTACAGAAAGCCAGAAGGAGAAGTACAAGCAGACAAGATAGGTATGCGCTAATCAGTAAGGCTGTTGTCAGCCCTCCCCAGCAAAAGCAAACGTGATGGGTTTGCGAGGGGAACCTGAAGCCCCCAAAGGCAGAATCTCTGCTCTACTGGAGAGCCGCTGACACAGCCTTCCTGCAGGGCAGCTCAGAGCGAGAGACAGCCAACCATGAAGATGCATCTCTCTCACCCATATTTTATATATAAAACCACTGTTGTTCTCTGCTATTCTAGACAATTTGCTTGTTGTGAAGCAATCATTATAAATCAGAAAACCACCTCAGCAGCTATTTTAAAATCTGCCCTACCAAACACTTGCAGCAGAGTAGTAACGTTTCAGTTTTCTTTTTCAGGTTTTCCTTTCTTTACCAGAGCAGTTCAGAGTCACACCATCCCATGTGTTGTTTTTAGGCTATGCAGCTTCTCAGTGAACCCAAAGGACCTTCCCAGGGAGAAAAGTCTCTTTTGCCAGATTTCCTTCAAGGCCGAGGCACAGAGGTGTAGCCTCCCTCTAACTTGGCAAGGTGTCTTTTATGTGAACCACGGCCTTTGAGAAGTAACATATGATCTGCATTACCTGACTTGAATACCAGCCAGAGCCTTGAAAAATGATGCTGGGTCACGTACATTTAGCACAGATCCTTGTATTTTGCTATACATTAAACGCACATCAGTCATATAAAAGACGCTTCCTTGTAATTTTGTAAGAGCGAAAAAATTTCAAGTGGCTGAAACATAATATATGCCAACATAAATATGCTTCATATACCCAAATATTAACTTGTTTTATTTCAAAGACCCATCATTAGATGGTTTCTTAAAATAAATGGGAAAACTAAATTGAATCCTGATGCTTTTTCAGTATTTAGCACCCACATCAAATATACTTCATCCAAAAATTTTAATTCAGAAACTGGCAATCATACTGCTCCTCCTGTTCTTGTGGATGCTATTTTTCCAAAGAGTTGCACACAGGTTTGAGAAAAATGAATTATTAAACACATGTCTGCAATTAAGTGTTCTATGAACACTCACCTGCTGCGAGAGCTTTTAGAGAAAAATATCTCTGTCCTCATGCTACAAGTGCCCACTGTTCTAAATAGAAGGGCAGCCAAAAAGAAGACTGGTGTTGTAGGAGAGGGGAGCTTGTATTTTTATCTGAAAGCTATTATGACTTGGGCTAAATTAGGGTTGCAAGTAGCCTCCTTTGTGAAGGAAAAAATTACAGTTGTGATATGAGATGAACTAGATAAGGACATACAATAGGCATACATGGGTAACCTTATTGAGGTGCCTGGGCTAAGTGAATTAAAAGACGTTACTGACACAAGCAGGAAAAGATCATAACGGGAATAATTCTTGAGTCTGGAAATTACGAAATTCAGGTTTAAATCCCTGCCTTTAACCTTCCCTGTCCCATATGCCAAGGCATGACTGCGCTTCAGCTTCCACTGTAAAACTTGCCTGCTGTTCTCACATGGCTGCTGTCAGGACGAATACGCGAAAAATGATGATGTGGCTCAGTTGTTACAACACTGGGAAGAAACCAAGAATGACACAGACTTTCTCATGTTCACGACGGACTTTGAAGTGGAAATAAAGTGGTCTAGAAGACAGAGGTGGCCCATTCTTTATATAAGCAGCAGGGGTATTTACAGCAAGGGTATTTCTCTTTCTCTGTTTCCTTTATGATCTTGGATGATTGATATCTGTGCATGGATGGATGCCTGCTGGAAGGATACTCTGGTGAAACCTACATCTGCTGCAGGGCAGGAGGCAAGCCAGTGGGCTCTCCAGCTATCCTTACGTCTAATATCCTTATGTTTTCCTTTCAATATACCCACCATCGTTTAAAGGTGGTTCCTGTCCCTTTGTGATAATTAGGAATATTGTTTGGCAAAATACAATTTTTCAAACTTGCACTTTTAATTCTTGTATAATTTACAAGTAGAAAGAGCCTGTTTGAGCCTTGTAATAACATTTCTTTAGCAACAGCTTACTAAAGCATCGGTGGGTCTCGGTGATCACAATGCTAATTCATTCCTTATTTCTCCTATTTCGGTTTTATTTCACTAAGATGACAGCACTTTGTAAATGAAACTTTTGTCCTTTATTGCTTGGTGCAAGGTACTTATTAAATAAATGCAAATATACATAGTGGGGTCTTGCACGCTCAGATACATACACAATTTTCTTTTTACCAGTGAATGGATCATAACCCTTTCTCCCATCCACTTTAAAGACAGACACTTAACTGCATCCCAATCACAGAAAATGGCATTCCAAATTCAACACATTCCTCAGATCACTCTGAATTACAGGTTACCTAATGTTACCTGCACATCCTCCTCTCTTGTTTTATCATCTTATTGTTATTAGGTTTTAATGCTTAAGAGATTCCCAACAGCTAGGACAAATGATTCTGCTATTTCAATCCAATTTTAGCAGCTGAGTTTTCCAGTTTCAAGTGTGGTTGTCCGTGATAATCAAATCTACAAACATTATCTCAAAGCAAGTTGCATTTCTCCTCACCTTCATCCCCTGACTTCCATAAAGTTACTCATAGATACCTTTCAAGTTCGTACAAAATGAAACCAAATAAGGTGAATGATTAATACACAAATCTCTAAGAAGTAGATCTTTTAACATGTTCAATGACCTCTGTAACTTTCAGGGGAAAATTTACATTACAAAAATAATAAAAGCAGTCATCCAGCAGAGGCTGTGATTTTCCCTAAACACTAGCAGGAAAGAGAGTGAACTAAGATGCAAGGTACCAATTTCAGCAGGCGAGACCCACTGTGTTTTGTTTATATGTAGAAAGTTTAATTGAGGAGAATGCAAATGCAAGGGTACATGTTAGGTCAAATGTATAATTTTATCAGTATTTATAATGACTTCAGCTCAGAAACTCTTATAATCGTTGATTCCTGCTTCTTCACCATCTCGGCAAACACGTGCTGCTCACAGTTTCTAAAGGCTCTTTCCTTACCATAAGCCCAGTCTAAAGGCAAAGCCTTGGACGGGACTGAGGGGTGTCTGCAGACACACAGGTGGGAATCTTCACACCCAGACTGGCATTTTCAAGCCCTCTTTTCCTTTTTGTTACTACAGGATTTATACTTACTAAATCTGATATAAAACATGAAATAGTATTTAAGTCAAAATTGAATATTTTAAAATTTCTTCTTAAAGAAACAACTTAAAACCTCATGTGTCCTGTGTACTTCTGGCCAGGGTCTGGACGGTTATACATAAACCAACCCTGCACCAGTAGAAACTGGGTGTTCACTGTTAAATGCTGATGTTTGGAGAAACCTGCTTATTCCACAGAAATACGGGTTAAAAGCCGTTAGTTCACTCAAGTGTTAAGGCCACAATTAGTGGATATTAATAAACTACAGCAACAGCCTGTCATCATAGTACTGTACTTCAGTAAATTTCTAATTCTGTTTCTTTATGAATCATGGAAATTGTTGAAAGAGTTTAAAGGCCTAAAATTAACTGACATGGCACTGAAACAGAATTGTCTCCAGCAACCACCACACAAGGATGCTGTGCAAGTCACTCAGCGGTGCTGAACATTTTGGGTGCCGATTTATTTGTGAGAGGGTTTTAGGCAGGTAACTTAGACCTTAACACAACGGGAAGGTGGTTTCTCTTCATATCATATCTGCAGGGTGCCTACAGATTTTGCGCACAGGGTGGAAAATTTTCTCCGTTATTTTTCAAAACTGTTGTAATTGCAATGTCTTTCTCAAAGTGCCTGGCTGGCTATCAGTGTGAGCTGCTTTACATCTTAGTAAGAAAATCCCTAACTCTGGCTAATCCCTGTGCTGTGATTGACTCTTGTCCATGGGTTTTTTAAAGTTTTTTTTGTGCCAGGAAAGGGGGGAAAAAAAATGAATCAACCTCTCTACTATGACACCATCCTTATGATTGCTTCCAATAACTGAAATAACACGTAACTAGAAAAAGAAAAATATGCCAAGAAGCACAAAGCAGTCCTGCATACGACCAAAGAATACTGATTAAAAACAACGCAGAAAAACAGCCCAGAAAAACATCCTTCTAGAACCTGAGGTCGTCTTCATTTCCCCTCCTCTGCTTTTATGTTTCCCTAGAGCACCCACAGCCTGTGTGTGCAGCTTGCCACGTATCTTGGGGAAAAGCCAGACCCCTATATATGGGTTTAGCTTTTGATTCTAACTCCCCAGCGTTTATACCAAGTATTATACAGAGTAGAAAAAGAAGGGAGAGCAGAGAAGCGCTGCTCTAACTGCAGACCTTCCAGCAGCCTCACAGAACAGTTTTCTGCTTTGCTTTAATTTAAAATTGAAACCTGAAGTCAAATTTCCACCTGGTAATAGCTTAAAGGCACTTCCAATTAACTTGGTAATACACGCTTTCTGAGTTAATAAATTTTTCAGCCTCTGTTTAATACAATTAAACATTTGGGCCTTTGGCCTTAGACCTTATTTAGCTTGAGAAAGGACTGCAAGGAGACTGCCTCCAATTATCACCATTTACAGAACATTCACTTAAGGGCTTTCAAATGCATACATATACAATATTCATTTATTCATACACAAAATTCAGTACCTGAATTCAGGCCTCCTCTCTCTTGCACACAATACATACGACGGACAAGAGAATAATAATGCCAGCTACTGGGCTCTGAAATCAGTCATCACAACGCCGCCTGAGGCGGGACGTAACAGCTGTGCCTGCTCCTAGGAACTTATTTTCCTTCCAAATCTGCATTTTGTTATTTGCAAATTTCTTCAAAACTTCAAAGTTAACAAAGCGTATTGCATAGTGTAAAGAACCCGTAAGATATGCAGGACCAAGAAACAAAGACAGAACTGAAATCTTGTGCTTGAAAAAACATGAAAATTAATTTTGCCAGCATGCCTACCACATTAAACACCATATTCTTTTACACAAAAGGATTAAAAGGTTTTAATCCCTCTTTGCAAGCAGCTAGTTCTTGATTCAGCAGTTCAAAAGGCTTTGCCAAGCTCAGGTTTTTCCTCTGCTTTTAAGAATTACAAGTGAGTGTAAACCTTATTTTGTAAACAGAGAGCATAGTACAATGATTTTAATAGAACTGGGAGCCAGAGTAAGCGACCTCTTCAGAATATCTGTTACTAAAGCAAAGGCATCCCGGGCTCTCAGGAAGGGGCCTGCATTTCATTTTAATGCCACTGTACGTTGTTCTGTCCTCCTCCTAGTAATGAACCAAATTTCTGCCTCATCTACCCGGTGAGGAGGAAAACTTTCTGCTTAATGATAACGAGTGCGCTCTGGCATTCCTGTTACACCAGTGATTTTTTTTTCCTATTTGTATCAACTGTTTTATCATGCAGCAACTGTGGTACAGTCTGCAGAAAACCAAGAAATATAATTTCCACATTTAAATGTTTACTGGAGTATAAAAAATTTCAGCAGGTAGCTAGGCACCCTAGCAAAACACTCTCAAGTGAAGGGGGTGGGGTGGGGTGGGGAGTTACTTGTTTTCGCTCAGTCTTACTTGAAATTCCCCAAGAAACAGGAATATTTCCCCATTAAAAGGCTTCCTCTAAGTCAGACTCCTTGATAAGCCTAGATAGAGAGGTTCAATGCTTCTGGGAGACACCAGGCAGCATTTTTCCCCCATAACGATGTATTTTAGCAGTGGCTAAATGAAGGTACAGAGTCACACACAGCTCAAAAGCCATTTGAGCAGAGTTTCGATGCCAGGGCTACCACCTCCGCCTGGCAGCAGGACTGCGCTGGCGGAAGGCTGCTAAGCAATTCCGATCCTCCACAGCAGAAAGACAAGAACCCAAAGTGAGAGCCGAGGCCATGCTGTGCAGCGCCCAGCTGCACCCTGACCTGGTGCAATCGGTGGGGAGCTGGGGAAGCTCCGGAAGCCACTGTTTCCTGTCCATGAACTGCCCCCGAGTTTTCCCAAAATGGCTTTGTACGTATGTGGAAAACATCTGACTCCATCCAACATGAATATTGGGTGTCCGAGCCCCACAGTAAAGAGCATGCCGGGGGTTTGCAGTTTTACAGTCATGGCAAACCAGCCCTGCTCCGTGCATAAAGCAGGGCAGGCGCTTCATCCCCGGAGGTGCCCAGTCCCCTCCTCCACCCAGGGCTTTCTGGTTCAGTGAGGGCTGACTTTTAGAAAGGCAAAATTAATCGCCTTCATGGTTGCTGCATTCTTGATTTAATTTTTCTAGCATCCATTCCTTGCTGTGTTATGAATTTAACAGATAAAATGAAAAGCTCTTTTCACTTTAATAAGTTTTCTCTGTGTAGATGATCAGGTCAGCCTCTAACTGTTTCCAAACTAAACTCCTTAAATCTCCAGCTACCAGGCATGGTTCCAGATTTGATCTTTTGTGGCCTTTTACCTGCACCAACTTTTACTTGATTTCACCTGATTACGCAGAAAGTCACAAGAAATGCAGAAACCTGCGGTCCACATGGAGAAGTTACTGTTTGCCCCACTGTGAAAACTTGCTGTGGCCACCAGGTCTACCCTGAAGCCCAGAACATAATGCACTGGGACCGCAAGGTGCTGAACTTGAATCTCCAGAGTTGGCCTAGGATTTGTGTACAGGCTGGAGTACACGCTGAAGAGGAAGGGCTGCACGCAGGACCCGCAGGACCGGGGAGCCACCCCTGCGGGCGTTTCGTGCACGGGGGCCACTGGGAAACCCAGCACCACAGTTACTCTATGGGCTGCGCGGCAGTGTGCAGCTCTGAAGGGACTGAATCTGTCTAAAGCAGATATTTCTTCTATGTCGTGAATTATCTCTTTCTTCAGCATCTCTGACAGTATCTGTGTCTCTGGGAAAAGGGAAAACCAGTTAACGTCGCTGTTGCAGTAGGTATCTTGGCAAGGCAGCACATATATTCCACCAAGGAGGTAGTATTTGAGACAGTGTATTTTATCCTCACAAAGCCAGAAACACGGCCTGCTACCCAGAAACAAACTTCCCTAGTTAAAAGCACCAAAAGTATAATCCACACTGGTTTAAGGAGGAAATGTTCCTTGCTCACCACAGAGCTCTGCTGCAGTGACATCAACTCCTGCAGTACCTGATGGGACATGAGCAGACCAAAATCCAACAGAAAGTGGTGGCAGGGAGTTACAGCACATGACCAGACCCAAAGAAATGGGCATCCCCAACACAAGCTTTCCGGCTGGGTACCCTTCAGCAGCTGCCTTCCCTGTGAAGACTTTACTGCTCAGATCACACTCAGAGTCATGAGCCGCACGGGCTGGCATAGCACCTAAAGAGTAACGTTCACCAAGCTGGTATTAAGCAGGAGCTCAGTACAAAGGTTGGGAATGTCTATGAACAATGAAAAGCATCCAGTAATTACAGCTCCTGTAATTTTTCCTTTTGCATTCTCTCATGCATCTTAACTCAAGTTATTTTAGCCGTGACCTACTCACAAATAGTTCTGGATTGTCCCTCAACACAGAACTCCAGCACCTTCTTCCACGTTTCTCCTCACATCAGCAGCAAGTCCCAATTTCATGCAAGATTCACACGATCACAGAGGGTAGCCAGGAATTGTGAGTGGCTGTTCCACTGTTGACTCCTTGCCATACAATCACCAGGATAAGCCCATCAGGGGAGAATCCAGAACTGGTGATACCAGCCCTCACACTGACTTTTGCAGCCTGGAAAGATGTTTATCCCCAAATCTGAGACTCACAAATACGTGGAAGGCTGCAGGTGCCATGAGAGAGCAGTAAGGAAGTATGCTGCTTACGGAGATTTGCCATACTTAGTGTTTGCCTGCATCACTTACTTTCATTCTCACTGCTAGACAAAACTATCACATGCTATAAGCTTAAGGGACATGCACCATGCACACAGATGTCAAACCTGCAAGGTTCAGCTTGCTTTTAAGCTCTTTGTGGAGACTACACAGAATATATTTATAATAGAAAACAGATTTGTCTTTTAGAGTGCTGTGTCTAAATCTCCCTCGTCCGTCCCCGCTCTGTTGACCGAGCCCCAAGGTTCCTGGCTTCACACTCGATTTGCTGAACTAAAATCCATACCAGCAAAGAGGATGACAAGCTACCTCAGTGTGAGCTAACTGCGCTTCTCGGGTTTTACATGCATGAGAAAGAAGGCACTGTTTCCACCTCGGGGATCTGACATCCCAGTATATTTCGTGAAGGACGTACGCCAGGGTGAAACACAAATCTGTACGTGAATCTGAAGCTCGGAAGAACGGCAGCCTTCCTTACCTACTGCAAGTCAGCACATTGCTAAATCGTAACAAAGCCTAGAAAGAACAGGAAGATGAGACGAAAGAGCCTGTCCAATTATGCCTGCCTCAAGTGAATTTTATTAGTTGCTCAGGTCTATTAACGGTGAGGATAGCATACCTGTATATAGGCAAATGGATCTTGCTTAAGAATTACCCATGCAGGAATAATCCCCTGCCTATCACCAATCTTTGATTTTCATGTTACGTTTAAAAGACTGACTTGAAGGTAGGTGTCAGCCAACTCTGCTTGTGTTCTCCAAGAATAAATGTTTATCAAAGGGGGGTTCCCTCTTTGCTGAGTTGGAATTAGTTACACCAACAGGGTATCAAACGGGTTGCTGCCTGTCACCGTTATCAAAGAGGAATTTGAAATAGAAACACTAAGCAGCAGCAACCGAGCACTGGAGCCCGTCAGAGCAAGTGTGACATGGGACAGCCAAAACGCGCAGGCACAGAGGGCTGGAAGGGGCTCTCCGAAGCAGAGTCCTGTCCCTTGGCCTCGCAAGGGCTGCACTGCACAACCACTTTTGTAAATGGATCACGCACCGTCTTAACACAGGTTTGCGTTTCAGCCACACGTCTCTTACTGGAAAACTCTTCCAAATTGATGGTCACGGAAACATGAGCTGGAAAACACATTGTGGTTTTCAAAGTTATTTGTTGCCAATTATACCCACTTGCTTGTATGCTAACATGATCCTTTAGCTGAAAAGGCTTCCATTCCATCTCTGTCCCTTTTCTCTCTTGCCCCCAATGTATACCTCAGATCATTTTTACCCCCTTCTTAATAGTAGTAAAATGTTTTCTGTCTTATATATCACCCATGAGACTTCACAGACTAGAGAGCTCCTCTTAAAGAAAAAAAAAAAGATACTGCATATTGATTCTTACAAGGGTTTTCTGAATTCTGCTTCATACTCTCCATAATACTTAGTCCCATTATCAACACCATCTTATTGAAAACCAAGAAAAAGCATGCATTTGGATTTGAGCATCTTGTAGAATATAATTCATAATCTTACCATCACCTTTTCTTCTTCCCCCCCTTTTTTAAAGTTATGCAGCTGAATATAGCTTTTGTTAATTCTTCTATATAATTTAAACCGTTCAGTCTTAGTTTAATTTGTATGGTCACATCTACAATGTCCTCATGACATACCATTTCCAAGTTTCAAAAAAACTTGCAGTTCTGTTGATCATGTGCAGAAACTGTTAACAAGGCTGCTGGGAAACCTCCACTTGCACTTCCATACACAAGTGCATGTCCAGATCCATCGTTTAACCATGGTTATGGAAAGAACAAAATTTTATTTGTAACTAGCCAGAAGCCTCAAAGGCATGTTTACTGTGCAAATTAGGAACTATGCTGTAGAGTCATACAAAACGTACAATTCAGCTGTTGTTATAATATAACCTCAGATAATTAAAAGTGAGATTAAGGTAGAAAAGCAGGAGATGAACTATAAACTGGGAGAACAAGCCCACCAGCACAACAGCAGCTGCCCACATTCTCAGTGCTTCAACGGTAAAAACAAGGCTGACAATACGATTTGCAAAGTGCTGAAATCACCCACAGCACCAGTCATAATCTTAGATGCACACTTCCTTCAGCCAAGCATTTTCCCACTATTACTGGTGTTAAAGCTGGCATACGAATTAAAGGTTTGAGAAAGGATGATGACAGTATGGAAATTAATCACACATTAATTTAAAACTTCCAGCTGTCTTGGCACTGTGAAGCCATCACGTTGCCACATCCTGGAGAGAAGTGACACACCGGTCCACCACAAGGAAATACAGCCTTGTATTCCAGGTGACTGTGTCTTAAAAGCTATTAAGTATTTTCACTGAGTTGCATCAAATCACATTTCAGAGGCCAGTGTTTGAAATTCCAAGCATTAGAAAGCCCCATTCAAAGTATTATAAATTCAGCAGTGGCACTGCAGCAGACAGGGATTTATCTTTCAGACTGCTGCAATCATTATTAATAATATTACCAGCCACTTCTGTTTTGCTAATTTGGTGCTTCACCTATGAATAAGTGAACTTCATGAAATAAATTACATAGAACACTATTAGTGTTGTTCTTACTGTATTAACAGGCATCCATGTATGTAATTCATCCACAGCCGTTTCTGAGTATATCTACGCTGCACATAATGCCATTAGGCACTGATGGGCTGGCTTGCAACCAGGCACACACTTTATGGACTCCCTTCTGGATGGCAGTGCAGTTGAACCGGTTAGGAAAGCCAGCATAGAGGGACAGTAGTTCTCTAACACAGACCTAGGAACTCCAGAAAAACTCCAGAGATGCCTTTCCGATTCTTATCTCCTTCTTGGATGCAGGGATTTAGGCTCTTTTTTTCTTTCTTGGAATAATGATTCTTGAACAGATCAGTCAGAATGCTGATTGCTAAAATTAAACCAGCTTAAATTGAATGCAGGACTCTGTCACACGTTGTCAAATGTGCTACAGAAAGGGAGGAGGACAGAAACAACTTCATTGGTGCTTCATTGCTGTCCAAGTGCGAGTTTGCAGTTGCAGGGGAAACAGAAGCCTGAATTTAGGAGTTGATAGGCAGGATTAAGGAGAAATGTATATTCTTTTAGATCCCTTCTCTCTTCCAATTCTTTGCTCATCATTTTATTGATGAAACAGACTTCAGCTACTTGGGACATCTGCTCTGTAATTCCTTTTTCAGGATTCTGAAGTTTCCTTAAAATCCAGGTTTGTTGCCATTTTGGCATGATTTAAAGAGACTGAGTGTATCTAAATGACTCAGAAGTACTGCAAACCCTCTTTTTTTTTTTTTCTTTTTTTTTTTTTTAACATTGAGAAGCCCATTCCATTTATGAAAGAAACAAGGAAAATACTGCATTAGGAGTTTTAAAAGGGCCATTATCTGCAGGAAGCTGTAGCAAAGCAGTAATACTGTCACTCACTTCCTAGAACTTGCTTTTTTTCTATCCTTCTATTAACTTTCAATATAAAATCAGAGAAAATTATATTATTAACTTCTTAGCCAGTATATTCTAAGTAAATATTCGATGCTTGCAGTTGGAGTTTCAAGTTCTTCAACTTTAAGAATTTAAGAGAAGGAGACAAGTGGTTTTGTTTCTATGGGCTTTCGTTAATTATTGGTGACAAACAGCCAAGACCATGCAGCTGAGATAACTGCTCTCTGAAAGTGCACGATATCCATTGCTCCAAAGGCAGCTCAGCTCTTCCCACCCACCACCGAGTGTCCAGAACGTGCTCTGCTTGCCAAATGTGACACACTGAACCCTGATTTCCAGTGCTACAGGCTGAAAACCAGAGCAAACGTTGCAACAAGCTTGATTGTATCTCCTCCGACCTAAACAAGTGACAGCTTGTTAAAATATTCTTGTCCTAGTTACTTGAGGAAAGTGAGCGTTTTCAGATGTCTTCTGACTAGTACACCTACAAAGGATGGAAAAATACGCAATACAAATAAAAGCTGGAGCAGACCTAACCGTCTTCATGGAGCCTGGCACCACTTCTGCAACAACACAGGTAAGGAAAGGAGGAAAAGGGAAACAATTTTCTTCAACTGTTTATGGAAAAGACATTGAATCACAAAAGCGTAGTCAGGAAGGGACCTCAAGAGGTCTCCAGTCCAACCTCCTGCTTGAAGTGGGACCCTCACCAACACTAGATCGCTTGAGCAAGTGCTGTTGTCTAGCCGAGCCTTGGGAAGCTCCAAGGATGGAGAACTGACCACCTTCCTGAGCAGCCTGTTGCAGTGCTGCTCTACCCTCCAAGAGGAAAAGTCATTCCTAGTACCATCTGATCCTCTATTTCAATTATTAATAGTGAACTTCAACACAGTTTCCTCTATCTCTGCATCTCATCTCTGCTAAACTTCGTCATTTATTATGACAGCTATTGAGCAACTGGATGACTAAAGATGGCAGATACTATGACTGTATGCATGCATCAGAGCTCATGTTTAAATAAACAAAAACACTATTTTCAAACATGGCTAATCACCACATCAATAAGACTTATTAATGGGATTCCAGGACATGGTTGAATGCATGTTGCAGCAGCAGGGACTGGCTTCAACAAACACAGAGCTCCATTCCAACCGTATGTCTCAAAGATAAAAGAAAAATTGGATTGCAATCAAATGCAGTGGATTAAATAACAAAAGAAATTAAACAAATGGACAATGTTTCATTTTATACATTCTGTGCACACACACACCCCCTGCCACAGTTTTGAGCATGTCAAGAGTTTATGAATCATAGAATAATTCAGGTTGGAAGGGACTTTTGGAGGTCATCCTTTCCAAACACCCACTTAAGAGAGGGCCAACTTCAAAGTTGGGTCCAACTCTGAAGCTGGATCAGGTTGCCCAGGCTGCCATCCAGGCAAGCTTTGAGTGTTTCCAATGATGGACATCCCACAACCTCCCTGGAGCCCTGGTACAATGTTTGACCATCTTCATGGTGGGGAATGTATTTGTTTTTTTAAAAATCATTATGTATTATCACTATTTCCCATGTTCCAGCTTATATCTGTTGGCTCTCACCCTATCACCACAAACCTGCCAGAAGAGCCTGACTACTCCTGCTCTACGCCTTCCCACTGGGCAGTTGAAGACAGCAGTAAGGTCCCCCTTTAAGCCACCTCATCCTAAGGCTGAACAAACCCAGCTTCCCCAGCCTCGCCTGGTGCATCTGGCACTCTGGAGCCCCCTCACCAGCTCAATACCAGTGTACTGCATGACCATACACCAGGCCACGATGCTGCAAATCCCTACCTCATCAGAAGATCCTATTCTTTGCTACCTGCCTTAAACAGGAGGGGCTGCATTTAGGAGTCAGTCTCCCTCTCCTATCTTTCAGTTTGTGGCTCTGTGTTCATAAGCATCTACAAGCTATCTGCTGTAAGCATAAAGTATGACCATCGCTAATGAAAGATGACTTCTTACAATACCTCCAAGACCATATGAACTGTGCAGGATATCAACCTGCAAATTTATCTCCCTTACACAGAAATATTACTTGACTAGCAGCCACAGCCCTTCCAAATTAACTTCACTTACAATTATTTCAAATGTTTTCACATCTTGCAACACTAGCACAGGGAACGGCAAGCCCCTGAACAGTGTTCTTCCCAGGTACCTGGTGTTTGTCATATTCCTCACACCCCTGGCTAGACAGCCTATCTTCAAATACTTTTTTTAATCAGATTTCCACTATTTACTCCTCCCCGCATTGGTTGCGAGACAAACGGTTCTTCTGCTGTGCTTATTGACACTTATGAAGCGTACCACAAAATGCGGGGGTATCGTAACCCTTTCTGAATCATCATATGCCAGCACTCTAAAAGAAACGCAGTTCAATGGAGCTCCCTCTACACAGGACTGCTACACACACTACTAACATTAAAACACTTTCAAAGACACTTCCCACTTCCGTTTCAACACATCACCTCCATTTACATTCAGTTATTATGTTAGTCTATGTACCAAATGAATACCAGTTGCAACTTCCACTAAGTAATGAAGTAACTGAGCATTTTAGAGCCACAAACAAAAGACTGTGCCTTTTTTGGATATTCTAAACCAGCCCTTTGCTGCTACAAAAAGAGAGCTTGACATCTGAGATATAAAATGCTCAAAAGAAGGCTGTATCAGTTAATCAAAAGAAAGTGATGACTGCAACAAACTTTATCAGTTCTGACATGGCAAAATGAGAGCAGGAGACCACTATCCCAGACTGGCGATTCCATTAACTCTTTGCATTACTATATTTCTATTTATTTTTGACTGTTCATAGACTATCAATAGCCATGCAGTGAATAACAAGAGCAGCAGCAGCAGCAGCATGTAGAGCCCACTGTTGTCAAGCCCCAGTTTTCAGGAAACCACCTTTAGCAACTCCCCAGTCCGCTGAACACGACTGTGGAAGCCGGAAAAGAGCAGGTTCTGCTGCCAGCAGCAATCACAACAGACAGCTTTTTTCTCTAACCCTAAAATTACTTTAACTTTGTCCATGAGAAACTAAACTATTTAGACTCTGGCACCATCACAAGAACTTACTGCCATGGGAAATATATATTCTATACGTATTTTATATAAACAGATCTTTTTTCTTGATTCCTCAAGTGCTCTTTCACTTTCCGTTGTATCCAGCTCTTACAGACATTCCTAATTCCCACTTACACGCAGGTTCAAGAGCTAATTCATGGACACCAAGGAGTAAAGGTTCAAAACCACATTTGTTACCATCAGATCTCTTGGTATCAACAAAGCAGGTGAGCAATGAGAAGCGGTTCCTGGTTTCTCACTCTTTACACACAACACATATGATGTTCTTGTTCTGGCCAGTTTGTCAAGTAGTAGTGTTGCTGGCCTGCTAACCTCAGCATGGGGGAGATTCGAGAGAAACATCTGGAGGAGGATACACTGGCACAGGTAGTAAAACAGCACCAACAAAACAAAAACATCACTCCATTTTTTCTCCCCGCCTTCAGAGAAACTGCATTTAATGGTCAGGGCTCTAAACTTCTCCCTGAAGAGGCTGAACTATTCCTACCTATCAACTTGATAAAGCCACTTTGATTATACTTTGCACGGCATAAGGGGAAAGCTTAGCACTTTGTGCACACGGAGCACCAGAACAATGAACCCTTTATGGAGGTCTGCGTACAAGTCACCAGATAATGGTTAGACTGACAAGGACTCAAGTCTCAGCACTGACAAGAGAAACTGTCAAAGTGTAACCATCAACTGTGCTCACAACACTGATTTTCTCCCAATAGTTCTGAGATCCCCAAATGGTAACAAGAGGCAGACTTAATGAAATCTATCATTTGCTGGAAGGGTCCTCCTTGATTAGCCATCCATCAGGGTGTACAGACATTGGAATTTGCTGTCCTCTCACAATGGCTAACTACTTGCTCCTTGGAAGATGGAAGGGGCTTTGCAGAGACAGAAGTGCCCATCTGCAATCTCTAGGTAATAACCTACACGCTGGAGAAGGACATAGGTACCTTGCTTGCCTGGATCCCTAAGACAACCTGCTTTTTGTGGTGCAAGTGAAGGGGTTATTAAATCTTTCAGGTGGAGAGAAATGTTACCGAGACTAGCAGAGCAGCTAAGGTTTATCCTCTTTGAAGCTGAGCCTGGGAGCTCAGACTGAGAACCAGCTGGCTGGAGAGGGAGCTGATGAATGTGTTCAGGCTGAGCAAATCCTTTTAGTCTAGTGCTTAAACACCTAGGACACGGCACAAGAAAGGGTCTTTCTCACCTGCTGCATCCTCCTGGAGGAGGAATGAGCAACTGTCAAGAAATATGCCCTCTCAAAAGAAAAATATTAACTGTAGAAGAAGCATAATAGCTTCACTGGAAGGCAGGGAAATGAGGGAGCCTGTTCCTAGCCGTACTCCTCCATGGCAATTCAAGCCCTGCACCGAGGAAGCTTCTACCCTGACAAGTCATTCCATCTAGTTTTAAGGTCAGCCGCTCGAGACAGAAAGCCTACCCACAGTATGCAGCTAAATACAGTAACTAAGATCCATTAGTTGAAGAGCACGTCGCAGCAAGGCAGCAGGCTCTGCAGGTGGGAGGGATGAGGAGAAGACAGGCTGGGCCCGCTGCCCCTCCTGCATCTCTGGGGAGGAGGGAGCAGGCGGTATACTGGGTGCAGTAGCAACCCCAGACAGGTAACACAGTATGGTCTATTACCTGTATATACATAGAAGAGAACAACAGCTCAAGGTGCAGCAACCAAGGTGCATTAGTTGTATAATCCTCTGAATTATTTCCTATCAAGTCCGTGGTTATCTATTTTCCCTGTGTTTCTAATGGAATTCAGCATCCCCAACAGTGAATTGCATCATGTTGGACTGCAAGCGGACACACTGTTTTCAGGAATACTACTAGGAACTGTCAGAAACACTGCTTAGTGTTGGAAACCTTGGCTACTCTGAGAAGGCGAATGAGCAGAACAAAAAACACCCAACAACTTCTCCAGCTACGCGGGAGACAGCTCATGTGAACAGTGGGTGAAGCTACCGGAGGGGAGACTTTCACAGAGAGTCTAAGCAGTCAGGAAAGGCTGGATGAGAATGGAGGAAAACAAGGTGACAACAATAACAAAATGAAGTTTATCTTGCTTAGGAAGGAAAGAAGGAACAGTGGCAGCAGGGAGGGGGAGAACATGAGAACAGCTTCAGGGATCTGGAAGGAAACTGCAAGATGAAAAGGAATGTATTTTTTTTGTGTGTCATGCGAATGGTCAAGAATTCATAGTCACAAAACTGCTGAAAGAGAGTTTAAGGTTAGGGTGTTTGGGGTAAATTCCTATACCATACTCCCATGGTATAAACGTACTGACAGTTAAAACACTGGAACAGCTTGCTGAGGAAATGGTGGGTTCTTCTCTCACCAGAAGTTTTTAAGAACATGCTAGACAAACATCTGTTGTGAACAGCTTAGAGCAATCCTGTCTGAGTAGAGAAAGGAGGGACAAAATTCCCTTCCGCCACTGTTTGCTACAAGTAGAAGTCTTCTATCCCTTTTCAAAGTTCAAGAACCCTAGTTTTATTTCAAATTTTGCAGAAAAGTTTAGTCATGGTCACAGCTGTAACCTCTGGACTGCAATGTCCCTGCAGGAGGACAGCAAGACGGGCAAACTAAAGCTTCTGCAGCTACAGTGCTGCTAGGTACTCCTGTGTCCCTTTGCTCCATGGGGATGAAGATATTTGGCACTGACGAATGATGCCCTCATGTTGTCAAGTATTCCTTTAATGTAGACACATTTTACCTGCTCCAGAAGATGACAGAGCCCCAGCCTGGAGCCAAGCGAGCTTGCAGAGCCCTCCGAGCTGCCCCACGTGCTTGGCAATGCCCCTTGCAAAGCGCAGTCCTGCTTTGAGCACGTTGGCACATCTGCAGGCAGCCTGCCTCCCGCTGTATACTTAACCAGACTGCAGCCAAAACAACCTCAGATTTATACTAGATCATAGGAACGGTTTATGAATTCATAGCACTGTATCAGACTACTAAATCTATAAACTATGCAGGTAAAACCCCTGAGCAGCATAAGAGATTATTGGGCTGGGGGAAAAAAATTTCTAATGCAAGGAATCATAGGAAGGCTTCCCTGTATTTTAAAAATAAGCATTTAAAACAGTAATATTTTGGACCACTCATTTACTGATTATCTTAATTCTAAAGTATGCATCACTTTAACTTAAAACCAGCAATAGCTTAACCCTTTCAGGCCTAGTAATGGATTTTCCACAAGCTTACCACTACTGTTGTTTTTTAATACTCTTGTGTTCAACAGAGGAGCTACTGAAAAGGAAAAAGGTCCTGCTTTCAAGACATTTAGAATGAAATTTTGGCACAGACAAACTTTGTTTAGGTGTATGTTACATGTCTCAAAGACATTCATAGCACCGCAGGTCTCAAACTTTTGTTGTTGTTTGGTTGATTTATCGGTTAAACAATCATGGAAAGCTGTATGAAAGAAATACATTTCTGAACAGCAGTTAAAACGAATCCATTTTAAACCAGACAGCAGGAAAACAAAAACAAAACCCACAAAACGCCCCCAAAAAAACTTGACTCCCCTAGCAATTCCTTCTGTTTGAACCCCAGCAGCATTATTTCCTACCCAATCAGCGTGGCATGCTACACAAAATGGTGCTGGCCTCTCACGCTGCTGCAGAGAAAGGGAAAAACGTTTGATTAAGTCTTCTTAACCATTGCGGTGGCCATCGACATGTGAAGAACTCCGTCCATAGGAACTAACGGCGCCCACATTATTGCTTGTTTTTAAGGCTGCTGCGGCATAATCTCAGTCTCCGGATTGATTTGAGTTTGCCTTGAACTTGGGTACTTTGACCTGGATGAGCCAAGGGCAGCTTCCCATGACAGCAAGCAGCAAAGGCTTGTCATCTGCAGCTGCCAGGACACGACTCCCTCCCACTCACGCCTAAGGGTTCCCTCTCACGGTCCTCGAGTCCTCCACAAAAGGCAGAGCAGCACCTGCTTTTTGTGATTTTGTCAGAGTGGCCATTTTCTCTGAGCGGTATTTTCACGAGGCTGACTCTGCACCTGTTTGCTACTTGGTGACACTCCCAGTACAACCTGGATCTATTTAATTTTTAGCACAGCAAAAACACCAACGCTGTCATGCCCTGAAGTTCTGACCTGAGACTAGAGCCTATTATTCAATCAGGAAAAGAGGGCAAGCACGAGGATAGCCAGTTCTCCAAGATGGAACTAAATCAGAATTGTAACAAAATAGGGTTGGGTTTTTTTTTTCCATGTAAGAATCCATGGTAACAAACCCGCATAAATGGTCAGCGAAGGCAGATGAAAGTCAGCGTTGTCTAATTTAAGTTAATGCATTTTGTAGGGAATAATTTTAACCAATCATACACTTTTCTGGATTCTAAATTAACTGTAACCACTCGGGAAGGCACTGGACATAACTACCTAAGTAGATGTTTTCAGTGAGCTGCTCAGTGCAGGCAGAGTCATAAAAGGAAACTAAACATTAGGAAGTGCATAGAAAAGGGTACGGAACAATACAAAAATACACTATTGTAAAAAGGCAAGAGAATTTCTCAAGCAAAATAATCTAATACCCGCATCAACCGTGACTTTGCCCTTGGACAACGGGGTTGAAAAAACTATAGAGAACTGTCTCTGAGAAAAGACTGAGCTGGTTGCTCCTATTTCATACTTGCAAGAGAACAGTAGTTCAACTGAATGTAAAAGTGATAAATTCAAACCAGCAAGTCTTTTGTTTTAATAGCCACACAACAGATAATTAACCTCTAGTCAGCAAGGTGCCCCAGAGCAGCAGCAGAGGCAAGAGACTTGGAGAATCCCCTTACAGGACAACGGCTTAGGGCAGAAATGGCATTAATCAATGACCTCACTGTACTCTATACTATAATAGATGCATATTAATATTCATAGATTTTTAGGACTGAATGGCCCACTCTATCATCCAGTCTGAACTCCCTTCTGACATAGGAAGTGTTTTAGCCAGCTCCTTCAGCCTCTGGTCCTTGTTAGACTTTTCTCTGCTAGGTCAAAAGAGGCTGCTTTATACGAACTAGCTCCACATTGTAATACAGAGACTGTAAGGAGGGTGTAATGCAAATTTTGGCTCAGCAAGATCTGGTGATAAAGTACTGAGCTGAGATCTGAGTGTCAGGAATTAAATAAACCCTACAGTTGTGTCAATCCAAGAGGCAGGAAATGGAAAACGCTCTCCGAGTGCCCACAGTAGGTCAGGAAATCACATTCTTGGTCCTTCAACCAGACCCCTCATTTCAGGCTGCACTTTCATGAGGCCACCCACAAATGCAGTGTGGGGCTTTTCATGATGCAAGTCAGCAATATTTTTATGTTACAGATGATGGAATCACACCACCCCCCATTAGCTAATGCTTTTGGAATGGCAGTATGTTCAAGCCATGGTACGTTTCAATCAATTCTGGACTCAGGAAACAAACAAAAACTTAAAAAAAAATTATTCTCACCTCTTTGACACCGAAAGAAAAAAAGGAGGATTTGTATTCCTAATTTTAACAGGGTTCAGCCTTTGGTGACCCCTTCCTGGAAAAGGTTAATTCTCATGAACTGCATAGCTTAAATATGGCTCAATACAGCATTAAGATCCACCCAAAAGGGATCCTTTCATAAAATAAGAACCAAAAACTTAGTATTTTATTTTTTAAAAGTATCTAGTTTCCAACGGTTTCTATATGATTATGAGTTTTATGGAAATGAAGAGTAGCAATTCCTACTCTGATGCACTTCCTTCACACTGACACCTCTGTGGCAGAAACTGTTAAAAAAAAAGTCTGCTTCCCTGTTTAGGAGCTAAGCAGCGACTGAAGCCCCTCCAGTGAACTCCGGGGAGGGAGGGAAGAGAGAGGGAGACTCATTCCTGTATCACACCCCAGAGCTGCGCAGAATCCGCGCCTGCTCCACCACCTCTACCCCTGCGCCCAGCAGCGGTGGGAAACACACGCTGGGACATCCAGCACTTTTACACCTCTTAGTCAAGAACAAAAGCAGCCACATTTGCATTTGTCAAAGCAAATTTCCTGCCAAAGCAGCAGGAACTGCATCCTCAGATATTAACGACAGCTGACATAAATAGAGAAAAACAGTATAGTGCTTTAAAATACTGATCTAAAAGTGCCTGTTCTATAGGTCTGCCTGCCATTTCCTGAGCCAAAGCAGGGAAAACCCCACTGGACTCAGACAGGACACAAGCCCAGTAAAAGCACTTGGTGACTACAATGTACAACCAAGCAAGTTATTGCACCGCTGCACTTGTTTCCCTAAACAATAGTCTTGTCAATGAAAAAACTAAGTTTCAACAAGCACAGGCAAAATTCAGTTCAGAGGAGCCTGGAACAGATCAGGTCTGATCTCCAAAGTGGCAGCTGAGTCCTGCTCATCAGGGCCCACCGCGCAGGAAAAGCCCCCTCCTCTTCACTCTGCTGCCTCTGAAATGCTGAACTTTCTCTCCAGCTCATTAAACAATGTTGTGAGGAAAGGGCTGCAGCGCATGTGCCAGTTCAGGAATATATTACCAGTACTGGAATCCATTTTAATAAACACCAACCACCTGCCCCCAGAATTACAGATGCACTCAGAAATGCAGTTCAAGTTAAACGGTAACCACTTAGGCCGGAGATCCATGGCGTGGAGGAGATCAGGCTTGGCACTGTGGAGGGATAAAGGAGCAAACACCGGCAACACCGAACACTGGGGTTCCTACAGAAGCTGCAGGCTGGACTAGCTGAAGTATTTAAATAAATACGTATAGGATATGTGCATCACGAAGTGGAGTTTGCGCCTTATGTGGAGAGATCCTGCGTATGAAACTTGTGTCCTCCTTCAGGAGATCTCATTGGGCTTGCTGATTTTTCTCCTACTGCTGTTGTGCAATGAAGGAGTTCATCAATACGGGAAAGAAAAGCTTCAGTCCTGGAGGCAGCATAAGCAGAAACCCTTGACAGCATTAGGAAGTCTATAAATCCCATACTTTCCTAGCCAGAGCCTTCCATTACTTTTTTCTGTTTCATTCGTTATAGTAAAAAATGTTGAGGTTTAATCTCTGAGCATTCACTTCTCTGTTTAAGCTCCATACAGAGTCTCCTAAGGCTACAAGGGGGGAAAAAAAAAGGATCCTTGCATTTGTGACAGATACTGGGCAGTTTCTTCAATGCTGGCAGAAGTCAGCACAGACAGGCAAGATGCTGCTGCTGCTCCAACAGAGCCAGCACGAGTCTGCACCCGGGACCCACAGGACTAGAGCCTGGCACCTGCGCAGGGACTCTCCTTCCTCCTCAGAAAACACCAAGGCTTTAGGAAGGGGCTAGGGAGAGTCAGCTTAGGTTCCTGAGCAGGACCTCTGCACAACTGAATCAAACTAACAAACCCTAAGATGCCATGAAAGTCCACAAACTATTTAAACTATGTCCACCAACAAGAAAGCTGGCATCATTTTAAGGGGAAAAGACAGCAGGTAGAGTCCGTTCAATAGCAACACTCCTAAAGTCAGCAATCCACAGTGCATTTTACCCATGCATTATCATGGATTATCAACAGTTTGGTGAGCTTTCTCCTGCCTTGGACAAGTCCACAGCAAATGGGGGCTCTGTTAAGAGAGATCAAGTACGCAGAATAGAGACGGCTTCACCTGCTCGTGCTACTCCAGTGGGCAGGAAGCAGGCAACCATGCTCCCCCAGGAAGCTCTGTTTGCTTGTTCAAAGGGGCAACAAGCATGTCCTGGTTTACACAGAGGGCAGAAGTAGTTAGTACAGGACATATTCAGCAAGACTTTCCAATAAAAACCCTTTACCAGTAGAAACAGGGCTTTTGCAACTGACTCTGGTAGCCAAACCTTTTTTTAAAAAAAACACAAGAGTTTCAACCTGTGTAGAGCTCTAGACTATATTAATAGCATGAAACATTCATTCAAAAAAGAAAAATATATTTTATACGGAAGGAATAATATTCTATGTACACTCATTGCATGTGCTGGATGTGCTTTAAAAGTATAATTCTGCCATACTGATTCTTTTTACAGCCACTAAATAACTTGTTTCAGGCTGAGATGTGCTGTGCTCAGTTTCAGCACACGACACATTACAGACAGGTCATAAACATGCCCAAACCCCCAATTTCTGCAATCGTAGAGCGGATTTGGTAGTCCCTTCATTTCCCATCTCCACTGCTTTCTCCCTCCCCATCAAGCACACTTTACAGCTGAGCTCCATCACAACCCACCAGCAGACTTGTCCCAGTCCTACTCTCTGCAACATCTTTACAGCCATGTTCAGCAATGCAAGCAGCCCACACCAGGGCTCTCCAGGCTGGAGAAGTCAGGGTGATGGGTCCAACTGCCATTTCCCAACAGCCCAAGCCACCAGCGGTATTTCTGGAAAACCAACAGCCTCTGTCTCACAAGCGAGCAACAGTAACTTGGGTTGAAGAACCTGCAGGAGAAAACTTAAAAACATGGACCAAGGACAGATCCTCTGGAAAGGACAAAATTTAAGGCCAATCATCCAAGCTAATTCCTTTTAGCTGACTTTATCTTCACATATGCACTTGTTGCACAAAGCCGTAACAGAAGTTGCCAGAACAAGCCTACGCTGGACTCCAGTGCAGGACCAGGGAGACCCAGCTGCCGCTTCTGAGCGACCTCCACCACCTCCCAAAGCACAGCCCCCTGCAGAAACCAGAGACCAGTAAAGGTGACACCCCGGGGCTCAGAAGGGAATCAGATATTTAGCAAGATTACGCTATCTGCTAATCTGATTAGCCCCAGAGACTGCAGATAAACATAACAAAGAACAGCCGGACACCAGCTGTAAAACCCATCCAGTCAAGCAAATAACACAGCTGCCCAGAAAAGCTCAGCATCTGGGACCTGTCGCACGCAATGCTTTTAGGGAAATGACAGATTCGCTGCTCTCACGTTAGACATGGGAAAATGTGTTAATCTGTTTACCTTAAATGGATTTAACCTCACTCTGAAAAAGAGAGGACTGACACAGATACGTAGGGCCAAGACACGCTCCAGCAGCAAAGCGCAATGAATGGGAGGCGGCAATCCTTGACACCATTTACACAGGCTCGAAGGATCAGGCATGACACAGGTCAAACAAGAAGCGTTAAGAGATTAAACAAGCACATTTATAATTAGGTGTAATGTTGATTGTCTTCTGCCCCTGAAATGATAATCAGCTCCCACATCTAATCATTGCAGCCACCTGAGCTTCAGGCTGATGCTGACCTTCTCCACAGCCAGCCCCTTCCCAGCGTAGGCAACACGCGCAGGGCTGGGGGCTTGGACTGGGGCGTGGATGTAGGGAGGAGGGATTTAAAAAGGAAAAAAAAAATCTTTATATATATATATATATAAAGGAAAAAAAATATATAAAATATATTAGCAGAGAATGAGCAGAGAATCTACCATGCCTTCCTAAGAGGGAATGGGCTGCTGAAAGGAGACAAAAAGCCACCCAACTCACTCGCCATACACTGGCTGCTACTTTTGCCAGTGCAGGAGGGAAGGCGAGGGCATTATTTCATGCGTCCACTCGACATTTTTAAACACAGGAAAAACAAGAGCAACTTTCTCAAGGACTGCATTGATCACTGCCTGCCAATTACAGAAACAAAACTGATCAGTCAGGAGGACACAAGTGGCACCCCGACTCAGCCGACCACCGCCGCAGAAGCACAGGCGTGTGCTCTTTGAAGCGTCCCTTCAGATCAACAGGCGTTATGGATGTGTAGGAGCACGTCTAGAGCTCTCCAGCGACTCTGTGGTAAAGCGCTCCCCTCCCTTCCTAATTAGCAAACACTGCAGCAACCTCAGCCTTCCCCACAGCTCTCACTTGAACTTTTGACTATCACATCAGATTATGTTTTTTTCCAAATTCGCTCCAAGATTCTCCAAGACTGAATTCTTACAAACATTCATCTATGCTGAGAGAATCAGCTCGTCTCCCTCCGCTCAACAGGAAAGAAGAAAACCTTGATTTCAGGGTGACTCAAATGAGAGCAGAAATAAACTGGGGCCACCATCAGAAGCAAGGTCAGCCCAATGGTATCACCATGAAACCTGGCACCAGCAGCCAGGACAAGGCACAGGATCGCCGAAGACAAGGATGCCCAAGGGGCACCAGAAGCTCAACACTCAGCCCATTATTTCACAAAGTTTTTGGGATGCAGGACAAGAAACAACAGTGTGTGTGGCCAGCTCAGGAACATGGATATCCCAACAGCATTGGGGGCTAACTCTGGAAAGCAGCTATCACTTGAAAGCAGAGAGAGGAGGAGTTGAGGTCTAGCAGAGTTCAGAACAACAGGGACACCCAAAGGGAAAAGATAAAACAGTTCTAAAGAAATTGTCTAAAATATGCATTTTCTATTTTTATGGCAAACATGACTAGTTACTAGTATTCAAATGCAATTATGTAGAGGCTGATCTATAAATAATGCAAAGCCCAGAAAGGAGAGATCAACGCTCATTTACAGCATACCGCATGCTGTACTAGTAATGTTATGCACCAGCTTTTGCCACCCCAATAAAAAAGGAGATATGGTCAAAAAGCTGAGAAAGAAGAGAACAATCTCCCCCATTCCCCCTCCAAAAAGGAAGATGACATCTAAACCAAGGTAAAATTTAAGGTAGTTCTATTCTGTACTACTTTCGTAGATAGAACGCTTTATTTCCACGTTTCCAACTCACCTGCTATTTTCGCACATGTGTTTCCAGAAACTGCAAACAAGGTATCAGGGAAATACATCGCCTCTCACCCTGCTGCAATGTGTTCTGAGTAGATGCCATACAGAAGCTCACAGCATCAAAAAAAGTTGTTTCCCAAATTTCTTATGTAAAGTGTCTTAGTCCATTGCACAAAGGATTGAATAATTTAAGTTGGAATTCAGCTACTCTAACCTCCTGCTCAGAGAAACACTAACTTTAAAGTAGTGTTTAAAGTTTAAAGCAGGTAGCTCAGGACCTTGTCCTGCTGAGCTTTGAGTATCTCCACACATGAAGACCCCCAAACCTCTCTTGTCCCCTGTTCCAAGTGGGCACCACTCTCACCATCAGAAAGTTTCCCTGTATAACCAATTGTATCACCCTGGTTGCAACCTGTGATTTTTGACTCTTGTTTTTCAGTGCGCACCTCTAGGAGGAGAAGCATTTCCATTTTCCCCCAAAAGACTTCTACTTCTTGATTGCAACTACTGAATTCTAAAACAGTTCTTTGATTTAATTTTTTGTTTAATTTATTCATCTAATATCCTTACAGCAACAGTACCTTCCCACACATCCTCTCTGCACAATCAGATTTATGCCATTTACATTGAAAACTAAGGTCTTTTTTCCCTACTTATAGCTCAGTTAGCTTTGTTATAATGCAGTTTATAAAATTACATTTAATGGAGAAGGGAGCAGGGAATTTGTTTATTTCTGAACTGTGATGGCTAATGGATGGGGTGGGAATAATGACAGGATATATATTATGTTATGGTCGAACAATACAAGGAGAGAATGCATGACCTGATCATTTTTATCCTTCATTAAATGGTTTATTGAGCTGCTTTTTTCTCCATATCAGCTTTTAAAACAGAAAAAGCATAGCAAAAAATAACATATTACTTCAAATTGCAGGATTAGTCTTAATTAAAGCAAAAATTACTCATCTGTTTCTTAAATTCATTAGCAATAGCTGAAAACATATAAAAAAATAAGCAAATCAGCATAAGGAGACTAACTGTAACTAGCCATGGTAACTACCTTCCTCCATAAACGCTGAGGCATTTTAATTCCCATGTCTGGAAGGACAAATAAAGTCTGCACCACGCTAAGCATCCTTGCCAAGTCCTTCCTCCTCCCTGCGAGCCAAAAGCAGAGTGGGAAGCAGAATCCAAACCTGCCCGCACGCCCAGCTGGAGCAGCGTCACCAGAGCTACATCTGCTTTTAGAGGCTCTTCTTGGCTTTTCCAAGAAGAAAATGGGTCCGTACAGAGCAGGACCACTTGAACTGCTATTCCTGGTTTTGATTTACTAACTTCAAGGAAGAAAATAGATGGGCTACCAATGGTTTCATTTGTCTTTGAGACAAGGTGTTGTAATATGCCGTGGGCATGTGCCTGGAGCCCCGTCTGAGGAAAGAGCAACAAGGGAAGAAGTTCCCAAGGACACAAGGAGAAAGGTATGCCACCGTGCCATCCACCGCAAGGGGAATCCCAACTAAAATGGAACAGCTTCTGAGGCTGACGGGTTGAACCAACCTCTTTGGAAAGTCACCAACGCGTAAAAATCCACAGGAAACAAAAAGGTTTGCAGATTAAGTTGAGACCCAACCTATACGGCATGCAAACTGTCTCCAGTGTAAAGCAACACATGACTGAAATAGGGAGATAAGGAAGGAACGGGAAGGAAACCGGATTAGGGCCCTGGCCTGATGCTTGAACATTTTCATTTCCTGTAGGGAAAATAACTGATACTGGCCAGCATTAACTGATAACAGGCTGGCTATTACGGGTTTATGGAGGTTTCAAGAGAACTTTGATCCAGATCACACATCCCATTAACAGAGACAATAAATTACTCTCACTTTCCATGACACAACGCACAGAAACACAGCTCACATGTACAAATGAGACAGAGCTCCTTAATGAGTCAGAGTGCTAAAACATTAGCAATACATCAAAAACACGCAAGTTCGCATGCAACAACTACAAAAGAGCAAAAATGAATACTACTGAAAGAACATGCATTTAGTTTTGCAGAAACCACCAAAAGGGAGAGTTTCTTCCCTAAGAAGCTCCCCTATACTCAAGTTTCTTCTCTTTCTGCCAAGTATGTTCGTATGGCAACTGAAAACACATTTGTGGCACTTGATTTCAAAAGTCCGTATACTTAAAGAAAAATTTTCCCTAGAAAGTGCTTTGATAAAAGTCCTTTTCTGTGGTTTAAGCAAGAACACCACTAGTCAAAGTAAAAACATGGAGCTGGCTGATGGGCAAAGCATCAGCACTTTGAAGCACTGCAGAGGTCACATCGTGGCAGAGAAATCCTGCTCCATAAGCTTTGATGTAGAGCAGCTCACAGAGGTATCTTCGTTATTTCACTGAAGTGCATTGCTGCTGAAGCCTCTTTCTTATCCAGTGTTAAATAAGCTGTTATTGTTCTTTTAATATTAAGAAAAGAAAAGATTAGTTTCTCTGTCAGCATTTCAGACAAACACGCAACAGGCAATACGGAAGGCCCTATGAGGGTCTAAATTGAGTTTGTCTTCATTAGTACATCAGTGACTTCCAAACAAAAAACCCAGTCAAACACAGCATAAATTCAGCTTGAACTCACGCCTGCCACAGCACTAGCACAAAGCTGGGGTAAAAAACCCAGCATTCAGAGATCAGGTAAAGAGGTGGAGGTGCAGAAGCTCACCTTTCCACTCCACCTCCTTTTGCTTTTGACTTAAAAAGGCTTTCTCTTTATAATGTAAATGATGTAATTTATACCTGCAGAAACACACACTGGAGTGTTTCTTTACCTGTCTCTCTAATGAAGGTTAAATATTGGAGAGAAAGTCTTGGTTTGGTTTTAAAATACTGTGGAGATCCCCATAAAACAATTTCTGAAGGAAGCCACTGCAGTGGTTTGAATACTCTGAATGCCGAGAGTCGAGAAGGAAGAACATCTGCACACATTTTTATGGTCCACTCAAACCTTAAGTGCTTTCAAACATACAGCAGCTACAACACTGCTTTAGATTTAAAAGACACACACAAGTCTATAAAGAGACCACATCATGATCTTCTCAATTTATCTAAAATTTCCTCCACTTATATTTACCTCATCCAGTTCCAGCAACAACCCCTTCGATTCCCCAGTCTCCTCCACCCTTCCTTGAGAGCAAGAACAGTCAGAGAGCTAAAATCCGACCAAAACCTGGAATAACTGTTTGAAACGAGTGAATTTGCTCTACCCCCACCTGGCTGCCAGCACAGAGCCCTCAAACACCACCTGCCCAAACCAGCCAGATTTCCCCCCTGCCTTAAACTCTTCCAGCTCATTCATGATTTTGTTCTTTTTCACTGAACTTGTACAGCTGCAAACGCACTCTTATAATGTGATGCCCGAAACAAGAACACGAGAATTTTCTTGAATCATGGAGGAAGTTGGTGGGGGAGCGCGACCGGCACCAGCTGCCCATCAGCATTCAGGGCGCGCAGCTGCTCTCGGTGGCATCCCTGGAATTCAGCTTGGCTGGGGAAAAAACAACCGCCACTGCTTTTTTTCTGAAATTTCACCTAACCACTGTAACGTGCCTGTGTAGTTCTGCCCAAATTCTTACATGTTTTTTAATCACTTCAGTGAAACAGTTAAAGCTCAAGGTTTATTTTGCGGGAGTGCCCTCGTTTGCACCGTTCCCTTTGTTGCCATCTGTCAGGCTTCCTCATTGAAGCTTCTTACAGGGAAAACATCAGTAATGGCAAAACAGCAGGAATTTAGGCAGCCAGCCACTCCTTCCTCCCTTAAAAGGTTTGTGTCTGCATAATCTTAATAGGGATCCCTTTTTGCTCCGACACAGACACTGAGCACAGTATCAGCCACATCCAGATGGTGCCAGTACTTCAATACTCCGTTTTATGTTTTTTCCTCTAACCAGTGCAAGGCCTCTTCATTTTCCACTTCCTTCTCATCACCCACCCAGATATCCCACGGCTGAGGCAAGAACATGCAATACAGTGCCACGAGCCCAGCTGTTAAAGCAGAACGCCCCAAATCATACGGGATTGCAACGAGCGCCCTGTCCTCATGCACGCACACAAACATTAACAGACTCACAAATTCCCCTGGCTGCTCATACACATGCTCAGGAGAAAATAAAGGAATTAAGGACATGTGTTATCTCAGTTTCTCCTCTGACTCAGTATCAGGAAGGGCCCCTGCCTCCCCCTCCACATTTCAAAGCCAGTCCTGCAGACAAGCCTCACAAACCACTTCAGCACAGTCCACCACAGCTCTCACGGGACCTTTTTCCTCTTTTTTTTTTTTAAGGATGGAAAGACTTTATGAGTAGGACTGCCTGCGTTATGTGTTTTCTGAAGTACTAAGCACTTCACTTGAGCTATGAATCATCAACAGTGACAGTAGCAGAAACATCTTGTCATAAGCAATGAAGAAACTTCAAATTAAGTATCCCACCAAATAATTTACACAGATTGCCGATCCACAGTCAAGAGGACTTGCTTATAAAAATCATTTATCATTTAAAAATGATTGCAGGGACAAAATATAACTCCCCAAAGAACTTCAAAAATGTTAAATCACAAGAAGCAAAGAGAGAGGAGGGAGGTGAAGACCGGAGACCAGCATGTCTTAAGCACCTCTTGGAGCTCAAAAATGCAAACATTTCTCGCATACCTGTAAGGTGATCCATCTGCAAACATGTTGAGAAAAGGTATTTAAATTTCCCCAGGCAGATGCAGCTTTTCCCTCCTATTCACCCTTTCTGCAGCTTAAAAACTTGAGGCTCACAGCCCAGTCTCAATCTCTCCATATTTTTTATCAAGTCTCAGAACAGAAAGCGGCTTCATTGTTCGTACGAGGGATTTGTAATATGTGCCTCAGCATTAACATTCACACGATGGCACGCACTAGAGACCATGTGGAACTTTTCATAATCTGAAAAGTTACGTCCCTTTAGTATATGCTTTCATGATGTAACTACAGTGGCACCATCTTCTGCATTTAGGTTACATTTTATCACTTTCCTTTAAAAGTTACTCCCTCTATAGATTTGCTCCCCTTTCACAATTAGGGGTATCTCCATGCCTTCTGGAATTCAAACCTCTGGGACACCAAAAACTGCTTTAACCATGAGATTTTTTCCTCCCAGAGTCCTGTGTCCCGTTCATTACACTCCTTCCAGCTTCTTCAGCAAGGAAAACTGGCAAATTCACAGCACCAGTCCTTCCCTGCACACAGACCATTCCTTCCCAAAGCCCTTCTGTATCATGCACTGAATGAAACAGGTACTATACACACAAAGGAGCTGCTACCACATACTTGGAGTCCTCCAATCGCTCAAAAAACACAATGAAGCTTGAAATGTGTTTGTTTCCTTGACTTCACTGTAGCCAGCTTACACACATACCCAGGCTACGTATTCTGCACCATTAAAAGTAACTTTCTATACTCATACTATCTTGCTGCCTCTAGCTATAACCCAAAACCAGAAGTTCATGTGCTGACTATTTCAGACCCAATAAAAGTATTCCTCTGGTTTCTGAGCCCTTTCACCTGCTTTCAAACATCTCTGCACGGAATGGACGTCTCGGTGCTGCTGGGCCTGGCCCCATCATCTCCTGGGAAAAAACAATCCTACCCATCTATGGTCCTGGAACTTGAGTCCTTGTAAAAATGTTGTGTCTTGGGAGAAATTTTATTTGTTATTCACTATCCAAAAGAAGTAATTTCCTTTTCTAGTAACACATCCAGGTGCAGCAGGCGCTAAAAGGCAGCAGAATAAATTATTTTAGGCATGTGCATATGCATGCAGACTGACCTTCCGGTACGCAGCCTAATGAAGATCAGAAATCATCAAGCACCCTGCTACAAATAACCTAAAACCTGGCATGTATGCTTAGTAAAATGTTCAAGTGACTTCAAAGACCTCTATCAATACAGAAAAGAGCTGCATTAAAATTCTGAGCCTTCGAATCTATTAAGCATTTCCAAACACAGGAGGACAAGTACCAGGATTTGTTCAGCTGCCCTCACCACGTTGTTTTCAGGAAAAGAGAGTTAGCTCGGTCAGTCGGCACGCAGCCGGCACAGGTCCCTGCCATCAGCTCAGCAATTTAACACAGTCAGTAAATCTAAACTGTATTTTTTATCACGTTTGTAAAAACAGTATTTTAGCTTGTGAAAACCAATGCATTACACCTCTGAGGGGCACCGGCACCGAATGGATCAGATCACATTTCCCCCAACACGTGCCACTGCACTTTGGTCCGGGACACGGCAGAGCCAGGAGAGGGACGGCGCAGCTCCCGCCAGGCACCGGCAGCGGTACCGACATCCCGCGTGAGCTTGGTCGTCTGCGCCGTGGCCACGCACTGACCGCACAGGTGGAAGCCCCGTTCCCAGCACTGTGGCCCGCGGTCCCGGCCAGCGGCGCTGGCGGTGCACGGCGTGGTGCGACAAGGGCTGTCCTGGATGACAGAGCTCGGTGGAGGGGAGCGGTGAACACACACGCGGGCTGGTAAATGGGATTCATTAATCAGGCTCCAACTGCTCCACTTCACTAGACAGGAGCTCTTTATAGACACTGCCTCATTTATTTATTTTTTAAATGCCTAGATTAGTTTAGTGTGAAGCTGTTGAGAGATATAATTTGTCTGAGCAGATGATCTATAGATCATTGAATGAACACTAACCAGGCTCTCGCAGCCCACAGAAGAAACCCACCGTGCACTCTCCCACGGCTGCAGCACAGGGAAGATGAACCTTTTTTTCTAAAATTTAGCCACACGCACGCCATCCCCGGCAGCCCAAAGGTCAAAGAGTTGGCACCTCTTATAACATGCTCAGCCCTGACTGCGGGCAGAGCAGCAGCCTTGGCTTACGAAGAGCAGGGCTCTCAAATCAGAGGGAAATCAGCAAGTGATAACTAACCTGGCATTCAGCTGGGGCCAGGCATTTCTAACACAAACAGCCATTTCTGCTTGCATCTGTGAATACATGCATATTTAAAAAATAAATTATCTTTCATTCAGATTAGTTACTAGAATATCTCTTTCTTCGCTGAAGCAGATTTGTTCCTATGGTTGTATCTACTGCTATTCTGGGACTTGGTATTGTCTTCGCACTATTGCTGCAGAAAACGTTCAGCAGCTAATTGCACAGTCAAGTCCTTTCACATAATTTTCACTTTGACAAGAGTAATTAAAAAAGCTAAACAGCTCAAGAACCAATTGATTAGGTCTGCAAGCAAAGCTCTGTTTGGGCAATCCTGAGATGCACGTGTACAGAACAGCAAGTTTTCACAAAACCCAATTAGGAACATGTTCCTCAATGTTTACGATTTAGTGTCAGATTCTTGCAAGATCTCTTTTTTGCCCAATTCCTATTGTATGTTATATTCATATATGTGCTCCACATATACCATGCTTGCAAGAATCAGGAAAATCAACCTTATAGGACAAATTAAAGAATATTTTCCTTTCACCTCCCATATTCGCACACGAAATAGTCTTTCAAATTTAGTGACAAAATAGCTTCGTGTAGTTCCATTCCTGTGATGGGAAGTGTTGGAGTCTATTTGCAGATTTAGACTATGAATAACGACGACTTCTGAATTTTTGCCACTTTGTATACCTGCACCGCAGAAAAGACATTTCTAAGAGTACCCTGTCTGTAGACACGTTCTTTCTGGTACCGTGCTGAATCACCCATTTGCTCGCCTTAAAATTGCTCCGAGTCCTCCATAACAGGACTTCTAATATCATTACATTTCAAACTACATAATTGAAGTTATGAAGGAAAGGGCTCCAAAATTACTATAGATGTACCAAAATAATGAGCTTATGAACAGTAATGAAATGGAAACCCTTGGAAGCCTGAGGTTACACACAAACTTAGAGATGCTCCCTATAATTTTGTAATAAAGCTAATAATTCCACTCTGAAAAGAGAAGTTGAAAGGGTTTTCTTTAAACCACTTCCTACTTAGTAAGTTTTGGTCAGTTACTGACTACATATTTGAAAAACTGTCATGAAATCTGCAAGGTTTAAAGCTAATGGGAACTTGGAGCAACAATAAATGAGAAACTCCCTCCATGCATAAAGGAGAGCGGTCAAACACCAGACACCTCCCAGCGCCACCTGACAAGCAAGAAGGTGCTGGTGCTCTTCAAAGCCAACAGCTCTGGCCTCTGTATGAGTATGGGGCATTAGGTGCAGACTGGAGGACAGGTTCGTGGCAGAGGTCACCAACATACATGAATAAATCTTTGAATAAAGCCCGAGTACCATCTGTAAGAGCTGGGCACACACATGCCTGTTTGCAGAGTGGATTCAGACAAGGGAAATCCAGTGCCAGCAGCTCAGACTTGGGTCCCGCTCTCTGCAGCAGCATCCCACACCATTGCTCCAGGCAGAATGGTAGCCCAGGGACCCAGTCCAGGGACCCAAAACCAGTTTCTTTGGTACAGAAAGCCAAAGGTTGCCCTAACTTTCCTGCACAAGTTAAATGCCAAATCTTATGAGGAAAGTCAAAGACTTAAAGAGAACTGTGTCTTTATGTAAGTAGATACGCAGAAAGAAGCCATAGGAAGGTTTCACACATTCACAAATGTGATAATTTAGATGACAAATGTAACAAATTAAACCCAACTTGTTAGCTAATAGAATATTTAATTACATACTATGAAAGATCACTTAAAGATTTGGGAATTTAACCAATTGTCTTCGGAAGGCGTGAAACGTTCCTGAGCGCGAAGGTTTTTTAACGTCCCAGTGCTGTCCCCCTGCGTCTCCTTCCACCTTACCTTGTTTATAGCTCTATTCAGTAATAGTTTTTACTTGTTTCCTTGATGTCTTAATTTCCTGCAATAATACATCTGCCATGAATAATTAAGCAACGCATTTGCTGCTCGCTGAAAGCTGAACAAGCGCTATAAATCAGTGCTGGGACCCTCTGCCAGCACAGGCACAATCAGCGATCTGGTAATGCTGGCGTTTCTTTTTGCAGGTGAGAGAAACGGAGCGCAGAACACCCAAGGAGCCGCTGGGGCATTTCAGGAGAGCGCTCGTCTGCATCCTCTCTTAGGCAGCAGGACTCCAAAGCCTGTTCTAGCATTTTCCTGGCGAGGGAGAGAAAATTTAAATGTACTATATTCTTCACATGTACTCATGTCTTACTTTCTCACATTCCTGGGTTGTTCCCTCTGATTTCCCTGCTCCATAGGTAGGAGGAGGAGAGTAGAAGATGGCCTGAGCGTGCATCATTCCCTTCTCAGCACCAAAATGATGGGCTGCCGTGGGTTCTTCGCTGTGTTTCCACTAATTTTCTCCTGCTGCCTGTGGTTCAACACACAGTACAGGCTACAGGATGGTAGTGAAGTGCTGAAGGATCATCTGTAGTCAGGCCCATTATACCCTCTGAAGGTTTATCTTGCTGATTCACATTTCGCCCTCAGACAGCTGGGCATGCTGCATTTCTCACTTTTTTGTATATGAAGACTGATGGAAGATAAGAATGAACTACAAAAACAACAGCGATAACACCTTCCTACAACACTTCCACTCGCATGCGTATCAGAGGAGAGGAACAATAAAACAAGTTTCCATTACCAGAACAGCATCACCTTTTAATTGGAACGAGGTTTACAGTGCAATTGCTTTAAAGAAAGCTCAGCTGCAGAGTCTGTGAGCCTTTCCAGCTTGGCAGAGCAGGTACATTAGAAAACCAATCAAGCCCACATATCCAGCCAGGCCTACAAAATGTCAGGGTGGCCATTAGGATTCCACATGTCTTAATTTGAGAATCTCCCCAGTTCACTAGAAGGTGCAAAGCCTCAGAATCTTTTTTTTTTTTTTTAAGGTCAAAATGTAAAACAGTTCATCATTAAATTTCCCTACAAAACACCCTCATGCAGAAACAAACCATGTAATGTTCCTGGTTTTAATTCTGTTGACAAAAGATTGTACATATTTTAAAAACGTAACGCTTAGCAGCTGTGCTGCCAGTCTGCAGAGTTTGCATATATAGCTGATATTACCATACTCTATTATTCATAACAGGCAACAGACTTCATTCTTGGTCTTGTGAAAAATAATTGCAGTTTGAAGCCAAAGTCTGACTGCAAAAAACAGCCCAACATAATGGCTAGAGTTTCCAGAATTCAGGAGCTCATGTAATGGCTTGCATCTTGATTTAAACCAATTCATTAAAAAGACAAATTTCTTCTGATCTGTTCTTGAGAAAGCTTTCCAAGAAGTACATGGCTCTTATATGAAACCCAGGAAGGAAAAGCTTAGGTGGGCAAATAGCTTTTTCTTATCCAAAACAAATATGCAATGAATTAAGCGTAATCTTTTAACATGAAGCGTGAGGCCCTCCCATCTCATAGTCTTGGAACTCCACTCACCAGGCAGAAGTCCATGGGTTGATGCATAGTTATTCACAGGAAGAATAACTACTGGAAGGAGAAGGAAAAAAGCCTTACACATCTTCCTCTCCACTACCATTGACATTAAAAGCATTCTACACAAACACACGTTTTTAATACATTTCTCCTTTCATACACACAAATAGGCATAGACAGATTTTAGTCAGAAGGTCTTACAAGACCTACAGCATCCTTTGCAATTGTCCCCCAAAGCATTTTTAGCTGCCAGAAGCCATTTCAATGCACCCTGCAAGGTCTGCTGGTGAGTGTTGCTCTAGACAGCAAGCAGCACTGCTCTCCTGGAGCGGTCCGACAGGCAGACCCTCCAGCCTGCTCTGCTGCAGCATGTGCTGTGTTATACAGTCCGGCACAACCACATCAACTTCATTAGAAATATTTAACAATCACTGCAGAACAGCAGAGACATTTGGTGCTATCAGAGACAGGCTTTTGTGCATCACGGCAGCAACCACCGTGCACATGCCAAAACTCCCCGCCGTGGTGCAGCGGCTGCCTGGCCAGCAAAGCTCCTGCAACCATGAAAGTTCAGACACAGACCTCTGTACATATGTATGGACTGGTAACGTCTCAGGGCAGACAGCTACCTACAGATAAATACATAACACGTACGGAGAGAAAAAACACCAAACCCAGACCTACCTGTTACAATTTGCAGAGCTGAATTAACCGTGTGGCTTCAGAAGATGAACCACTCATTGTAACAGGCAGCTGAAAGACCTTTAGTCAGTGCACAGATGTGGGCAAAAAGACAGCAAACCTATGAGGGTTCATGAGGAAACTACATACAGGGGATGTTTTAACGTCTCATAGTCTCCCCTGTATTCTCCCCATCAGCTCCTTTTGAGGAGAGCTAGAAAGTCAGAGAAGGGCACTGAGGAGGACTAAAGGCCTGGAAAACACTTTCACACAAAGTCAGATGGAAGAAAGTGATTGTCTCTTGAGAGGAGGATGAAAAAGGACAGGATAAAAATATCAAGAGTATCAGGCGACCCAGTGAAGACAGACTGGGAGCCTGTACCTTCCTGGTTCATAAATGAAGACAAAGAAACATTCATTTTAAGAAATAACAGTGGCAATTCAAAACCTATAGGAGGGAACACTTTCTGTTTGTATATGAGATTCCAGAAATTCCTCTGGAAATTCAATTCAGTGCTCAACAATCCTTCGTGTCAGCAAGCATTGTTTAGTGCCTGAGCTGAACTTCCCAGCTGCAGTTTAAGCATGTTATTTCTTCTCCTAGCACTGGACGGGGAGGACTGACTTCTCCTCAATTAGTCCTTCCATTCTGGCAGCGGGATGCTCAAGAAGAGATGTTGTTTCATTGGAGGCCTTATCAATGTGAGCAGAGTAGAAAGACTATCTAATGTGTCTTCAAGATGGTACTCCTCATTTCTGCATACCACTGTGATGTTTGTCCCTCTCAAAACAGCATGGCATTGTTGACTCCTGTATGGTCTCTGATCCATTAGCACTGCAAGACCTTTTCTGTACACCAGCTGTCTAGGCAGTTGTCTCTCATTCTATATTTATGTAGCTGATTACTCCTATTTTCAAACATCTATCCACATTTCTCCTTATTGACATGCATCCTTTCAGACAGTTTCTTCAATTTGTAAAGATCATTTTGAATTCTAATAGTGTCCTCCAACATGCTTGCAGCTCTTCCCAGCTTGTTGTTGCCTGCAAATTTAATAAGCACGTTCTCTATTCTATCAGAGAGATCATTACTGCAAATGCTGAATGCTACCAAACTGCCAAATACCCACCCTATGAGCAGATGTTTCACAAGAAAAAGTCTCATGAGGGAGCACTGAAAGCTTTACTAAAGATAAATGGCATCTACCGCTTCTCCATTCACAAAGCCTGTTATCCTGTCATTAAATGAAATTAGATTGATCTGACCTTGACAAATCTACATTCTTTTGCCCATGTGGATATAGCAATATTTAAAGTTGTTGCAATTAATAATGCTGCACGGAAGCAATAATAAAAGTCCAGCTTCTTACAACAATTTCTAATGTTACATAGGAAATGGGAACTAATTTGGGTGGGATGAGAAAAGGCAAGAGTATGGGATCTTTCTTTTTGCACCTCCCTAAAACATGTAGCATTTGTTGGCCATCATCGGAGGCTTATGTTGGGGCAATTCTGGGATAAATGGACCTTGAGTTTGACACGGTCCAGCAATAAATGGCCCTTGAGTTTGACACGGTCCAGCAATAATTATAACACAAAATAATTCATAGTCTCTTCTGCAATTTGATATAAACCTGGGAAACACCATTTGGTATACTGCATATTACTCTTTATATGTTAGGTGGAGTTTCTTAAATTCCTCAAAATTACACAGGAAACTCTTCTCACGCAACGTACTACAGATTAAAGACAATGCCAGAAATTTCAGCTAAATTTGCCTCAGAAAAAAATGTTTTATCTGCAACAGAAGACTGTGTGTCTAATTGGAAAGACATTGAGCAGTGCATAGATGCTGACTGAACAATATATATTCCCAGGGATTCTGTCTTAACATGTAAAAAAACCCAAAATCATACTCTGCTCCTAGAACACGTAAAAAAAACCAAAATCATACTCTGCTCCTAGAATAAAGGCACACAACTCTGCAGCCATAGGAAGAGAGGTGTATCTTAGCATTTGAAAAAAAACCAAACTTAGGCAGTTAAATATGTTAAATATTTCATGCATTTACTACAGCAGAATCAAGGTTCAACAGGCATCGTCAAGAAAGACAAGTCCAAATCGTTGTGGCCGACAGTACAACCACAGAGCAACTGCAACAAAGCAAGCTCTCTACACAATTGCCTCAACAAACAGACAAATGCACTAGAACACAAACTCCACGGTGTCGATGTGAATTAATTCTCTCTGCCCACGTTACAGGCTATGTGCCGTAGGATCTGGAGGACCGCCTCTGCTGCGCACCTCTGGGCCTTTGAAAGGCTGAGACGAGAGCAGCTCTGGCTACATTCGCAGAATGAATATACAGGCAATTTAGTTACACACAAGCTCAGACAGCATCCTTCACTTGCATGCACTTAATGATTTCGCATTAAATCCCCTTTATATCATTCAGCAGCTTATTTTTCTATGGGTCACTCCTTTCCACAAATCAAGTTCCATTTTCTCTTGACTGCTGAAGCGCATCTGTAGTAATGTCAAATGTTTTCACAGACATTTTAGACTTGAGACCTATGAATAACACCACAGTTTGTTTTACAGGGTACAAAAGTATTTTTCCACTCTTTGATTTTAAGAGCATCCAAAGACAATTTTTGCAGAAAGATCCAAAAACCAAATGTCCAACTCATAAAATACAGCCCCCCGACTTGAACTTTGGCTGAAGACCAGGCAGGGCACATTTCAGCCATGAAACAAACTCATAAAAAGCTGAAAACAACAACAGGTTATAACTAAAGAACTTTGTGTAACCTCTGCTAAACTGTGTGTAATGGAGCATAAAAAAGTATGTTGGAAGTCTATATACAGCATTTATAAATGACAAGTCAACAGCCAAGACCATTACCTGTTACACCAAACAGGAGCAAAGGGAGCCTTTCCAGGTCTTGGACTACCCTCATCATCCTCCCAAGAGCCATATTAAACTCTTTGTAGTCGGCACGCCAAGAATGAGAACACTGTCTCAGGACAAGGCATCCCAGTACTTTACATGGGAATATGAATGTATTTTCTCTGTTTTCCTCTTCAAATTTTACTGATTCCCCCTGCTAGCATACCCCCCTATTTCTTAAATACCCTATAAATCAAATGTGGTGAACGCACAAGATAAGTTCACCTCTCTAAGGTTGCATCCTGAAACTACTGAAAGCTTCTGTTCGATGCTAAATAGGATTAAAATACATCGTCATCTTCATCATATCAGTATTTTAACTGGTTTTGGCATTTCACAAGATTTTCACCACTCATCATTCAGTTCTTCCAATGAATCTTTCCCCTTGCAAATTAAACACTGTATTAAGTATAATATACCTATAGCCTTCTCACTTCCAAGCTGTGTTTTTTCAAATACAAAGGTCAAAATCCTTTCTGAAACCAATGCATAGCAACTCTCACATTTACCTCAAAAGAGGTAAAGTTTCAAGTTTCAAGTTTGAAAACCAAGGAAGCGCCATCTCTGCCTTACGTACAGCCCCACAACGAAAGCAAGAGCTTGGCGACACGCTCGCGTCTCCCACTCGCACAAGCCACCAACTGGCTTTAGCAAGCGGGTGGGAACGAACAGTCCTACCGGCCAGGCAGAGCTGTGCTAATGCCCAGCCTCAAAATGGTTACTACAAATGGAGTTTTTCAGGGGTAAAAGAGCTACATGAGTAAAGCTGCTGAATATTTCCTGGCCTCTTTAAAACCCCTTTTTCAAAACAGTCTTTAAGAGAAGTAACACAACAACAGTTGCACTAACAGTTGAAGTGAATTTGGCTAAAAATAAATCCAAAGAAAACACGTAGGTGTTCTTAGTACGGAAGCTCAAGATTCTTCTCCTCCCCACGTGGCAATTAATTTGCAAGGGCTTTTATCACTCACCTTTGAGTGAACCAGCAAAGTCATTGCAAGTAGACAGAGTTTATAATAAAAAAAATATACAAGAGGAGCAGCAAAAGCAAGCAAGAAGAATTCCCTGAGCAGAATCTTCCTTTTAAATTTGCAGTATTAACCAGTGCCAACAGTGGACTGATTATGGTCCTTTCTATGAGACCACAGCTACTTCCAGAGAACTTGGTGTCAGCTGAAGTAGAATAACCACACATAGTAGAGACAAACCAAGCCCAAACCTCTTCGTGACATGCTGACTTTATCCAGAGCACCAACTCAGAACAGTCACCCTTGGTGCTATGAACCCCTGTTGGAAAATGGTGGCATTTCCATTCGCTTCAGGTTTTGACCAGGTACTATCTATATGTCTCAATCCAATTTTACAAAATACATTCCTGGAAGTCGTATTGTTAATTACTGAAAAAAAGAATGGAAATAATGAGTAATACATGCAATGAAGGGCCATCTGAAAAGCTCAGCAGGACTGCAAGTTCATTCCAGCCTGTAGTACATGAAATTGAATATATTTGGTAATTATCTCTTTTTAATACCATGTGAGTCCCCCTTATTGTGAAGGCTTAATGTCATGATGCAGCAGAGAAAGCCCAAATGTAACTGACGTTGAGGCCAAGGCCTAGCATTGCAGGATACAATTCATATACAAATGTAAAGCCATCGTCCACTATAAAATGATTGCTGAATTAAACCAAAGCACATATGGCAGTAAAGTATGCAAGGCAAAAGACATTTCTATGACTTAAAACTTTCAGTAAGCACCCTACAGTGTTTTCACACCAACAAAATAAATGAGATTTGTCTTTGGCATAGATAAAGCACTGATCCTCACAAAGGGCTACATACAGCATTCAATTAAAAGTACACCACTGCTTTTCAGCTACCAATACATAAAGACAGACATCTTACCAGAGAAAAAGCATCCATGAACAGATGCTTTTCTTTTTTTCTCCTTTTTAAACCACACATGTTCACCATCAAAAAAGATTGACGAACATTTTGAGCAAACAAATTTCATACTCTTGGTTGTTCACAAAAATGAGCTTGATCATCTTATATTACAGTATCATTCTGAAGCACCAATATAACGAACAGATAATCAAAGAAACAAAAAAGCATCCCTATTACCACTTCATTGCTTTTTACAACTGCTCAGCTAAAACACTGAAAGCTCCAGCAGACCTCATACTTTTCCCCCATCTGACGTCAGTACTACTAGTAGCAAGCAGCAGCATGACAAACCATATTATTTTATCAGTTTCCTGGCACTCCTTTCTATCTGCAAAGGATGTTACCATCACTACTATAGGATATTTTAAATATCTCCTTAAAATACAGCAGCCTCTGCAAATAGTCACAACTGATTAACAGCTAGCAATAAATGCAACTAACTTGCAACTAGATTTGGAAAGTAAAGGGTAAGCTTTACCAAGATTGGTAGTCAGCTCATAACAGCAAGGGAAGATTACCTGTACAGAATTACTCAGATGACTGGATGAGCTGGGATCCACCAAAATGCATTTTAATGTACTTAAGGGCAGATATTAGTGAGCAAAACCCTACGTCACACTAATCAAATGGGAGTTTCCATCCTGGGAATCAGAGGCCCAGAAAGGGATTCAACGGTCATTGTGGAGGACCCTGCTTCCCAGCTCAATGCTATGGGCAAAAGGGCTAAAGTGCCGTCGTACTGTGGCAAGATGTGGCCACCTCTCTTCTTGGTCCTGGCCCCTTGACTTTAAAAATATACTGAAAAGTCTGGAAGATTAACGAAGAACTATAAAAATTATCTCTGATCAGAAAAATCAAGACCAACCTATTTTTCTACAACAAAAAGGACAAACTTTCAGCTTGTCTAACTCCTACACTCTAACTTGCTTCTCAGGGAGACTGCATTAAATAGCAGGAGTCTCCAGCCTAGCTGACACAGGTTACAACATCCAGCGTCTGAACCCAAAAAACGCATAAACGAAGCTTGAAATAAATACAGATTTGTAGAAGTAATGATTACTTGCCATTTTTACAGATGACATAGGAGACGGGTAAATTCTCTACCATTTAGTCTTCAAATCATGATTTGATAGCCTCCTAAAAGCTACGTGCTAGCTCATCCACAGCTGTTAAACCTAGATGCAGAAATTACTAGCTGAAATTATACAGCCTGTGCTATGCAGGTCAGAGTAGAAGACTACACTGGTCTGATTTCTGGCCTTAAAATCTATGAATCTACACTGAAGATAAAATTTTAAGCAGGTAGTTTTACTGTTTTTCTATATCACCAAGCCAATAAGCACACAGTCTCTCAAAGAATGTGTATTAAATATATCAGCCTCTCAATATTTGCTGCTGTGCCGGATAACTTACATGGACACTTAAACATAGGAAGTCCCTTGTGAAGGCGAGAGAGTAACTCTGGCTACGCAGCTGAGTCTGAGTGATGCGAACAGCAAGGGGACTGCTTAGCCCTGCAGAGCAGCAGTAGGTGGGTTAAACAAGGAGCCATGGCGTAGAGGCAAAAGTCAGAGCCTACGCTGTGGTCTTCATGCAAACCGCTGGCCCCAGGATACCCCTGATGACTGACAACACGCTCAGAGTTGCCCGAGAGCAAAACCCAGAATGATCCAATCTGAAGTGACTACACCACTTCTCTGGGCTCAGGAGCCACCGGTCACTGAAGGCTAGATGACGACACCCGGAAGGGATCACTATATACTTATGCTGTTTTACATCCTCCATAGGTCACTGTACTGACCATTGCTGGATAAGGGATTTGGGGCTAGGCAGACCTTTGACCTGGCAGCTGATGTTGATTGATGAGTGATGCTGGCTTTATGAATAAATAAAAAAGACAAATGACAGTGCTGTGACCTGTTGTAGGTAGCTACCCAAACAAATTCACATGACTCCTGCAAGAGCTGAAGCTAAATGGGATGGCTACAAATGCAGAGAAAGATCTGTTGTCTACTCTCAACATGGTGTTTGTTCTCACAGCATCCCTACCACCTTGATGGCTGCAACACTCAGTTACGAGCAGGCAGCATTTAGATATTTTAAGGAAAAGTGCGGAATCCATTTATACCTAAATATATACATGATGAGTAAGTACACCAAAAATAAAGCTGCACAATAACTGTGGTTAATATTTCAACCTGTCCCTTAATGATGCAACCCCAATGCCTCAGGTACAGGGGTTTTCCTAAACAATATTTTACATGTTCTTTTCACTGATGGAATTTGTCAAGCTAGTCAAGGTAGAATTGCAGAAAATTAGTATTTACCTGTGCTGCAATACCTGGATCCAATCGTACCAATTACACATAATCACTACGTGCAGTGTTTGGGGACAGGCATGCAAACAAAGAAACCAGGAAGCAGAAACAGATGCAAGGCAGCCGCGGAGAAGCCTCAGGTCCAGCTTTTGGGATGGGACCCTCCACCCAGCTCCGCAAAGTGACTGTTTTCCAGGGCACAACAGCAAGTCTGTCCTGCAGAGTGGCCCAGAGCAGCTGTATTTGGAGCTGAGCTGTTGTTGAGGCATCATTCAGGTTATGAAGCAAAGAGGGCAGAGCTGAATCAGGGAGTCAAAACCTGCTGCGCTACTCCTGGGTCCCAGGAACACAGAACAGTAATGGTAGACAGCAGAGCTGGGGCACAAGGGGAACCGAGCGCTGTAAGAAATGCTCCAGCACTCTTCTGCCCAAAACCTGCGGACAGCACTTCGGGTGCAATGCAAAACCCTTGGCAAAACAGAGCTCACCTGGAGCCACGTGTCTAGAAAGGCCATCAGTACTCTTCCATTTCCCAACCTTCACAAGTATCAACATCTCACCTGCCTATTTTCTTTTTCAATGTGCCTCCTCAACCCTATTAGCATCCAAGAAACATCGCTGATGGGGGGAAAAAAAAAAATCTGTATTACATGGATACCTTTCTGATATAAAGCAACTATCTCTTACAAGGGGCAGGGCAGCCTTGAGACACTTCAGACTTAGGGTCCTTGCTCCCAGGAGGAGGTGAGAGCCAGACTTGCCTTCACCAGCCCCGGCTCACTGCTGCAAGCTTCCTCCACCCCCTCAAACAAGAGCCACGTTTGTGCTATCTTTAGAAATCAAAAGGTGAGAATTGTTTGTTTACCACGTATCACTTCACAGGTAGTTGGCCTAATACTGCCTTAGTTCTTTCCTTCTACAAGGTCACATTTGAAGTGGTTTTCTTCCTTAAGCCCTTTGAAATTCTGTGCAAGACAAACCATGATATATTTCGGTTAGGAAACACTTCGGATGGGTCACCTAGTCTCTTCCTTTGGCTAATGGAAGCTGTGCCCAGGACATCAAAAACAAAGCCTAATTTTTAAAAAAACAAGCTAGCAACAAAACACATTGCTGATGATTTCTGATGACAGTATTGATTTTTTCCTGTTTTCTCTGCATTTTGTTTTGAGGGGGATTTTTTGTTGTTTTTTATTTTATTAGAGTAAATGACATATTTCTAAAAGCTGGGAAAGAGCATCTTTTAGCTGACAATTGAACTGAACATTAAATGAAATCTGCAAAGCCATTTTTCCCATGCACAATCAAAAGCTGACAGACAGGGAAGCACAGAGTGCATTAAAAAAACACAAGCAAGCTGAGGGAGAAAGTGTAAAACAGCCATCCTGAATCAGCTCCGAGCTGCTCTAATGGAATTAGGGTCACCCTGACAGAAACACAGTCAGATCACAGAGAAAATTTAATAATTTCTTACTGCAGTCTGTAAAAGCCGGGGAGGATTTGAAAGTGCTTTCTGCCAAATTAGCACTTCTGTATCCACCGTTCATGCGCAGGTGCCCCTTCCCGCTCACCTTCTCCTCCCAGCACCCCAGCAGACCGGCCGGGAAACCACCGCTCCCAACCTGCTGGCAGGGAGGCACCCAGCCAGCCCCCCTTTTTCTGACACGCTGCCACACATTTAACCTTGGGATGCCCCTTCCACTCCTCAGCGCCGACATTATTCACAGCTCCTGTGAACTCAATTCCAGGAGAGGCATCGCGGCACACGCCCGGCGCTAATTCCGCTAGGCGATACGCACTCAATCTGTTTTATCTCGGGCGTTAACGTCGAGCTATCTGCCAGCTGCCTCATTGTCAGGAAGCTACGGCAGCGACGCTGAAATGTGTTGCGACAACAGCAGCTCCGAAGCGCAGGCGGGGAAGGTAGGGAAGCCCCGGTTGTGGGTGCTTCCCTGAGCACCTGGCCACGAGCCACTGGCCACGAGCCACGGGGCAGCCTGCTGCCAGGGACGCAGCACAGCCCATCCCCAGCCCTCCTTCCCTGCCCTCGATCCTCACTGTACCTATAAAAAGCCATTTTGGGGACTGACTCCAGGAATTCCAGGGATAACCCCACTCCTTTTATCACGCTGCTTTTAACTGGGGAAATGTAGGAATGCTTTGCAGATACAGAGCCTACCCATCCCTCCACCGCCTCCAAGCAGCGCTGCAATGGGGAAAAGGAGGAACGACAGTGAAATCTCAGGAACAGCCATATTACATCAGGAATCCATGTAAATAAACAGTCTTTGACTGGAGCCAACAGGATGCTTAGGGGACTGAAAAAACCGAAGAGGGTGCATATGGGGTGCTCTTTTCACAGCATCCCCCTCTAGCTTTTACAGTAAGCTCCAGTGTGCATATATTATCATACCTTCCCCTTGCCTTTCACTGCTCTCCCAAACCAGGACTCCCCAATGCCATATTCACTACCATATCTTGCTTGTTTGCATCACTGATGGCAGGACATGAAATATGCAGGGTTTGGGGATGATTTCCCCCCACCCCGCAGAGGCACAGAGCAGGCCCTTTCACACAGCTCCCTGCCACTGAGAGTCAGTGGCAAGATTCAGTGGGGTAAGATAATAAAAAAAGCTGCAAGTTGCTAAAATACACAAAGCAACACTTTCCACCCTAGGAAACCCTCAGTTAATCTGTGGTGGCTGTGGGGGTTAAAAGATCCTTGTCCTCCAGATCTGCCTTCCAGATTACGAAAAGTAATTCAGAGTCAGTCTGCGCCAGAGAGAAAGGCATACATACAGATACGCTTGCTTCTCAACACAGAAGTGTTCCACATCTGAGACACCAATATTTGGCTCTGTTTCACAGGCCCAGATCCAATTTTGTTAAATTTAAGCATGTGGAAGTATTCCACAAAATTAGCAAACCATGTCTACTGCAAGTTATCCTCAGGCCAAGAACTGTCCTAGGGCATCCCAAGGTCCACCAGCTTCTGCATACCTGATGCAGTGATCCTTCTCTCCTTTGCAGGGACCAGGATAAAGATAATGAACCTTGGGGAATTTTTATACGCCTCAGAACATTAAACATATACTTGTCTGTGCCAGACTCCAAAATGGGCTACAATGTGTAGACATTAAGCAATCTGAGTAAGCATCTTCCAGCAGGACCAGCAGCCAGGGAAGAAAACCGAGGAAGGAGACAGCTGCTGCCCCCAGTTTAACTGGGCAGCTCAGACTCATACAGACTACATGCTAATCCGCTGCCTGTGCGAGTCATCCCTAGTGACAACAAAAATAGTGAATTTGTATCTTTCTTCACATCCCCCTTTCACTCTTCTCTCCAGCTTCTCTAAATTTACTCCTTCCCATTTAGTCAAGGACATTTAGGACCCCTCCCAGTCTGTTTTCTCCATTCAGCGAGGCTCCTACCAACACATATCAAGATCTCTTTCAACTTTCACAAAATTACATCTTCATTATAAGCCTGGTGACTAAAGCTGGAGTGAGAAGCAGATGGTTGGTGGCAGCTCAGGAGGTGCATCACGGTCACCTCTCTGCTCCGACGCAAGCATCCCAGGAGCCCTGGGCGCTTTCAAAGGCATGGAGTATTCACAACTGCCAGAGTCTGCAACAAATGCCCAAACATTTGGACACTGAAAAACTGGTTTGGGGGGGGGGGGGGGGGGGGGGGCGACAAATACTTGGGGATAGCCTAGCAAATACACACGAAGTTATGACAACCAAGACTATGCAAAGAACACACAGGGTTTCCTGCATTCTGCATAACTCATTTGATGGTTATTTCATGAATATCCATTTCAAGGTATTTTCAGTAGTCCACCATCAGCCAAGTTTCTCTCCTCTTGTCTGTCCACAACAGCATTTTAGGCACAGCTTTCTCCTTGGCCTGGATGGGGCTAATCAAAGCCAGTCACCATGACACCGTAAGACTATCAGGACAACAGGCATGGACACAACAGCTTAAAGCACGACCACAAGGAAACATTCGACTCCAATTCTTCTGAAATATAGGTGTAGGAGAGCTACACCAGAAGGTAAAAACTCACACCCTTTCCCCAACAGCTCTCAATCACCCACTGACTCAGGAGAGATGTCTCAGTACTACGCAAATTACGAGAGCTGGTAAAAGAACAAGGAAAATAAAGTAACAGGGATTACTGTGACCCCAATACTTCTCTCTTCCTCCGCCCCCGATTTTCTTTACTCATCTGTACATGTTAGATAGAAATCAAATTGTCAGGTTTTGATCTTGCAGCTACTACAGAAATTCTTCCTGCACTTGAATAAATTTTGTCAGCCTTTTTAGTTCTACTTGTGCCCCTTCACACACATACTGTTTATCTGCATTGCATACACTGGAAAATAAGAGATTTGGTGGGAGGTTATCCCTTAGTCCTCAGTTTTTCCAGTACAAACCAAGAAGGTTTAGTATTTGTTGAAAGAAATTTTGCAAGGTATTCAAGCGTTCCGAAACTGAATGTTACTTACTGTCTGCTCCTGCTAAAGGCAGCATCAAGCAGCAGAGGATGGCTACTGGCACAGTGAGTACTGGGACGCAGCAGTTAGGCACCATATTCCAAAGTAGAGCAAGTCCTCTTCAGTCTGAGGCAAGTGGTCAGTACATCCAGTGTTACAGATACAGACTTACTCCTGCAAACCAAGAGAGGAAGAAAAGGAAAATGATCAAATATGACACATAGAGTAACTGCCGATATACCAAACTACATTGTAAAGACATAGTTACAGGTACTTTTAAAGTGAAATTTAACTATCTTTCCTGTTTGAGCAGTAGAGCTCCACATTGATGTCCCCAAATCCAGTAAGCTGTTTTCAAGGGTCATGAGGCATAAATGCACACCCATCTCCAAGTTTATCTTCATGTCCAGTCTCTGTTATAGCCTGTTAATACATCCTTTAGTTGTTCTTATTCACAACAAATAGTTCTGAAGTTGCATGTTACAATACAAGAAATAGTCTTAAGCTCATGTAACTCTTCCTCACCCATCTGCCCAAGAGAGACATGCTTGATTGCATATGTAGGGTGGTTTGCAGTCAACTACATGTTAAGCGTAGCTTGGCCCATCCAGCTGAGCCAGTGTACACCAGAAAAGTCTCAAGGGGTCCAAGCAGGAGAAACAGAAGCAGAGCTGAATCAGCTGTCAGTTCACAGGGCTACCAGAGTCACAGTAGAAGGTTACTGAGAAAAGTGTCTATAAAGAAAAGCTTTACCCAAAGCAAACACCTAAGCTTCAACCTCCCAAAAACAGAGAGTAGGACTATCTAAAAGGATTGAGGGTTGGATATTCCTTCTCCAAAACAAAGCAAATTACCTTGGAAATTGGCTTAACTTGGGCATCTGCTTGAATATAGAAATACAGAAAATTCCTTGAAACCCAACCAAAAAAGGCAGGTACTTAAAAAGAATGCAATTTCTGTATATCTGCCTTCTTTATCTTTTCCTGAGAATATACTCATTTTACTTTCACCTGAAAGTCCATGGTCTGCCTGTTAAGACAGATTTTAAAGGAGCTTAGCAAGCCCACTTCCCTCAAAGTGACACCGCTCAGCAGGGACAGGGGCTCACTCTTTCCTTCAGTGCTGGGCATCTCCACGCAAGCTCAAGAGTCATTCAAAAGTTGATGAGATTCTCCTTCACTAAGCTGCAAGAGTTACCAAAAGTTGGCAACACAGCATTAATAGTGCAAAAATCTCATGCTGGCAGATGCCAGCCGAGTGGACCCCATGAGTATCCTTGAAGCAACGTATCTGCAAGTGCACAGGCTGTACATGGCACGACCCACCACTCGTACGCGTGTTGGCAGACATTTCAAAAACATGTTCAAGACTGCTCTAACAAAGGTATTCTTGCATTTTGCTGGGGGTTTGGAAGAGGAAGTGTTGTGGGTTGGTTGTTGGTTTTTTTTTTTGAGAGCCACTGAGCTTTTGATGGAAGTATCACATGTTACAAACATGTTTACTTCTGACAAAAACATAGCGCTCAAAGAATGCCAGCAATGACAGCGCTGAGGGAAATCCGCAAGAAATCTCAAGAGAATCTACCTAGGCAAATATTTACATCACATCGTACCAACAAACAGCAGATCATGATTCTTCTCCATTCTGTTACTGTATTTGCACAGTAAATCTTTTCACACATTATAATATCACACAACACAGAGAAATCTTTATTTATGCAATGTCTTCTACAGCCAAGACATCTGAAAATACTTTACAAAATAATCTAGTTCTAACCCAGATGCAGAGAGAATACTGATCATCTCATCCTGCTTTTATTATCTCAATGAGAAAGCATAAATCCAAGTAAGCTCAGCAGCAAGATTTTGAATACCGCAAAAGAGACTCTTCATACCAGCCGCACACTCCGTTCTCTTTGTTGCTCTCCAACCTCCATATCCTCATTCATCTCTCGCCAAAGAATTACTAGAAGCACCATTAACATGTCTTACACTGCAGAGACAGATACAGATAGTTGTATCTTTACAGCTGCATAAACTCTATTCCAACAGGAAACTCCGCTCAGTCCCCAAGCAGTTTGCCCGGTGTCAGCCAGCTCTCCAGATATGGCTGTGGTGGTTTAACCCGCCAGCAGCTAAGCCCCACGCAGCCGCTCCCTCGCTCCCCCCGGTGGGGTGGGGGAGAGAATTGGAAGAGGAAAAGTGAGAAAACTTGTGGGTTGAGATAGAGGCAGTTTAATAGGTAAAGCAAAAGCCACTCATGCAAGCAAAGCAAAACAAGGAATTAATTCACTCCTTCCCACGGGCAGGCAGGTGTTCAGCCATCTCCAGGAAAGCAGGGCTCCATCACGCATAATGGTTACTTGGGAAGACAAACGCCATCACTCCGAATGTCCCCCTCCTCCTCTTTCTTCCCCAGCTTTACATGCTGAGCATGACGCCATATGGTGCGGAATGTCCCTTTGCTCAGTTGGGCTCAGCTGTCCCGGCCGTGTCCCCTCCCAGCTCCTTGTGCACCCCCAGCCTGCTCGCTGGTGGGGTGGGGTGAGGAGCAGAAAAGGCCTTGACTCTGTGTGAGCACGGCTCAGCAGTAACGAAAACATCCCAGGGTTATCAACACTGCTTCCAGCACAAAGCCAAAGCACAGCCCCATGCTAGCTACTATGGACAACATTAACTCTGTCCCAGCCAAAACCAGCACAATGTCCCACATGGGAACGGGAACAAGTGCCTGGATTAAGAGTGAAGATTATGTCTCTAAATTTTGCATGTACAGTGCTAATTTGTGCAGCCCAGAGAAGCAAACCCACTGAAGCACGCTTTAAGCAGCATTACATCTGGCTCAACAGCAGCCAGAACCTTAAGAGGCTACTCTTCTTGGGTGGAGAGGGAAAAAACACCAAGGGTTGAAATTACTGTGTCAAAACTAATGATGTGTGTCAAACTCTCTCACATTAGGACAGAGAACAAGTTTTGCAGGTGGTGCTGAAAACATCTTAGGTATGTATCAGACCAGATTGGGGATGAATAGCTTTCAGAGAGCTTTCCCTCTTTCATTCACTTCCATTAACAACAAAAGTGCCTGATCTAATGGTGTATCTTGAGTACAGATTGCTCAGAAGTCATGTGAATGGCACCTCCACAGCCCTCATTCAGAACTAACTCTCAGGAACACAAAAACCTCAGCTAAAGAATAGGTCTGTCTCTTGATTTCTGTCTTCTTTCAGCAAATGTGATCAAGCTTCTCTCCAGTTTCAAGCTTGACAGATTTATAACTTTCCTCTCAAGCCCATGAGATACATACAATGTGCATCATGCAAAACTGATGAATTGTCAGTTACCCTACCAGATGCTTTATAGACTTGATCTTTTGCAACTGTTTAGTGCTCTATAATAATTTACCATCTGGTAGAAAAGCCAGATTTTCTTATGCAAGACTGCTGTCCGTCCCTCCAAAGTTAATAGAGAACCTTTGGCCCTCAACAGGATCAAACTTTGCCGCTTCCTCTTTCCATGGTTGCTCTGCCTATGGAAAAGTTGTCTGCATTCAATATTTAAAGCCCTTTAAATTGAAATGTTTTAAAATTTTATAAATCTCAGTAGCTGTCATTCTCTTTTGAAATTGAAAATATGAAAAAGCCTCTCCCAGTGGTTCAGCTCTCCCACTTTTAGAAGGTGCTCTCCCCCAACAAGACAACCCAATATTCAAAGCAAGGTGACAGCGTTAGCTGAAGCTCAGTTAACCTTTAGAAGGCCAGTGTTACTCTGACAGTTTGAACAGCCGTCTTGAACCAATGCTAAAGGCTTCCTTTCCTGGGGCAGAAAGGCTACCTAAGACAGAAAGTAGCTGTAAACCAAATAATGTTGGTAATTTTTGGTAACGAGCTAAACAGATACGGAGTCAGTATTGCTTTGGTAAAATCAAGCCCAACAGCAACCAACCGACTAATGCTCATAAGACTCTTAGTGCTTCTTTTGCCCCAACAACTTCATGCCTCTTCAGGCTGCTCTCTCTTACATCTGGAATTATCTCCTGTGCACCAGATGACCTCAAGCCCCTTCATTTGAAGGCCTCCTTTAATCTCACTGCTTTGGCTAGCATCTCACAACTAATATTGCATTTGGGAGCCCCAACACTGTAGAAGTAGGTTTTTCAAAAATACACGTTCATTCTCATTGCTACTTCTGCATCTGGTCCTGGCAATATTATAAACTCTAGACCACGTAATCCAAAAGGAGGCTGAGCACTCCAGATGGCTTTGTAAAAACAGCTTTGAGTTTAGCAAGCTAAACTCCTGCCTCTGCTCCAAACTCAATGTTAGAACTACTGAGTGCTAGTTTGGCAGAAAACTAGAAAGCGGGAAAGCACAACAGAAAAATAGCAAACTTCATTTAAATATAGCTGATTTTGCCGCGGGGCAGGTGGATGGAAAAGAGGCAGTCTTGAGAACATTTTTGAAACATACGTGGTTTGATTCTTTCAGACAGGCAGAAAAAGCTGGACTCATTTAAAACAGAGCCAAGAATACCAACAGCTCATATGGTACTAGGAAATTCTGGCAATGAGTACGTCCCACAGGAGACAGCAAAGAGATTAGAAAAAGCAGTCAACTTTAAAGAGTCAAGAGGAATTTCAAACCAGCACTGAATAGCTCATGTTCTCTATGAACTCTTCTGGAAGCTAAACCGAACTGAAGCAAGTGTCATGTGGGTCATTAGCCATGAACAGCATGGTGAAGAAAAGCATCCCCAAAGTAAGCCTGCCCGTTCCAAACCAGGGACAAAAATACTGCACTAAAACCGCTTTTTAAGGTTAAGCTACTTTGCAACCCAAAGTATCTAATAAGTCAGCACAAAAATGTTCCCTCCAGGAACCCCTGTACGTCCACCGAACTGCCAGGTTCAGTTGTGTGTGTGACTACTGACACTGCATTTGCTGTGAAACACTGTTAAGAGACTCTCTAGAAACTTACAGGGCAGGAAGGTAAGCCCAGTGCGAAAGCAATGTCCTTATCTGACCTGGAGGCATAATAGTATCTTTTCATAAAGGAACCTGAAACAATTGTGTTTGCTTTTCAAGGTGGAAACTTCTTAAACGTTCCCAACATGAGCCCAAGGATGCAGGTCAGAAGATACCAACCAGACACCACCCAGATGACAGTGAAGAAGGGGCTAAAACTGCATCAGCTTCTCCCAATTCTGCCACGGGTGCAACACATAATGAAACCAAATTTTCCTTCTGGACACCTACCCGCAACTTTGTATTTTACACAAATTCCCTGAAAGGGAACCGGTGCTCCAGAGGGACCCAATCACCACAATACTCTGGGGTGTCACACAAACGATGGTATTTTCAAGAACTGGAGGGGACACATGCCACACAGAGCAACGAGGCAGCTATTTCTTCTATTAAAAATGAGAACAGTAATTGGCTACAGCTCAACTGCTTTGGTCTGTATATAACACCTCATCTGTGCTCTGAAGGAGGAAGAGGAAAACCATGAAGCACCCTATAATTCAAGATCATCATACTGCACACATTAAAAGTTGTAGAAGCACAGTTACACACAAGTTAATGACTTTTGAATGTTTCACTTCATTACATTAGTATTCCTCTAGCATAGATTTCTTTGTGCTTTTCTGCGAGAAATATAATATAAAGAGACTTGGGGAGTACAGCAATATGGCCAAAAAAGACAAAATGAGTCTCATTTCACTCCAAACTCCCACACGCAGGGAACCTATTAGAGAGATTCAGTGGGGAGATATATAAAGATGGCAACAGTAGCATAGATTTAAGGAGGAACTTCATATGAACTTGCAACGCAGTAAAAAGGCCAAAAGCTAAAGCAACTGCTACATGAGCAAAGGTATCACCTCCAGGACCCAGGTGTGAGCAGCCCTAGAGCACCAGTTTGAAGACTCTCAAACCATCTGGAGAGAAGGGATGAGCAAAGCAATTCAAGAACCGGGAAGGATAAAAATCTCTGTCAAGTTGCGAGCGCTAGACAGACTGGCTAAGCAAGATGGAGATTTGATAACCATCTGTAAGTACATGAAGGATACAAACACCAAGAAAGGAGTGGAGGAGTATAATTAGCCACGGGCATATAACTGTGAGTAATGGAATGAGACAGAGCAAAAGAAAGTGTATGTTGAATATTCTCAGTAAACTCTCCAAAAAAGAAAAAAGAAAAAAAAAAAAAACAACCCACCAGAAAAGCAAACAGACACCAGCAGGAAAATGTTTCGTCATCTGTTTGGATGAAAATTAAAAATGGGGTGAAGGGGAAAAAAAAAAAAGAAAAAGAAAAAAAAAAAAAAACACACACAACAAACCCCCCCCCCCCCCCCAAATATCCCATAATCAAGGTAAAAAAAAAAAACTGAACAGAGGCAGATTGGTATGGGGAAATATACACAAGAGCAAGAATGATTCAGAAGTACTTCAAAAAGATTCTCCTTATTTTGGCAAAGCATTAAAAAAAAACAAGTGTGAAGACTTTAGCAACAAGCTGGCCCAGCTACAGATCTTTGTGATCCTGAAGACACAATCACAGCTTGACCCAAGGAGAGGAGCAGAGGGAAAGAGCAGCTTTCAAGCAGGGTGCAAGCACAGCTTGGGTACTCCTGTCACCTTATTGACTACATTTGCTTCTGAAGGTATTAATTTCTGAAGGGGTCATTGCCTGCAGACAATCCTAGATAAAAAGGAGGATTTTTTTCCACTGGAACAAGGATTATGAAGGGCCCTGTTAAATAAGTACAGTGATAAGTCAAAACAACCATTTAAAATATAGATCAGCCTTGAGCCTCATTCACAGCTATCATTCACAGTCAGCACTAAATACAGATCCACTGTAGATCATCCTACCCAAGTGTACAGGCTCTTAATGCCTGCTGTAAAGTCTCCTTAAAAGAAGTAAAGTATTGCATATCGCCATTTCAACAGAGGTCTTGGTCTTTTACATCTACAGAATAGGCCCAACAGTGCAACCAGATGCATAGATTAAAGATCCAGGGCAGTAGAAAATCCTACAAAAATGAGGGGGGGGGGGGGGAAGCTATTCCTTAGCTATCAGCAAACTCCACTAATGTGGAGGAACGTGCTCGTGTGTCACCCACTTCCACAAAGCAAGAATTCCTGCGCTTTTTCTACAAATTACTACACACGTGACAATATATTGTTAACAGAAACGACCATGCCATTACAGGCTTGTGGTCAGCACAATGGAAAACAGTGTAAAGATTAAAATCACAAGGTACCAAGTCCTCTCCTCTGAGCCCCAACTCCTTGGCATCAAGTTCCATACATCCAGGATATAGAACAGAAGGTTTTAAACTAAGGAGAGGGAGAGCTGAGAAACACAGTCCTTCTGGGCTTGCTGCTCACAACACACCGCAGCTGAGTGCTATTTACTGTACAGCTGTGGTACTGTCATTTCTGCATCTGGCTCCAGCAATGCCAACCCTGCTGGTTCTGCATCTCTCAGACTGACAGAACAGGCAAAGCGGAGCAGATATAAGATCTGGTGAGCACCAAAACTAATTTTAACCAAAACTGCAAGAATGCAAATGATCGATCAGATGAGGGCTAATCTGTCCTTCCTTCCCCTCAAGGATTCTTGCATGGTGTCTACTGGCTTGAGATCAAACTAAACCCTAATCAATCCTAATTCAAACTAAATCAGTTTCTTATTTGTAAGAACCCCTTTGCTCTATCCACGCCTCTACTCAGAGGCGTGGCAGCCTCAGTGTAGAGATTTTTCAGAGACCTCCTGGATGTAAGCCCATTCTCTGGCAGCTTCCTGGGCATCTCCAGCAACCACTAGAGCAGTTTTCCTTTGCAGAATCCATGACGTGAGACCCTACGAGAACATGATCTTTCAGGTATTTTCTCAATAATTTTTGCTTCAACCAAAGTAGAAGGTATATAAAGAACTTCCTCCTGAAAAAGTGGCTCTTTTTAATGAAAAATCCCTTACTTTTGCTGGAAGTTCAGTTATGTTTTACATAACACAGTATACTATTGGGGTCTGCTCACTTAATGCTTTTCAGATTAATAGCTTATTCCAAAGCTGCTTTTGCCAAGACCTCAATTTCTGAAATTTGCTTATCTTTTATATTTAGAAAGACTGGGCACAATACTACTACTAAGTCTTCCACAACATTTTTAGCAGTTAAAGTGATGCAAAGAAATAATTTGCCTTTTTAGCAGTACCCTTTTCTTCCTTAATAGCCGTCTTTAACCTCCCATCATCCAGTAAGCCCAATTTTCACACAAGACAATGGCACTGATTTGCCTAAATTATTTATCTTCTACGTATAGTCATTAGTTCTTCAAAGCCCACCTTGGATCTTTCAGTCTTCCTTTCATACTCGTTATGCTTTATACACTCTACTACTAATCCCTGGGAGTTGGGTTTCCAAATTTTCATCTCAAACAGCTTCTCAAACCTGCCATCTAGCTAGCATGAATTATTCCCAGCCTTGCTAATTTAACTGCTTTTCCCAGCTTGCTTTCTTATGTTCCGCTACTGGTTTCAAACCACATCAAGGAACTGGTTCACTTCTTCCCTCCCTGCCCACCCCCCCCCCCATCCCCCCGCCTTTTTCTTTTCTACTCTTACTTCCTCCCATTTTAATTTTAGGGATGCTTCGAGTAACTTGTTCACTTTCTTTTAAGTTGTCATTTCTGAAGTTTAGCATCATTCTCAACATTGTGATCTTCTTGGCCCCTCCGAGCTCAATGACCGTACTCATGCACTTACACGCACCGTAGTGGTGGCCACTCATGAAGACCTACGTGAGGATCCTACAAACTTTAACCTTGCTGGCTCAGCAGCAGCTTGACAAATACACAGATGATTAAATAATGCTGAGCAACTACTTGTGTCCGGAGCTATTTTAAGTCGGGCTCTGGAAAGCATGCACAGGCTGGTGACAAAACCTCCACCCACTGTCTCACAGCCGCTGTCACGTGCAGTGATTGAGTAAAAAGGACTTACTGCCTTGATCCTGCTAACAGAGATGATGAGATCCTACTAACAGAGATGAGGTCCACCAAGCGCCCATGAAGTGGCAAGTTCACGCACACATCTTGGCTGCTGCCCTTTCTAGACGTGGTCACCACCAGTACGGGAGCAGCACCACCGGATCCCAGCCCCAGCCAGCCCGTGTCAGCCAGCTCAAAGACCGTGCAGGAGAAGACAGCAGCAGGCTGCCATGGGGCTGGTTTCTTCCTAACGCCATCATTTAGCAGACAACTTATGCCCTACTGGAGGGTTTATATATCCAATTAAACTTTCTGTAATTCTCATCTTGTGAAACTATGAACATTTTCAATGCTAGATTTTGGAATTATTCTCTCCTAAAGGGTTTTGAAGTTAATTATATCATAGTTGTTATTACTGTCTCAACCACAGATACTGCTTGAACCCCATTATTGTGTGTGTGTTACTGAGGGCTAAAATAAGAATAGCTGCTGCTTTGGTGTGCTCTGGAGCTAGCCTTTTCTACAAACTGCTTCTCTAACCTTTGCCCAAACATTATGTATGCTCAGTTTATATGCAGGTAGTTAACATAGCCTGGTAAGGTAAATGGGCTTATTACATTTATTAAACTGAATTCTCTCCGTGCAGAACGCCCCCAGCATCCTGCAGTCCTCTGGCTCTGGAGGCATTTGGCTGTTACCATGGAAGACAGCACCCAGAAATTCCCTTCGCAACTAATAAGCAGGAACTATGAAAGCACAAGCTTCATGCAATTGCCTTCTGTATGAAAAATGAAAACTGTTTCTGTAATCTATAAAGAAACCAAGATGCAATCAAGCTTATTATAATAAGATGCTAAATTTATGATTATCCCCCCCCCCCCCCCCCCCCCATTCTACTAAGGCCCCCTTGCTTTGCTTTGGCAAAAGAAAACACCCTCTGAGGTAGCATATACTACACAGTACCCAAGCCATATTAAAGGGATTTAAATAAAAATCAAGCCCTAGGTGTAATACAATGCTTACTGAAGATGAAAAAACCAAAGGTCTGTAAATTAAGAAATCCTGAATTAATGGTGGCAAAGTCAGTCTTAACTCTGACTCGGTCCAAAAATACAATTTCTCTCCTTCAGTAGCACTTCAGGCTAAAAATTAAATTCTGATTTCTTGCATCACATTCTGTGCAGTAAGACACACAAAACAGCTACACATCAGATTTTGTCTCACTCGGATCTGAGGCTGTATGTTCAAAACAGTTTGAGAGAAGAAAATCAATTAATATATTTTACAAGTTGTCTTTGGCAGATCAAAGCAGTAGGTTTCCTAGTTACTTCCTGGCTAGAGGGACCTAGATAACAGCTGCATCAAGGTTGCAGCAAATCCAACACTTTCTGGACAGACCAGCCATCTTCCAACTTCCATGCCACAAAGCAAATCCCAGGACTCCACAGAGTCAAACAGGCCAAAACCTGCTTCCACGCTCACGTTTTCACGCGCACATTCTGCAAGTAAACTCACATGTGTGGACCACACACAAGTGCTGAAAACTTCAGAGGCAGCAGATAGGAAGGCTCCACGTGGCTGCGGAGCCATGCTGCCTGCCACCTCATCAAGGATGCGCAACCTCGTCTGCTTCGGATTAGAAAGATGGGAGGCTAAAAATATTCTCCACATTTTAATGAACCTGTAACGATTTCCTCTCCCAACCTCAGAAAGAAATCCAAAACACACAGCAAAAGCAAACAACATTGCCTCTCAGGTAAGTCGGGCACATCACCACCCCTGCGCAATTCTCACTGCTCCTTGCACCGTGTGTGATCCTGTACCTCCCATGGACCCTCATCCACCATAAAGTCCATGCTAAATGTATGTGGGTTTTTGCTTTTGATATCCAGCAATTTTTTGGTTACTAGAAAAGGCATGCTTTGCTAGCCAAGGGTACTGAGTGCATGGCAGCTATGTAGCTGCTTCCAATGGCCTTGGCATTTCTACACTCAAGAGGCAGCAGGAGAGATCAGTTCTTCCATTCAGCGACGGCACATACAGACATGGGATATTCTTCACCCTTCAGCATAATTCTCCTCCATGACATCCTATGGCTCTAGATGCTTCAAGTTTTGAAATTCAACCTTAAGTAAGGTATTGAAAGGAAAACAAACAAAACCCACCACCATAACACTTCTGCTTTCACGAGACAGTAGCTTGCTTTTGATTTTTATAATTCAGTCTTAAAAATTCCTTCTTCCCCAAACTTTGAGAGTGTTTCCTCTACATCTCAGTTAGATCTTACAACTTCTATGCGTTCTCTTTACCAGGAGAATGGTCCCATGCTAATGGTCTGAGTCAAGATAAATCTGAATCCTAATAAAAGATTAACCTAAAAAAAATTATGTACCTCGCACAAAACTGCCCTTTTGTAATGGAGACTTCTGCCAATAGCAGATGGAAAGACCTTTGAAAAATAAGACATCCCATATGCCGTCTGCAGCAACTTCATAGCTTTACTATTGAAATTATCCACTCTTTCCTTCCAGGCCACCACCTTTACATGACCTTGAGTAAAACATAAAGAGGATAATACATAATGTGCAGCTTCTTGGGATACTATTCAGTAAAACCTAAGGAAAGAAAATTACTGCTAGCTGTTTTTTCAATCCATTCGTACATTAGTCTGCTGAAATGCATACTTGGAGCCATTGAAATCAGATTCAATGTACGTTTTACAGTACTTAGGAGGAAAGCTATTTTAATTTTGTTAGTTGCCAGAATGTAAAATCCTGAAGGCAAAAAGCTTCCAGCAGAAAAACAGAACAGATCTTAAAGGGGAAAGACATTACCTAGCTTGATGAAAAACAAAGGAAAGCTTAAGCAGGACCTGGTTAAGCACAGCTCCAAGGAAAGGAACAGCCCCTGTTCCTCCACGCGGCTGATGCTGGCATGGGGCTAACGACACAAGATGCAGCACCTTCTTCATCAAATCCAAACATATCAAATTAACAGCAGTGCAGAGCAACTCCTCAGCTGCCAATAAACAACGGCTCTGAGGCCCTTAGCGACGTATGAGGAACGTGCTCCAAGTTTTAAGCATTTACTTTTGGATGTGCAATGCCACCAGATGTCCAAGCTTTTTCTTACCTGCAGACTAATGCATCAAAGTGGTTTTGATGACGTTCCCTCTGAAAGCTCATTTGCTCAGAGACCACAGCTCATGCCCATCACTTCTAGACACGTGCCCAGCCTATTAGTTAAAGTGGACTTGAGCCAGGTGTGAGCAGAGGGGCAGTTTTGCCAAATTAGCTGGAGCACCCAACGTTATGTTTGTGCCAGTTCTATGTTTTAGTCCGGCTTTGTCCGGCAGGACAAAGTTATCCCCTCAAAATATTTTGAATCAACTTGAATCGCCAGATTATGGTTGCACTAGTACAGCGCTCTGCATCGCATTAACTAAGGTAGTCCTGATCGGGTAATACATGACCCAGAATATAATGGATGGATTTTCTAAGGCCCAAGGCATCCGCTGCCACTTGCTGAAGAGCTTTTCTCAATCCAAGGCTCCCTGCATTTCACAAAGGCAATAAGCAAACCCCAAACGGTTTCAGCTCTAACTTGCTCTCAAAGACACCCTCTCTTTCTGTACCCCGGGACAGTAACCACAGCCCTGACTTTCCTTCCTTCCCTACCGAACAGATCCGATATTGGAGCTCACATCCCTGGTTGCTTGACCTTCAGCCGGTGCATGGACTCTGCATCACTCAAACCTTCCCCAGCAACACGATGTAAAGGACACAGTTGTTTTTCCTGGTACATTCTTTGAGATCCTTGCTTTGGTTCTATCCTTGTGGATTTTAATAATTATGCACATACACAGAGAGCTTGCAATCAGTGTACTTTGAATTAAATTTTAACCAATTTATGAAGTATTAAGAACCACAAAATTTTTTATAACATTTTAATTGTAGTATTACAGAACTCATCTGGTAACACCTAATTATAATTCTAAATGAGCAGCAATTAACAAGCTATTTTATGGTGCCTAAGTCCAAAACAAACAAGGTCAGGAGAGTCCTGCAAAAGGAGCTGCTAGTGTGCACCCTGCAGAAGGGAGGCCAGTCTATCTTTGGGATGCACTCATTCCCCAATTTCTGCATCAGAGCATTACATTTTAGAAAGCATAGGGAATGTCACCCATCAAATACAGGATTTGCTGTACCACTGGATCCTTGTCAGGTAATGGGCAGCTCTGCTCTTATCATAGCATATGCATCACCAGTATAAGCTCATTTGAAGTGACGTGTGCCAGCGTTATGTCACTGGTGGGGAAGGTAGGAGCAGCTCCAGCAAAAGCAAATGCCCCCAGCCATCAGGTACATGCATCAGAGACCCCAAAACAGGATGGGTTGAGGACAGAGCAATGAAGGAGTCTCTCTTCTTCATGCAGAAGCCATAAAACTCCCTGCAGTACAGGCAGCCCACTTGGGGGGGGGAGGGGGAGAAGATTAGTTCATCTTGGCATGGGGAACACTTCAAATTTACCCAACATCTACTAGCGGGAGGAAGGTTGATACCGTGGACAGAGCCACAGATTTCAGGTCAGAAATTCTAGGACATTTCCCACCGACCTGGATGCTGTCCCGGAAATTTCTTGGAAGAATCTTGCTCCCTCACCCCTAGGCTAGTAAGTAGCTACCTGGTAAGTATCCACTGAGCGTTTCAAGAGTAGCTATAGCAGAGAAGTACCCCACCAGCAGCATTTTAGGGGTCAACTGGCAGAGGTTCAAAGCCCAGAGGCTTCGCTTCAGAATGCATTACCCTTTGCTGACAGGTTGGGCTTAAATTTTATTTGTATATTTTATCCTTTTAAAAGAAAAGTTCTTTGGAGTTGAAATGTGAGGGGAAAAAAATTCAGCCTAAATCATATGCAATGTACAAGGTAATTTTCCCTTCTCAGAGGGACGAGAAGGTTTCTGAAAAGAGCTTTGTGACAGACTCATGTATCTGTCTTCTGTTTTTCTCTTTACCACTTCTTCCCCGTCTTCTAGTGAAAATGAATCTCAAACCTCTCCCAGGAAGAACAGGGGCCATACCCGACTGTAGGAGAGGAGGCAACAGAACAGGAACTCGCCTGATGCAGCTGGTATCCTCTCTGCCTGCAGGAGCAATGCATCAGATATTTTGAACTAACATTAAAGCCATGGAAACATTTGGGAAAGTATCAATGATCGGCTTTTTAAGCAAAAGAACAAAGTACCCAGGGCACTGTCAGGGCTAAATCAGCAATCCAACTCTGGGAGACGCTGGCAATAGGAAATGTGTTTTATGCATGCAGGTGGTTTATGAGAAACAATTTGTTTACATACCTTTTAAAAAGAATACATGAAGAATTTGAATAGCTATTCCTCATGAAGCACTGTTGTTCATAATAAAGCTTATTCTGTCCTCCAAGCTCGCAGAGATAATTCCTGACAGATCAACCTTCTATGTGTCACCAAGGGCACCGGCAGTAAAGGGCGGCTTAAGGCGCTGCAGATTCCCTACTGCTCTGTCGTGCTTCTGTCCCACTCGCAGAAGCACTAAATCCTCGCACCAGACGGGCCATGGTGGTGTAGATCTCTGTGCAAAAGCATTCTGGGCTTCCTCTTCTCAGCCAAGGCTGAGAAAACTTTGCAGTCCAGTCAGCCTGCCTTTGGACAAACTGGAGTGTCCTGTGCCTGCAACCTGGCATCTCCCAAGGAAGTCAGCACTGTCTGATGGATTTTTTTACAAATGCAAAATAAAATAAAAAGTACGTATCCTCCTTGAAAGTGTTCATCAAAACCCCGTTAAGACTCGTATTGCTAGCTGAAGCAAACTGATCATCTCTGGAAAATGGAAACCCTTCCTGAGCAAAGGCAACAAGAGAGCTCCGCAAGGGCCGAAATGGGCAGTTGGGACTTCACAAGATAAAAACATCCCTCTGCACATTTCTCTGCCAGCAAACATGGAAAACCATGTCCCTTGATTACATGGCAAAGTTTCTGGATACACTGCAGTTTCTTTTACTTATTAGTTCAGCACTGACCACCAGAAGTTTGACCAACGCTTGCCGCATGCTTGTCCTGGCAGCCTTCCCCAGGAGGGCTGCACATGGCAGTGTCGTGCTCCAAGTCCTGTTTTGGCATTACGGTGGATGAACAGCTGCATGATCAATCCCAGCTCTGTAAGGCAGCTGGGAGGAGGGTAACCTTTCAAACCTTTCATCCTAGCAAACACAGTGACCCAACCTGCAAGCACCCATCCTGTGACCTCCTCAATAGCCTTCACTGCCAAGCAGCATCAGCACTGCAAGAGGAGCCAGCAGGATTTTCTTTCTTCACTGTGTGGATAGGAAAATAAAAGCTGATCAAACCACTGCCTGAAGTGACGATGCACCAGGAAGGCCAACCAAAACCGCTGGCACAGCAGACTCATAGGCAGCAACCGCCGTTAAGACCAAGACCGAATAACTACTGACAGCCAGTGGCACGAACCAGGCAAAGTTGATTATTTCTTTTCAAACAGACCAACTGCCCTGGGAAAGCCCACCATCCCCAAACCCTTTTCCATCAACTGTCCAAGAGAGTTTCTTGCAAGTTACTGGAGGCACAAAAGCTGCAGACGCTTGGCTCTATCTTTGAAAGCGTTCTACTTGAATTTATCACACTACATGCAAGTCAAACTTTATTTAGCCGAACGAGAATCCTGTAAGCCTCCCTTTTCTCACCAGAGAGTGGGAACAAGCAGAACAGCTAGTGCCTTCTTGCTTTACTGAATTCATGATATTAAACCAAAAGCAATGTCATCTTAACTTGAAAGGACTTTTAAAAGAGCTTGAAGCAATTCTGCTGCTGCAGCATTTTTGTATTTTGGATTAACTTACAAGCCTTCTTAACCCCTCCGAGTTTGTAAACGCATATACCCGTATCCTCCTAAGCTTTCAGAGCAGTCAGCAACCTCTGAAATGCTAGCAAGCCGAGAGTTAAGGCGTACGCTGTGTACAACTATTGTAATTTGAGCTCCTCTACAAGTTAAAGAAGTCCAAGTTTTAGGTATTTTTGTCCACAAGAAAGGACCTGCAGAATCTGGTAAATTATCTCAGACATTCCTCATGTCTCATGTGCAATTTCCCTGATTAACATCCCGGGCTCACAGGGGCAATGAAAAGGTCAAAATCCTACTACAGGAGACAGTGCTAAAATATTATTAAATGTTACCTTTAAAACATTTCCAATTAGTATTAATATAAAAAGATTTCTGTCTCGAGGGATTTTGTAAATTCATGATTATCACCACAGACTTTTTAAGCTCTTTTTCAAACAGGATTTTTTTTCGCCTTTTTTTTTTTTTTTTTTTGCCAATAGAGTGTATCAGAAGCTAGGAAAAAACCTGAGTAGCAACCATCTTAAAATGAAATATTAAAAAAAAAACCCTGCCACCAATAACTGGTTCTGTTTTATGCAGTCTGTCATTTTTCTGGACAGCTGAAAGCCTTAGGCAAATGTGCAGGGAAAAACAGCGAACCACCTCATCCGTCTTTTGTTTATTAAACCCCAGTTTTATTCAAGTGGCTTTGAATCCTGAACTACACAAAGTCTTCCGAATCGTTCCACGCTCAGACATCGATACTGGGGGGCAGACAGAATCAAAAATGTTCTTTAATTTTATTAAGTTCTGGAGAAAGCATCAGGTAACAAACCCTTTCATCTCAACTTACGCAGCTGAAGAACGGTGAGAAACGACAGGGGCCAGAACTGGATCAGCTCCAGCACGGTGCTATCAGAAGATCTTCTCAGGTGCTTGATACAACCCCTGCTGAAAGCATCTGGATCGCTCCTGCCCCAGAAGCCTTTAACAGCCCTGTAGAGGCCAGGCTCTCTTACCCTACCTGTGGAGGACACCATTTACAAAACAATCAAAGAATCCATTTAAAACACATTTTTAAGCTTTCTTCTGACTCTGCCGTGTTTTCAGAGGATCGGGCGCATTTCAGGGATGGCCGTACATGTGCTGTAGATGAAAGGATGCCAAGCAGTGCCTAGTTATTTCAGACAAATAGTATCTAGAGGAGATGGATGGAGCAACAAGATCAAACTGCAAATGCTCCCAGCTTAACATTATCTTGAAAAGGCTGTCTATACTCTGCCCATTCCAAAAAAAAAAAAAACAGGGGAGAGAAAAGCCATTTTTATATACAAAATTATATCAAAAGAGTGCCTAGAGGCCACCATATCATTCATTTTCATACTAAATTCAATAAAAATACACACTTGTTATTTAGATTAAACAGCTGCAGCACCAAGGGGTCTTGCTGCAGCATTTAAGACCTTGTTGAGAGCGTGCCCTGCCCTAATCCAGGCAATGAGCGTATTCAGAAAGCCAACATGGGCAATTTGACTGGCAGTAGGTCTAGCCCGAGGTCCCATACATCACTGCCCACATCTGCATTTCCTCTCCCTTTGCTATCTTTCCTCACACATTTCCCAGTTCCAAGTGTGTTTCAAGAGAGTTGAAAGGATGTAATTTGTAATATCAATTTAGCACAATATGAGGTAGCCAAGATGGTTAAGAAAGAAGAGGCCTAACTCATTCAAGTTAGTTTATTGCACCTTAGGAAGAAGAATTCATTTCTATTCCAGCAGTGCCTACAGTGGTGTGTCCAGTCCAAACACATAACAAGAGAAACAGATGCATTCAAGACAGGCTCACATTTTGCATGCTGCATGGTAGAGGAGCTGTGTGTCCATGAGGACGCACACACTACAGCTGGCTGCATCCCCTAACTGATCCATTAGTATTTGGTCAATGACAAGAAAAGTATAGCCTTTCCTTCCCTTAAGACAGACACTAATCTATTACAACTCTACAAGCTAGGGTAATTAATCAAAAGTCTATCATACCATATAAAATGAAAATGGCTCTAAGATGTGCCTGTTCACATCAATTAATTATTAAAGGAGCATTAGCTGAAGCTTTTCACCTGCCATTTAAAAGTTAGGGATAACATGACATGACGTGCATACGACTAGTGCAGCACAGTCTACACCTGCATTCACCCACCCGCCGCAGACACCCCAGTTGTGCCGGTACCCACTCTGCTTCTGCAGACTGGTTCCAGTACACCCCAACAGCAACCAGAGCCTGCCTGCTAGGGATGCTTGGTACGTACAGCTGCGAAATCACTGTGGGGAGCCAGTGGGTAGCCCCTCCAAACAGCAATTGCAACAAGCATTTGCACATGTTTGCCTGACATTTCCACTTTTGTTTCAAAATAAAGTCCTCAAGCAACAAGGCGAGGGCTCGGTAAATGGTAGCGCAAGCGTTCCTAGAAACCACCAACCGTGTTGTTTTCAGCTGTGTTTGCGCTGCTGTAATCAATGGAAGCACTTAGCAGTGATGAGTACGTACCGGCAAGAAAAAACACCCCATCCTTTATGCCATGGCTGTATCTTCTCCCAGACCAACCAATGAATCAAGATCACTGACTGCACCAGGAGGCGAAGCACTGAGAGGGCTGGTGCTTAATTAAGCTGAAGTAAATACACCCCGGCTCAGGAGCAGACTAAAATCACCTCTGTAGCACACAGGCCAAGAGCAGATGACAGCACAGCAGCTTCAGACTCTCTCATATTTCTACCACTTATGACCCGAGCTTTATTCTAATTGCACAAATTGAAGAATGATTAGCAGTTGTGTGGACATTAAATGCCCTGTTGATGCAACCAAAACCGATTTGCTTTATTCAGAACGATTACTTAAGGCCATAGCTGTGAAACTAGAATGAATCAAAATAAAAACATACATTAAAAACACAAAGCATCACCTCAGAAACGAGGCGGATGGCAATATAGCCTTAGTAATAATTTAAAAGCAGCACACTTTGACATCATGCTTTCTAGAAATGGAGAGGCAGACGCCTTTTTCATGAAACACCATAAACCCGCTACAGTGTGCTTCTCATCCTTTGCAGTCTCTAAAATGAACTTTTATGAACACGAAAACCAACAAAATTCACCCACCTATGTTTTGCATCAAGTTTCTATGTAAGAATCCATATCCAATTTTACGATAAATTTCTATTTTTGCTGAAAAGTGTTATGCCCAACTCAAGATCAGCAGAAATACAGGGTCAAGTCAGAGACCAGCTTCAATGAGCCGGGGGAGGCGAGCGGTAAGTGCAACCCTGACAGACCACAGCTGCCTGTGCTGCAACAACCTTACGGACAGCACGTTCCCCAATAAACTACCAAACAGGCACCAGCACTTCTGGTGTTGTTTGGAAAGTAAATACTAAGCTACAAGTTTAAACATTTCTGCCTCGCCTCCCATCTTTCACAGATGCTCCTCTTCACACCTTATCTCCCAGCTGAACGGTGAGAAACAGGGGACCCCAGACTGGCTGCCAGCCAGCCTTTTCAGGCTTCATTTTTAATACCATTACCTATGAATACGTTAAATTTACTTGGCCTCCAGTCACCTCATTAACCCTGGCAGCAATGCAACTAACATAAATACAGCTTACAATAGATACTTGATAAGAAAGCCATGCATTTTTCCTTAGCACTTCATCTAAAAAGGTAAATCTCGAGAGGCAAGTCTCTAGCTGTTAACCAGCTATTTCCCTCTCCCCACAGAGGAAGAAATTGTGTTTTTCTCTGACAGCAATATATGATGTTACTGTCATTACAGCTGTTTCAGAACAGCTTTAAGCTGCACTTGTGTTTCATAACTACCTGCCAGAGCCCTTGTTCAAAACTTTAATCTCTCAGTATATTGTTTCAAGGGAAGCTTTTAGTTTCAACTGTCCAAGTCATCACGTACACAAAAGAAAATGCATACTTAAAGGTGGATGATACAATCCTGCTCGCTGCATTCAAAATACAATCCACAATCTCCTTCCCTAGGGCTTTCCCAGACTGGATGACCAGATTTTGTGCGTGCTGTGAGACAGCATCACAGGGCTGAAAAACCCCAGAAAAGGTTCCCTAAAAGCAGGCGCTGGCCAGTGCAAGAGGTCTTGTTAGACATCCTCCTCACTGCCATTTGCAGCCGCAGCCTCAGCTGCTGTGCCTCTGCAGATTTTACTTAGCAAGCAGATCTCACTTCTTTTATTGACTCCAATATAGACCTGCTAAGAGTTTCTTTCCAAAGGATTTTTAAACATGATGCACACCCATATTCACACATTATTTGTGTGAATTTTACATCTGTATACATATATTTCTATAAAAGTGATACCATGCACGTATTTTATAGTCAATGCATTGTAATTTTCTTTTGAACAGCTCCAACACCACCGTTGTGCTTTGCTTTTATGTCGGAGGCAGCAGAGCAGAGGGGCTGTGTTCCCAGCAGCCGGGCAGGTCCGGAGCTCCAACCCTGCCTCCAAGTGCAAGGACTCCTGTGGCCTTGCCGAGTGCCTTCACTCCTGCACCTTACGCTCCCCAACTATAAAAGCAGCGATAGCACTCTGTCTCCCTGACACTATTTTGTGAGAATAGATTAAAAAAACCAAACAAATAAAACAACTACAACAAAACAACAAACCCAAACCACACCCAAACAAACAAAAAACCAACTATGAAACTCTGAAGAGTAAATACTGCTATCTTGAAAACATTCGAAGTTTACCCCAGTTACCAGGCTTCTATAAAAAACACACAAAAAAATTATCCTGCAAACATTTTCTGGACTAATTTTATTCTTCCATTTCTTAAAATTCCACTAAACCTTTAGTTTTAGTACGACAATTTATACCACCACTTTGGAGAAAAGCTGCAAACCATTTGAATTCTCATTTTTCCACCTTAAGAAAAGCCTAAAAATACACAGGTTATCTCTTATAACCCTGTAACAGCAGAGCTTCGGCTCTAGCAGAACAACGAGATAAGAAATCAAAATGGTCATCTATCCGCTGATGGTGCATAAACACTGTATTTATTAGCACTTTCACATACAGATTTTAGACTAACCTCTTTCTCACAGTAGTAATAGCAGAAATGACCATTTCAAAAACGCTGTCATCCACATGTCACAAAACAAAAGAGAACAAATTATACTCCTGTGAGGGATCTACTTCCCCACGTCTCCTCTGGCACTTAGAAGCTGGCACGCGAGGAGAATAATCCAGCTCCCGTGACTCATCTCACGCTTCAAAGCCAAGGCAGGCTCCAGGACGGAGCGAGCCCGGGAGCTGCACCAGGAGGTCCGGCCAATACTCCCCATCTCTCTGCAGCCCGCAGCGGCTCCTCCATTTTGCAGAAGAGGATCCAGTCAGCACTCGCCTTCCTAATTACACACCAGCAATTAGCTGGAATCTCGTTGGGCTGTGCATGTCACCTGTTAACAGGGCTCCGTGAAAAAGGCCTAAAACTGGATGTGGCAGATGGAGCTCTATATCCTGCCCATCTCTGGAGAGCAGATTTGTAATGCAAACCACTGAATTCAAGATGCGACCCATGGATACAAGGAAGCAATCAGAACCAAACTGATTAAACAAGACCCAGGTCTCAGCACGGTGCGCAGAATACTAAGCAGAAATAAAGATACCTCGGAGAGGGAAACAAACTGCACGCCGAGCCACGCACCAGCCAGATCTTCATTGCACTGTATGACTCTCTTCAGAAAAATCAGACTGTTCTTTTAACAACAACGCCAGAGACATCCGCATCCCAATCACTCTGTCTACCTCAGATACACACAGATGAAAACCTTGGGCTGTCGAGTTGCCTGTTTTATAACGGGGAAGCCCAGGGCAGCGATGCCGTGATCCACGCAGGCAAATGCAACTGTGCTCGTTGCCAAGCCCTCCAATTCTGATTTACAGTATCCCAGGTCAGAAGACAAGTTGGATTATTAGCCCGGCCTCTCTTGTAACCCCAGGGACATTACATTTCATCCAGTTACCGTGATCCTGAGCCCAACACCCGTTTGACTAAAGCACAACTGGATTCAGTACGAGAGGAATCCAGACTGATGCCCAGGACAGACATCAGGACACGGAGGGATGCGCTACTTCTCCTGCCTCTCTGCCCTCTCACAAGACCCCGAGAGGTGGGCTTTGCTTCCAGCTCCAGTACTGCTGGCTCCAGCATCCAGTCACACCTTCTTGCTCTGTTTTTTGCTTTTAAAGAGCGTTTCTAAATCCTTGCATTGGGAACTGTGCTTTCCCTTATCAACACTGATCTGGCTTCACAGACCTCCCACTCGTTTTGCTTCATCGGCTAATGGAAGAGGAGAAGAATTAAATAGCCCTCTGAGCTCCTGCGGCCACTCTCTTACGAATACTCTGCTGACACACACACACGCTTCTCAGCTACACCCTTGCTCAAATAGCCATCAGGAAAACTATAATTTAGACTTTTAACAGCTCCTCCAGTGAAACACAAAAAACCAACCACCTTAAAGCTGGTTTTGTTCCACTTTTGCTCAGCAAAATGCTTAGCCCTGGAACCAGCCTTGTACATTTATTTTGCTGTCTTACACCTCCCTGCTAAGTGGATGATGTCACGTAGCCTTACAAGAATAAACATATTCTGACACGCACCGAAAAATGAACCAACTAAGCTATAAGCAAAGATGGTTTACATAGTGCTTTGTAGACACCTTTACGCTGCCTGGGCCCCACAACCAAGTTAATTTTTTTATCCAGGACTTAGAGAGAAGAAAAACTTTTGAATGCCAGTACAGTGCTCGCCCGCTGACTTACCAAAGCACTTACTGCCAAGCCGCTGCACAGCCTGCATGCCTCGGTGACTGAGCACTTCTGGAAAATTCCTGTTACATGCACACACACACACAGAAGAGCAATCTAATAATCAGAATATTTAGAGACACATTATTCAGAGACAGTCATGTGGCCTCTAGGAGCACACTTTTGATCTGGTGAACTGACTTTAGATATAAAAGGATGCCGTGGCATCCTTTCTCCTCTCCTCACCTCTTCCCCTGCCAATTTCTTCATGTTTGGGGGTTCTCATTTTTTATTTATTGCCTTTCTCGAAGCTTGACAGAAATTTTCTGTTATTCCACCAGACTTTATCCCTTTCTGTTTGGCAAACGTTGATTCTCCTCCATCCTCCCACACATCTCACATGGAATTGCTACAGCCTCTTGTGTGCAACAAAAAAAAATTGTGTACCTTTATCTTACTACAAAATCTGCTGTTTCAACAATACCAACACCACCTGGACATTAGCGTTCAGTGCCTAACTGAACCAAAGAAACTGCATCCAACTGAATGCAAGGGGCTGCACAGCCCACCTCCGCACTCTGTGCTAGCGCCGAGAGCACGGCAGAGCCCCAGGTCTGAGGGCAGGGAGCGATGGCTACAGCCCCCTTGGGCTCTCCTGCAAAGCACGCCAGCATTCCTGCACCCCATACAGAATTTGCAGCCGATGCCCCTACCAGCTCTTGGCTGATGCAGTTGTGTTGATATTACATAGGCTTATAATAACGTAGACCTAAAATATCTAACAGTCCTCCCTTGCATTTAACAAATAGGAAAACCAATGGTAATTTCACTAATGACTTGCAAACACTATTGCCCAACCTCCTTTTTAAGGGGATGGAGCGATACTGTGAAGAAAATAATGGATGGGTAATGGTGCTGATACCCTTGACTCCACAGGCTCCTCCCAAGTGAGGCAGACTTCACACCTTTGTGCCAGGCACCGTCTCAACCCTCCAACCCCAAACAAGACAGGATTTTTAAAAAAAATTTTTTTTTGTTCTTTGAAGACGTGCCTTAATACCGAACACACTGCTCCGCTTCTGCGTTCCTGAGCTCTGCTATCACTAAACAAGAGTCAGGAGCGGTACTTCGCAATGCAAGTTCAGATCTCTGGATAGGAGATGGTAAGTAAAAAGCAAAGTAATATTACAGAGTACAGCAGGATATCTCTCATATAAACAACTTTAAAATCACCTTTTAATGATAAATCTCACCATCGGGAGCATCAAGCACAGCATGACTGTGCTGAGGGAGCAGGGAGTTGGTGAACATAAGGTGTTTTTTCTTTCTTGAAATTTTTAATACAAATGTAGCTATGAGGCTAATTTTACTTTTGCTAGGAAATCTTCAGAATAAAAAGACTGCTATTTCTATATCCAGGTGCTTGTCATGTGTATGTGTCTAGTCATTTGAGATTCAGCATAGGTCTCCTCTTGAAGTTAAAAAAGTATGTCCCCTACTTCCTCTTCAAGAGTAGGGCACAATCAGCCAGCTTCCATTTAATATGGACAAACATGATTTCAGCGTTAGTCACCACTCCAGTTTTGATAATGAAGTGAAAAGTATTCCTCAAACTAAAGGGTATAAAAATCTAACTACCTCCCATTACCTTCCAGTCCTCTAGAAGAAATTAAGTTGATGTCCTCCAGGAGATTTAATGGACAACAACAGACTCTTCACAGTCCATCTCAAAATGCTAAAGCACTGTTCCTGGAATGACCAGTTGTCTCCTTGGATAACACTAACAATAAGACCTAAACCAAGCCACCGGTGAATGCATTTTCTGGAAAAAGTAACTGCAAGACCTCTTCAAGTTGAAAATTTTATCAATCAAGTCTTCACTGCAGAGCCAGTATATCCATCTGTTTTGAGGTTATCCCCATTTAAACTTTAAATATTTTGAAGAAAAATCTAAAGTTCATCCATAAAGCTTTAAGTGATAACATCACTGGCAACTCACTGAGAACACAACTGAAAGCCAACTGCCCAATACTACAAAGCAGAAAAAAACCCAAGGATTCCCCCCCCCCCCCCCTTAGGACCTGACTTCATAGTCCCAAAACTTTTAAGTAAAATAGGTGAGTACTAGTATTCACACCTTTGAGAGTGTAATCGTGCTTTAAGATAGAAAACTTTTAATTTTTATTTTCAAAACCATAGCAGGTTCTTTTACAAAGAAGTAGAGGACTCTTGCACACCAACAGGGATCGCTGCTACCCAGGGTACATAGTCCAAGTTTTCACAGCAGTGTCTGGTGTAACATAATATATTGGTCTCTTGTAACCGAGGCTGTAATTTGCTAAGCACATCTTTCAGCAACAGCGATGGCTTAAGCAGTCACGGTGCCCAAGTCCAGTCACCTCCGCAGCTGCGTCAATACCGTTTTGTGCAGTGGATTGGATCAGGGAACCAATCTGAATTAAAAGTACACAAGAGGGGGAAAAAGAATACAATTCTCTTTAACCTGAAGCAGACTCCTGATTTATTGCCCTGTGGTAGTGACAAAGCAAGTTTGGAGCAAGCAGGAGGAGATGGGCAGAGACTGGTGAAGCCCAGATCGTCTCTGGAAGAAGCATTCTAACTACACATGGCAGCCCAATTACTTCATACTGTAAAGTACTTACTAACCTTTAAAAAAAGATTTCAAGGCAGTATTTTGATTGATTTTCTTTTGCAAAATAATCTCCCACCCAGGACCTATGGTTGTATTTCAATAACATCAGAAAAAAATTATTTAAACCTGTCCTCTGCAGAAAACAACCTCTAAGGAAAGCACCAGCACTCTTCCACAGCCAGAACAGTGCTCCTCCCTCATCATCAAAATTTCCAGGAGGATAAAGCCTTTGCCAGCTCTTCAGAAGGAGAATCTTCTGGTAAGCGTTGTGTTTCAACACAGCACTTCGGGACTTTCTACTCCTCTTTTGGATCAGAGTCGCTGCCACGCACTTCCTCACCTTTTATGAGAGATTTACTGAATAAGGAAACTGAAGATTTCAGGATTTACAACTCACCTGGACTAAGTTCCTTCAAGCAGCACAGGTACATCTGATAAAGATCTATTAATGAGGATAGCCCCTCTTTGAAAAGATGCCTTCGAGGATTTGTCTCCTTTCTCAGCCAGACCAAAGACTGTGTCTCTGCCCTGTCATTTGACCTAGGAATCACAGCTGATGGCAGTGCAAAGGCAAGATAGGACCTGTAATTCCCTAACAATTGGGGAAAACAATGGAGAACAGCCCATGGAGAATGGATTATATTCTTGAAAATTCTTTAAACGTTTTCCCATTTATTCTGGGAAAAGGTTCAGAGCAAAGTGGTCATCAGCAAACTCTGACGAGAACAATACGAGGTGGCACAAGCTTTGCGTCCAATCCTTAGATGATGCTTCCTGGACGACAGGTGTTCAAGGCAATAAGGCTGTACCCTACCAAAATACTTATTTTTATATAGCTTTAATAGAATGTTAACAGAGTCACACGATTAGGGCCTCCATCCCTCCTCTTAGAGCCTACGAATTACTGGTCAACACGCAAAAAATAATGATGCGATAAAGATGGTGGACAAAGGATATTTGGTAAAATAAATAACATCAGAGAATATTTTCTTTCTCTCTTCCTTTACCAAGTGATTAAATAGAGGGATCAGAGGCTCAGATTTCAGCAACAGATGTTTAATTCTGAAGGCTTAGTCCTTCCTGGCCAAAAACTTTGCTGTTTAGCTAGCTTGGCTTATTGATCAAAATAAGAATACGTATCCCAGGTAACTTTTGTTTTGAAATAATGAGATCGTAATCTGACTTGCAACATACTTGTAATTTCTATATCACCAATGAGTACAGTCTTTATTATCAGCTTCTGAAATCCTCTTTATACAATCTGGTTCTTTAGCACCGTCTGATTTGTGCTCACAGCGGCACCGAAGTGTCTCCTCTTAAAACACTATTCCCAGTTCAAAACTGTCGCAATGTATTTAAAAACTATACAAGGAAAAGAAAACTGTACTGTATAGCTTTCCTGCACTACATAATTGACTTAGTAATTTCCATAAACCCCAGTGAGAAGTTACCAGTTTGTCAATCTATTCTCTTCCACGCACCAGATTTTGGGAAAATGCATTGAAATGGCTGATTTACTAATTCTGCCCTAGGTACTACTTCAGTAGCAGATGCCATCTAGCCCAAGAGAATAATCTCATTTAAAGGAGCAAAATGCAACTTACAAAGCTAGTCTAAATTTAGTACAGATCAACCACCAAGGAAGGAACGTTTATGAGGGCATGGGAAAGGTCTGTGTTATCAGTACAGATGTGACCCAAATATCTTCTCATCTACACCAACATGAGGTGCTACTAGGTATAACATAAAATATTGAAATATGGATATACACAGGGACTACTATATCTTAGTATGATTGCTGGAAACTCCATTAAGGTCATAAATACAGTGATAGCTGACAAGAAGTTCAACAGAGGGTTAGATATTCTCCCAGTAGGAGAAAATGCTCTTAACAACTACCTGCGGGATTATGAAAATAGGCTACTTAAGTATCTGCTGCTATTAGTGATATTGTACTGCCTGCCAGATCTACGAGAGTTTTCACTTTGAACGCGTGCTTGGAGTGCATTTTCTTTTATCAAGGGAGTATAAACACTAATCTTTGGGGAGGACAAACAAAGCAATCTACCCAGCCTGGAGAACAGACACACTCATTAGCCCACGAGGAACATTAGTAACTTGTGGTATCAGCACATTACGGCAGAGACAGTCATTACATCATTACAGTTGTCACTTGTGAGCACGAGTGGTGTGGGCAGGGGTGTCTGAACACAAAGACATCACTGACCCAAGGACCTCACCAACCACACAAAGCAGAGCAGAGGAGATTAAGTGCCATGGGAAGCAAAAAAGGAATCCTGCAAACACCACTGCTGAAAGTGTTCAAAGAAAGAGAAAATTCTGCCCAATCATCACATGTGATTCTTTTCCCTGAAACTACACATTTTTCTTCTATCTGCACACTAATTTGGCAATTTTTCTTCCTTTACCTGTGAAGGAGCTGCTATATCCAAGTGTTTATGGAATTTACCATTTTGCTCATTCTTTCACCCCTGCCATATCACTAGCATGAAGCTCCCTCTTCATTCTAAAAATACTTTACACAACGTTGTTGGGTTCACATGAAGACTTTCAGAACCATCAATAAGACCAAGGAGCATCAGATACATCCACTAAACCCAGAATTACAGACTGCATCTTAGGTTTCTAGAAAACAAAGGTTTTAGTGATTAACGCATAACTATTTCTAAAATTAAATAATTGCAGAGAAACAGTGCTGCTTAGTGAAACTGAGAACTCCATACTACCAAAAATTAGAGGTAATTATAATGTATACGTAAAGGGCACAGCATTCTGAGTGTTAAATCACCTTTAATTATGTTTTCTGGATTTGTAACACTGACATTTGAATTCCTAACACTACACTGATATACCACGTTATATCAAATGTGCCAACAACTCTATTCTGAATCACCTTGAAGGCTTGCAAAACAGAGCTGTGTTTGAACACATTTATCTTTTTCCTTACGCTCTTTCAGCTATTCAGCAAGACCACAATGTATACTTCTGGAGTCATAATTGGTCACCAAAGCAACAGCTTGGATGCCAAAAAGCAGGATTTCAACTCGACTGCACAGGGTGGTGGGGAGAGAAAGGTGACCACAATGCCTCCATTGTAGCCTTGATCCTGTGACTCAGCCCCACAGCGAACTACAAGTTGTTCATGCGCTGAATCCGAAATGAATAACTGGGAAAGCAACTGAAAATGAGACTTTGTTGTCTTTTAACTTCTGTGCCTCGTACTAATGGCCTTTAAAAGGGTCTGGGCATTAATCTTAGGCAGTAACAAGAGAGATGAGAAAGATCCCTGGCTAGATTTTCATACCTCCAAGTGGGTCGGAAAAAATATAATTTAAAAAACCAAAAAACTTTCCTCTTTAATCAATTCTCTTTGTCAATTTTCTATTTATTACCAACCCTTAGAAAGGGAGGTTTGTACCACAGTTAGTGCACAGTACTGACAGTAGGTCTTGAGTTTCTTCCTCACCAGGAAAAACCAGACATTTACATAGCAGAGGCCTTTTCTCATGTTGTCGGCTAACCGTGGCTGTATGGATGGTGAAAAAATACACACTTCTCATAATTTTATTGCTCAGCCTCTTACAAAGAGCCTAGGTTTCTTTCTAGCTGATATTCTGCTATAAGAGGACTGAGAGGGGGTATTTGTTTCCAGGTCTTTTCTGCCTATTTAGGGATGCCCTTTTCCTCCCATACTCCAAGGCAGCTGTTTATCAGGTTTCACAATCCGGCTAAAAGAGGTTAAATTAAGAAATTTCCCTTGCTTGCCTCCTCTGTTTAAAAGGTGTTACATTACTCCCTTCGCAGTTTGTGGTTCAAACATTGCAACTATAAATACATATTTATGCGCGTACACACATTATTAGAAATATTTACATTAATTCTATTGTGACAAAGAAATCCTTTCCCAACCAGACCACAGGTCGCCACGGTTCAGCTGATGCAGAACCAGCACAGCGCTGGCAAGCCCTGGGCTGAGGTTGGGGATGTTTCACCAGCACTTTTCCTGCACGCCACCCTGCCTAAGCACCAGCACGCTTGGACCACCCCAGTACCTGAGCAGCGGTGAATACCCTTCCCCATCAAACCCATCCGCACGGTTCTGATGCTACTGCTAGGGAGTAAAAAGGGATGAAGGGAGATAGCACTGCGAGGGCAAAACATCCCTCCAGGCAGAGGTCGGCAGCAAGCTGGGCACGCAGAGAGACGAGGCCGGCAGGGCAGGATGGGGAGCACCAGGAGCAGCGGGGACCTGCCAACCCCAGCACCCTGCTGGCAGTTTTCACGGCTGCCCTGGGCGTAGTGAAAGCGCTTCTCTCCTCCAGATCCCAGAGTAAGAGCACAGCTTTGTGAAAGGCATCTAGCACACGAGATTTTCACTTTCAAAACCTCCAAGCAGCTTCCAGCTGCTCCTTTTAAATCTGCCACTGCCACGTGTCGCACATTTCCTCCGTTTCCCACCTGTAAGAAGGGGGCTGCAGACACACAGCATCAAACGCCGGAGCAGCAAAAATCTGCTGTAACACGTCGAACCAACAGATTAAGAAAGATGGTCTGTCACAAAGTGACCAGCATTAACCCCGATGGCCCCAGAAATATGAGGCATTAAAGAACAATACAAAGAATTAAGAGTCAGTCTTGAAGGACTTGAGAAGTGAATTGCCTGCAGTTTTTCCTCTCTGAGGTTTCTATGGCTGGATACATGTTGCAAGCACATGGCCTTACTAGCAGAGCCAGACAAAAAGCAAAGCCTATTTAATATCTCCGTAACAAGCCTGCAAAAGTCTTGGCATGCACTGTAGGCAAAAGGCAGGTCAGGCCAGGATTTCTTAGTTTTCTTCTTTGGGAACACCTGAAAGACATGAGAGTTTTACCTACACAGATAAGATAACAAGAATTACCTCACTCGTATGAGTAACGCTTAATAAAAGATTTGATTTGACCTCATTATAGCTGCATTGGAGAAAGGGATCACAACATCAGTAAATAACAAAACAGTTAACACCAGCACTTGCCGAAGTGCTTCATCCATATCCACCATCCCTAAATACCTCACAGTCTGCAAATGGGATGGTTTTATTGGTTTTGAATACACAGAGGCACATATTCCTTAATTATACTTTACACCAAGAACAAAGGTCGCGTATACGCTCTTAGCGAGAGGCAACCATCCAGTCACTGTATGTTCTGTAAACAACTCCCATCACTTCGACAATTACCAGTAGACCTTTAGACTTATGCACCTCTTGGCCCCTTTTGAATTGGAAAAACATCATTAAAACAGATTAAAACTGCTATTCCAGTCAGACCGCTTATCTAATGCTTGAAGAAAATGTGTACCTGCAATTCTCTCCTTCAAAACAAATGATAAAAATCGACTGTTACTTCAGACTCTTAATCTTGGAAGAAAATATTCTCTCTAATCAGAGACTACTAAATCTACTCTCTCTTCTATTAAAACGACGTATTTGCATAATCACAAAACTGTTCTTGAAACATTTTTAGGATGGATAAACACAGCAGTCGTATGTGTTCAGATACGCTGAATTACATGAAATAACTTTAAGAAAAACACGTACGTGAAGTACAGTTTTACAATTAACATCTGCTTTATCTCTTTTTTTGTAAGATGACATTTAAGCTATATGCATGTATCAGAGCCCTTTATCTCACAATGCCATTTTCCCCTGGAGCGTTCATGTCTCACTTCAATAAAATATCAGCACACAAGGGCCTGAAACCGGCTTTACCTGCAGCAGAGACAACTCCCAGACTAGCCATTTGTAAAAGCATTGGAAAAGCAGCAAGAACAATATTGACAGATGGGCTCTCCCACACTTCCCCTGCAAAAGCCTCTGCTCTGGCACCACCTTCCCCACAAATTAGTCTTTGGGGAGTTGATGGATAACAATCTATTTCAGTCTTTCAGACCTCAAAAAAGTGTGCATGGGGTATTTCAGGTTTTGGGGTGGGTTTTTTTTTGTCCCCCCCCCCCCCCCCCCCGTAACTTAAACTTTGACTCGTACTTTCAGGAAAAGATAAACTTAGTCATCGGCACAATTCACTTCTTCCTCCAGAACTTCAATAACATTTGGGGTTTTTACTCAATGTGCTAGATGTCCAGAGCTGTTTCCAGAACTCTGAAGCTCCAATCCATGAGCGATGCTCATCCACAACCAGTGCCGGGGGTGTTTGGCCACTGAAGCTTTGGCAAGTCTGGGGACTGCAGCATCACCCAGCCTACACTTTCTGTTTTAAATTACTTTCGTCTCATTTGCACTCCCCTCTTTATATCTGAAGCAACAGATGATACCTTCAGGTCTTCTTGCAAAGGGGCCCTGCTATAGTGGTACAAAATCAAGGACTAAAGTGAAACAATAAAATACCAAGTCAGTTCAACAGGACATTGGCCGTCCTACTTCCACTTCCCAGGAGAAAGCCAGGGATGTACTCGGGGAACAGAGCCATCCACTCCCACCTTATCTATGGAGTGTGGTTTTAATCTTGAGCCTGCATTTAAATTGAGGCCTCGTATGAAACAGCAACAGGCGCTCCCAACCTCGGGACGTCAGTGTCCTCAGCAGCAGAAGGTGCATTGGGTCTGCTGTCATTACCAGGTGTGTTTAATTACTGCTATTACTGCAGCCAGGGAAGGGCTGCAAGGCACCTACTCTTCAAAGAGAAAAGGCAGCGCAGGGCAGCACAGATCATTTCAGCAACTGTAAATATTTCACCATCTGCAGAGTCATAGGAATTAAACAACAATTTTGAAAATGCTCATTTATTCCTCCCTGACCACACCATGCACACAGGCACCTACGCTGACCGTATCGCCATGGTATTCTCAGCGTCTCCATACCTGTGGTCTGATCGACGGGCCACACAAAGTAAACACAAAGAAAACCAGGCAGAGGGGCACGCTCATGGGTGGAGCACGCGGCACATCTATACATAAAAACAAACAATACTTCAACCAACCGTTACTTTTATCCCTATGTAAACAGTAGCACACAGACAAAGTAGATCTCCTGCCCTGTTCTTGCTGTAAGACTACGAGAAGAGAATTATTTAGCATTGCAAAGGAAAATAAAACGCTTAGGAGCCCAGCTGAAAATCCAAGCCTCACACAGAAGGTGGGCTGAAGCAAACCAGAGTGTAAGGTACCAGCCGTGCAAAGGGCTCCCACGGACGCGACGATTTCCGATCAGTTAGGCCATTGTATAATGGACACAGCTGCCAATGTCTGCTCTGATGCCAGGAAGCTGCAGAGGGTTTGGAATCGGCACCAGATCTCTAGGCAGTGCTAGGGACTGCATTGGAAACATGTGTATAGCTTCCCAAAAAATGTATATGGCTTTCTGAAAAAGTGTAAAGTGTGGTACCAGGACCAACAAATTCAGCGGGAAAAAGTTAGGCCAATTCAGCATTTTGGAAAAATCCCACTTGAGTTTCTGTCCTGGTGGTGGCCCTAGCCCAGCCCCTGTGGCAAGCAGGCAGCTCTGCCAGGAGCCGCTCTGCCGGGCCAGGAGGTGCGGGAAGACCCTGGCCTCTCCTGCACTTGGAGGCAGCAGGAGTCAGCAGCCGGCAGGGGCTGGGGAAGAAGGTGCCATGGCCAAGGCAGCTACAGGGACATCCAGAGGGGTGAGAGCTCCTGGACCGTCCAGGGGAGCCACGCTCCTGCTGCCAAAAATAAGCACATGTGTTGGAAAACTGAGATTCAGAGGCTCTCTCCTGTTTCTGAACAGGTATCACGGGTTTCTCTCTTCACTGGACTCATGACTTGCTCTGATCTGATTCAGCTTTTCAAAGGACAACGAAAACTCCCGACTTCCAAACAAAAAAGTTTAACAGTTCTGTGCTTCAGTTTAAGTTCTGTGCTTCAAAGTAGGTGGTTAAGCTACAAAGAGTTACTCATGCTCCACAGTCGCTGGCCGTTGCCATTCCTGTAACAGCGTGATACCCATCTAACACATACAGACGCCAATGTGCGTTAATTTAATCCACGGGTCCCTCTGCCCCTGCATAAAGGGCCGACTTAAACCCTACGCTGCTGCTGCAGTGACAAGAAAAGCTCCAGAGAAGCAATGGAAAGAACTTGTTTTTCCTCCTGAAAGCACCCATAATTAGGAAGTGATGGATGTCGCTAGTAAAAGTGAGTGATGTTTTTCAGGAGCTCTCTCATCTGTAACTGCACTGTTTTCAGATAAAATAACCCTTTCTGTCAGGCAGTGTCAGGAATGTCTACAGCCAATCAGTCACTCTGCTATCCAGCAAAAAATATGACGTTCTTGTCATAACATCTGTAGCGCACATTGTATCAGCCCTTCTTCTTTGTGTACCTCATCAGTTAGGGTCTCCAACTCCAGTAACGCCAATAATTCCTGCTCCTGAGATAAACAGATAAATTGAAACTTCCAAAACACTCAACCCCATTGCATGTGAAACAGAACTTCGTTTGAGCAAAATACCTTTTATGACAGCATAAAATGGTATCTGCCATCTGGAGTTAATGACTATCAAGTAAAACTCGGGAGAAAGCCCTGCTCGCCACTCCTGCACGCTGACCGGCAAAGCAGAACCACCACAAGAAACAGACTGGAAGAAAGTCAACAAGATAAGTGGTATCATTTAAAACTTGGACACCATAAAATTTCACGCTGTAGCAACTTAATTTACAAGACTTTAACAAACATTAAATGAGGAGAACAAATATCTAACACAATTAACGGAGATTACACATATGGCCCAAAGTCTCCGCGTCACTGTGCAAGTGCCAGGAGAGACTGTCCCAACAGGGAGGATGGGGCAGCTCCGTAACTACGCGACCCTACAAACTGTCACAGCTATCATGGGAAATAACCCCTCGACCACTGCACCTCTGAACAAGGTGGCCTTGTCAGCTTAATGGCACCACTTCAAAACCAAAACAAAACAAAAATCCCCATCAGCATGATTAAGGAAACGGGGACAGGTGAGCAAGACAAAGCATTCCCGAAGACTCATGGTCTATGTGGTTACCGGTCAAGCAGTCTGGCTATGTTTTTAAGTGATTAAATAAGACCTCGACAGAAACCTTAGTGTCAATTTCTCAATATTCTAACCCAGAAAAACAACTGCATTGAATAGTTGCTAAGGTTCACGCAACAGACCACCACTCCGAACGGCAACACACTCCCCTTCTAGAAGGCACCTCACAAAACGTGATGGAGCTTAAGAGAGAGTTAACATTTCATTACCTAAGAGCCATTCTTGATCTTTAAACACAGCCAATGTATATTAATATTTAACCACTGCATGTTAGAGATTGCATATCACTATTACAAGCTCATACATACTTTTGCAAGAGACTAAGAAGAAACAGATGCTGAAGTCACTGATCACATGTTTTCTATTTATTGTGATGGGAAATAATCAGCTTCTCTGATTAGGTACATGTTTATTATATTACAAGGCAACAATCTCCTTCGAGCACCCAATCCAATCCATGTGCTTGATGCAAAGGTTTCTTAAAGGCTATGAATTTAAACACCTGTATCCTAGAAAACACGCTGGTGCTTCTAACAAAAGAAAATGCTGAAGCACTGAAGAAATTTAAACATTTGATTGCAGTGTTTCCTCTTGAAGCCTGATTGAGAAAACAAACATTTTTATGTTATTAAGAGACACTACTCAAAGGGAAGCAATCTCAGTAATACCTGGCCCTTCTGAACCGTTGATTAACATTACGTGGAGGAGCACTGCCACTGACCTGAGACACCTATCATTCAAGAATTTCATCCTCTAAAGAAAAGGAGGATGGAAGTAGTTTATTGAACCTCAGAATAAAGCAGGTGGAAAGGGACCTCTGCAGGTCCATAGTCCAAACCCCTGCTCAAAGCAGGGCTAACTCTGAAGTCAGACCATGATGCCCAGTTGATTTTCAAGTATCTCCAAAGATGGAAGTGTCACAAGCTCTTTGGACCCTTGTTCCAGTGCTCTTCCACTCAAGTTGAACTTTTTGGAACTTCCCTTGCTGCATCCTGTGAACTTTGCCTCTTTTCCCTTCCCTGTGCTCCCCCCGGAAGAGCCAGACACTGCCATCACCCCAGCCACCCGCTCGGGGCGGGCGACCACGGTCAGACCCTCCCTCCCCTGGACTTGGGAAGCACTGCTCCCTTGGGCCCCCTCACACATCTCCTGCTCCAGTCCCCAGCCAGCCACACAGTCCTCTGCCTGATTTACTCCAGTTTTTGGCACCTTTCTTGACTTGTTGATGCCTTTCTCATACTTGTGATTGCCGGTGGGATCCGAGTTACAGCTTTGCCATAGAGCTTTTGGGAGGACCTCTTGTCCATCCTTTGGTCGAGACAGCAACCGATCACTCGGTCTCCTCATCCACAGGCTGATCGGACCCAGCTCCAACAACCTCCACATCTCTTCTGTCCTCCAGACCCCAGCCGCGTCCGGGGATGCCCTCTGCCAACCCACGCTCCCTGATGTACCATCCTTGCAGCTGGACACAGCTCCACGTCTAGGGCCTGAGCAGCACTGACCACGGCAGAACCATTACCTTTAATTACAGTCCTCTTAATACACTCCAGATGGAGGATGTCCTCTCCGCAACTGTTAGCTTGTGCATAGGTGGTGATCCAGCACATATCCCAAAGTACTCTTCCACGGCTGTGCAGCCTAGCCACGTCCTCACCATTTTGTATTTCCTCAGTTCAGCTCACTGTGTTACATGCTGCAGATTTCCAAACGTTTTTGCAATCTACCATAGTCATTTAATTCTGAACTATGCTTCACAATGCTTGAGCCCCTCTCAGTTTGGGCTTACTTGCAGATTTAGTAAGTATTCCCTTGTCCACATCAGTAAAGAGAACAGCAAATAAAGCTCAGCCCAAGACAAACAGGGGTGTATTCACACAATTCCTCGTGCCACCCCCCTTCTTCCCCTGATTTTCACAGCAAGTTATAGGTAACTACTCTTCAAACACAGTCTTTAAACAGTTATTTGTTTACTGTATAATTACATACATATATTTCCCTATTCCACAGAAACGCCACAAGAGGTTATGTCAAAAGTTACTGAAGTCAAGGTAACATCACAGGTACTGCTCCCCACAGTCCTTATCTTCTTATCCTCCAGATTCCTAGAAACTGATTAAAAATTTTGTTCCAATTCTCTAAGCATTGCAGTTAGACCAACTAGTCTGTAATTCCCTGGATCTCCCTTTTTCAAAGGCAGGTACTGCATTTGCCCTTTTCAGTCCTCCAGGACCTCTCTTGCTCTTCACAATTTCTGAAAGATAATTGTAAATGGTTCAAAGGTTGCTTGGCTAGTTGCTGATGTACCCTAGGGCAAATTTCATCAGGCTCTGACTATTTGAATACACCTATCTTATCTGCTTTTTTCTGATCTATCCTTTTCCTACTCTGCACTTTACTCCTATCACCTTGTTTAAATTAATTTTAATTAATGTGAAGACACACTCAAGCAGTACAATAACTACATGAAACCCATTTAGTATTTTATCTTTCGGGTATAACGTTAGCAAAAAAACCCCCAGACTATTCATCTACCATGACTCTGGCTTTTTGGAGATGCAGAAGAACATTTAAAGAAAAACAAAACAAAACAACAAAAAACCCCAACACAAACAACCCCAAGCCAGATTAAAGACTGTATATGGCTTAGAACAACCCTCAGCTGAGATGTCTGAAGGGAAAACATTAAGAAATGTCAATAAACTCCTTGTCTGCAAAGAAAGATTTAAAGAGCAATTTAACTGCATTTTAGAAGGGACTCTTTCAGTGACTGAACCAGACTGTTTTGGTTTGATACGTCAAAAAAAGCCAACACTTCCCCAGCAGATAAAAAATTTGATAATCAAATGCATTATTTCCTGTGCATTGCCTCAGTTATCTAGCACTGATCATTGCCAGGGGTAGGGTACCGAATTAGACTGACCACTGCTCCAAACCAGCACAGCACGTCCCACTCGCCTGTGAACAGACGGGTATCTTGAAGCACACTACGATTTTAATGCACCCACCTGTTCTAGCTATAATTTACCCTTCATCAACTGGAAATTACCATTCTCATAGCTGAGACATGGCAACTTATTACAGGAGCATAGCTAGTCTGCTTCTATGCAAAGCAAAACAGACACCCTTAGATCATCCTCTGTGATTTCTATTTTGTTTTTCAGCAAAATGAACTAGACACAGTTGTGTGCGGTTACCACATCTCAGCTGAAGCGCAGTAACTTCTTAAACTGCTCCATTTCCATCCTCAAAGACACATCAGTCTCTGCTCTGTGATCCCCTAGGCAGAAGATGCAACGTTAATGGAGATTCTGGCTGTCATTCTCAAAAACAGTTAGTGATCTGAATGCCTCAATTTCTAGTGTACCCAACCTGAAATACTTTAAAAGGTCCAATTTTCAGGAAATGATGAACACTCAAAACCTGCTGGGCGGTGGTTCCCCCCCTCCCTCCCAGTGTTTAAATCCAGAATCCATTTTACCTGATGTTTCCACCTAGAAAATCCTTTTGCAAAACTAAAACCCTAGTATTAGTCAAAAAGAAGGGGAAAAAATCGTTTTCTTTTGCTAGCTGTGATGAAAATGCAACAAATCCATACATTCCAGTTACACAAAATACAGCAGTCTACTCTTGAATATGGATCTGTGAGTATTTTCTTCTAGAGTGATACAGTGAAAACCTTCTCTCACAAAATACTATAATCAGCTTTCAGTGAAACCTGCTTTACTGGACATAATAACAAAGCTTGATTTCCAACACTGTCAGGCCAAAAAAACCCACCCAGCATTTCCAATCCATGTATGCTTGTACTTGTTCTTACTACAAATGCAACCACCAGTAATCCCTGTCTTGCTGCCTGCCTCCCCTGAAAAAAAGATCATAATTAGCAGAATCCTTGGAAATCATCCTTGAGTTAATGATGAATAGAAAGAAGGTTTGAACAGAGAGAAAAGCCAGACCAGTGAAATACCAGAGTCTCTGCTGCTGTTCCTTATTCTATTAGTGGAAAAACTCAGACTCTATTTTAGTCAGAGAAGTTCGGTATCACGCAATTGTTCAATCACAGCTCGGCAAACCTCATTATTTCAGGCCTCTTTAGAAATGCATAGTTTTCCCTGCGAGGACGATAGGATGCGTATCCGCCCGGTGTGGCCCTCCGCCCCCAGGAACGGCGCAGCCGGTGCTCGTGCCTAGCACAGCCCTGGGAGCTGGCACAGGCACCGGGAACCCCGGCACAGTCGCAACTGCATGGTTTTTAATCCGCCATCCCGCTGGGCTATACTTCAAACCAGAAGTCTAACCAATACTGGCTGGTTTCAGCCAAGCCTATGCTGATAGTAGATAGAATGAAACCGAGTTAATTAGAGTTAAAAGTATCCTCAAAGGAAATCTCGGTACCAAAACTCTTTATGCACATTAACTTATGTATCATGCATTTTTAATGAGTTTAGCACTTGTCTCGGGTTTAGAAAACACACGCACAGGTGGCAGCTATTCAAGCCCGTTGCGCCAGAGCACGAGCAAGTGCTGACTCCGTGGGATGACAAAGTTATGTTGCCAGTTATGGTGATTCTGCCTTTATTGCATAACCCTCAGATAGCTAAATTAGTTAAATAGGTAAAGTGACAAAAGAAAAGCCACCTACCAATATACTGACTATATAATAGAAAAGGAAATGAAAAAGACCAGAGGGCTAAACTCATGTTCAGTTTTGCAAATATGGTTAAATCTTGTAACATCTCCAGCTTCTGCTGACACTCTTTTTCATAAATACACTTTTGAAAACGTATATCCCTGTAGACAGCTAAAGCACACACCTTCAAAGCAGAAGGGTATTTTACTATAGTCCAAATTTGGAGCTTTAAACCCCACCCTTCCCTCTCCACATGCATTCTCCGACACGCACCATGTGAAACCAGGTAAATGGCCAGCAGTCATGCCCTTTGGGCTCCAATATATTAAAGCACTCCACTCATTTGTAAGATAAAAGGACCTGTAAAGACTCTTAAGTCAAAAAAAAAAAATTATATAGCCATAAAGAATGCTGAGCTACACCAACAAATTCAGCCAATGCCCTTTCAAGGCTGTCATTTAAATACAGCCAGAAAATACTGTTCACCATATTACAGTGAAAAGTAACAGGTAACTCGCTGTTTTGCATTAAGTATTAATATGTTCCGGCCAATGTGGCATTAACACACAATCAAATCACTTTGAATCACATAAGCTGCGTGCCAACGTTTTGTAGAAATACATAACCTATATTACAGAAAAAAACCTTGAATTAGAACATGGTATCACAAAACATTTTCCAAAATGCAAATAAATTAAAAAATAAACATATTTAAAGACTAAGAGGACAGTGTGACCTGATGACAACTGCTTTATACTTTGAAGTCAGAATGAAGAAAACTAATTGTGCAGAAGCCTCAGTTTTAACTGCGATTCCAGCATCCAGCTTTCAGTGGTAACATTGCATGTATAAAAATCCCCAAAACCATAATCACATAGATACATAATATTTCCCTAGCAATAGCCAGTTCAAATGGAAAAGCCTGAGTTTGGGTTTTTTAATCTTTTCAAGCACTCTTCGCTTTAATAAATTTATTAACTTCAGGACTGTACCATTCAAATGGAAACTTTAGGTATTTTTTTATATCCCTGAAAGAGCAACCATACAACAATTTTATTTAACTGAATGTCAAAAGACTGCTTCAGGATGCAATGCAGTCTCCAAACTCCTGAAAACTTAATCTGTATTCTGCTAATCTAGGTTACAGTTTATCTTCAGGGGTTCTCCTGTAACATCATTCCTTGACGCTTTAGATTCAGCCTGACATGATTGAAAAGGCTTCCTTTTCTTTCTTCTCCCATTCACCTGAACAGCAGAAGTACACTTTTTTCCAGGTTCCCCTGCCCTCTTCCCCCCAAATCAGATGGACTTTATTAAGGGAATTATTTTGAAAGAAAACCCTACAGATAAACTATGAACTAGATCAGGAAGATTCTGCCCAATTTATGTTCAAAAAAATTGATTTACTTTAAAAGATGTTATTGCATGCCACTCAAACTGTCCTTTCAGTCACATTTTGTATGGTCTGAGTCTGTCATCTTTTATTTCCTAAAACCTGAGCTTACGTTAAGAATGATAGAACAACTTCTCAGGGTCAGCTGAAAGCATACAGAACTGCACATACCAGAAAAAAAGTGCTATAAACCGAAGGACCACTGTTTTGCTGAGGAGCAGCATGACCAAGCTGCCAGCTCAGCTCCTGCGTAATGTTGTCACCACTCTTGGTTCAGTTTTGTCACCACGTAGCGTCCTCTCAGGCGAGAGGCCATCTCCAACCTAGGACTGCTCTAAGGTGCTTCCGAACGCAATATAAAACCGCATGTAGATGATTAGTTAAGAAATGTCCTTAAGATGACAGAGACTCTCCCGTAACTCAGATACTGTCCAGGGTTGCATCCCACCGAGTTAACCTATCACTGGGACGCGCTCAGCACTGCTGCCCATTGCTGGCCTGGTTTCATGCTGTTGACTCCACGGGCCAGGTGAGCCTGCAAAGGGGTGGGAGAGCTGGTGGGGAACAGGGGATCTGACCTGGCTGTACTTCTGAGTACTCGGCACCCCCTCATCTCCCCTCTCCTGAGCTGCGGGAGAAGGGGATGCAGCCTTCAAACTCTGCTCTTCAGCGGGCAGAGCAGCCCATCGCCTTTCTGCTCACGCTCCCACGCTCATCCAAACGCAACCCTGCCAACCCAGGGCTCACCTTTGAGGAAAACCAAGCATGCAATATGCCACGCCAAGACGTTCTTCCCTGCCCTGCTGTTTCCGTGAAACACAAAGTTTCTGAAACCAGCCCTCCCAATCATGCTGTCTTTGCATAACCTCTCAGATGGCACATCCCAAAACCTGAGCACCATCTCCTACTGCACCTGCCGTTGCCCGACCCAAAACCATCCATGCCTGGCAGGATCTATTCCAAAAGGCTCTGAGCCCAAAAGCTCACTAGCGGGCTTTTCTGCACTCCCCAGGACCACACAAGCAGTACTTTCAAACACACATACGCAAAGACGTACCTACTGTAAGTGCTTCGATCTCCACTCAAGCGACAAGACCAGTTCCTGGTTTTAGAGAAATCTTGTTTGTTTCAAGCATCAGCATCTTAGCTAATGAGTTTCCGCTTCCCTTCTACACTCCACAAATACTGGGCTGAGTAATGCATAGCCTAATTGACTGTTAAGGTCACTAGCCAGCTCTTTAATCTTATTTAGTACACTTTGAGACAGTTCATGAGTCATTAGGGCTTCATTCTTGGGGACACAAAGACACGTAATATACATTAATAAAGAGCATAAATGTAGTGCAATGTGTGTATTTTACAAATTGCGAAATTAGAAAGATGACATTAAATATTTCTTTGCAATGTTATCATTTTAATAATGTTGCTTATTTTAATAGACAATAAAAATATTTAATTGTCAGAGCCTGCTGGTGTCTTCATAATTTATAACGTTGCCATAGCTCTAAGAAAATTCCTTAAGGAGTAAAAGTCACACTTTAAATACCAACTTGAAGGGGAAGAGGGGCTCAAGGGAGACCTATCTTAAAAATTCCTTACTTGAAGGGAAAAAAAGGCATTTTTCAAGCTGTTATTCATGATATTTGATTTTATGATGTAAATTGTAATTCACTGCACACACATGTGTCAGGAACTTTGCAATACTTTTGAAAGGGATCAGCGTCACTAATCAGGCACTGAAATCCAATTTCTGGGAGAATCTGGGAGCTCAAAGCTGAACATTTTAGCTGGCTTGGAAAGACCTTTGAAAAATAAAGTTAAACAGTAATTATACATAAGTGCTTAAGAAACTTTACACCTGTCTTGACATGAATCAGATCTTTGCATGGATGATGAAATTCTTGGCATTGCTGTAGGTGATTGGGATGGCATTAGCTTAGGCAGGGTAAGAATTCAACAGCCACAAGCCTAGACAGGTAGGATAAAGGAGTTACTGACTCAAAAAAGCATGACAGCTTATCTGTTGAAAGTCTAAACATGTTAATCATTTAACATAAACAGATCTGCTGGTATTTTTAGAAAGGCATTTCAACTCATAAGCAACAATGTTAAAATAAGGACACCAGTAACCCTAATCATATTTTCCACAGTTCCTCCCAGCCCCTTGCAGATTGTTTCTACAAAAACTCAGACCAGGGAAAAAAAAAAAAAAAGAAAGAAAGAAAAAAAGAAAAAAAGCCAAAGACAGGCAGCTGGGCTTGGGATTAGGACAATAAAGAAGTTGCTGGCAATCAGTGTTTGACTGCTGGCTACGCTACAGACTCCTCCTGCAACCTTTATCTCCCTGTGCCTCAGTTCCCAGTCTGTAAAACAAAGGTGATAACGTTTCCCTACCTCACAGGAACGTTCTCAGAATAAATCCATAAATGCCTGGGAGACACTGAGACACCACTGTGACAGAGGCCATAAAAATACCTAGGGGAAAAAAAAAAACAAACATAAAAATAAGTGTCATAAGTGATTTTAACAGCAGAGACATTCACAGATTAAATGTAAAGCAAAGGTTAAAACTTCACTTAACAACATGAATTCTCCATCCTGGGGCAGAAGCAGTTAGGTTCAGCACATATTCCCATCCAGACGCTTTTAAAACCGTGACAGCAAGGGACAGTTTCCCCTTTCCTACTTGGACATGACACAGTTGTGACAATCCACCACCACATACGGATGCAAATGGGAAAGGTGTTTCCTTTACAGATCACTAGCTCAGGCCCTCCATTACGAGTATCACAATCAAGAACCCCGATCACAGCGACAGACCCCAACATACTGACAATGCTCCTCCTCAGTCTCCATATCCGATACCTACCGCAGAACTGAGTTCCTCCAATAGTTAAAAAACGTATAATTTTCAGCCTAACATTTATTCCCGAACAGCTTTTATCCATTTGTTTTCATGCCAGCATTGATCCAGCAGCTTAAACGGCTTTTCCCTATCCCTGAAGTTTATTTCCCTGACGATAAAAATGAATTACACCACCTTCCTGTCAGGGCTCATTTTACCACCCAAACCAAGCAAGTTCTTGGAGTTTGCTCTCAGATGAGCTCCCATCCTTGAGATTACCTACCTCTCTGCTACCCCACTTCCCCATCTTCTGCCCAGCGCCATGCTCGCAGCTCGCTGTCACCTTGTGACTGTGCAAAGTCAAGATGCGTTTCTCCAGCACTTCCAGCTGGTAACCCCCTCCATCCTACCCAGCTCAGAGCAAAAGTTTCTTTCTCCTAATGCCTCCTAAGGTCGTGACCCTGCGTGCTATCGCCATGGAGATAAGTCCCACTTCCATTGCTCCGGGTCTCAAGCTCTTTCGGAAAGATATCCCGACCGTGCCTCCTACCTGTCCTACCCGCACTGCTTTGAGCCCTCAGGGCACTGCTCCATGGTTCCAGGGACATTACAGGAAACACCCACGATCTCCCCAAAAACACACCTCCCATCTTCAGTGTCAACTCAGCTCGGCAACCGATGGCTTGAGCTCAATTACACTGTTAAGCGTTCTTTAACGTGAGCCAAATGACTACGGCGCTCAGAAGGATAAGTGATTCGAAATTATGCAAATGCATGGAATGCGTTATTTAGTCTTTTATCATTTACAAAGTACTCATTTCGTAAACAGTTCCAGCACTCTTTCGGAGAGTGTGACAGTGCCCTGAAATCCAGGACTCTGACGGTTGCTGCGTCATGCACCGACCGCATCCTCGGCAGGAGAGGGGAGGAACGCCGCCAGGTCGCTCCAGCTCCGAGGTGGGGCACGGGGCTGAGACAGCCTGCCCACCCGCTGCCCCACGCACTTACAGATACCTCCACCTACCCGCTCACGTACGCGCCCCTTGGAGACCCTCTCATCCCCTTGCAACCCGAGCTGACTGGGCCAACAAAAATCCCTTCACTTTTTTTTTTTTTTTTTTTTTTTAAATTTCTGGGGAGAGAGGGCAGTTCCCTTCTGCCTGGCACAGTGAGTGGAACCAGCTCGTGAGCCGGTCAGACAAGCTGGTAGGAGGGGAACGGCAAGCTCACCCCTTCTGCTGGCAGTCTGCCGCCGGATCAGACTGGGACGTACTGGAAACCTCAGCCCAGGGAACCAGAATACAGTCACCTTTCCAAGGACTCAGATCCATTTAAAATTGTGCTCTAATAACCTTGACAAACAAATATATTATGCAATTTTATGTTATGCAGCGTTGACTTCAATGACTCTGTAGCAGTGCTTACTCTACTATATTTACTTCTGGCACACGCTGGCGTTCGCTGCAGTCATTCAGAGCATGTTCCTGTTTTAAATCCGGAGGTCTTACCCTGCCAATATCTATGCACAACGCTGCTCAATATGCTTTTCATAACTTTGACCATGCCGTCACTTTCTTCTGTCCCTGCAAGCTCCCTTGTCTACGACATGTCGTAACTTTTTCCCCCTCTCATACAGGGTCCCCCTTTTCTACCCCAGCACCTCTCAGTCAGTGTCAGGTCACTAATACCCACCTTCAGCTGTCACATGCTGTCAGTCTCCATCCCTCAGGCCAGAATTTTAGAGAAGTACCCTGGTACCTCCCTCCCACCAGGCTCCCTGGGATTTGAGGAAAGCCCTCTTTTAGGCACAGATCCACCTTGATGCCCATGACCAAGACTAACATACTAAACGAATAGCAGACATTATACAAGTCTGTTTTCTCCCTTCCCACACAACTAACATGATGACCATTTTGGTGCAGGCTCTTTTCACTCTCTTCATCAGCTAGTCTTTGTTGCAAGAATGGCAATTACATCTGAGTGGAATCCATCCAGCAGTAAGTGGTTTGTTAAATCCCAGGACACGTTGTATACAGAGAAGGATACTTAAGCTACTTAAATGGCAGCCCTTTATTAAATGCATAAAAATGCTTGAAATTTCTGTAAGCCAACAATTTCAATTAATATCCTCCCTTAAACATATCAGTCTCTGCTGCTAATTGTTATATCACTTTTTATGCATTTCTTTTGAATTTATTCTTTGGAAACCCTATGGAATTTCCTACAGTTCTAACACACATAGTTACAGTCGTCCATGGTACACGTGTATATATGTCACTAAAAACTCCTTTCTCCCAAAAGCGTAAGAAGATTTTGCATTTGCATGGTAGGGGCAGTTCAAGTCAACTGTTCTCAGCTACACCATGGTGGCACTACTGCTAGAAAAGGAAGGGGAAACATGCCATCAAAAAACAAAACCAAAACAAAACAAAACAATCTTTTCTACACTGGAAATATTAAAGTCAGAGAGCAAAGAATTTTAAGATGAGGTTAGAAAATAAGATGAGGTTAGAAAATACTCTCAGTCATACCAAGCACTGTTTAATATGCAATTTAAGACCCCTGGAAACCCCTGCCACAACAGGACCTGTGCACACTGAAGTGATCGCTTACGCTCTGAATTTCTTTGCATCTCTTTGTCTGACACGTATATTTAAAAGTGTGCGCTGATTCAGTTTTGGATGTCATAGCCAACTTTAAAGAACAGATGTTCTGCTTATACAGAGAGAGGGCATATAAACATTAGGCATTTGCTGTTGAGGATTAAACATTAACAGAAAAATGTAATCAGCAGTGACGGAAGCGGTAATGGCAGTTCACTGGAGATAACTTCAGTTAAAGAGCGAAGCACGCTGCAGTCTCCATCATGCTGATTTACGTTGTTAGAAGCCTGAAGTGACTAAGAGAGCACATACCAACAGGAATTCAGCACAATAAATTAAACCTTCCCCCTTTAAAAGAAAGGGCTCCCAAAACACACCCAGCTTCCCCCCCGCCCCGAGCTGAGCCAAAGGCCAGCAAGAGCAGCAGAGGGTGCCCAGAGCTTCCCCGCCACGCGCAGCACGGGCGATGCCGCGCACCTCCCCGCAGCACCCCGCAACAAGAGCTCGGCACCTACAGCTGCACCGGGACACCTCTGCAACCAAAAGCACGAGTGCTACCACCACAGGTTTTGGCAGTTTCCGTGCGTCAAGCCCAGAAGAACATTTTCTGAAACTCTTCAAGGCTGCTTTTTCAATCTACGTGACAGTATTTACTGAACAGACAATACCAGTAGCCACGAGCATTTCATGCAGCATTGGCAACAGCAAGGAATTCCTCGTTTCTTGGTAAGCTCCCATGCTGGCTGACACAGCAAGAGGCACTGCGAGAGGCCAAGAAAAGCAGCAACTTATCATAAGAAAATGGCAAATTGTTAAAAACCTGTATCGCAAGGTTAGCTGCCTAGGCACAGCTTTAATAGAGCTCCATAAATACCTCAGTCTAACACTGACAGAGGTTAAAAACCTATTATCTTTCCCAAATGACAGTGTGAACATATGTTCAATCGAATACCCCGCCCCACCAAGCTACAAAGTAGATTCTGCTCTTTCAGTTCCACAAATACAAACCACAGGGAGCATTTTAAATGAAAGCATGATGAAGATTACATTAGGCAAGTTTGATCTACTGTAAAATACTCGCACACAACATTAAGAAGGAGAACAACCTTTAACACCTGCTTTCTCTTCAAACACAGCATTCTCTCTGTGCATGGCTTGGCTCCTAATGGGATGAAATCTCAAGCTAAATTGCATGGCTTACTCCACCAGCAAAGAATACTTTAAATGTTTGGGATCTAGTAGCCCACTAATAGCAAACTAGTGAGAATATTCTTCTAAAAACATATATGCCGCTGCGCTGCTCAGCTGGCTGCCAGCCCACAGCACGGCTCTGCGCAACAGCGAAGGTTTTCACCCCGGTGTGAAATGTTGTGACACAAGAGGAGATGCAGCAGCCAGAAAAGGACCGTGTGATCCAAGCAATGTTGAAAGTCATCATCATAAATATTCACACACAAACTGATTTGTTTTCTTACCAATAACGCACTGTTATTCACAAATATTAATTAGTTCCTAAATACCACCTGGTACTCAGCCCTCCCCTCCGCTGCGTGCCACGAGGCTCCCTGGCTGCGGAGGCTTGTAGCCCCTCCGTGCTGCTCGGAGATTTAATGATGTTTCAACTTCCACGGCTCACTCAGCTACTGGCAGGAGAGGCAGGGAATAATTACTTACTTATGTCCTTCTCTGCCAGCCTCTCTGGAGGATGAAATGAGGAGGTTTAATGGCCTCTGAAGGGAGCCTGGTCCAGCCTGTCTCAGATGGGAAGGATGACGACTGCACTGGTAGGTCTTTGGAGTGGAGAAGGTTTTAAAGATCCAAACTTCAAAGATCTCAGTGAGGGGAGAGTTCAAGCTCAAACACTCTCCCCACTGGAGGGAGGAAAGCTTCTAATGCAATCACTCGCTTTTCCAGCGATCACTCACGCTTTAGACAGAGCTGAAGCACCAGGAATTGCCTGTCACATCCTACAGTATAAATAAATCTCAGTCTGCCAGGAGGAAAGCTGTTACAAACCTAAGAAATTTTCTCTGGATTTCTTTAGATCGCTTCCTTAAAGGATCTCTCCAAAGGTAAGAGGTACAGGTGCAGGCAGACAACCAATGCCAGGTACACAGGATTCCTCCTCCCCACTAGCAACGGCGAACACGTTCCCTCCTCCTAATTATATGCATCACCCATAACATGAGAAAGTTGGGCAGAGCACTGATAAAATCCACGAGTTGGTAGCACGCTTTAGGTTGAAGAAGGGACACAGACGAATGAGTAAGTACTGTCTTGGTCTCTCTACGAACCCTGGATGTAAGATCTCCTCAGACCTCTGAAACGCACTCATTCTGCTCGCTGTCAAGCAGAGACGCCTAGGGAGGATAAGCTTACCTTGGTGAATTCACACACAAACGAAAAAAGGAATGGGACTAACTCCGTGAGCCTGGGCTCACACCTAGCCCCACTGGAAGAGATGAACCTGAAGCATCCTCACAGATGCCAGACAAAAGACTCAAGCTCCAAAACCCAGCATTTGGCATTTCCATCCTCTTCGGAAGCAGTGCTGCCGTTTCAGTGCAGATGCAGCATGAAGGTTGTTATCCCACAGCTGACAGACTTGATACCAAGGCACAGACATCAGCTTGTATGCTTCCCAGGGAGGAGACACAATCTATTCAAATACACCTTTCTACAACACCAGATTTTTCTTACCAGGTACACAGCATGATTTCACTGGTACAGTCCAATCTGAACACTTAACAGGTTTTTTAAGATCTTATGCATCATGCCATCAGCTCTACAGAACAGCTACAGAATAGTACAAGCAATAAATAACAGATTTAAGGTGAAAAATCAGAGCAGTTTTTCCTGGAAAACATAACTATAGGACAATTTAACCTTGTCTTTGCTAAATATGGGACAGGGGCGTTGCAGCCAGGGCTTGCTATCCTAAAACTCCTACTAGGAAAAAAAATCTCTGCAATAGTCCCTGCAGACAGCAATAACCCAGGACTATGAGGATTTTCTGAGAGCTTGGTTAACCTCATGTTCAAGTTCCTAAGATCGTAAAACTCACAAGTGGGAGGGCAAGAAGCATGCAAGAATGTCTACAGTCATTTTCCCAGTAACTGACAAACATGGTGCTGAATTTCTTAGGGACCTGAATGGCTAAAGCTTAAGTTAAGCTTCACTAGAGCTATATTTAGTTCTGCACAAATACAAATTAGGAAACACTTTCTTCCCAGTTACTAATGCAGTGTGACAGGAAACAATTATTTGCTTAGTGTCTAATGTTACCTTTAGTGAATATCTGGCTTGCAGAAATTGTATATTGTATAATAAAGCTGATATTCTGCAAATCAGTGAGAAAACTCATTTAAGAAGATGAAGAAACATTTGATTTGCACACGTCTGAGCTACACTGGTCTTAGCTACGCAGATAGAGTTAGTGTCGAGGCCTCTTTTCCTTTGATACTAAAGTACAAAGTGAGTTTGTTTTCCGAATAGTACATTAATTTATTCAAGAACTCCATGGGTATCTAAAGAATATCATGGCTTCTCCAAAGTGTAAAACAGAGCTGGGCAGAAGGACAGAACAATTAAAAAAAAAAAATCCACTTTTTATGATTTCAAGTGCCAGTTTATCTCTATGGAAAATGCAATTCTGGGTCACAAGGGAGCTCTCAGCTCAGCAATCACTTCAGACTTCAACGTCCACAAAACACAAAAGACAACAAAATGTGCGATTCAAATGAAGGGCTAGTTAGACCACGGAGAACCAAGTCATGATTGTATAGAGGAATCCCACGTGCTTCAGAAGTGCTCAAAAGGGCTGCACTCAAAAAATCCTAGGCACGTGGCCGAGAAGAAACCCTGCTCCTGCCTACTGCAGCAAGAATGCCAACTAACAAGCTTGGAGTTTCCAAGCTATGTAACACAGCATCCCTACACACTAAGGAAGTTAGAAAGCATACAACGCTGCGGCAGAAAGCATGCCCTTTCTTTTGGCACCACTGGGCAAATATTTGCAAGGCCCTTTACCATATTGAGTCATATGAGTATTTCTAGAGCTGGAGGAGTTGGCATTTTGTGCTTGGCTTAAGTGATTAAGACCCAGTATAACCAGAAAGATGCACTAAGTACTGATGTGCTGGTGACCTTCCCTTTGAGATGGAAGGCAGATGAGCACTTGGCACCATCTGACAGACCACCAACACCCAAGACTTTTTTAGCCAAAGCGGGACTACTAAAATGAACACACATCTTTGCCTAATCTTCCACAGCTTTCTTCGGGGGGGGGGGGGGGGGGGAAGAAGGAATGGAGTGATAAACATTTGGTTTCTTTGTAGTGTTTTATAAAAGATTATCTGTTATTTTGGCAGTAGGTTCTCAAGAGCAGGTCAAACACAGAAGGTGTGAGTTCTGGGCACAAAGCAAACAAACCTCTCACCATAAGCCAAAACATTTCTTAAGACACCCCAATTCTGAACAATCTCTCTTAACTACAGTGCCAAGCATGACTAATTTTGATGAAGAAGTTACAAGGATTTCCAAGGAGAAATGACACCTCCACTACTCCCACCTGTATGAAATCTAGGAACAATGTTTCTATGCTTTATCTTCTTTGAAGATCCTGTGGCAAGGGGAAAAATTCATGCCCCAAATGCCTATAAGGTCAAGTGTATCAAAACTTCTCATATGAGTTCAGTTTGCAGCTCTGGCTGCTGGTGAAGATGCCTGTTTAACTGTGTCCTGGCACCCAACTGGGATATTCAGTAGGCATAATATTTTGCCTTGGGGAACTCAAGGTTTGACCAGGAATTTTAGTTCTGATGCCCATAAGGTCCCTGCCTGTGTTTTACTTAATACATTTTTACTATAACAAGGTAACTCCTACAGTGCTTTCTATATTGATCACCAAAACCAGCACTGAAGTCAAAGACTGTGATCTTGCCTACACTGCTGGAGGGAGGGGGGCTAAGTTTTTTTCAGATATATCCAACTAACATGCTACCATTCTATCCAAGCACAGCTGAACATCTCACCCCCATTCCCAATACTGTCAAAGGAGCAGGAACAATTGCAAATCTGCATTGCAGGGGTAGAGGTGCACGTCGATACACAGCCCACAGTTCTTGCTGAGTACCGAAGGGCAGCAGCTACGTCATCTTGTTCGGAGATGTACCAGATTAAAGGCTTTTCTCTATTTCAGTGGCATTGACACAGCCAGACTGGTAGGCCAATACAGGCATGAGCTTGATAAAACAAGACGTGGCTGAAGCTCTTCATGCAGCTGACGCAATATCAGTGTATTTTCTCACTGCTCTTCTGTTATTCCTGTACACACAGCACTCCAGCAATGCTCTCGATGACTAAACAGGAATAGTCTCTGTCAAACTTTGCCAAAGAGACCAGACTGGACTTTCAGCAGTCAAGCACAAGTAGGCCACATTCACCTTCTAGTTGCCTAGAAGCTTTTATTAAGTTATTATATGACTCTATACTTCTCCTTGGCTGTTCCCTCAAAAGAGAGGATGTAAAGCAAAACAAGGCTCCAGCTTGGAACAAGATGAACAATTTCCCTGGAACAGACTCATTTTCACTAGAAATCTCCTTCCCCACCTTCTCCCACTCCCCCAAAACCTCATCCACTTCCCTTCTTCATCACAGTGCTAAAATAATCAGGAAAAGTAGGAACCACCTTTTCTGATACGGGTTGCTACATAGCACCTCCTCTCCCCCCTCAAAGAGTATTGAGCCTTTAAACAAATGCATAATGTGAATGGAGTCTCCAAGAACTTAACAAAGGTTTAAGGAATGAGGAGACAAGGATGACAGGCATACAAATTACCATTAGCTACTGAGTAATCAAAGGGATAAAGACACATGTTTTGGGAATTAAGAATAGCTAATTATTAGGAATTAGGATTAGAGTTATTCTTTTTAAGAAGAAACTACTACACATCAGCCTACTGTGTCTTTTCTTGCACGTAGAGTATCTTGCACTGAACAGGATGCTTGAGTGACGGCTCTCATTTCATCCCAAGCATCCATTCCCTCAACAGCCACCCCAACCCTCGAGTCTGCCAAGGGTAAACCAGAAGGAATATTTCATTCTATACACAAGATCTCAAAATCCCAGCCCTCCGCGTTGTAAAAGCCATGGTAACACTGTTGTCCAAGAAAAACCTGTGCTGATACTCAGCTAGCTTGGAAAAGAGAAAAGGAGCAGAACACAGTTACTGCTGCTTTATCCAGGATGAGCTAGAAAGGAGCACTCTCCGAGCACTGCTCAGTGGTTCCCCACCTCTTCTTCTGCAAGACTTAACTCCACATCAAGCAGACTCCTGTACAGAACCGACTTTAAGGGAGTCTAGAGGGCTTCGAAGTTTTTTAGAACAAGAGAAGACCATAGTGGTATCTTGGCAACACCAGAAGAGCAGGACACCTCTAGCATAGGGGTACCGAAATGAATCTGAGATAATAAAATGTCCAAACAACTATACTACTACACGAACTTGCAAGGGTGCCACTGATATGACAGGCAGCATGAAGTCAGGACTAGGGTTGTTCTTTGAGGATTAGCGGCTCTCAGCCTTCTTTGGTTGCCCAACGGCTTGCTCCACAGGACAGTAAATTCTGACTGTAATGGAAAAAAAGATTTTTATGCTATGAGAAACAAATGTTACAAAATTAATGCAAAAATATACAATGGAAAGGTTTGTTTCTTTTTAATCCATTGCAATTCGTTGCATCAGACTCTATCACAACAGGATAATCTTGAAGTAGCTAGTGTTAACATCTTGCTACAGCATAAATCCAAGAAAAGCAATAAACAGCATGAAGGAATATTTCAGAGGAACTATTAGATCAAGCTCACATTAGTGTTGCCTGAAACATGTCCTCCATTGCACTGAAGAGCTGATGTTTATCTGTCTCTCTACAAGGCTTCTGACACAAAGCCCGAAGACCCATAAGAATGCATTAACATTGGAGAATTAGCAGCAACATCCAAACCGGTAAACTACTACCACCAGCAAACCCTCATCCTAAATATAATCAAGCTTTCTTAAAACCCCTAGAAAACATACTACCTTTTTCTTTCCCTCTCCTTTAAAAGGGTAAGAAAAATTAGAAATAAAATAGCATCAATCTGCATGAACCTAAAAGGTTTTCCTTTCAGCAGCAGCAACGCTACCGTCCCAGGCAAGAGCTGGAATTGCAATAATCATTCAGACTGGAATATCCAATCCCTGCCAACTGACTAAAGGTGAGCTGCAGCTTAAAAATAAAATACATGTGTGAAGTGAAAATAGATGAACACACTTAACTATATCACACATCCATTAGTACAGAGCATCTATTATAGATGCATATTAAACGTGGATGGATATACTCACAAAATCTAGACAAGCATATTTTTAAACAAAGAAACAGCTTTTCTCACTCCCATACCAGAATTATCATGACTTAAAATCCCCAGTGAGCAATCTGCTGTAAGAGAAAGTATTAAAATAAAGAGCTCTTTAAAAAGTTATTTACAATACAAACACTCTATTTTTTGCTTAGTAAAATAAGCCAAACTCCTGTCTCAGAGCTGCCTGTATTTCAATTTTATATATGTGAATAAAGCACCGAAAAAATGGAATGTATTGATAATAGTAAAATAAATGCACCGCATATCCATTTTGCTCTACAATTCCACCTTTATACCATCATGCACTGAAATATTTGTGTCTTCTGAAATTCACAGAAAATTGAATGTGACACCAAATGTAACCAACACACTACAACACAGATTCCACATTAATTATAAAGGCTATATCAGCACTACGTATTTAGAAGTATATTAACAGTACCAAATAGTACAATGACCAACTTTGGATAGTCAGAGTTCTTATTTCTTGTAATCACAAACACAAGAAATTGTCACTTCTTGTAATCCTGTAACGTGCTTACACAAGTGACGCTGAATAAAAGAAGCTCTCCGATACATGAATTTGTCTTTTCACATTGTTAAGGGTTTTTCCTTGAGAAGCAAAATAAACATTTATTTTTCACATATATTTAAATATTGTCTTAAAGTACTTAATAAAAATTAGGTTTACGTTTCTAAAGCATTACAACATATTTCGTATATTTATAAATACGTGTAACATTAAAATGAATTTATCTATCAAAAGTATTCAAATTTAATATACATTCAAAAAACCTACATTTGCTTCCATGCTTTCAGAGGCAAATCATCAGGCTAAACAACTGAAAGTAATGCACTAAACCAACTCTAAATAGTGACTGACCTTTTTTTTGGCTGATGTAGAAATAGCTTTTTTCCTAATTTCAGTTTATTCAGTTAATTCAATTCAATGACTTGATTCGCTCAAAATAAGAAATCAATTAAGAAATAACACAGCGCGAAGATTTGTTTTCATTGCCCAATCTACAAATAAACATTACGTGCAAGAGGATGAGATCTACCATTTACAAAATCCTCCAGGGCCAAAACGATTTTCCAGTCACTATCCAGAGTTAATACCATAACTATTTTAAACCTTGAAAGCACTCCCTTACTGCATTTTGCTTTTTGAATTGGTAAGTTTGCTTTTGATTTAGGTATCCAGTAAATTTAAGAAAAATATAGTTAACAATTTAATATTGTTTCATGCATTTTAATTGAATTCAAATTTTTACATCAATACAACCATATATTCAGCACTCAATATATGTTAAACAAGTATTTTACTACCAAAAATATGAGCATGAAGTACCTGAATGCTTATTTGGCATAGTTAGACAATTATAATGTATGCTTATAATGTTGACAAAAGGTGTTACCTTACTGTAAAAGCTGTACTTAGCAGCAAATCAAGGCAATCTAATAATTACCAAACTACTAATAATTAACCTCTCCTTTGAGAAATGTAACAAAGTAAGATCAAAGTGGCTGATTTACATCAAAGTTTCTGCTTGATTTACATCATTATTTAAATAATGTTTCAGCAAAAAAAGAGTGGAAAGATTTAATGAACTCTGACAATGATCTCTAATTTTAGCCTCATCCCAAATTCGTGATGGATTTGGCAGAAAAATTCCTGAAGGTCCTTGAGCTACCCTATCGGTTTTGTAGCTGATAGTCTTTAATTTCAGAATATTCAGATGGGGTAAAACTCCAGAATGAATTATTTTACAATTACTTGGGAGCTGGAAAGGCTGGGATGCTTGGATAGATTTCAGCGTACCCCTAGCCATGCTAGGATCACGTTCCTGCTGGTGAATGAAGCCTCCTAAGTACCTCCTACTCATCCATGCACCAACAAGTAACATCTCAACGGTACTTCAGAGCTCGCAGTGGGATTCAGCAAAACATCTCAGAGCTCCAACACAATCTTTTACTGATGAGGGGGAGTAAGGAGGGAGGACAACTTATCTCAGTCATGGTATTTTTCCTTTATTACAAGAATTAAAGAATTATGAGAAACATACAAAGTTAATGCAAACAAATTATTTTTTAATCTCACTAGTATTTTAATTAAAACCTTTTGTCATGTCTGCTAAGCAAGTTCAAAGTGTTGCAATGCAGTAGCAATGGGAATGCAGAAGTCTTGTTACGCTTGGGGAAAAAAAAAATGTTTTCAACTTTTACCGAATCAATGACTGTAATTACTACAGCAATAAATCAAATTTATAGCAGGCAAACACAATGCACAATCATTTTTTGTGTGGCCATAAATGAGTTTATTTTTGTTGCAATGTGATAAAGTTTAACATTTTCTGCATGTCAGACAGACTATTTTGATAATATTCTTTACATTTCCTCCTTATTAACGAGATGAAAAATTTGCTATTAAGATATGCAAGTCATCTCAATACATCTTGTTACTGGATAAGCTTCAACAAAATCTTAAAGCACTTTTTTCTAACCACATTAACACAATAAACGCACAGACAAAATTCTTGCTTTAGTATTAGACAATGTTCTGTTCTTACAAAATATCAAGAGGTGGAATTCAGCTAACTACAGCAGATCAGTTGGTCTTTTTTTTAAAAAATCTGTTCAGAATGCTGCAACAGGGGAGACAAAAGCAGTTTTAATTTTCATTATTCCCAAAGTTGTTTTTTTTTCCAATTTAACTGAATGTGAGACAAAAAAGTGTTGCCTTTTTCTTTTTTTTTTTTTTATCATGCCAAAGACTACCTCTGCTATTTGAAAGTACTTTCACATCTCCACTTTCCCTACTAACCTTTTGTGAAGAACAATTTCCGATTGCTAGGCGATTTTTCATTTGCCTGCCTCTATTCATAAAAAAAAGGGAGCATGTAAAATGGCAGATTTGAGAGACTGTTAAATAACTTGAATAGCTTACATATATAAAACCGATTACGGTTCTGCAAAACCTAAAAGTAATGTTATCAAAACAATGGATCACTTCAGTATACAATGGCACCGCTAACCATGGAACAGCTCAAGTGCTCACTGGCATCAAACTGCACCAAGCGCGTCATGAACCCAAGTTATTTGTTCTTTGCTTGAATGTCAATTTGAAGAGTAAGTATGTACGTGCACACGTATGCATTTGAGTAGACATACAAAGGCCGCCCATAATCAAATAAACCTGACAGCTCCTACCTGAAAAAAGCATTTTTATGAAACCGCATAGTTGAAGTCAGCAGAATAGTTTGGACCAAGTTAACCAAGAATTCTCCATTTATAAATTTCAGTTTCTCCTTGACATGGTCTGGAAAATTACCACAGAAAGATACAGCAGAAAATACTGCAGGTAGGCTGTCACCTCCAGTGCCAGGAGAAACGGCTGAGCAATGCCACCGCAACGGGAAGGATGGCTCCAAAAATGTTTCTGCAAGACCGCTGCGGAAAGACCTTTATCAGCTAGCGACTATAAATTTATTTTCTGCAAAGGAACCTTCTGGCATAATGTGCAGAGAAAGGACATAAAACGCAATCTGTCTGCCAATGAAACTAAAAAGTTAATGCGAAGGCGGGAGAGGCAACATATTTTGTTGAAATATGTAGATATGCCACTTAGATCTCAAAGTGTGTCACCGTCTGACACCAAAGGGTGAAGTGTTCTGATCTCTGCTGACAATGTTTATACTGAGAAACCTCCAATATTTCATTCAAAGTTCCCAAAACACCCATCGTCCTCTCTCCAGAAGCCAAAGGGTTGCAGAGAGCCCTCTGCAAGGCTGGCAAACAGGCAACAGAGCCTGTGGACCATCTCACCAAGCATCGCCTGCTTCCATCTTAGCAGCACTCACCTATCTACTTCCAGAAGACAACTGAGGGCCGTGGAAACTGAATTCACTTTGTTTTCTACAGCAAAAAAATAAAGTCCTTCAGCAAGAAGGACCACTGCAGCCTGCAACACATCAAGCAGGGTTGGAGGCCAGCGTCACCTGCAGTGCTGGCCAAGGTGCATGAAGACCACGGCTCTGCAGTGGGGGGTAGGATACTTTCACTTGCAAACAGATTAAGCAATCAAATCATTGAGAAACAAGTTTACGGATTTGGCTTTTTCCTTTCTTCTCACCTTTGTTAGATAATTTGTGTATCCTGTAATATTAAATAAAAGCCATGCAGAACAGTAACCATGTCTTTTATGAATGGTTTTTTAAAAACTAACACAATAACCATCACTGCCTAATCTAATAAAGCTGTTAAACAAAAAACTAGTAATAGTCCATCAAACAGGCATGCAGAACTCTAACACAGACAGATGTACAGAAAAAAATTAGGACCTGTGTAAAATAACTCAATTTTCAGCGAGGCAATATTAAAATATGGTTAGCTAAATATTTTAAAATACAAATATGAAGATTAAGTAATGCCAAAAGAGGGCACAGGATCTAAAGGGCAATGGATCTAAAGATACACTTTTAAATATTTAAGCTAGTTTTTGTCCTGAGGGCAATGGATCTAAAGGGCAATGGATCTAAAGATACACTTTTAAATATTTAAGCCAGTTTTTCCCCTGAATTTTTATCATCCTATTAACATAAGTTTATACATTTTGTATAGTAAGTTTGTGCATTACAATGTTTTTTCAATTGTTTAATCTTCCTATTTCTATTTTTTAAACATCCAGCAATTGCTCAAGCCTCTGGGTGTATTTATTTTAATTAAATACAACGAAACCAAATGAAAAGCTTTTGCACTGTTTGAAAGAGGAGACCACTCAGAATTTTCCTCCATGTGTTGCAACAGAGATCTGTCGGATACATCCCCAGAGTAACCCCGCCAAAGACAATAGCTGCGCCAACAGCAATTTGTCTACGTTGTAAGGGAAACGTTTAACCAAAAAAAAAAAAAAGTAATTTAATATTTGTATTGTGTTTGCACAAAGCAGCGCTGATCAGAATGAATGTTGAATTTATGGGGTAGCCCCTTCCACCCTGTGCCCGTACGAGGGCACACTCCCATGCCCCAGATGCAATGGGGGACGGACACACTCCAGGACAGACTGAAGCTCTAGCTGTATCGTGCCACTCTTAGTTCTCTTTTATCAATTAAAAGCATCTGCTTTTATTCCATGGAAGATGGATGTTGACATGTTTTGGCAGAAGACCCATCCCCCATCAAACCCCCCATGGACACCGAGCAAGACGATGCACTGGGTAGCCTCTCCCATGGGCCGACTGGTCCTCGCTCTGCTGGGTTGCCAAAGCACCACTTCTCTCTAACAAGTCCTGCCAATGCGCCTGTGTAGGAGCCTTCATTCCACGCTGCATTCACCAGGTTCCCAGTTTTTTACTTTTTGTAAAGGTACACTCAAACCTGTGGCCACACCAACTTATTTGTGTGGGGGCCAGTCTCTGCGTTCACCTGCAAGTGCGTAATTCCAGGTTCTGCCTTCCCGTTCACCCACTGCTATTTACTCCCACAACCAGAACGGCGCAGTTCAAAATACAGAAGGTAAATAGAAAGGCTTAAAAGGCTTCCTTCCAGTATCTAGCCAGAAAAATATCTTCTCAATACTTATGCCTTTTCACCGCAACCAATTTCTTCTGTAACAAAAGGCTGCTTTTGAGGTAAACTCCTTACACTGCATTAGGGCAACAGACTCCAGCAGCACTTTAGATGCTGTTAGAACAGGTTTTCCAAAATCCTGCATAAACACGCAGGAACTACACGTGCAAGGAAGAAAACGGGATTTCCGTGGTCTTGCAGCCCACCACTCTAACAGTGTAGAAATTCAATGTAGACAAAGGCAGACAATACTCAAAAAATGTGCTACTGCTTCAGAATGTTATTTCATAATATTAATAATTACCAAAAAAAGCATGATCTACAGCACAGTGGTATTCCACCAAGATCTTTTTTTAGTAAGCTTACACTGATGAGAAGTTTTTCACCAAACTCACTATTTTACCTAAAAGGCAAATGCAAGTTTGAAATAAATTGCAAGGCAGCATTTTAGGGAGGCTATTTTTGTTCACATACATGGATCTAGTTATTGAATACAGGTGAAGTTTAACAACAAGAGTAGCAAATAAACAATTTCACATCATACAAATTGCCCGGTACTTTTAGGGAATAACCTGGAAGTAGTCTACTTCAGCAGAGACTGGACTATTTAGAAATCACTTGTCTTCATGGTCTGAAGAAGACCAAAGGACAAACGGTACCCTTCTTCTCAAACACAGTCTATCCAAGCAGTGCTGCTGAAACTCGCTCGATCCCCCCCCCCCTTAGACAACTTCAAAGTCACATTTGCTTTAACTCTCTCTCTTCTTGCTAACAGAGAGCCTTTCTGGATATTCAGCATCTGGATTTCAGCATCAATTTCATATCTTTATATTAGTTTCACCTAATTTTCAGACTTCCACTCACCAATTGCAGAAATCCGGAGAAATAATTTCCCAGAGTGAATTACTTATTAAAAAACAAACATATCAATAAAAGAGCCCAAACTAGGCACCATGCAAGGCCAAAGTAATACTCTCAGCCCCATGATTTCTCCCAGTAGATTTTGTCAGATCACTTTGAACTACTCATGAACAGTGCCGTAATTTTTTTTGATAGCCAACAAAGGGGCAATTACAGAGTAGCACCAAGACACAGCTCACATTTTGGGAGGATTTCACCCAGAAACATGCCACTGATATTCACATTTAAGATCTCCCAGGGCCCTATTACTTCTTGCTTTTCCAATAATATCCAGGATTGCTCTGGCATTTGAAACAAAATCAAGCCTTAACGAGCCACAGTTTCCCAAAGTTTTCTTCCTTTTAATTGTGACAATACAGAAAATCGTGCTAAACTATTCAGCTATCTACCTGGTTAATTTTACAGCTGTATTCATACTCTGGGTGAATCACATTTAGAAAATTATATATATTATATATAAACACGGATGACATTCTGTCAAGATACCTTTTATTATGTAATTCCATCCTTAAAAAGACCTGAAGATAGTTTATACAGTCATTTGGAAATTTAATCCTGGGATAGATGTCTAAAAAGTGTCAGAGAAACAACCTAGATCATCAGAGGAGTTTCCAAGTGGGAGGTAACTCCCCGCTCCCCCAAACCTCAGTATTTTGGCTCACAGGCTCCTGGCTGGTGCTGGGAGTGCTGCTGGGACAGGACAGGCTCCTGCCAGGGCACTGGGACCAAGGTGACTTCTCCCAAAATCAGCAACCTGTCCCCAACTATCCCTCCTCTCCCACGTTTCATTTTGGGGCAATCTGTCCTAACATACAAGCCCCACTCAGACATTACACCTTTACTACCTTGTTTCATGGCTGCCTGTTATCATCCAACTTGCTTTCACCTGTTCCCAGACTTTCAGGAGAAGGAAGTAGTATTAAAAAAAAAAAACCACACCACAAAAAAAACCCAAAACAAAACCAGAGTAGGGTGGACAGAAAACGCAAAGTATTAACCCAACAAGTCATTCCCAGGTGCACCTGACACCAGAGGTGGTGCATACCAAGGCCAGAGAGGACCACCTGCCCTCAGGTATCACAGGCTCCCCAAATTAACCCTAGGTAGAAAGCTGATCTCCAAAACAATCAACCCCCACTCCCAAAGCCCCTCAGTTCTCAAAGTTTCTCATCATGCTGGAAAACAAAAAATAAAGAACCACCAAAAAACCCCACAGCTCATTTTTATCCTCTGATAAATGGCCAGCAGGCAAAGGAGACCTCTGTCCCAAACCTTCACCCCAGCCACCGGGTATGAGTGAGGCTCCACCGCAGCCAGTAACCACCAGCAAGACTCACTGCCACTCCGTCAGGTTTATTTGATAAGAACCCTACCTTCTCTCCCAGTATTAAAACTCAGCAACTTATCTCCAAACCAATTAGGCTCACCATAAAGACACACTTAGTGTTGTAAGAACGAATTGCGTTTTAGTAGCACTGTCCATTTTACGGAACTTTAAATTAAATTTCACATAAAACCTCAGCTTTAGATGTCCCTTAATTGGTCTCCTGTTTATGACTTCACACAACCCTACCCAACATAAAAATTTGTCAAACACAGTAATTTCTTCAGTAGCATACAGCACACCAAATGCTTCCTGTGCAAATCAAGTGATGACCCACCTCCTCCCATAGGAAAGCCAACAGAATGCTTTTATGCCTTTTTTTTTTTCTTCCAACAGTTCAGTTAACCCTAAACCCCTATTTCTCTTCCATTTCCAGTCAGATGGCTTCCTCAGCTGAAAAATTTAATTCCTGATAAGACAACCTTTCAACCAACAGAAAATGGACTTTTGACTAAGGGCAACCGGCTGCACCAGCGGAGGTTGTTCAATTCTGTTTGGATTTTTTTTCATTGTACTCGTAATCACCGCAACATCAGTGGACACAGAAATGAATTAAAGTGCAAAAAAACTCTGATGTGTCTCGATTCCACAGGTGCTCACCAGCAGGCTCAGCCCAGCATCCCCACCGCTCGCAGCAAGGAGGCACAGGCGGCTGCAGCAGCACGGAGAAGCTCCCATGTAAGGCATATTCATTGCAAAGGTAACTTACCATCCTATTAACGTGGCTTATAGACAGCTGTAAATTTTCAGCATTACAACACTTTATGATGTTAAATAATGCATCATATGTTGCACAGATAGTTTATTGTATATTTTTCCACTTTGAAGACTTTCATGGATCCTATACAAATTGCACACAGCTGCATATTACTAGTAGTTGACAACTTATTAAAAATTACATTATCTGATCATCTGAGAAACAGAATGCAATAGTGCCGCTGAATATTACGCTTTTAACATGTGCATAAAAAGGAATGTTGTGGTGCAATTTTTAAGTGCTTATCCTTATGAAGAAATTATTTTTTTTAAATAAAGATCTACTGCTTTTACAGCATCTGAATGTGCAATACTGCATATTCTGCATATAAAAAAATCACACTGTGAAGAGCTGTACTACAGTGCAAGAACTGCCACTGGAAATATTAGAATTATCTGACCTTCCTGCAACTAAAATCCCCAAATAAATGCTGTATTAGCATACCTGTTTGTGCTTCATTTTCTGATAACAGAGCTTGGTTAAGACTCAAGAAGCAGATAAATCACAGAGCAAGCACTAAAACTCAGGACAGTCAGCTTCCAACTTGTTTGAACTTGACTGTATATTGCTAAGCTCGAACAGAATGTAATCTGCTGCCCTGTAACAGTTTAGATCATATGTTAAAAAACTTTCAGGCATAGTTATTTGTATTTTAATATTGCCTGAAGGTCCTACACCAAGATCATACCCCATGATCCTGGATTCTCCACCATACAGTTCCTGTCTTGAAGAAGTTACGATCTAATATAGACAAGATGCAACGAAGAAATACAACAAGCAATCAAGGGAAGATAAGAGTGGGAAGTCATCAACTTAAAGGTACAGTTAGTTAGTTCTCTAACTACTGAAAAATCCCTCTAGGCAGGGAGCAAATAAAGATAAATAGTAGTAGTTACCATAGGAGCCCTTTTAAGGAGTAAATATTTAAATAGTTCTGAGAAGTAGCTACAGTGCTTTCAAACCTGAACCTTAACAAGTCCTGTCTAATATAATTTATAATCTTAAACATTATCAATTTGTGGCAGAGGAATAATAAGCCTTCTACATTCTTGCCATTTTCTAGAACAACTGAAAAGAAATTGTTGCAAGTGATGAAGCAGCAAGAACTCATATAACCCCTTGAAGTCCTCTTGGTTTGTTCACCTATTCCCATATTGCTAAAACACAAAGGTCCTTAGTTAAAGGCAAGTAACATCCATCTAGCCTAGGAAGGGGGAATTTTAACCACTCATTTTCACTGTATTTTCAACAAGAACTACATTCACCAAGGTTTCTAGCTGCCTTAACTAAAGGCCATTTGCCTCTTTACCAAAGCAATCTAAGGAACCACAGGTTTCTATGAACACCCTTGCCCACTTCTCTTATTCCTCCTTTGCAGATTTAAATTTGCAAATTTAATTTGCAGATTTAATTTGCAATACTCACTCATTTCTTATCACCACCAACCATTTTGTAAGCCTAGTTAGAGATTCTTCCGCATTACGAGAACACTGGGACAGTGTTCGGGAACACTGTTCCCTCTCACAGTGTGAGAGGTCTTCCATTTCGGATACCACCTCAATAAAACTTAAGTAATAAATACTGAACTTCATATATTCGGTGCAGTAAGACATTTGGCAATATAACTTGTAACACACAAAGCATGTAACTGGATCCCAATAAACAAACAAACCAACCAACCAAACCATGAGTTCAAATCATTTTCCATGACCACATTCATCTTCCTGAAAGCCATGCTTCACCGTGACTGATTTGTCCTTCCCTTTTAAAACACATTCTGTTTAAGGGCTAGTAATGGCATTTGCCACATGTCATGACGGGGGATAGAGGGAACCAAAACCCATAAATCCAAGCTGAAAGCTTGTCCAAGACCAATGCTGCAGTGTAGAACCTCTGTCTCCAGGACAAGTAAGGTCACCACCAAATGAAAACCACCACCAGTGACAACAAACCTTGACACTGCAACATCACAGGTGGAGAGACAACCCCCCCCCCCCAATTTACTAAATAACCAGCAAGACCTGCGGCTGTAAAGACTATGCACAGATTACAATCTCCGTTCTGGTATTTTTTTATTACTGAACGCTCATCCTCCAAAAAACATCATTTGTAATACACTGAACCCAAGTTTCTGAGCAAAATATATGTAATATGGAACCCAGCCAAATACTACTGATTACACCACTGTCTCGAAAGCCTGCTGGCAAGGTATGCGTTGCTTCAAAATAATCCTAAATTATGGAGTCTTCGTTCTTTATGAAAATAAAATAACCTGTTCTCCCTCACTCATCTGAAGTTACCAAATATTTACTTCCTTGGTCGAGGAAAAAGCAGACTTTCTTGAGGTCCTTCATTCCCACTGAGTGGCCATGAATATGAATATGCATAGCAGTACAAAAGGATATAAAAATAGAAAGAAAGAGAACATACAAAAAATGCTACTATCAGTATTTAAATAATGAGGCAGCTTTATCTTAATCAGTATATCAATTTATTCACATGGGGTGACAAGAATATATTAAAGCTATTCTGAAGTTGGGCCATTAAATTGCTTAGACAACCTGTTAACCAGCGCTGTTGGCAATTAGGAATGCATTTTCACTGGAGGCTTTCTGTAGAGCCATGCTTCAAAGGTTCAATCTGCAGTATATTAACTTACCAAGAAACATCCTGAGAACTGCTCTTCTGTCATGTAAGCTCATTGCTTCCAACTAATTAAACCTACAGTTCATATTCTTAAGAAGTCGACGTCCTTCTGCCAGTTTAGCACTTGCACAACCATGAGAAAGGTAACTTTAAGCAACCAAGCTACACTAATCAACACTAGGTTGTCTATGAATGTCCTCTATCCCAAAGTCATTTTTATTTACTTGTAGCACATTTGGACTAAAGTGTTTTTATTTTAGTCTTCTGCAGCACTCATGATTCTGTACACGTACTCATGTATGCACATGTACATGCATGAAAGGCAAATTTACTATAACTTTTCTGTTAAGGGAAAACTTGGCATTTCTCTAGCACAAAGCTGTAAAAGCTAGCTGGAATGCAGATCCTAATCACCAGAGAAAAACTTGTTGAAAGAAGGGATCCACACCTCGCTGCAAATAGAGCTGTTCCACAAAGATTGGGGGGAACAAGCAACGAGCTCAAAAGAAATGGAAAAAAGGACTGATGGGTAAAGAATAAGCAGCCTAAGAACAAAATGACAATCGCCAAAATTTCAGGTTCTTTTGCATTAAGGGAAATGAGTAAAAAAATGTTCGCAAGCCCTATGAGCAAACCGGAGGAAAACGAGGTGTTGAATGCATGGATAAATTATCCAAAACTACCTGGATAGTTTGCCTCGGTCTTCAGCAAGGGCAACAGCAGCAAGAAAGGTGGGATGAAGGCAGGATGCTGAGGGCAGTCAGGATGGACACGGGAACTACTGCAACCAGAGAGGAAGCCCAGCTCTACAATACTCAATGCACTGCACTCAGGAACCCAGAAAAGGCCTTGCAAAACATTCATATGGGGTGTGATTACTGCAGGTCTGATAGCAAATAGATCAAGCTAGACTGGTACCAGAGGATTATAGAATAGCAAATGCAAATGTCTATTTAAAAAAAAAAAAAAAAAAAAAAGGGGAAAAACTAATTTTGTTATCTAAATGTTGGCTGATTTGATCTCAGGAGTAATGAAGTGTTTTAAAACATTTCAAAAGACAGATAATTAGAGACCTGAAGGAAAGAGGAAAAAAAACAGGATAAGATACAACTTGGGTTAACCAGCAATAATTCATGCCACCTTTTCCCAGTATGTTTTGCAAATAAAACACAAGATTTCTCTAAACATAATGTGGTAGGTCTCATTTATCCTGCTATCAGAAAACAACACTGCAATGTTATGTAGGAAATAACCAATTTAGTGGGAGAAAATAAAAAACAATGTAAGAATCCTAAGATAAATAAGGAAAGGGACTAAAGTCAAAAGGTCAAATACGAACAAGAAAAATGAGGCTGTAGTGGTTACTAATAGATTTTTTCCCCCAAGGGTTTACCCCGAGATACATATTTTTTAATAATACATATACGTGTGTGTGTGTATATGTATATAAATGAAAGTGACTTGAAGAAGGGGAAACACTAATCAAGTTGGCTGCATGTCAGTGTAGAGGACGACATCTGTCATATGCTAAGAGCAGGGTAATTTTGAGGACAGATAACAAATACAGACCCAAATACCTAGTATCACATACAAAAGTCTGCACTCAAGGAGAAAACAAGAAGATTGTACCTGGTACAATCAGGTAGAAAATTATTAAGAAAGAAAAAATTTGGTGCGTTAGACGGAGGACAGATAAGCGACACAGCTCTGAGAAAAGTCTGAGAAGCATTTTTGTTGCTTGCATTACACAAGGCTCTGTACAGCCTTGCGGCAGCTCTGGTCACTCATATTCACAAAAAATTCCTTCAAAACAAGACCCTGCAGACAAATGATCCCTAAACAAATTTAGGCTAGAAACTCGATTTTTTTTTTAAAATACGAATGGTTTGCCCATTCAGCAAGCAACAGCCACCAAAAAAAAAAAAAAATTATTTTTGAAGTGGTACTTGATCAGATTACAAGGAGGACTTTGATGCAATTGCCTGCGATAGCACTGGACTAGATGTGACGTGTATTCATACCAGCGGAAAAAATACAGGAAAAAATTTGAAGTGGCATTGGCACTGCTTTTCTCTGTAAAAGCAAATTCTTTAGCATATACCCGAGTGAAAGAAAATTGGTACTCGTAAACCAGGAAGAACAACTAGTGAAGGAACCAGAGAGCAGGCAAGCAAGTACACGGTCCTCTGTATTCTCTTCTCTTCATAAAATATCACCGAAACCTCTGTTCAGGCACTGGTTTCATTTTAAAAGAAGGTTCATAAAAAGAAGAGACAGAGCAGGATTATACGAACAGCAAGAGGGGATTTGTTTTGCTTTACAGGGAAAAGAAAAAAAAAATGGACCTTTGGTGTCACCCAATGCCTTCTGAAAACCTGAAAGGTCAGAAGTATTTCTTAATTCAGCAACAAGCTCTCTCTCAGAATGTTTTTCTTCAGTTAAAACCTAGCTCCCGAAGTAGATCTCACCAAGGTTTTTCAATCTGAGCTTCACTACAGGCACTTCAATAACATGAAGATGAGGGCACAAGGAATGATGCATTTTACTTCATGGCTAAATTATTTTGTTTTTAATTTAGAAACAAATTTTTAAGTCCAATGGAGAGACTTATCTTAGATCAACCTAATGCCAGAGGCAAGTGCTCCAACAGATAACTGATTTGAGAACTAACCATCACAGTCACATTGCCTTACTCAGACTGCTTTAACGACTTCTAGATAATGCAACCAAATACTTCCCTTGCACAAGAAAACTCACACGCCAACAGCTGGGAACCACCAGGGCAGCCCGGATGGCGTATTTAGCACATGTAGATACCTGACAATTCATTGCTTTTGATTTTTTTTGCTTCTGATAATAAAGATAATAAACATAACAGCATCCCTCTAGTAAAACAAGAGTTATTTAGCCCCTACAAGCCTCTGCAACTCCTAACAGGAATTAAAATGGATTTAAAAGATTTATAAAGGACTAAAATCTAGTTTCTACAGTTATACTGAAGCAGAGGAGCAAAGATGTTCTCCTGCATGTGTACAAACCCCGCTGCAGTGGCCAAAGCCACATCTGGCAAGCCACCAGTGTGCCCCCCCACTTAAAAATCGAGGAAAAGGCACGTAAGTGAGCAGCAAAATATTAGACTCAGGTACAGTGGGAAGAACAGGCTCCTGGCCCCTCAAACAAGCAATCCTATAATCTAAAGAAATGAGAGCTGGTTAAAGTTATCCCGTGCTGCATGTCTGTTGCTGTTGGTAATCATATCATTATATTTTTATTGGGTTGGGTTTTTTTTGAGGCAGGAAAAGAACTGACTCTTTCTTGCAGCAAATTCCAGAAATGAAGTTATTACTATGTAAACATCACTTTATTAATTCTTAAGTATCTCAGTAGACACACACACTATACATAGATAGAATCATAGAATGCTTTGGATTGGAAGGGACCTTTACAGTTCATCTAGTCCAACCCCCTGCAAAGAACAGGGACATCTTTAACTGGACCAGGTTGCTCAGAGCCCGGTCCAGCCTGACCTTGAATGTTTCCAGGGATGGGGCATCTGCCACCTCTCTTGGCAACCTGTTCCACTGCCTCACCACCCTCATTGTAAAAAAATTTCTTTCTTAAATCCAGTCTAAATCTGCCCTCCCTTAGTTTAAAACGACTACTCCTTGTCCTGTCACAACAGGCCTTGCTAAGAAGTCTGTCCCCATCTTTCCTGACCCCCTTTAAGTACTGGAAGGCTGCTATGAGGTCTCCCCACAGCCTACAAGAGATACATATATAAAAATTATTTCCATTTCTCTTTTCCTAATTGTAAGTAGTGCAAGTTCTCCTCCCTCTCAGAAATAACCCTACTTGAAGTTCCACTGATGAAAAGGAAAAGCAAGCCCTTTAAACTGAGCTATTAAGTCTTTTGTATCTCAATCTGAGATGAGCAAAAGATGCATATAATTATCCTCTGTCCAAAAATGATGCATTTCCAGTACAAAGTCAGTGAAGTCCTGACACTGCGTATAAACAAAAAAGAGAATAATCTACATTAATTGCTATTTATTGAACGACATATTCCCCCAAACATTTTTTTTAGTCCAGCAACCACCCCAGGCTGATCCAGCCCTATAAAGAACAGGAAAGGTAGAGTCAGGAGGCAGAAAATGTGGGAAAAACAACACACAACCTGGGTTGATACAGACCGTTCAAGGTAAGGTTGCTTCATACACAGACTTGCACGCATTCAGTCCCCAAAGCCTTCTATAAGCTGCAGACACCATGATGAAACACTTTTCATTTTGTAAACACGCTACTGCTTTCCTGGAGTTTTTCTTGTAACAAAAGCAAATATATGCTGCCAGAAATACTAAGTAAGAATGGTCCTGAAGGAGCTGGCAAATTCCATCACAAACCTCAAATGAAAGTGCTGCTGAATAGTAATAAACACTCCAGCATTTGCAGTCCCTCTTCCACACGCCAGTAGAGGAGTAACAATATGCATAACCACCCTGCTATGAACAGCACACGCATCCAAAGGAACTGCTATATGACCAATACAGTGATTATCAAAAGCAAAATTTCAACCATAAAGGGAAGCAAGGGAGAGATGCCACGATAGCTTTTGGACATGCGGCTCAAACCCATTTTCCCTTCGTCACATCAAGAAAATAGGTAACCTTGGGAATCTGGATTCTTGATCTTGAGCATATCATCTTTGTTTCTTCTCTCCGCAGCCTCTGAACATTTTTAGTTTCAACATGATGAAGGTGGCAGAAACAAAGAAAAATTTGAACAAGCTGAATGTTCATTATCTTGTCATAATGCACAAGACTCACATGTTCTGAAAGGCTTCTATTCTTTCCTTTAAATATTTTTATTCAAATAACCTCAAACGCTGTAGAACCTGAAGTTAGACTACAATACCCAGAGGGGAACCAGTATGTTCTCTTTTCCACCCTTAAGAAGAAAATAGGTATTTATATATCTGCATGCCACAGAAGTACAGCCCACCATGCCATTCTGTAACGCTGCTGTAATAACTGAGTTATTGCCAGCGTAAAACAGCCAAAAGTATCTGGTGGCCACATCAGATCCAAAAGCCCGGCTAAGCCCCCTGCTCTGGTAATGTCTTACAGCAAGTGAACTGTAAAAACAGTAGTAGTATCAAAAGAAAAAAAAACCCTCTGTAACAGTTGTTAACAACTGTTAATTAGTGATTTTTCAAGTTGCACGTGATATGTAAAACTTGGGATTTAATAGGCACTAACCATCCTCCTTTAGTTCACTCCGAACATTTGACCACTCTGCGATGAGTTTTAAAGTATTCCTGCCGGCAGGTTCAAACCCCCTGAGAACCCCAGTGGCAGTACAGGAGTCATGAAACTACAAGAAATCATAAATAATGTTTTTTCTTACCCCCTTTTCCATACTCCTCTCAACTGCACAGAGCCCATTGCTCAACTGTAACTGGTCAAGCAGAGGCTTTACCTGGGAGTTTTGAAATGGTAAGAGCTTTCAGTGAGGGACCTTCTTGTAACCTTCCTGGAAAGCTACGCCTGCCCTGCCAGCCGGCTCACCTACACCCACATACTTTCCGGCTCCTTCAAACAACTTTCCTCTCCGGGAGCTAATATTGACTCTTCCCCATGTTTTCATTAAGTCTATTCTTTATTACAGTTTCTGTCAATATGCCCTGTACATTTACTGTCTGCAGCTCCTTGCAATACTCACCAAGCTCTGAGGAAAAAAAAAGAAAAAAAAAGGGGGGGGGGGGGGGAGGAGGGGAATAATGGCATCACATTTGTAATCTTCTATTCTTCGGCATCAAGGCCGACTTAAGTAATAGGTTACACACCAGAGTCAGCAGCTCATCAAGTTCACATTCAAATGCTTTTAGAAATCTTGATTTAATACCATCTGGTCCTGATGATTTCTTACAGTTCCTTTCACCAATTAATTATAAATCCTATTCCACTGACACTTCAATTTGAGACATTTCCTCAGAAAAGTATTCTGGATGAAAAAGGTTCCAACGTGCACAACTCACCCCTACAATCCTCTCACACGCAAAGAAATAGTTTAGTTTCTACATTTGCATTCCTATCTTTCTCAAATGCTCCTTTTACACCTGGAAGCCAATCTGTTTGGAAAAGGTTTTATTAGTGGCTTTTCCTTACAGTCGTTAATAAGCTGATCTTCAACCTTGGAAGCAGACTTTCCTATTTCGTTCTTACATTCAACTTTCCAGAATTCATGCCCTTTTCTAGTTTCCTTGTTTTATGATGGCTTCCTCTTTCTGAGAAGTGTCTTTTTACTTCTAGTAATCTTCTTTGGTTTGACAATATTGGCTTTTCTCCTCCCCAAAAATCCCTTTTTTTATTGCTGGCATAAGTCTGCTCTTCACCACTGTCTGTAAGCAGTCACCGTGCATCCTGTGGCCACTTTAAACTTCCAGCTGTTTCTTTCACAAAGGAAAAAAGAACAGAGAAGAAATTCTTATCTTCATAATTTTCATGTCATTTTCATTATAGAAGTTGAACATGACAGTGATGGTGGGTTTATTGCTCTAAGATAAAGTACAAGACAGCCACTGTCGCAGTGGCTTTACTCTACCTCCACCTCAAACCAACTGCAGCAAGACGTGATTTTCTTCTCAGGGACTCTCCACCGAGCTGCTCCACAAAACAGTCGTTTACAACATTTCATGCAAAATCCCTGTATAAAACTTGTCTTGACATGAAGGCAGCCCCCGTAAGGGTAATAGAGGCTGAGTTTTTTGTTCTTACAAGCTTTGTAGTCTTTTAACTGCATATAGTAACTGCTATTGATGCGACAAAATAATTGTAGTCACTGAACTGAAAACGATCACTATTAGATATATCCAGAACACCAGCAAATAAGAAAAGATTTCAGCTTCCATCTACTACATCTGGAGAGGTCAGATGGCCCTACAAATATTATGCAAATATCTTGTGTTGATTAACCGCAAATACCACCTTTGGTTTCACCCAAAACACCTTCCCAGAGGAAGGCTGAACAATCAGTCCAGAATGTTGAGATTATGAGTACGGAAACACAACCAAAACCTCCAGCTGAGATCAGCGCCCACAGTAAAAAGAGATACTTCACAAACAGACAGGAATATTACCCAATCCACACATTTCAGTTGTAAAAAGCCTACAAATAATACTGAGATTTGTAGTTGCATTGTCCCAAAGACAGGCTGCATGAGAAGTACATGATCAGCACTCTATTCTTTCACTTATTTTTGCCTAAGAGCAAACCATAAAGCTATAGTAATAAAAAATGAAAAATTACTACTTCCAGAAAATTATTTTTTCTTGTGACTTTACTTGAATTTTCTCGGCAGTGCTAGAATATTTAAAAAAAATCCCAGAAGTTAGAAGCAGAAGAAACCTGTAAGGCTACCCTGTCCCCAGATTGCTCCCACGACGTATTTCCTAATAGCCTGACCAATACAACTACTTACTGCCAAGTTAAAGCCCTGTACAAAAGTTAGACTACAAATAAAATGAGCACAGTTTCTGTGAAATGCTTCCTCAACTTACTAGAAATCTTTGCAGGTTTTAACAAAGCAGGGAAGAAAAACAAAACCGGTCACTAATTTCAGTGAAATATCGTGAGGAAGTTAATGAATTTAACATAAGGCTACCTCACCAGGGAGAGCAGGAAGGTATGAGATAAAACAAACTTCCACTGTGGACTGGAATATGATTACAAAATAAGAAAGCAAAGCTGGATCAGTTTCCAGCAATAGTTTAATTCTTGGAAGGCTGTTATTAAAAAGCAAGATTCATCAATATGCCTTGCTATAAAATCACGGAAAAGTAGGCAAGAAGCAAGCTAGTAAAATAACTAACATGATTTGTATGGTCAGTAGAGATTGCTTTAAACATCACACTGTGTCAGTAGAAGCCATTTTTCAAATCTGCTTTTAAAGAACAGCTTTTGAACATGGCTAATACTCACTGGAAAATTAGGGTTGGGGTTTTTTTGCCCCAAATTACTCAGGCAGAGAAAAAACATCTGTATTCTAGAAGCATACCAAAAGCTGCAAAATTAAGGAACGCAACCATGCATGGATGTCAGGCGAGACAACAGCAACAGTAGAAGAAACAATGTGAATGACTCAATATCCAGAGGTCTGAACTAGTCATTAAGTTTGATCGTGATGCACCAGTTGCAGAAAGCAAGATATGGCTCTTAGGAGAAACCAGGATCTCTCACTTGGGAAGTCTAGAGACAGTGGGCTCAAAGGCTTTTCTTCACTTCAAGAGATGAGGGAATAAAAGTCTGAGCATTTTAAAAAAAGGAAACAACACTGGGGATTGGAATTACCTGCTACATTGCTTCTTAAGCAAGGAAGTTAATAGTCCAGTACTAGAGAGGGGTGCCAGGACTCTGGGTCCCCATGCTGCTCTGAGCACACTTTTCCAGGAATTACAGACAACTGGCACCACCACAGCTAACTCTTCTGTACTTCAACCCAAACTATTCTACCTCCAACTAACTCACCCAGGTTTGCCTTCACAGCATGACTCCACTTTAATCCAGATTCAGCTTACAGCACTCTTTCCAGTACCCAACACAGAGCAGTACCGCAGCCACAACGCTGCCCCACAGTCACGCTCCTCAAACCAGCACAAGCTTAGGGGAGGTCCGCACCACCGCCCAGTACGCGCAGCATCCCAGGCTTTGCACCGACAGAGCCGTCATTATTGCACATCGGTCTCCTGTAAGCAACACGAGCAGGGTGGGCTGGAAGAGGAGGAAAGGATGTTTGCCAGGTGGGACCTTTGAGGGAGGCATTTGTGCACCACAGGAATATCTAAGAAAGCTGAAGATGGCAAATTCCAAACCTCCCAAAGAAAAAGCATCTGCATCGCAGTGCTTGACTGTAAAGAGGTTTTTGGGAGACAAAGAGCCTAGCAAGAGAATCAGCAGGAGATCCGAATACCCATCTCACCCAGAGCAGAGTGGACTTGTCACACCAGGGGCTGAGGAACAGCAGCAAAGCAACACTTTGAACAGCCCTTACCCATCTAAAAGGCAATCTGAAACCAGAGAGAAGTCTAGCTTACAGTAGGAACTCTTCCCTGCTTCTGTGTAATATATTTCCTGTTTGAGATGTTTTGAAAATACTAGAGGAAATTATTTACAGCACCATCAATATGTTAGCCAACTGCTTATACACTTCCATTGACAGTCTTCCAGCAGAGACATCGCAAACTGTCCAGAGTCACAACTACAACTACAATATATCAAAATTAATCTGGCACCTGTGTAAAATTTGGCGGTCATACCCAATAAACCGTTTTGACCATGATGTAGCAGTGACTGACAACTCGAACGGAGCAAGCTGGGCACAAAGCTCCTCTCCACGCCTCATTACAGTGCCGCACCAGTCAATATACACAGCACTACCCGCTATTGCTACTAGGGCCATTACTCATTACAGTAGTCTACAGAGAAACCAAATGCCCTCTGGAATCTCAGAGAGCACAATTCACCTGTAAAGCACCAGCAGAAAACGTCAAGTTACTAGGAGAGTCCCTAGAAGAAAACAGCAGCAGGTCTGTAAGCATCACCAATGGGTTGTACCTTATGCAGCAATCAGGGAGTAAACTTATAGTAAACTCAGATAATTTAAATTCAGAGAACAAGCACATCCTTAACCAAAGCACCACTGTGTAGCCATGAAATATCACACAGGCAGACATTTCATCGCCGTTTTATGTTCTTGACATTGTCGTGTTTCTCAATGCATTGCCTTGCCAGCAATGATTACCAAAAACCCGAGTGCCAGTGGAGAATGAGTCCTGCGCCTCATGCCCCTCCACGGGCATTCTGCAGTCACAAAAATGTGTCCTATCTGGATAACTCATTTGTGCTTTGTTTGTATTGCACAGCATTTAACGAGGTTGTGCATAATCATTTGAAGGCATGCAAATCATTTTTATTTTGTGTATTACCTAGGAAATTAAGTGCTGCCTTCTCCTTTATCTTGTTAGCACAAGTCATTACATCTTTTTCATATGCCAAGATAAATTTAACACATATTCATTGGTTTCTAAGGAAAAAGAAACTGTAGGCATCAAATTATACCTAAAATGCATTTAATTCCCTCTGCTCTTTTAATTGTATGTAAAGAGCTTGAATCTACCCTGGTACAAACTTCAGCTTCCCCAAGCTTATGACTAAAATGTTGCTTTCCTGACAATATCACCCGCTTCCTATTTTATTTTTTGAAAAAGTTAACTACCTTTAAAAGATGCCACCTTTTTTACTGACATACTATTTTCAAATTATAGCTCTATCTCTGTTAGTAAAACCTTACGCGACCACTGAATACAAAATGGGTTTCCTGGCCCAAACCACCTTTTCCTTTCTGAGGCACAGAGGTCTCTCCTGCTGCAATTTTAATGAAGCTCCTGCTCCTGTGTTCGTACTTTTGTGGGCACACGTCCATCACCGCTCCCCACGGGGAGGGCAGGCAAAGCGTTAATCCTTGCCGCTGAGCCAGCAGAGGGAGCACAGAACATATTTAGACCAAGATTCATAATTGATTCTTAAAAAAAAAAAAAAAAAAAAAAAAAAAAAGAAATAAAGAAGTTGGTCTGAGTCATTAAAACTGCTTGGATTTTAAGCAACATCTTCAATCAGACTGCAGAAGAGCGGGGAGTTAAATATGGGGTTAAAGCCCAATAACAATAGCTCTTCTAGCACCATACAGTACCAATGAAACCTTACATAATAACGTATTTTCAATTATTAAATGAGCAAAATATGTTTTTGTTTTGGAGCCACGTTGAACAGCCACAAGGGTATTCTCTTTAAGCACTCAGCAGAGTAATGAATTGATCAGCTGTGAATGCTGGCAGAGGAACAGCGGCTGCCTGCAAGAACCATCTCTTCAAAGCGGCTCCGCTATCTGTCAAGGTCTCGACTTCTGCTAAGGGTCCAGCAGACATCCTGGCAAACCTGTCTAAAAAAGGCTACCCAAGCCTCCACCAGAATAGGAAAAGAAATCGCATCTTGCTTTGAGTTTTGTTTAAGGAAAGCAGAGCGTAAAGAAGGAAGGCAGGCAGTCTCCAATTTTGCTTTTCCAATAAAAGCAAAAAAATTAGTAAGAAGAGCAAGCAATTTATTTCTGCACCATCCAAGGTCTGGGTACTCATTAGTGCATATAACTGGTATGTTCTGTGATGACCATTTTAGTACCGAGCTTACTTAATTTACTTTGTCTTTCAATAACACAGTATTTCTTTTCACAAAAATGAACATAATGAGAAAAAATACATATAAAACATGCAAATTAAGAAATTTAGAGATGTAACAGTATGCTGTGGGTTGGTACAAAGAATGAAGCCTCAATTTACTTGACTTAGTCTAGAACATTAGAATATTTTTCCTATTAAGTCCACCATCAACATTTTCCTAACGAGCGTGCCCAGACAGAATAACATTTGCTATTGAAGTGCGTGTCAGAGCAGCAAGTACAATCCAAGAGGAAAAGGAAGGAAAAAGACTCAAAACTGCAAGATGACCGGGAATATTTTGTTATTTAAGACCCTGCTACCCAAATTATGGAAACAAAGGTTAAGACCCTCCCATAGGATGCCTCTACTAACAGCCACCAGGCCACAGAGCCTCCAGGGAGCATCAGAGCAGATGCAAATGAGTCTGCAATTAAGGTTCACAAGGTCACTTTCACTCTGAGCGCCTTTCCCCTGCGTTCATTATTACATCTCATACTGCTGGAGCGAAGGGCGGACTCTGACACGGGCAATAGCAGCCAAACGCATCCCCTTCTCACAACTCCCATGGCAGGGGTGGGCGCTGCCCAAGACCCGGAGCTGCACGGGCTCAGCCGGCACGGGCGGGCATCCAAGCACAAGCTCCTCCGCCTTGCACTGCTCCCAATACGTCCTTGCGGGTGTCTCCCACACTTTTGTTTCCCCCCTTTTAATTGAATGAGACAGATCCAGTGGTGGCCAAGAAGGATAAGTCCTCTCAAAGCTCATAGCACAGCATGCTCCGTACAATTATTTACTTAAAAAAAAAAAGCAAGTATTTCTGAGCGTAGGTGAAGCTGTTCCAGAAACTAAATAAAAAGCCAGGAACCCTTTGCAGGAGACACTAGGGCTGAGGCCAAGTTTTGGGTTTCTTTTTAAACCACATTTTATATATAATTTTTGAATGGCCATGTTAGTATCTGATGCAGGGGTCTCTTGTCCCAGTCTAAAATCATGGAGAGAAGAGTGGATTTCCTTGTTTTCATCTCCTTGCAGATATAATGATTTAAGACCTTTTCTTTCTTTGCTGGCTGAAGACTGGAAAATTGCAATTTTTCAGGAGGAAAGTCCTCACTCTTCTAGTCGCCATATCTGGAACAAGGCGGTCTCCCTGGACTACCTAGTGTGCCTCAGCACATGCCAGGATGGGGCTACAGCCGCAGTGCTGCTGCTGTTAAGCATTTCCAAGTAGCAAAGCAAAGCTGGAAGGATGCTCCTGCTCCCACAGCCAGGGAGGTGGCTCACCTGCAGCCACCCAGGGTCCCACTGGGACACCTGCACGCAGCACCGGGCACACGCTGTGACCCTCCACACCGCTCAGGTTTTATTCTTTTTTTTTCCTTCAGTAACTAACAACTGCCAGAAGTAACAAATATTGGTGACTCTGCAGCCCCATGCACGGCTCGACTGCCTCCCCCAGTGTGACGCTGGGGACATTCTCTCTCAAAACAGAACATCATCATCAATGTCAGCATACTCAAAACCATCACTCCGTCACAGCTATCCTAAGGCACTTTCTTTTTGCATTCACCTGAAATAACAAACAGCAGCAACTTTTCTCCTTAAATAGCTCATTCTATTGGCACAGCGTTTAGACACATCTGCTAACACTAGCTAAATGTCCATGTTTTCTGGATCCATCAATAGTTCTCCAGAGTACTGGCATAGTAAGGCGGTTTGTATAATCCATTCCCTGCAGTTATGCCTTTTAGTGACGCATTTTTCCTAATGGCTATTGCCAGAGGCTTTAAAACACTGGGAAACAGTGGACAGCCTTGCCTGGGGTCTCTGAACAGCATGAAAGCTGTGTGCGTATGTAAATTACAGATTTCAGATGTCACCGCTTTAAAAAGAACAGTGCCTCTAATCAAATTAGGTCTGATTCTGGACACCCCAGAGACCCAGAACACGAAGTACTACTTCACCTCCACATCTAAAGCTTTTGCAGCATCTATCAACACAGGAGTACACAATGAAATAAATCTGTGATGTTCCACGCCTAAAGAAAATGTGCCTTTGCAATTCTGACTTTTGCAAACACATTTAGATTAGATGTGCCTGTCTCTCAGAGTAGACCTTAAATTCCAAAATGAATAAACAGGTACGTTATTTTTCACACAATGCTATGTCTATATCCTCTTAAAACATAGCAGAAACAAGCCAATCGTAAAATTGGGGATTTTTTCCCCCCTCTGCCTACATGCACACTATGCACACATTACAAGCACTTGCTAAAGGTGTCATTCCTTCATGCACTTAACAGCTCCTGTGATCGGCTCTGCTGTGAAAAATTCTAAACCATGCTCAGGTCTCTTTCATACTACAGAAGACTGTTAAATACAGTTTCTACCACAGGGAACCTGATGGGTTTCCACATCTCTACAGTGCTCTATTACCCGGAAAAAAGTAAAATGGTTAGACATATGGAAACTAAACTTAAGGACACCAAAACACAGACTCTGTTGCAGCCTTCCATCTCGCTACATTACCTTCACCACATTCATCAGCCAGCCTGAAGATGCTGAAGCTGCACAACCTGAAGATGCTGAAGCTCAGACTCTCCCAGTCACCACATAAAGCTTGTCTATGTGCTCCAGTGCTTCTTACCATCATTCTGAGTTTGTGGAAAGTTCAAATGGAAATAACTTTACATCAAAAATATGAATAATTTTTCTGGTAAATACTCCAATATTTTTCACTTTTCTGCATTAAGTTTAAATCAAAAGCCTCCAGAAATCCTGCAACCACCCAGTAAGAGGCAGGCTCATAGAAACACTAATAAATGACTTAGTGACAAAACACACAAGCCTCCCAAATTGCAGCTTCATGGACAGCCCAGCATGCTACCAGACCTCAGCGGTCAAGGCAACAGAATTTAAAAACACTCCAAAAGACTTTGTTCTCCAGTGAGGTAAGAGATCACATGTTAAAAATTTTATAAGTGTGCTAGTAGACTCATCATCACAGCCAGAGATATTTGGATTAATATGAAAGCTGCATAATTAATTTCCTCTATCAATTTTGTTCTGCGATGATCTCACATCTAATGATGTAAGCACTATCTTTTTTGACTGATGGTCTATGAGCTGATGATGCATTGTCACCTGCTGTCCTAATGTTTGGCCACACAGTACATGTGTTTCAAGCTAAATGGAAGAGAGTCTTGTTTTAATGGCAAGAGATTTGAACTCAGAAACCCACCAGTGTAACCAAAATTATCCATAAATCCATACTATCCATTAGCCTCAGACCCCTCTGCATGCCACCCTTCACAGGCAGGCTCTGCTACGCACACCTCTGCACACACAGACCGATGCAAGAAACCACCTCTCTGTAGCTCTGCTCTTATACGGAAAAAGGAGGAGTTTGGTTGTGTCCGAAAACTGCGGCCACTAGAGCCCTGTGCAGGAGGCACCTCTCCCTCCCTGGCACTGGCAAGTTTTTAGTTTCCTAGTATCTCTGTGTAATTAAATCTCTAATGAATTTCCTGCGTGATCCTTGTGCAGCTCCAAGCTCCCCCCAAACACAGCCTTAACCTTCCTGCTCTGCCCGCCCAGATGCTCCCAGCCGAAGCCGAACAATCCATATCAAAAGTGTTGGCCAAGATTTCAGCCAGACACTCTCCATTAGGAAAAACCACAACATTGTCCCCTGCAATTATGGGGAAAACCACCTTACAGAAGACCAAGACATGACATTGGGCAGGGAAGCAGTGCCCAGCAAGGCTGACGGATGTAAGGGGAGAGTAGACTCTGCAGGAGAAGGATGCATCGTTGAGATTCATGTTTTGTTATCTCCCAATATGGAGCAAGACAGAGCTCTCTTTCGGAGAGCACTCCTCCTCCTGCCACCCTCTTCTGCGCAGGGAAAGGCTACGGCAGAGCCACCCTCTCCTGAGGTGTGACGTGAGCCAAATAAAATGCCAGGACAAGTCGGGGCTGCCCAGCTGCACTCCTCTCTCCAGCCCGCGAGGCATGTTGCACCAGCACGGCATTTCCTTCTGGATAAGGAGCTACAGATCTTCAAGTTATTGATTTGACTTTTAGGGCTGATAGCAAATGCTGGTTTAGAGCTCGGCATACTGAGTTTTATAAGGCTTAATGTTACAGCATGCAGCAAATTAACCAGGGGGCTGGGTCAGCTTGAAGAGAACTGAAGAGAAATTACACTTCTACAAACTCTGTTTCTTCAAAGCTTATGAAGTCAAAAGGTGCGTGAGGACCAGGAATCAGTATGTGAGCTGTAAAACTGGCAGTGCAGTCTCAGGGACCAGAGCAGATCCCTCCCCACAAAGGTACAGGAATTTCAGCTTAATTCTAGCCCAAGACAGTGAAATCCAGCACACACTCTACAATGCAAATTTCTTTCCCTCCCAACCGTAAGCCTCAAAAACCATCCCCAGTGCTATCCTGTTTTATATAACATACACCTGTTCTACAAGCAAATGGAGGATTATCTTCGCTATCTCAACTCTGCACTGAATTTTATTGAGTAATGTTTTTAAAAGTTCCTGCTAGAGGGCTGATGTTCATTCAAACAGTGTAAACTGCATCTGACATGTTGGTGTTGGTGTGCAAAGCAACTCAAGCAAAAATCCACCGCTGCCCAGAGCTGTATTACGTGGAGGCTGGGGTCTCATACATCTTCATAACTATACAGGTGACAACAGGATAGCAGGATTCACCGGGCAACGCAGAGGTAAACTGGAGACACTATCAGCTGAGGATAATTCCCCCAGTTTCCTCATGCACAAAGCTCCAGGAAAGAAAAAAGGAAAATGTGAAAAACAGATTTCTAGCAAGGAAGCAGATTATTTTGCATTGTGGAAACAGCAGCACATCTCATGTCCTTTAGCAGCAGCAGCACTAGCACTTTAGCAGAAGTGGCTCTTTCTACCATCAATAAGCATTCATCCAAAATTGTAATTGAAACTGTGCCTGTGTAAACTTCATTATTCCACTCCATGCCAGAGGTTCCTTCTTAGATGCATATTAAAATCTTATAAATAAGCTTTTTTGACTGAACTGTTTACCCACTGTTTTCCTTACTATCAGTCAACACCTACATACATGCAAAATAAAGGTACAGGAAGAGTGCAGACAAATATTTGATGTGAACAGATTGGCCCCACTTTGCTCAGCTCACAGTATACCTAGCAAACAGCTAAAACATACAGAACTCAAAAGAATAATTAATCCCCAAATACCAGATTAACAAAACACTTCCCTCAGATCGTCACTTTTATTTTAGCACCTGGCAAGTTTATAACTAAATTCAGCTCCTTTTCATGTCAAATTCTTCGTAGATACCACCTAGAACATTACCTAGAGAAACAGAGTACTGCTTGGACAACCTCAGAAGACTGATGCCATGAGCTGCATTTCCTTGGTTTCACCTACAGAGAATAGTTTGGGCATGCAAAGTAACATCAGTGGTTCTTGAAACACCTGCATGCTCCCTGGCTAAAAAGCTTTGAAGTATGTACTACATCATTAAGGCAAGTCCTGGTTCAGAAAGTTAAAAATGTTTTTGCTCTACCCTGAACATCACAGTGCAACTGCAGAAGAGGAAAGCATAGGTCAATTAGCTTGTACGTCAACCCCTGTCCTATTACACCTCACCAGCCCTCAAGGGATGGCATATCTGCACAGCTTCACCATGGACAAGGGGTTATGAAAGTCAGACGAGTAAAGGTATGCTGCAGGCTTAGCCAACATATGCAAGCAATCAATATATGAAATTACAAGGCAAGGTTTCAATTACATTGCATACACTAGCAAAGACTGTTACCTCCAAATCAGCAAGCTCCAGTATTTGTGGGTGACCATAAGTTAGCCATCCACGTATCTACTGTCCCCAAGCAGCTATCTGGAAACTGCTGAGGGACAAAATCCAAAACACCACTGCAAAGGGGGAGTTTCTTGCATAGCAGCTGCCAGAGTAAGTTGCAGAGTAAATCCCAGCTCTTGAAGATTTTCAGTAGCGGAAATGCAACGTCCTACCGGGACAACCAAGGATCCTTTTGATAAACACTACAAACTCTCATCTTAATTTCAGTATAGGAGACTTACAGTACCAGGGCACTACAGGTGTAATCAGTGAGCAACCCAGTTGTTTTAACTATAGGAAGAAATGAAATTAAGGCTGTGAGTGGAATTACATTAAGAAAACAAAATAACTAGCTTCACAGCAACCTTTTACACAATGGTATTTTGAATTCAGAAAGGTCCTTTAAATGTACTTAAAGGAACACAAGTTTCTTCATATGGAAGTAGATGAACACATCTGCATGCTGTGACTTTATCAAAATGTCACCATTATGAATCTCAGCAATGACTAACAACCAAGTATAATTCAAGAAACAATAACTACTAAATTTGCATTTACACGTAAACTCCATGCAACTGAGACAGATAATGGCTAGCAAAAGAAGCTGGCAAGAGGTTTTTTCTACCCCTTTCTTCCATCTGTGGGAAGTCCTTTTGCAATATAAGGCACAGATCATCATCCATGTGTATCAAGGAAGGACAGAAAAGGAAACATTCAGCTGAAGGTGTAACAGTAATGATAGCAGAACAGATGTCTAAGCTCTATCCCAAAATATCCCAATAAAAATCCTTTCTCAGGGTTGGGTTTTTCATTTAGACAAAGGACATGCTCTCCAGACACCGCCACTAGCTCAGTCTTTCTAAATGGCTACACAAAGAGCTCCAGTTCTGAAATAAGGAGTATCAAATGCATTTTCTTCAATCAGGTAATTTGCTCTGCTAAGACATTTTTGGGACCAGCTTCCTTTAAATACCAAAAAAAAGTGGTCTTCTCAACAATCAAACTACAATAAACTGCTTGCTAGAAAATATATCCTCTTAAATTTATCTTACATATTATTTAATATACCATTTTGAAGGAAAAGAGCTTCAAGTCATAAACAGACTGCTTACTCGATTCACTAAAAGTTGACAAATTCTAGTACCTGCATATCATTTCTTATATGCAGTATTAACACCGTGTCTTGATTAAAGGGAGAACAAGGAGGACATCTTCAGCAAACATTCTGATATTATTTTAACATTAATATCTAATCAGAAAGTTTATATCCATAAATAACCATATACATATACAGCACATTATCTAATACATGTGTTTTGAAATATATCAAGGCTAAACCATTGCTCAAGATAATGATGCAAAGTGTTGACTTAAAGTGTGCATTATTTACAAGAACAAGCACCAGCTTCAGAATTTGAAGCTCAATTTTCACTAGATACAATCTAAATTGCATTAAAAGCATATATATTGTGCTAACAAATAAAACAATTCCTCAGGAACATTCTTTTTTAACCTGCTTTTTTTATATATCTATAAAATACATTTGTGTAAAAAAGTATATTGTGCTGATGAGATAGTAAAAATAAATAAATACAGACTGCATATGAATGAATTTTCAGTATGAAGTATATAAAATTATGCTGCCTCTATAGCTTAGAGGAAGAAGGAAAAAATATAACACCACTGAATTAGGTATTGCACAGCATTTATTTTTTCCTAAACAGAAGTGGATTTCAAAATAAACCACTCTTTTCTTTATTCTGCACTGCAGTCTGGCAACACTAATCTGAAATGAAGTTTGGAAAAAAAAAAAAGTCTGTTTTTTCTTAAAAAAATGTTTTACAGGAAGGAATCCTGTTAACCCACCAGTCATCCTTCTAGCAAAGGATACATTATTAACCACAAAAGTACAAATAGCAGCATAAGGTTCAAACCTCCAGATCACATGAACTCATCATCCCTTCACCCCCTTTAAATCAAACTGTAATCCAAACTAATTAAAAACTAAACCCAGGGCTGAGAAGAGAGCTTTTGTTTTGAAGAGAGCTGAGAAGCTTCGTTAACCTCTTCTCTTCTATCAACTTTTCACAACACAAAATCACTCCTGTGCAACTGAAAGCCCCTTGCACTCACATACAGTTGGGCACTGCTGCCTTAACAAGAAAGTGATTTTCTCGCAGTAAAAGGTTGCAGGTACCCATTACACCATTACCCACACCCACAGAAGTCATGGACCGATGGATGCCCCAGCTGTGATCTCAAACTCTAGCGACTTGTTTTCCAATGAAATGCAGAAATACACAATCCAGATGTTTTTGTCTCTTGCAGGAACTATTCCACATGCATCAGCTTCATGGGAACGCTGGCTGTACCCGGAGCATCAGGACACCCCGAGCTCCAGCAGATGCATCACGCCGGCAGGTTGGAGCGCCTGGCAGCGCTGGGCTCACCTGCCACCGCCCCAGCGATGGCTCCGGAGTGAGCCTCTGCTCCCACGTGCACACTTTTCATCCAGTTCCCCCCACACACCTCTTACCAGTGTGTCCATCGACCTATGGCTCACATAAATCATACCAATTCAGAGACTGATTTAGTTAAGTTAGCAAAATCCTCTTCTACAGGTACTCACAAAATTGCTTTACAAATGGCTAAAATGAATTTAGAATAATTCCATTACCATAACACCAGAGATATCAACAGTATGTGTGGGGCTTCACAACCCTAAGAAATAGCAAAAATAAAAATTAGGCTTTTAGGAAAACATTCTTAAGCTCAAGGTACTTCTACAATCAGAAGTTCATTCTCCTCTTCTAAACCATGTTTACACAGATACAAAAAGCCATCTGAAACACAGGGCATGAATCCCATAGTGTAAATCTGTATTCTGGTCTCATGCGGTGAGTAAATCAGCATTCAAACAGCTACGTTAGCAATAGCATATGAAAATGAGCTACTTTCTAGGTATCTGTTGTATTTTGCAGTCTGAATGTCAATAAAAAAATTTGGATTCATTCAGAGCCAAAAGACCATCCAGACTTGTTGGGCACAAGTTTTTCCTCTTGTGGTAAATGAAGTAAGTTTGAGTTTTTTCCCTTCCTGGAAAAAGCCAGAAACCTACGGTTTAGAATTTGAAGTATTAGATAATTCTCAGTTACTGGAAGTTTTAAAAAGTTTTACTTTGAGATCAGAATTAACTAGCTTAATTATCTCCTGCAATGCCCAGATTTATTTCAGCTAAGAATTACCCTTCTCCACCGGCCACTGCTGTCATGGTTCAACAGCCAGTCCCAAGCTCCTATTAAACTATTTATTTGGAGAGACTACCACTAATGGGATGAAATTTAATATTTAATATATACAAGGCCCACTTCCAAAAAAGTGAAAGCACCAAGCTTACAGTGCAGAGTCTCACTAGCTCAGCAAGCCCAGGGAGCACAGCAAGATCTATAGCAACAGCTCTCTTCACCCTTGCTCTTACACTTCCTTACACTTACTTATACTATACTTGCCCTTATACTTCCTTACACTGTAGGATCAGTCAGTCCCAGCATCCCGTGAAATAGTAGCTTAACCAGAACACCACAATTCCTTTACATTTAATTTAGAATAGCCACACTGCAAGTTTCTTTGTGCTTAAGAAGTTTTTTTCTTGCAACATCTTGAAAAATTAGTCCTTCAGCCCAAAAGGACAACTGATCAAGAAATGACTAGCAGGATCCCAAAAGTTTGCGGATTTAGAGTTATGAAATTCATAGTCTCTTCAAGAAAAGAGCTGATAAAACACAGACCAGGTCTGCAAGGAAAAAAAAAAAACACCACAAAAACAAACAACAAAAAACAACACACACACCCCCTCCTCTTCAGCAACGCCTTGCCTGAAAAACCGTGAAGATACCACAAGAGTGTAATCCTGCACCTCCCACATCGCGTGCTGTGTAGGAGCCATAGGAGTTGCCCACCTCTCCCTCCCCCCCACATGGCTGTGGTGGTTTAACCCAGCCGGCAGCTAAGCCCCACGCAGCCGCTCCCTCGCTCCCCCCCGGTGGGGTGGGGGAGAGAATCGGAAGAGGAAAAGTGAGAAAACTCATGGGTTGAGATAGAGGCAGTTTAATAGGTAAAGCAAAAGCTGCGCATGCAAACAAAGCAAAACAAGGAATTAGTTTACTCCTTCCCATCACCAGGCAGGTGTTCAGCCATCTCCAGGAAAGCAGGGCTCCATCACTTGGTTACTTGGGAAGACAAACGCCATCACTCCGAATGTCCCCCTCCTCCTCCTCCTTCCCCAGCTTTACATGCTGAGCATGACGCCATATGGTGCGGAATGTCCCTTTGCTCAGTTGGGCTCAGCTGTCCCGGCCGTGTCCCCTCCCAGCTCCTTGTGCACCCCCAGCCTGCTCGCTGGTGGGGTGGGGTGAGGAGCAGAAAAGGCCTTGACTCTGTGTGAGCACGGCTCAGCAGTAACGAAAACATCCCAGGGTTATCAACACTGCTTCCAGCACAAAGCCAAAGCACAGCCCCATACTAGCTACTATGGACAACATTAACTCTGTCCCAGCCAAAACCAAAACGACTACCTCAGCAAACATTCACTGGGATATCTGGAAAGCAAAGTGCATTAGAACAGTCTTAAATTTATCCATTTCACTGAATCTGCTGAAAACACAGGATTAATCCACTGGCTGGGAGGCACAACTGTCTGGATCGCTCCTTCAGCCGGCGACCTCCCTGCCTCTGCTTTGGCAGGCTGCTCCGGCTCTCTGGAAATAAGGGTGCAGCTCACACAACTGAACTAACCCAGTGCATCCCTGCCACCAAAGAGCACTGTCCCATTTCTCCCTTCTGATTGCACTGGCCCCTCTTTTATTCCAGCACTGACAACACTCCCGTTTAGCTGGCGCAAAGAGCTACAAGCTCCTCTAATTTTTGTTGCCAGCCCTAAACTGGCAGAGTTGCTAATTATGCACTGGGAGTGTCTCACCACCACCACCACCACACCAAGCACACACCAGTACAGGCACAAGAGAAACAGGGGCTGGCAGCAAGAGCAAGACCTCCCCCAGCATCAGCATCTATACCCTTTACCTTGCCTTGGCTATACCACTGAAAACAAACAGATCAAAGCAATGAGGTGGGACAGTGAGGGTTGAATCAGAAACACCACTGGAAGGACACGGGGGAAAGGGGGGGAAATCCTATTATAAACCTTTCAACTTCAGGAAGTCCAAAGTATGCTGTGATAAAATTGGCAACTACAAATTTTAAGGTGAGAAGCTGCTAAAACCACCATATCTTTGATCTACCAAGTCCTTTAAAAAATTGCATCAACCGCTAATTACCTCCTATAAACATGTTTTCTGTGTTCTCTCTGCAAATTGTCTTGCTTCAGCTATCAATTTTGGCTTTTCCTGTAGCTTTCTTCTTTTTTTCTAAATTGATATCTTTCTCTTATTTAAGTATTTCTAAGCAACAGCAATGGCACCTTTTCACCTTCTCTTCAATAAACAGTTTGAGCTTTAAATCACTCACTGAAGTGTCTCCCAAACTTGAATCACTCTTGAAGATTTTATTGAAAACACTCAAAATACTGAACATTTTTAGATACATGAACATTAAACCAGGACACAAATATTCCTACAGCAACCACATCACTACCAAATGCCAAGACAGCATCGCCTTAGTATGTTCAGACAATATTTTCCCCAACTATAAAACTCAAGAACTTTAGGTCTTTTAACCACAGAACCAGTGACAAATGCCTTAAAACTCAGATACAGTAAGTCGTATCCTCTTAGACTAAATTCAAGTGGCATAGAAGTGGCAGACAGAGAACAGTGACATGTAAAACAACATGAAAAACTTTGGATTCATATGTCTGAGGGATAATTCCCAATTAAACAAAGATCTTCAAGAAAAATTTCCAGCTCTCCACTTTTGCTTTTATCACCCTAGCACTCTCTACTCTAATCTAATCAGCCTTTTTGCTCCTCCTTATACCCAAAATAAACCAAAAGTCAAAGTAATAACATCAAATAAAACATATGAGGGTTTTTTGCTGCCTCCACTACAAGTAAACACCAGAGATACCATTTATGAAAGTATAAAGCAACCCAAGGATGGTAAAGGAAAAATATAAAATATGCATTTACGCATAAATATTTTACATGAGTGAGATAAGGCCTTTATAGTCAAACTGGGGGTGTTTTCAGGCACGATTTATTACATTTCATGCAACTTGCAGAAGGTTTTCTATTTCATATAAATCCCTGAAGTACCATCTTTATGAATGCAAGCAAAACACGTCCCTTCATGCCCACTTTATTTGCCTTAAATTCTGGTTTTGGACACTTTCAAGTCAAAAATCAATGTTACACTTAATATACTCTACAAAAGCAAACAGATCTTTCTTCATGACTGCTAATAGTAACTTTTATAAACTTTAAAATACAGTGTTTGGTTTAATGAAGTCCTACTGATTGATTTTCATAATTGAAGCTGAACACAGCTCAAGGATGACTCCACTGCTGGAGGTTTCAGCAGAGATCCTCACCCCTCTGCTGAGCAGGAGCAGGGCAGTACAAGCCTTCTCCATAAATTACACAAAATGGGCATATCCACGTTTCCTAAAAGCTCTTCCTCCAAGAGGACCGCCACTGCAGCACCAGCCATTATCTCCCCCTTAACGGTGTTCTGGGAGATTTGTAGAAAGCTTCTCTTTAGGATCTTGGGTCCACAGTGAATCAGTGACTAAGCAAAACTAAGCCAACAACTAGGCTTTTCCATCATTGAAAAACCTCTCCTTCCCTTTCCTTGTTCTTCCTGCCTTGGCTTCTTTGATGGAAGCTGAGCAGTTCAGCCTCCCACAGCCGAGGTCTCAGCACACTGCCTGCCGGTAACAATGCAACAAGGGTGACAGGCATCTGTCCTGTTCTGGTGGCAGCAAACATCCTGCCAGCAGCAAAGAGCAGCGTGCCCTGCATTGTAAATTTGTACTATGAACATTTACAAATCTGCCAGAGGAACGGGATACTGGGTCACAAAGCAGGTCATCTGAAAACTCAGCGTTATGCAAAACATGAGCCGCATGCGTTCAAAAGTCATGCAAATTACTTTACTTTTACATAGGAACAATTCTCCTGAGGAGGGGTGAAAAAAAAATCACCTTGTTAAAATAACGCAGGCTACTTAAAAACTGTTTAATCTGTTTTAGGTCCACTAAAGTAAGCTACAGTCTTCCTCTTAATACAACGTATCTGTGGGCTACAAGCACCACAGTGCAGGAAAAATCTTTGTTTTATTTACAGCATCCAAAGGACAAATATCTAACTATAACATACTGAGCATCCCACCTGGAAATTTCAGGTGTCTCTGAAACCTACACGTTTTAGTAGCTTTGTTTTACAGCACAGGCTGAGTCAAGAAGGGATCACCAAGCTGCAGCAGTGCTGGCAGGCATGTGCTTTGTATCTGGCTGCAGACACGAGGAGTATCTGCAGCTACTGGCAGGACTCAGATATTTATACAGCCACATCACGGAAAAGTTTGAGCTGAGACAGGCAACACAAAGAAGAGAACGCCTGAGTTGCGTCGACACATCCATTCACACCATGGCAAACAACACGCGCAGCCCCACGCTGCTGCAAAGTGGAGATGGCTGCTCCTGCAAGGTGCCCACCAGCGCAGCCAGCAGCAGCCGCGCGCTGCCGTCCTCCCCTCCAGCAGCTCCCGAACGTGCATCCCAGAGCTGGCGTCAGCACCACCTGATGGGATGGTGTGGGGCTGGTTTGTTTGTTTAACAGAGGACAGGTTGTCTATCTTTTTTTGCTAAAGCCTCCATCATCCATCCCCGTGCAGAGCAAGGTTAATGATGATGAATAAGATCCTTTCCAAAATGTTTGTGCCAGGCACAAAGCAGGAAAACATCAGCACAGCAGGAAAACATCACTTAACTGCATCAGCGGTGGGATCTTACCAAAAACTCTTCCCCAGATACCCAGATCTGCAGCTGTGGGAGGGTTTTGGTAAAACACCACTGCCGCCTTCTGAGAACGGACCGCAGGGAGCACAGAGGCGTTCAGACCTCCTTTACTCCTCCCTACCCCGCCCAGGGTAGACTTAGGAGGGGCACGCTCCTTCAACAGCTCAGCTGGTCACCGAGTCCAACAGCAACAATGCAGGCTCCTCTGGAGGACAGATGGGAAAGCCACTTTGAATGACTTCTGACAATGCTGGCATACTTCCTTACACATTTTAAAATACCTAAATCATAAACAAAAAACCTCACCCTTAATTCAAGCATTCTTTAGTAGTGCTGTTCCAGATAGGTTGAGAAATCCTCTTGCACGGTATTGAAGACATGTTGTATCTCCTACTATTTGCATCATCTAACATCCAAACAGTGTTTTTCAATTGCAATTCATTATATAAAGATAACTACTAATTTGTCAGCAGCGCAAATATTTTAAGATATTGACAAGAAAGGCTTCCTTTGCAAGCAAGGAAGTTTTATTTTATCAAGTATCAATACTGTTTCAAGCTCTTCTGTGATAGTCAAAACTGACCCCAAAAATGTGCATGCTAACCCAGCTCGCTAAACTCCATGGAACATGCTGAAATCCACAGCTGTTTATAGCTGCAGCATTATGCATCTGACAATTTTATTTGTGTAACAGTTTATGCTTTCATTATGTTCTGTCACTTGCTACATGGAATTTGTGTTTAAGAGGATTCCACTGTATCATATCTAAGAGGTTTACAACAAAATCCAAATAGCTGAACTCACGGATACACCACGTCACTAGATTTAAGGGTTCACAGTAACTTCTTGTAGCCATATTGCAATATTAGCCATCTTTTTTTATTAGATTCATCCACAAACAATACACAATGCTACAGAAAAATTACCTTCAGGATTGATTAAATGAAAAATCAATACATAGTATTATTACACCTGCCTTCCCATCATTCCATCATATACAACAACCATAAGAAACAACCAGTTTTCACAAGTTTATTCTCAACTCTTAAAAAAGAGCACAGAAGCACATTTCCTTCCAAGCCTACCAGTTAATTAACTGTGCCAGGAGCTGAACAAGTGGCAGAACTACAGCTCCCAGTAGAAGTGTGTAAGCAACTAGTGACTGAGATGCCGAGAAGTAACTGGAGTAAACATGAATCACAATACAGACAAGATCTCCTGCACACATCACCATGGGTTTTGTTTAAAAAAAAAAAAAGGGGGGGGGGGGGGGGGAGGCCACAGACAGACAAGAGAAAGTAGGCTAAACATGGAACATGTCAAGGGCAGTAAGGCCAACAGGCTATAGCAAACCTCCTCTACTTTTAGCAAACCTACATTTGCCTCCCTATGGCCAGGGAGTCCTTTTTACCATTGTGCATAGATCCTCCTCCTCATGAGGCTTCTACCTCCGACCCAGCAGCTGGGGCAAGCCACCATCTTCAGCGGTACGTAGACAGAGTGGTTATATTCAATCACCTCTGCTCAGTCATCCTGACTGCAAATATCACTTCCTTGGGAAAGGGTATTTATGGCCCCCAACTTATTTTTCTTTTTGCTCCAACTGACCTTATCATTCATTCTGCTGCTAAATTAAATAGCTCTCCACCAGAAATTCCCCACTCATGCAGGCACTTGCACGCTGGTGGTAATTCAGTCATCTCTGAACCTTCTTGGAAATAAGGTACCAACAGTGAGTCCCGAAGCTCAGGCAAGGCAGGCTCTATAGAACCCACATCATATTGTACCTTTTTTAAACCCCTTCAGATTTTTAACACATTTTCTAAGAATAAGTATCAGAAATGCACAGCATTTAAAGAACGCACTCCTACATCAGCTCCGTTCCAGGTAACGCCGTCACCTCTTTCCGCCTGCAGCATCACCCTATCTTACAGCGCACACTGGAGACAGGCAGTCATGGCCATCAAGTTGGAGATGCAGGCTCAGCCGATGGCTTGCCATACGTCCTGGTCCAGTGGAGTAACTGCTCTGCGTTACTCCGCTCCTCAAGCTGTAATTGTGCTCTGCTCTCTGCAAATCCACTTGACAGAAAGCTTCTCAACTACAGATGATTTCAGTAATGAGTTATTTCAGCTCATGTAACTGTGGTCTGTGGTGGAAAAGTCAAGCCAAGCTATGTCACAACTTGTGTTAATTTCCACTAATGAGAATCCCAACAGTTGCAATAAATGGATCCATCCACAAACTGAGAAATTAAATATTTGGAATTACGTCCATGAAAATAATCTTCAAACCATTGAGGAAAGAAAGTCTGCAATCCACAAAGTAAAGACTGTCCTCCAGCAGAGGCATGTTTCACACAAGAAGAACAGGGAAACACATCAGTAGGGGAAGCTGAAGTTTGAAAAGATTCACCTTGTGCACTGCAGAGATGCCTGAAGAGATAAGGAAAGTTTTTCTATTTAACCAGGAAGGACCAGTCAGTCTCTACCTTCAGGGGATCCTACCATAAAGTATAAAATAGATGCTAGACATTATGTTCTGGGCTTAACAAGGGTGAACTCTCCAGGGATCTACCTAAGGGGAAGGAGAGGTAGCAACTCATGTCTCCAGCCACGAAGTCTTTTATTTTACCTTCACCTATGCAGCTCCTCGCTGGCTTCAGCCGGGACACACAGCACTGACATGTTTCCCAGCTGCTCAGCGGGCAGCATGGCTGCTGGGGAGTTTGGTGTGAAAGCCAGAGTCCCGGCTCACAGCAAGCTGCATGAATGCCATCCCCGCAGAAGCACCCATCTGTTTTACCTCTTCACCTTCTCCACTTCCTCATCCACTATCTCACTGCATGGGAGGACCAGCTGAACTGGGAGCCTACACCTAGAAGTCACAGCAGATTATGAAACACGACAGCGCTATCCACTCCAGCTGCGAGGTGCAACACTGCTAGGACCGAGGACACTGAGAACCTGGAGGAACCAAAGTTCACCCATGATTCGTTCCCTGCTGAAGTGCGACCGTAAAATGAAACCCTCACACATCAGAAGGCTGACCTCATTGTGCGCTGTGTTGGACTAAATGGGTACGAGATTCAAGGTAACGTAAGTAAAACCCGTTCCGCAGAGGTGGGGGGATGTAGGCTAAATATAGACTACAGAGAAAGTGCTGAGTTTTTTTATTGCATCTCTGTCCAACGAGTAAATAGTTTCAGTATGCTAGCTAGCACTTGTGATCTTCACTAGTGAACTTTTAACCACTTTAACTGATGGAAGTTGCATTACAAAACAAAATACTCTTACAGATCCACACTTTTTCTACAAGTCAACCACTTAAGTGTTATTAAGTATTCATAAGGCAAGATGCAGTAGATGAGGCTGTTCAGGTACTCCAAATGTGCAATGTGTATGGTAATTGGGAATTGGCACACTAAAAATAAGGTTCCGAGCAAATTTTTGCACTTTTGAAAATTCCTTCCACACTACTTCCACAGAAACTGCATATATTAAAGTCCTAAGATGCAGAAAGAACAATAAAGCCCTTCACAGCTAGAAACTGAATTTGCAGAGCAGTGTATCTGATCTAACCCTGATGTCAAAGGCTCAAGCTTTCCAAAGCACATTCTATTCATACTGAAGCTTTACAGTATTACTTTTATTTCTTTAATTTGCTCTATTTCATTAAATTTAAGCAAAGTTAGATTTGATGATTTAGGAAAAAAAGCTCAGGGTGAAGGCTGGGGGGAAGAAAAAAAAAAAGTTTTTTGTCCTGGTTCTTTCCTCACATGTGGGTAGGAATCTCAATGACAAGCTTATCTGCATTACCGATGCTTGATTTAGCTGTCAGAAGCCTGATATTTCTTCCTCCTGCATACTTTTTGTAGCATAATTGTCTGAAGAGCCTCTCAAATATTCACCTATTGATCTGCTCCACTTATTTACTTCATTAACGACATACTATCACTTTTTCACTTTTACAAGTAAATAGGCATCTGGCATTTTAAAACACCAGTCCCATATTTCCTGGAGAACACAGCCTAATTCAGGAGTTTTGCTGAGCCCTTTTAGAGTGTTTCTTTTGCATTCAACAAATAACAGGTTCCTTATATCAATCCCAAAACTGGGTCATCTAAAAGCACTTATGAAGCATTTAGCAAGCAGTAGCAAGCAGAATTACATCCAACTCATGCTGTTTCATGAGTAATTGAAACAGCCAGGTAGCTTAAACATATAACATTTCATCAGACTGTTGTTGAAAAGACGTTAATACTCATTTTTCCCTCAGTAGCCATGTCATTTCTTCCCCTTTACTTCATCTTCATAAATCCACTAGAGTCTAAATGCAGAAGAGTGGATTTAATCAGATAGCCAGCGATGCACAATTAACTTACTCTTCTCTGTGACAGTTCATGATTTAGTGACATGATGCTATGAGCGGCAGAAGTGGAGCAGAGAAAGGGGGGGGGGGGGGAAGAGTTGTTTTGTTTCAAATAACGACAAAAAAATTTCTCACCTCAGCAGTACGTAGAGTCCCTGAAGTTCCAGCTTCTAAAACTGATTTCAGAACAATTCTTTCTACAATACAAATCACTACCAAGGTGTTACACAGACTTGTTTATGGCACTTCCAAAGGCTAGTACAAATGAACATGAGAAATGCATTCAATAACCCCCTTCTATCACAGTTACGCTACAGAACAGCTGATCTCTTCATGCTCCTCACTGAAACATTCACTGTCATTAGACATCAGTCCAAGTTGGGCACCTCCTCCAGTAATGCCAAGACTTCTCCAGCTTATCCTCCTCTTCCAAACACTTCTACTTGGTTTCAACAAATATTTTAGTTCAAATTTTAGATTTGTATTTATAAAGCCTCAATTAAAAAGGCACAAAGCATACACTTGAAAGATTTAGGAAAGGTGACATTTGCCTCTTGCAAAATTCTGCTTAATACATGATGGCAGCTACTGCCATCAACAGAAATCGGAGAGTTATCATGCACCTTTTCTTGACATTTGAGAGTCACCTGGTGGCTGACGATAAAATGCTAATTTATGATCTGTAGACTCTTATTTATTGGAGGGCAAAACTCCCCTTAGGCAGACATTGAGACAGCATAGGATCCTTGTAATTTTCTGTAGTCTCTTGAGAAAGCATATTCTAGAAGTTGCAAAGGCAAATCGGTATAAGCTTGGCACTCTCATATGCAATTTTAATTTAAACTAAGATTATAAAAGAATAAAATGCCGTTGTAAAAGCTTGCTGGTTTCTCTAACAAAATGGATGCCGCTTTATTACAGAAACTACAGTTTCTCTGTGGTTTGAAGAAGAAAACTAAGCACAAATGCCTGTTGATTCTCCCATCACTTCTGGTGCTCTACTGAGAAAACTGAGTTATTGATAAAACAGGACTCAGCAAGATTTGGACCACTGGAAAATTTTACTATGCTTCTGAGCAAACAATTATCTTCTCATTGTAATAAAAAGCTTTCAGGTGTGAATGTTTAAAAGGATGCTGTGAAACAAGCTGTACAATTGTTAAGTATTTCCAGGGAAAGGAAAAAAGAAAAAAAAAACCAAACCACACACACCGCCCAAAAATATTAAATCCTCTCTTTGGAAACTGAACATATAAATCTGAGTGAAATTCTCCATGGTAGTGATTTTGCAATTCGGTAATAAGGACCATCTAAATCTATAGAAATATCCATTTCTCCTGGAAGAAACATAGTCTGCTACTTGTAAAAGTTATCGATTCGATGCAGCCTACCTAAACTACACAATTAAAGTAAAATGCCTCTTAAACAGAGATAAAAGAATGCAAGTGGCCTTTGTCAACTTTAAGCCAACTCAGATGGCAAAGCTCAGTTGGATTCTTCAGCATTGCCATTTTCTTAGGTCAGTGCTGGGACCAGACTGAGCTCTACTTCCCATGCCATGTCAGAGCTTAAGTGCAAGTTATTCCTTAATAAGTAACAGCTACACTGTAATATTAAACCTCCCATAGAATCATAAATGGCTAATTGCTGATTCCCCTGTTCTATTAATTCTGTGTCTATGTGGTCTGCACACTGACATACAACTAAGGTCCAGGTTGAGATTGTTTTACTTCAAGTTTTTGCCTCTCAAAGTAGCTTCTCTAATACTCACCAGAACACTGACCCAGCATATCTGCATAGGCTTCAAGAAGCATGTGGCTACACAAAACACAAAGCACGCACTAGCTCGGTCCTTGCTGGAGGCTGGCAACGCAGCTGCAGAAGACCCTAGCCACATCCCACACACCCATTACTCCATTTCTCCCACTGATGCATCCACCTGACTACACACTTTATCTAGATAATGAACTGAACTGCCTTGTGATCCACTAGATCCTGTCCCCATTTCTTCCTCCACCTCTCAGAAACCCCAGTGGACACCAGGAATGAAGATGCCTCCCTCCCTGTTACTTCTGTCCCCCAGGTCTCCAGCTTCACTTGGACCCAGGAGCAGGGCAGAGGAGAAGGCAACCTGAGCTGAACACAGGTGGGAGGGCAGACGATGATAGATCACAAGAAGAACAGAAGACAGGATGGGGATAACAGCAGGAAAGAATTGAAAAATGTGGTGAGGACCAAGTGACTAAAAACAAATTCATGATTGATGAATCTCAATACCCCTCAGCTGCTCAGCAAATAGCTTAGAACCACACTGGCCAAAGTGGGACATGATTTACTATCACCTAATATTCTGATTAGAAAGTTAACATTACGAAATACCAGCATGTTATTTGGATTACAAACTCGCTAAGAGACCTTAAAAATATATCTGTAGTAAACTGGTAAACACCAGGAAGAACAACGTTTCTGTTTATCAAAAAGTTGGCAAAGGTGACACGGTTACAATATCCAAGCAGCAAGACCTACAAGTGGACCACACAGAGGAGAAAACTTTAAGCAGAAACCACAACTAGAGGCTGAAGCTACTCCAGCTGAAAATGGAAAAAACAAGCTTTGCCTTTCTAATGCTCTCAGTGGTAGATGAACTAACAGAACAGGAATTTCCTCCTCTCTACACCTTCACCTTGAGCTAGATGTCTTTTAGGAAATTGTGTATTAACAAAAATCAGAGTTAACGCCTTGGACTGGGTGAAAGATACTGGCTTGCAATATACAGAAAAATCAGAAACGGCATCTAACACCACCATCCCACCTTAAAGCACATGGATAAAGGATAGGAATCTACTACTGCTATTAGTTACTCTTTGTTCACCATGAACTGTGAACTGCTGTGATTCAACCCTGATGACAATCTGCATAGGATTTAGTAGTGGAACTATTACTTTTCCTCCAAACTTACTTTCTCTGTAAATCAAGAACTACAGAGCATTCTTCTTTATATTACATGCAAAAACTATTCAAACCAGGAAAAATTCAAAGGCAAACATTAAAAAAAATTAGTACATTCCATAATTAGAATAGTCCAGCTTCTTCTAGATATGTTTCCTGACCTAATTGCACTTCTAGGTACCATTTATTTCACAAAATCATGCCACTGTCAGTGAATAAAACAGATGATACTCGTGCTTAAATTCTCAGTGCTTGAACTGAATGCTTGAATTTTCAACCCCTATGTTCTTTTAACATAGCTGGTTTACAAAATTTGCAGCATGGCACTACATCCTCCTGGGAAGAAGAAAGGCAAAGCAAATTAAGATACAATTCTCTAAGCTAACTAGGAGCCTGAAATCAATAATAAATCCATTACTTGACAAAGATGATTAAATGATGTTCTGCAAATTACTAGTAGCTTTCCTCTTCAAAATCCAATGTGGTGATAGCGGCATGATATGACAACACTGATGGATGTCAAATGCTTTACATTAAAAAAACCACTAGTATTCACCTTGTGGCCTCCAAGTCTTGTTAAGATAGTTCACTTTTAACTGATAGCAAAAAAAAAAGTACACTTCCGTTGGTCTCCTTTCATACTAGGCTTTTTTGAAGGACAGTAAGACAAGGATAGGCAGAACAATCTTTTTTAAAAAAGCACAAAGAAGCAAACATAATTTATACCTGAAAGGTTGCTTTCCAAAGAATTATTTGTAGAAAAATTTAAAATAGCCTTGTCCATGAAATAAAAGTAGTATGCACTCTCTAATATTAGACTCCAGTTTTATATCTAAAATTATGGCTGGGACAGACTGTTTCATGAGCCCAGCATGTCTAAAACAACGTGTCTCATCACATCATGTCTTTTCTCTGCATCAAGTTCGCCAGAACAGTCAAAATCCATGGCATCACTTATGTCGCACACAAAAGAAAACACAGCTCCTTGCCAGTACCTGGTAACTCAAGCAACAAACTGGTAACAACAACAAAAAAAAAAAGTCATGGATGTTAAATTAGATAGATGAGGTGGCTCTACTAACATGTGCAGACCTGCAAACTGTCTTCAAAAGCAGGGTCCCAAATCTCTCTGGGTAGAAAAACCATGGAAAATACCTACAGTAATTATTCCTTTACTATAACATTGAGCAACTGGCAGACCCATATTAATTCCCAGTCAGAACTTGTTTCTGTGTGACTGCAAGATATTTTTCCTCATAAGCCTGTCCAGTCACATTTTGAACTACTCTAAACTTTGGGCACCAAAGAATTGGTGCCCAGATTTGGTGCCCAAAGAATTCCTGCAGCAATGCGTTTCATAGCTTAAGCTACACATAGGATGAAGTATTTTGTCTTAAACCTGATGGTGACCTTCAGTCTTCACATCAGGAAGAGAAAGCAAGTGTCCTCGCTCTTTACCCTTCTCTCTGTTAGGACTTTGTCAAGTTTAACACAGATCTCCCTTGCCCCCAGGTTCTTCTCTACTGAAGATCTGGGAAGACACTTGGTCATCCTTGCTGTATCTCTCTGACATTTTAAGTTTATTAAGTTCTTTCCTAGATAGAGGACTAAAAACTGACCATCATTCAGGGCGTTAAGACACACCATAGACTAAGACAAGAATGCAATTATGCCTTCATTTTATTTTCTATTAGTCTCATAGTAATTCATAAAATTGTTTTCTTTTTTGATCACTGCTGACCATACTGATGATCAGTGGTCTATTGTGCAAAGACACTGAAGGCTTATCACTTTCATCATATAAAACTGGGTCTGGCAAAACAGAGAAGAACCCACTTGAGAAAATATTTTAAAAGGAGTCCTTGATGAATACAGTCTTACTCTCAATAGATACAATCTTGGTGAGATAATTATGTCTAAATTACACTTAAAAAGTAGCTTAAACTATACTGGACAAAAGTTCTTGGCAGACTGAGTTGGGAGCAATGCAAAAAGATTTTTAAAGGTAGTTGGCGCTACTAAATCAAACATAAAAGTGGAATGCTGCAAGGTAAATGCTTTGAGTCAATGCAATGAGCAGCCTACTCCTTGTTGGGCTTTGAGGATGGAGCAGTGCTAAATGCCACCTAGGCAAGGGCAGTCTCCTTGATCAATAGAGATGAAGTTCTGCCCAGACTAGTAATACCAGATGCAGAACACAGGATGGGAAGAAAGCTGTGTCCACATTTTGAAAATTTATTTTGAAAAAAAATTTAGTCCTGACACCTTGCCACACACCTTCAAACTTCTACAGACTGAAGTCTGAGAGCGTTTTTCGGTTGGTTTTTTGTTTGGTTTTTTTGGGGTGTTTTTTTTCCAGAGTACAACTCTCAGTTTTCTTACGTTGTACAAAAAAAATAATGAAGTCTTGCTTACAAATGTATTTCATCTTTTTCCACACGTGAATGATTTTAGAAAAGAAAAGTCCAAGGAGACTAAGGCATCCTCCAGCACAGAGCTCAGTGAAGCAGCTGCGACGCTATTACTCACTGTCCTGCCCGTGGTGAAAACAATGCCACAGCTATGCCTCGGTGGGCAACAAAGGAGTTCATTCTTCAGGGGTTATTCAATTCTTTGTGTCTTGGCTGAGTCTGCAAACTCAGAAAGCAGGAGACAAGTTAATGTTCACCAGGACAGCTGAAACATAACATTGATAGGTGCCCTGTTTAAGAACTGGACCGAGAGCTCCTCAAATTCGTCTCTCAATCCACAGCATGGTCATTTAAAGAGAGAACAAAACAGGAGAGCAGGGTAGGAGCTGAGCAGAGAGAGTGCTTCTCCAAGTGCCAGCAATTTCTGACTCATGGATCACTTCACAGAAATCTAAGGATTTTTCTTCCCTAGTCATCCTGTCAGCATAAACAGATTTTTTTCATTAAAAAAATATGCCAGCTTCAGACCTTTTGCTGCTCCGATCTAAAACCCTTACCCAAGTAACATTCCCAGTTGCTAATCTCTTCTCCACTCACCATTTTTCCTTTTATTGTCCACCCATCACCGGATTTCTCAGAAACTGTAGACTCCCTGTTTAATGTCTCCTTTACGATGACAAATGAAGAAATAATTTATTCCCTTTCCCTATTTATAAGCCACCCAGAAGCAAGGTCAAAAGCAGCTCCCCAGACATCTGCTCACGCTGAATGCGGTGCAAACACAGCAGCAATGCTGCCTGATAAACCACAGCACTGGTCTTCTAAAGTTCCCTTGCTCCAGTCACCCCATTCCCAGAAAGACAGAAAAGGTCTCAAAATAAGTGTCGGTGTGCTAGTAAGCAAAACTATGTATATGGATTTCATATGACGTACTGCAAAACACAAATTCGCTAATTTGGAAAGCAGATAGGAAAAAGCCAAGACACCAAACACAAGACGGAGAGCTCTCCGACATCCCCTTCTTACTTGGGAAAGCAAAAAGAAACTGCCACTTCCCCGTGGAGCACCCAGACCTACCAAACCGCTTAAACCTGTGGCTGAGTGATCATCGAGGCGTACAGGGTGGTGAATGAAAACTAGTTAGTTGTCGCGCCTAAGAGCCACAACAGATGCCCAAGCTCAATTCTTAAGTTATTAAGTGGCAACGGGGGAATTACTTTTACATGAGGGGCTAAAAATGAATCCATGAAGGGTCCATGCTGTGCTTACCACAGGTACGAGTGCCATGCTGGAGCACAGCATTTCTCGTCCTCTTACACCGTACAGATAAACCTGCATAATCCCCTCCCTCCTTGGCGGCTATGCTTTCTTTCACAGACCAAAACACAACTAACCCTGCAGTTCCTCTCTCATCTCTTTTCCTCTTCTCAAGCTTTTGGAAGATCAGGAGAGGTCACATTGTTCAAGTAGCTCCATCTAAGAGGTCATCTTCCCTAACACCTGTGAGTTCCCGTCTTGCCTGTAATCAGGACAGGATGGGAGAGGGAAGAGAGGGGTTCTTCTGAATTTCACCCCTTCCAGACAGTTCAAGCAGAGGGAAGTGCTACTCTCAGCTGCACTGAAACTGGCAGAACCCAGGCATTCAGCTGTGCTGACCAAAGGTGCTTGGGCTTTTGATACCGGAGCGAATGCCACAGCTACATACCAGATGACACAGCAGTATGACCAGATTACTTACAGGTTTGAGACACCTAATTCTCTTTCCTCAGTCAGACACAAAGGGCTATTGTTTCTCCCATCTGTTCTCTACTTTCAGCAAGCAAAGGCTGAAGGACAGCAAAAGCTGCTATGTTGAGGAAGATGATATAAAAAGGCTAAGCTCATCGCTAATCACCGGTTAAGAAGAACCCGAGATACAAGTGCCTAGACTTGTTATACTGTCATTTCTCTTTGCAGTCTACTTAGTAGGTACATCCTAATTTATCAGCAGTCTGTTTAGACTGTCTTGTGCGCTCCAGTCTTCATCTAATAAGTAGCCATCCAAGCCACATTCTGCCAATTCTCACAATTTGCTTATGTCGCCCACTCTTCTTACATAGGCAGCTGCTAAATCCTCAGTGTCGACTCAACTGAAAATTACAAACCCCTTCTGGATAGCACTGCAGGTCACTAATAATTATTCTTTGACTGTAAGAGCAGTCTTATAGAGGAGGAATTGAAAATAATTCGATGTTTTGTCATTCAAGTTTATTCTCACATTTCTGCGGTAACCCTTCTTCAATTTACTTAAAGTATACGGTAATTTTTAACTACAGGTTTGGACAACAAGAAAGCAGGATGAATCATTCTGGATATTTAAAGCCTACAATCAGACAGCTTGAGTCTCCTTGTATTTTGCTACAGTTCTCAAGCCAGAGTTTTATTTTCTACTTATCAGCAGGAACACTTTTATAGGGAGCACTAATTCATTTAAACATGCAAAACACTCAAAGATTTGGGAATTTCTTATATTCTAAAAAGCTTTGAAGGTCCTTGTTCTTCCCTCTACATTGATTTTTGCTTTCTTTGTAACTGCATACCCAGAATTAGAGGGCATTAGAGCTAAACCGGGAAGATAGCACATGTGTATAAATATATCATGTAAAAATAAAACTGGGCAGATGCATAGGAAACACCCTGCAGCACGTATTACCCTTGTTTTCCTCATCACTGCATGGGCAGCATATGCCTACTGGTACAGAACTTCAGAAGCCAGGACCGCTCTCAGGGATAAACACAGGCCATACTGTAGGAGAGAAGATGCTCTGGGCAAGTTAGCCCTTTCACTTTAGCTGCTCTCCAGTAAGTCACCAGCAGAGTTGTATGTTGGAGCAACGCCGAAAGTAACTTTTAATTTGTACTGCCTGTAACTCACAAGATGACACAGCCACAAAATATTCAGTTTGTATAAACAGCCTTAGATCAAGCAAAGCTTGCTGGAGAGTTGTCTCAGTTTGGATAAAGACATGATAGCAATGCATGTTTCCTGCTGTTTGTTTGGTTTTGGGTTTGGTTTTTTTTAGCATAGCTTTGAAATATATTACAGTAGCAGCAATTTACACACACACACGTAACACTCCAGACTTCTGTTAACACTCAAGTTGTTGCTTTATTATGCTCCATAAAATGAGCTTCTCAAAGAATTCAAGAAATTACTGTACACACAAACAACAGAAATCAGGTAAGTGTCATATAAGAGCAGAATTTCAACCATGTCATCCAGTGGTCCAGTCTACAGCTACATACCTTAACAAAAAAGTACACAACTCCCACAACCTGTCAGAACAATTCATGTTGATATAACAACACTGTTATATGTCAACACACTGGCTTTTTAGATAGCAGTGATGAACAGCCTGCATCGATTCAAGTGATATAACATCGAACTGCGCATCTCCAGCTTGTGAGTTCTACATCAAAATCTATCTCAAATATGAAATCCCAAATGTAGGGATTAATGATACATCCCAAAGGATTCCCAAAGTGCCGTTCCTGACCTTCACAGCCATGTTAGTGGATTCCCCTTTACTCCTCCCTCATAGAACAGCTGAAATTTCTCTTGTCCTCCTTTTCTATAGCCAGAGCAGAAGAGCTCGTGATAATCCCCTCTGAATGCAGTATTTAACACCTACCTGGTAGGTGACAGGTGCTACAAAGCAAGAAGATTAGCACAGTGAGGTCCTTTTATAGAGAAGCAAAGTCACCATCAGCCAAGTACAACAGCAACGGCTCTGCCTAGGCTTATCAAAGCACTTACCACCCATGTGTACACCTGCACCTTTCACACACGCATATAAACATTTATGTTAAAGGCTTGTGGGGGGATATCTATCCTCCCACAAAGGCAATAGATATATGCTTGGGCAAACAAATTTGCCATGGGATGGCCCACCTCCTGGGCAGCCTGACATCCTCAGGGTAAGGACGCTGCTGAATTCTCAACAGCAGCATCACATGAACCTTTTCAAGTCCTGCTGCTTTCACACCAGCAAACGCATGCCTGACAACACGGTTAAGAGTCTTGTGAAAGAACTAATAACATATAAAAACCCAATCTGAGATGGCAAGTCATGAAGTGGGAAGTGAGAGCCAAGATTAGACAAAGCATGAACCAAACAGTGGGTATCTGAATCTGCAAGGACAAGACCAGCAAGAATCAACCAGGCAACTACAGACAGAAATACTGAAGCATTTTCCCTGAACTTCAATCTAACCCAGAATAATTCTTACCCTGGAGTGACTTATCACCCTGACACAGACCGACTCATGGCCCCAAGGAGTCTATAGAGGTTCTAGAAGAAAAAGGGATGCAAAGAGCAATGGAGAGGAATAGGATCAATCAATCTTCTTTCTCTTCCACTTCAACTTTTTTGAACACATAAGGGGTAAAAGTCAGCTAAGCCTGCTTTTTATTCAGTTTAGCAGTCATTATCTGATTCTCTGTTATCGGTTACACTATGAGACTATACCTACATTTCTTGCCACACTCAAGATGTCTTCTCAAATCTCATCTCCCAGCAACTGTAACCCATCTGATGTACCCTGTTGGTTGAGCAAGTCTTTCCTCTGAAAGAGTCAAACACAGGATGAAAGACAACGAGAGACTGTGCTTTCTTTCACGAAGACTTGGCAGAGGAAGATAGCAAAAACCATCCTCTCTGAAGTTCACTACAGCTCTGACCTTACTGATTTTTAAACCAATGCCAACAAAGTACCTGTTGAAACAGATACACTCATTCAACATGGAAAAAAAACCCAGGAGATCATTATTTTAACCTTTCCAGTCCAGACTGCCCTTCCCTATCGCTTTGGATGGGCTTCACTTTTGTGTCAGAAGACCCCAGAGCCCATGATGTTTTACTCATTAATGGTCATGTGTTCCCCTGATTATCTCCTATTGACCAAATAAAACCAGAGTACCTGCACCGTGAAAAGCAATGTTACCAGAGCACCTTTAGCATCTCACCTCTCCAAAATTAGTTCTTTACATTCATCTCCTGTGTACCTGAGGCTTTCCATGAATACAAAATTACAGCACGAGATGCCTAACCGCTTGGACTTTCCGCTTCTCCCAAGTATCAAACTAGCTTCACTGCACTCCTTAAAATGTAATGTCAGCATGAAAAAACATTACACAGGAGAAGCTGTACTCTATTATGTTGGAAACTTTTGCTTTCAATTATGCTAACTACCACAGTGAAAACATGCAATTAGTAACACATCCTATAGATAGTTAAGCAATGTGTGGCAGTGAAAAGGGAATTCAATTAGAGAGAGTAGCCCACAGCAACGAAGACTGCAGGAAAAAACTGTACCTCCACCTCAGCAACCTATAAGGTCACTGGACAGGCTTTTGCTGCAAGAAGCATGGTGGACAACAACTGGGACTGCTCCTCCAGCAAACACGCTATTCCACAGCAAGAGTTAGTTTTACCAGCTTCACTTTGAAAGCACACTAATTACCCCACAATAGGGATGGTTACCACGAGAAGCTATTCCAGAACACTCCCTGGTCAACACAGACAAGTCTTAACCCAGCTTCAGCCTCAAAACCGAAACGGAAACCCAAGAACCCTAACTTGCCTGGGGAGCAGAGGCAGCTTATTCCTTAAAATCCTCAGCTGTGTTTGGGAATCACACAAAAAACATCATGGAAAGCTTTCAGAACGTAATTCTCATTCCACACTTGAGACTGTAAACCTCCCAGATTTACCAGAGACACTGCATCGCGCCAAACACTGCCCAAGAGACGCGGCACCTTCCAAGCAGAACGCCAGCAAAGCAAAAGCCATTTCCACTTTCACATAAGCTGCCACTGATCCTGGTGCATAGACACCCTTGGAAATATTTTTGCAGGATTTTGTAAGGACAAAGAGCTGTGTAGTATCTTCTAGTCATATTTTACATTATACAAGGGCTCCTCAAACTGGCCTTTTTTCCTGTATTATAAGGGTGCTCTCATGAGCTGCTTAAGTGATCAAACAAGCACTAAAGACTGCAAGCAAAGAGACCACAGCACGAACAAGCAATGCCCACTTCAGAACAGAGAAGCAAGATATTCACTTATCCCTGATTAATTATGAATTACTTTACGCTTACAGAATACTTCCTTAAAAGTTTTAACATTAAAATACAATAAATCAGTTTTATTTTCCCCATTATACAGACAGTTGGAGACTCAAGTCAGACATTTCAGGTCAATTGCTAATGGCAGTTGACATCAAAATCTATGACCAACGTGTCCAACCCATGGTCACTGACATACAGTGCTGCTCTCACGTTGCTCGCAAGATGGGCAGAGGGGCTGCTTTTGCCTGGTAGAAGCACTGTGCTTGGCACACTGTAATCCTAAATGCCAAGGAAGCCAAACCCACAGCAGCAAGGGGCAGCAAGCCAGCGGGGCCCATGCTGTTGACGTCCTTGCTTTGTTCTAGGAAACATCAGACACTCAACCAGAAGAGTGGTGGGACCTTGTGGGACCACTCATCTTGCATTCCTTCCCCCAAGTTCCACGAATCTTACCACTCTTTCACCAGAGACAGATTTGAGCTGTCACTCATAGGGTCCAGGAAACCAGGGAAGTGTTATTTATAAGGTACTAATCTTATCTGCCTATCTTTGGACATCCAAATATCTCATTGCTCTCCCTTTCTTATTTCCATTTTCTTCTTGCTGCCACAGTGATGGTCTCCGGTTGCATCCGAACAACAGTTGTGCCAGCGATGATGTTACCGCCCTTCAGCCCACCCCAAGACACCACTGTGAGGGGTGCTCCTCTAATTCGTGTGTCAATGGAAGTTCTTATGAGTATCCCCCATGTCAGTTCAGATTGACACAACACTCAAATTAGCAGATCTGCCAGCAAAACTGAAGGCAAGAGAAAACTACGGAAAGAAGGTGAAGTAGTTTTGGGTTGGGCTCGTTTTGTTTGTGGTTTGTTTGGGTTTTTCTGAACAGACATTTAATACACCTGATCAACTAACCATGCAGAGAGGAGGTTCTCCTGCTCCACATAGTGGTTGCAGACACATTTAGGAGAGGACCTGAGTATGCTCATTCAAACCAACCCAATTCTGTGCAGATCAGCCATGCCCCACAAATCTTTTCCAAATAAGGCAAAATAAATACAAAATGGATATATCCACACCAGCAAATTGTATTAGGTTAATTACCAAGAAAGAAACTAACATACATAGTACCAGGCAGAGATTTAAGAGACCCTGGTTTCATTCTCAGCTCAGCTTAAAACTCAGCGTCAAGTTATTTAATCCACCAGATTCCCTGTTTCCACATATAAGAAATGGGACTTCTACTGTCCTACTTCCACAGGAATTTACTAAGGATAAAAATCTATCAATAACTGCGAGTCTCTTGGATACAGCAGCAATACAGGCTGTTATAAGTACCTGGGTGGACACCTGGACAGACAAGGACTTGTGCAACATCTTCATGTGAAAGCAACAATTGCACATCTTTTAAGGCAATCAGAAGGGACTGTTTCAGGGCTGCGAAATTCCACCAGGAAACAAGACAAGTCTTTTGGCTACATTAAACAACCAGTCAGAAAGACAAGGAAAATAATTTCCTAACAAACAGCAACATTAACTCAAATTTTAGGAGACCTCACTAGGCCACCGAAGTATTGAGGGGCAGAGAAACAGCTGGGAAGTTTCCTCAGTTTTCAGAAAAAGGTTGAAGTGTAGAGTTGCAGTAGGGTTTCACCACAGCAACTACAAAATACAGACTTTTCTCCCTTGCAACATTTGATGTCATCCAATGCAAAATGGAGTCCCTTAGTTTTTGTTAAGGGTTTGCTCACGTAACTGAGAAGCACCAGAGGGGCACCACACCTCCCAGTCTCGGGGCGTGCCGTCTGCCAAATGCTGGTAAGAACTGGTAAGCCTCCGTTCCAGTCGCTTGCAGCCACTGATCCCCCAAGACCATCTGACCACTTGGTGGACCAACCGGTCCAGCAGACAGGACGAAGGACCGAGAGCAAGCAACCCCACGTTCTGTTTCCCCAGCTTCAGTAATAAGGACCTTCCTGCTCACACAATAGCTCTTTATTGAAGCCACGAGTGGGCAGTTTTCTGTAATGAGTGCCATTTCAAAGAGGATATGCTAACCAGAAACAAGATGCTCTTGTTCCAGAGAAAGAATTTCTGCACATTTAATTAATCAGAAACGACTACTGTGCTTACACCCTACCTTAATCTGCATTCACTTCAAGCATAAACAAGACCCAGCTTTCCAAATTAGCACAGGCAAACATGGCAAGCATCTCTGGACATCAGCTTCTTGAAAATACTTGCCTAGCTCGCCACAGGGATGTTATGAGTCTAAACTAGTCTGTAATATGTACCTAGATCTTTCGATAAAAGCTGCCTCAGAAGTTATATTAAAAATATTAACCAGCAACTTTAATAACCATCCAGACCAACTCAAATCTTCCTAAAGGATCTTCCTTTCCATTGTGAATTTTAACTATGTACATTTCTTGCTTATTCTTTTATTTGGTAATTTTCAAAGCTAAAGAAATTAGAGACTACCATGATGCCCTTAGTTTTTACATATACAGCACCACACACAGCATGTACAATAGCACGCTCAAATGCATTAACATCATCAAAATCTCTGACACCCACCAGTAATAAATGACCAAGACCTCAAGTTCTGAAACAGCAAGGTGTACCAACAACATGAGTTACAACAATCACGACTACAGGTTTTTTTGGTATATAATTCAAATTACTTTGATCTATGTACACACTTATCTTAGTTTTATTTTTAAAAAAAATCAAAGAAGAAAGAAATCAAGGAAAATAATAACGTCATGTTTGTACAAGACCTCTCTCTATTTTCTTGCCAACATAATTTCTATTGCTATCAGTTGTCAAGTGGATTAACAGTTACTATATACTCACTTTTCTTACCATTGCTGTCTGAAGGCCATGCCTGTTGTAAATAATCACCAGCCAGAGCCCTCATATTTTATCTTTAATCATGACTATTACCCTTTTTATAAAATATTATTTGCTTAAACACTGAGTATTTCAAGTTTGTTCCCTTTTGTGAGAAAGCAAATTAAGTGAAATCTTGGCAGAGGAAAGGGACCTTTAATAAACATCTGATTTGCTGCTGGATGGTGTTTCAGATTATATTTAAAATACATCATGTTTTGCTGACACCTCCCTGCACAGTTGCTGGTATAAAGCCCAGTGACAGAGTGACTATGGCAACAGCAATAGGATATTTATATATCTATGTATATGTGTGCATGTGTGTGCTTACATATATACACGTACACACTCACACACACACACACACAACCCTGAACTGGTTAAGATGATCCTCAAGGTTTTCTTTGCTCTCATTTTCACAGGAACAGGTAACCATTTTAAATGAAAGGGCTGAGGTGGCAGCAGCAAGTTTTATATAATGAAAATCTTCCAAGAGGGAAGCCTAGAAACCTATCAACGTTTACAGAGGGTACACAAACACATGCTCGCTTCAGAATGCTTTAGCTGTAACAAAAAAGAAACCCAAATGTCTGCAGGCACAGATTCAGTGACACCATCAAAATAAGAGGCACTTCATTTGCAGGATTTTTTTTTTTTTTTAATGGGGCTTTTTACCCACAGTACTAGAGCCTCACTGGAGCGTGCACACTATTTTAAAAGAGGTCCAGCCCCTCCTCTCCTTCACCGACAGTCACATTCCTCCTCCTCTTCGAATACGAAATGTGCAAAAGTTCCTTTAGTCTGCAAATTAAATAGCTACACACTGAGCTCAAATTGTTATTTCTGGTATTAATTTCTGTCTCCCAACAGATCCTGATAGGTGATGCAGGAAATTCGAGGTAACAAAGGCTTCTGTTTGCAGCAATAAAGGACTCTCAGCTTTTTTTTTTTTTTTTTTTGGGGGGGGGGGGGGGGGTCAGAATAAAAGGCTAATATACGAAGCCTACGTACACTACAGAATATCTGTGTTGAGTCCAGCAAGCAAAAAGTCTAGCAGATTCAAAGCAGTATTAAGAAGTGTTAATCCTTTTACCTCTGAGCTATTCATGAGCAATATGCAAAGCTGTTCTTATGGCGTCGCATTTGCAATGCTCCAGTTATGCTTGCATCAGCATTTCCATTGTGAAGCCTGCTTTCAGAGATTTTTTACTTTGCCAAGTTTTAGTCTGGAACAATTTTACTACAAGCCTGTGAGATTTTAGTCCAGGATTAGGATTTAAGTCTGGTGAAGAAACATTTGGACAAAATCTGCTTGGCTGTTTTATTTATTAGAGTGCAAAGTTAATCCTTCCGAGTTACTGGACTGGAAAATACTCAAAAACGTAATTTTTTTTCCATCTTAGAAAAAGAAAACAGAAGATTTACTCTCCCCAAGAATTCCTTGTCCCCAAATCTCTACAATCACAGAACAGATGAATGTTATAGACCACAAAACTAAGCTACAATTGAAACATGCCTTCTTTTGTCAGGCATTTTCTTTCTTTTACAGATGCAACATGTGGGCCAGGAAGGGGAGGAGGGAAGAAGCATTTCACTGTGGGTTGCAGGTGAAAGGTGGACACTTAAGCCACAAGCTGCGCGTTAACAAGCATAAGACAAACCCACAGCATTTCAGACTCCAGAAATTGTGCCACGTTCCTAGGCAATGTAAATCACAAATGTTAAATATCACTACATAACTTATCAGGTATAAGATGTTCATTCACAGCGTTGGTGGGGACACGTTCTAACTGGCTACACTACAAAAATTCATACAAAAATCAACATAGCAAGTATTTTAAGAGAGATGAGCTCTCTAGACCAGACAGAAAATGTTTGCTGTGAACATACCATTTTCCTAAAGCCACCTGTGTTGTCCCTCAGTTCTCAGACCCTGGGATTTGCTGACCTGGTTGCAGGAGCTCAGAGTCACTCAGCTTTCAAGTCTCATGTTCAATAACACGCGTGTTAGCTGCATGTCAGTGCATGCATTAGCTGTGTGTCTAACACCCAGTAACACACAACCACCAGGAGTTTTGCAGGCACTTGGCAGTGTGCACGGCCACGGCCACTGGCCACGTTGCCCGCAGTGCTGGTTCTTCATCAACACTTCTGCATCTGCTCCACAATCACTATTGCAGAGCCCCGCGAGCTAGTTTTGGTTTCTGCACAACTTGACAATACGGGCTGATGACTGCAAGAAAGCCCACCTCAATGCAGCTAAACAACAGCTGTAGTTCAGGGAAAAGCTCTGGTTAATTAAAACCAAGGCAAAATTTCCAAATAGCATATTTTTGTGAGCTTTCCGGCTAGCATCCACCACACAACCCCCCCGTAAACATAAGGGAATCAGCACTTGGAGCTTCTCTCTGAAATACCTATGTGGCATGGTCCTGCATACATTACATGCATCTACGTTCAAACAAGGAGCTAAATGTTTGCAGGTAATGTAAAGTTTTCTTCCATACCAAAATCTCCCTTAGCAACTAGGCTTCATAACAAAGTTTTCTGCCATGCCCAAATCAGCCCTCCTATCTGGGCTTTGTATCAGTATATAAACTGCCTATCGTAAACTGGCTAAATCGTTTCAAGAGGTAAATCCTTACCATATGACTGCTGAAATGCAAAGATTATCTAAGAAGCAAATGATGAAGAACACATTTGCAGTGATAAACCACAAAACATAATCCTAATTTCAGGTATCACACCAGATCCATTCTTCACCTTTCGACCAGACTTTCCATACCAAACACCTACAAAAAAAATTACCAACCAATACTTTATACCATTACTTCAACAGCATATATATGGTTGGGTTTTTAAAAAGGTGACAAACAGAATGGGTTTCCCTCCCATGATTTAAATAACCAGTTTTAATTTGTGTCTGCTTTTGTGCTTTCCAGCTATTTTCCTAAAGAAATGCTGTTTCTTATTGATTGCTTGATACCAGCGAGCATTAATTTGCTTCTAAACCTACACTTCACACTTTAAAAAAAGTAGTTATACGGTTAAAGTATCCACATAAATTGTATTACCTGTTTGTGTGTACGTACATGCACGTACGTGTATATGCACACACACTTTTCATTTTTAGTTTTAGATCTGACACCAAGCATAATTTCCCTTTCTTGTTTACTAACTACATTTTTTCTTTTGACTTGTTCCAGTTGAATTTGGATGGAAACTGAGCTCAAAAGTATGCAACTGCGAGTCTTAAAAGATTTAAGTCTTTCAAAGTGTTCACATGTAATGGAAAAGGTTTATTTGAACATATTTTTGTATTTTAAAGCCATCAGGTTTAAACAAAAGATCTATCTACCATACGTCAAAACAGTCTCATCATCTTTCAAGAAATTTTTATTCATATGCAGTAGAAAATGAACTTTCCATCTTGTACAAGAAAAATAAATCTTTTAGTTGCCTAACAGTGTATGAATGAGGCCACAAATGGAATTCACTAACCAGGGCAATACTGTTTTGTCCGCAGATGTAGAGTGAGCTACAGCTGATTTAACATTTCTACTAACTCTAAATCCAGGTGGCAAACAAACACCTTTTCAAGTTCAGCAATTTGATTATTTTTTTTAAGTACTGGAAGCAAAAATACAATGCTGGAAAAAAATATTATTTAATACTAAATTTTCAGTCCTTAAAGCAAGGCATAATTTTCCATGCAGTTAAAAAGAAATTTGAGGTCCATTTAATTTAACTGAAAAACTCAATTTTTTCCTAATTTAACAAAAACCTGCTAATTTTCACTGACTCTTGAAAGAGCAGAGTTCAGCTTCCAAGCTTTCCCAGGGCACACCAGGTCAGTGCCACTGCAACTTGTGCATCCTCCTGGGGGAGAGGCAATACAGCCTTCTCCTGTTTGTCACAACCCTGTCTTTTGTCACTTCTCTATTTTCATAACTGGGTGGCATTTTTTCTTAAAGAAAAGAAGAAAGCCAAAAGAGGGTAACTACGACCAGCACAACACTCACAGTCATTTTTAGCATGTGAGGTCAGCCAGAAAGCTGCTGGGGGCTGTACTTCAGGCCAAAGAAACGAAAAGTTTTTAACTTTCAGCTACAAAGCTCTGCACTTCAAACTTCACACAAGAAACCACACAGCGTGAAAATTTTGAACCTTTATGTTCATTTTGATGTAGAAGTGGAGATCACTACCTAAAGTACCCTAGTCTTGAAACAGGTAGGCACAAAGACAGGGAGAAAAACTCCTTCTGAAAACATAGCTCCAAAGAAGCATGACTGTAACTACCAAGCCCATGATGTGGTTTGAAGAATGGCTGAAGGACTAAAATAGTTAGCTATGCTACATACCGACAAATACGTTCAGTACATTGCCACAGGGATTAGAATTTTGTCTGGCTGTATTAAGTATCTTATTTAATATAAAGATGGGAATAAACCTTGCAATTACATTTTCTGAGAGAGTCTACAAAACGGAAAGCTACCAGAGACTATGAGATTATATATTATGGCAGGAAAGAAAGGAAAGAAATATATATCAGTTTCAACCTGGAAAAACACAATAGAAAAAAATAATCCAACACATGTATCCAATAAGAGGTAGTAACTGAGTGTATTGGGTTTGCGTGGCAAGGTTTTGGTAGTGGGGGGGCTACAGGGGTGGCTTCTGTGAGAAGCTGCTAGAAGCTTCCCCTATGTCTGACAGAGCCAATGCCAGCCAGCTCCAAGATGGACCTGCCACTGGCCAAGGCTGAGCCCACCACCGACGGTGGTAGCACCTCTGGGATAACATATTTAAGAAGAGGGAAAAAAAAAAACTGTGCAACTGCAGCCAGAGAGAGGAGTGGGAATATGTGAGAGAAACAACTCTGCAGACACCAAAGTCAGTGAAGGAGGGGGAGGAGGTGCTCCAGGCGCGGGAGCAGAGATTCCCCTGCAGCCCGTGGTGAAGACCATGGTGAGGCAGGCTGTCCCCCTGCAGCCCATGGAGGTGAACAGTGGAGCAGATCTCCACCTGCAGCCCATGCAGGACGCTACGCCAGAGCAGATGAATGTGCCCCAAAGGATGCTGTGACCCCGTGGGAAGCCCATGCTGGAGCAGGCTCCTGGCAGGACTTGTGGACCGTGGAGAGAGGAGCCCACGCTGGAGCAGGTTTGCTGGTAGGACTTGAGAGCCCGCAGGGGACCCACGCTGGAGCAGTCTGTTAATGAAGGACTGCACCCCATGGAAGGGGCCCACGCTGGAGCAGTTCATGATGAACTGCAGCCCATGGGAAGGACTCACGTTGAAGAATTTCGTGGAGGACTGTCTCCCGTGGGAGGGACCCCACGCTGGAGCAGGGGAAGAGTGTGAGGAGTCCTCCCCTGAGGAGGAAGGAGCAGCAGAGACAACATGTGATGAACTGACCGCAGCCCCCATTCCCCGTCCCCCTGCACTGCTGGGGAGGAGGAGGTAGAGAAATAGGGAGTGAAGTTAAGCCCAGGAAGAAGGGAGGGGTGGGGGGAAGGTGTTCTAAGATTTAGTTTTTATTTTCTCGTTACCTTACTCTGATTTGATTGGCAATAAATAAAACTAATTTCCCCAAGTCGAGTCTGTTTTGCCTGTGACAGTAATTGGTGAGTGATCTCTCCCTGCCCCTACCTCAACCCACGAGCCTTTCGTTATATTTTCTGTCCCCTGTCCAGCTCAGGAGGGGAGTGATAGAGCAGCTTTGGTGGGCACCTGGTGTCCAGCCAGGGTCAACCCACCACACCCAGAAAGCAGCAGAACCAAGAGACACGATACAAATGAGAACTGCAATGAAATACATTATGAATAAGAGAGACTACGGCACTTAACTATCAAACAAAATCTGAGCTACAAAAGACAAAGGCTAAAGCAGTTTTACCCAACTACAGAGGAATAAAAATTGTATACTCGGAAGAAGTTTGGTATGTTTAAGGAAAGAATTTAAGACAGAAACTGGGTGGGCATGAATGGTAGGGAGAGGAAAGGAGAGAGAGTACTGACATTCATCACAGGGCTGCAGGACTGGGTGGTGGAGATGACAAAACACTCCTGGACCAAACACCAGCACACTCGGAGCACAGACACCAGGCTCAGACCTATGAGAGATCTCCCAAGGAGGGAAGCTGTCCTGAACTGGCTTCCTACCAACAAGTTACCGGTGATGCAAGAAAATAAAAGTTTTGGTGCCAAATAATTATATGGATTTGGCACACAGGTGAACTGGGAACTACCATTCAAGGTGTCCCTCAGAGTCCTGCAGTTTCATTTCAGGAACAAAAGCCATGTGGCATTAAAAGCAGAATAAGGTCAGGTGGAAGAAAGGATTAAGAGTGTAGAATAACCTCGTGAGATCTACAAAATAACCCAGAAGTTTAGTAAATCCAGGCCTTCTCAAAGGCAAGGTGCAAGAACTGAGCCATGATCAATGTGGGCTCCAGCTAGACTATGCCAAGATTTGCGTCTCAATAAGCCTCTGTACTGGAGAAGAGGAGGAGGAGGAGGAGGACACCCTAACAAGAATTACACAGCCAGTTACAGCCTGCAGGGAAAGATAAGCACAGCATAAAAGCCAAACGAGCTAATGCTTTGTGGCCATTACAAGGATAGGCTGGACCATTAATAAATGATGAAGGAGGAGGAATTAAAAACTCAAGTAGCTTGCTACACTGACCACCTTTTAAAATCTAGAAGGGAAAATAAAGGAAAGGCTGAACAATTAGGATGTAATTATGAACTTATAAAACATTTTTTTATATATCTACACACACACATATATATACCCACACACAGATACTTAGCTGTGACAAGTATGAACAGCACCACAAAGAAACTCAAAATTTCAGACATCTACAGTGAGAAACATACACACTGAGACACAGAGAAATCAAAATTATGACGGACAGCTATTCTCAGCAAGCACTCCTGGCAATACCCACTACTGCAGTTCCACGCTTTTATCTGTATTACCTCAGTAAAGTACCAATTCATAGCCATTACAAATGGGCATTAATAATTACAAGTAAAAGCCTTAGGAAATGTAGACATACGTATCAGAACCACTCCGTAACATCATTTATTCCAAGGAGTTGAGCCAGTGAAGACAAATTAGCAAACAAGCTTAGTAGATATAGCCACTAATTCCCTTACAACATGGAATATCTATAGATGAAAGGCATATTTAGACCTCAACTTCACAGAGGAAGACACAGGAAAATTGTTATCATACAAGCAAGCAAATTTTACTTCTCCTAAAAGAACAGTTTTATTAAGATAGGTGAAACCAACCCCTAAGACTCCTGGAAGATTATTATCTTCTTTCAACCAAAATGAGAAATGGGGTTTATAAAGTATGCACAAAATCTGACACAGCCCATCATTTTTTTAAGATAATTGTAGTTTGTTGATAGCAAGCACACAGTAGATAAAATACACCTGGATGTCAGTAAACTGTTTGACTGTATCAAATTATACAGTTTCAAAATTATTTAAGAAACCAGTTCTGATGCAGATGAACACTGTACAAAAAAACATAAACAAAAGAAAGTGAAAATCATATACCGAATGTTTGAAAGTATCTCTCAAGGATCCAGGAAATTTTCTTATATATTCTCCTACTTAAAAAATCTTAGTTAACGATGCAGAACAGGAGTAAAACGTGTGTTCTTGAAATCTGTGGATGATACTAAATTTAGGAGTTGCAAGCCCCAGCGAGGACAGAGAAAGTTGAGAAGCAGGCAATTAAAAATAAGGTTCTCCTTGGGAAAGTGCAGCGAAGACATCCAACAGGAAAATAACCTGAAAGAAATATTCAGTGGGAGTGACAAACTGAGGAGCCAAGAAATTCTTACAAGGTTTGCAGTGTGATCTGGTAGCAAGAAAGATTAATGAAACCTTGGCTGCACATGCAAAAAAAAAAAAAGCCACATCAAGCAAGAGAGAAGCAACAGCTAAACAGCTGAAAAATAATCACAGAAGTCTGCAGTATTAAAACGGATGCAAATACCACTGGGAAGAGACTGGTCATATACAGACTAGTAGTATGTGGTAGTAGTAGGTGGACACCTTTAAAAAGAAAGGAAAATAGGGGTAAGTGTCTGAAAGCTTCCTTGTAACAGCCTTTCTAAAGCCCCAATATTACAACCAGACCCACAAGAGAGACTTAAATGACCATTTAAGAAGAGTTCACTCCCACAAATGAGATCAGTAGCAGAAAGCTGAAGACGTGCTGAAGGGTCTCCCGCAGGAAATACCGCGGGCTTGTTCTGCAAACACCTTTGCACAGACCCAGCAAGGCAGGAATATAAATAGTGCAAAGCAACTCTACACCAGGCCAAACAATGAGTCCGGGTAGCTCTCAAGTTGGCTGAAGGTCATGAATTTCTCAGCAAATGATTAGGTAAATATTTATTTTCTTCCAAGCACAATTTTCATAATAGAAATGTATCAAAGAAGAGGAAGGTAAACCTCCTCTTGTTTGCAGAACATGTGAGCAGTAAACAAAAAAAAGAAATACCATACATGCAGGTGTTAAAATTTGTGATTATTTTTCAGATTTTTTTTTTAGTTAACTGTTGTATCTTAATGCAGCATCTATTTACAGAATCATAATCGTTTAGGTTGGAAAAGACCTTTAAGATCATCAAGTCCAACCATTAACCTAGCACTGCCAAGTCCACCACTAAACCATGTCCCCACGCACCACATCTACACGCCTTTTAAATACCTCCAGGGATGGTGACTCAACCATTTCTAGCTTTCTTTAACAAAAGCAAACCAAAAAAACTCAAGCTTAGTGGTACCGCACCTCCTGGTGAGTGGCTGGCTTTGAAGTTCACTCATCACTGGGTAGGAGGCTGAAAAACCAAGCAGGCACAAAACCTTCTCCTACAGTGTCAAGGATCTGTCCTCTCCATGCAAAATCCACATTTTACCCTGCACAGCCCGAACACTGATACGTATCAATAAACATGAATGCCAAAGAACTGCTCACAAAACAGAAGAATGCTACCCTGGCATTTAGTATCAGGCATGTCACGGGACTTTGCCTACCTAGGTGTAAACTTTATAGGGCAAGAGCTCTGGTTTTCTTTCGTTGCTGTAGCATACCAAATTCAGTCAAGTTTTTTAAAGGAAAAATGTAGAGTGTAACTGAAAGCCAGACTATCTGAGCTGCTGTGTCTGCTTTGTTTTCCCATTCCTTTCCTTGACTAGCCAGCCCATGTACAGCCAGCCTCTCTCCCCACAGTACGGATCATTTCACGAGCATGCATTATTCAGAGAACAACACTGCAAGCGTATTTAGGTACTGAGATTTTAGAACTCACTAATACCAGAACTTTTAAATAACTTTGCCAAGTTGATGTTTCTTGAACACTCCTATTGCAACACAACAGAGGTTGTGCCATCGGTTTGGCACAAACGGTGCCACAATCCAGTGATCTCATGGCTGGTGATTTTCTCAAATACAAGATGGTTTTCAGGTTACTTCTGCACAAGAGGGAGAAGAGGAACGAACATAAGGGTAGCAACTTTGCCAGAAATATTCCAGTTTCCGCTGAGAATTAGTTTAGACACTAGTGCTAAATATATTACTTTGAACTGCGGATTAGACCAAAGATTTTAAAGAAATATGTATTTTACCCTACCAACACACCCATTTAAAGATCAATTTGCTGTCCTGCAATCACAAAAATCAGGATTTTTTTTTTCTTTATATTTTCCTTCAAACTTTTTAATAGCAGCTGCAGCTAACGTAAATCTGTACAACTCCATTTTGTCATATGTGGACCAAGGACACTAATTATCTGACACATGGGTTTTCAAGATGGACATAATGATGTATCAACCACAAATTTCAACTCCTGTTTTCTCCTGTCCTTTCTGTTCAGTCATCACTTGCTCCAACAGTTTTTGTCAGGGTGACTGCAACCTCAGTTCTGCCTGGCACATTGAGTTTTCACCATCACATTTCCCAAGGTTAAACTTCAAGGTTTAAAAACAGTTTTTTCCTGTGAGATGACCTTCAGCAATCGCCCCAGTTCTGAGAAATGAATGAAGTGTTCCCAAAAAAGCAGATTTTAGTAGTAAGTTGTAGCTAAAAAGAACCTATGTGACCTGCTTTAGAGACAGAGACTGCTAAAAATACTGCTGGCTGAGGAAGACTTTTGGGCAGACTTTTGGGATCATGGTAATTGGGTAACTCCTCCTGGATTAACAATATACAAGATCTTTGCTTACAATTTTAAATATTTTCATTCGATGATATAAAACTATCAAGTAAGGGTAGCTAGACCTTTTAATACAGTAGTTAACGCAGGATATAGGATTGACTTTAAGGGACCTGACCTAATGTCCACAGAAGTCAACATGAATCTCTGCACCAACTCAGCAGAAATCACACCAGATACCAGTATTAATCTAAGTATTAAAATCCATTACAGTTATACTTGCAGATTAAAAGCCTATCAAATAGTTGGCACAATCTGCCAGTTTCCCACAGGAAGGCTATGTCCTCTAATTTTTACTTGCATAGTAGTCTATGAAGTGCACTTTGCTGATCTCACACAAGTGCACAAAATGTTCAGCTTCAGACGATGCTACGAGCAAGGCAGGATCAGCCCCGAAGCCCACCCAGCCACCACCAACCTGTTAGAGACACTGCGGGGCTTGGGGGAAGATGCGAGAACCTCCAACAGAGAAAACACTGCCTAGTTCAGTTTAAGCTTCGTCCTAGTCTTTTAAGTTAGGGATTGCTCAAAAAAAAGTGAAGTACGGCATTCTGTTTCTTCTTTAAGTGTTTTCACAAATCCCAGTACCCATATAAATATCTCCAATACCCATATAAATATCTAACCCTCTTCTCAACTTTAAAAACTGACTTCCCATACAAATGCCTGCTACAGTCTTCCTGCATGCACCGTAAAAAGGATTTTCGTTTCACTCATCTTTAACTGACCGATTTCGAAGTGTTTCAGATTTCCTTTCTATCTCACAACACAAGAACAGTCTCCTGACCTAGATTCCCTAAATAATTTATTACATTCCAGACTTCTTATGCCCCTTCTGGTTTGCCTTTTTTTTTTTTTGACGCAAAACAGTTCAGCTTCTCTTCATGTGAGATCTTCCCAGCCACAGATGATCATTCTCCACCTTTCCTGGCATGTCTTTTAATTCCTTATGTAAAGCTCCTAAATAAAATTCAAATAGTGTTTTATTATTTACTTACAGAGTATTACTGGAGTTTGAGATCTGAAGAACTTCTGTTTCAGCAGAAGTATTTTGGCCAATTTGGAGGTATATCAAATGATATTTTTATTACTTTAAAAATTAGTAACATTGATTGAATTACCCCAAGTCAGTCTTCTGTATTGATAAGATCAAAAAGTTACCCAGGGAGCAGTTGCAGATAGATTAAACTGCTCCACAGGGCTTAAGACGTTGCTTATATTGTTGCTTGCAACATGTATTTGCAAGCATTTCAAGTACTATAAATATTTTGCATCATGCTGTGAATGAGTCAAATGCTGTTTTCCAGGCTAAAATAAAGAAATATACAATCGAGCAATGTTTCACTTCCCGCAGCAGTCTTTGCAGCAAATCATTAGCAGCTACAAATAGTCTTTGGAATGAGCAATACAGGTGGAAAGGAGCAGCCATGAAACCCTGCGTGCAAGCACTGCAGCTGCAACTCCACGGACCAGGGAAGGGAGCGTACCCAACGGAGAACCAGTGAGCAAGAACAGAACTACCAACTCAAGGTACCAGATGTGTAGCCTACAATTACTCTCACAAACTGGGCAATCACAAAGCACTCCAGAGGAGAGACCTCCTTAGATTTACCCGTGCCAATTCTGCACGCACACGTACAAAGGCACGGTGTGAGGGGCTGGGACTGGAGTACACCTTCCAACCCTGGTCCCCCCCAGCAACTCCAGGAGGACAAATGAACACGCGTGGTCTGCACATCTTCAAGGACTCCACTCACAGGCAAGTAACCTCTGTTCCCATCTTTAAGCAGAAGTCAAAACACTCCTTTCAGCTGGGGGCATCTGCAAGCAGTGCAACACGCACGCGCAACTCCAAGGGCCTCAGAAGTCGTGTATTTCAGGGGAATAAAGATTCAGCATAGCCCTGCCGAGCGCAGCCTCACGCCAAAGCGCCCTGCCAGCAGCTCCATGCCCAGGATGGGGCAAGCGGAGCTCTCACCAGCTGCTCTTCTGCATCATGAGAAACATCCCTGCACGAAGCACAGGTGGAGAACGCCCTCCCGACCACATCACTTGGGTTGCTGCTTCCTGACACAGCCCCTAAGCACGTGCTGTTGTCCACTGCGAGAGCTGCCAGGTATCACTGCACTGGAGCTCTACACCACCAGGACAAGCAACCTTGAGGCTGACCCACAGGGTCTGGTTACCCAGCCAAGCAAAGCCTCCTGACGTCTTGGGTTCACCAGGCAGCTTCTGCTCTGAAGCACAAGGTGCACAAAGGAAAACAGGCTCATCAGTCTGTTCCAACCAAACTCAGTCCTGGCCTTGAGGAGAGAGAGGCTTAGGACAAACCTAATCTCTCCTAATCTGGAGAAAAGACTGACTCTCCTCCAGGTGCAGACCTCTCTCAGGCTCCTAGCTAGGGAGTTTGCTGCTCGAGGCCACAAAATCCATGGGGTAACCCTGAGCACAACGCTTCATAGAGACACAGCATGACCAAAGTCATGCCTCACCAGCATGACCAGGGGAAACACCTTTAACCATATCCAGTGGGAGCTGAGGACAATAGGGCGAGCACAGACCCACACACAGGGGTTTGGCAGGCTGATAACCACCGCCAGGCAAACTGTCACCAAGCTCAAAAAAATGCCAGTTTCTTCCGTGCACCCCAGGAGAAAAGGGACTGAAGACTGTTAAAGATGTTTGGAAAACATCCAAAACACCAAAATGATCCTGAAAGAACAAAGATCTCCTCAGAAATCTGTTCAAATCTGCCCTCAATAAAATGCAGGTAAAGGTTTGGGTTTAATTGCTATTTCTGGCAGTGCACCAAGGAGTAAAATAAAGGCGGCTATCGGGCAATGTGAAAGAAATGACTGTATTGCAAATCACTCGTCACAAACCAGTTCCCTAGATGAAGAAATGAGCCAGTGCAAATCCCAGGTAAAAATCAAGTTGAGGACCCATGACTGAGCACACCATGGCTCCAGGCCATATCCCCTGCAAGAAGTAACTCCTGATAGGGTGGCTATGGGAGAAGTTTAGGGAGCCATCTCTCCTCAAAATAAACAGTTGTCAGTCACAGTATGACCTGTTCCCTTCATTGAATAGTTTAAATTTTGCAAAACTTTTGTGACTATGACCAAAATAAAAAGTGTGCATCAAGAGAATGTTTTTATTTTCCACCACTCTAAACAAAATTCCATTTACGTAGCCTGTTTTACCTACCTTAATATCGACAATCCTAACACATCGGTGCCAAGAGCTAAACAAAACGTGCTCTTTTTCTACAGTCATCTTCTATCACCGGTCCTGCCTATATTCATACTGACGTTTTCAAAATCCATAATAAAAGTTACGAATGTTTCTCCCATAATAGAACATTTTCCTCCATAAACTACACACTAATGGAATTAATCTTTAAAGAAGAAATAAGATCAGGATTTCAAACAACATTTTAGTAGAGATTTTAAGAGCTAGGCCACCAGAAAAAGAAGTTGAGGAAAATAGCATCACTCCAGAAGGAGCTTTACTGCATAACTGCACTGAATAGAGAAGCTATTAATGATCTTCAGCTAGTTAGATACACTGAATTAGCACTGTTTTAAAAATGAATTGTAAAGCTTTCTGAAAAAAACAAAAATCTAAGTTTGTGAGAACCTAAAACACTACAGAAGCATTGAAAAGTAGGCCACAGATATGCCTATTTACACAGCCTTGCAAAAGCAGGGAAATTTTTTAGTCCTGTATAAAGTGCTACTGACCTGCCCGTACTAAAATGATAATGGAAAAAAGCCTACATGACATTTTGCTGGCTTGTCCATGAAAGAAAAATTATTTTGACATGTAGCACTGGATAGAAGCAGTAGAGCAAATCTCTTTTGAAATAGGTAAGGTAGAAAGATCTGCCTAGAAAGATGAAGATATTTGCAGAATAGTTGGAAGTCATTAATATTGTACTATATTTTTTTAAAGTAAACACATTTTTTCCATCAATCTCGAGTGTTAGTTCTCTTAGAAGAATTCAAACACAAATCTTTATCCTCCACCGTTATTGCTCATAGATGTCTATGACATTCACAAGGTAACTTCCCTCAACTAAAAGCAGATCTCCTTTTCATTTTGTAGAGTGGTGTTTTTTTGCTTCTTATCCAATAAAAATAAAAAGCCCTAAAGATCACAGCTTCTCACAGCCTTCTGGGGGGTCTGATGTCAAAAGGAGGAAGCATAAGGCATGATCCATCTGTTTTTAAAACAAATGGGCACATTTGCAAACATTGCTCTTTTGCACACACTAATAACGTGTTAAGACCTTGATCAGCATTTTGTACACAAAAGCACTCATTCTAACAGAAGAGAAAACAATTCACTTTCACAGAAGCAGAAGAATTGGCTTTCGCTACTCCCTGGGCAAGCACCATCTCCACACTATCACCCACAGAAGCCAAGGAAGAAACTGCTCCAGCTCTAATTCCCACCACCTTCCCTTTCTCAAGTAATTTTTGGAAAACACTTCCTAATCCTTCTCTCAATGCAAAAGTGAGTAAATAACTCCTGCCCACCTGCATGCTTAGGTGCCCTCTTCTCTCCAGAGCACCCCAAGGTTAGCAGGGCAGGTAACGACACTGATCAGATGTTTCTGATGGCAAGGAGAGTCGCAGTCTCTACCACACTGTGGGAGGCAGCTCCACTCTTACATCAGCAGCAGGCTGGTTTGGCAAGGGAGGTTACCGCTGCTGCAAAAGGGACTGCTCATGCCTGTTTGGGCACTGCTGCCATTTACCCGATGCTGGCATCAAGCCCTACTTGAGCACCATTTGTGATCTTCTTAAGCTCACTAAAAACTGTGAAGACTGCACGGAATTTGATAGTTCTCTCTTGTATTACTGAGCTGGAGCCTTCCGCAAGTTGCTTTAACAATCACCAGTCAGCGTAAGCAAGGGAAGACCGTGCTGCTGGGAGACGGGTGGGCTGTGCCCTGAGACATCCGAGTCATCTCACGGGTTGCTAGTGGTAAAAAGGAGAATGCCTTGCCCCCCTCTCTGGGCTGTGCAGTCCCATCCCCTTGGGCATTCGCAGCACCTATGAACTCCTTTAATCCACTAACCAGCAGAAAGCTATTCAGCTCTTCCCCTCCCCCCCGAGGTTATTTTTCTGCTGCTTCAGTGAAATGGCCTAACACCAAAATAGCATAAGGTAAGCCACAGCAACTGGGAATGGGAAAGCAGCAACTCCTCCTTCTTGCTTTCAGCTTTTGCCAGCTGCAGCTTATCTATTCATTGCTCTTGCTCAAGAAAATAAGTTCCACAGAAAAGGCTTTACTGCAGAGGGCTTGCCCTATGTTAAGCAAACTGGGGACACAAAGTTGATGGAGTTCATGGCAAAGCACAGGACACAAATGTAAAGATGGATGTGCTGGGTCACGCCACAGGTCCTGCTAGCCTAATACCCTTCTCCAACATAGCCTGTAAGCACAGGGCTAGAGAAGAGCAAGAATAGGATGAGCACATCTGCACTTCCCCCAGACACCTTTGTAGCCTTCAATAATTTTTCACTGGTAGGGATTTCCTTAGACTGGAGTGATTTGCCCACTGAGCAGTCCCCAGAAAGCCTTTTCCAGGAGTTCCACAGGCTTACCACCCCTACGTGAAGAACGACTTCCTCCTGCTGGGGTCTGAACCTGGCTCCTACGAAGTTTAGTTGACTTTCCCTTGCTCTTACACTGGGAGATGAAATAGCCAAACCCTCTTCGAGCCACTCATGATTTCACAGACCTCTGCTGCATCCTTCTTCAGCCACGCCTTTCCCAGTCGTTTGTCACATGGAAGCCATTCCAGATCTCTAACGACACATGTTGTGCTTCTCCACACTTCGAGCTGCTCTGTATTCTTCATGAGATGAAAGGAAGGGGAGATGAAACAGTATCTAACATATGGACAAACCATGGGTTTAGACATGGCATAATAATGCTCTGTATCTTATTCTTTACTCTTTTCATAGCATTTCATAAGATTTGATATGCTTTCTTTGATCACTGCTAAGCACGGAGCTGATTGTTTGATGGAATTACTATCAGTCTCAAGATCCCACCCTGAGCAGTGACAGTCAACCTGGAGTCCGTCACTTTGTACAAAAAGTTCAGATGGCTTCCTGCTACCAATGCAAATCATCTCACATTTATCTACACCAAATGCAGATATCCCATGCTCTACACTATCCTTTTAAGCAGTATCAGGGACCTAGAAAACACATCACAAATTACTTAAGTTAAAATCTGCAAGTTATGTGGATCACTGAAAATGAGCCAGCAATAATAAGAAATCCTGTACTTGGGACAAAAAGCTGCTGAAGTGCTCAACTGCAGAGAGCATGTAGGATAGAGCAGTCCTACAAATGGGACAGTACACCTAACAAGGAGTTCCTTTGGGCTTTGATCTCTTAGCTATTTGAAACCACACAGAAGTTGAATGAAAAAGGTACAAGATCCGAAAGAAGTCAGATTCCCCACTTCTCCACGGCAAGCTTCTAAAGTTCCCTTTTTATGCCCACCTTCACCAAAATAAATAAATCACTTCTAAGTTTAAAAAAAAAAAAAAAGTAAACCGAGGCATTTTCACTCAATTCCTTTCATGTCTTTCCACCGCCTCGTCTAGAGTCACATGCTCAGTCCTGACCTTTCCAGATTCTCCTCTCTGCCTCGCCACACTTACTCAGACTATCAAATTCATTTAGTGAAACCATCCTATCCTTTCACACTTGACTCTTTTCACAGACAAGCAGTTCATTTTCATGCAGACCCACTTTTAACTTCAAAAGGTTGCTCTGTATCTCAGCTTCTGATGCCCCTTGTTTAAAACACTTTCAAATAAGGATCTGAAAAGTATTGTAGCTGGGAACTCTCAGCATCTTCTCCGTTCCTCCTCAAAAAAGAAAAAAAAGAATCCACTATTAAACAAAGCGAGAGGCCACGCATCCACCCAGGATTTCTGTAGCTTGTCAGTAGCTCTTGTAGCTCGCCCATGCACAGCCAAGGTCATGGCCAGTACTCTGGAAACTGAGCCCACGGCTGCCAGACTGGGTTGGTCTCCTGGAGTTACCTTCGCAGTGACACTTGCCTTTGCCTTAAACCTCCTCTGAAGTCATTCATTTCCACTTACCCACACTGGTTACAGCAAGACAACGCTTCTGAGAAGGTCTCACAGCGTGAGCGGGCAGCACGACAACCTGACTAACACCCAGTGTCATCCCCTCCAGCTGCTCTGCACCCTGACCAAAGTGAGAACGCATTAACGGAGAAAGCCACCCTGCAAACACACTTGCTCCTCACGTAGACGCACACACAAGACAGCACTGCAAAACCAAGCGGTGCAAGTTATTTCACACCAAGCCAAACTGTTTTCCTTCCCGATGGCTCAGGCAACCGCGTTTCCCAAGGTGGGTGCAGAGCAACACCATGCTGCCCTCCGCTAACAGCAGCACCCAACACCCCAACACTGACAGCACAACTGATACCGAACCACAAACCCTTTGGTCCATAAAAAGCACTTTTTAACTGTTCAGAGATGCTTTAGCAATCATGCAAAAACAATTTAATTAACAAGATTATATGCAAACCCATAAAGCAATTAGGTGAGAAGGTACAGCAGAAAGTCTGCCAAACTTACACCTTTAAGGACACCTAGAAACTACATTTGTGTCACAGCAAACTACCATAAAAACTAATGTAGTGGCTCTATTAATCAAAACATTTTTCACTTTGAGACCACAGAGTACTTGTTCATAGCTCATTTCAGAATCGAAGTTTAAGAACCATTTTTTATTTAAAATATTTATAACTCAGTAATTTCAGGTGAAAAAAGCATACTGAGAAGAATAGTACATTACACCAGATTTCTCATTAATTTTCTTATGAAACATTTGAGTCTCCAAAAACTGACTTTTAAGTTAATTATGCACAATTTGGACACTCCAAAGTCAGGAATTCAGAGCTGAATCCCATCTAGTCATTCACAAAACCTGTACGATAAAAACACATTATAATCATGCTCTTTTTTTTGCCAGAATAGACAAAAAGGTACTATCAGCATTTTTAAAACCACATTTGAATGCCAAGAGGGTTGGTGTTTCTTTTTTTTTTACTAGCTTTTTCCTCCCATAAAACTTACTAGCCATATTTCTACCAGAATTTACCATTTCTTCAGCAATTAATCCAGAAATGCACCAAGTTAAAATTGCAGCAGCTATTTCCTCCTTACTTTCCTCAGATTTTGGTGAGGATAGGAATTTTACCTAGTCATAATACAGAGAATTACCACCAATTTTCAGAAAAAGGGCAAGACTGAGTGCTTCAGCATAAACACCTGCTCCCCTCCCCTCGAATCAAAATGGAAATACGACAATTGAAAGCGCCACTGGTTTTACATAAATTTTACTTTCTTACAGTAGACACTGCATCGAAACCACAGCAGTTAAAAAGTCAAACAATTTTCCAGCTGGCTGCAACACCCATTGAAAAACAAGACCAGTTCAAGATAAAAACATGTCTGTTGTATTAAAATACTGGTCAAGCTGCTGACAAGGAGACAAATGAGTTTTTAAACCGTTAGTGTATGCTCGCATAAAATTAAAAACGATTCTATAGAAAGAAATTTGGATAACCGTGATATGCCTCTTCCAGCGCAATGCTTCATTTTGATTTTTTGAGAAGTTATTAAAATTGGACCATCTCAGCTTGCTGGAATTTCATTTATTCATTATTGCAATGTACAGTTAATGCAGGAGATTAGATTAGGTTTTGACAAGTCTTTTACACTTCTCAGGGCAGCGTGCTATTTCTGCTTAGGTTAGTAGCTTTATCTAACAGCTAACCTTTACAGTGTTGACAATCACAATTAACAATTTTCTCCCTTGTCTCCAATCCCCTACCCACTGCAGATGATGCTGTTGCAGCAACATGCATCCCCAGATCCTCCCGGGAGCCTGGTTCAGCAACACCCCCAAAAGCACCGGCCGTGCCCCCCACGCACGGCTCCCTTTCAAGATCGCACAAGACTTGGCAACAGCAGCAAAACAGAGCAAACTCCAAATGGAGGAGGCCATCACCTAATGAAACATGACTAATGGGACTGCTGACTATCCAAATATTTAACTGCTCTCGAATGCTGCAGGTCAGGTGGGTTAATAAAATAAATTTTGCATATCTGGAGGGACTGCCAGTTATTTGTGTTTTCTTTAAGTCCTTACCTGACTTTAGGCTCTGAAAAACTACCAAGCTCTGAGCAACTATGAATATTTGCATACAAAAACCAACAAAGCAGACATCAGTTCTCCATCATGAGCTGAAAACATGGGAAAGTTCTTCCAAAAGAAATATTTTTGCTGAATAACATGACAGCTCTCTTCAGCACACAAAGGCAGCGTGCACTGATGGGAACTGACAACACCTACACCAGGTACCTGGAAATATAACCCATGTGACAGCACGCAACCGCACTGTAAGTGGGAATCTAACACACGCTGTCTCTCAAACTTAACCATTATAAAAATTATCAGAACAAGAAAACACCAATACAGATGGACAAAGTAGATGCAAAGTGTTTTCAACGTACCACAATGGAAATGAAAATAAATCTAGGATTAAAATATGGCTTTGTTTCACCGATTTCTAATAGCATTTGTCTCCGCTCAACAAGAATTTATGCACCATTTCAACCTGATAAGAATTTAATTCTAGGTAATAAAGCTTTACAAATTGAATTCAAAGGAAAAAAAGCCGAGCATTTCCCAATTATTTCCAGAGCTCCACAACTACAGACTTCAACTAAAGGAACAGAGAAGGCTGCCACTACAAAAGCAGAGCTGACATATGACCCCTGGATACAGTGGCACTAGCAGACAGCTATAATAAAAATCAGTATTGATTCTACACACTTCTGTTTTAAAAACAAAGCAATGAATTTCCCTCTTGCCCACCTGCCAAAGGGACACAACTCAGACCAACTTCATCGGAGAGGATTTTTAAAGTCTTTCTACAGGCACATAATGGATTCCAAGACTGAACGTACACTGAATGTTCAGTGAACCAAATAATTTTTAATAGATTCCTCAGGGGAGTTTATTTTATATTTTTAAATCACTCTGAGACCTTGGAATGACAACCTGATTCAGAGGAAAAGAAAGGCTAGTGTTCATGGGGTAGGGTATTGTGTTTCTTCCAGAGTTTTTCTGGAAGAGGAGCAGTCATGTCTGCTATAATTTCTTGCTATTTACTTTAGAAATGTCTTCATTTCTACAAACCTCAAACTTAAAAATTGCTTTTGAAAACATACACTGAGCGATTTTAAAGTTCCTCCCTGCAGAAGTACTACTTCAGCAATTACAGAAAGTTGAGCTAACAAAAATTTGGGAGGACTTAAAAGTTAGAATGAGGCAGCTCACCTCCTTCAGCCGCGGCTGCAGAGAGGTAAGCAATAGACAGTGTTAACAAAACCATCAGGCCTAGATTTGAAACCTAAATGTAGCATAAGTCAGATCGGTTTGCAGATTTCAGATTAACCACCCTCTCCCCTCTAGACCCCCCAAACTAATGCCCACCTTATTAGCAAGGCCCCTACGATGTGACAGCAGATTCGGCATGAGAAGCAACCGTCCCTTCGAAGAGGAAATTTTTCCAGCTGTATGGTTAAGTACGCAGGAAAACAAGACGAGGAGCCTCAAGCGCTGCCGTCGTTAGCGTCATTTCAGCAGGATTAGGCAGAACGTGATGGAGGAAAAGCCTCAGACAATGAGTCCTTTCATACATCAGAAACAAAACCTACCATTAATCACACCAGTGATTCAGTTTCTTCCACTAATTCCTAATCAGACATCAACAAATAAAGCAAAACACTTATTCTTGTTTTAATTCTATGAAATAAACACAAGTGAATGGAAGTGCTTAGCCCGCACTGTAAAAATGCTGTCGCCCCTCTGTCTCCTGATGAACGGGGAGCTGCGAGACGCACGAAGGGTTGGGAAAGGAGCTCTTCCATAAAACCCGTCCACGGAGAAGTCCGGACCAGAAGATTTAGAGGAGCGCTGCATTAACAAGCAAGAGAAACTTCAAAGCCAAGAGACGAAATCAGTCGAAACCCTCCTCCATACAAAAGAGACCTTGAACCACAGTCATTAGAAAAAACATCTGGTGCGCCGCTTTGATTTTCAACATTAGTCATTGGACAGAAACAAAACATCTTTTTTTTTTCCCCCCAAAGCAGCAAATAATTGCAAATCCACTTCTACATATAACCTATCATTTATCACCTCATCAGTGACTGCTTGAGTCTGATGGAATTAAACACTCAAGTCAGGCAGTTTTTGTTAAAAGCAATAATTACATTGTTACTAGAATATACAATTAGGTAATAAAAAACAAAAACAAATCTGCCTAGCAGTATTTTTTATGCATTCTCACAGAAATATTACCAGACTGGAAACAGGCAACATTATAATAATAAAAAAATCCACTTCCACCAAAGTATAGCTACTTCTAATTTAAAACTTCACCCACAGGCAAAAATACATAAATGATTAGCATTATAGTGTTTATTTTAATTACACTGTGCAACAAGAATCCAAGAGGCTGTTAACTCACTTCAGATACGAAGAAAGCCAATATCTGAGAGCTCATCCGCCATTTATAACCCACACAGTTGTGTCAGCCCACATACCACCTAAACACCAAAACATCTGCATTTCTCATAACATCCAAAACCAACATACAACAGATGTATCAGCTCAAAGGGGGGGGAAAAAAAAAAAAAAAAAAAGGAAAAAACAGGAGGTCAGGAGATCACTCACCTGCTCCTTGTAGACAATGTTTAACAGCATCAAAAATTCACTGGTTCTCTAAGCACAACTCTTCAAAGTTTAATAAGAAAAAAAAAATTCTCTCTAATTCAAACTTACATTTACAAATGCTTTCCAGCAACATAACTGCTGTGAAATGTATTCTTTAACACTGTACAATTCATGATGCCTGCCCTGAACACCTAACGATCTAAGCAAACAAAATACAATTCACAATTTCTAGTGTATTAAAGACGGTTTTGGTCACTGCAGTCAAATTGCTGATCCCAGTAATTCTGTGCAAGTCATTTTAAGAAAAACATTTGCCCATCTGTCTAGATGGTTTTGGCCAATGAAGAAGCCTTTGATCACTCTCCAGAAAAAAAGTGTTCTTAAAAGATGCCCAGCTTTCTGACACCAGGGTGGGGGATCACTAGAAGAGCACGACAGCCCGCTGCCACGTATAGCAGCACACTTTATTACATTGTTTACAAAGAAAAAGCTTCAGGTAAGAAACATAGTAGGAGCCAAGCACAATTATCAGAAGCAACAGCTTGCTCCTATAGAGCTGCTGAAGTTTTATCACCGAGGCGTTACACTTCTACACATTTCTCCTGCGCACAGGTGAGAGGCACCCCTTGCCGCCACGGCCTCGGCTGCAGATCCAGATAGCCAGGGAAGTCAGCAGCAAAGAAAGAAAAACAAAGTGCGATCCTCGCTGTCAGGAGGTAGACATCTCTGTGCAAAGGACGGTACCTGCCCACTCGAACGCGGGGGCAGTGAGAGCCCACGCTCACTTCAGTCTCATCCAAAATCCAGCTACGAATAACAGAAAGCTACACTTTGCATCAACCCAAAAAAAGCAGCTAAAATCATGGTCATGCCACAGGCTTCAACGAGCTCTCCCTGTCTTGACCTGTCTGGGTGAAGAAGTAGGATCTGGCACCTACTGACTCGTGCTAAAATAAACCCCCTGCAATGGGACAGACCTCAGGCAATTAGCTTAATGGAAGGGTTATTCTACAATGCCTTTTTTTTGTGCCAAAAGACCTCAAATAGGTACTCTACCTTAACACTACACCCAAAGCATAAAGCGTAGTTTTACAGGCTCCAAAGATGTAGCAGAATCCAGAGAAAATTCAAACCAACAAGAGCAGCAATTCTGTTAGCAACAGACTTCCATCTCACAAGTATATTGAAGGTGACAAACTTTGGAAGAAAGTTTGTAATTTTACCTTCATGTCAAGAGGCAGAATTAAAGCAGTAACTCTACAATCTGCTGAAATACTTGTCTCCCTAGATGTAATTCTTCAGGTCTGCACTTATTAATTGAAAGCTACCCACAAACAAGGCTATAGTGAGGAGACAGTCAATATCTAAAATGCATGTTCAACAATGCACGCTTCCTCCTCAGGTTAAATTCAAGTTTATGAGTACATTTTTTTACCATGTAACACAGAGATTGGAATACATAAGAGTGTAAAGGAATTTTGGCGGTGCCCAAGAACAGTCTCAACAAAACCAGTAAGAATATATATTACAAAATTATTTCCACGCCTTCTAGCTCATAGGTTTAAGAGGCTAATTTTCATTGTTTATGGTAATTATGTTTCATAACATAAGTTATGAAATCTATATTATAACATAAGTTGGGCGGGTGCATTGATCTGCTTGAGGGTAGGAAGGCTCTACAGAGGGACCTGGACAGGCTGGATCGATGGGCTGAGGCCAATTGTATGGGGTTCAACAAGGCCAAGTGCAAGGTCCAGCACTTGGGCCACAACAACCCCATGCAACGCTACAGGCTTGGGGAAGAGTGGCTGGAAAGCTGCCCAGCAGAGAAGGACCTGGGGGTGTTGGTTGACAGCCGCCTGAATATGAGCCAGCAGTGTGCCCAGGTGGCCAAGAAGGCCAATGGCATCCTGGCTTGTATCAAAAATAGCATGGCCAGCAGGAGTAGGGAAGTGATCGTGCCCCTGTACTCGGCACTGGTGAGGCCGCACCTCGAATGCTGTGTTCAGTTTTGGGCCTCCCACTACAAGAGAGACATTGAGGGGCTGGAGCGTGTCCAGAGAAGGGCAACGAAGCTGGTGAAGGGTCTGGAGCACAAGTCTGATGAGGAGCGGCTGAGGGAGCTGGGGTTGTTTAGCCTGGAGAAAAGGAGGCTGAGGGGAGACCTTATCACTCTCTACAACTACCTGAAAGGAGGTTGTAGCAAGGTGGGTATCAGTCTCTTCTCCCAAGTAACAAGTGATAGGACAAGAGGAAATGGCCTCAAGCTGAGCCAGGGGAATTTTGGATTCGATATTAGGAAAAGTTTCTTCACCGAAAGGGTTGTCAAGCATTGGAACAGGCTGCCCGGGGAAGTGGTTGAGTCACCATCCCTGAAAGTATTTAAAGGATGTTTGGATGAGGTGCTTGGGGACATGGTTTAGTGGTGGACTTGGCAGTGCTAGGTTAATGGTTGGACTCAATGATCTTAAAGGTCTTTTCCAACGTAAACGATCCTATGATTCTATATTTCACTGAAATGTATTGGACATAGAAATGTATTATTGGATTTTGCATGCATCTTTGAGTCAATTTGAGTAATCTTGCAAATTTCATATTACAAATAGTTAAAATACAATGGACAGTACATTCATAAATGATAGGTTTTTCCTTAAGAGAACCGTTATTGATTCTGCAACAACTAAACAAATGTTACTTAATAAGATATAAACAAACATAACTCCTTTGTATTTGAAGAAAACAGTACTTTATAAAAAGGCAACAACTCCATCCAAAAACAAGGTCACTTTTTCCTCCTTTTCCCCCCCATCTCATGTCTTCCAAGTACATAACAGCTCAACACATTCTTAACACACTGTGTCCAAAAGGATCCTCTTTACCACTTCTATGGTTCTCCTTCAAGGTAAAAGATAAGAAGCACAATATCTGCCAGGTAAAAAAAAAAAAAAATTATATTTTTAAATATATATTCTAAAATCCAAACACTAGACTAGCCTTTTTCATACTTCTCAGATCTAATTTACGACCCTCTCAAAATACTTCTAGGTTGGTGCAGAAAATCTAACCTGTTGATACAACAATTACCAATGCTCCTCCAGAAGGAGAGCCACACAATCATCCCTCTTCCATCCCTACTCACAAAACCCTCTAGAAAAATAATGGCTTTTCCAAAACACTGTAAGGCCTAATTTTGTGAGGAAATTTAACTGAAGAATCAAGTACCATCCCATGAATAACTTCCTGCTCCTGAAGAAGGAAGAGATATTACAAAGCCCAAGTGCCCGGCTGCCTTCAGCAGCAAGGATGACACACGAGAGAAGAATCCATACACTGGAGGGATAAAAAAGCAACCACGCTATGTGGATCTCATAAAATAGAACAGATGTTATCCTTTGTATACACACATACAATTCAGTGTCAAACACTACACTTGCAGGGGGAAAAAAAAAAAATAAGGAAGAGAGGCCTAAAAGCCAATAAATAATTCCTCACCATGGTCAAGCACATGCATGTTTTGTTTGGTTTCAAGTGATGACGGGATTTCCAGCACTGCTTTTGAAAGAGCGATGCCCCATGCCCAGCCTTCACATTTTTTCTCTGTTCAATTTCATCTGACAACTCCAAACTATAAACTTCTTGTGCCAACCTAAATAATTCCTCTCTTTCTCAGTAAGGCTGGAAGAAAGTACTTACCCACTTGCCAGCTGCAGCTGAAATTTTGTGCCAAGAAATAAATGTCTTTGGGGCAGGTTGTAAACTGGAAACTTCTATGCCTGCTGAAGGACAAGAGTAAGAGTGAGACCACCCTATCCCTTCCCAGATTAATGGTATTGCTGTATTTCAGCTACACAGTGGATTGCACTTCATGAAAGCATCCAAACAGACCTACTTCGTCTGAGTACCAAGCCCAGGTATTAGGAGATGCTTTTGTCAATTTTGCTCTCCACCAGGCTTTTTATATACATTGCTTCCATCCTCTGCTCCAAAAATCCTAACTTATCTCTGTATTTTTGATCTTTAGAAAAGTTCTCAGATAATAGAGTCCTTCCAGGAGCAAGACCTGTTTCATCCTTTTTTTTCTAGCAAGGCACAGGCGTTACACTGTGTGTACACTGACACTGAACAGCAAGTGCTCCAGCTTCCCTTCCTTAGCCTCTTTTCACAGCCCGAGGAGACTTTGACGTTCCTACAGACACTAAAAACACTTGCAGGCACTGGTCACTACAGCTCTCCTGAACAGCGCAAGGTGAAGACCGAGGACGTGCACCACGTCTCCCCCACAGCCAAGAAAGACAAGTAACAGAGAGCAGAGGGATAGGCTTTGTGGCAGAATGGATTACGGCTAGAATAGAAATTAAAAGAAGAGGTCGTGAAGAGTTTAAAGTCTTCCACCTAGGGTTGAGTGGATACTGGGTTCCTTAGCTTTGCAGGCTACGCTTCCCCACGGGTTTTTCGCCAGGCACCCTGGCATCCACAGACATACAGGTGAGACACAACGTAACAGCACAAGACCCTGATACCTCCACTCCACCGTCTTCCCTCTCCTCCTCCCAGCTCACGCAGGCTTCCCAGCTACAGGATGTCACTGCCTGTTTACACGTCCTGGGTTTTTTGGGGGGGGGCTCTCCAAAGCTCTATGAAGCTTCTCATAATAAATCACAATCACAAAGTCACAGGCATGAATAAAACCTGGGTTGTTGCAGTGGAAAGCAGTCTCTTCTTCTTTAACCTACAATCATTGGCCCCCTTCCCATGCTGAACATCATCCTGTTTTCATTTTGGCAGTGACCTGAATTTTATATTCACAGAAATATTGCCAAAATTCTGAAATGCCAGTTAGAAACTCAACTAATACAAATATGTAAAGATAAATACGTATACTGCTAAAAAGCAAGTACCCTCTCCTATAGAAAACAGAAATAGAACAAATGTTAGTAAATGCACATAAACAAATCATGATGAGGTACATTAAAAGAAACAAATGTCTCAAGACATGCATCAGTACCATGGACTTGGTTTTTAATATACAGAATAGTTACATCTCTATCATCTTCACAAATAGAGCCAAGCAGTGCTTGTTCCCTTTGCTCATTAAAGCTCTACAACTGGTGCCTCCTGTATGCCCACATGTACCATTTCATTAAGCTCACTTGACATTAGATGAAGAAAGAGTAAAAGAAAATTGCATATTCCCCGCCTAAAGTAAACTTGTCATTTAAACCTTGTGTATAGATAGAATTTGATACAGCACTGGCACAGTGAGTCATTCGTCAGTTTTAGAGTTTGTACGACAGTATTCTTACATATGTTTTGCAATACTTTCCAGTTAGCTACCACCCCATGTAATTATAAGGTTTTACTGGAAAAGAAGCATACATTTTGGATTTGAACACTGCACTAAGATCTGTAGAAACAAAGCTTACTTTTATGGCCAGATTTTGAGCAAAAGTAAATCCACGTAAGGAGCCCTCACAAACTGTATGAAAGGTGAAAGTCAAGGCGTTGCTCTTAAAGGAGGGTAAGCAATAATGGTGAGCATCACACATATTTCTCAATGAATTCTTCCAAACACAAACATAAGCAACTCACGTGTCAGATTTCTTCAAAAGCTGTTTCTTAGCTACATAAGTTAAAACTGCATTCATTCAAAGCACTATATAAAACATTCAGTAGCTATTACGTGTGCTTTACTTGAAAATAATAAGTGATTTTACATCCTTCTGTACTGGGGTGAGGCAACACATTAAAAATCTTCCCTGCTATCTTACCTTCACCTTTTATTTTTAAGTTGCGTAACAGACCTGCGTAAGTTAACTCTCAACCCTGGCTTCTAAGAGGCACTGAAAAAACCACGGAAGCAGAACAGTTTGTCCTGGTTAACACTATTAACAAGATCACCTCAGACTCTCACCTAGTGGCGTTCAGCTCACTCCCATGCTTTATGGGGGAGTTTTCTTCAAAAGACGCAAATCCCAACTTTAATTTCCACACAGCCACACCTTGACTGCTTGGGTAGAACTCTTCAGCCAGCTTTTTTAAGCTGGTTATTATTATTATCCCTTTCTACTATCTACATTCAAATCAAATGCATCTACTGAATTGTAGATCTCCTGCTATCTGATAAAAAGCTGGAGAGAAAAAAGTACCTTTTGCACAATTAAAGTTAGCTGGTTAAGATTCAAGAACAGGCAGCAACAACGGTGGGTTTTTTCCTCCAAATTGCATATACTATGACCTACAAGAAACATTTTCTGCTTAAAAGTAATACTTAAATGGAGATCTATGGCTGAACGTTATCACAAGGATTGCACTTACTTGACAGTCTGCTATTAGCCAACTCCATTATCGCTATTTGCAGTTTTTAAATGTACAGATTCAGAAGTAACTGTACAAAGCCTCCATTACAAGTGGATTTATGGAAAGCCACAGCAATAATCATCCTCATTAAGCATATCTTCCCACAGCCTTGCATTATGTGGACACAAAGAGGAAAACATTTCTTCTCCGTTACCCACAAGCTTCGATCTTTCTCCTTATAATCACAAGCTTTGACTGTCTTCTCTGCATTTCCAATGACAGTTATCTCACATTCGCAAAAGCGGGACTCAGTTTAAAAAAAAAAATTAAAAATACCTACATACCTCTCAACCCACAACCAAATGCAGACACAATGTAGGACGGCTTCTACTTTGATCTTCCAGAAACTGACATTTTCACTGGCAACATGCATGAGAATAAAATGTTGTCTGTGGCTTCTACTATTTTGCTAACAGCCCCTACAAGTATTTATCCAAGATATATTTATGGACACGCACATGCAAAGAAAAGGGCAGATGGCAATATTTGTAACTAAGCTGAATTATAAAAATCTCTTGAGCTGAAGTGATGCATTAACTCTTTGGCCATAAGCTGTTTTAACCCCTTCACGTGTATGGTCATGCTGCATCCTATTTCAACGACCAGGACGCATGCCAGTGACGTAGGCTAAGAAACTCGCACGTTAAGATGGTGGGTTAAAGGCAGAAACTGAGAAGTTAAATAATCCAACACTGTCACCCCCCACATACCCAGATCACAAACCAGCCGTTTCGCCATGCAAATTTTACTTCGTGCTTACAAAGTTCAGACTGCTGATCGTGCGCTTCAACATACGGATATCTATTACTCCTACGTCCTCAGCCCCACAGCAAACCACCATGGCAGAAATAATAAAATCAGGATTAAAGTACACTTGCTCCCTCCATAAAACTATTCTTGTGAGCCACGCATTTCCTGCATTATCATAAGGAGTGCAATGGACTTTATTTAAAAAGCTGTTTTCAAAGCCACACTGGCAGGCTTGGAACAATCACCCAGTAACCAGACACTCAGCTAAGTCATTTGCAGCACAGGACCTTAGTAATCTCAAATTAAATTTGTCACTTCTCTAACATTTACCTTGAAAAATGAACAAAGGTGGTTACACACACAGCATAAGGAAACTCTATATTCGCTCGCCGTCCCTGCTCAAGTTAGCCGCCTTCAGAGATCTCTAAACCAGCAAATATTCAATGTAACTTACGTTTGAAGCTTTGATTATCCAGTTATCTTCAGACTAAATCACTTTTTATATCTCAGTTCTACACTTGACAAGAGAACATTTTATTTGATACTGACAATATAGCTTCATTTGGTTACATCTGAAATAAATACAAAACTCCAAAACACTTTAAAACAGCTGCCCCAGTCAGTCTCCTGGAAACAGAGCACATCTTTTCCACACAAGAGGTCTGCGGGAACAGATCTTTGTTTAACAGCGCAGAAATACTTTCTTCCATTAAATTTAATTTGCACCAGGTATTTGAACTGCTTGAACTTGGTCTTTAAAACAGTTTCTGGGGGCCGAAACCACCAAGAAGGCAAACACACCCGTTTGCAGCATTCGCCTTCAGCCTCAACTCCCGCTCGCCGCAGGCTGCCTGCACCCACCCCAGCGCCCCTCCACGCGAACCCGGCACCCCCGGGTGTCCCGCGGGGGAGAACTGCCCGCCCCCCCCGGGCACCCCCCGGGGCTCCCGACCATGCAGGCGGCCCAACAGGTTGCGGGGGCGGCTGCGGGGCAGGAGCTGGCCCCGGGGAGGCTGCGGCCGCGCTCGCCCGGGAGGGCGGGCGGGGGAGAAGGGGGTGAACACCCCCCCGCCCCGGTTTTGGGAGCTGGCACCCCGGGCGCAGCGGCGGAGCTCCCTGCCCGCTCCCGCCGGGGACCCTTTGTTCTCGCCACCCAAGACGCCGCCGCCCGGCAGCCCCGCGCTCTCCCAGGCGGCGGCTCGCCCCACCGGGGGGGTGAAGGCGCGATCTGCCGCCCCCCGCCGCCCGGCCCGCGCCCCGCTGCAGCGCCCTCCCTCCTCCCGGCGCGGAACGGCCAGCACCAGCCGCGGGGAAACGCTTCGGGCCGTTGCCGATCGCCCCGCGCCTCCCCGCACGGCGGAGGCACGGCGCCCGGGACGCCCCGCGGGACACGGACACCCGCCCCCCCCCCGCCACCCCGCCGCGGGAGGACCGCCCGCCGGGGCTGCCCCGAGGGCCGCAGCCCCCCGGAAAGGTCACGCCGCGGCGGCGAGCCCCGCGCCCCCGCCGCGCCCCCGGCAGCGCGGCGCAGCGCCGGCAGGTGCCTGGCGGCTCCCCGCCGACCCGGGGAGGCCCCGCGGGGCGCAGCCGGCGGCCACCGGGCACCGCGTGGCGGCCCCGGCGGGCGGGGGGCCCCGGTGCCGCGCGGCGGCCCCCACAGGGCAGCCGGGGCGGCGGCGGGGCCGAGGCGGGCGGCGGGGCCGGCGCTCGGGAGCGGCGATCCGCGGGGCTCAACAGGCGGCGGAGTTTAGCGGCTCCCCGGGAGACGATCCCACCGCGCCGGGAGCGGGGCTGAGGGGGAAGGCGCCGCGGCCGAGCTACTTACCGGGGCTCCGGGGCTCCGCCGCCCGCATGCTGCCTCCGGGCGCCGCGCGAGAACCCGCTCCGCTCCCCGCCGACCGCCCGGCGGCTCCGCTCCGCTCCGCTCCCTCAGCCTCAGCCGCCGCCGCCGCCGCACGGGACCGCGCTCGGCGCGCGCCGCCGCCAGCCCGCCCCCGCCGGGGCCGCGCGCCGCGCCCCCCCCCGCCGCCAGCCCACCCCGCCGCCGCGCCGCCACCTGCCGCCCGCGGGCTCACCTGGGCTGGGCTGGGCCCCGGCTGCCGCGTTACGGCCCCGCAGCGAGGCGAGGCGCGGCGCTGCTCCCGGCCGAGCTCCGCTCCGCTCCGCTCCCCTCCGCTCCCCTCCCCTCCGCCGCGGCCTGCGCTGCGCTGCGCTGCCGCCCGCCCTGCCCGCCGAGTCGGCCCGCAGCCGGCGGGCAGGGCCCGCCCCGGCCAGGTGTGGGCGGGGGCGGGCGGGGGGCGGCCCGGCGGGGCGGGGGAGGGCGCGGCCGCGGCCCGGGGCGGGCGCTCGCGCGGCGCCGCCGGAAGGACCCGGCCTGGCAGCCGGGGGCCCCGCGCCGCCCCGCCGCCCTCCCCCGCCCGCGCGGGGGCAGCCGCCCGCGGGCCCGCGGGAGGGGGCCGGGACCGTGCCGTGCCGTGCCGTGCCGTGCCGTGCCGTGGAGGAGCGCCCCGCGCCCGCCCCCTCCGCTCGCAAGCCCGGGTCGCTGTGCCAGCTGGGTGTCGGTCAGACCCGAGGTGGCCCGGGGGCCGCCGGCGGGAGGTGCAACCGGTAGGTGCAAGGGGCGCCCGTCGGGAGGCAGACCGGAGCCCTCCCCACCCACCCGCGGCGTCTCCCCGTCTGTGGCGGCGGCGGCGGGTGAGCGCCACGCCGAGACCTGTTGCGATTTATGATCGGTGTGCCCGTGATGCGGCTGTCGGGAGCCGTTTCAGCCCATGCTGCTTCAGCTGCTTAGTGACTCCGGTCCTTCCTTCCCCGTCCCGCGCCCTGAACTAAGAAACAGCGAAACTGAGGGGGATTCGCTGCGGCCTTTTGAGATGGTGGCAGGGCGCAGGCAGCCGCTGCACCGATCGTGCGGGTGCTCTGTGGCTGCTTGCCCAGCCCTTCCTGGGCGCTGGGGTTGCGTCAGCGCGGGCAGCACCACCGCGCTTGCTGCCGTCCCCCTCCGCGGGCTGTGCGGGGGTCGCGCTGGCGTTTCCCACCGCATGGTCATTCTTTTCCCCTCTGTGGCCTCCAGGATTTCTCCTCGTGCGTGGTAACTGTGTTCCTTTCAGGATCTTTGGCCGTTGTCCTCTCATCTCCGTTCAGCCAGCGTGGTGGTAAGAGCCAAACAGTTCACAGAGGTTCTTCCTCTGCCCCAGTGTGGTTGCCTCAAGCGCTCTGAGGAGCTCTGGGCTTCACAGTCCTGAATGCGATGCCCGGTCCCTCACGTGTCACTCGCCTCTGCCCTAAACTGAGTACCTGAAGCCAGTCTTGCACCCCTGCCGCACAGCAGGAAGCTCTGGCACTGAAAGCCTTTGGTTCTGGGGATATTTTCCTTCCTACTCAATATCCAAATGTTGCTGCAAAACAGCCCTTCTGTGCATTACACAGCGAGGCCACAGAGCTCAGAGTAAGTGGTGCTGGCCGAGTGCCACACAGCACTGCCAAAGTGCCCATGGGCTCCGCTCTCCGTGTTAAAATTTGGATCTGCTTCAGGATGCTCTGGAGCGCAAGACTACAGGGAAGCCGGGAGATCCCTACTCCAGAGCAGGGATTCGCAGAGCCGCCAGAGCCGTTCCCCCGGCTCGCACAGCAGCCATGTTGGCAAGTTTAAGGTGGGTCACGTCAACCTGACCCCTGTTCATGTTATGTGGAAGTGACAGGTTTTTGAAGTTTGCTTGAAAAATTGAAGATTTGTGGCTTAATGGTCCTTTGCTAATCTTGCCAGATGCTTAAGAACTTTTGAGTGGAGACACTGAAATGTTGGGCCAATCTATGGGACAGATTTTTAAGATTTTTTTAGACACCTAAAGGTGCAGGTTACTAAACACCTTCACAAATCTGGATTCATGTGACTGACACAGAGCTGCCTCATAAACTTCTGATGCCCTGGAGCTTCTAGCCAAGACTTGCAGGTAAATGATTGTCCCATGGGTGTAAGCCATTAATCATCTGAATCATGAAACAAAGAATTTTCACATACAGCTACCACCCAAAACTCTGTATTATTCCCCCATGCACTCCATGCCTTCATGACGTAAAAACTTGGAAGGCTATGAATAGTGTGAGCCCCATAGGCACTGGTGCCTCGTGCTTCGCTGAATACAGGGTGGCCGGTTTGTCACCCCTTTACCTGGCTGAGGACTCTGCCGTCATGGGGAACTGCTCCTCAAAGCAAAGGCATCCACTTCAGCAGTTTGCTTAGTACAGGATACACTGGCATGTTGTCGCCAGAGCTGTATTCTGGAAGGAGGTGTACAAGAGTCCTAAAGCCCTGAGTGTGATCCACCAGTTTATATATAGCACCTTGTTGTTTCGTCTCAGTAGCTCGCATGGCTCCAGCCTGCCCAGCCATTTCAGCGGTAAGCTTTTTGGAAGGGAAAGTCTCGGTGTGTATTTGCAGCACCTGGCTTGGAGGTCACTGCTCCTGGTAGCTCTTCCTTCCCTTTGATCCAGCTCTTCAGAGCAAACGTACACACCCATATTCTTGTCATGCGTGCCACTTGATAGCCAGCTAGCATATAGATACTGTGGGATGGGTTTTGCTTGCCTTTAACATAATAAATTGGTATAAAATCAAAAGACCGGGATTCTGAATTTTTTAAGACTTGTCAGAACAACTTCCCTTCTCATTTCAGGTGTTGCTAAACTTGCTAGATGCTCTGGATTGAATCTATAAGCTGCAGAGCCTGTCAGAAGCTCGTTCTTTCTCCAACTGTTTTTTCTTTTTTGAGGGAGTATTCTTGCTGATGACTTTTTCTCACCTGATTTTATAGTAATTGTCTATTGCATTGTCAGGTCTCCTGGTCTGATTCACAAGTGCCTAGTGCAATGCTCAACTTGGTGCTCATGTGAGATAATACATCTCCATCTGTAGATCTGCTTGACAGCACAGCTTGAGGACCATATGGCCATGACTTGGACTGCCCACCATTTTTTCAATATTACCCCCAAGACTCTTCCATTTCCTTTGTAAGACAGGATTATTAGAATACTCTGTTTTGCTCCAAATAATAATTAAAAAAACAATCTGTGTTGTCCATTTCTGTTCTTCTCCAGCTGAAGTAAATGCAGCCTTGGAGAGACAGCCCTGACGCTTCCTCGTCCGCAGCACTAGGTTGTCTGGGCTGGGGAGTCTTTAAACTGAGGATAACAACTTACCCTTAATTTTGCTTTACTACAGCTTGTACTTGATTGAAGAAATAAAAGCTGGTGGTGTAATAAAAGCGCAGTCACAATGCTAAAGTGATATTTACTTCTGTTTCCTGGCCGAGGCCCGTAAGTTTTTGGTTCCTTGGGTACCTTTCTGTAAAGCAGGTACAAGTGTCTTTCCCGTTCTGCATCGTTTGTCTCAGCTGCCTGACCAGACCTGGTCAGGATATGTGCTCTCTCTTACTGCGGCTCTGCATAGTGCACAGTGAAGCTCCCCTCTTGATTGATGCCTTAGAGGTCCTACAAGGTACATAAACATGAGTAATAATTTTCATACTTCATTTACCTCCTTCTCCTCATAGTAAACTAGAAAGGTAAGTTCACTGGGGAAAAAAAACAACAAACAAACCAAAAAAAAAGCATCACCTGACAATTTGTTCCTTGTGTGTAAATATATTTTGGGCATTATTAAATGGGAAAAGCTTTCTGCTCCTGACTGAATACAATGTGATAGAGGAAGGCCCTGGGAATGCTGGTCACCGAGACTGAAACTGAAATGACCTCCTGCTTCTGCTAATGGCCAAAATCTGGACTACTAATGGCAATCGTCCTATGGAAGACTCTTCCCAAAATGCAATCGCTTGTTCAGAAAAGCAGACTGACAGATGAGTAATTATCCTTTGCAGCATGGTCTCCATGTGTTCAAGCCTCAGAGATATCAGGTCACTGTCCTTTTCTAACTCTAAATGAATGGTAATAGAAGGACTAAAATACATCATGTACATGTGAGTTAAAGCAAACAATATACAAAATACAGTGAGCTTGCTGCTGGAGTGGTCTCTGCTCCCCTCTGTGTTTCCTGCCAGAGTTTGCCTCTCCTGCATTTCTTTCCATACTTGTCAGGTCCCTGAGAAACTGTGTTTTTCTGGCTTCCATTGCGATGGCATCTGTGCTCAGCCAGTCCAAGAGTTGCGCTGGTGGTCTTCAGCTCCGATCCTTCATGGTTTGGCAGACCACAGGCTTTCAGGCTGCAAAATACAGGCTGTCAAAGAGATGGAGAGGAGCACTAATCACACTAGTATTTGAGCACTTGCTAAGCTGATATATTTATCCTCACAGGTAGGAAATTACTACTGTCCCCCTTTTAGAGGTGAAAACCAGATGGACGCAGAAGCTAATTGACTTAGCTAATGTCGCACAGGAGCCGGTGGCAGAGCAGTGAAATGAGATCAGCCGCTGGCCCCAGTGCCATGTGCCAGAGGACAGGTTGGCTCAAACGGTTTTGAAAGCCCGGTCTGTGCCCACGGGCTTTTATAGCCCTGTGGAAATGCAAAGCACGAGCTTTCAGAGCACGGCAACCCAGGGTGGAAAATTCAAAGCACAAGCTTTCAGCTCATGGCAACCTGGAAGGAAGGGATGGATCTGCACTCAGATCCAAGTCAGGCAGCGGCAGCAATACCAGTCTGGCCCACGTTTGCAAAGTGACCGGGCTTTTGTACTTGCTCTGGGGAAGAAGCCTTTTTTTTTCCTGACAACTGTTGAGAAGTGATTCCTGATATTGGATCAAAGCTCTCGGCTGGTTTCAGCCTTGTCAGAAATCCATCTGGGGGCTGAGACCTCCCCTCCTCGCTTTCACACCAGTGAAAGCAGGAGCTTCTGGAAACAAAATTTCAGCCCAATCCTTCTTTTTTATTCATATTAATTTTTAGTCCTGTTTCCTTTTATATTTAGTTTTCAGAATATGTTGAAAGCATTTTAAAAGAAGCTGTGAAACAGTTAAGAAAATACTGGAGACTGTGTTCAGAGACCTTAAAAGCAATTCTGTTTTAAAACTTCAGGTTGTGTTGTAAGTAGGAGATGAGGAGTGCCACTACCACAGCTCATGTGTACGAGAGTGGGTTTTGATTAAATGCTTGTCCTTATAAGCATTGAGATGGGAAAGGGAGTGGCGTTGCCTTATCCTTGCAGCAAATTTATAGACCTTGTTAGCGAGGTTAAACTTTTGTGCTGACTAAACTTTTCCACACCCTCTTTCTGCAATAAAAATCCACCTCAAATTTTCAGCTCGCAACCAAGTAGCAGATGAAGTAATGCCGAATGTTTCCCATTAAAGCAAGGCAAGTATCCCAAAATACTCTTCCCCAGCACCAAAAATGATTCTGCCCAAACAGCTGCTCCTCCCTCAGAGAACTCCGCCTCTTACCAGCTTTTAATATTTTCTAGGATTGCAAAGCTAGTGCTTTTCTTTGACAGTATCATCGACTGATTGCGGGATGGATTCTGCCCTCGGTTCTGCGCGCAGCAGCACCCTCTGACAACAGCCACCCAAGATAAAAAGGTGATTCAGAGAGCAGAGACAGTAAGTGTAACTGGGAGAAGGATTACCCTGACCGCGGCTCTGCTGCGACAGAAGACAGGCAAACGGGACAAATATATTGGATTGACGTTTATATACCCAAAGGAGCTGACACGATTGCTGTTTATCAAATTTTCTTTTTAACTTAGAAGATCGGATCTGAAATTTTCAAGGTGCAATAAATGGGGAGTCCCGTATTCTTACCTCAGTGTTCGAGAGCTTTAGTCCTGAAAAGGTGATAGGAATAAAGTATTGGCCCCACAGCAGATAATCTCAGCCTTTTGCGTGCGAATGGCAAGAGTGGCCTCAGAAGTGTCCCAGGAGCCCTCGGGCACAGCACGGTTACTATAGCTCTGCTCTGCAGCTGAAGTCTGCAAAGAAATCAAGCAGAAGAATTTGGGCACGCCGGTCTTCTACAGCAATGGCACAGAGGAGGGGCTCGGGGCCTGCCCAGCTTTGTATGCGAAAGCTGGGATCTCCTGGTTGAAGTATTACTGGCACCAGAGCTGGCCTGGAGTGCAACAGGCAGCCGTGAACTTGGCAGAAGTAGAATTTCATGGCTGAATGGTACTTATTCCTCTTACAGCCCACAGTGAACTTTCCCAGTGTGAAGCTCAGCATCCGAGCTCTGTGCAGAGACCAGGTTGCAGTGGCCGGTCCGGGTGAACGGCATGGGAATGCCAGAGTGCTGGGGAAGGCGGCAGCGCTGTAAAGTGGGACCGTGCTGTGATGAACGCCCGTGGTGGTGGGTACGCGCCTGGTGCAGCAGTCCTCCTCTGGTCTGTGAGACCAGTCCTCGCAGCGCTCACAGGGCAGGATTCGCACCCGGGAAGAGGCCAGAATGAGGATATATGACGCTTAATCTCATAAGCTTGAACAGGACTTAAATGCTTCCCAGAATTTTGCTACCCTATTGCGGGATGTGCATGTGTTATAGAAGTAAACTGAAGCCATCTCCTAATGATTTTCTTTTCCTTTAATTCATTCCTTCTGCCACAACCCCCAGAAAAGAAAGAACCCAGCAGGAACCAGCTGTCTTGACAGGTCATTTAAAACTGCTTTTGTAAAAATAGATTTGTATTTTATGGCTTAATATTTTAGAGGCTGGCGACTGGTTAAACTTCTTTCAGCACCAGCACCTCTTGCTTTGGGCTCCAGCCTTCAAATAAGTCACCGGTTGTCATGATTTACTCAGTAGAGTATGGGACAAGTGCAAGATTTTGACAAGAAAAGATATTTGGGTGTTATCTGAGGAGACATGGGGAAAGTCACTTAGCTCAGTGTTTATACAGAATGGCTTTCTTGTTTCAGAGGTCACCTCTGTTGGAATAACAGGTGCGGGCTTCAGACATCAGCTGCAAGGGCTGTTTCGTGCATCAGGGAGGTTATAGTTTTTCCTATTAAAGATGGTCGGAATTTCAGGGAATAAATTTTGTTTAAATTTAACTAACCTTTCCATTGGGATTCTAGCAGAAAGGAGCAGCCCATCAGCATAACAATTGCTTTTGTGGTGATAATACCAGCGTCTTTTCTAAACGCTGTTCCCATTAAGACGTTCAGAGCAATGGATGTGGAAACCTGTTCCTGAAAATGTGTCCCAACTTTCAAGACAACTGTCTGCAAGTTTAAGTAAGAGCAATAGAGTGGGTGAGGAACAGGCTATAAACATGGTAGAGACTTTGTTCAAATTTGGGAATAAAGGGTTTCTGCAGTGCTGTTCAAAGTGTGGGAGAGTTGGCTCCAGTAGTCACTCTGCAAATATTACAGAGTGGTGTTTGTCTTTGTTTTTAAAAGCACCTTGAGATGGCATTTCTCCAAAACTGAAGGGTTAGGCATGTTCAGCAAGTGAAATGGGTGGGCTGGGCATTCCTGACTGCCCCTTCCTGCACCACAGGCCCTACGGAGAGCTGCAAGGCTTCCTCCTCAGCCCTCCTCTAAACCAAGCCTCGCCTTTTCCCTTCTGCTGACCCTTGTCCCAGCAGCTCTCCGGGCTTGTCTGTGTCCTCCTTCTCTCTCCAGCCCTGTTCCCTCCTGCACACACATACGCACGCACGTGTACACACACACGTACACACACAGAGGCACACACACGCACAAAGCCCCTAAAGCGCTCTCCTGCTGAGCACTGGCAGGGCTGGGTCGCCGCCCTGGGGACTGGCCATCCTCTCCATATCTCCAAGCTCTCCTTGCTCCAAGCCAAACTTCAAAACAGAGGTACTGAACTCCCCCTCACTTTTATTTCTCTACCCCACATTTTCCCACCTGCAAGTCTTTTCAACAGCTTTAGCATGTCACTTGCCAAATTTTCTTTATATAGTTTCTTGGCCCGGGCTCATGGCTGTAGTATCTGAGCACCTTTCAGTCATGCATGAAGTGATGTGACTCATGTCAGGCTTGGGTGATTTGTTCTCTCTCCCCATTCTCTCCCAAGAAGGAGGGCTGTGCCTGCTGTGCTGGAGTCTTTGTTTTGTTTGGGTAAAGTTTCTGTTTGTGAGATTTTCCTGTGACCGAGAGGCTGGGGGTGTCACCCACAATCCTCATTCTTTCATCCCTTCAATGTTCTCTGCTGACATGTTGAAGATTTTCACAATTTTTTTGTTATCTCTGCGCTACATTCCTCTGATACCAAGAATATTTGGCGTTGTCATATTTAATGACTAAAACCATCCAGCAGTATTCTGCTTTCTGGTTTTGGGTGTAAGTCAGCCTTTAACTGTTAGAGGTCAAGCTAGGAACGTGCTGAGAACAGAGCAGTCCACACGTGTCCCATCAGTTTTCACACTTTCTTCTGCATGAAATGCTGCTGGTCATGGCAGGACATGGGGCTACACAGATGGCTGGGCTGGGCTGGGCTGGGCTGGGCTGAACAGTTCTGTATTCCTGTTTCCCCAAAATCTTTGCTGATGCTGTGCAAAGTGCCCCCCCCAAATTCACAAAACCAGGAAAATAATAATCCTATTTTTTTTCCTCCTTTTCATTCCGTGGGATATTAGCAGGAAGTTAGCTTCTTGAAGGTGGTTTTTTTTTCTCTCATTTATACTTTTTATTTTTAATTACAGTAAGAACTCCACTGTAGAAAAGACATTGAAAGAAAATAGTGTGGTCATCGGACTCATATTTGGTTTAAATGATGGACTCGGTTTCTGTTTTCCCTATCCTCCAGCTGGTTCTGAGTGGAAAAGAAAAGGTGCAATTGAGTTCAGGAGGAGAGGTGTAGTAAAACAGGTGATTTTTGAAAAGCAAGTAAGGAACCCTAAATTCTTAATTCAAATTGGTGATCAAGAAACAAAACTGCCACTCAAAATCTCACTCTCATAAGGTACAAAATAATCTGTAAAAAAGTTGTACAAGTAAGTTCCCTTGGGCATTCCTGTGGTGCGCCGTAGCATCATATAGTGTCTTAGGAATTGGTTTAGAGCAATCGAAACTGTTAAAAATGGAACTGCAAAGAAGGGGAGACAAGCAAGCTTCAGCTGCTGTCTGAAGTGGGTTTGTCGCAGGCAGCCGGGAGGAAGATGAGCCCATTCTCTTCCATGCCTCCTCCCACCCACTGCCACCTTCCCCAGCATCTGGGGCAGATCAGCGTTGCCACCGAGACAAGCCTCTCCCCGTTTTCCTGATGAGGGGGATCTCCATGCATAGCCAGGCAGACCCAGTATTTTAAGACCTGACCTTCACATACAGTTGAATCCAGAAAAAGCTGGTGCCGCCACCAAAAGAAGCATCCACATCATCTTATCCTACCTGATACCACATTTTCCATTGCATTAGCAGAAGCGGCTGCAGTATGAATTAAATTGGGGGACAGTTCTGGATTAAAACTAAGCTGGCAAAAAAAAAGGCAAGTTTTAGTCTCAATGCATTTTCCCTCACAGCCTTGCATATGCTGGCACCAGCACAAGGTGAAGGTGTGCAAGGGCTGGGCTGAAGAGCCGTGGCGGTGGGAAGGCAGGGCTGCTCTCCATGGCTGGGCTCCTTTATGCTTTTGCTGTTGGACAACTGACATTTCTTTCTGCAGCAGTGATAGTTTATGCTGGCCTAAATTATATGTAAAATTACAGCCTAATGTAAAGGGTATTGCTTTGCGCCTGCTTTGAATTTAAAAGGTTTGCTTAGGTAAAAACGTATATCAATGCTTCCAGCTGTAGGACCGAAAGTGCTGCATGCTTTGGTTGCTACGTTCTGCGCTGGCCGTGTAAAGCAGCTGTAAATTCAGGTACCTGCTTTGCATTACCATTGGGGCACGGCACAGCCAGCACTGGGGTGAATCGGGGATATACTTCATCTTTTTATACGTTGCATCAGAGAGACAAAAGGAGAGAGAACCTCTGTGCCAGGGAGCGATTCATCTCCACCCTCCGGTTTTCCCATCTCTGAGCAGGGAGGCAGCCCCTCACGGTAGCAACAGTTGCAATCCCCCCATCCCAACCCTGGCAACAAACACCCTCTTCTACTCCTGTTTCCTCTCCAAGCCTCTATCCCAATTCCCCAGCAGGATGCAGAGCCTGAGCCTTCCCCTCCGCAGCAGGCTGAAGGCACTGACAGACGCTGGAGGGGAACAGGAGGGACAAGGGAGCTACTTGATGGTGAGCAGGAGGCTGTAGGGAAAAAGGGGACACCGACAGCACTTGGGAAAGGCTGGGCTGGAGTAAGGTCCCTTACCCAAGGGACATGAGCTGAGGATGGAGAAGGAAGCAGGAGAAGGTCACAGGGATACAGAAGTTGGCAGCTCTGCCCCCAGAACCTCCCTCAAGGTGGTCGCATTGAGCCTCCAGCCTGCTGCTCGTAGCGTTCGCCCCATCCCACTGCCCGCTCCAGCCTCCTGCTCCAGCGGGGAGTTTCCCTAAGCCCAGCTGCCCTCTCCCAGCCATCGGCAACACTGCCATGCCTTTGGCGGGCTCCAGCTTCGAGCGATTTATCACCTCCTTTTGGAACCTGTTTACTCTACTGCTGTTAAAAATGGGCATCTTAATTTCTAGTCTGAATTTGTCCAGTTTCATCTTTATTAGCTTTTATTATGCTGCTCTAATCTGCTAGAGAGCCCTTTAATATTGAAAGGCTGGAGACAGCCAGAATCCTCGCAAGAGCTGGGTTCTTGTTCCAGGAATTGCAGCATATGCTTCTTGCAGAAAAGCTTTCCATTTTTTCAGTGTTCCTTCTATAAAAACATCCAAATGCAAGTTTATATCTGAGCACCACTTTTTTCTGAGGGGCAGAGTCGTGCTGCTGAAACTTGAGTGTCTGCCTAGAACTTTCTCCAGGGGCAGGGATTTTAGCAGAGGTTTCTGTATTGTCCAAACTAGGCAAACAGAGGTTGGAGCTCAAACCTCAGCTCTGAAGCCAGGAGGTAGGTGTCCAGGCTGGAACAGATGTCTAGAAACATCAGTTTGTTAGTGAGGAGTTCAGACGATGCTGCAGAGCGCATGAGCAGTGCTGCAGTGTGTCCCCACGCTGTCCCTTCCCATGTGTCACCGTGAGACCCTGCCAGGTGAGGAAGGCTTTGAGGAAAGGCTTGCCACGGAGGTGACATCCCTCATAGTCTTCTTGGGGTGCCTCCTCATCCAGCTCGTCACTCACATCTTATTTATGTTTCCCTAGTGCATGACCAGACGTGCTGTGAGACGCGGTATGAAAATGCTATAAAGTAAAGAAGAGTTTTTACTGCATCGGCTTAAAGACTGCATCAGTCTTTCAAATGGCATTTAGTATTGCCACTTTGACTCTATAGATAGAGCTTTGTCACGCTGCCATCATAAACTTCAACTTACAGCTTTGACCACGAGGCTGCGCGTGGCAATGACAGCCCAGCCAAGAAGGACGGAATCCCTTCCCAAGCTGAAGATACATAACCCCTCGGAAAATAATTTGTATGTGGAAAAAACACACATTAGTGGGATTTGTTGTTGGTATAACCCGAGAACGGTTTTAATTAAACAATAAATCTAAGAAGCAATTAGGCAAAAAGGGGTTGAGGCAGAACTGGTATTTTGAGAGAAAGCTGAGATACTGCAGTTTAAAAATCAGCCGGGCTGCATGTTCAGCGAGTATCTGCTACAGCACCTGTGGAAAAGCCACAGTGTGGTGTTGCATAAATAGATGCCTATCAGGTGAGAAGCTCCATGGGTAGACATGTAATTATACAACTTTAAAAAAAAGCATAATATTTATACTGCAGCCTGGATTGGCTTCAATCATGTGCATAATAAATTTATTTGAAAACATCCTAATTATGTGTTTACCTGACAGAAGGAGCCATTACAATCACCCTGGCACGTAAACCCATTTTATAAATCTGCCTGCTTTTGCCTTTACCCAAGAGACCTACACCAACTGCGCATTTATGATTATTTATATAAATCTGTGAAATATATAAATAATAGTATTCTTAAAGGATATCATCAAAACATTCTGGACTTCTTTTTCTCTTCATTCTAGATTGTTGGGTTTTTTCTCAGAGCTTTTCCAAGCAGGGACGTTGCATTTTATATGCAGGGAAAAAAATGCATTCTTAACACTCTGGAAATAATAACAAACTCCTTGAAAGATTTAAATTAGTTTGTTCCCTGAATTAAATGTCCCATCTGCTTCCCTTCCCTCCCCAAGCCTCTTCTCGCCACCCCCTGGTGCGTGTGCACATGGGTTTGGTTTGGTTTTTTTTTTTTTTGAGTTGCTTCTGAATTCCAGCAAATGCACAGCTATTTCAGCCTGCTGGGGTTGTTCCCTGGAAATCAGGTTGAGGGTTTGTGCTGGGTGTTGAGCACGGACCCGGTACCTGCTGGCCAGGGGAAGGGCCCGGCTGTGCCCGCTGCCCTAGCCCGGGGTGGCACGCACACTCGCTGCTGGGCTCTGCCGGGGGGCTCGACCTGTGCAGCCGGAGGGGGTGTAACAGGGCCACTCCTGGCTGCTGGAGTTAGAGAAACACTGGGGGGGGGGGAGGTGTTTGCGTGGTTTTTTTAAACTAAGACCACTGGAGCATTTGGGAGGAAGGCAAACAAATATTAAGAATCCTAACATGTGCAAACAGTTGCAAGGGGGAAGGGAAGTGAGTCTGGGGCTCGGCGACCTTGGTAATGTCTTTCTAAATAATGTGCTTGTCTAATGTACTCACAAAGCTAAAGTAAATTCTCATTTAAGGCTGACTCCATCCTATACTCACAGGGCTCGGTCTCTGTCTCTGTCTCTCCCCCACTCACTCTCTCTCTTTTTTCCCTCTTTTTAGAGGGAATACTCCAGTCATATTAAAGAATGGCCTGGCAGCCTTAACTGCACATCATCTTCTCCCTCATTAGAGACGAAATAGAACATGTAAATATTTTCAAACATGATGTTTTGTTGAATCTTTTTCTGTAACTCATCCTAATCATTAGCTTGCATTTTAGACATTTATAATGAAAATGTATTCATTTAGATTTTCCCTTCCTTTTGGGAAACATCTTATTTTAAAATTAAAAAAACAAAAGGGGAGACATGGTTCTCCTTGCTGGTTGCATGTCCTGCCAGCCTGATTACACAATCTGTTATAATTACGCTGAGCTCTGCAGACCTTTGGGGAGCCATGTTATACAGTAGAATGACTGCTAATTGCTAGGGGTAAAACCTTGGGCCCCTCAAAGTCAATAGCAAAATTTCTACTAATTTCATAGAGAATATTTCTGAGACCATCTTCAGAATGAACATCGATATTATTTAATGTACTAACTTAACTGAAAGGAAAACCAAATCTATCATTAATATTATATAGAGGCTAATAAACTCAATTTCTTGAACACTTAAGTTACCTGAAATTTTAAAATCTTTAGGTCATCAGTATTAAGGAAAACAGAACTTCTTAATTTAAACTGACTGAGCTATTTCCTTCTAATACAATTTGTTATGCCTCTGCAAAATTTATGACGGAAAGCTGTATGACATGTCTGTGGTTTTTTTATGCCCAGGCAAAATGCAAAATGCCAGGATGGTTTTGCTGAAAGGTTTAAAAATGTCATCTAAGCTAGGATTCAAGATCCAGCAGAATTTGGGTAAGGTTATTATGAGCAACTTAAAGGGGGTGACTGAGATGTAAGATGTATTTCAGTCATAATAGCTGTCTTCCCTTGCCATAGCGTGAAGGGTGGCACCGCACGTTGGGGATGTTGGGGATAGGCGGCTGGTGCCCAGCTCCCACCTCCTCAGAGAGCTGCGGTCCGTCCCCACCTCCTCCAGCATCTCCTAGCCATGGCCTTCTGCCTCCATCCCACTGCTTAGCTCCTGTGCGGATGCACTTCGATGTGTGCTGTATCCCTTCCGTGTGGCCTCCCTACGTCTAAATTCACCCTTCCCCAAACCAATTTCCAGAACTAACTGATGAATTTCCTGAACTATATATACAATTTTTTAATAAGGTAGGGAGAATTTGAGAGAGGAATTGAAAATCAGAGCTATGGTCAGAAGTGGGAGAAAGCTCTCGCCAGTACTGACTCATTTGCATCCTTTCTTCTGTTTCATATTTATTTCAAATTATCATTTCAGTTAGAGTTGAGCAGTATTTTTTGTTGCCAGAAGATAATCGCAAGCCAAACAAGTTTAAGAATCAGCATAGAAGAACCCGAAATCCTGACTAATCTTCATCATTTTTTAAAAGGAGAATCAGTCAGGATGAAACTAGAAAGCTATGCCTAACATAATTAATTTTTAAACCCCTTTTTTTGGTAAGTGTATTTGGAATGAAAACAATCCTAACAGTAATATTGGTCTATTACTAGAAATGATGAAATTGTAAAAGCACAATTTTTTATAAATCCTCATCCTCTGTCTTCAGAAGAAAAGATAGATGACATTGTCCTGTTAAATGATGGTGAGACATAATTAACTCTCGTTGATCATGGAAGGCAATGCATAGCACCATTTTTAAACCAGTAGCTTAGATAATTTGCATCTGAGAATTTTGTAGGAGCCAGCCAGGAAGCTGTCCAGATGATTACTGTTGGTTTTCAAGAAGTTTTGGAACTAAGAAAAGTTCAGGGATCTGTTAAAAAACTAATATTGTTTGAGTATTTAAGAAGATACACAGTTGCAGACACTTCGTCTTGACAACTAGCCACAGCAAAAGAATGAAGTGACTGATACAGCACGTTGGTGAAGAATTAAAACTGGCAAATATAACTCATCCTCATTGAATTTATGCAAAATACCAAGCTAAGCTGATATATTTTTGAGTAGCTGACAAGTTCAATTAAAAAAAGTAATAGTCTATTAATACCATCTACAGCTAGACTTCTAATTGCCTGATACCAAACATGCTCCTTAATAAATTAGAAACATGCAAGCAAACATGCTAAAGATTAAATAAATCAGAGGGTGGCTCCTCGACAGTTTTGACACAGGTTTGGCAGTGTAATGGTAAATGAGGAATGCTCACAGGAGGAGATATGACTAAAGAGCCCGAAGCAATCAGTTACTGGCCATGCACATTTTGAAAGTTTTAGCAGTGAAGAAAAAAGAAAATATAAATTGTTAATCATTAGTTTGTCGATGGTACAAAAATTGTGGACATACTGGAATGCGGAAAGCCCTGATACTAGATGAAAGAAGACAGTCTGCACCCAAGACTTGTCTTGGCAAAGTGCCTTCTTCACAGTATGCCCTAAAATAGCATTTGCATTCTCCATCAAAGGCTTAGAATATACCAGAAACCATAAGCTTACACTTAATACTTTTTATAATACGCATGCAGAATGTTATACAGTTTATAGAAACCTAAGAACGTGTATTCAGTCACTCGGGCCAGAGAGGAATTAGCTAGAGCTGCAACACATCGGCACTTTTCGGTTTCTAAAAGAAAATTTGCAACCACAGGATTGTGTTTCATAGCCACAAATGTGCCTATCCTTCATGAATTTGTCTAATCCCATTCTAAGCCCATTTATACTCTGCAGTATCTTGTGGCAATGAATTCCACAATTTTATATATATGTGTGTGTATATATATATATATATCTATCTCGTGCAGAAAAGTACTTCCTTTTGTTGGTTTTACACCTGTGACCCATTTCATCTGGGAGCTTGCCAGTTCCTGTGTAGTGAGAAAGAGCGAGTAGTTCATCTTGGATCACTTTCTCTATATAATTTCTGATTTTATAGACTTCTATGGAATCTCCTCAGCTCTGTCTTTTATGGGATGTATAATCCTAATCTTTCCTTGCACAGGCGTTGTTCCACGACTTGCTGCCCTCACAGGCCCCAAGAAAGTTATGGGGGATCACATGGAGACTAAGCAGGGGACAACAGCGGGTGCCTTCCTGGTCTATGGACTATGATAAAATTTTCTTTCATTAATCTGCTTGATTGCTTCTTGAACGCTGTGATCCTTCATCATGCTCAGCATCTTCTGGCAGCAAAGTTCCTCAGCTCGTTTCCTTCTCCTCTGAAGGGGTATCTCCTCCAGTTGATGTTGAACCTCCATCTGGTCGCTTTGCTCAGGCCCCCAACTTCTTCTCTTGAAAGAGGCATTGGACAGTAAATCCCCATTCAGCTTTTCCAGACTGTTCAGGATTTTATAAACATCCCGCACAGTTGGGTCAGTTCAGGTTAGGAGTCCTCATCTGTTCAGCCATTCCTGTATCCCGGTGTACTTGGGGATTTGAACTGCCCTTGGTACTCTGCTCCCCTCTTCTCCAGCTCTGCTCTCTCCTTTTCTAGGTGGGGAACCAGATCTGCACCCAGCACCCATGGTGCATGGGTTTTATGCTGACTTGATGCTGTTTGCTGCTTTGGTCTGTATTCCTTCCTGAATTATTCTACTTGCTTTTCTGATCTCTGCTAAACACAGATGACATTTCCAGGCATTTCTCTGTGATAACCTTGAAATCTTTTCTCTGTGTGGTAACAGTGAACTCACAGACCAACATGTGTGCTTGAAGTTAGATTTGTGTATTCTCATTACAGCACTTTGCAGATATCTACATTGATTTCAATGACATTTTATTGTCCAGTCAATCTCAATTGTAAGATCCTTCTAATCTCGTCACGTTAAGTTCTTGTTCTTTAACCTTGAATAACTACTGCCAACAAATTTTGTCACTTCACTGTTCAACCTCTTTCTTTTCCAAATGTCTGGTGACTATGTTGATAGCATAGGTTTTCGTACCTCTTCCAATCCATTGGCATGATCCTGAAGTAGGGAGGGAAGGGAGATGAAGAAAAAAGAAGGAACCAGTACTGGGTGCAGTATTCAAGACATGGCTGTAAGGTGGATTTAGAGAGCAACAGTGATTTCATCTGTTCTGTTCTCCACTCTTTCCTGAATAATTCCTTAGATTTACTTTTTAGACTGGTGCTGAGTGTGAGGTGTTGTTTGCAGAGAGCCTTCTGCAGTGACTCCACAGCCCCTTTCATAGTACTAACAGCTCATTTAGGGCCCAGGGTTTTATATGTAGAGGTAAGGTTACTTTTTTCCCCTGTGTATTATTTTGCAGCTACAAACACTGAATTTCATTTTAAAACTCACTGACTCAATATTATGAGATCACCCTCCACTCTTTGCAATCAGCTTTAGTTGTGTTTAGCTTCATTTCAGGAACCTGAATAATCTTGTATCATCTTCAGGCTGTGTCATCTCACTACTCACCCTCTGCTTCCAGACTCCTTCAAAGATGCCTTGAGAAACCTGTGTGCCGCGAAGGAGCGAGGGAACCCAGCAAATGGTGTTTGCCAGCCCGCCGAGGGTAAGTGGGTGGTGAAGGAGGAAAGCGAGCACTTGTGTTGCCAGTTTCCTGCTTTGGGGAAGAAGGTCCCTCCAACTGGCATGAACCATCGCGCTGCCTGCCAGGAGTGGCGGCTGTTACCCCACAGCTACCCTTCCAGGCGTCGCAGGTGATGAACAGCAAAGAGTCATTTACTAAGCAATCCAGACTGCGGCATATAACACAGGAGCAGGCAAACAATATCTCTTCCAGTATGAGCAATAGTAAACTCATTTATCTAAAAGCAAAGAAGGAGGGCTGCAAGTAGGGAATGAGGACTTTGGAAGCGGTGAATCTAAGAAGGACTCATGGGGCTTGGCAGGGAATCACTTGCAGATGACCTGACAGCATGGTTCGGGGCCAAAAGAGCTGGTGAAAATCTGGGCTGTAGAAATAGAGTGCCCAAGTGCTGGCCAGGAGATCCCATTGCCTCTGTGCTCGGCTGTGGTGTGACCTCTTTATTATTATATATAATAATATCTTCATAGCTATATTATATAAAGCTTAATTTATTAATACATATTATATAAAGCTTTATTATTTCCCTTGATATAATTATTCCTTTCGATCCAATTTCATAGCCGCTAGAGGATGGGCTCACCTAAATCTCAGCTATTGTCATACCTAAGAAGTTAATTGAGGCTGGTGAAATGGGGGAAATGGGATGCCAGCAGGGTGAACGACGAGCAACAGTAAACTACAGCCCACTGATTGTATGGAGTTTCCAGCAGGTTGCCACAGGGCTAATACTTAGGCAGAGTATTAATTAACTTCTATAGTAATGATCTGCAATGGAGTATGAATAGCACACTGTGTGCATGCACATCATCCCAAAGGTGGAAGTGTTGTACGCACCAGTGAGGAAAGATAAGTAACACAAAATAATACAAACTCAGCAATACGGGCAGGAGCTACCACAGTACGTGAGCTACACCCTGGTAAGACACAAGTATTTTGGGGGGAGTCATTCAGATCATGGGGAAATGGAGTCCTGTGTTTCATTCACTCCTGTTCAGTGTTTCAAAGATGAATATATTCTGCTTGGTCAAGAGCTCGTGGTTTTAAGGTAAATGTCTGCAGGGTCAGGGTTCCTGCGGAGGAACCTGGATATCTCGGGAGTCCCCCTTGGCACCTTTCTGCATATTTGAGCACCAACATTTAAAAACCTACTGTATGAACCTGTTGTGTTGGTACAGTCTCACTTTCCAGGGTCATGACCAAAGGAGGACAAACTGTTGAGTTGTGAGTCTGTGAAGTCTGTGGAGCCCAATGTGGGACGCTGTTTGGTTTGGATGATGTGATAGGACATAAACAGGAATTCTGGGCTGAAATCTAATGGAAGAAACTTAAATTAATCATAACAAAATGTTCCCCACGGTGATATTCGTACAGTGAGGGACACATCCTCAACACCAATGGTGGAAAGGAAAGCATGCCTTTGGGAGCACCTTGCAGGGAATCGTGTCCACCGGGGAAGAGTCAGGTTGGTCACCAAAGAGCTTTAAATTGGGCCTGTGCCCGTGAGCGCTTGCTGGCACCTGCCGAGGTGTCCCCTGAGGTCAACCCAGGGTTGTCTCAGGCTCCAACCAAAAATCCTCCATGGGGGTTTGCAGATGTTACCTTCCGAAATGCCTCTTCACCACTGTGTGGCAGCACTGGATACTGGATTTGTCCTCACCTACCTCCTAGCCGGCACATGCTCTGGATTTATGGAAGTGGTAGTAGGGCCCAGCCCTCCAAGGAGCTGCCCTGAGGCGGCCATGGGGATGGGCGGCAACGCCTGGCAGGTCTTGCTGGAGTCCCCCTCCTGCCTTCTGCCCCAGATGGAGTGGGGAGGTACCCTGTGTGGCCAGCATCCACCCCGGCAGGTGGATGAGGAGAGGCCGCCCTGCAAATGAGGCACTAACCCAAGTGCATGTCCCAGTGGGAGCGTGGAGCCCTGCTCCACTGCTGCCTCGGGATGCGACAGGAGACAGTCCCCGCTCCAGGGCCACCAGCAGAGCTTCTCACCACAGCAAACGCACAACTCTCCAGCTCACAGCATGTCTCTGCTCTGTCAGGTATTATTTTGTTGGTGAGCCAGAGCTTCAAACTTCTTTCTGACTTGTATCTGCCAGCAACTAGCACTGCGTGAGGAGCAGGCTCGTGGGCTGCTCCTCGCTGCCATCCCGCCTTCTGCGTCGCGCCAGCCTCGTGTGCCACGGGGAGCTGAGTGCCCTGCCCGGGGACGCTCACATCTTACATCCAGCCTCAGCTTTTCCTCCTTAACTTCAGGCTCCTTGTCCTGCCATCTTCTGAGACTGTGAATTAATTCCCTTCCTTCATTTATATTGTTACCTGGAAGGTATTTATAGAGCAAGACTGCATCCCCTCTGACTCTTCGCACTGCTAATTTATAAAACGTTGGTTCCTTCAGTCTTTCATAACCATGTGCTTTAATCCTGGCATCGTTCCTATTACTTACCTGTTACCTATATTTCTCAAAATGGAGGGACATTTTTCATATTTTAAACATGGAACAACTTGCATTTGGGCAAGCAGACACACACTATGACATGCTGCCCGCACCTCTGCTGCTCAGGTCCTTCTCCCCATGGGGAGGCGGGAGAGAAGAGCCTGGTGCGAGAGGGCTCTGTCCCTGGGGCTGGCGCAGAGCTGGCAGGTGCTCAGATGTGGTTGTGACAGAAGAACAGGGTGAGGGACCACGCCGGCAGTGTTGCCGGCACTGCCAAAGGGTGAGGCTGGAGCAGGCACTCGCACGGCAGCTGCTCTACACCACTCTTCCCGGCCCTCCATGCTGAATGGCGTCAGCTCTGTTCAGGGCTGTTAAACTCCAAGATTATATGATATTAGCTTGGCTCTCACCCATTAGCCTTGATCTGACTGCCTTCCAGCTACCCGAGCTATTCCTCTTTCTCTCCGAGGTTCCAGACTGCTGATTGTCAGTGCTGGGTCTTATCTTGTTGCATTCAGCCTATGGCTGTAATGTTCCCAGGTGGATTTGGATGCATCCCAGGCCGTGCTCGGTGCCCACTGGTGACGCTGATATGAACGGTGTTACCTCATTCCCTGTTTAATGAAACTTTAAATGCAAGCGCTGGTCCTGTCTCCTGTGGTAACGTCACTAAAATTGTTCCCAATTTTGAAGTTTAATTTTTATGGTTACTATCTGAGTCTGTGACTCATCAACCAATTTCTAGCCCACACCAAATTCTTTAAATCTATAGGGTTTTCATTCAGTTTTTAAGAAAACTTAGTTATAGCACTACAAGAATGACTGGGAGAGGACCGGCCACACAGGAGATGGAGAAAGCGGGCTGCATAATGAGGACGATCTGTTCAAAAAGGGAAGAAAAGTAGTTGTAACACATAGGGACAGAGTGGGTTAGAGGCAGTGCAGTCCCACCTCCACACATGCTGAATGTCCCTCTGGGCTGAAGAGAGCATGCGGTTGGGTGCCTGGCAGCCGCTGACTGCAAAGCAGCTCTGATTACTGCAGAGGTCCCAAAACCACAAGCTGCTTGTAAGGCTCAAGGTGCATCCCACATCGGCTTCCTCATTACCACATCTTCCTGCACTCAGCTCGCAAGCTCTCTGTGATTCATCTCTGGTGTGAGCGGAGTACAGGGAGGAGCTGGGTGAAGGGGAGTTTTCCCCATCCTCAAGAAACTTCATACCACTGATTCCCCCCACCTTTTGCTCCCCAGATCACACCAGCTCTCTCATATCTTAGTCCTTTCCCAAAACAAGAAGAAGCTGGGGAGGAGGGCAATGTATCTGCTTCCCGGCGAGGCAGAGAGATGCACGGCAGCTCAGCAGGTTATCTGAGAACGGAGGTTATTGAAATTCTTATTTTCCAGGGACTGCACTTAAAAAAGCTGTGGGTTATTTGAGGTGCTGGAGTTTGAAGATAAGATGTAGAGTTAGCTTTCCCTCCCCACTGACATCCAGTTCCCTTTGGATTTTGGAAAAAAAGGCTTCATGTGCAAAAGCAAGGTGGACGGCAAACACACCCGCTCCTGACATCTGGGAAGGCTGTGTATGCAGGCAAGCAATGCGTACTGCAGGCAGGCTGTCTTGCCTCCCAGCTCCCGGCAGTTTTGTGGAGCCCTGGCAGAGGCAGAGGCTGGGTAAGGCTGTAACAAGGAGAAGCAGGAAAGGAGGAGACGGAGGCATGAGAAAAAAAGCCCAGTTTGAAACCCTCCTGCCAGAGAGCTGTGGGCAGGTGGGCAGCAGATTCCTGCCCAGTCTTCTCAACCTTTTTTTTGTAATGAGATGCACATTTGGCCTTTCCCAGGGCCCAGATAACTCCTGCGATGAAGGGAAGATTATTTTTCAAGATTGTCTTCAGAGATTTCTTTTAAAATTCTCAGGCGCACTGTGTCTGGACCTGCAGATTTACAATATGTAGGTTGAGTTTTGTCAGATACTCTTTTACCATCTCTGTGTTTATCCTTTGCTCTTGGCCTCTCCAGCTGCTCTCTCATAAATCCTCTGCTTCCTGCAGAAGAATCCTCAATTTCTTCATTATCATTACTGAAGGTAAGTGAGAGCAGTTCTCTCCAACCCAAACTGCCCTGGAGTCAGCCCAACTCAGCCTTCAGTTGCTGGAGGACTCGGATTTATTCCCTAATTCCTCTGCCCTTCTGTTCTTGTTTTTAAATAAAAATATTAATGAACAAACACCGCAGTGTGACTAGAGCAAAGCTGTCCACATGGAGGATGTTTAAAATACACAGTTCAAGCATATACTGTTACAGGTATACATCGTTTTGGCACTTGCTCGCCTTCATGTGGAGCTGGTGCATTCATATTTTTGAGATTAAATGAGTAGGTCATGGCTCTGCCCATGTTTATGGACTGTTTTCTTATTTCTTGTACCTTAACTCTCTCCTGTAATTTTGATGCTGTTTTTTATGCTTTCCTAGCTGTGCATTTCTCGTCTGCCATTTTATACCTGTGGATTATCGGTGAATCGCTACGCTCACCACCCGGCCGCTCACGCTGCAATACTCCCTGCACCACGTCCTCCCAGCAGTCATTGCCCACGGGTGACAGAACCATCCGTCAGCTGCTTACAACTAAATGAGGACAGGACAAAGGACCTGGCACCAACCCACTGGCTCTGCCTAGCGAGTGGATTGATGAAGGTGCAGCAGCATCTCCAGGAAAGACCTGGAAAACAGATAAGTCATTGCCGAGCACTCATGACGTCCCCCTGCCTTTGGGAGGTGCGGGGCTCGCCACCTCCCTTTGCTACTGCTCACCACCAAAGTGATGGTGAAAACTCTGGATGGCTTCGCTCTTCTACAGGAGCACTTGCATGTCACTAGGAAAGGATATTCAACCTGGAGCTTGATGTTATTAACCATTTCCTTTTGATCACTGTGGGCGTGATTCTGCAAGATGCTGAGCAGTGGGACATAAACACAGCAGAGCATCTGGCACGTCCACACATCCTATATATGTATGTCAGGACTCTGAAGATGTTTAAGACACTTGCGTATGTGTTTTGCTGTGGGAAAGACTTGGTGCTTAGCACTGCCTGAAGCTGAGCCTTTTAAGTGAACCCCTATATATGGTATGCTTACTTACAGCGTTTGGTAGCCCAAATTTAGATGCTGACAACAGCAGCTGTATATTACTGTGGTTATAGACACCAAAGGGAACAGACCAGTCTGAGTATCCCACACTCCCACAGAACTGGAGCAGGGCTCTTCCCCCAGGACACTCGGCAGTGCTGTCTCTCTTGGATTTAAGCAATTGCAGGGTTTCCTAAGGAAGGAATAGTCTGCAGCCTATTTTAATCCTTTTTGCTGTGGTGGAACTGGCAGGACAGGGCTTGTGCAAAACAGGCTCTGCAAAGCCTCGTCCTTCTGTGCCAGACCCTCAGTGGTTTTGTGTTTAGCCATGCTTAGCACTGCTAGCGCAGGCTCACATCCCAGGTACCACAGGTTTTAGGGGGCCAGGAGCCTGCTACGGAGCTCACTGCCCCGCTTTCGTCCAGACCCGTGGGGAAACGTAGGGCATGCCGCGTCTGTCCGGCAGGCACAAGAGAAAGACCCCACAAAGGCTCAGATGATAACCCACTCCAGCGCCAAACGCCTGCCTGGCTTTCACAAGACAAGCCCACGAATGGCTCACCCGGGGTTTGCTGCCCGCTGCCTTCAGGCAGGGCCTGCGGAGAGCAGGCAGGCGTCGGGCAGCGATGCCAGGGCACGCTTAAGGGGTCTCCGTCACCATGGCTTTAGCCCTTCCAGCGCTTGCTTCTCTGCCTGCCTAACGCCAGGCAATTTCAGACTGCGGCACTTCTCTCCTGAGGAAATACTGGCCATAGATTTAGGAATAGATATTGCCAAATAGTATATTGTTTTCATAAATCTCCGTAGATCCGCTTTATATCCTAGAGGCTAGACATTCTAATTATTGCTTCTATTTTATCTAAATTGGCAACAAAGCCTTCATAGCTCAGCTCGGAGCCAGTACAGGTAATTCCACTAGACCAAATTTTGACCTTTTAAAGTTCATTCTGAAGTGTCTTCTCTGCTCTCCGCAGTTCTTGCCTGGCTCTTCGGTTCTGCTTTTTTAGAGCCATTGCCCAATTTAAAATAGCAGTCACCATAGCTTCAATACATTGTGCCTTAAAGATGTAGGCAATTACTGTGTGAAATATCTCAGGAGCAGGACTAATATCAAAGGGCATTCTCATACCCTTACAACATCCAAATAGCATATTAAAGATCTTGTTGAAGTTAGATTTAAGCTTGTCTCTTCACAGTTTATTTGCTGAAGCAAATGCCCTTCATTTCACAGCGATTTTTTTCCCTTTTGCTGGGAACCTGCCTGTCATACGGCAGTTTCACAGAACAGTGTTCATGTGTTGCAGCTGCATTTAAATAATGTAAACCAAAGCATCTCCCTCCTTAAGCTGTCTTTTCAATGACAGATACAGAATTAGCTCCATCTGAAATTTCTTATCCTTTCAATAACTCCCAGATTTTCTATATTATGTTACATTTTTGCTTTACCCCTCAAAAGTGGGAATTTTTTTCTGTTGAGGAGAGATTACTAAAGTAACTGATCTTTGGAGTTTAATGTGGTATTCCCTTTCCAGACAGCCTCAGCCCAACCAGATATCTCAGAATCCTCCCAGGTTAAGCGTATTATAGCAAATGTTTCTCCTACTTTGCAGCTGAATTTTTTTTTAATGTAAATGACATTCTGTGCACCAACCTTTAAACTAAAGTGGGACTCGACTGTCGCAAAGAGCGTGGAGTGGCACGGGGTGAGTATCTCCCTATATGTCATCCTGTGGCATTTACAGCAAAAATATTTCTAATTTCACAATTAGGAGAGGTTCTTAAGTGGTGCATCTGGATAGAATTGTTGGAAATGTATTACCTAGTGGCTGTTTAAAGATGAATGTGTTGTGTGTTATTATTCTTTTTTATATCCTAAATGCAAAGCAGTCTTTGCTATAGGCTCCTGATTAATTCCCTTAACTATAGTACCCTGTGTTGCTTTCAAACGGTGATGTCCGAAGTGGTTTGTGCCTTTCCCCAGTCCCAGGTGAGGTGCCTGATGCCTCTCCCCCAGCGCAGGAGGCAACGCCGGCTCCCCCTCTGCAGCCCCTCGCCCCCCTGCCCGTCGCCCCGCACCCATCGCCCCATGCCTGCACCCACGGCTTGGGCAGGGCTGGCTCAGCACAGGGCTCCAGTTTCAAGGATACTTCTATAAGCCCACCTTTTCAGACATATTCACTTTTTTGGGGGAGGGGAAGAATAAGTTTTTATCCCACAAGGTTTTGGAGAAGCGCGTTAAAACACGATGCAACTGCCTTCTCAGAAGCTGGAAGGCAAATAACACGAAATATGTGATATTTTGGGTGGATCGAGGTATGGGATTTTAGTGCTTGGCAATATTGCCAATTTCTGATGGCTGCACACCCAGTTCTCAATTTTTGCCCTCAAAAGTTTCACCGCTTGCTTGAGCATATTCGCCCCTCTGCAAGGGTTTGCTCTGCTGACATTCACTGCATGCGCAGTCTTTGCTCTGCCCCCTCTGCCAGAAGGCACCCTGGCACGACTCTGCCACTACCAGAGAGGATTATTTTCTGCTTCATTTGTGGCACATTTGACTAAATATGAAACGATTTTTGCTTTGCGTTTTCAACAAAACTTAGCAAATAGGGACTCCCACCTGTCAGAAAACGTCTTATTCCTCCTTTCTTTTCTTCACTTTTTTTTTTCAGCTTTGTGTTTTGGAAACGATGCAGTGTAAATAGCTGCTTATTCTGCAGAGAGGGATTTAGAGCCCGGCTGGCGCCTGCCAGCCTTTTCATCCCCCCGTCTTTAGGCGAGAGCGCGTACAGCCCGGCAGCTGACCTGCTGCCCAGGCTGAGTTTCACCCCAAAAGCCTCTGGCTGAGGTTCAGGTTATGGCAGTTTCTCACAGCCCTCTGTAACTCATTTACTTAATGAGCTTCTCCATACAAGCCTGTCTGTTATTAATGAGTGACTAAGTTTTCAACAATCCTATGTCTGAGCTTTAAGGTTTAAGCCCGTCACATGTGCATCCGCTGATCTGCATTGCAATTAATTATGAATAAAAATGAGCTTTTCTTCTAAACAGCAGTAGAGCCTCCCATGTGCCCTGTGATAGGCACCAGGGCTCCATCCTGGTGTGAAAGGGCTTCACGGCTGCAGTGGTGGTGGCTGCCTTTGCTGTCATCTCCAGGATTTTGCTAATTCCCCCTCTCCGGCATGCCTGCTCGGGGGGCTGGCAGTCCGGCACTCCTCCCTGTGGTTCCCCCCGCCACGGTGCCTCTGCGTGGTTCCCCACCGGTATTTCAGTCACATACCCTCCCACCAGGCCTCTGCAATGCCAGCCAAATCACAACTGTCTTCATGCATGAGAACCTCTTATTCCTCCTGCCTATTCCCTTGGCTTCCAGCCTCAACGCAGAGACAGTTCTGACATATTTTGCTTATTCCCTCTTTAATTCTCCCTCTAAGTTGCCTAGTCTCACCACAGACTCATTTTCCTACCTGTGTATACTCAGAAACCCTCACACAGAGCCCTAACGTGGCGAAACACCTCCTCCGGACCCCTCGGGCCCTCTTCTTGCTGAGGGCTGCCTGGTGCAGGGGCTCTACAGGAGATTTCTCTAGCGAAGGAGATGAGCTCATTTCCCGAAGCGATGCTGCTGTGCCCCCCCCGGGGCTCTAGCTGTTGCCCAAACAGAGACAAATGGAAAAGCAACTTCATAAAAAATCTCAATCTTGTTTCCGTTTTGCTTGGTTCCAATGAAAGCTTTTCCTTAATTTGTTTCAGTTCCAAAATCTGAGCCTCTCTGCACACCCTCCTTCATTTTTGTCCATCCACATTCTCTCCACCTGCTTCTTCATGGATTTTCCTTTCCCTCCCCTCTTTTGCTTCTTTGAAAAAAAACCAAACCCCAAACCCTGTTTTTCTTATTCTGCCATTCCAGATCACCAGAATTAGTGCTTCTTTTTTTCCTCTTGTCACTTTTCCAAAGTTGAGGAAGTTTGGCCCTGTTCCAGCTAGAAAGGGAAAAGTCATAAGGCAGTCCCCACCCACCATCCTTCTGCTCCACTCCGGAGCAGGAACAACTAACGGGAAGAGATGGGAGAAGAGGCAGGGGAAATAACACACCAAACTTCCAAACTTTTTTATTTCAACAAAATAGATATATTTTCTTCTTTAAAAAAAAAAAAAGAAAAATAAAAACCCAAAACATTGCTTTTGATCTGCAGCATTTTTTCACCAATGCACCTTCCAGAGAGGAGCAGGGTGCTTGGAGAGGTACTTGGGTAGGGCATGCACAAAGTGTGCTGGTACGGGCTTAGGGCTCAGCTTAGCACAAAGAGGGTACCTGGTGTTGGACGACACTGCTACTTTTTCCGAGTACTGTCAGGATATAGCCTGGAGGACACGGAGCAGAGCCACCAGCAAGGGCTCAGCATCCCAGACCACCTCTGCAGGGTGTCCGACTCCTGTGCACTGAGCAGCTGCCTGGCCCTGCTGATCTGGACTCTCCATCCTGGGAAAGGATGGAGATAGGGAAACAAAATCAGTCCTGAGCCACCTCCTGTCCCCTGTGACATGCAGGCAATGAATATCTCGAGGCCAACACGGGCAGTCCTGGTGTCCCTGGGGCTGCTGAAGCACCCCTGGGTGCAGAAGAGGTTGTGCACAACAGGGCTACAGAGCCTCCCCAGAATCTGGATTTGCCTGTCTCACATACAGGAATTTGTTGTGAAATTGGTAAATCTGCTGCCTTCAAGTCAATTCTTCCAGCATCCTCTGCCCTCCTCCTAGGATCTTGTGTCTTCTTTCCAGGCTGAATTTTTCTAACTTCTACTTCAGCCTTCAGATCTTGTTGCTCCTCTGCAAGATGGAGACTGCTGAAGTGTCAGGAACTCTTCTCGCCGAGGTTGAGGCATCTCTCAATCTCTCCAGCAAGCTGAGCAGTTTGTACACTTCCAGTCTCGTACCAGAGCTTGTTTTCTGATGCCTGGGCAGTACATATGTCTTTCCTTTGCAGAATTTTGGTGTCATTTTTAATTCTGGACATCCAAGTTGGAACTAACATCCATAGTAATCATTTCAACAGTAACGTGAACAGAGACGAGATTGCTCCCCTAATTTTGTTTTATATTCTCCCATTATATATTCAAGGAAGGTGTTAGCTGCTTTCAGCATGCTGTTGAAATGAGAGCTCACGTAGAGGCAGTTACCTGCAATCATTCCTGAGCCTTCTTTTGAGTTGCAGCTTTCCAAGCCCCGTCCTGGAGATAAAGGCTTTGGTCTTTGTTCCCAGATGCCTTCTGTTGCATGCGGCTGTATTAAAGCGTATTTAGTTGGATTGTGGCCATTTCACGAGGCAATTTAGAAGATACTAGAACAGCAACCTGGCCTGCTTGTTATTAACATCCCTACCAGTCACTGCATCACTTGCAGACTTCACCATCACAGCTCTTTTATGATCAGATTGATCACTGGATAAAAACATACATCGTGTTGCTACAGGAACAGATTCCCCGAGGGACCCTGCTAAGATCACCTCCATCTTCTGAAGTCTCCCCAGTAACCACCACACGGTGAGATCGGTCTGAGACAGATTTTAGTCCACCTAGTGCATGCCCTGACAATTCCTTCTAGGCGTGGGTTTTTTAATCCAAATGTCATGTAGTAATAAGCAAAATGCTTTGAGGAAATCCAAGTTTGCTATATTGGTACACTTGCCTTTACCAACCAGACCTGTAAGTCCATCCAAAAAAAGACCCCACAAAAACGCATAAACAGACCGGTTGATGTGCAGGTCTCTGGGCTGTGCCTTTAAATTTTTCTAAACACTGCAACTACACTGACATTTCTCCAGTCTTCTGGAATTTGCCCATTTTTCCAAGATCTGTTAAACTATAGCATTGGCTTGAGCTAGTTCCTTCTAGACTCTTGAGCATCAGCTGTCCGGATGATCTGCAAATGCTGAATTCGAGGAGATCATGCCTCACATCCCCCATTGTTACAGATGGCAGGATTTATATTCCATCCACATTATCATCTGGAGATGAATATATCCTCCTGCTTCATTCCAAATACAGAACAGAAATATCTACTAAACATTTCTGCCTTTCTGCACCAGTCACCATCTGGCAAGAGCAGGCAAGAAGCAGCGCTGGGTGCCAAGCTAGAGCGGTCCCGTGGGGAGGCTCGTGCCACCCATGCGCCCCACACACACGGGTGTGCTGGGTGGCCTTGGGGCACCCCACGCCCCATTGCCCAGGGCTCTCCCCGTGCCTTCCCCCGCACTACCCAGCACCGTTCCCTGCCCTGCCAGTGCCATGGGCAGGGAGCTGGAGCAGACCCCAGGCCCCTGCCCCCTGCCCCAAGGGCAAGCCAGCAGCCAGGCACCAGTGCAAATTCCCCATTTAACCCTGGGCCAAAGACACCATTACCATGTCAATTGGAGGCTGGAGGGCAGAGAATGGGGAGCAGCCTTGATGGAGGAGGCTGAGATAAGGGGGCTCTTATTGAAATTCAGAAAGCTTCTTTTCTTTTCCCACAGCCACTTAAAGAGCAGATGAAGCCAAACTGAGGCTTGCATGAGACCTGTTGGGGAAATACTGCAAAACACCCAAGCAGTGCTTTGAATGTGTTTCTTGGAGTGGGAGCCACCTCTTGTGCCTGTCCAGGTCACTCCCTTGCTCAAGTCCCTATCATGGCCTTGGGTGGCATCCCTGTGCTGTCACTCCAGCTGGGCTCGCCAGGGCTTTCCCGGCTGCCTCGGGTCCCATCCCGGCGCAGAGCAGGCAGCCCCGTGGCCCTGCAAACTACAGGGGCAGGGAGCCCCAGAGCCCCAGGGCTGGTGTGAGTAAGATCCCAGGGAAAGGATTCCCTGCCTTTCCCTTGATCCTTTTTTTTTTTTTTACATCAGTGTTCTTTATTTACTCCTTATTGCATATGGCAAAGCCAGGAGGAGAGAAGGAGAAGAGAAAAAAGGCACAAAGTCTGCAGGGGAGAAAAGGGAGGCGTTATTGTGAATGTGTGTTTGTCCCTGGCTGGTGGCAAAGCTCCTCCGTGGGATGCGGGATTCCCTGCTCCGAGGGCTGCCTCACTGCTGTGCCGCAGGCAGCGGGGGCTGCTGCGGGAAAGGCCGTGCTCCGGTGGGAGATGCACTGCTGGCAGCCGTCACTGCACAGAGCAACGGTGCCGGGTTAGCCTGGCTGTGTCCCCCTCGGCAGCAACGTGGACCCCATTAATAATTAACCGGGTGTGGAGACAGGCATCCCATGTGTAATGGCATCAGAGACATCTGATGCTCCTAATGGCCTCCTCGCTCGGCCTTCTGCAGCGGGGCTGGCGGCTGACTGCCACCGCTCCCGAAGGTCATCGCTGCGGTCCCATCCCCTCCTGCAGGCTGTGCCTGAGCCCCTGCTGCCTGCACGCCTCACCCCGCGTCCCGCCTGCGGGCAGAGGGCTCTGCACAGGGGTGTGAGCCACAGCTTCACTTTGCTTCGCCCCGGGACGGCTCTCGGGGTGAGCCGCCTCCTCTGCAGATGCCCCGGTGCCAGCAGGAGGGCAGGGGGGGTTCTGGGAAAAACCAAGCTGAGGTCCATCAACCAACCATACTGCTGGGGTTGCTGGCAAGGAGCCTTCCTGCCTTTCATCCAAATGCATTTTGCTGCCTAGGAGAAGCCCTCCGGCACGGGCCAGCGGTCCCTGTGCCTGGACTGTGATGTGCAGCATCGGCACCAACTGCACATGCTGGCTTTGCAGCCCCACGCCTGGGGGACGCGTCCATGCGGCTCCTTGAGTGCTCCCAAGCTGTTGAAACATGTCTGGGGTTGGGAGTGACATTGGGCACAGCAGGTCGCATCGAGGCAGGAAACAAGCCCGCAGGGAGGGAAAGCCACTGGCAGCGCACGCACCCCAGAGCATCGCAAAGCAGCAGCTCGAGCATCTCTGCGAAGGCTGGGGCTGCCTTGGGGCTCGGGATTGCAGCCCTGTCCCCCCGCGCCGGAGAGAAATCTCTGCAGCAGTGTCAGCGCCGGCTCTGGCCCTTAGATAAGGGACTGCTGGAGGCACCAAACGTCAGGGGGTCCCTCTGAAGAGACCACCCTGCGGTGATAAGGCACCAAAGTCCCTGGAAGATGAAGGGAAAGGTTCAGGTAGGGGATTAGCAGGTGGGATTAAAGGCTCAATGGCTCTTGAGATGGATCTGACCACGCTCTAAAGCAGCCCACTGCAGCTCTATGCAGTGAGGAATTGCTCCTTGTCTGGTTTAATTACACCTCGTAGCAATTCCTTGCTTGCTCTCTGTGCTCACCTTTCCTGGGGGTCGCAGCCAGGGTGCCCTGTGTGTCCCTGAGGGTGGCTTGGCTGTCACTGTGCCCAGGGCGAGCAGCCGGGGTGAGGGTGAGGAGGCCGGCAGCAGAGCTGCCACCAAAAATTCATTTGGAAATGCGGAGAAATGCCGCTCATCCATCAAACTTCAGTCATCAGCAAAGATAATTAGTTTTAAGCACTGTTCATTTTAAAGAGCAGGGGTCTGCCGCCCCCAGCAACTCCCAGACGAGTGCAAGCACACCTTTTCCAAAGCCAGCCCTGAGAGCTGGTGGTGCCGCCGGGCTGTCCCCCCGCCCCTGCATCCCCCGACCCCTCTGGTGAAGCCGGCGGGTGCTGCCAGGGCTGCCTGCTCTCACAAACGCCACGGACACACAGAAAAAAGGCAAAACCAAGGCAGATGGGGAGTGATCCCCCTCGGCCCCCACCGGACCCGGCAGCCATGGGCTCTGCAGTTTAACTGTATGTTCTAAGAAAATACTTCCTTGATTTTAAACCTGCCAAACCGTCTAATTCAGGTGCTCTCCATGTTTTGGGAGATACGGCAAATACTGATGAAGACTCCCAGGCTATTGAATTTCTTCTTAACCAAAAACTTGGCCACAGCTCATCGCCCCGCCTGGACGGTGCTCGGTCCCTCGGCCGCCAGCTGCGCTGCTCAGGCACATGCTGCTGGAGTGGTTTCCGTTTTCCTTCCAGCATCCGTCCATCTCTCTCCTCGCCTTTCTGAGCATCAATGGTGCTTCAGAGGGGAGCCTGCAGGGGCACTGAGGTCCCTTACCCAAATGGCAATTGAAAGCCCTGTGTCGTACATGAACACTGGGGTTATTTTTCTGCCGTGTGTGGCATATTGCTTCATCCTGCTGCATTTCACTCCACTGCCATCATCTATTTCCCAACCCAGCTGTGGCCGCTGGGGACCATGCTGGCTGGGGACACCAGGTGCAGAGAGGACACGGAGGAGATGCAGAGGCAATCAGGGCAGGTGCTGCCCCTGTGCAGGGTTGCCATATCAACAGGTTCCCCGGCAGAGACCCTCGCTGTGGATGCAGCGTTTTGGGATGCCATGATACGAGCCCTCCTGGCTCGCACCAAGTCCCCCCTGCTGCCATGGCCCCACGTCCCCTTGGGTGCCCTCTCCTCTCCGCTCCGCTCTGCTCCGCTCCTCCTCCCCAGGGCTCTGCCTAGGCGATGTCCCCAGGTGCATTTTGCTTCTCCCAGGGTTGCAGCTTTGCAGCCTGCCGCCGGCACAGCAGAGCAGTTCCCTGCCGTGCGACAGCACCCAGTCGTGAACGCAAGGCAGTGGTGTGAGCAGCTGTAGCTGGTGCCGAGGGGGACGGCTGGCACACCGAGCCGAGCGAGGGAGGGAGCAGCAGGGACCGGTGGCTGCTCCCGAAGCCCTGCAGCATCCCCTCCCCTGCAGCGGCAGCAGGGCTGTCCCTCCCTAGCCCACGAAAGGCAGAAGGGGGCTGGCAGGAGCTGCCTTTACTGATTTCAGAGCAGGAAGGGGAGTTTTACCCTCTGACACCAGCTGAAACACCAGGCAGCAATGCTGGGTGCCCCATACTGGGATGCCCTGCAGTCCCCTGAGCCTCTTCCAAGGCCTCTCCCGCCCCAGCATGGCTGTGGTCCGGTTGCCAAAAATCAGTGAGAAATGCCCCTTGACCGCTGGCAGGGTTGCACGGCAGAGACCTTTCGTCTGGCAAAACCAGTCTGATCAGGAGGCTGAGGCTGCCGGAGTGGGGGGGATCACCCCCACCCTCCGCCGAGTCTCTTGGTGGGATGGGGTGATAATGTGGGGTGCCCTGGGAGGCTCCCGGGGAGCCGGGTGGGGGCAGAGGGGAAGGAGGCAAACACACACGTGGGGAGAATAAAAACGGGCTCTGCGGGACAGCGAGGGCTGGCCGCGTCCCTGCAGATCAGGGCAGGAGGGCCCCACAGTTGACACGGGAGGCGGAGGGGGAGGAATTTGCTCTGGAGGCACTTGCTACTTCAGATAGCTGGGATGCCGGAGCCGGGAGGGTGTTTACATTCCCGCCCTTATCTGTGCACAGGCACCCGTGGGGCCCCTTTCCCGCTGAACAGGTTCTCGGTGGCAGAAACGGGGAGCTGGGCGCCAGCCCTGGCCCCGCACCCTCCTCGGCGCCTGGGGACGCCTGCAGGGACAGGGACGTTGGATGGGGCAGCCATGGGCCCAAGCCCAATCGACCTTATGTCTGCATGGGGCTGGGGGCTCCCCAGCACATACCCCACCTCTCCAGCCAGGATCCAGGGGCGCAGGTGACTCAGAGTCACCCATCGCAGTCCTTCTTGCTTGGCTTTTCCTGGCAGGGATTAAATCCCCCTTTGCCTCTCGCAGCTGGGAGACGCGTGTGCAAAAGGGTCTTCCCCACAGAGAAGCAAGGGGGTCGTGGCATCCCCGGGTGCATCCCCCTCGCCGTCATGCAGCGGGCAGATGGAGCTGTGCCCTGAGCCTGGGGGCCTGTGGCTCTGCTCCAGAGGTGGGCACGGGCAGGGCAGAGGGTGACTCCAGGGACGGGACAGCACTGCCTGGCAGCACGGCATCGCCAGCCCTCCTACTCGTTAACCTCAGCCTCAGCCATCTCCCCAGGAAATGACTAGTCCTGGCAGCGTGCCCTGTTTGCAGCCTGGGAGCCAGGAGAAGTCGGCTGCTGCTGCCCGTGATCGGGGCATCCCCCAAGGACCAGCACGGCCGGGCTCGCAGGGCAGTGCGTGCCGGACCCACGCAGGAGCAGCGTGAGCTCATCGTTCAGCTCCCCGGGGCCCACGCGGTGCCTCTCGGTGCACTCGCCACCTGCACCCCACAGCCTCCCACCCCACGGGGCCCCCAACTTCCACCGGAGGAGCAGCCATGGGACCGTGGCTGTGCATGGGGCAGCCCGCATCGGGCTGGGGCCGTTCCCCGCTGCCGGGCTCCGGTGCTGGGGGAAGCAGCCAGCCGTGCAGTAATCACGGCCATCTCTCGTCTCAGCTGGTAATTGCCTGTTAGTGGGAGGGAGGGAGCTGTGGCCGCACCGGCAGGGCTCTTGCCGGGCTAATGGCAGCAAAGTGGCAAACTGGGTTGGGCAGCGCTGCCAGATGAAAGAGGGAACTTCCCCGGCATGTGGAGTCGGGGGCGGCTGCGGGAGAGGCAGAAACTCCCAGAGCCCAGAGGAGAACAAAGGCTCGCTGGGGCTGTGCCACGCGGCACCGTGCGCTGTAGCCCCGGGAAACACGCGAGCGTGGCGCTGGCTCCGCATGCTCCCGCCTGCGCCTGTGCGTGGGCTGCCTGCCAGCTGCCTGCCCCGGCACTGCCTGCAGCGGCCCCCCGGAGTGCCCCCCCCAGGGAGAGCTCTGCCCCACGGGCACCGCTTTGCCCGTCAGCAGCCCCATACAAGAGCCGTGCACCGAGATGCCACGTAAGGACCCGATGCGCCGTGGGCGGTGTGGGAGAGCCCATCCGTACCCCAAAGGCATTGGCCGTGGCACCGGGGCTTTGCCACAACCTGCCTGCAAGGGCAGCAGGGGCTTGCCGTGCCCACAGCACCCCTGCTGGCACTGCCACTGTGGCAGCGGGGGTGTCACCTGCCCGGTGGGGCGATGCCCTGCCCTGCACAGGGGCCCTGGGGAGGGGACAGAGCCCAGCAGGGCTGGCACTGCCCCGAACCGCATCCCTGCCAGGGTAACCACGGCGGCGCGGCGTGGGCTGAGAAGCGTGGACGGCGGAGGGTGGTCTGCCCAGCCTCCCAGCAGCCCTGCCCCTGCTCCCCCGCTCTGCAGCCCCCCCGCCCCCCTCACCCCACCACCTGAGAGCTGTGTCGTCCCCCCCCCAGCTCGTTAGCCGAGAAACGCCACGGCGGTCTGCCGAGACGCGAGGCTCTGGTCACCGACGAGCAGCCCCCAAGGGACGCTTGCCACAGCGTGGCCCCACGGCTCTGCCATGACCTGCACACCAGCACCACGCCTGCAGCATCCGACGGGCTCTCAGACCCTGACATACCTGCAAAATCCTGTCTCCCAAATTGCTGCTCCTTCTCCCCAGATGCCCCACAAATACGTTAAGCGTCGCAGAGCCGTGGCGGAGCCTGCAAGCCCCCGCGGCTGCCCCGCGCTGGGATGACAACTGCCCGTTTATTCCTCCTCTGCTTTCTCTCTCTCGGTGAGCCTTTGTTCCGTGGCAATACTTTGCCTCTCGCTCTATGACAACTTAATTTCTATAGTAACCTCCTGTGCTGGATCTCGTCGAAAGGCCTTTTGAAAATCTGAATAAACTATGTCGAGTGGTTTTTCTTCTACTCACTCTTTACTGAAGTATTAGAAGAACTCTAATATAACAAATGAGGCTGGATGCTCCTGTGCAGAAGCTGTGCTGGCTCAAGCCGAGCACGTTGCAATCTTCCAGCCACTCAGGTTTTGATAACCGGCTCCGCAAATTTGCCAAACACAAAGGATTTTTCCTCACGGTGCTCCCATGGCAGTGGCAGGGCCACCCCTGCCGCAGCGGTCTCTGGGGACAATCTGGGGACATGTTTCAGGAGAGCCCTGGCCCTGCCCCAGGCCAGCAGTAAAGGGGACTGCCACAAACTGCTCCAGCTCGTTACAAAATTTTAATTAATCTACGAAAATTTCCTATCTGCAAATAATTTAGACCTTATGAAATTCCAATAAAACCATTTATCACAGCTGGCAATTTGATGCTGCCAGCAGATCTCTTGGACACTCGGGGAGTAATTGATAGCCTAATATAATTTTAAATTAGGGTTTCTGTTATTAATTTCAGCCCTCTGAAAACACCCCTTTGTTTGGACTAAACCCCTCTTCTCCTGCTGCCCTGCAGCACCGGGCATGCGCCCAGGGACCTGCCCGTAAGCACCAGCCCTGCCTGCTCCTGCTGCTCTGCCCGCAGTGGGGCTGGGGGCCCCCAGGCATCCCCCGTGCCGGGCTGTGACACCGGGAGCGGGGCCGGCTGGTGACACGGCTGCGTGTCCCTTGGGAGCAGGGGGGGCTCCCAAGCCAGAAGGGCTGCGGAGGGCGGGGGAGCCGAGAGCAGCGTGTACCCGCGGGGGGCCAGCACGCCCCACGCGCCCCTGCCCACCGCTTTTGCAAGAGCAGAAGCGGTGAAATGCTCAATTCGGGTAATTTACACTTACACATCCGTCACCTTTCGGGGACGTGGGATCCCTCTCCCCCTGCTGAGTAACATCCCTGCGTGCTGCTAAACAGCTATTACACCCTGCTGCGGGGCGGCTGCGTTTCGGAGGTGGGAGAAGTTACATGGTCTTAACTCTGTAACGTGCTCGAGAGCTTGTAAAAGATACCGAGTAATGAATGTGTAATGACAGCCGAAATGTGACAGTCTCGCCATCCCCTACAGCGCTCACCAGTAAGACAAGGGGAGCGGCGAGGGGCACAGCCCACGGCAGGGGGGAGTCACGGGGAGCCTGCGGGCGCCCCGGTGCTGCACTGGGGCTGCCTGTCCCGGCCAGGGCTGCCACCACAGAGCCCCGAGCTGGGAAAGGGTTGGTGGTGACATGCCAGGGGGCCTGGGAAGGGTTGGGGACAGCAGGGACAGCAAGTCAGGAGAGGCTGGTACAGACAAACAGAGAGGCCGGGGAGAGGCGAGGCGAGAGCACGTTTGATGTGGTTCATTAGTTAATGGGCATGCCGGGCTTTGAAAGTGCAAAGCACTAAAGAGGTGCAAAGGATTTCATGTTTTAAATTATTTATCCAGGGTTTTTTTCTCTTTTTGTAACTAGACGCCGTGAGGAGCAGCCGTGCATGGCTGACCGGGAGCAGCATGGCCATGCTCTAGCCCGGCGGGGGCCGAGTGCCCCTGCGTGGCGGGAGGGAAACAAATGCGGGGCTGGGTTTCATCTGCTGCTGCCCAGCCCTGGGATTAGCATGGGGAGCCAGACCCACGGGGCAGGGGGCCGAGTGTGGGGCAGCATGGCCAGCACACGCTCGTCCCCGGCTAAGCATCACGGGGGACCATGTGGGGCCACTGCCACCAAAGGGCAGCTCTGGGGGCCCTGGGGCATCGTAAAGGGGTTCTGATAAACAACCCCTGTCCCCCCACCTCTGCCCTCGCCCCGGGAGCATGGCAGGGTGCAGCTGCTTAAGCCCTTTCTTGGGGACCATCAGGGGGCTGAGCCAAAGGTGTAATTGAGCTGGGGACCTATTACCATGTTAAAAATCTGGACACGACCCCGTAACGAGATTTGCAATTTGTCCCAGGCAGGCAGGCAGGCTGCAGTGTACTTTCCCCATTAGGGGCCACGTGCCGTTAGCAATCACATTAGTGGGGCTGGGATTTAGCAGGAGAAAATCAAAGTGGTCCCTGCAGACCCCGGCCCATCACCGAGCGAGCCAGGCAGCCGAGGGGCGTGGAGGGGCTGCTTGTCCCCGCACGCTCCCTGGTCACGGCTGGACCCGGCTGTGCATGTCCTCCTTGCTCCTGCCAGCATTGGGAGCCACAGGGTCCTCCCGCTTGGTCACCTGGTGGCTGAGCCTCCTTGGATGTCACCCGAACACTGTGCTCTGCTCCCAGCTGTGCTGAAGCCCCGACAGAGTCCCAGCCCTTGTGGCCGCGCTGCCCTCGTTCACTATTTTATTCTTGGGATCTATTGGTTAAACAGATTTTAATCTACGCAGTCTGGAGCTATTGATACCATGCCGTGCTAATTTGTTAGCCGGCTGTCAAGTAGATGAAGCAAAATGCCAAGTATTAAATGAAATGTATTGTGTGAAACGGGCCAGTGTCAAGGCCCCCGTTTCCCACGCGGCATGCCGCTCCCACGCGGGGCTCAGGGCGATTTACAGGTCTCACGGGCCTGGGCCCCGGGCAATGGGTGCTCTTGGGGTGTGCACTGGCATGTGGGACACCTGCAGGACTCCCCGGGCCCCACTGATTTGGGAGGACCGGGGGTTGCCCCACTCTGCACAGGAGCTGGGACGTCTGCATGCACCCAGTCCCTGGTCTCTCACCCCTCTGTCCCCAGTGGGCAGGATTGCACCGCTGCACCCCAGCACCCATGCCACCTGCCCCCCCAGCTCGCTGGGTGCCCCCCCAGTGCGTGGCCTGGGGGGTGCTGCCAGCCCTCGGGGGATGGCGGAGGATGCTCTGTACTGGGGCGGCCGTGTGAGTGCGGGGGGGCACCCACTCGCTGAGCGCCGCGCCTGGGAGATTATTTATTTGGTGAGTTATGGCTTTGTTTTCCCCTGTGTAAATATCTGGGAAGCGCAGCTAATGTTCTGTGCACAGCCAAGGCAATTACAGCCCTCAGCGCAGCCCCGCTGCCCCCCCGGCCCCCCCACGCAAATCAGCCCTGGCACTGCCGTGCCCCGTGTAAAGGGAGAAACTCGCATTAAGCCACCACCGTGAAACACGGCCAGCGCTGCCCGCAGCCCTCAACCACCCCGCTCCGGCCCTGCGGGGCTGGAGGTGCTCTTGGGGCTGGCCCTGGGCAGCCCCACGTGGGCCAGCTGTGCTGGGGTCACCCTTCCAGCTGTGCCCTGGCTGGCCTTCCAGCTGTGCCAGGGGCTGCAGATGTGCAGAGGTGATTTTTCAGCTTGGGGGTGCCTCTCCAGCTGTGGAGGGGTGGGAGGGGGCTCCAGCTGTGCAGGGCTGGCTCTTCCAGCTGTGCTCATGTGGGCTATCCAGCTGTGCAAGGAGAGCTCAAGCTGCCCCCAGAAACATAGGGGAAGAGCCCCACAGCCCCACACAGAGGGGGTACAGCCCCGGACCACTCTCCGGTGGACAGGAACAGGCTGCTGCTCCCGTCCCGACGGCTACTCGGCACTAATGAGGGTGGGTGCCGGGGCCATGGAGCCTGAGCAGCGGTGATGTCTCCTGGGCCCCAGCCCCTCAAAGACAGGCAGCCCCGAATCAGCTTCATTAAGAGCCATTGATCTGTTTCCTGCTTAATATATTTTTCATTTCCAAATGTTTTTTTCCAGGCTCCACAGCATTTGCAGCTTGTACCAATTAAGGCAGCAGCACAGAATGAGCGCTGCAGCCCATTAATTAAACTTATAGGGGGAGATTAAGTGCCCACTCCATTCTCCCTGGCAGCTCTCTCCGAGCAACAGGCGTACTGGGGACGGGAGCAAGGCTGAGCACTCACGTGCCGGTCGCCTGCCTTCCCTCCCTCCCTCCCTCCCTCCCCGCCGTGTCTCCAGCTGGCCACGCAGCCCCCGCCACACTCGGCGCCAGCCCCTGACCCGTGGGTGCTGACCCTGGGCACGGTGCGGGCTGCGGCATTGCCCGCACGGGGGGAGCAGGGGGTGCTGGGCTCCAGCGCGCCAGGGCTCATGGTGGGCTCCTCCCGGCTCTGCTCGGAGCGGGATACCATGCTTGGTATCTGCGTGTCAGTGCATCCATTTTGGGGAAGGGCGCAGGGCACACGGGGATGCCGCCTTCCCCCGTGCCTGCCAGGGATGGGGGCCCATGCTGGAGGATGAGCTGCGGCACCCGCTGCATTGTCATGCCTCTGGGTAGCTTCTCCCTTCACTGCGAGGCGAGGGGACCTGGGCGAGGGAGTGCTGGGCTCCCCGCGCTGCCTTCACCGAGCCGGCCGTGGGCACAGCTCTGCCCCACTCTCGCAGAGCGGTGGTCAGGGACCGGCTGTGGGTTTTCTTGGGTTGGAGCTCAGGTTTGTGGCAGCCCCTCGCATCCTGCCATCGGCAGCGGGTTCCCATGCCGTGCTGGTTCCCTCCGGGAGAAACATACCGACGGGTGACCCTAGCTCCGGGTGCCTGCACCAACACCGTGGAGCAGCCAGTGCTTGCGCTGTCACACACCGTTGCCATGGAAATGATCACACTGTCACACACTCTACCGGGCGGCCCTGGTGACACCCGCTTTGGGGCTGGCAATGCCGGTGGGCAGGCAACCCGCAGCCCTGCAGCAGGAGGGAATGCAGCAGGAGCTGCGCGGGTGCAGCAGGGGCAGGTTCCTGGGTGCAGGTAACCCCCCCCATTGCCAAGGGGTCTTGCTGATGAGTCCACCAGCTGCTAATTTGGCAAATGATGGAAAAATGGAGCCATGCCCAAAGCCGGGAGTCTGGCCCGAACCATGTGCCGGAGGCAGAGCCACTTTCCCCTGGACCAGGACGGCAAAGAAAAAGGGATGGTGCAATAAAGCAAAGACCAAGTGGGGAGATGCCGAGCTCAGCAAAACAGCAGAGGGTTCATCTGGGGTCATGTCAAAGAGGGGAACCGCTGTGTATCCCACACCAGCCCTGTACAACAGACCCGCTGCCTCTTTGGGCGGGAGCAGAGCCTGGCAGGTACGGGCAGCAGCACTGGCAGAGCACCACTGATTTCTCTCCAGCATTTCACTTATTGCCACATGACATTTTGATTAAAAACTTGTTTTATGAGGAATTAAGAGGGCACAGTAAATGGATTAAAAACCACGGACAGATTCCCTAAATGGCCTTGTTAATGGGGAGGCATCAGGGAAGAGCCGTGCCAAGGAGAGGCCCTGGGGACCAAAACTATTTACTGTTTGCACCAACAGGAAATGCGAGGATACAAAAACTTTGCTGGAGTGAGGAAGACTTGTGAAATAATAACAAGGAAGAAGCTGGTTTGCTGCAGCATCACAGCCTGAGGTGCCGAGACGAGTGCAGCAAAGCGAGCCGCAATGCAAAGGGTGACACTGGGGAGGTGTTTAGGTGGAGGTTTAAGGAGAAATGGGATACCCTCCTTCCTAAAACACATTTTAACACAGCTCTGTGGGCAGGGCATGTTAACCTCTGAGTTTTCTATTTGTTCGGGTTTTTTGCCTTCCTGCATGTGGTTGCTCTCAGAGGCAGGAGGGGATGGTCCTGGTGGAAAATAGCCCCCATCCCCGCTTTGGGATGCCCAGTCTGGCCACGGGCTGGATGCTGCCCTCCGCTCGTCCGACACCACCGTGAACGCAGGGTGAAGGCAGGCTGTGCTGGCCCAGCAGGGGTTAACCAGGGGGTGAGGAGACCTGCAGTGGGTACTGGGCCCCCGCCGGGGGCTGAGCCCCTCCTGCCCAGGGGCACTGCGCTGGGGGCTGCGGGCCGGGGTGAAGCAGGAGGAAGGCAGGGTGCTGCCTGCTGGCCCCACGGGCTCAGCCCTTGCGTGGGGCACCCACCGGCTGGGGCCCCAGCAGCCAAGCTGGAAATGCCACCCGTGGCTGCGTGGCCGGGCTGGGGGTGCCGGCGCAGGACCAGCCTCCCCTGCCTGCACCGACCGCGGCACCGGCACGGTGGCACCCGCTGCATGACTCGGTGTTTCCCTGCCTCGTTGCTTTTGATTTAGCAGTTGCTAGAGAAACTAAAAGTTGCAGTTTGGGGAGCATCTGCATTTTAATTAGTAATTACCAGCAGTGCTGCTCCCGCCCAGCTGCTGCCTGCAGGGTCCCTGCTGCAGCTCGGGGCTGCCTGTGCCGGGGCAGGGTCGGGGTCGTGGCACTGCACCTGCCTCATGCCGGCTGTCCCCGGCAGGTCCCAAGGGTGCCCCGGTGCGGGTGCTGGTGTGGTGCCCTGGCTGGGGTGCTGCTCGGGGCCCTCTGAGCCCCTGCTCCTGGCAGCCAGAGATGCCCTCGCCCTGCCCGCCCTGCCCTCCTCCCCACGCCAGCGGGCGAGCAGAGGGTTTAGCACTGATGGCCCCCAGCAGACGAGGGTGACTTGCCGAGCAGGGCTCCGTGCGAATCCACGGGGTAGGTCCTGGTGTCCCGGCTGCAGCCCCGAGGGAGAGGAGCATCACTGTGCCATCTGCGGCCGCAGCTGGTTTGGTTTGTGCTGCAGCAGCTCCCTCCCTCCCACCCGCTCCCGCAGCTCCCCCTGCTAATGCCCGTGCTTGTCCCTGCTCCTCCGCCTGATTAATTCCTCATGTGGCTCTGTAAATGCTGCTGTGATGCCTGGAGCAGGGAGACCTGAGTGTCCCCCCTGCCTGGGAAGCAGCTCGCTTGGGAGAGAGCCTGAGGGAGAGTGCCTGGGCACTGCAATGACCTTCCCTTGCTCCCCTCTGGGTCATGCCCACCATCCCCATGCCCACCCTCCACCCCATGCCGGGTCCCCTCCTGCAGTTCCCGTATCCTGCCCCACGGCTCCGGGACCTGCAGGGGCCGAGGGCAGGACCCGTCCTGCAGAGCCCTGCTCCCAGCTGCTCCCGTCCCCTCCCTGGCTCACTGGGCCGGCGGCTCATTTTAACAAGGCTTTTAGGCTTAAGTGCTGCTTGGCATGACTGGAAGAAATTGATATTTTGAGAATGAGCTTGCAAGGGGCCATGAATAATTCACGCCGGGGCGGTTCTGTTCCCATAAACAGGCTGCTAAAAAAACCAAACCCGGCGCTTAACAAAGAAACCAATTCCCATCCTGCAAAGCCCCAGACCCTGGCTCAGCCTCCGCTGAATCTTTCATCTCCAGAAAGGGGTTCCCACATGGTGGCGGCAGCGAGGGGAGCGGGCCCCTGCGCCCTTTCTGGAGCATCGCAGGGCCGTACCTGCTCCTCGCGCCGGGACGGGCGGCACAGTGCTGGGGAACCCTGCTGGGGTTGCTGGTGGCAGTGGCAGCAAGGCCATATGAGCTGGGGGTCAGTGGCATGTCACCAGCCCCATTAGGCCTGGTTTGACCTCTTTATTTCATTAGGCCCTTTATGAAGGGCTACCCTGTGGGGTGGAGGGCAGTGAGCGCCCATTGCCATGGCAATGGGGACAAGCGGGTGAAGCATGTCACCCCAGGTGGCTCTGGGGACAGGGAAGGGATGCCTCCAACCCCAGGGCAGGCAGCAGAGGACATGACCTGGCTGGGGGCGCAGGACAGCAGGTTGGGGAGGGGAGCTGGGCTCAGCCCCTCTGTCACGAATCTGCTGTCCATCTGAGGAGGTCCCCATGGAGACCCATGTCCCCCGGGAGCTGGAGGGGACGGGCTCTCTCTCTCCGAGCACACTGTGAGACCCGCGAGGGCTCAGCGCTGCCAGGCTGGAGCACAGCGTTGGCACAGGGATGATGGGTTTGAACTGGCCATGAATAAATTTAGGCTGGAAATGAGAAGCAGGGTCCTCACTGCCAGAGCAGCCAGCCCCAGCGCGGCCGCAAGACAGGACTGCCCGGGGCGCGAGCTCAAGCCAGGCTGGAGACGCAGCCAGCTGTGTGCAAGGATGGATGGGTGCCAGAGAGATCTCAGCAGCTGAGCACAGGGCCGTTCCCAGCTCCATGTGCCCTTCCTCCTGGATGCGCCCACCCCGTGCCAGCGAGGCTCCGGCATCCGCCTGCCAAGACCTTTGTCCTCTGCACCGTGGCTGAGGGACCTCTGTGCAACCCGGGAGCATTCCCCGCCTGCCCTGGTGCCGCTGCAGGGAGGCTGGGACCCCCTTCCCCACCCAGAGGGGACAGGACGGGGTCACCCGCTGCTCCTGTCCCTCGCACAGGGCCGTTGGGAAGCGCCTCCGCGGTCCCGCTCCCAGCGCCGAGCTGGCAGCCCGCGTGTGCCAGAGCCGCTGTGTGGCGACAGCAGCGTCTGTTTGCTGCCACTGAGGATCTCTCTCTCCGGCTGCTCATTACTGGACGCCTTCCAAGCGACGGGGCTGGATGATACTAATCCGGCTGGTTTCACAGCGAGAGCCCACGTCGGCAAAGGGCTCGGCGGCTGCCCCACCATAGCTCTACTGGGGAATGGGGCCGCCAGGGCTGGAGGCTGCCCAGGTTTGCACAGGGATCCTGGAGCATCCCAGGAAGGAGGGACCCAGGGAGGCGAACGTGGAGCCAGAGCCAAGCCGGCACGACGACGGCCGCCGACACTGAGAGCCACCTGGAACGAACTTGGAAAGACAGCTCCCCCCACGCCCTAGCCTGCAGGAGAGGCGGACGCCGTGTGTCCCAGCTGTCCCCTGCCCCTGGGCTGGCACGGCAGCTGTACAGGGTCACCCTGACAGTGCTGCCCTTCTCACAGGTGCTGGTCCTGTCTTCTGTCCAGCTGAGACCCCCAGGGACCAGGGTGCTGATGGCTTGAGGGGCGTGATGGTGTGAGATAGGGGGGCTGGAGCCAGCACTGGGGCCTGGGGATGCCCACTGAGGGGTGAGAGGGACAGCGTGGGCATCTGGCTCCTCTGCAGGCACCCGCGGCTGTGGCTGCAACCGGAGCTTTGCAGCCCCTCCGCCAGCCCAGCCAGGCTGGCAGGAGCCCGGCAGAGACTCAACCTTCCCCAGGCTGGACGTGTGGTGAGGGGACAGAGAAAGTGCCCAGCCCTCCAGCAACACCCTGCACCCTGGGGACAAGGACCCCTAAAGGCACTGAAGGCCGAGCCGGGAGCACAGGGGGTCACACAGCACCCTGTCCCCAGGGAGCGGGCCGAGAGCCTCGCGCTGGTGCCCGGGCACAGAGCCGTGCGGCTATTAGCGAGGAGGAGCCCTGCAGCTCTGCCGCTGCGCAGGGAGAATTAGCGGTAATAAGTCATGATCATCCCCTGATGACGAGCACTTAATGTGTGCCGGTTCTGCTATCAAAGTGCCTCTTAAACCCCAATCGCCCTGTCGATAGCAATGGCAGCGGCTGATGGATCCCCAGCCGCCCGGCCGCCCAGCCAGGTCGCTCCCGGCATGCCACAGGCGGGAGCATCGATTTCCCACAACTGTGAAGAGGCAAATATTTGAAAAGTGATAAATAAAGGGAGCTGCCGGCTCGGCTGCGCGCGTCAGCGCCCGGGATTAAGGCAACGAGGTGAGACTGCCCAATTAAATCCCAATGAAAATGGCTGCAAATTCAATTTTTCCCCTTGCCCATATCCATCCTGAGGGCCGGGGAGGCTGATAACACGGGGTTCATCGATTGGCACTGCCGGGAAGAAATCTCTCTGAATTCAATTAGTTGGGAAAACACGGGGGGCGGTGCGGGGAGCAGAGCCAGGGCTGTGTGCCTTCGTCATACCCAGGGGGATGGAGCACCCAGCACCTGCTTTGAGTCACCACAGGGCTGCTGGACACAGTGGTGACAGCACCCATGGGTGCCCACACCGCCCTGGAGAGATGGGGGAGAAACACAGTACATTGGTGTTTCTCTTGGTTCGCGAGCCTTGGGGGTCACCCCAGGTCTGGCACCCACTGGCATCTGCAGGACACGGCAGCAGCTGTGCTGGGGAATTGAACGTCCCGCTCCATCCCCGGCACTGGTGGCGACTGACAGGGAACAGCTTGTGTGAAACTCCCTACGTCCCCGAGCACGGAGCGGGACCGGCCCCGGCAGGGATGAGGCTGCGGGTGCTCAGCAGGTCTGCGGGGTCTGCGGCTTCTCCCCAGCCCCTTCCTCCGGGGCTCCAGCGCAGAGGGATGACCCTGCCGGGATGAACAGCCATTACGTCTCATTGCCTTGGAAACAAAGCAGCAGCTCTGAGAAGCCTCTCCACCTCCTCGTCCTCCTTCTCCTCCTCCTCCTAGCTGAGCCCCACGGGAAGGGGCCAGGGGATTTGGGGCTGCCCAGGCTGCACTGCCAGGTGCAGGCATGGGGGCTGCCTGCCCGTGCAAGCTGCCTGGCACCCTGCTGCCTGCTGCCTTGCTCGGTTCCTCCTCCCCAAGTGCGAGAAGTCCCCCATTAAAGCACATGATGCTCAAATTAGCGTGAGTGATGGGGGGGGGAGTCCCGCTCTGTCCCCACATCGGGGGCATGGGGCGGGGCGGGGCGGGGAGATGCGGATTCCAGCCGGTCCCTGCCACCATGGAGAAGAGGGTTGTGAGAAGAGGGTTGTGGTAATGGGCAAGGAAAAGCCTCCCCAGCCCCAGAGCAGGGCCATCAACCTCGCCAGGCTGCAGAGGTGGGGCTGCTGGGGCTGTGGGGAGCAGGTGCCAGGGTCCCCAGGGGTGACAGTGCTCTTACAGCCCCTCACTCTCCATGCCTCTCCTGGGGTGGCAGCCTGGGCTCCCTGTGCACCACAAGGACAGGAGCCCCAGGGCTGGGAGTGGGGGGCTGGGGCTGGCAGGATGGGGGCTGTTGGGACAGAGGGACCCAAGGCAAGAAGGTCTCTCCAGCCCACCAGCACGCCCCTCCTCTGCGGCACAACAAAACCCCTGCACGGGCCACCGCCGTCAGCCAGCAGCCTGCACCCAGGGCCAGGCAGAGACCCCTATTTTGCTCTCCGGGGGTGCGGGGGGCCGTTGCGAGGGCTGGGATGGGGCTGTCGCCCGGGCAGGGAAGGCAGGACGGGGCTGGGAGGCGCTGGGGCAGATGCGGGCTGCTCTGCCCCCGGGGAAGGTGCTTCTGCCAGCTGCGGGCACAGCTGGGACCAGCTGCTGCGCTGCCTCGGGCACAGCCTCGGCTGCCACCGGGCCGAGCAGGGGCTGCGCGCCGGAGCGTGGGGGCCGAGCGCAGCGGTGCGGGCGAGAGAGCACCCTCCTCCCGGGGCAGCCGGGCGCCCCGCCGGCCGCTGCCCCCGCTGGCTCCGGAGCTGGCCCGGGGGGGGCCGTGCCCTGCTGCTGGCCTCGCCGTGCGTGACATTGCGTGCTGTGGGGAGCAGCAGCACAGCCTGCTGGCCGCCGCCTGCGCAGCCCAGCCCTGCCTGCAGCCTGCCTTCCTGCGGGAGCGTGGCCCCACGCAGGGCATCCCCGCGGTCCCACGCAGGACATCCCCACACAGGGCATCCCCACAGCCCAACCTGCCTGCTGCAGGCTCGCTCTGCACCGGGGCCCCTCCCCTGCGGGAGCGGCTGCGCTGCCTGTTCCCCCCAGCCCCACCACGGGCCCAGAGCATCCTCGGCCGCGGGGATGAACCCCCCCCAAAACAGTGGGTGAAGGGCTGGGGGGCCCCGCTGGCTCAGAGGACAGGACCCCCTCACGGCGAGGGTGACGGTGGCCCCGTGCTGAGATCGCAGCGGGACCGGTGACACACAGCTGGGGTTTGCCGACGGCGGTGGCACCCCGCGGGCAGCGCCTGTGGGCACGGGGCCACCATCGCCCGGGGCCGTGGGAGGGAGCGGGGTCAGGGCAGGTCTCTGCCTCCCGCTGCCATTTGCCTCCTTGCCCTCCAGCGATGCAGCACCGAGTTGCCTGGTAACCCTCCTCCTCCTCCTCCTCCTCCTCCTCCTCCTTCCTCCTTCTTTCTTCCTCCCTACAGCCCAGGGATGAACGTCTTATAAGGCTGAACTGGGCTGGAGAAGGATGGATGGTGTTTTTGGGGGGGCCCTCAGCTCCAGCCCTGGTGCAGCTTGCCCAGCACAGGGGTTAGGGGTCATGGTGCAGCAGGGAGCCTGCCCCAGAGCACTGGGGGGCAGGTAGAGGGGGCCCATGCAAGACCCATGGCATGGCCAGACGGTGGCCAAGGTGTCCCTGCCACCTGGCCCCACGCACACACTTCCACTGAGCCCGCAGGAGCAGGCAGAGCCCCCCCATCTGGGCATCCCCACCCCGGGCTCCCCCTCCCACCTGCACCATCCCGGTACAGCTCTGCACCCCAAAGCTCCTGGGGCCTGGGCTGAGACTTGATATTCTGCCTGTTCCCCTACACACATTGGCAATTAGATCATAATTGTAATATTTGCATATTCATAACAGCTGAAATTAATCGCATTTGCATAATGGTAATGAAAGGGACTTCATTAATTACCGCTTTTTTTCTGGCGATTTTGCATATAAATGGATTCTATTAGGCAGGTTGAGCTGCGGCGGGTGCAGGGGTGGGACAGAAGATACGTGGCTGGGCTGGGCTGGGCTGGGCTAGGCTGGGCTGGGCTGGGCTGGGCTGGAGCGGTGAGGACCAGTGGCACCGCTGCCACCCTGCCTGCCCCGCTCTGCTGTGCCCTGCAGATGGGCTCAGCCATGGTGTGGGGCCTTGGCCAGTGGCTTCCTGCCCATGCCCAGACCCAGTGGCTTCCCCTTGCCCCGCTGACCCCACACCTGCCCCAGGTATCCCACCACAGCATGGGGATGCAGGTGGGAGCAAGGATGGGCACCGGGGCTGCTGCAGTGCTGCGTTTGTCTTGTTCAGGGTGTCAGCGAGGCCATGGGCGGCACAGAGGGTCCCTCCTGCAGGCACTGCAGGGACGGCATCCTGCACCGTGCACGCAGCAAGGGTCACTGCTGCCACCAGCACCCGTGCCTGGGGTCCCCTGTGTATGACCACTCATGGCAGCTGGGGGACCCCCCCTCCTGCCCCGGGGTGATACTACAGGCATCGGTGCCTGGGGAGGGCTGGGCAGAGGGGACCAGCCGGTGCAAGCAGGTGGCCTCCCGCTGCATCACCTCTGTCACCACTGGGCCCTTCCCAGGGGATGTGCCAGCTCCGAGTCCCCAGCCTGGCCCAGCAAGGCTCCCTCCTGGCAGGGACAGAAGGGCGGGCAGAGGAGCCGGCAGGTGGGAGTAGGGCTTTGCTATGGCCTCTTGTGTGCCAGAGCCAGGCAGGAGCGATGCCCCGGCCCATGGAGCTGCTGTGACCACATGCAGCAGCCACGGGACGGCTCTGACCACAGCGTGAGTCCAGCGAGGGCTGGCAGTCACCTGGCACTGTCCTGTCATCCCCGTCCCATCACTCTGCCTCTCCTCCCGGGCAGCTCACAGCACGTGGGGACCTCTGCCCAGTGGCTGTCACTGTCCCTGGGGCTGCCACCAACCTGCTGTCTGGAAAAGCCCCAGACGTCCCAGTTGTGAGGGGAGGTGAAAGAGGAGGTGAGAGCTGCCCGTAGCCCAGGGAAACGGGAAAGCTGGGAGCAGTGAGTGCGAGTTGGCAGTCGGCAAATGCAGGTGAGAAAAGTCTCGATGAAGCTCTTGGTGGCTGGTGGAGTCACAGGAGGTACTGATTGAAGCAAACTGAGAGAAAACCAACTCCAAGCAATAGACCAGGCTGGAGACAGGAGAAAGAAAAGGAAGCTGCGGCTTCGGCGTCCCTCTGTCCGTCCCCAGAGGGTGAACACCTTCCTCTGCTTCCCAGCCTGCCTGCGCGCACGGCCAGTTCAGCTCCGTGAATGCCGGTGCCAACAGCAGCTGAAATAATAAACATGCGTTAGGTTTGGGGGAACCTGCTCCAAACCAGTGCCGGGAGGCGGCGGGTTTGGGTTTGGTCCCTGCCACGCACTGCTGTGGGGACAGCCCTGCCCTTGCCGGGAGGATGCTCTGGCCACGGGGCACCTCTGCTCTGCTCCGGCCGGGGAGAGGCTTCTGTGGGAGATGGAGCTCGTTGCCTCCTTATTGATGGCTCCTTCCCTCCCGCACGGCTGGGGAAGAGGCCTGCGGAATAAATCAGTGCAAGAGACAGATTATGGCAGCTAAAGACTCCAAATGAGATGATAATTGCCGTGGTAATGACAGTGAAGACCTGATGCTGCTGATAAGGAAACATCTCTGCTGCTCTTGGCTGGTGCCCGGCCAGGGAGTTGGCATGGGCACACAGCTTGGGATGTCCCCAGGGACACCGTGGCCGGGCCGCACTGCCCTCCCTGTGCCCACGGCAGGGTCCCGGTGCCCATGGCAGGCGCTGGTCCTCACCACAGCCCCGCAGCGGCAGGGATGGGGGTGCTGGGGGCTGGGCGAGGGGGCACGAGGCAGGCAGCCCTGGCGGGGCCGTTTGTCTGGTTCTCCCGCCGGCTGCGTGTCAGCTCTAATTAGGCAAACTTCTGTATTCATTGCGAGCCCAGCCAGCGGAGAATTCCACAATTGAATTTTAATGCCCTAAAAACACATTACATTCAGCTTGATTAATTAAGAGATGGCTTAACATGGTGACCGGGCTGCAGAGGGCCGTGCTGCGGAGGGGTGCCATGCCGGCCGGCTCCTGCACCCCACGGCTTGGGGCACGGGGCTGGAGTGTGCCGGGACCAGCAGAGCCAGGGCTGGTCCCTGAGCCCTGCGGGGCTGCGGGAGGGGACGGGAGCCGGGGCCAGGCCGTGCCCCGGGGGTGCCAGGCTGCGCGGGCCCCTGCTCCCCCAGCCAGAGGAGGGCTGAGCCCAGACCTCGGGCACCTCGGCGGCACCGGCTCAGCTGGGCAGGCGGCGGTGGCAGCATCCCCTTCCCTCCCCGGGCCTCACTGTCCCCATCGGTGTGGCCATCAGGGCCCTCCTGAGTGCGCGTTCCCTGCGTCCCCACCACGTCCCCGCTCTGGGCTGACGCTGTGCTATGCCACACCACGAGTGGGGCGCTCCCAGGGGGACCCTGCTTGCTTTTGTCTGCGAGTGAAGACAAGCTGGGAGGCTCCTATTAATTTGTCTCTGCGGTGATTCCCTGGGGCACCGGCAATGCCGGCTAATGGGCTGCCACCTCCCGCAAGCCAGCTCTGCCCCCGCTCCCCGGGCCACTGCTTGCTGTGACCGTGCCCAGCCCAGCCCGGGTTGTGTCCCCACTTGTGCCACTGCTTGGGGTGGCTTTGCCAGCCCACCCGGGTGCTGTGGGCTGAAGCATCCTGGGGGGACCCTTTCCCTGCATCCCGCCACGGGCACCGGGTGGTGGGAGCGATCCCCGCAGAGCCTGGCCAGGCTGGATGTCACCGGGCGCCCCGGTCAGGGGGACGGTTCAGCTGAAGCCCATCCTGCCACAGCATAATGAATGGAAAAGGGAGGAACCCATAACCGTGCTGAAAAGGAGAGGTTGCAACCGGCAGGACATAAATCAGAGGGAAAGTGATAAAGGGAGCCTCTCGCCAGGAGGGGCCAGCAGCGGAGGGAGGGATGGCGACGGCATTGTAAGGCCAAAAGAAATCCTGGCAAGGCGATAAATCCTGCAGCCACTGGAGCTGCTCGAGCGCTAATGATCACGCAAAAACGCCAGCCACGTTTAACAAATATTTCTGCTCTGTATTTGGAGAGAAGCAGGACGACATGCTTGAATCATACGAGAGTGATGAAGCCATCTATTAATTACTGCCGGGAATGTTAAACAACATCTGCCAGCTCAGCAGGCCCAGGCACCGCCCGCCCTGGCCTACTCCAGGAGCTGGAGGAGAATTTGTCCTCCTCATTAATTTCCCATGAAATCTTGGAATAGCGAGAAAATCCCCACCAGCTGATGGAGAGCCCACCCGCACCAGGAGCCACGGGGACGTGGAGGTGCTCAGTCCTCACCTCCTCCTCCTCTTGGCTCTGCTGGGATTTATATCCTGTTCCCACCTGGTTCGATCCTCCCTGACAAAGAATAGCCATAAACTGGCAAAGGTTGGGCATTTATTTCCCATAATATGATGTATAGATTTTCTTTTACCCTAGTGTTTCTGGAGGCTGTAAGAAAGGGAGGCTTAAATGGGGCAACGTGCTCATTAACGCATCCTGCAGAAATCTTCATCACAGCTTTGGGAGGGGCTGGCACCTTTCCCTGCATCTCCCATGTGCTGCCCAGTGCCTGGGACCGGAGGGATGGAGGGGACGGAGGGACAGAGGGATGGAGGGGATGGAGTGATGGGGGTGCTGGAGTGATGGGGGTGATGGAGTGATGGGGGGATGGAGGGAATGAGGGATGGAGGGGATGAGGGATGGAGGGGAAAGAGGGAGAGGAGGAGCAGGAGGAGAAGAAAGAAGAAGAAGAAGAAGAAGAAGAAGAAGAAGAAGAAGAAGAAGAAGAAGAAGAGGAGGAGGAGAAGGAGGCTCTCACCAGGAGGGGAGGACCCCGCAGGACCAGGATAAGCCCCGGCTACAGCACAGCCCTACTGCACCCCATCATTAGCCATTTGCAACCCAGGCAGGTCCTTTGTTTCGGGAGGGGGAAACAGGCTGAGCAGCAAAGGTGGCTGCGAAGGGCACAGCAGACTTCGACAGCAGTAAAGCAGGTGGCTCAGCAGCAGAAAGCAGCTAATTAACAAATTATCTCTGCACAGTATGCATGGACTGTAGTAAGCAGAGAAGGACATAGCAGAGTGATGGATCCCACCAAGGAGGACCCAGCAGAGTGATGGATCCCACCAAGGAGGACCCAGCAGGCACCGGGGCTGGTGTGTCCCTTTGGTGCCAGGTCGCTGAGCCAAACGCCCAGCAGTGCCCAGAGCTGTGAAAACAGGGAGGTCCAAGAAATTCGGCTCGGGTTCTGGGCAGGGAGGAGAGCTGGGGGTACACGTGCAGCGGTCCAGGTTGCATCGCTCAGCAAAGCCTGCCCCAACACGGCCGGAGGGGCAGGGAGCTGGGAGGGACGCCCCGGCAGGGGCTGGGGGTGACAGGGCAGGGGGCATGGCCATCGCAGGGACACACTGGCCTCGGGGACACAGGTGGGGAGGGGGGGCTGGGTTGGTGCCGGGTCCTGCTGGAGAGGCTTTTCATCTCTTGGTCCCTTTGCAGCCAGAGGGGATGGGTTTGGAGAAGACTGTCTTTGGTGAAAAATCATGACATTTCATACAAGCAAAGCTCTTGCACCTGCCTCCATGAGATGCTGGGTCACATGCGGATTATTTTTCCCAGCCTTTTTCTACACATAAAAAGGCTGGAATTTACTTGCCTATAAAAGCTGAAAACCAAACATGGTTGCAAAATATTGGGGTGCTTTACAGCAAAGATGAAAGCCCAGGGAGGAAGGGACGTCAAGGGTGCCCTCTCCCAGCCCCAGCCCTGGATCGCCTCGCACAGCCATGGGGTGCAGGGGGAGCGGGAGAGGTCTGGGGGTGCCCAGGAGGGACAGGAGTGACATGCCCCGGTGGAATGGTGCCACCCAGCCATACCAGCCCGCAGCACCCCGGCCCTCTGGGCCCTCAGGGTGCCAGCTGAGCCGCCCAGGAACCCAGGGACAGGTAGTTAAAATGCAGAAATGTCAATTTAAATTAAAACATGTTTCATAAAAAGGGAGAGAGATAAAACCTTCCCTGCAGCACAACAAGCTGGGGGATTTATGGGGTACTGGGAGGACTGGTGCCCCCCCCACTGCAGTGGGCTCTGGGGGGGCTGGCTCAGCTGCCGCTGCTGGCACCGCTGGGCACCCCCAAGGCACAATGCCAGGGCATGGGGGCCACCCACCGCCTCCCCACCCTGGCCGTCACAGAAGCCAGAGCTGGGTCTATTCTGAAATGTCAGCTCGCTAATAAAATGTGCAGGAGCTGCGTTTTCTTTGGGCCAATAAAACTCCTGTGCGAAGGCAGGGATGCTCGGCACCCAGCTGCCCTCCTGCACCAGCGCCCTGCTGGGCCCCCTCCCCACCTCCCTGGGGGGACACGCAGGCCAGTCTGACCCCGTGCTCGTGCCAGCCCCCCCAGACAGCGGGTGCTGGGTGCAGGCCCCAGCGCTGGCGTGGCACATGGCTCCAGAAGCACAAGTGGCACAGCAGGGAGTAAATCCACGGCACCCTGTCAAGGTAAAGTGACAAAACACTGGCCTGCAATGCAGGAACCGCAGTTATAACAAGAGAAAATCAATGCGATATATTACCAGGGATATAAAGACGCCATTAATGCTTCAGCGTGGAGCCCAGCAGCTTCGCTTGCTGTCGGCAGGACAGGTTTGCTGCAAGGGCTCCCCTAATTCCCGTCTCGCTGCCCAGGTCTCTCACATGCTGGGCTCGGCTGTGTTTATTCGCTGTCCCCCCAAGCAAAGGGCTTCTGCTCCCACCCGCTGCCTCCTGGGCTTTGCCCCAGCCCGGTGCCCAGCCTCCAGCTGGGGATGCAGCCAGGACTGCAGGGGCCGGAGAGGTGCATGGCCTTGGCGGGCGTCTTTCCAGCCCCACGGCACAAGGACCTGGCGAGGCCGCACACCCGGGCCAGGCAGGTGCCACCCCTGGTTCTGGGGCTCGCAGTGCCCGTGCGGCTCTGCCACTCACCCGCCCACCAGTGCTGAGCCCAGCGCCCTCAGGCACCTCCGGGGTTTGATGGAAGGGAAGGCACAACCCCAGTGCACCACGGAGCAAGGCTGCAGAAGGACGCGTGGAAGGTGCAGCGCTCCCTTGGCACAGTGGCTGTGGGCAGGGAGCAGTCCACATGTTGGGGACACATGCACTGGGGACACGTGTGCTGGGGACACGGACTCCACCCCCCGCACAACTGTCCATCACTGGAGACAGTTTGGATAATCACTGAGAAGTTGAGTCAAGCTTCTTCTAATTGATTAATCAATAGCCTTAATTGAGTTGAGACTCTTTAATGGATAGCTCCACCACTGCTTTCCCCTTTGCTGGCGCTGCCCTGACCTCCCACCAAACACCTCTCGCTGTGGCTGGCCTCCACTGAGGCGGTGCTGCCGCTGGGCGCTCCCAAACTGCTGTGAATTGCTGGGGCTTGCAGCGGGCCACGGGGCTGGGGGCTGCGGAGGGCTTCTGCCACGGTCACGGAGGAACCGGAGCATGCAGAGCTCCCCAGGCACAGGCAGGCAGGTGAGAGCCCCCAGAAACAGGCTCAGCACAAGGGGCCGCAAAACGTCCACGGCTCATGGTGCCACCTCTGCCAGCCACGGCACAGCCCCTGGGCAGCCATGGGCCGGACCGGACAGACACCCGCCCCGTGCAGCCTGCGAGCTGTGTCTGGAGGTGCAGAGAGCAGGACAGGGACTGGGGACGCGGGGCTGGTCACGGGCACCGCAGAAGTCGGACTCCCCGCACACCAGAGCCACAGCTCTGCGGAAGCGGAGATGAACATTTTATGGTAAAATATGCAGAGCGTGGGACAAAAGAGAAAGCATTTCTTGCATAATGAGACGCTGTTAGAGACAAGCTCCCCAGGAAACCAATTAACACGGCGCTTTGTGTATGTCAGGCCAACACCTGGCAAAAACAGCTTTCCCAGGGAGGACGCCAGCCGCGCCGTGCGACGGCCGCCCCCGGCAAGCCCCTGTCCCGCAGCCCCTGTGATGAAGACAGCAGCCCCGCCTGTGTCACAGGCGGCGTGAGGCCGGCTCTGCCTGCTGGGGTGCGGCGTGGGGCTGCTGACCCACACGGGCCCCCCCCGTGGGCCCCACGCACCGGCATGGCTGCGGAAGCGCGCTGGAGCCGTGCCCTGCTGCACGCTCCAGGGCAGGGTGCCGCGGGCGTTGGGCCGTGAGCTGCCGGGGAGAGGCTGCGCTCCAGCACTGCCCCCGCTGGCGGGGGTCGCTCACCCCGGGCCCCCCCAGCAGCCCCACGGGTGGGCCGTCGCCGCCCGCAGCCGCCGCTGCCCACGCGGGACGAAGCAGCCGCGCCGCCCGCGCCCCCGTCACGCGGCGGCGCGCTCCCGCGCCGCCTCGGCCCCGCCCCTACTCCGCATAGCCCCGCCCCGCGCGGCCCCGCCCCGCCCCGCCGGCCGCCATGGCGCTGCGCTTCTCCGCCAACCTCTCGTGGCTCTTCCCGGAGCTGCCGGCGCTGCCGGCGCGGCTGGAGGCGGCGGCGGCCGCCGGGTTCGGGGCGGCGGAGGCGGCCTGGCCGGCGGGCTGCCCGGCCCGGGCGCTGCGGGCCGCGGCGGAGCGGGCGGGGGTGCGGATCGTCCTCCTCAACACCCCTCCCGGTACCGCCGCGTCCCCCGGGCTGCGTGGGGGGGGGAGGGCGGGGGGTGCCCCGCCGCCGCTGACCCCGCCGCTCTCTCCTAGGGGACCAGGAGGCGGGCGAGATGGGGCTGGCGGCCGTGCCCGGGCGCCAGGCCGCCTTCCGCCAGGGCCTGGCCGCGGCGGTGCAGTACGCCAAGGCGGTGGGCTGCCCCAGGTAGGTGCGAGGCAGGGTCCGCTCCCGCCGTGCCCCGGCTGCCCCGGCCCCGCGGCGGCGGGTTCCCGGCCCCGGCGGCACCAGAGCGGGCCGCCTGCTCCAGCTCCTCAGAGCAGGGCTCGCCCTCTGCAGCACGGTGCCTCCGTCCCGCTGGGTCACGGAGCCGCTCCCGGGCAGCGTCTCCCTGCTTGGCTCCCTCGGGCGGGCGCCGGTTCATTGCAGACCCCTGCGGGCAGGGCCACGGCCTTAACGCGCTTGCCGGGAGCAGCCCCAAAGCGGGCAGGCACCCTCGTCCAACCCTGCCGTTCCCTGTGGTGGCTCTTGTCTGCGGCTCTGCACAACAGTCCCCGTGATAATCCTCCCTTTTTCCTCCCCGATTATACCAGTCGTTTCCCCCGGGACACCACAACAGTTGCTTTATTGAAGGCCACGCTGATCACAGCACAGCAGAGACGCTGTAAGAGATGCAATTAGCCGGGCACAACCCCCTTCAGAAAACCAACGTGACCCTTTTATTCCGTGTACTTTACATCATTGCTTCCCTTAGAAACGCAGTCCAAAGCCCTGTGGAGGGCATGGGCCAGGCAGGCCAGGGGTTGCCCAGACCCATCTGCGCTCTCTGGTAATGGGCAGAGTGAAGAGGTTTTTGTTTCCACTGTACGTCCTCCCCAAACGGTCGCTGAAGAGCCTTGCTCTTGCCCGGCCCTTGAGCTCTGCACACAGCCTGGCGTAGCCCAGCACTGGCCACCGTCCCCTCCCTGCTCTAAGCTAGCAAGTGGTGAGACAAGGCATCCGACCTGCCCCTGGCAGAGGCAGCATGCCTGCTGCCCATCCTGCTGGCCTTGGGGCAGCCCCAGGAGCGAGAACCCAAGAAAGCTCCAGCCTTGGGGTAGAAGAGCTGGAGGTAGCTGGCAAAAGAGGGAAGAATCAAGGTCTGCCGTTTGTCAGGCAAAAGGTTCAAAGATGTCCCTCTGCATATGGAGGTGGGATGGCGCAGGTTTGTGTCCCTGCAGCTTGCTGGCACCTGTCATGCCTCCTGCACAGGAGATGGCTCCTACCCCCTCCTGTGTCTGCTTCCCCAGCCTGGCCCTGTTTTCCATCGGCAGAGGAAGGTGTATGAGATCCAACCAGCTGCTTGGAGACTGGATCAGCTGCCTGCGGCTGATGTCTCTGTGTCTGCAGGATCCACCTGATGGCTGGGCGGGTTCCCCTGGGAGTAGACCGGGCAGCACTGGCAGGCAAGATGGAAACCACCTTCATTGAGAATCTCAGATACGCTGCTGACCTCCTGGCCCAGGTAAGTGGGGAACGGGTCCTGCTCTGTGGGTGCAGCTCTTAGGGTACTGAGGATGGAGAATCCCCCAGCAGCCTGGCACAGGGGGGAGTGCTCCCTGCTGCAGAGGTGACAGGATGCTCCGCAGGGTGACATTACTGTGTTACAGGAAGACATGATCGGACTGGTGGAGCCTATTAACAACCGCATCACTGACCCTCGCTACTTTCTGAACACACCGCACCAAGGTAAGGCAGACATCTCTCCCCAAAGTCTCCTTCAAGGGAGGAGAAGGATCCCCCATGTCTGAAAAGCAGGAGGTTGCCTCAACTGCAGGGAGATGCTGAGGGAGCACAGCTGATGAATGGGAGTCTCAGGGCTTCACCATGAAGCTTCCAGCCTGGGCGTGATGGTCTCTCATTTCTTGCACCCTTAGCTGCTGCCATCCTGGAGAAGGTGGGACGGCCCAACCTGAAGCTGCAGCTGGTGAGTCAGTACTGAAGATCTCCAGGGTCCACCCTCTACCAGGGAACCTTGCACAGGCCAACAGGGGAGTCCCAGGGGCTGTTGGCTTGTTATCTCCTCCTGGGGACATGGGATGGGACAGAGACCGTAGCACAGCCATCCTCGACTGCTCACTGCTGACGAGCTGCACCATCTGTCTCCTCTCTCCTCCACAGGACCTCTTTCACTGCCAGATCATGGATGGGAATTTGTCACACAACCTGGAGACATACTTCTCACACATCGGTAACACCCTGCACCCAACTGGCTCCTCTGTGGCCATGGGGCAGGAGTGACTTTGAGATGGGGCCCTACTGCCCCATGCTCTGCTGTGGCTGGTGGGGGGCAAGGGTCTGCTCTTGGGTCACCTTGTCGCATGCCTAGAAAAGGTTGCAGGCAGGGCTGCCTCGGGCAGAGCATCTCCCATTCCCTCCCTAGGTCATATCCAGATTGCACAGGTGCCAGGGCGGCACGAGCCCGACAGCCCTGGGGAGTTGAACTTCCCCTACCTCTTCAAGCTCCTGGAGTCCCTTGGCTACACTGGCTACGTGGGGTGTGAGTATGCTCCGAAAGGTGAGTGGGCCTGTGGGTGATCTGAGCCCCACTGGCAGGCCCCAACATGGACCAGCTGGCTGGGGACTGTGCAAAGGCAGGCATGTCCTGGGGCATGGCCGGCAGTGGGCATCGGCGTCCCTACCTGGGGATGAGAGCCCTGCCCAGAACAGCAGCGGCTCCAGCTTGCCTGGGGGTGCCAGCAGGAGACCGTGTCTGTCACTGCAGGAGACACTCTGGAAGGTTTGGGCTGGCTGCGCTCATACTGGGAGAGCCGAGGCCTGCAGCATGGTGGGACCACCAAGGCAGCAGAGTAAAACAAGGAAAACATTCGAATAAAAGTCAAAGCAATGGCTTAACAGAGAAATATCTGTCTTCTCTATGACTTGGGGCAAAGTTAGGAGCATCTATGTCCTATTGCCCTTCTCCAGCCCCTGCTGGGCCAGCCCCAGCAGTTGGACCCTCATCTACTCGAGCACCATCTGCAGCATGTCGTATTTGGGGATGGCTTGGGCACCACTGTAGGTGGCTTGAGGTACACAGGGGCACCTTCACCTCCAGGCTGCAGGGGTGTCCAGGGAGAGGTTTCCAGTTCCCCCTGCTGAGGGGAGCATTCTCTCCTTGGGAAGGGCATGAATTTTCCCAGCCCAGCTCCAGCTGCTGCCTGGAGTTGTGGCAAGAGGGCTCTGGGCTTCCTAGTCCTGCAGTTCTCAAGGCTGCTGCCAGTGCCCAGCACTCGCCCTGCAGCAGGTGGGGAAAAGTGAAGCGAGCAGCCCCCTCGCAGGCTGCCTGAACCAAGGTGACAGGCTGGGGGCTGCACGCCCTGCTGCTCCTGCCCCAGAGCAAGTATGAGACTCCAGTGCAAACCCAGCCAGCCCCACAGCCAGGGTTGCCTCTGCATCCCCTAGGGGAGGCTTTCTACATCCTAGCCTATGGCACCTGAGTGGGGATGTGGTTCAGTTTATTTCACAGATATATCAATGGCTTTAATGTACATCTCCATAAAACCTTCCCCTGGTCCAGTTCACCCTTCTTGTCCCATTCGGTGCTCTCCTGATGAAAGCAAAGGGTCAGAAGTAGGCAGCCTCACTGCCCAGAGCTCTGAAGTCCAGAAGTCTTTCTGCCTAAAGCCAGAGGGTGCTGCCCTGTGCAGAAGACGTGCTGTGTGTGCTCCTCTGTGCCTTCCTGGCAGGCAGAACCCACCTGCAGATGCCAAAGCCATGTCCCTGAGAGCCCCTCTGCTTCAGCCAAGCCACAGCAGCCAGGCTCCTGCCCTTGTGGTTCGGTTCAAGGTAATCGGTATCAAACCCACCGAAAACAGCGCACCAAGGGCCACACCAGCCAGCCAGCGAGTGACAGAGGTACAGCTGAGGCTGAAGCCCAAGAAGAGGAGGCAGGCTGCCCTCACCCATCCCCAGGCTCCTCAGTTCAGTACCCATGCATGCTGCTAGCAGCGCTGCCTGCACTGCCGGAGCACAGGTCCCCCCCCCAAGGCCTGTTCCTCCCCGTTGTCACCCATGGCACAGCCGTGCTGAGAGGTCCAGTACGTGTATCGCTCCAGGATGCGGGTGCCAGTGCTAGAGCAGGCCTGTCCAGAGGTTGAAGCAGGCAGTGTTAATGACTGACTCCAGGTGGTGGTACGTGGACACAAGCTGTGGCAGAGGGCTCTCGCTGTTCTGGGGCTGCACTGGGAACGGCTCCCGGAAAACCACGGTGAGGCTCTGCTGAGAAGGAAGAGTAGGTCAGGGGACAGGATTCAGACAAGCACTGTGCAGTCCCTAGCCCAGATGCGTGGGCACTTGCTTGGCTCTCAGGCAGATCCTGGGAGAAGTCCCAAAATGCCAACAGCACTAAGCTAGTGCCTCCTCCTGTGACAGAGGATGTTTGAGCCTCCTCCTAATGCTCCTGGTGGAAATTAGGTGCAAGGACTTGCCCACCAACCCCAGCAGCAGCCTCAGGAGAGGAAGGGATCCTACTGCCTCCACAGTAACAGGGGCTTCCAGGGAAATCAGAGGGAAATTTCTTCTTCTAAGACAAAGAGTAGGAGTGCAACAAATGGGGAAGGGGAGGAGATTAAATGTAATAACTGCAATCCTGAAAATAAATGCTGGCTGCTCCATTCTCATTAGTGACTGTACTGACAAGGCAGGGCAAGGGCAGAGGGGGGCAGAGAACAGGGTTCAGAACAGAAGGTTGCAGGAGCTGAAGCAGGAAAAAAAAAAAAAAAAGTGAGCAACTCAGTGCACCGAGATCAGCATCATGGAGGCAAGACATGGGGACTGGATGTTCTCCAGAGCTGAAAACCCAGCACATCCAGTAGCCAGGGTCCCCTAACAAACTCGTAAAGCCATGAGAACAGCTGTGTAACTGCAAAACAGCAAATGCACCACCATCATTTAAGAGGGAAGAGAAAGTGATTTGCGAGCATAACTCCGGCAGCGTGAAAGGCTTCAGAGCAGGCTTGGAGAAAAAGAACCACGAGGAAAATGCAGCTCAGTGTTACCAAAGTGATGTGCTAGTGCTAGAGTTCTCTTTGATAAGGTAATATTTCTAGACAAAAGGAATCACGGTATATCTTATCTGAGCTTCAGGAAGGATTTGATGTAGTGCCACATGGGAAATTTAGGTAAGCTGAAAAGATAGGAATTAACGCAAAAATTATAAAGTGAAGATGGTAGTGCTGAAAGGAGAAGTGGCAGGGTGGGGAGAGGTTACAAATGGAGTTCCTCCAGGACAGGTTTTGGGACTCACGTTGCCTCGTACTTTAATGAGTCTGGCACGAAGATGAGGAGCATGCTGATAAAATTTGAGGCACTAATACAAGAGAGGATTGGGATAATGCAAAAAAAGCCCTAGAGACTTCTGAGAGACCACAGGAATGGGACGAATGTTAAGTGGGAAACACAAGGTGAGGAACACGAAGGATTTCTGTTATAAGATGGGAGTCATTGGCAGAGGTGATGGAGAGTCTGGGTGTATCATATCAATGACCACAAGATGACACCTATGACCAGTGAGACATGACCATGAAAAGGCAAATACCACCCTAGGCTGTACCAAAAGGACTGGGCAGGGACAGAAAAGCCTTAGTGCAATTGCAGAAGGCTCTGCTGAGAGTCCTCAGGAATACTGGGTGCAGTCCTGGACACTTGTATTTACAAAGGCTGACCTGAGCCCTGAAGGGCTCTGAAGAGCTCTGAATGACAATGAAGCCATTGGAGAAGGGAAGGCAGGCTTAAGAGCTCGGCTTGCTTAAACACAGCAACATGGACTTAGCAAAAATTCCACCTTCAGATGTGGAGGTGAATCCAGGGGACCGGGGAGGAACCGGGTACCTGCACAGTAAAGAGCAGTTTCAGCTCTGAGCTACCACTGGCATGAAGAGGATAGAACTGGCCATGACAAAAGCTCCAGCACAAAATGGGAAAGGCTCTTCACCATCAGGTGGCAGGAGGCACTGAGCAGCCTTCCAGCAGGCACCACCTCTTCTGCCTCCTCTACCTGCTTTTAAGAAGGATTGTGATTTATTTACAGAGGGATCAGATATGCTGCAGCCTCTGCAAAAGCCTCACTGTAGACTGAAGCGTCTTGTAGATCCCCTGCTCTCACATGGAGCTGCATTCCCTGTGACCCATCCTGCACCCTACCTGGGAGCACAGCAGAAAGCAGAGTATTTTTGCCCTCAAGTCCAATGAAGGCCAAGGCCTGTGCAGGTTTGCTGGGACCCTCACAGTGTAGGTCCCCTTCCTTTCTGCCCAGGTAGGAGCAGCCTGCAGCACCTGTGACCCCTCCCAGCCAGACCCAGTGTGCTCTGGCTTTGGACTGAATACAGAAGGACTCTTTAGCTTGGAGAGACAGCTGAGAGCATGATCCTAAAGGAATCCTGTGAAGGAAAAGGGGATCAACTGCTCACTGTTTTCCAATACAAGAACAAAGGGGCATGACATGAAAAAAGAAGGAGGTTCAAAAACAAGCCAAGGAAGGTAGCTCTTCACCTAGACTGTAATTGCATCATGGAGCAGCAAGTCAGGGGAAATAATGAATGCCACAAATTAACCAAAGGAAATAAAGCTGCGGAGGGCTGTTAAATAAATGCAAAGGCCACCTCTAGCTCAGGGCAGGCCTGGGCCACAGTTTGTCAGATGCTGGGACAGTTGTTGGGAAAGGTGTTAACAAGCTTCTTGACTTGCTCTTATTCTCCCCATGGGCACCTGCCCTTGGCAACTGCTGGATGAATCTAGACAGACTCCCAGCCTGAGCCAATATAGCTGCTCTTACGTTCCCAAGTTCTTACCGTCTTTCCTGAATGGGAATCGAGAAACACAAGAACGAAGCAATCCGTGAACTTCTGGTTGAGCACAACCTGTCAAGAGAGCCACAGCACACATTGCAAAGGAGACAGCACAAACCCCAGGACAGGGATACGAACAACGCCCACCCAGGGACGTGTTGACGTGCAGGACAAGTGGCATGATAGAGCTGTGAAGATGCAAGTCTGCCTGGCTCACAGGTGACACTGCCAAACCATGGGGCTATATGTGGCATGAGGCTCTGGGTGTGAAGAGTGTCATGCCTGCATGGGGACAGACAGACACTGCTGTCCCACAGGAGCACACACCTCATGCTGCACCAGTAGCAGAGCGCAACACCATGACAGTGTCCACATCGTCCTGACAGCACGTGCCAGGCTCACGCTGAGAGAAACCACAGCAGGTAGGGGCCCTGGACAGGGGAGAGAGGCTGCAGGTGGGTGACAGTGTATTGGGTTTGTGTGGCAAGGTTTTGGTAGCGGGGGGGCTACAGGGGTGGCTTCTGTGAGAAGCTGCTAGAAGCTTCCCCTATGTCTGACAGAGCCAATGCCAGCCAGCTCCAAGATGGACCCGCTGCTGGCCGAGGCTGAGCCCATCACCGACGGTGGTAACACCTCTGGGATAACATATTTAAGAAGGGGAAAAAAAAAACTGTGCAACTGCAGCCAGAGAGAGGAGTGGGAATATGTGAGAGAAACAACTCTGCAGACACCAAAGTCAGTGAAGGAGGGGGAGGATGTGCTCCAGGCGCGGGAGCAGAGATTCCCCTGCAGCCCACGGTGAAGGCCATGGTGAGTCAGGCTGTCCCCCTGCAGCCCATGGAGGTGAACGGTGGAGCAGATCTCCACCTGCAGCCCATGGAGGACCCCACGCTGGAGCAGGTGGATTTGCTCGAAGGAGGCTGTGACCCCATGAGAAGCCCATGCTGGAGCAGTCTGTTCCTGAAGAACTGCACCCTGTGGAAGGGGCCCACGCTGGAGCCTTTCGTGAAGAACTGCAGCCCATGGGAAGGATTCACGTTGAAGAATTTCGTGGAGGACTGTATCCCATGGGAGGGACCCCACGCTGGAGCAGGGGAAGAGTGTGAGGAGTCCTCCCCCGAGGAAGAAGGAGCGGCAGAGGCGTGTGATGAACTGACCGCAGCCCCCATTCCCCGTCCCCCTGCACCGCAGGGGGGGAGGAGGTAGAGAAAATCAGGAGTAAAGTTAAGCCTGGGAAGAAGGGAGGGGTGGGGGGGAAGGTGTTTTAAGATTTAGTTTTTATTTTCTCATTACCTTACTCTGATTTGATTAGCAATAAATTAAACTAATTTCCCCAAGTTGAGTCTGTTTTGCCCATGACAGTAATTGGTGAGTGATCTCCCTGCCCTTATCTCGACCCACAAGCCTTTCATTATATTCTCTCTCTCCTGTCCAGCTCAGGAGGGGAGTGATAGAGCGGCTTTGGTGGGCACCTGGCATCCAGGCAGGGTCAACTCACCACAGATGGGCTGGGACTTACCAGATACTGGGTTCCAGTTTCAGCATTGTGGAAGTGCCGACAGCTCTGAGGAAAGCGGCTCAACAGCACTTTGATGAGGCTCTGGTACCAGGAGACTGTCATGGTGAGGAAGCATCCCTGCAGGCATGGAAAAGGGCTGATTTCAGCCTCCCTCTAGCCATGGGACCAGCAGCCATAATGCTACAGCAGTCTTCAGACCCCAAATCAGATGCATCCATCACAGCCCACTGAGGAACGCTGACCCAGACCTATCCACTCTCCATAGATGGGTCCATGCAGCCTCCCCCTTCCCCTGCCAGCTAGGAGCTATGTTCCTGCCTCTATCTTCCCACCAAGCAGCAAGAGATGTGCCCTGCAGGCCCTTCACCCGGCGCCCCACTCCCTCCCCAGAGCAGAACAGCAGCTGCTGTGCACCATGACTCCATCCCTGCTGCTCACCAGCTGGGGATCAACATCAGCAATGGATTTCCCATGCACGGCGTCGAGCAGCTCCTCCAGCTCCACCAGTGAGAGCTTGCCCAGCTTCAGCTTGTCAGAAGCCAGAGGCTCCAGGAGGAAGAGGCGCTTCCAGAGGTTGTCCCTGCGGCAGTGGCACTTGGCCAGCTGCACCATGCTGCTGAGCTGCTTCTGGGCTGAGGCCACCTCGGAGGCCAGTAAGGGGAAGAGCGGCGAGGTGTAGAAGAGCCCAGGCCCCAGTTTGACTTGCGTGCCCCCCGCGTAGAACTCGCTGCTGTCCTCCATGTCCTGCCACAGCTCCCGCTCTGCCGGCTGCTGCCGCCCCAGGCTTGTCTCCGGCTCCGCTGCCTCCCACGCTGCCCGGCCCACCACAGGCTCCAGCACTTCCCGCTGCAAGCGCGGCAGCTTCTTGAAGCGTCGCATATCGGCCGTGAGCCGGGGGAAGAGCTCCCGCTGGCTAGTCATGATGACGTAGAAGCGCAAGCTGAGAGCAAGGAGACACTTGTGACCTGGGGAAGGGCTGCTCCCTTCTCAGCTGGTCTGCAAATGAATCATAGGCCTCTCTGTCCCTGCCAGTAAGGGTGCTTCTCTGCGCAGACAAGGACAGATATCACACTACCCAGTTCCCTGCGAGGATCCTCCCCAGAGAGCAGCAAACCTGCCTGTGATGTCCCAGACAGAGCCAGTCCCTCCCAGGGCCCCCCTCCCCAGCCAGGAAGCTTTGGTGTCATGTCTCTGGGCCCCCAGTACTCACCGGAGCATACGTCTCTCTGCCTCACTCTGCTCCTCAAATGGTGCTGCACTGTGACACACCAGAAGGGACACATCAAAGTCATCATGATGACGCAGACCTTCAGAGTCCTTGTAGGAGCCCGAGCTAGGAGGAAAAGCACATCAGCATGAAGGGGACCTCACTTTGTTCCACCAGAGCTCTTGATCACAACAGAAGTATTGGGCATGGGGAATTCGACACAGCAGGACTCCTCAAAATTGCTATGGGAATGTCAAATGCATGTGCACACATGCACAGCACCCCTGTTGGCCATCTCAGAAAAGCCGGGCAGAACTGCTGCCTGGCACCATGCAGAACAGTCAGCTTTGCTGGCACCTTGGGGCAGCGTTCCCAGGACTGGGGCGTGCCCACCAATCTCCAGCAGCTCGAGGAACTTGCAGCGGATGCACTCACCTGTTCCAAATAGAGACCAGTGCATACTCGTTCTGCTCTGTGCCTGGTGTCCCCTTCTTGTTGTCACTGCCCGTGGCTGGCCGGGCCATGCGTAGGGGTTTCATGTGGTAGGTGTTGGCATGGTCAGCGATGTAGTTGTACAGCTGGTGTGCAGTGATCATGTTGGTGGGCAGGGCCAGCATGCCTAGTGGAAGAGGACACATTGCTATCACAAGAGATGCTCAGTGCCTCTCACCTGGGCAGAGCAGCATCCTACAAACTACTCTGGTGGACAGAGCTCTAGACCAACCCACCTCCCTTCCACAACAGGGCAGCAAGGACTTCCCCTGGAGCTGGGCCCCTCCACGTCACCCTCTCCCTGTCACCTCCCTGGATATGCCAAAAGTCAGGTTTATTTGTAAAGCACTTGGAAACCTTTTGCCAAGTTATGAGCTGGTGATCAGCCCCAGACTGATCACATGTTGAGCTACATACCTTGGAAAACGTGGTTGCGGCCAAATTTGGGGATGTCAGGGTGGTGGGCAATGAAATCCTCCAGGAAGCTGGTGAGATGGTAGCCCTGGCGGAGAGTCATGTGGGAACCCAGCAGATACTGGTGGACTATACGCAAGTGGAAGTCGTAGCTGAATGAATGCACGTGCATGAGGTCCCGCACCTTGTCACACTCCTCCGTGAAGAGCATAGAGAGCTGCGGAGGGACAGGGAGTCAAGGCAGGAATGTTACCAGGCACCTCACACCCTCCTGCAAAGCCCTGCTGACAGCAAGGCATGGCAGAGCCAGCGCAGCTACCCCTGCCACGACACCAGAGCAGGATGCAGCCGAAAAGCTGTGTGCACAGTGCAAATAGCAGACCTGCAGGCCTGGCCCCAAGGGATCCAGCTTGGTGGCTCCTTCCACGCTTGACCCCACTCCTGGTCTACAGTAGCAGCACAGACTGATAGGCACTGCCTCCTTTTTGGCATGAGGTTCATCACCCCCCTTGAGCTGAACGCCACGTGGCTGTGAAGGAGGACACAGCCTCCTTTCAGCTGAGCGCTGCTCTGCACTGCCTAGTCCCTGAGCTGGTACAGGACATGCTGGGGCTGGGGACCCAGCAAATTCTGGATCTACAGGCAAAGACTGATTCTCTGAATGTCCCCTGAGAGCAGGGGGCAGCACAGGGGCCTGTAGGGAGTGGTTGGACACAGAGATGGGCAACAGCAGAACTGCTAATGCCCTGTGCTCAGTAACTAACAAGGACCCAGGCTGGATGCTGGGAAGCCAGATCCAGTGGTGGCTGGTGTGTCACAGCTGTGCCCAAAGGGAGGGCCCCTCTGGCACACGGCCATCACCTCTGCCCAGCGTGCCAGTCCTTCACCGGGGCAGCACCAGCCTTCACACACACACACACCGCTGCCCGTGCCCCCACCACAACTGCAGCTACGGTGCCAGGGGACAGCATTGGTGAAGGCCTCAGCCTTGCCCAAGTGCCAGAAGCCCACAGTGTTAATGTCTTTTGGTTCTCTTGACACCTTTGGGCAGTTGACCCACACCATAATCCCTTGGTTTAAGAAGGGGCAAGCAGGGAAAACCAGCAGGCAGGAGGCATTGGCATGAGAACAGGCTGCCCTCGCTCTCTGCACCACCCGCGTTGCTGCTGCCATGAGCCAGAGGGCAACCCGCAGAGCCAGGATAAGCCCAGAGAGGAGCCTATAGCTCTGCCCCAGGAAAGGCAGGGTGAAGAGCAAGAAACACAAGGCGCTGCCCCCATGCCAGCACCTGGGGCCCACCCCATCCTCCTCCCAAGCTGTGCTGCCCACTCTGGTATGTACTGCTACGGAAGGCACTGGCACAGGAGGCAAGAGGCAGCTCCCGCAGCCGGGCACTGGGGCAGGAAGCGTGGAAGCACAGCCAGTGGGAGGTTCAGCCCTGCACTGGCAGGTCCTGCCATGCCCAGCACAGCAGTGGGAGGAGAGGACATACCGCAGACTCAGAGACGGAGCTGGGTCCCATGCAGCTCTTGCTGCGAGCTCTGGCTGTAAGAGTGCCCTGATGGAGAGAGATGCACAGCCAGTGGGAAGAGGGACAAGGCACTGCCCAGTCCTGTTCCTGCATCCAGCCTGTCCTGCACAGGCCCAGGGTGGGACAAGGGGAGAGAAGGGGCACAGGAGCCCAACTGTCCTATCTGGGGGAATTCTGGGCTAGTCCCAGCATGTGGGAAGGCTGGCCAGGCCCCTGCAGCAAGCCCCACACCTCTCACCCGCTGCTCCCAGGGCCATCCCCTCCCACTGCAAAACCACACAAAGTCTTTTTTCAAGTCAGCCAGAGAGAGCCTGGATGTTCCCTGCAATGCCAGCTGCAGCCTGGTAACCCTGCCCTGTGCACGTGCAGGCTTCCCAGGAAAGGCTCACCAAACCCTCAGGTGAGGCCCTGGCAGGCTCTAAGCTTAGCAGAGCCACTCTTGGCATATATAAGAGGCAGCCTTGCTACAGAGCCACCTTGGAAAGGACAGTATGGTCATGCACGCCTCCTAACTCAGACAGGTTAGGGCTGGCCAGCCTCTAGACAGCCACTCCAGTGCCCTGGGGACAGGCGGGAGACACCCTGACACACCAAAAGAGAAGGGAGCAGACAACCCCATGGTGCTGTAGAGCAAGGCACAGCGTTATCAACAACCAGGGCTCATGGTGCAGAAAGTGATCTCCTCCAGCAAAGGGCAGCCATCCATGTTCCCAGATCCCTGTTCCTATTCCACTTCCCTTTTGTTCCAAGGGAAGCAGACAGCTTCTGGCTTTCCATGCGCTGACTTTCCCTGGAGCAGTCATCTTTGCCAGAATTGCTCCTATTCCTCCCCAGCCTGCTCTATCTTGCTCCCCAAGCTAGGACAAGAGTCATCCTCTTGCCAAACCTCCCACCCCCTTTCACTGCACTCCAGCTCTCCTCAACCAGCAGGCCATGGAGGGCATGAGGCTGCAAAAGGGAGCCTCTGCGTGGTTCTGCTTTTCCAGGAGGAGGGAGCAGAGTTCTCCAGAACTTGCTGCACCTGAAATGCCCACTGTCCCAGAGATCACTGCCTCTCCTGAAGCAGCCCCTGCCCCTGAGGAGCACCGGCTATGCCTGCAAAGCCATTACCTGGGAGTTCACAGACTGGCCCATGGGGATCCGTGAGCACTCCAGCGCATACTGCTTCACACAGAAGTAATAGCCCTGGAGGAAAGAGCACATAAGCACAGCACAGGCCTTGAGCCTCTCCAGGGAAGGAGAACAGTCCCCATGCTTCACCCGCTGGGCTGGGTCCCAGACACTCTTGCTCCATGTTTTGTCTCCCCTCCCATCTGAACCAAGCCAGTCCAGCCAACACATGGTTGAGCATAGAGCACCCTACCTGGTGCTGAGCGTTTGCATCTTTTATTAGCCCCCCTCCAGGCAACTCTTACTGCTCTGAGCCCTGCAGAACCATCCCTAGATGATCCACAGTCCTGCAGGACCATGGAAGAGGCAGGACAAGAAAGGAAGAATCACGCTTTCCTGCTGTACTCCTCCTCATCGCCCACTGTGTCACCTCTGAAGACTGTCCCTGAACTCCCAGAGGTCGTACTTTGTTTCTTGTTCTTTCTTACCTGGAAGGCCAACTCCATCAGCACAATCCCACCCGGAAGAGCTCTCTGTAGGTGATAGGTGGCAACAGCAGGGCTTGTGCTCTGGGAAGAGAAAGACAAAGCTGGAGAGGCTCTCTGGCACAGGAGAGCAGCGCACACAGAGTGTGAGGCTGCCACAAGGCTCTGTGGCAGAGGTGGAAATAGAGGAGCCTCATCAACTGAGCACCCTCACTGGAGGGAGAAGAGCAGACATACCAGAGCTGACTGTGAAAAGAATTCCAACAAACCTAATAAACAGCCTTCAAGAGAGCACACCAGGCACACTGCTCCCATCGCCTCCTGCTTACTAGGACAGAGTGTCTCCAGAGTTTGAGGACACTATGAACTGAGGGGTGATGCTGCCCACAAAACCTCACTCCCACCTCTCCCTGCCAAGCACTCCCCAGACCATCACATCTGCAGTAGCTATCAGAGCCATCCAGTTTGGACTCAGAGCTTAGCTACCAGCAAGTTCACTTGCCCCCTGTTAAGTTGTTCCAGTGGATTGCTCTCTTCCCATTTTAACTGCAAGGTGTTGTCTTGCCCACAATCCTGTACCAACATCAGCCAAAGGCAGGTGCCAGGAAAGTGTCAGAAAAGGGTGAGCAAATGTTATGTGCTCCCATCATCCCTGGGTGATTTCATGAGCCACAGACGGTTTCTGCCTATCCAGCGACTCAGATGGATTTCTCTTCCAGCTACTTACCTATTCTCTCTTGTAAGCTCTTGTGTTCACAAAACCCATGTAAGCTCTTATTGTTCATAAAACCTTTTGATAAAGACCACTGTTGCCTGCTGCACAAAGAAACACTCCCTTTTGCTTTGAAACTGGCTACCAATACTTTTGTTTGATGGTGTCTAGCTGTTGTATAAGACAGCAAGGAGTCAATCCCTTTCCAGGCTAGCTGAGATGTGGTAGAGCTCTGTCCTGTCCCTCCCAAGTTGCCACTTTAGAAATTAAGAGCCTCAGCCTGCTCTCGCAGTAGAGCCATTCTGGGTTTATCTTCTCTGATCTCTTCAACTTCAGCATTCATCTCACTTTAACTAAAGATCCTTCTGTCCCAGAATTGCCCTTCACCATAGATGCTGAAGCTTCTCCGACAGGTAAACCTCCAGAATCACACCCAAAGGCAGCTGTCCTGGCCCCAGGTCACCCTGTTCCTCTTCTGAGCCCCCTCCAAGTTGTTGCCATCGTTTTGAGATTTGCCCTGGTTCCACCCAGTCCCAGGAAGGGACTGCAGGAAGACATGCAGGAGGGCAAGGAGGTCTCATCTGACCCAACATCCCAAAGATGGTGCTGGTCTAGACAGACTCTTTTTTTGGCTTCGGTGCTTTCTCTGTCCTCTCACATCCTTTCTGTCTGAAACTGATTCAAAAGCCAAATCAGGAGAACTGCCCCACTCCACAGCCTGACTTCCATCCCAGTTCCACCCCTCTAACAGACATGCACTCACCTTTGGACTCCCCTCTGCTTTTGGCTTCGTGTAGGAAAAGGACCCTCTCCCCTCCATACCCATTGCTGCCAGAGCTCGGATCCGGCTTGTGCTACTGGAAATGACAGCAGAGAGAGCCCTGAGCACGGGAGCCAGCATCTCCCGTTGTGTCAAACCAGGGCACAGCTCAGTGTGTTGGCCCTTCTCCAACAACAGGGTTCCCAGAAAGTTACTGACCTGCGAGTGGTGGGTGAGGGTGGCCGCACCTGGACCAGAATGAAGCCCATGCTCTGCAGGTACTGGATGTATTGCTGCAAGAAGGCATTGCACATCTCCTGCAGCCAGGGCTCCTCCTTCACCTTGCAGGGCAGTGCTTCCGCTGAGTCACAGCTGTGGCTGCGGTCCCTCCCTGAAGCTGTAGAGTCATTTGAGCGGTGGCGCTTCTGGAAGAGAAAATGATTTCCTAAGGAGACCTGCTGTGTCTGGCCCCAGCAGGTGACACTCGCTGGGACACCACCAGCTGCTCTGATTAGGCGGAGGGCAGATCTCCCTCTACCAGAGAGCACTAACAGGTGGTTCCTCAAACACTGTCCTAGTGCATGTGCTGAAACACAAGATCCAAATTTTACCCAGCCATGGACTGACCTAACAGCACTTCAATAGACTGCAGGAAGAGGTGCCCTGGCAGAAGGGGATAAATCACATCTCCCCCCACAAAACGGCTTCCACAAAGTTTTAGTGGCTCACAACTGGTTCATGCAAAGCTCAACAGAGCTTTAGCTCCTACTGCCATGGTAAGAATCCAATCCCCTTATGAATCCCGCTGACTTCTTAGGATTTACTAGTAGTTCAGTAGCACTGAATAGGAATAGTGTTTCCTTTTAACCATTTTCAGTTCTCCTTTTGGCGTCTTGAATACTCCTTATATTTGTGCTGTGAGAGACTGAGGTGTCTTTTCTTGATCTCTCTACTTCAAGCCTGTGGCTCTTTTACATATTTTTATCTGCCCTTTCATTCACCTACCCCAGTAGCAGTCTCTTTACCTGGGGTCTCTCTGGCTACTCTCTGACCTTCTCCGAGTCTCTCTAGTTTAGTGCCTTTGTCACAAGATGCTTGGTCTCACACTCACTGTCCAGAGGAAGACATTAATACACTAGTATTTTAGAAATGTATTGGAATATTACCCATAATACTAACACCCCTTTCTGATATACTCTAAACAGTTTGCCTTTTGTATGCAACTGTGCACGAATTGAAGAAATCCACTGAGCTCTCTGCTCTGTACAGGCTCTGCATTTAGTGTACAATACAGGAGGAGTTCAAATTTCTCTCCACATTGTGCTCTGTTTTACTGGCAACCAGGTCCCAGCTCCCACAATACCTCTCATTTCACAGGCTACTCAGGTCCCTCTCGAGTTCCTTGCAGTCTTTTCCTGTTCTGACCAATCTGAACAGCCACGCAGCATTGCAAAGCTTGGCATCTCATGTGTACTGCGATAAATGATCTGGAGATACAGAACCCAATACGCAACCTTGAAACTCCTGCTGCCAGGCTCTTCAAATTGAATAACCAATTTTCATTTTGCTCTGTTCCAAAAGCAAAGTGAAGTTTTCATTCTGTAATGATACTTTTCCTTTCTCTTGCGAGTGCTCAATTTCTGTACCAACCTCTGTTTAAAGACCCTGTCAGAATCCTTTTGACATTTAGATAAATTACAACAGCCTGTTCTTCCCTTCTGACACACATACAGACTGTGAACAGCCAGCGTGGGATCTGCACCAGTTAGAGTCTGCCAGGTTGCAACCTGCTCAGGATTCAGCTGGTTTGCTTTCAATTGTTCTAGCTATTTGCTGGGTCCAGGCAAGATTTACCAGGTCTGGCTGCTGAATGCATAAAGCGAAGTTTTGCTTCCTCAACAGATCGGTACTCTCTGAAGGCTTTGCTAGACTCAGCCCTAAATTCCCTGGGTAGAAAATGGAAGTCAGTCTCCCCCAAGGATGGTGTGGCTGCAGGAGAAAGGCTTTGAGGACCCAAGGATTTTCTCAGTCTCCATCTTACAGGGTGCAAATTCATCCTGTAATGCAGGGTTGAGCTCAGAGCAGCCCTGTCTTGGGAAAAGAGTGCGAAGCCATCCTTTGCCCCAGTGTACAAAGCCCAACCCCACTGGCGCTTGCTGACACTCACCTTTCCCTCTACCTTGCCCTGCTGGTCAGTCTGGATCTGCTGCCGAAAGGCTGGGTCAAAGAGCAAGGGGGTAGCACAGTAGTGAACCAGGCGTGAGGACTGCTTCAGGGTCTCCAGGTCTGCCAGCTGCACAGCACAAGAGGAACACAGTTAGAGCACACACCCCTTGTCAAGCCTGGGAACAAGCTGTCCACAACACTGCACTGCCGCTCAAACAGAGATCAAACTCTAGAGGGAACCCCCTGCTTTACAGCCTTTACAGTGCTGGGCAGCAAGGTCCCATTCCCAAGTCTGGTGCTAGAGCCCAGCAACCCCAGAAGTTCAAGCGGAGAGTGCTGCTCCACTGCCAAACACCATCCCCACCATACACCCTGCTCTGAGCTCCAGCGCTCGCCTTTGCTATAGGCAAGCTGGTGCTCTCAGTGCACTGTAAGAAGGCCCAGCCTGCCGCCTGCCCGCCTGGGCTGCACTCACACTGATGGGCATGTTGGACTGCGCTGATCTCTGCTGCCAGGTTACAAAGAGATTCTCAATCTTCATCTGCTTCTCCAGTTCTGGAGGAAAGAAAGCAGCCACAAGAATATCAAGCCACAGCCCCAAGTATTGCCACTCCCCTTCACTCCCACCCTACTCAGGCCATAACCCATCCCCTCACAGCACCCTGGCAAGAGCAGCTGAAAACTGTCCCCTCTGCCAGAACTCTTGTTCTGCTCTTTCTGAGCTCCTTTTCCAGGAGCGAGATGACTAGGCAGGCTCCTTTGACATCAAGCCCCTTGCTTTACCTTTCCTCTCCATGCTCTTGATTTCCAGGAACTGGGCCCCATGCCGAGACACGGGGTCAAAAGGTCCCAACTCAGGCCCATGGGGTATGCGCTTGATGGTGGTAACATCCCGCAGAGCTTCGTCAAAGGGCACCACGTCAGGATGGAAGTGCAGAGATGGTAGGCTGCGGGCAGAGCTGCTCAGCCGGCCTTGTTCCTTGCTAGGTGGGGGGCTGGAGCTCCGGATCAGCGCATCCACCTCCAAAGTGGAGTTCAGGAAAGGATTTGGCTCCTAAGCAAGCAGACACAGCCATGAAAGTCTCCTTACTGCCAGCCTTGGAGAAAGGACCCACACGAACAGAGTATACCCAATTTTGGCCATCTGCAGACATCTCTGTTGGCCTTCATCACCACCAGTCCTGAGGAGAGCAGGTGTTGGCCCAGCATGGCCCTAATGTGCAGTGGGAAGCCCATTCCCCAGCCTCCTCCACCCTAAATAATCTAGTCACAGATAAGTGCTGCCAACAGCAGAACCGGCTTCTCTTTCCACTTCTGGCTGTCTGCAAGAGCAGACAGCAACAGCCTGGCTAGGCACGGCCACAGTCAGATGTGTGAGCACCTGGGGATGCCTTGCCAACTGGCACACAAAAGCACAGAAGTGTCTTCTACCTTCACCAGACTCTCGAGCTGCCAAGGCCCCTCCTGAAGAGGAAAGGACTGCCATGCCCAGCAGGGTGCCCTACCTGCTTGCTGTCCTCATGCCATGGTGTGTCCATGAAGCAGTGGTGGTGGAAGAGTCCCAGCTTCTGGCTGAGCAGGCAGTGCACGATGTGGGACCGGGCATTCTGCCACTGCAGCAGGCGAGTAAGTGAGCAGTTCAGGTTGGCCCCCAGGTCTGGGGACCAGTTGTAGGTGTAGAGCGTCAGCTGGAGAGAGAGGAGGGGGAGGAAGGCTGAGGGCCTGCGTGGTGACACAGGCTGCCCCAGGTGCTCTGGGCTGTACTTGCTGCAGCTCCAGCCAGTTTCAAATGGAAAGGCTGGGACAGGGAGAGTGGCAACAGCTCATTCACAGCCCCCCTATTAACAGCCACAGCAGCGGTGGTGGTACTTGCACTGGCAGCACAAGTGCCCAGCCTGATGTGGACCTTGTTATGGGGAGGGAAAGGGCAATTATAGTCCATGGTGGGGCAGCTGAAGTCAGAGACAGTGGGGGCTGCTTCCCCCCCCCAGCACTCCCCACAGTGCTGCAGGGAACCCCCAACTCTGCTTGCAGCACAAGCAGAGACGTCCTGCACAGCTGCTTTGGAGGGCTCCTGTCTAGGGAAGGTTGGTGGCCTGCAGAGGCTCTCTTACTCTCCTCTTTCTAGCCCTGGGCCAGTTGGGAACAGCTTGGCTTTCAGGAGACAACATCACACAAGCATCATTGCTACCTTTTTGTCGATGATCTCCATGAAGAGGAACCTTTGCCGAGGTGCCAGGTCTCGTCCAACAAGGCTTGGGTCAGAGCCTCTCTCTGCTGAGCTGAATTCCATAGCCTCGAAGCGCTGGAGCCCTTTGTGAGCTGGAAGAAGCCAGAGTTACAACCCTCAGACCAGTTCATCCCACATGCCATTAAGGTGGCACAACAGGATGTTGTGCCACAGTACTGCTTAGCTCGTCTTGAAATAAGCAGTTATAAGCAAACCTGAAAATAAGGTCTCAGGAGCTGAAAATGGACAACCCACTGCCCACCTCCGGGCACAAACAGTCTGCCCCAGCAAAGATGGGAACCCTGCTCATACATCTCCCACCCCAAGAGCCCCCAGCACACAGTCTGTGGACCCTGGCCAGGCACTCACCCTGCTCTGTGCTGCAACGCCACTGCTGGAAGTTGCGTCCCAGCAGGATGAAGTGTCTGACAGCTGCAGGGCGAGGGCTGGCGATCTGGCCAGGCTTATAGGGCAGGAAGGTGGTGCCCCGATGGTAGCTGCAAGGAAGAGCACCAGAGGTGGCTGACAAGTAGAGCCATGAGAGTAGAGGCTGGCACAACTGATTAGCCATTGCTGGTGCCAAACAGCTCCCTACAATCTGCACAACTCACCAGATCTGCTCAAACACCTTGACAGTGGTGTCACTCGCCAGGGTAGTGACCAGGCTCACCACTTCCACCAGGATGGAGGACAGGAGGAAACGGGACACAATATCCACTGAGCACTGCTGCACTGATGGGCACCCTGCATGGAAGAAGTAGTGTAGGACAATGAGCCAAGCTGCCCCAGAGACAAGCCCTGCCCGCCTGGGCAGTGGAGAGGGCTAAGGGAGCCCTGTTGCAGGCCTGCTGCCCAGATCAGGCCAAGTTCCTGCCTTGCCAGGGACGGAGGCAGGCAGAGCTGGAGAACAGGGACCTTATATGGAGGAGGAGAAGATGAAGGCTGAAATAACCTCTGGTTTCAGGCTCTGGCCTGAAGTGGGACCTGGACCAAACTCCCTGCATGCCCTGAGCATGGCACTTTATTCCCCCACTTATTCCTTGTTCCCTGGCTTACTTCTCATCAGAGGAGGAGGACAGGTCTACCTTGCCAGCAGGAGGTGTGAGAGGATGTACAAACACTGAAGTGAGAGGTATCCAGAAAGCAGCAACAGGGCAGCCACACAGACCCAAATCCCACCATATGAAGGGCACCCCTCCTTTCCTCCCACCCTGCAAGACTGAGGGTCTCCCACACAGCTTCACAGCCCCAGAGCATGTTGCAGAGGCTCAGATCCTCCCTCCCTGCTACATCTGGGAGTTCCTTCACTACCGCAAGCCCTGGACTTGGAGCGTGGCAGATGCAACCACAAGCCTTAGCAGGTTTGTTCAGGTGCACAGAGATACATGCCCAGACTCCTGCCACACCTTTGTAACGCTGATGCTTGCCCCGAGACCAATGTGACTCTGGTGAGGTCTGGGGAGAGACAGGGTGCATAACTAGGTAGAGATCAGCAAGAGATGAAGGCGGATGGCTGGGTGCCACATAAGGATTTGTCCTTGGAGCTCCAGGGAGAAAGGCCCATCCCCAGCCCATCTGGAGGAGCTGGGACCTGAGATACATACCCAGGTGGTTCATAAATGCCATCCACTGCTGGCAGGTTTGATTGAAGAGTGGGTGCATGGTACCTACATCCCCTTCTTCCAACTGGCAGGCTCGGCGCCTGGGAAGAGGAAAGGGAAGCACAGTTATACCAGATCAAAGTCAACAGCAATGAAGGCACAAAGGTGCAATGGTTTCTCCCCACCCAGCTTCAGAGCAGAGCCCGGGGAGCCCCCTTTTTGGGTCGTTACAGCCCTTGAGCTTGGTCCCTCTGGGTCAGTAGCCATAGGGGTGTCAGGTGTCGCGCAGGGCCCCACAATGGAGGGAAGGGATCTCTGTCAGGGAGAACCAGCAGTGCTCCCAGCAGCACTCCCAGCAGCACTCCAGCAACAAGGATCAAGGCTTTGTGTGTGGAAGGCAGCTCCCCTAACTGGCTGTGTAAGGGAGAAACGGCAAGGAAAGGGGACGTGGTCCAGAGGGTTAAGATGCAGACAGAGCCAGCAGGATGTCAGGCTGCGGAGCGCTGTACAGCAGATGGAGGGGAACAACACCCCGGCTGCCTGGCCTGCAGACTGTGCTTGCCTCTGTGCCTGTTCCAGTTCAGCTGTGGCTGTGGCCCGATCCTGGCTCAGATGCTGCTTGACACTCTCAGTCTTGTGCCGCCGCCTTGTGCGAGCCTCTTCTGGTCTCTCCAGCACAATGTCGTCAGTAGTCTTGGGGCTGCCCAGCTCCGAGGACTCTGCCTTGCTCTAGGGAGAAGGGGGTGAGTTAAGGCTGTGCACATGCACAACCCAGCTCGTGCTCTGATCTCAAAGTCCCCGCTACCAGCCTGGCCTCCCGACCCCAGCCAGATCCCTCCTCTCCGTTCCTCCTGGCCTGACACGCCATGAGGACTTACAGGCCCTGCTCCCCACTGGTCCCTCAGCAACATTACCAGCATGTCCCAGAAGCTGCGGCGTCCCAGCTTGCTTGTGGGTGTCACTGGCTCCCCAGAGCTGGATGAAGGGGCAGAGGTGAAGTGCAAGGGTGGAGGACAGCTCCTGCCAGCCCCACCAGTGGCCAGGGCTAAGCCCTTCGTCTCTGACATGGTCCTCCTTAGGCCTCCTGTGGAGACAGAGCAAATCAGACTCTCCAGAGCCTCCTGCTGCAACACTGCTGGTGTCCCTGTGTACCCCACTGTGGCTGGCCAGAGCCTGGCTGGAGAGAAAGGAGAGAGCCCTCAGCAACACCCAGCAAAGGAGATTCAGTCTTGGGGAGCTGACAGACCTTTAAATATCTCTTCCAACCCTAATTTCTATAATGCCTCTTCCCTGAGACATCACACAGCGCAGCTTGCAGAGGGGAGAGCGGCTTCCTCCCTCCCTGCCCCCTCAGCCCCAGCTCCCCCAGCACAGCCAAGCTCCCACAGGCCAGGCAGGAGGAGTGAGGCTGGCTGGGGCCTCAGGGTGGCCATCCTGGCCGGGCTCTCACCCGCAGAGCTCAGCTCCTCCAGGTCCGCGGCGCCCAGGGGGCAGGCAGCTTCCACGCAGAGCGGGGCTGGCAGCACGAGGAACTCCATGACAGCATCGCAGAGAGCGTGGCGCAGGGCCCCGCGCAGCTTCTCCGACAGCTGCAGCAGGCTGATGTTGCCCTTCTCCCAGATATCCAGGCGCACCAGCACGCAGGGCTCTGCAGGGAAAGGGCAGTCCTGCACGGCTCTGCACCCCCACGTTCAGCAGCCCTCCTAGGTGACCCAGGGGATGCGGAGGCAGCGGGGAACTGGCAGCTTGTGGCCTGTTTCACTCCCTACCTGAATGCAAGGTGCCGGCCTCCGGCTGGTGCTTGCTGACCGCAGTGAGGCTTTCAAAGTCAGCGTCCTGCAGCAGGCCCACGATGGGTGAGGAGGAAGGGAGCTTCAGAGGGTCAGGCCTCTCCCCGTGGGGCAGCGTGGTGGGGCTGCCACGCTCATCCACAAACGTCAGTGCAATGCATGCGATTCCTGCAGGGGAGAGCCCAAGACGGCCTCCGTCAGCCCAGCACTGGGTGCACCTCCACAAGCCCTGCCTACAGCCTGCCATCCTGTACCTGGGACCGTCATGTCACCACTTGGGTTGCACAGTGCCACGTGCCAGGCAGGGCCCACAGGAGGGGACGCAGCCAGGGGAGCAGACGCTAGCTGTGCCCTTGGGGAGCCAGGGTAAGAAGCATGGTGTTTGGCACCAGGTGTCCCCATCACCCCAAGAATCTCTCTCCTGCAGCATCACAGCAGCTTTCGCCTTGTCCTGCAGGAGCTTCCTAGGTTGTCCAGCTCCATATGCAAGGAGAAAGTATCTCCATTTGCCCCAGGAGGGCCTTTATGCAGAGAGATCCAGGATTGGGCTCACCATCCCTATCCTCTTAAGGGACAGAGTACAGAACCCAGATACTCTCCAGCAGCCCTCTCCAGGCTATGAAGGACCTCGAGTCCCTGCAGAGGAAGGCTGTATACATGACACCTTGTTGCAGATTACACTCACGGCCCCCTCCTCACTGTACAAGATCTGATCTTGAGGCCTTCTCCACACACTCCTACCAACAAGGCTGGGGACAACGCAGATTGACACGTAGTATTAGCCTGGAGTTGCAGCAGAGTAAAATTCAGGCCCTGCCTGTAGCCTCCCTACGCTGAGCCCTATGCATGCACAACAGGACAGTTCAGAGACGCAGAGCGGCAGCGTGGTGCTTGCTCCACAGCCCGCGTGCTGCGTGCCCTGGGCCACACAGAAGGAGAAGCCTTGCTACACACCAGAGTGGAAACAGGAGCTCAGTCCCCATGGCCCAGCTCGCTGACCAGGCACCAGGGAAGCAGCAGCAGGGATGCAGTTGTGAGGTCCAAACCCCACTCTGTAACCCTAGATCACAGGTAAGAAACTCAAGACCTGAGCTCTGGGGCTACGGGAAGAGGTAAGTTAGCAAGAGCTGCCAAGGAACGTTACTGCCTGCTGCACTGGAGTTTGCTGCACTAGATGCTCCCACCCCCTTTCAAAGCCCCTTGACTGACTAAGCCAGCACTCAGGTGACTGTATGGCAAAGCTGCCCCAACGCTGCCAAAGGATGATGTGTGCAGATGCAAACCACCTCAGCCCCACAGCATTGTTGAGCCCATACTCTGTCCTCCTCCCCAGCAGCGATGGGAGTGACACCGGACTCCGCTGCCACAGCGCAACCAAACTGCACCTGACTGGATCCACAGCACCGCATGGAGGATGGGTGCCCTCCCTGTGCTGAGACAAATCCAGCCCCAGCAGACTATGCCCAGGTCTAATCAGCAGCACAACCACCTGGTCTCCATCATTCCTAATGAAGCATAAGCTCTGCAGCAACCGTTCTTCCAAGACATGCCAGACGCAAGGGAGAGGGCACTGGGATGGAGAGAGCTGCTCATTCAAGTCAAAGCACAGCTCACTTGCACTCACACTGAGGCAAGGGAACTCTACACCTATGAGCACCCCTCCACTTGAAGAAAAGTACAGGAGCTGTCTTATCTCAGAGGTGCTCTGCAGTAGGCTCCAACATGTCTCTTCCCCACACAGACACAGGAACAACCCTTCATCCAGCAAACAATGGAGAAGTTCGCAATTTCCTAAATATCAAAGGTAGAGGGGACCAGGACTTCACTCAGAACAGCAAATCTGCCCCACATGACAGTGAGTATGAGCTCTCCCGAGCAGACTTTCTCTTTTTAAACAGTAAAGGGCACAAACTCCTCATCTGTCTGGCTTGAGAGTCAGCCCCAGGCCCACCAGAATGACAGTGGATGTTCATGTGGGTAATTGCAAACTAAGATGTAGTTATTCCCCTCTTCTTCTCCTGGATAAACTCCCACACTGAGCCCCTTCAGCCTCCCCCTCTCTGGCAGGTTTCCCCATCATATCCATTCCTGTAGCTCCGCTCTGCTTCAGTCTGTCTCAGGTGAGGACATGAGAACAACCAAGCACAATGTCCCACATCCTCCTTGCGCTGGGACACGTGCTCTAGAGAGGGAGCACTCACGGCAGTGCTTTCAAGCAGGCCAGGTCAGCAGCAGCAGGAGCAGACTCCTCGTTCGCGCATGCTCCCTGAGACAGAGCTGGTTTGCCAAGCAAGCGCCAAGCACTCAACACCCTGCAGCGGGCTCAGTCCCTCGGGGCAGAGATGATGGCTGCCCCTGCCCCACCAGCAGAAAGGCTAGCCTCCCTGCCGCAGGGAACAAGGCTTCCAGTCTTGTTACAGGAGCACAGAGAAGCTGAAATGCAACCACTAAGTCACAGGTAAGAAACAGGTAAGAAACTCAAGACCTGAGCTCTGGGGCTATGGGAAGAGGTAAGTTAGCAAGAGCTGCCAAGGACGTTACTGCCTGCTGCACTGGAGTTTGGCTACATACTCATCCATCGCATCCCGCGGAGGGGTGGGGTGCTAGGGAGCTGTTACCTCCCATCTGTGAGGGACTCTGAGCCCCCTCTGACTCAGGCTCACTGAAATAACAAACTACAGATCTAGTGGTGCCCGGCCACTCTAGCCCCTTGGTATGCAAGGGAACCCCCCATCCCAGGACACAGCCACTGGGAGAGTGATGATGCCACACTCTGGAGCATGAAATCATGGCTGAAACATCATCACCCGTCTTCCTCAGGGAGGAAATGCCTGTTTGGACCTGAGGGAAAAAAGGGTGAAAGATTTTTGGAGTTCACTGCTTGCAAGATAACAGAGCAGCACACGGACCCTCCACAGCCAGGGACTGCAGAGCTGCCATCTCAGGGCAGCTGGTTCTGTTTGCTCATTTATCCAGCCAGCAAGAAAGAGGAGGCTCAGCTAAATGGACACACATACACAAACACACAGAGGAGTCAGAGCTGAAGCCACAACACGAGGAAAACAAGAACAGCAGGGACCAGAGGGGCCAGGGAGCTACACAGGAAATGGAACTGGAGTAATACTTGGAGCCACAGGTGCTACCTTGGAAGTGGGAGAGTGGAAAGAGGTGCTGCACAAGGTCCGACATGGTACCTACATAACAGAAGAACATTCAGACGGTGCACGAGGGACACGAGACACATGATGGCCAGGTGACAGACCACATGGCCTGGACAAAACACGACATGACAGCCTGCTGCGGGATGGGCCCTATCCAATCCCTCCTCCAGCAGTCCAGAGAAAAGAGCAAGGATATTGCTCCCACAGCCCGTGCTCAGTTACACACGGCACTCAGCTACCCCTTCGCGGCAAGGCTCCAGCAACAATTGTCCCTGCTCCCCGCTCCAGCCCCACTGAGCCTCTGTGCCTCACACTTACTGAGGTCTCACTGTGTTTTGCCCCCACAGCTACTGCAACCTAGAGCTGCTTCCTACAGCAACAGGCCAAGCTTAGCAAGTTGCTCTGTGGGAGGCCTTGGCTTGCTCCACCGCACATGCAAGGGCATGCAGTCCCCCAAGCACACACCCTGCCCACCTCCCAGCCATTGGAGGAATACGCTGCCCTGACACTGGCCCTCCTCAGTCACTCACAGCTCTCCAACATGGGAAATGGCTCTCCAACACACAGCCCCATACCCTGTTTCAGAAATGAGTTTAGCACAGTACCTTTGCCACCAGTGCCTTGGCCACCTGGCTTGTTGTACAGATAGAGATCCTGGTCAGGGATGCTCCCACTGTGGTTGAAGTAGTGCTAAGGAGAGCAAGGAAGAACAGTGACAGAGACTAGAGAACTTGCCTTAACTGGAAGCAGAAGCCTATGTGCATGCAGAGCTCATCCCCACATCTGTAGCAAGCTATCCAGACCTACTTAAAACACTTGCCAGCACAGCCTTGGCCACTGTTGGGCAGAAGGGTCCTCCTACAACTCTGTGCAGGGTTATACGGCACTACACATCTGGCCTCACCTTCTATCCTTGCTACAGCCATGCTGAGGGGGTGCTAGCAGCTATCAAACTTTTATTAGCCCTCATGTTTCAGTACTTAGATTGGAGGGAGCCATGCAAGGAGCCAAGCTCAGCTTTGCAAGGGGGTCTTCTCCCATGCTCTTGGAAGATTGTGGGCATGAGCTTTGTGGCTGCTGCTTTTTGCACAGCAAGTAACCACTTGTATCAAAGCAAGGCCTGTCCAAGTTTATACCAGGTGAAACAGGAACTGCTCATAGTCCTGTGAAACTCCTCCAGGCTTCAGTATTCAGTGTCAGCTCCTCTCTGACACTACATGGCAGAGCTAGGAACATAATGACTGAACTGCCCCTACAAATGCCCCCAGCAGCAAGTAGAAGCTGGGCAGACTGCTGTCCCAACTCACAGCTCTCCTCACCTTGAAGTGGTGCTCCACGTTGCTGTCTGTGTACTTAGGGGTGTGCAGGAAGATGAGCAGGTTCTGGCGCAGATAGTAGGCCACCGCATGCAGCCAGGGCAGGGCAGAGGGTGGCAGTGCGAACTGCAGGACCTCTGTGGGTGGTGTCCCAGGGGGCTGGATAAACTGCGGAAAGAAGGCTTTAAAACTCAGCTGAGACTAGCCGGATGCTCTGGGGCTCTGATACTGATCCAAATTATGCCAGCTAGCTATGCAAAGGGAGAGCGTGGTGGGCAGAACCCAGGTCCATAGACAGCATCCTGAGACAGATGTGGGCAGATGTTCCAGGGGTATTCACAGGGAGGCTCTGCCATGCTGCAAACCCCAGCAAAGGGGATCTCCCACCTACCCTGGCACCCACACAGCATACACCTCAGTGAACGCTAGCCTGAGCAAGCACTGGAGCAGGGAATGGGATGCAGCAAACTGCCCTGGCCTTCCCTGCCCTGGGGCAGGAGATGCTGAGACAGGTCAAAAAGTAGGAAAGTGTTATGGGCTCTAGGATGAGCAGAGCACATATCCAGTGAGGTACCTCCACATCTGCTGGGGTCAGCTTGCAGTTCCGCACCAGCATCACAGTGATGATATCCAGGGTGGCCTCATCCAGGCGTCTGCGCAGCACTTTCACCAGCTCATCTGTGATCTCAGGCCCTGACAAGTAAGCAGAGGTACAAGCAGCTTTTTCATCCCATCCAGTAAGAATAACCACAGCCACCCCTCCCTGCCTGTTCAGGATGTACCACCCTCACAGTCACTTCCTGCAGGAAACATGTCTTTCCCCACCAATTTCTTGAGGCATCTTTTTCTACCCGTTCACGATCACAAAAGACTGCTGGTACAGCAGGCAAAGACAAATGCACTCCTGCATAGGGAAAGCTGGTCTGCAGGAGGTTTCATTGTGGGCCACGGATCCTTTCCTCACATTCCCATCCAGACAGAACGGAGAGCAGCTCTGGGCTAAGGAAAAGCAGCTTGCTCAGGAGGGAGATTTAAGCAAAGAGGGCAGGGACTGGAGCTCTATTCCTCTGCTTTGCATCAGCACAGCCCATCGGCTGCCAGGTGCTGTAACACTTACCTGCTGGGGCAACACCATGGACCATCAGTTGGATGTGCCTGTCTACCTGTCCCACAGGGCGGGTAGAGTCCACACTACGGCATGAGGCTGTGTCCAGAGAGGAACGAGAACCCTGGAGAAGCAAAAACAGCCACATGGAAACAGTTTCCATGTGAGTTCTAGATCCATCTGGCTGTCAGCAAGGTCAGGCAGAACCCACCCACTGCTGCCCTACTCCACACATCTACAACATAGGTTTTAACCTACATAAACCCCAGGTTGCTGGAACTACTGAGTTCCCTCCACTCCTGTGACCAAGAGCACCAACATCCACTCCCAGAGAGCAGCAGACTCACCATTAGATCCTCAGTGTAAATGGGCTCCTGGCTGCGTGTCAGTGCCAGTGAGCGAGATGCTGGACTAAGGACACTCTCTGCTTCCCACACCTTCCCACTGTAGGTGGTTTCCGTCAGTCTGAATACAGGAGAAAGACATGTCAGCCTCCATTCCCAAGGAGGACAGCATCATACCTCCACAGAAGATCCACTCTTCCTTGCTCTCCCCTGTGCACTTTCTGAGGATTAGTCCTTGTGATACGGAGCTTGTGGAAAAATTGCTCTCTGGCTCCCTCAAAAAAAAAAAAATCATCCTTTTCCCTCCCATGTAAAGGCTTAGCACAGGGAGAGCAGGAGGGGCCTGGCTTGATGTGACTCTGACCCATCAGAAATCAGGTATTTGCTGCTTGGGTCACAGCAGGGTCCCTGAGGCTGGGCAGACACTTTCTGCCCCAAGGAGCTCTGTCTGGTGTAATGCATGTAGCAGGGCAGGGTCAGGCCAACAAGTCATGCTGGCTTCTTACCGGAGGTAGAAAACAGATTTAGTGGCACGTTCCTGGTAGACAAACATATTCTTCCTGTTCACCACAGAGAAGGCGTTGAGCACCGAGCGAAGCGCCTGGATAGCTGTGGGCAACGTGGGATGTTAGCTATCCCACACACACTCTTCTGGTGTGCCAATCCAGCCAGAAGCCAGACTCTTGACACGCAAAATGAGGGGGAACCTGGGCTGTACGCACCTCGTGAGACTCCCATGTTGGGGCCCATCTTGAGGCGTGAATGTACATGGATAAGTGTGCTCCACACAACATCACAAGCAAAGTGCCCTGGCATGAACTGCATAGTGGCAGCCAGGTAGTCCCGGGGCTGGTAGCTCTCTTCTACAGAGTAATCTACAAAGAACATAGGACATGGCTGGGGCCATAGTGTGGAAGTCACCATCTGTTTAGTCACCCATGGGCAGGCAGTGGCACTGCCGCATGAGGCATATTCATACCGTCTGTGGGCATGACACGCTGCCTGTACGAAGTATAAGGCGTTTCACTCTTCCAGATGTCCTCCTCACTTTCTGCCACCAGTAATGAGTTGCATATGTGGCTGTCATGCAGGTCCTGAAGCAGCAAGCGCTGCAAAGGATGAGTAAAGATTGGTTCTGTTGCTTGTACAGCCCACAGAAGACAGCACGGAGAAGGGCTTAGAGCCCAACTGAGTCCCTTTTCCTTTGACCTCCAGGCTGAGACTCCACCAGCTGAACTGGCTCCCCAGGCCCTCCTCTGAGCTGAGCCCAGACCAGACAACCTCCAGAGGTCCCTTCTCATCTAAGCCATCTCGCAACTTGCGGCTCTGCCCCTGCCCTCTGCAGATTGGTTACCTGATTGACAACCCTGCAGATTTCACTGATCTTCTTCACCACCACCTGGTTGAGACTCTGGCACTCCCCTGGCTGCTCCTCTTCCGTTTCTGCTGATGCCGCTTTCTCCACACTCAGGCTGCTTTACAGGGAAGGGGAGAGAGTGGTCAGCAGAGCACCTGAACAGTGCCTGTCCCTGTGTGCTGGAAGCAGGAACACAGTGGGGAAGGGTGGCTGCTTTCCCCTTATAGAGCACCAGTCTAGTCCTGCAGCTCCCCACCCACATGAGGCAGGAAGGAGATCCTGTCCAGAGATTAGGGAGTGGCAATAAGGTCCTGGTACAGAGAAGCTGTGGCCAAACAGCGGGACCCTCCTTACCGTGTGTGGTAATAGACCTCCACTCGGTCCTGCTGGATTTTTATGATGAGCCAGAAATCCGGCATAAGGGGACACCTGGGTTCCTGGTCACTCATTAGTGCCTCCTCATACTCCGAGTCACTGCTTCCCCCATCGTAACCTGCAATGTATCCTCACTTCAGTCCCAGGCTGCCTGGCAAGCCAGCCTCCTCCCAGGGCACAGCAGGCTCTAGGAGATCAGAGCCATTCACAAGCCCTGTCCTCACGGCTCAGGGGTCACCCCAGCCCAGGCACACAGTCCCCCATGCCCCCACACTATCATGTCACTGCCAGTGTCTGCCTGCACGCTGTCAGTCACCCCTGCCCCGGCAGACTCACCCAGGTGGTCAGAATCCATGCTGCCCTGGCTCGACACGAGGCTCTGCACGCGGCTGGGACGCTGCTTGCTGGAGCCTGCAAAGGGAAGAGGGGTTTGATCATGAGAGCACTTGCTAAGCCCCTTCACACGACCCATCTGCTGGAGGAACATTATACCACAGGACAACCAGGCAGCGCTGGCCATGGGGAGGCAGTGCTGGGGAACGGGGTTCTCGCAGTCACTACCAGAGTCACCAGGAACTTCATGTCATTAGGGATATCAGTGTGGCAGCACAGCCTAGTACCCTGGGCACTGCTGAGCAGTGAGTTGCCAGCACCCTGGCAAGGAAGAGACCAACAGTGCAACACCATCAATTCTGGGTTTTAGGGACTGAAACAGGAGAGGCAGTCATGTTTTGTACGCTACAGCCAAAACAGGGCCCTTCCTTTAAAAGTTCCTGAGGCTGAGGTACATCCTGCCCACATTCACAGCTCCTACCTTCCCTGCCCTGTGTTACGGAGTCAGCCAGGCTTGCTGCATATGGTGTCACCAATGGGGATTTCTCGCTGTTGCCCTTTTCAGAGGATGAGGATGGCAGTGACTGTATGGTTGTCTCTAGAGCTGCCTCCTCCAGGGAGTCATGGCCAGGTGCTCTGCTCTGCTCAAGGCTCAGCGCTTCTCCTGGGACCTGCACACAAGCCAGGTTGCAAAAATGACCAGAAAAACAGGCACTGAAAAGAGTCTGATCATACTGCTGCATCCTTCTACCTTTTATTACCAGAGTGTCCCACACCGTCCCACCAACAGACCATCTCAGTGTCTCTCACCTCATCCTGTGCATGGCTGCCTCCACGTATGGGGTTTCCTGTGTCTGGCACAATGCGTGTCTCACTCTCCGGCCACCCCCAGAGACTCTGGGCTTCTTCTGGGAGGACACAGCTTGCATGGTGTAGCTCGGAGCCCTCTGCCTCTGCTTCACTGCTCCCCTCCTGGCCTGCCTGGCCCAGGGCTGTCCTGGTGCCCCCTCCAGCGGGCTGCTGCAAGCAGGGTGTCCCTGAAGGGTCTGGAGCTGCCCGCCTGGAGTGCAGGCGGCTGATGGAGATGTAGTGGTAGTCACTGCCTTCTGCATTGAGCATGTAGCCTGGCAGAGCCATTCTTCTGAACTCCTGCAACACAGGGAAGAATAAGCATCCTGCTAGCTAAGTGTATGATGCTGCCTCAGGGCTTTCTCTTTACCTCCTTGAACTTCTCCAGAGAGTGCTCAGGTCCAAAGACAAACTGGAGCAGCACCACCTCGCTGTGGCAGCTGGGCCGCCCCTTGGAGTTATAGATGTGGGTGGCCACTCGGTGCAGGATGGAGGTGCTGATGACCTGCGAGTGGCGCAGCGCAGACACAATCTCATCATCCAGGAGCCAGCGAATCTAAGCAGAGCAGGGACACAGAGCAAGACCTAGATGACCAGCATTTGCACAACTGCCCCAATTCTGATCCAAGTCCCAGAAGGATGAGGGCAACCCCTCTCATCACCTACATCCCCTCATCTCCTTCTGAAAGTACCTAAGAAAAGGTCTCCAAAGACCTCCAAAGAGAGGTCTGTCTGTCCCACCCCAACGGCAGTAAGAATTTTGTCAGGGTAATCCCACACTTTTGGGGAGCACAAGGCCAATGGCCTATGTGATACCAGCAAGGCCTGAAAGTCACTTCAGTTGACAGAGGTTGCAGCTTGGAGCACGCTAGGAAGCATGGAACAGCGGTTGTGCTCTGTGGCCACATTGCTCCAGCTGGAAGCATGAAGTAGGCAAGGCTGGCTTACCTCATTCATAGTGGCTTCAATAGCTTGCCTGTGCACTCCAGGGAGGTTGGAAAGTGCAGGGTGCCTAGGAGAGGGGAGAAGAATAATCAACCAGTCATTTTCATTCATGCAGCCACCACAGTGCAGCTCCTAGGCAGCAAAAGGAGCCCATGAGGGGCATACTACATCTGCAGCGCCATACCTCTCATCTCCTGTGGACGGGAGCCGTTCCAAGTTGTGCATGATATCCTCATCTGAGCGGAAGGAGGATGGCTGCCCTGGAGAGCGTGTGAAGGATACGCTGCTCTCCGAGGTGCATCTGCGACAGGAGAGAGAGCAGGCTGAGCATCAGCTTTTTTTTGAGCCAGAGAGGATAAACAGACACAGGCTCCAGAGAGGGAAAAGGGATCTCTAGAGGAGGTGAGCCCATCTTGGAAAAATCTTAGTTTTCTTAGGGCTGTGGGAGGCTCTGTGAGAAGGAGAATCCCAAGTCTCAGCACATGGAGAGGAGTTGAGACTGGGTGGCTGGGAAGGGCAGGCAGAGGGTCAGTGAGTGACTGGGCCTCTTTCCACCTACCTGTTGTGGAGAATGTCTGCGTTCACAACTTCTATCTCCAGGGGCAATGTCAGCACGAAAATGTCCAGGGTCACACAGAGGTCCCCCAAGTCAATGGTGTTCAAGTCCTGGCAGCTTTCCAGGCAGCCCAGAACTTCCCCTGAGGAGAGATCACAGACGAAGGGAATCAGGCAACAAACAGCTCTGCTTACACACATACACAGCCTGGTGGCAAGTACAGAGACTGCAAGAGGTGGCTGTCCCACACACCTGGACAGGCTCAAGAAGGCCACCATCCTCCATGACCAATTCCACAGCAAGTGGGAGACCTGGTAAAAAAGCCCTTGTCTGATGCTGGGAGACCCTGGGGGCTCTGTACAGGGAGGGCTGGTCCAGAGGGTCTGGTCTTGAGGACACAGCATCTTTGTTCCAGGGGCTGCTCACCCAGCAGGGACCTGACAGAAGCCCTACTGCCCTTTAACCTCACAGCAAGGCTTGCTCTTACCTAGACAAGTCGGCAGGGACTGCACAGGCATGGAGCTGTGCTGGCTACGCAGCTTCACTGAGCAGGTGAGGTGTACAAAGAGCGGGGGCATCTCCTGCTCCAGGAACTCCTGTTCATTGAGCGAGTCCCCTCCCAGCACACTGAAGGAGTCATCATCCTGGTTCACTGTGTTGGAGTCCGAGAGGGAATCTGTATCTGGGAACTCGTGCTCCAGCTTCTCACGGTACTCCACCTCCAGCTCTGGGTCGCTCTCTGTGGCAATGCAGCACCCAGACACAGTTCCTGTTGACACAGGTTCCCTGTTAGCAAACCAGGCCCACATCCCCAGAGACCCCACCAGACACAGTCAAGCTCTGAAAGGCATCACCACAGTGAGACTACAGACACATTCTTCTCCAGGACAGACCAAGCAAATGTTACCTTCTTCAGCTGCTAGTTCTGCCTCTGATCCCTCCATGTCCTCACTGCCTTTCCTGTCCGCCTGATCCCGAGATGCCTCTTCCTGAGATGGAGAGAGGAAGGGCAGATACTAGAACCATGCCAGGCAGTGAAGCTGTTGATGGGCCCCCCAGGGGTTCAGTCTACCCATGGGTCTGCCAGCCCCAAATCCAGATCTGACACCAAGCAAAGCTACTTCCCTCCACAAAGACTATGTGCCTGCCAGGGCAGCACCACGCCTACCTCTTTCTTGGCTGATGGTGGACAATAGAAGAAATAGTGAGGATTTGATGGCACTGGCTTGAAATGTAAACTTCCAATTTCCAGGAATTTTTCCTAAAAGAGAAATCCCAAACATGAAGCAGACATTCCACTCTACCTTCCTGCAGAAGCCAAGCCGAGCTCCCATGTTCCTCACCTGAATAATTTTATGCAAGTCAGGGTGTGCCTGGCAGGGCTGTCCAATTTCCAGCAGTGAGAGGGGAAACTCTGAACAGCAGCTGGTACCCATACTCTTTGGCTCCTCTGTGGGGCTAGCAATGTTATGGGAGTCCTGCTCACTGTAGTCCTCCATTTCCGCGCTGACAGGATTGTGGACAGGTCAGACAGGCAAATCGAGAAATGGGAATAGTTGTATGTATTATCTACCTTGCAAGCATCCCACCTCACAGCTCCCTACACCTCGTCTGTGTAAACACGATGCCACTTACACAGCCCCCACCCCTACAGCCCCAGAAACCCTCTTGCCACCCATTAACCCAGGTAAGCACTCAGACTGTCTGAAGCCAGGCCAGAGGCAGTTTAACCATGCTGATCCCGTGGCCAGGTACTCTTCACCACACTACACACCCTCCCTGGGAAAGAGAGACATGTGGCTGAGTATAGGGACAGGCCTGGAGCAATCTGAATTACCAACACCCAGTCCAGGGCACCTCAGAGCAAATACCACCACGCCAGCACCCTTAGTGTCTTGGCAGCACAGAGCAGAGCGCAAAGCTCAGGCCCATGCTCACTCAGCAGCTCCATGACAGAATCAGTTCCTCAAACTCAGAAAAAGCAATCCAGCAAGTAGGATGTCATTTGGTCGAAGTACTCCCCAGGTATTCAAATTAGTAATTGCACCCAGGTCTGCCATCTGTATGTGTCACAAGCTGTACGCCCTTCAGTCATGTTTATACAATCTGCATTGGGATAGGTGATTTGTAATATCTTATAAACAAAAAAAAGTTCCCACAGTTTTCCTCTGGGAAAGTAGCACTTGAAGTCATCTGACTTTCCAAACACTGAGTGTTCTTCAGAACCACAGCCTCATCTCGATGACTTACAGTATAAGAAGAAATAGGATTGGGGAGTCCCAACAAATGCTAGTGAATTCACATAAAGGAACTGAGGATAGTCAAGTGCAAACAGAGGACAAAGGACCTAAGCAGGGTGTTTCTTCAACAGACACTAAGGCACAGTAGAGCACTTTTTCCATTCCTTAAGTTTCCAGAGGCAATACAAACCTCAGAAATACCCTAAGAAATAGCAGGACAAAAATTTAGCATCAAGCATATTCCAATTCTGCCTTGATATTTCTCTTGTGAATTTTTTTCCAGAGTTTTAATTAAAAAAGAAAAAAAACAGACACTTTATTCATTAGAAAAAGATAACAAACCTGTCATTTTCACCAGAGTCAACAGCAAACTCAAATGAGGCAAGCAGCAGGAGATACATAATTTCTCCAGAAACAAGTCTGAGAGTTACTTGCAGACAAACTGCCCTCCAGCTCACGCCAGATGGGACAGCAATGAGCTAAGACTAAGAGAAAAAGCAAAAGGATGGATGTCACCAGAGATTATAAAAAAGAGAAGATCCTGGTGGACATCATATCAGGTGGGTATCCCACTGGAAATATCTGTCCTTACATGCGGCTCTGTTAGACCCTGCCCTGCAACACTCCTTCTAGCAGGCAGTAGAAGGTGCTTGAATAAAGATCTGTCCTGGCCCAATGCTAACAACAGAAGCAAGACCGAGGTGGGCCCCTACCTTGATTCAGAGATCAAGACACCCCTTTCCCTAGAGCTCTGCTCCTCTTCTTGCTCTATGCTGCCCACTTGGAAGCTAGCTGTCTTGGAGTATGTACGGAAATGTTGGTGGCTCTCTCGGAATGAGCGGACATGGCTGCACACTGTCAGCAGGAAGTTGGTGATATCAATCTCTTGGAGCAGCTCCTCACAGTAGTCCATGGCTGTAAGTAGGTCCTGGGAGCTGATGCTGTGTGACTGCTGAAGGCTCTTGAACAGCCCTACAGATCAAACACAGTGCTTGAGCACCCCACTGCAAGGATGCAAGGCCATGGGAGTCAGGCAATAGCCACATACAGATTTGCACTAAGTCCCAACACAGAGTTGCAGTCAGCACAGGTGCTGGGAGACAAGACTCAGCCAGGATGCCTAATGCTACATGTTAGCCTGGGCTTGTGTCATGCCAGAGTGGCCTAGGGATCTGCCACCCTGAAGGTGAGAGGAAAAAGTCAAAGAAGGGACCCCCCTCCACAGCACTGCACAGGTCCAGGAACAGCCTATGCAAGGCGCGTAGGGAATTCGCAGAGGCATCTTTAAATCCACGAGATCAGTCCCACAGCTCCTCCCTTTGCTCAGTGTAAGAGCACAAGAAAAATGAGACATTGCTTTCTTAAAAGAAGATCCAGGGTCCAGCCCCAACCCCAACCCCGCCTCAGCTCCCATCACACTGCTCCTCACCTTTCACATAGCACTGGTGGGAATGCTCCTGCAGCAGCGTGCAGTAACTCACCAACTCCTTATGCTTGTGGTCTAGCCAAGCAGCAGTAGGAGGACGCTCTAGAGACTGGGACCTGGAAAAGAGGAGCTGCAGCCTTCAGCACCAATGAAACACGTTTTAGACTATAAATGGCTCTGGCGCCAGTAAAGCAGGGCCCTGGGGCATGCACAGGCCATGGCTGCTATAAGGCAGAGAGTCCAAGCCAAGAAAATAAGGCAGGGCTAGAGCCAGCCTCTTGTCAAGGAAGCTCCTCTGTTTCCTGTCTAGGAAGCAAGTGTGGTTCGTATTACCTGAAAAAGATGTCCCGGGGAGGACGGTGTGCCCGTGGGCTGACAAGCTGCTCTCGTAACAGCTCCAAAGAGCAGCTGTAGATGTAAATGGGGCAGCGAAATCGGTGGCACTCGCCTAGCTCAGATTGTGAGTTCTGGCGACAGAAGGAGATATGTACATCTCTCCGCGAGGGGCCACCCTGTTCTCCAGGGTCACGGCTCACTTCTGCAAAAGAAACAATCCTGGGATAAAGGCCTTCGATGGACTGCTCGCTCCTGGTCTAAGAGGTCACAGCCCTCACAGCAGCACCCACAGGTAGGTATCGGTTTTACAAGCTTCTCACCCCACAAACCTCAGGGGCCATTCTCCTCACTCAGTGCCCAACCAGCCAGTGCTTTGGCCACACTGACCCCCTTCTTCAGCAGCCATGACTGTTCACCACCACCACCACCTCCTGCAGCAGCATGATGCTCCATCCTCATTGCAGGCCTAGCTGACTGCACCAGGGACTGTGCAATCAAATCCCATATACCTCAAGACCTGTGCCCTTCTCCCTAAGACAATGTGCTGCTGGTAGTACCAGTCTGGATCACAACACAAGAGTCACTGGCTTTCCAGTGCAGCCTAGTACTGCAATTCCCAGTAGCTTCTATCTGCCTGCAACCTCCTTGCCCACAGGGAGCCAGCCTTGGGCCATGGGCACTCAGCGCATGTTACACTCGCTCACCCCCCATGAACATCATGAAAGCTGGCTGAGGCTTCACTGTGCCCCTTGTCCTGACTCTGACTCTGCCGACTGCCAGGCAGGAGCTGACAGGCTGTAGCAGCCTGTTTGCTCAGGAACTTGTGGGGCTCATCAACAGAGCTTTAAACTAGACTCGAAGGGGGAGGAGGATAATATCAGGCTTGCCTGAGGGAAGCTGAGGGACGACGTGCCATGGTTAGAGGGAGCGGGTGCCAGCGAGGGCACTGGGCCTGTGCCTCTGAGATGTGCAGGGTTCAACTGGGGCACAGCTGAAGTCGAACAGAGTTGAGCTAGGGGATACTGAGGCAATGGGAGCCAAGAGGGAAATGCCACTGAAACACCTCAAAGCACACAAGGGGTGTTCTTCTATGAAGGAAACATGGACGACAGCCCAGCTGAAGTGCCTCTACACCAATGCACGCAGCATGGGCAACAAGCAGGAGGAGTTGGAAGCCATTGTACATCAGGAAAACTATGATATGGTTGCCATCACAGAAACATGGTGGGATGACTCACACAACTGGGTTGCAGTGATGGATGGCTATAAACTCTTCAGGAGGGATAGGCGAGGCAGGAGAGGTGGTGGGGTAGCCCTATACGTTAGGGAGTGTCTGGATAGTTTAGAGCTCGATGATGGTGATGATAGGGTGGAGGGTCTATGGGTAAGAATCAGGGGGAAGGCCAACAAGGCAGATATTGTGGTGGGAGTCTGTTACAGACCACCCAACCAGGATGAGGAGACTGACGAACTATTCTATAAGCAGCTGGGAGAAACATCACGATCGCTAGCCCTTGTTCTTGTAGGGGACTTCAACCTGCCGGATGTCTGCTGGAAATACAATACAGCAGAGAGGAAACAGTCCTCCTAAGGTTCCTGGAGCGTGTGGCAGATAACTTCCTGACACAGCTGGTGAGTGAGCCAACTAGGGAAGGTGCCCCGCTGGACCTCTTGTTCACGAACAGAGAAGGACTTGTGAGCCATGTGATGGTTGGAGGCCGTCTTGGGCAGAGTGATCACAAAATGATAGAGTATTTGGTACGTGGAGAAGTGGCGAGGGGAGTCAGCAAAACTGCCACCTTAGACTTCCAGAGGGCGGACTTCGGCCTGTTTGGGAGACTGGTCGAGAGAGTCCCCTGGGAGGCAGCCCTAATGGGCAAAGGAGTCCAGGAAGGCTGGGCTTTCTTTAAGGAGGAAGTCCTAAAGGCACAAGAGCAGGCTGTCCCCAGGTGCCGAAAGACGAGCCGGCGGGGAAGAAGACTGGCCTGGCTGACTAGAGAGCTCTGGCTCGAACTCAGGAAAAAGAGAAGAGTCTATGACCTCCGGAAGAAGGGGCAGGCAACTCAGGAGGACTACAAAGGTGTAGCGAGGCTGTGCAGGGAGAAAATTAGAAGGGCCAAAGCTGAGCTAGAGCTCAATCTGGCTGCTGCTGTAAAAGACAACAAAAAACACTTCTTCAAATACATTAGCAGCAAAAGGAGAGCTAAGGAGAATCTCCAGCCCCTAGTAGATGGGGGAGGGAACACAGTGACCAAGGATGAGGAAAAGGCCGAGGTACTTAATGCCTTCTTTGCCTCAGTCTTTAATAGCAGGGCCAATTGTTCTCTGGGTACCCAGCCCCCAGAGTTGGAAGATAGGGACGGGGACCAGAATGGAGCCCCCATAATCCAGGGGGAAATGGTTAGTGACCTGCTGCACCACTTAGACACACACAAGTCTACGGGGCCTGATGAGATCCACCCGAGAGTGCTGAAGGAACTGGCAGATGTGCTCACCAAACTCCCTTCCATCATTTACCAGCAGTCCTGGCTAACTGGGGAGGTCCCTGCTGACTGGAGATTAGCTAATGTGACGCCCATCTTCAAGAAGGGCCGGAAGGAGGACCCGGGGAACTACAGGCCTGTCAGCCTGACCTCGGTACCGGGGAAGCTGACGGAGCAGATCATCCTGAGTGCTATCACACGGCATGTAGAGAATAACCAAGGGATCAAGCCCAGCCAGCATGGGTTCAGGAAAGGCAGGTCCTGCTTGACCAACCTGATCTCCTTCTATGACAAGGTGACCGGCCAGGTGGATGAGGGAAAGGCTGTGGATGTTGTCTATCTAGACTTCAGTAAAGCCTTTGACACAGTTTCCCACAGCATTCTCCTGGAGAAACTGGCTGCTCATGGCTTGGACGGGTGTACTCTTCACTGGGTAAAGAACTGGCTGGACGGCCGGGCCCAAAGAGTGGTGGTGAATGGAGTTTACTCCAGTTGGCGGCCGGTCACAAGCGGTGCTCCCCAGGGCTCTGTGTTGGGGCCAGTTCTGTTTAATATCTTTATCAATGATCTGGATGAAGGGATCGAGTGCACCCTCAGTAAGTTTGCAGATGACACCAAGTTGTGTGGGAGTGTTGATCTGCTTGAGGGTAGGAAGGCTCTACAGAGGGACCTGGACAGGCTGGATCGATGGGCCGAGGTCAATTGTATGGGGTTCAACAAGGCCAAGTGCAAGGTCCTGCACTTGGGCCACAGCAACCCCATGCAACGCTACAGGCTTGGGGAAGAGTGGCTGGAAAGCTGCCTGGCAGAAAAGGACCTGGGGGTGTTGGTTGACAGCCACCTGAATATGAGCCAGCAGTGTGCCCAGGTGGCCAAGAAGGCCAATGGCATCCTGGCTTGTATCAAAAATAGTGTGGCCAGCAGGACTAGGGAAGTGATCGTGCCCCTGTACTCGGCACTGGTGAGGCCGCACCTCGAATGCTGTGTTCAGTTTTGGGCCCCTCACTACAAGAGGGACATTGAGGTGCTGGAGCGTGTCCAGAGAAGAGCAACGAAGCTGGTGAAGGGTCTGGAGCACAAGTCTGATGAGGAGCGGCTGAGGGAGCTGGGGTTGTTTAGCCTGGAGAAAAAGAGGCTGAGGGGAGACCTTATTGCTCTCTACAACTACCTGAAAGGAGGTTGTAGAGAGGTGGGGGTCGGTCTCTTCTCCCAGGTAACAAGTGATAGGACAAGAGGAAATGGCCTCAAGTTGCACCAGGGGAGGTTTAGACTGGATATTAGGAAATTTTACTTCACTGAAAGGGTTGTCAAGCATTGGAACAGGCTGCCCAGGGAAGTGGTTGAGTCGCCATCCCTGGAAGTATTTAAAAGACGTTTGGATGAGGTGCTTAGGGACATGGTATAGTGGTGATCTTGGTAGTATTAGGTTTATGGTTGGACTCGATGATCTTAAAGGTCTTTTCCAACCTATACGATTCTGTGATTCTGTTATTCCTCCTACCTCAATCTGCCCAACAGTGTGCTCGGGAATAGCAAGGATACTAATACTCTAGAAAGGTGCTGTCCTGAGGGCGGTACCGTGGGCTGGTGTTATGCTGAGGGTAGGTAATGGCACTGCAGCATCCTCTTCTTCAGCCTCAGCCCTGACTTGCTCTGCACAGACAGGTCCCAGGGTATCCTCTCCAGATCGACTCTCATCTTTTGGAGGTTTGTCCAACCCGCAAGCCATCAGCTTCTGTACATCTGGAAGAAAACAAAATAAAATCACCCTCTGTCCAGTGAGAACAGTTTAACCCCTCCACCTACATTCCCAAGAGGGCAGATGTCCCTGCTACCTCTTTGTGTGTGGGAGCAGCTCCACAGAGTACTTCCAGCTGAGCCTACCAGCCTTCACCAGCAGCTCAGTGGAAGCCAGACGAGTGCCAATACCCAGAAGCAGGGACTCTCCCACACCATCCCATTAGCAGTCCCTTACTCCTTTCATTAACAACCCTACTAGGAAAACAGTCCAACGGTTGCAGCCAGCAAACGACTCGAAGCCACATCCCCTACCTGAAAACACTTATGTGGGCAGCACCATGTCCAAGGAGAGAAGAGCAAGACATTCAGCACTTTGCACTACTCTATTCCTGGCCATATGGTGCAAAAAGACTGGGTCTAGACTCTGTTGTTCAATTTTCTCTCCATCTTACCAGAGCTGATTCTGCTTTTGCTGTTTTCCTGAGGAGGCACTTGGGACTGCTACCTCCTCTTGCTCCCTACAACAGGCAGCCTCACCTGAGAAGGTGGCTGGCAGGAAGGTCAGGAACACATGCTGCGGGTTGACCAGCTTAGCATAACATCGCCATTGTGGGGGAAAGGGCCCCGTCATGTCACTCAGGGTCACGTCATCCTCAGGCAGCTCTGCATTGCCGAGGCTCTGATGAAAGAGCAGAAGCTGGATAAGCTCATAGCATGTGGCACACACCTACCTTGAGGCAGGTAGCAACCACACAGAGCAAGTTCCTCCATCACTGCTGGTCGGCACAGTGCTGAAATCACCCTGGCCACTCCCTGCACCATTCTCAGAGCAGCCTGGCTCCAGGAAACACAACACAACAGTCAGGAGATGCTTAGCCAGCTTTGCTGGGGCCGGTTCTGACCTCCAGGCAGTGATTACCCATGGTTTCTGAGCAATCTGTGGCACAGCATCAGTGCTGCTGTAACAGGCTAGGCCCATTGGAAGTGCAACTATTCACACACCTACCAGATTCCTGCTTGACTTCAGCCACAGGCTACAACTTAAAGTGCTGCCAAGTGTGGGGAAAACACCAGCCTTTCAATCTGCTCTCAACCCCTCTACTAACTCTCCTGCTCTTCAACAGCTGCTGCCTTGCCTTCAGAGGGGGCTCAGGAGAAGGACAGCAGTGTAGCAGTACCTGCAGAGTACTTGTGGAGCCAGTCATATCCCTGGTGCCATTGCTGCCAACAAGATGATAGGATGCAGAAGCATCCTGCTGCTCCAGGGTCCCAGAGGCTTTCGGGGTTTCTTCTGAAATGGAGCACAGAGAAACGAACCTGAGAAACACCAGCTGAGGAAGAGACTTGAAAGCAAGACTCCTGAAACACCCCAGCTCCTGGTGTCACTGCTGCCACTCTCCTGGCCCTTACCTCTGATCACAGGGAGTGTGAAGGGGGGTTGATGGCCATCACGATCCCGTTGCAGAACCTGCTCCATGAAAGCCACATGATCAGCATCAGCCATGGGGATCTCCCGGTCACTGAGGTCATGCTGCAGGCAGCCATGGAAGAGGTTTAGTAGCATTTCATTGGGCACAAACGAAGAGTCCTTGGTCACCTCCTCATTCTCTGCTCCAAAACAGAACCATGGCAGCTTCAGAGACAGCATCTCCACAGCCACCACCTGCCCAGGCCCCCAGGAGACAGCCCTTTGCAAAGTGACACTTCCACACAGCCAGAAGTTTTCCCCAGCACCTCTCCAAGGCTGACTTGGAGGATGTCGAGGAAGCCCTGGAGTTCCAGCATCATTAGCTACTCTGCACTGACTCACTCTGCTACTGTAACTGTTCTGGAGATGTATGGGGCTAAAGACAAGAAACCACCACCACAGAGCAACAGTCTAGGTTTAATGTTTTCAAAAGCAACTCTTCCAAAACTATCATCCCAAGAAATACAGCAATATACCTGGACAGCCCTAGGGCTGCAGAGGTGGGAAGAACAGCACTGAGCTACTGGAAGAGGCATGGCAGCTCTCACACACCTGCTGCCCAGGGAGACAAGCACACAGAGCCACGTGCCCATAGCCATGGAGGGAGGACAAGAGCAGGCAGGTGGTGAAGAGGCACCTACCTTTTGTCAGCATTAGGAAGAACATTTCAACCTGCTGGCACCTGGGCAACAGCTTCATGAGGTTGAACTGGAATGGGATCTCATGCACTCCAAAAGCAGCCCCCATGTCTGGATCTGCAACAAGAACTGGGGAATGTAACATGCCTGTGGGCACCACATCACCCTGCCTCCCAGGCCACCTCCGCATGCATGGTGCCAGCCCTAAACGCAGTGCAGGTAGCACAAGTGAAGGTACACAGCAACACTGCCCCAACTCCCTCTGCTTAGGAGGGCAGAGGGATACAAAGAATGAATGTGGGGAAAGAGCAAAGGCTGCCGGAGGCTGCAGCAGGTTGTGAGCTACCTACAGAGAGGTACCTCACTGTAAGAGTCCCCTGGGCTTATTGCCACCTTCCTACAAGGAGGGACGGGGAGCCACCATGAGGCCTTACACAGCTTAGGCCCAGAGCTGCCAGGAGACAAAAACTCAGTGTCACAGGTAACACTGATGGAGAGCAATGACCATGCTGGGAGCCAGAGACAGCCTGAATTACCAGCACAGTAAGGGACAAGGATCTCTCCTGCTCTTGGGAGAGATCTCCCACCTGGCAGACTCTGCACATCCCTGCAGGCATTTTCTGTCCTCTTCCTCAGGAAGGAGTCTCTGCCTTCCAGGCCCTGAGCTTTCCTGGCCCTCTCCCCCTCCCACAGGGCCAGTGATATGATCCAATAGGGTTTCCTCAGGTCCTGCCCTCAGCCTTTGGGATGATCCTGACTCCCTCAAACCCACCCAGTATCTGCTGTGTTACTCACTGCAAGGCAAGCAAACAAAAGATCTAGCATGGGGTGAACTAGTGACAAGAAAGCAAAAATAGTGAGGTTCTGGAACAGATTGCCTGACAAGGGTGAACCCCCCCACATACTCCTGGAGTTCTCAATGAACTATGTTAATCATGTCAGATCAGATACACAATCCTATCCTGAAGGAAGAGGACAGACCAGACCTCCTAAGGTCCCCTTCCCTATCTTTGTGGGCTAACGGAGCATTCACAGAGGGTCCAGAGATGAATAGGACCACCAGAAAGCAAGCGTCCCACAAACTGCTCTGGAAACTGTGTCTTGTAACTGATAACAGAGGAGCTCTTCCTTCATATCATTTACAAGTTCTGTACAACCATCTGCCCAGGCATACCCTGCCCATCATTGTATAGGTGAGCTCATCTTCCCTCTGCTCCAAAAGTCAGCCCCTCTCACAGAATTACAGAATGGTTGAGGTTCAGAAGGACCTCTGCAGGTCATCTGGTCCAACCCCCCCTGCTCACCTGGTCACCTCTCCAGCCTGGGCAGAAAGCCTCAGTGCTTTTTTGGCCTTCCCGGGATGAAGCCATTTCTCTGGCAGCTTAGCACAAGTGCAACAAAGTGATCCACAGTCATCAAAGTCTAGAAAGTCGTTGTCAAAATACCTGTTCTACCTTCCAGAAACCACTAACAGGCCCTGAGACATTCAGGGTCTAGCTGCCTCTTGCTCCACCAAACCTGCTAGGACACATATACTGGACTCACCTTCAGTAGCTTTGGTGTCTGAAGGAGGGCAGACCCACTCCTTGTTCTGGCACAACTGGCTGATGTACTCAAATGTCAGCATGGTGGCAATGCACGCAAGGTCCCGGGGATAGAGCTGCAATAAGCAGTCAAGGCTCAGCTATATGCAGCAGAATTATTATCCCCAAATGCAGGAGAAAAGAGTCTAAAAGCAAGGAGAGGAAACACCCATAATCCCGTCCCCTGACTTGCCCTATTTTCACTCATTGCTCCCTCCTTCTCCACCAGCTCTTTAGCCTCTTTTTGCGTTGTTCAGGAGGTGCATTGGCAGTACTGCCTGCAATCCCTGCTCTGGTCCAGCTTGCTCCCCTCCAATGGAATGGCTCTTGACAAAGTAATTTGTATTTTCCCACCTATCCGAGAGCAGCATTGCATCCACTGCCTTGCAATCCAGAAACCTTTTCTGTCCAGTAGCCCAGTTCCTCTTTTAGAAATCTCAGGCTCTTTTGTTAACAGCATTCCCATCTCTTCTGGCCCTCAATAATTCAACTGCAGTGTTGTGGTGCACTTGCAGTAAACCCTTCTCCCTCCATAAAAGAGCTCATGCCCCTACCCCTTCAGGGACTCACCGCTTTAGGTATTTTCTGGTAGGGCAAGCCATGGAGGTGCTTCCAATTCTCAGCAGTACTGTGGACATGGCCGCTCTGTGGCTCTACCCAGCACTCAGTGACCAGGTTCAGTTCTGTGTCCACCTCAATGGCCTCTACCTCCGTATCATTGTCATCATCTGTGGAAAAGCTGGAGGAAAGACATAAGGCAAGTCCTGCGAGATGGCACAGAGCCAGCAGCCCACTGCAGCTCCTCTCAGAGCTGTGAGAATAGCCACGCAAACCCTAGGTTTGCAGGCAAAGGCCCAGCTAACTGGTGATCAATCCATGACAGCTAGTTGTCTGTACTAGATGACGGAGGACTCCCTCCTTCCCACACTGCCTGCAAAGGGCAAGTCTGGAGCCATGACTCTGCTGCCGGCCCTCCCTGGGAGCAGGGCAACAGCCTCACCTGTCCTTGGTGGAGGTGGAGTGGGGTGGGAAGAGGATGTACTGGACGACACAGGTGTGTTTCTCCCTGCCGCTGCTGCTCTCACTTGAGCCGTCAATCTGGAGGGGAGACACTGCATGAGCCTGGCCAGCAGCAACAGCCCACACCTACCCAGTGCCTCCCTACCCAACACAGCCCCATCACCCAGCTCCACTAGCAGCAGTGGAGAGAGGGAGCCTGTCCCAGCCCCAAGAACTCCTCCAGCACAGCACGTTCCTACCAGCAAAGCAGCTCTCTAACTGCAGATGAAGACAGGAAAATGCCCAACCCGCAAGCTGCTTTACCTCAGGGGAGGAGGCAAGTCTCCTTGCACATGTCAAGGGTGTGTGCTAGAAGCGGATGTGAAATCCCATCACAGGAAGGTGAAATCTACCTCAGAAGAAGCAATGAAGGATTGTGTCCACACTGCAGCACTCGGGCTCACCTGTATGGGCAGCTCCAGCACCATGTTGATAATTCCATCCCCGCTGGATGCAAAGTGGAAACCCTCTGACAGACGAACCCTGGCAACAGAAAGGCAGTCAGACATGGAGGACTTCACTACCCATACTGCAAGCCTTAAATACAAGAATGACTCTGCCCTTCACCCCATAACAGCTTCCTTCCCAAGACAGGGAGCTACACACAGAGAATGGGGAGATGTGACACGTTGCACAGGACAGCTTGGGTGAAGATCAGCATACTCCAGGCACAGTAACACCTCTTGCCCTTTTTTATGTTTTCCAGGACTCTCCTTTTCCTCAACTGCAGCTGCAGAACTGGGTAAAGCACTGGCCCAACTAGCTCTAGAAGCTGTGTACAGGATCCTCTGCACAGCAGCTTCAACTGTTACCTATAATAAGGCCTCAGATCCACGCTGCTTTCTCTGCATCCCCAGGACTAGCTGGACAAAGCACCCCTGTTCAGGTGCGCAACTTACTCTGTGAGTGTGGAAAGGAGCTGGGCTACAGCGGTGATGGGCACAGCTGGTGCCAGCCCCGACTGGACACTCCAGATCCAACGCTGGTGATAGAAGTAGCGGGACAGCGAGGCCAGGGTGGAAGAGGCGGTACGATTGGCCACCATAGTGAGCGGGCCAGACACCGGGGGATGCTCCAAGTTGAGAATGAAGGGGGCTCGATAGTCAGAAGGCAGCTTCTCATACCTAGGAGAGGGCAGAAGTGTGGCTTGCTGAAGTGGAAAGAATGCTCTGCTCAGAGCCAGAGCTGTCTGGCTGGGCCCAGGACAGAGCCCTCCAGCAGCAGAACATGGCTAGCCCAGCACAGGATCCTGCTCAGACAGCTGTAACTAAATTTACTTCTGCATCATATTAATTAGGAGTAACAAATCTGCCTGTCCAATATGGCCCCCTGCTGCAAGTCACAGCCCTCCCAGACTACAGCTGCCATTCCCGGCCACACAACCCAAACCCACCCCAACAGGCACCAGCTTCACAGCACTCTCATCCTGCAACTGGCAGCACCATCCATAGACCCTCCTCCCTCCCACTTCCCAGGGCAAGGAGGCTGTGCTGATGGCCCGGATCTCCATCACTACCTGATGAGTAGCTTCTCCAATGGTTTGTGCAGCACAACGAGGCAGGGTCTGTCTGAGAGGGCTGACTGGGCCCCAGCCACAGGTGGAGACTTGGAGGGAGAACTACTGCCAAACATTTTCCTCTTTGCTTTTGGAGTTGCCTCCTTGCTCTGGACCCTGTGGGGAAAGCGCAGCTGCAAGATTCGGTCCCGTAACTCCTCCACTATCTGTCATGGCAAAAGCAAAAGGTAAACATGACCACCTTTGTCTGGAGACATAAGCTACTCAAAATAAGCTTCCAGAAGAAGAGCCTGACTAAAAGGAATAGAACACTCCTTGAATATACAGATGAGCAGGAGTTAAAGGTCATTTTATTTCTGAGACACTAGCCAGACCAAGATCAACATGACACAAGGCTCTTAGGTCCATATTTTAACAACTAGAAATATTTTTAAAAGCAAAAGAAAGGTCCAAAAATAGCCAGAGACAATTTCAAGGCTGAAGAAATCTCCTTCCATAACTCTGATGAAAAACAAATTGCATGCCAGTTCCTCCACAGAAGCAGTCTGAGTACCCACCCCCATTCCTCCCCTCCTCCTCTCCTCAACAGCCTGCAGTAAATGTAAACTAGTACATATAAGACAGAGCCAGACTGTTCCCACAGCTGATATGTTCCCCCACTATCACATTCATGTGTCAAACCTTTATGGTAAAAGGCTTCAAGAGCTTAGGTTATTTTTTAGGTTAATTTTTTCCAAGACACTTTCAAAACGACTTCCTGATTACTCTTTTTAGCTTTTAGCAGCCCTGAATATGGTTCTACCCACACCAGCATCTGATCCCTGCAATGCCCCAGTGTTTTCTTTGAAATTTCCATGGTTAGGTTTCTTTTAATGATCTTTGTTCAACTCGTTTTAATTTCCATTACCATTGTAGGCAAACAGGAGAACAGCAGCTCTCCATCTCCCTCCTCAACACTAATTATTTCAGCAGCTTTCCCCATCATTATTATGTCTTTATCAAGAAAAGGAGTGTCCCCAAACCCAAATGTTAAGCAAAGCTCTTTTCTGCACTACAATGCCACTTGGGTCCCCTTCATGGTTTCATACTGATAACACAGAAGAATCACTGATGGTGTTCAAGGGGCACTATTTTGCAGTTATCAATACTGGCTTCCAGCCACCATTGTGCTGCTTAGGTGTCCACAAAGCACATAGGTTGAAAGGGCAGAGAAAAACAAACAGCTTTGTGCCACCTGCATATTTTCCCAGCTCACTACCTGCTACCTATCTGCAGATGAGTTCCCTATTCTTTGTCTACTAAAAAGATTGGGAAAACCACAAACAGCTTCTGCTTTGATGAGAAGAGAGCACTTTTTCAATTTCCTTGCCTTGTTCCCTAAGACGGTTTCTGGTTTACGACACCCCATTCTTACTCCAGTTCTACAGTTGTGCCCTATATGGAGTCTCACCAAAAGCCTTCTGAAAGCCAGACTATACCAGGTGCTTTCCTTCCCTTAAACACTGGAAATTTGAACAGCTCAACACAAAAAACCCTTCCCCTTAAACAAGGTGGGCTAAGTACTACTGCCATCCTCCACACTGGGTAGCTAATCAGCCCTATGGCAGGCAAAAAAAAAAAAAAAAAAAAAAAAAAAAAAGGAAAAAGATTGTGCATAATACAATTTATGATCTACATACAGCTCTTGCTGCAATGATCTGGAGGTTGCCCAGAGCTGCAGGGTATGGCGCCTGTCTCACATCTTCTTCATGAGACAGGTATTAACTGACACCTGCCAGACGGAACTCCTTCATAAAACCTGTCACTTGGCATTACCAGCCCACGTGTTGGCCCAGCAACCAGTGCCCAAAGCCTGGATCCCCTAAAGACATGAAAGGGCAGATCCTCCAGAGTGCCAGAGCATTTAGTGTTATCTGGGTTCATTATCTCAGAAAGAGATGGTCCTTCCCATGTTTGTCAGCTTCCCCTCAGACTAATCTGACACTAAAGCTAGAGTGAGACAAACCAAAGATTTCTTTCATGAAGACAAAAGATCAAGGTTTAATGATAAACCTCCTGTTTATAAGAAAAGGTTCACACAGCTTAATAAAAAAAAAAATAGCAGGACATCTTTCTCATACTTATTGTTTCACCTAGGAACACTTAGACTTGTCTCAGCCATTAGAGCTGGAGAAACAGTCCACACAGTAACCCAACCTCCTGCATCTGAGTAGGGCAGCCCATTTCTTTTGATACAAAGAGGTTATTAAAAGTCTATCTAGCAGACTTGCATCTCTTTAAAAAACATTTTCTGGGTATTACATTTTTTTCTCTCCCTGTACTGCTCATGTGGGGCATTCTTCGCATTTTAACTCTAACTCCTTCTTGCCCAAATGATACAATATGCATATGCAATTCACCACCTACTGAAGCAGATAGCCTAGGGAACATGTAGTACCTCTGTTACAGGGGTCTTTACGGATGAGTCAGACAAGTATCTGCTGTTCCTGACAGACAGTATTGACTGTGCTTTGGTCACAAGGATAGCCTAGATAACCTTTGAGTCATTTCAAGCCTCACAGTTGAATTAAGCAGTGGGAAAAACATTCGTGTGACCAGCTATTCTATTGATCTTCGAGTCTTTGGGTTTAGATCTTTCACAGAGTTAACAAAGAAAGCTTTGTCCAAACTGTCCCTTTCTGTTAGAGTAAATTCACACTCATCTAAGCCTTAACATAGTAGTTCGTTATTAGAGGATACCTGCCCACAGTGTCACCTGTGATCTACCCACCACTTCCAGATCCAGAGCTTTTTGCTCTGCTCCTAACCCAGAAAGCAGCCAGCCAGCTCTCACCTTGTTCCTGGCTTGTGCAGGTGTGCCAATGGGGAACCCCAGCCGAAGAACCATGCAGGGAGCTTTGGAGATAATCCGCACCACATAAAATGAGGAAGGTGTGGGATCCTCAGAGCTAGGGAGGAAGGATTAAGACAGAGCTGAAATAGGCCCCTGCTCAACAGCTCACACAACTTGGCAGCAACACACATCAGTTCTAGCATGCAGAAACCCCCCAGCTGGCTTCCCTCTCCCTCTGGGCTGCGCCTGGAACGCAGTAGCAGCAGTTCAGAATACACAGGGTTTCATACCCGCTTGTCTTGCAAGCCTCTCCTCTAGACATCTGCTCCTGGCCCATCACAGTGTACTGGTCTAACTGGATCTTTGGTCTGGCCATATGCCTGATTCCCCACACGGGACTGCTTCAGAGCCACTCACCCATGTATCAGTTTGACATAGGAGTAGCCCTCCACCAGCACGAAGCTGCTCCAGTCCCGCAGCAAGGAGGTGAGCGCCGAGTGAGAGATGCGGCACTGGATGGTGCTGTAACGGCCATTGTTGCCCGGCGTGTGAAGGTGCTTGGGCACAGGCCTGCAGGGTGTGGCAGAAAGTCATTTTAGAACCCCAGTCTCTCTTCTTCCCCCAAAGCCCAGAAAGACTGCTACGTCCATTCCAACTCATCTTCTGACTAGTACATCAGCCTTATTCTTCTACAGCAGCCAATACCCAAGCACCTCCCCTACCTGTGCCTGTTGGCAAGAGCCACACTACCTGAGCACACAGGGATCCTGCTCTCCACCTTGCAGAAAGCACACCCTTGTATCATTTCTATCTCCATCCATGCAATATATGGCTATTATTCACATAACTCTGCAACTAGGACCAGCCCCAGGAAAGCAATGCTTTTAGGGAAGATGTTTTCCAGCAGCAAACAAAAATGTGTGGGATAACTCCGATTGGATGGTCCACACCCCCTGCAATCAGGAAATCCAAACCCAAGAGGGACTTGAGAAACAATTTATGCTCCTGAGAACAGCTCCCCTCTTGACAAAGATGACTTCCCAACCCACAGTCCCTCTCAGATAAATGAGCCTTCACCATCCACCAGGTCCCACTAGTGAGGCCCTTCCCTTGGCCATAGGCACCTGCAAGACAGCTGCAACTCTGCAACTGGACTGAACTGGACACCCTGCTTTCCCAGGCTGGCGCACACTGGGCATGTGAGCTCAGCCCTGTCAGTTACGTACATGTCATGCTCCAGAAGGAGGACTATACGATGCATGTGCAGCCACCTCTGCCAGAAGTTGGCATCCATGGAAAGGATAGGCTTCCAGTAGGAGGCAAACTGGGAATGGCTCGAGTCAGACCCACTGTGCTGCAGGGATAGCACCTGAGAAAATGACAGGGCAATATTCAGCAAGAAGCTGCCTGGTTCCACCCAGAGAGAGCAGGAATTTCTCTAGTGGCTGAGCTGTGTAGGCCTAGAAGGCTAGCTACATCCCTGGCTTTCGGTAACTGCCTCTCAGCAGAATAACTAAGTGCGTTCACATTGAAACAGGGAGTACAATGTAAGCAAAAATAAATTAGGTTCCTGAAATGTCAAGTTAATTACAAATTTAACTACTTAGCATCAAGTAAATCAACCATGGAAAAGATGGCATAGGTAATGGCATTTATTGGCATGGTAATGGCATAGGTAATGGCTTTCTGATTGAGAGGGGGATATACGGCTTGTGCCAGCAGAGCAATTAAACATTGAGATAACCCGTCTAAGAGTGCTCATGCAAATAGGGTACCAGCAATGGGTGGTATTGGGCAACTCTAACATGTGTGTATGGTAACACTGATTCCACCAACTATAGCAACTCTGCTGACACAGAAGTAAAGTGGTGGTTAGCCATAAGATGGGATGCTCCAGATATACTGTGGGATAAATAACCCTACATAGTGAAAATTTACTAGGCAAACCTAAAGTAGTAAAGGGCTTAAGCAATAGAATTAAAGGGATAGTCCTCTTAAACTAAAGCTCCCCTAGCTCTGATATCTGCTAGTCATCTTCTACCAATGCCAAGGACACTGCTAGCAGGGAACAGATAATATGCTAGCACTTCTGCTCAGTGAGCTTCAATGAGTTTGAATTTTGCAGTGGAAACTATTAGCTCATATTTTGTTTAGTTTCTGCTGTGCAGATGACAAGTACCTCTCTTGCACCTTCCACATGAGTGGTCAGAGCAATACGCTTGTTAAACAACTATTCACTACATCCTGTATCTTCACCTGACGGTGCTAAGCTACACCACCAGGGCACAAGACTGCCAGCAGCAACTCCACACATTTGAGGTATCCACTGAAAAAACATGGCAAAAATAAGCGTGTCAGCCTCCCCATCGGTCTCACACATCATACCACTACAAGAGAAGGCTTCACAGCACACTTAGGAGACTTGCTGTGGGGCTTAGAAGCATAGCTGCAGCAATAAAGACATAGGGTGATGTCTCAGAGGGGAAAAAGTATGGGATAGGATGTTCACTGGCACTGTGAACTCTGTTACTGAGCAGGACAAAGAGCAAGAGATGAAGCCCAAGAGTTACAGAAGATCTTGATTGCCTGCTGGGACTCAGCATCCCCTGGTGCAAGACAGAAAAGGCAGGAGGGACAACCTATCCCATATTAAATGGGAGAGAGAGGGAACATACCGGAGTGGTAGAGCCTGGGGGGATGTAGAAGAGGGGCACCCCATTCTTGGTGCTCTCAGGAATGGTGAAGTGTTCTGGCACTGTGTCAAAAGACTGCAGATGAACCAACATCTGATCTGTCTGGTTGATGCTGAAAGAGAAGAGGCAGTTAGCTGCAAAAGCCCACGCTCTACCCCCTGCTGCCCCAGTCAGCCCCGTGCCTGCACAAACAGCACTCCCTACGTATTGGGAGCCCATCTACACCAACATAGCTTTCTAGGCCAATGCTAGAATTCAATGCCTGATTACAAAGAGCATGTTAAGGGAGTTCAAGCGTAACAGCCTAATATATAAGGAGGATGATCAGAGTTGGGAATGAAGTGTTAGAAAAGGCATCTGCTGAATAGCCGGGAGTAACAGTCATCCTGGCCAGGAAATGGTTATAACCTACAGGCCCTTCAGGCCTAGAGACACGAGGTGTTGCTCCATGCAGCACAGCTGCACACCACCTCCATGGGATGGCAGTCAGAGTTAAGTTCTGCATCGCAGGATCAGGGCTCAGAGGCAGAGATAGCTTCACCATGAAGCTATCTCCCAGACCAGGTCACAGGCCAGTTTGAGTCTTTTCCTTGGCTAGATGGCAAGCCTGTCACCAGTCATGCCTCTTCCTCAGAGCACATTCTTTTGGGACCATGGGTTGGGATGGCCACCTGCATAACCCATGCCCCAGCATGCCAAGGAAGGAATTTCTTGGTTACTTTGGATGCTGGGAACTGCTGGGGATGGTCCAGCTCACCTCTGCAAGGTGTTCCAGAAGCGTCGGATGACTGTAGTGCGGTACAGACTGGTGATAGGCTTCCTCATGGTGCAACTGATGTCGTGCAAGATGTCATAGCTTCCTTCCATCGTCACCTCCACCCATGTGCTGCGCTTTGATGGGTCCAGGGGCCAGGGTGTCACAGCTAAGTACTCTATTCGCATGTTATGCTTCCAAAGCAGCACTAGTTTCACCTCCAGCTGAGATCCGCCTGCATGGGAGCAGAGGAACAATTTCAAGCGCTTGTTTGGTACACATCTGAGCTTTATCTCTGACCAGGGACGCCCAAGTACTGCGAGATTGTTTGATCACTATGAGGAGGACAAAGTAATCTAACTGTTTGCTCTAGCTGAAGTCATTCTCTCTCCTCCCCAACAGAGGGAGGCTTTGCTTACACAGCAGCATTTGGTGAACAGTTCTTTAAATGTACATGTAGTATCTACACTAGAGAAGGCAACTGAAACACAGAGGAGGTGCTGAAATTTGCAATGGGCTCCCTTCTGCACAGCCTCATCTTTTTTTCCAAGAAAACTGTTGCTTTGCACAGGTTGAGCAGGGCCCTTAAACTATAAAGTTTTCTCATCTGCACTCTGCAGAGTTAATCTATCCCATTGCAGAAACATGGACATTTGGACATGATGGGACCAGATCATAAACAACCTGGAAGGTGAGGCCCAATTCTTGAATTAAACTCCATGTTCTTCCTGCACAAGACAGTATTTCATGCAAACTAGAACTTCAAGCATTAAAACCTTCTCACCATGTTTACCCTCTTCTCCTTCCAAAGTTAAGTAGTTAAGAATGAGTATTCACCCGTTCTTCAAACTGTACATTTTTACCTTTTTCTTTAAGCGGGCCATTGTATCTCTAGCAAGATTAACACAAACACCTGACAGCAAGCCCCACTGAGCCAGAAGAGCAGAAAACTGTCACACTCCTGCTGACTGTGCATGTGTATTTATACTGAAACAACCCAGGGAAACACATGACTTTTTATAACAGTGCCACGCTGCTGTTTCAACTGCTCAATCATCTATTCTGATGTCCAGCCTGCTCTATAGTTTGCCAGACTTGCAGCATTTATGAGATAAGTGATTGGATGTGCTGGAAACCGTCCGAACAGGTCAGCCGCCTTGATCCTATGTTTCCTGCAGAGTTGCATTTGCTGCTGTCATAGGCACATCATGCCATCCCCTTCACAGGCTGATTACACTCCATTTTAAAGCCATCTTGCTTTTTGCTCCCCTGCTCCCTGCTGGGAGGCTCCCTCGGAGTACTCTTCCCCCGTCAATGTTTAGAAGAAACCTTCCAGAGTACATGCCAAATTCATGCTCAGTTGTTCTTTTGATTAAATTATCTTTATTCTGAGAAGCTTCATTTCCATAACATTGACAAGGAGTGTGCACTAGGGGAAGAAATCCTTACCCGGCTTCAGCTGTTACTGTGCAGGTTAAATCAAGCTATGGTCATCAGCCTATGACAGAGTATCCCTTCCCCTTAACAGTCCCAGACCTTCCTGTACCTTGAGAATTCATCTTTCCTGAATAAAGATGATCAAAGGTGTATACTATATTTCACCTGTATGTCATCTGAGGGATTACTAGGATTTTATTTAAGGTCACTAATATTTTCCACAATGGGTGCTTTGTGTTACTATAAATGCATTTGCCAGGGTTGTACCATGTGTTGTTTCCATATGAAGATTGTCTAGTTTATCAGAGAGGCTAAACAAGAATTTATAAGTTTGCCTCTTTCCATTTCATACTGTCACCTCACTCTTATTGCTTTAGTGCTCATCCACTGCTTTTTGCACAATATTTTGGTTCTCATAACAAAGCCTTTCTACTTCATCAACAGCAAACATGATAAGTAAATTCCTACATTTTTTGCCTAGATCATTAATGAAAATATTTCCTACTTCCACCTGTGTTTCCATTAGTCATCCTGGCTTCACTCCTACAATTCAACACAAGCAAAACTAAAAACACAGGCAAAATACTTGCCTAGTTTGAAGTCATACCTAGATCAATCTTTAGCTTGTTCTTACTGCAAAGCAATCTATTTCTGGTTCTTGACTTTATAGCTAATAAAAGTTTTTGCTGCTTGGTATCTTTTGCAAAGTCCAGCTCTGGTTTTAGAAAACTCACTTTGTCTTCCTAATTCCTGACACTGAGAACAGCCATTCTCACTGGACAGCTTGTGCCCTGCCATTTTTGGTGCTGGACTGATTCACAGAGGAAAATGAGGTTTTGAAAAATGTCCTCCAGGCTCTCCTCAACACACAGCAACACAAAATGGTCAGTGAGAATTTTTTTTTTTTTTTAAACAGAGGGCAATCCTCTGACATTGTCCCAGAAACAAACAGGAGAGGAGCTGAGCTCCATTACATGCCATGGCCCCACGGCTTCTCTCCCTTCCATACCTTCCAATCCTCCCCCTTTTGCAAGCACTTCTGCATTCCTAACTAACCATAGTAGCCTTCTAAATGCCTAAATATCTAAAATCAAATAGTGAGGGTAACCAGAGCACTTATAAATATCACAAACAACCTCTCCAGGCAACTCTGAGCACAAAGCTAGCTATTTATTCTATTTTGCCTTTGGCAAAGTGAAGCAGAAAAGCGACAGTGTCAAAGTCCACAACTGCACTCTTTCCTCTTGCTTCACGGCCAGCTGGCTCCTTAACAGCCTTTAGTTTGCAAGTTTTGGCAAAAGCTTTTGGCAATCCAGGTTAATTAACTATACTTTGTTATACACTTCTCTACAGAATGGTCCAAGGAGCCCTAATTAGCCAAACATGCTTTTTCTTAGCAGAGGCAGCGCTGAATGTCTAAATGTCTTGATCTACTTGTAAATTCTACCTTAAGATGTTAGTTCAACAATTTTTCTGATCACAGCCAGCAACTCCCCAGAGCATTTAGTTTTTCCAAAGTATAAGTAACGTTATCTGCTACTATTCTGAAGGCTGGCATAGAAATACACACTGTATTTTTGATAGCTCAGACGTTTCATTTTTAAATTCCTTCTAAAAAAACTTCATCAAAACACACAGAAAGTATTTCTGGCTTAGGGAACCCCTGAGCTGGAAAGACCTAGAGAGTGCTTAAAGGGAAGAAAAAAGGAAAGGAAAAAGGAGATATTGTGTACGTTTACCCTATTCTTACTCCTCCCTGTGCACCTGCCCATAGCTATTCATCAGAGAAGGTAACTCTGATCCAGTGTAGCTGCTCTTCTGCTCTCTGCTCTTGTAAAAATGGAAGACCAATCCATTTAGCATTCCAAGGGCTAAAAGGTATCAGGGAGATACCTAGAGGAAAGTGCAGGGAGCATGGTGAACATGTGGTGATATTTCTGATACATTCCCCCAGAGTCCAGGAATTTGCTGTGTTACGATATCCTGAGCCAGAGGTTGTAGCTACACCTTTGTGCAAAAAGGTACAATGTGAACTTCTCTGATTGCTTTTTGAATGATTCACACCTGCTACCTCTTCCAGCATTTCTATATAAGACTTCACAGTCACCAAGAGCACTTCACCATTGCTGCCAGATTAAAGAAAGGCTCTTTCTCCAGCGCTGTCCAAACTGTAAGTGAACTGGTGCACAGAAGGATAAAAGACACAATACTGAGCACAGCTTGGACAGAAACTGACTTGTCAGACTGTTTCATAGATATTCCTAGACAACGAGAGTGCAATGGACCTAATCTGCCTGGATTTAAGGGAAGTATCTCATGCCACACCTATAGGAGACTAGTGAAAGCAATCTGCAGACATTACTAGAAGAGCTGTCTCAATGGGAAACCGTAGCAGATTCTTACTTTTAATAGAAAACTCCTGAAACAAGAAATTAGGGATATTCCTGGAAGACCAACTTTAGAAATTAACCCACCTAATATGATTGTTAGCAACCTTCCCAAAAAAGCTGGTTTAGATCCATTCAGTTTGTAAGAAGTATCAAGTGAAAAGAACTGCGATTCCCAGTCATCACATCGGAATAGTGAGCTGAGCTGAGCTGAACTTAAGAGTACTATTATGTGAAGAATAGCACATTTAGGGATTACTAAACAAACAAACAAAACACAATAAAACAGCCCTAAGGACTCATCAGCTGGAAGCAAAGGTGCGTGAAAGACACAGGGATTTCTGTGCTAACAATGCAATGCAATCATGGAGAAAGCTCATGTTATTCCTGGTCTATCAGATTTGGTATTTTACTTCAGAAGCAGGGAAGTATTAGCGTTACTGAACAAAGCACCGATAAAACCACATTTACAACACTCTTATCAACTGTTTCAAGAAATATGAGACCAAACTGTGAAAAGCGAACAACTGGGGGGGGGGGGGGGGGAACAGTGTTATTAAGATGAATAAACAGAACAGAAAGCCTGCCTTTACAAAAGGAAGTTGAAACATTGGGTGGCTTAACTGCCAAAAGGAAGGTTATAAGGAGAAAGGCATTGCTCTTAAATACGTTTGTGCAATGCCAGAGAAGGAGGATAAACTTAATTAAGGATAATAAATTCACACAGGTCTAATTTGGTCTGAGTGAGTTTAGAAAGGAAGCTAGAGAAAGAGCAATGAAGCTCTGGGACAATCTTCCAAGCAGAACAGTGGCATAATATATTTACATGGTTTTAAGGCAGACCACAGTAAATTCATAGAAAACATCATGTAGCAAGTTTGGAATGATTTTGGAGTTATATCACAGACTTTGATTTTCTGATATAAAACATATTCTGTGTACTAATATCCCAAAATGAATAGTGAAAATTGGATCACCATGTGTTGTACACATTTACGCTGTGTTTTAAGGATCCCATTCTCCAGGCTTTCTATCAGTCACTGTGACGGTCAAGAATAATTTCTTCTCTTGCTTGCAATTCATAATTTGCATTTGGATTTTTTCCCTTCAGTTAAAGCACTACCACTAGCCACAGCTGGAGATGGAAAGTTAGGTAGGGTTTACTGGCACTCCTTGGGATACTTAAACACCTCAAAGTCCCTAGTCAGCAGCTAGTTCTTACACTCCAGGTGCCATAATCTCTAGCGAGTCAGATGAGAGAACAGGACCACTAGATAGTTTTATGTTCTTCTAGTATTGGTCATGGTCCTGACTGATCTGATATTTTCACCTAACAATATCCTTGTTTCCCCCAATTTCTTCCTTTGGAAGACTGCATTTTAGAGGCATAAAATCTGTTGTACCAAAGGGCTCAACTTTGTGTTAGTATTTTGGAGCGCATCTAGCAAAGGACTAGAAAGTGATGGAAAAAAGGAGAAATATAGAGGAAATCCCAGAAAACTGCAAAACCCCAAGTTCTGTCCCTAGTTTCCCTGCAATCGTGGGGACTCATTTCCAAGATACAGAGGGTCACAGTCTGTCTGTCCCTCCCCAGGCACTTACAGCCACAGAGGATGAGCCTGGCAAGTGCACAACAATACTGGACAGTCCTGCGTCAGGCAATTATTCACAAAAACAAACTCGGAGTCTAAGTTTATATAACACAGTATCAGCCACTCTGCTGAGATGGTAGACCCTGCACTTTCCTCTAAACAGTTGAGAAGAGAGTCCTATCCAAGCCTCCAGCTCCCCACACAGCACAGTCACCTTTTGTGATGTTGACCTCACGGATGCTGTAGCCCTCGCGCAGCCGGACTGAGACAATGCTCACGAGGTCAGCATGCACCTCCTTCTCAGTGTGCTTCTTCCTCCTCATCGCCAGAGCGGGGTTGCTGCTTGCAGACACCAGGTGCTCATTGAACAGTCTGTGCTGGGACACTGCAAACGGCAAAGATGGGGTTTGTGAGGGAGCAGTTCCGCTGCTCCTCATCCTATAGCAACAGCCCTCTCAAAGTGTTTTACAAAAGCTGCCAGCAACACTCGCTGGCCTGAAGAACAGTACGTCCTTCAGGCACCACTTACACCCACCCACTCCTGATTCTGCAACGCAGCAAAAAGGTCCACTAGTGTGGCCATGAGGCCTGGGAGAGGGGCGGGGTGGGGTGCCAGGCCCTGCTTCCTCTGGGACAGCCTTTGTGACAAGGCACACAGAGTTACACGTTTAGCCTAGACAGGCAGAAACCACACAGCTGTTGCAACAGTCACACAGCAAGCTTTTGGGCTTTACTCCTTTCCCTGGAAAACCTTGAATTCCCAGTGCTTTCTGAAAGGTATCAGGATGTGGAAGCCTTGAGTTTAAGCCACTAACATCTGATCTTTTTAGATTCAACATTTCCAAGTCCCAGGCCAGCTCTCTTCAAACTTGTCACTGCATGCAGCTTCTGCTGCCAAGTTACAGAAAGCGCAGATGACACCAGCATATCGCCAGGGCATGAAAGGGTCTTTCCATGTTTTACTGGTAACTAATCTCTCCTGGCATACTCTCAGTCACTAACATTCACAACATAAGAACAACCAAGAGAGGCATGTGGGACGGTTCTCAGGGGTCTAAGTTTTTCAATCCAAACTGCCATCTGCAAGGCCGATTAGGACAAGCTCTCCAGAACGTCCCCATCTGCGAGCTAGCCAGTGCGCAGGAAAGGTCGGAAGAGAGCTTCTCACCCCCTCCAAGTTCCAATGCAGCAGGCCTAACTGCAGTTTGCCGAGTGAAGTCCACAGAAAGGGGAACAGTGAAAAATGGAACATAAGTTTCCCCTGATCCACCCAGTTCCTGGAACCAGGAATCATAGATGAACCACAAGTCATAGATGGGGCTGCATGGCCCAATAGTGCCCAGAGCCTACAGGAGGCATGGCCCAGAGGGGACAAGGGAGATATCAGCATAACCAAGCCCAGGGGAGTCACCCCAAAGAGATGCTGTAAGACATCCATCTGCTGGAAGGAAGACATGCACATTCCTCACCGCAGTAGTATTCTGGATTCAGGGACTCCCCAGTACGCAGAAAGGAGTATAGCAGAAATGCCTTGTGATACACGTTCAGATCCAGGCTCAGGGGATCCAGCTCAGGGCACGTGGAGAGGTAAGCACCAAAAGTGGCCATGGCGATGAATTTCATCAGTTCCACATTGGGAACGTGGCCAAAGCTGCAATCGTACGAGTAGACACCGCCCACCTACGGGATGGATAAAGGAGATACCTGAGAGAGTACAGCAGTACTGAGGACAAGGCAGAGGACCGGTAAAGGCCTCAAACAGGCAGAGAAGTCCTCTCTTCCCCTCTGGAGGTGAACGCCACCGACAGCAACCCACCTTCCTCCCTCTGGCAGGCAGCAGCCCCTACACTCCCTGATAACGGCAGACATACCTGTACAAAGGAGCAGGCCACTGTGCCACTGCGGAGCTGGTTGAGTAAAGTCTCGCACACAGCCACATCAGGGACGCTAGTCACACCATCCGTAATTATTATTATACCTGTAAACAAGGCAATATCTTAGTGCATCTTCCATCTCAACCAGCTACCACTCTCCCAGTATATCCATCAGAGAGAAAATTTAGGCAGGGCGAAAGTAAAAAGGAAAATCCTGAGGTTGGTTTAGAGCTTTCAAAGTGTTCTGGAGCTGGCAAGCTTCCTGACTAGGTACAGCAAAGGGCAGGGCACGAACTCAGGGAGGGCACAGCTCTGCACACCCTGGGTTGCCCCGAGCAACAGTCATAGCTGTGCTTCCTTACAAACTCCCTAACGCTGACACACGGCACGTGGCAGTGTTGTTTTCCCCATTCCCACCACCACAATTTGCCCACAGAGTGCAGAGCAAAAGCTGCCGTTGAAATTTCATCACTAACAGAAGGGTCCATGCACCAGCCCTTATAAAATTAATCTCAGCCTAAGGCAGGAGGAATACAACCTTTTGCAAACAACCGGGCAAACCTTAACCCAGAGGATTAAGCCAACCTGCACTGGAGTTGGAGGGCAGCAGCTGCAACGCTAGGATCCCCTGCCGGACCATGCTGACGAGGCCAACGTCGGCAGTGACAACAGACACGCTGGGCTTCCTCGCAGATGACTCCTGCACGTCACCAGGGCTCTCTTGGCTCAGGGGTGACAAATCCACCTAGAAAAGTAAAAAAACCCCACAAGGTCCCATGGGGCTTCAGCCTAGCTCTAGTTCTCACTCTCCCGAATAGCCTTCAGTCTAGCAGCCCCATGGTACCACAGCCCTGGAGCAGTTCAGCAGATTCCACTTCTAGGTTTAATTTCCAAGTGCTCTCAAAGTCCTGGTCACTTGGACCCCTTAGAACAGCTGGGCAAGGCTGCTTGGGGGTGGAGGAAGAGGACAACATGCCCAGAGCTTTATTATAAGCTGATTTCTCACAGAAGCGGAAAGATGAGACACTTTGGGGTCACTAAAGCTCCTCTGCAGAGCAAAGCAGTTCCCAATTAAAGAGATGGTGAATACCTCTTTTTTCCTTGTCATTTAGTAGAAGCTGCAGCTATTCAGCAACTACTCAAGTAAAGCCCAGAAACACTGGAGAGGCAGAGACAGCTATGTCTCACTTATGAAGAACTGCAGCAGAGGGGGTAAGCTGCCTCGTAAGGACAAAGTCTAGTGCCTATACATTTAACTCTGTTCAAACAGCACTCGTTATGCAGTGCTGATATAAGCAAATGCTGGTAGGCTTCTCCTGCATCGTCTATGAAAAATATCCCCCAGGCAAAGCCTGAAATTTGTATAATTACACTGGTGAGGAACCTACTGTGTTCATAGTCCCCTCATCTCCAGAAGGCTCTGGCAGTTCAACCCTGTAATATACTATTGCTTCATTTTTACTGCTAATATAGAGAAAGGGCGAGACCTCCCCTGCAAAGCTACAGATGATTGGAGCTGGGAAAAGAAAATTAGAACTAACTGAACTTTTGTTCTGTACAAATGGGAGCGGTCTGTGGCTGTGAGCAAAAAACCTGACTATCCATCACTTTAATTTGCCAGATGCCTTAAATTCAGACACTTGTTGACAATGATACAACTAATGCAACTTCAAAAGTAAAAAAAGTTTCAGTCCCTGCCCTTCCCCTGGGGCCTCCTACCTCCACCCCAGAGCCTGTGGCAGGACTCGCCAGTCCCTCTGGCCTGCAAGCGCGTCTCTTTCCTCCATTTGCATGGAAGAAGTTACAGGGTAGTTTACCATGAGAAATACTGCAGCAAGCAGGAATGCATACAAAGCACTGCAAAAACACCAGCTGGACACACTGGTAAAGGTATTTACTTCCTGCAATCTTCTTTCTGTTTCAGGACTGACAGCCTTAGCATTCAAAGACATAAATTTCAGCTAGAATATGAGATTTGAAGCACTTCAGATATGCAACTGCAATAGATCACCAACAGCCTCCTGCTTATCTGATTTTGAGACTTTTTTTTTTCTTTTTTCCCAAACTCTAATAACTAATGCTAAATAAAGACTAAATAACCTCAGGCAGGCCAATAATGCCTTTGACTACAAGAAGGGTGCCCATAGATACAATTGTGACTGACACATGAACATGGCAGTATCATAATATAACCTTCAGATTCTTAATTTCCAAGATCAGGAGGGATGATCTTGATGAGAAATCCATAGACATTCTGAATCCCTACAGGGTCTCACTTTTAATTTCATCCTAAGCTGTATTTTACAGTGCTATCCTTAACTTGCCGATACCTATATCCGTGGCTACTAAACAGCCTCTGCCACAGATTTCAACGAGTATTAGAAACTGCACCAGCTGTTTATTCAGTTTCATGGTCAGTTTTTGTGGTAACAAGGAAGTATTTACATTCAAGAAATGTAACCAGGGCCAAGGCCATATTCGCAGCTATTTATAGATTAAGGATACGGGCATAATCACCTCTCCCACCACCTTCTTCAGAGAGAAAGCACATCCTACAGTTTGTCCCATGATGTACAAGAAGTCAGGCTGCTTTACTGCACAATAATTCTGGGGAAGATAAACATTCTCATCAGTCCTTCTAAACACTTACTGGTTCTGCTTTCCTCAGTGTTCGTGTCTCATTACTGGATGCCACAAAGTTATGTTACAAACTCCTTAGCTGTTCCTTCTCCAGACCTATGCCGCTGTTCCTCTTGCCACCTCACCCCAGAGGGGCCTCCAAGTGCAAATCTCCAAGGAGCCAAGAGACCCCAACGACCTCTGCCCTCCTTACCTGTGGTTTGGGTTCATACTGTTGCTGGAGCATCTCTGCCACTTTGTTCTCAAAGGCACATAGCTGTGTGTAAACTTGGTGCAGAAAGGCCTCTCGCTTCGTCTCATCCAGCTGACAGCCCTGGAATAGTACCTAGCCCAAGGACACACGTCAGTCATCAAGTTAAGGTTTTGTAGTACCAGCCCCTAAAATGGGACAGGAACACAGTTCTGCATGGTGAAGTTCATGTCCCTGACAAAGTACAGGTACAGCACAGGCCTCTTCTCACTATTCCTGCTCAGGGCCAACTGCCTGTGAGCAGCGGTGTCTCATGGCATCTGCAGTGCACTCCGCAGCAGATGCTCACATCACTCTTTGGGACTGGGCAAGAAATTTCTACTTCATTTGCCTTCTTCCAGGATAAGCAGTTGTCAGCAGAAAGCGATGTGGGATCCTTGTTAGAAGCCATTAACTCTGGTCTGATGTTTCTAAGGAAGGCCTGTTTGTTCTAATCTAACTCACCTATAATTGCACTGATCCAATTATCTTCCAGTAAGTGGCTGGATAAAGGAACAGCAAATTGAAATAAAGAAAAGCAAAAATTAGACTGGACATTACAAAAGAGGCTGAGTGATGTGACAGAGTGAGCCTGCCACCACAGAAACTCCCAAGCTGACAGGCATGACACTTGTGTTTACAGACGCCACCATTGTACAGGCAATCTCTGTCCACAACCACGAGGCAAAGAAGATACCACGTGTAGACAAAGAACTCAACAGACGGGTGGGACACTGCCTGTTATCCACATTCCCTCAGCCTCAGATGGGCAAGACCTCATAGTGACATAGGAAAAGTAAACGATTACAATATAGACAGGCTTTCCTGGATGAGTGATACACATATATGCCTTTTCCTCCATAAAAGGAACATAAAGTTTATTCGGCTGTACCCAGCTATTACAGTTCCTGGCCTCATACAATAAACAGGTCTTTAGAGAGATCCAAAGAAGAAAAATGTAGCAACTTCAGAGTGCTCAATTTAGTGTAAATAGGGGAGATACTGAGGTGAAGCATGATGGTGTCTGAAGGGTAGCTGGACAAAATGACACACAAAACATCATTGGCAAATGGAGAAATTCCTGCTACGCTTACTTTGCTAGGACCTAAGAACGCAATGCAAGGGCCACGCTCTTCAAGCACTATACAGACCATTAAAGGCTGCAGCCTTGCAGAAGGCTTGGGCAGAGGTGGGCTGGGAAGAGAGAGGGAGGGAACAAGCGTAGACTAACAGGCTCCTCCTGTTACCACCCACTTTCCCTGGTATTAGCAAAGGGATGAAATACACCATCAGAAACATGAAAATAATGTGAAAATACTGTGAGGTAGAAGGGATCAAGGATAAACTTCAAAAACCATCCTGGCACCATAAACCAGACTTCAATTATTAGACAGACCTGCCCTGGCTCAAGTAAAAATCTCACCGATAATCTCAATACTGGGGCCAGCTGCTCTCTCCAGCAAGGAGAAACATATTCATACCAGTGCAAAGAGAGCGCAAGGTTTGTAGGAAGAGGCAATTATCTTTGAATAAACCACTGCTACACAGTTGGAGCAGGCAGACGAGCTTTTGGGCACACCAGCTCTTCTTGAATGCTTCAAGCTAATTATAACAGGCCAAAAAGAATTAGTCAACAGAAATTAAAAAAAAACCAAAACCAACAACAAAACAACAAGCAGCACACATTTGACATGAGGGAAATATTCCCTGTGGCCCAACTCTGAGACCGTGCCTGTGGGTGGAGTTCTCTGCTGGGCCCTGCTCCCCCAGGAGAAACCTCCACTTCCTGCCCAGAAAGGAGAAGTTGCTCACATACACTTCCCCACGGCACCAGGCTGCACATTTTAATGAGACAAGCCTGCAGCATCACAGATAGCAGAGCCCAGCTACCACATGCCCCCGCTTTCCTCTGGGTTCACAGGAAGTCCATACAGTGAGCTGCCCACGCGCCAAGCCATGCCAAGGGAGAGGCTGAACTTTACCTGATGGGACTGCAGGCCGATGATGGAAGAATACGCCTGGATGGTGACAAAGATCTCTGGCTGGTAGATAATGTCTGAACCAGGGATACGAAAGGGTCTTAACAATCCAACCAAGCATCGGGAAAGGGCATGAAACACTTCATCAAAAATTATTTCCCCTGTTGAGTCATCCTACAGAAACAGAGAAAGGGAACAGCTTTTTCATCTTCTAGGACTTTCAATCTCACTGCTGGTTGCCCCACCATGCAGAGCCAACAGCAAACATCCTTCTGCAATGGCAGCTGGATTAAAATGACAGCTCCCCGTAAACAAAAGTCCGTCATTGAGCATTCAGCAGAGAAACAGGATCTGCCATTAAGCTGCCTAGCTAGGAGCATGGCATGCCTCCCTCCTGGGAACAGCAAGACTTCTGCAAAAGTTAGGACTAACACAGAAAGGAATAAGCCATGTCAGCAAATAGAAGATGTATTTGCTACGTAAAAGGGTCGAGCCTTTTAACACAGAACACCCCAAAGAGGCAGTTTCTGCACTTACCACAATCCCTGTGGAAGGGCTCAGATCAAGTTCAATCACAAATCGGTACTGGCGGGCCAGGAAGGTGACCCGCGTGGAGGGGACAAGGAGATAGGGCCTGGGCTGGACGGGCTCGTCTGGCTGCCACCCGTTAGGCAGGATGCTGAGAACATCAAGTTCATTTTCTGACTTTACCTACAAGAACAAGTAAACGGTACACGAGAGAACGTCAAGCCAAGCCAAAGGAAGCATCAGAGAAAGGAACTGGGTTAAAATCTTCTGCGGGGTGCAGCTGCTCATGAGTGGCGCAGAGCCAGCCTGCCGCATCAGGCCGTGGTGACGCCGCCCGGCCCCGGGCACCAACTCACCAGCTCCGGCTCGGGCACAGCCCAGATGACCTGATGGAGCCGGCTGAGGACCCAGGCGAGGCGCACGTTGCGGGAGATGCGATAGTCTTTCTTCATCAGGAGGAAGACGTGCCCTGCCTCCTCCACCTGCGGCGGGAGCACAGCGGTCCAGGTCACCCCGGGGCACCCCGCCCGGCACCCCGTCCTGCCGCTCACCCCCAGGCTGCTTGGGCGCCGCACCCCTCGCCTTCCCTCACAGGCCAGGCCAGCCCCGCTGCTCCCCACCGCGGCCCTGTCCCCCGCGCCGCGGCTACCCCTCACCTCGCTCCTGCCCCCGCTCCCCGATTCCCCCCTCCCCAGCTCGGCCCCGGCCCCGGCTGCCCCGACCCGGTCCCACCTCCGAGTCGGGCCTCTCGGCGGCCGCCATGTCCGGCGCGGCCCCGCCCCGCGCCCTCTGACCTCCGCCCTCGCGCCCGCCCGGCCCCGCCCCCCGCGGCGCGCGGCTGACCCGGAAGCGCCGCTGTCCCGGAGCAACCGGGCGGTGCCGCCATGCAGGTGAGGGGCGGCGGGGCCGGGCCGGGGCTGAGCGCAGCCGCGGCCCGGCCGGGGGCAGCGGGGCGCGGGCCGGCTCGGGGGCGCGGCGGGGAGGCGCTGCGCCGCAGGCCCGCCCGGGCCGCTGCCGGGGCCTTGCCGCGGGCGGGAGGCCGGCGCGGCCTGCGGGGCCGCTCCGTGGCGGGGCCGGGCCCCGCGTTTCGGTGCCTCCTGCCACGGACGCCCCGAGCTCCGCGCGGCTCGGCCTGAGGCGGTGGCCAGCGCTGCTGCCGCCTTTTGGGCCGGCCCTGGCAGGGGCTGCGGCCGCCGAGCGGCGATTCTCCCGCCGGCTGCGGCGGTGGTTCCTGCCCGTCCTCGGCCCGTCTGCTCCCCAGGAGTCAAACCCACCCGGGCTGAAGCAGCCTGGGTTGGAGACTGAGCTGGCCCTCGAGCAGCTGCTGCAATGCTTTCCTGTGCAACAACCTCCCCGTGCTGCACGGCTGTAGGGTGCGTGTGAGTACGGATACCCGAGCGCACCGCTCCCTCTCAGCCCTTGCCGCGGCCCTTGGTAAGAGTCATCAAACCAAAGGTCCACCTGCCCAGCAGCTTGGCTTGGCCACTAGCTAAAAAGCCGATGCCCAAAAGAAGTTGTGAGAGCAAAATAAGCTACCGATGTCATTCTGTATAAACTATTTCTAGCACATCCCTTGTGTTTAATGGCCTTGGATGAATTTTTGTTGATGGAAGAAGGATCTAGTTACTTCTTGAAGTGCTGTGAATTTTTAGCATCCATAATGTCCAATGGAAAAGAGTTGCAGAGGTTAATGACAGGTTAACAGGCTGTAAAGATCCACCTCCTTTGGTTTATTTGAAACTGCTACCTGCTGGCTTCGTGCAAGTCTCCCGGTTGTCCTACTGGAAAACAAAGTGAAAATGGGTTGTCCTGCAATTCCTCGTCTATAGGGTTTGTTATATTGTCTCTCCTCGTTTCAGCCATTCACACATACCGGTCTCTTTTCTGTTTTTAACTACTGCATCTATGGAACTAATGAATATTCTTGATCATCCTTGTTGCCTTTATTTGTACATATTCAGACTATATCCCTTTTCAGTTGGAGGCACAAGAGTGACATATAATACTTGAGGTGCAAATGAGGCATGCATTTATACAATGACATAATGATGCTTAGTTTTCCGTTGCCTTCCTAATAAATCCTATTATCGCTTTTACTTCCTTGTCTGCTTCTTGAGCCTTGGGCAGATGTTTTCATGGGTTACCCTCAGATAATCCCAAGATCTTGTTTCTGAGTGATAATGTTATCAGCTCAGAGAATGTCATTGTGTATGGAAAGTCAGGATTGGGGTTTTTTTTTTCCCTTCCACGTGTGTCACTTTATGTTTACCTACTCTGAATTTCACCTTTACCTCTCAGTTGCTCCATATCAGGAGGTCCTTCAGCAACCCCTCCCATAAGCCCTATCTTTACTACCTCAGGGCAATTTAGTCTTGCTAAAAAACTCCTTAAAGCACCACTTGAATATAGCATACGCCTGCAAGAGGCACAGCATTCCTTGGAAACACCGGTTGGTCTTACTGCATGCGTGCTTTGCAGTGCTTACATCTGCTTCCAGCTCTTACTGGCTTTGGAGAGAGCCTACGAAAGAAGGAGGCTTGGAGTACGCTGCTGCCGCAAGAGCAATGGGTGTGCAATAGGATCTCATTCGTCCTCTTGAGGGCTTCTTGGATAAGCGCAGGCAACGGGCCAGGTGAATTGTCATGGGTGCATATGCCTGGCACCCCTGCAGTGAAACTCTGGCTACCAGCCCAAGTTGTAATACAGGCATTAGTTAATCTTCTTGCACAAATACAGTGCTCACAAACAGTTGTAGACTCATTTCTTAATTGCACAGGAACTGACTAGTCCCATCACAAGATGGAGGAGAGCACTTTTATCTCGAGGGGGAACACCCAGCAATCTGCTCCATGAATCCACTCCATGGACTGGGGATCAAATTTTAACAAAGTTGACTCAGCCTTTTGTTCTAAGGTGGTTAAGTGAAGTGAAGTCTGATCAGTGATTACTAAAAAAAAAGCCTTTATAGTCTTGTCAGACTATAAATAAAATAGAATAATTTTGTGTTCTCGGGAACATGGAAGATACCTGATAATCTCTCCAGTGAAGCTCACGCTGGTCCAGTGTGTTTAAACAGAACAACAACAAACCCAATAGCAAGCATGCCAACAGCCTGAGTCACTCTATCTGCTTTCCAATCAGCATTCCCTTTCTATTATTTGATTGCTTTGTCCCACCCTCCTCGTGGATTATTATTGTACAGTTCTCAACTTTCATGAGCAGTTCATTAGGGCTGGGACTTTAATTATATTTTGCACAATACTGTAGTATGAGTAAGTTAGAATAGATAAGATTCTAGAGGGTTTTTGCAAGAGTCAAGGATATGCCTTGGTGTCTTTGGCAACAGATCCCCTGTCCTGACACTTTGTCTGTCACCATCCTCCCTCACCCTGGGATGTCAGTGGAAAAGGTTATTTAAACAATGTAATCCAGAGCAAAAGGCAGGAGGTGGCGTGTGCGTGTGTCAGTATGTGCGGTCTCTGTCACAGCAGGCCTCCCGCAGCCGGTAAGGCACAAGTAGAATAGGAGCTGCCAGTTTGTTTAGCAGCTGGAAGTGGCACTTGGGCAGGAAGAAAGTAAAGAATGAGGTGAAGGGCAGAAACTGCAGTCTTTAGGCCATGGACTTGACACTCATTTTGCAAAAGGCTGTTTTGGATGAAGACATCACTGTGCCCACATGTGCTGTCAGAAAAGGTTGAGGGAATGCTAATCTACTTTGAGCTGGGTTAGCTTAAATGGCTCACAAAGGTGGCATGAGCTAACTTTGATGACTTTGCCTGATCTGGTAAAAAGCAGATGTGAGTGATAATATCTTCACTACACTAATCTAGATCTTAAAGAGGACAGCTAGCCAAGGGTTTGTCTCAGGCACAAGTCTCTTGCCTAAGTGTTCTGACCCAAGGGGAAAGGGTCAGTGTGAAACCATAGGATTTTTATCTCCAGAGTCTCTGTTTGCTTCCCCTGAAAAGGAGGCTCTCTGTAGGAGAGATTGGACGATAGGTGCATGTGTGTGGATCCACAACACCTTGGGAAGGTGTTAAGCCTTGTACTCATCCCTTGTCTTTCTTGCCTTTTTTTAGAGAGAGGAGAAGCAGCTGGAGCTGACCCTGGAGGCACTCATTAGTCAGGTGGCTGACCTGAAGAACTCCTTGGTCAGTTTTATCTACAAGCTGGAGAATGAGTATGACCGACTCACATGGTAAGGTGTCTCACAGAGCTGGGGACACTGTCAATCACTGCTGAAGCTGTTCCAGACTCGGCTCAAAAGACCACAAAGTATAATTAAAAACCATTAGCCTATCATCAGTAGGTTTAAATTTGCTTTTCACATTTCTGCTGGAGGAACCACTACATGTGTTCCACCAGAAAACCAGCTGAAATCCATTGGTTCCATGCTGTATAGTAATGGAGTCATGCTAACACCTTTTAATCTAGACGTTTTATGAGAACTAGACTTGCATCTGCAGTGACTGGAAGCTTCTTGGACAAAATATCTTAGATACCCACATACACTATAAAATGAGCAATGGTTCTTTCTGCATTTCTTGACCTTTCTGGCTTTTTCTGGCTCTGGTATAAACTGAGCTCTTGTGTTTTGCTGGTTCTGCATGTTTTACGGGACAGTTTGAGAGACTTGCAAGGTGGCATTCTCTTCCTGATGGAGCATAAAGATGTTATAGCTACAGCATAATAAACTATACAGTATCTTAGACAGTGTCTGCCACTGCAGCAAAGCTTCACAGGCAGTTAGCATTTATAGTTAATGTTGCAGAAAGCAGGAGAGGTGATGAATCCCAGAGAGAGCAAGCTGAAGGGGACCTCCTTGACAAGATTATCAGTTATTTTGCTTCATTACTGCTTAGTCTGGATAGCCAAGCTATAAATATTGTCTCTCCTGGCTGTACTGCTTAGGATTTAAATTGTTTCTCAGACCTTGCTCTAGCATTGCACTGGGAGAGTTAGTGATAAGGAAAGCATTGCTTCTGTGTATGTTACTGAAATCCCAAACAACTGCCACTTCCAGTAATACTGCTTGTAATGTCCCTGAGCATTTGAGCTATTTGCAGTAGGGACTGGGATTTGTCCACACCTGCACATTCAGCCCTAGGTTTTACTGCTTACAGTCTGGAGTAGACTGATTTGAGGATTAATAGTGTTATTTCCTCACTTCTCAGCCATCTGAGTGAAGAAGAGATAAAAGCCATGTGTGGCATCCCTTTCCATGTTCTGTCCTCTTTATTTGCTTTCCCAGGCCTTCAGTTCTGGACAGCTTTGCATTGCTCTCAGGGCAGCTGAACACCTTGAATAAAGTGCTAAAGCATGAGAAGACCCCACTATTGCGAAACCAGGTTATCATACCCCTAGTGCTGTCTCCAGATCGCGATGAGGAGATCATGGTAAGAAACTTCCTTCTGAGTGTTGGCCCTGGAGTGTCAAAAAGTGCTTGTGTATCTGCTCCAGCTTGTCATTCCTTGTGCTTGGCATTCCTCAGCTCTAGGTCTAGAGAAAGAAAAGGTAATGAGTAGTTCTGCTTGGGAGCTGCTTTGCTGGGGGACTTTCATCTACAAACACTTTCACTGGATACACTTTACAGGAGGTGTTCCTGTTCATAAATATGTTATTTTCATGATGTTGGGGCTGAAAGAGATAGTGTCTTGTTGTGTAACTGGGAGGTCTCCTTGCAAGCTCCTGGTTTTCTCTGCTGTAGCTGTGCTGTTTCTGTCAGACATCCGCATCTAGATTTGCATTGTTTGTCATCTGACCAACATGGGGTGTGTTACAGAACCTCCGGCACGCGCTGGCAACGTTTATTCTCCACTTCAGTGAGAAAACATTTCAACTGATTGTGGCCATGCTGGTGGGATTGCACTGCAGACCCCCGTGGGTTGCTCTGACTAAACAGGCACAGTGCACATTCCTAGACAAATTGTTGAAGCTTCCTAATGTCTCCACAGATGAAGGTTTCCCCACAGCACGCTACTAGCCTTGTTCCAGCACCATGGCCTGTGCTCTGGTCTTGAGCTGTCTGAGTGCTGGGCTGGAGGAGGAGGCTCTGAGTGTGGCTTGTCCAACTATTGCAGCGGCAGACAGAGGGGCGTGTGCCAGTGTTCAGCCATGAGGTAGTGCCTGACCATCTTCGAACTAAGCCTGACCCTGAGGTGGAGGAGCAGGAGAAGCAGCTGATCACAGATGCAGCTCGAATTAGCCCTGATGTGGCACAGGTAAGTGAAGAAGAGTTTGATACTTCTGCCTCTTAGTCCCAGGGCACGGAATGCCCTTTAACACTGCTTCTTCACCCTTCTGTCTGACAGTTTTCTTTTTTGCTGTGTCCTTTTCTGTCTTGAGATTTCTCCAGCTGACCCTAGCTGAGGTTTGGTTTCCTCCACAGTTTCACAAACTAAGGGTATCCAGCCCACTGGCTCTTCACAGGAGGTGCCATCAGACCAGTCAGAGAAAGGCGAAGGCTATCCCATCCCCATAGTGCCCTCCTGCATGCATTAGCAGTGGGCTCTCTAGGCTCTGCTACGAAAATGCTTATGTTTGGTTACACAGACCCTGGGAAGAGAGAACTTGTTCGTTTACCTTGCTGACTTGTACTGAGTTGGAGGTATCCTGGCAGTTTCTGATGGTTTTCATTTTGCAGAAACAGATCCAAAGTCTGAACAAAATGTGCTCAAATCTGCTGGAGAAAATCAGTAAGGAGGAACGTGAATCTGAAAGTGGAGGTAAGTCACTGAGGTGGAAGTGGGGTACAGGGCCCAAGCAGCAGGCTTGAGAGAGTAGTGGCAAAACAGGTAAATCAGAGAGCCTGAAGCATGAGAAACGCAGATGAGCAGCGTAGACGAAAGCATTCCAGAAGATGCAAGATTGGCTGTCCTGGAGCCCCCTACTTTGAAAAGGGGTCCTGTGGGTGCGATGAGTCCTGCTTGTGTGACCTATGCATGGCAGGAAGGTCATTCCAACCCTTTGACATATTCCCCTTTGAGGAGGTGGTAAGTATTTAACAAGAAAACATCCCAATCAACTTGGATTAATAAAAAAAGCTGTGAAAATGCAGTGGCAGTGAATGGGAAACCCCTTAGCTATGTTCTGAATGAGCCCACAACAAGTTTGTTGGCAGACTTTTGTGTGACGTCCTCTAGTTGATGGCTGCTTCAGACTCATGGTCAACCTTTTCTGGTTCTGACTCCGATGCTGGACATCCTTATTTTATTGGTGTCTGCCATCAGCTGTTCACTATTCCTGAGAGTGCTATGCACAACGTTCAAATGTAGTGGGGTTTTTTTTTGTCATCTTTGACACACACGTAGTGTAAGCAAGGACCCAAGCACAGGTTCTGTTTCCACGATTAATAGTATAACTGGGTAGGTGTGTGGTAGAAAACTTGCAGACACAATGCTGCTCATGAGCCTCCAAAAGGGGATGTTGCCATTGTTTATCTAAAACATAGTGCTTGGTACCTGCCATAGGATTCAGCATGGAAAAGGCTTTAGTGGGAACATTCTCATGGGCATTGAGGAGTCGGCTCCCTCTATCCTCCTTCCCTGAGCAGCATATGCCCTGCTCTCAGTGGAGGAGCTCTTGGATCACCATTGTACTTGGATTTTGCAGCTTCTTTGACCCTGCTGAGACTCTTGTAGGACAGCTTGTTAGAAGCTGATCTCTATTACATGCACCAAAATAGCAGAAAAGTAAATTCAGCTATGCTACTTTTTAGACTTGATTGCTAAAATGCTCCAAAATAACTCCTTTTCCTACAGGTTTACGACAGAACAAGCAGACTTTCAACCCTGCAGATACCAATGCGCTGGTAGCAGCTGTGGCCTTTGGGAAAGGACTGTCAAACCGGAGACCCCCTGGCTCTGGAGGATCTGTCCAGTCAGGCCAACCAGGAGCTGGTGCCATCATTGCAGGTGCTTCAGGCATGCAGCAGGTCCCAATGTCAGGTGCACCAGCTCAGCAGCAGCCAATGCTGGCAGGAGTGCAGATGGCACAAGCAGGACAGCCAGGTAAATACGTTGCATATCTGAGAGCAATTGAAATGCAGGGAGCAACAAAGACAAATGCAGATGTAGAGATTCCTCCCCAGTCACCTTTTAGATATAACCAAGTAAGAGGTTCCGTTCTGGCCTTAATAACATGCATCAGGTTGTAACGGTGGAGTAATACCTGCTTAAAATTGGCTCAGAGGTTGAAATGGATCCCAGCCATCCAGCTTTAGCTTCTTAACTCACACTGCAATACCACTTTAATAATAGACTTAGTGAACATAGGAATCAATATGGAGGGAAATCACAGTATACTTTTGCAGGGAGCTGTGCTGGAGGTTTTGTCAAATTTAATTTGTGGGTAGGCAATAAAGTGGAAAAGTTTGATGATAATGAGTTATTTAAGGTAAGAAAAAAACAAAAGCTGTCTGTAAAGAGTCACAGAAGGATTTCCTATGCCAGGTGACTTCACTTAATAATAGCAGATTACATTTGTATTAAAGTGAAACACATAGACATAGCAATTTGACTTTACATGTCCAGCACCTGGACTGTCACCTAGTTACTTGTATTTGGGAAATAGATACATGATATAATAGTTCTGTAAAGATATTAATTGGATGTTCAGCTGGGGCAAAAATGCAAACCAAATGTTAGGAATTACTAGAAAAGGAACAGAGAAAGAGAGGATATCATTAGGCCATTGTATAAATCCATTGAGCACCCACACCTGCAATATTATGTGCAGTTCTGATATCTTCTCTGCTACTGGGGATAGCTTTGTGGTAGGGAGAAGAAAGTATGGAAGCCTATAAAATCCCAAATTGTATACAGCAGGTGAATGGGGAATGATTGTTCACTGTTCCCCATGATACTGAAGGATCAATCAGAGTGCACCAATGAAAATAGCGGCTTGTAGATTCAGAACAAAAGGGAGATACTTCTCTGAATACGAAGTAATTACACTGTAGAGCACATTGCCAAGTGTGTGATAGGTAGATAAGGTTTATGTGAGATGGAAAAGTAAGTAAGTAGGTAAATTTCTGGATGAAAAATCAGTCAACAGCTAATCCTGAAGATACTATCTCTGACTCTAAGTCCCTGAGCCACCCTATGTTAGAAGCCGAGGGGGTATTCTGCAGAGGTATCAGTGCAGGCTTGCCCTGTTCTAGTATTCCTCCTTACATGTCCTCTGCTGTCAGGAATGGGTTTGGCCTGGGGGACCTACAGGCCTACCCTGTACTGTCATTCTTACGTTCATGTTAATTGAGATTTTGGATATTAGACACCCTAATTGATGTTTTCTTGCCTGTGTAATGACTGTTGTTCAGAAATGAATTGAGCAACAATATTAATCCTAAGTTAATTATGTATTTATGTAAGAGTTAGAAAGTAATTTCCACTGTGATTTGGAAACAAAGAAGGCCCCTGTGATTTCTGGCTGCATACCCACAAACACTGTCTCCAGGATGGGAAGACAGTCACTTCTATACATCAAGCAGAGTGCAGTGGTAACAAGAGCACTTGTCCAGCCTGTGTTACTAAGAAGTTCCCTTTTGATAAGAGCAGCTACACTGAGTTTCGCCAAAGGTCAGTCCCACTATCCTGCTTTTGATAGTGCCCATAGCCAAGGCTGAAAGAATATAAGAACAAAGTATATCCTGACAGCAGTTGTTGTTTAGGGATTTTAAGCCAGAGTTTGGTTTGAGACCAGTGGGTATAGCAACCATCAACTTCTGCAGTTCCTTTTTGAATTATGATTTTGATTTCTACAACACCTATGGCAATATGTCCCACAGCTTTATCACGTTTTGCTTAAAAAAATTCCTTTTTATGTTTACATCTTTTTCCTGATAATTTTATTGCATGTTTCCTTTTCACCTGTCTTGTGCGAAATGGCAAATAATCATTCCTCAGTTACTTTCTCCATACTAGTTTTCATTTTTTGGAAGTCTGTCATCTCCTCCTCCCTTCGTCCATCTTTTTTTTTTCCCCAGCTAATGAGTCCTATTCTGTTTAATATGGCTTTGTGTGAAAATTATAATATATCGTGGACCATCCTTGTCACTCTTACCCGCACCTTTTCTGTTTGTTTTCAAGACTGGGAACACCAGAACCAGTCACAATATTCCAGATGTAGGTGAACCATACAGTCCTGTTCACTGTTCCTTTTGGAGTAATGTCTAGCAGTATTTGTCTACTGATTGTTAGCACTACAGTGATATCAGATTGCCTGCCAATTCATTGCAGGCAATGACTCGCTTTGGATATGTTTGAGAAAGTTTAATAATCTTTATTCTTTTAGCCATTTGCTCATCAAATCTTTTCTTGTCCTGCTGCACTACAGTTTCAATTGTTGGAAGTTGTCCTTTTTTTCTGTTCTAATTTGAACACACTTTCTGAAGGAGTGTTCTTTGAATATCCCTCTGTGCTGCTCTTTAATCACTGTCTTTTTGTTTATTTTTCTGATCATCTTAGTTTTGCTTAGCACTGTACACTAATTGTAAGCTGCTAGTACAATGTCTTTGAACACACTCCCATGTGTGATTGGTATCGGCAAAGAGTAGTAATGCCCAAGAGGTGGGTGTGGTTAAGAGAAATGAAGAGGTCTGAGAGAGGCTTAGTAATTTAAATATACGCCCTGACTATAAATAATGCTACATGGAAGGGGATACAGTCTCTTGTGTTTGCCTATCTGAAATGGAAGTGGAGATTAGTCTGGGTACTTCTGTGAGTGCTGCTGTCAGCAACTTCTGTGAGACTGAACAAGACCCATACTCCTGTAGGAGCCTCCTGACAAAGAGAAAGGCTTGTTTAAGATGGAACAAGGATAGAATTTGACAGGATAGCAGGGGGACACAGGAATTGTCAAGGAGATTTCTCAAAAGAGAAAGGTGCCAATTAGTAGAAGAGGTTGATTGTCTTAGGTCAGAAGCTCGAAGATGCTGTAGCAGGTAAGCCTCGTGTAGTACCTGGAGTGGAACAGGAAGAGCCCAGACAGGGTTGTTGTGAGTCTTGCATGCTCCTGAGCAAATGTCCTCTCATACAGCCGATTTTGCACTGCTTTTTCTTTTTTCTCTCTCCAGGAAAAATGCCAAGTGGCATAAAAACAAACATCAAATCTGCCTCAATGCATCCATATCAGAGATGAGCTGAGATGAACCAGCCCCAGGGAACTGCAGTTACCAGCATTATTCCTGCTGCAGCCACCACACCTGGATTCCTTCTAGGCCTTCCAAGTCCCCTCAGATATCCACACACCATATCCAGGGAGACAGGGGTTATGAGGCCCTCCCCTGGGTTTTATTTAGTGCTGGGTGGCTTGTGCGGAGCTGCTAGTGGCCACGTCTCCTGGACACAAGTACTCCTCTGTTCAGTCCGAGCAGAGGACTTTGCTTCTGGTATTGATCCCATCTTCTTCAGGTCTGGCCTGGAGGACAACTACTCTTTCCTGATACAGAACCTGAAGAGCTGCACAGAGCACTCTGCTCCTTGTGTCTGCTTGTTGACTCGGGATGTTCTTTCTTTACTCCCTCTTGTTGAATAAAGACTGTGTTATGCACACTGTGAGACACTAGTGTCCATCCCTCTGGTCATAAGGACTCTCATTTCCCTTTGGTTAAGGCTACAGAGCAGCTCCAATCTAAAATACACAGAAAATGTTGGAGGCTGAGTGCTGGAGCTGCAGGCTTATGCGTAAAGGGCTGTTATAAAGTGAGTCAGCAGGGTACAAACATAAGCAGTAAAATACCTTGTTCATTGTAAGCCCATTACAACTATTCCCCAGAAAGCAAAGTACTGGGAAAGACTACTACAAGGCCCACAGCAAGAAGGCAGCATTTCAGGAACAGAAGCACAGAGCTTTTGTATTCTGATGCTTCTGCAAATCCCAGCTGGATCTGATTTTACTGCCATAGTTCTCTGTTTCTGTGCTTCCTATAAAGTTTCTTAGCTACTTCAGGATTAATTTGTCACTTCAGAGAGGTATTTCAATCTGCTCAGGACCGTGGCACCTCTCAGTTGGCCAGGCTGTGAGGTCTGGCCCATTTCTTTTTGGAACTGGGCATTGTGAAGCCATCCCTGTTCTACTTTCTGCCCTGGAGCTGTAACATATAATCTGCCTAATGAAAGATTCCTCTGAGAATAAAGGGTGGGGGCGCATGCCCACAGAGCATGTCAGTACATACAGCACTATGCTGAAGACAGCCGTCATGCCTCTTGCTGCTCTTGCCTGGACTTCCCTTTTGCCTTGTGAAAGCCAGCGCTGTATTTTACTCAATAGCATCTGTCAGCAATCTTATGGGTGAGGAAATCTCCGCTCGGCAGATACAGCCTGCAGCTGCTCCTGCACTGCTTGCCTCTGAGCTAATCAGATCCAGCTTACTTGTGGAGGCTGTGGGTCGTTCTCCCAAAACAAAACTTTCCACAAAGCTGTGACTAGGGCAGCTATCAACCCATTTTGATGTGCAGGCCCTTGAAAAGCACTGTGCTGGGAAGTAGAAAGTTGAGCTGGAAGAACAAGCAGCTTATATGGTAAGCAAAGCTGCTCACTACGAATGAGCCTAGCAATGTGTCTGCAATGGCACCAGCCCAGCCAGACTGATGGGATTGCTTTTGCTCCTAATGAATGTGGAGCTCCTGGCGTTCTTGGGAGCTACTGACTGCAGTGGGGAGCTGGTGTGAAGGCAGAGGCATGCTGCTGGCTCTGGCACGAGGGTTTTGTGCAATGCCTGGAGCCTGATGGCAGGGGAGTTGGAGCACTGCAGGGACGGCTTCTCCCTGCTCTATCTCATGTCCCTGCTTTGGCTGGAAAGGAAAGCAGAAAACTGTCAGAGGAACGTGTGTCAGATCCCTGGCACTCATCATCCATGGAGCCTCAGCTCTAGGATGCTGCTTCACTTCGTCCCCCCAGACTGGCTTCCTTATAAAGCTAAAACGTCTCGGCGCAGGAGCGCCAGGACCAGCAGCTAGCCGGGGTGATTCCGGGCAGCCTGGGACACAGGCAGAGCGTGGCTGCCTGCTACCCGCGCTAACCTGGCTCTCCCAAAAACGCCTCCAGTGGGGCAGGCCAGACCTTTCACACACTTGGACGGGAGGAAGGGAAATACAGGCAGGGTTTTTTTCCGTAGATTATAGAGCCGGAGAGGCCAGCTAGGCTCGCCAGCGTAGCTTCCTGCATGACACAGGCTGCCCTGAATTAGTTCTTGTGTAAATTAGAGCCCTGTTGTTAGGAAAACAGTTGATCTTGAACTGATACATCTCTGCTACAGTGGCTGGTAGGTTGTTCTAAAGGTTAATTTTCTTATTGCACCTTATATTGAGGCTGCATTTCTTTAATTCCCTTCAAGTTGCTGGATCTTCTCAGCCAGGGAGTGAGCCCCCGAGTTGTTAGTCCCAGAGAGAGGAGTCGGATATTATGATTAAGCTTTCCTGATCCTTTTTTACGATAAACTGAAGTTATTAAAGTCCCTTTTGCTTTAAGGCATATTTTCCATTTTCCACTTCTTGGATCACATCCAAATCTTCTTATGCATCTGTGTCCTTTGGGACACTGGACTAGGACACGCTATTCTAATTGTGGGAATGGGAATTTCAAATGCAGAGTGACTTTAACCACTTATCCAGTCGCTGCCAGGGCTTGAATGTTTAAACAGGGAACAGGAACAGGCCTTTTACCCATAAAGTCATGGTGCAAATTCATGGTCCACTGCTTGTCACCATGGCGGGCAAGTCCAACAGGGATTCACCTTTCCCAGTGCACTGTGTCAGAATAAAAGCACAACCCTGCTGGGTCAGGGCAAAGGCTCAGCCTGTGCCCCGCTGCGGCAGGGGCCAAGCAGGCAATCAGGGAAGCACGCTCTCCCCGTGAGCATGGGATGTGCTGCCACGCTGAGCCCTCAGGGTTTTTTTCCCTGCCTTGTCCAATCCCTTTTTGAACTCGTCTCTTCCTAGTAGGGTAATTTTGGCAGGGAGGAGGCTCAGGTCTGGCATGGTGGGCACTGCCAGGCTGTCTGGGCCCCAGCTCAGGTGCGGATTGTGATGGTGAGCACAGACACTGGTTTGTTCTGGCCCCCCAAGTCCCCCTTGGTACCAGTCAGGCTCTAGTGCAGAGGACAGACACCTTTTGCTGCACGGCCCCGCTGCTCCAGGGATCCCAAGGGCTCCAGGCCGCTGACATGCCCTGCTCCCAGGACAGCATGCTTTACCCGTCATAACTTTGCTTCCTTCCAGGTCATCAGCTTTACACTACTTAGCACTCCCTGCTAGAAACACATCCTCAGTGCCAATTCCCCGGGGAGCATCTCCTCTGCTGCCTCACACTTGGCCAGGTCGCCGGTGCTCTTGTTCCTTGATCGCACGTGCCGCCATACCAGCCAGCTTGCTTTCCGATATTTAAGAGTATACAGTGCCAGAAAAATTATCATGTTAGTTTGACAGGTTTATTGTCTGTAATCCCTGATGATTGGTATTTATATTTCTCTGCCTTAAATCTTTATCAATACAATCACATATTTTTCAGTCATTACTTTGCATGGGATGACGGTCGAATAGACATACCTGTTTATAAGGCCTTATAAGGCTGTTTACTTTTTTAAAATGCCAGCATAACATCAGCTTGCTTGTTCTCTGGAGCTTCTCCAGGCTTCCTTGTCTTACTGAATGTCAGCATTAATTGTTTAGATTTTTAAAAACAGATTTTTTTTTTTTTTAATTTTGAGATGCAGGATACCTGGACTGCTGAGTTTTTAACACTTGCCTTATGCAATTGTTGTTTAACATCTTCCTGAGTTACTGTTAGAATGGAAAGCATTTCACCCTTGTGACAGGAATGCTTCATCTGGCTTCCTCCCAAATGCAGGAGCGAGATATTTATTGCCTTTCCTTCCTGCCCAGCTATCTGCAGTCCCACCGTTCCCAGCCTGTATTGCACATCCAGCCGTGCTGGGTGGTGCCTGCAGCCTGTCCTGCTGCTGCCGTGGGCCAGCTCACCTCTGGAAGCCATGAAGCTCGGCGTGGTGCCACCACTTCCCTGTATCTCTCTGCATCCACTGATCAGCACGACTAACATCTGCCGCGTGCTTGTTCTCTTGTCCTTTCTCCAAGCAGAGATGTGCACACAGGTGTCTTCTTTTGTTTAAAAAAAAAAACCATAACACTTTTGTTTGTTTTTTTAACCTACAGATCTTTTAAGTGGGTGTCATTAAGCCTTTACAGTAGAGGTGAAGTACGTAAGGTGTGACGGGAGACGTGACCGAAAAGATCAGGGGGACAGCTGAGGGAGGGGAACCTCTGCAGTTCTCCACTCTCCGTACCGCAGCTAAGGCAGGAAGGTAGGGTCTCAGCGTGGGCTGGGGGGCTGGTTTCCATCATCCTGCTAGGATGGGACCTTTCTGACAGAAAGATCTGGGACGAAAGGAGAAGTCTTCTGGCGGTTGGGTTGAGGAAGCCTGAGTACTTTTTTATGCTAAGAAGCAACATAATGGGGTGTGCGCTGCCAAAGGGCAGTAAGCCAAGTTTTGCATCTGCATCGCTCCCAAAGCAGCTTCACCTGCAGCTCACAGACGAGAGACAAACACATGGAAACAGCAGCAAAATGTGCCTCTGAACCAGCCATTGAAAAGCTCGGAAACGGCTTGAAAGTCAAAGGCACAAATGGAGGGAAAACAGCCGAGTGTGGAAGCAGAAACCCCAGGCTGGTTCTCTGCTTTCCCCCGGGCTCTCCCCATGAGCTCAGTGGCCCCAGGAGAGCCAGAGCATGTCCACATGGCAGCTGGTGCCTACAAATGAATAGGCAGCCGCTTCGGAAAAATCCCATGAAGCTCCTCCTTCCAAACGAGTGCAATAAATCTTCATCTGTCTTAGAAGTAAAATGTTACTGCTTTGTACCCCACATGGATGCTGTGGTCGTAAAAGTACACGCTTGAGAGACAGGATGTTTGGATGTATTTGTAATATATGCCATAAAAATAGCTCAGGCTGATGTGACTCCACAGTTCATTTGTTCTCCGTATGATACTGTAGCTCTCTGGCTGGATCCATGAACATTGCCTTGGTGGAAACCTGCACTTAGAAATTAGTGAAAACCTTCTGCAATTTCCTCAGGGGTAACCCTGTATATGGGGAAGCACATAAGATTATGTGCACATAAGAGTAATGCAAAGTGTGCTGGCTGGCTCCTCTGAAGGAGAAGCTTTTGTCGTCTTTTTTTTTGTGTGTGTTTTTTGAAGAAAGGAAATTACTGGATGTTGTTTTCTGACCGAGATGCATATTTTCCAAAGTCAGAGGATCAAGAGATGTGGTTCCTGCAGTGGCTGTCTTGTCACTGCTGCTCAGATTCCATCACTGATTTACCTGCTTGCTGTAAGACTTCTCCCTTTGCTACCATCGTGTCCAAGCAGTTTCTGCACCGAATTAGCAGTGGTGCTAAGGTCCCGCTTGGCACGGCAGCTCCCTTCCTCTGAGTAAAAAGTGTGCCCCAGGGTACTTTTGCATTATGTTTTTCATTGAGTGTTTGCTGGCCATGCTTTGGGCCAAAGGGCATCATTGCTACCTGTGGGTGTTATTTTGAAGCCACAGCATTTCCCAGGATGTTCCTCTTCTGAACCCAGACCTCCCCCTTCTATGCCTATTGCCAGGTGGCCTTGGTGGGATGTGTCTGTCTCCCACCGTCATGTGCTAGTCCTGGGTTCTGCCTGCCCTGGCATGCAGCGTGGAGGTGTGCTGCTCTCGCGGGAACTGGGCTTTGAAGCGTGCGGTGGGTGTTTATGTGGAGTTTATTTTTTGTACTGATGCAGTCCTGCAGTCAGGGTCCTGCTTTGTGGGATGGGAGAGATGGCTCTTGTCTCCTCCTCTGCTGCAGCAGCATGGCGGGACTTCAGAGCACTGCCTAAAGAGCTAATGGCAGTAGCTAATACAGGACCAGTTTGTATGCACCCTGAGAAACGCATTCTGCGTAAGTGGAACCGAGGAGCCATAATTTTGGCTGTCTCGGTTTTGTGTATTTAGGTTCCCATGGGCATCACAGCGATAGAAAGAGCCACAGTCATCATCATCATTGTAGCGCAGCCTGTTTTGCTCCAGTCAGCGGAACAATGCACCAGGTCGTGACTTGATTGCATGGGGCTCCGGGGGAGCACACATCATGTGCAGCCCCATGCTACAGAGCTCGGGGCTGGGCAGGGAGCTGGGCAGCACGGGTCTGCGGGCAGGAGGAGCTGGGCAGCAGGACCTGCAGCCCTGGACTGTCGAAGCCCCACAGCAGCTGCCGAGCCAGGAATGACTCACACGAAGCCGCTGTGGGTGCGCCCACCGTCACTCTTAACTGTTTGTATTCACTCACATAGGGAATTAAAAAAATAGGAATTAATAGGAATGCTCCAACCCACATTTTGAGCACGCAGCTCCCTCTCCTTCGCTTCTTTGTGTCCTGTGCTACCTGCTGTGTCTTGCTGGAGCTCAAGTGCAAGATGCTTGTCCCCATACACAGTGCAGGCATGAGGACATCCAAGGAGGCTTGTGATGTTCACCATCAACAACACTTTTTGGAGAGCTATTTGCAGAAAGGAGGCCATGACTTCCTCTGCCCACTATCTTGGAGCAGTTTACTGCATATCTCTGTTTCCCTCCTGGTTATATCTGTCCCTTCAAGGGAGGACGGTTGCTCCTGGCTATCTGGGAGAAACACTGCAGCCCCTCACCGTGGGAGCTGCCCCACTGCTTCTGTCCCCTGCCCCTGTGCCCCATGGACCTGCCAGGCAGGTGCAGGAGCCCACAGCAGGACCTGCCACAAGTTTTCTTATCCCTCAATTTCCTTTTCCTCCCCACCCACTGTGGGTCTCAGGGCATGCACTGTGCTGCTGACTGCGCCAGTGGAGAACCTCAGAAACAGAGAAGATGCCAGGCAGGCCGGGGAGGATGGCAGCCAGTGGGGAGCTGGCAGTGTCCCCCCGCCAGCCTGCAGACTGGATGGGCAGGCAAAGCCCAGCCCCGGCTGGAGCTAAAACACGGCCTCATTTCACGGCAAAACAATCCTTCTTTGTGCAGCCTGTTCTCCCAGAACAATCCTCCGCTCTGACAATGTCCTTTCTGTGGCTTAGTCCTTGCAGAGCGACCAGCAGTGTGCTCAGCCTGACGCCTGGCAGCTTGCACCAGTGCCTGCCCACAGTCCTGCTGCCCCATGGCCAAGGTGCACCACCTGGGACACCTGGCCTGGGCAGCCTCTGCTCAGGACTCTGTGGCCACTTCAGGTCAAGGCAAAGTCTTCCTAGTAAGCCTCCAGCAAAGCCTGGAGCACTTGGGAGGGGTTTTTCTTCTGGCTTTGTTCGGTCCATGGAGCTGCATGGTGCTGCTGCATCACACATTACGAGGGCAGCCCTGGGATGCAGTTGTGGAGTGTGGCATGTGGGTGTCAAGTCACCAAATCTGACTGTAATCCCAACTGCCTGCTGGGTCACCCGGCTTTGCCAAGCTGCTCTCTCAGGCTCCAGGCAGTCTGGGACAGGTTGCAGGAGCCGATCAACTCCTGTGGGCTCTAAATCATGGAGATAAAATGAAATGGCTTCAGATGGAAAGGGAGATTCTGGGGATGAGCAGGACCAGGGCTTTCCCATCACCTGCATTTTCTCTCTTCAGGAGTCTGTGCCCATGAGACAACCTTGAAAGCTCCCTGAGAAGGGGCAGTTTTCAGGTCCCTACCAGAGACAGAGCTCACAGAGCTGCTGTGGTCTTCTGCCACAACATGCTGCATGTGGACAGTCACGAATGCTTGCACTGGTGACCAAGGACTCCTGTTGTGCTGCATGTGTTGAAGCGCCCAAAACTCCTGACCCTTTCCAGCCTCCCACCAGTCCATTCTGGGGCTTGAGCTGGCCCTGCTATGCCTGCTGCCATGCAGAGGCACTGAAGAACAGGCTTCTGCAAGCTTTTAGTCTCCTCAGATGCCTTGCTCTGGTCATGGCTCTGCTGCCTCTTCCCCACCCAGGATTTGTGTGGATCTGGAACAAGCACCATTATTCCACAGGAACAAATGGGGATGCTTTAGCAGGTCCAGAGTGGGCTGAGACTTCTGGCATGTCTGTGAAGCACCCCAGGGTGATGTTGTCAGCCTGCGGAGGGGGGTATCAGGGCTCATGCCGGAGAGGCTGCTGGCTTTTATGCAGCTGATAAAGAATTCTCATCCTGGCAGGAAACCGCAGTCATGAGTGCTGCTCACCCCGGCTGGCAGGCAAAGTCCATCAATTAAATATACCAGGGTGAAAGTCTGCCATCAAAGCATCTGTGCTCCAGCGCACCACCACAGTGCCGGCAAGCTTCCGGGTGATGCTTCTACCTTCCCTTTTATGTCACGCTATGCCTTTTTCCAGGTGATGTTTTAAAGTAAAACTACAGCATCATGTTACAGCAGACATTTCAGTGGGGTCATTTTATGCCTGCTGGCTACAGAAATGTTGTGAGTTGTTTCCTGGTACCTTGAGGACCTTCAAGGGACTTCGGATTCCAGGACTGAAGGTATTTCTTCTGGCTGAAGGGAAGAGGGCAACACTGACCGCGATAGGGTAATTGGCCTTTACTGTCAGGATGATGTAATCAGCATAAATAACAGTCAAAAGTTTGCACAAGATGAGTCACTTAATGTTGATATCAACCATGGAAGGAGACAGCACATCAGCCTGAGCTTAGCAAAGCATGGGCGCTCTACACAGCCTATCTGCCCATCTCCATTTGTTGAAATTGAAAACTGACATTATGGTTTTAATGGTCCTTCAGGCTCTGAGCAGTGTCATCTGTCTCCACTTTTAGTGGCCATGAAAGCCTTGTTTTATTTTGTCAGTATAGACAGAGGGGGTGTAGGAGCATTTCTCCGATGTTTTACAGTTGCCACTGTAATAGACTTGTCATTTTTTGTCATGGAGTCACAGAGAAGGTGTGCAGCAATGATGTGTGGTTGATAGTGCTTTAGGGTCCAACCTTGGGAGAAAGGGAGATGGGTTAAACAACATTAGAGAGCCAATTTACATTCAGTGTTTTTATCTGATCACATGCAAAATTGCTGGCTTTTCAGGAGTAAAAAGAAAAGGATGGGAGAATCTGGAAATTGTATTTTCACTCCCCAAGTGTAATAAGGTAAGCGAATTTGCTAACTATGTATGTCAAATACATTACTGAAAAATTACAGGGCCAAGTGCACATGCCTTTAATTTCACTAAATTAATTTGGTCTTTTTATTATCTGTTAGATTTTTCAAGTTGAGTAATGTCAGTGTTTTTGCCACATAAAAAGCTCACAATTCAATTCTTCAGTGTTTAAAAAAAATAAATTCATAGTTACAAATTCAGTGAATAAGAGAATATAAACTTACTATACAAATCAGACATGATCAAAAAGATATTTAAGTTCCCCAGAAAGCCAGGATTTTGATAATTTCTATCTCTGTCATAAAAACTGAGAAACTTAGCACCTGGAGGGGCTGAGACCCCCCTTTTCCCCACCCAGCTGCATGGTGATCGTAAGCCACTCTTCAAGACTGGCACCAGAAAAGGTGCAACACTGAGAAACTGCACCAGCATCTCTCATCACATGCAGAAGAAATTATCGTTACTAATCCCTAAGGTCATAACCTTTCATTCCTTTTTCATTGCTTAGTTCCTCCAGACCTTCCCACCTGGTAGTCTGATAATCCTCTGCATTGATGATGGCTTCCATCTTTGTGCCTTCAGCAAGTTGTATTAGTGCATGCCTGCTTTTTGCACCAAGACAGAGCAACAAGGAGAAAGAAAGGCGCACCTGGCTCTGCAAGGAGAAAGCAGAAGACAAGGACTGGTGGAGGGAACAACAGAAAGGAGGAGTGCAGAGATTCACACTCACCTCCATCTGATCAGATCTCCATGTTGAGAAGGATCAGCAAGACCCTCACTAAAGCTACGGTGGAAATACTGTGGTGTTCTCCAGGATAAGCAACGGAGGAAGGAGCTTAAGTTCTCACAAACTGGAGCCTGGTGCAGCCCAGGCTGCTGTGACCAAGAGCACAACAGCCAGGTTGTTTCTTGAATTGCAGGTGAAGAGTTAATGACCCGTAGGGCTTCGCCTGCTGCAGGAGTGGTTGGTGCAGGAAGGACACCCTTGTGCAGGTGTGTGACTCGATCGTCTCTGGTTTGGCAGTCCAGACTGCAGTCAGAGCAACACGCTTGGCTGGCTGCAAACAGCTTCTCTCCCAGATTTCAGGTCACACAGGCAGGATTCAAAATGGAAGCAGAAGATTATCCATTTATAAAAGTCTCTCTCCAGACACTTTGGGAACATCAGGCTGTACACAACAGTCACATCACTCTGGCCTTGTCTCCCTCACCCTCACCTCCCTTATTTTTGAGGTATTTTCTTTGCTATGTGTGCTCATGCTACCCTGCTTCCAAAGAGCCCAGAAGGCAGAAACCCAGAGCCACAACACGCAGCAGATTAGTCAATTCCCTGCTGGAGGCCTGTCCCCAAGGGTTAGTAGGGGACTCTGTATCACCCCCCTGGCCAGCCGTAACTGGGCCAGCACTGCGCTGGATCCAGTTGCCCGCAGCCAGGGTGCTCCGGCAGACCAGAGTCCTCACGCCAGCCGGAGCTCCTGCCCAGGCTGCTGCAGCTCCATGGACGTGGTGGGAAGGGGGAACGCCGAGGAATGGCAGACACCCGCTGAGCATGAGAAGTAAAAAAAGGCAGACATGCAGACAAAGGTAACCCATCAAAGCAAGTGTGAAAAGAAAAACCAACTAATAGAGGAGAAATAAAATGGAAAAAATATATTTGATGTGTTGGAGAATTAAGGACAGAAGATGCGGTAGCAAGGGAAAACTAAAGACCAAATACCGCACAGGAATAGTGGTGGAGACAGCAGACACAATAGGAAAGTAGAGGCCAGGATTGAGAGAGACGAGAAAGAAATTGCATTAAGAGCAGAAGAAAAGAGGGTGACCTGGAAATTTATTCCAATAGCATGAAGAGGCTGGGCTGTGCAATTTGGGGCTCATTGTTAGAGCCTGACAAGCCTGCCAGCAAGGGTGGATCCAGACGAGAGAAGGAATGCTTGGAGAAAGCTATGAGATGTGGGATACAAGGTGGAGAAGTATCTAGTAGGGAGTGTGAAGGAATCCACTGGTGATCTCTTATTTCATGACAAACAACATAGCAAGATTTCCACTGAACTGGACCACAAAACAACTAAAAAAGAGTAATGGTGCAAAATAAAAGGAGGACAAAAAAGAAAAAGAAGTGAAGAATAGCAAACAAGACTGATGCCTATACTTAACAAGGGAGAAAGAGTGATCCAGACAGCTGCAGGCCTGCCAGTCTGATGTTAATAGTATTAGATTAAAGAGTAACGCAGCACATGGACAGGAAATGGAAAGCGGGATAAAATATAGTCTATTATGTCTGACTAACCTGATAGTTAAAAATAGCTTTCTATAAAGCTATAGGCCCTGTGTGGACTCCAGGGAAGCAGCTGGGAACCTTGAGACCAACTGGGAACCTTGGTAGATGTTGGGGCAGAAACGAGCACAGGAATTTCATATGGGAAGGAGTGGCTAAGGTCAAGATGGAAGCAGAGCCTTGTGAAAGGGAGCATATCAGGACACACAGAAGGTTACTACTGAGGTACTTTGTGGATGTTCTTATAAAGTGATTTCCTTAAGGACTGGCACCAATATTAGGTGTAATCTGATGAAATCAGAATGTTGTGATGCATTGGCACTGTAGGGGAAAGTAAAGGAATGCTGTACCACCAAAAAAAGGCATGAAAGTCACCAGGAGTGCATTCTTTACTTCATTTGGGGGACTTTGTGAGCTGCAAGCACCTGAAGAAGAGGAGTTACAGGAGTAACGGCCACAGAGTGACTCGGAGCTGTCACAGCAAAGTGGAACTGAGAAGGGCGAATGCAGCCCTGGCTGTATCCAGACGGGGAATTCTCACCAGGTGAGCACAAAGTCTGCGACCACTCCTGGTCACCCGTCTTCAGGAGAGGGAACTTGAACAGCAGCACAGCCAGAAGAGTTACCATGGCATTAGGTGCAGGGACAGGCTGGCTAGTAAGAAAATGCTGGAAAAACTTGTTTAGTCTTCCATGTAATGGCTGAGAGGGAGATGATTGCTGTCTACAAATACATTGGAGCATAAATACCAAGGCAAGGACCTACGTGAGATAAAAGACAACATTGGCACAGGAACAAATGGGTATTAACTGGCCATGCATCAAATTAAGCTGGAAATGAGAAGATGATTCCTAACAATTAGAATAGTGAATTCTGAAAATGCCTTCAGATCAGACAAGCGCGAGCCAAAGCACAACCACTTTTTAAGACGAAGCTTCATAAGTCTGTGAAGACAACACAAGATGAAGTGGTGCTGGAAACAGCATGCAGTCAGACTGAACATCTCTGGGGTGTCCTTCTGTCCTGTGTTTCCAAATGCTTGTGGTAGCTGTTGTGGTGTCACTGGAAAAAAAAAAAGAGCATATGTGCCATCTGTTTATTGATCTGTAGTTGGTTGTTTCCTAGAAGTCTGAGACTGGAAGAGTCCATTTAAACCATCCTTGGCTGCAGATGATGACCGAGGCTTTGCCTGGCCTCTCTGCCCACCATGCTGCTGCTTCACCTGCTGGGGTGGACTGTGGCCACCCTGCAGGAACCCGCTGGAGGACTGGGACTCCCATTTGAAATAGATGTCGAGATGGCATTGGACTGCGACAGGATCAGCTCCACCTCATGAGGACCAGAGAAAGTAGAGGTCGGTGTGAGCACGACGCCAGGGCCCTCTTTCCACCATTTCCCTCGTGCCCTCACCACCACCCTCGAGCCAACCCTCCACTCCCCACCCGGACCCTGCCCAAACCCGCAGCCTTTTCCCAGCCATCTTCCATTTTTTCCATCCTGTTGCTGCCCGTCCACCCCCTCGTCCTCACCAGACCCAGGCCTCGCCCCTAAAAATCAGCTAAACCCGCCCCAAAACCCAGCACCGCCCGCCCTCAAAATGTCAGGGCGCTGCGCAGCCCCTGACCGTGACGCGCTGCGGGCGTGGGCGTGGCTACGAAATGGGCGGGCCGCGGGGCCAGCGCCGATTGGCCTCGGAGGGGCCAGCTCCGCCTTCCAGGGCGGAGCTCGGCCCCCAAGGCCAATCGGCAGCGGCGAGGGGGGTAGGGCAGCCGTATTTAAGGGCGGGGGCCGCGGTGGTGGCGGGCACAGCGGGGTGCGGCCGGTGGTGAGTGTCTGTGGGGGTGTTGCGTACGCGGGTGGGGGGGTGGGAGAGAAAAAACAACAAACAAACAAAAAAACAAACCTTGCCGGGGCGGTGGGTGCTGGGTCTAGCTCTGCCTGGTGGGGCTGGGCTGGGGATGCCTGGTCTTTCCGAGGTGCCCTTTTGGATTTTTTTGGGGAGAGTTTGGGGGGGCTTGGGAGGAGGTGTCTGAGCTTGGTGGTGGGTTGGGTTTGCTGCTGGTGTGTGCTGGAAGGGCTTTTGGGGCTGTTTGCTGAAGGTTGTTGCAGAGCAGGGGAGTGCTGAGGCCTTAGTGGGGTTTAGCTGCTTTGGGATTGAAGCTTTGCCTGCCAGGGATGGTGGGCCCTGCCCTGGTGAGGCCATGTGCTGGCTTGGCATCTGCTAAGAAGCCTGCAGGAGTGGAAGAGGCTGGAGGAAGCTTGTGTGTGTGTTGGTGTCCCTGTCACCTGGGATGCTCTGGGGCATGAGAGGAGGTGGGTGGTGTTCCCCTCACCAAAGTGGTGGAGGGATGAGTCTGGGGAGGCTGGTGATGGGATGCGTCTGGGGAGGCTGTGGCCTGATGGGCGGGATGGGTGTTGCGACATGCCCTTGGCAGGTGGTGAGGCTGGGTGCGGCTGCCACCAGGCAGGAAAGGCACTAGCGGAGGCTGTCACCCCACTGGCGGGGGGGATAACTATAATAGCAGCGTGGATTCTTGTGACAGGCCAGTGGTGTGCAAGCATGTCTGTGTCAGAAGGAGGAAGATAAGCGGAGCCCAAGTTGGGTTGTTGAAGTGGTTTTTAAGAGCAGCTGGGTCCTGATGGTGTGAGGAGCTGCAGTGCTCCCCAGAATCCCTGGCTCGTGGCCTGGTGACACTGCCCCAGAGCTGTGCCCAGGGAAGGGCATAACTCCCTTCCTGCAGCCAGGCTGCCTTCCTTTGGGGCAGTTGTATGCCAGAGCCGTCCCCTCTGTACTGTCTCGGTGTGGTGCTTGGGATGCTTTCCCAGCCTGCCAGGAGAAAAGACTGTTTATCCTTGCTGGTTGTGTGCCAGGGCACAAGCACTGTGGCTTCTGGCCCGGCAGGTCTTTGCCTGGCAGCTGTGCTGGGGACAGGGTCCCAGCTGTGCCGGGGCAGCCTCCCTGCTGCTGGCAGAGATGGGCCCAGAGCCGGGGGTTTGTTTCCTCTCCAGGTCAGGATCTGGTGGCTGCACGACTTCAGGGAAGGGGATCAGCATCGCTGTGTTGGCACTTCTGGTGGGGCTGGGGGCAGCTGCTGTGGCTGGTCCTGGCCTGCCCCTCCAGCAGGCAACAGGGCAGGCCGGGGCTCGCTGGAAGGTGCCTTCTCCCCCCCCCCCCCCCCCAGTCACTGCGGCGGCGGTGCGGGGCCTCCTTGGGGCCAGCAGCCGCCGGGATGTCACACAGCGGCCCTTCCCCGCAGCCCCAGCCGGGCGGCAGCACCGGGCCCGGCCGTACAGGCCCCGTTGGCGGCAGTGCCGGCGCTCGGCCGGGCCGCGGCACCGCGCTTCCGGGGCCCGGAGCGGCGGTAGGCCCCGGCGGCGCCCCACCCCGAGGCCGTGCCGGGAGCCGCCCACGCTTCCCGCTCCCGGTCGGCGGGAGGGGGTCCCTGCGGGGCTCAGCGCTCCCTCCAGCCAGCAGCGGGATGCGGGGCTGGGGGCCCGTGCTGGAGCTGCCTCGCTGGGGGCAGGAGTAAGGCCCGTGCGGGGCGCTGCCCAGGGACCCCGACTGCGCTCCGCTCCCTGACACCCTCCGTCCTGGTGCGGCCGCTGGGCTCGGCCCGGGCTGAAAGCTGCAGGGATGTTGAACGGCTGAGGAGGGCTGCGGTCTGCTGGGGCTTCACTGCAGCAGGGCGAGAGCAGCCTCCGACGGCAGTGCCGGCTGCTCGGTGGCCGGAGAGCTTTCTCCTACACAGCTCTCGGCATCAATGTACCATTGAGATGGCTCTTCCCTCCTCCTGCAGGCAGGGTGGCAGTACCAGGCCTCCCCCGCTGCTGCGACACAATGTTAGCTTTGAGTGCCGGCTCGTGTAGGTGCTTGGCCTCCCTCTGGTCCTTGCTCTGGAACGCCGGTGGGAGGAGGAGGAGGTCCCTGTCACCCTCCTGGTGGCAGCAGTAGCCTGGCTGCAAGCTCACCTCAGGCTGGTGTGCAGTCATGCACAGGGGCCTGCACTTGCTGGGCAACTGCAGGTTTAATAACTGTGGCCAAATGCTCATCTGACCTTCCACAGGCAGTACTGGACTTGGTCTGTAGGTCACTTATGTGGACCTGTTCCTCTCTTGTAATGAAGAGGCAGTTAGGAAAGCTGCTGCTTTTTCATCTCTGCAACAGGCTAAATGAGACAGCATAAATACACAGGCATTGTGACAGGAGAGGGGGCTTTGCGGTGGCAGTCTGTATGCCTCAGTGCCTGGCCCCTTCTCGCAGGGGGACTGTCAGGTGTTTTCCCTGTGACAGACCACCTTGGTTTGGGAGTCCTAAGGGCAGGAAAAGTGAAGTGAGTACCCCTTCCGACGCTCCGTGGGTAGCGTGGAATAACACTGGGTGTTTTCCCTGCTAGTGCATTCCCTCAGAGCATCTCTTCCCTTCTCGGAGGCCAGGATTGTCTGTGCAGCAGTGCATCCATCCTGCTGTGCTGCCCTAAATTGACCACCTTCTCTTTTGCCAGAATGCAGCCAGGGCAGATTCCTAGCTGGATGGAGCTGACCTTCACACCAGACCTGCTGGGCAGCTTCTTGAGGATAGTTCAGAGTCACAGTTGGCTGAGCCCTTGGGGCTTGACTGAGACTGCTGTGTCTTATCTCCTTCCTAGGAAGCCCCTCTCTCTCATGGGTGTGAGCTGCTGCTGACAGCCTATTCCTTTGAGAAGCAGCATGATGCCAGCTGTTGCAGCACCTTCTTGCTGCATCTCCCTGTGGGGGCTAAGCCATGCCACCCACATAGCCTGGGCCTCTGCAGTCCTGCCCTGCATTGTATTCTCACCTCTGTTTCCTGAGAGCCTATTAGATAGGGGGGGATTATATGGCCCATGTAATATGGGAGAAAGTACTGTTAAAACTGAGCCTAGGAGAGTAAAAACTCTCTCTGACCTAGAGGTGTCTTGCACCATGTTTTGGAGGTGAAAATAAGTGAGTTTATTCAAGGTGCATAGTGTTTCCTTTCTCTCCTGGTGGAGAAAAGCTTTGCATCCCCCAGAAGCTCTGAAGCTGGTGTCAGAAGCAGGTGCATTGCTGCATGCTTGGCTTGGCACTGTCCTTGAAAGTTGCAGGTGAGCCTTTCCCCTTTTCTCCTGGGGTTACAGCACAGTGAACACTCAGGCTGAGATCCTTCATTTAGGAAGAAGCTTACAGGAGATATTGGGAGTGGTGTCTGTTGTGGCCCAAGAGATCATCTGTGTTTCTGTACTTTCATACTGGATTTGTGCTAGCATGTGCCCTACTGGCTGTCAGATGGTGGGAGTACTTGGGCTGGAAACTCTGGTTCTTGCCAGTCAAACAGGTGAGGCAGCCTGGGCTCCTGCAGGGAGGAGTCGGTCCCCAGGAGCCAGGGCTCTTCCCTGCAGGAGTTCTGGGGCTGCTGTTGCTCAGAGATGACAGGTTGCAGCTGCCACAGCCAGCTCCCCACTGGCAGGCCTGTGTCTGGATGCTATCTGAGACTTTAGTGTCTTGGGGCTGGTGGAGGTGGTAACCAGGTCTGATGGTTCTTGATTTCCCTTAGTGTCTCACAGGGTATTTAATTTCTGGTTGATTCTTCCCTGTGGGATGGATCAGGGTGGTAGGCTGTCACTGTGGCAGCAAGTTCTCCAGCCTTGCTGCAAGGAGTGCTCTTACCCTGTGGATCAGATCAGCTAGCTTGCTTTCATGGTTTGTTAATAGATTTGCTCTGTATACATAGAGTTATATCTCATGCTGCTTCTACTTAACCCTAAGAGGCTTTCCCTGTCTGTACAGGACCAGCAGCAGGAGCAACAGCCCTGACATTGAGTGGGCCATCTATACCTGTGTGGAGATAATCAGGTCTAATGCTTTTTTGTGTGCGTGGAGGGCTGTGAACCCTGTTAAAGGTGGTATCTATTAAGACTCAGGCCTGTGGGGATCTGTGGTGCTTCTACTGTGCTGCTGGAGTCTCTGGCATCTCTAGTATTGCCAGTGAACGTCCCTTTCCTTGTTAGAAGGTTGGTTGTGTGACTGCACTGCCTTCTTGGTGCAGAAGGTAGGGGGGTCCAAAGCAGACATCATGGTGAGTTCAGGCAGTGACCCCTTTTCTCAATGACAAGTGGCTCTGGGTTTATACTTGGGCTTCTTGACTGGTCCAGACAGCTGTTGGAGGGATTTCAGGAGTCTTTCCTTTCTGCATCTTGCTTTGTAGACTTCTAATGTCTGTTTTGTCTTGGTGTGCCTGTCCAATTAATGCACAGGCCTGGATGGGACAGAACACAGTAATCATTACTGTGTAATGATTACAGACACTGCTGTGGGAACAGAGGTGAAGCCTTGTAGTGAGACAAGGGCTGCCATCACTTCAGAGAGGGAGCCCAGCCATCTCTAGGTCCTTCCTACCTCAGCTGATGCTGCATGACAGTGGGCACAGCTCAGTGTGGTTAGCTCAGAAAGGAAATACCTTATTTTCCACTTCTGGAGGTATCTCATTCTTTGTTTCTTTTCTTCCTTCACTTCTTTACTCCTTTGTTCCTTGCTGTGTCAGACTTTATGCCTAATGTTTCATTTTCCCTGCTTTTTCCCTGACTGCTCTCATCTGTACTGATACCAGTGCCCTGAATATGCAGCCACCAGTGTTGAATGTGATAAGGAGTAAGCCTACTCTAACAGCTTGCCCGATCAGCTTGGGGAGGTGCTGTCCCTGAAAAAACCACTGTGTGCTGTGCATATAGACCTTTTACTGCAACGTATACTCTTGTGGGACCTTGAAGTCTGATTACCTGCCTTGTTTTTTGTACAAGGTCATCAGTACCCTGTTGCAATGGGCTTGCTCCTTCCCCTGAAAGTTTGCGGGTTGCCATACTGACTGCTGAGGCTCTGCAGAGCTTGCCTGCTAATCTGTGAGTCTCCACTTGCTCTCCCTGCTTTCAGTGAGCATGGGAAGGGGAGAGCTTAATCTCTGTAGGATGCTATCCGAAGGCCTCAGGGTTTCACAGCCACTGTGTGAAATAGTGGTAGGGTATTAACACACACTTGGTGAAGATGGGGAAACTCCTCAACTTCAGGCAGGTCACTTCCTGCCGCTTGGAGCCAGTGTGCCAGGAGCAGCACCCAGCCAGTGTGACTCCTGCACCAGCTGCAACGGCAGCTCTTGCAAGAGCTGTTACGTATCAAGGGTTGAGAGTTTGCATCCCTTCTCTGTGAACACAGTCCTCCTATACTGACTTCAGAGTACTCTGATGCAGAGCATATGGTACCAGGCTGTTAGCCATGTCCTTTGACACTCAGTATGAAGTAGCTGAGCCCCAGGAAGCGACAAATAGATGTGATTCAAATAGGAAAACTTACCTGCTGGTGTTAGCGTGAAGTTTCCCTGTAGACTTTGTAGTTACGTTGCAAGCTGAAAGTTCTGGGACTAGTTGTCCTCAAACTCTCATCAGAGAGTCTGTCCTGAGTCCTCAGAGCCAAGATGTCAGGCCAGGAGACCTCTATGTTCCTGCTCTGCCCTAATCTGCTGGTATGGCTTTCCATGCTTGAAACATAGCGGCTTGTGCTCTGCTGCCAGATGGGTCTTGTGTGCTCTGTAAGCTGGTGCACAGGCATCTCTTCAGGCTGCGATTTTGTTCTTGAGGGAAAAACATGACTTTAGGAGCATGTGGACAGCAGTGCCTTAACTGAGTCTTCAGTGAGATGGCTGAAACTGCTACCAGTAATGCAGGTGTACTTGAATGCAGCTCTCCTGTTGAGTGCTCTCTGCTGCATGTGCTTAGGCTGGTGTCCCGAGATGCTGTGTGTGAAGCGAGTATGCACTGGCTGGTTACAGGCCCCTTTCCCTTTCACCTGGGCACAGAGCAGCAGAAGGAGCAGATCCAAATCCATTTTTCTGTGCTTCATGGTAAACTTCAGTCTTGGAGACATCCCACTGCAGAGTTCATAAAGAACAGGGTGCTGCTGCTGCTCAGGGCTGGGCAGGCTCCTTCTCCCCCTTGCCTTGCTCTGACTGCCTTGCTGCTTGTGTGGTGTTAAGGGCAGACATGGTTTGGGCTCCCTGTCTTGCTGGATTCACTTGTGCGTAAGCTCAGGAAAGCTTGTCCTTGAGCTGTGACTGACAGCTCTTGGTGATGGTTTGAGGTACCAGCCTCAGTGTGCTGTGTGCAGCTCTGTCTGTGTCTGCTCTGGGGCCACCAAACCCTGGGTTGGTCAGTCCCACTCTTCCACAGTGACAGCTGCTGCTAGCTGACTGATGCTTCTGAACCAAAGGTCCCCATAGCTCTGCTGGGAAACATGCTCCCTGGGTGCATGGAGCTGCATGCAGGCCTTGCTGGACCCCACAATGACTTTTTGGAGCTCCAGGAAGCTGGGCAGGTGCTGTGGTGAGGAGGAGCTGGGGGAGGAAGATCTCTCTTCGCAAGAGGCTGTGGAGCTCAGAGCTGCATCAGGCAGCAAGCTTTGCTGCTTGCTTGTAGGTCAGGGATGAAGGGTTGGTTTGATCTCTGGCCAACTGGTTATCTCCTCACCTTTCAGGGTTGCTACTCCCTTGGGAGCCCCACAGGGGCTCCCAAGGAGCCTGCCTTAGCCAGTTCAGCAAGGGCCTGGTAGCAGCTCTGTGGCCACCTACCAGACTGTTTTGGTGCTGCCTGTAATTAAACTAGTGGGGAGATTAGGGTGGCTTGCTTTCTTACTTATTACAGGACTGATTTCTGACTTGAGTGCTGGTGGGGTAGGAGTGTTGGGTGTTGGATGGCTGGGGCCAAGTGTATTGCTTGCAGATGGCTGCTATGTGGGGAGAGATGCACCCTGTGAGGCTGTTAACAAAACTAACTGGGTTGAGCTCTGGTCTCTGTTAGTGTCATGGTTCACAGTGCTGTGGTCTGACTGCTCTTGGGCTGCTGGGGCTGGTTATAAAGGGCCTTGCTGTTCTTGCTGAAGTTGCACTAATTAGTTGTATAGCTTGTTGGAAATATGCAGTCTACACATTGCTTGGTGTAAGCAAGTATCTAATCCTTGATGTTGGTTACTGGGGCAGAATGTGGCCTGGTACTCTGGCTTGCAAATAGTGGGAGCTTTCTTGCCAAGATGAGGAAATGACGCCCTGTTGGTGAGAGGTGGAAGGAGATGTGTTGCAAGGTCTCTAGGTATTGTGCAGGGTGTGTTTGGGCCCCAAGGGTTCCTGGTGCTTTGGGGTGCTTGGACCTGTTTGATTGACTTCTCTTCAGCTGTTCAAGGCTCAGCTTTGGGTTCCCCATCTTCTCCCAGTTCCTTGCCCAGGAGGATCAGGATCCAGGAAGAGTCAAAGAAGAGTATCTCCCCTGTGCAGAGTGGACAGGTACCAACTACTGAGCTGTAAATGCCTGCAGTGTGTGATATGCAGTGTAGCATGGAGGGCAGTAAGAGCAGATGCCTGGCTGGGTGGTGAACCTCTCAAAGTGCAGAGGGACATAAAGTGCTGGTGTTGTGCACAGAGGAAAGGAGTGAGTTCAGCTTCCCAGACTGCTCTGTGCTGGAAAACCCTTGCCTGCAGCAGAAAGGCTGGCATGGAGCCATCATGGCTCAGGCAGGCCAGTGCACTTTGCATCCTCCTGCTTCATGCAGGTAATGCTTGGGCCTGCTCTACAACTCCCCCTTTGCAGCTCAACTGCCAACACCCCAAGGCTGGTGGCTGTGCCTTGGGAGACAGAGGAGGGTGAGACATACCTGCATCTGCTCACTGAGCAAGGCACATTTCAGCTCCTGTCTAATGCAGGACCATGTAGCATGCCAGTGTGGATGCCAGTCTTGCAAAGACCTGAAGACCTTGAGGGTTCCCTGGAGATGTGGTTGCTCTGTTAGCTGAATGCAGCAGGATGTTTTGCTTAGGGAAGCTGTGGAAAATGCACAGGGCCTCTTCATAAGGGCCTGTAGCATAATCCTGCTAGTTCTGCCCTGGTAGAAGTCCTGGTGCTTGCCCAGAGCCCATGTTCAGGACCAGTCCAATGCCTCCCCTCTCCCTGTGGCATGTATGGTTGTAGGAGTGCTGGAGGTGCTTCACAAGATACAGCAGTAAGAGGGACTTGGTGCTGTTCACCCTGGTGGGGACTTCTGTGCTAGTGCTGGGTTGAAGTGGGCTTCTCCCACTGCTTGGGGAGATAGTTGTCTGTGTTCAGGGCTGCTGCCAGGATGACCCTTGTCTGCTGTGTTCTGTGCAGCCTTCAGCAGGTCTGTCAGGGCAAAACTACAGTGTGAGTCTTCTCTCCCAAGTCCCCAGTGTCCTGGGATCCTGAATATTTTTGAGCTGGGGCCCTAGTTGGCCAGTGGTGCTGGAGCCTTGCTGGCATCAGGGTCAGCAAAGTAATCTGTAGTGCCTGAGCTCAAGTGTTTCCCTGCAGTGTGAGATGTAGCTCTGAGCTTTTGGGTGACTGACACTATCTTCTCATCCTAAGCCTGCCCAAAATAGGCAAGTGCTCCCCAAGAGTTTTGTCTCTGCCCTGGACCTGTAGTAAGGCTGACTCATTCAGCTTGATAAGATAAACACAGAGCTTGAATAGTCAGGTACCTGTGCTGGGAACTAACTCTTGAGGGTTCCTCAATCTAGCAAATAAAGGTGTAGCTGGATCTAGTGGTTGAAAGCTGAAACTAGACAGACAAGTTTGGAGCTTGCTCTTGGCCATTAAAGCAACATAAAGCTCAGCAGCTTTCAGGACTTGTACTTACTGTGTTTCCCACAGCTGGAACCTTGAGTGGCTCTCAGGGATGCTATAGTTCCTGCTATGCTTTTCTGGCCTCTGCTGCATGTGGAGGGTGGATAATCTTGGCAGTCACCAGGATAACTTGTATCACGGTGATACTACAAGTGAGTATTACTTGCTGTTAAACCTCTTGAAACCTTGGGTTGGGAAGGTGAGCATCTGTTCTGCTGCTGGTACCCCTGAGGTGTGGGGATCAGTCCTGAGTGGGCTTTGCCCTATTGCTGCAGCTGCCTCCAAGGTGGCATGAAGAACCACCTTCTGTGCTTTCTGAAGCACAACAAAACTTCTTGGGCTCTGTGCCTGGGGTGTGTGGCTGTGTAGGCTTCTCTGGAGTCTTGCTTGGAGGAATGGCTACTTTGGGGGGTGAAGGGGGAGACCTGTTCCACCCCACTGCTGTTGCAGAGAGGTTGGGTGGTACTCCCCTGTTTGGAGGAGCACACAGGTTGACTGGGCAGGCACAGAACCAGCACTGTTGCTGCACTAAAGTGATTTGCAGAGAATGATGAGCTAGAATGGTGTGTGCCAGGCCCCTGTGAAGACTGCTGCCAGTGAAGCCTGTCATGTAGGTGCTTGGTAGCACTGCACAGGTGGTGTCCGCTGCCATCCTGCCTGGGTCCCAGCTGGAGCAAAGAGCACTTTGCTGAGCTCCTCCTCTTGCAGCAAAGCTGAAGGAGCAATGCTGGTGAGGGCTTGAGGTGGCAGTGGCTGCTGGATATTCCCAGCTGGGACCTTACTGGGAAGAAGGTTACTCTGGCTTCAGCCTCCCAGCTGCTGGTCTGGGAGAGGCTGTGTGCTTCCTGGTGGCAGCTTCCTGGTGGCAGCAGCAATAAATCTCCTGGGGAGACTGGGCTAGGGACCCATTTCCCCAGGCCTGTGTGTGGACAGTGATTCCTGTGCACCTTCCTGGAGGAAGGGGTAGGTGGAATGTCTGTTTGGTAGCAGCTGTGGGGAATGCCTCCCTCACAGGTGGGCAAGTCAGGTGAGGCTGGGTTTGTGCTCTGCTTCCATCCCTGTTGCTGTGGCATCCTGTAGGCTGGGGAGAGGTTGGGAAGCACAGGGAGCTGGGCAAGGGTGTTTCAAACTTGCCTGCAGCAGCAAGAGCCTGGGCCCTTCCTGCTCTTCTGGAGAGCATCTGTCTGGATTGCTGCCTGGTGTGTGCTCACAGTGAGGCTGAGTGAGTGTGCAGAGTGCCAGTCCTTCTCCCTGCAGCCCTGTATCCTTCTTCTATGGCTTTCTACCCTAACTGGGGATACTGTCCTCTGTTTGGAAGGGTAGTGGAAATGTCATTGCCAAGTAGGATGCACCTGGATGCAGCCTCTGAGGTGCTGGGTTATGGGGTAGTAGCTCTTGTCAGGAGAGTTTTGTGCAAGGATGTGAAACAAGGAACTTGGAGATCAGAAACTGGTGTTTGTTTCTGAACTGATGGCTTTCCTTCCTCATGCAGTGGGTCTGCCAGTGATGCTGTGTTGTTTCTCTGGTGGGGACCAGTGGGCAGGAGCCCAAAGCTGATCGTAAAGGCACTGTTCTGTGGAGCATGTGGGCTAGCTCTGCATCTCCCTTGGAGACCTTGCACTAGGGTCAGGCAGACCATGCTGGGTGGGTATGGGTGGCAAGGTTGGTGGCGATATCATGGTGATTGTGGGTGATAGTGTTGGAGCCTGTATAGCAGGAGCAAGACTAAGGGGCTGGAGATACGGTGTTGAGGTTGGAAGCTTTCCTAGCTGGCTTGAAATGTTAGGATCCTGCCTTGGAAGGACTGCTGGTGGTGGATGGTGGGGTTCCCAGCAGAGCTGGGGAGACAGGGCTAGGCTCAGTGAGAAGTGGGCAGTGTATGGCTCAACTGGAATTGTGGATGCTGGTGTGTGATCAGCTGAGAGCAATACTGGCCAGATGCACTCTGAAGCTGTGCTTGAAATTTGCTGATCTGCAGGGCTGTGCTCTGCAGACTGCCCTCCTGGGAAAACAGCTGCCTGATCTGCCCTTCCTCTCCACAGAGATACTGCCACCACCATGGAGGGGATTGTGACCATGTATCAGGACTTTATGAAGAAAGCAGGTGAGTGTTTGGCTCTGCCCAGCTGCAGGGCAGGTGGCACTACATGTCTTACTGCCACAGGCACAGGGGAGTGGTCTGTCATCCCTGAAGCAGTCTGGGTCTAGCTGCATCCTGCCTCTGCCCTGATGTAGATGCAGCTCTGGGTTTTTTGGGCTGCCTGTTATGATGTTGTCTTGCCTCAGTGCCTGTGCAGGTCCTTTTGGGGCACTTGGGCCCTCCTGGGTGCTGCTGTGCAGCGTGGCTTCAGGCTGTACCTTACTGAGTTTGGCTGGCTTCACCAGCCTCTGCTCCCAGACTGCCCCCTACCTGCACTCCTGTCCTAGGAGAACAGGATTGCTGTGTCCTTGCCTCCACTCTGGCAGTAGCATTGCTGGCAGCAGACTGGGGTGGTGAGGATGCTAACTGCCCTGCACCATGGTGCTCTCTGCAGACCCCCGCATCGCTGATTATCCACTGATGCAGTCCCCGTTCCTTGTGATGGGCATCCTTCTGGCATACGTCTACTTCGTACTATCCTTGGGTCCCCGGCTAATGGCCAACAGGAAGCCTTTAAACCTGAAGAAGTTCATGGTGCTATACAACTTCTTTCTGGTGGGACTCTCACTTTACATAGTCTATGAGGTGAGTTGTCAGCAGTAGGCTTTGTGTGGCATATGAAGCAGTCCGTGCAGGTTGTGTGGGTGATGGGGAGCCCTTTTGCAGGCTGTTCCCTGCCCTTTGGTGCAGGGCTTGGGAAGCGCAGTGGGTGATGTGTTGGGCCTCACCCTGATGATGCTCTTGTTGCAGTTCCTGATGGCAGGGTGGCTTACTGGATACACTTGGCGATGTGACCCTGTGGACTTCTCGCAGGACCCCAAGGCCCTCAGGGTGAGTTCTTGTCCCTCTCCCAATAAGTGGGGATGGCCTTTAGCACTTGTGTTTGGACAGCAAGGTCACAGCTACCTGCCTGTCCTCAGGCAGAGGACTTACAGTCCCTGGCTCTTGGTTTCACCCCAGGGTTACTGTATGGAGACCCTTGGTCTCTGGGCATGTTCAGGCTGAGGTGGGTCTCATGTTAACCTGTTCTGTTACAGATGGTCAGTGTTGCTTGGCTCTTTGTCTTCTCCAAGTTCATTGAACTGACGGACACGGTGAGTGAGTTACTGAGGAGGCCTTGTCAATGCTTGCTGGGCAGGGAGTTGGGGCCCAGTGTACTTGGGGTAGGTGCTTTCTTCAGCCCTTCCAGTCTGACCTGGCAGTGCTTCTGTCTGGTGTCACTGCCAAGGAGGACACTCTGGGCTATTGCAGAGGCTGCTCTTGGTATGTTATAGCTCTGGAAGCTGTGGGGTGACCTAATGTGTGGTGGCAGTGAGCTTGGAGGTGGCGGGGGGGAAACATCACTGAGATCAGACACTGAATTAGTGGCCCAGCCTGCTCTAGCTGCTCCCAGGGCTGCAGGTCCTTGATGCTGTTGGGCTCTCATTGCAGGTGATCTTTGTCCTGCGGAAGAAGAATGAACAGGTCACGTTCCTGCACCTCTTCCACCACTCTGTTTTGCCTTGGAGCTGGTGGTGGGGAGCAAAGTTTGGTCCAGGTAAGATGGAAATGGTTTGGGTGCACAGCTTGGGAAAGGGTGGGGTTAGCCCCAGCATGCTGAGAAGGGTTTTTTGGCCCTGCTGGGCTCCTAGGAGTGCTAATTGCTGTGGAGGATTGACTTACACTAATGAAAATCTGTCTTAACAGGGGGAATGGGCTCATTCCATGCCATGATCAATTCCATGGTGCATGTTGTCATGTACTTCTACTATGGGCTCTCAGCAGCGGGACCTGCCTTTCAGAAGTACCTGTGGTGGAAGAAGCACATCACAGCCATCCAGCTGGTGAGTCTGTGCTGTGGAGCAGAGCATATGCCCTCAGCCTCTAATGGGAGGGGCAGGCCAGCCCTTACCTATGAAAGATGCAGCCAGTGGCTGTAGTTGTCTCTTCTGCAGCCTCTGACTCTGGGTTTCTAGCGGCTCTGGCCCACTGTGGGCCTCTGATAGCCCTACCAGCCTGGTTAGGGCATGGGTGCTGCTCAGCCTGATGTCCCTGGGCTGCAGCCACATTGGGAGGGTGAGGCACATGCTGCCTTGAGACTTGCACCTGCCTCTTCCAGCTGCTGCTGACTGTGCCTCACCATAATGACCTCTACTTCAGAGTGGGAAAGGAGCCTATTGGTTTCACTTAGAAAGAAGGTCTCCAGTGGGATCACTGACCCTGCTCCCATGAATAACTTGTCCCTGCTCTGCCTTGTTCCCAGGCACAGTTCGTGATTGTCTCTGTCCACATCTCCCAGTATTACTTCATGCCCAGCTGCCAGTACCAGTTCCCCATCTTCATCCACCTCATCTGGATTTATGGGACCATCTTCTTCATCCTCTTCTCCAACTTTTGGTACCAGTCCTACACCAAGGGCAAACGGTTGCCCAGGGTGGCTCAGCAAGCAGCCCAGCACAACGGTAGCAGCATCCATGAGAATGGCACTGTTGCCAATGGCAAGGTCAAAGCCAACTAGAGGGCAAGGCCCTCCCAGAGCCAATGAGAGCCCCGGGGCAGAGGCAGCTGGGACCTGTTCCCCTGCTCCTGGGTGCCACTAGCCAAGTCAAGTGCCTACAGACTGTTGTACCCCTGTGCCCAGCCCTGCTGTTCTGTCTGCATGCCCAGCCCCTCTGCTCTGAGCAGCCATGGGCAACTTCTCCTGCTCCTGGGAGGGTTTGTGCTGTTTCTCAGTGTTGCTGAGCAGAGAGGCAGCTGCCTGCATCACAGCTGTGGGGCTGCAGTCCCATTCCAGTGTTTCCAAAGGAACTTCCCCCAAGTGCCTACATCTGGCCCTTCTGCCTGGGGGCCATTTCCTTCTGAGTAGGACCAAAAGAAGAGACCAGTCCCTGTCCTGGTGCCCTTTCCTCTTCCCTGTCTCATCAGAGCCTGTGTGGATGAGCAGACTTGTCCCTGGTTGCTTGCTGCTGCCAGCTCAAGTGTAAGTGCTCCTGCTCTACCATGCCTTGTGCCACCTTGTTCCATGCCACAGTGCTGCATGTCCCTTCTGGTCCCTGTGTGCCCAGGTGGGGGGTCCTGCCCTGGCATATCTGCTCAGGTGTGGCTGTGGAGAATGTAGGGGCAGTGCATGTGGGACTCGAGGGCCCAGACCTGCCCAGTACAATACACATGCCCTGTGCCTAGTACATAGCAGGGGCTGTGACAGCCTGAAATGCCTCCCCCACACAATAAGCCCAGGTTGCCTTGCCTTTCTGTACCTGGGCTGGGTGCTTGGCGTGTGCTTTAGTCACACTTACCTGATCCTGTATGGCAGCTGGTGGCTTGCTCCAGAGTCGGGGAGGCCAAGCTCAGCCTTGCCTTGGACTACTTCCATTCCTGCAAACTCAAGATTTGAGCAATAATTGTCCCTAGAATCAGCTCCTGGGCTCTCCTGCTTGGGACCAGCCCTGCTCTGGCCCAGCACGAGCACACTGGAGGATGGTTGTAGCGTGCCCGGCTGTGGTGCAATAGTGAGCACCTCTTGCCTTTGTGGATCTGACTGGGCCTGTGTGAAGGTGTACTCTGCCTTACAGCAGGGCAGTGCAGCAGCTCTCCTGGGCCTGGTGCCCATCACCTGCTCTGGCTGTAACCAAAACCATGCTGGTGGCCTTGAGGATGAGGTGAAGGAGCCAGGCCCTGTCAGATTGGGCTGCTCTTCTATCACAAATAAACAAACAGAAGGAGAAATGGCTCTGCCCTCTTGTTTTTCTGGCTTGCTGTGCTCATAAGCTGTTCTAGGTGCGTGGTCCTGCCCAGTGTGGTTGGAGGCAGGGCCGGGAGAAGCAGCTGGCGTAGCAGGTTTGTGATGGCCCTCTCCCCCCGCCACACAGTGTGCTGATGAAGCAGATGGCAGATTGTTTCCAAGCGCTTTGGTAGAGCAGTGCTCAGGGCAGGAAATGTGTCAAAGCTCCTGTTGTGAAAGTGGTTCCACCCTGTGAAAGAATGGCTGGGGTGGAGTGTGGGTGTGGGCTGGGACCTAGGCCAGCTGCCCAGGAGGAGCTGCTGCTTTTCAGAAATCCTGGGGAGAGCTGAGTTGTGGCAGAGCAGGGAATAGAGACCCTGGAAACCCAGGTGATGGGGAAAGAGCAGTCTGTTGCTTTCTGCATCTACTGAAGCCAAAGCTGCTGCCATCTGTGAATGCCCCTGCAGTGTGGATCTGTGCAGAACACAGATGAGGCTGGTCAGAAGGAGGTTTATGTTGCTGCTGCCTTGCTCTTGCTGCAGCAGTGCATCTTCCTGGCTGGGCTCTGCCCTCTTTACCACCTGAGACAATCTGGCTTCCCTTCAGTGCAGTTGGGGTGCAGTGCTTCCTTCCCCATCACCTTGTGACCAGGGCCCTCCTGAGCAGAGAGGCCAGCCTAGGTGCTGACTCAAGCCTGGGAAGAAGGGTGGATAGCTGGCTGGGCTGCCTGTGGCTGGGAGGAGTGCATTAGACCAGCAGGCCTCTAGAAGCTGAGTTTCACTGTAGGTTTGGTTGGGGTGTGGGAGGGCTTTAGTGGATGTCCAGCCAAAGCCCTAGAGCAGGGCTTGGTGTGAGGGAAAACTCTGCTGACCCTGCCTGAGCTGCTGTGCACCTCAAGGCTGTGCTCTGAAATGCAGGAAAACCTCTTCAAGTGACCAATATGCCTAACTGCACATGGGCATCACCCTGTTTTACAGGGCTCAGTGCCCTTGTTATGTATGAAGCCTTGAAATGGGATCTGGCTGCTGTACTGTGTAGTGTTCTCCCAGTTGTTGCTGCTTCTCTGTGGGCAAGGACTGGCAGGAGAGCTTGTCCTAGTCCCTGCTGAAGTGGTGTGTAACACTAGTTCAGTGCTCAGCAGTCCTCACTTCAGGAGCTGTAGGTGACAGTCCAGCTGAGATGGAGCTTTTCCTATCTAGTTTCCTTCTCCCCCCCCAGCTGGCTCTTGGTAAAGATAGGACTGTCTTTGCTTTTGCCCAAAATAGTAACAATACTCTAAGCTACTTACACTTGGCCTTTTAAAATGGGTTGTTCCCTACGTGTGCTCTGTTCTCCCTTCCTCCAATTGTTCCTGTTAGCTGTGATCTTTCCATGGGCTTGGTAATTTATATGCTGTCATGGTCAGTCTGGGCTGCTGCTCTAAACTGAATTTGCACCTTATATGGCAGTGTTTCCTGGGCCTGCTGGGTCAGTGCCTAGCTTCTTCCTCTGCTCCTCCTCTCTCCAGGGCAGTAGGACTAGTATGGGGCCAAAGGAAGACATTGCAATATCATCACCTTCCAGTAATGCTCAGGGGACTTTCAAGGGGTGTGTAATGCACAGCTTCTGCGGGTGGGTATGTGCTAAGGAGAGAGGCAAGACAGGCTCTCTCTGAGAAAAATAAACTGCTATTACACAGGAGTGAAGAAACTACACCAGCTTTCAGGCATGTAAAGCTTTCCTTCCAGGGTCAGGAAACACTGGGAGCCTTAATGTGCTGTGGGGCTACAGAGCAAGTCTGTGCTAACTCCCAGCATTAAGCTGCAGGGGTGTGGGGCAGGGCTCCTACAATAGCAGTACAGCTCTAGGGCAGAGCCAAACCTTGCATGTGGGTTTCTGCCTCCTTCCCTGTTAGCTCCAGCTGCTGCCCTAGGATTTCCTTCTGAAGAGGAAGGAGAGCTGCCTCTTCCTCCCCTGGACCTCCCTTGCTCTTCCCCAGGTGGCCAAATAGGGCTGCACCAACAGCCCTGCTGAGAAAGTGCTGGGCTTAGCTGCTGCAAGCTGTTTTTTGAGACTGTGCCCCCATCTCAGCAACAGGTGTGGGGCTACTGTGCACAGTGGCTGGCCTCAGCACAGCCCAAGTTGGTGCCAACACTGCCCACCTTTGAAGGCTCCAGCTGACTTAAAGCTCAGGAGGCAGAGCAGGAGCCTGGTGCCAGGTACAGCGTGGTACTGTGCTAAGAGGAAGGTGAAAACAGTTAATAATCCACCCTCAGCTAAGCACAGGCTGATGGGAGGCACAGGCTTTGTGGAGCTGCTTTGCACAGGCAAAGGTGCTAATCAGCTGCGCAGTGTCCCTGGCAGCCCCTCGCTGTGCTGGTGCAGCTGAAGGACAGGCTCGATGGGTCTGGTGCAGCCCCACAACTGCAGACACCATGGCTCCAACATGCAGAGCAGCATGGCAGGTGTGCCCCTGCTGGCTCTTGCTCAGGTAAATGCTCAAATATGCTCCCTACAACTTGTAGAAGTACAACTGAGCCTGGAAAAAATGCATTTTTGAAGTGCTGGAGAGTCAAGTTCTACCAAATGTCAGCTGAGCCCTGCTGCCTGCATGCAGCCTCAGCTTGGCACCAGGGCTTCCCCTCAGCAGGAGGGGAGGACAGAGATCAGGGCTGCTGGAAGAATATATGACTAAGGGCCATGCACTGGGTTGATGGTGCTTTGGGAGTCCCTCACGTGACATCTGAGCTGGCTGTGGCAGCATAAACTAACCTTTTGTTTTGCATCAGGCTTCATGCCTGATGCATTGCTGGCACTTCATTGCCAGTCCCTTTCTGGCCTTTGCAGTGATTACAGCTGTTGCTGTATGTTTCCAGCCCCTGTCCCCCCTTTTTTTCTAATAGCATTTGGCTCCTAAATTCAGTACTAAACTCACTGCAAAAATAGCTATTCTACCCTAGCACTGTAAGAACAGGCAGCCTCTGTGTGTGCAGCAGAACAAGACTTAACTGCTGTGCACAGGCACCACTACAGCTCAGACTGCCAAGAACAAGTCCCCAGACTGCTCTGGCATGGGTGATCACTGCTGGTAGTTGCCTGCAGAGGCACAGTAAGGCCCACCTGGCCAAGAGGCAGGACACAGCAGGAGCTGGGGACACAGACACACTGTGCTTTCAATTGAGCCTTGCTCCTCCCCACCACAGCTGGCACCAAAGCAGGCAGCAGCTGGGCAGATGGCCCTCCCTTCAGCAGGGGCCTGTTTAGAGCTGGTTCACTGCTCTGTGGAAGGTGAGGCAAGTCAGGGATGCTTCCTCCTAGCCCCACTGCAGGGTCAGGTTTTGAGGGGCAGGGGCAGGTTTGACACACTCTGATCAAGGATGGAGGGCTAAGAAGTCACCCAGGCTCTAACCTTTTATTCTAAAAGAAACCAAGAGCACAGACATTGATAGAGAGACTTTCTTTGTCCCCTAACACTTCCCTTTCTCTTACAAGAACCAGGACACCAGAACCAGTATCCAGCCAGAGGCCAGGCTGCTCCCTGATTCTGGTTTGCACCTCTTTCTCAAAGAAACCTGGGCTTTCCTGGTAGAGCTTTGCTAGACAAGGGGGGAAGGGGGGACCTCTATAGACACAGGCTAAACATCAGCTTACTACTGCAAGCAGAGAACCCCTATCTAGGATCTTTCAGTGCTACAGCTTCCCCTGCAGGGTGCAGGCAAGTCATAGCCCTGCTGATGGAGCTGTACATGTGGTCAGCATTAAGATGTGGCAGGTGACACACCTGCCTTAGCTGGGACAGATACAGAAGTACAGCCATGGCACAGCATCCTTCTTTTCCCAGGATTTCAGGGCTGTGCCAGGCTCAGACTGCCTGCAAACTCACCCTAAAGAACAAGGGAAGCTCTTCCTCAGGGAAGAGGGGAGTGGTTCTGTGAGCCATGGCCTTTTCTTTCATCAGACTCCATTAAAAATCAAATTAAAGCAGTTTATTAACATTTAAAATACTGTACAGTGTGTAAGCCAGATTCCCCCCTCCCCACAACAGCCCTGTGTGCTCATCGGATACCCTGGTGAATGATGCTGCTTTTGGCACTGTTTGCCTTCTCTTTCTCCTTCTTCTTTATGGGGTCCATCTCAAAACAGCGCCAGAGCCGCAGCGTTTCATCAGCAGCTGCCGAGGCCACTGTTACACCATCAGGGCTCATAGTCAGGTTCAAGACTCTGGCAGTGTGACCTGAGTAGGAGGTGGTGTGCAGTCAGGGCTGGGCTGATCATGAGTAGAGTTTGCTCCCATATGCCCTGTGAGCCCCACCAGCTTGCACAGCTGTCCCCACACCATGCTGCAGCAGCATGAATTCACACCCTAGGCAATGCATTTGGAGCAACGGTCTCTCTTCAGCAGCCCACAGGAGTGCCTCCCTCTAAGCAGCATGCCCCTGGACACCATTCTGCATCAGTGATGCTTCAGGCTAGGCCACCAGTCTGCTCAAACCATGCCTTCAGCCTCTAGCAGCCCTCCCTTCCCCAGGCAAAAGGCCCAGCCTACCTCGCAGCTCAGTGACCTTGGCCATCGTTGGATACTTCCATACAACCAGCTGATTCTGTGCAAAGCCATGGCCTGAAATGAACTCCTTGTAGTTTGTTGACCACAGGATAGAACAGACCTGGGAAGAGGCAGTAATGCAGGTAAGACAAGCTGCTTGTGCTGATGCTCACCACCCAGAGATGGGCATGGTCTCCTCCTTTCCCATGCCTCTGGGCCTCAGAAGCCAGCAGCTCTGTATAGGTGTCCTGCCAGAAGCTGTTTGTCACCAAGCTGATGTTCATTTCTCACCTGGGAATGGGCATCAACAGCACTGAGGCAGGTGCCAGAACACACATTCCAGATGCGGATATGTCTGTCACTAGTCCCACCTCCAGTGGCTAGAACATTTGACTGCCATGGACACCACGCCACAGCCTGGAAGAAGAGAGTTAATTCTAAGACACACAAGAGACAACTTGTGCACAGCCAGTGCTGCCTGTTTGGCTTGCACACAGACATGTGCCCACACCTCACCCAGAGCAGCCCTGCACTCACCTTGACAGCACCCTGGTGCTGAGTGAAGGTCTGTACAGGAGCAAAGTCTCCACTGTCCCCTTGGGTGCATGGCCAGATGTTCACCAGGTTGTCATTGCCACCACTGGCCAGGTAACGGCCATCTAGAGACCACTTGAGTCCACACACCTCCTGTGTGTGGCCAGCAAGTGTGGCCACGTGATGCTCAGCCACTCTGACATCATGGTGGTGGATGTGGCCAGTCCGTGCCCCACTGCAGAGAGAAGGCTGGCAGGGTCAGGCTGGCACATTTTCACCAAAATCCATTTTTGTGCTGTTGCAAGACTGCCATACCTGCCACTGGGTTTCAACAAGTGTTACCAGCATCGCTGGCCTGTTGGCACGAGTAAAGCAGCTGCAGCAGCTCTTCACAACTTCAGCACAAAGGGCAAGAGAGAAGAGAGGCCTTCTCCCACAGTCCCAACAAAACAGGCTGAGTAAGAATCCCAAGCCAGGACAGAAACTCCTCTCTGCCATCCCTAACCCGCACCATTCACAGATCTAGGACAGGAACCTGCAACAGCTGGATACCGCCCTTTACCCACTCCCACCCACTGCTTTACCTGGAGAGGATGTAGCTGTTCCAGCTGAGGGACCCCACACGAGAAGAATGGCTGGTCATGTTTCGGAGGCGTTTCTGCTGTTGTATGTCCCATAGCTAGAGAGGCAGAGCAATAAGTTCTCCAGAGGATGAAGAAACCCAGCCCCATTGCTTTGCCCTAGGAACCTCACTGTACAGGCTCTGGCATTCAACCTTGTTAGTATGGGAGCAGAGATCAATTTCTATCTCATGCCTACAGAACAGAAGGTAACTCCAGGTGTCAGAAAACCCCAAAACCAAACTCTGCCTTGCTGCTGCAGTTGATCACTGGCTGTGGCTGGATGTGGACATTTCCACCCAACACAGGTCAAGACAAGTCAGAGTGCATTGCATCCTTCTTGTGCTAGCCAAGCCTTTGTTGCAAGGCCCCATAGCTCCAGCAATCCCTAGACAATACCTCTAGTTTTACTCCTGCACTCACCTGGACCTCAGCATTACTTGTGCCAACAGCAAGGTAGTTTCCTTCTTTAATCCATGACACAGAGGAAACATAATCATCTGGATGCTCCATCTGCAGCAGCTGGATAATCTCCCCAGAGGTGTGATTCCACAGATAGACAGAGTTGTCCAGAGCCACTGCCAGGAAGTTCTGAGAGCTCCAGTCAATGAGATTCAGATCTACAGTTTGGAAGAGCAATGCAGGTCACACTGTGCTTACCTGGAGAGCCCTGCCCTTCACTAGTGCTGATGCCAGATCTTCCACCTGCACCAGGTGTGTGTGTGCACACACACATACAGGTAAGGGACAGTCTTCTGGGTGTCACCATGCCCAGCTAATGGCATCAGGTAGCCCTGATCCAAGTCACCTACACAGCACTCTGGACCACTGTTCCTATAAGGCTACACAGGGACACTCCAGAAGTGGTCCGTGCCAGCCTGGGTGCATAAGATACTGAAACAGCCCAGTTAGAGCTCCAGTTCCTTGGACCACACCATCCTAGGAACTGCGCTCCAGTGCAGAATGATCTCAATGCCCAGCACTCAACATTGCAGCCTACTTACAATAGTCATTGCGGATCTCTGGTGCATCCAGGATCCGGTCTGGCATTGAGGGAATGTATCTGCCATTCTTCCTGCTGGATCCAGGTGTCATTTTCTGACTGTAGAGCACTTTCAGGTTATTCTGATAGCCTGTGTGCAGAGGAACAGATTTGTTAACCTAAGTTACTGTTTCCTCCCAGCTGAGCTCTGCTCACCCAGCTAGAAATCCCTTCCAGTGAAAATGAAGTCCTGAGAGAAGAGATAGGCTCAGAAGAGCACCATGTGCTAACATCACTGGCAGTATGAACTGCTGGACCAGGACAAGCTCCAATTGCCTAATTCACAGGAACAAGTTTAACTGACAAGCACTTGGTTTTCTGTATCATATTTTCTGTATGTTTAGTGACAGTTGAGCTACAAAGTGCACAGCAGAGAGTTTGAAGCTTTTGCAGACCTCAGGAAGGTTTGCCACCTGCAGTACAAGTGAGCAACTGGCAGTCATTTCAACTTTTGTAAATAAATTCACTGTAGCTGTTATGCAGCCCCTCAACCTCGGGAAGCCTAAGGAGGGACACTCCAGTGTGCACAGGAGCTCTGAGAAGCCAGTTGCTCTCTCCTGTGTCCACAGACAGGGCCTCTGTGTTGCTGTTCCCCTGCCCAGACCTCTCCAGCCGAGTCAACTCACACAGACCCTGTATCATACCTTCTGGAGCATTCTGTGGCTTTCCACTGAGGCGGAGGATCTTTGCCTCTTCTATATCAAAGCCATTCAGATTCACTGCCCAGGCTTTCTGTTGCTCCTACAGAGACAAACCACCCTCAGTGAGATGCATTGGAAACACAAAGCCCATGCTGCACTTAAAACTGCAGCTGGCAGAGGACACACCTAAGCCCCCTTCTCCTGGAATCAGGAGGTGTACGGCTGTGCTGTGGGAGTCAGCTACAGACAGGCACCTGAAAGTAGTTTTTCCTCAGACACTGGCACACTGTCCTGCTCACATTTTCATACAGAAGAGTGGCAAATTCAGTGTCTTATTGCCAGTGGGGAAAGCCACAGCCACAAGGGACTAAATGCTTCATAAACAGATTTCAGAATACAGTGCACACATTCCAGAATAGCTCCCCATGTAGACATTGTCCTAGAATAGCTACCACCAGCAGTTTCACTGTGCACAGGCTCACAACTTTGTGTCTCTGTAGCCTGCTGTATTTTAAAGCCTCATTAGCCCAAAGTTGAATTTTGCTACCAGAAGTGGCACAGGCTAGAGTCAGTGGAAGCAGAGGTGTAAGGCTCTATACTCTTCCCTGTGCCTAGGAAGACATCCCCGCAGAGCAGCTACACTCATGCTCCAGTGTAGCAGCTGTGTACCCATTCCATTTGCAGGCTCTACAGCTTCCACCTCATCCCAGGCTCCTGACTCCTAAAGCCCAGAGCTGGAAGCAGTGATGGCTAGGGCTGTCAGCCCCATGCGCCCACTTGATAGAACTTACAGTTTGCTTCTCTGTAAAAGGCCAAGAAGGATTAGGTGTTTGGTAGTGATCATTGTAGTAATTGTAACTTGCTCACCTTCTTGGTAGGTGACTCCTCAGCAGGGTCATTCTCTTTGGTTAGGAGGAAATTGGCCATCTCCATCTGCATAGTGCTGCGGTTGGGAATGTAGCGATCCCCCCCGGCCTTTGTTGGGGTGCTCTGGATTTTGGATCCAGATTTACCTGCATTCACATGCATAGATATTGCTTTACAACTATTGAAGAGCCTGTATTCAAGCTTTCAAGAGACAGCAAACACATCACTCTTCCACATCACGCCTACCGGACAAGGACCAGAGAGCTCATATCATCCAGTCACAACTAACTCGTATTTCTGGCCCCCCTGTATAATGGCACTAAGCTCTGGTCAGGGACTGCCAGGAGACAGCTCCTTGGGTCTAGTGCAACAATTCCAGAGTTCACAGGTATGGAGAGGATGCAAAAATACTGTTACAGCATGTAAAGCTGTCAGCAGACAGTCCTACCCACACTTGTCCCAACACACAGCTGTGCCACCGAAGCTCAGCTGCGGGGGTCAGCAGTTCACCCAGCCCCAGTGCACAGAGCTCTGCCCACCCCACGCTGAGGAGGAGAAGGTGAGTGACTCCCAGGAGCCAGGCAGTGTAGCCCACCTCCTTCTGCCTGACCAGCAGGCCGGCTAGGGCAGCCTGGCAGGGAGCCCAGAGCCCCTCGGCTACAGGCAAGCAGCCCGGGCGACGCTCCCCCCACCCAACCTATGCCGCTGGTCGCCGCCGCTCACCGGGTGTCCTGGACGGTGTCTTGCTGGAGCTGTGGGAGCGATTGGCCGGCTTCATGGGTGACACCCCGGCGGCGGGGCTGGGCCCGGGGGCGCCGCTCTCCTTGGCCTTGCGCTGCCACCGCGCGGGCGGCGCGTTAGGGATCGGCGTGTCCAGCCTCAGCAGCCCGTGCAGGTCCGCCTCGAACACGAACTGCGCCATGGCGCTGCGGGCGGACGGCGTCAGCGGAGCCCCGCGCAGGGACGCCGGCGGGGCTGCAGCCCTCCTCTGCCGGGTCCCCCCGCCGGCTTCGCCTCAGGGCTCTCTCCACCACAGGACGCACCCCCCCGGCCGCTCCTCAGGGCCCTTTCCACCACAGGACATCCCTCCCAGGCCGCTCCTCAGGGCCCTCTCCACCACAGGACCCCCCCCCCCCCCCCCCCGGCCGCTCCTCAGGGCCCTCTCCACCACAGGACCCACCCCCCCCGGCCGCTCCTCAGGGCCCTCTCCACTACAGGACATCCCTCCCAGGCCGCTCCTCAGGGCCCTCTCCACCACAGGACGCCCCCGAGGCCGCTCCTCAGGGGCCGCTTCACCACAGCCTAGCCTGCCTACCGCCCACCCCCCCGCCAAGGCCGCGCATCAAGGTCCCCTTCGCCACCAGGGTCTCTCTCATGACCCGCTTCGCCTCAGAGCGCGCCCCCCACCTCCCCGGCCGCTTCCCAGGCTCCCCCCGGGCCCCCGCCGCAGAGGGCCAGCCCTCCCCGCCCGCTGCGGCCCCGCCGCCGGCCGACCGGCCGCCCCTCACCTCCGCTCCGCGGTTGAGGCTCGCGCAGCCCTACTCCGCGGCAGCATTTAAACCCCGCGCGGCCGCTCCTCCCATTGGCCGCTTCAAACCCAACCGCCGCGCGCTGCCATGGCGACCACAGCGCGCCGCGCCGCGATTGGCTGGGCTGCACGGCGGGGCGGGGCTCTCCCCGCCGGACGGCTGCGCGTGCCGCCAGTGGGTGGGTGGCGGGGACGGGGAGCGGGAACGGGGGGGCGGCGGAGCTCCGCTTCCCCGCGGGGCCGGGGGCCGGGGCGCCGCGCCGCGAAGGAGAGAGGAGGCTGGGTGGTTGCGCGTCTTGTTTATGTCGGGGCGGGGGGCGGCCCGCGCGGCTCCCAGCCGCTCATGAGCAGGTAGGACTGGTTGGCGATGTCGGTGCTGGGCAGCCGGCCGGCGGCGTGCTCCGGCGGCGGGGGCGGCGCGCCCGCCTCCCCCTGCGGGCCGGGCAGCACCTCCAGCAGGCACGGCAGGACGGCCTCCTCCGGCGGCTGCTTGTAGAAGGCGTTGGCCTGGGGGGAGACAGAGGGGGCGCGGTGGAGGCGGCCCTTCAGCTGCCCCCGTGGGGGCTCAGCCGCGGTGGGCCCTGCCCCAGCCCCCTCACCTGGCAGTGCTTGCTGCTCTCGTGGAGGAAGCTGCCCAGTGCGCGGTGCAGGTCGGGGACGGGGGGCCAGAGCTTCTGCTTCACGTTGCTGGGTGCGGGGAAGGGGGTGTCGAAGGCAAACCCCAGCCCTGGGGTGCTCTGACGCCCCCGGGCAGGGTGCCCAGGCCTGGTGCTGGACACCCCCCCACCACCACTCCCCCCCTGCCTCGGGTACAGCCCTTACCTGTAGAGGGAGGGAAAGGTGCACCGCAGCCCCAGGAGCACTCCTGTGAAGAGCAGCGGCACCACTGTAACACTCGGGATGATCCAGCCTGCAATGGAGGAGGAATGCTGGGACTGTAGCCCTGCCCAGACCGGCCACCGCTGAGCCCTTCACCACCCTGTCACCCCCTGCCCGGTGCTCCCCATTCCATTTTCAGCACTCTTGGTCTCCTTCCCTTGGCCGTGTGGCTCCTCTGGCCGCAGCCTCCGCTCCTGCCCTGTCCCTTACCTGCATCGGCCGTGGCGTCAACCACGACAGGTTTGGACCAGGCGCTCCAGCTGCCCTGGTACCATGGCCCGCTGGGCTGGGCCCGCACCTGGGCATGGTAGCGGGCACCTGGCCGTAGGTCCAGGACTTCTCTCCTGGCTGCCCGTGGGACCTGCAGGACCTGTAGGGCAGAGCCAAGCTGGAGATGACAGCTGCTGCAGGGTGGCCGAGGGACAGCGCTGCGGTGCAGGTCCATCGTGCCTGACCCCACGCAGGCCATGTGCTGGCAGCGGAGGTGGGCAGGGCAGCTCAGGGGAGCCCCAGCCATGCCTTACCTTCCAGTCATGGCTGTTCTCCACAGCGTAGCGGACCTGGTAGTCTAGCTGCTCCGCAAGTGCCTCCAGGGGCGGCAGCCACTGCAGGCTCAGCCGGCCCTGTGACACCATCGCCTGCACGAGCTGTGGGGCATCTGTGAGCACTGGTGGGGACAGGGACGTGTCGCTGCCATGGAACGGGACGTGGGATGCTGTGTCCCCCGCCAGCTGGGCACGGGCAAGGGCAGGGGCTGCCGTGGTGCCGGGACTCACCAGCCTGGTGCAGCCAGAAGGGCTCCTTGAAGTAGCTGAGTGTGGGTAGCGCGTGGGGCTGGGTGACGTTCACGAGGACGGAGATGGCGCTGCCAGCCCTGGGCTGGAAGGTGCAGGTGTGGGAGCCCTGCGCCCCCACGCTCACCTCCTCGCACCGCTGCCATGCGTCTTCCCTGCGCAAGGAGCAGGGAAGCCAGTCAGCCCCACCGAGGTGGCCCTACTCCCTCGCCCACTGCCAGCCCTGCTCTGGGCCACCCTGTCCCCGCAGCCGGCGCTGCCTCGCTCCTCCTGCACTTGCCCAGGAAAGCCAGCGCTGCCTGTAGTCGGAGGGGCAGTGTGGCCAGGAGTGGTGGTGGGGAGGTGTGAGGTCGATGGTGGTAGGGCAGGGCAGGGCACAGAGCCAGGTGGCACAGCGTGGGATGTGGGACACTGAGCAGGGCTGGTGGTGCCTGGCATGTGCCACCCCTCCGCCTGAGTGCTATGTCCCCGCCACGCTCATTACCTCGTGCTGGCCCCGCTCGGAGGTGCCTGGTAGAAGAGCTGGTGGGAGCCGCGGGGCTCTGCAGGGTCCCAGCTCCACTCGCAACGCACGTGCCGCAGGTCAGGGGTGCTGCAGCACAGCCTGATGTCTCCTGGGCAGGCAAGAGCCAGGGCAGGGAGGGGGCTGCTTACCCCCGGCTCCCCAAAACCTGGGTGCTGCACCTTGCCTACCCCAGGACCCCCACCCCTCGCAGACCCAGGTGTGGGTGCCTCCCCGCCATGCCAGCCAGCACCCTGGTGGTGGGGATGGCCGCTCACCAGAGGAGCGGGGTGTCTCCGCAGCCACTGCCTGCGACCAGGGCCCCCAGACGCCGTCCATGGAGGTGCCATCGGGCTTGCTGCGCACCTGGATGTGGTACCTCACCCCCGGCCGCAGGTCCTGGAGGACCACCCAGGTGTTGGCCTTGACCAGACCCTGTAGGAGAGGGGCCAGGCTGGGGAGCGGCTGCAGCCCCCAAATTCCTCTGCCCAGCCCTGGCCCCTCTATGTACCTGCCCCACTCCTGGGGAAGCTGCAGCTGCCCCGGCTGTGGATGTGTGGGTGCTGCTGGCTGGCTGGCTGGGGTGCTGGCCACCGGGGTCCAATGCGGTGCTGCAGGGAGTCTCTGGGGAGCTGGCAGGGCAGCACCGCACCTCGTAGAGGAAGAAGTTCAGGTAGTCGGCGAGTGGCGGCTGCCACGACACGCAAAGCTGCCCCACAGCCCCGGCCCAGCGGGCCGTGATGTTCACTGGGGGGGCGATGAGACCTGCAGGAAATGTGCCAGGATGTTTGCCCTCCTGCGGCAGCCCCCATCTGGGCACCCCCTGGTCCTGTCAGGGGACACCCGGCAGTCCCCCCAGGGCTGCCTCCGTGCCCGGCGTGCAGGGCGCAGGGTGCTGCCAGCCCCTGTGGCGGGCAGAAGGATGGGGAACCCAGGTCTGGGGACTGTCCTGGTGTCACACGGGTATTGCCCGGTAGGAGGGACTCACCCACCGCATCCACGCTGAGCTCCCGCCAGTACTTGGTCTGGTTGGTGGTGGCATCCAGAACACGGAGGTGGAGCTGGGTGAAGAGCCGCACGTCCTGGCTGGGGAAGACGCAGATGTGCCGCGTCCTGCCAGCCCCACGGTGCCACGTGGAGACTGCGCATGCTGTGGGCGCATCCCTGGGGAATGGAGGGCGGTGTTCTGCAGCACCCCAAGCCTCCTGCCTGGGGCCAGGCTGGAGGAGAGGGGACCTGGGGCATGGCACTGAGACCTCAGTGTCACCAGCTCCTTCCTTGTGTCCCCATCCACTGCAGGGCACCATCCCCATGGGATTGAGGGACAGCCACGGTCCCGGCCCTGACACAGTGTGTGTGGTGGCTGCTATGTAGCTCCCGTGGGCTCTCCACCATCTTTCCTTGCAGCTGGGAGCCACCAGGATGGCGTGGAGAGCTGCGGCACCCCAACCCTGCTGCTCCCTGTGCAGGCAAAGGCAAGGCTGGGCTGCGTCCCCACCACCTCCTACCTGCTGTACCAGTAGTAGAAGTGGCACGTCCTGCTCGCTGCTGCCTCTTCCTCCTCATCCCAGAAGCAGGTGAGGTCCTCGAAGGAGCGGGAGAAGCAGAGGATGTCCTCGGGCACCCCTGCCAGCAGCGCAGCATCTGGGAGGACCGTGGGCATGAGGAGCCCCTGGGCACAAACCTGTCCCCATCCCAGCTGTGTCCCCCCGCCCTGTGCCCACTGGCCAGCTTGCTGCTGAGGCCAGGCTGTGCCGGCACCTGGGGCATGGCCGTGGACATGGCTGTGGCACAGGTGCCCTCTGCCAGCTTGGCACAGCGGGGAGGGACGTGGCGCGTGTGCTGGCTGCTGGCTTGCACCGGGGTCCTGGTGGGCGGTAGGGCTCCCCACTGGCTGGCCCCATCGCTCCCCCCTCCTCAGCACCCGGGGTCCTTCGGGACAAACAAACATCCTGAAATAGCCCTGCGGTTGGAGGGGGGCTCAGGGCCCGGCGATCGGGGGGAAGCACCCCTGCCCTGCTCACGCCGGAAGGTGCGTGGAAGTGAGATAAGGAGGAGCAGCGCCCCGGGGAGAGGGAAAGGGCCTAGGGGCTGGCATGGGGGTGTGTGGTCCTGAGCAGGGGGGGATGCTCAAACCCTGGCCCGTGGACTGCTCGGCGGGCTGTGAGTTTCTCTGCCCCACTCAGCAAGCCGCTCTCCCTGTCATTGCAGGGATGAGCTGGAGCATCAAACCCTGCAGGGTCTCCGTCCCAAGCACCGGTGGCTTTGCTGGCACATGGGCGCCTGTCCCGGTTGTCAGGGAAAAGGGGACAGCCCCAAGATGCAGATGTGTGAAGCACAGGGGTGGCCTCGCTGCCCCCAGCATTGCTCCAGCACCTCCTTTTCCCCCACTGCCTCTGCCCCGGGACCTGCCCCAGCCCTCCTCCTCCTCCTCCTCTTCCTCCTCCTTCTGGAATGTGTCCCCTTCCCCCAGGGCTGCCCCCAGCTGAAGGACCCCAAAAGAAGCCCCCTGCCAGCACCTAGCCCTGCTCCATGTGCTGAACACATCAGTTCTCTGCTCTGCACCCCCTGCGCTGTCAGCTGAGCCCACCCCAGGTGAAGAATAAGGGACAGTCCCCAAATGTCCTTGCTGCCCTCCCTGCATCCCTCTGCTCTCCCTGTCCCTTCCCTTGCCCTGACCCCCAGCCCTGTTCTTCCTTTCCCAGCGCTGTGTTCCCTTCCTCCCCCAGCCCACGTCCCCTCCCCGCAGACCACAGCCTCTCCTCTACCTGCTCTTCCCTTTTTGCACCCCATTGCACCCCTCCCGGGCCCCAAGCCGGCTCCATGACCCCCCCCAGCTCCCAGCACCAGGGGATGGGGTGGCCAGGTCCCAGCAGCCCAGTGGCACGCGGACCCGTGGCATCCGTGGGAGGCCACGTTGGTCCTGTGGGTTACTGGAGCGTCTTTGCTGGGTGCAGGCCATTTCCTAGGAATAGCGGCCGCACGGCTCTGCAGCCCGCACCAGCTGCCCTTGGGCAGCGGCTCGGGGCACAACGATGCCGCAGGCAGAGGGAGGACAAGCCCAACCCTGTCCTCCCTCCCACTGCCCCTATGGGGGTGACACAAAACGTGCTCCTGAGCCTGCCATGGCCAGAGACCTGGAGTGGGGCTGGAGAGACGAGCAGGAGATCAACAGGATTTTGTTCAGTTAATGCTTTTTATGGTGTTATAGAAGTGTTAAAAGGGCTAAGGAGGGGCTCAAAGAAAGCATGGACAGGCCTGCAATGGGAGAAAGCTGGGAAGCGGCTGTGCCAGGCACAGCGAGCCAGGCTGGGGCCAGCTACCGGCTGAGCTAAGGATGCTCGGTGGGGCAGTTAGATCATGGCAAGGCCGGTGCGGGAGCATTGGCATTGGCCTGGCAGTGCCACAGCATTACCCGCAGCGCAGAGCTGTGCCGTCAGACGTTAGCTTGAATTTTGCTCAGACCCTGTCATCATAACTCCGAGAGCTTTTGATGAGCGGGGAGCCCCCCTGCCACCTGCGCAGGGCTGGGAGCTGCAGGCTGCCATCCCGAAGGGGCACCCAGGGGCAGCCGGGTCTTGCCCACAGAGAGCAGGACATCCCTTTGCTCCAGGCACCCCAGAGTGTCCTACGGGTGAGAAGGGAGCTTCATTGCCCACCTTGAAACCCCCCCGCACACCCTCCTGGCATGCCCCCTCCCCAACCCTGCAGGTTCTGGGTGCCTTAGGGTGCTCGCTGCCTGTGCTCAGTGTGCCAGCTGCTCTCTGGCCCATCCTTTGGGGGAGAAAATGGCCCCAAGGACCTACCTTGGGATGTCACCAGCTCAGGGGCCGAGGGCGCGCTGCGGAGGCTGAGCAGGACAGCAGGGAGCAGCGAGAGCAGCCAGCCTCGGTGCGGGCAGGCTGCCATCCTGCACCCCGTGTGCCGAGGCCGCGCGTGCTGTGCTCGGCCCTTCCCAGCGCTCCGGGAGCTGCTACGGCTCCTCCGGCCGATACCTTTATCTGGGAAGTGGCGGCTGTGCAGCTCAGGAAGCCTGGCTGGAGGCTCCCCCCACCCCATCGCCGGCACTTCCCCGTGCCTGAAACCACCATGCTGCGGCCCCTCCGCCACCAGCCGCAGTGCCAAGAGAGACTGCTCCTATCAGATAGGCGGCACGTCCTGCCCTTGTGGCTACCGGCGCACCGGGAGGCTGGAGTAGGAAGAAAAACAACCCCTGAGAAACCAGGGAGGCCCCCACATGGGGCAAGCAGGGCAAAGCAGGCAGGGCAGGGCAGGCTGGTGGGTGCTGCAGGCATGCGGGCGCAGCACCGGCTCCGGCTCCATCCTGCCCTGTGCCGCCTGGCACCGGCGTGCGCTGGGTCTGTGCTGCATGGCCCAGTGGCACCATCCTCGCGGCTGTGCTGGCAGGACGGCTGCAGCCATGGGGCATTGGCAGGGCCCACACAGATGCTAGTGGTGCCAGTGCAGGAGCAGGGCCACCATGGTGGGGTCCCGCAGGCACGCTCAGCCTCGTGCCAATCCACCGCCGCCACTCGGCGTGGGCAGCCGGAGGGGTGTCCCACCCTGCCGGGGCGCAGCACCGCGGCACAGCCCGGGGAGCACCAGCCAGGGCACGAGGAGCCACTTGCACACGTGTCCCCACCGTGCCAAGGGCGGGTTGGCGTCCCCTCGCCCTGCAGCAGCCAGGGAGAGCACTGGGGCACCGAGGGAGACGGGAACAGCCAGCAACAATTTGTCACAGTCAAATTTTGTCAAACCAGTCCCACTTCCTTCTCTGTCTGGCTACTGGGCTTTGCCATCAGGGAAGCAAAAGAGCAGAAAGCCCTTGGTTTGAGCACGGCCGATGATGCTGCCTCAGGTGCCGTTCCTGGCCGGCAGCAGAGGAGGTGGCACACGTCAGGCTGCCTGCGAGGGCCAGTCCCCGTCCCTGTTTTGCTGGGGACCTCAGTGATGGGGCAGAGAGGCTGCTTACTGTTGGCTGCAGTTAACACCAAAGAGCACTGGAGGCCTGAATGGGAAATCCAAATGGTATTGACAGGGTTGAAACACCTTCTGGGGAAAAAAGACTCTTGTCCAGAAGGGCAGATGCCAAACACATCTGCCTTGGGGTGGGATAACGGGCTCTGCAGGAGCAGCCCTTGCTTCCCATGGACCACAGAAGACGACTAGATGGGCAGCTGGATGGCATGCCTAGGGCTTAGCAAGCTGAAGCCAACGGAGGTGAAGCTCATCCGCTGTCAATATAACAAACCGCAGCAGCGCAGGACGAGGGACCGCGGCCTGGGTCAGGAGCTCCGGCGGGAGGGTCAGTGCAGAGCCCAGGCGAACCTCGAGGAACTGGCACGCGCGAGAAATGCCCCAGCAGCATGCGTTCGAGCAGGCTGGTTGAACCTGGCGGCCCCTTTGCAAGACGCAGGAAGTCACCCTACGGCTCGGCACAGCAGCAGGCAGGCGCCGGCTGGCCGGGGTGGGAAGGGTGTGGAGCTGCACAGCCCCGTGGGGACCGGCTGGAGGAGCGGGGCCGTTCCGTGAGGAAGCTGCAGGAAAAGTTTTCAAGCATGTGAGAGGCGGCTGCGCAGAGGAAGGACATAGTCTGTTCTCCGTACCCCTTGGGGACAGGACAAAGTCCTAAATTGCAGTGGGGGAGATCCCAGTTGGATACTAAGAAAACCCATCCCCCACAGCATGATGAGACCTGGGGCTTGTCTGGGAGCGCTGGGCCATCCCTGGGGATCATCAGAGGACCCCAACAGGGACAGGATCCTGAGGAGTGCCCACCATAGCAGCAGACCATCGGGGCCCCACATCCTGTTCCCTGGTGCCATCAGGGGGGCAGAGCTGGGACCCCACCTCCCTTCCTCCAGACCCGTCTGCCTGTTGCACTATGTTTATTGTCTGTAAGGCAGAGCTGGCACCTCCGAAGGGTTACCGCAGAGCTGGAGGCTGTGCACAGCCAACACTGTCCCTTGTCCCTTTGCACCCACCGGGGCGGCCCCGTCCCACGCCGACAGCGATGCTCACAGCCCTGCTGGCACCACTTCAGGCCCAGAGCACAGCGAGAGCTGCAGGGCAGGCAGCTGCCAGGTCGCTGCTTTCCCCTCTCACCCCAAAGCTTGGGCATTTTGTGTCCGTGGGCACAGGCGGCGGCACCCTGGCTCCTGGGAGAGCCGCTCTCCTGCCTGCTCTGCTGCAAGCACCCTGCTGGCACTTGTCCTTGGGGCCATCCCAGTGCATCCCCCAGCAGCGTGGGACCATGTTGGTGGCTGGTGGTGTGCCAGCGTGGCCAGCACACACTGGGTAGGTAGCCAGGGAGGGGATGGCACAGTCCTGCTGTAGGGAAGGCACTCTTGGGAAGGGGCACTGGCGTTTGACCGCTTGGCCCCAGGGTGGGGACGGGCAGCCCCTCGTCCCCCCAGCACTGTCCCAGCAGGCTGGGGCCAGCGTTGCCCCTCTGTACGGTGCCAGCGCAGCCTCACGCCTCCTCAGCGGTGGCATCGATCCCCGCGTAGGTGAAGTTCTCGAACAGGGCCATGTTCACGTAGGCCTGCAAGGGAACCTCGGTCAGGAGTCGTTTGTGACAGTGCACCCATCTACCTCCCATCCCCGCTGGCATGCTCGCAGGAGGGAGGCGATGGAGCTCCCCACAACCAAAAAGTGATGCTGGGGTTACCCCCACGTGTGGTGGGGTCACACAGGTTCTGCTGCTGGATGCCCCCCCTCCAAGCCCAAGGGATGCTTCAGCATTCAGACAAGCCCTGCACAGGGTAGTTATCCCTCCTGCTGAGCCGGGGTGATGTGGGTGCCCTGCACCCAGCCTGGATGCTGCCTCCACTCACCTTCCTGGCCTCCAGCATGCGGATGAGCTGCATGGAGATCTGGGCGAAGGGCGGGCGCTCGTAGGGGCGGTCACGCCAGCACTGCCTCATCAGCTCATACCTGGGGGCAGAGAGCCGGCAGAGGCTCAGCGGGCATGGTAGGGAGAGGCAGCAGAAATGCTGTTTGAGGCAGACAGGGGAAGCAGGCGGGACACTAAAGCCTAGGAAGGGTGTTTGGGGCATGGGACCCCAGCTCATCCCCCAGCTGCAGTGCAGAGGGGAACGAGGCAGGAGCTACCGCAAGCTGGTGGGAGCCCCGTGGGGCAGTGGGGTCAGGGAGACACGGGTGCCGCATCAGCCGGGGCTCTCTGCCCACTTACACCTCATCGTCGCAGTTGCGCGGCTTCTCCATGCGGTAGCCCTGGGGCAGCTTCTCGTAAAGCTCGGCACACGTCATCCCGCAGTATGGCGTCCCCCCTGCGGCCAGAGACACGCAGCTGGCTGCGGCGGGACGGTCCCTGCGTGTCCCCTCCAGAGCTGTGAGAGGACCAGACCTGCAGGGACCCGAGTGGAGGCAAGGGACAAAGAAGAGCCTTACCCAAGCTGACGATCTCCCAGAGCAGGACGCCAAACGACCACCTGAAAGGGCAGGAGCTGAGGCTGTGACAGAGCCCCCAGCTGTGCCCCGCTGACAGGCACGGGGCAAAGCCCAGGGCGGAGCGGGCAGCCAGAGCTCAGGCCAAGCCAGCAGCTCCCCAGGGAGATGCACCAGCATCGCCCCCGGCCCTTGCAGCGCCCAGAGCAAAAGCATCACTGCACTGACCACCCCGGAGAGGGATGGAGGTGGCTGTGGCCATGCCCCAGCCCCAGTGCCCCTGCTTGCAGGACTTACACATCGCTCTTGGTGGTGTACACGCTGTAGTTTAGGGACTCGATGGCCATCCAGCGAACCGGCAAGCGGCCCTGGGGAAACAGAGAGCGACCGTCAGGGGAGGGGGGATGCCCCCACGGACAGAGGGCAGCCATGACCCAGCCAGTCCCGGCATGGTGGGTCGTTCCCGCTGACGAGGGGGGTCCTGCCCACCGCATCGGTGCAGGCCCCATGGAGATGCTTTCGTTCCTGCCTCACCATCGTCTTTTTCACGTAGACCTCCTCCCCTCTGGAGAGGCCAAAGTCAGCAATCTTGGAGGCCAGGTTTTCTCCCACCAGGATATTCCTGGCTGCCAGGTCCCTGTGGATGAACTGAAAGGGGCCAGTAGTCAGCAGGAGCCACATGCTCCCTCCTGCTGGCCCCAGGGGTCTTGTGCCCTGCTCAGGAATCCCCAGGTCCCTGGGGAAAGGGTGCTCTGGGCGGCTTGCTGGGGATGTACCTGCTTCTCACTCAGGTACTGCATTCCCTTGGCCACGTCCGAAGCAAACTGGAGAAGCTGCTGGGAGGTGAGGGTGGAGGCAGTGCCGTGCTCCTTGGCAAAGGCCGGGTCCGTCTCCAGGACTCGGCTTTTGCGGAGGAAGTCGAGGAGGTTTCCGTAGGGAGCATACTCAATGGCGATGTACAGGTAGCCTGGGGGGGCAGGAGGAGATTGGGCTCGTGGGGCTCTCCCCAGCAAAAGAGGAATACACAGCCAGGCAGGGGCCATGGGGCTGGGGAGAGGGGAGAGGGGGACAGTCCTCACCCTTGTTCTCACAGGCACCCAGCAAGTTGATGATGTTTGGGTGATGGCCCAGTTTGCACAGCACCTCCAGCTCCCCGGCAAAGTCCCGATGGTCGTTCTCTGAAGCAAACTCTGGAAGCAAATCAGGGATGGACACCGCAGTCCTACAACAAGGGCCCTTCCTCTGCTCCTCCGCTGATGGCTCCTGCCCCTTCTCAGCCCTGAGCATGGCCCAGGATGCAGCCACAACCCCCAGCCCACCCACCCACCTCCCCGCACCACTCACCTTTCAGCATCTTGATGGCCGCATTCATTTTCAGGCCGTCCTTTTTGATCATGGCCCTGATGACCTGCCCGAAGTTGCCCTCCCCGATCATGTCCTCAAACTTGATGTCTTCCCACTCCAGGATGGGGTAGCTGAGGGGCTCAGGCTGCGGCTTGGGCCGGCGTGTCAGGGTCAGGGTCCCCGAGTTGAACTGCAGGATGGTCTCTTCCCCCTGGCAGACGGGAGTGGGTGAGGTTAGAGGCACCGGGCACCCCTCTGCCCGCACAGCAGGGCAGGCGTCGCGGGCAAGGGCGGGCTCCGCACCCTCTCCACGTGGAAGTGAGGTCTGGCTGCGTCTGGACTGGAGGCTACGGAGCGTGACCTGGATCGGGCTGGAACGTGGGGAGCTGGGGGCACGGTCCTGGAGGGGCAGGCAGCACTCACCGAGCCAGACTGGTACGTAAAGGTGCGGCGCCGGTGGAAAAAATTCTTCTTGATGAGGAAAAGTGCCAGGAGGGCAAAGAGGATGGTGAGGCAGGTGACGGACACAGAGCCGACGATGGCCAACAGCAGCTGCTGGTCTATTCCCGCCTGCTCGGTGCTCTGGCTGCCCAGGCTGGGTGGCACGCTCAGCGCTCCTGACGAAAAGAGGGATGGAGGGTCATGGTCCATGGCCGAGCCCTGCCCAGGCTGCACGGTGGCCAAACGCCAAGATGGCAGCCCTCTCCCAGCACCCTGGGATCCTGTGAAGACACCACAGCTGCATCCCAAGCTCCCGGGGCCATGGTGGCACAGGGGTGAGGGTGTCACTGCCTGGGCCCTACCACCGAACGCGCCACTTCCTGAACCCTCCAACCAGCTCTGGGTCCAGCCACCAGCTCCTTCCGTGCCGGCTCTGCCTTACTCCTTTAGCCCCTCGCACACCACGTCACCCTCCGGCCAAGGCAGAGCCACTCTGTGGTGCCATACTGTCACCATGCCACCCCTGCCCCATCAGGACTAGGAGGAGCAGGATTTCTGAAGATGCCCACAAGTGTTTTGGGTTTGGGCTGCTGCTTCAGAGCCACTCTCTGAGGTTACCATGAGCACCCCGGTCACTCTTTGCTGACCCAGATGCTGAGCCCAAGCTCCAGCAGAGCCACGAGCCTCCTGCCTGCTGGGACACCCTACTCACCGTCCCCCAGGGTCCTGGCTTTCACGGGCTGGCTCCACTCCCCCGGGACGTGGGAGTTGGCCCGCACGCGAAACTGGTAGCTGGTGCTGGCGTTGAGGCCCCCGACGATCTTGGTGGTCTCAGCGCCGCTGTCGGTGTCGATCCACTGGGGCTCGCTGGTGCCCCCCACCTGCTGCAGCTCCACGATGTACTTGGTGATGCCCCCGTTGGGGTACTCAGGGACCTGCCAGGAAAGCCTGACGGCGGTGTCGGACACAGACTCTGCTGAGAGTGACCGCGGGGAGGAGGGCCCTGGGACAAGGAGAGGAGAGTGTCAGCCCAGGATGGGGCTCCCAGTGCTGCGGGAGCTGAGCACTGGTGTGAGGACCAGACCCCGTGGATGGCAGTGGCAACCCGAGCTGTGCCAGGTTTGAGGGAGCTCCAGGGACCCCCGGCCCCTGCTTGGGCAGAGGCAGGGGGAGGTAGAGCTGCTCTCCAGCAGCAGGGCAGGACTGCACCCACAAACACTCCCAGCCTCAAGGACCATCAAGCTAGACGTCTCTGCATTGACTAGCTCTTGGGATATTTTCTTTCTTCAACCTTCCCTCACACATGGCAGGTTTTCAGCATCTTATTATTCCCACTGCCTCCCCTGAGCCTTCTCCAGCCTGCCCACACCCCTAACCCCAATCACCAAATCACACAAAGCTCTTAAAATTACTGAGCGGAGAAAAACCTCACATTCTTCAAGCCTGACACCCACCAGCACCCCCAACATGTTCCGGCTGGCACCGAGCCTCACTGAAGGCCTCATGCACTACTTCCCCCTTGCCTGCCAGAAAGGTTGGTCAGGCTGATGCTGCAACCCCCCCACGGTCTCCCACCCACGTGGGGGGCTGCATGTGTGTGTGTGTGCATGTGCCCCCAGAAGGGGCTGCAGATGTCCTCAAGCCCTAGTGACCATCCAGCAAAATTACCAGGCAGCAGGATTAAAGCGAACCAAAGGGAAATAGTATTTTCATGCAAAGTACAATTCTGTTGAGGAACTTGTTGCTACAGGCTGTTGTAAAGGCTTCAAGTATAGACAAGTCCATCAGGGCTTGGGCAAGGGCACGGAGGACAGCTCTGTTTGTGAGCATCACTCGTGATGACCTGAATGTCATGTTCAGCTTAGGATGTTTCTCAGCTGCTTGGTGCTGGAGGCTGCGGGGTCTAGTGGGGAAAGGAGGACCTGTTTTCCCCCAAGCAGCTGTTCATGCACTATCAGAGATGGGATACAGAAGCAGCTGGACCTGGGGATGGTCACTGTTACATTTATAACTGATTTATCATTGTAATTCCCTGTAATAATTCCCTGTGTGCTGCCAGACCCACCTTTGCTGTTGATCATGACCTTGTAGAGGTCGGAGGGGGGCCCCAGGCTGGCACAGTGGTAGACCAGCACCTCCAGCCCGTACTCCTTGTTGAACTCCAGGTCCCCGATGCGGGCAGAGAGCACGGAGATGGATGTGATGTTTTTCTCACAGACCAGCCGCCTCGCGGAGTCAAAGAGGTGGACGATGAACCCATGTGCTGGCTCGTGGTTACTTGGCAATTTCCAGTTGACATGAAGTGTGTTTTTCTCCTCTATGGACCAGCCTTCAATCACAGGCTTGACTGTGGGCTCTGGGAACAAAAAGGCAGCAAAACCTCATGCGCAAGGTTAGGGGTAGGGTCAATGTTAGGGTCAGGGTGATGGTCAGGGATATGGGGGCTCACCAAGGCACTCGGTCACCATGATGGCCTCGGGCCCCTTGCTGCCCTCCCCACCGTCCCCCGGCCGGCTCAGCTGCACCTTGACAACGTAGGCAGTCACCGGACGGAGGTTCATGAGGGTGATGTTCTCGCTGTTGTCGACTGTTGACCAAGAGGACGTGTCAAAGCCATGCCCATGACCCACACTCTGCCCTGCCACTGGCGCCCTCCCCAGCATCACTGCAGGGGTCCCAGGATGGAGACCTCTGCCCACCCCAGACCCCCACTGGCTGGGGCAGCCGTCTGCTCCTGCCTGGGTCCTACCTGTGTGCCCCCTCCCCCGGCAAACACGTACCCACAATGGATGACCACGCCGAGGTGTCGTCCTTGGGCTTGTAGAGCAGCTTGATGGACACGATGGGTCCGTCACCGGAGAAGCAGTCCACGGGCGACACCACGAGCTGGCGGCTCTGCTTGGCCAGCAGCCGCGGGGGGCTCAGGGGCGCTGGTGGCACTGGGGATGAAGGAGGGAACGACACTAGTGGGACTGGGAGCAACGAGGAGCAGAGTGTGGGGACATCCACCACCTCTTGGCTTCTTCCAGCTTTGTCAGGGAAGTCTTTTATGACCACCCAAACCTGTCTGCTGGCACTGCGGCACACAACGGGTGCCACCCAGTCCAGTGGAGCAGGGGGGTTGGCATTGCCATACCATGCCGTCAGCCTCCCCCAGCAGCCCCAGCTCGTCCCACCCGTGCTGCCGCCCCTTCCTCACCTCGGATGTTGACCTTGACTTTCCGGCTGTCCTGGCCCCCAGTTGTGGAGACTCGGCACTCCCAGAGCCCTGTGTCTGCCTTCGTCAGGCGCTGCACCTGAAACTCGCAGGTGATCTGCCCCGGCTCGATGATGGCTTTGATGAGCTGTGGGCACACAGGGTGCCGTCAGCCCCCCGGCTCAGCCCCCCGGCTCCCTGCGCCGGCCTGAAGCTGCCCAGCAGATTGGTGGGCAAACGTGTGCTTTTGGGGGAGCCGGCAATGCGGGTGGGGGCCGATGTGCAGGGATGAAGGAGGGACAAGGGCACAGGGTGGTGGGGAGCGGGCGCCGGGCAAGCGGCGGTACCTTGAGCACGGTGCCGTCAGCCTTGCGCAGCTCCACGCTGTCGCTGGCAGGCAGCGGGTTGCCAGTGGCCACGCAGCTGATGACGGGCTCGGAGCCCAGGTTGAACTCCAGCTCCGAGGCCAGTTGGATGATCTGGGGGAACCAGTCTGGCAGGGAGAAATCGGCATTAGGGCTGGCCCTGCTCCTCCTCAGGTGCGAGAGAGGCTGGCACCTTTCTCCAGTCCCAGCCACAGCTGGACCCTGGTGCCGGGGGGTCTGGTGCTGGGTGCTGCGGTCCAGCCCTGATCCCCACCCCACGTGCCGGGCTCAGCAACACTCTCGGCACAGCTAATCCTGGGGTTGCCAGACTAGGTGCTCCCCTTGCAGCGCCCTGGCTTCCATAGGATTGGGAGCTATTTCTACAGGCAAGGGGGGCTGCTGAGCTGGCTAGTGAGACCAGTAGCTGACGGCCCTCCCAGTCACCGGTGAGGAAGGAGCCAGAGCCCACCCAAGGGTGGGGGACAGAAACCCGCTGTGGCCCCGCACCAGCCTCACCTGACTTCTCGCAGTGCTGCCCGTGCCAGCCCGCGGGGCAGATGCAGCCGCTGAAGCGGTTACAGCTGCCTCCATTTCGGCAGGCGCACCCCAGGGCACAGTCGGGGCCGTAGTATCCTGGGGGACAGGCTGTGGGAAGAGGAGAGCTCGCTGCTACCCCCGGCCGCAGTGTGGGGCCGGCACGGTGCAGGACCGTGGAGGCAGAGACCGTGGGCAGCTGGTGCAGGCAGCAGCACTGCTCAGCCCATGCTGACTCCCAGGCTGGGAGAGGTTTGCACGGGCCCCGGACGGAGCCCAGGCTGGATGGGTGATGCGATGGAAGCCCACATCCCCATACCTTGGCTGCAGCGGGAGCCACTCCAGCCCGAGGCGCAGGAGCAGCCGTAGGGGTCCGGCAGGCAGAAACTCAGCCCCCTGCAGCCCTGGGCTCTCTGGCACGTCTCCTGGCAGTTGCGGCCAAACTGGCCTTCCCGGCAGGCTGGAAAAACAAGCGTGGTCTGCCCTCACCCGCTGTTCGCCCATGCGCTGCTTGTGCACGGCATGGCGTTGGCTCGGGCGCCCCGAGCCCTGTATCGCCACCCCAAGCAGGTACAGAGGCCGTGTCCTGCTGAGAAGGTGGATGGTCCAGCCCTGCTCCAGAAACAGGGGGTGTCGCGGGCGGGGAGACACCGGGGATGCACGTGGCATTTCTGGCCGCGGTGCCCAGGTCTGGGGGTGCAGCAGGGGGTGCAGCCCAGGCATCCTGTGCGTGCCCTGGGCACAGCTCACACTGCTGGGCAGCCCGGCACCTACCTCGCTCGCAGCGGGTGCCCATGAAGCCAGGAGGGCAGATGCATTCGCCGACGTGGTCGTGGCAGATGCCGCCGTTCAGACAGTCAGGACAGTCCTTCTCGCAGGATGGTCCCCATTTCTTTGCGGGGCAGGCTGCAGAGAGAGCGGAGGGGCGCAGGGTCGCACCGGGCCGGGGTCAGGGTACCGCTGCCAGTCCCTGTGTCCTGGGGAGCCGGGTGCCCACTAACCCCTCACGATCAGGCGGTAGAAGGCACTCCACAGAGGGCTGTCCCCCATGAACGTGGCACTGTAGACTCCGTTTTCGCTCACGCTGACGTTGGGGAGCGTCAGGGTGACAAGGTCGCCACTCACCTCGCCCCGGTCCGTGGTCTGGTAGTAGGTGCCTGCAAGGGAGCAGAGGGTGACACGGGCCCCCCCCATGCCCCCTGGGACCAGCACCAGGCAGCGGCTGGGAGCAGCCCCAGCCCCATGCCTGCTCTAGGGCCACTTGCCATTTCTTTTCCACATAACGTCCGTCTCCTTCCTCTTGAGGACTCTGGCAGAGAAGGTGGCTGGCTCGGCGACGTTCACGGACTGTGTGGCCTTCACCGGGAAGAGGTGGGCTGCGGAGGAGGAGAAGGAGGAGGAGGAGGAGCAGGCTGAGCAGCAGTCACCCCCCAGGGCACTCGCACCCAAGGGCTGCGCCGGCACCCCCAGAGCAGCAACCCCAAAACGCAGCCCCGGTGCAGCCCAGCACCCACCACGCGTTTCTGTTGGGATGTCACGACACGCCTCCCCGTTGCCCCGCCTGGGAGCCGGGAACCCTCGAGCCTCCGCAGGCACAGGCGCTCCCTTGCCGGCCCCTCCAGCCCCCAAATGTGGGCAGACACCAAAGAGCGGGATGGGGCACCCTGCCCTCCGGCCAGCCTGCCAGCCCCAGCCCAGCGCGGGATGCCGGAGGCAGCAGCCTGGGGAGGCGACAGCTGGGAGAAATCCGCCCGGTGCACCCTGCTTGCTGCCAGCCCGGGAGGCGCGGAGCAGCGACAGCAGGGCGGTGGCGAGGGGCAGGCGAGGGGCGGCGAGGGGAAGCAGGCGTGCGGAGGGCTGCGCGCCAGCCCCCGGGACCAGTGGCCCTTTATGGCTGTTTTCCTGATCTCCCAGGTGTTGGGGCGTGCAGCAGCGATGAACTCTCGGAGTACTAATGTGAGTCAGCCAGAGTGGGTTTGTGCTTTGAGCACAAACGGGGCTATAAATACATTAAGGCCTGGGAAACCAAGCCCTGGGCGTGCCAGGACCGACACAAAAGAGGGCACAGGCGGGTGCTGGCTCTCGGAGCCTGCCTGCACGCCAGCTTGCACACACTAAAAACAGCCACACCAGGTTGGAGCTAAGGCACATCCATTCCTGCGTCCTGCCCCGGCGAGGCCTGGGGCCGGGAGGAAGCGGCACATGCCGTGGACGTCTGGGGAAGGGCACCGCAGGTCACGCGTCCCGGTAATTCCCCAGATTCGCCTTCCTGCCTTCAGCAGTTTACAGCCCAGGAGCTTCCCGAGTCAGGTATTATCCCTCTAGTTGGGATCTTTCTACCACGGACTTTGCAGTCCCTCGTAAAGGGCACATAGATGTGGCCCCCGTCCCGTCTCGCTCTGTCTCGCTCGCTGGAGTGAGAGCCCGACACGACCCCACGCACAGCACTTGGCATTTACCGATGCTGGATTTTATCGGCCGCTCCGCCCCTCGCAGAGCTCACCCCTGCCCGGGCAGCTCGGGGACAGCAGCTGGCACGGCCGCTTGTTCAGTTGTTTGTAACCACAATGAGTGGCACAGGTCCCTGCGGAGACCCCGTGCCACACCGGTGGGGACTTCCCCGCGTGACGAGAACCACAAATTAACTCCTATTCTTGCTCCCTTTCTTTTAGTCAGTTATTTACCCATGCAGAGACTGCCCCTGCACCCCCTGGGTGCAGAGTTGCTCCCAAAGAGCCTTTCAAAGGGAATTTTCTTAATTTTCCCTGGAAACTCGAGCAGACAGCATCAGCCACGTCACCCACAGCATCCTCACCGCTGCCGCCCCAGAGACCCTCCCACTGCAAACTCACGCTGCCTCTTCCTCAGGTACCACATAACCACAAATTCTGCTCCTTATTACCGTTTCTACTAATTTGCCTGGTTTCGGTTTGGGTTTACAGGCCTGTAACTCCCGACTCAGAAAGCTTTTAGGAAAGGCTGGTGTCCCACGAGCAGCCTTGCTGCCCGACCTCCGCTCCGGCCCCGCAGGCAGCAGCACAGCCCTGCTCACGGCAAGCCTGGCCTGGCAAAGACGCGCTGCTCTGTTGGGCTATTTATCGCCTGCTTCCTGCCATCAGCGCTGGCATTTTAGACAGACCCCCGAGAAGTTTCCCCAGCTTCTCTGTTGTGCACGTGGATGCAAAAATATAAGAATTTTTGGTTTTTTTCTGCAATGGCCTCTCTGGGTATTCTAAAAAATAGGTTATTGCCAGGTTTAAACCCTTCCAAAATTGCTCCTCATGACCTTTTTGGTCTGTTTTACTGGGCTTTTACAGCAAAACTTCCAAAGTTTATCATCCTTTCTGTGTTGTTCTTCGTGCATGACCTTTTGGGAGATGCCAGCTTTCCTCTAGCAGCATTCCCCACCCGCTGCTTCATCACCCTGGCCTGATTTGGTGTGCTCTTGGGCTTAACAGGAGAGATGATATGCGCCGAGCCTCCCCAGTGGGTTCTGTACACAGCCCTCCCTCCCCCTGCAAAGATGGAATTTTTTTTATTACTTTTTCCTTTGACCCATCTTCCTCTTTTTTTTTCCCCCCTTCTCCTTCTCTAAACTAAACAGAGCAACAGCAGCTTGTTTGGCACTTGGAAAAAAGCCACTTTTTTGGCACTTGTAACTCCCACAGCGGTATTTTGGCCTGGCTACGGTGACCCAGGAGCGGAGGGCTGGCCGGGACCCCCCCCCCCACGGGATGCCCCATCATCCCAACAGGACCCCAGAGCTGTCACCTCCCCCAGGACTTATCTGGGGGTGCAGAGCTCCCTGTTGCACACCTCACCCCCTGCTGCCGGCCGTGCCCCCCACGCCATCTCCCGGTGCCTCTGCCTTCCTCCCTTGGTGCCTCTGTGCAGCTCGGCTTGCCCAGACCGGCCGGCTCTGTTTCTGATAAGACCGCTGCCATTTTTGGGTCCAGCCTCTGGCTGAGGACGCAGGCTGGTCCCTGCTCCTTGGGGGATGCTTCGACCCTACCGGCAGCCTCTGTTCCCCAGCCTGGAGATACTAGAGCTGCGCAAAACAATATGCTAAAGCTGTGTTTTAACATGGGCGGGGAAACTTGTATCCCCCTCATCTCATTCTCAGCAAAAACTCGACTGTTTTAGCCAAAACTTTATAAATAAAAGCTAGACAGCATCCTGAGGCAAACGACTATCACAGAAAATTTCAATTCTAATAGTTTTGAGAAGTCTCAAGCACAGGGGAAGTGGAGGTTGGGGGTGGCAGTGTGGGAGAGCGCTGCCCCGGGCAGCATCCCCACCACCGGCCAGCCCGGGGAGGCCCTTTTGGCTTATATGGCCCAAAATGGGAGCAGAGGACACGAGCCCAGCGCTGCCCTCCGCTGCGGTGCACCCTGGCAGTGCCTCTTGTGGAGACCCCACCGCCGGAGCGGCAACGTGCCGCTGCGGCGTGGTGCTCGCCAAGTGCCCGGGGAGGCTGCTGGAGATGCTCCCCGGTGCTACCTCCTCCCCGGAAGCCCGTGGTGGGGGCACGAGGCTGGCACAGCTCCCATGGGCTGCCCCCCACCCTGGTTAATGATTTCCAGGCCCCACCGCCTCCTCCAAGGGTGCCCGGCTTCCTCTTGGACCTTGCCCTGCTGCCGGGCACCGTTCCCAGCCCAGCCGCTGCCCGCGCTGCCACCTGTCCCTGCACACAGGGCTCGGCCGCACTCCTCCAGCTGAACATCCCTCCCCTCTCCACCCCACCGGTGCCAGCAGACCCCAAACCTAGCCCGTGGGTCACTGCTGTCCCCCTGCCATGTGCTGGGGTTGTGAAGCACGGGGCAGGTAGCTCCCATGTGGACCCAGCTGGCAGGCGGGGGGACTGCCCGCCTCCCCCCCAGCCGCTCACCGTTGTGGCTGTTGTGCACGTAGACCACCTGGGCTTGCTCGGTCGGGGTGCGCCCCAGGCAGTAGAGGATCCCCACCAGGTCAGCCATGGAGAAGCCCCTGGCCTGGACGTGGTTGCTGCGGTTGCGGTAGTTTTGGAAGCCTGTCTTGGGGTGGGTCATCACAATCTTGTTCTCCCGCTCGATCTGCAGGTAGCTCACGTCGCGCTCCCCCATGACGCAGGAGAGGAAGAAGTCGGAGTGGGACAGGCTCTGCACGTTGGCAATCAGGGTGATGTCCAGGATGGCCCCTGGGGTGGGGGAGCATGAGGGTACGTCAGGGCTGGACAAGGACACAGCCTCAGGGCCAGACCCCATCACTCAGATGTCACCCCCTTTCCAGGACATTTTGCCACCCCCAGCCCAGGAGGCACAGCCAGGGCACAGCCAGGTCGGGCGCAGACCCATGGGGATGGCACAGTGGGCATTTCCACTCTCCATGTGGAGATCCCCATGGGCTCAGCCCCCTGCCATGAGCCAAGCCTGCAGCAGGATGGGGGTCCTGGGGCCCCTCTCCTCCTGCAAGCTGCCCACGCCCCAGCCCGTGCCGGGGAGAGGCAGGCAGGGGAGGGCACTGCCGGCCTCTGAGGTCTCCAAATGGCCGACCACAAAGGGATGTTTCCTCCCTCCAAATCCTGCTCCGATGGTGCCACTGAGCTCCCACAGCTGCCTCGTCCCACCAAGCCTCCCTGGGGCAGGGGCTGCTCCCTGGGGCAGAGGGAAAGGGGCGATTTACCTGCCAGCCGTGGGAGGAGAAGCAGAAGATAAACCTGGAGTCCCATGTCCTTGGAGCGTGTCTCGAATCTGGTCAGAAAATCCCCGGCATGTCCCAGCCACGGGGGTCGGAGCCGGAGGCTGTGGCTGCCTAAGGGTTCCACGCGAGCGGCGGCTCAGGACCCCTGCTCCCTGCCTGTGCCCGCCATCTCGCCTCCGCCCTGCTGGTCAGCGTCTGGGGGAGCTGGGACCACCTCCTTTGGCACATAGCCTGAGCACAGCGAGGAAGGTGCCCCCGTTGCCGCTTGCTTGGTGGCCACCCAGCTGCTCAGGAGTGGGGCTTGATGGCGAAGAGGCCACTGAAGTCCCCTGCCCGGTGGCAGCTCTCCTGGGGAGCAGGCACTCACCCCTCCAGGGCTAGGGCTGCGTGCTCAGGGCTCCCTGAGCCATGCTGAGCCCCCAGCCCAGACGGGAGGTGTCCCAACCACCCTCCTCGCCCGCTGTGCAGCGGGTCTCATGCCCCAGCCCGCCCGGGCGGCAGCATCCCCGACCCCTCGGCGCAGCCCCACGGCCGACGGCTGTGGGAAGGGCTCTCTGGAGCAGGGAAAGGAAAGGGGCCAAGGGGCCGTGGCTGGCGGCGGCGGTGGAGCCAAATCCTGTTTCCCATGCGGTGTTTCCTGCTCTCCACCCATTGTTCGGAGACAGCCCTGACTCCAGGAGCCGGCGGGAGCTGCCCCACACAGGCTGTCCCCTGGCGAGCGGCGTGCGGCAACGCTGAGGCCGTACACACCTCGTAACACCTCGGCCTCCTGCCGCCACAAGCTGGGGCGCCGAGGCATGACCCCACCTGGGCTCCACGTTGTGCCAGGGTCCGACTCGTGCCTGCAGCAGCCTGTGGCAGGGCTGCTGTCCGGGTCGAAAGGGGCTAAGCAGGAGCACAGGCAGGGCGATGACAAGCCAGCCAGCCTGCACAGGAGGATGGCCGCTGCCAGGGGAGAAAACCCTCCATGTTGCAGTAAACGTGTCTGGGAGGAAGCGGAAAGCAGCAGAAAGCCCGACTTTCCCTGAGCGCTTTCCCATGCACAGCGCTGGCGCAGGCACCGGCATGGGCACGGCACAGCACAGCATGGCCCTGCTCCCCCCCAGCCCCAGGGGGTCCCACACCCAGCCCTCCTGCGAGGCTGCCCCGGCCTCCAGTGGGCTCCGGGCTCGTCATCTGACATTCCCAAAAAACGAAAGGCATTCCCCAGGAAATCACCGTAAGCTTCACCCGCCAAACCTCACACTGCTTCACAAACCAAGCTGTTCCCACGTGAAAGCCAGGGCTGCCAGGGAGCGAGCCTCATGTTTTGGTGTGTCCCGAGCCCATGCCGTATCCGGCCAAAAATCTAAAGCACACATGGAGAGGAAGGGGAAATCCATTCATCGCTTCCGACTATTTACAGCGCGCTCCAGGGCCGCACGGTGCCCGCGGCGTGCCGAGGGAGGGATGGCAGCGGGCAGGGGCTCCCCCAGCGCAGCCACCCAGCCACCCCGCAACAGGAGGGATGGAGAGGTGCCAAAAAAGATGGACACCAGATGCAGCTGCCCCCATTTGCCTGGAAAACTAAGCACGGTGCTTTGCCGTGGGCCGTGCATAGGCAAAGGGTTCTGTTCTGGGAGACCCCCGTGGCACATGAGGCACAACCATAACGTAGATGCGGAGCACGAGGCCGTCCCACAGCGGGATGCGCAGGGGCTGGGCAGCCGAGGCTGGTCCCTCCTGCCGTCGGTGCCCTCCTGGGGAAAACCCACATCCCCATTTGCCTGCCCAACCCCAAGCTCATTTGCAAGCACGTTGGCTCAGGGACTCATCCACACACTCAGTACCGCTGCAGGAAGGGGATAGATACATGAATAGATAAATAGATGGCTTCTTCCCCTAGTTCGCTGGCTGTAGAGGCCAGTCACACTCAGAACCGTAAATGCCATCGTGCCACCGCGTGCTTACATGTGCTGCACCTGGGGAAGCAACTCGTTCTGCGCTCCCCCGGCAGCACACAGAGCTGTGAGTTATGATAAACTCTGTGAAATGTCCTCCGACATGAGGATCCGTTTGAGGACAGGATTATTTACACAGAACAAACATGCTTTATGGGAAAGCTTTGCAACCGCGGGCCCTGCAGCGTGCTCCTCCAGGGAGCACAGCATGGTTTCTCTTACTGCCCAAGGGGAACCAAGGCATTGCTTTGCTCTTTGGGGGAACGGGAGCCATTTGGGGTCAGCTCTCTACACCAGGTGATGCCCAGGAGATCTCAGGGATCCATCGAGGGATCTGACCCAAGCTGACTTGTCCCCTTGCATTTTTTCTAGGAACACCTGGATAAGAGGTGCCTACCTGTGCAGATCCCTCGGGTAGGAGGTGGGGTAGGAAACCTCTCTGGGAGGTTTGGTGGGGAGACCCAACCAGGACCCTACAGTTCCAGTTTAACCTTATGTATCTCCAGAGGAGGAACCAGGGAGCTGCGTGCAGCCGACTCCAGCCAAAGCAGCTCGCCACACTGGCTCTCCTGTAATATGGAAAGCTCCAGCTGCCCAACCCACAGCACACTGAAAGCACCTGAATTTCTGCTGAATTCACAGACCTCAACTTTTTTGCTGAATCACGACAGACTAAAAAAAAGGGTGACAAAAATACCCCTTTTTGTTATCGTTTGCACATTCTAATGCACGGCACTGCATGCCAGAAACCATAACGCACCGATACGTTTCCTGATAGGAAACGCAAACGCCCTGCGAATTCACCGACGGGCTGGGCTGCCTCAGCAACATTTTCTAGCCTTGTCTTCTGGCTGTTTGTTTTGTTTTACGTGCACGCCGGGTCCCGGGGAGGCCCTGCAAGGCCAGGTTAAGGGCTGCTGCTGCCACCGGGCGTAAGAGCAGCCCAGGAGCAGGGCGGCCGAGCATCCCCAGCCTGCCCGGTGGCATCGGCAGGGCAGCTGGGGAGCAGCCAGCTGCCTGGCTGCGCTGGCATCCACCACATGCTTGCAGGATCAAGGATGGGCTGCTGGGAAGCCCTTTCCCTGCGGAAAGGGTGGGACGTGCGGCCGTGGAGGAGCCCCTTGGCAGCTGGGGGAAGCGGGGCCGCCCTGTCCTGGCCGCCGGCGGGGTGGAAACCGCAGAGCCGCAGTGCTCTTGTTGGCAGGCGGCTTCCTGCTGCTGGGTGGGAGCAGAATCGGGGAGCAGGGAGCCGGGAAGAGCTTGGGGCTCCCTCCTGCTGCAGAGACAAAGCTGGGAGTGGGCACTGCCAGCACCTCCTCCCTGTGGCTCTGCCAGCCCTTGCCCGCCCGCCCGCCCCAGCACCCGTGGGCATGGGAGGACGTCCCACCCAACCATGTGCCAGTAAGCACCAGCAAGATGCTGCTGCTTTGATGTAATTTCCCAAATTTTCCCTGACTCCACGGCAGGGCTTGCAGGGAGCACTATTGATGAGCGGCGGGTCTGTGCAAGGGGCACCAGACGTGGTGGAGCACCCCTGTCCTCCGGGACCTTCACAGGAACCCGCGGTGCCGCTCAGGGAAGTCGCATTTTTATTAGTGACTCCCTGATGCCGGAAAGCCAACGCCGCTGAGCCACTGCCGGGCCCAGGGGCCTGCCTGTTTGCCGCACGTTTTAAACACCTTTCTGCCTGAATCCCAATGAGACTTTTATTTTCCTGTAGGAAACTTTCCTGCCACCTCAGCCCCAGCTTCTTCAGCCGAGGCTTGCTGCATGTCCTTGCTGTGGGTGTGCGGAGCCGGGGCACAGCAGCCGGCACAGCACCGGGGCCGGGCTCAGGCTGCTCTCCTGGAGCACGGCCCCATCAGGGAGGACGCCACAGAGGTGCCCCCTCCTCCTCTGGCCCCCCAGCACCTCCCGGTGCTCCGCTCCCACCGAGGCAGCCCCCACGCACCCCACGGTCCAGCAGGAGATGCTGGCGGTCCCCCAGTCACCCATCACGGCAGGCAGCGGTGGGAGGTGGCGGGGCGCAGCGGTTAATGTGTAACCCGTGCCGCCACCTTTCACCCGCGCACGGGCCTCGGGAGGGAGCGGGGCCAGGGCGACAGCCGGGCTGGCGGCCGGGGGCTGGTGGTCTGCGGGGCTGTGCGGCCGGGGCGCGGGGGCTCGGCGGGGGCCCCAGGCCCTGCGGCTGCGGCCACACCTCACCCAGCACGGCCGGCTCCGCCGGCTTCCCAGCTTTCCCTGAGACTTGTTTTTCTGCCCGGCAGTTTCCTGGAGCCAAATGGCTCCTGCCTGCCTGCTCGGGGTCTGCAGCCTCCTCTGCGCCTGGTCAGTGGTGACAGGACACCCCTGCAGCCTCGACCACCAGGTAGGGGGGCCGAGGGGGCTCTGGCATGGGCAGCGGCTGGGGGCGGGCAGGGGCACCCCACTCCCGGTCCTGCCAGCACAGCTGGGGTGCCGGCACCATGTGCCTGCGGGGCAGCGGGCCCCGGCAGGCAGCTCCCGCTCTGCGCAGCTCAAGACACGATGAGCCGTGGTGTTTCTGACTCCGGGGGATCTCTTGGCTGCAGCCGTGACGCGGCCGCCCATAAGGAGTGCTGCACGGCGAGCAGCAGCGGGGCACACCCTGAGGGGCTCCCAGCCCCTCGCTCCCTTCTGCCATGCACAGAGATGCAGTGACCCAGCCAGGTCAGGCTGACCGTGGGGTCCGGATCTCCGAGCACCTGGTGAGGAGCAGGAAACGTAACTAACCCATCCCTCCGGGACAAGTGCCGCAGCCAGCAGCTCGGCTGCACCGGGCGGGAGCTGGGAGGAGGCAGGAAAAGCGGCTGTCACGGGCAGCTGGCACAGCGCAGCGCTGCCCTCCGAGCTCTCAGATACTCCCTCAAAACATTTGCGCTGTTTTCCGCAGGTTTCCTGAGCCCAGCCCAGCCTGAGCTTGGGACAGGACCCGTGTGGTGCCCCCATTATAACCCAGTCCTCGGCAGCTCAGGTTTATAAGGGCACAGCCGTTTCTCTAGCGAGCAGGGACGGCGGGTCCTGACAGGAGATTTGGGGAAACAGGAGGACAAACTGAGAGGTGATCACGCGAGAGGCAAAGAAATGGAAATGGTGGCTAGCTGGAAAGCAGCCAGACCTAGAAAGCCAGGACTATGGACCGCAGCAAACTTCCAGCACAGCATCTCTGCCCACGGGGCCCAAATGCGGCATTGAGCGGGAGCCTGTGCCTGCCCGACCAAGCCGTTGAATTGCCAGCCTGCTCTCTGGCAGCTTCAGTTTGGGCAGCTGGCCCTCTTCCACATAAAGCCCAGGCAGGAGTAACACATGCTGGGGGCTGTTCCCCAAAACCAGTTTGAATCTGCCACCCTAATTTTGGGGAAAATATCCATCCACCCACTTGGGCTGATCAATCCATCCAGCATGCACTGCTGGCTTTTTGGGACAGCGAATGGTCCCTGGTCCGTTTTATTTACTAGTATAGAGAGAGCCAGCCTGCACAAAGCCGCTACCACTCACGGTGTATCCTCAGAAACACGGGAGGGCTGGAGGTGTGGGTGTAACCCCCTGCACAGGCCCCGGGAGCAGCTCTTGACACGGGTGCCTGGTGCAGGTGCCCCCCCCTCTGCAGCCCAGCCGGCTGCCGCTGCCCGCCCCTCGGCAGTGGCAGGGGTCTCGCCCACTCCTCTGCTCCAGCTGGGAGGATGCCCTTGTGTCACGCAAGAGCTCCACGGGGGCTGGAGGTGGGGATCTGGGGGAGGAAGAGGAAGGTGTTCTGCAAGCTGAATCCAGATGGCAACTGCCCCAGAAGAGGGGGCGGGAGGGTGACATCCCGGTCCCTTCGTACCCACCCCAGCTGTCTGAGTTTCCCCCCGGCTCTCCATTCTCCTTTAGTTCTTCAGTCGGCTGCTCGCAGTCCTGGGCTGTCCTAGGCTATCCTGCTCATCCTTCTCCATTTATCGTGGCCCACACCAAACTGGCAGCTCGTGTTTTTACAGCTGTTTATGTCTTTGCTTTTTTAAACTCTGCAAGGGTAATTAGTTAAGGCATTTGAACTTCTGGGGAGTCTTGGTCTAGAGATCCTCCCCAGCACAGAGAGCCCATCTCAGACAGCAGCTCTTTTCCCAGGGATGGGCCGACTGCAACAGGAAGAGCCTCCTGCACGCTCCAAGTTCCCTACCAAGCAACATCACCGGTTTGGACCTCTCCTTCAACTCCCTGGTCGTGCCCCGTCACGGGACTTTGTTGATGCATTTCCCTTCCCTGCGCTCCCTCAACCTCTCTAGTAATGCCCTGCTGGCTCTGAGCCCAGCGGTCTTCTCCAACCTCGGCGCACTGCGCCTGCTGGACCTGAGCAGCTGCAGCATCGCCTACCTCCACACGGATGCTTTTGAGGGCTTGGGAAACTTGCACACACTGCTCCTAAGAAACAACAGGCTGCAAGAGCTTGACGTCCCTTTCTTCCTGCCACTGAAGGCTCTTTTCCACCTGGCCCTGCAGCACAACGCGCTGGTCTCTGTGGACACTTTGAGCCTGCAGCTGATGGAGGCAATCCCGCAGGTCCGGCTGGAAGGGAACCCCTGGGTCTGCGACTGCGCCGCGCACCCTCTGCAGCAGTGGCTACAGCGCAGGCAAGGTGAGCAGGGGTGGGTGGCAGGAGAGGGGGCGGGCAGGAGGAACCCTGGGTGCAGGGGTCCTGCTCGATCCTTTTGCTCCAACCCCTGGGCAGGCTCTGAGATGGCTCTCCAGAGACCTCTCCCATCCTGTTGAGGGACAGCGAACCAAAAGGTGATGTGCCTGTTCCTTGTTTGCAGTTACAGACGATACCAACGATTTCTAGGAATGACAGCAGGATAATTTAGCCACTCTTCTGGGAAAAGGGCTACACGTACACTTCAGCCCCTAAATCCACCTATATATATCTATGTGGAGTGACCACATTTTCAAGAGCTGCTGAGCACTCAGCAGCTCCTCCTGTGGAGTCGGATCAGGCTCCAACCCTCTGAGCTTGGCTCCGAGGCGAGAGCAGCCCTGCAACAGTGGGATTTCTATCTGTATCTGTGAATTTGGCATTACCCAGTTAAAAGGAGCCTGCTAATCACGGTCACACTTGCACGGTTCCTTGGTCAGGGAATTTTTTCTTTGGTTGTGCTTTACAATGTGCTGAGGGCCGTTGAGGCTATAGAGCAGAGCCAGGACCACCTTATCACAGAATCACAGAATTACAGAATCGTATAGGTTGGAAAAGACCTTTAAGATCATCGAGTCCAACTGAATGATGCGTCCCATCAACCCAGGAGCAAGCAGGGACCGTCTTCTCTAAACTGGGGAGGGGATGGGCAAAGACCCCCCGTCCCACCTTAGCCCATGTGTCTCCCAGCTGTGCAGGTGACCTGCGCATCACCCCCGGGGCTGCGGGGCCGGGAGATTGCAGCTCTGGATCCCCAGGACCTGGGCTGCCGGGTGAAGCAGCGGTTTCCTCGGGGGGTCAGCACGACGCAGCAGATCACAGTGACCCACAGCAACAGTAAGTTGTGCAGCTACGGGGGCGTCCGTAAGGTCTAGCTCCCTCCTGCCTTCTTTCACCCCAGAGGGGACCGCAGCCAGAGACCCTCTGCTCTGCCCCGCAGTCCCAGGGGCTCAGGCTGCCCGGCCACTGCTGGTGCAGTGGCTTGGTGGGGAGGGTGGCCTCCAGCGGTGGCTTGGTGGGAAGGGTGGCCACCACCTGGAGGTGTTTGCTGGCTTTGCATCAGAAAAGTTAGGAGATGCCACAGAGCCACACAGAACACAGACTCCACAGTGATGGGCACCAGTATCAGACCGCCATCTGGCAGTTTTCCCCACAGTGTTCATGCACCTTTGGTGGCTAGCTCTTGGTGAAGAGCATTTATATTGCTCCTAATGAAAGCAATCCATTGCTGGCTGCACGCCGCAGGCACGCATGGGGCTGGCTGCTGAGGAGCGCCGGGCCTGCCACAGGCTGACCCGCCATGCCCTGACATGCCTTTCCTGTGCCGCAGCCACCACACCGCCCTCCGGGAAGGGGGGAAGGAGCTGGCCGTACCTGGTGGGCTTCCTGGTGGCAGCAATCAGCATCTCCATCCTGATCGCGCTGGCTGCCAAGTGCAAGCTCTTCCACAAGAACTTTGCCAGCTACCGCCACCGGCCACTGCCTGAAACCAGCTCGATCAGAGGCAGCCCCATGGAGGACGGCAGTGGCTGGGACAGGGGCTCCTTAGGCCGGGGGGCCAGCAAGAGCCACCCTATGCCAGGTGCTGCTGACCTGCAAGCTGAGGATGACGACGGCTTCATCGAGGACAACTACATCCAGCCAAGCGAGCAGCTGCCGGAAGAAGAGGAGCAGGAGTCGCACCTCTCCATCTGAGCCTGCAGCCCAGCCACCAACGCTGTGGCCTCTCGCCGTCCCCGCAATCTCCATCCCCTTCCTGCCCTTTCCCGCCTGCCCTTGGCTTTTGGCTCCATGTGGCTGGGGGCAGGTGGAAAGCAGCGGAGAGGAGGGGGAGAAGGGGTGAGCTGGGAATGGGGACGGAGGCTGAAGGCAGCAGGCATGATGCCCCAGCGTGATGCCCCAGCGTGATGCCAGCGGGGCTGCACCGGCACGGGGACATTGGACCCGCTGCTGCTCTCCCAGCCCTGCTCGGATACTGAGGATGAAGGAGATGGCGCTGATCACATCTGGGCAGCCTGGTGGGGTGGAAAGAGGAGCCTGCCCTGCGGGGTCTCGGGCACTGGCCCCGCTGCCCCATGGCGGCAGACCCAGCCCTCCTCTGTCCCCCAGTGCAATGTCATTCCAGGGTGTGATTAAAGCATGATTTAACCCTGCCTCTGCCTGCGATGGTTTGTTGGGGCTCTCCCAGTGGCGGTGCTGGGAGGAGACCCCCAGCCAGGGTGTGGCTTTTTTTGCATGTGCTTTCAAGGACCATAAATACATTCCTCGTTAACTGCAGCAGTGAGAGAACAGGTCTGTGACACAGTGAGTGCTCTTGTGCAAACAAATCTGTTACCTGTTCCGGCGCAGGCAGCCCTGGTGCGTCATCACAAGGGTTTCTGTGCACGTCTCTTGGAGAGACGTGTCCCTTCTCTCTTTTCTCTCTTCCCTCTCCAGCAAGACCCGCTAGAAAGGCACTTACCTTTCCCACGTCAGCTCTGCAGACCTGAGCAAACTTGGCAGCACCAGTTGCGGCGTCAGGCAGGCACGTGCGCTGGGGCGAGACAGCCCTGTCCCCTGGCACCCATTCCAGAGTCCTGCCTGTATCTCTAACCGTGAAGTTGTACGAACATTATAATTTTTGCATTCCTGTCATCTTTGTGGTACGGTAAACAGCACATGAGACATAGGTCACTGCAAGTTGTTTCTGCTGTATCCGGCCATGCCCGCCTGGGTCATGCTGGAGTTAAAAGCAGGGAGCAGCAGCGGCGTTCACCCTTAGTAAGTGATTCACAAGGCTGGTACCATCAGGCTGGGAAGATTTCCCAGGGCACAGCCCAGTTGTTACCTTCCCTGATAGCCTGGCAATCTCTCCATCATGCTCCGGAGCATGAAGCATCATCACAGGGACAGCATTTCTTGCAGCCCTGCCACACGGCTAATTCCCCCTTCTCCTTCAAACCTCCATTTCCCTGTAAACTGCCTTTCTATTTCTCTACTCATAGAGATATTTACAGAGCACAGTGTATACCAAAGTAAATAATACATGTCAGGGAACGTAAACCAAAGGGGATGACTGGCTCCGGCATTGGATGGGTGATACAGGCCAGTGACTTAAAGCACCTTCCAGAGAGAGAACATGTTGTTTGAAACCATGAGAGGGAGGAGGAGGAAAACCTGCTGGCTTGTTTCAGTGGTCAGTCAGTTTTCTCTCTCAAATGCGGTATTTCTAAACTGAGCTTGTCCTGGCTTTAGTTTTGCAGTCGCTGCCTCTTGTTTTGCCTTCTGGGCTCACCTTAACAGCCCTTTACTACCTGTGAAAATACAATATATGCTGTAATTTTTGGAAATTTCTAACATCTTTCAGGTAAGATAGGAGACTTAAATCTGAGGGCTGGGAAAATACATTTCAGTTATCTGTTGGAGGGTATTTGTCAATAAGCTTTTTATCACATGAACTCATGCTAGATGCAGTATTTTACTTTTGGTCTCAGCAATGTCTTAAAAAAACTGCTTCCCAGGCTTATTTATCCAGGATCTCGCTCAGTCTCACCCCTCAGTGGTGGGTTGCTTGTCTACCTTGACGCTGCTGGGAGGCCCACCCGTTTATTCTTTGACGGAGCAGATGTGGCTGTTCTTCAGGTGTGCAGGGGACCCTGGTCCCGTGGCAGCCCCTCTGCCCCCTCTCCAGGCAGCTCCAGGGCAAGCGGGCAGGAGCCTGGCAGCTCGTGTGGGGGGAAACGCATCTGGCGTGCAGAGCTGGGAATACATGGGGGTCAGAGCAGGAAAGGAGGAGCCTTCTCAAGGGGGGTCCCCCCCAGGAAGCTGCAGAAGGACCGCGGTTGAGGCTGGCAGATGGGAGCAGTAGCAGGTATGCAGGCAGACTGGTTCCAGGCTCGCTGCAGGCAGCAGCTGCCACCGCGAGGCTCAAGGCTTGGCCTTACCGCAGGGCGAAACAGCTTCTCTGTAAACAAACCAGTTGGCACCGACATATCCAGGAGGCTTTGCATGTGTCCCATGAGCTCCTTTCAGGGGCACGGCAAGATCTTGGGTTCACTGAGCGGTGGTTAGGGGGACCAGCTATGTCTAGGTCCTCAAGCAGAGGGAGATGCACGTGCATCTGGAGGTGGGAGTTGTGTATCAGGAAATAAGTACATGCATTTGGGGGGCTGTGGTGGCATTGCCACACTAGCTGATGAGCCGAAACTACAGCCGCAGGAGGGACCCTGGGCTGTCATGATTTCTGCCCTGGGCTCAGCCTGAGCAGAGGCCAGCTCTGCACAGCCCTGCCACCTCCCGCTCCGCAGAGAGGCTGTCACTCAAGCATCAGCATTCAACACAGTCGACAACTTCTGCAACACTTTATTATGTATTTCCATGCACAACCCAGGAACCGAGAAGGCAACAAACCAGCACCACTGCTGCAGGAGGCGAGTCAGTGGCTGGGGCAGCACAGGCTGTCCATCTCGGCAGCCAGACACCCAAACCCCCGACCTCGGAGACAGCCTGTTCGCAGCCGTTATTTCCTCAGGTTGCTGACATGGCCAACGAGCATCCTTTTCTGGCACGATTCATGGGCACTTGGGGCACATTTTGAAGGGGCTATGGTGGGGAGAACTGACATTGATATGCAGGCAGCACAGAGCTGCAAGCTGGGCAGTCACGCATCTTCACAGAAATGCCCAGATGTGCAAAACAGCTGGTGTGCAGGCAGCTGGGGCCTGTCCACACCTGCAGGGTGGGGGAGCTGGGAGTAACCACTAAAGCACTGATGCAGGGAGAGACAGTGCAGCTTGGCATAACTGCACATGCACCGACACAGACGTGCAGAGCAGCAGCAACGGTGATGGTACGGAACGGTCCAGCTCTGGCCTGTCCCTCCCTGTGTAAGCACAGGGGTCCCTGCTGGACCTGAGGTCAAACAGCCCAGAGGGGAAGGACAGCACTTTGCGTTGCAGAGGATTTAGCAAAGAAGGATCTGAACTTAGTAACACCCTCTGAACTCTTGGGCAGACTAAGGGAAGTGATGCAGAGAGAGGAGGAAACAGTGGTTTAATAAAATCTATGGATGATATGAAAATGGCAGAAGAAAACGTGGAGATAACAGAGATCCAGAAAAGAAAAGCCAGAATTATGTTCTCATACTTTGGGAAAATAATCCAAGGCTTTGGGGGGAAGGAAAGCCCGCAGGAGCAGGGCAAGAGCGGATGAATACAGAAGTGCCCTCATGCGATCTGAGTGCATCGAGGATGGTGTGGTCTGGAGCTGCAAAGGGATGAAGTCCTCATTGTCCAGCATATACCCGGTGGGGTTCACTGATGCTGAACTCTGACACTGCCTCCAGGTGTAACATGGACAGTGATTTATGCTTTTACTGAGGGAATTGAGCTATCGTCCTCTTCCAAATAAATTTGTTACCAGACACCAAAAAAGAATAGCTCAGTCTTGTTCCATTACAGAGGGAACTTAGCAAATAATGAGCAAAAATAACAGCTGGGGCAGAGCAGCTCAAGTGAGGGGGAGACGGGAGTAGACAGGAAGATGAAGAGGAAGAGAAGGCTGTGCAGGAGCAGCTTTGCTAGGAGGTTAGGATCCGTGTCTATGGAAAGGGCAGTGAAATGGTTCGTGGGTCTACAGCGGAAATGAGAATTTTGACAGGTAAATTAGCCTCGAGTCACAGGAAAAGCTCCCAGGGGTGAGTTGTTAGTCTGCCTCTGGGAAAGGCACCTTGGTGATAGACACCTTGTAGAGATAAAACACCAAAACAGCTCCAGGTAGGGCCCAAGCAGTAGCAGAAGAACTTTTCTGCCCTGCAGCAGCTGCAGCACTTGGGAGACAGAAACGGCGCGGGAACACGCAGGGACAGGGATGAGCTGCCGCGCTCCCACAGCAGCAGAGGTGCCTCTGCCTGGGAAACTCCTGTTGGAGGGCAACAGCGCTTGCAGGGCAGCAGCCCAGCCCTTGATTTGGGCATCCCATCACCATCCCCCAGCGACTGCACCTTGCCGTTTGTGGCTCACGTGGCTGGAGCACGCTGGCGTGATAACAGAGCCCCGACACACAGTCCAGCACTGATAACCCCTCAGGGCCCTGACACCAACACCCTTTGATCACCTCTTTGATAAACCACAGAATATGGTGGGTTGCAGAAAGGTAATATTGGAACAGATCCTGGCATTACAAATGCAAATGGCATCTCATATGAGGTCCAGCCATGCCGGGGCTCTGGCACACAGAATCCCATGCAAATCCCATGCTCCCTCCCACAGACACACAGGTGCTTTCTCGGGAGCAGCCCTTGCAGCCTTACCTCCCCCTAAGTTCCCTTCGCTTGCGCTGCATGCCTGCTGGCATGCAGAATATTTCCTGCCAGTCGTCAGCTGCTACAGGATCTACTTTGCTCAGGGGTCCCGCAGCCTGGGCGGGAGGGGACGCACAACACAGGGCATCACAGCATACTCAGTGTGTGCCTACCTTCACGGGCTCAGAGGCATGAAGTGCTGGTGCCAGCTGAGACAGGGGTCCAAGCTGGCAGCTCTGCAAGGAGCACAGGATGGTTTTACACCATCTACAGTTGCGGCCTCTCCTGCCAGGAGATCACACGACACAGCCCCAGAAACTGCAGGAACCAAGCAAGTACTGGGATCCCCAGGGGTACAGGAGAGGCTCACCTTAACGCTGTGACAGGGGTCACAGCCGGGCAGGCAGCAGCTGTCGCAGGAGGCTCTGTGGAGATAAAACGCCAACCAGGCCAGCGCTGCGCTCCTAACACGCCGGGTCACAGAGCCTGTCCAGGCACCCCAAGTCCCTGCTGTGCCGTCAGCCTGGGGCAAAGCAAATGCCAGTCATCTCCGAAAGAAGCGCAAGGCACACCACATCGCTCGCCCTTCCTTGGGGAAAGGCCGGCACAAGCCCGGCTGACGAGTCGTATCCAGTGAGGTTCACGCAGGGGTGTCCTGGGTCAGATGAGGTTGGCCATGCTGGAGGTGGGAGGAAGCCGCCTGTTCGCAGCGAGGCGGCCGGAGATGGTGAAGACACGGATCTCGCCGGTCTCCAGGCTCCGAGGAGCAGCCTGGCGGCAGGAGGTGCAGAGCAGGTAGAGCAGCAGGCAGAGGAGGATGGCACTGCCAGCAGTCAGGAGGACAACCCCGCTGGTGAACATGCTGGCCAGCGGCCGTGCAGGGCTGAGCTGCATGGTCGTGGTGGAGAGGATGGTGAGCACGACCCCGCAGACCACCAGCACCAGGGCACTGAGCAGCAGCACCAGGCAGTCTGAGAAGCCCCCGCTCTTCAGGAGCTCGATCTGATCCCGGCTGCGGATGCAGTTCATGTCCTGGATTGCAGAGCTCAGCAGCTGCTTCAGCAGCACGAGCAGGGCCAGGAGGCAGAGCGTGGTGCCCACGGCCAGCCGCCACTCCCCAGACCGGCTGCTAGTGCTATACAGCAGGATGATGCCCCCAATCCCACAGGCCAGGATCAGCACCACAGCCATCCCGTAGCACAGGATGGACTTCTTGGGGTCCTGGAACCACCAGAGCTCCACGTGCTCCTCCAAGATGTTCCTCTGGATGTGGTCCGCGTCCGCAGGGGTGCGGGGGCTGCTCAGCTCTGCCAGCTCTGGCATGGTGGGTGGCTGGGTGGGGAAGGCACGGTGGGGTGGTTGCACAGATGAATCTACACCCTTACAGCAAAGTGGAGGGTCAAGGCAGCAGCGGTTGCAAAGGCAGCTGCATTTCTCAAGCAGGGATGCCTCTGTCTCATTCTTTGGATCGTGGTGGAGCTCCCTTCTGCAGCAGTGCCACCTGGAGAGCTATGGTCCGTGCGCTGGGGCTGAGCCCACCCCCCAGGCAGGGCTGCAGGACATTGTGGAGCATCCCCAGAGCAGCACCATAAGGGAACAACCAGGGCTGTGTCCTTCCTTTCCTGGGTCTTTCATCTGAAAGAGTCAAGAAGAGAAGATATCATTAAATAGAGACCCTGCTCCGCCGTACCAAACAATCCCCTGCTAAACCCTGGACCTTGGTTGCTCCAGGCTGGCCTGCAGACCTTCCCCTGCCTCCCTCACAAAAGCCCTGATCTGCGCGTTGGAGCACAGATCAGCCACGCACGTCTTCCCAGGAGACCTCCACGCACTGTGGGGGGACCTCAGCCTGCCCCAAGGGCAAGTCTCCTGCCTCCCCAGCCCCGTGTGCCCCGCTCAGAGGCTACTGGCACATCGCTGCCCGCAGGACTCTGCCTGCAGCTGGTGCTGGCAGCAGGGCAGGGAAGGAGCAGAGGCAGGTCCCTCCTGGGATAAAGCCCCATTCACAGCTCCGGCTTCACATGCTCCCTCATCAGCATCAGCCTCTTGTCACCAACTGGCTCTGCTGCCCAGAACGACAGCGGGAGGTGGGGGTCAGGACCAGGGCTTAACCCTTCCAGTCCAGTTGCTGGAAGAGCAAGAGCCGCCCTTTGCTGCATGTCCGCAGCCCTGTCCCTACCCCTGCACCACCAGCGGTCCCCCCTCCCAGGTCCCCTACAGAAACGTGATGGTTACATCGCCAGTGGTCTCAGCACTTCCCTGGAAAGAGCCCCCAAACAGCTGGGACCTGGCACGCCACAATTTTGCTCTCCTCTCTGCTCCTCCCGGTCCCTGCAGCACTTCACCACCGGAGGGGAGCAGGGGAAGGGCAGCAGTGGCTGCAGGGTGGAGGCAGGCTCCTTGGTACTGTGCTTAGCTGGGCTCCCCTTGGCACGGCACCTTGTCTCCACCCACAGCCCAGCTTCCCAGGCTCATCACCTCCCCAACATGCTGGCCCCCCCTCAATGCTTCTCTGGGTACAGTTTTACACCAAGAGTGGAAACCACTTGCATTTCTCTCACACAACCTCCTGCCCTGGCATGTGAGTGCTCCAGCTGGTCCCACAGCATCAGAGGGACCCTCCAGCACAGCTGGTACCCCAAGCAAGGAGAGGTGCTGGGGATGACGGCACAGGAGCATCTCTGAGATGAGATGCTGAGCCCTTGAGACATGGGGCAGACCCTGGAGACCCCCGAACTGCCTCCCCGGTCTCCTCCCAAACAGGACGACGTACCCATGGCCATCACGGGCACATGCACACAAACTGCTCCGAGTCCCACAGGAGCCCATGGAGGGGACAGGAACTGATGCAGATCCCCTGTGTCAGAGCTGTGTCACTTCTCCTGGGTGGGGGAACAGCCAAGCAGCACCTTGCCTGCTAGAAATGGCTCTCCAGGAGCCCGTCAGCCCATGCCAAACACACTCCAATTGTCTTTGTGCCCTGCTCTGCACAGTGCTGGGACTCTGGGCTCATTACGGACGGGTGAGGATGATTTGTGACCTCCACACATGGCAGCTCTGCACACACCAGGGATCTTTCCTCTCACAGCTCTCCCTGTCCTCAGACAGTCTCCACAGACCGCAACCCCTTATGGTTTGCTACCAGCAAACGCCTCAAAATCCCCCTCCATCAGGGACAAGCCAACGTGGGGTGGGGGAAGAGGGAGGACAATAGTGTGGGGGTGCCCGAACCAGACACCGCCTGACAGTGTCAGGCCAGGCTCCTCCTGAGTCACTCCCCGGCTGCGATGGAGCATGAGGTCACTTTGGACGTGGCTCGGGGCACGCTGCCAGCTGGCAGCACGTGTCCAGGAAGTCTCTAACCACCGCGGGTTTGCAGGCCTGGGACCCATCACACCGTGAGCTGCGCGCTGTGCTATTCCCCTGCATGGCTGCTGGTGCTTGAATTGCCTGGGCAGGGAGTGGGCTGGGACACAGAAACCCAAGCTCCAGAGGGTACACTTGCCTGGAGGCCTGTGGGAGATCTGCAGCTCCTGGCTAGAGCCGGAACAATCAGAGAGCATCCGAGAGAAAAAAAAAAAGCTGTGGTTGAGCACACTGATTTGTGCCTGCTGGGACCCACTTCGATTTTGCATGAGACCACAGATACCTCGCACTGTCCACGTGTGCCCAGGACGCAGGTCCCAAGAAGGTCAGGACATCACGGGGCACTTTCAAAGCAGAGGGGTGAGAAGACGTTGAGCCTGGAGACCTTTCCGCAGCCTACGCAAACCAGCTCGGTGCTAAGCACTACTTCCTCCTGCCTATCATTCTCCAAGCACAGAGGTGCCTTATCTCCTCCTTACCAGCGAACGGGTGAGTCTAGTAGATAGCAGGTTTGTAGATTAGATCGAGCTTTTGGACTAAGAAAACATAAAGCTTGAAGAAGTGCAAAGTCTGCGGCCTTCTGCTGCTTGACTGAAGTTGCGCACACAAGTTGTGAGTCAAACAGTAAGCAAAAAAAACACAACAGCACAAACCACAATGAGGGAAAATGTGACCAAAAATCAAGCTACAGAACTGCATTCTCATGTTACTTTTTAAAATTTAACCATTTTAATTTTTATTTGCTCAGAAGAAGGTCAGGGAGCAAGATAAAACATCTAGCTACAGAACAAAATACGATGTGACCTCTACAGGCACGTATTTCCTAGTGTTATATTAACCTCTATTAAACAAATTATTTGGAGAGGCAAAGACTTCCACTGAAGTGTACCTCCACGGTTTCTTGTGTCTGTTTGAAAATGTTCTGGGAATATCATCTTTTGCTCTATAAGCATCCACACTTGCTTGGGCTTCTCTAGACTCTGAGGGTTTGTGTCGCTAGTGACAGTATTTTTATTCTTAGAATCACAGAATAATTCAGGTGGGGTGGGACCTTGTGAAATCACGGGGTCTAACCACCTGCTTAAAGCAGAGTTAACCTCCAAGTCAGACTGAATAGCTCAGGGCCTCATCCACTCGGGTACTGGATACTGCCAAGGATGGAGGATCCACAGCCCCTCTGGGATCATTCCAGTGTTTAACCATCCTCACCATGAATACATTTTTCCTAAAATCTAACTACAGTTTCCGCTTCCTCAGCATGAGTGCATTGCCTCCCATCCTTCCCTTGCATACCTCTTAAGAAAAATCTGACTTTATATTTTAAACCAGAGCAAGCCCTATCCTGGGCTGTCACCCACCACTCCTCGGAGAAGGAATGAAACAAGATCTCACAGCAGCTTTGCTGATCTGGTTTCTTGGCATTATACAGCACATCAGTTTGCCCAGATCAGACTGAGAGAAAGGAAGGGATGTGGATCCCTGCTCTGCCATGAGGGAGAGGGACAGACTTTCCACAGCAGTTGCCCCTTCTGTAGCTCTTCTTTGGGCTACCTGGTCTCACTGGTCTGGGACAGACCATAACGGACCCTTTGGGAGCTTAAGCCAGTTAGCCCATCAGGTTAGCCAGTTTGATAACGTGTATCACAGGTCATTAATCTCTACCATTTACTTTATACTGAACCCAGTACCTTCAGCACTCCCCTCTTTGTGTGTAAGAAAAAAAAGGAGGAGAGGACCAGCCCAGTCACACAATGCTTTCTGACTGAAGGCCACATCTTAGGAAAAAATTGACAGGCTGTCCTTCCCCACTGCCGGCTGGCAGCTGGGGAGGAAGAACAGGAAAGCACTGGGAATGCAGGAAAACAAAAATGTTAATGTCTTTCCTTTTTTTTTTTCCTATTCTGACAACATTTAACTGGTAATTGAGGGTCACCATCGACTAGTTTCTGGCCACTCCTGGCTGCAGGTGTGAGAGATGTGTGCCTGCTGACCGCCTGGGAACGTTATATACATTTATTTATTTACTTATAGACTTTTTATGTCTGACAGTCTAATATCTGACAGGCGGGCCCTGGACTGTATGTTAATTAACACGTTCATTTCAGAGCCACATACAACTCAGATCTTTAAATACTCCCCACTTCCCTCCTCTCTCTGAACCCAGGGTACGCCATGAGACCTTGCTTACCCACAGCGTTCAGGAGGGGAACCAGATCAGCCTGGGGGTGGGACAGGCTCCTGCAGCACTTCCAGCCTTCAGAAGGGTTTTACGCAGCTATGTGCGCTACAGGAGCATCATGGAGACCAGGGGAGCCTGGCAACATTTGCTGTAAAATAAACAATACATAAAATGATTTGCATGAGCAATCTAGATGAGAGCCAACAGAGCCTTACAATCTCAAACAGATACAAGCCATCTCCTTCCCCTGCTTCTCCAGTCCATCACGGCTTACTCGCTTCTGGGCCAGATCTGGCCATAGCCTGTTTGGGATGGACTTGCCACTACTCTGTGTCTCATGTTACCCCTTACCCAGCCCCACAGAAACCTCCAGCCCAGAATAGGCATAAATATTTTCCCATCATTTCATGCAATTTTTCCAACTCCCTAGTAGGCTCAGAGAATGAAGGTCATATATCTTGTTTTATGCCTGAATTACTGCCAATGCACAAAGCAGAAACGCTGAATGTCATAGTGCTCAAGGCCCATCTGTGCCCTTGGGAGCAGGGTCGGTGCTGCTCTGGGACGTGTAGGAAGGTCCCCTGTCTTTTCCTGAGAACTCAAGAGTGGGGATAGAGGAACCTGCGGGGAATGGGAGAAATGGGCTTTTGTGTGGCATCTGTCCTCTCACCCAAAATCCTGGCAACAGGATCCACACTCCTTTGGCTGCTACATCAACCACCAATTCCCAATGGTCCTCCTTTCTGGGGCTGTTCAAAATCCAGGCAAACCTACGCTGTCTAATCTATATCTGGGGAGAGCCCACCCTCTCTACCTTGCCAGAGGGATAATGCTTTCCCAGAAGCGAGCAGCCCTCCCACCAGTGCTCCTGGCACCAGACATCATTCGGGAAGCCTCAGGGAAGTCCTGGGTGATGGTAGACCATCCCTTCCTTTCACCAAGCCTAGGGGCTCTGGAGATAAGGCTGGTGGAGGGCTTGTTGTAACAGGGTCAGCATGCAGCTGCTTTTTACAGAAATCTAGATAGCTTTGGCATGCTCCATTATAAAGTTTTGTGTTCCCCTTCCTCTCCACATGTGTAACAGGCATCCAGCATCCTGACCCCACGGAGCCTGTCCTGATGCACCTCTGCCGAGGGAGGCCTGGGAGTCCTGAAGGAACTAGAAAATCCTGAGCCTTATGTGCTGAGAGGGAACACGGCGCAAGGAAGAAATGATGTGGAGGCAAGAGGCAGGATCTCTTAAGAAGTATGTCTGAAGCAGCCCCCAAACCTGCCAGCAGCTACTGATGAAGTACAGTCCTTCCCACACACTCACGGGTCCCGGGGCGGAAGGCTCACTCACCTGCAGTAGACGCTGCCCACACACGACAGCCCAGCAATGTTCCCTGCTCCTGGCTGGCAGTAATGGTTTTTCCAGACTTTCCTTCTACTGGATCGAGCTACCGAGGGAGCTCGTGGGGAAAATCTCTTCCCTTCCTCTGGCAACCGCCTGCCAAGAAACAGGTGCTCCTGCCGGCTCCCCTTCCTGGTGCGGTGCGGGCACCACCGACGATAGGCTGGAAGCCCTCACCTCTCGCCCGGGCAGGTGCATTCCCCAGCAGGGTGGCGTCTCAGCAAACTGCTGCTGGCCTTGGAGAGGCTCCAGAGCCACGCCGGTGTGCAGGCGCTACCCCTCCCTCCCTCCCCGGGCAGGATCTGGCTGCGCACCCATCCTGGAAGGTGGCTCATTTCCTCCCAGGGGGAGGTGAAGGGGTGCCAGAGCCAGGGAGCAGCTCCCAGGCAGCAGGTGAGAGGAAGCCTGCAGCCAGGTTGGCAGCACTAGGGAAGATTTAACACATTCAGCAAGTATTTGGTATGATGTGGTATTAAATAAAATAGCTCCTGCACTACTGTATAGGCTAGGGCTATCTGGTTGCATCAAGACTGGATCTTTGTATGGCATTAGTCCAGGCAGGCACTTAAGTCAGGCAAGTTGCCGTTGTGCTTTTTCAAACTGCGGTGCCATCTCCACATCACCAGGCAGCCGCAGTACCCCCGCCCCTGGGAGACAGCAGCATCAGCAGAGCCCACCATGCTGCAGAAGAGCCAACTTCCTGGTAATCTAGCGGAAAGAAAAGGGTGACCATTTCGAGAGGAATTAGGGAAACAGAAAAGGACTCATTGGAGAGAGGAAGAGGAAAAAAGGGAGTAGCAGGAATGTTGAAGCCAGCAGGGGAATGGGACTCCCAGATTGAGTGCGTGCCCCCTCCTTTGTGGCTGGGCTTAATGACAGCAGAAGGCTACAGAGGGATCACTACTGTGAGTCTGAGCAGGTTGGAAATCTCCTGGGAGATGTAGGAAGAAGAGAACAGGGCTGCACAACAGCTCTTGCCTGACTAATGGAAAGGGAGGCTCAGTTACTAAGTTGCATGCTAGTTTTTTAGCAGGCTATGAGAAGGGAAGCTTAGGATATGCTAATACAATAGACACCAATTAGTGTGACAGCTTCAGGAATTTGTCCGAGTAAAATCTGACAGATCTTCTGAAACTTGTGAAATATCATTTGTCCAGTGATTGTTGTGCTAAACCTAAAACAACAAATGGGATGTGGTGGATTTCCCTATACAAACACCCTTGAACAATGAGCTTGCCCCTACCCAGAAACACCTGTCCTTTAGTTGGGCCAGTTAACAAACATGTCATCCAAGGGGAAACCTTATTCAGCTTTAAAGATAGCCATACATTCACTTCAAAAAGTGGGCTGTAACTTTACAAGAGCATGAGATGCTTACCAGCTCCTTTAGAGAGGTACCAAGAGGAGAAACAGACAATGCGGACCAAGAGAGGATGAAAGCAGAAAGTGTCTTTGCACCCTGAGAGAATTCAGAAGACCATTAGCATACAAAACCATAACCCAGTTACAACTTAATTCTGAAAACATTTCTACAGCACATGCGTGGGAGATTGACCTTGCTCTAATTTTCCCAGTATAGAAGGGGCTTGTACATCTGGAAGCAAAATTTGCTTCCAGCAGGTCTCTGATAAACCTTAGTTTATCAGAGACCTGCTGTGCCCGACTTTTAATGTTCTCCCTTACAAACAATGTTTTAGCTGCCTCTTAGCCACTAAGATCAAGTTCAAAATCCTCTTGAACCTAGTTTGCCAGCTGTCTACCTAGGCTTCATCCGACAGGCCTTGGATTGCCTTTAAAATCTTTCTAATGAGGGTGAGACACGGGCATATTTTTAAGCATATTAATCACCACTTAGAAATCATTCTTCACCTGCCTATGCTTCTTCCTCTTATTAGGACAAGGTTCTTCTTTTTTAGAAAGATTGATTCCATTTCTCTAAACCACATCTATTAAAGCAGTGGCTTCTACCACTCAATTTATTCTGACAGAGTGAGGGGAAAATTATACCACATGGGAGTCTAGCAAATTAAAATGGGTGTGTTCTGAAAATTTAAGAGGGAACTAGTTTCTAAAATATTTGCTAATTACATTAATTACATCCTTTTTCTGTACAGGAAGTATCAAGATGATTATAGGGGGGGGGGGGGGGGGGGGAAGAAAGGGTGTTAAGCTAGCACATTAACAGACCAATTCCATCATAATTTCTTCCTTTTGTTCCCATGAAACCTATGCTTCATACAGGTTACAGCTGCAAAATGAAAAAAGTAAGACTAAAGAAACTTAATTCCACGTTCATGGACAAAGCACTCAACTGAAGTCTCCCAGATCACAGGAGCTCATGGAACCATCTGTTTGCCATGGTGTTAGCCTGGAAATTAGTCTAGTATCCGCAATGGTAATATAGTTTACACGTTATCCAGCCTTGGCACCACCATCTTCTGTATAATATTATTAGGAGTATGTAGAAAGCACTCATCACTTCTCTACAATTCAGGATAGGAATGGAAACAGTAATGTACTGGCTGTTATAATACCATCTAGTTCCATGCTCAATCAGTAGCTTAAACTTCTGATGTATGTGAAGTATTCCTCAGTGAGACAGTGTGTCATGCACTGACAAGAAAGGATGAAAAATTTACTCCCCCTCCCCCCCCTTTCCCCCCCCATTATTAAAGAAATTACTCCCTGCCTTTTTCTATACAACAGTAGTTTGCAGAGTGACTTTTTAGGAGAATTTCACTGAAAAACTGAACTAAAGGGACTGCACATGTTGGAAAAAAGACAAGCAAAGATTAATCTATTAAAGTTATAGGAGAGTTATGACATAAGGTTTGGACTTTATTCCAGATTTTGGGGCCTGAAACTGGCCTGCCTTTTTGTCCTGCTGAAATGATTGTAACAGATGAGACAACACATCTCTAGATAGGATGCAGAGGCTTGAGCAAGGGCTCTAGCTCAGGTGTGCTTGACCACTAGTCAAAGGTTGCCCTGAAAAGGTAATTGATTTTTAGTCTGTGACTGGATACCTGCTTGGAATAACACTGACATCTGTCTTAAGTGCAGGCAGTGCCTTGTATGGACATAGGCAATTCAATACTGGAAAATAAAAGGCTGATGTTGATTTTTGCAGCACAATGATACCGAATTAGAATTCTAGTAGAAAAGGCTTACAGAGCTTGACCAGCTCTTCTGAATTAGGACACCTTATTTTTCAAGAGAAAGGTGCGTACCTGTCCTAGCATGAAGACACAAAGATCAGTCTTGCACTAGCACAAATTTACTTTTTTTCTCTTAGCTCCTAGGCCTCATGGAAAGGGCAGATTCCAGGAAAGTAGAAGGGAGTGAAGGTTGCTGAAGAGCAGTGAGTGCTGCACAAATGCTTCTAGTGGAAGAGTATAGGATCATGGAAGTCTAATCTATGCTGTTGCATTTCTGATCTTGCCAGGAGAATATAATAATGTAAGGCATCCTTGAACCAGGTCACTGTTGCTGTGTCTTGTGGCTTCTTTCCAGATTCAGCTTAGGAAGATTTCCATCTAAGAGAGGCTGGACTGCAAGAGCTTGCCGCTTCTCCTGGATTTGGTCTCGCAGGTATTGAATTTCTAGCTGCTGCATTTCTATGATTTTCTCACTTTCCTTCTCTGCATTCAACCTCAGGACAGCTGGGCTGGACAGCAGTTCACTGACAGGAGCTAGAAGATAAAATCAGAGAGGGTAGAGCAGAGTAACAAAGGTCCAGCTCACAGAGTTCTTCGGCATGAACAAGGAAAGGCATCTTTGAGGGCTGAAGGAGTAGAACTAAATAGTAAGATTCTGCAGTATTTAGCAGCTTCTACAACTAACATTACAACATAACAGGTACCACCAGGCAGACAAGCTGGAATGATATGGACACAGTAACAGAATTGTTCACCAAGGACAAAAAGGGCTTCTGGAATGAGTACTGACAATACGGAAAACATACAAGAAGCACTATTCACCTGTGTCTTGAATTGCTGTTTTTTTCTTGGTTAATCTTAGTGCTGACTGGAGGTCATGCACCTGCATGTGGGCCACCTTCAGTTCTTGCCGCAAGTCATTAATTTCCTTAATCAGACTCACATTTTCCTGCAAAAACAATATGCCCTATGAGGAAAAGCACAGGTACTATCTGGCTCAGCAATATATATCTTCATATGCTTGGGAAGGACACTGGACAGTATAGAATCAGTATCACAAGCAGAAGACACAGGGCAATCAGTACAGTACACAACATTTCAGATAAGGTCACACTAGATTTGACACAAAACATGACAGCATTCAAACCATGTTAGCTCAATAAGCTAATATTTGTTTTCCTTTTCTGACTGCAGCTGCACTCTGAGGTATCATCTTCCTTGCCAACTCCACAGGGAAGCTCAGGTCCCCTCCTGGACTGATCCAATTAATTCAGAATTAACGTGAAGAATTCCCGTTTCTCCCTCCAGTGTGTATTATTTTGCTTTTCATTTGCCACTATGTGTCTGTTCACTTAAATTATCTGTATCTCCTTGCAGTTCTTCAAAGCCCTCTTCATTAGTTCTGACAGACATCACTTTCCAACACCCCTTCCAAATTATTAAGAAATATATAAAGCATATGGAGACTTAAGATACCTACTGCTAACATGCTGTTATGAAAAAAAGTTGGCCATGTATTCATCTTTTGTTCTTTTTTTAGTCAGTTTTCAACCCATAAAAGTTCAATCCTCTAATTTTTTTAATAGCCTACCACAAAGCATCTTGCTGAAGGAGTTGTGAAAGTACAAGTGAGTGTACTTTACCCATTGTTGCGACAGATTCAAAGACTTCAGCAAAAACAGTATGGGCTAATACTAGTGAAGGATGATAAAACTGTTGCTCATGATTCAGAAACAGGAGCACCATTAACTATGTATTTCTTTTCTGAATTCAAGAGAAGTGGAATTGTATATGTGCCTCTTACAAAGACAGGGAAGTACCTTATTACATCAACAGCTAGTGCAAATGTTAAACAGCTGCCATCATACTTCAACCAAGAAAGCAATGATTTCAGCTACTTGTGGTGGCTTTTTAGAAATTCTGGAACACAACACCATTCCAACCCCTGGAACTTCATCATAAATGGCAATATTTTAAAAGGTAAATGGCCAAAAGGCATGCTTTGGGTACCTTGCATAATACCAGTCTCAAGCAATAGGGAACCCAGTAAAACAACAGGAGACAAGAACAAGGATTAATGACATTTTCCTATGAAAAAGGCGTCTTCAAATCTTGATTTTTTTTTAATGATAATTTTGCTTTATAGACATAACTATGTTGCCTTAAGAGATTTAGGTAAGGCATATGATTTGGTTCCTTACAGTATACTTATAAAGTATTGACACTACACAACTGAAACCTGATTAGTAACAAAGTACAACACTTACCGCAATTATCTGTATATAGATGCACTCAAGGAGTTCAAGTTGGCAGCAATAACTCAAGATGCATGCACGTGGCAAGATTCCCAATACTTCACACTAAGACAAATACACCAACTGTGCTTGAGTTTCCCCTCAGCTGAAAGTCACTGACTGGAGGATGATTGTGGGATGTGTTAAGGTCTGAACTTGTTGGGCAAGAACAGTTGTTCTTGCAGTGGTTGTGTTGGACTCTAAATGCAGCATGAGTTGGTGAGCTTAGGCAGCCTGCTCTGAAACCATAGTATGTTGTTGACTCCGACTTGTTTATTCAAGTCTTTAAACACAGATTAAATTTGACTGCTATGCATTTATACCAGAGCTTGATCCTGAAAGGAACACATGGAGAGGATAACTTCCAAGAATCAGTCCAAGAAATTTTCTTTTGACCAGCTTTCAGGGTTAGGTCACACTGTTTCTGTTAGGTGTACTTTAGTCATTAACATCTTCATAAGTTCACTCCAAGTGGCTGAATGCTGCTATCAAATGAAGATCTTGCTTTTGGTCTATTAGACGGTATAATACATGGTATCTTGTATGAGGCAATCTGGGCTATGTAAAAACGTCTTGTTTGGTTTGCTGGGTGCTAAAAGGCTGCTGGTTGATACTGATAATATTTTTCTGAAGAGGCATGCTATCCAGAGATATTAGCCTTTAATTCAATCTTTGCCTTCTGACAGAAAGCTTGGAGTGCAATGCAATGATCATGCAATGGATTAAAAAGATGTTCATGGTAAAAATCATTGTCATGGGATGTTGTGTCAAAGTACCAATTGTTTCAGAAAAGGGATTGATCAAATGCATGGAAGATGAGGCCATCAGGTACAACTGCATATGATGTCTGGATGCAATCTACACCCTAGGGAGTCCCTACAGTGCTGACTGTCAGAGACAGGTAGGACATATTATAAAAATGATCATCCTACAGATGCTTCAGTTCAAGCAGCATTAGTTCAAGATTATTCAGTGAGTCTGTTCTTATGTATCCAAGTGACCAAAGAAGCCATTACAAATCCAGAAGGCTGGAGGGAAAACTAATAGTCTAACAACAAGCAACTTGCCAATTGGTAAGAAAATTAAAATTATCTTGACAGTTCTAATCATCTGTTGCAGCAGTCACTAGTGGAATGTACCTATGAATAGTCACTCAAAGAGGAACACACAGCTCTGAAAATGTAAGCACAACTGAGGAATAATAGAAATACAGAGCTAGAAGGCCGCCAAGACATCATTTACTTTTTCAAAGCAAGTCCTGATAGAATTTTGTCTAAACTAGGCTTAAAAGCCCCTTGTGAAGGACTGGAAGACCATGATAATTCCTCCTGGCTGTAAAGTCTCATTAATCTACTAGACTTCAGAGAACTGCTTTTTCTTTGAAGAAACCAGGCTGGTTAGAACCTTTGATATCTTCATCTTCCAGATGTTTTATTAATTCGGTTTTAATCATCATTTCGTGTTAGGCTTACTGATCCAAGACATCAAGTATTATCATTATGAGCACCATCTGTCACCCCATTCCAGCAAGGAAATTCTTCAGGTTATTTTCTGAAGCTATCTCTTTTTGTGCCAAAAGGAAACATCTAACACACAGAAGGAGTAAAAAAATTAAAACAGGAACGGGGAAGAAGATCACTGCTGCCTGGGCCTGAAGAAGCATTATGAATAAATAGCAAAGAACAGATGACTTAGGAGGGGACTGAGGTCTAATGATCCTGAGGAAGCATAATAAAGTAACAATGAAGAAAGGGCTAGTGAGGGGAAAAGGAAATGCTGACTGAGCAGAAGGAGATCATAGTGAGAAGAGACTGTAAAAGACCTGTCCTCCCAGGATGTTTGGTGTGGGGCTTTAGATCCTCTCACTCCAGATGAAAACAAATTCGATCTTTGGCCCCAGCAGTCACAAGTTTACCTTGCCTTGTAAGGAACAAGGATTCCAACCAAGAGATCTTGGTATGAATAGGCATATTCATAATGTGTTTCTGAACTTCCTCGAAAGACCTGGATGTGAAAAGCAGAAAGTTCTTCTGAATTCAGACCAGTAGGTGTGGGACTATGTAGCCAAAGAAAGTATTTTTTTTTTCTTTTCTTCCTCCAAAATTACTTCCTAAACTCAGACCAGTAGGCGTGGGACTATGTAGCCAAAGAAAGTAATTTTTTTTTCTTTTCTTCCTCCAAAATTACTTCCTAAACACCACCACACAGCAAGTACAGCTTGGCACTCAGACAGGTGCAAATTAACTATGATGGCAATTATAAATACTGTTTGAAATAAAAAATAAGTACATTAATTGCTTAAAAAATATCCAGGCAGCAGAGATTCCCTATCTCCTTTTACATTAGGTAGTGGGAGATAAACGAAAGTATTCACAAAACAGCAGCAATTTCTGACTTCAGAGATCTTGTACTTTTTGTCCAGAAAATTATAGAACTTCAGTAGCTCAATGAATACTATCCTTGAATGGAAGCACTTGAAAAACAGGAATTTCTGGCAAGGAAGCAAACCAAAACTGTTTCGAAGTCCTAAGAAACCATAGTGGCAAGGCTACTAAAGTCTCTTCTGTGCAGCTGCTTCCTTTTTCCCTCTCCATACCACAAGGAAAAGGCTTATTACCTGCACAATGCGCATGTAGGCAGCTCGGTGGACTTCCTGATCCTTCACCACCTTCTTTTTTAAAGTTGCCAAATTCCTCTCAAGATACTCTCGCTGTCTTGTGTACTCCTGCTGCAGATCTGTGTCTACTGCTTCAGTCTGCACCTGAGGGGGCACAGCATGTTGCCTCAGTAATTACACTACCAGAGAAATTCATATGCAAGGAGAAGGCAAAGGCCCTGACTCACCGTATCTGATTGCTGCACATACTTGGTGTAGAGCTCACGGATCCCATCCTTCATTTTTTTTGAATCCTGAATGAAGCCCACACAATTATGAAGATCTGTTTTAAATCGTTTGATGAGAGCTTCCATATTTTGCTTCTGCAAGAATGGTTAAGTACATTCTTATTTGGCTCATCAGAGCACTCTCATCATGTGCAATTTTCTAGAACGAAAGTCTAGTAGAACTGGTGAAAGCTCTCATATAGTTTACTTCCACTTGATTTTTTAAAAATATGTCATTAAAAAAACTGCTGGGGATGTGAGCACTGCATGTCGAACAGCAGTGATAAGTTTTAGCAGTAATATTAATCCAAGATACTTGCATTAGGTAATGTAAGTGCCAGCATCCAGAAGTCTCATCTAAAAACCAGTGGCCTGTTATCATGAATGCCACCCCCCACTGTCCTTTCCCAAACAACCTACATTCTTATTTAGAAGCAACACACAAACAGTTAATGAGAGAAGGCAAGGGACAAAACACATATCAAACACATGCACAACTTGATGATTTCACATCAAGATTGCCTTCTCATTCTCACTTGGTTTCTACTAGGCCCCTCTATCCGATTCCTCAGTCCTGCGCTGCCTGCTAAGCTCCTTCACCTTCACTTTTAGTCCCTGTCCGATGTGCTTGTTGTCAAACATAAGGGGTCCTTGTCTCCTCCATTAATAAGCCCACCCTTCATTTCATCCTACTAATGGCTACATATCATTGTAGGTGGTAGCCTACATGCTGCTCCTGTTTATGCCAAGTGTCCCCAGATTTCAAGCTTGGGCAGGAAAGGGTAGTCAGTTAAGCATTTGCCTCACTGCTCTGTTAAACCTGGGAGAATATGTGTTGATTGAACAAACTGACACCAAAATAACTGGATTTTTTTAACATCAACTCTCTAACCTGGCTTCAGGCTTGGAAGTTTTCTGCCTTTGTCCCCACTGACCAGAGACTCTCCTGGTCCTTGGACACAGTATCTCTGAAGTACCTGTTTGCTCAGATTAATGCTTCTGCAGTGTTCTGTCCCCACAAACTTCATTATGTAGGACCTGCGCAGTGGTTGTACCCCATACCTTCTGCCTCTCTCTGCGCATCTCATGATCAGTCGCCTTTAGTTTCTGTTGCAGTTGTGTGATGTTCAGCTTCAACTGTGTGCTCTCCTTGTGGAATCGTTCCAGCTCCCCCTCCATCTGAAAGGAAGCAGGAGGAGGAAATCAGGACTAAAAGGAGACATGAAAAAACAACACATAACAGGAAAACCAGAGACTGGAAATACAGACTTGAGGGAGTAGATCCCCCCGCAGGTTGAACTACAACAGGAAACAAGTCAATTTTGGAACAACACTGCCCTCTGTCAGAATATACAGAAAACACAAAAATGGATATTCAGCTGCCTTTTGAGCTACAGGTATTTAAGTGATGTGATGACCCTCCATTTCCTTGAGCTGAACTGGAGCTTTACTGTTCCATCTGAATAAAAATGGGTGAGATGGAAATTAACAGTCAATACTGGAAAGAGTAAGTGCAACAATGAGAACAACCTATTACTGAAAAGAAACAAATGCATTGAAAAGCTGTGGCTACGTATGTAGAACACAAGGAAAAAAAGCAATAAGGGTACTACAGCATTTACTGGCATGAGATGGTGACCAGAAGCGAGAACAGAGCTTTCATCATGCTAGTCTGACATACATACAAATTGTTCATTAGTTTGCATTTTGTTTAAAAGGCTTTTGTTCTGGATAAACAGACTTAGGAAAACTAATAGGTAACTGATTAGCTATGTCACCATAGTCCTAATTTGGCTGAGCTAAACATACATCTATGGAGAGATCACAGTAAGTTTCTATCATAAATAAGTTGCCTCAATGAATTTGCTGCAAACTAAGTATGAATACATGAAAATTTTCCACAGACCAGCTGATGGACAGTAATTCATCCATGTACCTAACCACTAAACGGAGTTATGTTTGCATAAATCTGCAACTTTTCTGAGAGAGGAAGTTCACTCTTCCTCCAGATCAGTAAAGGCAGTATCTTGCAAACTCTATATAGTATGTGGAGGGCAACCACATAAGGACGAGATGTATTTTTAAGCAAAACTGATATTACTCAGAGTCTAGAATTAAATACTGAAACAGGAGCTTAAGTAACTGTGTCGATCACTGGTAGCATGTGATAGAAAATTAAATAGCAGCTATTGTGCGTAAGTATTTTTATTAGCTGTAAAGATATTGAATCAGTGCTGTGTAACCTTGAAAGAAGTCAAGGAACAAACAGGGTGGAGTCTTCCATGGGACTTGCCGGGTCATCTTTGTATTCAGACAAAGGGCTTAGTAGCAGAGGCCAAATGACAGTGTTACCTCACAGATCTGCTCCTTCATTGTTTTAACATCATTTTCCCGTGATTCTATTTGCTTCTTAAATTCCTCTATTCTGTAATCCAGTACAAACTTGAACTTTTCCAGCTCCTGATTTTTCTTTTTTAGGTCATATATATGCTTCTCCTGGGAGAAATAGGTACAGAGATCTGAATCAGACACAGCACACTCAAACAGATCCCTAGGACAAGGCACAAATATGGTAGAGGCAAAACCAGCAGTCATAGATCTAGTGGAAGACTGGACTTCAGTCCTACATCTAACACAGATGGGGTGGGAAGGGAGGGGGTAGATAATGCAGAGAGCCATCTACGGATCCCAGAACAGGGGAGAAGAAACTCAACATCCTGAACTTGAGTTCCCCAAGAAAAGCTCAGAATGTCAGGAAAAAAATAAAATCTAAACCTAAAGATCGCAAATACTTTAAGTTAAAACTGAGTTTCCGGTCATGTGATATTACCACAACATGATACTATTAAAATAAATATCTGTATTAAATTAAGAGGGTGACTTTGATCTCAGCCAGTTGTCCAGTTTCTCACCTTGTCCTGGATAGTGTCGGCTCTCTCTTGAATCTCTGTCTTCAGTGCCAAGATGTCCTTCTCCAGTGACTTAATGATGCCTTGCAGCTTCTGCTGTCCCAGTCTCATCTCCTCAATGTCCCTGTTTCGCTCCTTGAGCTCTTTCTGTAAGCTGTTCAACTAGAGAGGCAAACAAGTAAGAACTTAACAGTCTCCAAAAGCTGTGCACAATTTAGCCATCCTACTCTGTAGGATACCTTGTAGATAGTGTGGGATAACGGATATCAAATTAAGATATGATGAAGGAGCATCACATCACTTAATAACCTGTAACTCAAAAGGGGGTTGAATATCCATTTTAGCGTTTTCTGTATATTCTGACAGAATACTCACTGTACTACAAGGAATCAAGGAATTTGCATCCAGAAGCAAGAAGGGTATGGATATTATACCCAAGCATCAGCTTCAAATAACACTCAAGTTATGGAGAATTATTTTAAGGTGATCACTTGTCATACATCTCTAAAGATGTAAAATGTAGACTGGAAAGGTGCCTAGTTCATAGCTCTTGGGTACCCTCAAAATCCCCACCTCAGTACTAAGATCTGTGAAGCCAAGAAGGTTGGAACTAAGGAATGGTGCTGGTCAAACTGTGAGGACCCATGAAGAAATTCGTGGTGTCTAAAAGACAATGGAACTGAAGACAGTGATACCATGATAACAGAGGGTATGAAGGATGAGAACCTCTGTCTCCAGATAGACACTGAAGAAATGGAAACGAAAAAATGTCCCTCTAACATCCTTAGGTAAATGTAATACCCAGCCAGTAAAAGACCTAAAAGGTTTTATGCCTCCTTAAAAATCCTAGGAGTAAAACCAATAAAAATGATGATGATGCATACAAAACACAAAGTGTTTATTGCATCGAATGAAGCAGTAGAAGTATTTTTCTAACAAAGCGACGCATTAGATCTTGGAAAAATGAAAAGGTTCATTTCTTTCCCATCATAGGTTGAACAATATTATTATTTATAATTTTAAACTATGCAAGATAAAAGAAAGTGTACTAATAAAAACACACCTCCTCTATCATCTATCTATAATCATATCAGCAATACAATCAGCACACAGCTTCTTCTTCTGCCCAAATATTCTGAAACATTCAAACTGATATAAGAAGGGGCTACTGTTTTCATATGAAATGCCACATATTTACAGACTAAATTAGCAGACTAAATTGACGTGCCATTAATCACATTCAATCCTCAGCTATAGGTCTTCATGTGCAGGTGTGATCCTATCACAGAATAACAGATACCCTTTTATTCATGACTCCTGTTTCTCCTTTCAATTGCAGGTTTGATTCCTTTTCTTCCAAGAGCTGTCTCTCATATTTGATTTTGATTTCCAGGATTTCTCGGTCTTCATCTTCTTCAATTTGTTTCTTAATTTCTTCATGTGCTTTAAGCTGCTGCCTCATATCCTCCTCTGCCTGCAGTTAAGGAAAGCAAACATTAGAGAAGACAACAGTAAGAGACCAATAAAGAGGAGAATTCTTTATTTGTAACTGTTTCTTGTGGGAGGATGTATATTTAGTGGACTCTGCAACTGCAGCAATATCATTTTAGATAACTTCTTAGGGGATTAAAGTAACTTTAAAAACTGTTAAGGAAACATAAAAAATTATTCTTAAAAAAAAAATTCTTCTTAAGGCTTGGATGCTTCAAGTTCGGAACGTGGCCCAAATACTAACATCAGCAAACTTCTTCTGGCAGCAGCAAATGCAAACATGAGTAACACTTGAGAAAATATTTTAAAATTGCTGTTTCTGATGCATTAGGACCAATAAGCACTCAGGTTTGCATCAGTGTCTGTATGCCTCTCTTCTCACATTCATTCCTCACATTCTTTCCAAATTGGTATTGCAACATAGGGCTGCAAACAGCAATGTTGATAGAATGTATTGACTTTAGATATATAAGCATCAGTTATCTGGCTGCCCTTTGTCAAGCCAAGTCTTTGACCTCAATGTGCAGGAGTTTTTGAAGTACTCAGGATATTTCCCTTTGTCCCCCAAAATTATGCAGGCAGGAACCTCAGGGACTCAGGAATGGAATTCACCATTTTAGAAATGTTATCTCTTCACTAGAACAAGATGATTGACTCCTTCTTTCTTCAATTACAGTAAAGGTATCATCTAACCCACATTAATAAACAGGAATTCTTGGATCTAGGAGAAAGAGAGGCGAAGCTGAGAATGCCCAAGGATATTAATCTTAGCACGTTACTTACTCAAGGTATGAAGCCCAGAAAAGTTGGTAACTGAGCTGGGTTTTCCTCATTACTATTCTACCTGTTAACATATTTCCCCAACATTACAGGCAGATTAGGATTTGCATGGAGGGAGCCAACCTCTCCTCTCCTAGGAAACATTTCATCACAGTTGGAGATAAATTTAGTCAATAATTCAAACTGCAAATCAAGTTTCCTACCTCTTCCAGCAGAACAGATTTCTCATGAAGTTTTTCCTCATAACGTTCTGTTAGCTCCTTCACAGCTCTGCTTTTGCTTTCCTCCAAATTGTGCAATTGTTTCTCATATTCATCCTGCATCCTCTGAGATTTCACTTGCAGCTCCTGGTATTTCTCATTTTCCATTAAGAGTTTCTGATTACTGTCAGATTCTGGTAATAGGAAACATACGGAATGGCTAAAACTAATAGAAAAGAGAGGTGTATCCTGTCCTACAGTCATCAATGTCTTATTCTCTACTGTGTTGTCGGCAGCTGGTTGCAGTAAGTTACGCTAGAAGCACTTAATTGCTTTATTCATCAGGGATTTTAGACTCTGTGGCCATACAAAATTTTACATCAGAAAACCATCTCTTGAGTTTCCTGCTCTTCCTTTTACTTACCACTTTACTACTAATGTCTGTTCCAAAGCTATTATTCACCTTTCTCAGTTGTGTCTCTGAATATTCTGCTATATCCCTGCTTGCTGCATTGGGACAGAACGTTGTTCTGTTCCAGCTTGAACAAGTCTAAAACCTACACCAAAATCTCCTACTCTGCCATTACAACAAATTAATAACAGCTAATTCAGGCATTCCCTTGAGATGACAACCATGACAGAGCTGTGTAAGTACAACTGTTACAGAGCATGAGTAGACAATAGACTGACTCATTTATGAGTCGACTTGCTTTTTGGTACTAATTTGCAGTATTTCTGTCTTATCTTGATTACAAATCGGGGGTCCAGGTATTTCCATGTTGTGTGCATCGTACATTAGCCTCCTTGCTGAACTGTCTGACTTCACTATTCTTGCACAGTGAGCTATAAGATAAATGAAGAAATTACTAATCTCAAACCCCAAACATCTAAGATACGGTGCCCATGTGCATGTTCTCATCATGATCATGTGTGTGGTGCAGTTTAGACAAACATTTGATCTGCAATACATATATGACATACATGCATTTTTCCTTGTACTTGTACTCTAGTAATCCCTCCCTGTCACATTACTTGCTATGAATCTAATGCACTTCCTCCAGGTTCTAGTTACAAACACTTGTTATAGTCTAACCTAGCTGTTGCACCTCCCTGGCCTGTTTATTCATCAGCTCAGACAGTTGAAACTGGTGTTGTAGCTCTTGTTTTTCTTTCTCTGCCTGTAAAATCTGGGGAAAAAAATAAGAAAAATACATTTTAATTTGAAACTAGGCGAAGCAGTGTTCAAATTGTTTTTGCTCTTGCCCATGTTGGGGAACACATACACAACAGAATTTATGTTTGAAGTCTCTCACCAAAATTCAGATGCCATGTGTCACTAAGCCAAGTTTTCTGAGATTAGTTTTTTATGATGTCACAAAACTATGGAAAGCTAAGGGAAAGTAGAAAACGGAGTTCATATAACACAGGGTACTATATAATCCTAATCTAACATGAAAAGTTTGTGAGCTACAAAAGCCTCCACTTCTTTGTGTGTGCCTGCTTGAGGAGAATTTCCAGTTCCACAACTTGTTGTCCAGATATTAAAGTTCAAGCTGCTTCCTGTCCCACTTGAAGCAACCTTGAGGTCCTAAAACACTGACATTTGCATAGAATGACATAAACCTAAACAAAAGTGAGTTTTGAATGCCATCTGCTTGGAATGTCCGACTACCAGTACAAATGACTTACTCTTATAAAAAAGCACAAAGAACTGGACAAGAAAATGGGTGAGAAACTTCCCAGAAAAGTTGGGAATTGTACCATAGGTACAATTTTTTCACTTTCTTCTCATAATAACTGTATGGGTCTTGCATAAGCAGAAATACTCCATTTGCCTGCTGGACACAAGAACTAGAAAGGTTAGCCCCAAGCCTGTCCAAATCTGTCATTCAGTTTAATCTTAACACGTACTGATATTCAGACAGAAAGTACAACTTGCCTGCTAAAAAACTGTTATTCACCTTCAAAGGCATTTCCTTGCAAGCCTATAATCAACAAGCCGAAAGAAGTTTCAGTGTAGCCGAGGTTATTATAGCTCTATAGCCAAGCACCACCTATGAAAAGACCTGAAGAACCGCAGAAGAAAACACAGGTAGAGGAATCTATAAGAAGTGAAATGGCTTTCTTGTAAAAGGTCAAGCTGTACAAAAATGAGGAAAAATAGAAAGGTTAAAACTCAGGTTACTTAAATGGAAAAACCACAATGAGAAAACCAAAGAGCCTGAGGAACTACTTGAAGAAAACATTAAAATGAATAATTAAACTTCCTCAAAAAATCAAAATCAGAAACCTGCCAGAACATTTGTAGGACCAAAAGACAAGAAAGGTATAAAAGGAGCACTTGCAAACGACAAGACCATAAAATAATAAAACTAGTAAGTAACTTGGCAAGCTTTCATAGTGGAATCCTTCTTTATGTGGAGTCAAACTGAAATACTGCTTGAAGGGACTATGTGCAACTCAGCAAAATAAGCAGTAGCAAATCACCAGGACAGGACAATATTCATCCAAAAGCTCAAAAAGAACACGAGGTTGACAGAGTTGAATCATGTGATATGTAATCTCTCACTTCAAGCCATCTTACTGCCAGAGAAATTGCTATTGGATCACTTGCCTTCTGAAAGGCTCCAGAAATATAGCAAATTACAGGTCAGAAATCTGGTGTGTGCACCAGACAGATGGACAGAATAGCATTAACAGGCACAGAAAAATAAGATACTGGGAAGAATTATCAGGGCTTTTGCCTTTCAGTGAAGTCCTGCTTCGTGATCACAGAGAAATCAATAAACACATGAACAGAAGAAATCCAGGGAATATATTTTACTTCTATTTTCAAAAAGCATACAAGAAACCTCAGGAGACATTCTTAAAAAAGCTAAGCAGCCAGGGCATAAAGAAGACAGCATTAAGAAGAATAATAATTGTTGGATCCTGCAGCAGCTGCAACCTTATACGTGACGGATCTTTTAAGGCATGGTCCCATTTCTACTCAAGGGTGATATACGTTACCAATCCTTGGTCTCAGGCAGCATTTATTGCTGGAACTGTTCTTCTGTGAAGATACTTATAGGCCAGGAGAACTCTGTATCCCCTTGTACTTACAAGAGACTTGACTCAAAGGTAGCTTCATGCTTTACAAATACCAAGAACATCTTTATTGGAAAGGAATGCTTCACTTTTCAGATGCTTTACGGCATTCATACATATATAATGCAAGCTTGAATTCAACTCTTCAGTGAAAGATTTCTTGGTATTTGGTTCTGCAATATGAATCATACCTGGTATTTGCTTTTAAGGGAGCCTATTTCCTGAGTGAAATTCTCTTCTAATTCCTTTATTTTTTCATTACAGTACATGTCCTTGAGACGTAGCTGGTAATCATTTTCTGTCTGTAGCTCTTTCACACGAATCTGCAGGTCTAGCATTGCCTGACTCTGTTAGAACATGGATGAGAATTAACAGAGAGATTATTTGCCATTAGCAACAACTTGTTAAGGATGTTTTATTTATATGCGCAAATTTATGAGAGACAGCCTTTGCAGAGAATTTTCAGACAGACAGACCAAGAAGAAGTTCCAGAAATAAGGTTCCTTTGTTATCTTCCAAGACAGTTTACAGAAATGCAGCTCCTGACTTCTCTACTCCATTAAAACTGCTTTCAAGAGATTGGGGAAAGTATTAGAGAAAAGTCTAAACTTTTCTCCTCACTCACTGTTCATACAATGCAGTTTGCATGTTAACAAGCAGCTGCAGCCACTTGCTGTAACCTTTTTTTATGATGAAAGCCATGCAAGCCCTCTTAAACAGAAGGCCATATAGGAACAGCTAGTCACAAACATCATGCAAATGTAATTCATAAGCTGTACACTAGGAATCCTATGGGTCATATTCACAAGTTGCTCCTCCTACCTTCTCTTCTATATCTGATCTCATGATCAGCACTTCCTCAGCATACTCAACTTCCTTTTCCCATTTCAGTATCCCACCTCCTTTATCATATACTTTCCAGATAAATATAGAGCCATCTTCTGAGGCAGTCAGCAGAAATAGGTCATCATTTGTTACGGACATCTTAGAAGGAAGAAACAACAAAATAATAGTAGAGACAAGGAAGAACGGAGATACAGTTTGATTTTATACCAAATTTTTCTCCCCACCCACGTAGTCCCTGTCATTTCTACCACAGAAAGTCAACAGTGGAAATATTAACATAGCCCCATTACCAACATTTTGATTATGTCTTCTACTCCTGCTCCACCCTGGTGCAGACAACAGGGGGAGTGAAAGAAAAGAACACGTGAAGACACTGGATCTGCTTCTGCTCTCAAAGCTGTAGGAAGATTTTTTAAAACCTGACACAGAAAAGGCCTTCTAGATAGTTATAGCACAGACAGGCAATTTATATGACAATTCCAAAGGTGTCTAGCTTTTTTCTTTGAGAAGTTGTTTGAGCAACAGATGGCTAAATGTTTTCTTTTGAATCTGCAAATAAGCCCACCAAGATCTACTAATAACTGCTGTCATCTCCTCCAGACCTCCTGTGACTGCGTGGCCTGGCATAGAGTACCTGGGAGCTGACACAGCTTACGAGCGAGGTGAAAGTAGAGTTCCAATAACTGAAGTTCATAGCTTAATGTCGGACTGTGCAGCTCTAAGTCAAGGTGCTGTATTTGACAGTGATACTTAAAATGCCAAAATTACGAACAGTTTTAACAAGACAGAACATGTGGCTGCCTGGAGAAAGTGCACTGAAACGTTCCGTGGTGCAGGCTCTACTCACCATATCCCCACTTTTCAGATGCTGTTCATTAGCCTTTTAGAAATACACGCTGGTTAGCAGACCAGTACTGCAAATCTCTTCTGCTCTTTACCCTGGCAGCAAGTTGCTTAATACATTTATCTCATTCCTCCTTCCATTCGCACAAGAGGTTTTCAAGTCTGCATAACTTTACCTTCCTCTTTCCAGAAAGAGCTATATCTAAGTTCTCCATCAGGGATATGCCATGTTACGTATCCTGGTGCAAGCCACTTTTTAGCCAACAACAGCTTATCCAGCGACATCTGTTTCTAGAAACAGGACTTCTATGAATGCTGTAATATTAATTCTCCACTTGCAGGCTCAACCTTAGTTTTAACATATTATGCTACGAAATGGGAAGGAGAATCAGTGCTAAAGGAGACATGAAGCTGGTATCGCAGGGAAAAGAAAGTAATCTATGTTACCTTTGTAACAGCACCTGCATGGGCCTGATACTCGTTGAAATCCTTCGTCAAAGGTAATGGGTATTTCATAGCTCGAATTGTTCCCAGAGATGTACCAACAAATACCATGTGCCCAGAATGAGAAACAGCTACTGCAGTATAAACAACACCATAAGCAGGCACTTCATGCTGGATCTAAAAAATAAAAACAAAACCACCCCCCCACCCCAAACCCTCACATTACATTAAGTTTTCCAATACTATTTGATTACTTACAGCATGAGCAATTGTCATACCTCTGCCTGCAGCAAATAATGCAGTTAAAAGAATCTACATGCCTATAGGAGTAAAGCCATGAACAATAATTAGTATTAAGCTTTACAGAGATGCACTCTTAAAATTTCAAGCGAAGTTCCACAAGTTGATCAATTCTGAAAAATGTAATGGTTATCACATACAATTTACTACTTTTCTGGAAAAAAAAAAATGAACGTAGCCTACAGTGGTAGATGCAATACACTCGTATTTCAGCAAAACAGTTGATACAATATTGCCAAGTTAGTTTGTTAGCTGGATTAGAAGATTTCTAGGTAAATCCAAGTCAAGTTATAAAAATATAAAACTACAAGAAAATCTCAGGTTTCATGGTAAAGGACATAAGAACACAAGAAAAGTGTCAGTAAATATCGCAGCTATCAAAACCAGACTGATTCCTACTTACCAAATGGATGATAAGGAAACCAAAGCACTAGTACCCTCCCCAGAGAACTTAGCAAAATCCCAGAGTGCTTGTTAGCTCACCGAAGACTCTGAAATTTCTTTGAGAGTTTGGTCAGATCCAACAGCAAAGATGATTTTGGCATCAGAAGACAGGGCAATGCTGCTGTAGATGCAGGACTTGAGCACACACTCTGACTCTCTTTTACCTGTCAACAAGTTCCACTCATACACAGCACCATGTGTGTCACAGGAGACAAACTTAGCATCATCTGCACTCCATTTAACTGCATGTATCTGGCAAAAGCAAAACACACCAAGGAGCCCGATGTGTAAGTTACAGACATACAGCATGGAGTCATTTTACTGGTAAATCCATGACAACTTCGGAATCGTACTTCTAAGTCTTACTTAAAAACTCCTAGATGTTTCTCAACTAATTCCATCTTAGCATTAAAAAAACAAATCAGTAAGAATTACTTTATGAACACACTGTCAGGAAAAAGCTCTTTTTAATAATTAGTATATTTTATTTTTATAATTTATTACTGGGATATTTTTCCTGGTTCAGCTTCCTGCCAATCATTTGCCTTCAATTTAAGGACAGACTCTTTAGATGTTTCTAGTGCATGCATACATGGACTTCTGACCAAAGAAAACTGACTTTTGTATTTCTATTTTTAATTTTTGAGCCCATTTCTGATCCAAAATTGTACTTTACCTTTTCAAAATGCATCTTACCAACTAGTTCATACTTTAATGAGTTGTATCATATAGGATTTGTTTACAAACCTTCCCACTATGTCCTTTCAGGTTATTAATATTCTCAAAGGTGATGCTGGAATAAATTTGAATCACATTTCCATTAATTGCAGCAAAAAGATGGCCTCCATTACTGAATGAGCACTACAAAAAGAACACAACCACCCATTACTGTAGATGCAGTGAATAAAAAATTCATACATTGAATTCCAATGACATCATCTAATATCAGAATGTTACACAAAAAGAAAACTCCATGGCATAATTAGCCTCTTACTGCTTTCTTAATTGGTGCTTTCCCCTGTAAAATTCAGTCCTTGAGTACTTCTGAGTGAACTACCCCTTCTGCTGCTTCCTAGGTCCACAGTTATGTATCAGCCTCCAGGCTTATTTTCCAATAGTCGGAATCCTTTTCTCTATGCTTTGATATCCTAAATCCTACTAGGATCTATTGGAGAGGTTTCTACCTTCTGTCGTGTTCTTCACCACTCTGCTCCTTATAACTCCCCAATTTCATTTTCGCAATACTCCTTACCTCTCTACAGTTTCTCACAGCAAACTCCTTGAAAACATGCATGTCCTCATACAGTAGACTTATAAATCGTAGTTTGTCAGAAAACCCAACCAAACAGAAAAGGCCAGTGGGATGAAGTGATACTGTGTATGCTTCCTCCCAATATTCCTTATACAGCTCCAAAGTGCTGAAAGAGAAAACCATTGCACAGTATGGAACAGTACAAACTCCGTATGCATGCCTGACAGGACAATATCTGGCCTGGGAGGGAGACCTGCAGCTACAATCTGACTCTGCCTTGTCCTTGAGGAAATGTGCTGTCATTCAGTTAAGTAATGATCACACAGATATTACAGGAAGAAAGTTCAGCAAATCTGAACTTTCTGGTTCACAGAGAAGGTGTAGAAGGTGCAAGAGCAAATCCTTGTTTACTGTAATATAACAAAGAAGGTAAACGAACCGCTGATTGCAAACCTATACCAACATCTCTTCTGAGATTTGTTTTTTCCCCCCTCTCCCTCCATAGAACCTTAAAAGCTGGAGTCATTTTGCTTAAGAACTATGGCTACGAAGCAGGAGATGGGACAACAGTATCTTAAGACAAAGCTGAATGAAACATTACTGAAGATTTTTTTTTCCAAAACACATGGGAAGTCTGACACAAAAATGGCTTAATAGAAAAGCTTTGGGATTCTTTTGGCACTGGTTTTAAAGGCACTGCATATTCACACTCCCCAAATCATGTCAGTAAGACCATTTACATCCCACACCACACAAGAATTTTACCAGAACAACACTCTCATTCATATGAGATTGCCGCTGTTGCCTGCTAAATACAATATACAAAAAAGCAAGAGGTAATAACAAACACAAACAACTCTTTACTTTGTCTTGTAATTCCAGATGCGGACAGATCTATCCAGGGAACAAGTAGCAAGAATGGGTTTCCAAGTACAGATGTCCAGACCAGTGATTGAAGCAGAATGCAATGGGAAATTCAGATACACAAAATAAGCTGCCTTCTCCTGAGAAGCAATGAGAACATAAAAAAAATCACAAATATTCCACTGCAGGCAGTAAGTCAGGTAATAAATCTATCATATCTCTTTGCATACAGTAATCAAATCAATTTGAGGAAACCACTTAATCCTTTCACTGCACCAGTCTGAACATAACAATGTTAGAATCAGTTTTAACTTTATAATTCATAATAAAGAAAAGTGATGCAGGGAAAATGTAGGCTTCATAGTTCTCATACACTTGTGAGAGCAGAACATAATTGTAGGTGTCCAAAGACATGCAAGTTAGATAAATAAATAAAAATGGACCTGCACGAATTCAGTTAAGACCTTCTGGTCAGACAGATATTTAAAAATAATCAAGTGCTGAGTGATAAGCAACTTAACCAGGATGTTTAGCTATTACATGTTGGAAGTGAAGCACCAATAAAATTTTAGGCTGCATGCAGAAAAAGGACCCGTAACAACAAAACCCCTTCCTGTAAAGATCTTTCCATACGCCTGTATGCAGGTTAGGTATTTCATGATAATACATTTACCTCTTGTCTTTGTATTATTTCATTCCTTCAGAGCAGGGAATGTTTTTCATTATGTTTATCCTTCACAAAGAGGTTTCACTTCTAACTAGGACTTCAACAACTATTATTTTAGAGTAACGTGAGATTCCCATGGCTGTTTCAGCTTTATTGTTGCATTAAAGTTTCTGCATATGACAGTAGAGCATAAACTACTACAGTTATGTTTAAAATCTCTCCATTAAAGCCTTACTTAAGTGGTTCAACAGTGACACACGCCCTTAAACGGCCTTAACAGTGTCCTCTATAATTCTGCTGAATAACATCAGGTATCCATATGGAGGGATGCTTGAGCAAGGGGCTACTGAAATACAGCTCTCAGAGAAGCATGCAGAGCACTTCATATCATGAGTTTTAAGGGTTCAGATACTATCTGATGGATTTTATGAGAATGCATCATAGAACATGACACTGAATAGCCTGTGCCACTACAACACAACCCTTACTGGACATGATGGCTGTGGAATGTAATAAAATTGCACTCACCTTCATAAGATCAGGGGAGAGCATAGTAAACATGTAAAGCTGATTTTTATTTGTGTTAACGACCATCATTTCCTCAGAGGGGCTGAAGCATATACATATAATGTCCTGTCTGCCTGACTGTTTTGGCTCACTGCTGAACAGGTCCTGAGGAAGCTGCACAAGAAATGCATCCCATGGGATATTCCAGGTCTCCATGTTTTATTGGTAGGCATGCACACATACACAAACTTTTGCTGTAATGCTACTCTAATAAGCATATACATAATAACAGTAAGACAACTTGGATATTTAATAGTACATAGGTACTGCAAGGCAGGGAATAGGGGACAAGATAACCTAACTATCTCTAGCATTACAGCTGAAAAAAGTATCAGAGGACATTTCAGCAGTAATCTTAAGTACTGCATTAAACAAAAATGAAAATGGTAGCAGAAAAACATCAGAAAAAAACCCTATCAAGTGTCAGAATGAAAACTGCCTGAAAAACTGCCTTAATCTCAGAATAACAGTTCTTTGCAGTGTATCATTCAGGTTGATAATGGTCTTATTACAGGGTCTCGTGCATAGGGAAGATCTGACCTTTTAGGTCCAGAGTATGAAGGATTGAACAGGTCATCAGAGTTAAATGTTCTTATCCAGAAACTGCAGTAAGTCAATGCATACAGCTCGCTATAAAACAGTTAGAAATCTTACTAGATTAATTAAGAGTAAGAGTGCACAAGCCGCATGACAGCTATAATAAATATCTGAGGGGAGAAAAGCTTTGCCTTGAAAAAAACCAAGTAGCCTAGTTCTTCAAAACTGATGTACACTACTTCTTAGCTCCAAAAGTCTCCATAAATACAAGTTTCTTAAAGGTTTCCTGAAGTTTAGCAGCCTCAAAGCACATTTTACATGTGGGAACATGCAGAGTTACCTTGCAAAATAACATCTGTCACTGACTTTCAGTGTGACCTCTGGCAACTCCCTTCCTTTCAACATCACCAGGACAGTTAGCTAATGCTTACAATGTAATTTAGAGATGTGCTAAGAATTATTATTAATAACTGAATCGGAAGCACCTCCACTGACCCCAAACAGGCCTCTGCTGCATAATAGCTTGGAAAAGCTTTTTTCTCCCTACCCAGATTTCTTGTCTCTCTTTGTAGACTTCCTTTTCCTTGGTCTTCTCAAACAGAAGAACAACTCCTGGGCTAGATGAACATGCAAAGCCTTTGGAATAAGCTGCAACTGCAGATATTTGAGGCAAAGAATCCTGTTGTGAACCATTATCTTCAGAGGCCAGTCCACAAGAGACATCAGAAGAACTGCAAGCAGGAAATGCACAAAGACTTAAGAATAAAGGACAAACCAAAAAAATGTTTATCAGCAGCATCATAATATTATAACCCATTCATAAACTGGACAAGAAGGAAATAAGTGAATTGCTTGCAACTAATCTGCATGCACAAGCATGAAACTATTAGTAATAATATTTAACACATATTTACCTCTCATATTCTTTTGTTGTTGCATCTTCTAGTTCCCTGGGTGGTTTTTTGTACTCTACACTTGTCTCCCAGTGCAGCTCTCCAGTTTCAAACAAGATAAGTTTGCCTGTGTCAGTGCCACATATAACTTCCTCCTTGGACAGCCAGGCATGGCACAAGTAGTTTTGTGGCTCTCCCTTTTGTAAATTCATCTGCTTCAAAGTTCCTTCACTGTACTTAAAAAGTTTAAAAAAGCCATTTCCAGTGATACAAACCTGTGCATTGTCTTGAGGACTAAAGCTCACCTACCGAACAAAAGAGAGAGAAATTATTTTACACAACTATGTTCACAAATAAGCAAATATTATACCTGTTCTGAAGACTTTCAATACCAGATACAGGAAAACAAACAAGGGAAGAAGGTTCATAGCAATATATAGGAATACAGAAGAGACTAAGAACTACGTATTGCAGTTTTACCCCTTTCAAAACTGTGTCTGTCAATTTTACACGATGCTACAAATACATTAACTCTATTAAGCTAAGACGCTATCTGAGTCACAGTGCAATACCAAAGAGACAGTTGTCTCTGCCCTTCAGTATTAAATGACAAAAGTAAGGCCAAAATACATCTTTACTGCTGATTAGCAAGTTTTCCAGGTAGCAAGCTTCCTGAAAAGTGGGACCATTCATTCTTAAAAGCCAGGAATAAATTCTGTATTTCTGTATTTCAGGCAAACCTTGCCCATTATGTGTATTAATTCACATAATTAGGTGTTTATTGGTGAAAACAGTGGAATAGCCATCTCAATACCCAACATGAAGGATAGCAGGGGTAGTTAGACCTCATTTTTCATGCTTAATGGGACTTTAAACAGCAGTTGTCTTTACAGTCATTCTCCTCTCTTTAGGAATTGAGCTCATGAAGTCAGTAGTTCACCCAACCTCTGCTTGTAGCTGTACCCCAGAAAAAATGGCAGCTAGGGTCCAACCAACCCATGTACTGAAAGCCTCTTACCTCCCTGCAAGAAAGATACTAAAAAAGGGCACCCAAAGCAGGATGCAGGAATTGTTTGAGTGCCATCAGCCTGCTCCTAGCCACTCTTCCTGGGCTACTCCTCTGATCTGCACATAGAACAGACTGCAGGAAGGAAAAGGTGCACGAGCATGCTGAGAGCTTCCAAGATGTGTGTTACACCTACTGAGCACAGCCAATATATTTAATGGGTGTTTCTGCAGGGAGACAAGGGACACATTGCACATGCACTGGTCAACTGAATTGGCCACATACCATAGCTCTCATATGATGTAAGAGAATCTCATGTGACATGGACATGAGAATGTCCATAATGGCTCAGAGCAAAAATTCATTCAGCCCGGTGTCCTATTGCAGCTGATGCCAAGAACAGCCACAGAAACTGTACATAATCTACAGTGCAGAGCTCTCTCCTCACTCTCTTGCCCTGGATAGAAGCCATGTGGCCACAGGAAAACGAACCTGTCCCCATATCCTGCAGACTGAACTCACACGCCACCTGGCACCCAGTACTTGTTGAACTATGTTTGATCCTTTTATCCGCCTTCTTGAAATAGTGCAATAGGCTCCCAAAGATCCAGTCATTTGTGAATCAAAATGTTAAAAATGAGCCGCGGAGGTGCTGGCCCAGCTCAGTTTTGGAGGCAGGCGTGTGCAGCCCCGTACCCGAATGGGCCTGGGGCTGGCATGGTGGGCGTGGAGCCCATGAGGGCCGCGGCCGTTACCTGGCAGATGCCGCTGCCCGGGGCCTCGACGCGGACCGCCGCCATCAGCCGCTGTTTCTCCCAGAGCCAGTAGGTGAGGTGCCCCTCGGGGGGGGCCGTGGCGGCCGCCAGGTACCGGCAGTCGGGGGAGAAGGCCAGGGACACCGCCTCCCGCGCCAGCAGCTCGGCGGAGGCCAGCGTCCTCCGCCGCCGCGCCGGCACCGACGACAGCTCGTAGACCGTCAGGGACGGCTGCTCCGCCACCGTCTCCGAGACGGCCAGGTACCGCCGGTTGGGGCTGACGGCCAGCGCCTGCACGCCGCGGCTCTTCTCGGTGCCTGCGGGGAGGAGAGGGGTCAGGGCAGGGCAGGCCGGGCCGGGCCGGGCCGGGCCGAGCCGGGGCCGGGGTCGGGGTCGGGGCCGGGGCCGGGCCACCTGGGATGAACTTGTGCCATTTCTGCTCGAGGTGGAGCCGGAGGCAGCCCGCCCCCGCCGCGTGCAGCACGACCTGGTCCTCCACGAAGCAGACGCCGCCGGCGACCCGCGGCCGGCAGCCGAAGACGGCCACGGGCTGCGCCACCACCGCCGACATGCTGCCGCCGCTGCTGCCGTCGCCGTGGCAACCGCGGCCCCGGCCCCGCCGGAAGCGGCGGCGGGGGCACGCGCACGCGGCCGGAAGCGGCGGCAGCAGCATGGCGCGGCGCGGATCGTTCTCCGAGTCTGGCTCGGAGGACTCCTCTCTCTCGGACTCAGAGGTGAGCCCGTGGCCGCGGTGGCGGGGCCGGGGCGCGGGCCCGGCGGTGTAGGCCTCCCCCGGCAGCCGCGGGGCAGGGCCGCCCGCTGCCCCCCGCCGGCGGCGGGGCCTGACCGTGCCCCTCTCCACAGCTCCAGGAGGCCTTCTCGAGGGGCGCGCTGAAGCCGGGGCTCAACGTGGTGCTGGAGGAGCGGCCGAAGCGGCGCAACGACGCGGTGAGCGGGGCCTTCTCGGGGCAGGGCGGAAACCCCGGGCCGGGGCCCGCGTCCCCTAGCGCCGGGTGCGGGACAGAGCAGCCCCCGCGGGGGCTGGGGCCGCGGGTGTCGGGGCAGGGCAGGCCTCCGGGGTTCCTGCACTGCTGTGGTGATTTGGGGTATCGCCCAGCGGCCTTGGAGGAGCAGCCCACGGTGTGACCTGGGTATTCAGCCGGGCCGGCCTTGGGGAGGTGGTTCTGTGCGGTGGTGTGCAGGGCTGTGCTTCTTTCACAGGACGGCCTGAAGCAGTGCTTGTCCGAATTCAAGCAGCAGCTAGCTTGGGTGGAAAGGCTGGATGTGACTTCGGGCCAGGTCGTGGATCCCGTCTCAAAGAGTGCTTCTAACAATGATGCTGTTGACCCTGAGAATGATTTCCAGAGAGAGATGAACTTGTAAGTGTCAGAAACGGAGATTTCTTGTAGGGTCTTGGCATACTGCTGTGTGCTTGGAGTCATGCAGGTGTGCTGCAGACTGCCACACTGGCTGTCACCGGTATCATGTCACTCATGGGCCGTGTATTTTACATTTGATGGCTCTGAATGCTTTCCAAAATAACTACAAATTAATGCTAGTATATTTAACTTGTCTTGTGACTGGAAATTTCCCTCCTTGCAGCAGACTTCCATCCTTTGCTGAAAAGTTTATTTAAAAAGTTCCTTGGTTGCAGCACTATGGCTTTAACACAGGATACGGATTTTTCTTTGTGGATTTGTTTTGGTGTTATTACAGTTCTCTTGTTTTGCCTTGCCTTTTATAATCCAACACATAAAACTGTAACTGGAAACTAGATAAATGTATGTGTGCAAGATATGTGTGTTAATATTGTACTGGCACCTAAATTGCTTTTAGTAGCACTGAATGCTGTAGGGCACAAATGTTGATGTAATTCTAGATCAATGCTTGTTAGATCCCAGTACCAGCTAGCTTATGTGAGCAGAGTTTCTGTCGGTGCTGTGAGGTGCCTGATACCCAATGACAGAGCTGGTGCTGTGCTGTCTCCCTAGTTACCGGCAGGCTCAGGCAGCGGTCCTGGAAGCCCTACCTAGGTTGCGTAAGCTCCAAGTTCCTACTAGAAGGCCAGATGATTACTTTGCAGAGATGGCCAAATCAGACCAACAGATGCAGAAGGTACGTGCAGTGAATAATGGCTTTCTTTCCTGTGTTATGTGTTGGTTCTAGCCTGTGTTAGGGATTAACTTTGAGGTGTGATTTGTGAATACTTACCTTCATCTCTTTGACAAATGCCTGTGACAATGTTTGTGTTTGAAATTTTGTTTGTGGCAGGAAATTTCTTACTGTTTAGGTATTTCAGTGCAATGTAGGGATTTCATAACAGGTTGGAACATAAAGTAGAAAAGCATGATTTATATTCTGTCCTGAATGTATTTAATATTAAAAATGGAGACTTTTTCTCCACATGTGTGACAGTGGTTGTAAAATTGTCTGTGTTTATGCTCCTTGGCCTAAGTCAACTGTGGCATTAACGTGATCCTTTTTCCCTATTTGTGTGTTTTGGTTCTCTGTGATTTTAAACTGTGTGTTATTGAATTAATCTATCATGGGTAGTAAGTCAGATTTGTGTAGGAAATAAGAATTTAGCGAACTTGCTTCTCGATTGTGGTCTTTGTTCAAAATGGAGCCCTAATTTTTGTTTTAGTTTTGGCAAAAAGACTACATTGTATAAGTTAAACAAGCATGAGCTGGAGTCTAATTTGGAGGTTCATATATGACTTAGTCACTGTTTTGATGGCTGATAGAATCTTCCTAGAGAAGATGAAGATTAATAATTAGCTTGTGCTGAAGCTTAAGTCAATTCTGCACATTACTGTTACCTTCTTTTGCTGGCTTCTGTTTGAAGAACAGAGTTTTTAGCTCCTAGTGGAGTCACAGACTGAATCCAGAAGATCTGTGTTGAAATCTTTGTAATCCCTTGTAATGCGGCATCCTTATAGAAATGTTTGTGAACAAGGAGGGAACGAAAAGATGTTTTCTATGGCATGGAAGGGTTGTTGACTCTTCTTCAGTGCTTTACTTTTAATAATGACAAGAAAGGAACTATCAAGTCTTCTACATACACCTGAGTAGACTGACAAGATATGACAAGATACTCTTGTTTAGCTGTTATAATTAGAGCCCATTATAAGGCTTTGTCTTGTCTCTGTGTGAGTTTTGTCTTTTTAACCAGATTTTGGCTACAGATCAGTTCAGGAGTTTCTGTAATAACTGTTCCAGCCTTGAGTTGAAAGAACATTATGCCTTATAAAGCATTATTTGATTGAGAGATGTTTTCTTTTTTACACTCATTGATAGTTCACATAATTATTGATTTCAAGACTGCACAGCAACCATAAAATTATTGTATTTTCTTTTGCATTACTGATAAATTTTGTTTTTTCTATTCCCTAATAAGATTCGACAGAAGCTTAAGAGTAAACAGGAAGCAATGGAGAGGTCTGAGAAAGCGAAACAGCTCCGTGCAATGAGAAAATATGGCAAGAAGGTGAGGAGGAGCTACAAAAGGGACCTATCTATCACAACAATCTAGAGCCTGAGTGAGGAGCTTAGAAAGTGAGACCACAGGAGACTGGCTAAAATATATGGAATCTGTCTAGTCTTCTGTCTAGCTGCTTTGAAGGAAGACAGTGCAAAAGATGGGATACCTTAAAAAAAAAAAAAAGAAAGAACAAAAAAAAGCAAAAAAAGGTATGGGACACTACAGGGAACAACACTAACAGTCTGCTTCTAATCTCAGGTGCAAACTGAGATTCTGCAGAGGAGACAAAAGGAGAAAAAAAATATGTTGAATGCAGTCAAGAAATACCAGAAAGGTAAAGTTAACTTGTCTAAGAGAGCAAATGTGTAATGGGAATAGTGATGTGTGAGCAATGTAAGGCAGTGTGATGTGTGGTGTCAATCTGTAGTGCTGGGCAGTGAGCTTGAAAGGCTGCTGCTGGGCAGAATCATATGCCAGTGGCAGTGAAAATCCTCCCAAGTAGCTGTTCTTCAGCAAGAGTGACTTGTTGCTAATACTTACTTAGACTGAAAATTCATATTTTCTGTGGTGGTAGCTGAGCAACTGTTATGTCTTTGCTCTTGCAGGTCTCTCTGACAAGCTGGATTTTCTAGATGAAGAGCAGACGTCGTCTCAGGGAAATAAAAAAGGCAGTGCAAGTCAACGGATAAAGAAGGGGTGAGGCCAGAAAAGAAAGATCTTGAAATGCAGAATCTCTGATTTTTTTCAGTCTTTTAGGGGATTATTTTGTGGAACATGAAAGCTGTTCTGATTAATGTTCGTTAAAATAAGTCTGAGGTGGCTTTCTGTCCCTAGAGAGGAGGAAAGCTGTGGCCAGAATGAAACGGAGACTGAAATGTGCTAATTTCTGCCTCTTCAATAAGAGGGGAAAGGTTTATGATGGCTGATGGGAGTCCATCAGCAGATACATGTGCCTTCTTGAGAGCTTCCTGAGGAAAGGAATATAGGCGATGACGCTGTTTGGTTGTTTTTCAGACCAAATGCCAAAAGACGATACAAGAATCAGAAGTTTGGTTTTGGTGGGAAGAAGAAGGGCTCAAAGTGGAACACGAAGGAGAGTTTTAATGATGTATCCAGCTTCCGGTCAAAAGTGGCTCACAACAAAGGCCCAGGAAAAGCAGGAAAAGGAGGAAAAAAAGCCCTCAATGTAAGTAAAATGTTGCATGCAAATGATTCTGGTCGGCTAGGAAGCCAGCCCTGGTCTGGGAGGGAGAGCTGAGTACATGATAGGTGCCTCCAACATCTGGAAGTAAGAATGTCTGTCTTTGGGAGCTGAGCATAATTCAATTGCAGACAGAGTTGAGGACGGTGGTTCGGTGTCTGAGCAGGGAAATGAGTGGGGGAGTTAGCAAGTGCTGTTTATTGCTACCTGTGTCCCAAAACCTCCCTCTCCAGAGGTACTGACAAATATGGCACTGACAAAGAGGCACTGACAAAAAACACTTCTTCAAATACATTAGCAGCAAAAGGAGAGCTAAGGAGAATCTCCAGCCCCTAGTAGATGTGGGAGGAAACACAGTGACCAAGGATGAGGAAAAGGCTGAGGTACTTAATGCCTTCTTTGCCTCAGTCTTTATTAGCAGGGCCGAATGTTCTATGGGTACCCAGCCCCTGGAGTTGGAAGATAGGGATGGGGACCAGACTGGAGCCCCCATTATCCAGGGGGAAATGGTGAGTGACCTGCTGCACCACTTAGACACTCACAAGTCTATGGGGCCTGATGAGATCCACCCGAGAGTGTTGAAGGAGCTGGCAGATGTGCTCACCAAGCCCCTTTCCATCATTTACCAGCAGTCCTGGCTAACTGGGGAAGTCCCTGCTGACTGGAGATTAGCGAATGTGACACCCATCTTCAAGAAGGGCCGGAAGGAGGACCCGGGGAACTACAGGCCTGTCAGCCTGACCTCGGTGCCGGGGAAGCTGATGGAGCAGATCATCCTGAGTGCTATCACACGGCATGTAGAGAATAACCAGGGGATCAGGCCCAGCCAGCATGGGTTCAGGAAAGGCAGGTCCTGCTTGACCAACCTGATCTCCTTCTATGATAAGGTGACCCGCCTAGTGGATGAGGGGAAGTCTGTGGATGTTGTCTATCTAGACTTCAGTAAAGCCTTTGACACGGTTTCCCACGGCATTCTCCTGGAGAAACTGGCTGCTCATGGCTTGGACGGGTGTACTCTTCGCTGGGTAAAGAACTGGCTGGACGGCCGGGCCCAGAGAGTGGTGGTGAATGGAGTTTACTCCGGTTGGCGGCCGGTCATAAGCGGTGTTCCCCAGGGCTCGGTGTTGGGGCCAGTTCTGTTTAACATCTTTATCAATGATCTGGACGAAGGGATCGAGTGCACTCTCAGTAAGTTTGCAGACGACACCAAGTTGTGTGGGAGTGTTGATCTGCTGGAGGGTAGGCAGGCTCTGCAGAGGGACCTGGACAGGCTGGATCGATGGGCTGGGGTGAATTGTATGAGGTTTAACAAGGCCAAGTGCAAGGTCCTGCACTTGGGCCACAGCAACCCCATGCAACGCTACAGGCTTGGGGAAGAGTGGCTGGAAAGCTGCCTGGCAGAGAAGGACCTGGGGGTGTTGGTTGACAGCCGCCTGAATATGAGCCAGCAGTGTGCCCAGGCGGCCAAGAAGGCCAATGGCATCCTGGCCTGTATCAAAAATAGCGTGGCCAGCAGGACTAGGGAAGTGATTGTGCCCCTGTACTCGGCACTGGTGAGGCCGCACCTCGAATACTGTGTTCAGTTTTGGGCCCCCCACTACAAGAGGGATATTGAGGTACTGGAGCGCGTACAGAGAAGGGCAACGAAGCTGGTGAAGGGTCTGGAGCAGAAGTCTTATGAGGAGCGGCTGAGGGAGCTGGGACTGTTTAGCCTGGAGAAAAGGAGGCTGAGGGGAGACCTCATCGCTCTCTACAACTACCTGAAAGGAGGTTGTAGAGAGGTGGGGGTCGGTCTCTTCTCCCAGGTAACAAGTGATAGGACAAGAGGAAATGGCCTCAAGTTGCGCCAGGGGAGGTTTAGACTGGATATTAGGAAATTTTTCTTCACCGAGAGGGTTATCAAGCATTGGAACAGACTGCCCAGGGAAGTGGTTGAGTCGCCATCCCTGGAGGTATTTAAAGGACGTTTGGATGAGGTACTTAGAGACATGGTGTAGTGATGGTTTTTGGCAGTGTTAGGTTTATGGTTGGACTCGATGATCTTAAAGGTCTTTTCCAACCTATATGATTCTGTGATTCTGTGATTCTGTGAATATCCTCTCCTTGGTATCCTCCCCAAGCTACAGAGCTAGAACAAAGATTGAGGACATGAAAATAAAGATCTGAATCTGTCCTTTTTTTGCAGAAGAGACCTGGAAAGAGAGCAAGGCAGAAAATGAAGAGCCGAGCGCGATAAGAGGACTGTGCTCCCCAGTGGGGTTCCTATGTTTCTGTGTGTTGCAAGATGTGTTTCTGCTGTCATCAAGCATCTAATGGTGGCACAAGCTGGATGCTTCCAAGTGGCAAGAAAAAAAGTCAGTGGAAACTAGTGCCTTATCACTAATTTCTTCTTACTGTCTGTTTTGTTGAAGGATTGTTTTCTACTTAAACCTTTGGTGTGTGAACGCATTAAATGGTTTGCACAGAACTATGTCTAATTCATGTTTAGTTGTGTTATGAGTGGTGGCTGAAGCCTGCCCTTTGTTCCCTTCATTCTGACAGCTTTTTCCAAAGCTCCTGTTGACGTGTACTTGGTGAACTTGAGTTCTGGGTCATGTTGCCAATGTCAGAATAGGAAGTCTGAAGCCTGTCAAAATGTTAAAGTGTTTTTTAGACTATTCATATAGATGGATTTGGAAACAGCAGTGAGACAGATGCAGCAATCTTTATATATAGGTTTATTTCTATAACTATTGTCAGGCTGCAAATCTGGACAGACTGAGGTTCTCTCTTCCCTTTTCTCTCTGTCTTCTCTTTCCAGAAATCTACCAGATTAACCTAAGAACAAGCAGGGCCTAACACATTAGATGTCATTAACTGCTTCTATCTAAGTTGTGTGGCTTTGCTACTCTCCTACTGCAGGTTCTCAGACTGCTCCTCCCCGTGCCCCATGGTAGCCATTTATTTAGTGATCTCGGTTCTCCGGCGTGGGAAGTAGAGTCTGCGATCAGTACGGTCCACGTGAATCTGGGAAAGAAAAATGATGAACAGTCATGTGCTTTTACTAGAATTAGGAGTAGGAGTAGTAGTAGTAGTAGTAGTCCCTCCTGAGAAGAGCGATGCACAGTGTTCTTGCTGCTGAGAAATGCCCAAATGACAAACGAGTAGGGTACCACTTATTTGAGAATATACTGTTCACTGCTTCATTACGCTAGAACCTGGTGAAAAAGGAAAACTTAACGTATGAAACAGCATCATGAGTCCTGACTATAAATTTAACTTGCTTCCCTGCATGCAAATTTAGTTGCCTCTTTCCTGCCAGCCTAATCCTACCACCAGTATCTAACAGTGTAAAGCCCTGCTGGGATGTCTGTCTCTAGCTTCATCATGAGTAACTAGTTTACCTGAAGCGTAATATGAAAAGTTGCAGAAGACTGTCTTATTTTCTTATTTATCTTAGTTTTCTTTGTAACAGACCAAAATTAATCAGGCCCTCATTTGCCTTCCTTGAAACAGTAATCTACAAGTCCGTCATCGTCACAGCTATTTGTTTGTCAGATATGACTGATGTCTCAGCTTGTTAATAAGATTTCTTTTCCTCCTGCTTATTCACGTTTCCCCAAATGAATCCTCACTGGTGTATTCTGCCTCGGGTTTACTTAGCTGATTATTAATTTTATGGTTCTGCTTGCAATTTGTTTGAAAGATACTGTACAGCAGCACATTTCTTCTCACAGTACTTATGTATGTCACTTCACATTGCTCACTACGCCATTTCTCATGGCTGAATGTTTTAATAAACGGCCGTGACTACGTATGTGGCATTTGGCAATATGCTTGGGGTGGACTGTCATTGTAGATATTTTGCATGCAAGTTTCTCAGGAGAAGTCAACTGTTTCTGTGTTCACAAGCCTATGCCAGTGTGAAGAGTCCTCTTAGGTGTAAATTTAAAAAACTTATTGTCCATTACCAGCTCTGCTGGTAGAGTCATTCCTGTTTTCCATGTTTGTCGCAAATTATTTTCTTGCATGAATATCTTTCAGTGTGATGGGCTGAACCTCTCCGAATCCTGCAAAGAGCTGAGTCCTTAAGCATGCTACTCACCAAAGGTGTTGTGTTCCAGCCAATTTCTTGGCTTTCAGTTTGCGGCTCTGAATATTTCTTTGTTGGCTCCAGTGCTGCATGGTGAATAAGGTTCAGAAACTTGGCTGTTGGTTTGAGACACAAATACAAATGAAAGAAAGTATGTTTAAAAACCAGTCACCTGTGGATGTGTGTTAGAATGGAACATCCTAATGCTATCCCAGCAATAGCAAGAAAACGAAGGTTGGAGGCAACATCTGTGCTTCTGTGAATGATCTTGTAAGAGAATGCAGGGTGACATTTCTACTCAAATTTATCCTGATGAAGTTTTAAGATTTGCCTGCCTATACTGTCCTGTTAATTCTGTCATCCGTGTCTACTGTATTGCAGCATCTTACTTTTCTTATATCACATCTAGTATCAACCAGTGCTCCATGTTAGCTGTCTTTTCTCAGTTGCCCGAGACCTGCTGCCTTTCCCTGTTTTGGTTTTCTCTGCCCCCCCCCCCAATCCTTGACTAGAGCAGGCCAACCTTAACCAACTTTAACCAACCATTAAGGTTTTTAGACAAAATTGGCATCTTAGAAATAAGGGAGCAGTTGCTGTAAGGGTTCCTGTTACTAGTGGTCTAAAGCAAGACTCAGCAGCCATTTCAGGAGTTTACTGTATGTAGTGGTTAGGTAGAATCTGCAATGACAGGCAACATGTATGTATAAAATAGGTTTCTAGATTTTTTTTTTTTTCCCCTGAAAGAGGTTTAGATTCTCAAGCGGAATTTTAGAGCATGATAACTAAAAACAAAAATAAAAGCATAATTGCATGAACGCAAGCTCGTACTGGTAGTGAGAAGTAATGGGAAAGGGCCTTAAAGTGGGAACAAAACCCTGCCTTATGTTTAACAAAAATCATGAATGAGTTTAACTTTCTTCTGTTGTCACAGGGGTGTTTCCACATATGTCATCTTTTAGACTAACTGGAATTTTTAAATCTTATTTATTACTCATTTTCTTATGTAATTATCACAACCTGTTCAGAGATTTCTTACCATCTGCCGGCTCTTCTATATTATCATGCCAAGACATAGGCTTCTTGGTGATTGTGTGAACTGGAAAGAAACAATGCAGGTGAATTACTTTAATGTGAATTTAGCATTGCAGCCAGGTACAGGATATCTATCATTGCAAATGTTCCTTTTGGTTATTCCCCAGTCTGGGCCCAGCTACTTCACTGAAGATGTAAAGGAAGAACAGCATGTGAACAGAACAAAAGGAGTTAGAGTACTGACTAATAGCAACTTCCTAGAAAGGGCAGGGGGTTAAGCATGCTAAAGGCCCTTCTACTGGATGCTGCCTGCATTCACCACAGCGAAGTTCCACCCCACCCACGTGGTGGCCTGTAGGGTGCCAGGTTTCAAACGATTTTCCTTTGGTTCATTTTTGTTTCACTGTGAAACCTACACCTGAGTGAATCTATTCACATCACCCGTCCATGGCAGCGTAGGTAATGACATTCTATGACTGCAAATTGGCAGGTAGAAATCAGCCAGGGGGCTGAAGAAGCACAATGTAGTGTTGCAGCTCTCTACCCTCTCTTAGCTTGTATTTTTTACTCAAGATCCTTGGGTTCCATATGCTAAATGGTTGCCTCACTCTACATGTTTACTAAGGCAGCATCTAATTTGGGCAAACTGGTTTTGTCTCAATTCTGTCTTCTGAGTGTGCAGAGTGGTTTCTCAGGCACAACGAGAAGCCCACCACTTGATCCTTCCAGATCTACCCCCTCACTAGTTGCTGCTGGCCTTCTGGGGTGCAGCTGCTGAATGCTGCGGGGCCTGCCCCTGCCTCATGCAGGCATGCCCCACGGGCCTTCCCTCGGCCCTGCGGCTCGGTGCAACGCTTGTCTTGCCCTCGGGGCTTCCGCGCCAGTTCTCTGTGACCGTGGGGCCGCCCGCGTGCCGCCTCACCGCGGTGGAGGGGGTTCAGGCCGTACTGCGTGTGCAGCCTCTGGCACTGCAGCTCCTTCCGCACCCGCTCGCACAGGAGCTGGTTCTGCCGCACCGGGTCCGGCGGCTCCTTCTCCCCGCGGCGGGCGGCCATGACCGTGCCGGGCTACGCGGCGTCCCGTAGCCTGGCAACGCCTCACGTGGTCCCCACGAGGCTGCTGATTGGGCCGGCTAGCGCTCCGCCCCCCTCCTCGGACCGGTTCCCTCCCCGCCTCCTATTGGCCGCCGGGTTAAAGCCCCTGGCGCTGATTGGCGGCGGCTGCACGCGGCGGGTTTGAACGGCCGGTGTGGCGGCGGCGGCCGGGGCGGCAGGATGGGGGACGCGGAGCTGCGCTGCACGGTGGCCGTGGAGCAGCCGCTGCCGGGGGGACAGGCCCCGCGGCGCCGCGTGATGCGGGGCGCGCTGGTGCTGCTGGGCCGCAACGAGCTGCGGCAGCCGGTCCTGCGGGTGGTCGGCGGCAGCGGCGGGGCGGCGGCGGCGCTGAGCTTCGCGCTGGCCGGTGACGCCGTGCGGCTCTTCACGCGGTTCGCGGGCGACGGGCGGGCAGCGGTGCGGGTGGGGCCGGGCGGCGCCCACGTCCTGCTCTCTGACTGCCCCCCGGACGCGCTGCGCCGCTTCGTCCGCCTCCTGCGGCTCAAGGTCGCCGCCGGGCCGCGGGGCGCGCCGCGCGGCCCCCGTCTGCTGGACCGGCCGCCGCCGGCCTTCGCCGTCATCAGCCCGCTGCAGGAGCGAGACCTGCTGCGCGCCCCCGGCCGCCTCCGCGGCGGTGAGGCGCGGGGGGAGTGCCCGGCAGAGGTGAGTCCCGGGGCGACGGGGGCGGCCCCGGTTACCGACCCCGCTCTGACAGAGCGCCGCCGCCCGTCCCGCAGGTGCCCCGCGCGGAGAAGCGGCCCCCGGCGAGGCTCTCGGCGGAGCAGGCGGCGGTGCTGGGCGCCGTGCGGAGCGGAAAGAGCGTCTTCTTCACCGGCTGTGCAGGTGAGGGGGCCGGGTGGCCGTCGCCGGGTAAAGTCCTCGGCTCTCGCTGCTGACCTGCTGCTTCTCCCTCCTCCAAGGGACCGGGAAGTCGTTCCTGCTGAAGAAGATCGTGGGCTCCCTCCCTCCGAAGAGCACCTACGCTACAGCCAGCACGGGAGTGGCGGCTTGCCACATTGGTGGCACCACTCTTCACGCCTTCGCAGGTAACAGTCTGCCTGACGGCGAGGGGCTGGGAGCTCTCACTCCCTTCCCAAAGAGTCAGGAGCTTCCCAAAGCTTTGCTTTCTTCTTCCCTGCCAGGGATTGGCTCTGGGAAGGCGCCGCTGGAGCAGTGTATTCAGCTGGCGGAGAGGCCTGGGGTGCGCCAGCACTGGCTGGCCTGCCAGCACTTAATTATCGATGAGATCTCAATGGTGGATGGCAAGTTCTTTGACAGACTGGAGGCAGTGGCGAGGTGAGTGATTGTCAGGCCAAACAACTAACAGAAATGAGTTTCCCTAAATTACCAGGCTGCTTCCTTCCTCTGGTTATGTGAATGGATACAAGGCAAGCACTGGCATAGGACTGGAAGGAAGCATGAAATCATAGCCAGCATCTGGGCAGACCTTTATCCTGAGATAAGTTGTGATCATGTCCCTGCTCCCCAGCTGTGGCTGTTCTGGTTGCTGTTTCCATCTCCAGAGCCAAGTCTATAGAGCTGAGTCCCGAATACAGCTGTCTATGCTGTGCCCAGCAGTTCTCTCTTGCAGAGAGAAGCAGCTGTAGTGTAGCAGCTACCAAAGAACCAAGACTGGTAATGACATCTGGGGTGGGTAAGCAAAGCAAACTTAATGTCATGTAATAGCATTGCTTAATTATTTGAGCTCTTCTGACACAGCTGAGGATAATAATCTCTCACTGCAGGTGAGAATGTTTGAATGTACTCCCAGACTAAGAAGTTACTTCTGAGACCTGACTATGTCCAGGTCCTGGAGGGCATTCAAAGCTTCTCCTCTCTTCCCTCCCTTTCAGGGCAGTCAGAAAACGGGATGAGCCTTTTGGAGGAATTCAGCTAATCATCTGTGGGGACTTCCTGCAGCTACCCCCAGTCTGCAAGGCTAATGAAGAAACCAAGTTCTGCTTCCAGGTACAAAACTGTCCCCAAACTCATTCTCATACTTGAAATCTGCCCTTTTTTTTTTTTTTTTTTTAACAAGACAATGATTTGCCAGGCAAAAAGCTGGAGGAAATGCATCCACATAAACATGGAGCTGACTGAAGTGCGGAGACAGACCGACAAGACCTTTGTCTCGCTCCTGAGTGCAGTCCGTTTAGGCAGGTGAGGAGAAACTCAGCGCTCTCTGTAATCCCTGCTCCCTACTGATGGAGCAGAGGAAAGAGAGGTTTGTCACTTCTCTGTGCTCTATCAGGAATGCGTGGCTGGGGGCAATAGCTATAAATGCTTTAGTTAATGTAAGCAGGTTTTATCTATGCTGCTCTGGTAAGGAAGGACCCTTTCTAGGGTCCCTCTTTTTGCAATTTCTGCTAAGGAATTCAATGGATCCTGAGCTGGCAGTGGCCATGGCAGGGCTGGAGCACACATTTGCACTGTTCTCCAACTTTGTGTAGTTATCTTTCTCTGTCCTTCTCTCTGGAGTCCTGGGGCTTGCACAGCCTGATCCACCTGTGTGGAGGTTACTGCTGCTGAAGACCTGTATCTGATCCTGTTAAATAATAATCCCTTTTCCTGGTTACCAGGTGCACAGAGGAGGTTACCAGACTGCTGATGCAGACCACTGCTAACAGGTCTGAGCGTGATGGGATCCTGGCTACACGGCTCTGCACCCATAAAGATGATGTAGAAATAACTAATGAGAGACGCTTGCAACAGCTATCAGGTGAACTCTTCGGAGGAAGCTGCTGGCTTTGGGGCTGAGCTCTCACTGGATGCAAAGGGGATACTGTGGTGTCAGGAGGAACTGGTGTTCTGTCATGCACAGTAGCACCAGTTCAAGCTGTGTGTGTTGGAGTTGAGCTGCCTGGGGAAAAACTTCACAGCTTTTTGTTTAAAAATCCACACTCTTACTTCTTGGTGTGTAATAGACAGCGAGCTTATTGTTTGCTGTGAGGTAGGGTGGGTCATTATTGCCTCCATATCCCTGCTTTTTCTTTCTATAGCATCTTGGAAAGGCTGTGCTCTACCCAGCCACGACTTGAATTAAGGGCTATTTAATTTCTGTCTCCATGTCTGGCCCTAGGATTCTTTCTTAGTCCTCTTTGGACATCTGGTGTTGGCAGCAAGTGAAACTGGTCATGTGCTCAAAATGGTGACTGCTCAGTTCTTATTTACTGCTGGCCTTTGATTTCTGAGCCTTCTCATGCTCTGGGAGTTATGTTGGGAAGAGAGGCAATAGCGAGCTTTCTGCTGTTAGATGTGACAAGGTTTGTGTGAAGATGTCCTGCCAGCAGAGCAGAATGGATATGAAAAGAGGAACTGCTGTTAGAAATAAATGCTGAGGCTCCTGCAATGATGTGTGGAATATGTTCAATGGTTGCAATTTGTCACATCTTCCTTTCCTTCATAGGAGAAGTGCACACTTTCGAGGCTCTGGACAGTGACCCAATGCTAGTGAAGTTAATTGATGCTCAGTGTCCTGTGGGTGGTAGAGTTGAGCTAAAGCTTGGAGCTCAGGTGAGTGTGCGTACATACGTTTGTGAAAGACCAGCGGATCAAATGGCATAAGAAAAAGGAATAGCAGATAAATGTATAGAGTAGATTAACGTATAGAATGCAGATTCTGTATAGAACGGCCATGCCAGGCCAACAGAAGACTCTAGCCCAATCTTTGTATCCTTTCTGCTTGGAATCTTATCGAGATGGTGAATTAGCTTGATTTGAGTGCAGGTCCATGTCTCGTGAACAGTGGTGACTGCTATGACTTTGACACACATTCCCAATCAGGTTTAGAAGCTTCCAGGTAGCAGAGCACAGGCAGTCCTTGCCTGCAGTCTCAGCTCCAGGTACAGCAGCCCTCCTGACCTGTAAGGGTATGGCGCAGCTTGCCAAATTTGCAGGACTGGGCACCTTGCTGTGAGCTAGGGCTGTCAGAGTGGAAAGGATGCAGGATTGTGCTTAGCAGCAGCACTGTTTGGCTTGGGAAGTTGTTCCTTAGGTGTTCCCAGAATCTATATATGTCTAGGCTGGTTGGTGTTTGGGGAAGGGGAATCTTCCCTGGATTTGAGCTCACAGCTGTGGACAGAAGCAGCTCAAGTGAAGTGTTCAGTGCTGCACAGCAGATGTTGTTGGGAATCCTAGGAAGGAAAGGCTGTGAAATAATTGCAATCAAATTGGAGTGGTGCTCTCTCCTGCAATAGGATGATGTGGCTGTGGCCATATCAGCCTGATGTGCTTATGCTTCCTGGCTAGAAGCTTAGCTGCAGGTGGCTGAACAGGCTGTAAAGCCAGTGCACTGAGATTTTTCTTTTATCTGTAGGTGATGCTAGCTAAGAATCTGGATTTGTCTCAAGGGCTGGTGAATGGGGCACGAGGAGTTGTTGTAGGGTTTGAAAGTGAACAGAGGGGTAAGTAAGCTTTTTGATCTTCTGTTGAAGGAAGAGGGAAAAAAACCAAAACAATTTATCACTGATGGCTTATGACTTGTTAATTTTGTTTACTGCTTGGTAAGAATAATTTGAGGGAAAGCAGGGAGGAGGTTTCTGCAGTGAGAGGCTTGGGGCTCTCGTGAGCTGTGATGTCATGCGCTGCATCAGCTGTAGCTATCTGTAGGGCCTCTTGTGTTTGCTTTTCTTTATTCTCTAGATGTGTGTGCTTATTTGCATTTCTTGTCTGTTGTGTTAAAGCAAGTCTTGGTGGGTTTTTTTGTTTGTTTTTCTCAGAGAAAAAAGTTCTGCTACCTGCAATGTGTATTTTTCTTTGCATCTCAACTGATAAATTACCTGACTTCAATTCTCCTGCTTAAGTAGGTCCCAAACATAATTTTGGGACATCCTATTTACTGTGTGTGGATTTAGGGTTTGTGTTTGTTTTTGGTGTGGGATTTTCTTTTTTTAATGCAGCCCTAAAATTCATGAAAGACTGACATGGGGAAGGAGGAAAAAAAAAAAGTGTTCTTAGGCTGCTGGCTTCCTGGCTGTTGAGTGTCAGGAATACACCCCTGTTTCTCTCCTGTTCCCATTCCTACAGGGCTGCCTAAGGTGAGGTTTCTCTGTGGGGTCACACAGGTCATCAAAATGGAGAAATGGGTCTTCAAAGGACCATCAGGAGTTCATCTGAGTCGTCAACAGTTGCCTTTAAAATTGGCATGGGCCATTTCCATTCACAAGAGTCAGGTGGGTGTTCTTATACAGCTGTCTATAGACTTTTACACCATCATAAGCCTTATTTTCTGGGTGAGCTTGCATTGCTAGTAAAACAGGAAGGAAAACTGAAAGGCCATTGTTGTGGGGGACCTCTAGAATATGTGTGCCTAGCTGCAGAGAAGGCAGCACCTCTTCTGCTTGTGATGCTTGTCTGTAGGGTCGAGGATGGGCTAGCAATACTGCTAGAGTTTTCATAAGGGTGCTGCCATCTGCATAGTTGGTGTTAGGCTATAAAGCAGCATTATTTACTGCTGTGGGCTGATCAGGGTAGTGTTTCCCTGATAGTCATCAGCATTAGTGATGCTGAGGGTTGCACTGTACCTGAGGAAGCTGCAGGAGTCACAGCTGTGCTCTTTGGGCTGGACTCCCTCTTTGGTGATGTGTATTGGGTTTTTTTCAATGTAACTTACACACTTTCTACCTTTCCGGAAGACTTCACACACTTTGATAAATACTTGTCTTGGTATTAGACCTGCAAGTTTGTTGCAATGTTTAAGCATTGTTCCCATGCCACTGCTTAAACCAGGCCATGTTGTAAGTTCTGCTGCCTCCTGGGATGTCTCTTGGTGCAGATAGTGCTGGCCAGGCCTAACCCAAACTCTGTCTCAGATGGTCTGCCTGAGGCCCACTTGAGACTGGTGGCTGCTCCAGTTAATTACTGGAGTGAAAACAGCAGGATTTCTTTCCCTCCTGTTTTGATGATACAGGATTTGTGGAGTTCCACAGAGGAGGCTCACTGGAGTGAGTTAGTGGACCCTACTGTCTGCTAGCAATTTCCTGACAGTGGAAAACTGTCCGTTTTCTTTCTGCTGATTCCCATCTTTTAATCAGTTACATAGTCAAACAAGAGACTTCCTTTTTTTTATCAAGCCCATACACCAAGGATGGTACCTTTGACAGACTCACAGGATAGGTTAGTGTTGATACAGCACAGTGTTCTTGTTTGTTTGTTCTGTAACAAACTTCTCTGTGTCTTTGACAGGGCATGTCTTTAGACTGTGTGGAAATCTCCCTGTCTCGTGTCTTTGAAAGTGGGCAGGCCTATGTAGCCCTCTCTCGAGCCCGTAGCCTTGCAGGTCTCCGTGTTCTGGATTTTGATCCGAAAGTAGTGAGAGCTGATCCTTCTGTGTTGCAGTTCTATAGGCAGCTGAGATGTCATCAGCTTCTAACCCAGGTAAAGAAAAATCTCGTGCTAGCAAAGTCTGCCTTGTGCAACTAGGATGAGAGATGTTTGTGCTGAGATGCCACTTTTTCTTCCTAAGCAAGATCATTAAAATTAAAACTTGTAGTGGCAGGAGAGATGAAACTGCAGAGAGGGAATGTGGTGGGGCAGCTCTTGGTGGCAAAATATCTACTGTAGTGTTGGGATTCTATAATACTACCTGGCCCAGTGGGTGAAAGGATGGGTTGGGATTCTTTGATCCTCCCCTTGCAGTAAGGACTAAAGGGGAAGTGGGCACACAAGAAATCTCTTCTATTTTTTTTTTTTTTCTTCTCCCCCCCTCCAGGATTCACTACACACCCATTCAGGTGCTGATGAGAAGGAGAACTGGAAATGCAGCTGAGAATGCTTTTCTGGCCTCTGTGAGGCATCAGCACCGACTGCTGAGTTGCAGCGATCTTGCTATTGTGTATATTTGATAACAGATGAAGTCAAAGGAATTTTTTTAGATGTTTGCTTCATTCAGCTGACTCTGGATGTGTAGAACTATCCCTGTCTCATGCCTCTGAAATTTGGAAGGCTTCTGTAGCCCCTTTCTGGGCCCACAGCCTTGAGGACTTCTGTGTCACAGATGCAACTCTAGCAAACAAGGATGTGCCTGAGGGACCTTTCTATGGTTCTATCATGTCTGCCTAGTTGCATTTTATTCTCCACATATGTAGACTGAAACTTGTGTGCCTTTCTTCAAGTATACCAAGGTTGAGAGATGGAAGGTGTGTGTCCTCTTTGCCTGGATGGATTGGACCTGTTCACAAGAGCTGCTGACACAAAGGAAAGCAGTGCTAAGTATCTGGAATACATGCTTGATTATCCTGCAAGCAAGGAGCTGCCAGGAGCTGGGCTATCACTTTTATAGCATGCTGGGGTGTTCTTGCCTTCCAGATGCTTAACACCAGGAGGCTTTGCATAACTTCCTCCACAAGCAGAACTGTAAGAGTTATACATTGCCTGTTGTGCTGATACATAGCCTTTTTATTAGTCTGTTGCATACAATAAGATGTGATTTTTATTTTTTTAACCTTCTGAGATGAGCCGGCACTGTTTAAAAATAGGAGGAAGTCCTACATCTTATACCCATAATTATGGAACTACAAGAATTATGAAGATGCATTACCTCATTAGCAAGAAGGGAGTGAGAGGAGATGGGTGCTGGTGGGAGCCCCTTTTGTTTAAACACATGAGGCTTGCTCAAATGGGAGGGAGTTTCTGCTGGAAACAATGTGTCTGACTAATAGGGTGGAAGTTGAATGTGCAATGGGGAATAACGGTCAAGGACATGTGAAGTGAGCTGTAACTTCACCTATTTCAGCAAAAGCAGAGATGAGCAGGACTAATATACTGTCTTTTTGAAGTCTTAATAAAGGAGAAACTTTGGTCTTAGTATTTTAGCACATTGCTTAAAGCTTAAGTAACTTGTATATTTTTAAATGTTTAACATGTGGGAATAATGTGAAATATTAACATCCAGATGGAACTTCTCTTGCAAGGGAGTGTCTCTGTAACAAAGCCTGTGCAGTTTGGGTGAGTTTGAAGGCCACTTCATGGCAGCTGCTCTCTTTAGAGCCAGGGAAGGATGTTTAGTAGCCTGTGGTTAACAAAACAGACTTTGGTAGGATTTCAAAATGTATTTTTTTAAATGTGGTTTGTTTTTTCTGGGCTTGAGGGGTAGAGTTTTGGAAGAAGCAATAGTAGAAGACAGAAGTGTGAGAATTATTCAGAGGTGTTTACTCTAAGAAGGGCTTCTTAATGTATCAGCACATTGTTTCTTCAAAGAAGTCTGGTGGGGAGTAGGTGGAAGTACCTGAAGCTGGGGCTTGAGTCTGTGGAAGGTGAGACCCTTCCCCTCACACTGCAGGCTGTTCCTGGTACTGTCTCTGGTCTCTCAGACTCTCTGTGTGTGTGTGAATTTTTTTTTTTAATACCACCTTCCAATCCTTTGAGCTGGACTTAAGCTGGCTGTCCACCTTGAGGAGGAACTGAAAAATGACCTTCCCATGCCCACACCCCTGGGAAGGGGGGTGCTGGACGGTGCTGGCATGCATGGCTTCACTGCTGGGGCAGATGATCATTGACGTGTGATTCCATCACCTGTGGCTCCCAGAGCCTCCACCAGACCTGAGGGAGCGCCTGACTGCATTGCAGCCCTGCACCCACAGAGGAGCTGCTGCAGGTGTCCCCACCCAGCCTGCAGGCTGTGTCCCCCAGTTGACTGGGTGGCAGTACCCACTTGGGGTGACTGTGAGCATGGGGGTGCTCAGGTTCAGCCCTTTCCTCCTGTGGCAGCACACATGGAGTGCAGATGTAGCAGGCTGGCCCCAGCCTTTCCTTGGACACCTCTTGTTCCCTCAGCTGTGTACCAGCCCTGCCCTGCTGTGCGTCCCCATCTTGCAGCACTCTTGTCCTTTCCTCATGCCACCATTCTGTGGTGGGTGCCCTGGCTGAGCCTCTGTGCTGTGCCACTTGTGCTTCCTGTGTCATTCAGCTGGGCCTCGACATGCATCCTCCACCTTTGCTGTGGACTGAGTTTTTGCTTTCGTTCACCTTGTTCTAGAGACCATCTGCTCACATCGTTTCCATCTTCCCCTCATGCCCCTTGTGCAGGTGGTCAGAGGCTGTGTGTGCCCTAATTGTCGGGGGCAAGGCTGTCTCTGCAGGCAGGGAAGCCTGGTGGGTAACCTAAAAGCCTGTATGCTTGGCCAGTGGGCTGGGCTGGGGCCACTTTGCACTCTTGTAGGTTTTTAGAGATGGGATGCTGCAGTATGAGGGCTTTGTGTTGCATTGGAGGTTGAGGTGTGGGGTCTGAAATGCTCGGGGCTGTTGAAGTGAGTTTTACTGTTGGGGTAGACAGTTAGGAAGAATATGCCAGGCACTTCCAGTCATACACAATACATTGATTTATTGACAGATTGCGTAAGAGTAATGAGATAATGCAGGTTCAAATCCTTTAACATCTCTTAAAAAGTTCCTGTACCACTGTAATGACAAGATAATTTAGAGTATAAGAGGGTTGATTATGTACAATGCAAATAAACTTTTAATTGTGATCTTGTGAAGTGACTCACTTAACTGCAGTTTTGATGGGTTTAGGGACTGAAATCTTTTCAGTTGTATGGGGTTTTTTTGGTGCCGCTTTGAGATAAAACGCTAAACAGGACTTAAAGCTGGAAAGGGTAATAAATATTTCATGTTAGTATTAAATGTACATGAAATATTGTGGTTGCCTTCTCAGAGGTGGAGCAGTGGGAACAGAATAGCAGTGGCTTTTGAAGGGTTGGCAGCTGTCCTGAGGCCAAAAGGGGTCCGTCTGTGTAAATTTTGGATGGTGTTGCTCACTTCTAGATAAAGCAGATGTAAGGATGGGGGCTGAGGCTGAAGACTGCTATTTAAATCCTAAAAGGAGCAGTCAGGACAAATCTGAGCTGTCAGGCTCTGTCATAGCTCCCCTGCAGTCAGGATTGTGATGAGGCCTTTTTTTACCACAATAACGCTTCCATATATATGAGGTAAAAATCTTGTAATACAATAAAAATCCCTTCTTCCAAATACTCCTTAACATGTTAGCTTTTCTTGCAGAGGGATATTAATTTGTTTGTAGCTAGAACCCAGTACATCAACACGGTTTTTTTTTTTAAACTTTTTTTGTTGCAGCGACTGTACTAGAAGAACAGAACTGCTCATCCTCTCTTCATTAATAAGTAAAATGAAGAAGAATCTGAAGAGTGACCAACTTCTTACATGAGGCCACCACAATCCATCTTCAAAACACCTGGTGATGCTGTTGCTTTCACCTGCTGAGGCAAGGTGGTCTCAGCAGGTTGGATTTTTTCAGGGACAATTCACAGGGCTTGTGACAGAGCAAGTACATGTGCTATTCTCAGCTTAAGCAACCTAGAGCTCCTACTTTTCCCCTGCCTCAGCGTGGATCTTCTCCACAGGCTGCAGTCCTTCAGGAAAAAATCTGCTCCACTGCAGTCTCTCCAGGGGCTTCAGGGCAGTGTCTGCTTGGGCACCCAGACCTCCTCCTCCCTCTCTGACCTGGGTGCTCACAGGGCTCATTTCTCACACTTTTCTCCTCACTCCTCACAGCTGTGCAGCTTTCCCCTTCTTAAATCTGTTGCCACAGAGGCTCCACCGGTGTTGGTGATGGGCTCAGCTGTGCCCTGTGGTGGGGCTGCTGTGGAACTGGTTGGAACCAGCCGTGTCAGGCACGGGGCAGCCCTGACCTCTCCTCACAGAGATTCCTGCCAACACCTGGGCACAGGCACCTGATACACCAAGTATCAAGTGTGTTAGCTTCCTTAAATTGTATCTCTACCCTCTCCTGTAGATGCCTGTAACGTTTGCATGGTTGGATATCCTGGGATACAGAGGTAAGGCTGGAGGTGTTGTGGTAGGTAAAACGGGAAATGGCCAGTGATGGAGGAACCGCCATTTCCGTGAGGTGGATGGCAGGAGGCAGAGGTAGGAGGTGGCCTGCAGTATGGCTGGAGTCCGGCTAACATGAGAGACACACCAAGAGGGCACATGGCAGTGCAGCGAATGGCTGGGGTTTCATTACTGTACTCCAATAAATATGAGGAAATGAATATTGTCTCTCCACTTTCACAAACTGAAGAAAAAGTATTTAAACGTGGCTTTTGCCTTAACTTAACTGCAGCTATAATTAAGTGAGTTAAACTATGAGTTTGATTCATAATTGGTATTTCTGTTACCACAAAGTACAGCCATTCTCTTTTCAAATACATTAAGCTATAAGAAACTGCTTTATACCAGCTAAAGCTTCATAATACATTTATGTGTTATTGGAAGCATAATTCACATGCAGAGTGTTATTAAAACCTTAGCAGCTTCCAGTTTAAATCTTTCTACAGTGATTTAACACCATTCTCATTCTTTATGTGACGTTTTCATAATAATTAAACATGAATGTGTCCTTACAGTCTGTACCTAGAAGTCCTGTGGTGTGCAGGAAAGACAGCAATAGTCCTGTTGGGCTCAGATGCTGTAATAAGATTGTGTCTGTGAATTAGATCTTCCTATCCAGAATTGCTCTGAATAGATCAAACAAACGCTACTCTTAAGTAATGGAAATACAGTACATTATAGGCTATGCTATGAATGCTAATAATGTAATTTTTCTCACAGATATTAAAAGTTTCTCATTTTGTATTATGCCACTCTGTGACACGCAATTGTCTTCTGCTGCTAAATCAGAGCAGTTCTATTATTAGCATGAGAAGAGACCTGAATTACTAGAGATGGCATTTAGATGTGCAAAATCTCTATCTCACGATTTCCTGTATGGTTATTTTATGCTTGTTTCTGTTGCAGATTATAAGGATGTTGGATGGAATTTTTTAGCTAAGCTACTGACTAGTATATAATTTATGAAATCTGTTATACAAGCAAAATAAGTTGATAACAAGTCTAAGAGTAAACTTCACTTATAATTATTGAATACTGCACTATCTGGGTTTTTGGTTTTGTGGTTTTTTGGTGTTTTGTTTTTTTTTTTTTAATCTGTTATGGTGTTGATACAGGGGGCTGTCAGATGTGGCACAGAAACTATGAGAGGCCTTCTGGGATGGCAGCTGGAGGCTAGGTAGGCACCAAGAGCATCTTAAATGGTACATGCCTATGTGTGGGCAACTGAATTAAGCCCGTAATGTTCCAAATGTAACCGTAACACATGTTTTTACTAAATTGTTTATTCCAATCTTTTTGCAAGAAGGTAGAGCTATGATAAAGATGCCTCTGACAGAAATTTGATTAAGATTTTATTTTTTTTAATCATATGAAGTTTGGCATCTTAGGGTTTTTTTCTCTTATTTCTTAAAATATATGTGTTTTTATCAACAGGTAGGTGAATATGAATATGAATCAGACCTTCCATCTACTCTTCCCAAGTCACTAGGCTATGTCAGTTTTCTGTAGGTACATAACATTAATTGTTTTTCAAATTATTATTAACACCCTGAGAATTACAGGGGGATTTGCCCAGACTTTCAGTTGGGGGTTGGGAGTTAGTCCAGGTCTTCAAAGATTCTGGATTCTGCTTTTCTTATTGGAAGATCTGTGATTCCCTATCATCAAGTATCAGCTTAGAGAGGATATAATGTATTTTGCAGATTATGCTAGACATTAAAGTAAAAACATAAGTAAAGCTTCTTAAGATTATTCCGGTAGCTAGTAATTCACAAAAGTGAGGCAACACATATATTTTAATATCTCCAGCTGAAGGCTGGACAGACTTATTGAATATAATCAAATATGAAAAACACTTGTGTGGATAAATATAAGAATAACTTGGTTTAAAAAATAGCTTTTAAAATTTGTGATTAATCTTGGAAGTCATATCCAATGATCATCTTGGTCTTTAAGTTGTTCTGTGAAAACATTCCAGGTAAGCTACCTTCATGTTTGTGTTGGATTAGTGGGACACCTTGTAATAAAATATTTGACCATAATAACACCAGGTACTTTCAACTGACACTTTGCAATACAAACTACATTTTTAAAATAGATCTTGAATCTTGAGCAATGAGCTAGTATTTAATCGCCAGAATTTCAATGCATAATGCATTAGGCAGAGGGATGTTACCAGAATGAATTTAATAATAAAGAAGGAAGTTTTGAAATAGTTTGGTTTTTACATATCTTCTCTCCAGATGAAAGAGACCTTACAATAACCTTAACCATTTTATTTGTGATAGTAGCAAGCTATGGCTATTTTAACATAAAATCCACACTGAAAATAGAATGCATCAGATGATTCAGTCAGGTCAAAATGACAAACTTTCATAAAATGTTGTCCCTTTGTCTTCATTAGCCATAATTGTTGCTGTCAGCTAAACTTTTGGACAAATATTATATGTCTTCATTTTGTTTTAAAAATAAAGAGCAAAATTTACTCAGTGTACAAACAATTTCGAGTTCATGTTAGAGGTAGAATATTACTTTTGACAGATTGCTGTGTAGTCTTGTGCACTCAGATCTCAAAAAAGTACAAGGTCAAAAATATTGTTTCTGATGACCTATCTATTTTAATAGAAAAATTGTCAAAAGAAATGATAATCAGATTTTGACACTTGTCCTGGGAGTGTCATCAAGGGCCTCTATAAAATATAACACATCGGAAACATCAGGCAAAAAGTCATATGTGTAATGCTCATTTAATTCTTCCGTAAAGTATAGGTCATCTTACAGTGCTAAGTTTTGGGATCAGGACACTAATATGAAAAAGAAGTATCAGCCCCTTGACAATCTTTATGGGTTTCAGGAGATGTTCTTAAAAAAAAAAAAAAAGCACACCTCCCCCCCCCCCCCCCCCCCCCCCCCCCCCCCCCATCAAACAAGAAAAACAAACAACAAAAACATTTCTGGCCACCAGTGTGACTCAAGGCATTTCACTGTCAACGGAAACTAGGACTAGAGGGAATCTCAAGCACAAAGACTGCATTTGATACTGCTTTTCCTGGAGCAGCAGGAGGCCTCAATGAAGAAAGAATTCAGCACGGTACCAAGTTGTAACAACTCCAAGTAGGGTGCTAGGAGCAGGATATCAAGCTAAGGTGAAAGCTATGTCAAAAATTGAAGATGAAGAGAGTGCATGACATCTGAAGGACTCTGTCTAGAACCAGAGAAACTGAATCATTAGGAATATGTTCAGCTCAAGGCATGCGGGTGAAATAGATTTAGAACAGTTACCAAGTATGTTTCCAGATTCAATACACCTATGGGCCTGTGTGATAGTTAAGAGATCTAGTATGGTCAGAAATTATCTGAAAGAGCAGAGGAAGTCACAAGACCAGTACCATCCTTTAGCACCTTGAGCCTTACTGTGGAACAGTTAGGAGTATAACAACAGAGGTAATGATGCCTAGGATGGAGGGCTAGGAGCAGCAGTGAGGCAAAGCCAGTTCAGTAGAGCTTGCAGTGCTTTGGTGGGCACAGAAGGGAGATAAGCTCAAATTAAAAAGGAGCTGCTGGCCACGTTCTCTGCTGCAGAATGAGTTTGTCAGTTCACCTTGGGGCACCAGATAGATGTGAAGTCTGTTCAGAAGCCATTAGGAAGCGTTATGGTGAAGCTAGTGCTGAAGGCAGCCAAATGACCATAACCCTTGTTAGTTGTATATCAGTCCAATGAAGTGATGATAAGGTACTCCCCCAAAAAGTCATGGCTAGGAACGGATACATTGCACATGCTGTCCGGACTACAGTGTAGACAACATTTTGGAACAGAAGCAAACCTACCAACATGCTTCAGTATATCTATTTTGGCACTCATTAAGCATGTTTTGCTATGATGGACTCTTTGGAAGGGGCGGGGGGGAAGTATTTCCAGGACATTTAAGAGGTGACAAAAGATAGGTGCTACATGTAGATATATAGAATACATGATATGATCACGATATGTCCACAGGCTGGTTATGTATTAATAGATTTCAGCCCAAACAAGTGGAAAAAGACACAAAAAACTTGATAAAACTTACCAAAAAGGAAAAGGTAACAATTAGTATGAAGCCTAAATAGAGGAGAGGATATTGCAAAGGAAATTAGTTTAGATTCTGCAATGCTCCCTTTTCTTCAAAAAGATCTAGTTTACTTTTACAAGTATGGAGCCCTTTCATTTTATTTCCAGAGCAGAGTCAATGGAGCATATTTCGTCTTTTCCTCTCAGTTCATAAAGACCTCATATTGCTCTCACTGAAATATTTGCTGGAAATCAAGGGTGAATTCTTTGCTTAGCACACTGACAGGGGAGATAACTGCTTTATATCTCCTTTTCTCCTTTCTCTAGGGTTTGGCTGGGGGTTCCTTGTTTATTTTAGAGTTCCAATCAGAGACCTCTCCATATTTCAAAGAGAATTTAGTTGTGCTAAAACCCCAAATCAGTACGCTCTCTATAGTGAAAAGAAAGCTATATTTTTTTCAATATTTGTTTTGCATATTTTCCAACAACTGAGGGGAAAAAAAGGCTACCTAACAAGTATTTTGATAGAAAATGCTGCTCAGGGAATAGTCTTTATAACCTTGCTCTTCTTTTGGAGGGAAGAGAAGTTGATCTGATGTTATTGAACACTCCAAAGTAAACAGCTGCTGCTCTGTTCACTTTTTTGAAAGAGTAGGATTGTTTTCTGTTTCTAAAACATGCAGTTTCATTAAAGAGAAGATAATTGATGATAAAACCAGGGGGAGAGTGCACATTTTTATCTCAAATGCTGTGTAAGTGACATACTGTCATAATAAAACTGCATTGCCTACTTTAGCTGCATAAACTTTGATAGCAGGCTGGAAGCTGCTGTTATTTTCTATCAAATAAGATTTTCAAAAATCAGTTCTACAGCTTATAAGCAGTGTGGAGGCTTAATGGTTTCCTTAAGCTCCATTCTACAAATATACTAAACATTAACAATCAATTAGCTACCAGTGTGCCAGACTGTTCCTTAATATGGAATGTCTGCTGTGTTTTAATTTTTGCCTTGAACAGGTATTTTCACAGAGCTAACTCATAATATCTTACAGTCTCAGTGCAATCCCAACTAAACATTTGGATACTTAGTCCCTTGACTGCCTCTTTGAGCTCCTTTGCCAAGGCGTTCCTTCATAACCTCTCAGGGAATATGACATGCACCTGGACCTGTACAGATGCCAGTGTGAGACAAGTCACATGGAATGCCTGAAGGATGTAATAAATATTGCATGCAATGCAAATTCTGTTGACAGAGATATCCGAGGGAGAGTGGAATTCTTATCTACCTATTTGAAGGACTTTGTATGGAAATGAACTACTAGTAGTGCTGTAGGAATTGCCATATTGCATCAGACCATCAAGTTTGATTTCTCGCCCTTAGCAATGCCTACTGTTTTATAGTCTGGTTATTCAGAGAATGAAGGACTACCCTTCTCTGAATATGCCCATCTAAGTCACTCAGAGAGAAGGGGTATTTGTTCAGGGAAGAGGGGTAGATTCCTTGTTGATTTTTTTTGCAAGCTGTAACCTCCTTCCCTGAAAGATGAGATTACAGTATCCTTGAAACACACACATCCACACAGCTACAACAGGTCTAATTACTGCACTTAAAAAAAAAAAAAAAAAAAAGAAGAAAACAAACCTCTGCAAATATTTTGTCCAGCTTCTTTAACTACAGTTCTCTTCTCCTAGAGAAAGCTGTTCATTCTAAGTATCTTTCTTTACTTATGTTTATTTTCTAATTATTCCTTTTCCTTCAATTTCTTACAAGGAACATTCAGGCCATGTAGGACCTATAGTCCATTTCATCCAAATTTATGTCAAAGCATGTGAGAAGCTCTCTATATAAGAATTAGACAGTCAGAATATAGTTTTTTCTTGCAGTTTTCCCTAACAACTGTTTGAAAACAGTAATAGCCAGTGAAAATACAGAAGGACATGTGGAATTTAGGGCCCACTAAATATAATGTTAATTAAATTCATAACGAGGTCACTTCCTGTTCAAGAAAGCTTGTTCAGCCAGCTACAGAAAAGAGGAAAAGACATAGACGTTCACCCTGGCTTTATTTTCAGTACTCAAATCTTGCGCGTTTCATCCTCAAGGTTCAGCTATGTGTTTACACTAAAGCTTTATCAGGATCTGTATTATTGAAAGCCTGTGCTGGAGAGAAGCTCACAACACATTACTGCAGAAATCACCCCTGGCAGTGGAAACTTAAATGCAGCTTAATTGCATAAATATAGGCAAAACTCAAGGCATCTACATGCTGCAGCAGGGGTAGCTTAAAATAACGTATTCACAAACTGCTCAGTTCTGGTAACAACTGATAACCAGCATTAAAGCATAACACAGCAAAGCAATTATATACATTTTTATCCATCCTCTCTCTACAAGGAACCGAAAATGTTGTTCTTTCAAAATGTTCTACTGCAGTGTATGAGACTTGACTAGACATTGGTGTGATGAGATAAACTATTTAATTGGGGCTTTAGCACACGAGCAACTTACTTATCACAGTATTTGGGATTCGGTGACTGGGGAGCCATTAAAGATTATCTTTCCTGAGGAACTTGAAAATGGCATGTCCTTTCCTCTAAGCCTCTTCTGAATATCCTATTTACCTTTTGGAATCTCCTTGTTTTTCTCTGTGTCCAGTCTCCAAGGGGAAGCTTATCTTGGAGTTGTTCTCCCAGGTTAAATACACTGCCTCCATCTATTTCTCTAGTCAGACGAAAACATCTACTTATCTAAAGGCGTTTGAGGCTGTATTAACTTGTGCTTTTTCTCCCTCTACAATGCACTGCCTGAAGGCAGCTACAATCAGGGAGGCGCTGGGAATTTACTGCTTGAAAGGTTTACAGCTGAAAAAAAAAAAAAGTGTTTCATGTGGATGTCCAGTGACTCTCACAGGTTCTGGGAGCATCCCACTTTCCAGATGTGTACGTCCAACTTCTCTTATTATGTGATAGGAAAGGTGGAGACACTCTTATCTTAAAAAAATTGGAAGAGCTACAAACTAGTTGTCTCTCCCAGTTTCATGTTCTGCATCCAATAGAACAGGGCACTTTGTTACTGCTGCATACTGGTTATGGTCCAGTTCACTCAGACTATCTCTGCATTTCCAGAAGTGGAAAAAAATGACCACAATAGAGAAACAGCAGCAGGATACAGCTGAAGGCAGTGCCTGCTGTTATATGGTCTTGAGGATGAGGAAGGGTTAAAAAAGAGGCTAAGCATTGAATCTCTCTAGTCTGACAAAATAGTCTGAAATACACTGCTTCATTTTCACATTTGTAGAGACTATTGATCCAGTCCTGAGCCTGCAGTTTGACACAACTGGGAGTGTGCTAATTTACAAACTGAAAGCGCTTGTAATTTTTTGCTGGTGTTTAATATACATGTATTCAATTCCTTCTTCGTGGTTACCAAAAATACCAAGCTTTATTCACATTTCCTTTTTGGTTGGTAAGGCGAAAGAGTAGAGGGTGACATGTTTTTAGTATTTAGTAAGCATTTAGTATTTTAAGTGTATACACCGCATAATTAATATCACTAGGATCGTCTTGATAGAGCTGTAGCTGTCAGTGAGTGAGGCAATTACTAAGTGAGGGCATAGAAATACTCTTGAATCAAGACTCTGAAATAAGCTGTCATATTTATAGGTACTAGAGAGAATATATTTCACAGTAAAATATAATTTATTATATTTATGCAGATTTGGAAATTGCTGAACAGCTGGGCAGTCAAGTAACGGGGCTGTGTATGTGGGTATCTGCTTGTGCTTTATCTTCTGCAGGAGTAGAAGGATTCCTACACCATCCATTTGCAGACATAGGTTCTATCAGTTGGAGAACATAATAGCCTTCCCTTAGGTATTCCCATCAAGCATCTGTTCAGCAGTCACCCTAAAAATCCAGCTCTGAAATGCTACTGCACCACTTATCACTTTTTTCCTCTTCATAAGTATTTCTCAGCCCTGGATTCTTAGAGTGCTGAGTTTTATGCCTTTCTGAGGAGTGGGACATGGAGGAGATTATTTTGTTGGCTTCAACTTGTTTTCCCAGAATGCTTGACTCTTACTGACAGTCATTGTCTTCCGTTCTTTCATCCCACTGGTAGGCTTTCTGTGCCTCAGGATAGTCTTTAAATCAAAGAGCCTGATCTTCTGATGTGCTGATCTCCTACCATTCCACTTGGCTTCAGTTGGCATTGTGAGTGCTCAGCACTACTGAAAATTAGCCTCCGAGTGTGTAACTGGTAGCATGTGTTCTTTGTTAGCACTGGCTCTGGCTCACTTTTGCTGATTTGCTGCTTTAGTAGCTTTGAACTTTCTTAGGTCACTGAATCACAATTCATTTCCTATTGGAGTTTATGATCGTATGGGAAAAGCTTTGTCTTGTGAGAGATGAAGGGAAAGGATATACTGGGTTTGAGTTCCTATTGTTTTACCTTTCCCTTCCTGTTACCCTGTAAGTTAGTGACCTGAAGGGTAAAGGTAAACTGTCATACAGAAGCAGCAAAATATTTTATTTTAAACTCTGTTTCCATGATGCAATGAGTTGCTCACCAGTAGTATTTGTACAGGCTTACTGAATTTTACTTCAGAGAACTAATTGGGGTTGAAATTTTTGTCCTGTGTTTTCCTAATGTAATTTTCCTAACGTGTGTCCAGTTAGCCAGATCACCACCACATATGACCTATAACCTAAGGCTGACCAGGATGCATTCTAAATCACATTGGCTTAAACGTGTAACTGCTTATATGAACAAAGATCAATGACGTTCTGCAGTGGACAGCCCTAACACGTCAAGACCATCTCTCCAGTTCTGTGCCACACAGTGAGGTTAAATAAGCTGAAAACTATCTCTAGGTCTAAGCTTCTGAGCCAGATACACAAGATTCACAGGAAAGCTACCAGCTTGCTTTGAGAAATCTCTTCTTTGCCATTTAAGACACTGAACTTCTGCCTCTAATCAGGCTGCTAACTGGAGGCAGCTAAGAGTCCTGGCTGCAGCTATCTGTGCTTGTTCCTAGAGGCCAGCATATCTCAGAAAGCTGGAAATTCAATGCAGTGACAAGTGCGAAGGGATAAAAAGGGATCCTACGAAATGTCCAAAGATGATGCTGATGAGAGCAGAAGGGTACTCAGGCATTATCATTTTACGAGGATTTTTGGAACACTGTGAATTCAGCATGAGGAGGAATATTAATGGGTACAGCTTACCACAACATCCTTCTGGGACACACGACAGATGCCCCTGATAATTGACTCAGGATAGATCAACTTGTTGGTCTCCAAATAGATCTTTTTAATACAGCACCAAACCAGTTGTCCAGGAGATTATTTCCTTTGGAGCAACCTGTGCACCAAATGGTAGAATTGGCATGGCAAAAATTCTCCCTCATCTGTGCTTTCAGGTAAGTTGACAATAAAGAACACAAAAGGCAAGAATATAGCAGTGCATTACTAACCTTCCTAAGGTTCTTGTGAGCAAAGGCTGTTCATGAGGTGTACTAGCTAAGCATGTTTGTCTGCCTGTCTCAGCTATATTCCCTTGTAATCCAGCACCGTTGTTTCTGCAGGAGTTAGTTGTTTTGGCATGCTACATAACTGCAGTATTTCAGTCACATAGCATAGAGGTTGTAAACTAATGGGATTTTACATTCTTTCAATAAGGTGTTACTGAAACTGGAAGACCACAGTGAAATGGCAGTGGGGCAACTGTCTGTAGCTATATAAAAGAGATAGTGGGATGCATAATAGCTGTAATAACTGCCTGCTTAGCATACGCTAACATAATTCATCCTGACAACAACTTTGTCCTATGATGAAGGCAGGTTAAATGATGTTGCAAACATTGCTCAGAGAGAAAGATGGCACTGTAGTCCTCTAGCTGTGAGTGCCAGTAAGGGCAAACTGTGTGTGTAGAAGCTGGGAAAAAAGCAACCTTTAATTGCTATCTTATCCTTTGTATTTATCTATTTCAGCTGAGAGCAGTGCCTTCTAACTGAGCCAAGATAATTTCAGAATGGAATAAAACCAGCATGGACTCAAGTGTACATAAAAGGTGAGTTGAGGTTCCTACACCATAGAAACATATTAGAAAAAAAATGCTCCATTTCTACCCCCTCTTAATCCCCCAAAACATCATTTATTTGCACTAGAAGGACTTTCCATTGTAGTATGATGTGGTCTGTGATTATCTATTGAAAGAAAAAGCTACAGAACACTCAAGTCACAATCTAAAATCAATGCATCAAGTACAGTGGTCGGACTATTTCTTGTCCTCCATGACTGTTTGTGGTGGTAATGATAAAAAAACTTGGCACTTCCAAAGCAATTAATGTCATTAATGTGCTATAAAAACAATTAATTAAGCTTCCCCAGGAAAAACATCTCTGTGTCTTTTGCCTCCCACATCTTTCCCTTTTGCAGTCAAGTTTTCAGCCCTGCAGATCTGGGAGACAGTTTGTATGAACGAATTTGGGAGAGATTCTCTTATGTAGCAGGTACAACTGGCAGGGAGGGCAAAAAAAGTCTATGTTAATTTTTCCACTTACATTTTGGCTATTGAATGGACCAAAATAAGGTAAGTTAGGGGCTAGTTTGGTGTATGGCTGACTCCACAGTAATTTTCTGTGAGTGGCGTTGTGGTTAAGAGCAGCATTCAGCACTGCAAATGCAGCCCCAGATGTGCCAGCCCTGACTAGTACCTGACCCTTCCTCTTTGTGGCAGGAACTGGGTAGGCTTGTTTAATCTGTCCTAAATGACTCACTTATAGATGACATTTTCCTCCGATGTGGTTGAAGCTCCTCTAGCATCCTGTTATCTTTCCAGAGTGGCATGTGAGGGAGTGAGGTGGCCTTGCTACATGCAGCGAAGTTGTCTTTGCTAAACTTGGGCAGTTTCTGAACTTGAATTTGAGATAAGAGTTTCTCATGGTATCTTCAGGAAAGCGGTCAGCTGATGGCATCATCAGCATAGTTTGACTACCTAAATTAGATTCCAATTGTCCACTTTGGTTTCCTAGCATCTACTTGAAAATTAAATTAAAGGTGAAATGAGATACTGAATGGAGTCACAGCAGTAAGCAATAAATGGGGATGGATTTGAACTATGTATATCTAACATGATGGAAAGAAGAAGCTAATACATACAGAGAGGGCCAGGGAAGAAAGAGAACCTGATTTGAGGAAGTGACACAAATGAGCTGTTTGTGCCAAATGCTCAGATGAACTCTAACTGGAATTGGGTGATAACAGCTTGCACAGAATTAAGGCCTAGAGCCACAGAAATAGTTAGATGTATGACTCTGGTTGCAGTAAATGAGTTATATGCCTAAATACTTTTGAAAACCTGATCCTTAAAATGCTTAAGTACAGCTGTTGTAGAATTTGTAAACCTCCCATAGTTACTAAAGAAGTAAACAGGTAGGACATGACAAATAACATTGGCTTTGGCAAAACAGCTGCCAAACAGAAGCTCTGGAGAAGCTAGTCACAGCTGCCTTCTGAGTACCCAGGAAAGGGTGGGGTGGTTTTTTTACTACTAAATGCTTAACAAGTAGGTTGACCTCCATGGCTGATACAGCTTTAACCCAGGTGAGAGAGCTGCTTTCTAAGTGGACAGCTTTTCACTCAGTATTTGCACTGAGGAGAGCAAATTGAGAGTTTGTCTAATGTCGGGGAGGTGTGGAAGGATTTGGATGTGCTCCTTAAGGTTGGTTCACAAATGAAGCTGTATTGATGAGGTGTTATTAGTAGTGTTTCTGTTCTCAAAACATTGTGTGTGCAGTGCTGGCTTTCTAATGCTAGCACATTTCAGAATATCTTCACTTGTGTGGGCTTTGCTGTCTCTGAAGCAGGCCTAGTGCTTCATGATACCTGCATATTCAGGACAGTGAATGCATGCTGTATTTGTTTCCTTTTGGAATGATTTTTTTCTTCATATTCAGTAGAAATCCTTTCTCTTTGTTTTAAATTATTGAACTAATGTGGACCATGAAGTGTTATGAGGATTAGTTTAAATATTTGTACAGCGCTTGCTTTGAAGATGTAGAATACTGTTCAAGTGCTAAGATTTAAATATGGGCTGTGAAGAAAGTGCTGCTGATTGAATTTTCAGAGGCAGCATGTTAGATAACACTGAATTTGTTATTTAAAGGTAAAATGAAAGCCATGGAAAACTCTTCCAAAGTATGAACAGTAGAGAAAAATTCTTAATGACTTTGTAGAAAATAATATGCCTCTGTTTGTTTTATGGATACTTAAAAACCTTTAGGGCTTGATATGGATTAGTAGACTTATACAGAATATTTAAGAGATTGTGATGGGAACAGCAGTCAAAGCCCATCATTGGCCTGGGACTATCTCTTGTGTCACTATTGATGCCACAAATAATTGACACTTCATAGTTTTTTGTTGTTTTTAATTTTGATCCATGTACGCAAAACAAATGGAACAAAACCTTTACTATGTGCACTACAGCCCAGAGGACAAGGAAATACAGATGGGCAGGCCTTAGAGGGAAAGGTTATAATTTTTTGTCTGAATGAAATACTGGTCTGTAAACTCTGTAGCATAGATATGAACGGGTTAAGGCATTCTGTTAAACTTAGTGTCAAGGCTCCACAAAAAATCACAATTTAATTCAAATTTTCTTCAAGGGGGAATGCAAGTGTATAGATCTTGGTGTTGTATTCTATGCAGCAGGCATAAAACCCATCCTGCAAATTTCCTTTCATTAATAAATAATTATAATGGAAACTTAATAGTATATGTGCATAAAGATTGATGTGTTTCTAGTTTTTCCTCTTTAAACAGTAACCATTTCAAAGTCTGCCTGAAAAATGGCATTGACGACTCTTTTGCAGAATGTGCAATAAACATTTAAAATGTTAGCTTCTTATGCAGACACATTTCAGAAGGTTAAAATCTTTAAGTATGAAATGCCTTCTTTTGACTTGAGTGGGGTTTTTTATTTGTTTGTTTTCTCTCCCAAGAACTGAGAATATTTCAGACTAATCTGAAATGAGTTTTTGTGTTCCCCAAGCAAACTGCAAAATCAATTATTTGCATAGCCCTAGTCTTAATGTGTATCATTGTGTATTCTCAGGAAGACAGTACTCCTCTGATGTGCTGGCACGTTTTCAAACAACCTAAGTGATAGCTTATATCAGTTTGATTCTGTGATTTACTATTTCGACATAAAGATGGAAGCAAATCTCTTTTCTATTTGTTTCAGCGAGAAGCTTTGTTTCATATAGCAGTATTTTAGTACACTTCATCTGACATAGAATAATCCTTGTAACACATTCTGAGTAGGATGCTGTAAGGATGTTTTAAAAGAAAGGGAAAAATATGTTCTCAAAGGGACCAGCACTTCTAAAGAGAATGAAAGGCCAATGAATAGTTGGTTAGGATTTCTGTCTCCTTTTCCTTTACCGTTCCCAAGAGATTCTACAAACATATGTTGATATAATATATATTGTTATCAGCACTGTGAATTACAGGATGCCCGTACCTTGCCAAAAATGTGATGTCATAGTGCAGAAGCTGTCAATAACAAGATGCATTTTCTATTCTGTAGGACTCCTTAAATCATGAAATGGAGTGAAAATTTAAATTTTTGATTCAATGCAGGCCTAGGCATAATTTAAGCACTATTTTTGCTGATTAGCTAGAGAAACAGATGCATCACGTGAGAGCATGATGGATTTGGAGAACTTGTAACTGAGATAAGAGTGTTGCTACGTGAAAATATCTAGGGATGGCTAGCACTGGGTAGAAAGCATTATATTGGCTAGCAAAGCCTGGTATCAAAATAAGGAGAACTTATATATATAGCATGTATATATTTTGTACTTGGTAAGCTAATCTTTGATCTTTATGACATGATGGATATTTTTCCTACAAATTGGGAGTTCAGACTCCCTGCTTAGTTTCACTGCAAGGTTTCGGTTTGAAGTTACGAGTCAACGTAGATGATCTAATTTGCATCTGGTAGGTAGGTGCACCCTTTATGAGGCTTTGGCAAGGGGTACCTTGAAAAGGGGGTCAGCGTTAGAAGTCCATTTTATGTACTGTCAAGAAACTCATTCAGAAACTGGTTGAAACAGGCTGCTCCATGGCCTGGAGCAATGACAGGAGAGTACCATTGTGGTAGATGGGCAACAGTGCAATTATTTTTTTTTCCAGGGTCTTGCCTGGCATTGATTACCTTAGTATTTGAGTGCATCCCAAACATTGTGACTTGTATGCAACATGCATTGCTTTGCCAGCTGGAGCCAACAATAAAAGCTCCCATTGGAAGCACTTGTATGCGGAGGAGAACACTCTCCAAGCGTCACTGATGCACGTAGGCGACTTTTACACGCATCCTAGTTTAGCTTTTCATAGTAAAGCAGGTAAGCTTCAAACTCACTTAATAATTCAAAAAAGTCTGCAGAGACACCTAACCGCCTTAATATGGGACAAAAAAGCACAGTAGATATGAAGAGGATGTGAATTTTGATTTCTTCTGTTCATTTGCTTATTCCGATGCAAGCCACTGTTGTTTACTTTTCAGCACTGTGTTGCGTGATGACCAGTAGATGACACTGCCATTAAATTGCTGCACATGAATTTTAGCTATCTGTATTCATATTAATATGTTTAGGTAATTACTTAGCCCTGTATGCAGTCACATCACAGTTTGTAGACTCACTTGTACAAATATTTGTGTTCTGGTACCTGTCAAAAAAATAATGCATCGAGATTGGTATGGTGAAGACCCTTGAGAGTTAAATGTATATAACAGAAGAGATGTTGTTCAATGGCAAGACTGAGAAAAGATGATTTATTGTGAAATCCTATCTCCTAGGCTGTACAGGGAAAAGGGAACAGATGAATAGTGACAACCAGGAGCCAGCCTTGGTTTGATGTGAAACTGAGAGATGTTAGTATAAAGGAGAATGTTACAGGTGTACACCCATATGGAATGCAATGCAATTGTTTGTAATCCTGGGTACGAAGTACTCTACAAATTGCTTTAGTGATGGATGGCCCTAAGTTAAAAAGAAGGTATTAAGGTAAAAGTCAAATCAAATTGGCAATAGCTTGTATAGACTACAGAGACGATCAGCCCTCAACTCCAGAGGTTTAGCTGAAAGTGCTGGTACAGAGCCATGGGGAGCTTGAGGGTACACTGAGTGGCTGGCAGGCCGTGCAGACAGGCCTGCTCAGGCTGTACACTAGGCAGTTCACATAACTGACAACAACGTAGCTGCAGCAGTGAAAACTAGCTACCTTTGGTGTTCTGGTGGCTAGTGTAGAGCTAGGCCAAAATGCTTTTTTGACCTGCACTGTTCTTGAGACACACGAAAATTATTTCACATTTGTATTCCTATGTTACCTGTGGCCCCAGCCAACATGAGCAGGGACTCCTCACCAACAGATGGCTACCTTCATTGGTCTCCACTGATACCCTTGCCACACAGTAGCCAAGTTCAGCATGCAAGATGGAGGATGCCCCCACTGAAGAATACCTTAAAGCAAGGGTTGCTTGTATGTCCTCTTTGAAGGTTTGAATAACCTCTGGCTGAGGAGCAAATTGAAAAAGGTCTCCTATTCCCTAGCAGATGTTCTGTAGCTGGCTATTATGTAGGAAGTGTAGGCAGCCATACCTCTCCTTCCCATGTTTTTAATGAAACGGACTTTTACATGAAAAGTTGTACGTATCTACTCTTGGCAGAAGGATGCTGGATTTGGAGTGGTGGAGAGATGTTCTGTGACTACAGAAAGTGCTTGTTTGAGATCTTCAAAGACATGGCTTATGAAGTTTTGTAGCAAGCTAAAGGCATTATTTTAGCTAGGAAGAGGGGACTCATTTAGGAAGTACAAGGGAAGCACATCAATTCCTGCAATAATCACTGCCCCCTTCTGCCTTCATTCTGGAGACTAACATCAGTCAATTCAAGGCTGCTCACCTCTCAAAATAGCAGGAAAACATGTAACTGATATAAAATATTACTACAAAATTCAGTAGTAAGAGAAGAGAAAGTGCTAGGATTTTCAGTCTGAGTCTTTGCTTTCAGGCAAGGGTCACTTGATTACTGAGGAGTATAAGAGCTGTCGTGAAGGCAGTGAAGGCAGTCGTCTTTCCAAAGAAATAAATTCTGTCAAACACTTCCCTATGAGTTCGAGTGGTAAGCCGGGGGAAAGGAGTTCTGGAAGTAATTCAATTAGTTATTAAGCATACGTGACTATTTATTCTTTTCCTACAGGGAGTATGCTGTAAATGGAGTCCATCCAGCGTGGCTCAAAGGCTTGCTTGTTTGTTTGTTTTGCTTTCATCAGCTTGTAAGGATCACTTGTGCTGGATGGGAACTCATAGCTTCAGAGAGCAATCACATGGAGGGTCTCTGGCAAGCAATGGGAAGACACAGATCACAAATCTGAAAATGTTAATCCATGACAGTCTATTTCTGATCTGTTTCTTGAGGACAGGAATCTTCAACTGATTTCAAGTTTCACTCACCAGGGTGTGTGAGGGACAGCAGTGAGGGAAACAAAGACACAGTATTCTTCTCAAAAAGCCTTCCCAGGGAAGATGACAAAAAGATAGTTCCAAAGAACAATTCCAGTGAAGTAATTCACTCTTCTCCAAGGGAATACCTATATGTACTTTATGACCTGCTGCCACACCAGGACTGTGGGTGATGGTAGGTATAAAATCCAAATGACACAATAGATCAACTTAAAGGAATTTTGAAAAATGAAATGGAAAACATATGGAGACACTATGAATGTCTCCTTAGTGTGAGGAGCCATACTAGAGCATTACAAAGGGGTGGTACCTCCTTCCTGCTTATCTTGCATCATGTTTGGCTAGTCACAGGCAATAGTATTGCCGTGTTTTGTATCCTTCCCCAACTCTGCAGAAAAGGCAGTTGTCCTTCAGACACCGAAGGATCCAATTTGAAACATGACTCTGACCATTGTAGGCTTATTTATTTATTTTAAGCACATCCGCTTTTCTGTGGCTTATTTCCTAATAACTCTGAATACTCTAGTGGACAATATCAGCTGTTTCCAACTGTCAGAACAGAAGTGGGAAATTCAGATAGACAAGCCTATTCCATTATTTCATTCCAACAAGAAACAGTTAATAACATGGCCTGGCTCTTGGTCCATGTTCAACGTGCTACTGGTATTTGCTCTGGGACGCCTGATATCTATTTTTCCTTTATTGCTTCTCCTCTTGAGATTGATTTCAAAGTAAGACAACACAGGCCTAGGTGATTGTGCTCACCTCAGTCTGTTCCGGACAGTTTTTGCTTTATGATCTTCTAGCTATATAACATAATTTGGTCTATACCATTGAATGCCTATAATTGTTTGTTTGGTTTTTATAAAAATAAATTGGTTGGGCCACAGGTAATATAGGAATACAAATGCAATACCTGATTTAATTATTATCATTCTCTAGATTTTTGGAACTATTTGGAAATATAAAAATACATAATGTTTGGATAAATCAGGTTGAGTTCGCATCTTCTGTGTTATCAGAATGCTGCACTTGAGACTAGCAGAAAGGAAAGGAGAGCAGCAAGGTTACAAAGGGCAAGTTAGAAAGCTCTGACTCAGAAAAGTAATTCAATCTTCTCACCTGGAGTGTTTCTGGTAAGTACAAGCTATGAATTGCACTGCTGTAGTTCTGAATGGTATTTAAGAACTGCAGTGAGCTGTTGTACCCAATCAAATACCATGAAGGGGAAGGGAGGTCAGTGTATGTGCTTGGGTGCTTCTTGAATTTGTCACTTTAAAAGTGTACATTCTCTGAATACTGCCACATGCATGCTCCTAAGCAAAAGTCTTCAGTGGGAATTGGAGGGCTTGATGCTAACAAGTTTATTCTCCAATGTTATTTTATGTTTCATTGCCCTTTGCTGAAATCTTGACCAAAATGTACTACTTTTTTTCTGTGGCAGTGGTTTGCCTTTGAAAACACAAGAGGAATCACAGAATCGTATAGGTTGGAAAAGACCTTTAAGATCATCGAGTCCAACCGTAAACCTAACACTACCAAGACCACCAGTATACCATGTCCCTAAGCACCTCATCCAAACGTCTTTTAAATACTTCCAGGGATGGTGACTCAACCACTTCCCTGGGCAGCCTGTTCCAATGCTTGACAACCCTTTCAGTAAAGTAAAATTTCCTAATATCCAATCTAAACCTCCCCTGGTGCAACTTGAGGCCATTTCCTCTTGTCCTATCACTTGTTACCTGGGAGAAGAGACCAACCCCCACCTCTCTACAACCTCCTTTCAGGTAGTTGTAGAGAGTGATAAGGTCTCCCCTCAGCCTCCTTTTCTCCAGGCTAAACAACCCCAGTTCCCTCAGCCGCTCCTCATCAGACTTGTGCTCCAGACCCTTCACCAGCTTTGTTGCCCTTCTCTGGACATGCTCCAGCCCCTCAATGTCTCTCTTGTAATGAGGGACCCAAAGCTGAACACAGTGTTCGAGGTGCGGCCTCACCAGTGCTGAGTACAGGGGCACTGCTGTACTCAGCAGTGTACAGCAGTTCAGTGTACTCAGCAGTTCCCTAGTCCTGCTGGCCACACTATTTTTGATACAAGCCAGGATGCCATTGGCTTTCTTGGCCACCTGGGCACACTGCTGGCTCATATTCAGGCAGCTGTCAGCCAACACGCCCAGGTCCTTTTCTGCCAGGCAGCTTTCCAGCCACTCTTCCCCAAGCCTGTAGCATTGCATGGGGTTGCTGTGGCCCAAGTGCAGGACCTTGCACTTGGCCTTGTTAAACCTCATACAAATGACCTCGGCCCATCGATCCAGCCTGTCCAGGTCCCTCTGCAGAGCCTTCCTACCCTCAAGCAGATCAACACTCCCACACAACTTGGTGTCATCTGCAAACTTACTGAGGGTGCACTCGATCCCTTCATCCAGATCATTGATAAAAGATATTAAATAGAACTGGCTCCAACACAGAGCCCTGGGGAGCACCGCTTGTGACCGGCCACCAACTGGAGTAAACTCCATTCACCACCACTCTTTGGGCCCGGCCATCCAGCCAGTTCTTTACCCAGTGAAGAGTACACCCGTCCAAACCATGAGCAGCCAGTTTCTCCAGGAGAATGCTGTGGGAAACCATGTCAAAGGCTTTACTGAAGTCTAGATAGACAACATCCACAGCCTTTCCCTCATCCACTAGGCGGGTCACCTTGTCATAGAAGGAGATCAGGTTGGTCAAGCAGGACCTGCCTTTCCTGAACCCATGCTGGCTGGGCTTGATCCCTTGGTTATTCTCTACATGCCGTGTGATAGCACTCAGGATGATCTGCTCCATCAGCTTCCCCGGCACCGAGGTCAGGCTGACAGGCCTGTAGTTCCCTGGGTCCTCCTTCCGGCCCTTCTTGAAGATGGGCGTCACATTAGCTAATCTCCAGTCAGCAGGGACCTCCCCAGTTAGCCAGGACTGCTGGTAAATGATGGAAAGGGGCTTGGTAAGCCCATCTGCCAGTTCCTTCAATACTCTCGGGTGGATCTCATCAGGCCCCATAGACTTGTGAGTGTCTAAGTGCTGCAGCAGGTCACTAACCATTTCCTCCTGGATTATGGGCGCTCCATTCTGGTCCCCGTCCCTATCTTCCAACTCTGGGGGCTGGGTACCCAAAGAACAATTGGCCCTGCTATTAAAGACTGAGGCAAAGAACGCATTAAGTACCTCAGCCTTTTCCTCATCCTTGATCACTGTGTTCCCTCCCCCGTCTACTAGGGGCTGGAGATTCTCCTTAGCTCTCCTTTTGCTGCTAATGTATTTGAAGAAGTGTTGTTTGTTGTCTTTTACAGCAGCAGCCAGATTGAGCTCTAGCTCAGCTTTGGCCCTTCTAATTTTCTTCTTGCACAGCCTTGCTACACCTTTGTAGTCCTCCTGAGTTGCCTGCCCCTTCTTCCAGAGGTCATAGATTCTCCTCTTTTTCCTGAGTTCGAGCCAGAGCTCTCTATTCAGCCAGGCCAGTCTTCTTCCCTGCCAGCTCGTCTTTCGGCACCTGGGGACAGCCTGCTCTTGTGCCTTTAGGACTTCCTCCTTAAAGAAAGCCCAGCCTTCCTGGACTCCTTTGCCCATTAGGGCTGCCTCCCAGGGGACTCTCTCGACCGGTCTCCTAAACAGGCCAAAGTCCACCCTCTGGAAGCCTAAGGTGGCAGTTTTGTTGACCCCCCTCGCCACTTCTCCACGTATCAAAAACTCTATCATTTCGTGATCACTCTGCCCAAGATGGCCTCCAACCATCACATGGCTCACAAGTCCTTCTCTGTTCGTGAACAAGAGGTCCAGCAGGGCACCTTCCCTCGTTGGCTCACTCACCAGCTGTGTCAGGAAGTTATCTGCCACACGCTCCAGGAACCTTAGGAGGACTGTTTCCTCTCTGCTGTATTGTATTTCCAGCAGACATCCGGCAGGTTGAAGTCCCCCACAAGAACAAGGGCTAGCGATTGTGATGCTTCTCCCAGCTGCTTATAGAATAGTTCGTCAGTCTTCTCATCCTGGTTGGGTGGTCTGTAACAGACTCCCACCACAATATCTGCCTTGTTGGCCTTCCCCCTGATTCTTACCCATAGACCCTCCACCCTATCATCACCATCATCGAGCTCTAAACTATCCAGACACTCCCTGACGTATAGGGCCATGGCTGTAAGAATTTGGGTTGGAGCACTCTGCCTAAAAGCACAGCTAACCCCATTGCAAACAATCTGCCTTGGAGGTCATTAATGCCAGACTCTAGTATTGTTCTTGTGCTCTGTTATTGCTAGAGTGCTGGTTGACTACAAATTCTGTTTATTATACTTTCAGGAAGGTTTCTTCTCTCATACTTCCCAACACAAACAAATCTAAGTGTTCACTATTTAAGTTCTTACTTCATTAGATAACTAAACCATTAAAGTCTGTGAGACAAATACTGTAAAATAATTTTGAAGGCTAATATGAGGAAATTGAAACATGTTCCAGCCACAGAAAAGAAGCGAACTATATGAGGATTTTATATACACAGATGCACATGGGTGCACACACAGACACATGTATATGTACTCACATTAACTGTGTGGCTAAGTTTGTTGTAGATCATTTAATAAGCTCGACTCTTCTGGATCCTGCTCTACTTCTGGGTTGCAATGTCCATATAGGAATAATCTGATATGAAATTTGCCAATCCAAGGTGAAGAAAGAAACCCTTCTAGCTTGTCACGACATGCACCTAGTAATATTTCTGTTATGTGATTGTCTCATCTGTAGTTCAAATTTCAAGATATTATTAATTTTGTAAAAAAATATTTATAGTGTCTTTTCTCCCATAGTTCTCTTACTGTTTGCAGAACAGCACTGGTTTCAATGTTGTGTAAATGCAGATGTCAAGCTTACACTAAACAAAGCTCTGAATCTGCCATGTACTGTGTTGCACCACATAGCCACAGCAGCCTGGTCAGGAGTCCCTGCACTGTGCTCCAAGTATTTCATAGCAGATCAAAAACCTATTATAATGCCACTTCATTTTTATTTTACAATTATTTTCCTGGCTCTTTCCAGATGACAGATGGGATTTTGACTGTGATTGTGTTATGGTTTCTTTCTTGTTCTTTTAAATCCATACACCAAAATTTTATTTTGCGTGTTGCTGAGTCTCATGAGGCAGATCACCATCTTGGTCATGTTGCTGTGATCCCACTATAAGCCTAATAGTAAAATGTGTTCTGCTTATTTTTGAAAGTGAACAAGGAGACACCAATGTTATTCAGCAGTGTTGGCTGATAACAGTCTACTAGTAACTGAGAATAACTGACATTTAGGCCAGTATAATTTTTTTTCTTTGTAATTTACACTGTCCCAGTGGTTTAACAATTGTGCCAGCATTTATCTTGGTTGGATGCCTTTGCTTCCTTCTCTTGCATGATGCTGGGAAAGTCTTTGTAGTTATTATATCACATTCCCTGATGCCTTCATGTCTATTTTACATCCAATTTTCTATCTGTCTGCTAAGGTCATGTCTTGGTCCTAATCTGAGCATTAAATATATTTTGCTGGCTTGCACTGTGTGCTCTTTCTTACATGCAGAATGTCATCTATTGAATTATTGTGCTACTCCTTTATATGGCACTCTTGCTCCCCTTATCACCTGTAGCACAGATGACCCTTTACTCAGAACACTTTCCATTATCACAGTTCTCTCCATAATTCCCACGGGTGCTACCCTGCATTTAGGTTTCCCTCCTATTCTACATTGTATTTGCTATCCATATTTTTTTTCTCGTCATTTTTGTTCTTCCTATGGTTTGTTGTATTTGGTAAATTAGTTCTGTGCTCTGTTTATGCTCTTCACTTGGGATGTGAGCTTTGAGCTTTGCTTATTTCTTGATTAAAAACTTTTGTGGTCATTCTAAGGATTCATGGCATTGTAAGCAAATCTAAATAGTCACTGTCCTGTCGCCACAGCCTTTTTTCTATGTTCCTGCCTTCCCCTTGCACATGTGTGCACACACAGACGCTTTTTCCTTCACTAGCAGTAGCACTCATGCAACCAGGTGCCTGCTCCTGGAGTTGATCTCGCTGAAAATTAATCCTGAAGAGGAAAGAGTTTAGATTAATTCAAGCTGTAACAGAGCCACAGCTTGATTGTCCCTGCATAAACCTGTAATGAAGTTGGTTCATCTTGTATGTATGGGAAGACAGTTTCGTGCAGTTTGCCAGTCTACTCTCTCTGTGACTGAAGAGAGCTATTTACAGTAAATACAACTTTTGGATAGAAAATTTTCTTTTTTTAATTTTTTAAATTTTTTTTACATAGATCTTCCTGCTCTCCTGTTCAAATGTGCCTAACTTGGTACGTGGCGCAGATGCTCTTTCTTGGATCTCTCCTTTCTGCAGTTCTGTGTTCTTTACATTAACCTCCAAGGGCTTTCCAGCACCTCTTTTGTGTCCACAGGCCCGGAACAGGACTCTAATCCATACCTGTTGTTCTCAATTAAAAAACAAATTCTCAGTTTCTGATTTTGCATGTATGCAGGAACAGTTCCCTCCTGACATTTTTTGAAAACAGAGGAGAGTTTGCACCTTCACTGTGAACAACCCTGCACCACTGTTCCCCCCCAAGCACTGTCAGCAGCAGAGTTCCATGTTTCACCGCTGAGGTTACCAAACAGCATGGTACAGCATGAACCATGCAAAGGTGTCTGCCAGAACAGAGGGGACAGTTCTTCTAGTCTCTGGGAGAGCTGGTAGCTATACATGGATCACCCCAGCCCAGGGCACGCCTGGATCCCAGAGCAGGCTACAACCACCTTGATGTTGTAGAGGAAGAGGATGAGTAGTGCAGTTCTTCGCTTTCACTATTCATCTTTGCAGTTCTTGGTACAATGACAAGTAGGGATGGCTTGGATCAGCAGCATGTTTTCCCAGGTGGTTTTTGTTTTTAAAAATACCCCTATCTTTCTTTAAAAATTGTTTCTATTTATGAAATAGAAATTGTTTCTATTTTTAGAAACATCTAAAAAATGTTTCTATTTATAACTAATTATTGGTAGTAGTATGTGCAAGAAACAGGAAGCAAGGATCCTGTTACGTCTGGGTATCAAGGATAATCCCAAAGAAGAATATTGCATGGAAACTAGAGTACACCGAGTCTAAAGCAGAATAATCTCTTAATGGGGGATTTGCTGCTGAAGACAAGTGGCTCTCCTGATGATAATATAATTAAGAGCTTTTTGTGGTAACCAACCCTGCCAACTATATACTTCGTAAAACTACTGGCCCTTACACAAAATATGCTCCAGTGTCTGTGAATGTAGTTGCCACTGTTGCTTAATTGCTTCATGGTGCTGTGCAGGTAACCAGTTTGCACCCCAGTACTGCTTTTCAGCCACGTCTTGAATAGTCAGTCATAAGTAACAGGCAACACTAAAAGTTTGGCATAGAAGATGGTTAAGTAACTTTTTCTTATGAGAGACTTCTGTTCTAGTAGTGCTAGCAGACTAATTTGTCATTTACCTCACTAAAAATGCACGTACTTACTGTGGGTGACATGAACACCTGGTGGGGCTTATTTTTTCAATGTGTAGATAATTTGTCTGTGCTTTTGGAATCAAATGTTCCAATACTGACACTGCAGCCTGAAACAAGAACTGAAAGAGCCAACATACACCTGAGCTTTAAGAGATCTTTTTTGTGATTTCACTGCATGCAGTATAATCGTCCACTATATTTAGTGTCCTATGTTCCTAAACTGTTTGCGAGCAGATCCTGACTTCTGTGAGTAGTCACATCACTTTATAGGATGTTTAGCAACTTCCTGAGCAGTTCTTGGTGTTTTCTTTCTCAGTGGAATTAATCACGATAGTATTTACTTGCATTTCAGCCACAATTAGGAAACTTTCTGACTAATCTTGGAATAGATGAATTTAGACTGTTCCTGTAAATAGATTCATGTTTTGTTTGAGAATATTTTCCAGTGATTCTCACACATTATTGCAAATTCTTGCATGGTTTTAGAAGCAAACGGCAAATGTGTGCTAAACACTTTAGCAAATGCCTCCTGGAAATAGAAAATAAATGACTACAGAAAAGACTTAAAGCTTTACATTTCCATCTGTGTCATGGTGAGATCTCGGTGTTAACAACCTTGTCTCTTGGCCTTCTCTCTCTCAGGTTCTTCCTCTCAGACTTGCAGAGTCCTGATCTAATTTCATTTTGCCTCTGGAAAGTTTCTTCACTATTTTTGTGAACTGTAGCATGCAAACAGTAAAGCAGAAATGTTGGCTTTTGGAGATTGTTGCTTGCTTTCCAGCTGAAATAATTTCCTCTGACAAGCCATCTCCCCTTGCAGTATCAAAATTACTATTTTCCAGCACTTATTTATTTACCTGAGTACATTAATATGATACTACATGGGCAATCTGCAATGCTATTCTAGCCTGGCTGTGGTCAGTCATCCTTGCTACTGCTTTGAGCTGGTCTGGAGAGAGCGAAGTGTGGACAAAGGAGAGCAGGAGCAGGGGGAAAGAATCCCGCATCTCTCTCTGCAGCTATTCTCAAGGAGAGACAGAATAGCATGATAAAACTCCAAAAGTTTTGTTCAAAGCAAAGCAGAGCTACTGTCTGAAATGTATTCAAAGCTAAATTCTCCTGCCCCTCCAGTGAATTTCTTTTGTGTAACAGTGTCTGTTTTGACTGTGCATAAGAAAAGCTTCAAGCAATGCAAATAATGGCCTTCTTCTGAAACCCAGATAGAAATAAACTGGGCACACTCTAGAAATGTAAATGTCACTAAAATCTCATGTGGGTTTAAGATACTGCTTTGAAAATTCACAAATTTGCTCTCACTTACCTAGGCTTATGTTTGGGAGGCTATGTTAAAGAAAGAGAATTCCACTTTAGAAAAACAGTTTCCATTTCTGTTTGTGAAAACAGAATTAAACACAAACTTGTCAGCTCTTTACCCAGTCCTGATGCCAGTCTATTTAAATATACCAGTCAGTGGCCTTGTGCCTTTACCTTTCTAATACAGAGCTGCTGTCCCCTGGGAGGAATTGCTGATGCTCCGCTTTGTGGGATTTAAAAATAGTAACCAGGGGAAGGAAGGAAATGCTCTCAAAGCTGCAATAGGGGTAATTTCCTGTCTGACCTCTGTTTCTCTGTGTTTCCACCCCCCCGCCCCACCCCGTATTATCCCAAGACCTTTTAGTCCTGACTGAAACCTTATTAATATTACAGCCCTTAGACTATAGCAACAACAGCAACTGCCTGTTCACAGAAGGGAAGTGTGACTGCAAAGCCTGATGTCCTTCTTGATTTTTCCAAAAGAGCAACCAGTAAAGAGTTCCCATTATATTAGACTAAGACTTTTACAGGACTGCAGCAATGTGCAGTTCTCTTTATTCTTATCAGGAGAAGGTAGATAAATGTTAACTTGCAAAGCAAATTGTCCAAGAATAAAAAGGATATGACAGAGCTGTGACTTAAAAAGCAGGTCCTTCCTGACACTTCTGAACCAGTTGCCTCTCAGTTGTTCACGATCTCACCTAACAGTCAAGTTTATATCTTCCTTCTGAGGAAAACTCTCTAAGGATTGTGATTTATACCAAGAAGGACATAAATAAGGTCCTGGGGAAAGTCCAGTGGGTCTGCCCATTTCTCCTGTGGCATCCACTTCTGGAATGATACTTCATTAAGGGAATTAAAGGATAGGTTTAGTCCAATGTAATTAAATCTCCCCCTACCCACAACTCCAAAATTATGCACCTCTACTTTAGGAGCCTTTAACTGCAAAAGATAACTTTATTTCAGATGAATAAAATGGAGGAACTCTGTTTGCAGATAGGTGTTGCCTTTAGTCTCACATAAAAAAATCTAGGCTATCCATGTACTCTGACACTTTCTTGTGTGAGCAGCCACCCTGCGTGCATGTGGGCTCCAGAATTTAAATTGAACCAGTCCTTAAAATCGTTAATTTACCTTGTCCTGACAACTGCTTGCTTCCATGGCTGCTATACAAAATGTCTAAATGGGCATAAAGTCAATCTTAGCTCCTAGTATATATTTTTTTCAGAGTCCATGAAATCTGGTGCTGTAGTTTCTCCAAATGCTGTTGTAAATTTTATTAAAAGGGAAAGCCAGACACAGTAAGTTTATCTCCAACTATAAAGCATTTTCTTTATCATGTACTGCAGCATTTTAAAGAGACAACTGAGCTATGGGAAGACTTCTGTCACATCTTGATAATGAAAATCCTAGAAGGCTTTGAAAATAATAGAAATGTTATAAAACTGTATTATTGTGTGCATGGTAAATTACAGGCTATTTTTAACTTTGATACTTTCTGGTGGATTAACAGAAATACTGTAGTTTTATTGAGATTAACACTAATTCTGGTAATAAATCTCTGGGGGAAAATGAAATGATGAGCATTACCCACCTGAGGATGATTACAATCATTTTCTTTCCAAAATGTTTTCCTTTTAAAATATGTCTCTTTATACTTAGTTTATTCCCTTCTTGGTGTTCACATACAACATTACTTGCACCTTTGTTGCAAGAGAATCAGTATGTTATGTGATTTGCAAACACTAACAGCTATGCTATCAATAATAAGAACAGACATAGAAAAATGATATGCTGATAATTATCTTGAGAATATAGGGGCAGGAAAGCTCTTGTCTTGCACATTAATGTTAAAAATCTTCATAACGAACACATTTCACTTAGATGTACTCAAATGTTTTTGACTCCAAGTTCTGATTCCTTTGCTACTGGGACGTAGGCTGTGACTATAGGGCAATATTAATAAATATATACTGAAACTGCTGAGAATGCTTTTACAGAGGCCTTTAAATTGTAGTGAGGGAGGAATTATAGTTATGAAGGTTTGTAAATGATTGTGTGATTGAAGACATGGTAAATTTCTCCTGGAGATATACAACTTACTTCCAGTGAAAACTTTGGAAATTGAATTATCTTTGCAAAACCTGGTATTTTATATCAAAGGCCACTGAGTCAAAGTCCCTCACTGGCTTGAAGTGATGTACGGCAGGATTAAATTGCTCAAAAAATTGGCTCTTTAAAAATAGTCAGACCACCAAATCTTTGTGTTTTACCACTATAATGGATGTATGCATCTTCCACTTTCAGGCTGGGGAAACTGCTAACAGGAACTTAATGCCTTTTTGAAACTCTAAAATAACTTTTAACAAAACATCAGGATCACCATAAGTCATAAATCATCAAAATTAACCAGATCAGCAGAGATTATTAATCATCAAAAAGTGGTGTGTTTTTCTAATTGTCCAGGGACCATTGTATGGACTTTATATGGACCATTAAATGGGCTTACTCTGAGACTTCTCAGTTCTTAAGTTATTTGGACTCTTAAAATAATGTGGGGGTTTTAATTTTTTTTTTTTAATCAAAGTTAGCATAATAATGACATACGTTCTTTCTGTAGCTTCTAATTGAGAAAGTATACGTTGGTAGAGACGACAAGTTATATCCTATTAAATGGCAGAGTTGGTAGATTCAGCAGTCAGTATTAACTAGATTGGGGTTTGTCACAGGACAGGATCTTGCCTTTCTTTGCTGCTACCACATATCAGGGAAAGGTTGTATCTTGTATTCTAGGTCTAGAAGTGACTGCTTTTGTGCGAGTTGTTGGTTTCTGAGGAATGGTGTCTTGGATGGTCCTGGAAGTTAGAAAACTTTACTGGCAACTTCACTGAGTGACACTGTAATGGCAGGAGATGGAATCTGTGCCTCTGATTTCTGGGATACTAAAATAAAAATAGTATTAAATAACAAACCTAGGCATTCAAAAGTTTAAAATGCCAAGCTGACTACTTCTCCATAGTTTTAATAACATGGTTTTTGTTCTAATGCTCCTGACTTGTTTACGTGCACAGGTTGGCCAGATGCAGGTGGAGAGCAGCTATTTAATATTCTGTTTGCTCCTCCTTGCCCAAGTGTGGCCCTGTGCCGTACGTTACTTCATGACAGTGAAAGCATTTCCTGAAGACAGGATGTCTAATTTCCTAATGGACACTCTTATGCCGTTCACTGTAATATGACATATCCACATTAAAAATTATTACTGTTTTATAGGAAAGAAAGAGAGTCACAGAAAAAATAGTTAGTGTCCATTTATGCTGCTGTCCAATATAGGGTGCCTAAGATTTCTTTTTTCAGAGTACTTAGCATTATGTATCAATTAATATGCTGAAAATATAACTCCTATTACCTTCAAATGCAGCTGCAAGGACCCAGTGCATCAGTGAATAAGCCCTTATGGTTTCAAATTGGGAGCTCAGAAAATGAGGGAAAATAATACTAGTGCCTAGCTCTTAATTCAGAGACGATTGCAGAGGATTTCTGTTAGAGACAAGTAAGTACAGAATCCACCTCTTCACAGCTGCTTTCAATGATTTAAATCATCAGGCTACTTCTGCAGTTTTTCCTTAAAAGCATTTCTCATTCACTGTATAATTTTTAATTTTTTCCAGTAAGTGAAGCAGTGAGCCTGTAGGAAACAGCATATTCATGTAATGCTGATTCACTCTCATCTTTTGCAAATTCCATCTTTTGAACTAGAAAAAGGAGGAAAAATGGAGGGGAAAAAAAACCCCCAAGCAAACAAAAAAACCCCACCAAACAAAAAAACCCCCAAAACTTCCTTTGGGGAAAGAATAGTGTGATCATGTCATTTAAAAATTCTGAGATCTGTATACCCAGGCTAAATTTAAGTTGCACAGACAAACTGAATTCCTGTATTTCTTTCTTCTTTTGTTCAACTCTACAACTTTAATTGCAATGTTTTCAATAACATCATTTGTGTGTAATTCAATTTTTGTGTTTGGAGCCCTAAACCTTTTAAGTCAGGGTTTCTGATTATTCCAATAAAGGCAATATCCAAAAGTTCTCTAACTCATTAGGCACCTTAAATCCCCCTATAACTGCACCTTTTTATCTTCTAGTTCAGTATTACACAGCAGTGTAGAAAACTGTCAGAAGCAAGCTTGTTGTCAGTTATAAACTTGTAACATTGTTAATTAAAAGCACTGCATGGAAAATATTTTGTTTGGTGTGATAGCTATCAGATGTTTCAGAAGATATAAAACCCTTTTTCTTGATAATATATATTTATAGTTCGAGATGGACCCTTCAAAGCACAGCAAAGTTTTGCTACTGGCAATTTTCATGGGTGAAAGTAGCTTTAATAACAAGGTGGCTATTTTCTTCTCTTTAGATCCAGTGGAGCAAAGTCTGTTGATGTTACGACACAGCAAGATGGCTGGCTAGTGTCTCTAAAGGCTTCAAGAAGAGTGTGGATTTAATAGGGGAGTAGACTATCAGTTTATTTGGATTCAAGGGAGTAAAGCTCATGATTCAAGATCTGTAAGCAGCTTTTACTGTTTCTGTTTCTCAAGCTGTAGCTAGGTAAGACTTTAAATATGGCAAGAAGGGAATTTCATTGAGAGAATTTTAATAGAAGGAGTAGAGTTGGATTTCAGTATGATAGTTTGATTGGTTTCATAACTCAGGAATCAAGTACAGAATGAGGTTTAAAAACAGGAATGTGTGGGTTCTAGTGAGTTTCGGACCGTCTCTGTAAATCTCTCCATGTGACACCTCTGGTAACATGAAAACATTGCTTCGTTTTCTGGTATATAAATCATATTTTTTGCTCTATGTCTAAACATTGGGGCCATAACTGAATAAAATATATCTAAGCCAGAAAACATCTGTGAAACACTTTTTTGTTCCTAAAATTACTGTCATCATGTTACAGATCCATTTATAGCATGCTAAAATAATGCTAATTCATAATGCTCAATGAAACAAGACCACAAGTTACACTTGGTGCTAGTTTATATCCTGTGCATGCTACTGGCTTGGTAGAGCCAGTGCAGGTGATAAATTGTTGCAGAATTGGACCCATTTCTGATAACATTTGTCTGTTTTTCTGTTGAAAGCCTGTAACTACAAAGAACTCTAAAACCTGAGACTAAGATTAGAAAAATCCTTTGACTGCTTTTGTCTTGCTGTTGTGCTGGTTTTAACTAGAAATAGAAAGTTCTGGACCACAGGCCAAATCTGTCTTCAGGATCTTATTCTTCTGGACCCCAGCCATGTGCAGCCTCTGTCCTGCACTCTGTCCTGGCTGTCATGCTGCTCCCTCTGTCTCTTAAGAAGATGTGGGGCAGAGAATCTGTTGTCCCTGGTGGCATGGCACATCCCTGGTGGCATGGCATGTTCCTCTGGCTTTCTATTCCTGGCAGAGCAGAGCCTGTTGAGCAGTGGCTGCTGCTGTCCCCACTCAGAGCCCTGTTGCTGCCAGCCAGAGCAGGGGAAGACCTCCAAGAACCCTCAGAGGATGTTGACAGTGGTGGGGTCTACACAGTGCCTAAAAGGATAATGTATGGGACACTGGGTAAGCAAGATGAGTGCCAGGGGCTGTCTTTCCCCTATTTCCCTATTTTCCAGCCTGTGAAGTAGAGGTAGGTTCCTGATCTTCACAACTGCCCCCCTCCCTGGAAAAAATAGGATTCTCAAGTTCCCATCTCATTCCCAGAATACAGATGGATTGATTGATTTAGTTATTTTCTTATTTTCCCTGGAGGACAATTTTTCATTCAAGACCAAGATAGGGCTTTAGGAGTCAGAGTTTTGTGATGCTCTGATGTGTAGCAGGATGTTGTTGAGCAAGGTGGCTAAGATCTGACAGTGCTGGGGCTGAGCCCCTCTAGATACGTTACATGAGAGTGGTCAAACCCCCACCACCACCACTCCCCCACCCCCCAAATTAATTCACTCCTGCATTAAACAAATCTATCTTTACCGCTGTGCTTTTAAGGTTTTCCTTTCAAGTGCAAAGAAATGTTAGATAAAGCCTCGGGAAGGGATAGGGACAGGTTTTTTTCAAAAGACAGGTAGTTTGGATAATAACAGAGATTAGCCCATAAAACCAGTAGCTGACTGGATCTTTGGAGGAAGCACAGCAGGGGACAGTCTCTGCTTCTGCAGTTCAGGAGAAGGTACTCTCCTAAGTTGAAATACTGGTTTTAAATTTTCTGTTCCAATTTAGGGCCTTCAATACTGTGATTAAAGTCGTCGTTGGTTCCTTTTCCTAAGCTCCTTTTATGTGAACAGCTGTATTCTCCAACATAAAATCTCATTAGAGGGCAAATTGACATGGACCTATCTAAGTGTGAAATAACATTAATGTTTTTGTGATGTTAAAATCATATGTTATAAAAATAGTGGGAGTGTAAGGCATTGATAATAGGAGCAAAGAATGTAAAAAGTTAATACTGGAAAAACCAATTATGTCCTTGGCTGAAGAACTTGCAAGAAATGCCTATCAACCAACAATGTTCTCTAGTCAGCCACATTACCTTTAAATGACAGTTCATTTTCAAACACATTATTTTGCTTTTGAATGCCCTTCGGAATATTATTGGTGGGTTTTCTTCTCCTGGAGACGGCAATAAGTTATACGTTTGTTTATCTTACTATTTTTATACAGGCAAAACAGCTGGTGGCATAGGTGGATGCAGCACTCTGAAGAGTTGCTTAGTCTGTTTTAATTAGAGGAAAGCTGCCTGGAAAGATGGACAGTGTTCTTCTCCGAGCATGTTTTTTTTGCTGCATTTTAAATTCCATTTAAATTCCATTTGTTCTGTTAAAACAAATTTACAAATAAGATATGACATACACTTTTCGTTAATATAAAATAGAATAATCTGTAGTTCAGTGTAAAATGATTACTGTTTCATAAGTAACTTCGAAAGCAGAAACCTGAAGTTCTCAGATGAGTTTGGATTGAAAATAAAATTACAACATTCTGAAAAGATTACTGACTTGTAGGGTTTGTTTTGTTCTGCTTCCAGGAACTTCTACAGACCTTTGTGTTTTAATCTCTGAATATTCATGCATTTAAAAATACTGTGGGTTTTTAATTTTCTTTTAAATAGTAAATACTTATTGACAACATTGTGTGCTTTGTAGAAAAGCCATATACTACATATATAGGATAGACTATATCCTTTATATCATATAGATATAAAATAGCATAGCATTTACCTTATTCAAAGATTTGCCTTGTGTTAGAGAATAAAGGGAAAATTTTTCTCCTAAAACTGTTAGGTTTGGCCAACACTTGATTTTTATTTTTTTTTTAATTGATTCTTTTTTTTTTAAAGGATGTTTAGTTGAAGAAAGTTGGGAGGCATGGATTTGAGGGTGTTTTTATGTGTGTATTAGAAAGGGGCTGGGGCAGGGGCAGGGGGGGAACTCAAGAACATGCAAGGTCTGAAAGTGCTGTGTGGCTATGCTAAATTGTTACCATGACACTGAATAATAGTGAGGTGATGAGCTGAATTTCTAATAGCATTAATGGTGGTGAGCAATCTTTGTCTTCTGCCAGTAAAACATGCAGAAGTAAGTATTCCACAATTAAACCTTTTTTTTAAAAAAAAAAAAAAAAAAACGTGGCATGGTTGTCCTGCAGCTGAGTAAGGTACAGACGAGTTGTGCTGAGAAGGAAGCTGGGTAGGGCAATATATACTTCCGATTGGGCTCCTTCACTAATATGTATATGGCATGCTTGTTTTAAGCTGTAAGGATTTCTTGAAAAGTAAAGGTAGAATTCGGGCTGTATCAAGCCCCATGTGTTCTCCTCAGCTTCTGGACTCCAGACAGAGTGTAGCAGGAGTTCACCTCTGAAATGAAGCACACTAGACTGATTTAGCCATTTTTCTTACCTGAAAAGTCAGGGTCATGAAAAGGTTTAAATTAAAATGACATGTAACATTTGGATAACCTGATAAGATTTCCTGTTCAAATCATAGCCTGCTGTCTTTCTATCATCTCATCTTCTACCTCTGTCAGACCATTGGGCTGCTGAGTAGCTTATATTGCTTACCTCTAATGGTGAGTTACGTGAGGTAAGGAAAAATCGATACAGAAGGTTGGGAAGATGAGTTCTCTGGGTAAGAGTAGAGCGGATCTCTTACTCCACCACTGACTCAGGCTGCACCTGAAGGGTGAGAAATGCCATCTTGTGTCATTCCTGCCTGATAACACTTTGTAGTAGCAGCAAGTATAAAAATAGTTTCTTCCATTTTGGCACATTTTCACTAGATGAGACGGTGTCTGATTTCAACAGCTAGTGAGAAGATGATAGTTTTCAGACTTTCTCTAAGCAGGCACTTTTAAAATACAGAGTATGGGACTAACAAATTAATGTTTAAGTCTGTTACCTCTTTGTGGGGTTTTGGCTTCGAAGTTCTTATTACAGGTGAAAGTACAGCTTCATCAGCTACATGATGTCCATTCACTTAACAAACCAATCGAGCAATATTCATGGCACAGCCTAGCCCAGCATAACTAGCCATATTGGCAGTATAGAGAAACTCTTACTTGAATGCTGGTATTTTGTAGCTGTATTAATCTTTGCAAATTAAGGTTTAATCAGCCTTCTCCACAAAGGATTGATTTATTATGACAGAATTAGTTTTTTAAGACCTAGAATTGAAAAGGGTTGCTACCCAAACAACCATATTTTCCCCAGGGTTGCATCTCCATAGGAACATATTGGCAGGGTTTGAACTAGATGGCAAATATGCAAGGTCTTTGTCCTCAGAACTAGAAGTAGTGACTTTGTGTGGCCTGTCACAGTGATTCAGACTTGACAGGCAGTTTCATACTGCCTTTGGCATCCCTACCAGGCAGCAACAACTGTGTTCATTTTGGACGTAAAGTTGCAGGCGCAACTGAAATTTGAGTGAGCCATATTTGACCTAAAGCTGATTTCAAGAGCATTTTAAGTTCAAGTAAAACACTTCATGAGGCTCACGGAAAAGATGTGCTTACAACATTTGTTTGCTTTTATCATTTGGTGGATGCATTTCTTCATGTAGTTTCTCTGAGGTGAAATTAGCTCAGCCTAAGGCCAGGCTTTCTGCTGCTGTTTACGGTGATCTCAGCTACAGTCATACCTTCAATTCTTGTCCCCAGGAGCAAATAAACTGGAATTTCATATCCGTCCTTAAAGAAAAGTGCGTATTTGTCTGAAAAGCATGGGTTTAGGTTTTCTGCTCTCTAAATTAAGTTCTGGAAGAGAAAATTCAAGCTTCAGCTGTATTTGCAGAGAACAAACACAGAGTTTCACATGGCTCGCTTGCAAGCACCAGCAGAGCATTGTCTAAAACAACAGCTGCTGCTGCTGCGGGGGTTCCTGTGGCTGGGAATGGCCAACAGGAGCTGTGGGACCCTCTGCACACTGTGAGCAACTCATGGGCACTTAGAGCGCTTTCAGGATTCCAGAAAATCTATTTGACTGTATTTCACTAAACTAAGAAAATTTAGAGTGGCTGTAGCTGCCTGTTGGACAATCTAAGAAATTACTTTTGTTATGCCCTTAAAAAGGGGTCATACAAGCATCTTGGCAGGCAGGTGAATATGAGGTGGTTGCGTTGTGGTGAGTCACAGAGGGAGGGAGGGAAGGATGGCTGTTGCTGAAGTGAAGTAATGATGAAGTATCTTTAAGAAAAATGTCCGTTTAGAAGAAGTCTAAAAGTTAAAGGTCACCATATTTTGTCTGATACGGTGTTTAGAATCAAAGCATGTCAGAGAAATTCTTAAAGCAAGACACCTACCCACATCTCTGCCTTTCCTTAAGGAATATCATTCACTGGAAATCCCTCAATGGTTTGGACATATTGAAATGGTTGACCTTTTCAGGACAGTTTCTCTCCAAGTCTCATTCCTTTTGTTCTTTACAGAGTTGGTAAGGCGGGGGGTGGGAAGGGGATGGAATATTTTTCATTTGCCTCAGATGGAAACTTTTCCCATGCCCACCACACAGATGGAAGGAATAGTTTCAGTCCCAGAAAAACTAGATGCTTGACTGCTGGAGAGAAAAATAGGCAATTATTTTTTTTAATCGGAAAAAAATGAATAATTTGTGTATCCTATTCAGGAAAAAACAGAGCTTTGTTACAGAACTCCTTATGAATAATTAGTCCTTAGAGAGGCATAAACTGCAATCCAGAATGACGTAACACTGCTTGGTGGTAGCTTCTAATAAAAAAAGACCATAGGTCCCTCCCTCACAAGCTTCTTCCACTGATTCGTTGTTTAGATATTTCCTTAGGTTAGACAACTCATAGTTAGAAACTTCAATAATTTTTTTCATTAGTCTCCCCAACAACACCTACAATTTTTAGCTCAAGAGCTTTGGCTTGTGGCTGTAGTTGAGCAAAGAGGTGGATTTCCAGTGGTAAGAGGTGCTGAGGAGTTTGCAGGACCTGTGTAAAACTACGGCGCTCTGGAGGGGCAGTGCAAAGGCCAAACACAAATTGGCATCTTCTTTGGAAGTGCACAGGAAGGCAGCCAAGGAGCGTGAGCTGGAGAAAGCCTCCCCAGTCCCTTTCTGTTCTGCTCTTGGGGATGATTTGCCCCTGCATAGAAATGAGGACAGAGGATTCCTTTAGTTTCAACCCACTTACTGTCTTGAGGGATTGCACCTGGACAGGAGAGGCTTGCCAGCCAGGGAACGGTATTGGTTATTAAATGTGCAGCACAGCACTAACCCCCTCTGGAGTCCACATATTAAGGAGCCCCATGGTAAGCAGTTTCATAACATTAACTGGAGTGTACTGGCTGCATGTAAACAGGTACCCTGAGTTGCTGCAGAGAGGATGAAGACATCCACTACAAGGAATTTCTTAAGGGAGAGGGAGAGCTTTGGTGTGTATTAAAGCAGCAGGAGTGAAGCAACGTAGCACACAAGGAATACAGGGAAGGTGCCAAGTACAGAAAATGCAAAGAGTTCCAAGATGTAGTAATGAGAAGTACTGGGGAAAGTGTAAGAGGAGGAGAAAGAGACTGCAGGAGAAGCGACAAATATGAAGTCAAACCTTTAGAATATATAGAGCACGATATGTAAGAGAAGAATTTGAATTGAATGAGATGATTTAAAGTGAAAAATTTCTTCAACAGCTGAATGTATTCATCTGCAGTTAATCCCACTGTAGTGTAGGAAAGCCCAAAAAAAGTTCAGAGAGCCTTTATCAGACTTGCACAAATAAAAAAACCAAAACCAGTCCACACTTTCCATTCCCTCTGATGTATGCCAGCCCTTAACACAAAAAGGCAGGCGCAGCACAACGCAAGCACCTCTGGTGGGATATTTGTGTTGGCTGCTGATAATGATTAGCTCTCATTGGGAAGCAGTTGCAGCCTTCAGACAAAGGGAAGCCTGCTGTACAATGAAAAGGGCTGAACATAAAACGATACTTCACACTAACAAGCAGCGTAAGGATTTTTAGAGCCCAAATAATGAGAGAGTTTGGACTTTTCTGACCAATTGGCAGCAACCATCTCCTGAGAACATTTAGAGAGTTGCACAGGGATTAATTATAAGCACGCAGCTTGCTTTCCAACCATTGCAAAACATCTGGAAGGTATAGATTGCCATTTGTACGTATAGTATTGCGTGAGAGTGTCCTGGAGCTTACAAAAATACATCCTGGAGCCATGAATCAAACTCGGTCATGTGACAGAGGGGAGGTACCAGGCTGGCTCCCAGCCAGTGGTAGGAGCTGATGGGTGGAACAAACGGGGCATAAAAAGACTAATATGACTAACGGATCCTGGATGCGTGGTACCCTTATTTGGATCTACAGGAATGTAGGCTCTAGCAGTTCTGCAGCTCTACCAGCCTTTTGCCTGACACTGGAACTGCTGCTCACAAAGTAGAATCGTGCTGCTCTGTGGTAGGAAGGATAGAGAAAGAACATGGCCTGCATTTTGAAGGTAAATCTCTATCTGTTGCTTGAATGCATTGTTAGAGAGCCCCTTGCTGCTCAGAGGCATGGATTCGGTACGGTGCTATTGCACCTTCGTTGTCTTTTTGAATACTGGCTTTCTTTGGCAAATGAATATGGAGAGATTCTGCAACATACAGCTGTGCTCTGCTTCCCTCTGCCATTCTTCTCCTCTTTCCCTGCATTGTCAGAACTGCAAGCTATCGGCTAGCGGGAAGGGAACTGTGTACCGAATAATAGGAGGGGGGTGAGGGGCTCTGGTTTGTCTCAGCTGACTTTGAGCTGAATTCCTTCAGGAGCAATAGCATTCGGGCAACAGACTTCCAGTACAAAGGACAAAACGGGGGAAGTTATTTTCTTTTTCTGACCGTGCAGCGTTTACTGCTTTTAAAGCAAAGGTTGCAGATGTACACAGCTGTCCCAGTTGCTCCTTAAGTACACACTCCTCTGCTGAATTTACCCAAGATCCACATGTTCCACGCAATTATACTTAATATTTAATTACCTTTGCTAATTAAGCGACCTATTTGATAGAGGGTTTTTCCCCTTCATGCCAGCAAATATAAGTGTAAACTTACCGTGTGATTGTATGCTTTCTCCAGCTTGCTTTCCTCACCGGGAGAAAAGTATTTGCAACCAGCGTGTCATGGAGATGGAGGGAGCATCACTAGCACTAAGTATTGAATGAAAGGGGAGGAGGCGGAAGTGCAGTCAGTTGAGAACAAACAGTGTTTGTTTCCTTACAGGGTTGTCACATGCAGGGAGCCACTCTCCTGTGCCTGGCTTGAAAGTGCCTTGTTTCAGATTCATTTGCTCTCTGCCTTGCTCCTTTCTGTGTATATTTTGAATACCCTTGCGCTCTGTTCCTTTTAGTAAATAAAACTGCTCTGTGAACGCTTTGTTAGTTTCAGTCGGATCTTCTAACAAAGGGTTGATTATCCCAAACTTTGGGATGGCCTCTCATAGCAGTTGCCTTCAGCATATCAGCAAAATGGATAAATTGCAAAGCTTCAGAACAGCCCCCAAGTAATAAATGTTCCTGCGTCTCCGTGAATCCAATTCTTACCACTTTTTTTTGGTGTTCAACTTTAAAAACAACTTCTTATTTTGCTGCACTGTTTTCCCCTTTCATTCATTCCCTACTAGTGGGTCTGTGGTACGTGGATGTTTTTTGAGTTTTCTTTCATGAGCATGTGGGTTGTGGCAGCTTATATTAATAAATATGGCAAAGTCTGCCCCAAGTGCAGAAACTTTGCTGAACCTGCTAGGTTCTGCTTGGAGATAGATGGTAACAAACTCCTTTAAGCAGACAGCGCTGACGCAATTGAGAGTTAAGTTGTGACTTGGGATGAGGAGATACGAGATCCGTGAATGGAGCCTGGCTTCACAAAGATAAGCATGTGCACTCCTTTTCAAAAACACTCCCTGAATGACTTAGCTTGTATTTGCAAGTGATCTAGACCTCTTTACTTTTGTTGGACTATGCGGAGAGATCACATGCAAAATCTTCCCTCTGGCCCTAACAGTGAAATAAGAATATCCTTTTATGAGAAAACCCCAGTGTCTCTTTCCCCCTCCCAATCATTTCCTCTGCACAGTCTGGTGACACAGCTTGCCACAAGCATGACTTCTGCAGGGCCTTCCTTTTAGAATTTGAATTGTAACACAATAAACACCTTCCCTTTGCCCAGGCCTAGAGCTCCATTTGCTTGTAATTCTGATGATTAAATCAATAGATAAATTGGTATTCCTTGACAGACAGCCCTCTGCCAGCTTAATTCTTAATCTTGTTAATACAGGCAGGTGCAAGGATAAAAAGTGAAAGAGATTATGTGAAGATTAGCTTTGCCATAAGGCAGGCTGGACTTTCTCAGACAGACATCCCTAGTAGTAATTTAAATGTCTGGATCAAGATACTTAATGGTGTATAAGTTTTTAATGCAACGCCTACAGATACTCCTCAAGCTTTTACCATAACAAGGAAATTCAGAATAATATGTATATTTTGATGTGACACCAGGCTAATTCTTTCCTGAAAATACAAACCTGTTAGCCACACCCTCCTCCTTTCTCTCAGGTTTGTTCTGACTTCCTCATTTATTCAGTCAGTAGCCTGTGTGGAAACATTTTTTTTTAAAAAACAACAAACAAAACCAAACAATCTGTCCCATAGCTATAGATTTTAACTAGGTGGCAGCACAGCGGATGGGAAGCCAAAACAACCGTGTGTCCTTACCACTTCAGCCCCGAGTGCCTCTGGGGCACTGCCTTGTGGCTTGCCCTGCCTCCGTTCCTAGATTTTTAAATTCCACCTGCACTCCCCCCCTCCCCTCCCAGGATATTGATATTGAAACTTGTTGAATGTTGGAGTTCTGTATGTGTGAAAGGTTAACATAAGTGAGATTGGATAGAGATGTCTGTAAAGTGCAAAGAACAGAGGTGGCTATTCATAATTAACTGGAGAGTTACTTAGAGTGGTTAAGAGCATATTGGAAAAAGTGTATAACCTGTAGATACCAAGACCTCCTTTTTATTCTGACTACTGCACGAAATAATCTCTGTGCGTAGCCCTTGTAGAAACGCTTGGGAAGGTGATTCTGCCTAGAGCGCGTGCTGTCTCTGCGGTGTTTGTCGTGCACTTTCTCTGGGTAAGATTGGCAGGGCTGTCACTGATCATGACTCCAGAAACTTTGTCTCCAAGTCGGTAGTGGGACATTCTCATTAAAACCAGTGAAACTCTCTTCCAAGGAACTCGCCCTTCTGTTGAGGAAATACAGAGAAAGAGGCAAGTTCTAAGATGCAGGATATGTTTTTATTTTTTCCATCGTATCTTTAAAAATCGTGGCAGAATAGCTGAGTGAAGTGTAGGCATTTCTTGGAAGCAAACAGTTGATCTTAAGCTTGTTACTATGGTAGCTACATGCCACCTTGCTGATTACTAGATCAACAGAGTGATTACTATTTAAGTAGTCACTATTATCCCTACGGATGTTGAACTCCCTAACTTCCACTGTATCAGCCACTGACCCTTTAAAATGATGACAGATGTTATTCAATAAATTACTTCAGAGAAACGCTAGTTTTTGCATAACTGAAAAATGATACTTCAATGTACCTGTTGTCTTAAAATGAATACAACATGAATGATGATGATACTCTCTTAAATGTTGATATCCCCCAGTGAGGACTGGACCATGGTATTTTAAAGTAAATAGAACAGGTAACTTCATTCACACATGCTGCACTTTGCAGGGGATTATGCCTTCCCCTATTTACAAACTATTCTTTTTAAATGGAGGTTTTGAAGAAGATGATGGAGCTGGATTACGCTGTACAATACATAGTACAATTTTAACTGTGTAGGCTTAATGTGGTACAATTTAATTAAAAAAGTCCATGTGTGATGGGCCCATACACTGAGGACTAAGTATGAAATCTAGAAAGAGATTTCCTTCTGTTTTGTGTGCTGTGTATTTACTGTGTGGTGAACGAAAGAGATTTCATATGCCTATAGGCTGGACATGACCTTCTACCAGCAGAGATCACAAGTGAGTTGAAACCTTCAGTGAAATTCTGTGGTCTAAACAGCATTTGTATAATGTGAGGCAATGCTCTTGTTACCATGGCTGATTGTGAGTTCTTCTCTCAAAGTAAGCAGGTGGCCAACTAAAACCCGTAGCTTCTTTAATATTTTTTTATCTAATCCAGAGATTGAAAGAACTGCTTTGCAAAATGTAACTTACAGGTTTCAACCAAACAAAACCCTTCAGCACATGCTTGTAACAGTTTTCTGCAGGACGCTGTCAAAGCTGACCATATCTGTGTGTTCACCTATGATTGTTTTGCCTGTTTCCTCTCCATGGTTATCTTGGCTGGTTTAATTAAATCCACAGGTTGCATTTTCCCCGTAGTTCACATGGTAGGCTGGCTTTGGCAGGAATTTTCTTTGAGAGTTTTCTCTGAGTGTTCAATAGCCTGTGTCTGATTGGGGTCTTCAGACATTGCAGTAATACAGATAACATTACTATCTGCAGGCATATGCTCCATCTGCATTTTTGAGACTAAAATAGCAAAGCTGATCTCATTCTATTAAATTTTCCACCCTGGCAAGTAGCTGTTCAGAGGGGAGAGGCAGAAGTTCTAAAAGGATCTGGTCCTGTTGTTTGGATCCTTGTCATTTTGGATATTTAGTCATTAATTTGAATTTTTTTTTTAACCCCTATGTGCATGACGATGATTTTAGATATTTCCTCCCAAGTTTCTGCATCATCAGAAGCACATTCCTTGTTTCACCTCTGCTCTGTTTTGCAGGGTAGGTTTTGTGTCTCACCACAATTCCATTCACTGCTAGGGATTTGCAGGATGTGGGGCCTTCCATGGAGGTGACCTCTATATCCTGCTTGAATCAGGTCCAAGATAATTTATATACTCCCTTGACTGTTAAATTGACTGCAGCAATGTTTATGGATGGCATCCATCCGTTTTCCTGTGCTGAGAATTGTACTTGGATCCTGTTCGATTCTCATGCTGTGCTCTTTCCTCTGACACGACAAGAGATGGAGAGATCCTAGGGAAAGGAGCAAAGGTGACCTCCCCTCCTCATGGGAGGATGCCCATCTGATGGGTCATTTCCCAGCAACGTCTAAATTTGCTGCAGGTTCACTGTAATGCGAGCTTCCTTCTCAGCCTGTCTTAACCTGATGATCCACAGTTTTGTGGGCTGTGGTACTTTTATTGTGACTGGAATCATTCCTAGGAATATGTGGTTACATCTTTAGGGATGGAAAGTGTAAATACGCAAAGGTGCCCGTTATGTGGTATGCACAAATGAGTTGGAAAGTAACAGGTGGATTCAACAAGGGATTACAGAGAAGAATCAGGATTTCTGAGGCAGTAACCAGGTTTCTTGTTGGATCACTCCATCCTTATTTGCTATGGCTGATTCCCCCCCCCCCCCCCCCCCCGCCCCGCCCCAGCAAAACTCCATAGTTAATTCTTTCTGATGCTCCTTCTACATAGGATATTTCTATTTTTAAATACATTTCTTAAAATCATTATGTTTCTAACTAAAAGACTTTTTTTTTGTTGCTCTACATTGTTTACCTCTAAATTGCTCCAAAGTGAATGAAGCTGCATTAATGAATCCAGCAATGTGCAGGGCTCGGATTTGCTGTATCATGGTCCAGTGGTGCTTAATTACCATGTAAGATTTTATGGAGTGTAGTACATGGAGTTTTGTAATGTGTTTTTTTATTATGTTGGCTTCTAGAAAATTTAAGGAAAATTAAATTCTAAGAAATATAAAAACACTTTTCAGTCTTGCTTGCAATGATCTTAAACTAATTATACTTTAAAGATGATATATTAGCCCCCTCCCAAGCAGAAGGAGATGGCAGTCTAGTCAGTCTAGTCCTACAAGAGAACTTGCTTTGGTTGAATGAATTTGGTTTTGATGCCCATGTAGCTAAACCAAGACAACCTCCAGTGTAAGCATACTTCATTTGGTTTAAAACTGGAGTTTCCTGTCTGAATTCATTAGAGGTCTAAAAACTAAAACAGTGAAACCAGCATGAAATTAGGAACTGTTGCATACTTCGAGTTTTACATTTAAGTAGTTATGTGATAAAGCAGTAATGGGGGAAAGTTTTTTGTTTTGCAGTTCATTTTTAAGGAATGAAGCATGTGTCATCCAGATGTTTTAGGCTTCTTCCCCACCCGGGATACACAATTGTTGTGCACATTATCATGGGTATTGAATCGCATATTAAAGGTAGAGTAGCCTTCTCAAAATTCAGCCTCTTGGTAGACTTGTGTGTGAGCTTCAGTGGTTTATGTCTTGTTCTTGTTTTAAACTTTCATTTTGACATGTCATGAATGTCAGATAACTTGGCATGTCATAGTATGACATAAAACATCATAGGAAGGAGCAAATTCTTATACTTTGATGTAACATCAAACCCCTTGAGATATAGGACAGATGTGCTCTTACTTATTTCTAGTGAGATGGTAGCCAAAAGGAAAGTGGACCTTGTTTTGTGATAATAGCTAAACATTTGTGATTTATTTAAGGGGGTCTGAAATGCAGCTTAGAAGATCCCATTTATTTATTTTATTTTTTAGGTTTTAGTCACAACTGTCACAGCATCTGCTCAGTTAATTTGAAAAGGCAGAACTGTCAGCATTTTTTCTGTTCCTTTGCCATGTTTCATTCCAGCAGTATCTGTGCACCTTCCAGAAGTGTAGTACTGGACACGGTGCTCTGTTCAGGGTTTGTTCTTTCATCTTTTCCCAAGGAAACAATATCTATGCAGCCCATTGACTTTTTTTTTTTAAGAGGGATTTTTTGTGTGTGGCTTAAAGGAAAAAAAAAAAAGGTTTCTGTGTATTTGTTAGGAAAGGAAAGGTCAAATGCTGACACATGGAATGGAAGGTGAATTTCTTTATCTTCCTGGTGGTTATTGGATGAACATCATTTTTGGACCAATCTCCTCCCGAGTGGCTTTTACCATAAAATAAAAAGCTATTTTGTGCAAGAAAAATGAAAATATTGATTGTAAATTTATTTTAGATTTTTAGTTTGACTTTCCGATATTATGGGCCTGGGGCATGCAGCCACTTGCAAATAAATGGCTGACACTGTGAAGAGGATTGGAAATTCTGTGGGAAGCCCATGGGAAGAGTGGGAGGCCTTGGTTTGGCTACTGCTGTTCAGTCCCTTAATTGCTGCAGATAGCTGGTTGTGGCCAGCTGGTTGTCCCCAAGAACAAAGCCAGCCTATGAACCAAACTGATAATTTATTTTGTGGTTGTTATCCGTGACACTTTGCCGATACTTTCTTCTGCCTATCAGTTGCTCTCCATCCACGGTCTGATTCGTAGCATAGAAAGTTAGAAGTGTGCACACGTATAACAAAGAAGAGGTGAAAGTGTATTTTATCTTGCTAGTATTTGAGACCTCTCTGAGACTTCTCTCCAGGAGCTATGAAGAACTGATCTTTGTGGGGATCTGTAAACAAGGTGGGTAAAGGCGGCTCTATTTATTGGATGTATTCCCAAGAAATAAGGCAAAACTCTGCCTTGGGCCCTGTCATCTCTTAAAGCTGAGGGAGCAATTGCCTCACTGTTGTCAGCATCAAATACTCGTGGGATGAATTTGCTATTCCTGTTGGAGGAAAAACTGCATCTACTGCATTTTGTGTGGTAGTTCTTAAATAACCCATGCACTGCTGAGATAAGACAGACCAACACTTTTCCAGTGGGTTCATTGGTTTCTGCAGAATAGGAACTTGAACTTAAAAAGGACAATGTGTGATTGTAATGTATGTTGTGTTCCCGAGTCTGAGGACAGAATACAACGTGGCTGGATGCAGCATGAATTGCTGTATGTCATTTCAGAAAATGTTAAATATTTAACTGAATATTCTCTGCACTCCCCCCCTGCTTCAACAACACCCAATGTTTATGCAAATATTGCCTTTACACTGTTACAAATATGATCTTGATAGTAGTGCCACAAGTTTTATCGAGTAAGATGTACTGGTGCATTCATATGCTTTTCAGGAGCTGTACAGATACACTATTTTTATTTTTTTTTAAATGGGTCAACCAACTGAAATTATGTTATCAGTGCAAAATTTATATAAATGGGGCTTGTATTTAAAATAATGACAGTTATTTTGCTTCTGATCATTTTAGCAGAAGCACCTGGAAAACATGATAATTCTCGGTTTATATATTTGAAATTGGATAAAATGCCATGCTGGATATTCTTTTTCATCTTTACTATTGAGGAGAACACAGGTGAGGCACGAACTGAAAGGGAAGGATTTGGGAGATGAAATCTTTTAAGTGATGCTGTTCAGGAGTAATGGCTTGTGTTGTCTAAAGGCAGTCCTATTAAGCAGTTCTTGTATGTCTGTATAGCATGTGTGACATTTTAAAATTGACGTGGGAGCACTACACTTGCTAATAATTAAATGAAGCAGGAGCTTCTTATGAAAGGTACATTTTGCAGCAATTTGCATTAACAATAGGCAGTGGAATGCTAGCCTAGGCAGGTAAGATGCAGGTGTGGAGCAGTTGGAAGTAATCAGAAAAACATGTTTATTTCATGGGAATAGCAATTTGTACAGAAGAAATGCAGAATGAATTATTTATAGATCCTGTCTCTTCTAATGATGCATTCCTTGCATGTTGGTTTGGTGTAGGATTAGGTATCTTGTCTCTTTCTAAAATTATTTTCCTTAAAATTATATATATATAATCTCACTACTAGTAAAAGTTTGTCAGGTCTTTGGCAAAGGGAATGCCCTCCTGAGCATGTAACAACATGAGACATCATTCCTTGAGGTTTGGTGTTTTAATTGTAAATAAGAAAAGCCAGAAACCAAATATCACTTTTTTTTTTCCTTGCAAGTTTCACAACCTTTTGTTAATCATCAGTTTTTTGTTTCTTCCAAATCTATTGTTTACTCAGATTTGAACATAATTTTCTTCTTGGAATGATGGGAAGATATTTCATTTAAGAAATAACAATGTGTATTTATTAGCTCTTTAATATACATATTGGTATTATTACAAACCCATTGAGGCCAGTAGAACACCACCCGGTGTACTTTGAATAATTATTATTATATCATTTTACATTAGATTATGAAATTATGTGCTTGTGGTTTATGTATGTAGCCCTCTAAATTCCTAAGATCTGGCCCTTCTTCATGAGTGTAAGGCACTTTATTTTTTGGATTAATCCAAAAAGGCTAGAGGGCTTTCATGTTTTAATGTGTTGTGTTCTGCTGTGGGATGCAGTTACACTAGAATGAAGTTCCTATACGATTTTGTTTGTTCTGATTTGGCAGAGGAATAAAGATTTGAATTCCAGTTTATGTGTGTCCACACACTGGGTCTTACGCGTTTATTAAAATTCATTATAGTTTTACTAAACTTTTCTAGCTCAGCCCTCTCAGCCCCGTGAATAAGTTATTTACAAGTTACTGTGTGTCAGCTGATCTATTGTAATTTTCCTGTGTTTGCATTCATCTGTAGCAAGCTAGTCAGGTAATAATTAACTGTTAACAGAGGAGAGCTTTCTATTAGTGCTTCTTATGTGGAGACAAAAAAAAAAAAAAGCCTTTGCATTTTAAAAAACGGAATGGAGAATGAGACTGACTCATTCTCCTGTGGGATCCTTAGGAGCTGTGGAATGTATAACATGGGGAAAAAAACTGGTTGAAGACACATCTTTTGTAATTGGGATATGGAAGTTTTGCCAAAAGAAAAACTTTTGTAACTTGTTTTCCATATGATTACTGAGAGAATTTCAGACAGCTGTCTCTGCATGTGTCTCTATCCTTCTTCTTTTTTTCATCTCCTTCCACAGGCCATAAAAATATTTTTACAGAAAAATTAGTTTTACCCTACTAAATGTTTTTCTTGAGTAGGCAAATGGGAAGAGAAAAGAGCCACTGAACATTCCAAACAAGAGAAAAGAAATGGCATCTTCAGGAACACTTCTTGAACTGTATCCTTACTTTAGCGTGCATGTTCTCTCAGCCAGCACTCACTGCTCGGTACCTGTTATTGAGACCTGGCAGTCTGTCTCTGCAGTTCGCAGCTCTTATTATGAAATGCAGTTCATACTATGTTTTTCCTTCGTGTTCGCTGCCACTTGCCCGCTCATATTTCATTAAACCAGTTAAGGTATCTTAGTGGTTTTACCAGGTCACTTCAGATGAAACCGGAGAACCAAGGACCTTGAAATGCCATAGAAGCTTCCCCTATCCAACCACACTTCCTCTTGAGAATACTAAATATAGATACTCGGTCTCCTTGTCTGTAACCGCTGCCTTAACCACGAGAACAGACCTGGATTCTACAGCCAAATGTGTAATCCAAGAGCCAGATAGTCAATGTGTGGTCGCTGTCCCGGGGATCAGTGCTTCTCACCCTTTCCTCAGCGTAGCTCTGGCTTCAGAGGCTGGCACCTCTGAGGAGCCACCTACAGCTACTCACTTTCCCCTCTGTTGTGCCAGCGTAGCCATATGTGGGGCTGTGGTAACATAAGCAGAAAATGGAACTGGATTAGAATAACTCTTTTTGCTTTCCAGAGGGTCATTTTTAAGATTGTTTCCTGAGTATTGCAGAGATTGCATTGGGCACAGCTGAGGGGGTGCTGCAAGCATGAGAGAGTAGTCTACAAGGGGTCAGGAAATCTTTATGTGGGTATTACTACCAAAAAACTTCCTGCAGTTGTCTGCCCTTCGGTAGGAGACTGCTTGCCAATGTATAGGCGATAAGCCTAGTCTGGATCTAGCCACCGTTTCAATGGGAAGAGAAGCTGTATGGGAAGTTCTGTAGCAGAAATGCAGCTCTATTATGTGCATGTCCCACTGCCCTGAGTTAGAAAGGTGGCAAGTCCTCTTGTCTAGTCTGATAAATTGGTGCCTTCTGAGCACTGGAATATGGTTTTAGTGTGCCTAGAATGGAAAAAGGGAGTTGTCCCCGACTTCATCTAGTCCTGACGGAGATCGTTGTTTGTCCTGGACTTGTAGATACCTCTATAACCTTTTCCAGCTATGATCAGCTGAGCTGGCTGCATGCTATCTAGCTTTGATACCTTTGAACAATACCCCTGGGCCATCTCCCTGTCTGTATATGCCACCACCTCCTCACCTGCAGGCCTGCACAAACTCCAGGTACCACAAAATATTTGCATTGCTTAACTTCTACATTTGACTGTAGGTAAGTCTGAATCATTTCGGAAGCAGTACTGTATTCTAATAGCACTAATGTTACAGTCTGAGATAGTAATTGTACACAAACAGCCTAATAGACAGTTAGTGACCATGTCTGTTGGATTTATGTTTTTAAGCCCTTTATTTCTTCTGAGGTGATCTCTTATTCAGCATATAAGTATATATATCCCTAAAATGTTTTTGGTTCTTCTCTGCTTCCTGATCTGCTTTCTGCAGATCATAGATTTTATTTCTATTGCTGTGTCCTACAGCCAATTTTTTTTAATTAAAAGAATGATTACCCATAATTGTATCAGTCAAGAGATCTTCAAGAAGCCATTCGAAGTCCGCTCTACTTCAGTTTGTTGTATAATGTGGCCAAATAAGACCAGACAAAATTTTCCCTTGTTGGATCCTATGAGAGCAAGAGGCAACAGTGGCTGCACTGTAGTTGGCCTTTATAGAAAGAGTGATACTGAATGTCTGTCAAATAAAGAAAGAATATTAAAATTGCTTGTGGTCTTGCATCTTGCTGGCCTCTGAAGATATTTTGTTTCCTGTTGTTTTACTAAATGCCATCCGTATTCCAAGTTTGACCACACATCTAGAAGGCAGTGTGTTAGTTCATCTGCTGTCTCCCGAGGTGCTTGTGCTTTTAAGGTACATGAGGTGAAGCTCAGCTGGCATTTTGTTAAAGCTTTCTTTGCCTCTTGGTGTGTCTGGTGTTTCAGGTGAGGGTTGGAAAATGAATGTTTCTGAAAATTCAGCTTTCAGTATTTGCTAAAACTAATGTTACACTTGATGGCACTTACGAATTAACCAGAAGATTGACTGTACTTTTTTCCCCACTGAGGTTTTGCATGAGACCTTATTACTACTCGCCATTCATTGATTCCAGTGGGAGAAGCTGACTTTGGCATACTTGTTCTGAATGCAAACTGCAAGAGCTGTTAGAGCTACAGACTCCTATTTTACCTTTTACCTCTGATCATCGGTTTCAAATCTGCCTGAGGCCATTGCAATGAGGAACAATTGTACAGTGAAAAGTGCATCCCCCACAAGGCAGATATCATGCAGGTCACAGACGTGTGGAAATGGATTGTAGCTGCTTTTTAGCTTCAAAATCTGCAGGAAAACATTATCAGTGACACTGAAAAGAAAATTGAATTTGACAGACTTGCTCCTTTTTAGTTTTTTCTGTCTGTTTGCCAAATCTTGCTCTCAAAGGGAACTCCTCAGCCCCTTGTGAATAAGGCCAGAGTTGAATTTTGTTCTGGGTCTCAAGGCAAGGTACCATTGCTTGTCATGGTTTGCTAATGGCACCATTAAGCCACTGGTGTTGTATTTGTAAAGTGTCTTGTGAAGCATTGCATGAAAGTGCTCTAAAGCAATTTATGGGAAAATGTAATCCATTTATGGAAATAAACCTTCTTTCCTTGTAAGAAGGAAAATGGAAAACTCATCAGTAGTTTAGATAAAACTATGGGAAGTCTTCTTGAGGGGCGTGTGTGGAACTAAAATATAATGAAAACCTGAACAGCCAATTGATTTAAAAATTATTTACTGGGAGGAAACATACTTATTTTCTTCTACCAAATGAAAATGAGTTTTGAAATTGTTGTTCAGCCTTCAAGGTCTATGGCTCTAGCAGCCTGAGACGTGTAATGACTAGTCATATGTTTCTTCACTCAGTAAAGAGTTCCATAAACCGCTGTGCACTTTATTAATTGTTAGTTATATTGTCTATCAGTATTTTATTACTAACAACAAAAAAATTGCTGTTTTCTTAGAATCATAGAATGGTTTGGGTTGGAAGGGACCTTTAAAGGTTATCTCATTGCTCGGACCAGAAATGGTATAACGTTGATCTAGTATTTCCCTTTAGTGGACATAGGATTATTTTAACCTTTGTTCAAAACAGTCATTACCAATTTTATATAAATGAGTTATGCCTTGTTTTTCAAGTCAATATTTGAGACCTTCTCATCCAAATGAAATGGGAAGAATTGCTTTACTTACATAGCACTACCATTGCTTTACCTCATCTTTCCTACCATCTGTAGTTGGAAAAAAAAGTGAGATTATAGGGTCCATATTGAATAATGAATATGGTATTCCCGATGACTGGAAAGGACAGAGCTATTTTGCATGCTTCTGTAACTACTAGACAAGCAGAGTACAGAGGAATGTAATTGGTAACCGACTCGCCTAGATGATGTTCTTTAATACACTCTTGAATAAAAAGTATAAACTATTTTTGTGCTTTAATAGGCTTGTTTCCTTTCAGGAATTTAAAACTATTTATAAATTAGGTAAGAAAGGTATAAAAAACTTCAGAGAATGAGCCAGGTTTTGCTGATCTTGTGTGAAAAGTTTCCTCTTAATATTCCATTTATGTGATTGCAAACTATCATAATAACTTAATTAGGGTGATACATGTACACTATTGTTATGTATATGTAATGTACTTGCTTAATAGTTTCTTTGGTTTTGTACTTTTATTAGTCACCTATTTGCCATGCAGTCCATGAGGAAAGGTAATAAAATATAATAAGGGCTGTATCCAAAGCTGTGGAAGGAAGCAATTAAACTTAATTGAAGTCATTTCTTTGAAGTACAATAGCAGATGCAAAGGACTAATTCAAAGCAGATTTAGGCATCACATGCTTTGAAATGCTAGCCTGCGAATAGATAAGTATTACCATTATTTAAATAAAGTTATATGAAACTGTCTTCTGTAACCTGAGTCTGGAGATCAGGTCTAATAATAGACACTTGGGTTAAGTTTTGATAAGGAATGTCACTTCTGTTTCCTGATTTATTACACTCTGCCAGTCAGAAATGAAATCACAGAAGTGCTGTCCACATCTTATCAAACAACTGCAATAGAACTGGGAATTAGCCAGGGCTATCCCTGAAGGTATTCTGTGATGGCAACTTCATCATCAGCTGTGATAAGCCCTCAGTTGGAAATTACAGGAAAAACTACATTAATAATTCTGAAATCAAATTGCATTGTATTTGGAAGTGTTACTTGAGAAGGTATAAGATTTCTTGTATCTTTGTACTGTAATATTCTTACGGATTTTAAAGGTCCAGTCAGTTTTACATCAGGAGCTTAAATCAAGCTTATTTCTGCAATAAACAGGAAAACATATGGGTTGCTGTTGCGTAGGGGACTGAATATGAAATTAAAAAAACAGGTACGATAAAGTTAGTTTTTACAGCATACGTGCTTTATTTCTTTGCAGAACTGATGCAAACAGGAGAACCTTAATCATAAATCTGAAATTTTGTTTTCTTACTCTTTAGTGCTTCAGAATTGTTAATTTCTTTCCACCCACACAATGATTCTAAATAAAAAAAGATGTCAAATATCTCTGTCAAACTTCAAAGTAGCTAGGTGTGAGTACATCCTTTCCTTCCCAGACCCACAATGGGGGGGGAAAATATAGGAGTAAGAGCTGTGAAAGACAGCTGGCCCTCTCTGAATTTGGCTGATGGTTCAAGTGCTGATGGGCTGAGTGTGGTGGTAGGAACTGAGAAGAAAGCAGGGGCTGACCCTGGCTGCATATGGATGGGGAGATAGGTTTCTCCAGCACTGAAGTGATAAAATGTGATTAGGTGTATACAGACTGGAAGATGTCTACCATTAGGAAGAAATAACAGAATGGTAGTCTGGGCTTTTTTCTGTTTTAATTTCATTGTTGGTACTGAAGCACTGAACAAGCGTGGGTAAGTAGAGTAAGATTTACTGCAGAACTGCAAGAGGGACTGCACTTTGAATGTTTTCTTGGGGTTAATTTGTATCTTAGACTGTTGGTAATTCATGCCACGGGTGGGGATTTTATGGCAAGGTATGCATAATGCAGTAGGCTGCATCACCAGGTGCTTCTCATCTCTTTTCCTTGTGAGAGGAAGGAAAAGTTGGCTTCTCCTTTCTGTGCTAGAACACTAGATTTTTTTTTTTTAATGTGTGTTGGTTGACAAAAAAAGGATCCAAACAGTTTTTTTGTTTGTTTCTTGTTCTGCTGAGAGAAACATTCTTCCATGAAAGCCAGCTGTGGGAGGGCTGGTTGTGTGACATCAAATGATTGCCTCCCAAGCTGTGCACATGCTAAGGGATCTGTGCGCAGTAGCGCTCCTTTGCCATGGGAGCAGGACCATGGGGGTATTGCTGCCTCTCTGAAAGCCAGCAGTGGATTGCACCTGGGCTGGCTGAATAAGTGCGGTGCCTGAAGGCATTTCTTGTAATGACAGCCTGTCATCTGGCTTAATTAAGGCCTCTCTTCAAAAGAGAGGTCTTTAACTACTGCATGGATTTTTAAAGCTTGTCTCTTCCCTGGGAAATGTAGGCACCCAGTGGAGATCAGGGCTTGTCCCTGTTCTTTTCCTGCCACAGGCCAAGAGTAATTCTGAAGTGTGACAAAGCAGATGGAAAGGATTTGTTGGATCAACTGCTAGGCAAGTTTGTCCCCTGTCTTCATCCCCTAGAACAAATAGCAAGTCCATCTATGTGTGTATGGGAAGTTAGGGTGTGTGTGCTTTCTTTCTATAGGAACTAAAATTAAAAGTGAAAAATCCCAAAGTCTGAGATTTCTCCTTTGCAAAGAATAGTGGGAGGCAGATAACCACCCACTAGTGTCCTAGTTGTTAGAAAATAAAAATCTTGTGAGGAGAGTCTGAGGGAGCTGGGCTTGCTTAGCCTGGAAAAGCGAAGACCTAGGGAGTAGCTACTAGCAGTCCTCTACCTCCAGAAGGGTTAGAGAAGATGGAGACAGGCTTTTCTCAGAGGAGCATAGTGGAAAGAGTCAGCAGCCACAAGTTGCAACAAGGGAAATTCCGACTAAATATAAGGAGAAAAAATTTACACTAAGACTGGAATAATACTGGCACAGGGGCTTGGCATATACAGCCTTGGAAATACTCAAAACTCAGCAAGACAATGTCCTGAGCAACCTGATGTGACTTTGAAATTAGGCCTACTTTAGACACGAGGTTTGACTAGGTGATGTCTAGAGGTCTCCCAGTCTTAATTATTCTGTGATTTTATGATTTCTACAATGCTGCTGCTGCTATTCATAATGTTAATTGTAGCACACCATATGTAGCAGGTTTATTGAAACGTGTCTAATAGCTGTGTTAACAGAATCATCCTCACCTATGAGCAGGTCAAGCATTTTTGGTTCTCTCTTTATCTTGCTGAGGTGGCATACTGTTACCTCCAGAAGGTAAAAACATTGGAAGTTTAATTATTTTACATGTAGAGGGGTAGATTGAAGAGCTGGAAGTGGTGGCCCTTCAGTCATGAAGTAGAGGAACCCTTTACCCATTGGCTTAGGGCATGAATAAATTACTGACTGGTTATCCTGAATGTAGCATTCTTGATCCTTTGTTAAGGTCTCTGCAATTAAGTGCAGGCTTCTCTTGAAAGGAATTATAGTTTGCAATACTCTTAAGAAAGCTTGAAGGATTGCATTTGGCAGCAAACTTTAATGTGGCAGGGTTTTTTTGTCCTAGAGCCTAAATTTAATTTGTTCATGCATAATGCACTCAGTTGAGAATTTTCTGAAGTGGTGGCGTCTAACTCTTCTTTTTCTGTCTGTGTTCAACTCGACAGGAAAATCTAGCTAAACCAATAAGCCTCTAGTAATTTGATGGTTTGTGAGAGAGCGAGTGCAAACTCGGTCCATCTCTCTTCAGCTCTTCTTTCTGCAGTTCACTGACTCATCTTGCCCTGTTTTTCCCAAAGGCCCTATTTAAAAACTGTATTCATGGTTATTAACTTTTTCACCAAGAAAGTAAGCTTTATGTAATTATACAAGAGAGACTACCTGGAATGAGGTTTATAGCTTACTACTGGTATGAAAATTCCATGGGTTTTTTTCAGTATTAAGGCTAAGTGAGGGAATGTTTGATACATACGCCTTTAATAGAGCTAAGTATGATGAACAAGAGTGATTTATTCCAGCTGTCTGTTTCTGCTGAAATCCACACCTTTCCTTGTTTCTCGAGGGTTTGTGGTGCAGGCACAGTAAACTTTGAGTTCTGCTCACCCAAACTGTGCCTGGTAAGACTGTGCCATTCGCATTTCACAACATTATTTTCAATGGAATGGCAGAATGTACAATGTTATTCATGGACAACATCTGCTAGATATGCCCAAACCTAGTCTTACAGGTTTCAGAGGAGTTAGAGAAGTGCTTTGCTTTTTCTCATATTACATTTTTCTTGAGGATTATGATATAAATGTATTGTCAAACTATTTTTTTTCTTTTTTTCTAATTGCCACTTGTTCACCATAGCTTAAAATCAACTATTCGCTAAAAGACTTACTAGTAAAGTTATTCTAGAATGTTTGTAGGAAACCAAGGTCAATTCCCTGGTGACTGTAAAGTGAATTCATTCTAACATTATGGTCACAATTCTTTACTTCAGTGTGGTTTGGCCCTCCTGCTAGCAGTACTTATTTGTCATCTGGAAAGGTTCAAATGACCATCCTACGTCTGATACGCTGCCATGTTTCATCTTTTTGGATCCAAGGCTAAATTTAGTCCAAGTTCTCAGCCAAACTGTGTAAACGGCGGATGTTGTATGCTTTGGATCCTCTCACTCCTGAAGTAAATTACATATTTTTGCTTTGATATGAAGATGGAAAACAACCATACAAGTCCCAGAGTTTATTGCAAGCATCCCGCAGCCCCAGAATGAGTTTTATTACAGGGAATATTATTGCAGGCCCACTATCAGTGGCAAATATGCACAATTTTAAATAGATTGCTGTTCGCAGGACTGGCCTAGAATGTGTTTGCATGCGTGTCCGTGTTCTGGTGGACAGAGGGTAAGGGCAAATGTAACTTCTGACTTTGTATCTCATATCCTCTGTCTTTCTGGATGTAGTTTCTGGCTTTTCAATACTTTTCCCAGTTCCTAAATTTTCTTCCTTAGACATTGTCTGGTATGGACACAATATTTTTAATATTTTCTGAGTTTGATAGATGGGAGGCCATAAGTGGATTACTATGCATGACTAGAATAAAGCTTCATTTTCAGCAGTTCAGACCTCCATATTCAAAAGCAACAAAATACTCCAGCTTTTTCAGCTGAAAGGTCTGCATTCCAACTTACACAAGCTGTAAATAAACAGTGCTTTCTGTCAGTTTGTTGGTTTAGTTGCTGTTACTGTGCTTAGCGGGTCAGAATTTTTTCTGCTCTGGCTTAAGGCAAAACTCCCTATTGGGTTCTCTCCTCTGGAGCTATAGCCAGAGATTTTGATACTGCTTTTCCTCTCTCCAGAATCTTTTAATATCTCCTTTTAGTAAAGGATATAAACTAAAGGACAACTGAAACAGCTCTGTTGCCTACATTAACTTAGACCTGAATTGAACAATATTGCTGTCTCTTTCAGCACCCTCTGGTATTTTACGGGATAATTACTAAAAAAAAAACAACTGACAAAATAATAAGCAGAGACTGGACATAAGTCAGAATAATGTCCTGTCTTAAATCCAGTTTATTGTCTCTGGTTTTTATGTAAGCAAAACAACAGTTTGGTGTAATTTGCCAAGTGGTCGTATTAAGTACAAGTCTAACTTGGCTGTCAAGGACAGTATCTCAGAAGGGTCTTTTTGAATAAGCTGCTTTCTGAGCCATCTAGTTAACTTTAGAATCTAGGAAAATAGGAGACTGCAGATATTATTTACATTTTTTTCTAGGGGAACGAGGTATTTTTTCATTGCAAATGATTTAACAACAACAGAAATTTCTGATCAGCCACAAGAATTTGAAGTCTTAGTCTCTTCTATTAATCTGTTTAGGCTTTTGCATATTTCTGTGAAACTTGTGCAATGTCAGCTCTGACTGCACTCCAATGGGATTAATTAGTCTGCTTTCTGTGAGGCTTGACCTATACTGCCCAGAAGAAAGGATCTTACTTCTTTCTTAAGCAGTGCTTTTTCCAGGAGTATCATAACAGAGCAGTGTTATAAGTTTAAAAAAAAAGAAAAAAAGTTTAAAAAATTGCTGCTCTGATAACTCTTATTCAAAATTGTTGAATCATCAGGATTGTCTTACTGTAGCAATGACTTTCCACGGCAGATATATGAAGGATTCTCTAGTTTCAGTAACGAGGCTACTGGTGGTCCTGGTGTAGGGAATTTGGTTTGCCTTAACCATTTTACTAGCCATACAGGAGTTTGAAGCTATTTTACGTTGTTGTGTTGCTTTTGAAGTAAACTGTGTTCTCCAGAAGACAGAGTGAAAAAATTTTTAAAATAGGAAAAGAATAGGGAGAGAATGGTGCTGGGACAGAGAAATAAATACGGCAGGTATTTTGAGCAGTACTGAGTCACCCCACAGAGGTGTTGCAAACAGGCTTGGGTGCTTCTGTAAGCCAGAACACGTTTCCATGGTATGAGTGATGCAGCACGGAGCTCCTCAAAAATGTAGAAGATAAACTTTGTTGCTTTACGTATTTTATCTGCTACCAATAACCAGATGTCTGGGTAAAGTGGCACAACTTCATTGACATCAGCAAGGGTTCACTGGCGGAAGAAAGAACAGAACTGAATTCCGCAGAGTTTCTTCCATTATTGAAGCTGCAAAGTAACAAGCTAATGCTCTGCACAGCATTTCCAAGCAAAAAGCATAGCTTAATTGAAATCAGATGTAGTGACAAAGCTATGTTCCAAGGCCGAGGTGGGTGGTGGTCAGTAGTCAGGAAATGTGGCAGTGGTTGCACCTGCATCTTTTATTTTGGGACATGAATGACATTTGAAGAATCAAACTATTACCTTCAAATCGTAATTTTACAAAACAGGAAAAAAGTGTTTAATTCTGCCTTACTTGATGGGGACAAGTGGTTTTCCTGGTAAACTTTTTAAGCCGCTTGAAAGTGCTGGGATCTTGACCTTTTAACTGTAATATAAGTGTCCTGTTTAAAGGTACTGCACCAACTTCCTTTCTCACGCTGAGTTCAAAACACTGCTCACTGCTAAGGCATAAATACTTGTAGAAACAGAAGGTAAGCTTTGAAAATCTGCAAGTGAAATTAGCGAGTCTTAAGGTAGTTGCAAAAGTTCAAAGACATGTAAGAACCAGCCCCATGTTTTAGAGCATCCTTCCGGGACCGAAGGCGGCAGGGATTTCAGTCTGGAAGTCCCCAAGGGCATGGTGCTCACATAGTGTTTCTCTGCCCCTGCTGTTCAGTTCCGCTACATATCCAAATGCATGTCCTCTCTAATGTTTTCTGTCTTAACTCAGGATAGCTTATAAATTGTTAATACATTCATCATAATCTAGGAAGTAGTTACTGCATAGAAGACTGGTGCTATTTCAACAGCTGTGAAAATGTGTTTGTTTTGAGGGCTGCACAACTCGGAATAAATGTTTCATTAAATGTGTTATGAATGATGTATTTAACAACTAGAACAGGTCAATAATCTTTAGAATTAAATTTAGTGGCTTTTTATTAAGGGTTGCCTATTTCAGTGGTGAATAGTTTAGTAAGCATGTGGTGCTATAGACAGATGCTTCATATGGTCTGTTATGAGTGCTTTATTAAATAGCTAGTCAATAGCTGCATTTACCAAATGAACTTAATTTATTGTATTTATTTTTTCTAAGGGTTTCACAGTTCATTATAAATGATTTATTGAACATATGTAAACCAGTTTAGTAAGCTATGTTCTGTCTCTTAAAATGAATGCATTGCTAGTAGGGCTAGGTATTGCTAACACTTTCTGAATTGTTTGAGCAGTGTTTATAAGTTACTGAAACAGCATAAGAAAATGTTTATTTATGCACAGCTCCTTAGAAGTCAACATAGATGACTTTTAAAACATTACATTCAGTCTGTAGCATATGGTGCTTTCTGTAGTTCTGTGACGGTGTGCTCCCCCCCCGGATCTTTATCTCCTGTCACCCTGCTCAAGAGATAACCACCAATGCATGTGTCTGATCGTGATGACTGCATCTGGCTCAAAGTGGATTCGGGAGACAGATAATAACACAACAGCCAAGACCTATTGTGAGACGCACCCACCTAACCACAGCGAAGAAACTAAAATCTGTGGTCGGCATGCAAATATGACTATGGGTCAATCATCTTATCCCCCATAAATAGTGAGCAGCCCAAGAGCCCTTGGAGCTCTCCTGCACGGCAGCGGGCTGCACGCCAGGATCTCCCCTTGAGCAGGGACGCCTCTCAAGGTTACTCCTCGAGGTTGAGAGATTCCTTGCCGCAACAGATCCTCGGTAAGTGACGAATAGCATGCTAAACTTTGAAACCTTAGCTAAGTGATATAAAGAATTGATTGCACATATATAATCCTTTAGACATAAACGGTTGACCAAGTCTGGGACTAGGATTGGATCCAGCTGCACCTAGACTGCTCTCTGAGAAGGAGTTTAGAAAGCAAGGGGATCTTTTTGAATCTCATGACTCAATGGGAGGGTCTCCCTGACCGTTTTGTCCTGTCCTCTATGCAGTAAATAATCAAGTGTACCTTGCCATCAAATCTTGTTAAACCACTGTCACATTTACCGTTGATATCAATAAAGTATATTTTTGCTTCTCTCGTACGAGTGAAGTGCATCGCTCCATCCATGACAAGTTCACGCTTCCTGGTAAAAGCAGTTTGTGGGGATTTGTCTCATATACTATAGTATTGTTTTCTTAGGCAGCGACAATATATTCAACATTGCACGTGGAAAAGATGACTGTAAAAACCTACTTCATAGGAACCATCCATCTAGGAAAACAACGCACATGGCAGTATGACATTTGGAAAGTTATCCTGCCTTATATTCCAGCCTAAGATGGGTGCTTGATATTTTTTAAGACTGTGATTTGGAGGTGGGTTGTTACCTTTCTCTGAGGTTTATTTCCTTTTCTTTTTTTGTATAGCGTGCCTGTCAGCAAAGAAAACAGTTTTTCTGCTTTAGCGGCTGGAAGAATCTTTAGTTAGAGAAAGAATAAATAGGGCATATTCCTACATTAAAGCTAATCTTCATGGTTGTTGCTAATATTACGGGTAGCTGGGCTGTGAATATCTGAAAGAGCTAGTTTGTCTGGCAGAGTTACACTGGTGAAGGAAACAAGGACCTGGAGCAGAGGAACTACCTATAGACAGAAACACAAGGAGAAAATGAGACTGGGAGCTGCCTGGTGTCTGCTTTGTGCCAAGGTCCTTATTCCTCTCTAGCGCTCATGGTTTTTTCGTTTCCTTTTCCAGCAGTGTCATGAATTAACATGTTCACTTTTTACTTTTCTTGGCTGACCCTCAGAGTATTTTGGTTCTCAGCCAGTTGGTCTCATCACCATGCCAGTGTGCCCTTATCTCACTGTGGAGGCTAACTGGGTCTGATTAAAGCTCCATGAATGGGATTTTGTATGTGGGGCTGGCATCTGAAATAGAGCTTGTAAGCATACTGTGGATGCAAAAAGCATTTTTGTGGACATCATAAAACCCACTGAAAGGCTTTGACTGAGGCAAGGATAAGGAACTACAGAGCCAAGTATGGATATTTTTAAGCAGCCTGTAAAATAGAAAAAAATAGCACACTTCTATTTTTATTGTTGTTCTGCAAAATGGTGGTATATCACACATATAAATAATATAATTGGAAAGCTTAGCTGACAGTACCTTCAGAATGTGCAGCTGCATGTGGATTGTCCCCCTCGTTGTTTTGTTTGTTTGTTTGTTTTATTTGGGGGTTTTGTTTTTTTAAAAAACCAAAATATTATGAAAATTCATTCAGAGTTGTAGTATGGAAACATAAACAAGTGTTAAAATATTTTCTCAAGGACTATATCTGGAGAGAGCATTCAAAATTGGAAGTGTAAGATGGTATACTGTGTGCATAACAGAAGAAATAAGAGTAAACATGAAAAACATTTTCTCTTTAACTGTGCCTTGGAAGAAAAGGGAGGCAGCAGACAGTGATAGTGTTGGAAGCATCATGTGTTGCACCATTATCATTACTGAGAAAGAGTATGGAAGAGCAGGAGGTTGCTCACTCCTTCACAGTCAACCAGATAAAAGTGAAGATGCTTGTATTGGTAGGTTATGTTAGAATACAAAGTGTGGGTGGGCAAGATGAATCAATTTCTGAACACCATTTGGTGCTCAAAAAGTGGTTTACAATCCATAAATTTAAGCTGAATAATGAGGTATTAGAGATTTTGGCTCCATCCTGTGGTTTCTTAAAAAGCTCCAAAAACAAACAAGCCAACCCCCTCATAATTGCATCAACTAATCACTGTGTATTAGTAGGAGCTTCTTCACTAGCTTTTGCTCTCCTTTTAATTTTCCTTCTTTTTTGCAATTCCCACAAGTAAGCTGTTGCTGTACAGTGGTGCTAGTACAAATTTTCTGCACCCTTTGTTCAACTAATGACTCTAGACTGTGATGTCCTGAAACCTACATACAGAAAAGTGCTTTAAGTACAATAACATTGTAAAAGACTGGATTCCTCTTCTAAGTTAATGAGTTAGCTCAAGCACAGAGGAGAAATACTCTCTCTTGCGCAGACCTCTGAATTCTAGTTTAGCTGCACTATGATGCCTGCTCTCTTTGTGGCTCTGTAAGCACACGGGGAAATTATTCGAGCTGTTGTCATTTGTATTAGTCATGATTTGAATTAATCCATGATATCCTGTTCCACTCCTGGTACACTAAAACAAAACATCCAGACTTAAAGAGAGTCTGATACCAAGTCTGGTTATGCATATGCAAGGTTGGCTTGTTCTGTCCTGACTCCCTTCCCCCTGCCCCTCCTGCTGGAACGTAAAGGCTGTGTTAGGTGACCTGGGTGCATTCAGAGTCTTTAGGACCCCTTATTATATTCCAACATGTCAATTACTGACTGAATAGCCCAGTAATTTGGCTTGTTAAGGTTCAAAATTAATTCTCTCTCTTCTCCTCCCAGCTATTTTCTACTGCTGTTAGCAAAATCTGCTTTCTCTCTGATTCAGCAAATGGATATGCAAAACACTGAAATAATTTTCTCTTTGGACAGTGACAAGACAGATACTGTAAACTGTGTTGGCCATGACAAGTATGGGCTTGAGCCAGAGCTCGCAGAAGTCAATGGAAAGAAGCTCATTGACTGGCCTGGATCTTAACTCAATCCTTTTGCTAGCAGAAAAGGGAATGGAATCAATAGGATAAGAAGTCATGCATGTCTGATATTGCATGAAAAAATATTTGTGCCTAATACATTAGGAGATTTGTCAGCTTGTGTTATCAGCAGTGTCAACACTACTGTGTGTGCACCATTCTTCTCAATGCATTGACATTATTTGGGATGCTGTGGGTTAGATTTAGCCTTGTGCATTAGATTCATTTCTTTGCATCCATCTCAGAAGCCTCTGATCCTTGTTTTATGCTCCTGCCTTGCTTTCTCCCTTTTTTTATGACTGTGTGGTATTGACAGACATTACAATAAGATTCCTATTTGCTAGACCTATCTCTCTTGCAGCTGTTCTCACTTTCAGTTTGATTTTTCAGCCACCTTCCTCTTTTCCCTGGATCTGGTTTGTTTATCGCTCGCTGTGTTTCTATCAAAAACAGACAAACAAGCAAAAAACCCTACACCCCAACTAACTCCCCCCCCATGTGAATCCTGCTTTTTTCCAATGTGGGAATTAACCAGGTTGGTGATGACTTGGAGAAAAGGCTCTTTGATTCCTGATGGTAGAGACCACACAGGAGCAATGGTGACATCCATCACATGAAAGCTCTTGGGTCCCATTCCATACAGTATAATGGTAAAATCTGTGTTGTTCCTATCTGTCTGGTTTCTAGTAGACATGTATCTGTGTCACAACAGCTTCCCTTCTGCTATGGAATGGCCCAGAAAATGGCTGGCAGTGGTGTCAGTCTTCTTGGGTTATGTAGGACACATCTCATAGCAACTGCAATCTTTTTTTTCTCCAGTCATCTGTCAGCCACTTTTGCCAGACAGTCTTGATACTGGATAATGGATGGAAGGAGTTGTGAGGAGAGTGGGGGGAACAGATTTGGGTTTTTTCCTTCTTTGTGAACCTGCTTCTGCCAGTCATGCATCCATTGCTGTCAGAAGAACTGGAGTCCAGGCCCAGAATCTTACAAATGAAGACTATTGACCAAAAAGACTAATCGGCTCCAGAGACTGCTCTATGGATATGTTTTTTGTGGTTTGCTACTGTCCTCCCCCAGGGAGTCGGGTTAGAGGCATAAGGAGGTGTCTGAGATAGTGGCTGTCCAAACCCAGTGTGCACTGTTAATCAGGCAGCTGAAGAGGAGCCGCATCCAGATTGCTGCCAGATGTTTGTCTCTGCACAGATTTTCAAGCTGTGAAGCCGGGTCCCCGCCAGGACCGTTAAGGCTAGGCATAAAATATTGGAGATGGCATCACGTTGGCCCAAAGGGTAACATTTCAAAAGCTTGTCATGCTCGGGATTTAAAAAATTCTTGCAGGATTGCTGGGACTCGGTCTCGTGTTTGAAAAGCAGTTTAAGCATTTGAGCACACAATAAGAAGTATACTTGGTGCCTGATTTCTGTTTCTTTGATACCAGTGAGAATTTAGGTCATAGGAGTCTGTGTGTTATTTCATAAGGATCCCAAGGCCTCTGAGCTGCTTTTCAAGTATCTTACCTGAAGTGGTGTTTATTCTGAAGGAGATAGTTTAAACAGGTACTTGTAGATATGATGAAGCATTTTACAGCTGCTGTGTGGGGTGCTCTGAGCAGTGAGACATAGAGATCTGAGCCCTCCCATTCCCACTTCTCTGCAGGTGCTGTAGGGCTACCAGCAAGGTATTGAGCCCTTTCATGTCGTAAGCGGTTCTAGTCCTGTGCTCATCCAGCATGATGCTCTGATCCTCATAAGGACTTTTGAATATCATTGTAATAATAAGGACATAAATTATACTAATGGACATATAAGACTGGCGTGAAAGGTGAGACCAAAGGCCTACTTGGCAGAAGTAGAAGACCAGAGCAAGCATCAGACAATGCTTCCCCTGCTTTCTCCCAGCTTCCAACAACTCGGGAGGGGAGGCCTCCTGAGCCAGCAGTGGTTTCTGTTTACTCCATAACCCTTAACAAACTTCTTTCATGAACTTCTTCAGTCTTCTCCTGAACCCGCATAGCTTTATCGTGTGCTGTGGCAAGGAGTGCTACAGCTTAAATAAGCCACATGGACAGAAAACACCTCTAACTTCTTTTGATGCCCCCTATTTCTTTTCTTGAAAGGGACAATGAAAAATTATTCCTCCTTAGCCTCTCCATACCACTCCAAATACTATTTCCCTGGCTACTTGGGGAAGGAAGATATTCAGCATAGTCTCTCAGCGCGGTCTAGAGAATCCTACCATTACATGAAGTGAAGCTCCTCATTCAGTAAAAGACATAGTAGTTTGGAAACTTCGAGTGTGGAAAACAGTACTGTAGCATTCTGTACGATTAAATATGGCATTCATCTGGATAACATCTCTAGATGTTATGTGATCTGTTATATTTAAAGAGGCTGTTCCTCTTTAAAGCCACAAATGTGGCCATTAGAGACGTGAAGCTTGTTGCTGTATTAGTAACCTGTATTCTGATTACCTGAGCATTAGGCTGGGAGAATGGGAATTCCTGCATTTTAATCCTTATTCAAGTTCTTTTCCCAAATGTGAGCCAATGTGCTTGTATTAATTTTTCTCGCTTTTTAAAAAATTAAAATACTGTTTAAAGAGTAATATTCTCTTTTACCATGAGAATCAACCAGCCCGCATTTTGTAAACATGTAAGAGCATTCCTTAAGTAATTTTGCTATTACTAATTTTTTTTGTTTATTTTTAAATGTTAGTATTTTTATATGTTAGTATTTTTATAACGCTGATGTTAACCTATTGGCATGCGTGCCTGCATTAAGACCTTGTAGTAAATAGTAGAGCCCTGCAAAGGCAGTATATCACTTTTAAATATTGGTGAATACTTTAAAAGGTACTATTCTGTTGAACACTTTTGCAAGTAGTGTCTGCAACCTTCAAGCTGTCTCTTCAAGTCCCACTTTGGTTGGGAAAATGAAATTGTGGCGTCTAATGGTTTAGCTGTGTCAGTGCTGGACATAATAAATAGAGGGATAAACATCAATACCTGTTGTTTGTGAGCAGTGGTTCATAGCCTCCTGTTGTCTAGAAAATGTATTTATATTTTGTCACCCCTTAAAGTCTGACTTTCTGATCTTTTTCTAAGCATTCCAAAACCTTAAGCTTTCCAGACAGCACACAGACATTATTGGGCATATAAGGAAAATTAAACTCTTCTGCTGTGAAATCAATCATTAGTGCTATACCCACTAGTATTGGATCACGTCCCTGGCAGAAGAGTTTTGTTGATGAGAAATACAGTCCAGAAACAAGGATGATGCAAGTGTCTGAAATAATGCAGAAGGGCTGTAGGTAACTCACCAGATCCCTCTATGTACTTTTTGAAGCTCCCTTGTCCACAACAAATGTTCTCCATTCCAGTTTGATAACACCATATAGCTGTGCATTTATTTTAATGCCATAGCAAGTTTAGGTTTATTAAAATATAGCTCTAGACCAAGGAGAGGCATTCTCCATTCCCATCTCTGTGGATGGGGTCAAGTGACTTGACCTTTCTTAGTCTCAAAATTTCTATTTTCTGTCCTTACCGGAGGACAATGCTGAGCTGAAAAAACCCCCCTCAAAGCACAAAAACAACATTAAACCCCCCCCCCCCCCAAACACAACCCCCAAACAAATGTCTGAGAAGTTTTGAGAGAATAGTGCAAGATCAATGCAAAGTAATAGCTTCTTTCCATCTTGCTTGTGAGCAGGCTGAAGATCTTTTTCACAGGAGTCCATACAGAACAGCATGGTTTAAAATAGTATGGAACACATCAAAGTCTTTCTATCACTTAAATGTCTAAACCTTTCATTGCAAGGGGTGACCTAGATTTCTCACTTCTTGCCTACTCCAAAGCTTTTCTCTGCGCCACATAAAATGAGGGTTCAAGAAAAGCTGCCCTTTAACCTGTCCTTGCAACGCAGATCCCTTTTGGAGGAGTTCTGGAGGTGTCACAGGTCTTCTGATGAAGAATGGTCAGCAGGATTCTGTTTTGTACTGTAAAGAAACGCAAGGAGCACAACAAGCTTTATTGTTTGGCTTTCACGTGGTAAGCAGAACAAACCCCATGCCGACAGTCCAGGGCCTTTGCCCATATTGTACTCGGGGTTCAGAGCTTTTCTTCAGTCCTGTTGCAGGGGCTGCTTTTTGAAGTATCGTTTTTCCACCAGAAAAACTTAAAGATAGCTGTAGGTGGGTGTGTCCCCCCCAAAAGCACACATAAGCAATTAACTATAACTTTTAGGTTTAATTGGGGGGTGGGGGAGTGGTGGGCGTGGCACTGTTTCCATAGCGTGCTTAAGAATTGTTAAAGGGCTGTAGGGACCAGCTAGGACATTACTAAATAATTGGGATTTTCAATTACCTCATTCCATTTACCTTCCAGGACGGAATCCCTAAAGCTACTCAGAGCACTAACAAAATTCCAGTAGCTGATGTTCTGTCAACATTCCTATTAGCAGCTCTGATTTCTGAAGTTGTGATCAGTGTGAGATACGCAGTATCCATGTGGATTTGTCAGTCAGCTGGAGCTTCGTGTTCAGAGACTGTTCGGAGCAGTTCCACAGAGCAGTCTGTAATCCTTTATGTGAAACAGAATGGGAAGGTTTTATGTTCCTGCTGCAGGAAGGAGGAAAATGAAGTAATGCATATTACTTTCACTTACTGTAACGTGTCTTAACTTGTAAGTCTTACATTGCTTCTAGCCATTGTAAGACCAAGGGAGACCTGTCTGTAACAGCAGGTATTTTCTGTCCTAGTAGAAATTTCATAACTCTGTAAAATACTGGATCTAATTCTATTAATCTTGAGCTGATGTCAGAGAAGGTCTTAGTGAAGCCTGTGATCACTGCAGTAAATACTTACAGCTCCAAGATGGCTGCATCCCCCCCCCCCCCAAAGTCTCATTTTTGTTATTTCAAGACAAACTCTCTAAGTAGTTTGTTGCATGTAGGATTTAGAAGGAGGTTATTTTCCAGATAACTTTTGAATTTCTACTTAGCAGCTTTAATATGACCTTTGTCCTAACCAAATCTTAAGCTTTTTCCAAAATTCGTAACAACTGAATGTTTCATTCTTTGGGGCCTTCTGACTTCCATTCAGTTTCACTGACCTAGATTTTGCTGGTTGGGATTGATTGCTGTGATGATCTAAGCTGCTGTCTACTAAAGCCTTAAATTCCCTCCTTTATAAAAAGGGAAAATTATTTCTTAACTCCTCGTTTAGAGTATTGTCAGGAGAGACAAACTCAGGTGGTTTTTAACATCAATTTTCCTTCCTGGGGAAGTGATCCAGCTTGGATTTCGCTTAGAAAATAAACAAATAAAAGTGTAAATTGGATTTGCTGAGGCAGCAAACCTACAAGAGATGTGACAGCTCTGTGGCTTGTGCTGCAGGAGACCTAAGGCCGGGAAATTGTTCTTCAGGCAATTGGGATGTTAACGGGTGGCAGTGGCTGCTGGGCTTCAGAAAGGTCAGGGGAAAAAGCAGTGGGTGCTGCTTGCAGTGTGCTGCCTGGCAGTCCCCGAACTCCTGGAGGAATGTTACTGTGGATTTGGAGATATTCCAGAAGTGATGTGTGATGAAGAGGTTTGTGTTTTGGGTTTTTTGTTTTGTTTTTTTTTAATTTGTTTCGGGTTTTGTTGTTGTTGGTTTTGTCCCGCCCCCCCCTCCCCCCGCTGAAGCTGTGAGGGGAATGGGAACACTCAGCAGCTGAAGCGAAGTCACAAACTACCCTATGTGGGAAACCATTGGATTTCTTTCTTTTTTGCCTTTTTTTAGTGTGTTTGTGGGGTTTTTTCCTTCCTTTTCTTTTTTGTCCTTTTTTTTTTTTTTCTCTCAAGCTGTAAGCAAAAGCAGGAAGCCATTTTCAGAGGTATATTAAAATACTGCTGTGTCTCTCAGGTGACTAAATACCTCTGCAAATAAAATTTGAGAGTTCTGAGGACGTGATTTATAGTTTGGTAAATGGATTGAATTTCTGGCTTGTGGAAAACAGCAAGATGATAAATTCAGTAATAAAAAATGAAGTTTTGCTGTTTCTGTCAGAAATAATTTACATATGCTGTTATCTGCCTCTCAGTGTTCACATTTAGGGAACACTAAATGTAAATAGTACCATGGTCTGGAAGAGAAGCAAGTAGTGAGGGAGGAAGGTTATGTGTATGAGAGAAAGGTAGGTAAATACTTTGACTGATCCCAGCCCACTTCTGGCTTGCTTACAATGCTGGGGACGTGGGTACAGAGAAGAGGCTGTTGATGGGTTAACAATTGCACACATGCTCCATTAGGATTAGTTCCTTTGCAGGATGAGGGGAATGTCTTAGTGCCTTGGCTTATGGCCAGCAGTGCCAGCAGTTACCGGAAGATTTAATGAAATTTTGTGTTATTAAAGTAGGACTCTGGAAAGGCACTGAGTGGGTCTGGCATATGGAGACACTTGTAAAATAGATAACACCTTTTGTTATAAATAGCTTTTAATACACCTTGGTCTTTACGCATAGTATTCTCTCTGGGAATCCCACTGGTGACAGACATGCCCATATCACAACATATTCTGGGGAAGTGGTGCATTATTTTTCATTAGATCCAGTCTGTGTACACTGTTGGCTATAGCTGATCATTATTCTGCATGTTCCTTGTGATGTAGAAGAGCCCATACTCAGCTGCAGTTGTCTTCCATCTAATTTTCATGGTTAGCCTCTTGCATGAAAGGGTGTCTGTGCAGTAATTTTGCTTCTTGATCCGGTTTCATTGTCTTTTTACAAAGGTGAATGTCGACAATCACAGAACTTGCATTTTCTTTTAGCCTTTCTTAACCCTTTACCAGTGTTCTGCAGCATGCCAGCCCATTTAACTCTGTTGAGGATAATTAAAGCAGAGTTAGAAGTACTGATGTTTCGTATTTGGTTTTATGTACAGTTTTGCCTTTTTTAAAACTTTCTCCAGTAGAAGCCCCTTGAAGCACAAGGAAGAAATAAAGGTGGTAGCCATTCGGTGAGACAGCTTAGCATTCTAGTTCATGTGTCTTCAGAATTTTCTTTAATATACAAGGAATGATTGTCAGTCCTCTTTTGCTTTTAATGGATGGTAATGTTTTTAATAACAATAGATTCTCAATCACATCAAGGCTTTTTTAGTTGTTTTGTCAACGTATATGTAGAATTGGTCACATGAATATTTACTTTCTGGTATCTGAGAAGAGACAAAAAAGAAAGCTAGCTAAGACACAAAAAGCATATATTTTTATAAATAATAATAGTAAAGTCTGCTGGAAACACACTAACCTGACTTCAGGTCCCCTTATTATGTGTCTACATAGGGAAAGAGGTCATCAATGCTATGAAGTCTCTTCAATCAAACCTGAAGTCTTGTGGTGCAATTTAGAGCCTACTGTTAATAGTACTTAATGTAATGGTGTGGTGGCAGGTAAACTTTGGAATGACATTTGTTGCTAAAGATTCTGTAATTTTTGAAGACTTAGATGTTCTCTGGGTCCTAATTCTGCTGCATTTTCAATTGTTTCTCCATTCATATGATAATCAGACTGCTCACAGTTGCTAATTATTACCACTGTTGTTTAAAGGATACAGACAGCAAAAGCATGTTTGTGGCCAGAGCTTTTAGAGATATAAGCAGTAAGATGATAAAGCTCATAAAATTCACAGCCCATCCTGTGCAGGATAATGATTAGAAAGCAGCTAAGCCTTTCTTGTCAACCTTCTAGCTAAAAGGAGCAAAAATCTGTGTTTGTAAGCAACATGCTAGCATTTTAACTGAGAGATGAATGTCAGAATTTCCATAAATCTCCAATTTAGAAAATTAAAATACTATGGGGACCATAAAGGGCTGAAGCTGATGTCTAGTTTCAGTTCTGCGCTGCTACAGAAGACAGACTGTCAAGGACGTTCAGTTTAATTGCTAGGGGAAGGCAAGCACAAAATTAAAAGAATGAGTAACGCAAGTGATGAGGGTTTCATGTTCTATGTGGATTCAACTTGTAAACTCCTTTCCTCTCCCTTTCTTCTTTCATCTTCCTACCTTTGCTTTAGGTCTTTCCATCTGCCTCTCTCCCTGTTTGCTTTTACCCACTCTTCCTCAGTAGCTCTGAGTCTGCTCTACTTTTGCTAATTATGGCAGCTTTAACAGGCAATATGTGCATTTTCCCTAGTAAATCTGGCTTCACTCTGGCTGCTTCCATTTGTGGCTTTTAATGAGCACCTGTCAATTTGAAATCCGTGGCATTAGTCAATATGTTACCTCCGGGCAAGTGTCTGTGATGCCTTTCAGTTTTCGTCTTCCTCTGTGCCAAATGATGCTTTCCTACTGACATTCCAGTGTGAATAGGCCATTATTTTCTGGAAATTTCCCATTGCAAACTGCCTGATTTGAAGATGGACAATGAAAAGCAAGCTGAGTCCCCTGCTCACTCACCTCTCGTGGCTCTAGTTAAGTTTTTTCAGTTTTCTCCTATCAGCTTGAAAGCGTTGGCTGACATTTGCTTATTATTTTTGTTAGGGTCTGGTATGTGTCAGTGTTGCAGCCTGGAGGAAGTATCATTCCCGCAGAGCTGAGCAGGGAAACACTGGAGGAAACTGTATTTATGAGACAAGATATGGAATAGATTATTTTGCACTGATTTGGCTTTGACTTTGCCTGCTCGTGTGTCCATGAGAATAAAAATCCAGTGAAACAGGTTGGAAGAAAAAAAATTACATGTCAGAAATAGGCCAAGTTACGAGGTGGTAAGAGGGAATGTAATTATGTTGTTGCAGACTTTAAAACATCATCTTATGTGCTTCACCATTGCATGCAGTGTAATGGCTGTCAGGTTCCACACAAGAGGGCGCTCTTGGAATTTTAAAGAAATCCTAGGATCTCTTGGGGCCTTTTTTACATGCCTGTGTATTTTAATATGCCATTTTCAAAGCTACCATGATTTACCGAGGTTCTGTCTCAGAACCTTAGAAAGTGGTGTCTCCCTTCTATATTTACCTTCACAATGATTAATACAAATAACTATTCATATTACAACTTTTAACCACTAAATCCACTCCGTGAGAAGGGATGAACAACATAACCACGCAGATTTTGAGAACAGCTATGTAAATACTGGGTGATCACTCTTGTGTAAGATGTAGTATTTGAATAGTGTCAGTCAGAAATATAACCTAGTTTTAGTTTACTGACAAAGCAAATCCTTGTATTCGGAAAGTATTATTACATTTCTAGTATCTAGAGAAAAGCATCTGCTTTTAGGATAACGTAGGAAAAAAAAAAAAGAAAAACCAGAATCACCGCAGAAAATCACAGCGAGAAGGTTGTTCTGTAAGGGATTTTTTTTTTTTTTTTTTTTTTTTAAACACACTAAAGAGGTGTGTTCAGCCAAGAACACTGTCTTGGGTACAGTCAAAACAGGGTCGGAGGTCTGGCCTGTAGTTGAAGAACTTGCAATGCACTAATAAAGTATGGTGATACATTTGTGAAAGGTGGAAATTCCATTTCCTACTGAGTTCATCTCATCTGTTGCCACTTAGGTATGATGATTTTTGAATGCTCACTAGCCTGGTCACAATGACGTGAAGCTGAAAGGCAGCGTAGGTCATTAGCATCGCTCTCTGATATCCATTTTCCATGATAAGAAATGTTAAACGTTGGTGAGAGAACGCCAACTTTCTGGGAAGACAAATGTGTTAAATCTGGTTCTGGCATTTTGGAGTTTATGGCAGCAGGTTCTTTAACTTCTTCAGAAACTCAAACACTTTCCCATGGGTTTCTTACCTCCTACTTACACCATTTTTAAAGGGAGAACACTTGCTAAGCAGAGTACAAACCATAGTAAAACAGATGTCAATGCATTAGTTTTGGAATGCACTATTATTCTAGGCCTCTTGGGAGTATTGAGACAGGCAATATTTTTCTCTTAATGTCTGGGCATGCAGATTGGTGCCCTGTCTTTTAGGACAGGAAATTGTGGAGGGAATCAGTCTCATCCTCACTTACCTTCTGAGTGAACTATTATTTGTATTGCAAAATTGCCATGTAAACAGCCATAAATAATCACATTACTAGTGCTATAGCTGCACAGTCCTGGTAAGTTTGAGGATATTTTTCAGTGTCTATAAAAATGAATGATTGCTTTCAGTAAGGTATTTAACATTCAACCTCTATTTTTCCCTGGTAATGAGTTCTGTGGCCTAGTAAGCTAATGTGTTAAAGAGTATTTGCTGTTACTTCACTTGTTTTGCTTCTTATCTTCTGTCTTTCAGAGTCAGTGACTGCTCTTGTTCTTCCCCTGTTCACAGACTTACAGGTGTGGAAAGGACCTCTGTGATCTTGCCGTAGGGCAAGATGAGCTATATTGGTCCTTTTGGGGTGGATGATTGTCTAACTAGTTCTTAACACTTTCAGTAAGGCAGACTTTGCAGGCTAAACTACTATTTCATTACTGTTTGAAAATGTTGTCCTTAACAGTCTTGCTGAAACTTAATCCCTTTACTACCTGTCCTGTCCAACAAGCAGGAAGAACAGTAGCCTTTTATGTATTTGAAGCATATCACCTTATCATGTCTCCTTTGAATTAATCTAAGTATTTACCCTAGCCTTTCCTCATATCTTTTTAAAATCTCTGGTCTGATCATCCTCATTGCTGATCATTCTCTGGATTCCCTATTTCATTTCATTTTTTTGATGTGTGATGCTCAGAAGTGAGAATGATATTTTAACTGATATTTTACTGTCTTACAGTAGAACAAAAGTATTCCAGATACTTCTGTATAGAGATGCTATATGATGTTTACTCCCCCCCCCCGGCAAGCAGAGGCATTTTAAATTCCAAAATAATCTTTGGATCTTTAACAGAAATGTATTTCAATTTTGCTATTTTCATGCTCTTAATCAAACTGCCAGTCCGATGAGTCCAGTCTTTGGCTTCCTTTATAAACCAGCTAATCCCAATTTTCTCAATTGGTTATATGTGCTCCAGTTATAGAAATCCAATTCTTCCATTTGTTCTAAAATGGCGATATCAGAACTGACTTTGTACCATTTGCTGTCAGTTTAATAGCATCTTAATACTTTCAATAGTTGCCACTCCTTGTACAATGTAAATCAATCATTTTATTTATCTTTAATCATTAATCCACCATGAACAGGAACTGTAAAATCCAGGATTTTGTTTTGTTTTTTGCCGTCAGTGCCTGTAGTTAACCTGGAAGCTAGCAATAATAGTTTGAATTACTCTTTTCTGCATATATTACACTCCTCAAAATTTCCTTTCATCTTGATGGGGATTATTGAGTTCAAGATTGACATTTCTGTAGTACCTATCCATCTTCTTTGCTTAACCTAAATAATTAGATGCCATGTTGGGATGTTACTGCTCTACACTTTACTTAGACTAGTGTTCTTCCCTTTTCAATGGAGTTTTAAACACAGCAATAAGCACACAACTTTTTTTTTTTTTTTTTTTTTTTTTTAAGGAGAGGAGACAGAAGGTTTTCCAACTTCTTGATCTGTCAGACTGAAGTGGATCTTGTTAAAAAGCAGCTCACCTTTTCCTATTTGTTTTACATTACGTGCTTTTCACCATGAATTGTACCAGTTCTCTCTTGTTTCACATTTCCGAAATCTTTATTTTATATTTTCTGATCTGAGGCTCGGGCAAGCACAACACATGAGAAACGATCAAAATATTAATGTAATTTTAAATTACTTTAAGTCCAGCCCTAGTGCTCTCTTTTCCTAGAGAATGACCTTCATTTTTGTCCCAGCTGGGAAGAAATCTTCCTTAGGCAACTATAGGCCATAACATGCCACTGGTTTTTAAGCAGAATTCGCCATTGATTTCTTCAGGGAGTTCCACTTAAAATGCGACATCACGGCAGAGCTCAGTCTAGTTACATATATCAAACGAAAGGATGCCGTTCACATACATTCTTGAGTCCGGTGTCTAAGCTCCAGTGGCCACTAGAGGGAACGAGAGATCCCAGAGTGTTTCCATTTCAAAAGAAACATTTTTTTTTTTTCCTCATTAGTTTTAGATTCATCTCTAAGAAATAACTGCTAATCTATATTAGCTCATCTTTTTTATGATAAGAACATTAAGTATGTGCATAAATGTTTGTAATTCTTAACTCCACTGTCTGTTTTCTAGCTCTTCAACAAAAATCAGGTTGGTCCCACAAAAAGGCTTGCAAACCATCAGTACAAGAATAAAAATAAGGGATTCTGATTAAAGAGGTGCGGGTGTCGTCGTCCCGTGTCGTCGTCCCCCCCCGCCCCCCTTGGAGAGCTCTAGAGCTACTGGCAAAATATTGGATTAGTGTTGCAAACTGTCGGGGCCTTCATTTATAATACTGTCAGACTGTTTATGCCAGCCACTAATGACTACAGAAGAGTAAGCATTTTATGTTACTGAAAAATCTAAATTACATTCCAGACAGGTTGACACTGATGCTCCAAAGTGCAGGTTTGCAAGATGATAATTCCTAATCTCAATAGAAAAGAGGTGTCAAATTCAGTTTTACTGAGGGACTGATTGTAATTTGCCTTTTAACTCTAGGATGCTACAGAAACAATCCACTTGATTTGGCTCTTAAAGTGTTTTCTTTTCGCTTCTTGTTCTGCCTGTACGTAACCATAGTGTACATAAGCTCATGGGTTCCTTTGAGTTTCTAGTTACCCATTCTCTGTAAGCATGACTTAATCTTACACAAGCTCAATATTTTCTGTCTTTTAGCTGTCATTAATCCTGAAGGTGCATCAGGAATTGAGCATGGGGATATTTGAAATCAATCAGTCCTCCAAGAAAAGGGGACTTCCTTTGGGGAAAAACAAACAAACAAATAAAAGTATGATTTAGGCTTGCAAAAGGGTTAACAGGACAGGAAAAAAACCCCACCACTTTCTGGATTGAAATATATGTCATAAGACTCAGTAAAGTCTCTCTGTTTCTTTGTTTGAAGAAACTGGGGGAAAAACTAGGTTTTGAAAGTTAGAGTAACTTAGGGTCCTACGTGTATTTCCATAGAAGCTAGCAGAAGCACATGTGTGAACAGGAATTGCGAGACGGACCGTTCATCAGTGTGAAGTTTGTCCTTCACGTATCCAGAATGATATTATGCTAAGTGGTTTAGGATCCTAAAAAAGAAAAAAAGCTGATGTTATGTTCTACAACATCTGTTGAGGTTCATACAAATTCCAGTCCTAAAGTGCTTCAAAGAATAGACATCCTGAGTGTAAAATACAGCTAACGCAACAAACCAAAAGCTTGTTTTAATGCCCCTTTTGAAGGGGGAGGAGGAGTGATATTGGGGAGGAAGTCCCAACAAGAAATCCCAATAATGAGAGATTTTGGGGTGTTTTGATAGTAGTTAGTGTAATCATGAAAAGTGGTGAGCGTGCTGTTACAGCCTTTTCAAGATGAATAATGTTACACTTAAAAAGAGGCTTAGGATAAATTTACTGATAAAACAAACTTTTATAAGGTCTTCGGTACACACAGTACTTAACTGGTGCTGGACCAAATGATCTAAAAGAAATAAGTGCATGCCCTAAAATGAATAACTTTGGGCTGTCTTATGACTTGCAAAATACATACTAATTTAAGAAGAATAGATCTAGATATCTTTTGTCCTGAAATAACTCACCTAACCTCAGTATTTGTACAGTGTGTCTTTGGATCACTTGTGAATATTAACATGATCCAAATTGTTACCCTGTGCAAACATTTACTAAAGCAGTGTGAGGTATAGTCTGTAGTTTGATGGAACTTGAAATGCCAATTAAAAATGATGACTTATTTAATGCCAACAGGCCGTACCCTGCAGTGCTTACTCAAGCAAAATTCTAATTGATTCCAGTGGGAGGTTTGCTGAAGTAAGAACAGTGAAGAGAGGAAGAGGCATAAGCAGGGGCATGACCTCAAATATTACTCCAGGCATCATAAGGGGAAGCATTTTGTATTCCCTGACACCAATGAGGAACCTGCCTCGCTTACGGACAAAGATTGGAAGAGTAGGGATTTCTCTGCCTATCCAGAACTCCCTGCACTTGTAGCTCCCTTTAGGGAATGTTTTTGCAGAAAGCTGACTTTTCATTGAAAACTACAGACTTAATGACAGTGAAATAACTCATAAGCTTGTATGTGTTTTCCCAAATGGATGTTGGATGGTGAAATGGAGAGTAGGAGGAGAGACGGCATTAAAGAGTACCCACAAAAAGTCAAATTTTACAAGAATCTTTTTATTTTTGAAATGCCCTCATTTAGAAATTTTCTTCCAATTTTATAAGGTGAAAGCCCAGAAATACTTGAACTAGAGACAAGGTATCAAAAGAAAACATGAAGTTGCAAACAAACAAAAAATATAATTTCCATCTCTATTAGGCTTTATTTAGGAGCCTTCTGGTTCTCCATGTCCTGCTCCCAGCAGCCAGAAAAACGTGTTCTTTTCGTCATGAGATAGTAAGGTATGAGGAACATCATTTGAGCAATTGTTGTTCTGTTTGTTGTCCTCTGTCCATCGTTTGGCTATTACTTTATGTGCTTTTTGAACTCAAAATAAACTGTCTGTGCAAGTTTTTAGTTGCTACTACTTGAGATGTGTTCACTAGACAGACAAGTTGGAAGGGTGTCCTCTGGCTTCATTACTGGATTTATTCCTAAATGCTTTTGACACTACCAAAAACCCTAGAGAGCAAACTTGATTGATTACTATTGACTGATAGATTAGTTGGTTGGTTTGTTTTTTTGTGGGTAGTAAGTTACTCTGTATTCAGTGTGTACCTGTAAATTATAGTGGTTTAGTTACCTTTATTTTTAATAATTGCTTTAATTTAGTAGAATTCTTGCATAATTTTACTACTACTACATTTGAATCAGCAGAACGACTTTATTACAGACCGATACACAATGAGAGGCATGGTAAGATGCTAAACCAAACTAGTAGGAAATACTTCAAGAAGTTTTGAAACTTAAGACAGAACAATTTCATAGACTTGACTTTTTATATCTACATATATGTAAAGGATAAAAGCTTAAATGTGGCTGACAATCCATTTGTAATGGGTTATATACCCCCCCTAGTAACTTCTATTCTACCTTCTTCGCTTTGTTCTCAGAAAACAGAAATGTTTTAAGAATGAGGGGGAAATGAAAGTTGAGCTTATTTGGTCCTTTTGAAAAGCTTTGCCATTTATTGCCAGAAATACTGTCTTTTCTACTAATTTACTGTATCATTGTAAGCAAGTGATGTCTTGCTCAGATTTACTGTCTTTGTGATTTTATTTTTAAAAATGCCTCTTGAATTTTGTGAATTATCCTGAGGGATAATTAGATGATCTATATATGGAATAAAAACATTGCCATTGCTCCAGCAGTGGAGATGTCAGCTGTTGTTTTGGTGGTAGAGGATTTAATCAGTGGACACGGACATGTCAAAGGAACAGGATTGTTAAACGCACATGTTCAGTGCAGGTTAATTTTTTATCCTTTCGAGTCTCCATACAAGAGGAAAAATGGCAACTCTGCATTGGAAGGCTGAGCATTAAATTTAGAGAAGGAGCAACTATAAATAACAACTCTGGTTTTATATATGACATCTCCAACTCAGTGGTATCTTTCTAGCACGAAGAGTATTGAAGCTATCTGAAGCCCATTTACCTTTGATAAATCTTGGGTTTTTTCCTCCTCTTTGTGATCTTGTTCTTTAAATGATAGATATTTAAGAGGAGTGTTCAGTTGATTTAGAGCTCTTTACTCAATGCCATCTGAGACTAAGTTTAAATCACTGGAAATTTTTGCATTAGATTTTGACATCAACAGTGCTGTATTTTGGAAGAATTATACTCTAGTAAGACACTGTCCTAGACCACTGCTAAAAATGAGAAATGTGTAGTTACTATAAATTATGTTTTTCTTTAGTAGTATGACACAACTCCATTGTAATTAGGACAATCATCATGCTACCATATATCATGGTAACAGTAATAAATAAACTGGACAATAACCCTATATGGAGTGTGTTTAAAATATAGTTTTCATACTGATGTGCCCCTACACCCAGACAGTGGCTTTAAATGATGCCAAAGATTTTCTTAATATTATGCAAGTCTGTAAGATTTACCTGGCTACATTTAGATTTTAGCATTTAATACGCTTAAAAGCTAGCAATTTTTAAAAGTACATCGAAATGTTTACTGATGAATCCTGTGATTACAGAGAACTAATTTTAAATTAGTAATTTATTTTTCTTTCAGCACACTTTTATTAAAAAAGGTTGTAGTTTGGTTTTGTTTTTCTTTTCTTACTTGTGATAGGAAACTTCAAATTTTCGTGGAATATTGCGAATATTTTCCAAATCATGAGGTATACTGCTTATGTTCTTTCATGGAGTCTCTTGCATAAGGAGAGGTGGGGTTTGAATTTCACAGTCTAATGAAATTTGGCACCATTAATATAGTGCACTAAAATGCAGTACTTTGGTGATCAGTGAAAACAAAAAAACCCACCCCATGTTGAAATTTAAATTCACTTTAAAATCTGAAAAGCTCTCACCAACAAGTTGTTTGTAGTACTTATTCAGTATTTCCTTATCAAACACCTTCTACTAAATAACTGTGTGTCTTAAAAAAGGAAGGGGAATGGCAAGCCACTAATTGCATACAGGCCTATAACTTGGATTTAACTTGGTGGTGGTGATTTTGTTCTGTCATGAGTGTGTGTCTTTTTAACATGGAGTTGTTAGGAGAGTTGACAGCTATTTAGGTGCCTAGTAATGGGGGAATGTTTCATGTAACAGATCTGTTTTTGTAGATCAATTTTTCTATTGGATTTTTGCATTCTGTATCTGAAAATGTAATTTATTGTATCAAGAACTGATTTAAATAGACTTTCAATCCAGGGCTGACTTTGATCTGTCTCTGACTTAAAACCTAAACAGCTTTGTCCTTCTATCTTTTTTTTTTTTTTCATGGATGTGTAATAGTTTCAAGTGCTTAAAAAACCACAATGATTTAAATGTTCTCTTTTTCCTAATCTTTTTGCTGGTTCCTGTAATTCAACAGTGCAGGTGAAATGATGAAAACTGTGCAGAGTTTGGTTTTTTTTTTTTAAATTTTTTAATGGTTGACTTCAGTGTAAACTGTATGAGATTGTTTTGCCTGTAGCTATAGCCTTTAGTTTCAGCTGATTTCCACTAGTGTTCTTTGTGGAGATTGTGTTTGAGTGCATATTCAAAGACTTAACCATGTGCATGGATGTCTGCAGGGCAAGTGACTGCTGCAGTACTTCTGCTGACATTACAGACCCCTAGTGATCATAAAATCAAGGGCATTCATAAGTGTGTTCCAGGTCAGGAGCAGATGTTTCTGGGGGCTAAAATATATCCAGTTAAAACATACACTTTCTGTAGCTGTATCTTATGGAAGCTCTTATGGCCACTCAGTTAGGAAAATCTCTCTAAAAACAGTCCTGCCTAGCTCATCACTCAAGTGCAGAGGGCTTTGGGCTTCCAGAATACAAGTAAAATATTAGCTAAGCTGAAAACAAAGATGGTTGGCCAATATTTTGTATATACTTTTTTTTTTTTTTTCCTGAAAGTTTGCTGCTTGGTGAATATCTTGTGTGTGGCCCTTATAAAAGATGTATTTGTTAACAAAAATGCCTTTAAATGAGTTTGCTCTCCTGAAATGCAGCCTATTCCCAAGACCTATGCCGAGTAAAATGTATCCTACCAATAATGACTGTAGGGAGAAAAAAACCAATAAAAGATTGAACTGTGCTTGTGGCAGTCATTCATCACAAAGGAGGACGCACATGGAATTTATTCTCATTATTACTTTTACAGCCTGGACACTGGTGTCTGTTCTCTTCTGCTCTGGTTGTAAGCTCTTGCTGTTTGATCTTTCCTATTGAACGTCCTTTTATATTTCTTAGAGATTGGAAATTTTCGTATTCTAGATTTGTTCAGTTTAAAGAAGAATAATTATATTTGCTTCGTAGTAACTATGTTATCTAATCCATATTAAACACTGCAACTATACATGTAGACTCGTTTCCAAGGAAACAGCATCCCCTCCCCTGCCCCTGAACCCCTCCTGGAAATTTTGAAAGTGATGTATCTCACTTTAATCACACCCTGTTGTTGCCACCCTAATCCTGAACTTGGATTCGTAACAAAATTACAGCTTTTTAAATGTTTGCAATGCTGTTGTGAAGTTTACCATGCATTCCAAATGATTTAAGATACTTAAATGGTATTGGAACAAATTACCGCCTTCATTATGACAGACAACAGATGAGTACATTATACTACTTAGTCTCAGCTTCTTTAACTAAAATACTGTGATTGTTTTCCATCCAGTAGTTCTGTAATTACTCTTTCTTTATGTTCACTGTAAGAATTAAGATGGCTTTTTGGTTTTTGTCTCTTTAAATGGCACAATCAATGTAATTCTTGGGCATTGTTAGGAAGATGATCAATTATTTAATTCATTTATATATCAATGTGAGTAGAATGGTGGTTAAGCTGGGTAAAATTTGGCAAACATACTTTGTTACCTCCTATAACTACCTTCTTGGTGCCCCTCCCTTTTTAATTTTTTTGATTCTTTTGGAAGATTTCTTGTAGTAAATTTCAAGAAGTTGAGCCTATTTACTACATTGCTGATATTATCTAAGCTTGTAATTCTGAGGGGTATCAAACACCTAACACTTTCATCACTAGATACCCACTTTGGCTTACTGGTTAAGGAAATGCAAATTTGATGCCTCTCTTAAAGAAAGGATCAAGTAAGTTTTTAATTAATATGCGTTGGTACAGGATTCTCCCTCTGGGGTTTACAAAGGTCAGAAAGAGTGTTGCTGCAGTTTCACGCCATCCAGAAGGGTGTCTGCAAGAATCCACTGCGTGTGTGCTGTTCGGCTTGCTTCCCGATTCCAGCCTTTCCAGCTATGCTATTTTGCTGCACGTGCTGGGTGGATGTTCCAGGGGTCAGATCGGAAGTGTGGGAGGTGATCCGCTCCAAGCAGCTCTACTTGCATTGGTATGTTGACCAAATTCGCCTTAATTTCAGATCAACTGCCAATAAACCAGAAAATTTTGTCTACTGTACCATCTTCTGTGAGAGCCAGCAAAGACATGGTGTCTAGAGGGCCTCCATATTTTATTGGTTAAAAAAAGGCATAAAGTTAGCGCACTGATAAAAGGTGATGTTTAAGAGAACTGTGATCTGAATTGGCCACTGTGCAAGAAAGGATTTGTAACGAAATTTTTTCAAATATCTTCATATTTCTAATGAAGTGTTTGGAGTAACCCGTACATGCTGGGGCAAAATGTCAGCATTTTATATATGTAGGATCAGATACCTTTGTGAAGACAGGTATTTAATGACACACTGCTGGTATTTTATCAGTGCTTTGCTTTTGAAGGAGCTTTCAATGAGGTAATGCATCCGCATACAGATGCAGGCACAGTGGCTGTCTGAAGCAGTTGAATCTGGGACCGATCGTTCCTACCACTCGATGCGTGGGCTGTGCTGGGGCTGTTTCTGCTGCAGCCAGCTTCTGAGGACATAAGCAGGGGGGAGGGTGTGGGCGAGAAGGGGATGCTGTTCTCCTGGGATGCTGAAATGATCCCATGTCATCAAAAAAGAGTGTTTTCACAGAAGAATTGCTGAGAAAAGAAACTGGTACTTAATGTAAGCATGTGCTATACAGGCTACGGAATATGCTGATAAATAGCAGATCTTAGCTCACAGAAGTCTCCAGAAGTCCGATAAAGTTAAACACACTTTTCCAAGGACTCTTTGCCATTGCTTTGAATTACTCCTAAGAAAATAACTTAAAGGGCTTGGAGAACTGAGATGGTAAAGAATGTAGCGCAGAAATAATTGATCCTTCTGGTTTATTAGGTTGTGTCCCTGTTGTGGAAGTTTTGTCAATAACAATAACACTGTGGAGATGCCTGTCTGCAGTTAGTCTGTAGCTAGATCAAACATTTCATGGAGTTCTAGCTACATGATTTCTCCTTGAAGAAGGTGATGTATTATTTAATTTGTAACTAAGTCCTGGGACATCTTGAAGCAAGCACAGCATTGTTATTTATCTTTGCTATTCCAGGCAAAAGTCCACTGGTTATGTACAGCACTAGCCTGAGTTTGTGAAAATCTGGCTTGCATACAGTTGATAATGATTTTGGAATATTTTCAGAGGAGGATTAAACACATAACTTTTTAATTTGATTTGAAAGTGTAGGGTGTTTGAAGGAAACCTTTCAATATAGTGTTTACTGAGCTCATGCTTGTAGTTCTTACACAGTCATTTCATTTGTATTTTATAATTTTTTAAAATGCATTTGTTTTTAAATACCATGCTAGCACAAGGAAAATATTTCCTCAGTAGGTACCAAGATTACAACACACTCTCTTGTTTCTCTAGTGATAATAAAGGTGGTTTGCCTGGATCCAGTGCTGAGGTTCTGTGTCAGCTCACAATTAGCAAGCCGGCTTGCTCAGGGTTGCTCTTTATAATTCTTTAGACACTGGACAGTTAAATTGATCCTGTGTTGACATTCTAAATGTTTCAGCAACCCTATGTAAAAATCTGTTGCTGCAATTGGTACGCAAGCCTTTCTGCATTAGTAATATCGTGCAAAGTAGTCTCTGATGGTTTCCTTTACTAACCTTCATATGGTGAATTAAACCTTGAGTCCTAAGTATCTGATTGTGCTGCCCTTCACTTCAAGGAGGCTTTTTATTTAAGCTTTTAGCCTTCTGTCAGACAGAAACATTATCATCAATAAAATAAACATCTAGTCTTGCATTCTCTGCTTACTTGAACAGAAGTATTCATAAATGTATAGCTCTTAGTTTGGCAAATATAGGCAATCTGTTGACTACATTTACATTTAAAAATTTACTGCAGTGAGGGTCATTCCAATTCAAAAGAAAGTATTTGGTAGATGAGTTGGCAAGCAGAATGGCTTTAGTGTTTAAAGGAGCTCTGCCAAGAATTGGCTGGAAAATGCTTGTTGTCTGTTTGTACCTTTTGAAGTGAGAAGGTAGAGAAGAGATTTGACTTTAGTAGAATAAAATATATGAGACTGTCTTAGTCAATGAAGGAACTGACATATTCTGGGATGTAATTCCTTGTGGGCTCTGCCTTGAAAATGCAAATGAAGGGGGAAGCAATTTGATGACCAATGGCAATCGGTGCTAAATTGTCTAATGAGGGATGCAGCCATAAAATAAAGTTACTTTTATGAGTTACTTTATGGAAGCTTCAAAACTTTTGTCCTGAAATGCCAGTATAGTGTAGACCATATAGCATATTCAAGAATATGCTATGAATAGTCCAGAACAATGCTAAGGAAAGTCATCCTGGAAATTAGGAGATCCAAATATGGTGACGGACCTGGAAGTTTATTTCTCTCATTCTCAATCACGCAATCGTGGGCTGCCAGTATTTTTACCAAAGTGCTACTCTCTTCATCTTGGGTTCTTGCGAGTGGGCTCCAGTGAGCTATGTTCAGTGCATCACATTTTCAATATGATGCTTCATGATTGCAGTGGAGGAATGGGGCCTCTGGCCCAATATTTGTATGACACTAGTAAGAGTAAAGCAAAGAAACCCTTTGAACTGTATGCAATTTAGATCTTACTTGTAGGAACTGAAGACTGGAGGTAATTATTTACATTTGTTTCAGATTAACTGTTTCCTGTCCTTCCTAAAGGGAATAATCGTTCCCTGCTTTTTCCTTTGTACAGCCATCTATTTTAATTAATCTTCCACTTTCCAAAAGGAAAAGAACAGTAGGAAGGAAACAGAAACAACCTTTGTTTTGCAAATGCTTGGTGTGAATGGACACCTGCACGATGTGGCTAAGGAGCCTGTCGCGGATGGAGTGAGCGTGCAGTTCACTCGCAAGAGAGAAGTAAAAATATAGTTTATTGATACAGAATAGGGAGTGAACAAAGTTCAGTGTTTTCAGCGACAGTGTTTTAACAAGATTCGATGGCGAGGTGCACTTGATTATTTACTGCATAGAGGACAGGGTCGGACAAAACTGTCAGGAGACCCTCCTGTTGAGTCATGAGGTTCAGAAAAGATCCCCTTGCTTTCTAAACTCCTTCTCAGAGAGGAGTCTAGGTGCGGCTAGGTCCAGTCCTAGTCCCAGACTTGGTCAATGGTTTATGTCTAAAGGATTATATGTGCGCAATCAATCCTTTATATCACTTAGCTAAGGTTTCAAAGTTTAGCATGCTATTCGTCACTTACCGAGGATCTGTTGTGGCAAGGAATCTTTCAACCTGGAGGAGTAACCTTGAGAGGCGTCCCTGCTCAAGGGGAGATCCTGGCGTGCAGCCCGCTGCCGTGCAGGAGAGCTCAAAGGGCTCTTGGGCTGCTCACTATTTATGGGGGGTAAGATGATTGACCCATAGTCATATTTGCATGCCGACCACAGATTTTAGTTTCTTTGCTGTGGTTAGGTGGGCGCATCTCGCAATAGGTCTTGGCTGTTGTGTTGTTATCTGTCTCCCGAATCCACTTTGAGCCGATGCAGCCATCGTGACCAGATGCAGCCATCGTGACCAGATGCAGCCATCGTGACCAGATGCATCCATTACAATCGCCACTGGTGAGCGAACCACCTGAGCAGGGTTGCAGGAGATAAAGGTTGGGGGCAGGGGAAGCACACCGTCACAGAGCGCACTCTCTTGTTGTAACTCATGATCTACATCTAGAGTAATCAAAGGAACCCGGGGGTAAAAATTCAAGGCTGTTCTGAACTAGAGAAGATGGTATGGTCCAGGGGTGAAAAACCTTCCCAGAAATTTCTCTGCCAAAGCCCTCTGCCGCTTACAGTAAAGGAGATTTGGTTCTAATCTGCCACTGTGCGAGGTTTATTTTGGTTTGTTCTTAATGAGAACTTAGCCTCACTTTTTAGTCTGGTTCAGAGATATTTCTATGGTCACACTGGCAAAATACTTAGGGTGCGATTAAGTTTTTAGTCAGTAGGATTGCTTTTTTATTAATTAAAACAAGGTAGGACATTGTGAAAAGAGTTGATAAAAACCATGTTTTCTTAGCTGTATTGTCCAATCCTGATGATTTTTATGCTTGAAACAGTTGAGAATTAATACCTGGCAGTAAATACTAAATCTGTGTGTGGTGACTGACAGATTAAGCACTGGGGATTCCAACGGAGATTAGACCACACATTCTGAAAGTGCAGATGTCAGTACTATTTTACGTCACAGCGCTGAGTTTAGCTGCTTTATGTTTCACATAAAAACAGGGGCTGTTATATCATCCTTTTTTTCTTTTTTCTGTTTTTTTTGGTGATTTTTTTTTTTTCCTGGTCCCATTTTCTCAGTTTAGTTGCTTCACGCTGGTGCTTTTGGCACTGTTCATCCTTGTGGAGATCAAGTGATAACTGATGCAGCAGAAACGTGAAAGGCAATATAAGGCTGTGAGCCCACTAGATGAGTTAGGTAGGTGGCCTTTTGGTTGAGTCTGAGAGAGGAGGAGAAAGAGCTAGAGGGTTTGAGAGTGGGAGTTGAAGCGAGGCAATTTAGTGGCAGAATAAAAGTAGGAAAGCAGAGATGGAAAACTAAATGAGACACGACTTTGGGAAAGTTGTGTCCTATGTGTCTGATACTTGTCAGAGCTGCCACCTTTCAGTTGGGTTGCTCATAGTTTGCTAGCACTCACAGAGTTTACTAGATAATGTGTTTATATATTCATCTCAGATGCATTTTACAAGTATGCGTATTAATTCATGTAGAACAAGTAAAAGTCATAAAAGAAATATGTTCTACCCTGAGGCCTTAAAATCAATGTGAGAAGTGAGCTACATGCATAAACCCAGCAAAGTGAGAGAATGAATTAACTTTCACCAACTAAAAGCAAGACTGCAGCCAATTCTGAACAGAACTATCCATACGTAACTGATCACCGCTAGTCAGCAATGCAGCAGGATCTACTGAACAGTAACAAATGCTGCTAATAAGTCTAGTAATATTATCAAGAACAGACCTAGCCTTTGTAGCAAACATGTCATTAGTGACTCTTGTTAGTTTTCACTGCACTCAAGGGATGGAGCGTTGGAACAGTGCCCTAGGGAGACAGTGGACTTGCATCACCATGAGTATTTAAGGAGAAAGTGGCTGCTTTTCTTGAAATATCTGCTTTGCTCCAGTTTTGGAAGATGCTCTTTAATCTGTATGTACTGGAGGTGTGGAATTAAAGGTTCCTTGGCCTGTTTCTTTCCTTCAGTGAACCCTGAAAGAAATTAGGGGTAGCTTTTATTACATAGAACTCTGCATTAATATGATGATTACATTATATTTAATGCATCAGGGTTTCTGCTAATTGCCGGCCAGGAATGAATTCCTCTTTAGCACTCTGCCGGTTCCCCTTACATTTTTTGATTTTGGTGAAAGCAGGGTTCCTTGTGAGCATCAAAACCAGGTCGTAGCTGGCATCTGGATAATAAGTAGGTCAGGTCAGTGTAATCTCCAGGAAGCTGGTGCAGAGAATTCCCTTGCGTGTCTCGGCAGTGATTTGCTTGCAGGCCTGTGATCATTCAGGTTTTTCCTCTGGCTTAGCCTGGCAGGAGCTCTGGGAGTGTTTGAGCTTTGTGCTGTAGAGGTGTGGTTTGGCTTTTGGAACTATCTGGACTTCCTTCTGCTCATTAGTTCCTGGCCATTGCAAAGGCTTTGTGTAACATCGGTGCTTTGGCTTTTTCTTTTCTGTAGTTACAGCAGGCTAAGTATTTCACTCCTAAATTAAAATGCATAACTCAAGTCTTTCAGCTTGATATAGGTTATTTGGGTGAAACATAGTTGTGTGTGACACAGAGGTCAGACTGGATCAAAGGTCAGAAAGGATCTGCTTTGCCCTGGCCAGCTAAGATGTGTGCCTTGCTATGCAAAAAGAATTGAACATTTTACAAGCCTGACTCTCAGCGTCAGGTAGCTGAAATTAGAAGTAGTCTGTCTCAAGTAGCCCTCTATGTCCAATCCTTATCATGATTCCAAGGACAAAGTTAATGTTTTGCCTGTGTTTTCTCCAGACTGAGATGTCTTCAAAGAATTATTGTTTTCCACCTGACTGTAAAGCTGAACATCTCTTCCAGCAACTTAACCAAAAGTATCTGCCAACAGAGGGATTACATTAGCAACCAAAGAGTCTGAGAAAGCTATTTAACTTTCTCAAATAGAAAACCATGTCTTACTCGTATGAAAGCATCCACATTGCTTCTGAATTTGGACTTTTCTTTCTTCCAGCACTGCAGAAGTAATTTTGAATGGATGAGAACGAAATTGCTTCAAAAGGAGGAGGATCCTCTAACACTGTAATAATATTAAAGGGATAGGAAACATGATAGTTGCAGCTTCTGCTATGTTAAAACTCTCAAACCTAGTCCCCTCTTGCAGTTACGCCACATGCAGAAGCTGGAGGACTTATTGGAAGCTACTTCTGCTTCAACTCATTCTTCTGCCTAAACTGTTTTATTTGGGTATGTTTAGAAATTATGGCAAGGTGATTTTCTTTTTTTCTTTACTTGGCCTTCCACAGACTCAAGGTTTCTTGCATAACAAATGACATTTCCAAAGCTCTTTTATAATATTAAAAAGACTTTAAATTTCTCCACTTGTGGGCTGCAGTATTTATTTAATCTAGTACTTAGAAAATGAGATTTTAAACTAGATAGCTCTAGTGCTATAAGCACATTCTTGGGGCACAGCCAGACTTCTTGGTTTCCCCACAACATTTACAAATGCACAGAGCAGATCTTTGCATGATTAATACTGTTTTTATCCAAGGCAGTGAAGTCCATTTTCTTGTAAATCATCTGTATTAGTGTGCTTTAATAGTTACTCAGAGATAGGAACAGAAGAACTCTGCAGACTGATGAGTAGTGATCCCTAGCTGCTTAAAGAAAAGACACTATGTGAGTCAGCAGGGACTGAAGTGGGACCTCTGGCACCCAAAGCACCATCTATGTAACTCAAGCGAAAGAGGAGTTCCTCTAGCAGCAGCAAGCTGTTATCACTAACTCCTGCCAACAGCAGAGGATGGAACTGCACTTGAGACGCGTGCTGCAAAGAGAGGTGTGGTGGCACCTGTGATCTACAGCCTACAGTGGCGATACACCGACTGGCAAGACCATGTACTAGTCAGGTTTTATGCTTCCCCATCATTAAGCCCTGTCTGGAGATAGATCCCTGTACCCTACCATGAATGCAGCCATACTACCCTACTACAACACCCTCTCTTGGGAACCTGTGCTACCCTTCTGTTTCATCTGAAATGGCAGTGCTGAAAAAAACCCATCATTCATTTTGTCTTAATTACACTTTTAAAATTAGTCTGTATATTTATATAATAAATGCAAGTCAATGAAAGGCAAAACAAATTGGTGCTTTAATGGCTGGAAACCTATCTGATTTTGAATGTGTTAATCTTTCAGAGTTTAATTTGTGTTGTGAACTTCTAGTGAGCCAAATTTTTATTTTTATTTTTTTCACTTTTTTTTTAAACAAGTCTTAATCTGTCCTTTCAGACAAGAATAAATTCTTGATAGAATAGGATTTTAGAAAACACTGCCATTTTCTTTTGTGGTCTGCTGATCAAGTCTCAAGAGCATATTTTGCCTTCTTCAGCGTTCCCAGTTATGGCTTGGTTTGTCATGAATAAATTTATTTGCTTTTTTGTGAAATATATCCCAGTCCTCTGCAATTTGTTTACGAATAAGTTAGTGTCTGTTAAACAGATGTAGCTTTGCTGCTGTGTAATTTGCCTTGAATGATTGACTCTGTCTTCAAAGGTAGTTGAAGTTAGGCCTTCTCCTTTAAGGGCTGACATGCAACATAATGCCTTTAAACAAAGGGATGTAAAAAATACATATTTTTTTGTTCTAATTTTCAACTTCTGATTTTGGTTTTGCTGCTTGCCCATTATGGAGTGATTTTACATTGTCTGACCATTTAGCCAGCAATCTGTAGGGCTCTTCCTACATTGTGCTAATGTCTTTCCTTCTGCTTAGACTGGACATCATTATATGAGTTATTGCTGTTCACTGGGCTCAGGTGTCTTTTCTCATGCCTGAGGTCTATGTAGCATCCATTGTTCATGTTACAAAAGATGTGTGAATTAATATTTAGAGAATTTCTTTTCTCAGTGATAATTGCTCACTGAGATTCAGCTACCACCACATCTAATTGTGCCTTGTACCCTTACCTTATAGCTCTGGTATGCAGGGAAGGAGGGTCTTTCTGTTCTTGGGAACTTATTGGGAAGGAGCGTCCTCCTGAAAAGATGCTGGATGTAAGACTGAGTAAACTTTTGTTCTTCATGATTTCTTTGATTCATTCTAGCATCTCCCTTGATATGGGCATAAAACTGTTTCAGCTGAGTCTGCCAAACTGAAGAGTTAGTATTACTGTTGAGCTGCCATATTTTGACGCTGCAAGGTTGTACTGGATGGGAAGTCAGTTATGTATATCTCAGTCTTTTTTCTTGTCATTACTTTTTTCTCCTTTTTTTTTTTTTTTAAAAAAAAAGCAGCTCTCTGGTGATTTATGATCTCTTTCCACTAGAATGGTTTCCTGTCCTTGAACCAAACTTTTCACATGCAAACACTATTGCAAGACATTTCTTTTCAATCAGGTGTATATTTCTCCTCTGGTGATAGTGACCGTCACACACAAGGTACTGACTGTCCCTTTTATAGGAATGATCCTTCAAGCCCCATCTCACTGGCATCATGTTGTGTGATTGCCTTTTCATTCACGTAGTGCTTCAAGGTGGGATGATTGGTAATAAGCTTCATGCTACCTCTGATGGCTGTATAAAGTTGAAAGAGACGTATTCAGCTGCATCTTCATTTTGCATCTGCTGCATCTCTCATAGGAATACTTCGCTTGTTTTAGCATTGCTAGGAGCACCCATTCACTTGTTTTTAACTGAAGGCAGTGATTGTGTACTTTCTGAAACTTCAGTGTGTATATTTATTCTTTGGTGGTTTTGTGTATAATTATAACCTGTGTACTTCCTTCAGTTTCATGATTATTTAATTCGGTTTGTCTGACAGTAGCTTTGCATTATTTGCTTGCGTAATTCTGAGGAAATTTGCATGGTGTACTACATGGACTAATGATTGTATTGCATTTAATTGTTTGGACGTCGTGTATGTGTGTCTCTTTCTCTATACGTAGTACTGTCTTTGCTTTGCAAACAGGGCACTGCATTAATGTTATACATGCAAAATGTTATCTTCCAAGCCACTGATCCCTGTTGCTTCCTACTTCAATATGGTGCATTATTTTCTTGTCTGGAAGCTGTGACATAGTTATTCCCTTTACCACACTTAGTGCACATGACCCGTTATACAAAACACTGCTTTAGTATCATGGGTATTTTTCTTTCTGATTCCCACACATCTTTGTATTAAGCTCATCAGTGTTTTGTACTTGTGCATTTGCTTTTTGCTTGTTTTCTTACCTTCTGAGGTAGGGGGTGAATGGACTCTAAGCCTGTACCACACATCATCTCCGTTTGGATGTGGCCTAGCTCACTAGCTTTGCTTGTATCTGTAGGTCTTAATAGAGTTCCTGAGTATTCTTATTTGTTCCTATATTTTTATTTCCCCTTATTAATCTATTGCACATTAGTTAATCTTTTTAAGATTTCATAATAGCGTGACTTGGCCGTTTTATGCAGATTGGCAACCTACCGATCTGCTTTTTCTCCAAATTCATGATTATGCTTTGTTGGCATATGATGGACATTGTGGATTGAAAATGCTTCTAAAATGTTATATAGATCCTCCCGCTTTTTGCTGAAAAATCCAAATGCTGTTTGTAGCCTGTGGCAGCCGTTGCCCATTACAGATGATAATGTGGCTGCTGTTATTCTAGTTCTCTCTATCTAGTTTCACTGCATTTTTTCATTGTGATCAGAAGGATTTCCAATTTCTAACTAAATTCTTTTCACGTCTGTCTGCTCAGGGACAGGACTCTGGTACGTTGCCATGATCATTGTTTGCTCTTTGTGTGTGTGTGCAGGAGGGAGATTCAGTATTCTTAGCTTCTGATATCAGGTATCTGAAGAAGCTAATTCCTTTCTGTCACCAAGTTCACTGCAGGAGAATAAAAGGAGATGGAGCCAAGGAGTGTAACACTTGGAGCTTTTTTCCTTTCGGTTTGTGTATTATCCCATCTCATCAAGCACTTTTTAAATGCAGAGCTCTCTAGATGTTGCCTTATATGTGAATATGCCATAAAATCTCCTATTGGGTAGCAGTATAATCGTAAAACAGCAAGCTTGGGAAACTAGCTTTTATTATCTTTTTTTTTTATTTTAGTTAACTCATCTGAAAATGAGTTGGAAAGAAATTGGTTACCTCATTAATGAACATTTGTATAATCCTTGGAGACTTGTGAATGAAAACCTTGATTGAACTGCAAAATTGGTGGTAGTGATGGCTGTCTTTGTACACGCTCAGCTTTATTATTGCAGCTGCACACTGAGCTGTTTCCCCTCCTTGCTGGTACTTGAGCATTTTCTTCTCTGGACACAACAGTCTCAATAGCTTGCATTTTTTAAAAGAATATAAATACGTTGCTCGGTTAGACCAATGGTCCACGCTCTGTTCCAATAGCAGCAGCACTCCCTTGTAATCCCCAGCATCCACCATCACTGGCTTAGGGATATTAGAGGTACATTCCTGCCTCTTTCCTTTATCATCTGTTTATGGACAGATTTTTGCAAGAATTTCGTCTCCTTTTGCTATAAGATATATTGGTTGAAGCTTATCAGTATTGAACTGCTTTACTATCTGTTAGCCTGTGCACCTGCTCTTAAATGATCTGCCTTCTTTTGCGTTTGATATAATTTGCAGTGCTCACTTATTTATGACCACTGAGTATTTTAAAAGTCAAATCATCTTCTACTTCTACCTGTTATCTCTCTAACACTGATACCCCACTTGACGGTATTGATCCTAATTCCACAGAACTGCTGGATCGTGTTGCGCGTAGGTTAATCTCCAGAAAGGTCCAACGTTTCTCCAGCGATTCACCTGAGCCCAAAGTTGGAGTCTGTTCCAGTGTCTGTGTCCTCTTCTCTTGGCTGGGCCCCAGGATCCCTAGCAGGGTCCTGTCTGTAAGCTGTCCCCTGCTGTCAGTAGTTCCCAGGCACTGTGCCTTCTCTGTGCTCCCCCCAGAGCTCTCACAGACTTCAGCTTCAGCTCTTCCTTGGATTGAAGGCCAAGGTGCCCCTGTGGACTACAGAAGCTGTTCTCCAAGGGTCCTTGTGCCCTGCTGAATGAGGGCAAGACATCTTGCATAACAATTGCAACATACAGTGGAAGATAGACAGCTTTTGCTGAAGGATATGGTCCAAAGTGTGTGTTCCATGTACAGAGGCCCCGATCATAGTGCAGCAGGTGGGGAGAGGACACTGTCTCTCTACCTTCCTATACTAAACCTTACTTGGCTGCCTGATCCCCATTGTTTCCCACTGCGCAGGGCTGAGTCTGCACAGGTCCTCTTCCACTTGTGGTCATGGGCAGAAATGGGAAAGGAAGAGATTCTATTTTCACTAAAAGTTTACTTTGTAACCTTTGGCCATTCTTCAAATTTTAAAGTTAGTTATTCCCAAAGATAATTCCCTATCCTTGTAATTAAGCTCTCACCTTAGAGGTCACCTCAGAGATGTGTTTCGTTTTCCTTTTTTTGTGAAAAACGAATAGGTTGAGTTATGCTGTGATTTTCATCTTGGCAGTATCCTCAAAGAATCTCAGTTGATCAGAGATGAGCTTTTTTTTCCTTATGGAAATAGATCAAATTAATTTTAATCAAGCAAATTCAATTTCGTTGTTCCTCCTTTTGATCTTAAGAGAGCACTTCCCCTTAATTCAAGTTTGTCTAAACTCTGTGGCTACCTAGGGCATTTACATAAGCTTGTGTGATAGAATGACACTTGTCACTAACTCTAGGACTCTTCCTTGGCCTGAGCCTGTTTATAAAAATCTCTCTTCTGAATTGTATGAGTGATCTGGGTATCATGACTTAGTCCCCTTCTAGGTAAGTATCACGCTAATTTTAAATAATATCTTCAATAGCGTGTTAGAAACAAACTGGGATTGTCTTCTTTGTCACTGAAGACATTTGCTTTAAGCTTACCTTGTTAAGTATGTACCTGTGTTTTGTAAAGATGTCTTAGTTAAAAAGCCTAACTGATTGTGGCTGCAAAATTTGCACATAGTTGCAAGCATGTAAATGTCATTCATAGTTTTCTGGATTTCTCCCACTGCGTGTACTACATGATGTATTATATTTTAAAGATATTATCTTTATATTCTGGATTGTAGGGTGAAGTTCTCTACTAATTTTATTATGCTAAGGCTTTATCCATCTAAACTGACATGGTGGTAAAAATTATGTTTTACTCTAGAGCCTTAAGAAGCTTAATTAAGGACAAGTTGGTCTTCAAATAAAGAGCAAGGAGTGCAGTGCTTGTTCCAAGGAGCTTAACAGCAAATTTTATGTACGTATGTCCATTAAAAAATGGTTGTAAACTGTAAAGTCACAATACAAATTTCTTAGCAAAGTTCTCTTCACAAGTATACAAATGTTGGGCTTCTAGGAAAAATATTTTCCAAAGAGGAACTCTGTAATATATTTACTCTGGGTTTTTTGGGGGTTTGGTTTTTTTTTTTTTTTTGGCTTGATAGAGGAAAAAAATCAGTTCATGCCTACTAAAGAATATTCCCTAGACTGGATCACTTATTTCTGTGCAAGCATTTAATATTGAAGACATTATTTTCAGGTTTGATGTATAGATTGCTTATGTTGTCAGAAGAGCTACATGCTGTCATTTTTGTTCTCTGTCCCTATGAAAATTTGAGCATTCCAGTGCATGCATGCAAAGACAGACTTTAGTTTGTAAAAATGCCATTGAAAACTGCAGTTTTGGGTAGTTTGTTGTTAAAATTTCTGTGAATAAAGATAATCTCTGAAACTCTGACATAAAGCAGAAGAGCCAAAGGAGGCCAACTGCGGTTGAAATGATCTTATTACAATGGAAAGCTGCGAAGATCTGGCCCAACTTAATTATGTAGGGGGAGGTTAGAGGGTGATTTTTTTCAGTATTTGGCCTCTGTGTAAAGGCAGAGCAAGGAACGGCAGATTGGGAGTATTGGAAAGAGAAGGAAGATGTTTTACTTCATTTCTGTCAGACAAGGGTTTGTAGGCCTCAAAGCTGCGTGGAGTCCTGAAGAGAATGAAGTGATGGTCAGGTGAACTGAAAGTGGTAACAGAGTTAGCTGTCAGCGGCGTTTCTGAAAGAAAAGCTGGGGTCAACATTGCAAGGAGAGGATGAAGCCGAGTTCTGCAGGGTGTAACAATATCTTCTTTCTTATTTGGCTGGAAGGGGATCCAATGGAAATAATCAAAGCAATAAAAGCTTTGCGGAAACAGAAGATAAATTTGACAGCAGCTTTTTGGGGGCATTTGAAATGAATAAATTTTTAGCAGCTGTGAGAAGGAAAAATCATCAAAACTGAAATAATAGGGACTCAAATTAGTTTGTACTGATGTGCACACAACACAAGAATGTACTGTGGAAATGTTATATAGCTTTGAGACACTAAAAAGGTTTCTTGAGAGGGAAGAGTCACAGATGACCTACTGACTATGGGACTGAGTATTACAACTGCAGTGATTATTTGCAGAAATATTCTGCAGTATTAACCGAGATCTGTTGATTATTTCTCACACATGTGCTGTGGATTCAGAGAGTGAGATGAGCAAATCCTTGTTTTCTTCTCAGCGGAAATGTCAGGGAACAAACATTGGCTACCTTTACCAGAATTTCTGCTAGCTAAAATAAAAAGCAGTGCTTTAAAGGAAGTGGAAATCCCTGTAAACTAACTATAAGGAAATTGATTGGTTTTTTTAAATAAGGCTTGGTTTATATTTATTATATATGCCTGTGTAGTGGTGTCATTTTTTCCGAAATTACAAATAACAAAGTCTCAGAGTTGGATAATGTGTTCAAACCCACATTATTCTGGTTGTACATTTTATTACCCTTCATTTTCTTCCACTAATATTCACATTGCAAAGAAAGAGATTATATTAATTGGTTGACAGTATGTAATGGAGGTATTCACGGTATGGAAGTTAAAGGTAATCTAGAACTGGATTGTAGATCGTCATAACATTATTATTTCAAGCAATTTGTGTACGATAAAGGTCAATAATGCACTGGAAAATGATGTTTAATTTTTCTTTAAAGTTTAAAAAAGTATGTAGTGCTTTGTCATGAATTAGCAGCAGGAGGGCAAATTATAGTTACATTAAACTGTGCTTGCTATATAAATCACAAATCTCGTTAGCAAAGAATTAACATCATAAGTGGTAATTTTAAAACTGCCTTTAGCTCTGAATAAGGATTGGCTGTAGACATATTTTAATGGTATTGAAGAAGTAAAAATAGATCTCTTTCTAGAAAGAGCATTTCTGGTGGTAGTGAAATTAATTATTTGCTCTTTTATGAAGTGGTAGTGTCGTTCTTAGCCTTAGTTGTGAAATGGTAATGTGCTATCGAAAAGACTGGTTATCTTTCCCTTGATCCATGGCCCTGATTCTAGATTAAAAAAATATATATTTTTTTTTTAATAATGGAAAGACTTGGTTGTGTCACGAAAGGACATAGACATCTAGTTTTCTCACTTTCGTTGGCTGTTTGGGTACAGATGCATGAAAACTGCATGACTTCTCAGATGCGGATTAATAATAAGGAAGTCAAGGAGAGGGGTTTGGTTTTTTTTTGGTTTTTTCTTCCTCCAGCATATCAAATATGTTTGGTGTGTTTCTGAGACAACAGACAAATTGCTCAGTTGCATGCTCCAAGACTTTACTCCTGCTGGCTAATGAAGTAGAACAAGACATAGAAGAAAAATACACCTTTCTCATTGGTTTTCTCTATCACATTAATTTTCTTGTGGATTCTTTCAGTGTGTTGACAACCTCAAAATGGAGCCTATGCAAACAGTAAAATGTGGTTTTCAGTGTATGTTGGGTTTTGGTTTGGTGTCTTGGGGTGGTTTTTTTTTTTTGGGGGGGGGGGAAGCGGGGAGGCAGGAGAGTAGTGTTATGCATGTCATTAGTGCAAATTAAAGGCAGTCCACTTATGCTGAAGCCATTCCCCTCCTCCTATATTCCCTTTGTTGTTACACTCAGTCAATCTCCTTTTCTTGCTGACCTCATGCACGTCCTTCTCTCCTCCTCACAACAGATGGGGAAATGCTACATGAAGAACACTTCAGTCTTCAAAAATGGTTTATTTTACCGTGACTCTTAGCATGTTGTATCCTCTCTTATCCTGGTACTTACCTAAGTCAATTCTGGCTCTTATGTACTCTGAGGTCTCCAAAAGCAGTTTAAGACTGTCCTCCCTTACTCCTGCTGGTAGCTTTGGTCTGAGAGAAATATGTTATGCAAGTATTTTGTTGCTCTTTTGTAATAATGCTGCTAATTTCTACTCAAGACTCTTCCTAATTTGTTGCAGTTAGACTTGATCAAAGACTGATATAAACAGACATTATGGCTGGACACTTGTGTTTATTTAAACTCATAGCTTAGAGGACTCAATTAGAAGAGAAGAACACACAATGATTGTGTGCAATGCAAAAGAATAAAACAAATAATTTCCACAACCTCTTTAATTTTTTAGATACTTTCCATTTGGTTAACAGATGTGTTGTTCTGTGGTTCTTCAAGCTATTTCAAATTCTATTTATACATTTTTAATGTTTCTGTAACCCACAACATGTAGGCATTAGATACAAAATTCAAGTTCAGGTTCTTGATGTTTTAAAGGAAGCACCCATATTTTTCATGGGGTTTTTTGTTGTTGTTTTTGCTTTACCTGTTTGTTTTGTCATATGGAAGGTATTTAATGCAGCCTTTGTAGGGATGAGGGATAGCTGTGAAGAAAGATTAACCTTACAGTGACTTGGACCTGTTTTCTTTGTCAGCAATGAAGAGGTCCGTAACACAGACTATTCCTGCTAGCATTTCACTGAGACAATGAAAGAAAAAAAAATCTCCCCAATATTGTATCAATCCCAGACAGTCATAATGTGTTGCACTGGATGTATGGTATTTCAGAGTAGAAACTATATTCCGAATAGATCATTTGAGGAAAAAATTAGATATGAAAAATCCCTTGTTATATTATGCCTTGCATTTTCTTGTGTATGTGGCTGTGATGTATCAAGTCAGCTTTTTGGTGTGATCTTGTGAGACGCAATAGAGCTTTCCCAAAGCTGCATACCGGAAAGAACTGGTAGCGCTGAAAAAGCCACTAGTTCTTAAACTGCTAAAGTAAGTGGATTTTGAATACTAAATTAGGTTGGAACAGGGTTAGCCTAAGTGAACTTTGACATATTTGGTAAAACTGTTTAAAAATCTGTTTTCACTTGTTGAAGATGTATTTAAACTTACCCTTTTTTTATACTGAGTGTCCCAGACAGGGGTGGCTTTTATGTTGGAGTTAGTGGGGTCTTATTCCCACCAAAACTTTATAAAAGTGGCAAAAATAGGCAAAAATACTTCCTGGGCATTCTGCATTGACAGTAGGGTGCCATGGTGACATAATGGAGTGAAAATTAAAGAGAACAGTATCATAGCATCGAATAAATTCTGTGTTAACAACTTGTGGTATCTGTTGTTCATACTACAGCTCTCTGATGCCTTTGTGCTCCTTCTCCCTAGCCTGCGATAGGATTTTCATGTTCTGTCCCCAGGCTCCCTGGCCTGGACATGCAGCCTCTTGGTCTGAGAACAAAGAGGGAATGCGTAGGAGAAAGTTGCAACGTCTTCTGCAAGATAATGGAATTTTTTTGTTTTGGTTTGGTTTTTTTGTTTTTCAGCATATACATATTCTGGCCTGTGCTATACCTGCTGTGTATGAATTTGTTCTCTTTAACGTCTGTTGTATTACACAAGCATGCATGTCTACTACAAAATTTGAGATCCCCACCAACTAAGAATTTTACAAGCGCCACTGATCCTAGAATAGATTGAATTGTGATTACCACATTGTTTAATAGTAAACACTTTGGACCAAAAGTATGAAGTTGTCTAACTCACACAGACGTAAATGGAAATTTGATATTCAAATATTTTTGTGGGGTGGGGTCCTTTTGTTTGCTATACACTTGCTGTTTAACTTCTATTTTTATTACTTTTCTACTTTTGAATGTCAGAGCAAACGTTGATAAATGTTCCCCATTCAAACAACAGATTTCCCCACGTCCCCGCCCTGAAATTTTCAAATCTAGATCAATTCTAAAATATTATTAGTCTTGCATTCCTACTGTGTGCCTCACCTTTTGGTCCATCTTTTGTTGTCTTTTGTTTTCTGTTGGTGAACAAGACCTAAAACTAAACATAGGGCGTAATCCTCCAGACCTCCTGAGGGGGTTCTGCGAAGGGCTTGCACTAGGCCAGTGGTACCACTGAACAGTCTCACAACGGCAGCGCTTCATGTGTGCAGTCTGTGAACAAGAGTGGATGGATGGGGTCTCTCCTGAGGGAACCTGAACTTCCATTGCTCTCGGGTACGGGAACACCTAATGATGTGGAGCATGGTTGATGAGCCCTCGCTAGAGCCATATTCTTGTGACGTAGTCGATGAGGGTGGATTTCTTTATTGCTTTCTAACTTCATCTGTCAACTCATCGCACGGAGCTACTCCATTTGGGGAATGTGATTTTTTTACTTTTTCTTACTTTTTTTCTTTCTTAGTTTTTATTTTTCCTTTTTTTTTTTTTTTCTTTTCAGAGACACAAAAACCTTGAGCAGAGACTTCTTTGTGTGGTGTATGGCAATTTGGGTTTCTTTCGTTTGTTTGTTTTAATCTGGTCAAACTAGCTAAAGGGGAAAATGAAGTGGAGATGGTTGAACAAATTGGATAAAGTTATTTGGGAGCAGCTAGAAAACATGGAGGAAGTGAGTGACTTGTGCTTGTTTGTGGATTATCTGTTTTCTCAGGATATGTGTATGTGTTTCTTCACACGTATAATTCCTTTCGAACTACTTTATAGCTAAATTTACTGACAGTATTAGCCATGGGAGTAAGTTGACCTCATAGATCATCAGTGTTGTGACATTGTTATTTATGATCCCACGTTAAGAAACTGAGGCAAGGAAGTTTAAATGATACTGCCAAGGCCAGAAAAGGCAGTTTCTGGTTACTGGTCTGCAGCTTAGGCTCATTGTCCCTTCCGAAGGACTCCTGGGTAGAAGTCACCCAGCGATCTTTTGTTTTAAAAATCCATGTTTAATTCCGGTGAAGGTTAATAAAGTCATTTCCTATTTGCAGGGTTTAAAAAGCAAAACAAAAAAAAAAAAAAAAAAAGAAAAGCATAACAGATGACTTTATTGGTGCACATATATTATAGCTGCTTTGACATTTATGTTTTCCGTGCTGATAGATGAATGATTTCTGTGGAAGTAAATCAATTGCACCAAAACCAGTAGTACAAAGCACCAGGGTCTCCCTAGTCTAAAACAAAAGAGGTTTTGAAATATTTTGAAATATGATTAACACATTTCTCTTCTAGAAGAATTTGCTGGAGTTTTTTGGTCCTAAAACACACATGACAAATTGCAACTTGGTGTTTAGTGTAAACATACATTCAAATTTCAAGGAGCTGCTGAGCTGGCTTCTGAACAGGAAATTAAGAAACTCCCTGACTTCTTCCCAGACATTTTGTGTTCCCTTCTTTTCTAATTCACCCAGCTTTCTTCTGCCTAACTCTGAATATTGTCATCCGAACTTCACTTCAACTTTCAGTCAAACTATTGTAACTTGTTGCAGTGGTTTCCTGCCAGCAGAAAGTGATCATTTGTTATTCTTATCAGAGTTGTTTTCTTAATGAATGCATATTTTTAAATATTTCCTTGCAATCACTTGCTTATAAAACACAAAGGCAAATCAGGTCTAGAAAGAATGTGCTAAGCATCATAAAGATTTCTGAGAAATCATTAGGTAATTCAGTGATTAATTTCATGATTGGGAGTCAGGAGAAAACATATTATGTATTATGACAGAGTTTGTAGGAAAGGTATTTAAAGAGATTTTGAAAAATCTATACCAGCACTTTTGATGAAAAATTTTGCTTTCATGCCACAATTTGAATAGCAAAACATTTACTTGGTTTCACTGGCCTCCTGTGGATTCCCAAATGATTAGTCTATCTTCCCTAACTGTGAAACAACATGAAATACTATTATTATAACCATCTACTGTTACAAAATAGCAGTGACTAATATGTAAACTCAAGTGTACAGTGAATTTATAGGATACACCACTTTTAAATCTATAAACTTGATATGGTCTTTGGGGAATCTGTCCTTTAAGACAACAGTGGAATTAAACTGTATACAAAAGTACCTAAAGCTCTGAGGTTCCTCTTCATCTGGCCTGACCCAGGTGCTGAATTTGGAACAGGTCTTATATCAGACTGATATAATATTTCCTGCTTTGGGAAGGTCTGTACTGAACAATGGGATTCAGTTGCTTCAACGTAGGTGTCTAATGCCATTTCACGTGTTCTGGGACAACAAAAGCATGCACACTCAACTGGTAGGTATGATGCAGCCTTCCTGGAAAGTCAGCTAGAGACTAAGGTTTGTAAAATGGTGGTAGACACGTGTTTAGGTAGCTGATGTCCAGCTAATTTGTTTAGAGTATTTGTCAGGACAAAGATTATAGACTCTTGAGGGGAAATAGCTGACCGAAAAATCAAAGCTAATCAGTCAGCTTTGGTACAGTTGTAACAACAGGCAACGCTGATCTGAGAAGACGAAAACCAGGTTTTGATTTTGTGGAGGGGAAAAGAAAAGCATATAAGGACAAAGAAGGGCCTTTAATAATTATTTTCAAAAGAGGCATTTTAGTTTTAGAAGCAGTTTTTTATTCACCCTTCCTTAAGGTCTCCCCTATTGAAACATAGCTATGGGAAGGAAAATGCAGTCCCTATGGAAATCAATAGGAGTTATCCTGCTGATTTCAAGGAAGAAAGCTTTGACCACTGTATATATAAACTACCTACCTAGAATTAAGAAGTCTGTCCCTCACTTTAATATGTGTGCCCTCATGGTGTATTTTCGTTGCATCTGTTCCCATAAAACTGGAGGCTTTCAGATGAGACCTTTAGAAGTATCTCTCTCTATATAGAATTGACGTCCCTATGACACCTGTTTTTTCAGATAACGTTTGTTCTGGCACCTTTTCTGTCTGCTTTCTCCCAAAGTGTGCTGGTTTTGGGCACTGGATGGCTAGTTTCTCTGTTACAGAGATGGCTGGATTTCAATGTGCTGTAAGAATATAGTTTCTAAAGCAGTTGGGGTAAAGACAAATAAATCATAAATTCATGTATAATATTTATGTTGTTCTCTTGGAAGACTGCTCAATGATGCAAAGTTCTACTAGTAAGAATCTTCAGTGACGAGCATTATGAAAATATCTGAATATCTGTCTTACACATTTAAGTATGGGTTTTTAAATAGCTATTTTTCACACTAGCTAAACGTTACCAATCAGGGGAGTGACATAGAAGAATGATTCTTAACCTAATGCTCTTTCAAGTTTCCCTGTGTATTCTGTCTCCCATAGATTTCTTCAAAATAACTGCTGCAGCTTTCAGAAAATCTTGTTTACGACCATGTTATTTTCAGAATTAACTTTCTGCAAAATCGATTGTCTCCTTAAAAGCGAAGGCAATGCAGCTTTCTTCTGTAGCCCATTGTTGTGAGTGTGCCCTCATTGGTAGCAATAAGGTAGTTTCTGAAGGGAGCTGACACCAAAAGCAATGAGCTGCCTTGTGTTGTTACTGTTATTCACAACCTTTAATTCAAAGGCGTCGCAATAAGAAAGTGATACCATCAGCTCAAATAGCATTTTGCTTATTCCTTCCTTAGAAGTGTCGTTGACCTGTGTGGAAACTATGGGATGACCAGGCAGTTGCAATACAACCTACTCAAAGGCCAGAGTAGTAAAACATGTTACTAAATGTCAATGAATACGTTTAGGCATTGGGATTCAGAAAACGTACCTTGTTTTCAAGACTCAGATTGAAGAGAACAGAAAGCAGCGCACAGATCTATGGCAGAGACATAGATCAATGGAGGATGCTTTTTAAAAATGTATAGGTCTAAAAATCTTTTAAAACGTGTTTTGGAGGACTGGGAGAGTTGATAATTAATTTTGCATTGACTGGTTGTAAAATATACACAATTAAGGGAGTGTCTTCAGCCCCCAGGTGATTAAGATTCAGGAACTGGAACAGGTATGAATACAGGGCCATTATCCTATCACCAATGGTGGGAGCAGAACAGCTCTTCCTGTGCACGGTGTCCTTGTGTCAGCACGGAGCTCGTGGAAGGCAATTGCCAGTTACAGAACTGGAGCACAGTTCCATTTTTGCTGAAACCTCCCAGGGGATTATATTCTGCCTCCCAAGAGATGAGCCAGGGATTATGGATATGAGACAGTTTTATTCGTTAAACAATAGCAAAAATAGTCTTCCATTCTTCTTTTGGATTCAATAAAAAGGCTTCTTTTGTGTATTATTTGGTGCCCAAAACATGCTAAAGTGCAATGGTAAAAATAAATAGCAGGCAAAGAGTTTATACGATAATAGATCTTGACACAGTGGGTAAGAATAGCTCCAGCAGGAGAAGAGAGAATAAGGTTTTCAAACTACTCATTCTTATATTAATTCTTTGTTTAGAGTAGTAGGATGAACAGTTTATTTGTTAGGCGGTGAGCTAAGCCTCATATTTAAATGTGGTGTAGACTTTCTCAAAGTTTGACAGAGGAAGAGCCAAAGTTCTGGTTTTGGTGTTATTTCTGGGTCAATATCAATAGCGCAACATCCTAGTTAAAGGCGAGACTAACTTCAACAGTGCTGCTTCTTCATTAGTAAAAAAGAGTGCATTTTCACAGAAGTGAATGACAGCCAGATTTGTTGGTCGAGGTCTTAAAGGTTATCTTCTCAACTTCTAACTCTACTTCTTTCTTAGATTCATAAATGTCATACCAGCTTCTTTCTTAAACTCATTTTGATTTTTTTCAAGGAGCACACTTGAATAGGAACAGATGGCACCTGATACTTTCAAAGATGAGGGCCTTTTCTATAAGTGATATTTAGCTGTGGCTCTTTCTGTATTTTGAGCATGTAGCTTTGCAATTTAAATATTACATAGATTATGTCTGTTACCTCAAGATCCACTGCATGACCACATTGTCCGAACTACTGTGTGAGCTTGTGCAAAGATATGGTCGCTCCTTTGAAGTTATAAAGTTTATTGCTATACATTGCTATCTGTTTCAGCAGAATGGAAAATCGTATGTCATATAACACATAGGTGAATATTTAATTTGTTTTGATTTATGCTGTTTTCACAGCTTTTGTAATCTTTTCCCAATTTAATTTTACCTTCACTGTCTAAAGTCATGCAGCTCAGTAACAGTTGTGCCTGTACTAAATGGCTGAGTTAAAAGGCGGTATTAATGCTTGGGCAACTCACAGGGGTATATGCACATGTTCTTCTATTTGGATTGCATTAAATGAGTTTTCAGAACCATATGGCAACGTACCTTAACTATTCTTTCTGAAATAGTCTAACTGTTGCATCCTTCTGTTCTAATTAGTTACATCTTCTGAGCTTTACCAATTCACTGGAAAAACTGCACACTTAATATTGCTTAAATTTTACACAAATGCCTTTTGTTCTTGTGGGTGTATTTTAATACTGTGCATGTGAAATGCAGATAGCTTCTGAGTTACTTGCTTTATTTTTAATATCTCCCCAGACAATACATCACTATTTTTGAAGCGGTTTCCATTGTTTATTACAGTCAAAGGTATTTCTGCTAAATTGTTGGGATTTGTTAGGTTGTAGAAGTCATACAAATATCCTTCCTTTGAAACCAGAAGAAGATTTCATTGCAGAACTACAGTGAAATATATTTGCTATGTCCATTCCACACCCTTGGGGGCAGGGGGAAGTAGAACACAGTGTTTCAAATGGGACTGTGCTAGCCCATCATTTCCAGATGTTTGAATATTCTCCTGGAATGCACTCTTCTTAAAGGACTTGGTGTTACATAAAGGAATTGGCCATTTTTTAAACTCCTTTTTAAAGGTAGTCAAATCATTCTCACAACACGAGTAAGTAATCCTAGGGCTTTGCAAACTTTTCTTTTGCTCTTACACCTTTTCTCTTGCAATGGCAAACACAGCAGCATGTTCTAGACCACTTAGCTGTAGTGCTTTATGCACTTTTTATTAGCAACTGTGATAAGAATGGTATGGCTTGTACTATTCAGTCTATTGAAGGTGGAGCTGTGTCTGCATCGTGTAAATTTTAACTTGCCTCTTAAATGTGAGTATCAAAGTTATTGTTTTTATTATTCAAAACAGTTCAGAAAATGGAAGAAGCACTAGAAGTTGGTTGGCATGAGCATATGAACGCTGCTGACTTTTTTTTAGCGATTAGTAGGCTCTCTGTGTTTGTGTGCAGAAGAGAGGAAAATACCTACCATAGGACCTTTTCATCAGTAAAAAGAGAAACTCCATTCTCTTGTTCCCAAAGGCACTGTGCAAGTAGAATAATGTAAGCTGTAATATCAAATCAATCGCATTTACATTTCAAAAGCATCCTTCATAAAAGTGCCCCAGAGAGCTGTATCCAGCTAATAAAAACACAAATAAAATAAAGTATTTAACAAGCTATATCAGGCACAGGTAGGGTGTGCATGTTTTGTAAGCCTGACCTTTAAAAATGGACAGCAAATCAGAATTTTTCAAAGACAATTTTGAAAAGAAAAAATCCAATGCCTATAGCTAGGGACCAAAGAATACAAACACACAGTGCAAGGAATCCATAATATCTGCTCATGGATCAGAGAGGAAAGCCACTGAGGCTAAATAGAGGTATCGGCCTGAACAAGAGAGAAAAATGGTCATATGGGCATGAAATACCACAACACTGCACTGAAGAGCAGTTGTTTTGCAGGAAAAAAAATAAGGCCATCTTAATTGATTGTTTAATATAGGACTAAAGTTGTAGCATCAGACACTCAAAATTGAAACAGTTTCTTAAAAATAAATTTATTCTCAGATTACCACAACTAGGTTGCACTTCCAGTTATGCTTTGAAAAGAAATGAAGGAAGTGTGGAGATTTATGTTTAAAAGACAAAGACAGGTGGCCTTGGATGGCCTTTGAGCCAAGGACATTTTAAGCTGGCCTTTTACCATAAACACTTTCATGCTATCGCTTTTCTTTAGCATCAGGAAGGTTCCATTTAAAGGGTTTAAAACAGGGCAGACCCACACACTCGAGTGTAACGTTATTGATTCTCCTTAGCTTCTTCAGAGTCTTTTGGGTTTCTCTCCAGGCAACGTTATTTAAACTTTTTTTTTTCTTTTTAGGCTGTAATGCAGTATTTTTGCCTGTATTTTTGCTACGAGATATTGGTCTGAATTGGACTAAAACTATTGCTGCCAATGGGGAAACAATAGTTGCCCTTCATCTGGGAAAACTGTATGAAACAGAGATGCTCTTTTACAGAACAGATGGCAGAGTGATAGCAGCTTCCACTTCAAACACGAGCAAGCACAGGGTGCATGTGGGCAGAAGGTTTCATTGCATATGATTTTATGAAGGCTTGGATATGTGGGCGAGAGAAGGTAGAAGGAGTACTAGAGCAGTGAGAGAGGGCTGTGTTTAAAGCATTGGATGGAGTCACAAAATCCTTGGCAGTCTAGTCCAGAGGAAAAGCCAAAAAATCCTTCTGGATTGAATGTCAGCTAGAAAGAAGTTAGGCACTGTGTGAGTAAGGAAAATACCTCCTTTTACTTTAATTTCTGTTGCATTCAAGGCAAGTCTGTTTGGTTGGTTTTGGGTTTGGTTTTTGTTTTCTTTTCTTTTCTTTTCTTTTTTTGGTTAGCAGACAGAATTGCATGAGATACTTGGCTCTATCCTAAATTTCTCATCCTCATCAAAATAAACTGCAGGACTCCTGAGTTGGCTAATGAATTCTGTCACAAAGGATTATCAGAAATATGAGTTCTGTGCTTTTGCTGTCATGTCTTAGGTTTGCTGTAAGCAAAAATCTTACACTTCCTCCACGGAAACATTTTGTTTCCTGATCATAGGCAAGAGTTAATGTATTTATGTCCAAGCCCTAGTAGTCTCTTCTGACTTGTGCTGGGCCATGATAAGCCCTGAGCTTGGCTGCTGTATGCACATGGTGCCACTGGAACTTGCTTTATGGTGGCCAGTGTTGAACAGCTATTGCACCGCTAACAGAAGTCTGAGCACTTTACTTGTGACCTTATGCAGACATGGAAACACCTTTACATGGACTCATTTGTCTTATGGGCATATTGTTATCTAACCCTCCTAACGAATCTCTCTGTCCTGGAAACAACCGGAACAGACACCAACAGAGTGAGTTTCTTAATGAGTAAAAAGTCATTCCATCAGTAGTGGAATTCACTGGTTGCCTTGGGATGGGGATCTTATGTCATTGTATGCTTCCCTCCCTCCTTCCACCTCACAGTATCTCTTGCTTTTCTGGCTGCTTCCCCTCAGCCTTTATGAAATGGCATCTCCTTGCAGTACCTCTGAATTTTCTTCCTCTGTGTTGTCTAGCTCTTTTCCTTAGTAGCAGGGCGCTCTCAAATCAGTGCTATGACAGATCCTGAGCTACAGGAGCTCTGGGTAGCTGGCTAGTCTGTATATATTGGTATGGACCAGAAGTGCAGGGAGTGTGGATAACTTTTGAGTATACCTTGTGAAGCAGATTTTCACAAAACTTGTAAGGAAATATTATTATTAAACGTGGTGAATGGACAGGCAGGATATAGACGTCTGTGACTTCTTTTTCTTAGAACAGCAAGCTAAAAATAACAAATGAGAGGGAAGATGCTGGAAAAATAATGGGATGCTGCTCACCACTTCTAATGGCCCATCAGCTGAAACTCATGTGTTAGTGCAGGCTCAGTCAGTTCCTATTTGTTTCATGCAAGTATGAAGTGCCTTCTGTACTAGTCAAGGTTGTAGTGACAGACTGTTTTTGTAAACGATGGTTTTATAGAAAGGGCAGGGCTAGGTAGGACTCATGAGTTTTCTTTATATTTAGGCAACCAGGTCAAGTGTGACTATAATGATACATCCACCAACTGGCAGGTAATGGTTGTCCTTCTCTCTGGGCATCCCTTCCTTCTCCCCTCTGCGTGCATGTATTTCCTTCTCTGTTTTCTGATGGTATCCTAAATTCATACTTCAGCTTTTTTATTCCTCAAGCTAACTTTCAGCCTAGTTTGCTTTTTAACCTTTTTTCTATTTGCATGTACGTGTGCAAATTCACAATAGACATTACCAGCAAATCTGGGCCTCCCCCTTCTGAAAACAGTGTTTCATTTGTATCATGACTTTGCCCCCAGGAATTCTCACCCTGTATATGTATGTCACTGCTGTCAGCTCAAACGCAGACCATTAGCAGCAGGAGCTTTTTACCCTGGAGTGCTCTTTTGGTGTCCTACAGTATTCTAAATAACATCAACCTGTAGTTTGTCTGTCTGTGTTTGGCTCTGTGGTATATGAAATGTTAAGGCCCATTAAGTTTTTGCAGCAATTGAAATTTTTGCTGGAAGTGGTCTTGGGTATTTTAAGCAATATAAGGATGGGTATAAATAGAGTGTCATTTTGAAGTTTTGTTTCACTTAAACTCTCAATTGAATTACAGTGAAACTGTAGCAAAACATTTAATCTAATTGTTAAATAGTTCTGAGGCAGAGCTCGGTTTTAGATGAGATTTGCAGAATATGACAGCTCATAAAACAACCTTACTTAGGGGTGAGGCGTAGACTTCACTGGCAATCTTCCTGTGGTTTGTACAAAATTCAATCACTGGTTTTGAAACAATTGTTTAGAACCAACTGATCAGAAATTATCTTCCACAAAAGACTGAGGTTTTTGTTGAAAATAGTAAGAATATAAAAACCAGTCAGAGCATAGTTTTTTCTTCAATTTATCTTTCCTTATAGGAATAGTATAGCCTTTCCCACTTCCTTTGCAATTTCTGTCTCTTAGTATGTATTTTCAAACCAGTGAAGTTTTGGAACAACTTTTAAAACAACAATGATGAAAAGTGGTGTTGTGATGTTGGAAGGGATGCCTACCTGAGTCAACTCATTTAAGGGTGACATCTTCCAAGTCAGCCACCTGTGTTCACCTCATGTTTGCATAGATGAAGTGCTTCTATAGCAGAAAAATACTCACTATCAATTAACAAAGTATTTCAGTCATGAGAGTTCCTGGTTGAGAGTTACAAAGCTATGAAATTGGCAGCGAGTTGGTCTTTGGCTTCTGAAATAGTTGAGTTTGCTTACTTGCTCGATGCCTTTTTTACTGACAAACTCAAGTCTTTATATGAGGGAGAGCTTTCCTGAAGTATGGTCTGAAATATGTAGACATTTTAATACTGTGTTTTACCCATGGGCTACTCTCCTTTTTGCTTGAAGTATTCTGTTCATGTGCATTAACTGGACACTTGCATCTAAATACTTCTGAACTCTGGGGAAACTATGATCAAGTGGATGGTGAAAAATCAAGATACGTAGATTTTGCCCAAATCTTGTCCTTGTTTGACGCTTGCTTTCTGCATACCATAGGCTTTTCTTGAGGACGGGATATAGGAGGGAAAATACTGGTACTATGTGCATCTTTGATAAAACTTGAAGGGAAGAAATGTAAACTGCAAATATAAATGTTTTAAGGGTATGGAACATATCCTTGCTTTTTTGATAAGGGATGCATTTGAGGTAATTTACTCTTATCTCAAGTAATGTGAAGTAAGTGAGAAGGAAATGAAAGGATATTCATTTCACAACTTGTTATCTTTTATCTGCTAACAATATCCAAGGGTTTCTCTGAACAGTTGAAGTGTTAAGTGGTTCAGAAGCCTTGCTTGCTCTCTATTTGCTAGGTAGATATGATTTGAGTATTTATGAGAGGGATGTTATCCTGCGTGATAGATTTTTACCCTCCTTTTTACTGTTTATTTACAAGTCAATAGTATTACTGTAAAGCCAGCAATTCTTGACCTAGGAAAATATAAACTGTATTTTAAATTTTTGTCTTCCTGCTGGTAAACAACTGGGGGATAGTTCCCAGCAAATTTATAACAAGATGCTGTTTGAATTAAGTAATTTAAGACTCTGTGCCAAATTAAGTTCCAATGAAGTGGATAGAGCTTTGGCAGAAGTGTGCAGGGTCCATGATGGTTCTGGCATGTGCAGTTACTCTGAACATGGTATAGATGGGCTCCAGGCAGAAACTTAAGAGCAGTTTGTGACTCAAGATCAGCATTCAGATTCAAAACAATCACTGCTTTGGCCTGAATTCAAGCTACAAAGGTTGAGAAACTGAGGACCCAGGATCCCTTATGCATCTTCCATTTGGGTTGGTTTGGATTCTGCTAATAATTGCAGTGCAGAGGCAAATTTTAGTGTTTCTTGCCAGTGTCAGTTTGGAGTATGAGACTAACACATACAGTAGAGTTATGGGCTGGCCTACAGAGTTTGTCTTGCATTTGAATGCAGATCAGTCTCTAATTTCTATCGGGTGCAGGTCTGACTTTAGGGAATTTATTATTTGTCTTTTGGCTGCTCCATTTCTCGAGATGATGGAAAAAAGGGAAGCTCTGCCGTATAGTTTTAGTTTACAAGCAGCACGTATCTACAAATACCTGATTCTGGCTGTCCTGGAAAGGGTGCATGGGGTGCTTATTGTGATTAAATCTAGCATAGACAGTGGAGAATGCTGAAACAGGGCTTATGGTAGCTATTAGGCTGCAGGAGAGCCTGTGGGAATTGGAGTACGTTGCTAACACACTAGCTTTTGCTATGAGGGCAGATCATTCCCAAAGGCAGATTATGACAGTGGATCTTTAAGGCATCTAAATGGCTTTGAAATTTCTAATCCCAGTCTGCTTGCTGCAGTTTAGTGCTATGTCAGGTTCAGCAGCACTCAAAGACCACTAATAGGAGCTTTTATGCATAGTGGTGAACAGTTATTGAAATGTTAGTGGGACAGTATCAAGGGTGTGCAGTCTAGTCCCAATTCTATTTAAATCACAAGATAGGAAACTAAGTAATGTGGAGAAGAGCAGGGCTTGCAGGAACGGAGGTGGCCTTCCTTATCAGCATATCAGATGAATCATCTTTGCTGTGGGATTTACTGTGGTAATGTGATCAATACCATTTAGTCTGAGAAATTGGTGCAGATGCGTCTGCTTAAAGAAGGGGGGGGGGGGAAAAGCCTGCCCCACCAACAGTATGTTTCTGAGCATTTTCTTTAATTTCTTTCTTTTTCTCATCCTGGATTCAGTTTGATGAATCTTGATTCTGGTCCAAGAATACAGAATTTGTGCATAGCAAGGAAGGGTTGGTATCTGGTTCACACAGCTGTAGTTTTTAGTATATCCACAGGATTTAAATACAGCAAATAATGCTGCATGCCTTTACATTTTACGTTGCACTGCCCCATATCATTGTATGCACTATATCCTTTTGATCTCTTAGATTTCATTAGCATATGGAACAGGGTGCTAGTATGCCTAGCCCACAGTGCATGACACATGATGTGCTTTTGCTTTAGTTTTCAGAAGCTTAAGCAGAAAGCATTGTCTTGGTAGTCTGCACTGCTGTTTGCATAGAGTACTGCTTTTGATTTTTAAGTCCAGAGAACCAGAAACTATGAGAAAGTCCTGTGACCTGTCAACAAAAAAATGACCTGAAAATTTCTTTGGCGGCAAAAGAGGGGCTGTGTTCTGCAAATAACTGAATGGAAGTATGCTCCTTGCGCTTGGGCAGCAATGACCTTTAAAGGAATGCTGAGTCACTTTATAGAGATCCTCCTTATAGCCTATGAAAATGACATGGCCCTTCGTCCTCCTATTGATACACCAAATTTTAATTTACCAAAGACAATTTACTACTTTTTTCACCTCCAGTGTAAACACGTACAGGAGACACCGCACAGGAACCAGTCCCCCACTGAGGAACAAACAGCCCCAGCAAGTAATACTCATCCCTGACATCACACCTTCCTTCCAAATATAAGATGCTTCAACTGTGCTTTCTCTAACGTAAGTGCTGTGGCATTAAAAGAAACTCTAATGCTTGTAGCTTGTCTTTTGGACAGCTGATGACAGCAAAAAAGGCCAAGTTTATTTAATGTCTCTCTTGACAAATAATACATCAGTCTGAGCTCTCACCCAGAAATCTAGTAAAGCTCCTTTCTTTGGTGCCTTTGTGTCATGTCTTAACCCCAGCAGGCAGCTAAGCCCCACGCAGCCGCTCCCTCGCTCCCCCCCCGTGGGGTGGGGGAGAGAATTGGAAGAGGAAAAGTGAGAAAACTCACGGGTTGAGATAGAGGCAGTTTAATAGGTAAAGCAAAGCCACGCACCCAAGCAAAGCAAAACAAGGAATTCATTCACTCCTTCCCACGGGCAGGCAGGTGTTCAGCCATCTCCAGGAAAGCAGGGCTCCATCACGCATAATGGTTACTTGGGAAGACAAACGCCATCACTCCGAATGTCCCCCCTTCCTCCTCCTTCCCCAGCGTTACATGCTGCGTGTGACGTCACATGGGGTGGAAGAGCATGAGGTGGGGTGCGGAGCAGAAAAGGCCTTGACGCTGTGTGAGCACGGCTCAGCAGTAACAAAAACATCCCTGTATTATCAACACTGTGTCCAGCACAAAGCCAAAACACAGCCCCATACTAGCTACTATGAAGAAAATTAACTCTGTCCCAGCCAGAACCAGCACAGTTTAGAAGCAGAAATTCTCCATCCATAAGCATGGAGGAGAAGATTTATGACTACAATACTTCCCTTTTAATTTGAAAAACACCAGAACAACAATATGAAGGGGCAGTGAGACAATATTCTCCTCCTCCTTGCAGTCAATGGCAGCAAGTTCACCCAACTGCCTTTTCTACTCCCATAAAAATAAATATCCCATTGATAAGTGGATCCCCAAGTATCAGTATAGGCCAGGCATCTCTTTTCAGATCAGCTCCCTGTCCCAGTGGTGCTTTCTTGGTCTTGCCTCAAGTTCTGGCACCTGAAGCAAATTAGTGATGCAGGTGGCAAATAAGTGAGGTCTCCTTGGCTTTCACTGAGGGCCCCCAACTGCTTGGAAATGGTCACTCTGCTCCAGTGGGCACTTGCTAGCCCCGAGGACACATGCAATCCTGGTGGTACAGTGAGTTCTTTAAAGGATTAGGAGACCAGCTGCATGAATCTCCCTAATAGCAGCATTTCGACCTTTTCCCCAATGAAGCACACAAAAGCTTTCATTTGCCCTCTGAAATGTCTTACAGCACGGCTGCATGATGTGCACACACAACTGTTTCCCTGGGGAGGAGCTGAGACAGAAGGAACGGCAAGTAATGTTGGTTGTGCCTGTTAACGCGCTTCAGGAGAGTATTCATTTACTGTCGTGATCGTGTTAGGAGAGCCTGCGAGGAGCAGAGCGAAGGCATGGCTTGTGTGTCACCTTTTCTCTGTACTAACTGGAGGGAACCTAATGGCTTATGTAGAATGCTGGGAGAAAATAGTGAATTTAAAAGCAGTGTCCTTGCTCTTAACCCAGTAAGTTTAGATCTGGGGCATGTTGTAGTAGCTGAGAAGCAGAGCTAATGGCTATATAAATAGGTTGATACTTAGTGATTGTGCTCTTAGACCAAACAGCTGAAGGAACTAAGATTTGAACCTGGTTCCTTCTGCATGGCAATTATCTAACGATAAACTAACTCCACAGCATGCTGAAATCTGGTAACCTTAAACAAAAGCTAAGTATATACCTTTTGAGAGAACAGGCGGAAAGAAAAGGAGGCCTTGACAGGAGAAAAATAAGTAAAAAAGCAAAAATAAGACACAAGAGAATAAAACCAGAAAGCATGAAACAAAAGCAAAACCAAATCCACTAATAAGAGGATTGTCAGACAGGAAAAGAAAAAGAGAACAAACAGAGAGCAAGACAGAAGTAATGAGACAGGGGGGAAATCAGATTCAAAATGAAATCTGGTAATAAAAGAACTGTCAGACATAAAATGAGCCAATGTATGACAGAGAAAAAAGAGCCAAGGAGACAGAGTAAGGCAATCTTTGAAGAATTAAACTAACCAGATGTGGCCTCCAAAAGCAATTTGAAGAAAAGTTGATACTATTCCTGATTTCTAATGAAAAGCAAACTCCAAGAAGCACGTTTCTTTTATGCCCCAAGGAAAAAGTTGTTCATTTTTTTTTTTTTTTTAAATAAGAAAGTATGCAAGAGAAATCAGTGGTGTTTGCATTACTTTTACAACAAGACAGTTTTGTAGCTAAGGCCATGCTGAAAGCAGTTAAACTAATAAATTGTAATGGATCTTGTGGTTTGTGTGCTGAATCTGCTGTGCTCAGACGTCCACCCTTATCTGGATTACTTAACCTATCTGCATTAGTTTCCCTCGTTTCAAAATACAGATTGTAATATATACATATATCTCAGTAAGACTGGAAAGGAACTGAATTAAAAGTGTTCATAAAGGCTTTGATTGTGGAAAGCATTTTTTACTTTGCCAGACATTATAAATACTTTTAAATGTAGTAAAGATCTTGACAGTGGAAGCTACTGAGAGAATCTGAGCTTTTCTCTGAAGACAAAGGCGAAAAGAAATCAGTGGAAGAAGTGGACCATTTTACTCAGGCAAAATAAACTCACTGACTTCAAGGATCTAGGATTTGAAAGAAAGACTACTGTTTTAATAGGCTAGCTCAAGAAACCCAGAAGTCCACTTAAAATGCTTGTAATGTTGGGATTATCAAAACTCCTCATTTCCAAAGGGTATTATACAAGAAAAAAAAAAATTTACATATTGGCAGTGCAGTTCCTGGATATGTACTGCCTGCTTCACAACCAGTCCTTACTTACTAGCAGCAATGTTATTGGTGATTGCCTATGGAAACACCACTTTAATGCCCTGGGGAAACTCACCATGTCTTACTTCCTGAGTTTTGGATCAGATCCTAAAATGGGTTCAGCTGAGATGTTGTCAGCATTTTCATTCTCGAATCTTAGAATGCTTTCTCTCTTTCCACTTAAGAGATCTGAGGATATTTACAGAAGATACTTATACATTGTAGTTGCTTTCTTTCACTTGTTCAAAATACAAAGCTTTTTCTTCCCATTTTGGGCAGTGAATTCTGGTCTGTGCTGATTTATCAGTGGTACTTACCAGTAGTTTAGCCAAACAGTCCCTTGCTTGATGTATAGCATTCCACTTGACAACTGCTTATTTTATCTTGTTACTTTTTCTCAGCTAGATGGCTAAAACTTCTCAAGTAGAAATAAAAACTAATATTAACAAAGCATATACATATTTCCTCATGTATAAGAGTATAGATATTTGCACAAAGTGTTGCTGTTTCTCAGATATGAATTTTGGGGCGAAATAACAGAAATAACAACTGAATCGCTAATATAGGCAAACTGCGCAGGCAGTCATGGACTGAATGCAAGGTCAGGACCGCTGCAGAAAGAAGTCAACCCGTGCCTTCCTGTGTACTTCAGTGACCCTTGGAGGAAGCTCTTTGGAGTTCTAGTGATGTTAAAAATAACTATTCATTCTATCTACTTTTAGTTTTGAGGATAACATAGAAGGATGTACTGGCTCTGTGGACGCAACATGGGGTTTTGGGTTTTTTTTTCCCTTTTTTTCCCTCTTTTTTTTTTCTTTAGAAGAAAGTAATGCATTTTCTGTGTATGTGGAAACTGAACTTTTACACTGGGATATACTTGAAACAGTATTTCTAGCCACATGTATGTAGCTATGTGAAAGTTAGTGGGAAGGTGACATTTGGAGAACTCTTCTGAGAACACTCAGGGTGACAGTAGGGAATGAATAATGGAAGTGGTGCTTGCAGAGAGTTTTCTCTTGTGAGATTTGTCACATCCTAAGTTATCATGTTTGATGCACTCAAAGCAGTAAGTTACCTCAAGGTACCTTACAATTAGCCACAATTGTAGGTTAATCTGCCTGGAGTTTTTAGTGGGGTGGGGGGGGAAGTGTTCAGAACGTTTGTCTGGTCAGCTGGAGAGAAAAATTCAGAACTGTAGGTTGAAAATATGATTCCATTAGGTAAATGTTTGGGTTTGGAGATATTTTCTTGGTCCTACTTGCAGTTTACAAAACGGCGCTTGTCTACAGTAGAGTTTTCAGGTGAAAGATCATTTAACAGAGATCTTGAAAACGAGCTTGAATATAAGAAATTTGGTCTTCACACTAAAGTTCTGGATCTCAGACAATTTCTCAGATGAAATGCATATCATATTTGGAGATGAGGTTAATAATTTAGATAACTGTATTGGAATTAAGCTACCTAGGGTTTCATGTGCTTATAAGGCAACTGCATGCAGAATGATGCCTTAAGGATTAAACTTTTGATGGTGGCAATAAATAATGTAGAAAATTCAAATGTTGAATGCAGAAGAGACTTCAGTCGGGCAGAGCCTTGCTGAGATTTCTTTTCACACTGCTCTGTTTGTATTCTTTCCACTGTTGTTCCTAAAACTAGTGGGCATCCTCTTGAGAATTTTATCGTGAGCCATATGTATGCTTTGGTGCAGTTTAAAAACGAATACTCAACTTGAAGGCAAAATGAAAATGCAGGAGGTTGGAACCCTACCAGGGTCAGGTCCCAAGGTGATCCTCAGTGCATTTCACTGAACAATTTCTGCCCTGAGTTATCATGTAAATGATAATACAATAGTGAAACTCCTGTGGGATTTGAAATCAATAGGGCAAGAGTAGAACTACACATTTGTTTCATTTATTTTTATTTGTTTTAAAGAGGGAGCTCTTTTATTCGATTTTTATCCAGCGAATAACACAGCTGCTTTAATAGGTAGTCCAGCTAGAAAGTCCTATAACAATGTTAAAAGGAAGATGCAAAGACAAGAGTTCAAAAGCCAAAACATCAAGCAGTGACAGAGTTGGTGAGCTGTGAAACCTTTAACTCTGTATCCTTCTGGGTTTCCTTTATAATGGAGCCATTATAATCTCCATCTACCTGTCAGCCATTATTGTTAGCAACAAGAACTGGGCTCAAAGTCTGGAGCTTCTATGTAGAAATATGAAACAGAATTATTTTGTGCTCCTAATGAGTAACCTGGGAAATACTTGAGCTTGCATGGTGGGTGGTGTTTCCCTGCTCGCACACACAGATAGATAGATAGAAAAGATCAGTTTATTAACAGTTCATTAAATGATACAATTAAAATTCAATAATTCATTAAGATGTTACAATAGTCCATGCCTGACTTACAAATATAGGTACAATGTCCACTGAAGAAAACAGCACCCGATTCGATAAACGAGGAGTGACTTTTTCCTGTTGGGAAGTGGAGAGTCCCAATTCTGTTAACAACTCATAATTGCCTTGATACCATTTTCACGTGCCCCTAATGGAAATCCTATAAATTTGATAGTATTGGTATTCATCAATTCTTGAATTTGACCTTTTAGGTGTTGATATTTCTTAACGTTCTTTGCCGCTGCATCTGCCAGCGATGTTAGTTTACTCTCATACCTTGCTGTGATGTCAACTACTAGGGCCTCATCCTCCTTAACAGATACTGAGTCCGGCTTATATAATTCATTTTGTTCATCTTTCAACAGCGGCTCCTGGAATACAATCCATTCCTTCTTTTTGGCCTCGTCTGCCAATAGTTCACATAATTGGTTATGTCTTTTAATCCTAGTGCCCTGTACCACCAGACAATATCCAATAATGTGCAAACAGGTCTCATTCTCTGCCTGACAATGTCAGCATGATTTAATTTGAGTGTCTTGTCTTCCCCTTGCTAAAAATTCTTGTGGGGTAGACATTAGCTCTCAGCTTAATGCTGTGATGAGCTTTCTGTGGGGAATGCCTCTGTAAAATTCCAGCCAGTTGTTACTGATCTTATCCCTCTCAAAGCTGGAAATTCCACGGCCCTGTGAAACCAACTTGGTCCAATTCACAAATTCCTGTCTTCGCCAGTTATAGGATCTCGGAAAGATGACTTTTGGAGCAGGCATCTCCCATTCTGAGACTGGTTCCTCACTGCCTAGTCTCTCTAATATCACCATAACCGCTTTCAGGTCCTATATGGATGGAATTTTATCCTTATGTCCTCCTGCTGCAATCCACAATCTTTCAGATTCTTTCTCAATACCTTCCTGCTGAACCACTGCTCTTATTGTCTCATCCGAAGACTGCGCAATTCTGTGTAGTCTTCAAGCTTGGACACTGGGAATCAAACCCGATAGCCTGGTAATACCTAGACCTCCATCCCGAGTGCTGGAATACAGGATGGCGTCAGAAGTATTTGCTGGAAGATGTAACCATTCCTTGACTGGTAGCACAGTTTCTGACTTTTTAAGAAGTACATTTCTTAAGAACCCCTTTATATCTGTAGAGATAAAACTGTTGGCTAGCATTTAGAAAACACTGTAACAAACTGGATCATTGCATAGGTAGCATCAGGAGACAGGCACTCATAGGAATGTAAAAGCCAGACATCCCTTCCCTAGTGTCTGAGTCTAGTCAGTGCCCTTCTCAGGATATAAGGTCCTTTTTCTTTCAGCATGTGGACAAGTCTCTGGGGAAGCCCTGTGCTTCTGTGTAGGACTTGGGTACAAGTGTACCCAAACCATTTTTTTGGGGATGGGGAATGCTTGAACAGGTGGTCATTAACTACCTCCTCAGCACAGTTGCATGCATGGTTGCTAACTGTTATGAGAAATATTTTTTTCTTTCATTACTCAACTGTAATGAGAGAAAACTTTAACTAGATGGAAGTTGCTGAATGGCGTCTCTTGCCTTCTCAGACCGATGTGACAAAACTTAACACTCTGCAACCAGGAAGCAGAGTGCTGGTACGCGTCAGTAGTGCTGTAATGTCGTTCTCTCTGAAAGGTCCCCAAGATCCTCATAAGACACACTGGGGCTGTACTTGCACAGTGTTGAGCAAGGGTCTGCCTGCTCCATAGAATGGACAAAGTGCTTGCTAAAATCTGCAATTCGCTCATTTCATGTCTACATTGCTATCAAAGTCTATTCTTTCAGTCTGCCTTTAATTGATGCTCCATAGGAAGGAGACCATTCTGCCACGCCAGGGACCTGAGGCAGATGGATCCCTCTGATCCTCCAGGAGTGTGCATTTCTGTGCTTGGGTAACACGGGAATGGCTGGGCAGAGAGGCAAGGCCACAAATCACTTGTGTTGCTGCTCCAGTCAGGCTATACTTTTGCTGTTCACATACAGCTACATCTAATACAGTGAATACAATTATGGATAGATGCTGCTGCTGATCCAGTTAACAGTTAACGGTACTTGCTTGTATATTTTATCCTGTACCTCTTGACATCAAGAGGTCAAAGATTAACTCTTTGTTCATGACTTTCTAAAAATGCTCTGAATTTACGTTTTGCTGAAAGGGTTCAAAGCATGGCTGGCTAATTTTCTACTGGTGTTAATCAAAATTTTTCTGTCATTGAAATTTGCTGTAACTGAAACAACAGAGTTGTTGGGAGTGGCCCACTTTGTGTTACTCATTTAGATAATGTCAAGTTGGTAAGTGTAATTTCTGTTGAAATACAAAGTAATTTACCTCTGCGCATTCCTTTGCAAACAGTTATTATTGCTGTTTGCTTATTTTGGATACTAACTTTAATATATTTCTTTCCTGGCACGGGAGTGTAACCCTTGTAACACAATGTACCACAAAACAAAAAACAACAGGCAGAAAAGGCTAAATGTGAAGATCTGACCTTTCCAAAAATCTACCTATAGGCTATAGCTGACTGCCACTGCCATGGAAGATTCGGTTTCGCAAGCGCTATGGCTAGGAAAGGACTAATGGCTTTCATTTGGTGAGAGAAGGATTTCTGTTCTATCTGAAGAGTGATAATGGCAGAAAAGCTGAGAGACAAATTCGAGGCACTTCACAGCAAAACACTATTTGACTATAAAAAGAAAATAAAAAATAAAGTATTCTTTTTCAGTGGTAGAAGCTGAGGAGACTGGGTACTGTTAGAGTTTAAAAATGTGTAATTTGCACAAGAGTGCTAAAATAACGAGTAGATTCACTTCACACACGTAAAAAACAGACAATTCAGAACCAGTGTTATGAAAAAGGTGCCTGAAACACAACTGCAGGAAAGGAGGAAGGAAATTAAAAGCCAGGCTTCTGTGAAAGATTGGATATTCCCACTCCTGGGAACAGAATCTTTAAGGATTTTAAAATTATAGGTTGACAATTGCTTATCCAAGGAGCACATTTTTTTACTTTGGTTCATAAAATTAAAAGTGAGATTTATATAGGAAATAGTCAAGAAAGCTAGTCATCTTAGTTTGAATAGGACTTTGTGCAGGAGTTAGTTGTAGCTGAAACTATTTTGAACTTGCCAAAGTAGAAGCAAATTCCCAGGCTGTATTACTGGGAAAAATATGTAGCTAGCATTTTATCAGTTACAATCAAAAGCAGTAAGGGCTAAGAAGATGCCTTGGCGCTTTAGTTGGAGCTCTATATTTGAGTTGAAGCATTGTTTATTTTTCAAGACCTAAAATGTGATCTAGACTTGCACAAGGATGCTATCCCATTCAGTGCAGGTGAGCTTACTGAATGACAGCACTCAAAGAGCAGTGCAGCCTTTTAAACAGATAATTGTGTTGCTGATGAGACCATTTTGAGAGCCTTAAAGCTGTTGCAAAACAATGGAAATTGTGCCATGGAGTTCAACAAATACAGTCTACTCCTGTGAAATTGCTATATACAGAGCATGGGCCGATCAATGAAGCTGCAGCATTTCTTCCCGAGGGACAGAACTCTCCAGAGGCAAGCCATAGAGAATGGAACTAAATGCCAGTAAATGAAAGGTGTGAGAGTTGGAATTAAAGCAGGCTCTTCAGACAGATTGCTGATGCAATGGCAGAGGAGGGAGGCTTGCAGACAAGCAGCCAGTTTTGTCCATATTCCAAGACTGCTGCCAGTGGAAATGCTTTTAGGATTCTGTGTGAAGAGGGAGCATGTGGGAAACCTGAAGAGGCAGCAGAGCAATACATCTGAGAGACAAACACTGGCAAGCAAACTCCAGCACTCCCGTTTTGTGCTATCCAGGGAAACTATAAGATTCATGGGAGCAAGGTTACTACAGCATTTGAGTTATAAGGAGTGAGTTATGTTTCTTATTCACCTCCCAAGTAACAAACTAAGACTAGCTATGCATGTTGATATAGTGTTCCCTCACCACAGTAAGTACCCAAGTCCAGTGAGATGTTAGAATCCAGGTGTCCTGTTTCTTGAGTCAGTGGCTAGACAGTGATTTTGCCTATTGATGGTTTAGAAAATGTGAAGAGTCACTGGAAATAGAAGGTTGGCATGATATAACCTTGCCTTATGTTGGATATTATTGATGAAACAGGAAGGGCTGCTTATTGGAGAACTAGGAATAAAATCTTCTTAAAGCAGAAGGCTTATTTTTTCAGTTTGCAGAAGGCTGGCTGAGGTCCAGAGTGGTACATATTTTGAAGGCCCATAATTGTCAATGTTTCTAGTTAGATGTTACGGGGCACTCCTGTACATCGTTACAGTCCACAGTGCACCTGCACATTGACAGTCTTCTCTGCGGTTGTCCGTTCTGTGGTCAGTGTATTTGGTAAAAACTCTTTAAAACATTAAGGGATAGCTGCAGTTGAGTAGCTTGGATCATAGAAATGCTATACTTGATTTTTTACGATTTATCTAATCTTTCGGTATAGTGAAATATGGTTGGTTTTTCTGTAGATTTAGATGCCTCACCCCATGAATCCACTCTACATGTAATTGAGTGCAGTTATTCTAGTTAGGCTCTGAGTAGCAGGACACAATGACACTGCATTACCCAGCTAATACAGTATAATGTAAAGATATTACAAAATGATTACTAGACTAGAGCCTCAGTTCTATAGTCTTCCAAGCATCTCAGTTAAGTCACTTGTTCATTATTATTTATGCCTGGTTTTTCCCCTTTTGCTGTCCCATATTTTCACTTCTTTATCACTGTCAAAATCTGCCATTAGCCTCCATGCCATGTGCACTCAGAATCACCAGGGCACATGCTGAGTGTAGAACACATTCTAGTATCACAGCACAGACATGGATACTGGGATAATCGAAGTCTGAGAAGTGCAAGTACAAAATTCTTTCCCTATCTCCAAAAAAAAAAAAAAAAAAATTGTCCTTTAGTGAACTTCATTGGAAATTATTGACTGCTATGTAGGCTGAAAGCCTGATTCAGTGTTCTTTGGTGAGAAAATTACAGCAAGTTATCTCACCATCTGTGATACTCATGTGGACTCTTCAGAGGAATGGCACAGTTGTTATCAATCAAATTGCTTTATCACACAGACCTCTGCACTATCAGAAGAGTGTGTTCACAGGACAAAATAGAGAAAAATTATATAATGTATTACTCTCCCCTTTTCCTTCCTAAGATGCTTGGGTCCTTGATTTACTGCTGTCCAGGAAGGCAGGTTTGCTGAATTCATGTGTGTAAAACACTTGAGATGCACATTCTGTACGGTACCCTCACAAAATGCTTTCACTCAACGATGCCCTCCAGCAGTTGTACAAATCAGAAATGTAAGTCTGTAGGTTGTAATCCTTTAAGACAGCTTTCTCAATCTTCTGGGCTGAGGTATAATCAGACAGCATTTCTGGAACATGCCAAACCAATTGGGAGCAGCCATTTTCCTACATATTAAATGGGCTTTTTCAGGATGCTATAGTTAAAATCTTAAACCAAGATGTTAATTGAACAATATCAGACTCTCGCACGCCTCTTTCTCTTTCCCTTTCTTTAAATTGAGTTTAACAATGGAAATGTTTCTCAAGCCAGCTAGCCAAAGCCTGGGAATCCAGAACAGTTGTCTCTAGTGAATCTTCTCTGTTTTTCTTTCGTTAATTAAATATTCAACATTGTAGCATCCTCATTTCTCACTTGTTTGAACTGGATCAGCTGCCATTCTCAGAACATTACAATGCACCAATTCCTTGTAATCACATTGCTGCCTTGAGGATGTATTTAAGCACGTCGCTGGGAATAGAAGCAGTGTAGCTCTATCCACATGCATTGTATATCCCCAAATTTCAGGACTATTTTCTTTTTTCTTTTGTTCACCTCCACCCCATCCCTGGCTTTTTGTATAAGCCTCCCATGCACCCAAACCTCATGCAATGTATTTTGCCCTTCATCTCTAGTGAGGTGCCAGAATAGCATGATTGTCTAACAGTGTATTTTTGTCTATCGGTTTGTAACTCTTACCATTGATATAAAAGGTAACACAGTCTAATAAAGATCAGTGACTTACTAAAGCTCTAGTATATGCATCTTTCAGCCTCTCATTTAGTTAATGGGATTTTAAAAACTTAATTGTTGCTTAATCTTGAACTGAATTATTTTCACTCTAATGAAGATCAGGAATAGTTCACTTGACATGAATTGTAATACATCACATTAGCTGGTGTGTATGAAGAGAAAATCAGGCTCTGTCAGTGCAGTGTGACTGTGGAACTATTTGTCTCACATGGTTTAACAAATATTTGCATTTTCCAGTTTTGTTGCATTAAAGCATCTTCTGAAGCAAATTTGAGGTATGCATGTGCAATGGCACTTCGGGTTCTTCTAACTTCAGCTAGTCATGTCTGATGAGATACTGAGAGAGTTTTAGAATTTCTTTACAAGATCGGTGATATTTGAGTAAGCAAGTTTTTCTCCATGAGTGGTGATCTAATGTGCCCTTTATGCTCCTTGTACACTCCTGCTCACCTGCCCCCTCTTGCTGTACTCTCGCCATGCAAGATGCAAACGATCTGTCAAGTCTGGAGCCATGTGCGTACCCTGGTCAGCCAGCAAAATGTCAAGCAAAATGTTGAATAGCTGAGTTGTGCCTATCTGACCTCAAGCGTGGGTGCTGATCTGATCAGCTGCTGGTTTTTCTCCTGGGAATTTAGTTACCTCTGAGATAAGAAACCAGCCTAGCACTCTTTCTGATTTTACTGAAATTTGCAAACGCATACCTACGTTACTAGGGGCAGAAAGGAGGGATAGCAGACAGATAAGTCATGTTCAAGTTATTAACAACAACAACAAAAAAACCCGAAACCAAACAAAAAACCCCAATGTTAGCATGTTTTCAGCAGTGGATTCTTATATTAAAGATATTTACTTCCTGTAGATCTTACTTTTCATGTAACAGTGAACTAGTTAATGCTTATATGCTTCCAACAAATGGAATTAAAATTGTGTAACATGCACTCGTTTTTGGCAACAATTCAAGAAAAATCCTTTTTGGCTTGGAAGGATTAAATTCCATTTTAGTTGCTTTAAAGTTTTTTTTTTTTCTGGCCATGCTGCTCAATATAGTTACAACCGTGAATCCCTGCATGGCCCTGGATTTGTTACAGAATTTACTAAAGCCAGCATGGATCCAGAATTAGAGTATTCTAGCCTACTTTACTAAATAAGTCTCAAAGGGCCTTTGCTGTTACAGTGTACTTAAGTACTATGAAAAAATTATTCAACACTCGGCAAGTTGGATCCTGTCTTACTCTGCCTAAGAAATGAAGACTGCCAAGATATTCTCGTAAATGCTTGTGAAGAACAGGTAGAGCATTGATGTTCTTTCTTGTCCTCAAGTTTGTAGATAAATGAGAAAAATCCATACTTTAAAAGTTGTTCAGTCTGTCTTTACTTATTATTTATTTTAAAATTGTGATGTGCAAGAACCAGTAAGGAAATAACTAGAAGAACAGTCACTAAGTTTTATCGGAAATAACGCTTATAGAGCCATGGTGCTTATCTGCCTGTTCATCTGTCTGTCCAGTCCTCTTCTCCAAATAACTTCTGCATTTCCTGATCATCTCAGAGCTACTTACATTCCTAAAAGTTTTGTGAACATCAGTGACCATTTAGAAGAGGAGGATCCAAAGTAAGGTCCCAGGTGAAGGAAAGGCAGGCAAGGCTGAGCTCTAATACACACTCTGCTTGGCGGCAGCTGCCAGCTAATCAACGCATATATAATTTGTTAATAACTACGGTGTATGCTGTCTCTGGCCTGGGGAGAGTGTCTTAGAGGACGTAGTTTCATTATTTCCATTATTCATGGAACATCTTGTAATGCTAAATGATATACAAGCAGTGGGAAGATGGAAAACTCATCTCTGTTTGATCATCGACTGCAGAAACCTCCAGGGACTAATGAGTATAATATTGCTTCATGCTATCGCCTAGGCCCAATGACAAACAGAAAGTCCACCGCTAGATGCAGATGAGAAATCATCCATCTGTACTCTGACTGCCTTTGATCTGACATTACAATTAAGTAATTGCAAAGGGTGAGCGGTGTATGTGTGCATGCACGTGCACATGCATACGTGGATATTTTAGCTCTAGTACTTGTTTCCCTGATTTATAATCCACATGAAAATTGAGAGGATGTCTTACTTCCATTAGTAATGTTATCATTGCTGTTATATTCTGAACAAGTGCACTGTTTGTAGTGATATGAAATCTTTCCCATGTGACGCTCCTGTTTAAATATCCTCCTTTTGTTTGAAATAAAAGACACTTTAAGTTTCATTTTTCTTTTACTTCTGCCTCCTTCAGATGTTAAAGAATAAGGTATCCTATTAATTCTGCTTGTAGGAATTCATTTTGCTCTCATAGGACCGTAAGTGCATCTTAAACTGTGCATGTGTTGGGGGGTATCCGCCTTTGTTCTCTTTGTCACTGTGTGCCAAACTGTTTTACTACCAGAAAACGAAACATTATGCCTACAATATTTTTATCACACTGTCTAAAAGACCAGCCAGGAAACTAGTGCGTCAGGAAGAAACAAGATCAGAATAAGGGCCTGTTCTTTTACAGCAGCAATGTGCTGCTATCCAACACCTTTTAGGTCTGGTTTCCAGCTCTCCTACCACTTCTGCTTCTGTTGAAAGATGACTTAGGGAACAAACCCGTATGGTCAGGTCTGGATGATCAAAGCAGGAGAAAATCAAAGAAAAAGCAATGAGGACGTGAGTTTAAAAGAAAAGGACGGAAAGGGGGAGGTGTGGATAATGAGTTTCTTAACCTCATCTGCAAGCCCCCGTTTCAAATTTCTTTATACTGAACAGTCAAAGTGGTCTATCAGCAATATGTGGCTTTTACTGGAACAGTCTCTAGTGAGCTAGGATGTCTCTCAGAAGTTAGGAGAAGTGTCCTTGTTCTTTTGACAAATTTAGGATCAGATTTCTGTAGTGACCACTTACTGCACCTGCAGATTTCTGGATGCATGCAGGCTCCTAGAGTCACTGGGTGTGTTGCCAGTGGAGTCTGGTCAGAGACTGATCTTCCACTCATGCAGGTATTTCTTCTCAAAAAGCAACTGTGCAACAAATAAAAGGCATTTTCAGATGCTTCTATCTCTTTATGTGGCTTGCTCTCCATTCATCTTTTGGTGCCTCATGCTTAATAGCCTCACTAATAAAAAAAGAAAATCAATTTCACTTCACTAGATTTCCCAGAGAGATAGCAGAAGTATGGGTGGTGGTTTTGGTGGAGTTTTTATTCTTGAAGCTTTGTTATAAAAGAACTCCAGGCCTTACTGAATGCCACACCGAATACTTGTGACTGGGGATCAAGGGCCATGCTGCGAGGTCCTTCTTCCACTGACCCTCTGGTGCACACATTTCATTTGAGTTCAGCACATTTAGCATCTGCTAAATAGTCTGTCAGAAACATGCATATTTCCCCAAGAAGTGTTCTTGCTTGGTACTATAAGCTGTCATAAAATTATAGCTAAAGCAATGGTGTTTATCGTGTTCTGTTACTCAATACATTGCACTACATAGGAGTTAAAACTAACCGGGGATGTGAGGGATGGGAAGAAGGTTCTTTCTCTGTCTTCCGTCCACCCTTTCCTTGTTTAGTCACAATATTATAAATGTACATCCGTTCTGTTTGATCTTTACTGAAGTCTTGGGATGCAAGATTCTAGGTTTTACAGTTCAGTGATCTGCTTTTGTTCTGCACAGTGTCTGTGTTAAAAGCCTAGATCCTATAAAATGTGGTACAGGAATCATCACGTGGGGGACTGCCATCGTAGAGCAGAATAGCGCTTTCCATCCGTCCGTGCTTACAGGGTGTTCCTGGGAGCCTGTGTCCGCATAAAAACAATTCTGTCCTCTCTTCAGCTCTTGAAACAGAACATTTTGGTAGCCTCACAGTATATTATAAAGAGGTTTTACAGATAAAAGCTCCATCCATCACAACTGAAAACACTTTACAATTTATTAGACAGATAGTGCAATGTGACATATAGCTCATCAGAAAACAGAGTGACTAATTTCCGTTGAAAATTTACATGTGAATACAAGATTCTAGTCTTGATTACTTCCCATTCATTGTTTAGTGGATGCTATTGCTGCCACAAAGACCTTACAATTAAATTTTTAAACCTAGGACCTAGGAATCAGATATATGTTTGGGACAGATCTAATCCAGAATCTGTAGAAATTGATTTCATGTGATGGAAGGGTAAGGAAAAATTGCAAACCTATGCTTAAGTGTTTTATTTGTCTTCCTTACTGTATGTATTTACTGCCAGCTACCGCTTAGGGTTAAATACTTGCCCAAGGCTTTACAGTTTGCCAGCAGAATAGGTTACAAATGAAATTACTTGTAAGACGTGTTCTTTATATGGGGCTGTATTATTTGAGTGGCACAGCCCTTCTCACCTTGAAGTTCTAAAACTCAGAGATTTTTACTTATACCCACTTTTAATTCATGGTCATGTTAAGCAATAATACAGGCTACGTATAACAACAACAATCTACTTAGATTTTTTTTTTTTCTCTTCTCCTCCTTGCAGCGCTCCAGGATGTTGGATTTTCTGTAAGATGATGTATTAGTTAGAATTTAAGTTCAAGGTTCGCATCTGCTCAGAATAATATTCCTGGACTATTGCCTATTAATTATTCTCTCACAATAGCTTTGCAAGCAAGTATCATGGGTCAGGATGATTTACACTTCCTTGAAATTAATCTAATTAATAGATAATTTTACTATTGTACTTTCTAAAAAGATGATAAAGTTCAACAATAATGGACTCTACTATGGATTTTTCTATCTATTAATATCATTATAGATCAAATTTGGCGATCAAATTAAATCATAGATGGGTATTAAAAACCTTTGATGAAATGGTAATTTTTTTTTAATTTCATTCCAGTACTGTTGTAATTGTGCTGCATAGGAGGAGAGAATAAAATGAATCAAACGTAATTTATTCATTACTAGACAATAGCATAATTAAAAAAATCAAATTTTGATTTCTTAGTGATGCGATTACCTTACCTGGTTTGAATCTTAGATAGTTTGAGTAACTGACAAGTTTTGAACAGCTTTGCATTTTGATCAGATAGTTTTTGAATTTGTGCCTTAGCAGAATATTATTGTATCATTTCTTTCCCTCTGATGCAGTTTTTAATGGGCTTTTAGTTCAGCTTATTGACTTTGTTGATTCTTAAGAGCAGCTTTTTTTGCACTTATATTGGGTTTACAAAGTGGTTAAAACAAGAGCAAACCATTTACCCCTATATAATAGAATAACAGCATTTCACCTTAGTCAGCAGTGTAGCCTGCTGTGGCATGCTTTTGCTGCAGGTGGTGAAGGGTGCCTTTTAAGGTCTTTAGTTTTTTGGTGGTGCAGAGGAGATTCTCTAGCTGAGTTTGTGTACCAGGACAGGTTGTTTAATTGCTGTATGGTTTTTTTGCTGCATGGTTGATTTGTCAAAACCTCTCTGATTCTCCTTTCTCCTAGGTCTCTGTGCAGTAAAATAGTCCAGTAATTTATCCATGATTTTTCTATTTGTAAATATCATGCAGGCAATCTATCCTGCGGTCAGGGAAGACAGAGGAAACGCTGAGATTTTTAACCAATGCAGAGCTTTCCTATAGATTTCAGTAGTGTTTGGATCACCAAAGGGAAATACTTTGGGTGTAAGAGAGGAAGCTACATTACTTCTCCATTTCTGTGAATATTGAATAACAAGAAGAAGAGACAAAAGTGAAAGATGAGCAGCAAATGTCTTTCTGTACTTATTGTTATTTAAACTCATTTTATCATCCCCAGTTTTATGATGTCACAAAATTTCTTTTTCCTTTTACTTTAAAGGGACGTGTCAGCTGCTGTCTCTTTGAGGTGACAGTATGAGGCTTTTAGGAGATGACAGCTCTGGTGCTCAATAAAAAAAGGCAGAAGGATGAAATAAAATGTGCATAACCCTGAAGTTTACTTCATCTTCTCATGCTTTGTACACTTTTACCATTCAGTAGACAACATATGCCTTGGTAAAATCTTGGTCAAAATTTGAGAGGCTAAATCATATAGTGTGAAAACTCCTCTTAACTCTGCTTAAAAGCATAGTGAATAGCCTTATGTAAAGTGACCTGACTGTGGTAGGTTTCCTGTTATGGTACAGCCTGTGCACAATGCGTTTCCTTGAGATACTTCCTAAGTAATGTGAGTTAACGCTGGCCATTGCAAACTGTTTCTGAAGTAGTGTCTAAAGACTTAAAAATAGATTGAGATGAGACCCATTTCTGTAACGTGTCTGTCAGAAAGGGGAGAGCGCTTTCCAAAAATCTGACCCTAAACCCAACAGCTCCTGTTCTCGCTGCTGCGGTTTCTTCTGTCCTGCCTGGCATTACTGAGACCTGAGCTTTTCTGAAAGTCATTTTGTAAAAGCTTTCTGGAGGTCGTTTGGCTCCTACAGTTACTACCAAAGCTATAGTTACAGAAGACGCCAGAGATGTTCTGCAATGTAAGAAAAAACCAGAAAATATTATCAATTAGACAAGCCCTAGAAAAACAAAGGAATCAAGCAGCCACTGTGCTTGATATACTGGCAGCTCATCAGCTGGAAACAAATGATATAGGACTCATTATGGGTATGCCCATCACTCACAAAATGATCAGAAATCTAAATAAAATTGAACCATGAAATACCTTAATTCAGGGAAGCTTTATAGCTGATACACGCACACTAGTGAGATCCCTTTTGAGAGACCGAGTGCAATACCTACAGTCAAGGAAGATGACCCGAAAGCAGAAGAACAGGGGTCGAGAAGCTAGTGTATCAGGAGAATGGAGGACCTGCTTATTGCAAGATACAAGAAGAATTTCACAGAATCACAGAATCACAGAATCATATAGGTTGGAAAAGACCTTTAAGATCATCGAGTCCAACCATAAACCTAACACTGCCAAAACCACCACTACACCATGTCTCCAAGTACCTCATCCAAACGTCCTTTAAATACCTCCAGGGATGGCGACTCAACCACTTCCCTGGGCAGCCTGTTCCAATGCTTGATAACCCTCTCGGTGAAGAAAAATTTCCTAATATCCAGTCTAAACCTCCCCTGTTCAGTTAGCTTGCTAAAATTTGGTTCAGTTAGCTTGCTAAAACTGGTTGAGAGGAGATACATGAAAGGTAAATTTGTGAGAATGGATAGGACTAATTAGATACGTTAATTGCAGTCTGTTGTTTAGAAAACTGCTTCTAGTCTACTGGCCTTTTATTTAGATTAATACTTTCTAGGCAAATACATTATGAAAAGGTGGTGCCCCCAGTAATCCCCCAAAGCACGTTCTTTCCCTATAGTGTTATATACTTCCAGCTGCGTACTTCTTGCCATAGAGGGCACTTTGCGGGGCCTAAGTGGAACAGTACTTTCTTTCTCTTAATACAGCACCTTTCTTCTTACTACAGCACCAATCAAAACATCTGGATCTCATTAACAAAGGCTGAAAAATATTAACAGGGCTGAAATACAGCAGCCCATGACCATTACAGCAACCACAGGAGTGGTATCATAACAGAAAAACAAAAAGCGAAACAACTACAAGAAAAAGGGGCACATGTACTCGTCTGCAGAGGGAAAGTGACTCTGTTTCCAGAAAGAGAAAGGATATTTAGTATGACAAAAAGAAGAATTAATATGAGATGAAAGATGACGTTCTGAGAGGGAATTTAGGATGAAATTAGTCAGCGAGACAGAGGAGTATATATAAATGAAGAGTAGTTAAGTATAAGATTCTTAAAAACAATTCTGAAAGGAGAAGCTGGCAGGATGGTTTAAGACTTAAATGGGAAGCTGGGGCATAACTGCAGAAAAACTAGGGGATTAAAGAATTAAAGGTGGTGATTCCTTAAGGTCAATAAAAGAGAAGAATTTGAAAACAGCATTGTTGGGCAGCAAGAAGTTGCTGAAGCAGAGGCAGTATCCAGCACAGCAAAAAGGGGAGTACTGTGTGACTTTTTGGAGGATTAGAGTATCTAAGAATGGTCAGAGGGTATAAAATTAGATGTTGTGGCACTCAATGAGTAATAAACTTTCAGGCAGGAGGAAATGGAGTAAGACCAGCTGAAACTTGACTGGTGACATTTGTGGTGAATGCTGAATAACTCAGAATGAGAAATTGAAAATATTAGGATTTAATGTCTTCAACATTAACATCTGAATTTGGATCTTCTAGCCAAAAAAGTTGCTGGAGTCCCAACAGACCTTGGGTTTAAACTGATTAAATCTGTTTTCTAGCACTGTGGAGCTATTTACATGTGCAGAAGCAAGGGAATTGCAGAGAAATATTCTGATTGCTCACATACTCTGTTTCTAATTTAACAAAACAAAGTATAAAAAAAGAGATCTAATGAAAAAGGAAGGGCATCATTAATTTTGGCATCTAAAATCAAATGAAAAATGATCAGCTGGTTAGTGACGTGCATTTTGTTCTTTGAACTTCTTCAGTAATGTGTGAATGTCACATTATATAACACTTATAATGAATAAACCTGGAAATGAAGTAAGTTAGGATGGATCTTTGTGTTCCTCCCCTGACTAGTGGACAACTTCTCCGTTAATCTATATAGCAGTGTTAAATTAAACAAACAGCATTATTTGAGATTTATGGCTAAAAGACTTGGAGGTTCACTGAGAAAATCTTCTGCTGCTTTTTTCAGAGCACTGGCATAATTTTTGTGACTTGTAGTGATTGGAACAGATCATAAACTCTCATAACTTGTAATGACTGTACAAAATACTACAAACCCAAATACTCTGGCAGAGAATGTGGGCACCGTGAAAGGTGTTGGTCACATGTGGCTACAGGACAGTGGGGTACTCTGTCCTATCCAGATTCATTCTTTTATTGGTAACTGCTGTTTAAGCAGCACAGGGGTAAAACTAGAGGTAAAAACTGGTAACTATTACCTAAAAATGAAGACCTTTGAGGAAAATAATGGAAAATAATGAAAACAGACAAAACAGTAAGCGTAACGTTAAACGTAAGAGTAACATTATTGCATTCACTATACATGCTTTTTGCATGTCATGGATCCTAGATGCTCCAACGTTAAAAATAATGCTTCTTTTCTAGAAATAACTGAGTATGATTCTGGTTCTAAATGAATGTTAGGAAAACTCAGCTTTGCCTAGTACTTCCAAAGGGTCTTGGGGCACGTTATTTAATCTCACTGGTGTCTCTGGCAGCTTCCCTGACAGAAAGGAAAACACCATTTTGTAACCTCTGGGACATCGCAATGAGTTCATGAAGGCCTGAGTGGCCTTATTCTACTGCTTTAGACCAGAGTGGTGTTAAAGAGAATTCAAAATAAATAGCCTCTGGGCTGTTAGTGTGTGGGAGACATTTATATCCTACAGAAAGCTTGTGGGCAGAATCTGCTTCCTGGATCAGCAGCAAAACTGAAGATGAGAATTTGTTTTTCATATCCAGGTCAAGGCTTGCACAGTTGGCAATTAAGGAAGTTTCCTTATGGCTGTAAGCTACAAAGATGCAGCATTCGGTCCCACAGACCTCAACAAGAGCGTTCAGGAGCTGGGTTTGGTGACACCAGACTTGACTGAAGTGGGAGTTGAGGGATCCTGAGTTTGTAAATTGAGTAACTGATATGCAAAGGCACGGGGAAGGAATAAAAATAAAATTTTATAATGACGTTTTTCTTACTATTCCTTTTCAAATTTAATGTGCTTCTGGCTTTCTCTTGCTCTCCTTTAAATCAGAGGTATCTTTAAATGGAGGAGGAGCAGGATTCAACGGTTGCTTTTGTTCAGTGCAAGTAGCTAGATATGCTGTCGTAGAACCGAGTACCCAGACAGTAGATTATGTCTTTGACTAAAATACTTGGTGAAAATACTTGTTTCTAGTTGGGTCAAGCTTTGCTGTTGTTTGAAAACAATATGCCCTTCTGGATGTTAGGGTACTTTAACAGGCAATGAAAATGAGGAACAGAGTAGTGGTGACTTGCCCAAGGTGAGGCAGCAGCACAAGAGCCGTCTGTGTCCAGCCCATAGTAGAGGTGCGTCCTTTGTATCGGGAGCCCATCTTGTCTCCTAGAGAACAGTCCACAGACTGTATGAGGCAGTGTTGCCACTGTAATTTTCATTTACGACCATACAAAAATTAAGCTCAATTTGAATGTTGTGGGGTTTTTTACTCCTTTTGTTTGTTTCTTGCATGCAAATAAGTAAAACGTGCATGAAGGGAACAGGGGTTTGGAATAATTTCTGACACATGACAGTCCCTCTACATTTCATGGACTAAAGGATGGAAAACTGTGCTAGGTGCACATTTGTGTCACAGTTCTTCCATCAAAATGTTCTGGATCAGCTCCGGTAAGGTGGCTATGAGTGGTTTCCTTTAAGTTTAAGAAAGCCACAAATAGGACATATTTGCCTTTTCACATCTAGCACTTTTAGTTTTTAATATAGATTCATGTCCAAATGTATTTTTATCCAAGCTTTATTAGACAGAGATTGATAATCTTCTGTATGAATTATCCATAGGGTTTTCGTTGTGCATGTGATAGTTCAATGATGCATTTTCATATGAAACACATAAAGCCTTTTTAAGCAAAAATAAAAGCACAGAAAATCAAAATCAGTTCAATTACACTTGCAGATTAAAATTAAAATGTAATATATATGTATTGTATCAAAATGCCAACTCTATGAATTTTTGATCTGCTTTAAAAATGTAAATCTTAGATTTGATTAGATTAGCTCTGGAGTAATCTACACTGAATAAATCTGTCTTCCTTTCATGTGATTTGTCAGTGTTTATAGTAGGTTTGTACAGACAGCTTTCACCATTATTTTCTAGGCAATAAAAGCAGCCATGCAGAAAAGCCACCCATAAATGTCAGAAAACAGAGATATTTTGTTGCATTCCAAGGGCTTTGAAGGTCAAGTTCAATTCAGTTAGCTCACCCAGTGTGAGAGGAGTGTGATATGATGATAGAATGTGTGTTTGGGTAGGATATATATGTTACCGTCCCTGTACTATTCTATCAGGATAACAGATCAGTGAGAGATTAAACTTTATTGCTTGGAAGAATTTCTTTCGGAAAACTATCAATTTTTATGATTTCCTCTAGCTCCTATTGAGATGTTCTGCAGAAATAATGAATCCAAAGAATTTATAGCTTTTAGCACAATGGCGATTGGCTCCTGATTGTGGCTTTTGGGTGCTATTCCACTGCAGGTATACCATTCAACCGCCTGTATTCACAAAATAGGTCTCAGATCATGGATTTTATTGTAAATGTGAAATTGTATTTTGCTTCCTTCTGATGAAAACTAGTTCACATAAAATTATTCTCCTAATTCCTAGAAGTGAGAGGTCAGCACAAAAGGCAAGGATTGTCCACTGTGGATTTGTCAGAACAGCCAAGGAGTCTGTTCTGCAGTGTCCCACCATGCCCTGCCACAAGTTCAGTGCTTTGTGGACACTTTTTTTTTTTTCCTCTCTTTTGTAAAGAGAAGACATGATCAATAAAGCTCATAATTAAATTGAGGCCACTGCCTTGATCAGAGCTTTTATTGAGTTTCAGTGCCCTGATTTAAGGAGCTCCCTAGTCAACTGAGGGATGTCATCAACTTCTTGAGCAGTATGTGAGCAGTCATTATGTTCTGTAACGATAATGCTGCATATTCTTTGCTATCTGGAGAGTCTCCCTTGTGGCAACTTCTGATAACCTCTTGCTCCTGTTATCCAAGGATGAATAATGAACAGACTCCTACGTGTAGAAGGAATACAATTGTACTCAACAGGCAAGAAATTTTGTTTAAGTTCCTGCTGGTTTGCAACATTTTCCTGTGATTGTATCAGTAGAAGCGGGTAAAGTGGGGTCAGATTATGCCAGTACTTGAAAGGAAAGTCTCTGCCAAAAATGTACAGGCCGTTTGCCCCTCTGTGTCGGTACAGACGCTGCATTGCTCAGTGCGACCCCTCCTACAAATGAGATGGAAAATGTAGGCCTGCCTTCTCTTTTTCATTTGGATCATGATATTGTTGGGTCTGCTGCTATGAGCGTACAGTGTTTAACACAGTTGATCTGCATCCTAGATGGAAAGCTCTGTGCTGTAATGCTGTGATAATCATATGATTGTTAATGTATAGTATAAAAAGCGCCTTGCTGAGTTCTGCATACCTTCGTCCAAAAACAACCGCCTAAAAAACCCACCCTAGAAATGAATTCAATGTATATCCTACAGACGGCATGTTGCTCTTGCACTGGAGAATGAACCCTAATGCGACCATCCCAGCAAATGCCACATCTTTCACGCGCCTCCATTTGTTCAAAAGTTTGCTGTCCTGAAGGGTTGTCTGCCACAGAAATAGTTTAACTTCTACATCTAAATCGTGGCTTTGAAGATCTCTTCAGAGATGACACTGCCATGCTGGTGTCTAGCTTCTTTATCAGTCCTTTTTTTTTTTTTTTCCCCAAAGCCTCTTTTTCTAAACTTCCAATAGAGAAAGCATAAAGAAAAGTACAAGAATTAAGCGGGGAAAGCAAAGTGTATTTTCCTCACTAAAAGTAGTATGTTCCCAGCTATATGGCAGCAAATTTAAAATTCCCATTACGAAATAGCTGGTCTCAGCCTAGGCTTCTCTGTAATTAGGTCTTGCTTTTTATCGGCTATAAATGATTATGCCTACTGAAATGTTACTCCATGTGCCAGAAGCAGACAACGCTTGGAGGCACTGAATATTACATTTTACTTTTCTGATGACATATGTGGCAACTATGTATGGATGATGTAGGCTAGAGCAGGTTTATCCAAAGAAAACAGGGAGATTTCTGTGTCTGATGAAGGGAAAGGGGCTTGCCAAAACAATTTAGAGCCCGGCTTACTGTATTTATGTAAAAGGCCGTCCATGGAAGCTGCTCTTGCCTCTTGCCACCCCAGGACAACATGGCTACAGCTGTGCTGGAGAGTGTCTTGCTCAAATGCAAAAAAAAGAAAAAAAAAAAAAAGAAAGAAACTGCACGACTCAAAGAACAAAAGACCTCCTGCAGGCTGGCTGAAGAGCATCATCTCTGCTTAAGAATAGCTTCTTTCTAATTCACAGTGGTCCTTTTTTTTGGGAAGACCAGTTTGAAAAAACTTGTCTTTCCGCTCTCTGAATTTGGACCTTTGCCTGGTGGCTGTGAAGGAGGTCTCTACCCCTTATATTCAGTACTTGTATCTTCTTACGTTTCAGAGCAGAGCCAACCATTCAGCCAGACCTTGAAAGAGCCCATATGCCTCCTCACACTAAACAGTGTTTGCATCCCTGCCACTGGAACAAGACATTAATCTGCATTGTGTTAGGGTGCACTGGCTGTCTGCGAGTGCCTAACACAAGACTAAAATGAATAATGACCTGCTTCTGTTTTCCTTTTCATGCTTCTGAATAGCAGGTGCACTGCATACACGGTGGCAGAGACAGCATCCAGAGCAACTTTCCAAAAGTGCTGACCTCCCAAAGAACAGTATGGGATGAAGCTGGTGTGAAGGGCCAGAGCCAGAGTCCTGCCAAGTGACAGACTGGGCAAGATCTCTTTTGTCTTCCAGTGTTATCTGGCCTTTAGAAGGAAACCGAGGCACGGTGCCAATTTTTGTTAGCTTCAGGTCCAGCATGGCAGTCAAGGATCTTTACAGGGGAAAATTCAGTGGAGGAAGGTTTGGTCTTGTCCAGACGGTGGTGGGCAATTACATTTCACTTGTGTGAATTTCTGGGTATGCAGGTTTTTGCTCTGTAGCATAAACTTTCCCCTGCAGGTAGAAGTGAGCTGCAGGCAAGTGAAGGTTTCCAGCAAAAGGAATTTTCTTCACAGATGTGCAGCCTGAGAGTACTGAGAATATGGGGTTGTTACAACATTTTATTTACTTTCATTTCTTCTGCCCCTGGGCTGCTGTCATATGTTTAATTTTATTTGTTTGATTTTTTTTTTTCCCCTTATCTAGAAGTTAGTACTTCCGGAGGTTACATCCCACTGTGGTGTTTGCTAAACATATAGGTATGTGATTAACATCCATTCCTCCTGCTGCATACCAAACGCACTGATGATTTTACTGCTAGGAGCAGAAATTGAATTTATCTCACTTTCACTTTAGAAGCCATCACATTCCCTTTCCTGTGCTTTTTTGAAACAAGAAATTGAGTATTTCTGATATTTCATATAAAATAACAAAGAAATGCAATAGGCTTTTAATAATGACATCTTTTGTCATATATAGAGATCTGCAGACCAGAGGTTTGCTGGTATTTTATTGTTTTCTAAGAATCTTTCTTGATGCATCTGCGGGGCTTTTTGTTGTTGCTTTTCTTCTCGTTTATGCATTTTTGAGTCTATTTCTGGTTGAAAGAATCAACTTTTTGAAAGGGATTTTTCATGAAAATGTTGGCAGCTATAGGGTGTCTTTCAGAATGCTTGTGAAAACTGCTCAATTAGGGATTCATTCTTACAATGTGCCTATCATGAATCTTTATATATTTCTATAGAGGAGAGGGAGAGGTCATCTATGTGAGGTATATCTGGCAGGGTAAGAGTTAATACTCGCATATGGGTGGTTTTTTCTTTGAACTTTTTCTCAGCAGGTGAAAAATAGCTACAATCAGGTGGTACTTCAATAAGTAGTAACAACCAACTGCCAGGTTGAAAGATCACAAATTCTGGTACCAGCAGTTCTATTATAGGGAAGCGTACGTCAGCCTGTGTGTGTGTCTGAAAGCTTGCCAAGCTATTGATAAGAAGAGCTGGGCAATAATCCAGAGTAAAAAAAAAAAAGGCACCATTTGAGAGCCGTACTGCAGAGGCTTTTTTTCCTTTTTAATACTACTGTATCATGCAGAGCCTACGTTAGTATTTATATAATATGCATCTACAGTTACTGATGAAGTTCACCCTAGTTGTGAAGGACATCGATGAATCAATAACAGCAGTTTTAGATTAAATATTCTTAACAGATCTTACAGAATGAAAAGTCAACAATGTTATTTAAAGTGTGCTTCTCTGCCATGGGCATTTTAATGGGCTAGATCTTTTAAGCTACTGGACAGCTTTCAGTTAGAGTATAAAATGAAGTAGCAGACTGGCCAAAGGCATGCCTTGCTCAGAAGTTTAGGTTGCCTTGGTGGTACTGTGACTTTGTGGTTTGTGAAGTTTGGAGCTGTGCTAATGATGTGTTTGTGCCTTCTTGGGAGTAGAGGCTGTTTGCACAGGGAACCCTCGGCCAGAAGACGACTGCTGAAGGAAATACAAATTCAGCTTTGAGTAAGCAGGAAAGGAGTGGGAGAAACAATCATTATGGAATGTGGAGAACTTGAAGTGCTGGAAAGCCTGAAATCACTTTAAGGGATAAGAATATCTACAGACAAAAAATTTCTCCTTCTTACCAGGCTTTGAGTTTAGGGCAAGAGGGAATAGTGACACAGATTAATTCCTGAAACCTGGCAATGCTTTGCAATTTGAAGGGCTCCAAATCACTGGGACTTTTCAAATGTAGTAACTTCTTATGCATGATAGCATATGGGAGACCTTCAAAATACTTCAACAGTTGCTCCTTGAAACTTTGAAGTTCTTCACCTTACATAATTTCATATTATTACCCAAATATGTGTGCTGTTTCTGATGGGAATGCTGTATGTAATAAAGTTATGCAGTTACCTGAGACTAAATGTCAATAGCGATAATCCTCCTATATGTAAGCAGTGAAGGCTTTTAATGTAGACCGCTGGTGCTGCTGCTACATCAATTCTTTGGACAATACTGTGCTGATTCCTGTTTTTGTTCATTGCTCAGGTCTTACTCCAGTGAGCGTGAGCACTCTCTGCAGATTTTTGGCTTTAATGAAGGAGCTGTTTGAATATGTTTTATTTTGCTGTGAAAAACACTATGTCAAGCTGTTATGAACCCAGATACACCAGCATTTGTACAGGACTGTATTGTGAATCGTGGTGAAAACTGAATTATGTAACAAGTTTTCAACAAATGACAACAATAAAAGAGGTACAATGAGCTGTGTTCTTGAGAGCTCTTCAGCTGCCTTAGCTATAAAAAAGGCCAGAGCTCCTACAGAGGAGGCATGCAAGAAGTGATGTGTCTTCTATTCATGCCTTCTCAAACATCATAAGCTATGAACACAGTCCTGATTCAGGGTATGTTCTTAGAAGAAATACTTTCTAGGCCATACAGAAGAAGGCTAAAAGTCATATGTTTCTTTCATTGTATCTCTTCTATCTATTTTTATGAATGCTGCATTTCTTGCCTTGCTTCTCCATCACCGAACTTTATTTCTGCTCTCACTCCTCAGGTTTCCTGGCTGCTTACATTCCAGTTTAGCAAAGGTGCCCTTTTCCAGAAAAGAAAAATAAATTTGCTTTAATCTTAATTTTACTGGGTTTTGAACCCAAACCAGATCTTACTTGTGATATAACCCCTTGCCTGCTTTGTTCTCTTCTCCTGAGAGAGAAACATTGACAGCCATCACCTGTGGAGCCTTTGAACATATTCAGGTTAGCTTTCACTTCTGGAGGAGAAGAAAGTAAATCTGCAGCTACCGATTTTATGCAAGTGTTGTTTGACACATGTCTGTTTCTAAAAGGATCTTTGCTATATAGTCTTGCTCCCTCTTTGAAAACTTCTAGGACCCCTGCCTGAGTATCCCTACAGCAGCCCTGTTAAAGGGAGGTTCAGGACAAAAGAAGTAGCTGGAAGGCATATTTATTTCCAATACCAGTGAAATCAGTAAGGTATACTGAACTAGTGTGCTGAAAGAATTTCATTTTATGCTCTGTTGTAACAGAAAGCAGCATTCGAAGAAGATGCTCAAGACTATAAAAGAAAAAATTAAATAAAACTATTTTTTACATATAGTGGTCTACAAAGTGAAACAAATTCAATAAGTGTAGCTATTATTGTTTTCAGTTGGTATTATACTTGAGTAAAAAACCTGAAACCCTGCATCAGTCCTATAATAAAAGTAGTATAATGTGCAGAGATATTAAAAAAGTGATTGAGTTATTCAGTATGCTCGTAAAGGCAGGTATTGTGAAACTAATACAATATTACTGCATATTGTGTCATCTAAGAGACTCAAAGCCGTCGTGTAAGTCTTTACCTTTGATTTGTCCTTCCAAGTGCAGTGTTATCATGTATCCATGAAAGTAACAGAAAAAATTAATACTGTAAAAAAATCAATTTCTGAAAAAAGGTTTGTTTTCAGTTACTGTTTGGGGCATGGAACTTTACTGATTCCAAGGGTTCTTTACTAGAGTCTTCCATAATACCATATTCAACTTTGGCACTTAAGAAATTCAGGCAGTTAGTTATAATAGGAACAATAAACCTGAGAAACAACATAGTTCTACAATACAAGTTTAGGAGTAGCTTCTGATGATTTCTTTGTGATCTTAGGAAAGTTGCTTTCAGCCTCAGTTTATGCATCTGTGAAATGGATTTTTACTGTTAATCTCACTAGGATGGGGTTTTATTACTGCTTGTAAAGTGGTTTGATAGTCTCTGCCATATAATACATTCTAAGTGGCAGGGTGTTGCCCTTGGGCTAGAAAGTAGAATAAAAATACTTAGTACATACCTCAGTAAAATTTACAACTTATGAAATTCTCTTCTTATGCTGAAAATATTTCCTTTCTTCCTGCTAGACAACTGTATACAACACAAAAAATGTTTGTGTCTTATTATTCTATCAGGCATTATTGAACTATAAAAAATGGTCTTGTCATCTCGCACTTCTTAACAGATTACAAAAGAAAAATGGCTAAAATTTGTTCAGACTGTCAAGTTCTTGCCAAACTGAAGCTAATGAATCAGCCTGGCACTGGTAAATACCAAAAACAGATGATATGAACGTTATAAATAGTGTTAGGGACCAAGTTGCCAAATATATATATACACACCCCTATAAAAGTATTGTTGTTATTGTTTTATTTCCATGAAGTTTTTTGTGAAGTCCTAACCAGCATAGTAGTATGACATTCCTGGTTTTATTTCAATTCTTATTTTAACAATGTAAATATAAATGGAAGCCTTAGAAGAGTGAATCATGCCTACTGCTTATTGATTTTGATATACACACTAGACAGAATGAGCCTGGTGTCTGAGAAATAACTGAAACTGGGATTGTATTATTGTGGGGATTGAGTGAAAAGAGTTGAGAAGAAACTGTTTAGTTTTAGTGTGTTCTTTCTGCCCAGTGGGGTCCCGGGTATTGCACTACCTGTACTCTGATCTGAAATATGTCCACTTTTATCTCTCTCTCTCTCTTTTTTTTTTTTTTAACTGTGAATGAGCAGCTACTTAGACTTAGTGTCATTAACAAATAGTAAACTCCATCACTCTTCTGCTATAGGATCCTGTATTCATAAGTATGGTAATTTTCTTCTTGCAACTGTCATCTAGACTAGGCATGTACTATAGTAAACTAAATAAAATGTAACAAAAGCTAATATGCCATGCAAGTCGTCCAGCTAAGAAACTGTCTAAAATATGTCTTATTGTTTACTCCTCACTGAATATCTATAAAAAAATGTTTATAACTGAATATACATTTTTTAATTTAAATGTCAGCAACATAAAAATATCTACATTAAATTAGCTGGGAAAATGTAAAGATTGATTGAGATTTATACAGGGGATGTTTCCATGTTAGAGAAACATTTCTTTTGTTAAGAGACTATTTGCATTGATGAGAACTGAAAAATAAGAAGGAATAAGATTTGTTTCTGTGCAGAATTGCTAATTAATGTTAGTTTAGCTCTCCCAAATGGTAGAATGTGTAAGCATTTAAAATGTTGATAGAGACAAATTTTGAGACAAATTGGAGTCTGGTATTCATCCCTGTATATAGTTTCATACTTCTCTGTTAAATCCTAATGTCACATAGAATTTCTGGAGTCTCCAGTGCTAAATTTTAAGTTTTATCACAGGAAAGATAACAAACCCCATTTATCTGCAGAAAGGGAGATTTTACAAGAAGCACTTACTGACAAATAGTGCCTGTATTTTTTTTTTTTTTTCTTGAGCAGGTAAAGGAGGGAGGAACTTAAGGGGAACAAATTACTTTTAGAGGTGCCCTTTAGAATACTCTTGGCCACTGAGCAGACTGCTTTACTTGATGCTTAAGAAGGCTGAAATTATGATAAGTAGGTGCCTTGTTGTTTTTCAATATTTTTACAGTGAAATTTATGGAGCCACTGAAATTCTAATTTGCAATAGTCTTTCCCTCAGAGAATGCATATTGTTGGATCTCATGCCTTTAACAAAAATTACAGGGGAACTGAATCCTTAACACAAGCTTCCTTTGTACAAGTTGATAAGTAGGCATTGTGTTTGCATATGGCTAGATTTTTTTTTTCCAAAGCAATTAGAACAGATGCCTTGATTCCTTTCTGTTGTAAAAATTCCTTTCTCTCATTGCACTGTTCTAGTTAGTGCAGGTTCTTTCTGGCTAAGCAACACACACAGAAAAATCTTTGCTGTTTTCTTTTTCAAACAGTATTTTCTTACATAAGAAAATGAAAGAAGGCCCCACTTTTTTCTTTCCTATAATACAGTGTATTTAAAGAGAAGGAATATAAAAATCAGATGGCATCCTAATGAAGGCCAAGAAATCTAGCTACACAGTCTGAATTCTTCTCGGGGCAGAGGCTCTTTAGAACAGCTCCCTGTGAGAAGCACACAAAGCTGATTGCAATGTTTTCAAGTTCAGAACATACCTGCACAAAATAAACAAGTAAAAAATAGTATTCAACAAACCAGGAAGACAGAATAGGGGGAAACCAGGTAGTGGCATCATACAGGGCAGGATCGCTGCTTTCTGCTGTGCAGGTTTTGATTGAAGCATGCTCATGTAGTGGAAAGAGTCTCTAGATTCCCCTTTAAATATTTGCAATGTTTTAATTCTGATTTGCAATAAATAACGTGACTAATCCATGCTCCTTTTCATTGCTTTATGATTATCACTTGCACTGCACATCTTGGCTGCTCTTAACACTTACAAGGCCCTGATATATAGCTACACATTTCTGACTCCATCTGGTACAAAGAGAAGTGACACAGAAGTGCTCCCCAGCCAGTTTATTGCAATTTAATGTAAATCTGTTATAATGCAGCTGATGAAAAGTGCAGTGACTTCCATGAATTCTGAAAGCTGTGATTGGGTTGCGGCTGCTGCGCTGCCCTCTGAAGATTTGCTGGGTTTAATTTTACATTGCACAGCCATTAGCTGACTAAGATTCCTCACTGAATCGCACTGCCGCAATACTTCTCCTCTTCATCATCCTCTTCCCTTTCTCCTCACAGTGACCTCATTCACCCAAGTTTTCTATCTCAGTCTTCCGTTGCCTTTATCTTCTAAATTGCAGCCTCCTAATACACCAAAACAGACAGAGCCATGCAATTGACCCCCATAATGTACTATTTTGTTAACTCGTGTGTGTGGGAATACAGTACTATCCCTTTGTCGTGGTTTAGCCCCAGCCGGCAACTAAGCCCCACGCAGCCGCTCGCTCACTCCCCCTCGGTGGGATGGGGGAGAGAATTGGAAGAGCAAAAGTAAGAAAACTTGAGGGTTGAGATAAAAACAGTTTAATAGGTAAAGCAAAAGCCGCACACGCAAGCAAAGCAAAGCAAGGAATTCATTCACTCCTTCCCACGGGCAGGCAGGTGTTCAGCCATCTCCAGGAAAGCAGGGCTCCATCACGCCTAACGGTGACTTGGGAAGACAAACGCCATCACTCCGAATGTCCCCCCCTTCCTTCCTCTTCCCCAGCTTTACATGCTGTGCATGACGTCATGTGGTACGGAATAGCCCTTTGGTCAGTTCAGATCAACTATCCTGGCTGTGTCCCCTCCCAGCTTCTTCTGCACCTGGCAGAGCACGGGAAGCTGAAAAGTCCTTGACTAGTGCAGCAACAACTAAAACATCTCTGTATTATCAACACTGTCTTCAGCACAAATCCAAAACATAGCCCCATACCAGCCACTATAAAGAAAGTTAACTGTATCTCAGCTGAAACCAGGACACCCTTCAAATTTGCTGTGTGCTCTTTGTGATTCTCGCTGTTTTCTGTGTCCAGAAACTGAACCAAAGCATGGCAGCAGTGCCTGCAGGCCCTGTGCATGCCCACAGAGCCTGTGCGCTCGTGTTCAGTAAAACGTTGTCTGTGTCCTTCCCAGTCTGTTTGCTCTGTAAATATCATTGTTTCTTCTGCTCAACATTTCGAATTTTGGTTTCTGCAGGCTGTCAAATGAACCTCCAGGCAAAGAACAGATTCCTCTTAGATGGTTGCAAGCAGAGCTCGCCTCTCACCCCTCCACCGCCACTGCAGCATGTGCGATCTTATTGCCATCATGTACAAAAGCTGCCGTAAATGTGTACTCTGCTGGCTCCTGTTAGGTGGTGGTATTTGTAGACAGGAATTGGAGTGATCAGATTCTGCCATCCAGCATTAAGTGTTACTATGGACTTATGTAGGCCCTTAGGCAAATAATTCCCCCCCCCCCCTCTATTTTCTGTATATATTACTGTTTAGAGGGATAGAATTACATTCAGTAGGGTGATTAAACTGTGGCAAATTAGGTAAAGCTAGAATGTAATTAAAGTACAGTAAAAACACCTGTAAATGTTCATTGTGCATTTCAGGGAAAATTTAAAAATAACCTTTATGATAGAGTACCATACCTAGAATCTTTACATATGCCAACTTACATGTTTTGTCCTTAGCTAATTTGTCTAGAAGTAATTGACTGCAGTATTTAAAAAATAGCTAAAAATGAGGGGAACATCATATTTCTTCTAAGTTTTTTTTCTCCTGCAGACTGGGTAGTTACCCAGGAAAAAAGTTGATACCATTCTGTGGTTACATTAACCAGTCCAACCAACTGGATAGGTTAGAGGTGGGAAGCAAAGGTTAATTAGATACAGGCTTCAGATCTGTTGCATTATTAACAATGGAGGTCATCTTGTCCAAGATAATAATGACTCACTTTGTAAATTTGTGAACCTGTAATAAGGCAGAACGTTGTGCTGACTTCACATTTATTCTAAAATACTTAAGGTTAGCGTATGAATCCTGTTGCACGGGAATGATTTAAAATTAATGCCCAATAAATACAATCTGTAGCGATCATCTTCACAATAAACTTTGTGTGGTATGGCTGCAAATGGCATTTTCACTTTGTGTAGTTGTCATGTGTCTAGAGCACTGATGATTTTGAATGGAGACTTTGGTGTGGATGCTTACATAAAAGTCTTCATTCTAAATACAACTAAAATTTAAACCATCTCTAAAAGAAAATCTCAAAACCTCTGAAATGCAAATTTATTGAAACAAAATGATCCAGTGACCTGTTTCCTTGTGCTCCTGCAGCAAGGTGACTACCATAAAAATAATTTCACATGAAGCTTTCGAAGGTGTTTTTCCCTCATCCTACAATAGAAGATACGTATTTTTTTATTAAAACCAATTATTAATGTTAATAATTTATTTTCTTTCTTTTCATTGCAGAGAAAGTCCGTTGTTGCTGTGAGTTTCATTGCAGCATTCCTCTGTCTGATCATCGTTCGTCTCACAAATGAAGTAACTTTCCCTTTGATCCTAAACTGCTTTGGACAAACCAGTGCCAAATGGATACCATTTTCTAATGGTCAAAGACAGCCTCTGAGAACTCATTATGGATATGTAAATGTGAAAACACAAGAGGTAAGACCTGGTATCAAGAACACAGCAAAATGGACCAGTAGACTTCTCTTTCTCTCATCCCACATAACTGCCTTTCTACCAACCTGCCCAGTGTAAAAACTAAATCAAGTGATGTTTCTGAGCAAAGCGTCTTTTAAATGTGTGCTACCATTTAAATGACCATTGAATTTTTAAATTTCTGTCATGTCTGCACTGGAGAGAGCAGTGAGCTGGCCTCAAAATCATGCTTGGTTGCAGTGAAAACTGGTATTTATACAAGCAAGAGAATTTTTCAGATTAATTTCAAGCCTTCAGTCCTTTTAACTCAAAAGGAAATTTTCTTGTGTGTGTTTGTAATAAAGTCCTAAAAATGTTTAATTTTGCCTGGGATACCCAAGGAAGAAGTAGTTTATTTGTGTTTGTATGCGCATGGAAGAGGAAAAGGGAATGATTTGTGAAATGAACGTATGTGAGTGTAGAAAAGTTACGGAGCTAGAGGTTTACTCGATTTTTCTGAAACTATTATATTAACACTTGGTACCTATTTGAAAGCCAGGTATGTATTTCCAGTCTGTATTGTAAAATGCTTTGGCCTGTATCTGGTTTGGAAAATGCTTGCTGTGTGATAAAAATACTTTTGTGATAAAATTATGTTTTCCAGGGACTCCTGCTTTAAAATGTCTTAGGTGGCAAAATATCTAATGACATTGTTGGGTTTTGGTGGTAGTGGTGCCTTTTCCCCAGACTCTTCCCCCCTCTCTCTCTGTGTACTATTTATAACAGATGCAAACTTGCAAAATAAGCTAACATAAAAAAATTAACTCTTTCTAAAAGTTGTTTCTGCTCAGTTATAACACTGTCAGTCACGAGAAATACTATCGGACTTCCCCTTACCGCTGCTTATTTTTCTTTATAAAATTGCAATTATATTAATGAATGGAATTAATTCACATAACAGCCTTTATAGAGACTGAAAATATTTTACCATTTTGTGATATTCAGTCCTGTAAGTGTACTGGACAAGTTAGTCATTATTTTACCTTTAGAGTGTTAGATATGAAAATCAGAATGAGAGAGGGTTATAGCTTTTAGGAGGCGACTTCTTTTAAACTTCTGTATCTTTTAATTGTTGTCCCTGTAAGCACTGAGTATATTGGAGACCAGAGTATGTTATCTACAGAGCAGAAGAAGGACAAGCACCTGAAAGGAGAGATCTGTTTGAGTCAGGTGTGAATCCTAGTCCCAGTGAAATGAATGGGAGCTGCTGTTGAGTTCAAAAGGGCTAAGGCTCAATCCAACATATTTTAAATACAGAAGGACCAGGAACCCCCTAAAAATGAGAGGGCAGTGTGTTCTGCATGTCCCTGGGTTATTGCCACAGCAGCAGGCATGGAATCTGAATGAGGTAGGGCTGCCACAGTCACTTGGTCACTATCAGTCTGAACTGATAACTGGAGAGGAGAGGAGCATGCTAATCCATTTTTATTCACCATTGCCTTCATCAGAGGTTAGATGTAGCTTGTGGGAGCCTTAATTCATTCTTACATTTGCTAACACGCTTGGAAGTTCTAACAGTAAATGGAAATGAATGTCCTGGAAGTTGGTGACCAGTATCGATTAGTAAGACATTTGTCTCAATTTAGCTTAGGTCATGAAGGACTCCTTAAACTTAGTAATTGTAATTGTTTTCCCCCTTGTATTTGCAGATTACATTAATATTTGCTAATTAAAATGATAATGAAGAAACTGAACATGCCTTGCTAATTGTGAATGCACTATCTTCTGACTTAATTATTCCCTGTGCGAGGGAAGTTTTATTGTGCTGTCCACGTGAAAAGCTTTTACATGGCTCATGTTCTTAACTCACACTCATAGCTTTCTCAGACTACAATTTTTATAACACAGATTGCTTTATAAAATACACATTTGTATACTATTTGTATTAAAATGGCCAGCAATTCTCAATTGTTCATAGACATTAAAACCACAGATCTCTCATTTCTGTAAGTGCCAAATACATTGAATTTCTGCTCATTTCATAGAATCGAGATATTATTTTCTAGTTTTTTATGCTGCTATGGTATGTAAAATAAGCAGAAGGTCCAGTCTATGCGTGCAGCTAATGCCCTAAACAAATGTGGCCAAGGTTTTTGCAAAATGGGACACATGCTATCTCATCAACAGGCAAGGACCAAACAGTGAGCAAACTATACCATAATGAATTATCAGAAAATTGTGTGATGGAAAGGAAGGTTTTAAATACATGATTTTGGCTTTCTCTTTTCTGTTTTGTTGGGAGAATCTATGCACACCTCTTGAATGTGTTCATAGTCTTCTAGGGTGTCCTTTGAAGCCTGTCACCCCACTGGGTCCTACGTGTCTCCTGCTCTCCAATAGCACTCCCTCCTGGTCCTTAGCCGCTCCCAGCATCCTTCTCCTTTTCTTCACATTTGTTCTCTGTTCGCCTTTACCTGTTCCTCCCAAGCTCCGCTCTGAGGCCTGGCTGCATGCGGCACACCAGGGCTCTCCAATCCCAGCTTCTCGGTGTACTTAAATAGTACATATACAAGGTCAACAAAGCAGAGTAATTAGCGTAATTTACCACCAACCCAGTCAGTCATCTGACATGACAGGGAAGATAGAAAATCCAGATGAACTACTGCTCTAGCTTTTCTGTCCCTCCCTCACATACTTACTTTCTGAGGAAAAAGGGAAAAAAAACCCCAAGACTTTAATCCATAGGAAAAAAAAAGTTGACGTTAGGAGGAGCTGATTTCTTTTGGGGTAAGGCTGAGTGGGATGAGACTTGAAAACCTTATGAGATGATGGAAAATCAATTACTTGGTGGTTAAGGCTGAAGTGATCAATGATTTGTATTAAAGAAGATCAGGAAATATGGTGATATGAACATCTGTGTTTATCTCAAGTAAAAAACAGTGACATATATTATTAGATATGATCAGAATAATGCAGTAAAGACATATTTCATGGGTGTTGTGTATTTGACTTGACAGTATAATACTATGGAATTTTTATTATTAAAAAGTCTGAAAAAATTTCAAGATTACTATAACTAGATTGTATGGAAGTATAGAATATAAAATGCAAAGAGAGACATAACTTAATCCCTAATTAAGGCTGTACATAATACAGGGTTGTTGCTATGGTTTCCTTGATTTGTAGCTATAGCAACAGCTTTGGAAAAACTGACTTTATGTACAGTAAACATACCATATTTGAAATATAAATAGATGTGAAGTGTTGTACTATACTGGCCCATTATGTCTAGACACATTTTAGTTTGACTTTTGAGGTATTTCTGAAATAGATGATTCTTCACCTTGAAAATTTGTATCCGGTGCCCACCCTCCCTCCCCTCAACAGAACAGGATCCCTTGGTAGTCCTCCACAATGTGATCTCTTTTCCCTTTTCAGTGTCCACATCTGAGGGGACTCCCTGAGATTCATGAGAGACGATGGCTGCCTGTTTTGCAATATTGCTCTCTTGCTCAAGTACATGAATTTTGACCTTTCAGTGAGAAGGTGTATGGGCAAGATGACCTTTCTGTCCCTTATTTCCTCTACTTTGTACCTATGGAGTTTCGGTGATAGGTCCCATGAGATCCATCTTTAAGAAATGTCATGCCTATCGTGTTACTTTTACCCTATTCCTGGTATTTTTTCATAGAAAATAGTACTTTGATACAACTCCACAGTGGCTACCTAATTGAAACCTACTGTCATTTGAGTAAACTTCACCCCCCACCCCAAGCTGATGTAATGATTCTTCTTGTGTATCAAAAATGGGCAAGCAGATAAAAAGAAGCAGGTATAGAAAATATAACCTTCCTCCTTCTTTCATACCACTCCTACTCTACAAAGAGTTCTGGCAAAATTAATGAACATCATGTATTTAAATTGCAGCATGATGACATCAATTTAAAACCCATTAGCAGTTTGAAACTTTATGCTAGGCAAGTCTAATAGTGTTCTTGGATATTTGATTGTGCTTCCTGAAAGGTGAATATTGAATAGATTTTTACTCTACCGTCAGTATTAAAATAATATAGCATTTTCTTACATACGTAAAATCTGAAATATAGCTGCAATAACACTTGAAACATAATTATAAGAAGTATATTCAAGTACTATACAAAGATTAAAACTGTTCTTGGAAAAGGGTAAGTTCTGAGATGACCTAAAATCCCTACATTAAACTGCAACTGTGAGATCTAATGGCTTCATCTAAAATGAATTCTGAGGGAGAGAAGAGCCTTTGTGTCATGAACATTGAAGAATCTCACAGTATAGTGATGAGCACTAGATAAAAGGAACGTGCATTGTAGCAGTTAAGACTTTTTAAAAAATCCTGTTGTAACTGAAAAACTCATGAATACTGTGTTGATGTTGAAGAAATAAATTTGGATCATATTATCACATACCATGTTGTCCCGTAACCTGAACAAACTAGTATACAAGCATTAGTTGCTTGCCAGTTGTGGCACACACAGCCACATACATGTGTGAACGTACAGCCTAAGTCTAGTTTATTTTTTTTCTTTTTGCCAGAAGTTCTGTGGTAGACCTTGGCTGAAATGAGTGGAGGTTTCAACAAATGAGATATCCCAGATATGTATAAAAATAGGAGAAGGCTACAGACCTTATACCATTTCAACAATAGCAAAAGCATAGTTGTCCAACATGTTAGGAGTAATCACAGGAAGGGCCCATAGCAATCATGAGAGACCATGTTCTTATAAAACTGGAATAACTAAACTAAAAAATGCACAAAGAAAGCAAAGAATGTGATGGATGTCTTAATATTAGTTTCTTTCCAAATATGGGAAGTAAGAAAAAATTTAAAAAGGACTGAAATTTTTACATGAAATGCTAAAAATCAGTAAAGCTAGTCATCAACCTGGGAAGGTTTAAGTTTTGCCTCTGTTAGGGGTGCGTGCAGAATGACACTTACTATGAAGGGAAACTTGGAGAATAGCGCTGGACTTCACATCAAAACAGAAGGTACCAGACTGTGAACTTGCATGGTGTATTCAGCTAACTTCAGAGATGTTTGTTTTGTACTCTTGCTGGGAAGAACTGGGTCCTAGGGAGACTAAAAAGCTACATCAGCCGGAACTCAATGTGACAGAAAGTTGCTTTAGTATTTAATTTCTGACAAATTCATGACTTCCATCCTGTCTTTTCCTTTGGGATCTTATTCATTGTTACAGCTTAAGAATTCATAGGATATTTTGTTAAGGAAAGGTCATCTGTTTCATAGTCATTCATCATTTATATCCCTTATAAGACACAATTTTATATCAGTACTCAGTTACATTGTTTCAGCCTTAGTAATCACGTAATAATAGTAATAGTAATAATAATGGAAGTAAAACTAAACATGCCATATGTTCTTCTGGCTGTTTTTCTGCTTCTGCTATATACATTTTCAGGAACAACTTTTCTTGGAAGTATTACAGAAGGATTGGCTACATAACATTTTTAATGACAATCACATCGCTTGCTACACTTCTGAGAGAGATTTGTATGGTGGGTTGTTAGTTCCCATCCCCCCACCCCTCTGTGTTTGCTAACTATGCCAGAGCTCCCATTCCTGGCTCTGGGAGCCATAGGCGCACACTTGAAAAGAAAATTCCTGCCGAAGACTTTAACCACCAAATGAGCAACTCCAGGAGCACATCTTGTAGACCTCACTAAAGAAATTATCACCAGAGTCCCCACTGCCCTCTTCCTCTTTCCAGCCCCCTTTTTGCCTGGGAGAAGAGAGAACCATCAGAATAACCTGCAAGGTCCACTTGAAAGCACTCAGGATGTTATGAACCTACAGGAGAGAAGGGAGCACAGATGATGTGTGTCCTCAGTAGAGTAAAACCTGCCAGCTCAGCCTTTTTCCTTCTGTATATATGGAATTAGCTTAGGTTTTTAAAGCTGCTACAACTCTGATGGTGTCTCATGAGGAAAAAGTCAAGTGCCAGGATAAATATATCGAGTATTCTGTACGAAGGAATTAAATCTGCTCCACACAGAGCCTGAATGTGATGAGTCAAGCCGTGCTGCCTGCGTGGCAGCTCTGCTTTTTTAAAAAAAAGACTAAGGGACTTGAAAAGAGATTACTATCAGCCGGTGGGCTGTGCCATCAAAAGTCAATCCCTAAAGAATCTGAGCTGGTAGAAATAAATGTCTACGATGCACAGTCATGGGCTGGATTGATCTGTTGCATGGAGCTTACAGGTTATACTGGAAAAGATGCCTGGTGTCATAGATTTGCCATCCACCTTGGTTATATGCAATTTCCAGAGATTTCTCCCACTTTCTTGAGGATTTTTTTACTGCTAGCGAAGGAGAGGTTTTTATTAGATACTGTTAGTTTCCCTACAAGAAGGTGCCAGTTGTGTTTTCCATGTGAGAAGTGAACAATGCGTCTCCAAATGAGAGACGCCAACACTGTGAAAATTGACTTGAGACCATTTGGAAAACAGAGACAAACCTAAGTTTTGCAGTTAGCCAGCTTGATAGACAAACTTCTATCAGTAAAGTTTCGGTTTAGTTAAATGGCAGATGGGCCAGACAAAGTGAATGGAGTATTCTTTGGACTGGTAAAGAAAAGAGCAGAGCGGTTTGGTGTAATAGCTTCTTGAATGAGACCAAACCACTGGGGAAGATAGGAAAGGTGGGCTTGCTAGTGTAATGAGCAGATGAGAGTGAGGCTTGTGGTCCAGAGGAGGAAGGAGGAACTTGCTGCTCTTACTCTGGATGAGAGTGTATTCTGGATGAGAATACATTTCTGGATGAGAACTGTATTCTGTTACCTTGATGTGATTTCAGCTTTTGTCAATAGTAGTTGCTAAATGAAGGATGGGCTGGTTTGCATTAATAGCAAGCAAGGTGTCTTCTTGGTATTCCATTTCATCAGTTGGGAGAGCAGTGCCCTATCATTTACTCACTGAATATCCTCCCACTACTGCTGTTTAAAAATTAAGATGCCTCCATCATAAGAAGTTCAGTGTCACCCTCCTGAGTTTATACCTGGAGTCTATTTCTCGTAGAGATTCAAGGTATCCTTTGCAGCAAAGTGTTGCTACTTTTGCCTGCAGTGGTGATGGCTCAGGTATGCTTTGTACTGGTGTATAAAATACACCACAGAGGAAAAAAAGAAGAGTGAAAATGGAATTTTGCTCATATAATTCTTTCTACAGAAGGGGTTTCTGCTGGCTATGGCAGTCAGCGATTTTAGCTCTTTGAGCTCTTGCCCAGCATAGCTATTCTGGCAGAGATGTGCAGCTCTGAGCTGACCCAGGGCTATTAATACTTCCCTGCAGGGAAGCAGCGTGCCAGCCACGCACACACAGTCACACATACGTGCATGGGTGCGCATGTAAACACAGCAGCTAGAACTTGCTCAAGAGACAGAATCCTAACACTGACAATCATGCCAATTACTGGCTAGTTTTAAAGCCACAGCCAGCTTCCTTGAAAGCCTTTGCTTTCCAAGTTTGCTCCCGTGGCCATCTGTCATAGCCTGCATTTGGCAGCTTCAGGTTCTGCTGCAAGGCTCTGTGGATTGAATACATAGTTTTGTCTTTTTATTGTTCTCTGAGTTGGTGGAAAGTTTCTGCCGCGTGAGCCTCTTCTCTTAGGGTTTTTGTTAGATTAAAATGTGAACCTTAAATGCATTTTTGAGCTGTTAATCTGTGCTGTCTGCTCTCAGACTGGGCTGGAACAGGTGGACTGGTGTAACTGCTGCATAGAGAGAAAGGAGCTCAGAGACCGCCTTAGAGCAGATGCAGATTGCACCAGCAAGAATTGCTTTTCTTGGGATAGTCTCTCTTGTCTGGCTGAATACATTAATCCGTACTACTAAATATGTGTTCTTCAGTCTGTAAGAGGGCCTGTATTACTGTCGTACCAAAAACCTCATGTCCCTTACTGGCATTGCTATGCTGACAGTGTGTGCATCTTAGAGCTCTACTTGGTAGAGTTACAGTATCTGTAACAAGGAGGTACATTTTCTGTGGGTGTAGCTGTAAATTTTGTCTCCTCATCATAAATAATTTTTGCACTACCTCTAAACCAATAAGTGATATTGTCACCAACGTTGAGAAGTTCATGGTAAATTGTGTCCATGGGGCTGCACCCTAAAATGAAAAACAATTCAGTCTGGGGAGGGGTGGGGAGAAAATGAAGTTCTGTGTTATTTGCAGTATTTCTTTCCTCTGTCTTTATTTTTTCTCCTCCTCATTTGATATATTTTTCATATTCAGCTAGTCAGAGATTACAGTAATCTGTTGTTTCCTGTCACTCAGAAAAGCAGTTGGCATGCCCGTTAGATGAATAAATACAGTGTTAAATGAAATTCCCAAAACAAGCGCAGAGAAATTACTAGAGTGATTTTGGGATTGTCTACTTAATAACAACAATTCATTCTCCATTTTTATCCCCAGCCCCAGGGGTGCACGTTACTGCCTTTACCTTGCTCATACCGGTCAAGTCCTCTTTTCCGCAAGTAATAGCATCATTTTTCGAAGTACAGCTTCTTGAATTTGTCTTTAAGAGTCTCTTGTAGTTAGGACCCAGTGTTTTGGATTTGAAATTGATGGAAATGCCACAGGTCTTAGATCAATATTTCTCCAGGGGGCAGAACCTGCTTGCTCCAGTTAGAGACTGCAAAGAATACTCCAGGGCCTCGTATTAATATTACACCAGCCAAAGTGCAAGTTGGTTTGGGTTGATTTCCCCGGTTCTAGTTCAGTGATGCTACCACCCTGTGTCCCTTCTGCCTTTTTCAGTACTGGTACCTAGGATTCACACTGGTAAAGAGAAAATACAATTTCTGGAGTGCATCAAGTTGAAAAAGTATTTTTCTAAGCTTTTCTTCAGATGCCTTCAGACTCCTATGAAATGCCTGACTGCATACACAGGAGTCACACCGAAGTAGTTCCAGGGCTGTACACTGAAAGCTTAGATCAGCACTGAGAAATATCCTACAATAAAAATGAAACACCCAGGTGAAGGATAAAGTTTGGCCTTTAGGTAAAAACAATAGCCCTATATTTGATGACATACAGTATATTATGCAATTGATCAATGATGGACAATTTTGTCCTCAGGTGTCTTTTGTGTAATTAATTTTATTGATTTATTAACATTTTCTAGCTTACAATACAGTTTCTCATGTCATCTTATTCCTAGCATGTAAAAGATTTGTAATGTCTATCCCATTTCCTGTTAGCTCTTCCTTTTTAGATCCAGTGCATGTTGTCCAAAACTACTGATTTCTTTCTTCAGTCTCTGTCCTCTCCAATTTGGCTTGCCCTTCACTGCCCAAAATTTCTTTCACTAGATCAACAGATTACTTCTTCTCCAAAAATATACTACATTTAGGACAGCTTCGAAGGCATAGTTTGGCGATTTAGGAGATGAGAGGCTGTTCGTAAGCCAGCTACTGCTGCATTCTGCACGAAGTTTGGTTCCTGAACGGATTCAAGATGTAGCCCCAAGATGAATGCATTATATTGATCCAGACTTCAAGTGACAGGCTTTGGAAAAGCAACTGGGAATAGATTTCAAACCAGAAGAACCTATGGCAAAATTGTGTCACATGTACATTTTTAAGTTTCTTTCTGATGTCTTTACAACCATAACTTCTTTCTCAAATAGAGTGAGTCCCTAAAAAGTTTATTTGCAGCCATGCCAGTGTCTTCTAAAGGCTGAGGACAGGCACTTTTCAGTGTTTTCGAGGCTAAACAGGCTCTCTAGTTAGAAGCCAGAGAAATGTAATTTTCTCAAACACATAGTAGATGGTGTTTCTTCATTAATCCTCTCAATGGCAGACCTTCAGGGAGTCCCACAGGAGAGTGCCTTGGAGGTAGAGGGACTGTCCTGTGGGATCCCTGATGCACGTGAGTCCACTCTGGAGCTGTCCTATTCATTTCTGCCCCACTTGCTCCTTGGTGTTGGATGCGCCTTGTCATTACCAGTATGTGATGGAGCTGATAACATTACTGTAAGGCAAATAGTGATGATTGGTGTCGATCTTTTACCCAGAAGAGAACAGGCAGAGGAACAGACAGGAACTAGCCTGAATTTCTGCCCTGCTGCTGGCATGGACCAAAGTACTCTTCACTGCTTCACATTCATCATGTTTGCAAAGGATTCACGTTTGTAAAGAGCAAGTAACATTTTTGGATCAAGTCACTTCTGGTCATATTCAAAAAGTAAAACAGGGGCAGTCAGATTGACTGTCATAAAATGATTGGGGATCTACTATCCCTGATAGATTATCACTTATTGCCATTGTGTTACAGCCAGAACTTTATTGTCAGAACAACAACAAAAATAATCTTTGCACTACACTAATGCTTTATTCTGATTGACAAAGGACAAGGCAATCCAGGTACTGTGGCAGCAGTGTTGGCACGTATTGTATAATGATATATAGTAACTTCCATAGACTGCCATTAATTTCTGCATGAATTCTGTCTGTCTTTGATAAGCATGTGTAACTCCTAATAAATTATTTTGGAGCTGAGCACAAGAATCAAGGAGAAATGGACTTTTGTAGGTATGGAGGCTGGTGATAGCTGAAAATGAGAAGGCAAAACTGACAGATAATTGTAGATGAGAAGTCATTTTAAAGCAATGGATGGGGGTGATATTGTTTCCTGTTTAAAATGAGTTGCCACCTCTGCTGGCCACAACACGAGGTAAATTCTTTTGTGAAGTCTAAAACATTTGTTACGTTTAGGCTGCTGATAATCACATAGAAACCAGTATTGTGGAGCTCCCTCCACTTGCCCTTAAATCGCTTGCTTCCGTTCTGGTGGGTGTTATCCACTCTTTATTTCCTGGGGAAGAAATGGCGTTCTGTGAGGTCGTTTATCTGAATAGCGCAGAAATCATTTTCTGCAAACCTAACTATTATCATAACAGAATCCTTAAAAAAAAAAATTACAGTGACACTCTGAGGTTTCTGAGATTAGTGTCTTCCTTTAAGGCCTCTATTTCCTCTGGTATTACTTCCAGTCCTGTTCACTGAAACTACAGTGCATGTCTACCACGAATAGCATGAATAATGCATATATTTTTCTGCTAGTTTCAGTGTGTGCTAAATAGTTGCGTATACAAAAAATAAAATCTAGAGCTGAAGAAAACCAATTGGCTGCTCATCTCCCTGCTAGTATGTGACTGACCCATATTCCACATTAACCCAGGTTTTAACCTGTCTGCTTTTATATTTACAATTCTTGGGCCTTTGCCCACATCCGTTGGAAGATCATGTGGTGGACTAATAGTTCACCACTTCAGTTTTTCCTCAGACTGAGATATGGAAAATATTACAGCTGTTTATACCTCTTTATTTCCTGCTTTTTTAAAGATCTTAAATTTTTCCACTTCTCATTCTCTTCTTTCTTCCGGTGTATACAGGCACTTGCAGTTCCACCTTTATCACCATGTTATCAAGCAAAACTCTTCCTTATTTTTCCTAATTCATCCGTGGCAAAAGCTCACCCCCTCCTCACTTCTCGCTGTCTCAGTTTCCTAGAACTCAGCATGGGATTCAGCTGTAATGGGACAGAGGAGATGACACGTTACCTCTGCTTCTAGATATCAGATTAACTGGGATTTATTTTTCCTAAAATGTCTTGGATGTTTTTTCATGAGATCAATCACTTCAAGGTTTCCCAAGATGAAGCCCAGCTTGTTACTTTCCTCGTGCTTTTCCGCTCTTTCTGCAAATACCATTTATTTTCTCCTGAAGATTGTTTGTAAAGATAAGGCAGATTTAACAAGGAAAAGATCACAAAGATGTGTGTTGTATGAGGCCAATTAAAAAAGGTTTAGAACTAAAAGGCAAAGTGATTTTTTTTTTTAGTTTGGTTTTGGGGTTTTTTTGTTTTGTTTTTGTTTCAGTCCATGTGAGAAATCTTAGAGTAGTTTGAGTTATTCTTGGAAGTAGGATTTTTGGCCATCATTTTTTCCATTCAGTCTGCAGTAGCGTTTTTGCAGTTTAAATGTGTTTGTTCATTAGAGGAACAGCTTTCATAATGGAATGTGCCAGATCTGTTAAGGAATTAGCGGTTCATTTTACGTCCAAAACACCTGATTTTTATATACATTTGTGGTTCTTCTACATTCAGATTAATTGTCCAATTATCTAGGAAGTTGTATTCTGAATTCCTGAAAATCAGTCTTTTTATCAGTCTTTACTAAATGCAAAAATGCCTCTAGTAATTTCCCTTCACTCACTAAGCATGTCATTTTTCTTTGAAAAATCTAGTTTGTCTGGCAAGATCTTTATAAACATAAATATAATTTTAGCAACTACATATCACTAACAGGCATTTCTATGTTAGATATGAGTGAGTAGATATTATTGCATAATACGTCTTAAAATCTATTTGAATTTTTAAATTGCTAGAGGATTCATGAATGTAGCTTTTTTTTTCTTTCCAATATGAGTATCTCTATATATAACCATTAGTTATTTCTCGATGCAATGAAGTATTTTTCTACTTAAGGATGTCCTAGATTTCTACTACTTTTTTGTATTTGAGACAGGATAATCTTTAAAAAGTGTTCTACACGGAGGTAGCGTCTATTATTTAATGATCTAGGGGATCTGGGAGGGCAAATGTGTTTCTAGATCGCTTGTTTAGTTTTGCTCCCAGTATCACTGCAAATGAAACCTCAGGTCCCTGAGCTTTGTGGAACCTGTGTGTGTCTCTGCAACACTCCCTTCCTGTTAAATAGATCTGGTGTTTTGTCAGGTTCACAGCCCAAATTCTGTCGCCCTTTGCAAAGCACTGGTCTCAGCTTCCTGCAATAGTTTAAGAGCAAAGGAGACTGAAAGAAAGTGAGGAAACATCCGTATATCGACAGCAGTTATACCCAGCCCTATGCTCAGTGGCATTTTAAAAACCCATGTTTTGCCCCATCGTAACTAAAGTGTTTATGGTAATCAGTAGTATTTGTGGCTGTAATATAAATTCTACTGTGAAAGGATGCCTGGTTTCATTTTGCAGCAGAAAATGGACTTGACATGAGCTTTGGTCCATAGGTAATAGGTTCTTGAAGGCTCAGAATGTTACTTTCAGCAAAATGCTAATCTGGCAAATTGGTACATTTAAGAGTCATCCACAAATGCACCCTTTTGTGTAATATGCAGTTGATTGTAACAATTATGGATGCTATTTAATGGTGCCATCCTTAAACCTTCCAGTGTGATACTACCCAGAGAATTTGTTACTGATGAAATCATTATAGTGTTATAGAAATGAAATAGGTTGCTGCTGAAATTACTCTCAAAATCTAATTGTAACTTCACTGGAATTTTTCCCATGATGGATGTTAAGTATATGCGTATTTCTTATTTTTATAGAAGCGGCGTTTTTATTTGTATGCTTAATTTTATTTCACTATCTACTATGTATATATTAGGTTTTGCTTCTCATTTTCAGTTGTGGTCAAAGATAACTTTAGTCCAGTTTGCCTTTTATCTGATATTCTTCCGTTCTTATTTCCCCTGTCACATGAATGAATAAAGCAACATATTTCCTTCCTTGAGACCTGCCTAGGATTGCTCAAATTAACACAATGAAGAGCCCTATTTTATCAATACCTGAAACGATGCTAGTCCTCTCAATTTCCTTTTGAGGGCTTCCTTGGAAAGAAAAACATGCTTTATAATTTCTTGCCTGCAAATCAATTCAGATTCCTGTTATTTTTTCTTTTTTTTCATCAAATCTCTTGCTGTACCCGAGGGTTTCTTTATAGGCTTGTGATTCCCCCCCATCTTTGGCTCAGACTTTGTCTGATTAAAAAAAAAAAAAAGAAAAGAAATCTTCCATGGTTATAGTCCATGAAGAATAGGTGAAATCCTTGATCAGAATGGGAGATTTCTGTGACTGCTCAAGTTCCCCGAGTGCAGTACACCATGCTTTCATGCCATCCTGTTACGTTATCTCTGTATTGTTCTAGCTCTTATTAAAAGATGTGATATTTCACCACTTTGAGAGCAACAGCCTGACATCCATCGGTAGTTGTACCATTCTTTCTTTCTGCTCTTGATCTTCCAATATAGATAGATCCTATGAAAGCTAAAAAATGCCCATGTCTGTTCATCAGATTCTCTCCCTGTAGTCACAAAGCCGGGGCACAGAGGGGGTAGATGGCCACCAACCACCACTTTTGTCGCCAAGCCTAGAATAAACTTGACTGCTGGGCTCAGAGGAAAAGGTGCAGAAATAGCTTTTATTTCCCATACTCTTTATGTTTCTTGCATTTTTCCCTCTTCCTAAAGCAGCAGACTGACTGAATGATACTAACTTAATTTGTTAATTGTTGTTGCAAATTTGCCTTCAGGAAATGAAATCCATGACTCCGTGTTTCTAAAAACTTACAAGTATATGCTACATCTATACAAAATGTATTAATATTTACTTGGACTCAGTACTCTCATTGTGTTTAGAAGTAGACTACCCTTCCTCCTAAACAGAGAAAGCTTTGCAAAGTAAGGAGGACAATATTGTTGACATGGTTTGGATAGTCCCATGGATTTCTATTATTTTGCTTAACAATTGCTTCCAAAGAATCTCAGGTACCAGAAGCTATTTGTTAGGAGCCAATATTGTTAAGACCATTGTGCTTATGTCCTACTGTTGTGAAAATTGCCATGGGATTGTTACCTTTCACCCAGGTGGTCCCCACTGATGGGCAGAAATGACCTTGATTTAATGTCTCATCTGAAGGCAGGCAGTTCTAACTGTGCAATGACATCCCCCGAATGCTCTGTTGCAGCGTCAGCGCTGGATACAAGCCCATGTCTCAGTCAGAGATGTGCGTCTCTGACCTTCCAGCGTAGAGGCAATAGTGCTGCCAGCTGTGTTACGCTGACAGACAAAGGACTTGTTTTTGAAATCCAGAAGTAAAGAAATTGAGCTAAACACAACACAGACTTCTACCGTTGAAAAAAATGCGGCAATAAACCCCAGACAATCTTACCTTCAGTTTCCAAATTATTTTGTTTTCCAGGTTGCTGCGAGTAATTTGCTTCATTAATGCAGTTCTGCAGCATGATCTATTTAAATTTTATCCCAGAACGAGTTCTTTTAGCTGAATAAAAGCCTTTTCAAAAACCTGGTTTATGTCACAGTCACAGCATTAAATAGAGCAATTCTGGTTCAGGGCAAAGTGGTGAGGTCAAGGTCCGTGGTCTGCATTTTCTAAGTGCTGTGAATGGATTTGCATGCACGCAGCTTACATTAGCACTAACACAGTTTGTACATGTAGCCCCTGTGCAGTACTTTGGGAATGTAGCCCTCAACAGAGAAGATATTTACAGCACTGAAGCTCATGTTGGGAAATATGAACAGCTGTGCTCCAAACAGAAAACACACATCTGAAGTAAGACAAGCATACTGAAAATTATGTCCTGGCAGTTAACGTTTTTATTTGTACACACTGCTATGCAAAACTGAAAGGAAAAATCATTCTTTCAGGATTAATATGTTTTGCAGAGCTAATAGGAGAAAAAACCTGTCATCAGAAAAGATTTTTGCTGCTTATAATTTTTTTTTTTCTGCAGTTCCTGTAGTGTTGGTACAAAAGAAATATAATTAATAAGTAAAAGCTATGTCACGCTGCTAATTATGTTTTGCTAGCAGTGAGGTGACCTCTTTATACTTTTGAATAGTCAGTTGAAATCCTTCCTCTAGAACATATATTTACATAGATTTTTAGATTTTACTATTTTAATTTTTCAGTTGTAATATCTGAGCACCTGCTGTGGACAGGAAGGGAGCACCTGAGAAAGGCTTTATCCATCATTCCATTGTAGGATCCTTGCGTTTGCTTGCATCATGTCTAGAGTTGACCGGTAGCTAAATCCACATCAAGTTAAGAGGACTTTGCAAAAAGACATTTTAGCTCATTTTAAATAAGAGACTTTAGCTCATGTTAAATTTGACTGATGGAGAGCATGCCAGTGCCTCAGGTTTCCCGCGCTGCACTTCCCTGGAACGGATCTGCCCCTCTGTTGTCCAGTCCCTGCAGGGTGACGCCTGGCAGGTCAGAGGCGTAACTCCACTGATCTGCATGCACAGGGAGCAAGTAGGGCTTTTGCAGGATACATGATAAATCTCTAACTAAATGGACCATGCTAAATACTTTGCCTTCGCACACAGTTTTACATGTGGAGAGGTTTGAGGTAAGGAGGCTTTTTTTCAATAACAGTAATATAACAAGTCCATGCAGTTCTTTTTGAGATCAAATATCAACCCCATTTTGCAGACTGGGAAAGTGAGACCTTGAGGTTGTCATTTACCTGGTAGCACGAAGCAGGTCAGTAGCAGACCAGACCAGAGCTCAGGCTTCCTGAGTCCGAGGCCACTGTTCTGACCTCTAGACTTTTATTTCGCTATGCTTGCAGGGCAGTGGGCTGGTATGTCCAGTGAATAATTTGTATTTCCGAAAGAAGAACTGGTGGGTAAAAGACACAAAAAGCCATTTAGAACATAGTCTTGTTAAATACCTCTTAATTAGTTCACATAACTAATTTTGCATTACGACTGTCTGTTAGACTCAAAATTTTGGATGCTTCTTTAATATGAATATTTTATTTCTTAATGACAACTTTGTTGGTCAGGACAAAATATATTATTTTCACGAGAGCTGGTTGGAAAAATATTTTCCCAATAAGAATCATGATGTTATAATAAAAAACAAAAGTGGTGTGACTACTGAAGTAGAGGGTGGTATTCTGCTACTGCCACTATTACTGTGTTAGTGCAACTGACTGAAATCTGTGCGGTGGATAGGAAGGTTCTGGCCCTGCCATGGACAACATAGGTGTACCTTTGAAGCTGACATAATACTAGTAGGGTTGAAAGTCAAGGTTCTGTGACTGGGAAATGCCATAATTGAAATTGCCTGTCTACTTTTGATTCAGACTTCTTTGATGTATTCATGGCTGTGCATAGCAGGGCAACTTCAGCCTCATTCATTGTCCAGATTTTACCATTTCTGGTGCCAGCTGGAAATGTATAAAGAAGCTTGCTAAGACTGCTGTCTCATTTGCTGAAGAAATGGCAAGGTGTGAAGGAGTCGGGATGTTACAAGAATGGAAGGCAAGGCTGTCATGGTTAAGCATTAATGCTAGCAGCTAGATTCAGTTCTTGCCTCTGTTACAGAATTTCTGTGTGATTCCAATCTAATCAAGCCATGTTTTTACTAATTGTGTGTTGTTTACTTTCCGAACGCTTAGTTTGAGACCCTTGGGTCTGATTTATGAAGCACTGATCTTTCACAGAGATAGCTCAAGTCAATGAAAATTATTTGAATATACAAATTACCAAAGAATTCTAATTGCTCCAGGTTCTGTGTGTCAGTGAGTGTATACTTCTTAATTTAATTTATAACTTGCACCTTAGTTTCTCAGACCCATTCTGCTGAAGAGGGCTAATACAATCTTTTCCTGTCTCTCTTTAGAACGGTATTTGAGAAGTGAGGAGCTACTAGAATATAAGTACTGTATGACAGCCCAGGCAGAAATTAATAAGTCTCAGAGCAGGGTGTGAATGGTGCTCGATAAATGAGGCATGGGGACACATTGACTAATAACAAGAAAACAAAGGCATTGAGTAGCTGCTCATTATGTCAGTCAGTGCAGGCAGGGGTCCAGTGGAAAAAATAGTAGGTGGTCGGGTAATTAAAGACAGTATCATAATGCGTGCACACAAGGTTGTCCAATTAGGGCTGCACAGCAACCTTAATTCTGACACTTCCCTAAATTTTCAATGCTTCATCTTACACATTTAATGTTCCCTAGCATATTTTTGGTGTATTTACATATATATGCTCCCCATTGCCTCCTTCATTGCCAAACTGTTAATTAGGTAGAACTACTGAGAAATGCAGTTAGTTGGATAAACAGGGGTTTGCAATGAACCTTGGATATGATGCTGCAGAGCAGGAAACTTGAGGCTGTCAGAGCTTTGAAGGGTTTGTATCAGTGGTGATGAATTTGTTTTCTTTGCTTAATTATTTTTCAGTTAGTTATGTTTTCATTGCAGTCTCTTTTCTTACACACTATGTTACATTATTTCTAGTTCTGCTTCTACATTTATTCTTCACGGCTTATTGATGATGGTGTGGATGAAACATCTTTTTAATGAGAATTGTGTTCCTAAGACTCTTCTCCCTTGAGTGTGAGTAGTGTTTAGCTATGGCCCTCATTTTAGAAGATAATTTTATTTCATCTATTTCTCCTTTTGGAAAAATATTATCTGGAGCCACATATTTTGGTTCTAAAGTGCAGCTTTCTAATTGGCATTAACTGCTTGTGTGATTTGGAACTTTTCAGAATATCAGTGAAGAACAATAAACATAAAATTGGAAAAACTGAGAGACTGGGACAGGAGAATGATGGATAGGAAAGTAAAGAAGGTTTTTTCAGACTTTTTGTCTTGTGCATGCAAATAAATGGTTTCAATGCTTCAGTGATGCTGCTCTCCTGAGCTGTGCCTCTACAATTGCACTGTAAGCGGTCTACTTGAAGTAGGGTGCTGTTATTCTGAAATATGCCCTCACTTGAATACGAATACGGCCAAGGGTTGAGCAAGGGCTTTGTTCCCTATGCTTTGTGGTCGAGGTGAGATGCCTGGATGTCTAAATTGCTGTTGTCAGAGGCCAGGTCCCCTTTACCTACCAGTCAGAGCAAGGGGGATATTGGAATGTAAGGACATCCGAGTTAGAGCCGCTTTTGCCAGCATGCGTTCCTAAAGGCACCTCCTTTGCTCCAGTACGTGTCCACCTTCAGTCTGTCCCTAAGAGCTTGCAGAGTTAAAGCAGCCTCGTTTCCTTGTAAAACTACGTTCTTATATTCTTACTCATGCTAAATCTATCTTCGTACCAAAGGGACAGCTGGTGTTGTTAGGTAATCTTCAGCATTAGTAATAGTATCAAAATATAAAACCAGGTGATAGGTTCAGGATTAGAAAGCCTGAAAAACTCAGCCTTTTTTCATCTTGCTCTCTCCACAAACTCATAACTCAATTATTTTCCTTCCCTTTTCACCTGAAATAAAAAGCTGTCATCATGGGGACAAGAAATCATGAAGGGAGGTGTCTGGATTATGTAGCAAGCCACGGAGACATCATCTTTAAAGCACTCTTTGTATTTTTTTTCAGAACCAGTAGTTCTTGGACTTAAGGTAAAATGTGCTATGATTAAACACTGACACACAGGAATGAAGGGATTTTTTTTTTCCTCCTTTAAGGAAATGAATTTTAGTAGAGTAATGGAACAAAAGAAGCATAGTATAACTTTTTTTATGACAGAAAATAAGCTGCAAGTGACCTTTTACTTGCACTTAGTACTTAATATTTATTTTAGTTTTCCATTGGAATTGTCTTTAGTTGCATCTTTTTCTTTTGATTGTTTAGCATTCAGGAATGGTGCATTAAAAAATCTCTAAGACTATGAAAGCCTTTCACAAAATACCTAAAGTAGTAGTGAAAATAGATGGCTAACTCTGAAATTATATTGACTCTTTTATTGCAGTTTTTATATCAATTTTACCAGACTTTTACAAAGCTTTCTATTCTTATAAAGCTCTCTCTTTTAGAAACTGTATGGAAATCATTTGGCAATGAATTACATTATAGCATAGCCTAAAATTATTGTTTTATCTCATATTGTGAAGTCCTTCGGAATCTTTTTTTAAGACTTAGGTTGGTACAGGCTCTGACAGTCTTAGAATATATGTAAATTACAGAAGCTTTTCAGATCCTTTGTTATTTTGAGCTCCATATCTGAATTTTGTGACACATTTTTCATTTAGAGTAATATTTTCCCATAACACCCTGTTCATGTAAATTAAAATCAGAAACATGGGGAACATAGATGATCAGATGATAACAAATAAGGATGACAGGTCAAGCTGAAGGACATCAGAAGCTCAGTACTTATCCAGAACTTATAATATCTTCTACTGCTACATTTAGGTTTCCTCAAGAAGCTGTTCTTGAAGTGTCCAAATTCTTTCACCTTACATTGTTTAAAGCTTGGTATCTCAGATAGACTAGTAGCATTTAAGTGCTTACATACAGACGGAGATGACCTCTGTGAGATCTTTCTTTCTCTCTGATACTTGTTTTAGCAAAACACTTCAGCTCATGCTTAGCACCAGATATATTCAACAGGGGCCTCATCCAAAACCAGATAAAGACATTGATTTTTCATGTGTTTTGGAATGGATCCCAAAGCATTTAAGCACATGCTAAATTCTGTATTGGCTGAATTACCTCCAATTTGTAATAGATAAAATTCTAGAGAGAGATAGTCTATGGGTATACAGTGAAGGCAGTGATGCTAAGAGACATTTATACTACACGAGGATATTCCCTCAATTCTCCTTTTTTTTTTTTTTTTCCTTTTTTTGAGCAACTTGCTTCTACCACAGAAACCCATGATTTTGGTTGATTTCCTGCTGTATTTTTTATCCACAGTAAACTTCCTTCTTGCAAATAACAGAGCTCAGGCTGGTTACTAAAGTATTTCTAATGTGGTCCTACTCTCTGATGGTTTCGGAAAGTGACATCAATTGAAAATATGCTGCACACGTGGCTTACTGTAGAGTTTATCATCACCTCCAAGTCCTTTCCTTGTTCTGGGTGTTGTACTGTTCATTCCTTTCTTTTATGATTTAGTCTATATGATTTTTACTACCATTCCATCTCAGGAGCTCACACTTCACCATACCATTCTTTCTGAACCCCTTTGTAAAACATGGGTTTAATCTGTCAAAATGAACCTGGATGTGTGTGGTCTTTACATATTTTGATTCCTGGGATAGTTGCCCAGAACATGGGCTGATACCTATACCTAATTGTAAATTAAAAAAAACCCCAACCAAACAAAATAATAGAAGTCAATCTGTATAAACTGTTACCCCTCGCTCGTCATTGTTTTGGTGTAATTATCTACACTGTGGGTGCGGGGAAGACGGTACTATTTGGGTTTTGGCACTATAGTACTTTGTCAGTGTTGCCTAGCGATTGCATAGTTCTTACTGATATTTTGTCCCAAAACTATGATTTCAGCTCTCTGTAGTCTTGCATTTAAAAGCAGCCAACTCAGATCAGCTCCTGTGGACCTGAATCTTCCTCTCCAACTTTCTGTACAGACACAGCTTATTGCTAGTTCTATGCAAACAACAAAAAGCAATAAAATACATTTAGCAGGAACTGTAATAAGTAGTGAAAGACTTTTTTTTTTTATCTATGCGCTATTTGCATATCTAAGATATATATTGCCGATCATTGACAGAAACTATGTGTTAGACTGGAAATTTCCCCACTATGTCTAAGAAAGGCCCACTGGCTAGCATAGCAGGTTGCAGTTCATTTGTTTCTCCTTAGCAGAAATGTTTTACTACCCTTTTCTATTTTTATGTTTGACTTAGGTTAGATGTCCTGATTAATTTTCTTTGTAATGGTGACAAATGGTATAAAAGAAGCTTAAGTAGTTCTAGTAGGTACCCGTATGGCACTACACATTCTCTACGCTAAAACCTTGAAATGTTCCTTTTATAGACATCCTTGTTTTCTTCTCTATGGAAAGATTTATAACCCGCTCTGTTTTCTGTCTTTCTCAATGCCATGCTTTCCCACTTTAGAAATCAATCTGTTGGATGAAGCAGTATCAAATCATTTTTTGAGATCCAGAAAAAATGTCCAGCCTTACACCTTTTTCTTTGCTGAACAGTGAGAGGATTTCAAGCAGGTTTTTTTACACATAGCCTTCCTTTTTTTAAAAAAAAAGAAAGCTCTTGTGACTGATCTTTTCTGTAAACATAGCTCAGCTGAGGTTGATCAAGATATTTGCCTCTGGGTTTGAAAACTCTGGAGATCATCTAGTCCAACCTCCCTCCTCAAAGCAGGGTCAGCTAGAGCAGGTTGCTCAGGGCTTTGTCCAGTTGCATTTGAATATCTCCATGGATGGCAACTCCACAGCATCTCTGGGCAACCTGTTCCAGTGTTCAACCGCCCTCACAATATAAAAGTTTTTTATATGTTTGAACAGAATTTCCTGTATTTCTGTTCATGCCCATCGTATCATGTCCTGTCACTGGGCACCACTGAGAAAGTCTGGTTCCACCTTCTTAACTATCACTCACCCCAGTCAGGTATTTATACCAGATCCTTGATAAGACCGAATTCATAGTCTTGCCATTAAAAGTTATCAATTCAGATTTGCTCCCCTGGGCCAGGATCCACAAGGTATATATTGTTAACTGTCTTTAAGACTTTGGCTCCATATGGGCTCTGCTGTCCCTGCCTACCTTCTGCCTTGTTAAACTTCTGTTCCCATTTCTTCCTCCCTGCATCTGTCCGTGGAGCCTCCCCATAAGAGAGAGCAAATGTTCCACAGCACAAACAAAACTGCATAAAAGTGAATGTTGCCTCAAACCGCAATATTCTGGGGTCTGGTGAACATAAGCGATAGCTCACTCCAGGAATAAAGCTATTTATTGTAGAAGGCCTATTCAGAAGGAAGTGCTACTTGAAGTGACACTATCAGGCTTAGAGTTCAAGGGAGTGTGAGTTATATGCCATTTGTTATGCATTTGCTCCAAGACTAGAAAAAATATATATTTCTTTGAGAAACAACTTGATATCAGAAGTAGCGCTGATTTCCACTCCACCAATTTGGAAGATCAGAAATGGATATGGCTGCCAAAGTTCAGACTCCTAAATTTGAAAATGCACCCACAGACAGACTCAACCTTTTCCACTCTGTACTGTTTATTGCTTCTTCACAGAAGTTGTTTCATTACCCTCCTTATTACCCTTCATCTGTACTCTTACATACCCCTTTAACAATAGCACCTATTTATAATAAAGGATGTTTGGATGAGGTGCTTAGGGACATGGTATAGTGGTGATCGTGGTAGTGTTAGGTTTACGGTTGGACTCGATGATCTTAAAGGTCTTTTCCAACCTATACGATTCTGTGATTCTGTGATTCTTTTAAACAAGTCGGTTTTGGTTTAAAGGATATCTGTATTCATTATTATTTCTCATGTATCATGCTTTTGGGGAACAGTATTGGTATTTTTTCTGCTCAGCAATATCTTCCCTCAGCACAGCAGTTTTTCAGCAGAAACTTGTGCAGTCTCTTTACTTTCCTTTGTTTAGATGTGTCTATAGTGGTTTACAATTCACAGGGCAGGTTTCTTATTTCTGCCACTGGCATAAATGGCTTACCCAGGATTTCAGGTTTATGTTAGTGTGAAAGGAGAATGAGGTCCTCTGTTCCTTTTCCCTGCAGTGAAATTGTATGTATTAGCAGACTCGTACAAAGTTGGGATTTTTTTTTTTTTTAATTACCAGTGGTATAAATCTAGCTCTTTCTGGCCATATGAGTAATCCTGCTGAAGCAGTAAGTAAATAAATAGAATAGTGATCCAAAGGTTGTGTCTTAGAGAAAATCTCAGCATCATTGTGCTGAATAGAGTGACCTTGTTGTGCTATTGCATTTAATATTTACAAGTGTAAAGTCAAAGTCAGCACAAAAAAATCTTAAGAATCTGGCGCTCTCATCCCAGTGCCAATAATTAAAGCACATCAGCTTTTACAGTCTGTCTTTCCTAAGCTTGTAGTATTTATTTTGCCTTATAACCTTTTCTTCCTCTTGTAGCAGAGCCCCTCCGCTGTGTAGCCGTGTGTACGTGGTTCTGCTTCCAGCGAGCTCTGTGCGACTGCAGTATTTGCTTGCCATATGGGAAATGGAGTAGACAGGCTGATCTCTGTCAGGGAGAGTTGTTCAGTACTTATACTGATTTGCATGTATTGAGGCCAGTCTGTAGTTCACTGGACAAGTTCAGCTGTAGTGATGGATGTGGAAGTCTACTGCAGCAGAATCTCTACATGTGCATTTCCACAGTGATGGGTTTTCTTTGATGGTAAACTGAATGTCATCAGTTCACAATACCTCTCTGATGCAGGGAACATCGGAGGTTGCACACAATACACTCATGTTTTATCAAGGGTTATTGCCATTGAAACCCCATTATCTATTTTTTCAAGTGAAACAGTTATTTGGTTAGCATGTAAGCTTGCAAGAGCTTGGAACCAAGCAACACATGAAATGCAGATTTAATCTGTGTTTTGTAGGTCAGTAGGCTTAGTCACTTAGCAATGTTTTTAAAGCATTCATAACTATATTTTTCTTTAATAAATTATTGAATATGGTAGCCACAAACTAGCATTTCTTTACCATAGGATATGTATGCTGCCTCTGTGATAAACAAACGTGTGTTTGCCTTCGCAGGAGAATCCCACCAAGGAAATTTAGAGCACAGCAGGCTTAGGCTCTGTGTTCGGAAACTTTCTGCAGAAGGTTCCTTCAAGGCTTCATTGCCCTTGAGCAATCTGTAGCATCTGATCCATTTTCCACTGGCAGCTATATATGAAGATGATGCTGACAATATGGCAAAGATTTTGGAAAAGCAGCAGTGAAGAGCTGATCAGAAACATGTGAAAATGCACACCCTCAGATTGACTTTAAAAACAACATTTTTTTTCACAGATAGAAATTCTTATACTTGAAATATGCATTTAAGACCACAGTCAAGTCAGTGTAGGCATATAACTATTCCAGACCGCGGTATGTACATTAGCCAGTTTTTGAAAAGTAACTCATACAAAATATTATTTATTTAAGCACCCTTGAAAGCAGGGTCTAATTGCTTATCATTTGACAGAGCTTACAATAAAACAGAATTTGACATCCTTACTCGCGATGAGTGGTACTTCATTCCACAATTACTCCTATTCTTTCTACTGAAAAAGAAAAAAAGGATAGCAAGTCTAAAGCTATCATAAACTGAGAAGAAACACAGCTTTTACTCAAAGACGGCTTTATATCTACTGTTGTCAAGAGGCAGGGGGTTGTTAGGAATACTTCAGGTAACGTTTGAATAGATTTAGAGGAAAGAAAGGTTGACTGCAACTCTTTGTTGCATTTAAGCAGGATTTCAGCAGAAATCTTAAAAGGTGATGGGCTAGTGAATACCTCTCTTTCAGTTTCATTTTGCTGTAGCTTGAACTTGAAAGTCAGAAGCACATGACAATGTTTTAAAACAACTATTAATATTTAGCAAAATATTCTTGATTTTAAAAAATTGGAGGTTGTTATTATTGCTGCTCCTTACATTATGGAGAACTAGATTTGTTCTCATTTTACTGATTTCTCTATCTGGGGACCAGGGTTTGTCAAATTGCAGGTTGCTTTACTGGTACATGAGTTACACTCATACAGGTGCACGCACACACACATCCTTTTTGCTAAAGGATACCTGGCTAGCCACTTTCCCATGCAGTGCAGAGCACAGTGCTGAGCTAGAGACTGTTGCTATACAGCCCAGAGCATCACCTCCTTTCTTTAGTGTCACCCAAGAAGGCTAAGTTGTGAAGTGCTGTATGTTTATCAGCCTCCTAAAACTCACTGAATCACAGAAAATAGGATAAGAAAGGACCTCGGGAGTTATCTAGTTTGTACTTGTGCCCCGGCAAGATTGTTTATAACTGTTTTAGTGTATCGCTTGCTAGAAAGCTGCTTAAAGTCTAACCCAAATCTCTCTTGCTACCACTCTGCTCGTGTAGAACAGACATGGAGAATCCTTTGCAGCATGTTTTACATGTTTGGAAACATTTATCACATCTCCTCCATTTTCTCTTCTCTTCTGTCTCTACGCTAACCCAGTTCTTCCATTGCTGGTTAAATTTTCTAGGGCATGGATTATTCTTTTTGCTTTTTCTGGCCTTTCAGCACCTGATCCAAATCTGTGCTGAAGTCAAATGCCCAGACTGAATTTCCTGTCATTGCTGCTGAATAGAGTGAAAAGATAATTTCGTAACCCTTTATCTATGTCTCAGGATTATGGCTGCTTTTTTAGTTATTAAAAACTGTATTGATGATTTTGCTGCCACTGAGCACACATTTGTGACTTGTAGCTCAGGAGATGACTGCCATTGTCAGTGAGGGTTCCCCCACTTTACAAAGTTAATGAATCAATTAAATTAGCTAAATGTTTATATTGCTGTCATCTGGCCAGCAGAATGGCATAGAAATCCATAGAAATCAAAGGTCATGCTCAGAATAAGATTATAGCATCATAATCTCATTACTTGAATTGGGAGGGGGATGTTGAGGTTAAAAAGAGAGGGAAACGGAATGAAGTATACACCAAAACTGATATTTGTTACAGAGCAAACGCAAAAGGAAGAAATTAGAGGAGACAAGCCTGATTTGAACATCAAAACAGTGAAAATAGCATTTCATTTCTATTTTTATTTCAAAACACATCTGAGAAAAGGAATAATGTAGATGGAGACAAAAAGAGACTTCTAAGTGCTTTTCTTTTCAAAATTTGTCCTAGTGAGAGATGAATGGCAGGGGATTTTATGCCCCAAACAGCACTTATAAGTGCTTTTGCTTTTTCAATACCATCCTTAGACTGAGAAAGGGAGAGGAAGAAACAGACAAGGTGCCCTGACACATCACTTCTAAGTGATTTCTGTCCCAAAAGTATTCAAAAGACTGATAGAAGATTTTTTTTCGTTGGATATTTATTTTGTTCTGTGACTTGGCAGAAATGAAGTGGGAAGATGAAGGGAAGCTCTAGTGAATTTTTATTTCCCAAGGTCAGGAGAACAAAAGTCAGTTTTTCTTCTCTTTTTTTTTTGTTTTGTTTTTTCTTCTGATTTGATAGAAATGCAGTAAGGCTTCTTTTGAGGAGCTAAGGTAAAAGTAAAATGGAGTTATTTTCCTCCTGTTTTGTAACAGTAGTGGCAGTGAAAAAGATACAAAGGTGGGCTTATTTTCAGCATAGAACAAAACTCTGTGAGCTTGTGATTAAAGCAAAAATAATCCAATAGTATAAGAAAAAGAACAGTTGACCTTAAGTATTTTGCAGCATCAGAACCTTAAACTGACATGACTTGCTGTGGGATCACCCAAAAATATTGTGCAGAGACAGAGTATCCTCAGAGCTGAACTCAAACCTGAAGGTAACTGCATATAGAAAATCTCTCCAACCTTGAAGAACATGTTTCTTCAGCTCCTTCTTTTAAAAGGGTTGTTTGCACTGTTCTAGAAGGTGACCTAACCTTCCACCTCCTCCAGAGTGCAGGGACTGTCATTGTACAATGCAACTACACTGTAGCTGTGCCTTTTCAAAACCACAAATCATTCCTTCATTAATCTGGAAAAAAATTACTTACTACTACCAGCCTTTTCACTTCATGTTCAGGCAATAGAATTTTGGCATCCTTGTGGAATAAATGCGTTACATGTATATTCCTAGGCCAAGCACTCCAGACAGCCGTCACTAATTGGTTTCCCTACCAGAAATCTTCAGAAATTAAGCGTCTGTTGAGCTGTTCCAATTTCCAGGTGAAGCTGGACCATTCTTTAGCTCAGCCAGGATTAGGAGTAGTTGGTTTCCCCTCTTTGCTTCTCCCTTCAAGACAGTTGAATATTTAGCTCTGTGTTCCTGACTACTTTGTGAGAATACAAAGTCCCAGCATTTGGGCTCTGAATTCCCCTGTATCGTAGCCAATGAGCTGTCACTGGAGAAACCACAGAATACTTCATGGTAAGAAAAACACACAGTCCGTTATAAGGTGGCAATAGTAAAAATAATGAAATGAAGAAGCATGGCCTAAAGGTGCAAGTGTACATAAGATTCTGTGTTGAGCAGTGAAGTTCTGGTGTCCACATTAAAAATGCAGCAAGACTGAAATTCAGGTTGACGTATTTACAGACATAAACATGTTTTCCTTTGACACCAAGGTCAAACTACATATCTCGTTCATCAGGTGATGTGGCAAGGAATCCACTTTGCATCTTGAATGCTTCTGTAAGACTTGGAAATGCCTATGGAACTGTGTTCCTGAGCTCCAATATCAGCAGGTCTCCTGTGTTTGTGTATGTCAGCTGCTACGCTCCAGACGGTACTCTAAATACAAATCAGTATCCACATCAGAGGCTCAGAACAGTCATAATCTATTCTACCAAAAAAAACCCCAAAACCCCTAACCCTCCAAAGAAAGCACTATCAGAAAGCATTTAAAACATAAAACTGATGAATTCAAAATAAATATTCACCACAATCAGAAGATTTTTCACTTAAGAATTTTAAAGATTCTAAAGAAAATGAAATGTCTCAGTATCACAGGGAAGTTTATCTTGCACATTAGCTGGTAATGTGATGGGAAATAAAATTGACCATTTGTCCTTAGTTTTTTACTTGGTGGCAGGAAGGCAGAAAAAAGATCCAAAAGGATCTCTGACAGCCCTTCTCTGATCTCATCTGCTGGATTCAATTTTTTTACAACACAGTCTCGTTCCTGGATGTCAGTGGGATAGAGGTTTCAGATGGGTGCCACAGGAAGATCCTAGCCTGGGCGTGATGTGGAACTTCAGCTACCGAAGAAATGTTTCAGTCTAAAAAGGAAGACACCTTGCAAGTCTAAGGCTGAATGTGTGCTAAGTAGTAGGGATTGTAAGGGTTTGCATTTTTTTATTTGTCACCTAAAGATCACCTAAATTTCTTTTCCAATTTGGCCTTAGATATATCAACATTTGTGAGATGATGAGGCAATGCTCATGGGATCATGGAGGCATCTACAAAGCTCATGTTGGCCCTCAAGTGCAAACCAAAATGTTATCCAGCTCTTGCCTGAGATCTGTTATTCCCCATTCTTGGGGGGCAGGAGGGGGGGACCGACAAAACACAAAACCAAACCCAACCAAACCAAACCAGAAGGAACTGGCTGTTAACAAAGACCCTGAAATTTTTAGCCAGTAGTCTCATGTTTGCATGCTGACTACAAGCCAAGGAGCTCTTGTTTGTGGAACAGTATTAAATACCTGACTGTAGCTTTAGTTGTGAGGGCGATAGGAAGGATAACCATCTCCATTTGGAATGGCATGCTACAGGAAATTATTGTTATGTTTTATGTGTTTCTCATTGTGGGGCTCCTGTTCCAAAGTATGTAGCTAATCCTAGTCAGGTAGCAAATCGCAAGTCAAATTGTCTCATGCATAAAGACAGACAGTTTGGAAGGCAGGAGTCATTAGAGGGAAAGGATTTTTCATTTTAGTTATGAGACTTAATTTCTTTTCACTGCCTTCCCTCCTTTGCCTCTGTAAAATATTGATATAGATTATAATTTCTGACAGTGATGTTGATTGTAGCATGTAAGTGGTATCCAACAGCTGAAACAGATGGTGTAATATTGTGATGGGGCCTATCACATAGTGACAAGGTTGCAAGGTGCAGCTGAAAGAGTGTATAATTTGGTATAAATGAGAATCTTGAGTCTGAACACTGCTGAAATTAGAGAAAGTTCAGATCTGAACACAAACTTCACAGCATCATCCCAGTTCTGAATTTCAGCAGTGATTGTTCAAGTGGGGGAGACTGAGCAGCAGCGTGTGATCATAGAGATATGGATGAGAGGAAAACCCTTCCTAGCAATATAGCAGAGTACCAAGCAAGCACATGGATTTTAATCCTGCCAGAAGATGCTTTTGTCTCATGTTGCTTCACGGCAGATCCTGCCTTTCCTATTTTGGAGTGCTTTCCGTCTCTGTCATTAGTGATGACTACCATCAGACACCTGTGGTCTCGCTGTGATGGCTGATTGATCATACATGCAAGACTGAGAAATAGCCTTGCAAACCTTTGATCGTTGTCCTTAAGTAGAGTATGTTTTAGACATTAAATTCGACTCTTGTCAAGGTTTTTAGAATAATGGACTGGGGGTTGCTTTCTCTTCAACAAAAGTTTCAGAGTATTTGAACACTGGGGAAACTTTTGGTGCATGTCTATGCTTTGTTAGTTTGGAGATTTTTCCTAAACCTTTTTTCCAAAACAGGTTTTTTTTCCTTGAAGTTTTTCCAGCTGCTGATAATGTTCAAAATAGCTCAGTGCTTCTTTGGATCAAAACATTTTTGGCAGCAAAATAAAGCACGGCATTAACTGTTTTGTTTCAACAATAAAATGGGAAATAAATGAATAAGTTTGGAAAATAATTAAATTATTAGATAGGCAGGACTCTCTAATTAATTCGTGAGGTGTGTTGGTTATCTCCACAGTTAATTACATTTTGATTTGAAATGCGTGTATGTGGAAGTAAACAGCAGCGTGTTTAATAGTTACTGTATCTGGGTCACCCAAATAGCATTTAATCCACCCCATGTCAAATGGTTTGTGAGTAAAAGGGTGTCTTGGGAATATCAAGGCCCAGCAAGATAACAGCCATGCTCTTTACGTTTAACTTATTAATCAACAGGTAAGAAGAAGAAATGGTTTGTGTCTGGTCAGCTATCCATGAGCAGCAGCCAGATGCTTTGCCCTTTCCAAAGGTACTCTGAATAAGAATGAAACCATGCTACTTGTTTTGCCCATTAGATAGCATTATCTCTGTGGAATGCCAATTCATATCTCCTTGTGCTGTGTGTGGTTCTCACATATGGGATTTTAATAACCTTCATGCTGTGCTATGAATTCATAAACAGGGCTGATAGAGGAAAAGCACCACAGGACTTTATTTTTTCATTATTGCTCTTCTGAAAAACAGGATCTGCAGGATTTTTGCAAGGATCTTGTCACAGAACTAGCAATGGTTTTGCTGCTACAGTGGGGTTATTCCAAGGGAAGGGGATAAGTACAGTATTCACTTGCGGTATAATTTTTCAGAATTGATTTTCATCATCCTACATTTTGTAGCCACTATAATTCTGCTGTATTATAGTTGGAGCATTGCAGGTCTGATTGTATGGGAGTTTTCCCCATTTTTCTAGAATGCAATGTGCATTTGATTTCTTGCAACATACCTCTTCTCCTTCTCCCCTCTGTCCCAGCCTGGACTTTACAATCTCCACAGCCCTCTGGCTGTGATGCTACGGTGGTCGCTAGCACATGACAGCAGTCTTGACTTCTGTTTTGGAAAAGATGTATTAATTCTGGATCAGTGGGGGTTTTTTCTTTCTTTTTACCCCTCTCCTAACCCCAGAGTCCATTAGGGCTACCACTTCTGCATCTTGGCCACGTTCCAGTACTGGGGGAGGCACCACAGTTAGTAGAGCTGAAAGTAGTAACAAGAACTCACAGCATCGTTCTCCAGGCATGACGTGATATATATCACCTTGTATGCATTGCTAACAGGCCTTAGAAAGAAGACCTGTGAGGAGGACTCAACTAAAATTTACAGTCTCTACAAATATCCTATGAAGCAATGAACGTAAACTGTTTGAAACAGCCGGTTTAGCAGTCCTGGAGCTAGTTCACATGTGCCAGGAATGAAATTGCAGTGTTGCCTGCCCATACCCTGTGCTACACTGGCTGGAGTGCGCTTGTGGTTACGATCTTAGGTCAGTCTCGATTCCAGTCTTGTAACTGTGCCTAATAATACTTTATCAGGAATAAGATTTATTAGGTGTAGGTTCTGCGCAGGATTGCAATATGACATGCAGATCAAATCTTATAATCCCATTTTCATTTTAGGAATGTTTCTCTCCCCTGCTGTATTTTATGTGTGATTTTGTGTGTGACAGACAGTAGAAAGAACCAAGAACAGGCAAGGAAAAAGAGAACAATTTTTCACTAATTATTCAACTTTCAGTCTTTTGTTGTGTTTTTGGTTTTTGTTTTGGTCCCGTCCCCCCCCCGCCCCCAGTAATGAATAGTCGTCACTACTAAAAATGTGTGTTGTCTTTTTCGTTAAAATTAATCCAACTTCTCCTTGGCTTTTAAAGTGATAGAATTATAAAACTATTGAAAAAAAAGGTTGGAAAGAACCTCTGGAGTCCATCTTGTCCAATATCATCTATAAATAGGACTAACATCAAGGTTAGGTCAGGTCTGTGCCTCGTCAAGCTTTGGAAATCTCTAGGGATGGAGACTCCAGAATCTTCTGGGCACCTGTTCCAAAGCTTAATTGTCCTCTGTTACAAAGGTGCATTCCCTAAAAAAGGGATCTTTTTTAATGGGACATATGTAGCCCATCAGTATTCCTTCCTCAGCTCATCTCCCTTGGTCCTTTTTAGCCAAAAACCGCTGTGCATGTCTGGGGCCATGTATGATGGGGTAGCTGAACATGCACGCACACATATTTTTCTTCATACTGCATCTATAATTCTGCAGTAGTATGACTCAGAGAGAGGAGATGCCAAAGCTTTCGCATTTGCTCTGTAAATATTTTCTTATAATGAAATTAATACATCATCTAAACTCTACATATATACCTCTCTTGCTGTTTTTAGTTTTGTTAATACATATATATATGCTTTTTTTTAAGTCACTAAGCAACTGAGAGAACATAGAACTAACATGACTATAGAAAAGTTTTCTAATATATACTGTTCGTGGAAATGAAGAAATGGTATTTCTATGCAAGCCAAGGTTCATTGCTGTCCTCTGGGCTGTTCCCTTAACATCAGATGTAACCTGGGCGGGCATTTCTTTTGGATGATTATTTTGTAATTAGTTGATGACTTCAGTGGAATTTTTTTTTTTTTTTTTACTTAGCTGCACACTGTAGTCGCGCAGACCTTCCTTGTGGCAGTGAGGTGGAAGTTCGCCTCTCCAGTTCCCAATGCGCGATTGTGAGCCGTTGGGAGCTAGAGGTGCAGCGGAGCCTGGAGCATGGAGCAGCATTGCTCTGGCAGGAGGAGGAAAGGAGAGGCACAACCTGTTTGCTGTAGAAGGCAGTTGTCAGTCTTCCATTATCTCTTCCCTTGCTAGGCCATCGGTTGATATGTATTTCACCATATTCATAGCACCAGCAAGCCAAAGCAGTCAGCAGACAGATGCTATCAGAGGGCACCCAGTTTCCCTCCTTATTGCTGTCCCCACGAACCTGTTTTGTCAAAACCATGGCAGTCGTTGCTATATCAGTTGGAGTTACAGAGCAGCTGATGAGCTTTGGTGTTGACCTTTAAGATTGCTTTTCAAGTTGTCAAACAATAAAGATCCTGCTGTCATTACAGTCCATGGAAACATAAGGAATCACAAGCTTCATTAAAGTCAACAGGTTTAAAAAAAAGTACTGTCACCTGGCTTTGTGAGTAGATAGCTTACATCAAGAAAATACCCTGAATCCTTCTCACAGGTTGAAGCAGAATCGTAGCTCAGGGGCCTCTGCTGCTGCCCAGGCAAAGGAGCAGCACCATGATCTTTGTAATCGCACAGAACTTTTTTTTTCTGAGCTATTTCATTTTATGGTCCCATGTCTAAATTTATTCTTCAGAGTAGAGTATGTTTTGTTGAGCCCAGCCCTGCACAGAGTCTCACCCCAAGCTGGACACGTCACATGAGAAGTTCCCTTGCTGTTTCTCTTGCTGCTGAGCGGAGTCTCTTTACAGATAGAAAGCTTTTTCATCTATGAACTGAGAATCCAAATTTCTCTTTCCAAAATTCAGACACTAGGTGAAGTCATGGCTCCAATGATGTCAGTGGGTGTTTTGCTTTTGGCTGTAATGGAGGCTATGAATGTGCCATAGATTTTCCTAGAAAGTCGGCGTATGGGTACATTACAGTGGTATTTTTCTCCTTAAGATGTGTGAAGGACTAAAAATTAATTTCTCTCTTAAAAATTTAAATTATAGGTAGAAGAGCTATATGATTATAACTACCTATTTTGGAGGTAGTGTTGTTTATATCTTGCAACTATATCATTGTCAGGCCAGACTATATAGTGGAGAAAAGATTGATAGGGTTTATTATTTTCATGTTTTAATAAGATTTTGTTTTGCAGTTGCTTCTAGCATGCTTCACCTCATAACTTACCACCTCATTTGTGTGCGTGTGTTCTTCAGCACCTCCTCGGGCCTTGTGCTGAGCTCTGTAGTGATGATGCACTGACCTGCACAAGGCTCTGTTGACTTCAGTAGGATTTGGCAGAGGCCACTGTGCTCGGGGGCTTTTCTTTAGCAAAGGCTTTTAAGTGAGAGGGAAACTGGGCTGGTGTGGGATGTGCTAGTGGCAGAAACTACACCGTCAAGCTCCAAGAGGAAGGAGAAGCGATACAGAATGACCTTTGAATTATTTACAAATCATTTAACCCAGTAGTTCCCACTTGAGGGTGCTTACAAAGTTATTGCAGGTAATGTTAGTCCATGACACAAACTAGTGCCTGCAATGAAATCGGCACTGATGAAAATGTAGTTAGTGGACGTACACACTGAGGCAGTGATGTAAAAGCAATCAGAAGAGAGTACACGTACAATGATTTTTTCATTTGAAACAGACCTTTAGTTTCAGAGTTTTTAAATATGCAGCTATGCTTCAACAGCTTCCATTAATGACTTAAAAAGACCTTAAAATAAATCTTCCTAATTATTTAAGCAGAACTCTCCAATCCAGTTTAAATTTCTGTCCTAGTGCCCAGTGCCATAGTGTTTGAAAGTTCAGATATCTGAAAAATGGTGATTTAACCTTGTATCTTTCTGCAACTGAAATGATTTAAATATCTTAAAATGAAAGATATTTAAAACAATATAATTTTTGCACTAGGACCTTGTAAGCAAAGTTTTAACCTGAAATGATATTTTTACAGAAGATTTTAAACATTTGTAAAGCTGACAGTCATAAAGTGGTACAGCAAATATTCCCAATATACCAATGAGGGGAAAAGAAATGAATGTGGCCAGAAGCAAGTATGTATTCTCTTTTAGATAAGGCATCCTGCAATTAAAAACACTGGACTCGGAAAGCTTCTTAAGGCTTATTTTGTCAAATGAAAAATGCTACTGGTTTTAATGCTATTATAATAAAACTTATTGTTATTCCTGGCATGGATATATTTTTTTTTTTATTTCAGAAAAATGGATAATTAGCATTTTAGCTTATCACTTTCCTTCCATGCATACAAATAATTTGATAGATAGACCACCAAGAGAGACAAAATTAAATAATAGGTCTAGACAGCATGGAACCGAAATAAATTAGACTTCCAGCCTGTTAGGTGGATTTTCATGGGGGAAAAAAAAAAAAAAAAAAAAAAAAGGGGGAGCACAAGGTAGTTTTTCTGACATTTTTTGCTGCTTACCTTGATATCGTTTCCCCATGTCAGATCCCAAATAAATTGACCTGAAATAAGATGTGAACTTCATCTTAGAAGTCCCATAATTTGTTTGTGAGTGTAATTTTTTCAAATATATTTAGATTAGAGGCCTAACAGGCATTCCTGCATCTGTGATTCAGCCAAATAAGTTCCTAGATAATGGCCCATGATTAATGGTGAGTGCTGATAATAGGAGGTTATTAGAGAAAGCAAACTTGGAACAAATCTGCTGTATACATTATATACTTTACCGCCATCTGTGGGTATTTATAATAAATACAAATTAAAGTCAGCGGTTACAGAGTAACCGATGTTTTGCATATGTGACAAAGAATTTCTTAGAAATAGTCTTATAGTAGGCAACTTCATAGTGAAGAATTCTCATTAATTTTTTTGCACAGATACTTATTATTATTTGCAAAGAAAAACCAGCTTTTGTGGAGAGAGTCCTTTTGGCCTTGGTTGCTTTGAAGGACGTCATTCTAAAGTCCACTCTGTAAGGAAGTATTTTGTGTTATGTGTTACCTGTGCTCTACTGCTATACACGGTATTGGATGTGAGAAATTGTTTTTGTCCTTTCGTACTGTGATTCATTCGCTATTCAGTCCATGTGCTAACAGTACGTTCCTCCCTTTTATGTCTCCTTGAGTTGTGACATTTTACCTCCTTGTGTTTTGTATTGTTTGCTGAGCAAATGTGCCTGTATAGAGGAGAAACAAATTTTATCTTCCTTGTTGCTATGTACAAAAACCAGAAAAGAAATGCAAGATAAACAGAGAATTACAGAAGATAAAGTAAACCTAAATATTACGATACCAATAACTTGCTGGATCAAGTGATGATGGTTTTTGCTGGTAACAAATATACTGTTGCAAATACAGTTTTGCAGTAGAGTGACAAAAGGGGTACCATAGTTAAAAGCAGCTGATTGCGTTGTGTTTGGAGTTGTTTATGAAGTTTGATGGGCAGTGTCTGGTTTAAATTGTGTTTCTCCAATAACTTTTGTGCACAAAATTCAAGAGTCATCACGTGCTAACGAAGGCAAGTGAGCAATGCCATGGATGTTACAATAAATGACTTATTGGATTCAGCATTCAGCAAGCAGCATTTATTTAGTTGGAAGAATTCCTGGCTTCTGAACTATTACAAAGCCATGATATTTCAAAGGCTGTATATTTGCAAATGAGTGATAGATGGAGTGTCACAAACATTCTGGTTATTTATGGTCATCAGCTAAACCACTGGGATGAAGTTAGGGGTGCTCTAGAACTAATGTAGCTTGTTTGGTTTTCCTTTTTGAGCAACTGGGAAATTAATTTTTTCATACGCTGTTTTTCAGAGTGAATGTTATTTTAGTGCCTACCTTGTGAACTTGCGGTATAGGGTGTGCATGATGGAGTTTGCCTCCCTCCCATAACAATTAGTTGTTTGACTCAACGGTGTTTGACATGAACATTTCCACATATGTTCTTGGGCATGTTTGTATTTTTATCTTGATATTTTATATGCCAAAGAAGATTCTGCTTTTCTTTCCCCCTCGCCCTCCCAGTTCAGAGGTGTTAATTAGGTGGATCTGGAACTGTAGACATCTGTATGTCTACAGATGTCAGGGCTTCCAGTTACCTACAAGCTGTAGTACTATATGCTGAGTGAAGGTATCTGTTTCCATCTGTTTTCTGCTTGGGCAGTTGCAGTTTAAAGGGAAAAAGCTGTTCTCTCTGCCTAATGCTGAGTTATTTGATGGACATGTCTGACAAAGCTTTCTTCACAACAGTTAGTTTATACCTTAACAAATATCTTTAGGTGTTTTGGTTCTTCTCTTTTGCTAGATTTGATTCCCAAACATCATGGTTTATCTTACTGGCTATATATCAGTATTTTACTTTTTCTCAAATCCTCTTTCCCCTTATGTGTCTCTCTTTTAAACACTAAACTGTATTCTACCTTTTCATAGCCTGCTTCAGTTCCTCTCTGAATTTTTTTCTGTCCTCTCTTCTCTTTTGGTATCCTGCTTCCATTTATTTCCTTCCCCTTTTGACACATATTCATTCATGTTAATCAGAGCGCGTCCCTTCTGCCATCATACGTTGGGAGAGGAGAATTTACCAACCACCTGAGACGCAAACTAAACCGTGACTTCAGCTGACCGCGAGCGCACGCGCAGGACAGGTCCTCACGCATCCTTCAGGCAACGCCTTAGGGCAAAACTTTCTTCGCCTGCCACTCTCCGTGCTCAGAGTCCCGCAGGGCTGTTGGCCGTCCGTCCGTCCTCCAGTGCTCTGCCCCTGCTGGGTCTTTCTGTTGTACTTGAAACCCTGGATCTGGCAGCTTCCTCCCGTCATTATCGCTCCACGTAGACACAGGACAATTTCTCCTGTTCTTTGTTTACTCTCCACCACCTTTCTATTTTTGAGTCTTTTTTACCAATAGAGCTATCGGGAATCTTTCAATAGTTTATTATTCCAGAAGAAAATACTAGTGTAGGTTTATTTAAAAGGTGTCCGTTTCAATGAAGTTTCAGCTGGAAATCAGGAAGAAAGGAAAAAATGAAAGGGACTGTTCTGTTAATGTGAACAACCATGCTTTAAGCTTTTCACAATACAGAAGAACGTTCAATTGAAGGACCATTTTCATTCCATTTTAGAAAACTATTTAAATATTATTTTTTAAAAATAGAAAGTTAAAATATTTTGCTCAAACTGGACCTGGTTTTACTCAAATTTTATTTTATGGGATTATCAAGAGGGGTATTATCTTTGACTTTTCAATTTTTGCTTTATATTAGAGGAAAACATATTAAAAGACCTGTTTTTCCGTTTTCTTCTTTATAGGTCATACACTTGACTCTGTTGCTACTCAGAATTTTCTCACATATATTTGAGGTGTTTATTTTTCAGCTCTCAGTATCATGAGATGTACTTGATTCTTGCCTTGTTCCAAAGCTGCCTATATTGTTCCCAACAGCAGCAGCAAAACCGACAACGTTCTGGTGAGCATTTGCTCTGCTATATCTTGAAAGAGGTACGAGCTGGCATGCCGTAACTGGAGCTGTCTCGAAAGTGACAAAGATGACGCTGCATCACTTTGCACTGTGGTTCATGTTCAGAAGGTTTGGGTTTGTGGTTATTTTTGTTCTTTTCCTTTCCATGAGAAAGAAAGCTAAAATGTTTCAAAAATACACTTGCCAAATGAAAGTTTAGATGGTGCTGGAGACTCTGGCATGCAAGTGTCAAGCTCTGCCCAAAGTCCGAGCTTCCTTCCCTTTTCTGTCTCTTTACCACTGACATCAGGAATCCACAAGATACCTGTTCAAGCAAAGGGCTGATACAGCCCTTTTAAGGAGCTGTAACATGAGCTGCAAATCAAAGAATAGCAGTTCTGTAACAACGGGGTCAGTGTATATAGAAAGAATTTCAGTGACAGTTATTTATTCAGTCTCTTACTGCAAGATTAGTCCCATTATGTGGCTCCTATGCATTCCCTTCCAATTCATTCAATTTAAATAAAAACTTCCTGCTAGCACTTATGTACATATCAGTGACAGTCATCTAAATAAAATATCCCAGGCACTTCAGTCGCAGGAACAGTCTTATGAAGAGGCAGATCATATTCTATTTATTTGGAAATGGGATGCATGTTGACATAGGGCTCATTTCAAAATAATGTCAAAATGTTAAAATCTTTATGAAATCTTAACATTAAATTTTATGAAGACAGAGGTGTTTGCTGGGATGTGATGCCGGGGGCTAGGACCAAAGTCAACTGCTGAAGATTAAAAACCCACAACACTACCACAGGAGGGAAGGGGGTACAACCACAAACTCAGGGTAATCAGACCTGTGGTTTTTTATCGTTTTTATTTTTATTGCTTGATGTTAGTTATATAATGTGATTTATATACAGTGCTTCTAAGTGCTGTATTGAATTGATAGCTCTTGCTGGGTGAACACACAAGAACTATCTTTCTTTTCTTTAAATGTGCTGAATTTTTGTCTTAGAGAAGCCTGGCAAGTCTTTCCTCCCAGTCAGAGGTCTGAAGAAAGTGAGTAAGTATAGATAAAACCAGCTTGGTTAATCATCACTGAAACACAGGAAAAATTAAAATACATTTTTGGCTTGTAAAGTAGAGAAAAGCAATAAAAACAATGCCAGACGGTTAATGCCTCTCTTGTACCTTTCATTTCAAAGACCTCAAAAGAACATCAAGAAGAATAAAGGCAAAATCTATTCCCTATTGGCATCATTATAAATGTTGTATCCTCTAAAACTCTAAAGACATCCAAGAAGAGTAGAAGAATAAATGGCATTGAAATAAAGAAAGTCTCTCTGGAGCTTTGTTCAATCGGCTTTGTTAGAATTCACTCAAATAGGATGATTATAAGAAAAGATCTCATTTGTTTCAACATTAAAGGAGCAAATTAATATGTGGTGAGCTGGTAATAATTGCCTCATTATGTAGTGAATGGGCATTGCGTCCAATTTACAAAATTACAATCATATTGTTAAAGTAACAATTGGGAAAGTTTAATCTGAATTTCCTAACTATCTGTATGATTAGTTGTGGGATTCACGGGGTGAAGCAGAGTTGGTGGCTGGAGTGAGCTCTCCAGCGCACCACCGGCCTGTGGTGCTAAGAAGTCGCAAGAGAAGCTCAGCTTGTCATTAGTGTAAATTACACCTGCATAGGTCCTGAGATAGATTTGGTCCAGCCTAAGAGTGAATCTGGCAGTCTCTGCTGAGACGGAAGGCTGGCACGTGACTGGTCTGTCAAGGCATTGCTTTGTTGGACTCCACTGACTTGTGCTGAAGTTTTGGCCAAGAGGTTGAGACCTGGCCTGAGATCATCCCCGCTTGGGACTTCAGCAGACCTACAGGTCCGTGTCTGGGAAACTTGGCGATCTGTGCCGTTGGGAACAGACGTGCCACCCGTACAAACGGTCCTGTAGCTGGGATTGCAGTCTCTCAGTGGAGACATCCGAAATGATGGGGAGGTTGTTTCAAACTGGAAAGTAGCCAATTTTCCAAATATCGAAATACTCTGTGGAAGAGAATAGTGTTTTGTGACCTACTTCTAGTTAGATTTGCTTGTGACCTTTTCTAATTCTGGCTGGTTTTGTTATTTAATGATTTGACCTTTGATTCTTTGAAGCCACTTCAGTGCTAAATGCAAAGATTTAATAACTAGAACTGTTTGATAAGTGACCTTTATTACACAGCTATTTCTCTTTGCTAGAGAAACGGCACTGTTTTGCAAGTTCTAATTCATGGTTTTAATTATCTTTTCTATTGTCTGTAAGCTTGCACAGGAAATGGAAAGGTCAGACATTTCATTTTCTTTACTGATTACAATATAAGTGCTCCTCAACAGTTACAATGTATCACTCAGGAAAAAGCTGGGATGATTTGTCAGGATCATGCCCATCTGCCCTGCTGAGGACTTCTACATCCTTCTGGTCAGCGACAAAATAAATGATTTTCTAGAAGCAATAATAGCTCAACCCCCTTGGTGTGTAGAGGTGAAATATGTGTCTAAATACATGAAAAGAGAACAAAAGGTGAACAGTTCTCTGGTTTTTTCTTCAGCTCATACATCTACAATGCAAGCGAATGAAGACCTTGTGAAAGATACGGGTAAACTCGTAATTGACGTTGTCGGTCCAGAGAGCATCAACAGTAACAGCACAGGGTTCTGTATGGTCCTGCCAATCTGTATCAATCCCGTTGCTGCTGGACCATCTCTACAGATGAGAGGGCAGCCTGGACTGCCTGCCAGAACCATTTTTGGTTTCTCTGATAAGGCTGCTGATGACTTAGTGTTTAATTGCTTTCCTGGTGTTTGTGATGTGGATGCCTGTAAACAGTTACTGTTAACCGCAAAGCACATCACCAAGAAGGCACAAGTTTCTCTAATTCTCCAGTTTTCATCTCTCTGTACTCCTGTTCCTGTGTGTAAGAATTGTCTCTCTGCTTCTGTTCCTCCTTAACACAAACAATACAGCAAGTTAAATGGAAAAGTGATAGTTTCTCATACAGGTTAGGGCTATCGTGGGCAACCTTGCAGCCAAAAGTCTGCATAAGGGAAAAGGGTGTGAGGGATGTAGGACCCCGGAGTATGGGGTGAGGGGGGCCAAAAGCACATCACTCCACCTCCTCAAGGGTCATAGGGAGCTGTCAGCTGTGTCCTAGTTCAGTAGCAGAAGTAGCAGCCACAACTACCCAGGTGCTTCCCAATTCCGGCCCCTCGGTCACCCAAATCCTTGTGCCTGAATAGCTCCTGTGGGAGCCACCTGGCAGAGCAGCGGCATTTGAGCAGCTTTGGAGTCTTGAAGTGATGGGACAGCCATACCTGAGCTAGGGTGTAATAACAAGCAGGAATGTCATGCTGAACGAGGAAAATGAGAAAGCTGTTGTATGTGGATTACTGAAACTGCCCCTTTTGCCTGTGACACTCATAAACCAACACTGCAAGCTGCCGGCCTGTCGCCATATGGGGGTTTAACGAATGAATATTGATGTGTGATTTCTCAGACGTTGAGAAAGATGTGGTGGGAAAAGATACTGAAGTCAGTGAATGATTCTGGAGTCAGTGGAATGTCTCGTGGGTGTCAGTCAGTCTCCTAACTCTCTCTGGGATCTCTGTTGGGAAATATGCATATTAGGACAAGTAAAATTTCTCTACATTGTAAAACATATTTATTCTGAGGTAGGGCTGGGAGGGGTTAAGCCTCTGCCTCTATTGAAGAACCGCAAATTATATGTTGACCTAGTGCAGGCATTCAATATTATGAAAGTGCTTTATAAATTGGAACAAGACAAATGAATCACAACAAAAGAGCTAGAAAACCGGGGGACACAATTGCAGGAGTGAGTGTACTCAGTTTATTTGAGCAGAACAGTTACACTCAGTGAATAGAAAATGTGCAATGCATTTCTAACTAAGGTCAGAAAATCAAACCATTCCAAATTTAAAAGAGCAGCTCCATTTTAATGGAGAAGGAAGAATATTGTGGGGAAAAAAAAAACCCCACCAAAAAACAACACCATGGTTGAGACAAATTTAAATGGGACCAGATTCTTGACCAAATTGGCTTTTCCTAACTAACAGTTTCATATTCAGCATTTGTTAGTTTGCAAGTTCACCCTGAAAGCTATAAATTAAGCTACTGGGACTTTAACAATTCACTTCATGTTAGGATGTGAGTTATGCTTATGGATTTGTTTAGGTCACCCAGCCATGTTCTCATAACATATCTTAGACGGGATTTCTGTAACTAAGTGGTAAACAGAAAGACTGTTGTGTTCAGCTGCATCTCCTGGGATTTCATCTCAGCTGTCAGAGAGCTATGCAGGACAGCTCTCTAAAACTGCAACAGCTATAAAAAAATACATGGTGTTCTGTAAAGGAAACATTGCCAATGCTTTTGCATGCAGTCAGGCATCTTTAATTCCTGATGAAATGAGGAAAGAACATTTTCATGAACCACTCACATAGAGAAATCAAACCAATCACAATGGAGAAATCAAACCTTTGCAATTGTGAGATTTATTGCAGAAGTCTTGCAGGATGCACCTTAGTTCTGTACAATATTTGTCACCCAAAGATGAGATATTTTAGCTGTTATAATTTGGCTCTCTTCAGATGTTTATCTCTTGTCCTTACATTATGCACCATTATCAAAGAAATTTGATGTTTTGTCAGCCACCATGTCCTAAGGTTATAGTGGTCAAATGTAGCCAGGATATTCATCCACATCAGCTAAACGAGGTGTGATGTTGAAGGGAAATAACCACAAGTGTGATCAGAAAAGCACCTAGCATCCTGTCAGGCTAAATGTCCAAAGAACATGAAGGGAATTATTCCTAACAAACATTAAACTGAAGTCACTGGCTCCCAATTGAGAGTATGACAGAAGATCAAGTCTGTGACCATACAAAAAATTGTACATGATCTGTGGCCTGGACCATCTTCTGTAGGTTTTTTTGATGGATCTAGTTTTCATTTGATTTAGATTTCTAACCAAACTTTTCATACAATTCAACTTAAATACAGGGCATTTCCTTTTAGTCTGTTGGTACAAAAGAACCAAAAGGCATTTACTATTTATACTCGGACAAACGGAACATCAGATAGATCCCTATATCTCTGTTAGACAGATAACTGTTCCTATTTTCAATTCATGCTGGAGAAATAACACCTTAGAACGTGCTCAGGAAATACTGTCTTTGACTTCAGTTTGCCCGGGATTAAGTTCGTAGTTCACATGTCACCAGTCCATCTGCCTCTCATTTTTCATGGGTCATAACCATTCTCTGGAGAGAACAATGTATTCCTGTCTGCGTCTCCTTTCCAACTGCAGGATTTTCATGCCACTAGATTGCTTTTTAGAGTTACATCTCATGTTTGACTTCTATCACAAATTTGGAAACTATTCATTCAGACACATAAACACAGTCAGTGTATAGTTAAATTTCCAGCATTACTTTTTCTGTACTTTTTTCCTATTTCTGACAACACCTTGTTAAAAGAGAAAAAGGCATTGATCTAAATATTGTTTTCTCCTGCTTCTTTCTTTCATTGTTTTCTAGTGGAAAGAGTAACATTTAGAGGGAAAAAAAGAAATGCTTATTTTTCTAGTTGACTTTGCAAGGTGGAGAACAAAGGAAAAGATTGGAACTGCCACCTATTTCACTAAAAAGGATTGCATTCAGAGCTTTGTAGTGGTAGGGTTTTCTACCAGCTCTACCACATGAGGATTGTTAGGTTTTTTTTAAAGAGAAGCATTGCTAGCAATTTGTTGGACTGTGCCCGTCTGTCTTTCAACTGAATTTTCATTCTTCCTGTTTTACAGAGAAAGAATTGCCAATATTTTTGTTTTCTTTCTTCCAGCCTCTACAGCTTGACTGTGACCTCTGTGCCATTGTTTCAAACTCGGGACAGATGGCTGGCCAGAAGGTGGGAGCCGAGATAGACAAGTCCTCCTGCATATGGAGGATGAACAATGCTCCCACAAAGGGCTATGAGGAGGATGTTGGGAAGAGGACAACCATAAGAGTGGTCTCGCACACAAGCGTGCCTCTCCTACTCAAGAATCCCGAGTACTTTTTCAAAGAAACCAACAGCACAGTTTACGTGATCTGGGGACCTTTTCGAAACATGAGGAAGGATGGAAATGGCATTGTGTACAACATGCTGAAGAAAACTGTTGACAGCTACCCAACTGCCAAAATCTATGTGACAACAGAAAAGCGCATGAGTTACTGCGATGCAGTGTTTAAGAAGGAGACAGGAAAAGACCGGTAAGTCCTAAATGTGAAGAACAATTATAATGTTTGAAAAAAGATACATGAGAGAAGTTCATGCCGGATGCCAGCTACTAAATGAATCCCTAGATATGTTTTTAATGGATTGTTATATGGTTTTGACTGTTATAAGCACTTGATGAGGCAGCAGCTAGGCCCCATTTACCCCACCTACGCTACCTTCTGTTCTTTCCATTTCTGTTGGCTTGAGTCCCAAAAATATTGGATGTCTTCCTGAAACGTTTTCAAAGCTGTGTGTTGTTTTCAGCTCAATTTACTATTGATTAAATTGACATTTTATTTGAAGAGGATAATCCTACACAAACAACATTTCCAAATGCACAACCTCAGGATAACACTGGATATTGTATTTTCTTCTCTGTTGAGATTCACTGTAGCTTTTCTTCAAACACAAACCTCAGGGTTATGCATTACTTCTATTTCTTGGTGAAAATGGATTATCAGTGATACTGTAATAGATTTAGGTTTTTACCAGAATTATGCTGAAATTGTATTTTCCATGCCTGAGAATGTGTGTTTATGCTGCTCAAGTGGGGGCTGTAAGGAGATGAAAGTGCGAGGGCCACTGTTTTGGCTAGCATGTTCAGAGCAGAAATTGGATTTGTGGATTTAAGACCACAAATTACAGGATTTTGTAACTGAGCTGCAAAAATTCTGATCATCTGTGTTTTGGCATGGAAGAGCACCTGTCATGCGTACTCACTGGAGCTAACTAGGAAGGAGTTTCCAGATCACTGCTGTGCCTTAGTATTAATTTTTGGATTTGCACTTCATGAGTTTGCAGTTGTGAAGGACTGTAGCCATTCTGACCAAATTAAAAATACAGATATTCACAAACAGTTTAACTTAGTCTGAACTTTTGACTTAGCTTTTGAAATAGAAGAGCTTTTTCTCTCAAACTTCTTTCATTCATCTTGTTATTAAACTGCCAAACTTGGTTAGAGTTGAGTTTTCCCTTTTTTAAAACTATTGAAACATAGGGAAGAACTTGCCCCTCAGCTTGTTCACTATGTGCACATGTTGTTGCTGCGATTCTGGAATCGGAGGGAGCTCCTATATGTCATAAAGATGTCAAGGTTATCATGGCTTCTTTAGTTTAACTGAACAAGCTGATGAACAGAGACTAATAGAGAAAATATGCAAGATGCATTATTTAAAAATGCCCTCTAATAATTCAGGTCATCCAGTTTACGTATTAATTGAGCTAAATAAGATCATGGGTACATTATTGCATTGCGAAACATAAATTTGTTTATATTTTTGACTCTTCCACGTTAACAGTCAGTCAGGTCACAATGACTTTACAATACTCTATCAAAATCCTTGTTGTGAGACCAGACGTTAGTATATCCTATCAAAGAATCTCATCATCCGATATCAAAGTATCCTCATCTCCAGCATAATCCATTCGTCCTCAACAAATTAACACATCCCAAGGTTTTATTATTATGCAATTAACACAATACAAATGCTTCTTTCCATGTCAAAGGCAGATTGGACTTCTGTTCTCCCAGTGCTTATGAACAAAGTTCTTAGGCAGCCTAATGTCAAAGTGGCCCAATTTCTTTCTCCTTAATCCATTACAACGACTAAAAGTTTCACATTGCAAACAGGCAAATTGTAAAGAGCCTGCCTCCTGACCCACCTGACATTGCGTTTGCACGTGCCGCCCTTTAACACTGTGGAAAAAACCCCATCGCTTCTCAAGGGGCAATCGGATAACGTCCTTGTATCTACTGCAGCTTTCATTTTTAGTCCTACTTTTCCACATCAACTACTAAGTGGTGTTTTTAACATCATTTAGTGCACTTGTCAGCTGGAAACAAGGGACACAATTTACATGTCACCAGCCAACACCTTCTGTATCACAAGAAAACATCCTGCAGTTCCCTCCTAATCAGGGGACCTCAGTTTGGAAACTGTTTCATTTTCTGTAACATCTTCGATTCACAGAACCCATCTGCTGTTTCTAGGGAGGGTCATGAGGCTGTTAGAGGTATGTGGCATTTGTGGAAGCAGTAAAGGGAGAGCACAAGAGATTTGTGGGTGATGAAAATAGTTTTGCACCTTGTGCCAGACTATTATGATGCTGAGACAGACTCAGGTTCCTCAGCCAAATATTCCTTCGGTTCCTCAGAGAAACATCAACTCTTGCTTGCAATATTAGATTGAACAGAGGTCTGTTTCGACATGTTCCCAGCAAAAATTCTGGAAGGAAACCAAGTTCAACTCATATTTTAAAATGTACTGAGTGGATTGTAACCACATCTATTTTAGTTTAATCCTAAAATACTGTCCTTATGTACAGTGTATGCTACTAATGCATAGTAAGATTGCAACAGATTTCTAGTCTGTCAAGCCTTTAATGAGCTTTCTATTTCTACTCTTTGATGTTCCATCTTTTCAGGTAATTAGTGGGACTTTTCAGTAGTTTCATCCTAGTGGTGCTCAAGTTTTAAAGGATGTTATGAGAAGCAGCTAACAGGTATGTGCTGCAGTCACTTCTCTACTGCAGAAAAGCTCTGGTCCCGCACCACCGACGTGAGAGCTGACTTCACTGAGTGCAGGTTCAAAACCCACAGCTTTGGTATTGACAAACGGTATATCATTGGTTCATGGAAGAAACAAGAATTGCCTCTAAATAACGTCCAGCAAACAAGTTTGTTTATTTCACAATGCAGCATTTTTTAATTCTACAACAGTACAAAATACCCTCTGATATGGGCTACCCATGCTGGTGAATTAACCTTGCATGTGGTGTTATGAATCTGGGGGACATATGTTCTTTCTGAGAGTCTTCATTAGTGAAGCATTTGAGTTCAAGGCGGTGAATACTCATCCACTTTGAATAATTGTTGTACATAAATAATATTCATTACCAGACATTCACAATTTTTCATTAATACATTCTACTTGGTATTTCCCTAGAGGGAGCATAAAGCTGGCGGCTTCTTCCAGTACTTCACTAATGTTTTGGTATATTATATGTATTGAGTCAAGTGAAAGGACTTAAAGAAACATTAGGTAATTACTAAGTGTGGCATCTTTATATGTACCTCAATCCAGGTAGGTGGTTCTAAAGCCATCTGTATCTTTGCCATGCATTAGAAATATAAGGCAATATGATATAACAACATTTAATTGGTAATAACAGAGAAAACTGTAGTCTTCATTAAAGCAGCAGAGCTAATTCTGGTCTGATAAAGTGCACTGAACAGCCCTAAATAGGTTTTAATTAGCTGGCACCAAAGCTGCACCACCCTTAGGGGAGGGTGAAATTAATGAAAACTAGCAGCAAATAGATCAATGCTACTGGATGTTATTGCCTTAGGTGAAGGTGATGAGGAAGAAAGGAGAGTCTTTTAAGGATCATTTAGAAAACAGTCTGCGTTAAAAGTCACTTTCAAAAAGCAATGATAAAATAAATCTGCGCTAATACCAGTGAAACAGTCTAATGTTATCCAGACTGCAGACTCCTTTTGTGTTTATACTACAAACATCTCAGACTAACCCCTCAGCAGGGTCTGTCCGAGTAGTGCCTCTGATGGCACTGCTCCCTGTCCCCTCTCGGGGCCGATGGCGTGGTCAGACCGCTCCTGTCCCACTGCATGTGGAGGACGCCGAGCCCCAGCAAACAGCCAGTAACGCATGTGCTGATACTGCCCAAACCACAGCTTAACTCGATGTTTCTAGTCACACTTCTTATAAATAACTCCCAAAAAGAGCCTGCTGAGCTTTGCTGAGGAGATATATTCTGAGCTCCTAAAATTCCCGTTAAGACACATGAGATAATGTTCTGAAACTCAGCCAGTTTGGTAGACAATTGACTTTCCCCACACTCTGTCTTAACTCAGACAACACCCATCCAGTACCCAAACATTTCAGTTCAATTCAACAACATTTTATTGACATTATTAGCTATACAAGCATGTCTACAACAGGCAGGTTCACTGAGCCACATTTGCAGTCAGATGGCTATTTCTGAAGGATCTTTGTTTACACCTTGGACAATTCCAAAGCAACTAAATTGCTTTTGTGCTTCTCTTCCAGAAGTTCTTAGTTTCCTCTGTTCATGCCAGATGGTGCTATCTGTTAGGTTGTGAGAAAGCTGTTTTATCATTCGAGGCAGAAAGATGGATCGTTCTGATCACTGACTTCTGCATCAAGATTCAGAATTTGGGGGTGTGCTCAACCTGCTATTTTACTCAGTTCTGCTCACTAATTATTTATCTTTTTGGCGATATACGAGATCTATATTATATCTCTGTCATTTAGAGCTAACAAATTATATTCATCTAAAGTTGGGATTGACACTGTTAGACAACTGCAGTCATCACAGCTTCACCTCAGCTAATATGTAGGTTTTGATGTGTCTGACTAATCTACATGAAGCTGTAGTCTAGTAAAAATGTCATTGAAATGAATAAATGAAATTACATTCTCTGAGCTTCAGGTAGCTGCAACTTCTATTGTTTGGTGATATTCTCTGTGAATCGAGGTAGTGGAGCTGTCAGGCACCAGAACGTCAGTTTATGCCATATTTCTGGTTGTTGGCTTGAATGAAATATTATAGTAATACTATTTCCACTTGTGCACTTGCTTACACATATGTATTAGTTTCCCTATCAAGGCCATTCAGAGAAAATATAAAATCTTAGCTAGCGTTAGGTAATATTTGCAGAAAGCAGTTTTTCATCGGGAAATTGTGAACATTGACACTGAATCTGCCTCAGAGAGTTAGATTTTGGGACTTGGGAAGTAATTCCCATCTGTGCTTTGTATTAATGTGCTTTTTCTAAAAAAAATAAATTCTGGAAGATGAATAAACGTTCATTTCACTTTGAAAGGAAAACGAGCAGAGTTAGGGAACATCAGCATCTTTAAATTACAGAACTCTTGGAAGAAAATGATGGAAAAACTGATTCAGACTGACAGAGGAAATGTATAATGCCTGTTGAAACATTTTTAAGGACAGAAATGAATTGTAGTTTACATTTTGATATAGTCTTTGTCACGATGATGTAGTGTCTGCTGCTGCACCAATAAAATCAGCAAAAAGTTCTCAGCTGCCTGTGAGCCTCACAGCAAACCCCAGAACACGTGCTTGATATAGTGACCGTTTTTCAAGTGCTTGATGGTGGATCTTTCTTGAACCATTGCTTGGCACTCCATTCTTTCTTTTTATAAAGTAATGCCTTCAAAAAATGCTAATGGATTTGTCCATCTTAATTCATAGAGGGTTTAAATAGTTTCATTGCCAGCTAAGACTGTTTTATTACCTGAAAAAACAAGAGTCTAAAGCATGAAACCTTAATGAAATAAATAGATTTTTCATTATAAAACACTTAAAACCTCAACATCTATTGCTGTTTGTGGTCAATCACCGGACGGCTAACAACTGTTTTGGGGTTTATATTCACTCTTCCATTTCCTGGTAAAACACCAGTTGTTCCTGAGTGTCCTAAATTTATTCCCTGCAGCCCATTAGTAACTGCCTTTATATTTCTTTATGAAGATTTTCCTAATTAAGATGAACATTTTTCTCTATTAGGCAGATGGAACTCAATAGAAGAAGTCCGTTTTTTATTAACATGCAGTAAATGCTGTACAAAGCACCAGTACTTTTGTTAAGAAACACAGCTCCTTCTACATTACACTAATTACATAGTAAAGTGAAACTTTATTAAAAAATATCAATATTAGCTAATACTTTGTGATAAAACTGTGCCTGCATATAGATTGGTGTGGGCTCAGAGACCTATTGATTCTGTGGTGGTTGCTGACTATAGCCATGGAGTTATTTCTTTTTGTCTGATGATTTAAGTCAAGAAATACATAATCAGGATCTACTTTATCTTTGTGCATTTTCACATGTTCTTTGAATTAATCCAACATCTATTGCTTTTAATTTATCACATCTTCTTTAAGTGCCACTGGATCTGTTTTCTGTTCCTGACAAGCCGTACGTTAAATCTTTATACAGTGTTTGGTATTGTCCTAATTACATGCACACCTTTTCCATCCTGTCCTTTAAATATTCTGCAGCTTTTATGGTCGAGAGAGTATTGCTGATATCTCTCATGAGCAACACTGGGATCGCGCATGTAGATGAGATTCTGCTTCGACTTTTCTCGCACCCTGTGAACATACAACTTTTGAAAGGATTATGTAAGTCAGTGATTCATATGCTAGCAATTCTGGTAGCACTGTGGATCGCAGTGGTTCCAGGTTTGCTGCTGGTGGTGAAGGTGTTTTATGGTTGCAAAGGCAGAAGTCTTGGAGGGAAAAATTAGCAAAGGCAGAGATTTTGAATGAAGCCTTTGGTGTTCATAGGAGCTTCACTGGATTGTCTTCCATAGTTCAACGTTTTTGATTTTTCAGATCACGGTGTTTAAAATAGAGCTTGATTTTCCTAAAGGAGCTTAACATTTTAAAGGAACAGAACTAATTTTTAAAATATCAAGAAATGAATCTGTTTTTTTAACTCAACCTTGTGGCCAGATGAAATAGTTGTCTTTAAAAACACAGAGTGATTGCCATTGAAGTCTATACTTATCACCAGTTGTCACACAGCAATACGTTTCTAAGATACATTAAATAGAATAGAAAATAAATGCAATGTTGCTATTACTTTATTATGATACCTATTGGTTACTGATAACTGTGGGTTTTCTAATGGAAGCTCCCTAAAGTGCACTGAGCCTTATTTACAGTGTTTAGCAAAAGACAACATACTACAATCAAACAGCATGAGATGCACTGGGAGATTTTGTGCTATAGAGTTGCTGCTCAAGTGAGGATAGCAACTTTAGGAGGTAGGGAATAAAACACTACAGTGATTTGTTGCTTCAGATAGAGAAGAGTTTCTGTACGTCTGTCCACCCACTAACTAGTAAATCTTACTAGCAAAGACTTTTCTTATAAAAGGTGTATGAGAACTAATTTCAGATATCTCACTGAATGAGGTCTAGAAAAGATTATGTTCTCAAAGCTTTGAACAAGTAGGAAACACAGCAAAAAAACCCTGTTTAAAAGTAGAAACAGTTTAGCCTGAACTGATGTTGGAATATTTTACCTTAAAATATAGAAAGATTAGTAAACAAATACTGCACTGAAAATTTAATTGGTAAGAAATCAAGCCTGTATGAGACCTCATGCACATAGGTGGGAGGAAAACTGGTGGAAAATGGTGAAATTTTGTGTCTCATTAAATTAATTTAGAACTCAGTGTTAACTAGGTGCTTGCTTATGCACTTCTTCACAATGTGTATTTTTACCCGTATAAAAACAAAACAGATGTTCTACACTTTTATTTATATGTCTGTTATCATGTATCCCATATAAAGAATTCAGGCTGTAATTTCAGAACAGTGAAACTGTATGGATATATATGTGCGCACATGGATTTATAGCGCACGTCTTTGAAGGTAACTCAGGATTCACAGCCATGCTTCTCGGAGAACTTGATGTACTGTTGGGATATGCTACAACCTGCGTTTAGAAAACAATCGCTGACTACATCCTATACAGTTCCTGTGATACTCAAATTCTCTGAGCTTTTAACAGTGAGGCAGCTATGCATTTAAAGAGTAACATGCACATGAGCAGCACATACAATTTTTCTCAGGCATTCATGTCTTCAGCAGGTTTTGGAAGCTATAACAGCTTGGAAAACCAGCTACAACTGTGGGGATTTATTATGAATCTTGAGGAGTGTCCTCAAATAGCATGTCTGATGTCTTGGATATTGATCAGCATGTAGCTTAGTTTGGGTGTGAAGGGTGTGCTGGTTTTGGCTGGGACAGAGTTAATGTTGTCCATAGTAGCTAGCATGGGGCTGTGCTTTGGCTTTGTGCTGGAAGCAGTGTTGATAACCCTGGGATGTTTTCGTTACTGCTGAGCCGTGCTCACACAGAGTCAAGGCCTTTTCTGCTCCTCACCCCACCCCACCAGCGAGCAGGCTGGGGGTGCACAAGGAGCTGGGAGGGGACACGGCCGGGACAGCTGAGCCCAACTGAGCAAAGGGACATTCCGCACCATATGGCGTCATGCTCAGCATGTAAAGCTGGGGAAGAAGAAGGAAAGGGGGGACATTCGGAGTGATGGCGTTTGTCTTCCCAAGTAACCAAGTGATGGAGCCCTGCTTTCCTGGAGATGGCTGAACACCTGCCTGGTGATGGGAAGGAGTAAACTAATTCCTTGTTTTGCTTTGTTTGCATGCGCAGCTTTTGCTTTACCTATTAAACTGCCTCTATCTCAACCCATGAGTTTTCTCACTTTTCCTCTTCCGATTCTCTCCCCCACCCCACCGGGGGGGAGCGAGGGAGCGGCTGCGTGGGGCTTAGCTGCCGGCTGGGTTAAATCGCCACTAAGGGGAATACTTTTTGATGCAGATGTTCAAAGATTCAGCCACTCTATTTTCAAGATTTTGTAAGAAATTCTTGTTTGTAGTAGCATTCACTACAGTTGGGACGGCATACCAGAGGCACCACTCATCTCAGAACCTGAGCAACCCTGTCCAGTACGTTAGTATTCAGTAAACATGCAACTGCAATAGAAGAAAAGGTTTCTACATGCCCATATTTGTTCTTTGCAAGTTTGCTGTTACTATCCCATCCCGGTCTTTGGAGACTTCTTTTTCTTTGTTTTTATTTTTTTAAAGTCAGTCATCCCAGCAAGCATCTCCTCTCTGCTGTAGTCATACTGGTTACAGAAAGGAGGCATGAACTCCCTGTCTAATAACATTCTCTACATGACTCATTAAAACTTCCAAAGCACAGGATTTGCTGCAAAACTTTAAAAATTGCTGCAGATGATGTCACTAGTGTAGAATAACACACAGAGAAGGGAAAGAAAGTGATAGCAGATGAAATCCTAAGAAGCAAACAGCATGCTTTTATCTTAACAATAAAAACAAAGATAAATGTCAGAAATATGTGCTCTGTGTTCAGTTTGCTCTCCATATGTTGTTTCAGAGTTTTCCTTGAAGTGCATTCATTAGAGATGCTAGTGCTCCTGTCTCCAAAGAGCGTCCCAAACATTTCTGTGAGAGCATTCCCGAAAATATTGCAGGTATCACTTAAGCCTCAAAATGCCTTTGTGAAGCGAGGAATATTTATCCCCTTTTTACAACTTGACTTCCCTGAGAAAAGGACAGTAGGGGAAAGCGGAGCTATTGCTGTGCAGATATTCATGCCCATAGGGCTTTTTGAATGTTGTATGCTTACCATGAAGGCATTTCCATCTCTTACAGTGCTAATTTTGGGTTGGAATGGTCTGGAACTGCAAAATGGAACCAATTTCTGCTGCTCTGTACCCTGTTTTCAGCCAAACACGGTAATGTTCTGGCACTTCCTTCCATATAAAATTAGCAGTAGTCTCTTGACGTTTTACAGTCAATCAAAATATTAGGGAAAGAAAATAATCTGAAGAGTATTTGCAAAGCAGTATTCCTCTAAAAGAGGAATTTTAGTTTCAATTTGTTCAAGTATTATTTGTTTTCCTATCCTGTGTCCATCCATCTTAGCATTGTCTCCACACCTTCCTCCCATCCATTAAGAAATGTGACTAGCATTTGTTATGTGTAGCTTTTTCTTTTATCGAGGGAGAATTGTGTCTTTGCTGGAGCTTAGTGGGTTTTTTTTTTTTGCTCGCTCTCCCTGTGCTGCTCTGATTTTATATTAGTGATGACACTGTTGAAATATGTTTCGTGTCTGGAGTAGAAGAAAGCAGTGGTCCTTAATTCCTCCGGGCTTATTTCATGGTCTTAAATTGCCTTTACCTTCTCGTCCAAGAAAGCACAGTGTTCAACAGAGTTGGATTTCAGCTCCACTGTACAGATCCTGCCAGGGACTCTCATCTGCAGTGGCGTGCCAGAGCCTTCTCACTCCTAGAGGTATTTTGGGTCTCGCTCACAGAGTGCCTTGCGGATATGAAACTTCATTTAACTTTATATAGGATATCCTCAGGATATCCTCAAGCTTTATGTACTGCTTAGACCTGTCTAAGCACCAGTGGCTTCCTGCCAAGCTACGCTGCTATGCTTGGCTAGGAGAAAGGCAATGAATGGATGAGTGACTAAGGCCAGTTCATTGTTTATCAGCGGGAAATAGAGTATTTCAGGCAATATTTCTGGATATGGTTTAGGATGGTACTCGGGGATGATGTATTCGGGGAAGGCTTATTCCAGTTTCAATTCCAAGCTTTTAATTCTGGATCACTTAAAAGTTTTCCTCTGTGTTTGAAATAACAACCACTGGTTTCATATGTATTTGACCAGTTTCAGGATAGCAGCAGCAAGAGCAGCTCCACATGTTTTCCTTAAAATTCTTCTGTTTGTGTACCAGGACTGAGACTGGCATATAATATAAGTATTTTCTTCATTATTACTTTACATTTTTCCCTGAGGCTATCATATTGATTTCAAAACCATGGTCATCATTATACTAAAATGGTGGCATTAATACATTGGTCTCTGTGGGTAGATTATAATAGAAAGTTTAAAAATAATTGCCCACTAATATGAGAGGTGGAAGTATGTATAGTATTATATTGCTTGTAATGTAACCATTAAAATAACAATTATGTGATAATGAAAAGACTCGTTATGCTTTAGTTTATCTTTACATAATGTTAATAACTAATGAAAACAGGGAAGATTATATCTAATTACATTTTACAATACTATTGCACTTCCTGTAAAGAGAACATTTTGCACAGAAGTGTAGATCTGCATGCTTCAGTAAAGTTTGTGTCCACTCCCTATGTACTTCAAAATATGACTATTTTAAAACCAATGGTTACAAAACGGTTCTTTTTTATCAAATGGTACATATAGTCTTCACAAGAACATTTTTTAAATTAAGTTAGTAGTCAGAGGTAGTCAGATCTTGCAACATGGCCGCATTGAACAAAAATTTAAAAATAATTTTATGTCCTTCAGGTTTCATGTGTTAGAAAAATGAAGGTAGCTTGACACTGAGTCAGTCAGTAGGATACTGTCTCTCTTCAGGTGAATGAGAAATGTTAAATATATACATTATCAGCTGTGGCAATTTTGCTTTCGTATTGTCTACTGCAGAGTAGTATTGTCAGCCACGTGAGCAAGTTCCTTTTCTATTGTATCGGAGGTGGAACATGCAAGGACAAATAGAAAAATGGTGCTTTGACATAGATAGAGAAGCCTCTCATTTTGTATGTTGGGATATTGAGCTCAAAGCTAAAAGCGCTTAGTTCAGGAATGCATAGATAGAGCTCCCCAATTATCTTAATGGCAAGAACATTGATTAGAATTAAGACATTTTGGTATTTGTATATCCAGATCAGACTACACTGATTTTTAAAGATGCAGTAAGATTGTCTCCCAGTTCTCAATACTTTGCATATTTTCAAAACATAATGCCATGGTTGAATGTTACCTTTAAGTGCCAAACTCCTGCAAGTGGGAGTTATATCATCTAATCCATTTCACTCCAAAACAGAATTAAGAGATATGAATTAAGCAGTTATGAACTAGACATTAAAAATATAATTGCATTGATTTTTTCTAGGTATTATACCAAATGACATCAATAGAAAATGTCTTTGGTCTAACAGTGTGATATTTAATTAGTTTCTGTTAATTGCCTGCATTTCAGAAACAAATGGCTTGATTTCTTTATTCAGTGAATGAATGAATGACTCGGCCTTCTGCCTCTCCTCCATTGCCCAGTGTCCTATCCCCTATATACCCAGGGAGTGCTCTAGACCTGACTGGGAGGTAAAGATGGTAATAGAAGGGGGCGAGGAGAGCCACAGATACAGCTGGCAGCCTTACCGCTGCCGGAAATCCATGGCAGCCTGGCCTCCCCACCAAGGAGGCAGAGAAGCCTTTCCCATCGAGGGGAGGGTATGTAGACTTCCACCTTTCTACAAGATTCCCTGCTGCTCTTGCCCGTAGCCGATAGGAAGGCTAAGGCACCTCCCGGCTGCCGGGGTGGGAGTGCTACAGAAGAGAGTGAGGCCGGAGGCCAGCTGAGTTATTTGGTGCATCCAGCTACAGGATTGTCTCCTTGGAGGCGACAGTTCTTGTGTCTTTGCAAAGGTAGGGTTTCATTTTCTGTTCCAGTGAGCTAAATGGTGGGTTGAATTTGTGAGCCACAGTGTACGTGGTTGTATGGTGGTGTTCAGAGCCTGGTTACTGTCTGAGTCTTTGTTTGGATGCCAGGAGAGCTCAGTACATACTAAGTAGCCCTGTATGTTAGGGAGTGTTTTGATCATCTAGAGCTTAATGATGGTGATGATAGGATTGAGTGTTTATGAGAAAGAATCAGGGGGAGGGCCAGCAAGGCAGATATCATGGTGGGAGTCTGTTATAGACCACCCAACCAGGATGAAGAGGCAGATGAAATATTCTGTAAGCAGCTGGGAGAAGTCTCACGATCACTAGCCCTTGTTTTCATGGGGGACTTCAACTTACCAGATATCTGCTGGAAATAGAATACAGCAGAGAGGAAACAGTCTAGGAGGTTCCTGGAGCGTGTGGCAGATAACTTCCTGACACAGCTGGTGAGTGAGCCAACGAGGGAAGGTGCCCCACTGGATCTGTTGTTTGTGAACAGAGAAGGACTTGTGGGTGATGTGATGGTTGGAGGCCGTCTTGGGCATAGCGATCACAAAATGATAGAGTTTTTGATTCTTGGAGAAGTAAGGAGGGGGGTCAGCAGAACCTTGGACTTCTGTAGGGCAGACTTTGGCCTGTTTAGGACACTGGTTGACAGAGTCCCTTGGGAAGCAGTCCTAAAGGGCAAAGGAGTCCAGGAAGGCTGGACATTCTTCAAGAAGGAAATCTTAAAGGCATAGGAGCAGGCCACCCCCATGTGCCAAAAGATGAACCAGCAGGGAAGAAGACTGGCCTGGCTGAACAGAGGGCTTTGGCTGGACCTCAGGAAAAAAGGGAGAGTTTATGACCTTTGGAAGAAGGAGCAGGCAACTCAGGAGGACTACAAAGATTTCGTGAGGTTATGCAGGGAGAAAATTAGAAGGGCCAAAGCCCAACTAGAACTTAATCTGGCTACTGCCATAAAAGACAATAAAAAATGTTTCTATAAATACATTAGCAACAAAAGGAGGGCTAAGGAGAATCTCCATCCTTTATTGGACACGGGGGGAATGGACAAAGGGTGAGGAAAAAGCTGAGGTACTTAATGCCTTCTTTGCCTCAGTCTTTAATAGTAAGACCAGTTGTTCTCCAGGTACCCAGCCCCCTGAGCTGGAAGACAGGGATGGGGAGTAGAATGAAGCCCCCATAATCCAAGGGGAAATGGCTAGTGACCTGCCACACCACTTAGACAGACACAAGTCTATGGGGCCGGAGGGGATCCACCCAAAGCCTGTGGCATTGCATGGGGTTGCTGTGGCCCAAGTGCAGGACCCGGCACTTAGCTTTGTTGAACCCCATACAATTGGCCTCATCCCATCGATCCAGCCTGTCCAGGTCCCTCTGTAGAGCCTTCCTACCCTCAAGCAGATCAACACTCCCACCTCTGTAATGCTACAGGCCTGGGGAAGAGTGGCTGGAAAGCTGCCTGGTGGAAAAGGACCTGGGGGTGTTGGTCCACAGCCAGCTGAATATGAGCCAGCAGTGTGCCCAGGTGGCCAAGAAGGCCAGTAGCATCCTGGCTTGTATCAAAAATAGCGTGGCCAGCAGGAGTAGGGAAGTGATCGTGCCCCTGTACTCGGCACTGGTGAGGCCGCAGCTTGAATACTGTGTTCAGCTTTGGGCCCCTCACCACAAGAGAGACATTGAGGTGCTGCAGCGTGTCCAGAGAAGGGCAACGAAGCTGGTGAAGGGTCTGGAGCACAAGTCTGATGAGGAGTGGCTGAGGGAACTGGGGTTGTTTAGCCTGGAGAAAAGGAGGCTGAGGGGAGACCTTATTGCTCTCTACAACTACCTGAAAGGAGGTTGTAGAGAGGTGGGGGTCGGTCTCTTCTCCCAGGTAACAAGTGATAGGACGAGAGGAAATGGCCTCAAGTTGTGCCAGGGGAGGTTTAGACTGGATATTAGGAAAAATTTCTTCACTGAAAGGGTTGTCAAGCATTGGAACAGGCTGCCCAGGGAAGTGGTTGAGTCGCCATCCCTGGAGGTATTTAAAAGACGTGTAGATGTGGTGCTTAGGGACATGGTTTAGTGGTGGACTTGGCAGTGCTTTCCATTTGGCATGTTTCTTGCTTTCCTTCAAATATTTTTTTCCTTCTCTATCATTACTTTACTGATATTTTCCCACATTTTTTCCTCTTTGATTTCCTGCCTCATTGTTTGTAACTGTGTCATCTATATAGCTTTCTTCTTTCAGCCTTTTGTCCTTTTATTGTGAAACATATTGCCTCGAACACACCTCCTGTTCTCAGCACAATCTCTTTTAAAACAGCTCACAGACCTGCAAGGTATCTGATGAAGAACAGCTCTCCCCTCTGTGCCCGTGCCCTTGCCCTTGTGCTTGCTCTTTCACTTGAATCCTGGAGCAGAACACCTGGAAGTCTGCTCTGGAATGGCAGATCCCAACTCAGTACATCCAGTACTTAAACCAAAACCAAAATATCACAGTGGGATGTAGAAGCTGTGCATGATTATTTATTGATGATTGTTGGTTACAGGAATTAAAACAGCAGGGAGCTCAGATTTTGATCGGAAACAAGTGATTTTTCTGTACACTTTTTATTTTAAAATAAGACCATAATATAAACCCATTGTGCTCATGCTGTTAAATGCTAAGCTCTGGCATGACCTACTGTATGAACAATGCATGTTCCCTGTTACATGAGTATGTAGCTTTGTATATGCAAGCATTGATAATGGCTCGGAGCTGTTATACAGCAATTTATACATGTGTATATCTACGAGGTATCACAAATGCTTCACGTCCATGCTCCAGTGTACCAAACACCCAGCACAATGATTTCAGTGTGAAAAGCAAAGGGATCTGGTATGCGGCTGCCTGACTGGAGCTGGGACAGCCTTTCTGTGAGCTTCCAGCACAAGAGGTGTTCACACAGAGGCCCACTTCACGTGTTCCATAGCGTTAGCAACGAGCAAGGTCCATGTGGTTCGTTTGGGCTTTTCGTAAGTACTTTTCAATTACAGCAGTACAAGATAGCCAGCCTGGCGGTGACTTTTGGGTCTTTATGTGCTACAGATATAATTTATTTGCTTTTACTTTTTGTAACATCACCAACTGCTAAGGGAATTGATGTTTAATATGTTTCTAAATAAGTAAAATTAAGTATAAATAAATAATGCCTGGTTTATTAGTCCAGGTGTTTTCAGCATTGCTGAAAGTGGTTTGATGACAGCCACCAGCACTAGCAGTGGAAAAAAACCTGATTTCTCAGTGATTATTATCATTATAATAAACCATAATTGAAAGATTACAAAATTGATTCTTTTAAAAATTAATGTTGCATGAGTGAGCAGGCTCTGTGGCGTTCAGATTTTTTCAGTGGAAGGAAAATGGCTTGTTTTATTTCCTGGCAGAAAACTGCTGATTTTCAAACAATCACATTAGAGAAAACAGTCCCAGAGGGTTACAGGAGACAACAGACCTATGTCATTATGCTTTACCCTTTCCTGATGGGTTCGGAGAAGAGCCAGAAACAAAAGAAAGTTACATTCATTATTGAGAGAGCCTTGGGAAAATCTGTTTGGCCAAGCAATTTTGCATGAAACGAGTGAGGAAATATTTGACTGCAAAGAACATAAACTCCTTCCATCGATATGCAATTTTCTGGATCCATTTGTCCAAATGATTATTAAGAACAGTTTCTAAATTTGCAGTGCTTTACAGCTTCAAAGGGCTGTGAAAGCATTAACTAGTTAAATGGATGGAAGTGTTTTTTAATAAATAAAAAACAAAAAGACCAAAGTCAGTTGTAAGACAGTTTAAAGTGCAAAGTACTGAAAACAGCAGGAAACCTGAGGACCTGGAATAGCAATCATACAGTACCATCCGCCCCAATCAGGAAAGTGGAAACCACAGATTTATCTTTGATGATTTCCTGTAAATATGCCCTTTGAGGACAGATTGCCCTGCCCAGTCTTGTGGAAAAAGCTCAGAGTTACATCTCTTCTCACCACAACATATGGATCTCAGCAAGCCCTGCTTCTCCATTTCCGAAGTCATTCCTCAGGTGGAAAAGTCTGAGCAAAAAAGTGGTGAAATATTGTTGCAAAAATGCTGCCTAGCATCCTTCAAACCTGGTCAGTTTGACTGGAAAGCAGCTTTCTGAGGGTTTTTTTCCTGGCCATTTTCTTCAGTAAGGTCTGTCCAGTTTTCCAGACCTTCTGCTATCCTAGTGGAAGTGGTTTTATTAATGTTTTCATTCACTTCAGAGTGCCATGTCTCCCTTTTCCCTCGGATGCAGCAGTATAAATAGCTTTGCTCCATGTAAGTGTGTAGCAGCGTGTGCTAGGGGCTGGGGAAGGTACGTTTGGGTCTCTGTCTGAGTGCCCCCAGCCGCACACCCTACGAAGGACGACATCTGCTTTGTGATATTGTTAGCAGGATGGCTGTTCTGTGTTTTGGGGGTGCCTAGTGCAGACATGGGGGTCTGGTCTTTCTTCCTCACTACCTCTTTGTAACACTTTGCCTCTTCTGATGTTGTGTTATTGGGTCTGAAGGGCTGGGATCTGGGCTGCAGCAAGCAGTGTTTCATCTTGGTAGCTTGGGGTTTCCAGTCAGCGCCATGTCCCACATTCACGAGACACAAACATCAAAGAAGCCCCAGAAATTGAGGTTAGCTGTGGCTTATTCTTTTCCCATATATATCCTGAAGAGAGCCCATGTAAAGCTGATGTTTGTGCACCATTTCACATTGTCCAGATAGTTTGCAGTCTCTGAAGAAGTTTTCTGTGCTTGAATTTACAGTAGACATGTAATCTACCACATTGTGTATGTATGCTCTTACTTGAGAACCTCCTACTGGCCTTATGCAATGTTTTATTAAATAAAGGGACAGCTCCCAAGCCCACCTTCCTTCCCAAGATTGAAGCCAGTGTTCTTCCTCCAGTTAGATTTCATTAATAATATTTAGCATTTCATAATGCATATCATCATAATGCATTTCATAATAATGCATATCATCATAATGCATTTCATAATGCATATCACCTTACAGCACTGCAGGATGTTAAATCAGTTTTAATTTCCCCATTTTCCTGATTGTAAAGCTCATGCAGGGAGTCATTTGTCAGGTGGTGCACAGGTATCATCCTGCAAGTCTATGGCAGAGCTGTGAAGATATCCTTCGGTCAGGGTTCCCAAATGGCCCCTGTTGCACTACGCTGACATTCAGAAAGCACAAGAGTGTATTCTTGCCTGTGTAAGTTCATGCTTACCTGGGAGCAAGTCCTGGATGACCAAGCGATGATCAAATCCATATCAAGTGCATTTTTATCAACAGGCAGAAGTGGAACTTCCCAAGTGAATTCATTAGAAATTGCACGTTTCCTAAAATTCTGTATGACTGGACCCAGCTCTGGTGTCTTGGCCTCTGTGCGAAGATAGGCTTGTATTGCTCAGCTGAGCCTTGTTGAAAGATCACACTTTGCAGGAGGGAGGGGTGATCATTAGATGTGGGAAGGACTCTTACAAGACATGTTGGAGCACTCCACATCTGAGCAGTTGCATTCCTGCCACTTTCCAGCAGTCAGCACTGCCCATCAAAGAAAATTGCTAAATAGCTCTGCTACATCATTCTTCATTTGCATTAGAAATGGCTCTAAGCAATAACAGGATTACAGCCAAAAAGTGCCAGCACTTTATCATTCATTTATTTGATTTAATATATAGAGGTACCTGTTTGAAACAGCATTTACTTTTCTTGAGCTCATCATAAAACCCACTCTGAATGGAAGTGTTTAAGGTAATGATGACTCCGATTAATTCCCTTAGAACAGCATGACTGGAATCAGATACACTACTTCTCTTTTCATTAGGCATTTCTGAGCTGCTATGAGTGATCTCATAGCATGAGAGGAATGAAATTAGCTGAAGAAAACCTGATGAAAATAGTCCACAATATGCTGCTACTCTTACCCAACATGGTAAACTGTGAGCTCAGATGCCTTTGCAGTGGCACCCGGATAGCATTAATAGAACCTGATGCAAACTTTCATTTCAGGAAAGGTGGAAAAGCCGTGCTTGCTGTGTGCTGCAGATGTCCGTTCCCCTGCACTGTAAATTGAACGGTGTTACAGCTTTCTCAGCCAGCCATTACCACCTTCTCCCCTCTCCTCACTGCCACCAAATCCCTCTAAATCCAAGCCTGGTCTGAACAGCAGATCTTTAATCTGGTTTTCAACGTGCGCATCTCCCATCACAGTCAGGAGGTCAGACTTTGTGTTGCACTTCTGTTCACAGACAGGATTGCTACATGGGATGCTGCATCAGGAGCTGGTTTCTCTCTTCAAAGTGAGGAAGATGTTTCAGTTGGTTCGAGGAAATTTGAGAGCTGGCAGCTACGTTTTGCCGGTGTTTTATTCCTGTTTACATTTCTTGATCATCAGTAACTACTGTTTATAATCAGTGGACATGGCACAAATATAGGGAAAAACATTTTCCAAAGCAGCTCCTTGACCAAATAGCCTGTATTATGTCTGAAAATGAAACAGTTCCCTGAGTAATTTAGGCATCTTGAATTTTTTTTCTACTGAAGTATCTGGAATTCCCATGAAGTATTTACAAGGCAGAACTGGGAACACTACTGTAGGATGTTTTCATTAGTTGAAGAAGCAGAGATTTTCTGGTAACATGTGTTTAAATCTCTTGTGCTGTTTTTCCTAAACATGATTATGAAGTTCTGCATGATTGCTGGCATTGCAGGTATCTTAGTATTATAAAATGCTAGTAGTAGTAAACAAAAGATTGCAATGCTGGGAATATACTGAAGATTGAGGGTTTGCGGTATATCCTGTCCATGTCTAAAAGTAGTGTACAGCAGAACAATGCATTTAAATATCTAGATATTATATTTTAAGCAGAAAACATTGTTTCTAATATCTTGGTCTCTCTGCCCATTCATTCCTTTTCAGGCTACCACAAAGTGCACTTTGAGAGGCATGATAATTTTGTGATATGAACATTCCCTGCTTTCTGCAACTACAGACAACAATTCATCTTGCCTGCAGTCGGCCATCTAGTAATAATGACTTTCTGTCCCTGTAAACTGGGATTAGATTCCTGATCTGCTTTGGCAAGTTGTATCCTTCTTACTCTGAAAACCTTAGTTTATGTGTAAATAGCTTGAATAATTTGAATGCCCATAAAAGACAGGCTAATGTCATACACCAGAACCTGGTAAAACCTTTCCAGTTCTGTGAGTTTGCGTCAGACCCGGTTCACTGTAACGCTGCTGTCCCAGGCTTTGGCTTCTCTCTTGAGCAAAGATTGCTGGTCCAGCTAATGTAAACTGGTCCTTTACTGTGTACATGAAGCACTGCCACGGACTGGTGAAACTATTGAGGTTACACCAGTTTGTCTAATCTAGATTTGAGCTTAAGTCTCTATGGCGAAAGACTGGTATAATAAACCAATGTAGAGCTTTATTGTTTAGTAATATTTTTAAACATTTTGAAGAAATCTGCAGTAGCAATATATACAATTCAGTTGTTGCTTTAAAAGTGAAAGACTCCAAAGTGTAACTCAGTCTCTGATGTGCAAAAGCGATGAATTGGAAGGAGTGGGTAGGAAGGCAATGTGATGCAGAGAATCTCAGCTGAAAACCTTCTGAGAAAATACTGTTTAAAGTCAAAGTTACAAAGTGCATGCTTTTCTACTGAGGACCAAACCTATTGGTTTCAAATTAAAGGCTCACACAAAAGTTATATCTGCCGTGTCTAATATGCAGTAATTGATTCTTCTAATTCCTAGGGGAGCCCTCTCTATTTAAAGTACAATTGAACTCCAAATTACCTTACAATGCTACAGTTTAAGAAGTCATATCAGCTTAGCACTGAGCGGTACCAAGTGGGCTGCAGATGCACGCTGGAAGTTTAGACCCTTTTCACTTCTTTGTTTTGTGCCCTTCGGATGCTAAGTGGTCTGATCAGCAGCCTTTCCCACCTTGTACTTAATAGATGCTTTAATTTCTTACGTTCTTGTGCATGGCAGCAGAACAGGAGAATTCAAAATGGTATGGTTTGCTTTGATTCAGACTGGCTTATGGGTTGGTTTTTCTTTTCTGCTGTCTTGTCTGATTCCTAAAAAAGCACCTGTAATCACGCATGTAATATCAAGGCTAATGCAATAGCCTGATTTTCATTGTGGTTTGAATAATTTTCAGGAAAAAGTTAGAATTCTGCTGGACCATTACCTTATCTATCAGAAGAAAATGTATTTATAAGCCTCTGTGTGGAAGATTATATGAAGATAAGTTGTATCTCATCATGTGATCTGCACTGTTATGGATTATAGAAGTGCCGGCCTTACAGAATCACTTTTTAGCATTATTAGTGGCCATAACTTTAGTCGTCAGTTCTACAAAAGAGTCTGGCTGTAACTAACAAACTGTGTGTATCTGTATTTGTAACGACTGTCTTGATAGTTTCACATATCAGTTCAATAAAACATCTTCCACTCAGGGGAGACATTTGGGCAAGAATAGCTCAGTGACATCCTTGCCATTCCCATTACCATCACTACACACTCAGAGCAATAAAAGTTTTAAAAATTGATTGAGTGTGTATTTACAACATAGATCATGAGACATGTTTTTTTAATGGTGAGAAACTCCCAATGATGCATTCTGTGATCTGTAGCATTGATTTGGATTCTTTGATTTTAGTGCTACAGAACACAGTCATAAAACTTTTAGACCCTTCATGTCATAGGGTGCAGCTTCTTGACACAGAATGCTAATGTAAAAGGAGATAGCTACTGCAGGTAAGAGCTTCCAACCCAGTGAAAACCAAAGGCTTGCATTAAACATAGTTAACTGACTGAATTTGTATTCTTAACATATTACATATAGAATATAGAGAACTTCATTGAAATGACATAAGGTTGAGATGTAAAATCCCTAGTGCAGGTAGACTTTCAGTGGGTCGCTTTGGCAGTGTGGAGGATAGGCATTTGGTTTAGGTAGTTCCCTCACCTCCCTTTAGGCAGTTGTCAGTAAGCATCTCTGAAAAGTATTTTTCTGCAAGAGTTGGCTAAAGATGGGTGACGCGAATTTTCTGCCCCTTCTCTGTTGACTAAAGGGAGTCTTGATGCCTGACCTAGACACTTAACTCTGCATTAGCAAAGGAAGGTGAGGTAAATTGTGGTTAAGTGTCTTCCGTTTATGTGTTATATCTTCCAATAGGTATGTGCAGTTATTTAGCATGCTGTTGTACTTAGTTCAAGGTTTTGGTAAAGGCGTGACAGAGGTGGTATCTTTCATGTTCTTAGTACAGCAGGAAGTTCATCTGCTCTATCATACTCTTTTCGGTCTGGTTGCCATCCTTGTTCTTCAGAATTACTTATTTCTGGCAACATAAAACTGGGTCTGAAGATTAATTCCACCCTGGGACAGAAGAAAAAAATAACATCGAAAGGCGAGTGTGAGAGGTACCAAAAAAGCCATAGAAGTTTGGCCAGATAGCTGGAGTGCCTTTTCCAAGTGTAGGAATAACTGTTAAATATTTTTCCATGGAAGTGGTTATAGTGAACAATATCGGGAAGCTTTTAATTGTTATACAGAAGTGTTACAAGCATCCTAGACACAGCAGAGTTCACTTGGGTATAGAAAAGTCTTGACATATCTCACTGCAGAGAGATTACTGTCCAAAGTTATCTGGAATCCTTGCAGTGCGAAAATCGAGTTTAGAAATGGCTGAAATTGCTTTGTTCTAGTTCTGTAGTGACTAAACTCAGCTGCGACATTCAGGCCAACAGTACTGTGGACTTAAGTATGCGAATATGGTTGGCAGTTTTAGCTGACTGCCTTTTCTTCTGAAATTCATTCCTCCCATTGGCGCAAGAACATTTGGTCTTCTCAGTTCTTGGAGCATTGGTTGGACACAGGCTATTTTTCACTAAATTTGCATTTTCTTATTTAAGAGAAGGGGAAAAGCTAATTGAGTTTGTTTTGGGGAATGCCTTTTCTTTGTAACAGGTAGATGGAAATTTCTGCACTGAGAGGTGTGTGTTTGTTTAGGAACTCACATTGTAAGCCTTTAGTACCCCAGTGGGTTGATAATTTGGCAACACGAGCATGGACAGAGCTTGCTTTCTCTCTAGTACATTCTCTCCTGACCTCGTAATTTTACCCTGTGGGACCTACGGAGCTGTAGCTGGGTCAGACTTGTCTGTAGACTGTTGTGTGACTCTGCCTAACACTGAAGGTTGTTACCTGTTCCCTCGTGGGATGTGGGACCAAGGGCAGAGCAGTGAACCCACCGGAGGGAACGATAGAAAAGAAACTCTCTTCACAAAGCAGTAAAACACGTTAAGCTGATGCTCGACTGTATTTACAGTGCCTGTTCAGACCTATGTCTCTGTGACTAACCTTTTGTGGCGTCTGCCGTCCAGGAGTGAATTAACTTTCCCATCTGTCGTGAGCAGGTTTCAGCTCTGAATGTTACTATTCCAAATGTTTCCTGCTGCTCACCAGCGCTAAAGCTGTTAACAAGAGTGTGCCCGCTGCCCAGGCTGGGGCCTCAGGAAAGGCTTGCAGTAGATCCTCGTGACATTGCCGCCTTCTCTGCACGTGGGCCCAGGACCCCCTGCCGCCCACCCCCTCACAATGTAGAGCCATTGCCGGGTTGTAGCAGCCCAGCGGATGGCAGCTGCCCCACGGTAGCTGGGAGTACTTCAATCTCCATCACCGTCCCATGCTTTTGGGAGCTTCGGGTGTTGCCACAGTGGCCGGACAGTTGAATGGAGGGGCTCCAGCTCTAGCAGGCTGTCTTTCAGTGTTCCAGCTGTTCACAGCTGCTCTACAGCTGATTGAAAAGGCATTTACTCCCCTCATGTGAACAACCTTGAGGGATCAGAAAGTCAATTGCGGAAAGCACATACAGTCAGTGCAAGATGTGTGTCCAGGAGCCGCTGCGAGGATGCTGATATTGAGAAGAGCTTCTTAGTGGTGTTTTAGGGACTGCAGCAACTCAGGAGGGGTGAGAGGGGTGCAGAGGTTACCTAGCACACAACTGTTAGGATTTTAAAAGCTCTGTTTGCACCTCCTTTCCAGAGCAATACTGAGCATACATCCCCCGTAGTTTTTAGTCTGTCGGTTCATCTGTGAATGGAGCAAATGTTACTCTAATTGTAGTTCATTAGTTCCATCTGGTGCCAGGGTGGGGAATGGAGACCCTTTCTTACCTTACAAAACATTATATACCTTCCCTGCCAAGCTGCTCTACTGAATAATAGTTAGAGCCTGAGGCTAACTCTAAATGTAAGGATTCGGAATTGTTTCTCCTTTGGTCTTCCCACAGATGCACACTTGGCTCCCTAGATCTGGCCGCTGTCTAAAGAAATTAAGACCAACAGTATTTTATTTAAAGCACTAGTACACCATATGCAAGGCCAGAGATGCTCTGTGTGATACCCACAAAATTGGGTATCTGTCTGCTTTTTTTCGTTCCCTTTAATCGATAAAAATATGATTTCCCCCTAGTTCAAAGGAAATTGAATTTTCACATAGCAGGGGAAAACAAATGCCCTTCAGCATTGCTATCAGTGAATTGGGGCACCAGATGTCTTTTAAACAGGTCCAGCATATTGTCTCTCCATTTCCAAGTCACTCTTTTATGCTTCTATTTAGTGTAGGCAATTATGCTTTGACCCAAAGACATAATCCTAGTGGAATTAAAAATCATGTGTCCTCTTTGTATAAAAAAGCTGAGTCTGATTTTATGGAAAAGAAGTGTAGAGAATGAATCTAATGGGAAATTAGGCAGTCGTATTTGATGACTGTAAATGTATTTATTTATAACAGCTAATCTTGGTGGAAATGAAGAAATAAGATGAAATAATTAACTTTACTATTTATAAAAGAGTCTCTTTTATCCATTGTGAAATGCAGCCACCTCTGGGATGAAATGCAATGGCTGCTAAACAGCATATAGACATTTAAGAATGAAAGGAAAGAACAAATGTGCATTTGACACGGTGGGGAAAATGCAGCATGGAAGGAAAACGTTTTCATGAAAATGTTGCCCCTTTTTGTTGAAAAACGTATTTTTAACTGGCTCTTGTAATTATTCAAACTGGAATTCAGTCATAAAAGTAAAATGTCGCTGGCCTTGCAAGATGCACCCTGACACTTTTAATAGCTTCAATACAGAAAAAGCACTTACTTTACAGTAAGAAAGAACACTTACTCTCTGAAAGATAAAGGGCTTCATTTTCCTCTCACAAAGACCAGTTTTACTGATGATTTCACTGGAGTTATTGCAGATTTAGAACAGTGCAAGCGCAGGAGGAATCGGGGCCATCACTCCAGCAGCACCAGGACAGAGGTAAGAGTGCTGCCTACTGAATTAACAGCCCTTTTCATAAACCCAGGCAATGAAGGAGTAATAAAGAGGTTGGCTGGCTGTTGATGAATTCTCTGACCGTGTGCAGTGTATCCTGGAGCTCCAGTTAAACCTTTATATATCTCAAGGGAGAAAGAGAGCGAATGATATTGTAAAGAGCACTTTGCCAAATAAAATAGAAAGATCCGTGGGACTGTTGCACTATTACAAATGTCAGCACACAATTAGGAGGCAGTTTATATATATAAAATGTTTTACTGAGCTTGTTGAGTGAAGTTTACAGTTTATAACAGGAGACCTATTGAAAGATAAACTACCGTGTCATCTGCGATACATGTACTCAAAAATTCCTCTGCTTAAATTAGATCACTAAATTTAAATACAATATATGCTATTTCACATATAACTATTACCCTCAAAACAATCCGCATTCAACCGGTATTATTTAACTTACATGCTGACTGAAAGTTGGAGGGAGATTGAGTCTTGATAAATTGAAAAAAAGGCAGCAAAGTTATTTTAGTATCTTAGCATCGTTGATTAAACGTGTGAAGCTAACAAGGAAAATAAACTGCAAGGAGAGATGTTGTGATAGCGGTCACGTTGTGTCATCGATTTGTATTAAATGCTATGGAAGAGAAAGAGAGGGAGACAACTTTGAAGATTTACTTTTCATTATGGTATGAATTGATGTTCAGCTACTAAAATGAAATAGGTTTGCATAAGAGTTACGACTGTCAAAAACCATTTCGAACTTCATTCTGTGCAGAGAAATTAAAATTTTGAGTGATTATGTGAAAGACTTTCTCTTCTGAAGCAAGATTATAAAACCAGAGCTTTCCCTTGTTACTGGATCTTTAGATTAGGTGAAATTCTTACTGTTTGTTTTATCTCATCTCAAATGCTTTTTAAGTGACTTGCTGAATTAGTATCATATTAAATTCAAGAAACAGTGATGGAACAGTATGCTCGAGATTTTAACTGCATATAAAGATATTCAAAGTTATAGGTCATACAGCTAATGTAAGTCAACCATCTGGGTGTATACATACAAGAAATATTTATTTCCGTTTATAAAAGCAGTGTAATTGAGTACACTGGGCAGATACACCATTAATTACATATTACAATACAGTCTGATGTGATATCAGGAGCAGAACACTTGAAATTCAGAATCTCTTGACATTTTTTGTTCATTTCCATAACAATCACCCACTCAAACCACTCAGTTTTGGAGGAAATAATGACACTGGAAAAGGACTGAGTTTTACAGCATGCTTTCAACATCCTGGGTTCAATTAAAATGCAAGAATATATTCTGAAATCATAAGACTTGTCCTTTGAACTAGCATCTGCAGATGAACATGTATGATTCCCATTGGCATAAATTTCCCGGGTAAGCTTAACTAAATCTTGGAAAGCAGAGTGATTTTGAGGGGTCTCAAAGTCATGACTGTTAGATTTCACAGCTACGGTATTTTACAGCATTTGAATATTGCTAAGTGGTTGCTGTAGGAGTTATGGGCTTATTATTATAACTGCATTCTAGAAATAGAGAATTTGGCTATACTGCTGTATCCTCTTAAAACTGTTAGAACAATCAGACAGTAGAATTCACCGCAAGATCCTAATGGACATTGTAACTGTGGAGCTGAATGACCCGATCAGTGAAGAGCTGTCAGATAGTGATGCACCATAGAAAATGCATAGGTAAGCTTTTGTGCATTTAAAGCTTTTAGCCTGATTTTGCACTGTTTGCAGCTATCATCTGCTTTAAAAGAAACAATAAAACAACAAAATTACCCACTCAATGACAGAATCAAATATTGTTTGCATGTATATAATCAGATGTTGAGATAAAAGCGCAAAATGTGTGCGCTCTTTTGAATGAATGCCCACGGAAATAAATGCACTTGTGTTTTCTTTTTAGAAAGGGTTTCTAGACATGTAGTAACAAGCCTTACATTTTTTCACTGGTATGCAAGGTCACAGTTTCAGTCAGCTGTCTTACCTTCAAGTCCCAAAGTGTGTTGGTTTTCTTGCTTTTGGAACTTCGGCTCTTTGGTGCAGTGAAACAGTACCGTTGGGAAAAACACCAGATGCTGCAAGAAGGTGTCTCTTTGGAGATGGCACATGTGCTCATCATCACATCTGCACTGGCACATACTGTGGAGCTTCTCCTCTGAGTCCCTGTGCAGCTTCTGGGCCAGGAACAGGAGCTCGTATGAGGTGTCAGGAAGGGTCTTAATGCCATCATTCCCAGGTGCTCCAGGCTGGAGCTGAGCCTCCCCTGATGATGAGGTTTCAGAAGGATAAACATGGAATTCTTTTAATTTGTGTTCTTGTTCTTGGGCTTCCAGAGTTTATGTTTTCAGCTGTTCTCTGAAATAATGATGGCTAGAAAATGTCTTCTCTTTTAGCAAAAGTGGCACCTCCCATCTAGGCAATTGATTGCAGAAAGCGGGGCTCAAAGAATGATAGATGTTGTAAAACTTACAATAAAATTGTGGAATCTCACAGCCCTAGGGTCTTGCCATCGAAGCGAAAGATGTTTGGATCAAGTTTTCCTATATTTATGTGGATGGTTTACTGCACTGTAGAGGATAAGGCATCCTGCAAAATGGTCTTGCATACGTTTTTAATGTAACAGCCCGTATTTGATTAACTGCCCGTTTTTCGCTGTAGAGTCATTTGAGTTAAGGTTACTGCTGGCTTTTCCCCTGGACTCTGAGCAGAGGCGATGAGGGAGGCAGGCACAGGCCCGTCGAGAGATCCTTGAACTGTCCCAAAGGTTCAACTCCCCGTGCTCTTCAGGCATGACTATGCTAATAAATTTGCATTTCCTCCCCCAAGCTCACATCCCTTTCATCTTAACTGTAGCCTCTTGTACGATTTGCTTTATTGGCTTGCAGCCAATGTCGTGTCCGCTGAGGCTGAGGAAGGTGTTACAAAGACAATACAGCAAAACGGAACACTTCAACCCGAACAGCGCAAACTTCCTCGGAAAAAATGGGCTTTTAATAGCTCCAACAACACGCTGCCCTCTCCACCCTGCCACACCAGTTACGAGTGATAATACATTATAGAAGAGACTGATAAATTTGTTACAGAGCTCAGCCATCAATACATTTCACCAGTAGTAGCTTCTTTGCTTTTATCAGCTCAGCTGTATTTAATAGCTTTGTACTCAGATGACAATTTAAATGATACTAGACCATTACTTTTGGATTATGATCCAGGGACCTGATGAAAGAGAAGCTGAAGTGTTAAACCTTAAGAAGGGCAAATGCATACATGTATGCAGTCAAAAATACATTACTGCATCACACGCTGATGACAAAAGTAACCATAAACAAACATGAAACAGGCCATATTATTTTTCACAGACTTTGCCAAGCAAAACGTAGAGGCCTGTATAAGAGGCTTTTTAAAAATCCTATTATTTTTTGGGCGTCTTCAGATGCTCACTCTGGGACTGTACTGCTGAGATACTGAATTGGCAGTGTCACTTTGGCATTACTGGGGAAGCTTTGCATAATTTTCCTTTCAGAATGTGCTGGTTCTGGCTGGGACAGAGTTAATGTTGTCCATAGTAGCTAGTATGGGGCTGTGCTTTGGCTTTGTGCTGGAAGCAGTGTTGATAACCCTGGGATGTTTTCGTTACTGCTGAGCCGTGCTCACACAGAGTCAAGGCCTTTTCTGCTCCTCACCCCACCCCACCAGCGAGCAGGCTGGGGGTGCACAAGGAGCTGGGAGGGGACACGGCCGGGACAGCTGAGCCCAACTGAGCAAAGGGACATTCCGCACCATATGGCGTCATGCTCAGCATGTAAAGCTGGGGAAGGAGGAGGAGGAGGGGGACATTCGGAGTGATGGCGTTTGTCTTCCCAAGTAACCATTATGCATGATGGAGCCCTGCTTTCCTGGAGATGGCTGAACACCTGCCTGCCCGTGGGAAGGAGTGAATTAATTCCTTGTTTTGCTTTGCTTGGATGAGTGGCTTTTGCTTTACCTATTAAACTGCCTCTATCTCAACGCATGAGTTTTCTCGCTTTTCCTCTTCCGATTCTCTCCCCCACCCCACTGGAGGGGAGTGAGCAAGTGGCTGCGTGGGGCTGAGTTGCTGGCAGGGGTTAAACCATGACACATACCTACCTTCCAGGATGAATTGGTCCTTTCTGATGACACTGGAGACCAGCTGAAACTGAAAAGCAACCTCACATACTTTGAAAGCAGAGCCTTAGATGGACTGCATCTCAGTGGCTTATAGTGCTCATTTTGTCATTATGACACTTGAATTACAGCTAAGACAACCTACTGTAATTTTTATGTATAAGATACCTAAAAAAGACTTTCTGAAGTTAGCATCTTACATCTCTATATAGAAACCTAAAATATACCCCAGTTTTTCAAAGTACACATGCAACAGTTTGTGTATTTTAAAAACAGAATTTTTTTTTCCTTTTAGTGTCATTCAAAAAGAAGATGAAAATTAGGATGATAATTATACAGTAGAATGCATTGATTACCAGTGCCTGGTGCTGCGTACTGAGCAGAAATACACTTTTAAACATCCAAGCAATTAGTTTGGAGATAACATTTATTGATTGTGTAAAAAGTTCCTACAAGTTGATCTAGAATGTGTCATCCAAAGCTGTATTGTTATAAATACAATAGTGAGCTTTGCACTGGATGTGCAGTGAATGTAATGTTTTTTGAGTCATCCCAATTGCATTATTTATGTATCAAGTCACCTTAGATTTCACAAAGATATTTTCCCTGGAGGATCGAAACCATGGCAAATAACAGCCTGGCAAACCCAGCCTGTGATAAGGTGACACGATGGGGAGATAGCTAGAGGTTTCTTTCCTCTCCTGTGTAGCTCTTTCATCTCCAGCTACAGGTTATCTGGGCCCCTCTCCCTGTGCAGGTTGGCACCATTCTACCCCGGCTGCCCCCTCTCTGGAGTAATCTTCGCTTTCAAGCCTGTCCGACATGGTTTAGAGAAGATTGACTGCAACTGTGGCACAAAGAGATGGTGCGCAAACACCAATTAAAGTCTTGAGGCATTGATTGACGGTGTTGGAGAGTTGGATGCACATACTCTAAATGTGCATCCAGTGCACCTAAAACTCAAGATTTTCTGTTATCCCCCGTGAGGTGAGGACTGTTCTGCAGCAGGCATTGCCACAGCAGAATTGTGGTTCAGGAGTTCTTCAGGAAAGTCAGGTTTAGATTTCAGCCCTTTCCTCCCAAAAGTATTTCTGAGGGTTTGAATTGGATGTTTATTTCCCTCTCTCTGTTATAGCTAGCTGCATTCCTATACTGAAGAATTTCTAGTTTTGGGGATATCCATGCTTAGTGCAGCCCTTCTTGTTAGACTCTAGATGCACAACCAAGAGCAAAGTAACAGCATTAATCTCCACAATGAAAATGTATTTTAGGACATTAGCGTGCATATGGTGAGGATTTTTTAACCTACATTACTGTATGTAACTTTGCAGCTTAATTAATCAATTAGGATTAGTGCAGTTTGTAATCAAGTCCAAGAGTGATTGATGCATGCCGTATTAATTGCAACATTCGCATGAAGCATGTCATATACACAGTCATTTTACAGCTGGATTTCACATTGGGCTGCTCATAAGCACTTAATGGCAGGAATATTTTAGACTTGCAATCAGGGAAATTGTATTGCACAATATGCTTTATATGTTGTATGCCCTGCTTAGATAATAACTCCTCCATCACTGATGTATCCTCTTGCTCCTCCCTCCTGGTTCGATAGTTGGCAAAGTAGTCCATTTTCCAAGGCTTTCCTTTGCTGTGGAATAAGAGGTATAATTAAATTGTATCCCAGTAGTGAAGGTTTCTAATGATGATGAGCCAAAACTAATTGTATTGATTTGTTTATTACTGGCTTAGGAAGCTCATCAAACAAATGGACTGAAACTATTTCCATATTCTTATCTGTTTGGTAAATGAGAAACAAATAACACTTCCATATGTCTGTTGCATGGTGTCACAGCATTAATACTAATTCTGAAGATAGACTCAAGCACAGGAAGGGAGGTTATCCCCAGTACAATGTTTCTACAGCTAAGAAATGCCACCTTTTTTTCCACATTTGTGTCTTGGGATGAGCAAAATGAAGTTATTTTCTTTCTTTTTTGATATAAATGTTATTACTGATGAAGGTTTGCTGACTGCCAGAACTGGAGAGTGGCAGGCTAAGCCCAGAAAGTGTAAAAGATTGGAGCAAAAGAAAGGAGACTGGTATTATGTTCTTGCCTCCATGCATGTTTGTTCCTTGCCTTCTGTGTTAAACAAAGCTGGATGAATAATGTGAACTAAAAACTTATATGAATATTCATTTTAATTTTTAAATTAATTTACTCCACACTCTCATATTAACTCTGCAAACAGTCAAGCAATCACATCTGGTATAAACGTTTGCAGAAAGTAAATTTCGATATTTCATGTATGAGTTTTTGTAGGAACAGGGTTTTAATTTTCAGTGCACAAAAATTCATGTTAACGCTCACCTAGTTGTGGGCCAGACACAAGTTTCTCTGACCTATATGAAAAATTACTTTTGTTACCTAACAACTTGAAAATGCTGAGCTTTTTATTACTCAATATTTGTGATCAGTACTTAGAGCAAAAGGCTGTCCAAGTTCATTTAAACAGGTGCTGATCTAAAACTATTAAAGCCAGCGGTAGTCATTCATTGGCTTGGGTGTGTTTTAGATCAGTCTCCTCATGGATGCAGTTGAGAAAATCCAGAGCTAGGAAAAAAGACCACGTTAATTGAATAAATTGTTATTTTAATTGAATTTGGGGGACTGATTGTGTCGGTGCTGTGAGAACGTGGATTCCTCTACAGTGACACGTTGACTTGGGCCGCGTTTTGCTCTTACAGTAATCCAAGAAAAGTGGCTACCCTAATCAATTTAGAGCCTGAATCTGCTTCCAGTGGAAGCAAAAGCAAGCCTTTTATTCTTACGAGTTGGACAACGTTAGTGAAAACTGCTATTTATACATGTGGAACCATCTCATTCATTTTCTGAAATACAGCTAGCTTCTTCTTGCACTCAACTGTGTGTTTTCAATTACAAATGTTCGCCACATCTCACATCTCTTATATGCTGCAGCATATGACACATTGTGGCAACTTTTGTTCAACTAGCAGGTTTTGGTCCAAAGAGGATTCAATAAAGTTGGAGGGTGAATTACCCTTACATCCCTTGAGAAGCTGATCCTGTCAGCTTGGCAGAGCATTGCTCGAACTGCTGCACTGCATATTATGTCTAGACTGTGGATAAGTTAATAACACTAGAAGTAGAGCAAAAGGTAGAGGGAATTATACGCCACAGTTATTAAACTCTGACCTTTATGATGCTTTAAAATCATAAAACATTTTAAAATAGCCACGCTACATCCAGGATAGCACTACTGTCGTGAAAACTGCCTCTCAATACAACACACAGCATTTATATCAGCACCTGTCTTCATATTCCAATTTCTGTACGTAGCAGTTAAAGACTGGTAGTGCCGCCTTCCTTCTAGTTAGGTTATCTGTGGAGATCTGCTGTTAGAGACGGAATCTAGTGTGCTGCGATGTGAAGCATCACATCCTGTCTGTTCTGCCTCTGGTATTCCCATTGCACAGCCGCAGTGCTTTACAGGCTTAGCAGTAGCTTCACAGCCCTGGAGCCGGTGGATGGAAGGGGCACCAACTCTCCCATTTTGCAGATGAGAAAACTGAGGCACCTGCTTTTGGTCAGGCAGAGTCTTGTGGAATAAGCAAAAACAGAGCTGAAGAGATTTAAACTCCTACTCAGAAACATACATTAGGAGATCTGGCTTTCTTGCTCCTTCTGTATTCATTGGAGAGAAAGCCTCTTTTCACAGCTATTGAAGTCCTTTCGAGAGTCATCGGAGAGAGAGGTGATTAAAAATAGAGGCCTACTTAGGGGCCCTGAGTTGCCTTCTGAAGTTCTTTCTCTTCAATGGCTGTAGAAAGCCTGGGGAAAAGTGTCTCAATTAAGCTGTGTGAATATCCTCTCTCCCCATGCTGTGTCTTGTGCTCTAATTATAAAGGCAACCTTTCTTCCCTGTTTGTTGCATTGTTATGCATAGGGAAGAAGCAGGTATCAGGGAACAAAAAAATTCAAACTCTCGACCTCTGAGCTGAGCCTACCTGTTAACAAATATCTCAAAGGTAAATGTTTTTCAGAGTCGGGATTTAGATTTGGCTCATTTTAGAGATCCAAGACGCTTTGCAAACTGTGAACGTTTCCTGGTTTAGACCTTGTATGTTGCTGTCTTTCCTCGTCTACACAGGGCTGAATAAGTAGAAACTGGCCTCTGGTTGTCAGAATTCACCACTACCCGTAACAAGGCGACATTCACAGAGGAAAAAAGGTGCTTTTTTGTGGCAATAAACACAGAGTGCTTTTTTCCCAAGCTGTCTGAAAACCTGCCCATACATTTGTGCACACCCCATTATTTTGTTTAATATTTACAAAACTTGTGGAAGTGTTTGCATTTAAAGTGGTACGTGAATCAGAGGTCTTAAGAGCATTAATGAGCCAATCCTGAAGGAGCCATTTCCATATGTCATGTCATTTGACTGAAGTTTGAGTTCAAGGAAAAACAAGCTCTCAGCAACTTAGTATGCAGACATTTGCATGTGCCCTCCAGTTGGGAAGCTTTGCTCCAAAAGTCAGCTCTGTGGCCACTCCACGCATTAACAATACAAACTCTGAGAGTTCCGTTTTTGCTTTCACCTCGCAATAGTAAAAATATAAACTGTGAGATTGCTCCAGCAGGTACAAAGCACGTGCATTGAGCGCCGGAGTTCTAAAGCAATAGGAGAAGCGCTCAGCACCAGGAGGGGAGCAGCCAGCAATTGCAAGATCAGATTTTCTGCACGCAGTTAAAAGGATCTAGTGTCATTTCATTTCAGAGCTATTAGAAAAGCATAAAGCAAAAACTTCAAGGCTTTGAATAACACATTTGGATTTTCTGCTTTCACTGTTTTTATGCCTTTGCGTTGCTTTCATGTTGCACAGATGTGGGTGTTAGAGTGCAAAGCAGTTCTCAGAAGTATATATGGCTATTCACTTTGCTCACTGTACCTCAGAACAGAAGAAAGCCACTGGCAGTGTCTCCTTGTAATACTGAGGAGCAAGAGAGAGAGAAGTTTGTCACCAGCCAAGGCTGTGTAGCAGAAACGACCCTCTCTGTGGTCCACTGGAGAGCAGCAGATATTCCAGGGAGAATCAGCAGCAGATATTCCAGCAGCAGACATCCCCGTGGCTAAGATATGAGCTTCTTATGGTCTTATTCCACAAACATTCTTGGGAAGAAAAACCTTGGAGATGGGATTTACTATCAGCAAAGGCTTACCAGGGCTCCCATTAGGTAAGGGGCACTTGTACCTCCTATTGCACTAGCAGCAAAGTAAACAATCACCTGAATGCTTTATAAAATCCTATCTTTTGGTGCTGGGACGTTTGTAAATATGCAAACAAACAGGGATGAGAGTAGGAGCAGGAGTGTCAAGGGATTTTATTTATGAAGCTATTGACAAATACCTTTTACTCTGTTTACTCACCTCTTCCCTTAAGGAGAAAGTAGATAATGCCAAGGATCTTTGAGAAACCAACTGAAATTCTAATATAGCACCAAAGCCTGGAATTTTGTCTCTTAAATTTCACTAAGGTTGATATGCTGAGCATGAGATAGTGGAGCAGACATGAGAAAACAACAGAAAAAAACCCCTGAACACAAGTGCAATTAGAGACGGCAGACAGTGTTTCAAAGAATAGATTGGTCTGAAAAGTAAAACACTTCAAGTTCATGGAAACTTGTGAAATGAAAGAATCAAAAGCCAGTATTTTTCTATTCTTACTATCATAAACGTGAATCTTCCACTGCCCGTATTATAGCTACTGTCAGTGGGAACAATTCAAATTCCTGTACCCTGCAGATGAAGAACCCAAAATTGCCTCTTCCTAAGTATATCCTCATGGATAGCTCAAAGGTGGATCGCCACTGCGAGGCTCGCAGGTGCAGTTCGCACAGTCACAGCCACCGTACCAAGACCAGCAATGTTTCAGCACCCTCGGGCGCCCATTCCCGGGGGATCCCAGAGTTAGTGAGTCTTGATGCAGGCTGGGTAACGAGGTGTATGAGGATGAGCCTGGTTTGGAGGTGACCTGGCCTCTTGCAAACCCAGGAGGATTCGCTTGCTTTCAGGGCAGCCTGTGCAAAACTGAAAACTCACTTTCCTAGGGAATCAGCCAGTGCTAATTCTTTCCCCATCTAGCTTTCACTGACTTTTTCTGCAAAAGAGTGAACACTAATGCTTTCTTTACCTTCCTGTCGCAGAGGAGAAATCTTGGCCTCAAGTCACAGCCGCCTGGCTCTTTTCCTCTTTATTTTTGTTCTTACCCAGCCTTCTCCTGACAATTATCCAGCTTTGCTGTTGTAGGGTGAATAATTCAGGTGGAATGAACTGTGAGTTGAAACAAGTAGACAGTGTTCCACCACTTGCCCACTTAAGTTATTCACAAATTGTCTTGAAATAGGACCTTTGCTCTGCATCTTAAATTATTACAGTGTTTCAAGTAGAGTTATGACTATACAGTAAGCAGTTGTGTTCAGTTTCAAATACTCAGGCATGAAATACATTAACATTTTTTCCTTACTGTATAACTAAACATGTATTCTTTAATTTTAAGTGCTATTTTGGCCTGACACTAATGAGTCATGTCATTGAGCTAGATTCTCTTAAGCTTTTTTTTAACGTTTCTTCAGTGCACTTCATATTATTAGCTGCTCCCATTAGTTCCACCTGCAGTTCCAGTTACCAAGTTCATGTTAAGCCAAGTTACGCATTTGAGTGTCATAGAGTCAGTGTCTTATTTTCTAAAAATCTTAATTTCCCCCAAACTTCCATCAATAACATCTTTAAAATCCATTTGCAATGTAAATGACTCAAAGTATAATCCATCCTGCTGTGTTCCAGAACACTTCCTTCTTATTTAATTGCCATAGACACTTTAGTTACTAATTAAACTTTATTGTTTATGATGTTGCATTTCATTAATAGTTGTGATAAAAATTGCATGTTCCAGCAGATTTTTTGCATGTTAATGCCACTAGCGGGGTAGAATTCAAAATTGATGGGAAAGAGTTCATCTCAGAGGTTTCAAGATTGCACTCTTATAACCATGTAGTGAAACTGCCCCACAAGCATGATCTTGAAAAAAGAGGGGGCATATTTGGAGTGTAGAATCTTTCCCTTCTTGTGTGATGGAATAAATTAAAGCTTCTTTAATTCTAAGGAAGATACTGGAAATGTCATCACAGTCATTTGCAGAAGGAATGTTTCAGATTACATACATATATATGTTTATATGTGTTTGAATGACAAAGTGAATGATTAGGAAAGTTTGAGACATAGTTTGAACTAAGAATTTTTTAGGCTCAGGAGCTGCTAAACCTATTCAGCCAAAACTTGTAATTTAAAATATAACTCAGTTCTGTGATGAGGAATGTACCTAATGAATAGATGAGTTTTGCACTTCCCAGTTCCATGGATTCAGGGAAAGGATCATTTAGGTCCAGAAGCTCTGAAGCCACTCACTATGGGAACGCCCTGTCCCCACTGTTTGCCCTCCCTCCACAATACCAGTATGGCCCATTAGCTTTAGTTCTACCTCTATTAATACTGAAATAGCACCTGGCCGGTGCTGGATCACCCAGAGAAAATGGTGCAATGCAGTACTGCTGGTATTTGACAGTACAGAAAGCCACATTGATCTAAGTTACTTTTTACAGCAGAGCATGTTAATACCAGGATTTTGTCCTAGTGAAGCTATGTTTGCTTCTCTGTGCAAAACAGAGACCCTATCCCTTCTCGGACTCCTGCACAAAGATCCTCAGGGATGAGGGCAATGAGAATCACGGGCTGTAATCTCTGCTGCTTCCCACCCTGGAAGGTGGAGCACAGGCAGAGGTTTCCCTGGAAGACCCTCCCTCAGTGGTGGAAGCAATTACAACACATTCTCTCATTTCCAAATTTCTGCTGCACCTGCACTTGAGTAAAGAGGCTTGCTGATCTCAGACATTATTTCTTGATGGAAACTGATCCTTTCTTGCAAATACAATAGGTAGACTCCTCCTCTAACCTGCCTGGGCCAAGTAAAGGCAAAGAATACCGTCAAGTGAGACAACTAATTTTGTATCCTCGGTCATACACTGTTGCTCCAGACCCCAAGTGCTCACTAGTGGCACATTCAGCACCATTGGCAAGATGCTAAACAATTGGCACGGTCTTAACAAGAAGTTCCTTTTTCTGGATCCAGAGTAATTCTTTAAGGTTGAAGCTGTATTGAACTGATCGTGTGAGCAGAGCAGCCCAGTGCTGGGCACTCTGCCAATCTGCAGTGTGTCGAGTGCAGGATTTGTCCTGCAGCTAAACAATAGCTCTCCGTCACCTCCGCATCTCTCGTGATGCAGCCCTTTCAGCTTAGAAGGAAACTGTGGTCTCCTAATGACTTGCAAGTCTAAGTTGGCTGTGTGATTAAGAATTCTTTTGTGCCATAGCAGAAAAAGAATTCAAATAGATGTGATAATGGTATTGCATTCAGCACGTAAAGATCACGGAATGTAAACGTGGAACAGAATGTACTTCTGTCTCACAGAAAATTGCATTTAGAACTTGTTGCTACTTCGCTGCTTTTGTAATAATGCTTCAACCTCAGACTCTGGCCCTCAACATAAATATGTCGGCGTTTCACACAAAGGAGTCAGAGAACAACTATTATCTCCCAAAAGCTGGGAAATTCTGGAAGGTGCATTAAGACATGAGGGGTTTCTTCCCCTTGTGGCTCCACAGAAAGTCACAAAAGAGATTGCTTTGGAACAACAAATTTTTAAAGAACACTTTATGCAACAAGATTATGTCATGATGTTTTTTGCACATACTGGCAGGGCCACAGATCTCCTGGAAGAGGAAGAAAGGGAGAAATGGGGAGAGGGTAAATGCTGGATTAGGAGTTCTGACTTCAGCATTGCCCAAAAGAGTTACTGAGTTTTATAATTAAATTAATAATTACTCTTCATTTGTCAGCCGTTGTGTATAAAACACAGTGAAAATATAACTAAAATTTGCACACTTAGGTACCAAAAGTTAGATGTTCACTCTAGAGTTTGGCAGTGATGAGATTTCCCAAGGTACACCTGGCATTTCTGTTCCCGTAACTCATGTTTTCCATGTGAAAATCTTCCCCTTAATAAATAGCTTTAGTTTAAATGAATTCTGAGGTACAGCAACTTCACTGGTAGCTGCTGGGTATTCATTACTTTAGAAGGTCAGGCCACTTGGATAGACATTTCTTGCACTGTTTTATTACTATGCAGACAGGAGACATGGAACTTGTTTGCACTTCCCTCCTCAAGCTAAAGTTGAATATCTATATTTTGCATTGCACTGTTTTGTGCTACATAGGTGTATCCTTCATTCAGAAAAGCAGAGGAATACTGAGTATTAATCAGTTGTGTCCATTTTCTGAATATAGCATGATTCTTATAGGTCGTATTTGCAGCACGCTCAAAATAGTGCATAACAGAGATTACTGCTGTTTTACTGGAAAAATAATAAATGAAAATTCAAAACTCATTTTGAAATGGAAATTTAAGGATAAAAAATGGCTGATGACACAGTTTGTAGAGTTCTGCTTTGGAAATTATATTTATTAGTTTGCAGATTTTTAATGAACATTTAGGGGGAAAAAACCCCCAAACCTATTTTTGTCTTAATCCAGCTACTCTGCTAGCTACAGAGTAAGATGTGTTTTAAAGACACCAGGACTGTACGTTATCCACACATTTTATAAAGTTATTCTTTTAATTAATATAGTTATTCTTATATCTTTTATTAGTATATCTTATATCTTATAAAAAGATCCAACAAAATAGTGAGTTGAAACAGGGAGAGTTTAAGCTGAGATACCAGCATGTGGATGTCCTTATCCATGCACGTACCAAATACGATCTTTTGTCCTTGAAGATGTATTCTGGATCAGCTTGAGCTAAGGCAACTTCCTAATCTGAAATCCTGTTCTCATCGATTCAAACCCCTTTCCTGTGCACAAGCCAGTTCCAGCTTCCCATGCCAGCCATCCTCTGCCACTTCTCCTTGCTCGTAGTCACGCTTCCAGCCTATTCCAATAACTTCCAGAACAAGATCCGGTGGGATATGGGCTGGCCTGACAGTAGCTTTTCTCTTTCTTTAGGGAACAAAGTGCCTCATCTTCTTCATGCCTCGAGGTACTGGTATCTAGAGGCCCCTGATGCCTCTCAAAGGCAGTTCAGATTGGGTTAGCAGCTGAGCCATTAGACTGACAGCAGAAAACAGACTTTTGTTTAGAAAGCATGAGAAGTGTGCAGTGATACACGGTAACCTCCTGAATGCAAATGTGTGTGACATTTTCATTTTCGTAGTTTTCTGAAGAAGTAGCAAGCCAGGTCATTGTAATGAATTGGTAAACATCACACTGTATTATATATGAAATTCATCTCCTAGAGCTTGGAAGCGGGGTGTTAATGCAATACTCCCCACTATGATGTTTGGTCTGCAATATTGGTATGATGCTGTGTTCTGAAATATTCGTATCCCAGTCATACCATACCACTGTGTTAAATCTATGAAGACAAAAAAGACCAGGAAGAAAGTTAATTTCACTTTTGGTTCCCAATTCTTCCGCACTGTAACAGAATGTGAATAACCTCATTACTATACAATTTTTGTGAGTCACATAATGACCTCTATACTAAAGACCAAAGTTTGCATAATTGAGGAGAGGCTCACCTACAACAGTGTTGGAATTCATTAGCATAAGGCTGAAATAATGCTAAGAAAATAGCATTTGGTGTCACCTATTTAAACTGAAGCACCAGGTGTTTTTTTTCCTTTGGACTTCTTAAAGGTATATGCTCATGATGGGGAACATAACTTGTCTTACTGAATCTGGCAAATAGCGAGAGATGGTCCTGTAACTCGCTAGCCGTTTACATAACAAATGGAAAAGGGCTATTCTTATGTAGCTTTGCAGTTTCTTGCAAATATCAGTGAAGTACATGTTACTTAATGGATTTATTTTTATAGGCGATGTATTCATATATTTATCTTGACTTTTAAGTGTTCATCCTTCATGCTGGGCTCTCTGTGGTAATTAAAATATACCATAAATCATATCCACTGTAATTACCAAAATACACTGTAATTATCTGTTGATCTTTTGCACCTATTAAATAACTACTGGGATGTTTCAAAGCTGAGTTATTTTTGTATTCCTTGAGACAAACCTACTGCAAAGTGTTGGTAGTTCACTTAATATTGCAGCATAGATCAGCTCTGGAGTGGTTCATGTCTTCTCCCTCTCCCCACTGTAAAGTTATGGCAAGTCTATTGCCTATCATTTTGTTAAAAATCGTGTTTATGAATGACACCTGAATCCCGAATGCTGTTCCAGCTGGTGACAATATCCTGTGGTATGCAGGTATCGAGGATCACTCTGCAGGCACCTATTCCTTTCATCCTGCACTTTGTCTTTACCATGACTGCAGACAGAAATTTTACATGAATTGAGGGAATTCAGACCTGAGTTGGAAAAAGGAACAGCTCTTATCTGAAACCTGCAGGTAGTTAAACCTACTTCAGTGCATCTGCTCAGAATAAGAGTTGTGAGCCCAATGGTAATAAGCACAAGTATACAAAAACAATCTGAAAAATGGCAAAATAGCTCTGCTTACCTTCGTTGCAGTTATAAGTATCCATGTATGAATGTGTGTAATGTAGTTTTCATGAGCCTTGGGACAAATTCACCTGCCATTGCTTACTGCAACATTTCCCAAGCTTTTCCCTTTTCACAAGTATTAATTCCAGCTAAAACACAAGCACCTTACCTTATTTTTTAATATTACCAATTCCATGGTTGTATAAGAAGTATGAGGATGCAATTTGCTGTAGTGTTATATCAGAAACGGAGGTGAGCCCAAGTGGAATTATACAGGTGTCAGGGTTAATTTTCTTACTCTTCATGGAAAAACCTTACATCAGTTTCCTGCAAACTGGGATTTCCGCTGGTAGTAATATCTTGCAGCCATGGCTGTGTGTAATGTAGAAGTGGTAAATTCTTGTCTTCAGAGATTTATGCAAGATTTAAAAATAGAGATCTAGGAGTCACAGCTGGCTAATTAATCTGTACCAAGGAAAGCTAAGTGCCTGGCCTTTCAGGCAACCCAGTGATGGCTGAGTAAGCTCGCAATCCCATCAAATTGTCACTTCTGTGGTGTTTCTTTTTTTCTTTTTTTCACCCCTTTTTTTGCTGTATAAGAAATAGGTGCTGAAACAATCAGCTTATTGCAGACACAGTTTTCAAATAATTGCACAGATCTAGTTCAGAATTAGAAATGAACTAGAAATAACCAGTGTGTCTCTCTCCACCATGGACTGAAGATTTGTTATGCATAAGCCTGTCAGGAATGTAACCAGCCAGGTATCACTTTCAGATTGTATATGATACAAATTTACCACTACAATAATTCAGCCTTATTACCAGCTATTAACCATGTTTTGCTTTTGGTCTTGTCATGCCATTCCATGACATCTATTGTCATATTGCAGTTAATTTTAACAGCCCTATGGCCAAACCTGAAAGCTGCCTAATTGTTAAAATAAGACCAAAATATATATATATTCTATTTATGTCAATATCATAGTAATTCATACTGTCAGGAAATAGAAAAGGTAAAACCATGTAACCATAATAGCTTGATTGGAAAAAGTCATTTTCTTATAATGACTGATAGGGTGAGTAGTGGTAGTCCCCAATTCCCTGTAAACAGAAGTAGTAAGTAATCAAATGGCTGAAGTCCAACTAGCAGAATCTTATTGGTTCAAGATAATCCTTTGTAGGTTAATAAGCAATTAATTATTTTTACGGTCATAACAGCATGCATGGGAATACTCCAGTCTTCATTTGGTTGTAGCCTGAATGACACATACTTCCTGCAATGCCAAACTGGGGATATGCAGTTCACAGGAGTGGATGGATTTCATGATATCCCTCACAGCCCGGAATACAGCCTCTTTACTCCAAACACACTATTAACCATTATTTGTTTAGTTATCAGTAACTCTAGTGAAGAATTAAATTAATTATGTTCTTTAAAATGTACGTAGGTATCTATACATTGAGTTTATCAATCTATACGTAGGCAGGAATTACAGTCTTTAGCAAAAGATTATGTATAAGTTTTTAATATCTATGCTAAGGTTTGAGTTTCTAAAACAGCTGCAGGGACGTTTAGATCTGATTGTAATCACATAAAGAAAGTAGGTATGAAAAGGAGGTTCATGTCAGATCACGATTCCCTTCAGTGCAAACAAGTGCCAGGACCGAAACCTTGCTGAATCCCACACAGGGCAGTGGAGCTTGCTAGCCAGATGCTAAGGAACTGAACTGAAACACAGGTAGCAAAATACATGGGTTTTGTCCACTAGGGTAAATATGTGTCTAAACTTATCAAATATTTTGTTACTTTTTGAGCCTCTTTCTTCTGTATGTTTACACAAAGAAAGTCCCCTCCTTCCTATAACCTCTTCCTCCCCCCAGCAGAACTGGCATAACCTCTGCAACAGCCTTACATGTTTAACATATTCCAGTACATTCACCTTCCAGATGAAGGCAAATGTATTTGCTGGCCTCTTTTCCCACAACTGTTTAGAAATACAATATCCCTGGATCAGAAGGCAAGAAACAACAGAGATCTTACACCAGTCAGCTTCTATGATGCAGAAAAGAAAGATGGTGATGCTCTTAATCAGTTCTATGTCTAGCAAACTCAAATGACAACCCCTCAATAATTGCTAGTTTTTACTCTTTATCTGAGCAGCATGTCTTGTTTATCTCACATATTGCCAGTCTTTCCGGTATAAGACTGACACACCATTATCTTAGTCAATTCACATGATTCAAATTATACAAATGGCTTGTTCTGACACGGAACTGTGTGAAGACTGCTGTCTTATACCCATGCTATGTCACTGAGCAGTGCTAAGTGCAAACCATAACCAACCACCCCATTTAAAGATAATTTTGGTCATGTAATTAGATGCAATTGTTCATACGTTTTTTCTTATGCACAGTCTTAACAATTTTTGAAGTGAAGTGTAGTACATAGGGCTTTCCTGTATTTGAAATCAAAATTATTGAGGTCCTTCTTCGGTTCTGTCAGCACAAGCTGTCATTTGATTCAGAGCAGGTTTTTTAACTTACTATTCCTCAGTGCCAGATGAAAGGAAGAAAATACTTCTGTAAAGGTGTTTATGGATCTATAAGGTAGAAGTGAGAATAATGCTTGCTCTTGCAGAGTCCTTTCAGGAGTATTGGTAGACATTGTGCTAATTACAGTGTGACCATAGCTATCTGTAGGGAGGAAAGAACTGCTGGGTAACGCTAACAGGTGTGAATAGTTTCCTTCTCTATCTGCTTACGGTGGATTTAGTCCTATGTGCAAAAGTTGATAGAAGGAGGCTCCTTAACTCATATGGGAATTGGATTAGACTGTCCTTGCGATCCAAGGCAAACTTACCTCAAACTGTGCTTCTTTCTAGTGTCCTACATTAGTACTTGTGAAGATTTCGTTCCCTCACCTATCCACATACCTTAATGATTTTTACAATATTCTTTTCATCTAGTCTCCTGTGGGAAATTCTGTGTAGATATTGGCTAATGTTGATATCTAGGTTTATTTAATGAATTCAACTGTAATAACGCATTTTAAAAAGTGATATGCTGCTGGCTGCCCAACATAGGCAGATATATTGCCTTTTTTAATAGTAAATCATATTTCTACCTTTTTAGGAAATTTAGTTTTTATCTGATGCAGCTGATCCTTCTGGTGGAAACCCAGTCCAGAGTGGCCTCATAGTGAGAAATGCTTAGCTCAGTAATTATGACTAGGAAGACTGACCTATAATATATACATTCCTTCCATTCTTCTCTTTCACTTCACTCTTTGCTCTGGACCATTTATGACAAATCTTAGGTAGCCCAATGTAAACAATTCTGAGCCCAAAAGAGCAAGAAATGCCTACAAATAGTAACCAGAAATCTTTTACCAGAAGTAAATGTGTGCATAAATATTATTCAAATTCACAAAATAAATCATTACATGTCTTGATCTGTTAGTTTTAAATCATCTTGTGAAATTAAAACGTTTAAATTCATCTTCATGGAGAGATATGCTGCAACTCCCAGAACTTTTTCCTGCCAGTGGATAGAGGGAGCTTAGAACGACCTCTGGTTACATTTGTTTACTTTTTATTTGTGAAACATGCAGGGAGGAATGATACAAAACTCTCAGGAGTTCACTCAATGATTAACCATGACGTAATTGACAGACGAAAACAGCAACAATTCATACAGCCAGTAATTAGTCTCTACCTGTATGGCCTACATTTGCCAACTGTCTCCATATTTGACAGAGAGAGTGACTCGCTGAATGTTTAATTTCCTCAGTGACAGCTAAGGTATGAAACCAGATTTGAAGATAAACATCTTCTGTGGCTTCTGCTTACAAAAAGAGTAGCCAATTAAGTGTGCTTGCTTAGTCCTTGCAAATATTTGCCATGGGATTGACATAGGAAATAGAACGTTTTTTCCCTTTCTAGGTAGGAGCTCCACTTCACTAGCTGCTCACCCTCTGCAGTATGTGTTCAGAGGATTCCTTGTTTCATGCACGTGAACCATGCAAGTATTTTATTTTAGTTTTATTCTTTTTCTTTTTTGCCTCTGTGTGTTAAGGGCCAAATCACGTGAGATGCCGAGTATCTCCCATGAGGAGCTGCATACCCTAGCGGGATGTGAGCAGTCTGACATATCCCAGGAGATGATTTGCACCTCTTGGGATTGGTAAAACAGGTAAATCAGATATCAGGCAGTGAGTGGTTGTAGTGAATTATTTCCAGAAAGATTTTCTCTGTACAGTGAGGGAAAAGATTTTTATTTGCATGGTTTTCATGAACAGGCAAACTTGCCTATCGGACCCGCACTGCATACTGCTGATCTGCAGGAGAAAACTTCTCCCCTCTGCTTTCCTCTGAAAATTTGCGATTCTGTCTGCATTCTGCATCCTCTGGACAAGTCAAACAATCTGCAAACAAACCGACAGCTGCAGCCCAGAAATGAGAGAGGAATTTTACCATAAAAAAGAAATTAAACTAGTGTCCTGCTCACCCGCATTTGATTTTTAAAGTAAATACACTTGAGATGTTTCCCATTTAGTAGTATTGAAAGGGTAGTTTCTTGACACCATTTCATATAAAACAATCAGGAATGTGGACTCAGGCAGCTGTATATATAACAGGACTGTGCTTGTCAGAATCTTCTTTATTAAGTTGGAGTTGGTAAAGGAAATAGAGCTGGTTTTTTTCTTTAAGCTTTAATGTGCTTTTGTTTTGAACTTGTCATTTTGATTTGCCTGTGAGCTTTGTTTTGATTTTCCTTGAAGATTTCTGGTAACAATAATTGTTTGCAACAGGAAGATTCATGTGAACTGACTTCCATTTTAGACTTCAATTCCTATAAAATGAAAGGGGATTGCAATGTGGATGTGAGCAGAGAGGACTGATGCTTCTGTACAATGCACTTCTGCTCCAACTGTAAATATATTTTCATGATTAATAAAAAGAGAGTAGAAGTCATTGTACTCTGTTAGGGTTTTATTGATGGCTGCTCCCCAGAATACTGAAAAGACGCTATCAATACTCTTGACACTCTGCTTAATCAAGATGTGACCCTCCAATGCAGCCAGACAGTGTGCTTGCTTCAGAGATAGAGCAATGCTACCGGTTAGGGGAGAGGTGGTGGTTGTTATTTTTGGTTGAGTTTTTTTTGGTAATTTCATTACAATGTAATCAGTGCCATTAAATAATATTTAATGCCACTAAAGTGCTGTTGGACACAAATAGGAAATCAATGAGCTTGTTCTCTAGTTCAGTGGCCTTCAGCTGTGTGAACTGCATAGGTACCTCAGGGGGAAAGGCTGCACCTTGCAGAGCAGACAAAATCAGATCAATAATAGTATGTTCAGTTTAGTTTTTAAAATTGCTCTTGCTTGGAATGTGCCAACGGGCACATTCAATATCAGATATCTGGGCTTGGAACAAGAAGTTTTCAAGTGCACCCTTAATGTTTGCAACTTGCTAAGTATTTTTGTTCCGTAGGTGCTGCACATCAAAAGCCAAAATGATAAGAGTGGAGGTTCCCCTGGGCAAGCTGGAAAGACTGTGCTTACTGTCAAATATACAGCATGATCTTAGCTCAGTGGTGGAATTAGTTAGGCATGCTCCTTGATGTGCTTTACAGTTTGAACAGTAGGTAATCTTCGTTGGTTCAGTGCATTCGGCCTCATTTGTGTGCAAAGATGCACTGGTAAATGGCACCATAAGAAATATTGTGGCAATTGAGATAGGTTAGGAATCGAACCACACTCTGGCCTCCGTTACCAGCAGTCCCTGGTGGGTTAATGGTGCAGGATAGTTGCCTCTGAAGGATTTAAGATGATCCCATTAACTGCAGTGGATATTTGTTCACATTCCCTACCTGTGGGGACAGGGGAAAGGGGTTACAATCAGTAGCCACTAGCAAAGGAGAGCTCTGCTGACTGTTAGTAATGTCTTCGTAGGACTGGGGAAAACTGAGCAATTCTGTAAAATTTCAAAAAATTCTGAGCAGAGAATTGTATCTTCCTTCAAAAAGTCCGTATGAGGTGAGTTTTCACATGAACTCAAACTATTTCAAACACTCCCGCTGGATCTGGCCAGAATGCATTTGATGATTCCTTGCAGCTGTTTAATTCCAACATAATTGCATTTGAGATTTCTTTCCTGATTTTTCTGTGTAAGATGCACTAAGCTATGTAGATAAGAAACAATCTATACATTCTGTGTATAGGAGTAAATCAAAGAATATAACACAGATGGACAACAGCAAGCAAAAGATTCAGTTCTTGTAATTTAAAATACATTGCAATGTGAATCCCACTGAGTTGAAATATCTAATTTCCAATAATTTCCTGGGGCAGGAAGCATGAGGTCACTTTATTCTACACCAGTCACATCAGTCTACAAATTAAAATATAATGAAACATGTTTGAAACAATTACACACACCTTTTCTGAGATCTTCACACAATAAATTTATATAAGCCATCCAATGACTAACAATTCTTGCTGACAAATATGATAATAGTTAAACGTGATGCTACATAATTGTGCTGAAAATGTGTTTTTCCCCTCTGATGGCACAAAGATGGCTTAATCAACTTTCTGTCATCTATAGGTGACAGATAGAAGGAATTACTAAGTTTGTCTGTTTTGGATGTCATTCCCCTTGATATGGAATCCTCCCCTACTCTGTGTGCACTTTAAAACCTTGCCTTACCAACAGTACCGATTCCAATTGTCTTTTTCAAATAGATCCTAAATCCTAGATGACACATTAAAATATTCTTGCCAGGGCCTTTGAGCACTCACCCTGTTGGAACAGAGCCATGGGCTATACAAACCATTGTATTAGACATTCGGTCCCTGACAGGTAGATGTGGGAACTGTTGAATACGATTCAAAAAAAGAAGAAGGAAGGAAGGAATGGTGGAAGCTTGGATCAGAGGGAGAAGGATCGTGTTAGTGAAGGGGAAGAACTGAATACCTCACATCCCCAGCTCAGCCATATCTAATCTCCGCACTCCTCTAAAGAAAAGCAAGATGTGCACTGCGTGCAGCTGGAAGAGCTATTCAAACCATGCAGTATGAGCACGTTGCTCTGTTTTGTGAATTTAGTTCCTCACACCATCTCCATCCCAGCATGAGAGAAGTCTGTAAGCTCAGTGCAATCGTATCATAATTTGGATCTCTACAGGAGACTGAACTCGCATCACCAGAATGCATCAAGCCAATGCATGTGTCAATGCACAGTTACATATACACACAACAGTTCCAGGCCCATGGTGACATTTTTCAAACTAATATATTGACAGGAGTACCAGCATATTTTTTAAGCATATCCAGGAGGAAAAAGAGCATTACAATGAGGAAGAAAACCCGGCAGAACGCTGACACCCAAGTACATTACTCAGTGTGCAGTTGCATTAATGAACCATTACTTCAAATCCCAGGTTTGCCAATAGTGTCACTGTTCGTTTATCAAGGCAGAATCATCCTGGATGTGAACAGAATGCCTGTATAATAGATAACTTCTTAATCCTCCCATACCATACATTTCCTTGAGCCCATTACAAAAGATTTATTTTGAAATTGGAATTTTTTTTTTTACAGCTGGACAGAATGAGACTGTTTGTTGAACAAATGGTGTTAAAATCCCCAAGGGTCTGACTGACTTCAATAACAACCAAGACTACTGCTTGAGCCAGCTGATGCTCTTTTAATGAGTGCTGCTTGTCAGAGGATCATATCTGCAAGTTGCTGTATAAAATAACCGTTTTCCATGAGTTCATAAAACAGTCTCTCTTTTGAAATGGATGAGGTGTTGTACCAATCTCTGCAGCACAAAACAGACACTTGTTTGAACTGAAAGGTGGGAAAAAACCAACCTAAAGCATATGACGGGGGGGGGGGGGGTGGGGGGGTGGTGTTCTTTTTTTTTTAAGTTGTTTTCCCTTTCTATGACAGACAGCTTTGTGTTTGTACACAACAAGCTCAATAGATTCAAGAAGAAAAATGCTGAAATGCGAGCTTCAAAATGTATTCCAGCTTTGGCCTGAGTGAATTAATACAAGCATGACAGGTTGCTTATTTAGCAAACTGTGTGGACAGTAAGATAAAGCCTTTTCATGTGACAAGACGTCCCCAAAAGGTCTCTCTTTGTCCCTCGTAAGGTTTTTCAAGGCAAATCAAGAAGAGACTCCCAGACAAATCAAATTGACAAGTTCAAAACAAAACATGTGAGTCCTTTTTTTGAAGGAAGATCATCCCCATACCAAGCCCAAGCTTATTAATGTTGCTTTCTGACAAGCACAACCACTTTATGATTTTGCTGAGTCTGTGGACCTGATTGCTTTTAAATAAAACTGTACCATGTAACTACCATACTACTACTACTACCGATGGATTCAAAGGTAAGATCACGCAGTAAAAGAACAGCATTTAGTAGCCCTGCCATCAACCTGTTCTTTTTAATATATGTGTTATTTATGGCTGCAGATTAGGTTATACCCTTGAATATCACATTTCTCACCAGAAACAGCAATGAGTAATTGGGTACTGCAGGGTTTAATGTGCAATACTGAGTCATTTTGATTAGACCCATATTTTATCACTTGTGCTATTAACATCAAAGATTTTTTAAACTACAATACTCTATACATTTGGTTTTAATGTGAATTAAGGAAATCAGGTTCTAACATACTCAAGTACCTTAGGGGTTTTTTTGTCCCATGCATATCAAACCAGCCTAAGTCACTGATAAAATTCAGATTGCACTTGTGTACAAACTAACTCTGTCCTATGAAAATGAACTGCTGAAGTTAATTCAGATTTGTTCAGAGCCTTGAACTATGTAAGTAATGAATCTTTCAGACAGTTAATTCAAGCAGAACAGAAATAGAATCCACTTAAACGTTACTACTGCTTGAATTGAATCTTACCAGCCTGGATAGGTCTGAAGATCCAAGTCTCAGTGGATGAGATCTGCAAATCCTGACTTTGACCACGGCAAAGAGAGAGGTGATGACTTGGTCTTTGTTTATTCAATGAAATTACTGCCCTAGCTTACTTTCTGACCAGAAACATAAATATATAATTCTATTTTGCTCTAAAAGTTGTTTTTACGTTTTGTAAACCTTTCTCCATTTTGCAGATCTTACATCCAGGCTGATAAGATCATGAAGCGGGAATAATAACGATTTCTTGCACAGAAAATGTGTATGTTAGAGATGTTGGTTGAACGTTTCACCTCTATTAACCTCCCTTCCAAACCAGCAGAGAAGTGGGAATATTTACTTATCATACAAATTCAAACTAAGATGCTTTTCCTGTGAGCAAAAATGCTCCCGAACTTTGTTGCAAGGGTGAAGTCTTGTGCGGTTTGCTGCATATATTACCCTCACTGTAGTTCTTCACATTATTTAGTGTTCTTAATATGGGGCAGATAGTAAGAAACATTTTCCCTGGTATTTAACTTTTTACTTCAAAACTGCTTAAACTTTTATTCCTGTCCGTCTGTCTCAAGTTGTCACAGATTTTCCTATAGTGACTAAGCTGCTGTGTGATGCAGGCTCTATATATGATATTAAGCATGCTGCTTCTCTTTAGTGTTCCAGCCTACACAGAAAACAGCCTCTAGCATAATAACTGCCTGTTTTACCTGAAGTAAAACAGGAAAGCATTTTAAAAGATAAGTTTTCCCTTGTCACCTTTCCTGCTTGTACTGTAGATTATCAGAGCCTTTTCCCCCTCACATGTAAGCATAGGCAGATATAGAGAAAAATGTGTTCTTTAAACCATGGGAACATTTTTCTGTGCTGTTCTATTAATATCTGACTGAAATAAAAAGGAAAAATTCTGAATAGATGACTACAGGCTTCTTAAAACCTGTAAAATTATTTTTTAAACCGGGCTTTGGCTAACAAAAATGGGATCTGAACATGTGTGTAATGGAGCCAGACTCACAGAGGAAAATGATAATTTCTTATGTCTGGCACCTGTCAGGTTTCTTTAAGAGTCTAAATGCATGTGTTATCACTGATAACCAGCCTTACTCCCAAATAGACCAATCAAAGCCTAATTTTCAGAGGTAAATCTTAGAGTCTTTTCGAAGTCCAATTTCAAAACATGATCCTGTGTTATCCAACAGGAGCCGTTATCAACTAGATTTGTTTGCACCAAATGTAGCTTTGAAGGATAGTAGCGGTGAGAAATCAGAGAGACTCTCTCTTCCAACACTGGACAAGGAGTGATAACAGCATAAGAAGTAGTATTAGCCCTAAAACTTGCCTGTCTGCTCTAGTGGTTTTACACCAGGGGTTTAGAGACGATACACATAGCCTCCCAGTTGTGATTCTGCTGAAACCTACAGTAAGATACTAGAAGCAGCGTTCAGAGCAGGTAGCAATCATATTGCCCTATATATCATGATTAGTCCAGGACAAAGAACAGATGGCATGAGAAAGAGATGAATTCCATGAATATGGAGTGGGTGGCAATTGTAGCTGGTCCAAGCTCTGAGACCTGAGAGAGTGGTATTGGTAAATAGTGATAAATGTGAAGGGGTTGTTTCCTGGATATTACAAGCTACAGGAAGACAGAATGGAGTTGTCAGCTATCTGACAAATAATTTTTATACATGAGGGTTTTTTTATCGCTGCTTTTATTCTGTGATGTGTTGTTTCATTTGTTTGTTTGCTGCCAGGCATCCACTGTGAGATTTTAGGATTCCAAATTTATGAAGAGATGGCTTTGTGTGGAAAAAGCCTGTGAGACCAACCAGGGAAGCTGTGGTTTCACAGTTAGAGGAGATGAATTCACAACTAGTAGTGAATGTTTAAGCCCTGGTCTTCAGGTAAACGAACATAAGCAAATACATTTGACTTTCCTTTGAGTTTTGTCCCACAAAGTTAATGGTTTGATGTTGAATTTTTATTGATGGTTCCTTTTCCTGTATCTGGGAAAGGAGTGCTCTGAAAGACAGAAGAGGAAAATGCTCCAAAGGAAGTTGGACGATTAGTCTCCTGAGACACCCAATGTATAGATTTCTTTAGCTTATGAAAGACACATCAGTCACACCTCCATTCAGGATCAAGTCTAGCCTGTTTCTGAGACTTAGTGTCATAGGCAGCAAGTAATAACTCTACAGTGGAGAGGTGACATGTTTCAATGGAGATGCCAAGGTGTAAGCACGGATTAGTTCAACTGACCTTTTCTTGGCAGATGCCTCAGAAGGTGTAAAATGGCTCAGCAAAACCCATGGGAATATATCTGGGATTTTAAGGATTTTCTTCCTCTGCCCTTACAAATTAATTAATTAATTGCTGGTTTTCATCCTTTTAATCACGATACTCATTGTTATTCCAGAAGAAACCAGCAGGGTAATGTTGTACAGCTTCATGATTAGAAACTCTTGACTAGATTTTTTCTTACTGTTTTCTTAGGAGAGTTTATCTCTGTGCCTAATACATGTTTTAGAGTCTAATAGTTATAGACTTTCAGAAGATTTTTACTTCTCTTTGCAGGAAAAGAAAATGAGTTTCACAGTTCCTCACAGGAAAGCTATAAAATAATTTCTGCTTCATACCGAAGAAATATTTGCAATATTTACAATACTTGCACTGTTTTTCTTCTAAATAATTCCTGTCTTTTGTTAGAACTTGGAAAAAGGCTATCAGTACATTTTTTCTTTCAGCAAGATTTTGTTTATTTCAGGTGAGGCTCAAGCCATATAGGTTAAAATTAAAATACTGTTTCTGAATGGTAGATAAATTCTGTAATGAAAAATGCTTATTTTCCTTTGGCTTCAAAGTTGATTGGTTGCCCTTTCCAGAGCAGTTCATTTAAATTTTTGAAGATTTATTCAAACTTTATTGAAAAGGACATTTTGGAAAAGATGGAGAACAAAAAATACAAAACCACCAGGAACATCAGGTCAATTTATTGATGGGAATTCTGCACCATTTTGGGAGATGGGGTTGAACAATATCTGGCTCTTTTCTATTTCTTGTTTGTAGGAGCCTGGATTCTGTGGCATGGCAGTCGTTTTGACGTCTGTTTTGTAGTACAGTTGCACTCATTAGTGGGCGGATTGTGCAGGCTTGGCTGAGAAAACAAACCTCTGTGAGAATTTGAGCCAATGAAGAATGGCACTCTGGGAAATCAGCTCCCCCATATTTCAAACCTGTTTTCAGTGAAAGGACAGTCTGCACAGCGAGGCACAACGAAAGAGGATTTACTGGGGTTTAATCTTGTCTGAAATTCTGTACTTTGAAAAGTTCTCTATGCATTCAAGCCAGGATGAAGGTTTTTCTTTGCACGCAAAAACTAAGCGTACATCCCACTTAGTTATTGATGGTAATTTGTGGTTCCTAATAGGGAGTCATCAGGTTTATCAGGTCTGCTTGAGATTCAGGGGCAGAAGCAGACAGGCATTTTCACTTTTTAAATGGGCTTCCAATTGCTTTTCTGTCACAATTGCATGATAACTGGCACATTGCCCACCTGTAAGGGAGACATTGAAGAACTGCTGGGACAAATTGTGTACAGGTAGTCATGTTGCAAATGCCTGCATACCCCTTGTGGGATATGCCGTATTAGCTGTTGCTTTGTGCAACTTGTGTTTGCCAAGCACATTGTCTTCCTGTTGCCCTATAGTCTACTATGCATTGTTGATGCAATTGATTGAGAATTAGATTTATCTTTTGTCGGTTTGCTGCTTACACTGGGCTTGATCCTATGACTCTGAAGACAATGAGAGTACTGCTGGTGGTTTCAATGGGAGCAAGAGCGAGCCATTTGGATATCTCACATAGCTTCTGTGTGCTTCAGTTAATAAGTCAGAATGCCTGCTTACCTTACAGGTGTGCTAATAGTTTAGTTCATTTTGCTTTCAGGAAGTACTTCGAACAGAAACTGAAAGATCGCTATTTATTTTGGAGCACTCCAAAATGTGAAGGCAGCTTAATAATTCAGTACAACTTTGTGCAAATACTCATTCTTAGCACTTGGGCAGCTGAGGCCCTCTATCCACAGTCATTTGGATATGAGCACAGTACAGTGTAATGTCAGACCAAAAACCAAAAGAGATCACAAAGAACATAAATAATTTTACACCTTCATTTTTACGGCATTTTGGAAAAAAAAAATTTGGATTGAAACTTTTTTTTTTTTAACAAATAGGAGGAAAGAAAAGGATAGGTCATTTTCTAGAAGGTGCATTGAACTCATCTTCTACCTGCTGTAACTGAATAAAAATCCATAGCAATGTAAGCCTCCACCTAACCACTCTGTCAAATATCTTTTCTGCCTCTCCTCATGATTATTTTTGAACGAAGTTAAGCACCTAAGTACTGAAAAGCTCTCACCTTTATTTGCTTAGGGAGGAGTGCTTTACTAGTGGTCTTGTCTCAAGTTGGCAATATTCTGTTGCATTGTGTAATATTTGAATTGTGGGGGTTTATAACCACTGTTCAGGTAAATAAGAATGTGGTGCCAGGTAAAAGATACAAAGAGGTGAATTGCATTATATTTAATCATAGCTATGTCTGCTACTCAGGCTCCTGGAGTGGACTCCTAGAGTGGCAAAGCAATTACCATTACAACAATGATCTTTGTATGTGGATACTAGGCGTGCTTCAACCCAGGCTTGAAAAAGATGTGGTTCCAATAATTGCCTTTATAGGCACAAAGATTTTTGGAAGCTATTTACTTGTCCGTAATCAAAATATCAGCTATTTTGCTCTCCTCAGATGCGTTTATTTTCCCAATTTCCTATTAATAGAAAATTCTAGGAAGCTGCTCTATCAAGGCTCATGAATGCGCATTCCCGGAAGGTCAAGATACATATTCCTGGCTGAACTGCTTTGAGACCCAGCCACTTCCTAACTGTCCAGTGCAAAGTCAGCTACCTGCTGTTGTGCTTCCAATGTATGTGAGTTGGTCTAGTCTGGTTATTTTGCTTGAAGCAGGTTAGAGACCTGCATCATGTGCTGCCAGAGCTGTGGGATCAGTAACCTCCAGTTGCTTGGTGGTGATAAACAGTTGGAGCAGTAACATCATCTACCACACAGCTCGATTCAGACTGCTGAGCATGAGTGAGGATGGTACATAAGCTCAGCATAGATTTAACTGAGCTGTATAGACCTAGCTTTGTTCACCCAAGTCTTAGCTTTTCTGCTTGTTGGTAATATTTGTCCTTGCATAACACTGTGAGGTCTCATTTACTTGCAGTATTAAACTCCTTAGAAAGGAGCTTGTTGGCAATGTGTATTTCAGTTCTGGATTGCAGTGTGAAATGCATTTTTCCCATGGTTAATTTTCACACATTCATGCAATACAGAATTGCATTTCATGCAATTTGTGCACTAGTGAAATAAGTTACCAAGAGGAGATAATTTTGTATCCATTATGGCTTCATGCCAGACTCTCTTCTTAAAGGGAAACTCCAGAAATCTCTAGGAAAGTAAGTTAAACAGCCCCTTTCTGGGAGAAATGAGGTTTGTCTTATGTGTTCATTTACTGTGGTATTTGAGGACTGAGGGAGATAATATCTAGCATCTTTTCAAACACTGCTCTGTACAAAACAATTCCACTCCAGCTGCTTCTTACAGCCTCTATAAACTCTGTTTAAATGTTATAGAGGCTGTCTAGTCTACATCATAGTTTGCAAGTTAGAATTGGGCAACTCATTCCACAGTGTGTGAAAACAAGCATCATTTCAAACTAATTCTTTGCATGCACTTAAAGAAACCAAATAAAAATACAAAGGTAAAACAAGAGCAAAGCATCACTCAAGGCCCAGAGGAGAAGTGACAGTTCCCTATTTGAAGAGCAGCTCTCCGGTTATGCTTGTACAAGTAGATAGCAAACTTGAATGATCTCAGTTGAAGATGTTCTCTTTTCCTCCTCCACCTGTATTGTTGTTCTCAGGTACTTACAAAAGCTTTTGCTCTTGAACAATTGCTGAAATTTATTGTCTGAGTCATTTTAAGGAATGGTCTTCATAAAATAGTTCAATTTATATTCCTTCCCCCTACCAGTAAATTTTTATTTCTTACATCCTCTTAGGAGCAAATTGAAGGAAAACAAAGTCAGGATGTCACCACTAAAATCATTCAACATTTACAAAGAGTGATCCTCTAGTATATGAAAGATAACTCATTTGCTTTGTCTTGTAAGCATAAGGAATACCTGTGATAGATCTAAGTGCAATGTATGTCTATGGTATCAGTAAATCAGTTAGCTTAATCTGTGCATATTATATACATCTTGCAGAGGTAGTGCATAACAAAGTGTGTAATAATGAATACTGCACAATGGAGGACAATACTACACAGCATAAAGATAAAGGATAATGACATTACTCTAAAATAGCAAAGCCCTGAGCAATGCTAGTAAACCTATGAGGAGATGTAAGATGTCTGCATTGTGTCATATGGTAATAATCTGTGTATCCATGTATTTTCATAATGATAGATGGATATAGACTGTTATATGAGCAGTTCAAGAAGAAATTACCTGTTTATATTGAATAATTTCTATATGACTGGTTTAGGGTATGGGTTTTCTTGCTTTGCTTTTCTGAGATCTGCAGTTTATTTCTAACACTGGCTTCTTATCACAAACTTGCAGCCATACAACCTGATCTCATCAGATCAAACAAGGTAAATGTAGTCAGATCCAGTCAATACTTAGATGAGCGATTTCCAAGGTAACTGAAGAATGTATTAGGAAACTGTTCTGTATCAGTATTCCTCTCTTGCCAGCATTGAACAAGCATCTCCCATGCTGTGGGGAGTTTACCTGATACATAGTTCTTCATCTGCATCCTAAATTGTCCTTTATCACTGCCATGCTGTTAAACACCTTCCACGTTCCCCCACAAGTGGCTGCATTTGTCCATGTGTATGTAGTCTACCAAGAACCTTTTGGGATGAAAGGTACTACAAAGGTACTACATAAGCAATGGTGCCAGCTCAGATGCTATATTTTATATTAGCTTTCTGTAGCCCTGATTTTAGTATATCCCAACAGAATGTTAATTTTGAAGCACCATTTAGGTCAGCCTTTGACTGGAGAGTACAGAGCACTGTTTCCTTGACAAAAGTTCTTACGCAGAATCAGAAGTACTGGCATATACCTGTCAGAAGGGCAAGATAAACCAGCATTTCTATTATCATCTTCTGTGAGATACAACAGAATGATCATGGCTATTTTTTCTTCCTTTGTAAGCTGTGATTTAATTGGCTCATTGGACTTCACTGAGAGCTGGACCTGGACATTGCATCTTGAGGTTTCCATTTGCTTTCACTCTAAGCCAGCTGGCGTAACATTTCTTGATCCAACTGAACACCTAAGGTGAAATCTCACACTGTGTAGGCTTCTGTTTCTTCTCAGTTTTGTGTAACAGCTACAATTGTACCTCTCTTGGAGTAAATGTATGGGAAATCCATACATGAGGACTGAATATTGTAATAGCTGAGAGCTATGATAAAGAATACGAACTCACTTGTAATCATCAAGCTATAAGATAGCATCAGCGCAAAATGAAACAAGAGGCTATCAAACCTATTGCCAGAGGAAAATACAGATTAAATATAAATAAACAAAAAATACAAATGAAAGATATGTGTAGGCTTGTATAATGAGAAAGAGGGAGCCCAACAAGTTGAGTAGCTTCTTTACTGTTTAATGCCATACTCCAAAGACAAATATTACAGCTAATTTTTCAAAGAAGAAAAATTCATGCTTTTATTTTGTATTTTTTCCTGAATAAATAGCAAAACCATGGAACAATTTCCTTAACTGAAAGCACAGAATGAGACACGCAGCAAAGAAACACTATTAGTGTGATCATAATTGTGATTAGGTAATCACAATTGATTTTCTTGCTCTAAGACAATCATCATCCACCGTTTTGAAGGAAAACAGTGTGTGGCATAATTACAGGAACTGTGTATATAATAAAGAAATCTCTGAGCCACAAAGCTAGAATCTAGGTGTCTTCTTTCCACAGGTTTAGGGTGGGCCCCATATTAGGGGGCCTTATCTCCAAAAGGTACTTCTGCCTGTATACCAGACAATATACCAATTATACCTGTATACCAGACAATATACCAATATACCGACAGAGGAATTCAGCTCTGGCAGAAGTGGTTCCAGTGACATCAGTGAAGTTCTGCCTGACCACACCAGAAGTGAATTATGCTCACTGCTATTAATTTGGGAATTCAGTCTGTATACTGTGTCAAAATGCTGACACATGTGCTCTGAGAATTTCCAGTGAACATTTCTCTTTAGAGCAAATGGTAAAATGAAGTCAGGTGTCAATCATTCATAAATATCTTGTATTTATATATAAAGCTGGGTAGGTAATCTGATTACATATCAAAAGTATGTACCCTTATAGAAGGAACAAAAGAATGAAATCTCTCTTTGTTGATGGTTTTTCTCTCAGTTTGGAAAAAGAAATATTTTATTACACATTCTGGATACTTTGTAATATGCACTTTTGCACTATTTCCTTCCTCTGGTGCTAAATGAAGATACTTTCCAAAACCTCTAAAGCATAGACAAGTTTGCCTATGACTTTTAAATTCGGATTTAGGTAAGGAAGTCCAATTTACACAAGCTTGGAGAGGTTTTGTTAATACCAAACATATCTGAATATGCCTGTCTTTGTATGTTTGTAGGATTTCACGTTGCCTAATATAATGTTCGTCATGGTTTTAATTTTTCCTCAGAAAGGATCTCTTTTATGTCTGCTATTTACCATCCTTGCCAGAGTCATTGAACACAAGAAATTCAGTATCTACAAGATGCAGAAACTGCTTTCTTCCTCGCACTCATGTAATAGGTAATGGATGGTTTTAAGAAAGGATCTTTACTCTGTGCTTACCTATTCATGTGTAGGATTTTGATTTCATTTGAAATGAAAGGCGTAAACCTCAGGTCTGAAAACTAATGGAATTTCTGCATTTACCTGCTGATCCATAGCCTTTAGGTTAGATTGTGTGTCAGCCAGCAGTCGGCTTGTTGAATGAAGCAATACTTTAAAACTAAAATGAAAAGATTTCTGTTATATGTAGCCTGACACCAGATATGAAGGCAGATTTCTGGTGGCTTATTATTGGAAATATTTTCCAGTGTGTCTGATAAGCGAGACTGAACAAGCCGTAGGAAGTAGACTTAATCAGATAATGCTGACTTGCAGACTAGAAAAAAGAGAAGAAATGTATTTTGCCTAAGTGCTATGCCTTCTCTTGTCAAGACTGAGGACAAAATGGCTAGTGTGGTGGCAAAAGGCACTGCAGAGATCAGGCAGTAAACCTGCTGGTTTGTGAGTGTGGCTGTTGCACCTAAGCCTATTTATTTGTATATATTCATTGTCTGTATTATGGAAGGTTTATATCTAAGTGCTTGAGTGAGTTGGAGCTCTGGAGATGGGGCATATAAAAAGAGAGAGGAGGGGCATATAAAAAGAGGGAGAACATAAAACTGGATCAGCTATTCATTTTTCAGTAAGTCTAGGTATTTTTTTGGAACTTCAAAGGAATTTAAGATACAGACTTGTGAGGAGGGTCCCCATGAAGGATCGAGCGCTGTATTCTGCTCAGACTCTCAGTCCATGCACATCCTTCATGGAAGTACATTTGAACACTGGGGTTATTCACAGGATGAGCAAATTCTCAGTATGATTTGAGGAGCATTCGTGATGTGGCAGGATGGCGGACAAAGGAAGGTCTTGTAGAAATGCTTAGAATGAGTTCCGAAAGAACTGAAGCAAAAAGATTCCTTCATTATTTCCATGCCTAGATATGAAGTGGTAGTTACCACAGATGGATATTTAACACAGAAATATATTTAACACAGCTTCATATTCTTTCATCTCTTCAGATTGCATGTAGATAATAGATTATATCAAATGCAAACATAGTCAGTGCCACATTAATATTGCATGACAAACGTGCATACTTTTATTTGTTGGCCTGGACACTTTTTTTTTTTAACTATTTTTGGAAGATCCTCTTAGTTCTAATTTTTTTTGACAACAGCTCAGCTCTTGGCTTTGTACCTTAAATGTCTCTGCTCTGGGGAAAAGGAATTTAATTGCATAAAACCTACTCTGCACTGATTTTTCCAAACAACTACTGTAAGATTAAAGTTTTAAATGGATTGAGTGTCTCTATAAGTATATTCACATTCATACATGTCTGGAGTAAACATGCCACCTGGGGCTTCTGCTTTATTTTTCTTACTGTATATTTGGAATTCAAAATAAGGTTTATTTTGTGAGGAAAAATCAATAAATCATTTCAGTTGTCCCACACTTTGTATAACTAATTGTAATTAGTATAATGTCTTTGTTGGCAAGAGCTTATCAGGCAAATAGCATGAAGAGGCAAAGAAAAAGCCTCTAAAAGAATGATGTTGTTTTGTAAAGCTAACTATGATGCTATCTCTGGTATTGTGTGTGACTGAACTCTTAATTTTTAATCTGGTATTCCTTCCAGCAGTGTAGCTACTAGTGTTACCTGAGGTTCTCCATAATGTAACTTTATAACAGATTTTTGGCAGTTTTAAATTTTACAATTTGGTGCCAAAAAGATGTAGTCTTGAGTCATCTGCATTGTAACAAGTGGGCTGTAGTTTCTAGTTGTAATGAATTAGCTTGTTTTAATGTTTGCTATGCAAATCTTATAGATAAGAATTCAGTTAACTGTGATGTCCTGAACTTTGCTGCCTAGGGAGCAGCGACAGCCTCCTCTGGTGTATGCTGTCGGGTGTGTGGCCTTCTAAAGAGCTGCTTGCCTGCAGAGCTTTATTGGCAACATATCCAAGTCTTAACTAGCTGATACTGGGAATCACTGAAAAGATGATGTCACTAAGAACAATATAATATGTGGAGGAGAAATCAGAGCATTTATTTATAAAGCAAAGGACCGCTGTCCTGCTTCATGAATGTGTTCTAATAACTTTCATTCACTGGAAATATCAAATCCCTGAAGCGAAGTGATTTCTTCACCATACTTGATAACTAGGCATTAGCTTACACTGACAGTGAGGTGGCTAGATGATTAGTCTGACAATTCTTGAGTTTACTGTTCTCAAAAAGCTGGATTGTGAAAGACTCAGAAAATTAACTTGCTACTTCAGCTGATAGCAGGGAAGCCATAAAAATTCTCTTCTAGAGCATTTCACTGCCATTCTAATAAGTATGGAGATTTTTCTCCCAACTTCCATTTGTACAATTACCCTTCTGCAGTCTGTTCAATGCATATGAGAAGAAAACAGTCTGCAATTGTCCAGTGTTGAAGGAACTGTGCAGTGGGCTAGAAGGGAATCTACTCTGATCCATAGTTCCTCTTCCTATGAGCTTCTCTGTGGCAGTCTTCTGCTTTTCTAAACTGTTTGCTGTATCATGCTTTTTTCTAAAGGCTGCCATCTGAGAGAAAAAAATACACCATTCTTTGTCTGTTCCACCGAATATGTCTGTCTGCAATCAAGATGCTGCCTTCAGTGTAAATATTTGTGTCAGTGGCTGCAGGCATCTGGCCTTCAGAAGACCCTGCTGCATAAATGTAGTGGCTTTTGGTGAACAGAAGGGGAAAGAGAAAAGCTAATCTTGTGTGTCCTGAGGATTTGGGATGCTATATTTCAAGTGGGGCTTTAATTAGACCTCAACGTCTTCTGTCCACAATGTACATCATGAGAGGTGCCCATCAGAAAGCCAGCTACTATGTAAACAGAGCAATGGAGAAGGTAGGGGAAGTTTCAGTAGCTCAGGGACTAGGATTGTTTGCTTCTTTCTAGATAGTTGGACAGAGGTGAGTTACTTAAGAAAGCAGTGAAAGACTAGAGACACTTGGATGGAATATAGAGAGTAAGCAAGACCATAATATTGATACTAAACAGTAATATGATACCTACGTATGTGTGTGTGTTTCATTAAATTGTATGTCAAAAAAAGAAAAGGAAAGAGAAATTTTTTGTTCTTTTTTTACTTTAAGGAAAAGTTAATCTGGAGAAAGTTACAGTAGTAAAAGGGAAGGCAACATCTGTGTTAATTAGCAGTTCATCTTCAAAGCTTGACTGATGGGTTACATTATGGCCTCTTGCATTTGAATTAAAATTCAGACCCACGCAAGTTCTATTTTTACCTCCTTTTTTCCACATCAGAATAATTTGTCTGGATTTAAGATTTCACTTTTGCTAAAAATATTGATGTTCTATAATCTAAAATGAACTTTTGGTTTGTGCAAATAGGCAGTGTAGAGATGAGCATTGTGGCTCTGGATTCAATTTCAGAGAATGTGGCTTTATAACACAATGTGGTATTGTAGCAAGTTTCTGTGGAACAGTACTAGAAGGTCTTGCATTTATTTTATTCCATTCCACCTGCTATATTTGGTGGAGAGACTTTTGCACGCATGTTAAATTACTACTTATATACGTGCCTTAAATGTAAGGGAGAAAATTTCAGTATGCATCAGTTCCCTGTGAGAACTAGGGATAAGGATATGTACGTTCTCCAAAGAATCTGTTTCTCTTGATTATGTGACAGTTAAGCTCTTTCGGTCAAGGTCTGTCACATGTGGGTGTATAGTGCCTTGCACAGTGAGGATTTGCAGTGCTACTGTAATGTAAATAATCAGTGAGTGATTTACCAATAAATTAGGAATTAATTTTAGAATACCTGGAAACACCCTTATGAATCCACAGCTGGGGAGAGACAAGTTGTTGATAGAGGGATATGCACCGATGAAGGCCTTATCTGTGGGGTTTGAGTTCTCTTTTTTCAGTGAATATTTTCCTTTCAGAAATGAAACTTCCCATTAATATTATGGCTGGCCCTCCATAAGCTTTTTTTTGGATGAGCCTCCATCCTGGTGAAAAGCAAAGTTCTTGGATAAATGTGAAGTATAGGGAGAAAAATACAATGCTGCCTTCCCTTCCACGTTAACATAAAGAAGTAGTGATTGAACTAATGCAATGACTGCAGATTGTAGAAAATTTAAAAGGATATCATCTGATGTACATCAGTGTGGTTTCTATCAGCTGAGTATCTGGTGCAATGTTCTCCCCACTCAATGAACAGAGTTAGGGTACAGTCTCGTGCTAGCTGTTCTTTCATTTTCACCATAGCAGTAAAACAAAATACCTTTATAAAAGCCTCTGCTCACATCCCAACGTCACAGATGTACAATGTGCACCTTTAGAAAGTAGTCTCATATTTTTTGCTTTAAACATAAAAAAGCCCCAACTAATAGAAAATGTTTTTATGAAAAATTTAAGCTTCTTTCAGCCAAGGTTAGATGAACTCCCTTCAGTATCTTGTCTTGACAAGGTAAGAGCTAATCAAGAAATTTCTTCTGTATTCACCTACAACAGATTTCACTAAAATATGCAGCTAGGAGTAGTAAGTGCCCTTTAATACCAAAAGAAAAGGGTGGGAAAGCCAGCTTCATTAATTCTCTTCGGGGATCCTGGATTAACTGCAGGTCTGTTTAGTTTACATCCTCCCTGGAGAAAAATGTGCAGACCCAAGACAGCAAGTATTGATTTAAATCTAGATGCAGGAAAAAGTCACTGTTGTCTTTTTTTCTTCCACTTGGCACACTTTTGAGTTTTGATTCATTTTTGGTTACAAAGGATGAAAATCTAAATCCTTCTCTACTCCCTTTCATGCTGTGGGAAAATGTTGAACCAGCTCTCAGCAAACTGGATGCAGCTGCTGGTGAAGAGGAGAGCACATAAAGCTGCCCTACAGAGGCCTGTGGCACAAGTCATGAAACCTGTGTCAAGGTTTCTGCTGTCACTCCCTTTGTCACAGCCATCAGGGACTGCAGTAAGTCTTTGACCTAGCATAGGCCAATGGAAAGTGGAGAACAGTGGGAACAGGAGTACACCACGGTGCCACAACTAACTTGCTGGCCTGAGTACTGTCCAGGGAAAGGAGATTTGGCATTACCTCCCATTGCTTCAACCACTGCAAGCATAAGTAATTGTACTGTGGAGCAAGCGCTATGCTGGCATAGACCAGAAGAGTTGCATTTCCTGATAAGCTCAGTCTTCCTAAAGGGTGGAGTGAATTTTACTCAGGTGATTTTTGAAGAGAAAAATGGCTGTGTAAAGGTGCCAACAGCTTAGCCCTCAAATCTGCTTATGTGAATTTAGTTTCCTTTTGTTCCAAACACAATTACATGGTTGTAATGGTCCACACTTCTGTGGATCCTCTTCTGATTTAAACATCCATTTGCTCATCAATGTAATCCAAGTGCAAATGGAGATGTGTGGAGCCATACACTTCTCTTTCTGCACAATACACCTCCAGTGGGTCAAGGTTATTGGTAATCATGCATAAACTGCTTGACTTCACGTCCCAGGTGGCAACTGCAACCAGGGCACTTACAAAAGGCATCTTTTACTAACAACTTGAGCACATGCAATAGTGTGGGCTATGCCTCAGACCACAGTTTGTACTTAAGAAAGGGAAATAAAGACTTCTTGATTCAAGAGAAATCAAGAAAATATGTATTTCTGGAAATAGGAGGATTAGAGAAGAGAGTGAGGAAAAAAAAAAGATTGTGATTTACTGTTCTGTAAACAGTTTGCACCAAGAGCACAATTTGTATCTGAAGAGTCAGTGCGAGCTGCAGAAGCCCAACAGCTGCAAGAAATTTAGCTAGCAACTCTTGTTCTCTATGGGGGATGCCATTCAACTTTAAAAGATTAGCACAGGTCTTCCTGCACAAGAATCACCTCAAAATAATACATATATATATATATATATATATATATCAGCTGGAAGGCAGGGTTTACAATTATAATTCTTTAGTCTTGCTTCGTTTCTGTGAGCTTTGCAGCAAGCTGGACCTCTGTGATTACTCTTGATAAACAGGAATTCTCCTTTTCTTCTCTGAGCTCAGCAGCACAGGCATCTGAAGGAGCCCTCTCTGCCTGGATGAAATAACTTCCTTCTCTTGCCTGAGTTCACGACTGAGCTGAGATACATCAAAGTCAGGTCAAGGAATCAGAAATAAGAAGCCTGGGCAGTAGGTAGAAGTAAATTTCTTTAAGCTGCTTCCCCTTCCCCCCACCCTGCTTTGTTTCAGGTTTCCATGCATATATTGAATAGAGCAGAGAAAGAGAGGAAAGAAATAAAAAAATATGTACGCAACACAGAGATTGGAACTATATGCATAAATTACATACCCAAGGAGGTGCCACATGGATTTCAGTAATTGCAGTAACAGATTCTTCCTTATTTCTAATATTGTTTTTGCCTGTCTTGCCAAAAATTGTAAATAGTAAGTCAAATAGTTGTTTGTTGTTTTTTTTTTTAAATTAGATGCAGTTAAATACAAAGCCATCATTTCTCTGTTCCCTTTTGTGATCATTCAGAAGTGTCCTTCCTGTCTTTTTTCCAAGGCCGTTTTGACATATGATTTATTAATTGTTACATCTCTTTTTCAATCAGATTGTGAGGGGACATTCTCATGAGCTAGTTTGTGACCTAGGAGTAGCCTTTACTGCAGGTTTGTAGCAAATTCAACTGAAACAGACTCTTGTGCTCTGTGTTCCATTGGTGCAGTATTAATATAGATAGAAAACCTATATTTCTGGAGATTAATCGGACAGTATGCCACCTGACTGCAGGTTATTTTCAGGATTCACAGTAAGGATGATCTACCAAGAGTTTGGGCTGGAAGGAGTGCATCACTTCTCCATTCCCAGGTACATCTTGCTGGGCACAGCCACTGTCTGAATCTGGAATGTGGTCTGTACTCTTCATAATGCATTCCACTTGTTTAAGCTTTGCATAAAACCATACATGATGGATAATAAAACATCTGTCCATATATAAATGTTTCACTTTTCAGAATGACCTGAAGCACCATGTGGGCTTTTGAATGTGTGAGACAGGCTGCTCACTGCTAGAGGGGCATGCGTGTTTATTATTAGATGTCCTGCATCATTATAGAATGCAAAGCAAGCACATGCATGCATGCACACATGTACAAAAGAATGAATAATTATGACAAACAACTGCCTAACAGGTATCTTTATAATGCAGAAATAGCAACCATTTTTACCAGGTGAAATCAATTCTCTGTGCTTGCATCTTCATTGCTCTTCTTGTGCTATTTTTTCTGCAGAAAGTGTATAATGAAATTATTAGCAACAAAGCACCAAGTCTTACAGAAAACAGAATTAAATCTAGGCTAGTGCTAATACTCTTCAGCATTTAGAGTCTTACCCTTCTCCTGTACCAAATGTACTTCCTTTTTTTCCTCTCAAGAAAACAGCTTTCTGGCATGAGAAGTATATGTGCTCCTCAAAGGAGACGTGCTAGGAAAATGAGCCTTGCCATTCTCTCAGAGGTGGAGGCATTTTTCTGTCAGCTGATTCTAATCTATCATTTACAAGTCTACTTTTGATATAAAGAGGAAGGCATAGACCAAACTTGTGACTTGGGAAATGTGGGCATTTAATTTGGCAAAGAAGAAGAGCTGTTCAGCAGCTATATTCAGAGGCACTTCCTCAGAAAAAAAGCAAAATCTCAGTCAACGTAAGTACAATGGTAGCATTAATTTGGTTAGCATAGAATTAAGTAATGGATCACCAGTTTGTGCTGGTAGATAAATTTTCCATATTTTTAGTTGTAAGGAAACATACTGTTATTCACCAATGCAAAATCCTACAGTAACCCAGAGAGAAAAAGAGCTGTTTGTCTTTAACAAGGGAGCACAGGGGACACGTGCCTTCTACCCTCATTTCCGAGGGTCAGTCACAGACAAGGCTGACACAGGGCGAGTGGCAGAGAGCCAGGCAAAACCAAAAGTATACTGAACCCCTCCCAGAAGATTAATGGTATCTTGATGCACCGTGGATACAAATAAGTACCAGAGACATGTCTACCTGAACACAGTCTAAGCTAATCTTGACACAGTTCTTGAAAATATTTTTATTTATTTTGAATAATTTTTAGAAATCTTTTAGCGTGTTGGAAGGACATCTCACATTATGAAGCCTCCACTCTATGGATTACAGGTGTCTTAGTTTGTTTAGACCAATACCTTTATTTATACTTATTTAATAATCAAGGGGCCTGACAAGCTGCTGCAAATAAAGCTGCTGATGATTGAGTAGTTTGGTAGGAGGGTCATCTGAGGATTGCAGTCTATAAACAGCCTTTATGAAAAGATAAATTTTTTTCTCAATTAATTGGCCTGGAGAATCTTGTCATTTCAATCTGTCGTTGTTGAATTTTATTTTACTGCAATATTTTGAATTGAAGCAAAAAAAGAAAAGTGTCTAGTTAATGCTTTTGGGAAGCTCTCTGTTACTTAATAGCTTCTTGAAGTCCTAAATGTCTTTGTTTTTCATCTTAATTAACACTCTTAATTGACCTTCTGTGCTCTCTAATTTCTCCCAGTAAAGAATTAAAAAATAGACTTCTAAATTATTTTCTGCAATCAGATTGACATGAAATTGCTTGTCTACAGATCATCTCTGCCTTAACAAACTTTTTTTTTTTCATTTTTATTTTTTTACCACTAAAGTCCCCACTGGAAATTACAGTCCATTGAACCATAGAGCTAGAATTGATTGTGCACATTAAAAATCCTGGAACAATTGAACAAAGAAAATAACGTCCTGGAATTCTATGGCAAAATCAGAACTCAAGTGACAACAAAACTTTTACCCAGTTTGAACTCACCTCCCCTTGATCATTAAGAAAAGATTTGATGTTCCTCCATTTTCCCCTGATGAGAGAAGGAACTAGTTTTTCCTTCATTTAGCCTACATCAAAGCATGGTTATAGATGTCAAAGAAGATGAATTTCAATTGCCAACATTTTTATGGGACACTCTCTGTTCCATCTTCTTTATATCAATTTCTTAAGCTTTTTGTAGAATATTGGAAAGCTAAGGCTAAAGAACCCTAATTGCTTTTATTTTTAATTAACTTTTAATTAAAGCTTTATGTATCACACATTACAGTTCTAGCAAACCTAAACATGTTTTTTACCATTCCCTTCTAAAATATAGAAGGCAAGTCTCCTTTTTAAGGTGTTGTGAGAAACTATAGTCAGTTGTTTCTCCTGGAGTTTATGGAAAGCATTACTAAAAATGCAAATTCTATGTTTTTGAGACTTGAAACTTGCAAATAACTATTAATCTTGGAGCTTACTTTTATATTCTGAGATGAAATAATGACATTTTAAGTACTTAAACCTTCACTAAGAGTAAGATAGGCAAGCATATACTTTGTTTCAAGCATCTTGTTGATTCCATTGGTGTTTTCATGTGTTTAATGTTAAGCATATGCCTATGTACTTTTCTGAAATGCGGGATGGTATTTAGCAGAATGAATTACATCCAAATAACTAACATTTATTTAAGAATCCTAATAATGTAGGATGTATGCAAAATAAGCTTTCATTTTCAAGATAAACAGACAAAGTACCTTTTGTGAGCATTGCCTTTTTATTGCTGCATCCAGCTGTAAATCATGTATTGAGAGCAAAACCGTCTTCTTTTTAAATGCATTTTTTGAAAAATAGTGCATTATTTTCTCCTGAGCTGTTGAGACAATTTCCTGCCTAGATCTGGTGCCCCATTAATTTTAGAGTATAAGAAAAAGTCACTGTGAGCCATAGGGAATAATTTTGGATTTGCTGCACACACATATATCACAATAGATTTGCCTATAGTAGTTCTACGGATGATGTTTAACAAACGCCTGTTTTCCCTATTTTGGGATTAATGTCCTCCTTCCCTCAGATTTGTGCAGTAACATAGCCTTATGTGACACATAAATGGAGGATTCTGTTATTTTCAGTGTGTAAAATTTGAAATTTGAATGCAATTACAGTAACAAGAGGAACTCTTTCTAATGAGTCTCAAAAAGCCCTGGCCAAAAAACACGTAAAACTCTCCTGTAGAGAAAGAAATTGAGTGCATGGTGTTAACATAATAGCAAGGGCTGAGACATTGCTTTGCACTACAGTTTTATGGGATGATATTTTAAAAGGTATTCAGAGATTTATGACTTTTTAGGGACAGCTAAAATTGCTTTCACATTTCTAATATTGCTTTCATTAGAATGTTGAAAGTATGTTTACGGTATCAGATTGAATTCTAAGGTGTTACCAAATCATCCAGAATCCCCACTGCTTAAGTATATTCCCTTGTATCCCTATGTATCTTCAGCAGAAAAAATGGGAGAAATAGAAGTGCTTTGTTTTAAAGTATATAATCTGTATTCTGTCATGTACTTCATCTCCCAGGGAAGGTATCTGGGAACTCACTCTGCTGTTTTTATTTATCCTGCCAGTGCAGTATATAGATGAGAGGACTAAGGTCCAATGGTGTTAAAACAAGACATGAAATATTGATTAATTCTTTTTTAAAATTCCTTTTTCCTCCTGAGTATAGCAAATTTCAGATGCTACTGTCAATATAGTACTCTCCAATAAAGCTCCATTATTGGAAGGGTCCTGATCTTCATAGTGTTCTTATAAATGGTTATTATGATTCTAAATGGCTTTAAAAGCTCAAGGCTAGTGTTCTTCTGGTACAAGAGCAGAAAGCAAGTTAGAAGCAATGCAGCTTTTTATCATGGCAGAATGTTGCTCCGAAATAACATGAATTGGATTGGGAATTCTCTTTGCTAGACAGTAGCAGAACATTCTCTTTGAAGAAATGAAGATCCTAACAGGACAGATAAACAGATGTACAGTTTCGTGGCTATAAAGGTGTCAAGTAAAGACGCACAATTATAGTTGGTGTCCACCTAATGAAACACAGGTATTTGACACCCTGCCTTTTGTTCCCACTTGTCATTCTTCAGTGCTAAATTAACCCTTTATTTATTGTTACCAGAATGGTCCTTTACAAAAGCAGCTAAACAGATACTTAGGAGTTTTCCCAAGGAAAAGGATGTTTCAGGAAAGGTAGGGATAGAAGTTCACACCTGCTAACCCATGAAGGATGATAGACATGGGCAAGGAAGAGAAGATGTAGCCCAAACTACTTTGAATGTTCTTGAGTACAATAAAACTCTCTGGGAGTTGAGGTAGTTGTTTTTCACTAAAAAAAATAAGATTTGTTTAAACTGGAGTGTACTGGAGTTTCTTTAGGAATGTAAAGCTCTTGGAGCTTTTCCACTATCCATAATAAAAGGTATTCATCAGAGAAGGAATTTGAATCTCAGCCCTGTATGTGTCAGGTAAATGTCATTATAAAGGTTGTACAACTACTTTTTCACCCATCATCTTAATTAGTATTTAGTCAAACTTCAACAAGAAAGATCAAGGAAGTAACACATAATCTAAGCCAAAAGCCACTGATTGGCAGATTTACCTGGGAGGCAGGAGACCATAGTACGTTCTTGCTCTGAACCGGGAAGAAACACCTGAGGTTGGTTCTTCTGTCTCACAGGAAAGTTGGGTTTTATAGGCTGGATAAGTTGCTATATGATTTTTTTTTCCACATGAAAGCTTTATTCCTACCCCAGGATGAAAATGTTTTCAGAAGATTTTGTTGATGGGGATAACTGATTCGCACATAGGGCTACTTGGGAGTTCTTTTGCAGCAGAACTTAATTGTGTGCAAACCTTAGGCTACTTTAACTTATGATGGAGAACAGACTGCTCCCTGCTGTACCCAAAAGATAAGAGCTAAAAGATATGGCATAAAGCTAAATTATCCCCTCCTCTCACCAATATCCAACTCTCTCAAACTGAGACAAAGTTGGGGCTCTATTAAGATGGTTTTATGACTTCTGTGATATATTCCTTTGGAAATTGGACAAGTTATTTATAATTTTAAGGCAATTATTGTCACTGATTTCAGTCAAACTGAAAGCAATACATGCACAAAGCTGGACTTCAAGCAGTTTGTAAGCAGTGAGGGCTAAGTGTGTTCTTATTACTTACGAGGTTTTAAAGCAATAAGTCTTGCTTGCCCAGGTTATATGGGTAGCTCTGTTGAGTCCCCCATTGGTAACACTGGTGTGCGTAGAGTGAACAGGATCTGGTCTGCAATTAACAATGCATACGTTTGCTCGCATAGCCAACGTGTGAGCCAAATCCTTACACATATCATTTGTTCTGACACATGCAGGTAATACTTTTGGACTGATTTACTGCAACTAGTTATTTGAGCAAAGGTTATCAATCTGGGCACTGTCCTCTTGTGTATTTCTCTCTGCTATGTTTCTCTCTGCTTAAAGAATGATAACAAATTTACATAAAGGGATATGCACAGAAATTTGTTTTTCAAAGCCTTCTATTAGATGGTTTTCTACCAAAATGTCCTTAGAAGTTTCATTACTGTGTGAATATTCAAGCTGAGGATAGCCCACTGCAGATTAAGAATTTGCTTGTGGAAGAGGATGGTGCATACTTGCATGCAAATAGCACAAACTCTGCCAGTAGTAGTTTGCTTTTTGGTGAACTTTATCTCATTTTACACACTCTACTAATTGCTATCTTTCGGATGTAAAAATAAATTATTTTCTGTGTTATGGGAGATGCCTTGTTTGACTTCAGATATTTAACATGGTATTTTTTCTGTGGACAATAGCTTGAGGCCCCAAGCTGGTAAGAATGAGAGCATATCTATAAATAATTCAAAATAATTGTATGGTTTTGACAGATTGTCAAGTTGCTTAATGCCTTTTGTCCCAGGTAATAGATTACATTTCTTTGATAAAGTGTTGATAATTTCTCATTGCAATTTGTTTTGTGTACGCTGTATTTTTACAGAGTCCAGTCAGGCTCATATCTCAGTACGGGTTGGTTTACCTTAATTTTGGCTATGGATGCCTGCTATGGAATTCACGTCTATGGGATGATAAATGACACCTACTGCAAGTAAGATCACAGGAAATTATTTTCATGCATCTACAATTCTGATGTCTTGTCAAAATTTCACAATTGATTTTAATATCATAAATCCAAAAAATGGATCAGGCAGTCATTTCTCAGTGTTTTGCATTGATGTGACACTATTGTCAGCATATTTAGTCCTGATATGGCATTTTCTGTTGATAAAATAAAAAAATTTACAAAATTTAACATCAGATGTCATAAGGAACTATTTTTAATCAAAGATCTTTTGCAGTTTCTGAATTAGCTGGAAACAAAGTATGTCCATACTCTTCTGACAAAATGTACTTACTTCTACTGCTAAAGCAAATCTATGGGGGAAATACTAATATATTAGTTCTCTGGATACCAAATACACCTGGAAGTGAAAGAAACTGATTAGCGCAGTATAGTTACCTGAAATTACATTTCACCGTCATTGAGCAACCTGCTTGAACTTTCTAGGTTATATATGGCTTGTTTTGAGTAGTAGGGGGTTTCTAATTAGATAATAAAACAAGTCCTGCGAGCTTTATCACAGTAAACTGGCATAAATTCCAACCAACCACTGTTAGTGACCTTACAGTGACAATGGATTAATCCTACTGTCAGAAGTATAACTCTAAACACAATTTTTAAAAGTCCAAGTTAAATGCTTTAATCTACAGTATATGGTAGCAAAATATAAAATGAAACTATTCCTCATTTAGAAAAGCAGGAAATGTCATAAACAATTTATGATACTAGTACAAATCAATTCTTCTGTACCTAGGCTGTTTCAGGTCTTGCATGTAACCACTGCAGTGGGTCCTCAGCTCCTAGAGTAAAGTCTTTGTGCAGACCCTCGCTCCATATTCTGTGTTACTCCAGTGTGGGACTCATTCCTGGCAGACCCTAAAAAAAAAAAAAAAAAAGGAATTTGAGTCACAGCTGTTTAATTAGGGTATCTTAACATTAGAGGCTGACTTTTTAGAACTTGCAGATCTCGCTGATTGAGTGAGTCATCCAGATGGAATGAACATATGTTGTTCTTTGTTTATGAAAACACAGTAGGCGCCCTGAGATGAGGGGTGACAGGACTAAAGTTGTCCTCACAGAGTTCAGCCAAGCTGGCATTGCATAGCCCTGATGTAAAACCAGTAAATAGCGTGATAGCACTTCAGTCTGTTGGCAGCAAAGAAGGATGGGTTTCCTTAAAGCTGCTATTCTGACTGCATTACCTGCTTATAATGTATATTATTCTTATAGCTGCCTTATTCAGCCAGTTTAAGAACCAGTTTCAAGAGCTACGACTATCCAATCAAAAGACTTTGCTTAGGGATGGAGCCTTATGGACTGAGTTCTCCCAGGTTAAACAAAATGTGCAGTACCCATAAGAGCCAGCCCATCAGCTTCTTGCTGACTGATAAGATTAGTGTATTTTGAGAGATACATGTAGCTTCATTTTCTATAGGAAAATTCCTATAAATTATGCTGTAATGAAAGCCCTTATACAATTTAGCAAAGGAGCTCAGGTGCTGAAACATGGAAAGGATTTCAGTGAATTCAAGTGCAATATATATTAATGTTTTTCTTGGAAATAATACTTAAGTGTATCTTTTTTTTCCCTAGGTCAGAAGGCTTTCGTAAAGTTCCCTACCACTATTATGAGCCAGGAAGAGATGAATGTGAAGAATACTTTCTGCATGAAAATGCTCCATATGGAGGCCATAGGTTTATCACAGAAAAGAAAGTATTTGCTAAATGGGCCAAGAAGCACACAATAATATTTACACACCCCAACTGGACATTGTCTTGATACAGGTTTTCTTAACTCTCCTTTAACAGCATATTACAAAAATGTCTCAGTTTACAATAATTTTGCTTACATCTGGCTAGCCTTTCTCAGCCTAGGTAACACTAAACTGAAAACTAGAAGACAAAGAGGGTGATGGTTCAGCTGTTAAGCAAAATTAATCAATCTGTGGAAGGCAGACACATTGTTTGTTATTTCTTAGGGTTTTACTCCACACAATGCACTTTATACTTTAACTGGATTTTACTTCAAGGCAGTAGCAGTTAAAGACAGATGAGATTTCCTGTATATACAGGTGCACGCAGAGAACATGGTGGTCCTTTAAAACTTGTCCATCACCTTAGTTAATTAAAATTAGTATTTGTAGCTCATTAGCAGTACTGCAGCACTAGTTCCATTTGTGGTATTAGTAGAAATTTTCCACAAAAGAAATATGAGGAAAAATATAGACCTCCAAGGTCTATGAGTGAGTAAATTTCAAAAAAATGCCTGAATACACTGATACATGTGAGCACTTGCATATATGGTAAAACTAGAGATGAGCTAAACATGGTTCTTGAACTGTACGCAACTCTCGCATGAGAAGATATTATTTATGCAAGGCTCCTGATTAATTCATAACTACTGAAATGCAGCTTCCTTCCACCCTGGTCAGGCTGCACCATCTTGGATGACGTGTTTTGTACTTTTTGAGGCTGTTGTCCCACAGTTTAGCTCTTGCAGCATAGCACTTAGCAAAGACTGTTTTGCAGCCTATGCTGAACCTTTGGCTTTTGTACTAAGCCTGCTGTCAGTACCCAAGCTGGTTAGTGTAAAGTTGTCTCATGAACATCTCCATTTACTCCAGTTGTGCCTTTGAGTTGCTCCAACATCCAAATACCAGTATTTTGACAGTATTTCCCATGCAGCCACCGTAATTTATTTTAAATCTCCAGTTTCTCCATCTTTAAAAATGGGCATAGTATCTATCTACCTCACAAGGGAGTTGTGAGGATTAATTTAAGTCCATAAAGCACTTTCCTGATGAAGAATGCTACAAAGCATTTATTCTTAACACAAAAACAATGGTACCTGTCATTTATTCTTGTCTGTTGGGTATTTGAAGAAAGTGACAGCGTGTCTGGATCTGATGGCGAATTGTTCTGTGCATCTGCTTTCCTACTGAGGATAATTTGTAATACTGAGTTCTCTCAGCTTGCATTGCTTCAGATGGAGTTGAAAGAACTCATCACTTTGCAGTATTATCTGCACATCAAGAGGCAGTTCAAGAATTTTAAAATATACTCATCTCTAGTTGAAATATGTATTTCCAAGCTCACTCTCATGGAAAGTTTTCAACTGCAGCAGACTCATTTGTAATATGACCATAATTCAGCTACACATGTGAGTTTTATTTAAACTGTATTTAAATTAATGCTTTAAGTTTAGCATGTGTCCTACGAATATTTTAACATCTGGAATGTCAGATTCAACACTGTAATAGCCAATACTGTGAACACTTGAAAGAATTATGTGTGGAACATGAGACACGGGGTTTACTCACACTACTTAAACATTAACCAACAGGAAACTTTGTATGCTTTTGTAAATCATGAAAAGGGGAAAGTAAAAAGCTATTTTTACATGTAAGTATTTGTATACTGACTATTTCCTATTGTATATTTGTATATATAAATCTATATTTTATATGTTCATGGCATATATATTCTCTCATCAGCAGCTGCATCTCTTAGGATGGGGAGGAAATCTCTTCACCAGTGTTCTCCTCCTGATAATTGGTTTCTTGTTCCTGTTGGTAGGTGATGCCAGGGTATCATCTCTCTTGCCCCTTCTATTTTCTACTGTAAATGCAGCTTTCTGATTTTATTTTTAATATAGCTCAGCTTTCACTGCTTACTTTAGTGCTGTAAGTGTTCATGCTGCTTGTCAGACAGAGGCATGGGCCATGATTATGATCCTGGATAAACATCTGTATTCAAATACAGGCTCTGTCCCAGACTTCCTGTGTGACTTGATGTCTCACCTTCCTGTTTGGAAGAGGAGAACAATAATATTTTCCTACTTCCTGCCTTGACTGATTTTCTTGTAAGGTCTTGAGACGGGTATTCTCATTTGCAATGTATTTGTATAATGCCTTGCAGAAGAGGTGCCCAAAGTGTCTGAAGGCCACAGGCAATGCTATAATATACAAATAATTCAAAGTGGCTGCTTCTTGTCCCTGGAGTTTAAAATCAATTGTAGGCTAATATAGCATGGGATGAAATCAAGAGGGGGAAGGGTCATGGATGGATGAAGAGTTGTAGTAGCAAAAGACAGTGAGCTAGATTTATTGCTATATGCATATGCATCTTTTCAGTTCAGATGGATGGCTGGATAGATGGAAAGCTAATAAAAAAATTGTAATGCAGGATTTGAAGAATGCAGGACACGCAGAACTAGGGAGAATGTTCCACACATATTGTACAGGGCAGCCTGGGAAAACCTATACTCCCTTGTGGGAAGAGGAGCTGAAAAGGAAAACATCAGTCAAATTGAACTTGTATTTAGAGGGTCTTTGGGTTAATAGAAAGTTACTATGAAAGTGCTGCACATGGAAGTGCAGTTGGGCTGGACAGACTTACATGAGAACTGTCCTCATGAAGCATAGTCTTTCTCCCCAAGAAGCACAGCATAAGGATTCTGCCTGAGTTGTGTTCATGCAAGGCAGTTTATAAGCCTGAGAAAGTTTTTAAAATAATTAAGACTTGCCAAATCGCCATAAATCTGTTGTAAAATATGTGCTTCATACTGAAGCTCCTTGCAGAGTGCTTGCATACTGTATGAAACAATATCTCATGCAAAGGCTAGCTAAGAAAAATACAGCTCTAAGAACAGCTAAATGTACAGCAAAATTGAGAACATCATTAGAGTGCAGTTGTCACAGAGCGAAGTAGAAGTGTTGCTCTCTGCTTGGATTTGCAGTAGGAGCAGATCCACTTTTAGAAACATTGCAGCAGGCTTCATTCACACTAGAGTAAATGAACATCAGTTCCCTTATTTAAATGAGCCTGTCTTTAGCATAAACTAAACACATATTTGCATGATTTTTATTATATGAGTAAGGAACTGTGACCGCTGTGTTAAAGATGATTCTACAAAGAAATGACTTTGTCGAATTCTGTTAAAAATCAGCATTGTGGTACTTGAAGAAAGAATCTCACTACTTGGCTGTGTAGTAAGAGACCTTGATGATTCACCTTCTGAGATCAGTTAAGATATCAGCTGAGAATCATTTATTAATTCTTTAAAATAAAGAATAAACTACAGTTTACCTGAACGTAATCAGATCCTAATTGCTTATTCATTCAAGCAGTCCTATTTTAATCAACTACTCATGTGTATAAAACAAGCAGGGAGTTTACCTGAGGTTTTAAAAATAGATCTTCACACTGCTGCTAATAGAGGAATATTCACAAATAACTTGGCTTTTTTTTTGCCATCAGTCAGCTAAGTAGTCACCAAATGTTTCCTTTTATAATTTAGTTAGTTTTTTAAAATACATTTTTTGAAGGGGAAAAAAAGGCATTTATTGATTGGCTTACTGTAGGCTTGGTTTTAATAAACATTTAAATTTTAATACACTTTATGTTTTATGTTGCATTACCTTCTGATTTAGTTTTTTTTAATAGAAAAAAAAGTTGTAAATAGGAGCAGAAATTTTCCAAAGAAAAAAAAAATATTTTGACTGGCTAATTATTAATTCACAGGTAATTAACTGAATGACATAAAAAATTGGGGTTTGTTTTTCCAAACAGACACAGCAGACGTGTTCCCAACCTTGTCATCCCCACTAGATGGCCAGATCACGGCCCTCTGCTTATACCAAGGCCTCTTCACAGAAAGAAAAAAGTAGTCTATGTATCCAGCCAAATTCCCTTTCCATCTGGGCTGGGAGGCTCCATCTGCAGACTGCTCGTATCAGTTACATCAGTAAGCGGGAAGGACTGAGGAAGAGTTCTGCTTAGGAGCAGATGGTGTTCCAACTTCTAAAAAATGCCCCTAAAGTGCTTTAGGAGAGGAGTACCCATTGATATCTCCTGGAAATACTTTTCGAAAGTATTCTCTTTCTTCAAATGCCTTTGCTCCTGTGTAGAACTATTGTCCTACTCTCTCCGGTAGGAATTATCAGCAATGGGAAAGCATGCCCTTTACAGGAAAAAGTAGAGGCGAATTCTGTGGTGTTAAAGATTTCTATATAAACGACACCAGGGATGAAGAAGTCAGCCTGACACAACTTAAATTGTCTGAAGACTCACTGATTTAGGAATCTCTGAGGACTCAGTTCAAAACTAATGGGAATCACTTTGGCAAGTTCATGAATACAGCACCCATCCCAGTAAAATCTATGCAATCCTGGGTACTAAGGTAAGCAGTGTTTTGTCTGAGAAGTACCATATGAACATAATGCATTGCATAGCTAATAAAGAGGAACCCATCCAACACTTAGAGGGCTGATGAAGACGGTCTTTATTCACCTGCTTGTGGGCTGGACGAAAGTAGGACCCCACAAAGATTGGTGGCAGCAGAGCACAGATGCTCAACCAGAGGACATGTCCGGGTAAGCAAGAATTAAATAAGTAATCACTCGTGAATTATAACTGGATGGTGCCCTTAGTAAGTAGAAAATTAGAAGCTCTTTACATATTGATGCTTATATTTTGCTGACTTTTTTTTTCTGCATGTATCTCAGAAATAGCATATGTCTTTAGTTGTGCTCAAGCAAGTCTGGGGTTTGTTTATGATGAATCTTAGGGTACCCACAAGAGTGAAACTCTGTGTTAGGGCCAAAGGATCACACAGGAGCTGTTTGTGGGCATAGTGATGTACTGCGTACAACAGAGAGTCATGTCTTTACTAAAAAAGGCCTGTTTTTCCTGACTAGGCATAGTTCTTTTGAGGAGAAAGTGTTTCATTTTCAGCAGATGTGTCTCATTCTGTTACTTCTTTCCTGAGAGGATGCAGAGGAATGTGACTTAATCATGGGGGAAGTGAAGAATGATATGGTAAATAGCCAACCACCAGATTCAAATATATTTTTCTGGCTATTGCTGTGATGTATAGCTAATGACACAGAGAAAAGCAAGCTTTTTGTAAACCTTGTATTGCATAATCTACAGAAGTCTCATGTGTCTGTTCTGGATTGGAGTCCCCTAGGCAAACCCTCCAGAAAGGGGCTGAGGGAGAAAGACAGGGTCTCTCCCCATTGAAAGGCAGGGCTTCTGTGGAAGCCATAATAATCTGCATGGCATGCCTGGGCCTGCTCCCCCAGCTATCGTAGGCTCCCCCCTCCGCCGCAGCTTTGGGCCCTTTCCAGCCCCATTGGCTGAAGTGTGTTCTCCAGCTGCCTTATGCAGCCTGTGAGCTGCACAAAGTCTGCCTCGTCCTCCCCTTCTGTGGGGTCAAGGGAGCGGGGATGCTAACTTGGGGGTGAGGAGTGATGGGTGTCAGAGCAGGGACGCTCCCTCAAGTCAGCAGCATGATCTTGTTTGGGGCACAGTCTCACCTCGGGTGCTGAACTCAGTTTCTTTGAATGTGGTGGGAAAGTTATCACTGGGTTTTCTTATTGTTTGTAAGATTAACTCTCAGAGTCACCGTTTTATGGGTGTCTTAAACAGCTGATTTCATGTCTTTTTTGCATTGCTTGCTCCTCTTTCTGGGAATTCCTCAAGATATGCAGCTGTCAGCATCTGCCACTGCTGGTCTGATTTATGGGCCATAAAGAGACTGTAAACTTGAACTAATGCATGTTCTTGCCATGTATTATGCATGATAGCATGTTACACATTTTATTCTCGCACTATAATAAATAATGTAAGTTGTGTGTAAACTTAGTTTAAGCAGCGGAAGTAGTGTTTTTTCTTTCTCTTATATCATGTGTTGCTGAGAGCACTTTGGCAGAGCTCTGTAAGTGCCATTAGTAGCTGGCAGCAAATAAATTGTTGAAACCAGTTAGGAAATATTTACGAAATTTGACATTTTTCATGAGAATACCAGAAATATTTAAACTTGCTTTTGTGAACCTACTCTAGTGCTCACGGTCACAATTCTGTGTTCTGTTATAAGAAACCTCACATCTGAGTGTAACATGGGGAATGACATTATTGACACAGATAGTGTCAAGATGTTGGCAGGGCAGCGATCACAAATCTTTCATATTTATGGGAGTATGTTTTTAACGGGAATTGCACATGTAGATGATTGGGTAAGATGCCTGTAGTTTTTTCATATCGTTGCTGCTGAAAATAGTATTTCTGAGGATGACTGGAGAAAAAAAAATTGTGTGCTCACTGCTCTTCTGGCTGTTCATCTATCCCCTCCTCATGCACAGACACATGCACACACATCTGCAATCACAAAGAGTGTCTGTAGGGAAAGTCTTCTTTTCCAGATAGTGGCAAGTAAGAACAAATAAGACTAATCTCTTACATGGTAAATATAGGTTATAGTACTTGTTGATTCATGTTTATGCTGTATATTTCTTAAGCCTGTGTCTACATTAGTGAGGAATTAGCTCAGCTGGATCAGATCTGTAGCCTGAAACTGTTGGTGCTAAGGACGTGATCTCTGCACCATGCACAGTCTCTAGTTTGGTCCCAAGGGCTGAATGCCACTAGTGACTGGAGCACAACTTTTAGTTTCATCCAAAAGGAATCTAGTTCACACCGTCAGAACCGCTCCATTATGCAAACTAAAGCTTTTTAAGTGAGACCTCTATACTGGACTGCCCCACAGGAAAAGGAAGTTCCTGTTAGCCCATCTTTTGGCTAAATAGAAGCCCTTTGTTGTTTCCGCCCCCAACCCCTCAGGCTTTGCATGGGTATTTTTTTTGCAAAGGTATTTTTCTTTCAAATCAAAGATCTGATTCCTCCTGTCAGATCATGGGAATCAAGGGCTTGCAACTCCTGAGATTAGCATCCAAATGTGCTCCGTAATTCAGGAATGTGGTATAGGACAGAGTAATCCAGCATGGGTACAGCATAGAAAGTGCTTAGTTTGATGAAGAGTTAACTGTGATTCCACTTGTGGATGTGATTTTACCATGAACATGCTGGATGCTTGCTAATGCATGCATTGTTTTTATATACTGCATCACACAAAAATTCCCTTCATCATTTTCCCAGAGTATTTTTGTTCTTGTGGCCTTCCAGTTGTATCTGTATATGTGTGCATATGTGCATGTATATACAGTGTACAAGCATTCTTCTGTTCTTAGACAGTTGCTACTATCTGTATGCTGCTAACATAAACTTACTTATAAAGTAAATGTTATGCTATTTATTACATGTAGTCTTTGGATACCTTTTTGTAATGCTGACAAGTTTATTCATAGTAGATACCACTGTAGACTTAGAAAACTTTCATACTATTTATACTTATTTTAGATGTTCTGCCATGTGTTTTCTTGCTATATGCTACTTAGTTTTTGCTCCTATTTGGAGAATGTGCTTCTATGTACTTGCAAAATTGTGCCTGGGTTATTTTAAAATATGAATAAATGTATATGATTTTCCAATTGTCTGACATAATTTATATATGATTTTGTGCTGAACACTTTTATTCTTGCTTATGTATATGCCACTACAATAATACCTGACAGTTCACTGAACTCAAAGAAACAAAGATCTCTGTTCTAGAAAGTATTATAAACTGCTGCATACAAACATGAACTATGTCTAAATTATTTCTTAATTGATTTTAAAGACATTTTAAGGCATCTATCCTAAACATATCCAATAATGTTGGGTGAACTCAGCCACAAAACCTACACTTACAAGAACTCGTGTTTATTTCTGTGTGTTAAATGTTGCATGCACACAGAAATGGAGATTGGTAGGAAAGGTACATTGGATCCTATCCATAAAGGGTATGTCCTTCAAGCACTCTCTCAGAGCATAGCATTCTCAGAAGTCAAGTCATTGACACCCCTAGGAGTGGACATGCAGCACATGCTTGAGAGAGTTGTGTAAGACTGAGGGGCTGTGGGAGGGATCCAGCTCATGAAAAGGTGTGAACCTCTACTTGCAGCTACAATGTTGACAAGAGTATGAGTACCTACATAACTTCTCTTCCATCATGGAGTGGACCCCATGGTGCTAAGAGAGGAAAGGAACTAGAACTCTAGCCTCTAATTAGACTCTAATTTTCTTGTTTTATTGCCCAGCTAAGAACATGATTAAAAAGCAACAGGCTTCAATGTGTAAATTTTAACTTGCTCTGTATGTGCTGAATTAAACGCATATAGACTAACTGGGATGGTGAAAGGACTGGAGATTCCAGGTGTGTTTGTCAACACTGGCACATATAATGCAGCAACTGTTACCATCTAATTTTGGGCCAGGTTCTGGTGCTCAGGTACTCATGGCACAGAAATTTGTCTCCTTTACAAACTGGGCTATTTTGTCAGCCACTGCAATGAGGGGAAGGAAAAAGAGAATTTCTGTGGTAAGACTAAAATTAAATATAGGGAAGAAATGCCATTCACATGCTCAGCTTTGAGGGTCCTTCAAATTTGATATGCTGCCAAGGGGCTTGTTAAGAATTTGTGTGTTATTTTTCAGACATACTCTCTGAATATACCGTAATGTTCCCTTCAGAACCATTACAGCGTGAGCTGTGAATGCATATTAATAGTATGATGTAATATGGATTCATTTCATCCTTTTTTGATGCAGGACAGTTGGGTTTGTATATTACTCTTGAAGTACATTCATACTTAATGGTAGTGACATGCGATGTGAGTGCAAAGTATTTGATTATTTGTCATAGAGGCAGATACTCAGGTAAAAAAAATAGTTTAATTATTGAATTATCCCCCTTAGACCTTTTCAAACCCTTACAGAATAGCCAGCCTGCCCCCCTGAAGTTTTTGTTCCTGTGGCTTTACATTTGGATTTTATTTTATTAGTTTGCACCAGATCACCCAGTAATCCTTGTCAACTAGTCTCAGTGATCTTTTCTTATTATTACCAACTTCTCCTTTAATGACTGAGTCTTCTGCAAACCTTTGGGGTTTTTTCCAAATTGATGATAAAATTGTTGTCAATTTTCCAAAATTCCAATTGTTGATAAAAATGTTAACTAGAGTATGCCCAGGAAGCTATCCCAGCAGAATACCTATTCTGTGATCATTCCCTATTTAAATTCACATTTTGAAATGTCAGTTAACCAGTTTTCGATTCATTTAATGTGTGACATGTCAATTTTGTATTATCATGGTTTCTTAACTCAAATGTCATGAATACCACATCAAATGTCATATAGAATCAAAGTATATCAACAGTGTTGTGTTTTGCTTGCAGTCACAATTGGAAAAAAAGCCAGCAAATGTGTTTGACAGTATCTATTTTCCATATTGCACTTAGATTGGCATTTACCATATTTCTCCTCTTTAATTAGTTAGTAATTGAGTCCCCTGTCAGCCATTCCATTACTTTGCTCCAGATCAATTTCAGACTGACAGGACTGTAATTATCTAGGTCATTAAGTTTATCCTTCTTAAATATTAACACAACATAAGTTTTCTTCCAGCTTTCTGGAACTTTCCCAATTGTTCCAAGACTTAGCAAAAAGCAGTAATAAAAATAGAGATTCCTCTGTCAGCTCTTTAACCACTCTTGGATACAAGTTATCTGAAGTTTCCTATGCAAATATTACTTACTTCAGTAGCTTCCAGTTAATGTTTTTCTTTGGGGTTTTTTGTTGCCTGGTAGTTCATCATCCTCACAGAGCATCACCAATTGTCTGTCTTTTCCTTAAATACCAAACACAAATACTTATTGAACACTTCTTTCTTGTCTTCATTACTCTTAACAAATCTTCCACTTCAATCTGATAAAGAACTGGTACCATTGTCAGGATTCCTAATGTATTTGAAAAATATTGTCCTTAATTCTCTAGCCATAAATTTCTCCTTACAATTTGGCTACACATTGGAGGAATTATTTATGTAATTCCTTACTTCTACTCTACATTTAGTGTTATCAACTTTCTTTCTTCATTTCATTGATTTACAATTATGTATAGGCTTTCATTAACCCTTTGAGCTAGATATTTTTTAAACATACACAGCTTTATTTCCTAATTTTGCAGCTATTAAATAAAATATTTGTATTTTCCAATTATTGATCAGTTCTCTCTCCTAGCTGCTTCTCCTTTACAATAATTTTCAGTTTGGTAAAAAGACTGCACCATCCATATTACTGTTTGGGTTTCATTCTCTTTATGCCCATAAAGAGCAATCAAGCTATCATCATAGCCACTAATATCTAGTTCTCTTATCAAGTCCTCTGATCTCTTTTCATTATTCGTGAGATGAGATCTCTCATAAAGTTCTCATTTTTGGAGAGTTTCCCTTTTTGGTTTAAGAAATGTTCATGTATAATGTTCAAAAATTCTGCAGAGGTTTTAGTACCAGCATCATGAAACTTTAAGCATATGTCAGGCAGACTGAAATCTCAGATGATAGTGCAGCTTTTTTGCTCCTACACATTACAGAAGGTGCAAAGGCATCCAGTCATCCTGCTCTCTTCTATGATTTGGTGATTTGCAGGCAGCAGCTACTATCCCATCTAGTGTTTTATCTGTTAGAGTATTGATCCATTGCATTCAAGATCATTTGCTTCTGAGCTGCCAGTGTCCTGAAAACAGACTATGTCTTTTTTACCATAGAGTTCCATTCTTCCCCTTGTCTCTACTTGATCTTTCCCAAATAGGTTATAACAATTGATTTCAATGTTTCAGTAATGCAGTTCTTCCCATCTAGTGTCAGCAATACCAGCTACACTGAATTTATAAATCAGTAAGTCTGATTTCTTTCCTTTTTTATCCAGACTCTTTAGTATTGGTTTATAGAAAATCTACTACTTTTACATCCTTGTTTAATTTTGGTTTTGCCATCTTGATTTCATGCTGAATGAGGACTCATTTGGTTTTTTGTTTGGTTGGGTTTAGTGGTTTTTTTCATCAATTCCGCTTTTAGCAGTCATTTTCAGCCTCTTCCCTATCAGGCTGTTTGCCTTTCTGCTGAACAGGAGACCACCCAAACTGTGCCATCCTTTCACCTGCATCAAAAGACAGATGCTCCATGCTCAGAATCTTTTTTTCCTATCTTCCTTCATTTGCCAGCTAAGGGTAATATCCTAGAGGATCATGCAGGCATTCTGCTCCTTGAGCAATGTTCAGGGTTCCCTGAACTTGTCTAAGATCTGTGAGACAACCCCCTATGAAGCAGTCACTGATGCTTAATGTGTAATCACTGATGATCCTTGCTCTCTGACACTGGATGTCTGTTCAGTCTTAAAGACATACCTTGAGTCCAGGCTGTGCAGGAACACTGTACTGTTATCTACTTATTTTCCTTTGCAAAAAAAAAAATGTCTTTCCAATTATCTTTGTATCTCCAGCCTTTTCCCCAGATTGGTTTGGCTACATACGATCCCTAGCTGTCCTTTTTTGAAAAACACTTCTGCCCTGGAGGATTCTGAAATCTGGGCGGGGGTGAGTGGGAGATGGGGGAAAGCCATCTGTTTTCAGATGAAAATGTAGGCTGTTCTAACACATCTGCTTAAGCCCTTCTTTTTATTGTTGCACAGAGAAACCAGAGGTCCGTGGGCCGCCCAGTCCCTGGGCTAGCAGCTCCCATCTCTCCTGTGGATCGGCAGAATTTGGGAACTACAAAGTCTAGGTTCTGAGAGAGTATGTAAAGTGAGCAGAGGAACTGTCAAAAAATGAAACAGATTAGGAACTGACTTGTTCTGTCAGAAGATTGATCAAAATCTGCATCTTTCTATGGAAGATTTAAATGACAACCAACTAGCATTCTTCACTGGAAAAAGCAAAACATTCTACTAGAGAATTTCTGATTAACTCTTCTGCTGTGCAGAGGAGAGCTATCTAAATTAATTGTCTTTGACAGGTGAGGTCTCTCCTCATCTTGGCACAGGAGATAAGGTACTGGTTACAACACATCTGGGTAGACTTGCACAGCTTTTTAATTACAACAAAAGCACTTACCACAAATATCTTGTAAACTGAGTGTCAACAGTCTTTGGATCGCAGCTGCCTGGCTGTGGGGTTTGATGACTTACCTGTTTAATAGATACAATGAAACATTATCCTGCTTTCTGTGACCAACTTTGCCTTCAACCGATTCTTATAGTGCCTATAGTTCATCAAGTGCTACTGCCTAGGCCTTCAAATAAGGCTAATCAAATCCATTTGGTCTCACATTACATTTTTTTGTCAGCGCTTCAGAAAAGATGTCCAGTTCATTGTTCTGATACACTACAAGTTGCATTGCTTCATCATCTTAGTGACTTGATTGATGAAAGACGCTTGATGTATGGTGACATCACCTAGTGAAAAGTCTGACTGCTTCCTTGTCCTATGTATTAGTTCTGCAGAACTGGGAAGAGAGCTATGCGAATATGTCCCCTGAAGATACTGTATAGAAACTGAAAATCCTCCAGCACCTAACTTTGCAGGATATGTCCACATGGTACAGTACAAGCCCATGCCATGCAGAGATACTCTTGCTGGCTCTGAATGAACAAAACATGTCTGCACACAAATGACATACCATTTGTTACATCTTTGCAAGGAAGAACAGGAAAAAGATTTGACAGAGCACAGCCTCACAGCTCTTCTTAAATACCTAGTTTCTATCACCTGTGCTGTGAACAACAGGTTGTTACTTGGAATTGTGAATCACTTTTTGTATTGTGTTGATTAATTCACACACACATACACACCCAAAACGACATGGTAAAAATCTCATACACTAAAACATCATAGATCAAGTCACTGCCATGTACTTTTTTTCTGAAAGTGTTGTGGAAGGAAGGGTTTATACTTGCACAACTAGCTGAAAGCTATATACAGTAAGCAACTTGAGAACATCAAGTGATTGTGGAGGGAATTACTATGAACACTATAATGATTTTATTTTTTGTTATTTCTTCATGCTATCTTGAAAAAATCAGTTCTTTTCATCAGTACCTCAAAGATTCTTCCCAAAAAAGTATGAAGCAGACTGACAAAGAGTTTCTGAAAGTGGTTTTGATTACATGAAAGGAAGCAGCAGGAATTTAAGAAAGGCAGAGAAAAGAGTGAATATTTAAGCTAAGGACATTTAGGCATAACATGCCAGCATTTTATGTGCTGCACTTCTCATTGGCATCAATGGGAGCATCTACTTAAAGCTTAGTACAGGACTTGGGGTTTGTGCTTCATGTCCGCAAATGACTAAAGCACAGAGAAAAAGAGGCCAGTCTTCTTCTGGTGCCGAAGCCTTTGTTTTATCTTTCATGATACTTGAAATGGCAACCAGCCTTACTGACAGTTCAAGTAAGTGTCAGAATGCACTTTTTTCAGAAAAAGGAGGGCCAGGGAGTCAAACTGCATCATTTTTCAAGGGCAGCTTTGCAATCCTTGGGAATTTTAAAATGTGGAAAGTACCGTATTAATTTGAGTGCATTGGTAGGGAATGGGATAATTTAATAGCACCTTCCGCTCTCAAGTATTTCTTTCCTTGAATAGATTATTAGACAGCAAGGGCTGAGGATACAAACCTTGAATCATGAAAGCATGTGTACATGCTGAAGAGGTATTACAATGAATTATAAGCACTGGTAATAGTTTAGGATCCAAAGGGCTGGTGACCTTTGCTTTTAAAAACATGCTTTAAATGTTATCATTCTACAGCAGCGTTTTCTCAACTCTTTATCTTCTAAATGCTTTTGGACACACAGACCATGGGATTAATTATATACTGCAAGCAACGATTCATGAATATTTAACACACTCATTTATACTTAATGAATAAATTTGCATTTTGACAGTGTTATTTAATGTGGTTTAAGGAAATACTGCTCATTACCTTTCAATTTTGTAGATTAGGAGAATGTAATTGGAATGATAAGGTAGGAGGGAGACTGCATGATTTCCGTGAGATTGTTCACATGGTTTGTTTCCGCAGGTTTTTGATCGAAACAGCTCTGTTTGTTTTGTTTGGGGGAAGTTTCTGTCTGTCTCAGTTACTTCATCCCAGTCTTAGAGGTAAAGCTTGAAGCAGGGAGACGCATTCCCGCTGAAAGGCTGAGGCGTGAGGCAGCCGCCTCAGCTCTGCCCAGCCAGCCGGCTTTGGGGCGGGACATTCCCTGCCTGACAGAGAGGTGGGCTTTCATTGGAGAAGAGGACTGTCACTCTCCAAGAAAGGCAAAGGGTTGGCTGTCCATCACCGGCCTCTCATTGGAGGAAGTGGTTCTGAAGGGGGCGACAGGTCCCTCAGCGGAGGGCAGGCAAGGTGGAGGCTGTGGTGGTTGAGGGCAGCGGCAGCTCTGACCCAGCTCTGGCAGCTGACGTGGGCTGGGGGGTGCCCAGGACCTGCTATGGGTGCATTTACGGCCCGCTGGGCAGCAGGGATTGCTCTGGAGAGTTCTAGCCAGCCATTTCCACCCCAGAGCTCCGTGTGGAGTGGCTGCAGGCAAAGGGCGACCTTGTTGCCCTGGGAGAGCTTTCCTGGCCTGGGCACAGCTGGGAAGGATGGTGCCGGGGAAATGGCACCTTTATAAAACTCATTCTTCAAACTTGTGTGCCCAAGTGCTGCCACCTCTGCTCTCTGCTCAACATCTCCCAGCAGCAGGAGCCCGAAGTTTCCAGGTGGGTGCTGTCCAGGCCTGCCAAGCCTTTGCACATCACTCTGACCTCTTGAAGACGTCATATTTCACAAGATCTTGTGATTTTTCCTAAAGACCTGGTTCATACGAGAACGCTCTTTGACAAGAAAAAAAAAATGCACTTCATCTTGCAGAAAAACCTCAGAACTGATCTATGTACATTTCAGTGGTTTGAAAGAGAGAAAGAGGTAAAAAAAAACCCTTTTTTTCTTTTTGTAGTCTTAATTTTTAAGCCCATCTCATGATTTGCAGAAAGGGGAAGCAGTGGGGAGGAGGAACAATTTGGGGTTTTCTTCTGTCAGCTGTACTGATATGAAAATTCTGTCCTATTTAAATGTCTAGGATGGTTTTTTTTCTGTTGATTTTCATAGGAATAAGTACTCAGCCTTTGTACCTGGGTGTCTTTGCTTTGCCTTTTAAGCATGTATTTAAGCAACTCAAATGTTTCCTTTGGGCTAGAGATACCTTACAGATTTCTTAGATAGAAAATCTAAAATAATCCAAAGTAAGAAAAGAATTGCCCAGGACTTGATGGTCTCGGATATTTCTGTACCTGAACAGCAATGTGCACAACAAAATATCCCACAGGTTTCCTGTATTTAATACCAAGGATTGATTTTATAAAACAGTTTTTAAAATTGCTTACAATTTGCTTCTTTAACAAAGTATATGCATTGTTTCTATTTGTCATTTTGAAGTGCCATATGGTGGCAGATACTAATCCACAATATGTTGCCATAGTTGTCTCTGATCACTCTTGAAAACAACATAATTACCCAAATGGAGACTTGACCTTTCATTCAGTTTTAATGGACTGTTTTCGGAGCACATTTCTCATCAAAGAGAATTGCATGAAATGTTATTGTCAAAGTTGGCTACATATATCCTGTCTGGGAAGGGAAAAATCTTCAGGCCAGAATCAGGCTATACACCAGCTGTCTGTTCAGCACCCAGAGTAATGATGTCTTGATTCTCACAGGGGGGCTCTGGGAATAACTTTGATGTTAAGCAAAACAAAGATTTGAAATGTAAAAACTGTGTTGATACCCTTCTCTTCTGGGCAACGATGCATAAGCAAAGCTGGCCTATCTTTGACATTCTCCTCATCCTGTGGGAATATTCCACATGATATTAATAGGAGTGGATGTACCAGACAAAACTTGGATCTGTATTTTGGTATTCCTCTCCTTAAATTTTGTAAGGCTTGAAATCTTAGATACTGTTTTGACTGCATCTAGCGAGCTAAGAGGCCTATGACTTCACTCACATTTCAAAACTGTCTGGGCCTCAGTGATGTTACATCGCTGTACATCTCCATATCAAGAATTATGTTTCAGTCTGTCAATGACTTAATGTATTTCTGTTTTTATTATATCAAAAGAATCTAAGGTCCGGGTGGAATGCATGGGGCAAATCTAGGTGGATTTCCTGCACACAGTCTCCTTTTTACTTCATTTGAAATGCAAAATATTTGTCAGGGACAAAAGAAGGTGTGTGCAGGCACCAAGGTCCTTCCCAGAGAAGGCATACAACCATTTTGTGTGTCTGCAGTTGGTGCTGATGGGCTATGTCACAGGCTTGGATATGCAGATGCTGCAAAGGACAGCTGCAAAACTGTCCATTCCTCCTGATTGGGAAGAGGTTCTTTTAGTGCTTGGAAAGAGAGTTTTTAGCACTGGTTACAGGTTTTTGTTCCTGTTTGGTCACAAAAATGTTTGATAATGTTGATAACGTGTAAACCAAAGAAACTTAACATTCATTCTTTTGAGTAAGTCTTTTGACACATGTATTACCCTTTTGGTCTGGAATTTGATAGGCTCCCTGTTTTTTCCCTCAAAACAGTTTTCTGTCTGGAATGCAGAATAGATCTGGGCTTAGCATAATGCCTTAACCATTCTATCAGTAGCAGTAAATCCTAAAATTTCTGAGAACGGCAGGATTGAGCCCTTAGTATATTTCCCAAGATATTTGTTGCTGAAAACATGTGTTGCTTGCCTCCATTTTGATAAGGCATGAAAGCAATAGAAGTCCTATCTTTAAAACTTTTCCCACTGGGAAATCTTGAATTTGCGAATATGGTGACTGATTATATGCATCACAAAACAAAAATGCATAATTGAACAGCAGCAACTGTCTGAAAATAATCTACTATTTCCAACAGTTGAAGGCCCCAGTGTGACAAGTCACCAAGTATTTAAACTCTCTTCCTCTGATCAGCCTACATAATAGCTAGATAAAAGGTATTAGCTATGAAGACATGAAATAAGCAGTTTAATTCCTCCCATGCCACACCTTTGAGAATGCCTAGAGTCATGTTTCATAGCAGCATTACCAGTATGGGCACAACAGGCACTAGAATAGATGGCATCAGGCCCCAGTATGAATTGCTGAATATACTTTTTTTTCCAATATTAAAGGTTTAAAACTTCTGGAAACAAAAAGATGTTTCAGGATAGATTAAGCTTGTCTTCTTACTTTGGTGATCCAAATTTACTTGTGTAATTTAACTCAATAATATTTTGCCTGAAAATGCATGTGAACTGGGAGATGAACGAGTAAGCAGTCTATAACTTTTCCTGAATTTTATTCCAGATTTATCCATTTCTATTGAGCAAGTTTGCAAGTTGTATTCAGGTACTTGAGAAATCCATACAACATGTTTGCTTTGGATTTTCCAAAGCAGTGGTACACACATCCAAGTTACACAAAATCAGTACATTCATAACTTGTAATATATAAAGAACAGTTAACATCAAACTCGTTAGCTGTGGGAATCAAGCCTGGGGGCAATATTTAATTGAACTCAGAGTCAGCCATGTTTCTTCTGTGGGCAAAGCCAGGTAACTTTTCCGAGACACAGAAGTCACTCTCATTTGTATCCTGTGCCAAGGATCTTTAAGCCCCATGGAAATCTTCCTATCTGGAGCATTCTTCCTTCCGCTACTGTGTTTCCTCTTAACAAGATATTGCTCTCATGCTATTAATGTTAATTAGAGTACTAAAATCTCTTAATAAGAAAATGTTTGAATTAATAAGGACATTGCCATTGCTGTCCAGGGTCAGCCTGATTCCATATGCAGAGATTTCTATGGACAGTTTTACAAATGCCTTTATTAGGTCTGAGCAAGGGTCCTCTGGAAGCCCTATGCTTTCAGGGAACAGTGCGAATATGATAGTCAGGCTATTTGGAAAGATAACACAGTAAAAATTTTACCAGTAAATTCTGTGTGTTATCTCAACCTGAAAGTGTTGACACCTGAACAGAGCAAGTGCTGATACACTCATTTATAATGAATTAACTAGACTTGCCTGAGCTTTTGAAGGTTATGTGACTGCATTTATTGATCTCATTTTACTGATATCAATAAAAGCTGAAGTTTCTTCTTACCCCATAAGGCCATTCATGCCATTGTCTTCCATATTCATTTGAAGCTGTGGACTTTGATCTAGAAAGCTAAATAATCTGAGTGAATCCTTAGAAGAAGCTCTGTCTGATATGGTTGCTGTACTTATTGCCAGTGAAGGGACATAAGCCATAGCCCTATTACTAGTTCTGAGAGTAGTGAAGTCTGGTTAGCAATGGATTTGTCCTTAATAGTCTGTATTTCTCCATTGATTTAGCTCCAGATTCCCCCATGTCCCTTAAAAATCCTCATACTCTGTGATATCTCTATGTCCCCTGTCTTTTTCCACACTACCCCTATCCGTTTCTTGTGCCCTCGGATGCACTTTTTACTGCAGTAACTTCTCAAGTTAAGGTGGCTTCAGAGCTCCTTCCCATATTCCCCACCAACCTCGGCCCTGTCTGGTGGTCAAAAGAAAACATACTTTGGCTTGTTTAAAGTTATGTGTAGATTTCTGGTCCAGTTAACATGTGTACTGACTCACCTGTTTGCTACTTCCTCCCAGCCTCTGGGCAAACTGAACAAAAGAGAGACAATTTAAACCGCTCCTGCCTTTACTTCATTCAAAGTGCTAGTAGGGGCACTCTCCTATTAGCTGGCTGCTGAGCTTCATGAAACTCATGCCTATATTTGAGACTTTTGTTTTTCTGTGAAATTAGTTATAAATTATACAGTGAAATCCAAAGTTACTAGGCGGAGGCAGACAGACTTGCAAACGAGCAGAGTGTCTGTGATCACATTAAGCTTTGATTGGATTGGGACATTAGGGTTAAACAAAAATAAGTGGGAAGGCAGAGGCAGTGACTCACCGTTCCTATGGACATCTTTGTTAACTTTCAGGACGGGTTGTGAGGCAGATTGCTTGTTTCCCCTTTGGTCACAGAGATAGATGGGCTGAGAGGAGGCAGCAAGAGGATTTTGGTGAAACTGTTGGAGGGTTGTATCACATTTTGCTTTAGGTGTCTTTCTTGCTCCTATCTGATCATATGGCAAGTGCTAGCCATTTGTTTTTTAAGAGGTTATCTAGGTGCCTGGAGAGCTGGAGGTGTCTAATTTTTGATGTATAAGTACTAGAACAATAAATTAGAGGTAAGAATAGAAGTAAGGTGTGCAGGGAGATGTTGTGTAATAGAAAACTATGGGAAGATATTTGGAGAGGTCTGGACTGCCGGCTGACCTGGAAGAGAGGAAAGAAAAGAGCAGTATGACCTTTCTCTGCTGCCCTTATAAGAAGTCAAAGGAATGAAACAATAATGGCAGCCTTCAGTCTCGAAAAGGGCAGCAGGAAGAGAAGGGCAGCAGCAGAACTCAGCTACTGCTGTATATTCAATTAACATTTGCTGCCCACAATCCCATAATTTTTCACTGAGTAGGAGCCAGGATAAAAGCCATCCTACTTAGTGTCCATTTCACAAAGTGAAATCTAATTAGTAAAATGTTTAAAAGTTAATGAAGAATACATGATGTCAGAAAATATGTTCTAATGAAGTGCAGTCCTCTCATACAAGCACTTGTGCTGTCATAAACTCTTATTACGTAAGTAATATCTCAGTGTTGATGCTAATAAAATACCATAAGTAAAGAGCCAGGAGGAGTGCCATGCAAAATGTCTAGCCATCTCTTTAGAGATTCAGCTTTAATGTTAGTGAAGACTCCCGGTAGACACATGCATGAAAGGATCTTACTAATTTCTGGGGTTTGCTTGCCATTCATATCTGTTACTGCAGAACATTGGACAATAAACCCATGAAGATGTTTTATCTAGGCATGTGGGATGCAAGCACTGTTTTACTTTTGGACTGATGCTTTTACGTAGGCGCAGTCTAGCTTGAGATACTTCCCCAGGAAATTCCCAGAAAAAAAATTTCTAAGAATTGTCTGATGAGCTCCAGATATCACTGGAGTTCCCGAGGGGTCCAGCTGACAGAGCATTATTTGGCAGTTAAATACTTGGTGCTTGAATACAGAAGTTGGAACATTACATTTTGGGTGCTGTAATATCTCCAGATGAAAATCTGTGATATGAGACTAAAATTTGATATTACATAATACAATATTTTACCCCTACACAGTGAAATTTCAGCACATTCACCTCTGGAAGAGTTTCCAGGGAATATTACACATCTTTGGGAGATGCATCGGAAAGGAAATGGGTATTGAAGGTCTTTGAGTTTGCACATGGAGACGGAATCAAAAATTATCAAGCCAAGAGGCTGACACAGGGTTCATTGGTTGCATTTTAGACCTTTTAAACACAGGATTTTTTTTTAACTAAAGAAAAGTTGCTTGAATATAAAAAAAAATCTTTGAATCAGACAAAGGCAAACCTGTTAAAAAAGTATTGGGTGCAATAGCACTGCAGAGAACAAGGCAAGATTATGTGTGGGAGTACATCAGCATTGCTCTATTGAAGGATCTGGCCCTGAATGTTGAGTCCTACAGGGATCTTAGGGAATTTCTTCCTCAGCCTCTGTTCTGCTGTCTGCAAGCTGGTCGATTGCACCTTAATAGAATCTAAATATTATCATTTCAAATGTGTCCTCTTTTTACAACAAATATTCATGAAAATTAATTTCAAGCTCTTCTTATGTCAAGATCTAAATACAAGTAATATCCAACTAGGACACAAGAGAAGTACAGTGCAAAGCCTTTTCTCATTATATAGTTATCAGAAATGCTCTAAAAAACTGCAGTAGGAAAGACATTCTCTGCTATTTTGATCTATGAGTAATTATATAAAATAGAAGGTTTTTTAGAGGGAGCTGCAGAATGATAGTTTTGTGACTTGAAGAGAAAGGAACAAAAGGTTGTAGTTGGAAAAATTATATTTCTCTTGAAGAAAAAAATGTGAAAGAAAAATCAACCTCCAGCAAAGGAGCTAGATGTGATTAGAAGAAAAGATATAAAAGTGATCCCTAAAGAGTGGAAAGTTGAAGCAGCTCTTCTAAGAGGTGGCTGAAAAGTAGGGAAAGAATCAGCTACCAGGCTTCTCTAGAGGAGTTATTCATAGCAAAATGCTGAAGAAAAATGAATATACTAGAGACTTGCTGTGTAGTATGTATTCAGGCTCAGATAAATATTCACATTTTACAGCCTTTCCAAAAGTAGGTCCTGTGAAGATTTTAACACTAACCTGGTGTTCACCTGTGTCAGCTATCACTGTTACCTTATTTCATACTCCCTGAACTAGGTTGGTTTTTTTTTAAATGGGCAGCTGTGGTTAGGGAGAAATCCTGGTGCATGAATTAGGAATATGTCCTACTTCAAATACGGTTGGGTGGATTTGCCACTAGGAGAAAATCTTACGACTAATTTTGATTTAAATTTCATACCCTTTTACACTAAGTAGTGCATCAGAATCAGGCCATTTGCTGTGAGGTGGAGCCCAGGAAGGGTTCAGTGAGAATACTATGTTAGGGTGTGTCCTGGTTTCAGCTGGGATAGAGTTCATTTTCTTCCTAGTAGCTGGTATAGTGCTATGTTTTGGATTTAGTATGAAAATAATAATGATACACTGATGTTTTGGCTGTTGCTAAGCAGTGTTTACACTGGTCAAGGACTTTTCAGCTTTCCATGCTCTGCTGGGCGCACAAGAAGCTGGGAGGGGGCACAGCCAAGACAGTTGATCCAAACTGGCCAAAGGGCTATTCTATACCATATGACGTCATTCTCAGTATATACACCGGGGGGGACTTGGCCAGAGGGCAGCGATCCCTGCTCGGGGATGAGGTGGGCATCACTCAGTGGCTGGTGAGCGATTGCATCACTTTTTAAAATTTTGTTTTATTTTTCCCCTGGGTTTTGTTCCTCTCTCTCATTGTTTTCAATACAATTTTTAAGTATTATTTTATTTTATGTTATTTCATTTCAATTATTAAACTGTTCTTATCTCAGCCCACGAGTTTTCTTACTTTGGCTCTTCAGATTCTCTCCCCCATCCCACCAGGGAGCGAGCGGCTGTGTGGTGCTTAGTTGCCGACTGGAGCTAAACCACGACAGGGTGTTTGCATTCCCACTAGTCCTTCACCCCAGTGCAAGTTCCTGTATCTTAGCAAGGGTTTCCATAGCAGTGTTTTGCCAAAACAACTAGCAGTGGTGCCGGGCGAGCAGTGAGGAGGGGGTTAGGGCATGTTGTGGAAACTTAAACCAGCACTGAACTACCCCTTATTGCTCTCAGTTGAGTTAAATAGGAGCAGAATTAAGCCATTCAGTGTTGTATTGCTGTAGATGCTCCTTCATATTTGAACACCTAGCAATTTTTATGCTGTCTTCACATGCCTAAGTAGCAGTAATGCTAGATCGGTGATATTAGACAGAAAACCATTTTGAAATATTTCAGAAATCATTAAACAGTTAAAAGCTGAGAGACCCTTTTTGGGGGGTGGGAGGGGTAGGATCTGGAGAAGTACACTGTGTGTGAGTAATGCAACTGTCTGTGCCTCCTGCCTAGGGTTAGACTGGCTTTGATAAGAAAGAACAAAATTTCAGAACCCTTTTTTAGTTTTTGAAGATTATGTCAGGGGTTTTTTTGAGGTTGGGTTGGGGTTTTTTTGAGAGTCTTAGAGGTACAGTTTACAAAGACTGATAGAACACTACTTATAAACACCTGATGTTTACAGCAGTTCTTCTGCTGCACCAAGAAACTCAGTGGAGTTCATGTGGGTTTTTCCCCTTGGCTGGTCAAATATTTTGAACAGTTTTATCATTTGGGTGGGATATGAAATTAGGAAAGGAGAAACTGATTGGCTGAATGTAGCCCCTTCTACTTGTTGAAACCACCTTCCTCCTGCAAATCAGATATCTTTTGTTAGTACTTTTGTTGTTAATACATGGTTAACGCATTTTACTGTGGCTTCCCTCATGGACTTTTTACTGTGAATAATTAACATTTGAGTGGTGTGAATGGATGCCTACATTACATGGTATTGTTCCTGTTCCTTGAGTGGATGCCCACAATGCTTTTAATCAGAAAGTGAGCCTTTCTAGGGCCTGTTAGGGGGTTTATTCCCTTAAAAAAGGAGGGACAGCTGTATAAAGGGGAAGGGCAGCTGGAGATACACAGGCAAAAGCTACAAACAGAAGAGCTTTCAGAGGAGAACAATATTCTCTTTGTGTACCTGAACATTAGATATGAAATAGCGAACGTTGCCTACCCTCATTGTTAGCTATATAATAGTTGTATTTAATTTACAGATATTTATCTTTAATTGTTCTCTCTTAAGTGCCCCTCCAAGCTCCTCTTAGCCTTGCTTCTTACAGAGAATGTCATAGGTGGATATATAAGCTTTTCTAACATAATATGTATTTGTGTGTGAATACACTTAGAGAGGGTCCATGAATACTAGTGTGAATGAGACTACATTTGTACATACATAGAAATGCTCATCAGAAGAGGAAAGCAAAAAGCCATTTTACCTTATCCCCAGTCTCTGAGGCAGGATGAGCACACTAAGAACAGCCATGACAAGTGTATTTCTAAAATCTGTTATCAACGGGCAATTCATTCATAAGGGCAGATTCTCATATGGTGAAAACTATGTACTTCATTCATTACTCTTGCTATGCTGATTTTCACTGAGAATCATCTCCGTAATTTTCCACAGTATCATCCTATATGTTTCTTGCCCAGAGTGCAGTCTCACAGGACGGTCAGATATGATGGCAATGGATATGGTATAAATAGACAGAGACGGATCTCTGTAGGGATCATTTTGAAAGAGCCAGATGGCAACAACCACATTTATTTTTTTCCCAGCTTCACAAATATGCTTCGCAGTAGGGCTGTGCCTTTTCATTCCAAATGAACCCAAACAATAACCCATGTATCTTTTCTACGTCCATTTCAGTTCCTCTGGGAGATATCTGTGGGCCCAATTATACAAAGTCCAAGCATCATTTTACAGACTTACCATCCGGGAAATGCAATGACATAACCAGATTGCTTATAATTGTGTTTTTTTAATTGGCTTCCTGAAACATTAAAAAAAAAGCCAGTGAGAAGCAGAATTACTGATACTAGGCCACATGCATACCACTGCTTTGCATGAATAAGCCTCTGATTAATTCTGAGATCCCTTAAAACACATCTTAGTCACCCTATAAATGTAAACAACATTTCTGTATTCAAATTAACATCCTCATCACTCATTTAGTAGTACTTTGCCTCCTACTTTCCTCTTTATATTCCTTCAACTTCTCTGCCAATTTTTCCATTCTGTCTTGGTGTCAGTCATAAGTTCATACCTTCTCCTTGATACTACTTGTGCACAGGAGACAGTAGCTTCCAAATAAATAAAGTCTATTTCTTTTCCCTTACTATGTCTATAACCAACTGAAAACATTTCTGTCTGTAGTGGAGGTAACAGTACACTATCCAGAGTATGTGTACTTTTGGCACTAAGGAGCATACATGCATCATTTGAGCCAAGAGACTCATTAACTGAGATGTAACTACCCTCTATAAAAGTCTGGATTCTGGATGTCTAAACTTCCTACCAGGCACAGGACCATACATGTGCCTTTTCTGCTTTTGCCAAGTTTTTACTAATTATCTTTAAGAATAGCAGTACACTTAGATCCAGCATTTTTAGGCTAAGTCTTTACTGTTTTGTTTACCATTTTTTACATAACAAAAATTGCTATTTATGATACTATAATGCAGCAGGGAAGAACTTCCCAATCCCAGATTCCCACTGAAGCAGAGCTCCTGTTTAGTTCAGAAGACAGAGGAGATAAACCCAGATTCCTTTCACCTGCCCTGCCCTGGTGGTTATTTACACTGACACTAAGGTGGGGCTACACAACTAACTTTCAGACTGGAGCTCTCACCCAGTCTCTGCTATGGGAGCTGCCTCTCCCCTATCTGTAAAGTATTTTGAAAGCTGTCATCCCATTTGGGATGTTTGTTTCTCCCTCCTCCTTGCTCTGAGTTCACTTTCCCCTTTAAAAGTGCAGCCGTGCAGGCAGGCAGAGAGATGCTAAATGCAGCAAGATGATCGAGAAATCTACGTTTTGCCAAGAAGGCTTAACACTGGGAGGTTCAATCTTAGACCCTCCCTTTCTGAGGCTCAGATTGAACACAGCTAAAGGGGGACAACCTGAGCTGGGTAGCAAATACAGGCTTTAGAGTTATCTTTGAGCCAACTCTGTCAGGTGATCACACTATCAGCTATCTAATCTTTCAGTATGTGATACTGGCCTGAATGTGGTATACAGTACACCGGAAAAAAAAAGGAAAATCCATTTCTTTTTATTTTCAAACTGTTATCTCAATGGGGAGGCAAGTGATTTGAGGATTTTTTGGGTATTTTTATTTCTGCTTGGGGAAAGGTGAGGGCTATTTTTGATCCAAGTCTGTCTTATATTTGGGGACAGTAAAATAAAGGAAGCGATAAACCTGTGTAAATACAATTTTCTAGAGTACAGTGGCAATGGTACTGATTAGTGATAAGTGCAGTATTGTTCCTCGATATCTCGATGAAGTGGAGGCACAGGCATTTTAATCCCTGGTGATCACTCACTTGAGGATAACTTTTGGTAGGAATTTATGCTCAGCTGTATTCTGCCCTATTTCCTGGTATTTCTGGTAAATCAAGCTGGCACCTTCAGCACATTTGCCTTTGTACTTTGAATGGATTGTCATTTCAGAGATGACAAATCCTTTATACAAATTTGAAGAATAACAAACTCTGTGTGGCTTTTATATTCAAATTTGTTTACAGAATGATATTTGCAAGTAACTATTTAAGTCGCCCTCTTTTTTTTTTTTAATCTGATGATGCAGTCAGTAGTTTGTTATGTGCTTGGAGGTATATTTCTTTCATTATGTTCATTATTCATGATGGTTCTGTAGTTATTCCTATGCTATGGGAATCTGCTGCATTCATTAAATATAATTTCATAAAATTGATGGACTGTGGCTGGCACAAGTTTATCTACAACATTTTCAAAGAGAATATATCATGTAACCAGCTTGTAAGATAAGCTTATGAGTTTTACAAAGTATGCAGATTTATTATGCATTTCCTGTTTGCATTGCTCTGTCACCTCCATTGCTGGGGGGAGCACATGCCTCCAAACCAAGCCTAGATGCCTAAAGACTCTTGGAGCTAGTACTTGATTGTATTACACTACTGAACAAGCTGCTGACATGCAGTGAGCCCTCTTTAGGATTTCCTCTCCTGTATGGCCTCATGAATAGTTTTGGAAAAATATGAAGTTTTTAATTCTTGTAATCATTGAGTTCTAACCTAATTCCTTCTGCTAGTTCTAACAAGGGAAACTTCTTAATTTCCTGTATCAAATATTTGTGATAGAATTTCAGTGTTGCACACCTGTGTCTCCATGCAGAAACTGGTTATGGTTTAAAGATGCGTAAACACTACAACATACAGAAAAAATACAACTAATTTTGAGATCCCTAGGGTTTCAGTTTTGTATACACATATAGCGAAAAATTGTTGTTGCTATGATGGTCTAAGAATACATATAAGGCAAGGTCTTCAAGAAAAAGTCATATACATTATTACAACAGTTATTATAATTGTTGAGGGGGGAAAAAAACCTCACCTGATGAAGGCCTTGCGCACCCAGAGCTGGTCTGTTTGTCCTTACTGTATTTACTTGTATAATAAAAGATATCACCTCTCCCTAATGTTTCAAATTTACATTTTTCATAAAAGCTGACTTTCCTTTTGTATTCAGCAAGTTAAATTTTCTCATAGCCACCATCTTTTTTTGTGGAAAGTGTGACTGCACTAGAATAGTGAACTAAAAAATACATAGAAAGGAGATTGTTATTATAGTGGACAACACAACTGAAACATGATGGCTTCTGCACCGATCACTGCAAAAGTAAATCACAGATGGTGGGAAGTGCTGTGATCATCTGATTACATTAATGTGGTAGTACATTAGCTTAATGTATTGAAGGTCAGGAAGTTCACATCTCAGTAGCACAAAACTGGAAATCTGCAAATGTAATATAAACCAGCAACAAGTATTGTAATTGATTGTCATTAAGAAATTAATTTAGCCAAAGAGAACTATTTCTAAGCAGTAGTGAATAGCAGAAAACTATAGACCCGTATGCAATTTTACAACCACCTTGTCTCAAGGAGTGTTTTACTTGCCAAGTGCTGCTCTTCCTGCAGACACAGTTACAATAGCTTTTACTTATGCATGTTGGTCACAGAAGTCTATCCATGAAGAAATCAGAAATAAAGGACCAGAGGAGATGATTGAACATTGATGGTTAGTAATTTGGTGTTTTGTATGAATTCTCATTCCATCCATATTCTTTTGTAGGTCAGGCTTATATTTCCTAGATGAATGTATGCGTAAATTAAGTAAACAGTGGCAGAAGAATGCTACTTAGGTTGGCAGGTATGGTACTGGAGATTTATAACCACCATGGGAGTGTGGGTTTTCTGTCTGTTTGCCTAAAGCCTATTGCTGTTGTGATCATACTTATTTTCCAAGCCTGGAGGAATTACAGTGTCTAGAAATACGCTCTGGATTCTGTGAGCACACAAATTTCCTTGACATTTCACAAATGCTAGAATTTGTTAGGCTGTTCTTTGGATATGAATTGGCTTTGTTAACCTGTTCACTAACAGACATAAGAACATATAAAGCAAGGAACAGGACTTAATTAATTTGCTTTGCACTGATCTGCTAATGCCCTGGAAGACATGACAGAACCAGAGAACCTGGCAACAGTACGTTCATGGGTTGGTACTGAGGCAATAATGACAAAAACATGCTTGGGAAAGCATTTCTTAATCCTAGGGACATTTTCTCTCAAAGAGCTTAGAGCACTGAAAACAAGAAAATTCTGAAATTCTAAAAATTCTGAAAACAAGAAAATTCTCTTTGATACATCTTGCCTCACCTTTGATTCTCATTCTGCTTAGCACCTTTGGTCCAAATAGATACCTCCTACCTTTTCTTCTTCCAGCTAGTTCTGCTTACTAGTTGCAATAAAATGGCTTTCACTTTTCAGACAGCTCCTCAAGCTAAGTGTTCAGGTAGACAAACTGCAGCTTTCAGAGCAAACCATTAGAGAATTTCACTTCTTTCCCATGCAGGTTTCTTTCCAGAGTCCATTCAAAGACTTTACTACTAGGAAACTGTATTTCAGTGAGGAAGGGACGTATACAGTTGAGATCCCACACTGACTCTCAAGTTTGTAGTGGTTTACATGGTTTCTATCTCCTGGCACAGTACGGATGGTTTAGTCCTAAATGGAGCTTGTAATGCAACAAGCCAATGACAAAACATTTGCCTTTAGCTTTCAGTACAGAGCTATCATCTTTCAAAATGGACAAGTCAGAAATGCTGATCTCAATGTCAGAGTACTTCTGAATGTTTTTTGCAGTTAGCAATGCTTCTACTAAATTTCATTATTCTGCATTAGTGACCCAGCAATTAAGAGAACTTTAATTCTGTCCACTGTAATCTGAAATGTGGTGTGGCTGTCAACAAGCCTACAGGATCACTTAGTTTATGACAGGTGGAGAATTTTACACTAAATACTGTGCAGTGCTTTCCCAGGATTTACAACTACATCATATGTGTATCCATGTCCAGTTATCATGCTGCTGTTAATTTCTGAACCGATCCTGAGCTGAACTGGAGAAGCTGAACGTCCATCTCATTGGTCTCGCTTTTTTTGTTCTTTTAGCAGCCAAAATAGCAGCATGTAAAAATTAGTGGTTAGAAACATTCCAGACTACATATTTATGTAGTCTAACAGTTTCCAAAAGAGTATTTTGGAAGAATGCGTACCTGTTTTTCTTTCCTTTTCTTGTCTTTAGTCCAAAGGATTCTGTATTACTGGATATTTAGTACATTACTTTTTGTGGTATAATGCTGCTTAGAAATATCTGCAAGCAGTATAAATTCGATGGGAATATGCAGATGTCATGCACTATGACAGCCCGTGCTAGAGTGGAAGAACACAGACAGTGGATCTCAATTTTATAACATGGTGGTTTGGTTTCTTTTAATGAGGCTATTGGGCAGAATAAAAAGGGTGTGATTTTTTTTTTTTCCCTCAATGCAAATGTATCTGTCTGATCTTCCTTATTCTCTTATCTTTGGATGAGCTAGTTATAATAGGAGCCCTCAGAGTGCTTTGTATTTTTTGAGCCTGCAATATTTACACATCTGTCATCCAAGAAATCATCTTTCTTTTCTTATAACAGACTTTGTAACATAGCCAGAGCATTTATCTTCCTGGCCTGTTAAACTGCTTTTTCAGATCTATTCTGTTTGTCCAGTAACCAAAAGAACTCTGTCTGTCACATTTCCCAGTAACTCTCCTACAGACTGAAACACATCCTGCCTCAGAACGCTCCGCTTATAACCCAGTGTGCAGACATTACCACCTGCTTCCCTATTTCATCACTCACTGACAATTACATGACTCATGCATGCAAATTAGGGATGAACAATTCTCATGAAATTTGAGTTTACCCAAACTTTCTAAACATTTTCTGGTGTTTGCAGATGTACTTCAAGTTTGTGAGTCTTTGGGAGGCATGATTTGTTTTTTCTTTTAAACAACATCATCTCAGTGCTAACTATGAAGATGCCAGTCCAGTTCTAAAGCATAGAAGATTTCCAAAAGCTAAGCAAGTAATGTCCTTGTCTTATAAATAATACAGCCTAGTTGCACTCTCAAGAAATGTAACTGCATAAAGAGTTACCTTTTACTGTCTGCAGAAAACCAGACAACCATTAAAAATATGTGAGCTAATTATTCATATTTATTTCCCCCAAGTAGTCAGAATTCAGGGGTTTATAAGTTATTCCAGTTAGGAATTTGATCCCGTAGTCTGGTGTCAAGGAATGTTTAACTTCTTATGGAACAGACCTGAGAGTCTGTCACACAGTCAGAGCGCCATTTGAGCTGATGTTTCCCACTCATCTTACATGGCAAGAATGCTGTGGATATTCCACTTAGCTCATTTAAAGCATTTCTTCATTATGCACTGTGGTCATAATGCACATATGCACAGATACACCTTTGGATGCTTTTTTAGGCATGTTGACAGATGTATCTTACTTTGTAAAGTTTCTGTCTTGCAACTTAGAAACACCTACGTAGGTGTACACAAAGCAGCATGGATCCAAAACATCTCATCCCCTCAGTGTCATAGCAGGGATTCTTAGCTTGGTCATGGTGCCACTTGATCAACACCATTCTGCTTCCAGATCCAAGCCACTGTGTCTATATGGTGCTGCTACTAGCCCTGGATTGCCACTAATATGGAGACCTGTCCTGTATTTCACTGCACAGAGTTGACATGCCCCAACACAGTAAGCAGAATTTCTGCAGTTTTTTTGTGAAAAGAGAATTTTTCTTTGAGAGGAACCTCTTGGGAAAACAGGGCAAATCCTTGGTTAGCAAGCTCTCGTACTCTGCTAACTTATTTAATTTAAAAGGTTACTGTAGAAAGAAGACACTTGTAGACAGTCTACCACATAATAAAACCATATTTGAAGCAGACAGATGGATCTAAATGAACCAGGACAACCTACAGCTCATTTAAAAAGGTCTGATGTAGCATGAGAATAAAACAAAACAAACAAACAAACAAAAAAAGGGAAGCTTTATGGGGTAATCGTTATCCTGCCTAGTGTATTGACTATCTGAATGGCAATTTTTAGAATTCAGGAAATCAATTATATCACCACATTCAAGAAGATTCAAAATTAACCAATCTGGCTTTATCCTTCTGTATAGTACCTATGTTTTTTTAATAGTGACTTTCTGTAATATTTGAAAGATAACCATGCTGCAAAAAGCACACATATTGTAAGAACTTTCAGAAAGTATAAGAGCAAGGGCTTTCTCTCTGAAGGAGACTGAGCACAGGGGCACCCAGATGTATATGTACAGCTTGCAGAGAAAAAGCACAAACTCCTCTCAGCAATTTCTGAGGAACAAGGAAGTTAACAAGAAAGAGAAATTTGATATAAACAGACTGTCTTACTCATACAAATGCTGAATACCAGCAATTAAAACATTTAAAAGATGGCACTGCATGTTAATGCTTCTTCAAAGACAGTCTCTATTCTTCTCTAGTCTCATATAATATGCTTCATCTCTAGGGAGCTGAGAAGTTTGAAAGGAGGTCTTCGAAATACTGCTTCTCCTTCTGCAATGAATCATTCCTTCCAGAGATAGTTAACTAATACTATCTATTTGCCATAAACCAAATGATAGCCTAAACTTGATTATAGTAGCAATGTGCTTTTCTGTAGCATCATTTCACGGCAGAGAACCTGAGGATATGTTTATTTATTACTTGGTGAACAAATATATTCTCGGCAGATGACAACTGAGGATAACATCCGGCTTTAATGGCAGTTTTTCATGGCATGGTTTTTTCCACTTCATACTCACCTCGTTGAATTTTCTGTTTGTTACTAGTTTCTGATGCATGCATCAACTAATCAAACAGGCTGTGCCTTTAAAGCTACATTCTCTAGTCATGCTTGGGTTGAATGTGTGAAAACACCACCTTTCCAGCCAGAGACACCACTGATACAATGCCATCTAAAGAGAAGTATAATAATTTAGACACTGGTAAAACAGCCACTTGCGCATCAATAGATGTAAGTATAATTTGCATGCTGATGCAATACACTGCTAGTGTAAGTGTGGTCTAAAACCTCTACAGCAGTGTCTTGGGCAAAGATGAGGGAAACAAGGAGGAAGTATATGTGGGAAAAGAGGCATCATTTATAGTATCATGACATTTTGTCTGGCAGGCATGCTTAAGGAGTGATGGTATAAGTGCCACTAACTTCAGGGTATACTTTAAAGTAAAAAGAATATCTTTTTCAGGGGAGTTATTATACTGTATTTTCACACTATAGCACCCACAAGTCATCTGTAAATATATATATATATATTTATATATTTTAAGAATAAATAAACAGCCTGCATTTCAGAAGTAACAGAGTTCTGACTCTGGACAAGCAATACAAGGTTATGTTTACCTCAGAACTCCTTAGTGGTCTTCTCTTCTTCTGTCTCTGTAACTTGCTTCTCCATAGCCTACATTGTCCTCACCCCTAAGCTTCAAAAGCCTGTTTCTTTTAGACTGATAGCCCTCCTACTCTCACAGTGCCCTGGGGACTTATTGTCAGGAACTGACACTTCCAGAGGAAAGTATGCAGGGAATATGTATACTAATGAGTTAGTTCCATAGAGTAGCCTAAGTATGTAACAAAAAAGTACCACAGTGCAAGGTGGCTATTTGATACACATTATGAACAGCTTGATTTTCATTTCATGTTACTCTTAAACAGAAACCTTTTTAAGTCAGTAGGTCAAATTTCAACATCATCCCTTTCATTCTCAAAATTAATTCCCATACCAGGAAACTGATAGCCATAGCTCAAAGCCACTTTTCCGTACCCATGTTCACGTACTGGCCTTGGGCCTAAACGACCTATTGAATAATTTAGAGCAAACTGGAACATTTTTATGGCCCCTTATAGCAGTTTTCCAGCTGCTTTGAGCAGCCACAGCTGCATAAAGCAGCCAAAGCCAGTCCCAGAACCTGAACCAAATACACACAGATTGCTAGTCATGCTGTTTAAGCCAAGAGTAAACCTATTTTTGTACATATTCATTTCTGTGATGTAAGCAAGCTTAGGGCAAAGCCCTTGATGAGAATTTTCCTCGTGCATAACTTTTTGATTACTTTGATTCCTGGCCTTATGAAGCCATTCATAAAGCACTGTGTTTTGTGTCTTCTAAGACTCTGTTTCTGAATTAGTTGATCCTATTTTCATTGCCTTTTAAGGACAAGTCTTCATTTCTTTCTAACTCTCTGCACCAAATGATAAGATAGGGGCCCTGAGGCCCTTTCTTTACTTGCACTCACTGCCATCCAAATTTAGATCCATATTTAAGTTTTGAGATCTTTCATGGGAATGGCTGAGAGCTGCAGTGTATTTAATAAATCCCTTATGAAACACTGAATGAAGTAGAAGGCTGATGAACACAGATTGATTATTAGCTGGGCTTGAGACTTTTGTTTTAGGAACACTGCCATGACTTGGTGTGGAGCATTTAACTTTCCACAATGCTTAACGTAGAGTGATCAGTTAAATCATTGACCTGGGCAAGGTTGACACGGCTATCCTCTGAATTTCTGTCAGATTGCTAATTATGTGGACAAGCAACACATTCTGTATCATGTACTAACACTTTCATGGACTTTCTACCCTTAGTTGTTGACTCTGGTTATCTAAAGGAAACTGAAATTTTAAAAATTATGTACTGCTTTAATCAAATATTACACTTCCATACAGGACAATTGAGGCTTTCTTCTACAGTCTTCCTTTTTTCATCTGTACCACACTTTACTTCTTTCCATTCACTTATACCCTCACTGGGATGTGTACAGCTGAAAATTAAGAAAGCCAAATAAATTATATCTGAATCCCAATGTGGGAATTTTGTAAGCTGCCTAATGGGTCTGGCACCTAATCTGTCTTGATAGGAGACAACTAACATTTAACATTTCCATTCATGAAGAGTAGCTACTTAGACTGCTTAGAGGGTACCTTAAATTTTTGCATGCTATTTATTTTTCATTTATGTGTGTTCTTAAACATCTTCCTCTGTCTGTTTGTTGGCTGATAAATCTAGCCGTTATAGTCTTAGTGTAGGCATCATTTATACCTAGAAAAGCATATCTGAAAATACATTACCTTTAAATAGCGGGATCCATCACATCTGAGCTCCCATGTCTGATAGCCAAAAAGCTCCATTTCATTTCAGAAGAAAAATTGCTTCTGTCAAGGTAAACAGAATGCATTATCCCCCTTTAATAACCATTTTTAAGCATGCTTCTGTATTACTTTTTTCACAGCTGTATTGCAATAAGCCTTAGAGTAATTGCCAGTTCTTCTGTCTAATAGGTTCATTATTCTTTTGCCATAATTGCAGCCATTAAATGTCCAATTGTTAAATTTCTACTCCTACATTTACTTAGTGTTACATTTTATAATGGGGTATGTCATTACAGCACCCCAGTGGCTACAGCTGTTGTTCAAAGTGTTTCTAAAAGTCAATGATATCTATTTGAGATATGTCTGTATTCTTGATTTTTTCACAGATTCTCTCCATTGCACTATGTGTGTCATCTTTTTTTAGCTTTTTCAAAGATAGCTGCATTTAGGTACCCTCTACTGAAAGTTTAAGAACCTGACCTATTCAGGAAGACATAAAGCTGTGACTTTAATATTTCTAAAGCACCATTTTTTCACTTTTATGAAATGATTCATATATAACAAGGTGATGGAGCAAAGATTTAACTAAGGGAAATTAACACTTATGGCTTAATAGCTTTTCGAGAGCACTGATTTATCTTTTGTCATGTTAAATTTGTTGGGCTTTTTCTTTGTTGTAAAAGAAGCCTAGCTCCTAGTGTTAGCTACAGTTGTGGTAATAAAACGATCTACTTAATGCCCCTTGCTTCATTACTTGACATTTCTAGAGAAGTTAATAAGTATGCTAGAGTTTACTTCTTATTTGTGTGAGAGGGACTTGTTGATTTGAAATGTTACATTTGGACCTGATATGTAAGCTTTTTTAAAAATAAGTAAAAGCCCTTACAATTATCACTCTGTCTATAATCCTTAGTAATCCTCTTTCTTTCATAAGACACTCACGATCTATATAGTTTGTGTGTGCTATCTGGTCTCAATTAGTCTTTTTATAATGACACTGAAAAATGGTTTTGAGACTCCTATACTAACACTTGCATTAGTTTATGTTGCTGACAAGCATGGAGGAGCTGTTTTGGAAATTGCTGGTACCAACAATTGTCAGTCCCAATCAATTTCCTGGGAAATTTGATACATCATGCCCTGTAACCCTATTTGTGAGGTTATCCAGCCTCTTTTTAGGAAATAACTTCATGTCACTTTAAAACTCCCATAGGCAGTATGTCATTTTTATTACTTAGATTTCACACTCCTCCATAAGGGATTGATTAAAACTGCATTTGAGATGTATATCACATAAGGTTTTTTATATACCACATTTTCATTCTTAACCTCATTATCAAGCTATAATTTTTTTCAGTGATTAACCTAAAATTGCAGCATTTCGTATCAGTATATGCAGTATTTCATATCTTCTACCTCATACTTTATAATAAAAATAATATGGTATAGGGATAAAGATATTTGATTTAAGTACTTTTAAGGAGAAACATTTTTCTCATCCAAATTCCTTCCCATATTGTAGAACATATACTGATGATAGAAACAGAAAGAAAAGAGGTCACAAAAAAAAAAAAAATTAGCTTGCTTTTTTCTGTATGGAGGTAGACTTTCCACAGAGGAAGGCAAAGAAAAACCTTCATGATCTGTACTTCTAGACTGCGGTTCAAATCTACATCATTATCAAAGTAGAAAGTTGTTACCACATCATGTCTGTGTACATGACATTTATCTGCTTGTTATAATCATGTTTTCAGTACTGAGGTACTGGGTAATTAATTCTTTCAATGTCTGGCACTAGATTACATTTATACTAGATATGCCAAGGTGTTGAAGATGCCATTCAGATGTTCTCTTCTCTTGTGGGGGAGTTCTTTTTGAGCAAAGTAGATGTATCAAATTTCTACTGTAAATGTCAGTTTTACAGCTACAGAACAGGCTTTGCTTTCCAGGATCCCTGGATTGGAAAACTCAAGGAGATACAAAAGCAGAGAGAAAAAAATCCACCAGCTAGTAAACTGGAAGAAAAAAAAGAACATTTTACAACGTGATTAGTGTTAACATAAGCAACTAGGTAGCAGAAACTATTTATTTAATTAATTTTACCCTGTTTTCAGCTCTTTGGGGCATTGGGTGGAAGAAAAATGAAACATATTCTTTATTCACAATCCAAGCCAAAACAGAGTTTCACAGTCAGCAGATTATCAGATTGTGAATTTCAGGTATTCAACCACATGTACAATTCACATATAAATCATAAGTCATTCTGCAAGCCATATAACTTAGTTAATAAATACAGTTTGTATTTCACACAGGCTAGAAATAATTCCCATTTACATTTTTCATTACCGTAGTTACAAGTGTCATCATCTTCTTTCTTATACCCACAGACAATCATGGCTACAACAGCACTATTGTGCAGAAATCATCTGTTCAGTACTTTGATTGATTCTTTCAGTGATCTTTCAATATTTGAGCCAATGCCCATCAACATTAACTGAGAAACTTGTTCTATGACTGGTTGGAGAATTATGTCATTTCAAAGATATAGTGGAGGTATAAAATTGCTATATTTTATTTGGCAGTATGAATGAGTAAACCAAATTGCTAAAATAGGTTTTAGCATATTTTTCCCTTAACACAGGTAGCTGATGTTAGTTAACGCTTAATGAGAAGATTATTAGAGATGGAAAGATGTCGGGAACAAGGTAGCTGACAAAGTTGTTCGATAGGGATGGATTGCAAGGGAGCATTTTGAGTTTGGAGCAATGGAAAATTGCCAAACAGAAAATTTGGATAAATTACTAATTTGGAGACTCATCTAAAACGAAGATCCAGGAAACAGTGTCCAGAGAGATGAAGATCAGAGGTGCCACAGTAGGATCTGATTTAGCTGCAGGACCAGCCAAGGCTACTAAGCAAGATCAGCTGAAAAAGCTCCATGGTCATAGAAAGACCATGGGTTACTCCATTGGGCTTTATCCCAGCCAGTGGTGAGAAAAGAAAGACAGTGAAGTGCATACAACATTATTTTTGAGCACAAATCTGAACATTTCTTATGCTGTTATATTAAAGAGGCAATGGTTTCAGAAGTGTTTTACAAAATCTTTGTGAGTTATATTTACCATGTAAATTTTGTGTAAGCTGGATGAGTGGACATCTTCCAGTGCAGATTTCTGGAAAAGGCTGATTAAATCACAAATGCTCCTGATAGGTCATTACCAAGTCCAACAGACAAGGAGTTCAGCTATGTATTCTGGCTGCCTGGAGAGGTTTGTATAAATAGTAGCTACCTCACCAGGGTATATCTGGGAACTCTGAGTGCAATGCCTTCACTCTGCTTGGACTCCAGAGGTTGGTGAAGTGACTAAATAAAGCCCATGAAATTGTTTTAAGTTACATTAATGACCAAAGCTAGCTAAGAAAAAGGAGAAATTTTTTCTCCCTGTGAGCATAAGGTTGCATAAAAGGGATATAGATTAAATAACTTGGTACAGAAGGCCTTCATTGTTGTGTTCATTAATTGTGTAATATTAACTGCAGTGACCTGATCAATGTCTTTGCATTTTTTACAAGTGTAATCCATTGTGGAAAACCCAGCATTTGAATATTGGCTTTTCTTTTGCTGTGTTTCACTGTCAGACATCCACACAAGTGACAGGGAATGGAATTGAAATCAAAAGCTGGAGCAAAGCAGAAAAACAAACAAGCTGAGGATATCACTCCTGATCAAGAAAGCTGGATGCAGCCATATCTGACTCTACTTAAAGGTCAAAATTTGAGGCTTCTTTCCTCCAAATATCCACCCCAGAATGGTGCCTCCTCTTCGCTGAAAGCCCAGAAAGCTGTCTAGCTGTTAAAAGTTTAACTCTTGTTGATGTCCTTTGAGAATAGCAAACTTCCCATGTTATCCATCAGGTAATGGCTATGAATGCTCCAAAAAAGGGATAGCACTTTCCCAGTCCTGTGTGGAATTACCTACTTTGCTTTTTTAGCTCTCAACAGAGTCAGATGTATGCTGAACTCAGCAGTGCTATCAAGAAGACACTGGAACTCCGCCTGGCTGGCTGTGCAGCCCATAAATCTGCCCATGCTCTTTAGGCTTTTCCTAACACCTATAAGAAGTGGTAGGTAGGCTTATGAGGTTGGGGGATTAGTTTGTAGCATAATCTGAAAAGTATGGCAAGGCTTTTGCACTGTTTTTTTCACACATGAATTAAAAAGTTCCTGTTGTTTAAGGCTCGAGTGTACAGTTCATAGGTCAAATTTCACTGAAAGAGTAGGACCATTCACAAGCTAAATGTGAAGGCAAAGTGCTACCTAAGGTGAGGACCAGAGTGCTGTGTCATTGGGGTTTGAGTCCTGGATGTGGATTTGGAATATCATGATCTTTAAAATGGACTAGAAAAAATGTCTAGGGTAGGCTCTGTCCTGACCAAGCTCTGTGAAAGTATGAAGGCTTCTGTCTGTGGAAGAGGCTTCGCCTCGACTTTGTGGGAGAGGTAAACAATGCATATTTTTCACAGAATCCAGAATCGTATAGGTTGGAAAAGACCTTTAAGATCATCGAGTCCAACCGTAAACCTAACACTACCAAGACCACCACTATACCATGTCCCTAAGCACCTCATCTAAACGTCTTTTAAATACCTCCAGGGATGGCGACTCAACCACTTCCCTGGGCAGCCTGTTCCAATGCTTGACAACCCTTTCAGTGAAGTAAAATTTCCTAATATCCAGTCTAAACCTCCGCTGGCGCAACTTGAGGCCATTTCCTCTCGTCCTATCACTTGTTACCTGGGAGAAGAGACCGACCCCACCTCTCTACAACCTCCTTTCAGGTATTTGTAGAGAGCGATAAGGTCTCCCCTCAGCCTCCTTTTCTCCAGGCTAAACAACCCCAGTTCCCTCAGCCGCTCCTCATCAGACTTGTGCTCCAGACCCTTCACCAGCTTCGTTGCCCTTCTCTGGACACGCTCCAGCACCTCAATGTCTCTCTTGTAGTGAGGGGCCCAAAGCTGAACACAGCATTCGAGGTGCGGCCTCACCAGTGCCGAGTACAGGGGCACGATCACTTCCCTAGTCCTGCTGGCCACGCTATTTTTGATACAAGCCAGGATGCTACTGGCCTTCTTGGCCACCTGGGCACACTGCTGGCTCATATTCAGGCAGCTGTCAGCCAACACGCCCAGGTCCTTTTCTGCCAGGCAGCTTTCCAGCCACTCTTCCCCAAGCCTGTAGCGTTGCATGGGGCTGCTGTGGCCCAAGTGCAGGACCTTGCACTTGGCCTTGTTAAACCTCATACAAATGACCTCGGCCCATCGATCCAGCCCGTCCAGGTCGCTCTGTAGAGCCTTCCTACCCTCAAGCAGATCAACACTCCCACACAACTTGGTGTCATCTGCAAACTTACTGAGGGTGCACTCAATCCCTTCATCCAGATCATTGATAAAGACATTAAACAGAACTGGCCCCAACACCGAGCCCTGGGGAGCACCGCTTGTGACCGGCTGCCAACTGGAGTAAACTCCATTCACCACCACTCTTTGGGCCCGGCCATCCAGCCAGTTCTTTACCCAGTGAAGAGTACACCCGTCCAAGCCATGAGCAGCCAGTTTCTCCGGGAGAATGCTGTGGGAAACTGTGTCAAAGGCTTTACTGAAGTCTAGATAGACAACATCCACAGCCTTTCCCTCATCCACTAGGCGGGTCACCTTGTCGTAGAAGGAGATCAGGTTGGTCAAGCAGGACCTGCCTTTCCTGAACCCATGCTGGCTGGGCTTGATCCCTTGGTTATTCTCTACATGCCATGTGATAGCACTCAGGATGATCTGCTCCATCAGCTTCCCTGGCACCGAGGTCAGGCTGACAGGCCTGTAGTTCCCCGGGTCCTCCTGCTGGCCCTTCTTGAAGATGGGCGTCACATTAGCTAATCTCCAGTCAGCAGGGACCTCCCCAGTTAGCCAGGACTGCTGGTAAATGATGGAAAGGGGCTTGGTGAGCAAGCCCCTTTTCCTACCAGCTAGTGTTTTCCTACCAGCTAGTGTTGAAGTCTCTATTGAAAGGCAGAGATGAGCCTACTTTCATGGGTGCAAATGAAGATACACACAGTAGTGGTCTGGGAACATGCTTCTATGACACTGATGGTTGCCCAACACCATTTTTTAAGGCTTTAAGAGCCAAAGAACCCTGAAAAGGCTGTGCTTTAGCATGCTGCTGGGGAGTGGGAGAGGAGTGCATGTGTACATAGTCATTATGTTAGTTGAATGGTAAAGTTGTATAACAAGTTGTACTTGTTAATACAAGTTGTACTTGTTAATACAACTGAATTATGTATGTGTGGACTTAATAGGACCTTTCTGCTTTTTGTTCTTCATGAACACCATCAACTACATTCCAGCTATAAAATCATTAGTAATGGAGACAGAAAAGACAGAAGAAATGTAGTTTAACTTTCAGTTCCCGAATTATGGCTCTTGTTCACATTGTACTCATTGCAAATGAGGCCAATCCTTGTGTCTTCTAGGCTGTTAGTTGAAAAAAAATCTCCTGTGACTTGCGTGTTGAATGACTTTGGTATGGTATCATTGGTGTAGACTGTGTAACCCACAGTGGATCTGCTCTTGTTTGTATTGAAGTCATCCCAGTCCTTATTAGAATGACTTTTCCTGACTGTGACTGTGCTTTCACTCCTGCTATTTTATCCTTTTCTTTTCTCCCAACGCTACACCAACATATCAGCTTGAGCTTGAAATAATAATAACATTTTAGATAGTTTATGACACAGCCTTAACCTTCTTTAATAGCAGTTTTATGTATTCAATATTCTGCTTCTCTAGTTGGCTTGCAGTCTTTCAGAAGCACTGGTCACTAAATAAAATAAAGTTCATATTTATTGCTATGTGTCATCTAAAAGCAATCACTCAAAACAAGAATTATAAGATCTTCTACAGATGAAAATGTTTTTGTGATGAAAGTTGGCAAGGCCAATCTGTTATCATGAGGTATGAAGAAGAAAGGCCAGCGTTCTTGACTGTTTGGTGAATGCACTTATTTTCTTTTTGCAATTTTCATTATGGCAAATTGTTTGACCTAACAGAGAGACATCTTCTCAAGGCTGGGATCATATTGGTTTGCTAGTATAATTCCATCACAGTCAACAATGGATATAAATGGAAAAATGAGGCAGAAAGGTGCAACAGTATAGGATGGTATATTTTCAGATCAGTAATCAGTGTCTATTTAAAATAAAATAGAAATATATGAAATGAGGTACTTTGACTCCGTTTTATTAAGGTGAAGTGAAGTTTTATTACTAGTGTTATGATCAAATGAAGGAAAATAGGGGTAGTGAGAGCTATACACAGGAGAATAAAAGCAAGCAGCTAAAAATCTGTTATATTAACCTAACAGTTCTTGACATTCTGTAAAGTCATTGAGATGTGATTTTTCATCCAAAGCTAAAAAGTTTCTGTGATAGTATTAGTTAAATAAAAAAAGCAAAATGGAAGTACTGTATATTGTGTATATCTCCATTGCAGGAGACACATATGTCTGATTTTCTTTAGGGCAGTGTAAAAGAATAAAAATGCAAATTTTCTAATCTAAATTCTAGAGAATAAATAGCAGAATAATAGCAAAAATAGCAAAAATTACTTGTAGAATAGTAACTTCTACAAACAGAAGCACTGCTTTTTCCGTTACCTTGCCAAATCACTACGCTGGCATTTAACTGAGTGTACATATTCTTACTTTCTTTTTAAAATTAATTTGTTCCTTTTTTGTTAGATTTTTAATGTAATGAAAATACTATGCCTATGGTCATTCTTTCTCGAATTTTTATACAGTAGGAAAGATTATTTTACAGTATAAACCAGTAAGTGAAGGAGCATCAGCCCTTCATTTATACTTATGCAGCCCAGTACTCACATGTGGTTACACTGGGCCAAATTTAACAATACTGAAGGAGGAAAACAGACACAGGTTGATCTTACAAACTTTTAAAGACATGAGCTGCTTGCTCGTGTCTGTAGTTCCACAGAAGTTAAATTGAATTATTATGCAAATAGGACCACATGTGTACATGCTGTCAGGTTCCAGTTAATAAATGGCCTTACTCCTGTTATTTTCATGAACTATACAAAAAAGATGCTTATGTAGACACTTCTTCAAAAAATATAAATAAGGTTTTCTATGAGATGAGAAGAATAACACTATTTAATCTGGCTTTCTGTGAATCAAACTGCAAACTTTCACTTTCTGAATTTCTGAACTGTTTTAATTACATTATGAATTTATCTCCATATGGATGTTGACATGCATTGAAACCATGGTTATTAGTTATCTGAATATGTGCTGTCCTGTTTTTTGGTGAGGCCCGATTCTCATTTACATGAAGTCCTGGACCCCTGTTGAGCAATGAAAAGGAGTCTTTAAAAAGATCTGCTTACCTGAGATTTACGCCCCTTTTACAGCCCCATAACATGGTCAAAAGCAGGTACAGTTACCTTAGTGCAAATTAGAATCAGACCCAATACTTTCATGTACCTTGTCGTGGTTTAGCCCCAGCCGGCAGCTAAGCCCCACGCAGCCGCTCGCTCACTCCCCCTCGGTGGGATGGGGGAGAGAATTGGAAGAGCAAAAGTAAGAAAACTCGAGGGTTGAGATAAAAACAGTTTAATAGGTAAAGCAAAAGCCACGCACGCAAGTGAACCAAAGCAAGGAATTCATTCACTACTTCCCATGGGCAGGCAGGTGTTCAGCCATCTCCAGGAAAGCAGGGCTCCATCACACGTAATGGTTACTTGGGAAGACAAACGCCATCACTCCAAATGTCCCCCCTTCCTTCTTCTTCCCCAGCTTTATATACTGAGCATGACGTCATGTGGTATGGAATAGCCCTTTGGTCAGTTTGGACCAACTATCCCTGGCTGTGTCCCCTCCCAGCTTCTTCTGCACCTGGCAGAGGACAGGAAGCTGAAAGTCCTTGACTAGTGCAGCAACAACTAAAACATCTCTGTATTATCAACACTGTTTTCAGCACAAATCCAAAACATAGCCCCATACCAGCCACTGTAAAGAAAATTAACTCTATCTCAGCTGAAACCAGTACAACCTTTATTTTAGATCCTGGCATTGCATGTTATAAGAGAGTGGACAATTAATATAAACTTGTATTTTATATGCCAGTGATCTCTGGAATGAATCCCTACATACAGGACTGAGCCTTCTGCAAACATGAGCGCCTTTCAGAATTTAATCAGCATAGGTGCACAAGGGTTATGATAATCATCAGCAACTTTGCCGGCTCACTTTTGCAATGCTCCTCAAGCATGTGACAAACACACAAACAGTCTCAATATAGTGCTTTGCCTCTCGTGGCCTTTTTATGACCAGTGGTTTGGCTTCTTGAGAGATGCTGAGAGAAGTTGGACTAGTCTGGAAGTGAATTGAGTCTTTAGTCTTAGTTTCATCTGGATGTGCAAGGAGAGTAAGGAGATATGATAAAAAGAGATCTGCCTTGCCATGTATTAGGTCACGTTCAGACCTAATAGTAGTTCAGACTACTGCAAGCCAGCTCAGAGAAACTAGAGGAAATACTGCTGTACCCTTTTTGTCAAATCCCTGGATTGATTTGTTTTTGAGTAGTCCTGCAGTCAGAGGTGGCTGAACATAGAGTGGAAATTACTGCCTTGAAATAGTGAATGCTTAGTAAGAGAAGGTTATTTTATTCAGTCACTGCTTGCCAAGATACTCCTTTAAAATATGAAATTTTAATTTTTATTTTACTTATGCTTTTTAGAACGAGGTGAAGGCTTTTTGGTTTGAGACTATGACAAATTTTATTGTTTCACAATCTCTTTTTTAAAAAGTTATTTCTGACTGACTTATGAATTACAAATCAACTCAATCTTTTTTATTCTCTGTTTCATTTTTGAGATATATTGATAGTGATGAGTCATATGAAAAAGAACTCGCATATGTAAGTGGTTACTGGAATTGTTAATACATTCAGCAATTATTTGCCACAGCATTGGATAAAAATGTATTTATGGAAAAGATTTGTAAGGTCTCTGAGTGGGAGCTCAGTTTGACTAGACAGTAAAGAGTCTCTTGCCATGTTTATCCCGTCTTTTCTTCCAAAGTTTTGGGAAGTCTGCTATAACTAATTTGTAGAATGCTTAAAATGGTTGTAAAAATTACATTTTAAAAAACGTTGGAGGGTTTTTTTCCATTTTCTGAACACTCTGAATTTAGCAGACTGGCATCTGAGATTTACTAAAGAAACCCATTTAAGCTACAAGAAGAAAATACCAGTTCACATTTTCACTTTGGTTGCTTCAACTCTATTGACTTCAATGGAGTTAACCAACAGAAAGATGCTGATCCTGAAAACATACATACCCATGATCTCATATCATTAGTTTATTACTGATCAGACTCTCTGAAGTCCAAATGTCTGTATGATTCCTACAGCTGTTTCCTACATCTTCTTGCATTAAGTCTGATGTAAACAAATAACAAACTGCAGGCACTCAAGCGGAGCCCTTAATTCAAAGATGTTGCTTATTTACCTGTTTAAACTATGTACTATCTAAGTACACTGCTTAATTGAAGTAATAGTGAGAACAGAATCAAGCTTACTGGGGTGTTTTTTCAGTGTTTATTAGGCTGTAAAGACTGTGTATATGCTTTTCCCAAATGTTAATGAGGATTCCTTGTCATGTGCGATGGGCATAATCCAGAGTGTGCTGTCTGCTAATCTGCCATTATACATTCCCATCTGAAAGCAGTCAGGGGAGTGAATATTCAGCCTAGTCTAAAATTGATGTAAACAATCAGTGTATTGACAACATTTATCACATATTTTAGGAGTAAATATAGTATTAAATAGAGTAATTAAGTGTGGTTCCTCTGCATCTTACAACTTGTACTTTTGCAGAAAGGTACTCATTTTAAGAATCAAAAATAAATTGAAAATACTGCATACTTCTGACAATCCCAAATCCTAAACTTTCCAAAATTTGATTCAATTTTATCTTCTTTTTAGGCTTCAAGAGGGTATTATAGAAGCTGTTTTAGCATACTATTTTATCTTCGTGTTTGAGAGGCTTTTTTGAATCAGCTCAAATTCTTCAAGAATGCATAGAAACTGTTTGCACAATAATTCTGTTTTGAGTATATTGATAATTGTGACAGCAAGCACTTGTGACTATATAGCAATGGATGATGTTACCATTGAGAACAGATGAACTGTCATAGCTTTAAGCGACAAAAGTCACATCCACACTACTGAGATTCCAATTAGCCAACTTTGAACACAGTCCATTTGTCAGATTTTAGGTAGCTAGCATTGCTGTTAGCTGGAAGCAAGAGACACCTCTCTACAGGGAAAGCTATTACTGGCATAACACATGGAAATATTCAATTGTTCTCTACAAGCTATAGCTTTTGTTTCATCAGCAAGTATAGCAGAAAACCTGGCCAGGCTTCCTGCCTAACAATTGTAACACATTTCTTTCATCTGATTTTGATAACTTCGTCAGAGACGGGTAGCAGTCTCTGGATTTTGACATTGCCAATTTAGTATAGCTCAATGAAATCTCTTAAACAGATTAAAAGACTCTGATAAGTTACGCCTTTTAAATTTTTCTTCCTGCATTGTGTGACTACCCCAGGGCACAATATGAATATTAATAATAATGTATAAGGTAATGCAGATCTGTGTGCCAAAACCCATTATTTCCATTCTTTATCTCTGTTTTGTTTCCACTTGTTTTCTGTATCAACAGTGGTTGTTGAAGTCCAGAAAGAGACATGTACCTAATCTTTCTCTATGTATAGGTTTTTCAGGAAAATGTCCACCAATAAGTTGTGTGAGCTTCTACAGAGCTAAGATTGAAGCTGGTTTTAAAAAAAAAAAATCACAGGATAGTTTTTAAAAAATCAATAAATATATATGGACTGCAGGTCAACAAAGTACTTAAACATACAAGTTTTCATAGTCTGGTTTAGGTTTTAAAAACAGATTCATACAGTATTTTTGAAACAACACATGGTAGAAACAATGGAAATACTGGGAAGTGATTTCTTTCATAGAAAAAGGGATTAATGTGCATTAATTAAAAGGGCAGTACTTTTCTCTTGTTTCACCATTTTATATACGTTCTCTGAGCCTCCATTTAAGTCCTGCTTCAGTTACTTAAGTTATTGCTTCTTTTACAAAAAGCCAAATCTCAAAGGCAAGGAATACTTGCAAATCTTTTCATCTCAGTGAGAGTGGTCCAACAGACTGCACCCTGTTACTCAGACTAAAATGACAGTGATACCAAATATTTGCATACTCATGTAGAGTTCATTCTTTCTCTTCTGAAAATCGCTGTGGCAGAAGCTGGGCTCTGCTGTGTTGCATCAGCTGTGGCCAATCGCTCTACTTAGCACCTCAGGCTGCTTTGCTAGGGATCATTTTAACACTTGTAACCTATTTAGATTGTCAGTTCCTCAGGCCTTGTCCCCTTATTTGTTTACAAAGCACGTGACACTCTTAGAGTGCAACAATTAAAGCCATAAGGGATATCAAAATACCTGGTATGCACCAGTTGACGTCCATCTCACTTACAAGGCAGGATCACTTTTGGATGAAGGAAGGGGGTATAATGCATAGCTTTAAAATTCCATTTCTCATTTATTTGGTAGGATGTTCTTATTTCAGGTTGAAGCAGGTGAGCTCACCTGGTATGAATACGACCTTGGTTCTTTTCCAGTGAAAGTACCATTTGCAGCTTTTGCCTCAAATGAGTGGAATATTGCAAAAGCTAAATGTATATTTCTGTATGTAGAAATTCCAGCAGCTTTTAGTTAACAGTATAAATTGTAGATCCAGATAACTATTTCGAAAATAGGAAATTTCCTAAAGAAGGATGGAGTTCAGAGAAATTCCCAGTGAAGTCTAAAAAGCAGGATCATTACTATGAATGCAGCTGTGGGAGTCATCTAAGAGAGGGGCCCTGATCTTCCTATGATTCCCAGTAATCTAACTGAATCTAATCTGATCTTGTCATCCATGTGCCCAGGACACTCCTTTTTTCCTTTAGTAACTTCCTCCCCTTGCTGATCAGCTGTTCAGAGAAGAACAGAACTAAACATTCAATTTCTCCTCTAACAGTAGCAAGTAATGATTATTCATTAAATCTGAGAGACATCTTTAATAGCAGTTTTGCCTGACTTGATCATCTTTCACTGCCTTCTGGAAAGGTTTACTAAGAGATCCTATTTTTCAAACTCCATACTCCAAATTGAATCTGGAGTCTAGTTTCTGATACGGTTAAGTGAGATAGAAAGTTAGATGGAAGTTAGATAACACTCTGTCATATGGTCAGAAAGTTCATTAAGATGACATCCATTTCCTGGCTTTTGTCGAGTTTCTCAGGCAAGTTCCGCTACTGCTGACAAAGGGGACATTAATTCCCGGTAGACACGTACCTTGGCCATGGAGTTAGGAAGCTTCTCCTGGTATTCTGGTTGTATTTGCTTTTGTGCCTTCATTTTGTAACTCATTATTATGATCCATTGTATAACTCTGAAAATTTTCACTTCTTCCTTATCAAATATTTGTGGATGTTATAATATTCCCTATAGTCATTCCTTAGCAAATCTTAACTTAGTTATTTTAATCCTTCTTCAAAAGCATCCTCTCTAATCTACACATAATCTCTCAGGTTTTTTTCTGAATTATGTTTAGTTCACTGACGTCTTTGCAGTATTAGAGTGCCAAAAGCTATGTACAGAATTCTATGTGCAGTCTCACCAAAGCCACAAGGAGAAAGATGATCACCTCCTTGGGCTGTGATACAGTATTTCTACAACCCAGAGTCAGTTGCTGTTTTAGCTGCTTCAGCCCTTCACTGTAACTTTAATTTGCCATGCTTGGCTGTCTCTTTGGACTTTCCAGTATGTCCTTTTATAGCATTGCAGTGCTTCACAGCGTAACAAAGCATGACTTTGATTTCTGGAGGAATTTAATTCTTATTATTTTTACTCTTATTTCTAATGTCTAAGAGGTTTTTGTATGATTTCCCTGTCTTTGACTAGAATATAAAAGTGCCAAATTTATTATGGAATGATATGCTGATATATGAAATATGTATTCTTCTACTTCCTTTAAATTGTCACTGTTGTAGATAAAGCATGCTAGCCTCCTGTTCATAGCAATTTTTGCTTGCATCCTGTTGCTAAGACAGTGATCATATCCAAGATAATTTCAATACGTTTTTAATAAGATTTTGTGAGAGGTGTTTTGCTAAGTCTGTTGGTACATCAAACTCTGAAGACATAACAAGTGGAATCCCACAAGGATCTTTCCTATGTCCCGTTGTATAAGCATTTCACTATTGAGACTGTGAAACAGAGGGTAAAGAAAATCAAGTAGATGAGACCAAAATGTTGGGAGGGTGTGCAAGGGGAAGATTAGAACTGAAAATAGTGATGATAAATTGGAAAAACATTCTGAAATCAGTAAGGTGACATCCGATACAGACAAACGTCTAGATGGAAACACCAACACACAGTGAAGTGATTAGCTATGCAAAATCACTGCAGATAATTATCTGGCCATAAACTGAATAGGAGTCACTGCACAAATGTGATGCTGGATGAAAAAAGCAAATGCCATTCAGAACTGTGGAACAGGAGTGTGATCTAATTATGCCATGATTTTTAGTACTGCTGGGGCTCTCCAGGACCACTGTACTCCATTTGCAACTTCACACTTAAATGTGTGGACAATTCTGAGAAAGCTGAGAGAATGCCGGCAAGAACAATGCAGGGTTTAGAAATGAACGATTGATAGAATTGATTGCTAAAGAAGGCAGCTGAATGTAATAATCACCTGCGAGAAATGTTGTAATGAAGAAGACAGTCATATGGGTTTTTTATTTCTTTGTGTCTGCTTACAGTAAAAAGGAAGAAATGGGTCTGTTTGAAACACATAGTGTTGTTCTGATGTTAGGAAAATTTTCGATTTATAGGACGAAAGGTTGGGAGCAGGCTACCTCTGGAAGTTTTGCAAACTTTTCGCAGAGGATTTTGGGAAAAGGAAAATAGGCTAACTATTCCTGATTCTGTGTCAGAGCAAGGAGAGCTCCTCCTACGGCCTTGTCTAGCTCCATATCCTCATATTTCTCTATGTACAGTGCTGTTTCCACCTCCCAGAATTAAAGAAATACAAACTGTCAGAGAGGTCTGACTTGATGCAAACTCCTTACTTTATGCCCCAGCCAGGCTCAGGACCCCTCTTGCAAATGTTAGTGTAGCTTGTTGTAGAAATACAGTGAAGTCAAATTTCATTGATAACAACAGTTCATTGAAACTTTTTGGGTTCAGCAAACTTTCCCTGAAGTGAAGGTAGAGATCTGGGGAAAACATGCCTGCCTCCAGGTGAGTCTGCCCTAGGAAAGTGTGGTAAAAGCTTTGGGCTCCTGAGCCATATGGAGATAACAGTCGTCTTTGCTACTTAACTGTCCATACCATGTTTTCTTACTTCTCTTTTTTACAGGCCAAACTTAAAACCAAACCAAACCAAACCAAACACACAGTGCGGGCAGCTCCATCATTTTTTGAATCATTAGTAAGATAATCCTCCTGATCATCTATTACCTGGTCTAACTTCTCATTAGTGTATTTTTTCTTCTTGATGTCTTCAAATATTCTTTTATTCACTGTTTCTTCTTTAACTAAAATTACCTCAGTGCACGTTCAGTCACTCTTATTTTTGTCCAGCTCTGCTCATTTAGATATAATTCTCTCCATTTCCAGAACATTCTCACTGCCCTCTATTCTTTGAGTAGACATTTGGGAAGCTGTACTGGCTGCTTGGCATTCTCCTTTTTTTATCAGCAGGATTATATTGTATTCTGATGCCTTTCAGGAGTCTGAGGGCTTCTTGCGTTTTTGTGTCAGAAAGTATCCTTGAACTTCAATATCTACCGCTCTGTGAATCCATTCTTTAGCATGCACCAAAGGACTAATGGGCACTACCAGGGATCATCCCTATTATTTAAAATCAGTTCATAGTATGAAAAATTGTAGTAATGAAAGTTAGATCCATGATGAACATTCTTTGTCTAGAATCTTTACTTTTATGACTCATTAAATTGTCTTTTGTATAATTTAATTTTCAGATTCAGAGTCAAACTCCATGAGGCCAGTTTTTTAATTTTTGCCATCTTGCAAATACAAAGGAGCTATATCCAGGCCGTATATAGCCTTCTATATATATTCAGGAACTATAACCAAGCCCTAGAAAATATTACCTGTATATAGAGAAGCTCAGGAGAGAGATATTCCAAAACCACACTGCAGCTCATTTTAGCTGTCACTATTTTGTTGACGTGGGTAATAGGATTCAAGTTAAAGCAGTATGAAGAAATAGTCCACAGCCAGCTACCAAACAGGTAAACTGTGAACCCCTCTTTGCATTTTTCACACTCTGTTTCTCAAATGAACAGAAATCAGAGAACCAAATGGAGAACCAAGGCTGGTCATTAATTTACACTAGTCATCCGGAAGTGTTTGGCCAGCTTGAAGTGTTTATGTATATGGTTACTATAACCCTCACTGGATCACTCCATTAGTATTACAGATTTTCCCTGAGTTCTTCTGTGTCCACCTCTCAACAGTACTGGAGTGCCTCACAGCCATTAAATTTGTCTATCCACACACCATTCCCATGAAGCCACTGTTAACTGCTTTCTAAACAGGAAAATTGAGTGCCAGGTAAATGTCATGCTTAAAGTCATAAAGGTTTGTGGTCCCAGGTCTATTGGAACCTTAATTGACAGTCACAAAGCGATGACATATCCAATATGTCTTATGTTACTTCCGATTATTGAGAGTTGAAATACCTGAAGATTGAATTAAATGAAATAACTTTTAAATACAACAAAAAATTGTAATTGGATGTGGCCACTGTGCATCCTACTTCTGTCCCCACAAGAACCAGGAGGTGGCTTCTACTGATAATTGTAATGAAACTGAAAAATGAAGGTTGACAACATCAACAGATTCTGAATATCCGCCTCAACTTTGTTTTGAAACACTACCTTTTTAGCACCTGCAGTCCCTTTAATAGAACAATGTCAGTCAGTTCTGTGGAAAACAGACATAGCAGTCCCAGCTAATAAAACCTGGAATTTGTTGGGACTCTAGATATAGACGTTCATGACTGAGTGGTTTAGCGAGAAAAGTTTTTACTTGCCCTAGGGATCCATGAAAAGACAGGCAGCAAGAAAGGTGAAACAGTAAGACGCAGAGGTATATGTCATTAGGTATTGATGTAGTCAAGGGTAGATGCAGGTAAATGGAGCTGCTCTACTTCTAATTCAGAATAATTTAATAATAGAGCTTTTTACACACTTCTTACCACATTTGTGTTTACCATTATACCATTGTCTGCAAACTTAACACATGTAGTACTTCTGGAAATTGCGATTTTGCAGTTGTTGCAGTCTTCACTTGTAGGACAGTATCCACATTTTGAACTTGTCAGCCTTGAAAATGCCCCTTGAATCTTTTGATTTATGGAAGTTATTAAGCTGTAGAAATGTAAATAGGCATACAAGGGGAAAACTACGAACTGTTTTGGTTTTGTAAACCAACATTCTTGGTTTACAAAAGCAAAGAAAGACTGGCAAACAGGACTGATACTGCCTGTGCATTGTCTTATGGGAAGATCAATGGGTGTTGGATAAGGGAAGCAAAGACTGTAATACCTCATCATTCACTTTTAAACTAGCTCTTGAGAAACATTTTACAGATAATGCAACCAGAAAGAGCTATGTAGATGGTAGCAGGAGATAGTGGGCAAAGGCTGACAAAGTCAGCTCATGAGCCATGACATTCAGTATTCAGAGAACAAAGCTGAGACTGGAAAATGCAATACAGCAACAAAGCAAAAAGCATGTTAAATAGTTATATGGAGTGAGGTGGACTTGCAATAATAAAAATTGCTGTGCATTTGTGACCTCCTATAAAGCACTTCTTTCTCCAGATTATCAACTTTGCTATATTGATAATTTTGTGTGTAGAAGAAAAAGAGAAACTACTGTCTTTATTGTATACACTTGGTGTAACAGAAAGAAAATAACAAGTATGTTTAAATGAACTATTGTATTGATTTTTCTTTGCGTTGCGATGACATTTAGACCCCCCAGTCAAGCCAGACATGAGTGGGCAGTGGGAACTGTAGATCTGCATTAGCTCTTACATATTTTATCCATTCAGTCATACATATGACTGAAATCTCAGGTGCCTGCAGATGAGAGTTAATTTTAGTATATTACAAATTCAGAATCATCTAAGGCTAAACATAGAGCGTGTGGGTTCCTGTTATTTTTAAATGAAAATGATTTCATGTACAGTGACATGGGGAGCTAGTGCAGAGATCACTGAGTTTTGTATTGGAAGGGTAGGGGGATATAGAGCCACTTTCCAAGGAGTCTTTCAGATGCTCAGACTGCTACGCAGGAATGATGGAGCATGGAGTCACATAATATGTGGATTGTTTCAGTATGGTCACAGGGAATCCTATACATCTGGGTTTAAGGAGTTCCCTTTTCCCTATTTCTGTCTTACTGCTCCCCAAGCCTTAGGCCTCTGTCTCTATTATAGCACTCTGTCTTGGCCATTCATTTTAGCTATTATCTTTTTTTGTATTCTCAACCCTGAAGTTGTTCAGCACACTGGAAGGAGACCCCAGGCAGAAAAAAAATTATTTGTGAAAACATTAACTTACATTTAGCTGGGTCATGAAATTGGGTGAAGGAGCTGACTGGGGAGGGACACTTTTCTGTCCATCCTCACAGCTATCTTTGACCTGTTCTTTCCAGATCTACAGCTCATGAACTCTTGTAGATCACCAAGTGATTTACTTCTAAGGAGCCATGCTAGATGTCATACTTCATAGCTGGGTTTCCTTCCTGGGGCCTGATGGGAGCTCCAGATTGGGGCTCAGATTGCAGAATTGCCAAGGCAGTGGGCTAATAAAAAAGATACTGCAGTTGACTGCTTAGTCACTGGGTGAAGTTGGGACTGTGATTTATAGGAAAGTTGAACATGTGTCCTGCTACAGGAATGAGCGAAGTAGAGGACTCATTCCTGTATTAAAGCAAGATAACAACTGTGAAGATAGATACCTTTATTTTCCAAATCTCTTGAGTAGACCCTAAATCAATCCTACTAAGCAGACAGTAAATATTGTAAGATCTGATTAGTGTGTAAGCTGATGGCTTTATAACCTTAAAAAAACATTAGGACCCATCTCTATAGGCAGGAAGGATATGTTTTGACTTTGTTCTGGATTACAGTCTATAGTTACTAGAGAATGACTGACAGCTTAGAAAATCAAACCAGCAATTTTTTGTACGTACATTTGTGTGTCTGTGTATGTATTTCAATCCATAAAACTTAAGAAAATTCAAAAGCAACTTAAGCATCATGTTGATGAGCTTGTATGCAGATTTTATTCAAGAAAAATTCCTGTTTGGTTCAGAAAAATTGGGAAAGGATGACAAAGTCGCGTCCTTAATCATCAGAATAGCATACCTTGCACTGTGGCAATTTATGTCCCTGGCTGGTCCATGTGCAAAACTCTTACATATATCTTTTATCTTTCTGCCAGCATCTGAGTCCTGAAAAAAACCAAGGTTGGCAAATGAATAAACCTAAAGGTAATTTTCAAATGTTTTGTTTTTAAGTAATTTATCAATATTTACGGACTGAAAGTAGCTTCAGCTTGTTACTGCAGATCTAGGTCTTCTGAAGACTTTCACCAGGCTTGACTCTAAGCACATCAGTCATCCTTTAGATATAAACATCTCTGCTATATTACAAAAAGTAAAATATGTGTATTTGTCCTTGCAGGATGAGGGCTTTGAACCATGGGTGAAACTTTGCAAATTGTTTTGTCACTGAATTGTTTTACAAGAGTTTATGAAACACCTTCAAGTACCAAAATGAATTAATTTACAGCACATGTTAATTGCAGGAAACTTTGCTCTTTACACAGGGCTGTAAGACCTCAAAAACATCTTAAACCAACTGGGTAAACAGTGTAAAAAGGATCCAAAAATAGTGCAGCTGCATGCCATTCTTCAGTCATTTTTAACCTCATTATTATTGCTTATTTATAAATCCCTAGAAATAGGTGTTTCTAATAGATCTGCTGATAGATCCTGAACCAGAATAACACAAATGGCACACTGTAATTAGACAGGGGGAGGGGGAATGAATCTGATGTTCTGCCAAAGCTCATTAAAACGGGTTGTGCACTCCAGTGCACAGAATATCGCCCATGACTGGTAACAGAGGAGCATACTACTAGCTTGATATGGAGGAGAACATGAAATTATTTTTCTAAAAACTGAGGGAAATATTGGAGAAGAATGGAGAATTAAAAAGAAGAGTGATTCTTCTTTTCAAGGACTGAGACATTGCTGTTCCTGACCATATGTTGGTAAACCAAAATGCCATTGAGCTTTACTATTTATTAGCAGGGCAAAGGTTTACTGCCTAGAAGTGCCAAGTCCAGAGTCAGTGTCTGTACTGCCTAACCCGACTGGCATTTATTTGGCAAGGTGCACAAATTTCTTGGCAGATCTGGTGGTTCCACTTGCTAATCATGTACTATACATTCCTGTGCATTTACGTTTGACAGTATAAAAAGATGTGTGTGGTGCCTGGAGCTGCCATTTCTTATTAAAGCTGATGCAGTTTTAGAAAGCATTTGACTTTGGGATAACTTGTGCATTCTTACTCATCCTTGCTTTCTAACAGCTAGCTTTTGATTCTGAAGGATGCTCTTAATATGTAGATAACACACATACTGCCTGCCACATCACCACTTGCTCCAGCAATGCCAAATGAAACACAAATTGCTTGGCAGCCTTGGCTTTGCCGAGTTTACTTTGGCCAGACAGAATGACCACCCCGCATATGATAGCAGAAGAGAGGGGAAAAATATTGTTGAATGCAGCAACTCGCCCATGAAGCTTATTCTGCAAACAAATGTTCTGTAGTTCACAGAAAGGTAAAAAACAGTGAAGCAGGGGTGTGTACAGCAAAATAGCCTTAGGTACATTGGATACCCACTAAAAAAAATAACAGAAAGTAAATACTGTATAAAATACTAAGAAATTGTGACAAATGAGAGCAGATGTAAACTTGAAAGGAAGGGTTGAGTAAGCTATTTAGTAACCAATTAACAAAATTAGTGTAATGAAGCTTTCTGTTAAAAAGGCAAGAATATTTCCCTTCTGCTGAATCCCACATAAGAGGAAGCTTTGGAGAGTTTGAAAGTTACTTCAGTCATAGCATGTCAGGGCAGGAGGCCAAATTTCAGCACCTCTTCTGTGCAGGTCTTGAGGGATAACATAGATTTTAAAGGTCTAACATTATCTATAAAATATTTCTTTGGCTTTCATAAACTTAGACTTAGCCAGTATAAGGTATTATTATTCTGTAAATCCTGTACAAAGCAAAATACTATTCCCGTTTATATAGGTCAAGTGACATGATTTGTCCCCACCCAGATACTAAATGTTTGGTTGAGCTGAGGAACTGAACAGAAATCTCTTGAGTCCTAGTTCAGTTTTCCCTTAGTGAATGATATTTCCCAGCAAACTAGGTTTGGGATTCCTTGTTCCCATATTATATGGACATATTGTGCCCATATTACATGAACAATATTAGCCCTGTTCATTAGTTATTGATCAGATACAATAAAACTCCCTGGATCCAGGTCTGATTTCAGCTGTAATCCTATAAATCTAGTGGAACAACAAAGCTGATAACTTTTTCTCAGTAGGAATGGGGGAATCCAGACTGAACACTTGCCAGCCGCTCCCAATCCAAATCACGAACAAATAACCACATAGTAACATATCAGTGTAAGACTATATACGGTGAGACAAGGTACTGACAGAAATGCTGATGAAAAGCAAGCCTTCTCTATTCTGGGGAAAGCAAAGAGCAGAATTCTCTCTAAGGTTCGCTTTGGTAGCTGCTCTGGAGCTGATGGCCTTATGTGGATTGACATTTGCTGAGAATCTGGGATAGAGGTTCTCCTGTACTCGGTAATTTGGGACTGGAGATTACAAACTAAGACAACCATGGAAATCATGGCTATTTGGAAATGAAAGTTTTCAGTGTCTGTTTCTACTGCTGTGTTATGTTCTCAGCAACAATCATATCTGCTTTCGATCTATGCCAATGGTTGGACAAGCCTTGCAAATGCATCAAAAACTTCATGACAAAAGCCAGGGAATGGCAGAGGAAGGTCCTGGGAAAGGTGAATTTTCAGGCTCTGTGGCATATATACTTGGTGAAATGGAGCAGTTAGCTGTGCTATCAGCAACTCTGGACTAAAAGATTGTGGAGTTTTTATGATGTGCAGCATCAAGAACAAGTTATGTAACTTGTTTCAGGCATCGTACAAATTCACAACTTAAAATGACTGAAACCTAAAATTGTTCCTAATACTAAACATACAAATTAATGGTAAAGCCTGGGAATATGTCCAGGCCTCTGCAATACTTCCTATATTTACATTCTTCCTCCTGCACAGACAGAGAGTTTCTCTTTGTGAATGGATGAACAGGTGTTAAGATGGACCAATAAAGAGGTTACAGAACATTAGTTGCTGCTTTGAAGTGTTATCTTTAGGGAAAGTAAAGTAAAACATAAAGAAAGCAAGTAGTAAGTCTGCTCCTGAGGCAAGAGATAAGACTCGCTTGGAGAAGTTTCAACACCAAGCGATCCAGCATTTTACTGCTGCTGAGGGAGGCAGAAAGTAAGGTACACAGCCAAAGGCTGGCCTCTATCACAAGTGGCCATTCCTGAAGCCAGGGAGGTAGTTAGAGTGGATACCATTTTCTTAACAGGTTCTTCTGAAGTGGATATTTCAGAGCTGTTACACCAGATCTTCACCAGAGGACTATTCTTTAATTACCAGAATCTGCAAGTGTCTAGCTAAACAGGTGCTATAGCTGTTTTGTACAGTGTATTTGGAGGCCTGGCACACTCTTTGTGTGGTAAACTTTTGTCCATCTGGGTATTTGAGAGTTGCTTACCTGAGTAAACTCTTAGGATGCTTGGTTGCGCCTCTGTCCCACCTGGGATTGCACTTGCAACCTTGAAGTTTACATGGCAGGTGAGTGAAGTCTGGATAGAGGCAAGGAAATAAATCTTTCTCTCTGCTGAAGTCAGGAATAATTTTGCCATCAAATTCAATGGTACTGGAAAAAGATTTTATCCAGTATATCTAACTCTGACTCTTTTGATCACAGGGCTCTCTTGAGCTTAGTTGTATCACAGAATCACAGAATCACAGAATCGTATAGGTTGGAAAAGACCTTTAAGATCATCGAGTCCAACCGTAAACCTAACACTACCAAGACCACCACTATACCATGTCCCTAAGCACCTCATCCAAACGTCTTTTAAATACCTCCAGGGATGGCAACTCAACCACTTCCCTGGGCAGCCTGTTCCAATGCTTGACAACCCTTTCAGTGAAGTAAAATTTCCTAATATCCAATCTAAACCTCCGCTGGTGCAACTTGAGGCCATTTCCTCTCGTCCTATCACTTGTTACCTGGGAGAAGAGACCAACCCCCACCTCTCTACAGCCTCCTTTCAGGTAGTTGTAGAGAGCAATAAGGTCTCCCCTCAGCCTCCTTTTCTCCAGGCTAAACAACCCCAGTTCCCTCAGCCACTCCTCATCAGACTTGTGCTCCAGACCCTTCACCAGTTTCGTTGCCCTTCTCTGGACACGCTCCAGCACCTCAATGTCTCTCTTGTAGTGAGGGGCCCGAAACTGAACACAGTATTCGAGCTGCGGCCTCACCAGTGCTGAGTACAGGGGCACGATCACTTCCCTACTCCTGCTGGCCACACTATTTCTGATACAAGCCAGGATGCCATTGGCTTTCTTGGCCACCTGGGCACACTGCTGGCTCATATTCAGGCAGCTGTCAGCCAACACGCCCAGGTCCTTTTCTGCCAGGCAGCTTTCCAGCCACTCTTCCCCAAGCCTGTAGCGTTGCATGGGGTTGCTGTGGCCCAAGTGCAGGACCTTGCACTTGGCCTTGTTAAACCTCATACAAATGACCTCGGCCCATCAATCCAGCCTGTCCAGGTCCCTCTGCAGAGCCTTCCTACCCTCAAGCAGATCAACACTCCCACACAACTTGGTGTCATCTGCAAACTTACTGAGGGTGCACTCGATCCCTTCATCCAGATCATTGATAAAGACATTAAACAGAACTGGCCCCAACACCGAGCCCTGGGGAGCACCGCTTGTGACCGGCCACCAACTGGAGTAAACTCCATTCACCACCACTCTTTGGGCCCGGCCATCCAGCCAGTTCTTAACCCAGGGAAGAGTACACCCGTCCAAGCCATGAGCAGCCAGTTTCTCCAGGAGAATGCTGTGGGAAACCGTGTCAAAGGCTTTACTGAAGTCTAGATAGACAACATCCACAGCCTTTCCCTCATCTACTAGGCGGGTCACCTTGTCATAGAAGGAGATCAGGTTGGTCAAGCAGGACCTGCCTTTCCTGAACCCATGCTGGCTGGGCTTGATCCCTTGGTTATTCTCTACATGCCATGTGATAGCACTCAGGATGATCTGCTCCATCAGCTTCCCCGGTACCGAGGTCAGGCTGACAGGCCTGTAGTTCCCCGGGTCCTTCTTCCGGCCCTTCTTGAAGATGGGCGTCACATTAGCTAATCTCCAGTCAGCAGGGACCTCCCCAGTTAGCCAGGACTGCTGGTAAATGATGGAAGGGAGTTTGGTGAGCACATCTGCCAGTTCCTTCAGCACTCTCGGGTGGATCTCATCAGGCCCCGTAGACTTGTGTGTGTCTAAGTGCTGCAGCAGGTCACTCACCATTTCCCCCTGGATTATGGGGGCTCCATTCTGGTCCCCGTCCTTATCTTCCAACTCCAGGGGCTGGGTACCCAGGGAACAATTGGCCCTGCTATTAAAGACTGAGGCAAAGAAGGCATTAAGTACCTCAGCCTTTTCCTCATCCTTGGTCACTGTGTTCCCTCCCCCGTCTACTAGGGGCTGGGGATTCTCCTTAGCTCTCCTTTTGCTGCTAATGTATTTGAAGAAGTGTTTTTTGTTGTCTTTTACAGCAGCAGTCAGATTGAGCTCTAGCTCAGTTTTGGCCCTTCTAATTTTCTCCCTGCACAGCCTTGCTACACCTTTGTAGTCCTCCTGAGTTGCCTGCCCCTTCTTCCAGAGGTCATAGATTCTCCTCTTTTTCCTGAGTTCGAGCCAGAGCTCTCTAGTCAGCCAGGCCAGTCTTCTTCCCCGCCGGCTCGTCTTTTGGCACCTGGGGACAGCCTGCTCTTGTGCCTTTAGGACTTCCTCCTTAAAGAAAGCCCAGCCTTCCTGGACTCCTTTGCCCATTAGGGCTGCCTCCCAGGGGACTCTCTCGACCAGTCTCCCAAACAGGCCGAAGTCTGCCCTCTGGAAGTCTAAGGTGGCAGTTTTGTTGACCCCCCTCGCCGCTTCTCCACGTATCAAAAACTCTATCATTTCGTGATCACTCTGCCCAAGACAGCCTCCAGCCATCACATGGCTCACAAGTCCTTCTCTGTTCGTGAACAAGAGGTCCAGCGGGGCACCTTCCCTCGTTGGCTCACTCACCAGCTGTGTCAGGAAGTTATCTGCCACACGCTCCAGGAACCTCCTAGACTGTTTCCTCTCTGCTGTATTGTATTTCCAGCAGACATCCAGTAGATTGAAGTCCCCCACAAGAACAAGGGCTAGCGATCGTGATGCTTCTCCCAGCTGCTTATAGAATAGTTCGTCAGTCTCCTCATCCTGGTTGGGTGGTCTGTAACAGACTCCCACCACAATATCTGCCTTGTTGGCCTTCCCCCTGATTCTTACCCATAGACCCTCCACCCTATCATCACCATCATCGAGCTCTAAACTATCCAGACACTCCCTGACGTATAGGGCTACCCCACCACCTCTCCTGCTTCGCCTATCCCTCCTGAAGAGTTTATAGCCACCTATCGCCGCACTCCAGTTGTGCGAGTCATCCCACCACGTTTCCATGATGGCAACCATATCATAGTTTTCCTGATGTACAATGGCTTCCAACTCCTCCTGCTTGTTGCCCATGCTGCGTGCATTGGTGTAGAGGCACTTCAGCTGGGCTGTCGTCCATGTTTCCTTCATAGAAGAACACGCCTTGTGTGCTTTGAGGTGTGTCACTGGCATTTCCCTCTTGGCTCCCATTGCCTCAGTATCCCCTAGCTCAACTCTGTTCAACTTCGGCTGTGCCCCGGCGTACCCCGCACATCTCGGAGGCACAGGCCCAGTGCCCTCGCTGGCACCCGCTCCCTCTAACCATGGCACGTCGTCCCTCAGCTTCCCTCGGGCAAGCCTGATATTATCCCCCTCCCCCTTCGAGTCTAGTTTAAAGCTCTGTCGATGAGCCCCGCAAGTTCCTGAGTGAAGATTCTCTTTCCCCTTTGAGAAAGGTGAATCCCATCAGATGCCAGCAAACCCGGTGCTGTGTAGGCCATCCCGTTGTCAAAAAAACCAAATCCGTGGCGATGACACCAGCCACAGAGCCATGCGTTAATAGATTGGGTGTCTCTGTTCCTTCTTGTGTCGCTGCCCACAACTGGAAGGAGAGAGGAGAAAATAACCTGTGCTCCAGAGTCCCTTACTAGCCGTTCCAAGGCCCTGAAGTCTCTTTTGATTGCCCTAGGACTTCGTGTTGCAGCTTCATTGGCATGACCCATTCAGAATCAAAGTGCTACTGTTATGGGCGTCAGTTATTGTGATGAATTCCCAAGGTATATTCCAAGCTCTGGATTCCTGTGTTAGATTTTGGTCCTATTCAGTGATTTTTTGTTCCAGTTCTGAGATTTGACATTTCATATTAATAAATGGTGTTTGTGAGACAGTGGGCATTAATATCAGAGTGAGTAGGAGCTTTACTGACCCTGACATTTGATGAAGACCTCATCTACCTCATGAATCAGCTTGGTTACTGAAGACTTTGTGATGTGTTTATTTCTGAACAGTAACACAAGCCAAACAGATACATCAGTAAAGTGAAAGAAAGAAAACATATCAACAGGAGTCTGAACGGAAACCAAATACTGAAGAGAATAAAACCTTATCTCAGGATGCAGGAGTTGGCATTCCCTGCTGCCAACAGCTTTCACAAACCAAAGAAGAGAGAGAAATGTTTTATAAAAATTATAAAGAAGTTGGGAGACCCCCTTAGATAACTATCCACCTACATGTAGCTGTCACTGAAAAACCAAACAGCAGGAATAAAAACCAATAAATGCCTATTCTTCAGTATGGCCAAGTGTCAGCCATGGGGCTCCAGTGAAATGAACGTGGTCTGTCTTGTGTAAATATATGTATTAATCGCTTGGAGCTGCACTATCAAAGAAAACCAGCTGAACAACAGAACAACAAAACAAAGAAGCTCTGAGGCCTTCCACTGCCTACAGCAATACAGAGTTGAAGATGAATACTCTGCTCATTTCCATTCCGAACTAAACTCCATCTTCAATGCCATCAATATCATCAGTGTCATTACTGCAACTGCTGCGTGAGTTTGATGCAATAACTATTAATTAGACCATTTTGCCCTCCTTCAACAACAGCCCTAGTGCTTCAGTTCCTAATGGAGTTTATCTTCTTGTATTTTGATTTTGCTCAGAGCAGCCTTTCTGAATTCTAAGTTACTGTAAGGTAATTGAAAGTACAGCAAAGGTTATAGAATACCCTTCATACTTTACCAGCTCATCTGCTTCACAACATTACACATCGGCCGCATAAACAGCCAACTCAATAATGAAGAATGCTGACATAAAAAATAGCACCCTACAATCACACACTCTAAGTCTTTTCACTCCTCCCTTGGTGGTCAGCAAGGTGAACAGAACTGGGAACGTCAGATCAAAGCGAGAGAGTGCAAACCAGTTAAAACTCTTCACTTTCAGAGGCAAGAACTATTCATCCTTAAAACATCATTAGCTGTTCCATTTGTCTTACATCACGATGGTTGCCCTGTATACCTCTGATACTTTTGGATTAGTCTAATCTAATAGTTTCTTTTCTCAGCCTATAAGTATATTTAGCATGTTAGCTAACTTGCTGCTTCAAGCCTTTCCATTGGTACACGAAACAGCCGTAAGTTAATTTACATTGTAGGAGTGCAGGTTGCTGCATCATCACTCTGTGCAGGGAATGATGCACATCTGCCTGTACTGACATTGCTGTGGCTCCTGCCTCCTTTAGTTATTGAGTAGAGATAGGACAAGGAATACAGTTCTGTCTTTTCTTATCGAGCTCTGTCTCATCTGCTCCTTTGTGTTTTCACAGTCCCCATCACAAACAGAGCTGAGCTGCTCTGCTTCAGCAAAATGAAAAAAGAAAGACTCAGGGTATCTTCTGAAAACCCAGCTCCTTCGGTCTGTTGCAAGAACTAGCCACAAAAAAGGTTGCAAAGATTTCCTGATATTCCCACCAACGTTCAGCTCCCTTTTCCTAATCTGTGGAGATGGCACTTGTCCACTAATTCATGAACATGTAAACTGATGTTTGCCTGTAATTTTGGAAGGGGACAATGGGTTTTATTGATCATTGCTATTGTAATCCTTGCTGCTAGTGTGGGTGAGTTTCTGCTTCCTCACTCAAATTATCTAAAGTTTAAGAGCTAACCTATCAAGCAAGGGAGTTTTAATGTGTATACTCATGTATGTATACATATATATATACACACATTAGTGTGTATGTTCGAATCAGCTTTTCTATGAAATTGCTCTGCTTCCTGCCTCTGTATTGGGGTATATTTTGAAGGAAAGCACATTCTGGTCAAATTTCATTTCAGAAATTAGGGAGATATGTGGGTTTGGGGTTTTTTTAATGGAAAGGAAAGTTAGATGGAACCCAAGTTTTTGATACTGCAAAATGCTATGCCTCATATTTGGTTCCAGTTTCTGCTTTTCAGGTGTATCATAACCAGTAAGCCAACATATAACTAGATAGCGTGCATCTGATCCAGCAGCTTCTATGCAAGCAAGACCCTCATTGACTCCCACTGACTTAAGGGAAGCTTCTTATTGCTACTGATGATGAGTTTGAGTTCCTACAAGTGTGAAGCTTTAGGTCCAAATGTGCTGAGAGGCTTAAAAATATCCATGAACAGAACTACTTATAATCAGTGTTGCTGAAATGTCAGAGAAGTAACTCAAAAGTGTCATGATGCAGTTTCCTTATCACTGATGTTATCTGTGAAATGGAAGAGAACTACAGGGGCTTTCATAATCTTTTTATAACGTCATTATGGCCTCATCCCTTTAGAACACTTGATACTCCTGGCTCCCAGGAGTGCAACACGAATGAAGTGAGCACATAGGATATTTGGCAGTATCACACACTTGCAGTCCTGAAATCTTTGATTTTGAGGTTCAATGCAAGTTTTGCCCGAGTCATTTGTGAGGTAGATGCTAGGAAGGAGGCTTGAGGATTTAGCCCTATATGTCTCTTTTGTTTGGACTCATAGGTATTTAAAACTCTATTATTGTTTTAGTAAAGCTATGTAAGAATTTGCTGAAAACTCAATCTCCCTTGATTCTTAATGTCTACAGGATATTCCTTATGATAAATATTAATAATTTGCAAGGACATGGATGAATGCATTTTTATAATTATCAAAGAACAGACATACTGATTTAGTGTTTAAAATTAATTATAGTAGGGAAACTAGCATTCCATAAGGGAATTACATTAACTCATCAGAAATTACATTAACTCATCAGAGTGAGTTCATTTTGCCTTTCAATTTACCTTTGCTAAACTTTATTTACTGATTTTGTGTTTAACTTCTAAGCACTTAGTGAAATCTCAATTTTTGTAACTAGAGGGCTTTATTCCTAAATGTTTGAATTGATGTGTATTTAATTTACATCACCATATATTTAAACCTGTTGCAAGTCCATAAATACAAATAACTTAAGAGGAGAATAAGGGTAATGAATTTTCAAAAAGTTCCTTCAGTTGCAACATTCTTTCTGGTGTGAGAATGGAAAATTACTATTTAAGGACTTTAGATTGGTTTTCTCTCTCTAGATACCTCAGTTTACCGTGTTACTGAAAGGCAAGGGTTACCAAGAACTAGCAGCAGTTAGACATTGCTGATTTTAGAGCTAACTAAATGTCCCATCTCCTTCTCTGGTTGTCCTCTGTCCTACCATAAAGATCATATTCCACCCAAGAAATGTATTTCCTTGGCCATGCAGTGTTATCTGCAATCTTTTTCATAGTGGGAATGATGATCTGATTACACTTAATTGCAGAAGCCTGTGATAAATTGGAACCAGCTGTTTAGTTAGTTTCATCAGGTACCTCTCAACATTTCACCTGTACTTTGCTGATTTCTCTGTTGCCATAGGGACTAATTCTAGCTTCCCAAATCTGTAGCATTGAGGCTGGTGTGGAGGTTACAGGTTACAGCTCTAAGTGAGTTGGCATTGGAAGGATCTTTGCCCACACCTCTCTGGAAGGAGCTCTAAGCTCATCTGGTGCATGAGAGAACAGTAACAAAAACTAGGGATGGGAAAGACTCAAATAAGGGTTGATGTGTACTGGAGAGCACCAGTGTGGGAGGATGTTCTCTCAGCATTATTAATGTGAACATAATGCAGGAAAGCAGTACAAGAAAAGTCTAAAATATCATAGGAGAGGGTTCTGACATTTGACGTGAGGGAAGCAGGAAGCCAGGAAATGGAGGAAGAGCTTGTACCACAGTTGCTCACATGATGCCTGGTTTGACTGAAAGTATTTAATTTCTGTTTGTAGAGGGAAAGGCTTATTCATTCTAATACTGCTGGCATACTTCTGTCTGACTCTTTCAGAACACTGAGGAAAAGTAATAAAGAAATTGTATAGCCTTTTGAGAATTCGTAAGGATTTTCCCTTTTTCTTCAGGGTGATATGCTTTACTGCAAGGGGAGGAGACACTTCTTCCTCACATCACCCCAGTGATCACAGCATGGGAGAACAGTCCATAATGCTTCTAAAGAATTCTTCCTTCATAAAATCATGTGAAAATCCAAGCCTGGAGTAAAGTATTTTTTCATTTGAAGCCCCACTGTACCCCATGCAGGCCACTGTGAAGGTCCTCAGACTTGTGAGTTTTCAGTTTAATGAGTAGCAAGGGACTCACAGCGGTTCCATAGCTATCATCACTTCAGCTCCAAAATCTTTGGCTGAATCCTAATTCACTGTGTATCTGGGAAGTTGTTTAGGAACTGTAGCTCCCTGCAGAATCTATTTTAGAGTCTCCAAAGGGTTACTAATGTATAACAAAATGGGACATCATTTTAAGGGCAGTTCTGCAAATACAAGCTCTCATCTCTAATGCATTCTATTTTAGAGTCTCCACCCAATCTCTGTAGCCTTTTAAAGATTGGTTTGCTTCCATTAGCAAAAATAGCACTGAAAGTGGGCACCCTTGACTAGTCTCCCTCGAAAGTCAAAATTGAGATAGTATTGTGACATTAGTATGCATCCTTGCTCAGAACAGTGTAACTGATGCAATACATTTACAGCAAATTTTAAAATTTCCATCGTAGTAAAGAGAAACTGCCATTCAATCCAGTGAAATGCTTTCTCAGCGTCAAAAGATGCTATTACCACAGGACTGGCATCATTTTTCATCTTAAAGAGGATATTAAATAAGCACAGCAAATTTGTGCAGGTGAGCCTACTGTATCAAACATAAAATAAAACCACGCATTGTTCAGGATGAATTATTTTAATGCTTATACTTTGAGTCAATTGGCCAATAACTTTGCCAATTTGTTAATACCTGCATTTAGGAATAAAATGGATCTATGTAACTCATATTCCTATATGTTTTAGTCTGTTTCAATGTTGCCACAATCAGCACCCTGCAGCCTGTGAAGTATCTGCTGGTCAGCACCTGGTTTGCATAATCTAGTGTTACAAAGATGCAAAACCAGCCAAGATCAGCTTGCAAAAAAAAGATGTTCCCTTTTTGAAATGTGACAGCTAACCTTGTCTAATGATTACAAGATTTATGAACAATTCAATAGCAATAGACTAGAAAAGTGAAAGGTCAGCCCCCTTGTACACAAAGACTAAGCAGCTTTGGGTGAGATGAAAGATAAGACAAAGATCCAGCTTAGATCTAGAGATGTATTTTCAAGACAGCACAGCATGCTGAGAAGTAACATCCTTATACAGAAATATTTAGATTTGGGTTTAGGAATATACTTTAATCACCCAGATTTGAATACATAGTCTCCCTCTTCATGGATCTTGAGCTCCAAGCAGGGTGAGGCAGAGATGTTATTACCCTTTATACCACCTGTTTATTAAGATTTAGAAATTATATTTCCCTTATATTTGGTATGGTCAGAGAGCAGAGGTTGCATACCATGCTTTGTCTGTGTACTGTCGTCTACTCCTTTGCTAAATCCTCATTAGCTGGCTTGAAATGTCAGCAGCCCAGGGCAGCCTTTAGGCCCCAAAGCTTTCTTTTCTCTTTGTGCGAGTGAAACTGTGCAGATCAGACTTAATACTTTTCTTAATATCTCTTTTGACTTCTTGACTGTGTGACGATGTCTAAGACCTTGTTTATCCCTGACATACCCTTCAAAGTGCTTCCCACCCTGTACTGGATCCATATTTGCTGCATATACTCTTTCTGCCCCACTCTAATCCTTTCCCCTTCCTCTCTCACCTTCAAATACGTAAAGCTGTGAATAGGGCATGTTAGTTAATAATACCCAGACTGTGAGACTAAAACTTACAGTGCTGCATTTCTAATTAATCAAAAAGACATGCTGTAATAATATAGCTACAGATAAGTAGCTGTGCTAGCAATCACTCACTCAGTGCTCTGTTGAAAAGTGACTTGCCAAGCAGACCCATCGTTAACCAGTTACATCATGAAGCTCTGCATGGATTGGGTAAGTACATGGTGGAGGATGTGGTAGAAAAGAGTAGGCAGGGAGGACCTAGTCCAGCTACTCAATGACTGGACAAGGGACAGCAGAAAGAAAAACAGAAAGAGAGAAGGAGGGAGGAAGGGAGGTGCAGGTGGTTCTAATTGAAGATGAGGGTGGGGGGATTTGAGAAAGGTTTGTGTCAGGTGTTAGTTGCAGGTATAATGTGTTGGGACAATCAGTACTGGGTAATTTGAAAGTATTGTAGTAATGATGGGCTCCTGGACATTTCTGGTTCAGCTCTGCATAGTTTCTTGTAGGTCCTTGTGCCTTGCTGGCTGGAGAGGTGATGCAAAGCAAAAAGGGCTGAGCAAAGTCCCTGCAGAAGCTGAGAAGAGGAAACTGAAAACCAGAGTTGGACCATATCTCTAGCACATATGCTAATAGAGGCTGGCCCAATTTCTCATGAAATGAGCCTGTGCATAGTCTATCTTTGCCTTTTGGGTAAGAGTGAAGAAAACACATTTTTTTCCAATGACCCATTAGTCTCCAATGTGTCTCATCAGCTTCTGATAACTGCTGATAGTAACTCAGGAGAGACGGTGAAGTTTTGTAACTTAGGATAGCTAGAAATGTGCAGAATCAGAGAGTCAAGTCATGTTCCAAGCCAGCATTTGTATGAGGTCACTTTCCACCCAATTCTGTTTGAAACTTTTTTAACCGAGATGGGAGATGTTGCTACCGCAGCAATCTTCAACTGGTGCTGAAAAATAAGAACTCTTGGTTTTGAGAAGTCAGGAAGGTTCATATTTCCAAAAGAGGCTTCTAATTTTCAATGCCCAACTTTAGGTTTTGTGGGTTTCAATACCCAAGGTACTAAATATTCATAGCTATGAGGTAACAGCTGGAGTTGAGTGAGCAGCATTCCTTACCTTCACCACACAACTATCTTCTGTAAATAGGCATGAAGCCACATGGATCTTGTGAGGACTAGTTAGTGTGTAGACAATGCTTGAAGATGAATAGTGCTTAGAATAAAAATTTTAGAGGATCCTAAAGAAATGGAAAAAGTCAGTAGTTTCTTTGATTAAAATGATAGAGCCAGCTACACAAACGAGACTGGCAGGTAATTTGTTCTCTCCTCACTTAGGAAGAAAGTCAACACTGTCCACACTTGCTCACCAGCAGGATATTGAATTATATATAAAAAAAATCTCCACAATCACTGACTGAGCAAACATTGAGCAACTATTACATTATTTTATACTAATGCATCATGCCCATTTTTTTCACTTCTCTGGTAAGCTTTTGTCCATCTTTACTATTTGCAAGTTCTTGAACCACAACCCACAGTGCTTCAACCTAGCAGACTGCTAGTGAGTCAGAGCTGATGTGCAGATGGACCTGAGCTCTTCTGCACAGGCTCCAAGCTGGGCGATGTGAGCCAGCTTTATCCCAGAAGGCTTTAGTCACAGTAATGCAGTTCTGTGCCTGAGTTAATGTGCCAGTATAGACACGCTTTCGGATTCCAAGCTCCACATTTTCCAGACTGATATTGCTTAGAAGCAGAGAAGCTCTCATTTATCAATGGACAGAAACTGAACCTGCCAAAATGGAGTAACCATTGTTGGAGAGTGATTCGGGATTGTGACAGAGATGAAGCAGTAGGAGACTGAGCAGAGGAAACTGATACAATGAGCAAGAACAGCTTGTGTCACGTTACCACCTGTTCCTTTGACATCTGAATTTATGGTCTAAACCATAAATGGCCTAAGGCCTCATTTATTTGAACTTGGGACAGAAACAGCACATGCCCTACAGAGCTTAGTTTCACATTTCAAGTACTGATCATAAGAAAAAATGAACGAACCTTACAGAATTCAAGAGCTTTTGGTAACAAATAAAATTAGATACTTACCATACAAACAAAAACTATTGTAGAGTAAGAAGGCATCGAAATAATCCCCTCTAAACTGAAATAAATCATAAACAAAATGGAAAAAAAAAGCAATTAGATAAATATGAGTGTTTGAGTAGAATGCTTTGGTTTCTGGAGAAATTCAGCAAAACAAAAGGCCAAATGCAATTCCCACCAAAGAAATCATCAGAAGGCAGTAAAAGTACTGCGGCAAAACTCGAGTCGGTATGTTCCTGGCACTGTAGTTTATGGGAGAGAATAGATATATAATCATCACCTTGAATAAAATATTTACTGTGATTGGGAAAAGTACAGGATTTTTTAAAGTTCTGTCAGTTGAATCAAAAGCGTAAGGCAGGTGGTGGTGGCAAAGGCTAGGGAACGTGGTAACAAGTATTAATAGCAGTTCAAAGAAAGGAGGGTACAGCTGCTGCAGGAAATGTTGGATCCAGCTCTGCAGCTGAGCTGAACTTGGTCCTCTGCCCTGAAGTGTAAGAAAGAAAAATGAGTGTATATAGCCATGGATTTGCTCTAATCCATGATCTGAGGATGCCGGTAGACACCCAAGATCTCTCTCCTGTATGAAACAAAGACAACTTGTTTTCTGTATTTGTTTAAGAGTGACAAATATCAATAATATGGCAGATATGTTTAAACAAGGACGCAGCACATCACAAAGGAAGACAATACATCTGTTTTAGCAGCTGGTTTGAAGCATTCAGTTAGGTATCTATTGCAGCGAAGAAGCTCTCCCACTGTTTCAGGCTAGTTCCTACAACACTTACTCATCCTCACTAGAGGAGTTGTCTAGGGTGGTTTGCAGTACCAGATTTGGACATTATTCTGTACTCTCATGTAGGTCCAGATTGCATGTTCAATTGCAGTTAACTAAGCAAGCTACATAAATGTGTTCACTATCTCCATACCTTTAAAATGACTGCACCCTGGGCCCATGATCTCTGATATCTCCTAGTAGAAATCTATCCCCATCTGCATCTGCAAATGGCTAGAACCAACACTATCTTTAAGAGGCAGCTCACTGGAATGCAGAGACCCTCCTTCAGTTCCTGTCAACTTCCCTGGGAAATGAGAGTACTCAGGACCTCTCAGCAGTAAGCTCAAATCCCTAAGACTTCATTTAGGTAACTGTCTGGAGTATGCTGGGTAAATTGAAGAAATTCATACATAACAAAGGCGGCCACTACATAATTTCAGAAGCACACGGGACACGAGCATGAAATTGCTGAGCTATGACAGGAGTCACTGGCAGCTATTCTCACACTGTACATTAACTGATTTATTGCTCTGAATTTTCATATATGCTTATATAGTGATATACTATGTGAATAGCAAAGATGGTTTCTATAAACCTGTAGATAAGAACAGTACCTATTATCAAAATAAGATATATATAGCTTGGTCACTGAAGGACTTTACTTGATTCTTTACTTGATTCCTTTACTTGAAAAGGACTTACTGTGCCTTTTCAGTTTGATGGTAATGGATCCCCTTGTTGCCATAGTTGTTCAGCCTGTCATCATAAGTGATGTTTGTGTTTGTGTTAGTAATAGCAGGAGAGTTTTCTATCGACTCTCTAATAATACATAAAGAACTGCAAACCAATCCATAATGAGCACTTATCCTTCTTTGCTTCCTTCTTTGCTCTAATGCTTCATGTCTGATATTTGCTTGGTAATTTTTTAAAAAGTTTAGAAATTCTGTTCCATTTAACACTTTGACTTCCTGTTGGTGTAGTTTTTCTCTGCAAAGGAACAGACATATGTACACTGAAAGCTGAGCCATTCAGGATCCTGTTGAGATCTCTCATATTACAGCAAAGGTATCCCCAGAATATTCAAATGTATCATCTCTTACCAAATTATAGTAATTATGTCCTCAGTTGCTTTAGTCCATATGTTAAATCTGCGCTCTGTTTATAGAGATTATATGTCTTCCTTCTTTTGTTTTGGTGGTGGAAGGTAAAACAAAAGGCCATGAAGAATAGTTTCTGGTCATGCTTGTTGGCTTCCACAAGTGGTACTGGGTACCCTCTATCTGCAACCTCCTGTGCTAATTTCTTAACCTTCAAAGTTTCTGACTTTAGATGTGGAATTTTGAGTATGCTGTATATTCCAGGATGTGCCTTGTTTAACTTTCCCCCCAAAAAAAGTGATTAGAATGAAGCACAGCATTTCACATGTGGTCCTAAAGCAGATGAATCCATTCAGCTGAGCTAGACAGATTGTTTCTGAAACATCCAATACCTTTATTTATGCTTCCTAGATTGGGGAGAAAACGAAGAAATAAGAAAAGAAAAAACCAGCAGATTCAGCAGATCTTATCTCACTATTTTCCCCCTTCTGTTTTCATTTGCACTTCTATTTCCATGCAATATTTCATTTTTTATGCATCTATCACTGTTTGCTTCTGTCAGAAGTTCAAAGGCAGCCTGCTTTCATAAAGGAGAGACAGTATTGACTGATCTATAATATTGTTTCTACCTTTTTTGACCAATCCTCAATGCATATTTCCAGTTTCGAAAAGCATTTCATGAATCACTGGGCAGTTTGAAAAATCTATAGTGTAAGCTCATTGCTGGCTGCTGAATGTTTTCCATTGGTTGTGTTTGTGATGCAAAAATGCAGCCCTTTCTCTCAGGAAAAAGAAGTTAACATTTCATATATACATAAATAATAAAACAGCACGTGGAGGTGATATCAGTGTGATGTATTTCATTTCCTATATACCTTTGACTGCCCCTCTGTCCATTAATCCACACAAACTTTCATCATATTCCAACCTCCTTAGCACCTTCAGTCCCATTTTCCTAGCTAGTCAGTCAAAAAATGCTTACTTCTCCCTGCTGAAATGTGGCACTCCCAGCCGTCCTCCCAAATGTCACTGGCTAGAGGCCCAGGACAAGCAATATTCTGTTCTACGCTAGTGATCATGGTTTAAGCTCGTACCTCATGAGGCTGCAGGGCTAGAAGTGGGAGCTTTATACTTGATAGTGAGCTCCTTGCCCCAGCAAGTGAGAGATAAAAGATGTATAGGAGTTAATTTCAGTGGGGCCAGGATTTTACTCTTGAGGAGACAGATCCAAGGCTTCAGAGACTGCAGAATATAATGGAAATGACAAAATGATGCAACCTTAACAGGAATCACTTTTAGATTATATTTTCAACAAATATTTTCTCATGCTTAGCCATGTATAGAATCTTAGTAACTCAGATTCTTCATTTCAAAGGCATAAGGATATCAAAGTGGTCCTGATACAATTAACCTCCCCCCTCCAATCTATTTTAAGCACTTCTATCACCAATATTTTCTGAAAAACATCTTCATACACATAGCGTGATGGGAATGTATTTAAGTGCTTTCAGCACTCCTGCAGAGTAACATGCAGAAATCACCTAGAGTTTAACTACTTATATCACATCAGATCCCTTTTCTTCTCACTCTTTTGTGAAGGGTAGTAGATAAACAAAAACTTCACGTTCTTACTCTCTTTAAAACTGGGCACAGATCTAAATCAGTTCTCTAAAATATTCGCTTTTTTGCAGCAAAGGAGCCACACTGCCATCAATGAGTCACAAAATAATTAAACATTTAAGGCTGTGTGGGCTTTCATTCTGAGGAGGTAACAGGGCTGAAGAGTAGCTGCAGCTTCTAGTTTGGAGGCATTCTGTGTACTGACTGCACCCACAAACACCCTACCTCTGGTTATGGTGGAGAGAGGGATAGCAAGGTGTAGAGCAAGGTTTGCTGGAGTCATGCAGGTAGTAACCAGTGTGCTCAGGGAAAACCTCCTGGCAAACAACGTCTGGGTCATCAGCAGAAATACTAGCCATTGCCCTCATCCTAACTTGCACTAAATATTTTGGCTAGCAGTTGCTGCGATGCACTGGCATAGATGAACAGGAAGAGGCTCCTCCACTCAAGTACGTATTCCAGGCCAATCATAATGTGGAAAGTATGTTTATAATTGTTCATTATATTAAGGTGTAGATTATGCTATGTTGTCTCTATATGAACTTCATGAGAAATCAACCATAGTTTGAAAGGATGTTTTATATCTATACAAGGAAATCTCTGAAAGACAACCTGGGCTAAAGTGCATGACAAAAATATAGTTATTTCATTCATCCAGACAGCTCAAAGAAAGTTGCTGTTTGAGCAATTTTATTCAGGAATCAATGAAAGAGCTCTGTCACTCTAAGTCCATTGTCAGTTTTGAGAAGTTTGTCTCTATCTGCATCACTACTTCTTACATGGATTTCTCACTCTACATGGATTTTTATTTTGCCATTTGCGTCTTAGGCCCTCCTGAAGCTGCCACAAGCAGATTTTTATTTCATGTGACTGTTTTGGCAGCCTGTAGCTACCAGAAAGGTGAAAGTGAAAAGGGTAGATTGGAAGAGGGGACAACAGAGTCCCTTCCATGCAGATGGAAAGCTCTCCTCAATCAGACTTTGTTGAAAAACTGACTATGGCTCTGCCACTTTTTCTCCTGGGCTAGGGAAAGCAGCTGTTTATGTTTTAATCTGTCTTTACCCCTAGCTCTAAGGAGGAATAGAAATGCATGGACAGTTCAGTATCCCTTGCGTATTGAAAATAAATTGGTTGAAGCAGGAAGTCAGATGGACTTTAAGATGTTCTCTGTATTGTTTACAAGTTGCTTAAATGCTTATGAGTTCAGCCTATGCTCTTCTCTTTGCAAGTCTAACTATTGGGTATACAGATGCATATCTACAAGTATGTAGATTCCAATAGTGTTAAAAAACAAACCTCCAGATAGCTAGAACTATTAATTCATAGGAATTTAAAATTAAATTATATAGCTGGGCTGTTTCCAGATGATTTCTACAGTTCTCATGCTTACACAGAAAAACCTCCATAGGATTTACATTACACTACTGTATTGGTTTCAGTGAGCATTTGCCTGCCAAGAATACTGTCTATGACCATCATGGCAATCTAATTAAATATTTGACGAGCAGAAAGCTGGACATTATTCAAGTCAAGCTCAGCATTAAATTAGAAAATTTAGTTTGTTTCCTTTATCAGTAGATTTTTAAATCAGCCTATTCTACCAAAACCCGTAAGTTTAATCAATTTGGTCAGACATACTGTGTAACAGATGTCTAACATACAGCCATGAGCCTATATCATAAAAATGATGCTTCAGTTTGGCATGGCAAAATATATTAGAAAGGCTTAGAAAGGTCAGTCACCAGCAACCTGCTTGCTGATAGTTGAGAAACAGCACTGTAAAATGCATGAGCTGCCTTTTGTAGTCTCTTGCAGGAAGCCTTGGAGAGCCACAGATAATTTGCTTTCAATGATTCATCAAGTTGGCCCTTTGTTTCACTAATTTGAGTGTCAAGTGCAACCACATAATAAAGAATTACCCAGACCTGATAAGATTCTTCTCATATTGCTTCGTTTGTCTTAACAACTGGTACTATTGAAACCAAACCCACAAACTGAATAAATAGCAAGCATGCGTGCAATATGGCATTCTCCTTTGAAATGATAAAGCATGTTTACTGCGCTCTCCGCTGATGTACCATACATTCTTGTTTCTTTTTACTTTCTTAAAAGGCACTAAATGCTGCATGCTGTGCCAATGCTAGAGATGGCATTTGTTTCACTGTTAGTCCTCCAATGAATTAGTAAAGATAAAAAATGGATTTCAATGACAATTCCAGCCTTGAGAAAGCTGCTATTGTGACCATGGTTGAGTTAGCCTGCTGATCGTTTTCTCCTTAATGTAATCTTTAATGTTATATAGCTATAGGTTAGATGTGAAGCCATATATTAGAACTATTATTTCCATGAGTAATTTCAAGAGAAATATCTTCATGATTAGGAGATAGATTTTTTAAAAAAAATGCTATGCTGTCAGTTTAATAACTTTGTAAGATATCAACCTTAAAATGGCTTGTTTTGAAGGGGCACATTTATAAACGTGGAATTCCCAGAGCAAGAAATCTATGTAAATTGAGATCTGTTGATAAAGTTTTCACAACTGAACTGTACACCATTAGCACAAAAAAATAAATAATAATAAAAAAAACTTTAGGAGGCTGCTTATGAAAGGGGAGTGGGAAAATGTTCTTCTTCAGAAACCAAAAAGATGGCATGGGGAGCAAGCCTGTAAGATTTACTTTAAAAAGTGAAGAAAGCTTCTGTCAAAAGGTTTTGAAACTGGTTTTTAGGGCTTGGGAAAGAGAGGGTGTTGTTAGCTCCGCACAAGGAGTTGAGAGCGTCGATTTTTTTACTAACGTGAATTGAAAGTATTGCCTGAACGCTGCCAGCTTCAGGAAACCCAGCCAGCGGCGGGAGAACGACGGATTTTCCGCTAGGAAAAAACACCAGTACTGTAACGTGAGGGTCGTGCCCCGGTGCTACAAGCAGGACAGAAGCCTGGGTCGAGGGAGGGAGCCCCTGCCCCTGCCCGCCCGGTGCCCGCCGGGGGCGCGGTGCCCGCCCCGGCGATTCCCGCTGCCCCCCCGCGCCGCCGAGGCGCGGGCTCGCCGGCGGAGCGGCGCGACTGGGGGGGAGGCAGAAGTTTAACTTCCACCTGCCCTGAAGCCGCCGCTGCGCCGGCAGGAGGAGGCGGAGGCGGAGGCGGAGGCAGGCGGGGCAGCCGAGGACCCGGCTCTGGCAGGCTCCGAGGGTCCGGCCGGGTGTAATTCCCCCCTAATCCCCGCCACGGCGGCGCTTCCCTGGCCGAGCCATGTCTGCGGCTTCCCCGCCATGCCGAGCCTAGCGGGGAGCGGGAGGACTGGCGGCCGGGAGGCGCACAAAATGAAGACCCTGATGGTAAGTGCATTGTTGGCACTGCTCATCCCGGCTCCGGCGGCGGGGAGGAGAGGAGCGGCGCGGAGCGGAGCGGGGCTGCCCCGGGCAGCCTGCACACGCTCCAGCCTTCCCCGGGCTGCATCCCCGCGGCTCTTGGGGATTGCGCGAAGGCGAACAAAACGCCGGCGGCGGCGGCGAAGAACTTTCCGCCTGCTTTCTTTTATTCGTGTTGCTCGTGGTTTGGGGGTTTTGTGTGTGTGCGTTTTAAGGAGCGTATAGAAAGCCGATCTGCTTAGAGGACGAGGCTGAGGTAGCTGTGCGGGGGGGGAGCGCTACATCCCCAACACTCGTTAAAATGCACGAAGGAGATGCCCAAAGGGGGACGGCTGCATGGGAATGAGAGGCGCGGGGGAGCCGGGCACACAGAGGGGAGAAGAGGCAAGGAGAAGGGCAAGGGAGAAGAAGCCAGGGGAGAGAGCGGGAGGCAGGGGAGCGGGCCGGCGAGGGGCCAGGAGGAGGAAGGCGGGGGTTCCCCAATTCTCTCCTCGCACTTTTGCCGGGTCTCTGGCGGCGTGAAACTTGCGGGCGCGGCGAGTGCGCCGGCGGGGAGCGGTGCGCCCCGCTGGGCCCCGCGGCGGGGGGAGCCCGCTGCCCCGCGGCGCTGAGCCGCCTCTCTCTCTGCCCCCCGCAGCGCCACGGGCTGGCCGTCTGCTTGGCGCTCACCACCATGTGCACCAGCTTGTTGCTCATGTACGGCGGTATCGGCGGCGGCGGGGGCCACCCGGAGCCGCGGCGGCGGCAGCAGCAGGTGGCGGCGGTGCCCAGCCGCCCGCCGGGACGCGGCCAGCACCGCCCGGCGCTCCCCGTTGGGGCCGGCCTCCTGGAGGGCTACATCAGCGTCCTGGAGCACAAGGTGAGCCTCCGGCCGCGGGGCCGCCCCTCTCGCCCGGCCCTCGGGTCAGCCGGGGACCCCGCGCTTCCCGTCCTCCCAAGGGGGCACCTGACCCCGTACCCGCAAAGCTCTCCTTCCTGCCCTCCCTGCGGCGGCGGGTCCACCCCCGGCGGGATGGGTGCCCTGGTGCCTCAGTGTCCGGGCCGGCTTCGCTGCCGTAGTGCCTGGCCCTGGGTGCATGGATTAACGGGACCCGGTGTCCAGCCTGCGGTTAGGCCTGTGTGGAGTGTTGGTTTTCTCTTTCCTTGCCCAGTAGAAGATGGAGGGTGAAGCGTTTTGTTTCTGATGCTGGGTGCTAGAGGTACGCTACAAATGGATGTTTATGACGGTATTAGGAAGGGTTAAAGAAGGAAGTTTAGTTACTGGAAGGGAAAGTCAATAGGTAGGTGTTTATTCTTAGCTCATTTTGTCTTGGGAAACGGAAGAGAACTGTATCTCCTGCACAAATGACCTTTTCATTCTCCTCCTGGGAAGCAGAAGTTGTCAACCATAGTCTCTATTCTAGAAATTGGGGGCATCTCTTTAATGGTGAACAAAATTATGTCCCTCCCCTTGACACAGGAATTACCACGCTGGATTGTCAGACTGTAATACCCGTTTACCAGAGATAGGCAGACTAAGCTTTGATATCTCACAAGACAGACGTAATGACATAAAGTGAGCAAGGTGGCACATCCGTGCTGAAGAGATACTCGAGCTTCAGTAATTTTCTCAGAAGGCAGATTCCTCTACTTCTTGTGCAGCATTCAGTTTGTTGCATTTACCTGGAAGCTCCAAGGCCCTCTCTTCCAAAACCCTAGATAATGTTTAGTACACACACTTCTTTTTACAGTAAAAATTTACTGTAAAAAATAAGCAAGGGAAGTGAGGATTCTTAACTTTCTCATATTTTCACATCCAGACTGACATCTTTCTGAAAGATATGTTGTCAAACAAGTTACTGAGCTCAGTTTAGAGGTACTGTGTGAAGATTAGTGACTTTGATATACAGAGATTTTTATTGTTCCTTCTGGCTTCACTTTCTATGCAAGAGTTATCTGTAGGGCTCTTAACACAGAAAAATAGCTCATGATCGTCCCTTGTAGGCTTTATTTGCTTTCTTACATGGTTCTCCTGGAAATTCTCAAATGTAATGTCTGTATTGAAAAAGCAAGTTTGGCCATGGGGCTCCCATGTGTGTGAGGTGTTCTCTTGTAATTCTTTTGTTCTTCTTGAACATGACTGTAGTGATGAGGTGTAGATATATATGCACACAATTTTTGTAAGCAATAATAATTGAAAAGGTATCTATGGGTTTTTGGGGTGTATATGTGAGTAGCCTTCTGACACTGGTAACCCCTTACATTGATTTCTCCTGACTCCCAAACACCCCTCATTAATAGAACGTACTTAAAATCACTATTCTGTGTTTATTATTTTCCAGTGTAATTTTAGTGTTTCCCAGTGTTTTGGAGAAAGCTGATCCTCTGGCTTTTTAATATATTGTAATATGGCCCAAAACCCACAGATACTCCATTTCTGAATTTCATTTCACATAGCTCATGCCTCACAGTAATAATCTGCTGAAGCTTTAATAACTTTTCCACATAACTTCTGGGGGTCAAAAAGAAGATTGTGCAGTCCCTGCTGTGTTCCCAGCTTGCTTTGTCTTATTTTAATGCACATGAGATCATGCAGAGAGCTGTGCCACTGTGGTATACAATACAGAGCAGTGAGGACACAGTATTACCATAAGGAGATGATGGGGGAGAGAAGGGCTCAGATTTGACTCTTAATAGTATATTTGTTTTAGTATTTTAACAGACCCATATATTTAACATGGATTTACAATCTCAGAATACATAGGTTTCCTGCAGAATAAAAAATGGAGAGTGCCAAAGATTGCAGGCATTAATAGCTTGAAAAAAGAAGGGTGCAGGATCCATGATGATGAGAATATGGAGTGAGATTGCAAGAACTGAGAAATGGTGAAAAATTTTCAGAGAACATGTTTTTTGGGTGGGACACTGGAGACTGCAGAGAAGACAGCTTGAACAGCAAGCAGCATAAAAGTCCAGCCCAAAGTGAGAGAAAATGAAGGAATCAGGGAGGTTTAAGGTTAGAGCCGCAAGAAGAAAGCAAGATAAAATTCTGTTGCTGTGAGAAGGACGTGATATTTGAAGAGGCAGGGAGGTCCGGAAGGAGATGAGAAGTACCTGTTGTATGAGGACAACAGGCTTGGAAAGGTAAGGGGGGAATGACTTCAGCAATGGTACATGTTATTTTGATGGCACAGAGGTGACAGTGTGGAATGATAATGGATGGTAGATTTTTCACAATACAGCTTCCTTAATTTTCCATATAGAATCTTGGGATTATCTATCAGGTTGAAAGACCTGAACCTGAATGACCATTATACAAAATTCATCCTTGGTATGTGTTCATGCATGAATGACAGTTAGCAGTAGACTAAATGTCCAGATCATTCAGATCTGGGAGCTGAAACATGTTATTAACTTTAGAAAGACTTTGTTTCTGGATCCCATAGTTCGCTTTAATGGGAAAACTTAGTTTCATGCTTGTGGTGTTGTACCCATTCTGATGCATTTAATGAGAATAAGTATGCACATATATGTAGAAGCTGTGGGAGAAGTACTAAAGTTATTATTAATCCATAATTACAATATGAATATTGACACATACAGAAGCTGTGTTATATGGCAGTATAGACATTTCTCTTCAGGGATGGAATTTAACAATTGTCCGTATTGTGAAATATCATGTATTCCAAATGTCTGTCACTACTAGCAGTACAGCTCATATAGTAGTGCTGGGTGATCATGTATGGAGACTACTTGCCAGAAAATCAAGCTACTTAGTAAAGTACCAATGATTTTAAAATATAGCTTACAATATTTTAATTACCAATTATTTTCCTCCTTTTATGTTCAGTAAGAATTGTAGTTCCTCATCCATCCTGTCAGGATAAGCAGGCAGTCTCTGAGCGTACAGCTAAAGTATGTAATATTCTTTTTACTGGATTGAAGAGTCTTTTTGCAGGAGTCTCGTCACTTGGTCAGATTTATGATGTTTCCTAGTGCTTTTTTTCCCTGAATCAAGCAGCAGAGATCAGAACCCATGTTCTTAGCATTAGCAGCCTTTTGCAGTTTAGCAGTGCAAACTTTGTTTTTGTTGAACCGAACTCTTAAAACAGGAGAATTCAGAAATGCAGTGGATTCAGAGATTGGTTCTTGGCATTTCACCTCTGCATGTCCCAGACCAACAGCAGTTGACAGTCATTGTTGATGGATGTTTGAAATGAATGAATGATATTTTTTTTTGTTCCTCATAGCCTCATGTTCATATTCTAAAACCTGTCACATTTGGAATAGAAAACATGGTTTGCTCATAGTTGCTATTTAGAGGTCAAGGACCGAAACGAAGCAGAGAAGTAGCAGCTACCCTTCTACTTTGAGGAGCTGTTGCTTCCTACTGCACATTGGCAGAGTGTAGTACTGCTTAGCTATTGCATCTGTTCCGCAATTAGAAAGGACAAGAGTCCCAGACTGTCAAACTAACATCTTTCATGAATTCTTTGAGTATAATCCTGAAATTAAAAAGGTTTTGTCACTGGCGTCGAGGGAAGCAGAATTATGCTCTTCCATGGGGAGGCGTGGGGATAAGACTTTCTGTTGATTTATCATAGTGCTAGCAAGAAATTACAATGCTAATATTTTTAAAGCAATTACTGCATACAAATAAGAGACTGTTAATGAAAGTAGGAAACCTAGCACTGTTCCAGAACTTGCAAGAAATAAATGTTTAACCATTATATTACTATTCTGAAATGAATGTGAGAACATGTTTCTGGATAGTTAAAAAGCTTTTTACCCAGTATTGACTCAACAGTTGGCACTGCGAATAAAATATGAGTTTGTCACATATGTAATTGAATAATATTTCAAGCCATCAGGGATTTTGTTTCTTAGAAAATTAAAAAAACATATCAAAATCAATCTTGCAGACAAAATGTATGATTTTTTAGAAACAAGTTTAAATACCTTGAGAGCATTGAGATCAACATGATAATTTAAGTCATCACAATGATTTCTTAACTTATGATACTGTAAATTATCATATGCAGAGAAATCTTCGTGATCCCTTTAAATTAATGCAGATCAGAGAATAGTGCAGTTAATGAAGTGTTTGAGGAAGAGTCATTCTGCAAATAGTGCTGTAGCTCCTTAATCTCTGAGACACAATAAATTGTTCTGGGATTAAACTATTTTTTTGAGGATAGTAAACTTTGTGCACATGAAATGGTGGTGGTGGTGGTGGGGGATATTGCCATGTTTTGTATTCTTTTTAATGAGTATTAGATAAAGAGAGTTTGGAATTTGAATTTTTACCTAAATAGTTAAACCATTGATGGTCTTGGGCTGAATAGTTTGTGGGGGATCACTAAACCAACCTTCATAACTAACGTATGTGGAGATGGGAAGGAATTAAATTATTTTGAGGGTTTTAGTGTCTTTCAGATGAATTTATCACAGAATCATAAGGTATCTTACAACAAACCAGCTTGTCTTGCCTGAGGTGGGATTGAGCCCACTGAGTTGAAGTAAACCGTGTACTATGATTTCGTGACATGTTCCTATTTGCCTCTGAAATTCTGACCTGCAAAGGAAGGAGCACAGACTTTATTATGCTGTTAAGTATTTGATGGAGCTTTTAATATGTGAGAGATCCACAAGGGGGAGACTTTATTCTAAAATAACCTTGTTGGGGGGACACTTCCATCTGTTGGAGATCCAGGCAAGATGAGAGTCCAAAAAGCCCCTTGTTGAGTGCTTTGTTGGTTTCTTGGATTTTTTTTTATTTTGAGGTACTGTAGTTACCTTTTACGCTGATAAGCTGTGGTTCGTCAAATCCCTCACACAGTTGACAGAGTTAAAAAAAAAAAAAATTTAGTACCATGACAGTCAGAGAATGTAAATGAATGTCCACATGCACAGCGCAGAGACAATTGTTTTACCAGATTTACCAAACATTTGAATAATTACTATCTTGTGCTTTATATTTTCTTGCTTTTGAGCTACTGCAGTAGTGTGCTTTTTCAGCCAAACAAATCATAGTACTGGATTCATTCATTTTGATGACCCTTGTCTAAAATTTTTAGCAGCTTCTATGTGCATTAGGTGATAATACCTAGTGTGCAATAAACAGTGCACAACAATGATAGGAAATGATGGTACATTTTCCTGTTTTCCAGGTTGCTTGGCACCTCTGCAAAGAACCAGTGGTCCTAGCTTGGCATTGTTGCTACATAGAATATCTTGAAATATATTCAAATGTTTACATAAAGGTATCAGTTAGCTGTGCAGTTTATGCATTTATTTTATGGAGAAGGCCATGTTCTGTAGTTGGACAATTTTTTAACAGAATTCTGACTCCAGTGTCTGCTTAAGAGAGAACACAAATGTTAGCTATCAAGATAATAAAAACAAGTTATATTTTATAGTTATCACTATTGCCTAATTCTTTCTAACATAAGTGCCGTTAAAGGTGAAATCTAACTAGTAGAGGTAGTGACTCCAGGCAGAGGTCAAGACCTGTTGCTTAAAAGAATTGTCTAAAAAGAGTACAGGTACCATTAAATATTCAGATATCCCTGAAAAATAAAAGATGTTTGGTATGCATCTAATACATGGTGTTATTACATTTATTCATGTAAGGTGACGCATAAAAACCTGCCCAACCACAAACTAGCTGTGTTCTGATCATTTTCTGGTTATTGAGAAAATAAAGGAGAGTAAATCATCATCATTATACTGAAAACAGAGAAAGTATTGGAGTTTATACCAGGTGAAGATCTTGCCCCATGCAGTCTGTGACATTTTGTGATGTAGCTTTGTTCTTTCATAGAAACTGAAGCAAAAAGATTATTTCAGAGACTGTATCACAGAATCTTGATGATTGATTTCAGTACAAACATAAGTAGTAGGTAGATGGTCAGGTCAAGACAGTTAATGCAGAATTGTGTTTTAATTTTCTCACATTTTAGAAAAGTCACATCTCACAGCAATATCTGATACCATGAAACTGGTCACAATATGTTATCTTGTTTTTACAACTGACTAAGACAAAGTTCTTTACTTCTTTTTTTTCCTTGTGGAAGAAAAATTGCAGAAGCATGAAGATGGTTTTATTTATTTTGCGCTTCTGTTTTTTTGATTGATTCTGGATTATAGCCTTTATCCTGAATCATGAAAAATGAAGAATGAGTAAATATGTTCCTTCCTGTTTTATGAATATTATGTATTATGAATATGCATCATATTTTAATAAGTGGGTGCTGTGTGTTTCCCTTGTCTGCTTCCCTGTCTTTTTTTGCGAACATGCAAAATTCTTCATTTGATGGTTATGCAAAATACTTCCAGGCAGGGAATTGATGACAGTTTGCCTGCTAGTGAGATTCGTCTGTCTGTCATGCAAAACCCCTTAATTTTTTTTTCTTTTCATTTTCATCATTAGTTTCAATGACCACATATTTCTAGTATGTGCTGAAGTATATTATATTTGATAACCATTTAAAGTTACCATATTATGCACTTTTTGCACACAGTCTTTCACTGTGAGCATTTTAGGCTCTTTTCATCTTCCTGTGAAGACAAAGTGTTCTTTTGAAGGGTTTTAATCGTTAGTGGTAGCAAGACTGAACTAAATGAGATTTTCAATGACAGGAAATGTAATTTTTGTTCACAGCTGATGGATATCTCTCAATAGAGTTCCTTAAGTTCTCCCTTTCTGCTTGTCCTGGGGCATAAGTGGATATTGAGTGTCATCCTAACTATGTGCTATCTTCAGAACAGTAGATTGCAGGTAGTTTCCTTTTCCCGGTGACCTTCCTTATTAGTTCAACCTGTATTGCTCAGTAACGCTCTCTATGCACATCCTTGATGCTGAGGTGGCATTGATACGAAGAACTCAGTGTATTAATTGAACTTCTAATTAGGGCAATTATGATCAAATCAGCAGTCGTGTGGTGCTGATATAAGCAGATGTGACAGCACAAAAGCTACTTTGAAGGTGAGATGAGGCATCATGATGTTTCACCTCACTCTGTTTCACTTCATCCCTAAACAATCTCCATTAGTTGTCACTCTTGCTCTAATAGTTAAAGCTTAAAGTGTTAAGACCAGCTTAATTACTGAAGTTCGCTATCAGCTAGAAAAGCAAATATTTTCAGTTCAGAAACTGATATTAATTGTTCTCCATTGTCGTTCTGAAAATATCCATATACAGTTAAGAGTCACATAGGAAGTGAGGGGACAAGTCAAAGCTGAAACCTTCTGCCTTCAGAGAGTCTGTTTGCAACAGAAGTACAAAATACAAATGGAGAAGTGGAGCTTTGAGGAGTCCCTTGATGGTGTTACGTGGAAGACAGAGTTGGGCGCTGAGAAACACGTACACATTCCTATAGAGAATATACCACATTTGAACCGAGGTTACGCAATCTGGTAATACTGTTAGTGCCTGATCTGTATTCAGAGAGACATACAATGTAAGAGAAGCACAATGTGTATATTAAGTGCAATAATAAATACTAGATTCTTACCGGAACCTTGTAAGAAAACTTCCGAATAAGATTGGGTTATTTTAAAATCCGGAGGGTCAAACCGATATATTAATAGATTACTAGAGTATTTTTTTACAGTGACAGTGACCTAGTGCAAAATGTTCGTTGTCCATGAAAAGGGAACAGTAATGGGTTTGTATGGTATACAGGCAGCATAGATCAGGTTTTCTTAGTTCAGATTTAATAATCTGAACTGTTGTAAGTAACATAGAACAAGAATATATAAATGTGTACTTTGTTGTCGAATACAATATGTTAAGAATTCATTGCAGCTGTAGAAGAATTTCCATTACAGAATGGATGGCCTAGTAAGAAATAACCTGGAAAAGAGGAGGAGAATGTTTCTCAGTAAACAGTCAATACATTTGGTATATGCATTTTTGTTTAGCAAATATTATATTTTGATTTTAGTATGTTATTAGCATCCTCAGGTATTGGCATGATGTTAGTATTGCAGAAATAAAATACTCTGTAAATTTTGTACTGTTGGACAGTATTAAATTAGAATATATCTTGCCCTCAGCTATAGCAGGTCATAAAAGTAGATGTAATAACACTCAGCAGAGCATCAGTCTAAGAGTTATCTCTAAGGAAAAGAAAAATTCAACAGTGCAAGTTTGTGCAAATGTACATCTGTATCAAGCTTTGTGCACAGGAAACTTAAAGGAATATTGTTATGCTTGAGAAATGGCTCGCTGAGAAATAAACTTGTAGAGACTGCATTCATCACCAAGTACATGCTACTTACCAGTTTGCCTGCATGAGGTTAGAACCTTTTCTCCCAGTTTGAGACACCAGGCCGTGTTTTGTAGATAGTGACGTGAATTACGTTCAGGCTCATTACCTTCTAAACTTTCTCGCCTGCATTGCGTTCTCTGTGGATAGGTATTTTTATTCTGTTTCAATGAAATTCACCCTTGTGACTTGTACGAAACATAAGTATCTGAGGAAGCGCATAATCGAGGCAACTGACAGGAAGGTAGCACGTGGTTCCGGGCTAATAAAGTGTGACACAGAGATCTCAAAGCTAGTGGAGGCTGGGTCAGTAAGTCTACGTGGTAGTTCGAGACAGGCTTGTTAGCTTGAATTTGAAAGGAGAATAGTCACACTGTATCCAAACAAGTAAATCCTGACCTTTGGCAGGTATATTTCTTCTGGAGCTGTGCTGGCTCTGCACTGTGCTTTCTGTAGCATTCGGGGTCAGAATAGGCTGAAGCTACAGGGGAGCCTAGGGAATGGTGGTACAGACATGGCCAAAACATTTCTGGACAATTCTCAAGTGCAGTGCCACGGACTGAAACTGCATTTGAAATACTACCTGTACTTTAACTTTAGCCACCCAAACTATATACACCTTGTATTTGCAGAGATTGAACATTTGGCCACAGCAAAGATATGTTTAGAAAACATTATGATTTCCATTTCCAAGACTTGTCCATAGTCCTTATGAGAAAGCTGTTTGGCCAAATGCACGGAAGCAGTGCTCCCCCGATCTTATCCTCAGTCTTTATGCAGAGCACAGAGGCTCACAGGGAGTATGTGCTGTTGTATAACCTGTGCTGTCCCTTCCCTGCCCCGCTCTAGCTTTCAATATGGCATCTTTGGGTCTGTCCTTCAGACACTTGGCTAAATTTCACCTTTGGAGATTAGAATAATGACAAGTGTGCTCCTAAATTTTGTTGCTGTCCATTTTATTCCTAATGCTACTGTAAAAAGGTTAGTTTTACATCTCTCAGTATATTGGTTGACTCTAAAATAGGAACATAAAACCTCAAAATACAGCCAGTGGTCTGACTGCAGCTGCCAGAGTGATGCAGAGTTAATACTGCCTGTCCTTTCTCAGCTCATCTGCCTGTGCCTGCGCAATTGTAGGTGAACTCCTCTTTTTAAAAACAAAACATAACAAAACACTTTGTGTTTTATTTAGATAATTTCTTTCTTAACACTTAACATTCCATAAAATGGTCATTATTATTGATATTATTGATGGCTATCCAAAATACATTTTACAAATGAAAAACCTATGGCAAGGTCACTGCTATTCCCATTTGTTCATCTACTTATATATGTATATACTTATATACATTGCTCTGGATTTCTTTCTGTTTTTAATAGTGATTCATGAGCCTTATGAAGACTGAGGCAGTTTGTTACATACTACTCGCATTATCCATGAGAACTACCTCAGACATGAATGGGACTATACAAAATAACCAGCACTTCAGTAAGGGTTTCCCCTTCTTGCCAAGTGCCAGCTGACATGATGTCTAAGCATATGTCTATATGGGATTTTGCCAGCAGATGAGAGCATGCTCAGCCCTCCCTTTGAGCTGGTTGGAGATGCACCGGCTCTGCTCTGGCAGCTGAGTAGCTGCAGTTAGCATGTTGCTAAGCCAGAACTAATAAGCTTGACTGAGAGGCAGGGTTTATTATCTTGGGCTTAGCAGCATATTTAGTGTGGTTATGTAGCTTACACCATAGAGCTTCTCTGTGTCGTACAATCTCGACGCACAGGCAGAACTTGCTTGTGGTTGGTTGTAAGGAGCATGGTGAGTATTTGCTTGCATCTCCCTGCAAAAACCTGCTAGTCCATATCCTAATGGTTTCCTAACCCTGCTCCAGAGGAGTGTTTTCAGTCTTCTGCCACACCACTAAGAATTTCCTACCTAATGTGATTGGAGAATATAACTACAACCAACAGATTTATTGTACAATTGCATGCTTCTTAGTGTTCAGTCAGAAGTCTTATTTACATGCCTCACAGTACTCTTGTTACTTAAATTTTGGTCATTAGATCGCCACATGTTCAGTACGCTTAACAAAAAAGACTATTTTTCAGCATTTCTCTTTTGTACAGCAGCCTAATATGATAGATGATGTTGTGGATCAGGTTTTCGAAGTTTGAAACGAGACCCTAAGTGAAGTTCACAGAGCATGATTTAGTCATCTAGGTCACCCTTTATGACAAAATCTGCTGTTTTCACTGGGCACATACTTATCAAAGAAAAGATTTTAATTGCTTTGCTTTAGAAAATCACATTTGAGAATGAAGCTAAGGGGATTTTTGCTTGTAGCATGGCTATTCCTATATACATAGCTTATTTTGTTTGTAATGTTTGTGTTTTCATTTGTGTTTTCTGGTGTTCTTACCATGAATATTTCTTCAGAAGCGTTGATGACTGTATCTTAATTTCAGTCAATGAAGAATTTTTGCTGATATCTTCACTATCTAACGTAAGACTGCTGAGCCTCAATCTTACTCTTTCCATATGTAATTGTCATATTAATAGATTTAATTTTGATTTATCATTTAATTTTTATGAATAGCCAAAAGCTCTGTTTTTTTACAAGTAGAATCAAAACTAGAGCTAAATTCACTTTCACTGTATCTGCTTTATGTCTTGGTAGCAATGCAAAGAAGCAATGAACCTAGTTATAGATATGCTGAATATTCTTTCTCAGGAGTAGTGTTAGTGTATCCCTGATGGTTTAAGGGCATAAATGAGGTACTTTGTGCAGCTGGTAGATGCGGAGGAGGGTTATCAGGGCCAGGAGGGTATCTCTGGTATTAATGTGTCTGATTTTTTCCAGCATAGTGATCCCTTTTGATCTGCAGCAATTTGTGCAATACAGAACAGCTTTCAGGGTATCTTTAATTATGCCTGTGGACATTTTGGCCTGGAAAGTGAAATGAGGCTTTAGAATCACCTTTCACTCCCAGCTGTGCTGGTTTGAAACTTGGAACAGCTTGTTACCCACTTGTAAGTGTAGGGATCATGTTTCTGCTCTCTTGAAAGACATTGAAATGTGCAGCATCCTGGGCTTCAGTAGAAGGTGCAGCTGGCTCTCAGGCTTTCTGTCAGGGCTCTCACTGCTGTCAAGATGGAACAGCAACATATCCTGTACATACATATACATATAACCTGTAATAGCATGTATCTTCAGATCAAATCTAGATTTGAGACAATTCACAAGACCTGAAAACCTGTCTTCGAGGTTTCGTATTGATATGGAATACAGTGAAACTGCTGCATTAGCCTTAGAAATATAGTTTATGCTAAAAACAGACAGAGCCAATATGCTTATATCAGTGCTCTCAGACACATTGATGATAAGATGCATCAGCTTTATTAAAGTTTCTCAGAAATGATTTTTTACAATTATACCACTCCCTAGCGATATTTTTCAGTGTGTTATGAAGGTGACATACCTATTTGTAGTGCATAACGTGAAAAAAAATCGTTCTAACATGACAATTAGTGTCCTAGCATCTGAACTTTCAGGTGTGATGGTTAATTTTCATGGTCTATAGCAAATAAAAAAAAGATTAATTCCACTTGAAGCTGCAAGAGGTGATCTTAGCCATGTCATGCTAAGTCGAAGGACCAGCAGTTATTTAAGTTCTCAAGACTTCTTAAAATGGAGTGCAGTGGTCACAGGAAGTACATGAAAACCTTGTGACTGAGATCAGAGGTAAAAACAAATATAACAGAGCAGTGTGTAAACCAGTTTAGCTGAAACTGTAGTCTTATCTCCTCTTGATTGTGGATGATGAGGTTGCATCTGCTTGTCTTTTTTTAATTGGAATTGCTTTTTTGTGTATGAGTCTGTGCAAAGCACTGAGACTTTGAAATTCAAAATAAAAGTAATCTTTAAAAAAAAGTAAGTTTTATAGTTCCTTTTTGTTTCCCTTCGAAACAAATAGATCTGCCAATTTTTTTGTTTGTTTCATATCCTGTACTTTACATCAGTAAAACTACTGAAAATTACATTACACTGTGTTTATTAAAGTTGTGCTCCTATGCAGTAATACACATAAGACATCTTATACTCTCTTAAGGATTAAGCTAAGCTCCTTTCTCAAGCCTGTTGGTATGGCAGGACTGTTAATCTTTAACTGTCAGAGTCTGGTTAGATCCTTCTTTAGACTGAGGCCATGTCTAAGTGCAAAGAAATTAAAACGAATCAACTCTCCTAGTATTTACGCCTTCATATTTTTGCACAGAGCGATCAATAAAAAGAGAAGCTGTGTTAGACATACATATTTCTATAAGAAGATTGCATTTCAAGCTCTTATTTAGAAGCGTCATAATTTGCTTTATGTTTATGCTTGTGAAATACGAAGACAAAGTTGACAGAAAGTGTTCAAAATATTAAATTCATGAAAATAAGATGTGCAGTGGGTGGCAGCTCATGGAAAGGAGGACAGGGGAAATTTTGTGAACCTACATTTCCTAATTAAAATTCCATAGAGTTGTCTACAGTATGTTCATGTTTTATTACATCAGTAATTATTCTTACATTTTCCTTGCAAATTACAACATTAAGTCACAAAAGAAGAAATGTGCTGTAGTTGCAGTATATTTAGACAAGGTAAGACTTGAAACAAAACTGTATGAAAAGAATGGTGGAGCTGGGAGGCAAAGTTAAATTAGTTGTGAAAGATTAAAGCTAATATTTTAGCCCCAAAAGGGTATAAAACTGGTAGTAAGGAGCCACAGTATTGTGCTATAGGTAGCAAAGGTTTACATTCCACTGTGGATGTCTGTACTGTTTAATTAATGTTGTCCTAGCTAAACCATGTGAAGAGGATTTTTTAAATAATTATCTGATAATACCAACTAGTGCAATTTGTGCAAATATTCATTCAAAGTGGTAACTTCATCATCCAATGAAGTGACACAGATGGTATGTTGAAGCAGTAGGTAAAATATACTACAAAGAAGCTTTTGAGTGTGGTAGATGCCTAAATTGTACTTTTCTAATCAGGCTATATTTTTTGAAATAATAGGAAAAGAAACTCTCAACAAGTAACAATTTTCTTTTGCATTCTCCTTCAAATATAGTTTCAAGTGGCTGTTTTTGTATTTTACACACATATAACCTTCCCACTTTCTGAAACAAGAGGTTCTTTCCCTCAACTCAATAATACTTTGTACTTACATACCACCTTGCTTCTGAGGATCTCCAAGTGCCGTAGAAGCATTAAATGGAGGCTCCTGCCTTAAAGTACAGGAGTATTAATTCCTTATGACATAGGGGGATAGTGAAACAAAAAAGTTCAAACCATAGTTTTGACCTTGAGTGTCCAGCGAGGAATTTCAGGTAGGAGTTTGAAAACCGAGGGGACTCGACCTCAGGATAGGTGCACAAGCAATCACGTGAGATATCTGACTTTCATGCATAGCTTGCAAGTGAAATTTCAGACCTTGATCTATTAACACTGAAGTTATATCCAGTGGATTGGGAGAGTTATGCACCTGAAATGGATTCGAGATACCTATTCTGCTGTGTAGAGCTGCCCAACAGAAAAATACTTAAGTGCACTTTCAGTCCAGCCCTTCTGCTTGGACAGGATCAAGCTGGAGGATGGTTTAGCCCAGATAAAAGATAACAAAAGAGAACACAATTTGTGGTCTTGAGTTGGGGATCTTACATGGCAATGGTGTGTAAAGCATTTTGAGTTCCTGCTCCAGAAGCTGTTAAAGCACATATTTTGAGAAGCACATAAATTGGGGATTACAGCATTACCTTGTAACTTTACAAAGAGCTTTCTAATCTGTTTACCAAACTGTGTAACTCCCCCAATGTCATCATATGTGGCAACGTTAGAGGTCCTGCGAGGCTGCCAGATTTAGCCCCTGTCAGATCATCGTCAGACACACAGAAAGAGCAGTCCTTAAGCACAGATTTAGATGGTGGCTGAACAAGGCTTTTGAAGACCACACTTTTGGTTTTGGCTTTCAGGTTCTGTCAAAGTGTCGTCAGCTACATCTGAGACGCTGAGATCTCACTCTAAATTAGTACACAGGCACTTAAATAAATGACCTGATTTTCAGAGCATGTTGAACCACATGCATTTTGCAACAACTCTGGTGACTTAGGGCAGGTTAACTCTTTAAGCGTGGTATTTGATGTGTGCAGCAGGGCTACACAGTATTTTGGGCTCTAATAAACTTTAATGGGGCGTGTAAATACAGGCACTGAACAGCATTAAATAGGCACCCTCGGGTCCTTAGGGAAACAGTGTATTCAGCATACTGGCACCAACTACTTATAGAAAGTTCATTAATGTATTATTCCTTAAAAATATTTGGTATATATTTTCTATTGTATTATATTGTGCATTTGGTATCTATTATATGACATTATATTAATAATACATTGTTTAAAAATCAAATATGTGCATTTCAGTGATGGGGAGAAAAATCATGATAGCACATCTCAGATTTCTCTTTGCATATTCAAGTAATCCTGTCATATTTTAGTGTAAAGAAAAATAAAATACTTTCCTGACTGCAGAAGACCAAGAAATAGGGTGATTTAAAACATGTTTGAATATAAATGTTGTGCTTGTATAAAGTACCTGACTGATAGTTTTGAAGTCTATCACAATCCTGTGAAACAACAGTTTGGGAAGAACAGGAAAAATCTTGCCATATACCCGGAAAGATCATCTTCCAGAGCAAAGGTAGAAGTAGTCTTTAGACTGCCAGCTCAGTCCTTAACCGCTCTATGAATGCTGATCCAGAGTTTCCTTGGATATTGAGTTGTGGCAAAATTACTTGTGGTGTGACTGTATTTGATCTAGGAGATGAAAACAGTAGGTCTCCTGAAGTTCTGTAGACTGTAAGGGTACTGTAGTCAGACTCTAAAGTCTGTAGACTTTATGCCTAGTGTTTAGATAGCCCTTGGTTTTCTGTGTCTAAAATTTGCGAAGTCTAAAGAGCAAGTACAAAAATTATAAATACAAGAATACAGATACAAAAAGTTTCAATTATTTTCTGTATGGCAGTAGTGAGATACGAGCAACTGGGTACAGAAATATAGGATTTATGGAGTATCATCTTTGGAAAAAATGAAGGTCTTCTTTCTAACATTATGCAGCTGAAGTCTAAATGACCTTGGTTTTCTTTGCTTTGTATGCATTAGGAGTAAATATTTTTCTCTTCCCTTTCAAAGGGTAAAAATAAAGATAAGACAATTCTGTTCTCATTTAAATTAGGAAAGTTGGAGAAGAGAACTGCAAGTAGTGAATCCTGTTATCATGGATAATAAAACTGCAATAAAAGCTGCACTGCACAACTTTCAGAGTGAGGGTGTACAAACCAGACCATTCCGATTAGATGCTGAAATACACATATTCCTGCCACAATGTTGTAGCTTAAGCTAGTACATGACTCACAAATGGTGAACCCTGACAAATAATCCATCAAGTGATGTTAAGACTCTGTCAGGGAAGGCAGCCTCAAGCAACTTTTTTTTTCTTTATTATAATCCATCACTTCTTGTTGTGCATCTCCTAATGGTCTTATATTGGCAGACATTCTTGTAACTTTCTCTCTCTTTGTACTTCTTGGGAGAACAAAAGCATAGCATTGGGTGACTAAGGCCATTCCCACATGCTGCTTTGCAGAGCTAGGAAGAGGCACACGAGGTCAGAAAATGCTACGAATGAAATACCATTATTCAAAGAGCCCAATCTTGCCTCTGCTAAAACGCTGTGGAATTCTGCCCTGGAAATCAGCAGAAGCAGGATTAGTACCCAGGTCTGCAGCCCAATCAATTGTTATTAGCAGAGGCTGCCAGTGCTGCGGGCAGAGGCCTGCGAGACGTGAAGCATCCGCTGCTGATCACCTAGTAGAGCACCTCTCTTATGTTGGTGTATAGACTATTGCCTGGTTCTGCTTTGAAGTGCTGAAATCTATAGATCAATAAAATTTGAAGACAGAAGGGCGAGTAGAATGCAAGGTCAGGCCCTCTCTGTCAGGTTCAGACAGATAGGGAAAAGAGTGGGAGGCTGCAGTCTAGGGCTAATAATTGTTAGGTCCCAAATATTTCCTACACTGAATGCTTCTAAAAATCTTTGTATATGGGTCTCATTGTTAAAGGAGCATGAGAACTTAGAATACCACAGAAGAAATTGGAGCCAAAGTGTTAATACAGAATTGGGATCGGGGAAATAATTATATTCTTTTTAAACATTTTTTAGGATTCTCTTTGTTAAAGGGTGACAGCAAGAGAAAGTGACACTTGTTTTTCTATCAACAGGTCTAGGTTTTAATAAAGTACAGACTTTGGCAATGCTTATTGTCACATGTTATTCTGATACTGTCTGCACAATGACCATTTGTAAGGAATTCCCATTTGAGGGTTGATGTTTCAGTGGTCATCCTCAGATCTGAGGAAATCCGTATGGTTTTATGAGCGGTGCCAGGATTATACTATTGAGGGACACTGGATCTCTGTCTTTTCATTCTTGAAACTAGCACTGAGCTCAAGTCCCAGCGGTGCCCTGAAAGGCCAGAACTTCCTTTCATAAACCACTGACCTTTCTTCTTGATTATCTTTGTGAACTGGTGCTGTCTTTCAGTTAATAGAACTTCATAATCGGGGAGCTAAGAGGGATAAAATAGAAGTGACAGTTTTTGCTGCTGGTTAGATGTTAATAGGAGTCCTGAATGCCTTTTAAATATGTTATTCTAAATCTGAGGAAATGGAGAAGAGCACTTGTATGTATTAAAAAGCCTAGGAAAACAAACAAAAAAACCATTTGTCTGATGAGATTGAAGGATGTGTCACTCAACTTGAAACTGGAGGTACAGGTACAGAAACCCTTTATGAATGCAAAAATACAATGCCTTATTATATGTATATTATATTGTATGCTTTTTTGAGAGATTTACTATTTTAAATATAAATCCTGTTTGTAAATATTACTACACTGCAACTGACTTCCGGTTTAGTCCTGTAGTTGAGACTGAAAGAGAAATTCAAACAGCAAAATATTTCTGGAACTGGACTGTATCACTCTTGGCCCCTGGTGAGAATTAGAGCAGCTCCGTGCCATCTCTAAATTTATTAGCTCCTTTTGCTATTATCCCTTTGTTATGATAAACAGAATAGTTCAGTCCTGTACCATTTGCTGCAGCCTATAGTAATGGCTAAGGGAAAGGTTGGTGTGAAGCCGTTCTTGGACACTTCACAATGTCTGCCCAGCTGAACGCTCCTATATAATATTTTCAAAGTATGAAATGGGCTTAGTGTAAAATAGAACCAGGCTAACTAGTCTTAGTTTGAAATCTTTGGATATTAAACCCCCAGCATTTCAAGATGAATTTGTCTGTGTCTGGTTGTGCCCCAGGTCGCAGAGAGGGTGTCCACTCCCAAGAAAATTAAGGCTCCACATCCTGAGATATTACAGGCTTTCCATCAGTAAGGCACATAGTTGATAACTTTGTAGAAGGTGTTAGCAGTATATTTTAGGTGAGGGCTGAAACAGTGGTGGTGAAAACTCCATGTCTCCTAACCTTTGCTCTACCTCTTACTTTTAAACACTCAACTCTCATTCCTACAGAGGCTGTTGAGAAACAGTGAAGAGATAGAACAAATGCTATCAGCACCCTCACCTGACCACAAATTCAAGAGCCCCAAGGAGTGCATTTTCCTGTGTTAAGCAAATTGTTCAAACATTTCTCTAAACACTCACTGTGGATGTATTCTTCTCAGAGTGATGTTTTCTACAGGACAGACCTCCCATGAAATGGTGCTTACCTAATGCTTTGTATTGAAAGCAGAATTTAAAGAAGGCAAATTATAATTTGGCTTTAGCGAGTGATGTCTGGCAGTTCATTTGCTTTCTTAATACAGAAATGAAAATAGTATGACAGTATGTGAGAAATTGTTTATTCAAGGCTGTACAAGAAGTAGACTGCTATGAACAGACCTTGCTGTTGTTCCTAGCAATGGATTAATTGGCTCCGAGGGCAATGCAAACAGGACACAGTTACAGAATAAGGTGTTTATTTATGTTAACATTATTCCTTTAGGCCTTCTTGCAGAGTAGGCTCTAAGGTGCCAGGTGCTTTCAAACACAGGGCAAGGAGACAGTCCCATTCTATTGATCGTTCTTTAACATGATAATACCTAGCACTTGCATAGCTCTTCCTAAAGTGCTTTGCACCCTTAGGGTAGAGAATGGATCATTTTAAAGATGAAAGATGAAATTCAAGGTGTTAATTTCACTATAAACTAGGCAGCCTATGGGTTCGAAGTGATCCACAGGGTTGCTTCCTAGACTGAAGGGCAGCTTGTGTTGTTTGCTTGGGGATTCTCTATTTCTTGGCCAGTGGCTGACCAGGAGGATCCTGACAGCTGATCAAGAGGTACAGCCTGGCTAGCTAGAATAAGACTTACTTAGTTCACATCTGTAACCACACTTGCTGGACCTGCTGCATGTCTGCTGTGGTTGTTTGATGAAAGGCAGCAAATTCTTATTTGTTTAAGGGGGCTGACTTACAGACATGACATGGGATAGAGAGTGAAATTAGACGTTTTCACTTTTGTGTTAAGCATTTGTCCTACGAAGTTGCGTAACTCAAGTGTTAGGTGCTGAATCCAGATGAAACATCCTCATCCTTGGAAAACTATACAGAGAGCATCACAACCAAGTATCTGTATTTTGCATGCAATTGTCATGTTCTTTTTTTGTGGAACGATTCAATGGTTTTAATTTTTATTTTAGCCTGTGTAGCATATCTAACTGCAAAAGTAGCATGCATTCTTTGCCGCCTTTGCCATTTAATCCAGTGGTGTATGTGAAATCAACAGTTCTGAAGGTATGAGGGAGGGGACACCAGATTCAGTATTTTCTCACTGATAAAGCTTTTGGAAAGATTATTCCAGCTTTTGAAATGGCTCAGTTGTGCCAGTTCAGATTTGCATTTCAGAATGGTTCATCTTCTTATTTGCAGTAAAAGTGAGGATATGGATGGGATACGTAGTGTTGGGGTATGGAATGGATACAGGGTACAGGAGGTACAGGGTACAGGAGATACAGGGTACAGGGGGTACAGGAGGGATATGTAATTCACCTGTAGTGAATTTATGATACATGGTGGATTTGGCTTAAAAAAAGAAAAGGTCTGTGCTTTAAAGCCCAATGATGACAATATAAATCAGCTTTGAGTTATATCGTAGCTGTGTTTATCTCAAATTATTTTGAGATGCCAGTGCTGAAGTGGAGCATAGTGAAACATTTGTTCTGAAGTTAGAGAAACTAGCTCCTTGGTCTTCTTTCAGTAAAGGTTAAATCCTGTATTGGAAGAACAGTGGTCTCAAAAATGCCAATTGTACTTTATATCATCTCAGCGTGACTTTTTTTTTAAAAAAACTTCTTTTTCCTGTGTGTTATTTCCTCATCTCATTGCATCTCAGTGCAGTCTGTTGCTGTGCATTCAAATGAAATATACCATTAAGATATATAATATTGAAATCCTCTGCTCTGAAGTCCAGTGAGACACATTTTCCCTTTTACTAGTAGATAGTGATAATGTAAGTCTCTAATCTCATTAGTTCGAAAGAACCACCCCATAGCACTTGGGTGCTTTAAAAAAGCAAGAAATAGAAGAGACATGATTAAGTTTGTAGAAATTGGAAGGAAAATGTTTCTTTTGAGGTAACAATACACTTACATGTTCAATATTAATGTTCTGGAAGACAATGGAAGAGTCTTTGATTTTGAAGTTAATTTGCCTGTGTCCTACATGAGAAAACTTAGTATTTTGCATTAGTTTGTTTGTGATACAACTACAAAATGGCATGTTGATACTTTTTACTATTTGTAATTTGCCTTTCTGTTAATATTTTTTATGCTGTTTATCTTCCCACCCTCTGTGAGAGGAGTTGGCAACTCTGGTTTTGTTTTTAACTACAGTGTTCATGATTATTCTCAGGTGTGTGTTGCTACTCTTGGCAACTACAGAATCTACCAGCTCTTCATAGACATGTTTACTAAGTTATATTATTGTTTTATTCAAGCATTTAAATTTGACTGATGAGTTCATCTGTATGGTTTTTGCAAAAGTCTGTTAAATCAATTTATTTGATATTCTGATATAATTGCCTGTGCTTCTGTTAATGCTGTTTTCCAGAAGATTAAGCATATGCTATAGAATCTAAATTCCAGTTTTTGAAATAAAAGTGCTGATGATTTCAGTGTGTGATTTAGGTAGAAAATTAAGCTTGATAGGGGACAGACAAGAAGCAAGTGGTAAGAAAATAAATGTTAGATCAACTTTTCATGTATTTGTTATTCACCTGAGCAATTTTACTGTCTGGTTTGTAGGTCCATCCCATGCTTCTGGATGTCACAAGTCTCTTATTTCTTTGTGCTACTTTTAAATGTAAATGCCATCTTAAATTTGTTTCTCAGCCTGTTTTGTTGAAAACATGGAAAAAGGCTAAAAGGTCAATCATATTTATCTTAATCCAAATTATTTTCAGTAATTGTATTTTCACTCCTCATTGATTCTAATGGGACATAATGTATTACATGTGCCCAAAATCAATATAAAATACAAAGTACTATTTATAGAATTATGAGATAAAAAAGAGAAGTACCCATTGTTATTCATGTAATGCTGTATGTGTTTTATCAGCTGCACAGTATAATTTATCAGATATGGTACATTGAATCCCACTGAAATCGGTGAGAAATGGATATGTGACTATTCACCCTGCTCATTTATTGTAATGTTTGGGTTATTTAGAGCTGCTAAGGGTTTACTACCAAAAGTGTATTTTTGCGTGTACTGCAGTTACCCTTAAAATTTACCAGGTAAATTAGCACTCAGAATGGAATGATTTGCTGTAGCGGCATTTCTGGTAGGTATATTGTGTCATGTCATGTCTTGTCTTTCCTTCCCTTCCTGTCCCTTGTTTTGTCCTGTCACATATATAGATATAGCTTACATATGCATTTGGAGAGCAGTGGTGATGATGATGGGGTTGCACATGTGTATTAATGTAAGTTTGATCAACTTACTTTGAGTCTTGCTGTGGAGAACAACTCAGTTGTGCTGTAGGTAGCGAAGCAGCAATCTTTAGAGGTCCATGGCAGGCAGTGTGAAGATGTACTATGTATATGTCATCTAAGGGATTTATGGTAGAAGATGAGCCATATTAAGAAGTGAGAGGAAGGACAATCAGTAATCCTAGGGTTATAGTACCATCACCTTGAATTTAAATAGTTATTGACTGTACACTCCTCTCCAGAAGGACAGATGCTTATTTAACATGTCAATCAGGTTATAGAGAACTGTATCATTACTTGGAGAGTTACAGTCTTAAATCTGCTCTTTCTCCTTGCCCTTTGCAAAGCTTTATCTCGTAACTCTCTGAAAAACTGTTGGCCTGTAGGTACCTGTCCTGGTTTCAGCTAGGATACAGTTAATTTTCTTCTGGTAGCTGGTATAGTGCTGTGTTCTGGATTTAGTATGAGAATAATGTTGATAACACACTGATGTTTTAGTTGTTGCTAAGCAGTGCTTATACTAAGTCAAGGATTTTTCAGCTTCCCATGCTCTGCCAGGTGAATAAGAAACAGAGGGGACACAGCTGGGACGGCTGATCCAAACTGGCCACAGGGCTATTCCATACCATGTGATGTCATGCTCAGTATATAAACTGGGGGGGAGTTGGCTGGGGATGGCAATTGCTGCTCAGGGACTGGCTGGGTGTCAGTCAGCAGGTGGTGAGCGATTGCATTGTGCATCACTTGTTTTGTACATTCTTTTATTATTATTATTATTATTACTACTACTACTACTACTACTACTACTACTATCTCTTCCTCTGCGGTCCTATTAAACTGTCTTTATCTCAACCCATGGGTTTTACTTTTTTTTTTCCGATTCTCTTCCCCCCATCCCACTGGGGGGAAGGGAGGGTGAGCGAGCGGCTGTGTGGTGCTTAGCTGCCAACTGGGGTTAAACCACCACAGTACCTTAGTTATTCACCTCTTTTGACAGGAATGCATATGGTGCCATATTCTGCCCCTTGCTCCACCTCCTGTGAGATGGTTCTCTAAACTTCAGTGCTTTTCCAAACTATCTACTCAAATGCATCCTTCAGTAGTGGTGGTGTCTTCTGGAATGTTAATGACTAGTTCTTCCTTAAGGTTATCTTGGTTTTCATCCTGAATGTCAGATAGCCCGATACAGTGAACACAACATTAGGCATTCCAGGAATGTAGACAGCACTTTCATCTGGTACTTGGTTAGAATTTATTAAATGAAAATGTCTTGTGTTGGATTCTGATGTCCTGGAGTCAATACCAAATTCATCAGTGACTACTATGGGGCATCTTAAGAGATGGTAATAAATAGTGAAATTTGTTTTGTGATAGTTTTCTATTCTTTTTGTTATTGACAAAAAAAAAGGTCATTCTTTACTTTGGGACAGGCAATCTCTTGTCTCAAGGAAGCTAGGAGATAGATTTCCTTTTGCTTTGTTTCCCAAGATCTTCCAGTTAGGTAGAACTGAAAGCCACAGTCCTGCCAGCATATATGCATGAGTTCAGATGTTGAGCTGTTCTAATAGTTGTATCAGTATTTTATTTAGTAATGTATGTGACAGACAGACATCAGAGCTTGTACTGCAGACCTGCAGATTTAAAACCAAAGGATGCTGTAGTAGGAGCTAAAGGACTGAGTTGCTCTAGCTTGAGCTGTAACAGACTGATATCTAAGGTAGAATGTATTTTCACTGGAGAGCTATATGGGGATATACATATTATATGTGATCATATAATACATTATTGTAATTTGCACACTGAAAACTATTTTGGTTCCTGGAATATGAGAAAACCTGAAATATGGAGGAACTTGTGTCATGAATCTTAACGCTCTAGCATAGAGGTTCTTGAATTAGAAACTTGACTTGTTCATATACCATCTACTCACAGCTTTTAAATGAATTGATTAAACGCAAAGTGCATTGCCTGTCTCCCATCCTATACATTCATTAGCATAACCTCTGGCTTTTTGAAACCAGAAAATGTTTAAGGTTTTGTAGTTTTCCTTCCTTCTGGAATAAAACTCTTATGTTTTTTTTTTTTTTTTTCAAGATTTCAGTTTAAGTTCTCAGCTGGTCTGAACACAGGCTAGTATCATGCCGTCTTTTGAACACTTCTGCCATATTGGTCAAATGATTCCTACTGTCTGCATGTGGCTGGAACCAACACAGTTCCCATTCTTTCCTCCATAAATTAGGTCTTTCACTGGGGTGCAAGAAAAGTCCTTTTCAAGGTTCTTATGTATTCTCTGCAAGATTTCATTGTTGTTATGCAAATGTGTCTCTGAAGAGGTGGTGTGCCTTTGTACTAACTTAGTTCTTGGTATTTTAACTCTCCATACAGAAGTGTGATACAGGGGCTGTTTTTATGCACAGATTTGAGGAACAGAATGTAATCCAAGCACTTCTTGATTAAAAAGTGTAGTTTCATTACCTCTAATAGCTCATTTAGCCACTGACGTTTTTGTATTGTAGAAGATTGAAATTTTCCTCCCTATAGGAGGTTGAAAGTCAGTGTAGCAGGTCAGCCCCTTAAGAAGACCTCTGTGCTTATCATCACTCCTGGGACTGTTGTGCTTGCAGTTCACCGTGGAATCGTCCTGTGTACGGTTAATGTGACCCGGCCCCCCTCCCTCAGGCACTTTCTCTCCCATAAGCAGCTCATACTGTATTATCTGGTTGGCTGGTAGGTGGAGTGTGCTTTTGATCACCTTCCTTTCTTAATCAGGTTTTGATGTCAGGAAGAAAGTTGATGAGTGCTGTTTTTTCTGATTCTCTCTGAATACCAGTTACAATTGTGAGATGTGTTTGAAGGACCATGAGTTGTGTTCCCACTTACTGAAGAAGTTTTCTTTAAAAATTGTCCCATGTCATTATCCATTATATTTTCTAGTACTCTGAGACTTTCTACTTTTGCCTACTCCATAGGTGTAGTTTTCTTCTTTCATGTTAGTGTAATGCTCTTCATGAAATTTCACATTTTCTTGCCTTTAGCCCTTTCTTCTTCTTTGCTTTCTACTTCCTGCTTGCTTAGTTAATCCTGTTTCATGTTTTGTTTTACTTCTGCCTTTCAGTTTTCCCAGACTTCAGTTCTGTGTTTGCACTAAGTACATCTTGGAGGCTTATGGTACTAATCAGGGCTTACAATGCTTGTTTTGCCCATTACATATAATAAGGATCAATACGCCAGCTTGATTCTACCTCAGACTTCCATGTCTTTAAACAGGAATTAGGTTTGAGCCCCATAACTCTAGCTAATGCTAGACATCATGTCCATAGTCAAACTACAGCAGACAGCTTACCTGTTCAGAAACAAAGGGGGATTTGAGGGACCGTAGCTCCTCTGCAACCACTGTCAAATTTCCTGATACTCAGAGCTCAAAAAAGTCATGCCTCTTTGGAGTAGATCCAGTCAGGCATCCAGCCTGGAGCTGTGCAGAATTTCTCAGTCATATTTAATTACACAGGACTATCTTTAAATTGTGTTTCTGCAGGTGTATTTCTTTTGTCATAGAAAACCTTAATCCTTAAAAAAGGTGGTTTGAATTTAAGCATTGAACAAATTCATGGTTAATTACCTCCTCAAACTACACTGTAATAAAAGTGAAGTTAAATTTGTTGCTAGGCACCCAAATCTTTATATTAGTTACTAAATAAAAGCTATCCTATACGGTCCGTTATTTGCAGCTGTAAATATTCTTTGTTATTATGTAGCAGGTGTTTTTATTGATAGCTTGTTTGTTTGAATACAGTTGTAGATATGTTCTGACAGCTGTGAACATTCATTTTTCCTATGTAGGTGATTGCATGGAGAACAAAACTTGCCTTCTAAAAACCTAATGATATTGAGTGTCAGGAATATTACAGGATATAACAAATGTTATTTTAGCTATTTATTGGATAAATTAATAGCCTGCACCTTTGCACTTTTTAATGGGCATTCATAAATAACCTATGGGATAGAGGTAATCCTTCTGAGCATGGCAATATGCTGTCCTAAAATGAGGCTGTGGTTTGGTGACTGTGGTTTGTGGAGGAATTAATGATATTGAGTATATGAAATTACTTTAATGTGCAGTATATTTCCCTGTGTTTTGAAGATCAAAGAGAGCATAAAAATGAAAACAAATAGGATCTATTTACTTATTTCACTCTAAGATAAAAAGGAATCCCAAGTGAAATTAAATTTATTTTAATTACTGATTTAATATAAAATAATTTGCATGGTAAGAGTGTTTCTTCAGTTGTTTTTAAGTGAATGGAATGGATCTGAAAGTGTTGCAAATAGTTCGTATACTTTACGTGTTTACCAGTGAGCCATGTTATAATAGTAACGAGAGGGTAAGTTTCTTTCGCCATTCTCCCATGCTATGCTGTATATAAAGGGATGAGCCTTAAAGAAAACATACTTTGGTATCAGTGTATCTGTCCTCTTTCTTAGGGAGAACCTACCAGAAAATGAAAGCATTTTTAAAAAATATATTAAGGTTTTTTTCATTTTGGATATTTCAAAAACAGATTTTTGTATTTTACATTAACATATTTTGATATCTGGAAAACAGTTTATTTTTTAAAAACTGTTGCATTTAAAAATGAAAAATTGCATTTTAGTAAAACCAAGTAAACCTAATACTGAGGGGAAAAAAACACTTTTCAGGAAGCGTAGGGTTTTTTTTAAAAAATATTAACAATTTTCAAAACAGAAGTGTTTTGAAAGGTTTTCTGTGAAGAGAATCTGTGTTCAAATTGTGACCATCATCAGTATTTTGCTTTTCTTCTAAAGGAATCTGTTAGTAATGGTTATGATGGGATTTTAGTTTGAGAGGTAAAGATGTGCCATTAAGAACTTGTATTTATCCTGCTGAATCATGCATTGCCTTTCACAGTGCTGTTATAAGGTTGTAAGTTTGACCATTAAATATATAACTGAAATATTTACTGACATCTGTACATTTTTCAGGCCAGGACTCATCTAGCTCCCTCCAAGCAGTTCTCCTTCTCCCTCAGTTAGTGCCTTCACTGTACAACTTCAGATTCTTAAAAGTAAACAAACCCCCGAAAACCCCAAATTTCCTTTACAGTCTGTAACGTTCTGTTATGAACAAACATTGAATGCAGTAATTCAAGTTCCAAGTTCCAACATTAGTGCTGTGTGTTACAGCATGTCAGGGGTTCAGTGAATAATCAGGGCAAGTCACCTTTCTCTGTAACTAACATGTTTGGTATTTTCAACTCTACCATACTTTTCAAACTTTATAAATGTTTAATGATGGCAGCATTTAATTATGTGTTCAAATTCCAAAGATTGTGTTTATCATGAATTATTTACTAGGATGAAGATTTTATTCAATTTTTTGTTCTGTATAGAAGATTTTAGGAAAGGGGACTTCAGAATCGGTTTTAATGCCTGTTTAATGCCTAACTCATTTTGGCTTTCTGGTGCTTCACAGGTCCTTGGGGAGGCATAGAGTTTAGTCAAATAATGCATACTACTGTATTTTAGAAGCATCACTGCGTTGGCCATCTGAATACTTAGAGATATCTCATGTATGGGATAGAGCAGCATGTGAGTACTAACTCAGATGATGCTGAGAAACCGTTCAATGACTCTGCTATTGAGGCCCCCTCCTCCCGCTGTTCTAAGTCTTACTCCAGAAATGTCCACATGCTTTGGAGAATCTTTACTGAGTGATATTGAATGATACTGGCAGGAAAAATAGACCATAATGACAGCTATATTTCAGCAAGGTACTTAAGTATGTGAGTTTGTCTATTACTTCAGTGATAATAATTAAACATTTAAGCACATGCTTAACTATTGCACTGGTGAAGGCTCTAGTAATCAGTGCTGGACTCCTGCTTATCCTAGTCTGATTCCAAAATGGCATCGGCTTCCCACACAGTGCATGTAAATGTTGTCAGCGGGTTCAGGAAGTGACGGCCTCTCATGAAGTGGGCCGGTATCTTTAGGAATATGTGGGTACTTAAATCTGCACATGGGTAGCTTTTGATTAGTTACTATTGACATGATGTAATCCATAAAAGTGGCATTAGTGCTTTTGTATCCAGAACTGAAGCCCTTGGCATAAAAAGGGCTCCTTCTCCCCCACTTTCAGTTTAATGTTGTACCTTAACAATATGAAAATGCATGGATTTTTGTGCATTTATGGTTAGAGTCTGTTTGAAAAAGGTCAGAATAAAGGACAATATCTGTTGGTTCTCCCAGAGAGATCAACTGTTACTCTGTGTAAATCAGCATACACTCCACGAATCCTACAAAGTATAGATTATAGAGTGAGGTGGTTTTTTTCAGAATGGTTGAATTCTACTTATTACATTTGGCTGTATGGGTCAAGCTGTGCTGAACTGCCCTTTCTTAGATGCAGTAGTTTGCTGTGAGTGGAATGTATGAATTTGCATTGCTTTGGCCAGAGAACTAGAAAGAAATGAGCACTGAGGCGTTGTTGGTGAGTAGTGTCTCTAGGGAATTGCAGTAGAGAACCTTTTCTGTTACTGTGTATTTATTTTAAGGCACAGGTAGGGAATGAAGCCTAAATGTGCCACGAAATCCACAAACGTGTAGTAAATAGATCAATTCCCAGAGCTAAAGAATTTGAGGACTAAGTAGGATGAATGTTTATCTCATTGGTACAGTTATATAGTAACTTAAATAATGTAACTGTATCAAACACCAGAAAAAAGTCAAGAAGAAAGTTGAAGCATCACAGGATAAAATAAGTAACTGAATTACCTGTGAATTTCTGCACTTCATACAAGTGCCGCTGCAGTGGAAGGTTCCTACAGTACTGCAAAATGTTTTGAAGGCTCTAAATTCCTGTGATCCAAAGTGATCTGTCTGTAGAAATGAGGTTCTCAATACAAGTGTGAGGATATATGCCTCTGTGTGTCACTCTTGGTTAGGCTGAATGTGTATGGTAGATAAAACAGAACAAAATGTTTTACAGTGTTGAAAAATATACTAGATGAGATTAAGATTATTAACTACTTACTAGGCTGCAGAGGAAGGTTGAAATATTTCTTTAGAGCACTGATATCAAAGCAACATATCTGATGCATGTGAAACATCTGCTGTGGGGATTACCTCATTTATCAGGTGCATCGTTCAATTAATGTCTGTGTGCCTGTTGCTTTCTCAGATCAACCATCTTGTGTCCTTGTATTGGTTCTGATCCATTAAGAATGCAAAAGGCCACATTTGTCATATTACTCCGACGTGAGTAGAAGCGTCACTGCTAACACACAGTGAAAGTAGGATATTTTGGAGTATGCAGTTAAGTAGTGGCATCTGAATATTAAAGAATTTTGGCATGATACGGTTAATTTTTGAAGTGTATTCTGAAGGAGAAAGCTTAATATTTAGTAGAATCTATTTTGAAAGAAGGATTCTGCCTCATTTCGGTTTGCTGTTGTGACACTGTGCTCATCAGCTGTGTAACACTGTAAGGTACTTCAGCGTCTGTCAGATTTGTAATCTGATGAGCTATACTTGGAATAAACCTGAGTTGATGAAACAATCAGTGAGCCTTTGGCACTCTCAGAACTGATTAGTGAAAATCTAGCTGGTCTTTGCTCATGTGACACTTAGCACTGCACTGTATATACTAAGGCTGAATCATCAAGATTTTCCACCGTGACTGACCATTACTTAATGCTAATAGCTGCTAAGGGCATGATGGCCTCATTTAGATAGATTGTGTATCCTTTCAAACGTGGTAGAATTGTGATTATGTAGATACTTCAGTATTTGTTGACAGGTAACCACCTATTGTGGGGTTTCCTATTGATATTCCAGACAGCTCTGGTCATTTTTCCATAGATATCAGTAGTGCAGTGACTGCTAAATGCACAGGAATGATTGATTCAAATTTATGCATGTTAATTTTCAGACTTTCCGTCTAGACTCCATAAAATTAACCAGTCATCCACTGAGATATAACTGAATTTCAAGGTACTGCTTGACAAACTCTATTGACAGCTCATGTGACACACCCCCACAAAAAGCAGCAACTACTTGCTACATAGCTGATGTATGACATGTATGATACCCTATTCAGAATATAATATTCCATGCATTATGCCTATAATAAATGCACTTAACATGGTTCAGGGAAACAAGTATGCACTTTTGTATTTGACAAGGATTTGTACAAACCAATTGATGTGATTACTCGCATGTATCAGATTATGGGATTGGTCCTGAAGTCTGTGGATTTACTTGGAAGTACAGTCAAGGTTTGTGACATTCATCTGCAAGCAAGCAAGAATACAACATAAACGGATATATATGGCTATGTACTGTTATACTGAGTGATCTGAACCAAAATCTGTCTAATAATAATTCAGTGAAATTCAGGAATGTCTTTGGCACTCTACATTAGTATCAAGTAATTATCTCTAGCTAAGATAAAATGAGGGTCAAGACTGATTCTGGCTATTAGAGCTGGAGTGTTACTTGCTGTATTGAACGTGTTAATTGAAAGCTGCATTGGGAAGACATGAGGAAAAAAAAAAAGTTCTCCAAAGTGAATTTCATAGTGGCTTTTTTGAAAGACTGGACACAAGTTGTTTTTAGAAGCTAAAGGAGGGCTGTTTGCAATTAACTGTATATTGGTTGGATGGACACAAGCTGCCCTAAATTGATACTAGTTGACTACTTCTGGTGTTGAACTTGGTATCTCACATTTAGGGCTCTTAAATGGAAAGATCCCATCTCTTATTAGAAAATAATGACACTAGGTTTATAATTTGGCATTTTGTAAAACTCATCAGAATGATACGTATGGGAGAAAGATAACAGCCTAGCATCTTATCCTGACATGCCTTAGACTGGTAAAATTGTAAATGATATCACTTGGTTAGTGTGCCTTGGTCTAGCCATGCCGTCCTGGAATCATTGTACCTAGGAGTGATGGGCAACCCCACCTAAAAGTTTTGCTTGGTACCCATAAATACTATAAATACTGTTTGACCTATCTGTCATTTTTCTGATGCCTAGTTTCAGATCATTAGATCTGAAACTGGTGTTGCTGTGGACTGGACACTGCAGTACAAATGGATGCTGGGACCTTGCTGCCCAACCTTTCCTTTATGACAGGACCCTTTCCTCGCACAGCTGTCGTCTTCATCTCTTGTTCTCCTCAAAACCTACAGATACTTTTTGCATGAGTTGCGTAGCAGCTCTGGTTTTACTTTGGAGAAGAATGTGAACAGCTCTACCCATTGCTCCTGTGGGCCCAGCAGCCCCATTTCAGTCCAGCCTGAGACCGTCAGTCCCTGCCCCAGCGACACCAACACCAACACCATAGGAGTGCCAGCCTCCAGCTCTGCCCCAGCCCAGCCCTGCCGAGCCGGGCCCAACCTGTGAGCTGACATCCTGGCCTGGCCTCAGCACATCCGCGTCCCTGCGAAGATGCCTGATGCCCAGGGCTGGGGCTGCCCCCAAGCTGTCCTGCTGGCTGGATGGTGAGGCTCTGCCCTGCCAGCTCCCTGGAGAGCCCCCACCGCTCCTGCACCCCAGGGAGCTGCTGGACCTCACTGGCACACAGATGCCACAGTAGCATGGTAGAATCAGTGCCTAGTAGTTTTAGTATAATTCAGTATTTGGTGGATTTAGAACTCTGGTCTTACAGTGATATCAGCATATTAGCCATCGCGGTAGGAAGGGATCAGGCTGCACAGAACAATATTAGTGTTTGAAACAGTTTGAAAATGTTCAAAATTTTAATACGAGATTATTTTCTTCAGTGAGGAGGGGGCTGCAAACCTCAGCTGATGGATTGTGTGACTTAAGTCAATTTCTTTCCTATGTGAATACATTAACTGTGATGGTAATACCCTGAGAAACCCAGGGGGCCAGTTCTTCAAAAGTAGTTTGATGAAAATTCTCATTCATTTCAAACAGATTTAAGTGTCTATGTGTTTTAAAGATCTAGGCCAAAATATTTCAAAATCCACAACATTAAATAGGAGTAATGGAAATTAACATCATTTGACTGTGACTCAGTCTTAGGTGAATGTATTGGTTAGCTGTTCATCACTGCTGTGGTTCTTACCTAACTCTTTAAATTAGTATTTGTTTGGAGGTTTGTTACAGTTAATCAATTTTTCATAATGGCCCCTGTATATAATATATAAATATAAAAATATATTCTCAGTTGTTTATATTCCTTTCTTCTAGCACAAGAGGAATGTTTTAGAGTATGAATTTGCATCAGAATAATTCATAAGGCAGAGTTTGTTTCAGGGCTATTTATTTCCTCCCAAGCCCGCCCTCTCACAAAGTAGCCATAGTAGAATTATGGATATTGTGATCTTCTTGTGAATTACTTTTACAATTGTCCCAGGAGGGCAACTTGATACTGAACAGTGGTTTAGTAGATCTTTGGTGCAAGTCAGGATTGCAGGAGGCATTGCTTAAGAATGCAGCTGGACATAACCGTGCTCAAAGCCAGGGACAACACAAAGGTTAACGTAAGTTTCCACGCTCTGTAGAGCTGTTGAAGAAATCCAAGTAGAGTAAGACAGTATGTTCGTCCTAGCACATCACAGACTGTTTGGAAGCATACTGTTTCAGCTAGGAGGAAAAAAACTACATGTATGCTGTGGCACAGCGAAATGTTTTGACTGTGTTGGTGTCCGGAATGTATCTGGCCACAGTAGGGGAAGATGTAGTATTTTTACATTAAAAATAGTTTTGGCTGTACTCATGAGTTACTTTGGTATTGCAGAGGAACATTTCTGCATAGCAGGTAGGATGGTTCTGTCAGCGTGAGACATGTCAGATTTACTAGTAGATATTCCTGTCTGAGCGGCTGTCCTGCAGAGGTCTGTTGCTTTGCTTCTCAGACACTTCTACGTTGTAAACATTTTGGTTCTTATCAGTCCTGTCAGGAAGCAGACAGTCTGCTGCTCTGTCTATACATTAAATTGTATTCTGAAAATTGAAATATTTGGAACACAAATGCTCTGAATAAATATTCCAAACAGCACAGTGATACAAAGCAGCAAAAATAATAAAAATGCTAGGCTCAGACTTGCAAAGTGATAACTCCATTGAAAGCACCTCATAACCGTGGGTCTATTTCCATCTTCTGTAATTACACAAAGCGGAAAACTGTTAGTGGAAAGTCTGTATGTGCAAACCCTGAGGAGGGCATCAATGAGAAGAAAAGTTTCCTTTGTGTTGATAGTGGTGTGCCTTTGATGTACAAACAAAAGATAACTGCTTTTTTGTGCCTTTTTTATCAAGAACCCTGATTTCCCCATTTCTGTTAAAATGTGCCCTCTTTTCTTGCAACTGGTCTATGTGCAGTTTTTATTCTATTATGTTCACGTCCCTAATAGAAATAGTCATCTTCTGCCATGGGCATAGATGTGTAGCGTCAAGATGCCTTATCCCAGAAATGCCTTTTATTCTTGTTTTCCAAGACTAGCTTATCATGGAACAAACACCTTTATATCTGTAAGTCTGCATCCACATTAAGACAGTTGTACCGCTTTAATTATACTTTTATAATTAAAACGACATGACTTCTGCATGTGCACTATATTTCAGTGAACACATTGCTTTTGAAATATTTTTTGAAGATGTCCATCTTATTCCTAGCATGTTTGTGTATAATCCTACCTCTCACTACCAGTAGTCAATTATGTGTATCTAAGTCCCTGATGGTACATTGTATCCTCAAGTCTATTAGCCCTTTCTTTGTTCATAATTATACCACTGACCCCTCTGAGGCAATTCCTTGAAAGGAGATAACAGTTTTCCCCTGCCCTTGACCAGTAGGCTGACGGTTGTGTTCAGCTCTCCTGAGAACACTGTTCTGTTTCCCTCAGGAATGCGAAAAAGTAATTTCCCCAGATAACAGCCAAAAACCCAATTAAGCTTAGATTAAAGAAAAGGAGGATTTATTGGTGTTTTATGGTATAGAGAGAAAAGGAAAATAAAAGATAGGAGATATTAAATTGCCTGAAGTGGAGACACAGACTGTCCAGTTGCTAGCATTACTCTTCAGTTTACAGAATAATTGGTGGATTTTTAGCTGGTTTTAACCATATAAGAGTAAAACATTGGCTCTCCCACAGCTCAAAGCCATGTCTGTCTTTTTCTGTCAGAGCTGGAAAGACTGTGACATGCTGTCTTTGAAAAACTGTGTGTGGCTGGAAAACCCCCTCAGTGACTTGGTCTCTGAATTTGATGTGAAGGTGTCAGTAGTTACAAAACATGTTTATTTTCCCAGTGGGATGTTAAAATACATGCAAATTGGGCCAAGTATACAAGATTTTAATTTCCATTTCCCTAGTACATTGTATTTTAGCACATGATTTTTTAACACCTTTCATACAATGTATTTTACATCTCATTGTGATCTTTCAGAGGATCCATTGTCTTCTCATCACCTATTTAAATGGGACACTAGGTACTTCCTAGCTTGAAACGCAAGAAAACAAATTATTTGCATATCTTTAATTAACCCTCTCTTTGTGTAGATTAAGATTGCCTTTAGTAACTGTCAGGTTTCTTGGCCAGTTGAATAAACAGCTTCTTGCATGCATTTCAATTACTGCAGTTTTGTATTGCTAATGAGACCAAGCAACAGTTTCTTGGAGGCAATCTTAATTTAGCGATTTCATTCACATTTTTGTACAGGTACAGTGTTCCAGCTATGTAATTAATGGTGCCATCTCAGCTTTAGAGGTGGATAGAGAATTAAAAATCAGCATGACAAATACATCAGGTATAATTCAAATTGTGAAGCCATGTTATACTTACCTTAAATTATTTTCATACCAGAGAGTCCCAAACTGCTTTACAGGGTATATGCAGAATATACATAGTACAGACCATTCTGTCCTCAGAAGGCAGCAGCCAAGTGGACAGTATCTGACTTGGGAAGGTTTAGTCATGGCCAGAACATGACTCTTGTGAATAAGACGTGCCATCTTCATTACTGGGAACAGGCAGGACTTTAGGGCTTTTGTGGCCTCAGTAGGAGGGTTTCCTCATGGCGAACTGAGTGAGCCTCGCAACATGAAGGGTTGAGCTTACCAGTCTTATTAAGATAGCCATATTCCTACCAAAACCAATGTTTACATCTTCAGTTGCATATTTTGAAGTCTCAGCAGCATTCAGAATGCTCTACAGGCAAAGCTGTGCTCTTATGGCCAGCTGCAAAAGCAGTGGGATAAACTGTAGTAGGATGATTTGTAAACAAGCCTTAGGTCTTTTGTAGTTAGGCAGAGGAAACTTGATTATAAATAATTCTCACTATATTATTAAAACTAGCATTCAGCTTTTTGACCAGATTACTTCAAAGAGGACTTTGGAACTATTGCATGAGGAAAGCAACCAGAGATATTCCAGGGTCAAATGGTAAAACAAGCATCAGGGAAGGTTAGAGGGATGCATTTGCAAGTCAAGAAGACATTGAAGGGGATCTAATTATAGGCTTAATCGCTGTAGGTAATGACAATTCAAGCTACTATATTTAACATAGCCTGGGTAGTATAGCTGAGGTCATCCAACAAACAAATCAACAAATCCAAAGCAGATTTTCAAGAAACGTTTAGAAAGGAGTGGAAAGTCTTAGACCTGCTGAAGCCAAGAGGACTTTTATCAGTGAGTCAAGTTTTCCAGCAGAGCCCAGATTTCATCCTATGCATAGGACTGTGGCTTTGTTTCAGAAAACATCTTCAGTGCGATTATTTATAAATTTCTAGTAATGTATATGCTTAGTATTTTGCTGGAGCAGTGCCCATGATACGCTGTGAGTTTTAGAGCTGGAAGTTGAGCCAGGGTACGTACTATGGTCCTATTACCAAATCCATCACTGGATGGCGTGGTGACTTTGGCTGAGGCACGTGTGAATGTTTATGATTATTTGCTCCTGAGTCTCTCCACACCTAAACTACCTATCTGTCTTCATAAAAAGCTTAAACATCTATGATGAATAGTGCTATGTAAGTGCAGTTACTTGATGTTTTCAAGGAGGAGACAAACAAGGGCCAGTGAAAGAGTTGACTAGGTGGGTGAATGTAGCTGTATTCTCTTCATTCCTACTTGTCCATATTTGTAGTTCACAAAAGCGGAAACAACGTGGTATTAATTCATGGTCTATAAAACAAAATCACAGTTTTAGTCTTGCATTTCAATCAGTCTCATTTTTATGAACTTTGCAGTTGTGTTTCACTTGGGATGTATTTGGCTGCTTGACAAAGTGACTGGAGATTTATAATTCCTTATTAGTAACTCAGGGCTCTAAAGGGAATAACAGAGTACTTATTTACTTTTCTAGGTCAGACTCATGATGTAGGAGTTTAATGAACTTCTGCTAAACAGGAATTGAAGCAGAATTAAAATCTCAGAGTGCATCTGTCCAATAAGGTTTTTCATCTTATTTTCTATAGGTTAGATTTTTTTTCCTTGTGCAGGGCTGTTTAGGCTGCAGTTTCTAAGTAATCAGCCAAGAATATGAAACTCTCATATAGAACCTGGTATTAAGTCAATGCACTGATGTGATTTTGCTCTGAAATTACATTATGTCAGATAACTGTATTTATGTATCAGTGTTCAGGGCAGTAAGATCCCAGTTCGAATGTGCTGAAAAAGAGTTTGTGATTCATGTTAGCAGCTAAACTATTGCTGCAGTTTTGATGCTCCTCAGATATTGTTTGAATCAATAAGGTAGGCACTTCTCTGTCAAGAACACATTCAAATCTATGTTCAGGAAAAAAAGCGCAGTATCTCTGCTTCCTTGTAAATGTGAAGGGTATACAGTGTTTCATATTCTCACAGGAGATATACATTGGGATTTACTTGAAATTATAAAATTATTGATGGAGATAAAGATGCATGGAAGAAACACAAAAACATGTTACATAACCACAGCCATGCTTTTCACTGGACTTGTATTGCAGGAAATAACATCTCCTCTTTATTGAAAAGAAGAGTTTGTATTACATTCAGAAATGTTTGTGAATCAAATGTGTAAAACACAATAATATATTTGAAGATCCTAAGTATTTCAGCAGATACTGTTTAAGCCTTGGAGGTATAACTGTGTATGCACATAAAATGCCAAATCTTGGTTTATGCAGTATTTAGTAAATATATATCCGTTAACGTATGTTTAAGACAGTATACAATTACCTGGAAAAAAAACCCCAAAAATACAAGCCAAGAGATAATAGAAAACAATGAGTGAGGGGTTATGTCTTAAATATCCTATCTTCATACTTATTCATGGCTCTGAAGAAACACTTTCCTTCACACTGTCCTAAATACTGATCCTGAAATAAGTTCCTCTGCCCTTTTCTCAAAAATCAGAGATCAAGGTCACCTTTGCAAAAAACCATCTAATCCGCAATTAAACAAGGTCCTCTGCTTTGCCCTGAAGGAGCAGTCTGGTGGTCAGAATGCTTATCTAGAATGCAGAAGGCAAAACCTTCATGTCTTCCTTGGTCAGAGGTGATTTACAATTCTTTCTCTAAGGATACAACCCTAATCTCTAAACTACAAACTAATGTGGGGGTCAGAGTACTTTGTACTACCGGTTGGTGCTATGCCTCTAGGCACAAAGAACTGAGCAAGTGGGAGTGTGAACCAAAGGCTGGGAGGAGCTTGGTTCAACCCATGCTCCTCTTTCTGCCTATTGTCCAATGACCATTTTACATAGAACTCATGAAGTCCTCAGAGCATCAACTAGCTTCTTTAGCCTTCAGGCAAGCATGTTGTACAGTCTCTGTTCACCATTTCTTCTCGTTATTCACATTAGATTTTCTTTTTCTTTGGCTGATTTCTGCATTAAATGATGGAAAGGAGTATTGAACTTTGAATTCTTTTTCTGCCTTACTCCTCATCAACCAAGTTGCCAACTGGCAGAGAGTGCAGAATCCTGATTACTCTCTATGATAAAAGAAAGAGGAAGAACCTAGCTCAACATTTGGATCTCAGGTGCTAAGAGATACATGGGAGAAAAACAAAATGGCCTTTTTATTAAACAAATCTGATGTGGAAGAGAGGGAGGAGGGATTTTTTATTTGCTTTTCTGGTTTTGACCAGAGAATACTTGGCTCGAGAGCAATAAACTACCATTATTCTTGCTTGTAAAAAGCACTTAAGGAGCAGGACTGCAAATAGTAAGATGAAATTCGGATTTAATAGTAAGCAAGCAAGGCTGTGCCCACATGACAAGCAGAGAAGTGAACAAAGGAAGCTTTCAAAGCATTACTGGTCAGTCTGATTTTGTGGCTGGTCAGTGGGAGGACCAGGTGTAGTTGCTTGTTTGCCAAAAAGAAAGGCTAAAGAAATTGGAATTTCTAGAGCTTTTTCGGGGAATGCCTTATTGAAATGGCAGTGGGGGTTGTTGGCTTCTTTAGGATGTGGATAATGGGAATAACTTTGTGCTACTGTGATGGTCCCGGGAGGAAATCAGATGCCAGACTTATACTAAGGAGCCCTGTAGGTGTTGAGAGAGGAGAAAAGGTGTGATCGTGGACTGGCACAGTTGTTTTGGAAGAGACTAATGTAGAAGCATTTGTACCCATAAGTCTGGTAGAATTTGGCTTGATTGTGAGGGGGTGATGCAGCTTGCCTAGTACAAAGCAGTTCTTTACCATATAGCTGTATCCCTGATAAGACCGCTTTTTTGTCATAATATACTTGCTTTGCTATAACAATAATGTGCCTCTAGAATAAAAACGACCTAAGAATGAGAAGGGCTGAATACAGAGGAAGAGTGTATCTCTTTCTCTTTGGGAGGGGTTGGTAGAGACAATGATGTAATAATAGCATTCCTATTCTATTCATTGATATGGATTTTTTTCCACTAAGATATATGAACTACCTTGAAAACTGGGTCAGCTTAAATGCTGTCACAAACGCTCATCACCGAGTGTATATTGCTGCATACCTGTCACACTCGGCAGCTGGAACGAATTTCATGAAGCTACTGGGGTAAAAGGTGAAACTCAGCAGGATTATTGGCTGTGAAGGAATCACACTTTTGCAGTTTGTCTGGTACAAAACAAAGGAAATGGTGCAAAATTGTCCATAATGCTGATACATACAAATAGTATTTGGGTTTTTGTTTTTAAACAGATATTTTTTGTTAGTCAAATTTATTTGCATACATTTGGTAAATGCAGTATTATTCCCATGGTGGATTATTCTTGCTGCTTAAGAGACTGAATTTATTGACATATCTAGACATGGAAATTTACTGGGAATTGCTTGAAACCCTTTAGGGGTTGAAAGTTCTTTAAATGGAGTTAGTTTCAGTGTAATAATGGGATTGTTGGTGATAAATTACAATATTACATATTTACTGCTAACCAAGGAAGAACTTTTTAGAAGATGCTCTTTCTTTTATGCCAAAATGAAGTTACATGGATGAAAGCCATGATGTCCTCTTATGGCATATCTTGGCTCCAGCAGCTCTTGATGATCATAGTTCACTGTAGAAAATTTAGGATTTGTGCTGGAGAACAGCAGCATCTCATCCTAGTTGAACTGTCCAGTAACTTGGGAAATAACAGCATGTATGATTGATGTGCCCCTGTGTTGCATGTCAGTAGGTAGCTTGCCAGCCTGGAGAGAGCCAGCATCAGGGCTCAAGCCTGTACTTTCCTCACTGTGTTAACACAAGCTGAAAGTGTCCTCTGAGATAGATCATAAGCTTTCCTCTGTGGGTAGGAAAGTGGTAGGGAGTGGTAGTTGAAGTTCAGGTTAGCTCTGCAGCTAAAGGCAGCCCTAGGAGTAAGCGATTCTCATCTGCATCTGTATCCATTCAGTCCTTGGCTTTTTCACTGACAATGCCTTCAGGATGCCAGAAGGCAGTGGTGGCTTTGTGATGCAAATCAGTCCTGCCAAGTCTTACTTACTAAGAAGGTGACTCATTCATTTGCGATCAATTTTTAAGGCAGCTAGTAACATCTCTCTCATTTGGCATGAAGGATTTTGCCAAGCGTTTCAATGAGACAGTTACAATCTCACTCAAAATTTTTTTTAAAGTATTTCCTTTCATTCGCTTTGTCACTCTGAGAGTTGTATGTGAGTGCCAAGAACTGGACAGAGAGACTGAAAAGCAATAAATTCGCTCTCCCAGGGTGAGCAGAATTTTTGCCTGCAAGAATGAGTTGAAGAGTTGCTGAGTTTTTCTTGGGAGGAAGACAGGAGCAGAGAGGACAAGAGTGGTCCAGATGACCTTACTATTTTTACCAGGACATATGGCAGGTGACTCGTTAGTAGCCTGTTCTTCAGAAGGAGAAGTGGAGGGGAAGCAGCACAGTAGAGTCTTTTGCTAAAGTGTGAAGAGTAAAGCAAATAGAGGCTCCAGTGCATCTGTATGAGAGGGAAGGAGTAAGAATAGATGTGCTGAAACATGTGTGACATATCCTGGAGAACAGGGATGGAGCCAGCAGCAGGGTCGCCAAGCAGAGGGGAGTTGCTGTGATGCTGAAGGCGTGTTACCCTGCAGAAGCTTTGTGTATACAGGAAATTCTCAGGTTTTGCTGCAGAACTGATTTTGGGGAGGAGGACATATTAAACTGAGGCAGAGGAAACGCTGGGCTTAGTTGGAGGCAGAGCACCTGAAGCACTGTTGCCCAAACCGCTGGTGGGTGTCCTGACACTAACAGGGTTAAAGAGGAGAATATGATGCAACACTTCCCAGTGAGGACTACTCAAAATTTCTGGGTAGAGACTAGATACAGATTAAGCAGCAGTATCTCAGTTGTGATAACTACAGAAGTCTGAAGTGAGTGTATATGACCATTCTTCACACATTCCTTAGATAACATAGCTCTGGACAATCCGAGTCAAACAATCAGAAATTATGTCTAACTAATATATTGGTTTAAAAATCATAAGCTATAAATACTAATATTATATTTGGAGTTTATTTTTTCCTTTGCTGTTGAAGTTTCATTGTGTACTTGATGTTACACTTTCCAGTTTCTCAGCCACTCTGAGAAACTTATTCCCTTCTAATCCCATCACTCTGGGAGCTGGACATTTAAGAAAAACATCCAATATTATGAAAACATCCAATATTATGAAATATATAATCAAATTGTAACAATTGGCAGTATGGTAAGAGTAAACAGATCGTCAGTCTAAGACTACTATATGCCGTAATTCAGCCTTCTCTGTAGGTGATGCCTGAGTCAAGAAAAGCCTTACTTACGTGGTCGCTAGAAGGAAGGTTGCCTACTAAGGTCCAAAAGTGCTGTTAATTTGCAGGTTTAAGACATAAACAATCATCACTGTATTCCTGAGAGAAAAAGAAAAACAGAATGTAGATCCTGAACTTGTAAATATATTGAAGTTACCAAAATATGCTTTATTAAAGTAACAGCTATATGTTTTTAACAAGTGACGAATACATACAGAAAACACATTTTATAAACTGTCCATAGGCTGCAGTTTGTCCATACGAAGTCTTTGGTAACCCTATGCTGATAGCAAATACAAAAGAAATAGAAAAAATATTGAAATCTAGAGTGCCCAGCTGATTTCTATAACACCCTAAAATTCACATTCACGTCCTCAATTTTTGATGTGCTCCCTTCATCCTTCAAATGAATTTCAGGGATGTTTCAAATGCATTCTTAATTTACCATATGTGCTTCATTTATGTTCTGTCACTGCAATGGCATATATGTGGCATAGAGATTTTACCCTAGAAAATAAAGATATACTGGGGAGTGAGCAACCATGAAAAAAAAGGAAAAAACACTGAAAAAATAGTGAGTGGAGAAGCTTCGTGAAAAGGAAGCAGCCTGGATTTGAGAGGGAATTCAATGATCCCAGCCTGCCTTTGAAAGCTTGCTGAAGTGTGTTAGATAGTTGGAAACAGAGTTGTAAGGGGAAATTTAATCTTCCTAGAAGACAGTGAAATTTAACTGGTGCTGGATAAAGGGGAACCTCCTGTGACGCTGTATGGCTAATTTTCACAGAGGATGTTTAATTCTTTCAGATACTGCAAGACTGCATTTACCGCTTTAGTAAATAGAAATTGCTGCTTGTGAAAATCCATTTAGTAAATGTTATTTTGGAGGGTGTTGGCATCTTATGCAGTAGTGAGGCTTCTTTATCCACTTTTTACCTGACCTGCTAAACAACTGCAAGTTTTTCTTCATTCAGTGAGCTTTACCTGAATAAAAAACCCTACCTATAACCCCTACTCTATAAAAAACCCTTAATAAAATAATCAGATAAGAAAAGGCATAGTATTAAGATGAATGGTTAATATGTGGAAAATTATTCAAGACAGAAATATTCTGCCTGCAGTTCTATTAATTTTATCAATGTATATATAGTGCACAATTACGGTATATAAGAATTATATACACCCATGTGCAATAGATTGCATGGTATCTACCAAATCTTTACACTGTAAATAATTTACATTTATTGCCAAGCAGAATCAGAATTTTCCAATCTCAGAGGAAAATAAAGTCTCGTCAGCCCATCATGTTGTCATTATTACTGAATGCCTAGTAACCATTTCCACAAATGTAAAAGTCTAGGCATCCTTCCTCTTCTTGGATGAGATAAGTTGATTGATTCCTGGAGCCAGTTTGCTCAAGATGCAACTGTCTTTCTTGAACTTGATGTAGCATTTGCTCTGGGTAAGGAGAACAAAGAGAATGCTAGTACTTGTTTGTGCTTTGGGCTAATCTGGAAAGGGTAGAATATTTTATTTTATATTTTATGTACCCCCTGCTACTAGTCTTTCTAGCAGGGAGAAAGGAGGCATTTTTCTACTGTGATACTCACAGTGCTTAATTAATACTCACCAGAGCTAAGCCCTGTAGAAAACCACAGATAAGGATTTTTGTTCTTGGAAAGGAGCAGCTGACTAACTACTAAGATCCAAATTGCCATGGGTAACACAGGAAGTCGGCGTTTATTTCTGATGAAGGTGGCGTGTCAACGTTTTGTCTATCTGTGGGCTTGAGTTGGTCATTCCAGTCTTTTACTCAGGACGGACAAACACATTGTAAAATATTGCGAGATAATGTTGGATAACTGGTCTTCAAATAGGATTAAGAAGCATCATTCAGAACATACGAGAGAAAGCTGTTTCAACATGCAAAATGCACAGAACCAGATTGCTTCAGACTGTATTACTCTGCAAACAGTAAATATATATAATTCACATTTCCACAGTGAGAGTTTGCACAGGGCTTGCATAGCCTATACTTCATAGGCAAATACCGTTGAAGCAATTGAGGGTAGTGATCAGTCCAACTTGTGTCACTTCCCTAATTTGAAAATCCTGTTGATAGAGAGTTACACAAGAAAGCTGGTTTGACATAAAAAGATATGCATTGAACTTGAATATATAGTTTGTCTGTGATGTAAGTGCTGCCTCTGTAATGCAGATTTCCTCTCTTAAGAAACATTCACTTCAAAGTGTTATGCAAACTACTGCACTACAGCAGCAGCCATAGAAATATACTGCAGCATGCCTCAGCTATTACACAAACCTGTCGAGCGCAGGGATCGAAAAAGCAATCAGCCAGCAAGCAGTAGGATCACATTGGTACGATATTTTCTGCCAATTTAAAAATAAAGACCTAGGATAGGGTTGGTGTAATGTCCAAAGGAAGCCTTTTGTGGATACCAAGATATGGCGTTATGCTTTTAACCTGCTGTCAGCCAGAAGGAAAGATTAATCTGTTTTCTTTGGATTATCTGGGGTGCCACTACCTGGCAAACCAGAAGTGTCCTCCATTTGTGCACACTAAAGTGAGCACTAAGCAGGGCATGTCTTTATTAGCTCTGGGAAAGAGCTTTACTATTCTTGTGTTAGCAAAGGCTGGGATTTATTACAATGTAGTGTGAGAAGAAATTGGTCATCTGTGATGTGGAGTAGGATATTTTCTCTTTCACGTGGTTTCTCCGTTTTTGCCTTGTAAGCCACTAACACTTTCCTGCATTTTGGATGATGCATTTGCATTTTCAGTTTGTACATTTCCCTTTCTGGTTTTGCTCTTCATTGGCAGATAAGAGGGGAATAGATAAGAGAATTAAGGGGAAAGGACATGAGCTCACCCAAAGCTGTAGCAGATTGGTTTGGGGAGAAGTGGTGTCTTCAGATATTGCTATGGCATCTGGATACTTGGGAACTCTGTCCATGCATGTGAACTAAACATAGGAATGCCAAGGTACTTATAAAGGGCCCAATTTACAAGTCATGTGTCACTTTTTGCACAGAATAACTGATTTGTATTTGCAGTTAACACCATTTGTGTCTGAGATAGAAAAGTAAATGCAGTGTCCCTGTTTGCTAGCAGTTCAGACTTGGGACTGTAATGTAAGTATAATGTTGGGCAGTGCCTCGCCTAGTCTAATTTATGGCTTTGGAACAGCTTGTTGCACACCCGGTGTGGGACTGGGTGATGGGAGTAAAGAAACCCCCACCTTTTCATGTGCCCTAACAGCAGATTGCCTGATCTGCAGAGCTTTGCTGCATCAAAAGTAGATTAACTGTTTATTTAAGAATCACAGGGTAGTGATAGTGCTCTTAAGCAGTAGCTGCTATTAAAATGTCAGCATTGCTGTCAGTCACCACCAAGTACCTGAGTTAGCACTGTTTCCCCCGATATTGAGAATGGAAAATAGGTTGCTACTTAAAGTGAACTATTGTAAATGAGGAGCACAGATTTAATCCTTTCTGATATGGCTTATTATCCATCTCTAAGATTAAAAATGTATGTTGTATTACTTCAGGGGTTGCACTGACCTCTAGATTTCATGCTTCTGGATTTTACTACTTCTTATGTACTGTTATGTTTTTATTCCATATTTTGGCAATATCAAGGCTTAGTCATATCTATGAAAGAAAATGTAAAGTTACAGGTAACATGGTAATTGTCCATTTTATGAAAACTTTAGGGCTTTGTCTTGTGAACATTGTGCAAAATGGCAGATATTGATATCTTAACTAATTATTCAATCAAGGATTTGGCAGGTCAGTCAATGGGAACGATGTACAATGGACTAGAATTGATCACACTTCATTTCCCATCAGTTGGCAGAGCAAATGGTAGCTCAGATGATAAGTTAGGATCATTGCCAGTCATTTTTGGGCTCATGCCTTCCGTTTTTTCTTTCTTTTTTTTTCTTCCAAACGAGAACCCCCAGACTATTTGATGAAAGTGAATGTCCTCTGATGTTGGTGAATAAAGCAATGCAGAGTTTTTGTAGCCTCTGAGGGACGTGAGACTATTTCTGGCTCCATAATTGATGCTGCTGCATAGTCCTATAATCACCTAACCTTATTGAATTGTCCCCATGTGAAGATTTGATTTCAAATTTAGTAATCATTATACATCATTTATTTTCACATAGATTACAGGTTCATCTGTAAAGTGACAGAATTTCACCCCAGAGCTCTTCGAATGTTCAGCTCTTCACTTTTACTCTTTTTGGATATGCTTGTGACACTTCCAACTTTGGTGATTTACTAGCAATTAGTAGGCTTCCATGACAGATTTATTGTAGCCTTCCAAAGAGTGATGAATCAGGTCTGTGGCTACTAAGAAGTGGTTCCCTAGGACTTTTACTTAGTACAGGAACACAGAGTTAGATCCTGTGAAGAGCTTTGGTGTCTAAAGCAGGACTTAACCCAATTAATGCTCCACTCCTAAACCTAAATTGCAGTTTAAAAAAATCTTTGCTTAGCTGCTGTCTAACCCTGAAAGCACATAAACCAACTTGCTGTTCCCTTATTTGAATCTCTAGTGAACTGAATGCCTACACTTCTTTTTCTGCATCTGCCAAAATCTTTGCCTGATTCCTGTATAAGGCTGCTCAGGAGCTGGAAATCAGAATTTCTTTCTCCCAAATGCTCTGCCTGGTTCACCGACCCACCCTACATTGATACAGCCAGCCATGCCGCTAGAAACATAGCTGGAAGGGATAGTGCCATCTACCCATAGGAGTTGTTTCTTCGTATCACTGTTGGCTAGAAGGCAGTTCATACTTGGTGTGAGGTTTTTGCATGCATTCCAGTTTCTGCTGTTGTGCTATTTTGTTCCTGTCAAAAAGGTAACTTACTATTTATCTTTTGGGATAGGGATTGATTCCTTTAGAAACGGTTAATATTCAAAAATAATCTAATTGTGACAGGACCAAATGTTTTTGCATTAACAAGCTTTCTTTTGAAAGCTTTCTTCTTTATTGATCTGTTCTTTTTATTTGCTTTCCCAGATATCTATTGCTCAATACTGATTGAAAAAATATCTCATTTCTGATGTGAAACCATCCACATGCTAAACAAATACATATGGAACCAAAATAAACTATTTTAATAACTTATTTTTTTAATTAAATGCAAATGTAGCATCCATTGCAGTCTGTTAAAGCAAACAAAACCCCCAGCGCGTTTAGCATGTTAAAAAGAAGATTTTTTGCTGTGTTCACAGTGTTATACAGTAATTAAAAAGGAAACCAGCTAAGCCTTCAGAACCTGTCCCCTTCTATAGAATGTAATTAATTTCTGTTTAATTTTAATAGTAGGGCTGTAGTGTGATTATTATTTTTGAGGGGTAGAAATCCTGCACTGTTGCTTTTTTTTGTGTTTTGGGAAGCAGAACACATGACAGAAAGGGAAAGATTTGAACCACACTCCAGCTGTAATTAAATGCTGACATGTCGGCGGAGTTCGGCTGCTTGTTTCTTCAAATGTGGATTTCCAGGACGGAGGCTCCTCCCGGCTGTCCTGTGCCAAGAGGAGCAACAGTTTCTCCTGGGAGGATGTGTCGTTTCCTCCTCGGATGCGCAAATCTGGGAAGTAGGCAGGCCTGACACAGTGCAGACACTGCCATGCTCAAGGTGAGATTCCCACTTCATTCACGCCGGTTTTTAGGATGTCAGGGTGCCAGCTGTCCTCAAGGGCTCTCCCTTGAGAGTCGTGTGGACACTTGTGGCCTCACTGTGCCTGTGACCAGGCAGGCCGAGTCAGGGTTATGCTCTCATGCCATCTCCTGGCAGATTGTCACCTTTTTTGTCTCTCCGCGCTGTCTGTGTCCCTTCTGCCCTGCCCTGTCCTCTGCAGATGTATTTGTCACAGCATGCCAGCCCTGTGAGATCAACGTGAAAGCCAGTGGGGCTGCAGGTTGGGCACGGTGGGGGATCGGAGAGGACGGCGCAGGTACAGGGACACCGCACAGAGCCCTGCTGGGGATGCTGCAGGCTGCGGAGGGTCAGATGTTACACCTGCACAGGGTGCGTGCAGTAAGGTGGACACGACTGCTGGTCTCCGAGGGTGTGCCAAGAGTGTGAAACATCAGGCAGCTCTCGAGAACCACCTGATGATATGTGTGGGCAGCAGAAGGACTGGTACCACCTTGCCCTGCTAGGGAGGCAGTGGGGTTTGGGCAGCTGCAGGCAGAGTCTCCTGGCCCATTCTGCTGCAGGGTGAAGCAGCCCCTGAGGGCCAACCCAAGGGCCATGTAGTAAAGACAGGATGAATCATCTGGTCACATCTTTGTTCAGGGGAGTGGAGCAGTTACACCTGATGAGTAGCTGGTCTTCCTCTTTTTAGTTCTTTGCTGAAAGATTCCGATACAAAAAACTGTCGACACTTCAGTGTTTCTCTCCTACAAGAAGAAAATACCCTGCCGTCTCTCCTGAGAGTTGAAATTGTGGCTCTAGAGAGGTCTAGGTTTGCCAAAATGCTGTTTAGGTGGGTGGGCGTTATTTGGGACAGTAAAGCTGGAAAGATGACCTATATGTCCAGTGCAGAAGAAGCACTTTAGAGTATGCGTATTGCTCTGAAGAAACTGACGGAAGTTCATTCACATGAAACAAGAATCCTGGGCTGCAGTCAGGCGTGGTACAGAGACCTGAAAAGCAAGCGCTGTTACAGAATTTAAAATTTCCTGCTGACAGGCATCAGTTAGATGTCAAGGCATTCAGTAATGGTGATTTGAAACAATGAAAGATTAAGAGATACTTTGAAAGACCTCTGCAGCCTGGCACTTCTTGGTCATGCTGCCTTGTTCTCCTTTTCATTCTTTCATGACCACTACCACCATCACCCATCTTATCGTAGCATTTTGGGCTGAATTTTATATACAATGAGTGTCACTAAAGAAAGCAGTGCCATCCACCTATCTTCTCTTTTTTTTTTTTTTTTTTTTTTTTCCTGTCTTGTTTTTACTTCTCTTTGCCTCCTGTTCCCATTGTGAAATAGATCCAAGGAGTGATCCAGTGAAATATACTTCCCCCCTCCCCAACCCAGGAAGAAGTGAGCAGGAATTGTTTAATGTCACTACCAGGTAAAATGCACTTCAAATGACACACACATCACATCCAAGGAGTACAATTTAGGACTAGTAATGTAAAATAAAAAGCAGCTAAAGTGTATAAAGCACCCACAAATCCCTTGGGACTCTGGTACTCTGTATTTCACCTCTTTGCAGGAAGGTTTAGTCTCTGTTGCTGCTCACTAAAAGATTATTCCTTTTTTCTGATTTCTGTGGTATGTGTTCTTAAACCTACCTTTTGCGTCCTCTCTGTGGCACATCCTTCTACACTTCAAATTCCTTGACCAAATACCATGGATTTAAGTTATATCATTTCCCCAGTTACAGATAAGCTACATCTTTAAGTAAGGAATATTACTGATGAGTGTTAGCCAAGTGCCTGGGAATCATACTTCACTCAAATCAGTTGACGGTAAAACATAAATAAAAGCATTTTGTGCCACAGACACAAGAGATGGCACAGTTACACATGTCTGTGAAATACATAGATACAGAAACAGACTTAAGTCTACTCCTAGCAAGGTCAAACCCCGCCTCTCCCTGTAAATAGCTGACTTGCTATCAGCTCTTCCCTGGCTCAGTTTTTCAAGGACTCCCTCTTCTCATTTGCCTTGTAGGTCAGGGTACCTTCCTCTGAGAGAGACCTTCCTTTCTTTCCAGCCAGCCTTTTTCTCTGGTTCCTGCAGAGATTCCAGTTAACCTCATCCTTTTCACCTGAACTTGTTTACCCCTAATTTATTCAGAACATAGTTTTGACGTTCTGCTATAAATTGAAGAGCATCTCTTTGGAGAAGTAATGCCATGTTGGCAGACAGAGTGCCATCTCTTGTACTTGATTGTCTAATTAACCTTTGGGGGTAGGTGCATTTCAGTGCTAAATGTTTCCATCCACTGTGTGTTTAATTTCATATTAACCTGCACACAGACAAATAGACTCACTACAAACATCCTGGTTGGATAAATATGTTTATTTGTTTATTTTTGTCTCCTGATCAGAACTGTGATAGTAGTAAACAATTGGAGAGACGTGTTTGGAATGCTTGAGACACTTCAAAAAAAAAAGACCCGAAGAGCTGACCCTTGAATTCAAAGGATTGTTCTTCAAATCTAGTTCTAGTCCAAAAACCAGTTAAAATTATAGTGATGCATAGTTGCAGATACAGATACAGATTTTTAAACATCTGTCTTCAATATATTTTCTTTTCATCTGGTTTTAGTCCAAAACTGAATATACAAATATTTCAGCCCAAAACACACTCTCTTTTTCTTCTCTACATATGTGCATGGGAGAAATTCCCAGTGACGTTCTGCATCCTGTAGCTATTGAATGAAATGGATGTTTTGACCAGTTTTTGCTGCCAGTACCGGTTTCCAGCATCTGTCTTTAGCGTCAATATGCCAGTGATTATGGAGGCTACTTTGGGATCCTGCTGCAGAGGTGGTACAACTTTGTGTATTGTTGAACCTGATACATCCTCAGCAAAAAATTTTACACTCAGATGCAGTATCTTCTGGGAAGAAAAAAAGATTTTTTTAATCTGCTTTCATTCCTTAATTTCTGATGTGCTAGTTAACAACTCAGGGGGGCAGAAGTAAGAGCATATAGAGCAGTCTGGGTTAATATAAAATAAGCTGATGAAGATTACATGGAGCTAGCCACATGAAAATTGAAAGGCCTTAGAGAACACCATGAGGCTGAACATTTTTGACAGGTTTTGAAACAAAGACCTTTGAAAAAAATTTTTGAACAAAGACCTTTCAAAAGAATAAGGAGCCTTATTTTTTATTTCAGTCTACTTCAACAAGGTAAAGAAATACAAGACAAAATGTATTTTGGAGAAAATTCTCTATGGGCTCATTAACTCTTTCTAATCAGACATTTGGTCTTAAATTTCATCTGGCCTGTTCTAGGGACTCCGTGTGCTGTGCTGAAGTTGTCACGTTAAAACTGGTGCCATTGGAAAGGCTTGCCTGTGTCCTTGCACTAGCTATCGCATTATTGCCTTGTAGCCATAATGGTTGTAGTGAGAGTTTAGATGCATTTGGATGAGCCAAATAGTATCACACAGAGCAACAAGTCCTTGAATTTGAAAACTTAGGCACAGACTTTAAGGATCAGTGATGCTTAGCTGTGAAGCTGGGTTAGATAAAAAAAGTGGCCCTGTAAAACCTGAAGCTCAGAAAAAATCTTGCACAGCCATGACAGGTGCAGAGAGAGCAGCTGAGGGCATATTTCCATGAAGCATTTAAACTGGAAAGAATTGCCAAAACACACCAAAGCAGATGAGAGGAGTTGATGTGAAAACTCTGAAGCAAAAATCCAGACTGTCCAATTTCTATAGACAATTGACATAATTCCTGTTTTTCTGACACTTCAGTGATAACAATTTGCATAGTTAAGACACCACGCTTGTGGCTTTATTGCATTTTAGTGCAAGTACTTCAGCTGCAGAACAAAAGTAAAGCAGTTTGATGTAATATGGATGTCTATTTGCACTCCTTTTAAGATAAACATTAGGCAATAACCATTTCTTTAGAGCCTGTATATTGTTCATATGATTCTCTCTCTTGTATAGCAGCTCATGTTCATCAACATGATACATTCCTGCCTGATTTTCCAGTTCTGTCTTTCATTGAGGATATTCTTTTCTTTCTCTGATTGCTTTTTCTTCTTAGACCATTACTCTAGTTGATAGCTTCAGGTTATCATTGTATCCTATCTCCCTCGCCAATAAGCCTATGATTGATACTAATCTTCCTCATGGGACACATTTATAGGATGCAGGATGGAAACTACTCTCTAAATCTTAGCTTTATATGTGCTGACAATTTGCAAGGCTGCACCTTATATTCACTTCAGGTGGCTTAGGGGAAAACATCAGCACCTGGTAATCATGCTTCCAAATAAGAAGAGAAATGCGCTCCATATACTAAAAGTTACCTTGTTGTTCAGTTTCCTGTGCTGCTTCTGCTTGTGCTTTATGTAACTAGAAAGGGCTCGGTTTCTATGGTGGTCAATGTCCTGTAACCAAACTCATGCCTTTTCTTTCCAGTGAGAGGAGCCATATTTTAATTAATCTAATGGAAGCTTTGACTAGCAGGCAGTCCCCTGAAAAAGAGTTAATGTGCCGGAAAACACTTCACACAAGCAGAAGACTCTTCATTGACTAATGTGCTTAACGGTACTTTTTCTAAGAAAATTATCCCAGTGAAAGCTTTATGGAGTGCATTTGTTTTTCTATTTTTCTTTTCATAATATAGCCTCATGTTTTGAAATTGAAATAGGTATGTCTAAGGACCTTTTGAAAATAGAATTATTATATTTTTACTACGGGTTTTGCAGATGCCCATCAGTATAGTATCATGGAAAACAAAAATATTCCATTCCTTGGAGGAATAAAACCTAGGGTGCTGCGATCACTAGTGTGATGAATGCATTTCCTGAAGTTTGGCTATTTCACTTTTCTACTTATCAAATATCTGAAGGCAGAGTCCAGTTATATAATTAACTCCAAAGAATCAATGGGAAATGAAGATGCTAATGTTTCCACATTTGCATATTCAAGCTCCACAGCCCAAGAAACAAAGAGAAGTAATAAGAAATTCATTTGTTTTATCTTTTATCTTTTTAAACAGACATGCATTTATCTTTATGAACAGACTTGCCAGACCTTTTTTGAATTGCAAAGTTTTGCTGCAAAAGCTTGTTATTTGGATTTGCATAAGGATTAACAATGTTGGGCAAGTGGTATCTCCTAACCCTTTCTGTTTACTTGTGTGATATCAGTCACTGGGATACAGTTTTCAAGGCAGTCAGTGCTTTTAGTTCAGTGGATAATGCAGTTTGTTTTCATGGCAGATTCTCTAACGTTCCAAAAGTCTAGTTCAACAAAAATTATAAATTTATTTGCTCAGAGGATTTTTTTTCTCCTCTTCAAGAGCTCTCTGTACCTGCTAGCATAAGGGTTAAAGAATGAAAATTTATGAAACTTGAGGGGAAAGTCTGAGCTGGCATGCATAGTGTAGAAATTAAGCTACACTCCCTATCTGAACAAATGTGTGAAAATGTCATGGTCAAAGCAAAATCACCTCTTAGATCAGACTTGGCACCACAAAATCAAAACTCCCAGAGACTTGAAAAGGGTGCGTACCACAGCAAGTTGAAGTTGGTTGAAGTTCAAAACTCTCTTCATGCTTTAAGTGTCTCAGTCTGTTTTTTTGTTCCAGCTTTTTATACACAGAAGTGTTACCTAAAATATCCCAATATGCATCTGAATAATTTTTACTGTTCAGAGAAGACTAGTTTGAGGGCATCATAGCATAGCGTGTCAAGTAGATGGGACTTGAAAAACACCAAAGCAAACTCTTTGTGCTTGTATGTTTTTTCATTTTTAGTTCTTCTCATATTATTATGAAAGCACTGTTCCAGCATCAATATATTACAAAGCAAATATTATCAGGGCACTTGCATTATTTTCACAGGATCATGTCTCCTAGAGTACTTGCATTGTGGAAATCACTTCTGAAGTGCACAGAAGTGTACTTCACTAATGAGACAGTTTGAGCCCCACAGCTTGCTGCATTGACTTACAGAACAGAAGTTACTTCGCAAATGTGAAGCTTCAGGGTTACTATTCTACTTTAAGGTGATTGTTGGAAATTTCTCAAAGAAAAGCAGATTTGGCCTTAAAATCGTCAATGCTCTAGGAAAAATACTAAGGAAGGAGGCACAGCGATAGAAACAGTATGTATAGCTTGCTCATGAGGGATGGACGTAATGGCAAGAGAAGCTTCATACCTGGAGCAGTGCCGAGTGACAGGGGCTCACGAGAGCTGGAGCAGCCATTTGTGATGTGCCAGCAATGGGCTGGGGATGCCTGGAGCTCTTGCAGAGGTTGGGGTGCCCACTGTGACAGGGAGATTGTCCTCAAAGCCTCTGGGAGAGGAGAACTGGGAAGGAGCAGCCAGCCTAGCAGAGCAGTAGTCCCAGACCAGCAGCTTGTGAGAAACCTCAAAGCTGCTCAGGCTACAAGTAAAAAGTTAGAACTGAAGCTGCCACGACAAAATGTGATATTACTGGCAATGCATTAATTACTCAGTGTTGTTGCCGGTGGCTGATGACCCAGCAATCAAGAACAAGCCGTAAGTAATAAATTACATTGAACATGGGGTGAACACAGGGTTCGTTAACATCACATATGAAACGCTGATTAAGTTCTGTGCACAAGGCACGGAACATAAAAAGCAAATACTGAGGTAACACACAGTGAGTGTCACAAGCTAGCTGTTGTGCTTAGGCCAGTCACAATGGGCACTAGGGTAGGGGAGACGTGAAACTCCTACCAATGACGTTATCTGTTTGATAACAAAAAGAGAAAGCTAGACTGCTCTGGAATAAGCTCACTTTCTCCTGAACCAGTAAGACTGTCTGTTGTAGTGTTTATGTGTGCTTTTTTAACCATTAATATAGCCCTATACTGAATTAATCCAATTGAAAATGGAAACAGTTTTGCTTTCCTGTACATCAGTCTTCTTATTTCTATCACTGCTTTTACTTTAGCGACCAGTTTGGGAGCTCTTGCAGAGGAGTTTATTGGTTCAGTGATATGGTTCAGGTAGTTATTACAGAGTGAAGAAGCCCTATAGCTTTTCATTCCAGATCAGACGGAAGACAATCATGCTGGCTAACAAAATGCTGTAGAGGTGTTGCAATGCAAGAGAAAAACATAGCTGTCAAGTACCTTATTGATATTTTGCACTTTCAGTCTCAAATGCTTAGTTAAAGGTCATTCATCCAAAAGGAATTTGGATATTCTTTAACCTTTCTTGGTCTCACTTGCTCTCTCCCAATACACTTTGAAGTCATCTGTAATATTTCCAGAGGTATCTATGAGGAATGCTGGTGTTGATGAACTGACAGGTGGTCTTTTTCCGCTGAACTCAGTAATGAGCTGTTCTTCGCTCCAGAAGATCTTTTTTTGTTGTTGTTTTTTGTTGGCCAGGTCATCATTGCCAAGATAAAATACTCTTATTTTTCATTTATCGAAGGGAAACTTTTACACTACTGATAATGGAGTGATCTGAACCCAGGAGTCTTGAAAGTAGGTCATTAAGTACTCAGTATAGGAAAAAGTGTGTTTTCCATTGTTCCTGATTTTACTGGAGGGAATTGTCTTGTTTTCTAAATCTTGGCTTTAAAATCAAAAGACTTTTGTAAGCAAAAAAAAATTGATCATTTGATTTCATCACAAAGAAAATAATTATATCTAAGAGTAACATATTTTGAACCAGGAATAACATTTTTCGATTGATTTTTTTTTTGAGCAATAAAGTGTCTGAAAATAACATTTTTCTATCGTTGGACAACATAGATTTTAAAGTCAATAAGAGAGCAGATTGCCTCAAATTGGAAAATACAGAAATGACTGTGGCATTGTTTTTTGTTTCTGTTTGTCTGTTGGTTGGTATTAAACAAATCAGACCTATATGATACAGCAACAGTACTTACTGGGCTATAGTCTACGTAAGTGAAAGTTGCTGGGAATCAGCTTGGCCCATGAAACTTACAGCAGTGCAAGGTTGCACTCATTTGTTATGGCCACCAAGGTGCTGTTACAGGGTTTACCAGAACCTAGCAAGGTTCACCTGCTCCCTTTATTCCCTTGGGATAGCCCATCTATCCTGGAAAAGCACCAGTTGATTTTGCCATCTTCTGGGGTTCTAGCACTGTGAGCTTGCTGTCTTGTAGCCTCTTGCCTCTCTCTCTCCATATGTATTTTTAGGTGACTGGAACCGAGAGGTAATTTGGGCAATTTATTTGGCTGATACTTGGTTCGTTCACTAAGTGCCCCGAGTATTGATATGACTGACTTGTGTTGTAGAAGTAGCCACATGCTCTGCCATGTTGTGCAAGGTGCTGGATAGGCAGTTCAGGTACACATGAAAATGTGGCTGCTTTTTGACAATGGGTACCATTAAATGTCAGCAGCTTTTTACATGCATTATATGTTACATTTCAAGGTAATTAACACAGATGCCATAAAACTCACCTACCTCTCACCCTATCCCTTTTCTGGGCATTTTGAAGCAAGGCTCATGAAGTAAGGGTTGCATCACCTACCTAAAATATAACTCATGTCATGGGTTTGCTTTTTTTTGGTTTGCCCTTTTTTTTGTCCAAATATCACTGTAATAATTACCGTAACAGAGAGCTTTCTGTGGAGTTAATGTTCTTCTGGCTTAATGGCCCCTGGTTATTCTCAGGCCATCAACTTTTCCCAGCTGGTCATCAATCCCAAAGAACTGCCTTGTGCCTCCATTATTATTGCTTAAGTAGATGACATTTCTGGTGCAACCGCTGCTTCCCAATGAGATGATATTACAGCCGATAGCTTTTTTACCCTTTGCTTTCAATATTGTTAAAGCATTATAAACAGCTGGTACGAGAATGTTGTGGCTGTTGGCTGTGAATTCTCTGACAATTTTTAGGTGTGAGTTTTGTAGATTTCGACTGAAAGAATCTGAGTGAGGTGACTGAAAAATGACTTGCCCGGAGCAGCTACATGGGCTCAGCCCCCATGCATCATTCAAGAAGTAGCTGGGCAATACCTGAATGTTTCAGTCTAAATACTTTTTCCCAGAAGGAACGGTTTTCAAACAAGATCTGGGACAGATGTTTTGGGGGTGTTAATTTTTATCATCTAGCAATATTGACATCCCCTCTCTCAGCCCCCCTCCCCAAGTTTCCACAGCTCCACTGATGGTCGCCCTTGTTTCCTAACAATTGATGGATTCTCTGGCAGACTTTTAAAAGAAACAAGTTGTAGCTCAGTAGGCCAGAAACCAGCAGAGATTGTTTAGGTGAAAATGTCTTGCTATGTGGCTATTCAAACCCATGTGAGTTAACATTGGTGCTGACTACATTTCCTTTAACCTCATTAGCACTTCATCTTGCTTTCCCAAGCATGATGGTGGAGCAGCTAGTTCACCTTAGAGCCTTTTGTTAGGTAATTCATCAAAGTGGCAGATGAAAGCTTAAAGGAAAATGCATGTAAATACTGCATTAGGAACCTTGGCTCACAAAGGCATGAACATTTCTACCCATATCATTAGCTCTGGATTACAATCCATATATGTGAAAGAAAAGGAACTTTGTTGTTTGGGGAAGATGGAGATACAAAGTTTACTGGTTGTATCATTATGCAAATTTTATAGTTTAGTTATTTTGTCTTTAATTAAAAAGTACTTCATCATTCATTAGCTATTCTCATAGAAAAAAAAGCTCAGACTGCAACCACTTACTACCTTCAAAATTAAAAAACTAAGTTACTTAAGTAAAATATCCCTGTCAAATGCTAGGGGCCAAAACATTTCCAAACAGGGGACTGAGATGATCTCAAACCTAGGTTATGTCTTCGTTTCAGTTTTAGCGTTTTAAGCTGTGCCTCACAGTATGCTGATTTAATAATTTGATTCCTATATACATGTGGTTGATACCAAGTGTAATTATATGTCATCATAACTTCTCCTCATTGCTAGTAAACCCACCAAGTTTACACCTGGAGACATGCTAGCTGTGTTTGTAATAGCATGAACAACGAGCTGCAATGCAGAGCCACAGGGTTTGATCTCGAAGTGCGGAGCCTCTCGTTGTCAAAGATGGGTTTAGGTTGGTAGCACTCCTCAGAGCCAATGAATACTGTCACCTCCTCAGTGTACTACAGGATCAGGCCAGTGCCACAGTGCAGGAGATGACTGCTCTCAGCATGTTGTGTGTCTGATTTGGAGCCTCTGGAATTAAACAAGCCTGTTACTCACCAGGAAGGTATTGGAATGCCATTCTTTATGGTTAACAATGAAAATAAAATTCTGATAGACAACCTCAGGGAAGAAGATCAGTAGATCAAAATGATCGTGAACCAAAATGCCCTTCCAAGGAACTTAGACTGGTGACCAACTGGTTCAGTTTGTTTGCCTTTTTTTTTTTTTTTTTTTTGCAAAGAAAAGATAAGAATCACAGAATCACAGAATCGTATAGGGTGGAAAAGACCTTTAAGATCATCAAGTCCAACCGTAAACCTAACACTACCAAAACCACCACTACCATGTCCCTAAGCACCTCATCCAAACGTCTTTTAAATACCTCCAGGGATGGCGACTCAACCACTTCCCTGGGCAGCCTCTTCCAACGCTTGACAACCCTTTCAGTGAAATTTACTTTTGAGTGTTTACTTTACACACTCTGTGTGTTCTATAATCTGATGTTACTGGTGTTAAATGCTGCAAGATACTGTTTCATGGAGGGCCACAGAGGCACACCTTCAAACAGTCTTTACCTCCCAGTTTATTGTATTCTTGTTAGAAATTAGCACTGTAGGGGGATACTGTTAACCCTTTGCCCCTTTTTAGTTCTCCTGCTGAGTAGCAGATACACTTACATACTCCTCTTACTGATATCTATATTGGTGGCATACTTCAGTAATATGATTTATAATGCATTTTCATTTTCATGAAAGCTTGTTTGACTCTCCTGATTCCATTAGGTCAGACACTCACTGAACAGGCACCTCCTGTTCCATTTTACCATGTAACTTTTAAACATGACCTGACAAGCTAGAAAAAGTTCAGTGCACTAACTCACTGTCATGTAAAATATACACAGACATTAATGACCAGCTCTGACTGTCGAACCACAAAGGAGGTACAAGAGTGTTGCAGTGGTAATGGCACCAACTTGGAGATGGTGGAAGGACTGGACCGAGGTATAACTCTCTTCCCTTAGCAAAATGTCCTGATCCCCAGGTTGAAAAGCTATTCACACCTGTACTTACGAGGACTTACAATTGATTAGTTCCTGCAAAAACTTGGAAGAGGAAGAATCAAAAATACTCCAATTATAGCTCATTTATGGCAAGTGGAAGAAGTACAATCCTTTGCAGCTGGGAATAGTATAGAAGCTGTTGTGATTACTGTATATGATGCAGCAGTGGAAAGGAGGATTTAAACAGTGGACTTAACTCCACAGAGGAACTTTAGGGCCTATACACCTATACCTCATTTTCGCCGTCTACAAAATACACAGGTAATGTGTCCCCAGTTATTTGGGAAGACTGCTAGGTAAGATTTATGTAAAGTCTTGAGATTTTTGCTGTAAAATATGCCATATACCTGTAAAATACAGTTATCATGTAGTGAATGGGAAGATGTTTACAGCTAATTTTGAAGTATGTATGTTTTTGCAGCCTTTAAAAATGCACTGCAAGAGTTGTGCGTTGGTAACTAGCTCTGGACACCTTCTGGGAAGTAAACAAGGTGACAGAATCGACGAGACAGAGTGCGTAATACGAATGAATGATGCACCTACTCGAGGTTATGGAAAAGATGTTGGAAACAAAACGAGCCTTCGAGTCATTGCACACTCCAGTATTCAGAGGATTTTGCGAAATCGCAACGAACTCTTAAATATGAGCCACGGTGCTGTGTTTATCTTCTGGGGTCCTAGCAGCTACATGAGGAGAGATGGTAAAGGCTTGGTGTATAATAACCTGCAGCTGATGAATCAGATACTGCCTCAATTAAAAGCATACATGATTTCTCGCCACAAGATGCTTCAATTTGATGACCTTTTTAAACGGGAAACTGGGAAAGACAGGTGAGAACTTATATGGATACATTTGGGGGATGTCATACAGTAGTAAAATAATGCAGTTTATATATACACCAAATTCAAATCTGCTCAGAGGGACCATCACACCCATTAAATCCTCTGCCTTATGAATTGTAATATGGTATGACAAGCCAAATAACATCACTTGTAACATAAGTAAAAAATATGCATCTAAATAATTTGTATGGAGTATTGCCTCATCAACTTAGAATACCAGAATCTGGATGTACTGTTTATACAGCCAAGGAGGCAGGAGCTGTTTAAATCTCACTTTGGGGTAATATACGTGAAAGTTTTTTTACTGATTCTGAAAAATCAGAATGGATAGGTTATGTTTTCTTATAGAGGAAATGCCACCATTCAGTGAATTATAATAGCTGTTTATTGAATTTAAGCATTCTTGGAACATTGCAGCTGTAAAGCTTCTTGTAAAACAAATAAACATTAGTCATACATTAGGTGCTTCAGAACAGTTCATCTTGTATTTCCAACTGGGAAAAGGAAAGATATTATGATAGTTACATCTTCATGAGACTGCTTATGACTTGTAGGCTGATCTTCAAATCAAATTTTTAATAAGTGACCCACTGCAGGACTTGAGCATTTTCACATACAGTGTTTGAAAATGGGCATTTAAACCAAAGACTTCCTAGCAAGAAATACATTTATTTTTAATGAACTCCTATTTTTTACTTATTAAATATGCTGCTGTAAAAATGGAACAGGGTGCCCACTTAGGTACAAATGAAGAGGTAGATTTATTGTGCAGTAATTCATTGTGAGATTTTCTAGCTTCACAAATACTATACATACACACTGAAGTCTGGAGCTGGGCTTGATCCTCTTGTGGACAGGGAGGACTCAAGAGCACAGACTTTTTTTTCTGGGCTGCACAACAAAGGCAGAACCAGTGTTAGAGAAAACTGTTGTACTCTCTTAGCTGACGGCGACTATCTTTGCTTTGCATTTGCCACCTTTGTCTTCATACCCTACGTGGTTTGCTTGCAGAGCTCTGTTCAGTTGTAGTGGATCAAACTACATATCTAAGTTCTTGATTGACTCACACTAACACTAAAGCACACAGTAACTTGGTCAGTTGCTTACCATTAAAGGTCCTTTTCTCTTCATCCTCAAATCAGTGCTTGTGAGTCTCTGCCAGGGATTCTGCCTCTGCCAGAATGAGAAGGAAGGATAACAGGGAGATACCCCGCCAGTTCTGATGTGTTACTGTCTTTTCCAGGTTTGTTCACGCAGAGTAGAGCGAAGTGAGAAGGTAAATTAAGCATTTGAACCCTTCAAGAAAAGTGCAAAGGATTATCTGTATGCCCAGTATTCATAAAGGCATGAAAGTTAACAAAGCTGTAGTTGCACTGTAACATGGGCCACCATCAGCCCTAAGCGTCAGACCCTGTACACAAGGAAAGCACACTGCCACCTCCTTTCCTGGATTACTCTTTCATTGTAAGACCACATGCAGTCCCCAGTTTTGAGGAACAGTTTACCTCCTCTGCTTCAGTCTGGCCAGTTCTGCAATGGGGAGCCAGGGTCCCATTCCTTTCCTGACACTTGCTGTGCAATTTCAGGCAAGCTGCTCTTTCTGGTTCTGCATCACCCATCTGGAGCAGGAGGCCTATAGCTGTGCATGTGATGAAAGCATTTCTTTTTCTGCACAGGCACCAGGCTTGGTCTTGGCTCCTGAAATATTCTCAAGGCATTTGAGACATTAATGACATTATAAGAAGTTTATAGTGGACTCAGTCATGGGCACCCTGAACTCCCAGCATGAATCAAGGGCACATGGATGCTAGCAAAATTCAGCCTCATGAACAGGTGCTGTTGCTTTTAAGAAATTGCAGGCTCTGCTGTGTATGAACCGCTCCTTTAGAGGGCACATACAGCATACTTGAAGGACTAAGAAGATTAAAATGGGACATGAAAATAAATGAATAGGCAGCACAGAAAAAGAGAGGGAAGATGAAAAGAAACACAGGTAGGAAAGAATTTGTAAGGGAAGAAAATTTATGTAGCTGTGGGGGCAGGAGCAGAACATTGTGCAGCCCAGAATGTTGCTGTTCCCTGGGAGGTTTCTGCTGAGCTCTTGACATTAGTGCCTGCAAAAAAACAAAGGAGGGAGAGAGAAGCCTGATTACAAGGTTGCAATAATCAAACCATTCATTTCTGTCTCGAAAATGATGAGAAAAAAGGTAATTGGATGTTATTGTACTTTTCAAAAAAAAGCTGATTTTGAAATGAAGGGAAACCTTCAGAAAACATTGCCAGTTAAATAGTATGGTGAATGACAAAGGCTGCAGAACAATATACTTGGTGTTATAAAGTAACTGTACTTGAAAATAACTTTATAACTGAACAAGGGTACATTAAGAAAATATGATTCAGGACCAATATTATAGTAATTAGATAAAGGAAGCATAAATGAAATAACTGCAGGAAGAGTATTTCCATAGAGATTATAAATGAGATTTTGGTGGAGCAGAAAGGCCTTTAATTGTAATTTAGTGTGCACTACAGAATTATCAGCACAGTGTGTTAGTTCATCGTATAAAAGAATATCTGATAATTTCCCCTAATAAGCACATGACAGTTCTTCATATTCTTTCATTACAGCTGATTAGGTATAAAAACAGTATTCTTTTGTTGGACTCTTGTTCAGATCTTTTATGAAAAGGCAAGCCACTGTAACCCTGTTTCTATATTGCTGTCCTACAGACATAGTATTTGAAGAGGCCAAAGTAATACTTGAATAGGTTTTTAAATCTTTATTTCGTTGTTTAGCTTTTAAGCTAGTTTATTTAAATTCAGTTATTCTCCTATTTATTGCAAACACTAAATTACAGCATAAGTGTGTGTAAGCAAAAAGAAAACTAACCCAGCAGACAGCCTAGCTAGGTTGCCTGACCTGTGTAAAGCCCAGCCACCTCGGTCATGGTCTAGCTATAACTGCTCCCGCAGTTTTTGAACGTAAGGTCTTAGGCACCTACAACAGTGGCCTTGTGCAAGCTCCAAAGTACTCTTAGCCTGGACATGTTCCTGAATTACCTAGCGGTTCATAGGCTCAGAAACTCCAAGTGGCAGGAAAGCAAACTTTTTAGATTTTTTTCCCCTAGCTTTCCCTTTCCTAATAATTTTGAGCCAAAAATTACTATTTACTGTTTTGTACTGTTGCAGTGCCCGAAGGCTTCTACTGAGCTTATGACCCAGCTGTGACATTGTGACAAATTGCACCACCACCCCCTCCCCCCAGCTTAAGTGCAAATTCAGAAAATAAATAAGGGCCCATAATTGGAACTAATGAGATGTTTAAATCATGTTATTCTCCAAAAGCTAGCTTAGCCTGAAAGTCTATATGTCAGGAGCAGTAAAAATGTACATTTCAGGAGTTCATACATTACCAGGTGACCCACAAGGACAGGACAAATTACCTAGGCTCCCCAGCATCCTTCGGGCATTTTTGGTTAAAGAATTCCCTTATGTTTAGAAGCGCCTTTTAAGCAGCTGGCATTGATACCACCACTTTTTTTTTCTTTGCAATAGTCTAATTCACTGAGGAAATGGGAAACCTTGGTACAAGGCATTCCTCAATCTGACAGTGCTCAAAACATCTCCCTCCTACTGCCCTGTAGGTGACCTACTTGGAACCAACTTGTTCAGCATTAGCTTGGGAAGCTGCACGGTGGGCTCTTGCCTGCTGAATTACATATTAGTGATTGCTTGCAGTGGCTGTTGTGGCTTCGGGTCCCTGCTTCCAGGACTGTTGTGCATTCTGCTGTCACTGGGTAAACTGCAAAAGATGGCCTTCGAACTGGGGTCAGGACCTGGGATTCCCAGGTGACTGCTCTGATGAGAACCTCATGTTCTCTGCTGTGCTTTTTTTGGGGGGTCACAAAATTTTGCAGGTGTCAGGCAGATGTAGGTGTGGTGGAAAGGGGTTAAAGTAAGTTCCATATTAGTACAGTCTGACACAGCACACGAGCCATACAAGAGCCTGCACTTGCTCTCACAGTGCCTCAGCTTTAGTAAGAGATGAAGGAGAGCCAGTCACTGTGACAGGCTGTCATCAGGAATCTGAGGCCTTTTTGGGACGCAGATGACACAAGCTTGAACTTCTTCCTGCGGGACTTTTCTAGCTGAGTGAGGAGCCATTAGGGAGACCTGCTGTCTCCTTCTTCAACAGCATTTGAAAGGAGGCTTTTGCGTGAACTTGATTTCTCTGGAGCAAATACCCGACTGTGTGCCTCCATTTCTAAGAGAGGTGCCTGACTTGGTCCTGTAGGGCTGCCCCTAAATATGCCTTTACAACACCTTTAAGACATGCTCCTCACTGGTATTTCCTTGGCTCTCCCGTTCCAAGACTGCCAAGCTCTCCCCAGGCAGAGGGACAGTGCAGGAACTTAACAGAGGACTAGGACTTTCAGTGCACGTGCCAGGCAACCAGTAACCATTATAGTACCCAGCTCTTACACACTAAACAGCAATGACAAGCAAATGCTAGGAAGAGGAAACGTTACTGTTGCCATTTTGCAGATAAGAACCTGTGATATAGCAAAATTTAAGCACAGCTTGTAAATCTCTTACATCTGTGAGCAGTTACATGGAGATACCTCCTATTTTGCATAAATAATGCTGGGATCAGTCGTGCTTCTTTTAAAGATTTCTCCCAGCCTGCAGAGAAGGCCAGGAAAGGAAGTGCCTTAGAGGGCTCCCTTGCAGCACTGTCATTCATATTCAAAGGTCCCACCAGGCAGGGATGGGACTTAGGGCAGGCAGAGAGGTAGCACCTAGGATGCAGGTTTCCCAGGCTGGCTAAGGGACAGGCATAGCTGCAGCTAACTAAAAGTTTCCTGCCAGCAGTCACAGTGAATGGCTGGGAGCTTCTAGAAACCAAATCACAGACAGGGTGGGAGGAAAGATGGTTAGACCAAGCACTTGAGGTCAGACCTCGCTCCAGCAGACAGGCTCCTCTGTATGCTGCGGGAGGCAGCATTTTAAGCAGCCCTCTTCATCCCCTGTGATGCGTCTTCCTGAGCACTTAGTGTGTAAGCTCCATTAGGTGGTTATAGATGTGTATAGATAACTAGGAGAAGAATATAAATATAGGTCATGAAGTTTCAGTCACTTAAGGTAAACTTACCAAAAGGTCAGCTAAATATTAACATTGCTGTGCCCAAAATTAATTACAGCAAGGGCAGTTTCTCCATAGATTAGTCCACTGACAGAAGACACTAGCGAAATCATTAAAAGATGAATGAGCAAAGTAGTCTTGGTTGCCCAATTTTCATAACCTTTCACAAGAATGAAAAAAATGCCCAGAAATTGCTTCAGATATCTCAAGAATTATTTGTCAGCCTAGAAACTTAATTATGTTTTTGCTTTCAGGAAGATATCCAACACTTGGCTTAGCACGGGCTGGTTCACAATGACTATCGCATTAGAGCTCTGTGACAGGATAAATGTTTATGGCATGGTGCCACCGGATTTCTGCAGGTAGGATTTATTTTGGAACCATTATAGCCAACAAGGTTGTACATTAAATATCTGAATCTTTTAATTTTTTTCCTCTACAACATGTCTTCAGTACTCTTAAAGCAATTAATTAACATGTCCCAAGATCTGATTCTGAAAACAACAAACAGCATTTAATTATGTTATATAAAATATTTAAAAATTTTGTTTGCAGTGCGGGAGAATTAATCCATCTTGTTGGTTTCTTTTAGTCTCTGAATATTTATCAGCTAAAAGTAATGCAATAATTGGCATGAAATTAATCTGAAAAAAAGAGTACTGGAAAACATTACTTTTAATTTGTTTTTAAGTTTCTCCCCAGTTAATAGAGGAACAGAGTTCTCACAGTGACTAGTTTCTAAATTGAACTTTCTACGCAAGTCAAATTAAGGTGGTTGTTATCTCTGTCACGTAAATCCCAATCTTCCAGTAAACTAGCTTCCTAAATAATCCCCACCCAAAAAACCCCCAGAATTTGGAGCTGCAGAATAGATGATCAGTCCTGTAGTCATCCATTTTGGTCATGCAGGGTGTAGGCCACAAGTGGTAGAAGCAGCACACAAATTCTGTCAGTGGAAGTTATGTGACCCCTTCATGCTGTTTTATAAAGTAACAGCACGTGTACATTTTACGGCTATGTTGTGCCTCCAGCCATATTCGGGACTCGGGCCCAAGGTGCTGGTTAAGGTTTCCTACTACAGATCAGTGATAGAGGGAAACACTCTTCAGGACTTCCGGTACTGGACCAAAATCACATTGGGCACATGATGCAAGGCACTGATCCGCTATAAATTCATACAAAATTGTTTTACATCAGCAATCTTTGTGCTGACTGAAGTATCACCTGTCCATCCATTACTAGGCCTAGCACTCTGGCCTTTCAGAAAAATGTGGTTGTGTGCCCACACCTAGTCCTGATGCCATTTGCACTGTTAGGTGACCCAGCAATGCAGAGAGCTGGTACTGGCAGTCTGGAATGATGGCATCAGCGTAACGTTTCATCACCTGCTCACGAATCCGTTTCACTAAGAAGTACTGGCTTGAATTTTCTGCTGCAAATTTAGTGATCTCACTGAAGTCTGGTTCATTGACTAATTCAAGATGCCTTTCAGGGGCAAGGGGAGCAAGGCCGCAGTGACAGGTTAGCTCATCTGTCAAAGAACAGGACTGCTTTGATGTTCTTCTCAGCACTGAAAAAGATCATTTGGGAATCTGCATTTGTCCTGGGCGCGTAGTAGAAATCCCTGAAGAAATTACAATATAAAATGTCAACACTAAATTCCACTTTGTAATAATTTCTACAAATTATAACAAAACACTGATGATAAATGCTGTGATGTACTGCCAGATTTCATCATGAATTCTCCAAGGAAAATAACAAACTTGATCAGATGTGCCAGACAACATAAATACCTTCCACAGCACAGCATCTCAGTTCCCCTGTCATTTCAGTTGTCCAAGACACACTTCAGTTTCTGTAAGTGGCTGGTCCAGAATTGGCTGTATTCCACTGGCACGTGGAAGTAATTCTTAAATAAACTGATGATCTAAAAATGCAGAAGACAGCAATTCACTGTAAAGCAATGCTCAATCCTAACTTTTCAGGCAAAGTCAGATTAGTTTAGATACATATACTTAATTTAAAAAAAAAACCCACAACTTTTTGAGAGAGGCTAAAATTGTCACTAGACCATATGAAAGGCTTTCATAGAATTGATACACTGAAATCAAATGGATATAATATTAAATTACAACACAAGAAAGGCTATAATCAATCCTACCATTGATAGATGTAATAATGCTTACAGCCTGCATAAAAAAATCTTAACATAAAGGTACACTTACCTGGTTGTACCAAGGGGAAAGGTCATTTCTTAATCAAAAGAATATAAAGTGTCTTTACTTCAGGTTTATTCCCCAGATGATGAAGAGGAAAACTGTAGTTGCCATGCCTGGAAGAAGCTATCCATGATGATCTATGAAAGGAAACTCTTGCCATAAATAAAGTGAACCTTCTTAGTTTGCTCTTCAGCCACTCATTAAGAAGTTAAACAGTGCTTCCTTTCAAAGAAATAAGACAACAAAATAGAATAGCAGAAATAAAGAAATATTCTGTAATTTTAAGCCATATTTCCTGTTTTTTCAGTCAGACAAAATACAAGTTACCATTTAAAAAAAGAAAAAAAACCAAAACAACAAAAAACCCTCCACCCTACCTCTCTCATGTGTGTTATACGTAGTTTATTTGCTGTACAACTAAAGAATCATTAAGATTTAAAAAAAAAAAAAACAACCCACACAACAACTCATTTCTATTCAGAGTTAATATCACCAAATTTAGAACTTCGGCAGATACCCATTATTTTTAAGTATTAATTTGTGGAGTAAGTAATGAGTGTGGGTGATCACTGTCACGGAACTAAATTAGTATCACATCTGTAACGTGAAGGACATCTCAAAGGTATCGTGAATATCATACTGTTGATTCTGCTACAAATTATTAGCTTAAGATCATTAACCAAATTGCTTCCTACCCATGCAGGAAAAACAGTCTAGTGAAGGAGTCTGGAGTACAGACTAAAAGATTTGTCACTATTAATTGCAACAACGTGTTTTAGATTCCTTTCTATTTACTTTCACTGGACATTGATTTTTATAGCTGAACTAGAATTGGTGACCTCATTATTATAAATTTCTAGTACTTTACAGCAAAGCTATATGTAATATCGAATCCTTTTGCTACAGATTTATGCTGTAGTAAGGGTTAATGACTTTCATATTACTCTCATGCTGTTAAATACATCTGACTTGCACATTCTAGAATAAGATGAAAGCTTGTGCTTCCATGCACATTGCAAAGATTTTGGAGAGTGTACGCACCTCTCACTCTTCCGTCACAAGACAGACAAGCCATCTTGCTGTATTTTTTCCAGTGCCAGGGATCCAACCCTAGCCTTTGCTGGAGCAAACTAGCACCCCAGATGGGAAGCATTTCCTTCTCTGAGCTCCCTCTGGCAGCCTGCCGTATGCACAGGACTCACTCCTGAACTGGGACATCAAGGATCGTCCTCTTGCCTCCCTCCATCAGCAGCCAGATTGCGGTACACAGAAAGCACCACAATTCCTGAAGGCACTGCAGTGCTGCTGCTTTTCTTTGTGGCTGCTCAGCAGCATCGGTGGGAAGGACACAGACAAGCCTTAATACAGTTTGTAATAACTTCAATCCCTGTCCACTGGAGTATTGGCAGCAGTGAGAGGCTGGTTCCTTGCAGATATCTCTGGGTACTCATGCACACAAGGAAAACTCAGGGTGTTAGTGAGAAGAGCCCTCTTTAACTCCCCTCCTCTTCACAGACTTTCTGGAACTCACAGAAACTTAAAGCTTAATTCTGAGCCTTACTTTAACTTATATGAATAATTTTGGCTCCAATTATGGAGCCAGATCATTTTCCTATAAGAATCCTCATTTGACTGCCAGGCCATTTTCCATCTGTGATAATTTGCCTGAAAACTGGCATTTGAAATCCTTTAATCTATTCCTTTGGGTACAGCTTTTAAATCTAGTGTTTTCTTACCACCCTCTCTCCACTTTCAATTGCCTTAAATCAAGTGCAAAGGAGCAGTAGTTGCTAGTTACATTTCCTGGGGCTTATGAGGGGCTTGATAGAAGGGGTGCTCACAGGATTGTAAACTGTATGGGAGATAGTCACGCCCTTCGGTCCATAGGCCTGGATCTCACCTCATTACCTTAATAACGAAATGCATAAATGGTCTGGAAAACAGGGCTAGTACAGAGGTGAAGGAAATCAGGTCTTGGGAATAGAACGCAAAAAATTATCCGAAATCTTCATAGTCCTGGTGCAGCACCTTGCCCATCACTCAACATGTTAATGACACTTTATTCACCCTTCAAAATATGAATTGTTTTACAAAGTGTTTGAGTACATATAGTTTTAGTGGGTTGATTTATAACAGCTCTTCATTGGTAAAGGAAGAGGTTGACCAGAATGTGATAGGGGATGGCCTTGTTTTTCTGCCTTGTTTCTTTTGAGGCAAACACTGTTTGCTGTATTTTCAGCTTTCACTGTGGGTGGATACCATCTGTGGGAAAATGTGCACTGAAGTGGCAAACAGTAGATGACTGACAGTGGGTACAAGCACTTACATGGTTGCTGTGCTGGCAGGCTATTAGGCAGGAAGTATAGTATATTTTACAGAGGAACTTTCCTAGATTCCTCCCAGCTGTGATATTAATATGCATGCAAAGTCTGACAAAATACTGATTAATGTCCAGTATCAGTCAGTGATAAAACAGCATCTGTTTTAATGTTAATAAATGAGGTGGCAAGCAATTTCCGTATAGAAATTACTCATGCCTTTCATTTGCTGGTGACACAAGCTAATTGCAGAGTTAGAAGATAACACAGTACAGTTAATTTGGGTTATGGTGTAGTTACTCAAGGCAGAGTTCAAATCCAGACCTTACTAACATGCAATCTAGGGGAATCCAGAACTCCCACAAAAGGAGAAAAACTTAGACAAAACATCCTAGGTACCTAACTGCCTTTCAGAGTTCCTAAATCCAAAATGCAACATTTGGAATTTAGCCTCACAGCCTCAGTCAGCTGCAGAGTAGTCTTGGAGAGGTCTAAAGCCACAGCATTTTCATTTCTGCATTGAATTCACCTCCAGTTCAGCCAGTAGACCCGCATACAAGCCTTGACCGCACCCATCAGGGGATGCCTGAACCCAGCAGGGTGCCCAGACTGTGCGGCTCTGGCTCTCTCACCTGCCAGGCCCTGTGCAGCAGGTGTTTCGGGACTGTTTCTGATGGGACATTGCACAAAATATAGCAACCTGTTACAGCCTGGAGCTAAGGACATCCACTTAGGATACTCTGGTGTTAGCTTCAGAGCCTTTGATGTAATGTAGAAGCCCTGTCTTCAGCAGGGAAGTCCATCGCTAAAATGCGCACTGGTAGAATACTGGTAACATAAGAGATAAAGCACTTACTGGGAGGTACAGGCTTCAAAACGTTGCTTCAAAGAGGTAACAGAAGAGTGTAGCCCTAGGTAAATACTGAGTTAGCAGAGTGAGAGAGAAGAAAGAGGGCCACTGTCAAGCCTCTCCTTCCTCTCTCCGTCTGATCCACCTACCCCCTGTACCTATATACTTTGGGTTTTACGTGGACAAAAAAAATGACCAGTGTTACTATAGATCCTCTGTGAGAAATCTGATTCCAGTTACCACTATCATGCATTGCTAATTTCAGTGTACAGCAAAGGAATAGGGAGGAGACATACAGCGATTAATTTCCTGCTTTTTGCTCTTCCAGTTCATGTTCTGCAAACCCAACTCAGGCCTTCATAAATAAAAAGGGGGGGGGGGGGCAGCAGAGGGAGGATCCCAAGCAAATCTACCCAGAGATATCAGGGCCAGCAGCCTTGCAGGCTCACGAGGCAGTACTGGGCCCTGAGCAGTTAACTTATTTCCACTGTGACTGCATTTGTTCAAAGTCTATTGGAGATATGATTTCAACTTTACTAATCCTAACTTTAAAGCAGTAAATATCCACCAAGCAATATAGGTTTACCCTCGAGAACACAAGAGTAAAATCCAGCTTCAGTGCAGAAAGGAAGAGCAGTCTAAATGAGAGGCAGAGGCCTATTTGTTTAGTAGTTCTTAAGAAAAAATAAATCACATTAAAATGTATCCTGTTAGATTTATAGTAACCATACAAATGATTCATTTAAGAGATTATAACAAGAGGTCCAATGTATCAAAAAAGTATGTGAAAAATTAATTGAAGATTGAGATCTAATGGTTGTAGCTAAAAAAAAAAAAGTATTAAATTTCTGTAGGAAGGGTATTTTTTACATTACAAATATGTTTTCTGTAGGTGAGGTACTGAAGGATTTCTTTTCACTCTCTTATGTGTTCCGGTGAGAATATATACAGTAAATTTAGAATCCATTTTATTCTAGAAATGTAATTTTATTGTTATTCTGGTCTTGTAAGATTGATCACTGTGTTCTGTTACCAGGAAGCTAGATTGATTGAATTAAAACATTAATCTAAGATAAAAATGGAAAGCAGCAGCAATACCATACATTACCACTGCATATACAATATGGATAATGGTAAAATAAGAAAAATTAGAGAATTGCATAGGTGACATCAGCTACCTTCCCTATCCCCTCTATCTTCCCCTTCTTCCCCCTGTTCAGTAAATACCTCTGCAAGGCTTTTTACAAATCGCAATATAGATGTAAATCTCTTTTAAGCAGCTTGCTTCAAATTTCAGAGTACTAACACAGCCCTGCAGCACTCTCCCTTGTTTTTCAGCTACTGCTGTCCTTTATTTACCTGGGAGGAGGGGATTAAAGGAGAGCAACAGAAAGAGCAAAGAAAACACCTTTACCCCATTTTGATCTATTAAATATGCAAGAAAAATACAGCTACCTAGAAGTTTGGTTTAACTGGGAGAAAAAGTGGATTTGAGCCCATCAGCATCTTTTCAATCAGTAAAAAAGAACATCTCGGGCTTCCATCTATTTTCTTTCTTCCACAGGGATCCTAATCATCTTTCAGTACCTTATCATTATTATGAACCTTTGGGACCAGATGAATGCACAATGTACATTTCACACGAGCGGGGACGAAAGGGCAGTCATCATCGTTTCATCACAGAGAAACGAGTGTTTGAGAACTGGGCACGGACATTCAATATTCACTTTTTCCAACCAGACTGGAAACCAGAACCACTCACTGTAAATCACCCCGAGATTAAACCGGTGGTCTGAGGGATGAATGCACAAGACCGCAATCACAGTCACCCACTGTGTCAGCCTTCGGGGTGTTGGACCTTCTGGGACAGCAAGGCAACCTAGAGGAGAAGAGTAACAGGATTTGCAGCTGGTAACTGCAACAGCAGTCAGGAAGTTATGATGAAGGAGCAGAGCATATCAAGAGTACTTTCTGTCGAACTGTGTATTAATCCAGTATATAGCCTTTTTTGGCCATCTGACTTCCTGTATGTGTATGTGATTTGTGAAAAACAACTTGAGTATCATTAACGGGATGGTTAATTCATTATGGTTTTTTAAAGTACAATGCCACTGAATTTTCATAGTGAAAACTTACGGTATTTATTTAATGGAGGTTTTTATGCAACCTAGGCCAATATTTTTCTAATTCACAGTCATGTGGTTGTTTATCTTTCATAATCTTTCAAATCCAAAATTAATATTGCTGATGGTTTGAAAGGCCTAGCTTTTTATTTATAAAACTTGTTTCAAAAATATGATTCTATATAGCATGTGATTAATATTTGATCTGGAAATGTTGCATTTCTTTTAAAAATCTTGGGCTCCATTCCAGCCTAAAGCCTTTAACAGCAAGAATGGTCCCATGTGCAGATCTAGCTAACTTTACATGCTGACATCTCATGTTAATATGAAAAAGGTAGTGAAATTTCTGTTTGATATTAATGTGCATTTGCTGCTGTGCTATCAAGCTGCTGTTTTTTAATTAGGGGTGGGAGGAAGGAGGGCAAAGTTTATCCAGAAAAATCACTGTCTATAGCAGCATGCTTTCAATGAAGAAGAGACCAGCTAAGGCTGGAGGGGTTGTGTTCTGTTTTCCCTCTTGTAGTCCTGCAAGAGGCTGAAGGAGCAACCCTCCTGAGGCAACAGACTACTAGGCAACAACAGCTTGAAACAACATGACCAAATTTCTGAAATCAAGTTACACTACTAGCCATACTAGCCAAAAAGATTACCACACTGCACCTGCAAAAACCTCTGCCTTCCACTCTTCCAAGATCATTGCTGACCTCAGAGATCCTGGATCGCACTGAAGTTGGGATGTGAAGAGTTCCATTAGCACAAAATTGTCCCCTTGAAAAGAGCAAAGTTATACTTGACAGTTTTTTCGTGAAGTACATGTGCATGGCGAGTCCCTGCAAACCCAGGAGACGGACAGTGCTAGTGCTGTATATGGAACATCACAGTGTGAATTACTGGGTTACATTTGGCTTGTGAATAAAGAAGATTTCAGTTACAGTATTATTTTTCCTTTTGCCTCACAAATATTAAACCTCTAATTTCTTTGAAGTAATCAGTAGGAGTAATTATTGCATGAAACATTATTCCTCACGTGACGAAAGGTGTGTCTCAGACAAATTCTAAAGCTAGAACAAAGATATTAGCTTAAAACATCTAAATCCAAGAAGCTGAACCTCAGAGGCCATACGTAGAGCTGGGACCAAACTCACTATCATTTAAAACCACTTATAACCCACGGTCTTCCTCTTTCCAAAACTGGATAGCAATAACTGCAGCTGCCCTACAGATGCCCCAAATCTCCGGGGACAAAGTGAACTGTCCTGTCAGGGGCAAAATGGTGTTACCCCTGTAACACTGCGTGGACCCAAACAGCAGGCTTCCAAGAGCCGCTCTCCTTGCTGCAGCCCTCCCCGCTATCAAAGAGCAAGAAACTATAACCTGTTTTGCCTTAAAAGTTTTCTTTTGGTGTTCTTCTTGGTACACACCACTCAGCATACAAACTGAATGCAAAGCTCTACTATAGCCAATTGCTTGTAACCTGTCTCTTGTCAGCTGGTGTTTAACTCTCCCTCTTTCACTGACTGTGTTTTATTCCTTCCACTTGATTTCACAACATTCTACAAAAAAGAGAATGGATTTTGAACTAATGGTAATTTGAACATCCCTTTCAGCATGCGTGTTGGGGCGTGTATCCAGCATATATTGCTCAAATTGATGAACTGTCAAACTGATTTACAGATCATTTCTAATGTGACTGCAAGAGATGGTACAGATCACAGTAGGTCCTCTGATGCCACCATCTTTTTGTTATTTTATTAGTGATATAATTATAAAAAGATCTCATCATTCTAAAATAGAGCTCTTAGTTTTTCCATTAATGGAGGGCTGCAGGATGTGTATGCTAAATGTTTAGTAATGTTATTGTTAAAACCAGATAATTTAAAATAGATTACACTGATCTTCAGGTATTCAGTAGAAACATGGGGACTTGCCAGACTCTTTTGTGCTCCACACTCTTGTTTCCTGTCTGCAAGACTGGTCAATACCAAGTACATCAGATGAAGTGTTAAGAACGTGAAGATGAAACATGGGATAAACTGACATTAGATCTTCTAAGAGTGAAGCAAAGGATTGTAAGTATTCCTTCTTCAGTTTCTGTTAGTAACAACTATGTGTTCTTGTTATCCTTATACACATCCAGTCTTTTAAACAAAACAAACCCAAAACTCACTTTAGTCTCATCAGTTTCCTGTGGAGTTTCAGCAAGTTCTCCCATCTAATTACAAAAAGTATGAAGGAGTATTTCCTAAGAGTATGTCACACCTGTGTATATAAAATTCACTGCAAAAGGAATTTGATGAAGGCAAGGAGACAGGAAGTTTTAAATAGGATTGATCCCACGGATTTATGTGGAATATAAATCCAGTCCAAAAAGCGCAAGTTACAAGAGTGCAAAAGAAATGTAAGTAATTTTTGAAGTGCTGCAATTTCAATTTACAAATTACTGATGTATTTTTCTACAAAAGCACTATTTTTGAACTACAGCATATCCTGCTACATTTCAGCCTGAAGTAAGGTTTTACGGCCTAGTTATAAAACAAACAGATTTATGATAGAAAATGCTGTCAGACCAGAGATAAGTAGTACAGACTAGGCACTGCTGCCATTCTCTGGTTTATGCTGTCAGCTTACACTCTTCCCTATAATTTGATCGATTCATGATCTTCAGCGCGCATCATTTCACATATTAAAAACTGTTGCAAAACAGTGTTTACAGACATCAGCAGTTTTAAGATCTATGTTACTTTACTTCTGAACTCCTTGCATTCCTCATGCTTTTATGCTTGGCTTCATCAGAGTAGCTATTTTTCATCTCAGAGAACCATAGCTCTTATGCCGTGATATGTGCAACTGGAATTGAGAATGATAAAGAAAATATCTCTGCAACTAAGAACAGAAAAATACGACCACTGGTTTCTATTATTTTGGCACAATGGCTGCAAGATGCCCAGCTAACAGCATCACGATACAAAGCAGAAACACGATGCACTTGGAGAAAACCTTCCATCCAAAGTGTTAAAGCACCTCAGAAAGACAAGTTAATACTGTTTATTCCTGGGTAAGGAAACTGAGGAAAGGGGAGGTTAAGAAACTTACTAAGACCAAGTTACAGCCTTAGCACTAGATTTTAGAAGAGTCACGTCTGCTGACAGCTACTCCTGGCTCTAGCCAGTAGAACACACAATGGCAATTTCATCTATTATATACACATACACACAAACAGGAGCATAAAGTGATAACATTCTGCAGGAGGTGCTTACCTGGGTCTTGTCCTGCAGTATTTCTGAGGCAAACTTTATAGGAAACTAGAGTGATTTTTACACAAGATAGCTCTAAGGAGGCAAGGACACAATAATATAAAAATAGCTGGAAAAACATTGGGGGATGGGGGGAGGGGAATCTAAAGAGTAAGGAATAAAACGTGGGGTTTTTTGTAGCTGTCTAGCTATGTTCCCCTGGAATATGAAGGTCAAAGTCAGGCTGGAGCTGACAGAGTGGAAAGTTGTGGCTGTCCTGCAGAAGTTTCCTTTCAATATTCTACAAATCTATCACGTGCCACAAAAACTCTTTGAAAAATTCTGATAATCGCTTCTGACTAATGAAAGTTAATTATTTTATTTGATGCAAGAAGATGTAATATCTAGTTCAATTAAAAACACAGTTTAGGGATAAAAAACATAAAGAAAGAGTTAAACAATTAAACAGTACTTGTAAGACAACAAAATGTAGTGTAAAAGAGAAGAAAGTACAGAAACCTTACAGGTATCAATACTTCACCTTTCCTGGTGCATCAGTTAATACTGATAACTCTGAGTTTCTGGCTGCCTCCTGCAAGCAAACCTTACATATCACAAGTATAAGATTTTATAAGGAGAAAAGAGGAGGAGAAGAAGAAAAAATTTTTAAGGACAATCTCCTTTAAAAAAACCTAGGAAATATGAAAGGACAAGAGTCTAAGATGGGGAGAAATTTCTCCGTACTGAAGCAGAAAAGTATAAAACTCAAAGGATGTTTTATAAAATGGCTGTACAATGGCCCTGCTTCTGCTAAATACCATTAAACCCACTAGATTGTTAAATGTTTTCTACACTGAAAATTACAACAAAACATGAAATGTCAAACGATACCCTTTGACCACCGTGAGGATGGAGTTTCAGTATCACAGTGGAAACAAAGATGGTGACTTTTATCATGGCTGACTGTAGAGCAGGCTCCATGGCAAACAGAGACATGCGGAAACAGGCCGTGAACCAGCATCTCCCTCCCTTCTGTGGCACCCTCCCAGGGGTGCCAGCAAAAGAGGACACAGCTGTCTCAGGACACACTCTTGCACTGCCAGCAGAAGAGGGAGAAATTTCCTTGTGTTGTCTGTCGTTGAACACCAGACTGAGCCAGAGAAACTACTCAGCAGATGATCAACGTACAGTGTCCTTGTTCACTGCGGAGTACTTTGACCAGGAATTGTCAGGAAGACAGAAAAGACAGGAAACTACAGACAAGCAACCCCAGCAGCCCAGACAAATGGATGGAAAACTGTAACAAAGAACAGAATTAGCAGTCATAAAGAAGACACATTGGCTAAGATGTAATGCAGCTTTTGTAAGAAAAGTCATGCCTTGCAAATCTATTTAGAGTTCTTCAAAGTTCTCTGAAGCAAGTGGACAAGAAGATGCAGGTGATGAGTCCACTTGGAGCTCCACAAGTAGTTTTGCCAGGTGTCTCTCAAAAGGCTTCCAAAGAAGCTATGGTACCATGGGATAAAAGAGAAGATCCTCACCTATAGAACCCATCTGAACATAGGAAGTAAAGGCTAAGAGGATGCATCATCAGCTTAAGGTTCCAAGCAGAATTCCACAGGAAAACCTCACAATATATTTTCCCTGCCTTTCTGTACTCTTCCCTTGGCACCTACCATAGGTCACTCCCAGACACAGGACACAGGTGCTAGACTCTGTCTAAATAAACAGATAGATAAAAAACATGAAAAAAACTTCTTGTATCTAGTGAACATCAACTTGCACACCAAAGCCCAGTTACAGTCTTGCCATACTCACAACATGCCAGGCAGCCACAAGATCTAACAACAGTAACTGCATTCTCATTTTACCGAAAGCGACGTCAAAGCATCTAGCTCAGACGGAGAGCAAGACTGGACCCTTTTCAACAGCCAAGGAAAGTCATCTTAATAACTTGCTTTCTCAGAACAGATTTATCTCCTTTAGGAGATGCCTAGTGATATTTAAACCTGTCAGCTTCTTTATACAACCCAGACAACTGTTAAGATAGCTTTTGGGACACTAGATACTTCCTGAAGTACAGGGAAGATAAAGAAAATAATGCATATTTAGCAAGATACAAGGTTTTGGGACTTTGCTGACTTCACTTTGGCTATCAGATCAGTTGGAGCCTATTAGTTAGGATCCAAACATACAACATGATGCGAGTCTGTTCATAGTAAAACGAAGGTAATTCTGAAGGGAACCATTTGGTGTGGCTGAGTTTAAGGCAAGAGCTTAGGTTAGGTTTATGTTTTAACAAAAAAGGCAAAAGAAGCGAACAGATTTATAACCTATGAGGATATGTTTCCCCCCATTGCATCCTTGCTGTAACCAAGCTGCACACAATGCCAAAATTGAAAGAGGTTACTGGTATTCAGTGGGATTGTTCATTTGCATTGGACAAAACTGGAACATTTCCCACTACAGCATTAATGGTTTTTTAATACGGCTATACATCTGTAGACAAGCATTACGTGAAACACTAAAAAGCTACTCCCGGTCAGTCCATTGCAAATGATATTGCAGAGAAGGAGCAGCTATACAGAAATGAGCAACAAAAGCAAGTGCAGAAAACCTTCTATACACACAAAAAAATGCAGATAAGGGACTACTGCAGAGAAGGGTACGTAAAAGGACTGTACAAAATACAAACATACATTGCAATGATATACTGATGGCCTTTTTTGCCATTCCACTTGTGCTATAAAGACCAAGGGAGGTAGGGGGACCCTAAAACCATCACAATTTTGAACTAAAACTTAATCTGGACAGGAAAACCAGTACGGAAAAAGTACGTAACTTAAAAAAAAACAAACAGCAGTATCTAATGCTTAGTGATGCTCTTCACTGGTAAATATCAAAGCATTTGACAAAGGAAATAAGTACCATTATATTGGAACTGGATATAAAGGACAGAGCCTAAGCTTAAAATGCCCACTACATGCAAAACCAGCAGACCTAGCCAAGCATTTAATCTATGACAGCATTATTCCAGTAAGTCCTTTTGCAGGCAAGAAAGGAAATATATTTGCTATTTCAGATTAGTCAACTTTGACACAGGGAGTAGTATGACATGCTACAAATCTCCCAAATAAACCGCAGCCCAGTTGCCTGGTCCCTACAGAGCTGTGTCACCAAAGCTACGTAGGGGTCAGCAGTGTGGAAAAAAAAGTCACTTCATAAGAAATAGCATCTACGCTAGAGCTTTGCCAGTATTGCTGTTACACTATTGAAACAGTCTGTTTCTGGTATAGCTTGGGTTGTTCAACAGATTGCTGTAAACAATGCTGCCAAAATAACTTCTGCTGATACAATTCACATCTCTAGTAAGCCTGTTGGCCAGAGTAGCAAAACTGGGCTCAGTTTTGGACAAGGCTTCAGTGGTTTTTGTGCATATACATTAAAAGAAAGAAAAAAAGAAAGGTTAAATATAAAATTTGCATGGGGAAAAAGACACAGCACAATCAAATATTAATAGATGTACATCTTCATAAACTTTGAACTGAAACCTTAAACACTATCAATTTAATCACTAAATCAGGCAGAAATCCTCATTAAGGGAGAAAAAGTAACTCATTTTAAAGAACTTGCAAGTGAAATTAGTGCTATGAAATGCTGATTTCAGAGTATGTTATGCAGCATATACAAGTTTTCATCATAAAACACCAACGCTTTCAAGATGCATTTCCCTACAGCATATTATTTTTAAAAGTTCACAGAAAGAGGGAAATCAGAAATAATAGCAGTGCACACAGCAGAGGATATTATCTTCCAGGAGAAACACATTTCCCCATTTTTTTTTAAAATTGCTTTTTACCACTTAAAAAATGCAAAAACTATTATGCTCATTATTGTACAAGAAGTGTTGAAGTGATGGTTGAGAAGACACTTTCATTATATACACTGCTATTTTCTGTAGTTCATAACTTTATGGATAGATTAGTCTCGTGGGTGAAATATTTTATGCTTGTCCTCAGTCCAAAGGTGAATTAGACTGGAAGCATGATAAAATTCACACACAGCTCTGTGACACAGACAGAGCTGGAAGATCTGTACATAGGGACACTGAGTTTTCTGATGCCCCCAATCTTTGTCCCCAAATTGTACCATATACAATCTCTCCAAATGCTGCAGACTCTCTGAAATACACCATTCCCACTTCGTGAATTGCCTTCCACTTCATCTATTTTTATCAAGTCCAAATAATCCTGAACGTATAGAGGCTTTTCAGTTCACAACACAACAAGGTACTGGATCAAATCTAACTATTTACCAGCAACTGGCAGCATCTCATTTCCCCATCTACATTGAAGGGGTAATTAGCTCAGTTTTTGGAAGTCCTGAGACCAGAAACTTCTTTTTATTCCTTCCCTCTACACATCCATCAAAGAAGAGAAAGAAGCAGCTCTCAAGCTTCAAAAAACGCTTGAATGACATGCTGTTGGCAATAGGAACAGCCTATTGCCAGGGCTGCAGACTTTGCTTGTCTGCCTCAGTGGGACAGTTAGTCCTTCAAATCTCTCTTACATGTTGAGGAATACAGTACAACACCTCCCTGTCCTCATCACTTTGCAAATCCTCTCCGCCCATGATAAATTCACAGCTGAATCGGTCTTTGCTCCTTCACAAATCACAGATTTAGTACTACGTGCAACTCAGCCCTGCTTTAGCACACAATGATGCCCATCTGAAGGCACATTAGACCACAAGATCATTCACTTCCAGTACGGTTTGTGGATGAGGTACCAGAGAATGGAAATCCCTGACTGCTGAAACAAGAGATGGAAATGGGCTCAATTCACAGATACTCAGCAACAGAATTAGAACCAGATTACATTTGCTTTTCTGTAATCAATAACGGAGACCAGCTTTTTGGGGGGGGGGAAAGAGTCCACTCTCTAGAAAAGACACACTATCACTAATGATATTTGAAAAGATACTTTTGAACAGTCTGTGATCTTTGCTTATGCTAAGACGACAGCATTTCATGGTGATATTCACATAAATATAAAAATATTTAGCTGGCATAGGCCAATGAAACGCTGATTGCCTCATCACTACTCAGGCTTCTTTCTCCACTGATTTTTGTGGGAATCTCACTTTTCAGTCTGTTACAAAACTGTAGCTTAGAGTCATACACTTGTGTAAACATTTGGGCACAGTCATACAAAACGGTGTTCTCAAAATGTAGACAGCACTTCACAGACAGTTCAGAAAGCAAATGGAGAGACATGAGAGAACGTGTATGTGAGTATAAACCTACTGTTAACTCACCATTTCTTCAGTTCAGTAACAGTAATGCATTTCACGATGTGATCCCAAAGGAGAGCTGAAAAACTGAAATGAAACAACTTATATTTTTATCATCCACGAGCACTCTAAACAACGTCTGTGAAACCCATTGCAAGACCTGTCAATGCAGTTACATAGTACAGGGTGCAGACACGAACATACAAAACTTTGCAAGCATGAGCACGCTTGGTTCACAGACCTGTCTATGTAGACTCACAAAATGCTGAGATTTAATTCTGCTCTAGAAGTTTCTATGCAAAGAAACATCAAGAAACTGCCATCTGGCATGTTTTCTGGACACCATTAAAGAGATCATCTGTGCACAACGGAGGAAGCATCTATACTGCACAAGCACATTGTTTGGCATGAGAAACACAAATGGTTTGTGGGTGAGAATGACCTGGCTGGTTCCCAGAGCCCAGATCCCAAACTGAGTTTGAAGGGCTCTCAGGGAAAATGAAAAATTACTAACTTTACATAAATAAATAAATAAATATACAAAGCACATTTACAGACAGTTCTGTGACATTTCTATACTTGCTTTCAGACTATAACTATTCAAGGAATAAAGTTATCACTGTATAGAAAACACTGTGTCATAAGTGTAGCACAGGCAACTTCATGGTGACTCTGAGAACAACCTATTTCAACTCTCCTCACTTTGTGCATATAAAAATGTTAGAAATGCCCGAAGCATAGTTTGCTGCATTCCAGTCAAATTGTTGTTCTCACTTCAATTTAATCACCTTCACAGGCACACTTACTGAGTGCTTCTATTCATAAATTGCATTTTAATAACCCACCTAATTGCCTCCTTTTCCCCAAGCAGATAAGCTTTTAAAAGGATTGCATCTTTGGTATCTTCTGCTACTTGCAAAATTCAGCTGAGTTCTGTCAATGTTTCTATCTATCACTTCCTGCAAAAGGTGGCTGAAAGAGGGAAAGAGGAAAAATTGAATAGGGTCTGAGGAGTCTGAGTAAGTGTAATTGCAACTGAAGCAAGGCACAAAGCTCTATCAACTTCACTTTAGCCACTTTTTGAAGTGTGACAAAACTTGCCTATAGAATAAATATTTGATTAAAAATATTCATTACAATTGAAAAAGAGTATTGAAGGCTGGATTAAAAAAATGAAAGCTAAGCAAATCCACTAAGAAATTCTGTAGGATTCATTTCTATACCACGTCTACACATTTCTGTAGTGTCTCTCTGCATTTCTGTACAGTCTGTCTACAGCAGATCTTAGCTGATTGTTGCATTAGAAATAGCTGGCGGGGGGGTGTGTGTCTTATTTTAAGAAAAGTCACCATTGTATCAGATTTTGGATACGAAGTCATAGCTTATGAAAGGCGCTATCCGAAAAAACAACCCCAAAACCCAACACATTGTGAAGAGATCCAGAGATGCAGCACTAAGAATGCTGCTCAAACCTGTTCAACTCCTCCCTCTCTGAGGGGGGCACTTTCAGCAAACAGAGCTTTCATCTTTCACATTAAGTTGCACTGCTGTTGGCAGGGGATACCTGTGCATCAGTTACACAAAAACAACTCATCAGCAAACTGGGAAGAAATCTCTAGTATTATTTATCACAGAATATCAGTTTACAGAACTATAAGGACAGTGGTATAGGAATGCTTTTGTTTTAAATACAGATTAATTCCTATTCTTGCTGCTTAGCACATGCTACTGAAAACAATTCCTGCTGTTCACCAAAAAGCTCAACAGAAAGTTCTCAGTACCACAACTTTATAGAGAGGTAGAGGTGTAGCAGGCAAGTGTTTACCTCCTGATAACGGATCATTTTGTACCTTTATCCTCTCCAAGCCTAGAAGATGTATGGAGGAAAAAAAAGAGTTTTTAATACTCAAGAGACATACTACACTGCTGGTTTTATTGTTCTCTGGCATCAGCCCTTAGAAACAGCTGGAAGCCTCAATGGCTGCCTTCTCTGTAGCCCTCCCAGTCAGAGCATACACACAGTTCTCTGACAAGTTCACGACCCCTAACCCAAGGCTACGATGCCACCATCAATCTGAAAAAGAAGAAAGGACAACAAAAATGTTTACGCACTCAAATTTGGATGTTCTGTGCGACATGGAAATGCTCAATGCCAAATTCTGAGAAAAATGTATTGGCTCTGATATTATGTGTGACTACAAATAATTCCTAATAACTTTTACAGATATATATCTAGCATTTACACCATGTATGCATCGTGTAAGCTTTATTGTGATTAAGCTAGAGAACAGGTTCCAAAAGCATACTGCAAAAGCTTCTTCTTGCTGACAGACTTGTTTCTATACATGCACAAATTTGCTCTTCTCTTCACTAATATCAGTATATTATACAGACAAAACCCTTTTAGCATGCATTCATCAGTAAACGTCCAACAAGAATAAAACAATATGCCAAAAGAGAACTTAAAAAACCTAGGTGATAAAGCTCATTTTCCAAGGGCTCAGAAACTACAGAATACAATAGTACCATTTATAACATTTTTCATCCTGATGCCAGAGTCAATTTTCTTCTGTGCAGAAATCCAGTGCACTGAAAATCCTGAAAGCATCCAACTCCATATTGTATGGAGTGAAAATACAACACCTGTGAAGGGTTCCTAATGGACATGGTGAAGTCAGAGTTTCACTTTTTTTGGCATTTTTTGAAGTAGAGTCAGTGAGGTCATCATATATTTTTATTTCACTTTCACCAACTCATAGAATCCTAGACTCAAAACTGCCTAAGGTGAAAGGACTGATCTAAGGGTTGTATTTAACAGGGAGGAAAAAAGAATAAGAAAAAAAAAAATCAATATATTCTAGAGTATTTTTATTTTTGTGAAGAAAGCTTTCAATACGTCATGCTAAAGTCTGCGAAGTGGCTTAAGTTTTTATTGACAAAATGACATCTTAAATAATGTTTTGCACAATGTAGAGTTCTTTAGTGATAGCTTGGCTACTTCTAAGATTTACTTTGGAGTACGGGGAAAGAATTTGCCCATTTACAACTCATACTCAACCTCAGAAATTCTGTTACTGTGTTTAGGTCCCTCGTCTTTTTTAAGTTTAACCAGAAAGAAAAATTGCTCAGAAAAGCATTAAAATATGTTTAAAACAAGACAAAATTTTAAAAAAGTCTAACATTAAACCCATTTGTTAGACTCTTTTCAGAAAAAGGGGCAGAAGAGATGACTTCAAAAGAACCTTTAGAAGCAAGATCTCAACACTGTTTTTCACTACAACCATAATACACATACAGAGCACTCAGATGACGCCAATGAATCCAAAGTAGCAGTCAATGCAATCATCTTGCTTGCTCGAATTCAGAAGATGTGTTTCATGTGCTTGATTCCATATGTTTTGAAGAAAACCATGATGATCAATGCCCAGAGTCCTAAAATGAATCCTCCAGGAGGATGCCAGTCCTTTTGTTTTGGTTTCTGAAAAAAAGAAAAAAACAAACAAAAAGAGAAAAACAAAGAATTCATACTTAGTTTTCACATTAAATGGGCACCATGTTTATCAAGTGCAAAAAAAAAAAAAAATCCTTGCAGTAGAGAAAAATACCAATAAGCGGTATTTCTTCATAAAGGAGAAGCATCTTTCATCTTGATGTGGTGGAAAGGTGATGGGAGGTGAGCTGCCACTCAAGCAGGGAGGTTAAGTACCACAAAAGGCCACTAGAACTGCGCCCGAGACACCACTTTGATGGTGCGTATTGGTGTTGTGGGACATGTTCAAACTCATTTGTTTGGACAGAATTTCTCATATCTGGTCTCATGTTAATACAAGAGAAAAATGCTGTGAGTATGAAAAACAGTTCCTACAAGTGAAAATGTGAAAGAGAAAAGACAGTGTTGTTTTTCCACTACCTAGAGTGTTTTCTACAGCTCCTTTTGTACTCAGAATTATGTGAATAAACAGATATCTAACCACATAAGAAGGTAAGATTCATTATTACAGGAATATCATAAACCAAAATAGGATTGTTTTTAACGTCAGTCACATTTCCCAGGGGCCTCACTGAGTCTAACTGCCTTTCCTTAATGTAGAAATATATTCTGCAATTCAAATACCTGTCCCTTCAACAATTTTTTCCATCTTCAGTAAAAAGCAATACACTGCAATTTGTTAAGGCCTTTTCTATCTCACACTTAGCAGCAAGACAAGATGAAACTTGTCTGTCCTCTTCCTCCTCATATTTAAAAAAATTTCAGATACTCCATATTCAGTGAGAAATGGATTGTAGAAGATAAGAGCTGCTATGTGCCCCAAGATCTGTCTCTGAGGCTAAGAATAAGGTGAATGCTATAGGAATGCAAAATTTTAGTTAAGAATAGCGTAACAAAAATATCAGAATTACAGTATTTAGAAGTGTAACTCAGTCCCTCATGCCTGTGCCTACTCTTGCCCTCAGCAGGTATGTTTTACAGATCTTCTAGGCAGACAGAGATGATTTACTATTACAATAATAAGTACTGAAGTGCTTGCTGAGCTTCTTATTCCTGCCTTGCTGAAAAGAGCTACACTATTTTGTCCTTGTATAGAACGAGACACAACGGGCACAGAAAGTATTTTGGTTTTGTTGCATTAAAGTCAAATTTAAAATTTTCTTTCTGCCATGTGAATACCTATTACAAAAGACAGTACTGTTTCAATTTCTGTGTGAATCTGCATATGGAAGCTTGTTGTTCTCCACTACATGTACCAGGTGGCTGGTGAACTTTAATGCAATAAGGAACAGTTTGCAGCGTCTGTTCTTTCAAAACAGCTTTCCTATCAACAAAAAAACCAATGTTTGTTGATTGCTCAGCTCCCATTTTCTAAGCTACATAGTTTTAGCTTTAGGATTTTTCTCTAAGTACCATGCTTGTAATTAAAAAGTGTAACAAATAGCCGTGTCACCTGAGACACCCGATGAACTTGGCACTCTGAAATATTAATGATTTTACTCTGATACAGGAATTACAGAACCAGCATTATAATTTACATCAACAACAAAACCAAAGATACGAGCAGAGATGGTGTCTATATATGCAAACCACTCAATTTCCTAAGAAGCCCTCATCAGCTGCAGCGTACGTGCTATGGGTAATCTGCCACCTCGCTGATACTCACAACCACACATCTCCATATAAACATCTCAGAAAATCAACTCTGCATGTTCAAAAAGGCTGCCAGCACACCTTGCTTCTGAAAGTAACAGCACACGACACTTCTCCACACAAAGGAACTTTCTTGTTTAAATCCTCCTAATTAACCCGTAACTTCGTATGCATATTGCAGTGCCCGTTTCATCAATCTCTTTGTACTATCAATCTTTCCTTTCTTGGATCTCAGACAAATTCCTTACCACAAAGTGGCACCTGACCCTTCTAGACAAATGACTTCAATTTGCAGTCAGTGACACTAAAAGCCTCTCTCTCCTATTTTGTATAGAACACGTAATTTAATTTCTTTAAAGAATTTATATGAATAAATATTTATAAGGTGATCTATGAGTATGGTTTTACATTTTGTCATGCCATGTACTGAAGCCTCTATGGAATTCCGCAAGCAAACAGAGGCCAGTGCGGCAATGGCTCCATGCTGGGAAATCAAGGACATACATATAGTCAGCTTAAAGCCATGGGACGCAATGTTAAAATGTAAAGGATTAAAAATATGAAGGCACAACAAAAAATACATATGAGGCTATACAAGAGCTACATACTTAGTAATCTTAAAAATAAATTATCTTAATGAGAAAGATTTACAGACTCAGAAACTGAAATCTACACATAAATACTAAACCTCAATAAAAGAGCAAAGAGATGCCACTCTATTGTACATCTGTAAGTCAATAGTGAGGTTAATTGAGCGCAAAATTATATTGAAATATGCCAGTATTTTCCACTAGGGGCATACAGACATCAAAACCTTATGAATACCTAAAACAGGATTACGCAGATTCATGTTTAAACCTACAAAGTATACCTATAAGAGCTGAAATATGTAATTTTCTTTAAATTAACTTGATCATAGATTCCCAAGAAAGTTCATCATTGAATTAAAAATGTAATTAGCTTTCGAATCGACAAGTTCATCCTTCTAAAATCATAACAAATATAACACAGAAAATGTCAATACCAAATCTTTGTCCAGCTGGGCACGTCAGCTAAGCAGCAAACAGCACTGAAGTTCCTTTACAAAAAGCTGCATTACAAAAACCTGTGAATCAAACCCATCTACATGTAAGATGGAGTTGCTGCTTCCATAAATTATGCCAGTGAATAGTACTTGTAACATAGGCCGGCAGAGAGCTTTCAGCCGGCACCGTTGTAACAGCAGACCCAACAATTCTTTCCCCTTGGCACAGCTGTGTCACTACCACAAGCACTGCACTATGTCAGCGAGAAAGCACAGCATCACTCCGAGCTGTCACAGCTACGCCAGCGGTCTTGCGTAATGAAGTCAAGAGACCAAGGCGGGATGGCCTTCTATAAACATACGTGAGCCTCAACTGTATTGCTGCAGAAGCTGCTTTGACTATTTTGCACAGGCACATGGGGAAGAGTCAGAGATCTCTCCTAATGGGAAAAACTATTAAAGTAAGAAAGAATCACTTTAATAGCAAATGAAAAAGTGTCCTTTTTAGATCCGGATGCTGCAAAAAAGTTTAAAAAAAGACAGAATTTCTTTCTATGCTCATGCCAGTTCTGTGGCCATAAGCAATCCCTAGATAAACTGTCCCTTTATATCAATTTTAGGACTGATCAGAAAGCATTAGTGAATATAAAGTTTTTCCCAGATTCCTAAAAAAAATTTCAGTATTTATCCCATGAACATTGGCTAGTTCAGGGTCTTATTCCAACAAATTTCTGTGTAAGTCAGGCAATTTTTGAAAGTCAGGCATTTTCTCACTTGCAAGAAAATGCTAAATGGACAAAAAAATGTTAAGTGTTGCAGTATTTTAATTTGCAATTAATTATGTATCTTTATTATGCCTAAATTGGTGTGAGAATGTGTACTATTAAAAGACTACAGATTGGTTGCAGTACACAGAAATTACACATAACTTTCTGGCATTTGGGACCGATCTGGAGGAGCAGAGGCAGTAGCTCTTTTGGCTCAAGTTATTCTGAATTTCATTGTTGTAGCACTGACCTAAGAACTTAGCATACGAAGTACTGCTTATGTAACGGACGTATTTAGGTTTTGTGATCTATGCCACAATACCACCCCATTATAAATGCCCTCTTTATCCCTACAATAATAGCAGTAGCACATAGGTGAAACGCACATATAAAATGGTCCAATGTGTCATGAACAAATACATTTAGCAGCTTAAGGGCTAGATTCCAAATTTAAAAGATAGGTAGCTAAGCAACAGCAAGCTTCCTCCTGTGAACAGTTTTCTGTTGTATGCTCTCTAGTTCTGGTAGACTCATTATCCGGTAGAACTTAAAAACAGTTAACCGAGAGTTGCTCCAAGCACTGTAATTAAGGACAGGATAAAACTGTATTTTCAAACTGGATGGGTCTGTAGGGACCCAAATGGAAAATATCCAAGACTTTCTGTGAAGGTGTTTCATAAAACGTGCAATACCTGTTACTCCAATTAAAATGAGTTTTATGCAAAAAATAATATTAAAGCTGAAGTGGTAATTAGATTAAGAATGGTTTGACTTTAAAATGTTACATCAGAACAGAAATAAGATTTAAAACATCATGTATTAACATTTCACGGGGAAAACACTGTGTTAAGTATCATTATAATCCAACCCCACAGTCCTCTTCCAACAGAACTCCCTCTGCATTAGTGTTGTCAATAAGGACGAAAATATTGGTACAGAAAGCTTTGGGTTAAACTCAGAATCCACATGGGGATGGTAGCAGGAGAGAAAGCAGTGCACACAGTATTACAGTCAGGAATATAGTAATTCCCAAAGGGAAAAGGGATACGCAAATTCTTCAGTCTCCTCCAGCATCTTATTCCAAACAGGGCTTTAAGAAAGTGGGCAAAACTTTAAAAATGAATGTGCCCATCATCCTTGCTATGGGGGACGTTCTCCCCAACCTGAGGCAGATGGCATGTGTTTGTACCACGAGTGCAAAATATCCATATGTAACTGCACAAAAATAAAACATTACAAGCACTGTGTTCCAACGAGTCCATTAAAGTGGCAGCTATCGTATTTCAGACTAATCCCTCCTTGATTCTCTCTGGAGTTTCAGTGCAGAGTGCCCTAGACCCAGTTTTGGCCTATTTATTGCAGCACACGTGGTATAAAATATCGCCCAGGATTCTGAGGCTTCCTGGCAGACAGCAGCAGCTACAGCACTGGGGGGAAATCCTGTGCACACCCCTCTGTGGAGTTCTCCACCTCTACTAGTCTTGGGGGCCAGCAAGCACTCGCAGGGAAGTGAAGCACGCTTGCTGCTTGTCTACGCAGTGCTCGCTATCATTATTAGATCATTGGGGTGAATTTTATGTATTTGGGGGTATAAATTTCCAAGTTTTCTTCTTGATCATTCTCCTAAATGAACGTTTCTATTTTTTCCATTGCAATACTAAAGGTTTTCTTTCTTGTTTCTCAAGACACCTAATTTTATGTTAGGGTCTGTGTTAAAGACCAGTATTGAAATCTGAAAAAAGAAAGATCCACATTTCAAAACAGGTCTTTGAAATCCAAGGCCAACCTCAGATCCAAAACTGAAACAACCTGTCTGCTTCTCATCTCAGAAAAAAAAACACCAATCTCAAACTGAAGGACGAGGAAACTCCTTGGAAAAGCCAAATTCTGCTATGCAGTGCACCGTGCCAATAGCACATTATGTATTTCCCAGGGCACTCCATAACAATTCAGGTTTACTTACAGAATCACAGAATCATTTAGGTTGGAAAAGTCCTTTAAGATCATTGAGTCCAACTGTTAACTTAGCACTGCCAAGTCCACCACTAAACCATGTCCCCAAGCACCACATCTACACGTCTTTTAAATACCTCCAGGGATGGTGACTCAACCACTTCCCTAGGCAGCCTGTTCCAATGCTTGACAACCCTTTCAGTGAAGAAATTTTTCCTAATATCCAATCCAAAACTCCCCTGGCACAACTTGAAGCCATTTCCTCTTGTCCTATCACTTGTTACCTGGGAGAAGAGACCGACCCCCTCCTCTCTACAACCTCCTTTCAGGTAGTTGTAGAGAGCGATAAGGTTTCCCCTCAGCCTCCTTTTCTCCAGGCTAAACAACCCCAGTTCCCTCAGCCGCTCCTCATCAGACTTGTGCTCCAGACCCTTCACCAGTTTCGTTGCCCTTCTCTGGACACGCTGCAGCACCTCAATGTCTCTCTTGTGGTGAGGGGCCCAAAACTGAACACAGCATTCGAGGTGCGGCCTCACCAGTGCCGAGTACAGGGGCACGATCACTTCCCTACTCCTGCTGGCCACGCTATTTCTGATACAAGCCTTCTGCTACTGGCATTCTTGGCCACCTGGGCACACTGCTGGCTCATATTCAGCTGGCTGTTGACCAACACCCCCAGGTCCTTTTCCACCAGGCAGCTTTCCAGCCACTCTTCCCCAAGCCTGTAGCATTGCATACTTGCAATTTAAAATGTCAAACTGGGTAATCCTCTCAATTCTTACGACAAAGTACACAACAACGTTTAATTTCAGAATGAATTTATATGTATCACTAGCAAATCACAGCATAAAGTATGTCCTCAAAGCTTTTCATGGAAGTATGCACTTCTGATTTGTCAGTTACAGTTTGGATTTGGGGTCCTTGCAGGGGGGCGGGGGAAATCAAATAACTCCAGCCATCTAGCAATAGATTAATCCTGTTTTGTGCTCACAGCAAGATTAAAGTTATAAGAGAGCTCCCACATAAATGGTGCCTGTTAATCTGCAAAACAATTTAAAGCACTTTTGTCTAATCTCCCAGTTTGTATTTATTAACCACAGTGCCATGATTACTGATATCTCCAACATTAACGAAATAACGAAGAAAGTTCACTCATCGACAACAAAAACTCACGAAGGATACGGGAAAGAACAGCGGTTAAACTCAATTAACATATCAATGCCAACAACTGCATTTTAAATATTTACTTTGAAAACTGTATAATCATCATAATACAAACTACAATACTGTTATGATAGCTGTAGTTTTTCATTTCCTGCTAAAATATGTAATCTATAAGGGCTTTTTCGAAATGAACCTCTACTTATTATTCTCTACTTTCAGTGTTATCCCTCAGCATTACATAGCACTTTAAAGTGCTTTTAGTGGTTTAACAATTACTCATTAATCTTCCAACCTGTGACACGATACATAATATACTTCTTCTAATCAAAGGGAGCTTTCCCAGCACCTGGGACCCAGTGCAGTTTAATTCCCAGACAAGCCAGCACACAGATGAATGATGCCTACCTGGCAAACACAATAGGGATGGTACTAGGGGGCCTCCAAACCAAGGCGTGTGATTTGCTACATCCAAAGCTAACAAACACACAGCGCTCTACTGGCAGCAGTAACCGTCCATATCTGCCTTCAGTGGACTGGCACAGCAGAGGTCTTACCTCTGCTGAGGTACAAGGGCTGAGCTCTTACCTGCTCAGCTACCAGTGAGTTAGTTACATTACGGAACTCGTGTGTGCTTTTGGGTGGAGATGAAAAAAGTTACAGTATAAAGTTGTACTTAGGAAAAAAAAAAACCCAACTACATCTATTTAGGGCACGTTAAGCAAATTGCAAAGTTTTTTTATATTTTAATCAAATTCATACTCTTATATGAAGCCACGATCATGATTTTTCACGAAAGGGCACCTAAGTCCACAGCAAATATATGAATTACACCTGCAAACACAAAGCTTCATGCCAACTGAAGCATGCAAAAATAGAAGATGAGCAGCTTAATTAAGTAGACTCGGTATTCAAAACTTGGCCACCACTATTTTGAGAGGCATCCTTCTTTTTAATATGTTTATATTTAATTAATTTAAACGAGGAGGATTGTTAGCAAAAACAAGACTAAAGGTATTCAGTGCACAGTGCCATGCCACAAACGGAAAAATAAACTTCTTGAGGTCCTTACACTGGAGGGGGTCAGAAAATGACAAAAATACATACTAGCGAGGCAGACCTCAGTGGAGAGGACCTCTAAAAATGATGAGATATAAAAGCAACTCACTTGCTGCTACCGAAACTTTGGGTTAGGCAGAGAGAAACAGCAGCTGCAGAGAACAAAGGAGGTGAAAAGGGTGTGTAGAGGCTGCGAGAGGGACAAAGATATTTTGTATGCACAAAAATACAATTCTGTAAATAGGGCCAAGCTACTATCAGAGCACTACTTTCACTACTTTTCCAAGCAGCATGCACTGCTCACTTTCCCCTGGGAAAAGATTATCTCAAAGTCTTCTTTGGTGCAGATCTTGTTCATACAAATACAATGTTGCGTTTCCAGTGGGAGCAGAACCAGACCCAACCTCTCAGCTCTGCAGAGACAAGGCAGAACTCCTGCCTGTTTCAGCCTGGGATGATTACTCCAAGTACCAGCCTCACCCAGCCTCACCCAGCCCCAGCCTTCTAAGGAGCACAGCACTCCCCCTTCCTCCCTGGAAATCTAACTTGGATTTCCCATAGCGTCTCTCTGGACCACAAGGTGAGTCCATTCAAATGCTTTTAAATCAATATGCTCTGAGGCAGGTTTTTTTCTTAATCTTGTAAAATTAATTGTATGCCTTAGAACTTCCATTATGAAGTCTAATTTTGATCATGCAAATTCAAAACGGAGCTGTTTCTCTTTATATGGAGAAACCATCATGTTCATAAATTATTATGCTATTCCTTTCAAAGCAGTAGTGATGCTTCTAACCACGCATTTTTTTCTGGATATCCCATGAGTATCCATTTATTTCCAGGCGACAGGCTGTAGTAACAACAGATGTTAGACAACATGAAATCTTACACTCAATATGGCATATTGAGTACAAGATCTAATCAAATATCTCAACAGCTACATTTTAAGAAACTGGAATCCAAATAAATATTCCTTATTCACGCAGTTTTTGCTGCTCATTTTTTAAATCTCTACAACTGTAATTTAAAAAGTTCTCCTTTGCCCTGAGCTGTGTGCTACATTATACGTGTGTGCAGTAGAGCTCCACATTTTCTAGCTCCAGCTTGCACAACTCAAAACAGCATTACATTTAAGAGGTAGGCATGAAAAAATGGATGGACGGAGAAGCAGGGCTGAGGCAAAAGGTGCCTGCACATTTATAGGAGCAAGATCAAATATGGCTGTGTTTTTATTGCAAAATATTTTCATTTTCAGTGAGAAATCAGTGGACTACAGCTGGTGATAGATCGGCTTGTTCCCCACCACCACCCAGCTTTTAAAGGCAATTGTTGTATTCAGTAGTTTTGCACTCATATGCCAGACAAGTATTCTCACCCAAGTTTACATTGTACGTACTCTCTATGTGAGCAGAAAAAAGAAAGAGGAAAAAGAACTATTTTGAAATATCAACCTAATACTTTTGGCTACTCTAGCTGCTATACAACCTTGAAAACAAATCATAAAACATGGACACAGCAGTAAAACAGATGCTTATTTAGTGGTTGCACATAATTACACCTACATCAGAAAGCCATTTCTGTTGCACTTGGTATGTCAAAGAACAAAGAGTCCCAGAGAGCAGATCCATTCCTGCAAGTTTTTGTAGGCAGCTGCCATTAAGAAAGAATGGCAGATTTATGGTATCATAAATATTCACTGTTCCCACATGACATTTGCATGACATTAGGTTCATCAGTCAAACGTTATGCGGGGTTCAACAAAGACCATCTTTCTGGAAGAATGAATGAGTGTAGCTGAGTGCACCCTCCCAGACTACCACATGTAATATGTACAGTAACAACATCTTTCCGAAAGGGTCTTTAAAAAAAAGATAAGACCACAGATGGTCTTATCTAGTGGCAAACCAGTTGCACCTTTCCTGCCTACCATCTAAACTAACCACAGGTTACTGCCCTACTGTTGTCACGTTGTCACTCAGTCCCCTGTAAGTACTATTCATCATCTGCTTGTCAGCCGTGTATTTGTAGATAGCCTTTCACGTTAAGTACTCCCTCCTGAAAATATGTGATCGCTCACTAATTCACAGAGCCCCACCACTGGAGCCAGGCTTCTCCAGAACACCGAGCCAGAGGAGACAGCTGTCAATGTGCAGGGCCTCTCACCCTGGGGGGAGGCCGACGGGGGGGGAGAGAGCTGGCTATGGCAGGGTGCCACACACCGAGCAAGAAAGCCAGTCACTACAGAAGTAATCGCTTGCACAAAGCTGAATCACAACCTCATGCAAAGAATTTGCGCAGGAACGACGATGCGGGATGCTGTCTTGTCTGTCCAACAGTATGAACACAACTGCTCCATTACCGGAGTCTTCATTCATTTACCCCTTCCATTCATTCTTCACATGGAAATGGTTTCATCAAATTTCAACCCTCTGAATTATTTAGGAAAATAACTCTAGACAGAGCACTAGAGAGCAGCCTGCCAATATCTCTATCTCTGGCCATTCATCAGTCCTGTCAAGAGCTTGAGAGTTACACTGCCGTGCTCCTCGCAGCATGCTACTGAAGGGTAAACAAAATATAATTAACTTAACACAAAAAAGATCACCAATAACACCTCACGAAGTTTACACGGTTAAGTGGGATAAATGTGTGAATATATTTGGAGCTAACAGTGCCTTCACCTGAGGAAAAGTGTTCAGAAAGGTATCTGCCATCACAGCACTGCAAAATATGTTGAGCTAAGATTGATAACATTTATATTTTTTCCTTATCAATGTGAGCTTATTGGTAACAGCTACTTTTTATGCTGCCTAAGCTCAGAGGAAATATAGCAGATAGAAGAAAAAAAACTAGCAAAACTGTTCCTTCTAATTTTACTACTCACTGAAATACCATTTATATAAACACTGTCTATCAGAGAAGCTTTCATGTGTAAACAATAAAAAAGTAATGATTAATAAAAACTGTACAAGGTTATGTGAGAAATGAAAACGTTACAGAACACTGAACTGACACCAGAAAATGGAATTAAATCTTGCATCTTGGACAACCTACTATAACATACTTCAGTAATTTGCTTTATATAGAAAGGTCCTGATCCTGCATATATTTAGTGAGAGGTAACACAAACTAAGTCAAGAATTTAGTCTTACACTCAAATTACACATGTGCTTACACACACACATTGTCTCTATGCTCAGTGCAATCAGTATTAAGCAATAAAATACGGAATAAAGACTAAGAAATACTTTGCCCTTTGCCTAAGGATCTAACAGCATCCCCTCCTTTCCCTCCATTCCACACACACATCCATGCATGCACTTGGCTTTCTTATTCCTGCCATTATTATTCCAGGGACACAGATACAAAACACCAGAAATCTGTAAACTGGAGAACTAATTTAACAGCCAGAATGGATGCTGACCCTCCTATCCAGGCTTCATCTCAGAAAAACTGCATGACCATATTGTACTTTTAGTTGGGTAGTTCCTGTTCACAGCTTTTGGGGAGCGAAGAGCTAAGGAAGAATCAGACCACTCTAAGGTACAAGTTAAGAGAAACTGAAAGAGGGTCTTGACAGAAGCCATTCGGCAGCGTCAGGAAAAGTGGCAAAACAGAATATGCCCCATCCCTCTAATATAGCAGATCTCTGTCTTTTCACCAGTTTCTACCACAGACAAAGCCAGAAAAATTCTGAACAAGTTGGGCATAATTTGGGGATGCCAAAGGCAGCTCTTTCATAGCTGAAAGAGGCTTCTGCAGAAAAATTAGCTGAAAGGTAGGAAAGAGGTCCTTTCTCTGCATATAAAAACAAAAGTCTTACTAATCAATGACCACTTAGGAGTATTGCTTACTTTCACATTTGCCAGTAAGTCTCATTCCAAATGCAAAGCTTGTTTCACCAAAGACGACTCCTATGGAACACCAAAACTGATCACCAAAATTAAAGCAACTCTGGAACTGTATTTCTTCTGTTAAATACTGTACTTACTAAAAGAAAAAGTGATTTAATTTACCATTAAAAGGTTTTGCTAAATAAGTTTTCCTTTAATTAGGGAAGTCCTGAAACTTGTTTTAGATCAAGCATAATTTTTAAACTACTACCCTAGCACTTTATAGGCTGTTATGATATAGACAAGATTTATAATTTTTTAATTCAATAAAGATTAACAAAATAAATGTAGCAGTAGCTCTTCATTCCATGATATTTTTCAGCTTTTAATTTACATTAAAAGACAATGAATAAAGTTATTAAGTAACTTTTTTTTTTCCTGTAGACTTTTACAGCTGCTGTTTACTGTAATAATAATGAAGATGACAGTCTCTACAACCCCAAAATTCTACTGCTAGGAATTATGCTTTCTCACTAAGGTTTTTGTAGTTTAATTGTCTTCATGTAATATTGATATTTGGTACTTGGATGTAATTAAGAATAGGGGAACCATTCTTAGAATACTATTCCAATCCATTAGGCAAATTTTCTCATGATATGAAAATTTTCATCTACTTAATTAGCACACCTACTTCTTCCGAGCCTAAGTGCACCTAAACTAAGTTTTATGATGGCCCAAGGAAAAAAAAAAAAAAAACACAACACATCAATTATGCCTCCACTCAACTGTACAACTATTTTAAAATGTGTTAACAGTTAAGACAAAATTGAAAAATTACCATAATAGGCTTTTGACACTTCCCTGCTTAAGCAAAAATTAATTCTAAGTCCCTGTTTTTATGCAAAGCCTTTATAATTTCTCTAATCTCAAGCTCCCAGGAGAGAGAACACAATACTTTCAAGTACAAGAGTGTGAGGCTTGGCATCTTCTCTTTTTAGTTATGCAGTTTATTTGATGGAAGTCTAAACCGTTAAGCCTCCCTTTGTGCTTAATATAAGCCATCCTCAGTGGAAATACAAGTTAATTTAAGTAAAATGAAGTTTTAGGAAGAATGCATTCTCCTGCACAGAAAGCTTCACTAAAGCCAAGCTTCTTTAAATGCAGCATCTGTTTCCTGAATTGCTCTAGAACGTGTAATAAGAATAAACTAAAAAGAAGCAAAATTTTTAAAAGTGAAACAAAATTTTTACATGTGAAACATCACAAGCATAAAAACAGCCTAATGGAGTAACTTATTATCATTTTACTGTATGTTTTTCAGTTTCATCTTGCATCGTGCATGAAGACACTCTACCAATGTAATGAATTAGTGTGTTCTAAGCATAAGACATTAAGCATCTTCTGTTGTATTAATGGTGACTATTATTAAAACCTACTGCTTATGTTACAAAAGTAAATCAGCTATATCGCTGGTATACACTTCCGTACACAGTAAGGTGTGTGGATCACATATTAAATTCAGAGTTATTTCATACATTTCTTTGCCCTCAACCACAGTTGAAGTATTTGTACATCAGATACTATGCTACAGCAGCACATGGTGTATTATGATGCCTACAAACCTATTAAGGTCACAGAAAGCTTGTGCATATACTTAGTCTATTCCCATGAGAGACAGAGGTATATTATTTGCATACCATTATGCACTGAAAACCTATTCAGTTATCCCCACTGGAGACAACTCACCACAGTGACCTAAATAGTATTCACTTTTCCAATATTTGCAGGAACAGCAAATAAATGGGACCCAGTGCAGACAAATCCAAAAAGACTCAGAAAATCTAAGAATCCAGGCTTATAAATGACAAATGCAAATGAATGCAGACCAGTGTATCACAAAAAAATCTCATGGAAGCAAAGAATGATGAAAAAAGTGAATTATATGCCTAATAGAGGACTACAATGTTGAGAGTGAAAATGGCTGGAGAGGTAATTTTAGCAAAAAAGCTCTGACATTAACCAAGCTGCTTATGACCACAAGGGAGAGCAAAGAGTCTCAAATCACAGAACTCACTTAAAAATAACCTCCTTACATTTGCAGTGACAGCAGCAGTTCTAGTATCAGCTGCCCAAAACAAAGCGAGATAGCGATTGATATTTTATCTATAGCACTGTGCAACAATTCACATGACGTTAGCAATTGAGACCCCTAGGACACGTACATATTGCTCCTTCCATAATAGCTGTAATATTGTGCATACTTTTCATAATCTTGTACATGTACTAACATGCTGTAATTGTCCTCCTCATTTCTATTCCCCCCATAATTACAATATTTTGATTAAACATCTACCAGCCTCTACTCACTCCCTTCTTCTAGTCAGCCTTCCTGATTTCAATATAGCCACAAAGAAGGGAGAATATAAATAAAGTATCTATGTACTCTGTGCAGAAAGTCAGAAGAGATTAACATAACGATCCGTTATGGCCATAGTCTACAAATCAGAATCTCTCACTGTTAGCCTCATTTTGCTTTTTGCCAACACACTATGTGAAGTTTACTTCAAGCTGTAAGCATTTTTGAACCTGTCTCTTTCTGTAAAGCTCTGAGCGTAGCTACAGCACAAGAGAAACAGTAACCACAGTCTTAAAATCACAGTTGTGAGCAGGTTGTAAAGCACAACAGAAGCCAATCATGGCACAATCAAGTCCAAAGCCAAAATAAAGACATAGAAAGATCAATAGTGCATATTGAAAGGTTTGTGCCTACAGGATGGTCAAACACATGGCTGATTCAGCTGAAAAAAGCACAAACCATTTTTTTAACATAAGAACTGTAATAATTTTTATAGTTCATGGTTATACAGCTATTACCAACCCTTCAAATGCAGTTTGAAGTTCAGATGAGTAAACCACAAAGATCTACAATACTCTATAAAGCCTGACATGTTACAGTCACTTTCTGAACCTCTTCCTTCATTTTACATCTTAGATAGTGCTTATTAAAAAGAAACGATTACAGGAATTACCTCTTAAAGAAGCTGCAAATCCAACATGGTACCTCTAACAATTATAGCTACTATAGAGCTGGGGTATGTTTTAATATATTTTTAATAGTACTTCTGACAATTCTATATGCTGGTGGGTATGAAACTGATGTCTCATAATCCATGAAATGGATGATGCTACATTCACATATAATGCCTCATATTACCAGTATTCTCAAGGGCAAACTGAGCACTCCCATGATATGCACAAAAGCCTTAAATTTATTTCCATTTCAACTTTCAAGAGTAACAATTATTTTCAGTCTCTCTCACCTGCTCATGAGAAATCTAAACAAAAATTTGCAGGGAATATACATACACTTTATAAATTTTAGCTGATAACTCCTGTTCTAGTTGGCTTTAGAAATTCTGTAGTCACATATCCAGCCAGGCTGAAAAACGCCTTTTTTTTTTTTTCTTATAGGAGTAGTTTTCAGCTCACTGCTGTGCTTAATGAGCACAGGACTCTAACAGGAATGGGGGAGGAGTGGAGTGTGGCCACTTGAGGGGCAGCCCCTAGTTAAATTACTCCAAGCTGCCTGTCAAACCCATCTCCCACCCTGTGCCAAAGAAGAATGAAGATACAATGCCAATCTTTAAATGTAAGGGTTTTCATAGCTCAGGGAAAGAGAAAAAAAGACATGACCTCAGAAACCTGAACAGTTTGTTGCTATACTTCTTTGTCCACAGTGCAGGATTTGTACAGCCTCAAATGGTCATTTTGAAAACACTGCATCAGTTGCATCCATTTCTGCTATTGCATCTCCCTGAAGAGGTGACTGTCTTTGAGGGAGAGCATGGTCTAGGGGTTACCATCACCTTGCTGGGTGCCACTTCTGTGAAAAAGTGGTAAATTCCCATTCCAAGACATGACAGCAGAGACTGGACGCTACTGATGCCCAGATAAGGTAATAATGTACGTGCACATCAAACAGAACATTTTGATAACTGCTCAACTAACTCTTCTTAACAGAGCTGTGCAATAGCAAAAAAGAGGGAATTCTTTTATTGTTTTTAAAATATACTCTGGTTTCATTTAAAAAAAAATGCAAGGAAGGAGGTAAAGTTACATGTTTTAATGCATAAACAAGGAAAGGATGGACCATGAATGCAACATTTCTGGCAAGAAAAAGCTACCATCCTCCATCTCCAATGTTTCTGGGCAGCTGGAACAGGCCATGGCAAAGTCTCCCCTTCTTGGCTTACAGAAAATGTTCAGTGTGGTGTTTCTAGTAGGAAACAGTTAAAAACAAGAACCCTACAATTGACTGTTCAAGTACCTCATGCAAGATACCTTTCAATGCATTTAGTTATTCAATCCATTGTATTCAGCTATAATTGGAAGAATTTAATACTACATCCAGTTCCCCTGTAATGCTCAGTCAGCAACAAAAACCACTCATGCTTCTTTTCTGGCTCTGCCGAGCAGCGTTGTCTGTAGACAAAAGAAGGGTTCCCCATGCATGAATATTTCGGTAGTCTACCCTTACAGAAATTAAGTTCCTCATAATTACTGCTAAACTTTTAAGATATGGGAGGCAGCATTTGAAAGAAAAATAATTCTAAGATACTTATCTGTATTGTGTCTTGAAGACTAAGAGAAGAGCTTCCATCTAATATTTCAACTTAACAAAGAGATAAAGAAGCAGAACCTTCCCTGTGGTTAAGAAACAGTAAAATAATGATCCTGGAGAGGCAGAGAGTGATCACCCACAACAGTCCTTTAATGGGAAGATGGAAGAAAAGAGACTGCTTTACTAGGTCTCTGCTTCCAGAGGGTTTTCCTCATGCTCAGATGAAAAACGTAACAAAACAAAAGCAGCTGCACCTTGTCTGTAAAAACAGATCATCACTAATTTATGGTAACTCCACATCACTGTCTTCTGTGATCAGAAAGCACTGATAAGAAAAACAGCAGCAAATAAAAAAAATATAGTTTAAATCTTTTACAAAAATATTTTATGCTACACTCAGAAATACGCTCTATTTCAGGAATGCTATGACTTTGCTTATGAGATTTCATCAGGCTAACATGCTACTTAATTTCTGAATAAGAAAAAAAGAGAGACAACCTTATTGTTTGTGTGGACTACCAGCTTACATATGAGGGTGCTGAATACCATCACTGACTCTGCAGTATGCTCTGAAAAGATGCCTGAAAATGTTTCTGGTTTAATGTTTTGCCAGTAAAAGATCTGTACCAGCTACAACCAAGTCAAGATTGTGTTTGGGGATTTCTTGGAGTGAGTCAGAGAAACAGGGGACTATTCCATTCCTAATTTATTATTTGTAGAAAACAGTACTATCAAAATAATTAAGCACTCATTCGCTAGATTTAAAGGTACACATTGCATACATTACATGACCCATACACACAGCAAGACTCTGCTACTCACAATTTTTTTAAATCAACCTTAATATTAGAAGAAATATTAGGGAGTGAACTTCAAAGCACCTATATGCACCAAGTAGCACACAGGGTTGGCAGGAGTATCTTTGCTGCTCTATGACAGATTTGGTTTGGTGGTTGGCAAAACCGTGCAGTAATAGCTTTTCACAGAAAGTTTGTTTTGCTCCTTTTGAGCACAGAGTTTTCTACTAGGTAGCATTCAATTTAAAGGAAGCCAAAAGAATTTAAATACTCTCTAACTTATGCAACAGTGAGAGAAATTAAATCCACATACTGTATATAATTTAGGGAAAGAAGCAAGTTCTCATTTACTGGATAACATCCAGTCATGATTCCACTTGAGACCACTTCCACTAGACTTATAAAATGCAGGCAAACCACCTCTAGGTTACACAATTCACAAACATATGTTTAATACAGAAAAGGAATTGGGGGGGGAACACACCACCAAAACCACTTAGCAAAACACATCAATTTCTAACTCCTATAAACCCCAAGTGCCCTAGATGAAGAAAGGTTTGTTCAGCAAAAGGTGTACAGCACACCTGGGTTTAGTGCGGCATATGAATATAGTCAGAATGCCTGGGCCCCAAAAAGGACTTCAGGTCATCTGGTGAACAAGAGGATGTTGACAGATTTCCATGACATGCATCAGAAACAGCTTTTCTCACCTCTAGTCTGGAGCAGACAGACAGACATGAACAGTGCCAGAATAGGCTGCTGTTCTCCATGTACTCCAAAGTGGCCACAAGAAGTGGCGGTGGCAAGGGGACAACGCTGTCTTCAGTATGTTGCTCAGAACTGCAGAAGTAAAACCTGACCAGGCAGGTGTCCTAGTGCAAGGTGACATGCCACAAGGCTTTTTGTTGGGTAGCCATATAATGTGTTTTGTTAAAATAAAATTGAATTCTAAAGTAAGAGCACTTTCTAATCTTTGATATGAAAAATTCAATTTTCAATCACCCCGAAAAAATTCAGTTCTGACAAAGAAAAGCATTCCCAAAAAGACCTGTGTCTGTGCTAACAGGTGCAGCAAAATTTGGACCTTTTGGTGAAAGGTCGTATTTTATCTCTGGCATCATCTAGCTGAATACTATGACCAGAGTTTTAAAAAGCAAGCTATGCTTTAAAGTTATTTTCAAACACAGCTATAGAAATGGATTTTCAGAGAATGTATAAATAGCTGTGTCCAAAACTTTACACATCCAACCTGACACATCTAAGTATCACAAGTTGCCTTTGAACCTCTTAGCCTGTAAAGACACAGTAAAATGCAGTATCACTTAAAGTACTTTAAAACTTTTAATAAATTATTATCCATAAACCACAATTACTGCCTGCATCAAAAAAAAAAAAAATTTGTGCTACTGCTGTGCTATTAAACACCTTGCATACTTGACCAAAGTTCTGAACACCACTAATTGCTTTTATAAAACATAAATAGGAACCAAGACTCCATCATCAGGACAGACACAGACTGAGTGCAAGAGGCCCCCCTTGAAACGTAACAACTGCTATAGGGCAGCTACGAGGCAAGGGGCAAGGCACCAGTGCGATTCCTGCATTTTAAAGTTATGCTTTCAAGACTATCAGCATGTGATGGGTTAATTTTCATATGAAGCATTTCACAAAGATTGTAAGCCACATAAAACCACTTCAATTTAATGTTTGTGAAAATATTTGAGTCTGAGAGCTAAAATTGTGTTATAATCAAAAAATACTTCAAAAAAATCTATACAACATGGTGTGTTCTATTTTCTTAATACTGTTTCAACAGTTTCTGCCAAATGCTGCTAAAGAAAACCTCTCTCAATTAAATCAGCGTGAAACAGGAATAACATCAACAAATGCAATAAACTAACACCCCTCTACTATGTGAGAATGAGGTCCCGAGAATGAATAAAAACTAATCTTCAAAGCAAAAGGATTCTATTTTGGGGCAGGGGAGCAAAATCATTACAGAAGCACAGAAATTATGGAAACAAAGACCTCCTTGTAAGACGTAATACAGAACTGCAACTCTACAGTCACCTTTGATAACTATCAGCCTGTCCATCTGTAACTCTGGAGATCCCTCTCCCATCTTCTTTCTTAAATTTCTTATTTAATTTCCCTTGTTGTGGACTGCAGTCAATACCCTCAAACTAGACTGGATGTGGCAACTCCCTAACCTCCTCTGAGTCTAAACTCAGCAAAGCTAATGGTGTTCACATGAGTTGCTCAACTGGAATCTGGAATAGAAAGACATATTTACTGAACAGGGTTAGCATGATCTCCCAGTACTCTCCTGAGATTACAGAATGCATTTTCCACTAGGGCTTCCACAGAGAGGGTACAGAAACGCACTGGTTAAAAACTCTACAAAACAAACAAACCTAACACATGCCTCCAAAAGGAAACTCAATCTAATTTAATTAGAAATTATATCTAACATTCCCCCATGCATTCCCCTACAAGAGAAAACACCTAGGAACTCTTTATTTTTAAGTAAATGTGCAACTGTAAGCCATGTCAAATTTTAAATTGTGCAATTGCCACTATGGGCTGGAAGTTAGTTTCCTGAAATACGCTCCTGTTTTAACAGCATGTTAATTTATCTGCTTAATATTTTACAATGGACTAAAATAAAGTATGCGAGTTGATCATGGTCTGAATTTGCTGTTTCATTTTGTTTTCAATTATAACAACATCAGGAGATCTGGCATTTATCCACTGAAATGTGCCTTTCATCAATAAATCATTCTTCCATCAGCAAGACACCTGTAACAATTTAAGTCTCTTCAATATCCTAAATCCCAGTTAGGCAAAATATATTAACACATAGTGACATTCAGAGCATAAGCACTGGCACTGAAGTTAGGTACTTTTATTAAAATATCTGGCTGAATTGGAAGGCCAGCAATTAATATCCTTTATGATAAATGAAAACGATCTTCTCAAACACAGTTTCTCCTGTTCTTTCACCAGACCTGTTTCAATTAAAGACAAGTGCAGAATTAAAGTACTCTCTCCTTTTTCTCCTTTGTTTGGTTTTTTTTTTGGCCTTAGTATTCATAAACTTATTCTAAGTAGCAGCATTGTATGCACAGCTGTACACAAAGAAGCTCATTAAAAAGGCTGTCTTATGTGGGTATTCCTCTGAAAGCTTAACTTTTACCATTTCAGAAGTTTATATTAATGACTGCATTCCTTTACCAAGCACTAGTGGTTTTTCTTTCAGTTAAAAGCACACGTTTTTCCTTTTTGTTTTTGAAAACAGAGAAAGCTACTTTATTTACAAATGTCTGATTTGGTTTGTGTCTAAAAACTAGTGGCTTAAATGTTAATATTTGTTTTCATTCTGCTATTTATTTTCATTTCTTCACATTTGTCTTTTTAATTAACCATGGTCTAATGCATTATATATAACACATTTCTGAGAATTGGAACTGTGAACTTTATAGGGTTGTTATTCTTTTGTTTCTATACTGTTATAATAATAAATAATTAGCAGTGCCATAAAGTTTAAGATCAATCAGATTCTGGGTCTCCTTTTGTTAAATAGTTTAGGATGCACCAAGTCTGAAATTTTCTTGTGGAATAATCAGATTAGAGATCAAAAGGTAATTTCTGTCCATTAGTGTAGTATTTTTTAAAATACCAGAGATGAAGTACTGAAGAGAATGTTAGAAATCACACGTAAATGCCCAAGAAAAACATGTAGACTTTTAGCAGTGTTCAGGAGAATAAATTTACAGTGAAATTTGGATAGAATTAGCGGCCATGTTGGCTACTAACTATAATTAAAATGTACTTTGGCATTATACCAATTTAGGATACCTGTCTACCATTGTGAAGTTTTAATGTATATTTATGCTATAAATATACACTACTGATGCCTTTATTTCTGCCTAGAAGTAAACAAAACATAGGTTAACATGAGAGAAATCTTACATGTGATATAGAAACAACAAAGGCCCATACTACTGACACGATAGCTAAACAATGGTCATTTTATTCTGTTTCTCTACATCAGAGACATTTGCAGTTCTGCTGGGTCTGTTTTGCTGCCTTGTGTGGACCACAGCCCTATACTACTGGTAGATTTGTTGTAGCAAACAGGTAAGAGTACATAAAAAACAGATTTTTGCCTTTCCACAGTGCAATATTCTATTGCAGTATAACACACAGTAGCCAAATGAACCCTCTGTGGTTATTACCCACCTAATGTTGTAAAAATATTACTATGACATTTCGTCTAGTCGACCATCTTAAAGGTTAATTCTGTTTCCTATTTGAGATTTTCCTCTAGGTGAGCCATTCTGTGCAGTTTCTATTTACTGATTCCAAACAACCCCCAAACTGTTTCATTGCTCACTCTCACTGTTAAGAACATATTGACTGGCTGCCTGCTCTGCTGTTTAATTCATTTATGCTGAGAGTCAGGCATGAAGACAGAATTTTAAATGTGACATTTGCAGGCTGTTGGGTCATTTGAAGCTCTGACAACACCAGGGAGTTCCTGACATACAAACTGGTCCTGATTTCCAATCTTCCATGTTCTGAACACATCAGAGATTCTTCCCGGAGGTGCAGATTTCAGCCAAAAGTTTTAAAATCCCTTGTGTTTACATGTCGCAGAAAAGACCTGTACACTTTAAAGTTTTAAAATAAAGCTTATGTTTCCTTTAAGGTAAAACCAGCATGGCCTGCAGCATGCGACTCAACTGCTTAAAAACACTGATTGACAAAGGTCTTTGGAAAGATCTACAATAATAATTAATACTAATAGGATTTTGTAAGCAACTTCGACATTTAGTAGACTTTTTTTGTTCCTGTTGATCTTTAAGTGTTCAAAAACAGCTCAGTCTGAAACCACAGCTTTATCTCACATTGTTTATCTGGCTATTGCTATCTTGACCCAACATCAAGTCCCAGTTTTCAGGTTGGAAGTTTTCCTTATCTCAAGGCAGTGAATGGACTGTACCATTTTGTCTCCCATGATGAACTGTCATTATCTTCCCCAATTTTCAGGTCAATTTTTCAGAGTATATCTGATCACCTGAAAGATTCCATACTGCCAAGGTACCATTAGGAAAACAGTAATCTGACCTATTCAGTCCTGACTTAGGAAAACTATAGGTACCTGTCCCTGAAGCATGACTCACGTTACAAAGTTAAAAAATAATTTTTGGGGGGAGAAAATTCCAAATTACTGCAACAGAGTAAGTCTTTTTGCTTTCTTTAAAGGATCACCAAAAAGGGACATGCTAAGTCTCAATACTCATGTTTTACAGTGTATCACAAGTTTTATGTATGTTATTTGACCACGAGGGTTTCCACAAAATAGGCAGAGCCCACTGTGGATAACAGCAAAGAATGAGAAGACGTGAATGCAGGCTGGGCATATAATCTACCAGCACAATGGATTGAGAATCAGACGTTGAACTTCGAGAAAAGAACAAGAAGGGAGTATAGAATCTTCTGCACAGAAAAGATGTCTTCCTCCTCCTTGCTATAAATTGGAGGGGGGGTTGGAATACATGTTATAATAAAAACTGTAGCATGCTATTCAGTCCCAGCTCGGATGTCCCCATGTGCTGGTTTTGGCTGGGACAGAGTTAATTTTGATCATAGTAGCTAGTATGGGGCTGTGTTTTGGCTTTGTGCTGGAAGCAGTGTTGATAACCCTGGGATGTTTTTGTTATTGCTGAGCCGTGCTCACACAGAGTCAAGGCCTTTTCTGCTCCTCACCCCACCCCACCAGCGAGCAGGCTGGGGGTGCACAAGGAGCTGGGAGGGGACATGGCTGGGACAGCTGACCCCAACTGAGCAAAGGGCTATTCCACACCGTATGATGTCATGCTCAGCATGTAAAGCTGGGGAAGAAGGAAGGGGGAGGACATTCGGAGTGATGGCGTTTGTCTTCCCAAGTAACCAAGTGATGGAGCCCTGCTTTCCTGGAGATGGCTGAACACCTGCCTGGTGATGGGAAGTAGTGAACAAATTCCTTGTTTTGCTTTGCTTGCATGAATGGCTTTTGCTTTATCTATTAAACTGTCTTTATTTCAACCCACGAGTTTTCTCACTTTTACTTTTCCAATTCTCTCTCCCATCCCACCGGGGGGGAGTGAGCGAGCGGCTGCGTGGGGCTTAGTCGCTGGCTGGGGTTAAACCACAACACCACATCATCCCTCATTTGTTTACCTAAATCAATGGAAGAGTATTGATTTTAAATAAAGACACAGTTAGAAGGCACAATCTAGGCAAAATCTCAATCTCTGGGTTTTTTTATTGTGCAAAACAAAAAGAAAACAAAAAACCCTGTTCAAAGCAGAAAGTATGATGACACTGCTATAGTTAGAAATAGAAACAGTGCTAATTCAGAACTGTATTAGGAGGGGAGCTTGTTTTCCCTACTCAACTTGTCATGACAATTATTCCACAATAGATTCTCTACTTTGGCTGCTTTTTCAGGAAGGCAAATATGATTTAGGTCAAGATGCAAATTTGAAGAAATTAATGGATTTTTTTTCTTTTTTATCAGTAGACACACAACAATTTTAATAGCAACCTCTGAAGTGTCAACTGTGTCATACAGCAAGCATCTTTTCATTGCCATGTTCAGAATAAGACTTCTATAATTTAATAGTTGTCATCTGAACAAGAGTATGTTGTTTTTACATACTTCCAGCGTGAGGACATTGATTCTGTATGACCTAGAAAAGCAGATTTTATTACAGAATCACAGAATCGCACAGGTTGGAAAAGACCTTTAAGATCATCAAGTCCAACCATAAACCTGACACTACCAAGACCACCACTATACCATGTCCCTAAGCACCTCATCCAAACGTCTTTTAAATACTTCCAGGGATGGTGACTCAACCACTTCCCTGGGCAGCCTGTTCCAATGCTTGACAACCCTTTCAGTGAAGTAAAATTTCCTAATATCCAGTCTAAACCTCCCCTGGCACAACTTGAGGCCATTTCCTCTTGTCCTATCACTTGTTACCTGGGAGAAGAGACCGACCCCCACCTCTCTACAACCTCCTTTCAGGTAGCTGTAGAGAGCAATAAGGTCTCCCCTCAGCCTCCTTTTCTCCAGGCTAAACAACCCCAGCTCCCTCAGCTGCTCCTCATAAGACTTCTGCTCTAGACCCTTCACCAGCTTCGTCGCCCTTCTCTGGACATGCTCCAGCACCTCAATGTCTCTCTTGTGGTGAGGGGCCCAAAACTGAACACAGCATTCGAGGTGCGGCCTCACCAGTGCCGAGTACAGGGGCACGATCACTTCCCTACTCCTGCTGGCCACACTATTTCTGATACAAGCCAGGATGCCATTGGCTTTCTTGGCCACCTGGGCACACTGCTGGCTCATATTCAGGCGGCTGTCAACCAACACCCCCAGGTCCTTTTCTGCCAGGCAGCTTTCCAGCCACTCTTCCCCAAGCCTGTAGCGTTGCATGGGGTTGCTGTGGCCCAAGTGCAGGACCTGGCACTTGGCGTTGTTGAACCTCATACAACTGGCCCCAGCCCATCAATCCAGCCTGTCCAGGTCCCTCTGCAGAGCCTTCCTACCCTCAAGCAGATCAACACTCCCACACAACTCGGTGTCATCTGCAAACTTACTGAGGGTGCACTCAATCCCTTCGTCCAGATCACTGATAAAGATATTAAATAGAACTGGCCCCAACACAGAGCCCTGGGGAGCACCGCTTGTGACCGGCCACCAACTGGAGTAAACTCCATTCACCACCACTCTTTGGGCCCGGCCATCCAGCCAGTTCTTTACCCAGCGAAGAGTACACCCGTCCAAGCCATGAGCAGCCAGTTTCTCCAGGAGAATGCTGTAGGAAACCATGCCAAAGGCTTTACTGAAGTCTAGATAGACAACATCCACAGCCTTCCCCTCATCCATTAGGTGGTCACCTTGTCATAGAAGGAGATCAGGTTGGTCAAGCAGGACCCGCCTTTCCTAAACCCATGCTGGCTGGGCTTGATCCCTTGGTTATTCTCTACATGCCATGTGATGGCACTCAGGATGATCTGCTCCATCAGCTTTCCCAGTACTGAGAGGTCAGGCTGACAGGCCTGTAGTTCCCTGGGTCCTCCTTCTGGCCCTTCTTGTAGATGGGTGTCACATTTGCTAATCTCCAGTCAGCAGGGACCTCCCCAGTTAGCCAGGACTGCTGGTAAATGATGGAAAGGGGCTTGGTGAGCACATCTGCCAGTTCCTTCAACACTCTCGGGTGGATCTCATCAGGCCTCATAGACTTGTGAATGTCTAAGTGATATAGCAGGTCACTAACCATATTACAGATGCCGTTTATTCTCAAAGAAAATCCTTAAAATAGAAAGACATACCTGGTGTATTATCTGAGCTACAGGAAGTTGTTCAGCATATTTTAGTGGTTCTGTTGCCAACTCATCCTTTGGAAGCCTGGGAAGAAATTAAGTTAACATTTACCAAAGTTAGTACAATGTTTACCAAGTTAAATTACTGAAATTTAAGAGTTTCAGGTACATTACTTTTAAATGTGTGGTATTGGAAGATTATTTTGCTTTAGATGAAGAGGAGGTGTATTTTAAGACCTTAATTGAATACATTTCTTACAGTGTTGAGTGAAAGAATAAATTTATAGTAAACAGAAATGTGTGTAACATTGTTGATTTTTTCCCTGACCAAAGCACATAAAACACAAATTTAGCAGCAGAAACCTAAGAAAACCTTTAAATTTAGTTTTAGATGAACAAAGTGCTGGTGAAAGCTGGACTGAAATCCCCACAGGAAAAAAGTCTTATGCATTTAGAAAGCAGATTCAGCACTATTAACAATACAAGCTGCTTCACTCAATCCTGCCAACATAATTCAAATATGACCATCTCAAAAGGCAAGAGGGATTATTCACCATTTCCCATTTTTGCTGCAAGTGCACATCAGTGTTCAGCTGTGGTAGAAGTTCAACACCACACACATTTGTGTGTTTGCCAGTACAGTAGTGTGTACTACTGGTTTCAGACAAGCCAAAGAACTAGCGTGAACAAAAAGAGTAGAATACTTCACAAAGAAAACGCATCATATCCCTTTAAACTTTGAATAAACTGTAGTTGCCACTGAAAATTCAGAATCCATAAGCAGTCTCTTAAAAGAATATTTAAATGATAGTAAATTAATATGAAAGCATGTTTTAAACCCTTCAACCATAATGCTTTCGTCTACTGGAACTGCACAGCATGTGCTACATTTTCTAAGTATCATTCAATGTTTTCATCGGTCATTCCTCAATCTTTCTGAAGAGTTCTGAATACAGGAATTTGAGTAATATGAGAAGAAATGAAGGGGGAAAAAAAGAGATCCCTACAAAAACAAAGCCTTTCTATAAAGTTAAAGCAGAATTACTTTCAGACAAAAACTGTGGCCAAGACATTATTTTCCAGGTTCAAATTACTACCTTATACCCATTCTAGTCAAAAATGATACATGCTTGCTGAGTTAATTTACCTGCAGACTGGCTGCCAGGTAAGAGCCAGAAACTACAGGCTTAGACTCTGCACTGGGAGTCAACAGGCTGTGGTAAAAGAGAGGAAAATAAATGCACATCTCTTCCCCTTTCCATTTCTGAATTTATGTTGTGGTTTGGAATGCTTTTAAGCTCCAAATAAGAGCCTGAATACCCAGAAATCTGTAATGAACAGAGTATGTGGAAGTATGAAAGTCTTACTGTATAAGAAATTTAAAAGCAGAGAACGAAAGAAACGTGGCAATATTTCAAAGATCATAGTGACAGCCTGTCTAGAACTGCTTAATGTGCTTAAGAAAAATTAAGTAAGCAAGCTCTGAACTACTGAAGCTGGTCTACTGAAACAGCTCATTTACTTACATGGTTTTTAGAGGTTTTGGACTATTACAGCAATGATGAATTTCTACTCACAACATGAAACATACTGCTGTTATAGTCCAACACAACCATCAGATCTTAAAGTGGGCTCTGCAACTCTACTGCGGTGTGCAGAAGGAACCTTTCCACTCATTTCCTTTCTGCTTTCTATCATTTGCGGAGTCCTCACTGGCAAACATACCACTGTCTATTTAGCTACCCACAGTCAGTGTGAATTTGAGATGACTTCTGTTCTACTGGGAGCATGTTAGCTGACACAACACCTTGATTTATGGATACCAACTACATAAACCCGTTTCTTAGCCATAGTTCTAGATATGAAACAACTGTACACAGAACAAAATATTAATCAATATCTTGAACACATATCTCTGCAGTCTTTACAGGGACACTGCAAATCTGGAAAAAAAACTTCAGTATCTCAAATCCCAAAATTAAATACTTGAAGCTGAAAGTAACAGCTACAATTACTATAAACTGAATGTTAGCAGGAAAAAAAAAAAGGCTCATCTGTTCTATCAAGGACTTGTACATTTGGCAATGTTTTCTGTCTAGACAAAGCCAGCATTCCCTTGCATAGTCAAACACCCTCCTTGTCAACTGCAGAAAAAAACCACCTTTCTTCAAATGTCAAAGGATTAAAAAAAGATAGAGAAAAATGATTAAGATAATTTTGAGCCTTAGGAAGCTTTACTAAAAAGATAGGAAGGGGAGAATAGTATAAACATGTATTTTAAAGTAATTAGATTTAAATTGAAATTAGGCTGATAGGAGCCTTTCAACATCAAGAAAGACTATTTTTTAGTTTTTTCTGATTTACTTTCTGAAAAAAATCAAATGAACTACACTACATTTTATATATATATAAATTATAAGATATAGATTAGATAGGTGCACATTATAATATATACATATACACGTGTCTACATCTATGTATCCACACTATAATATGTATACACACACGCACACAGGTGTTTTGGAAGAAAAGTTCAGGACTGTTCTCTCAAAATTTTTGCTTAAATGCCATGAACTTCCTGTATATGTACTCAGTGATGTACTAGCTGTCAAGTCTACAAAAGAGAGTTTTGATTCTTCTCTCCTGCAGATAAGCCTCCTCAACTGGATGAGTGTGTATCTCAATCTTTTATATTAAACTGCATAAATTAAAGCACAGAAGCTCAAAACTCTTGACAAAAAACTGTATGAAATATTGCCCAACTATATCCTCTACCTGGAGCAAATCATTAACTTGAACTAGCAGGTATGATAAAGCAGTGTATCAATAAACTTTGGGCATTTGAAGCTACTAAATAAAGTGCGAGAATAGCTCACAGTAAATGATCTTTGTAAATTTGACAATAATAGTGTAGTCTTCATTATTATGATACTGCAGTGCTATCATCTAAAGCCATTGCACGGCATTTTGTCAACTGAAAGAACATACCACCTCCTCCTAGTACCATACACTCAGACCCATCTAATAAAAATTAACTGTGAGAAGGATATGCAAATTATTGATCCAACCTAAAACATCAGCAAGTTCTTACTGACCATGACTGATTTTTTTCCCCCCTAAATTCATAAGCATATATATGGCTTCACAAAGTTTTTCATGAACACTTTGTTCTCAGCTCTTTTATCTTCTTTGATCAACTACCAGAATATTTCAACACATTTTTCTGCAGTTATTCTCATCCGCTTCTACTCATGGTTCTGACCAAGACTCAGATCTGAACTGTTATTATATTCACTGTTCATAGCTATTTACACATTGGAAAATTAAAAGCATCTAATACTAGTGACATTCTTTTTAGCTAAAAAAGGGAATTATCCCTAGAATTATGTTGTATTATTAAGCAAATAAAAGTAAAAATTTTGTGAGAAAAAACACATTTTTTGCTTGATTTATCTTTTAATTTTCCTATCAAGTGATGATACCTGTGACAGAAATTGAACTTCATGACAGAGTTACCTTCCAGGTCTCAGATTTCAAGTACTTATATACAGTCAGTTTGGAAAATTCTTCAAAGTGCTTCAAAATATCCAGCATGCAAAGTTCTACCAGTATAACTATGTCAGTTCACAATACCACTTTCAGTATTTGTTTTAACAGACAAGGAATGTAAACTCCTTTGAAAAGAATTATATTACTCTGAAGGCTCATTTTCATTTCTCAGAGCAAGCACCAGTTAACTGGTCTAAAAATTTGTATAATAGGTATAAGGCAACTTCCTCTAAATTTCTTTTTGCTTCTTTTATCTTACCAACAAAACCTGTTGTGCAATCATTCTTTCTAACAAAGGTGAAAACGGGATGATGCAACAAGAAATTGCTATCCTACAAGCAGCACAGAGGACAAAACACTGCATACGAAAGGCTTCTATGAAACAGCATCCATCATGAAAGCTCCAAGAACAGGAGTAAAGTCAAGACTTGCCAGAAACAGCTATTGGAACCTAAAATCCCCTGCAAGTGGGCACCGAGGCTATATTTTAAGTAGTCTTTTAAATAAGAACAGAGACAGTTCACTGCCAGTAAGATCAAGCAACATGACATAGCTCACAACTACGTGGCTGAATTCTCTCTCCCAAAGCAGGGGCTGCATCCAAAACTGGCTACTCTAGGCATGTGTTATGTCCTGAACCACACGTAAACATTGTCCAGGAGAGTGCTAGCTGGCATGAGCCAAAATAGTATCAGGGACCATGCTAACAATTAAACACCACATATAAGTGCAAGACAGTACACCAGCCTGTCTAATTTACAGGCACAGAAGCAGCCTCGTGTTCTGTCTTTAAGAAAATTACATTGGTTAGCTTGGTCAGTTTTGCAAGTGGATCAAAGAAAAGCCACAATCAGGGCAGTTAGTACCGAGGAGCAAGAAACTTGATGCAAAACTGCTACTTCATTTTACACTAGCCCTAAGATTAGTAGCCCACTAACACTGGGCCTCCTAGACTGGCAGAATTACCTGTAAAAGGCAATCCTCTTCTAAAAAGCGTAATGGATAGGAAGGCCATGACTAGAGAGGAGAAAAAGGTCAACACAGAAGAGGATGTTCTACTTCCTCTTTTGCAGGGTAGAGGAAGAGAACAGGTCAGGAGAAAGATCATCTCCATTACAATCATCCTGACCTTGCCTCTCCCTTTCACAGAGGGATGCAAGCAAATTGGTTACTACTCTCCTTCCCGAGAGAATGTCCAGACGCCCGGGGCGGCATTCACTTTTGCTCAAAACTAGCTATGTCAAGAAAAAAAAACAAAATGCAAAATAAAAAATCTCAGTTGATGGGATTTGTGCTCAAATCACGTGTGGCAATTTGAGGCTGTAATTTCACAAAATCAGTTGGCCTCACTGTTTAGTTCATTTATATTTGACACTTAAACCTTTATAAAATTAAGGGCTAATTTGTTGTAATACAAATTTCCTTGTATGTTTAATTGCTTTCAAAACAATTCTATTACAAAAACAGAAGTCATTTTTCATGAATTAATTTTCCAGTAAGAAATGGTCCTTTCTGTCTCAATTAAGCATGACAGCAGAGTGCTGCCAACAGTGCCAAAGCAAGCTAACACAGTGGCATATCAGCACATACAGCATCACGCCTGACAGCTGGTAATGCAAAGCATAAGGAGATCTTGATTTTCAGGGAGAAGACTAGAAAGAAACATAAAATCAGAAGTGAAGTGGGAAGCAGTAAGAGATAGCAGAAGAGGAGGATCTCGAAAAATTCAATTTAAAAGTTATTTTTATACTGCCACTGTGACTGCTCTTAGATGAAGGAAAGTAAGCATGAAACAGAAACTGTGGAAAGTGAATCTAAATCCAGTAAAATGTGTCAAGATATTTAGTGAAAAATCTTATTTGTTACTTATATTTGCATGCTCGGTCTTATGGGAAAAATCCTGAGAGAGTCAACATGTGCTAAAGAAAAATAAATCCCTAGCATCAAGAGGTGGCACATTTTGCCACCAGTGCTAATGCAGCCTACGGTCTGCTACACAGAATAGCTACAGTGGCTTTAGGGCAGAGATAAAATGTATCTCATGCAAGTATTACAAAAATACAGGAAAAAAGGAGCAGCATGTGATCACTAACTGGTTTGCTCATGGCAGAAATGGGCTGTTCAGACACTTCAAGAGAGAGAAAAGTTTAGATAACAGGACAAGCCATAAAACCTGTCTCTCTGGGCTAATATAAACATTCACTAATTATATGAGGCAATAGGACTAAGACCAATATTTCTTCCTTCCTATACAGTCTCTAGATTTGATGGTTTGGACAGCTCATATTCTTTCATGCATGACTCACGCATAGGTAATATTGCACCTCTCTGAAACTATTGTTCCTTGATGATAAGTCCTAATATATAACCACCTCTCTTGGAAACTACACAAAATCAAAGTCAGAGTGTGAACAGGGTAAAGAAGAGGATATCAGAGACAAAAACGCATTATGGAAAAAGGGGTTTGAGGATTACCTTCTTTATTTGCTGTAGATGTACAAGACTCACACTGCTCCTAAAGTGCAGCCTGGTTTCTGAATAGTATGAATGAAAATACTGGAATGGATTGTCCTACTTCTAGAAACGGCTGGAAAGCAGAAATACTGCAACTGATCGGGCAGTCAGTATGTGACCAAAGGATGCAAATAACATAGCAGTGGCCTAAATCAGACTGAAAGGTTGAAATTATTAATCTAAACCTGTATATAGCACTGATAGCTTTATCGACTGTAAATACATGAACATGCTTGCATCTGGCAATAAAAAGAAAACAAAATGCCAGAGCTTTATGCACCACATCAGAAAAAGTTATTAGGTTTCCTATTAAAGAGACTGAAATGGGCTATGTCGGGTTTGAGTGAATAGTTTTTAAAATTGGCCATTGAGAAATTTATCTACCATATCCATACTACAGAAGATTAAGAATTAGACCTTGGATTAACGCCAGGTACTTGATCTATCTGCTAAACCCTAACTTCACACATACTTAAGAATAGGGTATGTTTAAACAACAGAAGCACTAACGTACATGGAAAATGCCAGTGCTTGAAAAGATGAGATCATGGTTAACTCTGCTCTTCCTCAAAAAGTGTGCTAATCAATCCTTCTCTTACCTTTTTAAAGGGAAAGCAAGATCTGCCTATAGGCATGTTTACCGCATGGATAGTCACAAAGAAGAGAAGCAAACCATAATCATTATAATCATTCCAGGGAACTTCTTCACGTCTCCTTCGTGGCATCAGTTTCTTCAGTTAAAGGGTCAAAACAAGTCTTTCAGCTACTTAAGAAAGCATTCAGTGTACACTTTGTTGCCGCAACCTTTGCCCAGGTGACTGTGGATGTCCCCCTCTAAAAACCTAACATACCTAATAATGCAAACAATTTCATTCACCACCATAGTACTGAGCTTTGGTAAGCTGGACAGATGGCAGCTTACCTTGGGTGACCTTGCAGGACTGTCTAGCAGAATGCTAATGTGTATCTTTTGCAGTTCATTGCTGTGGAGTCTGAAAGTCATGTCTTTGAATGGGTAAGCGATTAGTGCATATTCAAAGATGAGGAGAGGAGGGAGCTATGTCTACAGTGGAAATGTGCAGGCATTTCAGAAATACAGCCAAGCACACCAAGATTCTTTGGTCCACGAATGCTGTGACCTCGACTTCATGATGCTTGCAGAACCTAGTGCAGCAGGTGGCATACTATCAAAGATGGCTTAAAAAGAAGATTGCACAAAAATGAACAATACAATATGGAGACGAAGGAAAAAAATAAATTGAAGGCAAAAATGATCTTTGATGCAACAAAAACCTAGATCAATGTTAGACACAATCGGATTTATAATTATCTGAAGAAGGAAGCTACTGACTCGCACTGAAAAGGAAATATTTTACTTCATTGTGCTGGTCTTTACAGAGAGATATTCCTGTAGAATAAAGCAGCAAAGCATCTTATAGTTTAGAGATGCAAAATACTTTCTGTAATCTGTTCATTTCTTTTCAAATAAATGTGAAAGATTTTGACCCAAACTAGTTGTACAGACTTATTCTTGGAGTTTAAAAAATACCTTAAGCTTCTGAATGCACAGTGATTGCTGTTGGACCTGATCATAAACAGATCTGCTGGTGTTCCCATAGTGCCAGAAACATTGAGTTATAATCTGTTGCTTTATAAACTGGATAAAACTAGACCATAACAAATGTTTCCTCTGCCTTTCTGTGATCCACACATAATTTCTTATCTAAAGAATTTCAGGTGATTAACCTTTGTCAAGCCACATATTCTTAACCATCCCAAGATCCTAAAAAGAGGTAATAGAAGTCTATAGTGTGTTTTAACACAGGTTGACCAATATTGCCTCTCTGCTCTTTTCTAGCCAATGACTTCTGTCAAAATGTGTTTAGTTGCTGAAGGGACTCTCTGTTCTTTCTGCTCCTATTTTTATACTTGGGCAAGACACAGGAAAGGAATTAAAAAGAATATTAGCTTAAGTAAGCAGAAGTGACTTTGCTGCTACTGGAAAACACATGACCTGTAGGGCTTCATTTTGTTATCTCAAATATTCCACATTTTAGGTAAATTAGAAAATCTCTTTTGAATTAATTTAAACTTCAACATGATGATGCTGCTGAAGCACAAAATGCTAATCAAAAATTGAAGATAAAAAGACCAGCTAAGTCTCTCCTCTATCACTGAAAATCACCATTTGAGTCCACAGCTAAAAGTAGGTACTCATTGCTTAATGTTAATTCATTCTCACAGCAGGCAGGGGTTGGGGGGCGGTTGGGGGACAAGTGTCTCCATCAAATTTCCCAAACTCAGGGCAGTTTTATACAGACAAGTCCAGCAATACCAGAGGAGCTTCTACTGATGGTCCAAACACCAGTCAAAAAAGAACATCACCCACCTAGCTGAGCAGTCAATTTAGTTTGAAGTACCTATGTGCTGTATCTAGTAACTGAGGCTGCAGATTTCCCCCTTGGACCCGGTCCTTCCTAATTGCATGGGAAAATGTGGTTAAAAGAGTGGTTAAAAACCACAGGTTATTATCACTCTATGACTAGCTTGGAAACCTGTGACTGAATTTCACAGAAATCTCAACGAAAAAAGACCAAACCCTCCCCTGCCACCACATCACACATACAGTTTAAATACTACTACCAGTACATGTTAGAATTATACTTCCAGCTGGATAAAGCAAGCTTGTTCATTTTTCATAACTGAAAGTTTATCAGCAGTGCCTAATCTTTACATAGACCAATTCAACACCACCTGTCAGTGCACAGAAAGTCAGAAAAATCAGCAGGAAGATGTTTTTAAAACAAAGAATTAACATGGGAATGTGCCAGGATAGCAATTCCATTATTTAGTGGCCACAATTAGTCTTTATAGCAAAGTTCGTATTTTGTTTAATACTACTGTTCCTTCCTGCATATGTTCAAATTAAACAATGCATCTGCATTTGTTTGTTACACTTTTCAACAAGCACCTTCTAAAAACCCTGTAATACACACACTTTAAGTCCAATATTTCTATGCCTACAGTACATATTTCTATTTTTTCAGTTCATGAGTCACATAATGTACCATCCAGATATAATTCCTCATGAGACTGCCTAGTTCACTACAAGAATCTGTCAAAGTAGCAGTGGCAACGTCTGTTCTCTGCCCAACACCATCCTCAGACCTTCGACCTTATCCCCTCCATTTCAAGCTTCCTACTTTACTTTTTTGCCCCTTTACTCCAATTCATCAAAATTACACAGAATTACAGAAATGTTGCTCCTAAGGGACTTTCAGAGATCATGCGGTTCAACCTCCCAACACCAGATCAGGTCAGCCATGGCTTTGTCTGGCTGAGTTTTCAAAACCTCCACAACTTCTCTGTGTAACGTGCTTTAGTGCTACTTTACCTTTTTTGCAAAAACATTTCTCTAATGTACAACCTGAACCTCCCAAGCCACAACCTACAGCCAACAGCCCTTGTTACCAAGAGAAGAGTTTACCTTAACCATCTCCATAACTGCATTTCAAACAGCTGCAGCTTGCTATTACACTTCCTGTCTTTTCAAGGCTAAGCAAGTCCCGATCTCTCTGCCACCTCTCACAGGTTGTGTGCCCTAGGCCCTGACCAGCAGCCTGCCTTATTGATGATGACGGCACTCTGTTGGTTCATATTCAACCTGGTATCCACCACTGGCTCCAGATCCTTTACAGCAGGGCTGCTAATCAGCCTGTCAGCTTCCAGGCCCTACTGATATGAAATAACAAGAAAAGACACCAATTGAACTTCTTTCTACAGGTATATAAAAGAGCTTATATTGGTACCAATAATAGACCCAGGTTTTCTTGAAAGAAACGTTATACACTGGGCACTCAGAAAATTAATCATAAAAATTACAGTTCTGGGCTTTTGAGAAACGGTTTACTGTGCAACCAAGTCTCCCCTGAACACTAGATGTTGCATTCGATTTTGGATACAACATGATCAGTAACACATTTCCATAAAGCAGACAACAGAGATACACCAAGGACTGCAAAACACTACACCACAAAACTTAAACAACTGCTTTCCCTTATTTCACCAGTACTGTTCCTCTCTGGAGCCAACTCTAAGAGTCCTAAGAGTGGCCATGGCAGACAGAACTGAGTAGCACTCCAATCAGCTAGCAGTAAATGCTTTAGATCTATCAACACATGTACCTATGTAACATTATATTGCTAAGCGCATTAGGAGGGCTTTTCTTCACAGAAAGCTGCACAGAATGTATGTAGCTCTTAAGCTTTTTATCAGTCTTATCTTCTGGACCATGATTTTCTGTTATTTATAGATGACTCGTACACTTTTTTGTCTGGATTCTGGTTTTGTTTGTTCTTGTTAATGGCACATGAAACCTCAAGTTCAAATACAAACACTTAGCTATATTGTATTCTCTGAGGCCAAGGTACTGCAGGTTACTGAGTCTGCTGATGTTGAACAACAAATCTATTCATGTTTGACCCTGTCAAGCAGTCATCCTTTTGCTTCAAATTGGTATTTTATGGTCTGCCTTTTTGTCCTCACTTATTTCATAGTATTAGGACCAGAGAGGACTCATCTCCTGTCCACCACAGACCACTGCATATTAACCAGAGTGCCTTATATTAAGTTCAGTGACTTTACAGCCTTTAAGTCCCAATGCTTTTAGTGGTCCACTCACAGGAACAGAAGTAGTGGCAGCAAGTCATACTTTTCCTGGGTCAAGTACATGGCATGCCACTTGTAGGCATACAAACTTGGGAATTCCCCTGCCCATCCAGGCAAGCCACTAGGTCCGAGGTCTGTGGGACAGAGAGAAGGACACTATCTCCTTCCACTCAATTCAATGCTGTAGTAGTTCCAGGATCTGCCAGCTATACCTGTACAAGACATATGCCAAGATTTGCAATCCAAAAGCCAAGCAGTAGGCTGAACAAGCCAGACTTCTAATGTTCCAAGGTGATTTCTAATCCAAATACCTGACACAAAATCCGGCATCTAGGACACTTGCCAAGTCCAGATTTCCCATTACCTCACCCTCTCCTTGCTGGGAAGGGACAGATGCAGTAGCTCTGAGCATGCCACAACTATCAGCTCCTTTCTCTCTGCAGTCTCCAAGGGACAAAGCAGCAGGAACAGAAGCAGCTCTGAGCACTACAGGCATGTCCCTCCCCATCTTTCCTTCTCAGTTACCTTAAAATCTCTGTAGTGTTTCATTTGTCTTACTGCAAGAGTAAAGAGATAAAACCATTTAATACAAAAAAGCTTTTTTACAGCAGTTTCAGTTTATTTCCGTACCTATGTTGATTCTGCAACATCTTAATCATCAACATGGTAAATACTAAGCAATGTTTAAGCAATCAAAGATCTTCTTTATAATGTAATAAAGCAAAAGCTACTTCTATGAAATGTTAAGTTCCTAAAAAATTAAGAAGTACATTTTTCAAGAACACTTATATGGGTTGGATCTTGCCCACAGTAAAAATAATTCATGAGTTAGCAAAATTATTATGCTAACAAAAATGTCTAACAAAGACTAATATTAAATAGTTATTTTTGAAAATGGGACCTTAACCTTTAAAATTAAACCTTCAGTGTTCAGTCAGAACATGCCCAAGCTTAAGTTGACCATGACTTTCTAAGACAGTCTTATGCCCGTAGAGTATATACATTAAATGGGTTGATGTGGTTTTACTTTCCAAAACAAAAACAAAACACAGAAAAAAAAATCCACTTCACTCTTTTGTCACAGGATTGTTCACGTTGGTTTAGTTTTGGGTTGTTTTTTTTTAAATGTAAGGGTTTACATAAAGATGATTTGCAATTTTAACTAAGATTCAAACCTAGTATTATTAACCTAATCTCGGTCTTTATCTCATTCCAGTGGTAGGTTCTTCCATTATTTAAAAGTCATTTCCTGCAAATGTTTACAATCTACAAAACATTGTATCAGTAAATCTGAATGTTAAGTATACGTTATCAGTAGATACTACCAGCAAGAGACTGTGTAAAGCAGAAAACATCACAATGCCAATCTGTCACTCAGCTTTTAGAACTTCAGGCTCTCAACACACCTTACATAAAACAACAAAATCTCCAATGCTGCTAAAGTCCTTCACAATCCTATATATAAATATATATGTGTCTCTGTGTGTGTATACACACATACAGAAAAGGCAACTATGAAACTAAGGCAAGACTTAAAAGTTTCTTGGTTCATTTAATATAGATAATGAGGCCAGATTTCTCTCTTGCCAACTGCATATGGAATAACTAACAGTTATAGAAACAATGTAACAACTCCAATTGCACAGTAATATGCTCAAGAAAAAAATCCAAAGTTAAGGGAAGCACAAAGACACGCAATAGGCGAAAGAAGATTTCTTTCTACAAAATTTTGCATGCTCCGTATTATCAAATATATGAAGTCTTGTAAAGAGTTTACATTCTGTCCTGCACCTTATAACTTCATATTTTAAATGTTTTGTGGAAAACAAACGTGATTTCTAAATCATCTGTTTTCTCTCATGTTTTCATGAATGTTCAACATATCTGTCACCAAAATTGTTAGAGTACTTTGAATGTAAGCACCATGGTGACAGGTGTGTATCTTTCTTGTATATGTTCATTGCTCAGCTACAGTGGATCCTCATTCATGAGTGGGACTCACACACACTATTGCAATATAAGTAACCAAAACAATAGGCACCAACTTTTTTCAGCAGGAGTACCAAAGTATTTTAATGTACATACTATGAAGTCCTTTTACTTGCATCATCATATAATTCTACTCTGGTTTTGGAGTTAAAGATAACCAAAAGTGTATGATGGCAATCAAGTATGCTGGTCCTCTACCCAAGGAAACTAAGAAAAAAAAAAAAACTTTCTTTCTGCCTTTTAAGTCTAATACCTCTGCAGCAATTTTTCTATGTCTACCTTATAGAGGCTATACATTCTAAAAAAATCTTATTGTAAAACTCAGAGTATGTCTTGACTATTTGTGGCTAGTATATGTATTCTTTATGGCTGCTGGTCAATTGAGATTTCATGGGCACAAGTTTTTTTATACTTTAAGGTCCCCCTGCCTTATTTCCTAAAAAAAAAACCACCAAAACCAAACAAAAAAGCAAACCAAAAACCTGCTTCTGCTGAATTTATCAAGACTCAGATGAATGCGGCAAACACACCCATCCCCACCGATGAATATATAAGTCACTTTGAAATGAAAAATTTCCATTTCAGTAAATAGACTGCACTGTAAAGTACTGAACTTTCACTAGAGAGCTGCTTAGTGACTGCAGTTATTGTCTTATTACAGTCCTGAACTGAAACGTGATAATACAGTATTTACTGATGCACTGTATTCACTGAGAGAGAAAGGCCTGAAAGACAGATACAGTGGGGAAAACAGCAATAAGAACAACACCTGCTATCTCAAGCTGACTGCTAAGCAGCCAACAACATTTTCACTGCAGCACTTGCCCTTTAGCACAGGCAGGGGTTTCCTCAGTATCATGGCAGAACCACGATGCCATCGCCTTCTCAGAAGAGGTGGCAGCCTGGGGTCCACTGGGAAGCAATACAAACTCTGGTAAAATACAATTTATAACAAGAAAATGACAGTGCTGATGGCTCTCCATAAGTGGAAAGCCCCAGGAATTTCTACTTATCTCAAGAATGTGGGGTTTTTTTGTTATTCAAATACTTTTCCTGCTGATCTTATGGCCATAAAAAGATGTTGACCAACTATTGGCCAGTGCATCTTTAATAAACCCACCATTATGCAAGACATCCTTTCAATGGGGAGGAGGAGGAGGAAAAGAAAAAACAGTTAAAAAATGAGCTATTGAGAGATTATATAGTCTGAATTCAAGAGAATGGTATAGCCAGTGCAAAACAAACTGATAATACTATATTATAATCACCCCCAGGAGTACAATGAAGGAGTGTTTCCAGGTTTGGGGTTTTGTTTTGTGGTTTTCTGGTTTGGTGGGGTTTTTTTTGTTTTTTTAAACAATAAATAATAGAACCACTGATCTATTAGACATACTACATCAACCCTTACAGACCAACCGCATACATTATATTTCAAAAATTATTTTCTACTGGAACCTTAATCACTCCACTTCTATCAGGACAGTAAATTGACTGTATGCCATTGTAACTTACTGTTTGAAATCCGTTTTTCTCATAAATAGTTTTAATTGTATGTACACAATATTGCTGTAAAGGTAAGCAAATCCAAAGTGAAACTGGCAGAGGATAAACCACAACAAGAGAGATCCTGAGAGAGAATTCTCCAAGCAGATGATAAGTCTGAAAACGCCTCAGTAAGCCCCTAGGAAGGACATTATTTCACAGCAGCCACTTCTGATAGCACAGCAAAACACAGTGGAAGTCCTCTGCGAGTCACCACCCCAGCTATGAATACAGCATCGTGACACCAGCCTACACTATAAGAAAGGCAGATATGCAAGTCTAAGCAAAAACCAGAATGCACTTTTTTCTTGTATGTGAAAAGAGCAGTCTAAAACAGAGTTACATATTAAATTTTAATAACTATTGTACATAATCACAAATCAAAAAACAAATACTGTGTTTTGATTTAGTGAAAGACACCCTTTCCCCAAATTTATTCATCTGGAGGGAAGTATTTGGCTAGGTGATTTATTTGCTTGCACCACCTAGTGGGGTTTAGTTTCATCTACCAAATAGTCAGAGTTGAGCCGTGTTCCTACCTCATGACGTTAGTGACAGACTGCATTTTCTCACAACATGCTTAATATTTCAAGCCTGCACAGCCCACTAAACAGCACTACACTTCTAAGTTTCCACACATCTATAAAAACATAGCACAAAAACAAAGCTAGAAAATAATTCCTATTTTGCTTGTGTTAAACAAGTTTGGCAGAAACTTAACAGAGATGTTGTAGAAAACTATTTCAGAATGTAGTGTTTTGAGTTTCTAACTTGAAATGCACATCAACAGTACCTTGTCAGGGTGTACCATACATAACCTCAATAGTCTTAACAGATTGCGTTATGTGATAACAAGGCCGCACACTGAGATTTGGAAGATTTCTACAGGGCTTTTGGATCAAACCTCTGGCAGAGGCACATGGTACAAAGGGCTCTGTCTGCAGGAAAGAGGACTCATCAGGGAGCAGCCACCACCTGTGCTCAAGTCCAACTGCAGCAGGAATGAGCACCTACACTGCTTTTGTTATAAAGGTTCCTGGTTGCTGCACTCCAGTCTGCGCTTTATAATGCACCGCCCCAATACAAAACTTTACTATGTGAAGTCCAGCCACACTGGAAAAGCCATCTTCTCAGGTCAAACCCCAACCTGATACAGACAAGAATTCATTAAACATTTAAATACAAGTCCTGAATGCCATAGGTGAACTGATCTAGGATGCATTTGTCTCATAGTTTTTCCTAAAGAAAAATTTATATACTGTAGTAAGAAGTCTGTCGCATTTAATCTGGAGCATAAATCATGCTATAGAGATGCTACAGAATGTTCTCTTAGATGGGGCAATTAAATAAATTAAAGATCAGTACCGAAGTGTTTCTAGATCTCCTACCTGTTTCCCAGAGTAGGGACCTCAAGCATTTACAGAAATTCACACTGCCTTTCTTCTTTACAACATTCATTATTTCAGCTTAATCAGTGTCAGTTCTCACTTTGATGTAGACATATATTTGTAACTTATATAATATCAGAGGAGAAAAAAATACTATGCCCACTTTACAATAAGGAACTCATCACAAGAGTTTTATTTGGATTTACAGGAAGACTTCAGGAAATAATGCAAAACTTTTTACCCTTCTCTAAACTTCCATGAGAAAAGAGGAGAGGAAACATTTTCATTTCACAGTGGTTTATAAAATAACCAAAATCCGTTTTTTCAGAAACAATGCCTTTTTTTCCAGAAGAAACAGGCACTAGTAACAACTGCACTGACATGTATGCAAAGCCCCAGGCTATGGTACTGTCTAGGACAGTTAGGTACTATCTATTACTGTATGATAGAATCATATTCTAACAATATCAGAGGATAACTGTGCCGCAACCAAGCAGACACCAACACAGTTCTTTGAAGAGAATGCAAGAAGTGAGTCAGACTGTATTTTAAAGAAAGGGCAAAGTGGTTTTTGTTTTCCTTTTGGTACTCAAACTTTTAGACTGTTTCAATACTCATACAAAGCACTCTTTCAGGATAAAACATTGAAGTGCATTTTTCATTTTCATAGTTTTCTTATTTGCTTAAGGTTTCAACATAGGCCCTTTTGCTCTATGAGGACTAAGATCAAATTTAAGGCTTAATAGCTGTGTAGTAAGTAGAAAAGAAACAATGCTTGCAACCTTATCCCACGTACATTTGATGTTCACCCACATAAGAATCTAATTCTGCACAACTGTGAAGCAATATATAGGCAAAACACTAGACTTCATACCCGATATCAAATCACTGCAGAATGCTGACTCCATTGAAAAAGAAAAAAAAAAAAAAAAAAAAAAAATCAAAGCTCAGCCTTTAAATTAATCACTGATATCAGAACATCAGTTCAGACACAAAGGCACAGGCAACTTACTGTACACGTTATTTTACGTAAACCTGTTACATATGGGCAACTCTCACCCCTAAGCTTACCAACACCGCTCTTTCTTGAAATTTTGATGTCCAAGAATTTTAAAGCTGCCTTTGCCACTCCTGTACTGAAAGGAGTGCTACACAGTCAGTTGACCCAATGTACCATCCCATGAAGAACTCTCTCAGTATTCCCACTGTGGGAAGTATCCCACTTTTATTAGGAAGACTCTTGGTCGTGTTTATATCATGAAAGGCATTTTCAAAGCCTATTTCTACCACACAGGTTAAGGCTGCAGTTACTCAGAAAACCATCTGCAGAAAAGAAAATAAGCAAAAAAAAAAAATTTTTTTTCATAAAACTTTCACCCATTTTTCCACCAAATTCACCGAAGTATCTTGTTAATAGGGTCTAACAGACTCCAGCACTAAAACTTCTTTATTAATAGTGGTCCTCATATTTTTATTTTAAAGACACTCAGCTGCTTATCAGGGATTTCTAAGTGATAAAAGCTGAGTATTAATCATATTTGCCTTAAAATTTCATTTTTATTTTTTAATGCTTTATGAAATGGCCCTCATATTTTCTGTTACATTTCTCCTCTCTTTACTTTGCTTCTGTCTAAAGCACTGGTGGTTGCTATGGTAACTTTGGCTTTTTTCCCCACTGTTCATGCAGGTTTTCATCAAACCCAATGACTTTTTTTAATCTTATCTGCTCTATAACAATAGTTCCTTGACTAAGGTGCTGCATACTGTATCAGATGAGAATCCTGCTATTTCACAGGAGTAACTGGAAAAATGGTAAGTTTTGCTAAATTTTGAAAACTAGCAATTGAAGTGGGGTTTTCTTGGTTTGTTTTTTAAATGTCTGAGTACATTTCTTTCTTTCTTTTAATCTGAACATTATTCAGGTAAAATATATAACTAATGCACCAGTAAATGTAAGATAAAGCAATATTTATAAACAGTAACACTTAAGGAACAAAAAAACTGGTGCGATAACTTTTTTTTTAAATAAAATTAATCACTATTGTTTCACATAGACTAAGCAGGACACAACTAAACAAAATGAGAACTGAGTCATTTTCTGCAACCACTAAATGTGCTTAAGCTCCAGACTACCACTGCAGATTAACATCAGTTCAAATCTCCCTGTCACAGAAAAAAATACTTCTGGTCACTTTAATAAAATATTTCTTAAGATTAGCACATAGACTGTTATCAAGTTGGTCTATAACCTACAGGAAACAATCTGCATATGCCAACAAACAGACAAATTACATGCAAAGGCTTGAGCCATTTCCAAACACTCTTCACTAAGATTCTATTTTTAAATCTATTTTTCCAAGACAATTTAAGTTTAGGGCTAAATTCTTCAATGTAGGTTTGTTCTTGAAGTTTTTCTTTTCCTTGAATTAATGCCAAGGGAATGCTCTCTTGATATTTTCTACGGGACAATGTCATCTTCTTCTGCTCCAGATAGGAAGCACCTCTCATGAGTATTTACCGCCTTACTCACGAAAAGTAACTCAACCACAGGGATTCAGTCACACAGAGCTGATTAAATAATTACACAAAATTCATCCAACATACAGGACTGAGCATTAAAAACATAAATCCACACCAAGCTATTAGCAACAAACAGATTAACTACCTCACTCATTAAATAAGGTCCAAACGTGGCATTCCTGGACTAAAGTTTTATTTGAATATGGTTACTTGAATCTAGCCCCTAACTTTACTCTGGAATGTATGCAGGTAGGGCCATGCTGGAGACAGTTTGGTCCAGTTCAGTAGAACAGGCTATTGAAACAACCTCTGGTAAAATTAATTCACCTTTAATACTGTCGTCCTCTTAAGCAATATGAATAATATAAACAAAAAATAGAAAGGATTTACAAACTAAGAAAATCACTGTTTCATATAATTCAACCCTGAGAATGATTCTGCATTAGTTTGGGGATGGGTTGCATTCAATATCCATTTGCCTCAACAATAATAATTCACCTTTTTGTCATCTATTATGGATATAGAAATTTTCCTGAATTTCAGGTTTTATAACCAGAAACACATTGACTTGGGTAGATGACTAACTTGTATATTGCTGTTATTTCTGATTATATTGATTTCCTGATTCCTTCCTCTCCTATTAACTTTTTTTTTTTTTTTAATTCCGTTTGAAAAGAAGTATACCTAAAAATTACTCTTTTATTTTACAAGGACAATTACTAGTGAGAATAAATAATCTACAATTTGCTTCACTTCATTTCAGCCATTTTGTTTCTTTTCAGATTTCTGGTGAAGCTAGCTTTATTATATAATTATTCTTTCGTACAATTCTGATTACATTTAGCAAAATAATCTGATTACTAGATGAGCACAGTAGGCACAAAATGCATTAATACATTAATTATTCCCTGTTTCAATTTATATTACACTAGCTTTACTGAGACTTCAGTTTGTTACCTTGTGCAGGTTGCATATTCATTTGGCACATTAAAAGATGGTGGGATTTCCTCAGTAGGTGGGATTTCCTTTCTAATGATATCTATATCAGCCACAGTTTCTACAGCTTCCTCTCATGCTCACAGCCAGATATAGGCAACAGTCACATAGCAATTAGGTCTGTTCCATAACTGCATTTTATAATATAATCACGGACATGTAAAATGAGCTTGCCCCCCCTGCCCTTTTCTGCGTCCAGTCTCAATGTGTCTTGTAAAGGACTTCATTTTACATCCAGAGAAAGAGGAAAGAAACAGTTATAAACCAGTAAGAAACATTCATCTAGGATATCTAAAAACTCAACTAAATACCTCTTGGGTGATGTACTACCATAAATAAATTCCATGTCACGCTACTAATCACTATTATTCTAAGGCATCTCTTGCATCTATTATTACCAGCCATAAAACTCACATATGTGTATACAAAATTCAATACAGTGATAATTATAATCTTTTAAGAACTGCACTGTAATTTTAAATGCTTTATATTTAGTATTAGATGAATTTAAGAACAGTCATAATTTGGCACATAATTACCAAATGACTCATGTATACTCTCTCATGGCATTAAAGAAATAATTATGTTTGCATAAAACCCTGATAGTGCAATATAGTAAGAATTTTGTGACCAGTAATGGAAACCCTCTGTAGAATATGTACACCATGAGTACGTTTTTTTTTCCCCCCCATACTCCATCACCAAAGTGGAAACATGTCCCTCTCCATAACCTTTCAACAGCCACCAGTGCTGCTGAAAGCATTCCCAAGAATGGCAACTGGGGAAGCTGTTTTCATGGTGCGTCTTAAATATTTGCTTGTTAGTAACGGAACACACAAACACACATCACTTAAAATACAACAACTATTACTAAAAAAATATTTAGAGTGACCACTGATGTAAACCACCTTTGAATCTATGGCATGAAAAGTCTTCCTGCCACAGCTAGCGTAATACTTTCTCCTGTCCTTCCTAAATTACTTTATAAATGCACAGATTAATATGCAGTCTAATATTTTTAAACAGTGCCATTAGATTTGCAAACCACATAGAAATATTCTGTTTTAATGACAATTTTCCATCTAACCACATTTTTTGTGCACATACACAGTTTCCAGTTTTAAAACATTACAGCAGAGTGCAGATTTATCCATTTTACAGATACATCATATATTTTTATGGACACATTTGTAAAAGCTCCTAAGCATCTAATAAGATAGAAGTCAGCTCAGAATATCTTGTAATAAAGTACCTATTAGTAAAAACTGTATCAGAGGGAAACCACACACAAAGGAAAAAGGAACTAGGGCACTCTATTTGACAGCTAAGGAAGAAACAGAGGTTATGTCCTCTATGGCTGAGATTTAGAGCAGTTTCACTTAGTGGCTGTTCTGCTCCAATTCCCCAGATAAAATTTAGACCTACAGCAAGCAGTCTTCATTCCTATTTTATTCTAGCGGGAAGTCATGGTTCAGACTCTTAAGTAACCAATAGAAAAAAAAATACTAGTCAGTGGGGAACTATGAAGCTTAAATATTATGTTACAGTTAAATTGAGATAAACCTTACAGTAACTACAGGGTTCATTATATTCTCACAAACTAAAATGAGTCATAAATTGCTATATGCGTAGAGATGTAACTTTTGTCCTACTATTTCAAACAGAAAAATATTACTGAAATTTTAGAGCGGCTGAAACATGCCTATGGCAACATGTCTCTCTTGCAGGTAACACAGGACCAGAAGTCATCCAGGAGTACAAGTAACCTTTTCTGATTTTTATTTCATTCGAATTATTTAATACAATTATAATATTATATGCACTACCCCACCTGTCAAATTTAAATAGCTACTGTGGAACTACAGGAAAAACACACTCTTATCTGCTTCTTTCACGCAGTTTACACTTAAGTAATCTTTCTGATTTCATAGAAAATCTAACCATTCCTATCCTTCAGAGTGCTGTGCTGCTCAGGAGGAAATTCAGATGTATAATCTGCAAACCAGATTTGTCCCTAGTTTAGGAAAGCTTCTGCCAGCAGAACTATCACCCTGGACTGCAGTTCCAGGAAGGCAGCCATGGGGAAAACATATTGGCATCAAGCAGCCCCAGCCCTCCTGTCCTTCTAAGAGCCCATATGGGGTCTCTGCAAACTGAAAAGCAAGTCGCACGGTCCTGCAGGACGCCTTCAGCCACTCTGGCTAGCATGTCCTAGCCACAGATTAACTCTGCCCCCTCCATGATACAGTGCCCTCAGTGAGGAGCAGAAAGACCATCTGTTCTCTCCTTGCAGTTAATCTCCCTCCCAGTGAAGGCAGCAGGCTCTGCTACGCCAGCAGAGTACAAGTTATACAGACTAACAAACTACCTGGGACCAGCTACAGTATGGATACGTAATGTGGGATATGCATTTTAGTGGATTACTCTGATAGCCAGTTTGGCTTTTCTAAACAGAATAAGTGAAGCCAGCTTTGGCTTAAGAACATGCAATGTCCCAGCCCAGCAAAACCACTTTCAGTAATGGTTAACTTGAAGGGGCTACTCAGATTCCTAACGTTAAATGTGAATTCAAACGTTTTGCAGAATAAGTACAAGAGGTAGCCCACTTCTACAAAGTACATTTCCACACACCTTCTGAAGCTGTATGAATCCAAATGCCTGCCATTTATAATTCATTACTGAAAAACCAATAATCTAATAAACATTTTTAAAATATTGAGATAAGAAACATAATAAGAGTGAAAAGATACCATCAATTTAAAGATTATAATCTGTTGAAGATTATTCTGAAATATTAGCAGAGTTTCTCCTTATCCTTCAATCAGAGTGTCTAAAAATGTACCAATACATACCAGTATCATTCAGTCTTTTCCTCTGCATCTGGTCCCTGCAAAATTGATTTATTTTGTATTTTGTACATAGCAATTACACAGAGAATTACACAGAAAATACCACTGTAAAATTAAAAATCCAGCAACAGGAGGCAGGAGAAGGTGCAACATTGTTAGTTTTTTCAGTTTCTGATCAACTGTTCCCTTAGTATTGGAACAAATTTGTATGTCAGCTAGGCTTCAGCAACAGGTTCTTTTAACCAGTAGGAATAGAAACTTAAAATAGCTATCATATAATTCAAGGAACTTATGCTAAAGCAACTGTGAATACCAATACTCAACATTTATTCTTCCCTTCCCCACAGGAAAGGAAATCCCAGCCTCCACTGTGGTCTTGCCTTCTCTTGGGAACTACTGGACTGAACTATTCATACCTGAACACTCGGCAGGGGTAGGAGGGAGACACACTCTCCCTCTCCAAATTTGCTTCTAAATCCTCATTCCCGCCAGTCACCAGAATGCTATTCAGGTAATGCTGGGCTCTCACTAATTCCATACGGTATGTATAAAGTGAAAGTGGAATTCCCTAAACAATATGGGTGGTTTCAATTTGTATTTTTTGGAAGTCCAATGATTTGAACCATTCCCACATCTATAAGAAAGCTAAATATAGTTTAGTTATACGAAAACCTCGTAATTTCAGTTTGCAATGAAAATATGTTTGTTCCATTTATGATACAAGAATACACTGCTTTCAGTGGTAATAAATTCTGGTGCTATATTACAAAATACGAATGTGCCCCTACACATATACACACAGTAGGAACTTCCAGTTCATTTTGTGAAAGAGAAATCCTGCCTGTCTTTATGTTCCAAGTTAGATCTGATCTCTAGGCAGATGACTAAGGGTTTTTCAGGCTTTCTAGTTCTTTTTCAATGTTATGTAAAGTTGTGACCAATTGAGTCTTGCTTTTTTAACAGTAACTGGCACAACAGAGATGGGCTGTCACCATTCTATGAAAGCTGAACATCCACAGTTGCCACTATATTCCCTTGCAGCCCCAGGAACCTCTAAACAGTAACTGGAGCCAACTGAATTAAGTTTGCTAGGATTCAAAAGACACTACAACATATCCAACCCCTGAGTAGCTACTCCTCCAACTCCCTTTGTATCCCCAGTTCCCTCTTGTTTTCTTTTTCCACTTCAGGGGATGCAAAACACTCTATTGTGTTTCATTATTTTTTGTTTGTTTCTCCTGGTATTTACCAATACCAACCTTTTGTGCAATCATGGTCTCCTGCCTGCAAAAATGCTGAATAAATCCCATTTTGCAGTAAGTTTTTTGTTTATAGAATTACTTTATTTTCCTGAAAGATCAATCTTACCACACAGATAATATTCTGCTGTCCTCCAAATTTCATACAATAATCTTAGCAGTAGCTTGGGCACTTTGGTAGATGTATTCAGCATCTGTTATTTCCCCTCCCACAGTTTCTATAGTTTTCCGATACCCTTGACCAAGCACATAAAACAATCTCATTTTGTAAAATAATATTGAACAGTACTCAGCAAGCCATCTGTAAATCCACTTCTTTATGTGATCAGAATCGCCTTTTGTAACCACCTCTAGTTTCCTTTCCATCCTTTGATGCAATTGTGACTTCCTTGCTCTCCTGTTGCCAGAAATTCGCACTACTCTATTCAAACGGCTAACTGGATAGAAAAGAGATGCCTAGCAATAATGCAATGCTTTTTTTGGAGTTCAGCTCTTCTCCTCTCACAACTCGCATTTCACTTTTTTGCTAAAGAACTTGGGCCCTTACTACGCTCCCTATGAAACATAACTTCTCTGAGTGTAGTAGAGCCTTCAGAAATAAGCAGTGCAGGGAAACATCTTACTATCTTCCAGACCATCATGCAGCTTACCAAAATCAGCAACAAGGCTTCAAGGACTTGTATTTAAGTAATAAATTTAAATAGCTCTATGACAAGAGCTTTGGCCCACCAAACACTTGACTTGAGAAAAGTCTCTCCTATTGGGAGGGCTGGGAGATGCAGATAGAGATCATTTTATGGTCTTTTAGCCATCAGTTATATAAACGTGTTGTGAAGGCAGAATGCCCCTTTCTCCCCCGCAGCTTTGGACAAGACATGAATTTGCAGTGGCAGAGATCTCTGACCATCTGGAAGGTAATCCCTCAGGCACTCAAAAAACAAGTGTAAGCTTTTTCACAATATCGAAACAGGAAAGACTAAGAGCATTTGCATATGCCTTAATACCATATTAAAAAAATCAGTAATGTTGCTTGAGCCCTGGAGACTTAATAGTTATGTGCCCAGATTCATTTCTGGGGCATAAGGAATGCTAACGTATGCTTGGCCACTAAATTCCAAAGACCTAACGGTCCCATAATCACTGCTTCAAGCTGCTTGTTTGCTCTTTGGCCCCAATTTTTCCATCTCCTAGAAATTTTCTTAATCACACAAAAAGTGTATCCTAACAAACATCAACAGCAGCTCTGGTACTTTTGACAGGAAGTAAATAATAGCAATAGAATTTTATTGAAATTATCATGCTAGCTCAAAGTGCTGAAAACATGCCAAAATTACATGAAAATATTTCCTGGTCAGACATATGCCAAATACTACAGCTGTTTGCATGGACTTCTTGAGCTGTGACATACAGTACACAACTACAGAAGTACCTCTAAGAACAGACATTAATTTGCATTTAGCTCCTGGACAGCAAAGCAAGAAGATCAAGCCAGGACCTCCATATAAAGAGCACTAGAAAGACTAACGAGCACTTCAGGAGACTAGAATTATAGAGCAGCCCACTCAACTGCAAAAATAACAGCAGGTAAAGATCACGCAAGGCAGAAGAGGTGAAGAAAAAATAATGAGACAAAATAAGAATGCTACATAGGAAAGGTGTAAAAAGGAGTAGGTAAAGGAAAACAAAATAAAAAATCTAGACTGAACACCCTATGATTTCTGGATATTCTCAGCTATCTAGATGATGTCAAAATCTACTAGATTTACTTAAGACCTCCCTCTAAATCTGTTGCCATGCAACAACTTTAGACATTACCTGTCTATTTCCTAACACTATTATGTGCATAAGTCAGTTGGCATATGCAAGTCACTTATGAAGAACATGTAGCTTCTGGACTTGATTCAAAAGCTGACGTTAACAAAAATATTGCCATTTTTGGCACATTTAAGCCACATATGCATGTGCTTCACAGCACCTCTACAGCCCAAGGGGTTTGTTTGGATGTCAATGCCTATCAAAATTATACATAGGAATAACTATATGTAGGTTCAGCAAAGTAGCGTTCTACTGAAAACAATATGAAATGATAGAAGCACAAACTGGTACTAACAGTGAAGATTTCTCATAGAAGAAATGCAGGATGCCACACAAAATCCCACTAAAAGTTGGAGGAAGTGGGAAAAAATCATCCAAGACCAAAGAAAACCTGACTCGAGCTATAGTTTTGCAACAAAACATTTTCCTACAAAAAACAAAACCTGGCAAAAAGCATGGTCAAAAACATCCTTTCAAATGAACAAATAATACATTGTTCAAAGCTGCTTTTTAAAATATCTTGCTAAATAGGGACTGTAATTACCAAGCATAACACTTTAGTGTATTTAAAGTCTTCCCAACACAATTTATACCTGCAGTTCCTTTTGATACTGTCAGTCAAGCTTATTTATTTTATACGGATGTTATACTAGTGAAATTGTACCCTCCTATATAATTTCTCCTATTACAGCCTTCATGTTAATTTTAGATGCATTACCTTGAAAAGCTCTTTTACACTAACAGGTATAGGAGCATACGTATATGTGCATATGTATGTGTTAATCTATCTCTAGGCAAGCAAAGAAAAACCAAATATATTTACAAAATACTTTAAGAAATATAGCAATAATATTTAACAGCAAGTATTAGTTCACCCATCTTTTTTCATTACTTGTAGACTATTAAAACACACACGGATCAAAAAATCCATGCTTACAAATTTATCCTGCTTTCATGGTAAGACATTAGAGGAAAATATACTACATGTGTAACTGATTAGTGTGTTTCATGAAAAAAAATTATGCAATTCATCTGAAGAGGTTTCCAGAAAAACCATGCTACCTGGAATTAACAGCTTCATAATCCCACTGTCAATTCAATACATATTACTAGAGGCCTGCTAATTTATAAGTACTTTTCCTATTTATACATTACTCTGAAATGCGTAACATCTCCCCAAGGTTGCTGTCCAGTGGGAAAAGTGGAAAATAAAATAAAAATCTTACATCGTCCCCTCAAATTTACACCAAACAACAAAAAAGTTCAACTCCTCCTTTCCTTCCCCATCCACAGTCACTCCAAACTGATCATCTAACGGGGGGCGAGGGGGTGGGAACCACAAAAGCCCACCACAGGCAAGCCTCCCGCCCCACAGTCGGTATCCCCAAGCCCGCTGACCCCTGCGCTCCCCCACAGCCCCGCCCCAGGGGCCGGAGCCGGTGGCGGGAGCTCGCCCGTTCCAATGCTGCCACCTGCCGGCGCCCGCCGGGCACCGCCGCCCCCGCCCGGGGCCGGGCGGCCACAAGCTCGCTGGGGCTCAGCCGGAGCTCAGCCGGAGCTACCGCCGGTGCTGCGCGGAGGACGGCCCAAACCCACTTGGGCAACGCCGAGAGGCTGCTGTCACCAGAACAAACACAGCGGCTTTGACCTTGAAAAGCCTTCGCGTAAAGAACAGGCAGAAAATACAAAGCAGGGGGGGAAGCTGACGTAAATCTATCACTGCAAATGAGGATGCAAATGAGAACGGGGGATTTCTCGGAGAACAAGAGCTTTCAGAATTAGTCCTAAAAGTGATTTATGACACTTAAAAGAATTACAAATCTGAGGTAGCTGGTGATCGCAGAACAAACCCAGCCTTTTTTATTTTAAGAAAAGTCCACTGAGCTGAACAGTGTCTACCAGCCAAAAAAATTACCTATGGGTTCACAAACTGAATCCCCATAGATTCAGGACACACCAGCAGCTTTACTTATTAAGCACATCAAACTGAAAATAACTGGTGGAAAAGAAGAAGGGACAGGAAAGAGACGGAAAAGAGACACTAATACAAAAAAAAAAAAAAGACTGAGAGAACATTAGCTATTAACATACTGCAAACAAACCAATTACAATTATTGTGTTACACAAGCATCCTTCTGAACACAAGTGGCCAATTCATTTATTTTTAGGAAAACAGTCACTGCCAGTAGTACCACAATTCTTCTTAATAGAAGTATTAAATATGAAGCCCAATTCTCAAAGGCAATGAAACTAGGATGGTTTTATATGATGCTGTCTTTAATTCACTTCTTACTACCCTCAAGAGAAATACTCATCCCAATTTTTACCAACGCTTTCCGCTGATACACATCTTTTCCTCATGATAGGAGCTGAAAAGGAGAAAGCGTTCCAGCTGGCTGTAGAGTTAGAATCCAAGTTTAAGAGAGAGACTCCTAATTTATTAGATGTACTAAACTCTGCAAGGCTCCTTCTCCAAAGGTGCAGGATTTCTTCTACTCCTTAATGTTTACTTTTTGCTCTTTTATGGGAATTTAGACAAAATACAATCAGCTGAAGCCCCAGAACCCCTAGACCGTCAGGTCTTCTGCTAAAATTGGCAGCTACAAACCCAGTCAGGACTGCAGCAGCTGCAGAACAAGCCCTCTGAAGTGAATATAGCTTAGATTGAAACTGCTATGAAGAAAGGAAACAGCAGAGGATTCTTCTTTTTATTTTTTAAAGCTTTTACTCACAAATATTCACCTACTACTATGTGGAAAGCCAAAAGAAAGCCTCTTCTTTTGGTTAATTAGTAGTTGTTCTTTGTACGAGTCTCAGCCAAAGCCAAAAGAAACTCCAAATGCCTCATTCGTCAAATGTCACGGCCTGTGCTCAACATGAAACTGCCAGTTCTGATCTGGTTGCATAGCTATAGCTCATGCTGAGCTTGGCAGTGGATGTGTATTACAAAGTAACTGCTAAGCAATTGTGTAACAAAAGAACAAACTTCTGTTTAAAAGGTTTGGCAAAGTCACAGCAGTGGGTTAGATGAAAACTTGAACAGTCTGCCAGCAGTACAATCCCAATACATGTTCATGCCTCCCGTGACAGCATCTTCTTTACTCATTACCTGTCTAATCAGCGGTTTATCTCTTTTGCTTGTTGGTTTTTTCAATGCCCTTATCTGCACATATGACACTTGCAACTTTAAAACAAACAAATCGGATCTAACATGGACTACTTAAGACTGTGTCAGAGCTGAGGTCTGTATTTCCTTCTCTGGTTATGCTCTCTGCCACAAATATTCTGTAGCATTCTACTGCCACCAGTGTGGAAAAGGAAAAAGGTATCAAGCTAACATTGGCAGAAGAATAAAACAAAGAGGAAACGATTCACAAAGGAATGAAGCCAAAAGACTGTATCAAATATTAAACCAATAAAACCTCTGCAAATTATCTTTTAGGGAAAAAAAAAAATTAACTGGAATGCAATACAGAAAAGAGGAAAAGACTAAGATTCTGGATAGATTTTGTCAGTAAAGATCTGCACACTCAGTAACCAATGTAATACATCAAAATTTGTATTAGTGGTATATATTTGTGATCTATCAGATACTTCCTGGTAAATACTTCTTGCAAACCCTTAAGGGGCACAAGTTCAATTTTACATTACTTTTTTCCTCTTCACAAAGGCTTTTAAAACAATATTAGGCATGAACAAGATTATTCATGACTAATTTGGAAGGATTATTCATTTTTAATAAGCTTGGTTTAGACCCCTCCCAATGATACCAAAAAGAATAAACCAGGCTGTGCTAGCCCCATCTTTCCCCAGCTATTTTACGTAAGAGTGCAATCTGGGGTGTCAACAGCCATCACATTCCCAAAAGGCACAGAGTGGTTTAACAAACACTGAGGAGGTTAAGAATATGCACTCACATTCTTTCATTCAAGGGTCATTCTTGTATTAATTTGGGACAATCTGGGTAGTACCTATTCAAAGCTCACATAATTTGTGAAGTGTCCTGACTTCTTAACAGCCTCAGAAATAGATGCGTGTAACGTTTATAATATTCTTCAAATAAAACCAGAGTAACTAGTACTTGCAGAGCAGATCTTCCAAAACTAGATTTTTAAAAAGCATTAACATTTTTAAGTAACAAATTCACTTCAAGCTGTAATTCTTACATTTGTTGTAGCAAAACAGATCTCTCTCATACCAAGAGGTACTGACCTCAGAATTCTGTTTAAGGAATTTATTAAGCACTCCACATCGCTATCTATACAGCTATACTACAATTTTCCAACACTTCTACAAAGTCCATACTTTCTTCTCCATTGTCCTGGTTTTGGCTGGGATACAGTTAATTTTCTTTATAGTAGCTGGTATAGTGCTGTGTTTTGGATTTTAGTATGAGAATAACAGGGATAACATGCTGATGTTTTGGTTGTTGCTAAGTAATGTCTGCACTAGTCAAGGACTTTTCAGCTTCCCATGCTCTGCCAGGTGCACAAGAAGTTGGGAGGGGACACAGCCAGGGATAGTTGATCCAAACTGACCAAAGGGCTATTCCATACCATATGTAGTCATGCTCAGTATATAAAGCTGGGGAAGAAGAAGGAAGGGGGGGACATTCGGAGTGATGGCGTTTGTCTTCCCAAGTAACCATTACATGCGATGGAACCCTGCTTTCCTGGGATGGCTGAACACCTGCCTGCCAACGGGAAGTATGAATGAATTCCTTGTTTTGCTTTGCTTGTGTGCATGGCTTTTGCTTTACTTGTTAAACTGTCTTTATCTCAACCCACGAGTTTTCTCACTTTTACTCTTCTGATTGTCTCCCCCATCCCACTGCAGGGGGAGTGAGCGAACAGCTGTGTGGTGCTTAGTTGCCAGCTGGGGTTAAACCATGACACCATTAAAAACGCACTCTCTAAAAACTCTTCCAAAGTGGTAACAAGAAACTGAGAACTGAACTATTTTTTTCGAAAATTGCATCTGAATATAGCACAATGACTAACTTACTGTTTTACACGAGACCACTTAAAAATGGTCATACATGTTACAGATGCAAGGCAGTATTCTGTAAGTTGCTGCTGTGTGCTTCCATTCCTCGGCAAACATGTTCTAAAAGACTCTCAAGCTAAATGAGAACTATTTAGCTATTAAACCAGCATGTTCCCATCCCTTCCAATTTCACAGATTTACGATAACTGGAATTGCCATGATAATGTAATACAGCTTTCAGTAAATATCAGAACATTTCACAAGGATAACATTCCTCTCTATACATGAGTGCCTCTTTCTCAACATTGTTTCCATGTGTCCAAGTCAGTAGTGTGTCAGATAAGTAAAAAACCCTCATATATTGGCACTAAACTAATTCAAAAATAAAAGCTGAAAATCCCAACCAGTCATTTCCTGTTTCAGAGCCATAAAGTCATCCAAAACCTATTTCTCCTTTCAATTCTCCACGAATTAGAAACCCACATAGGTAAGTTTGCATCATGGTTTTTGACTGGCAAAATGCCTGTTATTTGCCAAAAGCTTTTTTTATTCTTCAGAGAAAAAACAAATTCAGTGTCACTAAATACTATTCTAAACTAAGGAGTCACAAAATTAGCTTAAGATATATATGGTTACTACTAATGCGCATGATACAGATAAAAATACAGTATACAAATAAAATATTAAATACACTAAACCATGTAGGATATTTTTAATTACAAGGACCAGAGTTACTGTTATCTTTGCAATAGAATAGGACTATTTCAGTTGGAAGGGATCTACAATGATCATCTAGTCCAACTGCCTGACCAGTTCAGGACTGACCAAAAGTTAAAGCATGTTAAGGGCATTGTCCAAATGCATCTTAAACACTGACGGGCTTGGAACATCAACCACCTCTCTAGGAAGCCTGTTCCAGTGTTTGACCACCCTCTCGGTAAAGAAATGCTTCCTAATGTCCAGTCTAAGTCTCCCCTAACTACTTTAAAATTAATAAAACTGCTATCCACTAACTTGTTCTTTGATTTGAGCAACAGTAAACAACAAGGTAGACAATAATTTACATACATTTATGGGTTGAAAAATATGTCATCCCTGGTACAGCAGACTATTTCAATCTTTTTTTTTTTTCCCCCCTCTCCTAGAGGACAGTATCATGAAACATAAAAGATGCAACGGAAATGGAAGTACAATGCTAAATAAACTCTACAGTACCAGCACATCTTCCTTTACATGTTCCCAATAGGTGGCAACAGAATACCAAAAATACAAAGTAGTTTATAATTCTTTCTTCATCCACAAAGTAATGGAAGCCCTGTTACAACTTCTATCAATGAACTTGCACCAGCAATTTTATTCAAATGAATCACTGCATCTCTGCAACAGAAATTCTCAGGACAGTTAATGTCAAAAGCCAGAGAATTCACAAAACAGAAACAAAGCATTTATTAAAAAGCTAGTTCTTATGAAACAACTAACTGATGCTTATACTCAGAGCTTATCTGAAGGAGTAAACTATTACAAGCAGGAATTTACAGTTACAAAATGTTTCTGCGCATTAAAGAAGAAATGTTAAGGAAGAAAGAAAATTTTAGACTAATTTTTTTGTTGTTGACATCCACAACTTGGTATTTAGCACTATTTATTTACAAGACTGAATAAAGGGGTGAGCATTTTGAACAAAGTTTTCAGCTGACAAACCCCAACTTTATCAGTAGTAGTAGGTCCATACTAGCTCCCTGATTCTTTGTAAGAAGTGACAGGAAATCAGAATTTTTCTTCCTTGACAGTTACATTACTATTTTGTTTCTGTGGCACAGAGCTATACAAATCAAGTCTAAATAATGACTACTTACTTGCTTTCAAAACCAGCTAAGTCACTGTCCAAAGAAATTGTCTCTGTTGTAATTTCCACCTTTCTCACACTGCCAAAGAAGTCTGTTATCAGAACGTTTTGTGGGTCTCGCTGAAAGAGATCAGTTCGGTGCCCAGGTGTGGAAACGCACAAACTTTTTGGACAGACCTGAAACTGGAAACCAAGATGGACAATCACATCCTGTCCCTCATTCATCAATAGTCTCTACATATATCTTCCAAAATGAAATCACTATAAAAAGAAAGATAAATGCCACATAACTTGTGTTAACTTCAGTACAAGCTCCACAGCTGAAAAAAATGATTGAACAAAAACATTAAAAGGCATAAACATCTTGATTATGCATTTCAGAAAACTTTTATCCTCCGTATCCGAAATACCTATGTATTTCGTCTACATATCAGACCCACTATATCCAGCACACATTGCAACACCTGGAAGACAAGAACAGCACTAACAAACTGTTTTCAGTGGACTCAATTCTGTATAAAGGTACATTTGCAGAAAATAAGTAGATGTAACAGTGGCGGATTTGTTGTAGCATTTCGAACATCTGACAAGACAGCATGCCTATTAAATAACAAGATTGTTATGTACCCAGCAGATATTCAAGGCAAAACCAATGCATTTTGGACACAATGCCTTTTTGAACAAGTCCTACCACACTCGCCACAAGTCTCCAATATTTCCCATCTGGACACATTCCTTATTTCAAGGGATCCTGTAATGCACATAATGTAATATAATAAATAATAATTGGCTTGTATTTTTATTAATAATGCTACATAGCTTAAAATGCCATGAAATGCAGCCCTAGGCCTCACTCTCTCTAGCCTCCTTGATGAGCTTGGAAACCTGAGTTCATGTCTCAATCATTAGAAGGCACTTCACAAGCAAACACACAACCCTACTTACTAGACACGGGAGCTAGACACACATCCTTGCTAGACAGACGCACTAGCTCCACAGTGCTCTGGACAGTTTCATGAGCAAATGTTTCTGTCCATTCAACTGTCTTCTGGGCAACTCGCAGACCACCTGGTAACAGTGTAGGTTATGTGAGTCCTTGCATGTTCCAGCAACAAAGAACATTTAACAGAACAGATTAATGTACAGGACTATGAAAGACACTCTCCACATGGGTGCTCATCTTCCTTAAACTTAAATTCTCCAAGTGATTTTCACAAACAGGTTCATCAGTCACTGGATCTAGAGCTCATATACCTAATTCCATCATGGGTCAGTTCTTAGAAGGTTGCACTCTTAGGACAAAATCACAGGTCCTAATTAGCTCAATGCAGATGCAGCCTCAATTATCCCAGATCATGACTGACAAAACCTGTGAGTTTCAGTCCATACTTCCTAGCAGAATTCTGTGCTCAGCCTGATACAAAATGTGTAGGCTTGTGTGGCTCCTTCTCTCAGGACAACAGAGCCCTATACTTAAAAAGCTTCCCAGAGAGGAAACAATGTACCTGGCTTTTCTTCATAGAGGACAGATTCTACCTCCCCATTCCTCCCTTCTGCTCCGTTACAGTTTCTCTTTCATACCTTGTCTTTTTTGTCCAAGCCTGTAAGCATACGGCATTAGGCTGCTGGTCCAGGGAGACTTCAGGTCACTTTCACCTTTACCTTAACTGAAGCCTACAAGCACACATATCCACCGAGCTCTTTTTTAAATGATTCCCAACTCTCTTGTTGGCAGAGTATCACACAGCTGCTAAAGAAAAGATAGGGGCAGATCAAATCTTTCTGTTATCCTCCCTGTCAAGTGAAAATGAACTAGACTCATCAGCATCATGCTTCCCATACAAAGCCACTTGTCACTGCACACAGACCCTCTTAAGTTTCAGTTTCACCAAAATGCAATCAATTTTCTTCAATTCTGCTCCAACTAAGGGCACAAACATAAAAACTAAGTCTCTGAAGTAAGCTATAAAAGCTAAGTATTTGTTTTAATCCTGCTACTTGATGCATAAATCTATGCTGCAGTTATACCATTAAGTCTCCCTTCCAAGCTCTCAGGAGAGTATTAATGTCCCAAAACAACTGCATTAGCACTGAAAGTGGGAAATTGATACTGCACCCAACTATTTCTAACCCGTCTCACAACAATTTACTACCATAAGATGTTGAGATGAATCTTGAACAAAATTGTGCAATGGCACTGAGAAGAAGACTTCAGTATTAAAAATCTGCTTATCCAGTACCAGTGTGAGAAAAGACAGACTGCAAAGCAATTACACCACAGCAGACTAACACTAATAACTGAGGTCTTCTGAAAAAAAAGAAAAGGCAAATGCTGGCTAAATGAAACACATTTGTTCATGTGTCAATTTTTCCAATTTTTTTTAAATAAGATACTATTCAAATAAAGCCAAACAATTCCCCAAAATGGGAACTTGTTATCTTGACTTTTCTTAACAACATTTTTAGCTATTTTATGACAAATGATAGCTCATTTAGAAATTCATTTGAATCTTATTTTAAAAGTTCAAATGTGTGACATTTCAATTTAGTCTTTACTTTTTTGGAATTGTGATCAAACCGCAAGTCAGTCATTTGCACGGCTTTATGCCATCCCTTAGCAACACAGATGGAGCAGGTGGGGAGTAGGTGGAGTGGATTATGAAAAAAGATGTCTCATTCTTTGCAGGAACGCAATATCCAAATCTTAGGTGGATGTGAAGAGAAGCTGTTTTAAGAGTGGTTGGAGAAAAGTAAAGGAGTGATGGGATAGAAGCGCTGTAACAAATACACAGTACTTCTAGAAGAGCAGACATTTGACCTATCAGAAGATCAAACAATTAAATATTAGCTAAAAATTTTAAAGCCAGTTAGTGAGCCACTTAATAGGTTATCCTGAGTTTGGAAAGCATTAATCTAAAAAAAAAAAAAAAAAAAATCAGACTTAGATAAGCAGTAGGTCTTTGTTCTTAAACCAGCACAACACTAACAGTGCATTCCAGTGCCAAAGTATCCCCTTATAACTGTTGGCAAATAAATGGACTTCTATCCTTACCGTGGACTAACCATATGTCATTTTGGAACTCTTAGATGAAGGCCTGAAAAGCACCAACTTGAAATCAAGAGGTCATGTTTGCTGAGATACATGCATATTATGACTCAGTACCTGATCATCACAAATCATGATATATTTGGGGCCATTCTCTTCCCTTCCCAGAGCAACAATAAGCAGATTAACGTATGATAAGATGACTTACATGAGGTAAGGAATTTACCAGTATGGGATAACTTCCCACAGCTCTTGCCAAATATTTGGCATATAAGCAAAAACAAAAACGCAAGGGAGAATGTTTAGATATCTTCTCCAAAGAGCTCAAAAGGTAAGGTAAACTACTTGGCCAGCTAACAAGTTTTCTATACTTTTCACAACAATTGGATTAATATCTAGCTGGCTAGACCAGTTATACCACTTCCTGGATAGTGTCTTATACACTAGAAACCACTGTTCATTTTTTATGACTTTTTTTTTTTTTAACATCAATTCATTTTCTGGTTTACAGAACAGAGTTTAAGTGCTGTTTGAATGGCTAGAAGAAAATACTTAATCAATAAAGAACTCGCATATTCTTCTTTAACAAGATTTATTTTAAAGTTATCTGTATCCCATGATCAGAAGGTATTAAATTACAGGACAGAATTTCATTCCCATGATAGTAAAAGAATCTTGAATGTTAGTTAGTGAATCAATTCTGTATCAACATAAAATCTGTCAAGTGTGGGCTGTTTAGAGTGAATTCTACTACACATCTAGCAGCCAGGCTAACACCATCCTCTGTAGACAGAGGGTGGCATAAAACTTTTGAGCAGCTGCTCCTTTTACAGAAATGAATCAAAGACAATGTGTTCTCTAAGTGGTGGCTCTTAGATCACTGACACAGCATGCCAGGACTTAGACCTACAAGGCACCAAAGCCTAATGTATTACTACAATGAAACTAGTATTGCAACAGGTATCAAGGGTTAATAGAGTAAATAAAATATGGTTACTTTTTATGTTATCTCACCAGTGTATTCATCTAACTGTTAGAGGCATTTTCATAAATTTTATCACATGTTATCTGGTTGGGTTTTTTTTCCTCCTGCCTCATACCTGAAAGCCACAATTAATATTTACCTAAGATATAATTAACTCCAAACGCTGATGGATTTGGACATATCTTGCTCTGGAATCTAGCAGATACACAGAGCAATTAGTCTCTGCAGGCATTTGTGAATGCACAGTTGGAATTTTAACTGTTTAATCACCTTTGCAAAACAGTATCAATGGCTGCCTTTCCACATCTGCAAGGTGTCTGCTACCCATTAAGATGATTTTAGAAGCTTCCTACTACCATTTTTCATGTGCAAATACTTCATTCTATTGAAATGAATATTTAATGAATGCTTTATTCACTTTTCAATAAATTTTTAAAAAATCTGGCTAATTTTTGTTAATTTTTTCTGTAGCCAGCAAACCACTTTCACACTGAGGATAATCCTGAAAGTGTTACACTACAACTACATTTAATAATGGCAAAAAGACACTCCCCCCCAAAGCTGCTTCCGAGAGAAACAGCAGGAGAACAAACAGCATTTGGAGAACCCTAAGGACAAAATAAATTAGTTTTGAAACTGTTAAAGTCATTAGCATATTCATGAATGTTGAGTATTCTACTTACTAGGTCATTCATATTTGTCTGACTGGCTGGATGAATTTCTTCCAAGAACTCTAGCACATAGAATGTGTATCTGTCCATAAGATGAACGCCAATCCCAAGATCAGGTTGATGCTTAAAAACAACACACAGCAGTTATTGGGCATTTGTAGGAGAGAACTCAGTATTTAGGAAAGGGAACAGAATGTAATAGCATGTCACAAAAGTTAAGCATAATTTTTTTTGTTCTTGGGCAAATTACACTAAGAAAATGACTACCCATGAAGAAACATATTGTTGACAAGCTGAATAATACAGTTTATCTTCCTTTTTCTAGACTACATCCTGGTAATCTCCATGTTTGCCAAAAAACAGGGAAACCTTTCTTCTTAATGGTCCAGTACAGATTTGTGGACTGCCCTGACCTTCTTAGGACTTGGGACACAAGGCTGGGAGAGACAGCTTATCTTACAGCACTATGCAGGTTCAGGTAATCCTGACCTGCTGGTTTTGGTCTGGCTAGGATCTCCTATCACTCCTTCTGTAATTCAGCTGGGATATAATTACAGCAGGTGAAAGGTAGTGGGTATTTTTTTTTTTTTTTTTTTTTTTTTTTACATCAAGCGTAAGAAGTCCTAGACTGAATATTCCTTACAGATCTCTCTCAGTAGTCTTCCCATAAAATTTCTTTTCCCATAAATACCTCACAACTTCAGCAATTAGAAGGGAAATTTTTTAGTTAAAAGTCAATAGGACGTGTGCTTTTAACTCAGGCATTCTGCAAATTGTCTTCAGGATCACAAAAATCTACTTACTGACAAAGAATCTTCTCCAACTTGGCTGCTAGCCAAGGCCATTATATTAGGTGAATAAAATCGTTCATACATGGATGCTCCTTGACAAGTATCAATAATAAACAACAATTCATTGTACCTGCAAGAAATAAAACAGCCTCCTTACCCATCTCTCTTTAAATTGAAACAACATATACATACTTTACTTTTTAGTTACCAGGACAGCTGCTAGGCACCTAAGGAACAGAAGAGTTCACACTGATTGATTGTAAAATGTGAGTTTAGTCAAAGCAATACATTCAAGCAGCTGTAACTGCAGGAAGCTGAAAACAGAAATTAAAACTCTTCTTTCTGAATGCAAACTTTCATGAAATTTTATGGATAACAGATAGTATCACTGCTGAAGGTAAGCAAGGCCTACCAGTAAGACTTCAGGCACATTCATGAAATACGGTATTTAACCTCTAAATAATGCTTTTTTCTCACCTCCTTTTCTGCCACATTTGTTCAAAGGCATCAGCAAGTTCTACATTTGTGATTTCTTCAGAATCTTGAAATTTTAGGAAACCATTTCCACCATGGCCTGACAGAAAAATCAGAAGTTAGGCAAGTATGTTGATTAAAGGAAGATATTCAGCCAGGCTGACCACAGCAAACACAGTTCTCTTTCTCCAAACAGACTCCACCAAAAGAAAATACTAATGTAGTAAGAACAATACACATACATCATTTAAACTGGAAACTATATTTGCTAAGTACTGCCTTACAGGTTTTTCCTTAACTAGTATGACATGCTAAAAAAAGAAAAAAAAAAAATCTTTTTGTTGATCCTTTTGTTTGTTTGGACTCCTGATGGGATTTCATGCTTTCAAACAGGCCCATCCAACTCAACAAACATCAATAAATAGTATACAGAAACCTGTAATTACCTGTCATATATATTAGAATATTGCTTCTGTCATCAGAAAGGAGACGTTTAGATCGCGGTGTGCTTGGTGGGATTCTTCCTGTTAACACACGCAAGAAATTTTCCACAGTAACCTATGAATAGAAGCACAAAGTAATTTTCTAAAGAGAAAGGTACTGATTAACAACTCAAGGCTGGGTTACATAAATTAAATAATAAAATACTAAAATATGCAGCGTATCTAACTAGACGTAATATTGCATGGTATAAACTGCATAAACAGACATTTTCTGTTTAAGGTTTTACTGCAGGTTCACAGTCATATGGTACCTTTTACTTTATCCCACTAACATCAGCCTGTCGCTTTATTATATCCAGTAAGTCTACTACCATTATAAATTCTAAATATATTTTCATTGATCTGAAAACCTGTCAGCGTATAGCTTTATTCTGCCAAAGCTGCTCTATACTCACAAAACACTCCAACATTAGTGTGTGTTACCATGGAAAAATAAAAGTTTAAATTTCCTCTGCAACTCAGGAAAGGAAAAACAAGATCAATTTCGGTTACATAAGTCTGAGTGATCAGGTAAGACCCATCTGGATGGTGATTGTAAAAAATCCTATAAAACACCACTTCCTCTTCATGCAGATGTACAGAACTCAAATGCTAGCAACAAATCCATACTCAAGAAAAAACACGATAAAAAGAACATATCTCTATTTCAGTGTTTTACCTTCACTTCTTTATACAAAGCTTCAGAGAAATAAAACATCTACTATATACTTAAATATGCTCCTATAAACCTTTAGTAATTATTATATAGCACTATTAAACCATGCAATTGATGTCCAGTTTAAGATCAACCGGTAAAGACATTGTCTGTTTGAAGGAATATTACACAAAAATGAAAAGGTGATACAATTCAGATTTCCATATAGTAATTACAGTAATGACTAGGCTATGGCTTTTGTTTTATTTTGATAAAAGCATATGCTTAGGATTAGACATTTAAGTACATCTCCTTAATATACATTTCACTCGCACACCAGAAGTTTCATACTCGTGTTAAGTGTTTGCAAGATGAGACACTGACCAGCCATTTCCAAAGAAGAGGAATTTCAGTAATGTGTGTATTCCTAATGCATACAAGGAGTTCCATATATTCTTTTAACTGTGCAGATTCTGTTATTTAAAATAGCCAATACACAACGTGTTTCTAGTATAATAAATTTCAAATACAAAACCAAGTACCAAAGGGGTGAGAGGTGTGTGTTTTAAACCTATCAGTTGATAATAAAAGCCCAGCCCAGAACCAGTAATGTGAGCAGAAATACTTCCTCAGACTTCACAGATGTTGTATAAATCTTTAAACCAACACTAAAAACAAAGACACAATGATTTAATTAAAGCGCAGTCACCTCATAGCTTCTGTAATCCACTTCCACATCATCTCCATAGACATTTAGCTCCATGTTTTTATGACTGAACACAGTAGCTGGTTTGGGATTTCTGGGATTACATGCCATATCATCTGCTAGCATCAGGACAATGTGACTATGGAAAATAAGACAAAAACATTTCAGCCATTCTACTTTCACATAACAGTCAAACGGAAATTACAACAGCACTGTCCCATGATCACAACAATGGCTTATTAAGAAGATTCCTGTAATTGTAAATGAAACTTTGCTTAGTTACACCCTATTTCCTTATGTACATCCTCACTATTACGAAGATACCATACATGGAAATGCAGCTAGCTGTTATTTATCTACAGGATTAAGTCAGGCCAAAGATGAGCACAAGAGTAGTTGACATTAGCAACTTTATGAAACAGACTTGCCTGGACCTAGGCTGGAAGAAGTCTTTATAAAAAATGTGGAGATTTTTATGAGGTACTAAATCATTTCATGCAGCTTCATGGAAGAAATCCCAGCCTGTTTGTACCCTCTCAAACAGATCAATTAAAAACATTATGACAATTTTTAATTAAATTTGAGGAGCTCCTGAGCATTTTTCAAACCATTATACTACATCTGAAACACTACTGTATGATTATCTGTGTTAACGGAATTTTTCTGAAGAACACAAGTGGGCTGACACCAGACATTTTGTCTTCTTCATAGTACCAAGGAGAAAAACAACCCAGCATTTCATAGTACCAAGAAAAAAAAAAAAACAGCACATTATAAAGCTATTCCAAATTGCATGCAGCCAAAGATCTATTTTTCACCTGGCAGGGTCAGGTTTGGGTCAAAATATGAAATAACAAGTAGTTACTGGAGACTGTTAGCACTAGGAAAAATGTGCCAGAGACGTCTGGAACAAGGTAAAGTCAGTTCTTTCCTTGGATAATCTTGTCTTGGATATAGTTTCTCCTGGACTATGATCTTTGTGTTCTCCCAAATCATGCTTACAAAAGGAAAGCTCTGTATCCTGCAAAGAATGCTGCTAATTCAGACTGTCAGGCCCACAGTTATAAATTAAACTGTGTTCTGCTATTTAAACACCATCCCTATGCTTGTCATCGTTCAACTATATGTCTGCATGAGCATTTTAAGAGTAAAGTTACTCTTTATTACATACTGATACACTCCACAGTGCACACAAAAAAAAAAAAAAAAAAAGAAAGAGAGAGAGAGAAATGCTGTCCAAAATAACATAAGCATAAATCCTCAAAAATAATCAAAGTAAATTATTTCAATGGGAATAAAATGCTGGCATAAATACGAAGCTGCAATGACAGAAGCCGGGGAGGACAACTACCAAAGAGAAATAAAGATTTTTTTTCTCCATACATGCTCACCAGTACAAAACTATTTTTATAGAAAAGTAGCATTAAAAGGGAATTAGTTGGAAGCAAGTGTTGAATATATGCCTTGCAGATTTACTGAGACAGTCAGGTGTACACCCATTTTTTGTATTACACTCAGAAGATAATATTCCAGACTAAGCCACCACTAGGCCTACAGTTTAGCACTGTATTTTTGCTAGGAGTGTGTCTATTAAAAAAAAGAATTAATCATCACACACCACTCAGTAAAAGGTTTTGCATAGTAGTAGTACAGACAGGGGAGCACAAACATGCAAAGTTTGTATACTGTATGGCATTCTTAAAAGCCTATGAAATATCCCATGGTTAAACAGAACCACTGTGTACAAGTGGCTCGTACATGCAGCAAAACAATCTAGGTGTTAACTTGCAGCTTAACTGTTAAACCAAAATACTCTAACCATATATTATATTAATGCCATTTCCATGATATAAAACTTATACTGCATAATGATTCCAGGAATCAAAAAGAATTTCTGGATTCATTCTGGCTTTGTTTTATTTTAGCAAAACTTTTATGAATTGGAGCATTGTACCCACACGTGAACAAACCAGAGCAACTTACAGTTATAAAGCCACAAATCATTTTCCTAATGAGTTCTGTTGACAAATCTATTTAAACCACCAAACTGACACAGTTCCATTCAAAATGAGGCTATGCACAAACCCCTCCAAAAAAACCCAACCCCAAGAATCATGATAAACATTTATTTTTAAGACGTGATTTGGGAGGGTTTTTTTTTAGTCTTACCAATATTTTGAATGAAGTTTTGCAGCAAAGAAAAACAGGCAGAGGAAGAAGTTTGTGTAAGGGAGAAACCCACTCAAATCCATGTAAAAATTGCTGCAAATGGGAAAAAAATAGGTGCGCTCTCTCTCTTTAGGTCTTCTCCAATGTCTTATTCTTGACCTTAGTCTAAAGCATTGCTGGCTTTTCGAGATTAATTTCCAGATCCTTGGGTATGGATAAGAAATGGATCAGGCTACTAAACAACAGAAATCTCCAGCCATGCTGTAGTTTTTGCAGTATTTCTAAAACTGCCACCTATTTTGACCTTAATGGTGAAGATGGATGGATGCAGAGAAGATTAAAGTTCTCAGGTTAAGGGTAGAACTAGTGAAAGAATTTCTAAGGTAGTGCCTAGGGCACCTATGCTTCAGAGACTATACAGGAAAGATACTTCTGAATGAGATGTGCAAAAAAATGCCATATTTCTATCGCTTTCAGCCCTTAGTGCTTAGGTAGTACATTCCCTTGGATTTATAGCCCCCAAATACTTCCAAAATTCAGGTTTCAACATCCCCTCTTTCAAAACCCGAGAAATCACTCTTTTCTTTTTAAAAATAAACACAGGAAACAGGATGATACTGCCACTGTGGAAGCTAAGTGGGGATTCCAGATACTACAGTTTTGGACTAGGACCAAAAAATGCCATACAAATTTAATCCAGCAGAGTATGCTTTTTGCAATGATGGAGCGCGCCATACCTCTTTAGGCAGACATGCTGGAGAAACTACCAGTCCTCTAAACTAACATTAAAAACCAGGACCACCAGGATTTCCATAGGACTCTGGATACATACAACCTATTATTCAATGGATGTTGGTGCTGAAAATTTGCTTCCATAGTTCTGGTACAAGTAAATTACATTCCAAAACAGCTGGCTGGAACTGTGCCAATACCCTTAGAACTTCCAGTAGGAACACAACTAAAAGACACTTCAGAACAGTTTGTTCACCTTCCTAATTCTGTTGTCAAAAAAGGGATACTATTTTAACCATTGCGCTATTGCTAGAGAAGCACAATTTGATGGACAAAGCTTCTGGTTTCTCCAAAAACATAATGCAAAATGGATTTTTCAAGGCTACTTTCAATATGTAGGAGCTGCTTTGTTCAGGGCCTTTAGTTTAGAGACTCCCAGTGTAGTTGCAGATATGGAAGTCTTACATTTTAGTACAGTTAGGGTTGCTAACTTCTCCACATTGAAAGGAAATTAAAGTACGGTAAAAGCCGTATCTCAGATTAGTACTGTCATTGCTGAATGCGTTTACCAGTTTTCACATTATGCTTTCACCAATTTATTAAGCAGTACATTTTAGTGCCCAGATAGCTCCTCATGTTTTAAATCTAATTAGCATATTCCAACTGGAAGTTTTATTATATAACTTGTTGTTTTTCCTTTTGAACAATATTGCCACGCTTTTCAATACGCTGATGCGATCACATCCTTCCTTTTTACTTTTATCCAGTTAAACTGGGAAGGGAAATGTATTTTTATACTGCTTCAGACAACAAGAGAATTTTAATAGCACATTTGCAATGAATTGTATTCACCAAGATTCCCTCACCTATCAGGAATGCCCAGTCTCTTGACACTTCTGTATACTGAAAGAGTATTTGCCACATGACGATAATTAAACCAGAATCGAGATGTACACACCTTGAATTTTCAAGAAAAAAAAAGGCATATTAAATAGCGTAAAAGATTGGCCTGGCACATTGCATCAGAAGAACGTGATTACAGGAACATCAACAAACTAGTAACAAATCAGAAAGAACACAGCAACACCAAGAAACTCGTGCTATAAGCAATATAAATCTTTGTTGTACCAAAGCAACAAATGCTGAAAATAAAAGTTAAAAAAAAAAAATGTTCCTAACATATCGACTCATGAAAAAATTGTCATAAAACCCAACTAAGTATAGAAAGTGGCACTTTAGGGAATAATTCAGCAATAGTAAGTGGATAAGCTAAATTTTTTCATTTGCTTTCTCCATATCAAATGGAAGAAAAATCAAAGGAAGAATTCTCATCTCTATAGCAAACTCATTCTGGGAGCATTCTTGCACAAAGGCGTAAGTGAATTCATGCAGAAGCCACACACAAGGGAAAATACACTGAGGATGTCTGCATTTAAGGAGTCAAATATAATGAAGTAAGAGCTAAGTGAGCACTAATCAAAATCTGAATACAAATTTTCAAAAATCTCAAAGGAGTTCAGGTTCTACTGCTCTAACAGGTGAAGGGTTGGGGATCAGCCATTCCTGTACTTAAACTATTCCCTAGGTTTAGGGAATTCCCTGTACTTAAACTTTTCCTAGGTTTTGGAGGACAGATTAAATATTAAATAATATTTAATCCAATGAGATTTCAAAAACCTTCAGAGGCAATCTGCTGTAGTTCCTTACTAGCCTTATCATTGTCCTTGTGTTTAACTTCAGTTCACTACTCTTTGTTTGTTCCACACCAAGGACAGCAATTCCCCTTTGGAGACAAAGTTCCTTTCCTTTTACAAGTCTTGTGAACAGGTAAAGGAAGAAGCATTTTAGAAGAGGTTACTTTAAAACCACAAAAATAGAGAAGCAGGAACGTGCATTTAAGACAGTTTTTTAATTTTTCAGCTTTAAATACACAGCTCTAATTTAAATAGAAACATCTTTAAGTTACACTATGTAACATCTTCTTCTCTAGCCTTTTCATAAAAATAAATGAGTAGTAGCTTAAATAATAATAAAAATTCAGCCTGAAAGAATCCCCTTACGTCTCAATCATCCCGTCAGTTAGGACTTTCAAAAAAGCCCACAGGAATCAGTCCATGAGAACATTTGCCTTTCAGCAAGATTTAAAGGTCTGAAAACTAACTGTGGCCAATCTAGCTGTGACATTTCAAGACCTTATCATCTGCCCCTTTCCTCCATTACCTCCCTTACAACACCATGGAAAATGTGCCTATGCTTTAAATATAGCTATTCACGCTGCAGCATATTAATTCAAACAACTGATGAAGTGGGATTGCAGCACGATCCCAGGCTTGAACTGCCTGATAGCAGTAAAACCCTCCCTATTTTATTGCTTAAAAATTAGTAGCAATTGTTATAAAGCTTAATCATGAACTACTGAAAAAATATAACCAGCAGACAATCTGTTGAGGACAGAAAGTATAGCTTCTTGGACCTAATTTTCCACTTTCCTTGTGTGTTTTTATGGGTGCTAATAAAAGCACCTATTTGTTAACAGTATTAAAGTAGTACTTGATGTTTTAATAGTTTCAAGTTTGTACATTCTAGAATATAGAAATTATTCCTTCTAATTCAATTAACTACTGTTAATTTCCTTTTATATTGCTCAATTTTAGTATCTGGAAAACAAACAGCTGCTACTGAGTAATTACAGTAGTGTTCTGAAACAAATTAGTCATTAAGACCTGAATTGTGATTAAGAACCAATTGTGTAGCATGATTCAAAGCTAATAAAAGATTCATGGCAAAGGAAAAAAAACCTAGGATAAGAATAGTTGATCTAAATGTTATGTTGCCTGAATTTATTTTATTCTAAAAGCCTGTTATCACAAGTTGACAGATTGAGTAAGAACAAAAATCAGAAATAAATTGTACCTTTCTGGTCAAAGAGATATACTTCTCTGATATCAGAATTACACTTTTGGTCAACATGCAGTATGGTAATTTAACTTTTTTAATGCTGTTAGAACTTTTGTTTTATGAATCCTGCCATGTAGCTAGATGTTTTGAGTGCTTGAAATGTAGTCATACTGAAAAGATAATTTTATTATAGTGTAATAAATTTGCAGGCACAATTTCAAATTCATTCATTTCCAAGTCTTTATCTTTCCATTTCTTTCAAACAAACAGAATTCTTGAGTGACTGTTGCAATTATGGCTCCTGATGAAAAATTGTCAACTTTATTGGAAGAAAACAACCTGGACCACACTTACCAAAACTGCCCAGTTATTTGTATGTCCACTTCTAAAGAACTGTTCTGCTTGATCCTGAAAGATGGAGAAAATATTAGATGTTTTTCAGCAATAAGAAAGAAATGACCACTCATATTTTTGTTGTCTCCACAAAACAGTGTTCAGTGCATATGTTTAGCACACCTTAACAATGAAAAAACCTTACAAAAGCTTCAAAAGAGGTAGTTTTTCTTATTCCGTTTTGCACGTTTCATGCAAGCTAATTGCTCCAAATCTTTCCCTGAAACTTGCTAAATAACAAAGGAGAAAGAACTATTAGTCATTTTCAGCTCAGTTAAAACAAAAAGCCCACACATCTCTATTCCAAAGGACATTCCAAGAAGAAAATAAAATTATTTACTGACCTACAGTTTCCTCCTTAATGAGAAAAGGGGCTTGGATTAATTTCTGTTTTCATTGTTCCTCTCATCTTTTCAAAAGCAGGTAAGTGAATCTGCAATTTTAATCCATTTTAAATCCAAGGTGGTTACATTTATCTTCCAAAACCAGGAGCTATGACAACAACCACCTTCTCTATAACCTGTGTTATCCATAGTTCCCACCGTGCTTTGCAGAGAAGAGGGCCCTTTTTCTTTAACAGATAGCGGGACACAGAAAGGGACACAGAAAGGGACACAGAAAGGGGATAAGACTTCCCAGAGGTAAGAGAACGAGTCTGTCACAGGACAAGAATCCAGACTTGCTGATTCTTAATCAGACTCTTAACTCTGAGAGGTACGGGGCTGATGCCTGTGGTCCCACACAAAACATGCAGCAACAAAAAAAGCATGTGTTAAAATGTACGTAAAGCATACTGTATTTCAAGTAGCAAACAATTTGAAGTGTAATTAGTAATTCAAAGACTCTAAAAATATTTCTATTGGTTATTTTTTTGTCCTGTTTGTAATTAATTTCAAGTATAACAACTTGTTAATAAAGCAGAATTCAAATACAAACAACACTCCAGATGTAGTGTGGGCACTGTGCAAAAAGCATAATTGCTGAAATATGAAATGACTCCCACTTGAAAAAAAAATAGTAATAGCTCCTTCTGTGTGTAAAATGCCTCACACCTGCGAGAAGGGTACACGGCAACCAAGCCCCGGTGTGCCCGGGCAGCTCGACCGCCTGTGAAAGCGCCCAACACCGCACCCTGGTTTTTAACCGAAGAAACTCCATTCGCACGTAACTTAGCCAGCAAACGTCGGGAAAAGGAACATAAACCACCGACTACTGAAAGTTACATTGCATAGCCAAAGAGAAACCGCGTTTCAGAAACTTGCAAACGTATTAAAACACAGTTGGGGTTTTTTTAACTTTAAACAGTTTAAACAAGTTCCATGTGCCTGACAAGCCCCGTTGTTTCTGGGACGTACTGCATTACAGCTTATAACACTTAAATCCCCAAGGCCAGGTGGGCAGCCGCCAGCGGCCCCGCGCGTTACGCCCACGGGGCAGAGCGAGGCGAGGCGAGGCGGGGCCGGGCCGGGCCGGGCCAGGCCAGGGTCGGCCCGCCCGGGGAAGGCAGCGCGGCGCAGGGCACCGTCCGCGCCCCCGCTGGGGAGAGCCGCTCACAGACTGCGCCCACCGAAGCCAACACAACCCCTCCCAGAGCGCCTCGGGGCAGCTCCACCGGCGCGGCCCCCAGAGCGGCGGCGGGGCGCGCAGCCGAGGGGAGGCAGGCGCGGGCTCTGCCAGCGGAGGGGAGAAGATGAGGGGAACCAGCAGCATAGAGCCTGCGGCGCGGCCCAGCGCCGCCCGCCCTCTCCCCCGCCGGCCGCTCCCACCAGCCTTCGTACCTGGGCGCCGCTGGCGAGCACGGCGCCGCAGCACCCCAGGAGCAGGGCTGCGGCGGCGCAGACCCAGCAGACGGCGGGCACGGCGGCCGCCATCTTACCCCTCCTCCTCCGCAAGGCTCCGGCCGCCGCAACTGCCGGAAGGGGGGAAGCGGCCTCTGCGCATGCCTCGCGCCGCCGCCTCAGGGCGGGGAGCAGTGCTGTCGCCTGCCTTACCGCCGCTCTCTGCGCTGCGTTTAGTTCTCTCCCGGCGCTTGGAGGGAGGCTGTTCAGCAGGAGTAGTGCCCCTGCTCTGAGCCACGCCAGGCGCTTAGTCACCTGTCAGAGCTCCCTCGCCAGCCTCTGGAGAGCTTGCTCTAAATTCGATTTTTATAGAGCTGAGGCAGCAATGGTAGCAGATCTCACCATTGCTCGGAGCGTATGTGTTGTGGCTCAGTTGTGAGGTGTAACGCAGCCCTACCCTGACCTCGTCCATCCCTTGGACAGGCCCAACTGGTAGTAGAAAACACTGTAGCCTCACAGCTCACCTTTGGCTTGAGGGGCTCCTGGGGGTGTAACAATGGCCATTTCTCTCGGCCTTCTCCCAAAAATACACTCAAATCACTGGGCTTTGTTGAAGTTACCATGAGGGCAGGGCGGGGGGCGTGCTAAGCTGTGGGCCAAGGGCGGCCGCAGGCCCTGGTGGCTGCAGGGCAGAGCTGTCTTGGAGAGCAAAGGGGAGAGCTGGGGAAAGGGACCACCTTTGGTGGGGAGGAGAGGGGGATCTGAAAGTAGATCTTTTGTCAGGATGCCTTGCTATAGCCTTGCCTTTGGCACGTACATCCCTCAGAGCTGATGAATCATCAGATTTTTATTTCAATCTATTGAACCACTTGGTATGATTCTTTTATTTCCACTAACTCATCCTGTCAGTGCCTGTGTTCAATTGCCTGATGCCTTCCATTAGTGAAGATTCAGAATCTGCCCTGAACCATGGAAGCTATTTCCTGCTCCATGTACTTGTCATCAGTAATGACTTTCTCAGACAGAAGCACATTTCCATGTATTGATGTTGGAGTTTCAATAACATCACATTTGCTGTTTGAAAGCATCACTAGTTTCCTCGATAAAAATAATCACCTGTAATTAGATCACCTTTTCTTTTTGTGCCTAAAGCTAATGAACTTATTTCCTTTCGAAGACTATAGCCACCAGCTCCTGTTGTGCCTGAACATGTCTCCTGTGTGAGCCTTTTAAGAACCTACTGAGAAGTGCTATGCGTGTCTATGTCCCTTGGTGCCTGCTTGTAAGCTGCACCATTTATCTTCTTGCTCCAGAAAACTAAATGAATTTAAGACTAGGACCAAGCTTAAGCTTTTTCCTTGCCCTTTCAAATGCTTCCACTTAGGTCTCTGATCATTCTCAGATGTGTTCGGGTTGTGTCAGTAATTCTAAAGGATAGGCAGCTATCTTCCAGAGCATTTACTCATGCAGTTTTATAAACTGGTGAGTTGATTTCATGCGCTTTGACCTGGGTAGCTCCTCATTACCTTTCAGCTCCCACCTGTGAGCTCCCACAGATAACATGTGACAAATACAGAAGGTCTCAACTCTTTGACTGAACTTCTTTCTGTTAAGCTTAGTTCTTTGCTCTTTGCAGTTACTATGAATATTCATTCTTTGGTATCATGCATTTTGGTCAACAGCTTTCCCCATATAAATAATGTCATCAGCGGTATCCTGAACCAGGTCCTGGTTGTTTGTACTGAATGCATAAGTCCTGATGTTTGTACTGAATGAAAATTTAGGTCAAATGTTACCAAAAGGTAACTTCAGCTTACCGAAAAACATTCCTGACATGAGAAGCAATGAACACCTTTTCTGTGAATAAAACTTAAAAACATGCTATTCACTTAAAAACTCGTGAACATTCTGAAATTTGTATCACCGGTGATCTTAATTTTGTCATTCTCTGGAATACTTGACTTTGTAGTTTTAAAGTCACTGTGTATGATTTGCTACATAAGAAAAAAGGAAATGGGAAAAAACCACCAAAATTTCCACCAACAGTCAAAATAGTTTAAGTACACTTGTCCAGTCAATATTGCGGCTATCTCTCATGGGTTATATGTAGTTGGTTCTGCAATCTACAAGAAGGTTGAGCTGACTCTTGATGTAAAAGCATAGCTGGAAACTCATCAGTCTTGTGTCACATGCTGCCTGCTGCAGCGTGTGAGCAATGTTTGGATCAACTACCGTCACACTGCAGGTGTTAGTCTTTGATTTTAGGTGATCAGGTCATATTGCTGCCTTTCCATCCCAGGGCAGAGACAGCACTGAGTTAGGACAAACTCAGTTTCACAAGCTCCTTGGAATATTCCAAAAGAATGGCTATTATTCCCTTTGATTTATATGCTGCGTAATACAGCACACAGTTCACTTTTTTAGATCTGTCTGTGGTTTGCCTTCTGGATTCCCTTAGCCTGCTTGAGTGTATTTTGTAATGGATCTGTTTCTTCTTCTACTTCTGGCTTTTATTTCTTTACAGTCTCAGTCTTTCATGGGCTTTAGTACTCATCAGACACGCATGAGTGTGCCAGTGCTTCAGGCATTATTCCTGGAGGTGGTATCACTTCTTTTTTTTTCCCCAGTAAGATAGTACCAAAAGCTTTGCCTTCTTTTTTTTCATCTTTATTCCCTTAGGCAGCTCTCAATACAGACTTGGTGTTTGCTTCTGTGCCTGTACAGGAATTTTTTGTCTAGAAATTAAGCTCTATGCTGTCTGCTTCTGTTTCTTCGTTCTGCTTTGTTTTCATGCTAATCACGGTATTTTTCATGCTCTGAGTCTCTTTAGCTTGACCTTTGCCACAATGTTTCTTGTACCTCATGCTGAGTAATTGGAAAGGACACCAAATGTGTACCCCAGAATGTTTTGTAATTAAAACATCTGATTAAAAAGGTGCTGTAACTGCAGCTGGTATTCACATTGGTGCACATCTTGGTGCCCTTCCAGATTCTTTCCTCCTGCAGCAGGTTGCTCAGGCCCTAATCGTCTAATCTATACCCTCTAGAAATTGCCCTCTAAGAGCCATCTGTCAGTTTGCTCCTGTCCAGCATGCAGCAAACAAACCTAGCTTTCCTCTGAGGAGGGGCAGCAATCCCAAGTGTAACCCCATAAACTCCTAAGATGGAGATTTGTGCCTACTAGAGTTTACCTGACACTTTTTGACCACAACCTTTTTTTTTCTGTCCCAAAAATACCAGTTAAATACCTTTAATTTTGGTGGTATTAACCTTGATTATATTACCTATATGTATCATAGTGTATCTCTTCCTTCTTCTATACTCTTGATCCTCATTCTGTGTTTCTTTTCCTGTTTTTATCAGACTTGCACGTACTGCCTGATAATTTTCTACTGTAGAAGATAAAGAAATATATCTTTGGCTGTATTTATTATGCTTCCAAAAGAAAAATGAAAAGGAACTCTTGCAATGAAGTAAGTCAACAAGACTGATTCTTAAGGAATCATCAATAATAGCTCAACTGTATTATCTCACTTAAAAAATGCAGATTTATTACTTTCTTCATTTTGACTGTCAACACAAAAGATTAAAAAATTTGTACTGGCCAAAAAAGTCTACTACAGTTTGGTATCTAAGCTGATAAAATGGCTATCTTCAAATATGGAACCTGAATGAAACAACAGTAATCAAATTAATGATTGGTCTTATTCATTTGGGGTTTTTTCCATTTCTCTTAGTGAAAGACTAGCTTGACTACAGAATGTTTGTACTTTGAAAAGATTTACAATAGCAAAGTAATACTGATAAAAAATATGCAAAAAGAATATGGTGAGAGTAAGAGATACAGAAGGTCCAAAGGAAAATAACTTGAAAGAAGTATTGCTTCTAATATTATCGAGCTGAGACAATTGTACTGAACTGTGTTTATCAATAGATTCTTTTTGAACACTAGCTAAACACATTAGAACCTACACTTTTGTTCATCCATAGCATCAAGTTGCTTACCTCTACATTGGAATCAAACTAGACAATATTTTTTACTGTTATTTACAAAGTGAGATTACAGACATCATTTTTTACAGTGCCTTTTGAGGTCAGAATAGAACACAGGCAAAAACCTTGAAACCTACAATGAAATTCAGTTGACATTTGTTCTTAATGAATTAACCATCTACCTTGTCATCAGTTCTGTTCTGTCATTAATGATGCAAATATCATCAGGCATGGAGTTTCCATAATGAAGTGTGTAATAATCCAGTATTTCATCTTCAGAAGACGTGAGGTTACAAACCATTCCAACATCTTATCCTGTTGGTAAAATAAGTAAACTATGAGAAAACAAAATATGAAAAACCAGTGGCAGCTTGTTTACATAGTTTGTTAGGTATAATGGCAGTCATGAAATATGAATGCACATCACATTTGGTCTCTGCATCAATGTTTTTCTCAATAGAAAACAATGCTGAAAACTTTTGTCAAAACATTCTCATTTATTAAAATAACAAAATATGTGAAAAATAGACCAGTAAAAAAACACCTTTATCTTTTAAAATTACCCTCTCCATTGTATTTTACTATTAATATTTCAAAAGTGTTCATTCTCAGATAGAAAATCCATGGGCTTCTTAATTAGGAACAAGATAAGAATCTTAATTACATTGCCCTAAATAAAGCTAAGTTTATAACCATAGTTTTACTCTTGATTTCAAGCAGTGGATATAACACATGTCTTAGAATCATTAAGAAGTCATCATTCTTATTCCACTACTAGTTCTGACATCTCTATGATAAATCTGTCATGTGTCCCAAACACACCAAGCATCTGAATGTCTCAGGAAAGTCCTCCCTGTAGTGAATGAGCTGAAGTGGTCTCAGCTCTGCCGGTTAAATTAACTCAGGTAAAGGGCCATGTTGCTGATGGACTCATTTTAGCTCCCAAACCATTACTTAAAGCTATTGTGTATATTCTTAGACTACTCTGCAGCCTGCAATCTAAATATCCTTTTGTCTTCCAAGTGATTTTCTTCATTTGCAAGCAAGGGTTTTTTTAGTCCATTGAGGACTACTCATCAGCTAAATGACAAAGCAAACACAAAAGTGTTTTTGAAAATTAAAGGGTGAATGCACATCAGCTTTTACCTGAAAAAATATTAGATTTAATATTATGAAAATTGTATTAGAAATAAGATATACAGTGAGCACTGAGTCAACTTTAAAAAAGGTTACTCATACACCAAGTACAATAACGTTGATTAATATTAAATATTTGAACAGTGACTAAAACTGAATCCAGTAAATTGCCAGGAAAGGTTATGTAGATTACTGTGTGATGAGTACTCTTATTAGAACTGATTAGTGGAAGATGGTACTTGAGAAGCAAAATTTAACATAAATCCAAAAATAAGCCATTAAGAAATTTAAAGAAATATTCTCAACAGAAGGAATAAGTTAATTTTAAAAAATGTAAATATGCATGATTATTTTTGTTTTTCCAGGAGTTATGGGGTAGAGTAGATCAAAACAGCCCAAAAAATTTGTAGACAAAAGCTCACTAGTACTTTTTAGAGTAGCTGCTAGGCTGTGAACAAAAGTGACAGTGGATCAGCAAATCTTAATAATTTTCCTGACTACTCCAACTATGTAAAGCAGAGTGTTTGGATCCCTCTTTAGCTTCATTTAGCAGGATACTGTAAAACCTGCTACAAGCTCAGGTGGAAAGTACTCGTGCTGAAGTAAGCATGGAGTATCCTTCAACATACTATAAATTCTAAGTCCATGCTCTTTGAAAATTAAAAGTACCTATTTCTTTGAGCATATTTACTGGAAGCTGTTTCCAAGTAGAAATGCCAGAATGACTTCATAAATTGAGACCATAATGCTTGGGAGCCAGATTTTGCTATGATTTATAAAAATGCAATCTTGTTGAAATTTCCTTCTGTGCAGAAGGTCAGTAAAAGGCCTTTTCACCATTACAGTGCTGGCACTCAGTGCAAGGTGGAATTTTACTTAAAAAATTAAATGAGCTCCTACTAAGCAGAAAGTCTGGATGAAACCAAGTAGCACATTCAGCAAGAAAGTGAACTGGTGACTAGGCAATCCCTGAAATACTTGCTTTCTTAAAAGCCAAATTGTGTGGCCTAAGTTGATCAGGATATTGTGCAAACTGAAGAGAACTGCCCACACGAGAATGCATTCAGTTATGAAATCTATGGAAGTTTTTCTATATTGTTCCGCAACTCTCTCATGAATAAAAAAATCCAGCACTTCCTTTTTACCTGTCTTTATCTTTGTGTTAAGGAGTGTATCCTGATGAGGTTTTTCTAACTGAAAGGGACCATCAAGAAAAAGTCCTAGTGATAACAGGAATTTTCAATACATGAATATGTGCCTGTTGTTTCTATGTATCTGTCCTGTTCTATGACTTGAACTAATTGTTTTAGCTGCTAAATATATATTATATGAAAATGCAAAAGCTACATTTACTGCAGTTAATGACCTTTTACATTTTAAGATAGGCATTCAAATTTACATGTTCATTCGCGGTGATTGACTTTTATATGGAGAAAAGACACCAATCAGTCAATCAGTTTCAACTAATCAGTGCCTTAATGGATGCATTTGCAAAAGTATTATCTCAGCGAAAATCATCTTCCTGCACTTTAACTCTCTGATAGTTATCAAGGATTTCCTTAAACAAAACTTCTCTCATTATAACATCATGTAAATGCTGGAAAAAAAAAAAAGATTGCTAACAATACTTTGTTAAAGAACAACCGTTATGTGTGTGTACATTAAAGATTTAAAGCATCAGAGCCTGCTATGTGTCCCAATTTCAGAGACCATTCAGTGTGGTAATTTTGGCAGGCTTTTGCCTCACCACCCTGACCCAGCCCAAAGGCCTAAGTTCAGGGTCAGTGAAATGGCCAGACTCCCTACAGTTCAATGACCCAAACCCCCAAATAGCACAGCCTAAGTCAAACAGACCAGGGATTAATTGAATATATGCCTGTCTTGGATTCTAGAGATTATAAAGGTGACTTAAATCTGCATTTGTGGCATCCTCTCTTCATTTTTTAACAGATTATTAGCTTTCTGGGCTGGAGGATATGACCTTCTGACAATGGATTAATCAATGGGAAAAAAAAGAAAATATTTCCTTTTGGAACTCTCAAATCATTGAACCCAAGCTTTTAATAAAAGATCCAGGGTTTAAGCATGTCAAATACATATTATTTACTAAGGTCTCTTAGCTGCATGTTCATCTGAAATATATATCTCAAGAAAATTATATATATATATTTATCAGGTACAGAAATGTATGCTCCATTTGTGGACTGCAAGAATTCAAGATTGAAGTTTCACAAACAGTACCTTAAAAAGAACAAATTAAGATTATTCTTTTCAGAATAATGACATCAAAATCATGGTGTGAGGTCAAGGGTACCTAACTTCACTTGCTACTTAGCTTTGGAATAAAGATGATAATCATTTGACTTTGCTAATATAAAAATAATAAATGCTTTGCATCTGTACAGCACCTCTTACTGAAGGATCTCACAGCATTCAGTGTTAATTTCCTGTCATCTTGAAACCAGAAGACTTCAAACCCTATTCAAAAATTTTGGGTGTTGCTACTATATATTCATTTTTGCTCTTTCATCTTATTCTGTTTGCCTGGATATTTCCACAAGATAAGGAAAACAATTTCTTTTTTTTTTGGTTGTTATATATTATCATGTTATGAGAAGTATTTTTAATACAGATTTTCTTCCATGGATGGATTTTTATCACAAGATTCTAAAAGCGTACTTAAAATTACAGAGGCTGGACATATTTTGCCTGCCTTATGTCCTCATCTAGGAACCAGAACAGTATAAACCATCTTTTCCATTTCCTTCAGTAATTCTGTGTCTAGTTATGATGACCTAAAATTGCCATATTGGTTTTCAAATCCTTTTGTGAAATATATTCATCCATTAGGCTATGTATCTGCTCAGAATTCTAGAAACCAAATGTATTTTCTCACTCAGAGGAGATCTTCATAGGTTCATAAATGAAAAATTTGTTTTGGAAAGGGGGTATGTCTGTGTGTGTATTAGTAATATTGAATGGTAAAATCAGTCTTTTTCCCAGAAATTGCTCATAACGCTGTTTCCATAAAAGAAGTCAGCTAGGAAAGCTGTACAGTCTACCTCATCCTTCTCTTTTCCCTAGCCCAGAGGCTGAGGGAATAAAAAGTCTCAGCAGAAAGCCAGGAAAATGCAGTAGAATATCATTGTCAATCAACTTATATAGAACAATAAAATGTCAGCTACGCTACAGGGTATTTTTAAAAATTCTGTCCAAAACTGATGTGGAGGTGATTTAGCTGTATAATGTAGAGAAAGAAGTAATTTAAGAGATCTTTGAATATTCAAATCTTTTCCAAATAGTACCAACTCAGCTGTAAGCCAGCAGCAAAAGAAACAGTAAAGATTATAGCAAAATGCCTGAATCTGATCCATTTGTTATATAGAATATACCCACTACAGAAAAAAAAAAGAATTACTTGCTTGGTGTTATTGGTAATAAACTCATTTCTGATTTATCAGATACAAAGTATTCGAACACATGGTAAAGTTAGTAACATCTCAGTTTCTCACTGTCCCAGTGTACTCTGAGAGCTCTGAAAGACATTTTTAGGACTGCAAACTTCAAGACAGCCATACTTTCAAATTTTTTAATAAATCAGGACAAGGAACATATTAGTGATTCCAGTTTTATAAGATAACTTGAATAAAAGGAAAGAAAAGACACTGACGGGGATTGCTTCACAAACCCACTAAGATCCAGAATATACAAGGAAAAACATTTCAAGCAAGTGATCACTTTTTCAAATACACAAGAGTCAAAATAATAATAACATTTTTTTTCCTGAACATTTATGAATAAATAGGGAAGCTGCAGCCACAGAGTTTGTCACTTGTACAGCTGTGTCATTTTATAGTAAGCCATCTCTTGAGACAACAAGTTCATATAGGAGTAGAACTTTGTAAGAAGTTCTCCTGAAGACAGCTATCCTTAACAAGCTTCTCCCGAATCCTGCCTTGTGTCATGACTCCAACACCCAGCCAGGGTGTATTTGCTTTCCAGAACACAATTGCCTCATCTCTTAAGAGATATTAGTAAGACAGGGCCAAGGGTCCTGTTCAGCACTGTAGTTGAACAAATACTTAGTTTTATTGGAGAGCGTGACAGGACAAAAACTGTCTTGGTGATTCAAGAAGTGCTGATAATTATTAGTAATTTCAAATGTTAAGAACTGTTCAGTATCAGGCTCTATCCTGTATCAGGCTGAACTCTTTTCTTCCATTTAGCCAAAAGTTTTCAACCCATGCTTTGTTGAATCTGAGTTCAAGTTCAACCATCATATGACAGTTTCATCAACTGTTCTGTTATCCTTGCTAATAAGCCATCTGGCAGGGTGTCATCTACTGAAAACAGGTGTTTGATCCACTTCTCATTTATTATACTGTCAAGAAAGCATTCACTGAAGTTGGTGACTAAACTCAGGCAATGTTCTTGTACGTCAGCAGAAAGTCAGGATGAATTTCGAATTAACATTAAAACATTTCCATGGTTAAAACATTTCCCAATTTCTCTCATGTTTTCTTTGAACTCATCTCATTGTATCTTAAGATGCAATTTCTTTATCTTGTCCTTGTTCTATATTCTGATTTTTATCTAATTATTATGTAATATTTTACATAATATTGTATGCATATTTTAATCTCTATATATTGCATTCTATTCATTGCGATGCACGAACAAAAAGTTAAATGGATGAGTTCAAGAACCTTAGATTGTTGAAAAAGGACTTACCTCAATCAAAATTAAAATTCCCCCCACAAAAAAAGTTGTTCCTTACAATAGAATTCAGAGTTGCGAGCCAATACCTGCCTAAGTTATAGCCTTCCTGGGTTTAGAAAAGAGGGTTTGGACAGTCATTTCCCACTTTATTATGAAATATGAAAAACAAACAGAGCTTTAGCTCTAAAGAAATTAAGCTCTTTAACAAGGAAACAACAAACACCAGTGGCTGACCACATTTTGACAGCTACTGCTTTGTGGCAAATACTGAACACACACTGAATATGAAAATAGGTGACTTCAGTTTTTACCAGAACACTACGGTTATTGCCATGATCATGCTCAACAAGAGCACATGCCAACATTATTCCATTGTGAATCCTAATTATAAAAAAATTGCCATGTCATAAACCAAGATTTTTTTTCTTAACTTTTATTTTGTTCTTTGGCATACATATACAACCTGACCAAAATTAATACTACTTTTGTTTGACTACTGTGAAACAAAACTCTGTACTTGTAAATGTCCTATAGGCCCCTTCCTAGTCGAAAAAAGCCCAGTCGGGAATCCTTCTTGACTCTAGGTAAAAAAAAATTGTATCAAACTAACTTGCACCTTTTTCCCTATGACTTGACATCACAATGTGTTGTGCCACTGTAAAGATATAAGTATCAAAAACTGTTGAAGGTTTCTCAGTGTGAGCAGTCCTTGAAATCATGATATTACTCTTCTAAGCCCTTCATATAGGAAGTTGGTATTACTTTCAATTCATTTAGCTTTCTATTAAAAAAAAAATCAAGAGGCTTATCTTTTCAAGAGCTGTACTTTGTATCAAGGTCATTTTCAAGTAGGGAAGATTTTCACTGTATGATTGAATAACAGGTTATAGAAATAATGTCATAAGGCACTGGTCCATTATACCACTGAAATAAAACCCAAATGATAAGTAGCAGGGACTCATACTTTCTAACAATCTTATGCTCCATAGCATTCCCAGGACGATGTCCAATAGCTGTGCTTGAATTCCTTTCTGTTCTCCCCACCACCACCCGCAAGTCATTATTCAGTTCAAACCTATTTTATTAACTGAATTTTGCTGTGTTTCTTTGTGGGGTTTTTTCTACAGCTACCCAAATTTCCTTAGTTCATAAAAAGTAAACAAGATGAACTGAAATTGTTTTATTGTCAGTATCTATTTGGGGACAATTCATAGATTATAACCTTAAAATCTGTGGTTGGATCCTTAGGATGAAAAGGCAAGGAAATTAAGACTTTACTGGAAAAAAATAGCACAGCATTTCTAAGTCATTGAAAATTCAGTATCAAATTATTTGGAGTGTTTATCAATCAGTTACTGAAAAAGAGTAACTGAGGAAAACAAAATCCTCCCAAAAAGCAATTTCTATAACATTGGGGGTGGATTTCCATTTAAGTGACATAAAATAAAAGCAAAAAGCATCAAGAAGCTGTAATGGATCAGACTGAAAGTCTGTGTAAACCTCCAGTCTGTGTTCTTACCAATAGTGACCAGCTGTCTTAGGGACTGAGTTAAGAACAAGGAAAACCTCTAGAGGATCTCCTGCCTTCCCTCTCGCTGAAGCTTCAGGACTTCCTGAGGTGGGAACCTTGAATTTATTAAGTTACATAATGCCAGTACAATATCCTCATATTATCTAATTATTATGAGCCAGATCAAGGATAAGGACTTAAATAGAAAAATATGCATGATAATTGGGAATTATTTAAGAAATGCTAACGAAACAGCCAAAACACTAACAACCTATGACTGAAAAAAATGAAGACAGTACTGATTAAAAAGCAATTTGGCTTAAAAATAAAGATACATAAGAACAAGAAAAATGTCTGTAACAAATACGAGAAGCTGCAAGAAATATACGTGAGAGGTTTAAGAACTGTAAAAAAAATGAGAAGGGAAACAAAATGACATAAAACCCAACGGTCAGGCAGGTGGAACAGCATTTAAAAGTGCTGTCTTTCTGAATAGAAGAAAGAAAAGGATCTTAACAATATTATTGGAATATGCTTGCGTAGATATAACAAAAGCAATTGGAAGCCTTCACTAAGTATTTCTGTTCTGTATATAGATAAATAATCAGATGATGTAATTATACCATAGGATGATGATGAAACATTCTCCATTACAATTGTAGTCAGGTAATTTTTATAAATAGTAGCCACTAAAAACAACTGAGTAAATCTGCATATTTGGATTGCTTGTATGGGAGTTGTAAAACAGCTGGAAAGGACATTTTGGGCCTCTAAGAACCCTTGAAATATTTGCATTCTGGGAATATGTTAGACCAGTACTTTTAAAGGGTGATGGCATGGGGAATTATAGGCCTGTCCATCTAACATGGAACTTAGTCAAATACGGGAGTGATAAGAACATTGCGGAATATAGTTTATATGGAATTGAATGCATGTGAGTCAATGCCAGTTTTTGAAAAATAGATCTCCCCAGATCTATCCACAGATACTTGTTCAAGAAGGTTTGTTTTGGCTGATGAAGAAAAAAGTGCTCATCTGAAGGCATTTATTTATTGCTGCAGGATGTTTTGTTTAGGAAACCCGAATGAATCAAAATTAGTGCACATATATTTAATCACTAATTGACTGGTCTAAAAAGTGAAGTGTACATGGGAAATATTAAGTGAGTTTCTGGTTTGGTCCCATGGGAACTGCATTTTGGCCATGTGTTGTATAACAGTTTTATTGATTACCAAAAACCCAAAAGAAAATCACTGGTACCACTGGCAGATAAGAAAGACTAGGGCAGTGGTAACTCACAAAGGGGACAGCTCATTGGTACTGAGCAAGCTGATTTCTTGGTAAATTGGCTACAAGCAAATATATGAAGTTATACATCAAAAAATAAAGAGCAGGTGTTGATCCTAGAGTGGAGGAATCTATGTGAGAACATAGAGTGGAAAGCAGAGCTGCTGGGAGCCTGCCAGATAACCAGCTAAAGGTGAACCCCGTTGCAACACCAAGGCCAGTGCACAAATTCAGTCCATCAGTGAAAACAACAGAATGAGGACTGTGAGGATGTTACAGGCAGGCTGAATCACATCAGTACCTGGCACTGGTGTGACCATTTCTGGAACAGTGTGTCCTGTTCGATGCCTTCGCTGGAGATGCCTGTTGATAAATTGGAAAGAGTTCAGGGAAGGGTCACAAGAATGATTATACCATAATTGGAAAATAAAAGCTACAGCTATTTTATAGTTCATCAAAACAAAGTTTAAGGAGTGACTTGATCATAGCATTTTTTAAAATTTTTTGGTTTTTTTCTGAGCAGATTGGAATATGCATCCTCAGACTTTGAAGTGGCACAACCTTCTTTCTTCCCTCCCAGGTTTTATTCATCCTGGTGTCCACAAAAGTTACATAAAATGGCAGCTCTGGGACTCAGTGAAAATTAGATCCAGAGGTTAGATTTTTCTAGGTAGAATTTTCACTACCTTTCAATTAGTGATTTCATTCACTTAAGTAACCTGTTTAGGTATCAGTAGAAAAGAAAAAAAGGTTTAGCAAAGTGGAAAAGAAAGGGGAGGGAAAACAGCAGGTTTGAAAAAAACGTTAACAGCACTGTAGCAAAAGAGTTCAGAAACAGGTTTCTCATTAAAATGAAAAGATCGTTTTAGCAATCTCAGATTCATTTACACCACACTAGGCACAATACAGAGCTGCAAATAAGTTCTGCATTTACATTAAAATGCGTATTATTTCTGGATCAGAAGCATATAATTCAGCATATTCTATTAAAAAGGCTGCACATAATTGTTTTACTTAGAGAATCTACAAATTCAAACTGTCCACATCTTGCACCAGCCTGTATAAGCGCATCAATCCAAGGACATCAGTTCTGATTTAATAAAGACATGTAGCAGAACAGCAGCTTATGTGAAAAATGACAGCCACTAGTGCTTGAACAGGCACTAGACAAAAAACTAGACGACTCTCATAAAATACTGGGGATTCTGAAGTGATTTTTGAAAACATAGAACCTAATTAAGCTTTGACTGAAGGCTATGGGTGTTAGGTAATTGGTTTAACCAAGAAGAAGAGAAGGCCCAGAACAGCATATTCCAGCTGATCCCATACTAATTCCATCTTAGTTCAGCTTCATGTATTCACTGGAGGAGCCAACAAGAATGAGAATGGAATCAGCCCAATGGGATGGGATCCATAAGAAGTTTTCAAGATGAATTTCCAGAACTGTTATCACTTTGATAGCAAAATTTTATTCTTTCTACTGTAGCTTCTTCCCCTCCAGAAGAGGTAGGAAGAGGTAGAAGTATAACCAAAGTGATCCTTCAGCCTCACCTCAGTACCATGAAGAGCTGCCCGTACCGTCAGGAATGGGCAGTGCTCTGGAGTTCAAATCCGTGTTCCCATTTCTGTGAACTTTTTTTGCACCCTGTGTTGTTTTCTAAGGCAGTAAGACCACTTGATTTCCATCCACACTCTTGATCAGATACTGTTAAATGACAAACAGCTAACCTTCTAACAGCTGCCTTTACGTTACCTACATACCTGAAATGACAAATAACCCAGCTTTGTATTTAGTTAATATATTCTTAATCCTTTGCTGCCGATGTTCTTCAGAGCCTTTGAGAAGCATCCACCTGTGACCCTCTTTCAATATGGGGATTTTGCCAAAGGCAAACACATAACAAATTACTTCTAGAAGGAGGTACCATATTATTAGATCCAAAAATATCCTTTCCAGATACATTTCACACATTCAGTCTGACAGATTTCCTAAATGGCCATATTTTTTCTGAGGTGGTAATTTCTGCAACATAGAATTTGATTTTGTTCAACAAAAATCAGATTAGCTTGAAATCACTCTTTTTTTGAACAATAATTTAGATGTGCAGGATGATAATAGTTTTATGGCAGAACAGTCAGAATTTTTATTTTCTGTTAGCATTATCTAACTGAGCAAAATGCCTGGGAGCCTACAGTAAAAAACAAACATCTCAGACAAGACTTTACACAAAAATTTTTCACATTCCTGAGGAAGATGCCATGGAAAGTATGTGAAAAGAAATATTTTTCTCTATCAGTCCAGGACGTTGGATGAGATACTAACTTACCCATAAATGTTGAATATATAAAAATATATATGCTGAAAGCCTACAAATGGAATTTGTCTGAGACAAGGATAATACAGCTGAATTTTTTTGTATTAACTAAAAAAAAAAATTAAAACCACAAATGCCAAAAACACAGCTCTGTCTTCCTAAATAGAATGGCATCTTCCATTAGCCTTCCTTAGAAAGATCTTATTTTAAGAAAATATCTATTTAATTTAATTCAGTCTTCCTCTTGTCAAGCTTCATTTACGGTCTTTTAAAAGCAATTACAGCTCATATCTTTTGATTAGGACATTGGAGCCTACTCTATTTTTTACTCAATCAAAATTAAGATACTGTGCTTTTCAATGAATTTACATTTGGATGTATTAAAACCTTAGCAAGAGAAAGTAGGGTTAAAGCCACATCCAGAGTTCATGGGAGGATGAGACAGACTGCAGATGAATGCCGATCAAACTCTCCAGCAAAGACTAAGGTCTTCCTTAAACATACGAGAAGTGCCAAATCAGTGACTTTACTTCCAGTAAAGTTCCAGTTAAGAACTTCCAGTCCAACTTGTCAGAATAAGATCATGGGACTGCCCCTGGGGCAGCGTTCAGCAGTTCGAGGAATGCACAAGGACTGGAAGCCTCTCCAGGAGAAAGGAAAGTGTCTGCACAAAAAGCTGGAGACAGGGCAGAGGAAAAAGAGGGTGGTTTAACTACAGAAGCAGCAAAACAAGGAACATGGCTGCAGCTGAGAGGGAGAAACTTGTCAGACCGATATGGATCCACAAATCACACACGAGGGGGGGAGAAGCTTCTTAAAAGACTCCTGAGGAGACCTATCCTATGTCTGAAAATTACTAAGGTACGGAAAGCAGTTGCTCACTGTTGTTCATAAGCTTGCACTTATGTAACCCATTTCTGTTAGGGTGTGCATCAGTGAAACTACATGGATGTTGTGTTAGAAAAGATAATCAACAAAATTAAAATCTAATTGGAACACCAGACTTGATATAGGACAATCAGGCAACTGAAATATTCTACTCTGCCTTCCAGTATGCTACAGAATATCACAGAAGCTACCCCCTACTTAGCACTCCTTAGAGCACATCTAGAACAATGCGTCCTGTTTGGGGCTCCCCAGTAAAAGAGAAATGTTGATAAACTGGAGTGAGTTGAGTGGACAGCCACAAAGATGGTCGGGGATGAGAGCACTTGCCCTTGAGGAGAGGTTGAGGGAACTGGGCTTGTTCAGCCTGTGGCAGGCTTGCAGGGGACATAATAGCAGCTCTCCAGTGCTCGTGAGGAGGTTATCATGAAGATGGAGCCAGGCTCTTCCCAACAGTACAGTGGTGGGCAAGAGACAAATTGAGACAAGGGAGGTGCTAACCGAATAGAAGAAAACCCTTCTTCACCACGAGGCCAGCCAAGCACAGGTTGCCCAGAGAGGCTATGCAGTCTCCATCCTTGGAGGTTTTGCAAGGCAAGACTAGATAAAGCCCTGAGCAACCTGGTCTGACCTCAAGAGCTGCCCTTGCCCTGAGCAGGAGTTTGGGCCAGAGATGTCTTCAGGTCTCCTCCTGTGACCCGACGATCACAGATGCTCATGAGTGATCATAGTTCACGGCCTTTTACTAGCCCAAAGCGTATGAAATGCCTCGCTCTTCAAAGGGCCAAAAAACGATGCCAAGGGCAGAGACCGCAGTATACCGGCAAGCTTCCCCCACCTCTGCGCTACACCCGTGCACAGCCCCCCCACACTCGCTGCCACAGCCCTCCCAGCCTGCGGGCGCCTGAGGACGGCAAATGCAGCCGGTGCCTCCCGGGGAGCCGGGGTCCGATCTCTCCCGGGGCACCCTGCCCGCGGCTCACAGCCAGGCACAACCCCTCACCGCCTCCGCTCGGGTGCCTCACCGCAGGCACCCCCGAAACTTTCCCCGGCAGCCTGCGCACGCTCTTCCTCCCCGCCGGGGAAAAACGTGCTCTCGCTCCCTCCGTGCAGCGGGGACGGGGAGGCGGGCAGCCTGCCTCCCTCCTCCCCCCCGCCCCGGCTCGCCCGCCCGCGGAAGCCTCGCCGAGGCTCCCGCATTGCACCGCCGCGCCGTGCCGTGCGCGGGGCTCGGCGCTGCCCACCCCGTCCCCGGCCGGCGGTATGAGCGCCGGCGAGGCGAAGGAGTATCTGGCCCGCAGGGAGATCCCGCAGCTTTTCGAGGTAGGCGAGGCGGAGGGGGGGGGGGGAGCGTTTTCCGCCCCGTCGGGGGCAGCTCCGCGCCGGGACCCCGCGGCGGGCAGCGGGGTGGAAGGTGGCTGGAAGGACGGAGCCGCCAGAGGAGGCTGCGGCGCCCGGACCTTGCGCGGGGAGCCGCGCCGCGGAGGGCCGGCCCCCCCCCCGCGCCGGGGGGCGCTGCCGGGCGACCGCGACTCCCGGGGCCGCCCGGCAGCGCCCGCGGGCCGGGCTGGCGCTGGCGGCCGCGGAGCCGGCGGGGGGCGGCTGCCCGCTGCCCACCTGCCGTGAGCCTCCGCGGGCGCGCAGGCGGGCGGGCGGCCGCGCCCCTCCGCGGCGCTGCGGGCGGCCGCGTCTGCCCTGCTTCAGCCGCCGGGGGAGGCAGCGAACTTGCGTGTCCGCAGGGCGGAGGACCCCCGGGGCCGCTCTGCCGAGGAATTCCGGCGGGGCTACCTTTCAGGTTTTCTCCGGATTCTCATCGGTCTGGGAGAGAAAAACCCGCAACTGTTCAGTGAGGGTTTGTTTAGCTTCCTGCAAGTTACCTGCTGCTGCTGGTCGATAATTACTTCTCTGTGAAACGTGGATTGTTTTTTTTCCGAATCAGACATCCTGCCATCTATATAAAACACACACGCACACAGACACATATGTATTTTCCCTGGTCTGTTCTGAGGCTAGACATTTTATTATGTGTTTGAAAATTACAGGGCATAGACCACGCTGATGTTTTACTAACACATTTAGAATGTGAATGGTTTAACAAGAGATGCAAACAAAACTGTTTTTCTGTAGAGGCTCAAAGCTTGAGCTAGCAATTTTTAAAAAATGGTGCATATCTTCTGCAAAAATACATGGCTAGTTGCTGTGATCGGTTAAGCAGTCTAATAAGGGCATGGATCCATATAAATTATATCCTATTTTAGAAATACAAATGTGTGTAAATAACAATTATTGTATAAACGGTAGATAACAAATAACTGAGCAAGTCCCGAATTGGAGCTATTTATGTTTATTAGTAATATCAACTGTGACCCTCAAGTTTATTTGCGCAAAAATTAGGAAAAGCACAAAGGAACAGAAATCAGCCTGAAAGACGTTTATTGTTAAGAGAAGGTTGGATGCAGTTGTCTTGTGGAGAGGTGAGCTGATGACTTATGTATCACTTTGTCAAGGAAAATCAATTACCAAGCGTCAGAGGAGGGCCTGGCATTCCTTCTTCCACGCTCCCTGTAATGCCCATAGGTACGATGGGGGCAGAATTAATACTGTAGACAGGGGGTTACTAACGGCTAGGAATTTCTGGTCAATTAAATCTGGAAGCACCTATGAACGTTGGGTTTGGGGTTTTTTTCCAATACTGATCAAGATGATTGAGTATTTCTCGTGATTTTTAAAAATCTTTTTTTCATTATTTGTGTGAGGATTGACTCAAGGATATGGATAAGATACTTGTGGGTGCACTGGTCTTTAGCAAAAAGATACGTTTCAGTGATCTAATAGGCTACACACAATAGGTAGCTTCTGGGGCTATCTAGCTTGTGCGTTGCTCTGCGTATATCTGCCAGTGGTAGGTCTAAGAAAAATGTAGGGAACTTTTTTACTATTTTCAGTTTTTATTACAGTGCAGGCAGACATATACAAAGACATAACCACAAGCTTCCTATTCTGAATCATTTTTGTGATACAGGCAAACCAAAATCATACAATTTTTGCAGGCCTCACTGTCACGCATTGGCTTGAAATGGAGAGTCTGAATATACGAGGAATATGGGGTTTCTCTGTGCAAAGTAAAATTCAAAGTAAAAGTGCTTGGTTTTTCCTGGCACCTATCATTATAGAGTGTATTTCTGATCTTACGTTGCAGAGTCTGTTGAATGGATTAATGTGTTACAAACCTGATGACCCAATTGAATATTTGGAAAGCTGTTTGCAGAAAGTGAAAGAGCTTGGAGGGTCAGAAAAAGTGAAATGGGACACTTTTGTCAGCCCAGAAAAGAAGACCCTGCCTCCACTCAATGGAGGCCAATCCAGGAGGTCTTTTTTCAGGAATGGTAATGTATTAAGTATAAAAATGATTGTATTTCTTGTGCTGTGGGTGGTTTTACATCCACTACTGAATGATTTTACACTTACTTGTATAGCAGATCGTGCCTCATTCTGATTTTCCTTAGGCAAAGGACTCAAGGATTCTGTTTCCTTGTGTTTTGGCATTTGTTTTTCTCCTCCCATAACGGATGCTATGCAGGAGAGGAAATTGTGATCATTTTGCAGCCTATTGATGGATGTTTGCTGTGTAAATGTTTAACACATTAGCGGAGAGATTTCTCGTATCCTACCTAAAACATTTGCAAAGATAGCAGCAAAGTTGACTCAGTGCACTTGGTTTATATTTTTAGTCGGTCCTTATGGATGACGTACATAACAACTTCAATGCAGTTACACTAGGTTGTTTCTCTAGTTTATGTTGGAGCTATATGCTAATTTACTGAATACAATGTAAATGATAAACACTTAGAAAAAGGTGCGTCTCATAAAATCTGAGCAAATGTCATACCTGTAATTATATTATTTGTAATGTTAACAAAGAGTAATTAGCTCATCTTTCAGTTGCCATAGTTATTCTTCCTTGCCATCCAGCATTTCATTAAACTAATTAGCAAGAATACTATCTCTGTCTCTGTGTACAGCATGTATCGCCAAAAGTGTTCTGCTTAATAGTACAAGTTATCTGCACAATACAACCCTTTTCTTCTCAGAGGCCACTGCTGAACTCTGGGTACTATGGGCAGATTTTCACAGAAAAGCTGACGTGCTTGTGACGAAACACCAAAGAAACCTGACTCCTAGTGGTTCCAATTTAATAAATCAGCTAAATAGAGGCAAGGAATATTTAATACAGTAACAGCAAGCACATTGTAAAATTAGGAGATATTTATACTTTATGTTTATTTATTATACTTATTTAAATCTGTGTACTATTATACTTATTTAAATCTGTGTACACAATAGATCTTGAGTTTTCTGTGTGTTTCCACAGTTCCCAGTTTATCTTACTATTTTACAGTGATGCCCGATAATTCTAACTTCCCATACCGACGGTATGACCGACTCCCTCCAATCCAACAGTTTTCGATAGAAAGTGACACCGACCTCTCTGAAACTGCTGAGCTAATTGAGGAGTACGATGTATTTGATCCTGCAAGACCTCGACCAAAAATTATCCTTGTCATAGGTATGAAGGCAGAGTCATTTTGACAAGATTTTATCTTTGTTACTTTGCCTTTTTATTTGTACTGCAAATACATTGAATGCCTATATGTATTTAAATATAATTTTTCCATCTGCTGTAGCAAGTGGTGCAGCCCAATTAGAGTGTATCAGAAAGGGAAATTGTTAGTGCTGAGGATATAGCATCCCAACTGTAAGCCTTTTAGGGGTTACAGTGAGCACCTGTGGTGATGTTCTGTAGACTGGATGCCCATTAGCAGCTGGAGAGCTCATGGTTTGCTTATGGAGCACATCCACCAGTTTGATTTAATCTAAAATGAAACTGACTCATGCATTTTAAAACAGCTTCACCAAGTGAACCAAAGTGCTCTTCCAAGGCATGCTCCAGATCTGAACTAAAATATTATCATAGATGTAGTACTCAAAGCTGCTCACAAAAAGGATATTTTAAAATATTGGATAAGCCAGCTCAAAAAGGTGATAGGAAACTGTTGTCCTCTCTATTTAGAACCTTGGAAACTGATTGGTATGTCCAGCTGGAATGAGCGTACATAGTCACTAGTCCATTGCATTGATAAATTAATCCCTAGATCTATTTGGCGAATGAATCCTGTGCCATCTTCAGGGAGAGTGAGCGATCAGTTAGCAGTAGTTAATTGTGGTCTCTCCCCAAGTTCTCTCTTGTGTGCTGTTTAGTGTCCTTTCTAAGCAACTCGTACTTTCCAGCCTTAGACAAGCATACTGTTAATTAAGAAATAGCTGCATTTTAAGTCTAAAATGTTTTATTCTGTTTCTGAATTTAAGTTCTTTGAATTAGTTTCCTTGTCATCTGGGCTAGTTGTCTTTTGAAATTTTACTGCCAGGCCTAATTCTCTGATTCTCTGAACTGTTTAAATAGTTACAGCACAGGTGCCAGGTGATGGAGAATCACATTTTAGTCTATAAAGCCATATTCGTATTAAAGAGATATTGCTTCCATAAGAGAGACTAGTAGGTATTATAGTAAAAGAGAATAGAAATGTCTTCTCTGTATAATAGAGTGGGATGTCTAAGAACAGCATGTCCTCTAGGCTCTGCATCCAGCAGGTCTTGCAAATGTGGTATTGGAATATATTGAAAACACAAAACCAGGCATTTTTCTAGATATTTGTGGTATGCCAAAAGAATTGCTTAGGCGTTAGAATTTTCTTAATCTTTTGTTTTGGAATTACAAATCTCAAAATGCAAATCTCTCCATGCACCATTGAACTATAAAGCTTGCATTAGATGGAGAAATAACACATGCCTTTCATTCATCTTAATTAATTAGCTAGCCTTCCTTTTCATAAAGGAGAAAAACTGGCTCCTTTTCAGTGACCACAGAAGGCTCTTAATGTATTGAAATCCATGTGGCTCTATTGCAGTAGAGTGATGAATGAAGGTTTGATCTGGGTGAAGTAAGGAGAGATTGACTTTCAACTCTCTAAATGAGTGTAGGGGTGTTTGAAGTGAAATCCTTGAACACCAGCATATAGTGAACAGATCATAGATTTTACAGAGCTTTTCTTTTCCCCCATTTATATAGGGAACATTGTAAACATTCCGCAAAGGCTATTGCAGGTTTATTTTCCAACTGAGTTTCTCTGAATCTGTCTATTATAGTGTGATCTGATAGAAACACAATACTATATGTAGCTTAGCAGCTATTGTCCAGTTTTGTACAGTATCAAGAAAATTTCCCCCAAATTCAACTTTCTGTTGAGAAAGCACATAAAAACACACACTGGAAAGAATAAAAGAATAACTAATATACTGAATGAAAGAGAACATGAAAAAAAGTGTACTATTAATTTCAAGAGACAAATATTGTACACAAAAAATGTGTTGCATATTTTTCAGTTTGCATAAAATGCCAGCAAAAACTTCAGTTAAGCAAGCTATTTTTGTCTAACTAGTGATAACTAACCATACTGCCTAGCTCAGACGGTACTGGTCCCATTCATTGTTAGGGACTGAAATGAATAGAAGTTAAAGACCTGTCTTCTGCTTCGCATATTAGGTGAACTTTTCTTTAATAATGCATTAGCCCAAGATCTTTTTAATGCTTCCATAAAGGTTTTTACAACTGCTTTGCTTTATGAAATCTATCATCCTTATAATGAACCAGGTAGCTCCCAGGCAAAAGAGAACTTGCTTATAAAGGTGAGGGTTTTGTTCTTTTTCTGTGTTTGCAGAACAGTCTTCTGGTGAAATGTAAAGCTACAAAGCCGCAAAGTGAGTAGGTGACTGGATTTTAGAAAAATCAGGTGGAACCAGCCAGGATGGCACACATCTGAATCACTGGCAAATTACGTTTCTAAGGCATTATAACACTAGGAAACTAGATTGTGTTTAAAAATGTGCTTCCTAACATATTTTGACAAACACATTTTTGCTATTGATATAGCCTGAATAAAAAGATCTTAAAAAATGAATCACCCAGTGTGATTATTACCCCATAGTTCAGTATATTTTTAAACTGCACTTAATTAAAAATATTAGTTAATATTAAAAGAATACGTTTTCCTTTTATAATCAAAGTTTAAAGGATAGATCAAAGATAGTGCTGTCAGCAGTTGGCTGGCCCGTTGATTTGTTAAATCCAGTCCACAGCTAGATTTTAAAATCGTAAGTCTTTTCAGAAATCTTATTATTACATGAATTTATTTTGAATTTACAACAATATAAGCAAAATTGAAATTTTGAACTTCCATTGACAAAACTAGATTAAAATAACTGCTTTAGTAAAACTTTTTGGGCATACAAATCTTCACTTGAAACCAGTTAGCAAGCATAATTTTAGATGCAACAAACGTTCCCTAGTCTAGACATCTAAGAAATATGTAAAATAATCACGCTTTTCTTGAATAATGTATAATCTCAGAATAAGTGAAAAGAGTGAAAAACAAAAGTGATTTGGTTTTCCTTTCTTGTGAACAGTTTGTCAGTATGATTTATCAAAGAGTCAGGAATGGATACATAGTTCAATAAATTATAATGATTTTCCGTGGAAAGTAATTTTGTCCTATCACTTTTCTCTTATTTTATTACCTGAATGTTTCCCCTTGGAGTGTAAATGGATAATCCCAGCTTGCTATAAAGGGACATTTTTGGATTGAGAAAAACAAAATGTATGAGAAGTTTATGAACATTAAAGCAAATACTTTATTAGTTTTTTTCTGCTTGCAAATCTAAATTGAAAGAACAGAAGTGCTGAACTACACTTTTTTTTTTCCTGCTTCTCTTTAATGGCAAAGCAAAGCTCTCCCTAACAGGAGTGCAAAGTCTATCTACTTGGTTTCAAAAAGCTTTTTTCAGCTATTTTGTGGTTTTACGGAGACTGATGTTTTTTCAAGTAACAGTTCTGTTTTTCTGGCATCTTTTGTATCTCTGCTGGAATAGGGATACTATTTTCCTTGTTGTCGAATTTTCTAATTTTCTACATGTTACCTATGTATGTTTTGCATCTTTATTGTTTCTGGGGTGCAACACAGTCTGTTTCAAACTTGTCTTGAGTCTTCAGGGAAATAAACTGCATTTCCTTCTTGGAAGTTTTATATCTGCAGGAATTAAGCACAGCATTGGCTCCAGTATGTTTTATAAACCCTTTGCTCCGAAGCACAGTCACAACCTACCGCCCCTTTTTCCAGTAGTTAGGATTATTGCCAGTAAATAAAGCCACATAAATTCATAGCAATAAATGTTACACATATGTATAAACACACACATATATAAGATACATTATTTGTATGTTGTGCTCATTAGATTTCAATATGAGATTTCAAAATCAATAGATTTCAAGATTTCAATATTCAATAAGATTTCAATAGAGAGGGTTGCTTATGGAAGTCTTTACACAGAGTGAGTAGGCATTCCAGTAACGAGTCATAATCTTGTTCATTCGCCTGGCAAAATCTGCTCCATACAAATGGGCAGCAATCATCGAACAATTAGCTGCACTTCTTTGTGCTGTTGTTTTCATCTACGTAAGAAAAAAGACACTGGGAATCAGTTACTGCCAACCTACTATCATTCCAGATCACCAAGAGCCGGTAATAAACTGTAAACTACATGGAATTATATTTTTTGAACATTTGTATCAGGTACGTTTTTGATACAGGAATGAAACACAATGTAAGGTTTGGTGAAATGCATTTGTCATGGGGAAGGCTGAGCGTGCCATCAAAGGGAGCAGGGAGAGCCGAAGCAGAATTACTTTGTAGCCAGTTTAGTGGAGGAGGTGATTCCTAGTATATCAGATGCTTGCGTATCTACAAAAGGGAAACATACTTTATTCTAATGAAGAGGATAGCTAAACCGTCTATGAAAGAAGGAGTTCAAGCTGAAAAAACTAAGCCCATCTAGATCACCTAGAAGAACTGAAATGGAAGAATAGCTGTAAAACCTAACATAATCTGCCGAAAGAAGAGAGAAAGCATGTGCCTTTTTAGGAGAGAAACAGCAAGTGAACTGAATGAGGGAAAAATATTTTTCAGTTGTAACCTTACTGTACAGATGTAGTTTTTCTTTCATTTCTTTGCTTGTGTGTTTTATGAACATCTGTAGCTGTATTGACTAGTTGGATGTTACAGATAAAAGCTTATATTTGCATTTATCTTAACCTGGCTTGATTTAAGTATTATTTAAACTAATTGGATAATGATAAAGCCTTTTTTTTCCCAAGGGTATAACTAAACTGTGGGCAGGGTATGGGAACACCTTAACAATATGCAAGTTTCCCTGGGCATTCTCTTCAAATGGGACCTGATCTGAGTTGCAAAGGCCAGGTGGAGAGTTACCATCACAGCCTCAGGGCTACAGAAGAGTTCCTAGTGACTACTGGTGACACTGAAAGCTCTCTGACATGTAATATTGGGGCACAGGTTTGAACCGGGTTACACAGAGAGTGTCACAAGCATATATGAAGCAATATTGTAAAGCTTATCCTGCAGTCAAATCTGTATTAATGATATAAATGCCTAAAAGCTATTTATGGGAATAATACAGATAATATAAGAAAGAGTTATATGATTACTAACAAGAAGCTCGTTGTGTTCGTATTGACTTCAATTGCATTGCTGTATTTTTTAAAGTTCATAGAAAACGTATATTATATTTTTAATAAAACTTAATTCTTTGTCTGTTGAAATAAAATTCAATGTTCTCACACACAGTTCCCCAAAATATAGATACTTAGTGGTGGGAATTAATGTAAAAAGATTTGGTTTGGTTTTGCTTTCTTATGCTATTCAGTAACATACACTTTTCTATATATAAACATTCATTTTTATCAAAACAATTCCCTATTTCTACATACGGGATTCCAGTTTCTCTGTTCTTCACATCATAACGTGTCCTTTTAGCTCAGACATAGTCTGATTTTTTGTACGTGCATTCTTGCTTCTGCTGTCCAGCTGACCTTCACTTCAGCATTCCCTGCTATGTAATGTAGCTGTTTTCCGTGATTTTGATACCTATTCTGCCTGTGCTATATTGAAGGGTCTCTTTATTCTTCAAGATGTCCAGCAAGCTGAACCTAACAAATTGCTTCTCTATCAGATGCTTCAAGCATCAATACCAGAAGTATGCGTGGTTCAATAAAAGTCCTTGTACCAAATCACTATGGAAACATCTCAGCTGATTATTTAATATTTTTCTGTATTTTAAAATTAGAAAACCTCAGAGAGTCATGCAAGCATATTTAGGAGCAGATTTTATTAGTTCCATTTCATGACTAGTCCATTGATTTCATTGGCTTATTTAACCGAGTATGCTTCTTTCTGACATGAATATGCTTCAGACTATCTGGCTCTATCTTTGGATTCACAGAGTTCAAGAAGGGACCAGTTCATTTGTCTCTTCCTTGACTACAAATCAAGAAAAATTCCTTTCCAGGATCAGCTTTAGAATGAGGTCAAACATAAAAGAACATGTTTCTTTTTAATTCCCAAGTAGATTTGTATTCTTCTTTTTTTCCTTAATGTTACAAAGTTACCTTTATGATCGGGTAGGTGAGACCCATTTCTAAATGGCTGGTAACTAGTCATGCAACTGCAAGATTTGCTCTAATAATGGTTGGAAAATTGGTGCCGATAGCAAAGATTTCACATGTGATTGGGTACTTCAGATGAAAGGTTAATTTAATGTTTTGCTTATAATTACCAATAGGTGGCCCAGGAAGTGGTAAAGGAACACAGAGTCTGAAAATAGCAGAACGTTATGGATTTAACTACATATCAGTTGGTGAATTGTTAAGGAAGAAGATCCACAGCACAAGCAGCAACAGAAAATGGAGTCTAATTGCCAAAATAATTACCACTGGAGAACTGGCCCCTCAGGTACAGCGTATCCTGTGTTAATGTTTACTTTTGAAGGATTTGTACATGCTGCATTAATGTGCACCATCAAGAAAACCTCCTTTACAATATTAAATAAATAACTTCTTTTCTCTGTGAAAGGAAACAACAATAACTGAGATAAAGCAGAGATTAATGCAGATCCCTGATGAAGAGGGAATAGTGATTGATGGATTTCCCAGAGATGTTGCCCAGGCAATCTCCTTTGAGGACCAAGTAAGATTGTTTTTATTCTTAAAATAACTTACATATCTCTACGATAGTTAAGCTTCTTGAAATCATCAGTAAGATTCCAAGACAGACTAGATGTTATTTCTAACTGAGCATTGCTCTTTAAATCTTTGCAAGTACATAATTACAGGTTGACAAAAGGTTATTCTTTTGGTTTACATTATATTATGTCCTGTCTGAAGACAGAATATTTTGTAAAAAGACAATGTGATAATATAACCAATAATCCAAGCCTCTTGTCTCAGTAATGAAAATCCTCTCCAGATGAAGAAGAAAATAACATCAAATCTAACAATTAATACTTTTTGTATCTTAGTGATTTAGAAAGGGGGAAGACATATTTCCGTATCTATTTGTTCAATTTAATCTACATTAAGAGAAACATACTTAAATCAATGCATATCTTCATCATGCTTCTAATCTCAAGTTTATTACAGTGCATTGAAAAGACTGGAATAAAATAAGGGTTAAAACTGCCCATGTTTTGCAAGTTTTTGTAAACCAGAAATGATGCTCTTTTTTTAGAAATTTAGCTCATTTTGGTTATTCTAAACTACAATTCTACAGTTTAGTTAGCTAAAACTGTATTCCCAAGTTCTATTCACATGTTGTTTTCATGTGTATATTTTAAACTAATCTAAAAATACTTAAATTCAGTGGAAAAACAAACAGCTTATGTCATTTTCTGATCAAGCGCTGTTAACATAACAGTTGTGGTCACAAGTAAAGGTTGCAGTTTCAGTGCTGAATTTTTAGAGCGCCCTTCATGCAGAGCGTTTCAAAGTCCTTCACAATTGCTGGTGTACTACCATTTCTGTACTTTGAATTCTAAGTGGCATTGCCAAGACAGAAGTAACAAAAGAAAGCAGCTAATGAGGCATTTCATTAGTGTGCTTTTATAAGGTATTATTCTGGGCAAAATTTAGAAGACTGAATTGAGGAAATTAAAGGAAACAGACAAAATAGTTATTACAGAAAATAGCCAGTGACTGCCAGCTATATCTCCTTATAATTAACAAAAGAGAAGATTGACTATTTTATAAATGAAACAGCAGAAATTTTGGCTTAATGGTCATTTCCTTGCCTCATTTTTTTGTCCAGTGTATTGTGTGATAGTGTGACTTAAGTGCATTTCTTGGTGCTATAATTTTGTGCTGATGTTGTGTTTGATGAAAGAATGGGGGATGTGAAACTGGAAGAACTGGCAGGAGTTAATTTAAGTGCTTTGAGTTATCCTAGGGTCAGATTCTCCTTCTACAAAGGAAAACCAGTTAAACAACAGTTAAGCACCCATCATAGGGTCCATTAGTAATACCACTAAGAAGTGGAGTCCAGGAGGTAATAGAAAAAGCTCAGGCAATACCGTGGTGTAGAAGGGGAGAAAGATGAGACACTATGTTTCATATGTGTTTGAACCTTCCCTTTGCACCATTCTAATATGCTTTTATAGTATTTCCTCATTTAACTTGAAATATTCCCCTCTGCCAGCCTGGTTAGCTCTTGTTGACTATAGAAAACTATGTGGAAAAAAGACTGATAGAATGACAGATGATAGAAATCCCAGCTTTGGCTCCTTTTTAGTATGTGCTGTTGTTTCAAGGATGTTGTAGATTGGTCTCTTTTTTTTTTTTTTTAGAGAAAAGAGAGGATGGATTTAGTCATTTTAGAACTGACTATATTCTCAGAGAGTTCCTTCATTTTCAGTCTAATGGGATTTGCTAAATCATACTCCTCAAGGCCTGATTCTGCCTGAAAGACAGATGACTATCTCAGTCTCTAAAAAAATCCTGGAGCACTTCATATACAGCCACCTTTCAATCTTATCTGTTCTAAAATAAATATGGGAAAGGAAAGAAGGAATCATAGAGCTTTTATAGGAGCATAGGAAAGAAAATTTGGTCTGTTTAGGCTCCCCCTTTTCAACTTTCTTTGCAGCTGACCTCTTATATGAGCATATCTAAGGCCATGGAAGTAAATGTACAAAGGATGTTCGTATTTCAACATGCAACATCTGTTTAATCCAGTGGAATATGTTCAGTGTTTTATCTTGGCTTTATATTTTAAAGAAATAAAATATGGTTGTTGTTCCTTTAAAATTTCTGTTTACTAAGCCATAATGCTACATACATAAGTAGGAAGGTCTTGTGGTAAGGAAAGGGGACTATCAGCAGACATGGCACCCATCTTCCTTCACAGGATGAGGCTGACAGTAATCCATGGCGTATCAGGTTATTTACATTAAACGTGCTAACATTTTTAAGGCACTCGGAGATCCCTCAATGGGAAGTGCAATTGAGTTGTGGAGAATTCAGTAATTAACTGTTGTGATAATTTGTGCAGGTCTGCAATTAAAGATGCTATGGGTGTTTTCCACAGCTTAGAAATGTTATAGCTTTCTTGCTAGCAGTGTATAGAACAGCACAGAATTGTTCTCATGAGCTGAAAGTGACAAGATGAGAAATAATTAGTTGAAATTCCAGCAAAGAAAGTTTTGATGAAATAGTGAGACACTTTATAATTAGAAGATCTATTAAGCAATGGAACACTTTCTGAAGAAAATGGTGAAATCCCACAAAATGCAAATAGTTGAATCACATTATTCTGTAATACATATGCTTTATTCTTACCAAGACATCCCTTGTAGAACACTGAGATCTGTTGATAAAAAGTTCTGAATAAGAACTAATTCTTATTGTTATCATTAATTTTGTCATGGGTGAATACTTACTCTTATAGATGGTTCCTTTAAGACCATTACATGCTTATGTACCTGAAAACAGCAGCAAAGGTTGTATGACACAAGCCATTTTAAAGGTTACATTTAGGGCAACTGCCAAAAGATGCATGAAGTAGGAGTTACTGTTTATTTAACTGTTTCCCTCATTCATGATCCCTTCACAGCTGTTAATTGTTTTGATTACAAGGGTTCTAAAATGCAATTCTGTGCTTTCGAACAGTGACTTTACATTATTTGTTCCATAAAGCAGCTAGAACACTTTTGGGTTTTATGATGAAAATTAAAATAATGATGGTAGGTTTGTGTATTGGGTTTGCATGGCAAGGTTTTGGTAGTGGGGGGGCTACAGGGGTGGCTCCTGTGTGAAGCTGCTAGAAGCTTCCTCTATGTCTGATAGAGCCAATGCCAGCTGGTTCCAAGACGGACCCGCCACTGGCCAAGGCCAAGCCCATCAGTGATGGTGGTAGCGTCTCTGGGATATTTAAGAAGAGGGAAAAAAAAAACCTGCACAACTGCAGCTGGAGAGAGGAGTGAGAATATGTGACGGGAACAACTCTGCAGACACCAAGGTCAGTGAAGAAGGAGGGGGAGGAGGTGCTCCAGGCAACAGAGCAGATTCCCCTGCAGCCTGTGGTGAAGACCATGGTGAGGCAGGCTGTCCCCCTGCAGCCCGTGGAGGTTAATGGTGGAGCAGATCTCCACCTGCAGCCCGTGGAGGACCCCATGCCGGAGCAGATGAATGTGCCCAAAGGATGCTGTGACCCCATGGGAAGCCTGTGCTGGAGGCTCCTGGCAGGACCTGTGAACTGTGCAGAGAGGAGCCCACGCTGGAGCAGGTTTGCTGGCAGGACTTGAGAGCCCGTGGGGGACCCACGCTGGAGCAGTCTGTTCCTGAAGGACTGCACCCCATGGAAGGGGCCCACGCTGGAGCAGTTCGTGACGAACTGCAGCCCATGGGAAGGACTCACGTTGGAGAATTTCGTGGAGGACTGTCTCTGGTGGGAGGAACCCCATGCTGGAGCAGGGGAAGAGTGTGAGGAGTCCTCCCCTGAGGAGGAAGGAGCGGCAGAGACAACGTGTGATGAACTGACCGCAGCCCCCATTCCCCGTCCCCCTGCACTGCTGGGGAGGAGGAGGTAGAGAAATAGGGAGTGAAGTTAAGCCCAGGAAGAAGGGAGGGCTGGGGGGAAGGTGTTTTAAGGTTTAGTTTTTATTTCTCATTACCCTACTCTGATTTGATTGGCAATAAATTAAATTAATTTCCCCAAGTCGAGTCTGTTTTGCCCGTCGTGGTAACTGGTGAGTGATCTCCCTGTCCTTATCTTGACCCAGGAGCCTTTCATTATATTTTCTCTCCCCTGTCCAGCTGAGGAGGGGAGTGATAGAGCGGCTTTGGTGGGCACCTGGCGTCCAGCCAGGGTCAACCTACCATAGTTATGTATAAGTGTCAATAGAATATGCTGGCTTTCTCAGTTCTTTCAGCCATATAGGATATAGAGTAGATGCCAGTGGGAGGAATGAGCAGCAGGGACAAGGGTGACTGTTCATTTATCCTTCGTCATTTGAGTGTGTTGGGATGGGTATCTGTAATCCCATGGAAGCTTGAAATAAACAAAGCAGCATTCATTTTAAAAGTAGCATTTTTCACTGTACAGCCTTTCTCCTTTGCCCTTGTTTACGCAGACAGAAACAAACTCCAAGAATATATATAATAATACCAAAAATAAATTGTGGGCAGAGAATGTGAAGGACAAGTTATTAAACTGAATGGAAATAGAGATGAGTAATACAAGGTATTGAGGGAGTAGGTAAGGCTGGAACAGAGACCGAACAAATATGAGGAAAATAGGAGGTCTATAAACAAAACAGGCTACAAAAACCTAATGTCATTATAGGTCAAGAAACATGTCTGGTCTTTATTAATCATAAGAAGTCTATATTGTTTTGTTACCCATATGTTGTTCCTCGTTGTGAGGCACGATGCAGCGGGGTCAAGAAAGTATCTGGACCCAATGTCAAATAAAGGGCCAGGAAGTCAAGACTTGGACTAGATGTGAGCTGGCCACAGTGGTCAATGAAAGGTGGACCAGGAGGGATTCTGTACAGTTTTTAGCCTAAGCCTTTCTCCAGTAGTGCATGTTGTGGACAGCAGATGATGAACAACTGAAAGGCAAGGCACAAAGGGCATAAAATCTGTCTTGCTCCCAAGCACTAACACTATAGTTCCCTGAACGCTGTTTACCCAACCTTTTTGTATATATTGTTACATGGCTTTCACCAGTAAGAACTGTGCTGAGTTATTGTAAAGATAAACTAATTTATATTGGAAATGGTTCACCGTATTAGTAGAGGAAAAGGAAAAGGTCAGCTAAGGTGCCTGGTTTCTCTTGCAAGCGCATGTAAAATCTGTGCTGTGTTTGCAGACATCTTTAATGTAACAAATTATTTATGCTAAAATAATCCCTTCAGTTTTATGGCTCAGTAACATAGCTGTTACTGAGACTTGACACTATTTGAGGTTTCATAATCTCTTCATTTTGTGAAAAAATCAAATGGATACATATATGTCTGAACTCTAGTTACAATACACGTCCTGCATAATGTTCTAGTATAGAAATACACAATGATAATGAATTGTTGTTGAACTTTGCTTGTAATTGCTCTTGGTACTACCAGCACATTTTTTATCCCTTTGACTAATCCAGAAGCTGAACTTTTCTCTGGGAAAAAATGTTATTTTTAGGAAACGAGTCAAAGCAAACCAACTTATGCTAACATTCCCAAACATAGGTATAGCTAAAAGATGACTATTTCTTCCTTATTATGTTGCCAGACTCTTGTGGACAGTAAGTTCTCAAAGTGTTGCTAGGCAGAATTGTATTAAACCACATTGCATCTCAATGACTAAACTGCCTAAGATAAAGCAATGTAGCATTTGCAGCACTCACAGTATTTCTCTTTCTGCTTAGATCTAGAAACCAGAAGTAACAAACACTGCTTCCAAGCAATAACATCAATCTGGAATAAGTGGATTAAAAAGCACTTTACACACCTGAGGAATTTTATCTTTGAATTAAAGCTTGTTTCCCCTCTCTTTTCTTGAGTTTTGTTAATATCACTGTTCCTATCACCCATATATTTTGAGCAGGAAAGAAGCCTTTAAGATGCCATCAGTGATGTTTTCAGATTTTCAGCAGTGCTTGCCAACCAGCAGCAGCTCTGCCATTCTGGTCGCTTACTTACACCAGCGTCATTTCTTAATGGTCAGCTACTCATTGCAGACTCATTGCAGCCTGTGAGAACTCATAGCCATGAGCACTGCAGTTTTCTCTGAGTTTTGCTCAGTTTTCTCTGAACTTCTTAACTGAGTTGAAATAAGGCCTGTATTTTTCTCTTTGAGGACTGAATACATGACATATAACTTCTCTCATTGGAAGTCTTGGATTGTTGCCAAATCCTGACTCTCCCATTTCTTAATTCCAGAAAGCAGAGTCAATACTGCCAACACTTTTGATAAGGGTACTTTTAACAAAGCCCTGAAGTCATGTGACTATGAGCATCTCAGCTCTCACTTTAAAACAAAGTTTTAAGCCATCATGGTTGTGGAGAAAAAATTAAAACATGGATTTTAATGTCTTAAAAGCCGATAGAACTTCCAGTTTATATCTTTGCTTTAATTATATGATAATTTCTGGATTTTGATGATTTTGAAATCCTTCTGCGTAGTAGCGCAGGTTTAATATTTATTTAGACTTTCAGTTTGAGTCTAGGCATAAAGCTATCCTAAACCACAAATTTCTAAGGTATCCATGATCTGTGCTGAGTGCAAATAGTAGAAAGGTGTTTAGATTCCAAGCACACATTTGAAAATGCCAAGGAGAAAATGGTTTATTTACCATTAACCTGTCAGCTTGAAATTCAGCAAGTCACCTACAGTACCAGCATGCTCAAGCATGCTAAATATCTTCCTCTCCAGTAACACTGTAATGAAATGCCTCTGACTGGTGTATTGAACTCAAATGGCTTGCGAAGAAGAAACTGCAGTTTGACTTTCTGTGTAGTCTCCCACATGGCACTAAGCTTTTACCCTTCCCAGGAGAAACAATTTCTCACTTCAGTATTTTCCAGTTAATTTCAATTACTGCTTTGGTTTGGGGTTTTTTTTCCCCACTTTCAGTCATTCACGCATAACTTTCCTTCTGATTTCAGTAATTCCTTCACCAGCATTAACCCTGTTAGTTTCAATAGAGTGAGTGCAGATGAAGTTTGCTTAAAATATATTAATTGTAACTTTTGTTAATAGTGAAATGAAATGTGGAACAGGTATTAGAATTAATGAATATTCATTAATGAATATAATTTAATTCCTTGACAAAAGAGAAAAACTATTTTTGTAGAAATAATCTTAAAAATATTTTTGTGTTACATGGCCTAGGTGACAAGGCTATATTTGAAGAAGTAAAATCTTAATTTAAATAATAAACAGAGGCAGTAAATTTTATCTGATTCTTTATTTAAAAGGTCCTTAAGAATATTCATAAATGCACTAGACCTACAAAGAATAACTAGTTCATCTTGGCTGTGATTTGAGTTAACTCTTTAACTCCCAAATATATTCCTTATGAAAATTATTATGAGAATTTATTGTGCTAAAGTAGAACAAACTATTTAGATGGCACAATATAGGATGCTGGGAAAAAATGACTTGTCCTGTCACAGCCTCACAGGCTAAGGACAGCACTCCTATTCCTCCAAGTCCAATACTTAAACCTCCAAGCAGAAATGATGCCTGCAGTCCCCTCAAAGTTTAACATAGGTGGTTGTGGCCAACTGACCTGTGGCGGTCCAACTGCCAAGCTCATGCTCTGCAAAGAGCTTCTCATAGAAAACCTGCTCTGTCACTGGCCAAGAGTGTGGGCTCCAGAACAGCTAGTAAAATGAATGCAACCTTTCTGTGAATCCTCTTAAGGGAAAAGGATCTGTTCTTTGCAATAGGTTTTTGTTCTGGTAAAGGTATTTTTTCTGTATCATGGTCAATGTGTCTTCTTCATTTTATTGCCTCCTTAACTTCTACCTCCCTTCTCCTAAATCTCCACTTCATTGTTCCAGGCTAATAAGCCTCAGGTACAGTCCCCTACTGGATGGATGTACCCAGTCATCTGTATGAGGAGTGGGAGGGCTAGCACATCAGCAGTCTACATTGCTGTGGTTCCTCTCATTCATTCTCTTTGGCCCTGTGAGTTTTGTATTGCCACCTTAAAGCCAAGACTGAGCAGGAAGCCTGTGGAATAGTCTTATCAGTCTGTCTTCTTCCCTGGAAGCTAGAGCACTCTCCTGAGAAAGGCAAGCAGTGGTTCAGTTTTCTGCTGGGTAAGAGACCCTAGACCTCGGTTTCCTATTTTTCTGGGCAAGGGCTCTTCTCTGCTAGCCAAACTAGCCAAAGGAGAGCTTATCCATTGCTAGTCTTTAAGCCACAGGAGAGGACCTGGTGTTCTGAATTCAGAGTGGATGGAGGTGCCTGCTGAGCAGTTCTGAACCAGATGTCTGCTTAGACCTGCCTTTGCAGCATTAGCATTAGTGTTTACAGCTAGGGATTCCTATCGACTAGCTGCCCTACACAGGTGAAAATCTGAATCAGTTCTCCCTAAAGACACCTGCCTCTCTCAGTCAATTGTTAGGGGGCCTAATTACATAGTCTGGGCATTTTGTTGGAAGCTTATTCCTTGGGCAGTGTGAATACAGTTCAAAAGCAGTTACCAGAAAAAATTTTGTCAGCAAGATTCATTCTTTGACAACATGATTCATGATTTTGCTTTTCTAAAACAAGAAGAAACTATGCAAACAGTCTAGTAACCCAGCAGAGATGGAACTATAAAAAGCAAATCAGTAATTACAAGGGAGAACACCCATACAATGGACATAAACTAGCTTGCTAGTAACCTTTACCAATTAGAATAAAATGCACTGTTAAATTAATGACAATGGTTCATGAGCTGTCAGTTAAATTTTCTCAGGAGTATCTAGCAGAACATACCAAGAATTAAGAAACAGAGCATTTTCGTCTTTTGCCTAATGAGGAATAATGAGAGAGAGCATAATCATCTAATTTCTAGCAAACAACCACACTACTCTCACTAACAAGAGGAGATGTAGAAAATATCCCCAGAGAGAAGAGAGCATCTTTCCACTTACACTGCTTAACGTCAATAACACCACCAACTTGCATGGAATTACTCTCAATTTATTCCTTGTTCCAGTTTAGGTAGAAGATTCAGACCCAAAGAGAGTAGGATTTACTTACTAGTAAATACTATTCTAAAAAATGAGAGGATGTACCCACCAGTTTTATTCTGAGTTGATGCCATATGCTCTTTGTCTCATTTAAAATTCAGAAGGTTGTGAATAACCAGAAACCTGTCTGTTCCGATAGGCAAAGATTCTCCCTTCTGCTGAGTTCCAGTTAGTAAGTAGTCAAATTCACTTCCCTGAGCCCCACAGTCCTTCCTCACATGCATTTCTGGACATGAAGAAGACCCTCTGCCTTCAGCACAAGATGAGCGTTATGGGAAATCAGCATGCAGTAATCCAGTTCTGTCTGTGCTGGTTCTGTACGCCTTTTCTACAAGCTGAGTCTCAGATTAAAACTTATTCCCGAGTCATAAAACTCAACAATAGTTAGTTCTGAGTTAAAAAAATAGGTTTGTTTTAAAATGAGTCATAAAAAGACCTTTTTCTTTGTTAGAAAAAAGCAATTTGTACTCATATTTACGTAGGAGAACTAGATATGTTTCCAGAGAAGTAATCCCAGATGTCCATATGTTCACACTAGCCTGTTACGTTCCAACTTGAAGTATTTATAAGCATGTCTTGCAGGCAGGTGCAGTTCAGGTAAGTGGAAGCAAAGTGGTTCACAAAAACAGGAGTGAATTTGTGCTTCTAAAACCAAGCAGAAGCTTGTGTTTATTAAATGGTTTTCAGCTACTTCATGATGACAAAGATGTGTATTCTGCAGGTAAAAGATTAATTCATAGAGGCATCACATAGTCAGAATCTGCTTTGTATTCCTATCTCAAATGCGCTTGAATTACTTTTTTTTTTTCCACTTCAAAAAACGCTTTAGACAATAGTTCATTTGAAACTAGGCTTCTTGAACTAAGAATTTTAAACCATTGTTTTCATTGACGTTTTATTTCTGCGAGTGAAATGTATTTCAGATTACAAATGCCAGAGTCTCAGAAAAAATAGTTTTAGTTCCTGGGATTCTGATACTGTCTTTTGTATTGTTGCTGTTACTAATAAAAAAATTAAGAACACCACCACTACTCAGCTCCTGTAGAGAACTTTCCATTTTAAAAATAGGAAATAGTTAAAACCTAATGAATTAATTTTCCACAGTAATTACTGTGTTGTACCTCATTATTATCCTTATTTTACAACTAGAAAAAAAAATTAGGCCTAGGGCATGCTTTCCCATTTTCTTAAAAAGGAACTGGCCTGGGAAGCCAGTGCAGTTTGTGGGAATGCAGGTGTGCAGATGAGAACCTGCACACCTGATGGCGTCATGGTGGCTTTCAGATCCTTCCCTTGCTGTGGGGCTGCACTTAGCCACAGTTTCTTTAAAGAACTGAGATTGCCTGTGGAAAGCTGCACTCTCATGTTTGTGTGAAACAGAAGGAGACCTTCCCTTTGTCTCCTTCCTCTTTTTCCTTTAGGGCTAATAATTTCATGAGAGATCTATTTATTGTAAGTACTCTGTAAGGTTGATGCTATATGCGAAGTTATGTGATATGCAAAAGCTTAGGTCCTACACTTGAGGAGGTCTGGTATGACTTCACAGATCTGAGTACGTGGTAGATGCTAGTCTTGAAGATGTTTGGGAGTGAGCGTTGAAAGTGACGAGAAGGCCAGCTACAGCTTGGAGCATCTGAAGATTTCTTACCGTCTTTCTTCACTATTATTAGGATCCACAGAAATGGAAATACTAAATAAAACTACTAACTTGTATAAACTCCTTTTGTCCTTCACTTTACTAGATCCCTGATTTGCAGTTAGAATTTCTGAGTCCCTGTGTAATGTGTGTTAGGAAGCTCCAATCAGCCAGATATTCACACTGGGACTTGAGATGTCTCTGTGCTCAGTCTGCTGCAATGTTCATCAGCCATTCCCTTTCATGAGATAGTGTTTCATGACCTAAAAGGCTTCGAAATCTGTAGCATTTTTTTTTTCAGAATCTGTGTCATAATTTGGATTTCTTTACTACTGTATGCTCTTTAAATTCCCAACTTCTGATTCCTCATTATGCTTCTACTACTAATGAAGCAACCTTAATTTAACAGAGCTACTTTTAATAATGTCCATATTGCATGGAAGTCTAACACAGAAACTTACTTTCATAGTCTTTCATATGAATAATTATGTGCCTTAAAGCTATTATGTGGTAGTAAAATTAACTGTAATAATTAATGCATCCCATGAAAGGACAGAATAACTCTGTCAATTATGTATTTAAAATAGTCTGAAAAGGGGGGATAAAGTTACTCTGGTTTTGTTGACATTGAGGTACATATGTTAGAGGTAGGAGAGAGCTTCTCTCCCACTGGCAGTTATTTAACAAAAATAGGTTACAAGGTTAATTGTTTCAAAATCTAATAGATACTCATTAAAAATTACCAGAATTCATATTTTTGGAGTTTGGTTTGTAATTTGCGTTGTCATGTCTCCAGTCATCTACAATATGCATAAAAAAAAATTTGATTGTCTTTAAAACCCTATTTAGTTTTCTGTAATGGTAAAGAGGTCACCATCCTGCTTGCTAGTGCTGCTTATCAGACTGTCCTTTATTGTTTGATAATGGTTCTGCTTTTTAGCCACTTTCTACTTCCTCATCTCCATATCCTACTCTGTCAGTGATCTCCTTTGTAAAGGCTAATGACCATCACCCTAGTTTTGAAAAGTTGTATTTGTTTCTTTTGACTTCAGAAGAACTTTTTTGTGCTCAGGCTGCCAGGAGAAAAGGCAAGACTGTACTTCAGGTTGTATTCCCTCAAATGACAGAAACCCAGCGAGGCGGGATTTTGTTTTTTAAACTTGGTTATTAATTTTCCAGATTGTCCACCTGTGAAGTCTTGACTATTCAGTCTAGTATATGGTTGTCTTTAAGCAATTTAACATCCTTGGGTAGAGGGACCTAGATATAGAGAGTATTCAGAAGCATAATTGGTTTGTTCTGGCCCTCAATAGCAATGTATTAATAACAACTGTATAATGAACATAAAGATATAAATCACTTCCTTCTTTACACAGTAGTAGTTAGAATATATGTAGATGTTTTGGTGATACTTTTGTGTAGCTCAAATTTGACTATCAAATTTACATAGTATCAAGCTGAACAAAGACAAAATTATTCTCTAGATAGGAAACATCATGAGAAAAATGTCTATTTAGCATTCTTGAGCATCCACCATCATTTGTAATGTAACTAGATTATGTCATTTCTAGAGTAGTAAGCTTTTTTTTTACTGATATTAGTTAAAATTAAAGTATGAACTTTATTGTTCAGGTAAGTAAAGACAGCAGAAATAACTGTGCTTGTATGTGAGAACAAATAAACCCTTTCTAATCTGTAATCAGATAAAAACGTGCACAGTACAATAGGGTTTGTTTTTATCTCAAAGCCTCTTACATAGAATTCTAGTATGTTTTAAAAGGCAATGCTAAGCTAGTGAGAAAAAGATTTTTAGGTGAGTCTTTAAAGAGAGGTAGGTTTCTTTGTAACAACCAGGTAGAGGAAAGAACAAAATCAGATATTATGAATATGGTTAATATACACTTGAAGACTCATTTTTAAAATCCTGTGAATTCAGGTGTCTGAGCAACTTCTGTTTTTTCCACCACATGTACTAAACAGTGGTGACCTCTGAAGATTGACTATGAACATTTAGCAGCATTCCTAAGAAAGTGGGGCTATCATTGCTTTCGCCCCCCAAGCACCAGAGGTACCTCTTCTATAACTGTTTGATAGTATGAGTAACCAAAAGTTATGAAGAACACTGAAAGCCATAAAGGCAACTTGAATTTAACTGGGAAAGAGCTAAATTTCCAAAAAAATTTTTTCTCATTGCCGTGAAACTGTACTTCCTGCACTTTAGTGTGGGGATGGGTGTGAGATAAAACAGCGCTTTCCACACGGACCAAAAAGGATAGGAGAAATTAAAATCCTCTTAGCTGCCACACCCAACCTCTTGAAAAGTGCACTGAAGCTTGGGTGAGATTTAGAGAAACAGAGAAAGTGTTATAAGAAACTGTGGATCTTGGAACAGGTCTGTTTTCACCTGGTCCTAGGCATCAGTTAGCTTCATAGTGGCTGCTGGATTTTAAATACCACCTTACTTAAAGGCTTTTTAGATGGAAACCATACAGCCATTTTCCTGCAGAATATGAGACATTTATATTTTGCTCTTTTTAAAGATTTTAATTTTAGCTAGAGGAACCTTCTGGTAATGCAAATGACTGGTAGTCTAGAGAAGGTTTCTGGGGTTGAAATAAAAATTTTTCATTAAACTTTTTCCTTAACATTTCAGGTGAAACAAATTGACTAACCTTCACATCAGACAAACAAGCACCTCCTTAAGCCTATGAATTTCCCTTAAAGAACAACAACAGAAAATGAATTACTTCATCAAGTTCCAACTTACGCAAATGTAGCATATCTGAGCCTCACCTAATAATGGAATTGCTGAGTCCTGTAGTGCTGGATAGTCAGCTTAATCACAGACTTCTCGAATTGCTCTTTCCACAGATCTGTACCCCAGATTTGGTGGTGTTTCTGGCATGTTCCAGTCAAAGGCTGAAAGAAAGGTTACTGAAGCGTGCTGAACAACAAGGGAGACCTGATGATAACCTGAAAGCCACTCAAAGAAGACTAATGAATTTCAAGCAGAATGCCGTCCCATTGGTTAAATATTTCCAGGAGAAAGGGCTAATCATCACAGTAAGTCCTTTAGTATATACCTCTGAAAACTTAATTGTTGTTGTGGTTATACTTGGCTTCTTAGACCTTTTGCTTTAAGATAGGCTAGGTGAGTCAAATTACGTTTTAGGTATACACCACGGTTACTGAAAGCAAACTTTCAGTTTGCTGTGAGAGTATTTTCTGCAAAATGCAGTAACACAGAGCAAAACTCACATGCATGTAGATGACATGGTAAGCACCATGTCAATTCTTTGCTGCAGCCATAAATTGCTTCACCAACTAGTTGCAAATCCTTTGCTCAGAAATTATTTGCATGAAAGAAGACCTTGCTTTGAGACACTGGTTGCTATTCCAGTGCCAGCAATTTCATCCCTTGAAAATAGTCATGTACTTTTTGAATGGTTGTCTTAAGAGGAGAGGAAAGCAGAAAAAAATTACATTATAACAGAAAGCATATCTTGAGTGGGATTAAATCAATACAGGTTCTTCAAGGAACAAATATATCTGGCTCTTGACTGACTCCAGTAAATAAAAAGTCCTTAGGTTATCTTATCATGGGTTAAATATGCTTTATTACGTGGTCTCCTACAAGCTTTAACATTTCAGATAAAAATTTTGATGACAAGAAAATTGCAATGTATATAGACCACTTGGATATCAGTAAGAATACTGATTTCCACAAGATTTGGGGTAAGAGAAAATATCTCTAAACACAGAACATACCAAAAACTGCACTCATCATTAAAGCCAGAAGTACTTTGTGGAAGTAGGGCTAGCAAGTACTGCTGAAGTATTTAAGTGCTTAATGATGACGAATTCAATGAGCAGTTGACAACGGTTGAATTATTGACATGTTCTAAATTATGGACTGTGTCTGGTTATAATAGTGCACAGAACTTGGTACCACATATGGTACCATGAGAGCACAGATAGTCTATTTTGTTTCTTTTGATAGCCTAAACAACCTAGGTAGTTCACATTGGTATGTTCTCCTCACGGCAGATATGACTAATTCCACATGCTGGTCAAATTCATGAAGGGCCAAAGCATCCTTAATTGCAAAGTCATCTAATGATGTTGGTAGCCTTAATAATACACTTCAACATCTTTCTGAATTTCAAAATGAAAATCCCAGGAAATTATTACATTGTTTTCTCCAGAGAGTATCTTTTCTCTTTGAGGATTTTGATTAACTCTGTTTGGAAGGATGAGAGGACTGGTATTCTTGGAAGTTGTTCATTATCGAGCAAGTGTGTATTTTGTGACATTTCTACAGCCTTTACAAGTGCTCCTCCTACAGAAAGCATACTTAGCTCTTCAGGGAGGATGTGCCTTTGTAGATAAAGCATGTGGGGAATCTCGATAGAATTCCTTTTGTGTAATGAGACCTGTGAAACAGAGCATGTTTTTCCTGTTGAGGTTTTGTCTTCTACTTTTCAGCTCTGTTTCTTGAGAGCTCTAAAGATAATTTAAATTGCAATGTTCACCTTAGATATCTCTTTTCTTTTTGAAGAAAGCAGTTGTTTGTGATGGGTATGGAAATGGTAACATGGGATGTGAACTTTATATTACTGTCCACTACAGGACAAGGAAACAGCATATGCAGAAAATACTGGCTTGGCAACATGTCAAAAAAGACTTTAATATGAAAAAAATCTGTAAGATTTGAATTTACTCCTTAGCTATACGGTATCTACATTTCATAGACATCTAGAAATTACTCTAGATTTACATCGGTGTAGAAGTGAAGAGAATTAGACTTTGGAAGGGAGACTCTGTTGTTCACCTGTCATTAGAGCTGCTACAGTGCAGTTGCGTTTCTCTTGTTGCAAAAACAGGGTGCATTAGTAATGCCAAGCCCTGAGAGTTAGATGCATGAGTAATTTCATGGCCAGTGAATAAAGGGATCCCTTTCTGTAGATCATAAAAAATATATATGGCAGACCTCATTGCCATAGAATTTCATTGCATACAGAAGCTACATTTTGCACTTGCCTAAGGCAACTAAGTTAGTGGGGGATAAATGAGAAAAAAGATTATCTGGGAAAGGAGTAATAAAAAGAGATTAAGCATGCATACTCCAGAGCAAGTATGCAACTGAAAATTTCTATAAAAGGGCATTTTTTTAAAACCACATGACTGTGAAACAGAGGAAACATATGCTAAGTCCACATAGGAAACTACATACTACTAGAGCAAGTTGTAAATTTTAAAACAGTGTTTCTAAAAAATGGTTATTTTGTCACCATTTGTTCTTTTCTTAGTGCTCAAATTTATAGATCAGATTATCTATAGAGTTTTGACATTCTTCTGACAATGTAATTTCTTTTCATATGTTCATTTTGTTGGAAATTCATTTGTCCAATGGGAAATCTAAGTATGTTTCTGCCAACTTCCTGTTCTATTCCTTTAAGCAAACATCAGTGGAGATACCAGATGTTTTCTTACTCCAAATAGCTTTGATCCCATTGTCTTCTTCACTGGTGAACTTGAGCTTTCTTTCGGTTTTGAAAAAAACCCCACCAAATCATATAATTTTTCAGAGCCTTCCATCAGTGGAAAAGATAGAGTTTTCTTAGAAAGCTGTAGGATACAAGAACCATTGCAGTCTTCATCACCACCTTCTCCTGGTGGAACCCTTGTATCTTCAACTTGCCTTTACAAGCATGTATCTGTGTAATACGCATGTAATATTAACACTTCTACATACATTTGATGCGCTTGTGCATGCTATTTCCCTACAGAAGACGGAAGCAAGCAAGAAAATCGCATTTATCCTGCTGATTATAAAGTTCAACCTGGAAAGCACTGAAATATGTGGATGAGAGCAGTGTAAGAACTAGAACAGCATAAAATAGAATTACACTAGCCTAATTCCTAGAGGAGTGAATCCTTGAGGTAAGGTCAGGCAAGGTCAACGTTGACCAGGAGGAAAAAAGATTTACATTTTTCTTAAATCCCTACCTGCACCTTGTCACTGCTATTCAAAGCTCTAAATCTCAGACATTTCTTCTACCCAGCATCACGATTCTACTCAGGGAAAAGAAAGGAACCATTTGTCTTATGGAAAGTTATAATTTTAGAACCACAACTCAAATTTTAAACACCTACTTAAATATGTTGTTCTTCATCAATAAACAGACCAAAAGAGAAAAGAAAAATTCACTGAAATCTAACTAAATATGATTAATGAACAGACATTTGATATAATTATAGCCTATTGTTAGACACTGTATGAGCAAGAAAATAAAAATCTAAATTCACAAAGAATATTAATTTTCCTGCTCCAACAAGTTATTCCATACTGGTTTTAACATATTTTAGTTAACAGAATTACAAACCATGTTCTTCATTTGAGATCTTATTGGTTAGGTTGCTTAGGTGTAATTCTTTCCCTTCATCTTCCCCCCCGATCTTTGATAATTTTATACAATCTGTAGCTTATACTTGTTTGCTGCTCTGTATGCCTTATGTTTTCAGTCTGCATGGTATCCCTGCTCTCAGAGTCTGATCCTGGAAAGAAGTGAAGGCCCAACTACAGTACTTCTAAGAAACAGGAAGATATAACTCTGTCCTTTCTGAAAAACTCCTTCTTTGGAATAATGAAGTTGGAATATCCAAAATTTTGTATTGTTGTTCAAATTAAACAGATCTGTAAACTTCATTATAATTAAGAAAGAGAAGTAAAAATCTGATATTTTCATGAACACACAGTCTGTGTTTAAAATTCTTTTTAGCAATCTGTCAGTAGGTCTAACAAATCAAAACCTGACTTTACTTAAGTCAAATTTGATTTCAGAAAGTATCAAGACAATAGTGATAGATATCACAATATTGGACATGGAATATATAAATAGATGCATATGATGGCATTTATTGTATCAGTAACTTTTTAAAAATCTTAGAACATTATATATTGTTTATCTAGACAATAACTAAGCCACAAATTGGGGGGGGGAAGATATTAGTTAGATTAAATTATAAAAGGGAGAAAATCTAAATGCCTAGATGATCTGCAAGTACTCTAATGTTTAGCAGAGGACTTCAGTTCTGAACACAGTTTAATCTGTTCCTGTATCCTTCCTGCCATCTAGCAAATATTAGAATATTATTATATTTGGTCTCAGGTGCTGACATGACAATTGGTATGTGTACACAGCCATGTCCGAGAAACCAAGGCTACTATTGAGGTATGGTCATGAGTAGAGAACTTTAAAATAAAAGGGTTTATGTATGCAAACTTCTAGACAGTGCTTGCTGTTCAGTTAAAAATACTTAGGTGGTTCATATCATTCACCTATGAGAATCATTGTTAGGTACTTCATTATTTTGGCTACAGTACTCCTAGAGATACAGTATGGTATCATTTCAGTTACTAACACTGATTTATAAGGGTTTCCCTCTTTTTTTTTTAATTAGATAATCATGAAAAACTAAGGCAAAGAAAGAGAAAAACCCTAATCCCTATGTAGCTAATGTGCTTTAATGCTTTTAATGTGGTTGCTGTCCTGAGAGAGAACTAGCTTGCTCTGAAAAAATGTGCTGTGAGTTACAAATAATAAAAAGGTAATCCTTCTCCCTACCTCCACCCCTGGCACCCCAGCCTAGATAAACTGTGTTTCAGGAGAAAACTGGTTTGTGCTAGCTGAAGTTCTAGTCCAGCACATCTTTGTTGTCTGGTAAGAACTTACTGTTAAAGGAGATTACTATTAAAAGAGTTCCTTAAGAATCAGCCAGAAAATTCAACTGAAAACTGTTTTATTGTTTTGTTAATTTCAAAATACATTTCTCTTCTGGACATTATATTGATGTTTCATCATTATTAGACCTGCTGCTATGAACTACCTAACCCTTAAGAACTGTCGGATAAAGCTCAAGAAAATCACCTTCACTGACCTTTGAATAAATTACTACGATGTAAAATTATTCTAACTAGGAAACTTTTTCATTTACATCCCATCAGATGTAATTCAGCCTACTGCAGGGAAGTTTAAAGAACACACCAATACAGCATGGTAGACCATAATGAACAAACGGTTGTAGCACTTGTATCATAATGTCCCTAATTCTAAGTCATAAACAAAATCTCCCACAGAAAGCAGCCTCTTTGCCTACAAGAAATGGGGTTTTTTTCTGCTCAAGTTACTTGGTTAAGTTGTTCCCAGTCATAGGGAGGAGCTATATGCTGGAGAGAAAGGAATGAGAATTCAGAGGATAGTGGATGGTGCCCACACAGTGAAAAATACCAGAGTTGTACTTTTTTTACTGCTAATTCACTGAAGAAAATGCAAGAAAAAATTATGACTACTTATTTTTATAAAGTGAAGCCATTGGTAGCAATCAGCCATACTCAGTAAAGTAAAAATTTTGACGATGCTATGGTTATTGCTGTTATGTTTTTATCAGAGGAAAAAATTATTAGAGGTGGGGAGGGCAAGATAACATGCAGGAGTTGTATCTCCAGATAATCTGTATTTCAGAAACTAGTTATTTGTATCAAACCGAACTAATTGTGGGAAGATGGTAGGATAGAGGAGAAGTTGGGTAGAAAGGAAAAGGCAATTAAACTTCAAGTCTCTACTCTGCCGTGTTCAGAAGGATTTTAAATCTCTGCTATTCACGACCCAGTAATACCCATCACCCAGCTATTGGTTATTTTGAAAAGGGTCTCTCAATCTCCACTTTATGTGGACTCTAATCTGGTATAGATATTGGTATAGTCATTGGAGAGGAGATCATTGGGTTACAGAAATCTTTCAGTCACAGTTATTAAAGCTGTTCTCAGAGAGCTTAGTTGTTCTTTGTAGAACATATCCGTTGGTCTAGACAGAAAAAAAATTTACAGAGCTCATCGTTATAGCAGTGGAAGTTTCTTTTACTAGAGACAGGATTAGGCCCAGTCTGCCTTATTTATAATAATTCTATGTAAGCAGAGTGCTTCAGTGTCAACCTCGTTATGTTAATAAGTCTGTGTGTGTTTAAAAAAAAAAAAAAATAAGACTGGCTTTAGTGAGACAAAAATGCTAAACATTAAAAGAAGGCTCTGGCCCTCATTTAAACAGCCAGGACAGGACAGCATCCTGTGGCATAAAATGCTGATTTCACTGATACCTTCATTGTCTCACTTGTCCTTTTAGGGAACTTACCATGCCTATGCAAAACATTAAAATGACATTCAGATTAGTCAGAGAAGTAAAGAGAATGCAGAAAAAGCAGCTGAAGCTGGAAATGGATTTTGAGCACAAATTTAGAAGTTAAATAGTTACGGGTGAGGGAAATAGCTTATATAGCTGTCTGCTCTTGTTAGCATCAAACAAGCCTAATGGCTGTCAACTGTCACAGAAAAATTCCCCACGGAACTGTGTTATATACATTTTTGTCTTGATTTGGTTAAAAAAGGCATTTTGCTATAGCATTGAACACGGACATGAACTTTAGCTACAGGCTGTGACTTGCCAATACCCTGATGAAAATATCAGTTATAATAAATTTCTAAAGTTCCTGTGCTATCATATAGCTGTCCCACTTGAGGTTTTAGTTTGGGCTTTTTATTTATTTATTCATTTATTTAGCTGTGAATGCTGATTCCAAAGGACTTCAATTACTCGTTCCTCCTTTAATTCCGGGCTCCTCCATGGAGAAATGTGGGTCCTGCAGTCCTTTCAGCAACTCTCAAGGTCAATCCAGATCTTATGGATAGCGAACTGTTACGAAAGTCATGATCTGAACCTCCACCCTACTTCCGGGTCCTGATGGCAGGCACCTCTCCCAAACCAGAATCCAGCTCCAAGAATCTTCTCCTCAGTGGAGGAACATGCATCTGGTTTGACAGAATGCAGAATGACTAGCTGCTCTTGTTTTTATGGTGGTGATACTTGCTCTCATCCATGCAGTTTTGCATTAAACGATCCTTAAAAAGAAAATTTAAAAAATCCCACACCCCCTTCCCTGAAGTAATGCTAGGAATAGAGACTGTTAGCCACCACCTCCCCCATGTGCTCTCACTTCTCTGCTGCAGGCTCAGGATCTCATTTACATACCATCTGATGCCTTGGATCTTGCATTTTTGGCTGCAAAGTGATACAGACTTGGCAGGAATGGTTTCACTCAAACCTGCCCTCGTCTGTATCTGAGCATAGCCTTTCTCCCCACAAGTCATAGATGTGGGTTTGAACTTGCTTTGCTTTGTAGAGGATACTGAACTGCGATTTCCCATTGATTGGCCCAGTGCCACCAATATATTTTCAAATGCCTCTCAGTTGTTTTAAAAATACAGCAGTCATGAGCACAGTCTTGTAGGAATGTTAGATGTGCTTTTAACATGACTGTCTCTGGCTACACTGGCTCTTCAGGGTACTTCTGGTTTCTTGGCCATGACCAAGAGGAACCCAGATAGCTTTGAATGTCAGCTGGAGCAAAACTTCAGTGTTTTAGGAACTTTTCAAATCAAACAAGGAAGGTAGGCAGCTATTTGTGGGAACCTCAAGACCAGAGGTTTTGTTTGAGATTCAGGAGTCTTCCTCTGTTTTGCTGCATGGTTCCTAAATCTTTATCTGGCTCCATGAATGTATATGCTTATATAATCATGAAAAAAAATTCTATACAGGGAAAATGAGATGTGAGATGGGAAATAATTACTATCACTTTTTCATTTTTTGGTGATTCAAAGCAGAGAAAGGTAAGTTGAAGCCTAGAATAAGTAACCAGATCTCTGCAGACACAGAAAGTCAGCTAGCTGTCATTGCATATTAAGGGTCTCTGTGTCTCTCCTATGTTTGATCTCTCTTTTGCAGAAAAAATGGGGTATGAGAAAGAACCTGGAACTGTTTCCTGTGGAACTGCTGAACTAGAGAAAGTTTATGCATGCTGTCATCAGTGCTAGGTTTTACACTGTGTCTCAACAGTATTTATGTGTTACCGCTTTGTGAGATATTTTGAAGAAAATACAAAAGAAGGCATAAAAATGAAATTTATGTAGAAATGTGTCTAAGCAAACTGTTTGTAAGTATATGCACATTTTATATGGGAAAGATAGATGAGTAATTTGTGCGTATGTGGAAGCATGTGCACCATATATACTTTCCAAGCTTCAAAATATTTTCAGCCTCTGATTATATGATTTATGTCAACAAGTTAAGTATATCAGAAATACTAATGTCTGCCAGAGAATGACCAAGCTTGGAAACTTGCCATCTGTGTATACATGCAAGCATGCAAAGAAACCTTGAGGGTGGAAATTCTTTGCTGAGGTGAACAGTATTGGTGCAACACTATATTCTTTTTTAACTTTGAAGCATAATGATTTAAATAAATACCAACTTTCTGAATTCTGCCCTGCACCCTGTACCCCCAGTAGTTTGCATGAAGTAGGCTTTGAAAAAAGACATAAACTTTGACAAGTCCGGCTATAGAATTAGCCATTGATGAGTGCATGAGCCAAGCTGATTTAGGAACTCTAGAAAGAGAGAGGGAATGCTTTTTCTGACAGCCGCACTATCCCAGATTTATCCATTTCTGGCACTGTGAAAGCTGATACATGTTTAAAATTAACAGAGGTTTTTTTCCAGATCTGAAGCTAAAGCTGAGATAAGTAATTAAGCCAAGTTATCATGCAGAGAAATGAACTGTAAGAGATATTTAAAATAACATGCCCTACATATTCTTCAAGTTACTTTAAACAGTTCATCTTAAGGTAATTAAGCTGTGTGCTTTGGGTGAATACTAGCTTCTAATTTCCTTCTTGTAGTTAAAGTGAGGCTTAAAGAAGATTAATTTTTCTTATTAGGAGGAAACTTATATTAAGAAACCAGCTTGGAAAAAATACCTCATCTCTGGGAAGTCCTTTTGTATTGAATCAGGAATACTTGGCATCCATGAGCCAACTTTCCTATCCTAAACCACACCTGATCTTGTGAACATCCACCAGAACCACCAAAACTGCATTTCAGCCATGCTTTGCTGTAACTGCTAAAATACCACTTTCTTACCAAAAGTTCCATTAGTGATTTCCAGCTCTAATTACCGCTGGTGGATCTTTCCTGTGAAAATTTTATAGTCAGTGACTTCCTGATTTTATGGCGAAACCATTTTGCTGCCATTTGATGGAAAAATTTTGGATATCAACTCATGCAGGTTGCTACATCGGTAGAATCAGGATGGTCTTTCAGCTCTCACTCTCACAATCCTATTAAAATGCTACTACATCTGGCGGCTCGTGCCCTACAATTCCAGTATTTAACATCCTTATTTCCTGGATCTTAAGTTGGTATCATCAGCTATTGTTAAATGTTTCTATTTCCTTATGCACATGGCAACTGAATGTTTGTTTTGATATCAACCATACACAGCTTTGATTCAAACAGGTGAAATGAGACTGAGTGGACTGGCCTCTGGTCATGCAATCTAGTATCATCCTGTAATTATTCAAGCATTTGCTCCTGTTGCTCCTTTTCTGTAGATGTACTGCGTGAAAGAGGGGAGACATAAAAGATTACACTTTCCTATTTTTCAGTGCATCATAAAGATAAATTTATCCACGTTTGTGAACGCTCAGGTATTGTAATGATGGAAGCCATTTAAGTGTCAAAATGAAAAGATGCTCAGACTGTCAGCAGAAAGTCTGGTGCAGTTAATCTTCTGGACGTGTTCTGGCATTTTTCTCTAGCGTTCTGGAGTCTTATTTCAGCATTTAGGCTCAACAAGACAGGGTTAGATGCAGCTACAGTGTTGGTGGAGAACTGAGAAAGCTGAAGAGCTACTCATCCGTTGTGTGACTCAGGGAACACACCACAATAAACAGTACTAAAGTGAGAACTATAGCTTTCCCCTAGTACATCTTCCCCTTCACAGAATATCCTTTTGAATGTTTCTGATTGATAGCTCTTTGGAAGATTTTTTTTTCCTAATACAACTAGAGAATATCTACCCAAGAGTGCTTTGAAGAACTGTATGAAATACTTCAGAATTAGGAAACACCGCTATTGTGTTAACTCAGCACTTCACTGAAGTAATATATCTTTGCTTCTTAAATTCACTGAATCTTACACATTGGGTAGCTGCTAGTACGGCTATTTTGTTCCTTGTAACTGTCGCACATCATTTAGTGTTAGCACAAACATCTCTGCACAGTGTTGCTTCGTATCGTATAGACATAACCTAAAATTCTTGGCAAAGACTCTCTCGTGAATCCTCTTCAGTTTGTCTTTGCTATAACTAAGCATGTTTCTTTTATCCTCTTGCACAATTATCATCCTTCCTACTCCCAGGGTTAACATTGGTACCTTTCCGTCTGATACAGGACTGCAGTTTGTTTCATTAATGGCAAGTGAATATAACTATCTGTTCACTTTGTTGTCACCATATCACGCTCTGCAATTCAGTAGTCTACTTAAATAAAAAAATGGGAAAAGAAGCCTCACAAGACATGGCTATAACACTGCAATCACAATTATCATTGTAATTTTCTGTGAAGGAAGAACTGTTGTCTCCATTCTCAATGGTTAATCTCTTTTTATGCCAACAAAATGGTCATTCATGCCAGTCACGGTATAGCAGATAGAGGACTTAAGGTGTAAAATATGGCATCTTTTCACTGTAACTTGCTATGATCAGTTATTTATATATCTAGGATTGTTCATATATATGTTACCCCTTGATCCATTTTGTTAAAAATATAATTGCTAAAATTACGTTGGTTTTAGGCAAATCTTAACATTTTTTCATTATGTCCTCCACTGGATTTCTCCTCCCAACTTTAACCAGAATGTCAAATTGAAGCTACACATTCATGTTTTCAATACCAGTACTTCAAAATTCTCTGCTCTGTCTAGCATGTCAGGTCTTGTCTTTTCTTGCATTCTACCATCCATTGTGTTTTGGTAATAATATAGTTTTTGTAATGCCGAGATCATCTCCCTCTCCTACCACTGCAAGATGCCAATTAGGCAATTTAAAAATACACTTTTCACTAGTTTCCTACTGTGTCCTGCCTTCTGTGCTTTTTTGGTCTGCTCTACGGAAAAGAACAGACTTCTGTATAAATGCAGAGTCCTTACTAAAAGGGAACCTAGAATGTGGGCAATACAGTTTTTAGTCAAGTTGCTTATTAAATTTATCAGTCCTTAATACACTGAAAAAAAAAATCCAGTAATGCTCTTTTGTATGTGCACCTTACTGCAGGAATTTCACTATATAGATTCTACATAATATAGATTCATAGAAACCCAAGGCAGCTCATTTCTGTTTCTTTTACAAGAACATTATCTCTGCTGTCCTTCAGGCTACGTATGTCACCTCAGTCTGCTGTAATGGCCATTAAAGGTTTTGTGGGTACTTTAGCTTTCATCTCTGACCCTGTTCATAGGGTGCAAGACACAAATGAGCTCAATTCCAGTACTGTGAACAGAGGCTTTTCTTCATTTATGCAGTTCATGTTCTCTCATATCTCTTGAACTTTAGAAAGAGGGTCAGGAGCCACGTGAATTCTGAAATGAGTTTGGTTTTAAGAACTATTCATTATATCCTTGAACTACAGCCAGGAGACCACTCCTCAGAAAAATCACTAAATTTAGTAGGGTGAGAGTAATACAGAATAAGTTAAACATATCTGGATATTCTCTCATAGGCTAGGTTAGGACTTGGTAACAGAAACCACGTCAGTGTTTCTTGGAAAGATGTCTCTACTAAAATCCTTAGCTTAACAACCAGTTATGTTAGAGAGGACTTTCAACAGAATTTATTTGATAGCTTCTTGTTAAGGCTGCACAACAATTTGTTATAACCCCATTCTGATAACATACCTTGTAAACGTTAATTATTCTTTAAATTAAAGGCTACAGTTGCTCTTTTTACATTGAACAAAGTTGAAACAAAATTGCAAAATTCCTTTTTTCCCCATGAATTGCACAACATTGTGAACTTTGCTGATTTAAAAAAAAAAAAAGCTCAGAAAAAAGATTTACTGGAAAATGACTGACATTTGAGGCATGAAACAAGACCTAAATCTAACCTTTTTCGAGTGCACTATTTGGCTTGAGGATGAAAAAGGACAAATAAAAAAGTCTTAAGCAGGGATAGAAGCTTGCAATAATTTATTTGCTGGAGTAAAGATGGGACATAAGTACATAGAGAGAGTCACTCTTTACCTCAGTGACTATTGATGTATTTACAAAAGTTGTACAGCTCTGAGAGAAGGATATGTAGGAAACCTTTTGCAAATTAAATCACAGGCAAGTACCCAGGATCTTCATTACATGAGGTAAGAGAGTGTTGAGTTCACATCAGGGAATCAGTTAAAAATTAGCTGGTGTGCAAAATCAATTGCTTGCAGAGCCAGCATATATAAATGGGCTCTCTATAGACTATCGCTTTCCACACTGGAGGAAGGAGGAGGTCAACAACATCCTAAGACCCAATGGAGGGCTTTTAATGTAAATGGGATCTAGTTCGTTCATTGTAAGCTGGTCCACATGAACTTTTGTTTGATGGGGTATTTGTATTTAGCCAGTTCCCCTACTCCCTTGGCATAATTTTAATACAGAGTAAGCTTTACAAATAATTAGGATCTGCCTCTAAATTATTTTTCTTCTTTTACAGTATAGACTACCCTCAAAACTAATAGAATCAAATAAGAGATTACAGTTCTCTGGAAGTTTGGACAGTGACTTCCAAAAGTTTCTGGGAGCTAGAGCACTATAGTCCAAGCTAAAGGAAATTTTCCATTCCTCCTTAGCAGTAATGACTGTATGGAATGCAGTCATTGTTTCAACTTAAGATTTTGAAAAGTAGTTTTAAGAACTAGCATATCTGAACTGTCTTGAAAACTCTGCAAATCTTGTCTTTGTTCTATAAATTGTCACACGTCCACTGTTAGAGTGAGTCTGAGTACTGATACTTCCTGCTTAACATTTATCATGCCCATTGGAGAAAACTGTGTCCCCTAGAATGAAAAAAATTATTTACCTTTGATATAATACTTCCTAAGAGTTAGAAGATCTAATAAGATTTATGATATGCAAAAGGAGAGAACTGGAACTGTATTAATGATTATTAATTAGGATATGCTTGGTGAGACCCACCAACTGAATTTGACTATCTGCACAGTGCAATGACATATACTGTATTACTTAAAAATGAGACAGGTAGCCAAAGAATGCCAGAAAACTGAGTTAACGTAACAGGTTCAGGCTTAAGATCATCTGAAATTATTTTTTGTTTAAAAAGATTTTTACTGTCAGATTATCCAAGTCATCTTATTCAGAATTAAAACAAAAAAGTTATAGAACGAGAAAGGAATATTTAAAATACTTTGTTTTCTATCTCACTACAGCTTAAACCACGTGAAAGGAGAATGGGAACCTAAAATCCCCCCTAATCCCTTTCGTAAGCAAAAAAATTGGGATGCATTCACATTGTCTTTTTTTCCACTTTAAGTAGTTTCACTGCAAAGGTAAAGAAATCTTCATTTTCTTGAATGTCTTTTGTTTAATTAGAATCTTAAACAGAAAAAAATGCAGTAAAAGGTATCTTTAAGCCTAGTATCAAATGAATTGAAACTAAACATCACAAAACTTAACAATAAACTTGTTCTACCCTTATAAATTGCATCTTAACTCTTCCTTCATTTACTGAATATATTAAAAATAGACTAAATTGCTTATACCCATTCACATTGCTACTTTTCAGAGTATCTCGACCAATGTGAACTATAGATAATTTTAGAATTTGTCATATATATCTCATTTCTTATGTTTTTGTGTCTTAGAAGCATGCGAGAATACCTATTTACACTTTGAGTTGCTTTTAACAGTGTTTCCATAAGCTTATACTGAAGTAATTTTCAATTGCTAACATAAACATGCATTAATTCTTAGTCATAATTGTATAGCTGTTCCTTAACTGTTTAGAAGCAGAAAATACAATCAAATCAATGTTTTCTCGTAAAGCCTATCCTGAATCCCAACCAAACCTGTTTTCCAGGGTCCATAAGTGTGTCAGAGCCTATGCCATTCACTCTGTCTGGGTAACACGAATGATTATAATAATAAATTTATCAATAGTAGAATTTTAATAATAAAAGAAAGGCAAACATAAATCAAACATTCATTACATTAAGGTAAATAAAAAACAATGGATAATTGGTAAATGTTCTAAATAGCTATTATTTCTAGTCACCATTTGAGTTCTAGTCAGTACTACACCACTAGTAAAGGTTGAACATACACTTTGAGCTGACTTATATTACAAAAGCGACACTTTGAAAACACTTAATTTTGTAATTTGCTGCCCATGTTTTGCCAGAATCCCAGTAGAAATTAATATCACTGTACAGCTATAAGACTGAGATTATTCTGCTAAAATAATCAAGGGTTGAAACAGTCAGAAAAAAACCCATGCTAGCACTAGGCAGCAAATGGACAGGTACTTATTTGTATGCCATTTCGCAAGATGACATTGAAAACAACCGTAGTGGGAGAAACACCATGATGTAGCCTCATCCAACAGAAAAATATAGCAATGGTGAAGGACCTGCAACAATGGAGAATACTAGCCAGAAGCTACTTTAATACAGAGAAAACCCCCAGTTTCTGAAATACTTACTGTTTAGTAAAGTGTAAAGTAGTGGATTCTGCTTTAGTATATCAAAAGTTCTAATTTTTTGTGTAAATTGAAGCAATGGTCAGTTATAGAAGTTTTTATAGATAATGTATAAATACTCATTTATAATGAGTATATAACAGTATAAATACTGTTTGGCTTGCTTTTGCAATAAATTATTGATAGCTCAACAATGTATTAATACTATGGTATTAGACCCTAAGTGTTAGAGTTTCAGGTACTCCGTAATTCACTTAGCTCAAACAAACAGGTAGTGGCCAGCCAAAGGTAAAGTTATGAAATTATATTAAAAGAAAGATTGTGGAGGCTTCATTTTGATCTTTCTTGGGTTTTTTTTTTTTCATCTTTCTCCTGCAACACACACTATTGTTGCATTACATGCATTTCTTGACAACATCCCTATCCCTTCTCAGACTTCATTTCCGTAGTCAGGGTGAGCTGCTCTAGTCAGGGTCAGTGAGCTGAGTTTTCTGATTTGTACGTTTTATTTCCTTGATCAATATAGTGGCCATTTTCTGTACTACTTGTTGACAACACATCCCTTGGACATTTCTCATGCTTTTTTAATAAATCTATTATATTATTTAGTGCTTCCCTAAAATTATCCTTCATTTAATAGCCTCTGGGTAGAAATATTGTCAAAAGCTTTTGAAAAGTTAAATAAATTATGTCAATCAGTTCCACTTCATCCACTTTTTTGTTATGATATTTAAAAAATGCTTTCAGCCTACATAATCACATGGGATTTTGTCCTACATTTGTTTCCCAAAAATACATGCTAGATGCAAGAATGTCATATTCTGTGATGACTAAAGCAATAGTTTCTGTCAGTATCTCCTTAGCTTGCCAGCTTTCATTTATAAATCAAATAGTCTCCTTTGTGCTCTGAAACAACATGCTCCAATAATTTAGACAGCTAAACAGAACTTTCTGGTACAGAAATCAAAATAGCAGTGCACTCACTTCTTGCTGCAGGAAACAAATTCATGTCCTTCCTGAGGCAGCACAATTGGAAATTGGTTTTATGAGCCCATCCTGAACTCAAACTGACATTTGCTGAATATTATTGTAAGTTTGGTATGAGTCATGCTTCTAGAGATAAATAATTTATTTCATCGAAATTTAGCACTCTTCAGCTCCAGATGACCAAGGGAGGGCTTATAATCAAGGAATTTATTTAAATTATTTAAATACACAGGATTATTTAAATTATTTATTTAAATAAACAGGAACTGTGTATTTAAGGAACTTATTTAAATACACAGGAACTGTTTAGCTGGGACGTAAAATTTATTTTTGTCTTCCAAGGAAAATAGAAAAGCTAATAGTTTTCAAATGTTCTAGTTCTTATAGTCTGAAATTCCATTTCAAATAACTACAACTATTGCAGATGAAACGATCTATATTGCTAAGGTCTTAGACACCTACAAATGTCTCATTATTTCCTGAATTAAATGCAGATTTTGCATATAAAAACCCCACAGCAGCTAGCGTTTAAGCCTATGGTATACGCTGTGCTTGTTCTTGCATCTGAGTCATTAGTTCTCGTGTTTTATTAACTAATTAAATTTGCAGTTGAAATTAGCGCAGGACTTTTCTTGTTAGCTTTCAGTTGGTAGCATTATTCCTTAGAAAACTGTGATGATACATAGGCAAAAATCATTATTTTTGGTAATAGTTGTTATGACATCATCTAACGGTAAAAGACCAGCCTACAGTATTTTAGTATTTTTCATTCAGAATCTCCGCCACAAAAGCCAACAGGAGAAATGCTATTGATCTTGAAAGGGAAATACTTGGTGTATTTGGCAGCAGCATCAATGCTTTTCATTGAAGCAAAGTGCAAACTATCACTGGAAGAAAATAGTATCTTTAGGAAGAAATATCCTTTATTTCTGAGTCTTCCTAAAATTTGTTTTTGTTGCCTTATTTGAATTACAGTTGTTGCTTGTATGGACCTTTTCTGGGAAACCAGTGTTGCTATATATTTATTTGGGGTGCCTGTCTGCAATCTGTACGCGCTGTGGGAGCTGATGCTAGAAAACGATTTGGTTTTGTTTTAAACAAAAGGGACAGTGACACGGGAGCTCCAGGAGCACTACAGACAGGGGAAAACATACATTTTTTTTAAACTTCATTCAGGAAAAATCTCTCTACACACAAACATATTGGTTAACGTCTTGTAGCTTTAGGGTTTGTTCCCTCTGAGAAGTACTGTTGCACTCAATATTATAAATTAAAGGTATCGAGGAAAGCATTTATTTGAACATATTAGTAATCAGAGATATTCCACTGAACTGGGCACTCTGGGAATGGGAACATTCCTGTACTCGTCTCATGTGGTACTGGAGGAAATAGGGGAATTATGCTGTAGCAACTGGTCCTTAACTAGTTTCCCAAAGAGTCTCCCAAAGAGTCTCTTGGTTTATATGAAATAGGGTGAGCTCCCAGGAACTTCTGAAGAACAAGGACACATCCAAGCCCCATCAGAAATCTTCCTAGATAAAGATGGAAGAAAAACTACTGGAGGGCAAGCATTATTGCTGTGGAATGAAAAAACAAGATCTTCCTGTAATGTCACTGAGCTGTATATAGCAAACTGACAGCTACAGCTGTTATTGACTGAGCTTCATGCAACTTGTTTGTACTGCTCTGCCCTTTGTCTAGGTTTCAAAATACCGAATTTTACATTAATGCTTCATAATTTGCAGCATCACTGTGAGCTCCAGTAATGTAAGAGGAAAGAAAGGATATTGCAAGCTAAGATACAGAGGGCTGTTAAAGCTGTATGAGGATTTGAACAGCATCCAATCATACCTGACTCTGTAATCAATAATGTCTTTCCCCTTCCTTTAGGGTTAGGTGCATTAACGTAAAAATCAAACAATTTATTCTAGACCCAGTAGAGGTGAGAATAAGATGATCTCTCCCTCAGGCTGAATGTTTTCCTGGGTTCTACAGGAACAGAGTAACAAATAAATCATGGAGCATCTCTTAACTCAGACTGTAATTCAGTTTTCCATTCAAGCTCTTCAGTAGTGATCTGTCTTGATGCCTGACACCACTGTTCTGTTTCTTTGTAATATCATTTGCCTCTTTAAAGGCAATTTCCTTTAAAAAGTAAACGCATAGTGAAAATTACTCCAACAGTGGAATGTATATTTTTTAAAATAAGAAAAAGTGTTTGTGCTTTCAAGGTAGAAAAGGTCTCTATATGTGCATGTGCTAAAGCATCTCTTTAATTAATCTTCAAAAGTAATTAATATAGTTGACTTTGCTATAGGAACTGCTGGACAGATGTAACACATGTCAAGGTGCAAGTTTTCAATCATTTGCAAAGTGAATATGCATAGAGAAATTATATGTAGAGATGTTGGCTGTATTTATAGCTTGAAAAGTTACTTCTAGAAGTCAACAAGTCAGATAACCCAGAACAAACACATGCAAATCATGTCCCTTAAATACTACATGAACTAATGCATATGCTGCCTAATTCAGTTCTGATTCCTGATGACAACTTCAAAGAGAAATAGAATATTTATTGTAGGGGTCATAGTAGCATAGAGGAATGGCTGAAACATTTTGAATTGTTTATTACCGACCGTGTTAAACTGACTTCAGCTTAAAAAAGTTAAAGAGGTACAAATATAGTGGAGGACAATTCCTATTGGAAGCTCAGAGCCCCTCTGAGGAAATGGAAAACATGATGCGAAAACTATTTCAGAAATAAAACACCAATATATTTGCTCTCCACATAACAGTCACCAACCATCCAGATGAATATCCTTATTGGGAAAAAAATTAACCAGCCAGTGCTCTTAAACATCTGCTCAGACAGAAAGGCTTTGCATCTTAGTGTTACGAAAAGTATGTATGTTCCAAAACCACTCTGTGGCACCACTCCCTGCGTCCATCAGCTTCCCTACCAAACAAGTAATTGCTTTCCCCTCAGTTCATTAATTTTCTACCTACCATGCCACCAAATTATTGATTTCTCCCCTCACCCCCAATCAAATCTAGCTCTCCTTCAATTTGCCCATTTTCTGCTCTACAAGGGCCCATAATTGCATGGTGTCTTTCCTATCAACTCTCGCCACCACATTGCCTGAGGCGCTCATTTTTAACAGCTGAAAACTGATATAAGTCAGGGTGTTGCTCAACATGATCACAGCATAAAGACAGGACTTCTCCCTCTTTCTGCCTATCAAAAGCTATTACTCCACATAAACCTACAAAGACAGGCTATTACTTCTGCTTACTGTTAATTGTTTCTTCAGATAAGACATACCATTTACTTGGTGTCATACTGTTCCATATTACAAGTATGGATGCTGGCTTAACAGAGTTTTACTGTGAAGGGAATTAAACTGTCAGAACATCTCCACACTTGTGTGCCATGGCACTAAGTTCTTGAGTTTAGCAGGAAATAACGGAAAATCACTTTAAGAACAAAAAAACCCAAAGCCTCTCTCTTGTAGTAATTGCATTGTTTATATACTGCCAAATTAATAGAAAAGGGAGATGATTAGCAATTGAACTACAAGTGTCCCAAGATATCCTCTTTTGTACTAATGTGGGAATAGGCCAGAATCTGACAGAATTTTTGCATTTCATCTCAGCTATAACAAAATCCCTAAATCTATTCAGGGTCCATCTCTGTTTCTAGAGGAGCAGAGCAGGTTTGGGTGCATGGGTGTGCATGTTTGTATTTTCACATTTTGTGGTATAAGGCAGTTAAATTAGCTGATAATTTCCATAATAACTGTGTATTTACTCTTTTTGAGGGTCATTTCAATTCTCACTAATGTTACTGGAAGATGTTATTTGAATTTGATGATTTAATTTTATTTTTTTCTTACCATACTAGATTCTGTCTATGCACCTAATGTGTTCAAAAATTACATAGCTAGTGGCTTCAAATTGCACCTATTTTGAGTAAATTAGTTTGGGATATACAAAAGCTAGCAGCAGCCCCTACAGAACCGTCAGCTCCACTCAGGGCTGGTAAGCGTTCACCCTCATGCTTGTTTACAAGTAGCTCTCATAGCAATAGACACTCAGATGACAAATGGAACTTGAGAAACTCTAATGATAGAAGTATGGAGAATCTGCAGTGATTTATGAATCCCCTGTGGAACTCCTGTGGTAAAAAATAAGGTGTTAAATGGTTTATTTTAGATAACCCAGAGTATTCCTTAGGATTTTAATAATAGTGATAAAATCTCCAATTCAGTTTCTTTTCTAGATTTCTGTCTGATACCAATTTATGGCCTCTGCTAATTGCATAATTTTTTATAAATCACTGGTGAGCTCTAGTGTAATTTCAGTTGTAGTTTTTCTTCTGTATGTGATACAATATCGTATAAAAAATTAATCTGAGATTTCAGAGTATTTAATATATAAGATAGAAAATATTAGAACTAGAGAATGGATTACAGAGAAACATCTCTCCCCTATGTCCCCTCCCCCCATTTTGTGGTGTTTTGGAGTTTTTTTTGTTTGTGTTTTTTTTTTTTAAAAGAGTATCATTAAAAGTACTTTATAATAGGGAAATGTTCCCTGAGCTCCCAGTCTGCACATTCCAGCTTCATTCCTCAGTTCCTCTGCTTATTATTTTTCCTATACAAGGCTTCAACTCTTTTTTCCTGTCCTCCTTTCCCAATGGTTTTTATCCTACCTTATATATTTTTCCTCACATATTTCTTACTTTTTTCCCATGTTGCTGATTTTTTTTTTCTTTTGCTTTTTCCACAGTTCTCTAGAAGTAACTACACAAGTCAATTAGCTTATAATTATTATGAGAAGCAAAGTAGGGGTGGAATAACAATAACAAAGGGATTTCTGTGTGGGTGTCCGAAAATCATAAAGCAGCACCCACACACTCAAGTGTGTGTCTCACTTCACCTTTTAGTACTTCCCAGGGTAAAATAAAACTAGTTCTCATTTGTTTTCACTCCTTCAGGAGCAAACCCCTGCCTAAACCAGTCTGAATAAAAATAGTGAGTTGTTCTTGTCATAATTGTAGCCACTTCCACCTGAAAAGCATTATAACTTGCTCAGTCTTAGGAATCTCTTTATGTTACTAGCTAAAGACTGTCACCTTTTCAACCAAAAAAATATCAACATTTCAAAGACAGTGGTACAATCTGACTTCTAAACTAGGTATCTCTCTTAAAAGCATGGGATAACTGTGATACAAGAAGCCATTTTCTCTTTTTTGTGGCTTACCCTCCTTTTTTTTTTTTTATTTAAAAAGAAATCATTCCCCCACTGCAGTTGATAATATATGGATGGTTTGTCCACTTGCTAAGCAATGATTATGTTTCACTTCCACATATAACTGGTTAATGGATTATAAAGCCAGAAGTGACAGCTATGGCTATGTAGAACAATTTTTAGACTGCAGACTTTTCTGAATTAATTCCTATCTGAATTTGAATGTATTACTATTTTTCTTTTTAGGAACAATCTTTAAAATTTTCAAATCTTGGGGAATCCATTGCCAATTATGATTAATTAAGCAATAAAGAAACTGGCATCAGAATAAATTTTGCTGCTTGCTTCAATTCTGAATTTGTCTCACTTGCTCTTCATCCTTGCATCTTACAATTTTGTCTGCTGGGTGTAATAACTTCTTCTAAAATTTCTCTTTCCCATGGAAAGGTACAGGAAACATTCTTTTTTCAGTCTTCTCTGATCTCAGCCCTAATTCTTCCCTTATTAGACAGGGTAGTCAAGTAATCATTCTCATAGCCCATCTGGAAGTCCCTCCAGTTTATCAGCTGTGGATACTAGCACTGCACAGAGCATCCAGGAGCCATCACTCCTGTGCCAAACACCACAGTGTTATGTTGTCACTTGGCTTACATTCAGCATTCCCGTTCATACATCTAATTAGACCCTCTGACTAAGCAGCACAACCCAACTCCTGTTCAGTGTTCACTATAAATCCCCCTTCAGAAGTTGCTTTGTCTGAGAAAAAAAAAATCCCCTATCCTATTTATATGACTGGAGGTCTGATGGCCTGTTTTCCACAGCCAAAGATCAAACACCACAGAAAGGTCCATACCTGAGGACGTGACTTAAAAGAACAACTCAAAACAACTCTGTTGGGCTTTTTTCCTGACCAGCATTGACTTCAATGGTCAGGGGCTTAGCGCTCTGTACTCACTCCTGCTCTTGAAGACCACTGACAAATAACTTCCCACTGAGGCAAGACGAAGAGGTCAAAAGAGCACGTATGAATACCATCTTGCTTGCAGCAAGTGGGTCTGATAATCAGATCACCTGTACCTTTAAACGTACAATATTTTGGGCATTTCTTCAAGTGACATGTTTCAGTGACTGAGAAAACACTCAGACATCTATGAATTGCAGTTATTATTGGAGTCTTTGCCTGTAAAGAGAGTAAATAGAGCATTCATCATCCAATTCCTGTAATCCTATTTGATTTTCAGGTGTATGGGAATAATGCCATAGAGCAATTAGCTCAATGTTGTTATTTTAATTTGGACATGGCTCGTTTTCTTTTCATTGATATCTGTTATGTTCTAAAATAGAGGACATTTTCATCTACCGTTGCAAATGCTATTTAACTACACCTATTTGCTTGGGGGGTTTTTTATGCTTTCTCCATTTCTAACTTTATTTCAAAGTGCACAAACAAGAATTCCCTGCGAGTCTGCTGCAATCAGATTTTCTAGTTTTCATGTACTCCAATTTGAAAGGCTATTACGATCTCCCCCTGTTTTGGGGCCGTCATTTTGGAAAAACCACCTGCAAAGACCAACAGTGTCACTGAGGGTGAATCAGTCCGTAGGGGGCAGTGCCAGGTTGAATGACTTCACCCTCACCCAGAATTCTAGTTAACTGCAATTTCCTTGGTGTTTGCCCCTGATAGACGTGAGGAAAGAGCTGTGCACTTTTTTCTTAACTAATACGCGGTACTACCAAACCTCCATTTATTATCATTGACCAGTGAGATCTACAATGTTCAATAACTTGGACAATTTTTCTGTGAAGCTCCTTCTGTTGGCTAGGATTTGTTGGGTGCTTGTTTAGAAACACTAATCATTTTCTCTCTGAGAGCAGCAAGTACAACCTGCTTTCCCTAGAACAATTATTTACAACGCAGAAGATCTAGAAAATATTTTCCATCATTTTTATATATAACACTGTGCCAGCATCAAATCCGCCAATTCAACAATGTTCATGTGAAACTGGGATAAACTTTCCAGAAAATTCATCATTATGACGGCCATCATTAAAAAAAAAAAAAAAAATTCAATATATACTGAGGTACATGACATACATCACTTCTACGAGTCATTTCTTTACTAAGTCATAATGTCAGAGCAAAGCAAAACTATCTGAAACTCAACTAAAAGGAAACCTTGGAGACTTCAGAGATCTGTTCTTGTTCCTTCTTTAATCCTTGGGATGTGTTCCCCTGAACCAGGTGGGAGCAGAACAGTGTGTGGTGTAACTACAGCGTGTGGGTGTGGTAAACTCACATCCTCCCAAGTGATGCTGTATTACCTCTTCCTCCCACAGAAACACCATTATTGAACTGACTGAGGAGAGAAAAGGTAGAAAAAGCCTCTCGTACTTTCCTTTGTCACAGGGAGATAAATCTTGGAAGCAGGACCACTCATAGAAGTGATGTGGAGATTGCTGCCCCGCAACTTCCACATGTATGTGTTGGGCAGGGGAAGAACTTTACTAGATTCTTACCAAGCATAGCCCCCAAATGTACTTCAGAAAGGTTTGTGAAACCTTTCTTGGCTCAGACATTTAGGCTGGTTTCTTAAAGAAATGTGATTCTTTTGTCCCCTAAGGTCCTTCCTCATCTCTTCCTGCCCCAACAAAACAGAGATAGCCCATTAGATAGCCCAAGTACAAAAAGCCCATTAGTGCCTCATTGAGGGAAACACTGTGGAGTGAGTTCAGACCTCAAACCCCACTGACCTCTCAGGGTAGAGGTACTTTGCTTCTTCCTGCATCACTGGTAAAGATTATATCAATTCAGATAACAGTACAGTTAATGTGTCTTGTGTATTGCAAATGCTTTCAGTGGCTTGTTTAATAAAATTATATTTCTGTAATTATAGTCAAGGCCTATGTTTTAAACTGAGCCATCCATAAAGATACCAGTAGATAATTTAGTTGCAAAGAGCTATATTTTGAAGGAAGTAGGGATTTGTTTTCAGTAGGGAAAGCAACCTATTGATTTAGACATGTTCTGCTAAAAATACAAGTTTTACTGCTGTTTGTTATTTGTGAATAGGGTTGTTTGAGTACCTTTTATGTTTTATTCAAGCCTCCAATAATTATCAAAGGATTTAATTTTAAAATGTTCAGCAATTCAATGAAGTACAGAACTCACACGGTTACTTAGTTTCTTTCAAAAATGTTTTCTCTGTGAAAGCTACCTTGCCTTCCTGTGGCTCAGGGTATTACAATTCTCATTTTGTGAGGGGAAAACTGAGTCTATGTGCAAGCTTCAAATAATTGGTTTTCTTTGGGTGACAATATAGGCTTTTATTACAAAGCCCAGATTTTTCACAGTACTGAAGCACAGCTGGTGTTCTTTGAATGGGGGAAGTTGATGTTTCAAATTCTTGGAACCTTCAGAACGTTTTCAGATTGATCATGTGTTTTTTCATGGTAAAGTGGATTATTCAGAGGAATGCCACTAATGAGAAAGTAAGCCTGTCATCTCTCCAAGTATGGTGTGACCTACACAGTAATGATCAGACACAACCTGATTACAATTTACTGGTTTTTATGTGTACACATACCCACAAACATCACATTATATGTCTCCCCTAGCATATCTAATGAAACACGTACATTTTTTGCTGAGAAACAACAGAAACAAAGTATATCCCCACACTTCCTCGGAGACAGACCAGTGCAGAAGAATTCACAGAGATCAATACTCTTGTCTTATGAACAAGGAAATTCCAAAGCTTCTCTTTGTGCATGGATAATAAATTGTCCAACAGTAGCCCTACAGCTTCATTTAAGACCTATTCTTCCACAAGCCTCGGTTTTGACACAAGTTAAGATGTAATCCTTCTAATAGGTAAAACACAAATTTCTGCTTTATAAATAAAAAATAATGGTTTGAGTTTTGATTAACACTGAATGGCAAAAGAACTCCTCAAAAATAGATAAACGTCTGCCCAGACAGATGGACAATTGTGCTGCATCACAGGATGAACTTCTGAGTGGTCCTCAGGGTCAGAGACAGAAACTCCATTTCAAGAACCAGTCAGAAAACTCCATGTATTGATAATTATAGTAGGCTCATCTATCATGGAAATGAACTCCAGGGCTGAGCTAAGCATAAAGCTAAATATTAAGACCTTAAAGATTTAAATCGGGACTAATACCAATTAAGATTTGAGCACTCAGACAGGTGTTGAGAGTTAAGCTTGTTGGCAGCAAACTTTCTACAATGGTTGCCATTCTCTATTATACTCCAGCCTCCCACAAGCTTCCATTTTCTTTCGTTCACACAGACACAGTTTGTAGAATAATTCTTTGTCTCTTTGATGTCCTTTCCCTATTTTTGAACTATTTCTGACATCTGCCACTCTAAATAATTATTCTTGGCTGATACTTGCCTCTGAGTTTACCTTGAGGCGCTGATGGAAAATTCCGTAAGAAAGCAAATTTCATTACCAGTGACAGAACAGCTTAAGTAATATAGATAATACATAAGTCATCATAAGGCCTAATGAAAAGAGTGATACTGATTTTGCAATGGTGGGTGTTAGACAAGCAATTCAGTATCTCTCTAAAATTAACTCATTATCATACTGTATTCTGAGACTGATATTTGGAAAACAACTTCATCTCTAAATGTTAGCTTCTGCAGCAAAGTTCCTAGTAGGGTTTCAACTTCTCTCTCCAAGGATTTTCCTGCCTATTATTTTTACCATGAGACAGGCAGGTATTGGTGAGATGTCTGAAAAGGTGTTCAACAGTGTTGGACTTGGAAGAAAGAGCCCACTGAAGTTCATGAGCTTGCAATCACTAGTGTAATGCTTTTTGCCCTGAGGTTCATTCTGCATCCTAAAACATATTAGACTGAAGATACAGAATGATTGAAAATAGTAACTGTAATACAGGGGGGCATGCACTGTGTGACCATTACTTGCTTGCTCCTGTAATTTGAGGTTACAGTGTTCCCCTTTTTCCATAGTAATGTACCTGGCCTCAGTTCAAGAAATAAGAAAAAAACCAGAGCAACAGTAACAAAATGTCCAATTTTTTTCCAAGGAAAGCCTCAATGAGTGATGATCTAAATGAATGAAGCTTGATAAATATTATAAGAAAAAACACAAACCCACTGTCAAGCATGTCACCTAGCCATAAAAAGAACCTGTCAGACAGAACATGTCACAAAAATTGGTTTCAGACAATTCAGAAGCTGCTGAAAATTTTTCACTTGCAAAATAAATAATGATGCTAATCTCTGAAAAGAAGTGACAATAAAGTAATCACATTTCTGGTCTCTACGCTGTCATTTTTTTCAACCATCCAATGGTTGAAAAAGTAATATGCATTACTAGTTTTACTTTCTGCTTTGAAACTTCGTTCTCTGAGAGCAAGTCAATTTTACTGTAGCTTCTGTTCCAGAGAAGCTATTAAAAATAGGCAAAATGTTTTACAAAATTAGTTTAGTTTTCAGTCAAAATTAAAATGATTCATACGTAAAGCAATGGACAGCACACAGAAAAATAGAAAGGTTCCTATCAAGAAGACTTGGGGTGAGAAGTCATTTTGCATGTTGATGTTCAGCCAAGCAGTAAGCACTGTCTGATTGCCAACTTTTTTTTTTTTTTTAATAGTTTGATGCAGACAGAGATGAAGAAGAAGTGTTCTTTGACATAAGTTCAGCAGTTGACAATAAACTATTTGCAAACAAAGAGGCTGCAGCAGGTGAGTTAATGTAAGATTTAAAGAACCACTTTTTTTATATTGCATTTGACATTGATGGGATGCCTTTTTCATGTTCCTCAAGTATGGATGTTTGTACTGTAGCAAAGTCTTGACCGACCTCAAACATTTGCACAACCAAGGGCAAAAAAAATCTCTTTACACTTGGAAACTTCATACAACCCACCTAACATCTTGTTTATCTACAAGCTCACCTTAAAATACTATGGATAGTCCACTAAACAACTATAAAATTAATACAAAAACTTTGTAAGTGGATTGATTCCAGTTGTCAGCTGTTTCAGTTCCAGATGATACCTGTGTTCACCAGAAAAACAGTCCTATGAGATTAATGATCATACTTCCTCCCTAATAATTGGTACTAATTCTGAAACTGTGTGTGAATGTGTCAGGCGTTTGGGGGTTTTATTTATTTATATGTTTGTTACTTGTGCTTACTGAGGCTTGAATGTCTTCAAAGAAAAAGCCTTTGAGGGACAAAGGACTGCAAAAGAATTGAAGCTAAAAATCAAAGCATTGAAAATCCATGACATCTGTCAGAAATATTTTGCTTGAGGGGAACAGGAAAATATTCCTTGGTAACTTCACAACTTTTTTTTTTTTTACAGATGGCATCCCTGGCTGCCTTCCAAGTAGACCATGAGGGTTATATAGGTAGATGAGGTCATAAATGTCTTGTGAAACAAAAAGAAAAAGAAAATTTAGGTGAAATATTTTCCTGTAAAATTTACTAGCTTTAATAAAAAAACAAAGAATAGATATATGTAGTAGAGAAAATAGTGTACCTGATCTCTCTTCTGTTTAAGGGAAAACTCATCTACCATAAATTGGCAGATAGGGTAGCTTCAGTTATTTGTTGTCATGAACAAAATCATCTGGGGGCTGCCAAGGAAGGAGGAATTGATGAAGCACGATGAAGTCTAGTAGTAGCAATATATCTATTATCTCTTTTTGACAAAGGGGGGATTACTTTTTTTTGCTAGCAAGACATTTGCAAAGAGCAGTGCTTCAGGCAGAAAGATTAGGTTATATTTTGAAGATTTGAAAGGGGGTTCCAAGCTAGCTACTCTACAAACCCCACCCATAAGGCTATTTTTGATAATGTTCAAAATGAGATGAAGATCAATTGTCAAGGCGGGGAGGAGGGTGTGGGGTGGGGACGTTGAGAATGATAAAAAGTGCATTAGCTAAAAAAACAGGTTTCTAGTGGTCAGCTTCAAGATAAGATGAACACAAGAATAAAGACTACTAGCTTTCTCTAAGTGGCACGCTTACCACTTTTGTGCTTAGCCTTATTCCTAGAGGCAAGAGATTGATTCCAAACCTAAAATGGCATTCCCACTGTATACTATTGTATTGATAATTACCTGTGGATTCCCTCATTAAATGAGCTAAGTACTGACTAGCAAGAAGAGGTAAGAAGTGGCATAAAGGTGCAAGCTCTGACAAACAAACTGACAAAAGCTAAACAATTTGCACAAATTCATTGTGATTCTGGATGAATTCCAGTAAGTTCCTTGAAAGTCTGATCTACTTAATAAATTCCTCACCAAAATAATTGGAGAGCTATAAGCTTTATCAGAAGCCATGCCACAATCATCTAATTGGTGCCTAACCTGAGCACCAATAATAGTAAGGAGATTTGAAGCAGGATTGCTAGAGATCCTATGAGACCAGATATTTACTTTCTAGATGTTGCAATTCCAGCATTGCCTTGATCTCACTTTTTGTCTTTTAATCTTATTAGTGATATTGCAATATATTTTGGTTCCTGGTGGCTAATGTAAACATAGTATTTCTAATATTTCCATGCTTCCACATCAATCTAATTCATAAGTTATACCTGTAAAATCCAGCTGTAATCAACCGTGTAACGATATATGCTGAAAGAAAACAACTGAATATTTTTGTAGATTAAAATACAATTTTCTCATTGTTGCCTTCTACAACATATTAAGACTGTTGCTAAGAGCAACCACCTGTCATTAAACTGAATAGTGTAAGGTTGCAATAAAATTTGTATTAGAAGCATCTTACTGAAAGCAAAATTAAAATGTAATCATGCTAATGCTAATCAGTCCTTCAGTAAATTATTTCTATTATATTCCACTTGAAATTTATCTTCTAAGCATTTGTCTTCCCCAAGTGCTTATATGAAACATGTATTAACTAAGTTACTAGACAGTGCTTCAGAGCATGTTCCATAACATAAAAAGACATTTTTATTTTATTGAGCTTAAACATGCTATTAAGAGAAGCAACATGTTTCACAGGGTAGTCTTAGATTACTTTTATGACAGTCAGTGTTGAACAGTGCAAATACCATAGTTGTTAAAATAGGAGTATGGGCATATTTGAGCCAATGAACCATATTGAATAGAATTGCTACCAGGATTTGAAATAATTAACGGATTTAAGCAAGGATTGGAAATACATTAGCTGATTTGCCAAAACACAAATGGTCCAAGGAGCAGACTTAATTAACTCACATGATGGGGTATAGCTACCTTGTAATGGGAAGTTAAATCAAGTGCAGATAAATTTAGACAGATCAGTACAATTTAGTTTCATTGTATAAATGAATTTAGTGAACTGTGAAAAAGCAATTCTTGACATTTGCATTCATGAAAACTTAAGGATGAACACACTTTCAGAGAAAGTGACATGCACCCGGACTCAGAACACTGAAACGTTTTATAGGACCAGAGGCACTTACGGCCATGGTGCCCTGGGTTCTGGGGTGCATTTCTGTGGTAGGAATCACAGATCTGCCTGTAACAGCCATACCCTCTCAGCTTTCCATGACCAATCCTGTGCAATTCAGCTTAGGAGCAACAAACAAGACATAAAATACAGCAAAATATTTAGAAGTACAGCCTCAGGGTGAAGGAAGCGACTGAGCACAGCCCCGCACCTCTCCAGGGGCAGGGGAGTCATTCTCCCTGGCTGGCAGACCTGGCAGGCGTAGCTCCTGCCAGCATACCCTTGTACAACTGCAGCCACCAAGTAATTCAACTCGTCCCTCAGTGCTGTGTCATTGGATCCTCTTGGGTTCCTAGCAATCCAAATCTTTATGAATGATGCCTTCAGTGTCAAGATACAAAGCCTAGCAAAAAAAGGGAATGCATTCTAGCTGATCTGCTGTTTCTTTTTTCAGCAGCCTGCTCCTCCCTGGAGAGCTTATTGTTTGGTTAATGGGGATTTAATAAAAACTTCCAACTGATTTATTTTTTAATTGTGCAGACTGTACCTAATAAAATCCTTTCTGTTTTTTCCCCTGAAGAAAACACAGGGCACATGAAAATGACCAGGTTTCCCTTACCTCAACTTTATGCATGCACTGAAATTGAGGAAGCATATTTTAAGTCCTAAGGGTACCTTTTCAGATCAGGTGCTTACAAGCTATTTCTCCATGGCAGTAGAGCTTTCATGCATTTTCTTAATTTTTTAACTGTTGAGTTTCCCCTTTTGAAATTGATAGTGTTACTCAGATCATTTGCAATAGATTCATACAAGCACACAGAGGCTTTAAGCTAACCAAGAGCTGAGATTATCTGGTGGAGTAGAGCATCCCTTCAAAAGTAATTAGGACAATTCAGACTGTAAGACTTTCCTCCTAATAGTAAACAAGTATTAATCTTTTTTATAGCCTAGTTCTCAGTGTACCAACTTATCAAAGGAAAAACAATGCAACTCACAAAAGGCAATGAAACTTACTTATGATCAGCTGTTATCAGAGCATGAGATGTGCAGCCTGCAGACTCACTGAAAGCAGCAGGACATGTTTGCTTCCAAACGCTTTAACCAATCCTCCTCTTTTCCTTAAGCCAACATTTTGTTTCTCCTTTGATAGCTGAATATTGCCACAAGTTTTACATAAAATGTTGCTGATTGAAACTTGGGCTTAGAAAACCTGAGCTGAGTTTTGAATTACCCACTCTTTCTAACACTCTCCCCTTGGCTTTAGCCTTGTCAGTAGCTTTGCCTACCACCAGGATTACTAACTCCCAGTACCTTGCAAAGTGGCTATTTGGTACGCTTCTGCTGCCACACATACTAGCGATTAGTTAGCAAGCCTGTTGTCCTCCCCTAGAAGACCTGTTTTAGCAAGATTTAGTCCAAACTCAGCAAGATATGCTCCCTCCAACAAACTGAGCTGGAGAATAGCAAACTACTCATGTTTATTCATACTGCACCAGGGATATCAAAAGTACTCTTATATGTCCCCTCATTACTTTATCTTGTCCTGAGAGTAACCATTTACTTCAATTTGTTTCTGGTAGGTTTGTCTTTAGGCAATTTGAGAAGGGTAGAGAAGTCTGTATACTGTTCAGTGATAGATGGTTATGAGTTTGTAGTTTTCACTGAACCAAGAAAGAAGAGACACATTTTCAATTCTTGCCCCTGTACTCAGCACTGGTGAGGCCACACCTTGAATATGGTGTTCAGTTTTGGGCCCCTCACTACAAGAGAGACATTGAGGTGCTGGAGCGTGTCCAGAGAAGGGCAACGAAGCTGGTGAAGGGTCTAGAGCAGAAGTCTGATGAGGAGCGGCTGAGGGAACTGGGGCTGTTTAGCCCGGAGAAAAGGAGGCTGAGGGGAGACCTTATCGCTCTCTACAGCTACCTGAAAGGAGGTTGCAGAGAGGTGGGGGTCGGTCTCTTCTCCCAGGTAACAAGTGATAGAATGAGAGGAAATGGCCTCAAGTTGCGCCAGGGGAGGTTTAGACTGGATATTAGGAAATTTTACTTCACCGAAAGGGTTGTCAAGCGTTGGAAGAGGCTGCCCAGGGAAGTGGTTGAGTCGCCATCCCTGGAGGTATTTAAAAGACGTTTGGATGAGGTGCTTAGGGACATGGTATAATGGTGGTCTTGGTAGTGTTCGGTTTACAGTTGGACTCGATGATCTTAAAGGTCTTTTCCAACCTATACAATTCCGTGATTCTGTAATTTCCTGACCTTCCTTGAATATAGCCTAGAAAGGAGCCATGCTTCCCCAAGGAAACTGGTGTCTTAGTTCAAGAAAAAAAGGCCTTAAGATGCTTGGCCATATTAAAATTGTATAACCATTATGGCTTTTATCGCTTAAGATACATTATGCATGAGTATTCATTTTCAGCCTGACCTTTAAGTTTACAGCACCATATTTCATATTAACGTTTCTAGCTAAGGATACATACTCCTCTTGTCTTGGTAGTTAAGTGACAGTTAATCAAATACTTGCACACAAGCACCTTTAAAAGTGACTGGTGTGTCAAGGTAGGCCAGTGCTGGTGATGACTGAGGCTTAGTTAAATTATATTATCAACAATGACGCAATGTTAAGAGTGAGATGTCAGCTGTGTAAAATAAAAATAAAAAAATTAAGATTCTCTCAGCAGCTGTAAATCTATTTGGTTGCATGTATCTTTTACAGACAGGTATTTTCAAAAGACCATAAAGTGTATATGCCAGAGAACATGCTGCATATATACATGTAACATTCTACGGTAGCAAGAGTATAATCCCTTTCTGTTTTTTGTTTTTGGGGTTTTTTTGTTTTTGTTTTTATAGCAACCTGATAAAGTATAAATAAATGGGGGGGGGAAATAAAAACCAAAACCACCAGCAGATGGTAGACCCAAGTCTTTCCCTGGTATCTCTTACATAGTCCAAAGAGTTGCATCAGACATGAATTTAGCAGAAATTGTAATATGGATTGCCAATTAAGACACCCTGGAATCATCAACTCTACCAAGCAGTTATGGTTTTAGTCATCATGACCCTCTCCTCAGTTCTGTCTCTTAGCGATGTTTAGTTCACCACCTACGTAGATTATTACTATGTAAACTTGTCATGGTTTAGCCATGACTGGAAAGAAAATTAACTCTATCCCAGCCGAAACCAGGACAAAACTTTAGAAGCAAACAAAAGCAGATAATATGTAAATGCATCTGGCAGAAATTGAACTGCAAAATCTGTTATTGATAGTGCTTGTTACAGAGAGCCACCCACACGAACATCTCTTAATGGTGCAAAAACAGCTCCAGGTCAGCAATAGCCTTAAAACTACGTATCCTCAATGCCAGTGCTTGCAGGAACATCATATCAGGTAGAGATGCCAGTAACCCGGGCGGGAGGGAGTTGTTTTCTCTTCCTCATCAGCGATCTTGTCTGACTGGGAACATGAGGGCACAAAACAAAGCACATCTTACACTTCCCCTGGTGTTACCTGTCGCTCCCCACATGAAGACAGTGATTGGACTCACCTGTGGCTACTGTCTGTTTACAATTTCTAGAGTTCTGTGTGTCACTGTAGTGTTTTTGTTATTCTCATTTTAATAATGCTGTGAAAAATACTCCTGTAGTCACATGCCTATTGACATTTTAATGTATGTTGAATACACACAGAATTTGGTTTAGGGCTGCACTATCTGGAGGGCACAGGAGACTGCTTCCTTCCTCATTGCCCAGGAGTGAGATAATCTGAATGGGGTGATAATGCCAGAAAATGAATATGATGTCCATGCTACACCCTTCCTCTCTTTCTGTAGAAAGATGATTAGTGGTGTATCCTCCCATTCTGGTTTAGCAATGACTACCCCCCTACATGACTTCTTGAAATACCAAGCCCAATTTCTGTTATCCTGCACCTTCAGCAGTTCAGCTGAAGCTAAACTGTAACGCTCAGCCAGGTCAAGGCTTCTCAGCGACTGAATTTTGTCATCCCAAGTGCAAGAGGCTGCATGACTTGCTGATCCTGCCACAGGAAGATGACAGGGAGAAGGGGCAGAGCCACACTGTTGCCTTGGGAAGGGGTAGAATAGGAATGGGGACTGTTGCTGCTGGAAGCAAGCTGCTTTGGTCCCCCACCAACATCACTCCAGGATCCTTATCTGCTAATCACCAATTAGTCAGTATGTCCTTTCTCTTTCCTAAACGTGGTTTGTATTCGCCCCTGAGCCAAGATCCCTGTGGCAATTTTACAATTGCAAGTAATGGCACGCAGAACACCCTGCCCAATAAATTTGCAATTTAGCTGAAACAATTTGCCATCTAGTATAACCATTCCTTATTAAGATTTGTGGTAGCTTTTATGGACGCTTTGAAGGCTTTGTTAATGGAATACCATTCACCCAGGTACTCTAGCACATCTGAATGGTTCCTTGGATCACAGTTTTTGCATACATACAGACAATCGAAATACTATAGTGTTCCATCACATAAAGTGAAAATTTCCAATCCATTTCAAAGTCTAATTTTCTTTCCTATTTTAGGGCCAAATGAACTTCATTGCAGTCTGATTATGGATTCCGGAGATACTGTTTATACAGAATTTGACTTTGAAGACCAGGTAATTTTATGTATATATGGCCTCTCTCTAGACAGTTTTCTAGTTTATGTACATACTGTGCTACACAATTTGTCCAAACAAGGTGGTGGAACTTAAAGGGTACCTAAGCCAAAGGACTTTTTAATGGCAATATAAGTAAATTTGTGATACACAGAGGTTGCTTTCTGGTTATGAGAAAAGAGTTAATATTACTGTGGTATTAAGAGCCCATATCTTCCATTACTGTATATGAGTTTCCTCCACAAATTTTAAAATGTTGGCAAACATGGCAAATAGAATTGTTGGAATGCACTGTAAGTCTACTGTATATTTAAGAACAGGGAGTAAAACATTTTTCAAGAGAGAGGCATGAAAGTACAAAAAGTGTGAAATGTAACTAAAACCAAACCAAACCAAACATTCTCCCCTTGAAAAAGAAAAGTGTTTTTAAGAATAAAACAACAACAAATGCTTACAGCGTGTTGAAACCAGCCTCTCTACTGATCCCGTTCTACCCACATCTAAAAACAAAATTTTGATAGCGTTTTCCTTGTACATAGGAAGAAAGATGGCTAGAGAGGGGAGAAAAGGTTGTATACAGCTTTCCCCTCTTATCTTCACCTCAGCACTGGTAAGGCCACATCTGGAGTACTGTGTCCAGTTCTGGGCTCACTGGTACAACATATGAAGCTACTTAAGAGAGTCCAGCAAAGGGCCACTAAGGTGATTGAGGGACTGGGCTACCTCTCCTGCGAGGAAAGGCCGAGAGAGCTGGGAGTGTTCAGCCCGGAAAAGAGAAGGCTCAGGGGGGATCTCATCAATGTGTACAGAAATCTGAAGGGAGGGTGCAAAGATGGAGCCAGGCTCTTTTCAGTGGTGCCCAGTGACAGGACAAGAGGCAATGGGCACAAACTGAAACATGGGAGGTTCCTGTGGCTTGGATACTGTGCTAGGGATAAGTGTTATTATTCTTGCTACTGCACTGTGGATAAGCATTAAAACAATGACTTATAATTAAAAAAAAAAATTTTAAAGCCACCTGCCTATCACACTGCCATACTTCAGGGTAGTGTTTTTGTATGTTTTGCTTTCTGCCTTTCACTTTAGCATGACTCTGCTTGCATTTTCTTCACTAATACCACAAACACTTATATAGATTTTTGAGCAGCTTAAAGAATGTTATTTTGTGTTTCTGTTATCCTTCCACTAAATGCAGTTGTGAATGTTCTCGCCTCTTTCCTCATTATTCGCAAAAAGGTATCTTTTCTTGTGGAATTTTAAAGCTAGTGACAAAATCAGGACCAACAAAACTGAATTTTCATTCAGTATCATCTGTTCATTCATTGGTTTTCTTTCACAGCATTCAATACAACACTTTATCCTCACCTGCAACACGTTATGTTCTAGTCCTAGTAGTTTCTGTTAATTTATGATCCTTTTACTGTTCTTTTTGGCTCATTTATTTCAGTTTGGCTTTTTTCAAGCAGACAGCTCACCTCTGTCTCCAAATCCCATTCTTTCATAAATCCTTCTAAAAACATTCTCTACCCCAGGAAACTCTCTTAAGTTTCTCATCATCTTTGTCTTGACTGTACTACTACTTTATTGTAGTGTTTAGGCCTTTATGCCCTATAAAGCAGAATGTATATTTAAATCATGTTTGCATTATGTTGATGTTAAATTTTGCATTTTAATGACATTCTAAATACATGCTTTTGGCAGAGTATGAACATTAAAGAAATTATATTCTTGGTTCATAATGTTTGAAATGCTGTTCAAATAATAAGCACAAGTTTTATAGTTACAAAATAAAATTAACAGAAAGAAATATATGAAAATTATACTAATTTATAATTTCAAAACTATATGGTTCACTGATGATACATTGCACAGTCCATAAAAGCACTGACTGTAGTTTTGAATGAAGTTGCATGTGGTTCTTACATGAGACTAAACAAGACAACTACGACAGGACCTTATTGTCTTTGTCAATAGCAAATATTCTTTCTGCCAGATGTGGCAGTTAGCTTCTCATTATTTTGCCAGACCAACACATTGCCATTCTGGCAAGAGTGCAATCAAACAGAGGAGAAATTAAGTGAAAACAGAGCTAAAACCCCTTCAGTCAAAGAGAGATATATAAATATGAAGTGGCTGACAATGGCTCTCTCCAACTGCAAATCGATATCTTTGATACTTATTAGTGACATTTAAAAATATATAAATATGTCTATTACCAAGGGGTATTTTTATACCCAGTTCATATGAGATGCCTTGTACAAATATAAAGGAAACTAAGAAAGCAATTGCAACCAAAAGCCTTTACCATCTAAATTTTGAAATGGTGCAAGCAAGTATTGTATACAGAAGCAAAGAAGGGAGTGGATATTACCATAAAGTCATAATACCATCTAGGTACCCAGTCTGAAAAACAAAATTAGAAATTACTCTTAGGAAGAAAAGATCAATAACTAAATTCAGGAGTGAGGAACTGCTCTCATTTGAAACTTGAGCTCATTTTGACTGTGGCAGTGATTTAATACTCCAGTGATTTACCACACGCTGTTTGCAAATCGCGCGAAGCACCGACAACCTTTACTCAGAGAATCTCCAGTGGAAAAGGAACGCATGTCTGGATACAAATGTGTCATGCAGTGATGTTATTGCATAGGAAATCTGTCATGAGAATGTGGGGGATAAGAAGGCTGGTTTCTAAGCAACCTTACACAGCTGAGCAGCTAAAAATGGCTGAATTTTAGCAGAACATCTTGGTAGTCACTGAACAAGAGTAGTCGGGGGTTAGAGCAGTACACAACATATACTGAAGATAAAGCCACAGCTGGGGATGAGTATCATTTGGCACAGCTGAAATGGACATACACAGATACCTTTGCATTTTGTGGTTCTTGGAATGAGCCAGGAAATTCTCCAGCGTAAACTAAGCCAACAAAGAAGTATCCAAGTTATTCTGTAAGAAGTAGCGTACATCTGAATAACCTCTCTTACTGGCAGGCAGGAACAAGGAGAATGAGTGGTGCGCTTCCAACTACATGTAGTCATCAGCTCATCTAGGAGTGCTCCAAAATACAGAAAAGTGCTTCAAGAAACACTTGGTACCTGTTGTTGAAAAAATGCACAGCAACACTAACGCAGGCTAAGATCTGGCTTTTCTGGAGGAGTACACAGGGGAAATTGAGTTAAAAATAACTCAGAGAAAGCTTGAGCTTTGTATTGTACGTTTTATATATGAACATTCAATTAAATTCATGTAACTAAATTAAAAGCGAGCTGATTGTGTTCTATTGGCTATGCATGAATGCTTCAAGAACTAGAACACTTGTAATCACTAAGTCCCTACAGCATTGAAGGGCAGGAGGGAAATACCCACTTTAAAAAAACAAAACAAAAACACCCCCAAACAAACAATTTTTTCCTCCAAATCACTAAGAACTATTTTTCTGTTTCTCAGATCTGTAGCTCGCAGACCCTGTATTACAGAAGGAATAATCTAGGTTTTTACAATGACTGCCCAAAATATATTCCAAAAAATAAAAATAAAAGCAGACAGTACCTTTCATTGAGAATGCCTTTTGGGAGAACCAGCCAAAGTTTCATTTCATGTGGTAGCAATCTCTATACTCTTCTGGAGTAAGGATTACACTACTCATGACTTGATTGAAAAACATAAAAGCATAGTAAACTTACCAGTTTCAGATATTTTGACCCATATTAAGTCATCAGGAATATGTTTTGGGCCACTCATTTTTGGGTGCAACAGCATAGCTTCTAATGAGGTTTATTGTGCTTTACTGTGCTTTATTGAATATTCTCAATTTGCAGAACTCACTGTCGTGACTAGTGTCTGCTTTAATAAGGATTGTCTTTTGCTGCTGGAATGCTCTCAAGCATGATACAGATTTTCACTGCTCACCGTGTTCATTTATACTTGCCATTCAATTTCTCAACTTTGCCAAAGAGGCTGTCAATATAATGCTACTTGTTTCCAGACATCAGACAAGTTTTATCTTTAAGAATTGGATTTTTTTAATTAGAAACCTACCATTTAGCTTTTTTCAAATGCATTCAGGCCAAAAGGGAGTACTGAAAAATTGGCATCAGTGAATCTTATCAAGGAGTTCCAGAAGAAAAGAGCATCCAATTATTTTCTTGTGAAAACAAGGCTTTCAAGACAACCTCAGCTAGTCTGAGGAATATTTAGACTAATTAGAGAAAAAGTTAAAACATGTAGTCAGACAACTGTAGAGTGAATACACTCCTGAACAAGTGCTTATAGAATTGATAACTAAAATTTGGGAAACATGAAAATCAGGTAAACTTCATGTAAAAACCTTAAACACATACTTAGCCTCTTCTAATATGGGGGGAGGGTGGGGATATATTTCACATCTACAAAACATGGAAAGACATTTTTTGTGTCTCAAAGGAAGCTACCAGTTCATAACTGAGGCATTTCCATGTCCTTCCAGTGTCAGGCTGCATTTACTTACACAACTAGGTAAATGCAATGGCACACGCAAAGGAGAGATTGCCTTCCCCCCCCACCCTGCCTACCCCAAGTGTGTCAAAGACCTAGAAAAAGTAGATGTAAAAAAGACTGAAAGATAATAAAAGGTTTTCTGTTCAGCAGTGACAAGCAATCTATTGAATTAAGAAAATTGCATAACCCAATCTTTGCTGCAAGTGCAGAATGTTTTATAATTAGAAAATGTGACAGCTCACTTGAAAAGCAAGAAGCAAAACCAAAATGAAGTGGAGGAAAAAAGCCCTCGAAGAGACTTACTCTCATTCTAACGAGAGGAAACAAGCTCTTGATTAAAAGTTGTTGCCATGTAGTGACAATTCTTCTTACAGCTCGCTGTCATTTCCCACCCGGAGTACATATGACTCTAGGCTTTAGGGGAGCAGGAAAGCGTTAAGTGAACTGATGAAAACAGACTCCATTGCTACCAAGACTGTAACAACATTTCCAGCCTGACTGATTATCATAGCTTGAAACTTAAATATTCAAGAGAGATAATGAAAAGGCCCTGAAAGTCTTTTCAATGCAGAAGCAGAATACAAAAATTCCTAAAACTGATGGGCAACAGCAAATTGAAATCCTCATTTAACTAAAGCTCTGTGGATTAAACCAAAGACCATTTTCCTCCATTTACTATGTTTCATCTCAGTTGTCACTGTGTTTTGACTCCATTTTCTCTACATTGAAGATTCAATAGAAGTAATTTATTCAACCCTTCAGGCACAGTGCTCCAGGGGTTGACATTACAATACAACAAAGAACAAACAGCACATCTCCGTTAGCAGGAGCAATTTTCATTGGGACTTCTAAAGCTACCTTTCAAAATTATATAAACATTGATTAAATTACTTAAGGGGTCAGATCTAGAATGTGCTATATTAACCATGTGCTTTCTCTGAGAACATAAGGAACTTCTGGTATAACAGCAGTTTTATTCATATATGCTGTGCAGCATTAATCGTTACAGGTCTTAGTGAAATGATCAAGAATATCCAGAAGCCATTTGGGCTGAATGCTGAACATTTCTGTGGTGTCCATTTCTCTTTTGCTGATAGGCAGCAGTATCAATCTGAATTATAGATTCTGGTTCTACAGGGAAACTGATTAAAACGCGTACGTGATAGAAAAGAAAACGGACTCTAGGAAACTCAGAGAATGACTGTGAAACTCTGTTCCCTCAACATTTGTTTTTGTTAAAGAGCACAGAAAGGTGGAGTCCAATCTAGTTTAAGGATATCTGCAAAAAGAGATAATGCATAAGCATCCAAAGAGATGAGAGAGCTGGAGAGGCAGGCCTAACTACAGAGAAAAGATGTTTAATAGAAATGTACTGAAGTCAATGAACAATCTGTTCAGTTCAAGTTGCCATGGAAACTATCCTATTAAATGCTTAGTTCTAGAAACAAAATACTACAGTTTGCCTGTTACAAAGTGCTCCCTTAATAAGCTCAAACCAAATGTATTTTGGTACTTCTGTATCATTTTGTAAGCTTGCAGAATTATTTTTCCTCTTTCAAAATCTTGAAAGAGGAAACCATTGTACGCTGTAGTAAAGGCATGTGAAAGAAAGCCTACTGCTTTATTTTCCCCCATGCAAACCATGGCGAAATGGGCAAGAAAAATTGCCATAGACTCAATCTGCATTTTTTTCTTTGGAATGGCAGAAACAGTTGTTTGCTCCTCCTTTCACAGACATTATTTGGATTTACTTTCTGATGATACATATATTAGGGGGGACTGAACTGCCAAGGTTAGTTGAAGTCTTTGCATCCCCGTTTCTTTTCTGATTTTGAACCAAAAGTTGCTACCTGCAGCTCTGGTGGGCAGTACAGGGCACGAGGACTCAGTTACAAGGGTGGTGAGCTCATGTGAGTTACTGGAGATTTAAACAACAGTGACAGCATCATTCTTCAAGATGTGCTGCAGTTATGATCCACTGAATACTTTTGTAGTAACTTAGGAGGCTCTTCTCTGTGGCTTGTGGAAGGTGTCTGTAGAAAAAAGCATTACAATTTACAGTATCTCACCCTCATTTTTCTAGGCAATAGCACTAGGATAGTGTACCTCCTTTCCTCACACCAGCTTGCCCCTCCACTGGCAAACTGAGGCCTTATGCTTTCATGCACAAAATGTAACTTTACAGATAAATTTACAAGTTCTGTTTTTTACACGTCTACCTTTACAGCCCAAAGAACCTGCATAATTCTTGGGGAATATCAGGCATCCCACACAACTGATGCAAACAGGATTCACATCAGAACATTTCATATTGCACCTAAAGCTGATAATGAAATGCAAAGGTGTATTTTAAATCCCTGCCTCCTAGATTTAGACACCTTCCTCAGGGCGGCAGACAGGTTCTGTTCACATAGCCCAGCATCCCTAAAGACAGCTACCAAAGCCCTTCCTTAAAAATACTTGTAGCAACAATTCCTACATTTTAAAGCATTGAAGAAGAAACAGCTTTTTATAAAACATATTAATATTTCTTCATCACTACCAAAGTACATACTATAGATTTTTAGATTTACATATTAAACTGCAGTGATTGGAAGGATGCTATTTTACTATATGGGGTACAAAACTGCTCTTTAAATAACTTAACTTGTGTTGAAGCAGAAGAGTGGTTTCTCTGGCTACATGGGAAACACTTAAAAATAATCCTCTGTGTATTTTCAGGAAGCCATATGTTTCCTATTTGGTGTCTTTTTACTCCTCATATATCCCGTGATTGTACAGTCAACTTCAGTCAATTTGGGCTTAAATACTAGTCATAAGGAGTGAGAAGTGGCCTAGTTTTAGAATTCCTTCACAGTAGTGCATCTCAGATCAGTGGACTGTTTCTTCCCATCGTTAAATTCCTTCTTAACAGAGAAGGTCTTTACAAATACTGTAAAAATTCCTTATTGAAAGTTATAAAACTACCTAATAAAACATAACTAGGTGTTTAGTAAACCTAGAATATGCTTGGTCAAGCATTAAGCAGAGAAGGTCTTTGAGAGGTAAAATTTGAGCACAGCTGTCAACTTTTATCTTAATAGCAGCAAATCATAGGATCTGAGGCTACACACTGGTCTTATTTTTACAACACCCTATTCGTGTCTCTGTGCCAAGATCTTTCAGACAACGCTCTACTTCCATATTTTAGAAGGTCTGTTCTCATTAGCTACATTTCCTGGGTCTACATTACTTCCCCCTCTCTCTCTGCTGCAATTCTGTGTGTTATGTCAGTGACTTGTGTGTCCGTGCATGTGTCATTTTTGTAAACGGCTAATGGGATCAGGGTGTAGCAATGCCAGTAGCCCTTACTCACTATCTCAAGACCTGATCATCTGCCACACAAGGGAAAGGCATCTATTCATTTCTGTGGTGCCATCCTGAAACTAAACAACCTCTTTCTCTTTTTTCACTGGCAGTGCTAAATTATGACTGGTAAGGTAAAGAATAGAGCTTTGTATCAAACATGTTACTATACAGAATCTTGGGTGAGTGCTGCAATATGTGACACTGCGTTCGGGCTAGAAAGAGCTTGGAAGGGGAGCAAGCAGTAGAAAAGACAAAGACATTTTTGAGCATACTGCCCATTGTAGACATATATAATAGAGGACAAATACTTTCATCTTAAAGAATGAAATAAAAGAATACATGTATCTTAAAGAAAATTAAATGTCCTTAGAAAATTCAGATTACAAGTGAAAGTTACATTCTGCCCTTGACTCTTTTCCTGTTTATATTTCTAAAGCCAGTTTGAACTCCTGTAACAAATCTTTAAAATTAATGGCAGATTACTACTTATAGGTTACTGCACCTGTCATGGAGTTTGATTTTCATAAAATAATGGAGCTCATGTTAACAAAATAAATGGGTGGTGCCACGGTGATGCATGGAAGCAGAAGCATACCGTTTTGTAGGTTATCTGTGGAAAGCAACACCCTGAACTTTCAGTTCTTCCAAGAGAAGCAATTACTGAGTTCCACCACAACTGAATCTTATCAAAGCATTTGTATCTTTTTCTTTTTGGAAATTTAATTGAGACTGGCCTGCAGAAAAGCCTTTTTCACCTAAAGTTTAAAAAAAACCCAAACAAAAAAAAAAAACCCCAAACCACTGAATTCCAGCCCTCAGAAGGCAATGTAACAGTTCACGTCAGAGACACTCTGTGTATAGTGCCAATGGTGTATGATTTGAGGGATCCATTCATTAGCAGTCTAAGAAAAGGAGCTAAGCAGCACTGAGTTTACAGTTCAAATGCACTGGAAGGTCCCTGGCTGCACTTCTCTGCTTCAGTGGCTTGATGTATAAAGGCCCTGGGAGAATTGATACCAAGCAGCATAAATATTCCACATAGAGAAGAATCATTTAAGGAGTGAGGGCTATTTAAAGAAGAGAAGAATGTTAAAGGAAAAATAGTGATAACATCTGGGAATAATTTTGTAGGCACCCGGAACTTTCTATAAATACAGATCTACTGAAAAGTAACTGAATACTGTATGTGACAAAAGTATTTTAAAACAAGTGATAGATAATAAATGCACAGATAATATGGCTGTCAAGTGTCTCAAGTGTCTTCAAAACACAAAGATATTTAAAAATCAAGCCCCAGTTCTTCTTCAACTTAAATATAATGCTATCACCTCTAGTTCAGCCTTTTAAACCCAATATAAAAATTGCAAATGAAGTGTTTGGTTTACCAGAACACTCTTATGCTGCTCTGATCATGCAAAATGCTGCTACCATGCTGGGAGGGGTGTTCTTATGCTGCTCTGATCATGCAAAATGCTGCTACCATGCTGGGAGGGGTGTTCTTATTGCATACCTTGGTTGGTAAGTTTGCCCTTAAAAGTTAATTTCTTTGAAATTTTTTCTAATTTTCTAGTGTCTGGAAATCAATATGAAACTAAATAAATTTTGCTTTCATTTTCATGCTTAATAATCACATGTATTTTTTGTAATTAAAAAAACCTACAGAAGTTAACAAAAACCCAACCCACACATACTATAGCAAACAGATTTTGGTTTTTCCCCCTCTAAACTACTGACAGGTACTCTTCTTTATGCTATCAAAGAATGAAAAAATTGAAAAAATCTTGCATATCTTTAAAAGCCAGATAACTTGATCTTGGTTTACAAGTGTTAAAAATGAGTTAATCTCTATCTCTGTATAGGTATAAATTCATTTTATTTTCAGAACTGTTAATAAGGTTCATTTTAAAAGAATAATGGCATAGAGATTCTTGTCTTTGCTAGAAATCCAAAAGTAAAAGAGAATCATAGTGATCTAATAATCTGTCAGCATTTTGTAGATGCTATTACAAACACTGGGGTTTTTGCACTTTCTAGTTGTATGCACTCCAAACAAAAATCACCTCAAATAACATTAGCACTGTTTGCTCGTCTTAATTACTATTAGTCCCGTTTGACACAAGTAACTGCACTCTGCTGAGCAGTATGAACTGTATAAGAAGATATGCCTTTCGGGGAAAGAAAAGCCTTGAAGTCTGAATGTATTCATACTGTTTCTTATCTTATTTACACATACTCATTAGTTCTGGACCAGAGGAGGTCAGAGCACAGCCACCCCTGCTTTCCAGATGCATACTTTAACACTCAGCTTGCAGAAAGCAGCTCAGCCTCAAAAGGTGATTTGAATCATAAATCAAATTTAATGGCTAGCAACTGTATGGCTCATAAAAATCCATTCTCAGGGACCATTGCCTATACATAAAACCTGCAGGTAACCCAGCGTATCTCATAAAAACCAAACATTCGCTCTTACATGAAGAAAACAGGAATTTAAAAGACAAATTCCACAGCTGAGCTCTGACTAGCCCCAGTTTCTTCTGATGCTTACTTTTGCCTAGCTAAAGCTTGTTCAGGGTCTTTACGTTTTGCAATGTGTGTAAGGACACCACTCAGTGGTAACTACATTTTTATAAATAGAGGCTGCATACATCTAATCTGAAAGACCATCCTCTGTGATTAGGTATATGCCTATGAAATCCAGTTGCAGACACATATCAAACTCTAAAACCACACAGATTATGACAGACTGGACTGTGCTGAAACAGACAAATGGTATATGCAGACGGTGCTCAACAGACATCTCGTACTGCTTTCCGATTCCCTAAACTATTCTTAATCAGTGAGAGAGTTTATTTAATTGAGAGCTAAAGTTGGTTTTAAGGGTACTAGATCTAGAAGCATCATCTGCAAACATTTGAGATTCCATTTAATATTACTTTATTAAGGACTAAGAATTCAAAAGTAAATATACTACAGGCTAAAGAGGTGAAAGTGGAAATTGTCCTAAACCTAGTTCTGCTTCCATATATAACTGTGTTTACATCGACGAGTCACCTAATATCTCTGCTAAAATGGAAATAATGCCCTTGCCTATATTCCCAAAGGAAGTACAGGGAAGATTTATGTGGAACTGTAGTGTTCTTTGAAGAAATAAAACGCTACAGGAGTACAAGTGTTTTGCATACCTAACAACAGCAAAGGGAGAATTGTACAGCTACAGCAATTGATGGTTATATACCTACATTCCCATCAAAGGGATGCTGATGAGATCACCATGATAAATCTACATAGTCAGTTCTTGCCTGTACTTTCTACTGTATACCTTGTTATTCTGTATTAAAGTTATGTTTGTCTATGCTGCCTTTTTTTTTTTGTGCTTACACATTAAGTTCAATTTTCAACAAATATTTTTAGGCAGAGAAACATGTAGTTTTTATTTGTTTAAATAATTTGTGCCTGACATGTTCCTTTGAATATTTACATTCTCAAATTCAATCTTGAAAATTGAGCGTAATTTTAGGCAACAATCATGCTGTATTTTCAATTCAGTCTCACTCTACTGCCTCTTTTCTTCTTAATCCATGATTATTTATCCTCTTCAGTAAATTTCTAGGAGGAACTCATGTTATATCTGTTAGAATAAAATGTATTAGGCACTTTTCACCACTATTTTCATGAAGCATTCAAGCAACAACAAGGTGATAAGAGAGCTTTTTTTCTTTCCCACGTTACAAAAAACAAACAAACAAAACAAAACCCAAAACCAAGGACTGGAGCACAAGTTATTAATGGGTAACAGAAAAGCTTTCTCATTTCATCAGGTAACAAACATTCACAACAGTTGTCATTAAATCCTAATGAAGAAAATGTCCCATCATTAGATTAAAAAAAAAAAAAAAAAGAGGTGTTTTAATGCTTTCTTTAAAGCGATATGACTTAAAAGTCCTAATTCATTAGTAGCAAAACTCAAAGATCTGGAGAATTTTGTATCATTTCCTTATGATATGCTGTGACTTACTGTCAGTTTGTTTTATTATGGAAATTATTTCACAGCCTAGCAATAACAGGCAGTAGCTTAAACTCATTAACCTATGAAGTACCTGCTACTAGTCAGATATTTACTAATAATAAGCTAAATGACAAGAAGTCAGAATACAGCCAGAAGCCTGCATTTTCCAACTCTAAAGGCAAATGTCAGGTAAGAAAAGCTTTACAGGTAGCAAACTTCTCTATTTAGCAATCATTTTAATGTACTGTTGATATAGTTTAAGCAGTTATGTGGTCAGCTATACCCCACGAATTGATATGTTTCCTGATAATATTTGTAGATATAACCTGGCTCTAAAGGCACTTGACATTACAGACTACCCACCTTTCTTCAGAGCTCATTACATATAATATTATAATCTTCCTCACCTTGCTTTCAACTAAATGAAAACCGCTATACCAAGAATACAGAGACTGTTCTGCTGCTAAATCACTGTATTCCTGATGGCAATGTGGTGTAAAATACTACTAGCAATTTAGTAATTGGTGGGACTTTTCCTCATGTGACCACTTGCTAAATCCAACAGTTATTTTCCAAAGCACTTTGGTAACCAGGCAGAACAATGCTTTCAGGCCAATATAGGTTAAGCCATTCACAGTTTAGAGACCTGCTTATCAGAAAGACACAATTAGAAATAGGTATTGTCAAATGTAAATATGAAGGGACTGGCATTAACCAGGATGCCAGTGTTTGTCACTCTCTACAAGGGACTGCAAGCCAAACAGCAAATCTAGCTCCTCACCCAGATCAGCAGTAAAAATGGTTGTACTTTTGAGGAGATTGGGAGGAAAGGGCTGAAGGGAAATGGTTCTAAGTCGAATTTAAGTATAGAATAGCGAAAACTGTGTAGGAATACCTCGTCATCAAAACCAAATTAATTGTAGCCCAACTGTTCTAATTTGTTCCTCCTGACTTTTCTTACAGTTGCCCTAGAGACCAGGCTTTCAGGACCTCTTTCCACCCCAGCTGGGTGCTGTTCAATTCCATCTGAAAAAATGTTTTTATGGAATAACTTATTCTGTGAAATGTGGGGAAGCTTTTGTCATGGAAGTTCAGCAGGGCTGGTGGTCCCACTCACATCAAGCTGCGTGCTGAGTTGTCTTGTAGAATTATGAAACAGATGCCCTTTGGAAAAATAAAAAATGTGGAGAAAAAAAGCAGTTCTTTTGAAAACAATATTTCTGCACCTGAAAAGTGAGCAGTTGCAGATATAAACAGAATTCATTATTTTGATATTCTGGGTTCTGAGCAATGTCACACTTCCTGTTTACCTGCTTTTGAGTTGTAATTAGAATTCACTTTAATGGCTTTTCATAGCGCTTGTTCCTTATGTGAACATGGCTTGTTGGTTAGTTAACCTGTTGTTCTATTAAAGCAGATATGGTTGATTAAATAAAAACAGCTGATAGCTTATTTCACTTCAGTTATGTCTTTAGTTTTTACATATTTCAGCTCTACAAAATTAGAGCTGTTCCTGACTTAAAGTGACCTTTATTATCACCTGCTGCTCTGAGCAGCCCACCAGCATTAACAGAGGCAGTTTCATTTTGCTATTGTAGGGGAGAACAAAGCAGTACTTGAAAGAAGGAATGCCTCTTTCATTTGATCATAAACTTGCGACTGTGATCTTGATTTTAAAGAAACTTTACTCTAAACTTCATGCGTAAAATGATTTTGATCCATAAACCTTCAAAGGCATGATAAGAAGCTGAATCTAAACCCAGGCCTTCTGTATGTAATATAGCCTTTGCAGGGCCAAATATTTTATTGTATTATTACACCAAAGAAAAAGCATGTAAGGTTAATACTGTCACTTGAATTGTAGGAAAGAGATGAATCTCTTACTTGAAAATGTTTTTCTTCCTGAAATAGTCTCCTGCAAACTTAGTGGATCCAGTTGCTTTTTTAGTTTTACCCACCCCCCCCCCTTTTTTTTTTTTTTTAAGATGGTAGTTCTCCTGCTGCAGTGTAATAGGCTGAGAATTACTGTGAATCAAAAAATGAAAATGTTCTATGTAGCCAGTGTAATGGTACTTCAGCCTAATGAAGAGTACTTCTGTTTCAGTGATAATGGGAACGCAAGGAGAAACCTGCAAGGGTAGTGCAAGAGCCTTGCAAATTACAGGGGCCAGTAGTTTACCCGTACTAGTCACCATGCTGTTTGCTTCACTTCATCTATTCGTGCAGCTATACACATTTCTAACATTGGCTATTTCTTATAGCATACTGAAGCAGAACTGTAAGAAACTACAGCTTGATAACCCTATGCTATTTTGAGAGGACTAGCATAATGTATTCCATGCTGATATTACACACTGATAATGTAATACGAGCATGTTACTGTCAATGCTATTAGTGATATTTTATAGACTAGGTTAAAGCACTGATGGTGTGAGTATATAGACACTACATAACCTAGACTATGTCCAGCACATACACAATTCTGATTTGTAAGAACAGCAAAGAATTCCCACTCTGACACTCTTGCTGGCCAGTATTTGTAATTCCTCATTGGTTGTCCTATACAGTATGTGACAAAATAATTCTAAGTGACCAAGTATCAGGAAAAAAAAAACCAAAACAAAACATGCCAAGTTCCCCATTTCTCTGGTGTAATCCCTCTTCGTAGTTCAGCAGCCTCTGTAACAACTTGTAACTTGTGTTGCATTCTGGAGGTAAACACATTCAAGTTGTTTTAGACCAAAGACTAATTTCATCTTTATATTGTAGCTCACTTCTAGAACTTACTCCAATATTGCCTTTCCACTGCTAACAGCTTATCGTATGATATTTACTTCGGAAGCAATTCAGCATGCACACTGGTTACTTATATATCGTGCTGGAACTGTGCAGTTGGACACTGAAAAAGCTGTTCCTCACAAAAACAATATGGGCCAGTTAATCATCTCAAATTGTCTTGGGTTCTCCATGCTCACATTCTACCAACTGAAAAAATACTAACAGCATTTCTGTGACATTGTTAACCATATCTCAACATAGATTAAAACCAAGGGGTTAGAATATGGAGAAGATATTAAGATACGCATATAAGCAGACGTAAGAAGAAATGCAAACCATGCCAAATATCCATTTCAATTTGTCAATTGCTCAATTAACAGGAGGAGGATCAGTCAAGTTTTTCTGGTTATGAGAGCACAGGAGGTGAGTTTCTTTTTTGGTATCATTTGCCATTTAATTTTCCCCTTATGTTTAAATAGTTACTTAGAAGGTGAAGTGAATTCAGGTTATTTGTATTGTGAAAGTTATGTCTCAAAGGATTTTATCATGTGAATTCTCTCTGAATGCAAATTAAAGCTTGTAAAAGACGTTTCTACACTCTTCAGGCCAGTGGATCCAAAGTTACTAGAAAATATTACTGTTAATCAGCATCAGATCTCATAGGTGTTTTCAGAAACTGGCAGTTATGAAAAGCTTGTTGGAAAATATGAGCTGCTAAGAGTCTAAGAGGAATGAAAGGATTAATCAAAACCTTTTACAGCTAATGATATTATGTAATAAGAGATGTACACACCACATAATAAAACACAAAATTGTATGTGGTAAATGAATGTGTCTTGTAAGTGATTAAGTCAAGATATAATAAAATTCCAGCAGGCTCAGATGGTGCAAGATCACCTTCTGTACTTGTATAATCAGGCCAATGTATAATCAGGACTCAGACTAGAAGGAACTGCTTTTTTAAAAAAATACAGTTTCAGCAAAAGGCAAAGCTGTAGTATGTACAGTAGTTTTGGTGCTAAAACGAGAGTAATACCTGGATTTCATTTAAGATGATTATTATTTGGCTGAATTTGAGGCTCAGGGGAATTTAAGACTACATCTCAGATGTAGTGCACTGAACATAAAATCTGAATGGGATGTGGACAAACTTCTATAGCAGTTATAACGTAATAACATATTCAGAGAAAAATGCAATGGCTCAGGAGGCCCGTTATTACATCAAGATGCATCTGCTTCTCTTTTTTTTTTTTCCTCTTTCTCTTTTTTTAAAGAACTGATGGGTATCTGCAAGGTCTAATTTTCAGGTAAAATATTTTTATCATATCTGCAGTGAGAACTATGAAACTGGGAGATAAATAGGCTTGTGAATAATAGCTCCTTTTGGAATGCAGAGCATTATAGCAGAAAGTAAATCTAGTAAAATCAGATCACCTTGCATGAGTGGTACACAATGCAGTGTGGAAAGTAGCCAAGATTAAAATTAGTAGCTCTTGCCAACTAAAGAATTTTTATTTTCATTTTAGACTTTTCAGAAGATCTGAGGAAATCAAACATAATTTTTGTAGTCGGTAAGTAGGATTCCTAATTTAACTGCTACATTTCAAAATCCCCATGTTATTTAGTTTTGATTATAAGTATATGATTTCTTTTAAAGTTTAGCAGAACAGTTTGGTTAAGAGTATTTCCACTACAATGGTGCTTTAGTCTTTTGAAAGGGAGTTAGGATTTAATATCATGGTATTAACCTGGGTCTGACCACGCTAACAACACTTGTGTAATGCTCAGAGCAGGAGGTATGTTTAAGCATGAACATACTCAAAATGACATTAGTTCTTGTGCAGTTACAGTAGTGCTGTGTGATCTCCCACAGCAAAGCTGCCTCACCAGCATTAGTTAAAATGTTACTAGATTGGATTTATAACTCAGAATTTTAAGGTTTAGGCAAAAAAAAAGTAAGGTCTCTTCACCTCTTCATTTGTGAAATAACTTTTGTAAATACAGGTTTCAATTCTGCAGGTGTTCAACATGCTGTTAAAAAGTCAATGGGCTAGTCACTGTGCATGATGCTTAGCAAGCACTGAGGCTTTGCGGGTTCAAGGTTTACTTTATATTTGCTTTCTGGAAGTCCACATAGGAAAAGCACCATGTTAATGCCAATTATTACATAAATGTGACGAATGTAATTAGCATAAACTTTGAACAGCCTTTTAAGACAAGTTATAACCAGAAGATCTACAAGTTTCAGCTTAAAGCTTGGTACTAGTAACTTGGAAAGAATAATTGCTTTTGTATGAAGTAGAATTTTTCAGAACTGCTTTACAATACAGAGCAGGACAACACATTTCCAAGGACCTAAGGATAGATATCCAAACACGGGTGATTTTTATGTAAAAGCAATCCATTTTGTGCATTCTTTTTCCTAAGGAAAAAAGTGACTTCTGAAATTAGTCATAAATGAATGGAAGTTTCATTCAGAATTCAGGAGGCATCAAAGAACATTCCAATACTAGCAGGTTGAGGGGCGTGATCCTTCCTCCCTATTCAGCACTGGCAAGGCTGAATCTGGAGTACTGCATCCAGCGCTGGGCTCCCCAGTACAAGAAAGATAATGACCTACTGGGTGAGTCCAGCACAGGACCACAAAGACGTTTGAGGGACAGGAGCATCTTTCAAATGAGGAGAGGCTGAAAGAGAAGAGAAGGCTCTGGGGGTTCTTATCAATATGCATAAATACCTGATGGGAGGGAACGAAGGTGAGGGAGCCAGAATCTCCTCAGTATTGCCCAGTGGCAGGACAAGAGAAAACGAGGACAACTTAAGATGCATGAAATTCCATCTGAACACAAGAAAACACTTTTTTATTGTGAGGGTGGTCAAACAATGGAACAGGTTACGCAGAGAGACTGTAGAGTCCTGAACAACCTGCTCTAGGTGACCCCGCTGTAACAGAGGTGTTGGACTACGTGATCCCAAAAGGTTCCTTCTAACCTAAAGGATTTTGTGAAAAGATAGCATGTTTATGTGTTGTACTTTTATCTCACCTTATCTTATACTAAATACGAGCTGACTCAATTTATTGCAAGCCTATGGTGGATATTATGTGTTTGAAAAAGTAAAAGTGGGTTACCGAAGAGTTCATTGAAGACTTTTCTTAAGGGAAAGATGCAAAACACTTAGTTTTCAGTCTTTAAGTAAACTGTAATTCCATGCTTACTGAAGTACATCTTCCTGCTGTTCACTACAGTGACAAATTTTCATTCTCTCTGCCTCACATATCTTATTGGAAAATTATGTTTGGATTTGTACAAACACAGATTTTTAAAAAACGTGAAGTTGCTCAAGGAATTTTGCCTCTGAAATTGTCCATGGTACGGCATATTTTTCATTTACCTCTGGACTTGTTCTTTTTCAAAGAGTGTTCTTTAATTTTCATTTATAACTTTTATAGGCCATCTACTAGCCATCTTCCAGTTTAAAACTGAAAACGCACCTTTTCCCTATTTATTCCTGCTTTTAAATCCATCTCAGACTTTCTAGTAAACGCTTTCTAGGAACAGAGGAAAATTCTGCTTAATCTGCTTAAAGGTTTTTTTTGTTGAAAATGTTATAATTAAAAGTTTGACTAAGTCCAAACATGGGTTACTTGTTGACAAGTTATGTAGAATGATGTATACTTTTTTCCCAAAATATCCCCTTCCCCACCCCCCATCCTCCCACCCCTGAAAAACCTTCTTCAAGTCTAAGATGAAGACTGAGGGTATATTTTTCTGGAAATTTTTTTTTTTTTGGTGACTAACATGCGATCTTCACAGTTGCTCATTTGGCTGCAAAATCTTGATTTTACTCCATCTAGGTAGTGAAGGTAAATGGTATTTCCCAGAGACAGATTTCTTGCTGTTGCTAGGTTGGAATGGCCACAAGCATTTTTTACTTATGGCTTTTTAGGCAGGTAAATCTGCCTGAAAGACTTGACAACCCACATGCATATAAGTTTAACATTATACACGCTAGCCAAATGAATAAATGAATAGCATTTCTTAGGCAGTAAAGGTGTCTGATCACTGTGAATTGTACAACGACCAAAGAAAACTTTGAAGAAGCCTCACAGGAGCAGAACAAAACTGTCAAGCTGGGGGGATGGGGGGGAGGGCACCACAAATTCTCAGTGGCCAAGTACTCCATTGCAGCAGACAGCACTAGAAAAGTTCAGCCCACGATACCTTGACTAGAAAGAAAGCAGACAAGATGGGTTGGAGCATGCTGCTGTAGGTACTTGAATGGGAAAAACTGTCTCTGTCTCAGGTGTCATTAGGAGTGTTTACTCATTACATAGATGTATTCATGAGGAAATAATCAGATGCTTATAAAGATGTTTTAAAACTAGAGTTCTAAAGATGTACATTTGAAGTAGTTTACAAACTAATTGAAATAAATACACCATCTACCACAGCTGACAAATTGAGATACTGTTTATAAGACAAAGGGAAAAAAGCAGACAATTCCCTCCCCCACTAATTTCCCTTGAAAATTCTCCAAAAAAGGGAAAGGGAAAAAAAAAAATCTAATTAGCAAAGATTTACATTAGAGCTAATGTAGGAATTAATTGGAGTAACAGTCAACTCTGATTAATTAAGCAACAATGTCAATGTTTTATCCAGACAGAAAAGCAGAGACATAGAACCAGCAAGTCAAAAATATGGGAGATAACAGGGTAATAAAAGAGGCAAAACCAAGATAAATTTGGCCTGTAAAGTAAAATTCAAGAGAAAAATAAAAAAATTAAACAGACGCAAAAGTAATTTTGGGGGATACTCTAATATTCAAAACTTATGTAATTATTGCCAGTCACTAAAAACAAACAAACAACAAAAAAAAATTAAATCCACTGACCAAAAACCCCTTTTTTGTCAGAGCAGCATGAAAAGAAAAATCTTAACCACAATGAACAACGTATGATTTTATCATTCTTAACTAATGTGATACTCTATATGATATCCAGAAAATTGTCATACATAACAAAGTTACTGGGAGCATTATCCCTCCCTATCCTCCATAGGAGTTTCATAAAACGCCACATTTGGCTTTGGTTGAGGCTGAAACCGAAGCAGAACGCTTTCAGGAACCTTTCTGCACTTTGGATCAGAGACAAACTCCCCACTTACTCTTAAAGCGTAGTGTTTAAAACTTAGTCAACGTTACCAATTTCCTCTGCAGAATCCTTGTCATATTCTTGCTGAGGAACCAAAGCTGATAATGGTTTAAGCTCAATGTAAATAAGACCAGCTTTTCAGCTGACACTCTGAAGATATTATCACCACTTACATTTACAGGTAAAACATTATCAGCTGCAGACACTAGCTTCTTGTGCATACAAAAAAAAAAAAAAAACCAAAACCCAGAAAACAAACCCAAACCTCTTTATTTGTCCAAGGTATGTCAGACCTTGAATGACTTGATCTAACTTTGAATTTAGCCCTGCTTTCAGTAGAGGGTTTTACCAGATGAGGTCCCTTCCAAGCTAAATTATTCTACAGTACCTGTATTACAGCTCCTTCTACAATCAGATAGGCATAGGATGATCAGTGCTGATAATTAAAACCCCAATCAGTCCAAGCACTAACTGTAGAAGCTGATGAAAGCTGCGTCCTCTGACTTTCCATGAAGTGAACTCCATGATTTCTTTAAGAGGGATGAAAACTCAGTGATGACCCGGGACATCACATCACTCTGCCAATATGTGCTTCAGGTGTTTTTTTTTTATTAAAATCATCTCTCAGGAAAAAAAAAAATCTTGAGGGATTATTTTTGTTGTTGTTAAATAACAGCATCATTCCTATATGGTTTCATTCAGACTAAAAATCATATGTGAACAACAGATGAGGTGCTATTGAGAAGCCTTCAAATGCCATATTCTGAAGCTAAGGCTTATTTTTATTTGTATAAATAATCCAAGTAGCATTGATAGACTTGCCAAACTGATCAAGCCCTCCAAAATCATAGCTGAAATATAAGGATAGCTTGACTGGGGTTATTTTGATTTCAGTTCTGAATTCTGAGGCTCCATTGTGCAGCCAGGTTTCCCCTGCAAGCACTTTTTCATGATACAGGGATGATACTCATTATGAAAATAAGGTCTAGAAATTGAAACATTTTAAAATGAATGGTGGGACTCTCTTGTAAATCCTGCTGCCGGCATTTTATGTAAACGTTCATAGTATTTTGGTATACGATAAACTCTCAAGATTTGGCAAGTTTAAAATAGAGACATCCCAGTCTGTCTATATGACGCTTCTTTATTAATACTTCTGGCAGCAAAGCCGGTTCATGAACTGCTCACATTGCTTGTTCCTGTCCCTGCTCACTCCCAGCGGCAGTCCCAGCTCCCCCTAGCATCATTAATTCATCTGCTTGTGATGCTGTGCTCTAGGCCAGACCTGTACATTTGAATCACATGCCTAGGCTTGTGGTCTTTCATAGTCTGGGTGGGATCAGGGCATGAGGGAGAGCAGGTGTAAGATGCTCGATTTCTTAAACTGACATCTTTCACTGATCTAAGGCAGACTGCAGCTAAACATTCAGAAGTGCTACTTGGGCAGTTGTCATTTCTCCCTACCCACTGAGACCACTCTTTTTCTCCCCTTGAAGTGCTCTCTGTGAAGCATTTCTGCATTCAATAATTAAATGGGGAAAGGTGACCACCTAAGTCAGGAGTGCTGCCAGGAAGTTATTTACCAGAAGACCCCTTTACACGCTTTCACAGGCAGCTGAATCAACATAATGGAAAGGAAAACTGCACTAAGGAAGTGCATAGACCTTTTAATCCAGTCTTGTCCACAGAAAAGCAACACGCAGAACTGCATTTAATTTTTATGCTCTGTCTAGTACCCTGGTTCCAGATACTTGCTTACTGTTTGTATCAAAGCACAAAGGGACACACAAAAGATCCAAGAATAATCTCACTGACTGATACAACGTGCTTAATTTCTGAATCTGCAACTTCCTCTTTTTATGAAGTTAATGAATGAGCTTTAAAGCAAGATGAACTGCACTTAGCAATACTAGCATAATACAAAAACATGCTAACATTGAAGAACTGCTGGTACTTCTTCTACATTCTCCTACAGGTCACAGCATACTCATAGTTCCTCCGGCCATTTTCTAGGCCATTTCTAGACTAAAAGGAATTTCTCTTTATCTTCATGCCATATATGAAAATAAGAGGACAACATGATTAATCTGAATAGCAAGTTACCGTGAATCAGTCTGCCACTGGTTAACACAATTTTTTTTCCAAAATATACACAGGCAGAGTAAAAGATGACAGCATACAGAAGAAATGACAGCGTTCACAAAGAAACTTACGCCTTCACAACAAAAGTGGGGACATATTTTCCTCCTCCTAACAATTGACCCATTGGGAAAACTTCACTACCTTTTTCAGCGTCTCAAGTTTTTTCTGTTTGAAAAACAGCGTAACAAGTTGCAGTGAAGGCTTCTTAACTGCAAATATCTTTGTGCTAGCTTTTGTTATATTTAATATGCAGCTGTTGTTCCTTATAAGCTTTCTTCAATTAAATTATTAAAATTTTCTCATTTTTTTTAGAAAGATGCATCGATTTAATAAAGAGACCCTCTAAAAAGAATGAAATACAAATTTTGCAACACTACAAATTGATAATAAGCCTCATGACTGCAGGGTTAATTTGCTGTTAGAGCTGCTTATATACCAGTCCTATGAGTATATACCCTGAGCCAGAAGGAAGTATCTAATGAGTAAGGAAATGCACTTTCACATTCTTTCCCACCTAAATAGCTCTTTTTCAGTCACATTAAATACTGGCCTTCAGAGGGAGGCAAGACATTAACTAATACTTGAACTTTAGGCATGTAAATTAATACTGGCATGAATGCTGAGTATGTGTTCAGCTCCCAGTGCTGAATTTCCTGGGGGCATTCAGCCTCTTCTCAGATAAGGCCAAGCAAGAACTGTGGTCTCATTTGTTGATAAGAAAGCACAAGACTTTGCAAAGTGGGTCATATACATTTGTCAAGCAGTAGGATGCTTTGCTACTCATCGATACTAAATTAATAGCAGTGGCCATAAAAATTACCATTTTCAGCACATAACTGTTATTTAATTATGTCTTTTCCTCTTCAATGATCTCAGCATTTTAATCTCAGCTTTGTTGGAACTCTTCTATAAAAAATAAACATGGTCAATTTTAATTAATGTTTTGGAGGCACAGTAATGCTCATTTATGGTGTATGCCCTGCATAATGGGTCATTCTGGCAGCATTCACTTTTAAAATACTAACAGATAAAGGTATTACAAAAACACATCAACTCTTCTGAATATTTACCTGCTAGCTGAACAACCAAAAATTGTCCTTGTATTGTTATTTCTAAAAAGAGTTCTAGTTTATTTAGTATATGAAGGGACATTATGAAATTTCTGTTTCAGCTCTACATTCAGAAGAGAGACAGTTCTATAAGAAACAGAATAAAGTAATCTTTATAACTGTTTTTTTTCTAATACTGTGTATACACACCAAATAAATAGGATTAAGTTACTGCACTGCTAGTATATTCAAGGCCAGGCAACAGAATGCGTAAACAAGCACATGCACACACAAACTTACTAACCTGAAAAACCAAAGCAAACCAGGCATAAAATTAATTGCTACTACAGATATTTAACAGTCTCATTACAGATAATTTGCCTATAATTTCTCTGTAGCCACTCTTATTTATTCCTTGTTTTCCTTCAATCGGTGCTTTTACAAAAGAGTAATTTTCTTCTTAATAAAGCGATAAAGCAATAGAAAGACAACATGAAACCCACATTGGAAAGAAAATGAGACTGTGACAAAGATTTCTAGCTAAAATTGTAGCACAAGTGTGATTCTCACACCATGGGCTGATAATTGTCTTTGTGAAGCTGAAGTAAAAGGTTCCAGGTTACAGTAGACAAAACCATTCCTTTGATGCTACTGCCTTATCACCCAATTTTTATTCTCGGCTACAGTACTGTAACTTCTCTGAAAATATACGCTTGGAGCAATTATTTCTTAAATTGAATGCAAAAGTTAGAAGAAAATTCAAGTCAGGAGGAGATGGTGCCAATTCACTCTATTGTGAACATGTTATTCCTATATTTGTTCATGGAAAAAGGAAAATTGGGTATTTTCTAGCATCTTAAATCCACATAATAGAGCTGTGCAGTCATATCTGCAAGTCCTAACAGTTGATAAACACACAAATTACATGCTTAAAAAACTTTATTGAAAAGAGGGTTCTTTTTTTTTTTATTTTGGCCTTGCCTCTTCTTTTGATTTTTGAGCACTGTCTCCCTACAAGGGTATAATTACCTCCTACTGCAACAGATCTTCTTAATAGATCCATCAAAGATTGTAAAAATGCTGCTACACACCTTGAAATTTCTCCCCAAATCCTGATATTGCCACAATGGAAGCTTGCTTTCCCGACCTCCCCCACCCCCAGCACCAACATGGCCCCTCAGCCCTCCCCACCCAGTTCAGCCCTCGTGGGGTGCTCACCTCAGCTCTGCCAGCAGCTCTGGAGGTCACGGCCACAGGAGCGGATCCCTGAGATGAGGCTTCCAGCAATTTCTGTGGCCTGCCCATCATCTTCAGCCGGGCTGGGGTGGCTGCTGCCACTCAGCCAGCGGCTGAAGAGGTGTTTGGCATTTCAGAGGGGCAGCCTGCAGGGTGAGGAAGGAAAAGCAGCCATCTCCATTGAGGAGGTGGGACAGGACAATGCCAACACCTGCAGAGCAAAGAGGTGTCCAGAGACTCTGAGACAACCCCAGAAAAAGGGCACTTGCCAGAGAGGCATCCAAGAGAGGCAGAGTTTTGGGACTCTTGAGGTGGCGGCAGCTCTCCTGCCGAAGGAAGCAGGGAGGCTTGAGGTGCCATTTCTGACAGGAGGATGCCTGCAGCATTTGCCTGAGTCACTGCCCTTCCCCTCCCGCCCTCCCTGTCTCCCCACAGGCCTCCGGGAGATGGAAGCACCCAGCCTGCAGCTGTGGTAAGCTGGGGCCAGCCACAGGTGCCTTCCCTTCAGGCTGTGGAAAAAAAACACTTGAGCAGCTTCACTTGAGCACCCTGTCATCTGCAGCTGCCCTTCATCCCTCTGGTTGTTTGACTCAGCCTGGTTCAGATATGGTTTTCCAGCTCCTGACTGAGTACAGTTGTGGATGTATAAAAGCGGGGGGTGGCAAGGTCTCCGTGGGCCCTTCATTGCTGAGCACTTTACTCTTACACTTCCCTGCAGCATGCATGAAGAGCAAGCCCGTACCACAGCTGCAGGGAGCCGCATGACCGAGCCTTCGTCAGCATTTAGCAGCTTCAGTACCTGGCTCTCAGTTATCGGCAGACATACCAGCACGTGAGAGCTTTCCAGCTCAAAGGGAAAGGGCGCAAGCACAGTGAAATTTTGCTCTTATCTTTACCACAGTGCAGAAGGGTTTAGTTACTATACACCTACCTGCATCCCACATAACAGAGGCACATTTCGCCATCTCTCTGCCTATGCCTTTCCATTCCATGAACGGGGACAAAATATTTCTCTCGCAAGGATGCGGTGAACATTAGTTTGCTAATATTTGTTGCAGCCATCAGGCTGAACATATACTGAGCCAAATACTCTTCCCCATTGGCTGTCTGTTTCATGTTTTTCCTTTCCATGGTAATGGTGTTTTAGGAACAGGTTCTCTTCTGCAAGAGATTTCACACTGTTGTGACTCCTTCAGCTTTGGTACACGTTTTGGAGTCAGCAGTGTAGCGTATCGGAAGGGAAGCACCTGACTTGTTCTACTGTATAGAGTGTCTTTGCAAAAAAAAAATTGCAAAATAGGCAGTCTCATCAATTTCCTCCCATTTTCTTGGTTGCTATAGTTTGAGAAAAGGCAGATATTTATTCTTTTCTAATTATAGATCTTTTTCCCTCACAAAGGTGGCCCTGGCTCTGGCAAAGGTAGCCAATGTGAACAGTTAGCCAAGAAATATGGATTTACTCACCTGTCCACTGCTGACCTTCTCCAAAATGAGTTATCCTCATTATCAGAGAGAAGTAAATTGATCAAAGACATCATGGAATGTGGGGAACCTGTGCCTGGCGTAAGTGACGGTTTTATTTGGTGTCCTAGTGGTTAAACAAAGGCAGTGGTAGGTAGATTGTCTAAAAGGGTGGAAATAAGAGACTAGAGCTGATGATTCCCCTTTAAGTAAAATTAATCTGCAACTTGGGGGAGAAGTTTCCTTATTGCCAGATCTGTGGCACTTCTTTCCCCTTTCTATGCCAGTATTTCTTTACATTTCAGACTCACATAGGCAACAAATTAGTCATGAAATACAGTGAGACAGATGCTGCGCTATGCATTGCAAAATGTAAGAATAAGTACAGGAAACAGGAACTTTATGTCCATTTCATAGCTTCACATTTCAGATTCAGAGCTGGTCCTCCTGGCACCTATTCTAATTTACAATACCTGCGGCTGTTCCCTGCAGAGCTGGCTGACATCCCAGAGTAGCTGGACTGCAGTTTAATGGAGGCTATGAAGACAGAATGTGTTGTTCTCAGCTGGACTTGACTTTTACATGGCAGGTCCGCAGCCCCAGCTCTTGGTGGGTCTTCAGCAGGTGCAGCTAGATCGTAGGATGCATTTGTTAAGGAAAGATACTGGGAAGTGCTGCTCAGGGGAAACTAAAAGCTGTGCTGAGGCTTGATTTTGATTGCTTTGCTCTTTGGTGTGTTTGGTCAGATGGGTCTCTTACCGCTTTCCATGTAATATAAATATATCAATGACATAGAAAATGCAATCAGATTGGAAAATGCTGCAGCAGTACTCCAAAGTTTCACAGGTATTAACAGAAATTTTGAAACGATGAAATATTCGCAGCTATCTAGAGGACACTTTGGGAACTCTTGGATGGGTTGCAGCACTAGATTTGCGTAGCATAGCTGGTCCTGAGAGAAGAAAAAGTAGGGTGCCCTGCTACCTGCAGGACAAGAAAAATACCTGCATTCACAGGACCTGCTTTTAGCAAAACAAGGCAGTTCTCAAGGGCGTAGGATTAAAGTCAGTGTAACAAACAAAGGTATCAATCTTTCTTATTAATCAACCAAGTAACTCTCTCTCTTTCCAATGCAGGGTATTGTCCTAGAGCTACTGAAGGAAGCCATGCTTTCCAAGTTAGGGGACACAAAAGGGTTCCTGATCGATGGGTATCCCCGGGAGCTGAAAGAAGCAGAAGAGTTTGAGAACAAGGTGACCATATAATTGTAATGCTGTTATAACTCCTATTAAGATATGACTGTACTTCTCATGCTGCTTGGGTCCCCATCTGTAGCTGATTGCAACGGGGACGTGTAAAGAGCCAATCCAACAGTGTTGTGCTGCTGAGTACTGAAACTTTGGCACCCCACCAATATAGCAACTCCAGCTTTTGCCCTCACCTACACAGACTCTGTAATACCAGGAGAAGTAAAGGCTGATTTTACCCAAATTTAATATAAACCAGGCACAATCCACATTTACTGGAAAGCACCATTTTTAGAATCAGTTTACTAATTCTAGTGGATGGCTGCTATACTTCTCATGAAAATCTCATCAAGCACTATTTCATGTAGGTTTATGAAAGCATGTCTCTTCACAGTTAACATCTCTTGCTATTGAGCTGGCTCTGCTAAAGCTTGCTGACACTTTGAAACAGTAAAACACAGGTTAAATTTTTGTGATGAGTAACAGGTGGCGTAGCCATAAAAAGAGCGTTTTGCAAGTGACTGTGTGGCAGTTCAGAGCGTTATTGATTTCCTCAGTATGTGCTAAGACCTACTGAGAAATCTCAGCTGTACATTTCTCAATCTGCAGAAAATACTCTGTATAAGTCCTATGAATGAATGCGCCAGGGTTTAGGAGAAAAGAAGTGGTGAACTAGGGGAAATAGTTCCGTATATATTCTATCATATTACACTCCGCAAATGTCCTACACAAGTTTTAAAGGTAATAAAACTTTAATGAATCATCTGTTTTCTCCCTGAACCTTTAGCTGCTTTATTTAGTTGATTACCAGAAAAGCCTAGCAAGATTTAGGCGTCAGAAGCTGGACAAAATAATGGGCAATGGGATTTGCTATAGAAGCCATTCACAGAAATGTTGATCTATTAGTTCCTTTACTAAAATGCCACAGACTATTAAAAAGACATTGGAGATTCCTTTCATTTGGTGTAGAAGGAGGAGCTATTTCAGCAGTGCTGCTTTTGTGGCAGGCATATGTGTCATGTCCTGTGAACACTGATAAATGCTATAAAGTAGGACTTAGAGATTGGAGTGTCCTGGACTGAGGCATTGCGAGGCAAACAAGTCTTGATGCATCCAGTGCAAAAGCAGAGCCCTGTTCAGTTCCCGTAGACACTGTAGCAACACAAGATCCTGTAGTCCTGAGCTGCCTTTGACATTTGGATTAAAATACAAGGACCTCAAGTGATAATTTTGAATATGCTAAGTCATCCCTGTTGTATCCATGTATCCACTTCAGTTTTCACATGGTGAACTTGGCTGGCTGTAAACTGCTCAGTAAGTCTGTGAAGTTTTCATAAATGAGTCATCACTGAGATAACGCTCTGCAGTTCTTTCTAAAGGGCGATGAGAAGTTCTTCCTACCTTACAATTGAATGAAAAGAGGTGGACATCAGGCTTTATTAATTAATGGCAGCAAAGTGCAAATGAATAGTGCTACATATCTACCTGATGTGTAAAAAGCATTATAATTGTTAAGAAAGAGCTGTTCTATTTAGAAGACATGAGGTATAGTGCTTATACTTAAAAGCTTGACAGGCCTAAATACAATTAGCTATGTAGAAATAGCTTATTCTCCAGCCAGTTTTGCCCAATTCCTTTCTATGATATAATTGTACTTTTACCTAGCCATAATTCTAGAGAAGCACATGTCTCTGTTCCCTCCTCGGTCTTTCTGCTAGGTGAGAAGTAGAAAACAATATTAAATTATAAGTTCCACATCACCAGGTGGAAGATACCCAATAAGATAGAGTAAAGACCCAATACATTAGACTTGTTTGGCTTCCTGCAGATGTCCCCACAGCATGAATTATTTAAGCTAAATTGTGTCAGGAAAACAGTAATTTAAAAAAAAAACCCAACCAGTAGTAAAAATTGCTGTAATATCTGATAGGGGCATTGCTTTTACTTTTTGCAATTTTTAACTCAGAAGAATGACATTTCTGTAACGTTTTGAATTCCAGAGAATAGCAACATTGAAACTTTAAAGAGAACCACATAGATTTTTCAAAAGCAGATCAGACCCAGTCTGTCAAACAAGATACTATTATCTGATCCTACAAGTCAGTAGACTCCTTTATATCCTCATTGTAAGGTGATGATATGACTATAACTGATGAAAGGAATCATTCCTCATTTATTGTATTATAATTTAGAACAGACCATGGAATTCCTCATGTGGGGCTGTTTCCACATGAGGAAACAGTGTTTCCAATTATACAAAAATAATAATATAATTGGAAACTAATTATTATTAGTATTGGAAATAATAATATAATTGGAAATAATAATATAATTGGAAACAAAAATAATAATATAATGGAAACATTATTCATGTTTCCAATTATACAAAAAGGACATATGTTTTAATCATTGATTAAGCCCACATCTTTTTTAACTTCTCGATCTAAGTCTCTTGCACTGTTAAAACTGCCTTGTTGGCTTTTTTAATTCCAAAACGCAATATTGCTGCTGCTAATAGCTTTAATGTTTTCTGAGCTGTGTTGAAAAAATGGATAGATAAAAGCCTGTCATTGAACTGTCCGACATAATCTCTTGGCTTCAGCTGTCTCTTAGAAAGTCATTAAGGTAGTCGAAAGGTCAATATAATCCAGACATCAAATGCAGAAGGCCTAACATGAAATATTTACCTTTAGAATATTTCTTCCTTTAAGGGCTGTCAACAAAGGTAGCAATGGCAATTTCCATATATCAGTCATTTAGACTTTCTTTGCTGTAGCCATGGTAAAAGCATGAATTTCTAGTGGTCACTAGTGTGAAGAACAGTCGTCTTTTCTCAAGACTTCTCACTCTTTCCTAAAAGGTGTTCTCCAGATCCCTGCTAAAAAGGGAAGGAATGAGAAAAAGTCTGAGAGCATCATTGAAGGATTTAATACATAACTGCATGGAAAAATGATCACGTTACTTTTCTCTGATCCTGTAACACCTTTATTTTACTTGATAGAGTGGAGTTTATCCCTTTAGACCCAGCCCAACAGTTGTTGTTCAGCCAAAACCTGTGTCAGAGAGAGCTGTGCTTGAGCAGGGTGCATGACAGGGTGTATTGCAAGATTTATGCTAAATGACATGCATCTTTTTCAGCATCTCGGGGAAAGAACAATGGGGATTTGTGTTTAGAACTTTTGGCTCCCTCCTAAAATATTATAAGGAACATTTTGCTCTTTCTTGCCAGTTCTTTTTCACCCATAAAGTACTGCAATATCTACTATCAAATTTAGATAGAGACAATTATTTACTATCTTTGCCAAGGCCTGGGAATAAAAATAAATAAATCTGTATTTATTTTGTTTATAGAAAAGGGCAGACTCTGCCTTATGACTAGTTTGGCACTAGCCAAAAAGCACTAAGTCGTGGCTTCTCATAGAATTCGGAAATTACTCACCAGCTTGAAAATGCAGAGAAATATATCACATCCTTCCTCTATGCCATGGGTGGTAATGATGTAGAGTTACACTGCAAATATTGACATAAAACAGTGTGTGACATAAAGTAATTCACAGGAGGTATTCCTATGCATACATCCAATAACAAGCATTTGATGGTGTGCTTGAGCCTGTCTGTTGCTACTCATTTCCATTTCAAGTGGGCAGACTTTAATTTGGACATTTCCTTCTATTTCCTTCTTGAAATTCTACGCCGTAGTTTACCACTCCTGAATGAAAATATACTCTTCACAGATTAAACAGAGCAAAGGCTAAAAAAATAACAGTGTCAAGCATTCCATGAGTCCAGTGTTGTTTGCATCAAGCTTTTATCAAACAATTGCAAATAATGAACAAACTGACGATCTTCAGCCAGAATTTTTCAGATCATATCTCTTTTTCTCTATACATGTAGAGCCCAGTCAAGCACAGCCTTGATCCTGAATACTGGGATCTGTAAGTGCTGCTACAGTAAGAGGTGTTTGTTAATAAGCATAATTTCTGTATAGACAAATACAAAAGTAATTTGCTAATAAATTCCTTATGACTCTTTTGGTAGCATTTGTTTTTAAAGTTATCCAAACAAAATCAGTTTTACCAGGCCAATGTTTTGAATGCGTATTGTTTTTCTTTGTCTCTAGATTGGGGAACCAAAACTTGTGTTCTGCCTGGACTGCTCTGCAGAAACCATGAGCAGTCGCTTTCTGATGAGAAATCAGAGCAGTCAGCACTCTGATAACACCGAAACCATCAAGGAAGGAATTGAAAGCTATTACCAAGCATCAAAACCTGTGATTGCATACTATGAAAGGAAGACACAGTTATGCAAGGTAAATTGCTTGACCTTTTGAATTAAATTATTGCTTTTTACTTCCATTATATGAGCAGTATTTGGAAAATACTGACACGACACGATTTATGAACTGTATTAGTTTCAGCACTTTCCAGTTTGTTCTCATCTTATACTTCCCTGGTTTGTTTGCAACTTCTACAAGTTTCTGAGTTCCACAGTACAATTTGAAAGGATAAAACCACAGATTTATCCTGACTCTGAGAACATATCCTGAATCACTACCTGATCTGTATAGAATCTCTTATTAAACATTAATGCTGGAAAGCTTTTCTTTAAGTATTAGGATTTATTTCTCTATAAGGGCTTTCAGAGTTAGGATGAAAGATTATGTTAATCCAAAGCCCTTTAGTTAAATTTACAAAACTGACAGTGTATATCCTGAATTAAAACAGACCTGCACACCAGAAAGATCTTTCTGCTGGAACAAATGACATAGTTATATTAATGTCAATTAATGACCTCAGTTTACACCTGCTGAAGATGTGATATTTAAAGCATTCTTTGTATTCTCTAATCAATGCTTTACAGAGAAGCAAGAAAAATTCCATCAGTGCAATTAACTGATGTATATGCTGGTACATCTGTAAACTCATTCTTGAGGGATGTTTATATTTCTTTTTATATATTTCTCTGCTCCGTTGGGGCAAACTATCCCTTATGTTCAGCTACAGAAAGATCTAGTCCTACTGGTCCTTCTTGTCCTAAAAGGGAAAGAATCCAATAATAGTTTCTGGAAATATTATGGGAGCTTTTTTCTAGAGGCTGTAGCAAACATGCAAATCACATATCCCAAACCTTTCTCCTCTGCAAAGTTCCCAAAAGAGAAACATGCAGCTAATTTATGCACTCATCCTGACCTGAGAAGAGAGTAAATGACATAGTCCTGAGAAAAATGGTACTCAAAGGGAAAGTCCTAATTTATGTCCTTTGCTAACCCCACAGTAAGTGCACAGAAGGCAAATTATAGAGTGGCAGAAAAAAAATCCCCAATTACTTTTCTTTTTTAAGCTTAAGAACCATTAGCTGTCTTTATTTGTATTTTCTTTGACGAGCTACCTTGCCAACATTGCAAGGATGCATCTAATTAAGAATTCAGTACAATAAACAATACACCAACACAGTGCGATGCAAAGGAAAACAGAGCTCTTTCTTAAGATCTTATTCCAGTGAGCTGTGCCTACTGCAGTGTTTCCCTTTTTGAAGCATCAGGGAATTGACAGCCCCAAAGAGAATGAAACTACACTAAATACTTTCACACAGATTTTGCATTCGTGGTCTGCCTTATTTCACTTGATGTGGACTCTCCTTGCCCTTCCTTAATACTTCTGCTGCCAGTTTCTGCTCCATCTCCTATGCAATCTATGCAATGGCAAAACATGCAGTCTTTTCTTGAACGCTTATAGCTCATTAGCTCATTAGGGGACTTGCCTAGTCTATGGGTCAGAACTGGATTTGTGCTTTGCACTCTTTTATCATTAGTTTTTGGGGGAAGTGACATTGTGTGTTTGCATGTTAGAAAATATTCATGCATTGCTTGAACAGTGTTTACACTGTTTTTCTTACAATGTCTGTACAGTGTCTGTACTTGCTTCTGATGAATGTAGGTGTTCAACATACCTCCGTCTTCTTGGTGGAACTATTGGGTATGAAAGCTCTGTAAAATCAGCTTTGTAAACACTATCATGTAAAATGTCCTTTTAAGGTTGAAAAACGTGTTCTGTTTTTCTTGAACCCAGATACTCTGTATTGAAATGTCTACCTCATCTGCTTTTTACTAAATCGATAAAATACACATCTGCTATCAAAGATGTGGTTCCATTATGGATTTAAGTAAGGTAGGGAGATGCCCCCTCCCCAGCCCTTATGATGTAGACAAGTACACGTTCAGTTATTTATCAGCATGTAGAGAACACTGCCAAAATACTCAGCAGAGGTAGGCTTTTAAAATTAATCCTTCCAGGCTAGCCTCGTCACCCTCAGCCAGCCTCGGGTACAAGCCTGCAGCCCTGATGCCTGTACAGCAAGGAGCAGAAGCAAATGTAGTTTTCATACAAGCAGCATGTTAACGTTTTACTGTTCATGGGTGAGAGAAGTGATTTGTTTAACCAAGTGTTGTTGAACAGTTGTGGGAATCTATTTGAAAGTTTACTTTGCACCTAACAGTCCAAGTGGAAAAGTAGGTCTGAGCACTTTTTTGCACAGGGCAATTGACTTCAGTAGCTATTCTGATCCAAATATTCCCTATCAGTTCTGCAGTGGACAGTGCTGGAATAAAAACAAACACTCTGTTTTGGAAATACACTAAATACTGTGAAACAAAGTAATTTTTTTCTGGAAGGAATGCTTGTTTAGGAAATTTTTCTAGGCAATTTTCCTGGATAAGTGAACTCAAAGAGTTTAATCATAGAGTCTGACTTGGTCAATGACACAACTCAAGCATAGTGCCTGGCATGGTGGCATCCTTCCAGTGCCCAGTCCTGCTTTGAGCAGGAGGTTGGACTAGATGACCCACTGAGGTTCTTTCCAACCTGTATTATTATCCTGTAAATGCACATCTTACAAACCTATACATTATTTCGCTCAACAATTTGAAGAATAAAGACAAACAATTAAGACTTGGTCAACAGCTGGTTTGAAACAAAGAGAACTAGATGACACAAAATGTGTAACTTAACTATGTGGGAAATTAGGAGAAAATAGACATTTAGGTTAACAGTTTTAAAACTATTTTAGTAGTTAATATGTTTAGGCTGCGTATTTTGAAGAAAACAGAGAGTAAAGGGGAAGTTTGCAATTCCCAGGACACAGGGTTAGTTTCTTATTTATAGCAACATATTTTACAGACTGCTAAGCATTGACATTAGCAGCCACTCTGATGTTCTCTGAATGAAGAAAGGAAATTCAGGTGGAAAGCAGAAAAACTATCAGTAATACTTTGCACTGCAATTTTTTTTTGTGTGAGCTAGGCTAAAATGGTCCTTTTTTTTTGTTATTTGTAATATCATACACATACACAGAAGACTGAGACTTTACCTAGAGGCAGTCTAACATGTTTAATATTTTTCTTCCTGATTTTAATTATAACATCACATGTTTTCAGCTTTGAGAATCTGTTCATTCCTAAGTGGGTTTTGTTACTCTCCAGCATTGACCAGTGCTGGTTGAAGATGTTAATGCTCTCATGAATATGGTGCTGCCTCTGTAATTCTGTTCACTGAAAGAACTGTGTATATGTTTCCTAATCCATTTCAGGCAAAGCCACCAAAGTTAATTTACAAGTGTTGATTTGAAGACCCTTTAAAATAAATTATGTCATCTACATTCATGGGTTTTTTAAAATAATCCATGAACCTTCACGTAAATACAGATCAGAGGCTTGTGCACTCTTTTTCTTAGGCAAAGCTGGTGGGATCCAATGGCTTCAGGGAAGTGATGTCTTACCTGAAGGTGCTGTTTGCAGATCCAGATCAGTCTGTGATCGCAGGATAAGCAATGGCCAAAGCATCTGAAGAGAAGCTATTTAAGAGAGGAAGAGAAGAAGGTCTAAAAGAATATTTATTTGCCACCTTCTGGAAAGCTATTCCTGCCCAGGCTTGTTTTTTTCAACAGAAGCAGCTCTTCAGTGGAAGGCCCACGTAAGCTTTATGTCCCCTGAGATTCCAGCCATGCACTTTCTTAAGAATTGAGAGGAGTAGATGCTGAGATTTTAAGAGGAATATTAGAGAAATCCTACCTAACTGCCATGAAGATCCAGCATTAACCTTTTCTAGCCAGCTTACTGCAATGTGTGACTAAGCACCACTAATAATTGTAGGTGAAACAGTATTTAATTGTGTAAGTGATCATGTCTTGTAGGGCTTAACTGTAGCACCCAGTCCCTGTTTTGCCACCGAAAAGAAAATCAGAATTGTTAAATAGACTTGTTTAACAAGAACATAGTGTTGGCATATTGGTATTATTTGATTTCTCCATTTTAAGTGTATTTAGGGCCGGGCAAAGTTTTCCACAGATTGGGAACAGCACATGGCAACAGTGCTACGTGTTTAACTTGTCCTATCCAGCCTAAAAGTTTTCAGTCCTGAAACAGGCAGATTAAATATGCAAATGTAAAATTCAGTCCTGGGCATAAGGCCAGCAGAAGGTCTGGTGTGGGAATTAGATGTTGGATGAGCGCTCAGTGGAGGAGGAACTGATCTGTCGGGCCATATCAAGGTGTGCTTGAGACTACATTGTCAAATTAGCTTTCTCATTGGAATGGGTGCTACAGCATGGATGGAAGGAGCCTAATAAACACAGTAGAGACGGAAAAACTCAAGTCTGACCTAGCTTCCTTGGCAGTCATTAGGAATTCCCTTTGTGCTTTACTTGCGCAGAAGAGACAAAGGTATATGGTTGTAACAGCATTCCCATTTTAATCAGTGAGAATTTTATGACTTTCTCTAAACCTAGAGTTATTGTGCATTGATGCATTCATAAATAACTAATATGATATTTGGAAATAGAACATTTTTCCATTCTGCTGACCTTCGAACAAGAACAGTGACCTGATGAAGCTGCCAAAAGATCAGGACTCTGTTTGAAATTTCCCTTTGACCAAGATTACCTGTCAGTGTTTCTGCTCAGCAGTGGAAGCGTGAGGCATGCACAAAGGATGGAGAATTTGGGTGCAGATGAAACATCTGTGAACCTGACAGGAATAAATAATGGTGATCCCTCCAGCCACCCAGCTGAGATGAAGAACTGTGATGTAACTCACGGGGATGTATTTACAAGGGAAGATAAACTGACTGAAGAATGAAGGACAAAGAATGACAGCGTCCTCTGCTCACTTTTCTGCTAAGACATTAATTTTCTAAATTGTGTTCTGGAAGGTAAAGTAGTTATAACAATAAGTTAGAAATTTTCCAATTAACTTTAGAAAAAATCATGTTTTGGGGATATAGTTTAAAATTCCATAATTTCTTTCATAGTCAGTTACGAAAGACCCACCTGCCGCTAAGGACAGCAAGCGGGTGCTTTTTAACAAAAACCTCATACTGGAAATGCAAGGACGGAAAGCACTACTCACAAAAACAACAGTTGCAAGCTGCCTGATTCTGTGGGAATCACTTGTTTCAGATGAATGAAATGAAACAAAATGCACTACGGTAGCTGTAGTAAGCCGGTAGATACTGTTGTTTTAAAATTTATTTCTCAGTGATTTCCAAGGCAGCTGGACAGAAAAGTGCATCTGAAAATTTAGTAGGAACCTACTTGTGTTTTAACATGGCTAAATGTAAATACCTTTGAATATATGGCCCTCTGTCAGTTGAGAAGAAAGGAAGAAAAAACCTGATTGCTTTTAGTATCTGACTCATCCTTTAAAGCTTCTTTCCAGTGACAGTATGTAGGAGGGTAGTAAGTAATGGAGAAGAGCAATGCATTGGTAGTCAAGCAAGACAAAACTGATCCTACCTAGCTAATGTAAGACACCTAGTAGGTGTCTTAAATACAAGTTCCCTATTCAAGGGCATGAGTATAACAAATAAGGTAGGCAGTCGAGAGCAGAGGATTTTCAAGGATGTCCAAAAAGCACACGCTATGGAAGCTTAGCCTACAAAGTTCAACCAAAATGCATCTCTTTTTCCTTTTCTTTTTCTTTTTCTTTTTTTTTTCTTTTTCTTTTTCTTTTTCTTTTTCTTTTTCTTTTTTTTTTCTTTTTCTTCTCTTTCTTCTTCTTTTTTTTCCTTCTTTTTTCACAGTGTTGTTCTACTGTTTCTTTCTAAAATCAGTTGAAGTCACATGCTGGGTAAGCGGTAGTTAGTAGATTCTTATCACAAATGTTTTCCATAACCATTATGAACGAGTGACCATCCACCTTCTCACGATCTTCCACTTCTGAGCCTTCTCATGCAGATCCCTGGTTAAAAGTTTCTCTGGGGAGGGGAAAATGTGTACTTTTCCCTTTAGAGAAGGGATAATCACTGGTAATAGTGATAGCAGGTACAAAATTTATTTCCGTCTTTTCAAAGGTTGTCAGAGAATCATTAACCCTGGTAGGTAAGTAGGTGGGGAACAAAGGAACAAGTGTTTCTATGTCACCTGCCTTGGTGGCTTGTGACCCATTAGATGAGACACCAGTCTAGAAAGATACATCAGAAACATTAGCAGGGGATTATAGATAAAACACAATGGTAAATTCATGCCAGATGCAAATAGGTATCAGGGCAGCATGTTTCCACTGGAATTCCAGACAGCTTGATCCATTGCTCTGAGAACCAGGTACTGCACTGTCTCAGAGAGGTTTTTAATACTCTTTTTAATGACAAAGATATAAATGTTAGTGACAACACAGCTGGACTTGACTGACCTTCAATAAGAAGCGTCTAATTAGTGAGTTTATTCCAGAGTCTCAGTCTGTCTTTCGGAAAACAGTGGTCGTCAGCCATCCTCTCTACAGACAGTCAGGTTTTTCTCAGTGGCAGTATACATTTAGGGTTCTAAATCCCAAAACCTACAAAAATGGAGATTTGATGACAGAAAATTTAATTGGCTGATTTTAATGCCAAAAGGAGCAACATTGTACTGTGAAGATGATTACTCCAGTCATTTTTCATATGACCTCATTAAATTTCTCTGTATTTCAAGTTACCTAAAGCCATAGTGGCATTTCAAAACTGGAAGCACTATGGAAAATTATATCTGGATCTTGCTTTTATGAGAAGACAGTAGCCTTGAATAACCTTGAAAACAGTCCTAATTTATGAGGTTTGTTATAATCTGAGAAAGAGAAATACACAGTTTTCTCTCCTGGAGCTGCAGGGAGTGTCATTGCTTTACTGTGGTACTAGCTGTGAATTATTGTCACATTAAGTTAGTTTTGTGCCACGACTTTAAGTTAGTTTTATGAATTGGACCGCTGTTATTTAGGAGGCCACCATGGGAAGTACTGGGGCTGTCATTAGTCATGCTCATCCATATTTTACTGTGCCTGTTAGGAAGGCAGCATTCCAGCGAATCATAAAGGGCAGCAGTTTCCATCCTCACAAACCTAATTCTTCACCACAACTGCCTAGATCTAGACTTGAGTATCAGTCCCAGTTCTAGAAGGGGTTGCCGAGAAGCCAATGGCAATCAGTTGTGCTGATTAGGTTAGATTGGTTATCCAGTGCAGATGTATTTATGGAATAAAGAGATAATAAAAATACATATTACGACAAGAGAGCTTTGAAATGGCTGTGGCCTTCACCCTGTGTGAAGTATATTTCCTGTGGGATAGCCATATGAAAATCAGTGTCTTGGCAATTGAGACGGACAAACCAAGCTGCTTTATAGCAGCTGAGATGGGAGTTGCTAGTTTTATTCTAACTGGACAAGGTAGGCATTTGGTCCCGAATGGTTCACCGTTCCCCTTTTCCCTTTGCTACTAGTAAGTAACCCCCTCCTAAACCCTTTGTTTCTGTGGCATAGAAAGCTTCTGAAAGACATGTAGCCCTTGTTTGAGAACTGACCTTTCTAAGGCACCACCTGCTGTTTCACAAACTCTTCTAGCCTGTGTGTACTTCAGCATTACGTAAAGCAGCAAAGTCAGCAAACACCAACGTGACAGAGAGCAAGGGAAACAAGAGAACCGTGCTTCTGAAAGGTTGCCAGGAGGGGAGAGGGTAGTTCAGCTCAGACTGTCAGATACCCTTGCGGTGAATCCAAGGGGACTGAACCCAGTCAGGCATGGCTCCTTAACAGCTGGCCAGGCTGGTCGTTTCCAGTGCTGAAACTGCTGTGTGTGGAGGTAGACTGGCTGGGTGTGCCAGCACTTCCGACAGGATGCAACAAGGGACCAAACTTTGCAGCACATGTGGATGCCACCAAGAGCAAACCCAAGCTACGGAGCGTGAATGCAATCCCTTGCTGGATCTCTGCAAGGAGCAGCTGCTGACTCCCACACAAGACTTAGCACCGAGGGACTTAAATGTACATTGAGTGCAGTCAGACTGTACAGGAGCTGGCTGCAAGCCAACACCGTATCTGAGAAGAATTTCATGGCCTATTTCAAAAATACATTCTTTGGAGTTTGAAATTCCCTTTATTCTCCTGCAGAACAAAGAGGTGGCAGAAAGTATGATGGTCAGGAACGTCCCCTTCAAACATTACAGTTGTCTGGCATCCTAGTCAGCAACTTGCAGATGAAAATGCTGCACATAGTTCAGAAAAACAGGCTGTAGCAAAGTTGTCATGGGTCCAATTACATGTGTGCAAAGTCCATGGCATGCATGCATGAAAGACTAAGCATGGAGAAGCAGAGAGGAAGCTTGCTTTTGAGTAGAGAATCAAGGCTCTCACCAGACATTTCAGAGGAACTGAATAATCATCAGATGCAATCTGCATGGTGTAGAGAGCCAGCATGAAAGCTTCTTCTGCCACTACTGTGAAGGCAAGACAGTTCTCCTTCCTCAAGTAATGTCCTGCATGCCACTCACTGCATGGGGTGGACATGAAACTCATTGCTTAGAAAAGCTCAGTGGTACGTTACATTTTCTAGGCAATACGCAGAAGTATTACTGGCTACAAACATCATTCCTTTTTGGTAAAATGCAGCGCCCTCTTCCTCAGTATAGGAGGATAAATCAGTCCTGGTTTTGTTGAAGTCCAGTTATGAAAAGTAAACTTGAACAGCCTGGACAACCTCTGACCAAAACAGAATCTTTGGGGTGTTAAAGAAAAAAATTTCTTCAATGAAAGTGAGTTCCCATACAACAAAACCCGTGCCACTGTAAAACATGCGTTGCCCAAAGGTCGTCACAAAACCAGAACCAATTCACCAAGCTTGCAAATACAAATGCACAGAAACACACAACCTCGCTGAGTTACTGCCATTTGAAAGCTTTTAGGTCCGTCACAGCATTACACGCTCTGACACTTTAGGTAACAAGAAACAAATTAACAAGTCAGTGCTGTTCATCTCATTAACAGTATGATATCAAAGTTATTCTATTAGATTTCTTTTGGAGGGTATTAAATGTTAAAATAGTTTCTAAAAATCTTTGGAAACTGTTCTGTATACCAAAAGTGTAATTTTGCTTTAAAACATGAGTATTTAGGAGAAAGCTTAAGCTCCCTCATTTGATTAATGTACTTTGCTCCAGACGATGGAGCCTACAGAATCTTCTCACATAAATCTGTGGAAACACAGTGAATAATTTGGTTTATGGAAGCTGCTCCTCTGCATTAGCATGCTTATAACATGAAACAGAACAACTTTTATTTTATATTGGATCAGGTTTTTGTGCCAATGTTTAGATTCTGAGATAATTCTTTGTAACTTAATCAAAACTAATTGGTTTTGCCTGCTTCACAGGTTGATGCAGAAGGAACGCAGGAGGACGTTTTTCTGGAAGTCTGCAAGACAATTGACTCTTTCCTGAAAAAGGAAGAGGCAGCATTTTCTTTTTCAACAGAAACGCAGCAATGGTGTGTACACAGCCCCACCTCACATGCACTCGATGGTCATGATTAAAATGCTGTTCAAAGCAATACTGCTTTCTTGAGAGGTCTCTGGAATTTGTGCATGTGGTATGTTATTTTAGATGAAATCTTTTTTCTCTGTTCTGACAATACACTCAATAGAAAGTGGTCTGTATGCTAACTCTACACTAAGAACTATGTATTGTTTTATTGGTTGTTTGCTCTTCACGGGTTAAAAGCAGCATGGTGAACAGCAGCTCTGGTTTGTATTTCGTCATCTCATACGTTTGATTGGAAGTCAGACAGTGCCTGGCCAGCAGTGAGCTCTTCAACCACATCATTCACCATTTAGCATATTAACTTTAAAATGACTGCGTACAAGTCTCCCATGGTTATTATTTTCTTTTAATTAACAGTATTAATTTTTGTGGTCACTTAGCTTGTTCTTGGGTTTTAGTGACTAAAATCTGTTCTCTGTTACATGCAGCTGTAAGACAGCTGGAACTAGCCAAGCTAGAAGTTAAAATAAACTTTAAACGCGTCCCCAGAACACCATTACAAGAAGCAGAAAAATTAATTGAAGGTGAAGATATGGTTGAATATTGTGGAAGTCTGTCAATCCATTATCATGGAGCAGACACCATTTTTGTGACAGCCTTGTCTTCTGCTGCGAATTGTAGGATATTACAAATGAAGACTTCCCAGTTTTGTGAGCTGAGGTGAAAATACTGATTGTATTGTATAGTCACATGTGCAATCCAGGAAGTATCCACATTAACAAGTTTTACTATATTAATTGAAGTCTACATATAAAGTTGACTATGAGCCAGAATGTATGAAGATGTCTTTAAATCATACTTCGGAAGCATTTCAAATGCAAAATTCAGGTCATCATCTGTTGTCTTGTACTGGCATTGCCAAAACTTTGGGGGGGGCTGGGGGGAAGGAAAATGTCAGGGATTATTTGATTCATATTGCTTGCATCTTTAGTAAGCCATTTATCTGCAAAAAAGTCTGTAAAAATCATATTGTATTTCCATTAGGTTAACCAAAATATTGTGGAGTTTCTTTGGTATTCTGATAGCTAAATAAAAGCTTGTTTGACATTCCTGTAAAGTAATTGCATCCTCTTACTGGAACTACTGGATGAATTCACAGTTGAAGTGGGTTGCATGATTGCTCTTACTGTCAAAGTTGTACTTTATGCGGCAGATTTGTATTTTTAAAGTTACCTTTCTTGTAATGAAGACATAATACAAATAAAACGTACAAAAATGAGGAGTAATGATTTCTGTTACAGTATATGTGGGTTTAATCCTTTTTAAAGCATAGTACATGACTTGAAAATATAGCTCAAATCAGCATGCTTACAGAATATGTCCTTTCTCCATTCAGGGCAGATTCTTCTGTTTTCTTTTTCTTCCTTGGCATTTGCCCTGTAAATGCTAATTCAATTATTTTTTAAGGGACTGTTTTAGATATGTTCTTATCCTTCATATCCTGGATGTTCCTTCTTTCCTGGGTCCTTTTATAGCCTACATTTTACCTCTGATGCTCTAGGAAGTGCTTCTCCAGCTCCAGACCAGTGCCATTAAGTGACCAGTAATGTCTGCAGTACAACAGCGTTAAGCAAGAGACTTTCATAATGCCATCAGCTTGAGAAGGCAGGTTTTTCTAAACCGAGCCTTGAAGCACTAGCAGCTGTCTGGTGTAGGATTTTTAAAAAAAAAAAAAAAAAAAAAGTAAAATATTCTGGAGTTACCATGAAGTTGCAAATTCATCTGGGTAGGTTTTCTGGAGTATTTTTTATGACTTCTATTTACAATATAACTTAAAAAGTGTGGAGTATCATACTTGTGCGGGATGGGAACAAAGGCAACAATCAGCTGCAAATTTTTTTTTTAATCAAATTACAAAAATTATTTAACATACAGTTTAAGTTTAATTTTTCTTTCTGTTTCTTCTGGTCTTTTCTGTGGAACAAAACAAAAAAATTCCCATGCTTGATTGGGTGTATGTGCATTAGATATCTATTTGCATATGTTCATAATGTATGCAAGAGAAATAGCTGTATATGCATGCATATGGAAATATAAATATTTATACATATTCAATAAAAAGAGGACTTATCCAAGACACTTCTTTCTTGGGTGATTCAGACTTGAAATTCTCCTTCTGCTTCCAATCCCATTCAAATTATACCATGGCTTTTTGTTCTTCCCAAGCTATCCTAAATTGATGACTGAATATTTGCACTTAATCATATTTTCACTAATGTACTTTCATTATTTTCTTCCAGTAATTTTTTCAGGGTATCAACAGAAAAAAAATGATCACCACAGATTCTCTCCCTGGTAATACACCTTCACCAACTCTAGCTTCCTATAAACAGCATAAATGATGTGGAAAGCATATTTTTTATTGTACTAGAGACCCTCTCAGAGCAGTATCTTTTCCAATGAAAACCTAAAAATACATCATGTGAATTTTTGTGTTAAATTTAATAAGCCTTTAAAAAATACATCTGAGTATCCTAGATATGCGAGATATGGTTATATATGATACTTGCTCAAGTGTTTTAGTAACTGTACTGTATTACCTTCTAAATAGACTAAACGCTTAAAATTATTTTTTTCTGAAGCAAAAAATAACTACACCTAAATTTACTGCAAAACTTAATACCGATCAGTTTATAATTAAAGTTATTAGGTGCAGCCAGCCAATTATCCTTTTTATTGCTACCTTTTAAAGTCAAATTAGTTTCTTTTCTAGCTAATTACTCTGAGTATTCAAGTTTCAAAGCAACTGGAAGTCTATTACAGTTACAAAATAATCAAGTGTTTCTGAATCACAAGCTATACATTTCAATAGAAAATATATTAACTAAAATGTCACAATAATTACAAAGCTTCTCAGACAATGGTATACAGTGTACCAAGGCTACTATAATCTGAACTTTCTGCAATCTGAAAAAGAACAGTTTGTGAGTAAGGTATGAGAAAACTAAAATGCTTAATCCTGCAAAAGGCAAAGCGTATTTTAGTAGGCGCAGAGCACCATCAGTTACCATTGAAATGAACAGCAGAGGAAGGCGCTGGGCATCTTGCAGGTCTGCATAGTGAATATTTGTATGACATATTAAAATGTCCTTTTAATGTTTTCCATCTTGATTAAAAAGTCAGAACTACACAGAAAGGAAGTCACAGCAAGCATTCTATATATAAACAGACTGTATCCACATAGTTTATTTCTCACAGTTCTCCTGACAATTGAACATTATTTAAGAACATACTGTATACACAGATAAGAAGAAACATACAAAATGTTTTAAATGATGCACAACAAAATCCAGCAGTATAAAAGAATGCATGTGAACCCTTGCTCACTGCTCAGGCTAAATTTAATCACTGTTTAAATAGTAATAAAAATACAATCTTTCATGGATCTTGTGCAGACTACAAAAGAGGAAAAATTATTACCATATATATGATTTATATTAGGCAGTTTTCTTTGATGAGTTGCACTAACAACTCCAAATACAGAGGCAGAAGGCTGTGTATTTTATTTTAAAGGAGTTAATGTTGAGTATTAGAGACTTTACACAGTTACTACCACTGGCACTTTTCACCATATTTTGTACACATCACATGATCATCTTATATAACATTACATTTAAAAAATATATCTGAGTGACAATTTTATAACATTCACACACCATGAGCTGGTTAAGGAAGCAATGCCACAGTTGCCCCCTGTAGTGCTTCACTGTTGGTAAATAGAGTTCATCGTGGTTTAAAAAAAAAAAACAAACAAAATTAAAAAAATTGAAAGTCAATGTGATTAAGCAGCTCCGATTTAATAAAGGCCTGTAACCAACCATCGCTGAGACAGTGAGTATTTTTTAGAGTACATCCTAGAAGCAAACACTGTCATTGGTTAAAACCTTGCCTAAAGAAGTCAGTTACTGTGCTGAAAACTATTTCACAACAAAACTGCAAGCTACTAAACTGTTTTTATATAAATACTTCATCTCCTCTGGATCTCATTATAACCGAGTTCTTCAAAGCCTTTGGAATTTACTCTATCTTTAATGTGTGCTCTCATTTCTGGCTCACCCTTTTGTATGTTTTTCTTTTGTGTTTAGATTCACCACCTAAAAATGACTAATGTGGTGAAAGAAAAGTCTCCCAGTGAAACCTTCTGCACACTAGGAATGTTCAGCTGCTGTTCAGTGATCTAGAACCATGACAGCTCAAAGCTGTAGTTTGACAAGTACACCCAGGAAGCTGTCATGCTGTGAGTGACATTTCAGGGAAAGCAGAGTCTTTCCAAAATGTGCACAGAATTAACAATGGTGCCATTGTTATTTTTCAAAGAGGATAGTAAGCCCAAGATGGTAGATCTGCTTCCCATGTCATCTATTTGCTGGAAAGTAGTTTGGGTCAAGATAATTGTAACTGGTGCCCTGGGACATGCAGTAGTCTCTGTCTAAAAATGTCTCTGCTCTGTAAATAGGTTCTAACTGATGATCTTCCTTATGAATCTCTGTTTCATGCAGACTGCAAGGGAAAGAAAAAGATAACAGTTTAAAAGTCAAATATTTTCCTTAACTTTCAGAAACAGTGATCATATTAACAGATTCATACCAGATTCAGATTCATTTGATGAATCTGATGAATTTGATGAATCAGATTCATTTGATGAATCTGAATGCATACAGATCCAGATTCATACCAAATTTGATACAATTAATTAATAAAGTATAATTTCCCCACTGTTTAACAATACCAAACCTATCTGGCCACTGTATTAAGAAAGAAAAATTATACATCCAGAACATGCTCACAAAACATATCTCCCACAAATATATCCTAAAGCATCTTCCACTTCACTCAACACAGGAGATGTGTCCTATGCTGGAGCAAAGATTCCCCCCCCAGCAATTAAGCCACATAGAGATATTCAAGCTAATTACAAATAATAAGTAGAACTGTATGCTGCTCACCAGTCAGAACAAGAATCACAGAAATCCAAGGACATTTCTTGAGGGCAGTCTTGGCAGTGCCACCGAACACCCTGGATAGGTTCAATTCCGCAGTTATCACACTGTAAAGCAGATGGAAGAGCATTGAAAAAACAGGAACTGTAATCACTTACGTTAGTAACAGCACACACCAATATACCATATAGAAAGGCATGTATGTAGGTTGATTACTACTAGCCCACACAGCTGAATTCTTCTCATCACAGACCATAATGTATTCATGGATAAAGGAGTACTCATACTCTAGGAGAGGCCCTCCAGAGCCCTTAGGATTGATCGATCTTTCTCTCTCTTTGCTTCCCACTCTCCAAATGCTGCATGTTGACCTTGTCCTCCTGCTTAACAAAAGCAGACCTAGTCCTGCCTGCAGTCACTGCTTATCCTCACATGGCTGTAAGAACTACTGACACAATACATGAATGTGATGTTTCTACAGCTTAAGTCCAACCATGTGAAATGTCTAAGTATAGATTCACTTTCCATGGCAGAAGAAAGCAGTGAGACTAGACCAGTACAGCCTGTTGGGAGGCTGTTGATGGGCTGCAGATCAGGACACGACAGGTCAGACTGATGCACTTTCAAACTCAGGAAATACAATAGCACATTATAGATGGGCTGGAACTAAAAGCCAGGTGGCTGGGAAGGAATTGGGAAAACATATTCAGGGAAGGGAACGAAAGTCTACAACTAAAGCTGAGCAAGAAGACAAGAACTAATCCCCTGAGAAGAATCAGGGACAACACAACAGCAGCTAAGTGCAAGAAGAATGTGGCATGAAGAGGAGGAAGCAAGGTACAAATGAAACATCAAGACTGGATGAAAAATTCACGATGGCAAAGAGGGGCAGAAATGCAAAGATATTTGATAAAAAAAGGAAACCTGGAAAATGGGACGTGGAGGCAAGGAAAACTTCTCAAAAATCTAAACTTTGAAGAGTGCTGCAGAGGCAGAATTGAAAAGGAAAAAGAAATGGGGGAAACAAGCCTGTGCTCCCACAGCTCATCCTCCTTCAGAACCTGAAGTTCTCTCACAGCATCTGTGAAACCCACTCACAGAGCAGCTTGTTCCCTGCCACAACTAATCCACTCAGGGTTACAAACACCTTACACCTTACAGATTTGTCACAGCTGTATCCCTTCCTGCCACAGATGGCTTTCAGAGTTCGAGTGCTGATAATGAGGAGGGACTAAGCATACTCAGAGCTGTTCTCTGAAAATATCAAGTTCAGTATAATGCTAAATACTTTAAAAAATAAAAATAATAATAAAAAAAAATTGGTTCCAGTTATCTCAATTTGAGAACCAAGACAGTGGAAACCCTTGACATTAATTTCTGTGCTCCAGCTTCCCTCTCTTTCCCCTATGAAACAGAAATAATACCATGCCTTTCATTTCCTAAGAAAAAAAAAAAAGTATTTGCAAAGTGCTCTGATATTATAGCAATGAAAGCCATAAAAAGCCCACAAGGGATTCAATAATTCAATATTCAAAGCAGAGTTTGAATAATGTGTAGTAAATGAGGCTGAAGGCCCTGCAGAACCAAAAGTGTTCTGAATGATTGCTTATTAGGTGAGCTCCGTCCAGCCCGTGCACTGAGTGAGGCAGCACTCCTGAGGGAAAATAGTATGTAATCATGTAATTTCATAGCTTACGATAATGCGTAATAAAATCAAATTCAGATTGCAAAGAAACTTTCAAACTTTGAATGCTTGACACTGCATAATGCCAATTTACTTTTCAGAGTAATTTTATGTAGAAAAAGCAACTAGTTTGTTACCTAAACGTCTGGTCTGCCTGATCAAAGTTTTGAATTTTGGGGAAGAAAATGCTTACTTAAAAAACAAAAACAAAACAAAACACACACCCCACCCCACCCCCATCCCAAAAAACTCCAAACCAAACACACCATGCTAACTTAAAAAAAAAAAAAAAAACAAACCAAAACAAACCCAAAAACACAAAACAAAACAACCTCAAAACACAAAACCCCCCAGCAAAAATAAAAAGTGCCTTGGTGGCCTAACACCATGATTAAGTCTCTCAATGTCAACTGTCAAGGCCATCTTAATTTTCCAGTTGTTTTGAACTGAACTTTAAACTGAGTATCTTTGCATTTTTACATAAATGGGTATTAGAAAATAAATCTAGCCATGTAACACTAAACAAGGTGAAGAAATGGTTCCAACATAGCAACCATTTACAAAGAAAATCCCTTGCAAACCAGAAAATAGAATTTAGAGAATGCCCTTTCTTTCATGTCACCTATTAACGGTTGATACTGGGACAACACATTAGTTTAACTTAATGTTTATTTTCGTAATTTCACATAACTATTGTTTCGTGTCCTTGCTTCAACTTCTGCGAGTTATTACTTGATAGGATTAGGAAGTTGCTACAAAACAAAAAAATTATTAATCTATCACCGTTCTCATTAAAAATCTTTGTCCCTTTGGCCTCAGGTGGAGGCAAAATGCCTGCAAATTCATAATCAGAGAATTATCATCAATGAATCATTGTCAAAACAGACTGTAGTGTCAAATGGAATTCTGTAATGATTTAACCTGGCTCTAGAGCTGTATTTTCATAATAGAATTGAGGAAAAGACAGTATGTTTATTAATTTTCATACAATATCAGTATTCAGTGAAACCTGAGCTATCGGAAAGAGTGAATTACTTGGGTTGTTTTTATTCAAGAAGATGAGAGAAAGCAGACACAGCGAACAAGAACTAAGGAACTAAAACTTGCTATATTAAACAAAGCCTTTTTAGGAAATCCAAACCATGTTGCCTTTGAAAACTTCTACAATCCACTGAGTAACAGAAGAACATCTCAACTCACCTTGAATCCCACATGCTGCACAAATCCACTTTCTGCATGCATCTGCTGGAGTTTCTGTTTCTTCAATTTTTTAAACTCTAACAGTTCTTTGTATTCAGGTAACTCTCGATATGTTATTGGAATACTCTCTTCATCCTGTTCATGGTTAAAGATAAATGAGAAACATTCTTTACTTTAGGAATATAGTAACTAGTAAGACATATATTCCATAAATCACTATGTGTGATTAATTACCTTTGAGAAAATGCTGGCAATATATTCTAAGAAACATACTGGGAAATTATTTTTAAAAACATAGCACAAAACAGCGCATACAGCTAACTTACATTTTATTTTGTATTATTTATAATTTATTATTTGCATTAAAACAAAAAAACCATTATCCTATAAACAAGTTTCTTCTGGTGAAGAGCTTAGCTGTAGTATAAAGGAGAGAGCAGTGCCTAACTTTAATTCCTAGGTTTTTTCTCATCTTGGATGCCTAATTGCAATTCGCATATAATCCACTTGTCCATACATTGTGGGCAAAATGGCAGCTGCAGTAGAAGACTTCACTGTTGTTTAAGACAAAGCTGGTTTATTTTAGTTTTAAATATGTGGCAACAGGTATTACACTTGAGAACTGAAATTTGAGGTTGGTTTTATCAAATTAATTGATCTTTCTCTTTACTATTCTGTGGAATGGTATGGAATAATACTATTCTAAGGATAGTTACAATCACTGTTCTGAAGTACTTTCAAAGCTGTGAAAATATTAAAAACAAAGGACACTCAAAAACTTTTTACAGTTTTAAGAATTTTTGCACAAATTCAGATTTTTAAAAGACTCATAAATCAAGACAGTACCAAGCTTCCATTATATGTATTTTTTATTTGAAGACAGTCAATCTTAATAGTATTAAGTTCTCACCTTTACCTGTAAGAATAAAAAGTGATGAGAAGCATCGTTCCATGACTGGAAGAGTAGAAGTTTCAGAATTATCCAACTCTATCCCTTTACTTCATGCAGTCGCCAAATAGCTCAAGAAAATAGATTGCTATTTTTCCTAAATTATGAAAAAGTTTGCCTCCCTACAGGCTGGTGCATACGACCTTGCCAGAGATTTATAACAAATGGTTCTCTCTTTTTAAAGAAACACACCATTTCTGTTTTTTCTCATCCAATTTTCTTCAACAAAGGTTGAGGACCTCTATGTTATGAGAAGACAGAAGCTCCCATTCTAATTCAGATGCTCATTTCAAGATGGCTATTTAATTGTAGCAGCTGTACTTGGTAGATGTCAGCTGTTTTCAAAGATGACAAGTCTATTGATGTAGAGCAGTTTTCAGATCCTATAGTGATAAGAAGGTTCAGCTACGGAAAACAACTACTAGATAGTAATCAAAATTCTTCTAATGTAGCCTACACACATAATTTCAACTTCTTTTTACAAATCCATGAAGATTGAAGAATCTATATTATTTAGTAAGCTTATTAAAGGAAGTGAGGGAAAGAGGCTTGCTCTTTAGTGTTAAATTTCTAAAGGCCTTATCAATTATTTAATTGTAATTATGAACCTATATAAAGGACTAGACTGCAAATGTGCAGAAAAATCAAGGGTAAATGACATGATTAAATTGTGTGGTGATAAGCTACATTCTCTTAAAGTAAAACAGGGATTCACCTTTCATGCAAATCCCAAGTTTTTCTGAGAAAAACTGCCCAGCACAAAATAACTGTATGTTGAATAAGCTACACTAGAATAGCTCCCTGTGTGGACGCTTCATTCTGGAATAGTAAGTAGTTGTATTCTAGAATAATTAGACTACCCACAAAATTAAGTAATCGTAACTGAAAAGTAAATTCACTCTCTTGGGAATAGAGGGTCTTCACTTGGGAATAACTCATTTATACTAAAACAATTTTTCAGGAATGGTTATGCCAGTCAAGCTGACTGGTAATATCCAGGCAAAATCTTTTGTCTTTACAGGGGAACAGCACCTGGTACTTCCATTGTAAAGAACTCAAAGAAAACCATTCCTATAATTTTCTTGCTACACTGAATCTCTTCTCCACCATGCTAATGCACAGTATTTTTCTCCAAGACAGTGACTATCACTAAGAGACCTGACTTTTAACATTAGAACAGAATCCTGTATGCTCATTTTGAATATAGTTCATGATCTCTTTTTTCTTCCAAATTGCTTCTATTTTGCACTGATAATGGGGATCTTTTTGGTAACTGAGCTCACCTGTGTCTTTCTACATTACTGCAAGCCAGAAATATATCCATCTGGAAATGCTGCACTAGTGAAGAAAGAAAAGATTAAGCCAATTTAAAAAAAAAAAAAAAGGGGGGGGGGGCGCCCCACAAGTCCACCATTATCACTGCAAAAAAGTAAACCAGCAACTTCTACCCAAATTAAAATAAATCCAAGTTAATTTATGGTGCCTGTATTTATTACAGTTAGGACACCATAGCAAAACCAAAATGTTCTAGGAAATATTCAGAACAGTTAGAAAATATGTATTTAAAAACAATACAGAATGAAAGAATGTTTGCTCAGAAACAGTTCCATTGAGATAAATAACAGTAATCTGCATCTCTTCTAATATGCATTTTTCTTTCCAGGCCTTTTAAGGTTCTTATTGGAATATGCAAAGTTATCAGGAATGTCTGCAGATGAACCAAAAGACCATCAGAGAAAGAATACAGAGCATGAGTGAAGATTTGATTTAAGACTGAGTAATAGATGAGCAAATTTAATAATTTAAGGAAGATGATGCAGTGCATGTAAAAAGGTCAATAAAGAAAATGAATGCATTTATACTGGGTGGCCTTAATACTTCTGTTATGCAACAAGCTTGTCACACAAAAGATGTCATTGGGCTCACCAAGAAAAAAAAAAAAAAAAAATTCAACAAGTCAGGGTCTTCAGTCTAAGCACAGTAAAGCCACAGTGATTCACACCAGCTGCGAATCTTGCCCAGCATCTCAGTGGTAGGATATAGTCCCTCTATATGGAAGTGGGAAAGACATATGTCTAAATTCTTGTAGTATTATCACATGTGATAAATTAGGAAAGTGGAACACTAGGATGTAATAATACATTGAGTTAGGATGTTTACTAGAATTTGCCTCTAAAAACACATACATTTGCTGGTTGATGACTCAGACTGTTAGTTCATGCTTTGAAGCGGATTTTAAAAAAATCCATAATTAATTCAGCCAGTGAAGGAAGACAAAAAGCAATGATGCCAATAGCATTCAAATTTCACCAGAGCTCTATGTAACTTTTCTAATACAACACATCTTTAACCAGAATCATAACTATACAGTTTATACAAGTTTCAAATTAATCTTATGTCAGATCACTTTTGAGAACATATGCAACTAAAACTTTTTAGAGCTGTTTCAGGACAAAACTGCTTATTACTTCTTTTACACACTTCCTTTCTGATTTGGTCTAAATTTTCTGCAATTGGAGGCCTTTATATTAATGATGTGTTTATAATTCAAAATGGCTCACGAATCTTACCACAATTTAATACTTACTTGATATTTATTTTATGGCAAAGATGCTTAATCCTCATATTATTAATTAAACAAGGTTAAAATGACAGTAAGCAAGACATTCTCTGACTGATTTAAATGACATACCGATACTTCCTCTTCTGCTGCAGTATCCATATGGCTGTGAAAACTGGATCTGTCATCATCTTCATCCATATAAACTGGAGGTTCATGAGATGTCATGAAAGTTGAAGGTTTGAAAAGATGTTTATTTAAAGGATGCTGCCGTCTACTTGATGACTACAGTGAAAAAATGGTACATTTTTAAAAACATTCCTTGGTTATTATTTAAGTAATTCTCATCGATAAAAACTTGCCAGAAATTTGCTCTTTTGCACTAAACAGTCTATCACCTTTCCAATTATTTTTAGTTAAACCTCTCTATCAGAGCCTCATACAGCTGGAATTTTTCTCCCCCATAACAAGTGAAATCACATGAACGGTGCAACACTTCTTTGGTAAGAACCCAGTAAGGAAGAGCCCTTACCATAAAAACCCTACCATCTAAATAAATGAGACGGACAACAACAGAAAAACAGAAAATAAAGCTGTTACAATTTTGAAGACTGAGAACCAAAGTGCAAAGATATTAAAAGACTTCCAAGAGTCATGAATGGTGTGAGTGCAAGACTAAACAGACGTAGTTTTACACAGGTCTAAGATCCAAGAGACCAGTCCATGCTTGACACTTATCATCAATTTCTTGTATTAATTTATGCCTTAGAAAATCTAAGTCTAGACTAATTGTCCAGATTTCTTTCCTAGTCCAGGGAGAGAAAAGGCAATTCATTCCACCATAAAAGAGGTTTCCAAGAGTTAGAAAGAATTGCTCTCTGAAGGTTGTTTTTCATTGTCACTGACTGGAAAAGCAACCTAAAAAATGTTAGATGAGATAAATTACTCCGTTAGTATATATCTAAAACCTTTCAACTTTAATGCTGTCTGAAGGTGTAGAATGCATGGCAGTTTTAAAATAGATTACTTAAAGGCATTCAGCCCCTATTACTTATTCCCCATGGAAGAATATTAAATATCAAAAAAGAAGAATTTAGGGTGAATGAAACTGACTCAACTTTTTACTTAGCTACTTTCCAGACCAGCGTTTTGACATCTTAAATGTCAAATCTTACATTCCTCAGTTTAAAGAAAACAGTCTGAATCAAAATCCAGAAGTGTGAAAACTGCTTTTTTTAATAATCGTAAAAGAGAAGATTGTCTTACACTGTGTCTAGCTTTTGTCATACAGATAAAGCATAAGGAATATTTACAATAGTTAATACTTTCTCTTTTTACGCAAGACTTTATCCCAAAGGTTCCTAAATCAGTTACAAACCTGTAATATTATAATACCACCATTTATCTCTAAAGACAGATTCAACCTCTAAAGAGGGATCTAGCATTATTTTACAGTTGTGCACAGTTTAAAAAGTAAAGGCAAAGATCACACAAATTATCTTAGATGGAATTATGCTATGTAGACAGAAGTATAACAAGGAATTGAGACTAACCCCATTCACTGTTAAGGGGAGAGATAAAGTCTGTATTAAGGATTGGAAGCTGCTACCTCAGATCTGCAGAACTACAGTGCATAGAATAAAAATGAACTTTTGCTCCAAGACTAATGTATTATCCATTGTGTTGAATTTTTCCACCTTCTCCCTTATGATCATTGACTTCCTGTGTTTTGCTGCTTTTCTGGTTTCCTTTAAGATTTCACCCCCCGCCAAATACTTCCATTTATAAGGTTAGACGGTATTTCAGCTTGAGCTGACAGAGTGATTTAAATTTTCTGTTAACCGAAAACAGATCTGCATTCAATACTAGATGTGGAAATCAAGAAAGGAGAACTGTGTCTATGCTTAAATAGTAGTACTGTTATGCATGCAGTTATGACCTAGGAATTTAACTGAGGATTCGAATTATCTTTTTAACATGATTCTACTTCTGGTGAAGAATGAACTAAAATGCTACATAAAAGCAGAAAGTTAAAAAATCATTTTTCCTGTTGGAAATGTATCTGCTGGATTAATCTTAAAAGCAGGCGCACTAATGATATCATATAAATATTAAATTGAAAATGATAAGCCATAATTGAAGAACTGAATACTGGAGTCCTAAATATCTGATTCAGTTTTATTTTCAGCAGTAGCAGATGATGGTTATACAGGAAAAAAACCTGATGCATCCTGTTTAATTTCCTGTATCACTTATCAGAAGAGACATTATGCCATATGAGGGGATATACACAGTAACTTCAACAAGATGTTCAAGAACTGAATCGGCTTCTCACCTCCCCAGTAACCATTTAAAAAAAGCATCCTGGGCAATCCCCATGGAAAAATGCAAATACCTTCTTGTGAAGCATCCCTTTTGACACAATTATTTACATTAAATATATCTATGTTTTTCATTGTCCCATAGATATGTACTTTAAGTATGAGCATCCAATTTTCATACTTCTATTATTGGCAATAAAGCAGATACCGCGGTTTACAGCGTACGTGCACACTCAATATCAAAATAAGGACGAGCACAGCATAAGCGTGACCCAGGCTTCCAATACCCCGTGCATTTCCTTTCTGCCACATTATGTTACCTCCATTGGAGACTTGGGAATAACTACAGCTTGGTACAGTGCTGTCAATCTGTGCTCTAAGTAGATAGCTCTATTAGCAGACTGAGAGCTCAATTCCCCCACATACGGTATTTGTTTGATCTTTTCATCTGCTGTATTTCTTACGTGAGATACAAATATAAAATAGAGATGCTACCTTAATACAAACCAGGGCACAGTGACCTTACTCTTATGACTTGGTAATAAGGATATGAATCATACTGTGAAAACAGCCGTTAAGTATTAGATTTGTTCTACATATAAGCTTAAGAAAAATCTGTAGGATGGTAGCATTACAATTGTACTATGAGAATGTTAAGAATTTTATAAAAAGTATGTTTCACTCTTGGTTATGCTGTGTTCATACACACATCAGTGGGGTTAAAGAACTTTATGGATCACTGTTCAAATTAGTGAAAAATATGGTTAAAATGTCACACATGTACTGATTAAATATTCCCACTATTTATCAAACACAGTGATCTGCTGCCTGGCAGCATTGCTCACATTCTGTAGTAACAGTCTTTCCAAATAAAACTAAGAGGAAAGAGGAAAAGACATGTGACTGAGGTAATTTAAAACGGTAAGGTGACATAAAGAGCTCAAAGGATTATAATTTTCAAAACTAAATTTTCAACCCGTTTCAAAATTAGCCCCATAGTATAGTAAACTGTACAAGTAATTTAGGGTTCTAACAGATGAATCGCACCACAGTATTTAAGGTACCAATGTTTCCAGCTGTTTTTTTGGTTCTTCTGCCAGAAAGCACTTTTCCAATAGACAAGGTGCCAGACAGAGTCATGCCTGCACCTTCCCTGCCTCTGTTTATTGAGCAGAATAGTAGATTAAAATCCTGGTGAAATTAAAATGGCATTACCATGATGGATGGCAAACTGGAAAGCCTCTGATATGAGCGCTCATTGTTTGCAGTAACTTCAGAGAATACTAGGAGACAACTTGGGGTGTGTAACATTTTAAATCATTAGAGATGAGTTGTGGTAGATCTTTCTATCAGGCCCCTCTGGCAGTAACTTTTGTTCCCAACCTTTCAAGGGACTAAATCCGCAAATTTGCCTTTTTGCAGAATCAATGTAAGGCTTACTCTATTCTTAATCAGGAAACATCACAGACACCTGGATGCAAAAAAGTAATGTCACTCTACAAAATGCCATTGTAACAGGTTTTAAAGAACTTTTGTAAACACAATGGTAATAATAATAATGATAATAAAAAACCAAACAAACACAAAAACAAAAAACAACCCCACAAAACCTGAGACTGCCCTCTTCAAATGTCTAGGGTCCTCATTAGTACCCAAGAATACTACATTATTTAAATCTAAATATATGACTAGCCTGCACAGAAATCTAGAGTCTTTTCTTTTGCAAATTAAGAATATTTCTCAGGACCATATTCTTTTCTCATCCATTCCAAGATCAGGAAAAGCACCGTATTTTAATGGTCATTTATATGACCATTCTATTTTAATGGTCACGTTGTTGCAAATCAAAATAAGACATGACATTTCAGTCTTAAGCCTATGCTTGTGCTAGTTCACTATGCTCAGTTATACATAATTTTCTTTGGTTTTGTTAATTAGAAGGTGACTGTACAATGTGAATTATAGGGCTCCTTATCCTCTTCCAACAGGGTTCTCATTATGCTCTTCTAGATCAATTACAGTAAACTTACAAATGAGGAAAAAGTACCCCAAGACCAGTCATTCAGCCCTCTTAGTTCAGCCTGCAATCTGACTGCTGTGTTCTCTTTTCTGACACTTCATGTCCCCAAGATTATCCGACAGAGAGGTAATAAACAGATGTTGATGTGAAACTAGAATAACACCCAACTCACTCTACAATGCTAATGGCAAAAAAAAAAGATTAATTTATTAAGAAATACATGCAAGGTGGAACTAGTTATTAAGAAAGCAGTAATCAAGACTTAAATCTACTGAAAATATTAATGATTTAGACTCAATTTGCACATAAATGCAAACAGAAATATGGAATTTCTGCTGTAATATTGTCTCACCTTTTTGGAGTATAAATATAAGTTTGGAGTTCTTCCTGGAACTGGAATACCAGCTTTAGTCAGTTTAATAAAATATTTTTGCACTCTACTGGCAACCTAGGACAAAAAACATGCAACAATTAAATGTCAAATGAAATGTAACAGGCCTTCACTTCAAGGTTTTGCCAGCATTGCTACATTGGTACAAGGACAAGAAATCCCCATTTTCTACTTTGCGTAAACTACTCTAACCATTACCTATCTTGCAATGCTGCATTTGTAGTATTTCCAGACACTTTGAAGGCCTTCAGAGAAAAAAACTACCCTTGTTTAAACATACACAGGAATTCTAGCAAAAATTGTGATAGAAAGGAAAGAATTTTAGTAGTTGGTTACCTGCCAAAGCCAAACTTACTCTTTCTTAATAATGACAGATAAATTATGCATAGTTAGCATAGGGGAAGTACTTCTACATTTTATTTATGAAATAAGTAAACATATATTTTAATTTTTTCAGGTATGGAGAAATATACCTATAAGCACAGATATGATCAGAGACGAGGTAATCGTGTATATTGAAATACTTAAGTATACTTTTACCTGAAAGTGTACAACTGAAATAGGAGAAATTAAAGCACTGTGAACACAGAACATCAGCATTTTTTACTTCTAGTCAAAATGGAGAAATAATGTCATTTTAGGGGAAAAATCCCAACAAGTCAGACGCAGAAACACTTGGTGTCTCCATATCTGTGTCCTTTTGTGGATCTCAGCCCCGGTACAGAACTAATTCTTCTGTCTGAGAGTATTAAAATGTCTGCCCATTCTATGGTATTGAGGTGCAGGAAATTCAGCACTCCATTGTAACTCAATCTGAGAACAGTTGGTGTCACGATACTTGCTATCAAAATCTAATGAACAACTAGGTCTGGGAGCTTTCTCATAGCCTTTGAGGCACTTTTAAAATTCTGTGTTTGAGATCGAGAATAAGAGTCGCATTGTTATTAGTGAAATGCAGGCCCTGCTGTTACATTTTTAAGAAAAAGTGATTACTGAAAAAATACTGGATTTTATTTATTGTGATTTAACAAACACAAACATTTAACAAACAAACAAACTAACAAAAAGAGATATCTACAAACAAATCTTCTGTGAATCTATATCAACTGCTAGGATGCTGTGACTGACATCACTGCTACCACAGCACAAGCACTCAAACAATCCCAAGTAGTCAAATCTTTTTTCTAGCAAAATAAGTTTTATTGCTTTAATTATGAACATTATAAAAAAATAAACCCTCTTTTTTAACGCCTCAGTTTATGAATTGTTTTGGGGTTTTTTTTGACAGAAAACCCCTCAAATTATAAATAAATGACTTAAGAGATTGTATCCAGGATTCTCTTCAACACTTATCAGTGCTTCCTAAAATGCTTTTTATAAAAAAAAAAAAAAGTCAAGGAAAGGGATTACTTCTCCAGGTGTTTTACTTGTTACCTGCTTTGCTGTTCTATTTCCCAGTTCATCAGCTATCTTCTGCCACCGTCGGGACTCTACCTCCTCTGGTGGATACTTCAAAAGCAATTGCTCAAGTTTTTTCTAAATCAACAGGGGAAAAAAAATAATTACGTTCTTTCTAGTAGAGGTGTGAGTTGTCAAAAGATGAGTATCTATATACATGTGACTCTGAACTTTTAAGTGCTTTAAACATTATTACACAATTTGCTTTTATTCTCATGTATGTTACCATAGCTACAAAATGGAAGTTTCCCATTACCTGTTCCTCTACAGTCCACAGCTGGTTAAAAGTTTCAGGTTTGGTCTCATCGCAAAGTCGTCCTCTTATCATCTGCTCAAATACAGTATATAAAATGGAATATGTGTTTAGAAAAAGTACAGTTAGGATAACTTGATTTTAACCCTTTTCCTACCTAAGTAAAACCAAAACCGAACCAAATAAACACATGAAAATTTGAAATAGAATTTGCCTAAACCAAAAATAAGTTCTGTGATTTGAGTACATGAACAAAATGTCACCACCAACATTAACATTTGAAGTAACAGCTAAGATTACCCACATACCCATATTAAAAAAGAAAAAAATTAAAAAGTAAATTTTGTAAAATTTTATCTTTTCTTTTGTAACAACTACCTGCGGACGACTGTTTGTAGAACCTTCTGGACCATCACTTAAAGGCAAGACAGAGTATGAAATAGACTCTCCATCCTTCTTGGGATCCAAAGGACTTTTTGGTCTTGCAGGTATACCTACTGCAAGCAACACAAAAAAGGAATTATTAAACCTCCACACTGGTCATTTCTTTCTTGTAACATACGCCCACTTCCTTTTACCTTTGTCAAAAATCAGCTTCACTCTCCTACTGTTACGTTTTCGGTTTTTGAATTCTCTCTCAAAGTTTCCAAGGCTAGTGGTGTATTGGTCCCAGGCAATCTCAGGAAGCTGAACAACTCTTTGAGGATATGGAAGACCCATATCGACCTGAAAAAAAAGAGTGAAAAGTGAAAAGCAATATTTAACGCAATCGCTGTATATCCAAACAAAAAACTACAAATCCTGAAAAGTTATGAAAACCTGATACTGCTTTTTAGCTAACAGCAGAATTCATAATCAGAATTTTTAAAGTGCCATGCAGCACACAGTCTTTTTGAGGAGAAGATATCTTTCAAGAATAATACACAACAGTCATATAAAATATGCAGCGGCACGGTCAATGATGGCTTATTGAGCATAAAACTTCAAAGCACGTATTTCACATTTGAAATCAGGTGTTTCTGACTTCAATATCCTGTTACTGTCTATCTGTCTTTTATTTTGTTTAAACATACTGCTTGCCCAGGATCTGTACCTTTCTTAACACAGAAAACTATAGGACTCGGAGTACCTAAACTCCTCCCATCAAAGAAATCAATGTATATTTTACACTGATTTTGCTGTCTTCTGCCTAGAACACAACTGCTGCAAAGCTCACCACTTTATTTAAAGGTCAACCTTAAGAGTATCATTCCTTTGGTTTGGAGACAAAAATACACCAGATACTTTCAACTAGCATTAGTATTTCCCCATACAATGATCATCAAATGCAACACTATTACATCACACATGCTATTAACTCATGTCAAAATTTAATGGAAAGACAACTACTGAAACCAATGGGCTTACATCAGACCTCTCTTTAAACCTAGGTCTCTACAAACCTAGGAAAAGAGCACCATAAAATACTTACTTCATTCTTCACTGAAATACAACATGTTGCTACCAGACTAGAAGGTCAAGCGTGTTTGTCACTGGTAGACATGGCAACAAGAAAGTGTTCAAGCTTTAAACATTTTTTCAGTATCCCTGTTACTACAACTTTTTTAAAGCTTGAAAAGAAAATGTTTCCTTATCAAAATTAATTCTCCTCCATCAGACAATATTCTATTATGTTATCCAGAACTCAGGTATGTTTTCTAGTGATCATTTTGGGTTTCGGCTATGAACTACATTTCCTGCTCTTTAAAAAGTACCCTACCAAATTCGCTCATAGCACAACATTTAATTTCTCTAATGAGAAAAGTTATGAATTCTTGATCTGGTGCCTTACTATGAAGTACTTCTAGTCACCTGTAGATTTCAGGTTGTCTTAAAATACCTACATTACAATTAGAAATTTAAAGATTACATTTCTACATATCAAAAAAAGGAAAGAAAGCATATCTAATAAAATCACTGAAGACCTATGTCTTACAGATTCAATAAGCAAAGGGCCATTTTTGCTCAGCAGAGAAAGGATTTACACTCATAATGTTTACGCAAATATATATAGAATTCTCTTAATTTCTACAGACGATGAATTACTAGTTATAAAAAAAAAATTCCGAGTAAGACTTAGGAAAAGCCCATTGAAATACCTTCTTCTGGAGTCTTTCCACAAATCCAATAGGATCTTTCAGTGCTTCTCTCTGGTGTCTGCCTAAACTTTCAAGGTCTTGAACTGCTTGAGTACGTTGAGCCTCGAGTACAGCAATCGTCTGTAACAGTCTCTGATAACTACAGAGACAAAGGAAAACATCTCACTAAATTTGTCTTTAAAAGTGACCCCCCCCAATCTAAATACTAGCCATGATTATCTACTAATATCTACCAGATTTCATAGCTTATCTGAAACAGTTCATAGACATTTTTACTGAATTATATAAAAAACTGTATCAAATCTATTTTAAGTAGTAGATGAATTTATATAACCCCATTAAAAAATATATTTAAACCCCCCAGTGATTTCCTTTAAATGTAAATTCTATACTAGCTAAAACAATATGCTATCAGGGACAAGCTATTCATATTCTCAATAGCTATGACCAACAAGCTTTGCTTACAAAGTTAAAAAAAACACAAACAAAATGACCTAATTTCTCTTCCACTTCAAAATCAGCTTCCTTCTACCCCAATACAAATGACTCTACCACAGAATTTTAACATTTTGCTCAACCACCCACAGGGTGGACAGGAATGACTTAGAAACTCTATCTAAACATTTCATACAAGCCTCACCTTCGAGCAGAATACAACAATCATTTACGAAATGTAACAATAAACCAAGGGATTTGCAAAATAAATACATACAAAAGATATTCCTCTAAGAATACAGAAGTTGAATGAATATGTCAGCATTCCCCCAAACCTGCTGTCCCAGCTGCACACACAATTTTGATTTTCTATTTAACAGATACATTTGAGAGTCACTGAGGTGACTATCATACCTGTACCCAAAATCGTATGCTTCCCAAACTGTTTTCTATAAAGCTAATTAAGAGGCAGGAAATCATACAATATTGTAACACAGCCTTTAAAATATAGGTAACGAAATTTAATACCTTTTATTAGCTTTATAGTTACAGTTGTCCACTTCAGTTTCTGAATCATGCAGTTACTCATGGCCTCTGTTGTTGCAAATTGTTACATATCAGCTTAACTTTTTTCACGAAAGTGTTTTCTGACATTTAATACTACAACTGTATTTCAGTTCAGCACAAAACACAACCTAACGTATACTAAAATGAGGTAAGATCTATTCACTACTACACCATTTTAGTAAATTTTCTTTCTGTTCTCTTACTGCTAAAACAAAGACAAGCCTAACACAATGAATTCCATGTGTATTACAGAAAAGATCCAGAGGTTACTGAGCTAATGCAAGTTTTTCAGTTGACTGCACTGGTAAGTGGGTAAGGCTTTAAGTAAAGGGAAGTAAACAGACTCAAGGCAAAATACAGGCTTTGTACCATCAAATATTTAAGTTTCTACCTAGACATTAAACTACTGCCTCCCCATGAAAAAGGGTAATTTTCTTTCCACTCAAACGTAATATTTGAAAACATAAAATACAGCCATACATTCTGAAGTTTGAAACTCAAATACTATGCTTGTTTAAAAACAGTGGGATACAATTCCGCTATGAATTTATTCTTATTTAAATTTGTTTGCACATATTCAGGTTTATATGCAACTAACACCTAAATTGCTTGTTAAATAGGCCATTAATATTGGAACAGTAGTGGAATATTTTCACTACTGGAAAAGTGCTCCGGTTTCTTCTGAACAAAATAACTTTGCATAAAGCAAGATAATTAATGGGGCTATTCTTGAACAGGCGAAAAACGAACGTCAGAAATAACTTACAAAAGTAGTAAAGGCACATCAAAATTGGCCTGAGACAATACCGCCGTTCAGATTGTTACAGGCTTACAGGAATCACCACATGTAGAATTAAGATCTTTACTTAGTTTTTACAAATAGCATCTGATTACTGCCTAGCTTTGCACTGGGCAACCTCTGTCCATGCTCAGGTGGACTGACAGCACTGCTTATGAAGAAGCCTGCCTTGCATGCTCCAGACAAATGAAAAATAGGCAGGCCGGTAACATGTTTGATGTAGATGCAGCTGTAACAACACAGAAGAGCTTAATGATATCTGGGGAGATGATTTAACCTGGACAACAGAAAGCCTTTTTCTATCAGCAGATGCAAAAACTTCTATTCAAGACTCTGGAGTTAACTCTAGTCACGGTAACAGAAGCTCAGCAGCATACACAAAAATTTGCATCTAAGAAGATGTTAAATAAATACCTGCTTTTTTTTTCTTGAGCCATTTTACCTCATTTATTCAAACTGTATTTAAGTGATTGCTTTTCCAGATGAAAGAAAATAATTTCATTTAAAACATTTACATACATAGAAGAAAAAAGCAACCAAATGTTGGTGATTTAGATGAAGTGCTAATTTAACGATGATTCACATTGGTAAAGTGGGGGAAGAAATCATCTTAAACAAGGTGGCCTTAAATAATTAGTCTGAATGGAAAGAGAAGAAATTACATTTGGGGAGAAATAACAAACAAAACAAGAATATTGAGCCCCAATTACTTCCCTTGTTAAAACATTCATGTGACCTCACTGAAGTAATCACGGACTTGAAGATAAATGATTCAGAAGCAATACCTCTGGTCTTCATGGAAATACGTAAAATATTACAAGAATGTCAGGATCATTCAAAAACATATGTCATATGATGTTGATCTGTGGCTATATAGCACTATTATCATTAAATAATTCAAGAGAGAAAAAGGGGGTTTTGAGCAAACTGTTCAGATAAAAAGATTTCCTGGCACATTTTTGTACCTCAGCTAAAGAAATGTATTAACTTGCAGCTATTTACTTTAACTTCCATATTCAGTTTTTATGAATGAATATATTCTGAAGCCCAGGAATACGAGTGCAATTTTATCAAGTGAGTATCAGAAGTACTGAAATGCATGAAAATGTGCATTTTGGGGTCTTACATTGCCAAGAAAAAATTGAAAATACTAATCCTGAAATACATAGTTTGCATATTCCATATTCAGGTACTTCAGATTTGCTGCAGTACTGCCATTGCACGTCCTTTTAAATTCCAACATGACTTTTTAACCAACTGTATTATAGTATGTCTGCATACGTTCTTTTAAGTTTTGAACCACTACTGTTTTCACAGGTTTGTACAGGCTTTTAGTTCTCTGGCCCTACATGACTGTAATAAAGCCCAGTATTTCTCTGAAAAAGAGTAATTCAAGTAACAATGCACACATTGAGCACTTTCTTGAAGTCTCTGTCTGTTCTGGCTTCTTAGTCTCAAACAGTAACATAATACTTCTGCTGCATTAAGCGAAAGACACTGTGCGCATAATTTCCAAGACTATTTAAAAAAAAAAAAGAAAAAAAAAAGTGGCTGACAATTTTACTATCTATCTTCCAAGGCTCTTTGTAAATAAGCACAACAATTATGAATACCTCCTGCAGTTGCGCTAACATTCTCCAAACCTGAAAAAGCCTAATGAAGGTAAAAAGAAAGTAACAGGAACCTTGCTTGCTAGTCTGCTGCAAAACTGGCTCCATCCTTCAATGAGGCAATCAAAGAGCAACCATACCTAAATTATCTAGCTACAGTTACGTGATTTTCTCTGAAAGATCTGTGAAGAATTACCAAGGAAAATTATCTCGCATCCTTTGCCAAAACAAAACAAACTCATACAACTAAAAATGCATGATCTGAGTAAACTCACAGTCCATCCTATCCCCTACACTGACTGAAGCTACACTTTTCTCAGTTCTAATTACTAAATTGTTAGCACATACAAAACCCGAAGCAATTTTCTTTGTAGGAAAACTTTCATTCTACAGAATGTAATCCCGTGTTTCCACAATCTCAGTACTGAAACACTCTTGTAATTTCTTAAATCATGCTAATTGCCAGGAATCTTCCAGATGAACACTTGAATAATTCAGTATAGTATAGAAACTGCCGCTGAAAAACCTTGATTGAAATGGGTTTTTGAGGGACCGATATTTAAAAAAGGGAAACTACTTCTTAAAGATTGATTACTGATCAGCAGGGATTCCTGCTGATTCAGTTGTTCTGCTGCAGTGATAACTACTTCACTCTTTTGGACTGCTCCATAAAATAATTATCACATAGTAGAGCCATATTTCTGGAAGTCCTGCCATAAGCAATTAGTTATTACACTATTCATTTCCATGAATCTTGTTCTATTAGTGATTAGGGACACAGCAGCCTCCTCTCTTGTCTGTGATACAAGCTTGAAAATAGCATAGCTAGTACCTTAGTGAGACCCATTTCCATTTTGATGCAGTTTTCTGAGATCAACTTTCAAGATGCCTTTTTTCCCCCAATCCCTCCATCCTGTGGTAACACTCTTTACATTTCCAGATCTAAGTACCCAGAGCTACATCACAGATTTTATTTTCTTTGCATCAGGAAGTAACAATGAGCTTTAGAAAGCACTATATATATTTGGAGTCTATCTGCCTTAAGAATAGCACATTTCTTAAGTTTACTCTTATTTTTTATACTAAATGACTTAACACTAGCCTGTACAAGAGGCCACATCATTCAGTGTTTTTAAATAGGTTCATTTCAGTATTACAATAAGAGTCATTCAGTCACAGACGCTAGTCTCTCTTGTCGTTTCTGAAGGTTTCCTTTCCCTTCAAGAGAAGAACATACCATACTTTAAACCTTAAGTGAATGAGCGATGTCAGAAACTGATACTACAAAATGAAGATTTTAACTTTTAGGTAGCTAATTCAAATTAGTGGATGGAATAAAATAAGTGAAGCTTTTCAGTTAAATTGTGGTAAACAAATGTGAAGCATCAGTTTTGTCCTGTTGGACAATGTAAGGGGCAGACATAAAAGCGGCTGTTGGAAACATTCATCAAACACCACAAAAATGCCAAGCCTCCTCTAAAAACAAGCCCCCTAGAAAATCTTAATGCTCAAACATTTAAGAACAAACGAGGAAGTTTTCTGCCATTGGTCTTATCCATAAAAAAGAAATTTCATCTTAAGTATCTAGAGTAAACTTACACACAAACTTGAAATTAGCAAGAGGTATCTCAGAACACTACTGTGCACTATTTGTTGGACTTTCCTTATCTCATATTCCAACATAATTCTAATGCATTTTCTTACCTTTTAAGCTAGAGACTCAGAAACAGCAGTATCACTTTTACTCTCCCCTCAGATGAAAATGAATGGAAGGAGGTCCTTGCCAGTCCAAAGTTTAGTCCTTATTTAATCTTTTTCAACCGTACATAACCACCTCTGAAGTAATGATATAATGAACATTCTCATATTTACTTATATATAGAAACTCATGCAACTTTGATTGCCTCAAAGTTTCACATAGTATTCACTCTTACAGACACATAGCTAAATGTTTATTACTTGCTTTTAGCATGAACCATATACAGATTTAAAACACTTGCATTGTTATCACAATGATATTTTTTCCCTTTATTTAAATACTTATCATTGTTAGATCACTATTGCAACTCTATTCAGTATTTTTTTAAAAGTTGACAATATATAAAATAATTTTATAAAGCTAGCAGGTGACAAAGGTGACACTTACTAACAATGGAAAACTGTAGCAAGAAATTATTTGTAATGTATATAATAAAATCAGCATACTGAGTTCCCTGTAATTTATTGTCTGGGTGCTCACAGAAACTACTTGAAACAAAAAGTGACTTTGTCAACTATACTTGCCTTACAATCATCACTTAGTACCTTGCAAAGACATGTACTTTGATCCCTAATTAAAAAGAAGTGATTTATCTTCTCTTGACTGATAAAATGCTGTGCAGCTGGTGGCCATCACCTTCCACTCCCAAAACTAACTGCACTTCTATAGTTGTATAGTTCACAATATGATAAACAGTACAGTAACATCAATTTGGGGGATTAGAAGGTAAAAACGTGTGTGCCATAATTTAAATTTTGTATTAGAAATATTATTTTTTGTGCAGGTAGGATTTGTTTCAAATGAAGGAGTAAGTATACACTTCTCATAACAAAACATGGCTAAAATATATGTAGAAAAAATATCTACCTTAAAACAAACTTGTTTTTTGTATTTCCAAGAGCTGTGACACAAAATCAGTACGTACCAGTAAACGGGAGGATTTGAGCAAGTCTTTGTTTTATTGCCATCTACTGGCACTCTAGCAAAGTACAGATTAAAACGTGCTCTCCTATACCTAGTCATTTATCACTCTGGATTTTGGTCTACTAACAGTGATTCAGAAAAAAATCCTTTATTAGATGCTAAGCTAAGAAAGTATTGGATATTAAACATGTGATATTGTAAGACTTCAAATTACTGTAGGAAAAGGGAAACCCCAGACAGAAAGAGACTGGCTTCCTGGAGAAGCTCTTTAAGTCAGATCAAACAGAATCTTCTCATTCCAAAGAATTGAGCATTTTGTTTTGTTTGGGGTTTGTTTTTTTGTTTCAGTTCAGAAATATCAGCTAATGCTCCCAGCTTTTAAGCGTGGCCTGAAATCTTTGCCAGCGTCATGATACAGTAATTTTGACACTGTAGAGTTTCTCGCAAATTATTCTGATGTGCATCTGAGATTTTAAAAAATCAGTTACTGCACTAGGGAAGAGTGCATGACAGCAACGATGAAGCAGAAGAGACTGATAAAGAGTGGTCCTTCTTTGATCTCCCTTCAAAAACAGAAGAGAGTTTAAGGGCATAATCAATAAGGGCATATATCCACTCTTGTCAGGACTTACAAAAGCACCTTTGCATGAAGAAAGCAGCATACGGTAGGTTTTTCCTTACCTAATGCTTAGATACTATGACCAAGGTAATCTACTTACAGCCAATTCTGCAACTCATAATGAAATAGTTTTCCACTCTAGCTTAACCTCTTTATACGTACTGTAATTTACTGTACTTTATCTATATTTAATATTCGTACTTCAGACCTTGTAAGAGACTTCTGAGATAAGTAAAAAATTAAACTGCATCTCCATTTTATACATGAAACAACTAAAGTATACGTAAGTGGCTTCTCCAAGTCTACTGTGCCAGTAACAGAACAAAAATCGTAATTTCTGAATGCCAGCCTCAGGCTATAATACACACCTATTTAAAACAAAACAGAACTAAGCCAAAAAGCACTTTTTTTTTTTAAAGGACATTCTAAAAAAACCAACAAACCCTAAACCAAAAACCAGAAAACCCTACTGCAGTCTTTTACCTGGATGCAAAAGAGCCATTTTCCACTCTAATTTCACCTTTTTTCTAACTTTCACAGCTCCAGACTTTGTATTTCAAGTATCTGAAATTTCAAGTATTTTATTGGTTATGAACTTGCGATGTCCCTTTCTTTCTTAAATCCTTAACTCTGCCCCAGAAACAGAACGCCCACTCATATATTTCTACAGGCTTCATTCTTGTCAAGAGCTGTCCACCACACTCAGCAGGATTTAATATTAGCTGTACAAAAGCACCTTTATCAAATATCTACATTTCCAGCAAGTTTTCAAAATTTTTAGTAGCAATTAGGTCTCTGTGCCTCTGAACAAACATGTAACTTGTTTCGGTCTTGTCAACATGAAAGGTTAAACATCATCGATCAGTCCTCCCCCAGTTAACACATTTTAATATAGCCTTTTGATCTTCCTTTAACAGCACTTTTGAAAGTATTTGCCTGCAGGACAGTGACATTTAGTAGGGAAGAAGATACAGGTCCCCCTGTCATTCCACTACTTTCAAGGCTCGGAGTGACATGAGGAAATAGCAGTAAAATTGTTTTCTTCACAAGGGGCACAGAAAGAAAGACTGACAGCACACCACCGAACTCTTTCTCCTCCCTTCTCATAATCTCTCATGAGAATGGTCCCGGTTCCTTTACTGCGAGAAAATACCACACAGATTCCTCCAGTATCTCCACTTAGATATTCTTCTCTAGAAAGACATTGGGGAAAGCAACCATTCAGAAGCGTCTTTCTTCCAGAGACAAAATAGGAGAAACTGACCCAACTGTACAGAAATGCTCTGAACAAAAAAACCCAAGAAAGTGGACAATACTGATTACTGAACTCCTTCAACTCACTCTACGTTAGTTTATGCAGGTTTTCACTAAAACCCAAGGAAGAAACCCTCCAATTATTCAGGTGTATATTCTTGCCGTAGGAACAAATTAACATATTCCCTCAAGTATTCTATTACAGTAATATCTGAAGACTATACCTGGATTACAAGAACATGATATGCAATCATGAGAAGCTGAATGTTCTAACAGCAATACCAAGAATTATTCACTCAATCTTTTTTGGGTAAAGAAAGGGAAGAAAAGTTAGAAATAAGGAAGAAAATATCTAAAATGTATATTTTTGTTAGTACTCACTATGATAATAAACCATGGACAAACAGTTAGTCGTTGGCTTAGGAAGCATAAAACTTTCCAAGGCTGTTATACAAAACAGCAGCACGTCTTCACCTTGAACTATGGAAAGCAAAATAAAGATGTACAATAATGAAAAATTAAGAATCAGCTGGTTATTCCTACCAAGGACGAAATTTAAAGGAATGCAAAAAGTAGGATTCTTCCTCCTCTCAAAATAGCATATAAGTACTTTCTAGCACCAAAGAAACACCTGTCTTGATTAGAAGTTATTGCTGAGACTAAAACAAGCATTAATACGTACTACTTGTACAATTCCTTTCTAAAAGATACTGACTGTCGGTTTTGTAGCTCATCATGGAGATGCTGTCAAAACTTCATGTAAGACCAGAACAAATACTTACGACTGGTAATGGAGTTATCATTTCAAGCTAGGTTAGTTAAAATTGAAGAGAAAAAGATACCTGCATTCTCACAGCATATGCCAGTCACTATGTTCTTGTTTTCTGGGTGGCATCATTATGCTTACTAGTATTTTAGTGAAATACTTGTATGTCCCTGTAAGTAGGCAATTATGTTAATATAATTTATTCCTTGTCCCACCAGACATACATTACATTGGTATAACTGGTATAACCACACTTTATCACTTCTGCTTTTGTTAAGTATCCCTTGTGCCCATAGCCAAAAACACAGCCAGAGCCTTACTCTCTACACAGCTGTGCTGGGTGAATATGTTACTACCCCATCCTCTCTTGGTTTGGTCTCTCTCTTTTTAAATCAGGACCATGAATTGCCTATGGCATTTGATATTTTTTTTCAACTGGTATTTCCTACACCTCAAAACCATTATTATTATTTACTAATACTTAATTTTCCAGTTGAGATGAATTTACTAATGAGGATCCTTAGAAATGGTAAGCATTTCCAAATGAACAGGTGGGAAAATAAGTTTCTACCTTTTTCTGTATTAAAATAGTAAGTTGTGTTTATTATTGTTTTTAAATTTGTGCATTTTTCCCCCAAGATTTTTGATCCATGTTGATCAAAGAAGTTGGAAAGACAAGTGGAGCTCCTGTATGTTCACTAAAAACTGGCAGTTTGGGAAGGGGGAGAGTCCACAACTACTGTCTCCACAAGAGAAAGGCAAGCAGAATTCAACTGTTGCTCTTCACATTCTCTGGTCAATCCATCAGCACACACATCTACACATACTACCAAGCCAGCCAGCAGGGAAGCAGCTCTGCGCTGAGAGCTCATGCCCTCTCTTCCAGGACAGGATGCTGCAACAGAGGACTCTTGGAGGTGAGAGCACAGGCAGAAAAAGAAAAGCAGGTATCAGGCAAATCAGGAGAGAAGAGACTTCAAGGACACAAATCCAAAAGAAATCAAGCTTTGTTTTCCAGCAGATGCATTATGTAAATGAGGATTGCATGGTGTTTGATAGTGCTGTTCACCAGGATTGTGCTGTGGTTGACAGCACGATTACTATGTTCAGAGAAAGAAAAACAAATTTGACAAATGTACTTGACATTTAATGGTTTCTAGAGTAAGCCTATTACTAGAGAGAGAAAAGGAGATGCAGCACGTGCCCAAGGCATTATCTCTTGCAAATTAAGAACTCTATTATGTAGTGTTTATTGAATAGTTTTATGTAGTTATAAAACATGATTCTGTGATTACAAAAATACTCTTAACTAAACCTTAATCTTTAGTCCCGCAATAATTTTGCATCACTTATAACTTTTCCATTGGTATTTATAAATAGAAATGATCTTATAAAACATGATAATAATAAGGCAGTGAACAATTCTCAAAATACTTAATATTTTAAGCTAGTGTAAAATATAATGAGGATTTCATGAATAAATGTGATTCTATGCCCATTACACTATTACAACATGTTTTAATAACACAATTATCTGCAATACCAAACTGCAGTTGATCAGAAACTCATATTAGAAGTTTCTAATTGACTTCTGTTATATTGCTATTTTGCAGATGAACTAGTTGCAGCATTCAACTTCTACATTAAATGAGATTTTTACTTACAGCTGATTTAATTTTTTGTTACCTACTAAGAACACAGACCAATCTACCAGACAGTAGAAACTAGTCTCTGAAAAAAGTACCAATTTTCCATACGTTGAAGTTTCACATGAATAGGTAGTTTAAGAAAAGTATCACTGTATGCCACAGCACTCTTGTGTGGAACAAAGGATGAATTAAAACACATTGTAATCTAATATATATGGCATATATGCATTTTTTAAAATTATTAACTTCATTATTCTTCAACACTAAAAAATGTATACTTCATCAATTCTTCTATGTTGATATATTCTATAAAGTACTCAGAGGTTACATGTTTACAAAATAGTTGCTGTCTCGTAACATTCTTGACTGCAGTATGGATTAAAACTGCTACTACAAAAAGTAACTTGATTTACTTGATCTATACCAATTCCCTTTATTCCTTAAGATGAAACAACATACCAACCAAAGTCTCTCAGACTAAAACTGTATGTCTCATAGGAAAATGAGACAAAGGTGTTCTTAAAAATAATACAGGAGTATAATTTATTCTATAGTATTAGCTACTCACAGCTACATGGCGCATCACTACAAAGGAATGTTAGATTACCTGACTTATCTGTACATTAAAATAAATCCATACTGTGTGATAAAATTTGACCTTAATTCTAAGGCATATATCTGAATATATAGGGATAAATTACAAAACTGATGTAATATTTTTATTCTTGCCCAATATATAAGAAGATTGACATGGAGATTTTATCTTAAAATATATTAATGAAAAGTAGTTTAATTTTTAATACTAATTGTCATCCAGTCAAGGAAAAAACATAGTGTCAGTAAAATCAGAAGTTCACTTTAGTGAAAAAGACTGCTACAGGATTACGTTAGAGTTACACTTTAAGAAGATCCTGTTTAAGGCAGTTTTCAAATAATTGGTATGGCAAGGTGCACCAGACCCTATTCTAACACGTCAAGTGCAGTAATATGAACTTTTATAGAGAACTGTTTTAATCTGATTCATTAGCAGAAACATTTGTGACTGAATAAAATACAAAACCTGTACCACAGGAAATGCGACAGATGCTTCTTTTCTTCCTCACATTCATGTAATATTAAAACTGCATCCAAAGACATTAACAGTATTACTATGAATTGTCAATTAAATATTAAATCTGACTGTACAATCCTACATGGTCCTCTGTCTTTCCAAGGCCTCTGCAACAATACAAGCCACAGTAAGTAAGAATTCACAAGACTGGGTTTTAAGAGATGTATTAAAATACTTCATTTTAATCTGTCTTCAGTTTAAATGTCAGTATAGCTATTATGATTTTAAATATTATAAAGTAATAAATGAAACCAAAGATATATGAAAATATCTATTTACTGAATAAACGCAAGGTCCTAACTCCTGCAAATAAATGCCTGTAGGCAAGTGCTCATGCATAGTTCTTATATTTCAGTGGGCTTACCTACGGGCCTAAGTGGTCCCTATAAAGCTAATCACAGTTTACAGGCTCCTAGAAATACACTGTATAATGCATTATATGCACATGAAAACCTGATTCCTCAATTGCATTTTCATCTAGAACTCAGCCCGAAGTTTTAAACAAAAATTTTCCCCCATGCAACCTAATACCTGCCAAACATTGCAAATCTCCAAAGAGAGTAAGTAGAGAGAAAGAAGAAAAAAGAAAACAGGGCACTAAATGAAACACTGGGCAAATGGGAAAATGTACTGAGAATAAAATATTGCATGAGATAGAAAATTAAAGTAAGCTACTGCACTGTAAGAAAGAATTAAACTATAAAAAGATACAGCAAAGAGATACGAGAAACTCCTGAGGAAAGACATATGCAAAACACTAAGCACAGCATATAAAATTAAGCCATGTAATAAGATTTAAATCAACAAGTTGAGTCTTGATGAAAATATCTCAAGAGAAAATGCAAAGGTTTCTGACCTAGGACATATAAGCAAAATTCTCAAATATGCATCAAAACATATTTTTCTGAGACGAATCATAATACACAAGAATTCGAATTGTGTGTGTAATAACAGAAAAAATTAACATTAACAATACTTTACAATTATACAACCCCCTAGATCAGTCTGTTATTATCTACATGAATGCCTATGTTGCAACAAAATTTCTGTTTAGACATCTCGAATCTGTCTCTGTAGGAGGGATCTATTTTATTAAAGAGGTTGTGGAACATCCATCATTTCAGCCTTCTCTCTGAATAATAATATCCCATAATTTGCTTTCTGTGATGATTATTTTTCCTATTTTATCATCCAGTTTTCCCAGAAATATTAATATATGGATATTTTTTAAACATGACAACTTTCAAAAAGCAACAAAATTCATACAAAAATACCACAATATACATTTAGTTGTTTTTCTTATAGCAAGTCTTATCAACAGCTGTTGAAGGTTTCGGTATGTTCATATTTTATCAATGTTATAATAATTTCTTGGAGAGTGAAAATCAGCTGTATGAATGTGTATGTCATCAAGCTATGTCATATAACAAGAAATAATGTAAGTTTACAGACATATCAAATTGCTTCTACAACACAGAGGAATATAGTTTTTTTTCCTGCTGTGGAACATCCAAAGAATGATATTAATGCCTTCTTGCAGAAATCTGCCTCCTCAGCCTAGTCAAGCTGCTAATGTCTCTCTGAATTTGCTTTTAAATGAGAATAGAAATAGAAACTAGAGAAAAAAATCAGCCATAAAGAAAAGTTTAATCACAAACTGGTGATGGACAGAAAAACAAAGCCGTGTACCATTTGAAGATCTGGTAAGCAGAAGAGCAGTATACTTTGCTTAGCTGGAAATATCACAGGCAAAGCAAATAGCCTTTACCTAACAGCATGGGAACCCTGGCATTCTTTGTATCTGACTAATCAGGGAAAACATTTCTGCTACAACCTTTTTTTTTTTGGTTTAACATTTTAGAAAAGAAGCACCAAATGAGATTAAACAAGGGTATAATGAAGACACTATTCAAGAACTGTAACACATGAATTAGGAGAATCTTCTAATAAACTTTGGTATTTTTAAAATTTGAAAAAGGATGTAGTACACTGTATTTGATTAACTCTTGAACTATGAAGTTCTGGATAAAGGACGACTACACTCACATATCAAAATAGAGACTTCAGTTCTTTAAAAGGACCCTATTATCATGAGGAACCATCAGAATACTAGATTTTCTTGCAAATACAAACAACTACAACAAAAGACTGCCTGTAACTGTCCAATTATATCAACATTCTTTTAAAGGGAAAAAAAACTCCAGCTAACACTACCTTCAGTAGCATGCTTCCCTTCTGAAAAGTAGAAATTACTCTTTCTTGATCTAGAAGAGAATTCTAGCTTTGACTTTTTTTGCCACCAAAAATCAGTAAAATGTAAGATAGGATAAAAATAACAGCAATTTATTTTGGAATTTGCATTCAGGCAGCAAGTCAGTAGCAAGCTACCAAGTCCTAGTTGCAATTTCAAAAGCTCCCCAACAAGCTCTCACAAACAGGCTGCCAATCTGAACAACAACTAGTCAGAGCAATTCTGTATATTCAAAAGCTAACACTAGGGCACGTTCTTGAAAATTTTTCAGGACAATTTAGATGTGTGTTTAATTGTAAGAATAGAAAAAATTACTTCTATTTTTACAGTATTTACATTCAATTGCAGATTTTGTTTTTTAAAAACTGTGTATTTCGGATATGTTTAATTTGAAAGAAGTAAAAATTGAGGTTACATCTAAAAATCTGATATGATCTTTATCATTCTTTTCCTAATAAAAAAAAAAAAAGATACATTACTAATGTATCTTCGTACTAACGTAACTAGTAAAGTCATCCTACATACAGATACAAAAACATCAAAAGACAACAGTGCATTTTTCCCATTTATAATTTTGGAAACAGCAATCTTCTCTCTGTCTACCAGGAAAAGTGTCCATACACTTTGGGCTGATGGCTGGAGCTGCAGATATTTAATCATTATTTTGAAATCATAGTTTGTCTGAACCATGCTCTAACTCACAATTTTCTCTGATTAAAATAATTTATTCGTATCTAAACAATAATGAACAAAATTTCATTATAAAAATAATGCAACTCTAATACCAAAAAAACCTCAGTCAAACTTCTGCTGGATTAAACAATCATCTGTGCCTTGTGCCCAATATTCATAATAATTGTGCTGTGATTATTTACAGAAACTACTAGCAGTGGTTTAACTCTTCATATGAAGCAAACTGAAGATCATCTGCATTTGGCCTTTCAGTAGTCACAACAAAATGTGGAACATCTACTGAACAGCAGAACACAGAAGTCAAAACCGTGTAACAAAGACTGTGCAATAAAAACTGTGGCCTGATCTATCATATGAAGACAAATTTTCTCCATGTAAACTTTCTTCGTTAAGAAAATTGCCCTTTTGTTTCAAGAATCTCTTTCACAGTTACCACAAATGTATGATTACCACAGTTCTATTTACAGACATTCAGACAATAAATATAAAAAAAAGTTAGTGCTCTTTTCTAATAATAATTAGAACATGTATATATTTACATTAATGAATATAAACAGCAATGTAGGCATAATTTACTCTGGAGAAAGTTCTCAAATTGCTGCATTTGATCAATTTATCTTCCTTAACACAATAACGATAAGTCTTTCCCATGACACTCTGAAAATAGGTATCTAATCTTAAATTCTATATACAACAGAATGATAATTTCATAAGCTGTATGTGCTGTGCCTATTGGATATGCTGATAAATAACTGAACTCTAATTAAGGGTTATAATTCCTTTGGTTTTGTTTCCAGCTAGTTTTTTTAGAGAAAAGAGTCAACAGATGTGTTTAAAAAAAAAAACCAACAACAATTTCTGGCTAAAGAATTCATATTGCTAGAAATGTATAAACCACATTGCTGTACCATACTGCATATTAAATAGAGTTTAATTTTGTTTGGGGTAGAAACAAGGAAGAAAAATGAAGACTGAAGAGTATGAAAATTATAAAGCACTTAAATTTTTGTGAAAGCACTTTAAATATGTATTAATTTATATATATATTTGGTAAGAAACAAAAGCAGAATTCATGGTTACCATAGTTACACATACTCTTTGTTGTGTTTCAATGCCACATGATCTGATTCAAAGTAATACACATCAGGCTCTTCCTCATCATCTTCTGCAGTGTGGATGTTGGCACTCTCTTTGGCAGATGGTACATATCCAGCAACAAGCCTAGCCTCAGAAAGTGGCTTTCTTAGTCCATCACTCCCATGATCTCCTGTATTACAATTTCTCTCTTTTTCATTCTGTTTAATTTCTTCAGACTTTTTGGGAGATCCATTGATATTATTAATACCTACAGGTACATTCTTTTCAGTGGGACTAAGATTATTTTCCTCGACCTGTCCGTTTTCTCTACAAGGAGAGTTATTTTTAGTAGGGCTACTTCTGGCAGGGGCAGCCCTTCGTGGTGAAGTTCTCAATGTATATCTGTGTTCTTGAAGTTCTGACATAGATGTCATTTGAGCTGAAACACAGTCCAGCACTGAAGAATGTGGTTCAGGTTCACCTGAGATTGATGCACTGTCATGACGAGTATTCGGGTTGCTATTGGTGTTTTCAGCACACTGTTCCTTAGAGGCACTACTATCTCCTACAACATCTACCTCCTCCTCCGAATCCCTTAACAAAGATGACTGGATTTCAGAAAAGGACCCTGTAGCTGGCTCATCAGCCTGATTAGCATGCTCCTCAGGCAAGCAGTCATTTATTATTTTGTGGTCCTCTAACTTTACCTGTTCTTGAGAGTTTGTGCAAGGCACATAATGGTCTACAACACTGTCCTCCTTGCTGCTATTAAGCAACAACGAAGAATGGGCAAATGAGTTTCCATTTTCTGCTACTGTTTTGTCCTTGGGCATACAGGAACCAGCACTGTTTTGCTTAGTGTTCCCATCAAGCTGACAGTCATCACAGTTAAGAGAATTTGAGTCTCTCTCACCAACTCCATTGACAGTCTGATAACCTGCAATCTCGTCAACTATTGCAGAATTATTAAATCCTTCTGCACAGACATTCACCTTTTTAACTTCCCTTTTGTCACAATCATCCAATATAAGACATCGACAAGCTCGCTTAGTCCCTGTGGAGACTGCATCATTGTCCGACACTAAGCTTTTATGCTCCAATGATTCCTTCTCTGTTTTAGTAGGCAAGTCGTCTTCTGAACTGTTGGGTGCCTCTGAACGTAGACAGCGCTTAATCCTTTTCAAAACTGGTGAAACAGGTTCTGCTTGTTTTTTTTCACAATTTTCCACGGTTTGTTTATCAACATTATCTTTTTCTGAAGTAGACAGCCCTCTCTTTCTAGGGCTCACCCATGATTCCCGAGCACTCTGTTGTTTTAGATCAGTAGTTCTTCCACCGTTACTTCCCTTCTGAGTTTGCACAGACTCTGGCCTCTTCTTTGGTGACCTTGACCGTATTTGAGGATGGGGTGAAACCTCCTCTGGATGAGCAATACTACGGTTTCTTAATGTTCTACCACAAAAATTTTCATCCAAACCATTTAAACCCACTGTAGATCTTGTAACACGAGTAGATCGAGAAGCAGCCATACTACGGCAAGTCCCTAAAGTATGTTCATCATGATCCACTCATTGGGAAACCTTCAAAAAAATGTAAACAAGAGAGTCAGAAAAAAATATTTTAAAAACACCCACAGACATAGCAAAGCTGAAGAACATATTGTCACAAATGTACCTAATGCAAAACTGAATATGCCTGTGCAATGTATTGATACCACTTCTTTCTGTGGTATTTCCCTAGGGCATCAAAAAAGTTTTCCATCTAAGCTACAAAGTAGCTGATTTGGTATTTGCGGTTGTTCTGGCTTTAGTACTTGTGTGTGAATGTTGTCCATATTTATGCCTTATGTAAGGCTGGAATGTTCCGGTTAGGCTCCAGTTACTAAAATACACTATTTTTATGTATTGTACATATGATATAATGTATTGGTATCATTATTTAAGTTTGTCTGGTCAAATGAGAGCTATCGAATCACATTCTTAATACCCCACAGTTTCCAGTTACATGGTTTCACATACGAAGAAGGAAACCATTAAAATTGTATTTGCCTGTTCACCTGTTGCTTGAAACAAAAACAAATTGCTCATAAATAACAAAACAGAATTGTAATTCTAATTTAATGGGGGTTAAAAAAAAAAAAGTCACACCAGTAAAAAATAGTTACAGTCATTAATAGCAAAAATGAACTAAAACAAAATGCCTGAATTGGAATCATAAAACCATTCAAGTTGGAAAGGACTTTGGGAGGCAATCTAGTCCAACCTCCTCCTCAAATGAAATCAATACTAAATTCAGATTTAGTTACACAGGACATTGTCCAGCTGGGTCTTGAAAACCTCCAAGTACAGATATTCCACAAGTTCTCTGGGCAACCTCTTCCAGTGTTTAATTGTCCTTATAGTGAAAATATCTATTCTTAGACCCAGGTGGGGCCTCCCCTATTTTTGCATCATTTACGTCAACAAAAAGCCTAGCTCTATCTTCTCAGTAATCTCCTCTGAGGTACTAGAAGGCTATTTCCCAAGCCTTCCCCATTTTTAAACTTTTCATACAGTTGGTGAGATGAACCACCACCTACAACGGATTTAAGTCAGTTCAGACACAAAGCTAAGTTTAAAACATCCAGTTTGAGAGCGTCTGTATTTAAGATTTCAGAGTGAAATGTACGAGTACTCAACTTGCCCAATCTCAAAATAACATTTTTAATAGAAATCAGTTCAGTCTTATTCTTATATTCATTACATCTTTAAAAATTCAATGTGTCAAACTGCATATCACCACAAACCTGTCATAATATCCATGACAATGAATAGATTCACATTTGTACATAATGGCATACCTTCCCTTTTCCATCTACCCAAATTCCAGATTAGACAAACCTGTTCAACTGGCATATGATGTGAAGACTTAAAATTTTAAATATGGAATCAAACCTTTTACATATTATTTAGAAAGGCTGAAAATGACAAATGGAGGAAAATTATTTCAATAGGTGTTTTCCATCTTCAGCAAAGGAGAGGGGGAAAAAAAAAAGAGCATAAATTCCCACAAATCTACTATTTGGTCCTAAAGCAGATGGTCCTAAAGCAGAAAAGAGAGAACGGGACAAGACCAGTACCCCTCTTAAGCAATGCAAGTCTGTTTGACAATTAACAGTAATTACTCTAGTCTGTTTAGATATTCATAATGCAAGTAGTATTTCTTAATCAAAGAAACGTATCCTAAAAGTATTGCTTGGTATAACTCTAGATACAACTGTGTAAGACAGCACATCGTTTTGTGTAAAGAAGAAAAGGCAATTACAAAGTGGAAATTTCAGATGTTCTCAAAACTGCATTGTATTTGTGCTGCTACAACCCTCCTGCTTGTTAGCTGTTCCCGCTGCCTTACATGAATGCCTGGAAAGGTGCACTGTTTGTATTCTGGAGATACAGGTAAACAACTGCTATCGTACTAACTTCAATTCTGTCCATTTAAAAGTAACGATGCAGGACAAAGTATGAGATGTCCAATGAACTCTCTCTTAAGAGAAAATATAAATAATACGACAAACAGCAAATGGGCAAAACATCAGTAGTTGAGTTGAAGAGAGAAAAAAACCATGTAACTGTGTTGTCTATAATGGTTGTTTATACCTATTTTCCACATGGATAAACTTGCCTGTATATTCTCCCCTTTTACAGACAAGCTCAATACCTTCTGAAGAGTGATCTCAGTTGGGGTTGAACTCAAACATGAAAAACAGGGTCTTTTAGATATTCCATTTCACCTAGGTTATTCTAATCAAGGCTAGCACACGTTAAGGATTAGTAACTGACGTTTCAAATGGATACCAATAAAATAACCAATTCCGATGTACACTTTGGTGAGTAACTACTGCTGAACTCGACAGACATGAGAAATAATATGTAAGACAAATCTTCACTGGTTTGCTGGTATGTTACTTTCTAAAGAAATATACCTTACATAACAAGTTTAAAAGTTATTATTTACTTAGTACAAAATGGAAATAACTTACCATTGCAAAACTAGAAGAAATACAAACTTCTGACATTTCATACAGCAGACTCTCACTGCGCCACTCGAATAATATCAATCACCATTGCTGATATCCATGATGTAACTGAAATGCCTTTTTACTAGTTTATGCCATAACATTGACAAGATTTTGAAAACTGTTGAGAAAAAGACAAAGGCATCAATAAAACATTTAAATTATTTCATTAAAAATTAAGAAGAATGCAACAGGACATATAAAGAGTTACAGCATTTTTAAGAAGCAATTATCAATTTTACAAGTGTCCTACATAAAGAACAGTATGCTATAACATAATTAAGAATGTGAAATGCTAATTTAGGTTTCAAATGTAAAATACCTTTCTTGGCTATTTTTAAGTGATTCGCTGTATCACACTAAAGATGTGCAAGCAAATGAATTCACAACAGAGTCATGTGTTAGGGTGTTCAAACCTCAGAAGATGTTTGAAGACACACAAGAAAACAAGTAGTGAAAGATATTACTACAACTAATTAATTACGAAATGCATTGTCAAATATATTTTATAATTAGATACACAGTGAAAAAAATTATTTCTGCTATTTAATTTTAATCAATTGAGCAGAACTCAAACTTATATTGGCTCCAAATCCCTGAATAACCTTCATCTACACAATAGGAGTGAAATGCTTTCCAGAGTTCACATTAAACCTATTCTTCACCCAAGGAAAACAATGTATACTACCTTATTTATAGTGGAAGTGAACCAATTCTGATATTGAAAGACAGAAATAAATCTATGGATCCAAAAGTAACACAATGCTTTCAGTTGTCTCCAGAGTTTGGGCATCAGTTGCAATGCCCAACAGATATTACTTGAAAAAAACATACCAGGAATCGCATTTAAGAACATCTAATACTATGGAGGCACCATAAATCACTGTAGAATAGTGATTGCTGAATCTTTCTTCATATGCTGTTGACTTCATAAAAGTGAACATATTTTCATATTGACAATTCAGAAACTTCATGATGTGAAGCACATGCTGACAGTTTTCTACACATTTTTCTTTCTACACAGTTATTCTATTTAGATTATATACGTCCAAAGCCTTTGGAAATTGTCTTCTTTACTTTCAACCTACTTATGATTTCACACTGGTAAGAGCAGAAAACAAATTCCCCATTAAGTTGACAATTCAAAATATAAACTGAGCCAAGTAAGAGGAGAAGGGATTAATTATGTCTAGTTACAGTGAAATTCAATAATGAAAGATATTTCTACACGAAGTATCATAAATTCTATTATATGGGTAACTAAATCAAATTAGACTTCAATTATTCAGTGGAATTTCTTAATTTAACAAATAGCAGAGAACTGTCATAATAAAAGACAAATAAAGAATGGACAAACAAGAAGGCAAGGAAAAACACTTGAAAATGCAAGAGATAAATGACTGAAAGGAATGAGCAAAAAGGAAGAGCTGCTACTTAGCCGTACCAGGAATGGAACCAGAAACAGTGAGAGACGAACTCCATAAAGAGCTCCAACATCAAGTGGCTTCAGCCTGTGTCCCCCCTCCCCCCACGCCATCAAGTTTCTTCTGTTTTTTATATGCTGGTACACTCTCAGCTACTTAAACCTATATTGTTGCCTTTACTATAGATCCCTTTAACTGACAGGAAAGACACATATGTAGATACCAAAAGTAAAGAGATTTTGACAGTTTTTTTGCAAAAACCAAACAACATACCCCAACAAAAATCCCATAGCTCAGTCACTTTGGTAAAATACAAAATACAGAAAAAAGTCTGAAACAAAATATAACAGCAAGTCAATCAGAAGGAGGTCTAATCTCAACATTTTTAATTACTTTACCAGTCCATAAGTGAAGAACATTGACATAAGTTGTTTCAGGAATGGCTGAAATAGTAATGTCAGTCTTTCCTCAGATTTTTACACTTTATCTCCCTTAATTTTCTTTTCCCTAAAACAAACCTATTTTACTCACAGCAGGAAAGACACAACCCCTGCTGTGCCTAGTCACCTTTGGGGAGAGCAAGAGCATTTTAGAAACAGCAAAAAGAACATGTAAGTTTCACAAGAGGAGAAACTAAGGTGGGGGGGAAAAAAATTACCTAGTTGGGATTTTTTGTTTAAAAAATTTCTGGGAAAGTTTCTGGGGCGAAAAAAGAATTTTAAAAAAATTAGAAAACTTTAATCAGGATACATGGAAATGACTGCACCTTAATTACTGCTTAAAAACCAGAAAACAACATTCACAAGAGCTTACTAAGTGAACAATTAAATAACTTCTCCCAGAAGTTTCCTTGGAAAAATTATCTTGAAAAGAAACTATTATTTCTTTACATTTCATAACCAATTAGAATTACTTTTTTCACCTAGAACATCATCATCTTCCATGGCAGAGAAATTCAATGGAAGAGTAATTCAATTTTTTGGACACCACTCATTTTAGAAGATACTAATGAATTGGAATAAGGAGTGCAAGGGAAACTAAAGATGCTTTTAGGTCTAAGCCATTCTTCAGGGAACCACATCAACATTTAAGAAAGATAATATTGCAATAAAGACTCAAAGTCTAAAAGAGAAAGAATCAGCTCAGAAACAACATGGTCTGGTTTGCAAAGTCCACTAAAAATGAGAAAGTTACAGGAGAAAGTAGAATGTAATGCAGAGACAAAGCTTTGAAGTAAGGGGCTCTGAATTTGTCTCTTGTGGGGAAGGACCTGTGTAAGAAGTCAGCGACTGAGTGTTGATGCTGAAACCTTACAAGGAATGGTCATACATGAATCAGTATGGAACTTCTTCAGAATGAGACTTAAGTTTGACTGCTTACAGAAATTGTCGATACATCTTACAATCAAGAATTTGATGACAGTATAGGATGGAGTTTCAGGGTATGCATTTTAGCATTTGAGAAGCCCTAAAGTGTTACATAGCTTTAGGTGGACTCTACTGATACACTCTACTATAATTGTGTGGTGGTGGTTTTTACATATACGGTACTTATGATGGATATATTAACATTACATACAACATTAAACAAACAAACAAAATCATGTGTTTTGGGGTGGAGGGGGGAAGAGACTCTTGCAACAGGAAAAAGCCTCCAATAGTTATTTGATGTCACTATTTCATGAAAATGGACAATAGCTACAGCCTCTACAGCCTTCCACAACAATTCAACCCTAGGAAAGAGAACACTTTGTTCATCTCATCTAGAGTATAATGAATCATCATCTTACATGAAGAGCAATAATCTGTTCTCGTCCTGTTCTTCTGAGCCTCATCTAATAATCAGTTTCCATTCATGCTCAATAATACCGCATGGTGATAAAGATTAAAACTTTTTCCAGTGTTCAGATATTGAAGCTGTGGATACCTGATAGCAGTAGCACTCTCTAGTCCCATACTGCAGTAAATCCCAACATTACTTGTTATTGGTGTAGTTACCATTTACAAGAGCAAATGTGACACATATATAATTGCCCCCTCCTGTTTCATTTTCTTTCTGCTCTAGATCTGTAGGACCTTGCCTGCCTCTGGCTGAAAGGAATATTGCAGAACGTTTAATTTCAGTCATAAGACTCTTTGATCATGTTTGTTTCTGTCATCAGAACTTGGGAGTCCTTAACATATATTCCTTTTTAAAAAACATTGTATTTTATTCTTTTAAAAATCTGTGTCAGATTTTACATCTTTTTCAAATTGTAACACTCCAGAAGAAACATCACTTTTACACACATCTTTCTAATACCAAAAAGCAGAACGTTTTTTGGGAAAGAAAAATCGAAACAAATCTGTATCAATGACAATAATATGGTGTGATTTGAGAGTATAAGACTGTGCATAATTTAGCTAGTTTGCGACAGTGTACACTCAATTATTCTGTATCTCATCCCAAACTATTTCTTTAATTTTGAAATCCTGCTTCCATTGACCTAATGCTTTTCTAGACTGCTATTACAATGCACTTAATGTAACTCTATTAAAATAGCTGTGACTTTCACATAAGAATATAGCAGTCTGCCATATTTCTGAACCTATAAACATTGTCTGTTTCTTTCAGAATCTCTCAGAAACCACTCTGAGCTACTGGCCACTATTTACATTTTAGGAAACAGCAGTCCACTAGGAACTAACTTGCTACTGGTCTGTCTCAGTGCAGATACGAAACCGATGGCCAAAACTGGCTTTTCTCAAGCCTCTTTCTAAATTCCACTTCTCCCAAGAATCAGAGTTGACAAAACCTGAGTTTGACCTGACCCTGTATCTGTAACTCAGTTTTCTACATTAAAGTGGTTAACAAAGGAAAAGCACAGTATCTGTCATGACTCTCCTGTTTGTCATTACCTTCTATTATGAGCATGTCATAAATTTTTAACCAATTACTGCATCCTTACACCAAGCATGCAAGCACACAATGTTTAATTGTTAGCAGAACCCTGTATATGCTTCACGCTATGGTGTGGGGGGTGCAAAATTACATCTTCTGGTTTTGCATCTTCCACAGAGAATTACAAAGGTATCTTGAGTAAGCTTTTGTGTTCTGATTGCCTAAAGACATCCTGATCATTACACCATTATCCTTCTTATCAGCTATACACTCCAGACCAAATTATTTCAGTGACATAGAAAAAACCAATTAGACTTTATACATTCTAAGCATGCATAGTACTGCTTAAGTGTGTATCTCAAAAGAAAAGAATAATCATAGATGACTTAAACTTATAAATAAAACCAGTTTATCTCTGTGGTATAAAACAGCAATTCTTAAATTCTCTGCAGAGCAGTAGTATGTTATTTAAAACACTACATTTTTTAAAATGGAAAGTTTATTGTATAAAATGAGGACTGTAGAAGCTATTTATCTAATCCCTTACAGAAGTATTTGCCCAAGACAAAAAATTAGCATCTTTGAACAGAAGAGAACCTGCACAGACATCAGATTGTCCGGACTTTGGTTTATCTCCACATATAAAGCATATCACTTCCTAGCTAAGTGGTATTACTAAATTAGGGATGAATTCCATTTAACACATTATATTCGCCAGTCTATCACATCTAGAGTACACCAGCATCTCTTCCCACACATACTGAGCTTAGCATAACTACACTAGCAAGAAATTAGTTTTCTGGCGAGGGCACTATATTTTTCTGATTTTACATTACATCAAAATAAGCAATACTTTCAAATTATAGAAAGAACTCCCACCAAAAGACATTACAAAGATCTTACTTGAAATAATATATAACAATAAGCAGCTTAAAGCTATAATTAAAGTTTAAATGCAGGAAAAGTAAAAATAAATAAATGTTACGAGGCTCCATGGTCTGGAATTACTCTGAGATTTCAGCCACCTCTGACACAGTAAGATTATATTACATATGGTCAAAATACCATATGTAATTTGGTATTTGTCTGAATGAGACTACCTATCCTTACTTTATCTTATATATAAAAATAGCAAGATGAAATAAAGAAAATAAAGAAAAAAGAAAAATTTAGAATAGCAGGAAAAAATTTTCAACAATTTTTAAAAGTTGTACCACTCCAAACTAGCAGGGACATGTTTTACCAAAAAAACTAGAACTGGCAAAGAACCGGAACGGATAGTTCAATATGCTCATTTTCTTCCTTAAAATAGATGGATTCACCAGGCCAGACAAACCTATTCTTACAGAAGGGGGGGGGGGGGAGTCTTTAGAAAGAATCTTCTTATGGAAAAAATTGTTTCTAGTGCTTTCGGGGGGGGGGGGGGGGGGGGGAAGTAATGGAAGAGTAAGCTGAATCTGGTACTTAAATAATAGGATGTGTGAAAACAAACAAAAGCTTAACCTCCTCCTCTCCATCACTGTCTTACATTGACCTCTCTTTCTCTAAAACCACAAAATAAAGAAAAAGGTCAAACCAGCAAGTTACATGACAATGACTAACAATGCACATCTGTTCCTTTGTAACCCTTCCAGCCAGCAGTGGTTATCAAAGCAGCTGACTGCACTGGTATTTCTCACTCTTCTGGGCTACCTACATGAGGAAATTTATTGGGAGGATGGGTACGATAGAGGCATCACCCCTTTTCCAGCCAAACATTCCAAGATAAGGTTGCAAAGTTACTTCATATACCACTAAATATGAATTATACAAGTGTAACTGTACAGCAGAACTCTAGAAAAGTAACCATTCTACCAAATTTCTTCTCCTTACAGACAAACCCTAAACTGCTTTCAGTTTCTTATATCTTGGCCAAATGAGAGTTTGTGCTGAAATCATAAATTGAAGCATCTGCCTCAGACTGATATTCCCACCCTGCTGCCTCTCCCCTCAATTCTCAGTCAAACTAATGATACATTTCTGTGCACAAATATGGAATTTTTTTAAAACCCTCTTACTGCTTAAGACACATCTGACTTTTTCTTCAATAAGTTTTTCCACCTCCATGTTTTGGAGTAAGAAATTGGAATTTGGCATAGAGAAGCATTTGCCTGAGAGCAAAAATCCTGGCGGAGCTGTGATGAAGGCAGGCTAAGGGGAATGCTAAACATGAACAGATAGGTAAGAAGAGCAGCTACATTATTAGCAGAGTGGATGCTGACTGGAGAAAGAGCCAGACTGGAAATCCTGAAGAACTGCTAGAAGACAGAAAGATCACAACTGTGAAAGACAGAAACTGGAACTGGGAATAATTGGAAGCAGCAGACAGGCAGGCCTGACAGAATCTGGGATCTTACCTAGTCACAACTAATCTATACATAACACTGCAGCACCCATCCCAATTATCTGTCACAAATACTTGTGACAACCCTGTCAATACAAATATTTGTGGAACTATACTACGAAATGATCTACAGATAGGTCTGAGATTAAAATACCACCTTTTCTTTTTGTCTTTTCAGATGGGTCCAGATGGATCGATTTTTCCTGTGGATCATATTAAAGGACAATGTGCTACAGCACAATAGCGGGATCATGTGGCCAGAATCAAAGGTGAAGATGTGAACTTTGTAAGGTGTACCAAAATCCTAGGAACAATAAACTAAATTCCACACTTCAACACACCACCTAATACTGCTTCACCTTTGCAGAAAAATGCAAAAAAGGATCAATTACTGTGACATCATTTAATATAAATTGCATTTAGCATGAATAAAGACAGTAGCCTTAACTAAACACCCTTACCAAATTTACTAATTGGTCAATAAACTAACTGTTGTCTGATACAATTAACTTACCAAGAGAACTCAAAACAGATTATGCAAGTAACTTCCATGTCCCACTTCAAAAAAATCACGCTTAACCTCACTTATTGGCCATCATTCTATATCCTTCTCACTCCACCTACCCACTCCACTGTATCATCCTAAGGGAAAGTCCCACTCTAAATTATAATATGCTTTTCATCTGAAACCATTCAGCTGCTAAATAGCTTTGCTGTTATCCAAAGAACATCTCCTATGCAGGATTACCAAAACATGTGACTAACATCTTTGAGATACATTAAATTACACAGGTTCTTGAAAAGCTCATTATAAAATTAATTACACCAACTTGATTACAGTAGCCATTTATCAAAATGTTATTCTAGCATAATAGACCCCAAAAGTACTTAATCTCTTAACCACAGCTAGAACATAGTTTTATACCAATAAAGAGGAAAAATATGATTTATTTCCTAATGAAGTTGTTATTGCAATATGCAGAAAATATCAAGCATAAAAAGACATTTCTTTTTTCCTACAGGTAGGCTGGAATTGTAAGGGGTCATCAAGTACTTAATAACCCTGCTAAGAGCTTACAGATGAAAAGGAAGCTGATGAAGAAAAGCAGTGCTCCTTTACTTTCTTAAAACCAGTCTGTTCATTTTTGTAGAATGCTACACCAGAAATATCTACTCTGTCTGATTTACTTTCAGAACAGAGATTGCAAACTTGCCACCCTATGAAGTACACTATAATGTACAATATGGTATGAAATACCGTACAGAATGTATTTTTATCCCAGATGATTTTCAGTCAAGGGCATGCATTTGAAATACACCCATTAATATACTTCTTTATATGCAAAATTACAGCATCAGCTACATAAGCCTCAGAAGGCTATCATAACGACAAACACTGACGTACAAGACAGAGCAGTACTACGTACGCACAACCAGGTATTCTGCATGGGTTGCGCTTAGAGGTGCTGTTGCATGAGTACTGAGGCAAGTACCAAACCAGAGAGTTTGAAAAACGCGAGCATGAGGCATGCAGTTTCCTGTAAAGTATTTTGAGTGTTGCATCAGAATTAAAATGTTTTTGTTCTCAAATTTTCATCAAAATTTAAAATATCCCCTCTGTCCCCCAAGGCAAAAAAAAAGGCGAGAAGGAAGGATGTTTTTCCAGTTATCTCCATTCATGAAAAATGTTTTAACCCCTTATTTTCCATCTGATAATACTTTTGACTCAATCTAGGAGATAAGCGTGTTATTCTATAAGCAGACCAGCAAAACTGCTATCCTATGGGCTGGCTCTTTGTAGTCCTAAATGCAACCCAGTTGCCAGACATCCCACCTCACCTCCAGCATTTCAAAAAACTTCATGTTCCTCCCTCTGGCCATCTCCAAAACTCAGGGATGGTGTGGCCAATTCCAATCTGTACATGCACTGACTAGAGGGCTAGCAAACCATGTATAGCAGGTAACTGCTGGGCTCAAACTGCAGTCCTCCTTAAAAAGGGGACTCTAACTTTCATGAAAGCTGCAAACTCTTTACACTTCTGAGATCTTCACTCCCAGCTAAATTTAGGGGGGTTGCTAAGCTGGCCAAGAGGCTCAAATGTTACTCAGTGATAACGGTAAACAAATAGAGGGACACCTTCTTGCCTAAGCTAAAGGGTTAATCTAAATTATAGCTCTAAAAGCTTAAAACACATTCTGGACAGACTGGGGGGGCGGGGGACATCCAGAACCATCCTGGCATCTATGAAAAAGAAAAAGTCTGTCACAGCTATACTGTGGCCCTGCTGTGTCTTCTGACCAGATGCATCTTCATGCTCCCAGAATTACAGGCATCCCTTGCCACATGAGCTGATACTGCAGGTACAATTGTAGCACCACTCACCATATAACCAAACAGATGTGTTCTCACATGCTAAGGGCTCTAGAAAGTAATGGACTAACTTGTAAGACAAACTATGCTTTAACCTTTAATTTAAATACGGTAGTAGCCTGCTACCATAGAATCACAGAATCACTTCGGTTGGAAAAGACCCTTAAGATCATCAAGTCCAGCTGTAAATGACTTGCCTCATGTTGCTTGTTGATCAGCAGTTATTTTTAAGAGCCCTAGCTCTTTTAAATGCTCATGTGGCTGTGTTAGGACCGACTTTGATACATTAATAAAACTGTATAGTGCAACTGACACTGTTATACAGAGTCAAGTCTCTGGCCCACAGCAAGCAGAGAAACAGCTATTTTCTGCATAAACAGTCTGAGATACTACAGCTGCTGAAATGTTTCACTGATGCACCTCTATGCTAGAACCTCAACATTGCTGCAGTTCTCAAAACAGTGAATTGTGCCAAAAAGACCCATCCCTACTTCTTGTTCCAGCCTTCCATACAGGATATTGTTTATTTTCATTGTCTCTTTTTGCTGTTTGGTCTACTACACAGCACAACTGCTAGCTACATCTAGCCATACATGATAGGTTCGCCTTTGCAGATAGTCTTTCAAAGCAGTTTTGAGTACATTCCTGTTCTGTGAGCTGGATGTCAGCATCATCTACACGGAGAATGAGCCCGTTTCCCCAGGAGTACTTGAAGGCAGACAGAAATTTTCTCGCAGTGCTTGGGCATCCTGACAGAACAGTAGATATCAGCACTTACAAACAATGTCTTACAATTTATTCTTAGATTATTTCCAAATTCTGCTTTGCAAGTGACACTGAGCTTGTTAAGCAGAGAGGTTTCATACCCCTCTATAGTTCGATGTTCTCATTCTTTGTTCAGTCTGTATTTAAGTGTTCTGAATAAAAGACCATTATGCATATTTCAGTCTACTTGGATTCCTGAAGTTTCAACTGGCAAGAATTGAAGGTGTTTTAAGTGCATTAGCAACTGCACTTTTTAAAGGCTCTTAAAGTAACAGTGACCAGCCACTTTCTGTTTGATTGCTGTCTTGTCTCTGGGCACAGAAAGAAAACCCCTTTCAATATGAACATTATCGCATACCTTTTCCTTTCAATTACAGCGTATCTACTGGCAATAGAGGCCTTGATTTAAAAAAACCAAACTTTATTTTAAGAGTGGTCCCAGTTGAACTAGTACATTACTTTGTCTAGCTGCTTTTGTCTACATCCAACTACTTCCAGATAGGATAGCTGGCCAGAATTTCCCTGATTTAACAGTACAATAGTAGTCTATTTTCCTTTTTTATTCTCATATATATATTTCAAATAGGACTATGATTGCATCATGTGTAATTTTGTTTTGCTTGATTGCTACTTTGCTTTCTTCTCTTGCTCTGCTCAGAAAGTCTTTGCAGGCCAGTACACTCACTGATAAACAATACGCTGCATTTAATTTCCTGGGTTTTCTGTGTTCTGCCTTGCCTATGCTTACAGTACTAACTGGGAATACAAAGAAAGTTCTGTTTGGCCTGCATTTACATTTAAAATCTCAGCCTTTTAGTTACTGCTTACTTTCTCAATATGAACTTTTTTTTTTTTCGTTTGAACACTTTGGCATAAAATGCCATTATCACCCTATAAAAAACCCAGAAGAGGAGAGGGGTTTTTTCCGACCTTAACTACAGGTCTTTGATTTTCTTGTGACCACTGATAAATAATCTTCAGGCTTGCTCTACTTAAATTTTTCATCTAGATGAAGGCTTGCTCATCAGTTTTGCAGTTTCTACAGCCCTTGGCACAGTAAAAACTCAGACCAGTCTGATTCGCACTTTTTTTTAAAAGTCACAAATTAATTATCTTGAAAGATTCAGCCAGAAGAATAAAACTTTTCAAACAGTACAACTACACATCAGCTGTTTTTTCTCCAGGTATCTTATTAACTTGTTGAATATACATATTTTATAGATTTAAAATGCATTTCTAAGCATTTCGGAGGTTCTACACTGTTACCCTAAACCCTCCATTAACCTGTCAACACATCGCTGAAATACAATTACAGTTTAGCCTCTGTATGCTTTTCTTTCTGCTTCCTTTACTCAACTTTGTGATATAAGGAATACCCAGGTATTCTGCTTTGATTATTATTGTTCTTCAGGGTTGTTTTGTTCTGCAATACTCAGTTTATGATTTCCTGCACCTACATGAGACAATTTACTTTCGAAACTATGGTCACTGTTCAAGCATAAAATGAAAGACTGCCTACAAAGTGAAAAATTCATTCCGATTCTATTATCCCTTCCCACTTGCTGAATACTTTATCAAGCACTTTCTAAATATGTTCCATGCTCCAGATACTGAGATGTTGCACTACATTTACAGAGCAAAAGGGACTTACCTATTACCGCCTAAGCACATGAACATACCTGTCACCTATGCACATATACACTCTTTGTATATAACCCTTTGTACGTTGACTATCCATTTTCAAAACTTCTTCTGCATTAACTTTAAAAGCAAATCATTTACATTAAACTTTATTAATTTCAAACCTCTCTCCTCACATTCAGTCAGACCAATGGTCTATCCAGTTAGTGCTTTGTCTCCAACAGCAGCCGTGACCAGATGGTTAGGAAAGACCTGCTGTATACAATATCTTTCCAGCTTCCAACTATTTTTAGCTCAGGTCTTCTTAAGTCATCTGTGATTTCTATCTATTTACTAAACTTCAACGGATTTCTCTTCCATGAATTTTCCCTGTCCTCCCTTGAGCACCCATAAATTTTTAGCATTCAAGCTATCCTACCAATATGTTTGTAAATGAGAATTCTGATTTTTCATTTTTACAAATGGGTATCAAGACCCATAACCTGGCAAAAAGGAAAGGCTGCAAGGTTAGATATCCAATGCAACTCTCACAGCAACCTCAGTTTTAACTCCTTTTCCTTACTGCTTTCAATTGTATTTTTTTTATTGGCAGAATAAAATCTTTGTGTTTTACTCAGAGCTCCCCCTTCTACTTCACTTTTTATGACTTTGCCTAAATACACGTTTCCAGGAATAAAAAAAAAAAAAAAAAAAGAGGTCCATGGTACTATCAATGATGGAAAGCTACTGCAGAAACAAAGTATACCTTTCAAACTATAATGTCATGGATGTTTCAAATGGATACACTCAGTACTAGTAACCTAAGTATATGCTTGCAGTTTTTATCTACCCTAATAGAACATATGAGACTTCAAGGCTTTAAATAGCATCTTGCCTTTTCTCATTTTAATTTTCTGAAACTGAAATAATTTCTGACAGCTCTGACTTTCACCCTTTGTCTCAAGATGATAGGACTCATGACTAAAGTAATATTTCACTGATTTTATACTCCATCAGTTATTAGTTCAATAATACAGTGCGAACTATGACCACGTTTTAATAAAATAACAATTAGGGCATTTAACCTTTTATCTAAAAATATGTCTGGCTATGGTCTCTAAAATTCTTAACAATAACTATTTCCAAAAATAAAAAGGAGATGCTCATCCTACCATTCCTCACAATTACCCTGTAACAGCAGGTAAAAGGACTGAAGAAACATAAAATGGCTATTCAAGTTCCAGGTTCAGCCACTAGAGAATTTCTCAAAGCTCAAGAACAAAAGGAAAACAGAGCTACCGTCTACCTTCAGCATATTTTATCACAGATTCAGGCAACAGGAAGGAGCTGCCAGAAGCTGGGTCAGAGAGTGTGAATTATATAGTTTCCATACCTATCCTAAGCAAACATGAGCAGATTGCCAGCGTTCAGTCAGTTTCCTAAATGGCTAAGCCGTCACAGCAGTACAAAAGCTACATTTGCAGTTAAGTTCTCGCTCTCCACAGGCATGGGCTTTGCCTCTGAAACGCACACCAGATTGCCCACACACTGTATTGAGTGACAACACATTTAAAAACTTCTAATTTGAAGAAATTAGATAAAGCTTAGACTAAATGGCTAAGTTATTTCCTATGGACTTACATATTGACATACACAAATATAATGCAAAATGGATTTTTTTCTGATTTTTATCCCTCTGAAACATTCAGTTATAGAGATCTGATTACTCCAAATACTTATTTCTTACAAGACTAAAACCAATTTGACCAGCAGCTTTCTGAGTTTGCCATAGATACAGTTTGGAATCTTTATGGTATGAATTTGAAAATAATCAATAAAAGTAGTTACAAAGTGAGAAATCACATTCATTCACTTTGACAGTCATATGCACATTTGCATTTATAGAGCAAAAATATCAAGCAGAAGACTCTGCATAGCTTTTTTTAATAATAAATCACTTGCAGTTTACCAGTGATGTCCTAAAAAAGCCTTACTGACCCTTTCTAAGGCACAGTTTTTTCAAACTATTCTAAGGAATTTAACAGTGCTACGTCAAACCAAGTGCTATGCTTATTCCTTACTTGGTACCTCTGAAGAGCTGACATCAAGTATTAAGTAAGGATTAACTTGACAAATATAATTTACATGCCATCCATAAAACTGCTTAACCTTTTTTAAAATATTATCAAAAAATAACTGATTGTCAGTTCTCTTAGAGAACATCTAAAATTTCTGCATAAAAATATTAAATTATTCAGCTATGAACAACTGCATTACCCACAGCATAATGATGTAGCCATAAAAGAAGAAAAATAAATACAGTAAGAATATAGCTCCTAAGCAGCCTTCCCTATACCTTGAATATACAAAGCCCTCATAACTCAATAATATATTATCTCTCCTAGGGCAATAAGCAATTAAACACATTCCTGTCTTGATAACAGGAGAAAGGGAAAAAAAAAAAAAAGCCCAACGTAAAAACCCCATACTTTTAAAAATTAGTTTCACTGTATCTAGAAACAAAGGAAGTACTGAAATACAGTGACCACGTATGGCATGGCAGACCTGAGGATATACCTTTGCTGTAAACTCCCAGAATTAATGGATATTTTATTTGGCTTATCTCCTTGGTGTTCTGCATGGAGAAGCTATCCCAAACCTTTGATTATTCCTGTTGCCTTTTTCTGTACTAAGTCTAGCAGACAGATCAGTGCGGGATAATCATATTCAAAGCATGGCCTATGTATGTCATGGATTTTTACCACAGAATAGTAATGTTTTATGTTATGACCCCTTTCTAATAATATTCAACACTATTTACTTTTTTTGACAGCTAGTGAAAACCGAGTTGATGTTTTTACAGAAATGTCTATCAGAACACTTTCCTGAGCAGTAATAGCTGATTTAAAGTCAGGTTGGGGTTTTTTGCATAAAGTTGTTTTATTCTCATGCATTACTTCACATTTCTGAAAATGAATTTCTGCTTCTATTTTATCACCCATTCGCTCGGTTTTGTGAGATGCTTCTACCACTCTGACTCAAGGCAGTGGTGAAATCAAGAGTCATCAGATTTATATCATCTCTAGACTATTATCGGGGGGGGGTCCTGCAATCACTGAAATAATTTTATTAAAATATCACTACTCTATTTGATTGAAATTAACAACTCTGACCATCTTCTAACATTTAAAACACCTGCTTATTTTGACTGAAAATCCTCCTCTTAAATTATGGGCCAGCTAAGGTGGGCACTACTTCCTTTCTGGAGTTCTGCATGCATACAGTTTGGATTATCCTTGCTCAATTGAGGGAAACATTTAAAACATTTTTTTATTCACTCTTAGTGGTGAGGAAGAGCAACTCTACAATGTCCGTGTATTTAAACAGCCACTAAGGAAATAAAACTGTAAATCCATGTGTGAGTTAGCAGAATCATAACTAAAAGTATGTTGTGCCAGTCCAGGAGCTTATGTTGAAGGTTACATATTCATTGACAATGAAGGTTACAGAGATCCAATGGCAAACACCTTCTTTAGTGACTGAACCCTCTTTCAGCAGTTGGCTTGATTTAGAAAGGTTTCCACTGTTACCCCCAGTGGGTAACTCTCACGAGGATCTCGTCATTTTGCATCCTAATTACTGCAATGGTCTTTTCTCTACCCTTGCTCCACTCATATCCATTTAGATACTTCTCCAAAGAGCATTTCCTTCGTTTATTGCTTTGTCCAAGGCACCACTCTCCCTATATCTTTCAAACACAGCAAACAAAGCCACACCCATCTATCATAACCCTTTTGGTAAGGAGTGAGGATTCACACTCTGGTGAGCCTTCCATCATTCTCTCTTTAATTTCACAACTAGACTTCCCAGGTGAGGTTTCATTTTACTGTTAAGTGATTTAATCTACAAAAAGGAGCAATCCCACTCCTCTGTAACTCCCAGGCGCATCATCCTGATTTTTCCCATGCGTTTGCTTTAGTATTCAATCCGATCTCACAATGAGCTGATTTAGAAAATACAAACCCCTACAAGAGAGCCATTATTTTTCTGCTGGTTTAGCTCCCTAAACAGGCTTACTGTAATGGTCAAATGAGCACAGGTGCCAGTGGAAAGCAGGGATCACAACTATGTATTTTGGTGACAGCTAGCCATTGGATCAGGTTAGCTGTAATGTGAAGCCTTACTCTCAAGCTCTCCCTTACGCTTTGTAAGCGTAAGAAGCACGGTTACTTCTTTTAACTTGGAACTCTAATCTTCCATGATGAGGATAAAAATATTTTCTAACTGATGCACAGGAAACAATTCAACCATCTTACTGTTTCCATCTATCTGTATTGCCCAGCTATAACCTATATTATACTGAAATTGTGAACTCCTTGGGGGAAACGTTCTTCATGTCTGCTTCTGCAAAGCAGGGGTCATAGCATCATCTGTTTTACTTTATTTTCATCCTGTTTTACTGTTCACTCGAATATAAAACTGTTAAAATTCTACTGAAAATTTAACTGAAATCCAGTTGATGCAAGTCTTCGCTGACAGAACCTGAGGCACAAAAAAGGCATCAGAGGAAAAAAAAAATAGACCTTCTATATTCTGATTTGTTACTGATTCAAACCCTTGGGCTCTTTTTGACATCTTCTCATTATGGAAAATATAGTCAGCAAAGGTCAAAAAGAAACAATTGTCCAGACTTCAACAAAAGTTAATTTCTAAGTATAAGAAAAACAAACTTTTGTTTCAAAGCAGTAGCAAGAGCTAACCAACTAGGGAAGCTGAAACTATAGCCCACTCGTAGTAAAGCACACATTTAAAGGAGGATAAGCAAACAGAACTTAAATTCTAGCTCATGCCACTTCTGCAAATCAGGCCTACTGACAGAATGGATAGGATGAGAAGAAACGTCCACATGATTATTCGGTACAAGTCATACAACAAAGCTATAGTGACACATGAATCAAACCTGAAAATGGTACCAAGAGTATTATACACAACCTCTCCAGATCTCTCCTGTTTCTCATGGAGAATCTCCTGACCTTTTGGGATCTTTTCTTTGGGAGAATTTCTTGGGCCAAGTAAATAGAGACCTACAACAATCTAACGAGTTTTTTAAAAAGGCAGTTGATCTAACTGCAACTGAATTCAATTATGAGCTATACCCTAAAAGCAGGACACAAAGGTCTGATCACCAGAGTTATCTCTCAAGTGGAAAATCAATGAGACATGAGTCATGCTGGATAAAATGACATTAACTGGCTTGCCTTTACCTCCATATCCCTGCAAAAGATTCCCTCTCTACATTCAGAATTTCGATAGGAGAAAAAAAAATAAGCCTTCATGTAATACGGGAAGTTTCAATAAAACCACTTCTGGGCCATAATTAACCAGGGATATTTTCAGATCATGAATGACATAACTGAAATTCACAAATATGAACAAGAAATTAATTACCTATAATGTTGGTGTGGGGTGTTTTTGAAGGGTAGTCATAAAACACCACCACCACAAAAGACCGTCTAGATCTTAACATCAAGAAATCTGTTCCTTTACACTTACACACTTGGATTATTTGAATGGTCCTGATAGCAAACTGTATTCCATAAAGCAATCCATTCACGAGAATAAAATATAGAGGATTACTGAAGATTTGCAAAATTCTCTTTGGCTCAACAACAACTAAGACCCTCAAACTACATGTCAAGAACCACACTGAGATAAGACTTAGTATCTAAAAAGTCTTAAAATGACCTGTAAAGTATGAAAAGAAATCTGAAGAAGACAGACTTAACTTTGGGGCGGGGGGGGTGAGGAGTGGGGGAAGCTTTATTTGCACTAGGACATCATACAAAGACTAAATGTTTCTCATTGCCCTTTTCAGCACCGGCTGTGAGACGACAGCTATGTGAAGAACCTTTTCCATCTGAAGTATCTTAGGAATCCTCTTAATAAAGGATCAGTGGATTCCCAATTATATGATCCAGAGAAATTCTCAGCTGACCTCACTGAAGAAAAGTGAGATAACTACGCTTTGTTCTGTTAGAAACCACTTCCTCACAGATGGATTGAAAACTAGGCAAGCATGTATGAAAAGTAATTGCATTACTGCAGCCTCCATAATGACACTGTGAATAATGATTTTTTCAGCCTTTCTGCATTTTTTGCAATGCACTGGATATAGCAGAATTTCCAGAAAATTGACACAATAAACACCATGACTCTGCTAAAAACAGAAAACTAGTTTTAAAAAAAAAAATTCATAAGCTGTAGTGGCTTTCTATTTTGCCTGTTTTTCCAGGGCAAAATAAATAAAAAAAGAAAATACAGAAAAGTTGCAGACTGAGGATTGAAAAGAACTGAGAACATCTGGTTAGCTTCCTTTTTCCTGAAGCCTAGCTTTTGAGGAAATACCCAAAGACCACTGCTGGCAGCATAGCAAAGCACAGAAACATTGTCAAATCTTTTCAGTTGACAATTTAGACAGAGTAGGTACTGACAAAAGCAATATAATCATGTAATACCTAACCAGTAAAACTCACTGCTAGTTATACTCTGACTTCCAGAGCCATGTACAGAGAAAGCGCAAGTAAATGAAAAGGTAGTGGGTGGAAGAGAAAACATGTACCAATATATTCTAACTTTAGAATTATTAATAAAATACAATTTTTAAAGTTGCCAAATAAATTTTATATACTTGGAAACAGAAAAAAACAAGAAAACAAACCCCAGCATCTGTTGTAATGTCAATAGATTCCCACTCCAAGTCTTTTAGTCAGTCACTGCCTATACACTCCCCCAGTCCACTCTGCAAGAAACACTTCTCCAAACTCCAGGTTAAAACAGCCTTTTTCAGACAGTTCTGTCTGACAATTTCTTCTCAGTTACAGCTCTTCAGGTGGAGCTTAGGGAATAGGTGCATCTGTCTCTGCCTAAGACTTAAGCCTTTGTGCCCTTACTGCATGAGATACTGTGACCCCTTTATAATACTCTACAAAAAAGCCTCTGTACTGCAGTGATACATATAAGGAAAATCCCTAGAAGACTTAAAATATTTGCGGAAAGGAACAAATTCCTTTTCTGACATCATTCTAATATAGTGAACAGTGTTGGCATTCTTCCTTTATTGATTTTTAGAAATAGGATTCTCATTACTTTGACATCACATTTATTTGACTGAAATAAAGTATATGAAACCATTAGAATTAACTTCCACCATGTCCTGCTGCATTTGCAACTATATGTAAGCAAACATTGCATCAGGATCTAAAACCAGTGCCATGTCAGTCACCAACGCTTTGTATCTCAGTGGTTTAGTGCCCAATTTCCCATCAATTACAACAAACAGAATGATGATACTCTATGAAGTTAAAGTATATGTAAAGTTTAATCCATACCATTGGTGAGAGGGAAAAATGCCCTAAAAGCCTAATTATAATTAGGCAGTAATAGATCGAAAGCATTATTTTATCTAAATCCTCTACACTCTTTTTAAACATTGAGAATGTGATAGAATTTGTTTCACTTTAACCCTTTTCCTAATTACAGAGCATATACATATGTGACACAGAGCCTATCCTTCGTTTGTCATTAAGCCCAAGGCAGCTTTGTCAAATTTCAAAAATCAGAAAAGCTTCAACAAGGTCACGTGGAATGCAGGCAGTTGATTTTTGAAAGAAAAAGTGCAGAATAATTCATTAATCTGAATTTGGTTCAAAACACCACTTTATCAAATTGTCCAGTACTTTTAACCCTAAAAAGCTTTAACAACTCATTTGTGTCAAGGTTAGTTCTTCCAATTTAATGAAATATTTTTAAATCACCTAAAAAAATCTCAAAGGAGAAATTTTGTTTAGAACTAGTACATGCAGTAGGAAAGATACATTTCTATTCAAGCTTTTCCATATTGTGACTATTACACAGCAACAGGCATGAAAGACTGAAATCTATGTCTAATTTGTGGAACATAAACAAATTTTAAATAACTTCATATTTACATAACAAACTCTTCAGGAACCTGAAGATACTTTATAAGTGATGATTATCCCATGAAATACGTCTCTCAGATAATAACTGTTATCTCTATTTTACAGAAAGATGGTGAAGTTGCGTGATTTGCTCTGTTTCAAAGCCTGGAATGCACCTGATTCCCTGGCTCCCTAGACTTAATCTTTTGAACTTTGCTTCTCTTCAACAAAGTCTTCTGAAAGACTTTGACTCCAGCTCAGTTTATTTCTACTGGATCATGAAAAACACATAAAGGTAAGTCAAAGATATTAAATCTACAATGAAGACTCTATTAAAGTTATTTTCAATATTACATTACAGAAGGCTTTAATAAATGCTTTATTAAAAAACCTTTAATGAATATATTTGAGGATTTTTTCTTTTTACAACTACATCTTACAAACTGTCACATCACTAATTTTTTTTGCTCCACCATGAAGTTTTGTTTTGTTTTTTTAAATAATGGTCAGTAAAATTACAAAAACCATAAAAATGTGGAGAGATCTAATGCTGGCAAGTCATCCTACCTCCTGTGCCAAGGACAGACCACCTATACCTAAATCACCTCTAAAAGGAGGTTATTTAACCTTTCCTAGAGCACTTTCAGCAATAGATATCCTATTACCTCCCTCAGATATTTAACCCTGTGATTATCTATCCACAGAGCTGGAAAGTTTTTCCGAACATCGAAATCTCCTTTTGTGTTCTTTGGGACTATTATTTCTTATCCTACCTAGAGAGAACAGTTTATTACATTCTTCTCTGCAGCAATCTTTACCATATTTGAAGCCTATTATTATGTCTCCCCATCTCTGCTATAGAGTAAACAAGTGCAATTCTTTCAGCCCTTCCTTAAAGGCCATTATTGCAAGTATTCTCTAAATACTCTTCAATTGGTCCAAATCTGTTTGAAGTAAAGTAACAAAAATGGAGACAGTACATCAACTGAGGCCTTATGCTGAGTACTGCAGAAGAATTTCATATCTTACTTGCAACAACAATCCCCTTCATATATCCCAGTATGACTCTTGTTTTTTTATAGAACTGTCATGACTCCTTTGTGTTCATTTTGTGATACAGCTGCTTATTTGCAGAACTGTTGCCCAGCCAGTTGTTTGTCATATTTAAATTTATTGTTGCTACCCAAATGTATTATTTTGTGTTTCTCTTTACTGAACTGCATCCCATATAGTTCAGGCCATTCATCCGATTTGTCAAGACCATTCCACACTCTAATGCTTGTACTCCCTCCCAGATTTGTACTGTCCAGGCAGTTATTAAACGTGCTTTGTTCTTATCATCCAGGTCACAAATTGAAAGACTAAACAGGATTAAATTCAAAAAATACACTGGCGTAATTCCACTCAATGCATGCCTTCAATCTGAAATGTCCTTAAAGCATTTAATTAATAAGTAACTAACCAGCATGGCAAATCTTCTCTGACAGTATCTGGTTTTGGTGTTTCTAGATTCTTTAGCTGTGGAGATAAAATTCCTAACTTCAACACTACTGTACAGGTAGAGTATCTTTCAAACACAAATATACTGGGGAGGTTCTACCACTCTCCCCCCCCTTTAATGTATTTGTATGTGGCACAGTAACCCAGTTGCACAGCTCCTCCAATTCTGAATTTGGGCTATATCTGTTTTCCTTTCCTACACTAGAGGTACTACAAAGACACTTCAATTCACAAAAAAACCCCACTAGCTCTGAAAAATTCAGATCTTATGTACATATACATATATATACACACACCAATAAAACAAAAACAACAACAAAAAGCAGGATGTTACCATTTATGTACCAACAGGCAAACTCTCAAGAACACTCACTTCCTTTTTGACTTTTAAATTTTCTAACTAAAACAAGTGTTTTAAACAAAGTTCAAATCACTGCATTTTAGGGACACAAATCAGGTATGTCTCATGACAAAGCTGAAGAGACTGACAAAATCCCACTGCTCTACTACTGATGTATTCTCTAAAAGGTAAGCTTTTACCCTTCTTACCACTAGTTTGTCTGGCACACGTGCACCCACTAATCAAAACAAGTATTTGTGTTTAAACACTGTATTTAAATATGAACCAGTAAAAACATCTTTAAAATCTTGGACAATCGAATTGTCTGTCTTGCCAACATTCATATTCCCATGTCCTACAACGAAGTTCAATAGACCAGAAAAAATGGAGAGCAGCTAATGGCCATCTAATAGATAAAGCATCACTACAAGGAGAATCAACTGTTTTATGAAACAACAGGACACAAAGCAATCAGCTTAATGCAAAGCAAAAATACTTGAGTATCAGGTAAAACTTTAACCATGGGGTGATGAGCTGCTGAAACAAGCAACACAAAGAGGAACTTCGTCATCAGAGGGAATGATCTCGGTACACTTCCAAAGGGCAGAAGACTGGACTAGTTACCTTTCTGTATTTCTATGTTTAACTGAATTCATCATAAGCATCAAAACATTAAAGTAACTTTAAAGAACAGTTATTGTAAGTTAAGCTACTAAGCTTCTCATCTGAAGATATAAAAAACTCTTGTATGACATTGTCTGTATAAGGGAAAGTAGTTAACAGCAAACTGTTAACTAATACACAAATTGTATAAGGGAAAGTAGTTAACAGCAAACTGTTAACTAATACACAAATTTTGAACACAAACTGTACAAATTATCAACCCACTATGCTACAAATCCTAAGCCGAGTATTTTGATTACAAAAGTGCACTTAATCAGAGAATCTTTTTTGAAGTCTTTTTGTTTGAAAAACAGTGTCCAATAAGAAAGAGAACACATTATTTTATGTTCAGCTCTGCATTTAAGTGCGTTTTACAAGCTACTCAAACAGAAAGGTTTTCACAAAACTAAAATAAACTCTCATGACGGTTCTTCTACAACCAAGGCAGTTTTTGAAGCAGAAATCATATTTACAATGTTCTTAAAACTCGAACAATATACCCTTAAGTGTTAGAGTGTAAAGTTTACCAGAAGCAAGTTCTTATAATCAGCAGCTTGATTTCCAGCAAAGAACACTTAATTTGGAAACTAAAAAACCCCCACCTTCCTCACTACAGAAGTGAGAAAGTTTCTCACTTTCTGCAACTTCACTCCCGCCTACAGAGGTGGCAGAGTTTTTCTTGTTCAAGGTTTTTAAGGACAAGTTCTACAAATATCTGTCTGGAATAATTTAAGTGCATTTAAACCAACCCTAAAGAAAGGGAACAATAGGTCTTACAGTATTGCATTTCCAGAACTGTGAGTGCAATGTAAATACTTGAAAAATAAGTTATCTCTTGCAAATCTGATTCTTTATGACTGGAGAGACCTGTATCATCAGTTCCCACACAATGGAAAGACTTCCATTTTTGGGAAAACCAAAACAAAGCAAACCCCAATAGATTAGCCCTGAAGACTTTAAAGAGCTTTTCAAATGTGAAAGACTAATTTAAAAAACAAGAAAAACCCCACAAATGGAAGTACGGCAGACTGCAAAGACTTCTGTTCCAACTTCCCCAGTACTTTTAGAAACATTAAGAAAACATTTCTTATTTCCCTTATCCAACAAGGTGGTAAAAGAGCAGAGTAAAAGTCTTTCCACCTTGTATCAGCCAGACAACTCTTACTGACCAGAAGTCAACCTAATCAAAGTACCTAGAATGATCTGGAAGAATTAGAAACAAAAAATATTTTTAAGTCTCTTGGAAATATTGGGAGAGTAAAGCCTTCATTCTATATGAGACTATGGACAGCAGACTGGAATCTCACTACACAAGCATGTTAGAAAGACTGATAAATATCAGAGCAGTCACGTGCTGTTCAGCTGTAGAACAGAAGCCCATACTGGGATACAGTCCCAAATTTTGTGAAATACAGATCTAGTTATTTTTGCACATTAAATCTGTAATAATACTGAGCTCCTATTCGCTATTTCTCTTTTTCCAGAAATGTTAAAAATTATGAGACAAAACATATGATTGAACTTCATGCCTAAATAGCTTAGTAACTAAGCTATTTAATACAGCCTATCTCTTACTAATTATATACTTGGAGTATGCAATGCAAAGGAAAAATCGTTTCATTTAAGAGTGGTACAACTGAGAATTGCAACAACTACCCATATTGGACTAAATAACTACACAGATAAATTATCAACAGTATTTCAATTTAAGGTCATAACTGCTGCTCCTTACTGACACACACGGTTGTACTGTGTAACAGTTCTTCACAAAAAGCCTTGCTGTAAATTCAAGACATAGAATGTTTTTATGAAATAAGCATGACAGTGCTGGAGAAAGCCTGCAATCAAAGTTGTTCAGGTTCTGAATGACTTGCTAGAAATCACATGTTAAAGTAAATTGCTAACTGCTAAACCCTCCTAAGGCAATGGGAGTTACATGAGTGACTTCAATTGGGTGAAAATTTCACCTGATAGCTATTTTTTTGAACATTTTACCACATACTCTTTACTTTAAAAGAACTGCATTTTTCTCCCCTACTGTTTAACACACACCATCTTTTTTTTCCTTAAATAAACTTTTTTCCACTTCCGATTAAGCAAAAACTAGTATTATTAATCTGAAAGACAGCACAGTAAGACTAAAAGATACTTGAAAACAAACCGCAACCGTAACTTGTCAACTTATTTTCTGAAAAATTATACTTCCGTATGAAAAGAATCAAATTTTGCTAACCCCAAACCTATCAGCCCCTACTTGATCACCAGTCTTTGTAGCAGCTAGGAGGGAGGGGGAAGCATAATATCTAACCATAGGTTAGAAATATACCCAAAAAGCATATTCTCAAAAGGTTGCACAAGTTAGTATTTAATATGAAATACAGATTACACTTAGAGCTTCACCTTAAAAGCCTCAGTAAATGATCACTATGTTATTAGTACAGTAATAATGACAATGTCAATGGAAAACATGCAAGTATTTGTACAACCAGTGAAGAGCTACTACAATTTGTTTAATAATAACTGCAAACATATTTCCAAAATAAATCTTGGAACTTCAAAGCCTAAAGAACATATTATTTTATTAAAATATAGTATCAGTTCTGTGGCAGCCTAAAACCAGATTAGTAAAATGCAGAGTTATACTCCAAGACTACAAAAACTGCCAGCATTCCTGGATAATCGGGGACGGAATACAAGACACCATAAGGAAGAAGCAGAACCATATGCTCTCCCTTAAGAGAGATCAGGACTAGGAGACAAAGGGGATATTGCTGAGCTGGGATGTTTGGATACTATTGGAATTATTTTTCCAAATACAAGGGAAAACAGAAATGTATTTTACAAGTTTGGGATATAATGGGACATGTATCATAGCCTCAAGAGAGATCAGATTTGTGATGTTAAATATCTCTCTTTTTGGACCCCTGCATCCTTAAACATCAGCGTTCCTACAGGGCAGGAGCAGTCTGGGTTCAACAGCAGAAACCTGAATGAGTACAGAAGCAACAGCATGGGACAGGTGTGAAAAGCAAGCCGAGACAGCAAAAACAGCATGAAGTGCTTGTGGGGGCAAGGGCATGGCCCAAGGCTGCACGTTGCTCGAGGAAGGGCCAAAGGACCTCTGGATGTTAACACAGACTGGAAACTGTGCGAGCAGCACTGGAGCAGTCAGAGGCACGGCCACTTGGCGCCGTGAAGTTGGGCACCCTGTCCAGGTGATATGGCAGGACAGCGGGGGACAATCAAGGGGCACACCAATGGGCCCTGCGGGGCACGCCGCCCACCCCGGGACGGCGCCAGCAGCACTGCCCGCAAGCCCGGCACCCGCGGCCGGAGGGCCCCGGACGCAAGGGCAGAGGCGGTGCGGCGGCAGGGGGGGAGAAGCGCGGAGCAAGCAATGGGACACGGCACGGGCCACGACGCTGCAGCCTGAGCTCCTCTGGAGAGCCAGAGGCGAGGGGGGGCTGCCGCGGCGCGGCCCGGGCACTGCGAGGGGCAGGCGTGAGGTGATCTGAGGTGAGGCGGGGCAGGGCCGGGGCGGGGGGAAGGAGGGAGAGGAGCGGAGCCAGTCGCGCTTCCCCGGGGCGCCCAACCCCGCCCCGCTCCCCGTGTGGCCCGGGGCACGATGGCGGGGAGGAGGCTGGTCCCAGGGTCCCCGCCCCCCGGGCCCCCGTTACCATTACCCAGCACGCCCAGCGCTGAGCCGCCATCCCGCAGCCGGCCCGCTCCCGCAGGGACTGCGCGACCTCGCGAGATTTCCTTCCCCCCCCCCCCGCACGCCACCCCCCCCCCCCCCCCCGCCCCGCGACCCGGCCCGGCCCCGCGCGCGCACGCGCACCGCCCGCACTCAGCTCAGACCCAACATGGCGGCCGCGGCGCCGCGCACGTGTCCCCGGCCCCGCCGTGTCAGGCCGGGCGCGCGCATGAACACATACACGCACACGTAACGCGCGGGGGGGGGAGGGGGAGGAGGGGGGAGGCGGGGCCGCCGCGCACGCGCACGAGGCGCCGCTGCGGGCCAGCTGATTCGAACAGGGCGCGCGAGCCGCCACCTCCTCCCCGCACGCGCTGGTCACGTGGGGGCTTCCCCCCTCTCATTCCCTCCTCCTCCTCCTTCCCCCTCCCCTCGCGGGTTCCGAACTCGGCACCATCCGGGTCCCCCTTCCCCCGGGGCCGGGCCCGCGCCCGGGCCCGAGCCCTCACCTGGCGCCCGCTCCTCGGCGCGGCGGGCGCGGCCGGCCCGCGCAGCCCCGTGCGCGGCTCGCTCCCTCCGTGCTGCCCGCACCAGGCAGCGGCGGCGGCTCCGCACAGCGCCTGCTCCCCTCAGCGCGGCGGCGGCTCCTTCCGCTTCCTTCCCCTCCCCCTCCAGCCGCTGCGGCGGGGACCCGCTCCCTGCAGCTCCGCCTGCTGGCAGAGGGCGGAGGCGGCCGGCGCGGCTTGCGCGCGGCCGCGGCCAACTGCCGGGGGCGGCTCGCTGCCCCCGGGCGGGGGCGGGGGCCGAGCGGCGCCGCGCTGCGGCGTGCCCCGAGGGGAGGGCCGGCCCTGCGAGGTGGCTGGGGGACGGGACGCGCCCCCGCGCGCTGGGGCGGGTGTTTGGCGGGGCGCCCTGCGGGACGGGGACGGAGCCCCGCGTGCCTGGCCAGGCCGGCGGCTGAGGCGGGAGGAGGAAGAGGGCGGCGCGGCCCGAAGCGGCACCCGGCGGCCGCGGGTGCTCCCGCCGCGCCGCGCAGCGCCGCGGCCGTCCCGCCTGCCGCCCCCTCCGGCGGGCTGCTCTGGCGCCGAGCCGCGCCGCCGCCGGCAGCGGTAGCAGCCGGCCAGCGCCTGGTGACTTGCAGGTTTGCTGCGGTTAGGAAGGGGAATGGGGAGCACGGCTGAGGGGCAGTATTCCGCTGCCTGGAAGTGCCGCGTCCCAGGTTCCCGCCTCTAGAAGTCCCCGCGCCTGCCTCCACAGCCAGTTTTGTGCCCGAAAAGTGGGGCTGTTTTGTTCGCGGCTCCTGAACAATTTCCAGAGTCTCTCCTGACTTTCTCACTTCAAGCAGTGCCTCAGGAACAGGCGCCCTGGGGTGGGTACTCCAGCCCTCTAGATTATGATTAAAAATTAACCAGTCGCGCTTTCAAATTTCTTATTTTTGCCGCTGCCTGGTTCTCTGCTAAGGTGTATGTGAGCACCAAGAGTTACTATTTAACGCACGCAGCCTGCTCCAATACATTATTTACCTCTGTACTCCTACAGAGGGAGAGGAACTACTGTGCATCTCTTACTATCCTTGTAACCTCTGTTTTTTCCTGATATACCACAGTTACAATGCATCTGGAAGAGCTTCGTGTAGCCAAGAAACACAAAAGACTCAAGTTTTCTGTTAAATGCTTATGAAATTCAAGAACCTTTCCATTAAGAACAATTAACAACTTTCCAAATTGCTAGAAAATCCTAGGCTAAAACAGTTCTCTTTAAGAGAAAATTAAGTACTGAAGAATATTTTCAGTTGTTTTTAAAAGTAGTTCCTGACTGTATGGTAATTCAACTGATTGATACTTTTGTAAAGAGAGCAGATTTAATAAAATCCTCATTGCCCAAACTGCAAGTCTAGTCACTAAGACACTCATTCTGCAATGCCAGAGTCTGCAGAAAACCCTCCATCGCTTTTCCACTTTCCCAAGCAGTTCTCACTTTTCGCTACATCTTGCCGACTTGGAAGTGTTCTCCTGCGATCAGATTCAAAACAACTGAAATCCCACAAAAGAGGGAAGGAAATTTTTTTCTTGAATCTATGCCACTGTTCTCATGCAGTCTTCTGTCTGTGTGCCCGAATCTGAAAGAGGAATGGTGCTTTTTCTGTTACTGCAGGAGCACCTGTAAGCACTAAAACGTTGTGAATTGCAATCCATTTAGAAGTATGTTCACTTAGCTAAACAGCCGCAGTGCCTGAAGATATTATTGCATTTCAGACAAGTGTTAGTGCTTTCACAGTAGAACTGAGGGTTCTTCTCAGCTGCTTCAGTGCAAAATTGATTGGGTTTTTTGGTTTTTGATGTGGGTTTTCCCCCCCACCCAAATTCCCATGGCCGTTTAAGGGTGCAATTGAGGAATAGAGCTGACCTAATCTGATGGCCACACAAGGCGGCACTTTCCCCCGATGTTCCCTGCCCCACAGTCTTTCCCACTGTCCACTCTAGTGCTCATCTACACACACGGTAAACCAGTTGGACTTCCTAAACCACTAAGGAACTGTTCCTGTTTCTGGTTTGTTAGTTTTCAGCTATAAAATAAGCTGCATTGGCTCACTGTGGAGGCTGACAAGAAAGCCAGCATGTGAGATGGGGGTGAGAGAGTGTTGCCAGTAGAGGGGAGGAACAAGACAATCCTCTTTTGGCAGAAGTAATTTTTTGGCAACAGGATTAAACCAGTTGAACTGTATTGTCTAACCACACCCTACACCAGGATTTGCCTTGAATTCACTGAGCAGGACTTAAATATTATGTTCTGCCATTTTGCCTAAGAAGCAATAATGTCTAGTGATAGGATGATAACAAAAAGCAACTGTTGTTAATGGTGTGATGTTTCAGGTAATGGTTCCTCCTAATGAAAGGGATACTCCCCAGGCTCTTGCCCCACCTCTACATGCCCCCTGCTTTTCCCTGGATTGAATCCAGCCATTGTGTATCTACAGGGTAGTTTGGCTCAGCTAACCTTCCAGAGGAAAATTAACAATATGCAAAGGAGAAAAAAGCAGTCCATGTGTAGTAAGGACTGAGATCAAGCAGGTTTACTAAGACCTCCGCCCAAGAGAATTTACATTTAAACCTGGAGAAACCTGCTTCATTTGAAGCTGGCTGGCTGGGGCTCTACACGCACTCTGTTGTCCCCACAGTTCAAAAATCTCTTTTTCATCCACTCATGCTATCCTGCAGCCCCTTCCCCCAGTATCCTACAGCAACTTTTAAACAGTTCCTAAGTATAAAGGAATACACTCCTGCATAGCAGCACCACATTGCCTTCTCCAATACATTTTCACTTCCAGTTAGTCTTTCTTGCTCCTCATATACCCCACCCAAACTGTATCACATCCCTAAGTCTTGTAGCTGCAGTTTCCTCTGTGCTACAGCATCTATCTTGTACTAATAATTGGTAGCTGCATTTATTATGGGCAGCCTTGAGTATTACTTATTTATAGGACAATAACAATTTCTCTGGCCTCATCAATGTTGGTAGTAAAAAAACCAAACCAAAACAAAAACCCAACCCGCTATTCTGATCAAGGGAAAACAGTGTTAATGACAGCTTTTCAGCATGTTATAATGGTGCAAGCGAAAAAATACTACATCAGCCCCCCCTCCCCGAAGTCAGTACTTTCTACAAAATCAGGAGATGAGATACTTTATATCCCCTCCATGTCACTGAAACAGCTGATGTTTGTGCATAAGAGAACTGCCTAAGACTGCAAAGTCCAGCTTTGATGAAGCTGTTTACACGGCTCTTGCTTTCAGTGGCAGCATCGCTGTTTCTACCTATCTCAATCCATGAAATAGTTTAATTGCTTCTCCTATGGTTAGAGCAAATTAAATGTGATTTTCTTCTGACAAAAGACTAGCAAAGTTGACTCCTCACAATTCAGCACAATTGAGAAGTTGATCCTAAGGACATCTAGGTTAGTTCTGTGACAGCTACTCTGGTATCTTTCATGGTATCTATCACCATGCCCCAAGAACAGCATTAGCAAGCTATTACTGCTTGCTACCCAACACTTCAGTTAAAGCAGGGCTTATATTCTTGGCTACAGCTCTAGATCTACACTGGCTCTTAAAAAGGGCATGCAGGATGAGGAAGATTATAGCTGAATTCATCTCCAGAGTTCAGCTCCAGCTTATTTGTTGTGACTCAAGGGCAGCTGTATTGGACTGGCTGGTTGTGTGGAATTACTCGGGTGGCCGCACAGTAAGCCCTGGACAAAGCAGGGAGACTTTTCCTAAAGCCAGCTTACGTTCAGTAGGGTCAACTTCCACAGTGCAGCCCAAACCTAATAAATTGTCCTGGACTGGATGCGAGTTGGCTCAGCACAACAGTCAGAAGTCTCTGCACTAATTACTTTGCCATCTCAATAATTTTGTTTATAGGTACTTCATAGGTGGCCTTTTGGATTTTGTATTTACATATTTCTGAAAGAAAAAAAGAAAAAGCATTTGCATTCTTAAGAAGAAAATTCCATCAACAGATACTTACAGAAAATAAAGTTATAAAAGGGAAGTTTTGCTGAGCTAAAAGAAAAAAAATTTAACAGTGTTAAGACTATTTTCTGCTTAAATATGCATACTTATACAGAACCACTTCATGTTTTCTTTGTTATAGGTCCTCTGTTTTGCTGCTCAGTTCTGCCTGCTGTATTCCCTGGAGAGCCCTAAATTCTAATTTTTTTGTTTTTTTCCATGCTGCCATATGTAAAGAACAAATATGAGAAAGGCTAGATTTCCCTTAAGATCATCAAGAACAAAAAAACATTTTCAATGTTTTTACCTGAAGCAAAATGCTTTAGATAAGCAAAATTGGTTTGTGTCTAAACTTAAAAAAAAAAAAAATTCTGCCTGAAAACATACCGTACTGACTCATTTAGGTGTGGCTTCAGTAGGCAGTTTACATCAGAGACTGTACAGGCTTTTTGCCACTTTTATTAAGATTTACAATATTATCAATTCAGTAATATAATAACAAAATGCATGTTTTTAAATAATATTTCCACTACAAATACTACTTGGACAAAGACTTTACAGTAGCTATGGAAGTCAGCATGTCACATTTAATAATTAAAAAATTACTAAAATCATACTTGAAAAAATAATATGCAATTGTGGTAAATTGCACAGGATTATAAGTGGTCATCTGGTCTAATATCTACTCAAAATAAATCCACTCCAGCCATAAATTTAGAATGCCTTTTTATGGCACTTTTGGTTTTTTTGTGGGAACAAGGCAGGGGGAAATCAAAGTTATAGCTATTTATTAAAAGGAACGATCTCCAGTCATTGATAAAGGATATGTACATTAGACAATGTAGGAGTCTTATAACCCACACAGACTACTGCAGAATTGACTTTGGTTACTGAAAGATGTCCTATTCCATGTTGAAAAAGCAAGTTGCCAATTACAAAAGTTAAACACATTTAGGAAGTTATTAGCTCATTTGCATTTTATGCCTGTATATTTAAAGTAGGGGCAATCTAACCCAAATTGGTCTAAAAATTTGCAGTTGAGTAGATCTGATACTTACTTTTAATAATTAAATTCATTAGGCTACATTCAGTACAATGTATAACCACTCCTTGCTCATGAGGTATTCCCATTTACATGGCTTTTTCTAATTTCACTAGAGGCTTCAAAGTCAGGTAGATATGAAATGATAGCTAGACTGTAGTGCATTATTAAGAAAAAATATTCCAGATTGGAACTCATTAAACATAAAAGCAGTATACCAAGAAGGAAGCTCCTTGTTTTTCAGAATGTATTATTCTACTTAGTTTTTAATGCTCAAGAGTGAGGTTTTATATTTCAAAACTGAAATATTGGTGTCTAAAATATTTCAAGCCACTGTAGTTTTTTTATTTGCTTTATTTCAGTTACTTTGAGCATGTTATTATTCTAGTTTATAAACTTTGACTCAGGCTTCAAGAAGACAACAGTCCAGAGACTTCGAGGTTCTGGAAGATTTCACATATGTGAGACAGGGAAGTTTTGACTAAATGGGATTAGAATGGGAGCTGGACCTATATGAGCACAGGTGTTTTTGCCTAAAGCTACTGAAAAATTGAAGTCCATATTAATAGTTACCTTACTGGAGTGTTCACATCAGCACTGACTTTAAGAGTTAGCTAGCTTACTCTAGGCGTTTTACCCCTTACAGATGTCATGAACTCCTATCCAAACAATCACTTCTACCTTTCCCCTCTCCTTTAGAAGCTTCCCTTTGTTACATGTATGGAGCACGCTCAGGTATTAGTGATTCTGCATTAATACTTTCAATTATGTACGCCCTGCATAAAGATGTGCCAGGTCATGGAATATCCCCGCTACTGTTTTGAGTACCTTGCATATTCCTTCAGGTCCTAGACCACAATAAAGGGCTCTATTGGTACTCAAACTGAACAGCAAGTAGTATGTTCAATGTAAACCAGAAAAACACAGATTAGAAGTTTTCAAGTAAGATGTAGGTGTTTGAATCAAAAAAAAAAAAAAAAAAAGACCTGGCACATTTCTGCCTAGCCTTTAGGAACATTTTTTTTCCCAAACAGAAAAGTTTTTTAAAGACAAGCCTAGCCTGTGATTAGGGCCCTCTCATACAGGATATGAAAGATTGAATTTTTATTTAAACCTAATTGCCATCACACAGGAGAGGACACCAGCACCACTGACAGTTTAAAAAGGGGAGATCCCTGTTCAGGGCTCAAATCTAGAGTGGAGGGCAGGCACTTTTCAGATTTAGGTTAACAGTGTGATCAGGAAGCTTAACATCTTCTGGAGGACGCTTGCAGAGCAGAAGCCCAGAAAGTGCTTCCATTACCTGTATCTTTTTCAGTATCTACAGAAAGAGCCCAGGAAGACTAGCCTCTGCACTTGAGTGTGCAAAATCAAGGTCACACATGAAGTTCAGATTGCTACTGATCTAGTTTAAGAGACAAACTACCTCCACTACCCTGCTTGGTTGGAAAGCAAATTCATTATACTACAAACAAACAAGGTAAGAGAGAGTACATTTCCCTTACTGAAAATTATTCAGAAGATGGGACACCAAATAAGAGTTCATAGCTAAGTTGTCTTATTTCTTGCTTCTACAGTTAAATTGTACAGTCAGTCTAAATATAAAAACCTCAGTACTAGACAGGAAATTTAACTGAAAATATTGTCTCACTGAATTAATAACTGCCAATCAATTAGCATTTTGACATGTAGGAGTGCATTTCTTTTGTTATAGCTGAAAATCTGAAAGTAATCTTAATTCTGGTCCTAAAGAGAAGGTGTGCACATTGATGGAAACAAACACGCATTCACAGCATGAGCAAGTGCTGCATCTCTGTTCATTTGGGTTTGGCATTTTAACAGGCACCCGGGGGAAGGGGGGGAAGCAGTGTATCACCATGGTAACCAGGACATCTTGTTTTAGCACGTACATTAAAAAAACCACACAGGACAGAACAAAATTAGTCACCTAGAAAAATATTCATTTCTGGGCAAAACTATTCATGAACAATGAAAATTAAAAGCTGTTGGCATTGTCCTGTGAGATAGAAGACAAAAATAGCTATTTTTCATTTTTGACAGCTGACAATTTATTTTGAACTAAGTTTTTTCTTACTTGTAAAAATCACATGCCTCCTCTCCTCTGCCCTCTTTATTCTTCTCAAAGTACTTTAAGATTTACTGTTTCCTGTGGTAAGTTATTCCAAAAATGGATCTTACTAAAGTTCTTAATGTGTAATAAGTTCTTTGCAAGTTCCAAGTGAGAAAGGAGGAGCATATCTGGAAATGAAATCTTCTCAACTTCGTTTATATTATGAAAACATTTTGTGGATGGTGACTGCTTTGTTTTTGCACCTCCCATGCTGCTGAACAAATAACTAGTAAGAAAAATAAGTGATTTGAGATTCACTAGCATTGCATAAAGGCATGCATAAAGGCATATCAAAACTGCATAAATAACCAGTGTATTCCTATTACTCCAACTTTACCTTTTTTACTGACAGTTCATTTAATAATGGTATATAATCAGTAAGTCAAGTGTCAACTGTATTTCCTTGTGTCCACTCATTTCAACAACCAGAACTTGTATTTTACCCTTTTAGCTAATCAACTCAATCTTGAACAAGTCAGAAAATGAAATTTCTTCCTTATTCATCTCATAAACGTCCTATTTGAGTGATCAGGTTCCTACTGCATTTTCTTAAGTCCACACATATAACCATCTACGACCCGTATAAGGAAACTCGTCATCGAGTGGCTTGGCATGTAGTATCACTAACAATCCATGAAACCTATCGGACACAACAGTGATATGTTTCTCACAAATGTGCCTTCTTTTTCTAGCGGCATGTCTCAGCTGACACACATTTAGAAAAGAGAAAAGTTTTGTGATAGAGTAAATAACACCAGCTTTCTATGAAAGACATGACTCTGCTATTGTAAGCAAACATCTGTAATAGTAAATGTATTATAAACAGATGATGTTTTATCTTACTGTGTGGCAGTGTTCACACTTTTTAATGGAGAAACAGCCTTGTTACCTTGTTGAATGCCTGTAAACTAGGCTGAAGCTATTCTTAATTTAAGACAAGTCACATGTTTTAAAAAGCTATATATATATTTTATAGAATATATTCAAGAAAACAAGTTATACTTTTCACTGTTAGTGAGAATAGCCCTTTGAAAAATTTTTACTGAACAAGGCTATTTTCTCATCTGCTAAGATTTTGAAGGCTAATATAAACCAAGTTTGTTTGCAACCAGATAATTTCTGTGAAATAGCACTGAAAGTGATTTGTCTGTCTTTGTGACACTTCAGAAATCTAGAACTCTTATTCTGCTTCCTGCTACTAATTGTCAGCTCTGGATGGCTTAAGTATAGAGTGAAGCCAGAAAAGCCATCTGTTTGGAAGAATGAAAAAGCCTAGTTGTTTTACTCATTTCCTGGGCAAAATGAAGAGCTGAAAGGTTTTCAGTGAGAAAACTGCTTAGACTGCACTAAGCCAGATGTATATAGGGAATTCAAAAGGAATAAGTGGAACAGAATTTTCTTAGTTCAGTACAAAATAATTGTATGGCAAATATGAAGAAACTACTTGCCCCTTTAAGGAGATAATCTGGAAGTTTTCCTGTAAATTTTCTAAATCTCAGATTTGCTCTTCCAAATGAACTTAAATAATTAATAACAGGATAATCTATCAATCAATTAAAAAAAAATCAAATGTTAGCAGTATCATTATAAATAAATGCCTATAATACTAACTTGAAAGAAACTTCTTGGCTTTAGTCCTTTTAAGAAAACCTAGGATATCTTCTGTTAGAAAAAGCCAATCACTATATGAGTTTTGAATCTGAAAAGCAGGATTCTTACATAATGCATTAGCATTGCACATCAAATTGCACCAGATTTCATAAGAAAAATTCAGGCCTAGATAGGCATATTTAACTTTTGCTCCACAAATGAAAATTGCTTCATCCACGTAATATATTTTATAGCCCAACATATTTCTAACACTTTATGCTGATATCCCACTGTCAGTGGGGCATACTGCTAACTCAATGGATACTTATATGACATTACCCTGCTCTGGGGCTCTCTTTACCAAAATACGGGACCATACAAATTTACAAAAGGCTCTAAATATAAATTCTTTCAGATGTCACTGAGTGTTGCATTCTGCTGGAAGGACAGATTTCTAAAAGTACATTATCATCTAGCCTCCAGAGTAGGGACTAACGCACTACTACTTGTTAGCTCCAGTCTTCTGACATCTCTTCTTCGATATCTTGGTCAGAAGTTAATTCCTACCGGCATAGCTCTGTCAACAGAACGGTAAGCATTCCTACACGACTATGTGACTCCCAAGCAAAGCTAAAGAGACTAGAACTTCCACATCAAATATGATATCATCAGGGAGAAGAAATAGATTAATTACATAAAAAACCCTAAATAAACTAGCTTCCATTGACCCAGCTCCATATAGTAGGTTTGCAAGTCATAGTATGGTATCTAGACAGAGCAGTGAAATTCAAATGCAAGATCTCTTTACCACTGTCAGGGACATGTAGCAACAATGGGTGTGGCTGTTCTCCCTTGAATTCACATTTGGCAAGTTTGTAGTGTCTCACCCTGCAGCAATTTTTGTCAAATAGATATCAGAGGATACCTTAAAACATGTTTTTGCTGCATTCAGCCAGCTCAACAGCTGACAATGACAACAGTAGTCAAATAAAATATGCAGAGTTATCAAAATGGTTCTGAGTTTGTCTGATATGAATTAATAAAAATAGCTTTTGTCCTTTTTCATCTTATCTTGATAACAGCTTTTGAACAGTGTATGAAGTCTCTAAGTTACCTAGCAAACTTTCAGGCCATTACTGATGGGAAGGCTGACACCCATTACAGCAGTCAATTGAGTGTCATTTATCTATTTGAAAACAAAAACCAACCTTTATTGGATGTATCTACTAAAGATCACTATTCCAACATAGAACCAAACATAATTACTGAGTGCCTCCAGCCATAGTTCAATTAAGACACTGGAGAAATAGATTATGTGCATTTATATATATCTCTCTATATATCAATCTCTAGACACAGAACTAATTTAGGTTATACTTACAGAAACAGCTTTCTGGACTACCCAAGTTAAACAATGAATTACCATCACAGAACTGTCTTCAAAACTTCCTTCATTTCCTAATGTTCCGGTCACAGGAAAGGAAGAGACTGGCCTTTTAGTCAGTAAAAGTATAACATGGGATAGTTTCACAGCTAACAAGGTCATTTTTATTTGCTTTATTAAGCAGACGGGCTACTTAGCTCTCACCTCTGAAGTGTATTATAAAAGTGCCTTATTTTACTACTAAGCAATTCAATAACTCTTCTGCTATTCTTTTTCCCTCCAATTAATACTGTTCAGCTACATCACATAGTATCTGAAGTACTCTCCTTGACATTGGGGGTTCAGATGAACAATTAGCTACACTACTTGCAAAAAAACTTCAAAAATTTAGAGAAATCAAGCTTTGAGCTGGTAAGTCCCCCACAACCCCCATGCAGTTTTCTCCAGAAAAGAGGATTAAAGTTACCAGACTGAACAGCAGGCTTCTAACAGCTCAAATCTAGATTCCCAGGCCTAAAACAAGGACTCCACTGGATTTTTCCCTTCTTGAAATTGCAGCTTCCCTGGCACCCAAACACATTGCTGTGCTTCCTCAACTGGAAACAAATGAACAAAGAATACAAATAGTCTTCTGAAAGGCTTATGGAAAAAAATAATTTCCACAGCCCCTTCCCGAAATGCATTCTTTCTTTGCTGAGAATCAGACAGCTCTTCACAGTAAAGGCTTCTCCTTTACCTATACTCTGAAGTGTTGCCTTCCCTTGGCATACACAAGCCATCCATCTGGCGTTCTCCCACGGTCTTACTTTAAAAGGCTACTTCCATTTCTGTGGCATAAAATCCTTTGTAGAGCTCTCAAACAGCTAAAAGCAAGACAGTTATCCCTTTGGAACTGCCTGTCTTGAACACAAACACGTCTATTTCATCTCTGCATACTGAGGATTTCTTTTTTTTAAAGCATGACAAACAGTTGTAGTGTGAAGATGCTTTTTATCGTGATGACAGAGGCATTTCACAAACTCTGCTAGTTTAAAGTGTCTCATTACTGATCTATGTGCATCACAGTTTAAGACTGTGTTTGACTGTGGATTCCCACACACCCAGTGGAAAAGATTGACAAAACCGCTAGAAGATTTCTAGATTTCTAATAGGCTACCTAAACCAAGCACAAGTCACCATTGCTAAAGCTGAGGCAAATATTCCTACTCATCTAGGAAAAATTGTTCACTATTATCCAGCAATTATTTCCACATTGGAAGTCTTGCATCTTCAGCATTCTTTTAAGTGAGAAAACAACTTTCATTTTCAATGCTGAGTCTTATTGCTCTTTTCCAAAATAACTTCTCCCCAACTTGTATTTATCATCATATAGCATCCAAAATTGGAAACAGTACAGATGAGATCTCACAAGCAGCACAGCACCAAGTAGAGCAGAATAATTACCTCCTGTGCCTCACATCTGATGCTTTTGTTACTATTACCCAGAACAGGTTTTGTTTTGGTATCACTGGATTTTAACTCTTAGTCTGATCTGCTAAGAACACTTAGCAAAGAACTGCTTCATTCCCCCAACAAGCTGATGTCCCTAACACTCAATCCCTTTTTCTCTTGCAAGTTTTACAGGGGCAGTCTGTTCCACCATCCAGATTATTAATGAAAACATTGAATAAATTGGTAAACCTGATCACCATACAGTGATTTAACCAAGAAAATATTTCCCCAGTTTCCAATTAAGAGCATCATGTAGGAAAAATTTTTCCTAAAGTATGCAGACCTATTCATTGTCATTTAGCTTTAGTATGTTAGAGAACCTTAATAATTGCTTAAATGAGATAAAACCTTAGGAAAAAAAAATTAAAATAAGACAGTATAAATCCAGGTTTAGTTTAGTCACCCTAATAGGAAAAAAGGACAAAAAAAATGGAGGTGGGAAGTTAGAACAGCCTTCCACAGGCCAAGGTCAGCAAGTTAGTATTGGCTGTTCATAAGCAAGTTAACTTTACCTTAATCAGTAAGACAAGCCTGTAGTAGTAACTGATGTGTTTGTTTACCTTGTACATACAGAGGTAACTTGATACGAACTTCAAGTTGCCTTATCTACTAATATAAAATTGTCCAAATGCATTGTCTGACATTAAAAGTCTCTGCTCACTGTTTCTTTACATTTACACCTATGTACATGCAAGGCTTCTCAGCTGCCTATGTCCCATGACCTCCTCTGGAATTTAAAGAACACTTACATACAAGTTCAGAAACTTAACAGGCTGGCCAGGAGTTGCCTGTGATACAGTTTAACATTGAAAAATGTTTCCCTTATGTACCAGCCATATAGTCACTGGCTTCATACTGCTGTCCATTTACCCGTCTTATTTGCACTACTGTGTTTTTAGCTCTAATTCTTCTCAGGTAGGCTGAGGAAAATACTGGGATTTCATTCAAACAGAACTGACTCCTCCTACACAGCACATTAGCAAGTACTTAAGCTTAGAGGACACTTTCTCCAGGACTCTTATAGGCAGGTTTTTAACCAGAACGGCTTTAAGTGCTTTACAAAGTTCAAAACCAGTTTGATTTTATACTAGATACAAAATTATCCAGAAGAATGTTACATCAGCATTTCCTTACTTTGGAGTTAGAACTGTCAATGTCATTGCCTAAACATAACGTGGTCAAGAAATATAGTTATATGGGTGTGAAAGCAGTACCACAGCATTACTTCAGAAGTTTTTGTATCGATGTAATAAATGAAAAACGTTTAAGAAAGTTTCCCCCCTCCCCCTTCCACAGTGTTTGTTTTGTTTTGTTTTTTTATTGATCCAGCCTTGAATAATGCTGCTTATTTGGTAACAGTATCAGGCAAAAACAAGAGCAAGTGCCACTCTGCATTCCAATATGAATCATTCAGTAAAGTTTTGCAATATGTACATTTTATCCAGCTTCTGACATTATAGGTCATCATGCCAATGAAAATTAACAATACAATAAAATCCTTCAAATGGAACTGTTTATGGATGTAATTCAAGAGACCAGACAATTTAATTTCTGAAATTTATATCACTCATGTCCATAATCATTTTACATTTCACACTTCATGCTCTCAAACATTACCCTAGAGAAGACTAAATCTTTTTGTCACATATACTATTAAAGACACTAGCCAGGTTTATAGAGTTACAGAAGACTATAATAAGATGTAAAATTTAGTAGGTAATAAGTTATGACATTTGCTGACTAAAACAATATTCAATCTACACTAATGTTTGATCCATTCAAATACAGTAAGTATTTGGATGTTATATACTACCCATTTCATACACTTACAGTGCAAAATAAGTGAGAATTTTTTTCCTGAGCATTTAGGAAATTAAAATCCTTTTTCTTTGTCATTGATTGCAATCCATTTAAAATATACTCCCCATATACCTAGGCTTGTCAAGACTGTACAATTTTAAGACAGGCAAAAGTTTGCAGGTATCAGAAGCCCAATCAGGAATCAGAAGGGTTATTGAACATCTCTAAAATTTGTCCCCATTTTTCAAGTCTAAGTATATAACAGGAGTTTGACTTATACCAAAAAGTTCAGAAATTACATTTTTTTCCAAATGACCAAACACTCCAAAATGTACAAACCACATGCCTTCCAAAACAGAGAGACAGCCTCTATTTAAACAAATTGTAATACATATTTCAACTTACTATTCTGTAGTTAATGTAATGCCAGTGAGCTGTGCCTCCAACAGACATAAGAGAATAAAACCTTTAGGAATGTATTTTGGGCATTTTGTAAGGAAGCTTGATTCCTTACAAGTTCATCTTTTTCTCAATAGCTACAGACCATGAGTTTCTAATTCAATCTTCTCCTCCGTTTGCAAGATATCAGGTTCTACTGGAGGAACAGGTGGTCTGAGTATAATCTCTGGACCTCCACCATAGATTGACTGAAGAAAATTCCATGTTTCTTCAGATATTTGTCCAGAATCTGCACCTGAAAACATTTTTAAAATTTTAATTACTATTTAGAACAATTCTTTCATGATTTCTTTGAAGTACATAACAGATACAAAAAGAAAAAAAAAAGATTCAAATTTAAAACCCTAATCTGAATTTGTGCTTTATCTTGCACCATCTACCAAACCCAATGACATATTTTGTGTTAACTTTATACTTCTTGATTCTTACAACTACCTGCTCTAAACTATCCAGTACTTAACACACCTCAAGCATAAAACACATGAAGGTTCTATGATAAACATCTTATCTGATACTTATCAATCAAGCTGACAGCTGGTAGCTCTTGGTACACAGGAAACAACAATTCATCTTAATGTAAGGATATGCAGTCCCATCAGTTACACAGTAAAGTTCAAGGGCTCAAGATTCTTGTTTCATCAAAGAAATTAATATTGATAGAAAAGAAAAAAGGTATGAGAACCACAGTGAAATTCTCAGAACACCAGAGAGAAACCACTATTAGGACATTAACAGCCCCTCTAATTCTCCTTGTATGTAGCACTGATGGGTCAGCCCGATTTCTTTTCGTTCACTGGTTAAAGTCTTTGCTTATGATTCCATTCCTCTGGCCAGAGGTCCCTCTCTTGTCTTGGATCAGCACCCAACAATCATTTCTAATTTTCCGTCACTTTTTATAGTGGCAAAGGGCGAGGGAACATCAGCACATCACCCCTCTAGATTTTAACACAAGGATCCTGTCTGATACAGTTGAAGTGGCTTCTTCACACTAACCTAGACAGAGAGGACAAATTTCTATTCTATCTGAATAAACCTCCTCTTCTTTAAGCAACTCATTAAAAACTGGCCTGGAGCAGGTTCCCCCCAATATCCTTACTAGATACCATTAATCTGTCTTGTTAAGCCTAATTTCAGCACCCTCCTACTTAAAAAAAAAAAAAAAAAAAAAAAAAAGAAAAAAGAAAAAAACCCCGCCATAACAAGGGGACGTCTGCCCCTACCTCCTATACTTTTCTGTCCTCACCACCTGCTCCAGTGTGCCTACTGCTGTACTTTACATATAAAAAGTTTCCAAAGAAGAAGGGTACAAAGAGCTGCACATCTGTTTACCTACACTAACTCAACGATGCAAAGCTTCATCTGGAAGTCATGATGCAGATCCTATGCCAGTACTAATGACATTATGCATCAGTTTTACTCATTTAGGTTCAGATACTCAAAAAACAACTCCATCTCTTTATGCACAGGAGTAGATCTTCACTGCCTTATCCAGATTCCAGCTCTTCTAACGGTCAGGTTTAACTGAACAGGCATAGTGAACTAATACACTGGGATCAGGACCACTGGATCACAGAAATATGTAATACTGTACACTATTTAGCGGCGCTCCCACCTCTTCTCTCATGACTTGAGACAAATTTTCCATGGCCTATTAATCTTCATTTCTACCCAAGTTCTAATTTGAATCAATGTAGCTGAAGTTAAGTCAACAACTGGCTAATTTGCTATTAATTATTGATTCTAAAATGATTTTTTTTTTGTTACACATCAGTCAGATACTTTATACCTTGTATTTGAATTCTACATTAGCACTTAAATCATTAAAATGTACTGCAAAACTCATGAGTGCAAGAACTAATTCTTTTTTAAATACACTCTTGACATTTTACAATTGGTGAGGTTTATGCAGGGCCTAGTGGCCTCCAGTGAACTGCCACTGGTAGGTCCACTGTATGCTGCGGCATTAAGCTAAATTGGGAAAAATCCAGTTAAATAAAGGTTAATCGTAATGCTACCTTTTTTTTTTTTTAAGCTGAGCTACAATGAATTTAAATATTCACAGGAAGTCTAAAGTCTTCATAAAGCAGGCCATATTAGAATTTTTTTCCTCTGTAACTATAAATTTTAAATAAATGGTATTAAGCATCTGACTGAAGAATAACAAAAGAAATCTGTATCTTTGCATGCTACAGAAGTTTTTGCAATGTACAGTGGCAAATAACTTGCAGCAAAATGAGGAACAACATTTACTTACTGTGGTTTATTTCCCTGTGTCAGAAGTAGTTCTCAATTCAAATTAGGTTTCAAGATTCAAATAACTATGTACAGATATATGACACAGTCTAAAAGCCAAGAATTCCCAATTTACGTTAAGAAAACCCAAATCAAACCAAGTGATACAGAGCCAAAGCACACTTTCACCACTTTAAAGTTACTCTGCACCTCCTTCCACACTCTCATCTGTACTTGGATTAGTCTATTACAGATACTAATTCTCTGTTTTAAGAATAAGCTGCTCCCCCCAAAATGAGCACAACACAGATTCACTACGGATTGCCATTTTATGATAACAGTTTAAAAAAGAATTCATAATGAATTTTCCAACTTCAGCAAATACATCATAAAGAGCCCAAAGCTGCAGCAATATTGGACACCTACCTTGTTTTAGCACAGCATTTCCACATTTTGTTACTGCAATCTTAGTGTTATCAATAGGACCAGGAGGATCTAGTGTGACAGAAAGATGATTAAAATTGGGAGAGCTGAAAACAAATGGCAGGTTGGAGGTGCTGTTTTCAAATGGGAGGAGAAATAGCTCATTTGTTTACTGCTTGTTCTTGTACTGCTTAACAGGATGTTCTAAGTTGTTAAAAGCTAATCAGAATTTTAATTAAGAGCAAGTTTTTCAAAGCATTCATGATTACAGTGAGTCTTGAAGCAAGGTAAAACACAAATTAATCCTAATTCTTACCCCTCGCAAAGTTGTCCTAGAGCAGACTCAGACAGGATTGTAGAACATTTTATCAGTGTTTCCATTTCAAAATTTTAGAGGCACCTAAAGTAGGCTAAAGTGATATTATTATAGTTGTTACTCAGTTATCTATAAGCTTAGGTTGTGACAGTGAGGTCACCTTTCCTCCAGAAGCTGTAGCATTATCTATCAGTTTGCACAGCAAAATCTATCCTCCCTTGTACTTAGATCCAATTTTCCTGCTGCTGCTAACAGCAAACCCCTGCAAACAAGCAACCTTCTTTCCACAACTATCCCATTATCCATTCTTGTGAATTATTTGACTATATTCTGTAATTTGGTTCCTGGATATATTTGTAACCTATAAAAACCTGTGTCTTAGATGTTCGTTTTAAGAACTTTTGTTGCCTTTTCTACCCGTTCTTCCTACAGCCTTCTACCAAAGCAGAAACAATTTACTTAAACAGCACCACTACATGACAACAAAAAAGAAGAGATTACCTATACTTTGAAATGGAGCACAACTTACCACTGTCTTTACCCTTTACAAATCCTTCCCATTCTCTGAACCATTGCATACTGATGCAGTAAAATGTTGATGGAGATTCTTCTTCTTGGAATGCTCTATTAAGCTGAAAGGAAAAAGAATCAGTGTTTTTCTGCTTTTTAAAAATTACTGAATTCTTTTAACCACTGTAATTATTAACAGCATAGTATTACACTACTACAGAACATTTTAAAGAACCACTGACCATCAGAACAGTAAACACCTGGTAAATTCCCAAGGTGAGATTTTGATGTAGTGGTAGCCTTCATATTAAAAGATGATTTATTCTTTACTTCAGAATTTATTTATTTTTTCCTGAAAACAGCAACAAGTTCTTCTTAAGCACAAGTGCTTACCCATCAAACACTACTGGATCATTACTGTGAAGGCTGAACGTTCGAGTAGCAAAAGAAAGCAGAAAACTTGTTTTTGTAAAATAAGATAAAACAGTCTTTTGAAAGTTTTGCTCCATAATTTTATGGAAGGTTCTTTGTGTATCTTCATCTATGTTTGTTTTTTTCCCTAATACTTTGAACAGATGCCAGTACGATTCCAAGCAAGACACAGTGAACTAATGCACTGGGACTTTTCATGACTTTTCTTTGCTTCAGTTTAAAACACACACAATATTTTTTGCTCCTACTATTTTAAAATTAAAAAAAAAAAATCATCACATCCTGTTTTTCTGACTTTCTGTTGCAAGGCAATGTAAGTGACTGTATAAATTACAAAAACCAGCTTAGTAAAGAGTCTCAGTTGCATTTAACTAAATTTGTTTCTATCACTGTAAAAAAGTATATCTATTTTTATAATTAAGATTTCAGGAAGTTTAACATTTTATTATTTTTCAGAGACTACAGATCTTTTCACAATGTTATTAAGCAACATGCAAAAAGTCACTTAAACCTTTAAAACCATTATCTTTTAGCTCTGTAATAATATAGCTATACTTCCCCCTTTAAGCCATGAACCTAAAGCATCAACGCAACTTCTTAAGGTTTCAGATAGAGTAAGTTTTGCAATCATTCCCTAAAGCAATCTTTATAGAGGATAACAGAATTTTCTGTCTAACCAGTAACAATACTTGCATAACAGTGCACATATCATCATTGTTTATACTGGAAAAATACTGATTGCTAAAGCAAATGAGGTTGACTCAATGTTGTTAATAATAATTACTATCCAGTGGTAACCCAGACTAAAGAAAAATCAATTACTAAAAGGTTCAAATAGCAGTTAAAATATGGAAAAATTGACACAATCTCTGAATTGTGATTAAAGCACAGATAGAACTGAAACAACAGCTGCAATTCTATTTTTCTCCCTCTCGTGAATTAAGATAGCAGAAATGGGACTCCAATATCTCTGCATTTACTTTCACTGAAAACTTCAAAACACATTTTTGGTTTAAGAATTACAAAATCATCACTACTAGTTATTTTACCAGACTCATGCACATAATCTCCAACTCATGGAAAATATAGTAGCTGCTTGATATTAATTTTACAGATCCATTACAATACTAAGGTCTTTACTTCACACTGAATTATTTATGTTTGTTTATGTCTCTAATGATATTTTTAAAATTAGAACTAGAGATAAAGATTATGATTAACTTTTTGCTGGCACAGTATTATTGCACTTAAACCTTATCAGATTGCACAGAACAGATCACTGGCAGGGTATAAAGAACAACTGCTCATGTGGCTGCACTCTGTTTCCATACTATAAAAAAGCAATTTCAGAAACACATCCAATATTTTCTCTAAGTACCTTTCCATAGAAACAGTTATCTGGGATATCACAAGAACATTACTGTTGCCAACAGGAAAGAGATTCTATATAGGTATACAGATACTTAATAAAGTCTATTTGTTGCAGGAATCACCTATGCAGTTCTGGTAACACCTTGGGTCAAGTCATGACTATCAGGTGATGTGCAAAAGCAGAATGAATAAGTGTTTGCTTTTTTACCCGAATAAACATTTCCAATTCATTTTTCCTTCTCTTTTCAATTCTTTCAGACTCTATTTGGCAGGTGTGACAAACATACAGATGGTTAACAGCTGGTCCTCCTCCATACCTGCAGTAAAAGTAAAAAAACATTAACCTTGTGGAAAATACCATGTAAAAAGATCATGCTCCTATAGACATTGCAAGCGTCAGCTTCTTATAATACGTAACAGAAGTCCAATACATGCCAGTCACACTGATCCACAAATGCCATCATTTATTTTCCTAGTAATATTTTGTACTCCATCCTAAGGCATAACCATCTTCCACGTTCTGACTGCCTAAAGCCAGTACAAACCATCTCAAACTCGGCTGTGTCACATACTTCACAAGGCGTTACTATGGGAAGAATATGTCAGTGAGCAAGTATGCTGTTATATAGACACCATGTGTGACTTTATTAAAGGCCTCTAAGAAACAGCTTATGGAAGTGTTCCAGCCAGTTCTATCTTAACCATGTTCCCCCATTCCATTGCAGGCTCTTCATCAGTCTGCTACCTCCCTGACACCAGCCTCTAAACTTGTTTATTGTTTTGTTCTTAAAAAGTTACTCTCCATGACCCTCCCCTCCATATTTTCCTTGCGTGAAACTGCATACATGGAAGTCGTCAGGGGCACTGTTACTGAGAAGCACAGGAGATGTGTGTGTATATATATATATACACACACACACACACACACGCGCACATATATATATGTATCATTATGAACATGGGCAGCATTTGCTAGCCTGAAAACTACAAGATAAAGAAAATACTCTTGAACAACTTCGCAGCCTAAAGAGATGCATTTCCTACAACAGAAATGTCAGGTTAAAATACACATTGAGATAAGGATATTCCAGGTTCTACTTCCTAGTTGAATACTTATTTTTGACAGAGCTGTGTTCTCTTCCAACACCCCAGATTTTATTCCAAAAATCTTACATTAGAGTGCTTTTAAGTATAGCAACATGAATTAAAGTTCAAAATATAAAAGTTCTTAAGCAAGAGTGAAAAATAACTATGTTTACTTAGTGAATAAAATTAAACAAAAATCTGCTATGGAAGGCATTGCTTTTTTTCCCCCTTATAGACATGTATGTTTGAGTCCATAACAATAATTTGGGATGCTAATTTTTTTTCCCCCAATACAGAAGTGTTCTATTTTAACCGAACATTAAAGGATTATTTCAGTACAACAGCACTTGTACATACAAGTTTTTTGGTATATACTCAATCATCCCAACTTAACAAAGACATACATTTCATAAAATGGTCACCTACCACTTAAATTGCACCTCTCAAGATGACACTTTGTTTTTAGACTGCACTGATCAGTTCACAAGTTTTTAACTGAAATAGGCCAAGTATGGATTATACTATATTATCTCAAAGCAACTCTTATCCCAAAGTATTTGGAATTTGGAGTAGCACCACGTGAGCAGCAAAATAAATGTGTTTGGGACATGGATTGGCAATTGGCATCCTAGACAAATATATCGTTTTCCTTAATACTATGTCACTAAAAGTCAGCTTCCACCATAGTCAGCTTCCTCACCCCAAATTCTCACCCACTGCAGCCACGGTACTCTCCCATAATTCCCAGATAACAGCAAGACAAAAAGCAAAACATGGTTGCTTCAGAGCTACTCTTTGTTGAAGGATGCATGCACCAGTCAGGAAGCCAGACAGAACAGACAAATATTTAGCAATAATTCATACCTCTTTTCTACCTAGTAGATTACTCTCCAAATCTGGAGGACCCTATCATCTCTGGGACTTCTACCCTTCTATCAAATGAAGTTTGACATCTTGTTAAAAAAGTTTACAAAGAAGGGAAATTAATGAGAAGTTTAAAAACATTTTGCTTCAGATTTAACAAATATTTCTGCATACAGAAAATGGATAATGCCTCTGTCGGTTGGAAGAAAAATTCAGTACATCTAGGAAAGTGGAAATAAGCTGGAAATAGTATTGTTTCTATTTTTCACTTGTGTCCATTGAAACTTTAAAACAAAAGAAACCTAACTCTTTAGCTATAATGCTTAGGTGGCAGGAAATTAACAGCTAAAAATATTTAATGCAAGTGCAATACAGAGTCCTTAAGGTCATCAGCAAAGCTCTTCCACAGCTTTTTGTTACTTTAAAAGGAGACACATCTTGTAAGAATCCCTCCTTTATAAGCAAGCACTTAAACCTGACTCACATTAAAAAGTGTGGAGTAGTTATACAGAACGCTTAGATACAAGTTATTTTGAAGGAGTACTGGCAGCTGAGGCTATGGATTCAAAGCCAACATAAAAGAAAAGCTGTCTCCAGCCAACAAGAGAACAGGAAGCTGATACAGAGAGCTCTTTCAAAATACCTCTTGCTAAGTGTACTTTTGCTGACCTACTTCATGTCATTTTTTACATACCGTACATGTTCATTGGTTTAATACTCAAGTATTATCCCAGTAACACACTACTTATGTAGGCTTCTAGCATTACTTTGCACAAGCAAATTATATAAATTGGCTGTTTGCAATCCCTTCACTTAGCTTTGTGCCTAGAGTATATATATTTTTTTCTGAGCCACTAATTCTGAAGGCTGATGATGCTGCTTGGCAAATGTTTGCTCTCAAACCATATCACTGGATTTTTTCCAGTTCCAGTACAAAACTTACCTGCTATACAGATTATCCCATATATTTTGAGGTAGCATTACAACTAGGTCCTCTATGAAGTTAGCTTTGTGTGGAGGAACACCTGCAGAAGCACCAGGGGGAAAGAAAGAAAAAAAAAAAAAAGAAAAAAAAAAGAGAGACACACTTGCAGATTTTATTGGGGCGGGAGACTATGTTAGAGGTCTCAAAAAAAAAAAAAACAAAAAAAACCCCAGCGAAAAAACCACAACCTTTCAATGAATTCAGAAAAATCATGAGAAACAAGTTTTACCACAGTATAATTTATTACTGTATTTAAAAGAAACCACTCCAATTTTAGTCTGTTACGAGGCTGAAAAGTTTATAAAAAGCAGAAGCAAACTACATGAAAGATTAAAATTAAAGGACTAGAATCCTTTTAAATACTGACTGCAAAATGCTTCTTAAGGTATACAATTAAAATGTTAAAGAGTGATTAAATATTTTGTTTATGCATGCAAACACATTAGCAAACTGTCAATTCAAAATTCACTTATTTGCTGTAGAACTTTTTGAATTACTTCAAACAACATGAATGCTTGAAAGTAGTGAAATTTTGAGGGAGGCAGAAATAGAGGGGCTTGCAGAATTAGAAGTGTTGAGTTGAAGCACATGGTAAGCAGCAATGTGCTATGCAGGAATTCCTTTGAATAGGGAAAATCTAGTAGTTTGGGCACTCATGCAACAGGAGTCACCTGCTGTAACTCTGCAAAAGGAAAGCCACACTCTGCAAATTGCTACAGGGGCACAATATTCCTATGTTAAAAGTTTGGTTCAGCAACAGGGGCAGCACCTCTAACTGCTAATCTAATACAGCTGTATTTTTTATTAGAAAATAGGTATAAGAACACCACATAGTAATGATTTCTTGGAATGTTAGCACTCAAATAAGGATATTTCCCCAAATATGTTTAGCTTAATGTAATTCTCTCATTTTTATTAACACTTAGCACAAAGTAAAATTTTTATGCTCCTATACAAAATATACAGAATTACTACTCTATTTTCACACTGCTATGCACTGGATACTCTGCATCAGATCAATTTCTTGTTCTACAGCTTTCAAACCTTCTTGTTGCTTCTAGCACGTAGCTGAGAAAAAGATTTAGACTGGCAGACCGAAGTATTAAGGATGACGATAAAGTGACAGGACTTTTAAAAATGGGAATATACATCTTTAAGAAGCAAGCAGATAAGCCAAACTGTTCCTCTTTAAGAATCAAGAAAGCTTATAAACAAAATCAAATGTGCAGAGAAAAGAAAAAGAAATTAGGAGAACTGCACACAGTATAATTTCCAACTAGTCAGCTACTAAAATGAGAGAAATAATTTGCTCAGAAGATACAGTTCTAATTTACCTAAGAAGTTACAGAAGTTATAATATGAACTTACTATATTCAAATTCCTTTAGTTAAAACACGTATAACATCCCTGTATAGCTACAAGTCAACAGACAAATTCTTTTCACATGATACTCAGTTAAAGTCTCACCTCCATGCACACAGAGAAAGTCATTATTTGAAATTGGTCCTGGCTCTGCAAAAGTCTTGAATTTATTTAACCACTGTCTGGAAACATAGAACTGCAGAAGACTTGGTTCCATCATATTCAGTAGACTCGATATCCTCCGTCTCTCTCTCTGTGCTTCTTCACTGCTCTTTCTATCACCAAAATAGAAATCATTAAACAAATATATATCCTTGTGTACAGTGCAGATAATTTACTTTGTGAAAACAAAACTACACTTTCAAGTAAATTACCTGGGCCATGTCTATACTTCAAAGTTCTACTAGCATGAAGTAGTTGACTTAGCATGTGAAAAAACTTGCACCTTTTACGCACAGCCAGAGCCACCATCTAAATGTGTGGCAGGAACCTAGACTGTCATGTTAGCAAAACCATGTGTCACAACAGCCAGAACAGTTAGTACAGAGTGGGCAAAAGTACAGAGCAGCAAAGACTACTTGCTCAGTTAAACCTATGCTTGTCCTTAGTTCTCACAAGCCATGGCACAGGTGCTAACATGCTTACAAGAAAACTTTTGCCTGCTTAGTTCAACAACTCAAAGACCCCCGACAGTTCCCATTCAACCTACCAGCCCGAGAGAACAAACAGCTGTACTGCAACAGAGACAGCAAACTATACTGCAGAGGTGATTATTACCACAGGAGAAAGACATAAAGCTCTATCCATCTGCCCATTTCCTCTGTGCATCTTCTGAGCTAAAGCTTTGCAAGCTGTACTCCTCGAGCAGATGCTCCTTACCTTCAGAAATAAGGTTGAACAGTAAGTAGATCAGGTAATTCCCCTACTTTTCCTGTATCCCCCTACTTTTCTCATTAAGGCTGTTGCTGCTGTCCAACTGGAAGTATCTCTGCTCTCCTATTTTTAGATTGAGTAGAATCTCTCTTCTCCAAAAGCAGGTTTGAACCATTCATTCCATCCTCCAAAACCCTGACCTGAAACTTCACTCAGCACCACACAAAAGCTGGGCTGCCTCAGTTAATTTACGGAGTCAAAGTTGACTGAAATAGCTGATAGAAAAGCTTCAGGTAGAGCTAATGGCTATAGCAACAAGGCTATTTATAGTACAGCAAAACAAGACTAAAAGAGTAGGAAAAAACCAAATGCTATGAACCCAATTAAAATACATTACCTGTTTAAATTCAGATCAAAGTTATTTAACAAAAACCTTAAAAGTCTGAAAATGAAATCCAAGTAGGTAAGTTCACTTTCCAGCTGTAATTTAAAAATGCATACATATCTCCACTTAGCTTCCTAAAATGACCTGAAAGAACATCCATTTAGTGTTTTGTGGGTATACTCTTTTTTAAAACCAGATTTCATGAATGCTATTATTTTATTATTTATATTAATATGTTTGCCCACAATCAGGTACAGTGTTCTTTCTTGGCAATACAGCATGACTTCCATATTCCTTTTAGAAGACCTACTGAGTCAGATTCACAGGCTTAGCTCAGACAGTGGCAGGTACGAGTGCTCCTAATGAAAGTTAAAACATTCTCAGAACACATCTCATTTCTTGTGCAACTCTGACACAATCTATTTTGTGGTCAACTTTTAGTGGAAATTAGATCTTAGTACCAGAAATTTAGAATTTGAAAATTGAGTTAAGTTGCTTTTATTATTTCAAGTACAAAAATTCCTTAGACTGAAGATGATAATAACATGACTTCTCGCCTTTCATTTCAACATTCAGGGAAAGACCAGCCTATAAATTCCCTGAAATTAAATTACAATACAGTAAAAAACTCTGTTGTTCCAGGTCCCATCTGCTAAAGACTTTCCACAATTCCCTTTAGAGCTCTAACAGTTGGAATCTGTGTGCAAAACCTCCCCGTGTGCAGAATTCCTTTCCTTTAATTGAAAACAAGGTAATTAGTGGCCAGTTCTAACAGTTGCTTAAAGTTCTCTTTCTGGTCATCTTACTATACTTTATTTATGCAGTTTAATTTTCATTTTAAGTTCTGTACATGTTTTAGCAGTGACAGAACAAGTGTTAAGGACATAACTGAAGGATTAAGTGTCTCTCCAGCATAGGCTTTTCTGGTTGGTCAAATTCTTCCATTATAATTCTTGTGAGGCAGCTAATTTCTGACAGCTGCCCAACTGCTTAAAAAGTTATTTACATACCTGACTAATATGAGTATGATTGTACTTTTAATTTCTTACCTGTAGAAAAGAACATAGGCTTCTGCATTTTGCACTGTGGATTCTGATACTTCTGTGACACTCTGGTCGTCAAATTCGTACCACAAATTATTTAAATTGTTGCGACAATAAGCTATATAATGTCCACCTAGAGTGTTAGAAGCAAGAGTTATTAAAAAGTGTCCCGAGCTGCCCATTTTACTTCCTTTTCAAGTATTGCATAATAAGTCCAAAAAAAGCAAGTCTTAAATGGGAGAAACATTAAATCATTAGCAGACAGGACCTGGATATTAACCTCTCTCAAACTCGGGATCAGCTTTTTTTTTTTTCTGAATTTCTATCAGCTAGTGGAAAGTTGGACACTGCTTTCAGCATATTCTTGAACTCTTCGAACAGCTTGTTGTCTAATGCGCTCCTGAACCATGATATTCAAATTAGAGTAAGACTGTCTGAACTATTTACCCTAATCAATGAACTCTGTTCAAATCTTTGTATGCTTTGTAATAGAAATTAGCGTAGCTGTGTAACAGCTACACGATATCAAGACCATACTTAACTGTATTTTGAAGACTATTCATAATATATTTTAAATTATTACTATTTTTAAATACATATCCAACTGTCAATAATTAAATAATCAAATATCTACTAAACTGATTACAAGAAGTATCATTCAGCAAGCACTAAATGGAAGATGAAAAAGCATCCAGAAAAAATGGAAACAACTTCATCTAAACAATGTTTAGATACCTCAAGTTTGGGGAGTAGGAGGGGGTGGGTAACTTCTGTAAAAATCTATGAAGTTTCTGGCTTCAAACTTTTCTTTCTTCTATTTTCCAAATCTTATAAATACTGGAAGCACTTGGGCAGGAACAAGCTTGACATATAGCAATAAGAAGTTTATTCAGCTACTCATCACTACCCATAAATAGGAGTTACTGCCTGTTTTGGGGTTAAATTGGCAGCGATCATCCAAGAGAACATCTTTTAAAAAAATTACTGGCATCTTTGTAGTGCTTTGTGAACTCTTTCCAAAAAAGTAAGGCATACAAAGCATCAAAACTGTAGACAAACAACAGCTGTGTAGAACAGCTGATCAACTGGTCATCTGCTGGCATGTAACATTATTTGTACATTTATACTGTTCACTTTCAATAGTGCATATAGTTTTTTCACTTAATATTCCAGGATCCGTTAATTTTTTTCTACCTACAATTTTATTTAGGTATGCCGTACAATTTCAAAGATGTGCCAACTCTTTAAGAGCAAGCCATCTTATGGTGCGAGGTAAAAACCACAGCATTTATCCTCCACATTATAATTACCAATGCTCGTCTATTTACCCTTCAGTATATGGATATCATCCTTAAACAGAAATGCTGATGTGAGTATCAACTGCAAAGACAAAACAATCAACCTCATACTTACTGCTGGCAGTTCCATGATGGCAGATGACAGATAGGAGATCATAAGTCACTATTTGAGCTGGACTGTCCTTCGCAAGGAAAGGCTGAAGATCAAGGCCTTCCAAGGGAAAGGACACATGGGTCCCAATTTTTGTGGAAAACATAAGTTCATGTCTAAATCTTTTGAGATGAATGCACAATATCTGTAAGAAGGATCAACAGATGCTACTATTTGATATTTAATAACTACACTGTGCATGCCATCTTTTCCTTTATCATCCCAAAAGGATCACTTTTCTCTATGGCCTGAGGCAACTATCACAAGCTCTGTGTTCCACAGATTTTTTTTTTTTTTTTTTTAAAATCAATTGCGGCTCAAGGAGTTAGAAATTAATTTGTAATTATCGAAGACTTATCTTATTGTCAGTAAGAAAAAAAAAAAAACAAAACAAAAAAAAAAACAAAACAAAAAAAACCAAAAACCCCAAACAGTCCTGAACGGTTACTAACACTGACGCAGCATTGAACAACATACCTTTTCTCTTCCTCAATGCACCTATTGCACAGTCTTGTCACAAGGGACATTAATTCTTCCTGATTATTGCAGCTGTCAACTCATGCTTTGAAGTGTAAGACTGGATTACTTTTAAAATGTAAAGTTACAAGCATTACTTATAGAAAAGATTTCCAGTCTGGCTGTGGTATTTAATTCTATGATCTACAGTATAAATAAGTTCTGCAGGCTGACAGTAACAACAAAGAAAAACCCCATTCTTCTAACTTTACTTTTCATGTACAAGGTTCACTTTCTTACAGGTTAAATAATCAAACGTTGCTCACATTCTTAAAACAAATGCCAATATGAAGATACACTTTCATCATATAACATTATAAACACAATTTACTCCATGCAGCTCATTAGTCTTACCACATTCCTAATCATGCAGAAAAAGTGCTTTAAAGTGCATGTAGTAACAGTACCTCAGGAAATTTTTGCACTTTGCAGAATTTCACTCCATTTCTTAACCTAAGCAAAGGAAAAAAACAAACAAACAAACAAACAACAAAACAACCAATACTTAGTTCTGAAAAGGTTTTATTTTATTGTGCTAGATCAGCAAAAGTCTAAGCTGAACATTACATTAGTAAACCCAAAATATTTCGGGAATGTAGACTAGACATGGAGTAGCCAACATGATACAAACAATGACACTTGAGAAAAGACAATCTGTACTACTGAAAAATTCAAAGCAGCAAGTACAGATAATCAAGCTCCATCTAGCTAACAGTTTCTCTTAGCATAAAGAAAAGAACTTTAAGCTTCATGAAAGCTGATTATTCAGCAAAAGAGAAAAAAGAAAACAACTAAGTTTATTTTAGAAATTACCTACAGCAGATCACCAGTTATATAGCAAGGAGTAACACTGCTTTTCCATAAAGGGCTTTGAGCAGCCTTCAGACCACTTCTGTTTCTTGGTTCTTTAATATTTAAAGCCATAGTATATTTATTTATTTTTAACACACTGAAGTGAACCTGCTAGTAATATAGAGGGCTAAAAGCTTTTATTTTATTAATCAAAAACAATTTAGAAAGGTCTAAAATTGTAAGTAACATGGAAAAGAATTAAGCACATTTGGTTTGCAATACTGTACGGTGAGTCAGTGCTTCCTGACTCCTGCACCTTTGTAATACTAAGTTTCTGACAGCCAGAACACAAGGTAGTATCAAAAGATTAATAGTACTGCGACATACCCAACAGAAATAAATGCTTTGACTAACAGAAGCATTAAAGCACTCAAATTAAGACAAGTTAAAACAAACAAAGGTAAAAGCCAGCTTACTTTTTACACCTTCCACAGCTGTACATGTTATCACCTGCAAATATCAGGGAGAACAAAAACAGCCATTATTCTCTAAATCCAAGTAGTTATCCTTCAAGCACATACATTTGATATATAAAAGTTTCAAGGGAATTTATCTTTAGCTTGCATTCAATATTTAACAGTTGTAAGAGTGCTGACATAGCAACTAAATAGAAAGGTTCTTGGGTTTTATGCTTTCAACTATGATGCAGTATGCATAATCTGAAGAGATGATGCTATATAATTTAAAAGGGAAATAATTTACTAAGTCCAAATTAAGGTTATGAGAATGAATATTAATATAGTGCGTTTCGAAATTTTTATGAACGTTCAGTTGATACCATTTCATTAAACCAAATTCAAATTTACTTGACATTTCTAAAGCAGCTTTCAGGGGCATTTCTTGCCTCAAATATTCAGTTGAGCGAGAAGCTTACCTTTTTGAAATGAATGATCCCATAAGAGCAAGGAATGACTGTATTAGTCTAACAGGTGGCCTTTGCTTAATTGCGTGAAGCTAAGAAGATATTAATCATCTTATTGTGATAGGAGGAAAAAAAAACAAGAAGAAACATGTTCATTGAATTAACCTCTTACCCTTGAGCTCATCTCTGGCGAAAAAGGCAGCAAGACAATCTTGTAAGGTTACAACTGGACCCCAAAACCAGCTAGGAACACATGAGACAACAAACCTGAAACATCATTGACAGAAAAGAGAGAAAACCAACAAATGTTCTGCCAGAAGAGCAGAAACTGTAATTCAAAATAGATAAATCTATAAAACAAGGTAAGTATTATTTACCTTTTGAAATATTCCATTAAAAAAGCTATCCATCCCTGGGGGGCATACGCTTCTCCACATGACCCTGCCTTGACTAGAGATGTCTGATGACTTGCAGAATGGAGTTTAGCAAGATCTTCCTTACCTGGAATAGGCAAGGACAGATCCTGAAAGGTCTCCAGAGTTACAGACAGCTAAAAAAGAAAACAAAAGAAACAAAATAGAGTTAAGCTTGTCGAGAAACAGCAATTAAATTGAATTCTGTAAAGTTCACCAGTAACTACTAAGTCACTGCATAGTTGAAAATTCCACTAGGTAGCAAATGAATTCTTACATCTCCTTATTTATAATTAATTTTCCAAAAAAGAGAAAAAAACCAACATTTTAGAGTGAACTTGCACATTGTTATCACTGAAACTTTTTTTTTTAAGTCTTTATTAATTAGTTGTCTTCCTACTAGTCATACAAAGCACTATGATTTGTGCCTCGGGCTCCTGTTATACAAGCTAGTTTCAAAAAGCTTCAGCCCATTGTTTTGACAGTATTTTACTTTGACATTATCTTGACCTGATGTAACTGGACCCCCTGCAAAAAAGACCCGGCTGTGCATTTTCTTTCTCCCATGCTGGATTAAGTGATCACATAGTCACAGAGTAAGACATCAAGCAAACTTCAAAAATTCTTATTTGTTTTTTGAACTGGCTCACTAGATTACCCTGAGGTCTTGTATTCTTAGATCTAAAACAAGGGAAGCAGTAAGGGCATGCAACTGCATGAGGCTTAGGTTTAAACTTTATATAGAGAAACTTGTCCCCAGTGCAAAGATTTGGATATCCAATATTTGATACTATTGCTTTGAAACTGAAGTGGTCCACTAGACAGGTTTAGATAATTGACTTTTTAAAAATGATCACGTGTGCCATTCTAAGTATCCTATGAGCAAACAGTAGAGAAAAAAAATCAACTATTCCTATATTGCACCACATCTTGCAGTAGAGGACAACTTCAGAAAGCAGTTAATGATTCATATAACCTATAAAAGTAAGTGTCTTTACCTGGATTTTTTGAAAGACATGAATTTTCTTAGCCTCAATCTACCTGATAAGACTGTGATAGCAGTATGATTGGACTACCATCTTTTACTTTTCTTTGTAACATTATGTACCTGAGAACTTACGACAGTAGCAGGTATGCATTAAGATAGTCAGAACATTACTAGAAACTAATCATACCTAAGTGAAGTTGAGGAACAAGTCTCTTTCTCCATCCTTGCTGTAAACCAACTCTCAAAATGTTATTTTTCAGCTCTGAGCAAATATCCAGCTCAATGAAAGCAAGCTAGTCTAAACACAAAGTGCTGGTAGTAGCTGCTATTACTATTTGAGTGAACAAGTATGAAACAACCTAACCTTCTGAGGAAGTCTGCCACAAAAGAATAAAGTTACCAGAAAATGACATAAGTATTTGTATTGGGGAAAAAACACATTAAAAGCTAGAACTTCCCCTCCTTACTCACCCGATCACAAGTCAAGCACTGTACTGAGCTTATTATAGTCCCATCAAATATATCAGAGATAACACTCCTGTACTTCTTGCGCTTCTTCCTTTTTGGTGATGATACAGTTGAAACTATAAAATGACAAAAATAAAATGATGAAATTAAATCAAGATACAGTGGATTCTGATTTCCTTCAACTTTGCATAATATAATTAGAGATCACACATATTTAGGATTAAATTATGAGCCAAGCCCTGTTTTCTATTTACTAAGTATTTCTTAGAAATTACATAACCAGATTACTGCTAGTACCAGGCAATTCATGTAGGTTCCTCAAGCAGTTTATGGGGGACAAACACCAGAATACTTTGCCTCTGTTTAAGTAAAACTCAAGCTGTTGGTCTTGAAATCTACAGCCTACTGCTACAAAATTCATCTTAGCAGGAATCCCCCAAGGTATAAACTTAAAAAGGCAAATTTTATCTGACATTTAATTTGATCACATCTTTCCAGGAAGTTTTAACCATGTTGGGCTAAAGAGCTCATACACAAGCTTATTGTATCGCAACACTGATGACAGTGGGTTGAAGTAGACTAAATTTACTACTAGAGTCCAGCCTAACAACAGTTTATTAAAAAAAAAAAAAAAAAAAAGTAAAACTCCAAGCCAATAACATGTGCTCCCCACCTAAATCCACTACTAATTAGGTAAACACAGCAGAGCAGTCTCTTGGGCTCTGTAGATTACTGGAATGGTAGGCTAAAATGAAGACCACAAAACCTCTTCTGGAGTCAGTACATTACCCAAGAGACCACTCAAAAGTCTTGTAGGAGTCAAAGGCAAACTATGCCAAAATGCTGACAGCCAGTAACAAGATAGGCAGTGAAACATGGAAATAATTACAGTGAAAAGGAAACTGAATTACTCCAATAAATCTTTCACATAGAACACAACCTCCCAAGGCTCCTTTGCACATAAAGAGTTTGCCCATAAGCAAGCACTCTTGTCTCTTTACTGTCCAGCAGTATTACATATTGTCTCTGTACCACCCCATACCTAGAAAGATGTCTAAAAAAAATAGAAAAGTCTGAATTCAAAAGTATCTCCAGCAGAAAGAACAGCCATTAGAAGTAATCTGAAAAACCCTCTTTTCCACAATGCATCAGATATATTTTATTTATCATGGACACAAACTGCCCATACAGCCTTTTGCCCAGAATTCTCTTAAGGTTCCTTTCAATCATTTATTTTGCCACTAAGCTGCTTTAAGATGGTTCTACAGTCTTTGTTTATCAGTGGTGTGGAGGATGTGCTGTGTTTTCCACACTAACAAACAGCAGGAAGGAATGGAAGACACTGACAAGCAGGGGCATCTTAAAGTTGTAGCACCCAACAGACACCACATGCTTTCAGCAAGGGGGAAATGGAAGAGAAGAAGGGAATAGGTGTGTTGTAATTAGGTATTAGCTCCCACACAGAAGTCCTAGCACACTAGGGAATTCCCCTAGCATTATGGGGAATTAAAAAAAAAAAGGCAACACCCCCCCCACCCCCACCCCCACCCCCCAAAAAAAACCCACCACCACCTTGTGAGCTTGTGTCGTGGTTTAGCCCCAGCCAGCAACTGAGCACCACTCAGCCGCTCGCTCACTCCCCCTCGGTGGGATGGGGGAGAGAATCGGAAGAGCAAAAGTAAGAAAACTTGAGGGTTGAGATAAAAACAGTTTAATAGGGAAAGCAAAAGCTGCGCACGCAAGCAAAGCAAAGCAAGGAATTCATTCACTACTTCCCATGGGCAGGCAGGTGTTCAGCCGTCTCCAGGAAAGCAGGGCTCCATCACGTGTAATGGTTACTTGGGAAGACAAATGCCATCACTCCGAATGTCCCCCCCTTCCTTCTTCTTCCCCAGCTTTATATACTGAGCATGACGTCATGTGGTATGGAATAGCCCTTTGGTCAGTTTGGACCAACTATCCCTGGCTGTGTCCCCTCCCAGCTTCTTCTGCACCTGGCAGAGCACGGGAAGCTGAAAAGTCCTTGACTAGTGCAGCAACAACTAAAACATCTCTGTATTATCAACACTGTCTTCAGCACAAATCCAAAACATAGCCCCATACCAGCCACTATAAAGAAAATGAACTCTATCTCAGCTGAAACCAGGACAGCTTGCAAATGGCTGCCACACTACTCCTCTAGTCAGTTCTACTGCATACATATCTGTTGTATCATTATTCAATAAAGATGACCAAGAGTTAAATTATTAGGAAATGACAAAAATCAGTAGTCTAGATTGGAAGAGACCTTTGGATATCATCTGGTACAGTCTCTGTTCAAAGCAGCTCTAGCTGAATTTTGGAATATCCCTCTCCAAGAAACTCAGGGTACCTCTGGGCTCCCGCCTCTGTTCCAGTATTCAACCACTCAATTGAAAGACTTTTTTTCCTTCTATCTAATAGAAGTCTTCCTTTCTGCAACTTGCTTCCATTTCTATTTGATGCATGGCTTCAAGAGCAGTCTGGCTCTGCCTTCTCTCTAACCACCCATAATGCTGATGACAGCAACAGTTCCCCTTTAGCCTTTCCTTCTCCAGGCTGAACAATCCCAGCTCTCTCAGCCTCTCCTGGTATACGATAGGCTCCAGTCACCTAGTACCTCTTCTGACAGACTCACTTCAGTTTGTAAAACCTTCCTGTAATGGCGAAGCCAAAACTGGAGACAGTAGTACAGATGCAGTGTCAAAACTGCTGAACAAATGAACCAAGGAGGTCAATGATTTAAGTCCATTAAATCATTGTCATTCAACATCAATGCTAAAGCATTAAAAGGATAACATGAACATTTTCAGAACTTATCCTGGACAGCCTGTTGAATGAAAGAGGATCACAATATTAAAGCTGTTCGGGAGGTTTTTGGTTTGGTTTAATACTAGCCTTAAAAGCATGTTCCAAAAGACAAGCTTTTATTAAAATAGTGTACTGTTAGACAAATAAGGGGGGGGGGGGGGGGGGATCATATATTGTTCCTTGTGCCCTAAAGCTGCACTGTCTTGTTTCTAAAGGCAATAAAATTCTAAACACTCTGAATGCTGATCAACACATAATAGTGTGGAAAGTGCCAAAAGAAATACTCTACACCGGAAAGACAGTAACAACCAGGAAGCAGCTAGCATTTACAAGTCTACCTACAGTATAGGTACAAATGGCTCCTTAAACCTTAATAAACTAAAATGTTGACTTATTGAACTTCTGCTGAAGAACCAATGGGCATGTTCTCTGAAAAGCATTACCTTTCTGTGGGTACTAACTTCTCCTACATTTTCCCTCTCTCCAAACCCATGCAATTGAGAAAGTTGTCTAAAAAATATTATTCCATCCTCCCAAAGCAGAGGCAAATACTATTCATTCTTCAAAAGAATAAGAATTTTACAGAAGTAAAGGGAGTCTTATTATATGTCCAGCTTATATAATGCTCCCTCTCCCCACTGGGGATAGGGGATAAAAAAAACCCCTAAGAACAACACTGCGTTGCTACACAAGACACAACAAAATGAAAACTGTAATACAGAGCAATTCAGTACTAGGAGGGACAAAATAAAGGGCCTATACCTTTTTTGTGGACTGGTGCCAGTGAAGAGCATGACAAGAATGATTTTGGAGGACTGTTTGATAAGCATGTGTTCATCCCTTCATTCAGTGATGGGGTTTGGGCTGCAGGTATCTCACTCATGTGGACATCATTGATGTACTCTGCAATTCATATTTGCATTATTTCATAAATTCTACCAAAAAATGTACTGCAGAATGAACAGACACGATAGTTATAGAATTTATTTAACCACACTGTCAGGTAACTGGACATTTAGGAATGAAGCATCATTTCAATTCACATACCTTTAAGTTAAGAACAAAACCAAAAAACACCACTCTTATCTGAAACCTTACCCAGTACAACTCTTTAGCTTTTCAAAGGAATTCAAATTGCATTCAGAACACCTAAACTAAAAAAATAAACTAAGAAGGTGCATTGTTTACAAGTAAATCCACCCACCCTATTTGACCTATACCTCTCTACTGTATTCTACAACTCATTTCCACTCACACAGATATTCTGGCTAAGAATTTGACTATTTGCACATTAGTAGTGTATTACCTGAGAATCTGCTGTGTATCTGTACTTTGACAGTTCCTTGATTATTTAAAAATTCAGTGGTCTCTGAAGCAGTGTTTGGGTCTTTTTCCAAGTCTTCCATAGAATTTGCTCGTTTAAGCTTGTTGCTTGATATTTTTTCTTTCTGCCAGTCTTTGGATGTGATCGAGTTGTTATCATCATCCTGAATTAGCATGGTTGTCTCTGCAGGATCCTCTAAGACAGGTTTGAAAACAGCGTCATTTTCTGGTTTATCACAGGTACCACAGGATTCACAGGGCTGAAAGCCTACATCGGACTGGCTCTTTTCTTCTTCCATACTCTCTTCAACACTCATAGGCTGGGCATCTTCCAGTTCTACAACTGGTTCTTTAAGTTCTTCATGAAGCAAATCCATTAGACAACGCAAAAATTCTTGTGCATCCTAGGATTTTAAACAAGTTTTACAATATTATTCCATTTTATTTGGAAGATATTAAAGTCATATCAGGAAAAGACATAGATCACTAAAACGAAAGCTACAGCTGGCTGTTAAAGAAGAGTAAGGTAAATTCCTCTGTCCCAGGTCTAATGTTCAAAAGAAATTTCATTTCCAGACCACATATTTGTTTCCTGCATCCATTTCTTGCAAGTCACAAGTAATCTTATCATACAAGTTTCCTCCAAAACACTTCAATTCCCCAAAAAGCTTATTTCAACAACTTCAACAAAAATACTGCCATAGCTTACACGAATGATAAATGTAACTCAAGCAACTACCAACGGTATGGTCAGACTCCAGCTTTGCTGGTAATGGAATGTTTTAGGGACAGTTTTTTTAAAACCTTATGTAGTATCTTCAGCAAAGCAATCAGAGCCTTGCTTTCACTGGGCATGGAAGTACTTTATTAAAAAGTATTATGAGGTACTTAGCCTGTCTTTCCAATTGCATCATACTGTCAACAAGATCTTAATTCTTCTTCTCAAGCCTGGACAAGATTCCTCAACTATCAGTGTTTCCACAAAGAGCTGTCAAGTATTACTACAAGTCTAATCCGTGTTTGGAAATCTCTTAAAAGCCATCAAATTTCAACAATCCATGCAGCAGCTTGGTTCCTGGCAATAGAGAACATCTAATAAAGCAAGCATGGGAGAAAACAATAGCCTCTTCTTGGCAACTACTACTGCTTCTATTTTCCTTTTTGTATTTTTGTTGTTCATAATAATTTTTGCTGCTCAACATTCCCATCCATCATAGCAATTACTTATTAAGCTCACAACTGCTGACTAGAAAACATTCTTTTTCTTAAAAACTACAACTATCAGATTTGAGTTTTGGGTTTGAGTAATGAAAAAAATCTAATATGCCTATTTGCTGGTAATGCTTTTACAAAAAAAAAAAAAAAAAAAAAAAAAAAGACTCAAACCTTGAGACACAGATTAACTGATAAACATTCTCCATTGACCAAAATAACTCCTTTTTCTCCCTGAATATTGGACGTGGCTGCCCAATTGGCTGCCCAACTTGTGAGACTGGGCAATAGGAGAGTGTTGATCATGAAAGACCTGCTTTGTTTTAATTGTTGCCATGAAACCTACTAAACATACAACTGAAGTGTGATCCAGGCAGAACCTAAAAAGGTTCTCATTAAGTGTTGCTCTGCATGGAAAAAAAAATCCCAAACAAACAACATCATCTCATCACTGTTCAAAGCTGGGAGAACCAAGTTTCCATATAGTTTTTTTTTGGTTATCAAGATTGATTTTCTACTTTTCCAGAAATTCATGTGGCTCTTAAGAAATTAATGAGTAAATTAAAAAACATTGAGATTACTATTTAAACATTTACTTTACAGCTACATGCAGCATTTGAACATTAAAACATGTGTTCTAATCCTCCACTCCACAAATATGAAACATGCTAACTGAAACAGCAAAATTCCTTTGAATAACAGCAGATTCCTGGAAGATATTAGTCAGCTTTTCTAATTACAGGGTTTAAATTTTTCCTCTAGCCCAAAAGCTTTTAATAAAGTACTGCAAACTGTATGAATGCAGCAAGATACTGTATGAAGGATCAACTGAATGCCTTTACTGTGTAATAATCCATGCCTCTTTAACAAGTTACCAATTTACAGTTCCCACAATACTGCTTACGAAATACACAGCAGTGGGGGTTTTTTCCAAGATAATAAATGAAAATTGGATACTGTCTATTTAATTTTTAAAAAAACATAACTGGTAAATGAATATTTAAAAAACTATTATATTCTTCGTTATTTTTGAACACCTTCATTTTGTTTTCTGGGATTGCTCAAATATTAGCAGCATTATTTCACACAAAGGAAAAGTTTTAGATAATAATTATTTTAATTTTCCTGAAAAAAGGGAAAAGGAGTTATTCTGAGAAGTTGAAGGCCTTTCAAGAATGTGATATAAACAAACATAAAACACGACTTAACTGTTGATGGTTTGGTTTCAGATGATCTACATTTGAAGCATATAAACTAAAGTTTATGTTGCATTTGCTTTAAACAAATATAGGAAGTGTGGTATCTTAAGCATTAAATTTAAAAATAAGATAACTTTATGGCTTCGGCAGATTCAGAAGACATCAGAAGGTTTTACCTGTTGAGAGTAGCCTCGAAACGTTGGATTAACAGTTTTAATTCCTTGAAATAAACCAGTAGGAACAACAGAACCAGGCCTAAAGAAAAAAAAGTTTCAAATATATAAATATACATAAAAAAGCAAACATTTAAGTGGAATTTTCTATCTTTACCGGGATCGTAATTTTAACTGCAACTGAACTGTAACACGTCTAACACCAATAATATTAATCTTAACCAAACATAATATTGGCATTGAATAATTAACAATACATTTTTTTAAATCTGTCATCCAACAGAAATAGAGACTGTATCAGGACTTATGTCACATTTCTTGTCAGAGAATCAGATGAAAAAATCAGGCATAGTCGTGGCACAATGCACAATTACTGTTTCTTTACCTTTGTACTTATATTTTGAAGTATTTTCTTACACAGAGATAACAGAATTTCCATATACAGAACTAAGAGAAATTGATAAAACATTGATACAGAATGAAGTGGACAGAGAGAATAAAGTAGTTAAACATTTTAGATGTATCTCTGGCAGATATAAACTTATTTTTAAAATCTTAATGCTACTTTGTAGCATGTTTATCATCTATTTCTTGTCAGATCTTCCTTACTACAATTTACATCAATTATTTGTCCTATCTTTGGTACATATGGAAAAGAACAGGTTATAAGGACTGTTTAAATCCTGCAAGTTAGTCTTTCCTTCCTTAATTTATAAGAGTAATTCTGTGATACACACAAAATAAAAATTAGAAACCTAGGACAGATAAATACATCCTTCATGACTCTGGAGTTTATTTATAATCATTTCATCACCAAAATGATGCAATACCTGCTTTTGTGCCAGAGTTCTGTCATCAGCTTGAGGTAACTTTTACAAATTGCCGGTTTCTTATCTGTTTGGGCTAAGCCTCCACAGTCAAGAAAAAAGTGCGTTAAAGGTGGGCTGATTAAAAGGAAGAAAATAGTATTTTTTTCAGGTTGTTAAAATACAAGAGGAAATCTGCATTTCATACAAGATTATATATATTTTTTAAAAAGTGTAATACTATTATGTAATCGAACAATTCCATTTCCTACATCCTTAAATGTTGCAACCAAACATTTCTTAGTATGACAACTTCAGCAGTACAGCAACATTGCTCCTCAAACGTATTCTGACATTTGTCAAAGCATCAGAATTGTCTAATGGGATTCAAGTTCAAGGCAATTCTACTAGCCATCACAGAAGTACACAAGTACCACTACACAACAATCACCATAAGCCTAGTCCATAAATAGAATCTTACACAAATCTTCTTTTCTCTAGAATCCAATAGTGCCACATGATGTTTGTAGGTACATAATTTATACTTAAATGATTATTTATCTCTTTACTTCATGCAGTGTTGCCAACTCACATGCTCTCTCACTTCTCTCCCTTCACATCCCTTTTGAAGTCACAATCCCTCATACAGATTGGACCTATTTTTATCCAAGAAAGGAGATATCCCAGCATACTTGCAAAATTTGGCATTTCTCAACAGAATAATTTCCTCATGATTAGATGCCTTGTCCACTTCTTTACCTTCTAGAGAGATTTGCCTCAGTTCTCCTCTCCCTTAACAAAGGATCTCAGTGAGGTCTACTTAGCCCTGTAGCCTCTCTTGGATTGCAGCCAAAAGCAGATGCATACAGTAAGCATATATGATATATGCTCAAGTACTGTCCCCACCTAACCATTTTGAGTGCAAGAAACTTCAGAGTTGGATAGTGTTTTTATCTCTTCAGCTTTTGTAGATTTCTCCTTGTCTGGTATCCCCATGGGATGAGATGATTTTGTATGCTAGCCACTCCTAGGATGATTTAGCATAGAATGGCCCAGACGCATTGTTTGTAAGGACTGAATTTGGACCTTTTGATCTTAACATGTCTCTCTTTTTTAATTAGGGTTTATTCTTATGCATTTCCTTTGATTTCTTCTGTAGCAGAAAAAAAACCAACCCACAAATTTAATAGCTTTTATCAGATTTTCCTCTAATTTCTAGAACTGCATGTATTTTTATTCAGGACAGCGAAGAATTAGAATGAAACAGGGTAAAAGCTGAGCAGCCCGTATACCATAATACTTTTTTTTCCTATCAGTGACACAACTGTTTGCAGTATATAAGATCGAGATTTAACAAATACACATCTTCTTCCATGGTAGTGCAGCTCTTGAGAAAATTCATGTATAAGCAAATATAAAATTACACTTACAACCACTTTCCTTACCAGTTGGAAAGAGCTTGTAAAGCTGCATTCATGTAACAAGTGTTTCCAATATTTTTTAATCCTGTTAGACCTGAAAAACAAAACGAATATTCAGCAAGTCTGTTAATCCAATACAGGACATATTAAGGAAAATACTTCGGAGAAAATATCTACTAATTAAAATACTCATGTAACACTTCTGATGCCAATTATAATGCAGAGTTGTAAATAAAAGAAACATAGGACTCCTAAAGGAATACTAATCGAACTAGCAGAAGTAATTAAGTGTTTTGATTTTGGCTGACTAAAACACTTCAGACAAGTAGATTGTATTTCATCTTACTAACTTTTGATGTTTTATGACAGCTGCAGATTGTAATTTAAAATATGCTTACAATATTTAAGTTTTACTTGAACTTAATGATTTACCTGTTCAGTTAAATTGTTGCTATGCTGCGTTCGTAACAGTTAATCATATTACCAAAAGCTTCTCAAGAAAGATTTCATTCTTCTCTCATGTTCATGCTAGTAGTCAGATTATGCTAAACATTCAAAACCTACTCAGCATGTGATTATCCCAGAATCAGAATTATTACCTACGATCAGTCTTTTTCTATACCAATTATATACCCTTATTTTTATACACAGACTGCTCATTTTAGACTTCCCCACAGAATTTATTTTCAAGCCCAGATTGTTTACTTTCTTTACCGATACCCACATACAGTTTTTCCACACACATAAAAGTTGCAATTAACATATATTCTTTCAGTGATTATGAAGTCATGAAAAATGCTCTCTAAATGAGGCTATTTAAACAAGTTATAATTATCATATGATCTCAATTTAAAAAAATTAATCTGAAACACTTGCTATTCATAGCTACTAAAGTGTTAAATTAATGAAGTAATTAATTTCAAAATAAAGTTGCTTTTGTGTGAGAAAACAGTAACATTTATAAGCAAAGAATCAATAAGACTGGAAAACTTAAAATATTCAGCAATTAACACTGTTGGCTCTGTGCAACCCTTGAAGTATAGGAACTACCCCAATCATTTTAGTCTGTGGAGGAAAAATAAAACTTACTAAGAAAATCCTTTTACATCTCAAAAATAGTTTGGTTACTTCAGTTGAATTTTCTAATACACAGAACTTCATTTTTAAGTTTTAAAAGGTTTTTCTATCTGTCTGTATGGAAATATAGTCCTTCTTCCCACATCTGAACCTGCATTCTGCCTTTCCGATTTCTGCTACAAAAAGGACGGTAATTCTCACTGAAATTGGAAAGTAAGAACAGTCACAGGATTTTTAATTTTTTTTTTTTTTTAATTTTTTTAACAACAGAAGATATATCAAGAAGATACTCTCACTGCAGTTTTCCAGCCTGCAGTGTTGCAAGTCAAGTTTTTGAATAGATTTCTTTTCTTGCAAAGATATATTCTAATGTTTGCTTCATCAAAAGCATTTAAAAAGAAATTTTAAGAACAAAGTTAAAATGGAGTTGAAGATTTTTTCCTTTAAATTTGAGAAATGTATTAACACAGTCACATCAATATTACTGGGAACTTGAATGCAATTCTACTTGTATATTAGTTCTATGCAAGTTACATTCCCAAAAATATTAATAGGACAAGAAGATACACAAATACACACATTGGTAGGAGAAAGTAACTGGAAATAAAACACATGGTTTAATGATTTAAGGGCAGATGGCAAATTAGTGGGGTGGTGACATATCCAGAAAGACTGTGCCAGACAACAGAAGGGGCGAAGTAGCTTTTTTGGCCGACGCCAGCAGACTTAGAAGAGGGAAAGCTGGTAGTAGATGAGTAAAGAAGAAATTAGATCCATAAATTACAATAACTCTTTTATCATCACTGATGGAAAACAAACTGCCTTGACATATGCATTGGCATCTCAAAAACAGTAACTTAACAATCTGCTGGTCAGATTGTTTTCCGAGAAAATGGTAGTTAGAAATATTTTCATTACTAACAAATACACATACCCTTTTTAAAACGACCAATACCAATTTAAAACTTGTAAGAAATAATAATAATTATATTCTCGTATGAAATGAGAAATTAAGGCTTTACTGTTTGGGGTGTCATGCACTCTCATTTTCATCTTTACAATAGTTTAATATTAGGGTGGGGTAACCTTTTGTATGTATGAATGAAATCCTAATGAAATCCATTACTAAAAAGGAGAAGACAAAAAAACCCAAAAACCCATACTGGGATAGTACAGGCTCAGAAAAGGGTTACTCAAAATGCAGAAAAGCATTCAAATCAGGAACCTTTTAGGACAGGAGAAAACATTAGAACAGATTTTATAAAAAACTACTTTTACCAGAGTGGCTAGAACACCAGCTACACTAAACATTACTCCAATGTGCTTTCTTATTTTTGTTGCTGCTTGCATGGGTGCACTACATTTATCACCACAGCCTCTGCTCTGAAAGTAAGTAAAGATTGCTGCAATAAAGGTGAAACTAAAAATAAAGATCTTAGCTGGAGCAGAATAAGAAACAGTTCCACTTAAACAAGAACTAGTATATAGCTGGAGAACAGACTTGGAGACATACACATGCAATAAAGGGCAATAAAGCGTTGGATTTTGCTTTTATTACCTCTAGTTTTTAACTCATCTTCTTCCACTTCTATATCTAAGTCATCAAATACAGCTGCTAGCGGAATCTTCAGTGTGGGATTACTAGGTATTTTAAAATCCTTATAAGGAAAAAGAAAAAAGTATATTTACTTGTATTTATTAATTTTTCTCTTAATTGAGCTTACATATAAGTTCACCAACAAATCTAGGAACTGAAAATTATGTGAATGCATTTTGAAATCTCACTGCACATAAAGCAAGAATAATAGGATTCCACAGCTACCCTGATAAAAGTTTACTAAGAAAAAAACCCCACGTTTTTGTTTTCAGATTAGCAGTGACAACATTGCATGATTTTATGATAACAGCTGAAGAATCAAAACAAAGCGAGCCATAGTATTTCTTTCCCTTTGATAACAAACAGTAAGCCAGCACTGAAAAGCTAACACAGTAGTCATCACATAAAAGTAAGTGTATATGTTTTTGATATGCCACCAGATGGCTCACTACATTTAAGGAAGACAAATTAAACTGTTGGAAGCAAAATGTACAAGTAGAGAAACAGGGTATTAGCCAGGCAGACATTTATTGCATGACAAGCTCTTTCTGTGAGCATATAAATAAAAGTTCTAAACAAAGTGTTTGACAGACTTTGTAAGTTCTACTGATTTTTCAGTATATTACACACATTTCCTCGGAAGATTAAAACACGTTAAGTGTAATAGAATAGAACTTCAGAAGTCTGAACCCAGCTTTATATCAAGTCACCAGAACTTCTGGACAACAGCAATTTAAAAAAAATACTCCAATGGTACTATTCCAATTGGGCTGCTGGCATTTTATGAGAAAATGATCAGATTACATTCATATTGAATACTGAACTTTGAAGTGAAAATATTAAAGCATATTTCCTCTCTACATATATTGAAAAACTACCCATCTTTCTGTCCAACCTGTGCATCATGGTGTATCTTCCGTAGCTCTATGCCTCAAGCAAGCAAAACAATTTTAGAAATACTGTATTTGTACTTGTGTCAGTTTTACCTGACTTACCTGTCATTTTTATACAAGTACATTAAATATGCAATAAAGAGATAACACCTTTTTTTCAGATACATGCATTATGCCAATTATACTTAAGAAATTGCAGCACAACTTTCTCCAAGACAAGACTTATCTAGAAAACATATTATCAGATGCCAGTGAAGACTAATGTAACCAGAAGATAACAAACCAAACCTAAACAAACCTTGTTGAAATTGCAGAAGAACAAGACAAGCAAATAGCATATTTCAAAATTCTATATATAATGTCTGCTTTGCTCATTTTTTTCCTCCAACTTGTCTCCAATACTAGCTAACGCTTTATTCATTATCTTACTCTTCATCTACTATGTCAATTGTTAATAAATGTGGAGCTAGGAACAGCTAAGCACTTTTATAAAGTCTTGTCTTTGATGCCATAATCGTATAAAACACTACAATCTTAAGCCTGTGTTTTACTCGGCTAATACCAACTTCCCAGATACGGGCCGTATTTTTCTCCTTGGCATATTTATACTCCTTGGCAATCCTAACTGCCATAGAACACTATTAGCATTCTCCTGATTTCTAGTTTGATACATATTTTTCCACATGAATCTAACACAATGTATTTGTCATTCTACACCAAAATTACACACATATACAGAATATACACAGGTTACTACTGCCTTCTTAGTAAATTCTTGCATAGTAGCTAAATTCTTAACTATTCACGAGTGCTTGTGTGTATACCACATCACCAGAAAAATTTTCCCACACACATACATATACAAAAATTAAGACCTTTTCAGTCATTTATGAAAACTGAAAACTAGACATGTTTAAACCTCAGAAACTAAATTATAGGAATCCCTTTAAGTGTCTTATATTACTAGCTGAATAAGGTTAACGATTAGCACATATTTCTCTAAAAGCACCGTACTTCTATGAATGAATTTGTATCTCAGGCAAGTGTCCATAAACACATATTAAGGCATTCTGCCACTCCCTGTAAGTTAGCCAGCAATTACTGTAATAAGTTTTTAAAATAACATTTTCAAGATCTGACAGAACGGGGAAGCACAGGTGAACTATTCCAATCTTGCAACCTTAAATTTAACCCTGTGCTTTTTCTGTACTTCACAGTTTATTGTAGATTACAAACAATTAGACAGTAAGATGAAAAAAGCATTCTTAGGAAGCATGCAGTACACAGAGACAGAAGATAGAAGCTGGGCACTGTCTTTTTAAATAAATTTTATAAAAATAGAGAGAAATTAATAGAAAGTTCAGCCACCAGAAAGGAGGAAAAGTCTGTCTCTCACTTGAAAGAAGACACAATGTTTACTGCAAAGCTACAGCTGCCTTTGTTTCATTGGGTTAAAAAATACCTGCACGCTATTTTCTTGTGCTTGGTGAGACAGTCTTGCATTTGGTAGTGGAGAATGAGATCCTAATTTTCTATCCAGGAATACTTCCTTACTACAGGCATAACACCAAACACGGAGCGTAGTAAGGTTGACAGTTAGACAGTGTTTTGTCTCCTACAACAGAACAAAACAAAAAACTGCAATTCAGAAGTCTGGAATAATTAAATACTGTTACAGGCAAGCTAGAACAGAAGTATTAAAATTCTAGATCTTTTACAATGAAACAAATACGTACGCTAGAATATTAAGAAAAAGCAATTAAATTACTGAAATTTTAGCACAAACTATACAACACTCATTTTTAGTACAAGTCACTAAATTAGCAACAAGGTACAATCAGAATCTAAGCCATTGTCATATCTGACATGCCTCTGTGTAATTACAAAAATAAAAAGAAAGGCTGTTGTCAGAATTGTTACAATTCACAACAAACCAATTTTCCAGGAATGTCTGCTATTGGTCATAATGGCAGCCACCTCCTCTACAGTAAGGGCAGTGTTTATTTCTACTGGTTTTCTGTGGGAAATTCAAGCTATTTAACAATCGATCAGAAGAGTAAGATAAGATTTTTAGTTCAGTTACAGTAAGAGGTGCTCATATCAAAACAAATATTCTAGACTCAAGTAGTTCTCTTGTTGACAGCTTCATACTGTGAAGCAATATAAAAATTTGACAGATGGAGAATATTTTTACTGTTCTAATCTTCATCTTTCTTTTTTTAACCTCTTTGCTTACTGTAAGATTATGTACACAGTTGCTATCATCCTCCAAATATTTCCACCAATCCTTCCTGTTTTTCTTCCTTATATGTGGGCACCAGCCAGGTTTGTAGACAATGACGGATTTGCTAGGAATTAGGAAAATACTACAACTGCTGCAGGGTGCCCAAGTTCCTCCTCCCCTCATTTAATAAGGCCTTGTACAAGGACAATGTTTTTAATATATAGTGTGGGCTACAATTTCATTAAGTAGCCCTCCCCCTGCTAAAATACATCAGATTACATAAATACCTCAGACAATTTTAATCATTAATATGCTTGATTCTGCAGCTTCAGCTGCATAAATAATTACAAGTCTCCAGAGCAACAGCTTATTAATTTTCTTGAAGTGGACACAATGAACATGATTATTTGCAGTACAGGGAGCCTTGCTAGTTAAGTAGAAATAAACTGATTCATGTCAACCTTGTTCCTCTCATTTTAGTGAGTTTATTGAGATTTTTACTGAAAAAAAAAAATCCAGAAGAGGGTTTACTATCCCGAAATTAAAATTAAGTAACAAGAAAATCAAGACAAGGATGTCAGTGACAGCAAGCAAACTATCCATCCGCTTTCTCTTACCTTGCAAGTACATAACATTGCTAAAACAGCATGTGAATCAAGAATAAACTACCATAGAAAGCCAAGAGGTATAAAATTGTAGGCAAGAAATTCAGGGACCATCTGTTCCCCAACTGCACTACAAGCAGCTCGTTTATATACCTATTGTAAAGGCTTTAGAACTGTGATTCAGCTTAAATAGCTGGCAAAAAAAAATGTATTTATATAGATTTATATTAATGCACTATTGATTTGTATAAATATGCATTCCTCTCAAGACCCTGCTTCAAAAAAAAATCAGGAGTGGTGGTAGAATGCAGTCATAAAGCTTACTTCCTGTAAAACCCTGGTATATACTATTTGTTCATTTTAATATTCACGGGGGGGGGGGGGGGGGGGGGGGTGTTGTTTGGTTTTTTTGAGGTTTTTTTAGTATTTTTAAGGACCAAAAATTGCTCAGTGTGGAACCTTAGATGTATTTTCTGACAGACAAACTGTAAACTGGGGGCAAGAATTTAATTTAATTGGAAACTCAGCAATTCTAAAACGACGTGTTAATAAAACTGCCATCCCTCTGTCCCCAGTATATTTATTAAGAGAGAATGATATATCTCATTTGCTTCATTTTGGCAAGTGTACACAGAACAGACGGTGAGTTTAAGACCCAAACAGATGCACTCAAGCTGTCCAACCTTGCCAGAACTTGGCATGCTGGGGAACATAGTTCACACACTCCACTGCTCCTACCAAGCTGGATCCAAAATCAGGACATAGCAGGAAAGGATATGCTCAGCTCAGTCTACAGGTCCTTCATCTGTAGCTACTGGAACAGGGAGCATAATGCAGAAACAAAGCATCTGTTTCTGGTAATTTATACTTCCTATCTTACACCTGTTCAGCTCTCATGTTCATTAATCCAACTTCCCTCCCCGTATCCATCAGGCAGCCACAATCCTAAAACGTTAGACTGAAGTAGTGAAGTACTATATATAAGCTGAAGTACTCAAGAGTTCTTTTGTCCATGCATCTTGAAAATCATCAGTAATTGTTGTTCTTTTTCTAGTTTTCACCATGTTCTTATAAGGAGCACAACAATGGCAGAATTACATAAATAATTACGCAGCTGCGGAAAGGCTATAAACTCACATACTCCTAAATTAGTAAGACCTGCTTCTATAGATGAAAAACAATCATAGCTAATCAAACTTCCAGTTAGTTATGCTAACATAGGTTATTGACTTCACTAAAATGAGTAACAAATGTTCTCTAATTCTACTTCACGTAACTGTATTACTAGCAAATACACATACCTGTGAATGGGTGGTACTGTGATCAACATGGGATTCACCACAGCCAACGTATGTACACCTTTTCTGTTGAGCAAGATATGAAGAAGTATACAGAATTAAAAAGTGGTGTCAAACAGGTTTACAGAATAGGAATATACTTCCAGTCCTTTTAAAATTCACTCAAATTTCAAACTTGCAGAGCCTTACACAAACCAAGAGACATGCACAATAAGTGTTAAAATAAATATCACCTAAAGCAAGTAAGAATGCTGCAAGATTTAACTCAACTCCTCTCACTGGTGGGCAGTGTCAGATATTTAATGTGTTTGGAATATAATTTTTTGGCCATTTTGATATATTTGTTCAGATTAAGGTCAACATGTATTTTTTACAATTCATGATTTGGTAGAGATTGTTACAGAAAATATGAAGTTTGCCCAGTGTCTAAAATAGTGAACTGCAACAGCCTCGACATGACACCTTTATACAAAAATGCCTGTATGCCCCTATCTGCCGTGCCTATTTATCAGAGTATTACTTCACAATTAATTAGATTTTCATCTTTAAATAAGAGTTTCCAGCACTATATGGTTAAGTACTTACTACATCCTAGTTATAACATGCAAAATAATTGTTGATTTTAATTGTGCTAATTGCAAAACATATCTGGCTGAGTTGAGCGTGGAATCTTGCAGCTGCCAATCTTCAAGCGATTTTCATTAATTCCTCATTTGCATGAGTCAAGACAATCACGTAAGAGGGTACAGAATGTTATCTGTATAACTCTAGGCACGTTAATTTATACAATCAAATAGCAGCTGAACACAGTCAATTTTCTATATTAAATAATCACAGATATTGGTTAAGTTACAGATAGTTAACATGCTGGGATCTCACCATGTTTTTCTACTGAAAAAGGTGAAGGCAAGATGCCAATTCATCCAAGAGGAAATATATCACAGCATGACACTAAGTGTCCTACTGCAATTAGAAAATTCTCCTATGGAAATGTTGGTATGAAATTAAGTTTTTCAGTAACAGTTTAAGAGCTCTAAGTGAGAAATAAAAAACATGTTTTAAGCTTCACAGCATTTCCCCACCTGCCAGGTTGATGCATCCCTGAACATCTCTTCCTACTCCCAAGAGGGTTTTTATATGCAATTAAATTTCAAGCCATCTAACAAAAAGACATTAAACACTATTTCTTTCCCCCTTGGTTTCTATCTCTTATTGATTGAAGGAGCAAAATAATCTGATGTCTTAACTGTTACCATAATCCACTTAAAAGGAAACTAATGAAGTATATTTTTAAAAATACTCAAACATACACCTAAAGTTTGGCATCTCAGCTTAGATATCTTCCTGACAGGACTTAGACAAATGTTGCCAAGAAATGAAGTCAAGCCTATAGAGGAAAATTTCAATCTCTGGAAACAGCTGTATGCCTGAAGAACTCATGAGACATTTTAAAAACTAAATTAGCTACATACTTCCCTGTTGGTATCATAGATCAATCAGAATCAACATTTTCAGAGCTTTTTGTTTTGAATACACTGAAAACTATGTCTTTTGTAGACAGCAAGAAGAGTAAGGCAAAAGCATATTTAAGAAAGAACAATATACAGGGTGAAGACTGTACAAAATTCATACAAAGTTTGAAGAATGTTTATACATGCTTCTACAAGTTTCAAAATGAGTTTTTTCTTTGTTTTGTTCAAGAATAAAAAAGTCAGAGTACGTATTTTTACACTGTAAAAAGTCAGCATTTACTGCTAGATGTTATTACTACAAAAGCTAAGAGAGGCTTATAAAGAGTAACTTAATTAATTCAGGAATAATATATTATTTTTCAGATCTATAGACCTGGGGAAAAGAAAAAAAAAAAAAATCTTAAAGAGCTAAAAAATATCATAACTGAAGAAGAAACCTTAATATGCTACTTTCTTACCCCCAAAATTTTATTTTGAACACAGTATTCTTAAATTACAAGGAATATGTACCTGATAAAAGGTAAATAATTTAAAAAATGGAGAACTGCACAAGAGGTTTTGCTTTGAAATAACTTAAAGAAACTAATTTAAAGAACTTCATTATAATTGTTTCTTCAAAAAAATACTACCAACTTTATCTACAGGTTACTAGAAAAGGACCCTTCTATGGAACAACAGAACAACTTACCTCTAAGCACGCCCAAAGGTTGGGTCCTCTGACTTTACAGTCCTGACAAGTGCCCTATTAAAGTTAAACACACAAGCAAAGTATTATTTCATTTACTTTCACCAGTAAACCACAACTTTGAGACAAAATGAGAAAAAATACTGTGAAGCTCAGTATCAACTGAATAATCTTAAGACAGAAAAAAGGATGTGTTGATAACCAACACAATTTTTATTTTGCTTCAAATAATCTTAAGATCAACACATTTTTCTAGTAAAACCTTGAATCTCTGACTTTTCATCTTAAACCAAAAATTGTTCTTCTAAATAAAGCATAAATATATCTCATATCACATTATTATAAAAAAACCCTCAAAATTGGTCTTTCCTATCAATTTAACATAAAAAGAAATAAAAGTGATAGAATTTGTAATAACTGCATATTCCTATTTGCAAACAGTCAACGCTACCTGTAAAGGTTTACAAAAAAACATGCAACACTAGAGAAATGCTATGCCCCTCAGCAGCAAATTAACTGTTACACTGTTCAGATAAAGAAATTTAGCACCATGGACAGAAAAGGTTTGGCTTTTCATCACCTCCCAGCTGCTATAATGGATTACAAGATCTTTTGTTCCATTCATTAATACTAGCTGGAAACCAAGAGTTCAGGTAGGGGCATTTTCTCAAACTGTGGCTCCTCCATCAAAAAGTGAACCGTTATCCAAGAAAAACTTATGCATAAATTTCTTTGTTACAGTTTGTACTTGAAGTCAAGTCAGTTATACTGTATTACATTAACATTCCAAATAACTAACTGCTAAAATGGCAGTGTCTGAAAATAAAGTTCAGCTTGGTGTTATGCTAACTCTTTTAACCAATATTTCAACTAATATTTCCATTAAAACATCACTTGCTTTGGAAAACATTGCTGGGAAAGGTACTCTTTAAGTGTTAAGTACTGAAAAATAGTTTTTCAGTTTTATCAAGTCCATAATTCTTCCCGTACTTTGTTTAAACCTTACTATTCCAGTACAGAAGATTTTACCCATGCTTAACACTTAAATGCATCTTACAACTAATAATACATGACAAGATATGTAGCTAAAATAAGTGACTAGAGTTAACTGTGATAGGAAGAAAGTAAGCTGCTAAAACTCACATGAGATTTCTGTATCAATTCCTCTTTTGTTATCTCACCAACTGATTCCAAGTGTGGGCAATTGCTGCCGGGCGATGACATTTCAGAAGCTGTATTTTCTGAGATCCTGTAGCTGGAATTTTCAAGGTCAGGGAATCACTTGTCAACAGAAGTAAGAATGAGTGAAATCCAATTCTTTACAGTAAGCATCAATATTAGATATCTAATATGCAACATATACATAACTTTTAAAAGAATGTGCCTTTTTAATTTAAGTTAGTATAAATAACTTTATTAACAGTAAGAGAATCCAATAGTCCAAATTAAACACAGCTGACTTCTAAAATGAAATCCTCTGACTTTTAGGGAATAAACTAACAGAATCCTGAGTGGAGCAGAGCTAGTTTGGATTAATTATTTAACTTCCTGGCCTCTATCATGGCACCCCAACGATATAAAAATCACAGTTTTCAAGCCTACCCAGAACTGATGGTGGCTTTGACTGTATATTCTGGAAAGGGATCTTATGCAACACTGCTGAAGTGTGCTGAAGCTGTGAAGGCTAAAATGCAAGAGCACATGACTTGCTTGTCAAAGGAGAAGGAAACTTTATCTTGGTTTTATTTATTTACGAAGATACATTCTAGATTCAAGCATATTACATATCAAAAGCAAACTGAAACTTGTAACTCACATGTAGTACTGAACACTCAGTGAGCTTTTCTCTTGTTTAAGTTCTCTCTGTCCATCCAAGATCTCTGATGCAGACACAGAAACCTATCAGAAATAAAGAATGCTAAATACAATCACTTTGTCATTGTTACTTTGATGGCTGCACAGAAAGCTATGAGGTTTTACAGAAAGAAAATTAAAAAATGAACCCAGTAATGTTCTTTTTATATAAATAGTCCAATTGGCTCATGCAGATAAGAACCATTCAAGAACTTTTTTCCAGTTTTGTCACTCAAACAATTACTATCGATGCCTCAATCTCTCTAAAGCCCAAGAAATCTTAAGCTTTCTTTGCTCAATTATTACCTGTCCAATATAGTATTCCTTAATCAAAACTTGCAACTAAACTTCCATTCTAATTCAGTGATGCACACTCCTTGATCTGTTTGCAGCCTTTAGCACTGTTATCAACATCTCTTTCCACTTCGCCTGTTTGCTTGGGCAGCTTTAGGTCTGTTTTTTCTGCTATATGACCAATCACTCCTTTGAGAATTAAATAACCTAGAGCTTTGACGGCGTGGGGGAAAACAAACCTTGCCTAGTAGGCATCTCAGACACACTTCCTAGTAAACTTTCAGTTTGTTATCTTTGACTTGGTCTTTACATCCATTGCCTTGCAATAAGATTCCTTTGCATCAAGAGTCATTTCAGTTCCCTTTGATTATCAAAGGGGTTTTTTGTATGTGTGTATGTGTATAAACAGTCTATATTATTCCTACAAATATTCCTATACAACTAATACTATTAAAGTATTGTATATTATTTGTATAGGAGTAATATATAATATTTTATAGAATTTATTATATACATGGATGTATATACCTGCATATATATCTAAATATATTTTATTTATATATAAGCAATTATTTATATAGAAATAATACACAGAATATTTATTATATATATATAACATGCATACATATACTCAAGTGTGTGTGTACCTTTCAGTCTTTTTGAATGTTATGTTAACAGCTGTTCAATAAAATATTCAAGAACTTATCTCATAAGACTGGAAATACTACAGTAAATTCATAATTCAGGATTTTTCAAGATGAGGTCTAAATTCTCTTCCTGGACCAACGGCATGACATTTAAAAAGCATTTGCCTCAAATATAAGCTGCAGCTGGAGAAGTATTTCCTCAATTCACTGTCTATTTGTAATCTATGTGCAATATTGCTGAAAGACACTTCAAATATGAAAATGATAGTTTTTCAGGTCAAACCTCCTGAACTTCAGTCATATTAGCAATTCTGCTTTGAACTGTAAAGTTCCTTTTCAGAACAGAAATGGAAACACGAGTGTATGTTTCATCTTGCACATTTTGCAAGGTCTGTTAAAACATTAAAAATTGACAAGTGAGTTTCAAATAAAGCCCTGACTACCTTAAAAAAATTCAGTGTAAATTAATGCTGATTTAATGCAAATGCTTTAGAAAGACTGGTATAATGGATTAGTAAAGCTTTAGGCTTAATTTTTTTACGGAAGAAGCATTCCGAATGCATTCTTCCAAGTAATACAAAGAAATGAATGAAGTGGAGACTTCACCTCATGCTACCAGATTTGTATTTAATAGCTACTTTTCACACCTGGAACCACCCAAATCCAAACCTGCAGTCCTGAACAAACCCAAACCCAGGAGTTCTGCTCACGCCAGGTTCTGTTTCTTGGTATAGTCTGCATCTCCTCATAATAATCATCAGAAAGACCAAAGCATGTTGAAACTCGTGTCCCTATGGATGTGGTTCCTACTCCTATCCATATGGAGAACATCCCTTTTAGAAGTCTAGTTAATGTTATAGATTCTTTATGTGTTGTTATATGGGCAGAACTGAATGTTCTTTCTTTCACCTTTTGTTAACAAAATTGTTACACACCTCCTTCCATCCTGTAGCAACCGTGCTAACTCACTGTACTGCCATAACCTTGGTAGCTTAATATACCTAGCTGCAGTAACACATTTTGTAAAATTTTATGTTAAAGTCTAAAACTGTAAAATTAATTTCAAAACCATGATTCATCCTTCATCTCCAAGTCCTAGCAAGCCCAGGGTAGCCCCTCCCTCGCTCACTGCCCTTCCTCCATTTCATCACTTCTACTCTATCCAAAAAGATTGCTTGTCTTCCTCTACTGGCGCATCTCAGTATCACATCTGCTTTTCCACAAGCTTCTGCATTGCGTTGACCTCATCCAAAAGTCACTTCTTCACATTTTCAGTAACAAAAAAATCAAAAATAATTTAAAAAAAATCTAGTTTTGTATTTTCTCTTCCATTCCATTTTATACTCCTGTTCTGAAGCTGGAGTATTTCTCCACTTCATGCCCCCCGTGATATGTAATAGTTTGTACTGGGAAGGTACCTAGCTATCTCATATGAACAGCTCTACTTGGTCAGATGAAACATCCATTTAGCCCAGTATCCCATTTCCACCACTGACCAAAAGAAGACGACTTACCACAGAAGAATAAAAATATGACAAGAATATATATATTCTTGTAATATTTTCTTCCCTGAATCCTTTCCACCTCTGGGCCTTCCTGAACCAAAGTTTATATATTAGAAAGACAGAGAAAGGCTCTGGAAAGGAGCTATAGCAGTAATTTCAGCCTTCCTCAGGTTGAAGAGCTCTAAAAAAATTGTTATCAAGACAGGAATTCTTAGACAGCAATAGTGTCCAGCAGTAACAAGACTATTTCTGTCTGTTTCATGGACCCTTCAGAAGTATTCCATGGTCTCACAGGAACCTTAGAAAAGTCACAAGCTGAAAACCATGGACCTACATATACAGGATACAAGAAGCATCTTTGTTGCACTATGAGGTTAAGAATGAAGTAAGGCTTAACTGGGAATAGAACTCAAGTTTTCACACTAACTGTTCATGATCATATTCACGCAATAAGCTTCTCATCAAATGCTTCCCCTATGTTTGGGAGAGAACTTTGCAGTCTCTCCCTTGTTCTCCCTAGCTCTCTCCATTGTTTCCACTTGAAAGGTTTGTTTCAGCCCACCTATCTCAATGCATCATACTACATAATTCAACTAATTGAATCATTTAATGTTCAAAAGAAGGACTTATTAACACATTTTTGCTTAGTGCATGCATACCAAGTCATACTCCAAAGAAAAAAAAAAAAAGCCTGTAACACTTATCTTGAACTCCAGCCTTTTTTTTTTGTTCCTGTTTATCCTTTGCATTCACTAAGAAAAAAAAACATTTGCTCACGTGAGCCATCAGAGAAATGTGAACCCTAATTTAAAGCATCGTGACCAGCAACCTGTTTATTATTCAGAAGAATTCCATGGCATCACAGACTTGTGGGGTGCCTACCATAGAAGAACTATAACACACACAGAAAAATCCCATCAAACACTAAGAGAATTAAACTGATCTTGAAAATTATTTTAGGCTCATGCAGGGAGCCTAATATTTCCTAAAGAAACATAACAGATTTTAAACTCTCTCAAAAATTTTTTTGAATTAATGTTAATGTTTTCATCTGCCTAGTTATAGTAGTTAACACTTCAACAGATGTTGAAATAAACAAATACATATCTTTATTCCATTGATGTCCCTAAACATGCAGCCATTTTATCAGAGCATTTTACAGCAAAAGCTCTTATTTGCACTCACAGTTACTTTACTAGTGATGCACAGGATCAATCACATTTAAAATTTATTTTCATTTTATGGCAACAAAATAAGAGCGACACAGGGGTGCAATTTTGTATCTGAACGTTTAATTACTTAGAATACTAAAGATATCTGGAACTTCAGTAATTAGTTGTCATATAGATAATCTTCACACTTCAGAAAAAACCCACCAGCATTCACTCCAAACTATACATGCCCATTGAACCTACAGCCTTAGACATACCTATTCAGATTTTTAAGATGTAAATTTTTTAATCAGTTTTCTAAAGAACTGTGTTGCTCTTTAAATACTTTACTGGATTCTTTGACAATTATTACAGAAATTGCTTCAGTATAACAATGTACATGAATAATATGGTTACCAAACCTGAGAATAGTCTTCTTAGGTCAAGAAATAGGGAATATTAATCTTAATTTCACACCCTAAATTCCTTTATATTCCGTTAATCAGTAGGTAGTTTTGATTTTTATCTCCCACCCCTCCCTAATTCTACCTTTTTTTAATCTATCCACTCTAAACATGAGTATCCCGTTTTCTTGGAAAAAATGACAACACCAGTACTAACTCTGGTAGAAAACTTACTTTATGTATTTAGAATAAAACCTGGTATTTTCCCAGTAAATGACAAAAGCATACTCAGTAAGTTGATGAACAATGCCTGGTCCTTCTCTTCAGGAACCAAGAATTATCCATCCAAGCAAGACACAATTTTTTAAGTCACTTTCATTAGATTTTTTTTCTGTCATGAAGTATTATTTCCAAAGAGAAAGGACATTAAAAAAACTCGCTTGAGTTGAGGGTATACCCTCTTACAGGGTTCGCCATTTTTCATTTATATTGCTTTTAAAGTGTACAGACTGCCCATTAATTTCTTTCTTCCACCACTTTAAATCCTAACTCTGAAACCCATTAGCTGACCTTTATGTTTCTTAAGAGGATTTTCCTAACTCGGGCTTTGCCTGCGCACAGGAGAAGTCTGCGGTGGTTTTCCACTAGGTGCTACACCAGACTTTTTTCTCCACTCTATTTCATCGCACACGGGGATCTAAGCGTGTAGATACCTCAGGGAACGAACACAGTAATTTATAGGTAAGTTACTGTCTTGAGGAATCGCATCGTATCTACAACACCGTCGCCGCATGGCTTCAACTTTAGAAGGTATTTGCGGAGGTCGATTCAATGTTCTTTGGCCGCTTCCAGCGGGCGGGCGGGCGGGCAGGCAGGCAGGCGTACCTACCCCGCCTGTCGACCGCTCCGCACGGCGACACGCTGAGCCGGAGCAGGCGGCCCCGGCACCGCCGGCCCGTCGCCCCGCAGCCCCGCTCAGCGGCCCGCCGAGGGAGGCAGGCCGCGCACCGCCCCCGGCCCCCGCCCAGCCCTCCGGGAGCGCGGCGCCCCGGCCGCCGAGACGGCTCCCGCCGGCGGCGGCCATCACCGTGCCGACACGCCCAGCGGGCCGAGCCACCGCGGACTTTGAGACCGGCCGGAGACACGGCGCGCCGCGCTCCTGTCCGCCCTCACGGACGCCTGAGCCAACCCGCCTCCCCCGCCGCCGGCGGGACTCTCCCCCTCTTACCGAAGCAGCCGAGAGGATGTACCGTGCGCGGAGCCCGGAACTAAGCCGGGCCGTGGCGAGCCCCGCGGCTTACACCGATGGCGAAGCCCAGCCTCCGGGGACAGCGGCCCTGGCGGGCGGGCAGCGGTCCCCCGCCCGGGACACCGCAGTGCAGAAGGCCGCCGTGGCACGCGCCCAGGCCGCGGCTCCGCCGGTACCTCTTCACACAGACAGACGCCCACCGGCCGCAGCTGCGGCAATACGGGACGCGCCCCGCACAAAGATGGCCGCGCGGAGCGTCTCCGCCGCTCACGTGAGCGCTGCCCCGCACAAAGATGGCGACGCCAGGCTCTCACCCCACCTTGCCCGGTCGTCCGCAGAAGAAGGCTGCCCTGTGTAAAGATGGCCGACGCGGACTCCTAATGGAGCGGGTCACCCTCACGTGGCAGCGACAGGGGCTGCCTCCCGGCCGACCTCAGCCGCTTCTCACTGGCCCGGAAGCAGATCCCCCGCCGGTCTCCTGGCAGCTGCCGGTGCGGGAAGGGAGCCGCCCGCGAGGGGCCGTGGCTGCTGCCCGTGGCGCCTGCCCCGGCCCTCGGCAGGTAACCGAGGGCGGCAACCGCAGGGCCGCCGCGCAGCGGGACCCGGCCCGGGCTTAGGGAGAGGTGCGGCTGCGGGGACGGGGGCTGAGGGGCGCGCGGAGCCGGCACCCCGGCTCTGACCGTCGCCCGCCCGAGGCGCAGCAAGGCTCGGGTACTCCCGACCGCGCTGCTGGGGCTGTCCTGCCTGGGGAGGGCTCGGCAGGGCCGGAGGGAGGTGGTGTCCGCCCCCACGGGGGCCGGCTACGGGGGCGGGGTTCGCTGTCCCTCCGAAGCCGGCCGGGCCCCGCTCCGTGTCCCGCGGCGGGGAGAGGCTCCTGCCCTGAGGAAGAGCCTCCGGCGCAGCATAGCTTGCCTGTGGCCGGAGACGTCGGCGGAGGGAAAATAGCCGGTGGTTAAAGCTGACCGGTCCCTCGGCGTGTGGGCCCGCCCTTTTCTTTCACCTCACTCCGTGCCGCGGTTGCGGTCGTGGATGTCATGCGACAGGGGCTTCTCCTTGTGCTTCTCCTTGTGCATCAGGGAGTGAGGGGGATGTGCCTTTTAATGGGGGAGATTACGTCAGGCTATAGTGTTTATTCCTCATCATGTGTCTGCAAAGAAATCGAAGCTCTGAATGAGAGAAACTTTTTCTGGCTGCTCTCAAATCTTTTGACTCTTTTAGCTGGCAAATATGTTCTTCCAACAGCAGTGATCTTAGAAACAGCGTTGTTCCCATGTATGATTTGGAGGATATAAGAAGTGAACTGCCAGCCAATAAAAGCGGACGGAGTCCTCTGTAGATCCTGTTATGCATATACAGGTCTCTGCACAGAGCAGTTGGAATGAATGAGGCCTAAGCTGAGCCAGCAGATTTGCTGTCTTCTCGTTAAGCACAAATCTTAACTCTACTCAGAAACATCAGTCAAACAAGTCATGTACCTGTTACATAACAGATTCGAGCCTGTAGAAGAGCGCTGTCCTGGACATCTATTGCATAATTTAGTATGTATCCTTCATTTGACAGAGTATTCCAGAGACCATCTGTGACTGTTTTCGAGATAGTTCCACTTAATGAGGTTATGGGAGAGAAGTAGCCATGTCAGAAGAAGCTGTTATTGAGGCACGATTTTCTCTGAAGACGGTAGCTTTACGGGTATTTCATCTTCCCCTTTCTTGGTATTATTCTCTTAACCAGGTAATATATACGTTATCTGAATATTGTCACTTTTGATATATGTTTAGAAGTTTAATTGCAATTTTGTACTCCCTATTCTGAGCTCAATATGAATTAGATTTGTACAGAATACCTTGATTTTTTAGTTTATTTAGAACACTGAACTAAAATAAGTGGGTTTTTTTGTCTTTTTCCGCTAATAATTGCTTAGCGCTTCATCATACATCTGACTGAAGAGATTGCTTTATTTACAATGTCTATATGTCTTCGTTTTGCAACAGCACAATGATTCTCATCAACTCAAATATCAAAATCCTCAAGTTGCTGATTTTTTGTAGGTATTTAAATACTAAACATAACTGTCATTAAATTTTGAGTGTAGTATTGAGTGTGGTCTGAAATAATTTCTAGGTTAATCTGGTGAGTGGTACTGGCAATCTGAATGATAATTAATTAATGCAAATAAAAAAATCTGTTGTACTAGTTTTCCAGTCACTTCTGTTTGATTAACTAAGTGGCACATGACTAAAACAAGGTAGTGATTCTTTAAAAACAGGCTGTTTTTTAAACTCGTTCGGTTCTTTTTGCTGGTTTTGTTTGTGTGTTTTGATTATGGAAAGATTTTCAAAGAAAATCTTAAGGCTCTATTAATCACAGTATTTCCTTTTATATATGGCCCTGGAGTGATTTATTTTTATTTTCTTTCATTGATATTATAGGCTAGTTTTCACTATATAAATAGCATGGATAGCAGTCACTCAAATCTGGGCAAAGAGTACATTATGATCTTAGTTTTTAGGTTGACAAAAGCTGGACGTATTGTCAAGCTGATGCTCCTCGTCTGCAGGGAATCGTAAGATTTGTCCCTAGAGCACCTTCAAGTCAAAGACAGGGAGGAGGAGCTGTAATTGTGTCATAGAGATTCAGAGAAGATAGGTGCTAGTTGCCTGTAACTACATATCTGATAAATGATAGAGTGAAATAAGTTAGAGTTACTTGAGAAAATATTAAGGCTTCCGTTGTATCCCTCAGAGAATAAATTTCTTGAAGAGTGAGCCATATTCTGGTGCCATAATACACGGGAGGAAAAAAAAAAGGTTTCTAGTTGGCTGTGCAAAATATGGCCCAGTAGTTTTTTCCATTCTGTGTATGCTGAATCATTGACAAGGATAACTAAAAGAAAAAATTGTTTATAATTAGGAATGCCAATAATATTTTTTAAAAAATAGATATTAGCAGGCCCTAATAAAGTTCTGCTTTTAAAACCCATGTCTTTAATATGGCTGTATTTTATTTTTATTGAATTAGATGCTTGTAAGCAAAAGCTATGTAATTTTTCATATTTGCATGTAAATGCTTTTCAAGCTTTTACTGCATATAAAACCAGAATGAGATATTCTCAGTCTTAGCTGCATCTGATTATTTTCACTTTTTTTCCCTGTGTTTACAATACTTGAAAATTCTCACTGCAAGATCACTGATTTCTTTTTTACATTGCAGCATATTCATATCCTTTTTAAATACCGTCTGCAACTCCATTATGTGCAACTATTAACTTTGCCCTCCTTAGAGGTTTTCATTTCACTGTTAATTTATTAATGATCATGCTTGTAGGCACAGACATATTTTAAAAAATCCACTTACAGTTCTTTGAAACTTTAGTTCTAGCATTTAAGTCTGTGAGCTTCAAGGTTTTAATCTCAGTTATTTGGTTATTAACTCTTCTCTGTTAAATACAGTAGTCTTTTAAGTATGTGTTTGTGCTGTGTTTCAGGAATTTCCTTTTCCTTGCAGAGTACAGTGCTAGGTTTTCGGTCTTGGTCAAGATACAGTACCACTGAGGACAGGGTTCTCAAGTCAAAGGTGTTTGACTTGTTGATTGCAAACTCAATGCAGAGCAAAGCTTTCAATGCTTCTTTAACTTACACAACTCTGATAGTATTAACCAATTGCACAGCAACCAGGGAGTGCTAGAGTGCAGTGGTACTCTGTGGGGCCAGCTCTCTCTCGTATGAGGAAACATGTTACAGAAACCCCATATTAGCCCCAAGGACTGCAGATCTGGTTTTCTCCCAGCAGTCTGTTTCTCAAGCAGCACAGGTTTCCTAAAGATTTTGCAAATACGGACTCTAGTTTCCAGTTAAATGGTTCTTTTCTTCCTTGTATATCTTGTCACTTTGAATTTTATAAACTTTGTTAATGGCTTTTAATTCCAGTTGCTTGTATATATGGTTCTTATTTGCTAATTTAAACTTTTGTGAACCTATGACTGATCTATATCCAAAATAAAACGTAACAAAAAAAAATCCCCAACCTGGTTTATTTAGAGAAATATGTTTAAATACATGTTCTTTCCAAATTGAAACATCATGCAAATGCTATCTTTTGGATCCTCCACTCTTTTACAGTGCAAGAAAATAGTCTAGTTGTGAAGGGTGAGTTTCTTCTCAGTATTTTTTTGCTGTTAGAGAATTAATTGAAGCCCTGCCTTGTCCTGGCGTTAAAAAGAAATAATAATAATAAAAAAAGTAGTTTGTCTGAAAGTAATTTACTTAGATCCCCATAGTTCGTGGATTTGCAATATACCTTATAGTCTTGGTGCTGCAATATGTGTCTCAGTGCAGCCACTCACTTTGTCGCACCAGCCTCTTTGTAAATTCTTTCACCTACTGGCCATTGCAAATTTTGAAAAGCAGTTAGTCTATGTCCTTACTCAGAGCTGGTTGTTTCTCAGGCTATGTGAGAGGAGCATCTCTTATCTCCCTCAGGCAAGCTATAGCCTAGGTTGAACGCACCAAAAGGAGGGTAGGAGGAAAGGTGGGATTAAAGGAGTGTATATTTCCAATGAAGTCACACTCCTTTATTTTCAGGTAAAGCTTTCCCCTGGGTTAAAGAGGCTGTTCGCGGTAACAGCAGTGAGTGCAATATCTGTTATTTTTCTGGCCCATCATTTTAAAAGAAAACGTGGAAAGAAAAACAAGAAAGTGCCACCATGGGAACCAAGTCATCTAGTATTAGAGTGTACCAAAGCAGCTGCATCAGAAAAAGGTACGTGAAGGAACCTCCAAGGGGTTTTTTTTTTTGTCGTCTTGGAGGGGAAGAAAAGGGGTGTGAGGGGATGGGTGTGCGTAACTGTGTGTAGTAGTAAAACAAACTATTTTCCTTTAATGCCGAGTAGGTTTGAATTGTTAAAGTAGAAATTGTGCAAATTAGGAACAAAATTACGGTGTTTTATAAGTAAGCTGGTCTTGTTCTCAAAGCTGAAGTTTTAGTCATGAATTTGGATTAAAACTCTTTTATCAATAATATATTAACAATGGGGTTTGCAGTTCTTGTGGATATATCTCAATACTGAGAAAAGCAGATTTAAATTTTTATAGGATCGGAAAACAATTGCGCTCAAGTGCATGGTTTTTGTTATGGATATTGACTGTTCTAATTTGTAGTTTCTCATATAGAACTGAAAATAAAAGAATAATTGTTGTTTCCTTCTAAACTGGATTTTATTTAAAAGAGTAAATGCAATTCTTGATAGATCTTCCTAACAAAAGAGACACTGATTTTAAAGCTGCTGCAAACTCAAAACATTGTATCTGTTAGGTTCTAGTTGTTCCAGCAGTCGGCAAAACTTGACTCTTTCTCTGAGCTCTGCCAAGGAAAAAGGATCTCAGCCTTGTATCTATGCAAATGGAGGACTTTTCAGTAAATACTCCGGTTCAGTTCAGAGTCTGGCATCGGTAAGTTAAAGTGTTTCAAGGCTCTTGAATGTCTGTTAACTTGCACTGCATATGCACCTAATGGTTTCATGGAGCTGAAACAGGTGTCCTGAACAAGCTGCACAGATGGCTAGAGATGCTGAGAAGGCCATTGTACTTACCGATCTAGAAACTATTTTTATTATGTAGTAACTTGGATGCAATGTACTCTGACAGGAATGTCGTTTTAAGAATACTCTGTATAACAATACTTCAACATTTGTTTATTTTTTTTTTTTAAGGTTCAGAGTGCCACCTCTTGTCACAGTTGTGCTTGTGCCAATTCTAATTCCTGGGATAAAGCAGATGAAGATGATATTAAGCTTGTCAATATTCCAGTGACCACACCTGAAAATTTATATTTGATGGGTAAGTTATAATAAGAATATTCAGCATATACCAACAATGAATGTAAATAATTTCTTGGTTTTGTGGCAAAGTGACACACAATATTATTGTGGTGTTCTTTCACAGTGTCCTGTGGACATGTGTCTAAAAACATTTCCATAAAATAATGAAATCTTACTTGATCTAGAGTTAGTTTTTTAAAATACATATTTTTTAATTCCTATATTTGTAGTAGTAAGCTATAGAATTATTTTAAAAAGTAAATAGGAAAAAATACACTGAACATTGTTGCTTTAATCATATTGTGACCTTCTTTATTTTATTAAAAAGGCAGATTTATTTTTTTTTAGACTGGGAATTGCTATTGTTTTAAAAGCTTACATCTCTACTGTAATCATGCTTATTAGCTACATAGTTTCCTGGGACTCTAAAATATGAATACGTATGGAAGCTGTGTATTTGATGGAATGGTGGTATTCCTGATCTCCCCTAGGTATGGAACTTTTTGAAGAAGCACTGCGTCGATGGGAGCAGGCACTAACTTTCCGTAACAGGCAAGTTGAAGATGAAGCAAGTTGTGGTTCCATTAAGCTGGGAGCAGGCGATGCTATTGCAGAAGAAAGTGTAGAAGTGAGTATATTCAATCTATAATCTACTGTTGCTGCCCTGACTATTCATTGCGTTTTGTTACCTGAATCTTTTCAACTTCTAATTCAGTTACCAAAACTGAGAATGAATTCAAATTTCCAATTTAGTGACATTGCATTTAAAGGACATCTAACTTTGTTCCTTTTGACTTTTTTTGATTGGTCATTTGGAGGAGGGTGGAGGAGAGGGAATTAGGTTTTTTGGGTTTGTTTTTTTTTTGCAATTGCCGTTGTATCAATGTTTGCTTCTGGATGGTATTATCAAGCTACCAAGCATACTAGTTCTCTGCACAAAATCTCTTGGGTCATCCCTTTCTTTCATGACTATGTGAGAGGATATCTGCTTAGCAAAAATATAGGTCTTGGGAAAGATGATGAATTTATGAATATTCACAAATAATGTACTCAAACTTTATTTTTATCCCTTTGTTCTTATGAACTAAATGATAAAAATATTTTGAAATAAACATACACCTATATGGCTTTCATTATTTCTAGTGCAGGAAACACCACAGATAATTTTAAAAATTAGATTTTATTATAGTAAATATGTGTATGTTTAGAAAAGTGTGTATATTTTGGATGTTGAAGTATTCATCTGACAGTGCCCTTGTGTGGTTTGTAGGAAATTAATGTGGCACAGTGAGCTCTTTGAAGGCTTAATATTCTTAGATTTTACAAAGGAATCTTACAGACCGTAAACAAATAGAAAATCTTCTAATATCTTTCTTCTTGCAGGATATCATTAGTGCTGAATTCATTCATAAGCTTGAATCCCTTCTCCAAAGAGCTTATCGTCTTCAGGAGGAGTTTGAGGCCACACTTGGGGCCTCTGATCCTGCTTCTCTAGCTAATGATATTGGTGAGTACTCCTATTTTACATTTTTTTATTGCTTATAATAATGACTCTTGCGGGGGGAAGTCACTTAAATATCAACTGAGCAGAATTATATTTATCAATAAATAAGCAGAAAAAAATTCAGGTTCTTTACATTAATATGTAATGTTTGATGTAGTGCTTGTATTTTAGATAAGAATGGACTGAGAGGAAATTTTTTTCCTTGTGGCTTGTCAGTATACTTCAGAATTTTCATAATACTTCTCTGCTTTCTAAAGTTTATGTTAACTTGGGTATTTAAATATTTATGCAGTAAGAATATTTGACCCTTTTTATGGCATGGGTGTATTAGAGTGTTTCAAAAGAAGTTTTATATGTCTTTTGAACTGTCAAATTGTGTATGCATGTACTGGGGTTTTTTTGCCTGCCATAATAAAAATTTTTACAAAAAACCAAAACCAAACCAGTAAGACTTAGCCTGAAACAGATATCCATTACCAAAGCTCTTATCACTGGTGATTGAAATTTATCACACTTATGAGTGACTAAAACCAGGGTGTTATAATGGCAAATATAAGAGTAGTTGCTGCCAGACATGTTGATTAAATACAGATAGTTTGATTGTTTTTATTTAAATAATTGGTTTAAGATATTCTTAAAGACTGATACTATTACGCTTTTTCATAATTCAAGATCAAACATCTGATCTCAAATAACTGTCACATTTTAAAGGCAGAACATGTTCTGGGATTAGTTTAATCTATAGTCTTGTTTGTTAGGCTTAAGCTTGACTGGCACGAGGTGGCAGTACTCTCATCTCTTAGCCCTTGTGCTATCCAACAACTACGAAATACTGCTCTGAGTAAGGTGGGAATTAAATTTAGGTCAGAGCTGGCTTTCTGACATATGTGCGTACACCTGTTAATGTAATTCTTAAAGCAGAAAAACGTTTGGATGTTTTATTTTGATGACTGAAACCATAAGCCCTAAATAAAGTTGCAGTGTATATCCATTATTAAATTAGAAGTTTATTTGTAATTTCTATCTTCAGGCAAAATTAATAAAATGGTATTCAAAGGACTCAGTGTGATGTTCAGTGTGTTTAGTTATTGTTTTGCGTGGTTACCCTGGAAGTATTTTAAAATGATATTTTATTTTTTAGATGTGGTAACTTGATTCTTGTTTACCAAGAATGTTCTGAGAATTGAATTCCTTTCGAATGTCCTTTGTAGAAATAATTTGTGATCTCTTGAGTAGATGTCTGTTACTTTATTATGAATTTTATTTGTGCTGGCCCAGATGAGTGAGAAAACAAGTAATGAAGTAGTTTAGTGAGTAGTGTTTTCACTGTTCAGGATTTGAGGTTTTTTCATCATTATCTTGAATTTGTGAATATAAACAGAACATCATCTCGAACACTGTGTCTCTTGGAAGATTTAATATAGAGGATGGTTCTATTCAATATTTGATATAAAAACATTTAATCACTCAAAATTTCTTAGACAATTTACTTTCCTGTAGGCTATGACACTGAGTGCAGTGTATGAATGTTTGAAGTAGGATGTTTTTGAGTAACATTTTTTGGGAACTTTCGTGGGGAGAGACAAAAACTATGTTTGGGAGAATCCTAGAGGCTCTCTTACAGGTTTATTTTTCCCCTTTTTTTTTTTTAATTTGAAAGAGAAGGAAAGCTGCTGTCGACAAACTTTCCTTTACTACCCCAGAATGTACATGTTAACATTTAACACTTATTTTGTTTCACTTCTGTTCAAAGCTTTGTATTACTCTTTTAGGAAGTATGCTACTATAAACATTGATCACTTTTTTCCTTTTTGTGTGTGTGTGCGTGTGCATGTGCATATATTAAGAACAACAGGAATGGAAGGGTTCAAGAACAACAACAATAAACAAGTCCAAGAAAATAATGAAATCCCAGTGGCCACAAGAAATATAGTACAGCATTCTTTACACTACTAAGAATAAGAATAATATCCTACTCAAAAAAAAAAAAAAAAAAAAGACAGTTCTGAACAGAAACAGAAATGAAGGTGCCTCTGCTCTGTGTTTGAAGTGAATCAGGAATGTGTATACATCTTTGAGACTGATAGGAATGTATATCATTTGTGGCAGAAGAGGCACCTTCTGCTAAATCAGGATCAGTAGTCCTGGATGATTTATACCCAAAACTTCTTAAAGAAGCTAGATAAAGAAAGCACCCTAATCCATATTTTACTATTCACTAATCTTGGAAAGTGAAAAGTGTTCCAAATGATTGGGAACTTGCCAATTCAGTTTCAAATCTTAAAAAACAAACAAAGAAACAGCCCCAGAACTCCAACACCCAAATTAAGCGTCATGCCAGGGAAATAATAGAGTCACTAATTTGCAGTTCTGTTACCACAGACAACATAATGAAAGGTGTAATTAGTGCCAGTTGATACGGTTTCATGGTAGCTAGTTTTTCTTGGCCTGTAGGTTTTTGAGAGATCTGCAGTTTGGGGGATAATAATTAGCTCGCTGACATGAACATTTGTTTATACTTCTGTCCACTGTTAAGGGAAAGGTTTGCTTTCTAGGGAAGATGTTTGGTCAAATGCTGTAATTTTATCAATTATGTAGATGATGATAAAATCATTTGTAGAGCTCGAAGTTGATAAAAAATTATCATTTAGGGCATTAAAAGCATTGAATTAATGAAGAATTAATGAAAAGGGAAGGTTAGTAATACTGATCTGAATTATCTGTTTAAATGGTTACAGTCTAACAAATTACATTTGAATCCAGGCAAGTATGGATTGTACATATAGATGGGAGATTTTAAAAGAAAAATAATAAAGAAACACTCCTGGCATGCAATAGGAAAATTATGCATCACAGTCAGTGTAAGTTCCCAGCACAGTGCTGTAGAAAAAAGACCATTGCTAATCTCTGGCTATGTGGAAAGGACAGCATCAGCATAGAGGCAGAGATATGATCTTGGCTTTGTATGGTTTTAGAATACTGTGTCCAGTTCTGTTGTTCATATTTCAGAAGATATGGAAATACTAGACAGCTCAAAACAAGCCATAAAAATGATCCAGTTTTGGAAAAACAAGCTAATATGTGGCTTAAGTTGCATATGTCCAGCTCCCTAATGAAGAAAATACTGAGAGGTGACTTACTTGTTCTGAATAGCTACTTACACATGGAAAAGGTATGTGGTGCTGGGGGGTTTGTAGACCTTGTTGTCAAAGTCATAACCAGATCCAGTTTCTGGTTGTTCAAGTGAAACAAGTTAAGTTCTGAAGTAAGTTGCCTCTGAAGCATGTTGAGGGTATTTCAGTGTTTTAGACAAAGAATTTTTTTTTTTAATGGTGTTTTGAGGGATGTTTTTATTTGTCTTTGAGAGGAAGGGATGGACTTGGGGGTAAATGGTCATTGTGGTCTTTCTGGCATTTAAGTGTTTCCCCTTCCTACTGCTATTTTTATTTATTTCACGGGCCTTGGAGTGAACAAGAGAAAGCCTTTATTGTCCTTAATAGGTTCATAACACTTGCAGCTTGTCGTTAGAATGCTTATAACCAGATCTTATGCTTCAGGGTTTCAACTGTTGACCCACAACGGTAATCAGAAAATGTTTTGCTTTGTTTTTTCTCTGATACACATCATGGTTAGATACAGTTTGTGGATTTTTTTCTTCCATTTTCTCCATCTGAAGCACTTGTGATTAGCCACAGCTGGAGACAGAGCTCTGACAGTTGGACAAATGTTATCAAAAGACTTGCTACATAAATATCTGACTAGCACTTCTTATTCAGAAACCCTGGGTTACAATGAGCTCCAAATTTGGTCAGGAAGGAAACTTACAAAGGTAAAAACTTCCATCAGTTTCTGGTTTTCAGCTTTCTCTGTAAAATCTTCTGTCAAATTTCTGGGGCTCGTGAAACCACTGGCTCCCCTACTTGTCTACTAGTCACAGGTGTTGCTCCTTCCCAAAACCTTTAAATGTTGTTCTTCCCAGGTCATCATTTGTCTCTACCTAATCAAATTAAGATCTTAGTGCTGCCATTGATCAATCATACCACAGACTTGCTTTTCATTTTGTGATCCCACTTACTAGTTGAAGTTGGTTGGCATGATAAACAATTTGCCAACCAGCTTTGAGAAACAGTCTTCTGCAGGAGACTATGGTAACATGCTACATGGGAGAGTCAGGAATTAGTTACCTGGGACCCTGCTGGAATACAATAGCTTGTCACTACAACTACTGTCTTTCATGATGTGGCCTGAAGTGCTTCTCTTCTGTCTGCTATGACAGGTAAAAGGTGACTTGTCAGAGCAGGCAATCATCGCTTGAAGTGGTTGCATGCTGTAGTCTAATTGCCTTTTGTTTGATTCTTGTTGTGTAAATTAGCATCTCCAAATGCTTTTTTTTTTTTTCCTAGTTATATGTAAATGATGTATTTTCTCTTACAGATATTTCTAAATATTCAACTTTTAGCAGTGCAGAAGATACAGGTATAAATAAATACCTTTTTTCCCTGTGGGTAGAATTCTATTAATAGTAATAATAATAATAAAAATAATTGCAAATAATCATTTTCAACTGTAAGCTATTGTTGAGTTATAAACAATGAATACAGTCCTGGAAAAGACTTGCATTTTAAATAGAAGAAATAATGGAACACAATTATGTTCGTTGTTGTTGCATTCTTCACTGGACTTTCAGAATTATCATATAAACCAGCAAGCTAAAATAGGATTTCCATAGCAGAAACATTTCTGGACATGAAATTAAAACAAATATGTAGGGCTAAACTGCTGTTGTTTTTATGCTGATCCTCTTAGGACTGTGAAACAACATGGGAAGCCTAGAAACAGGCTTTCCTGAGGCAGGCGTAAGCTGCACTGAATCAGGAAGGAGGCAATTGGCAGAAAACTGTGAAACAAAATATTCCTCTTGTTATTTCTGAGTGGTGAATGTGAGGGGGTAGAGGGTTAAAAGCTTCCAATACTTTCTGTAGTCTGTCCTTGAAGAAAGTTCTCTTTTTTTTCTTTTTTTCTTTTTTCTTTTTTCTTTTTTTTTTTTTTTTTTTATTTTAGATCTTTTCTAGCAGACTGAAATGTTAGTCGAGCTAACTTGGGAGGAATGCAAAGAGTTAGGAGAGAAACAATAGCTTTACTTACAAGCAGAATTGCAGGTCAGAGGGGAAAATTCTCAAATTGTAGGGCTCCTTGTCAGTACTGAATTCCTAATACTTCGTATTATTATTTTGATTTCCACTGTAAAAAGGAAAGTTGGCACTCAAACTAATGGTGACTTGTGTACACTGGCCCCTAAACTTTTTAATAATAACAACATTAAAACCTATGCATTGATTACACTTTTATTTTTAAAATATTTACTTTTTATTTCATATTAATTATACAGTTTAAAACAAATGAATTGTTTGAGCTATTGCACCAGAAGATCTCTCACAAAGGTCTGTGTTGTTGGATGGTTTTGTTGGAAAGTTTGTCTGTTTCTTTTTTTAATTTTCTTCTCACACTCAAAGATATGCCTGGCATTTTGGAGGGAATGAGCACAGCCTTTAACCTAGTGACAAAACGCTTTGGAGAACATATTTACATATTAGAAACCTTTTGTCTAGCTGCTCTTAAAACAAACAAAAAAATCTTCGTATAATCAATGAAGCTGTTGAAAGCTCATTTTTATGTATTTTATTAACACAGACTTATATAATGTTTTACTGTCCATGGATGAATACCTAGGGCCTGTATTTTCCTTCCTATGTTAATGGAAATGTTAATGGAAAAAATTAGTTTGGGAGTATTTTTTATTTGCTTATACACAAGAAATGTTTCTAATTCTCAGGCTCCAATGAAGACATGAGCAATTTGTTATAATTCACTTAGGTGTGCTCTAGTGGTACATACTATAAAATAATTTCAAAGTAGCATAACTTTTTATGATAGCTTGAAAACTTTTGCTTGCTTTGTGTTCCTTGAAGATAAATTTACATTAAATGATCTCTTAATTTCTTGGAGAAAGACAGAACCTTTTTCTAGTGGCTGAAACAGAATTGAAATTGAAACAAAAGAAAACAACAGCTTTTTCTTTTTTAAGTGTGGAAATATATTCATCCTAAGAAATGCTCTTACAAAGGAAAGAAAACAATATTACCAAGTCTGAGGAAAAGCCCAGAAAAGTTATTCCAATCCTAGTTTAAGAAAATTAATGCATATTTTGAACAGAATTTAGCTTATTACAGTTTGTGGAAGTTCAGTAACTGCTGAAGCTGACTGCGTTTTACTGTGAGGTCTCTTTGCATTGCAACTTATTGCTGCAACTCCTTGTTTCTGACTCACAATAGATACTCAAAAGGCAGATGTTTGAATTGGATAGTATGTCTTCTGCTATCAATAATATTTAAGACTTTCCTTTAAAGACATATTTGTCCAATATTAATAACGCTTTCTTTATAAATCGCCTTCAGCAAAATTCTTTACCAGAAAGCACCTAAGCATAGAATGTTGAATAGTAGAGTAAGATTGGTAGTTAAAAGTTCATCTTAAAACTGTAAACAAAAATATTTCTGCAAATGTTGTGTCTATGAAAAGATTATAATGCTTGGCTTTCTCAGCGATACTCTGAATTTTGGCAATACTATGCTAAAAGTGCAATATAGCTTTGCATGGACCTGCAGTGAAGTTACTGGTACTGAAAAAGATTAGTATTTGATAACCTGGAGTGTATGTTTGCGTTTATCTTAAAAGCTGAAGCTTAGATGCCATTTCATTGCATAGTAAAACAGATTAGCTGAAGTCTTTTCAGCAGTGGCTCAAGATAATCTATTTTACTGTACACTGAACTAGTGTTGGAGAACTCAAGGTCATTCACTGTATGTTAGCTGGGGGGTGATACGGATAGAAATTTCTGAAAACACTTCCAATAAGATCAGAAAGAGCGTCTGTTTCTGATTTTTGAGGACCCTTGTTACCATTTGCCCAACAGCTTTGCTCTTAGATCCAGCCATGCAGGCTATTTATACACCTTCTTGCTTTTCCTTAAATGGCATCTCTGAAACCTGTCGTCTTTCTGTCCACACCAAAGGTCTTGTTTAAGCCCTTGTCTCTCTCACTTCTTGACTCCTGCCGTGTTCTCATGTCTTGCCTTGTCCATTTAAAACTTGCTTCTCTCACATGGACTTAACTCTTGTTTATAAAAATGACCTCTGCTCATTTTTCTGACCAGATTATTTCTTTCCCTTAAGCTGTCTCTCTCCCTCAGGAGCTTCTCTTCAAATGAAATACAAACTATTCCTCCTTTTAGCTCTAAAGGCTGCTTATAATTGAGCAACAATCCACCTACCTGATTTAATTTCCCCAACGTCGTTCACTTAGCTGTTCCTGTGCTTCCCTGCTCAGCCCTCCTAATACAAAATCCGTCTGCTATTTCTCAACTGTTTCTGCTCATTCCTTACAACATGTGAGCAGCTGCAATTGTCTCTTTCCCCAGATCTCTTTTTAGCGTGAGCTTCCTGATTCCACATAGTTACCTGGGAAAACTCTGATTACTTTATTCCTCTTTTTCCTTTCTTCTCTGCCCATCAATTTTAAATCCCTGATAAAAAGGGGGAAATACAGTGAAGCTGTTCCAGTTCCTTACATAAACTGCTGTGCAAATGTTCCTTGCTCATGCAGTTAGTGCCCCACAATACTACTCAAGTAGGACTAGTTAATGCATGCTGTATTATCTGTGTGTTTATCACTTACCCCACAACAGTGAACACGCATGACTAACACTACTTTAAAGGCATATTTTTGGAGTGTTCCTTTTGCATCTTTTTTTGTTGGCCGTTCTAGTGCTTAGTTTTAGTCAATAGCTTCTCCATTTTTTTTTTAAACCTTTTAAAAAAAGTACACATATTTACCTTCCTTTTGTGTAAAGAAAAGTGATCATTTTCCCCACACATCAGGGCTTGATTTAATAACCACTTGCCTTCATTCTGAACACTTTTGAAAAGTGGTGTATGGGATAAGTGGAAACAGCCTTCCAAAGGCAGAAACTTGCTTCCCACCCCCCACCCCCCCCCCCCCAGCATGTTCTTGTGGTATATTCTTAACAAGTTATCATTTACAAATTCTTTTTCTTGCTAAAAAGGATGTATATACACTTAACTTCTATGTGTTTATATACATTGTGAGTATAAATGTTCCAGAGGCAGGAAAAACCATACCAGACAGATGGCAAGTAGTGAGGGCGGGATAAGTGTTTATTTTTCTGGCTGGAGTATCGCAGTGTGAGGTTATATAAACTGATGATCAAGAACATGTTTTGGCCCATAGGGCTAATTCCTGTTTTAGAACTTCTACTAAAACAATTTATTCTCGCATTAAAGTCTATTTTTAAGAGAGGCTTGTCTGAAACATTCTTGGGCAAAATGAAGGAAGGAGAGCCAGAATGGGGTGGGGGAGATATAGACAGTGATAGTTCAGAGTTTGAAAAGACTTCAAAGGTAATCAGGTCTCTTAGCTTGGTAGCTTAACCTTGAAAGTGCAGAAACAACATTTTGAGCTTTTCTGGTTGCTTTTGAGCACAATATCAAAATGGATTATTGACAGAATTGTGTAAAATCAGCAAATGTAGTTCTCTGCACTATAGTTCCTTTATTAATTCAATAGTTCAGTTAGGACTAAAATAGATAAACTTCTGTCTGCAACTTATTTTCAAGGGCTTAAAATGAAAATATTGTGTCTGTGTGCACATGTGCAAAAGCTAACAACTTTTCTTAACTGATGTGTCTGCTATATTTAAATCTTGCTGCTGTTTAAGTCAAAGGCTCTGACCCATCAGCTTGGCATAAATGGTTGTAGCGTATCCACATAGCCCAGTCTTCAACGATCTCTGTTTACTGGGCTTGTTATTTAGCACTAGCCATACCCCATCGCTACAGCATTACACATTTATTTACCAGGCATATAATTTATGGGGTTTTAAAATTGTTTACCCTATAGCTGGGAGGATCAAGTAGCTTGTGTAAGCATTTCATTCCTAAAGTCCTTTTTATATCTTAGAATTTTCTTAAACTTTTGTTTCGGCTTGAAATGTTTCAAAGTTGAACCTATATGTGGGAGTTAATCTATTTTTGTGGAAAGTTATAGCAGAAGGTTCTGTGAACAATAACAACAGAGGGAGTAAAATTTATTATTTATGCATCATTTTTCTCTCATGTTTGTATTTATGCAGTAAATTACTAAAACCGTTACCAAAAATTAACTGGGTTTGAGATGTGTTTTATTTCCCTTTTGATGGCTCAAGCTAAACTATTTTTTTTTAAATAAATTACTATCAGTTCTCTAATTCTTTGTGGGATATCTGGTCTGTGCACTATGTCCCACCTTACCTAATAATCCGGTTTGTAGCAAAGTGCTGTAGTGTAGCTGATTCAAGAGCACGTGTCGATCACACCAGGCTTTATTCTCTCTACTGCTATTTAAAGCTGTCCTTGTTCTACATGCAGATATGCTGCACGTATTTAAAGGTAAACATATACATATTTCCAGATAGCCTAAATTATGTACATTTTTTATTATTCAAGCTTTGCTTTATTTTACTTCAATTTACCACAGATAACTAATGTATTGACTATATAGCAGCTTTAACTACATCTGTTTGAGTAGCTGCTAATCAGTGTAAAGATATCTTCCAGGGTCAGGTTGCACTAATCATTACTTACGTTATAATTCAAGTATTAATATGTTGTTACTAATGCATTTAGCAACCTTATAGTGTAATTAATTTGTTTTTTAATTTAAGTTTGGTAACTGGTGTTATTTAGTAAACTAAAGGTCCAGAGGAAGAACTCTTCAGTCAGTACAACTTTTTAAGGATTCTTATCTCATTCTTTCCTACTCTTGGGGGCAAGTGGAATGCAAGCAGGCCCTAATCAGTAGGGCACTTAAGATATTCTTTAAGTCATATTGTTTAAAGTTAAGCATGTGTCTTGCTAATTTAGGTTCTTAAACTGTATGCTGTGTGCAGCTGGGTTTGCAGAAGCCAGTCGCATTCCCAAGCAGTTTCACTGGAGTCTGCAGAATTCTGTAAGACAGTTCTGCTCTGAAATTCAAGTGAAGGCTAGGATTATTATGCTGTCCCTGCAGAATTTGCGTGTGTCAAATACGCTAGAGTCTCCGTTCTGAATACAGGATCCAAATGCTAGTGCAAATCAAATATATATATTTGCATCTTTTTATGTTTATTTCACTGAGGATCACCAGTTATATAGTTGGTTCTGTCTTTCTATCTTTCTATTAATTCCAGGGATAGACAGGTATCAATTTTTTTTTTCCTGATATTGTCTTCATACATGTAAGTGGAATTACCAACTGGCAGATGGTATATTTTTCTTTTAATGGAAGAACAAATGAATACTTGGGTTCCTTTTGTCAGTCTGTCTCACTTGCTCTGAAACATCAACATCCCTGAAGCATAATATACTGGCTAAAGAAAAACCTTTCCAGCAATCTGCTGTTTAAAATCTTACTTTGAAGAGAACATGTTGGGTGGTCCCATACCCTTGTGCTGTATCCAGCAAAATAGTGTATATGCTAGCATACTAAATTGTTTACTCGTTCCTTTTTTTATATAACAAATTAGGAAACTTTATAAAGCAACAAGTTTCAGGAGCTGAGCAACAGTTGCTGGTTATTCTTGTCCTTTTTCATCACTGCATGTGCTGCTATCTGCTCTTCTATGAAGAGATGCATGGTGGGAAAGCCAAGAAGGTGGCAGTGAACTGCCTTGGAGAGAAGCAAGGGATGCTGCTAGTAATGCTCTTGTGTAAACATTTTGCTTTACGTACCCACTGATTTCAATAGATTTACACAGGTGTAGTAGAACTGAGGCCAAAGGGATAAGTTCACTTACTTTTGAGACTCCTCTCTCAAGTCTGGTGAGAAGACTTTTCTACCTAACCTGCTTATGGAGGCCTCTGGTGTAGGAAAGGTATTAAAGGAGCTAATTCTAGATGTGTAAGCCTCAAAGTTAACCTTGTACTTCCTTCTCCTGTAAATATGACATTGCATTTTGAATCTGCTCTGTATCACAATGAGTTAATGTACTATCACACTGAATGTGGTTGAACAGACCATTCCATTGTCACTAGAAAGTGTCTGTGCAAAAATAGCGGTAGGTTGCACTTGTTTTTAGGATATGAAGAACTAAGAAAAGGCAGTGACGTTCAAATCTGATGACTAAGGTATCTGGCAATCTTCACAGTGCTGTGCTATAAATCCCCAGTGGACAGCCTACATTTTAAAATAAGCAGCACTGGAATTCAAACTAGACTTTGCTGTGGACAAAATAGATGTGATGCTTTCTGAACTACAGAATGGAGTACCCCTGTGAAGAGGAAACAGTGACAACTTTGTGTTGCACATCAATTGAAATAAACTCTGTCCAGAATAGACAGATGAGCAAACTTGATTGCCAGATCTTCTCTCGGAAATCAAATACAAGTACAGAAACTGTTATCTAAACTATGAGACTCGAAAACAGGAGGGTGGTCAGAAATCAAATTCTTCTGTAAAGGATAGGGATTTAAACCTTAAAATCAGGGAAGATCCACTGATTTTTAGCTTCAGTGTAAAGAAAAGAAATTGCAGACAATTGTAACCCTGTGGAAATGTAGAACCTTATAATGTGCAGTTATAAATAAGTTTACATTTTCAAAGAAATAAAAATCTGTATGATAGGGAGAGACCTAACAGTGACACATAGTTTACACAGGATATAAATCTCAAATCTGTTTCAGGATCATATGTCTATGTCAAGCAGAGAGTCAGAGCAGTAAACCAGAGAAGTGAACATATGCATACATTTATTTTGTGTTTACTAAGCTGATTTCTCAGCTGTCAGCACATATGATGTGTTAGTTCAGGTTATAAAATACACATTAGATGCTGCTTTAGTTTTCTTAAAATTCAGATTTCAGCAGTCTAGCACCACGTGTGTTTACTTTGCCTCTTCCTTGAGATTTGAATTGCAGAGTTCCTCATGGTGAGGTCTTTCTATTTTGAGATTTTGGTTTTATGATAAAGCATTTCACAGTGACTCAGGGACAGCGTTCACGGGTCACATTCTCTATAACAAAATGATATTTCTAGCCTTTTGATAATTTCTTTGCTTAAAAAAAATTGCAACTATCAGAAAATATTCCAATTCAGTTATCAAACGTATGGAAGAGTTGTTTAGCAGACAGCTTAAATCTTGAAAGAATCATTTAATTTATCTCCATTCCAAAATATCAGAGCTACATAACATATCCTAATATTCTTGAGTTATTTAATGACGAACTATTCTATAAGCATCATGGGAGAAGCATCACGATCGCTAGCCCTTGTTCTTGTGGGGGACTTCAACCTGCCGGATGTCTGCTGGAAATACAATACAGCAGAGAGGAAACAGTCCTCCTAAGGTTCCTGGAGCGTGTGGCAGATAACTTCCTGACACAGCTGGTGAGTGAGCCAACGAGGGAAGGTGCCCCGCTGGACCTCTTGTTCACCAACAGAGAAGGACTTGTGAGCCATGTGATGGTTGGAGGCTGTCTTGGGCAGAGTGATCACGAAATGATAGAGTTTTTGATACGTGGAGAAGCGGCGAGGGGGGTCAACAAAACTGCCACCTTAGACTTCCGGAGGGCGGACTTCGGCCTGTTTGGGAGACTGGTCAAGAGAGTCCCCTGGGAGGCAGCCCTTATGGGCAAAGGGGTCCAGGAAGGCTGGGCTTTCTTTAAGGAGGAAGTCCTAAAGGCACAAGAGTGGGCTGTCCCCAGGTGCCAAAAGATGAGCCGGCGGGGAAGAAGACTGGCCTGGCTGAATAGAGAGCTCTGGCTCGAACTCAGGAAAAAGAGGAGAATCTATGACCTCTGGAAGAAGGGGCAGGCAACTCAGGAGGACTACAAAGGTGTAGCAAGGCTGTGCAGGGAGAAAATTAGAAGGGCCAAAGCTGAGCTAGAGCTCAATCTGGCTGCTGCTGTAAAAGACAACAAAAAACACTTCTTCAAATACATTAGCAGCAAAAGGAGAGCTAAGGAGAATCTCCAGCCCCTAGTAGACGGGGGAGGGAACACAGTGACCAAGGATGAGGAAAAGGCTGAGGTACTTAATGCCTTCTTTGCCTCAGTCTTTAATAGCAGGGCCAATTGTTCTCTGGGTACCCAGCCCCTGGAGTTGGAAGATAGGGACGGGGACCAGAATGGAGCCCCCATAATCCAGGGGGAAATGCTTAGTGACCTGCTGCACCACTTAGACACACACAAGTCTATGGGGCCTGATGAGATCCACCCGAGAGTGCTGAAGGAACTGGCAGATGGGCTCACCAAGCCCCTTTCCATCATTTACCATCAGTCCTGGCTAACTGGGGAGGTCCCTGCTGACTGGAGATTAGCTAATGTGACGCCCATCTTCAAGAAGGGCCGGAAGGAGGACCCGGGGAACTACAGGCCTGTCAGCCTGACCTCGGTACCGGGGAAGCTGATGGAGCAGATCATCCTGAGTGCTATCACACAGCATGTAGAGAATAACCAGGGGATCAGGCCCAGCCAGCATGGGTTCAGGAAAGGCAGGTCCTGCTTGACCAACCTGATCTCCTTCTACAGCAAGGTGACCTGCCTAGTGGATGAAGGAAAGGCTGTGGATGTTGTCTATCTAGACTTCAGTAAAGCCTTTGACACAGTTTCCCACAGCATTCTCCTGGAGAAACTGGCTGCTCATGGCTTGGACGGGTGTACTCTTCACTGGGTAAAGAACTGGCTGGATGGCCGGGCCCAAAGAGTGGTGGTGAATGGAGTTTACTCCAGTTGGCGGCCGGTCACAAGCGGTGCTCCCCAGGGCTCGGTGTTGGGGCCAGTTCTGTTTAATATCTTTATCAATGATCTGGATGAAGGGATCGAGTGCACCCTCAGTAAGTTTGCAGATGACACCAAGTTGTGTGGGAATGTTGATCTGCTTGAGGGGAGGAAGGCTCTGCAGAGGGACCTGGACAGGCTGGATTGATGGGCTGAGGTCAATTGTATGAGGTTTAACAAGGCTAAGTGCCGGGTCCTGCACTTGGGCCACAGCAACCCCATGCAACGCTACAGGCTTGGGGAAGAGTGGCTGGAAAGCTGCCTGGCAGAAAAGGACCTGGGGGTGTTGGTTGACAGCCACCTGAATATGAGCCAGCAGTGTGCCCAGGTGGCCAAGAAAGCCAATGGCATCCTGGCTTGTATCAAAAATAGTGTGGCCAGCAGGAGTAGGGAAGTGATCGTGCCCCTGTACTCAGCACTGGTGAGGCCACACCTCGAATGCTGTTTTCAGTTTTGGGCCCCTCACCACAAGAGAGACATTGAGGTGCTGGAGCGTGTCCAGAGAAGGGCAACGAAGCTGGTGAAGGGTCTGGAGCACAAGTCTGATGAGGAGCGGCTGAGGGAGCTGGGGTTGTTTAGCCTGGAGAAAAGGAGGCTGAGGGGAGACCTTATTGCTCTCTACAACTACCTGAAAGGAGGTTGTAGCCAGGTGGGGGTCGGTCTCTTCTCCCAGGTAACAAGTGATAGGACAAGAGGAAATGGCCTCAAGTTGTGCCAGCGGAGGTTTAGACTGGATATTAGGAAATTTTACTTCACTGAAAGGGTTGCCAAGCATTGGAACAGGCTGCCCAGGGAAGTGGTTGAGTCACCATCCCTGGAGGTATTTAAAAGACGTTTGGATGAGGTGCTTAGGGACATGATATAGTGGTGATCTTGGTAGTGTTAGGTTTACGGTTGGACTCGATCTTAAAGGTCTTTTCCAACCTATACGATTCTGTGATTCTGTACCTTTGTCTATGGATTACAGGAAATAAATTATACTTAAATTCCTTTCTTAGGTATATTTGATTTTTACTTGGTGAGACTAAAATAATTACTTATGCACAAGTATTTTGTGCTGTCTTTACGTTTGCTAGATGAGAGCATTCAAGGTGCTTGATTATACTGCTTTAGAATATGAGAGCAGTAGCCATGTTGTTTCATTTTCTACATCATTAAACATGTGGTGCTCAGCAGATAATATAACTTTATGGACAAAGTCAGTATCTTGAAGGTCTTGAATAACCAAATTATTATAAACATCCCAGAAACTGCTATTATTTTTTTCCAAAGTATGTGAAAAATATCTTGAAGATTATAAGGTTATTTTAGGCAAGTTGCATCTTTTTCCAGATGATAAATATTGCAAATCAGTACATCTCAGTTTTCAGGTGGATTTTATTGCTTATGCTTTATTGCAATCAGCTAGACTCCTTTTGTCTTAAGAATAATATCAAAGTAATAAATACAGAACACAGTCTGAATGAAGAACATCTTGTGTTTTGCATAATGATAATTAGGTGAGCATCCAGTGTCTTGGAAAATGGGCCTTTTTATACCTGTGTGAGAGTATTGTAGTGGAAGGCTTTTATGTGGACCATGAGGATTATAGCTGTACTTGGAAACAATTATGAAAGCTCTGTTGAGTCAGCTTTTACTGAGGAAGTAAGATTTGGCCTTCTGTTTGTACAAAACCAGAAGATTATTTTCTGCATGAAAACTACTAAGGTATTTGTTAAGGATGTAATTTGAAGGCTCAGCAGTTAGCTGAGCCAAAGCTTACCTTGAAAAAGGTCTGTGAGTACTAGGAGGCAGGTGAAATTGCAAATACTAAGTACTTGGTGCTGTCCCATACTCCGTTTTCCCCAGTTGTTCCTTTCTGTTAGACCACTGCTTTGGTTGCTGAGTTCCTAGCCAAATACTGGTGAGCAGAAGCTGTGTGTTCACAACAGGGGCCTACTGGAGGTGTGAGCACATGCTGACAGCCCGGCTGGATGATCATACAGCACTGGAGTGTCTTTTTGTGGGTTTGGTGGGGGTGGGAGGAGTGTTGTTTTGGTTTTTTTAAAGGAATCTGTCACTTCAGTTTGCATCAGAGTGGTCCCAACAAAGAACCATGAGAGGTTTAACTCGTGATACATGCTGACATACTGGTAGAGTACAAGATTTGGTTAGATATTTGTAAAAGACCCTGACCTGAAATATATTTTTATGCGGAAGTCAATAACAGCTTTGTTTATATACAGTGAGGTGAGATGCCTCCAGCACTTTCTTGAACCCAGATCTTTGTGTTACTGGAGAATGTAAACACATAATTTAACAATAACTGTTAAATCCAGAATGGTCTGTGTGGGCACCCTGCTCTGTTCTTGGCTTGCCTTTTTTAACCTGTTGCTATACGACGCAGTCATCAGAAGGTGCCATCTGAAGGTTGGGATTGTTTTCTTTTTATAAATACGACATAAAATAAAATTCACTGCTTTCTAGGTGCATCCTGTAAGACTTCATGTAATTCGTTAGTAGCTACTTGGTAGGACTGATTATTTTTTAATGAATATTCAGTCAACACTTGCAGAGTTAGGACTATTTATAAACATAAATAAAGCTGCTTTTGGACACTTCAGCAACAGTGCTGACAAACACACTATGCCGCTTGTGACTAGCTAGAAGACTGTGACACATTCTCTTGAAACTGAATTATGTAGTAATTCATGCTTCTGTGCTCTCTCAACTTGATTATTGTAATTCCTTTGCCTAGGCATGAAGCCACACATCTAAGGAGCCTGACTAGCACACAACACAGTGGCTGACTGCATGGTAGCCTGGCAGAATACTGGGACCCTGCTGCTCTTGGGGTACCCTGACTTTTCATAAGTGAATTCCTTTGCAAGGTTTTCTCCTCTTCGGAGTCTGTCAGCTCTCTCCTTTCTCATCCTGCTTTCCTGCTTGTGATGTAGAACTGCACTGATGTTCCACTGAAGGGGGAGGGCTGGGGAGAATAGGGAACCATGGCTTCAACGGTGGCACTGAGAACTAAATTCCTTAACTCCCAGCGAGTTCTTTGCCAGTGGGTAACTGCTTTCCTTTTTTAACTGCTGCACGTAAGCGCCAAGCTCACTTGCGAACTCATGCCGTGTTTCACTCAGTGTTTGGAGGGGAGATAACATATAAACAGTTTTCAGTATTTTAAAACATTATGTGGAGGCGAATACTTCCCAATTGAATGCTAAAAAGTTAATTTGTGTGCAGTTCCATCTCTAAGGTCAGATTTTGCTCTGAGAGGGTTTAGAGGGTTAGTTTTGTGGTCTGTGTTACCACATGAACCTACCAGAGCAAAGACAAATAAATATTCTAGATTAGTACTCTGTGAATAGATGTGGAAGTAGCTTTGTTCTGGTTGGGTTTTTTTAGCCTGCTTAGTTTCAAATAGATAGTTGTTTGCAAAATCTTATAAATCTAGGATTAATTTCACGAGCTTTAGCAATACTCCATATTCTTAGCATGTTTTAATACTCTTAATCTAACTTTAGAACCACGTATGCATTTTAAGGCACTACAACCAAGAGTCTTTATGGCAATTACTGTTGTCAGTATCATGTCTGAAACTCTACTTCGTCCTCTTTACAAATATAAATGAACCCAAAATAACTCCCTGGCTTCTCAAATAAGTAAAGTATCTTTGAAGCTCACATACTTGCTAGTATTCCTTTCCTGAAGGTATTAGACTACATATGAACTAGGGATGACTGTATGAGCAGTTGCAGTCGCTGGTGGGTGGGTTACTCTTGCAGCTGTTCATTCCAGGAGTCTCATTGTGCTGCTGTCTCTTTTTTTATTCATGTTCTTGTGTCTAAGAATGTTCTCCTGGTACTTGCATGGTATGTACTCCAGCTGTAACTTAATTTTCACCCTAACGTTTTCATAATAGTGTGCTCTCTGCACAGCGTGGGTATTGATAAGCAGCTGCTTGGCTAGGGGTATTTTAGGGTATTAGGGTGGTGGTGGCCAGAAAGTCAGAAATAGCTGACAAGGCTGTTTTGTGTTCGTTGAGGAGGCTGTGCTTTGTATGCACATATCACTTGCCAAAGGTATTATTTCACTCAGCATTACCAACCTTTTTTTAATCAATTTTTTTGTCATAACATGCAAATTTTGTGCCTTTTTTTGTAGTAGTGAGAATTTTCTTTGAGTGGAAACTTAGATATTCCATATTCAACTAGCACGTTAAAAACATACTGTCTAGGTGACAGTTTTAGACCCATATTAGAAAACTTAGTATTATGACTTCTTCAGCAAATATAGATGTATTCAAAATCGTATTATCTCTAGAGCTTCATGTAATCTATAGCAGGCTGGATGCAAACTCTACTGAAGAACCTCTGATTCTGTGGTATTCTGAGCTGGAAACTCTGTAGTTCCTTCATTTACATCAATTTTTTTTTTTTAATTGTATGCAGAATAAATTTTAGTCAAATAGCATTATTCCTGTTTATATGTAATCAATCACATAGCCCAGTGTTAAATACTTCAGTGTCAGTTTGGGGATATGTTGTTGTCATTGAGCTATAAACTCACATATACCAGCAACACCACAGTAATTATCAGACAATATCCAAAGGCTTTGAGGCTTCAGACCATGGTATAGTTGGGACTTCCTTATGAGGGTAGTGGAGAGGTTCTTGGATTGTGAATAAGTTGATATATGAGACTACTTGACAGCTGCACTTCGTGTACATAAGAGTTGGGTCCTTACCTTCACATCTTCATTAAAGCCATCAGTAAGATCTTTATGAGAATGGCCCACGCTTTACTCTCATAGGAGTTTGTCATTTGCATTGCTACTTATGAATATAGCTGTTTATTTCTCCTGAAATAAGTGTTGCATGTTGCCTACAGACTGGGAGGATCAGGAAAATAATATTTCTTTGGATTGCACTTGAACCAGGTGCTAGAGGGCTTTTCTAACTGTGAGATGTAGAAACTTTTGTTTTAATTGCAAATTTATTATGGAAAGCCACTTAGCCAAAAGGAGATGTTCAGTGGAAAAATCTGCAACCAGGCTATACATCCCTGTACTACCCTATGTTTAACAGTATTATTGTAGTTTCAGCAACTGCTTATGTGAAAAAGTGATATTAGAAAAGCATTTAATGTAATATTAGAGGGGGATTAATGCAAATTATGAGCTAGAAATAAGAAGGAAACATCATGTTACCCGTCTGCTCTTACCAGACCTCAAGCAAATGCTTTACAAACCACAGTTTGGTTTTCTGTTCCAGTTCTTCAAATTCCAGTATGTGATTGTTTCTCAACCAACTTGGATGCTGCTGTACTTTTCCTCTTGGTTTTAAGAGGCCAGAAAAAAGAACAAACTATTAAGAATGATCTGAAAAAATCAGACACTTTTATATGAATATTGGTGAAGTTGTGATTACAAGTTGGAATTTGCCTACTCAATCTAGTAAAATCTTTGTCAAAACTTTTAATAATTTTTTCCCTCAGTGAATAGTCTCAAAGACAGATATTTATTGTTATGTGCAATTCTTGAGCTGTCGTTCCAAGTCCGTAACTAATAAAACCATAACAACCAACGAAATAATAGTTAAGTTATGTGGATTTGTAGCATTTCAATTGATGAGTAAATCATTCCAGTATATTGGCATTTGGCCACTTTGCTATGTAATAGTGTTTTTTATGAAGTATTACCGTAGCAACAGATCTGGATGACATTGGGTAGCTGGTTGCTGCTGACTATTGGAAATAAAACAGACTTTCAGCAACACATGTGTAATGTCTGAAGGTAAAGTAACCCAAAATAAATGCCTCTGCTCTACTGAGAATGTAGTATGGGGCACATCAAGCCAAAGTCTGACTTATGAATTTAATCCTTCTGTGAAAGTGTTTCTGTACGGTGAAAACAAAACCATGTATGCTAGTAATATGTGCAACAGCTGAAATCCGAGAATAAAATAAATGAAAACTGAGAGAAACTGTATTGCAGATGATTTTAAGCATAAAATACCAGTTATTTTTAAAGTGTTAAGAATTCTAGTACTATAGGAAATGCTTCTGGATGTGTTATTTCAATGGAAAAGCTTGTTGGGGAAAGAGGATCCAGAGGAGATGAAAAATATCATTTGCTCTCCTGAAGAACCAGCAAGTGAAAAAAGGCATGAGAAATAGAAAATGAAACAAATTCAAGTGAAGCTGAAACATGTTTTTTAATAATGGCTTTTAGTTAGAACAGTATTTCTTGGTTACTAAGACACTGACCATTTGTTATGTAACACAGCCAAGTTAAAAACTTAACAGAAGATTTAGATCAATATAGCAAAGTAATATCTTTAGATAGAGAGATCTTCAGAAGTCTATCAAAGAAAAGGCAAAACCCCTGGGGAAATACTTTTTCTGCTCTCTCTTCATTGCAGGTGATGTTTGTAAGTCCACTTTAAAGATGGAAAAGTACAGTCACCTTTATATATGTTAGCAGGTCATGGGGGAGTTTACTCTCGTAGTAATACAGTGTTGTGCCTTCCAAATGAAGTACTGCATTAAAGTATACATGAAACACACTTTCAAGACTTAAACGGAATTTTCTGGTAGTCTAATAACCAGGGTTTTTTTATTTTAAAGATAAAAATACAGACATTACTGTAAAGGATAATACGGATGACTTCTGCCTTCGAGATACATTAAGCATTGCATCAACAGACTCCTTTGTTTCCACAGCTGAGGTAAGACTCTTAAAGATTGCTTCTTTAAAGATTCATTGATTTATTTGAACAGTGAACAGAAGAATCTTAATTTTTTGCTAATTATTGTAAGCAAAGTGTATTTCTCTTATGGGGAATAAATAGAAGCTTTCCTTGCTTAGTTGTAACTAGCTTCCTAGCAGTTCAAGTAATGAAGTTGGGATCAATTTGCTTATTATCTTTTTTTTTTTTTTTTTTTTGTGCACTGGCAGAACGTTTCCCCAACTCCTTCTAAAAAGAAGTTGCTTTTGAAAAATATCAGATTTTCATGAGTGAAGATGCACAATCAATTGAGGCTATAGTACTTCCTTTCACCATGAACTGCATTTTTCTATTATCTTTTATTTTTCCTATTCCCTTACCATAATATAAAGACATATGAAGAAGCTTTGTCTTTTTTGGAGTTGGGTTTTTTTGGAGAGGAAATTATTAGAAATTGGCAGCTACCTATTTTAGTACATTCCATGCACAATATAATATACTTCATCTAACTTTCCCTAATCTTCTTGGATAAGACCACAAAGGATACATAAAGAGATAATCTTTGGATAACAGGGCATTGTCTATTAGCTGAAATCTGCTACAGCTCCCTTGAAGTATTCAAGATAATTTTATATACAGCAACACACTTATCTGAATGAGGAATATCTCCTTTTATAGTCTCTCAGGAGCTGAAGTGATCTTGAATAGCACTCTTCTCCAAATTACAGGAAAGGCAATTGGTCTCAATAGATGCATTCTGTGTTAGATATCGCTATCATGTATGCACTACAACTAAGCTACTAAACTCAGACAGTTGTAAAAAGAGAGAGAATTGCATACATATTCTTTGCAATTATCTTTTGACTGTCTATTGTATGGCTTGTTTTTTTCCATGACACAATTACCTTGATTTAGTAATTCAGATTGAGTTGTGATGGTATGCCTAGCATTCATTCCTAACTAAGATTGTGTCTCTAGAGACTGGTCACTCTTTCCTGTAATTTGGACAAGACCACAATCCAAGCTTGCTTCAACTCTATCAGCTCTCAAGAGGAGCTGTAAACCATTATAGTATGTACACTTTGTATCTTCCCCCCGCCCCGAACTTTCCTAGTATTTTTGCAAGTATGTGGAGATGGGAACAATCCATTATGCTAATTTGTGTTGTTTGGCTTTAAAACAAAAAAACAAACAAACAAAAAAAACCCCCAAAAAAACAAAACCCAAAAACCCTAGGATGTATCACCTCAGTGGAATAACCATCCCATCCTGAAGCTAAATTATCTCAGTATTGGCTAAAGAAATATTTGAGTCAAAACTGGCAATGGAATTGTCTTTACATATCCTGAAAATATTCTCCACATTTTGATACCTCAAAGCCACTTCTATCAACTCTTTCTTCCAGAACAAAGTTATGAAGATTTTCTCTTCCTTTCCAGCTGTTCTAGCCTTTGCCAATAGAACAAGCTCTCTGATCTCCTTTCTCAGATTTTATTGAAGAATCTATTAAAATTCTCAGCTGATAGAAGGAGTCCTGAAGATTAACAAAGCCATAAACAACTTGAAGTTTGGTGTTCAAACCAGAACACCATCAAAATTCTGGATTAAATATGAGCCACTAGGCTTAAACTATAGGGATCTCTTGTAGTAGCTAGTGGGGCATCATTGTGTGGTGCAGGTAAAAATAAAGCTGTGAATTGGTCTTCCCTTATGAATACAGTGTTATCTTGATGTAAAGTTTTGTCCATCCTCTGGGGGGGAAAATGCTTTAAATTAGTACTGCAAATAACTATGGCAATGAGAAGGAGTAATAACTACTTCTGATTGTATTTCAGCTGTTAGTAGAGAACAGTGATCACTTTGATGTAAATGGATTAGAATTGACATAACAGATTTTTTTATTCTAGACATGATGATGTCAGGTAGCTTCTTGCTTATCTACTTCTTTCATTTTGTTGTTCTTGCACTTGCAAAAAAGTGGAATGTTTCAGGCTAAGAGGTTTGAGGCTTTTCCAGCTGTGGATTTGTCTCAGCTAATGGGCAAATAGGCAGTTTTTCTTTCGTCCTATGCTCCCTGATTGCAGTTACAATTTTAAAAACTATCCTAAACTCTTTATACTGATAAAATGTTTAGCAAAGTTTTAAAATCTGAAATTCATATAAGAATGTATACTGCTGTGTGATTTTTGCCCTACTGGAATCATTAGTAATTTCACCTTCCGGGAAATTACAAAGTAGCAGCATTTTTTGTGGTCACATCATGCTACAAAGCTGTATGTTGACAGTTACTCATCTTCCTTCTGCGTTGCATCCTTTCCCAAGGAACAGGACTAAGTATTTTGTGTGACTCTGGTTTTAGAGACTGGAAGCTATTTCCATGTTCCAGTGCTGACACACAGTCAAGTCAAATTTAGTTCACTGCCCTCAGGAGAGATAACAGCAAAGATACAGGGAATCCTAAGACAAGACATAGATAGATGTTTTGATGGAAATTGATAGGGATACTGCTTAGGAGGCAACAAGAATGTTGTGCTGTGTTATACTAAGACAAAACATAAGATGATGGCTTTCAAGAAAAGAACTGTACAAAACTGGGACAGTTGGCAGAGTTTAAATCACATGCCCTTTTGATGAGCTCTACAGGATAGCAGTAGGGATGCCAAAACTTCATCTTGGCTATGGTTGATAATCAAGAGGGTGCTGAGGATCATGCACTTGATGACTTCTCATACAGAATTGTGCCAGTCTGGACACCTACAATACACAGGTGCCCGAATCCTTATAAAGATGATTTAGACAGTTGCCATCCCCAAGTCCAGGCAGACTTCCATTTGTAAACACACGTAGGCTCTCAGAAGCAGTGTAGAAGGGATGGTAAGCACAACCATTTTCCGTAATTAAGTTATTGATACTATATGCTGTGATAAATAATGGTATTTTCTTCCCCATTTGAGACTGTCTGCCATCAGCTTGTGTTTGAGGGTTAGTATCCTTTCCATATTCTTGCTATCTCACCTACTGTGTGATCAAAATAGCTACCACCTTTGGCAAGAATACAGCAATGAGTGTGCCAGATAAAGGTTTCCACCCTCTCTTTCCTGGCTTCTTTTCCATCTTTCCAATAGAAGCTCTTTCCTGCTCTCCCTAACAGTGAGCTTTGTTGCTGCCTCTCCGTTGTCGGTGCACATCCATTTATCATATCTTATTTTCATATCTTGACTAGAACTGAATCTGTAGTTCTATTATCAAATAAAATTTGCTTTCTTCTTTAACATGTTAACTCAGTCCAAAGCTTAGGAGTTTTTTTAGAATTGTGAATAAAGCCTTAGATACTCTTTTTTTTTTATCAGTAATTCCTTTACCAAGGTTGTCTTTTTCTCAGTTCAAATCTATTAAAACAAAACAGTGCAGAAAGGAGCAGGCTTTGATAACAGTGAAAGAACACCAGTTTCCGTATGCCTGTAATCATGTGTATATGGCACCAAAACCCTCAAAGTGACTGAAATTGAATTTTAGATTCAGAAAGTGCTCAGAAAGAGCCCTGTCACTGAAAGGTAGGGTTACCTTTTTCCTGGTTTCCAGATAGGTGGTTTATTCCTTTCCTGAAATAGGGAATACCAGAGGGAATAGCATTGGCAAATAATAGTAAGGTGTATTCATTGGCAAATAATAGTAAGGTGTATTCCTATAGCATTTATAAGTGACATGTTTGGTTTGTTTTTTTTCCTGTTTCATCACAAAAACCAGAGACATGCCCTCCTGTATTCTTACTGCCTTCAGAAGTGTGACCATAATCACTGATCTGATCTTCTGAGGCCTTACTGTTCTCATCCTGGTCACTTCCTCCATGTTCACGTCATCTCTCCAATTTGACGTGGATTATTGTCTTACCTCAAAAACAAATGTAGTACAGCAGTCCTGCCATCTAGCATGCCCTGGGTAGCAAATTGTAAGGAGCTCCATATTCTAACAACTTTAATGAGGTATGGAGGTGCCTCATATTTATAGTCTTAAAACGTGGAGAAAGAGAGGAAAGAATTAATCCCTGAAATCTCATTCTGCTAACAGTGATACTATTTCTTTGAAGAAACTCTACCTGAAGTGCCACTAACCACTGCCTACTACTTCGGGCAAACTGAAAAGATTTCATGATGTCCAGTGAAGCACAATATCCAGTAATAAACTTGTCTATTCATATCATCATCAGAAGCTTTCCACCTCCCAATAAATGTCGGTGGTGTTGTAGGCAACAGAAAAGTTCTGTTCCACTTTGAGAAACACCTCCTGTTCCTATGTCCTTTCTAACAAATTCCTCAAACTTCATACATCATTTGTGTTGGGTTGGTTTTTTTTTTTCCATTATTTATCTTCTGCATCCTAATAGATGTAGCCCCAGTTAAAAAGATTCCATTGTGGGGAAAAGTTTTCCATGTGGCAATGAAGAGTGGTCAACTGGAACCAGATTCCTTTGATTCCCTCCAAGGACAACTGTGGTTGCTTGCTGTATGGCTATGAATAGGAAACCTTAGGCCAACAAGTCATTAAATGGTGCTCTAAAAGCTTTAAAAAGAATAATAAAATAAAAAAATCTGGAGTTGATCCTTGTCCTCTAACAGAAACATTAGCTATGTATGGTATTTGCATAGTATAGTATATTAAATGTTTTCACTTCTAGGACAAGGAGGAGTTTCATCTAATAGCCTGTGTGTTCCTATATGCTGACTGTTCATACTATACAGTTTTTAATTTTTAGGAAATATATGTAACATTTGTAACAAATCCCCATATATGAGCCCTGAACTAACTTTTGTACCGTAATACCTCCACGTAGGTATTATGTAGGCAAAAGCCTATGTACCGGGCACAGCATGTAGCCCAGGATTATTCCACCCAGCAAGGAGTAGTACTACCACTGATGCACACAACGTAGTGAATTTGCATTCTTCATTATGCTTCAAATTAATAAAGCTGCATCAATAATTCAGATAAAATAATGTTCTGAATGTGTGTTTTCCTCAAAGAAAATGTATCAGGTGTCTTGTAATATATACAAGTAAGTATAGAAGGAGTTCCTGAAAATACACAAACTTCCTCTTTTCTTCCAGATATTAGGAAGAACGCACCATTTCATCATTTCAGTTTATTAAAGTACCTTCTCAAATGTTTTGGTTAGTAATCATTATCACATCTTCCAACTCCCAAAACATGTTTCACACTCATCCTGAAGCTACTTAATTAAAAATAAAAAATCTTTTAAAAGATAAAAATACCCAGAGAAAGAGATCATCATCAGCCTTTTTAATACAGGATAAGCATAGTTTCTCAGAATGTAAGGAATGGTGACTGTGCCAGTAAATTGACCTTTTTATTAGGGGGAGCAAGCAAGAATTCCTAAAAGGTCTAACATTGTTTATTTTTGTTACATCGTTACATTACATTTTGTTACATTCATGTAGGTGGTTATTTTGGTAGTCAACAAGGTCTTGATGCACAGCTGAGAATTTTTTCTATTTATTAAGAAACGACTTGTGGGCGGCAAATAAGAGTACTGAGTTTGTTCATTAGACCAGAGCAGTCAGGGAATCCCAGGCTTAAAAACTATTCTAACTTCCAGAGGTTTGATGCTTTACAACGGTGGTTTCAGCACCTCTTTACCAGCAGATGCAGCCTTAAAGCTAACTGACCAGACAAAACTGATTAGCATCTGAAAAAAAACAATCCATGCTGTAATCTTCAGAGGCTGCTTTGCAGCACTGTGTGTAGAGACACAAGTTATCACTACAAGGTTTGGAGTTTTGAAGACATACGTATTATTTCAACATAATGAAGTTAGGTATCCACTGCAGGTCATCATAAATGTCCTGTGCAGTGGTCACCAACAACGACTATCTTTCTTGAGCCTTGAATGGAGAGAAGTAAAGCATTACAAGATTAGATTGTTGCTCTAAGGTGATTCATCTTTTCATCTCTTCTTTGTCTGCATTTTCATATTCTTCATGTAACCCCACATGACACTGAGGAAAGAAATAGCAGACAGTTAGAGGCTGGCACATCAGGTCCATCATCACAAGGCTCTGTGTTACTCGCAACTACCAGCACTTTTGGTAGCTGTGCGTGGAGTACTTTTTCATTCTTGGTGGTGAGTTAAGAGTTTCAAAATGTGCAAAGAAGTGTTCACTACAGAGTGGCAAGAAAGGACTCAAGGAGCTTTCAAGAGTCCAGCTTACCTGTGATGACAATATGTGGGATGCTGGGGCTTTCTGCTAACTTCTGATGAATACTGAACCACTGTTGAGGAAAGTTACGCGGTGCATAGTGGGGTAAAAAGCAGGTACCTGAATACGTATCATGAATGCATGCCAGTCTATATAAGGTAGCTATAGTAAACCATCTCATTTAAAACTAACTTTTCTCTCCACCTTTTTCCTCAAAGGTAACAAGTCCTTGCAAACTTTTACAAGAAAGAGTTAATTTTCCTTTTGATGTCAGCTTGAGAAGTTCTTATCTAGAAAATGTTGTACGCTCTGCATGTTGTTAAACATTGCATATGATTTGTCCATTCTTCTAATAGCTGAACTCTGCTATGTTAGAAATGTGGATGTGTGTTTGGAACATCTTCAACTAATTCTATTTTCAAAAAGAATGGCCGTTACTGAATGTTTGCAAGACCATTTAAAACATAAGACTGTATGTTTATATATATATATTGTTTGTATCTACATATAAAACATATATAAATATATTTTTAAATACTAGAAAGCATCAAAAGAAAATCCATGATGACTTCAGGAGCATTACGGTGCAGCCTCAGAGGTTGCCTGGAAATCACCTTTTCTAGTTAAACTTAGAGGTCGTTTTAGTTTCTGGTTTTCAGTTTGTTTTGTTTTTTCTCCTCTCCTCTTTTTGCATGCTAAGAGAAGTCAGTGACAGAGGAATTTGCACCCCCTTTCCAAATGTTATTGGTTGGGACTAACTTCAATCTGTAATCAAAACCATCTTCTCAGCAGAAGAATAGTTATACCCTTCCCTCCTGCTTAGTAGCTGGTTGATTTAACTGCTTTCTTCGTTTGAGCTCAATAATACCAATTACAACAGTAACACAGCTATTTTATTTCATCTGCTAGCATGAGAGGAAGTTTAAAAGAAAAAAAAAGCGAAATATAACCAAGGGCCTCACCCAACTCCCAGGTATCAGATTCTATGCTAATCTGTAACCACAAAGGCTATGATCAGGCATCTTCATGTGCTAAAGATGTTATCACCTCGGGCTTGCTGGCAGCAGATGGAGATGACCTGCATCTAACTGTAGAAATCACGTGAGTCCTAATTCAGTCACAGTCAGTCAGTTTGCCTAAATATCTGAAGAAGGTGATTTGCCTGAAGTTCACTAGAGAAAACTAATATAATCCCTTTTACCACAGAAATGATAACCTCCAAGAGAGGGGCAGCTGTTTACAAAGTGCATATGTGTTCACAACCTATTTCTTCTCATGCTTTGCAAATGAAATAAAGTAAATGGAATTTTTTATGGCTTCAGTAATAGCTGGATCAGGTAAGAAATAAATTAGTATACTTATTTGTGTTCTGTTTTGATCTTTATTTTGGAAAATGTGTATGTATTGTTCCACAGTTAATACTTTCTTAACCATAATGTAGAAAAACAAATTCTGGAGTAAAGATTTTGCACTTGTTCTTGTTTATACCTGTTCTCACTATTACACTATATATACGTGTGTGTGTGTCCCCGTATGTATATTGATTTCTTACATCTGAAAGAAATATATTGATTCCTGTTTCTTCCAGTTGGTTAAATTATTCCTTCCTATATATTTTTACATATATTTTCAGTTAAAAGCTGTGTGGCTTCCTTTGTTTAATAAGAACATAAATTTTCAGGTGGGCTTTTTGAATTAGCAAATCCAAAACACAATTTGGTGCTGTGATTAATATTGTTAAATTGGAATAAAGTCTTTGGTCTTGATAGCTGTAAGTCTTTTTTAGGAAGTCAGCTTATTCTACTCTGTTCTTCCAAGCAAAACAACTGATAAACAAATATGTACTTTTAAAATGGAAATACTTTCAAGCTAGATGAATTCTGAAAGGGTACATTACTCATTTAAGTATAACATTTTGTTGACCTTAAAACTTTTATTCCTTCACTTATTCCCTAGCTATCATCTCATCACTTGAGTTTCAATTTTGAGAACTCTATAGAAATCTGTATAGGAATACAGATTTTTAATTTTTTTTTTTTACCCAAACAAATCAATTTAAAATGGAACCTGACAATTTTATGAAAGGAATTGTATGTATTTGCTTACAGGAGAAGGATATGGGTATGAATGATTCAAAACATCAGTGTTTGTTGCAGGTAATATATACCATCTAACAACGTGTGACACTTGTCAGAACACCAACTCTGTACTGAAATCTCTGTAACTTATTCATGTGCTTAAATATTTACATGGACAAAACCAGGTATTGGCACATGCTTATATTCTTCCTTTTAGCAAGCAAGCCTACTTGACCAAACTGTTGGTGCTGTAACTGGCTCAACTAAAGTCTCTGGAGAAGACATGCTGGATGCATACTTCTTAATGTCTTATGAAGTCTCATGCCAGCACTTGTCTGTATGTCCACAGTGATAGGAAAACTTTTCAGCATATATTTATTTGAAAATTTTAATGGAAGTTTAACATAAAGTTGTATTTTAATCTGATTTTTAAAAAATCATTCTAAGATACAGGGTAACTATTTTTATATAGTTCAATTACTGTGAGAATTATTTTTTGAAGATGTTTCTAGGCTCTGTTTTTATAGCCTAGAAGCACAGGTTTGTTTCCCCCATGCAGGATATTAAAAAAAAAAATTAAAAAAGATTAAAAAAAAGTTAAATTAATTTTCTGATCATTAACTGAACTGAAGGATGTATAAGCCTCTGGGTTTTTTTGTTTTGTTTTGTTTTTTATCATTAGTATGATGTAATGTTTGTAGTGGAAATTGTAGCTAGCCATTGTTTTGCGGATTAAATATGATATCCTGTAAACAAGAGTTCTCTGTATTATTTATGTGCTTTGAGTTCTTAATCTGTTTTTGTTTTTTCTTGCTCTAAAAATGTCTATGAGTTCATGTTAATTTATATGATAACCACGGAATTAAAACTGCCGGTAATGAAAACCTTTTTGGGAGCCTGTAGCAAAATGCTGGATGCTCAAAGCATACAGTATGCTTTGGTAACTAGCAGACATATTTACCAGCAAAACAAAAACAAGGGTGGGAGGATGTTACTATTTCCAGCTTCCTGAAGATTTGCATATTGCAATCATTCTGTACTTTGTGTCCTGACCATTATTTTTTTTAACAGCTTTGAGACCCATTAGATTTAACTAGGCAAATTAAAAACTTCACTAGGCAAATTAAAAACAAAAGTAAGCTGTCTCCATTTCATTAATTAAACTCTTGAAACTTGAAACCTGAAACTGTAGCTTTCAGATTTTAAAAGTTACGAAGAAGCAGTCTTGTTAATAGTGTGGTGTGCCTCTTCTGTTTACTAGTTTTGTGTGTTGCCCCTTTGTTTTAAGCAGATGCAGAAAAGGATACATCTTTCAGTAGAATATCAGGAAAACTCCTTTAATTTCTTTTATCTTTACAAAAATTATGTCAGCAAGCTCCTTAATGAACTTTAAAAAAAATTTTTTTTCAGCTTACAGAGCACAGAGAGATTCGTAATACGTATGGTCTAGATTCCCTTTGCCATTGCCCATTGTATGAAGAAGCTATGCACTTAGCAGAAGAAGGCAAAATTTATTCACGAGTGTTAAGGTATTGATTTATGTCTACTTAATTATTTCCAAGAAAAGCAAGCATTGAAGTTAAATATTCTAAATAGAACTTGTTTTTTAGAAGTTACTTGTACTAGGTATTTTTTCTAGGAATTAGACTTAGTTGAACTTTCTTGTGCTTCTTTTCTTAATGGTCTTTGAAAACTTTTCTGTTTTATATAGGACTGAAATGTTTGAATGTCTAGGAGACAGTGACTTCCTTGCTAAGCTTCATTGTATTCGACAAGCTTTTCAGGTAAATAGTAAGGAGAGCGATTTCTCTGTCTGTCTTGTTAAGCCTAAAGTATATGGCATTGAAACTATCAATGCACTACCTGTGCAAGCGTTTTTATAACATATTCTGTAATTAAATATTTTCTTGTTCCTTTTGCATTTCTGTAATTCTAAAGTGGGACGTATTTGCAGAGGAGTCCCAATTTTGTGATTAGCTTTGGAACCTTTGCACCAAAGGCTTATTAGGAACTTGCCTACTATATTAGTGGTTATAAGTATATTAAATTTGATTGAAGTGTTTAAGGTCACCTAGTATGAGTCACATTCACCTGTGAATGAATATGTCTATATTTTCTGAATTTTTTCTAGATAATTCTTTCAGAAACAGCAAACAGAGTATTTCTTGCTGAAAGCGGAAGAAAAATTTTGTCTGCTTTAATTGTGAGAGCACGAAAGGTAAAAGCCTTTTTTAACTAATGTTTTATTGTTAATGTAACTTCTACCAGAATTCACTTTCCAGTGTAAATAAACCATCTCTCTTGTTAAGTTTGCTTGATACTCATTGCTTTTACTTTACAGAATCCAAAGAAATTTGAAGATGTCTTTGATGAAATGATATATTTTTTGGAACAAACAGATCACTGGGATAATACTGAAATGGAACTTGCTGCTAGAGGAGTGAGTCTGAATTTCTGAAAAGTGCTTTTACCCTTAATTATGCAAACCGTAGCATCTAAAAATAAAATTTTACAGTTCAGAATTGTGGGAAAGGCAACTCTTTTCTGTTTACATTGCTGATTTAGAGAAATGGCATCCACCACTGCAGTTTAGTACCAGAAAGCACGTAATATTTTTTTAACTTCTCCTTTACTGACGAAGTATCTTTAATATTTATTAAAAACAATTATAAATCTGCATGTTAATACAGACTTAGAATGTGGTGCATGCTGAATTCCACTGCTGAAAGAGACACTAGGTTACTTAGATCATGTTCTGATTTAATATAGGTGAAAAACCTGAATTTTTATGATGTTGTTCTGGACTTCATATTAATGGATTCATTTGAAGATTTAGAAAATCCACCAATATCTATACAGAATGTAGTAAATAACCGCTGGCTAAATTCCTCTTTTAAAGAAACAGTAAGTATTTATGCGTAATTTTCATAATCATTATTCTGTAGTATAATGTAATCATTATTCTGATACAAAATTTCTGTATATGCTGAAACTGTTCTTCCGGCAATCTGTGCTTTGTATTCTTAAAGCACAATGTAAAAACGATAATAAATCCAACAACTGCAGGATAAAGACTGTGTATATTGTCTTGATAATAGCATTAATTTTGAACGCATTAAGTCTGAACGCATTACGTTTGAATGCATTAATTTTGAATAGCATTAAGTCTGAACGCAAAATATGTAGAATGATTGAATGTATTGGAGAAAATATTTTAACTCATCCTGCAAAAATGAGTTTTCTCTGAGGAAGTAGAATTTTAGAAGGGAAGTTTCTGTTAGCCACATCTTAGATATTAGATACAGGTTTTGGTTCATATACCAGAGATATAGCAATAAGGCACAAAGTTGCAAGCAAACAAAAGTAAATTAATACAATACAGGCATGCAAATGTTGATAACATTTCACACTTTTTCAGATATGCCTGTTTATTTGTCAAATAGATCTCATCCCTCTGTTACAGACATACAGGCTACTGCCATGGTGAGCTGGTAGAGATACCACTGTCATTTCATCCATTTATATCTATCAACTGCTAGTTTTCCTTTTATTTTTGAAATATGCTTCTAGAGGAATTGAAATTGAAATTGAAATATTCCCTCTAGAGGAAAAAAACAAAGTAACATGCATATATTTATTTTCATAGTTATGTGATAACATTGTGTTTTGTGAGTAGTAAATTACCTTGCAGTACTGAAGGAGAATCAGATGAGGATAGTTACAAGTTATGAGGGGAAAAAGCCTAGTACTGATATCAGTATATTGTATTTCACAGGTCCATATTTGGACAAAACTCCTTAGCTGAATCTGAAGCTATTGCAAGAATGTTTTTGCTAAAATGAGAAGGACATTTCAATGTGTTCACATGCTACTTAATATCTAAAATAGTTACTTATGTCTGAGCACAGACTTTGGTATATAGGAGACTGGCCTCAGTTAAACCCAGTGAACGTTGCTAACCGTTGCAACTGTAAAATCAGTCAAGGATGCCAAATTACATTTGAATGAAACTAAAGAAAATTTTGCAAAGTAAGATCTGAAAATAACAAATATGAACTACATATAAAATTAGTTATTTGTATCAGCTGATATTTTATAGCTATAGTTTTGTGTTATCACAAGATTGGAACTGAAGAAAATACAAATCCCCAAAATATAGAAATACAGTATTCTGCAGATCACTTCTTTTGAGATAAAAGATAATTTCTCTTATAATGAAGTTACACAGGGTTTTGGGCTTTTTTGCCCCTTTTTTTTTTTTTTTTAACATTTAGGCTGTGGCTTCAAGCTGTTGGTCAGTACTGAAGCAGAAAAGACAGCAAATGAAGGTAAGTTGCCTTGCAAATTATGTGGACCTAAGTTACTGCTTGGCTCCTAAGAATTGAAGTTCTGTCCTGTAGCTTTAGCAAAATAAATTACAGATCAACCCTTAATCCTGTTGACATTAGTTTAGACAAGAGGCTGCCAATTGTATAAGTTTAGCTCACGGGGCCCTAGTATCAGTTTTTTAGCAAAAAGTCTTAGCTGAAAGATTTTCAACCTAGTTTAGGTCCAGTCAACAGTGGTGACAGTAATTTCTCTGACTTGTGGCCCCACACATGTACCTCGGATTTCTGCAGCCCAAGGCCATTAATCTTGTATCTCACCCGCTTATGCTAGGATTCTCAACCCTGTCTCCCTGCATCATCTCCACAGCTAAAAAAAATTCAGTCCTGTCCCTTTACCTACCTGAAGGACCATCTTCCTCGCCAGCAGCAGGAACTCTGTTGCATCCTCCTTCAGCCCCCTTCTGCATCCTGACCTCTCAGTGAAGGAACTCTGCAGATTTCAAAGTAGAACTCTGTGCCAGCAGCTCCTTACTTCCACCTTTGGGGTCTTTTATTAGGCCTAGGAGGCAAATGCCCCATCTCTGTAATAGCCAGTCCAAAAGCAGAGTTGAGGCTTGCTGCAGGATATCCATAGCCTTAGAAGTGGTTTTGCATACTGCAGGTGAGGAATCTCTGCTCAGCTGACTGGCACTGACACCTTTCTCTGATTGTAAGAATAGCTATTTATGTAACTCCTAACTGCCAAATACATATTTCACCATAAAAAAAAGTTGCTTCCAATGCCAGCTGGTATTTTGTCAAAGGTCCTCAGCTACCTTTATCCCTTAAGATTTGAGATGTTACATCCCTGTGTCAATATGGTTGGGAATTTTGTCTAAATAGATCTTTTCTACGCTAGTTTTATATAAAGGGATTATACCTCCAAAACAGATGTTATAGTAACCTATTATTTTCATCTCTATTTCAATGCACAACTACCTTACTCTGTAGTTCCTTTGTATACTGAAGTCTCAATATTTATAAGTTTGTAAATGCGTGAGTAACTTTACTCCTTGGGACTAGTTTCATCAGTGCTGCTGGAGTCATTCAGAAGTAGATAAAGTTAAGCACCATGGAAGTCTTTGTAAGGGAGAGACTAACTGTACCACAAGGAGTTTGATGAACTTAAATTCACTTATGAACAGTTCTTTATGTGGTATTTTATGTTTTAATTAATAAAATTAGAAATTAATCATAATTTTATAAATTAACTGATGTAAAATTATAAATATATGTTTATGAGTATATAAAATAAACTGTACATCCATATATGATATGTAAATTTATACTATATTATATTTTATGAATGCCTGTAGGTTGTAAAAGTAACAACAGGATGGACATTCACAGATACTTTATGTTTTTCTTTAGACTTAAAGATAGATTCTTGTAAGGTGTATTTTTTTTCCATTCAAAACTGCAGTTTGCTTACTTTTTTGCAAGTTTCAGTTATACATAGTGTATAGGGGCTCAAACAGGAATAACTGAATGAAATTATCTGATCTGTCATATGGAGTCAGAGTAGGTTGTTCATGATCTTTTTGGGCTTATACCTATTAATCTTAAAATATTTAAAATGCAAAGTACCACTGAAGTAAAAACCTTTTCTAAAAAAATAATGACACTTGTTTGGTACGGTTGCCCTGTAACTTAAAGGAGTTCAGGTTACCACAGCCCTGAAGCAGTAGGTGTTTTAGGCTTTTCTGAAAACTTAATTTTATATAATAGAGATTTATACTAAATTTACTGTGTAACTTTTGTCTACAATTTTTACATCACTAGGTGCCTGATGGATTTTTTGCACATTTCTATGCTATATGTGAACATATCAGCCCTGTTTTGGCGTGGGGCTTTTTGGGCCCTAGAAATTCCCTTTATGACCTATGCTGCTTCTTCAAGGTTTGGAACTTTCTTTAAATTACCATTTATCTTAATTAAAAAACAAAAATCTTCCAGATTAAAAGAAATGAGGATCTTATTTATAGGCATACATTTGCATTTTCCTAAGATTAAGACTAACAGTAAGAAATGATGAAAATAAATATTTTCATATTAAGATTTTTTTTAAGCCTAGAACTGTTTTGCAAAGTCTGTTTTAGTGCACTTCTCTCTTAGCACCAAAAGAGTACATAAATTGATGTTTTTAGGAAATGTGTAAAAGAAATAGCTAGCATCGCATACTTTTTTTCTTCTTGTAAGTGAATACAAGTTTGTCCTTTTTTTCCCCCCACTAGGATCAAGTGCTTTTCTTCCTCAAAGACATTTTTGATTTTGAAAAGGTGAGATACTCAACTATGGAGAGTTTGGCTGAAGATCTTATGCAGTTATTAATCCGACATACTGAACTTTTAATGGCCTATCTTGGAGCAGATTCACTAAAACATGTCAGTGCTTGCGTAAATGGTCATGGGCATGTCATGACCAGTGGACTCTTAGAAGCAAAAGTACAGTAAGCTTAAAATCCATGACAAATGAAACGGAGTGCACTTTGGCGTACTCCTTCCCACCTTTCTCTCTAACGCTGAAGCTATCATTGCTGTTACTGAGCAAGCATCTGAAAATGTATCATGTTGCTAAGTATGGAAGAGGACTCAGGGAGGTTAAATGTACATCTGCGAAAAGAACTGGTGAACATATTATTGTATATACCTAAATTAAATTTGCAGCTCAGCTGTCACTGTATTTATACTTAATGTATCCCAAAGCTTTTTTCTGTAATATTTGGGTAAAGTTTATTTATGAAATACTGTACTTTTGCACAGATAATTTGTAAGTGAAGCTGATGGAGTTGTTTCCTTTAAAAGCTTGTAGTACAAAGTGTTCATTACAGAGTCTCCAAATCATTGTGTGTCTAGATCTAGAAGGTGTTTCGACTGGGCTATATGCAGTCTCCGATTCATGTGACACGTGCAATAAAGTAATCACACTCACAAAAGCAAACATGTTGCCACTGCCCTGAAATTACATTTGTGTGGGTGTAAGCAGTCATTTTGTACTACAGTGTAATAGTGTGATGCAGGAAATGCAGGCACCATTTGAGCAGGAATGACTTCCAGTATGCATTTTTTACTTATTTTGTTTTAAAATGTCTAAACATCATGAAGGTGTTTGAGAGCACTTATTTATATTCAAAAGGCTATGCTAGCTTCACCAATTAATTTGAAATTTTTCCTTTTTCTAAAACTGTTACTACTTTATATGCTGGTGGTAAATAAACTAGTACCATTCTCAGTTCATATGTAGCATTTCAAAATACATTTTTACATAAGGATGTATGATAAAATTTGTTAATCATGAAACAGAATCGAAGGCAGTGTTTTATAATGAAAAGCATTTCCGTCTTCCTCCCTTCCTTGTAGGAAGTCAGGTGTCTATTTAAGAGGAAATGTAAGCAATTGTGGCCATGTATGTGCAATGCAAAACTGCGGCTCAGGATAAGGAAGCCTCAACTTCAGATAGGAGCACAGCACAGTAAGGAGGCATGAGGGAACTCGCAGTAACGGTTTTTCCTGCGCTAGAGGTAATAAATAATGATGCTCTGTAATCTTTGAATTTTTGTAAACTGAAACAATGTCTCACCGTTAGCTTAGGCTCTTAAACTACACTTACATATGCTTTGCCACACAAAGCCAGCCCTCAAGAATCTATCCTGTGTCAAGTAATACGGAGTAAGTAATTACAGAGTAATTCTAAATATTCAGATACTTGAGAAGCATGTTGTTAAAATCTAGCATATTGAAACAAACATCGATTAGAAACATTTCAACTTTTGTTGCAAACACAACCCAAAATGGTGATATTTGAAAAGGAGGGTCTGTGTAATTCCATAGATTTTACTGAAGCTGACATTTTTCTCCTTTGTTGTACTCATTTGATAAATATAAAAATGATGAAAATGTGTCATATGCCTTGTGTGAAATGCCAACTGATTATGGTTCATAAAAAAAAAAAAAGTATACTTCTATGTGTAATAAAACAGAAATTCCAAATGCTGCTGTTGGCCTATTTCCACCATTCAAGTTGCTGAACTTGGCACCGTGCTCCATGCTATACTTTTTTCTCCACAAAGTATGTCTTCAATACCAGCATGTGAAACTTTTTTTCACCCATCTCACTTAGCTTAAACATACTTATCTGCTCAAAAGTGTCCATATCTTGGCAGCTTTTTGAGTCTGTGAATGAAACTGTATGGAACAGTAAGGTGTCTCGTTGGGTTCAGAATCAATAGGAATAGCTGGAAATAGAAGTAACAGAGTAAATGGCATCTTCCACAGCAAATGTACTACCTGGAGGTTGCAGTGCGTCAAAGGAAACTGTCTGCTGTGGTTTGTCTGGTCTAATAAAATGATGTGAAGAGAATGACACCTGAACATTCATCACAGAAAAACAGAAATGCACTTTTTCACAGAAGTAAATGTATATTTAAGTAAGCAATTTTCACATTATTTATAAAAAGCTCTTGAAGAAAGTGCAACAGTGTTGCACATGAAATTATAAATGTTTCCAGATAATTTAAAAGTCAATCTGTCGAAAATGAAAGGATTTTTTTAGACAGAAGAATGAAAAAGGTCTAATGAAACACCAAAATATTTAGAAAATGGGTAAGAACCTGATACTATCTGGCTTAAACAAATGTATCCCTTTAAATCAGGAGCACTTCCATGCACTCATAGAGCTCAAAAGTCTGTAGGATTGGGCTGGAAATTGGACGGATGCATTTTCCATCCAAAATAAGAATTACAGTATCTGGTTGCTGTAAGATACCACCAACAAATATTTGATTCAGAAACAGTTAAGAAAGCAAGAAAGAAATAGAGAGAGAGGGGAAGGGAGGAAAAAAGAGAGCGGAAGAGGGCAATGTGCGGGTACATGTGTGTAGGCTTTTGACCTCCTCTGGGTCTTTTTGGACCTTTTCCCAAAAAGCATTCATATATTCTGTCCTTCCTAACTCCAGAGACAGAGCTATAAATTGAAATGGGAGATAGCTGTCTCCTTGTAACACAGAACTGGAATCAGTTCTCTTATAGCCTAAGGTTTATATGCCTTAGCTAGAAGGTGTATAGAGAATACCTGTTGATAACCAGCCTGGTTATCAGGCATATAATTCTTAGCATGGCTTAAGAATTTCAAAAGTCCACCATCTTTGAAAACACAAGTGCCAGAGCTGCACCAAAACCGTGATAGTATGATGCAATTCTACTTTAGTGAATTCATAATCAAAATCAGAATTTTGTTTATAATCTCTAAATTTTTAGATAGTTTTGAATGCTACTTTCCATGCTAATAAGAACAAGCTAAATTTAAAAGCCATCCTGTTCTGCTATAACTGTACTCCTAAGATCAGAAATGTTGAATGTGTAGGGATTATACAAGAATCAAATATTTATATAATTTGTAATTTAGTTGTAATAAAGATCTCACTTGTAATGTGTTCTTAATGATTATTATACTTCACTTTTGTAGTCTTTGCTTTCTATCAAACTAAACACGTCAAATCAAGTGTCAGAGTAAGTGTATTTGTGAACTTTCTGTTGCCTAAATGAACTGCAGTTGTGGATATTAAATAAAATAATTCAGTGAAATGACTGTTGCTCATATAACTGTATCTAAAACTTGAATTTGCTCCCTGGAATCCAACAAAACCTAACTATTACAAAATTTATTATATACGTGAAAAAGAAACGGAATGGGAACAGCTTTTGAGCTGTCCAGTTTAAACTGATTTTGTCGACCTGTTTCATTTTGCTTCTATTAAATGGTCCACAGCAGTGATACAGTTTCAACACATAGGCCAGTGATCTGCCAAAAAGCCAAATATTGGTGTTTCTAGTCTTGGAAGTCAAAAAGTGATTCAGCCACACACCTTAATAGATGAAGAAAGCCCCCAGCCTCAGGATGGCTGTCGTGGCTTGCAGGCATGATGCAGGCAAAGTGGATTCCAGTGGTGGGACACAGGCAGTGGTTGGTCAGCTGGCGAGAGCCCTGCCTGTCGTACCAACCAGAATGGTTTCGTTGCGTTCACCCCTCCATGCAAAGCTGTTGTCTCTTTTCTTGGTTTTAGGAGACGAGTTTTTTCAGGATTATTTCCAAAGCAAACTGCTACAGTGAGCTCCAGTCGTGGAATAATACTTCCTTTGTGGGGTAATATAAATAATGACATAGAGAACATAAAGTGTCTAATCCTTACTGTAGAGGGGCAATGTATATATGCTTTGACCTGCCCAAATTTGTTTTATGTGTTATATGTGTTCATCTGCTGAAAACTGTTATTTTACTGAGAGTCGAAAGCCGTGCCTTAACTGAAATCTTGTGCCTTTGCTTCAGAAATAGGAGTGCAGCTATTTCGAGGGTGGCACTGGGGGAAAGTGCCTGCGCTGTCCCTCAGAAGACAAGCACATTTTGTGTGTTAACTTCGATGGCTGTTGTTCAGATTTGCAAAGCCTACGGTCATGTGGTTATCATCCTAACATTTATAATCCAGCTGGAAGTTAGGCTCCAGCGTGGCAGGCACAATACAAGTGAGATAGGAAGAAGAAAGTTCTGTACCGGAGACCTCGCAATTCAACGTGTAGGAAACAAGTCATCTTTAGGCAGGAAAAGGAATGTATTCAGATGTAGTAAAATCATGTTTCTGCCTCTGCTTTGTAAAGTTTCCGGAGAAAGGCGCTGCTTTAAACCCAGCGTGCTCTCCCTCTCACAGGTCTGGCACTAGCTAGATTCCCCTCCGCTCCATCAGCTAACTGTCACATTACTATTATTAGTTGATTGCTCTCTCCCTGTGCCATAAAACGACCTAGGACCTGACCACCGAAGGTATAAAGCCTCCCCCCGCAGGGCACGAACCAGCGGCGGAGAGCGCTCTCTGCGTGCCCCGCGCTCCGCGCCAGCTCTGATTTGGGCCGGGAGGTGAGAGCGGCGGTGTGCCGAGGCTGCGGTGGCTGTAAGTACGTGCTGGCAATTAGCCGCTGGGCTGACGGAACCCTGCCGCTACCTGAGGCGGCGAGCTCTGGGGACGGGGCCGTGAAAAAGCCAGGGTGCCGCCGCCTCAGCCGCGGGCAGGGCAATAGCGAGCGGGCGGGCGGCGGAGGCTGCGGGTCCCCTCCGCCGGCACCGCCCGCGGAGCCCTCTCCCGCCGCTCGCCCGCTGCCCTGCGGTAGGGACGGCGCGGCCAGGAACGCGCTAGCCGAGAGGCGGCCTCCCTCCCCGGTTATTTATAGCTCCGTGGTACTTCCAGCCCAAAATAAGCCTGTTGGCCCGGGCGGCTGTCCGCGGCGGGGGGGGGGCGGCCCGGCGGCGCGGCCGGGCTGCGCCCCCCGCCGCGGCGAGGGGCCGGGCATGGCGTGCCGAGCAGCGCCGCAGGGCCGGGGCCGGGGCCGAGGCGGGCCGGGCCGGGCCGGGCCAGCTGCCGCGGCGCGGGGCTCGCCTGGAATGCGGGCGCCGGCCGCGCGTCGCGACTTTTATGGAAACTTGCAGCGCCGGAGCGGCGGCCGCAGCCAAGGGGCGCTCGGCAGCCAAGGGGCGCTCGGCAGCCGCCAGCCCGCCCGCCCGGAGCACGCCGAGCCGCAGCGGCGGGGCAGCGCTCACAGGTAAGAGCGGCTCCGCCGGCCGCGGGTGGGGGAGAGGGCTCGGGCGGGCTCCCCCGCCCCGCGACGCTCCCTGCCGCGCACAGCCCGGCCCGCCCCGCGCTCGCCCCGCTCCGCTGCCCCGCTCCCTCGTCGTGCGGCTGCCCCCGGGCCGGCCGCCCCCCGGCGCCGCTCGGCCGCAGCCCCTCGGGCGCGGCGTCTCCTTCCGCCGCCTCACGGCCCCGCCGGCAGGGAGCCCGCTCCGCCGGTCGCCCCCTCACAGCCCCGGCGGCCGGTTCCCCCGGGGGTGGCCGGGCGGAGCGGCAGCCCGGAGGTCTGTCGGGAGAAGCAGCCCCTTTCGCACCGCGGCGCCGGTGGGGAGGGCGCGGTGGGCGAGGGCCGCCAAGGCCCCCCTCGGTTGGGGTGGCAGCCGGCGGGGCAGCGCCTGGGGTGGCTGGCGGCAGCCTCGCGGGAAGGGCTAGCGGGCTGTGCCGAGCGAGGGCTCCCCGGCGGCGGGGCGGGGACCCCTCACGGCCCGGGGGCCGGGACTCGGCTGGCCGGGGGCACGGCGCTGCGCCCGCCGCGGGCGCGACCCGTCGCGGACTTCGAATGAAATTCCTGCAGGCAGCGCTTGTGTCCGCCGGGGAACCCCGCCGGAGCCGGCGCCTCGGCTGGCCCCGCAAAAGGCGGCCCAGGGCAAGCAGGGAGCCGCAGCGGCAGTCGGGCAGCTTTCGTGCTGGCGTGAGGCGCGATGTGGTCTCCGTTGTGAGGCTGCCTCCGAGTGATGTGTGCTTAAGAAAAGTTATTTGAAAATCCCTTATGTTCATAAGCCGCGTGTCTCTACGTAAAGAGGAGTTCAGTTTTGCTGGTGTGGTCTTCAGCAGCAAGGGCGTACCGATGCATTTATAGGCTCTGCTTCATCCTGAAGTGATGACCGTAAGACAGCGTGGCTTGGAAGAAAATACTGGGCTTCCGTGACAGCTTACAAACTATTTAGTATCACGCTTGTTTGTTTAGGTAAATAAGAGCTTCTGCTAACGCAATAAACATCTGCCAAAAAAGCGTGTTTAATGAAACGTATTAGTATTTTAAAAATTAATCAGCAAGTAGCTGCATGCTAGAAAACATAGTACTCTTAACCTTAGCTCTCAGGTCTTAAGAGACCTTTGATCTTGTAGAAAAATGTGCAATCAAATGAAACTGTAAAATGATAATTAGTCTTACAAGAGGGCCAAGTGTATTAAGGGACATACGGAAGTATGAGAGTATGTCTAGTATACGTAGAAAGCACAGTCTGGTGAAATACAAGAACTGGGTAGATGGCTTAAGACATGCCTAAGAAATACCTTCTCTAACTGCATTTGGAATATTTTAAATGAGTAGTTTCCTCAGTGAAAGAAGTCAGGCAATCTGTCATTCACCACACTTGGATATTCAGCTTTGAAACTCCTTTAGCAAGGAACGGTGCCATGGCCGAGCCCTCTGGAAGCTAGCTGTGGGAAAAGGGAGCTGAGGGTTAACGGCAGTGGAAGAGCAGTTCAGGAAGCAATAGGAGTGACCCTTTGCTGTGCACCGAAGGCAGCCATACCCGCTCAGATGAAGGTATTACACACGATCTGGTTTTTATGGGCATCAGCGCTACCAGCAGAGTAGGGTTGGTCAAGTGGAAGCAGCAGCTTATCTCCAGGAAGCCAGGAGACCGCTCCTTTGCAGCAGAGGCATGGCACGGGCACAGTGACCACCGCTGTGTTCAGTCTGAGTTGACCGTGAGGATTTCAGAGAAGAGGCAGATAGGCTGTGTCCTGTCATCTCAGAAGCAAAGCAGCAAACTGCAGTAGTGCTTCATGTCCAGCATTTCATCCCACGTTTCAGTACCCTGAGCTCTGAAGTCCTGTCAGTGAAGTCAACAAGAGATGAGCTCAAATCACGCTGTTTTGCTTCAGCTGCTGTGACACGGCGGGGGGTGGAGGAACTATGGCATGGGGCAAAATACGCTGATTGGGGACCTCGGTTCTCTTGGGCACCTCAGTTCACAATTTACTGCCACCCATGATTAGGATCAGCAGGTATCTTGGAAGCTGAAATCATGGGCCAGGAGATCTCAGCAGGGCTTCCCCCGTAACAGAGCAGTCTTTCAGCCCCCAGTACGTTTGCTCTGGAGCCTATGTACCCCATAATAGTACCTGAAGAGAGTAAGGAATTAACAGACAGACCTTTTCTACAGAGAAGGGTGGTTTTATTTTTTTAACACAGCAGTTGGACTGCATGGCACTGTCACATTAAGAGTATTTATAGTTATATAAACAGACATAGACAAAATCCTTTATAATAAATACATTTTTATAAATAACAACATATCTGCAAGGACTATTCTACTATAATATGAGACTCAATAAACGTTGAAGTGCAATAAATTCAAAGACTGAGGAAAAGATAGTGTATGAAATTGAATTATCTGGGTCAATTGTCAGTAAGCATTCTAGTCTTTAATTATAAAGACTTAATGAAGGAAATACAAGCGAGTGGAAGTCGTTTTGTATTTTACAAAATGTGAAGTTTAGACAGCTGGTGTTAATTGTCATAACTCATTGGCTTCAGTGGAGCTGACAGTTTATGCCAGTTCAGGATCTTCCCCTATGCACGATAATTTTAGTATCTACTTTAGTATCTGTAATTTAGTACAACAACTGGTAGTGTCATTCCAGACGAGTTACAGTAAGGACGTAAATGCTGAACATCGCTCTATTTCCCCTCCTTTTTCCAGTTCTATTTAATATTTCGTTAAATATTTTAACATTGTGGACTGTGTTTTCCTCTCCTAAGTACTTTGGCTGCAAGTAGTGAATTTCCAACTCTCACAATATGGTTTTCTTCTATAATGGAGTTTTCCCTGCAAGTAGATCACAAAGAGGAGACAGATGGTAAACGTAACTGAGACTGTGCCGTGAAGTGCTTATTTATAACTCCCAGTAGCCATAGGACAGCAGGGGGGCCTCCCAAAAGGAGAAATCACAGAGGAACTAGTCTTTTTTTAAAGTCCTGGCTTCGTACTCCTACTGTAAAGAGTAGTATTCCGTCCAGGAAAACGTTGGTATTTTTCTGCATCTTGTGTGAGGATGTTAATCACTCCACTGAAAATCAAGAACTTCTACGTTTTCTAATGAAGGGGAATTTTATTATTTATGGGAGGTTTTTTTATTTGGTTAAAGCCGCACAACATTTTTTGATCAATTTGAGGACTCTGACCTCCTTTCAGAAATGGAAATTAATTACATTTAAGGAGATGGATTTTGGGACTTGTGAGCCATCAAACCTTCTGCGTCCCCTTAATGGTTTTCTTGTTCACTTCGATCATTTTGCCTAAAGAAGTAAGGTGTTAGGGACTCTGCGTGAAACGTTGAAGAAGTGCTACAATCATAACAAATCAAGACACATCGGAGGTGATAGCTTACCCATTTACAGCCAACAAATAAGATGCTTGAAAACAGTCGATTTTTTTTTTTACAGAGTATTTCTAACCTATTGCCTAGTTTCCTATGCATTAGTCGATTTGTATTCAATTTTCACTTCTTGGAGATCACTCTCTGCATTACAGCCAGTCAAGCCATTCTAGTAATGGCATTTCCTCTTCCATTCAGGTCCAGAGGTAGGACCATTGATCAAAGGATGGAGGTTGAATTTCTCATCTAGGAAAAATCTCAATGTAGACCTCCTTTGAAAGTGAAACTGCAGTCTAGTACTTTCAGTATAAACATTATAACACCAGGCTAACCTTTCCTGAGATATCTTGTTTAATCATAGGAAAGGTAAAATGTGGAGAAAAAAAATTAATTAGACTAGAGTCAGGTGAATGCTAGAGTGATGAGACTGGAGAGGTAAAGAAAAGCCTAGTAACCACCTCAATTCATTTTTTGATCATGGTTATGTTTGACATTATAATCTGGGATTCTTCTGAGTGGGAAGCTTCAATGAGAACCTCTTACAGCTTTTCCTGAGATATGTTGATCTCAGGAAATAAAAGAAAAGATGAGACTGAATCTTAAGATTGGACAGCTTCATAATAGGAGGACAAAGCTCTTCTGAAATAAGTACATATACAAGTAGACTCTCGCCTCAAAGAATAAGCATTACTTGTATTAGATGAACTCTGTGGGAAAATTCTTATTACAAAACAAAGATATATATACAGCTTCAATATATAACTAGTTCCTCTCAAAAGGGAATTGGTAGGAAGGTATCTTATTTAAAAGTAGCTATTGCTAGAAAATAAAACATGTCAAAGTTTCTTGGGTTGGACAGTTTATTACCACCTACTTTGTGCAAAGCTATCGGCAGATGGGGAAGGCACTGTTCTTCCACAATTTGTAGGTGTCAGGACTTTTTGACTTGCCCACTTCGTTTTTCTCAACAATACATTGACCGTGTGGATCCTCTCCTAATGGTAAGGCAGATACAAAGGAGCTTCAATCCACTGTTGTTGTTCCTGAAGCAGTGGTCACTGCCTCACGGACCCAAGCCAAAACTCAAGGAGTGCTTATTTTTTTCCTGAAGGTACTAGATTGTCTTTCTTGGAAATTACTCATCTGCCTTGAGGGGTGCCTGTGGCAGGGTCCTGCTGCTGTTCCTGCTCAAGGTTTAGCTACCACGGAGAGAGATGAAAGTGCAAACATGGGTGGTATCATGTTTAGTAATGCCCTACTGCTTTATATCCATATCTTTTAGCATCAAAGGTGGAGGTAGGATGACTTGCAGATGCAAAATGTCTTAGAGCCAGCTGGCTAACCTTCAGGCATATTAAGAGTTAGTGATGCCAAGGAACTGGAAAGTAGCCTAAAGTAATAGCAGATATGGCAGTAATCCAAATGGCAGAACCGTATCTGCCATCTTGAGGGCCCACAACCTGTTGGACCGGCACATTTTTGGAAGTTCAGACAGCAGGAATTTGCAAAGAAAATTTTTTCAAACATTTGCACTGTCAAAGAAAATTTCAGATTTGTTATTTGGGGGAAGGTCTCACTGCTGTCAGCAATCTTAGTGACACTGTCAAGGGGTTCAGGTAATTAGAGCTATCAGAAAGGCTCAAGACAAACTTGATCCAAAAGCTCAAAAGCTAAATTGTGGTCTCAGACATGTAAACATAATCTTCTTCCTACAATTAATTGCATATAATAAGCAAATCAGACTTTGGGATAGTCAGTTTTCAAATGACTTCAAGAGGAAGCCATATAGATAGGGTATGTTACTGTAGTGAAGGTTAGCAGCAACCTTCACTTAAGGTGTTTAGGTGAAATGGAATTCTTTCTGAAAGATTATCTTTGGGACTGACTTTTCTGCTCCAGCCCTGTGTGAAGGCTAGGAGGTCTCTATGTCCCAGGCTACTTCAGTGCAGGAAGTGTACCGATGGATGATGTTCCTTTGTTTTCTGATGGGCTCATGCAGTGAGCCTTTTATTCAGCTTCTGTATTTTAAGTACAAGGCTATCAGCCACAAGTAGGGAAGAAGAAATTGAAAAAGCAGAGAAGCAAAAGAAGAGAACAGAGAAGAACTTCTCTAAGACCTGCTTAGAAAAATTAGGAAGTCAAAGGATTTTAACTAGTTCTAAGGTTATAGTGGTCACAATGGAGATTTTACTTACATGCGTGAAGTAAGCTAAAGCTTACAGAGAGGTGCAAACCCAACTGCACAATATACAAATGCCTATTAAAGTGTATGGGGACCTTGAGACCACATGTATGCTAGTGAAGTTATCATCTGCCTTACTAGACACAACAGAATTTTAACATGCTATTGCTGATCTGAAACAGTCTAAATAGGAACTAACATTAAGTACTTTTATGTTCATGTGTTCACAAGTGACAAACTGAAATGCCTTGGATTCCTATCAGTCTACAAATGTATTTGCCAACTCCGATTTGGGAGGAAATTACTTTCCATACTCATTTGTTGAAAAGGAACACCCAAGGGTTCTCCAGAACACCTCTGTTGAAGCTGAATTTGAAGAATTTGGAATTTGTAAATCAGGGCAGGGATTGGTAGCTAAATGCTCGTTTCATATGTTGTGACTGCATTCATTTGGAAAAGCATCCCAAGATACCTGAGAATCTCATCCGATCTGTATAGCTACAGCAGCGCCAATGAGCATTGATGACGTTGGTGTATTTTTGAAGAGCTTGTATGACAACAACTCTTAATGTTCATTATTTTTAACACCACATAAAAATTCCTATGTTTATAATCTGTTTGTAGTTAAGAATTAGAGAACTTAAAGGCTAAGAACTATTAAGAACTTAACTTTCCATATCATGAAATGCCCTGACTTCAGTTCCTCTAAACCACAAGTGAGAAGTTCCTTCCAGTAGTAAGCTACTTTTCTAGCCTTTTTACTTTGAGCCTGTTCGTTTGCACCATGTTTGTCACACTGAATTTTTAGGCTTACCTGGGACTCAGGGCATCGGTACAGTACAGACAGCAATGGCACTGGAGTCATGTCACGATTTCCTTCCTCCCACAAGCTCTGATAGACCTGATGATTCAAAAAACAAGGGGGAAAAAAAAAGGCTTGCCCTGAACTTGAAGTGGCTTTCTGTTAGGTTCCTAATAAGTACAGCGTAATTTAAAATTTGTAACACTTTTTTTCCTAAAAAATGCAGTGCTATTTCCAGCCCACAATTAAATAATATAAATACTTTCTCTAAGGTATGTATGCGGCTTACCTAACTCATTTCATAGTTTTTAGCACTAGTTTTCCCTAGAATAGCCCCAGGAGAAAGGAAAGCATTATTTTGTATTCCCATATTGGGTGAAGAGCTGAGAGAGCTGCCCGCCTGGCTGAGACTCAAGCAAGAGCATTCACCCAGGCAGGAGATCCAGCTGCATCTCTGAAATGCAGGTAGGTCCCCCCAGCCACCGGGCCATCTTTTCTCCTGTCAGCCATATAAAGGCGAAGCAGAGTCTCCGGGAGGCTGTGGGGCTTTGGCCTGAGCACTCTGCAAACTTCATGCAACCTGAGCTCACTGGCTCATACATCAGACTGAAGCGGAGCAGCGGAGGTGCAGAGCGCATTCCTTTCTGCTAGCATGAGTATTGAGAAAAACAGTTTCGTAACACACCAGCCAGGGCAGCCAGGACTTGGCTCCAAGTTATTTTTCCTTTTTTTTTTTTTTTTTTAAATGGAAATTAAAAACCAATATCAAGGACTATATAGAGGGGTTATGAGCATGAATAGTGAATCATAAGCTTGTTCTTTTAATTACTGTTGCATACTTAGAACCTATTCATGTCTTCAAAAGCCTCAAAGGACCAAATGAAATTGTGATACATCAATTTCAGTCTGTGCGAACTTATTTACAGGAAGATGGTTAAAGCATCATTTAAAAGGAAAAGAAAGGAATATAACTACAACTGTTTCTTTCAGGTAGAAACTGAAAGCAATCTTAAACATACCAGGTGCAGAGCACAATACAGTAGCCATGAATGACATTGCACAGAAAACTGAGGTATGTACCAATTTTAAGGTAATCAAAGTAATGTAGTAATTTACAACTGATGCTTGCAAAAAGAGTAATTACAAACAATTGTAAAAGACAAACAATTATACTGGAAGTCTGCTGGTATTGCTGTTATTTTAAGACAATGGAAGGGCACTTGAAAGTAGCTTAAGGAAACGATCTGATTTGATGGAATCTGTGAAATATGTTCTTACTGTTATTAAAAAAACATGAAGGAGGAAGGCAAAAATATGAAGAAACTTTAAATGTTGGGGAGAAATTCAGGGCAACATTCATATCTAATTCTAAAACGTAAATATTAGGCTACTTTGAATATTTCTTCTTCTACGGAGACTCACTGAACAACAGGAACAAAAGCAGGAACAAAACCTATGGGGTTTGGTGGAAAATATGAAACACGGAATGTTTTCAGCCAGTTTTCTCAGCATTGCTGTATTGAGAGCATTCCTGTAGTCAGGGAGTAAAAAGAGAGAGAACTTCACAGTCGTTCTGAAAAGCAGGAACTTCTCTTACTGTTTGGCCACACACAGACTAAGCATTGGCAAAGAAGTGTCCAGTGGCTGTATCGATATCAGAGTCCTGCAAGTCCAGTGATCTTGACACTTTATAACGTAAAATCACTGGACTTTGAGTTTCTCTAAATATTTGAAAAGTAAGTATATAATGTATTGGAAGTTTTAAATGAACAAATACTACTCTTTCTTTAAGAACCATATATGGCTGTTGAAGTGTTGCAGAAGAAAACATTCATGTTGTATTATATGTCTGTGTCTTTATATCTGCTATAAATGCTAGGGGTGGAGAGGCTCTCTGGTGACTGCTTATGATTCAAAGCAACAATATAAATTTTTAAAGCCATAGTAATTGAAAATGTACATTCACATAGTTCATATACTTAGTGATGTAGCTATTCATTACAATTACTTATAGCCTAAGTTTAATACAATGCTAAATGTTGTTTTGGATATTTTAGTATTTATTACCATTTATGAACAAATACAATGATGCTTAATAGATGATGGCTAGTGGCACAAAGTTCATAATCCCAAATGCACTTCTGTTTTATGTTCTTACATTCTTTCTAATCCAATCTATCAGAATATTTCTGTCTATCTGTTTCAACTTTCTTTTTCTTATCTTCATTTCTTCTATATCTTCACCAAGATTCTGCTTTCTTCATCTAAACCCGTCCAAAAATCCTATGTGCCCAAGCTTCACAAGGGTGATGTAAAGGATAAATTTGAAGCTATGCAGAAAGCAAGGGAAGAAAGAAATCAAAGGAGATCTAGAGATGAAAAGCAAAGAAGAAAAGAACAATATGTTAGAGAGAGAGAATGGAACAGGAGAAAGCAGGAGGTTATTTTCTTTGCAAATATTTTGTGTTATTTTAATATTCAATATTATATGTGAAAATCTTTTCACATTATTTTAAGACAATAATATTGGAACTTTATGTAAGGTATAAAGACCGTTTTACTTTCTGTGTTTCATCAACTAGATGAAAGAACTGCTTGGATCTGATGAAGATGATGATGCAAAATCATCTAAAATAGAAAAAGGTTATGTTCCAAAGCTAATAGGTAAGAGAGACCCAATTTTAAAGGCCACATAATTCACTAGATAAGTATTAGATGCAACTACTGAACTGTGTATTTCATATTCACAGGAACCGTTAAAGGCAAGTTTGCAGAAATGGAGAAGCAAAGGCAAGAAGAAGAAAGAAAAAGAACGGAAGAAGAAAGAAAGCGCAGAATTGAACAAGATATGATTGAGAAAAGAAAAATTCAAAGAGAATTAGCAAAAAAAGCACAGGAGGTATGTTCATCTGATCACAACAGTCAGGATATAATTGTAAACAATCAGCACAAGAAAAAGTTTTCTATTGATCAGAAAGATTTGATCTTAAGATTTCCGATAGCGGTGATTTACGTGGGAGATGCTCAATGGGATGGAATTGGGGAATAACGTTCAGAGAATCTTCATCTTCACTGCTTTATGGTAACAATTTTTTAAGCACTAAACTTGAGTTACAGATGAAACCAGGCAGGCATAACCTGGTAGGAATATGAATCAGGCACAAATTCTGGTGTCATATGCATACAAGAGTTTATAGAATTTACTAAACTAATTTAAAAATGTCTCTTATATTTTACCAACCCTTACTTTAGACAATTTTTGCTTATATTAGTGAATACAGTTCAATGATAGATGAACTAAGGCAAGCAAGAAGAAATAGGAAAATGCCAGCAGCAGGCAAAAATGAAAAGATACTAATGCAGTAAAAATCATAAATCATGAAGACTCAGATCATGTTTTATTCCTTTGCCACTTCGTGAATCTTTATTGCATATATATGTGAACAGACTCCAACTTGTGTTGATGCCCATAAAGCAAATTTTGTCTTTTGTAGAATTTTGCATTGAGGTATCATATTTCATTCCTTTTGTGAGGTTTCTTCAGTGCTGCAAATACTGCAGTGAGAGTGAACATCTAAATGATAGACTAGAACCATAAGCAAATTTTTATTTAACCAAAAGATAGTAGTACTTAATTTAGGTTTGGTTTTGTTGTAAGAAAAGAAAAACAGTGCTATAGGAGAAGTCAGTTTTCAACAAGGACTTGGATAGTATTTTCTATTAAGACTTTTAACATTGTTAAACCTGGACTTTTACCTGGAAATGTATTTAGCGTATATTTAATCTACTCTGAAAGGCAGAAGTATGTACCATGTAGAATTTTAGAAAGTATGTTAGTTTTAGACAGTAACATATAAAGACACCATATGAAGCAAATACAGCAACAGGCTTTTTGCAGGAGTTGAGGGGAAGACAATGTCACTTGCATCAGAAATAATCAATGAGCTTGCTTTAGCTTTTTTTTCTTTTTACACAATTCTGGAATGCTTAAATGAAGAACGGACATCTAAAGCACTCTTCTCAGTTCATCACTGCAGTGTTAAGAATGCTTTAGCATGCTTTCTCTATGATGTTTTATGTCATGTTCCCTCTTCCTGAACAAGCTAACCTATCTGAAGTATTCCAACAAAGGTTCAATCATTACCATCTCTGTCAATTTAAGTACTACACACATATCACTGATACAAAAAGAATTTCCAGTTCTATGTTTGCAAATCTAAGGCAAAGAGCTGAAGTAATGTAATCATATGAAATTCTTATTTAATAGATTGATGACTTTAACAATACGGGAACTGAATCAGCAGCAGAGGTAATCAGATTTTTTTTTAAAGAAATGTTCACCTACATTTTTATTCACTTTGTTTTATTATTGTAATTTGGTCTGGGAAAACCTAGAAAAGGGCACACAAATACCTAATTAAAATTCCACCAAGAAGCTAACAAATTTTTAAAGTGTACGGAACTGTATGTCTATACTTGAAGTGAATTTATTTAAGTTTGCAATAGAGTCTGCACTATTAATACGTTGTGTTTAGTTAAAAACATCTAAAATGTAAACATTCAAAGCCACCAGAGTGATTTGAGGTATACTGGCAATGATACTCTAAGTCTGCTTGCTTTGGAAAGTATCATATTAAAAGCTCTTTGCTTTAAACTTGAAATTAAAAGGGGATTCTGTCAATATACAAATGTTTGAACACCTTACTCTTACTCTTTTTTTTTTTTTTAATTGACTAATTTACCATACGAGTTTGGATTTTAAGTCTTGCAAATAAATGTTTAATTTCAAAAAGCTAGGTCCAAAGGTCCTATTGTCTTTCACTAACACAAGAAAATCACATTCCTACTACAGTTTTGGAAAGACAGACAAACAAAACACCCCCTTTAGTTTTGAGTTATTTGGCAGTATTCCTGTTAATCATGGTATTTTGGGAAAAAACCTGGGTAAAATGTATTTTGGCAAGTAAGTTGTGAAAATAGTTTCGAAGCAGCAACATCCTTCAAAAAATTACTCTGCCTGACAAATTACATATTGCTTTCTAGAACTACTAGCTTATTCCAACCGCAGTATATCCTTTACTTAGTAAACATAAGACTGGAACTAGAGTTTGGCTGCGATTGCTATGTATTCACAATTTCACCTGTTCTTCTCCAAACCATGAATATTTATAACTAACAGTTAATGAAAATATGTAAAGAAATTAAGGAGTTTGCCAGCAGTTATGTTTAAAATACAATTCAACCTTGATGCTCTTCAGATATTACAAGAAAACTAGTGACTGCCTCAGGCAGATGCATTTATTCTTGTTGTTAGTACTCAATACAAGTAATTCTTTTGGAAGCTTTGGTGCACAAAGGTAAAACCAGCAGTTTCATTAAGAAATGAGTCCATCTAGAAGTCAAGCTTTATGAAAATATAATAAATATCTTTTTGGACAGGAAGGGGATGATTCACTGCTAGTTACAGTAGTGCCTGTAAAACCCAGCAAAACACCTGGGAAGATGAAAATGAATTTTGAGAACACAGGAAAGGAGAGAGCAGAACAGAGAGAGAGACAGGATGACGAAATGAAGCTAAAATATGAAGAACAAAACCAATTCCTTAAGGAAGCCAAGTGCCTTTCATTTGTCATGGTAAACCACTCATCTAAAAATACCTAAGAAATAAATAACTATTATTTCAGATATAACTATTTCATTTCTCTTACACAGGGTGGAAATGAAGACAAGGAAACACAAGAGCCTCTGTCTCCTGGTAAGCTGAAAGTAACATTTGAAGAACTTGAAAGACAAAGACAGGAAAATCAAAGGCGGCAAGCAGAGGAAGAAGCAAGACAGCGCTTAGAAGAGGAAAAACGTGCCTTTGAAGAAGCTAGACAGCAAATGGTAAATACACATTTTGTTCATGTTGTTACAGAATTTTCACATACTATATGCTTTTACATTCTTTCCTGTATCTGATTCTTCTTTTTTCTTATTCCTTAACTATATTTCAAGGTGTTAAGAGTTTGAAAACTGTGTCACCATTAATTTCTGAAAGATGTATTTTTGACCTTAGTTCTAACTCAGTACCCCACACTGGCATAATGCTTTAGATATTCTTTTAGTAAAAGCAGGAAATTTATGTATTTTAAATTTGCCAGCAATCTTAGCAGGTTTTATATCTACACTTTGTAGTACCTTAAACTGTAAGACCTCAAGAAGATAATTAGTTGTCTGTTTTGTTCTTAAATAGTGCTTCAGATGTTTCAGTACCAGTTTTTGATGAAAACATTCTGTAGTAACAGAATGCTATTTATTTATAAATACGATAGATAAATACATGAATTACAACTTTCCTCTTATGAAGAAAGGGAAAAAAGACAGGTCAGCTCTCTTGTATGTATTGACATAAAGAACAATGGACTAGAAATTACGAGATTAAGCCCCAAATTGTCAGAAATGTAGCTCACAATTCCTGTTTTATATTACTTGCAAAACTGCCTCCATATGTGTTCTTTATCATAAGCGAGACTTATTCTAGATCAACTATAAACAGACCTCACTATAGTTTGTTCTCTGATCATACTAAAGGCATCATACACTTAGGATTAACATAAGGATATACCAGACAGTTTAGTTCTATATTTCCTCACTTTACTATACTCAATTTCCAAAAGCCTTTTTTAAGTTCGGTGTTTAAATATCTTTCCCCTGTACAATTATGATCATGACTTTGTTAATTCACATACAAAGAAGATTAATGAGAAATGAGATTTTGATCTTCCATGAAATCTTTTGAAAACATTATTTCTAGGAATTTGCTAACTTTAACTTAAAAAGAGTATAATTATGAATGGACATTCTTGGACAAACAGCTCAAGATCACTATGCTGACTATATTTCAACAACATTCAAGAAATTTATATTCTCCAAATAATAATAAAAAAAGCCACCACAGAACCTCCAGAAAGCTGAAACACTGAAATTCCCAACTGGTCCAAACTGGGGGGGTTCTAGGTTTAGGCAGATACCCAAATTGTAGTTTACTCCTCCACCTCCACGAAATCACTTAACCTTTCCTTGACATTATGTCAATAATGCACTTTTTTCTTCTTATTTGGTGGTGGGCAGGGGATACCAGTGAAGGACAAGAGGGAAGAAAATGAAGGAGAGAGAATTTCGTGAAGTCACTAGCCATTCTAACTGAAGATTTGTTTCCATCTCCCACCCTTACGTATATGCATTTACTAACCAAGTAATATAAAGTAATTTACAAATTCTCTATTTCAAAAGAAATTTTCTAACATGCAGTTTTATCTGATATCAGTGGATGTCAAAATTTGAAGTCAAAAGTTTTCTTAAAGGAAGAGTTCAGCAATTGATTTCCTTCAATTCTTTCTTTTTTCCCTATGAATTCTAAAGAAAAGATTTCTGTAATTCCCTTAACTGGCTACCCCACATACCAGTCCCGGGGCTGCTTGCAGTGTACAAAAATCTGGAACATCAATACTCTGACAGTTCCCAGTCAATTTCCTCCATTAACAAATAAAGTACTCTGAGATATCTTCTGAAGATGGTTCGGTCTTTTGTTATTGATTGCAGTTTGTAAACCACAGGCTTCTCTTAGCAGATAAGTGTTCACTGGAGACAAGCAATAGTGAAGAGATCACAGTATCTCAATTCCCTTTCTTCAGTGATGATTATATGTCTAAAAAGAAAAGAAAAAAAATCTCAGTCTGGAGTAATAGCAAAATGTTAATTGATTTAGTTTTGCCAGAAAACTCTACAGCATTTTTTTACTGGTAAGTGCATTGGTGAAAACAATTTATATGCAAACAAAAAGACTTGATGGTATAAAGGTCTATGAAAGTGATGTAAAGAAAGTGAAAAGGGAGTGATTTACAGTAAAGGATCCAACCCTGAGACCATAAAATACATACTTAATTGTTCAGCCTTTTCCTGATAACACATTGTTCTTTGAATTACACACTTGACAGATTTCTAAAAATTATAGAAGCTACATATAGGATACTGAAATATGTTTCTTTTCTCCCTCCCCTGGCTAAAACCAAGACTAAAATGTTTCTTACAGGAACCAAACTCTTGATACATTTTTTTCCCCCAGGAGAAAAAAAACATTTATAAAAGATCAGAAAAGAATTAATGGAGTATTTATTTACTATAAATAGTATTTTTCTGTTTAGATAAGTCCTTTCTGTTTTTTCCTCTCCCTCTTCTCTGAAGATAAATGAAGGTGGCGATGAAGAATCTGAAAATTCTGTTAAAGAATTCCGTCCCGGTAAACTCAGACTCAGTTTTGAGGAGATAGAAAGACAGAGGAGAGAAGAGGAAAAGAGGAAAGCAGAAGAAGATGCAAGACGACGCATAGAAGAGGAGAAGAGAGCATTTGCTGAAGCAAGGAAGAACATGGTATGGCATATTTGTTTACTATATAGTTAAATTTTTACCTAAGTCTCTTTTACCTAAGCTCTGGGAAAAAGCTTTAAATACAGTTAGGAATGCATGCTTCAGCTCCTTCATTAATTAGTTCACTTCACTACTTATTAGAAGGTAGGGGGGGTTCATTTATCAAAAGTCATCACAGAACAATCCCTCCTCACAGCAAGCCTAGAAAGGATTTCAAATAATTTAGTCAAAACTAGATATTGCATCCAATGGGTATTATTATGCTAGATGCAACAAACTTGGAAAGCAAAATATTTTCACAAGGAGCATTTGTTGTTTTTTTTTTGTGGGGGGGAAGAGCAATTCCTTTTACTTCTCCAAGTTTATCTCCCTACCTTTACAGGGTGTCCACCAGTCACCTCTTACTAGCTAAAGCATAATTAATGGCATATTAGAACACTGCTCACTGCAATGACAAATTTTGATGACAAATTTTATAGTCATCTGTGGCCCCTTAGGAAGGAAAAATTAAGTAGGCTAAACTCACCTAATTGATGTTTTTATTGTATGTCATTGCTTGTTCAGAGAAACAGAAAAAGTAACTTGTGGGATTTACCATTAGAACAATTTGTAATACAGAACTTCCTTGGACAAATACGGATCTCTGTGATATGCAATGACTTCTGAAATTTGACTTAAGACTATATTGAAGACAAATTTTCAGGGATCTAGGATTGACATACTGACACTACCTGAAAGCAGAGAAAGATGCCTGATTTCAGAGGGTGGCAACAATGTCATTTATAAAAAAAAACAACTAGCATGGAGCTTCTCACTGTATTCTCATGCTTATTCCAACAACTGCAAGTTTCAGCAGGCTTTTGGGTATAAGCCAGTTACTTATTGGTGGATATTAGGAAATACAGTATTAAAGTACACAACTACCAACTAAAACTAAGCATTGTTTGTTTCAAAAGGAAGGGCAAGACAAGCCATACAGAACTGCAGAATAACCCGCCCATCTGGCAGTGTCTTCCTACATTCCCCTCTGTGGTTTTATTGGGAAAGACCAACTGCATACCTAATAAAATGTTCTTCATCATTCAAAGCAATGCTTTTGAGACAAATTAAAGCTTTGTATGACTACTAAGATTGCGAGCAGTGCTCCCTCTGCCTGAAAATTGGGCCAAAGACAAGACCTCTACACTGAAAGGACTACCCAGACAAACTACAATGTAAATTTATATTTGGTATTGTACTGGTAAGCAGTTATGGAAAATAGTGTCTGTCCGTACCTCCAAAGAGAGAAAACAGACACTACAGCCAGTAGAAAGAAATTAAGGAAGAAGGGAAAAAAAAAAAAAAAAAAAAAAGAGTGAAAGAGTGCTGCTGGACTTCGGCCATTACAATTTTTATGAAAAGCCAGCAGACAACTAAATCAAAGCAAAGCAAGTACATGCTGTCTTCTGTTTTTTTCTGCCTCAATGTAGCAAGAACCTAAGCTCAAGTGTCCAGGCAAGAAAAATCTCACTGATTACACAGGGTTTAATCCATTAGATGCAGCACAGAGTCTATGATTGCACAGTAACAGCAGACAGTGAAGATGTTCAGTAATTTAAAAAATTAACTGAAAATGTATTTTCAGCACATACATGTTCGAAAATTTTCTCTTGATTAGCATCCTGAATATGAGCATATTTTCTATTACTTGTAACAGAAAATATAAGCCCGTGCTTTCCCTATTTTCCACAGCTACACAATGTAGCAGCAATGCAGATGTGCTTTTAAACATTTTAAGAACATATTAGTCATCTTTCAGAAATAGTAAAACCTTATATTCAGTTTTTATTTAAGCATTTAAGTTGTTATTTTAGAACCTTCTTCATGATTATTCATTTTAATTTAGTTTTGAAAGTATACACACACAGTAGTAATATTGTTGCTGGAAAACACAAACGCCACCTCCTTTTGGAAGGATCTCCCTGTTTCACATTTACTTTTGCTACATGTATACTTCCATGCTTCCCACCATCAACACGATCGCTTTCAGACTGAAGCATTCCTCTTTCATCCGTCAGTCTCTTTCCATTAGAGACTGCATAAAGAACCTGTCTTAGCACAAATAAAAAAACGTTCTACTTCGTATCAGTCACTGTTTGCCCACTGAAAATTGGTTGACTGTGCTGCAAACTATGGTTATTACAGGACTGTTTCTCACTACCATCTGTTCCCACTTTGCAGAAAAAAACCCTTATGGTCTCACTTCACAAAATATGGCTAAAATATTTACTGAACTAACCACAAGGGTTTTGTGCATCACACAATTCAGCTGAATTTTTTCCTGTGCTTTTTAACCAGGAATAAGTTGGCTTACTGTCTTTTCATAACTTACTGATACAAAAATACAGAGCAGACAGCTGCTAGTGTGTTTGCTCATATGCACAGCTTTTAAAGTTTATACATACATGCATTGGTAAACTTTGAATTGATGCTTTTTCTATTCACTTAGTTCTGTATCTTCTTGAAGCAATGAGCGTATGAACTAATGCATCACAAGCAGGAGACTTTCACATTTCTTTGCTAATTTAGCTGTGGTTAGCCTCTGAAAACTATGTGGCTATGCATTGTTTTTATTAAAGGAAATAGTTTACAGCTTTGTTTTTTGACTCCACTTCACCGTAACACAATTTCAACAAATATGCTCATATTATGCAAAACGAATGAAGAATGGAAGGAATGGTGTGGCTGAAGTCCAACTGTAAGCTTACTCAGAGGGAAAATCTGAAGGAAATCTATAGTGAATAGCAGTATTTGAGTGGGATTGGGCCAAAAAACTATTGAAAGAGCTGTGACAATAAAAAGGATACGGGCAAAGCAGGTCAAGACAGCAGTATGAACTACGATGGCACAAACAGCAGTGAAAGGTATAAGTTACAATGGCAGTAAATAGCAATAAAGAGAAAAGGGAGTGCCAAAGATTCTTAAAAAAAAAGTTTATTTTCTGTTTCTTTATAAAGCTACTCTAAACACTTTCTCAAATTATAGTTTTGCTGCTTTAATTCTTTCTAGCATTTGACTGATTACTACTGTTGGGAATGCCTACAATTTAAGGCACACTGGGCTCTTCAATTTTGCCACAAGGCTTTTCAAATGCACTGATTAAATAGTGCCTAAAGCTACATCACCACACAGTTCTAGATCAGTGTCTGACCTCATCTCACACATTTATCTACAGAATGTTCCTGTTGAGAAAATCTGTTAATAAGTTCACATAGTTACAGGCATAAACATACATTTATGTAGGTTTTATCAAGAAGTTATTTTAAAATCTTCCTGCGTAACTCATGTCATGCTACCTGGCCATTTTTGTAGCATACAGCTTCATATTTTAGTAATACTTTGCTTCAACAAATTCAGTCTGATAAAATATTTGTTCTTACACTCCCTAAAGTAATGCAAATCGCCTTTCCTAGGCCCTACCATTTTCTTATGAATTAGTCTACAAAATAAGCAAACTGCTCATGAATGACCATCAAAGCCCAACCCTACTCTGAAGCCTGAGAAAAGGACAGGGAAAGGAGGAAACCCTTGCTTTTGGGTTGTACAAAGCAATGAACTGGCAACATAACTTAGTATAATCCATTTGTGCACAAGAAGAGTTTCTTGTAGAAAATTCTGTTCAGTTATCCTTACTAGGAATACTGATATTGCTTAAGAGCAGGAATATGATTCAGTTCCCTTAGAAAAAAGATTACAGATGTATGTACTTCAGTGTTAAGAGCAATGACATTTAAACACAAGCACTTTGTCTAATGATAGTCTGTGAAGTAAACAGGAATGAAGTCCCAAAGCTGCATTTAGAGGACATCCTCTCCATCATCTTGCAAAAAAGACCGCATTTTAATAAACACCTAAATCTTCATTATAAAAGTTTAGCATTGTAATAATAAAGGGCTAAAGTCAAATACAAAAGCCCCCAAACACACTCCCTCCCAAAACATTGAAGGAATACCTACATTGTCATATTGCATCTTGCTGTACTGTGGCAGATGCGGCAAAATACTTGGATATCTTTATGTACCAGGAGTGTCTGAACAATGCTGTGATTTCATCACAGGTACCTTCAGGATATATCATTAATGCTCTAAATTTCCAGCAGGTGCTGGATGATGAATCACCAGAAATGTTTAAAACAGTTTCTCAAGAATCTCTCATTCCTGGTAAACTGGAAATTAATTTTGAGGAGTTGCTGAGACAAAAAATGGAAGAAGAAAAGAGACGCACAGAAGAAGAGCGTAGGCAAAAGTTGGAAATGGAAAAGCAAGAATTTCAACAGTTGAGACAAGAAATGGGAGAGGTCTGTATATCAAAGGATATGTTAAGCATGCTCGGAATAAAAATATAATAGATCATTTCAGTTAATTACTAAAAATCTGTAACATTGTATATAATAAGATACATATTTTTTATCACTAATCTATGGGAACATGCTTTTATCCCTTGCCACCCTTAAAGTAAAAACACAATTTTAAATTTGTAATTTTATTTTACAGTCACTTCTGAAAATTCCACAGTATTACTAAAACAATTATGTAATATTTACAATATTGGGAGAACAGAAACATCTAGTTCCCAAATGAATATACAAAAAACACAAGTAGGAAAGAGCAAAATTCTTGCTTTTCCTCAAAGGAATGCTGTGTTAACTAATTAGGAAAGAATTACAGCGGCCTCAACTTATTTCTAATCAGTGTATCAAGGGCTGAAGACCGTCACAGTTGATTTTAAAAATCACACACAAAATTTGCTTTGCATACCAAATGTCTAAAACATCACGTACATGAACTTTACGCTTCAATTTGATTTGGTTGTGGGTGGCAATTCTTTATTATTACGTTTTGAATGTTAGAGGACTACATGTATCTATTTATTTTTGTTAAATAAAGCTAGAGTGAGTAATAAAGGCTCTAGCTTGTGAACTTTTCAAGTAGATTTTGTATTACATCCTGGGGAAGAAAGGAGAGACAGGGACATCCAACTAAAATGCACATACATCTCTACTGCCAGTCAGAGGTCATAAAAGGAGGGAGTAAAATATCAACAATTACAGCTTCAGATGTAGTTTCACTACAGGATCCAGAACTGCTGTTTCTTTTCCAGCCATGACATCCTGAAATCTCCTTTGCTTTTTACTGAATTAAAAAAAAAAGTAATGATTTTCTGTTTAACAAAGTAGGTGTATTTCAGAAAATTATTTCGTATCAATTGCAAGTCAGAGAAGTAAATTACAGATCCGGGATAACTAAGTTTTTTGTATTGCTAGGTGACTGGTTTTCTGAGTCTGTGAAGGGTGGTTTGTGACAACAATCCTTCAACAAAGGCTACGTTCAAGCAAGATATTTTAAAATCTGTATCTGGTTTAGATGTGATACAAATGCAGTCATCCTGAGAATAGTGAAGAAAAAAAAGAAATTAGGGGCAAAAAGTCTCTGTGCTGATTTCAAATAACTAAGAGAACTGTTCAAGTGTATTAAGTTACACCTATCTGTGGGGAGAACAGGTAGTAAAAATTAACTAGGGCATTTTCCATCTTACACATTCTATAATTTCTGAACAGCTGGAAGAAGAGTCCGAAACTTTTGAGCTAAGCAAAGAATATGAAGAATTAATAAAGCTAAAAAGAAGCGGTTCTATTCAGGCAAAGAACTTAAAAAGCAAGTTTGAAAAAATAGGACAATTGTCTCAAGAAGAAATACAGAAGAAGATTGAAGAAGAGCGAGCAAAGAGAAGAGCAATGGATGAAGAAATAAGAGAACGGGAAGCTGAAAAATTTCAAGAGGTAGGTTGCATTCTGTATGTGTTAATGATATACTTAACTAGCACACTAATGATCCAGCAGTGGACAATGCTGCTGCTTTCAAAGTTTACTGTATTTCCAAAATTATTTTCTGCCTTCTTTCCTGTTCCCTCCTTTGGATGCATGAGGAAGTCTCACCTCAGCATCCCTAAAGGAAACAGCACCAGTTTATTATCAGTCATCTGGCCAAGCAGAGATCTGTTTTTCTGCTCAAAGTCCTCAATTCAGCATCTTAACGACCTGAAACCTGCCAGCCTGAGGCTTTGAAATTCATATTTGAGAATTAATCTATTAATCATCACATGAATTGCTTCTCCTTCTGAACTGTAATTCATTCTCCACTGTATGAATTAAAAAAAAAAACCACCAAAACCAAACAATACTATTTGAAGATCAAGTCTTTTTATCACCTTTACTCATTTCTCAGGGTAGAGCAGAGAAGGATGCCTACTTATCTGTGCTTCAGACTGGAACCTCTCACATTTGTTCAGAGAGGAAAAACAAGAAATGAAGCTATCAGTCTAACCAATAAATCAACACTATGCTCTGTGACCCAAAACACCAATGTGAGCTTTCATGACATAATCATATGACAGTGCAGGAACCTTAACAGTAGTAAGCCTGATCTGAATCTCATTCTGAAGTTCCTATCCACAGTAGTCAGTCACTTCAGTATCAGCTCAAAGCCTATCTTTTATTTTTGAGCTTTTAATTTAATGACTGACACTGTAATTATGTTTCTATAAGGTCAACCTGTGTTAGGTGTTGAAGCTACCATAACATCATGGCATGAAAGTCAAGTCACTAAGGATTTACCATTGCCACAAGACGGCATTCAACTTCTATATGAAAATAAATCTTTAGGAGTATTTTTCTACCTAACATTTTTGAAATAACTTTTGCAAGTATTTTGCCCTATCCCTGGGATAAACAATTACAGGACTTGATCTTAAACCCAACATTAACCAAGCCTCTGACAAAAACAGCACTCTGGTGGCTTTGCTCAGTTAAGAGCAACTACTGCTCTACAAAACTAGTTTTATTATTATACACATTTAAAAGGTAATAAATGAGTTAAGTCCTATGTTTTAATTTTTTTTTCCCCCAAGGATGATGAGGTAGATGTGAGACCAGCCAAGAAATCTGAGGCTCCATTTACTCATAAAGTAAACATGAAAGCCCGTTTTGAGCAAATGGCAAGAGCCAGGGAAGAAGAGGAGCAGAGAAGAATTGAAGAACAGAAATTACTACGCATGCAGTTTGAACAAAAAGAAATTGATGCGGCGTTACAGAAGGTATAAATTACAAAGTACCTTTTCGTCAGCCCTAAGTGTCATTTAACTTAGCTTCTGATTACCACTGATGGCAACACTGCCAGAGGTATGAAAGGAACTTTATACTTGTTTTAACAGCTGCCGTGAATTGCTGCAATAATGTAAAATAGCTTTTGGTGTTTTCACATGTTCTTGAAGAGTACAAGAGAGATACTGCAAAGAAAGTTCATCATATCCTTTGAATAGTCTGAAAATGGAAGCTACATTCATGCCTATATTTTACCCCAAGATTCCAGCCTCATTAAAATCCATTTTACTGCCTGTTCCATACCCAGATTCAGTGCATTATGTTATCTAGTGGGATGGGTGTGGCATTTCCCCTTCTGAGAAACATGGTAACTTTTCTGTAATCAAATACATACCACTAGCAGTCATACTGCTATTGCCACTTTAAGTGTTCTAAATCAACTTATTTTAAAACAGAAAAGGGAAGAGGAAGAAGAAGAAGAGGGAAGCATTATTAATGGTTCTACTTGTGAAGATGAAGAGGATCAAGCTCGATCTGGAGCTCCCTGGTTCAAGAAGTCACTGAAAAACACATCAGTTGTTGATGGCGAGCCAGTGAGATTTACAGTTAAAATTACTGGAGAACCAAAACCGGAAGTTACATGGTGGTTTGAGGGGGAAATGTTGCAGGACTCTGAGGACTATCAATATATTGAAAGAGGAGAAACCTATTGCCTTTACTTGCCAGAAACCTTCCCAGAAGATGAAGGGGAATATATGTGTAAAGCAGTCAACAACAGAGGCACATCTGCTAGCACCTGTATTCTCACCATTGAAAGTAAGAGTTAGCATTTTAATTTGCTTAATTCTCAAATATTCTTCTTGCATCTTTCCTATTACGAAAATCTAATTATCTGTTTCTCTTAACCCTTTTATTTTCTAGCTGATGACTACTAATGCTCTACTTTAGCTGGAATCTTTCTTCCCCTCAAAACTTTCTTATTGCATCATCTCTTTCTCTGATGGGGCCAACTAAAGAAAGCAAGGATATGCATTTATTTGCCATTCCTGCATCAGATAAGAATAACCTTCAGATTGTGAGAGTGTCCAGGTTCCTTGCTCAATACAAAAATCAGTATTAAAGGCTAAAAAGAATGAATCAATGTATGAAAGATCAACTAAAGGAAAAAGCTGAATTATAATAGTGCTCCCACATTTGAAGACCAACTGTTGTGTAATAGTATAAAGCTAAATACACAATCTGGAAACTTGTGTAGTAGTGTAAATCTATTGGTATATTTTGCATGAACACTGAATATTTAAGCTGTTTTACTTTATCCCAGAGGCATTGAACTGGCAAAAGGAAATACTTATTGATGATTTTCAAAAACCCCAGTGTACTATTTTTAAAGAATAAAAGATTACATAACTGCTCACTTTTCCTGTTTTGTTTCAAAGAGCATTAGTTCTTTTGTTTTAAAATGGGCTTGCATTTAAACTGTTATGCTCTTATCAACCTATGCAGTTGATAATCCAAAAGTAAAAACAATCTCAGTAAGGCTTGTAGTAGTCTTTATAGTACCAACATTTGCTTGTAAAACTCCTAATTTTTTCATTGCTTAAATGATACAGGAACAGTTGGTGACAAAATATGAGCCTATCATAGCTAAGTTGATAGGAAGCACGCTTAAGAAAAATATTTTCAGCAAGTGCCTAACTTCTCAATCTTTGTTCTCTCTTAATGCAATAAATTTATTGCTGCATCTCTAAACATTGTCTTCTTAAGGCTACTATACTATTTTTCTCTAAGACCTCTTGATATCAACACTAACGGCATTATGCTAACACAGTCTGAATTGTTCAGCTTAGCTTAAGCTTCTGTAGGAGTAATTTTACAAACAATAGTCACATTTTAAATTAAAGAACATGTGTATAAGCCTTAACATAAAGATAAGGTAAGCTGCAGCAAATTAGATTTATGCAGTCATTTAAAAAAGAAATTTTCCTGTGGCTGAATCTGCTGACTGCTCTTTGTACAGTTACCTATTGGAAGTCACTCTTTTGCCTCAATAAAATAGTCACAAATTCAGAAACATCTAGAAAAAAGTGGTTATAAGCTGCATGATGTTTTGAATGTTTATCCTAATAGCCATATAAATATATTTTACTTTATTTCATGTGGGTGATGTTCATTCACAGAAGTACTAGTTGCTGCAATATCTTTCCTCTGAAGCTGTTATTTCAAACTAATGAAGGCAGGGATAGGAGCATAAAAAAAAAAAAGACAAAAACATTGCTATTATTATCCATCAGTTTACATTTATTGAGAAAAACCATACAAAAAACATTATACAGTTAACGTATACCCATATTACATACAATGTCAATGCAAGCTCAAAACCACATTTTTGTAAAGCATTCAATTTACCTCAAGTCCAAGCTGCATCTCCCTAAGACACTGTTCCCATCACAGTTGCCTTTTAAAGCCAATCTTCTTTTTACACACGGGTAGTTTCTGCAGAGAACACTTTTCTCAGGACGAAAAGGCATTTCACATGCACGCAAGAGAAATATTTGTGCATACATAAGAGCTTTATAAGCTATTACTAGGGAAGAGGGAATCCTGTCAACTGTATGCTTTCTGAAAAGCCCAGTCCTCCCTTCCTCCCCCCACTTCCAGGAAAAAAGCAAAATAAAAAGCTTTCAGCATGCAATGGAAAACTTAAAAATTACTTTGGAAGAGAATAAGGGAGAAATAGTTTCTATCATCCAATAAAATACCACTAGTAAAAAGATGAACTATTTCAAGATAGGATGTGCAAATGAATAATGATCCTGTCTGCCTGGACAACTTAAATGCAGGACTTATGATCATGCCAGACTGAAGATTATCCACCTGACATTTTATTTCACGTCCTATTGAAGTATAGGCTGCAGAAAGTGATATGAAAATGCTTTTCCTACTTTGAACATTACGCTTCCTTTTAAATTTTTCGTACTCTTCACATTCTACTTAATTTGTGGGACTCTAAGGCGGGGGGGAGCAGGAAACATTTAAAGTCACCTTTTGGACAAATTCATTACATGTCTAAGGGAGTCCAGTTATCTTTTTGGATCACGATAACTCCAATAATCTATTTTCCATTCTCCTAAGAACTATAAGTTTGGAGACAGAGTTGAAAAATAAACACTATGCTTAGCACAAAATAGGATGCCTGTAACCCCAGCAGTGAGAAAACTAGAAGTCAATACACCTCAAACGCTACACACAAGAACATCTCATCTTCCACACACCAGCAACATTCCAATAAACTGGATTTTTCTTCTCTATCTCCTCCCACTGGCTAAATTTACAACTGAAAGACTGTTAAGATATTTTAGCAACAACAGTTGAGGAAAAGAGTATCATGTAAAAGGAAGAGAACAAATGACTCACCCCAACACTAAATTCACAGTATCAAAATCCAAATGGTACACACCTAACCTTTTCTCATGTCAAAAATGAAGTTACATATTAAACTACAGATGAAATATTAAGTGGCTTGAGAAAAACTGAAGCACAACTATTAATTTAGTTCAAAAATTCAGTATATCTAAGCTTGGCTGTTTAGAAGAATATAAATTAAAGTAGATGGTTCATATTATTAAATCACAGTTTAAAAAACTTAAACAGATTATGGAACATTTATGGTCAAACAAATAATACTTTAAAGAATGAAAAGTGATCAAAACAAAAATTATACCCTACACCATTATGTATGGGATACATTTCAAATCTGTTATGTTTTTGCCAATTTTACCTTCTACATGGAGCCCTTCTATGGTCCATGCTCATCGGCTCACCAATGGCATACACTCAAAGGATTCCTCTTTACTGGTAGTAACTATCTCAGGACCTGATTCTATGAGCTATGATTTGGTGCTTGCAGCATCTTCAGCACTGTGTGTGAAAATGAAGGCAGTATTTTTGAATATTTTTCTTTGATGTACAGATAAGCAGGACTTTTGTAAGAGGAGCAGCACATTTTAGAAACAATAATCAACAAAAAACCAAATAGATGCTGCTTTACTTTAAGCTATTAAAAAAAAAAACCAACAACAAAAACCAGAAACAAAAACCTGTACCAGACCATCTAAAAGACATACAAACATTTTAACTATCAAATTATACAGCAATTCAGTTAAAGTATCAAGAAACAGGATACACTGACTGCTATATAGATAAAATATTATTTGCTGTACTGTTAACATTTAATTGGTGCACATGCTTTTTCAGTTAAAACATACTAATCTCTGAAACTCCAACATCTGTTTTCCTACCATGTCAAGTATGAATAAGCAAACTAAGTTATCTAAAAATTCCACTAACACACTATAACTGTAAGACAAGTTATCAAGTTCAGTGATAAAAGGAAGTAATATTCTTTATATTTAGGTCTTACGGGTTTGAGTGGAAATAGTGCCCTATTATAAAAAACGTTTGTGAAGGCTGTTGACGTTTCTAACCGAAGTAATTACTGCATATTTTTAAAGGTTTTGATTCTTTAATTGCAACAATTAGCTATTTGAGGAAAAATAACAAAAATTACTTATTCTGATCAAGTTTAATTACTGCAATCTACTCATCTTTTCTAAAAAATAAAAATAAAAATAATTAAAAAAAAAAACATATTTACCTAGAAATATAAACAGTTGTTTAAAAACTTAAAAGACTTTCCACTGAAATGGAACCGTGAGTAACAATGCATTTGGGGAAGCAGCAGATTGCTTTTCAATACACAACCACAAAGATCTCACAGGGACAACATTAATGTACTGAAATATATTAATTTATATACTTCCTTAGGTTGTGCTTACCTGTTGCTTTTTTGCAGCAGAACCTAAGGTGGAAGGTCTGGGAAGGCACTGTGAAGTATAAATAATTGCACTGTTTGCAATTAATAAAGATTTTATACCTTAAATGAATCAAAATCAACAGCCTCCATTTTGTGAATGATAAAGAATCCAGTGAATTTAATTTTGCTCAGTTTAGTACATAATAAATGCACCATTCTATAAGGTTATCTACAAAATACCATGCAAAATATCTGAACTATTAAACTTCATACCCTACACTAAAGATAACAAATACTGTCCTAGCCTTTTTTAAGCTACCAGAATAATTCCTAATTTTAAAAGGGATAAAAATAATTCCTTCTATTTCTACAGCACAATACATACATTGCGAATTACCTGAATAAACTACTTCAATTTTCAAGCCTTAACTTTTACCTCTCTGTGCAGCCACCCTAAAAAAATTTATTCTCAAAGCAACAATATGGTGTTCCAAAAGATAAAGCAAGTAACAGTTATAGAATTATTTAAAACATACCTACATCACTACATATCTGCAAACTGTCTTAAGACAAAGACAACTTCTGTCTAACAAGTGGTTCCAAAGTCTTCAATGTTACGATAGGCATACCTTAAAACACTGAATCATACAGCTGTCTCAGGAGTACTAATAAAAAAAACTATTACTCAGATAAACAGAAACATGATTTTCTTTAGCTATTGCTAAACGTTTCAGGAATACTTACCCACAAAGCTCATATTATGTGTATGTATATATATACACACAAACCTATGTTTATGAATTAAGAAGCAATTATGATTTCCTAAGATATCAGCACTGTATTCCAACATAATAGTCACACAAGTATGGCATTTTCATTATGTGGAACATTGACAAAAAGATACTGTTGCAGTTCATCAATTTGTCATTCTGATGTACTTACAGTGCAATGCTCCTTGAAGGAACAATCAAGGATGATACACAGCACAGTCCTCCTCACCCCTATAGAGCTAGTTCTATACTGGCTGGATCAAACCTGCACTTCAACAGACAATGGCAAGACAGACTGTATTGCATGTAGTCTAATATATGCAAAGAGCCAATAAATATGCAAAGAGCAAACATAGGATTTCAAGAGAATCAGATTTTTAGTATGAGCATTAGAGCAATAAGAAGTTTCAAGTATATATAAAAAAAATAATCAATTGATTCAAATACTTGAGTATTTACAAAAACAGAAGTTATCTGCTCTGCAGGAAGTTCTCAACCACTCCCCACCACTCAAACAAAACAGCGTTTTAAGGACAGATGCAATTTTTGTAACTACTATGCATACCACATTGACTTTTCTACACTGAATTTTTAAGTGGACTGCTTTAAACTGAAGGCTTAAGCACATACACTTAAAATAAATTTTATAGCTAGTCTGAAAAATCCATAAAATCATTATGCAGGAACAGTTTTGAAGTATTCAATTAAGAACAAAAGTTATCTGTTATAGCAGCTGCACAGGTCTGAAACAGTGGTCATGTATAAAAGGAAATTTCACTGTTAATGCAATGGAAGTATGCCAAGAGATCACCTTCTTAGACACATGCAGTTTTAATCAAATAGAAAGAAAATTAAAGTATCAAGATCACTGGTGCTAGGCAGCAAAATACAATGAATGAAAGAGATCCTCCATCTACAACTATTCTGCAAGAGGGGAAAAACATGCTAACGACAAGTTTTTAAACTCAATAAGGTTTCATGGGGGGAAAAAATCTCCTTTGTGTACAGGTACCTTGATTCAGCGTTGCAAATCAATCCTATAATTCGTTCTTTATATACCCACATATCCAACTTACCGACACAGGAGGTTTCATATTATTTATTGTAAAGCACAAAACAGGCATTTTAAAAGTGATAAAGTATACATTGAAAAAGTACATTTATATCACAAAGCATTGACCACATAATTGCAAATACATTTGCTGGAATGTGTACATCTACACTAATACTAAAAACAAACCATTTTTCATTTCTACACAGAAATATTACCTCCTATCAGTAGTGATAGATATTTTGTACATTTTCAAAAACACTATTTTTTTAACCAAACAAAATTAAGATCTTCATCAAGACGTCTGCATCCATACATTTAACAAAGGTTTTTTCCCCCACACAATGAAGCAAATACTGTATTGTCCACTTCTTATTATTGGCCCTGTGCAGAAGAGATACATAAGAGATACACAAAAAGTTAAAGAAAATCCTTTAAATCGAGCTAACTCAGGAGTGAAGCCTTTAAGAAAGAAAAATTGGTTAATGTAAATGGTGGTGGCTTCTTGCATGGTTTTCTAAACCCTGGGAGGAGAAAGTTTTTCTTTAAAAAAAAAAAAAAAAGAAACCATAATCACCAAACATATGGATAGATACAGAACTCAAGTTACCAGGTAAACAAAGTCATCTCTTAATTATTCTGATAGTTATTTTGCTAGAAAAAAAGATGCATACTCCAAAGGTAACAAAGCAGGAGACATGCAAAAAAATATCTATAACCACTGAAACGGAAGCCAGCCAAAAAACACTTAAACTTTATACCTGTGGTGCTGGAGGATGTTGTGGCATTCCCTGTGGACTTGTCTGGGCGTAATATGCTGCCTGTTGCCTGTAGTACTCAGCCCATGCCGCACTGTAATCTGGCTGACCACCTGGCGGAGCCCCAGCAGGGGCAGGAACTGCTTGACCTACAAGTAATTAAAATTACATAGCTTTGTTACTGCAACAGAAATGAGAAGATTTCAAAATCTCACTGCCTAACAAACATCACCTAGCTTCCTGCAATATTCCTCCAAGGCTTTTGAACAATCTTGTGGTTGCTTTTTTTTTTACCTAACCACTCATCCTATTGTTTTAATGTAATGATTCCCATGTAAAGCAAAATTGAAAAACCATAAGGACAGTTTTTTCCATCTCTTGAATCATGCTCCAGAGCAAAAGTCTTTAAAGCCTGCTGACCTAAACTGACCTGAACAACCAGTAGCATTTAAATCAAAATACAGGTCAAGAGGCGAGATTACTTTTTGTAATGCACCTAGACTGACTTTATCTTATTGTACAGACTGCATTAATTAATTCACCAAACACAAATTCATGCACTCCCCCTATTCTGGCTTCCTAATGCAATTGCTAGGTTATTGCAGATTACGTTTTTCAAAAAGAGCATTGATTTTTGTAAATGTTTACTCCACCACAGAATATAGTACTGAATCTTCTCCTTCCAACCTTTGCTTAAGTTTTGATCCTCTAGAAATAACAGTGTGTACACACATGCCTGTAAACACACACACACACACTCTCCCAGACTTACAGCTGAGAATTACCGGTCCTTCCAACAAAATCAACTTGCAGCTTAAAAACTCTATAAAGGCAATAGGCTAATACACAAGGACTCTTCAGTGTATCCAAAAATAAATTACAGCCAACTTTTTAGGACCTCAGTCATGCTGTTCTTCCAAGGAAGGTTTGTCACAGACATCTTTACTTCCTTTTTACCTTCTATTATTTCAGAAACAAACACACTCCACTTATTACCACTACCTTCTTCACAACTGTTTATCTGGAAGGTGCTTTTGCAGCTACCACAGCAGAATGTGCCTTACTGTAAGCAGAACACTACTCTCTATCTAATCATCTGTCCTCACACTTGCATGCATCCAGACAGAAGGGTTTTATATGCAGTGCTTCATTTTAAGTTTCTTGAACTTCCAAAACAGAAAAACTATTACTACGGTGATATGAACATCTTTGTGATTTACATTCTTAAAGGGTTATTTTTTCAAATCAGAGTTTTAGAGTCAGAATTAGGGTACTACTGAAAAACCACCACCTCCAAGTTTTTTCTAGGATACTAGAAAAACAACCCAAACACCACATCCAATCATACTACATCAAATAAATCCAAGCAAAATGCAAGCCTGCACCCTGTGCAATTCCATGTGCACCTAATCTTCTGTACTGCTATCAAGAAAAAGGGGCAGCTTCCATGCAACAAGGGCTGAAAGTTCTCAGTTCTACCTGAAACCACCTCACCTTTTGTTCGGATACAAGACTACTGAGCAACCTTTGGTGGAACGTGAGTATCAAGGATTCTAATGAACTGTTTTCTAGGGTATCAGATAGAAGGTTGGTTTTGTTTGTTTGTTTTTTAAATATTTTACACAGAAAATTCACATGAATACTAGCTATCCACACTCTCTTCTTACATATATGTATATTCTCCCAACCCTCTCAAAAACATTAAGTGTTAGCAGAGAATCTGAACACTTGGCAAAGTGCTACCCTGAACGTCTTCAAAATACAATCTTCCATTTTCCAACCCTCTACACAACTTACAGTTTTTCCACTTACACTGTAGATATATTAAAAAACCCTCTCCATCACTTTTTGGGTTATACAGTAAAGCAATTGTTTTCCTAAAAAACCTTACTTAAATTTCAAATCTTAAGAGCTGAAATCACATTTTACAATTTATACTTATAATTTACCACAACTTACAATTTACACTTCTGATCAATTCTTTTAATCAAAATTATCTTTAATATGGTTACAAATTATCCCAGGATATACTTTTTGCAAGTTCACTATTAATTTATGAGATAATAATTCTACTTACAAATTATTTAGCTATGTCATAGCTGTCAGCACAGCTGAATGTCAAAGCTAAGGCTTTTTTTGTGCATTATGACCCAAGAATCTTCTGACATTCAGCCAGCTATCCCAAGGCAGTGTTGAAATTCAAATAATAAATCAAATATAGGAAGTTTAATATCTACTCAAAGATGTCAAATTGGACTTCTGTCCTGAAATGGGTTAGTAAAAATTCAATGTATTTTAGCTGCATCATTCCCCTGCTAAGTACCGCAAGTAATTCTGAACCTACACATGGAATTCAGCAGTTTAGTAAAAACTTCCTTTCAGTGTACAGAACTGCACTGAAACAGTACATGCTCATTAATATCCAGATTCAAGTGGAACACTAACAAACAAGACTGATAAACTACATACAAAGGAAATACAAGAAACACAGAATATCTCCCCATTAAGAAAGGCTAATAAAGAAAATGCCAGATGATTCTAGAGTTCTTCTACTATTCAAATCATCAAGGGTGATTCTAATAAAATAAAACTGTTCTTTGAACTCTTTCCCACTACAATGCTGAGGAATCATTAAAGAACACTTCCACTATGTTATTATGGAATCCTTTAACTATAAATCAAGCCCACAATATACTAGAATAACTTTAAATGATAAATTTACAAACTCTTATGGTGACATAGAGATCATTTACCAAAATATAACTTCATGTTTAGAGGGAACTGTTATCCTTGGGAGATTTTTAGGGCCCAGTTACGCAAATCTTTATTTCAGCTCTCGTAGGGAAAAACAAAAATACTATTGTCTCCAATTCAAGATAACAGCATCTGGATCCCTTCAAAATCTAAACTACTGTCTTCTTACCTGGTGATTACTCAATGGAAATTTAAAACAAAATTTTCTGAATTTATGAAGTAGGGTAGCAAGCAAATAGATGGTCTGGGTCACCTGCAAGATCCATGTACAGTAACATACCAGAGTGCATGAGTAATTTTACTAGCTTTTCAGTCTTATTATTAATTGTATTTGCTACTCAAAGCAATAGACCCTAACCAAAACAAGAGTCTGAAAAAGGAGATGGACTTTGCCACTATATTTGTGAGTTGAAAAACAGGTTATTCTCAAGTCACTGTTCTATATACTGAAAAAAATAGGAAAATGTTCTGTGATTAGCAGTTATACTATACTGCACCAGTAGGAAGCCACTTTGGAAAACAGTATTACGGTTTTGATGGGAATATTCAGGAGTGCTTTAGAGTTTTCAGATCACTCATACTTAAGTACGAGAAAATCCAGACCACCAGTTGCAGTATCACATCCAACTAGTTCAGCTCAGTACTGTCACCCTCATAAGCTTGCCACATGGATTATCAAAGTAGTTTTTCTTCAGCAGCAAAAATAAAACTGCTTGGGCTCAGCAAGTCCCAAGTTTCAGTGCAGTTCTCCAGAACAGCTGTTTGTGTAATTATCTGCGCTGTGAAAAATCTGAAAGAGTTGAAGAGTGAGTGACTTTTAATTCCTACCTTCCCCTTTTTGCACAAGTTAACAGGGACAGAACCATTACAGTACTGTAGGAAGCACAAACAGTAGCAGCTGTATTTGAGAGCCTGGAGACCACACAAACCTGCTCATAGACAGCACTCCTGTTTGTCAGATCTTCTACTACTTCTTAACATTGTTAAGCAAGTGGGGAAAAACACCTCAATTTAGCACTAAATCAACTCTAGGTGAATTCTCTGCTCTTCAACCTCACTTGGTCAGTTCTTCCTCTTTTCTAAGTGGACTTTAAGAGAAATGATATCTTCCATATCAAGATTTTCTACATGCTGAAGAAGCAAAAAGTTCTCATGATTTACACAGTCAAGTTATACAGGTCCAGACATCAAGAGCTCTCCCTCAGGCAAAGAACTAATCTAAAATAGAAAAAGAAATGAAGATATAACTGCCCTTCTGTTTTTCCTTTTATTTGATTGTTGTCTTGGGATTTTTTAATTTTGCATTTTAAGAGCAATTCTTTACATTTCCCAATGTCTATCTTTTTTGGGTTCACACTCCTCTTTGGACTTGCTCCTAGAAACTCTGTCCCAGCACCTTATAAGTAACTCTTCCTTAATTAGAGCAAACGCAAGACTAGCGCAACCCAGACTTTGCTTTCCAGAGATAGCACATTATAAAGATGGCAGAGCCCCCGCCAACAAACTACATTATTCTTAAAAAGGCAGTGGGGAAAAAACCCCACAACTTTGCATTGAAGAATGTGAGCTGAACTAACAGAGACAGCAAATTGAGAAAAAGTAGTTAAATGAAACAGGAAGAGGAAAAATGGAAAGGCCCATCACATCTTAAAAATCACACGTTTGGGAGTTCTGTTGCAATTTTCTTAGTCTGATACACAATTCTTGAAGTAATATGAATTTATTTTCTGTTTCATTACTTATGCTGTGCCAAAATAAAGAATAAAGATAGTTATGACTTGGCAAGTAATTTGAGATCAACCTGGTATAAGGCTGGGAAGAGGAATTAAACATGCTGTTAAGATTAACTCCAAATGCTTTTTAATATTTCATGAGAAAATGGGGTGCATTTGGAAGAGGGCAAAACACTCGCCAAACCCTCCCACCCAAACAAACAAAAAATCCAAACTAGATGCTGCTATAATGTCTGGTCAAACAGAGATACCAGGGAAAGCACCGGCATTCATATTCATAAGCCCACTAGTCCTTAATATACAAATCTACATCAACTATAATATCCATGGGAGGACACTGTGGAGAAAACACTGACCTGCAAGACATTCCCATAGTTTAAAAGATAACAGCACCTTCTGCCAATGCATCAAGACCACATATTCTTTCCTTATTCAGTAAATGATGAAATCATCAACTTAAGCAAATACATTTCAGTTTTGTAAGTCAGCTCAAGCAAAATATTTTGAAAAAGCTAGCAACAACATATAACGTGCAGTTTAAACACAGATCTTAAGTGCTGCAAAGCAAATCCTATTTTAAAAAGGGCATGATATAAATGAAAGCTAGTTATGCTTTAATAACCTGGAACACAGAAAACAAGTTACAAGAAAAAAAAATCTGTTATCTTAAAGAGCATTAGGAAACAACTACTGAACAAGACAAACAACAGCTTCATAAAGTAGATCAAAGTTGAAATCCAAAACTTATACTTGAAAAATACACTTAAAAATACTCAGATTGAAGTAGTTAAAATATGTTGTTTCCCAATGATCAAATATAGACATCTCATTAGGTGTGAAGTATTTTTGCAAAGCTAATTACTAGCATGAGTACAAGTAAATGCCTTAAACATGAGACAAATTTTTAAGTCTGTTTTTCTGCAGGGTTCAGGGCCTCTAGCAGTATATGGTTCAGAAGACACATGGATTCTGCATTTTTATTTTTTGGGGGGTAAAAAAACCCCATCTCAAACGAGATATGCAAGAGCCCTAAAACATTCTAATATGCAACAACAGAAAAACATATGCACACATACCCATTTTTTTGTAGTACTCCTCCCAGGCCTTGGTATAGTCAACCTGCCCTGCTGGTGCTGGATTTGGCTGATCTCCTGAATCACATTAAAAATATTCAAAATTAAACTACTGGATTTTGTTTCATACATAGAACAATTTACAAATAATCAGCTGAATTTTTCAGTAACAATCCCAAATAACATCACTCAAATCTGACACTATAAAACCTATGTGGTACAAGCTACTACAAATATAAACACTTAGTAAAAGACACCACAAAGAAACAGAGAACTGTTTAAAGTGTTCAGCATGTTTTCAAGATTCAGGAAATGCACAGCACTCAGTACAAAATACTACCTACAATTTAAGTGGTAAGCCTCATCCAGGCACAACAATTATACTAATACAACTAAATACTACAATTGTAATTGTCCTAAAACCACTGGAAGTGATGCAACCGTAAGCAAATGACAATCAACAGTTTGGCTCATTCCATTTTATTTAAGACTGACTGTATTATGTAGATGTAATTAAGACAGCCCAAGTTGCCGCAAAATTCTCTTTGGAGTATACTACAAGATAAATACATTACCTTTATTACTGCTGAAATTAAGAAAAGCAATGTTGAAAGCTGTAAGCAAGAGTTTTGCAAGAAAACCAGCTACCTTACAATAAATTTACCCAATATATGAAGACAACAATAAAAAATAATGGGCCATCTACACCCCCAGCAATGAGAAATTTATCCATTTTACTGAACAGCTACCTTGTCCATTAGTTTGGGTTGTAGCCGGTCCACCAGGAGGGGCTGCAGGTGGTGGCTGTGCTTGCTGCTGATAGTAGTGAGCATAATAAGCTGCCCACGCTGCTGAATTGGGATCTGTTCCTGGCTTACCTATGAAAACAAAATGTAAGCAAAAGTAGTATGAACAGAATGCTATCCTCAATTAACCCTGTCCTAAGCACTCATATTTTCCTCCAAGAAAAAGTTCATCTAAACCAAATAATCACGTACATACTGTTAAGTATCTTTTCTTTCTAGCACAAACTTTTGATCAGGTTTCAGACAAGTGTACCGTACAAAGTATACTTTCATAGGACTGATGAGATTAAAAAAAAAAATCTAGAACCCTTACTACTACAGTGTCATTTATTAATTTTTAAATGTGATAAACAGATTTTCAAGTTTATTTAAACAGTCATGTTACTAAGTGGTAGCAACAATTAATCATTCTAGCACCAAACAACTTCAGTGGTTTTACTTTTGTAAACCTCACACTAAATGACACTGGCAGAGGCGGCATGCCAAATACGTATTTCTGAAACAGAAAAATACAAATCTTACTAGTTATTTGCAATGCTTGTTAGTTAAACTTTAAGGTAACAGTAAAATACAGAAACACATAGTATTTTAAGAACCTGAATCCCCATACATGGCTATAAAGCATCACTTTTTACTTACAGATTTTTAGTGTAACAAATAATAGCAACACTTCCATCTTCTGCAGCTATCTCCATGCTTCCCTTATTTTTAACTATATCTAGGTAGGCCAACGATGCTGCTTCCTAGGGCCTTATTTCTCTGTTTTTCACATACAGCCTTTAGGAATGGCTTATTCTTGCTGAATCACAGAGATTGATTACATTACCAGATTGGCAATCCACAAAAACTACAAATCTACTATTAGAGAACATAATGTTCTATAATACAACCAGCATCCTTTAACATTATTTGCGTCCTTAAAGAATAAAAATATCTGCAAATAAACACGGCCAACTGAGGAAAGAACTTCACATAAAGACATTGATACAACTGATACTTTAGAATAACGATACATGGGAATGGAAGTATATTTCCCCCCAAACACAGAATAGGTAAGGCAGTGACTAATGGAAGAGAAAGAAGAAATCCCCTGAAAAAGGCATTCAAGGAGAAGAAATCCACAAGACAACAAATTTCTTGCAGTATTTCATTTAGCGTTGAAGTCAGATGTAACCACTTAAAATGCACACAGTAGTATCAGCATACAGAAAACAATGTTAACACGCTGTTTCCTTTTTAAGTTACACTGCTTCCATCAACAATAGTGGATTTAAACTAATATGTATTACATTCTAAGGTTACCTGAAAATATCAAATAAGCCATTGCTCAGTTCCCCCCCTCCTTCCCCTTAGTAGCTACTTCTCTAGAATAGAAGAACACAGAGTGGGATTCATTAAATTTCCAAAGAAATCTGACTGTAGTAACTAGCTCCACTTTCACATGACAACAGGCAAGCATGGCTCTGGAGAAAGCACCTCTGAAAAAAATACTAAAATAACCCATTTGTTACACTGAAATGAGCAACTAAATGGACGACTGTACAAAACTCATCCAAATAAATGCTAGTCAAAAAGAAACAACAACTTCAACTGCACATAGGAAAATGTCATTATATTTTTAATAGGAATATTTATCAAAAAAAATGGCTATAAAATCATCACCAAGATGACATCAAGGCCTTTGCCATTTTTCTTACAGATTTTTATGTAGATAAATTACTTTATAAAAAATGGAAAGGTGGTATGAAAAAGGCTGTAACATTTTGGCAGTGGTTCTGAATTAAATGACACTTTCAGTATGCTGAGACTTCAAGTCAAGTCCCTGTGAATCACTCTACTTTTAAATAATGACAATAGGCATTTTAAAACACTAAACTGAATGCATGCAGTGCTACCTTTCATAAGGGTTAGGAAAATGAAATCAGAGATGGTTCTTTGCCAAAAAAGTATATATAAAAGATCTGAATGTGAATAGAACTCTCTGTAGATTGTAACATCCTCCAAAGCCCTTCCCTTTTTCACTAATGGAACTTGTGTCAGGACCAGTGGCTATCAGAAAATACTTATTCCATTTATAACAAAAATAAAATTGAGATCTTTTGGCTGAAGTTCTGAAGAAGCTCTACCTCAAAAAAATGAGGTGCAAGTGCCTCAAGCAACTAGCCGTACCATGCTTTCTGTGACTGCAGTTCTGTTTCCCCATATGCTCTAGTCCAACCAAAGGATGTAACTTAAAGAAAAGCAGGATACTAAAACTTCAGGAAGTTGTAACTAAGTAAAAACTCACGGTCTTACAAAAATAAACAGAAATAGAAGAAACAGATTCTACAAAAATGGGTTTCAGAAGAAAATACAAAACTATTATAAGCAAAAGCTCAAAATACACAATCCTAACTAGTTTTACTGTATTAACAGCAGTTCAACAGGAGTTTTATCCCTCAAAAAAGACTGAACAAAATACCTTTGTATCAGACCGAGAAGCAATCCTCATATAGGTCAACAAAAGCTAGAAATATGTAATATAGCATAAACTGTGCAAAGTCAGGATCAGTGAGATTGTAAGGGGCACTGTTTAAAATAAAATACAAAGTCATTGACTATTAGGGAAAGAAAACACATCCTCATTGAAAGAACTTTATGTAAAAACATTCATTGTAAGAAAAATGAACTGATTTGCACAAAATCAGTTAACCAAAAGTCTTGCAAAAAGCATCATAAATTAGGATGCAGTATCAATAATGTTTAGTAAAGAAGCATATTCCAACTTTAACAACTGAATTTCAACATCTCACAAGCAACGTGGGAAGAGTAAAACATATATAAACTGACAATCAGTAAAGAAAAGCCTGAAGAATAGGAGCTTTTTCAGATTTACCAGTATAACACAAATGAATTGTGAAACGTATATACTCATACAAAATGGATGTACTCAAAATATATCCACACTACAGTACAACTGTGACATTTCTTACCTGGATCTGGTGGATTTGGTGGCTGCCAGTGCGGATAAGCATTTCCCCATCCTTGTGGAGCATACGGAGCTGGAGGACCACTATAAGAGATCAAGTCATACATATACAGTGAAAGCCAGTCCCAGGGTCACCCTACAAATATGCAACCTAGCTGAAGCAGTACTTACTGAGGTGCAGGGCCAGGAGGCCCTGGATTATAAGGAGCTGGGTTATATGGTCCCATGGGAGCACCAGGACCTGGCGGCCCAGGAGGTCCGTGTGGGCCAGGAACAACACCATGGGGTCCATGGGGAACAGGTGGACCCAATGGATTTACTGGACCCTGTAACAAGAGTTGTACACAGATGAAAATAAACCTTGAAGTTCTCAATTTTTCAGCAGTTTAGAAGCACAAATCTGAACACTTTAAGAATATAATCTTAGAAATATATATTATATAATAATATTATATATAAATATATAATAATACATAATTGTAGAATATATAATAATTTATATATTATTATATTATAGTATATATTATAATATATACGAAAGATTATATATATCATCTTATATATCTAAAGATTAATCAAACAATCTAAAGGTTTGATTGTTCCTAAATAAAGATGTTTCCCTGGAAAAAACAGTCTTTTTGAAGATTAATTAGGCTTATGGCTAGTTAAAGAAGAGAGTTCAAAGCAGCTGTGGCAGTAATAGCAACTAAAAAGCTGCATTTATTTCAGTTCTTTCTTAAGGAAATAAAGAATTTTACAAATAGACATGGATTTTTCCACAAGTTGCATTAAAAAAAAGCACAAACTAAAACAAGACTATCAGTGTTTTAAAATAAAGGGATACACCTAAATCTGGCCAATCTTGCTAATTAAATGTTTGTAAGATCAGGTACAAAAAACAGGTAGTAAATTTGATTACATGCATACAATGCAAACAAAAGTGCAGTTAATTTAAAGAGTATAAACTTGGATTAAAACTCTAAACATACTCAGACTGAAAAACTAAACACATAGTTTAGTAGCTTTAACAATATCAAGGGTATCTCTGAAGTTGTCAAATTTTTCATTACACACAAAGCGGACATCTTCAAGAACACATCATTAAAAAATACACTATATTACATCGAAGAAAACAACTGTTTCTTCCATTTCAAGTTTTTGCTTCTTTTGGTGCATCAAGTTATATTACTTTAAACCCAGATTACCATTTATTATTATCATCAATTTATTATCTGATTAAGTAATTTTGAAGTGAAATGGAAGTCTCCACAAAGGAGACTTGTTTCTGTTTAGTTACAATAGTAAACCAAAATATAGTTATACACTCACTCCAATCTTCTCTTCTATAAGTTGTCGTGCATAATCTATTTGCTGGGGTGTTCCACGGATAGTAAACATCTTCATGTTTGGATCCGCATTAGGTGGAGGATTTCTTTGAAGTTCTATTCTAGCACCAGACTGCTGGCTTATGCTTTTAATAGTTTCACCACCTACAATGCAACATAGAGCTTTTATGCATCAAAACGAAAATACTAAGATTCAAATCCAAGAAAGTCAACTGCATCAAAGCTGAAGATAGAGAAGTGAAAAGACACCTATTCTTATGACCCATACAAGAACATTCTAGCAACAATTTAAAAAAAACCTCTTCAGTGTAGTATAGAGTTTTGATTGCAATAAACTAGTAAAAATATTTTTTAAAGACCACAATATTGTCACTCAGAACAGCAAAGAATTCCTACAAAGTTGTCTGTTTTTTCCCATTCATGTAAAGATGTGAGATTAGACATGAATACAACTGATACCCACTGTTATCAGTAAATATCACTTTAAAGCCTAACCTCCTATAAAGCAGCAGGCAAGCACAGATGACAAAACAACCCCAGAAGCTGACCAGATGGTAAAGTCCGCATTTTTTTCAGTGCACTAAAACCAGAAACTTAAATTCCCTAAACTAGTTCCTCCTCTTATAGGATCCTGAGAAGTTACTTGTATCATTAGTAGGCACAAAGTTTTCAAAACAGGGGTCATTTGGCATAAAAAAAAAATTAAAAAAAAAAAAAAAAAAAAAAAAATCAATCAACCTTCCAGGTCAAGAACTGAACTATGTCAGCCTATTTGTTGTGTCTGGAAAACACATTACAAACAAAAGATTAAGATAACTCAAGCATTTCATTTAGAAGCACACAGTAAATTATTTTTAAAACAAAATTATTTGAGAAGTAATTATTTTAATAAACACACACATGAGAAATTGTTACAGGATTCCACTGTAAGAGATCTTCACCGGAAAATTAGTTTTAAGAGTGAGTTATGGACACAATAACACTATGCTAATCAAGCAGTATCAAATGCAAGTTAATTATAAGATACATCATCTAAGAATCTACCGAATACTACCAATGTAACTCAGTACTTATTACTTTAAAAAAAAAAAAGTTAGATAAATTGATTGGTTCTTGACTTTTAACTACTGGGATATGTGTTTTGGTGAGGAAAATCTGAAAAGAATATTAGGAGTGTTATGATTTAGTAGTATTACATTGTTCTACTGTACATGAAACTATTTGCAAAGGCTTCTCTTGAAACATCTCTCTAGTATGGCTATTTATACAAATAGAAAAGCCGAGAGTTTTTTTAACTACATATAGATACACGTATATGTAAAATATATTGCCTTTGCCAATGATTAATCCAGTTTTGCCAGTGGGAACAATAAAATTGAATTCCTGTAATCCACCAGGAGGCCCCATGTTCCAGTTGCCTTGGCCTCTACCCCTTCCTCGACCACCAGGTCCTGGTCCACCAGGGTTACCAGCCTAAAAAGAAAAAGCAACAAATTAGCATGTTCTATAAAAATTACTGCAAACAAATTATTAATGCCAACTGGTTACATCACATCATTTGTTAAGAAAAAACTGATTTACTACTCAGATGGTTTTGAAAGTAGTATTTTTTCCAGAAAACATAAATTAAATTTTAAAAGATCTTCTGTACAACTCTGCATATGCAAAGATGAAGGAAAGAATATAGAAGAAAACAGAAAGTTTCACATGTACAAAGATATAATTTATGTCTGCCTTCTGTAAATGCAATGGTGGGGCTCATCTCAAAATAAGCATTTAAACCATCTTTTAAACACCAATTACAACCAAAAGTAACAGCATATCAGCTATTAACACAAGACAACAGAAGGAGCTCTAAAACCAGCCAGATCAAGAACTGCCATGACTTTGAATCAGTATTATCATTATCATCACTTGCAAAACTGTAACTGTAAAAGCAAACATTCATATTCCAGACTGAACTTTGAAGTAGATTCAAATGACACCATTAAATTATTTTCTTTAGTTACACACTCATTTTTAAAATTTTAAATATTTCCAAAAGTCTGGCAAGAGATTTTAAATGGTAAACAACATATTACCCAACCTGAACACTTCGAAGGAGATCTGTAATAATTTCTGCAGCATGTTGACATCTGTCAGGAGGCCCTGTGATTTGGGCTATTCTATCTGGAGTTGTTCCATCATCTGGAATAAAAATGAACTATTCCAGTACATGTAATCCAGTAAACGTACACTCAATTCACAGAAACTTACAGACATATTACCAACCTGGCTTAAATTGGATCCTAACACCAGCATCATTCTGTATCTTTTTTATCATCTCTCCATTTCTTCCAATTACAATGCCTACAGCAAATCGTGGTATTGGAACCTTAAAGAGAAAAAAAAAAAGTCAAGATGTCAATGATGCAAATATTCCTACCAAATTCACACAATTAAAGGGTCACATGTTAGAATGGCAAACTAGGGTCAGCCCTATGCCACTTAAGGCTTTCTGAAGTGTGATTTTTTTTTTTTGACATCAAGTCACAAGCCTAGCAAATACTGTACGAAAGCATCAAAAAGAAAGATCCTACGCACTACAAGTTCTCACAGTGGCAGCAATTCCAGTGGATATTATGCTTCTTACAATCAAAGAATAAAAGTTCTAACAGGTCTAAAATGGAGATTCTAGCAGATGAAGCTTTCAGCCTCACCTCTGATGAACAAGTTATAAGCTCATGACTTGCATAATAGGTGGACTTAAATACTCTTCTGTAAAGGCCAAACTCCAATTTCTATAATGACATTATATACTTAGCCATAAAACTTATTTGCTTATTTGATAAAAAACTCCAGCTAGCTGAAACTGTTCAGAACTGCTGGTACTGTAAAGTGAATGCTACACACCATTTGAAGTTGAAATTTCAGCAATGATCAAGTAATACTTACATGCCACAACCACTTTTGGAATCTATTTAAGATTTTTCAGTGGTATTACCCAGCTTAACATTTTAATGTTAACATCTCAAAATATAGTGAACAAGTTTTTCAACCATGCTTACGTCTATCCCTTCATTTCCTCCTATTCTTGACCCATATTCGTTGCGCACCTCTCTAAAGCCACCTTGATCACGAATTAACTCCAGCACCATTTCCTTGGCTTGCTAAAAGAAGAATGAAAGTTCATTTAAGTACTGCAACACTAGAACGGATTTCAAAATGCTGTGAATTCTGAAGGACACCTTACTTGAACTTTATAAGGGTCTCCAGTTATCCTAAGGGGCTTGTCTGCACCAGTGTTCTGTGGACCATCTTGAATCATGACCATTTTGACACCTGCCCGCTCCTATTTGACAAAAGGGAGATCAATACCCACTCAAATCCAGGTTCAATATCATCACATGTTTAAGAGAAGATGCATATATACCTGTAACTGTTTAATTGTCTCTCCACCTTTTCCAATAACTAATCCTGCTTTACTTGCTGGAATCATAATTTCTTGGACTGCATTTCCAGGTCCATCACCATGATGAAAGCCAGGTGCAGGTCTTCCCTTTTCAACTATCTGATCAAGTAATCTTTTTGCTGATCTGTGAAGGAATAGATACATTTATAAATACACTTATTCCTACAAGTATCACTTGCCCACACCTATTCTGCTTGGAATTTTTTTTTTAATTTGAAAAGTTTCTGCAGAAGAAATATAATTACTATCACTAAGAAATGAGGCAAACTCAGTAAATTGTAACAGTAACTTAAGAAACTAATTGTAAGATAATGTGGTAGACTGAAAACCACCCCAACGTCAGAATACAAAAGGTGGTTCTTTGTAAAACACACATAAGTAAAAGTTACCTCCTCAAACATGACCATCATACCTGAATATAGTAACATTGATCAAACCTTAATTCAGAACAAAAGATGGAAACCTTGTCCTTTAAAATATTAAAAAAAAAAAAAACCAAAATGTCATTAATTAGAAGATCTGAAATTGTTACAGTTTACTTTAGTGCATTAAAAAAAATAAATCACCACACAGAAAGCTTTTTCTAACTTTGCTTAATTTCAGTAGTAATTCAGGTAACCTCTCATTTAACAGTAATTTTTCTTTAATCTACTAACAGCCAATCTTAACATAAAATAGATCTGTGTTAAGTTTTATAAAAAGGCACAAAACCCACAGACTGTAAAATAAATCTAGCTTTAACACCAAGTACCATCAAGCTCCTGCTTGATTCAGCATGCAAAGTAAGGACACTTGTACTTGAAACTATTACCAGAATAGTGGACAAAAGCAAGTATATATTCACCACACACCTAAGTCAGTTGCCATCAGGGTAAAATAATGATTACAGTACTAACATTAGTTAAAAACTCTTCCCTCTAATATGCGAGCAGAATAAACTATATGGGAATTTTTCTTCTAATTAAAGGAATGACTTCATTAACAGCAGCCTGCTTGGCTGCAACATAAAAGGAAAATGCCATATTACTTTCCCAAAGGAAAACATGTAGCTGCAGGCCTTACCTGCAAACATGAAGCGGGAGCAGCTAACATAAATGAGGTAATACCAAATATACTACTACACTTAAGATCTTTCCTAGCAAAGCCAGGATAAGTTGGTCTTCAAGTGGTTATACAACCTCTGTGCCACGAATAAAACCCCATTTTCATTGCTATCATCCCCTTCCCTGAACACAGGAAGGCAAAAGTTAACTTTGCTGATAGGTACTACATAGACATCACTTTCATAACTTTTAGTATACATTAATTTATACCAAAGACATTTAAGAACTCTGATGGGCTGGGCTTTGAGTAACTCCTGTTCTTACAATTACTGATTTTCCACATTTTCCCTGTGATCTTCCAATTTACGGTTAATAGTTTCATTTTAGCACACATTTCAGTATACATTCACATATTTCATTCTCAAGCTGAAATCAGTGCATGGTTAGATAAGTATTATCTACAACAAGATTTGGACTTGAAAAAGTTGAAGTTTGTTGTGGTTTAGCCCCAGTCAGCAATTAAGTACCACACAGCCGCTCGCTCACCCTCCCCCCGCAGTGGGATGGGGGAGAGAATCAAAAGAGCAAAAGTAAGAAAACACGTGGGTTGAGATAAGAACTGTTTAATAATTGGAATAATAACAACAACAACAATTGTAATGAGAAGGAAAACAACAAGAGAGCAAGAGAGGAACAAAAGCCAGGAAAAAACCAAGTGATACAACCGCTCACCACCTGCCAACCAATACCCAGCCAGTCCACAAGCAGCGATCACTGCCCCCCCGCTTCTATACTGAGCATGACATCATACGGTATGGAATAGACCTTCGGCCAGTTTGGATCAACTGTCTTGGCTGCGCTACCTCCCAGTTTCTTATGCACACGGCAGAGCATGGGAAGCTGAAAAGCCCTTGACTAGTGTAAACATTACTTAGCAACAACTAAAACAATGTGTTATCAATATTATTCTCATACTAAAATCCAAAGCACAGCACTATACTGGCTACTAGGAAGAAAATTAACTCTATCCCAGCAGAAACCAGGACAAAGTTCCGTATTTTTGTCTTAAAATTCCAAGTCTTAAAATTCCATGTTGAGGGATCTGACTGCAGGTTCAGGGCCTTTTTTCTTATGTGTACATTTAATTGTCACCAGACCGCCTCTTCAATAGAGGAAAAACACAGTATTATAAACATACTATCTAGATATTATATTTAGATCTAAAAAATGAAGTGTATTGCACAGTGAAATATGAACACATGGAATTTGTTTTACTTACTGAACAGACTCTGGAGTTCCAGTTAGCATACATGATCTTTCAGGCAGGCCTCCACTATCTATGGTTACAAAATAAAACCAATTCAGCAGTAGCATTAAGTCAGAAAGGGATTATTAAATTAAACACAATATACCAACTACTGGAACTTCACTGAAGTAGAATAATGAGTGTATCACAACATTTTGCACTTCTTTAGACTGTGATAATCGCAATTAGCACAAAACATTAAAATATACCTTAAATGAAGGTTCAGGCAATTAGAACCAACGATCAGCCTTCTGAACTTTCTACCAAAAAGCCCACCAAAATAAACAAAGAAAAAACCCCACAAATAGTTACCAGGTGCAATCTGTATTTTACAGCCAGACTCTTGCTGTATACGCGAGATCTGCTCTCCACCTCTGCCAATTACTTGGAGAAAGAAAATATAGAAAGATTATTTGTATTAACAGCGTCTGCTAACATCCCCCACTATACTACGACACCACATCCATACTACTTACTGAATCCAACCATCCCATCTGGAACTTTGTACTCCTCTGTCATCACAGACCTACAGAGAATGTTAAATGAAACAAAAGACAACGACCATTCAGAAACCAAACTGGCATTAAATTTATATATATCCTCCCATTAAACTAAAGAAAGCTAGTGTCCCCACTATCACCCTGGTTTACCTGCCTCCCATTAACTTTAAAAGACATCATGCAAGCACAGTACTAAGTAAACTAACAATATAAAAAAGTGATAACAAAAAGTTCAAGTATGATATGAACTGATCTAAGTTTTCCTTCACCCTCTTTACTATTAAGAGATGTGTGGTACAGAAAAGGCCAGTGTAGCATGTTAAGTTTCATCTCTATATTCATTGAAGTATGCTGAAAATACACAAATTTCAGCATCTCATCCACCAAAACCAGCCAAAGCATAAAGAATAATAGTTGTACGTGGTTGTTTAGGGAAGAAATGAGTGGAGAAAACTACTAAGTTGTAGCAAATGTAGCTGACTGAGCAATACACTGTGTTAAATCTGATTTTCTTTTAATACATTAGCTTTCCTTTTTGTTTACAAGATAGTGTCAACCCTTTCCTCTTCCGATCTGTTTCTAACTTCTGTTTATGCTACCTATGCTCAAATAGTAAAAACCAGCAACGCATTTTCCTTTTACTAAGCTTGATGCCCAGCCTAGACTGCAAAGAGAAAGAAAGAGACAGCAACGTAGATGCATTTTAAGTGTTTGGCTTGGGACTTGTCGAAGCTAAATTTCAACAGATCATAGATACAGAGTAATTGCTTTATGCATTGATACCTCTTTTTCAGAAAAATGTCTTGAAACTGCTTTCAGTAAAAAGGAAAACTACATTAGATGTAGTGTAACTCTTACCTTTGTTGTTGATGCATCGGTGGTAGCTGATTTCCAAAAGCTATAAACAAATATTGTTAAAATTAAATTCAAACAAGTAGTATAATTTACAACTAAGCTTCTCCTTTGATAATAAAACTTAATTGTATCAACTTTTGTCCAAGTTGACTTTTTAAGAAGTGTTATCAAGAGGTTTAAAAACAGCTAAAGATTCTCAGCTGTTGCTAACATTGTTGTCAGTTTTACAAAGCAGACTCGCACTGCTTCAAGAAAGTAAGACATAAACCCCTAGCCATTCTGTTGATCTTACTGATTCAAGTATCACCTACCAGAACACTGTTTCAAATTCTGGTTCTGACAATGTTACACTTGTTTAGGTTTTTTTGGCAACAAAATAAAAACTACTTACAGTCATTCTGAGGAGCAACTTTCTTAGCATCTGGTTGATCTGCAAAATTAAGATTTTTTAAATTTTTTTTGCCAAGAAATTCAAGAAGTGTTTACACCTTTTAGTGTGAATTGTAACTTTCCAGTGTATTTTAGTCCCCCTTTCCTTTTTTTTCCTTTTCTTTTTTTTTCCTCCAATTTCAGGGAGTTGATCATCTGAATAAAAGAAAGAATCTCACGAACACTCAGCACTTGGTTAGTATAGCTGAAAAGATGTTAGGTTTTTCCACATTATCTATTCAGTATTTTTACAAAAGGCAGTTTTCAGAACACACTGTAGATTGCTCACAGATACCCAGTCACTGAAAGTTAACTAAGACAAGGAACAAAGTTTAACTCTGTTGGTTGCTCAAGCTAATGATGCTTCTATAGTAAAAAAGAAAAAAAAAAATCAAAGCCATACAAAAATCAACAATTTAAAGAAAAAAAATTTGACCACAAATCTAGATCAAACATCTGAAAATACAACAGTGTCACATGGCAACGCAATCTCAATCTGAATGTCTATATGAAATTCCTATCCAAATATCAAGCATTTCATAGCATAAAACTTCAAAAAAAAAGCAGATTCAAAGCAACTACATCACTACCATCCAAATCCTTTCTGTACAGTAAAGGAATAAAAGGCATAATTAACCTATATCTGAAAAGATAGACTTCAGATGCTTCCTTCCCACCCCAAAATAAAGGTTATATGAACCACCATAATTTATGTGCAGCAAAAACTCAGACACATATTCGAGGAAATATTTGTGTCAATCCAGAAAGATCCACTAGTTTATGTCATGTTTACATACTAAACACAGGTAATAAATAAAAATTCCTGCCTTTAAAAGGAGAGGGCATTCCCTCCCAGTGTGTTGTACTGCTCGGACTTGTCCAAGAGCCATCTACACATAAAATAAAAAGAATACATTACATATATCATCTGAAGCATCATTAGCTCATTTTTTGTATAGTAAAAACCTCACCGTTATTAGGAAAAAAAAAAACTTTATTACAGGACACAAGAACTCCTGATATAAAGCTTTAGTTACATTCTGCAGACTGAGTTTCAATCCTCTTAAAGGAAAAAAAGGCATTGCTCTTTTGTGAGACCTATGAGAACATTTCAACAAGCTCAGAAATTTCTTTCCACAATTTAGCCAGGATTTTGTGTGTATGTTAAACATATCAAACCCTGTTAAGTTCAAACTGGCTGCTTAGTAAGAGACAGAAGACGAGACACACACATTTCAGGAGAAAACTTTACTGCAGTATAAAGCAAATCCAAAAAGCTGCAACAAGTTAGGAGGTTTAAGTATGATCTTATCAGGGTTCACACATGCTATAGGCTTAAATATTAGACTAAGCAAAAGCGTCCACAAGGTAGAAAACTTACTTTCCTGTCTTTTTTTAAAGTCCTATGCTTTTACAATGAAATGCATTAATACTTTTATTTGAAACTGTGCAGTAATAAAGTACATGAAACAATAAAATTGAAGGAGTGAGCACTTCCTACTCTAATTGTAATTTACAAATTGTAATCAGTCCTACACAACAACAAAAGACTTAAATGACATACCTGTGTAAGCGTTTCTCAACCATGAATTTACCCGCCCCCCTCCCTGGCATACATTTTCCTCTTTACAGCATTTAAACCACACTTAAAATATTTTAAAATAGGCTTACATTCACTTCAGGTTAGAGCACAATGGTTTAAAAGAAATTTCCCCATTAAACTGAAAATGAAAAAGCATGTCATGATCTATAAAGGGAACAAAATGTTTTTATGCTGTGGTATGGAAAAAAAAAAGCCCGCAAACAAAAAAACCACCTGCAATCCTTCTGGCACCGTGGCCATACTCAACAAAAATAAATGCAGCAGTAACGAGTGCATACCTCCATCCTCAAGAGGTCTTTTCTGTCCTCCATAACCGTAGTCATTTGAATTCATTGATGTGCCAGCATCTCCTCCGATTTTTGCTGCAATCTAAACAAAAGGCAGATGTTGTGAGTAAAAATAAAAAAAAAAATTAAAAAAAAAAAAAATCAGTCAGCTCTCATTTATTCCAGGTCTTCTAAACGATTTTAAGCGATTTAGACAACACATATTAAAATTACCCCAAATAAGTAAATAGAAGGCTGCAGCTAGAAACAGTTCTTCGCACAGAAATTTTATTTTTTAATGTCTTCAAGGAGACTTGCGCTGATCCTTCAACAGCAGTTTCCTATATTTTCTTCATCGGTTAAAAAACCAAAACCCTGCCCTTCAAACACCAGAAACTTTTTTCTAAAAGGGGCTTTTCCTTTTCTACCCAGTCTTCACGAAACACTGCGGTATCTCACAGAGGGCCTGACTGCTGAAACCATTTCAAACCTTGGTAGTCCCGACTACACCGAGTCTTCAAATATTGCCAAACCCGCGACGGGTTGTTGTCAGACGAGGCGAAAATTTTGCCCAAGAAATGATGAAAACATGGCCCGTGGTGCAAAACCTACATATAAAACTCCGGGATAAAGAACTTCCGAAAAGACAGCCCTCGCCGCCTTCGCTCCGCAGGCCGCAGCACTTCCCAACCGGTCTGAACAGGTTAGCGGGCACCGAGGGCGCCTCGGGGAACACAATACGGGCCGCGCGGCGGAGCCGCCCTCCCTCCTGCCCCTCCGCCGCCCGAGCGGCCCGGCAAGGCGCCGGGCTCCCGATAACGCGCCGCTAGACGCCGGCCGAGATTTTGCCTCCCCGCAGGCCGGCAGCAGGGACCCCGCAGCGCCGCTCCCCTCGCCCCCGCCGCCCCGCGATGGCGCGGATCACCTCAGGCCCAGCCGGAGCACTGCGGGCGCCCAGTCTGCCAGCGGGCAATGGCGGAGTAGAGGGAGCCCGAGTCTGACTGGAAAAACGTTTCATCACCCGAGGAGGGCGGGCGGCGCGGGCGCTCACCACGGCGTGCGCGGAGCGGGGTGAAGGAACAGGGCAAATCTCCCCCCTCAGCCACCCCGCAGACACATATTGGCGGCGGGGCCCCCTCCCCAGGTCTCTCCAGAGCCGAGCGTCGTCAGGGCGCAGCCCGCTAACTCCTCCCGCGGCTCAGGCGCCGCGGCCTGGTCAGCAGCTGCCTCCAGGCCCCGGGACCCGAGGGCCCATTGATTTGGCAGAGCCACGTTACACACACACACCTGCCTAGCCCTCTGCAGCGCGTCTTTAAAGGCATCGTTCACTCCTCCACCTCCACCGCCGCCTCCCCCGGGCGCGCCCGAAGCAGGAGGGGGCACCGTGGAATAGTCCGCCATACTCGCTCAGCCACCGCTTCCTGCCCCACTCGCTGCCTGCCAAGAAAGAAAGAAAATGGCGGCGGGCGGGAGCCTTTCACATTCCTGCGCGGCATCGTGCTCGGGGAGGGGGGAGGGAAAGCAGCCTAACCTCGCGAGACCTCGGGCGAGATTTCATAGGGGTGCCGGGGAACGGCGAAGAACCCTCGCGGCGTTTCGCCCGGCCCCGCTCCCCGCCCCTCCCACCGAGCCGCGGGGCCTGCGGCAGTGCCCTTCCGCGGGGGGGCGGCCGAGGGGGGCAGCCGGCTCGCGATGTTTCCATAGCGGCACGAGGGGTTGGAGACACCCGGTGATAGGGCTGGGAGCGTCACGTGGTGTGAATGGAGCGGGGGCGGGGGGGGGGGGGGCGCAGCGCTGCGCTCGGGGCGCTGCGGGCGGGTGCCGGGCAGATCTCGCGTGACTTGGTTGCGAGCCGTGGGTGCGCGAGTGGGAGCCGCGCCTGAGGCGCGGAGGCTGCCGGGAGCAAGGTTGGCCGGGGGGGGCGTCTGAGGCGGCGTCAGTTGGGTAAGTGCGTGAGGGAGGTAATGGAAGGGGGCCCGAGGGCAACCGGCAGCGCTGCGGCTGCGGCTTGGCCGCCTGCCCGCGTTAGACTGTGCCTGGGGAGGCGTTTGGCGCTCTGGTGGCTCTGTTGCTTCGCGGCTGGTTCCCGGCCTGGCGGAGGACCGGGCGGTTGGGGGTGTCCTAAGCCCTGAGCGGAGCGGGGCGCCGGGCCTTTTTCCCGCCGTAGCGCGGCGGTGCCCTGTGGAGGGGCTCCTCCTAATGTCTTGCCGCGGTGCCTGGCGTTGCGTGGTCGCCTGGCGCTGTCAGTGTGCCCGCCGTGTGACGCGGGACAGCTGGGGAAAATAGTACAAGCTCCGTTTCCGGAGAAGAATTCTTGACGTCTAGTGGTGCAGGCTTTACGGTGGCTGGAGAGGCGAGGGGCGCCTCGTCGGGCTTGTTCCCGAGCCCCGCGGAGCGACAGAGCCGTTGAGCCGAGGGGCAGAGCCGGCGGCCGGGGCGGTGAGGCGGGGCGCCGGCCTCTTCCCTCCGCCGCGCTCCTTGCGGCACTCTGCCCGTCGTGTCCCTTCGGGCGCGGCCCGTCGCTTGTTTTGAACGGGTTTTCGGCTGATCCACCGCCCGCGAAACGGGGCAGGCTTTTTCCTTTCACCTTTCAGGGAGCTTCTCTTGTCTTCTGCAGCGTCCACTATTGTTCATTTCTTAGTTGAAAATGATCACTGCTATTGTACGCTTTTTACAAGTGGGCGGATTTTTTCCTGGCTGCACAAGCTTTAATGAAAAATTGGAGCTAGTAATGCTTTAATCTGGGTCCTGTGACCTGATGGGGACGAACTGTCATGCTGAATATGGATGACGGTGTTGCAAAGGCTTCACATCTAGATAAGGTCATAGAATATCTGCTTAGCTATCATAGCAGTAGATACTAGATAATACTGAGGGGGAGCTAAGCTGTACAACTCTGTACTGTTCTGAGGGGATGCTTTGCAATTTTTTAAAATCTGTTTGTATGCATCAAACTGTAGCTTCTTCATGGGCTCCTGAATTACATAAATATCATACTTTTTTTTTTTTAAACTGAAGTGTGGGAGGTCTCTTCCAACCTAAACGAGTCTGTGTTTCTCTGTTGTCAGTACTTTTAATTAAAGAACTGTTGTTTTGGACTTTGTCTAGTTTTGGGCTATATGCAGGGAGAGAGCAACTCTGTTGAAGTTGTATAAGAAAATGTGTCTTGCTGTCTTCTCTTTTGGCTAGCCTTGTAGTTCTGTGCTGCCTTAAGAAGTTCCTGGTTTCTCAATGGTCCCTTCAGTTCTGGCTGTTTATAAATGGGATCATTTTAGTAGACTTTAAGACGCAGTGCTGCTGCTGAGGTCAGATTAACCTGTGTCTCCAGTCCAGAACTCCACCAGCAGAAGCTGAAAACATGTGCTAGATTTTTTCCTTCTATAAAACTTTTGAAGTAGTATAGCTCAAAAGGCTTTTAAGATTAAAATATTCCACAAAATTAAAATTCCTACATGCTTTTAGGCAGATTACAGTGTATAATTAGAGCTAGGTGAAACTTGCTGCTGAGATACTTCTGCTGAAAAAGCCTGTTCAGAAGAATTAGCATATACTTTCTATTAATGTAGCTGTGTTAACGGGGGGAGGGGGGGAAGCGAAAATAGGTTTGGAAAGTGGGAAGTTCATTTTCATGCCTGACTCTTTGCTAGTTCTAAACAATAGTTTGACCTTGAACTATTTTTTTCATTTCCTTTGTTATTGAGAATTTGGCTATGTATACCAGCCATGCTATGCAAATAAATAAGTTGAGCAGTAGTAGTTGACTATGATGCATTGAACTTAGTGCTGGCTACTGGCTATGTCTTTTTAGACATAGCTTATTAGAAAATGTGGAGCGTCAGTGTACTTTGCTTTTTATTGTTACAAAATGGGATAATGATTCTTTGCTAAGTTCTAAGCCAGTAGCTATGTAACACTGATGATATTGTCAAGCAGTTATAATGCCTTGGGGTAATGAAAACACTCTTGTCTGGTGCTGTAAGTGTTCTAGTTGTATTCATAAACAACTAATGATAAGTGAATGTTAATTTTGGAATTTTTATCAGCTTTTTACTATTGTTTGAGGTGACGCTTCATTTGAAAGATATTTAGTATATATATGATTCCTCAATCTTCCAAATTCTCGAAGTCACTGTATTTCTTAGGCCTTTCAGATAGTTAGAACATGAAATTTAGCAAATTATAGAGGAGTAAGATCTTAAATATTATCTACTGTATAAATATTATGCCCTTATTTTCACTGTTCCTAAGTTGATCTAAATACCTTTGTCAACAGTTAAAGAAATGCTTCTATCTATATTTCCCATGATGGCACTTAAAACCTATCTGGTCTCGTAAGAAACACATGTGTCTTAAGTACTTTATCTCCATTTCCCTTTATTAAATGATACTTCTGTTGAGAAAATTATCCCTATGGGATTAATTCCTTCTCCTTAATCTCTTAATGGAGTGGGGTGAGGATGCAACCCCTCAACAGTGCTAACTGCAATATTCTTTCAAATGCTTTGCTGACTTGTCACAGCAGCATGCTCCAGGTTATTCTGCTTTCTCACTTGCAAAAATTACTCATTGTCTGTTTTCTCAAATCTGCCTTCTAAGAAATTAAATGTAGTAGATTGGTAAGCAAATATTTGCACTGTGCTGCTAGAGCAAGAGAACATTTTTTTTGCTGTGTAAAATAAGCCTCAGTTCTACAGTAAGTCATTCTAACTTAAGGATGTATAGTAGAGAAACCTTCTACCGCTTATCGTTCAGAATTTTAATAATTAGTAGACAACATAAAAGGTAACAGAGAATATGGAGTTTTAAAATGTCTTTCAGTATTTCTTTTGGAGATTGGAGGAGGGTGTCTCCCTTAACTAAACTTACTAGGTAATGACATCTCTCATGGTTTCAGGCCATAGTCTGATGATTACTGAAAACAAAAACAACTAGAACGTTTTGGTAGATGTAATTATGGAGAAACAGCTAGTTCAGCTGAAAACTCTGACAAGTGAGAAAACTTTTTATGTATAGTGTGGATTGTCACAAACTTAAGTAATGGAGAGTTCTGGGAAAAAAAAAAACCACAAACAAACCACATGTCTGGTTTTTGTTCTGTTTTGTGGGTTTTTTTGTTTAATCAAATATTGTGTGTATGAAGGAATCCTTACTTCTCCCAAAAGGTACTCGGGGTATTTCTAAATTAGGTAGTTCAGGCATTGCAAAAGCATAGATGTAAAAGTGTGGAACTGACCCTAATCCTCTGCATAAGCTAAGACACTTCAGTGCATGCTTGCATTGAGTTCTGTTGTTGGGTTGGTTGGTTTTTTTTTCCCCTTTAACAATCAACTTCAACTTTGCTTTGTGGTGACCAGACCAAAGGGTAGGGCAGTCCTGAGAGAAGTGGTTTGCTAGTACAGGTAAGGAGACCTCTCACATGGTCTTAAACTAAAGGATTACATTTCTTATGAAGTTGCCTCTGCAACTCTCTGGGTATTGTGTTTTGTTTAGCTTTGCCTCAGTACGCTAAACACTTATGTAGGAAACGTGATTACAGTCTCTATCAGAGAAGGATAACCATTGTGATAGCTTTACATCTGCCCGCTATGGTTTCTGCAAATCATTGCTGGTGTGGGGAAATTTGCAGTTCATTTCTGATGATTTCATCACTTTGGGAGATTTAGATCAACTGATTTGGACCCTAACTGTCAGCTGGTGCTCCTGCACTGGCAAAGGGTGTCCAGGATCTGCAACATTATCAGTAGAAAACTCCCTTAAGTAACTACTGAGAGAAGATTCAGCATGTGCTCTATCCAAACAATGGTTGATTTGTCATGAGCTTTCATATTTACTACATGTGTACCGAAGTAGTAATTACAAATTTCAGATCCACATTTTGGATCTGAAAGATAATGTATTAGTGGAGAAATGGTAATATTAAAGCATAACTTAAACTGTCTACAAAATCTGTGCAATGCTTATAATTAAGTTCTCTTTTGAGAGAGATGAGGGTCAAGGGGAACAGTTTTTAGGACTGAAATAGTAAGAATACTGTGCAGAATTCACCTGCCTAGGATGATCCAAGTGATGGCCAGCTGTGTCTTCCTAGTCAGCAAATGTTCCTATTGTGCTTCATTCTAGGCAAATGTAGAGGCTACTGGGTTGCTCTGAGGAATTGGAGGGGGTAGGAATAAGTAGTTGTGGGAGGGGATGGGAAAGTTGAAGAGGAAGAGCAGTGTGCTCTGCTGCAGCTGCTGTCACATCTGCCTTCACTCAGTGATGGTAACGCAGGTTTCCTCTTGGCTTCTGGGGAAAGGGCAAGAGTGAATTTGCTCCCTAAGCCTGTATCTGGTTCCCTGTGTACCAACTTTTCTATAGTAAGCTTCAAAAAACCCCAGCTCTTTGAGGGTTTTGGCTTACATTTACTCATGCTGCTTTTCTTAGCAAAAATGTTTTATGATAGTAAGTATTTGAATAAAAGCTGTGTAAATATTGTCGATTCTTTAGAGCATTTGTCTTGCACATTTTACTCTTGTGAATCTTATTTCATATGTATTTGTTTTAAAGCTAGAAGTGGCTTGAAGCTGCTGAAAGGAAATTTAATAGTAAAACTTAAAAGGGAAGAAGGGATCTTTGCCCCAAAGTTTCTCTTGAGGTGTACCAGCAAATTTGATTCTGGGCTTGAGGGCAGTTGAGCAGTAAGAGATTGACTTGACCTAGCCTCTGAAATTTTGACTAGCTTACAGAAAGCTATCAAATTGCATTAGGCCACCATTGCATTAGGTGTGTCACAAATACAGAAGGATAAATCGGAGAACATGCACTTCTTAAATACGATTCAAGTATGCAGTGAGACAGTGGATCACCATATAGAAAGAATGTAGTGCAAAAAGGCAGCTGGATAATATTAATCAGCGTGATAATGTGGTCATCAGTCTTCAGTGTCCTACTTAGTCAAGGGGGTTGGATGGTTTTGTGTGGATGTCATGGGAAGGAAAGTTTGGAGAGCCCAGAGAATTTGTTTGCTGTTAGCATCTGCAAAACTCCTTCCAGACAGGGGAGAAAAAGTGTAAAAGGCCTTGTTTGAAATAAATTGGTTGATGAAGCTAAGCATGGAAGTTGCATATGAATGGGGGTTAAGAAGGGCAGAGATGGGGAGGGAGAACAAATAATTATTGCAATAGTAGCTGTAAGGGATAGAAGTGTCTACTGTATTCCTCTATCAGCAGAGCACTGAAGAATGTGCATTCAAATCCTGTTAATAAGTGTGTAAATATATATTTTGTTGAATTAAGGCAGTAATGTTCAGAATTCTCATCTCAAAGTGGGAAAAGCTTGATTACTTTAAAGGGATTGGTGTATTTCCCTATTACATAGGCCTGATCTCTAGTAGTATTTTTTCTGATACTGTTTAATTACAGCTAACATCTTTATTTGTTAATTTGTGAGCCCGAGCACCTTATTTTTAACCGAATTGTGCATATATCACAGAGTCAATTAAAAAAAAACCAAACTAGCATAGAAAGGTAAATCTCTTCTGAAGGTGAGGGAGGAAAAATGGAGGAGATGCTTTAGAAGCTCTAAATGACTAATCCCTTCAGTCCATAAAACCATGATTATGACGAGTTTATCTAAACTGCAAATCCTCTTAAACTTTATTGTAAGGGTTGCATGCACGCTTTGGGAAAAATAAATGTTTGCAGTGAAGTTTGTGAATGTGTAAGGATATTTTTTCTTTAATAAATCAATACGCGGAGGCACCTGAGAGAAAGTTGTAGTCTATACACTACAGTCTAGCCACTTCAGTATCTATGGGTGATTAAAAGTATCTTGGTGTAATCATCAAAAGCCCAGTTGTATTTAAAAATGAGCCCTCAATAATAATGCTGCATAGACTTGGAAAGGGATGAATGTTGCTGGGTTAATCTCAAATATCACTCAAAAAGATTAGTGATGTGGATGTCATGATATGACTTGAACTGAAGAGCAAGAAAACAGGAGGTTCCATAAGTTTAGCTTAAACAAACAAAAACCCATACACCCGTGAACTTTTTGAGTATGGATTGGTATTTTCTGCGGCAAATATAAAGAGGAGATCTTTTACTTCCTTTGTACGGGTTGTTGTCTGTTAGGATTATGTCCTATGAGTGAACTGATTCTGTGTAATGTTTTCATTAAATAGTCATGGAAATGATAAATTTTCTTTGTGGGTGTCCCCTAATTCATCACTATTCTTTGTACTGCATTTTTTCAGAAGGGACAGGTTGGTTAGAAGAAAATACGTCACTTTCTACAGTGAACTGTCTTTCTAGGACTTGCTACCATGCAAAGTTTGAAATTTTATTATGAGTTTGAAGGAAAATTTTCACGAAACTATAGAATTTCTATAGTCCATTAGTAGAATAGATGCTAAAACTCACTATTGCTTTAAAATATTATCGTTTTAGAAAACCTAGACGTTTTTCTGCTTAATTGTTCATCTTTCCATGTTATACCTTCTTTACCTAGCACCATTTAATGTAGAGGAATAAAGTCAATTAGGAGATTAACTGCAATGTAGGTCTATCAAACTCCCCCCTTCCATCTTCTTTTCCCAAAACTCTTCTAGGTTGACTAAGGGGGAAAAAAACAACTAAGAAACCTGATTTGAGCTGTGGGATGTGGTTGAAACATTTGAAAGACTAATGAGCAACTATGTTGACTTCTATTACAGCAGATTCTGATAAATATAACTAGGGCTGCCTGTATTTCTGTCTTCGGTAGGTGAACAGAAGTACATTCTCATTGTTTCAACTTAAAGCAAGTGAGTTTAGGTATGCTGACATATGTTCTCCTTTCGGGTTAAACAGAGTTGTTCTGACATCTCCTTATCAAATTCCTGTCTTTATACAACAGTTCAGTGCACATGTTTTCAGCCTTGCATGTAAAACTAGCTGCCTGAATCAGAGCAGCTGGGTGGGATTTTGATGAGCACGCTCTGGAAAAAGCATCTAGTGTGACCATCTCCTTTTGCTTATGTAAGAACAGTGTGATCATGTGTCCACAGCAAAAATGTGTGCAGTTCCTTATTTGGTAATGCCTCAATAACTGTGTTGGAGTATAACAGAAATTAAAAACAATACAGTGTAGCTGAGTTGCTTTCCCAAGTGGATTTATTTGTTTTGCAGTTCCTCTCTTCATCAAGACTGAGAAAATAGTTTATTTTCTACTGGAAACTATTATTTTCTGTCATTATTACAGGAAAAAAAATAACCAAGTAGAGTGTGGATAGGGATTGTGCAGGCATCTTCCACCTACCCTTCCCCCTCTTACATGTGACCCATAACTATGATCAGTGTCATGTTTATTCAGTTTTTTCCTCTTAGCTGTTCTCTTTACTGATAGCTTTTTAGCTATGCCAGAAAAAAATCTCACGCTTTTGCAAGAAGAAAAAATGACTTGCAGACATGACTTCTGTCTGTTCCTTAATTTTGGAACATGACTGAAGTTTTGATACAACTCTAGATGAGCCTGTTGGTCTTCAGTATAAAGCTGTCGAGTATATTTACTATTAGGAAAATATTTCTATAATGTGTTATGTTCCACTAATGAATGTTCCAAACTGACAGTGTGTTGGGGCTGTTTTTTTTTAAAACAGAATGAATCCAAATACTTAAGTTACAGGCTGAGAACCATTGGAAAGAAAGGCTTCAGGTTCAGATCAGGTCACATCTGAGTCATGCCAGTGCCCGCTTCCCAGCGATTTTTAGCAAGAGCTAGCCTGTAAGGACTATATTTATTCTACAGGTGCCCTGAATTCTCTGCTGCTGCCTCTTTGCTGAGACAATAGGTTGTTAATTACATTGTTTGGTGGAAGAAACCCCTTAGGATTCCTTTGCTCTGAATGAGGGAATGGCTACCATAGTTAAGGTAAACACCAATAAATTGTTATAGGTGGTGGATACCCTCCCTTTTCTATAGGTGAAAGGCTAAAAGAGGAGCTGTTGTATGCTACTTCTATTGAAATAGATATTAAAGGAAACAGTCTGCCCATCCTAATGTTTCCTGGGTGATAAGGTAGTTGTGATAACTAACTTTAGGATATTGAAATAAATGCATTTAAAATGCCTTTTAAAAAGATTTTTTTCTGTTCCAATTTCTTGAAGCAAAGTCAGCAAGGGTTATTGTGGAAACTAGCGCTATTTTTCCATTGTCCTTTTCCTGTTAATCAGTACATAGCACTACTATTAGGTCACAGGAGTTCTCCTACACCAGGATTCATTTGGTGGAAGAACTGGTAGGGAGCCAGTCACGGTTCCCAGGGTCTGAGCTGGCTGGCCTTGTGTCCAGTCTCAGCTAGCCCAGAGCAAGTGTTACTCTGGTTTGTGCCAGCTGGCTCTGGTCCGTGGGGTGGAGAATGCTGGACTGCAGAAGGAGTAGCATATGAGCTGGCTATTCTGTCTCTATACTTTAGGGAGATTTCTGCCCCTTTTGTGCTGCAAGAGTGGTGCTGAGTCCATTGAGTGTTAATGTCAAATTAAGCCTCACTTTTATTGAAAACAGGAATATTAGAAACATCTTTACAAGTGCTAATAAATACCTGTTTTAAAAAACTCTCTCTATTTATTGTAAGCAACACTCCTCTTTATTTCACTTAGATGTAAAACAATAGAGATATGGTTAATATTAATTGCTTATTTTCCAAGGTTTGTATAATAAACAGATCTGCAGGTAGGAAAATGAGGGTAGAGGTCTGCACATCTTCTTTTTTCTCTTTTTTCTTTTTTCTCTTTTTTCTTTTCTCTCTTTTCTCTTTTTTCTCTTTTTTCTCTTTTTTCTTTTTTTTCTTTTTTTTCTTTTTTCTCTTTTTTCTTTTTTCTTTTTTTTCTTTCTTCTTCTTTCTTCTTTCTTCTTTCTTCTTTCTTCTTTCTTCTTTCTTCTTTCTTCTTTCTTCTTTCTTCTTTCTTCTTTCTTCTTTCTTCTTTCTTCTTTCTTCTTTCTTCTTTCTTCTTTCTTCTTTCTTCTTTCTTCTTTCTTCTTTCTTCTTTCTTCTTTCTTCTTTCTTCTTTCTTCTTTCTTCTTTCTTCTTTCTTCTTTCTTCTTTCTTCTTTCTTCTTTCTTCTTTCTTCTTTCTTCTTTCTTCTTTCTTCTTTCTTCTTTCTTCTTTCTTCTTTCTTCTTTCTTCTTTCTTCTTTCTTCTTTCTTCTTTCTTCTTTCTTCTTTCTTCTTTCTTCTTTCTTCTTTCTTCTTTCTTCTTTCTTCTTTCTTTTTTCTTCTTTCTTCTTTCTTCTTTCTTCTTCTTTCTTTCTTCTTTCGTCAATTGTCTGAGAGCCTGTAAGCAACTGATACTTTGTTTCATAGGAACAGATGGAGAGGTGGCAGGAGAGAAAGAGGAGGCAGCATCTTTGCAAGTGGTACCCTGGATTGTAATTTCAAGTCAATTTTAAGTAATGTGCCTCTAGTGTATGTATATTTAAAAAAAAACAAACAAAAACCAAAACAACCACAAAACACCAACCCCCAAAAAATCCAAAACAAAAAAGCCCCCACCAACCCTCCTTGGCAGTACTAATAAATGAGTTGAATGGTTTTTTGAAAACATGTACAAAACAATACTCCAGTTATATGATGAGGAAGCATGCTAGAATAAAGAGTACCCAAACACTTTTTTTCCGATACATTAGCTGGAGCAGACCTCTAGCACTTGGCTGAACCCATACGTTTGGACAGCATTTGTCTGTCACTGAGGTTGATGACATAGTGCCAATGCTCACGTTTTAAGCTTCTGTGTTAGAAAGTGTTCATTCTTTAGAACATGGAAGTGGCTGAATTGCATTACATTGAGATTTTCATGAATCTAATGAGGGTGCTCATCTAGAGAATGCTGAACTGGTTGTCCATGAAGTGGTCTATTTAGCCCACTAATTTGCATTCAAAAGTGGCCATAAGTAGACGTTTCAGGGAAGGTTGGAATAAAGCAAATGCTTGGTCCTCTTTTCCACCTTCCTAGCTTCCAAATATTTGCAGCTCAGGGGATTCCTGCTCTGGCTTCTCTGTTGAGAAACTTGCAGTGGATCTCTTCTGTGGTATTTTTTCAGTGTCCCATTTTAACCATTTTTTAAGTTTCCAGTGTCCTTTGGCAGAGAATTCTATCAGTTGTAGAACTTCTTAATTTTATTGTTCAAGCTGGCTTCTCTTAGTTTCATGTAGTGGCTCTGGCTTAGATGGGAGTAAACCATGAGCAGTTCATGTCTCCTCCTCCTTTCTCCATCATTTGTAGACTTTGGAGACTTTGTAGACCTCTGTGACTTCTTCCTGTACTTTTACAGACTGAAGAGCTCAAGCTTCCTCAGTTGTTTCTCATGTGGAAGCACTTTCATATCTTTGATCATGTTTTATGCTCCTTCTCTGCACATTTAAAAAAAAACTATACTTGGTTTTGAGGAGTTGAGGGAACAACTGCACAGTGTTATGGTGTAGATGTATTATTGGTACTGCACTGTTCATATGATACTATAATGATGTTTTCTGTTTTGTTCTCTATTCCTTTCCTAGTAGCTCCTAACACTTCATTTGCTTTTTTTCCTGGCTACCAAGCAATCTTTTATTCTTTTTGACACTAATCAGAATTAATCAGTACTTCTTTTACCTTTTTTAAGCAATATCTATTTTGTTATGTGGTATACTATTCATGCTGAGAAAAGTGTAACATGGAAGCCTGTGCCATATAAAGTGTATGTATAACCAATAAAATACTCCTACATGACAATATTGAAAACATATTCAGGGTCTGAGTATATTAGCACTTGAGAATCTGAAAGACTTGTATTGCAGCAGTATGTTGTTTCTTAAAACGATTACCAGAAAGGCTATAAAACTTAAACATTAATACAATCAAATAAAAAGCAACTAGCATTGGAGGGAAACAGTGAACAATTACGAAGCCTTAAACTGTTCATCATATTAAACATCTTTACTTGTTATATAACCAACATGGGATGGTTGGTGACATGGGAGAAACCTGACTGGTACAGTGCGATAAATGCGTGATTAACTCTTCGTTTGCATGTGGGCTGTCTCAGGACAGAATTCCTTGAGTCTTGCATAAATTCCTCAGTGATAGCAGTCAGAGCCAAAAGTAATTAGGACAAAAATACAGGCTTATTATATGTAAAATTGAAAGGAACAACTTTGACCACTGTATTTTTCTGCCTTCTTTGCCCCAAACTGGTAACGTAATAGTAAAGTGTGCAGAACTTGTCAAAACAGAACATTTTCTTGGAGGAAACAGAACTTCAGCTTCCTTATGAATTTGATTTTTTTGTAACAACAGTGAGAAGATATTTCTCCTTACCAACACAGTACACTTTTCTATATAGATGTTTACAAAAGTACGTATGGCAACAATGTCATTAACTACTTGAAGTTTGTAATAGTGAATGTGGTAAATAGGCATAGGCGGTAATGTGAGCGAACCTGTTAAATGTTTTGCATGATTGGTATTTTTCCTGGTTGACCAATCAACTTGTTTTGAAGAAGAGTCCTTTTATGGAAATTTATGTGGGTGGGAATTGAAAAGGACACTGAATCTAAGTAAGGAATTGAAAAGCACTTGTGGAATCTGTATTCTTTCAGAAGAGGGAAGCCTTAATCCGTAGATGAAAATACTTTGTGTGTGTGTTACGTTGTGTGTGTGTTGGTTTGTGTGACTGTACTTCGGATGTTTCCTTTTGTTTTTCTCAGTGCAGCCTGGTACTTGACTGAAGTAGTTAATCACACCATTGTGAAGTAAGGGGGAGTTAGTTGTGTTTTCATCAATGCAATACATCATAGCTGAGTCCTAAGAACTTTGCCTACTTGCAAGAAGATGCTCATTCCCTCTCAGCGGTGGAAAGCTAAATTTGGAAAATTCTTCCAGGAGTATTTTTGTTCTCCAGCTGTAGTGGAGATTGTGACTTAGTAGACAGGAATCAGGTATGAGAAAGCAATTCTTTATGTTAATGACATATAAGTTTGCTATGTTGTGATGAAGGATCAGTGTGCATGTGTTACTAGTGTCCTAGTCATGTTTTTGAACGTACTTGTAACCATGTTTAATATAAAATCTACTTGAGATTTAGATCAGTTTATTTTCTTTTTCTATTATTGTGTATACTTCTTTGTAGGTCATAATATATATAGTGGCAATAACAATTTTCTGAAGAGAGGAACCCAACCCTATAACTTAATATATAATAAACAATAGTAAGTTTTAATGTGACAATATGATGGACATTTTCAGTTGTGCATAGCATTTCTAGCTTTTGGTCTATTGTTACAAAAGTAACAGGAAAAATAAAACTAATTAAAAAAATTTGCTAACTGTGCCTGCTGTCTTGTTGTGTAGATTTTCCAAATAAAATTGAAGGCTGCATGAATCACAGGCTCAAAAATTCATTTTCAAAGTTCAGAAGTGGTAACAGTATATCTCTGGGTGATAGCAGTATGTGTTTTGAGATTTAACATTTGAACTTGAGCTGTAAATTCATGTCAACTCTGGAATGTATATTTAAAGTAAGCTTTCCCATAGAAGACCTTAAAAACATGTCCTTTGGCCTGTTGGCAGGAGCATAACTTCATGTATATTCCAGCAATATTATAAACATTATTTTGAAGCAGATACTGCCAATATAAAATAGAAAATATTTTTATTGATGCTAGGGCTAGTATAACTTAAATATAATGAATTTAATTGTCTTGGATAACTTTGTATCCTGCAGTTTCATTTAATATCTCTCCTTGAACCAAAAATAATCAGACCAGATCTTTCCGGACAATACTACCAGCTTTTAAATATAGAAAGTGTAGTAGGTATGTGTCCTATGAAGTACTGTTTTACAGTGACTTAGACATATCTCTAATGGAAGCCAGATATTTTTGTAAAGCATGACTGTACCTATCCCACTACATTTCTTCCTCTTTTTAATCTGTGAGGAAATCAAAAGTCAATAAGTCTTTTTAATGTAAGCTTCAATTGTCAGTGAATTGCATTAAATGGCACTGTTGCATATGCCTCAGGAAAGAAATTATGGTGTGTGTAGTACACAAACTGGTAAATACTTTGGGGTGCATTTCAATTTGAATCTTTTGCAGGTAAAGTGTCTCAAAGACACAGTGTATGCAATATGAAAATATAAAATAAGTATGCTGTTTAACAAAATTAATGTCACTGCCTATTGTAACTTTATAATTCTATTAATTTTTTAAAGTTTTTATGTGGTATTTCACTTTCTTTCATGATCATTTATTTAGATGTAAAATCAGCCCCAGAATCCTTATGTACAATGAACTTTTTACTTGCATCACAGTAGCAGCATGTTTCTGCAGAGAACTGAAGTAAAAATTTGATAAATTTGGGTAGTTACTTGGGTATGAAGTGTGTGAGTAAACAAAGCTTTTCTTTTAGGGCCATTGACTGATTAGAAAGAACTGGCATTTTCTGTTAGAGATATAAAAAATTTCAACTATTTGTTGCTTCTGTTATAAACTCTAAAATTTATTTCTGTATATGAGGCTAGCTACTGAATATTTCTGTAGTGAAACTATTTAATGAATTAATGGGGTTTGCATGTGCAAGGTCTCACAATGCAAAAGTATAAATGTAGCTCAGTCAACTACATACAGTTAAAGATGGTGGGGAGAAAAGTAATTGTCAAAATTTTTTTCTCTGGGAAAATAATGGATGATCTTATAGGAAATCTTCCTACTGTATATAGATGTGCTTTCTTCAAACCATTGTAGACAAATGTCAATTTATTCCATTCATTAACGTAGGTTTGCAAATATTATGATACTTAATTGTGAAAGAGCTTTTTCTGGGGTGGGATTTGGCTCCTCTGCCTTGACATTTACGTGCACATGTGTATTTATAGTTGTGATCTGTCTGGAATTTGCCTTTGTGGTTTTCTTTGCTCTTAACTTGTTCTGTGATCTAGTCCTGTCTTTTTCAGTTTTGTTTCTGAGGTTTAATAGGTGAGGAATGCAGAAGAAATGGCTTAATTGAAAGGAAATAATGAGCATTTTTATTCAACTTCAGATACTTCAGGGAATAATGACACTTTCTGCTTAGAAGCTTTTCCTTAAAATAACCTTATACTGGTGCTAATTTATGATTAATCTAGAATTTGAGTTCAGTGTAACTGTTATTGTGAATGTCTCCTTAATTTATTTCAAGTTGTTCTTATGAAGGCTTCTTTAAAGAAAGCGACTAATTCAAAGATAGTATTATCAATGCAACTATTCTAATACCTGGGAGTGGTATGACCTTGCTCCCACTGTTCTGCCAAACTGACGATGTGTAGCACTTGTCCATGTGTGTGTGAGCTAAACTACGGTTGATGAGAGAGAATAATGGGAAAGATATTTTAAAGCAACAATTATTTCCCTGAAATACTAACTCAAGTGGAGTGCTGAATATGAGTAGTCAAACTCAGTCTCAGAAGCAAAGGTGAACTGTTGAAGGAACAATTTTCAGCTTCCTAGTGTGTATTTCATAAACATTTTTAGATTAAAAAATGAAGTCTTTTATTATGAAAGTGAATGTCACTTTCTTGGTTTTGATCAAAGAACACAGAAAATCCTCTGTAAGAGTGGGCTTATATTAGGCAAGTTCTGTATGGTTTCAAAACTTTATTCAGTCTTCTGAGAATTAATACATTTTAAAATAATTTGTCTATTCAGCTTTTCAGTAATTTGTTACTGTTGAAGGTGCACGAATTTTTTCCCCCAACTTTAAAAAGCTTGAACTGAAATTCCCGTTTTATGTATTTGTTTTTTAATTTGGACTGTAACAAATAACACTGATGTAAGGAAGCACCGAACAAATACAGGCTGCTAACTTTCTCAGTGCATAATAAGAGTACCCTAAAGTAGCTTATAAGAACAGAAAGACATGTCTGAGGCTGCCTGGTTTGGTAGAAAAATGGTTTACAGAATTTACTATAAGCAAAAGCTTCATAGATACCATTTGATACTACAGCAATGATAAAAACTTTTCTCTGTATGCCTGAAATGGAATGCAGCTGTTGTATTTGAAGACTGTGTAAACAAAGAACTGATGATATAGATGGTTAATTGATTCATAATGTGATTTATCAGTCAGAAATGTTGATGTGGTAGAATGAGGAAGAAAGGTAGCTAATGAATGGTGGGAGTTTTTATCTATTATGTTTTTGAGGTGGCATCACAGCCAAGTGCATTACTGCATTTGTATGTCTTGAGAAGTTGCTTAGCACTCGTTCAGGAGCACTCTTAATCAAAGTCTTACATTACGGCCTTACTAATTTTATAGATACATGGTTTAGTGGCTTGGTTCTGGGAGACTTGAGTAAGTTGCAGGATGCACTGCTGCTGGCTTATCACAGGTGAGGCCAGCCTTGGCTATGTAGGATTTATCGGGTTGTGTGCTGTTAATGCTCCCTAAAAAAAACAAATCAACAGCAATCACCCCTCCCTTTAAGTAAAAGGTAAAAGCCCAAATAGAGGTTGAGTATGCATCCCAGTATACTGTGATTAGAACTGTGCATGAACAGGTGTGCATACAGTGCAGGTGCCTCATGGTACTTGGGCACAAGGTGTCAATCTCTGAAGTAAGAGGTGACTGAAATGCAAGGACTCTGGGAAATGGCTCACTGACAAAATGCCCTGTGATGTTTCTAAGTTCTGCTATGAAAGAGGAAGACCTCAAGGCAGAAATGCAGAAACTTGTAAAGAACAAAATCATCTCATAAATGAATTAATCTGTCACACACTAGGTGATGACCTTATCAGCTTTTGTAGGGGACACTTATTCATGCATTTAAACAAAAAATAAAAATCTTACTCAAACATACTGGAAGCAGAATCTTTTCAAGGTCTAGAAGAGTTTTTGAAATACTTCCACTTCTAGGTGTATATGGTAACAGGGAAGATAGGACTATAGCAGTAAAACTAAATATGTAGTGGTTTTTTTTTTTTTAAAGCTGTTTTGTTTTCTGTTTATCTGTGCTTATTTGAAGGGACTGCAATGCCAGAAGTCCTTGTAGTGGAGAGTCCATGGAGGATTTTCCTTTCTTCTCTTTTTTTAAATAACTCTGATGGGATAACATAACAAAATGCACAATAAAGAATAGCAAAGATCAGATATTCAGAGTTCTGAAAATCTAGCAGCTGTGATTTATTATCTGTCCTTGAAACTGCTCTAATACTAGAAGATTGGAAGATGGTAAAGACTGATCACACTTACCAGATGGATTTCACTGTTTGAAGAAGTGCTGGTATGATTGGATGTACCCAAATGATCATTAGCGTGATCACTAGATGTTCATCTTGTGCACACTAGTATTTTAATAATAATAATATAAAAAAAAAGTTTTCACTAATTCTAAGAGAGTCATATCTCTCAGTCCATTACAAATTGTTTAAAGAACTCGATAAGCATGTGAGAGGAACTGCAGCCTACTTGTATTTCCAAAAGATCTCTGATTATATGATAAAAGGAGGGTCTCAGCATGGAGAAAAAGAAGGAACAGGCTTTCTGGAAGGAGGTGCTCCAGTTATCCCATGAACTCTTAGAAGATATGGATTCCAGACTGTAAATTCATTCTGACGTGAGGATCTCATGCAGGGCAGGAAGTAGAAATAATGTAGTAATTGCTGTACATCTTGCTCAGAATCTTAAGTAATTTCATTTTTAGGGAATAACTTATCTAATTAGGGTATAACTTGGCACTTTTGCCAGAATAGCATGTTCTCCTCTGTCGGAGAGAAAGGATGCCTGGACACTTACTCACTGTGATTGTCAGCAAAAAGTCCCAGCGTAACTTTTGTTGTTACCAGAATTTGTTCTGTAAGTTTTGACATTCAAGGGGAAGAAACTTCTGATTTAAGAAGAAATCCTGACTATTGGGTCTTTTAGTGAAACCTGGGAAATTAATTACTGTTTTACAAAATGGGGGGGGGGGGGGGAACGCTAAGCCTTGTTAGTTGCAGCTCCTTGAGTATTCTTTTGATAATTAAAAGGAGAGATAAGTGTTTAATATAATATTCTCAAAGGGGAAAATTTCTTATACCTTGTTTTTTTAAACTAGTGTATGCACCCTCTGCCACTTTAATCGACCAGAAGTTTTGAAAAACGTAATGAAAAACACAGTCCTGAAACTAGTCTGAGCTATTGATGTTCTGACAGTTCTATTATATGGCAACACAGTGACACAAATATCATGGGGTTCTTCTTGGACACTCACTGGTGGGAATGCTTCAAGTGATGTAAGTTATGACCCTACCAGAGGTTGCTCAAACCATACCGTGGGAGTGCAGCTGAGCGTAACAACTCCTCGTACTGCTAGTTTTGCGAGAATTTAAGGCTGCCCTAAATCTTGTTCTGTCAATAGTGATGAAGTTTGTTTGCTGTTGTAGTTCAGAGTATTGTAACTGCTGGGTTTGGATGGTGATTTGCCATATTTGCAACCATTTCTTGAGTGTAATAAGGTTAAAACTGGCCACTAAAACATGTGTAAGTAAAGTAGCTTCTTAGAGAGTGGTATTGTATCTTACATGAAATCAATTGAACTTCTCTTTTAATTCAAGCTATCATACCTACTGCTTTCAGAACTCCATAGTGGAGAAAATGCTGAATTTAGGAGACGGGTCTACAAGAATTTATCTGAAATAGTAATTGCAAATTAACAAAAGTAGCACTTTTTAAAGAAAGATAAAAAGGGTGATTAGTAAAAGACTAGCTTTATTCCACGTGGAGCTCAGCAACAACTTCCTCCTTCAGCTGTAAAGGTAATTGATTCTATAACCTTGTGGCTCCCAGTGTTCCAAAAATGCAAGTAAGTCCTGAGAGACTGGGTGGCGAGGGGAGCTGATTCCTTCTTTCAATACCCTTTGGCCTCTGTTACATTTGAAATTATAACTACAGATATGCAAAAGTTCTTGCTTTCTCAAATATTGTGATGAAGACTCATCTTTATTCTGTCTTCATCTTCCCCACCCCTATTCCAAGGGGAATGTAATAAATAAATAAATAAGCAAATCCTGGATACATTGAGGGAATCTAGTCAATTCTATTGCAGAAATTGGAAAAGAATAGATACGATGTGAGGAATAGGGGCATGACACGTTTAAAAAAAAAAAAAAAAAAGAGGGGGGGTGAAAAAAGTCCCAAATCTTTTTTGAGTACTCTCTGGTTAAGGAGAAATTTTCTGTCTCTTTTGATCAGCCCCCTTTCAAATTAGAGCAGGTTCTGGAAAACAAATTCAAATATAATGCTCCCTGAATGAGAAGGTTAGTGTTCTCCACTTGCGTTTGATGGTCCCTTGGCTGCTATTTGCTGCCTTTAAACTTTTTTATCATTAGAAGGAAGGCAATTGAGCCTAATTATCTTCATACAGGTAACTTCATAATTGAGCCTAGAAATGTCTTCGTACAGGTATCTTCTAGATATGACCAAAACTAGTGTATTTTAACACTTTGTTCCAGGGAGGAGTTATTTTTCAAGCTATGCTAATCACTCCTGAAGTTTATTGCCATACTGACAAGTAGGGATAATTTCTTGACCTATATCTCTTAAGTAAGATCCAGAAGAAATCTGTCAGGCTGAAACTTCATGCCATTCCCTCTGCAGAGCATGAGAAATACTTCAATAGTAAAATTTGCATTATGTATCGTAAAACAAATGTGTAGGAACCAGGTATTTTTCTATTAACATGTCATCAGATGGAAGCTATTTGCTTGATATATTGCCATACTTGTATAATAGTCTTGATATTGCCTCTTGTGTAGAAGGAGGCTGGGGCAAGGGATAACAGTTTTGGTCTGCTTTAATTGAGTGGCTTGAGCTATGGCAAACTGAGTGGTATTTTTTGCTTAGATTTGATTTCTTGCTGCTTAATAGTACATGGCTGCAGTCAACTGTGGTTGAGGGTGGCTTAATTTTGTTTTTAAAGAAATTTCTGAAGCTTTCTAGTTAACTTGGATATAAAATGCTTTGTAGCCTTTGCTGGAAAGGGTACAAATCCATGTTGATATATTTGGAAAACAGTTATATATACAGCTGTCTCTATAGAAACTGTGAAGTAAAATGCTATAATTACTTTGTATGGGCTACTGCATTTCTATTGGGGCAGTTATGTCTTTAGAGCTGACTGGATTCAGCCCTGGTGATGAAGGGCTTCACACTATTAAACCTTTAAACTTTCTAGTTGCTTGAGAAGGGAGGAAATAGAAATTCAGCATTTTCTGTGTGCGTGTGCGCATGTGTGCGTGTGTGAGAGAGAGAGAGTGAAAGCTGTGCAGACTGTTCAGCTGGGGCAGTCAGGGAAGTGACGTCCTGTATTATTTGTCGTTCTAGAAAGAGCGGAGACACGTACTTTAGATGGGAGGACTCTAAAGAGGGTTGTGTCTTGTCCAGTGTGTATAATTATTTATAAATGAGCAACGGGGGAAGGAATGAAATACGGAGCAGCTGTCTAGTGTTTCTTTAATGTATTAGAGAGTTTGTTGATTTGTAACAGTTCTGTTTGTTACAATTACAAATTTGATTTTTATTTTTCCTTCTCTAGCATCTCTACGTTGCTAAGACACTGGACACTGCTTTCTTTATAGCAAAGAAAATCTGAATTCCTCCAGCACTCAGGATGGGGAAAGATTATTATTCTATCCTGGGAATTGAAAAAGGGGCTTCTGAAGAGGATATAAAAAAGGCTTACAGAAAACAAGCGCTTAAATGGCATCCAGATAAGAACAAATCTCCCCACGCAGAGGAAAAATTCAAAGAGATTGCAGAAGCTTACGAAGTGCTGAGTGATCCCAAAAAGAGAGACATTTATGATCAGTTTGGGGAGGAAGGTATGTATGTCTCTGTTATATTCTGATCGGTCACTTTCATTATGTTGAATGAAGCAAAATAAACACAGATGATGCATGAAAACATGATATGTGTTGGTTTTTAGGTAATGTATTTGTACTGCTTGGAAGTTTGACTCATCAGCTTTTTTAATGTAAAATGTATTGCAGAGTTTTAATGCTGATCTAGTTTTAATTTCTTATTTTAAAGTGTTTTTATGTTTTTTTTTAAATATCCCAAATACCTGACAAAACAAAAAGTTACTGAATTGAAAAAGGTTGTATGACCCATAAATAGCTTTCTGGGATCTCTTACTGCTGTCTTCCCTTGCCATAGCACTTTTTGAGCTGTGGTTGAAAAGAGATGTATTCTTTTCTTAAATTTTTGCTGAAGGGCAGTCTGCTTGATCTAGGCAGGGCAGTCCTTCTGAGCAGAAGCCCAGGTGTCCAGTCTGTAGTTGTCCTTGGCTTCTTGCCTGGAGAGGAAAGAATTTGGCTGATGTCATGAAATACCAGAACAATTTTTTAGCTTTAATTGTAAACAGTGATAACATGCCAAGAGAATGAGGCTTCAGAAATGTCATATTTATCCTAAAATGGTTATCTGGAGAGGATGACTTTTTTTATTTTTGACCAACGTGACTTTCAGTCTTATGATTGAGCAACAGAGGAAGTCATTAATGTCCCTCCCCTTAAATGTATGGTATCATAAATTCCACATGAAATAATTACTTCCGTTGTGACAAGTAGGTCCACTGACTCATTGCCATTCACTCAGGGCCATGTTTTTTACTAATATAAAGGAGGACACTTAAGTAGCAGTACTTTGGGGAAAATTGTGGGTTCTTATGAATGCATAATAAAATTTGGTCCTCTGTCATCTGTAGGACTTAATACAATTGCTAATATGCATAAGTTCATGTAGAAGACCTTCAATTTCTATAGAGGATGCAGGTTTTTTGGTCTTTTGTTCCATTGCATGTGTTCAAAGCTTTAGTGCTGTTACTGAAACATTCTAGGAAAAAAGTGTTTATGTAGATACCAGAGGCCTTTGTGGGGTTTTTTTGCCCTCTTGGGTCTTTTGCCTCTTGCACTTCTTCCTTCTCACTCCCTGCCTCCTTTCTGTATATCATTATGAACCTGTTTACTCTGTGGATTCATTTGCATTTTAGATTCCTGTGCAGCAGCTCCTCCTAACCAGTTTCCCAAAATACCATTTTAGTCACTTTTACCAAAGAGCTTGAAGTAAAGCATATAAAGCAATGCAGTCTTTGGCATCCTAGTATTGCATGCATGAAGAGAGGTTCAAAACGTAGATTTCTCTTTTTGGGGGGCATAATATTAAACCGAAGTATGAATTTTTAGAATGGTGAATCTGGAAATACCTCCTGATGCCTCAGTTGCTCTCTAAGCTCTTCAATTGCATCTGAGAGTGTAACTAGTAGTTGTGAGGGAAAGGCAGGGGGTGGGGTGGGAGGAAGAAGGAAAACTTGGTGTTTTTACAGCCAGGAACTCGATGTACTGTCAATAACTTTTGGCTAACTATTCTGGGAGGTGTCCTTCTACTATCACAAATCGAATCCACTGATGTGCTTGTGTGACATGAACAGTGCTGTGACAGAAGGATGTACTACATGTTGCTAAGTACTTCTAATATGGTCTGGTATTGAGATGGGGAAAGCATTCTCATTCTAATGTCTTACTTGGTTACTGTTGATAACCAGTATTAAGCTTATGCATACAAGATCTAAAAAACTGGGCCAAGAAAAACCCCCAAAACTCCTCTTTCAAATTTAGGGAATGCATGCTTCATTAATGTAAGCCTTCACATTTTTATGGCTGTGGAATTAGGATAGCACCTGTAGTGCTGAGCTGCTGAAAGATTGAAAAAAAAAAAACCCAACCCAACAAACCCAAACATTGTAAGTTTAGAAATAAAAGTCTCTTAAGAAGACTTTCAGTCTTTCATCTTAAAGGTTTGAGAAGGTATCCTGAAATGGTCAGTGCAGGAGAGCACTAACTATTACGAGGAAATACTTAGAGATCACCTATTGGGAAAGAGGCATTTAAGAAAATTGGTTTTAGCTGGGTTTGGAATGAGGGAGTAGGAAGTACAAGGGACTGTCCAGTGAGAATTGTGAGGGAAATGTTATCAGGAAGAAATGAAATGTAGATCTCTATTTGTGGAATATAAAAGAGAAAGAACAAAGCTTTTGAGAACATTCTGATTTTTTTGCACAGAGGTGGTGATGGTATATGCAAGATTTTTGTACCCAAATGGGTCTTAAGAACTTCCAAGCTATTTTTAGTTGTGGCTGCATTGAAAAGAGTTCCCAGGTTTCTTACTTATTTTATATCATAGGAACACAAGCTGTGATAAGTTTGGGATTCTAAATTAAACATTAAGGAAGCGTATGGCTGCTTGACAATGGCATGTTACTCTTTTACTCAAACTGAATTGCAGGAAAACAGAGGTAAAACTAATTAACACTGAGTTAAAGCTGAGCTATGGAGACTATGGAAAATGTTGCATATGATACTGCATAATTTTCCCCAGAAGTGATCTTGAAGAGGGATGCAACTCCCAACAGACTTTGCAGAACAAGAAAAGATCAAGTCAAACAGACCTGTCTTCTGTTTTAACATGCTAATTCTTTGAATAACTGGCTTTAATCATATGAAATAAAAATGGCAGTGTCAGAATACTTGTTCTTCTGAAGTAGAAGTCATACTAGAGCTTCAGAAACTTTGTTGCTGTTCAAGCTATTGAATTACTAGTTGTTACTGCATAGTCTGATGGTGAGTCCTCATTGAAAAGGAGACCTTTCACTCTACTGCAAAGACCTTTTCGACTCATCAGTTCCGATATCATTACACTCTACCATAGGAAAGCTTATACTAATATTTGATTTGTTTTTAACTTTGCTTATTTGTCTTACTTAGGTCTGAAAGGAGGAGCTGGAGGACCTGATGGACAGGGTGGTACCTTCCGGTACTCCTTCCATGGTGACCCACATGCTACGTTTGCAGCTTTCTTTGGTGGCACAAATCCTTTTGAGATCTTCTTTGGAAGGAGGATGCCTGGTGGCAGAGATACTGAAGATATGGAGGTGGATGGTGATCCATTTGGATCCTTTACTAGTTTTAGTATGAATGGTTTTCCAAGGGAAAGGAATACAGTTGGTAGCCAATTACGTCGTAAACAAGATCCCCCTGTAATCCATGAACTTAAAGTGTCATTGGAAGAGATCTATCATGGCTGCACAAAAAGGATGAGGATTTCACGTAAAAGGCTTAACCCAGATGGTAGAAGTGTCCGAACAGAGGACAAAATTCTTACTATTGAGATAAAAAGAGGATGGAAGGAAGGCACCAAAATCACTTTTCCAAAAGAAGGCGATGAAACACCCAACACAATTCCAGCTGATATTGTTTTTATCATTAAAGATAAACCTCACTCTCACTTCAAGAGAGATGGATCAAATATTATCTATCCTGTTAAAATCAGCTTAAGGGAGGTAAGTTTCTCTTTTGGTAGAACTCTAAATATTTAAACCTGTTACAATAAGATACAATGGCTACGCTGCACAAGCTGTATGGCAGCAGTAAAGTTTGGGGGTTTTTTTTGTTTTTGTTTTTTTTTTTTTTTAAATTTTCACTCTTGTAAAGGCAACGTGTGGCTGCAGAGCACAGTTATTTATAGGGAGAACAATAGCTGTTTTGATAAAAATGGAGTATTATTTCAAGCTGTTTACTACAGAGATGGAAGAGAATGAGGGTGGAAGGGTATGAGTAAAGGTTGATACGTCTTAAATCTTCATACTTTACCTTTCTAGCTAAAGATATATTAGGCTGAAGTAACAAACACAAATACAATTAACAAATACATCCAATACAGTATGCTCCTTACTGCTGTGATATGATTGCTACTTCTGTAGGACAAAGTAGAAATATCTTAAATATTTTCACTGCCAACAAATTCTAAGTCTGCCTTTTTATGTCATAAGTTATTTCAGTGTGATTTCAAAGTACATAGAGATTGATTTCATGAGGATAAATTATTGTGAACAGGTGCTATAGGAGCTATATATAACAACAAAAATGGTATAGCTTTTTCAAATTCCGTTCCAAGTCAAAACACATTGGCTTTCAAAAGGAAAAATCAGAAAGACAACTGAGCAGAGTTCTTAAGGGTCTGAAGCCTCGACATGGTCATCATTTAAAAGATAATGTAGCTGAGTCTGTATGATGTTTTTTTTCTTCTTAATTAATATTAAGTGGAGAAATAAACTCTTGCTTGCATTATAAGCTCTTTGCATACATTATGAGCTCCCCTCTTAAAGGATTCTTAACTAAAAATACACCTGAAGTGAGGTGAAGCACCTAAAATAGGATAAGGAAGGGAAAAAAGACAATATTTAATGTTGATGTGGGTAATATAGTTCCTTCATAGATAAAAGCCTATTTAGACTCATTGCATTGTTATGTAAATTGGACATTATCAATATAGACTAAGTGTGCTGAATCAGGTGAAGCTGGAGGAATCAAAATGTTATTATCAGAGATCCTAGTAATGAAAACAAACTATTGAATAAAGCAGGAGAAGGTCTGGGATGTTTTAATTTCGGTGCACCAAAACAGTTGTTTGTTTTCCTTTGAGCATCACAAATGCTCACCTAAGATGGCTGTGAAATTTGATATGCCTCTGCTTATAGACACTTAAATATTCTGCAATTTGATGTAATATAGGTTGATAGTGTATTAGAGTAAACCCTGTGCAATGTAAACAAACAAAAAATGGAACAGGACTCTAAATTTCCAATGGAAACTGAGAAGCTGGATGTCTTTAGAGAAGTATGAGTGAAGAGCTCACTCTGTGCTCAACTACCTTATTATTTGATAAAGTTTTTGAAGGAGATATAAACTCAGTTACCCTTCAGTGGCCTTTGTGCAAGATTGGTAAATTCCATGATATTCAATGACAAATAGAAGCCTTCCTTCTTAAGAGAGGAACACTCTCTTAAATATTTGTATTTTAATTTTGACATCTCAGTAGTGTACAGTGAAAACACTGTTTAGAATGCTAGTCTTTTCTAAATAAACCAAATTCTGTTGTAGGTGCAAATAAAGTTCTGACCAATTTCTTTTTCTCATGATACAATCTTTCTTTAGGCTTTGTGTGGCAGCTCTATCAATGTGCCAACGATAGAAGGAAGAACCATACCCATGACAGTAAATGAAGTTGTAAAGCCTGGGATGAGAAGAAGAATTATAGGATATGGTTTGCCGTTTCCCAAAAATCCTGACCAACGTGGAGACTTAATTATAGAGTTTGAAGTAATTTTCCCAGATAACATTTCTCCAGCATCAAAAGAAGTACTTAGGCGAAATCTTCCAGTTTCATAAAACGAAGACTGTGTATGTCAACTGTTTAAATAGGACACTGGAAATGCAGAAGACTGGCAAGTCTGTGCTTTAAAAGTGCAGTCTGTAACAACTAGTGGAATATTTGTTTTTTTGTTTTGTGGGATGGGTGGGGGGGGAATACCGTAATGCTGCATGAGAAGAAAAGGGTAAAGTAAAAGTCATACAGGTGACTTCTGCAGTAAAATTTACAGGGAAAACCACTCATTTTATTTTACATCTCCCTAATCAGAAAAGTTTATTCATTATTTTGCCTAATGTAAAATGTAATCGGCTTTTACAAAGTCAGTGCATATTTCTGATACAGTACTTGAGCCTCCAGGTACTTTATTTCTTATATCCCTACCCTATCTATAACATTACCCATTTATACAGAAATTTGAGATAGTAGTAGAAATACACAAATGTATAAATATTTTAAAGAGCAAAACATGAAAGATACCATTTTGGTATGTTGCCTTCCACTGCACAAAGCATAGGCTGGGAAAATCAGCTTGGACTTCTGAACCGCCCCCCAGTGGAATGAAAGCATTTTCTTTATTGTCCCAGAACGTGTGAGGACTGCATGCGAGTCTAGCAAAGGGCACTGTGGCTTGAGGAGCAAGAGTAGCCATCTGCTATGGGATAGTTCCTCTGCCTTCAGGCAAAACAGCAAGAAGGGATTCTACAAGTACATCAACAGCTTGCTGTCGAATGGGGCAGGGAAGCTGGTGACAAATGACATGGAGAAGGCTGAGGTACTCGTGACTGCTTTGCATCAGTCTCTACCAGCAAAACAAGCCTTCAGGAATTGCAGGCCCCTGAGACCAGAGGGGAAGTCTGGAACCTTAGTGGTGGAGGACCAGATTAGGGTGCACTTAAACTGGAAGTCCATCAGCCTGACAGGTTGTACCCCTAAGTGTTGAGGGAGCTAGCTAATGCCATTGCAAGGCCACTCTTAATTATCTTTGAATGGTCATGGAGATTGGGAGATGTTCTGGTAGACTGGAAAAGAGCAAATACTACTCCTATCTTCAAGAAAAAAAAGAAGGAAGATTTGGCCAGCCAGCTTCACCTCAATCCTTGGGAACATGATGGAGAAAATCCTCCTGGAAAGCATTTCCAAACATGTGAAGGGCAAGAAGGTGATGAGGAGTAGTCAGCATAGATTTACAAAGGGGAAATCATGCTTGGCTAAGCTCATTGCCTTCTACAGAGAGGTGATTAGCTTTGTGGATGACGGGAGAACAGCCATGTTGGTTACCTTTACTTTAGCAGACAGATTGATAAAGTACAGGTTAGATAAGTGGAAAGTGAGGTGGATTAAAAACTGGCCAAATGAGTGGGCACAGGGGCGTGTAATCAGTGGCACAAAGTCCAGTTGGAGGCAAGTCAGTAGTGGTGTAACCTGTGGCTCAGTACTGGGGCCAATACTATTCAACATCTTCATTAATGACCTGGATTATGGGATGGAGTGCATCCTCAGCAATTTTGCAAATCATATAAAACCGGGAGGAGTGGCTGATAACACCAGACCGATGTACCGCCTTTCAAAGGGACTTCAACAGGCTGGAGAACTGGACAGAGGATTCTCACAAAGTTCAACAAGGGGGAATGCAAAGTCTTGCTCCCTGAAGAACAGCCCAAGGCACTAGTACACCCTGGGAGCTGATTGGCTGGAAAGCAGCTTTGCTGTAAAAGACCTTGGGGTCCTGGTAGACAACAAACTGACCGTGAGTCAGTTTGCACCCTTGTGGCAACAAAGGCCAAAGCTTTGCTAGCAGGCTGAGGGGGATGATTCTTCCTCTCTACTCAGCACTGATGAGGATGCATCTGGAGTACTGTGTCCAGTTCTGGGCTCTCCAGCACAAGAAAGATGCAAACTTACTGGAGCGGGTCTAGCATGGGGCCATGTATGAGAGTCTGAGAGAGCTAGAGCTCTTCAGCCTGGGGAAGAAAAGACTTGGGGGGAATCTTATCACTGTGTATAAATACCTGATGGGAAAGAATGAAGATGGAGGAGCCAGGCTCTTCTCAGTAGCTCTCAGTGACACGACTAAGAGGCAGTGGACACAAGTTAAAACACAGGGGATTCCATCTGAACACAAGGAAGTGCCTTTTTACTGTAAGGGTGGTCAAACACTGGAACAGGTTACCCCGAGAGATTGAGGAGTCACCATCCCTGGAGATCCTCAAAACCCAACTGGACGTGGTCCTGGCACCCTGCTGTAGCTGACCATGTTTGAACAGGGGTGTTGGACTACATGATCCCAAGAGGTTCCTTCCAACCTAAATGATTCTGTGAACTTGGACATAGCACTTTTCACTAGACAGTGCTATGGGCCATGTTCTGCAAATGAGGCTTAGCTCAAAGATAGGTAGTACTGATGTGACAGCTTGAATCTCTAGGGAGTAGGTCTATGCTTGAGTGGAAAGATGCACAAAGAACACTGTAAAAGCATTTGGCTAGTGCAGGTATTTAAAGATCATGCTGATCTCAAGTATTCATTATTTTCAAAGGCTGAACTTTATTCCCATGAAGAAGGAAAAGCCCAGGTCCTAGCTAAAGGAAAGTTTGCTTAAGACACAAAGTGGGATAGGGGTTGCCCATAAACTTTCATATGCTTGAATTGAGTCTTTTTTGAGTACAAATATGACTTACTTGTCTTTAGAGGTAAAACATGCATAGGAAAATGGAGAGCCCTCTGTAATAGTCTAGTTTTATAATACAGTAATAGGGCTGGTTCCCTTGATTGCGGCATGATTTTGGTGAAAGAAATGCCTTGCAGGCGTGCTTTATCACTTGAGTTTAAAACCATAATACAGTGCTTTAACAACACTTTCAAAGCGCTTTTTTTTTTTTTTTTTCCCTCTTCATAGGAAACTATGTAAGATTTGCTCTTAGCATTTTGCCTGTGGAAATTTAGTAGTTACCTGCTCTCTTAGGTAGCTTAAGAAGTAGTGTTATCTTCATATTATGTGATTTTCTGCGGGAAAGTAAATCATACGGAAGTTGGGATTTAATTTACAATAACTTTTTAATGAGCACAAGAAGAATCCCATTTCTGTTACTCAAAGGAATAGAACTTCGGGAGATGCTGTTCAAGTCAGTTTTTCAACTGCAGATCTCTTCATACAGTGTCAGTTGTAGTCCTAAATCTGCAAGAAACTAAATTGCTGGAGCAGTATCACAAGGGAAAAAATTTGCTACTTAGTGCTTACGCATATTGTTAACACTATATATTGTTTGTTCAAAAAATTCCCATTTCAGTATGTTCCGTATTGCATTTCTTATGTGGTTTTTAAGTAAAAAGTGTAAAGTTGGTTTTTAACTTTCTCTTATCTTTTGTTATGATGACAGATGCTATAAGCTAGATGAGTTTAAAAGCATATCATCCTAAAATACCTGTTTGTCCGTTTAAAAGCTAATGGAATTGAGCGTTTTGTAATCCAGGATCTTGTAACCATAGTCCAACTTGTTTAAAAAAAAAAAAAGTTACAGCAGCTAGGACTATTTTTTGTAACCATCTTCAGGTAAGAGGAGTAGCATTAAATTGAGGAATTGCAGTATCTTGTGTATTTAGAGGTATGTATATATATATATATATGTATAGCAAACTAAACTTTTCCAGCTGTTCTCATGCTCAAAATACAGAACTATAGGACTGGTATGAAATGCTTGTATTTCTTTTCTTATCGAGAGGTAGCAAAGTATATGTTTACGAAAATAGCATGTGGAATTACTTCAAAATATGAGAGGGAGCATTAATATCTATCTAATCCAGGATTCACAAAAATTAATATTTTTCTAATCAAAAAATATGCTTAAAAGCTATGTTTTAAAAACCACTTGATTATTTAATAAAGGTTACTTGGGAGAAGGAGGCAAATACTCAGTCACCTACTATATCTCTAATTACTGAAATACGTGGAAATAAAATGGACATTCATGAAGTTGGGACGAGAAGGATATTTTAATCTCCTGAAGGTTGCTTGGGTACCATAGAAAGTAAAAGTCATTTGGTTACTTTGGAGGAGTTCATTCAACAAGCCTATGAAAACCTCTACTTCTAAAGAACCTTTTTTAAGCTCTCCAACATCAAGCTTTAGGATAACCTCAAGCTGTTGGAAGAGTAGGACAAGGTACATTACAACCGTTTGTCCTTTCTGCCATGCAGTGGTACTCTGTGATTGCTCCAGAGCAGGCTTTCTGATGGCATGAGGATATTAGTATTCCACTCTTCCACTGAGCCTTTTTTGTATTACCTATGCTGACAACTTGTTGAAGCCTATTTGTGGTGTGTTGAACAGATGTTGTTGTGTTGGGTTGGTTTCGAGTCCCAACCTGTTTACTTTGTTATGGAAGTAACAGACTGTCTAACTGGGGTTGGGTCTCCAATGTTGTTCTTACCACCTTCATCTTGTAACTTTGTGTGTACTCACTTCCATTTGCCTTTCATAGGGTGGAAGCTTTCTCTTCATTTGTATGTCCTCTTCTAGTATTCACCCCTATTTTCACTATGACCTTCAGTCCAAACCTCTCAAACAGTGCTGACAAGCAATATGTATTATGATGATCAGTCAAATAAGATTATCAGTGTTCTAATTCTCAGATGTAATAGTTCCAGTATTTTTAGTGAATGCTCAAAACAGTATCCATGTCTGATTCTCAAAAATCCAAGCACAGGGAGGAGGCATCAGTCAGATTGATGCATAGTGCAGTAAATGAATCAATCTTTTGGACTGGTTGTACCTTCAATGCTAAAGAGCCAAAGCATGAGTGAAGAAAAGATCTATAGCTGGCTTGGTTTTAAAGACCCTGGTTGAGCTGTGCACAGGTATCAGTGTGCTATGAAATTCTCAACCTTGCATAGTTTTGCTTAGAGACTGGAGGAGACCATTGTCTTGACTGGATAATCTGCTATTAGTTGTGGATTTTTTTTTTTTTTGGGGAGGGCCCATTCCAAAATAAATCAGCAGCCTGGAATGGGAGTTGTATTTGGCCAAGAATCAGTTCTACTGCTTGGTAAGTGCCACTAGCCCTATGCTTGCATAAACTGGACTTCCCATATTAGTGAGTCATGCTTCTTGTTAATTTTTTTTTTTTTTTGAGATGTACTGGGTGCAGCTGGCTGGTGTTTAGTTCTCGTTGAGAGAGGAAAACGATAAGTGTTTTCCAAACCTTATTTTCCTTGGTCTTTAGTTAAGGCTGTATGATCCTTGACATATTTACATCTTTTTTTTTTTTTATTCTTAGCCTATAACCCTTGCGTCTTTCAAAATATTTTAGTCCTAGAAAACCCCCCAAATCTTTAAGCCCTTAAGATGCTTTTGCCACTCCCCAATGACTTGATCTCACTAATGTGATGATGCAGTCTTAAAATGTGATTCTAGGAACTGTATATCTGGGATGCTACTGAGCTAAAGGAGTGAAGTCCGTAGCCTTTGTAGCGGCTTTGCTCTGTTCATGGACAATGGACTGATTTTAAAAAGTGCTAGGCTCGTTAATCATAATATCTCTCATCCTGTCGTGACAGACTGTTATTTCACTACTTTAGGCACTTGCATACTTGATGACGACCTGTGTGTCTGGCTGACAGGATTATCCAGTAGCAAGTACTTCAGAGACAGGGGTTTGAGAGCATGATGTGCATGGCTGAATGGTATCTGTAGTATCAGATGGCAGAAAGAGTGGAATTCATAATGGAAAGGAAAGACACTAAACTCAGATGATTGTGGAGAAGAACAGAAGTATGTTTGTGAAGGTCTGATCAGTCTTGCATTTGAAAAGTGCTCCCTGCCAGATCCAGAGTCACTTCCCCTGACTTCAACAGTATCAGTCCTATAGGAATCCACTTACAGAGCTCCAACTTGTAGTGGTTATGGCAGCTCTCGTGCTGACAGGTTCTCCTGGCCCCCTTTATAAATTAATATAGCTGATGAAACTTCTAAGAAGGTCTGGAGGTGACTAGACAACCGACAGCTCGTGAAGTCAGTAAAATAACTAAATGCACTCCATCCCTTTCTAGCCTGTGCATCTTATGTGCTAGTCTGACTCACTGGTAACATAATTTGGGGGTAGAATAGGTTTTACCCCACCAGTGAAATTTGCTATGATTCAGGGTGAAATTCTGTGCACTTGAATTCATATGCTAGACCTAAAAAGTACGGGACTGGACATGCTACTGTAAATATCATTAAGAGACAATTTTCCTTTTCCAGTCAGTAAATGCTAGTCCTCCATTGCAGCTGACATTAATAATTCTTACTATATTGCTTATTGAACAAATCCTATAGAACCAGGGTATTCCTATATTCACATACTATTTGGCATGTAAACTGTGCAAATGTCAGAGCTAATCTCCTCGTGAAGTACAGAATCTCAGCTCTTCATTTGTCAAATTGCTCCACAATGGACTGTTAGGTGGTATGGCTTGTTTCCTTCAGGCTTTCCCAATTAATTGTTCTATTATTTAAAGAGTGAAAGTAGAGGTCTACTGTTGCTTCCCTTGGGTCTAGAAGGTATAACTGTCCTGCGCTTGTTTTGTTCCCTTGGAACTACAGGGTTACCCAAGGGAGGAGCTATAAAACAACAATCTTGTTAGTCATGCCTCATTGCTTTATCAAGGACAAATTATCATCTTCATACTCCTGCTGCCCTACATAATTAAAAAGCCAAAATCCGTACCCAGCCAGCTCGTGAAATACCATATAGCATTTCCCTGAATAAGTACTTTATGGCATGCTCCAAAAAAGTGTCTCAACTGCTTGTATATATATCCAAAGAAAGGTTGATAAACTGGGTTCAGTGAGAAGCAGTCCTTGCCAGAAAAGCTGTGGCCAAGTGTAATAAGGACCTAGAACCACTTCTGAGAGCAATCCAGGAAAACCACGTATTTTTATTTTCCTCGTATGCCAACAAACTGATTTGAAAAGTAATACGAAGCAGGATAAAAATCCCTGGGATCCCCTTCTGCTCCCTATCAAGTCACAATTCCAAAACTGAAGTCAGTGTGCAAAGTGGGTTTACTGCTGCTGCATGGACTTTCAGAGAATGGTTTTACTAGTTGATGTTTTTCATGTTTCAAAGCTAAAATACGAATATTTAATGTAGTATGGACAAACTCTCAGAAGATCATTAAGTTTTGGTAATGGAGTTTAGTCCCCTCTTGTCTTAAAATAGAGGAGGAAGTACTATCTTATTGAAAAGCCTTCTTTTGCAGTATCCTCTGATGGATTAAAAAATAGTTTTTAACATTATTTATGAGTAGGAAATCTCAGTTTTATTTTTATCAACATTCTTTTGTTTAGATAGTTTATATCAATTTAGTGCTATCATAGATACTTACAAACACCAGGTATGTTTCTTCTCAGTCTTACATTCATTAGACTAAACAAGATAAGGTCCTGAAATATCTTAAAAGCATCTCTTTGTTCTCTGGTCATACCAGTAATTCTTCTAAGCAGTTGCTTCATTTGGAACATGGATGACCAGAAAGATACAATATGCTGCAGATAGATATAAATATTTTATGTGTAGTGAAACAATTTTATATACTGATATAGTACATGGTTTATTTTTCCTTCTAAAACCAAGGCTAATAATGGATTATTAACATTTTTATTTAAATGGTTAACTCTCCGACAATGTCACTTACAAAAAGGAAATTTAAGTAATTTTTGGATCCTAACTATCCTGAATTGCTGGAGGCTTATTTGGATTCATGACCTAGTTTTGATGTGTGTTAATTAATGTTGGCAGATATTTCCCTCGTGGGTACCCATTCAAGGAAGCCTGAGTGCAGGACTGGTTGTAGTTGGAGAAAATGTCTTGTGTCCATTATAGGCTTTTATTCTTTGAGGTTCTCAGCAGTCTGACGCATTTCTAGCTCTACAGATCACTCAGTCAACACTGTTATGCTAGTTAAATCTGAATGGTCGAAGCTGCTAATCCATGATCAGAGCAATATTAATAAATAGCATGTGCAGCTTAGCAAAAAATAAGTACATGTAGCAGTAATGGACAGGTGAAACTGAGTGTGGAATGCTTCTTCACAGTTTCTTGCCAAAGCTGGGGGCTGCTATGACAATTTCATGTAGATGCTGTTCTAGGTTTGGCTTTCAAGAATAATTTAGCATATGTGCAATGTTATCTTCCTGTGATTTAAATGACAACAAAAAGGTTTAATTTCACCTGTTACATCATGTAAATAATGATAGCATATACACGGCCCATACTGTTTGTATTAAACAGTACGATGTGATCTTCAGTTTATTCGGTCAGCTCTGTTGGTCTCATTTTTTCTTTCCATAGTTAAAAGCTGATGCTGTTGCTCCAAGCTATAAGTATGATCCAGCACAGTTCTTGTACAACTTCAGCTGTCTTTTTCCATCCATCTCCATATGAAACATAGAAACATTAACACTTTAATTGAAGAAACTTTTGCAACAGTTATCTAAATTAGGGCTATGCCAAAGGCCATGAGTTTTTAAAATAAAAGAAATCTGCACAACCTCTGTATGTCACTATATGGAAACTTGACTGTTTTCATTTACATTAACTAAATTGTTAACATCAATAATGATTGTAAACAGTATTTACTGTTTTTTAACAGTGATTCAATTATCTTTTCAGAAGATAAGGAATGAGTTGGTAGAGATCAAGATTGATAGAGACAAGACATAAATACTTGTCAATGTCACCAATTCCTTTGTAACGCATTTTAGTAAATGGAAGAAGGCATGTTTTAAAAGAAATTGCCCATTTAAAATTGCAAAACAGCAAAACCCCCTAAATATGAGAATGAATATGAACAGTTTGGTACTGTTATTTAATCTATCTTGTTTCATCTCACTGCAATCTCATCCAGTTGATGCCAACAAGCCGTCTGAATTGATTCCAGTAATGGGAAAAAGTGCACACAGTTTTCCAGGCTCAGAGAAATCTTCAGTTTAAGTTTTCTGGTTTCAAACTGGACTGGAAAGTCAACTATTAAAGTGTGATGGTAAGTTTATTCTGTGGTGGTTTTTTTATTGGTAGAAATGACTAGAAAATTAATAACAATCTTGAATCCAATTGTCTTCGATTAGAATTTGAGAAAAGGCATTTTTGAGTATTCAGTTAAATCTACCACATGCTGTCTGGAAAGACTGAAATCCAGCTGGCTTCAAACCTTTTTTTTTCCCCACAACATGAGCAGTTTAAAAGTTGCATGTATTTTCTGAGATGCTCTAGGTACTCTCTGATTAGCTATGCTAGGAACTTTTGACTCCGGGCTGCCTCCTCATAATTCACTTCTCTGTGCCTACCTGGTCTGACTTCCATGTGCCAGAATCCTTTTCTTTTTTCTCCCCAGTGGTTTGTCTTTTTTATTCTGAGTCAGAAGATGTGGTAAGGTGATGCTGCTTCTCTCTGCAGCTTTATAGCAGATTCCTTTAGAAGTGCTGGATCTTGCCTCATGAAATTTCCACTCTTCACATCTTGAGTGGATTCAGTACACCAGTGAAAATGGAGCAGTCCCACTGTGGTGAGTGTAGGTATATTGGAGCACAGAAGAGGTCTTCTGTAACATGTGAACATCTAACTCATTCTACAGAATACATTTCTCTATTCCACGGCGGAGAAGGAAACGTTTTAAACCTAGTAAATGTTAGAAAATACACTTTTCAAATATTTATGTTAAATGTCAGTATTTCAAAGCTGTTGTCCAGTTTAATAGGAAGCCTCTTAAACTTTGCTTATATTGTTGTCTCACAAACGGAGTTCGTTACCCAGTGTGCAACACCCAATACGCACACAGAGCCGAGATACCGGTTTATTTCAAGTTTTGCGCAAGTCTGGGTGCTAGGTGGTAGCTCCACAAAGCTAGCACCCCCTCCTTCATACAGGTACAGTACTTATACAGTCTAGTTATACATATGCATAAGTAATTACATAAAGCAGTTTTCTATTGGTCTACATTGTCTCATCTTATTCTTAAAGCTACAGTATTACTTTAACATTCTACACATGCTCAAAGGTGAGGGGTCTCCACTTGGGCCGGGGTCTCCAGCTCAAGGGGTGTGACTTTTAGTATTATAATGAGGACAGTTTGCATGAGGGTGCTTCTTATCACACTTCTGCTAGCAGCTTCAGATTGTTCCCAAAACATCTTAATTAGCTTACATATTTCTCCAGGATGTGTTTCACTTCCCAAGGACAATAATTTTGATTAGACATTCTGCATTCCGGCCTGAATCCCCCTTACCAACTTTACGTAAGTCCTGGCCTTCTGCTAGCTCCTGATTGACTATAATATGGCTACTGCTTTATTAATCCTTAGAGGTTTATAGGTACACTATGTACAACTGTGGTAAATAAGCGAGAGTTGGCCGAGGTCTTTGTATACATCATGTTCGCTTTTATATCCTGGATATAAACCTATTCTGATCAATATTTAGTACTTAATTATTAGTAGAAACCCATGGACTGGTGAGTGGAAAGTTGGTAAACTTTTTACGATCTGGATTTGTGTACAATTCAGGGAAAGACTTTCACGGTATATAAATACACTTTACAGTATACACTTTATATAATACACAATTAGACAAAAGTGGAAGAGACATCGTTGCATTGGCCAGAAAATGGACCATACCAGCCTGGCAAACTCGGCATTCTTGGTGCAGTCTAGTTCAAAGTGCCCTTGGCTTCCATTGAGAAAAAAAAAAAACCAACTCAAACCCTTCCTAACCACTATCAGCGACAGGAAGGATTATTTATTTATATGAATAGCTTCTGTCCCACGTCCGTGTTCCCCTGCTTTAGTCATGGCCAGTTGCGGCTTCTAGGTGGGCGGGGGGGGGGGGGGGCTGTGGGGGTCCTGGGTGCTCGACCGCGCTCCGGCCGAGGCTGAAGGGCGGGGGCAGCGGCAGGGCAGAGCCCCGGTACCCTCCCGAACGGCCGGGGAGCGGGGGAAAGAGCGGGCAGGGGAGGAGGCGCAGCCGGGCAGCTCCCGCGCCCGCCGCCTTCCGCCCGCTTTCAGCGGCCCCGGGGCGGGGCGGGGCGGCCGGCGGCTCCGGGCCTCACCTGGCGGCGGCATGGCCGTGCGGGGCCGGGGCGGCGCCGGGGGCAGAGTCCAGCGCGGGGAGCCGGCGGCGGCGGCGGCAGGAGCCCGTTACAGGCGCGGAAGATGCCGCTGGGGCTGAGGAGCAAGAAGAAGGACAAGTCCAAGGAGAGCTCCAAGCTGGTGGAGAGCGAGGCGGCGGCGCCGGCCCCCGCGGCGGCGGCGGCGCCGGCAGCGAGCGCGTCGCGGCTGCAGTTCCACACGCAGCTGGCGCACGGCAGCCCCACGGGCCGCGTGGAGGGCTTCGGCAGCGCCCGCGAGCTCTACGCCAAGATCGCCGAAGCTTTCCGCATCGACCCCGCCGAGGTAGGGCCCGCCGAGCCGGGCATTGCCCGGGCGCGGCTCTGCGCCGGGGCCGCTGCGCTCTGCGGGTCGTAGAGGGGCCCGAAAGACGCAAAAAGGAGTTGGGGGCAGTTCTGTACTGTAACTGCCGGCGGGCATTTTTTTGCAAATCTTTGTGGACGTGGGTATTTTCCATTTTTTTGGGGAAAAAATTCCTTTTGCTATTTCTAAATTAGCATTACCGTACGGGAAAGGATATAAGCACAACTGCATTTCACTTTTACACGGAAAAACAATGATCCTTTTAACCAAAATATCTCTAGTGTGTTAGTTAACCTGTTGCCAGCCTGCTGTTTAACACAACTCTTACGCGCTGGGTCAAACCATTTGTATTACAGATGCGTGGAATAATTATTTCCAGTGCAGGAATTATTGTCCGTGGTGATTCGTTCCAGTTTCAAAAAAACCCCAAAAAACCCCATTAATGGATCCATGAGGGAAAATACCCAGAATGAAGGCGATGGAGGGTATAAATGCTTTAAATCTGACTACATTTTCAAATTCCAACTGAATGTGATGCTTGGAAAGTTTTCTGCTTTGCTAGGTAATTACTTTTAAAAGGCCCACTGTTTAAGTGAGGCTATTTAAATCTGTAACAGGATTTTTTTTTAACTCTGCTGCCTTTTTGATCTTTTTTTCTGAGCCAAGTTTTAAACATTTGTTTGGATAATGATTCATTTGTGTTTGTAAATGCATTGTTTTCTCTTAGTTAAAAGGTAGTGGCCGTATCAAGTTCTTCCTACGAAGTTCTATGAACCTTAACCTCTGAGTGGCAAACTGAAACAAAGTGCTAACATTTCATTATGCCTGCATGGGGCTGTACGGCCTTACTTGTTTTCTTATTTGTAGCTGGCTCTTTTAAAGTCGTAAAGACTGCTGCTAACAGACTTTGCTCTGCGAGTCTGCTGTGGCCTGACCTCGCAGCGTTTCAAACAGTAAATTGTAACAGAAAAGCGGCAGTAACAGTGAATACAGTTTAACCAGTCACTGTTGCATTAAGTAATTAAGAAGTACCAGTACCGTTGCCAGCCAACGCACCTATGTCCCAGACCTTCCCAGCTGCTTCCTGACCTGCTTCTCTGTTTTCTTTCGATACTGAGCTGCGGTTCCCCTTTTGTTCTGTTCCATCTCCAGTTATACCTTTTACTCTCAAGTTCTCATAATTGCCAGATTATCTTCTATTTTAGTTTTCTTCCTGTCACTGTTGAACTTTCGTTACTGATCTTTTGGCTCTACTGACTTGAGAAAGAACAGCGTTTGCCAGGAAATTCAATTTTGTTTGAATGGTGCACTCCTATTTCTCCTGCTAGATGTATGACCTGACACCCCCAAAGGTTTTAGAGGAAGCACCACATGTTTCATGGGCATCTATTGCCAGCCTTGTGCTGAACTAGAGAAGTTTCTTTCTTCTTCTCTCTTTTTCTCTCTACTGTCCCATTCCTATTTGGTTTTGGTTTTGTTTTTTGTTTTTTTTTTCAATGTGGTTTATTGGTAAAAACGGTTGGAGAATTGTTGCTGGAGGCACTGAACTTAAAATCTTTTACTCAAGAAATTCAGTTGGCTTTAAGAAACTAAGTTGTACAAAATGAAAATAGCGATCAAAAATATCTCCTGGTGTAAAGATGGCACAGCAGAGTGAAGGACCCGAACCTGAGAGTCTTGCAACAAAATTTTGGATGGACAAGATAAAATAGGATAGATGAGCGAATAGCAAGGAGTGCCATGAAACGTGAACTTATTAGCAACTGCTGAGCTTGCTGGAAGTAAGGAAAGACTTGATATTTTAAATGGTATTATCTATTAATTAAAGCTGCTTTTGGACAGACAGTCTGGTGTAAAGAATAATGCCAGAAGCTACACCTCAGCAAACTAAAAGACATTGAGGTACTCAAATGCCATTTGTAGGTGTTATCTATCTAGGAGAGTTTCTGTGACCTAGCTACGCTGAAGCCTATGGGCAGTGTGATACCTGAATGCCTTCGGAAACAGGTACTATCACAGAGATCTCTGCCCTATAGTGACTGAGGTGGAAAATGGGGGGGTGGGGGGGTGGGGGTGTGTGTGAGGAAGAGCTCAGCGTAGAGAACATTTGGCTAACTGTTGCAGGAGTGAATACTTTTCATATGATATGTGAGTTTGCTGTATTGTGGGCAAGGGTATGGATTCGTGGATAAGTTCCTGCTTAAGTGTTTTAGTACAATTCAGGATGAGCTATACTTGTGATCTGTCACTTCTCCTTTTGATTCCACATGGTTACAGCACCTCGTTTCCTCTTTGTATCGCATCTTGCAGGACCAGCTGAGTTTAGCTTCTGCTGGAGAATCTTTTCCAGGATCTGTGATTGACTGCCAACAGTGACAGAGCAAAGCTTGTATAAAACACACTATTTGTTGGACAGACACTGACAAAAACTTCTGTGCAGACCTGGATCATGGGTAGGGTAGGATGGGGACAGAACAAGACTGGTATAACTTCAAAGGGGATACTCCTTCACTCCTGTGAGGTTTGCTAGGCATCTGTGAGGGAGTGAGCTGTAACAGCAGCTTTCTGAGGCTTTTCCGGTACTTATCTTTCCTTGTCTAGGTATTTTATTCTTCATCCGTCTTCCTAGGTGAATATATATCTCGGTTATCCCTTTTGAACCTGACATTCAGCCTGCATTTCTGCCTACCTCTCTGACTTTTACCATGACTACCATTTCTTCTTTTCCTGGTCCAAACTGAATGTTCTTTCCACAGGAAGGTGGAGTGAAGACGGCTTCTAGAGATGGATTGCCTGTGTCATTAATATGAATACTGTTTGAGTTAGATCATTTTCTTGACTTTTAACTTAATTTCTTCAACAGGGTTTCAACAAGGAAGCACAGAGCTAAAAAAAAAATATAGATGCAATTCTTAACTAACACCACAACCCATCCACAGTTACGTGTATGTTTCTACTTGCATAAATAATACAAGTATCTCCCCTGTTTTTTCTGTAGAGGATGAAGTAGGAAAAGTAGCTGGAAAAAGTATTTGTGTATGGTCTTGGCCATTTAGGATTACTACTCCACTGTGACAGTCGGAAAATGTGTCAGGGAATGTTATGTTCCCTGTAAGGGTGAAAGTGCTAAGTGCAGCCTGTATGCTAAATAAATGAGCCCTGACCAAAGGACAATGTGGGTCTGTTAAAGCATTTGGTGATGGTGTGCTCCTGTGAGAGCACATGGTAGGGCTTTAAAGTATTCAAAGTAGCTAATTGGGCACTGGGAACGTGGATATTAAAGTCCAACTGTAGCAGGGCTATTTCTTGATCAGATGAGAAGGGAATGGTAAACCACAGAAGCTATATGGACTTTCGGTTTGCGTACTCATAATTTGCACTTCTGATTATTTTGTTTGCTTTGGAAGGTGAAGCATGGTGAGGCTGGTGAGGTAAGCTGAACGCTCAGCGGGTGTGTCTGTCAAGAGCCCATGGAGGTTGGGGTTTCTTTCACGGTGGAAGGAATTTTGCTTCGTAAGGGGAATACCGGTGCTTCCCGGTAGCACCAAGGGCAAAAATGCAGCTCCTTCTGTCTCTTCCAGTAACAAGAGTTCAGCTGCTGAGCTTGTGTCTGGGCTGTTCCACGAGCCTTGCCCCCCCATGCTAACCAGTTAAGTATACTGTGAGGCTGTGCCTAATTAAACTTTCATAGAAGTGTTTGATTTAAACCTGTTCGATTTAAACTTTTATGAAAGAGTACTGAAAAATAAGCCACTATGCTGAAACTTAGGTTTCTGAATAAAAATGACCTTACTACAAGAACAAATCTGAAGTGTATTTTAGGAGGTTAGAGAAAAGGGTCAGCTTGTGAAATCCTTATCACCAAACTGGGCGAAGTTTTAGAGTATATGCTTATCTGTTGAAACAAATTGTTCACAATCTTGCCTACAGACTAAAGACTTTAAATGAACAAACTTAACACTCCCTACAAAGCGCCTCCTCCCAACTCTATGGCAACAATTGTTTGCTTACTGTTCCCCGAGGCAGTGCTTAAATTTCACACCTGCATTATGTGTGATGCTTGCTGTGTTAATCATCTGTTTTTCAAATACTTTTAAGATGTATGGAAGAACTTACACTGTAATTCTTGTGCACTCTGGGTTTAAAAAAAGAACAATAAAACACTGAATGCTTATTTTATAGTACTCTGAGTGTATTTGGGGAGGCAAAGTTGCATACCTGATAGAGTACCGAAACCACACTAGAACTTGGAGGACTTGGTTACTCTTCCTGTGGCTGCAGCTAGTCAGGGCTCCCACATTTTCCTCAGGGAGGATGAAGTGAGTAAGGTACCTACAAAATGCGTTGGTGATTACTTGCTGTAATGATGCCTACGTATATAGGGAAATATGTCAGTGGGTGTTACATCTTGCTCAGAAGTAGAATTCCCATTTTGCCACCTCTTAAATAGAGCAAGTGATTATGATCTCCTTTGTAAAGTTATCTGAGATCTACTGATTTTAAAAGCACTTTGAATAGCTTCTGAGTATGTCATCTATCAGTCAACTTATTTTTGAGTTCTCCTCAAGGTGTAGGCTTAATATGGAAGATGAGAATGTAATTAATATATAGGATATGCAATACGGTGCTGCATATATACTTTATATAACACATGGCGTAACCCTCTTTTTCTTAGCTAATATAGTTTCTTTATATAACTCACAGTGTAACCCTGTTTTTATTGGCTAATGTAGTTTCTTTCTATTGAAAACACTGATGCAGGGAATAATCTGTTAGTAATCGTATCTGACAAATCTGTTTTATAAGGTTGTGTATAAGCCCTCAGTCCCTGCCAGCCGAATGGAATTTCCTTGTTCTGTGTGCCACACAAGATAACTCTCAGTGAAGGAGGTATCCTAGATACTTCATGACTGATGTAACAGTTATGATTTATAATGTCTTGCTAAAGTTGACGTGAAATGTCACAGCACTGGTATGCTGAGTTAAAGATCAAATGCATATGAAGGTTGAGGGTAAAAAGAGAGAGAAAAGACTTAACAATGAAAATTGCACATTCAGGTTTTTTTCTTGCTTCTTTTCTGGGTAAGGAAATTACTATCAAAAATATACCAAACTTTGAGTGGATGGAAGGTGTACTATAGTAGCTGTTGTTTAATTATTTAAGTAATATAAGCTGTTATTAGGTACCTATATGAAACCTATATAAAAATCTACAAAAAATGTCATTTTTGAATTGACAGGTCTCAGTCATGTACAAATAAAGCTGTGCTGTAACTGATAGATGGTGTAACTGTATATTATCCTGGGCAGATACATCTTTAGTACATTACTCTTTGCATATATCTGTTCTGAGAAAAAGCAGTTGTTCACTAAAGAGGATAAAGAATGATATAAGTTTTATTTTTGACTGGCTGATGCTCTCTCAGCCTTGTGGTTAGCACAGAACTGACTCACAGAAAATTCTGCAGACTTATAGGCTGTAGTAAGAATGCCATCCAGATGAAGGTCTAAAAAGAGAAACTCTGGATCGAGTTTCTAAATATCACATTTCTGCTCTGTTGCCAATTTTATCTATTCAAAGGTGTGACAGTAGTTACTAGATGATTGTCTGTTTGACAAGGTCAGATGAAGGATGCTAATGTCTAAAATGTAAAGACACAGTGCTTGTTGTTCATTTGTAAGAACAAGAACTGAGTTGCAGTTGTAAACTGGCCAAGTTATCATGTAGCCTGAGAGCGAGCTGAAAATGTATACGTGAACTTACATATAGTCTGTTTGAATTGAACCTTCCTGGTTTAAAAAAAATGCTGATGATTAGAGATGATGATTGTTTAGAAAATAAAATTTAATTTTCTGCTTAAAACCAGCTGAATTTCTCTAGGTGATGTTACTGCTTGACTATGGGTTAACTGAAAAACTTTGCATTACCTGAGAGAATAAAACTAATGTCTGTTAAGGGTGTGCTGTTACGACTCTCGTTGTTAGAGTAAGGCGTTAGATTGCAGTGGACGTTTGATGGATTATATAAGATAAGCAATTAGCCTTTGAAGTAGGGTTGGGTTTGTTTTTTATTTTATTTTGTTTTAAATAACAACTAAACAAGACCCCCCTCATCAAGAAACGCCATCTCACTACTAAACTTTCAGTTTTTAAAACCAAAACCCCCATAGTTATAGAATCTAAGTTCTAGAAAGCTTCATTAAATGCTCTCTGTGAAATACATTAGGAAAAGTATTCACCCCTCATTTGACCTGAAATAGATTTGAATAGGTTGGTGACTTCCGTTTCAATTTTTCTGCTGTCATCCAGTGATGCCAGAAGGAAAGAAAAGGCATTTGAAGTGTTCTGGTGTGGAAAACCCTGTAACTTTTACAAGCACAGTGAGGGAAGCCGGGAAGGCAGGAGGAGACCCTGCAATTCCAGGGAAGCACCGGGGGGTTCGGCAGGCCGCGGGCACAGGTCTGTGCCTGGGTTTTGGGCAGCTGGGCTGGCCCGCTGCTCCCCAGGGGCTGCCGGTAGAGCGGTTGCAAAGGTGAAGGACCCTGAGCGACGTCCTGCCGCTGTTTTTCTCAAATGCTAGTCTGGCTTCTCGCTGTGTACTACTTTTCATGTGTTAGCACTGCTTTTTCCATTTCCTAATTTGGAGCTGGTGTGGGCAGTGGCTGCAAGGGGGTCCAAGGTGCACTCTGAAGGAACAATGTCCAGCGGATATAGGCAAGGGGTAGAAGAGTATCTACTTTTATCTCTTGTTGTGTCAGAGCCATGTGCATCCTGCTGGCAGCAGAGCCTTTGATGGTTTGCAGCTGTGGCTTTGCCACCTGTGCTGGAGGACCAAATGGGGTAGCAAGTCTCCTCTTCCCCTGCTTCCATTGCATGTGAAAGATGGTCTTTAGGGTGCTCGTTGCCTCAGTGAAGTAGGTTTTAGGGGTTCTCCAAGTTTCTCTTGGAGCACAGAGCTTCTCTATTTTGGCTGCTGCCCTGTGCTCTCCAGTGCTGCCCAGGAGGAGGCTGTGCGGGGCCTCCCTTAGCCCTCACTCCTCTCCGGCTACAGTTGGAAAGGAGATGGGCAGGTGTAGTTACTCTAGCTGTGAGAAGGAGCACTGGGTTTGGTTTTTTCTTTTTTGGCTAGGCTATTCAGTACGGCCTGTACTCAAAGAGCAGAAAGCCCAAAGCCTGCCCGGACTGGCCAAATTCCTCCATGCCACACCGTGGTGGGCAAAAGCATCGTCTCTGTCCCCGAGCAGTACAGCTAGGTTAGTCTCATCCTGCCTATGCCCAGGACAATAAACCTCCCCGTTAAAGAACCACTAGTATAAGTGTGGGGAGAAAAAGGAGTGCCAAACACCCGGTGCTGAAGGGAAATCCCTCAGGGTGATTTATGGAGAGAAAATTTGCCCTTTTTCTTAAGTCTTGCTTTACTAAGCTGCTACAGAGATGACCCCCACTTATGCTGGAGGAAGGGCAGGAAGCTTGTTGGAGAGAACATGGTGGAACACATGGAGCAATATAAAACATTTCGTGCTCTCTCCTGACATTAATTTTTGATGAGCTCCCTTTTTTTCCGTGGAACTGCTTTCAAGGAGTTATATTTTGAAGCAGTCCCTAGTGATATTTGAATCCTGTGGAATTTAAGGTGGGTGAACGATGAAACAAAAGATGGTGGTGGCTCTTTGGTTTGGTCACTCTAACCTCTGGAACAACCTGTTCTGCTCTAGCTCAAGATGCCTGTGTCAGAGTTGGTGTGCTGGGACAGGCCGTGAGAGGCTGCTCACACAGATATGTCTCTCTCCTTTGCTCCCTGCCAGCTCTTATCTGCAGAGTTTGAGCTATTGATGCTTCCTGTCATGTGTGTGGATGGAGACTGTCACCTCTCCTGGGGCAGCTGGAGAAGGAGAGTTGTTGTCATTTCAGCTATGGATCTGTCAAAGAGGCCAGAACTATGCTCTCCTTTTATCTTCCTGTCAAGCTCACCAAGCCTAATATACTGTTAAAGATAACGTGTTTGCTGTCCTCCTGCACAGATCATGTTTTGCACTTTGAACACTCATAAAGCTGATATGGACAAGCTCTTAGGTGCACAAATTGGCCTTGAAGATTTCATATTTGCCCACGTAAAAGGACAACGAAAAGAAGTGGAAATTCTTAAAACTGATGATGTGCTTGGGCTTACCATTACAGACAATGGAACTGGCTGTCCGTTTATAAAGGTAAATTTGATTACCAGTGAAATAGGTTGTTCTGTAGAAGCTTCTGTTACTATAACAGTTTAATGATTGTTTTAATGATCCTTCAGAACTATAAAATCTTTTATTATCATATATATGGTAAGTAAAAGATAAAGTTGCTTTTCTTTAGGTACATCATTCAAAATTAGTTCAGCTATTTCTGTACTGCATGTCATTCAAAATTAGTTCATTTGTTCATTGCTTCTGTAATGTGTATCAGCTTTACAATGTGACCATTGTATTTTCTGACCTACCCTGAGGTGGTAGGCGTTAGGTACTGCTTGCATCTGCCCCCTCCTTTTTTAAAGTGATTTTCTGATGTCATTGATTAGGTGCTTATAGAACGTCTGTCACTCATGTGAGAATGAGATCATGTTCTTTCAGTCTTTATGACTGTTCACAGGGCAAAAGCCTTTGTGCTGTGTAAGAGTAGGTGCAAGTACAGTGCTTTTTCAGCTTTCCAATATTGTCGCCTTAGGTAGGTTGCCTTAGATAGGTAGGAAGGTGCTAAGGATACGGATTAACACAATTTACCGCAATTAACTTGAGTAGCAACTATGGGCAGTACCTGTACAATATATTAATCATAACTGCTTTCCTCCTCCTCTTCTGTATGACCTCCAGATGTTTGAGACAAGTAGAGGCTGAGGAAATGATGTTACCTTCCTTGCTAGGCTAGGTATTAGGAACCTTAATCACATTTTCTGTCTTTTTTAGATGCTTTGCTCTAATTTAATCCAATTATCCGTTATTAGTGAGGCATCGGCAATTATCTTCGATGACTGCTGCCCCCTTCACTGGTCTTACTGCTATTGTAAGCAGAACTTCTTGTATAGAGAGGTTGTGTTCTCTATTCATTCCTTAGCTACCATGGATATAAAACAAGATGTGGTTTAGAAATAGGTTTGCTTGTCTTTGTTGTGGAAAAATGTGATTGAGATCATGCTTGAGAAAGTTGAGATGCCGTGGAGGTTTCAGTAAGCAGTTTGGCAAAATCATAGTCTCATTTTTATGTTTATAGACACAGAACTCTGAATTTCTAGTGGTAGCATCCGTGCAGCCCATAGCATTCAGTCACGCTGCTGCTTTTGTGTGTGGTATTTTAAAAGAAGGCATTGAAAGCCGTTCTTCAGCGATTAAAGTTCACGTGTGCAGCACTGTACAGAGCGTTACTCTTTCTGTGCTTGGTTGGTAATATGGGGAGAGAGAACAGCCATCACATTGACTACTGCATAATTGGAGCAGACTGGAAAATCCTCACCACATTAGCAAGACAAGCTGTAATTTCCAGTAAATTGTATAAAACTTGTCTGAACAAATATATCGTTGTCTTTGTAGTGGTCTAATAAGCAGTATAATTAATATGGTGCAGTGTTTGTGGCAACGCATCAGTTTAAAGGAGTTTCTAGGAGCTTACTTTGTTGCTGTTACATATTTAGCTAATGGATTTTTTAGAACAGCATAGAAAATATATATACAAAAGTAAAAGCTGCATCTTTTTTATACTTGGTTGTCTAGGTAAATGACTAAGGAGAGACTGTCTCTACTTTAAAGTTTGATAGAATTCTTTTTGTTTCTATATTTACTTTCCTTGAAAAATTGTTACTATGTTCCATTATTAATTAATGATTAATATTAAATTTACCTATCTGTGGGTTGTTGAAAACTGTTAAGAGCTGTAGTAATTGGTGTTAGGATCCAAGTGAAGAAGAAAAGCTAAATGAGAATGAATTCAACACAGGGACTAAACATTAGTTGAAGTCTGGTGTGCACGCTTTTGAATCCTGGCACCTGGTAACAGAAATGAATTTGGGACCTGGTTTCTGGCGTGTGAACGATACCCCCCTCTTCATTCACCATGGGGCTTCTTTTTGGTTTTAATCTAGGTTAAAGAAAAAAGTGCTAGAAAGAGTTAAGCTCAGCCTGAAGCTAAAAATTGTTGCAGTGTATTATAGGACACTGAGCACTATCACACTTCCCACTGACTCTCTCAAATGGAGGCACATATGTGGGCTCAGATGTGCGCACAGAAACTAGAAGCAGGTTTCTGAGATAGTTATGCAGCTAGGCTAGGTGTTATAGTAGTAGGTGGTAATATGTTTATCTCCCTTGTCTCAGTGTTAGCTCACTCAAAGTTAGCCTGAACAGCATCAGTCTTAATTGAAAAGTACATTATTCAGGAAGACACTAGGATGAAATTCATATCTCTACAAAATATAAGATATTCTGCTATGTTATGGCTTTTCTATTAAATAGCCATAGGATAATGGCTTACATGACTTAGACCCTTGGTAAACAAATGACAGCATATAACAACAATAAATAGAATCAGTGAAAGTGTCCTTTAATTGACTTGATATATCACAGAGATCTTCTAAAGATGGTTTTCTTTTCTCACTTTTTAAATTCCACTTCATAAAAACTATAACTACTAACTTCTGTTACATTTTATGACCTTTAGACCATTCGTATTCCATGAGATGGCATTTAGAAGAATTTCTTGTTCTTTATTGTTATTTCAGAGGGCATACGTTAATATGCGCCTGTATAGCTTGACGAGGAAAATGGTAGAGATTTTATCACGATAGATGGGTCTTATTAAGACTAGCCCTTTATAGTATGTCATTTTTTAGTATATCACACACATTTTTTTATGTCCCTGGACCATACTTGAGAAAAGTTCTGTTCCTATGCTTGTCAAGCTTGTCAAAATAAAAACCCAAAACTCAATTAAACATTCACGTTACTGACATGTTTGGGTTCAGTTTCAAAGCACAAAAATATTAGCTTATTCAGAAGCCTTAATTTCTAAAGAATGATTGCATTCTTTTTTTTCTCCTGTTGATTTTATATTCAATGCTTATTAAAATACTTTGAAAAATAATGCTTTCCAAACTATGTTTTATGAAAATCTTATAGACAAAACAGACTGCTGGTATAATAAGTTCAATGCTATTGATGTTAACTGACATTCTTGAAACTCTGTGGTGTCATCTCTTTACCTTTTAAAGAAATGTTTTTAATTTTTTTTTTCTTTTTTTTTTTTTTTCCTTAAACAATAGCGAATCAAAGAAGGTAGCCTTATGGACCAAATCAAGACGATCTGTGTGGGTGATCACATAGAGACTATAAATGGAAAAAATGTGTCAGATCGTCGGCATTATGAAGTTGCCAAAATGCTAAAAGATCTGGAGAAAGGTCAGATGTTTAAGCTGGAGTTGATAGAGCCTATGAAAGCATTTGGTGAGTGACCTGACTGTCCACCTTGTTCACTGGATACTGAAATCCCAACATTGAATTGCATTCTAAGTTTGTTTTCAGATTGCAGCAAGGTGTCCACCCAAGGTAAGGTAACTGCTACAAGAAAGTATGTTTGTTCTTTTCCTTTGAAGTGGGAAATTCACAAATGGATTTTCTTCCATCCTGCTTTCTCCAGCAGTCATCCTGGTGGGGGCTGCCTCAGCCTGAGTCTCGGTCGCTCGATTCCTTTGCCACCACGTGACGATGCAAAATAAGTACAGGAATTGTTTCATAGACACAGTTTTAAAGCACGGATCACTTCGCTAATGTGCTGATCCTTGAGCCTCCTCTCCTCTTTTCCTCTATTGATACGTAATCCCTGTTCATCTGTGTGTCAGATTTTTCTATTTCTGTACCCTTTACTGGGGACTGCACTCTCTAATGCAGAAGGATGCTGCAGAAAACACTGTCTGGGATTTCCTAGAGCACCTCCTTTGCTGCGTGCTTGTCTGCTCTCCCCAACTTTTTTGTGGATCTCTGATCGTACAGCAGGTGTACTCAGAATTGGAAGAAAGCAGTGTGGCAAAGCTCTGTCTCTACCTGCCACCTGCATGCTATGAGAAGGTGATACTTATATAGGAGGAATGCATACCTACTGCTAATCCTTATGTGTATTAACTTTATCAATGTGGTAAACTAAAAAAAAAAAAAAAAAAGTAGGTTTAGCTCAGGGAGTCAAAGTAGAGACTGAGTTTTAGTTTTTGTTCTCTCAATTTTTTATACCCCCCCAACCATATGGCATTTTTCTGTAATAATAACTTCAAAATTCTGCTAAATTTTAAGTGTGTATGAGTCCTTGTGCACATCTGCACTAACAGAATGTTCAAGATCAGCATCTTCACCAGAGCAGCAAAAGTTTGGAATGTTTATTTTTCAAATCTTTTTTTATCTGTTAGTAGCTTACAACTGCTGTCATACACCAGTCTTGACACTTGGTGTCAGAATAGCAGCAGAAATTGAAAATGAGAGAAATTTGAAGATTTCTTTTTGCTTTTAGTGCTTCTGCGAAGAACGAGGGTTATGAGTTAATCTCTAATGTGTTTGGATATAAGTGGATACTCCTGTTAAGTAAATGTGTGTGTCATACATTAAGCTAAAGTAGTATTACATATGTATGATATTGCAATTAGTAATATAGGAATACCTTGTTAATATGGGTCTGTAATTTGTATTCAATGCTAAATGTGTTACATAGTCTTTTTGTAAAGACCAGGGTAAATCAGCATTTGATTGATGACTTCAGCCATTATTTAATAGTAATTACTTTAGTCAGGTGATTAAGATACCTTTTAGTCTGCCTGTGATGTAGAGAAGGAAACCTGCTAATTCTATGTCAATACCTTTTATCTGACATTGAGTTAGGAGGAAATCAGAACTTTTTGGACAGATTTTTTGAAGATGTACATTATTTTTTTACCCTACAGAAATTAATTTTCAAGTTGCAATGCCCAGTATGTTAGAATATCCTGCCTCTAGCCTTAGGTGCAGTTAGGCTTTAGGCAAATATTTATTTGAGATACTGTTTAAGCTGCAGCATGCTGAGAATAGCCCCGGAGGAGATGACAAACAAGACCCAGATCCTGCTGGACAAGTAGGTGCTGAATTCCTATTAGTTTCAACACAAGTTTGTCAGGGTATAGAAATAAGAGACAAGCCTGTGTGTGAAATTACTATCTTTTTTTTTTTTTTTTCTCCCAGCAGAATGTGAAATAAGTATAATTTACTGGTTGGATATCTTTCTACCATGTGCACACAGGCTGCCTCAGCTACTGTAGGCAAGGCTTGTAGCATAGAATTAAAGACTTGTCTGAATAAGATTGGTCCTTACCAGTCACAAGCTGGCCCTCTATGAACTGGTGAAAAATGAATAGAAACAAAGTAAAGGCAGCATAACACACACTCTATATGTAAATTACATGAATATGAAAAGTAGTTTCTGTGATGGCCAGAGAGCTTTGGTCTGAAGTATTGCAAATAAAGGTTATGTCAAATCATGAGTTTTAAGGTGCTGATGGTGACAGAACTAGAGAAAGATATATGTTGTATCAGGGATGACTTTTTGAAACAAGTCTAGCAGAAATAATTACAATCTTAAGGATGTTTGAAACTGTCCTTGAAGCAATGAAAGGATTAAGGAAAAGTGTTGATCCTAAGTATATTTGTAAGAGACTGTGCCATATCTATTTGTTAAAATAAAAACAATTAAAATTTACTTGTCAAGAGTTGTTCTGCAGAATAATCTGGATTTTTGACTACTTATGCAAGAATGATGAGTTAGAATCTACCTGGGCAAAGTGAATATAGCATGTTAAAGTCTTGCCTTCAAGGAAAGCTTATTAGAAAGGCCTGCTGGTAAGAAGAGAAGTAATCTGGTAGAGAAAACAGCACAGTTAAAAGCAGTTCTGCAAAATTATCTCCTCTCTTCTAGCACTTTCCAGATTAACTATGTAACTCCCATGTCAGCAAGTAAATTAAAGGCTTGCCACTCTTGAATGTAAAATTATGTCCTAGAACAAGAAAGCCAAATCTGAAATGATTCCATACTCCATTTACTAACTGGGGTGCCATTACCCAAGATTAAAGAAGGAAAGCTGAATTCAAGTAAAGAAAACTTTGGGTAAACCCAGATATTCTTGGTAGAGATTTATCAGGTGTGAAATCATGACCTTGGTGAAACCAGTGGAAAAACTCCTGCAGATCTACTTACGGACATTTCACCGATGTGACTCTAGTAATCAAATTGTTAGCTCAGCTTCATGTGGCTCATCATGATCTGTTTAGCAGTGGTGTTTGCACCAGTCAAAGATGGAAATGTTGCAATGCTAAACCTGCTACATAGTTTGCCTGTAAAGACCAAGATAAATCAGCATTTAGCTGATGACTTCAGCCATTATCTAATATTAAGTAATAAATACTTCTACTTTTCTGTAGAATAGGGAAATAAAATTATACAAAGAGCATATATGAAGTTGAGTGCAATTATCCTGCACAGATATATTGGTTAATGGAAGTCCTAGCTTCAGTGCAGTCAAGTGGATATCAAAGTTTGAAGACAAGAAATTGTCAGCAAAACCATACTTAGAATACAGTTAATTTATAATTAAATTTTTACATACATCTAGATACTGATTAGAATAAAAAGTGAAGGTAATGTAATAGCCAAAGCAGATACATCGTATTCTGACATTGGTTTTATTTGCTATTCTTTTCTTTTTTTGCTGTTGTTTTGTCTTTAGAAAAGCTGGAACCAAGGTCCAAAGGTGGAACTCTGCCAGAGGCTAAAATCTCCAGAGGGAGAGAAACGCTTCGGCTGAGAACCAGAGGCCCTGCTACTGTGGAGGAAATGGTATGGTTGACTTGGGGCCCTTCAATAGTTTAATCATCTAGTGCCTGATTTATTTTTCCCCAAGGTCGATAAGGTGAAGTAGGAAGGAAAAATCTGGATGTTACAAAGCTTGCGGGACTTAAGAAGAAGACTGCCTTCTGCAGGGAGAAGTGCTTGTATAAAGTTGAAGACTAGCAGGGATAGGATGGGACTGAGGACTCTGGAAACAGAGAGCCTGTATTTAGATGTCGTGGATTACACGGATGAATTTAAGGTAGATGAGACCAAGGAATGTTCAAAAGAGGGAAGAGAGAAAAAAGAAGAGGGGGTCGGTTGAAGAGTCGGTCCTGTTTCTGACGCTGCAAAGTGCATTGGGCTGGTGTAAGGGTTGTTGTTAGGAGAGGCTAATAACGTACTTTGACATGAATATGTGTAAAAGCAGGATTAGGGTTTGGAACAAGAAATGTTATTTATTCTGGGTTCCTCTAAAGCTGATGAGGATTTGATGAAGATCCATATTGTCAGGAGATGTAAGGCCCCTGTTTAGTTAGAATGCGAGAGCTGTGTGGCTTGACGTTAGGAGGAAGGCTCAGGTTTGTGAGAAGAGGGAAAGAGAGTGGAATAACGTGTTTTACTTGTAGGTTTTGTAAGTCCAGGTGGCTAGGATGGGAGTAAGGATAATCAGTGGCAAATTGCTCGTTATTTTGAAATCTGCATGGATATAATCATACTTTTGCTCTTTTTCTCCCTTTATTTCAACAAGCCAACTGAAGTTGAAGAAAAAGCAATTAAAAAAGTGGATGAGCTTCTTGAAACATACATGGGGATAAGAGATATTGAATTAGGTGAGTTTTTAACAGATACATTACTACAAGATTAAACCATTTCTCATTTTCTGCAGTCTAAAATTCATTGAGTACTTTAGTCTCTGGATGTAAGCGAAGCAAAATTTGTCCAGCTTGTAGTCTCAAAACTTGCCTGTATTTCTGCAAGCGTGTGTCTCCGATAAAAGAAAGAATCTCTCACTACAAGCCTTATGATGGAATTAATTAATCCTCTATTCTTCCTGCACCTTATCTATACACTATTGCATGAATGATTTAGTTGTTTGCCATTAACTGTCTTCACTGTATTCTTTCCAGCATATATTTCCTACCGGAGCTTGTGTGTACCACGTTCCAGGACTGTTAAGGATAAGCATGTCTACTTGCTTTTTTGCTCTTTCGCCCCTTGGCTTAGACACTTCAAAGTTGATCACTAAAGTCTGAATCTGAGATCTTCATCAGTGAAAGGGCAACTATTTAGCAAGGGAACCGACAGAGTAATTGCACAAATTTATCCAATTCTCTAAAGCTTGTGTTCTGAAGAACATGAGAAATTTTCCAGAATATTTACTAGCTATCACAATCATCAATTTATAAGGAAAGAAACTATTCAACCCCAGTCTTGTAAGTTCCTTAAAACTGCACCAAACTTATCCTTGCAGCTGTTGCTTCTCTCTGTTAATCTGGGAACAACTAAATAGGAACTTCTGTTTGTATGGGAAGAAGCTGAAGTCTAGCTGCGTAAGAAGTGCCGCTGTAGCCAGCTGTGGTGGGGTGTAGTCCTCATGCGATCTTGTGGAACTGCTAATACTGAGACAGACAGGAACGTATTTATTGTTATGATAGTATCTAAAAAAATCAGCCAAGAATTAGGAAAGGATAAGCTAAACGGAAAGCGATCTTGAAAAGAAAGCTTTTATGAGAGAGAAGTGGAGGAGGCAAAGCAGAAGAGAAAATAGGTCTGACATGAAGCTAAGGGCAAAGCAGGAGGGTTGGGCAGGCAGCAGTTAGTGCAGAGGAATGAGAACAATAGGAGATTATCTGAATAGCCAAAAGTCCTTTGTTGGCTCGCTCCGGCAATGATCTGATTGGCAGCTTCTATTAGTTTTCTCACAGGAAAAATTGTAGGTGAAGTATTATTTGTCCCCCAGCCTAAGGTAGAGGTGGGCTTCCTGGCATAGAAAAGAGAGCGGAGCTGCCGAAAACTTGTGAATTATTTTGTAGGTAATATCTAAGCTTTCCAATTCCCAGAAAACTAAAAATTCTCAAAAATTTTGTTCCCAGCAACTCTAATATGTGATGCCCCTGCCATGTTATATGCTCCCGGGAGCCCTGTGTGGTGCTGACCCTCTGTTTAGGCTAGGGAGGATCCCATGTCCTATCGCTCTCCTGCAGCCTCCACCGCTCGGTCCATCTCTGGGTCAGACTTCAAAGCTCCGAGCCTCGTGCCAGCCATCCCTCTGGGAGCTGCTTTTGTCCTGCAATTGTTGCAGTCCCAGGCTTCTGGAGGCTCCTGTCCTTGCAGGTTACCTGCAAGGTCCCTAGGCTCCTGGCCCTACAGGAATCAGCTGCTACAGGTGTTCTGGTTTTGGTGTCCGTAGCCCAGAACCCTGGGATCCTAGGCTAGAGCATGGTTTCTTGGGATGTTGAGGTGTGCTGTGCTCTGCTCTGGGACAGAGAAGCAAGTTCCCATGGGAACTGGTGTTCCCTGTGTTTTTGGCTCTCAGTACCGTAAGAGGATGGCTCTTGTACAGTAGACTGAGGAGTTCAGCTTTCAGCACGTATGGCTGAGCTGATTGCCAAGCACCTGGTAGAGTTTTCCCATTAATTCCTTGATTCCCCCCCCCAAAAGATCTAATGTCCTTCATCTTTCAGTATGTAGTTTGGAAAGTTTCAAAGAATGCCTTAAAAGAATACTCTAAGAAGGAGGAGGAGGTCTTTGCCCTCAAAGATACTCTCTTCTTCCCAACTGTGTTGTTGTTTTGCCCTTCACCTCTTCCTTCTCTTCCTTCCAAAAAGGTAGTGAAACAAAGAGAAACTGTCAGGATTCAAAGACTACAGGGTTCACGTAGCTTTAGTTTGCACCTTTGAAGCCATTTTCTAAAGTTCAAATCTTAGAGTTGAGGGCCAATGGTGATGACAAAAAAAAAAAAGTTTTATCATTTTTAAACAATTAAACAGCTCTAGGACTCTTTAGGAAAGGAGAGCTAATCACCTGTCACGAATCTGTTCAATTAACATATGTCAGTTTTTCATATACTGGATGTGATCAGTCACCCATGAAAATGAAATATGAGGAAAGGATTCATTCAGAGAATGCCAATCACCACTCAGCTAGAAATTTCAGTCATTACTCAAGCCAGATTAGTTGAAAATGCAAGTCATCACAATGCGACAGCCGACAAGTGATTAAGATCTCAATCATTGCTCACTCCCATGCAGTTCTGTTTGTCAGAAGCTTTGGATGTCAGTTAATATTGCTCTTTCATCTCCATTAAAATGACACTTCCATGGTGTGATTGAATTCTAAAACAGTGCCCCAGTTTTAAGCCAGAAGTTAGAAAGGAAAGAAAAAATAATGTAAAATTACAGAGAGAATTAAAGATGAGATAAAGCCCTTAATTTTTGCATAGTTAAGTATCTTGACAGTTTCAAGAACGGCTGACTAAATCTACACACAAATCCCTAAGTTGGAGCAAAATGCTTGGAAATCATTTAATGGAAATGCATACACTTTTTTTTTTTGGCACAGTTTTTTATTTTCAGAGATCTAAATGCTGTTGCGATTTACATACCTGCCCTTTGAATGCACTTTTACCTTTTTACCTCTTTATTTTACTGAAAAGTGGACTTAATCTGCAGAAGGGACACTTGGCTCTGGAAATGTATTCCTCAGCCATTTTATGGGCACATTAGAAACTGCGCCAAGGCTTGACTTCAGCCTTCTTTAAAACATAAATGTGCCATTGAGAAATAATTCAGGTTATTTTAAACCCTGTCAGTGCTTTCTGGTAAAGGAACGTGAACAGTTGATTAATAGGAAGGACTCAGGAAGCAGTGTTAGTGAAAAATACTGGTGGCATTTATTTTTTAAATCAGTGAGGCTTGAATTGTTATGGACTGTATTTGATCCCAAAGATTCTGTGTGAGAGGAAGCCTGGATCCATGGGACCCAAACCCAGAATGCTACCAATGGAAAAATGATGGCAAAAAGGCTTCCCATCCAACTTTTGGATCCAAACGATGGCTTCCCATCCAACTTTTTTCTCTCAGCATCTTTTGGCTAGCTCTTCCTCCACTGATATTTTGTTCTATTTTTACGCTTTTGGATGATTATTTCCTTTTTGTTGTTCCCTAGAATATTGTCAGACATTACATATCTTTGCATATTCTCCATCTCTGTTTGGAAGAATTTCAAATCCACTTCTCCACTCTTGACTTTATTTTTCAAATGTACCGTCTAGTCAAAATGTCCTAACAGGCTTAAACCTTTTATCACCCAAGCTTCTTCTCTTGGCTCACTAGTCCAACCCAGCAATATTGGATAGATGTTTTTATCTTGAAATGCTTTGACTAAAGTGATATTCTCCCTGAATCTGTTGTTTTCTGCTCCTTCTGTCACCAGACTTCCTTTCCCAAAGGATTTTATTGTATACACTCTGGGGTATATTGTTTATGACTGTTCATTTATGCTGAGAGAATAATGGGAGTTTTGTGAAAAAGGGAAAGGTAGCAAGTCTGGTTAAACAAGAAACATCTCCACTTCAAGAAGAATTAGTACTTAATAAAAAGAAACAAGAAGAAAGGATATTTCTAATGGTTCCTTGAGTGCCAGATCTGACAATGTTCAACATGAAACTAAAACCAAGTAACGTTAAACACTGGAAACTGCAATGACATGCTTCATCTTCTGTCATGTTATAAGGAAGCTGAATGTGAATTTTAGCTCTTTTAAAGTGTCAGGCCAGAATAATAATATTTGTTACCTTTTGATGAAGGCAAAGCTTCTAATAGCATTACAGCTAAATAAATATTGACGTTTCTGTTAAGACTTCTGAAGAAGTTTTTTTAAAAGTTACAGGATAGGATATAGGTAGCGAAACCACTATGTAAGGTAGATAATAACAATGGCAGGCAGGTTGTAGCTTTCATGGCTTGTGCCATATGTGTCTATCAAAAGTGAAAATAAGGATTTTGTGAAAGAACTTTGAAGTTATTTTAAAGGGACTAGGTTTAAAAAGCCAACACACTTCTTTGTTCATATTCTGGGAAGCCTGATATCCAGCTTCTCAGTTAAAGTTGAGAAGACTTCTAATTCCTTTCATCACTTTTAAGTTTGCTGAACTTTTCACATTTTATGTAAAAATTTCTCAGGTATGAGCATTGCCTGAAGTGAGATTTAATAAAAACAACCCCAACCTCTGAAAACAATTGGGGCTATCTGGAGTGTGGAAAAATATCCTATTGGAATAAAATTCCTGTAATCACTTATTGTGCAGCTGTTACAAGAAGCAGTGGGGGAAAGGGAGGGGAGTGGAGGCAATTTGGCACGGAGCTGTCACCCTCTGAGAACCAGTGAAGTTTTCTTCAAGTTGGCAAGTATCTGCTAAATGCCTTGGCAATCAGTAGTTTTTGATTTGCGTTGGGAATTACGGGAACTGCAGATGTCATTGTGTAGACGTGCATATTCTGCACAGCTGTGCCGATGAGGGGATGCCACCCCGTGTCTGCGCTAACTGCCTGGGGAAAGAAGAACATGCACGCCGGGCGACAGAGAAGACTGGTCAGCTGTAGTGTTCCTGTATGTCTGCACCTAGTGAAGCAGGGCTCAGCTTTGCACATTCGCATACATCAGTGGTACAACTTGGGTGTGCAAATGGGGACGGGTGGCTCGCCTCTCGCGGTGGGCTCTGCTGCACGGCAATACGAGCCCGCTGACACTGGAGGTCAGCACCAAGCTGGCGAAAACGCGCGCCCCGGCAGCGACGCTCCTGCCACCTCTCCGCAGAAGCCTATTTCGTTCCATCGGGTGAATCTGGGAAGGGGAATGTGCTTTAATAAATAGAATACATTCAGTGTACCCTGGTAGTGCTGATCACAGTTGCTCAATACAGTTGGAAACACTTTGATTTGAGGTTGCTGCCTTCGCAGGGCGGTGACGTTCTGACTCCTGCTCGACTGGGTTGGAAGTTGTCTCGATGATCGAAGTTAGTGGATTTTGTTTTCAAGCTTGGTAAATCTATAATAAACTGATTTTAAGGTTCTATTTCATAATCTGAGAACCTCAATTTTTAAAGAAAATTGTGTTTGAAGTAACATTTTCTGTTAATGACAGAGTTTATTACTGTGTAATTCTGAGGTTTCAGCTAGGGCAGTGGGACTGTAGTATAAAGCTGTGTTGTTTTATCGCTGCTGTCTGTGTCATATGGCTCTTTCATACGTCTTGACCAATTTGTCTTAAAACTGGCTAAATTCCTTGTTCCCACCCTTTCTGGAACACTTGTCTAGATCCTCACTCTGTTGATGGCAACTTTTTTTTAATATCTTGAGTAACTCTATGTAGGCATGTTTGCTCTTGTATTGCCTTGCACAGCTCTTCTCCCTTCACCCCTCTGCCAAAATCTATATAAAGTAACTCCATATCCTGGTTCATATCCAGAAATCTGTGGAGCTTAAATTACACCCTTAACCTCATTACCTCCAGGGTTGCTCCTCTGTAAGTACCTTCTTATGCCACGGTGTCAGGGGATATAGGGTGGCATTGATAGGACAAATATTTGTTTTCTGCTTGTCAGGAACAAGAGTCCCCTGTTTAATGCCTGTTTCCCATCCAGACTCCTCTGAGTCAGTGTTCCTGGGGGAACTTCACAGGGGACACAGAAAGAATCAACGCAACAGGGATAGGGTTTATTCTGGCAGGAAAACAGGTTTTGGGAGTCCTTGAGAACCACTAGTGGTGCCCAGGAAGCAGGGTTACGCTTGAACTGTCTCAATCACAGTATTTCATTTGTCAAGATTTACATAAATTTTCCTTGGACTGCTTTGTGTAGTTTGGCACACTGTGATTCAGTTTGAAGCCTCATGTCTGAATGTAGTTAAAACCAAAACTTCAAATTTCTTCAGAATTACTGTTGCTGATGTCTACAACGTGGAATATAGCTCAAGTTTGCTCACAGCTTGTTACAAATTTGCGTAACAGCACACGCTGTTTGCCAGAAGTTCATAACTGTCAATAAACTTGAGCTGAGTTTCAGGTCAACAAAATAACATAAAATACATTTAATAAAACTTCAGAGCAGGGGAAGTTTCTTTTCCTTTGTAACAGAGAGATTTTGCCATGTTGATACAACACAGTGCATGCAGTAGACGGCAGACTGTCCCAGTGAAGACAGTCTTCTGTGGCTTCAGAACTTCCTTCCCGTTCTCAGGCACTGTAATACAGGTTTTCCACTCGGATATCCCTCTGAGAAAAGTCTAGACGCTATCAAATCCTTCAGTGTTACACTTGAATTTGATATACTCATGAAGAAAGTGGTGGTTACTTAATGTACAACAAAAGATGGAGGACATCTTGCAGTTTAAGGCAGATGTGTAAAGTAATCACAAAATGAAGCAGACTTTGAGGGTTTCATCTATTGTACAATACCATCATTTCATGTGAATATGAACAGAGGCTGTGGAGCAGAGATACAGCTCAGAAAATAAACTGCGTTCAGCAGTGCTGTTTGTGCTGAGTCTGTTTTACGGTCTTCTGCATCCCTCAAACCATGATAGCTTGCCGCCAGTAGTTCTCGTGGCCTAGCTTAACCAGGAGAAACTCGGTGCTGACATTTTTCATCCTTCAGGGAGCTGCAGGTGCAGACTGAGAGAGGTTGGAGCCCTCACAGTTTTCATTTGCTCTAGTGACCCTGGGTTGCCAGCATCCAGTGTTGTTTGGGATAGACCTATAATTTGTTCCAGAATCTGAGAAACTGCACAGTGGCTAAAGGTGAGGGATGAGCACAGCAGCTAAGGACTGAGTCCTAAGCAACGACCCCAGTGTAGCCATTTCCAAACTGAAGTCTGAAACTTGATATAAATTCTGATACTTTGATGTTAAATGAGAGAAAATGCTGTACAGCATGGGTATACAAGATATCACAGTCTACCTCTGTTGTATCAGAACTCTCTGCTTTAACTTTCCTGGGTACGAAGATGTTCCTCGTCTTTGGGGGCTCCGGTTTATTGTGCACAGCAGCAAGGCCTTTCCCATGCTTTTGCACAATTTCAACCATCTGGCTGAGACTTCCAGAAATAACTTTGATCTTTTTCAATTCATAGTGGCCTAAGCACAAACTTTCCCAGCCTTGAGGGTGCTGGAAATTAAAGCTTTGCTTTTCAGAGCTGGAGGTAATAATAACTGAAGCAAACTCGTGCACTGAAATTAGTTACTCTTCAGTTTGGATGGTATTGAAAAAAATGTAGATCCAAGCAGAAGAATCATGTGGCTCGCAATAAATGCCTCAGTCTCTTTACTACCTGGAGGTGTTTTTTGGGTTAAAAAAATAAGCTAAAGTTAATTAAAATTAAATAAAATTAAGCTGAAAAATTAAACAAATCTGTTTGAGGTCATGTGGTAGTTTCTTGAGAGCACAACTTCTTTCAGGCAATTGCAAACGTACTGTGTCCAATATCTAACAAGCCAGATTTTAATTTTCTCTGTATTTTACACAACACATTAGTTGAGCCTAGTATTTGAATTCTTGTTTCCTAAATTAGGGTAGTAGGGTATTCAAGTGTTTTCTCTAGGCATATTTATCATTATGCCTTTCTAAACGCAGGTCACGCTCAACATTTAAATTCGTAAAATGGGTTGTTGCTAGCAAACCCATACTAACTTGGTTGCATGTTGCAGGCTGTATGTCGTTTTCCATGTTCTAACCCTATGCCTTTTGGCTTTCTGTGAAAAACTTGGCCACTTTAAACTCTGACGTGTTGAGATCTTTTCTTCATTGTTTAGAGGAGAAAAACATTCAGGTTTGCCTTTTGATCTTTTGGTTTAGATCAACAAGCTCATACCAAACTCACTGAAGCTGGTGATGAACTGGTATGGGTCTTGTTATCGCAGAAGAGTTGTGCTTAACCTTGTTTTTAGACCCATGCTTCATGTGCCTTCAGTAATGAATACAGAATATAATTTAATAACATTAAAATGAAGGTTCATTGAATTAAAAATTAAACCTCTGCCAAACAAACAGAAGAATATATAACGAGCACTCCAAGGAAGCTCTCCTGTTTATCAGAGCAGAATGTAGCCGGTGGGGGGGGATTTAAGTACATAATTACTATTGAATCCTAAATTCAGTAGGTAAGGTTTACATCTCCCTAAGCTGACTTTACCTGGTTTTGAAAATAGACATTCAAAAACTATCTTGGCCATATATGTTAGCTGTCACTTTCATGATAATTACATTATTTTGTTTTGTTGCTTTTTAGCTGCAACAATGGTGGAAGCTGGAAGAGACAAGAAAAACCCAGATGAATTTGCAGTGGCATTGGATGAAACTCTTGGAGACTTTGCATTTCCAGATGAGTTTGTCTTTGATGTATGGGGAGCAATAGGTGATGCTAAGCAAGGACGACTGGAATGAGAACTGTGCAGTTTATCAGTTCCCATTTCAAAATACCAAATGATTTTCAAATATGTACACCAGAATTTTAATACTTTTATTGATATTAATCCAGGGTGCTCTGTATAAGTATTCTTATCTGAAACTTTCTTTTGGAAAGGAAGGTTTCTAATGGAAATATGAAGATAAACCCAAAGTTCTGACAACTGCACATTTAAAACAAACATTTAATTTACATGTAGAAATCACTGTGAGGAGGGTGTCAAGAAGATATATTTGTACAGACATTTTATGAAAATTAGGTATTTTTTTATTGTACATACACTTTCATATCAATATTCTGAAGAGTGTTAGACATATGCAACAAAGAGTTTGGATTATTTTATCTCTTCTTTAGAAAGGTTTATAAACTTGTTGAAAAACTACCTAGCTACACACTGCAGTTACCTGGTGTTCTGTTGTCCTTATGTATTCACGTACACAAAGAGCTGTGGAAAACCTAAAGCCTTAGGTTTTCTTACAGTTTGGCCTGGGCGTAGTCTTTTCTGTAGACAGAGCTGGAAAGCAGCTACCCTGTTTCTGAAGAACCTGAGTTCAGGAGAAAAAATATTCTTCTGAAACATGAGAACTAAGATCTTTGAATGAAAAAGACTTGCTTTCATTTGAGTCATAATACACACTGTCTGGGTATTACTGAGATTAAACCAGGAAGCTGCTGCTTTCTTCAGATGCCATATTATTGCAATAGGAACTGCATAGGAAGAAACAAATGTTAATTTTGATTACTATTCATATATTTGAATAATATCTGTGATCTGGCACTGGAGACTATAGTGTACGACTAAGTGCTTCATTGATTTTTACATATGCTAAATGATTTGCTGAGGTCCTATGGAGTTCCCCTGTTGTCTGGTTTTGTTCAACATGGCAACATAGGAGAGACATTGAAGGTGTTCAAACCTGGAAGATACCATTGTAAAGTCAGAAACAATCGCAGTTTGGATGAAAATGCATGCCTAAACCCTGAAAAATACATTAAACTAATTGTAGATGTTAGGATTTCCAATTATATTGTACATAAACATTTATTTTAACTGATAATATTTTACTAATAAATCTCAGGTTATTAAAAGTGAACTGTCTCAACAAAACTGCTATGCCTGCATTCATCCTCCTGTTCACTGTATTTAATGAAGAGCAATGCAATAAGTTTTGTTTTTACTCATAACTAGATTATCAGTTTTTATTGTGCTTGGTTTTAATCAAGACAGATATTTGCTCATTTGTTTGGAAAAAGCTACTTTCAAGTGATTATTATAGCCAAATAACACGTCATGAGTGTCCTTGAAAATGAAATTGAACAAGAATGTGGGGCCTGACTTGGGAAGGTGTCATAGCTTTTTAGTATTTATATATTTGCATAAGGATACAAAATAATAGGTATTACAAAAGTTTTTTCTAAATCACTACCTAGTTACTTTTCTTCTGAGGAAAATGTCTTTCACTGTCTTGCAGAGATCTCTTTAAAATAAAGGCTATGCTAATAATTGTACACGTTCTATGTCAATGATTTTTTTTTTTTTGTCTAAAACCATGACACTTTGAAGTATCATTGAGAGAACAGGTCCTCATTCTCTTTACTATGTTATTTAGGAAGGCTCTTAAACTCCGCTTCAGTCTTTTGCACATGTTACAATAAGTGAATATTTTTTCTAGTTATGAAATATTGCATGAAGTCTTGTAAGTACTGTTCAGTGGTCTTTCAATGGGGATAATCTCCAATTTTATAAATGCTGTTGTGAATATTTTGCTTTTGTATCTCTGATTTAAGGACAAGCTTTCTCATAATATAGATATTCCTTTTTATGAAATGAGTACTACAGAGCGGTATGGAGGTCATACATTTTATTGTATTTAAGAAGTTCAAGGGTGTCAAAACTTCTCTTAATTGTAATAGTGCCTCATATCACCACTGTGGGATGAAATCTATATCTTCAAGCAGGTGTGATCATTATCAATTTCTATATGTAGAAATACTTATAGATACAAAAATTTAGGCTATTCTCAAGTTATGAGAAGTAAAATATGTCATTTTACAAGAAAATTTGAATTTTAGTAAAACTTGAAAATAAAATTAAACTTTTTTAAGGAGGTGGTTAAATTTCATACATCCAATCTCTCAACTGGAGTCATGAGGATGTATTATATTGAGAAAGGAGTGTAATTTTAGGAGAGAGAATACAAGGTGGATAGCGTTTCTCTGTATTTAATAATTGCAAGTCTGAGCCCACAATCTCCCGTTGCAGTTGAGCACATTCTCTGTCTTGCACTGGGCTACTTTAACTAATGTACTCTTGGTAATGAAGACTTAAAGTATTGTGGGCTATATAATTTATTCTTTAAACTTCTTTTAGGTGAAAATATAAACTGAAATGTCAAGAATTCCCTGGCAGTTTTAAATTGTTTTATATAAAACTCAAATGTCAAATTTTGTGGAAATTTTTATGTACACTAATGTTAGTAACCAACATGCCACTGATTATAAATTCAATTAAAGTTAAGAATTCCTTTTTAAACAGCAAAAAAAAAAAGTACTCTAGAAGAGTTGCATTATAAAATAATACATGAAATGTTACCTGTAGCAGATAACCCCCTCGTGTTTTGGCTGTTCATTTTATTTTGAGAAATTAATGTTCAATCAGTTTATCCTCAGAGGGTAATTTGTCTCATTACACTGATAAAATAGTGAGATAAAAATAATCTCTGAAGCTCTAATTCTGCACAGAGCTGTCTCTTGTCATAGTGGCCTATCTTTGTGCAGTTTGTTTCAGAACTAAGATGTAAATAGTGATTGCAATTTTACTAGCATTTACTGCAATAAATTATGTCGATATATCTTAGTAATTTTTCTGAGTTCTTATTTACGCATACACTATTTCCAACCCATAAGACATAAAGGTAGCACTACCCAGCTTAGCAGATTTAGTAGGTTGCATTTTCCAGCTATTCATGAATAAGCTGTCACATGAAAATCACACTACCTTGTAAAGTATGATAAATACTTCTCACTCTTTGTAATGATTTGTGTAGTAAATTAATGTTGTTTTACTAATGAAATACAGCCTGCAGATCCTTTTAAAACCTAGTCAATAATGACACTAAAGCCTTTGCATGCTTTGTAGGGTGAAAATGTCATTAAATGTCACTACAAAAATCTCCCAAATTCATTTGAAGTACTAGTTCTAGTTAATATAAGTGCTGATCAGAGTAGGACTATAAACATCTTGTTAGTGTGTGTTGCAGGTGGAGGTGAATGTTGGTGAATAGTCCTCTCCAAATCTGAGGTGGAATGAGACAAGGTGGTAACTCAGCCTGAATGCTATTCTAAAAGTAACTGATTCCTTATTCTTATAATTTGGTGCACGGTTTGCAGGGAGCTGGCAGACATCTGCAATTGTTTGTGCCTTTACTTCCAGACTCACTGCTATATTCAAGATGACGGAAAATACACCACTATTTTTCTCTGTAAGCAATAGTCGTTAGATGCAACAAGGGGATTTAATGAAATCTGGTGTTCATAAAGTTCTGAGCTCATAATCTTAAAAATATGATGAGAGATGAATATTTCACACTTTTAAAGGAACTAATTTTGCAAATTACAGATACATCTTTTGTGACACCTTTAGTATGCCAGATGTTGCTCCAGTTAAATTTGATTTTATGCAACCCTATTCATAACACAGTCATTCAAATAGCTATTAATATAATCAATGTATTTGGGAAAATCTCATCTGCTATTTAGATTTGCACCTTTATTTGAATAATGCATATATTCTTATTTCTCTATATGATTTTCTTCACAATTTGTGTATTTCCTTTTTTTTTTTTGAGGTAAACATAATATAAAGCTTTGAAAATCTTGTTCTTTGTACTTGAGAGTGAAACATTAATCTTAAATTAAAGCTAATTTATGATATTTTGTTAGGAAAAAGTATCAGGCAAGATGTAAAGCAGGGTATAAAGTTTATAAAGTGCTGTCTGTGATGACAAAAAAGCAAATATTAGATTTTTTTTAATGCTTTTTAATGTGAACTTCTGCTACTTTTCAAATTGCATATTGTTTTTCATGAAAACAGCTCTGAGAATTTGTATTCCAAAGTCTGCATATTGTAGTACAATGATATATTACTCTTAGTTTTCTTTCTGCCAGGAGATATTTCAGAACAATTAGAAGTCAGGGTGTTGACTATTTGCCCTTTTGAAATCAAATGCATGTTTGCCATGAACTTCAGAACTCAACTCTAGCAATAAGAGCTTAATTTGAAATTTATATTCAGTATTGTTTTCTTTTCCAATTCTCTGACTCCCTAGTTTGCAAGGCATTTTGCCTTTAGATGTTGAAAGATCTGTGTTTTAGTTTATGAAAATATGAACAAATTTACAGGCTTGGAAGTCAAAGATAGGGAAAATCCTCAGCATTTCTTGAAGATACTTGTAAATAGTAACAGTCTTTGATTAAAACATATGCAGCCTGCAGTACAGACTTTGTCCTTGGAACAGGTATATTCAGTGTGTGAGGTTCAGGGGATGACAACTAAAAAGAAGAAGATTGAGACAGCATAAATGTAAGGAAAATATCTCTTTTTTATTGAAACACATGCACTGGCTTTAAATAGAACAACACAAGGTCCGTAGATTGAACAGAAGCAACCTCCTGATGTGTTTAGGCTGCCCTATCTCTCAGCTCTTGTTGCTTGTAAAGAGAGAGGTTGGGAACAGCTTTTTCAGTTTTCTTTAAATAAAGGCAGTCCTTACCTAAATCTCTATTGCTATGTCAGAGCTCTTTCAGGAAAATGTAGCTGTTGGTTTTGTAGCTGAATCATTAGTCTGGGGGGTTCTCCCAGTTTCCTGAGAACTAATGCAGGTTTTCAAGTTGTCATAAACTTAATTTTACTACCTAGTATTTGAAAGAGGAAAAAAATCAGGGAGAAATAAATGTCTACTTTTCTTTGAAATGAAAGGGTATCTGGCAGTTCCACTCTTTAGAGTCATTACTGCAGTACTGCTGCTGCAGTGACCTTTGTGTAGGATGCTGAAGAGTAACCGAGAAGAAGATATCTGGTAAAATCTTTTGCCTGAAAATCATGCCAAAACAATCACCACGTAGTATGAATGCTTTGTAAACTATTAGGAAATCATCACTGTAGAAAGAAGAGTAACTGCTATTCAAAAGCTCAACAGGTAACCTCAGCTTGTGGCATAAGGTAGAATTTTTCCAAGAGCTCAGATGAAGAACATGACTGACCACGGGAACAAATCTAAACCTTTCTTCTCAAATCCTTGTCTCACTTCCTTTAATCTTGCTGTCCCAGTTGTGTTTGCTGAGTGTGGTCTCTGGAAACTGATACATAAAACTGTGTGCAAAGCACAGGAGCTCACAGAAGGGCAGACAGGGTAGTGGATCAGAAAAGGAAAGTGAGCTTCTTCACATAGGACGAAGTGCTATGCCATTGCAGTTATGAGGATAATCACTTGTTGGTACATGTGAGGAACTGGTCCTATCTTCCTTCTCCCCAGTTTCTAACATACCCACCAGACTGGCTGGGGTATAAATCAATGATTAAAGATGGGAGAGCAGAGGCTGGATACTTTAGTTTCTAACCTTTCCAACTGCTACAGGGGGTTGAGTCTATGGGTCAGACTAGAATTGTTACGTTTAGGTTGGAAAAGGCCTTTAAGATCATCAAGTCCAACTGTTAACCTAGCACTGCCAACTCCACCACTAAACCATGTCCCCAAACACCACATCTACACATCTTTTAAATACCTCCAGGGATGGCGACTCAACCACTTCCCTGGGCAGCCTGTTCCAATGCTTGACAACCCTTTCGGTGAAGTAAAATTTCCTAATATCCAGTCTAAACCTCCCCTGGCACAACTTGAGGCCGTTTCTTCTCGTCCTATCGCTTGTTACATGGGAGAAGAGACCGACCCCCACCTCTCTACAACCTCCTTTCAGGTAGTTGTAGAGAGCGATAAGGTCTCCCCTCAGCCTCCTTTTCTCCAGGCTAAACAACCCCAGTTCCCTCAGCCGCTCCTCATCAGACTTGTGCTCCAGACCCTTCACCAGCTTCGTTGCCCTTCTCTGGACATACTCCAGCACCTCAATGTCTCTCTTGTAGTGAGGGGCCCAAAACTGAACACAGCATTTGAGGTGTGGCATCACCAGTGCCAGGTACAGGGGCACGATCACTTCCCTACTCCTGCTGGCCACGCTATTTCTGATACAAGCCAGGATGCCATTGGCCTTCTTGGCCACCTGGGCACACTGCTGGCTCATATTCAGGTGGCTGTCAACCAACACCCCCAGGTCCTTTCTGCCGAGCATCTTTCCGGCCACTCTTCCCCAAGCCTGTAGCATTGCATGGGGTTGCTGTGGCCCAAGTGCAGGACCCGGCACTTAGCCTTGTTGAACCTCATACAATTGACCTCGGCCCATCGATCCAGCCTGTCCAGGTCCCTCTGCAGAGCCTTCCTACCCTCAAGCAGATCAACATTCCCACACAACTTGGTGTCATCTGCAAACTTACTGAGGGTGCACTCGATCCCTTCATCCAGATCATTGATAAAGATATTAAACAGGACTGGCCCCAACACCGAGCCCTGGGGAGCACCGCTTGTGACCGGCCGCCAACTGGAGTAAACTCCATTCACCACCACTCTTTGGGCCCGGCCATCCAGCCAGTTCTTAACCCAGCGAAGAGTACACCCATCCAAGCCATGAGCAGCCAGTTTCTCCAGGAGAATGCTGTGGAAAATGGTGTCAAAGGCTTTACTAATGTCTAGGTAGACAACATCCACAGCCTTTCCCTTGTCCACTAAGCGGGTCACACTAGAGTTAGTTCAAAGTAAATCCCTGACACAGGATTAGTGTGGATGTTGGGTACTCGGCCCCAATGGTTTTGGTCGGCAGACCTGCTTCTATGGTTCCTTGACTGCTTGCCAAGGTGCACCCACTATCATGCCCTGTTAATGTTTACTAGGAATGTGGGCTTATGAATGTGGTGTATAAATTAATGCCTAATGAGTTTTGTAAGCCCGGGTGTTTTATCTTGGAAATTAACTGTATTTTTTTTCTCTTTGGAGGGAAATAAGTTTGTCTGAACCTAAAGGTTACAAACAACAGTCCCCAAAGCTTTTCTGTTGTGTTTCTCTGGCCACTGCATGTCTGATCTTTTCATGAAGGCAGAGAGAATGAAAACAAGATTCACTGTAATATTCAAATTTTTGATTACTAAATATGCTTTATATTGACTTGTTTTTTCCTGTCTTCTTTTGGGATGAATAGTTAAATATTTTATTATTAATGTTTCTTTTTGGAGCATGAACTGCATTAATTAACTACTTAAAAGAAAAAAGGTATTTGAATTTCAGATGAGCTCTAATTGGAGAAACATATTGCACCACAACACTTGGCAATATCTAAGAATGCAAGTTTCTGCTTACTAAAAAGACTGTTTTATTAAATATTCCCAAATCTTTTTCTTTGTCCTTTTAATAAGGAAATAAGTTTACAGAATGGTGAACAGCCAGGGAGGAAAACTTTTAGTTTAGTGGAAAAAGCTTTTAATGACAGACTTACGGTTACAAGTTGTGCTTGTAGCACAGATGATCTAACAACGATTTGTCTAACCCTTTCACTTTACAACTCTTCCAGTAAAGGCACCAATTTGTACTTCATACATATGAACTCTCTCTGGCTTGAAAGGGGAAAGAAAGCGTGGTAAATCCATTGCAAGTCATATTCTCCAGGCATTCATAATATTGAAATCTCTATCAAAACCCTTCACACATCCTTTCCAAACATCCTTATTTTCACAATGTGCATTTTGATTCCAGTGAATATTTTTACAGATAATTTTAATTGCTGAGCTTAAGTTTTGAAATCGGTAAGCCTTTTTGAGGTATCTCTAGGTAAGCTAGGTTTTTAATTATCAGATACAGAAACTGATCAACAGAATGACATAAATTTCAGCTCTCCTGGTAAGAATACCTGAAATGCCCAATGGATGTTTGTCATTAACATGAACAAACTTGGCAGTGAACAAATTCTACTTGTAAGACTACAAAAGTAGAGGTTGACCTTGTCCTTTCTATGTTAACAAAAAAAAATAGCATGTTGTTTCATGGTCGGTATGTTTTCATTATCTATAAAGTGAACCAGGAAAGAAAGGGACCAACTATGATCAAAACAAATGTTACAAAGTTTGACCTCTTTCCAGGACCAGAAGCATTGTGAATCGAGGTGAAGCTCTAGATAAACATGATACCAGTACAAATACTTTCTCATTTGGTAAAGAATAAGGTAATACCTTTCAATATCGCAGGTAAGTGAATATAACTTTAATGCTACTTATATGTACAGAACTGTGTACTAGCTATTGAATGTGCAACTTTCTTGGCAAGGTTCTTGGCTGGAGTGAATTGCCACTAAGGAGAGATTCATGAAACTCAGCTCAGATTGATGGTTTGGTCCATAAGGTCCCAGGCACCTAAAGCATTGCCTGAGAGGGAAACAACTCTTCTCTTGAGCTGTGCTAATGCTCAGACTATTGAGCTAGAGAGTTTACCAGGAGACTTTCTCAAGAATTGATCTTGGGACTGATCTCTTTTTTTAAAAGAAAAAAAAAATACCTTGGCACAAAGAATAGGCTTAGGTTAATGAGATTGCTGATGACACAAACTGGGAAAGACGACATGACTAAAAAGAATAGTGGAATATTATCCAAGAAGATGGCCTTTAAAACTTGACTAATAGAATTTTAATAGTTTAAAATGAAAGGTCATAACTTCAGGGACTAATAACTGAGGGAAGTTCTTCATTTGAGATGATAGATGAAAAATACCTTGATGCACTAGTCATTCATAGAATGACTGCAAGCCACTAGAGGGCTGCATCTGGGGAAAAAATGACTGTGGTGTGTGTCACAGGGAGGAAATCCAGGAGAACCTGGGAGGTAATGTTATTATCCAGGGCAATGGTGAGATTTTTATCCACAACAATGTGCTTAGTGCAGGCTTCCCCTGTTTGTTTAAACATTGGACAGATTTAGAAAAAAGGCCTAGTAAGATGATAATGAGAATCTTTAAAGATCAAACTGAAGAAGCTGCATTCTTTGGCACAGTAAAAACAACAAAAAGTGTGTTAAGATTGCAAAAATCTTGAAGAGGGAAGAGTTTTTCAAGCTAACCAACTGCATTGCCAAAAATACATATGTGTATTACATGGTCATTATGTGGCCTTCAATCTGGAAACACTAAGGAGGATTTCTAACCACAAACGGAACAGTGCAATGGAAGAGTATGGGGACAAAATCCAGGCTGGTTTTAGGGCAGAACTTCAACCTTTATGGAGAGAGGTTATACGATATAGTTGCTGGAGTACCAGCAAACAAGATGTGATCCCCCAGCAGGTTCCTTCCAGTACCAAGAATTGCTTTGGCTGTGTTGAATTACCAGGTGTTTCAAACTTTCCCAGGCTCATTTAAACGCGGACAGATTTGGAAAAGGCTGATAGGATTATAAAGAGTGAAGGAACTTGCCTTTTTGGCTGAAGTACAATGCCAAAGTCCACTTGAGGTCTCTGAGCAGGGTAGGCGATTTTGGATTTTGCTGCTCCAAAGATGTGAAGGGAGATGGCTAAGCCAAGGCTTTCCTACTGTGTGCCAAAAGAAGGAGAGCAGTGTCAGGGAAAGGAAGGGAAGGGAAGGGAAGGAGGTGCCTCTGGAGAGTTAAGTTTGCTACTACTGCTGGGGCTTGGGATGATCACTTCCACCAATAGCTACTGGTCCTACTGACTTTTCCTTTGGTGCTGGCAGCTGGATCCTGATTTTTGTATGGATTTGGTGCACCACCGTAATTTTCCTGCCCTAGATCTATGCTTAAAGCCAGCACTACAACTTTTGAATGCGGAGAAGGAGTCTGCCAAGGTTTCATCCTACCCCCGGGAACAGCTGAGAGAAGTTCTGGTCTTCAGCAATATTCAGGTGTAGGCACTGAATTGCCCAGGATGTATGAGGGGGAAGAATTAAGTTCTGCTTAGCTTCTAGCTATGGTTGAATGAAGAAAGGGTGCAGACAACATAGTGTCCATTGGTCATACTGCAGAGGGTTGCTTGGGACACTATTTTCTCTGTTCTCTAGATTTCTAGTCCCTAGTAAATAAAAAAAAGTCTGAGATTTGTACCCTGCTAAACTCACTACAATATGCTCTTCCCCTGTATTTCTGGACTTTCAAATTTGTGGTTAGTCTCCTGAATGATCAGGGGAAAAGGAATTAGTGAATAACTTTGACTGTAATCTGTATTCAGCTCTGTGTTGAACATCCATTATTTTTATGGCTATAATAAAATGAATAGCAGGGTAACAGCTGCCTTGGGTTTTCAATTAAATGCATTAATACATATGCAAGAAAATAGCCTGTCTCAATAGTATTTATAGGGAAGAGAATATTTTTCAAGATTTGTTGCATATCATTATTATGTCTTATTTAGCTGGCATTTGGAAATGTGAGAGTGGAGTTGCAGGCATGCTGCCTTGTTACTTGCAGGTGGAATGTGTTATAATCAGCCTGGCCACTTTGCAATATTTCTTAATGATGACAATTTTCATTGCATAAAAATATGGCTTTATAAGATGGATGAACAAGACTGTAGTCACTGCTGGTTTTAGTAAGAAGGTGGTTAATGTCCACAGAAGGGTCTGAACGCATTTTTACAGCTTCGCTGCATTATTTTTAAGAGAAATGTTGATGGCATGAGTGAAGTGTGTAAATTCCTGGTTTATTTCGGTGGTTTGAGGGCATGGGGTAGTTGCCTTGCTCATTGTTTCCAAACTGCTTTCTCCAACATGCTTTATTTTCTTCATCTTTGCTCCATGTCAGAATCATGCCTTTGACAGTTTCATTTGCTTACCGCTTTCGTTCTTCTCCTTTGTGCCTCTCAGCTTGCCAAACAACACTGAACAATACGGGAGTCGCTCTGTCCACCCAGCTTAGCTTTTGTCAGGCTTTGCACTGCAGCCCATTTTTCTATTCTTTCCAGCCGCATCTTGTATTTGAGGCCTCACTGTTCCTGCCAATGAGCCTGACAGAAGGGTCTTATCACACTATTTTCACAGGTCTGTTATTCCCTGTATGTGAACGATAGACTGCCTAGTATCTATTATGTTTCCACCATAACAAACGCAACCGCGAAAGTCATCTCGATATTGGACCGTGGAAGTTGGCTGATTAAAAAAATAATAATTACCATCCTGCCACATTATCCGCTTCAGCTCTAAGGCAAGTAGCATTTGGGAAGTGTTTTATTAAATCTTCACTCCCATATCCGGAGTAAGTAATAGGGCCTACCAGTTAGCAAAAATGCCAGCTAGGATTAGTATGAGACAGGTAGTGTTATGTATGTAATTCAGCCATGTTACTCTTAGCACTAAACTTATATTGAATTGTTTTACTGCAGAAAGAATTGAATCTTCTATTACGGAGAGCACTTGAATAAATGAATGAATAAAATAATGAATAACCTTGAACCATTTGGACTGTGAACTTTGATAGCAGGATTGCAATCTTCTTTCTTCCCAGTGCTGCTCCATCTCCCATGATCTCACACCCGAGATCCCTTGGCTTTCCTCTTTACCGAATTGGTGTTTGCTAGCTTACATAGAAACAGAGGTGGGTAACAGAAACTTGCTTCTCATAATTAATTAGGATTAGGATTTCATACTGTTTCTTTATGCATCTTCTGAAATTGTTATCTTCTTAAATCTCATCATGCAGAAAAAATTGCAAAAAAAATAAGCTAGACTGGAGTATTGAATTGTTGCAGGAGATCCTCATCTGTCATAAATTGTTCTCAAAACATTACCCTCAAAAATCATCACAGAAAGTACTTTAGAATCCATGGCAACTGGCTCAAAAGCATTAAAAAACAAACTGAAATTATTTATACCTTATACTGTCACTGTGCAGATAGAAAACAGGTCCTGTGATACATTTAAGTGGACAGACAATGCAGATTTTATGAATTTGAGTTTATTTTCTACAGCCCATCACCATGAATTATTTATAAGAGGGTGATGATTGATGACAAGGTAAAGTAAGCAGAAAAAAATATTTCTATTTAAAAACTTCAATTTATGGAACAGGAATGTATTTCCTTTATCTGGCAAAAGAATTCTTTATTGTTTGTAGTGTAGTAAACCTCGATTTTCATATCAGGTTTCCACTGTCTGAGGAAGTACATAAATCTGCCCTCAAGCATCTGTCCTGGAAAGCATATAATCCTATACCCTAACCCTAACCCTAAGCCAAGACTAGCTATGTATAGACAAAAGCATAATGCAAAATAACTAGGGAACTGAAAACTAGAGATTAACGGTAGATTTTTTCCAAATGCCTCAGGGAATGAGGATTTTCAACATTTTGCCCATGTCTCACAGAACATGTTGGACAGAGGGAGCTGCACGACTCGGAACTGCCCTCACCCTGAGTGATTTTTCCCCTAGACTCTGTTTTCCCTCAGTTCTGTATGATCAACTCTTAGTCAGTATGATTTACAAGAAAAAAAGCGTTATGTTTGCTTACAAACATATGGGAAGAAAGAAATGAGCTCTGCTTTGTCAGAGTTTGTGGAGATCCAGGTAAGAATTTCTCCTGGAAAATGTGGAATGACACTTCCTTCTCTGTCAAGATTAAACCAACTTTTTCAGCAGTTTCTGCTTCGTGCCTCTTCCCTCAGATTACTTCCAGCCAGCTTCTTGTAATTACCTCCTCATTATGTTCAAGTGGGATGGGAGTTTAAAAGATGACATCACTCAGCCACATATTGTGATATGTATGAGTAATCAGCAGTTAACTATGCAACAATTAATTCCTCTGTGGCATTTTGTTTGTCACTTAAAAATATTCCTTTGACTCACAGAGTAACTCATACCCTGCAGGAAAAAATCTCAGCTCATTAGAGCTGATCTGCAGTTATCACTTGGCTAATATCTCCACTGGGCCTCATTTATTTTAACCTCGATCTGGTATCTCACCTTTTTTCTTTTTTTAATGTCCTTTTTTTCACAGTGGAATATCTGTCTTGCTTCCAGGCAGAGCAAAGGAGTAAAACAACATTATTAAAAGCAAATAAAAAAATAAAAAACGTGGGCCTTTCTTTTTTCAACAAGCCTGTATGACAAAGTACAAAAATGGCTAAAATAAGGTATGCCACTGTATGAATGTTTCCTCTGAGCTTTAGTCTCAGTGCAAGAAGCATCAGTGTCTTCCACAGTGTCCTGATTTGCACTTACTTGCCTATCCTAGCGATCAGTCCTGCTTCTCGTTTCTCTGTGGATTTACTTATTTCTTTAAGAGTTCACGCTCACAAGAGTAAAACTTTTTTACCCCTTTGCCTGAATCTATTTTAAATATGGCTGATGAAACTGAAAAGCCAATGACATCTGTTTTTCTGGAGGAAAAAAAAATATCTCAAGTCTTCTATACTAGGTTGATCTGCACAATAGAGATCTTTTGGAGTACTTCTTTCTTTTTTCCCAAGGAAACTCCCAAACGACGTGGTTTCAGCTCTCACGTGGCCTGAAAAGCATGAGGTAGCATTATAAGGGCTTTCCAGAGCGCCTGAGGAAAGGTGCTGTTGTGCGGGTGGGGTATATGTACAGCGGCACTCTGAAGTTTTTCAGTGACTCCTGTGTTTTGATCAATTCAAGCAGTCTCTCTTGCAAGGACCTTAGAGGAGTGGCAAGGAGGGCCAGCTTCTGATAAAAACATTTTATGTATTTGATTCTCCTTGATGTTTTTGAGTGAAAAGGTTAATGTGGCAAAATCGGGGCAAACCAGAATGTTTGGCTTCTGCATCCATGTGGGGCTTCTGCCTACGTTTCCTGCTTGGAGCATGGCGCTGGACAAAAAGGAGCATGCAGCCAAATCACCGTTGGTGTGCCGAGTCGATCGCATCTGGGAACCGAAAGCCAGCTGGGAAGGCAATCAAGGTGTGGGACCGGTAGAGAGGAGATTGTGTCCTGCTTACGATTCAGCAGCACCAGAGAGCTGTGCACGGGCTGTGCCAACAGGGACTAGGCAGCTAACGCGGCAGTTGATGTATGTTCTCATGCAGCAGAAAAGGCATGCTGGGAGCCCCGAGGCACAGCTTCGGGACCGATGGCCTCAGTGCGGTGGAGGTGATGGTGGGCTCCAGAAGCGAGGACCTTGCGCCACTGGAGCGACTGGCTTGCACACCTTGCACTTGCTCCCGAGGGAGGACAGGGCTGCGGGGAGTGCCTGCTGATGGAGGATGCGGGAAAGGCTGAGGTACCCCCTGTCTTCTTCGTGCCAGTCTTTTCTGGTGCAATCTGCTCTCTGGCAGTGCCTCGTGGCAGTAGAGGAACAGGATTTTTCAACTCAAGTTCAAAAAAGCATTTTTTGGTGTGGTGGGGAATGCTTTCTCGTCCACCTCTCTTATCACTGAACGAATGCAGTATCAAGCAAATATTTTACATGCTGTATACAAATGCATCATTTAACACTGGATTATGTAAATTCATACCCCATACAATTTGCCCTCTAAAATGTTTTCTCTATGAAATCTTAAAGGCCTTTTCTATAGTAAATCTTGCTATACACTATCATTATTCTACACATCATGCAGCTGAGGCAGCGATGGAGTAAATGGCCTACTAACAATCCCACAGAGGCAATCAGAGTGAATCAGAGGCAAAGCCACTTTTACTCTATGCAGGTAAACCATGATTTTTTACTGCCAAATTATTAATATATTGCTAGAAATAGGAAAACAAAATGAGTTATAAATGGACTATAAATATGAAAGCATCAGAATATTTAAAATGCATGCAGATAACTCCTGTGTACTGTAAGTGAAATTCCCCATATTCTTAAGTGGCAATGCCTATTTAGAAAGACATCTGAAACATGCTTAAGTGCTGCAGTACATGCTATCTGAAATGATAATGGTTGAGATGGTTACAGGTAAGCTAGATTTATTCTTTTGATAAATCTGGTCTGATAGACCTTTTTTTTTTTTTTAAAGCTGAAAAATCTGATTTGTCAAAATCAAAACTTTTTCTAGAACCATTTGATTCAGTTTGATAGCTGAAGATATTCTGTTTATACAGGGAGTTATGCACTCCTTCAGCCAGAAACAACCAATCACTTCTTTGCAAGGTGCACAGTCAAGCTGATAAAATAAATATTTTATTACTTGTAAAAAGCAGAATAGCTCAATCTACATAGAAGGCCTAATGACTTAAGATGTGCACTTAACCAAAGTGGAAAAATGAGGTTCGGTTCCCTAATCATAATCGTGGAAAAGAGGGTCTGGAGGCAGGTTGGCCATACCCCTGGCAAATACCCCCCTGCAAGTTGGTAGAATATGTGATTGTCTCCCTTATAAGATCTTGGGGTTGTTTCAATTTAGAGTAGAAATACTATTAAAATGTTGATTTTCTTTCTCTTTTTTTGGACACAGTTTCATACCCAGCTCTTGTTATAAAGCCATGTGACCAGACCATATGGGCAAAAGCCCAGGAGTATATCAGGATATCTTCCGAGAAACAGCTTTGGGAACATGCTGCAGCCAGAGGCTGGGACCAAAACCATTGACAAAGGGAAAGGAAAATAGGAGAAAGATTAGAAAGATATGAAGCATCAAAAGTACAAAGGACAATTAGAAAAATATGGTCTGGAAAAAGGACAATCTGCCAAATGTGTGAAAGTGAACCACATACAAATTTAATAACAGGGCTGGATAAGTTGAACAACTGCCATACAGAGTAATCTGTATTAGCCTCTGAGAGAAACGTTTGTAAAAAGGTGTGGTTTTTATTAGAGCAGAGAGCTTGCCAAAATGTAAAGAAAAAAGAAATGGAAAAAGGTCCATTTTTCCAATTTGGTTTCTTGAATGTGCCAACTGAACAGAAATACTATCAAGGATCCAGTCAGAGCAATAAAATGACTTTCAGTCATTTTTGAAAGTTGGGCAATTCTAGCCTCTTGCATAACACCTTAGTACTGATCTGGTAATTCCCTCATCCATCTCATAATTTCTGTCTGAGCTCTTAGCATATCTCTGAAATGTGTGGATAGGGATATAAAGGGCTTCAGGAGATGAAGGATCTACTATGTTGCCAGGTAAGGCACTTTAATGGGTCAATTCTCTTCAGTTAAAAAAACCCCTCCAACAACAGAAGTGCCATTTCTTGACCTAACCGTAAGCCTCCTTGTGGCTCTTTCTGTTATGGGAAATGTCTTCCCTAGCTTGACCTTCCTATGTAAGCTGGTGTAAATCTCATGATTTAAAGGTAATAGTGCTTCTGTTTTGGTGCCTTACATTTATGTATACCTGTTCCTGTATCCCAGAAGTATAACTACAACTGCTTTCAACCGAATATGTGAATTGAACATTTCTAACTACATCTGTGATGGTTATATTATGCCTTTGTTCTTGGCCTTGTTTAAATAAAATAAGACCAGATGTACTACTCAAAACAATCCAAATCTGAATAAAAAATCAGAAGGAAAACAGCCAAGTGATTCTTAGAGGAAGGTCTTGATTCAGGCGTGGCTGCTAAACAGCAGTTTACCTTGAGTAAGTTCAGATCTTCTTTGTTTATAGTCATTAGTCAATACATTTCTCTTGCAAAACGGGGTTTATGTCTCTGAAGAGTTAAAGTGAATGGATCTCATCTTCTCTTGTGCTGGCTGTGAGATTATACTTGGGAAAAATGACTGATATTTGTTCTGAATGCTAGCTACTATGAAGAAAATTAACTCTCCCCCAGCCAAAACTAGCACAGTACTACAGATACTTCAATTTCTTTCCAAATTTTTCTGCTCACTCCCCCCCAAATTTTCCCATATTTGCAGAAAAGTATTTCAGTTGACTACTACATTTTAAAGATTGTAATTGTGAAGACAAAGCTTGGTGAGCTCATGCTTTAATTAATTATTTGTTTTGGCTTTATCTTTAGTAAATGCTTTGCAGCTGTTTCCAAATCATCTTGTATCAGTATAACATTGTCAGGACAATAAATTCTGCTTAGGAAGCGTTGCATAAGATACAACAATTGTATAAGATGCTTTTTCAAGTCAAGAATTACACTCATTATACTCATCAGAGAGATTTCCAACCCTCTGAACTTTCCCTTCTGCTGCGGTTACACCAAAGTGTTAGGGAAAGGACTTGGAGAAGTGTGTTTTCCACAGCCATATCATGTCAAAGCTTGCTGCCTTCCCTGCTCCCTCCTCCGCCCCTGCCCTGTTCACCAGGAGCTCCCCTCTTCTCCCGAGCACGCTGCTGGGCCCCTGGGTGCAGAGTTACAAAGCTGCAGGTCTGGCCTGGAGTGGGATCAGCAAACAGAAGACATGCTTCTCAAGTCATTTTTGGTGTATTCCTTGCTTTTCTTGTGCAGCAGATTTACATCTCTAAATCTGGTCAAGGGAAAAGTAATTGGTGTAATGTAGTCGCCCCTTCCATAGGAGCAAAAGGAGAAATCTGCACAGCACGGACTAGGAGATGAAGAGCTGGCTGGTTGCTCTCAGTGGGTGCTTGGTGGGGGGTTACTGCCAGCAAGGGCTGTGTGAGTCCAGAGATGCTTCTTAGTCCTCGGCTCTAACGTTCCAGGAGCGATTAGGTAGGAAACGTTACAAATAATGACCAGAGGTTACACAAAGATTGAAAGTAGGGTGAATACTGAAGAGGCGGGTGTTTGGGATGATGGGCACTGTTTGGTGACATGGTTTTACCCTTGCATGGCTTCCCTGAGAAGCTTCTCCATAGCACAATGTGATGTGTGCTCCCAGACATAGGGTAACGTGTATGTGGCAGTATCGCCGGGCCTATTGCTACCTCATGGCCACATAATGATTGCATTTTGCCCTGGGTATAGCCAAACAAGATGTGTTTTAATATGGTTAGAGCTAAAATCGTGCTGCTGGAAACAAAAGAGGGAAGTGTTTTTTTCTATGAGGGAAGCCTGTCTTGGGAAGCAATGACTCAGAAAAGGACTCTGGGGGAGAGGGAGCTCCCAGTGCAACATTATAAAGGTGATTTTTTTGCTGTCTGAAGAGAGGAATGGGAAATTGTTCAACCTGTTATTACCCACAGTACAATGGTTACTGGAATATCACATGCAGGTCTGGAAATTTATTAATCAGGGAGATCTAAGAGAGGAACTCCGAGATTTGGAAACCTTTCTTTGCAGTGGGATCCAGCAAAGTTTATTAAGGAGAAGATAAAGGAGCAGCTTGACCGTAGGTGAAGCAGAGATTTGATAACAGCGGCTCTCCTGTCTGGCTGGCAGAGGTATAATGAGATCTGTGCAATTAAATTTAAGTCTAGGCGATTTAGATTCCAAGCAGGCACATCTTAAACAGTGTGAGTGATTTGCCAGTGGAATGATTTAATAAAGATTGTAATAAATTCCCCCTTATTGGACATTTTAAGATCTGAACTGGATGCTTTTCTGAAGGAAATGCTCCAATTCAAACAAGATGAATACATAAAAGTCTTATGGCTCAGTTTATTCAGGAGGTCAGACTGGAAGATTGTAACGACCCATTCTATGCTTCTATTGTGCAAAAAATTGCTCAGTGGTTGGTCTGTGCGCTTTCGTCATGTGAAAGCATTATTTCTTTAGCAGACCCAAAGTATATCAATTTAACAGAGGGCTCTCAAGTCCTCTTTTGTGATTCTAGCTTTTGTACTAAAAGGAAAGGTGGCCCTAACTCTTTTGTTTTTATTACATTGAATTGGTTAATAAGGCTAAGAGCTGATAATACGTTTAAAGTTGCTCATATATCTTGAGCCAGTATGAGGCAATAATGAAAAAGGCAATTACTAGATTCATTTTGCAATTTTAAAAATCCACGTCAGTGGGATTGTTGCACTTTTGACTCGAGGCAATACAAACGTGGCTTCATACACCTGATTTCTGAGTAATGGTAACTGCTAGTCTGTGAGCAACTCCTGTGCAAGTTACCTCCAGATACTGCTAAGTAATAGGGAAAGCATAGCTCGCTGCTGTGGGTTATCTAGCAGAATGCAAATGTACACAGTATTTCACCCTTCATTAATGCATTGCTGCTCCTCTCTGCTTGGTTTCTCTGCTCTATTGGAATATAAAAACTAGATTGCTACTAGAGAAAAGCTATGCTATCGCAGAGTTCAAAAGAAGATGATGTTAAGAGAAACTTCCTCAAAACGGAGAAAACCATGGCAAATTTGGACAAGAGATGGTTATGGTAAATAAATGTTAAAAACAATTTAACTGGAGAAATGTCGTTTAGAACAGGTTAATTAATAGTTAAAAATACACGTAATTTAGTTACTTGAAATATCTTCCATTTGATACTCCGAGCACAGTATAGTGCAATTCTTAAAGATTAGCATTATCCCATGTTGCCTTCAGAACTAATATTTAATCTTAATGACTCTCACTCATTTGCATATTCCTAGACTTTCTGAATTAGACATGTTCCAGCATGCAGGAGACATTGCTGCCAGGCATTTCACAACTAGAGGGAATTCTCTTCATTTCTGCCCCAAGAAAACTGCTTCCTTCCTGCTCACTGTTTTGCAGTTTTAGCACCAGAAGACTGTTGTCTTCTCGGCACCCTTGAATTCCTTCAGATGAAGATTACTTTTTTCTGCAGCTGCTGGAAATACTGCTGTTTTCTGTTTTATTGCAACTAGATGCCCTGTTTCTTTATGCCTGACTGCAGGCTTTGTCCTTGATCGGGTACATTATTTGCCTGCCCCTTTTCTTTTGTAACATTTATTTAGACTTAAACATAAACATCTTGTAAAGAATATAGCAATCATCTCAGATGTGAATATATAACAGTCCAGCTATTCCATGCCTGCTCCTTATGGGGTCATTGGTTTGATTGTCCAGTTTACATAGCTCATTTTGGTACACGCCAAAGCTCGGAGCCTGTACTCCTAAATAAGGAGGCAGACTGCTAACCCTGGGTGCTGACATACCTAGAGCAGATTGTGTGCCTGTACTCTTCACTAACTTTTCATCCAGCATCTCATAGTTTCATTTTCTTGAACTGGGTTGAAAGATCAGTCCCATGGTGTTCAGTGAAGTCAGGTCCAGTCTAACATTGAAACTACCTAGTTCCTCTGGATGTCCTCTACCCATGCTGGAATACCTACCTGCCCCTTAAATTTTCGCTGTCCTAATTAAGCAGCCGAAGCAGTTGCTGTGTATATTGGAATCAGACAAAATATGATATTGGTCTAGTTGTTTCCATTTTATCTGTTATGAAATGCACACGGATTTCTTAGATCATTGTTATACTAGTTGCTTGTAAATCCATGACCTATAGAGGCTACAGAGCGTGAGTGCTTGAAGAGGTATACTTTTCATGAGTTTAGTATAATGCTGCCTGTTTTGATCTAACTGTTCATGTTACCATAAATTCACAGGTTTTCTGAGAACCAAATGCATGCATATGCTCTAGGTTTGCAATATTCACAATTGCTGGCAATGAGAAACTTTTCATTGAATAATTTATTTCTTTTTAGGTAATCTTTAGCTCCTTTTGAAAAGAAATGTTAAATAATTCATGGACTACAGGTTTACTTTTCTCCATACTTTAGAGATTGGCAAATATCTGAGAAGAGAAGAGAGCGTCTGTCTTCCATTACTCTGTTTAAAAGGTTGAGGAACTCCTACTCAGTAGATCAAAGAGGAAGTGAAGATCCTTTAATTTGATCACAAAGAAAACAGAGATTTGCTAGTCTAGTTTTGATAAAACATACATAAAAATTTTTAATGAGAGAAGAATAAAGTTAATCAAAGTCAATTCAGATTCAAAGAAAAATGTGTCTTGGCAGTTTTGAGGTTAATTAACCACTTATGACATAAAAAACAGTGGTGGATTCTCCCTTCTACATTTTAAAATCAAGATTGGATTTTACAAGATATATTCTGGGTCAAACAAGAATAAGTGCAGAGACATCTTCTTGTCCCTTTTTATAGAGCTTGCTTTGCAGCTGGTCTCTGGTAGTTCTTATGAATTAGTTTATTTAGCAGACATAAGCTATGTAAGTTTTAATATGGATCTTTTGAACCTCCTTCAAACCGTGACTCTAGTTTTCATAATGAAAAGCAGCAGGGATCCTAACTTAGATTTCTAGAAATATATTCAGCTTATTTTAATTGCGGTCCATGCGAATTAGTTAATAAATCCAATGGGTAATAATGTTTTTTAATGTTGCACATACATCTTAAGGCAATTATGTGGCAATAAGAAGGAAAAGGCAATTCCTGACCTCTTTTAGCAAGTTTTGTAGTCAATAAAAATGATTGTATGCCTTCTTAGTGAGTTGAGGCAATCTGAAACGTGGATTGAACATCACTAATTTTAGAAAGTAAAATGTCCTGGAATTAGACTGGATCAGCATGTTGAGTCACTGTTTTAATGGCACCAGACTGCAGGATCTGCCACTTGGCCCTTTTCTTAGTAAGTGTGATTGTCATACATGTGGTTTCGTTAGAAATACTTAGTACTTGCTGATTTCATTTAAGCTAGCTCCAAGTGAAAACAAATGCTATCATGAAAAGCACAGCAGTTGGAGGTGAATTTAATAAAAGCTGTTAGACATTAAAACAAACAAAAGAAAACATGGGAAGATGAAAGAGTTCAGTAAAATTTTTCCCAGTAATTTGTTCACACATTGTCAAGGAATGTTGGATTTCATTTATGTTTCTTACAGATTATAATTTTTTCTTAATTGGAGTGGAGATTTAATTTGAGAAATTTGAGGCTTGCTTGTTTTTTCTAGATGGAGCAGGCCAAACAGTGACAATATTTAAGTTCTGCATATTGATCCTTTTCAGAATTCCTATCTCTGATAGAACAAAAATTTGAAGAAAATTGCATGATATTCATTGCAGATTTATACAGTACTGAAAAATTATTTCAATCTGCAATCAGATAATGTCCCGAACTGAAAAGATCAGTTTGAAATCTTTTGTTATGGCTGCTTGTGCTGGAGCTGCAGTTATTCAGATTTTTATTTCTGGCTCACTAAGTGAGGTGGTATGGCCATGTATGCTCTCTCTTTCCCAGGGAACTTTCTGCCATGACCAAACTGGCAGAGGCTTTGCTATGTGAATGTGTCCTGGGTACATACTTTCTTTTGGGGGAGTGGAGCAGCAGTCAATGTTTGACTGAAATTCTTTAAATGGCATTCCCTAGAGAGCTGGGTTTTTTTCCCCTTAGAACATTGCATTTTCCATCAACTAGATTTAAAGATAATCAATGGGAATAACCTTTATTATAGCATTTCTGTAGATTATTCCTGGGTACACCCAGGACATAGAGACAGACTCAGCAATGCGGTTAGTTAACCACAAGCTCAAATAAAAGTGTTAGTCTTGAATGTGTGTTGAAGTTTTTATTTATTACTAGACAGAATCAGTCAAGCGAAACACAGTGTTGATTTACCGGATCAGACAAATACCATAATTTGCCCTGTATTTGTTTTTTAAAAGCTATGCCTAACTTTTGTACAAGAAACCAATAACGAACAACAGGTGACTTGGGTTTTGGGCAGGGCTGGGGGGAAGTCGGGGTGTTCTTCCTGTCCTCTGTCAATTAGTGATAACTCATCTATGCTTTGCATCTTGGTCTCAATATCACTGAAACGAAAGAACTTTGTTCATTACTTTCACTGCAGTTTGAACAATATGTGAGGGATTGTTATCTTTTCTGTTTTCCATCCTGTCTTGTATTACTCTCTATGTTCCTGTGCTCTTGGTAAACGTCTATTCTTTCTGGACGTTATTAAGACCCATTTCAAACAGAGAACTGACTTAGAGAACCTGATCTTCTAATTTGAGCAAACCAGCTTAGATACTAGATGACAGCACCTCCTAATATTTCACATAGTGGTGTATATAATGAATGTAAAGTGTTTATATAAAAGTACTATAATATTGAAAATAGTATTTGCTATCTCATTTCTTATGAACCCTGCTTTTTTTTGCCTGCTATACCCGGTACAAGCTGAGCAGGTACTTTAATCTGTGCACAGTGCTTACCTCATCTTCTGCCTATGCACTTGTGATCAGGGTAGAACTCGACAACATGCAGAAGTAATTAGGAGAATTCCTCCTCACCTACACCTCTTTGCACTTACCATTATTGACTTTCATTTGTCTTCCTGTTGCCCCTCTATTCAGCTGTGCTTAGATTTAGCAGAAATAATTTTTGAGCGATTTTTAAAATTTTGGTATGGTAAATGTTTTGAGCAGATTTCCCTTCTGGCACCAGACACATGATTTCTTACAGTTCTCTTTTTGTTTTGTTTTGTTTTTTTAAAAAAACAAAACCCCTCCAACTTTGATTTTCAATTACATGAAAGCATTGAAAATTAATTTTCAAGTAGATATAAGGGTAACTTATGGAAAATTAACTGTGGAAAGAAAACTTGGAAAAGAATGAAACACCTCATCCTGGTGCATCAAGGAGATGCAGAAATTGGTCTTTAAAAAATGAAGCGGAGTCTCCTAAAGTTACTCTCAATGTATTTTTTGAGTGGACTCTTTTTTCTGAAGAAATCTTTTTTTTAATGTTAGAATGTGACTTGTTTTATGAAGACCAAATTGTTGAATTAATTTTTGTCTCAACTTTTCAGGAAAAAAAGGAGAGTCTAACTCACTAGTGATTAGGGATGTTGACAAGGGAAAAGTAGGAGTCCTGGCTTGTCTCCTAGGCCTATTTATAAATTTCAAAGTGGACATCCAGTAGATAATAATAATTAAAAAAATCCAAGCAGAGCCAGAGGAAATGTATGATGAACCAGCCACTCCTGCTGTGCAGATCTTTTTTGACACCAGGCTGAGCACCACTTCTTGCTCTGCTGAGCAAAAGCAGAAACAGTCTCAGAGTGACTTCCACAATTCTTACAACATCTGCAGAGGTGTCGTCTTAAAATAGTCCTCTACCAGCTGTTAGTCCATCTCTTCTGAGTAACACAACGAACAGCCTTTCCTTCCCTCTGAACAATGGCCTATTCTCTTGCAGAGCAAGAGAGTTTTCTTATAATTTTTTGTTATCCCGTTACACTGGGGTCTCAGAGGCCTTGCGTTAAGGACGTGTGTTCTCCTAAGTGGTTACAGCCGGCAGACTCTGCACCCTCCATGCCAGTTGAAATTTATTTCTCTTTGGCGGTGTTAAAGTGTCCCTGTGCTTTGTCATGTCTTTGATTGCCAATGCATTGCATGTTATGGAAAAATACCATGAAACCACATGCCCTTATTTGTTTAGATTTTCCATTCTTTCCATTTCAAGGTAAGTAGGAATTATGTTTTGAAACGGGTGATTCACAGGCATAATCATTCCAATTTGGCAATGGTATTGAATCATAGTGTCACATCCTTTAAATACAGCACAAAAATTGCTAGTATAAAGAAAATGGCCTTGCTTATATCTCTGAGACTTCCTTGGTCTTATTATAGCTTCTCTGTTCTTAACCTTCTTAGTTCCCTCTTGTAATGGTGCTACATATTCATGTAGCAACAAAGTCAATAAATCAGACCTTCCTATTTAGTCAGGTGTGCAAATATACTTTACTTATCTGAAGAGCAAAGAAAAGAATTATTTATAATATAAATAATTAAAGTGACACAGAGAGGTGGAGAGGCTGACTCATTGCAATTACCAGGAAGAGCATTTCTAAATGGAGGGATATAAATTGAGGGATATAAAGTTTTGTTTTATGGGTCTGTGAGGCCCTCTTGCCCTCCCTGAATGGGCTTTACTTCAGTGGGATTTTTATCAGTGGGTTTCTTATTTTTTAGCTGAGACTTGGCAAAGCCACGTTATTTTTGTTCATTGCTTCAGTGGTTTTAAATTATTTTTGCTACCAGAAAAAATTAAAAGCATCGTCTTTGCACTGGTGGTTATCATCTCATTTTATGTAGATATGGTTTTGAAACTTTTCCAAGGAATCACAAGGCCATGTAAATCTCCAACTTGGTACTCAGGTAAGATCTCATTGCTAATTTGTCAAGCTAAATGGCTGTCACGTTTAGCCCTCTAAACAGTATGAACTGACAAGCAATGTTGTCTGCGTAAGCGTGACTTGGCAGGCTATTTTGTTCACGTTTGTCTTTACCCATACAGATACATTAAGAAATGATTATCGTGAGATTACCGGATTTACTTGGAAGAGCCGAGTTCTCTGTTTGGCTGTCTTTGTGATACTTCTGTGTTTCGCTCCCGCAGCACCCTGGAGGAGCTGCTGCTGCTGCTGCAGGCGGCCCGAGCGTGCAGCACCGAGTGCGCTTGTCCCGCCAGCTCCCCGTCAGCGCCGGCTCCCCCTCTTCAGGGGGCTGTGTGGGGGCTGAGGCGGGACCCTTAATGAGATATATTACCCTCAGGAAATTCTCTTCCAGTTCTTCAGCATAAGGCCGTTGAGAGACATTGCAGAATTTATTGCTGAACTTGAGAAGGCGCAGAGTGTGCTTGCGTGGATGGGGAGGAGCTCTGCAGAATGAAGGCTGGGATAGTCTTTCTTTTTGCTGTGGTGTTTAGTAGCATAGTTAATATTGGGTTGAAGAAAAAGATCTCACTTTACCATCACCTGGATATGGCAGTCTTGAGAAAGAAGAGTGACCTCTGCCATCCAGACCGGTCAGAGTCCAGATCAAAAATCTCAGTATCTTGGTGGAAATGGTGGGACCTGAATGCTTTGAGAATGCTTTGTATAACAGCTGTTTAATAACCCCCAGCCTTAGTGGGTCATTTTCCTTCCCTCTGGAGCTGTGGTCGTTACAACCCACCACTTCAGACCCTGGAAAAAGCTGTCAACAGCCTGCTGTCCTGCCCTGTGACCCCTTGACTGAAAAGTACATTGCTTGCCATGTGCGAGCACAGTTCTGCGACATCCTTCTAGCCCCATTTGGCTCTCATTTACAGTCAATAGACTGATCAGTCAATATCAGATCAGTAACCAACAGAGCTGCTGACTGTTTAGAACAGGAGGAGACATTTTTCTCGGTTTTTTTCCCCCATGCATGCAGTACTGCAATGGCAGAACTACCTCTAATTTTATTCCTGCAAGAGCAGAGCATACCCACAAATTATTGTCTGATGCGCTTCCAAGTTATAATTTTCCCAGTCACATTTTCTTGCTTTATTCTATTCCATTGATTTATTGATAAGATTTTAGAACTGAAAGCAAAGATTCAGATATGGTTACCTTGGGAGCCTCTACTACGAAAGGCAAATGAGCCATTTACCTTCCCAAGAACACCAACTTCTTTCATTGCTTCACCTTGCATGACCGGTGAAAAGATCAGAACTTGGCAGGTGGCATAACTTTCTGAAGGCTTATTTTTTTCACGGTAAATGCTTAATGTAATAGTATTTAATTACTTCTGCTAAGCTTTTTTAAGTGAAACGTAAGATGGATCTCAAAATGACGGATGGACACAGGGTCTAATGTGCTTTTTCAGGAGACAAATGCATTGCTGCTTCATCCTCGCTCACTCTGGCTCCCCTTTCTGCAGCATTTGATCAGCTGGGCTGTTCTCAGCCAGAAGCACTAGATCAACAAATGGCTAATATTGACTCCCTTCCTGCCTCATCGGGCTTTGTCTTTAAAGGCTACAGAGATTTAAACGTTGAAGGTACAAAGCATTGTTCAAGATATGGCTACATTTTACCATTGGAAAAAGAAAGAAAGGAAGTTCAAAATCTCAACTAAAAAGCAGCATGGTTTCTATTCCATCACAGGGCCATTTGGTCTGCCTGAAAAACACCTGTTAAACTTGCCTGATACTTCAGGCCTGTCACTTTTCTGACAAAACAGAGGGGAAGTAGCTTTCAGAAGCAGGCAACAGACAAAACTAATGATGTTACTCCCGTGCACTGAATCATGCTCGGAAGGCAGCTCTTATACATCTCTTTTAAAAACAAGATAATGTGGTTTCTTTTCCAGAACCGTGCTAGAATAAATCACCTTAAGTAACAGCATAGATTTCAACTTTAATTTTTTAAGTCCCCAAATACTCTGATTTTTTGGGATTTTTGTTGTTGTTTTTTTAAATAAATAATTTCTTAATTTAATTTTGAGTTGCCTGCTTTACTTGCTTAAATTCCTATTTATTTAAATGGGTGAAATCACTTTGCAGGTCTGGCTGTTGCTGTTTAACCTTTCTGCTTTCCTTTCTTAATGTGTCTGTCATTGTAAAATGACATCTCTCTTTTCAGAGTGCAGTAAATGTTATTTCATGAAACATTTGAAGGCCTTATAATCTAGTAGTCATGAGGTAAGATGTGGAAAAAATACGTGTAAAACATAATACTGAAGAAATTCTGACAGAAGAACTAGCTATCCTGTGCAGTGCATGAGGTCTGGGAAAAAAATGCAATTGCATAGTTAAAGCTTGTATCATAATACAGAAGCTGCATTAGGCAACCTTAAATCTGGCATTTCTTAACTTTTGAGAGTTTGGCTTTGCAATTTCAGTAATGTTGTTTTTTCTCTGTGTGTAGCTCATCTACTGTTGTCACCTAACAAGGAAGATAATTGTGGTACAACAGATGTTTATCCTGAATGAAGTTCAGGGTTCTTTCCAGAAAATCTAACTGAAGTAAAGCACTAAGTTACAATAACGTCCAGCATAAAATGCTTGTGTCTGTATTGTCCTCTTTCGCACCTATGCTTCGTGTTTGCTGATTTCCTTCCAATGCTCTTGGCTAATTTCTGTCTTGATGTTTCTGTTAACAAACATGTTCTGAAGATTAAATGCAAACTAACATGTCTGAATTCTCAGGTGGATAAATAGCTATGTGTCCATTTTTAAGTTAAGGTTTACGTGAATGCCAGTGGAGAACCTGCATGATATTTGAAACTTTCAGACCTTACCGTTGCCTAATCCAAACAAAACATTTGGGCACTGCCTTGCCCGAGTTGTTTGGTAGCTGTATTAGTAATGTCATACATGGAAGTATGAGAAGGGAAAACGGGCTAGGGCAAGGGACGGGTTTAACCTGTGTCATGCGAGATTGTTTCCAGAGACAAAAAGCTATTCAGCACGTCACTGTGGTTGAGTTGCTCCTGAAAGCAAGTGGCTTCATGAAGACCATATCCCAGAACTTCTGCACAGTTTTATTACTCTGCACTTTTGTAATATGAACTAAGATTTCTCACTTTATTTCTAAAATTACTCATTTGTTTCTGAAATACCATCAGTTAGTGTGTTAAGAAGAATTGTTTAATTTTTCTTCAATAAAATACACCGAGAGAAAGCTTTTCTTAATCTGCCTACAGTTGAAAAACAAAACCGAACCAAAACTCCTAGCCTGCACTGGTAGTCCTATGAGAAAATGACTTTAATGACAGGTTTATAAACTCTGTCTAGCATTCTTGGTCCAGAAAGAACAGTTTCCCTAAGTCTGTTTAGGCTGTTCTTTCTCTAATGCCCCAGGCATTTTTGTCCTGCTATTTTGGAGCCTCCAGACTCCAAAAAAGTTCCAGTTTATCTGTTGCTTTTCCTTAATTATAGACAGCTTTTTATTTTGACTTGGAAGTCTACTTAGTACAACCATGTGATTTGTATTAACCTATTCTTCTTTTCCACTCGCTCACAAACTGTGGAAGAGAAGTCCAGGGACAAGTTAAATTGACTAAAGCGAGTGGGAGCCTTTCCATTGGCTTTAAAGGATGTGGCCTGGACCATTGTAGTTCAAAAAGGTGAAGCTAATTTTGTGCATATGCACTTAAATTTGGCTGCATCCTTTTGAGGAAGAACAATGCCTCTTTTTAGCTGTGTAACTAATTAGGTGTCTACCGCTGTAACCAAATACTGCTAGTAGCCTGTTAAATGAAATGGCTAAGCTGTTGCGTAGTTTTTTTCTTTCTCTCCTCCCATCCCCTGAGGGATAATATCTATAGATTTTTAATATACCTTTGCTGAGTGTTTTTCAAAGAATGTAAGTTGGAGATGTATACTTTGCACTGGAGTAAGGAATGGTGAGGTTTGTGACAACTTTTGGTTCCAGGTATAGATTGGTCTTAGGAAAGGGTCATTTATTTCTAAGGAATATCTTAAAATGAGGAGCTGGAGTATCACTTTTCAAACATCTTTTCAAAGGTGTTCAGTGATCTTTTAATTGTGCTCTTTTGGGAAACTGAGTGTCTGGAGTAGAAGAGCTCAGGTCTAGAACTTGTCTCTCTGTTCTATGACAAATGAGTGTAGATTGTGAAGAATAGGTTGCTATTGCTTCAGTTGTTGAGGAGACCAGCTGCAATGTCCTGTACTAGCTAGAGTTTGCTGACAGTCATGGCTTTATGCCCAAGTAAATTGCATTGTTTGAATCCACTTAGGATGTGACTAAGGGACTTAATACTTAGGCATGGTCATAATTCATAAAGATGGGATAGTTATGTTAGCCCTGCTGAAAGGGGGAATGCAGCTGTTGAGAAAGACAAAAATAAGAGTACAGATGCTGCTGCAGCTGGAAGCAAGGTATAAATTTAATATACAGAACTAATGCATTCAAAGGGAACAGACAGTCTCTTTTCGCAGAATTACTTTTGCAGCCCAGTTTCATTTTGCAGCACATTTCCATCCCCAATTACAAAGGTAGCTCTGGACTTTCATGTTTTTTCAGCCTGAACCCTAAGCTGATTTACAGGCCAGGGACCACATTCTGCTGAGAGATTAAATACCGCTCAGAGTAAATAGTAGCATCATCCCTTAGTTTGCTTTGAGCTGTACTTTCTAACTACATACTCTCTTTCTCCTAACCCCAACCTTAGGCTCATCTGTAGGAAAGGCATAGTGATTCCAGCTCTTCTCCAGCACACAGGAAAAACTGGTGTGTTAAGGTGCACATCTGCTGGTTCTCAAATAAATCTGCTAAACTAGAGCTAAAATATAGCAAGGAGATGACCTATGGTGTAGAAGGATAGAAGGTACCTAGGACAACTACTGTCATATTTCTGTTATTTTAATGCATGTTTCAAAATTATTTTTGAAAGCCAAGAAAAGTCAGAAAGAGATAAAAGATGTGTAAGAGAGCACTAATATTATGAAAGAAGAACTGGTTGTCCTTTAGCATGGGCGTAATAGAGACAGGAAGAAATCTAACAGAGGAAAGCAAAAGTTTGTGTACTTGATTGTCCTTTGTAAAGTGGGAATGGCTGGACACACTCATGGCAGAGGAAAAGGAAAACTTGACTATTTCTCACTCACAACCAAGAATGTAATACAGCCATGGAAAGCAAAAGCCTTTCTTGGAAGTATCATAGGAAGTATTACTGGTGAAAGCAAGGAAATATTCAGGTTGTTGGACATGTCAGTTAACACATAATAATGGTATCTGCTGCTTTTACAATTGTTGCTTAAGAAAGATTCATTCAAACTGGGACTGATTACAGGAAAAGAGAGAATATTTGATGAGTTATACTAAAAGACTTCAGGTTGTTTAGATAGCAAGTGAGGATGAAGTGGGGATATGGCTGCTCTGTTCAAGTGTTTCAGAACAGTTTCAGTTCCAGGATGGGAGAACAGCTGAAACAAAATTTAAAAAATCCATGCAGGAGGAGATGGCTGAAACCTCCTCCTGGGTGCAGGGGTGGGGGGAGGTAGATAATCCACGACGAGATGTTGACCGAGGTTCCAGAGCAGGAATATGGCGACCAACTGTGGAGATAGGGTTTGAATTTATGAATAGGATTATGTTACGTGATTATCTGTTTACAGCAGGTACCACAGAGGCTCTGTCGGTAGGGCTGAAGAAAATTAAAATAATCCAGAAATAAACTTAACTTTTCTATGAGTTAGAAGTAAAATGTGTTTTGATTATGGGAAGAAACCTAATTTTATATGAGCTGTTTCCACCGAGCTTGTTTTTGAGGCATGGAACTAGGTTTCTAGCTCTGCCAATTATATCTTATTTGATAATCAATATGGTGCCTATTTCTCTGCCATGTAGGAATAACAATATGAAATGAAACTAAATTCTTATTTTAAAATGCTCTCACATCTTGAGAAAAGTCTTATAAATACTAGGTATTACAATTATTATTAATCCTGACTTTTAGGGATTTTCTTCTGTCTGGTGTTTTTGCAGCTTATTGGCTGATGTGTATTTTTAGTCCTATTCTGAAATACACCTTATATTTTAACATATTATTGTAAATGTGCTTATTCTGTCTCACATGCACAGTCTCTTGCTCTCTAAAAGCAATGGAAATTTTACTGAGGTCATTAGGTTGTTTTTCTGCTGTTCATATATGCACAAGTTTGATAGACAATATTGTCTAGGCCAAAAACTGTGGGGAGCTTAATGCAAGGAGTTTGGAAGAGTTGGTATGGTGGTTGGATGCCTAGGAAGAAAGTTTTGCTTTGCACAGCATACCAGCTCACAGCTCAGACAGCAGCTCTAACTCTGTTGTATGGAAATCACATCTGTATTGTGGAGGAATCGGGTGGTCTGTAGTCACAACAAAAAGTGCTGTACTATAGATAATGGCAAATCTGTTACTAGAAGGTGAGGAGGCATCGTTATTAAGGCATTAAAACCATAGCAACAAACACACGACGTTTTCAGCAGCGGTGGAGATTAATTCTGTCTTTGTATCATTTGCTATGCTTCTGCTTGCAAAGGTGTTTGAGTACCATATACTTTACAGCTGGGTGAAGCCTGGAAAGACTGGTTTCTGCCACAGCTTCTCCAGCTTACTTCACAAGTAACAGAAAGAAATAGATCCCGAGGATTTCTGTAGCATCTTTGGTTTAAGGGAGAAATGTCACTTCTCTAAGGCTCCATCCTTTCTTCACCTGCTCTCTTGACTGACACTTGCTCATCTTTACAATGACAGCAGAAAATCTGTGTGAACTACAAATACCAAAGTGCAGATTCTTACATTGTGCCATTGAGAAGGCTTTGCTGTTGTGCTTCCTCCCACTGCTTTGTGCCTGAGACTGGAGGAAAAGAGAAGTGGTGTAACGTTTTGAGAATAAAGTGAACTTTGGTGAGACTTTTTCAATAGACAGTCTACTGACTGTCCAGTGTATTTCTGGACACAGTGAAAGCAATGGATGAGGCCAAACAGACTTAAGGAGAATGGATTGTGGAAGGTGACCTGAAGATACTTAAGAGAGCCCAAGTTGTGTTAGATGACTTGTATAAGAGGAGAAGTGGCTTTGTTTTGCAGCTATTTTTACAGAAAAGTGGTCTGGAACTTGACAATTTTATAAAAAACAAAAAAAAGAAGACCTGATTTATGTCAATAAGGCATCAGTGCAAAGCTGCTGTAAAGTGAACATTCATCAGTAAAGTGAAGGAAAAGTCCTATCAATTATATCTGAAAAGATATAGACAATTCTAGTGGATACAGTGCAGTACTGCAAGTGTAACTAGACTGAATTTATTTCAAAAGCTGTCTTGTTTTCTAAATATGATTTTAAAGGTCAATTTGTTAATTTTCCACAAAACCTTCTATTTGCTATAGGAAGGCTCACTCCAAGCACCTTAAGCAGAGATTCCCATATAGTTAGTGAAAATACATTTGTCTTGTGTAATGAAAGATGACAGGTTCCAAGTTGTTTCATGAGATTGTCTGAATATTTTGAAAAGAAATACTTCTGCTCTGGAGGAAGGCACAAACGTCAACAGCACCTGTGGAAGATGACTGAGTTTCCAGACAAAATAATTTTCAGATGAAAACTGAGGCCGTAACTATTATGCATGCAGATAAGGACTAGATTATTCCTAACATGCGCCTTCCTTTGCTCCTCATTTCAAGAGGCAAATGTCATCATTGCTGTTCATATTACAGAAAGGAGGGCAGAAGAATGAGCACAACTGAGAAAGGATGAGTCCTCCAGATCATGAAGAAGTAAAGGAGAGAAAGAGAGAATTGATGAAGAGAAGGTAATGGTCCTTTCAATAGGTAGGGGAAACAAGCTATTTTGCTCAATGGAGAGGTTCTAATCCTATTTTTAGCTGATATAAATCAATATATACAATCAATGTCTTGCACTTCTCCTCTTAGGCCTCAAAAAATTCTTTTTTGAGAGGTACAGGATAACTGAAGCTGTCAAGATTTCATTATTTGCCAAAGACCAAACTGAAGTTAGGGCGTAGTGTCTTGGTTTCCTGGCTATAAGCTGAATGTCCTCTCTAATGAAATTATTCCAATCGGAAAAGATCTCTACAAGACAGACACTAAAAATAGAGTGTCTGAAGATAGTTCCTGAGATAAAGAGAAACTGGATTGTATTCCCTTCATAGGAAAAGGTCAGTAGATGGAAATTAAATATGAAGTCACAGAATTATTTCACACTTTAGCGTCTAAAAGCATTATTTTCCTTTCCACTTAGGTTATGGGTATTTTTTTGCCAGTGCTGTTTTCTATAACTTCTGGCTTACCTGGCAGCCCCTGACAAAAAATTCCCTCAGTTTGAAGCACATGGTTTTCAAAGTGTTATGAATGTGCTAAAAGGTGCATTTGCTTGATTTCTACCTCTATAACAACTTTGTCTATTTGTAATCAAGTCAAAAAACTTATTTATGGAATCAAGAACTAAGTGAAAGAAGGTTTGAAGATTATAATTTTTGCTAATTAATTTAATTTTAACTTGCTCTTTGAATCTTTTCTCCTCTCTAGCTTTCATGCAATAGTATTCTGTTTGTTCCTGTTACGTTAAATCTCTAATGTGTTTTCTCTCAAACTAAATAAAAGATCATTCAAATGAAGCAGAAAATTCAAGATGTGCTCCTGCTGCCTTTTGGGTAAAACTCTGCAGAGGTTTTTGGGTCCCTTCTGCTTGCTTTTTGCTTTGGAGACAAGAACTGTCTGATCTACATCTACCTACAGGTTCCAGTGCACTGCATTTTGTGTCTGCACTCAGCTGAGAGACAAGCCCATCCTGTGCTATCTGAGGTATTCTCTCTTATGACTCTTTTAGTTGTATTTTAGAGTTTTGCCTTTGCATTCAGCAAAAACAAGCTCTGGAGGTTTATTTTGACATTGAATATTCTGATGTTTTTTATTTCATATCCTTACAAACTTCCAAGTTGCTTGTGGTTTTGCGGGCTGTTTTACTTTACAACAATGCTGTTGTGCAGCAACTTTTCATTCTTGCTAGAGCTCCAAGCGTTTCAATTTTTAGCGTAATACATGTGATCTGCCTGATCAATAACTACCTTGTCAATAAAAATATAAACCAACTTTGCAAAGAGTTCTCATAAAGTTCAACTTGGTTAAAATAGTTGGGATGTTAAACCACAGCTTATATGTACTATGATCAAATACTTTTATAATTAGAAAGCCAATTAGGAAAAGGGATTCCACTTAAAAAAAAACAAAGAAAAAAAAAGAAAAGAGAAAAGAAAAAAAGTTTCTTCTTTTAGGCTGCTTAGGTTTGATCTGGGAGCTTATCCAAAAGGAATCATGAAACATCTGGCCAGTTGACTTGAGTGCCCATACTTCTAAAATCTGAAACATCCATCCTAGCCTAAGATGTCAAAACAATGGAGGAGTACTGGCATTGCTTTGTGGCTGTTTTACCATGATCTCATGGTGCGATAATTCTCCCTTCTCGTATTGGGAAAGGCCCCGTTGTGATGACTGAGAGCGGAATACTATGAGTGCGAGGGTGGAAACAGTCTGGGGAGGTCCTTGTATGGAGTTGATAGAGCTCTACCATGACAGTAATGTCACGATCATGTGGGTCATGTAATTAAAACACTAACAGAGCCAGCTGGGGCGGGGGGGGGGAGGGGTGTGGGTGGTCTTTCCAGTGCTAAGCACAATTGCTGCCCTGTTTTACATAGGAAAATAATTTATTTGCAAGATGAAAATTAGCAGCAATTAATGGATTGCTCAGTAAATAGCCTGGAGGATCCTGGATGAGTCATGGTTGTCCAGCAGCATAACTACAATACACAAAACTTCTCTACCATTCACAGCTCTTCCACTATCCACATTTTTTTTTTTTTACTTCAAGAGTAATGTGAAAAATTCTTATAAACTAGTTATTTACTCTGTTTCCTACATACTCCTCCTGTGGAAGCGATCAAGTGAGTACAGTGTGTCCTTGCTTCTCCAGTAAGATCGCTTTACAGATCTGGTAACTGTTTTTTTTCATGACATAAGTTTTGATATGTACCATTCTCCCCCTTTTCCTCATCCTTACATAGTCTTCAGAATTAAATCTGGTTTGTCAGTGCTGTCTCCTAGGACATTCAGTATTTAGCTGACTCTTAGGTAGGTCTGTGACTAGCTCATGGTAGTAAATCAATGAAGCAGTACTGAGATTTCCAAAATGATGATGGTGATGTTGAGAGTCCTGCTTTATTCCTGCTTTTGCAGTAGTTGATGCAGTAGATGTCAACAGAATTAGTGAGTAAGGCAATAATAAACATGACTGGAAGTATTTTTATGAAGAGTACATTCCCAGACTGCATTAAATGACAACAGTATTCCTGATTGGAATTGGAGTCATGTTATATGTAGTTATTGATAATTTTTTCAAAAAACCCCCAAACACAAAAAAAAACCAAAACCCCCTCTGAATAAGAGTGTGAAGCCTCTTGCTGGGATCCTTAAGATCCTGGCGTTGTCCTGGAGGTTGAATAGGTTTAGGGTTTTACAGGAGCAGGCTGCTTGTTAAGATTGTTACATTTTATACTTTGAAATTATGGTTTGCTGAACTGACTTATCTGTACTTGCATTTTTATTTTAAAAGATGACCCTGTATGCATTTACATTGTCTTTTCATAGTATTAGCAACAAAATAGACACTGGGCAACATTAATGAGAAGAGCTGATGAAAGCTTAGGTGTGAGGTTGGACCTGCTGATTCCATTGCAGCATGTGAAGTTGTAAGAGAACATTTCTAAGTAGGAGGATTTGGCTGCATCTAGACAAGATGGCCAATGACCTTTGCCAGATTTATAATCTTACGTTGGTAATATGAAACATAATATATGGCATAGAAAAAGCTATTTTGGCAAATGAACTTTTTTTGATTTAACTGCTTCAGGAAGGGAGACACAGTGAATCATTTAATTGTTGCACAAAACCAGCCATCATGTAACCTATAGAGAAACTGGCTTTACTGCAGTCTGTTGGTCAAAATGAGCAGCTTACTTAAAAAATTACCACATTACTTCGAGTAATATTATTTTATTATCCACTTTTATTAATTATTATTTTATTATCCATTATTTTATGATGGTGGTGGTCATAGTAGAAATCAGGAACATGGCACAGTAGAATGGTTGTATTGAAGGTTTGAGGGAGACAAATTTGCAACTAGAGTTGCTTTGTTTTGTCCTCTATTTCCTCTTAGAAAATGTAATTTGAAAAAACTATGTGAAACTTTCTTCTAACCTGCCCCTTTTATGTCAGTGAGAGGTGTTATTAATTACAAGTACTGCAGATCAATTTTTTAAAAGCCATAGGCAATCACAGCATGTTTTATTTCTGTTCCATGATTTTAGAATCACGTAAGTTTTCTTAGCCTTGCAGAAATATTAACTGTTTTTCATACAACATTCATACATGCATTCATACATACATGCATTAATAAGTTGAATGAAATGTAGGAATTTCCTGGCTAGAACTGAACACTGGACACTTAAACTGGCATGATGAATGCTTGCATATAATTTCTGTGCTGTGGTGTGCTGCATTCCTGAGGAATAAGTTGAGCTCTGACTAAAAGGAGAGATAAATGGTCTCAGCAAAAGGATGGAAAGTGGTTACTCAATGCAAACAAAATACAAAGATGAAGTGGTAGAAGAGAGGGTCTGAGACTGTCAAAAGTATTTTCTTTCACTGAATTATATACCATGCACTAGAGAGGAGAAGGAGGTTTCTTCAGAATATAGGCAGCCTGTCATGTTTGGTAAGTTTTCAATCACAAACTAATTACAAGGAAGAAATTCTAGACATCATCTGTTTATGGTTTACCTCAAACTGTTTCTTCCTTTCGAGTAATTTTTCTCTTTTTAACAAGAAAGTGTAATTTCATTTATGCAAAGAGTGACTCTGTGTCGTGGTTTAACCCCAGCCAGCAACTCAGCCCCACGCAGCCGCTCGCTCACTCTCCCTCCAGTGGGGTGGGGGAGAGAATCGGAAGAGTAAAAGTGAGAAAACTCACGGGTTGAGATAAAGACAGTTTAACAGGCAAAGCAAAAGCCACTCATCCAAGCAAAGCAAAGCAAGGAATTCATTCACTCCTTCCCATGGCAGGCAGGTGTTCAGCCATCTCCAGGAAAGCAGGGCTCCATCATGCGTCACGGTGACTTGGGAGGACGAACGCCATCACTCTGAATGTCCCCCCCTTCCTTCTTCTTCCCCAGCTTTACATGCTGAGCATGACGCCATATGGTGCGGAATGTCCCTTTGCTCAGTTGGGCTCAGCTGTCCCGGCCGTGTCCCCTCCCAGCTCCTTGTGCACCCCCAGCCTGCTCGCTGGTGGGGTGGGGTGAGGGGCAGAAAAGGCCTTGACTCTGTGTAAGCGCTGCTCAGCGATAACAAAAACATCCCAGTGTTATCAACCCTGTTTCCAGCACAAATTCAAAACATAGCCCCATCCTAGCTACTATGAAGAAAATTAACTCTACCCCAGCCAAAACCAGCACAGTCTGCAAATGATTCTGTATTTCTTGCTCTTATTTGCATAAGAGTATAAACAGTGCCATTGACTTTAAAACAACAGTCATGTCAAATTAAGTACAGCTTTTTTAGAATGAGACCCAGTTACCAATTTTTATTATGGTTCTAATCTGTACCACCGAACACAAGTAGTTTGCACAGAATCTGTGCTAATGGGTAAACAGGAGTTATACCTAAAATACAGGACAATTCTAGAATGGTTTTAAGAAGAAATTCTTACCCTTTTTATTTAAATCAGCAGGGTAATGGTATATGTCAACACATGTATTTGATTTGGGTACATTTTCCGTTCTGGACCACCGCATATTCTTTCTTAAGAGCCAAGAGTAAGTGATCTCATTGTATGGTTTTCCAAATGGTGCTAATTAAGGGCTTTTCCTGCCAGGTGCTCAGCATGCTCTGCTCCTATTGCTTTCAGTTGTGGTTGAGGACATGCTGCATTCTCTGGGATACAACCCTATTGTTTATGAGTGTAAGTTACCATTGCCAAAAAGAATATGACGTTAGAAAATAAACAGCACTGAGGTTTACTTTGAGGATCCCCTGAATTAGCTAAGTTTTTTTCTTTTTTCTTGGGAATATCAAAGTCTACATCTGGAAAATATCAGTGTGGCACATAAGTACTGTCTGACCACTAATTTCACAGAACAGTCTTTATATACAACTTGTGGGAAATCAGTTTTATGTTAAAGGAATAAGGATCTAAAGTCTCCTACTGACTTAAGAGCTCTCTGGAGCAGTAACTAACTCTGCTTTCCTTCCTGTAACACGACCCAACCTCTGTTTCAAAACTCAGTGTTGTGGCCAATTAATTATCGTGTAGTTTCCTGATAAAGCCTCAAATAGGCTAATCCTTGGCTATAATACCGTGCATGGTTATTACTGACAGCTTCCTTTGTTCCTGAAAGCAACAGTATGTGCCTTTTACTTTCTTTTAAGAAAAAACAGATTGGAAATATGAAATGTAGTAGGTTGTTGATTTTTTCATTAAATTGTGTATGTGAGGCATCTGGGAATGAAGAAAGGGGCATGTTTTCAGCTTTAAATTTTTCAGTAAGATAACGACTCGCAGATAGTGTAATCACAAGGGAAAAATCTTTCCTCTTATCCCCTGGGGACCTAGTCTGCATCCAGAGAACCAAGTCCCTTGTAGGACAGAGATGGGTAAGAGAGAGGAGAGATAAAGGCTTTCTGGAATTCACGCTCAGGTGTGCCAGAGTCCAGCGCTTAGGAAATGTCCTCCCTGCGGCTGTGGGTTAGCCAGCAGGAGCTGCAGAAGGGATCAGCAGAGTTAAGGGCTATGGTAAAGTCAGTGCTGCACCTTCATGGGTGGATTATGCCTTTCATTCTCCAGCATCCCTGTAGGGAAGAGACAGTCTATCTGTTTAGTGAACACTGGAAGATAGATAGAGCTCTTCTATTTCTCTAGTCATGGAAAAATAATATTTTTCCTTGAAAAAAAATACAGGAGAAAAGCAGGTACTCTGCTACCTCTGGTTTCCTATATATTGTTGTTGGGTTTTACATTTAGGATTCTGTTTTGGCATTTCCAAATCACGAGAGGAGGTACCTATTTCAAAGGCAGCCTGTGACAGCTGGCAAAAGCTAACTAGTGCTGACATACCGCTGATAAGAAAGGGAAACTTTTTTTTTTAAATAGAGGGTTTGGTTGGTTTTTTTGGTTGGTTGGTTGGTTTTTTCGGTGTGTCTCTCTTTAAACGGGAAAGAGCGTTTGCATTTCAGAGGGAGAAGAAAGCAAGAACTTGTTCACCCCTTCGTGAGTGGTTAATGCTGCAAAGCTGCTCTGCAAAACATGTATTCGGATTTCCATCTGGTTTTGTAAGTGCCAGCCCTCTGTGGTTCAATAGTTTGAATTTCTTTGGAGTGATGCTGTTAAACATGGTGGGGTGCTTTTTTCCTCAGATAATACAGAAAGAACAGTACATCACTTAAAAGATTTCTCTTCTGGTGTCCACATGAAACTGCATCTACCTAATCAGCTGATTTTGAACAGAGCATCTACAAATCTAAAAAGCATCTACTAATCCTTCAGGACTTTAGCCTTTTTTTTAGGATTTATCTTTTATCCTTTTGCCATGAACTGTTATTAAGCCAAAGCTCACAAATTAAATGGTCCTGAGATGAAATTAAATGCTTTGAAGAATGGTCTTGCAGGAAGTGATGTTTCCTGTGGCGTAAATGACAGCCTTGCTTTATTTTGTACAGTCCAGTTGCTATAGCAGAAGGATATTAGGAAGTGCAGGACTGCTTGAGATCCTGGTGTTTTGGCTCAGATGTAGAACAGCAAAATCCTTGGACAACAGAGTTAATTAAAGAGCTGATGATGCTTCTGAAAAATAACGGTGCCAATCCTTCATCTCCACTGGTTAAGGGCAGACATCTGTACAATTACTGAAGAGAAATTAATACTCTGTATTCAAAATGCAAGCTATACTTGCAAAAACATGTCTATGTGCTTATCTTTTACTTTAGCACAGTGAATGTTAGCTACATTATACCTACCCTACAGGAATGTGCAAATTCAGATGCTCATAAATAGCAGATCTACGTTATTTTCTTGCAACTTGATTGGGGATTTTGCTAAGAAAGTTTTTCCATGGCTTTTGGTGTTTCAAATTCAAAGCTTCTTCACTCATTAACCTGTGGAGACGTGATTGGTGCTGTAAAAAAGGTAATTGAATTTCTAGCCTTGTTTAACCCAGGCTAGAGTGACAGTGCTCTGCAGTTCAGTGTAGGCTGGTCTGAGCCTCGGATACTGCAGTCCTCATTAATAAATCCTTGTTAGACCATCCCAATGGGGAGAAAAAAATGGTTTATTTGTTGTAATGATAGCTGAAGATGATCTTCTTATGTCTTCTTATACTGTGCTCCTCTAAGGAGGTTTGTCCCATTGCTCCAAGTCATTCCCATTTTGTACAGTTAAAAATGTGTTATCCAAAGAATTGATCCAACTTCTTAGATATCAAGCTGTGATTAGGTGAGCACAATAATGGCTTTGTGAACGTCCTAATAAAATATGAAAAGTAAGTTCACGTTAAATGCTCAGACCAAAACATAACTGTGTATTAAAAATGACAGTGGCCCTGCTGCAGAATTCTCACAAAGCACAGGGACAATTTGCAATGACAGATGTATAAGATGAGACATAATAAATTTCTAACAAGTAAGTATAAAATCAGTTCAGCTGAGCTAATAAAGACAGCAGTAAATAGACAACATCATAAAATTCAAAGTTTAACAATCAGGAAAGTTAAAGAATATTTGTAGTGGCTCTCTCACTGCATTACCAGAATAGGTGTTAAATACCATTTTCATGTCACAGAGTGGTAAGCTTCATGCAACAAAGGAGTTACAGCAGAGGTGGCTGGTCTCTGTCAGTACCTCTGAGCAAGGTAAATTATTAAAATTACCGTGATGAGAATTGTTCCATTTAATTATTTTTTTTTTTCAGATCTTAGCAAAAATTAGTAAAACCTGCTCCCCCCTGAACTGGATTTTACTGCATTGCTTCTTTAACCTTGAGGTCTGCTTTGCAAAGAAAATATATTGCTGAATGAAGGTAGACAAGTTATTCTTGAGATGTAGCTTTTTCAGAACAACCTCTGCATTTAAAAAATTATGTGAAATTCATAATTAAAATACATTTCTGGACTTACACTCTGCTTGAAGCCAGCATGGAGAACTTGAAGGAGCAAGCAGGCGTTTCTATTGGCTATGACTTCAGCGATGTTGCAACATTTCTGCTGTAAAACCCAGATGGTATCTTAGGTGATAAATACATCCGAGCGGTAAGGAAAGTCTGGGGAAGAGCAGCTTAGCCAAAATGTTGACTAATTAAATGGGGCAACCCTGACTTCCTGGAACGAGGTATAGTGATGCATTTTCTTAGCCATCATGTTGTAATCTGAGCAGCTCCGAACTGCTGGAGCTTGATCTTGCCCAAGAGCTATCGTGAGAAGGAGGGCGCTGCTGTGGTCCAGCGCCTGAGAGAGCCTGGGTTTCGCTCCAGGAAGCTGTAACTGGCCCATGTTACAAGTAGTGTGTATGTTTGCACATGAAAACTTTAAGGTTCAGTAAAGCATTTCTGGAAAGTTTTCCCCTAGGGCCTTTCAGTTTAAAATAGTGGTTTATGATCATGATTCCACTTTCTTTGAGATGAACGATAGTATTCCTGGTAATTTCATGGCCTATTGGAAACCAGTCCCAAGTTGGTATGCATGTTGTCCTGCTGCAGTACAGCTTATATCTACACTCTGCTGAAAGAAAATGTATAAAACCAGTGTTTTTATAAAGCACTGTTTAGGATGCAGAAATACAATGATGTGTCAAACACCTAATATCTTCACACCTCTGGACAAGGCTCCTGTGCTATCTGGGTCTGCAGTGTACTGATTTGGAGGGAAGACTGCACAAATGTGCTCAGTGTTTTCATGCTGCCAAATGAGGATGGCTGGCTTTTGTCTGGGAGAAGCTTGACTGAACATTCCTACTGAGCCAGCGGGTGCTGGGCACTATAATGTATATTTTATGATCTGTTAGGGAATACAGATGAGTCCCCACAGAGGTTTGTCTTCCTAACATGGGACTGAGGTGGAATCTAGGTGCCTACTTCAGAACCCTGCAGATGTTTATATCTGCATCTTTTAGTTTCCTCCTTTCCCAGGTTTGTTGATCAGACAGCAGGCATTGGCCACTCGGTACTAGATCCATTTCTGATGACCATCATTTCTGGAACCAATTTTTTTGACTAGCCACAGATAAAGTAGCACTGTTTCTCCTCCAGGATATGAAACTCAATAGATAACATGTGGAGTAACTTCAGGGCATGGTTCCAAGGGACTTTGGCTGCATCAAGTGCAGGACATTACTGATGTGTCCTGGAATTTGATTTAAGGCAGCTTCTGGGAGAACTTACCAAAGCTGATGTCTGACAGAAAACTGAGTCTGTGTAAAAGGAGTATGCACCTCTTGTGCTGTTATCCTCAGACCAGCAGTCACCTCTGCCTTCACCTGCTGCACCTCCTGTTCCTCTTGTCCTCCTCAGTGTGCGACAGTCTCTGCTTTCTCAACACAATTTATTCCTTCACGGTCTCTGCCTGCGCAGAGCCCTGACACAGCCCTCCTGATCGTGCCTTGCCCTCAGCGACAGTGTTGGAGGAGAGATAGGGGCATTCTGAAAGGAGATGGATCCATCTGCATCTCCTTATTCTGCTTTCCAAAGGTCTGAGTCTTCGAGCTCTTAATACCATCAGTTCCTAGGAATTCTTTTCCTTTGAATGGATTTTATTATCCAGCCCATGTGTGGGGAGGATTTCTGGAGGCTCTTTCCTGGAACTCCTCCTGGCTACACAAGAAGCCAGTTTCACAGTTTGCTGGTTGTTTTGGATCCACTCTGATGGGCCTAATTCTTTCCATGATTGTGGAAGGAGCTTTGACAGATAATGTGGGGGACAGTGTCCCAAAGTCTTGTTCTATGCATTACGAACTTAATTCTCGTGATTACTTTTGGCTGTGTCTTAAAATGAATAATTACTTGATGCTTTGACGAAGAAAGGCCAATGAAAGCACATATTACTATGGTTAGACCTGGTTTGGTCCCCCCATCAGCTGTGTTTATTTATTTCCTGGGCTTGGGTGGGCACCGTTTTGTCGCCTCTGCCCCTGTGTTGAGGGATGTTCTGCGCACACATCAAGCCATCCATCCCCTGCCTTCCTACATCTCTGTAGCCACAGAAAGACAGCGTGGGTATCACAGGTGCTGAGTGTGAAATGGTGAGAGCCCCACAATGCTGGGATGGGCAGCAAGACGTCAGAGGTACAATGCTATCAGTGAGACGCTATCAGTGAGAGTATTAGTCGTTAGTTTTTATTTATGAAATAATTGGGAAGTGGGAAACATGAATCTTGGCTAAATGGTTGAGTAAGGAAAAAAGTTAGCCCATGGTTAATACAAATGAAGCAGAAGCTTTATTACTAGCATTATTTAAAATATTATCAGACCCCAGTTTTTGGAACTTAATAAACTCTGTGAAGGAGATTTAATGATACAGTCATTACTGCAATGATTAATTGCATATTTCTGGCTGGATCAGGCCTGCAGCTGTGGCCTGTGTATTCTGGAAGTTTGAATTCAACTCCATTGAGGGGAAACACTCTTCTGAAACATGTATTTTCTTTTCAACAACAAAGCTGTTATGGGAGGAAATGCATGTTGCCTATTTTTCTACTGTATTCTACTTTTACTGCTATACTGTTGTTTACTATAAGCTCTTCAGCCTGCAGCTATGTTATCAGTATTAAAAAATGTACTGAATTTTACCTGCTTTCTCCTTAGCTTGTCCCTCACTCTCCCTATCCCTTCATCTCCAATAAATCTCCATCTGGTATTGCAAATAGACAGGAGGAGGGGAATTATGCTGAAACAACTCCATTTCCTACAAATGTAATTGCACTTTTCAGTTCTGAGAAAGATCTTTCTTCTAAGAAAAGGTCATTTGATCTTGAAAAAGCTCAGAGATGATTAGTGGTGCCTTTGTTCATCAAGGCTTTCCATTTCAGTAAAATAATTGATTTAATATAATGTAATGGATTTATTTTATAATTGATTTTTCACTGGTGTGTATAAAAACAAACATTTGAAGATGGAGCTACTCCAGGAAACTTTGAATTCATGTTGCGAAGGGTGGCACGTGTCAGTAACAGGGCTTCAGTTGTGCTTTCTAGCTCGAGGTCTTACATATCATTACTCTGATTCATTGTGATACAGAGGCTAGGAGAGCTGCAAATGTCTTGCTAAAGTCACAGGTGATACCAGCAGGGGACATAGATATTTCAGAGATCTGGACTAGCTTTTAGGCTTCCTCCTAGAAAAGTTTGTGGGTCAGCTTCCCAGCTCCTCTACCCTCAGCCTTGGGGTTCAGCTGGGTGGGATTCAAGGCTTTTTAGTCCAGCTGGGCTGTGTGAACTGGATCAGTTACAATGGGAAAATTGTTGTTAAGGAGTGAGAAAGTACTTGAGATAAAGCCACACAAAGAAAAGTAAAAATTTGTAAGTGTAATTTTGGAGATATCATAGATAGCAGGTCAAGGATTCAAGAGGAAAAGATGTGACATGAAAATGCAATAAAATTTATTTTTAAGAAGAAAGGAAGAATTCTCTGCTTTCTTCCTAAAAAGGAAGAAAGCAGAGAATGAGAACAATGATTCTGCAACCCAGAGGACCAGCCTGTCCTAAGGAAAGTCAGTGTCCTGTCCTTCCCCACCTGGCAGTGTTTGCTGACCAGGCAGTGATCCTAGTATGTGCCTTATCTTGGACAGTGAACATATTAATACCTATTAATACTTAGCTTTGTATCTAGTTAGCGCTAGCTATGGATGCAGTAGCTTAGTCAATATGTGGTTTGCTTTGTACCATTACAGTGTAGAATGACTTTTTGCAAGAATGATATGCAAAGCTTAAAATTTGTGCAAGTGACCCGGAGAAGCAGGATTGCTGCAGCAATAGCTGAGAGAGGAACAGATGATCAGCCTAAGCTATCTAATTTCACTGGCTGTACTGAAGAAGGGTGCTTTGTGTGAACACTCCTTGTCTGGCAGATCTTCAGTGGGGATGCTGAACTCCAAGAGAAGGAGATTAATGGCTGAAGAAGGGGTAGGGTGGTATCTTGAAGCAGTTGCTGGTTTTGCTGTTCTCAACATCATCACTGTCTTACAAGTCTGTAATTGTCCCCCTAAACAATTTTACTAGACTAATGTATTCAGTTATTATTCATACATCTTAATTTGGGCTAAGTTTGTGTATACTATCTGATTCTATAATAGTTTAGTTTTTGAATGTGCTAAACTAAAGTGGACAAGGACTGGAAAAGGTTCATCTGAACTAAATGTTTATCTGCAGACTTGCATTGGAAAAATAGAATGTATAAATTATAACTGCTGTAGTTACAGTATTTTGGTGCAAGTTTGTAAAGGGGAACTACAAAAAGCAATTGCTTAGAAGCATCTGCCACGGTCTAAAATGACCAGATGAAGATCACCACACTTATTAACTGGACCTCAGCAAGGGGATTGTGTGAAAGCTTCTCACCTGTTGGTGTGCAAATTTAGTTGGCTTTGCTTAAGCTTCCCTTCATCAGCCTTTAAATTTCAGCTGAAGGTTGTTTAAGCTGTGGTGTCTTTGCAAGGAGGCAGATAAGAAATGCTCACCCAGCCTGCTATTGCAGGTCAGGAGGTGCTAGGTGGGAGACTAGCTTGGGCCAATATCCTCAATTGTTTTAGCTAGCTCCATAGACAGATACTTGACTGGGGGTTTTTTTGTTTGTTTGTTTGTTTTTTAAGCATTGACTACAGAAGTGTGTTTTAATTGTAGCTATACTTGTGTAACGTATGTGTCTATACAAAGCTATCGGATATTTAATTTTTTAAAATTGGTACAAATACCTTTTATTCATTTATGGACTTACGTACTGTGTGTATTGTTTCACAACTGTTTGTGATTAAAATATCTCCACGTGAGATGTATCCATTTAATGTAATGGATTGATGAAAGATTTGTTCATGGTAAGTAATGAGAATGAGACTATGAATTTTACAGCTCAAATATTGGGTGATTATAATGGAGTTCAAATGTAATTTTGAATGTTCATAACTAGCCCAAGAACATGCCATTTGTCTCAGCTGGAGCAGATGGTTTGGACAGGTCACCATTTAAAAACTGAATTCACAAAGCATTTATTAAGTCCTTGAAGAATTCAGTAATTCTTTCCACTGATACTCCTGAAATGTCCCAGGAGAAAAATTCTGCCTCCATCAAACTGCAGCTCCATGGAAAAATTAAAAGAGAAAAAATGACTTGCTAGTAACATGGTCTAATAGATAAACATTTTTGTTTTTATATTGTAGCCATTTCAGTAAAGTAAGAATTGCTTCTTTTTAAAAAGCATGGGAATGGAAAAGAAGTGAAAGTAAATTCTCAGCTGTAGCAGTGAGGCTTTATGAAGCAGATTTAGAATGTCAAGCCCATGCTCTCAAAAATCAGATCGTTGCCTCATAAAATGATAGTGGGAATTATCATCTCTTATTTCAAAAAAGCAAGCCATTATCTAGATTGTTCCTTTTCACCTTGTTAAAGCTCATTTTTCACTAAGTGCTAAAACAATTTTTATAGCTACCCAGCGGTTCTCTAAATCCCTAATCCTGCAAATATTTTGTACATGTTTAACCTCAGGCATATAAGGAACTAATTTTAATAGCTTGAAGATAAGTGAGTTTTTAAACACTTTTACAGTTTTTTTCCATGGGGATTTTAATGGAAAAGTAGGAAAGACTTCAATAAAAAAATGACTTATTGAAGCAGATGAACAATCATGGTTTCATCACACTGAGATCCTGTAAGAGTCAAGTGCTGCGCATCGGACAGTTCATTCAAGGTATGCCTTGAAGACTTAGGGATGACTTTGAAATCTTTTTATTCTCTTTGGCATTGGCTGTTCTTGAAACTTTCACTTCATGTACCTTACTAAAGTACTGGTGTGCCTTACTCATCTCTTTATATTTATGATGCCTTACAGAGGTTAGTTACACGAGATAATTGTGCCATGTGTAAAATAAAAGTTGGAGCGTGTTTTGACGTTAGGCTATGACTAGCAGCAAGTTAGAGGTGGATTCTCTGAATTACATATCCTAACCACCTTGCTTTACTCTTGCAGGATTTTCTCTTCTGCTTTTTCTTTAATATACGCATAAACGTAAATCCCCTATTTTCATATCTGTATGTGTTGAATTTACAGGGTCCCCTTTAATTGCTTGAATTTATTATTGTTTGCAGTTATTTAGCTTTGGATTTACTGAGGTTTGTGGCGATGGTTCAATCTTGGGGAAGACATATGGAGAGGTCAGCAAGATACCAGAGAATTACATTTTTCTGTGTTAGGTTTCCTGGGTATTCAATAGAAAATTAGTGCCAGGCATCTAGATTTCATTTTGCTGCTTTGTGTCAAGAATAGGAATTTGGAACAAAACTATTAACAACAAATTATTGTGCTGGCCTGTCCTTTTGCAGTCTTAAGACCCTAGTGATTCTCTTGAAAGTCAAGCCATAAAGGAAAAAGAGAGACAACATGCAGGGCACTTGTCTGTCTGTATTAAAGTGGGAATTCTACCATGACTATTGTTGGAGTGAGTGGATAAAGAGCAATGTAAATAACTGCACTCTTTAGGACAGAATCGAAATAACTGTGTTAGTCATCACTGGAGTTGCCTGTGAATCAAGAAAATAAAAGGAGGGAGGAGAGTGCCCCTTTCTGTAGACTCCCTTAGCCATGTATGGCAAACAGTTTGCTTTTTATAGTCTGTACAGCTTAAAAACTTGAAATTTCCAGCATGGAGACTGAAAGAAGCACAGCTGGTTAGTCTGGGGATGAGATGAGATCTCCTGCTGCAGGCCTAGCTGGGGGAGCGGCTTAAAGTAGGGCTGAATATGTAACTGCCTATAGTTAATTCTCTGCTTCTGGCACAGCTTGATAACAGTCACCTTCCTCAAAAGATGGATGGAAACCTTTGCTTTGCCTCCCCCTAGTAATGATGAGATGGGTTATCTGAGGCTACCGAGCCACGGGGCTGACTTGGGTGTAGAGCTGGAGAAGCGTCCCAGCACCAGCTGCCTGCTGTCCCTGCACTCACCATCCAGCAGCCTGGATTCCACAGAAATACTCAATTTACTTTCACAACCCTTTTTCAGGGCTAAATTTATTTTAGAGCTCTGCTTCAAGGGAATGCCCTCACTTTACCTTAACAACACTTGAATTCAGATGTGAGTCCTTATTTTAAAATACTATTTAGACTGAGGAAGAAGAGGTTTTTGAGGCCTGTTTTTATTCTTCCATCTTCGCTTAATTAGTCATTATGGCCTTCATTTTGCTAAGTCCTTATGCAAACTGTGTAAAGAGGTAAAAAAAAAAAGTAATTTGAGCTTTCAAAACAATTCTGTGTAAGGATTTTGTTGGTACCTTGAAAAAAGCAAATAATTTCTTCTTGCTTTCTCAAAGAGCTTTTCAAAAATATGTACTTGGTTTGTTCCAGTACTTCAAGTTTTTCCCTAAAGTTTCCACTGATTTAAGTGGCAATTTTGCTTGAGAAGAGAATATAGTTGCAATTCTTTATTTCGTTACTTTTAGTGATTATAGTGGTTTGAAATCTTGTTCTTTTTTGCAGTTCCTGTGAAATTCATTGGTTGCTACCTTCTGTAACTTGTTCAGAGACTCTTGTTCATTGCTTGCATAGGTTTTATGACCACACTGTTATTTTTATTCTTTGAGAGAGGTACTATTTTAATCTATCTTTACGGCTGTCTAGACTTCCAATCTGTGGTAATAAATATATTCTGTCAATATTCTGTGTACAGTCTGATATTTCACTTTAACCTGCTTCTGACTTAATTTAAGGCTATTATTATTACATCTTGCAACATAAACCAGCTATATAGGTGAAGTTCTCAACTGATGAAAGCGAGCATAACTTCTGAGGCTTTCTTAATTACAGTCTTTGTTTGAAAATATCCTGCATGAAAAGATTGCGCAGGATTGCAACAAAGTGCTGTTCTGTAATGCCAGCTACTTAAAAACAGCATGCAAGTGCTATTTATTTGAATTACTTGCCTCTTCTGAGTATGTATAGTGCATCCTGCTACTGCTGATACTGAAAAGGTACTTCAGGACAGTGCCAAGCAGCTAGTAAAAAAAATAAGAAGTCTAGATTTAGTTCTTTCTCTTGACTAAAGGGAATTGAACCAACAGCTTCACAGGAAAAAGTTCTAAGAAAGTTGGTTTTTCTATAAAGATGAGCTACTTTTTGGAAAAAAAATTGAGATTAATGTAGCAAGGAAGCATAAATTATAGTTTAGTGGTTAAGGTACCACCTGGTAGTGGGAGACATGGGCACAGGTCACTGCTCCTAAAATTTTCTCTATTTCCTTCAATTTAGAAGTTTCTCTCTGAAACGCTCCACTGTTAATAAACCCATGTCACCATTTAACCTTCCAGCCCTGTCAGGAATTTCCCAGATTCTTTGAATTGTCACAGTTTTGTATGATTCACAGTTATTTACAGTTTGGGGTTGAATGTTATGAATAGTTTTCTTCAGAGTGTGTGTGGGAAGAAACCCTAGCTAAGATGTGTCAAAATGTTTCAGTATTTATTGATTTTGAAATGACATACTATCTGAAAAACTGCAAAGCTTAATACTGGCTTAAACGCAAGAAAAAGAAACACTTTGGACAGAATTAAATGTTTTGATTAACCTCAGAATAATTTGTTTTTATAATCAGACTGATTATGAAAAATAGCTTTTTTCTCTTGCTTTAGCCAGTGAACCAAAAAACCCAGTTATTTTCATAATTTTTTTTTACAGTAATGCTAAATTTGAAACCTTGATAATTCTCTATTAGATAGTGTAAATTTACACACTCCGTTTGGTAGTCCCTTGCTGCTAAATAATTAATAATTAGTTTTGTTAAATGTCCATTGCTATGCATTTCTGTTTAAAAGTCATGGCTTCTGCTAAATGTATTTCCCTCTGCTGCTATAGAGGAAGGCAGTCCTATACAGTTATTTTTCCTAGCAAAATTTCTACAATAATACTACATGTTAAAATAATTCTGTGATATAAGGTTGGTGACCTTAAAAAAAATTACATATAAAGGAATGCTCTGAGGCAGGCATGGTAATAACTGGGCCATATCTAAAGAATGATATGTCCTAGAGTGGATTAAAAACCACAGAAATTCATGTTTTAACAATTTCCTACAAAAACAGATCAAATAGATCTTAATGACCGAGTTTCTCCTTGTGCAGATATGCAAGGTAATGGCTGATGGCAAATTCAAAGCCATACCTTTTATATCAAAGTCTTGGCAATAGAATATTGCTCTTTAAATTTAGTTCAGTTTATACAAAACATTCTTTAATTACAGCTCATCTCATATGAGGAGAGCTGTTGAGACTTCTGATTATGTATTCCCTGTCTTTCTTACCTAAGATGTCCTCGTTAAGGTTGAAAAATGTTAAATGTTAAAAATGTATTAATTACAGATACAATCGAATGAGATGAAGTTCTTTCCAGGACTTTGTTTTATTTGTATTTCAGTAGCACAGAAAGCAAAATCAAACCCTCGCCGCTGAATCTACATCACACCAAGTATGAGATTTGGTTCTGGGTATCGTACCTCTATTTATTTCAATGATGTTTTGCAATGACCTTGATTTCATGGATTGTTTTTTTGATTTGTGCTAGGATCAAGCATGAATATATTACATATAATGGAAATACATGCATATGTGTGTGTATAGGCATGTAGATATACATAAAATGTATAAAAGCCTGAGTCAAACATAAAAATTGGAAAATCTTGTACACTGGCAGAGTTGCAAGCAATGGAAAGTATTAGACAAATCAAAGAAGATGGTTCTGCCATTAAAACATTGGACCAGAAAGTAGGAGATCATTAAAATACAGGGTTATACTTCTTCTTTCTAATTAATTCTGAGGTTTGTGTATTGAAGTTGTAAACTCTCCTAGCGATCTCTTGGTCTGTGCGTGTATCTTACCTACCGCAACAGACTATCTCTCCAAAAAGGAAAATTAGGCCATTCTCTGAGACCAACTGGAGTGGCACAGATCATGCCACGTTTTTAATTTGACTTCCTTCTCAAAACAGGGTGGCAGCACCCAAACTGCATATTGGGAGTGGTCCTGGAGGTGGGCTGGGGCTGGTCTTGCGCTCATGCACTGTCTGGGAAGGTGCTAATTTGTGAAGGTCAAAACTCTGTCAGGGAGCATGCTAGGAATGCAAGAGTATGAGTGTTCGCGGGTGAGGGCTTAATCCTCTTTCCTGACCTGTTTTATTTATTGGTATTGAGGTAGTCAGAGAGCTCTGCCAAAACTGAAGTTTCAAAGCACTGTTGTAAAATAACTATTAATACAACTAAGAAGGCTCTGTGCTTTCATCTTAATATGATGCTGGTCTTCATTTTCTAGTCTAAGTCAGTTTTCCAACAGTTTACAGAAAAAGGTAATCTTTAGAAAGAAAAATAAAGATGTTGAATATATTATACTTTTATTATACATAATGATCAAATAATTCTTAGTACCTGTGTTACCATACAGAAGATATTAGAATTTCTTGTATTTATTCATCCACTGCATTTTTTATGGTATGACAATTTTGTGAATAACAAATATGTTGTGCATAGTCAAATTGTTGTATTAATATCCTTGTGGCTATGGTTTTATTTTAGCTAAGCACTTCTCTTAAAAACAGGCAATATATCATTTTCATAATTAAAATGTACTGATTTACTGTTAAAAATCGGGAAGAAAGCCAACCGAAACCTCTTCATGGCTTTTAATTATTCCTAACATTAGCGCGTTACCTAGTTGCTTTATTCTGCTGTTACTCTTAGTGCAGAATTGGGGTGGGGGCAGGACAGGAGGTGGGAAGAGAAGATACCAGCTTGAAGTTTGAATGATTTGCCAAGATCTCAAATCAAAAGGGATTGAAATGAGAAAGATCTATGGAAAGAATAACTGATGGAACAAAAGGAAGAGCAGAAACAGGAGAAGATCAAGCTATGAAATACAAGTGGTGACAAAGCTTCCATAAAGGATTTTTTCCGTTGTCCATGGCATCAAAAGTGTCAAGGAGGGCGAAATGTAGTCTCTAAAATTTGCAGAGAATGACATTTTGAAGAAGAAAAGAGGGGGGAGGACACAATTCAAGGAGTGCCACAGAAATCATTGTTGAGTCATTAATGAACTTGATGGCAAAATGAAGAAGTAGTAGGAAGTTGTGAGAGACCATAAGAGACCGCACTTAGCTTTTGTGGGGAATGCTTTAGACCAGTGATGAGGTATATTTTTACTATGGCTTCAAGGAGCCACTATACTTAGAAAAAAGAAAAAAGTTATTGCAATATGCAATAATATAAACATGAATCATAACCCAAAAGAGGCTAAGCACTTCCCTTACTGTGTGGAGAAAAGGGAGGGACTGAGGAAGAAATGAGAATGAGGCTTCAGGAATTACTTAGGAAACCTGGCATACAGTATTTCCAATAGTCATGTAGGATATGTTCATTGAAATAACAGCAGGAGTGACCCACTGACAACGGGAAATGGAGATTTGGAACTTCCTTGGTCTGAGAAAGAAAGCAGCTGGTCGAAAACTTTCCATAGAGTCCCCACAGCTTCTGTCCTCGGTCTGTCAGAATCCAGATCTGTAAACTCCCTTTTATTTTATTTTTTCTAATTGGAATTTCAGGTGGAGATGCCTGGCTACAGGGTATAGTCTACACTGAGGGAGTTTCAGTAGACGCAAACACCATGCTTATAAGAAATGCTGATAACTGGTGAACAGTAGAATTATTCAATACAATTTCATTACAAAGACTGTGCAACATAATGTAGTTTAATCTGTTGGGAACGCAGAGATTTTGGTTGGAGACTTTAATGCTAGCTTTAATGTCTAATATGCCATGAGAATACTATTTATATTTTATTATGAACAACTGTGTCAAAATGTTTTTAATGAAGCAAGAAGGTGGACTTTTTTTTTTTAATTATTTCCAAAGTCAGATTACAATTCTTGAAAAGATCTTCTAGGCTTACAAAATAGGGAAATGGATCCAGCTTCAAATTACTTATGGTTGCCTGTGCATAGATCTAAACCGTGTACAGCTCGCTAAGGCTGTGTAGTAACTTATAGTTTGATCTGGCATTCTTATCTTGTAGTTTCAAACCTCTGACTGTATTGAAAGTTGCACTTCTGAAAGATTAATTTGTGTTACATAACCTACTGCCTAACTTACACTGGGAAACAGAAAAATTGTATGAACCTCTGAGAAGGAACACCACCGGTTTTCATTCATTGGTATGAGGACAGAAATTGAAATAGTGGCAAATCAGCTGACCGGACCATTTAAATTGTCATTCACATTGGTCAAAAAAAGCCTTTTGTCAGAGACAAAAGAAAGAAAGTCTGTGAGGATAGCAAGAATCACAAGATATGTGTCTGTTGCTATAGTAGGTATGGATTTTCCCAGACATGGGAAAGCATTGTAGAGTACTGCTGTGTAAGGGTAGAAGTAGAAAGAGTATGGACTCCATAATTTTTCAATCTCTCTGAAAAGTATCTGTGTGGTAAGGATGCATGATTTTTCTACTTGCTGTGAGCACTCCCAGTCACAGATGCTTATTTTAATGAGCAAGTGAAGTTTTTAGTGTGTTTAACCTCTATCAGCCTTACAGAACCAATCCCACCCTGGGCTGTGGAACAGCTCCCATAGCGTTGCTCCCTCCTGAAAAGACTTACTCATTGGTTTCTGGACCCCGCAGTAATTGCACTGACTTTATATTCTCCCACATGTAGTACTGAGTTGGTATACTGGGGAGTTCCACAGATCTCGGAGCTGCACCCAAGATCCAGATAAACCAATAGCTATAGTCTTGTTAAACTCAGTGGGCTCTTGATAAGATTTAGTTTTTATACTATTAAATCTTTTAATAAGGTGATGATGTATGGGTTAAAGAACACGGCTGCCTTTCTAGGATGTAAGCTGAATTGACCCCTGTCTTTCAATTTACAGATCAAAGAGCTGAGAAAACGCAGGATGATAGTGATGGGCTAAAAGTAAATGGCCACATGCCTGAGCAAAAGGAAGCCAAAGAGGTGATTTGAGGCATAGACGCATCTCTGAGTCACAGTGCCTCCGGGATGATTGCTGGGATCGTGCTGAAGTTTATGACCTTAAGCAAGCATTGTTTTTCTGCAACTCATTGACCCAGTAGCAGCAGAAGTTAATATTATTTGGTATTTTCTAAGTGTCAGTTTTGCAGGGTTTCTTTTCAGACGACAATTGTCTTTGTTGTGAATAGGTGGGCACTGTGTTATGGCATGAATTTTTAGGCATCAAAGGCAGATGTTTCTCTAAAAGTTTTAAATGCTAAAAGAAATATTTGTGGTTTTGAATTAGAGATGAATATTTTCCTTTGGATAGGGGATGGGAATGTAACATGGAAGTGAGATGTAATCTGATTTGTACCTAGACAGGCAAATTGTCCAGAGATTTAAAGGATCAACTGCAAAGGTGAGGAAAGAATGAGAAATGTTGAATGATATTGCTAGAAAGCTGAAATACATAATATTTCATGTTACTCTGAGGACAGTGTTCTCAGTTGTTGAATTCACTCCACAGTTTATATGTAGCTCCATTTGTTAATAAAGCTATGTGTGGATGTTAGCGCCCGTTCCAGAAACCAGTGCAGTGCCTCCTAAAGACGCCCGTGCTGGTAGCTGTTTAGCTGTTGACGGACTTCATGGAACATACATTAGCCTAGTGATTACCATCCCGTCATTGTCCTTCTATTACAGGAGGTGGCATCTGCACAAAGCAACTGTCTCTATTATTGTCCTTCTCCCAGAGACATTATAAAGTGGTAAAACTGCACCTGTTCCATTTCCAGAATATCATTTGCAGGTGGAAGCTGAATCTGTTACTTAAAAGACTTGTTAATATGGCTAATATGTGGTGTGTAAAATCCTTATCTTTTGTTGTCTTTGCGCCAAGTGTTGGGAAGTAAGTTGTCCAGAAGGACTAAGCTGCTCTGATCAGATGGTAGTTCTGGTTGGGGTCATGCAAACCTCTTTGATTTGCTGGCATCCACAGCTTGTGCATAAAATAAAATAGTGACATCTCATGTTTGGATCAGGCAACTCTTTTTTTTTTTTTTTTTTTTACAACCAAAATAAAGCCAACAAGTCCTTGTTGAGATACAACAGTAAACAACTTGGTCATTTTCCAATGTCCTTACTCATCCTGCAAATGCTGTCCTCACGGCTGTTAGCAGGCACAATGTTGTTAATACCAGGACTATACTTGGGATCTGTTACAGGCAAAAAGGAAGGATTACCTGATGTTTCAGGCAGTGTAACCACAGGTAATCAATCTGAGGAGCTGCCTACCCAGTAAAACAATGGTGTGAGGTAAAAAGGCTTTGTGAACACAAAGCAGTTTCATCTAATTAGCACAGCTTACAAAATGAGAGCAGAGGTGTGGTAACCCACGTTTTGCCACGTGTCAGTACCAAGGTTACGGATTCAATACTCTCGGGAAGCTTATATTGTCTAAGAGTTGCCAGCACATGTTGATGTCTGTGGCTACATCTTCAGGGATGTGACAGTTTAAGCAATTCTAAGAGAGTCAGCTATGTTTTTCTGAGTGGCGATGAAGCCAATAGAATGGTTTGAAGTTTTTTATATGGTGTATGATCTATTGTGGCTTGTTCCTGTGATTTCACATGGCTTGAATTATATTTCATTGCTGTGTAGGTTTTATGCTAATATTTTGGAATGATGGTGTGATGCCCTTTTTTGCATCCAGTCAGTGGCTTCTTTCCATAATCATCATAGCACTCCATCTTATTTCTGCCATTTTGAAATATGCTTAAAACTATGTTAATCACTTAAAGTTTCAAGCAAGGATGGACACTCACTTGCTGTGATAAAAGGTACCAGTCACCAACTGAATTAAAAGGGTTATGCTTTTGTGATTTGAGGTATTAGGCCAAAACTCACCTGATCCCTAGTCCTAGACTCAGTATAAACACATGACAGGTAGGGACAATGCAATTTTCTACTGCTCTGGCCATGCACCAACTTTGAAATAACAAAACCAAACTGTACTCTCCTGCTCCAAACAAACTGAGCTCCATCTACTCTTGACACCGTCGTGGGATTCCAGTCACAGTAGGCAGGACAGACAGACACAAAGGGGTTGTTCCTCTCCTTTTATGTACGTTTTACTCAGTAAGAAAGAAACAATTTCTCTCCTGAGACTGATATGAGGAACTGGTCCTGAATCATTGCTTCAGGTCCACGTTATTATTTGCATTTTGGAAGTTTGCTTTGCAACCACAGGCTTGGGCAATCTTTTTTTAATGCTGTCACCCATGGTACAAAAGTCTCCAGGACATTGTCCCTTTTGCACACAATACCTATTCTTTGCTTCTAGTAAAAATGTGTAGTTATTACTCTGATTACCCTAATTCTTAGCAAGGAATAAATGAGAAGATAAATTATTCTTCCTCTTTTTGAAAATACAGGCTACCCCCAAACTTTGTTTTAAATGCATATGAATTCTCCTGCTGTATGTCCCACCTAAATTTCTTTCTACATCCAGTTTTGTCTCATACCCAGTCCCTTCTGGGAATAGAAAGAATTGCTTCTTTCATTTGGCCTTTCTCTGTGAATTCTTCATTAGTTTAGCATATTCCATTTTCCAATATATTTTAAGTTTGAGACAAAGGATTTTAAAAAGCAAAAGGATATGTCTGTATTTCTCGCCATAGCAGCAATACTTTTCTTGGCTCGCATTCACTATTTTCAACTTTTTTCATATTTAAAGTTCATTTTACTCTGTGGGACAGGGCTACAGAACACAGTGTTCTCTTATTACCAGCTAAGTAGTAGGTTAGTAATATATTAGAGAGCTATTTATAAAAATAAATTTAAATTAATATAGTTGATAAAAAGAAATGATGAATTATTTACCATACAACAGAGTTTGAAAGTTGGCCAAAAAGGCATTTTTAAAAAGGATCTTTATGATAAAAAATGTGTTATCAAAATAATAACTGTGCACACATAAATATTTGTAATATATTTACATATATTATAAATACATTTATATATGGTTGGGTTGTCCATTGCTACTTCACTAATTCCATATTTGTCACGGGCAGAACAAACGCAATTTCCAGGGCTGACACAGCCTCATCTGCTTGTTGAACCCTAGTTCCACTTGTGATACACGTGCAGCCTACTACTTGACTTCAGGCAGTGGATTTCAGACTTCAGTTTGAATAGTGGTAAAGTTGTAAATGTTAAGCTTAAATGAGATTTCTGATCTAACTCAAAAGGAAGAATGCTGAAGGATCAAGGGCATCTTTACTCCTGCATAAGATAATCTTTTCTTGGTCCAGTTGTGCCAATGAAAGAACTTTCTGGCCCCTAACTCTTCATTCTTGATTCGACTTCTCTGTCAGTCAAGCAGGTAATGTAATTGCTCTCTTATCTTATTAAAGTGAACATGCCAAGATAACTCTAACCACTGCTGATTTTGCTTGACACTAATCATGGAGGTAAACTGGAGGCAAGCTTCTCCCCCACTGCAGAACCCACTGCCTCAACAGGCAGCTGGGGTAGTTCTCTCTCATACTGGCCTGGCTGGGTCTGAAATAAAGTATAAACTCACCTTTAGCTTCTTCACTAGACTGATTCTGTAATGGTTTGGTGCAGCCCCAACTATGCTGCTCAGCTCTCTGCATTTGCACTGCTTTTCTGCTCTGGCGTGATTAGGAGTAGGTGCTGCATGAACTGGTGCAGCTAAAGAAACTTACGTTCAAAATTTGCTTAGCCCATTTGGGTTGAAGGTATGCCTTTCTGGAAAAAATGGTCTGAGCACTTGGAGAAATATTGCAGGTCCCATAGTCCAGCACTGAAAGCTAGGAGAGAACGTATCTCCTCAAGTCAAGAAAGAAAAACAACAGACCACTGAAATGCAGTTGCTGAAACTGTGCTTGAAAAGATTCTGTAGAAGTTGATATCTTCATCGAAAATATTTTCTCCAAGTGAAATGATGCTATAACTACAGAATACAGTATGAAATTAATTTTCATTAGCAAGCATCCTGGCATTTAGCCAGCTGTACTCAAAGCTGTTAGAACATGCTACAGAAATGTACTCCGTCTAAAACTGATTAGAAGAATGAATCGGAGGTTGGCTTCTCCTGCTGACAATCCCGCTTATAACACAAAAAGACTGATGCTTTGTCATTGAAAAATACACCAGAAGCTAAGAAAAAGAAGCTTTAACCAATCAATCTGGGACACATGCATTTTTAAGCTAGCAAAGGATTTCTATCCATCTTGTGGTTTTGTTTTGCTTTCCTTGTTGTGTTCAGTGTTATTTATGAAAACACTGTTTTAAATCATCTATTCCTACAGAGAATTCCTGGATGCAGAATAGTGTGAATAGCCAAGAAATCTGTAATTGTTCATCCTGCATAGTCTCTGGATTTAATTCCTTTTGAAGGTCTGTCCAAATGGAAAAGTTTGACTGTGAGTTGGTACTCGTGGCGGAGAAGTCCTCATAGATTGAGAGTGGCTGGCAGTGCAGTATAATGCTGTAGGCATCCTGTCAGATATACCACACTGGTCCTAGTAGTACTGGGAGTCACAGGGTACTGTTAGTACAGGTCCTCTTCTGGATCCTCAGCTGTAGATTTATTTTTTTTTTTTCTTCTGGCAGCTATCTTTGCAGGCATCTCAGGTATATTCAGCTCGGCTGTGTCTAATTCTCTGGCCACCGTAGTAGTCAGCACTGGTTTGTGGTCAGCACTTGCGTAGTAGTCAGCACTTGCGCCAAGGTAGTGCCAGAATTTGGGGAACCAGCCCTGAGGAAGGGCTTGGTGGTGCGGTGTAGCAGCCTCTGCCCGTGGGAGACCTGGCGCACGCTGATCTTAGAGCAACCTGGACGTGGTGACGCAGCGGTGGAAGAGGATTAGCACAAAAAGCGAAGCTCGGTCCCTTTCTCCTAACAGAAGCGATTTTGGGGGGATGCCTGCTGAGTGCTGGAGTGGTCTTTTTGTCAGATTAAAAAAAAAAAGCTTAATCAATAACCACCGAGCATGAGTAGGAGCAAGACCTGCTGACTGGCTGGAGAGGGTGCTGCAGGGCAGCTGGCCTTTGTAGTGTGGTTTGCTAGAGTTGAAGATGGAATTTTTCTATTAAAGGGAAACTTATCTTACAATTTAGAGACATCTTTTTATTATTACTGCATATAGTAATGACGTGTGTGTTTCAACTGAAATAATAATGAAAAATGAAGCAGAGGATGGACAATAGTATCACAGTGTTATTTGCAACCTTTAACTGCCAGGGAATGGTAATACAGAAGATTGCCTTTTATTATAAATTCTTCTGACTGAATTAGGAAGTGTACAGAGAAGCCTCAGGTTTTTAATTAATCATTTTAATTTTAATACACTTTTAAAATGCACTCATTGCCTTTTTCATTGCTTTCTGAGTTGCCTTTGTCACCTCAATTACTGAGGAACCAGCTCGAGGCAAACTTCATAAATATCCTTGCAGCAACTTTTCATGACTGTTTGGCTTTTATTTGCAGATGTCTAAACATATGCTGCAGAACAGTCTTATATAGGGATATATACCTTTACTTACTGTTTCTTTCTAATACTAGCTACTCTTCCCAGATCGCACAGTCCTTGTATTACAAAGCCTGATGATGCACTATTGAAATTTTTACCTGGGTTCTTGTCTGGCAGCATTTGCATTGTTGCTAAACTACCTGTTTTCCACTATGCTTCTTTAAGAACACATAACAAAGGCTAATGTTATTTCATCACTTGATTTCACGATCAAATACTGCCAATGCTAATCTACTTAGTTCCTATGCAAAATTAAGTGACTATACACTGCCTACTCTTGTTAACTGAAAGTCAAGTGACTTTAAAGATAGTCTGAATAAATCAAGTGGAAATGTGACCTTATATTACTTTTTTTCTATACCCGCTACTCTATTTTGTTTGCTGAGGTTTTGTTTTAGGTGATCGGGCACCTTCAGATCTATAGTATTAAAGATAAAGAAGAATTACAAACTCCTAAGCATGCTTTCCTTCACATTACTAAGCTGTGCATCAAGTTTTTAATGTGTTACTATGTCAAACTTGTCTTTTTGATATGAAAGCAAAGCAAAGGACAATAATTTTGAAATTACTCAGTGAATTTTTTTTAAAAAAAGATTTAAACTTTCTAAGCAATTTAAAGCGACATCCTATAATAACATGATATTTTACATAAAATACTAAAATTCTATGTATAAAACACTTCCAGCACCATATCCTTAAATTTTTTTACTTGTCCACTAATGGCTAGAATGTAAATAGCCTGTTTATATTCAAATTTTTTCATTTGAATACCCTTCCTTTAAATTCCTTTTTAAAAAAAGTATTTATCTTACATAACTTATCATCATGTATGTTTGCAAATTACATACTGAGATATCCATCCAGATGTGCTACAGCACAAACCGCTAACCTATTCAGTAGTAATGCACTTCTGAGTGGATCCATGGATCACGGGGTGAATACAGACAGTGACTGCAGAAAGGACTGAACCTGCTTTTATGGTTTACATAACACAAATAATATTTGGTGTTGACAGATGGAATAGAGTGCTCAGGACACGGTAATAAAGAACAAGAGCACAACAGATAAGAGAACATTGAGTGTAGAGGGCATAACTCCGTAACGGACACACAGTGTTTAGAAGATGAACAATATAACAAACTAATTATGTTTCAGTACAAACAGTGCTGAACAGGAGATGTGCTCTGAGCCAAGCTCTTGGTACATGGGGCTCATGCAGCCCAATTTACATCGCACTTTTTCAGTGAGTAATTGAGCACCCTCCCTTAGAGCTGTTGAGCTCTTTGATCATTTCCGTGTGCAGTTGCCATACATATGCAACCCCAGAAACTGCACGCTCTATTCGGAGGTGCAGATAATGAGGTATTTTTGCATTTATTTACATGCAATTAAAAATCCAGTGGCACTCACAGTTTGAAATGTAGCTGCTTGCCACCTTTTTAACATTTTTTTAAATGGAAATTCTAGATTTGCTTTTGTCAGTTAAGAGGAATAGAATCTATTACCAAGTACAAATAGATGAAAATGAAACTGAAAATTTTAGATCAACCCAAAACATTAAAATATTGTTCTGCAAAATAATACAATTATTTTGCCTCTTTGTCTCTTCTTAGGATACTTCAGCATGTTTCATATGATTGGAAAATTACTCTTCTGGCCGATCATTGGTTTACCTTCACAAATCGGCATAAAAGCCTTACCTTCTCTGGCCCTTAGAAATTTTTCACCAAGAAACTGCCCAGTAAAGCTTCATTTGAAGACTCACCTCAGATCAGTAAGAGCTGCCAACTGTCTGTAAGCTTTTGAGGACCATCTGCCTTTTTTAATAATGTCTCATTACATTAACTTCCCTGTCTGTGCCTTTGGTTGAGTTAACTTATGCGCATGCGCAGCAGCAATTATTTCCCTTTTCTATGCGTTAACTTCTGTCAGGTAATGGTGTGTCTTGCGGTTTTTTAAATTTTTATTTTTTCCTCTCCTTTGGTATGCCCTATAAGAAATTACTTGAGCAACCAGGGAATTAAAATTGCCAAAATGTGGTTCCTCTGAATATAATTAAACAATTGAAAGAAAACACATTCCTAAACGACAGTAAGGAAAAATTTCCTCAAACTGCGAGAACAGGATATATGAGTTACTAGAGGTTTGGCATATTTTAACATGCACAGGAAGTTCTTTTCTCAGAAAGAATAAAATTTACTTTGTGATGACCCTAAGAGGAGGCTTCCTTAACCTGAACTTGAAACTGAACGGAAATAAATTTTGAATTGTTGGTTCAAGTCACCTACTACTTTTTCTAGGTGGCTGAAGACTACACAGAATCACTGGGTTCAATTTTTGTCTGCTACTGTGTATATAATAGAATGTGATATAGATCTGAAACTACAGTAATTTAATAGAAAAATTTAAATTGCAGTATCTGTAAATTTTTTTCTGTGCACTGTGGTGTTTTTATACTCAAAATATGATGTAAAAATAGTCAAGAAAAAATTCAAGGTGCATTAAAGAGAAGAAAAATGACACTCCAGTAAATAATATATAATCTCTCAGATTTCTTCTGAATTTTGCTAGTGGCTTGAATGGGAGAGAATTCAGCCTTCCTCCTATTGAGAAGGACAAAGCATAGCTATAGGTTAAACTTCCATTGCAAGATTGCCTTTAAATTGAATTGTGAATTGTGACCATGAACTGTTGTCAGAAAGCTTCCTGGCCAGTTGCTGTTTGGTCCAAAGTATCAGGCATTTATTGGGCATATGTCTCATTTAGGAGGCATTGAATCATAGCTGAAAGGCTGCAAAGAAATTGGCTGTGTAAATTCTTGCCTCTAGCTTGAACGGCGGGTGATGGTTGACTTTGTAGGAGCACAGAGGACAGCCCTTGCAGAGAGACATCTGGATGAGAGGTCATCTGGGACGTAATTCCTTACTGGGGCTCAGATATTAGGTACTCATCCTGAGCTTTTCCTCTGTCTCTGTTGATCCATCCACCACATGCAAGGAACTGAAGCTTGCCCAGGATGGCTGGCTCTTTTTGGATCCTATCTTCAGGGTAGGTTTCAAGGACTGACTGACCTTAAACCTTACTACAGCTGTGTCGTACGGGTTACAGTGTGAACGGCTGACAGCAAGGCATAGCCATGGTGAGCTGCACATGCCCAGGCACAGTCCTCTGGTGGCATCATCTAATTGTACTTGGATTTTGGGGATAATGTTCCCTTGGAGCACTACAGAGGCTGAAGGAGATGATGAAGTGGTCATTTTGAAATGGTCAGATTCTGCAGAAGGACCCTAAGCATCTTTGATTCCTTTTTTTTTTTTTTTTCCTTTTTGGACTGGGGGAGGAGCGATTTAGACCCACTTCAGCCCAAGAGATAATGGGTTTCTCTCTCCCATTATCTCTTGCTCTCTTCTGAGAGAGCAGCAGAAATGAGAATATTCTAGAGATTTTGTGTCTGCACAGCTCCTTAATGAACTTTGAAGCTGGATGATATGGTAGCAGCAATCCATGCAACCCTCTGCCAACTGGATCCCCAGCTGCACAGAAGCCCTTGAACTGTGTTGGTCACCGCTGGTCCAAGCAGCAAGCACCTGGATAGGAAGGAGGGAGCTGGTGGAAGGAGATGTGCAGAGGAACAATGCTCTGCTGTGTGTAGAAAGGGAACGCTGATAGAGTTGGTGGGAATCATTAAGGAAAATGTAGCTTATTCTTTCTTTACATACATATTCTGTTACCATGCTTTCTAATTTGTTCCATTTCCCCCAGTTTCTTAGGCAACCTTTGGAGTGCAGAAACATGGAGTGGTTGCACCTTAAGCAGATCAGATAATTCCTCCCCCCCATCTACCTTGATGGAAGTTTGAATGGCTTAATTTTTTGACATACTGACAAAGCTTTTCTTGCTGACATTACTCATCTGGCATTAGGGTCACCCTTGCTTTGATGCCTGACAATAAGTGAGAACTCACTGTGTGAAACAGCTGGTTGTAAGTCAGAAGGCTCTTCTGAAATTATATTCAGGTGATGTGTTCTCTATGCATTGTTTTACCTTCATGTGAGACACATTGATGAAAGGATGGGAAAGACGGTATAATGAAACTGTATTCTTGAGAAATCCCCATTTCTCATGTCCTTGCCTGATAGCTTGTTACAGAAAAATTTATTTCCAACCAGTTATCCCTATATTGCCTTTAGGACCAACAGATAGGGTGACAGTTGCTTCAGGTGATAGTACATTTTGTGTGCTAATGTAATTAAATGCGGACAGAAGCCATTGTTAAAACAAATAAATCCTACAACTAGGGCCCTGTACTCCCCTCTGTGGGAGAAGTAAAACAATGATGTATTCATGGGGGAACAGAAATTAGAGATTTAATGGAGCTATCTGCCAATGCAGTCCCTTTCCAAATTGCTGCCATTTCTCCACAGGAATTTCAGGGCACCTCCAGCTGTGATTTTTCTGGGTGCCCTTTTAAAGCTCTTAACCAAGATAACCAGAATAACACTTTGGCTCTTAGGTTTTTGTAATAAATCATATGAGAATGAGGCCCATGCTGTTTAAAGCCAGGAAGTAAGGAGAAAAGAAAATTAAAAGAAAAAAATGCAAAAAATTCCCATTGTGAATCTCACAGGATTCTTTCTTTTGTTGTTGAAATTTTGGTTTTGCTCAACGGTTTTAAATAGTTGGTTGATTTCCAGACTTCAAAATCACAGAGAATAGTCAGTAAGATTTCTTGCATTTTCTATGTGGGGAATCATTACTCGCATATACAGCATTTCCAATGGTCTCATATTTGTGGGTTGTCAGTGTCTCTTCTGAGGACTGGATGACTTTACATCCAAATTTTTTGAGTATCCTCCAGTCTGGAGTGTATTGAATTTTTTAATGTGTGCATGTGTGATTAACTGGGATATCTGTTGACATGTTTGAATGTAATACTTACGGATTTCCATTAAGCTCAGCAGGATTGAGCAGTTCTGGAAACAAATCATAAATATTCATGCAGAGCACTCCAAAATTCAGATACCCCAAGTATGTGAGCTACTGAAAGTTGGTGAGATTATTAAGTTTCAGACTTGCTAGAAGCAAGAACTATTAGAAATAGTGTAAAGGTTACTCTCCTATTGTTCTTTGCTGCCTGTTTTTTGCAGATATTTAGTACGTTTTTTTAAAGACACCTCTACCTTGAAGTATATATCTCAACTGTCTTGAAATCTGAAGGCTGAGAAGCTTAAATCCGACAAATAAGAATTAATAAGATGTCAAATTGCGAAAAAAGTCCTGAAAGTCATTCTTGGTATGGTGTGTTCCCTTTTTTAGTAAGTAAAGTGTTCTCTACATGGCTTGCTTTGTTTACATAGGAGAGAAGCATTGCCAAAGGAAATGCAGACGGATTTGTTTAGAGAAAAAGCAGCTCTCTAACTACTCACATAATCATGTGAATGACTAAATGCATAACAGGATTATCTGGTGAAAGGTAAATGCTTTGTAAATCAGTCTGAAAACTCAGTTCCCATTAAAATACATGTGAATGACACACCTAGAAACAAAAGAAACTAGAAACTGGCTTTGATGATATGAAAATGGTAGATGACAGCATTCGGAGCTATGCTACCAACAAATCCCATACCATTTTCCCCAGCTCTTGCTTTCTGCTTATCTGCAAAGTCTGAGCTCTCAGCTCTGCATAGTCACTGACTTCATCCAGAATCTCAAACAATGGGAAAGCAAGGACAAATTCAGCAACTTACTGCAACTGCCAGAGTGACAGCAGCAGAAGGAAAAGACAAAACAAAGCAAAAAAAGCTGGTGCTAACAACAATGACATCTAACAACCATCTGACATAGTCTAGAGCCTGTGCTGTACTGCTCTGCCTGCCAGCATATTGATTTTAAACTCTGCACGGCACCCAGATGCTACAGTGATGGGCAATAAATAAATAACATTGTTTTGTTCACAATGAAGATGACTCAGGATGCTCAAGAGACAGGGAATGATTCATATGCAGCCTTCAGACCTCCATCAGCTGTAAGCTATTTTGCTCGCCCTCAGGAATTCAGTAACTGGGGCAGGGAAACAGATAGTTATTAGTGTGTTACTGCTGTGCTTGGCTACTATATGTTAATTTACAATTGTTCCATGTTCAAGTAAGTTGTTACTTATTCCTCAGGTGGCTGCAGTGAGGATATTGTGAGAAGTTGCATGTAGTAGGATGTGTGCCTGGTGGAATGAATTCTTCTACCGTTACAAGCCATGGAAGTGAGCAGCACAAGGCAAAGCGAATGAACTGCAGTCTGGCTTCTCCTCTGCTACAAGTGCCTTTCTGAAAAAATATCACCGTGCTCTTTCTCAGTCCTGCACCTGATATTTGACTTACCTTTACATAATTTTGTGCCTTCTTTTTTTTCTTCCTAGAGGGTGACAGAATGGCAAGGTCCCAAGCTACACTCATTCTTTCCATTGCAAGAGATGTGCAAAGAATGAGTGTCGCTCAGTTTGAAGTTATAATTTCCTTTTAATTGGTCTGTACTTCTTTAGGGTCATGGAAGAGCTCCATTTACTGCTGCATCCTGTTCTTGCTGGGTATGGTTAGAGCTTGTTGCTCTTGTGCCTGTTCTCTGTTGTTCAAGTCTAACTCTCTAAACTTTTCAGCACATGAGAACACAAAGCTAATGAAACCCATCAGATCTGTCACAAATGTTATGTAAGAATGTTACAACTTGGGGAACAGAGGCACAAATTAAAAAATGGCTTGCATGGTAGAAAAATTACACAACTGGTTATTCTGAGAAGCAGCTAGAAACTCCAGGTGTCCTGGTTTCTTTTCCTTACCTAGGAGGATTTGAGGGCAAGGTTCTGTAAGTAAAAGAAAACCTTTACACGGCTGTACTGCATTGTTTAAAAGCTCTTATTTTTCTCCTTTTATTACAGCTTGACAATTGTGTTTAGAAGCAAATGCCTAATTGGAGAAGGCGAATTCAGGAACACAGTTGCTGTCTGGCATTGTCTTCTGTTCTGCGGAAACCTACACAACCATGAACATCCAGCTTCTGCTTTGTGCAGCATGGGATCCAGATGGATGTTTCTGCTGAGTCTGGGATTTTGTTTACAAATGCTTCCACTCTAAAAAAAAACCAACCAAACAAACAACAAACCATCCCCACATACAGTTAGTATAAGCCTTTAAAAAAAATGCATTTGAATATCATATATATTTAATACATGTCCTAAAGGTAGAGATGCTGAATTTTCCTGCTAGGTTTTAACTCCATTTTAACCTTTTCTGTTTCTTGGTTTTATTTGTCCTTTGAATATGGGTTTTGACTATGCTGTCTGAAAGACTATTTTTTTCCATGTTTCCGAATGAAAAGAGCCGCCTTGTGCTTCATCAGTTTCATTTGTGCATTACAACAAAGCAGTGCAGGAGGATTACATTTGTCAAACAAAATGAAAAAATATTTCAAGGACAGATATTCTTTCCAAACACTAATGGGGTTCTTTGCCTAGGTCTACAATAAGAGTTTTGAACTGCTGCAGAAGCTCAGTAAAACTCTCTAGAAGTTGGGCAAGATAGTAATGCCCTGTACTTTTTTACTGCCTTCCAGTTCAACTGTTTTACCACCATCAGCCAATGTGTCTTCTTCACAAGATACTTCATAGGGAGTCTCAGCGTGTACCGTTAGCTCCAACTTGTAGATAAAGCTACCACCATGATTTCTTCACCCATGCTCCCACCTCCAGAAAGTCTCAGCTACCAGGTTTCTAAGCAATGTAGCCAGCAGCAGCTGGCTTCTTTGCAAGCAGATGTGGTGCCCACTAAGGTCCATAGAAATACTGTAGCTGTGTCCAGCAAATGTTGGCTCCGCTCTCAGGTGACTTCTCCAGTGCCCTGTAAGCTCCTGGAATAAAATTTGTGATACAGCATACAGGAGACAGCAGATATTTCCAGATGTTTAAGCCTTGGTAATACATAGCATGCTTTTGATTAAACTTTAGATAGAAGCTGTTTGCTATATCTACTCAGGATGATGCTCAAGATGCTGTGTCAGGAAACGAGTGTAATTCCAGTTGCACACAGGTGAGTATTTACAGGGCAAAATTATTCTCCAGCATCTACCAATGTATCCTATGCTTTGCCATCTTTATCACTTACATCCAGTAGCCATAAATGGCTGCTAAAGTTTATTTTGACTTCTTTTTAGATACATTTAAATTTGACCTTTCTGTTATTTTATTTCATTTTTTTTTTTCTCATTTTTCATCCTGCAGTTTGGAACAACCATTTTCTTCATTGTCCATGAAAAGATTTCAAAAGATGTATAAATATTTACTCTTCTTGAGACAAGCAAGTCAATCAAATTCTGTATAAAACATATATTGTACTTTAATGTGGTTCAGATTACCCAGTAATAGCCAAAATGCAGAAATATCCTATTTTAAAGTGGAATGTTTTCATCATCTCCACTAGAAATACTACATCTGAGCATGGGATATGCTGAAATCTCTAGCAGCAACCCAGAATTAAATGGGTCTATCTGAAATCCCTGAAACAACCTGGAAATATTTCCTAACTGCTAAATGGCACTAAGAACAGTTTGAAATACATCAATTATTGATCATTATGAACTGTTATAATTGCTCTAGGACTGTGAGCAGCTGGCCAGGAGACAGTCTCTTTACCTGGCATACCATGAGTGAAATTGAGAATCATTACACTTCCTCTGTCAATATTGCTGTCTATACAAAAAATGTAGCAAAGTGCACCTGAGTATGATGCAAGATCCTAGCTTGATATAAATTTCACGTGAAGAGAGTCACACATTTAAAGTCTTTGACTGAGACCTAAAGACCTGACTCGTAATGCAAAGCATTCTCAGGAAAGATTGTTTTGTCTAAAAGGTTAATTCTAAAATGTGCTGAAAATTCTTTATTCCTTTTCAAGTTACATTTGGCTGAGGTGTTTACTGTCTTACAAGTGGCATAGTGTAACATTTTTTTTGTAATGCAAGACAAAACACAGAGGAGCATGGAAAAAAGAAATCGAAGGCTCGTTAGTGGTGAATAGAAGTAAAAAAAATAATTATATGGAAAATGATTTGAAAATTAATTATACGGAGGAGCTTGAAAGTGAAATAACTGGAGATTTGGTGGTCAGGAAAGGGAGAAGTGTTTGAGACAGACATGCAGAAGGGAATAGGTGTTAAAGTAACTTTACGTTTCATCTGAGTAATGGTCAATCTGAACTGATGCACGATGATCTGGGTATTTTAAAGCATATGGACATTTATTTTCTTTATCTCTTCTGCACGCATCTCCAACAAGTCTGACCAGCTTTGTGTATTGGCTGTTTTTGGGGGGATTCTGCTGTTGTTCACTAATGATATTTATGCAGGATGTATACCCACATTTCTGCTTGAAGAGTACATCCAAGGGTGTATGGAAACACTCCAATATACCTCTCAAATGGCAAGTATTTTGACTAAATGTGATTGTTTCAGTTTTTCTTATATAATGAGATTTACAAGTAGATTGAGCGAGCCTAATGCAATGCTTATGTTCCAATTATGTCAGTATACAAATGGGACAAATGATTCTTGATATAAAGCAGAGTCTGCCTGAGGTCTAATTTTACATCACAGCTATAAATATCACTCTTGCCAAGTCCCATTCATTTCCTAGAGTGGTCACTTGGTTTGCAATTTTGAGTTTATGCTTGTGCTGAAGGATTTTCTTGTATGTTTTGTGATCAGTTTCCTCCATTTCCATCATCAAACTCCTTAAAGCAAACTTTCACTTTGGAAAGCAGTGCCCATACAGTGAGAAGCTAATCACCTATTGCCACAACAGTGTACCCAAATGAACAGTTACCAAAGTCACTAGGTAGGTACATGTTCAGTAACGCTCTGTATGCTATAAGACAAATGCAAACGGTTTCTCCAATGTTTATTTATTTCTCCTATGTCCTTTCAACACATATTTTTGAAATATTTGTACTTACAAGTTCTTCACGGTTATTGGGTGTGCAAACTATGTGATTTGAGTCATGGTGTTTGCAGTCAGTTGGTATTAGATTTGTTTCCAGTGTTCCTTGAAGACTTTCGTAATTCTGCAAGATAATGCACACTTTCTTAACTGGCTGTTGACAGTACTTACTGAAATTTGCATAGGCAAGTCTCCCGGTCAAAAGATACATTCTGTGTTGGCTGGCTGATCCAACCTACTGACCTGTGTAAATAAAGGCAGCCCCTCCAAACAGCCAGCAATCCTCATTTTTCAGTCAAGATCTGGAGAAAGTAGTTAGTACAGACATTAGATATCCATGCCTGTTGATTTTTTGGGAATGTATGAGAACCTTCTTGTTTGGTACTAGTTACTAGTGAGTGACTTCCCAATTTAAATTTATTTGGATTTAATTTTCCATTGATGTCTAATTGTTCGGCTACAACGTTGGTTGGTATACCATGCATCTACAGCTTGCACTGACTTTGGACTCCATTTGCACTTTGATAGACCACAACGGCACCACTAGTCCTTCTGGATCCTTGATGTGTCATGGCATTGCATTTAGGAGCAGGGAAAACCTTTCATATATCCGGAAGTAAATGACATGATCTGTGTCTTTTTTATTCTGCCTTCAGGGAAAGTGATGAAGAAATGGTTGTATCTCACAGAGAATGAGAGAAGTTTTGCAGAAAATGGCTGGAGAAAGGTCAAATTTGTGACTATTGTATGTTGTGAAATGTACATTGTGAAACTAATGAAAAACGTATGAAATTGGTTTCTACTGAGTAGAGGAAAGGCAGAATCTGGCCCATAGGGAGAAGCAATAAGTATGCAATAGGAACAATACAATAGTTTTATTTACATAAAGACTTAGTAAAACAAGCTGTGTTATTTTAGCTGAGTCTGCTCGATTTACTATCCAAACACAATACTTAATGATACATAATTGGCATCTGACCAGTACCACATAACTGGAATGTTGTTGTGCAATGTTCTGTCTTCGGAGCAGCTTCCTTTCTCGGTGCATTACCAGTAAGGTCTGCTCCACAGTGCTGAGAGAGAGCGTGCACGAGGGAGCGCTAGCCCCGAATGTGCTTCTGGAAGACGTGGGATAATCCTTTGCTATAACGATAAAATCATGGTGTTTCTGACTGTCTGTATTCTGCTCCAGAGGCTGCTGCAGCCTTTGGTCTGAGTTAGATGAAGGCTCAGCCTGGGCTTGCTCAGAGGCCTTGAACTGCTGTAGTGCAGGATGCTTGGTCAGCTCCCGTGATCCCCCCTTTGCCTTCTGCTGTGTTGTGTTCCCGCCCAAAATACTGAACAGCTCCAAGGAGCCCGGCTCTGGCACATGCATTGCAGTTCTGCAGGTGCCGCTGGGAAAGAGTACAGAAGACCTTGCTTTGCTCAGAAGCAAGTGGGAACGAACGTGATCGACTAATACAAAATGCTTCACCCTCTGACAGTAATTTTCTTCCATATTCCTTTGTTACTTGTTTTGCAATTTTATTTCTTCATTTTCTTTCTCTTCCTTTACTCTAGTAGTGCCATATTAATGGCATCCTTTAGATACAGTGGCATTCTCTGTGATATTTTGAATTTGTCGGTATAGTTTGCTTACAGGATTATGTTAAAAAACCCTCTCGTTCACTCGAGTTGGTGCAAGAAACAACCCTGACTCTGTGAAAGGGCTGCATGCTGTGCTCACTAGCACTCTTGGGACTTCATTCTCATTTTTTCTAACATACCTGGTTTCCAGAGGTTGGCAGGCCCTCATCCTTTAAAAGATGGAGGATTGAAAAAAAGAGAATTGCTTGGTGGAGGTTGGTATAATTCAGCTCACGGCTGCAATTCTGCTCTTTATAGCTCAAAAATTCAGTCAAAAATATCTTAGAATTAGCAAGCTCAGAACTAATTAGGTCATGTCTGGATATCCTTAGGAAGCAACTATCTGTTCCAGGATGTGCTAGGAAAGCGTTGCTAGATGAGACACACCACTCCAAGTCACCATGGAACTGGTGCACAGGGTGAAGGTCTAGACAACTGCTTGTGGTCCTCTCAAGCTCCATTTCCTGTCATTTTTCTATTAACTGAGACCAGGCATATATTTCAGGAGGAGGTAGAACTGAGGTTTTTTGGTACTTTCAACAGTTAAAGAGGTTTTGATGTCCTCCCCTCTCTTCCCTCCCACCCCCCATATTTGGAGGTGTTTGCTTCAATGTCAGCCAAATTTGACAGTTGTTTCTTACACATTTCTGTAAGTACAGATGCGTAACACTGCTGTCACCAGGAAGAAATGTGGGTTTTCAGTTGTGGTCAGAAAGAGCACTGAAGTTTGTATAATGCTTTTTGTTCCTAGACCATTTTTTGTTCCTAGACCATTGTGTATCACTGTAATTTCATAGTATGGCACAAATCACTTTGCTGATGCTTGTGGTTTACTCTCAGTAAGTCAGCAGAAGAAAGCGTCTCATATAGGAAAAGGTTTCCACAAAAACTAAGTACTCTGAGGGACATAGGTGGAGTAATTTACATTTTCCTTTTTATTCTTGGCTACCAACCAACATGAGCAGTTTTGCTCTGCAGCTGTACACTGCTGCAGGTTGGGTTAGATTCTGAAGCTGCTTCTTATCTGTCTCAGGTCAGTGGTAAAGAGAAAAAATGAAAGAAACCATCTCCAGTATCCCAATCTACGAAGAGTCAAACCTTGCTCTTACTTTCAACTTCCTTTATCTAAGAAGAGAGTTTCTACCAGGAACTCAAACTTTACAGGTTCAAATGCCCTTTGCAAGAGAACTTCTGATATGAAATATATATAAATGATGTACACTTGTATTTGCTTTGTTATAAATGCAGGCAAATGAGCCAAAATCTTTGAGGGCATCTGTGAATTCTAGATGTAGAGGGAGGAAAGTAGGTGAGGAAGGAGCTGGACTAGTGCTTATGTGCCAGCTGAGCAGACTATATTAGATCAGTCACGGGGAGGAAAACCATGAGTAGTAGTAGACTAAAAAGCACTCCCTACTTGCAGCAGTGCATGTGTGTCTAGATCTTTATTTTTGGTCAAGCTGATATGAATATGGGAGATATTGAGAAAGATAATGTTGTGTATTTGCATGTTTTCCTTTGCTTTTGTTTGTTTGTTTTATAAAGTCCTGAGATGTGCTTGGGAGCCACAGTCAGTCCTTTTGTACCACTGATGTCTGGAAAGTTGACAGGTCCTCTCAGCTGGGGTAACAGGTAGTTAACACAATAATAACAAAAATAATTTGCTCTAAACCATGTTTTTCCTCACCTCAGTCTGGGGTCTGTGGGTAAGGAAAAGGAACGAGGCCACTAGTTCAAACCAGGCTGGAGGCCACATTAAAGATTTGAGAGCTGCAAATGGCTCTTTTGTTTTCCCCATTTTATCCTAAGCTGTGTTCAGTGTTTCCTACAGCTGTGCATCTGGGTGGTTTTTCCTCAGCAGTAATGCCAGTTCCTCAACGTCAGCTGTGGTTACTTGAAACAAAGTGGTTAAGCCTGCCATGTTTGGAGATGTGCCACAAAGCCATTTTGTTTTGTCGGCTCAGTGACTGATTATAGATCTACGGAGAAAAGATGTTGCAGGCAACACTTGAACAGTCTGAAGTAGTGTAAATTGTATTATGAACTGTCTAATTTCTAATATTCAGCATACATCAAGCTCATTTCCATGCTGAAGGCACAGTCCATTGCATCAGTTGTGGCCAGCGTAAGCCTTGCGGGTGTGCACTACGAGGAAATCCACAACACAATCTGTTAAATTCACACACACTCTTATATTAAAGCAAATGTAATCTCTGCAGTGCTAGCTGAGTAATACCTTAAATTAAATAATACTTTAAATAAAGGGCTACTTTGATATCAAAAGACCTCTTCTGTTTTCTATGAAAATTCATAGAAGTCTTTTCTAGAACCTTGAAATTAAAGAGGAAAATCATCCTTAAAGCATTCCTTCCTTATTGAGATAAATTCAACTTGTCCTTCAAGTTTGAAATTAATAGCAAGTCTGCTTTCTGCTCTTTGAATGTGATGCGCTGTAATAACATATCGCAGCTTGACAGCGAGTGTGGACTGTTTATTCCTTTGTAGAGTCACAAGCTGCTATATCAAACTTCTGTTCTTTCACTGGTAGAACTCTTTTCAACTATATAAAGCACAGTTATACTCTGTGAAGTGACACTGAAAACTCCACTGCAAATAGCTTCATTTCATGTCCTTGATTATTATACAACATATTTTGCCCAGTTCAAAAGGATAAAGATGCTATTTTCTAACAGCTGGTGTCGTTACTGGGCATGGACATCTGGATCTGGAGTTCTCTCCTGTTTGCGTGTCATCAGCAACCACCTTGGTCTGGCTGAGGCGTGTTGCATGTATACTTGGTGCAGCCATCAAATGGGTCAGGTAGATTATATATTTTAAATCCATGAGTTTATATACACTGAAATTAGTACAACTAACATATTATAGGACTGTAATATATATTGCAAATATTTTCAATCTGTGTTTTCCTAAAGACATGCTGGCATTTTCTGTGCCACACCTATTTTTGAGTGAGTTCTGTATCTCCACACAAGTTGGGATAGGGCAGTGCTTTGTATCTAGAGCCACATATGAAAGCCTGCTCCCTACTAACTTTCTGGGATATTTAAAGATCTTTTGCTGTGTTTAACTTTATTACTATTAAATTTATTACTAGAGAAAGTAATTACCTAGAAAGAAACATATTTTCTGAGCCTTGAAATTAAATGTCAGTTTTGGGAAAGCTTCCAGATAGATGGAAGAGAATTAATCGGTGATGGAAAAGACTTTTTATGTCCATGCAAAATATTCTCCTGCCTCTTACCCTAATTCCGCCAGGTCGCTCTCTGTACCCTTGCTCCTTTTGGCATCCAGAGGCTGTTCCACAGCTATGGCCATTTTATTTGTGCTTGCGTACCATTGACTGTAGCACTGTTTGTCATTTCTGACCTGTGTGCCACAGGTTCCCCATCACTGACATAAGGGTTTAGTTAATATACTGCATTTTATAGCTTCATGAATGAAATAAAAATGTCCTGATCAAATGGACTGTAAGCCTGGCAGGATATAGGTAACCTGTATTTATGCATTACCAAACACAAGAATCTCTACTGATTAGATTAGTACCTTTGAGCACCAATTTAACATATCTATTTAATAACAGTAATAAAACTAATTCCATCATATTCCAGGCACACTAAAAAGGTAGCTTTGAAATGCTTTTGGCATCGATCAGTTCTTATGAACTGCCCCATAATGATATAAATAGTTTTATGCACTGAATAATGTTAACGTACTTGTCCTCCTGCTGATTTTGGATGCAAAAGATGTATCAGGTGGCCACATGTGCCTACATTTAACTGGAGTCAACACTATCTTAGCTAGCTAACTAGAATGTATGTACCACATAGACATATCTCTCCAGGTGAATCAGAGCTACCTGCTGGGTGCATGGTGGACTACACATTGCTAAAGGCTAAGTGGAAAATATTCTGCACCTTGAGCATGAAAAGACATGTTCTGTCTCTATATTGTGAAATTCCAGCTGCACATAGTGTGGACTAGAGGAATTATCACATAATCTCAAGAAACCACAGCTTTGTTGCAATAATTGCTTTTTTTATCTCTTCTACTGTTTATCAAAGGACTGCCAAGACGTAGGGGGCTCTCATCTTGGTTTCTCACTGAAATTAAGAGAAGTAGTTTTGTGTACATCTTCCTGAACACTTTCTGAAACACTCCAGTTGGCATGATCATTAACGAGCTATACTTATTCAGCTACTAACTGTATTCCTTGCATCAATTGTGTTCTGGTCTCATAAATGAAACAGCTGTGGATGTATTTACAGTCTGAGAAAGCTGGACCAGTGATAGAAGCTTGCAGTTTTAGTCATTGCTCATTGACTGACGTAAAGACAAAACCAATGGGGAGCACGTGGTTACTCTTTCTGTAGTCTCTAACTCTGCCCACGTGTTGCCATTAAACTTGGATGGATCAGGGAAGTCAGCATTCAAAGCTTCTGATAATTCAGGTCTGTGAGGGCATATTAAGTCCCAAACATCATAAGGACAGATTGGTAAAGACTTCAGAAAATACAGCTATATATTCATGGAAGTGGTGAAATATAAAATAGTTTTACAAAGTGAAGAATGAAATGCAAAAACAAGGATCACAAGTTATCTAGTGATGAGTCTGTAATTAAAAAAAATCTAAAATCTACTGTTTGTTTTCAAGTGTCCTGAAATTCTGTTGCCTCAAGCAGGCCTTCCTATAGATCTTTGTACAAATACACTAAAGTTGCTTCTGAAACTGTAGTGACTGCACAGAAAATGTTCCTGGACTTGTATTTATTTAGAGAATTCCCTCTATTACAACAAAGTCATAAATGTCTTGAGAATACTTTACTCCTGTGTTTGGTTTAGAAAAAAACCTCTCATTGACGGCAATTATCATAGAGTGTAACCAAAAGATGGCAGCCGTCCAATATTTTTTTTCTATCGAGTAAACAAGAGACTGAGTTTACTGTTTTATGAGCTCTGCTGTGTTATTGGAAAGGAAGAATGCTATGGATGCTATTTCCTATTGGAAAGGAAGTGATTAAAACAATTTGAGAGATAAAAAATGCTTCGCAGTTTTTGTGTAAACATAATTGCAAACTTACTTTTATTAAATGGTTATTAATTGGACACTGCCTCCAGGATGCGGCAAGCAGAGAATGAAGCACATTGAGAGGAGGCACTTGTCAGACCAAGTAGAAGTGTGTTCATTTAAACACTTTCATGCTGGATAATTTTCAGATGGGACTTCACCTATAGTGACAAAAAGACCCAACCAGGCACGCAGAAAAGAGTTAGCTTCCCAAGACAGGAGGAACTGGAGAGGGGACCAGAATGACTGACTGAGCCATGTTTCCTTACCCTTTGACAGTGAACCCGTAATTATTTCTAGAGTGCGATCTTAACACCTGTGTGCTTCAACTTTCCTGGTGACATTCACAAGGGAAATCACTAGATTAACGAAATGATCTTCACAGGCCTTCCCAAAGCTCTGTGAGGTCAGGGAAAAGGTTCCCAGTGACTTCATTTGTTTCCGAATCAGCTGCAGTCTGGTGGCATCCCAAGAGTGCCTGAAGTTGTGCAATGTACCAATATGCACCTTATGCTGGGTTTTGGATTATCAGTGCAGTCAGGGAGGCCATAACAAAACAGAAGCTACCTCTCTTTGAGAGGAAAAAAAAAAGGGAAATAACTATTTATTGGGCATACAGTGCAGAAAAATTCCCAAACAACAAAACCAAAACAACCAAGCACTCAAACAAGCCTTTACTCCCACCCCCAAGCATTTTCAAGTTCAAACACCTCACAAATCAAAGCACATAACATCTTCCAAAACATAGAAATCCCTTAGGAAAAGGTTTCTCATAATCACAAATTCCCTTACAGGAGATTGCTCAACAACCCTTAAGCAACATTTCCATTATGTGCAAAGCAAAACCAAAAGCTTGCAGTGTTCCAGCATGCATTCACTTGCTGCTGTAACTGAGAGTCTGTTCTTAGTCTGCTTTACTCTCAGCTCCTTTGTAAGGTGAATATAAATTAGGAACATAACCCTGGTAACTGATCTTCACAGTTGTGAAGCGGCGTTATCACCTTGTTAATGTTTTTCATATATTTCAGCAGGACTAATGCCTGATATTCAACTAGTGTGGTACACCACTGCAGAAACACTTTGGGTAGTTGAAGGCTGTCCTGATCAGGGACCATTTATTAATTTATTTTAAATGATGAAAATCCCACTAGCATTTTCCTCTGACTTAGTATTTATCTTTGATAGCTCAAGGTTCCAGGCTGAAGATAAACCTGGGGAATAAATAAAAGAAACAAGTACAATGTGCAATTCATATACTTTTGGCTTCAGAACAGAAGCAGTTTGCCCAAAGGAAGCAAGGTGAGTAGGACTTGCTTTTTCCTACATAAGGTTTTAAGAGAAAAGCTACAGGAGAAAAGGGTCACAAAGGCTCTGATAAGTGAAATGTGATGGGAAATTTGCCTACCTTTTTTACTACTGTCACCCTTTTTTGTGCTTTTTGACTTACCCTGATATTGGATAATTCTAATTATACAACTCTGAATTGCTACGGAATTTTATTTCAGAAGGGGAAAAATGAATTTATTCTTTGTACCAGCAAAAGAAGGTTTAACCTCCTGCAGAAATTCTACTTCTTTCCTTCATCTCCCTGCTGTTATTGTTTAGGCAACTGCTGTCTGTGGATGTGAAGGCATACCTTGTTTTATTCACAGGCCCGCAGCCTCAGAGTCCTCCTCTGAATTAGTGCAGTGCAGTCAGCGTCAAGCCAAATTTACAAGCCAGAACAGTTTGACATCAGCGGGAGTAGTCTCAGAAAGGAGCGTACAACGTGACTCCAGAAGAGGCACATGAACTCCTCAAGCTCTTTGTTAAATAAACAAAATGTTGATGTTTGTGGTGAGTTAAACATCTGCGTTTCACTTTGAGCATCAAGTGAACTTTGAAAACGCAATTTCCCCTGTTTTTATTAAATTCAACAGTTTGACAAAACTTGGCCGTCAGAAGTACTTCTAAAAGGAGTGACCAATAAAGAATGGTGTCTTTTATTGTATTGAAAAAACCAGATGTACTAACCTTTTTCTTTTTTTAGTGGTTCACACATGTACACTTCGTGTGGATGGTGGTTCCATTACCAGTCTTACTAACTGCATTTACTTTTTGTCCATGTGGTCATTAATTTATACGTTAAAATTCAAGGCTTTTCTTCTTAAGAAAAAGTTGTATAGGAAGAGGAAAAAAGAGGGTAAGTCTCATAGTTATACTTAAGCTTAAAGATTGTTTTACTTTATTTTTTCAGGAGGAGTTTCAACATGATCATCCAATTTTTTTTTCAAAAAAAGGAAAAGCATGGAATTATTTAGGAATTTAAATATCTTCTGAAAAACATTTGAGAAAACCTGGACTATCAATTAGTTTACATTAAACCCCAGCAGAATTAAAGACGTGTGTGATTTTTTAATTTTTTTTTTATAAACTTTGACTACATTTGGGTTTTTGGTGAACAATTTACTTCCCAAAATGTACTATTTCAGACAATACAAGGTGAAGAAAAATATGTTGCAGGAAGCTATTGTAATATTTCCCAAAAACATTTGATATCTGAATTTGATTAACGATGAGATCTGGATGCCATTCATAAAACTGAAAGCTGCTGAACAGGGTTTGGTCTCACGACGTCCTGGTCTACCACTTTGGTCTACTTGTGGGATGAAGACCTAGAGTAAAATTTCTTCTTGGAGTCAACAGGGCAGTATTAATGCTCAAGTAACGCATATTTTGGATTATTTCCCAACAGAAAAAGGTGAAACTTGTCGTTGTGAGCTATGTTCTTTGTTTCACGTAATCAAGGAGAAAAATGCTGTAACTCAAAAGCTGAGGAGACGAAATTCTAACAGAAGCTCATAGGCAGGAGCTGACAGTGGTTCCCTGAGGCTGAACGTGTCACTTGTCACTGATCCAGGCAAGCAGTGCTGGCCACAGCTGGCTCCTTTCTTCTCCTAGAGAAGGGTTCAGAGGATGCAGCCAACACGTTCCCGCAAAAGCCAGCCCTGCTCCCTCACGTACCCAGGCCTGGCACGGGAGCGGTCCTTGGACTGCCTGCAAGTCATCTGTGATCCAAGAGCAACAGGATCACCACCTTTGGTACAGGGTGTCGGGGACACGATGTGTTTTTTCTTTTTCTTGATTGCTTTCTGACTCTGGCTTGCTGGCGTTATTAAGTATGTCTGATTTGTTTCTGCTTGAATGAAATGTTTTGTTTAATCTCAAATGATCTGTCTTAATTGGCTGAGTATGTGGAAACATTTCAGTTTGGGATGGATCCAAAACAATAACCACTAACTTTTTTTTTTCCTGTTGGCTACCGAACCAAAAAAATTCAATTATTTACATGGTTTCTGTTTTAACATCAGATGCAGAGGAACTTGGTAGGATTATGCCTGTGTTTGAACATGAAAATCAATGTGAAATCTAAAGCTATGGATCAAAATCAAAGCAAGCTCAGAGAAGCAACCAGGATAGAGAAGAGAGGGTAGTTTGCTATTTTAGATGTATTTTTTTCTTTCTGATACACCTGAATTCAATCTGAATTCATATCGGAGTCTCTTAAAAGTTGATATTATTTGGGATTCAGGGTTTCCTTTGATTGTGTATAGAAATAGAGCTAGAAGGTCAGTTCTGGATATTGAACCTAGTCTGTTTTTAGGTGATGCATGTATTCTGGTTCAGGATAGCATTCACTTGTCATTAAATAATGTGAGCAGCAGGTTTAGATCAGAACATTATTACAGGTTTTAAACTTGTTAAAAGTCAGCAGTTTTTTGGACCAGGGCTTCATATTTTAAGTCAGCATCAGAGCCACAACTTCCAGCCAGTGTGAGCTTCAGCGTCTTCAACTGGGATTTCCAGATAAGGTACATCTCTAGTGAAGGCAAAATATAATGTGGAGATAGAGACAGGATGAAAGACAGGCAAATAATTTTTCATGCTTGTCTTACAATAATGTAGTAGAGAATAGGAATGGAAGTAGCACTAGGAATGGATAGTTAGAAACTATCCAACACATATGATTTAGGGAGATGAATGAGAGCTTTGGCTGTATCTTGTTGCAGAAAGGAGTCAGATGCATGATGGAAAACCCATGTTGCCTCCCCATAGAGCCAAGCAGAGGCTGTGGTTTCTTCTGCCCCTTATGGTGCATTTACTTCTGAAGTAGTTGATTCTCAGCTGGAAAATAGGAATTAAAAAAATCCATTCTTCTTTGTCCAAGCACAAATTAAATAACTGCAATTTGCTTTATCTGCTGTGGCATTGGAGAGATGGAAATAGCTTGCTTAGGTGCTGGTTATGGATACACTCACCCTCCATTCTTTCTCCTCCTCTTCAAGCCCTCCACTATCTCAAGATGTCACTTGATATGTTGGCAACCAAATTAAATGCATACAAATACTGTTATTTTGCATTGTAGTCACAGGAACAATGTTAAAGCAGTTACCTGGTAAATTCAGCTTGGATTAAGTGGAACATTCCTGCCAAGACTAGCTCATATGAAGAACGTGGTAAAGAATATGAAGTAAAGTTAGAAGGTGATTCTTTGGGTAGGCTAGATATATTAGGGTCAGTCCAGGGGTCATTTTTAATAAATGATCAATATTATTATTTTTATAGATTTTACTTTTTTTAGGTTTTTTTTTTAGGAATTATAGTCAAAAGTCATAACTGGATGCTGCCTATCTTTGAAAAGGCTACACTGAAAAATTTAACAGTCTGAATTACACTTTTGAAGCACTGCAAGATATAATATAGACCTCCCGTCGGACACACTTATGTCCATGTCCAAGACCAGAGTGTCAGATCACGTTCAGGTTTTCTCAACAGCAAGGAGGGCTTGGAATGTAATTGAAAGAAAACAAAACCTGATGCATAAGTTCTGTGGAAAACAGTGAGTCAGTAGCCACGCTTTCTGGGAAACCTTTCATAAAAACAAAAAGGAGAAATTAGTCAGCTAAGAGAATCTTCTACTGTAGCGAAATGAAATTTCTCTAAACAAGTGGGTCTTTGTGGTGCTGATTTGATGATCATATTGAAATGTTTGAAGGTACTGCTAGCGGCCAATATTTGCTCCCAGTGCTGGACTATGTCCTGACGCCCTGCACTGGCTGTGCTGATGGGTTTGCTAATCTGGGTACAGAGCTGAAACCCTTTTGCAAGCGTTGTTTTCGCAACATTAACTCCAGCTTTGTATATACCTCTTAGTCTGTAAGATATGAGGTCCTGACACGGCATTACTTTCCACCTACCTTCCCATTCCCATACTTTTGCTACAAAGTGGTGCTGCAACAATTATATTGGAGGCATGGGGAGAGGAAACTGCAACTTCTTTTTCTCCTCCAAAACTGCCTGCAAACTAATTGCCACTTAAGCTTTATACTGCAAGCTATGTATTGCAGAGAATAGGTTGTCTTAAGAGCTTGAGTTGATAATTTTTCTCCAAGTTTTTCTGTTACCCTTTCCTGTGAAAAGTTTTATTTAAAAAAAAAGAAAAGAGAAAGAAAGGCTAGCTCACCAAATGTCACATACCTCACTCTACATGTACTTATATAGTACATAGATTACTTTTTCTAGTTCTTGGTAGATGAGATACCACTATGTAAGGAGAATCAAAGAAAAGAAATGCTTGGGAAAAAGTTGGGTCAGTTATTTGTGATGTTGTGGAGTTTTTTCCCTCCTGGCAATAGTTAAATTGATTTTATAGTGGTAATGCCAACAACAGTTGGGATATGAGTGCAACATAATGGGCTCCATTTGATTATTGTACTCTGGTTTTCAGCTGCCAATAATCTTCACTAGTATTAGTTGTACCTGAACCATTTACTGCTATTTTTACAGAAGGTTGCAAGGATTGGACTGAGCTCCCTTCTCTACAGGTGATCAGATCAGGATTAGAATACACTGGCAGGGCATTGTGATAATACCAACTCATCACCTTTTATTTGGTTATGATTTCACAGAATCACAGAATCGTATAGGGTGGAAAAGACTTTTAAGATCATCAAGTCCAACCGTAAACCTAACACTACCAAGACCACCACTATACCATGTCCCTAAGCACCTCATCCAAACGTCCTTTAAATACCTCCAGGGATGGCGACTCAACCACTTCCCTGGGCAGCCTGTTCCAATGCTTGACAACCCTTTCAGTGAAGTAAAATTTCCTAATATCCAGTCTAAACCTCCCCTGGCACAACTTGAGGCCGTTTCTTCTCGTCCTATCGCTTGTTACATGGGAGAAGAGACCGACCCCCACCTCTCTACAACCTCCTTTCAGGTAGTTGTAGAGAGCGATAAGGTCTCCCCTCAGCCTCCTTTTCTCCAGACTAAACAACCCCAGTTCCCTCAGCCGCTCCTCATCAGACTTGTGCTCCAGACCCTTCACCAGCTTCGTTGCCCTTCTCTGGACACGCTCCAGCACCTCAATGTCTCTCTTGTAGTGAGGGGCCCAAAGCTGAACACAGGATTCGAGGTGCGGCCTCACCAGTGCCAGGTACAGGGGCACGATCACTTCCCTAGTCCTGCTGGCCACGCTATTTTCGATACAAGCCAGGATGCCATTGGCTTTCTTGGCCACCTGGGCACACTGCTGGCTCATATTCAGGTGGCTGTCAACCAACACGCCCAGGTCCTTTTCTGCCAGGCAGCTTTCCAGCCACTCTTCCCCAAGCCTGTAGCATTGCATGGGGTTGCTGTGGCCCAAGTGCAGGACCCGGCACTTAGCTTTGTTGAACCTCATACAACTGGCCCCAGCCCATCGATCCAGCCTGTCCAGGTCCCTCTGCAGAGCCTGCCTACCCTCAAGCAGATCAACACTCAGGTTTACTCAGTCCTAATTCCGAAACTTTCTACCCTCAAAGTAAATGACATGATTAGTTTATAATTTTTTTTTCCTACAGTCATGCTACTGTAACTCAATGAAGTCTATCAGTCTCTGCTTTATTTCCTATTTTCACTGTTAAACAAAAGTGAAATCATGACTAGGAGGCCAAACATGATGTAGTGGGAATAAATATATGGGATTTTTTTTCAGTATACTTGCAGTATCTTTTCTTTAAGTGCTCTGGTATTATTTTTCACAAAAAGTCAAGAGAATAATTTGACTATTCTGTCATAACTTTTCCATCTTGTGAGTGGATTTTATTCTTAGTGCATAGAACAGAAAACAGAATAAATTTCTAGCGTCATAGTTTGTCTAATTACCTGTTGTCTAAAACAGGTAATATCTTAAAGGGCAAGCAATATAAATAATTGCCTAATACTTTTAATTTGATTTGGATAGTTTCCTTTAAAAACTTTGTCTCCTGCAGCAAATTTTTAATCCTACACTAAAATAGAAACTGAGTATAAATGCTGCATTGAGTGGAACAATGTGGAACCAAATATAAGCCTCCTGCCTACTATAGTGAGCTGTGTAAAATATGCACAGTGGGATTTTGGTCAGGAAATTGGGAGATTGAGAATAGAATTGATGTCTCTTTGCAGAAGGAATAATCAGAGACTTTTTTGTGTGTTTAATCACTCCAGATAAGGCAGCTGAAGTTGTTCTTTTTCATATTGATTCAATGAAACATCTTGATTTAGGATCTTTGGGTTGTTGGTTTTTTTTTTGTTTTTTTTTTTTTTTATGGCATTGCATGCTGAATCGCATTTACCAAAAAAGGGTGAGTGATGATGTCCAATAGATTAGTACCTACAACTCCAAAATGGAAATACAGAATTATTACATATGCAACTCTTATGGAAAATGTAACATGAAAACTCCATGTGCCTTCCATACAATGCAGGCAAGTAAGAACGGTAATACTATAACAGACTCTTGGTAAACTATGTTTATTTATATTCACACCTCTAAATGTAACTGTTGAAATTCTGGAAGGCATTATCCTTAAGCTTTCCCTGGATTTTTCTCATCAAGAATATATTGTAAAAATAATGTTAACATCCTGAGGCAAAGAGTTGGAATATATTAATCTCGTGTGATAGGATTGTTAGAAATATTAACCACTGGTCTGAGTCATCCCTTTCCACTATAATTCTGAACTCCATTGGCAGTAACCATATGTACAGTCTTTGGTACGTACTTGGCTAACAGATCTAACAGATACAATGACTTTGAAGCTGGGATTAGGAATGTAAAAAGCACCCCAAAAACTAGTCATATATGGACATGGATCAAAGTCTGGAATTGAACAAAATACGTGTCTCTTGAGTCTGGATTTCCATTTGTTTTTTTACAAATTAGGTGTTGGAGAATCTGTGTTTTATTTCGCTAGTAAACTCAGAATGAAAGTAGCTGGGTTTATAAAGAATAGTCTTACATTTGGTTACAATGTAAACATGTTTTTTTTTTTTTAAATCAACAGTCTGTTTTTCAGTAGTTTGCATTACCAAAGCTCCTTTGACTTCTCTCAAATAATACTTTTGAAAGTGCTAATTACTCTGGATATTTCTTCCATCTTCTCTCGGTGTTGACACTTTATATGAATTCTTTTTTATGTTATATTATAACACATCCTATATTGATTAATAGCTTATATATGGTTAATAGTGTTTAAAAGAAATCGCTCTAAAGTGCAAAAGTTCTGTGGTTTACATTTTATCATGGCACATTGTGAGCTGCAGATTTCTAAGTACTTTGTCCAGGGCTGTCTCTGGAAGAACATCCTGGTCGTAGCATCCAGGATGAAATGTGCATTAGGGTAGGCAGAATTTATGAGAGTGGTTTAAAGGGTTTAATTTTGTCTTATATATGTTATAGTTTCCAGAAGCTTATGAAGAAGAACAGAGTGAATCATTTTCCTTGATTAGAGTATAAAATTACCTGGTTTTGTACCTGAAAACAGGTGTCAATGATGGGTGGTGGTTCAGGGATGAAAGAAGACACATGCAACAGGCAGGGATAAGGCAGTCAAGGATGTATAGAGGACAGAGGAAAGACAGGAAAAGATTATTGCGTGAAAAAAGGACAGGAAAGGCATTTGCTAAATGGTTAGAAGAAAACTGCAGATAGAGATGAGGTGGCAGCGTGAGCAAATCCACAATCTGAATAAGAATGGCTCAACTGGGCTGACAGACATTGAGCTCTTCTCAGCTGTGTTTCATTTTCCTTCAGGAAACAGGTATTATTTTGTTCTACACATGGGGATCAGAGGCAGAGAGAGATTTATTTAAGGTCATCCAGGAAGTCTACAGCAGAACAGGGAACTAAACCAGGAATTTCTGAGTTCCAGACCAATACACTAACCATGGGACAGCTCATTTCCTCTCTATGGGAGTTTCTGCTGCCAAATTGCATTAGATGAGAACAAGTCCCTCTTGTTTACATTTCTTTAAAACAAACCTTCATTAGGACTGGATTCAATACATCGCAAATACATTCTCAAGATTACCATGAAATGTTTAATAAATCTCTAACTGCTAATGATAGGATTGGCTGGTGATGTAAATGAAAATGAGATCACAAGATTCAGGAAAAAAGCAAGTAAGAGTTATCTGAGAAGAAAAGGAAGGTTATTTTCTGATGCAAGGAAAAAGAATTGAAAAAACTCTGAGAAGTTTTTCTGAATTGGGAAAAACTTGTTTGTGTGATTGAATATGCCAGAATAATTTAAAAGTTCATTTATTATGAAATAAAATCTGCTTGTTTGAATACTGTGTTTCAACAAATCCCCTGAGGCTGTTTACATAAAGGAAAACAATCTGCCAATGTTAAATATTTTACTCACTTCCCTCATTTCCCAGTTCTTTCTTAAGAAAAAAAAAAAGAAAAAAAAAAAAAGAAAAAGGAAAAAGAAAAAAACCTTTTGTGCAATGCTCTTAAACTTACGGAGATCACACTGTTGCAAGAGCCGACTGTCGCCTAGCTGCTATCCTCCACAAAGGATGTTGCTCAAGTCATTAATGGAAAAAAACTGTGCTTTAAAAACAAAGCAAAGTGTTTATGCTGAGCATTATGGATCCTTACCAGATTGTAAGTATCGCTTAACACCTTGAATACCCTGTAGTGATGCTCTTCACTTTTAGGGAGACAGTGCATTCCGCACCGCAGCTCCAGGACAAACAACTCTGTGTTTATGTGTCTGTTACTGTTCCTGGACATAAGTTAGGTTATGGTTTTGGTATGGTAACTGTACAGACACACCCAATCTGTCTTCTGTCTTCTTTTTTTCCTAGTTACTTATGTACTCCAGTTATCATCATATCCCTTTCAAAATGTTTTCTGTCTCTTCCCTCATTTTTTAATGAAGGTTTTTCTAACTGAACTCAAATTAGGCCTCCATATTGCCAGTATTACTCCTTCCGTGGCTCTTGCTCTACCGACAGCCATGCAGTCTGGTCTGTATTTTGACTGCCGTTCATTTCTTTGGCTGAGTGCGGTCCTGTCCCAGCTGAAGTCAATGGGGGTTCTCTCTTTGACTTCCATGAGGTTTGACTTTCAGCCTGTGCCTCAAATGAGCATCAGAAAGTTCCCAGTGACAGCAGCTAAAGCCTAGGGATTTGACTGAACGTGTCTGCAAAGCTGGCATCGCAGTCAGCTCTGCTTATGTGATGAGACAGGTGACTATGTCTTGTGGATGTCCAATGGTAGTCACATACACACGTCTCCAAACGCAGGATTTGTTCATAAACTGACAACAATGTTATAAACTGACTCTTCATTTAAACATTTTACAAATTTTCTTGTCCAATTTTTTTGTATTATTTAGGACTAATATTCAGCAGCCAAAATCTTTGCATAGAGAAATGGGTGAAAGTACTTCATCTTGGCCTTTTCTGCTATCTCATAGTCATGAAAACATGTCTTCTTAAAAATAAATGCCTGCGTATCTCTTGCTGCCCAAAAGAACATTAAAAGTTTGTTTAACGTCTATCAGAAAAATGTAGTTATAAAACTTCTTTTACACATGCACACGTTCCTTTCTACCCAACCCTGGAAACTTATCTTGCCATCATAAGTCTAGGTTAGGAAGGGGAGATATGGTGTCTGTGAGCATCTTTAAGGCTTACATTCCCTTTCCTTAACTTTGCCCCTCACAGCATATGGTATATTGACCGTGCTCTTTGGTTACTGCCTTTATGTTCCTCTCGCCAAAATATTTCTGTATGCTTCCTGGCCTCTGTTACTCTTCAATTAAATACCACACACTTCCCTCCTATCCTATTAGTGCATCCACGTGTTCTTCTCTTACCTCCCTCTTCTGTTTTGTTTGGCAATGTTTTTCTTTTCTTTGCCAGGCTTTTGGCTCCATATACATTTTTTTGGTGTGTGTTTCAACAGGACATATCACAGGGGAACAGTATCCTAAAGCTGTTCTCACAAATCCTTCGGGGAAGGCAGGATGATGTGTTGGGCCAAGGAATACAAGGTTTTGTCTTTGGCAGGTAAATGGTGATTATTCTAGGCCAGCTGTTTTCCCTGTTTCCTTATCTACAGTTTTGGTACTTGCACAATTTCTCTCTCTCAGCCCTTTAACAACGAATAAGAATTCTGGACATGCATCATCAATCTCCAAGACTAGAATAGGGTCCAACATCAGAACATTATTTCTCAGTTTTATCCAACATCTTGTTTTATATCAATCTTCCAATAATTTAGAGTGCTGCTGCGTCTGTCAAGATGAGGCTTCTGCTGTGTTTAAAGGTGATAATTCTAATATCTGAGTGGAATTGGTGTCCCTTTGTCAGTGGAAAAAAAAATAAAACCCAAAACTAAGTCCAGTCTCAACCCTTTTTCTTATATCAGATCTTTCTCTATACTGTTGATAAGGGCAAAACTGGTCCTCATTGCAAAGATTAATTAGCAACCAAGATGCTGATGTTGTAATGCATAGTCTGTTTTCAGTTGCGGTAGGAAACCTCAGCTCATACAAGGGTTCTGCCGTATGGCAGGAAAACCTGTAAAGCAACACTGGCTGCAAACAGGTTGGACTGGAATTGGAAAGCTGCAATTTTTGTTGGATAGCAAAATATATTCCCACCAGTAATCTCCCTCGTGCTCTTTAGCTCAGTCGGTTCCCATACCATGTATCGTAATCTGACTTCTCAGAATTGGGAATAGGGTGAATGTGGGCACATATTGCAAACTCTGTTTTGATAAATGGACGTGACTGAGGTGCCTAGAATGGAGCTGGTAACATAGTAGCTATTTTTCAAGTGTTTAAATTATTTCATTGCTTTATTGCTATAGGTTATGATGAAAGTCAGGTCCTTGGTCTACTTGACCACTTTTGAAAATGAGCCTGCTTTCGATTTTTCTGGTAAGACTGGTTTGGAGATTTTGTGTCTTTTCCTTGGTGCTGTGATGCTGAAGGAGAAATGGAGATTCTGCTCAGGTATAATAAAAGTTAGGTCGAGCTCACGGCTAACCTTTCAGAATCTCCTGGTGTACAGGTTTCAGGTAGACAGTGAATAGCGGGTTTGGATTATCTCCTCCTGGAAGAACCAGGTTAATACATCAGGAATCTAGCAATGATTGCCAAAGAAACTCACAAGAAATCCACACCACAAGACAGGCAGTTTGAAGGTGATGTCTCAGTAGCTGTGTATTCTTTTGGACTTTAAAGAACCTTGATGGGACAAGAGGCTCCACTGAGGCTGTTATTAAAGATTTTATTCTCTCCTCCCTTTTTTTAAGGAACTTTTCCTGATCAGAAATAATTTCACAGAAGATAAACTTCTCATCGACTCTTAGCAGAATTAGGTTACCACTTAACAGAGACAGAAAAGTTAATGGCAGAATGAACTAAATTCAAAGAAAGGCTACAGTAGCTCTTACACTGCACCATTTCTCTGATCATCAAAGAAACTATACAGGTTTCATTAAAGAGACAAACATTTTTAGATTTGGAAGGACAATCACTAAGAGACACCCATTATTTTAAAGCAATAATTTAATTTCCATAAGATTCAACCAGCCATTCTAGATCCAGTGGTGACACTGATTACTTCAGTAGGCAGCTGATGATGAGAACTATTTAATATCCATTGAAATAATCATGGAGGTGGAATCAGGAATCTTTTCATGCCTCAGCATTTGATTGGTACTACTCTCCAGGGGAGAAAATCTTACAGAAAAAAAAAATTGTGTAGAGATGGATACTGTGTTTAGTACTAGACTGTAACAAAGAAATAATCAAAGTAAAGGAATTTGGTAAATGGGAAAGACAGTTTTTATTCAGAGGCTGTCTCAATGAATATGTGAAGTTATCACAAGGAGGCAATCTGGAGATTTAAACACAGAAAAAACGGCTAAGATGAGTCAGATGATCCATGGAAACCGTTTGCACTCTATTAGTCTGCACCCAAGGCAAAGCATTGGACATGACTTCTTTCCTTGCAGAAGGGACAGAACCAGACAACTGCTTTTGATCCAGAGGACCTGCAGTTCCTCTGGGAGAAGGTTCAGCAGCAGCATGTAAGCACCATTTATGTTTACTGATGAAAGGTGCTGACCCCAGTTTTGAAGAAGCCCAAAGGCAAGCACTGAGCATCTTTAACTTCTCTACTTAGAGAAACCATCTCTTTCACAATTCTGGGATAAATTTATGCTTTGGTTATATTTTTATATATTTTTAATTTTTATATATTTTTATATATTAATATTATATATAATATAATATATAAATATATAATGTATTTTAATATAAACATATATTTTTATTTTATATCTTATATCTTATATTTTATATTTTATATATATTTAATTTTAATATATATTTTTATATTTTTAACCAAGCATAAATTTATGCTTGGTTAAAACTGTGAGACTGAACACAAGAGAGTAATTTTTGCATTTAGGTTTTCGTGAAGGGGACCTAAATCTGTCCCATACTTGGGAAAATCAAACATTTACAACACAGTGGTGCAGGAATGCCGTTTACTCACGTGGCAGCCCTTCAGTTTAAAAAAAAAAAAAATCTGGCTGTTTTCACATGTTATGATGAAGTGGTTGAGACAGCAAAACCTACAGCCTGCTAAGTTGTGAACGCCCATGAAGGTTAATTTTATGATCAATACAGAACACCAAAGATCATGCACTTTATGACATTTAATCAACATTTAGGGAAATAGGATGAGATGTAGACTATTGCTGCTCAAAACTGTTGGAATTACTCTTTTCCAAATTCATTAATGACTCTCTGCTGAGTGCCTGATTCACAACATAGTGAATGTGATTCAAATGTTTAGGTTCCTTGCAGTCTATGGATTAGGTTTTGTGTGAACTAGGAGAAAACAAGGAACATGAAATATAAACGTCAGCTGTAACAGTGGCTGGTTGCAGCAAAATTAAGACTGTTAGAATTTTAGTTCCTTCCTTCCTGAGTGAATTACTCAGCCAAATTCAGGCCCACTGGGGAAAAAAAAGGCAGAAATTCAATTTCTGATGCAGATATGCTCCTGTCAACATTATACACATGGGACAAATATGCAGTAGCATGAATTTGAACTTAAGTTAACTATATTTCAGCATAATTGCAAATAGTATTAGCTCATTTAGGTATAATGTTTCATGAGGAATTTCCATTTACAGTTTACTAAAGCAGGTATTATATTTTCTCCTCCCTATTTTTCAGATCAATTTTCTAACCAGAGGAGGGGTTTTGGTGTACTGCTTGGTATAACCGATTCTTAAAACTTTTGTTTCTTCTCATCTTCAAGCCTGAACTCTCTTACAAAACAAAAACCAAATTGTTTCTTAGTATTATAATTGTCCCCAGACGTGGTAGCCTGCCCTCCCACTTTGTCTAATTAGGTCACTAGGAGAACCTGGACAATGATATAAGTGGTATTTAAGAGTGCAGGCCTTTAAGATCTATAGGAACAGAGGTAGGTCTGGTTTACAGCTAAATGTAACAGAGACGATGTATACACTGAGTCTGCACAGAATCCTGCTTCGCGGCAGGCAGTCAAGTCAAACAGCAACGTGTGGTTCCCTTGCTTGTACCATTCCTGATCTTCTATTTCTGCACCCTCCTGCCTTAAGAAATGTTCTTAAGTATTCTTATGCTGCAAGGCAGGTAGAGGATTTTTCTTTTTCTGATCCTGAAAGAGTTGCACAAAAGAGCTCATTAATAAATGAGAGTCAGAACTAGTTTTGGAACTGGTGGTATTGAATTAGTGCCGTTCGAAATAGGGAGTGAAACCTACCCGATGCTGGGAGACGTGTTGGCTGAGACTGGATGTAAGCCAAGGGAAGGGTCATTTGAACTGCACAGCTGCAACGCTGTCCTTGGGGAAACCCTGGTCCTAAATCTAGCCAAAAAATTATATGCTGCAATCCTGTAGTTTATCAGGGCGCTGCAATATAGCCACCTCATTGTGGTTATGCACAAAAGTGTGAAAAACTGTGACAAAGTATTTGCTCTGCTACAGAATAATTTTCATTAGCCAAAAGCCATTAGCTTGGAGTAGGATTTTTCTAGAGGATAGCTGATTAAGTTCTTCAACCTTGCACAGAAGTATGTCAAGCAATTGTTTTCTTACAAAATAAAGTGGAATGGAACTTTTCAATGAAAAATTATGGGCAGGTAGATGAATTTTATATAACCCGTAAGCTTTTTTTTCTTTTTTTTTCTTCACTGCTTCACTGCTTAATCTAAATTATCTGGTATTATAAAGCTGTTGTTGATGTCCTGTATTGTTAAACCAAATTATTTCTGTAGGCCTTGTTTTATTGTCTGTATTCATACCGGAAATCTAGTAGCACGGCTGACTTCCTTGCTACTGTTTCAACGAAGCAAGTTTTAACTACAATTGCTCTCTTTTGCTTTCTGCACCAGCAAGACACTTGGGTGCAGTTTGTCCCCAGAAACATTCTGGGGAAACGTACCATGATTTGCCTCTATTTCAGTGAGGGCTGAATTGTGCAACGCTAAATAACTTAATTACTCAGTTAGCAAAACCTAAATCAATGGTGATGCTGTTGCATGGTTATATTCCGTGTTCCAAGCTGTAACTCATTTTCCCTCTGAATCAGAAAGCCACTAAGTCTAAGGAACTTGATTCTTTAACAGATTTTAATATTTTAAATTTCTCCTATTTTTTCCTATTAGCATGTTTAAAACTGCTGTGGTTAACCTGAAAACCTGAGTCAGCAGTGTGTCAGTGTGCCAGTTTGTGAGGAGGAGGGTTGTGCCGTGCACAAGACAAGCTTGTCGCTAGCTGGTCAGCGTGAATGCTGTGTCCGGCTGCGGGCACTGTTTATAGAAAGTGCAGACTAATCTGCTGTTTGCTCAAGGTATGAAGCAATAGCATGGCCATTTTGCCTTGGGTCATTAGTTTTTTCTTAAGTTTAACTTTTTTCTATCTGAATTTTTAAAAAGAAGATTGTCCCATAAGCTCTTACTGTTAGGCTTTTTGTTGTTGTTGCTTTGGGGTATTTTTGTTAGGTTTCTTTTTTTTTAATGTCGGTTCAGTTAGAAAAACTTTTCTCTCCTTTTGGATTCAGCGACGGTTTATATATTCCCCCAAAAGATAACACACATCTTATGGAGCTATTAACAGCTCATGGATATTGATGTATTCCACCCACAGGTAACCCTGAATATAGCTAAATTGCTACATAGCTAATCAGGGCCTCAGCAATTTATCTCCAGTTTATTATTCTGTTGTCAATACACCTCAGCAAATATAAGGACAGATAACTTAAGCAAAACATTAAATATTACTTGCTGTACACAGCTGATGAAAAATATCAGATTACACTGAATTTCGTCAAAGAGTAGATTCTGGCAAAGAAAGGATACTGTGCTCAGTACTCTTACGAACCTGTGAGTCACTTGACCTATTCTTTTTTAATACTGTATATTGCTTATGATATGTGCTCCTTTGCCTGTGACATTTACTGCGGTTACTGGAGTTGCTGGGATATGCTGTTTTCACATTCCCGTTATGGAAAAAATATTTTCAAAGTGAAACATGGAAACATGAGATTTGAAAACAGTAACTTTTCCTGGCCTTCTGACTCTGAAGGTGTCATGAAAGAGACAGTGATTTCATGCAGCCAGAAGTTCCTCATTTTTATTTTTTTTCATTCAGGTACGGAATTTTTAAAAGTAATTATTGAACATTGATCTGTATAAAGCATGATGTTATCATGGCATGTACAGTCCCAGATTAACTCGGGACTTAATAGTGCAGTAAAAATAAAAAATGTAATTTCATTCATTCTGATCAATCAATACATCTGAAAAGTAGAGCTGCTAAGGAAAAATATTACACATAGTATACTTAATAAACAATAAACAGACAATTTTAAATTTATACTCTCTTAGAAAAAAATACAAGTTCTGTAATCAGGCTAAAAGTGTAGTATCGTTATTGGTGATTCCTGTATTCCTAATGGAGCTCTATGTTTGTGCACACCGTATTTTACATTTAGGATGTAGCTATCCTGTTCAGGGTTGCACCAGCGCCCTTACCAGAACACTTCCCAACCACCCACTTCTCACTTCTAGTACACTCTTCTGATATTTTCCATTGCCCAATCTAGTCTGGCTGGCACTGGTTTTGTCTCCTTGGGCTTCACCCTAATCAGTTCCTTTTCCTCTTTTTTGTTTTTTGGTATTTATGCTCCTGTGGAAGATAATCACAGCTCCTGCTTAATTTCTGTTTAGCCAGCCTGTGTTGATTTAGTTACAGTATTTCCTCAAAACTCACATTTGTCATTCCAACCCCTTAATCCTTCCACTTATTTAATTCATTCCAAACTCGTGGTCACCTGTGGTAGCGTGGTAGAGCAATTTAAATTTTTCTAGCCGTAAGGAAACAGTAACATATTTTCCTAGATAATTCCTCTGCCAGTCCGCTTTTATCAGGCATCATGGAAGATCTTCAGAGGACCTCAGCAGAGTGGATAATTAGCTATGAAAGCTAAGAAAAAATAGTAGAAAAGACTGATCCTCTTGAAAAATAAATCAAGGGGCTAGGAGCCATTCAAAATGGAAACATGGAAATTCACTGGCAGTTTTTACTCCTTAAGTACAGCTCAAGTGCACTAGGACCTGAAGTGATAAGAGTTCAATGTTTGCCCTTCATCCTAAGGGCTAAGTAATTCTCAGAAGGAAAGAAATTTAACCTCATACTGGCCAATTACTTAATGTTAAAAATGAAAGTAGAAGAGTCAAAGCTGTTACTCAGGATGAGGTGAAATGTCCTCTTATAAATGTCCTGATATTTGATTAGTCAAATTTCAACAGAGATGGTACTTCTCCAGCAGCCTTACAGACTCAAGCCTGTGTAGCACTTTTCTAACTCAAATCAGGCTACTCAAAGGCTGTCTTGTTCTCATTGCAGTGCTACATAGTGCTAGTATTATGGATTAATTTCGTACCTTTTTTCCCCATTTCCTTAATTTTTCACCTGTTTTACTTCTACTAAGTAAACAGCTCTGTGCCTGCTCCAGTTTCCCAAGCTAGAAAGTAGAAGTCTGACACATAATTTCTGGGTTTACTATTAACTAGCTATGACTTCAGGCAATCAGAATGTTAAAAAGCTACTAATAGTTTTGTTACTAATTAAATATTTAATCCTTATCATGTTTTTACAACCTGTAGCATTACTAATGGACTCATAAGCTGCTGAAGAAAGCCCAGAGTTTTTAATTGTTTAAGCATCAGAAGTCAGACTCACTCTTTCTGTGCTTGCACTCACTTACATATGTGATCTAATATGTATATACAAATGGGTGTGGCTGGCCTCTAAGAACCTTCATGACACTTCTGGACATGCTTCTGTTTTGAATATGTAAAGCTGAACTTTCTCATCAAGCACCAGTACCTGGAGAGCGTGGTTGCAAAACTTCAATTCACAGATGTTTTGTCTCTGCCACTGTATCTTTAGATGCACATGGGCCCATCTGATTACTAAATCCTTGCATCTGAGATTTGCTTGGTCAATGCGGTCATGCAGAGGTCCGTTACCAAACTTGACCACTTTGTCCTAGAAATCCAACCCTCTACCCTTCAGCAAAGAAAGCCAAAGAAAATCAGTGTGTTGACATGCACTAGATGTGAATTCCTCTTTGCTCTCTCCCTTCATAATATGCCCTCAGGCTTTGATGGTCCAGTTCGTCTCTGAACACCTTCTTGTTCTTCTCTCTTCTCTCCAGTGAAACTCCACTAATGCTATTCCTGGAAATACCATTATCTTTCATTAGCCCACTGTTTATCAAATCCTATTGTTTATCAAGAGCAACTGGTTTATTGAGACTTCAGAGGTAAATTGTGTGCTTGGCTTAAGGCCTTATCTATACAGATTGTATTTAGTAAGAGCTAAATGGTTACATGGCTGCCTAGCACATTGAAAATGAAATTTCTTCTAATTAAGGATATAAACTTGTTTACCACGTTTCTTTAGCACAGATATTACTTGAGGTAAGCCAACACTGTGAGAATTACTTATAAAAAAATTAGATCATTCTTAATTAAATATGTCCACAGAGAGACTTCTCCACATCATAAATGAGCGCTTTTTCTTTTCATTAAGATGAATTTATTTCTTCTCAAAAATTATCTTCTGCCAGGAAATCCAAACACTTTCAGTTAGCTGGAAGCCTTGAGGCTGAGTTCCTGCTTCTGGTTGTGGTTTGTTGTTGAGTCTAAAGTTTAAAGATCACACTTTGCTTTAAGATACTAGTGATTCCAGGAAAAAAAGATGTTGTGAAAACATGAAGCTTTTTCTAAAATTAGATTTGCTTGCCTAAGCTGTTGCCTTATTCTAATTTCATTTAGTTTACTTTGGTGTATAGTAAACAAAATTTATTTCTCCTCACTTTTAGATGATAAGATATAAAGATAACTTTTTATCATTTCTCTGCAGCAATCATGTATTTCTGCATCTCTGTCTATCTCTAGCTATGGTGGCATGGCTCAGGGAGAGAACTGTATCTCTGAAATGTAATAGTTGGCTATTCTAGGGCTGCTTTTTCTGCTATCAGCTGGCGTTTGTATTGTTTGTAACCCAAAGCCCCCTAATGCTAATTGAAATCTTCGTATTGCTTTGTAATGGACTTTGGATTTGTATTTTATGATATACTTAAAAATAACACTGAAGTATTTTTACTTCAAAATATGAAAAATGATAAGAGGAGAATCAGAGGAAAAAAAATCAGAAAATCAAAATGAACCTGTCTACTTGCTACTATATATTAGAATGGAATGGAATGGAATGGAATAGAATAGAATAGAATAGAATAGAATAGAATAGAATAGAATAGAATAGAATAGAATAGGACTATTTCAGTTGGAAATGATCATCTAGTCCAACTGCCTGACCACTTCAGGGCTGACCAAACTAAAGCATGTTGTTAAGGGCACTGTCCAAATGCCTCTTAAACACTGACAGGCTTGGGACACTGACCACCTCTCTAGGAAACCTGTTCCAGTGTTTGACCACCCTCTCAGTAAAGAAATGCTTCCTATTCTTGTTTGGGGGAATTTAATTGATAATTAGAAGCTCCTTTGAAAGATTTTGTCATTTGTAGTGAAATGCATTCTTCACTGTTACCACAGAGCAAAAGGGTTCTGAAGACGCCACTACATGGCTAACGTTAAATAACAGCATCCTGACTTTACCGAGTTTATTTCATAATTGAAGGGATTATATTAACAACTTTGATAAAAATCCACAAAAATACTACTGCATAGTTCAATGAAAATTATCTTGGTGAGAACTTACATCAGTTATGAAGTCATATTTTTGGGTTGTTAACATCTTTCTATTTTCTTAAGGAAAGTAAAGTTGTCGAAGTCTCTTTGACTAAAGCTTGCAGAAACTGCAGAGTTTTGCCAAGGAAGTGCTGCCAGAAAGCTCAATGTTGTGCACTGTAAAGCAGATGGGTAATAATTACTTTGATAGAACCTGTTTTTTCCTGTTACTAAAATATAAATAATTCCTCCACCATTCCAAATATTTGTTAAGTTTGAATTTTGGAAGAAAGAGGATGAAATAATTTAGCTAATGGTATAAAAATGTAAAGGTTACAATGCTGATTGATTCCAAATTAATCTCTTCCATCATTTTCACTGACTTTTATAGGAATTTTCCAGTTATGACCAAGATTTTATTTTCTCTATCTGGAAAGTGACTTTACAACTGGATGACCCTTTTCAGAAATGTTTGTTTCATACTGATTTATTTTAACCCATTATATTACCTCCCAAACAATTATAAAAGAAAAGTATATTTAATTGGTAATGTTAGATTTGCAACTGTCAGCTTTCCATCATGTCTCAGAAATGAAAACCTATTAATTCATGGATTCACAATTACAAGTATTCTTTAATTCCCTTCCACATTTGATGCATTAAATGGAATTTCTGACAAAAGTTTGACTTCTCTTTGATGTGGAAGAAATGGTAACGTATTTCTAGTGCATTAGTTCAAAGGTAAAGCCTTTGAATACAGGATACAGGATTCCAGGATCCCAGATAGCAGATGTAAAAGTTGAAAAGTCTTCATAGGCTATGAAATGTATGATTAGAAAGCTTTTATGATAAGTGATTAAATTATTAACCCACAGAACTCCACCAGTTTGTCCCCCTTCACCTTTGCAAACGCAAAAAGGTTCTATGTTAAAAAGATACTTTTGTTTTTGTTCTTAAATGCAGCTGTGTTCTGTTTCCTGATACTTTTGATAATCAGAAGCAACTAATATTAATCTGACTGCGATATTGTAACAGAACCGGAGTCTGGAAAAGTACGCACGTTTTGCAAACAGCAGCATTAATTACAGGTTATTAAACAGAAAGGAAGAATTTCACTCGGTCACAGCTTTAATTGTCCTGTCAGTATCTGCTCACAAGAAACAACGGATCACATTTTTCATTTCTTTGGTGAGTTATCAGTTTCAAATGTCTTTTTATTCTTGCATGAATTGGAATAGATGCATCTGAAATGGAAAGTATTGTATTTCATCTTAGTTGCCTGAAAGAAATGCTTGTCAGGGCCCAGCACGGCATATTGGAAGATGGCACTCGACAAGGGTTGCTTTTATGTTTCTGGGGAGAAGATCACTCCAGCCTCTTCTATCTATTTATTTATGTAGATTGTAAACCCTTCAGGAGCAGGGTCAGTCCTGTGGCTGTTCATACCATCCTGACTATGCCTTGGCCGTGAAATAAGACCATCCTAATGCTGCCAAGCTTTCTCCTGTCACCTGCATCCCTCCCCTAGCTCTTCCCCCAAACCCTTCAGCTTCTCTGCAGTAGCAATGAGTAATGAACTTCAGATGGAGTATTACATAGGCTGTAATATGTAAACTACTTCCCATGCAAGTAGGTGTGGGGCATGATCATAGCTCTCGAGGGGTCGTACAGGCCTTTCATGACCTTCAGCCATGCATTCTGTGGGGTTGAGGCTGCTAAAACCTCCGTGAAAGTGCTGCAGGCCACTGAACCTGCCTAGCAGTAGACGGTTAGATTTTCCTTCCACCTTTCCGCCAAAGTTAACGGGCCACAAAAATGGTTTAGAATTCCCCCTTTTAAAGAAAAATAAATAAAATAATAAAATAGTATTTTAAATGTGATTTGCCTCTCTTCTTAATTAACTTCTTAATTAGAAGTCTCCTGGATTAGTAACTAATTTGATGAATTACCTTGATCAATAACATCACCCTTTACCACATTCCTTAAATGAAAAGTTGTTCCATTTAACAGAATTGCACCCTTCTTTTAAGCCACACTTAAAAGCAATACATAGACCATACATGCCAAACAAAGGCATTCAGAATCACATGATTAAAAAGAGAAATGACGAATCTCTTTAAAAATGCTGACCGTAACTAGTGCATTTTTTTTGGTGTGTCAATTCTGCAACGATTTATTGACATTTTGAGAGAATATGAATTTTTTGTTTGTGAAACTGATAAAGTCTGAAGAGATAGTTCTCTACCTGTCAGCTAGACCAGAAACTAACTGGCGAGGTAATACAGCATGACTATTAGAACTTGTAATGAACTCAGTGAACTATGGGTCACAGAGTTTAAGTAAATTATTTCTTTGAAGTCACCATGGAAATTCTGTTTGCAATCAACAGAACAATATGACCCTTTACTTTCAAAATATCCTTTAGAAGTGTTTCATCTATCAAAACTTCACATATTAAATCCTAAACATGTGTACAAGCAAAGAAACCAAATAAATAATACCACATAACTTGAAGGCATAGAGCAGACATAACCTTAATGAAATTTATTAATGTAATGGACTTATTTTGGCCATTATGTCACATGGCATAAATATAATATGTTAGGACAATTTGAAGGAAATGATTTCTTTATTTAATTTGACCTAAGCAGAATGATTGAAAAGAATACTTGATGAAAGATTTCTTCTGACTTGGTTTTGCAGTGCCTCCATTCTGGAGAAGGGAAGAAGAGAAAAGGAGTTAATATGGCTCAGCATTTAGTATCGCTTTGTAGATTGTTTGTTCGTATGTGTCAGAATATTAAAGCGGTGAGTCATAAGAGAGAACATTTTGTCCCACATATTTAAAATGAACAAAAGAAAATTATACTGTTATTGTTATGAGTAGAACAGTACTTCCAGTCTTGATTAAGCCCACTCACTACAAATTACCCCAGCCTGAACAGGAAAGATTCATGTCAGTAGTGGTGTTATGTGTCTCCTCTGGCCATTTAAAGATTTGGGTCTATGGTAGCACAAAAAATGGATACTTTATAGAATTGTAAAGGAGACAACCCTTGACTCTGAAATGTCACATTGAACTTCAAAAAATATATTTCTGACTGTTAAATCTACTATTGATTAAAGCCAGACAAATGGGTACAGATTTACAACATGAAGCTTCCTAGAAATTCTTGAAGGGAATGCTTGCAAATTTGTGGATTTATAGGAAGAACATCCTCAGATTATTTTGTAGTCAATATTTAAAAAGTAGTTAAAAGATATTTCAGTGACACACCCGCTATATAATCACCTTGCTATTATTCTGTTCCTCTCCCCTCATTTCTAAGGGGAATACTTGTACAAAGTAATGCATAAAACTATACATAAGAAAGAAGCAAACTACACACAGATCCTAACCATCTCCTATGTATGCCTCGTAGTGACATAATAGAAAAAAAAGGTATATCGAGAGAGTACCAGATACACAAGGTTTGCAACTGAAAAAGAAAGAAAGGGAATCACTGTCCTGCAGTTCTTTCTGTTATAACCAAGTTAGGCACTGTTTGTAGTAATCAAATAATTTTAGAGTGACAGTATACGATTAAGATGAAAGTGTATCTCTAAGTAGGAACAAATGCAAATCAATAAACTGATGTAATGAAAGGCTTCAGTAGCCACTTCTAATATTTAGCATTGGTTGGCATGATTGTTAGTGAATCATTTGACCAATAAGCAGCATCTTAGTTTTTATGTTTATGCGAACATTGCTAAGAACAAATGTAAGACAGTAAAGAATCAATTTTTTTGTTGTTGTATTGAATATCCTGGCATATTGCAAATATTATGGCTTAGACTGGAAACTTCTGGGTTTACTCATTTTTTTCCACTTGAAGTTTTGTCTGTGTGTTTGATAGCTGGATGATGGATGCTTGAGCTCTCTCCTCCTCCGCTAACACGGTTTGGCCATGATGACTAGGTCAAATTCAGCTGTTTCAGAAGTTTAGCTGATGTCTTTGGTCTGCTCATCAAGGAATTGCTTTGCAGGTCTGCCGGTATCTCAGAAACAACCTATTTATTTGGCACCAATAGGCCCATTAGCCATTTGATGGCCAGATTCCTTGGCCAAAGGAATGCCTCTGAATGGACTTCTTGGACTCTTCTTGTGACAGGATCAAGACCTACATTAAAACAGAAAATCTGTCTTTGCTCTTCCTAGTGAAAAGAACTACTATGCAAATATGAATGCCACAAATTGTAGCAAACCTCTGTGCCCCCCTTCCCCCCCTCCCCCTTCAAACTTCACCAAGGAAACTGAATATTTGCCCTTTGTTCTATCTACAGCAACTCTTACCTCATTTGCCAGGAGACACGTCTCATTATCAAGAAGCAAAGAATTGAACTTCCTTGCTGAGAGGGATGTTTAGAAAATAAACCACCATTATCCACAGCTGTACTTCCAGTAAGAGCAAACAGTCCCTTTTTAGATATCAGCAGGTGGAAATCTCAGCAGAAGGATGCATGTTTATTGTTATGATTCCTGATGACCTTTCTTGTTTTTATTCCACTCTGATACTGGCATGTTGGTGTTTTTAACCTCCTGAACTGATTTGAGGCTTGTTACAAAACACCATTAATTTATATTTAACTACCTAGGAATTTCCTCATTTAACTGCATTGGCCAGTGTCCCAATTCAGGCAGTACTTACGCCAGAATTTGTGACTGCTTTATGAACTGCTTCACGGTGAGGCATGAAGGTCAGAGTGGCAGTTATCTGAATGACAAAGCCGTGGATGAGCTGTTCAGTACATTCTGCTGAACCATACTTTTTTTAATCGGAGAAGTGTTTTAAAATATTTTAAAATGAGTATTTTGAATATACCGGGACACGGGAACTAAGTATTTTATCCACTCTCTTCAAGAATCAAGCAAACCCAGGATCCTGAGACCTGATCTTTGAGGAGACATATTGCAACTTCCATTACCTTCTTCAGGTACCTACCCTGTCTAACTGCACACCAATATGATAGTGCACATGTTCGTATAAAACGTCTATTTTCTAGCTTGGGCAGAAAATTACAGTTTTGTTTCAACACTATCAAGCCAGGACCTAAATCAGAAATTATACCTGAATCTGAAAGGGGACACAACAGTTACATAATGCTTTTAAGAAAGCTTTATTTGTTAAATTTATATGAACTTTCAAATGCTTAAGAATTGGTGACATCCTTTACTGTACACTTATTGCCATTTTACCGTGTACATCATCACTTTCCATATTACTGACCTCATTTTCTGCCTACATTTTCCAGACATGAGGTGTAATTAATTTATAAAGGAAAATCAGCCTTGATCAGTCTTAACTGTTTCATGAAATGATATTGTGAATTGTCCTTCACTTATATATGATTTAAAATCACAGTCTCTTTGAAAATCTGCTGTAAAACCAAGTTAACAACCTCCAAACAGACATGTAAGTTATTCCTCATTTTCTAATAATGAGAATACTAAATAATACCACTAAAAATACAAGAAGAATTAGTAATGCTGGTGTTCTTAAGGAGTGACTTAGACTTTCAAGACTGTAATTTTTCATCTCCATGTTTCTGCTGTCTGCCTATTGCTAGCTTCAGAACAGAGCAAGCCTCTGCCCAACTCACCTCTCAGTATTGCTTATTGGCCTCTTAAAACTCATCATTTCCATTCATTTCATTTTTTTTCTCAGCCATACAATATTTAGAACGGTGCGTACGCATCAAAAAATGTACAATATTGGCTGACGTAAATCCCATCTACTCTAAACCTCCTTTCTTACCTTCATCTGAATATCTGCTTTTTCATTTGCATACCTCATTCATCTTGTACAGTTGGATCTTTGGTAGAAGTTGGTCCATGGGGGTGGCAGGGATAACACTAATTCCAGAGGAGAAGGAAGTCCTGAAGGACTGCTTATTTAGAAAAGTAGAAGCCAGTAACTCTAACCCTTCATGGCAATGGGTGCTGTAGGACTCACTGTCAATGTCTATGACTTCAGAAGCCTTTTTTGTCTCAAACAATTATGGGCTGAACAATGTGGCATTTAACTGAAGGATTTTCACTGACAGTTTTATTTGACTGAGGTGCCCCAAATCTGATCCTATATTATTAATTTCCATCTCATAGCTATTTTGATTTACTACTTTTGTCTCCTAAATATAAAGACTTTTATATCACTGATATTTCACCAAATTTGATTATTTGGAAAGATGACATTTACTGTTGTCATGTACAAAGAAAAAAAAAGGTTCCCAATGTTTTGCAACAAGAACTGTGAATAATGTAATAAAAGTATATAGTAACTGTTGTTGAAGGCTGCACAAGAAATTTGAGAGAAGATGACAAAAGAAGAAGAGATCTTGCTGTTATTTGCATTCTGCCACCTTTGATGCTGCTACTGAAATGTCTACCTGTTTATTTACAGCAAAGTTGTCTGGAGTTAGTCTTTAGTGAAAAAATAGTGCAACACTTGAGTATGCTTCTGGATTTGCAGCAGGAGGCTTTGAGGATTTGATTGCTGTACACTTCATTTGCCAACCAGCAACATACTTCCCTATCCAGAAGAGTTTTTTTACATTTTCCTCCCACTGTCTGGAGTTTGATAACCAATGGGTGGATTGCAATTATCACAGCACATGGAGATGCAGACTGTCTTTTTATCTCTGCATATATGTTATCACAGAATCACAGAATCCCAGAATTGTATAGGGTGGAAAAGACTTTTAAGATCATTGAGTCCAACCATAAAGCTAACACTTCCAAGTCTACCACTATACCATGTCCCTAAGCACCTCATCCAAACGTCTTTTAAATACCTCCAGGGATGGCGACTCAACCACTTCCCTGGGCAGCCTGTTCCAATGCTTGATAACCCTTTCGGTGAAGTAAAATTTCCTAATATCCAATCTAAACCTCCCCTGGCGCAACTTGAGGCCATTTCCTCTCATCCTATCACTTGTTACATGGGAGAAGAGACCGACCCCCACCTCTCTACAACCTCCTTTCAGGTAGTTATAGAGAGCGATAAGGTCTCCCCTCAGCCTCCTTTTCTCCAGGCTAAACAACCCCAGCTCCCTCAGCCGCTCCTCATAAGACTCTGAATTTAAACCCATTGAATATGAGCAGGGAATGCTGATTACTCATGCAGGTTGATACTTGGGGCAAAAAGAGTATTTATCTTCTTGATTCTTGAAGTATGCAGGAGTCCAGGGTTTTACAACAAACACAGGCTCCAAAATACATTCAGAAATGCTGAAGTCAGTGAACAAAGCCAATGGCAATACTTCAGTTCTTCAGTCTTTTGCAGCCTTTGAACAGCCAGAGCAACACAGAGCCTCTAGGCAACACTCCCATGTGACTCTTGCACCTATAGCTTTTGTTTTCGGTCATATAAGGGACTTCATCAAGCCCAGCCCCCTATTGGTTGATTGGCAAACTGTTGATGAGAGGAAGAGCTACTGCCCTGATGAAGACAACATTAATCCTTCCTCTACCTTCTCACAGCTCTGGATCAGGGCTACAACCCCTGAAGGGATTGCTCCCCGCTAAGAAGGGCTCCCCAGCCAGGACCCACAGCAGAGGCTGTGATGTGACAATTTTGGTCAGTCCCTCTGTTTTGATTAGTAATAGGAAATGAAGAAAGCTGATCATCAGTCAGTATGAAAAGCTTAGTTCTGCTGGTGTCATTGCCAGTTTTCACTCCTCCAACACCTTCTGAAGTCGCCATCCTACTTAGCCATAACCCTGCAAAACCACCTCATTCCACAGAAGCCACTATTTCAGTTGTTCTCGTTTCAGGAGCACACAAATGTGCACACGGCTGCCGACGTATCTGTCCCGCTTCTGCCGACGCTTAACAAGTCTGCTGCAAAGCAGCAGGCTTACAGTACAAAACTGCGATGTGGCACAAGCTGTACAGGTGCAGGAGCACTCTTCTATGCCTCTTGTCTAAAAAGAGAGATGGAAGTTCATATATTTACTTTCCTAACACTATTTCTTGCCCTCCTATCCCCACGTCTGCAGCAATTGAAATGTCACTCTCCCTCCTTCTGGCAGAGCAGTGCTTTTCTCAGGGTGCACTCTACAAGCCTGCGTTTTCCTTTCTTACTCTAACCACGTTTTTACAAGCACACTGAAACATCTGTCTTGAGGTTTTTCTGTTCTTCTCTTTGGCTTGATCTACTTGATAATGGCATTTTAACTTCTACCTCCCAGAATACAGGGTCTTGAAGTACCAACTTCATTGCTTCTTTTCAGACTTGCCCCTCATCTCAGGAGAGATGGGTGAAGAAATTTGGCTGGGAAAGAAGGGCACGGTGCAAGTTGTTTGTAGTTTGAGATCTCCATCTCCATTTATTTCTGGGCAGGGAAACATAAAATAAACTTTTCCTTGGAACTTTAATGGGCAATAATGTATTTTGAGATGTTGTTATATTTTATTGTTGTCTTAAAAAAAGAATTTCTGGGAATTTATAGGTCCCAATCAGACCAAATTGACGATTGTTGCTCATTGTATGATAAGATGCCAAAATCTGACAAGCATTTTCAGGAAGAAGGCCATCGCTTGGTGCTTTTAACTGTTTATGTATGTGACTTGAGATATTATTTGAAAGAATGGCTTTAGCTGGGCTGTATTACCTCACTAGTGGATTAGGGAGAGGCAAATTGTAACTGTAGTATCCAAGACATGAAGGTAAGCAAAAACTCTAACATGTTTGAGAATTTTAATTTTAAAATAATTGCCTTGTGGAGCTAGGAGTATTACAACTCAAGGCTGTGTATCAATGGAAACAAATACAAGTTCTCCATTATTCTTGTCCATGACAAATTCTGTAGTATTTTACAGTTTGATTTTATATTTTGACCTTGATTTTATATTTTGGCTTATTTCTGTACTAAGAGTTTTTAATAAAAATTCCCATTCAGGACTGTTTGGTAGTCCTGGATATTGATGGATGAGAGAATTTAAAAAGTTATCTACAACTTCAAGTTGTAACAGCCTGAGCAAGTGATAGGAAACGAAGAACCTTTGGGTCTCCAGCCTTATCCGTAGCAGCATTAACTCCTTGTCTGGCCGCGTTCCTGTCGTATTGCTCCAGTGCAGAAACGGTCCAAAGAGCACCGTTAGCTCTACACGACCCGGTAGGCGCAAGGGCTGTGTGTCTAGCGATGGGCAGTACTCCTGGGGGCTGCCCCTTCCCGAGCTCCCGTGTGCTGGTGGAGAGGGTGGCTGGGCAGAAGCACACGGAAAGCGAAGGGACGAGGCTGTGGCTGAGGACAGATGCGGTCTCTTGGTTGCCCCATGAGTTGCTACTGCTGTGGCTGCGGCACCGTGGGCAAGAGCTCATCCTGCCCGGCTGGGGTGGCCTCGTCACCTGGCGCTGTGACGTGAGAAGGCAGCCTGGCCCTCCTCGCCGGAGACACCTCTCCGCGCCCCGGCATAGCAAGGCAGGAGGCTCCGCGCTGGCGTGCGAGGGGCGAGCTCCCTGCACCGCTGCCTGCTCCCGCGGCGGGGGAAGGCCTGGGCTCAGGGCTCCCACCTCCTTGGCACAGAGCCGGGCGCCCCGGGGCTGCCCGAATTGCGCCGCGGGCCCCTCCAGAAGGGCCGGGCAAAGGGAGGCTGGGGCTGGGTGTGGGGGGGCAGGTGCCGCGTCCCCGAGCGCGCCCGGAGCCCGCCGGTGGCCCCGCGCAGCGCGGGGGGCAGCAGCGACCGCCCGGCGCGACGGCATCGCCCTCGCGGGGAGACGGGGCCGGGCAGCGCCACCGCCCCGGCGTTAGAGGGCGGCCGGGCTCCGGGCCGGGGGCGGCGAGGGAGGGCGGGCGGCCGGGAGGGAAGGCGGAGGGCGGGCGGGAGGCGGGCGGCGCCGGGCGGGGGGGGCGGCGGCGGCGGCAAGCGGGCCGGGCGGCGGCGGCGGCCGGCGGGGCACCGCGCTGCGCCGCCGCGCCTCTCCCCGGCGCCGCGGAGCGAGGCGGAGGTGAGCAGCGGCGGGCCGGGGCCGGGGCCGGGGCCGGGGCCGGGGCCGGGGAGGAGCGGTGCGCGCCGGCGGGGCTGGGCGGTGGGAGCCCTGCGGGGTGCGAAGGCAGGGGGACGCGGCGCGGAGCCGGGCGGGCCGGGGCCGGTACCAGCAGCGGCCGGTGGCGGTTGTGCCCGGCGTGGCGGGCTCGCCCCGCCCCCGGCGGCGGCGGCGGGCACTTAAGGGCGCTGCGGGGCGGCGTGCGGGAGCGGCGTGCGGAGCGGCGGTGCCTCGGGCGCGCTCCCCGCTCCACGCTGCTGCCCACGTGCTGGCGCGGCCGCGGAGTTGGCTCCCGGCGCGGCTGCCGCGCTGTGGGGATTCGCCGGCCGCGCTCCCCTGTAGCAGTTCTGAGTGCGAGACACACCTTCGGCGTGCCGGGCTCTGATGCTGCTCAGTAACGGGGAGGCTTCACCGCCTCTCTGTACTGTGCACCACTAAAGCCTGCTCTGTTTTCTGCATGGGAAGTTTTTGCCGGCAGGAACGTCCTGAGAGTAGAGATGGGAGATAAAGCGTAAAGTAACTTGCAGAATTGGCTTCTGAATAAGGGAGCGTCTAAAATACAAGTTTGTACTTCAGTGAGGGAGCTGCGGAGTTGGAGACTTCAGTGTTGGTTACGTTAAAGCTTTAAAGCATTGAATTGTGAGAGGAGAATTACTTGGAAGATGTTAGGACATTGTTTTGAAAATAAATGCTTAACAGTGAGAACAAAAATGGAGTGTGATTATCATCTCAAAACATTCCAGTATTTCACTTTTGACTGTGGTTGGGCTGATAAATACTTTAATTCTAGGAATATGTTGCAAAACCACTTGTTTATATATGTAGTTTAACCACCAGAAGGTTTTGTATGGTTTCTCTGATTATAGATACATGAGCATTAAACATTTTATACGTTATCTGTATATCTTACGTGTGCAGAGACTATAAAGATACTGTACGCTGTATCTGCATTGTATAATGCATGCAGGTAATTGTTTTATCCTGTGACTGATACGCTTAAAATATGATGCCGTATCGTATCACTCAGAAAACCAGAAAATTAGATTTGTACCGCAGGCTAATATTATGGAATTTCTACTTCAAATGTCATTGGAACAGTGGTATGCCTTTTACAGTGTGTGTGTGTATTTGTTTTTAATATTGCAGATGCCTTTTGAGCGCAAGACTGCTGAAATGTTTTGAGGGCTGCCTCTCCTTTCCTAACCATGAACAGTTCAAAATCGCCAGGGCTGGCTGGATTTGGAATCTTGAAAAACACAACCTGCCACACGGAGAAGAAGATTTCAGTTTTCTTTTCAATAATCTTCATGACGGTGGGAATTTTGTCCAACAGTCTTGCAATAGCAATTCTCATGAAGGCGTATCAGAGATTTAGACAGAAATCGAAAGCCTCCTTTTTGCTTCTTGCTAGCGGTTTGGTCGTCACAGATCTCTTCGGCCACCTCATCAACGGAGCCATTGCAGTATTTGTGTATGCATCGGATAAAGACTGGATTCGATTTAACCAGTCCAACATTCTTTGCAGTGTTTTTGGCATCTGCATGGTTTTCTTTGGTTTGTGCCCGCTCTTCCTGGGCAGTGTGATGGCTGTTGAACGATGCATTGGAGTCACTAAGCCAATATTTCACTCTACAAAAATGACTTCTAAACATGTGAAAATGATGTTGACTATGGTATGTCTGTTTGCTGTTCTTATAGCTTTGCTGCCTATTCTTAGGTTTAGAGCCTATCAAATTCAAGCATCGAGGACCTGGTGCTTCTATAAAACAGAACATGTTGAGGACTGGGAAGACAGATTTTATCTCTTACTTTTTTCTTGCCTTGGGTTACTGGCCCTTGCTATTTCATTCTTGTGCAATGCTGTCACAGGAATTACCCTCTTAAGAGTCAAACTTAGAAGTCAACAAAGACAAGGCAGATCTCATCATTTTGAAATGATCATTCAGCTCTTGGCTATAATGTGTGTTTCTTGCATTTGCTGGAGTCCATTCCTGGTAAGAGCCTAACGTGTTTGCCAATTTTTATTGCACATTGCTGTATAAAAGTTACATTTTTTTTATCTCCAGGTTTTAAGGCACTTTAGCTCTGGTAACAGCTCCATTCATTCTTCAATGTATTAATTTTACAGCATATTGCCCGTAATGTATGTACCTATGCATCTGTAACAAAAATGGTAATTATTCTCCGCTTCTGATCGTAAGCAAAATGTATAGGGACTGTGAGGACTTTATTTCCAGTACTGTGAAGCAGACAGTGGGAGCAGAATGGTGGCTAGAATAAATCAGAGCAAATATTGAGCTTGTCCAAAAGGTCAGTGAAATCTTGGAGTGGCAAGTCTATTTAGTCTGTACTGTGGTTCATATCTTTTTTTATTTATGGTAGTCTGTTCGTTGTTACTGTTATGGTTTGCTGCTACTTGCAAACTGTGTTACGGAAGATAACAGTTAAGAATGTAAAAATCCTCCACTCCATTAGCAGGTTATTAAGGGCTTTGCTTCAGAGTTAGGTTAAAGACCAGTGGTTGGCAGTGGGTTAAAATAAAAATTTGGTTTAGACCTGACCAAGCTGGGTTTGTAATCTGGACAGATGACTAGCAAAGCTGCTCCGTGCAGTCGGTGCGCTTTCTCAGCTGTCCCGGCTGTAACTTAGGACTGCTTGCTGGTAACTGCTGTGGCTTTTCCAAAGCGGTAAGTGTTGTTCACGTTAGCGTGTTCTCTTGCAGGGTCAAAGGAAGTGGGATTAAGATATGGGAAGGAATTTGACAGCTCCTGTTGTGTGATGGCATTACAAAGCTGATACTAACTGTGACTCTTTTTACTGCAGTAAACCTGACTGAAGAAAGTTTATTTTTTTACTAGGGTGAGAGAGGTTAAATCACAAGTAATATGAAATCTTAATTTGTTTCCTAGAAACAAGGTCCCATAGTTTTCCACTGATGTGAATGAGGAGCAATTTCGGTTTGAGCTTGCAAATATAGAAATTTAAATCTGAGATCCAAATCAGATCCAACTACATCTCATCTACTTACTGCCTATGGTATAGTATGGAGTTACCTAAACTAGTTGTGAATTAGGTACTGCTATTAGCCTAGCTGCAGCAGTTGGGTATATCTGGCAGATAGCATTTAATTAAACCAGTATCGCAGACTTCAGGGAGAGTGTCTGGATATAACTCTCTGCATCACTGAAATGCACAAAAACTCTCACTTCTGTTCAACACACACAGAATTTTCCCCTGCTTCTCTATTGATTTTTCTAAACTTGTTCTACAGCATAGTTTAAATTCATGTTGGCTTTTGTAAGTGCCCTGGCTATTGTGTATAGAGCATAAACAAAGTTGTCAGAACAGTATAGCAAGGTTTTGTAGTGAACTTGCTTCCAGTTACTTCCAGACACCTCCTGAAATTTGTCTGGAGCAAGCCACAGAATGGTTTTCAAGAAGAGCAACTCAAATGATGGCTTTACTTTTCGTGAAAAAACAGTATATTATCCTCTGGTGACATTTATTTTCAGGTAAAATAACTGTCCTTAAAGGTTGGAATTAATTTGATTTTTAGAAAGCCCTTGGGTATCAAAAGAGCTGTAGACTCTTTTAATTCAAAAGAGATACTTCATTTATTCAACATATGAAGGAACACTAAATTGCAACTACTGTGGTTGTTTTTTCAGTGCTGGTAATTTTGTTATGCCTTTCAATTTTTATTAATTATAAAAACATAATTTTTAAAATCTTGACAATCTTGAAATCACAACACTACTTCTGTAAAGTATTTAACTTCATCTAAGGTGTAGTTGACAATGAATTATTGTTCCAGCAGCAAATTTTTTTCCAGAGCCTTTTCAGAGTTTGGTGTTTTCATCAGCTGGTGATATAGACCAGTGAATGACTTCTTGCTTTATTCTGTTCTTGGTAGTTTTGGGCACTGTGCTGCAGAGGGAGGTGATACACAAGCAACGCTGGTTCATTGGGTGGCAAATCTGCTGGCGCGCTCTCTGCGTTCCGGGCTCACGATGCTTTGCTTCTGCATCTCTTTTGAAATGAGATGAGCCAACCTATCGCCAAAATTAGCTTGGCAGTATGAAAAATAGTTCTGCAATATGGACAAATTTATGTTAGAAACAAGAAGTTTAAAAAAAACCATAGTGTAAGGTAGGATTTAGTTCCTGAAACAAAGTTTCAAGAAAGTGAACAATGAGTGTTCTAGCCAGAGAGTTTGATAGTCTGGGAAATGCGAAGGATGGGGGTCCTTGGTAGGTATTACCTTTCTTAGCTCTTAGGATCATAGAGTTGTCTTCAAAGGTAATTCTCTGAATTACCAGCTCTTTGTTTTGATAGCATTCTGTTCACTGAATACAAAGAGAACTATAAGTGCAACGCTAATTTAGCAAGCTTTATTAGACTGCAGTGGAGCATACAGATTCAGTGGAATAAAGCTTTGCCAGGAATGTACGGCTAAAGTGCTACAATAAAGAGGTCCAGGGTTTATCAAAGTGTATGATTTATGAAGAATCGCTGATTCAAATCTACTCATCCGATTTATTTGAAAACTCTCAGGCTTTTAATTTGTGAAATGAATTGTTTAGATTCTATAATTTAATCAGCATATACCAGAATATGTGTTTCTTGAAATAAATATGAGCAGGTGTTCATAGGTGAAATTATTTGGCAAAGTAGCTAACTACATGCTTGTTTTGCATTCATTTGCTTTTTTAATTTTTTCTCAAAGCAAAATCCAGAAGTCAGTGTCAATCTTTGAATTGTGAATTTTACCCATGTTCTCTGTCCCAATGTGTATACAGAACAAAATGTTACGTGAGAGTGAATTGCCTCTATATAAACCAAAGTCATTCTAAACGAAACAAACCTTTGGAATAGAAAGTGGAAGAAGGTGATGCAGTTTATGCCATATGTGGTTTGCAGATACAAGAGTTTGGATTTATTTGGTGTGATTCTCCATCTGATGGGGGGTTTGCTTTGTTTATTTTTTTTCTGCTTTTAATCTAGTCAGGTGTTACGTCAATGGTCATATGTGCATGGCTACCAAAATCAAGTCTATCCAATACTGTAATCCAACTGCAGATTTAGTTCACTATTAGATTTTAATTGTTTTTTTCCAAGTGGAGTTATGTATACAGTCACTGTCCTGTGCTAAAATCACCTTTGAAGACATTAGAGGCACAAGACCCTGGGTTGTCCTTTATGGTGTCTGGTGTGGAACTTGACTTCTGCACCTGCTCAGTGGTAGTAAACTTGTTTTGGTGCCTTTATATAGCTGTGTATATGTATATATATATCTAACATTTAATATTATATATAATAATATAAAATATTATAATCAATCACCACCTCTATTTTAAGACTTCTGGAGATCTGGAGTGTTTTTCAGCAGCAGAGCTCATGGCAAGGCTCATGTGGAGCTCTGCCTGGGGCTGTTGGACAGGGACTTCCTTATGATTTCTTTTCTTTTCTTCCTTCCGATTTCTTTTCTTCCTTCCGATTTCTTTTCTTCCTTCCGATTTCTTTCCTGAGGCTCCATCTCATTTGTTCCTCAAAAATGAGCAGCTTTTTCAAGTTTTCTGCCACTGTGTGGGAATCTTTCCTTAATGGAGTACCAGAATGAGGGGTGCTCCCTGCTTCTTCCCTTGTGGGGGAACTTTTATCTCCTTTTGAGGAGTTGAGAGTGGGAGGGAAATCACAAAAAAAGCGACACGTGAAATTCATGAGTTCTCTGATAATCTGTGTGGTCGGTGATTTGCAGAGGCACATTTGTTCTGACAGTCCAAATAATTTTGCTTTGTCATGGGTAATTCCAGGACAATATGTTCTGAAGATAGTAATATCAACTTCGCTGTGTAGTAAGTCATCTTTTTTCATTCTTGCTGGAGTCTTAGCCCTTTGCTAGGGATATGTGAATTTTGTTGGATAAATTTGGTCCCTAGATGTTGGATTCCCAAAGCAAATAGTTGGGCTGGAGCATTTTGTGACAAGGATCTCTGATGAAATAGATTGTTATATAAAGCGGATTTTTGGCTGTGACTTGACGTCTGGCCTGTCATGAAACGGCTTGTTTTTAGAGCTGTGTTCATATGAGCAGATTTTGACTTCAGTACATCAAATTCTGTGGGGCTCAAGGGATAAAAATGTTTTAAATTTTGTTTTTGGAGTAGCAAAGTGAACTCCCTGTAATTATGGACGGGGGGGTTTATTTCAGAGTGAATTTATCTACGGGAACAAATTACGATATGGAGAAATGTATAATCCTTTTTATGTGTGGAACACAGTCTTAGCCTGAGAAAAATACTTTTACATTTAAATTATTTTTGTTAAGATATTTTTCCATGCAGTTATCTGATTACTTTCATTCCAGTTTTACCTCCTCTCTACTGCAGAAAATAGCCGCTCCTTCTGGTTTTTTTTAAAGATGTCAGCTTTTTATTTCATATGATTAACTCAGCTCTTATTCAGTTGCTTTTTTTACTGCCTAGATTAATTTCTAGCAGTCTCTTATACTATCTCTTCCCTTTCCAATTTGTTATGCTAACTGTGTCTCTCTGAACTCGCTCTGACTTCTTCTTGTGCTCAGATTGTCTCATGCAACGAGGCTTGATGGTTGGTTTTCGTGCACCGCGGGCTGCATTTAGCTTATAGTTTTCGGAATCCCTCCAACCTAGAAACTACCAGCGCTGGTCTGAGTGGTCCTTTCAGTGAATATGCTGCTGGAGGAGGCGAGAAGGGCAGTGCTGCGCTAACAGGGATGCTCTCGGTGGAACACCCTTACCCCAGCCCACCCCACCCTGGTTGCTCCACCAGGTATTTTGGGTGCTGAGACAGGCCACAGTTGGTACGTGCTCAAGGAGGTCAGTGGGTTGCAGGTTTTACACTAACTAAATTCTAGGCCGTGTAGTTGCATACAGTATAAGGTACTTTGTTGTACAAGGCAGTCCCCTGTGCATCTCATTTTAGTATTTTTGTATGTGTAGTCATGCATATACTTGCACAGTGACACTTTGCCGAGTGTCATACAGGAGTTCATACCCCTGTTACCCTTGAAGCATCTTCCTCCATTCCTGTTTTCTGTATTCTTTAACAAGGTGGCAGTTTACGTTTCTGTTATACTACCTTATGCTTATATGTGCAATGGGCATCATTTATACGAGCTCATTGCTTTATTAATGTTGTTTGTATGCCTTCAAATATTGCTAGTTGTGTTGTCCCTACAACAAAATACTTACTTAAAAATTTGTCCCTTCTCTCGTGCTCTCTGGCTGGTTATTTTCATAATTGAAAATGCAGCTGAGGAGAAGCAGACACAAGATGTGCCAAGATGCAGGTCCGCGCAGTGCCTTGTGGCCACGTGCCGTACGGCCAGCCCAGGTCTCATGGGTGGCTGCTCTGCAGAAGCGTGTTTTCGGACAGAGCCACTGGCAAAACACGTTGTTACTCAAAGCTGCAGCCTCCGTGAGCTCGTTGCGCCTGCATAGGCACTGTCAACAAGGAGAGTGATCTTTTCTTTTGAAAAAGAATAAATTAGACTTTCAATTTCCAGTCATCCGTTTCTGAAGACTGAAGGAGATAGATACTCTTAAATGTGTTTAGCTAACCTTGCAGCTTTGAATGCCATTGTAAAAGTTACTTTCACAGGGGAGAAACACACTTTGTCTGTCTTTTTCAAGATTCAGATTTTTAAGAAGATAATCAGTGATAATTACTATGTTTGTGCTGGCGTTTGTCATTGAATTCTTGTCATGTTTTGCTAGAACAGTTGTCTCTTGACACCATACAAAGCTGGGACACGCTGTCAGAGTAAAGAAGATGTGGTTCCAGTTGGGTCTGGGCTACCCTTCACACCCTGCCTGCGGCAGGCTGATGGGCACAGCAGAGGTGACCTGCTGCAGGACCTCCACGGGGATGCCCGTTGGACATTGTCATTGCATCTCTTGGGCCGGGCGCAAGCCCATCTTAGGAGCCCGCTTCTGCCACAGCAGTTTTAATAAATGAACCAGTTTCGTAGGGAAAGGAAAAAAGCTTTTTGCTAGCAGAAGGCCTGCTAGATATGCCTCTCTATCTGTAGTCCGAAGCACCAGTACCGTAATGGTTATTGTCGACCGTAGGTTGTTATTTCTCTTCCAGGCCTTGCTGTGTCAGAAGAGGTCAGATCAGGAGCAGCTGTTTGACTGAATAAAATGCTCCCTGAGTTCCTCTGGAAATAAATAAAAAAAATCTCATATGAGTTTGCTTGTCTTTCAAGCTACACTAGAAAAAGGGCTCTCACTCTCCCTCATATCATGGCCTTTTAATTGCTTGTGGAGTTTCGCAATACATCCGTTAACACTGTGCAAATTCAATTACTATTCTTGCTTGAGTTCCTCTGAATGAACTCCTGATACTCAAGGTTAAATTGCTGAAATGTTAATGTCATTCCTAATATTATGGCCCAAAAGATATTTTGGAATAAATAGCTGATTTTAGGGGTTAAGAGGAAAGAGAACACTCATTTTGATTGAAGTTTTTGTTAGTTTCAAGACAGAAGTGTCTTTTTAGCTTGGTTTCCTGTGGAATAAGGTTTTTTAAGCAGCGACTCGGACAATTTGAGTGTGCTTTTGTATGTCACCATGAAAATACTCCATGGAAAGAAATTGTAGGTGTTTGCAGAGAGAGAATAACAAAGGTTAATACAATGCATTTAAAAATTCAATCCACCTATTCAGATGTGTGTCTGTACACTAGAAGCCCCTGGGTAAGATCTTCCCGCCTTTTTTTTTAGTATTGGTTGTAGAGATCTTTCTTTTATTTTGGATTCTTAAGAGGCACAGCTGGCAAATTTCCACCAGGTTAGGTGAGAAATAGAATGAGCATCGTTTTAGAGTGTACCCACCTAAAATGATACTGAATTTCAAAGGTACTGTTTCAGTGTTCAGAATTGGTCTGTTCCTATTTTCGTCTTTTACAGTTTGTAGAGATCTTATGGGCCTTAGCCTTTCTGAGAAATACGAACCATTAAAAAAAATGTTTTTAAGTGTGGGCCAGGGCATAGTTTATCACAGAGTGGTTAGAAACTCTATATTAATTGTGGCTATATTTGTAATTCAAGTATTTACCTCCCTCTCACAGAAGTCAGGGAGTTGAGCAGCTGAGAGATTCTCTCAACGGGAAAGAAGTTCTGGAGAAGAAATGGACAGTGGTCAACATTGGTGGTATGAGCCAGGGAAGGAAGAAGAGCTGAGATTGACAGATTGTCCTTTACCAGAGGCTTTTGGGGAAGCATAATTATAGTTTTTGTTATCTATATTTACTTGTGCTGTTTGGAAAAACTTACGTAAAGCCTTCTTCTGAAAATGCAGTGCCGTCAGAACGCAATGAAGTTGGTTTGTTTTGGAGAGAAAAAGTAGGGAAGGCAGGTTTCCAGTCATGTTAGAAAATTGCATTTTCAAAACAACCTGATCCTGTTTGTCTTTCAAAATTGCTTGCTGCTGATTTTTAAATTCATATTATATATACAGAATTAAGCCATAAAGTTCTATAAATTCAAACACAATATTTCATTCCAAACAACGCCAATGACTTTCACAGAAAATTTTGATTTTTTTCAATTTGAAGTTGCCATCTCAAAAAATCAAATTCTGAAAACTTCAGCTGGATAAATTTCCATTCACAACCTCCCCTCATTTATTCAGTTGATAAAGCTTTTGGATTCTGTGCTTGAAGTCAATTTGTTATACATTCCAATTTTGTTTGATAAAAGTGGATTCTTCCTATTTCCTAGATATTACACTTATCCAGGCCTTTCTTGCTTGAAAATGTCATACACTGCATAGCCATTTTTGGAAAATGTCATACACGGCATAACCATTTTTGGATGGTTATTTTAGGAAAGCTCTTTTTCCTGACTATCTGAAGTCTTTAAATGGTAAACTTGTTGCTGAGAAGCCTCTGGGGCAAATACACTGTCATGGAACAACTCCAGAAACTCCTTCATCCTCACCAGGTTTAACATGACAGACATCACTGTGTGATATACATTTGTATGTTCTGTTTATTACGTTATTATGGTGTTAATTCATGATCTTAAGTTTTGCATGGTGATTATAAATGTTTCTATCCAAAGTTATTTGTCTTAATAGCAGTGTAGAATCAGTTCATGTCTGAGAGCGCACATTATTTGGATCCTCTTCTGCGAATTATGCTGTTTAGCTTTAAAACAGAACAATAATTCTTATTTCATGTGCTTTTAAGACTTACATTTTACATTAAAATATTCAGACATTGCTGAATTGCAGCTGGTTACTTGGGTTACAAGCTCCCTGAGGAAGGAAGGTGCGTGTTTACTGTGTGCATGCACAGTGCCTAGCAGAACAGGAGCACGATCCCATCCTGGGTTCTGCGTACGTGCTCTTACAAATAGTGATGGTCAGGTAGCAGAATGTTGCAGAAAAGATTTACACCAGGAGTTACAGTGAAGTTTTAGTAATTGTGACTCATTCTTTCAGATTCATTCTCATATCGGATGAGGCGAAATAGCTGAGCGGCTGAATGAACCTGAGCCGCGTTGTAAGTAATATACTGTCTCTTGCTGAAGGATTGCTCTTATCTACTCCAGACGGAGCAGGGAGTGGAGAGCAGCTCATAAGCTCATCCTTGGCTCCTCTTTTTAATGAGCCGGGTGAAGACCTCAGCCAGAGACGTGTGCCGAAGCGTGGGTTTGAATGGCATTGGAGTTGTGTTTCTGCATGATTTCCTGAAGAAGGCTGAAGATGAGCCTTTGTGTAAGGGATGTCCCGAATGGAGGGTTTACACAAAATTAGGCCTCAAAACTAAACTTGCAGAAACCAAAGATGACTTTATCATTGGAGAAATGGAAGTTAATGACTGATCTCCAGCCGGTCCCCTACTTGCTGTCCCGGACCTGTGTGCTGCCGACTGCCTCAGGTGGCTTGAACCCTGCGTAAGCCGGCTGTTACGGGAGCGAGGGAGGATGTAAAGGATGTAATGAGTCTGCCCGTGAGAAACCTAGTCACCCATGTAATGGCCAACATCAGGACGTGAGGATGTGGGGAGGAAGAGTCTTGTGCTGGCAGGGATGTGGCCAGCTGTGTTCCCCTCTGCCTGACCGCATGGGAAGGTGTTAAAACAGAAGGCGAAGCAGGAAGGAGGTGAGGATCCTTGTAAGTGATAGCAATTTGTTTCAGGATTTACGGTTCATTAGTGAGTTGGAAATAAAATTGCATCTACTTTTTACCAGGAGTGTGCATTTGCTGAACTAGTGAGAAATAAATCACTTTTAAATGGAGATTTGATTTTTCTCTTCCCTCCTCCACCTAAAAAGTGGTCCAGCTGCACAGCAGTCCCTTTTAATTTATTTGCCAACATTAAAGAAAAAAATAATTGCAAATTTTATATTCCAACTTGGTAAATATGTTGCTAATTCATTAGCCCTGATACTTCCGTTCATAGCTTCTTAGTGCACTCCTCCAGAATGACATATAGAATAAGTCACTTTATTAAAGGTGATTTTTAAAAAAATAACATGAAAGGAACACATCACATGTTCCTTTTCCTCCAGCCATATTTGCAAATACTGCAAATCGGATAGCACCAAGTCATTAGGTAACTATGACTCCAATCCATCTTTAAAAAGATTTCATTTTCCTCCACTGTGTATGTTGCATACATGGTAAACATAAACGTACATAAAATATAATTACAAATTAATATATCTTTCTTTTTCCTCCTAATTTTCCCCCTACACCCATGTAATAAACACCATAATTTCTCAGACAATTAAACTGAAGGTCTGACTCCATTGGTAGACAATAGAATAGGTTCTTTACTTTTTTAGACCTCTTGTTACTTGAGGTCTTGAGGGCTCAGTCACACATCAAAGCCACCTGCATTCCTGAATTCTAGAAGAGGTGAAAAGGCCACTATATATCATGACTGACTCACCGTGAAATTCTCCTTCCTTGTTTTCACACTTCTAATATGTGTGGATATCTCTGGGTTTGGTGGTATTTGCCCTGAAAGCCTGCATGTATGTGCCATGCCTCTGAAATCAGGGAGTGACCTGTCCAAGGAACCCTTAGAGAATTCAGCCTAATTCTTGGTTTCTTAGACAGAAGTAACAAATCTGAGAGAATTAAAAAAATGGCCAGGTAAGAACTGGCAGGTCCTGCATTCCCTATAGAAGAACATTTTCTTGCTCTCAAAGACGTAAGTGGAAGATTTGCCTGTGGTTGCTGAATCTATATTGTATCTTTCCTCAAACATGTAAATACAGTGGAGGGTGACTTCAGTAATAAAGCAGCGTGAATGTGGTGATGTTTGAAAAGACAGTTCACTTCCAAGCTATTGATTTGATCCTGTGTGTAACAGTAATTAAATGCTGAATTCATTCTATAATTATGGACCTTTGCAGCTCCTTTGTCCTCCAGGTTGTCTGTATATTGTCCCTTTTTTCCTGTATTCAGACAGTTCTTCTCTTCTTCCCCAGTATTATGTTTTATTTGCAATTCTTTCTTTGGCTATTTGTAGGGTATTAGTGAGAGAAGTTCTGTGGCTCCTAAATCAATGAGAATACTTGCTTAACCAATAAAAATGTGATTGTTTTCCAAATGAGTGTGGAAATCTGAAAAAGCAAAGGAATAAAAGAGAAGTAGTAGGCCATTTGCAGGGTTTGAAGCTTTACCCAACTGACCCTAAAGGAGGAATGAATGGATCCTGAATATGTATAGTCCTTAAATACTTATTTGATTTGATTGTTTTTCTCAGGATGATCCTCATTATGCAGTATTAGAAATACTCTATTGTTTTCTGGTCCCAAGAGGTCTAGCAGTTGTCCTGTAAAGTTTCTTCTCAGCATTGCTGGGTAAAGAATATTTTAATTTTATCTGTAAAATTAATTTTTTTTTTAACAAGAGATTTTTGTTATAGGTCTTTTTGTTAGGCAGCAATACATTCCTCACTCTATGGAAGCAGGCTTTTTTGTAACTTTAAAACATGTAGCTCAGGAAACAGCTTGTTTATTTGACTTTGATACAGACACTGTGTCTTTTCCTTATGAAGTGAGTCATCTACTGTTTTCAGTGCTAAACCCTTCTCTGTCCACATCCATTCTGCTTTCCTTTCGAATGAGTTAATCAATTAAGCTGTGAGAGTAATTACATTGCTAGTTGAACCAAAGGATTTCTAATTTTGAGAGGGTGGAAAGGAAAGAAGGAAAAAAGGCTGCTGCTATCTGGATTCTTTCAGAGAACCAGAGAGGTGACCTGGAATGCTTCGTTCAAGCCCAGCCTGAATTTCTGTTACTGCGAACCAGGTGCAAATAGGTAGTGTCTAAGGAGAAAGTTGACAGAAAAGAAAAGCTTCACTTTCAGTTAATGTTTGTGAGTTTATGCATACAAAGAAATCCTTCTCTTTATGAGGCTTACTTCATAATTGCATTCCTGCCTTATATAGAGCATGATAATGCCCAAGGCAGTTAATGAAATATAAACAGTGAGTATAATGTCATGGCACTTTACATTTTTTTTAGTAATTTTGACAAATTCTTGCATACATTACAAATCTCATTTCAAATGATGTTTCCAAGCGTTTGTTCAGAAAGTGTATTGCCTCCCATAAATATTTTGCATAAAGCTGTAAAAACACAGATGGTGAAAATGTCACACTTGACTCTAATGGCACAGTAATGGAGTGCAATAGACTGCGAGTCCGCTGCAGGTCTGAGCCTGCGTGAGGAGAGCAGAAGGCTCAGATGAACTGAACAGCCTCAGCAAGGAGGCATCGTACGGCGAGGTCAGATGGAGCTGAGCTGCTGGGTGGCAGACACCCACAGAGCCTTAATTTAATGTCGTGGCTGCAGTGTCGTATACGTGCTGCTACACTGCAGTTCCTTCTTTGGCGTTCAGTTGATGTGAGATCTGCCCTAGCAATTCAGAGGGGTGCTTGGACATACCGTTTCCAGGCTTTGGTCTTGCCAACGTGAGAAAAGGCACATGGATCCTGAATGGAACCATGTTCATGAAGCAGCTTCATCGGCCAGTGGGAATTGCCTGGTCACAGGCAATCCTCTGTGTCTGAGAAAGGAATATTAGGAACTATTTTCATTTGCTTCATGGAAAATGTTGTGTTTTCCTGTTTTCTCTATACTTTTTTGACTTTTATGACAGCAGTAGTGCTTTGGGAACACCTCTGAGCTCTGAGTGCCTTTAGCTTTACAATACCTCCGAAAGGTTTATGCGGCTCCATTGTAAGAGTGGTAAACACGGAGCACGTGGAGGCTAAACAAACATCTGCAAAATATTTTTGCAATCGCAGCTACCTCTGGTCATCCGAATCTTTTCTGATCCTCTGTCTGTCTGTTTCTCATTTGGGTTCTGTGTGTCTCACAGACGACTGCGACTCTGATAGGGGAAAGGGCTTTCTCAGACTAGCTGCATTGAACGGGATAATAAGTAAACTTACATGTTTAAGGATGTATATCATGGCAGGTAGTAGTTACCATCCTTGGTTTACCTGCTTTGGACCAGAACTTAATGTTGGGAGGTAGATGCAGATTTTTCCCCAACTGAATAGTGAGCCAGTGGATCCGTTGTTAATTTTTAGTGGCATTATTATTTTTTCACAGAAGTGTACATGGGAGAAAAGGGGACTCCTTTTTCGCAGCTACTTGTCAGGAGCTGAACCTGCAAAACTTTACACATGGAAGTATTATGTATCCCCTTTTAAGTACCCTCTGGACTTTCATGTGGAAGAAAACTTGCTACCGCATTTTGTCTTCTCCAATTCCTTTTAAAGTACACATTTTTAAAATAAAAAATCACTATGCTCGGTTAAAATTTACTTGCTAGCTCAAATGATCATCTGGTATATAAAAGTTGACGGTATGGTTCATGTTTTTCTTTTAAAAAAGGAAAGGAAAACAGTAGAGGAAAAACATGTTGCAGAGCTATAACATAAGCATTATGTGGCATAAGTAGTACAGTGTGTGTACTAACATTGTGATGGCAGAAGTGGTGCGCCACATATTTTGCTTGGAAGCCCTTGCTTTTGCACTGACTTATATAGAATCACATAAAAAAGAAAATGAAGCATACTCAGATTTGTTGCAACAAATGCTTGGTTTATATACTGCCATATCTATATAGCAATGATCTAAGCAATTTGCTGTCAGTGTTTCTTCTCTAATGGCTGTTCTTAGCAGATATAAAATGGTACATAAAATGTGAAGATAGATACATTTTGATTTCTTTCTCCCCCTCTTTTGCAAATTTTTTTCTTAAAGTTTGTGTTTACGGAGTACCACATAGTATCATCTTCTGCCAGCTCTTGCCTATAGCAGACTGCAGCTTCTTTGTAGCATGTATGAGTAATGGAAGTTCCAAAAACTTCTGGAAATTCAAAATATTTATATATTTTTTGTTTCCATGGAGTGGGACATAGTCAGTAGAATACCGCCTTGAGTCCTATGTGGTTTAGGAGAAGGGGATATGCACCTCTGGATTTGACATAGGCATCAGTGACAGCATAGAAGTACTCTGCAAATACTGAAAAAACCATGGACTTTCTTCCATTACTGGAAATTCTCAGAACTGCTTGTAATGAAATCCAAAGGAAGAGGAAGAGGTTTGGGAGGGTCTGCAAGGTTCCCACAGGGAAACGCAGCCTGAAGGCTGAGCTACAGAGGAAGAGAATTTCTGCTGTTTGTTTGCACATGACAAAATTGGCCCGTCTGCTCTGCTTTCCATGTCAATCTCTTGGTGACTGGTTTTTAGCCAGTTTCCTGAAGTCAAGGAGAGAACCTGGATTGAAAGCCTATGTGCTGAAATGCATCAAAGTAGTATTACAGTTTGCCTTATTTCCTAATTAGCTGTGAAGTCTGCTTCTTGTTTTTACTGGCTGTCCTTGAGTACTAACAGGAAAATGGGTAAGCAGCGCTGCCATTTAGCTTGTTAGTTCTTCTTATGTCATTGAGATCCAATTGGAAGGGAAATGAAGGACATGCTGTTTAGATTTGGAGAGTGGTGTGAAGCTTTGGAGCAATTTTTTTCCGTTTGTTGCACTGAGGTTTGTCCCTAAGGGAAATGGCAATTCTCTGATGCTATCGGCTAGATGCAAAATTGTAGAAGTCAACAATTTCAGAATGTTTCTAAACTTTTCTGTCAGGCTTTCTGTATCTTGCAAAGTGAGCTTTGGTTTTAGTGAAGTCTAGAATTGGGAAAACAGGATGGAAAAGTTTAATGTGTTGTGTCAAATCCTTGCTTCACACAAATTTGATTTCTCTGTATTTATTTTTAGGGACAGGGAATTCTCAGGTCTTTCCTTAAACTAACAGGGACTAATATGAGTCAGAGTAACTTTGTATCTTACAAGCAGGCAGCCTTGGTTTAAAAAGTCACTTTTACAGTTATGCTTTTATAGTTACTTTCCAAAAGGAAGTTTGAATTGTATGGGTTACATCATGTGATACTTTCATTTTTTTGCAAACCAGGGAGACATACTACAGCTGTGTTCATATAAACATTATATAACTCAGCAAAACGCTACTTGCATTTTTATATTTCGAAACATGTTAGAAAATGTCATGAATTACGTTTACTATTTACCAGCTGGGGATTAATTTTTTGAGTCATACTGCTGAATCTGCATGAATATTAAATTCAATTGTGGAGGTCAAAGGCAACTAGATATGATGTTCCCGCATCCCCACTTGTGTACCGCTGGCTACAGAGGACAGAATTCCTTTATCATACTCACCTGATGCACCTACAGGGAAGGAAAAACAAAAGTCAGCCTTTGAATTGGTTTCTTGACTTTGAACTAAATATTGAACAGTATTAGTCAAATAAGAAGAAAAGAAGTGTCCTTTCTGTGCCTACAGAGGAGGTCCTGCCCTCAGAAGTCAGCCTAGCACTGCTGGTTGCAGTTTCTGAGCCGGTGACTTGGGCCAGTTCAGTGACACGACTTTCTCGCACCTGGGGAACAAATACGGACTGTCTGCGTGTTTTGCTTCAATGACATCCTTTATTAAACAGCTGGCAGTGTATTAGGCCTTTTTATAATTTATGATTTCAAACTGACTTTGGAATAGTATTTTAAGAATTTAAATTAAATTTAAAAACTTGACCATGAAAATGTGATAGGCCAATATAAATTATTATTTCTCACTCCATTCTACCCCTCTTCAGCTGGAGTTTAGGGTCTTGTTCTAGAAATCATCAGATGACTTTAGAAAGGCTCCAGTAGCCAGGACATGGTCCCCTCTTTGTCCTCTCTTTGCATGCAGTTGGCTTCAGTTGCCTGCAGTCTCCTTACATGTTTTCTCAGAAGACATGGAAGTGTTGCCAGTACAGTGCAGGCTCTTTGGAGGAGTGAGAAGCTATCTCACTTCATACCCAGAGACAATGTGATGGTAACATGTCTGTCACTCCTGCTGCTCTGCCACAATTTTATTAGAATAAAAATGCTCATGCTTGGGGTTGGATGGAGATTCTCTGTCTTAGTCCAGGCCTATATGGAAATCTCAGCTGCTCAGAACTTCAAAAAGTTGGGATATCATTTTAATGGTTTTAGTGATACAAGAAAGGAAACATTTTTAAATGCCTGCATAACGATCCCAAGTAATATAAGTAATATGGCTAGAAAATTCTTATTTTATGGAACAAAATTGATAGATAATGTAGATTTTATCTTATTATTTCCAACACAGGGATTCACAGCTCAGTTGCTTAAGCATTTAGCTATGTACATAAGCTCTACTTGCTACTTGTGAGATCAAATATATTATTTTTTGTATGTCCAGTATTTGGAGGAGATAACTTAAATCTTCTGGGTGAAGCTTCTCCAGGTATCAGAATCCATAAAATTATGTATTAAATTTCCTTGTGGTCCTGATATACTTTATGTAAATCCATAATCAAAACAGAGGTACTTTATGTTGAACAGCAAACGAATGGATTCACTTAGAGGTGATTACTGCTAAATGGAAAGGAATTTCACGAGTTTGCTGGGTAACATGTGAGAAAATAATACAGTTTTACAAAATTTGGATGTTGCTACTTTTCCTAGATGGCAACATCTACTTCCTCCTCTTCCGGGCATGAAGTTGCATTGGATTTGGCATTTATTAACTTTGCAGAATGCGAGAGAAGAACAACAAATGGAATTTTAAGTACATCAAGAAGCAGATTAGGAAGCTATATGTCTGTATTAAGTCAAGCATGTGGTATATCGGATAAGGACGTTGGCCTGTGAGCTCTGTTGTGCTGTCATTTGCTGCCCAGTCCTACTTCCATGAGTAAGGAGTATTCCGTCTGAGTTTGGCTTGTGGTATTGGACCTCTAATAAATAAAATGTAGGACTGTCCTGAGAAAACATCCCATGCAGAAGCCAAAGGAGTTGTCCAAGTTTGGGTGGGCTGCTGATGTCAGAGAGGAATGCGCCCAACGGTTGTGGGGTGAAAAGCAGATTCAGGGAACTGACTTGTGAGTGTTTGTGTTGGCTCGGTGCTCAGACATTCCTCCTCCTCCTCGCACCAGTTCCCAGCTGTGCTTCTGCCAGTCTTACCAGCTTCCCTAGGAATGTTCCTATGGGCTCTCTTTGCTGCTCCCATAGATGTCCATACAGAAACGCTTGATCAAATGTTTAATCAAGCAAGTACAGTCTCCTTTTATGCGTTCGCTCTGTTCCACTCAAGTTTTTACTCAGATGTGGTGACCTGCAAGCTGTAGGTAGGGCCGAGGAATACAGAAAAGCATTTAAAAAGGAGTAAAATAGGTTTGTTGGAACCTTGAATGGTAGTTTTCTGTCTTCATTCATTATTATTTTTTAGTGTTGGGGTTTTTTTTTACAATGCATCTTTGTGAAAATACGACCCTCTGTGCTCGGACAGACTGACCCTACCTCTTGTCACCCAATAAATCAGTGTACTCACAGCATCAGTTGTAAAATATCCCATTTCTTAGTTAAATAAATGTATCACTTTAAAGGCTTTGGAACTGAAAGCCTTACAGTGTTTCATCTTTCTACCAAAAAAGTCTTCATGTGGTTTTAACATTAATAATAGAGAGAGATAATTTACTGTCCTCTGGCAGATTCCTGGCTTTGCAGCCAGGCTTTCTTCACACAGGAACTCAGGTTACAAAACCTCAGTGGCAGAAAGCCTGTAAAGGAGAGCTCTGCAGGGCAGGAGCCCCAGCGGCGTGTGGTTCACTAGGGCTGGTGTTGCAAAGCCTAGGTTGCAGCTCTGCAAAGCGGGGAGGCCAGCCACAGCTTACTGGGCTGGTGTAGCTCTCGGGTGCTCTCTGCCCAGAAGCAGTCCTGCTGAGCCATACTAGAAGACTAACGCTTCCACCCATGTGAAGCCATTGGCTCCGGCAGCGTTGTTGCTGGTGGAGGTCTGTCCGTGTGCAGCACCTCCACAGGTGAACGAAACCCCCTGTGTCTCCATTGGCAAGAGGAGGAGTATTGGTGGACTTTGTCACCATGGCTTAAGTTTTCCTAGAAACCTCTAAACCCGCTGGTGTCAATAAATTGTGTTCTGTTGCAGCTTAAAACGTGTGAATCTTCCTGATGAAAGGTACTGTATCCCTTATGCAGACTTTACTTTGGAAAATGTAAAAAACCAAACACCTTTCATAAAAATTTTCTGATCTTCCAGTGGTCTCTATCCTTGAAAAAATCCATCCCTGGAACAGTCTTGGCATGCTTTGTTAGCTCAAATTCTGGATAAGTTTTTATTCCTTGCTCAAATCAATCCCTGGTTTTGGAGGGTATTCTCTGGCTGGTTGCCATCCTCTGCTCAAGGTTCAGCAGAAGTAGTTCAGCAGACATACAAGTACGTGCTATGTAGAACATGAGAGGATTTCTAGGATGATAGATGTTACATGCCTGAAAGTATTTACTTTGCAATTGGGGTGCATTGATGCTGTGAAGGTGTGAAGATGAGAGATAATGTTGAAAGAATTTTACTCATTTACATGCTCTCTTGGTGGTTTTTTTTTGATGTATAATTTTAAAATGTTCCATTTTCAGGTGGCAATGGCCAGAATTGGGATAAATGAGAGTCGTTCAAAGGAGACCTGTGAAACAATACTTTTCGCTCTCCGAATGGCAACGTGGAATCAGATTTTAGATCCCTGGGTGTACATTCTTCTCCGGAAAGCCGTACTTAAAAACCTGTACAAGATCACAAGGGGATGTTGTGGTGTGCACATCATAAACTTACACATGTGGGAACTCAGCTCCATCAAGAATTCTTTGAAGGTTGCAGCAATATCTGAGTCACCAGTAAGTTCCAAACAAATAAACCTACAGCCACTCAGCTCTACCGGACAGTAACGTTAAACACAGTGTATGAAGACATGATAGAGGCAACGTTCATACACGGGCAATACCTTAAAAATAATTCCAAGGCTCAGTGGTTTGCCGTTTGTTTTAAATTGTGAGTGGTTTGCTCTTGTTGCTTCCCGGTTTGATATTGCTCCTCTGAAAGATGCACTTGAATGTTTTAATTCCTTTAGAATACATCCCTTCCAAAACTGGTAGTAGAATCATAAATCACCCTGTATTTCTCCCTTCCAGGCACTAAAGTGAACAGGGTTCCTTATAATACTCCCCACCAAATCCTTTACCTTAGCAGGCTTCTTAAGAACACATGCAAGTGTGAAAGTGATCTCCAAGGTGATTTTTAAACGGGGTAGATTTTATCTACCAATGATACCCCCAAATCCTTTGCAGAGTCACTACTTCCTAGGGTGAAGTCCACCATCCTTTCCATAAGGGTATTCTTTGCTTCTAGGCACTGAATTTTCCAATTGGATATATAAAAGACATTTTGCTTGTGCCCAGCTTATTAAATGATCCAGTTTTCTTGGTTCATTGACTCGACCTCTTAATTATTTACTGTTCCATTAATTTTTGGGAGAGCTGCAAACTTCATCAGTGTAAGCATTCCTTTCAAATCACTGACAAAACATGAGGTTCCCTGTGGGAACACAGGAGCAGATCAGCTCAGCTTGCTTAATTACATTTTCCGATCTATCGGTGAGTTTTTAGTCCTTTCAACAAATTTTGTTGAAACTAACAGGCATAAAGCTGTGGTCAGGCTGTAAAAAGAGTAGGGTTTTTTTTCCCCCCAAACTGAAGGAAGTTTCTTGAGGCATTCCCCTAATGCATATACTGAAATGCTCATGAGGTACATCTGCTTCGTCTGTAAAAGGTCACACGTCTCATGAAAAATGTGCGTGACCAAATGAGCAGCTCAGCAGGGAACTGCACTGGGAGCGTGGTTGTGCTTGTGAAAGCAAACTGCGCGCTCAGTTTTTGCAGGGTCTGTGTCTGAAGAGCTGAGGGCACTCAGTATATTTGAAGGTACCAGAAAGTTTCCAGGACTTTACACAGGAGGCCCTTCACCTTTAATGCTGCTAAAAGAGGCTTTGTTTTTTGTGACTGTACTTTGTTTAGAAGCAAAAAGGAGAGTATCGGAGACTTTGTAGCAGAGGGATTGTTTTAAGATAGAAATGTCTAAGGTTATTTCTACCTACTTCAAATAACTACATTAGTGAATTGTTGGTGTATTTGGACCAAGAAGACAGTCTGAGGGACCAAAACTATTCACAAACTACAAATTCATGTTGTATGTGAGAATAGTTTAAGTCACAAAATAAAAATCCAAAAGATTTAAATATATCAATTTTTTATTTTAAAAAGGTTGAAAAATAAATGGGTTAAATAAGCCTATAATGAAATGAGACGGCTTCATTTACCCTGAAGAATTTCTGTATGTGATTTGTTTCCTCAGTCACAGAGCTGATAAACCGTGGACAGATTTGATGCTGGTATGAGCTCCACGCTGTTGCTTCCGTGTAGGTTCTGCCGAAATCTGGAACTGTTCAGTCAGTGCTCAGTTTGGCTTTTTCATTTCATAGAATGTGATACCAGTCTATCTGTTGACATAAATTATTTGTTCTTTATGGAAGATAGTTGTTTTAGCAGCTGCAAAAAAATGTTGGTCCGTAAATTGTTGAGATATTTGATCGGTGAATGAAGCTCATCAATGTTCCATTTTGTTATGTGAATAAATGTAGCTTGTGTAGTTCATACTGGTTGACTTGTAAAACAAACAAACAAAAGTTTATATGTATATGTGATTTCTTATATTTTGTGTACTAATACATATTGAATGTAAATTGCAAAGCCTCATTAAAGTTATCAAACTGTATCTTGAGAGTTATGATATTTTTGCGTAACAAAAGAGATCTGAAGTTGTTAAAAGTAATCCTTATGACAAAAAACCTCACACTGGATTCAAGCCAGCCCCTGCCATTCACATGCGTGATACCAGTTGTGAAGGTAGGGAGGAAGACGGCGAGAATTCAGATAGGAGGTGTCAGTGTTCGCACACTTCATTTTCACGTGAGCAGCCCAGTGCAGGCGGTGGTCTAAGGCAGACAAGGTCAAGTTCTGAGGATCCATGCCTAGAAAATGCAAATAAAAGTGAGGCTGAGAGTGTTTGGAATTAAAGTGGTTTTATTCAAATATCTGCCCATGTGTTACACAGATTCTGATTAGTTTTACATACTCTGTGAATGCTGAAACGAATGTGGGTTTTGCTTGTTAATATTTTGCCTTGTCCAGTGATGTGGTAGCCTGCAGAGGCAGCTCGGGATACAGCCACCCAAGGATCTGTTACCACTGGAAGTGATTTGGTTATCATTGCGTTTCTTCTCACAGGAGAGCCAGCAACGTGCTGTGTTGTACGATTAGCAAATTATATGTTTTATGGAATATGAGATTATATAAAAACCAATGGGACAGCTTCACACTAGGATCTGCGTATGGCCCAGGCAGGGAGAAAAGGGCAGCCTGCTTAGCAGGGTGCTGATGGTCTCTCCCGAGGCTGGCTAACGACGGAGCAGTCACGAGCTGCCTGTTGCCTGCTCGGCAGTAATTAGTGTCTCCGGAGCAGGCAAGGGCAGTGAGTGTTCTGGTGGGAAGAAAGGGAATCTCATTTCTGACTAATGACCAAGGAAATCCTCAGGGTGGGAGAATATTTTAATCTAATTGGGATCTTAAGAAATGGCAGGCTATATAAGGAAGGACGTTATCCTAAACCGAGGTCCTAGCCTGGGCTAAATCAACCTGCTGAAGCAAAGAAAGTAGCAGTAATAAGTTGCTCATCACGGGGATTAGGCAAATATCCGTAGTTTGTTACCTAGATACAAAGATGGAGAGCAAGGTTCGAGGTCTTTTTGATCTGATTCTTGAGGCAAAGCGTCCACCGTGTGCGCTTATTTTCACATATTTGTACAAGTATTTTTATTACTTTAGTCTGATGTGTTAGGAATTATTTCAGGAACAGCAACACAGTCCGGTTCGGTAGCCATGGTGATCCTTTAGGACAAGATGTTGGGACCTCTCAGATGCGCCTCGCCTGCCAGTACACTCCTCCAGGCTGTTACTGGTAAGGCAGCACACCTCTGATTAACTGCATAGGCTGGCCTGAGATTTAATCCTCAACACTTGGGTCCTGGGAAAAAGCGTTCAGATCCCAAGGGAATTCACAACACCTATCGTGACTTTTGTTGGATCCTAAAAAACCCAGACACTTTTCAATTTAAACTTCTGTGATCTGCCAACATTAAAAATGGCAAAACTGTTTGATTTCAGCAAACGATGACTTTTGATTCAGCTGCATTATATTGAGGAGAGTATTTACTCCTTGAACAGACAATGTTTTCCTGCTGAATGTAGGTTACTAAGAAGTCTTAAATACTAACAGTGTAATGCTGTTCCAAAGAGGAGATAAAAGAGGGGCTATTTAATGTGAGTAGTTGCATTTTGTGTTCTTGAGATAATGCTGAGTTTACTACTTTGTGATGAGGAATAGCTGCAAGGGAGAAAACGAGTTACAAGTTCCAGTGCCCATTGGCCATCAGGTAGTATGAGCGTGTATCTCAGGTGGAAAATATTGCACATTAGTGCTGCGTTGATTATTCAGTAACAACATGCTTTTTATTCTCATATAAATGACTTGTTTATATGGTGGGTTGCTCCTTACCAGTGGATGCAGCAACGTGGGGACTGATGGTGACAGGTATTGTGCATCTCATGGCTTCTCGTCTCAGGCACTGGAGCTGGGTAAACAATGGGAAAAATATCATATTTAATTCTCTACAAGGAACAACCTCTATCACAGCTCACTTTCCTGGGACCATTAGTACATCCAGAGGGGTGCTGTGGAAGGAGACCTTCTTCTGTTGTATATACAACAATTCAGACTGTCAAGTAAACAATCCCCTCTACACCAAAATGTTCACCAGGCTGCTGGGGCGCTTTCGGAGTGAGTTGGCTGAACCACGGCGGGGAGGAGGAGGTGTCTGGCCACGTGCTCCTGCTGCTGCCTTTGCACTGCTTTTGGCATTTGAATACACTGTGAGTTGACTGACCCTGCAAAAATGGCAAAAAATGTGAGTGCAGCAAAAGAGGGAGTAGCTGTTTACAGGCATAATGAGTCCAATTGCTCTATGTTGCAGTACTGGAAATTTTGCAAGGGTGAAGCAAAGAGAGCATGGGGGGAAGTGCATCAGCAACGGGAAGGGCTATGAGACCTCCCTCACTGAGGAGCTGTTAATTTTACTCAGCTGTTTTGTGAACCCATGCCCTTGATGGGAGGAGATCAGGCTGGTGAGCAGGACCTATACTTGCTTATCGTTATAGAATTCTTAAATCTAGCTCACAGATTCGTTAACTCATTCTTTATTCAGGCTTTTCCAAGCTTTCCTGGTTATTTAAACTAATGAAGTCACAATTAATTTCTTTTTGTGAGGGCTGAAAAAGGCAATGACTGTTGCAGGTTTTTCTCTATCATCTGTTATTTGTTCTTCCCTGGTAAGCAGTAATCCATACTTTTTCTCATTTTATTTCGCTTTGATAGTGTCTGGCAAATCAAAACAGATTTGGAGTCTGACCTTTAGTGTAGTTGGTGCTCTGCTTTTATGCAGATAGATACAATATACATCTATGACCCACAGTTCCTGGCTCAGGTAACTTAAATGCTATGGCTGAGTACAAATTTTTATTAGCAGGCTTCACTTTCTGAGATCTGAGCTAGGGAGTGTGCAGAAAGGATCCAACCCTAGCAGGGCAGCAGAACACAGATGTGAGTATTTCCAGCTGTTCTCCACGCTCCTTCCAGTACTAAAAGAAAGGTCTTCCATTTTCCATCTAAACTTTTTTTTTCCTTTTTTTAGGAGAGAAATGCCGTAGGAAAAAAAATCCCATCCAGCTCTGGAGAAAAGTAGTAGTCGGGTGACTTTTTAGAGGTTCTATGTTTAGAAGCGGTAGGCAGCGCAGTTGAGAAATATATCTATTGGTAGAAACCTAGGGATCTGATCAGAGAGCCTGAAAATTGTGCAAAACCTAAAACATTAGGTCTTACTCAGTACAATTTATTCATAAGAACCAAGAAAACAAACAAACATAATATTTGCAGCAAGTTACAGGAAGTATTAATAACACAGAAATACCAAACGTCTAGTCAATCATAACTGTTTACCATAATAGATCTGACCCTCCTTGTGTGGGGAAAAAGGCTTCCTGTGAACATTTCAGCAACTCCAAATGAAGATGAACTTTTTCTACCGCCTCCTGTAAACAAGATGACGTCTGAAGTGATTGGACGACCGTTAGATATTAAAAATATGATTTCAAATGTAATTTAAAAAAAAAAGTTTATAATTAGGATAAGTTAAAGAGTGACAGATATCCTGAGGACTTTGTTTCTTAGCAACACATTCATGGAGTCTTTCAAAAAAAGTCCTGTGGTTGCAGGAATATAAACATGTATCTATCTAGCTGTTTAATTTCAGCACCATGGTTGCAAAATAAATACTTGCTACAGAAGTTTGCAAAGATAAACCCATTTCACTTTTTTTTTAAGTCTCCTGCCAGTAGTAGCTTGACAAGTTAAAATAGTTGAGGCAAAAAATTGTTATCAGTAAAACATCACTACCAAGTAGCTACCATTCCCAGCAAAAGTGCGTATGCGTTTATTTACTTTCTTCTGAAGCCAGCATAAGAAAAATACTTTAAGTTCCATTATCAGTTATAAATTCAGATATTTGTAATCTGAAACAATTTCTTCACTGGATTACGTTTCAGTCCTATTTTTGCTTCAGAGGCACTGAAGGCAGAGCTGTGGAAGTGAGGGCTCCAGCAGGAGAACTTATGACAGTCCATGCCAAAGCAGTCTGGTAGCTTAGAGCGAAATGTTTGCAGCGTCACTTGGACAAGCGATAAAGTCTAAATTCCATTTCAGGATTCAAATTTTTGATTTTTATAGTCCCCGATGAGCTGTGACTTGTAGTAATTTGTAGGGTGCCTTAATTTTCATCCATTAAGTTCCCCAGGTGCCTGAAACACCATGTGCTATCTGCTGCTCCTTCTGGTCTATGTAACAGTCACAAGAGGAAGATGAAGAAGGCAGAACTTTAAGCCATGATTGCCTGAAGCAATTCAATTCCTGCTTCTAAACCAGTAATTTGACATCCGTCATCTGTGTTGAAGATATTCTGGTTTGCAAAACCCAGTGTGACTGACCCCCCAGGAGGGAAGGATCATGACTCTGCAATGCATGTCTGGAGTGCTCACCCCTCAACAGAAGACTGTGCTGAGCCCCGGGGTCCAATTATTGCTCAACTCATGACAACCAAGTCCCTTTGTGAATATGAGACCTTGAACTTGCTGTGATGTGACCTTCTCTGTTTTCCTTTTCTTTCTCTGGTATTTTTCCACTGCAGTGGAGGCAATATCTGAGGCCCTTGGCTGTTCTGTCTTGGCTGTTACCAGCCCCTCTGTGGTGGGCAAGATTTCTCCTTCCATGGTGATAAACTCCAGGAAGCTGTACCACCACGTTTCATAAGCACGAGGTGATACCCGCTGTCAAAGCTTGCCTTGCTCTGAACAGGGGGTTGGACATGATGATCTCCAGGATCACTTCTAACCTAAATTATTTCATGTTTCTTGCACAAATTCTCAGCCATATGTCCCAAGTCAGGCTTGTCATCAGTAGAGCTTATCCTCTCATCTGTATTTGTGGCTGACGAAACAGGATTTCTAATGGCTGGGCTTATGCTGTCAACAGATTTGTGCCTTCTGGAAAAATCTTTGGTGCTGTCTATAAACTTCTGATGTCTAAAGTTCCTTGTAGTCACCGTTCTTCCAGCCCATCTTGCCTGCTACTGTGGGAGATCAGTGGTGGTCCCCTTTAATTTCAGCTTTAAACAATCCAAACCAGATACCCTCTTTGATTGCACATCCTGGCTCTTAAAAGAGCACATTGAAATTTCTTATTTATGATTTTACATAATCTCCCAGGAGAGAAGGGGTGATTTTTACGAGAACGTGGTGGCAATATAAGTTTTATATGATGTAAAATAAAATATCTCCTTCAGATTTATCTCCTCCAAATGCACCCATGTGTTACATGCTTCTCTGCAAATATGTTTAACCAGGAGATAATTTTTGCTGCTGTACTACAGTCCATAGAATCAGAAACTCGCGGACTAATAGCACATGGAAAGGCAATGGTAAAAGTTTTTTGGGAAAAAGCTGGAATAAAAAAAAAAGTTTTCTTCTCACTGAGAGCTTTAGAAAATAACCATAAAAAATGCCTCTGCCACTTTATTTAAGAAGTCTAAGGTGTCTGATTCTGACAAGATATAAATAACACTTTACTATTTCAGTGATCCTCTGCCTCCTGCTTTTACACAAACATCATACAAGGCCTTGCGCTGTGCAAATGGCGAGGAGTCTCGGGAAACGTAGAAAATTCCACAAGAAAGAAACGCACTCACTGCTAAAGTAAAATTATTTGATTAAAAAACCTCTAAAGTAAACTGTACAAGAGAAATCACCACTTTTCATTATCTGCTGCTGTCTGTCTGAAGACTGCCAGATGAAAGCATTATGGCTGCAGCTCGGGGGCGTGCGTCCTGGGTCACACCATCGCCTCCTCTGCACCTCCTCTTTGGGCGAGCTGTCTCGCGTGTGAGTAGGAGCTCATGGCCAGAAGGAAGGATAGGGGTTTGGATGATTTAGCCTTCAAAGCTGAATAAACTACTCTCATGTATCTAAGAAGTGTTTATAGTTTTATACAGAAATATCAGTCTTTATTTATTATAAAAGTCTATATCTTTTCAGTAATCTTCTCTTCCAAGAAACCATTAATCCACTTTAGTGAGAGACTATCATTCTTAGGCTGTAGTGTTTTATTCGTCCAGTACAACAGAACCAGTAAAGTGATTTTTAAAGTGTTTGCAATGTTTAATATTACATTTTATTTGGTATGCTTACTGAGAGCCTGTTCCTCTTGAATTCACTGGCAGAGTTCACATTGACTTTGATGGAACAGTTTTCAGTTCTAGAAGATTTGACAGAGCTATAGTAAATCATTCAGTGCTTGAAGAAATACTGATATATTTTTAAATTACCTCCTTCTACCAAATAACTTGCAACTTGACACAAGTGAATCCCACAAAATATCACTCACTACTTCGTTTCACTCCCAGATAAATGTTCCTATTTTGCCATGTTTGGCTGGTGTATTTCTGCTCACTTCAGTGTCTTCTTGGGAAATACTTTATTTCCCAAGAAATAGTTTATATCCTTTCAGTGATCTGAAAGGAATGCACTAGATGATTATATGATATATATGAGAAACAGGTTTCTCCCCTGAACTTTTGTAAACTTTATTTCAAATATTTCTGTTTTGAAACAAAGGAAAAGCAATTGTCAAGTGAAAGTTAGCATCATTCATGTACAAAAAGTTAGTTTCCTTTTTAAAACACTTCAGGTCATCAAGCAGGAGCTATGCTTTTTGCTGTAATTAAGCAGGTATGATTCTTCCAACTTGCATACCTCTTCTTTACTAAGAATTATCCAACTCACTCTAATTTAAGAGGATGGTATTTTGATAAAAGGAAGTGAATTATTGTAATACTGATAATTCCAATAATGGAATATCACCTACTATGTCAATTAACTATACGCTCGGGTTTGGTCAGCAGGTTGTGCTGTAAATAGTCCTGCTACTGCTAAAGCGTCAGTAGTTCATAAAAATGGACTGAGTTTAGGGTGGTAATGTGTAGAAAAATAACGTTCTGAGTCAAAGCCTTGTTAAGGTTATATGTGGGTGCCGGTGGCTCCTGCCAGTGTAGTAATTAGTGTTGTACAGTCATACGTACTGCCGCGTTTTGGTTAGTTCATTTTGCTTTCTCAGCTATGAAAATGAGAAATGCCACTTTAATTTCAGAGCTGTGGAGTGAAGAACAGGGGACTCAACCCAGGGTGCATGTGTCTGTGCACCGCACGTTTTCCATAGAAATACAGAATTACAGTCATTTCGCAGTGTAAATGTTCAGCAGTGAAATATAATAAAGCAATAATTTTAAATAGATTATTAGGAGTCAGTGGTGATATTTGAAGTTGTTATTTGCATGCATTTTTTATTTTCTTCCATAGAAAAGGCTTGGGAGATGTAAATAAAATAAAATCAAGAATGATGTTAGACTATTGTAAGTACATGTCTCAGTCTGATCTCAGTGCTAGTGTGAGGCTTCCATTTTGGATATGTTAATTATAACTGAGGTCACAAAACATCTGGAAAAATCCTGGATGACAAAACCAAGCCAGTATAACTTCATAAAAGGGAAAAATCTCAAGTGTGATGCTGTCTGGTATACTTATTTTCAGGGAAATTATGCAAAGAACAGATGGGGAAAGTTACAGATGTAGCCTTCTTGGATTTCAAAATAGCTTTTGACAGAGTCCAGTACTGAATGGATGAGCTTAGTCCATATGTCCATATCTTAACCCATATCTCCAAACAAGGAAAAAACCTGGCTGGAGACAAGGAAAAGTGTATAAAGTGGGTGAAATGATAGTGTCATACACACGCCAGCAGAATCCCAGCCAGAAGAGTCACCCTTCGCGATCGTGCTCTCGCCAGGAGACAAGACGACGTGGCAATACTTCCCCATCTGTTTTACGCTGCAGGTCGCTCCGGAGAGACCCCAGAAAAGTCCCACTTGTCAGCTCTCCCCACGTTCTTCTGGGTGACGCTCCTGTGGTCGGGGTGCGACGCTTCAGCAGCGTTGGCGACCGGCCTGTGGAAGCCCCACGGAGCAGGGACGTCGCTGAGTCCAGATGCCGTGACGTGCAGGCGTCCTCGAGAGGTTGGGTGGAGCGGCCAAAAGCCCTGCAAGCCTCCAGCATCAGCAGATCCGCTACACAATTTCCGAGGTAGGTGAAATCTCTTATTTGTACTCTGGCCAGTGCAAGAAAGGTTGCTCTGAAGCTGGGATGGTGAGATGAATGTGGATTCTTTTCGTTGTGCAAAAGGACAAAAAAATCAGTCCTGTAGTAGATTATTTTTTAAATAATAAAACATTTCACCTGAAATACAGTTCTGTGACAACATGCTACCCAGAGGGCAGCTCCAATAAGGCACTCTTCCCTGGACCCGTATTCCTCAGGGAGATTGAGGTCACCTGAGAGCAATAACTAATTACGGATTTTCCCACTTACCTCAGGCCTTATTGAGTATGAGCAGTCAGAGCAAGGCAATCTCTCAAACAAGGTTGCATGGAAGGTAGGTATAGCTCGCAGGAGCAGAACAGGAATTCCTCATTTGCTCGAGACACTTGGGTTTCCTGCCCTGGGCGACTTAATAAAATCAACCTGCAATGTGGTTGCTAATTCCATGCCAAGGGGTTCACTTAGTGCGTAGCAGTCTCAGAGAGAGGCGAGGACACAGAAGTAAAAAGTCTAAATAAATTCAAGGAACATTAGCATTTTCTGTGGAAAGCAGTATTGCTACTTTTGTGAGTTGGAGGAGAAATCGAAGCAGGGCTGTCTGATTTTTGCTGGTATTTCTGCTGTTATATTCTGCTACCCAATATGGGAGAAACTTTGTTTTTCATTTCATTTGGTATGAAAGAGGGAGTCATTTCTGAGGAGACCCCCAGCTTTGGGTTCTATAAATCCCAATATAGTAACACTGCCCCTTCAAATTCACATTTATTAAATTCAAATGGTGCCCACATTGAGACTGAATAAATTATTTTTACCCACATGGAAAAATAGCTTAATCTGTAATCCTAGCCTACTACAGAAGAAACTATTAGGAAAACAAACCAACATAGAGAGGAAAAGCTACCCCTAGCGCTTTAATCAGCACTCTTACTGCCAAACTCTCTTGTAGTTTCTATTTTTCATCTTTCCTCTAGTTTTTCTGCCTCTTTCTTCTCCTTTCTGATTGCTTTGTATTTTCTGGGTCGGTGGTGGGGATTTATGGTAGAAATAATCAGATCTTACACTGTTACAATTCGGAATGCTTTTGTATCACAGTTCCCCCAGCTGTCCATCTCTACTGCTTATCTTCAGGACTACAAAATACGCATCTCCTCCACTGTTTTGTACGTTAGCAGTTAGCAGCAAAATCAATGTATAATGTCTTTCAAGATTACAAGTGATGCAAAAAGACTGAGTTCCAACAGAATAAACAAACAGAGAACAGCTACCAGTCAAATGCACGTGGCAGAGGACTGAGTATAATGCAAGACACTGTATCCTTGGAACCGCAAATTCAGAGTTGCCATCCTCTCAGCCTGCGTGCTGTGCAAATCAAGGAGTATAAGGACAGACCTTGTGACTGTCCCCTTTCAGAGAGAATTTCTGATTGGAGGGCACATGCTGAACAGAATTAACTCTCTGCGGGGGGACACGAACAGCACCTGCAGCCCCCATCCCCTCACCACAAGGGGCTGCTTGGCCAGGGGAATCAGACCAGCTTTGCTGGGTCTTACCTGCTTTCTCTGTAAGGAACAACAGCGAGAACATGAGGGGAACTTAGGACTGTGCTACTGATTTAATGACTTTTATGCGCTGTGCTTGCTAATTCTTTTTTTTTTTCTCTCCCCCCTCAATATTAACAAACATTTCTTACTGCTTGCAAAGAATATGAGAACTGATAGTGGTCAATCTCTACAAATTGATTCTCCCATGTCTTTTCAAATTGCCATAATCTCCGCTACCAGTTTAGAGTGGCTTGTTCTGATTTGGGGATGACTTATTCTTGCTGTGAGCTGCGGTGAATGATTCCACTGCTACTAAGTAGTGATGATTCATGTTGCAGTTTTGCATGAGTGCAATGTGTCTGCTAGTTCTGCCCTAATGCCTCAAGTAAAAATGACAGTGCACAACGACATGGCCTGCCTAAGATAAAAATAGACGTGTGACTAGGGTTAAAACAACAATGCTCAGTAAAGTCACTTGTGCTGAAGACAGTATGTTCAAGTTCTGCCATGGAGACAAAAGGAGGGTCAGCGTGAATTCTTCAACTTGTATGAGAGGAACTCATCCTTACTAGGTGGGACTGCATTCCAGCTATGGTTATGAGGAAAGTTTCTACTTATCTGGGGAAGGTGAATAAGTAGCTCCCTCCCTCATTCCCTCAGGTATATAAATTTATGCAAAGCTTGTTCACTGTTAGCTAATAACTCTGTATGTGTGAGGCAATATGTGTGAGGCAACATGCCACTATTTAACAAACTATTTGCCAAAACAATGCGGGGGTTGAAGGAAAAATGTTGTCACAGTGCACAGGCTCCACGCTTTTCTGGCTGTTTCTTTGTGTGCCATTAAAAATGTACATTTGCAGTTTGAAGCTCTGCCCCTTTGTTTGGCTTTGCCCAGTTTGTTTGACTGGATAGAACTCTATTTATTTATATTTAACATAATTTTTATATTTAAAAATTCCCTATAGCCACAAAGACCTGACAAATATTTATCAAAATCTTTGCAGTTACTCTAAATTTATTAATATGTAAACAAAATCCCTGATGCATTAAAGGGGACCAACCTGACAACTGTCTTCTTGAGATATCATGACAAAACATAAAAATAGCTACTTGGTTCTTTAAAAATATCCCAAGGCTATAAATTAGCTCATCAGAAGGCTTTATTGTCTTTCACCCAATAAAGAAACACAGATGCTGCCTTCAGCGTCAAAACTACATGTTGTTGTTAAGCCAACATCCAAAGCTTCCAGCCAGCTTCGTTTCTCCAGACTGCATATCTTCCCAATTTATTCAAAACTCTTTGCGTGATAAACATAACTAGCTTTTATCCGTCTAGTTGAAAGTGTTATAGCACTCTAAGCAGAAAGAAAACGCTGGGATTGTGCAGTGGTTAGGAAAAGCAAGAGGGAATGAGGATTTTTTAGGCGGCCTTAACAGAATTTGAAGAATAATGAAAATGAACATTTTTATTGAAAACCAAAGTCTGGTTATTTTTGAAATATTAGTAATGGGCATAAATTGCTATTCAGTCACAAATTAGTAGTACATAATAAGTTTCTGTGTTCACTAAAAGCTGAAAAAGTTCCATTTTTTACTGTTTTTAACAGTCATATAAGGTGTTCATTGCATCACCGTAGCACTCAGGGTAAAATGCCAAGTGCAGGACATTCCCTAAGTATCTACTTTGTTTTTTTCCTTGTGGGATCTTGAGATTCTCTGTAGATGTAGAATGGGACACAGAGTTCAGACAGCACTAGTGAGAGTTCCTTTGAACTATTTCATTTTACTAACAACTAGTTCTCAGTTATTTTTATTATATTTTAATAGAAAAAAGTTTCCTGAAATAACCTGAAAGGTGTAATAAAGATTTATGTGAAGTCCATCTTCCTGTTACACTGCAGAAGACAAAGATGGCTGAAACATAGTTTATTTTATTTTTCCACTTATTATTTGGTATGGAAATTCAAGTGCTGTCCTCTGTATTGATGCCATGCTTGGTTTTTTCCCCTCTTTTTTTTTTTTTAATGTGCAAAGAAACAGGACTTTTGATTCTCTTGAACGTTCAGGAATATTTTTGGGCACTGAAGCCATGGAGACCTTTTTTAGCGATGATCACCTCAGCTTAATGTCATCATTCTTGGTGAGAAGATAAAGGGAGCTGCTTTCAGTTTTATGTCAGTAAGCCCACTTATGCCAATCCACAGAAGTTTAATGGTACAGCAGTATAAATAGACAAAGAGGTTCACATGGTTTTAATTTTTTAAATATGATTCAAGCTCAGCGACAAAAAGCCCTAAGAACTTTTATAGCTGAAATGCAAATATCTCAGAGAATGGGGGGCTATATTTTTAAGGCTCCGAAGGCCAGATAACTCCTTTGACATCCAACTTCCATCAAGGCAAGCTAGTGTCTTCGTCACCATCACAAGCTGTAGCAATTGTGTGCTACGCAGTAAGTTTCTTTGGTGAATAGAGCAATATTTATTTCTCATGCCTTGAAGGTAAAACTGTTGAATATATTTCAGACCTGTATCTCCATTGCTTAAGTTGTGGTTTCTTGGGAGGGAGAGTCCAGTTTGTGTAACAGCAGTTTATAAAAGTTCAGAGTCCAAACTGCGAAACCCATAAGGAGCTAGAAGAGAATCCCTTATCTGGATGTCATTAGCAAAATGCTGTCTAATTGCTGCCAGCAGCATACATATGCCTCAGCCACAGCTGTGCTTTCTAAAGCCATGACTTATACTTTTTTTATCTGCTTCGAAATAATTTGTTGAAGGCAAGAAATTACTTCATTTGAGCTGGTACAATAAAGATAGGTATGTAGATAGGTATTAACATGCTTTTAAATTGCAATTAAAACAAGGGATTAAATCTGCAGAAAGATTCAGTCTTGGATTTGATTCTGTTCTCACAGTGATGGAAATAAAAAGCATTTAATGGAAAAAGAAAACCACCCCAAACAATTTAAGGATGTGCCAACACTTCACGCTCCAGCGTGCAGCGGAGTGATACCTTATCTAACTTCAAATAACGTAGCAGGAGTACCAGAAACAGTGTCAGTGCAGCGTGGAGCTTTGCGAGACAGGCGTGCGTGTTGTAATGGAATTCAAAAGATGGCCTTGCATTCATTCAGGAAATTGACTCATAATAAATGCACATGGTTCAAATGAACACAAAAGAAGTAAGTATACAGTGAAATTGGCCAATTTGGTTCTATATTCTAGTGGAATTAAAATGCTGGAGTTATACGTAATCACGCATCAAAGTCGTATCATATAAACGATACAAAATCTTATTACTTAGTAGTAGATTTAATAATTGCAAGAGAGATAAGATTTGCTTGCAAGCCCTTTTCATGTAATCTAATACAGACCTCTTGTCAGACTGTGTTACATGGGGCAGGAATTAGATCATGTTCCTAGCTCCAATGGCTGAAGAAACCCGCCTGTCTTTGGTTATTAGTTTGCTATGAATATGAAACAGTAGTATAATGTTGAATGCCCAGCCTGGAAGGAAAATGCAAGCAGAAGTACGGATTATAAAAGAGCAGCAGCCAGGCTTGCTGAGCAGATACATGTATTTAATGTTGAGATCAGGCAGGAAATAGGACACGGTGGGACAGGGCAGCACAGCTGAATGGGGATTCATAGCATCTGAGGCAGATCTCAAAACTGTCAGGTAGGGTAATAGTCATTCAAGCTGGTGCCGTGAGCAGCTGCATGGATCAGATTCATACAATGTAGTCTCAGTCTTGAAATAACTTTGTGGCCCAAGTGTAATGTTCATAGTCTCCTATCCCATCACTTTCCTGCTCCCTGTATGGCAGAGGAGGGTAGGTGAGTTGTGCAATGGTTGGACCTTTTTATCTTCTAATGGATTCTGTGTCCTTGAATCCTCACCAAGGATGTTCATTGTCTATATCCATGTTTGCAAAGATGTGGCGGCCTTGTCTATGGGACCATCTGTGAGAGTCCATGAGAACTCAAAGTACGACCGGTTGCATTTGCTGAAGTTTGAAACATTAACCTTTTGCTTGAAAAAGTCATGTTGGATGGTTTCCTGAAAGGAGTCTTTTTGAGAAAAATTAAACTAAAGCAGTTCAGCTGTCTGCAGAGATGGAACTGGGGAATGATATGTTATTTGGCTCACAGCCGGTGGGAAAAATAGCTAAGGATTGTTTTGTGATGCATACGCACATGCAGTGTAAACTTTGGCTGCAAAGGGAACACTAATTTAGGCATTTCCTAACTTCTGAGTGCTTAACTTTGAAACCTTCATATCTTTAATGAAGATTTTTATTAGTTGTATATGAGATAGAGAAGCTTGCCTTCATAAAAACCTTGATTGATATGAAATCCCATCAGAAATAAATTGAGAAGGTGTTCACCAGCCAGAAAGTAGATAGTCTTTCTTTGGGCTGTATCCATTCTGAATTTCTCTGGAATTGCAACACACTTGTGTCTTTGATGAAAGGAACGGTATAGGAAGTTCCTGTGAAAGGGTCAGGTTGTGGGAGAAAGCACGAAGTTGTCGTGTGAGAAATGAGGTGGTGTGGAGCACAGGTTAAAGAGCTGCACACAGGTTCTGGTCCTTGGAACGCTGCTTGTTGGAAGTCTGAACTTTCAGACTGTAGCATAGAAATAGCTTTTCTTACAACACTGAAAAATGGTAACAGCTAACAGGAGCGCCTCCATCACTGAGTTGCTCTACTGATGCAGTTACGATGAAGGGGTAAGCTGGTTTCTGCCTTTTAGGAGAAAAAATTTTTAAGTCAAAAGTGCAATTTGTTTTTTGGAAATAAAATATACTTTTGAGCACAAAAGACTATGAAAACTTCATAAAACTTCTAATGTTTTTTGTTGCAGAGAAAATATTTATTAGCTCTTAAAAAATAACCCATTTTCCCCGATTCCGCTGTTTCCTACTTCTACAGAATTCAAGTTTAGTCAGATTATATATGTAGAAAAATTTAAGAATATATAGAAATCTTTAATTTTTGAAACAACAATATTGTTTCAAACTAAAAAAAACCCATAACTTTATCTGCTTTTGCATAAGATATTGCTAGTCTCGTAACTGCTATCAATAAACTAATCCTATCTGTTTAACTATTTGTAGATGTTCATATTTTTATCACAGAAGTATATGCTTGCTTGGGATCGTACACCAAATAATAATAATGAATATGCAATGTGAAAACATAACAGCAATATTGAAGTAGTGAAGGAGTCAAATTATTTAAACATTATTTTTCTGCTAGGAGTATGTCTGTACATAAACAGATGTGCACACACACATATGTATGTATAACACAGCATAAACGATTTAATTTATAAGAATTGAAGAAAGCTTCAAGCCTTGTACTTCCCTTTATATTTATTGAAGTGGCTTGTATATCAAGAGAAGGAACAGATTCTATATGCAACAATTAATTATGTGAAAATAATCTGTGTAAATAAAATACATCTATTCAATATAAAAGTCACACTGGTACTTTTATTGGTGCAGAGGGAAGAACAAAGCATTTCTATCCTCTGTAAAAAGGATAATTTTCATAATTTTAGCCTGACATATTATTATCCTCATCTAAAATACTTTTATAACTTATGTTGTAAGTTCATCTTGGAAGGTTATTTTAACTCTGTACTGATTTCAATTTACCTAATCCATCATTTAATTGTGTGCAATATTGACCATCATATTACTCAGCTATAATTAGGAAATCACATGGGAAAATGCGATACTTTACACTTGTTACTACTACACTAAAATCATTGCCCATAGTGTTGCAAGGCATTAAAGTGTTCTAAGTCAGTTTAAAACCACAGGAAAACATGACAATATGTTTATTCTTTCCTGCACGCCGATCTTTATTATTTTGTTATTGTTATTTCTAAATGAAGTCGTTTGTTTTCCATTTTGCTGTTTACTATCAGAAAAAAAAAAAAAAGAACCTTAAAATGCTGCAGCTGAAAACACCAAGCCTTTGTCTTATTAGAATTTTGATTCATTTTGAATCATTGCGTCTAATTGTGTAATGCCTTCAGATAAACGTTCTTTTACAGGTAAGCCCATATACAAATAACTTGCACTAGGAGCTGTGTTTGAACGTGTGTTGCCTATTTTTGACATAGGAGGGTTCATGATTTCAACTGTTTTTATCCTGAAAAAGATTTTATTAAAATTATTGCTTTTTTTTTCTCTTTTTTTCTTTCTGAATCACTATTTTCTAATTTGGCATATATTTGGCTACCTCTAATCAGATGGCACTGGTTTGCCATTAAAGTTGTGAGAGGTGGCTTCAGACAATAAGACCAACTAGCAGGGCACTAGTGTGCCCAGCTCTCCTCTGCGGGATCCCGAAGGACCTTGAAGGGAGTTCACCTGCCAAGGTCAGAGCTTGTACTCAGCCCATCCCTCCTTTAAGCACAGGTGCTTTCCACAGTGGGGAGAAAAGGGACTTTTCTTCTGCCAGGCCACTCTTTAGAAGATCGGAGCTCCCATCTTTATCCAGACTTTTGAGCAGAGTTACTCTTCTAAAATGCAGTGGGAGAAAAGATGGAGCTGCCTTCAAGCTAGGCAGTATTTAGTATGCTAGACTGTAATTGTCAAATTGTTGAGAGCTTTCTTTCAGATATGGAGGACCTAGAATTCATTTTGTGCTTTGTTTGAGAGCCTCCCAACTTTATTCCTCCACCTTCCTGAAGAGCACCCGTAACACCATGAAAAATGTTTGGGTCTGCTCAGGCAGAGAAGGGAATGAAGATGGGTTTCCCTCACCTTAGGTGAAGGCTGCACTGTGGAGGGGTTTGTGTAATGGAATATGGGCTAAGTGAAGAAGCTCTTCCTTCAAGTTGTATCAAGAGAGTTGAAGCAGTCACTGATATTTGCATGGAGTATAATCCTGTACCTCTGTATTGAGCATACTACAAAACTGCATAGAGGATCACAGAGGGACATGGGTAGAAAAATGCCTGAGCTTTGAAACTTGATCAGCTTCATCCGTTGCCTGGAGGTCAAAGAGATCTTTCTGCCAAAGCTGAGATGCTTCTGGGTGTCCTTGGAGTAATGAGATGCTTGTGAAGTGAAAGGTTTTTCAGGATTGTGACTTTGGATTTGTATGACTGAAATCCATGTTTGGATCTCTATGTAGTCTTTCAGGAGACTCCTGAAAATCTTTGCCCCTCTGTAAGGGGGGGGCAAATATAACAATTTCTGAGAGCAGACAGATGCAATTCTTGGCCAGGACCGCACCCTGCCTAGCACCAGAAAGCAGAGGTGTATAAAACTACCGGCAAAACCCACTCTATTTCCTATCTGCACCATTAAGTTCACGGGCCACACTGATGCCACACAGGCCAATATTCAGTCTCTGCCCATAGGACAGAGTAAAATGCTTCTCAAAATTATGTAAGTACTCTGCAGGGAGCCTATGTGCTGGGTTTCCTTCCTCTCCTGCTCCAATAAAATGATTCCTGCTCCCATACTGCTTGCCCTGTGGAGAAGAGCTTTAAACCTAAGCTTCTGCTCTTCTTTCCCTCTGCATGTACCTGGGGCTTTTGGGCCTTGGTGTATAATCAAGATGACCAGACAGGACACTTTGCAGCAGACACTTTAGCTTATGTGATGAGCTATGTAAGTTTTATTAGTGTTACACTGAAAAATATATTACAAAGAACATTCCTGAAAAGTACTTCATGTTGTGACTGAAATTGGTTTATGGTCATAAGGATGTAGAATTATTAATGATTTTCAATAGTACCTTTATTAGAGTTTCTAAAATTATAAGACTCGACCAGTTATTTAAGGGATTTTGTCAGATTTATTAATACATTTTAAAGTTCTTCTGGCTGAGTGAGAAAGTGGTGGTGGAATTCCTATGAGCTAGACATTAACTAACCTGTCTTAGTAATGGACTTGTCATACTAATAATTACTTTTCTTTCATCAGCGTCAGAACTTTGTTTATGAAATCTAAAGGATTTTGTCTAAACACATGAGGAAGCACAGAAAAAAATTACTTAGTGCGTATGTTTACAAGAGATGATATCTTTTGGTTGATCTATTTTACTTACTATATATTTGTTATAGCTTTCATCCACTAATGGCTTACACTATTTTCCCTTTCAAATTCTACATTGCAAGGCTATCATAAGTGGATTATCTGCTTAGATTTATTTGACCTAGATAGCAATAATTTTGCTATGTCTGTTTGCTTCGGGTTTTTGTCTTTGGGGCTTTTTGTTGTTTTGTATTTCAGCTTCCAGGAGATTGTACAGATGAAAAAAATAACCAACAAAACCAATACGATTGAGTGTAGTTTTCTTTCCCATCTGCATTTACAAGCCTGGCAGGAAGAAGTTCGTAGCTGAACAGATGGCGTCAGTGCGAACTAATCACTACATCTGTTAGATTTTGAAATTATGACAGGGTGCTTAAAGCCCAGCTCTGTGCAAGGAAGACACAAGGGCTTCTGAAGCCAGAGCCCGATGGATAACTGTAGAGAGGGGGTGGAAGCTTGTTACCCATGCAGAAAGATGGAATCACGAATCTCCGCTCTTGTGGGGCCATCAGTTCATCTTGTTCGTTTTGGTTCAGTGGTAGAATTCCTCACGTGGAGAGGAGCAGCCACAGTCTGCCTGGGTGATGCCAGGAACAGCTGGAGATGTGCTCTGTCTCTCAGATATTTAAAAAGAGAAAATCAGCCTCTTCTTCCAAAGTCCTGAAAGGGTCTAGAGCAGAACAAGAAAACAAGCTGTTGGTCATACTTTAATGCGTAAAACAGGAAAACCCCTCTTCATGAAATTATCCTCAAGTGTGCCTTAAGCACATCGTATCATTTTTAGGATGACTGAAAAGTTCTGAATTAAATAAAACCAACCAACCACATGTTTGTGTAAAACAAAACAGAAAAAATATTTAGGCCTGTTTAATGATCCAGAATATTTTACTGAACACTGTGTCAACAAATCAAATGAAGGGAGGTTTGGAACCTTGACATAATATGTAAACAGAGCTGTACTAGGGCAGCTGTAAGGAAATACTTTCTTCTTCCTTTTTGGAAGAGAATGGGAAAATCAAATGTGAAATTGTTTTGACCTGATTTTATTTTGAGACTCTTTTGCATAGTCTGGAAACTATGTATCCAATATAATGTTGCCTTTGTATAGTATCTATATAACAATGTGCCTGACAAATACAAAATAGCTAGGCTGTGGGTAGTCATGTAATGCCTAAAACTTTGCTGACTGTGTACCTCTTCAAGTTTGACAATTTAGAGGATAATTCCAGTCACAAATATTATTGAGCAAATCTGACTGGGAAATGTCACATGCCTTTTCTTATTTCTCTCTCTCTTCCTAATCTCTTGAATGTGTATGATGTTCTCTGTGGTATGTGAAGTACAGGTGTTTTGGTCGAAAAGCTAGGCATTTGGAAATGCTCTGCAGCTGAATGTCAATGTAATCCCTATAATAATTTGTGAAATGAAGTGTAAAAGGTTCCTCTTTGAAGCATATTCAGGTATCCCCTAATAATTCCATGTGCACCAGCACATGGAAATTTTATTATCTGGGAGATACCTGCTTGATTTTGTTCACAAACTAGGTAGTTTACATTTTTAAGCATGAGTTTAAAGGTCAAGGAATATATTAGTAGATGTATTAGAAAATATTGGGTTAGTGTGGTCCATTACATTGATCTGTCAGTGTACATATAATGCTGTACAAATAGCTTTTAATTTCCTAACTTATTATGTACCTATAAATGAGCAACTTCAGTTGTTGATGTTCTTAAAAGAAACAGTTTTATTGTGGATTTTTAACATAAGATTGTAAGGGAGGGGAAGAGAGAGAATAAGTTTGAATTTTTTACTAACAAAGACAATAAAAACTGTGATTAATATTAATTTCTACCTTAAACCCAAAACCTTGTAATGATCAAGTTTCACATACAGTAGCTTTAATTCACTTAAGGGCAATGAAGAACCAGAATGAAAAGTAAATATTAAACAAAGCAAAGAATTATGATCTCCATGGATTCCTGCGTAATTCATGTGGTACGGGGTCTGATATTGCTGCATATTGTCAGGAGGAGTTAAGAAAGACCATGTAGTGTTACTGACTTCCAATACTTTTTCCTCCTTTAAGGATAACGAGGTCCATAGGTAAGACACGTGATATGTGTTGATAAAGCCGATAGTTCACCACAAGCAAAGACATCAAATTTTCTAGTTTGAAGACTATGAAACATAGGCCAAAACATTTCACTTGGAACTCCTGGGTGTACTTTTACCCTTCTAAACCGTTTGTGAATTTAAAGACACTCCATGGCATTCGAAGGAATAGTTTCAAACTTCTGTGGTATTTATTTAATTTATTTATTGTTCTTTAAGTGGTATTTATTTTCCTTGTAGATGTTATGAGTAAAAATTCTTCACAGAAGTAAATGTTTTAAAAATTTAGTGTATTTTCCTCTCTTGCACCTTTTCTAATGAGTCATTCTGGTGGATGTTGTTCAGTAGTAACTCAGAAACAGTACGCACTTGTGCTGTGTTTTAGTACTTTTGCCAGTGTGCGTGTTCTCCCACCATAGCCAGTCCCACAGCTCCCCACCAGCAGTTCTTTAAAGGAGCGAATCCTCACATCTTTTTTTTCTAGGTATGCATAAGGCTAGCAACAGGTAAAGGCACAATTTCAAATTCTTACAAGCACTCCGTTACCTAAATTACCAGTTAATGTACTGTTATGGTCTATGATGCCTTGCCTCATGGGAGGAACTGTGATGTTCCTAAAACAGCCTCAGAGCTGTCAGGAGAAGATAAATCCACTAGTTCTTCTGCTCAGTTGTTTAAGTATGCTGTATGTTTGTTCTCATCTGCGATCACCACCTCCAAACCAGTATCCATTCCTTCCTTCTTTCTCGGTTCTGGGAATAAAACTAATTTTGAGCTGCTTGTGTCTATCTGGACCTTATGCTACCGTCTGCGTTGACAGTATTTGCTGTTGTATATCCAATACAGTATTATTAGCTTAAAGTGCTGACCCCCATCGTTTGGATTTTATTTTTGCATTCCTTTTCCTCTGTATTTGCATTTTCTCAGTAATGTGACCAGACTTCTCAAACAGTGCATTCCTGTTTTAAGTTTTCAGTTAAATAAGGCTTTAGCAAATGACATTGTTTGCTTTAGGACAACGCTTTGTAGTTTTTGCAGTTTGTAAAGCTGTTTGCTTTAGCACATTAATAAAGATGGTTCAACTAATTCTGTCAGAGAACTGGAGTAACACATGTCTCAAATCATACTTTGCTGAAAACTGCTTAAATTCATGCCACTACATGATGGTGTGCTATCAGATCTGGCAAGTTCTTTGTTGTAGTATCTTCCAGGTTTTAACTTGTTATTAACTGAGGCTTTAAGGTGATTTAAAAAAACATCTGCTAGAATGCATCAGTGCACAACTTAATTGTTTATATTTATTGTGCAGGAACAATATTATGAATTCCAGATAACCAGAGGTGGTAGAAATGTGCAAAGGTCAGCCATGGTATGGAAGCTTCTTGGCACTTTGGAATATTCCTTTGGCTTCAGCATTTGAGTCCACTTAATGTGAAGCCAAGAATGTATGCCTGTAAATTTAAATGCCGTACTGCCCTTCAGATGTAGTCCATTTATCTTCTGCTGTAATATTATTCACCAGTTCTCTGAAAAAGTCCTTGGAGTTACTGTTACTCTTGTTATCCTTTCTGTTTATGCTGTGAAAACTGTTGATATTCCCAAGTCCTTGCAAAGTGATAGAATCCTTTGAAGTTTTTGCCTCTTTCCCCAAATACAGGGGTTTGTTTAGTGATATTTTACCCTTCTGTTTTGTTTTACAGTCTTGAAGATTGAAGTTCACATTTCTGTCTTTATCTCCCACATTATTTTGAATTTTTTCTTGTCCTTGGTGTCAGGATACCATTCAGTCTTCAAACTCGACTAACTTTTGCTTGCCAACAAGTAATTCCTAAGTTTTCTAGTCCTTCTGAACGTCCTATTGTAGACCCGAACTGTAATACAGTCTGAAAGAGCTTCAGCTCCACAAAGGCTCTTTACTTTTAAAATAGTCACAGACTCTACTTCCTTTTTATACTTTGTCTAAAATTCTCCTGTAATTTTGAGTGTGGTAGATGTCATATGTCAGTATACAGCACTGTAGTTACTTGTCTGTCTAACCAGACCAAGGCCTACTGAAAACTGTTTCAGAAATAGCAATATCCAGAAATAAAACTACCTTCTGCTTGTCTTCCTTCTTGCTCACTCCCATCGCTTGCTGATACAATCTCTGCTTTTGCCGACCCCGTATTTCCTGGTACGTTAATGCTGCTGGGACTTTTTTTCCTAAAAAAAGTCTTAGCTTGCTTTTGCCTGCGATATGTTTTTCCATAGTTTCACACAAGTCTGATGGAGGTTTGCTTCAAAGTGTCTTTAAGTTCCTGTATCACTTGAGCAACGGAGTCTTCTTCATAACTGGTCCCACCTGCCTCATGCCACTTTCTTTTATCAATCTTTATTTAGTAAATTCTCTGAACAGAGAAGCTGAATACCTGGCTCATCCCTTTAGCAAGATGACATATGCCATTCTCAAATCTATTGAATGGTGTCTGATCTAGAGACAGTCTTTTGATTATATTAATTTGCCAATATTTATCTAAATAAATGATAATGGTCATGCTACAGGAAAAGCTAGCTCTCAATTTCCCTTCTCACAGAAGCTTTATGTGGAAGAATTAAATAAAATATTGCATTCTAGTTGCAATCTCTGATAACCAATGCATACAGTATGGCAATTTGATCAGATGGGTCACAAGCTGTCCTTTATTTTTATGAATAAATAAGCAGTTTAAACTGCAAGAAACAAGGTAATGGTCTTTTGCCATGTTTGCTCAGATCATGACAAGATGAGATCAGATTGACTGGTGGTCTAGCAGGGACGGAAGGTGGAGTTTAGTCCTATGTCTGTTTCCAAATCACTGTCCCATCTAAGAGGTGAACTTAACTTCCCTTTCACTTCATTGAACTTCTGCTACTCCATGAATGATGACCCTTTATTATTGCTGTCTCAGTCTTCTGCTGCTTTCTTCTTCTGTTTTGTTTCTTGCCTGTGATTTTGTTTTTGTTCAGCGTGCAGGGGAGATGGGGTGACATGGATGGACAGATGGGGAGAGAACTTGGCCTTTAAGATCTGAATTTATACCAACCTCAACATCTGTGAGTGCTCCAGGCAAAAAGAAGCAAACGTTCACCCCAAGCAAGACATCCTCAGCACAAGTAATCTGCTGTTGAGAAAAGGCGTATAATGGAACTAGAAGAGGTTGTCAGATACATCTGTGAAAGTGTTTACATGACAAAATAAATTAGTAAAACCATAACAAGGCAAGCCCAACAGGAAATTACTGAGTCTGTATTTACTACTTGTCTCCTGAGGTTAGAGGAGAAAGGTGGCCTCTAATAGCAATGGCAAAGGCACAAAACTCAGGTTACAAATTTGTGCCATATGTTTTCTAATGCATGAATATAACACTTTAACACATTTGGGTGTGGAGGTTTTACTGCTTAATGAAAGGCTGTCATGGAGATCATCAGGTTTCTAACAAAATTGAATCACGAGGGTGAGATCAGCGAACTGATGAGCAGAACGCAGGTGTTTGGAACAATTGCCCTTTGCTTGCTTTATTATGATGATAGGATTTATATTTTGTGCAAGTACTTTCATAGATCTCTCTTGAGAGCTTCTCTATGCCAGTAGTTCCACTGTGTGCCTTTTCTCAATAGCAAATTTCACGTGTTCGGTGTGGCTGGTTCAGTAAGCTTATTTGTAAACTAAAACTGGCTAATACTTCTTCCAATCAGCTGTGAACATACTATCCTCCCTCTTCCTCTCCACAGCTAGCATCTCTCTCATTTATGCTAGGGACCAGAATGAAATGAAACTGCAGTGATAAAAACATCAAGACAAACTATTTTTTTCCCTCTGTTTAACTTTATCTATTCTCTTATTCTCTCCTTTCTCCACTTTCATACTGTTCTCTCTCTCACCTTTTCCCTGCCTCATTTTCATTTCCCCTTCTTCTTAGGTGTTATAGTAGAAGGTATGAAGGTATTGTCCTTCAGGACCAAAGGACAGCCACAGAAGGAGGAGGAAAAAGATGCTATAACTCATATATAAATCTATATATATACACACATATAAATTTTTAATTTTTCACTTTTTATATTCTCTTCCTCAGGATCAGAGCACAAGGAAAAAAAAGTAATGTATATATTACATAGATACAGAAGATAGAGTGGGCTTTCAGTAGTTTGACACCTCATGTTTGTGTTTATTAAACACACGCACTCACTGGTCAGATACTGTCTTCCTCATTGTAAAGGTGGGAGCTTGATGGTGAGTTCTCGCTCTCACTCTGCTCTGATCCAGGTTCACACGTTTCCCTGGGTATTAGTGTGCACTCTGGGTCATAGTGTTCACAACAGGTTACTTTTTTCTTTGGTGGTATGTGGCTTTCATTTCTTCATGCTATTTGAGCATAATTCATATGCATTATGTCTTATAATTAATAATATATTGACTATAATTTATTAGTTACTAGTGTATTTGTTATTTCTAATAGACATGATGGATATTTACAGTGTTTATGGTAATGCTGTAATAGATAATATGGGGCAATATGGTGCTGCGCTGAAATAATGTCCTGAAACAATGCAAACACCTGCTTCCTTCTAATTATGAAAAAAGCATGAGTTATTTTGTTTTTTAATCTTTGATTTTAATGCTCTGGCCTGGCAGTCATTCAATATGTTATAGCAGGTATTTCTAAAATGAGTGAAAGTTGCTTCAAAGTGTCTCCAAGAACGTGGAGTGATCTTTTCTCTTTACTATGAATTAAAAAGAAGGGAAAGAAATTCAGGATTACATAGACAAAAATATTGTTTGGAGAAAATTTCCAGGAGTGCTAGCAGTCTACTTGAACTGCCAGTAAGGTAAAGTAGGGAGCAAACACAAAAAAAGCAGTCTAGGGCGTTCTGGTGTCTAACGGTTGTAGTAATGAAAAATAGAGTAAAATATGAGAAGAGGAGAAACCTAATAATTGCTGAGAATCAGAGGGCATCAAAGGACCCGGTATAAATATAATTGTGTGCTTTCGCCTTGCCAGCTAGTGCTATCCTTACCAATTATGGGTTGAGGCAGGGGGAAGGACGGGGGAAGAGAAGAAAGCCGTGTCGAGGCTGTGGTGGGAGGCAAGGATCAAGAGAGCTCTGGTGCTCTGGCTTCTGCGGTGGCTGTGTGCTGACTGACGTGGGGAGGTGGACAAAGCAAAAGTGTTAGAAGGAAGCACAGCATTTATTTGGAATTGAAAAATTACTCTTCTCAGCCCTGGCTACTGTACCATCATTTGAATAGCTCTTGCTTACTTAGAACTCAAGGAGGAGCCTATTTCTCGTACACAAATCCCTGTACATATAATCTCAGGCTGAATAGAAATTAAATGATCTCTCTTGTTCCTTAAAGTCTCTGACAAACAGTATATCTTAACACCATGAGTCATATCTGATGCCCACTTAAAAATAGTGACTAGTGAATCATTTCAGAAAGGACATTCAGCCAGAGGATACCATTTTTCACTTTTTATATTTCCTTCCTCAGGACCAGAGCAGGAGAAAAAATTAGTAGTTTTAAATAATTTGGGGGGAAAAAAAGCTATTAATTTATTAGTAAAATAACAGTTTCTGTAGCTGTCAGGTTTTTTTCTATTACATGTTGGTAAGCAAATTCTATATCTTTGCATAACATTGATTTAAGATCATTTATGCAGGAGGAAAATTTTAAAACAGTAGAGTTTCTAGAAGGATTCAAAGGACTCACATAAAGAAACTAGGCTCATTTGCTGAATTCTATGCTTTATTACTGGCTTGAGAAATGGAAGATAGGATTTATTATGGCTGGAGACACCTCCACTCTGTCAATGAATTGAGATAATGAGGTTCGCACGTCTCATCTCTGAAAGAACTAACTGGATGCAGATTAAATTAGGCTTTCTGGTACTTCAGACTATATTCATGAAGCCTGTGTTATACAGCATTACATACATGCTTTAAATGGCTGTGAGAAAACACTTTTTTATATTAATCATTGACTGGAAATTCATCTCACGGAAGTGGTCTATTCAATAAAGCCATTAGGATAAACCAATTTAACACATCAAAACCTAATGAGCAATAAGACCAAACCAATTATTCTGTCATTAATTAGTAAGCATTAGACTAAGAGGTGATAAAGTGCTTTTCACCTGCTTATCACAAAGCTCTTTGCAAGTCGGCATCCCTGGTCCACAGAGAGAGACTGATGTGCTGAAGGTCAGTAATAGTAAATGGGAAATAGGACACGGTTCTACCGGGGCCCAGTCCTGTGCCCTGGGCAGAAATGGCCCAATTACACTGAGATGGCTGACCTTTTCTGGAAACATTACTGAAACTAATGTCATGTATTGCTGCTGAAAAACCTTTTGACTTAATAAAAAATTCCATTTTGAATTCTTTTTTTACAATCAATAACGTTTTGCTTCCAATTACCGTAAAATTACTCTTCAGCCTTGGTCAGAACATTCAGTAGTGGAAAAATGATCTTTCATTTATTTCAGAATAGCTTCAAGATGTCATGAGTTGACATGGGAAACCCAGATGGTTTTAATTCTGAAAATTGAGAAATAAATTTTGAACAGGAAAGCTGTCTTGTTTGATGTGCATCCTCAGGAAGGAGGATAACAGAACATTCCCCAGTTCTCTGCTATGCTGTCATTTATATAAAACGATGGAGTGGAAACGGTTTCCAGGCATCTGTGCAGAGCCTTAGGAAGATCTTGAAGGAATCAGAAGAAAGTCAGTAACCCCCAAAACCCATGCATCTTCATCACCTGTTAAATCCCGTATCAAACCTCTCAGAGTAAATCTGATAATTTGTATTTTTTCTTATCCTTTCTTAAATACACATAAGGGGAACTGCAAACACGGCTTATCAAAATACGATCTCAAAAGTGAAAACAATAGAGTCAGGAAATGCTAACTTTAATTTCTGCAAAAAATGTCTTTTTTAAAATTTATTTATTTTTTTTTAACCCAACTATGTCTGCTATGACATACTTGCATGCCGTGCTCAGCAAGCACCACGGTAGGATTTCCACACAAGCGTGGAGGAGAGCGCTAAACCTGCAGTGTTGGTGGCCGTGGGTGGAATGTCCCCACAGGATCCGAAGCAGAAAGCTTCACTGGAGGCCGGGCTGCGTTGCAATACCTCTCAGTTCTTCTGAAGTCAGCGTGAGCCACTGTGGAGCTCTCCCCTGCTCTGATGCGGCTGTTCCTCTGAAAAAAGCCTGTTTACAAAGGAATTGCGTTGTTTCTGTCTGACAATTCAAACAAGGTATGTGACATTTCTCTCATAAATTTGAGTGGGAACCTGCTGTTTATAAATATGTTTGAATGCATGTGCAATTTTTAAGGAAAGACTGTTAAAATAATCTCACTTATGAGTCACACAGTGTGGACAGGCACAGATCACTTCTCTCCTGCTCTCTTGGTGACTTCTGTACATCCTCTGTTCAGTAACTGGGCCCAATGGCTAACGCGGTATTTTTCAGTGAGTTGACTCTTCTCTGTACTTCACGCGGAGAAGCAGTCTATAAATACAGATTCAGCTATAGGTAAGGCCAAAGACTGTGCCTACAGATTCCATCTCTCTCTTTGTTTGTGTAAAATCCCTTAGGAGGAAGGTGGAAAAATAACCAGTATGGTACTGGGATTGCCTATTATACTGCTGAAGGGTTTGGAATACTCCCTGCAAAGGAACAGGGTGTATTGGGTTTGCGTGGCAAGGTTTTGGTAGTGGGGGGGCTACAGGGGTGGCTTCTGTGAGAAGCTGCTAGAAGCTTCCCCTGTGTCCTATAGAGCCAATGCCAGTCAGACCCAAGATGGACCCGCCACTGGCCAAGGCCGAGCCCATCAGTGATGGTGGTAGCACCTCTGGCAGAACATGTTTAAGAAGAGGGGGGAAAAAAAATCCTGGCACAACTGCAGCTGGAGAGAGGAGTGAGAATAAGTGAAGGGAACAACTCTGCAGATGCCAAGGTCAGTGAAGAAGGAGGGGGAGGAGGTGCTCCAGGCACCGGAGCAGAGATTCCCCTGCAGCCCGTGGTGAAGGCCATGGTGAGGCAGGCCGTCCCCTGCAGCCCATGGAGGTCCATGGTGGAGCAGATATCCACTGCAGCCCATGGAGGACCGCACGCCAGAGCAGGTGGATGCCCAAAGGAGGCTGTGACCCCATGAGAAGCCCACGCTGGAGCAGGTTTGCTGGCAGGACTTGTGAGCCCACGGGGGACCCACGCTGGAGCAGTCTGTTCCTGAAGGACTGCACCCCGTGGAAGGGACCCACGCTGGAGCAGTTCGTGATGAACTGCAGCCCATGGGAAGGACCCATGTTGGAGAAGTTCGTGGAGAACTATCTCCCGTGGGAGGAACCCCATGCTGGAGCAGGGGAAGAGTGTGAAGAGGAAGGAGTGGCGGAGACAACATGTTATGAACTGACCACAACCCCTATTCCCCGTCCTCCGGTGCTGCTGGAGGTGGGGAGGGGGAGAAAATCAGGAGTGAAGTTAAGCCTGGGAAGAAGGGAGGGGTCAGGGAAGGCGTTTTTAAGATTTGGTTTTATTTCTCATTATCCTACTCTGATTTGATTGGTAATAAATTAAATTAATTTCCCCAAGTCGAGTCTGTTTTTCCCGTGGTGGTAACTGGTGAGTGATCTCCCTGTCCTTATCTTGACCCAGGAGCCTTTCGTTATATTTTCTCTCCCCTGTCCCGCTGAGGAGGGGAGTGATAGAGCGGCTTGGGTGGGCACCTGGCGTCCAGCCAGGGTCAACCCACCACACAGGGGAATGCCGTAGTTCATATGTTGTGTTCAGGAGCTGATAGCAAGATGTGGCAAAAGGTGTAAGGGACCAAAAGTAAACAAACATATTGCCGTGGACTCTGACCTTAGGATTCTGATGGAACGGGTTTGATCTGTATTTGCTGTGGAGACATGCTCTCTTTTGGGTGATATTATCATCAAACTTGATCTTTAGAAACAGCATATGTCATTTTCCTGCTTTCTAACATCTGAATGTCTAGTGAACTCATAAGCCAGTGCAGTCTCTTTTGTTACTTGGGTAGGGAATTCCCTTTTAACCTGAAATGTTTTTAGAAACTTGCTTGACGTGCATGACTAAAAGTGGTGGCATTGCAGTATCAGATGATAATTTCATTTCAAAGGGATGTTTTTATCCTTGGTCAAGGGAAGGCCCTTTGGATTTTCTTCAGTATTCAGTATTTTCATTCTGAAGGGCTCTAGAGTCACATCAAAGTCATAATGGGTGACTGTAACTTGCTATATTTAAGCAAGTATAAGGACTTCTTTATATTCACTGGGCAAATAGTTGGCGTGACTTGAGATGTTACTGTTCCTCTCTCCAAGCGAGGAAACAGAGAATGTGTCTGAGCTCCAGGCTACATTTCTAGCATCCAAGTTCAAATCCAAGTTAATCAGGAGTTTCAGCTAATAAGGTGTGAGTGGGAGTGAAGGGAGAGGGGGATTTGTTTGGCTGCCTCTGAAGTCAGGGTGTGTGCGAGGGGGCTGCAGAAGTGGGGAGCACCCAGCCCCCTCACACGGGTGATTATGGATCTGCTGTGAGACTCTGTCATGGGGAATGCCCAAGGCACAGATCTTGTCCTTGTGTCTGTGTGTTTCGTTTTCCATTCTGGCCACGGCTGTCACTGTAACCAAAAGTCAAAGTCATGGAGTTGCTCTTTCTCCCTTTTGGCTGTGATTCGTATCGGGTATAGCTGAGGCTTTTACAGTTTCTGGTTCTGCTGCTCAGATACTTCAGTGGTGGTTTGCTGGAGCCTGAGAGAGCAAGGTGCTGCTGACATCTCTTCTGGACTTTGTTTTGGCAGCAGTATGTGATTAGCTTCTAAACATAGCTGTGAGCATTTCCAAACCACAGGATGCTCCAAACAGTTATTGAACGCATTAACCGCCTGCTTTCTTTGATTGCAATAATAGTGTTAATATGAATCCTTATTGCTGTACCTATTTATTTACAATGAATTCTAACTAATATTTAATTTTTTTTTATGGCCAGTATCCTGTGTTTGTACTACTTTGGAACCACACTGTTAAGAAAGAATCTTCCCAGAATAGTAATTTATCTCAAGGAACATTTCAAGTGGGTTCATCTGTTATATTTTTCCAACTTCCTAGTTCCTTATTTAATGTTTATTTCAGGTTTTGGTGTTCATTCTGCTCCAAATGGCTTTTTACCCAGAAGTGCCAGTCCAGCAATGATTCTGTGACTGTTCTTGGGCTCAGGCTGGTACTTCAGAAATGTAGTACAGCACAGAAAAATAATGAGAAGAGGTCAAGAAACATTCGTATTTATTGTATTTCAGTGACTGTAGTTTACATCTAAAACAAGTTGGGCTTTTTTCTTTGGCCCGTCCTTCAATGTGAATTGTTAAAATCAATGTATGCTTTTTTTCCTCTTTCTCAAATGTTGGTGGTGTACGCCTAACAGATGGCAAGATCTGGTCTTGCAACTGGCATGAGTCCTGTTCATAATCCTATTCCCTCATACTGTTGCTGAGCCAACAGCGTCTGCAGGAAAGAGTGGTGATAAAGGGCTATTAGTTCAAATATATCGGGAGCTGTGACTGTGGATATACTAACAAGCCCTAATCAGTTAGTAGAAATACTAACTTATTTCTCAGAAAACAGAAAAAACGAGGGTGTTGGAGTTACAACTCTTGTGTTCTCTTGTTTGACCAAGCTAATAGAGAGGTAAAAGAGCTGTGTTTAATGGACATGCCTTTGAGAGGTGTTTGTAATATTCTCTTCACTGGTGCAACCGTAGTGGTTTCCCAGGTACAAGTCAGATGGTAGAGAAGAAGATGGTTCAGGCGGTGCAGTGCCATCTCCAGCTTTTCACCTTTTTCACCACAATGTCCTCTTGCCTTGTACAGTACTGTAGAAGCAAACTGATCTGCTGCCCTTAGTCTCAATAAGGATCAAAAGTTTGAAAATATTTCTTGACAGTAAACATCCAACACTGTGTTCAGGAAACTTTGCATATAGTTGCAAATGAAAGAAAATTTTGAAGGCTGAATACAACTTTCATACATCTCAAGTGTCTTCGTCTTTGCTTCCCTTGCCTTGGTAATAGAATTCTGCATCAGGATCAGTGTCTGAACACCAAATCTCAGTGACACAGAATGGAGTATGAAAAAATCAACCAGTTTAGACCTTCTAATGAGCCAGGAAACTACTTTAACACAAAAGAGCAAAAGTACCTTGCCAAAAAGGAAAGATGAAAGTAAAGTTGTTCTCTCTTTCATCTTATATTCTCAGTTCAAGCAGCTTTTTTGTTTCAGAAGAGCTGGATTTCTGTAGAAAAATCCAATTTTCAGCCTGTCTCTGTAACAATACAATTCAATTTCCCAGTTACTGCCAATTGTTTTCTTTCAGTTCACATCTAAGTCTTTAATAGAGGTTTTTTTTTTTCATAAGTAAAAATTCTCATTAGCGGTTCCTGAAAAAATGTTGCTCTTATACTGACAGGTAAAGTTATCCTTAACGATGTGCTTTAGAGCTCAATATTTCGTACTGGTAACCATTTTAATGTTTTCTGCTTTGAGGCTTGAAGGTGTTGCCCTGTGAAGAAGTGCATTTTATGGTATTGGGGTTTGTTGTACTTGTCAGTGGAAGTGCCAAGTCTGACATATTTGAACCAGCAGTTTTCATGCATTTTCCTTACCATTCCCTTGTAAACTTTGAATTTTCAGTTCAGCCCTTGAACTGTTGCACACATCCTAGTGCTCAGCTAAGAGCGAGAAGTACTTAGTGTGTCCTGGTGCTTTCAACTCCACTGGAGTTCAAAGCATTCATGACGTACCCTTTAAACATTTTGCTATTTGATTAAAACAAAACAAAACCAAAAAAAAAGAAAAAGAAGTTAACCCACTCAGATAATCTGAGTAGTCCTTTCCCCCATATCTGTGGAAAGGGAAAAAGTAGAACATTCAAACAGCTCTCTTAAAATGCTGGAGAAGGCAGGGGATTTATGTCTATAAAGCCTGTGCTATCATGTGCCTTGAAAGGCTCACTTGACCATTTTAAGTAACTCTTAGTAACTCTTCAACGAAATATTTTTCAGCTGTTACTTCTGTCTCTTCACTTCAAAATCTTGTTTCTAGCAATATTATTCAACAATTCTGTTGTAGTCGCTGTGAAAACCTGTCATGTTCTGCTTCTGCAGTTTTTCATTTTACCTACTGATTTTTTTCTAGGGAATCACAGGATAATTTAGGTAGGAAGAGACCTCAGGAGGTCATTTGATCCAAACCACCAGTCTAAGTAGGTCTAACTTTAGATCAGGTTGCTCAGGGCCTTGCACAGTCAAATTCTGATTATCCTCAAGGATGGAAATTTTGACGTCACTGGTAAAATGCTGTTTGATTTCTGTGGTGCAGGACTTGGGCCTAATGTATTTTAGCCTAAACACTTTAATACTCAACATTCAGATGGTCACCAAAGTTGGGATTTCTGTGATGAATCTGTGGCTTGGGACAGCCCTCAGAAAAGAGTTGGATTTTCATAGCTGTGTAGCCTCAAATGGTGTGATGAGAAAGTAGTACTCAGGACTCAAATGAGGGATGTTTTCCTGTAAAGGAACAATCAGTATTGAGTCAGTTCATCACTAATAAATAGTTTACCAGTATTGCTGCTGTGTAGTCCACTAATACCAGATTATTGTGACAAGCCAGTTTTGAAGTACTTCTCAATACAACCGTACATTCTATTGCATGTTTGAACTTTGATGACTTCAGTTTCAATGGGATCTCGTTATAACTTTGATCCATTGAAGAGCATCCTAATATCTCTGTCTTTTTCACTGACAGAAATTAGCCTCATAAATAAGGTTAAATGGATTGAATAGTAGGACACTGCTGTATAATACTTTAAGAGTAAAACCCACTAGGATGTGATTTTTTTTTCTTTTTTTTGCATGATGTATACTGGTTGTGCACATGTGTGCAAAGATTTCAGTGCAGTTATTTTACTTCATGAAAAAAAGATTCTAGCCCAGCTGAAGAGTCTATTCAGAGCTTATTTCTGCTGGCTAAATTTACACATCTAAAATGGTTTTAACACACATTTTAGCTATATAAGTACTAGTGTATATGGAAGTTGCATATAGCATATTTGGATTAAATATGTCTATTTCTACTAAGTTACTGTAGATTTGAATTAATGCATACAGTTCTCCTAAACTAAGCTATGATAATATACCTCTTATAGAAGAACTAAGACAAATGATTACACCTTAGAAATGTTGATACACTGCTTCTATGTTGCTGTAAAGGAAAAGGTGACAGAACAACTTCAGACACAGAACTTAATTTTAAAAAAAGTTAATAGGTATTTTTTGTGATATCTCTATTCTTTCAAGCTCACAGCATATATCTGAGAAAAAAAAAAGATGTGAGTTTCAAAGGTAAAACACATAAATTTTATTTTCTTATGTTGGCTTTTTAGCAGTGGGCAGGGTTCTGTGGAAACAATCTTCTTTCTCCACATTTTTCCCCCTGGAAGGGCTTTACATCGTCAGGGTGCAGCGAGGAATGGGACTGAGCATCTAATATCAGGAAACTCATTCAATTTTATTGTGACCTGTACTGTGGGAAATGTCATATTGTTTTCCTAATTTCTCTTTCATGCTGGCTTGCTCCCAAACAAGATTTAGGAAGAGCAGATTCATCTGGAAATGTACTTTTTTTGGTTGTTCTTGTTTTTGCCAAATTTTCAATTAAAAGTGTTCAGCAAGCCAAGAAACAAGCCTCTCCTCTTTGACACCCCTCTCCCTTTTTTTTTTATTAAGTTTTTGCTATTTGGAATATTTTTGTACTTATATAGCCTCACTTTATGTGTACACGCAGAAATATTTGAGAATATTTTCCATGGAAAGGCTTGATAGGAACAGCCCATAGTCTTTAGAGAGCAGAGAGAGATGCCAAAGTTCCTCTAATGGGGACAGCTATGTAGTTTATGAAAGAATGAGATTCCAGTCCTAAAGAGCAGAGCAGGCCCTTAAATGTAGATCTCTTCCACTCTATATGAACAAATTACCATGTGGGTTATATAAATCTGTCTTATAAGGAATCTCTCTCTTTTATTAAAAGGGACTTGACATCAATAAATGTCAAAACCTTAAAATCCGTAGTGAATGATATTCTTGTCACTGGCCAGCTGTACTTTTTTTTCTTTTCTCCTTTTCCCCCATAATTTGTTTGGCCCTTCCTACGAAAATGGGAAAGGTTTTTGAGGTAGTTCAGTTTCACAGTATTAAGAGCACTGCTCTAAACCTAAAGCATGTAATAGCAGCCTCAGTAACAACCTGGGACTGGTGACTTTCCCTGTTAAATGAACAAAGAAAAGTAGGATTTTTCACACACAAAAGAAAGCTGCATAAGTTAGACCCTGTCTGGTAAAAGACTCAGTTTGATCACTGAAAAGCTATTCAGGTATTCTGTGATCATTTACTTGTTAGTTTTCAAGGTAGAATTAAGTCATATGAGCCATTGTGCTTCCTGTAGGAACCAGGGCATTTCCAAAGAAAAAGACCTTAATGCGATTGTGACCTACGACCCTTCTTAAAATGTTGAAATGGGAAAAAAGAGAAAAGAAACCATAAACTCCCCTGTCATCTTGAAAATGTTTGGGGCTGAGATGTGCTCATGAAGCACTTCCTCACTGCACCTTGAGGAGAAAGGGTGAATGGGCTCTTTATATTATCTCTGAGCGAGAAACTAATAGAATTTAATGTAGTGCTAAAGTGTGTACTGAGCAGGGAGGAGGGATGATTTCCCCCCACGTGTGATGGGCGACACGTTGGTCGACATCAGGGAACTCACCACAAAAAAGTACAACTAGGAAGATGAAGGTAAAGAAGAAAAACAGCTTGCTGGGACTGGCGTTGTAACACTCACTGGTCAGTGCACAAAGGAGAAGTAAAGCCTAAAACACCCCATGCAAGTGAGGAATTGCTGCTCTACTTGAACACTCTTCCAAAAGGTAGCTTATGTGAGAGGTTAGAGCAAAAGCAAGCGGCTTCATCAAGATTTCAACTTACTGGTTTATGTAGAAATAATTCAAAAAGGGAATAAAACTAAAACTGTCAACCCAGAGTTAGACAAAGTTTCATTTTAAGCCCTGAGATTTTATGCTATAAATTGAACTGTTGAATTGCTCATGTGGCCAGAAAACAGATAGCTTCTGCAAAACAGGTTGCTACCTCTTGTACAGTTTCAGTGCCAGGGGTAAAAGCAATGTTGGCACTGGAAGCAAGATGCCAGCTAGATTGCTCTGGTATCCAACATTGCTCTGGCTAAATGTGTAGGTCACACAGTTTAGTTTAAAAGCTTGAGACCTCTGTGTTTACATAGGTCTATACAATTGTCTCTTGTTCTAGGTAATAGATGAATGAGTCTCTGGTCCAAAGCTCCTGTGAGCTCTCGGTAGGGAAATACCCTAAAAACTCTACTTCTGTTCTGAAGACATCTGTTTTCTGCCACTAGAAAATCCACAAATCCTTGAGGAAGTGAGGAGGAACGGTCTCCAAGGCTGCAGTCTAGCTAGACTACCCTTTATAAAAAGGTTTAGCTATTAGGTAGTTTGGGAAGTTCAGGAAGGAATCTATGGAATTAGCATTTGGTGATATAAATGAAAGTACTGAGAAGAGACTTTGAGAACTTATAACGTTCTGAAATTCTTCATTCCATAAGATATCTGCAAAGTACATGTTTTTGAAAGCAGTGATTAAATAGATGTAATGATGATCCTTCTTGGGCAGCTGTTAGCCATGAGGAATGGTACAGCATATACTCGAAAAGTGAGCCAGGAGCAGAGGCATGTGCTTCTCTAAATATTGACCCCAAAACATTTCTCTTTAAAACTCTGGTCTCTTACTAGAAGGAAGTCAGAACTGCAAATAGGAACTGCATTTTCAAGCTATTGGATCTTCAAAGTGCTTTTTGTTTTTCTGGCGTAATAAAGCCATATTTCTGAACAAGCCAGAAGCTTCCTTTCTAAAGAGGAATCATACAGTAGTGCTGTGCATTTTACTGTGAATACTGGATCCCAGCAAAGTAAAACATGGCAGTACTGGGGTTTCCACTAAGCTTTCCTAATACAATTAATAATATTATATCCCTTTTTTTTATTTTTAGTATGCTGTGACTCTCTGATGTCTTGTTCAAGTTCAATTTCTTTCAGTCTTCTTGGCTATGAAGTTATTGGGCAGAATAAAAAGCAGTCTGAAACTGAACCTCGTGTTTGGCAAGGGGAATAATTTTTCCATTAATCTTTCCCTGATTACTGTCAATTAATCTTTGCCTTCAGTCTTCAGAGATGAGCAAATAGTGCCCTTTTATATAGGTAGGTCTCAGGGACCTCACACACCCACGTCAGACAGATGTAACACTAGAAATGAGTTTCAAGCATCATGGCCGCAGCCTCACTCTTTTAGCCGGACCAATTCAGAGTATCCAAAAAGTCACCCTGAGCCCACTTTTTGCATGTTTTCTTCACTGCTGAAATTGAGCGGGCTTATCTTCTCACTTCTCAATACTGGCAATCAAGATTGCACGGTGATATGCAGGGGTACTTTGATTCCCTCAACTGCAATGAAGAAACGCTTAGCATGCCCTAGGAAGACCTGCTGTAATGAAGTAGAGTGTGTTGTCCTTGGACTCTGAGCTCTACAGGGTTTAACCCTCACCTTTCCCAAAGTGCTTGGCAAAGGAGATTGCCCAAGAAGTTTGTTGAATCAAACATTCACAAAAAAATGGGGCCTTTTATCTAATCACTGTCTGAGGGGAGGCTAAATAGGTTAATGCAGAACCCTGAGGGTTAGTCTGGAAAGAGAGTAAGGACATTTATTGCAATTTAGGAAGGATATCTTTGAAATATTGAAACCAGAGGGTTCCCTGCCTCCCATATTTGATCTACATTAAAGACTAATTTCAATCTCAAATGTGTTTCAGGGGTCTATTCAAATTGTGTGCCAGGAACTAAAGAAAAACATCTTCAGTATATAAATGAAAATATTTTTTTTTTCCTGTAACTGCCAGCCTAGCAAATTCATTTTTGGCCCTGGATGTCAAATCATGTTCTTTACTTCTATTTCATTACCAGTAATAAGTGGTCAGCAGGTCAAATTATGCTCCCAGAAAATTGCGTAATCTGTTCTGATGGCCTGGTAGCAGCAAAGCAGGAGCAAAACTGGTCGGTCACCAGGCAGCATCTCTGATAGTACTGCAGAATAACAGATGCGCTGGAGCAGCAGAAGGCTGATGTTCAGTGAAATAGAAAACGGTGTTAGGCTACAGTGAAGTGGTATGGCTACGTTTTTAAGGCACAGATTAGGGAAATAACTGATAAGTACAGATGCTGCAGGAATATTGAAAAATAAGCTATTTTTCTATTTTTCATAGAGAGGTGCAGATATCTCCAAGGTTTTAATTTTGACTCTTCACATGCCATAAGCTCACACTTGGTGCAGGCTTTTTCGCACTATCATTATTAATATGCCATAGTCAAGGGCTCCTGACTGGCAGCTCTGAGAGACGGCTGTCTCAAGAGGACTTTTGTGCTGGGCAAGAAGGACGTTTCTGCTGGAGGGTGCTCTGTGTGCTCTGGACCCATCCCTTTCTACCATGGTGTGTTTCCCCCTGCCCTCCCCTCAGCACCACCTTTCTGGGGCTTAGTGGAGCAAATTGTTTCCACAAGCGCCAAAATCCTTCCCTGATTTTGTTCAAAACCCTCAAATCTGAGTCCAACATACCCCAGCAGTGCCTAAGCTTTGCTTGCTTGCGCTACAGGTGCTGAGGAGGCTCTCACGGCCCTGTACAGGGAGAGCGTAAATCGTGTCGCTGCTGCTGTCAGCTGCTTCCCACACCTGTGCCAAATGCAGGGGCAGAGTAACCGAGAGCTGCCGCTGGTTTATGTGTTCACAGCATCAAGAAGGATTTCTGTGATGGATGTTGCAGGAATGAATGCAGCTGTTCATTTCCATGGACACAAGCCACAAAGGACCATGATACAAAGCCAGAGTATGAGGATGTGTATATAAATATATATACATACACATGCATGTGAGTATATATTATATACATATATAAAAACCATTTCTCCAGAGAAGTAAATATGGGAACAACAGTGCAAATAATTTTCAAGGAGAATTCCCTGAATAGCTAGCCATTTTACAAGACCTGACCTTAAAGATGTTCACAAAGAAGTATTGTTTCAAACTGGCCAATTGGACAAGTAAAATTATGAAGATGTGGATTTTTAAAAGGCAGACTGTAATTTTAACACATTTCAGTGTTTATGAAAAGCTGTGATATTTTTCTTAGGAAAACACAATAATCACAAGGCAATAGTAATTGATGTTATACAATATTTTGAGAGGCTCAACTTGACTGAAGATTCAGTCAAGTTACGCAATTTTCATTCTGATTTTCACCAACTTATGCTAGTTTTTTGTTTAAGTACTTTTATTAATTTTAGTGGTATTACTCTCAATTTGTACCATCATGAGAGTAAGGAGAGTTAGTGTATTAAGAATAATGGATTAGTCAAAAAGTGTTTTCATTTAATGCTGATCAAGGATGAGAGGGTATAATGCTATGCCCTGGTTTCTCCCTATTAACCTGTACTCTGGTGCAGGCTGTACATTCAGGACATTGTCCAGCCTCCTTCCTCTCTCATTCTCCCTTGTACTGTGATTCTCTGTTGGTACAGAGAGACTCTGTGTTGATATATATTCTTCTGTCAATAGAAGACCTGTGATAGAAACATCAGCATTAAGAGAAATAATCTGCAAAATATTGATGTGTGCAATATGATACAGTGTCTTGTATCATTCAAGTCATCATGAAAAGGAATTAGTTTCACTAGCTTCAAGGAAATGTCAGCTCTAGCTGCCAGTATTAGACAATCATTTTGGATAACTCATGGTCTTATTTTAGCAGCAGAAGAAAGCTGCAGGAGCTGGGATGCTGAAAGCTGCTAGCAATGGCAGAGGCTGTCCTAAAGTTTTCTGGGATTTTTTTTTTAATCAAAGTTCCTGGAATAGAATTTAATTTATGGTTGAAACTCATGTCTTAGGTTGAAAATCATGTAATAAGCTCCCTAAACAAGTTGCTCTTTCAGGTCATCCCACTTTCCCATTGAAAACTGAATCTCACCTCAGATTAAACTGAAGTTTGAAAGGATCTCTTTCTTTTAAAGAAAAAATAATGGATTTTAAAGAAAAAAATAATGGACTTTAAAGAACAGGTGTTTATTTCCTGTTACTGGTACCTTTATGGATACTAGTCTCAAAAAAGCCTGAAGTGATTTAATTGCATCTTTTCTTTCTAAAACCATGTAAAATTTATTTGGCACCAGTTTTTATTTTTACCCAATGTTACACTTTTCTATGGGCTTCTTTGGTTTATTGTCCAGTTTGGGCACTATCGTTCACAGAGATAGTCATACAGACTCATGCTAATATTAATTTTGGTTAAGTACTTTTACATAAAATTATCTTCCCACCCTTATTGCTTAATTTTGCATGCAGAGAATGAGCCCATTTATTTTGCCTCTTAGCAGATGGCTGGGAAATAATGAAGAGCAGCTAAAGCCAAAGTTCTGTCTTTAACACACCTGCCTCTGCAGCCAAGCAGCAGAGGCAGTGCGGTGGCATAAATTGGTCTGGATATATTTCACAGTGACTTACTGTGCATCAGAGCAGCGGGGAAGTGTGCAGCAGGCAGAAGTTTTTTTCAGTGACATCCAGGCTCCTCTTCTGCATTACGGAGACTGCAATATTGCTCCATTGACATCAAAAGAAAAAAAACCCCTGATTTCTGCATCCAGTGTATCAATGGTTTGAAGAGTGGAACTGTCTTCGCATGAAGACTTTCATGCTTTTCCGTCTCATTTCTTTGGTCCCATTCTGGGCAGAAGATATACAATCTGATATAAGGTTCCTTTTTTTTTTTTCCTTTCATGAAAGAGCTGTCAACCAAAGTTTTCAGCATGATGGATGGTTCCCTGGAAAAGCTCCTAAGTATTCATTTCTCTCAGGAAAAAGAAAAATTAATGTGAGTCTTAAAGCTACTGGACACCCTTTACCTCCTTTCTCCTCCTATCCCACCTGGGTTGCCAGAAGCAGTAGAGCCACTTCTGCCCAGCTGCTTCATGGCCTGTCGGCTCCTTGATATGTTACTGTGCAAGGGCTCTTCTTGCTCTTCATACCTCAAGCTTCTCCTCTGTGATACCTGTTTTCAAGCTTACATGAAGTCTAACACCAAAGAGTTTGCTTAGCTAGAGAAATCATAGACAGCAATGCTAAAAATATTATTTTATATATCCATGACTGCAAATTACATAAAGCCCATAGAACTTCACAGTAAAGAAAACTTCATCCTGCTCAAGAGGGTCCACGCTCAAGAGGGTGAAGGAAGAGTAAGTGGGGAGCCAATTTTAGAGAAAAATTAATTTAGAGAGGAGGAACAGAATGGTGTGTGGGATATAGGGAAAAAAGGATCACAGGGTGCAGTGAGAAAGTGTCACCAATAAATTTTGTCTGCAATAGTGAATAAGCCCAGTTCAGATCTAGATCCAGACATAATTTGCTGACACTGGAATGAACCAATGAAACACAGCTTCTGTAGGGATTTGCTGGTTTGTTTTTTGCTTTGAATTTTTCCCCCTCTGTGGTTTGCATTCAGATGGACCTAAAAGTGCAAACTCAAACTCTGCCAAACTGAAGACATGAAGCCAGGTTACTGATTGTAAGCATATGAGGGTGCTGCATGTCAGTGTACTCTGAGTTCACGCAAACACTCACACAGCTTGACTCATTGTGACTTACGAATCCATGCAAGAGCTTCAACAACTTTTTTTTTAAAGGAAAAACAATGAAAAAACCCAAGGCTAATTTTCAGATTTGTCATGAAATCAAGGGAAATTTCTTTTAGATCCAGATTTCCTAGGAGATTTTGCACTTTATAAATCAATGACCATCCTCTGCTTAGGGCTGCAGAAGCCTGCTATTGATGTGTGTGTGTTAACTAATTATGCTAAGAGAAACACGCAGCCTTCGGTTTAGAATTCAGTACTGGAAGAGTTCAGTAGGTGCAGTAGCAGCAGTAATAGTGCCGGGAGAGACCTGCAGGAGAGGACGCTTCCTCCTTTCTTCCACCCTTTGCTGGATAGTCACTAACTCAGGGGAGAATACGGAACTAAACTGACTTTGGTCTGATATATAGCCGTTGTTTAATTCTTGTGCTTCTTTTGGTATTCCAAACTTTTTCATAGGTCAGGAATTTAAGAGCTGATAAGCCATGAAAATATCATGGATTGGTTCCTCAAAGCTATACAAATATTTTTTTTTTCTTAGGGAAAGAGGGAATTAGATTTCATTCCATATGGAGAACTCTTAATTTGCATTACTGGCATCAGTCAACATCTTCAGCAGCTTAAAGGGGATATAAAAGTACACTGATTGCATTAAATGGTAACTGTGCTATTTAGCTATAACTGGTTTTGGCAGGTTGTCTATCTACAAAGAATTAATTCTGTTTTTATAGATCCAAAATTTATTGCTCTTTAATGGAATACAGTGCTTTCCTTTTGTATTCAAATTATGTGTTGGGGTGATAATCAAGAAATAATTGTTTCAGTGTGTCTTTAATGCTTTTGCTAAGTTTTCTGGAGCTGCTCAAGGATGCATCTTTCATTCTTTAAAGAACTGCCTTATTATTCGGCCTTTTCTAATACCTCACATAAGCTTTTAATTGTACTGAATGATATATGATCAGTAATCAGCTACACAGATGTTGCTAACAAATATATTGCTTAAGATTAGCATTGCTGGCTGAATTATCTGCATTTTAGCTTGCAAGCACAGAGCAGAGGTGAGTGAGAGACTGAAGCTGGAAAGGGTGAAGCTGGCAAGTTTGGCATCCCCAAAATCTCAGCACTCAAGCTCATTAAGTTAAGCCCTACACATCTAGAAAGGATGGAAAGATCTTCAGCTTCTCTTCTTTCCAAGGGAAACAAAGAAGTCCTAAAGTTTGCCCCCACAGCGTGGAATTAGAAACAACAAAACATTCTCAACTGAAATTTGTAACGATTTCTGTTTTTTTTTTTAACTGTGCTCATTGTCACCATTTTGGAGCACTGGAAGTCCATGAGAAATAGGCATACCTGACTAACATTTGGAGCACAAATTATTGCTGCTCTTTCTTTTATTCAAGAGACACGTCTGAAGTGTGATTGGTACCCCATCCTGTTCTGGGATATCCCTATGCTTCACCAAATCAGCATCACATCGTCATGAAACAATCCCATGTTTTCCCATGAAACAATCCCATGAAACAATCCCATGAAACAAGCCTCTCTGCTGGGCTGAGACCGGGTTGTCCTTCCTCCCACTGGCACTCCTTGTTATAGCACTTCCATTTTAAAATTTTGAACACATTCAGGCCGGAAACTAGAAGATTTCCAGGCAGAAGACTATATAGGTCTTTAATTCCTCGGTCTGCTTTGAACCATCTTGAGCTAAACTTTCAGGAACTGCTCTTATGAAATTCTAGACTGGCATCAGCCTTAAAAGAGAGACACCTGAGCCCTCTCACTGCAGCCAAAGGCTGCAGAGGGTCCAGTGTAAGCTAGAGACTGAAAGGGACAATTTAGTTTCCTTGCTTGATGTCACTGTGCCTGAGCATACGGCTACTGGGGAGAAAACACAGGAAATGAAACAATGCCAGGTCAAATATGCTCGCAGAAGGAATACCAAGAATCCTTGAGAAAACAATGACAAGCAGGCGATGCAAAACATCCCAATGGGAGAGCGAGGAGGAGCTCTGCTCACCGGGCACCTGACCTGGCAGCAGCCAGCCCTTGCGATGGGGAAAGGACCTTCCTCCAGATACACACAACTGACTCTCTCGCAGCCGCCTAGGCCTGCAGAAGTTCCACTGGGGGATGTGCGGCCGTGCGAGGTCGCAGCGGGCAGCGACGACGTGCGCTGGCGGCTGTGCTGGGGCCAGTGCGCCAGGTCCTGCGCCCTGGGGACACCACAGCCACAGACAGCCTGGGGCAACAGGACCCCCCCAGGGCCTGTGAATCAATCTGACAGATTCAGGATTTTCGCTTTGCCTTCTGCTAACAAAAGGTAACAGTGGAGAAATAGACTTTATAGATATGCTAAGGAAAAAAAAAAAAAAGTGAAGCCAGAATATTACAAACTATACATCATAAAGAGGCAAGGCTGTTGTATACCATAGCACAGACAATATACTATGAGGGCCATCTTGTGGTCAGAGAAAGTTTATTCTCTGCGAGCATAGAAAAAAGATATCCCAGAAATTTATTCTATACCTGAAGATACCGTCAGCTAGATTGTAATTCTTAGAAATTGGTCTGATCTGTTGTACAGAATGGAGCTGCTCCGCTGCTGGCCATTAATCGGGTCATTAATCCTCGTGTGACTGACAGCAGGGTCAGCTGTAATTCTGTGCCAATGAACAAAATAATGTGTTCCACAGGTTGAGAAGGCTGTTGTAGACTAATAACTAGAGTCAGAGTTTTCCCTTGATGAATATTTTATGCCTATTTGCTTTGGAAATTTCTTTCATCCTCTATATCGTAGAAAAGCTCTTTGAAATCCATGGATTAAATACCACCACAGTGCTAGAGTTAAGAACGCTATTAGCTACTGTCAAATAACAGTTCAAACCAAGAATCAACATCCTTTTCATGGTTATCATCCAACGAACCCACTCTGTGTGAGATAGGTTTCTCAGCTGCACAGCTCTTTAGCTCTATATGCCTGTATTCTCGGTGATAGACTAAAAATATTGAATTAAAAGTGAAGCCTGCCCACTCAAATCAAATGTATTCTCCATCACAGACATGAAAGTTGAGTATGAACTTTTCCGTATCACCTGATCCACAGTCAGAATTACTCCATTTCCCTTTTTTAATGTGCTTCCCAGTGAATCCAGATGCCTCCCAAAGAACCCAGGAACTTTTCTCTAATGCCTCCCTAATGGGAACCGTCAGCCAACAGTGCTGGGCAGGCACAGCTTTGCTTAGTTTATAGGACCATGATCCATGGTCCATTAACCGGGCTTTTTTGGTTCTAGAAGAGGGGTATTTACAAAACATCAGCCCCACCATCTGGTACCATTGGCTGTAGGTCTGCTGTAGATCAGTCACAGTGAACAAATATTTTTCTCATTTGTCAGCCAGCCTTTGTCCACACACAACTGACTTTTCTAATAACATTAGATGTTCCTTATCATGCCATTTTACTGCTACTTATGGATTATTTAATTCTTTTAATGGCTCTGCAATGGTTCATTTGCTTTCTAAAATTATTCTTTAAAGTACTTGTGCAGAGGGAGAAAGACAGGGTTGATTCCTCCTGCAAGGAGCTGTTGATAGATTCAGAGATGCTGGCTGCTGAGCACTGCTGTAAATATTCACTATCTCAGCTCTGCAGGCTTAGCCTCTTTGTAGGGTGTTTGGGAATATCTGATAGTGCAGAATATAAAAGCAGAGCAGGGGAGAGCTGCCTTCAGCTTCCAAATGAAAATGACTGATTACAAACCCTGTATTTTAATGGCATTGTCTCTCCCAGGGTCCTTTTGAAAGTTAAGCCAGCAAAGTCCCAAGCAGACTTTATGGACCAGGCATATCCATCAGTTGTACAGGCATGCGTCATTCACCGGTAGTGTGTGTACTGATGCCCAGAGTCATGGTTTTATAGCTCTCCGTCCACCTTCTCAGCAGTGCTACCAGCTGCAGGGTCTGGAGACATGGGCTGTCTACACTAGTCATGAACCAGCCCATGAGATATTTCACTTGGAAGGAGGTTTCATTAACAGCAGCTACTCAGTAAAGACTCAGTTGGCCTTGTTGTTAGGAGCATGGTGTGATAAAACAGCCTGCCTCCTGGATGCCTGCTCAGAGGGGGAACCACTGTCACCTTTCCAGGAGGGGAAATGAGAGAAGCATCAGGAAAGGAGGCACACATGTCCCCTGGGGGGGATGTCCCTTCTCCCTTTCCGGCTCTGCCTGTGCAGGACCGTAGCGTATGGTGCTTTCACAGTGCCCTCTGCTGCAGGCTCATGATTTAAATCACAGCAGAGCTCTCTGTCTGCTGTGCATCGGTTGGGAAAGTAGGTATTTCTCAATAGGTCAGTCCCCAACACTGAAGTATGTCTATGTGCAAAGAAATCCTTGACACAGGAAAGGGATTGCGAGCTGAGTGAGTTGAGGCATTAAAGTGTATTTAAGAATTTGTATTTTTTAAAAACAAAAAGATTTCTTACCTCCATCTGTCAGAGTATACAAGTATTAGAATCCTTATGAGAGATATTGGTGAGTTTTCTTGAGACAGTGAAACACTGAGGCACTCTCTTAGAGATGGAATACACAGTCTGGCAGAAAGCATACCAGATGTATGTATCTAATTAGCGTACACAGCACACTTTTTTACATTCTTGAATGGTCTGGTAAGAAATAAAAATTAAAAAAAAACCTTAAGAAATTCAGCTGAGAATTGGTTCAAATAAATAAGACTTTTCTCAAACAAAAGCACACACATATATATATATATGTATGAATATATGCAAAGTGCTATTAATTCTTTGCTTTCCACATGAAACGATCAAGATCCTTGAACTGCAAAACACCTGGGTCCGAACCTGCTTGGGACTCTGTCAGCGTAGGTGTGTGTGAGAACTTGAGGAGGCATTTTGACAGACTTCTGCAGCTTTTGGAGGGGTAAAGATACTTGAGTCCAAGGTCAGTTTGCAGGACTTGGCTTCAAGCTGACTTTTGTCTATCTAATTGGACTTTTCTCTGGCAGATGGAGGAAACCTGATTTCAGTTTTCTCAGGGAACCTGTGCAGAGGAACGGAGGAATCAGTGGCCCGGCATAGGGCAGTGGCCACCTCTGAAGCCCTCTGGGTATGGAGGGACCCTGGTGTGAATGGGCTGTGCTGCTGAGTTTTCTGTCTTGGCTAGGAGAGAGGCAAGGCAAGAGGCTCTGAGTCCCTTTTCTGACTGCACCAGCAGGATTATTTACTCCCTTCTGCTTTTCCATTTTGCTCGAAGGGTGGCAGGATTTAAGTATTTCTCCCACTTGTTCATTTCCATTTCTGACAGCATTTGTAGTAAGTGGCGAGCGCACAAAATTATAGCTCTTTAGTGGGTGAGAAAGCTGCTTGCTGCAATTGAAGTGAGACAATTAGACACTTGACAACAGACTTCGGTGCTTGCACAGAAGAACAGAATAAATGAGACACGTCAGGAACAATTCTGACGCTGTACCCAAAGCTTTGGGTGCGTCTTGCCAGACCTCAGGCCAGATGTTTAAACCTCCCATCTTCTTATGGTATTGCCACTTGTTAGTAAAATGTCACCACTTAAAGAAAAAACAAGATTTTTCCATCTGTGACTGTGCTAAATGCTGTGTCCTGTGCTGAGACATTTCAGAGGGTTTAGTCTGTTCTTTGGAGGGACTGTAGCTGCATTGCCTTCCTCCTTGTAGGGAATAATTGCCCCTTTGCAAAAAAATACAGTCAAACATCTATCTCCTACACTCTCTAATGAAAGCCTCAGTATATTTTCATATTAATAACAAAGAACATTGTGCATTGACATGTTCCTTGGTATTAAAATGTTAGCAAAGATAGGAAAAATTAACACAGTCCAATTCATGAACCAGGCCTCATCAAAGTAATTGTTAAAATCTGGTTAATTCTCATTGATATATTTGACTGTGCCACAGCTGGCTCGCATTTTACGTAAGGATATGATCACATATAGTTCATAAATGGTTAATACGGTTGCTTAATTATTAATAGTTACTTTGAGAAAAGCAGACCGTCGCGTTATTTATTACAAATAACATACAGACCAGCAAATTGGTATCAATGGTATATATCTGTATCTAGTGTTTTCTATTGCTTTGCTTTTAGCTCTCTGGAACTTAAGAGTATTCACATGTAAAGCATGCTCTTAACATTTGAATTAATTAGTTTATCTAAACCAGTAATATAAAGTGGGACCCTGTGGCACTGGTGCTGTCTGGTTTATTATAATCCTGCTACCTTTTTGGCAAACAATGCACAAATTTCACTCTGTAAGAACTCCCCTTGGATTTACTGAGGAGCAAGAGAAAGGAAAAAGAGAAAAGCTGTGGAATAAGAATGCTATGTTTGCAACTTGTGCTCACTTTTTGTCCCCTGTGACAGTATAGGTTTGATGTAATATTTAAATACAAGCAAAGCAAAGTCATTGATAGAATTTCTTTCTTGTGCCATGATCTATTTAGGCTGAATTCTGTTGACAGCTGAATAACACTGTTACCTGCCAGTATGATTACAGCAGTGTCCGCCTTAATTTTCAAATCCAATTTGCATTTAATAAAATGAAAGATGAAAGCAACCTGGCTGAAAGTGCATCATCAGCACCGGCTTGCTGAATAATGGATTTGAAAGACTGCAAAGAAGTCACCAAACTAGTTACAATGTTGGAGTGAATCTAGGGCAGGGAAACTTCAGCATGACTTATTGCAAGCTGATGACATAAATCATCCAGGAGAGGCCAGTGAAGACCAGCTACCGAGCTTATTTATTGTACAAGAGATTGGCATTAATGAGCTGGAGGAGCAGAACGCATTCATCTGGGATCAAAATATCAGTGTGTCCTTCGAAGTAGCGGTGACTATCCAGAAAACGCTATAGCCAACGTGTCCAGAAAGACCCCTTGCTCCAAACCACGGGCGTGTTTCCTGCTGACTGCAATGTCATACCAGCGTATTACGTTGCCCCTCTCTGCAGCACCAGAGCTGGGAGCCGTGGTCCAGCCGTGATAGCGTGGGCTAACCCGCTGCACCAGCAAGGTCAACAGGCCTGTTTGGGGAGTGGAAAGGGGGGATGAATGCTATAGCTGTTGCTGCTTTTACAGCTTGGCTTTCCTGGGTGCAGCTGACATTACCTATTTTGTCCTAACTCTGACTGTCTTTTCGTAGCGCTGCTGGGAGTGTGGGGGTTGTGGGGGAAGCTTGCGGCAGTGTTACTTACAGATTGTAGTAAAACAAAAATCAATCCCTAGTGAAAAATGCTGGGTGTCTCTCGCTGTGATTCTTCTTTTTGGGCACAGGCAGAGAAAATATTTCGGCTTTGGTTCGTGCAGGTCGAATGATTGCTGTTTGCTGCCTTTGAGCAGAGAGGACTGAGTTTGTGGTTTTGGGACTAGTCTTGGTTAAGGCTTTTTTTTCTCCTCTGGGGGATAAATATTCAGTATTCGGTTGAACTGGGAAATTTTCCAGTGCAGTTCTGTTTTCAGCTGTGATTTCCATCAAATCAAAAAACTTTACAATGATGATTCTGGATGCAAAAAAATTAAAGTAGTTGGGTTGGATTGTGGGGGATTGGATGTAAGGCACTTTCCTTGACGACATACATGTGTTATTTTCTTTCCTTTATCTGCTGTACTTGTAAGGCCTGTTACCTAACTGTCATTTTCCTGGCTGGATTTCCTATTTTTGTTCTTGTCCCGGGGTATTTATTTCTCTTCTGTCTCCACCCGGTGCTCGTAAGTGTCTTAATTTTGTTTTTTCTTGACATGCTCCTGTGATGCTTTATTTTATGAAAGAGGACACCTGGCAGGGAAGCCTTGTTTAGCCCATCAGTTCTCAAGAGTGTTTATCGAATCAAAGAACTTCCTGATGTTTCTGAAGGCGTAAATGAGTTCGGCTACATCTAACATTCAGAGTTGTAAGTTATTCTAGTGGTCGTCTTTTGCAGGAAATGATAATTACACAACAGTCATTTCTTTCAAGTTTTAGTATCACATGGATTGCAAGGCATGGGGGAAACTCTTTGGTTTCAAAAATCTATGTATCTTAAAAGGGATATGACTTTGGCTATTACTGCTGGCATGGTCCCTATAATGCTTGTCATTTTAACAAGCTGAAGTAAATATCTAAAAGTTAAGCTGTATAAAACATGCTTCTGAAGCAAGGAAGGAGGACCTGAATATACCTAACCAGTAAAGATGAACAGAAAAACTGTATAAATCTTACTCTGGGAGCTGATGTAACCGGAACCAGGATGTCAAAACTTTCAAGGGCCTGACAGCTATCAGCAGGACCTTAAGCGAGGGGAAGCTTTTGTTCAGTGGAGCTGATGAACAGCTCGCTGATGTTAATAGGATATTTTCCATGTACTTCAAATTCTGGACTTTGAATCAGGTCTACCGTTCTCACTGAATGTGTGATATTGCACTCCCTCTGTTGTCATGAGAATGACACCTTCTTCAGAGGAGATTATTTTCTTTTGGAAAGGGAGGGACCCACGAAGGAAATAATTGATAGTCTTAAATCCTGTACTTTGGAAATTCAAGTTCTTTTTTATAATCCTCACAGAATAGGAAAAATGACTAGCAACTTCACAATACTTCAAGCACACCTGATAATGGAGTAATTATTTTACAGAAGAGCACATTCTTTATTGCAAAGATGAGCATTTAGTTCTATCTATACACAGCTTTGTAATAAAGGTAATAATTTCCACCAGAACATGTATGATTAACTGAGCAACTCAGTATAGAGTTGTCAATCCTGAATGTGCTGGTAGCAAGGAAAGAACAAGGACACCTTGTCTCTGATTATTGTTATTGGGGTGGGGGTGGGCAGAAAGATCTTATGAATAGTGTCTCAACTCACCTTAGGTGTATCCTTTATATCCACAAAATACAGAATATAACAGAGAATGGGGGGTAAGGGGAATAAAGAAGCTAAAATGACTGCCTGCTTGCTGCTGAACAAAGCTGTCCCCAGGAAAAATCAAACGTGAAGTAGAAGGAAAAGATGAGGGAAATGCATGATCTGTACCTGAGGAAAAAATATGGAAGTAGAGAGAGAAAAATTAGCACAACTTAAGGTTTAGGAGAATAATATTATCTGAACTAAAATTATAGTGCCTTGAAGACAATAAAGATATTTTAAACCATAATTTTCCCCATTTTGAATCTGTGGGTTTTTTTCTTTAAATTAGTAAGAATCAGAAAAGTGAAGTTCTGAGTCTTTTTGTTAAAAGATGCAGGAAGAGATGTTATTCTTTCTAATGGTACATATCAGTGGATTAGTGTAACTGTAAAAAAAAATTGATTCTATTTTTTGCTGCTGCTTAAACGATAATTGCATTAGTGGTTCATAATCTATTAATGGCAATGTTACTTTCATGTATTTTGGGTAAAAGACATGCTCCAAAAAGGAAAAAAAGCATTAGAGACGTGCAGTGCAATCCTCAATGTGCTGGTAAATTACCTGAATGGAACATAGTGGAAATTAAAGCAAATTTTTAGGAACAAACATTTGTAATTTACGATTTATATCAATGGTGTGTCTTTGGAGAGCTGTGGATCACGGCAGCAGGAACTACTGTTCCTATTCAAACCACTAACCTGGCAACATCTTTATAAGGTGACCACTGCAGTGCACTTTAGGGTAAGCAGCTTTCTTGTGCCGAGCACTGCACCTATCACCACGATATAGACAATACAGAAAGCTTATTTTCTCATCCCTGAGATTTCACATTGCATGACATGAATTCTGATTAGCTTTTGCATGCACGTTGTGTAAACAGTGGAACTATCTGCAGTATTTCAGTTTGTTGATGTCCTGTGGCATTGAATTCCACAGACTGCATTTGCATGAAGTGGGGGTTTTTGTGTGGTTTTTTGTTTGGTTTTTTTTTTTACTTCTGACTTTCCAGTTATCTCTCACTTTGAACATTAGTTTGGGAAGACAAAGGAGTGTATCTCTGTTCTCTGAGCCCTGTTGCAACAAGAGTTGTTTTATGGGAACAAAGCACCGGCAGAGGACAAGGATGTATTTGTTGGTGAGCACACAACTGTAGCAAAACATCAAGAGCTGTGAGCAGTTTGAATGTCACATCAGTGTTTAATTGCCCGTTTGTTGATTTGCTATTGTCCAGGTGCTGTCCCCCTTGGTGGGAGAGATGGGGTCTGAACGGATAGGGCTTCTCTCTCCATCCTCCTGAGGGCCTCTTGGCTTGTGAGGTGTTAGTACTTTGCTACCTATGCTTACACAGGTACTTACTTGTAAGTGACACATAAAGGAAATATCTGTGTTCTGTACATATTGAGTAATATCGCTGAGAAGAAACCAGGTGTTTCTTAGTACCAGGTGTTCTTAGTGATGTAATTTAATGTTTTCTTATACAACCTGAGACAATTTGCTATGGCACATGGTTTATTATAAAATGACTGGACAAATAATATTAATCTCTATTTAAAGAACCAATAGCACTGTGCCAGTAAAAGAATCAGTACAAACGTTCGGTCACCCTCTCACGTTTGTGAAGCCTACACATACTGTGAAGGTAGATTCTTACTAGGTTTGAGCTACTGAAACAAGGCGTTGCCCTCTATAACATTGATCCCGTTACCCATCTGGGCTGGGCTGTATGTAAACAAAGACATCATCGACCAACTACCAAACTGCTGAACCAGGTTAATGCATCTTTGTTCTTTCTTTGCAACTGGTAACAGTGAAAGCCATCTCATTTTGGGAATCTGTTATTCATTCTGTTATTTTCTGCCCCTTCAAGCTGCTGGCGTTTTAATTTCTCTATTGAAAGGAAACTTACAGACCACAGAGCAGTCCATGCCAGGCCCCAGCACTCACTAACTCACTCCTGCTCATTGAAAGGTATAGGTAAGTGCTATACAGCTGTGGATTTGGGGTTTAAGGAAATCTAAGCCCCTGCAGTGGAAAAACTACCCCGTGACAAAAATATAAACCCCCGATTGCTTCACAGTCCAAAGCTGCAGATCAGACTGGGAAGGAAGAGATGTACAATTTTTTTTTGACACAGAGATGGAAGAAAGCAAGTGGCATCCAGAGATACTTCACAAACCTCTTTCTAAAGAGGATATACTAAATGAAATAGGGACTGTAAGGTATGTGTGAGAGGAAAGCCAAAGTGAGTTTCAGCAAACCTGATGTCCCTAAAAACAGAAAGGATGGGCCATGTCTATATAGATGCTATATAGATGTGGAAAGGGTTTGGTTTAAATTTCATGCTGGTTAAATCCTGCTATAAATACACAAGAATGGGCTCTGAACCCCTGACTTTTTTTGGTTCAAAATCTACTTATATGTTTTAGTGTGTATATGTGCATAGAATTGGTGATTGGATGCTGAACATTACTGCTAGACCCTTTCAGCCGTCTCAGGAAGGGTTTTTCTACATCCCATGCTTTGATCAGTAAAATCTTTCTGAAATCCCATCCTTTCTCCAGTGACAGTTTTAAGAAGGGATGGGATGTAATGAACCTGATTTTTTTTAATCTCCCAGTTTGCTCGGAGTGGAAAAATACGCTTCTTTAGATGCAAATATTGCAGGAAGTTACATACTTTTCCAAAGAAGTATCAAAAGGAACATTTTTGAGAAACACACAATGAAGTCTATCATTGAATAGTTGAACCCAATGCTTGTATTTATGAAGTCATGTTTGTAGGAGGTACTTGCAGCACCTACGATGAGCCTGATATATTTAATTCTGAGCAGAGTTACTGCCTTTTTCTTAATTCAAATACTGCTATTTCTTTAAGATTGCAGCAGTGTTACCAAATGCATAAGTATACAGAAAGCTGCTCATTCTGCACTGCAACTGTTTATGAGAAACTATTCTTTTGTTTTCTGTAATTCTTTTTTCCTAGTGTTTTTTGGTTTTGCTGATCAGTTGATCTTCTACAGTGAGATAACTAAAACTTTGTATAAATCAGTTTAGTGAGAAGGACTGAATGACAAACATGCCTAAAGAACTTTGAAAATAATTTCCTTGGCTTTTCAGGGAACAGTTTATAAGCTCCTCTTTTCACATAGTGTGCCATGTCCAAAAGAACTTGTGGGTCTCTCTCGTTGAACACAGGACAGGACTGCACCCAGTGATCGCGGTCTGGTGGTTGTGTCAAAGCATCCCTAAGACAGGATCATTTCTTTGGTTAAAATCGCAGCAAGGTGGGAAAAATGTTATGAAATTGCTCAGGAAGTTACTCAAATTAAGCTAAGGCAATGAGACTTTGAATACATCCCTAACTGAGCATTTCAGTGTCATGCCAAAGGCGCTGAGGGGTGGTTAGTGGTAACAAGACCAGGGGGCTGAGTGAAGATGCAGTCATTTCGGTGTTTGCAGGATGAAGTGCTGCTCCCAGCAGGAGAACTTCTGTTAACTTCGGTGGAGCCTATGTCCTCAGTTCAGAGCAGTGCTTCCCAATTGTTTTGCTCTGACCATAATAAGAGAAAACTTCGACAAGCAGGGCATGCTGCTTATCTCTTGGATTTGTCTGTAAATGTGTTGAGTTCAATTTTTTCTCTTTCTTACAGAATAATCATTCTCTATAAAAGTGCTCTTGGGGTAAAAATACATATACTGATACAACTCATTATCTCTCTTCCTATATACAAATACACATTTTATCACTTAATTCTTTGGAAGAAATCATTTGAAGGCTTAGTGTATAAATCCTTTCTAATTGTGTGTCAAAAATCTCTTTCCTTTCTTCTGATGATAGCTTTGTTGGATCAATATTTGTGTTCAAAATGATAAGTGATCAGAAAATGGAAAGTAAAATCAAGTTCTTTTTTTTAACATGCATGTCTCAGCCACCTGACTCAGGCTTTAGAAATGACAGCAGTGTCAGAGATACTGAGCAGACTTTCAGTGTTGTAAAAACAGTGGGGTAATATCAGTCACTAACCAGAAGAAAATAACTTTGTTTCCTGAATTCCTTCATTCAAAGGCATCAGCACTCAGAAGTTCCCATCAGGGAAGAAGTTCCTGGTCTGACACTCTTCCAGTCAATATACACAGAAATTCAAGACCATGTTCCCAAGTTACGACTGTATGGCTGAGACTAGAATGTGCCTTTGGAAATACTTGTTCAGTTCTACATATGCCACACTGTTAGTCCGCGTCCTGCTTTACCTGTGGGAACCGCAGTGCCCCGTTTCGGACGAAGTTCGGGCAGGGACCTCTGGGGGGAACGCCGGTGAGCCCGTTAGCCACAGCCCTCTCTCCCCATCTGCAGGCTAGGTGACCAACTTTCCAGTGACTCTAACGCAAGAAATTAAAACATTCCCTCGACAGCAGAGATAATAATTCAGGCTTTGTTTCCAGGTGAAAGCGCAGACACTCGCTCGCCACTGCGACAGAAGTAATTTCAAAACGACAAGTGTTAGGGAGCACTCCATGGGCTATGGTGAACTACAGGTTTATTGCCTTTTATATCTTTTGTAACATTTTCAATCTGCCTGGATTCGGCTTACCCAGGAAATCTTGGAAAGATTCTTTTAAACCATCTGGTTTAAAAGGAGATTGATAATGAGAGGAGATAATGTTGTACATATTTGAGGCAAAGTATGTACATATTTGAGGCATCGTGCCACATGAAGATTTATTTTTTAGCATCATTATAGAAATCTTGGCTTATTTATAGGTAGATGACCTAATGATTCAAAGACACCTTTTGGTAATACAGAATAAGAAATGTGAAAACAGTCTGACACACTAGTCAGGACTTTGCAGTCTGGGCTAGGCATACCTAACCAAAAAAGGACACTAACCTTGTTTGCAGGCTGTTTTTGCATCTGGCTGAACAGCAAAGATTTATTCTGGCAAAGCTGTCAGTATGGGGAAAGGCAAAGGGCACAAGCAGGGTGTGACAGAAGAATAATTCAAACAAGAAAACCAACAGCTGGTTTGAGCTGGGTCAACACAAATGCCAGTTTGACACCCATGCAAAAGGAGGAGAAGGCAAGTTGGCTAGGAAAATGCACAGATAAAGTTGATGTGCTCTTTAAGGGATGCAATTTGCTGGAATTCCAGAACTCGAGAGGTTTTTGTAGACAATAAAAATGTCAGCAAAACAGTCTGCTCTATGATCAGTCTTTACAGAAACTGTTATTTAAAATACGTCTATAAAAATTTTATAAGTAATGCAAAAGATTAGTGAGGACATGGATATAGTTTTGCTTGTGCAGGACTGACTAGTGCAATGCTTCTTGATGGCTTTTACTATGCTTAATAGATACAGAAAAACAGTCACTCCAAAGACAGCAAAGTCCATGAGACTGTACTGATTTATACTAGTTAAAGATTTGTCTTCTTGTGCTTCTTTTCTTTTATCTGAAAAATGGAGGTAAAACCAATTCTCTTCTACTCTTGTTTATCTTGTTTTTTCCGAGTCTGGGCCTTGATGACAAGGACCATCACTTCTGTTGGGGCAGCTCTCTGACCTTAGTAGCCCTGACCTCAGGCTCATGTTTCCAAGCACCACAGTTAAAACTATAACAATATTGATGTTACCAGTAACAGGCATGGCATCTGACAAGGGAATATATCTGTAAATATTTTTTTTCACTTTCCCTTTCAAGAGAAAAGAAGTATCTCCAAATTACGGGGCTGTAATTTTTTACCTTTTCTTTGTAAGAGCAGTGTCCATGGTTACCTTGCTGCTGCCAGTCATGCCAAGTGTTATTATCAAGGTCTGACTGTTGCAGTCATACATAATAAAAAAGATTGTGTTTATGGAGGTTTCATTAGTCAAAATTATATTTCAGCTGAAAGGTTTACTAAAGATGAAATGGAATTTCACTTTGCATTAAACAGGAAAGAGTACGAAGGAAAAAATCCTATTACAATAAGAGACAATGCACTGTATGTGGGTTTATAAATTTGACCCTAATTTTGGAAATGGATCTCTAATCTTGCTGTGCAAGCAACGCATGCCGCACAATAATAGCACAGCCATAACATCAAGTTTTAAAAACTGCACATTCAATGTGGCAGTCTTCCTTTGAAATGATCTAACTTTTGTGGACTGTGAATCAAAGGCAGGTTAATGTCAAAAAAAGACGTGTTTATTGTGGAAACTGTGGTGACTTACTTTTAATGTTGCATTACTATATCTCCTGGTTATTTGCAAGTGTCTGACATTTCCACTGAGACAAATTGCATGGTAGTTAACCCTTGCAACAACTACTTATGGCTATTGTTGGGCAAGTGGCTTATCTTGAGAATGAGCTGAAGTAGACTCGTGTTCTCCTATGAGGTTATCTAGTTGTCTTTGACACTTGAATCTTAGGTACTTGTCCATGCTATGAAATCTGAGTGCCTTGCAGATTTAAATGCACTTATGCTCAAACTGCTTCAGTTAGCTAGGAAATTGAACAGACTCAAACTGAGGGCTAATTCTCTAAGGAGATACAAGATACTTTATGCTTGGAGCCGAGGTATCTAACTCTTGGGTGCCCTGATACTCCATAGGATCAGCAGGGCTCAAGGGTGGGATTCCTGACAGCTGCTATGCTCAGAGCCACTTGAACAAGCCGGGGGGAAATGTCCTTTCCATCCAATAGGCCCTTAACTCCAGGCTCTAGGCAGAAGGCTTTGTACACCAAGGGCTCCGTCCAGGGAGGAGGAATGAGGCAGTGCCTCTTGCATGATCCCTGATCTCAGGGTGCTGACCTGGAAATGCAGCTGTCCAGCAAATCTCATCCCCATTGTAGGGAGGGCGAGATGCGTTAATAAAGACAAGAGCAGATGAATTATAACATGTTACTACTATTCCTTGTCAAATCATCTTTACTCTAAAAGCCTCAAGGATATTTATTCTAAAATCCTTTAGAGTATTCATTCCTGGTTAGGGGATTCTCAATTTTGCTTTCCTTTTTCTGCAACCTGATTAAATATTACTTGAAACTGGGGGATGATGCCCCAATTAAATGGATGACTGCTGTAATCATGGAACATCTTTGAAATTAAACGGGAAGGATTCCTGCTCCAGGTGCAGGCAGTACCATGGATACCAAGGACACGTATAGTCCCAATTTAGAAATGCATAATAGTAGTGAAGCAGTAGTAGTTACATTAATGTTACTGAGTATTACGTATAACTTCTCTCTGACCCAGGGAATGGTAAGGTAGCTTGTACCAAACTGCTTCAATAAAAGAGAAGAAAGTGGGTCTGCACTGTGCCATGGAGGGGCAGTACAGGGACACATACCTCATGGCATTCAAGCTGCTGCAGAACTGAAATAATATAGTTGCATCAGCACGTTGCAAATAAGGTCTGCCAAGAGGACTGGCATCATTATCTAACCTAGTGATTACGGAGCTTGGCCAAGAGTGATGTATTCTTGGTCTCAGTCTCTATGTCCTTGATTATTTTTGGCTTGTATTTGTTTTTTAATCCAGATGCCATCTAATGTTAGATGTTCGAACATCCCAGGGAGCAGAAACTGGGTCCTGGGTCTCTTCCGCTCGGATTCAGGTTTGTGCTTCTTTGTAGGCTCTGCCTGGCCCAGTCCCTCCTGTGTTTTCCTGCAGGAGGTGGAAGCCGTAGTTTCAGCCCTCCTCAGCAGGGAAAAGCCTGGAATCCAGGTCTACCACTTCCTAAGCAAATACTCTACTCGGGTATTATGCAAAATGCCATGGCTGTGAATAAAAACTTGGCATGCATTAAGATTGCTCAAAGCATACCAAATAAATCAGACTCTTCAGGAGGGACAGCTAGTTTGTAAATCCCAAACAGCCTTTGTTGACAGAGAAGTGCTTAGATTGTCAGCTCAGCTTGGATTTTTCAGAAATCTAGTGCAAAATCCCTTTGTGTCTTCAGTTTTCATTACCCCCTGAGCTGTGAGGCAGAGTATTCGTGTTCGGCATTCAGGATGAGATGCATTTCAGCTCTTTGCCTGTCCTGTGCACCTACAGCAGCTGGGCCCCAGAGCCCCTTTTCTGTAAAAGGTTTTGTGCCCAGCAAGCAGGAGCGGAGAGAGAGCAGGAGGGGTGCTAGCACTGGTTGAGGACAGAAGCCTGGCAGCATGCAGGACCCGGTGAAGCAGGATTCAGCACAGGAGGCTGGTGAATGTTTCAGCAGGGAAAGCGCAAACAGATCCCCAGTCTGTCTGCATGTTCAAAAGCTGCTTCTGAAAGAAAAGGAGAAAAAATGTTGTAGATAAAATAAAGAAGTTAATTTTAAAAGAACTCTATGAGCACAAATGGGTGGTTTGAATTCAGCTCTGAAAGAAAACAGCCTTTTAATACATACTTGAGCAGTTAACGTCTGAACCTTACTAGTTTCCTGAAAAGTGATGCTTATTGCTTGCAAACTGAGTGCTCAGAGCGACTGTTCAGAGGCTGTGGCCCATACCTAAGCATCCAGATAACTTAATAACAAGCAACAGAAAATTCTTCTGTGCAGCTATGCTGCACTTGGCTAACTGCTCAGGATGTCCTGGAAAATGATGTCTAATGTCAACAGCATAGGTGAGACATTCGTGTCTTGGTTCTTGTTTCAGAAATGTGAAATTAGAAAGCTTGACGTGACTGTCCTGGGTACTGTTCACCTCACGCTACTCAGAAACTTCTTACTACACTGGCATATCTTTTCCTGGGCAGTATTAATTCTCTAGTTGAGCTACACAATGGCTTACATATGCTAAATCTATTTAGGTGTTCACAGTATAAAGCTTGCCAGGCCTTATTTGCATTTGTGGTTTATAAAACCTGAACATGATTTCTTGAATGCATGATGGTGCCACATATCGTCTCTTGATATGCTCTGACAACCAACCTCCTAATGACTTTTAGCCTATTCCTAAGGCTGCTTACATTATTGTAATGTTGTTGAGTTACCTCTAACAGAGCCAGCAGCTCACTACAGAGATTTCAGTCCCTTGTGAGATGGCAAAGCAACTCTTTTTCTCAGCTGCATTAGTTGTCTCACTGCAGATAACTCGGCCCAGATTTGCATAGGTGTTGAATGTCACAGCTGCATGTCCCAGTGGCTGCAAAAGGCACTGGGGAGTGCTCAGTGCTTTCTGAAAAATGAGACTATTCAGATTTCAAATTTACCACTGCAAATTAGAGGAGTGGAAAGTATGAGGCAATGAAGGATGGGATTTATTTGCATTCTCCTGATTCCAGTATACTGGTGTGACTACTAAATATATTTTGAGATCTCCTGAGTCTTTGAGAGCATGTAATATTTTTGTCTTAACAAGGAAAGGAAGAAAATGATGGATGAAATCGGATCGTACAAATTTTATTTAAACACGCTGTCATTGATTTGCATTTTATTTCTTGGTCCAACTGGAGCAGGAAAATCCTGCTTTTTCAGCTCTGCAAGTTCTATGATTACACGAGAACCCCCTAAAGAGCTGATAAAACAAGTGTGACAACTCAAGATAAATAATTGCTTCTGGCTAATTGTTTCCAAACTACAGATGCAGTCATATAGTCAAAAATCATCATGGCCAGTTCATGGAACAGCTGTTTCATATAGAAATGCTGTGATTAATTTTGTATTCCTGTCCATTATGTGCTCTTGGTGAATTTAGTGCAATTACGTGTAGAAAAAGGTTATTGCTTTTTTTGAGGAAGGCTTTGGAAGCTGCCATTTTTCAACAGTGTATTCCTGTGTTGTATTATTCCCCGCGACAAAAAGCAGCCAGAACGGTGTGTCAGAAAGACAGATTATCTTCAAAAACGCATGAAAGGTGGCAGTCTGGTTTCAACACAGTTCTGTGTAATTTATAATTGTTTTCTGTCACGTTAACTGTTAGCTGTCCTGTTTGGTAAAGATGCATGTTGATAGGAAAAAAATCCAAATAAGAAGTGACAGGGTATTCTGAAGAAAATTGCTTGAGAGAAGTTTTCCTGGGCTGTTCCTTCTATAGCAACAATAAACAAACTACCACACAAATAGAAGAGATTCTGCCCAAATTTGGCTCTCCACCCATGGGAATGGATGTGGAACTGAAGCCGCAGTGGTCCTGGCTAATTTTCCTGGGTGTTTGCTCTGTTATCTCACTTTCCTCCCTGTAAAATGGGATATTAATCCTTCCTTCTTTCAGAGAATTAGTTGGGTTTTGTACAGTCCTTTGGCACTATTAATGAAGGATTTCATCTGCAATTTGACTCGTCTCTCCCCCTTTGCGCAGATACTCCCGACTACACCAGGAACCTTTCTCTGCAGAGTCAGATTTGCTGTTTTGCATTAGGAGCTGATGAATGTAAAGCCGAGATTTTCCCTGAGAATCTGGAAGAGAAACTGAAATCGCTTCAGTGAAAAGTGAGCCAGCGTGGTGAGTTTTATATCCCTAAATTAGCACTGAAGAGTAGGGGAAAACTTAAGAAGTAATTTCACAGTAAAGCCTCAGTATGCTGGTGAGTAGGAAAATAAAGTATTCTTCATCCATGACTCATGCTCACTCCCAGGGAGGAGAGAGAGATACTTATTGCTCTTGCCATTTACCCTCTAGTCAGCTGTCTGAAGAAGAGTCATGCACCTATAGCCACATGTTGAAAATATCTTCTCTGCTCTCTCGAGTTGTTATAATGGTTAGAACAGAGAGGAGTTGTGAAGGACTTCATTATTCTCACCATTTAATTTTGCAGGATGCCCTTTGGTGCTTCTGCTCCGTGGTACAGCAGAGTCATCCTGATTGATGTATACAGCTGGTGAACACCAAAATAAGGCTACCATTACTAAGAAATACTGACTTTGATGTCATGAATTAAAAAAAAAAGGCACTAAGACCATTCTGGAAATATGAAGTAGCAGTGCTTATTTATTTAGCAGCTATAGCACAGAAGGAGAACACCAAAAAGCAAATAAAACCCTCCTAAAGTATGGGAGTCTAGTGCTAGCAAGCACCAGTTCAGTCTTATCTCCTATGGATACAGTTGGACGCAGCAGCAGGAGTGTTATTTTCTCCCTGCATGATATGAGTCACTTCCACAGGAGACAATATGCAATCCTAAGAGCTAGGCACTAGGTGTTTCATATTTGCTGAATCTCTTGCTTTGAGTCATTGATTTCTTCACATCGAATCTCATCTCTGGCCCAGTTAGTGAGCCATTAAGTGAGGAGTCTACTGTGTTGATGAAATAATAATTCTGTTTACAGAGTGCCTTCTCACCAAGGCACTGTAGGTGCAGCACAGTATCTGCTTAATTCACACTCTTTTAATAATTAAAGATTTTCTACCTAATGCCTTTCTGAAAAACTGAATTCTTGTGCTGTCTTCAACCAGAAGTAATTGCAGAGAGGTTGCTTGGGGATCAGTTCCTAGAAGGTTGCCCATTTGTTTGGCACCGGAGCATCCTTTGCTCTAGAATGAAGAAAACATTTCCTTCTTTTGAGGAAGGTCCTCAGGCCATGTACACAAACACATCAGCTGAGAAGCAGAATGCAGTGGTACTCCATTTCTGCCATACTTTTGTCCCATTAGGGACCACCATACTCAGAAAACATAATTCATGTGACACTTCAAAGTCTTTTTTCCCTTTCTAAAAATTTAAGATACGCTGAAATTATACATATCCCTTACAGAATAAGTTGGCTGTTGATAGCAGAGAAAGATACTAGAAACTTAGGAAAAGTAAGGGCTAGGATGACTTGCTGCATCCAGCCCAATCCAGAATGGCAGGATTTTACCCACCCAGCTGAGAATTCCCCTAGAGGGCAGAAAATCTTGTTCATACAGTTTCAGACAACCACCTTCTACAGCACTCACTCTTTTTTTTTTTCTTTTTCTTTTTTCCTCTTGTGTCTAAGTAGGCAAAGAAGGAGAAAGGAAGGAGCTGAGGTGTGCTGGCTAAGCAGCTCATGTGCTGTCTCATCCCCTAATACTTGCACACTGCTGGCTTAACTATGAACGGTTCCTTAGTGCTCCGCTTAAGAATCCATAGGGGCACTTGCAAAACCTGTCCAGAGATTTACTTCCCTTGCCCACCAAAGCACATTTTTGTATGCTTAGTGAATCCAACTCAGGAGAGAATAAAGGTTAGTTACAAAGACAAAAAAAATTCCTTTAACCATAAAGGCTTGGTTCTCCTTTTTTTCCTCTATGAACATTCATGAAGTTTTTGTAAAAAGACACATTAGGGCTCTGTACATACCTTGTGTAGATGGAAAAATGACGCACACACACACACACACAAAAGGATATAAAGGATCAGATATCATAATCCTAAAGTGCCATCATTAGTGATTTGCATCTGTAGACCTGCTCTTGGGCTAATACAGTGTAATTAATTAGTTATATTGGCTGGATACAGTTCTGAAGTGACCATCTGCAGTGGGACGTAAAAAATGAACCTGAGAAACCAGCTATGAAAGGTTTCTTTCCACACCTGGCTGACATGACTTCCCTTTACCTGTGGGAAGGGCTCCTGGAAGCTAGAGCTCTTGTAGCAGAGTTTAGGCTTTAGGTCACGTTACTGCTTGCATTTGAAATATGCTTTGAGCAGAAAGAAAGACTAGCAGGGAAAAGATGATAGTCCGTGTTGGCAGGAAGGAATTAATTTGCCTCTTGTGCCCATGTGAACACTGGCTTCAGGAAGCGGTGTCCATTCCCACTGCCATGGCATGCCCCTCGATGGCCGTGTCAGAGGACCGCTAGCATACTCGATACATTACACTGGTTAAGCTGAAACATCTTTAAAGTGTCCAGCTTTCTCTTAATGTGCTTGTATTTCTGTGCCCTCCCTTCCTATGTTTGAAGGGTCCCTGGCTAAGGAAGGGTGGTAGAGATAGACAGTCATTTCAATTCACATTGCATCATCCCAAACACTTTTTCTGAAGGTAGTAGGCTGTAGTAGCAGATGAATAGTTCTGGTGGCATTAGTCCACTTCTGAGTAGTCTCTTTCCTGAAAGCTGTCGTGTGTCATGGTGTCTGGGTGCAGACAGGGGGCTGGAGCTCATGGGGGAAGGGTCACCAGGCCCCAGGAGAGGTGGTGGCTGAGAGCAAACTGTCCGTGCCCAAACTGCACCTGGGTGGCCTATTGCTGGTGTGAAGGCATGGGAACAACTAAAACTTACAATCTCCTCCAACAATGCCTTTGAAAATATTTTCCTAAGATTTTTACTTTGCTTCTGTCACAAAAAGCAAGACTGGAAAATAGTTTGAGAGCTCTTTAAGATAAATCCTTTTGTGCTTTTCCTACAGATGCAGGTAATTGCAGAGAGATTTGGGATCTGTCTAAGTCAGATCCTGCCCATTAAAAAATATATCTCAGGGTTGGATTTGACATGCAGTGTTGACATCCTTCTTTCTATAGTAAGGCAGATGATATGTTTAGCAGACAGCTACTTTGACAACTTCCCTTCTGAGGAGCTGAAAGGAAAATGCTGAAAATTTCCTCTAGCTTTTGATATTTTATGTGCTGGCTGGGCTAATCTTTATAAAATCCTGATGCTGGGGGGTCATGCTTACTGCTACCAGAGGCAGATGCAACTCCAGAAACATCAGTGGAATTGCATCTTATTGCAGTTATGAAGCTGGACCTCCCTTTGAAGAAAAATATTGCCGTGCTTACATTAAGGGGAGAAGAGACTGAGCTTTGATACCAATTCTGCAGGCTTGTACAACAGCAGGATCTTTCCAAACCTATAATTTCTTTCCATTAGGAAAATCACCTGCACAAACCTTTCAAGAAAATATCAAAAAAATATTATTTCCTCCTCGTAGTTTAAATTACATCTTGGGTTATTCCCTATGCATTGTGTGTATTCTTTACTTTCTTCCTTTCACTTTGTTACACTAGAAAATACCTTCTGTATCCTAACGTTGAATAGCTAAATGCCCGTATTACGTGATAATGACTAACTCCAGAAACAGGCCCTGAAGCCATTATAAAGAGCTATTGAATGAGATTTGAACTGCCAATGTGCTCATTCAGAATGAGATGAAAGCCAGGCAAGTGCCTTGTAGAGGGAGTCAGTCTAGATGTCTCATTGTATCACCTCCTCCTTTAATAGGAGATTCCCAGAGTGGGATCTCAGCAATTTTCTGGAAAAGTTCCGACTGGTTACTGTGAATATATTTTTCAAAGTAACTCTTTTCCACGAGGTTGAAATATATCTAGTTTGTTTTCACTTGTATTGGTTTGAATCGTATCAAGATGTATACCAGATTTTTACCTGAATATTTGAGGAGAGTGTTTGACTTGCATATTTATGAAATTTTTAGGGCCACATGTAATGAAGTTGTTTTGGCACAGCTGCAACCGTGACTACTTTTAGTGCGTCTGATATTGGTGTGTCGGGTAAAAGATACCATTACTGTATCTTTTCTGAAGGTGCACTTAGACAAAGAGGCTTCTTCTCACACAATAAGCCATAATTAAAATTGATTATATATTAATGTAGAGCGATTTCTTTTGTTAAATGGCTTGGTCACGTTTGCCCTCTAGTGGCAGCGAGTTTGCAAACGACGGACCCCCCAGGAGGCAGACGAGAAGGGCCCTGTACAGAGAACGTAGCTCATGGAATGTATTTAACTCCGTTGTTTGATTTATGCTTTGGTCTATTTATCAGCCTCTACCGTGAGCGTATAACTGTACAGGGAAGGCTTCTTCTCACCTAGAGGTCAGGGTGAAGTGTGAGTAAGGCTGCTTTCCCGCTGCTCCGTTCCCTCAAAGGCAAGGCCATCGAGGAGATCACCAAGTCTCTTATCTAGAAGATAAGCCCAGCAGCAGCTGGTAGGAGCGGAGGGGGCTGCAGTTAGGTTTCCTGGGGGTTTGCTGTAGGAATCTGTTCAGCTTGTTGAGACACACTTGATTACATAGTGCTTTCATTACGACCCTGCTTTCTGCCTAACAAGGGAAAAATAAGCCCTACAAATAGCATAATGAAGAATTCAGGCAAAGAGAAGAACTCAATGTAGGAAAGGTCTTTTCATACGAAGGAAATCTTTTGGGGAGGGAAGAGGGTAGTGAAACCCAGTAGCTGTGAAATTGCTGTGTGATAACCAAGTAAGCAACCTTTTCGGTCATTCAGAAAAATTATTGCAGTTTTCAGACTTGAGTCATTGCAATAGTATGGCAGACTATGCCACGTATTTTATTTCTCATACACTGTTTTAAAAGATCTACCAACATTTTTGCAGCAGAAGAAACTTTTTTTTTTTCCCGAGTGCATGTTGATGTGCAGGAAAACAGTGAGGTTCAATGATTTCAGTGCTGTTAGTGCAACTATTGAGGAAATGATTGAAGTTCAAGGATGATGTAATGTGGAAATTATAAGGTATCTTCCTGAGGGGGCCAACCTTGGGTGATCCCACTTCATCTGTATTCCAAACACCCACTGACTCGAGGCCGTTGCTTTTAAAAAAGTACTATTTTTTACCATCTTTATTGCCTTAGGATGAAGTGCCTGTAGAAAGGTGGAAGTGTAATGAGAGCCTTATTGGATGAAGACTTCCTGAGCTAAAATATGAGTTTTGGCAGCTCAGCTAAAGAAATGCATTTACAGCTAGTGGTGGTGAAAATCTCACATTTTTCTCTACAGCACGAAGGTTATCGGAGGTTATGCAAATGTAAGCGGTTGCAGCAGTGCAATGCTTGTCTCTTGTGCTCGTTATGGAGCTGAAGTTACAAGGGGACTTGATGACTGGAACAATGGTGAAGAGGAGGTCACAATTACAGAAAATATTTATATTGCCATTATATATGGGGCAGTTCAGGCATACAGTCCTGATCACCTAATCTCAAAACAAATCAGTTGCATATATAAATCATTGAAAAAAACCTTTTAGAACAAGACTTTTAATGAAGGAATGTTGTCCAAAAGGATGCTCATAATAAGGCAAGAGTTCAAGAGGAGCAAAAACTTATACAGAGTAAAGGTGGCATTCAAATATTTATACCATAAAGAGTTTAGCCTTAGAATGGGTGGTAGAAACTTTGAAGAAATGAGAAATCCTTCTTAATTGTATTTATATTTATATTTATATTTATATTTATATTTATATTTATATTTATATTTATATTGACATGAATTAATACTATAGTCTGAGCTATGACTCTGCCTTCGCCAGGCTAGGATTCTCTCTGTAGGTGTTTGTTCATGTAAAGCTGCAGATTTGGTAGGACTGAGTGACGCACAAATCACAGAGCTTTGCCTGTGCTGTAACCTAGACCTTGACCTTTAATTCAGCTAGTCTGTGCATACGCACCAAGAGAAAGCTGGAATGGGATGCCGAACGACGTTCAAATAGTTAGTGCTTTGGGCTTCCGATCCTCTCAAAAATATAAATGGAATAACCTCATCACACCACACCTGAAAAGCTCCTCCGTCCCCTGCACGAGTGAAGAAAGCGAGGCAGAGCAGCCCGTACGCGTTGCAAAAAGGAACTGCGTCTCAGGGGAGTTTCGGGCTGTCACATTGTGTCTCACTCTGCGCAGGAGGGAAATGTCGGCATCCCAGCATTTCTCATGAGTGGAGCAATCCATTTTGTCGATCCACCAGCTGGCCAAAAGGTGGGGGGAGTGCCAGGTTCCCTGTCTGCCTGGTGCTAACCAGCTGGCCCTGGGCATGCTTCGGAGCCTGCAGAGCCAAGCTGAAGGCAGGAGGCAGCGCAGGGGAGCTGGCTGGTTGCTGGACTCGGGGCTGGCAGCCTTACCTGGCCCAGGAAGCTGTGTAATCCGTACAGCTGCAGCTGGGGATCTGAGGACTTGGCAAAGGGGGCAACCTGCCTGCCAGATTTATTTTGGTCTGTCAGGCAAGGTCACCAATTAATTCCTCTGGAGCATTTCAGTTTGGTTGCATCAGGATTTTCCAAAGTGAAGCTGTAGCGTTGTAGAGACTGATGCCCAGCTTCACAGAGGAAGTAAAAGACTTAGATACAACGTAGGTGCTTATACTCAAGGCTGAAATCCTTGATACTCCCTTCTATACCTTTAAATAGCAAAGTCTATCGGTGCCTAATTTTCACAATCTGTGCAGCTCTCCAGCATCCTAAAGAACAGCCTTGCCTCTGCTCAGAAGTGCTAAAAAAGCCATAGGGCTCAGCTCCTTCTCACACATAAGACATGAAAAAGCTCACACAAGATGTTCTTCCCTCTACACCCCTTAATCTCTACCAGTGAGCCCCACAAAAGCACAGTATCTGGTTGTGCTCATTCAATGATACAACTGTGGTTCCCACCTATTTTCATACAATGATTTAATGGGTTGAACAGTCACCTGAGATGTGAGACTTCTCCCCCGCCCCACCAACCCCCAGCTGTGTTTCAGAAGGGGCAATGTAGCTGCCAGAACCTAGAAAGGTATGGAAACCTGATCCCAGGGAACCCAGGGCCCTGGGAAATGGGATGTGAATGATGACCTCTTCAGCATTTCCTACTGAATAGTCTAGGTAGCTATCAGGCTGGAGGGGGAAGACACCTTGTATCCCACCTAAAGCGCTTAACTCTCCTTAATATATGGAATTTAGTACATTACTCTGGGGAGAAGATTGTACTCTGGCTTCAGACACATGGAAGTCAGGTCTTGTAATACAGCGAATTGTAGTATTATCGGAGACAATGGGGCACTATGACATGGTGTAGAGATGTCCAAGTTAGCATCAAATGGAAGTCGTATAGCCACATTTCCCAAAGGTGAAACACCATTCAGAGATACCAGTGTATCTGCATTGAGTCTGAAGTAAGGTAGACAGGTTAGTGTCATGGTGAGATAAACATTTGACTGCCAGTTCTAGCCCCAGCCTGAGCCTGCGTCAATCTCTTATGCCCATAGTGAACCTAATCTGTATATCATCCCCCAAGTCTCGTGGTCATGAACAGATCTTGAATATTAATAGTTTTGTTTTGACCACATAGGCAGGAATCTAAGTAGAATTCTAGTGCGTTACCTTATTCAGCCCAAATTCTTGGCTCTATTTCTTTTGCTATAATTATCTTTTTGTCAGCTGGCAAGAAAACAAAGCATCAAAGCAGCTCTAGGTAGAGTAAATTCTCAACTGCATGAGGGACAGATATGACCACTATTAAACAAGGCACTTAAATATTGTTTCATATAATGTCTGTAAAGAATGTTGAGTTACTTCTACTTGCAAAGGTTAAGACAATACATGGAGGAAATAATGTAAAAGAGTAATGGAGATAGCTTTGAGGCGAGCTAGTCACAACATTTCATGCGTTTGTCACCACTTACTATATTTTTAAATTTATTTCATTACTAAGAAGATTTTAAGAGCCATGAAAGCACCCTGAAGCTTCAGAACAAAAAAGACACTGTGATCTGTTTTCCCAGTGAGACAAAACAAAAATGTGGCAAAAGCCTGAGGATTGTTATTTCAGCACCCTAGTTTAGCACTATATATTTGTTATAGTGACCCTTGTAGAGTTCATGCAGGACTTGGGGTTTGATGGTGCAAGTCTCCAATTAGTATTTTTCTCCAAAGCACTCACAATTTACCTAAAGGCAAAATGCATCAAAGACGATGGAGAACGTGGCTATGCAGTAACAGGACCCAAGTTTACTTGGACTAACAGTATGCACAACCTGATGAATTCCAGTTAGCTGCTGCTGTAAAGATTTTGATTTAATTTTGCCTCTATTATGCAGATGGCAATTGGAGTACTCCAGGATAATCCACAGAGGTCTCGGCTGTTCAAACTCCTCCTGGGCCCTGGACTCCAACCTTGTCTAACATCAACAACCCACCTTTACAACAACTACCGTGTCACGCATGTCCCCGGCCCTTAGCCTATTTGTAATCATAAACGAGTGAAAGATACTGCAGAAGGAAGGCACAGAGAGAAGAGAGAGAGGAAGTTTGTAAAGCTCCAAAAGCTTCAGCAGGCTAATGTTTTAACATGGGGTGCAAGGTGAATTTTGAAACTGCCTGACTAGCTTCTAGGTGAGGCATGGTGCACAGCTGCAGGGCTGCCTGCTGCCCCCAGGAGCGGGGTGAAGGTGTGCTCAGGTGCCCACATTTGTCCTGCTGAGAGAAGCTGAACAGGCCAGCGGTCACAGATAAATAGGGAAGGGAAACTGGGACGTCAGGAAGAAACAGGCTACAGATAATGAAAGGAAGTGCTGTGATCAGATCTATCTATATATAACTCCTGCTTCCCAAAACCCATCTGAAAGTAAACTTAATAATATTAGGACATATAAGTGTTCACCGTGAATTACAGCTAAGTGAACTGCAACGGAAAAAAGAGGGAAAACCAGATACTTTTTGGTAGTAAAGCATTTTCAGGTACCAAAATAACAACCTTCTCACACTGATTGAGGAAGAACCGTAAGTGCTATTTTCAAACAGCTTTGGATTTTCTTAGTAAACTGTTCTCGCAGCCCTGCTTGCAATGTAATTATTGCCTATCCAGCAATAACAGAAATGAGAATGTCTTAGGCAATGTCTTTTTCCTCCAGAGACAATGTGAAACGGTGTTCAGAAAGGTACAGAATTGTAATGTACTTACAGGAAAAAAACCACATAGTAATCAAGTGTGGAGGTTAGAGGGAAAAAAAGCCACCCCAAACCCTGATTAGAATTTATATAAAACTGCCTGGAATGTATCAGACCTATAAATAAACCTGGAGGAAAAAGATTTAAAGCATTGTTAGTAAACAAAAAAGCCAGTAGATGGCATGAGAGACCTTGAGATTCAACATAAAGCTCAGATGGCCTCTAATAGCTACTCTCTTCTGCAACCTTCTGTGCTGTCTCTGGTTTTAGCCCTAACTACTGTATTTGCTAGATTCCCGAGGTTTCTTATTCATCAGCTGCACTTAGATCCACACAGTACATTTATTTTTAGGGACAACTAAAGTTCATTTAATAACTCATTCAAACATGCTGAGTAAAAGCCTAGCTCTGTTGAGTTTAACCATTGACTTCAGTGGGGTTAGAATTGTACGCGTTTTTTTTTTTTTAATGCTCATGCCGCGAAGCAGGCATTTCATTTCCAGGAGGGGTCTGATATTAACGGTTTTGTCCTTTCCTATCACGCTGCAGCTGCTTTCTCTGGAGCAGAATGACCATGCTTTCCTGAGAGTCACTGTGTCATTTAAAATTAGTGAATCAAAAGAGCCAGGTCTGATGGACAAAAGGTTTGTTGTCTTTGTCTAGGATACAAAAGAATGTGTCTCCAATAGCCTTTTGCCTACCCCACTGTAATAGCAGGATCCAATTCTAGGCTTTTATGAATAATCCACTAAGGTTTAACCAAAGCTGACCGTGAACAAATTAAGTACATTGTTTTGATTTTTTCCAAATGTATGGTTATTTTACAGTTGGATGAATCTGAAAATGAAAACCTTCAACTTAGCAGTAAAATATACTCATGTGGTTAGGAGATCTAGTGGAAAAATTTACTTTTCATTTCTAGAATCACTGAAGAACTTGCAAAAGACATATGGGACTATAAATTCATAAGCATTTCTGACTCCATCAAGTAGGTAAGCAGTCATATCCTTCTGATGCAGAAAATGAGGCACAGAAATCCCCAGCCTCATGCAAAACCCCATTACAGAGCTGCAAAGGCATGATTAGGACTCAAGCCTAGCCTATGCTTAGGCCTGCATCTTTTTTTCTGACACTCTCTTTTTTAAACAATACTGGAGTACTATAACTGCAAGGTCATATTCCTTGATTACTACAGTAAAGTGCAGAGTTCATTAATTCATATCATTGAGAAGCACTAGGAATGAAAAGTAGAGTGCATAAAAGCTCAGACTGTGAAGTACACATTTTAATACTCAGTAGGCTATATAACTTTGGTTTGCTTTATAAGATAGGACAGGCATGATTTCCAAATGAGGTTTATATCTGGACTGCAGATATCCTCCCAGATGGGTTGGAAATGTCTATGTGGTGCATTAGAAACTCCAGAAGGGCTTTTTCACACTTGTACTGCTAATGCTCTTAATTCCTTTGGCAAAATGAGCTGGTTCTAAGTGTTTTGCTTTGCCATGCCCACTGCCAACCTCAGGCTTTACTAACTTTCATTATATTTGGTTTTTACAGCTGCAACATCAGTGGAGCCTTTCAGTCAGTCAAAGGCATTCAGCTGTCTCAGCAAGAGGGCACTAACGAACAGGAACTGGACAGAAATGAAAGCTGCCCCTTCAAAATGGAAATAATAAGAGCTGTGTCTCACCCGTGCCCTGCGCAGACCAGAGAAAGGAATGTGCCTGGGTTTTGCTAGCGACTGCTTTCCCCTCTGGCTGAGCCTGCACCTCAGCCCGGGCTGCCTTACTGGTGGGGTGATGGTGAGTGAATTCCCTGGCCCTGCTCTGACACTCTGGGGCATTTTCACCTTTCTTTCCTTATGTCTGGGACAGTGTGTGAGCTAGGAGTTTCTTTAGGACTTTTGGGCTCAAGCCGTTGCATGCAGCATCTTGCTGTTGGGAGCTTTATTGCCCGTGAACACCACAGCCAGTGGAAAGTGCTAACAGAGGAGCTTCTGCTGGGGGAAAGGCATACACGTGTGGTTTTAGCACGGGCAGGACACCTTTTTCCAGGCATGACAATTTAGCAGAAAGAGGCGTGTAGCTGTTCTGGCAGGTCCCTTTAATTGGGGCGCTGGAGGTGCCTCCTGCTTGGTGCAGGATCCAAAGTGGGGCTGCAGCAGGGACGGGCCTGACCTGGCACGCTTATTGTTTTTTAACGCTGTACAATATGTAGTATTATTATATATCATCATCGTAGAATAAACTAATTTAGGACTGCTGATCAGTCTCTGCCTTCAAGTTTTTTCCAATGACTTTAACAGTCTGTAAATTGTTTCTGGGAGAAGGCATTTGCCTTTATGAGCTGCTTGTATTTTTTGTACTGTACATCCCAGCTTGATCATTGTTAATTAGTGTCATGCTTCTGTGTAGATGACTGTGTTTTACTGCGAGCAGAATTACTTCTCTTACTAATGGCTCTTTGCTGTTACTCAATTCCTGTTCTAGCAGTTGAGCATGAAAGTTTATTTTTCTTCTCTTACTACATCTCTTCACTACCTTTGTCTTAGCTGAAGTGGTTGACTGGCAAAAGTTTCTCTTTTGTAAACAAGCGGATTAAAGAGAAAGGTGTTGGATTAAAGACGACAGTCTGAGCCCATGAAAGTCAATGGCAAATCTCCCATAAGCCACGCTGAAAACAATACCAGGAAGAAAAGGGCTCTCCAGGTGTAATATTAGTGTGATTTTAAAGGAAAGTGGAACACAATATTCTTCATCTCCCCTCTTGTTTGGGACTACCCTTTTTGCAGTGTAGCACTTCTGATGAGTTAGCAAAACACAGCTTTTGTACAGGGAATTTGTGAATGCTTTATTACAAATAAAAACACAATGCAAGAACTCACGTTACTGGTCTCAGTTTGAATACACTTGCATGAAAAAAAGCTGTTGAATAGAGCACTGGCTATCTGCATATAGACCCAGAACACATGAAGGTTCTCAAATACAAGATATAGACTAAATTAAGGATGGGGGAAGGGAAAGAGGCAGGTAACCCCCTTTTGCCCTCCGTAGGTTATCCTCAGGAGAGAGGCTTAAGGGCAGACGCAAACATGCTTGCCACAGGGTACGCACCAGGTGTCAGGGCTCAGCCCACTGAGCTCTGCTTTGAACAAACTCGTAATGGCTTACTTTCTTCTGGAAGTAACGAAGTAAGTGGAGTACACTGAGAAAAACTGTGTCTTTTGTAATTTCAAGTTGGTTGCAAGCTGCAACGTGAGACAGAGTGAGAGGAGTACTATACATTACTCGTGTTTCTGCTCTTGAAAGAAAAGCACTGAGGAATGTTATTCTGTAATTGTTCAGCTATTTAGTCTTCAATCATCTTTCTGATAGCTCAGTTTTCAGTTAGAAAGAAAAGTATTTTCTTTAATGACAGTTTCCTGACAACATTTGGGTTCAGCAGTACCTTGCTCACGCTAAGGCTTCTCTTGGAAGAGCATGCTGGCTGTTACGGAAAACGTATCACGGCTCACTGCATGGCTGATTTGTGTACACGGTGTGGAGATATGTGCTGTTGCTCGGGGTTTGAAGGTGCCACCTATTCCTGGTCCTCTGGAGTGGGAGGGAATTGCCTTTCTGCGTAGGCCTAGTGAAAGCTAGCAGATTGACACTTCACTGGTTAAACACAGTCAAATTGTCCTGCTTGTACTTTATTTTAGCTTTATGATGCTATTGATCTTACATATTTTTCTATATATTACTTTTTTGGAGTATTTGGAATGCTACCTGATGTATTATTGTTCCCTGAAGTTTTTGAAGGCATCATTTTCATAGATATAGAATAGGAGATGGTAAACCAAAAAAAAAAGTTCCTATTCATACTTTTAGCTCATGAAGCAACAGCACATCCATTGAAATTTAAATGAAAATGGGGACTGTGTCACACACTATAGCTCTCTGGAAAGCTACAGCGGGAGTCTAGCAGTCCAATTCATTCCTTTGTAGAATGTACTAAGGCTAATGGTCTTGCTGGGAGTAAAATGTATTTTTTTGCAGAATGGTTCCAAGAACAGACTTTGCTCTTTACCAGAAAACATAAAAGAAAACAAATGCTTACTGTGTCTTTAGTATGCTAAATATGAAATTCTTTGCACAATGGAATGTTAGCAGTAGCTGTAATCATGTTTTCCTTTCATCACCTAGTGAACATAATTTTAAGAGAGGACCGCTGTAATTATATTTCAGATAAAAGGAAGCAGAATTTCTGGATAATATTATAGTTGGTCTGATTGTTTTGTTGATAGGGAAAAATAAAGAGAGAGACCACATGAATACTTATTTTATGAACAACATATTTATGAAGCAGTGCAGACTGTACATAATGCATTTGACTTTGGATGCAATGCAGTAGGCTTATTTTCTTCAAGCACATTTCTTAATATTTTACTACAGCTATTAGGTTCCCTTCTTATCTGTCCAGCTATTCAATTATTTGTATAGGACGTCTATAGCACAACACTAAAGTGTTTAGCTTAACTACAGTCGCCAGTGCAGGTACAATCAATGTCAGCATCCACAGACTCCACAGCATCCTCAGATGCAGATTTCTTATCGCTGCTTCTCTGCCATTCCAGCAGGCTTACAGCAGTATCTGTCAGAAGGGCGAAGCCATTGTTAACTAACATCAAGCAAATTAACACATTTCAAGGAAATACTGTTTTGATGGCTGCCAACTCCCTCGTCAAGTAAAGAATGAAATCCTGCCCCCACAACTGACATCTAACTGACTCATTGACTTGGAGCAGGATTTTCATCCATGATATAATTACTATAATACTTCCCTAAAAACAAAATGGATAACATTTCACAAAGCACAAAGACAACAGGCAGGAGCCTGTTAAAGTGCTGGAGGTAGCCACCTTCAAAGTAAGACCACCACGTACCAATACACATCAGCAATCTCTTTTTATGTTAGTGCTGCATATCACTGCGTATTTCAGCTGACTATTAGTCGAAGTTCATTCTGAAGGATAAGCCCTTTGGAGAATTTTCAGAGGTTCATAAACTTCTAATTAAAGTTTCCCATATATTGTGAAATCTGGCAGAGCATTGTCAGTTGCAGTATTAACCTTACCACACTGTTTTATCAACAGCAGCTTGAATAAGCCATATCCCTTAATGCTGAAATAATCTAAATGGAATAATGATATTCAGCCTCCCAATAAATATTCTTAGCTAGTTGGAGGTTTATCATTGCATCTGGAAGAATATTAGGACACCCATTTAGATTAAGTTTGTACAATGAGAATGGGTAAAGCTTTCATAATTTTACCTCCATTTGTTTTATTCCTTAGTTGGACAATACACGTATAACATGCCATCTCTCGTCACAGGGAAATCTGGAGACCACTGTGTGGGTTCGGGTTGTATCAGTCACTTATCTCCTGAAATGCTAACAGTCTTCTTGGCTAAATTACTGTCCAACCTGAAGCACAGGTTTTGCACAATAAACTGGAGGATAAATATCTCCCAGAACAGTGCTGGAGATGCCTTTTAATAATATATAATTTTTCAAGCTGTGAAATGAGAAATGCTATAAAATGTCTGGATTCTGTTTTTTATATACACTAATTCTTGTTATGCCTCTTACTCTTGGGCACACTGTGGGTCTGATCACATTCATATCCATGTCGGAAATAGTTCCCTCAGCAAACTGGATCATGGCTGAGTAACTACGATCGCTATGGGTAGGGCTTGTGGCATGTTTGAAATGTAAACCAATATGTGGACTTAAACTGGGAGTGATGTCCACCTCAGTCAAGATCCCAAGACTACAGTCTTACTGATTTGAGGACAACAGGGGAAACTGCATCTTTGTACTTCATTTTATCCTTGATACACCAGTGACAGTAATGGGGTTCCTCTCTTTTAAAACAGCAGACTATCAGATCTGAGTTCTCATATAAAGAGCTGAGAAAAGGTCTTTGTCCAGTGTATGCAAATAAATGTTCTCAGCTTGAGAAAGATGGGGATTTTGTTTCTGCTGCTTCTCCAAGTCATCGAACAAAGAAAGAAAAAGAACAGTTTTTAAGGGCTGGCCTTGTATTCCTATTGATCCTTAGCCTGAGGAAAAGCAATCATCTTGCTAAAAAAACCACAAATGGCATCTTTTCCCTTCCTCCTCCTCCTCCTCCTTCTCTCTGTCTTCCCCCTCCTCCTCCTTCTCCTCAGGATAAATAAATAAAAAAAGCCCTTCATTAAGAGTGCTGCTAGCAGACTTCCCAGTCTCTGGTTCAGTAAATGAACCAGAGAAGCCTGCAGTTGCTGTAAAAGCAGCACTGGCTGCGACAACTAACATTTCTTTTTTCTGATTTTCCTCTTTTCTCACACATTTTTGTGAGAGAATGAGACAGCTTCATTATAGCCTAATATTCTGAGGCAGTGAGTGGCCCAGGGTGATGACATTTCAGAGATACAGACTTGGACACACAAAAGAAATCCGTGAAACATGGATATGACAAGATTTTGGAAGTTTTTGTTTGGTGAGGGTGGGTTTTTCTTTTCATAAAAGGATGCATCTATTCACATATCTGGGAGCCGTCAGAAAACTATTAGCACTCTCTCTGTGCTACTTGTTGAATGGGCTGTTGTAGATGGTTGACTATTATAGAAAGATACTCATTGCTTTTATGGGCTGATTCAGCACTTTAATAACACGAGCAAAGTGCAAAGTTCTACACAGATGTTGTTTAAAGTCAGACATAAAATACTCTGTTCCTCTCCAGTATTACTCGACACAGGGATCCATTGGCTTCAGTGAAACGACACTGGATTATCCCAGCTAACAATGGATTTGGCCAACAATGGTTAACACAGAGAACAGACCACTTCAGTAGATACTCCCTAATGGTAGGTTTCCCTCTAAGGTATGTATGTACTGTGTAATTCATTAAAAGATTTAGGAAGGAATGCACCAGAAATATCTGTAGGCTGGATTCTCCTCTCATGCTTGTATAACTTTAGCGTGAACCTGTGTTAGACAATGCATTGTGTCCATGACAAACTGGTCTAAGTGAAAGGAGAAAAAGGCCCAGTATTTTTAAAAATCTAGGGCATGAGTGTGTATGTATAAAATACCTTCAAAAACAAACCATTTTTTGGAACAATCTAGAGAACATTTCAGCAGTGTGTTTTTTGCTGATGTATTGCACAGTGGCATAGCATGGCAGCCTAATCACAGCAGTCATGTCACACTACTTGACTGACTTTCAATTGCCTTGCTTGCCCTGGTCTACACAAAATCGCAGGCTGTAATGTGCATAAAAGGACTCAGTGTTGCTTATATCAACTTTATGGAGATCCTGAAAACCTGAAAATTTTTTTATCGATCACTGCTGCCCCTTTTACCACCTCAAATGTTTTTCTCAGATGATGCTACCTGCCATCATCTAAACTAGCTTTTAGCTGGCCAGTACTGTCAGTGGTTATAGGAAATACTAATGGGATTAAAAACAGCAGCTCAGAGAGGAGCCGGAGCAATACAGGTCTGTGCGTGGCTGTGCTGTGTTTTGTTCTTTCGAGCGGTCTGACAGAACTCCTACAGTACGTGACACAGAGAGAGAAAAATATCGTACCTTTTGGGAAACAGTGGAAGCCAACCTTAACTGAAGTTTTTTCGATTGGAGTACAGTCTTTCATACATTTCAGTACTGGGTCAACAGAGTAGCACGTAGATTCCTCTCCATCAATAGTAGGATTTCGATTCAGCTTCACATAACTGCGCTGCAGCTTGCACCCTAAGAGGAAAAGGAAAGGTAGTTAAAATTGTAGAAATAAATCCCAATCGATCCTTGCAATAATAAAGGTCCATATTTTCTCTTCAGCTTTTATTAAAACACAGGTGCCTGACAAACCATTTTAACAGTAGCTAGGTTATCGAGATAGGATGATAATAAGTTGGGGGATAGAGGAAAGAGTCTGAAAAGGGAGCTATTTTTAAAATCTAATTGCACAATATAACCCAAATGGAATCATGTATACCCAGGTTTTTAGAACTACATAATACACAGAAAATAACCTCTCATGTCTGAAAGCTATTAAGACTAGATACTGCAAGCACAATGGCTACTTCATTGCATTAGGAAAAATGTCAACTGTAGTGAATGGATAAAAAAAAAAAAGGCAGCATTTATGTAATAACATCAAGGATAATTTTTGTATTGGATGATTTTTATAATGTTGCAATTATCTCACTAGAAAGGTATAATGTAACTTAACAGGATCCCAGCTATGACTCCGTTTCCTGACACACAGATAAGTACAATTCTGCTGCCACTGAAGTCAAGGAGAAAACAACCATTAACTTCAATAAAGTTATCTCAGGTCCAAGGTAAATGGAGACATACAGAACAAAACTGTACTGATGTTATGGGAGACCATCACTATTTTTTCAGCTACATGTGAGAGGAAGCTCTTTTACTTTAGGAGTATTTCTAAATATTTCCCTGAGATTGCACCCTCAGATGGTGCAGAACAAAAATGAAATTTTGTGCACTCTGAAAATTTACATAAACTTAAGATCTGACGCTGCATGCATAGCCTGTAACTTGTTTGATTAAGTCTGCAGACAACAGCTGAAACTGCTTTGATTCAGTGGTAAAAATCACACTTACTTCAATGGGAGCAAGATTAGGCCTGATTTCGCCTCTCCAAGAAAAAAGCTACTCAGTGTAAGAAATTATAGTAGAATCAGTTATTTAACATTGAACTGCACATGAGACAAAGACTTCTGCTGTAGTATATATTCTCTATATTCACAGGCAGTGTTTTAAACAGTGCTTAATGCAGTTAAAATGGATATATATTGCTATTGTCTTTTCTAAGTAAAAGATATCTGCTGCTTTTAAAAAAAATATTTTCTAGCTCTTGGCAGAGGAAAAGTGAAATCGTATTCTCCCCAAGCATAAATTGTTTTCAGATCTACTCACCACCGGAGCAGGTTTCTTCTAACAATACCCATGAATGAACAAAAGCAGAACAGCTGTGTGCCAGCTTATGATTTGGCATTAGGAGTTCATTGTGCTTTTCTCTGTCATTATTTCCACAAACTCCACAGGTCTTTCCTCTCATCCATGAAGCAACGGTAACCTATAAAATAGTACATCTTTGTAGTGAACACTGAAGTGTTGGTCTGTTACATTGCCAAGGTACTAAACAGAAAGAAAGTAGTAACCTAGAAAGTAAGCCCAATACCTTAAGGATCACACCATCAAAAGTCACATTCTTCAGTCCATGTGTTGGAGCTTCCACGATAACTGTTGTTCCATTTTTATAAATCTTAACATTGTCTGTGAAAAGATAGTGAATCACAAGGTGATCTACTTAATTTCAAATTAATGGAGAAACTGAGTAGCACAAAATACGCCATAATGCATTTTTCTTCACAATGATCATTTCTCAGCTACAGTTGGATTTTTTTTTTTTTTTGTGAGATAGAAAGGAAAAATAGAAGAAATTACCTCTTTATTTGTAAAAATATTCTACTGCTTTTCCCTATATTTGGAACTGACTTTTCTATCCAGTCTGCTAAGTCTCGAAATGATCATGACATTGGTGGTGCTCCAGCTAAATATCTGAACCAAAGCATCTAACTGTGACTATAACAAGCACTTTTTTCTAAACAATCACCAACCTGGACATACCATGTATATAAGAAAGGGCTTTGTTTACCTGTCAGCTATGCTGGGAGAAAGTAAGAGTGTATATACGATAGGATAGGAAACAAGAAAGTAAGTCAACACAAATCCTAAGAAAGTAAAGTCTCTAGTTTTTCTTTGAATTCATCCCACTTGTGTTTTCTTTACATTGAGATTTTTCTGTGGAATTTATAAAAACATCTTGAAGATATTTAGTTTCCAGGTCAGTCCTGGAAAAGTGGGTACGACCGCTTACCTTTTTCATACTTGGAAACTCCACTGTGTGATAGAACTGGTTCTTCATTGCATGCCACAAGGAGAGATGAATTTGTGGCAGGACAGATTGTGATGTTCCTTCAGAAAAAGAAAAAAGAAGAAACTAGTGGTTAATTTAAAATGTGAAAAGTAAAGATATTTGTGACCAAAGCTAGCAGAGCACCAACTTGAATATCTGAATTTTGAATTAATGAATGAATGAGCTGTTTTCTTTCCAAGGTACAAAATTCACTGGGACATTGTGTTTTGAGATTCAACCTTTAAAGAAAAGATGGTGTGGGGACTTAATGAGCAGGTTGTCAGATAATGGTGGCTGTGAAATTGAAGACAAGAACAACTAAAGCAAAGAGTCTCAGATGAGGATTCCTTCTGGAAATCCTGTCCTTCCCCAAATATCTGATTGCAAACCAGTTTCACCTAGGAGCTAGACATCTCCCATCCCCAGACTAACTCCCTGAAACTTTATATCTAATTCCTGAGTCCTCAGGATAAACCACACTTACGCTGAGGTTGTATTTATGTGAACCTCTCTTGAGAAAGACTGAGGATCAACCTTTCTTGTAGTAATGATGAATTTTGGGTGTTCAGTACAGTCTTGGGCCACTATCAGGCTGCAGCTTTTATTGAAAGAATATGTACGGCTCACGTGATCGAATGTTTTGAAATCCCCCTCACTGACTTCACATGTGGCTGCAAAACAAAACCAGAAAAGAAATGGCAGATGTGACTATGGCATGCGTGCTGTTGCAAAGTATTAAAGGCCACCTCTGTGAGACTGAACTACCCAGCAAACGGGAAAGAAACTTCAACATCTCCTTGGCAGAAGCTTTCAATGCTGCCAGAGTCTGTAAGGACAGGATAGCACTACAGAATAACTACCACATACAGACTATACTAGTATTGATTTTGATTACATCCTAAACACAAAACTCAAGCTAACAGGGACTAAAATGTACCAAATTCTTGAGAAACTAAAAATAGTAACCATGATAAAAAGTAGTTCACATTTCCCACACAAGTGCTAGGCACAAACCAGCTAAGACTCACATAACTCCTTTCTGAAGAAAATAAACAGGGCAGAAAATATATGATCTGTCTTGTACCCATCATCTGATGCCTCTCAATGCAGAGATGGCACCTTCTTAGAAGGGGCAAAAGACAACCTCTAGGACGTGCAGACAGGAGTGATTCCTGAACTCTGGATATTTACATCAGGTTGAAGTCTCTTCATTCACCTGCCAACAAACACGCTTCTAAGTGAAAGAATGAGCTGTTGAGAAAGCAGGGTTAGAGACACTATGCTTCCCTATAAGACCACAGCAAGCAAAGGCAAGGCCCAGTCATGGCAGAGGACGGATCTACAAACATTGCTTATTCATGAGACAAGCATATAAGTAATATTTACATTGATCTTCTTGTGCTATTTGTGAAGCTATTTCAGGAAATAAATTCCAGGCAGTGATATCTCGAGCCTCGTAAGTTGGAGATGGGCCTAAGGGCAGAGTGAATGGCATTCGGAGTGCCTGGTAGTAAAGTGTTACCTGAAAAAGCAGAAATGAGAATACATTAAGATAAATTGAACCATATTGCTCAAGATATGACTGCAAACAAAAAAAGACTCTTATCTTGAAAAAAAAGTCTTTAAGATGCATTTATACAATTGCAGTTGTGTTAGTCTCTCCAGGATGCACCCAAACCTTAAGCTTTTGTGAGGAATCGTTGTCTTCTCTTCTAGTCACACTTCTCGACTTTTTGAGAAATTGTTAAGGACATTGGAAAGTAACCGACATAGATGAAGTTTAAGTGGTAATTAAGTGACTTCTTAAAAAATAAGGTAACAAGTTAAGTAACTGAGTAAGTCGATGGATGTGTCTGGAAAAGCGAACAGCATCCATTACAGGCTGAAAACTGGCATGACGAGTATTGGGGTAAGATCCCTCACTGTAGCTACAAATTACATTTACCAATTAATGCCTAGTGTGCCTACATCTTCATTATCATATATTAAAGATCCTGCAATACTGAAGCACCATGGAAGGTTAAAGACACACTAATTTCTCTGTGTATGAATAGCTAGCTGTTATTAATTTGCCAGAGATCCATAGGGGAAATTTTTCAAAGCAGTGCATAGGGATTTGGTGGACAAGGACCAATTAATCAGTAGGACTCTGCAGATCCAGCCTGTGCAAGCTGCTCTGAGAGCGTAACTAACTGCTCCAGTTTGGTTAAGGCAGAGTTGTATTTGTGGCTGTCATAACTTGCTTGGACCTGTCTCATCATGGATACTGCAGATGTAGGACTTGAGTGCCAACACAGATAGATGCTGTGCATGGTTGCAACAGAGTGCAAGGTGTTCTCAAGGCCTCCATTATCTGCTCTGAGGCCCCTATACATCCCACAGAACTAGTCACACTGGGTAAAATGAATAAAGGTGTGAGTGCAGAGCAGTCATACTTGAGACAATTTGGGCCTAACTGCTGTTCTCAGCATGGAAATAAGGTATTTGACTACAGAGTCTGATTTTCAACGTATTGCTACATTGCACCAAAGCAGTACAAAATCAAGAGTACTCTTGTATGTATTTCAAGACCCATGTAATGTAGTCGGGTATATAGCAGCTTCTCTAAAAGGGAATGTTTTGCTTCTTTTTCTTTACATTAAGTATCAAAATGTTATCAGTTGAAAATCCATTCAAGGCAAGGAAAAGGAAAATAAAAATTGACACGTACCCCAGGAGCTTTAATTACTGTATCAATTGTTCGTGCAGATGTTGCAGCTGCCCTTACTATAAATTCATGAGATGGATTTCTCTGATGTGCTTCTGAGAAGCCCAACACAAGTGCTGCACCAGGAACGTATTGCATGAATCTAGAGATAAACAAGATGTGACAAACTCAGGTACATGAGCAAAAGCAGACATGGGAGGATGAGGACTACTGGCAGTTCTGAAAAATCAGGGAAACAATGGAAGAATTGAAAAGTCAAAGAAATAATACTTTGGGTCAAATTAAATGGTTGATTTTATCCAGAGGAAACACATTGGTTTTATTTTGCTTATTTTAACTGGGTAATTTTTGAGACTGAATAGAAGAACATTTCAAAACAAAAAGTCATTTTGAACTGAAATATCAAATCATTTAATATGGAAAATGAAATTAAGCATGTCAAGTTTTTAAATATTTGGGGCGTTTCTTTTAATATGAAACATGCGGAGTAAGTAGAACACATTCACAAAATACTTTTGTGCCATTGAACTTATGTTCATCCCCAAAAAACCCCAAACATGTTTGGGTTGAAAAATTTTGTCCAATTCTTTCAGTGTTTTTATAAAGCCAACTAGTGTAAGAAAGGCAAAGTAACAACTTAGGAAAGAGCGAATTACATACGCCGTGCTTGTCTTTTTTATCCAGTATGGAAGGCTTCCCCATTGCACCTTCAGCTGCACAGCTGGCTTCCTTGCCAGTTGGCCTGTGGTAGCTACGGCTGCTATCCTGTAGTCCCGGCACTCCTTGCCCCATCTCAGTCTGGCCTTTACAAACAGGGAAACAGTCACCCAAATTTCAGAAGAGAATCACAGAACCACCCTTGACCATTTCAAAATGCAAGTTTTTCTTCTTTCCCCAAACTTCACATTGATCCTTAATGTTTCCAAGTCTTTCTTTTGCTCTAAATAGGCTCACAGCGAAATTTTGATTACATCCTGAAAAATCTGAGGCACAGTAGAAAAAAAGTTTGCTAGGCTGTGCAGAACTACATGTACATGCTCTGGGCTCAAAGCAGCCCCTGAAACATCAGGTTTGTCTTAATTTCCTGAGATTTCCTTAGACTTGGTAACTTCATAATCAATATGTATTTTTTTCTGGAAGAATACTGCACTGTAAGTTCTATTAGCCTTCCCCAATACCTCTTGATTTGAACCCCACCCCACTTTTTTCAATACTGAAATACCATGCTGAATTTGTCAATTGCAGCTGCGAAAAGCAGAGGTTTGTAAATTGTTACGCAAAGACTTCTTGCATCAAAAGGCACATGGGAAGCACAGCACAGGGAGACGTGAAAAAGGAAAAAGAAAGACCTGTTCCTTCATTTATGATGCTCTCTCAGGCATGAACTCATTACCCAACTTTACTTTTTCCATCTTTTCATATAAATCCTAAGAAATACAACATTTCAAATGCACTTGAGTTACGAGTCTTCTGAAATGAATTATATAGAGAAAACAGCCAGATTCCCAGACAAGCAAACTCATAGTAGAGGAAATGATAAATAGGTAGTAACGAAGCAGTCAATTTTTCAAACACTTTTTATACTTCTACTGGTCATATTTTGACGTTTCTTGAAAGTCAATATCTTTTTTTGCCAGATTTTGAAGCGGCTGACTTTTTTTATTTTTTATTTTTTATTCAAAAGAATGGTGAAAGACAGGAACATTTTCTGAAATTTCACAAACTTTGTGAAACATTTCAAAATATCTATGTTTTTCCTGTTTGGTTCTCCTAATCGGCAGGTGCTCTGTGCTTATTTAAAAAACTCTGGGCTTTTTAGATGTCTCTCTGGACGAAGCTGCCTGTGTGCTTACCTGTGCTTTCAGAGGCAGTATTACAGCATCAGCACACGCTTTCCAATTGGTTTCGGCCAGCTGAACCACAACTAGTTGCACTTCCACTTTGGCAGCATCAGAACGAACATATGTTGTAGCTTGATAACCTTGATTTCTGCTGTCACTCCTTACTGCCTGTGCCACAATCGTAATGCCAGGTGGAATTACGTCTCCCAGGAAGTTGCGCTGAAAAACAACCCCCAACCATCTGTGCTTAAGTATTTCTGTGTGTTCACTGTAGAGCCTACAGTCCAGTTTATGTGTGCTGATAGCAGGAAGCAGCCCTCGTCCTTCATCAGTTTAGTTTGTGGTACGTATTTCTATACCCCCAATATTCAAGAATAAATTTGGTCGGAATCTTGATTATTTCATTACCACCAGGAATTTTCAAAGATGTGATTGTTTTGATGCGGATCCAAGCCTCTTTCAAACTATCTTTATGCAGTTAGTAAGATTTTGTGCATTATTTTAATATTTCAAATAGCTGCCTACAATATGTACTAGACATCTTCCTAGCCGTATACACATTCACAACATATTTTACTATGCTACAGCTCCTTCAAGCCAATTATTTTGAAATCCTTCTTAGTAGCAGAGTTCCCATAGACATTGTCTGCATTTGCAGAGCTATTTGTTCTATTATTATGTAGATACCTTTACTTAGTACAATTATAGAATACTAAGTGAGTAATAAAGATAAAGATGATCTGTGCTTAATGGGACTTTACATCTACCAACCAGTAATGACCATGGAGAGTCTGATTTTAGTTATACTCTGCATGCACTCATGACCTCAGGTCTACATCTAAAAATAATTAGGTGGACTTAAGTTAAAAAAAAATCTTTAAATAAAACTTATTTATTTCCTCGCCATTTTTACCTTAATGCAACTTATTTTGCATTTTGGGCTTTCATAGGAAAAAGAAAATTCTTTCCCCTTTAACTTACAACCCCATTCCCTTCAATTTTTATAATTTCCAAATCCAGGCTTTCACATACTTCAAACACTTTTAGAAAGGAAAATCCATCCAAGAAACCAGCAAACAAAACCCTAAAGCCAAGGGAATTTGGAAAAAATGTTTTCATGGGGGGAAAATATCTCAACGGACTTTGACTTCCCATTTACAAACTTGACTTGCAGCGTACTTCCTGAGCCTAACCCCCTCAGCTGGTTAGTGCCACCACATCTACAGTTCCTGCTCAGCAGCCAGCAAAGCCCGGCTGCTCATTTGTACCACACAGAGAGTAGTATCTCGCGCATCAGGCTGGAACCACGGCTGTGGTGAATGCTGACTCTGCTCACGTGGCTCCTCCTTGAGCTGTGGCCAGCGTTTGTTCCGTGGTGGTGGCTGCTGCTGCTGCTGCTGCTGCTGCTGCTGCTGCTACTGCTGCTGCTTGGGTGACTGCTCCTGCTCCTGCTTCTGCTGCCACTGCTGCTGCTGTTGCTGTGGCTGCTTCCCGATTCAGAGGAAGATGACAATGAGCTGCTTGATATCTTCCGATCTGGATGCTATGAAACAAAAATAGGTTAAAAATCTATGGCATGGCCTCTAGTTTTACAATGTAGACATCAAAATCAGAGCTATCAGCCTCCCTTTAGAGGTAACAGACAGACTTAGACATATCTAGAGTGTTATTTTTATTATCATAATGCAGACATGAAATATGTTGGGTAGGAATGTGCCTCGGATCCACCTGGACCTCTTTGCAGATAGGAAGGCTGTGTAGACAGTGATTGCAAATGGCAACATCACACTGTCCAGGTCTAATGTTAGGGAAAATAAAAACTGACGCTTAATAAGTGGTCAAACGTATCCATTTTTTTAGAAATAATAAAGAGATTACAATTTAAGTAAAAACACTGTAAATCATCTTTCTCTTTCATAAGCAGGATACATAATAACTTTACAGGTAACACCAGCAAAAGCTACTACATCATCGTCCTTCTAATATATACTAAAAATACCTCTGTGCCATAATGCATACTGAAACTGGTTTCTGATACAATCCACACACATGATGATTTTACCATGATTTCTTAAAAACTGTGGACACAGCTATTCCTATTGGAAGACCCTGCTGGTTTATAATTCCCTCATGGTCTGTGCTAACTTAGCTTTGGCTGCATTGTACAGCATCTAGCCTAAAGGTGTCTTGACCAAAATCTGAGGATTGCAAGTGCTGCAACAACAGAAGGTTGTAGTGTAATAGTCGGTATTTTAGTAATAAAGTAATAAATGAAGTAAGAAATATGCGTATTTTGGTCATCATCAATGTTGATATTGGACAGTATGGAATGCTCAAGTGAAATGAACCAAACAAAGCCCTTCAGTAATATGCTTGATCATATCAACTGTAGCCACCATGGGAATGTGCGCTTGAATTAGGGACCTACCCAATGGACGTGAGCAGACCTGAAACGGAGCCGGTATACTTTTGGAAGGTGATATTCCTGCAAAATTCCAAAAGAAGTCATTACCTACAGCTCAGTAAGGATCACCTCCAAGCAGAAGTCAAAGCATTAGAAAAATTTACCCATTCTGTAGAAGCATCATAGCTACTGTGACTGTTAAATTGGGACTTGACATGTTTCGGCTCAGCTTGTCTGTCATATTTGCTGTGGCGACGAGAAACACCAACGCTTTCACTGCTGCTGCTGGTGCCACTGCTGGAGCTTCTGCTGCTACTGCTGCTACTCTGTGTTTTATGCTTCTGCGCACGGACACTTCTCTCTCCTTCAGCAGCGCTGGCACGTGGAAATGATGTGGTCTTGGACTGCTTCTTAGCCTTATGCTTTATACCAGATGCTTTGCTAATGCTGCTGCTGCTGTTGCTGCTACCTGTGCTGCTACTGCTGCTGCCTTTGCTGCTGCTACTACTGCTTCTGCTGCTGCTGCCACCCTTGCTGCTGCTACTCCTGCTTTTGCTGCTTCTACTGCTACTACTACTGCTGCCCTTGCTGCTGCTACTGCTGCTGCTACTACTGCTACTGCTTTTGCTACTGCTACTACTGCTTTTGCTACTACTGCTACTACTACTGCTTTTGCTGCTACTACTGCTGCTTTTGCTGCTACTACTGCTGCTTTTGCTGCTACTACTACCACTACTACTGCTGCTACTGCTACTGCTTTTGCTGCTACTGCTACTGCTACCACTACTGCTGCTGCTGCTACTGCTACTGCTACCACTACTGCTGCTGCTGCTACCGCTGCTGTCCCCAAAGGGGTAGAATTTCTTTCCTTTGGCTTTGGAGCGTCTTGTTTTCAGATTTATCTGGGTGCCTCGCTGTGATGCTCTGTTGTCAGAGTCACTGCTGGAGGGGCTGCTCCTTGTACTCTCGGCACTTCCACTGGTGCTGCTGGCACTGGACGATGAGCTTCTGGATTTTCTTGTCCCCTAGTCAATGGTACCATTGGAAAAACAAAATTATTTTTCTGTGTTCCTGCAGAAGGCTGTAAGTAAAATCAGACACAGAGAGCTATGAATCTCTCTGCTGCCTTAGAAGACAAAATGTACGCCTGATAGCATTCTTGCAATACATCACAATAAGGCAAATTCATAATAATGTGTTAAAACCACACATAAGTAGAACAATACCCCAAACCCTTTTGTGATAATGAACATGCATAGAAATTGTTGTTCATATAATTACATGTAACTAATGTTGGTAATGACAGTGCTGTAGCTGTGACTATCTCAGGGCAAGTGGTGTAGGTAGGTGTCATACCTTTTTGCTACAGTTGCAGTAGCTGGAAAGAGCAGACTACCTTTTGGGCACACAACAGCTATTTTGTGTCTTACGAGATTTCCAGAAAAACCTACAAAACCAACCTGCTCTTTCTAATGTCCTTCACCTGTAGAAGGGATGAATGCAAACAAAAGACCTGCAGAAAGACTTGTGTACCCAAAAGCCTGTCTTTATTTTCCAATTTTTGTATACTGTCTAAACAAAGGAGGCTACTTAGTAAAAGAACTATAAATAACTAAGCTTTGTGTAATGTCTCCCACAAACCTAGAAGTGGATTTTTACAGCAGTACCTGGTAATCAGTATCATCAAGGATTTTCTTCACTCTTTTAATTGCTGCTTTGGTGGAAGATACTTCTGCCTCTGGATCTTCAAATGTTACTAAACGTACCATTTTTGTAGGAGCTTGGTCTCCTGCTTGAATTGTGACTTGTATTTTTTCAATAGGTGCCTCTGTGTAAACTGAAATTGCATGACAATTAGTATTACTGTTAGTATTAGCAACTGAATAATAGAATAAGCCAATTTTTGCTATAATTGATTTATCCATTCTTCCCCAAATAAAAATGTAAATGCTCATTGATTATTTTTGGTATTGAGCAACTTTGCTAAAAAATTTCTGTAATAGCTAAAGCACATACTGGCAATAACCAAATTTTAAAATATTAGCATGATACTAGATTCTTTTCAAGTCGATAAACAGAATGATCAGCAGATTTAAGTCAAGTGAATTGGATTGCCTAACTAGATAACACTATGGGACAGCGAATTAGGCATCAGAGAAGAACTGAGGCTCAGCTCTTGAATTGTAAAGAATTGCCCAATGGTTAGGCCATTAGTTTGATACTTAGGAGACCTAGATTCAGTGGCCTGCTGTGCTTTTACTTCCTATGACCATGGATTAAGACATTGAGGACTAGATCCTGGCAGGGTTAATCCATAATTCTCTTTAAGAGCCTGGGTTTTTAGAGTGTAGCTACAGGACACTGCATCAGATCTGTTGCCCATGTCCAATTGCTCTGTGCTTGCATCCCAAATCCAGTGATTCAGGATGCATCAGACACGCTCTGCAGGCACAGATCAGCTCTGCTTGATGCTGGCCATGCTGAGCGGCATTGCTGGGAGAGCTGGGAAACTGTTGCTCAGACGAGCCGGGGCGAAATGGATTCCTGCTACAAGCATAGTCTGTTGCCAATACTGGCAGGGCTGGTAGGTCTAATGGTAGTTTTAGTGGTACTTAAGATACAAAAGATATATATGTACCTATACAAATATATATGTGTATATACACACACATCTACCCACCCACCCATTACTTTCTTTTTTGTTCACAGTTGTAGTTACCTGGCTTGAAGCTCATTCTAAGGGCGTGCTCTCCAACTAGGTAATAAAGAGGCACATTTTTGATAAATGCTGCATGTACGCTTTTCCTCTCAATGCACACTTCAAACCCAAATGTACTTGCATTGGAGCACATGGACTGAACAAATGGCTCTTTTCGGGAAGAAGAGTGTCCAAAGGAAAAGGAATTTCCCGATGAAACATCTTTTGCAGACTGTCTGTCCTATTAGATAATACACATGTCAAGTTAAAGTGGACAACAGTAAGAGGAATACTTGCATGTTATGAGTCCTGTTTCGGTAATAGCTACATGTATTCTGCAGGAGGAATTCACCAGTTTATTTGAGATAACAGGGCTGTGACATAGGACAACTTGGTTTTCAATTGGACAAAATTATCAACTGAATGGCTTGATTAGACTATCTAGTGTAAAAAGACCTTCAGGCTATAAGAATGGAAAATGATATCACAAATTAGTTCTAAATATTTAATTTTGTTTTGCTGGAGTATTCGACAGGGTTAACAGGTTCTTGATAAATCTGAGTGTGCTCTAGACTACTGGAGTTCTTTCCTTTGATTTACGATTGGGTCAAACAACAGAACCTCCCTCTAAGTCCATGAAAATTCTGTCTCAGTTAAGGTCTGACATGAATGTGAGACTACATCAACTACATGGTCAAAGCATATCAGATGTTAGAAATTTCCACTCAAAACTATGTAATTCACATGTGCTAAGCAATGCTTGCAGAAGAACAAATTAAAATTAATTAAAATTAGAATCAAATCTATGAAATGAAAACTATGATTTCTTGAAGCAATGAAGCAAATAGTTAAAGACACATAATCATAAGCTTTCCTTTCACATGTAATACAGGTTTGCAGTTAATTTTCTACCCAGTTTATCATGTCTCACAAGATTCCAAACTTGTATGAACCCCACTGAAAAACTAGAATTTTAATGCTAGTATTTTATTTCCAAAGGAAATTCCAATGATACTGGGAAATGCTCCAGTTAGTGCCATTTTTCAGTTGCTGTTCATTTAAGAATGACTGCGGAGTGCTGAGTTTTCAGGAAGGGCAGCACAGAGGCACAAAGCAGAAGAACTTTGCTTGTTCCAGGATATTGGAAACTGCTGTCACTGATAGTACGTTTGCCTATTGACTTCTCCATAGGAAAGTGCTGTACTCATCCTCTGTTCCTCTCTTATTTTATCTGAAAACCCTTCCGAGTTGCAGGACAACAATGAAACCAGAACAGGACAGTGTATTCCTCACCTCTGTCAGTCTTTCACTGAATGAATTGTCATGGTGATACCTTCACAACGCTGCCCATCATAGAAAGCCTGTACTGGCTTTTATGGAAAACTGTAGCTCAGGAAGTCATTTGACTTGACACACAAACTGCCATCCATCCTTGAATCAGGATGCTTATAAGCATTAAATTTGGCTCTACAAGTTGAGCAGTGGAGCGTCTTGTGGAACATTTGTGGCTGCCCCAGGAATGTGATGCTTGCATAATGGTTGCAAAGTATTTTAAATATTGTGGGCCTATCCTGTAGATGGCAGTGTAAAATTAATTACCAAAGAAAATGCTTTTGCTTTTGAAAAAGTGTTGTGAGTCCCATGTATTACACTCCAGATTTTGAAATAATGTTACTATAGGACTATTTGTGTTATTAGATTGAACCTGTCTTATTTTGAGCAGCATTGGTCAGAGATGAATTGTACATTTTCCAATGGAGAAAAGAAATGGTGTCCCACTGATTAAAAGCCCAAAAAAGAATAGTCAGACGCTACATCATTTACCCTGATGTTATCAGTCTCGCCTGATGCAGAATCTGAATCAAAGGACATCTTCATTATGTCAGGCACTGCTTCAGGTAGAAGAACTGGAGTCATCTTACTAGCAGCCAAATCCCCAATATTTCGAGTAACAGCAAATGTCTTAGACCTGCAGAATAAACATTAGAGGAAGCCTGTATCGATAAAGCACTGCTGAGGAAAAGACCTGAATAATGCCTTGTAGCACGTACTCAACAACATGTATCATACCTTGCAAATTGCTTTATAGGTATTTACAGCATCTTTCTTGTTAGTTGTATTTTCAAGGACTGCTAAGAGTGAATAAAGACATGGACTAATCTCAGGGGCAGATAGCTCAGTTAGGCTTTTAGAATGACATGTACAGGTTAAAAGCATTGCAGTTGATGGGATCTCCATATGCCTAACCCCTTGAAGAACAGTCCACTTGCTTAGAAGCCTGGCCGTGGATTACATTATTAAATTTTTGAGCCTCCTATTTTGATCTTCTGGACTTTTAAATTTTTAAACTCTGTGTGTAAAAATGTGTGTTTTAAAATCTGTGTTTAAACATCTTCTGTGTGTTCACTGCTAAACTTAGTTCGCATTTCCTTTGACATATTTGGGAAAATACTGTCATAACTTCAAAAAACAACCTGGGGACTGGTGGCTACTGAATGCTGTTTCCTGTGCAACTTTTTTTAAAGCATACTTAAAGAAAGGAGCCTGAAATCATCAAAGTAAGTGTCTCCAGCTTGATCTAAACTCACTGGTACTCATGGCTTGGCCATGGCTTGGAAAGACATCACAGAGATGAGTAGGAAGGTTAAGAGCCTATTTACGTAAATGTGTTCAGTACATTGTTTCCAGTGTTGTGGACTCTAAGAGTATTAGTCAGGGTCCAGGATGAGTGATATAAGGTCCAGCATGAGACTGAGACTCTCACGGCTAAATATCCTGACCCCCTGGCTCCATACCCCACGTTCTTCATGGAAGTTGTTACAGTGCTGTGATAAATATGAGTTTTGTTTTGGGTCAGAGAAACGTCTTGAATACTGAACACTTTTGAGACATGAAAACCTATTTCCCTCAGCTATTAACATTGTGCTAACTCTACCTTATTAGCCATTTATCAGTGCTAACATCCAGCTCAAAGTTTCCCACGTGCTGTTTCTCAAGTATGAAGTTGATCTGCTTGCCCCGGGGCTTTTGTGACCTGCCAATGGAGGTGGCCTTTGTGACAGTGAATGGAAAGATGGTCTGCAAAATGGTCTCTATTTTAATATGGTCCACACTGTACTAGCCTGAGCAATTCCAATCATCTAACCTATTTGAAAGATGAATTTGTATTCATTTGATAGCCCTCTCTTCGTCTTGAAGGCTCCTACTGTGCTGTGTGCACTGTAAAGCACACAATTGCACTTCATGTGGAACACCTCAAAAAAATGTGTGTCACCTGTGGGCTTTGTTTTCTTTTCCATCTCTCTCTTTTTTTAGATAAGGACATGACAGCAACGCGCCACGCTGGGTGATAGGAGAACCTTGAAGAATGGAATCTGAAATAAAATATTCTCCCTAACAAGCTGAGAGGATAAAAGAAAATACAAATCAACTTGCATTTCAGATGTCTCATCTGGGTAAAGGGACAAAAAGGGAAATGACTTATTTTAATCCCATTCAATAATTCAAATGACCACTGAACTGCAGGCTGGGTCTCCAAGCAGAAAGTCCTGGGGTTTCTTTTCCAATTTTTTTTAGTATTTTTTATGCCAATAGTCTACTCCTGCCACCTAATGAAAGTGGAGGATCGATTCCTCCCTGTTGAGCACAGAGAGCCGACAAATGTAGCTGCATCACAGGTGACACATGTCAATGTCTGCAGAATCACACGGCACAGTAAAAATAGGCTACAAGAGCCAGCTCTGGTGCTTTAACAAGAAAAACAGTCACAAAGAAGGCCTAAAGCTATGGTATGAAAGAATCTGTTCTCTCTGATCCCACACAAGGGAGAAAAAATAAAAGGGAGATTTTCCAATATGTATTAGTGTGTTTTTTGGATGAGAGAAGAAGCTGTGCTATAGTATAAGCCAAATTCACTGCAGGGGTAAGGGACAAGCAATTCAGCTGTGTTAGGCCCACTGATGTTTCAGTGAGCGTGGCCTTACATACATCCCTAACATGGGGACAGAAGAACTCAAGGTCTGTTTAAAACAAAGAAAATCAACAAAAAACTATTTTCCCCGGTTTTAAGGCACAGCATGACATTGTATCTAAATAAATGAGAAGCAAGAGACAATCCTCCAACCAGATCTTTAGCTCTTTTTCCACTGTGGTGAAACAAAAATGTCTGCCTTTCCTGTGCATCGTCCTTCTGACCTTGGTGCAAAGGTGGTGTAAAAACAGAGACTTGGAGCGCCAGTCACTCCCCTTCTCTGCCCCCCACACACCGCACTGCCTTGCGAGCTCACAGCGCACGCTGGCTCTTCTGCGTTTTCCACTGCACGTGTGGTATACACACTGTATGCAACATGTGTTGTATACAGTGCTGTAATTTCATAATTCATCTTATAAATCAGATGTCCATGTGAAGCAATTTCTGCTTATCCTACAGTTAAAACAAGCAAAAAAGCCCTTTGATAGGAGCTCTATTCAAGAGTATGTATATACTTCAGTAGCCTGTCATTATGGATATGTGATGTATTTGCAGAGTGCATTCTCTGGCAGCTCTCTCTATTTATACTTTAATCACAGGGCTCTAATTTTTCCCTGAAATTTATTTGATTTTTACTTCTTCCTGTAAATCTTGTTTAAAAGTATGTTTAAGTAGCCATCTGTAGTATAGCAAATAATTATGTTAAAAGAGCCTTAAAAATAACTATTATTTTTAATTAAATTTAACTTTCATAGGATTGAATTGAAACACATGCTATATATTCTCTCCATGGTACGATTAATTATTTTGCTCTCATTTTTGCTATAAAGAAAGTCGAGCCCATAATGTGCTGATTTGTGTCGGCAATGCAATCTCTCTATCACCAAAGTTTTCATTATTTTTTTTCTTTAGAGTCTGTGATTGCTCACCTGAGTTTCTCTTTGGCTCCTGAAAATTTATATAAATCCCACAGCTGTGACAGGTTATAACCTGTACGGTGTGTAGGATATAACTGAACTTAATACTATTGAAGACACTTTGCTTCCTGCATCTGGGTGTGAGAGATGAAGGGGAAAATAATATCACATCCTGACTAGCTTTAACAACATGGTACTATAGAAAGTAACCCACTGACCATCAAGACAAAGTGCCCAATACTAAAATATTTTGAACAGAGCTCACAAACAAATGAAAGAGCAATAGATTTCTAGAACCATTTCTTTAAATGAGGAATTTAAAGCCATCAAGGGAAGGTGTCAGAATATCTCTAAAATGTTGAATTCAATAGGTTCTTTATTCTTTGGTGGATCTATGCAAAAGGAAGAGAAAGCCTATGTTAAACTAAATTTTTTGACTCATTCTATGTGGAATATATATGTATCCTTTCTCTCTCTATCATGCCTGCTTGTTTCTCTTCATCCCTTTAAGATTTTATTTTGCTTGGTCTTTGACCTCCCTCAGTGATGTGGTTCAATGTTACATTCTCTAGTTATTGCTTTGCCTTCACTTGTACTCATTGCTGTTTCATTGCTCTATGTGGTTTCCACTGACCATTTGTTTTGTAACAGTGAACAGGAATGCTTTTTGGAGAAAAATTGATGGTGCTAAAAGTTAGCTAGTGAGTATTAGCTTTCTCATATACTTGGCATTATAGAGCTGTTTCCGACTGACTACTTCACTTTATAAACGATAATGCTGCAGGGTCTAGAGCAGGGCTTGGGCTGGAACTCATGGACCTCTCCACTGTAATCCCCTGCCTCCGATACTGACTTGCTTTATGCTTTCTGGCAAGGCATTTAACCCTTTTTGTGTCTGATTTGATTTCCCCTTAAGTGAAAGGAGGAAAATATTTTGTATTTTGCTTTGTAGGGAGGATCTTTCTGTTAACATTTGTAGCTCTGCTCGAGGCTCTAAAGTCCATATCAGTGTCCAATATTCTCATTTCAGTTCAGCATCCTTATTGAGTTCATTAATAGCCGCCTCACGCTCTCCAACCAGGAAAGTTAGCGAGAGCAGGTGCCTGCTGTCCCTGATGACCTTGGGAGCAGAGTGTCCTGGTCTTCACAAGAAACCGAACAAAACTTTTGAGCTGTACTGCCCCAGCAGCTTACACCCAGCTAACCGATGCTCTGTGAACTGCTGAAACCCTCCCTCCTCTGCACGGAGAAACTGATTACAATCACATTTGATGGAGTGGAGGAATCATCTTAGGGAGAAGGATGTGATGTCAAATGCCTACTAGGATGGTCTGTGACCATTGAAGGGCAAGGGAGAATAATGATTAGCCTAACTGATGGCTAAACTGAGGAGACCTGCAGAGCTTCTCTGGGCCAGCAGCCATGAATGCTAATTGCAGCTGGATCAAGCAACTGAGCTCTTTTGTTACGGCTGTATTCCTAGAGCAGAAACTTGTTAACATTTCTGCGGATTGTATAACAGCTGATTTGTGTCGTCAGTGATGCTTTTTCCTTTGTGATGAATTTTCGGCTTGTCTTTCTCAGTATTTTTTCGTGTGTGTGTGTGAAGGTTTTCTAAGCTTTGGTCTACTGCTTTGATTCCTTGGACGTACTCTTTCTGCTTCCTCCCTCTCTTTGTGCTTGTATTTCCATCTGTTTTCATTTGTTTGGCATCTGGCTACAACAGTTTTCCAGAGTGTATTGTAATTGCATGCACTGATAATAAATCAAGTAGTCCTAACAGGCAAGAAAACCAAATGCAGCCACAGGGAAACAGGGTAAAAACACAAGAAACACCAAATCCTCTACACTTCAAGGCATCAAATGCAAATATATATGGGTTATCTGTTATAACCGATAGGATTCAGCTGGCTTATATCTTACCTAGTCTTTCCAGTCCAAATATATGTATTGGGATAGAAATTTTATGCCATTTGTGTTTCAGATAGCTTATGGGTCTCAACAACTGATCCTAAAGAGGATTTTCAGGTGAAGACCACAGGAAGTAACACATATTTTCAAGCAAAGCTTTGGTACATGCCACTTCATTTAAAATAAATAAACTACAACAACCATTGCCAGTTACCCAAGCTGTCAGTCAGACAAGATCCCTAAGCAAATGTTCTGTTTTATTTGGAAAGACTCTGCATTGCTACTTAGAAAGATAATAAGTGCTATGTCTTACCTTACAGTAATTACGTTAGTCTCATCTTTACATGCTGGAATTTCAATTTTGATATTTTTTTCCTTCATATGGACAGTGGCAACAACATTCACAGGTATATGAGCATTCATTTTGGTGTGTCCTTCCAGCCCTGCCTGGATCATGTGTGTGTTGATCCCCATTACAAAGGTCATCTCCTTAGCCATGCTGAAAACGTAGAATGAGGGTAAAATTATGTTTAGACAGCAAACAGCTGTTGAATTTTTATGGCCTCTGCCACTTGGAAATATAATTCTTTATTTTATCCTAAATATTTACCTTAGACTCATTTTGGACCGCAGCCTAATGTTGGCATTTAGTAACTCAGTCAGTCTGAAATCAGACTTTGGAGAAGGTGTAATCTGTGCTTGAACTATTACAAAGAAAGCAAAAAAAGTGTTAAAAATCCCCCCCAATCCCGACAAGCACGTTTGTATTGCTCAAGTCTTGAAATACGTTACCATTTCCTGCCACTTTTGTGACAGAAGAGTAATAGAAGCTGGTCTCTGTCGGGAACCCAGTGCAGGTGGGCACGATACGACGGATCTCAGAGGACAGTAAAGCCTTGGTCCACTGCCTCCCTACACCACTTTGAAGGCTACTGATTATTCTCCTTATCGAAGGGATTTTTTCATCAGGTCCATACCATGCCTGCAATTACAGAGTTCAACTTGTCTAAATAAGCAGAACTTGAATATCATGATCCGTGTCATTAACTGTGCCTCAGGGGAAAGTCTGCCAGCAACGATAATAACTAATCCTGATCAAAGCTTGACCTTATTTGCCTTGATTAATACTAAAGACAAAAACCCTCTTGAATTAAAAAGTTAAAAAAAGGGAGAGAATGTGTGAAAGAAAGAGTATTTTATAGCTCTTGATGCTTGGGTGGTGGTGTTTTTGAAATGATACCTGCAATGCATTTTGAATGGCGTTTTTATCAAGACCACCAAAGAACAACTCTTGGCCAAACATCTTCAAGTAGCCTGATGCAAAAGGTTTGTCACTGGAGAATGCCTTCCAGTCAGAGAGCTGCATGAGAAGAGGAAGAAAGTCTGATTCTTCATAACATTTGGGGAAGAAACACCTTAGAGATTTTGTTTTCCCCAAGAATTTACTGTTTTCAGAATTTCCTTGAAGTCATAGTCAGTCTCCCAGTTCCCGTCAGGAGAGTAAACTTTAGCAAACATCTCCTGCAGTCCTTCAACCATTATTCCCACCTGTGGAAAGAAGTAAAGTGTAAATGCCAGTTAGATGATGGTTGTAAGATGGGATGAGAGGACAAACTGTGGGTAGACCCAGTTACCTCCAAGGGATCAGCCACTCTTCCAAGAAAATGTGTCCGCAGCTGGGACATTGCCATCGTTGGAATTAAGCTGCCTGCATTATTCAATACCAAATATTTAGCTGCCAGTCCACTCATAAGGAACTCTGAAGAGAAATAGGCAGTAAAACACAGCACAGTTAGTTTTTAAAGCCACAGTGTGCAGATTGTATCAATTTACTAATTGCATAATTCAACTGATACAGCATGATATGAGAAAGGCCAGAAAACCCAGCTATAAAACTGATGTTATAAAACAGTCATAAACAGAATATTCTGCATTTTTTAACTATTAATGGGCAAAATTACAAGCCCCCTGCTCATTACGTGGCGGTTATGCTATTTTTCCAATTGCTTCTGCTATATTATTTACATCCGGTCAGATTCTGTAACATCAGCTTATGAAATGCTTTTAGGAGACATCATTTAGGGCAACTTGACAAAGGGGATCAGAAATGAAAACAGATTTGCCATCCTTTACTAACAGTTTAGGGAAAGTGATATAGATGTCCTATAAGGACAGATGGTGAGGTGTAGATTTGTCTCTCAAATGACTTAGAGGCAATTTAATACATCTAGTTCCAAATGCTGTAACTCCTCACATGAAATGCACTAATTGTTAAGTTATTGTTAACTATTGAGTGAACTTCGAGCAAACATGATTTCAGTCTATTTATTTTCTCTACTTTAGATTTATCATCTATAATGTTTTTCGATACAGATCATCAGTGCAGAGCACAGTCATGTATTCTTCCTGATCTTGGCACAAGTCTCTACAGTCCTGTTTTCTGAGTTAAAGTAATCCCAAGGCTTTTCTAAGTTTCTTTAGGTTTCAAGAAGAACAAGGCTGACATGATATGTAGACATCCCTGTCATGCTTCCTTTCTTCCAGCCCTCCTCTCCTCTTCTACACTAGTTGGAGGACAGGGAAGTATTTTAGGAGTCCCTATGTTAAATTTCTGCTATCCTCATGTTAGACATAGGCACCACATACTGATTAAATCCCAGGACCACCAGAAATCAGCTTTGGAAATCCAGTACAGCCAGGATAATTGCAGAGCCCTGGAAGATCCAGACCAATAATGTCAGTACCTGTACAGAAATTATTGATGAATTGTAGGAAATATATTTTCAAGCATTATGAGAGGGAGTGAGTCTTCTACCTCTTTCCGGAAAAGGAGTGCCTAAATTCTCATAAATTATTTAGCCAAAAGTTAAAGAAAAGATTATTGCTTGGTTCACAAATGTGGGGCGTTATGAATGCTCATGCCCATGTTACTTCTCTAGTGCCACTCTCTGTGTTTCAGATAACATCTCACTTGTGAGTCAACACTTTCCCATTCTCTTCCGAATCCGTGCATGCAGACAGGGGTCTGGATGGTCCTTTACCCTTGTTTACTCCTCACGCTAGGTTGTTTTGTATCAGATTGCTGGGACTAATTTTGATTTCTAATTTCTCAGGACAGATTCCAACTTTTCATGTATTTGAGAAACAGCCTGTTGGAAAGGCAATCCACTCAGGCTACTAAATCTGTATGAACTGGCATTTCACTACGTCACCTTCACTGTTTTGCTGTATGAAGCTCCTGTGCTACCCAAAGTGCTAGGCACTATCTACCTACAGCATACATGGTCCAGTAACAGCTCCCACAATCAAAATACAGGTATGTATGCCACCCCATTGATGGCAGAGGAATCGGTGGAGAACCTTCAGCAGACAGCAAGGAGAGATGACTAAAGCTCACATTTTAATGCTGATCCTATAGAAAATAAAAAGCAAAGCGGTGCCACACTGGGACATTACTAATAAACTGACTTGAGACTTGGAAATGTGAAGACTAGTTTTTCTCTGAATGAGCTTAGCCAGAACAGTCCTAGGTGTCATGTGGACTGGACACTAGAATGAGGCATGGTACTTTCGGTGAATTTGTTAAGGCTGGTTCTTTGTGTTCTAACCCAAGAAAACTGTTAGTTAAAAAACCCCATGGTACTTACTGATACTTAATAAGAAGTGTTGCTCATAAATGATTAAATGATTACACAGAATTCATTGACTTGAAGAGAGCAGGGATATTTTCCATATCTCAGGCATTACATAGCGCTAATGCTCTAAGAAAATATTTACGAATGAAAAATCCTACTGACACCGTCAGATGATGCACTGTAGCCACTTCACTGTGAGAGTGTAATGGCACCTGCATACATCTGACTAAATGCCTTGCCCCAAGGAAGAGGGAAAGAAAAATCAGTGATCAAAGAAAGCAGTCTTTGGTACCTATGAACATTAGTACACATATTTAATTATATGAATCTGTGCATATTGAGAGTCAGATTCTGTCGGTCCTCACATTGAGCAGAACCTGGGTCATCCCTTTGATTTCAGTAGCAGTGTGTGTAGAGCATGAAGCACTATCTGTGGTGGCCATGTGTGACAGATTCCAGATTAGAGATAGATTCAGCTGACATTATTGCCTGTCATTAAAAATTCAGCATCTAGCACCACAAATATCTGTGATGCTGAGGGCACATTTTTGTTTTTAGCAAGGAAATAAGTACTGCATTACAGCCGTCACTATGGTAACTCCTCCAGAATGGACTCACTGAAACATATTTCACCTGTGGCTAGTGGTGACAAATCAAATCAGAAAGCTGGAGGGTGGATCCTCCCCCCACACCAGCATGATAGAGGATTGACTTCTTTTAGCTAACTGAGTTATCCAAGTCTAAGATTAACATGTGTGAGAAAAGGATCTTGTTCCTTATTCTTCAGGATGAGAGGTTTAAATATTACATATGCATGGTAGCCAAATTTCTGACACTGGTCTTCACCAAGAAGTAACAGCAATTCACTGATGTGCTGCATTTCCAGGCTACAGCCAGAACAAAGTAATCCATTTCACATAGCCCTCTGCCAGCCACGCTCACGCGTACTGCACCCTTCTTTCTCACTGTGAGAAAATTCAGATAGCTTCACTTTAAAAGCAAAAATAAGAGGAGAAAACGAATACCTAAAACTAGAAACACAGATCTGCATATTACTGGAAAATTTATCTCTCCCTGAATGCATTTTAAATGGTACGAAAGTTCACAGAGTGCGTATTAAGTGACTGTATTTCTTCGGGCACTCTCTGTCTCCACCTGTGAGGCATCAAGCACATGTATTGTATATTACTGTGGTTGTTGTGGTATGTATTATATTTATTTGTATTATAGAGCAGATTAAATGTTCATGTAAAAACCATGAAACAGGGGCAGGGTAACAATAAGATCTACAAAAGTCTTTCAAACCTCTCCCCCTCTCCAAAAAGAAGGCAAAAGTACTTGTATGCTTAGTATTTAGTATAAGTACGCTTAGTACACTGTGGATTTCAGATGTTTCAGAGTCTCTTTTTCTATTGATTACTTTGAAAAGAATCTTTACGTGTACCAGTGAATAACAAAAGTGCTAAAACCATCCAAGTCCTCCTAGAAAAACAGCATGTGTAAGGAGACTGTGTTTGTAGATATAATCTCCCTAGTCTGCCAGCCACATATGCCAAATCACCGAGGCTGTCATGGTCATTTACATAAGGGACTTGCTTAAAAAATCTCTACTGAGAAAAATAACATACATGGAAAATAGAAATAGCTACAATTTGGCCCAGCAAGAGCTATCTTCTAATCTGGTTGTCCCCGCTCTGACTGCTTTTTTATGTGCAATTCCCATTGATGTAACTGGTCAGCCTCCAGATCCCATGCATGGATCTGCCCATTCCAGTAAAGAGTCCTGGTAGGAAGGTGCCACAAAAATCTTTGGACAATAAGCCTGAGTTAGCTGCCCATGGGTGCAATGAATTGTGACATCTGAATGTTTTCAGAGATTGCTGTTTCACTGGGCACTACTGTTGGGGTGAAGAGTATTTAGCATCGCATTTGAATTCAGCAAGAGTTGTAGGTGTTCAGCACTAGCAGAAATTAATCCACTTCAGCTGTAATTTAGGTCCCTTCTGTTTGTTTGGTGCTGAACAATGGTATGAAATTGTTAAGCACCACTGAGACTATGGCATTTGATACAGGAGCATGTGCCTCACTGGCTAATGAAAATGGAGGGTTAGAGCCCCACAAGCCCTCTGGTAATTTCATGCTTGCGGTGTACAGTACAAAACACACAGGGACCTAAACAGTCTCCAAATGGAGAGCCTGAGATTTTTATATTTTTTTTTCACTAAACATAGGAGAATATGGAGGAACAACATGCAGCTAACCAGCTGCCTAGGAGAATTGAGTTCTCGTACTGTATGATTTTTTTCACACATTGACCTGTATATATTTCTCTACACAATCTCCTAATCTTACCTTTAAACATACTGAAGCGTAAAACCTTGCTGAACTGATACCCAGATCTGTCAAATTTGGGACTTAATGCTCTGATAGCCATTCTGCAGGCAGAAGCCCTGAAAAGATTCAATGAGCACATTAACACCTCAATTAGTTTGCAACAAGTTTTTCACCTAGGGAAGGGATCCAGATTTTCCTTACATCACTTGAAGATCTGGAGCTGTGCTTCTACCCAGGGCTCTCAGGTGAGAGTAGATGAAACTTGCCACTTGCATGCTAGGTTCCTTCAGCACAGCATCAGCTAATGTCATCAGTATTGGAAGACCTGGCTTGGTTTCAAGCAAAACCACTGCAGCTAACATTCGGACCCGAGGATGAATTTTGTGATTCAGGAAAATCTCAAGGGTAATAGCCTGGACCTGAAAATGATAGATACATTCAAATTTACAGTATGTTTGAACATTTTGCTAATAACCATTCATCACCGGTGAATAATCTCTTCATCACTAGTGCAGTAAAAATTTGTATTGTTTAATTATTATGGCAACAGTGTTCCTGGTTTCATAGTCTGAGGGCTGGAAGGGGCATTATGGTAATGTAGTCTGACCTCTTACACAATCAAAGCCAAGAAACTTTGCTGGATAACTTCTACGTCAAATATATTATCCCTTTTTGAGCTACAGCAAAACATATCTGTAGCCTAACTACTCCAGGTAAAAGAGATTTCATGGATCGATCACTTACCTGAGAAGTGGTTTCAGTGATCCCTTATCCCTACCCATAAAGGTATGCCTTATTTCTAATCATTTGATCTCCTGGAGCCCTTTCTGCTAGAATAAAAACCATTTTACTACCAGAAATCTCTATGTCACGTAGGCTGTTTAAAACTGAAAGTTTATGGAACAAATGTAATTTCCACAGTACTACTTGTGACCAATGTGTTTGACCCCGGCAATATTCAGTATCAAGACTAATTTTATACTGGAACCTTTCCAGTTTCCATGAGCCGCACTGAAGCCGTTGACCCCAGCTTCAAAATAGGTGTGGATGGTGCAACGCCATTCTGGCAGTCCCTCTGCGCAGTCCTGTCCTGCCTGGGACAGCGCACATCCATGCTCTCTAATGAAAAGTCTGATCCAGAAAACTTCAACAAACTTTGGAAATACCCTGATTGGTTTTATTAATTTGTGTATGTTGATTATCAAATACCGAGGTAAAAGTGGTGACAAGGATGCAGTAGCCTCTTCCTAAATGTAACTGCCTTTTCAAATTAAACAATAAAAAAGACAGACCATGTATTAAATCTGTTTAATGCAAATATGGGTGTGTAGCTATCTGTAAACCAGGCATTAAACTGGTTTTTGAGCAATGAAAAATCTGGCCACAGTCATTAACTTGCTCCAGATTAATTTTCTCCACAGAAAATGCAGGGAAAATGGGTGGTCTGGTCACATGTGGACAGCCAGGCCAAAGGGCAATCAGAGACTCAGCACTGTTGTCAAACACCAAACTGGCTTTTTTCTTCCCCAGCAAGGGCAGGTTCTTCCTACCCTTGCTATTCTCTCCTCCCCCTCTGCTTTTCCCCATCTAGCTTCTGCACTCTAGTAAATTGTTTCTTTATTCTTTTGCTTAAAAGCATACCCCGGCACACTATTGTCTGTGGATCAATATGTGCACTCAAACTGGGAGTCATATGCAAAAAATGAGTATAATGGAAAAACTGATACAGATTAGTAGGAGAATAGTTAATGAAAGCTTTTATTTTACTTTTTATATTAAGAACAGTCCTATATAAAACAAAAAAATTCAATATCAGGAAAAAAATCTTGAAAATGCAAGGTTTCCTTTTGGAAGCAGATTGCTTTAAGGTGAAAATGATTGTAAAGTGATGTCTGTGGTGGATGAGAGTATGCCTGTGTAGCCATTGTATGTGATATCTAATCATTATCTTGTTCAGGGACAACAGTCACATTTATTAAATGTTCTGTTTATGACTTAAACCCACACAATGTCTGTAAATTTGTAATTAGGATGCAAACCTCTAGTATCTATTTACAATAAGATCTCATCTTGAATTACGATTAGATGTGACACTCAGTATTAAATGTCAATTCTCTGAAAACCTTGTTTTGTGGTTCTCTCACATACCAAAGTTGAAGTAGCACTAAACACATTTTGGTCAATAATTTAGCTTTCTGTCTAATGTCCTTGGAAAATAATTGAAATACTGATTTGTCTTCAACAACAGGGTAACGAATGTATTCTTTTAATGGGATTTTTGTGGCAGTCTGAAATACTAGAGGTTAATGTCAAAAGGAATAAGACAAGCCAACTAAGGAATGGTTAAGTATTTAAAAAAAACCCATATTACAGCTCTATTTGAAAAAAAAGATGTGCTTTCACCCATCATTGATTAGCAGCCTTGTCTTGGTTTATCATAAGTGCCAAGAAAGCAGCTTTGTTTCCTTACCATTTTGGGGTCTTTCATGCCTATGTTTTTCAGGGCCATTACAGCAGTCGCGTGGACCTTGAGTGGCAGATCTGAGGCACTGGCTGCATATCCTGGCAAAAATTTCTTGATGTGCTTGATGCTGGCTGGATGTCCTACATTCCCAAGGGCTTTCAAAGCCAGGAAAATTTCTTCTGTGTTAGACTTACTCAATGCCTCTCCTGCAAAGCCATGAAGTAGCTGAAAAAAGAAAACAAATCTTCTGTTGAGTTCAATTCCAGCTCTTATCTCTATCCCATCCCCCAGCCTATTCTGAGGTTTGACTTTGATAATTTCAGTTTGTTCAATTCACTTATTTTAAATATTTTCAAACTCTTTTTGTCCTCATGAATAGGACATTTTATTCATAGAACAAGCATAGCCAAGAAAGCTGCAATGAACAGCTTCTTCATCACTATGCCTTAAAGTTATCGTGAGATTTTTAAAGGAAAAAGTAATGGCTAGGAGCTAGTTCCCACTGCCTTTCAGGGTGCGTTGGGAACCCTGCAATAATGCTGTCTGAATATCTCTGTCTAATGGTTGAGGACAGGTGCCAAAATGCAGATACAGTTAAATTCTTCAGACTCTTAAATAAGATTGCTGAAGATATGGCTAGTGGTGGTGCCCTTAACTTCAGCTGACAGCCACGTTTTATTGTGCATTGATAGCTGGCACTGCGATCATCAGGTCATTGTACAGCCTTCGTTGCAAGCAACTGGATCACACTTACATTTATGTGGCAAAATTAGAAATAGTTGTCTGAAGGCTGAATATGAGAAAAGAACTAAATCCTAATAGAAAGTTGTTTTCAATGCTAAAAAATGGCTCTAAAAAAGAAACCCTGAGATGTTATAGAATAATTGCAATACAGTTCCCATGCTTTAAAATATCACATTTGAGATCCATTGATGGTGCAGAAACAGTCCATTTGATATTACTAATCGAATGAATGGACATTTGAAATGCATTGAATAAGCCTATACAATCATTTGCTTTGGGAAAGAATTTCCATTCCCTGGCACTGGGCTTAGATTTAATTAGCTCAAGGGCATTGGTGGCAGTCGTAACACAGGAGATGCATGCAGGAATGTCGGCCATGCCTGTGTACTACAGGAAAAAAATCATGGCAGGTACACAATGTATTTGGAACACCCTGCTCTTACTGGGGATGGTGGACTGACCAGTGTCAAACACTGAAAACACCTGTTTCTCTTTCCCTCTCTATCACTGGCTGGGTGGCTGACCTCTGTAAACCATGACATGCATCTCTACGATGGGGAAATGCTATTTACTGCCTATTTAAATTGTTTTCAGGCCCGCTGATTAAAAGCAGTGCAGAACAGGGAGGCTATTACTATTATTAAAAACTTAACAGTCTATGTGGATGACTGGGCTCTGCTTCTGGCTGAGAAATGGCTGGGCTACATGACTGGGCAGAAACCTGGGCTTTTGTGTCACTTAGTTTATTTATAAGTATATCTAAGTACCTATATTCAAAGTGTTTCAGAGCAGTGCCATGGGACTTCATTAATAATTGGCAATAAAGCACTCAGAGATACTCAGATAGAAAGTGCTATGAATTATGTGCTTCTTCCTCTCACTCTCTTTCATGTGTTAATCTAAAGACAAAAATGCTGTATTTAACCAACTGGGGTTCCTTTCCCCAAAGGAAACACTGCAGTGAAGTGAAATACAGGTTTCTGAATAATGAAGAAAGAACTCAAGGCTTAATTTTTTTTTTTAAACGATAAATAAGAATGTGGTTACCTGGAGACATTCCGAGCAGGAGTCTGATGAAGAGCACCGTTTGTGGCACAGTGAGGCATAGCTGAGATGGCAAACCTTTCCAAGTACAGTACTTGAGCGTGGGCAATGTTTTTTCACGATGAGCTGGAGAGAAAGCAGTTGTTCGTTACCACCATTAATGAAGAGCAACAATATTAAAAAATATGTTTCTGCCAAATGTAAGGCAAAACCAGGCTTTCGATATTTTTGTATCGATGGATTTATAGTTAATCAATGGAGATTACTGTATTTGAAAGTGCAATTGTAAAGTAATTCCAAGTAACATCTGGAAGGCAGATCTGTTGCTTTTACAGTGTTTCAGATTTAAATTTGGCATAGGCTGTAATCTAAAGGGAGGAAATCACCCAGTTATGGAATGGAAAAACACATTTTATTCGAGAAACATTCATCATTGTTTTATAATTGCCTCAGCTATAGGTACAAAAAACTTGAGATACATTGTGAATGGACCTCAGTACTTTGGGCAGACAGGAATATTTCCTATAAACGTAGGAGCTGACAGGAGGCACCAGCCCACTGCTTCCTTGAGTGGGAAGCAGAGCATTACCGCACAGTAACAGCCGGGCTGCCACAGCTTTTATGGAAGGCAGAACTCTAGTCTGAGATACGTGGTCTCTACCTAGGGTAGGCAGAGATAAGTTCCTGCATCTGAGGCTAGAATCAGACCCTGCAGAAGAGGAAAAAATTGTAAAAATCATTAGACTTTCTCCTTCATGGGCTTGATTTCGATAGATCTGCTCCAACTTATACCCATCCTGCTAGGTTAATCAGGAAGAATAGAGGATATAACAAATACGTATTTCTTACTCCCTAGTCTTTGTAGGCACTCAGTTAGAGATCTAATCTGATGTAACTATAAAGTACATTTGGACAAAGGGAGACTAGAAACCACTGCTTGCAGCAGTAACCTCTGTCATTGAGGGGTATTTTACTCTTTCTTTCCTGTTTCATTCTGGATTAGTTTTTGCCCTTTTGATTTGCATTCTCCTCCCCTTAAGACGGTCAGGAAATAAACTCCTTTCAACCTCACTGGAGGGTATAAAACCTTTATATTTTCCAAACCTTTGCAATCTTGTCAAAGGAATAAATATGACAGATGCTAAAATCGGTACAGAGCGTTTTGAGAGTGTTTAGAGAATCCTACTGTTGCTTCCTCCATCACGTCCTGAGTTGGTGTGCTTGAGTGCAGAGCCACAAGCACTGTCTGAGCCGCTTCCCAGTTGGTGAGTTCTTGCCTTTCCATTTTATGCCTCAAGAACCTGAGTGCACGGTGACTGGCAACTGCAGGAATTATATCCAAAATGTAGCGCCTGTAATGGGAAAGGCAAGGACCATTTTCCAGCTCTGCATTTGAACATAGTCATTCCAGATAGTCTCCCACAGAACTTATGAGCAGAAAAATCACCACTGGTATTGCTTGTACCTGTATGCTGGCCGACTGGAGAACCGCTTCCACACTGACTCGTAATTCTCCTCATTTGCTGCACGGAAGAGGTGCATAAGCTTGAGGGCTTTTGCTGGTGCATCGCTGGGAAGCTGTTCAGATGTGGTCTCTACTAGGTCTTGCAGGCTTTCCTCTATCTGCAGGAAGATTAAAATGCACAAAGCTCACACGCATTGTCTTCCACACGCACGGATTCCAGCCTCCAGCAAAGAGTCCAGTGGCTGAACTTTACCTGGCTTTCCACATTTTTTATTCTGAATAAGTGGACAGGAAGCTGGAGCAATTCACTGCCAAACTGGTACTGAAGTGACCCACGATTCTGGAATTCTTTTGGTGGGACCTCTGCCATGTGCTTTTGCACATCAGTCAAAGCAAGTTTCTGCCTGGAATGGAGGAACCCAGGGAGATAACATCACAAGGTGCAGGCTAAAAACTAAAAAGAGAACAGTGTTTCTGCCTCCCTGCATTGCAACGTGACTACAGTTGTTTCCAAAGGGTTTTGCTATTGAGGGGCAAAGGTATTTACAAATAGATACATTTGGACATGATGCTCAGAACCGTACTTTGAGAAGGTGTGCACTTACACAGCAGATCAGAGCACTTACACTCAGATCAGAGCCAGCCTTTGCCTTCCTTCAGGAATAACATGGCTTGAGAATTAAAGGAAGAAGTGGGAGGTGAGGAGCTGTGGCCTGAAGAAGATCACGGGAACTGTGTGTTGTGTCTTAAGGAGTAAATTAAGGATTAGAGAAAAATAACGGATGGGAAACTTTTTAAAAAACTATCACTTAATTTAAACCTTTTAAGAAGCTCATAAAAGCTCTTATGTGTCTGTGCCTCCTGGAAGTTTCAAAAGCAATTGAAAATTGTTAGATACAATAAGAAATGTTACAATATTTTTACCTGCACTATTACAATTCTCTCCCCATTTTGCCTGGCAAGCTGAATGTCCTGGGGACTGCAGAAGATAAAAGATTCTCATGAAGTTTCAAATTGGATTTCCCAAACAAAAAAGGCCAGATAAATTCAGGATTAGATTTCGGAAAAGTACTCAAGTTTTTGAAAACTTTTCAAGGAGTACAAAACCTCCAACCTTTGTTATTAAGAATAATTCCAATGAGAGGCTGTCTTTGTAAATATTTTCTATCTTTGCTACATTTTCAGCTAAAGGGATGCATCCTATCCCACCAATTACATTTAAAATAGGTCGTTTAGGACACGATAATAAAGTTAGGCATTTGTAGTTAACAACTGAAAACATTCCAAAAGCAATATCATTGTACTATACAGTATCTCAAAATCTCTGTAGAAAATTGGCGTGTTTATTTTGGAATCTCTGCGATGATCTTCTGTATCATTTCTATCCACTCCTTCCATATGGATTGCAGAGAACTGCTGCAGAAAATAGCATATAACTGCTTTGCAGACAAGCCACTGGAATTTGAATAGAAATCACTACAGAATCAGCAGAGATTTTTTCTCTCTTGAAATTTTATACAATATTATTGAAAGGGCATTTGGGTCAGAAAGTATAACGTCAGGTACACTTGGACAGATTTAACTCCCCCTTCCAGAACATGATGAATCTATTATGTCTTCATCTTCATCATTTTGGGAAGAGATATATCTGCCTAGAATAGATGGGAAAATGTTATACTCTGAAGAGAAGAGCAAATGAATACTAAAGATAGGATTAAAACAGTGAAACAATAGTAAAACCTCTCTTGGCTTTGAAAGGTGCTGCAAGAGGCTTATGCTGAACAGGTCCAAAAATTCAGCTCCAAATGTTTTAAGTCCTTGATGTTAGATTTTTCTTTCTTTCTTTTTTTTTTTACACAGAAAGTGCATAGTAGAAATAACTTCTGAAGACTTGGGTGACATATTCACATCTTCCCAGCTATCTTATATTTGGCCCCATCTGCTGGACAATGCAAAAGATCTAGAGAAAATGGGGATAAGTAAAGGCACTACCCTTTCTGGGGGCTCAATACCTGAGGGAGAACAGTAAGGAAGACAGTCTATGCAGGCTTGCAGAAGGAGAGTTTAAATCAGCAAAAGTCCATTGGCTCCAGACTAATGCTCATTCACAACAACCTATAATTTGATAAAAGCGGTTTAGTGGTGGACTTGGCAGTGCGAGGTTAACGGTTGGACTTGATGATCTTAAAGGTCTTTTCCAACCTAAACGATTCTATGATTCTATGAAAAGCACTACACTTGCATCTATCATCACCTTGATTGCATGAGACAGTAAAGCCACTTTCACCTTTACTGTTCTTTTTCTGATGTTGCAGTTTCCAAAACTGTACATTATACCAACAGGTTCTTGCAAAAGCTAATGGAGCAATGCAAGATTGCAGCAGCTGGAGTGGGATTGGGGTATATCTTCTGTACAGTGACCTTTATGCAAAAAGCCTCCCTCTTCAGTAGGGCACCCCTGTCTACAGACTCCATCACTAAAGCAGGTAACTACAAATTTTTTCAACAGATGATTTTGAAGCAGATGAAAAAGTTTTCAAACACTGCAAGTTTGGGGGCTTGAGCTAAAAATAAGCAGGGGTTTAATTTCTTAGACAACCATATTCTCATTTTGCCCCAAACTTGTTTAAGTAATATGCAAAATTTGGTGTGGAAAAGCAAATACATTTTATATGCTTTGTGCCCAATCTTTTTGCAATAAAACCCAATTTCCTATCAAGAAACTGTTCTGATGGGAGATTTGCAAGCAGCCAACTGTACTTAGGAAGTATATCGGAATCCAAAGTCCTATCTAGGTTTCTTGCGAACTAGTCTCCAGGGTCTCTTACTGCATTATTATTTTCCAGGGAACTTTCTTTCAGTGAGTAACTGTCTTTCAAAGTATTTTACTGCAAATATATTAGTTCACAATTTTTCAGATGGAATTACATTTGTTTTGGCTTTTATGACATAAATCAAATATCCCTGAGAAATAAAATAGTCAAACCCTGCCAAGTTTAGCTAACAAAATTTGGATAGTGATGTGCATGTTTCAGATTTACAACTAACAGTGAAGGTTGTTTTTATGAACTGTTTGGGATTTTATGTAATTAAATACTGGCAAACAATAGGCTGTGGAAGTAAAGGATTTATTTCAGTTAGGGAGTTTGACCAGATTACTGAGATGCTGAGTTAGTTGCTGAATTAAAGGCATATGTACAGTACCTTGCTTCTACTATAGCATTTCCTCCTGTTATCTCATTGAAGGGTGCAAACTGGTGGATTTCCTCAACATCAGCTTGTGTAATTACAGCTTCATTACGTGTATATTTAATTTTGTAATTGTAAGTAGCAGTTGCCCGGGAATTCTTGTTTCTCTTTATAATATAAAAAGCAAAGAAACAAAGAAAATAGAAAGTCATTGAACTTCTAAATTCTGTGACTAGAAGCTATTACATCACCCACTTCAACCCACTTATTTTCCAGGGCTGTTTTGTTCATTGTCCATGTAAGCACTTTATATGAATTCTGACTGCACACTTCCATGGGAGAGGTCAGGCACTCTGCCTGGCTCCTTTACTTTTACTGCTAAGGAGTGTTAGCTGGTTTTTCCCTTTCCCAAATATAAGTAATTTGTTATTCCCTCGAGAAGGAGACACATTTTCTGAGGAGAGCAGCAGTATAAGCCACATGATTTCTTATTTCAAAGACAGGATTATAATAAGATGCAGCAGTATCTATCTTGAATAGCAGAAACTGGACATCGTGACTATCTTTTTTACTCAACAGAGTAGGTGAATTAACTCATGCTGATAATTAATGGTTTCCAAGCCAGCTAGTTTAAGCTAGTTGAAGTGTGTCTGCAGTACATAACAGTCTGCAGCACAGAATTCTGCTCTGTGGATCTGATTTTCATACAGAAAGAAAATGCTGATAACTAGATACAGAAGATCTGACTTTTCCTCTCATTTAAAGTGTAACAAAGCAAGAGATAACATGGATACCAAATGGATCCCTGTATACGAATGTAAAATACATATACATAATACCACTCTAATTTACCTGCTGACAGGTCCAGCACGGATGAGTGTATGCTGAACCTGTGACCATTTGAACTTTCTCTTCACAACTGCTCAGGTCCTTGGATTTGGTCACATAGACTAAGTTTGCTCTCTTGTTTTCCTGGATTGCGTACGTTGTGTTGCAAATACCTCCGATCCCAGCCTGGCAAAAATGAGAAAGCGATCAGAGAAGTGCACCCCTATGCAAAGCTTCATCAATTCCCCACATGGGCTTTCCTGTTTAATTCTGTATTTTCAAAATTCCTGATAGAAATGAATGCTTTTTTATTTATGGTACTCTCCAGAAACAAAATTGGAATGATCGTTACTTTCATCTCTTTTTTACATGTACAGGTTTCCAGTAAGCCAAATCAGAGTCTCACCGAGAGAACTAAAATTCTCAAGAGTTTCACTGAGACAAGATTTGGAGCCTCAGAAAAGGTGAGTAACAATTTTCAGTTAGAGCTGTCGATTAGGAAATATGATTTAAGGAATATTAATAAAAAGTGCCAAAATAATTTGATCAGTCAGAATAAAATCTCAACAGCTAAGTGTTTTAAGGTTGGAGATGACATTCTGCCCTTAAAATTTGCTTTTATAGACAGCTTATAAATGCCTGTGTAACAGGTCTTGCAATATCAGATGATCTGTCACAATACAAACAGCAATAATTAAAAAGAATTTAAGGATAGCAGAGTTTTGATTGTGAGTTTTCTTGAGTTTGCAGTTTTAGCTCAGATCTTCAATAATATTTCAATTATATATATTTATAAGATCTCTTAAATGTCCTCAGTCAGTGAGGAGATTTTTGGAGAGGGAAGTATTTGATTACATTTTAGGAGGAAGGGTTATTTTAATGTTTTTTTTTTTTAATTGTTATTGGTAGCATAGCCACTCCAGAGAGCAGCTCTGGGCTATGTCAGAACAGCAAAATGGTCATGTGGTGGTTGGAAGGCAAGACATACCCATTTCATCTTTAGCTTAACAGTATTCCTGAAGACACTGTGGCTTTGGTAAGGGGTAGAAATAAGAATTGCCCAAGGTTTCTGAAAGACTTGTACTCTGCAAATACAGGTGTGGGGCTCCTCTGTGGACTGCAGGGTGTGGTAGAGACATCTAGACTTTAAATGGGAACGTCCAGCCCACTGGGCTCAGTGGGATGAAGTAGCCTTCTGCCTAGCTGGCCTTTCTAGCTGTGTGCAGTTCATGTTAGCTCAGATGAAGGGGGCCTACAGGAAAGCTGGAGAGGGACTTTTTACAAGGGCATGTAGTGACAGAACACTGATTGAAAGAACAAGCTTTAAACTAAAAGAGGGTAGGTTTAGATTAGATAGAAGGAAGAAATTCTTCACTGTGAGGGTGGTGGGGCACTGGAACAGGTTGCCCAGAGAAGCTGTGGATGCCCCATCCCTGGCCAGGTTGGATGGGGCTTTAAGCAACCTGGTCTAGTGGAAGGTGTTCCTGACCATGGCAGGAGCCATGAGAGAGCCAAAGAGATTGGAACCAGATGATCTGTAAGGTCCCTTCCAACCCAAAACATTCTATGATTCTATGATTCTATACCCTTACCCTACACCCTGCAGGACGTGATGTAGACTTTCCCACGTAAGTCCTCTAAACCTCTCTGCAGCTCAGATTTTGGGACTAATAATGCTTATCTTCCTTTACAGAGTGACTTGAGATTGTCAAGCAAGGGTGCCAGTTTTCATTAATCAGTTACTGTCTGAGAAAAGCAAAGAAAATTTGGGAACGATTCTAGGGAGTGAAGTCACATATATTGCTTAGCAGCGAGAGTAGGACATATTGCTAACTGAATTAGAAAGAATGAAGATGTAAAACTAGATATGAGAAAATAGTGCTGCAGAATATGCGACACCACCACCCAGGTTTTTATGTGCAACAAGCAGCGTGAAAATATTAAATCATGTAGTTCCTTTCCCAGAAACAACTCTACTTACATAAAAATAAATTTTTAAAAAATTAAAGTTACTTCAGTCTGCATTTTCAATAAAAATAACATGGAAGTATAATAATCTCAAGGTTTTTGCTGATCTCTGAATCGAATGTAGTCTAATCAATGTAAATATGGTTTTGCAAAACTAAACACATTGCAATTTTTGTGGTGAATAGTAATATCAGATGATTTACCTTGACTAAGATATTAAAACCTGAAAAACAGTGGAAATTCCAATAGAACATCAACTGCAACTGTCAAAGCTATTACAGTAATGTCATGGCATATATACTGTTTTCCTCCTAAAAGAGGAGCTAGAAAAGATTAAAGTATATATGATTGGTAAGAAAGTCAAATTACTGTTATTTTATCTTTAATCATGTGCTGTATGTTTAAGCTTGTTTTAATACAGTATTCAAATCTTATGTAGGCTTCAGCTTTCACAGGAGTTTACTTTCTCTAGAATCACAAGCCAGATTATCTAAGGGTCTAATACAGCAAATGTATTTTCTGAAATACTTTGATCAGCCAGATTAAAAATCTGCTATTGTGTTGTCCTGTTTAGCTACAGCTCCATCAAAAGTTGTCCCATAAGAAAAACTTAATTATGATTTCCCAAGTGTAGGTGTTTCTTGTTAGTGAAGTTTATGTCAAGGATGAATTCAGAAAATGCAGTAGAAGAATCTGAAGAGAAGGCTTATTTATTTACGAAGCGACCACAATGGCCAAAACAAAAAGCTCACCTCCTGTAAGCTGTATGAATGCTGCATCTTCTTTATACTTAGCTCCAGCACGTTCAGAATCCCTCTGTAGATGTTCAGACCATCATCCGAGACAGACTCAGGAGCCATAAGCTTTCCAACATGGCCACTGCTATACTCAAACTTGATGGGATTACTAAGTTGCCCGGTTAGTACCTGGGTCAGTTTGAGTGATCGAGAGAATGAGCTTGTAGGCCAGACACCATTGTACTCTGCTGCTTCGATTGAGTGAATCTAGAACAAAGGGGGAATATAATTCCTCTTCAATTTTTTCAGTTAACATTTTTCAATGCACATAAGCATCTAGAGCTTCACGCACGTCAAAAATACACTTTGAAATAACGCAAAGCCTCTTCAAAGGGAAACTTAAAAGTTGTCCTTTAACATAGCTAGTATCGATATACATATTTCCATATATAAAAGGAAAGAGAGTAATGCAAATGACTGTGATATTTCCACAGTCACTGCACTCTGTTCTGTTTCATAGATAATCCATATTGCCAAAGGTTGACTTGTATGAAGAAATGAGCCAGAGAAGAGCTGCATGAAGCAGGTTGCTACCCAAAAGTAGCACGGAAGATCTGCAGGAAATTGCAGGAGAAAGTTAATGTTGCATAAAGCATCATTAACTCCTGTTGTGAACTCTTGTCGCCTCCCTCGCTGGGGTCACAGAGCACAGACAGCAGTCAGAAACTAATAACAACATGGCTGCTGGGCCAGCCAGACAGTCATAATTAGTTTGAGCAGTGGAGAGCAGATTACAAAAATCGTCCTTCCCTACACATTTTGCTGTGGAGCCGAAGGCTCCGGCGCTGCCCCCAGCCCCGCTCTGCACTTCACACTCCAGCCTCAACCTGGGGCACATCCAAGCAAGTAGAAAGTCGTGCTAAACTATGCATAACTCGAATGATTTCTACCCCATGGGAATGGGGCATGTTTAGCTTAGTTTCTCAGAGGACCCTTCCCTTCCATATATTTTGACAGTTTAAAGAGACTTTTCTCTGACACCTCAGGCTGGCGATGCGATGCAAGACGCGGATTAATTTCTCAAAAAGCCACACAAACTAAATCCTCATACAGCAAGTCGCTGGAGACTGCACTTTCGTATTTATTTTTGTTATTGTAGGTGGAGATCACTACCAACCCCAGTAACTGAAGCTTACAGAGGAGGCTGTTACGGAGCAAATCCCTCATGCTGCCTCTTGGACATGCTCCTGGCATATTGCATACGGGCAGGTCTGGGACTGCTCTGCAGGGTCAGGGCGAAGTAGTTTTCCCCAGCCCTCGGGGCCCAGCCGGGACTTAGGCTGTCTGCTAGGTTTTGAACACAGCTGGCAATTCTTACTTGTGGGTTTGCGATGAAAAAATTGTCAGCTGGAAACCGCCCAGGGAACACAGCTTTTTGCTTGGGCTGAATGCGAACTAGCAGGCTACAGATGAAAGATTAATTCCCTGAACCATCCCTCCGAACTGTCTAATTTAAATATAACAGCAGCAAAATAAACTTTTCCCAGAGCAGAAGGGAAAAAATGTATCGTTACCTCTCGCTTAGAACTTGCCCCAAAATCTCGTGACTTTTTTTCTTTTCTCTTTTTTTTCTTGCCTGAAATTCTTTCTGTATTTATTTTTGAAACAGAAACTTTTTTCCAAATGCATGAGGGCAGGTGGAGTGGTTTGGAAGGTTTTAAGGAAGAGGAGTCAATTTTTGGTGGAGACTCACCCTGACACACCAAGAGCTGTTTCGGAAGGAATGGGGGAGGAGGCGGGGTGAGGACAAGACTGCTTCTGCCTCCTCTCTGCCAGGGAAGCCTTCTACTCACCAGTACAGACGTGTGGCTCTTATTTCCTTGCCTTTTTTTTTCAAAAAAACCCCAGCCATTTGCAAAGGTCATGGAAAAGCAATGTTTCCTGTCTAGATCTATTATAATTTGAACTTATAAAAATACCTAGTAACAGAAGGCTAATTCAGGCTGGAAGGCTACAGCATTTACAAGCATTTATCAGACAGTCAGCAGTCTTTTTAATCTGCAGTTTTCAATTTGCCAAATAAAAGCTTTTAAAAAGATCATTTTTCTTCCACATATACACAAGACTTAGTGGAGTTTGTGTAAAGCAATTGAGGAGTGCGTTTCAATACATTCATTAGAAGCACGTATAGGCTTCTGTTAAAGGCAAAAGTGTTTTTCACATAATCAGAACTCTTAGTAATTACTCAGCATGTAGTAAAAATATACAATTGAGGATGACAAAGAATGTCATTTGGGACCCCGCAGAAAAAGAAGCCACCAGATGACATTAATTATGCTAAATATTGAAGCACATCCAGCCACTGTCGCATGTTTTATTGACTTTCGTTTGCTGGTTACGAAATCAGTTGATTAAATAATCCTAGGTTGTACAGTTTGGAACAATTGGATTGATCCAGTAATAAAATATTGTGCGTTTCAAATTACATTCCATTGTCTCCCTGACCACAAAGCAGAAGAAATCCTTCAAGCCCAAGGTTGGCTTGAGCTGAGAATTACCTGGCAAAGTGCAAATAGAATTTAGGACACTGCATAAAAAAATAATAGTGTTAGTTACATTCTCCCTGAGTAAGCACAACACATGATGAAACTTAATTACTTCCCAAAAGCTTAAAAAAGAATTCAAGTATGAAGAGAATTTTACCTTTCAAATTGAATACGTTTTCTTACCCTAATAAGACAAAGTTTTGGCCCAATACCACTAATTTCCACTTTACTTTTTATTCTTATTCCAGCTCTTGCAAGTCCTTTCTCTGGAAGTCCACTCAGAAGCATGCTTTCATAATTAAATGTATAAACCTTGTTTTCACTGAAGTCAGGTTCTGCAAAGAAATGGTTCCCATAAAACATTACAGAGACTGTACAGAACATATTAAAGTACCTGTATTAGAATGTATGGAACAAAAAAGATGAATTTGTTCATTTTTGTATTGCACCTGAACAAAATTAGCTGTTGTAAAATTAAATTAAACATTGATATACTTTTCAGATTCTATTTTGAATTTCACTCATTATAATTATATTAGCTGATAGGAAAATTACTTACGGTAATTAAGATGCTGGCTCCCTGAAAGAGAAGGAAAAAAAAAGAGTAATGAAATGACAAAGCAAAAAAAAAAACCCCAAAATGTTAATGTATTTTAGTACGAAAGGCTATATCTCATCTTGTACATATGGTATAACTCTTTCTAATTAACTTCTCATTCAACACATAGCCAAAAGCCTTTTTTTCCCTAAACAACAAAAAAATTGTCATAAAATAATTTTTTCTGTAAAATGTTAAGGTTCATGTTTGTAAGTGAACTATGTTTAGATTCTGAATCCTTTTCCTGAATCTATTATTTTAAATTCATCAAAGCAGATAAGTTACTTACCCACCAGGGTTAAAACCAGGGCTAATATCAAGCCCCTCATGATGGGAATAAGTAAAGATGAACATGCTGGTTTCTCTTTTATAAAGGTATGTGCTATCACATGTTTCTTTTGGCATGGTGGCTTGACAAATAAGCGTATTTTAGAATGCGTATTGATCAATCAAAAAATAAACATTTCTGAGGTCATGAATGCTGACAACTTCAAATTACCTGATGATTTCAACTAACTTACTTTCTATGTGAAATAGAGATTTCATTTTCAAAATATCTTGCTTGCTATTTTTTCCCCAATTTCTCCACATCGTAGCTATATAGTAAAACAGTAATTAACATTTAACATTAAATAAAAATAATTTCTCAATCACAACTGAAATAATTTAGCTTTTCTCCGATCATGTCTTCAAACTCCTGATAATTTGCTCTTGCTAAGGGTCACAGCTTTGGGGACACACCTTGCTCTGTCACATTGAAACTCTATTTTTAGAGGAGAATTTGTGATTGATTTCATAGATTTAGGATTGAGATACCTTAAAGCTCATAGACATGCAGTGAGAAACTGTCTTTCCATGGTATCTACCATGGCTGTCTTTCCAGGCATATCTTATTACCCACACCTGGGAAGACAAATCTTGTCAGTATGACCTTCACGTTAGCTTCTGGTTAATGGTCAAAGTTTATACTATGAAAACAGGAGGGAAATAAATTTCTTTGTTTATGAAAAGAATCTAATAAAAACCAAGTTACATTTCCAGAAGGACCTCAGCGAGTTGGTAGCATCGGGTCCTTCTCAGTGGGTTCTCACAGGGCTTCGGCTGCGGCCACTCTTGGGAAAATATACCCAGAATTTCCCACTTGTAGTTACAACATTTAGACCAGTCCTTAGCACAACTAAATCAGGACGGAGTTTGCTCCCTAAACTCAGTTATACGTCTTTTTGCAAGCATTTATCATTTACTTTGAAATTAAGCTTGTCTTTTGGTCAAATGGTAAATTAAATATCACGTAAAAGCCCACCTGGGTACAAGGGTTACTGAGGGGGCAGGAAGGAGGCTCAGGAATGTATATCTGGTATTTCCTTGAGGCTGTGAAAGGTACAACATACTTGCAAGTAATGCACATAGTCAGGCAGCCAGGCTCTGTCCTCCAGGAGAACACGGTTTTCTTGGCTGTTGCTATTCATCAGGGAGGTGAAGGTTGAAACCTGAGCACGGGTCCTGAGGCCTCCACCATCCGGCCTGAGAATATATTTACTGCAGACCCCATCAAGCAGTCCCTTTACACAATTACTTCATTCACTTGGAGTGATGCCACCTGACTGAGGAATAATGGGGTTTATTATCGCCGTGCCAGCGCACCTGAGCTGGAGGCAGGGATGCAGCCGTGTGGCGCGCGCCCGGCGGCAGCTCGGCCCCTCTGCTCTGCCGCTGCTCCCTGCAGCCGAGCCGGCTGGACAAACGGCGGGAAGCCACAAGTCAAACGAGGGCAGTCTCGTTTGGGCGCCTTCGCTACCGATACCTCCAGAAATCTCAAGAATTTCAACCTTGCAGCTTGCTTTCATAAAGGGAAAGATACGCAACTGCATGAGGAGTCAGATCTTCCGTGAAATGAAACGTGTGTCTAGTAAAATATTTACAAACATACGATAGACATATGAACCATTACATGAGATTAATAATTGGGGTGTTGGTTCACTGTGGATTCAGGTGGCGAAAAATTAAGTGCACATGGATTTTCCCTGATATTTTCTTCTAAGGTGCTAACTACCGTGTGAGATACGACAAGATGCATCACATTGGCGGGCCCTGTGAAATTCAGCCGCGTACCTTGGCTGGCACATACGCACTGTCAAATGTAGTCAGAAATGCCTTACAAACAGTCACATTTTCTGCAGCCAGAATGGAAGTAAAGGTACAGCAGCAGTGTAATACCGCGAGTGGTAACATGCAAAACTCTCCTGCTTCGGTCACCCTGCTTTTATGGCACTGCTCATCAGTGCCACGGCTTGATCTCTGCAGCAACGTTGTGCCGTCGTGCTCAACTAGCCACGCTTCCACAGGGTAGAGTATATAAGAATATGTATATCTTATACACAGACCTATATAAGCGAGGCTATTAATTTAAATGTTGTTATTAACAGCAAGTTGAAAGAATGTCTAAGGGACACATACATATGAAAACGGAGCTATAACATTTTTCAAGTATAATAAAAGGCTTTATAATTAAGGTGTAACATGAATAGATTTGTGCTGGGTAGTGAAAATACTGCGTTTCTTTTTTTAATGGGGAACACTGAGTCTAAGCTTGCAACCAGAATGTAGACAGCTGATTGCTAGACAGTTAGCTAAAATAATTAAGCCTGTGCAGGCTGCTGTGTTCTGTTCATCTGCAGCATGTCCTCTCTTTTTAATAGCTCCTCTGTACCCACGCTTGTTTTCTTGAGGGTGAGGAGAAAGTGATTTCAGAATTGTTGTACCCATTATTACTTTAAAGGGACAACCTAATAAATTCACTAAGTGGAGAGGAGACACAGCTAGAGTTTGAGGGTCACAGCACCGGGCTCTAATCCTTTCTCCAAAGCAGACACGTCCTTCCAGCTAGCGCTGAGGGAATAAACAGGCAATCTATCACTTTAAGGAAATGGATAAAAGGAAGAAAGGTGAGAGCCACACTTTTTAAAGCCAATATGATTTTTCTTAAACATTCAAGACGCTATGTTAGTGAGCAAGAAAATATATGAAAAGTAAATAAAATGCAATTAAACAGGCCCTCCACAAACAACTTCCAAGTGCCTAATTTGGTTGCAGAGAAAGGAACTTTAATGTGGGCATGGGCTTTATACACAACCAGTATCTTTTCCTGTTTTTCTTTTTTTTTTTTAGCCATAAACAATGGAGAGAAGGAATTCTTAAAAATTGATGGGAAATATCTTAGTATTTTTTTTTTTAAGGAAGAAAAGATATGATGTTGAGTGTTACAGAGAGCATGATGGCTGTATAAGAGGTGCAATAAGATGAGGTAGACTGCTTTGAATTTACAGGGCACTTGCACCATAAATGAAACATGAATACAGCCTAATTAACCTGATTAGAGCTATTGCTTCTACACTGCAATTGTCTTTACATAACACATTCTGCTTGAGTAACGGAGTCTTATTATCTGCTGTTGTACTGCTGCCGATAGCTCTGCACTCTCCTTGTTCTGTATTCATATTGCTGAATTATGGCGCAGAGATGCCATTTCCATCCTGCTAATATATAGCCTAACGACAAAGTAGGGATTAGCAAAACAGCTCCCAAGCAACCATAGCAGGTTAAAATAGATATAATCAGTCGGCTAAGCTAAGTGATTTTTAGCCTTCAGTTCTCCTCGTTTCTAAAGATGAAGAAACCTTACTTAAAAAATAATAAAAAAAATTCACACTTATTTAATATTTAACAGTCACTCCTTGAATTTTTTTTCCAAAATATTCAGCATTTGTTATTGTAGCATAGCATCCAAGATAATGTTTGATATTCTCTCCAGAGACTCTGGACATTGCCTAATGAATAAGAATGTGTTCTGGGCTGGGCTAAATTGCCATATGCTGATTCTAGTACATTCACAAAGGGATTTTGTTACTTCAGCTTACTTTAAAAGGTGCTTTTTGTTTTTTTGACTTCCATTCATTTTACTAGAAAGAAACCAACAGGCCCAATTCCCTGCTGTTATCCCAGTTTGATGCTGGCACATCACCAATGGAGTGATAACTGTGGCAATTGGATACAAGGTTTGCAAAACAAAAGAGGTAGAAATGCTATTTATATTTTGTCTGGCTTTGGAGTATGCATGATTGAAAGATGCTGTTGGTCTAGATTTATAGTATAGCTGTCGAGTTTTGTTTTGATAAATTTATTTTTTGGTAATATATGCTGTTAAGCCAAAGCCAAGTCTTTGTGCATTTCAGTGAAGTAGTCAGTGAGACTGTTCTTGATGCCTAGCATGGATTTGCCTGTCATTTCCAGAGGAAAGAACGAAATTAAGAAAAAGAGAGGAAGAGCGTGGAACCCAACTCTGACATTCGCAGTCTGAAAACAGATCATTTTGATACAACTTAGCTTTACTAAGATGTTCAAAGGCTTTTATTTTCATTCAAATATGGAAAACACATTCTGAAGCCTAACAGTCCACCATCATCGCTATCATATCATCATTGGCTCAGCAGCCAGCATACTGATGAATTTTCAGAATTTTCCCCCCTTTCAGTATATACTATTTCCCAAGTAATTCAGTAGGGTTAAATGTTAGACAACTTGCCATCTGAGATTTGAGTCACGTCATATTTGAGGACTGGTGTTTGCTATGTAGTTCTATTGCACTAGAAGATAACTTCTCCAAGTTTATCTTAACCCTAACTTAGACTTCATGGTCACAGAGTGATTAGCTGCTGTGGCATTGGTACTGACGGGAAATCAGGTCGCCCTGAAATTTAGCCTTGTCATGTCTCTACCTCAGTCACTTTGGGGATGAAATGGTGACTGCACATATAGGACACCTGAGAGCTGCATTAAACGTTGTTCTACTATAGGCTGAGGTACTGCTTGTAATTGCATGCTTGGTTAGAGCTATCATGGCTAATAACTTATCCAGAGGGAAAAAGACTTGTGCAATGTTTATTCCAACGTACTCTGACTGTATAAAATGTGGGCACTGCCGCAGGGAGGTGAGGAGATCCCAGGCCATCCCATGTGCCTTAGGGTGGATGGCAGGAAGAGGGACCATACCTGTTTTAACAGACTCGGCGCCAACAACCCTTTTGCAGGAGGTTCTGTGAGCACATAAACAAGTTGCCACTTCAGAAGAAGGCCCATTGTCCCCTGTAATCCTGTGTGAGGATACTTTTCTATTCTTGGAGGAACAAGGCCTGAGTCATTGGTGGGAGAATCTTAGAAAGAAGAAAATTCTCCGTTCTTTTTCTTTACTTCAGGCCAAATATATTAGGGCTGCAAAACTTCAGAGTCTCCTAAGAAAGGAATTGGGCTTACTATTTTTTTTTTTAAGCGTGGGTTTGTACAAACATATAATGAATTCTCGAAATTGCTACTTATTTTGTGGTTCCACCCAAAAATGTGCAAAAGTCTTTATGAATGAAGGGGAAAGCATTGACTATTTTCCCCTGAAGCCAATATTCTCAAGTATAATGATTATTATTTTTCAGTTTTATAGACCTTCACCTTAGTGACTTATTCACTTATAGCACAGAACCACTGCAAGAACACGATGGATCTGGATCACCACTTTCTAGTGTCAGAGTATCAAATAAGTTTATGGTATCAGGAGGAAGCTCAATATGAACTTACTCTCAGTACAGAATATATGAGGTCTGTGATACCTTAGTTTCACAGCACTGGGTCACTGTGACATTAGGTCATGGGTCAGATAAGATAAGCAGTGTATTATTCCCAAGGAAGGAGCAGATAATACTGTGCCAGTTCAAACAACAGGCATCGACTTTACCCTCAAAAAAAAAAAAAAAAGGCAAAATCACCTACCCGTATTTAATCAATGACTTTGACTTCCAAAGATTAAAAGGTCTAATCATATAAAAATAAGAACACAATTTTGTTTTTAAGTTACTGTGAAAGTTAGTTCGGTAATAAATTGAGCACCTTATGTTTCATTATTTTGAAAGAAAGTTGCTACATGATTATTCCCACTACAGCATGTATTAATCATAATCCCATTTTCTGTATAAGACAATTACAGTTTAAAATATTAAATGGAGCACTGATGTTCATATCTGCTTACCAAGGAATGTAAACGCACTACAGTGCTATGTTTCCACATTGCCCATAAACATCAGAGGACAAAGTAACTCGAACACACCTTTGGCTAAGACTATGAAGAATTAATTTCTACTCCCTAATATAAAGAATGAAGGCTGAATAAATTCCTGTATCCAGGAGATGTGGGATCTGGATGCAGATCCAGGAGTGCAATTTTCAGCTGACTGGTATCTTATGCTCTTACACAACTGCGTTTTCTCCCATCTTGCAGAAAATTTCTTACCCATTTGACCGGGAACAGTTCTAACTTCTTGGGATAAAGACTGTCTTTTGCTGCAGGAAGAATTTAACATAGCCAGAACACTACAAATGCTGTTCTCCGGCATGATGTGTACAGCCTTAATGTTTAACTGCTCAAATTCTATTTTCAAGGTTTTTAAGTATGAATATGGGCAAAAGTTAAAGGCAGACTCTGGCTCACTACACTCTCAACCCTGCACTGAAGCTAATGGTATCTGTTCACGGAGCTTAACTGGAGCTATACCTCGTATATACTGACACTAACTTGCTCTTTGAGTAATCACAGTAACTTCAGTGCAAACACTCAAGGAATAAAATAGTTCTCAATATGAACAGGGCTTGAAAATCTGCTCTATCACAGGTACCACTCAGAATATTATATTTTAAAAAGTTCTTTAAGACTTTATTTCAGAAACCAGTTTCTGAATTTTTTTTTTAATTAAATTATTTCAGAAAACAGTTTCTTAACTGTTAATTAATTTATTTTTTTACAGTAATATCTAAATTCATTTCCTTTTGCTCATCTCTGGAGAAAACACTAGGAAGATTGTTATTTTCTTGGTGTTCAAAGGCAAATGCCTGGGAAAGCAACTTCTGAATTTAATATTCAGGGAATTCCTGCACTGATTAACAAACAAAGTTGGTCTCAAAACTGAAATTGGACGTAATTATCCATTTTTTTAAACTCTTCAGGGAAGGCAATGGAATGAAGCCAGAGAGATTCCATGGACATTTTCTACAGTTTTGTCTTGTTGGCTTTCCTTTCTCCTCTGACAATTTAGTTGTGATTCATTCACAGGCTGAGTTTCTTCTGGGATAAACTGATTGGGTCAGTTTACCCCAGCTGTGTACCTAACCCAATATTTTAAAATTTTTGACATAGGAAGATGTTGGTTGATGCTACCTTCTTATTTTTCTAGACGCTTTCTAACAACTAAATTCCTTTCAACTGATTATTAGTGCCTGAACCCCATAATTGAGTGCTTATGCTGCAAAACACAAAGAAACGTAAGTATTACCTAGTACATAATTCAAACATTCCTATTAATTTCCCCAGAATTTCTGGACACTGTGACACTTAAAATGAAAACTAGAAGAAGTAAAAGTAAATGGAAATTTGGCATCCTCTTCATTTAAAGATTGATTTGAGACCTTTCCTACAGTCAAGAAAACTATTTGGATTCACACATCTGTGAGTTTTCTGAAGTGAACATCAACTTTACCACTCCATTCTGTACTTGTGCACTTATAAATATATGCAGCATATAACCCTATAAGGTATAATAGATGCACGCATTTAAACACATATATTTATTTTAACTCCTAACTAGTTATACAAACATCCTATACCACTTGCGTTCTTGGTCTAGCCACCACTGGCGACTACTCTTCAGCGCGGGTGCCTGTGGCTGCCATCTCACGCACAGTTTCAGCAGAACTGGCTATTAACACAGCCAAGACTCTTAACACAGGATTTTTTTTGTGTTTATAAAGTTCAAATCTCTTTCTCAGTGTAGCTATTAGTCATAAGCATTAAGGATTTTTTGAAATCTGTCCATGTTTAGGCTCTCCAGACAGCTCCTGGGCTTTCTGTAGCAGCAGTGTGCTCGAGCCATTGTTCTAATAGATGATGGCAGTGCCATTGCTGAACCTGAAGTCAAAAGATGCTATCATTTTAGGTAGAAGTGTTGATACTAAATAATTCAATGTCTTTCTGGAAGGTAGCAGCCCTATAACCTTTCAGTTCTCCTCACCAACCAATCTACAAAGAAATGTTGCTAGGAGAAGCTATGGAGGAGTTTGGGAACAGCTCGTCTTCCAGGCATAAAAGTAACTGCTGGTAACAACAAAGGGAAATTAAAATATGAGACACACAGCTATAAAAGAAAATATGCTCTACATGAAAGCACATCAGCAGCTCCATCTGTAAATTTACACTCACCCAACATGTTGGGAAATGTATAGAAAAAGATAAAAGGGAGTGACAGCAGTGCATGTACCAAGACTTAGGCAATGTCTGAAGAGAGGGTAACAAATGCTCTGTCTTAATGAAGCATGGAAAAGAAACTGATCTCGCAGTACAGTTTGAAAAGCCAGGCCAGTCACCTGGGAAACAAGAAAAAAGGAAAAACAAGCAAATAGGCTATCAGCTCAAGCCTCACAAAGCATTCACAAAATAGAACTACCATAGACTTGTAAGTTAGTGGTTAATAGGCTCTAAAATTATAGAACTGTCTACACTACATGTGGAACCACAGGTATGTGAGCCAACCTTCGCGTTGAAGAAGATAATTACTGAAGCAGCAGGTTCAAAGTATATTGAAATGAAGACCATTAAAGGTATTTCTAGAGCCATTTCTCCGACTCCAAGGAGCAGTTTAGCGATGGGCTTGAAACAGTCTGCCTTTTCATCCTGAAGTTACAGCAAAAGGGAGTTTGTTGCCATTTAATGGGTAAATTGCCTCTTTCTCTCAGGAAGAGTGAGACCTGTGGACAGGTCTTCAAAATGGACCTGGACTGAGCCCATGGACCTCCAGCTGTGAGAAACAAGGTGCCAAGGACCACGACCAAAGGCAAAACGAGGCAGTGTGCTTCTTCAGAAGCAGCGGGAAGAATAGTTGCTGAAGTTGGCCCGAGCTGCCTGCAACGAAAGGTGGTACAAGGGGTGAGGAGAAGACTTTCGGGAACTGTATGAAAGGGCAGGCTCAGGGAAGCAGCCAGGTTTCTCACAGGGATATTCCCTGACCCTGAGAGATACAGGGAGTGTACTTTGCTAAAGAGCACGAGGCACACAAGAAGCCGACAACAGCTTCAGATTGATCTGGAGAGAGGGAAGAGACGCCAGACTTCCCAGGAGGGAGCCGTTCGATTTCTCGTCATAGCACTTTGCCCTCACTGTCACTCATTTTGCTCTGGAGCCTTATAAGATCTTTGACCCAAACCAGGTGTTTTTGTCCCACTAATGATACTTAATTGGAAACCTATTGTTTTTGCAGAGAGACTCTTAGGTCGCCTCAATAGGCAGATTGAAATAACATGAGGGAAAAAGGGATTTAAACTGAAACACACAGGTGATATTTTGTCCATTTTATTACCTCAACATTAAGTAGTTTATTTTTGGCTCTCTGTCTTGGGGAAAAATGATTTGGATTTGCCCTTGTAAACAAAAGAAGATAGAGAGGTTTTAAACAATTTAAATAAATACACACCAAAAACTACTCTGGAAATGAATGAGAATAATTTGAAGTTACACAATAAAAAAGATACTATATATATATATATATATATATATAAAATTCTACTTTTCCATTTTGAAACCCATTTAAAATTCTTCAGATGAGAAGGCTGGAAAAAGGTGTCTACTTCAGTCTCTTATCTGAAGCCAGGAGCAAGTGTACAATGCAGAAAAAAAAGAACCAAAAATAAACTTTTTTTTCTCTTTGATCCCTCCCTGGATCCTTCAGAACAATATAAGAGCTTCAGGTATTTTCTTTTTCTTAGTCTTGCACTTCTGGAAGACCCTTGAATTTCATATATTCTGTTTTTCCCAGTTGGCTTTTCTTTCTTATCTAGAAAAGTTATTCTAACATCTCTCACCATTTTCAGCCTGTCTCTTGCTTTGTGGCACTATAGACACGGTGACTCTGTCCCAAACTCAAAGCTGAATGAGAAGCACAGTGCAACAATACCCCTCAGATGGTTCCTTGATCTCTTAAACAGCCCATGCTGCAGTTCTCTAAACCTCTCACTAATTTACATTGCTTCACGGGGACTTAAACTGTACTAACTACAAAGAAGACTGAATAAAACCAGAGAGAGATGAATACTCCTCTTAGCTGTCCAGGGAGTGGAAAGGCAGCTCCATTTAAACCATCCTTTAGGTGCTGCCGCCTCCTCGCGTGGTGCCCTGACTATGCCACAGGGACAGCAGGTTTGGCATCGACCTTGCCCCTTGCCTTCCCTCCTTTATGCACTCCCACAAAGATGTGGGAGGCACTGTCTTCCCAAACTGCTCACGAAATTGGTCTTGTGTTTACCACAGGCGTTGCTAATAAACAAATAAGCAAAAAAAAGCCCCACAAAAACCCAACCAAACAACCCCCAAAGACCAAAGCACAGTTATTTGTATAAAATGTTCTCTCTCTTTCTTATGTGTATGCTATGCTCATTACCATGTATGTTAATGGCTGCCATAGGAACTCTAAAAGGGAAAAAGCCCAGCTTCGCCTCAGCATTGCAGCACAAGGGATAAAGAGAAAGGGAGAAACAGCAGATATGTGAGAAGACAGTCCAAGGACCTGATTCACTTGCAGCAACTGACTTTGCTGGCAGTAATCCATGTGCTGTGGTGGGAGGAAGGCGCTCCAAGCAGGGACGTGAGGGGAGAGAAAAGAATGCTGACTTATGAGCTCCACTCGTACAAATAAACGTTACTGTTTGCTTGTGAAGTACAAGAGACAACAACACTTAAGGTATATCTGCTTGAAGGAGGTTAACAGGGATGCCATCTCCCTCCACATTTCTGTTTCTTACTCTATTTCATTAGGTAAGAACTCTCCAGCAACAATTTGTCTTAACCTCATTAACAATCTCTGACAACTGCTTTCTCTCCAGCTTTGCTTCCCCCAAATTCTCATGATCAAGAAAGACACAGTTCACAGTTTTCTCTTCCCTGATTGTATTCAGTTTTTTTTTTTTTTTTATGAAAGCCTGCAGTATGTAATGAACGATTGCTGCCAGGAGCACACTGCAAAGTGTCTATGTGACGATTATGTGAGAGGTTCATAGTCTTTCACGTTCCATAGTATAGAAGTGAGCCTTTGGGGCACCTCAAAAAGTTTTAAAACACTTGATTTCATTCAGAGAAGAATCAAAGAGTTTCACTAGAAGAAATTGTCTTTACACACATAAAAAATGAAGGTTTCTAAAGCGATCTTTTAGTTAGATGACAGAAAACCTGCATTTTGTAATACTGCAGGGGTTCTTTTAATAAGTCACTGAAAAGTTCCATTTGACAAGTTAAACCTTGAATTTTTTTTCATACTTATTACAGCCAAGGAGGTGCTAACCTAATACAATGGGCAAAGGAGTGTTATCACAATACAATAGACCAGACAGAGTTAGTACAATACTGGGCAATAAGGGATCTCACTATAATGAGTGAGAGAAGCAGTGTCTGCAACATAAGAAGCATGCTTCAGAAAAGAGAAAAGAAATGTGTTTGGTTTGTTACTGGTCATTTTATAGCTGCAATTGTAGCCCAATGCAATGACCTCAAGATGCTTAAGTCTTCTTTAAAAAGTGGAATGATCATTTCAAAGGTTCACAGGCCAAAAGAGACCATTATGGTACCTAAACTAGGGGCCTCAGTAACACAGGCTATAGATTTTTGCACAGTGTTGCCTCTATCTAACCTGAGCATTTGGAATTACATCAGTGGTGTCAGGCTGGGGCTTAGTTTGGCCCTCTATATTGCTCACATCGATGTGCTGTGAGGACTATGGAAGTATTCAGAGGACAGGATGAGAGAGTTACTCCTGGCTTCCATTTAACTACATTTGACAAAAAGTTGCATAAATTAATTCTGAAATCACTTATTTTTCTGTACTTTTTTGGTATCTGTTTCCATGATCTTTATTATATTTTGGCCCTCAAGTCACTGTCTTCCATTTATACTCACTTCCCAGTTCATGCTCAAATTTCAAGGAGCATTAGCTCTGGCATCAGGATAGTCCTGTAGAAAGAGTGAAGGGTGTTTTGCTAGAAGAGCATTCCCATCCACCACATCATTCTAAAGCACAATGCGGGCAAAGGATGCTCAGAAGAAATCCATACAATGTGCTATATGTAAATCTCCACAGATATTCAGCAAACTACACTCTGCAAATTTATGTGACCTACTTTTTCAGATTGTTTAGCACCTAATAGTATCCTTGCTGCCAATCAAATAGCAACTGCAAATATAATATATGCCCTTGATCTGGGAAGAACAGAACAATCTATGGATAACTTGAATAAAACTTGGGCAAGGTGTAGGAGAAAATGATATGGGGATGAGTTCGAATTTACAGCACGGCTGTATGAATGCTTGGCTGGGGAAAAAGTGCTGCTCATTCACTTGATAAGTGGCCAGAATGAAATACATGGGGTAGAATGGTGACATTAAGCATAATTGTAATATACAGAGATACAATCTGGATCACTTAGATATGCATATGACAAGCATCTGAAAGTCCAAGTAGCACCTTTCCTGATTACCAAGAAGCTCTAGTACAAAGCTTCATACAAAACAGTGACATTCTTGAAAATACCTGTCAGCAATCATAATGTATGATGCACTAACTTTTCTGATGTAGGTATGAAAAAGAGGCAAGCAAAGTGTGTTGGAGTTACTTGGTGCAGTACAGTTTAAGGAGGAGTGCACTTACTTCCGGACCTGATTTTTTAAACATTTTTAATAGTTTAGTACTGAGGAAATCAGTATGATTTCATGAAATGAGCAGATCATCCTGAGTGTCATCACACGGCATGTAGAGGATAACCAAGGGATCAAGACCAGCCAGCATGGGTTCAGGAAAGGCGGGTCCTGCTTGACCAACCTGATCTCCTTCTACGACAAGGTGACCTGCCTAGTGGATGAGGGAAAGGCTGTTGTCTATCTAGGTGGATGTTGTCTAGCTAGACTTCAGTAAAGCCTTTGACACGGTTTCCCACAGCATTCTCCTGGAGAAACTGGCTGCTCATGGCTTGGAGGGGTGTACTCCACTGGGTTAAGAACTGGCTGCATGTCCGGGCCCAAAGAGTGGTGGTGAATGGAGTTTACTTCAGTTGGTGGCCGGTCACAAGCGGTGTTCCCCAGGGCTCTGTGCTGGGGCCAGTCCTGTTTAATATCTTTATCAATGATCTGGACGAAGGGATCAAGTGCACCCTCAGTAAGTTTGCAGATGACACCAAGTTGTGCGGGAGCGTTGATCTGCTTGAGGGTAGGAAGGCTCTGCAGAGGGACCTGGACAGGCTGGATCGATGGGCTGGGGCCAGTTATATGAGGTTCAACAAGGCCAAGTGCTGGGTCCTGCACTTGGGCCACAGCAACCCCATGCAATGCTACAGACTTGGGGAAGAGTGGCTGGAAAGCTGCCTGGCAGAAAAGGACCTGGGGGTGTTGCTTGACAGCCGCCTGAATATGAGCCAGCAGTGTGCCCAGGTGGCCAAGAAAGCCAATGGCATCCTGGATTGTATCAGAAATAGCGTGGCCAGCAGGACTAGGGCAGTGATCGTGCCCCTGTACTCGGCACTGGTGAGGCCGCACCTCGAATGCTGTGTTCAGTTTTGGGCCCCTCACTACAAGAGAGACATTGAGGTGCTGGAGTGCGTCCAGAGAAGGGCAACGAAGCTGGTGAAGGGTCTAGAGCAGAAGTCTTACGAGGAGCAGCTGAGGGAACTGGGGTTGTTTAGCCTGGAGAAAAGGAGGCTGAGGGGAGACCTTATTGCTCTCTACAACTACCTGAAAGGAGGTTGTAGAGAGGTGGGGGTTGGTCTCTTCTCCCAGCTAACAAGTGATAGGATGAGAGGAAATGGCCTCAAGTTGCTCCAGGGGAGGTTTAGACTGGATATTAGGAAATTTGACTTCACTGAAAGGGTTGTCAAGCATTGGAACAAGCTGCCCAGGGAAGTGGTTGAGTCGCCATCCCTGGAAGTATTTAAAAGACATTTGGATGAGGTGCTTAGGGACATGGTGTAGTGGTGGTCTTGGCAGTGTTAGGTTTACGGTTGGACTCGATGATCTTAAAGGTCTTTTCCAACCTATACGATCCTGTGATTCTGTGAAAAAGGACATTCTTATCTAGCACAGAAAAGCTGTAGTGGTAGCTGTAGTGTATAAGCTTGAATTCAAACATGACAAAACACAGCACAGTTACAAACATCACTAGTATGAAACACTTTTGGCTTCAGTAAGACCCAGTTTACAGGTACTAAGAAAAAGAGCCTGTGAAATATTTCTGGGTTCCAATTGTTAAATAGCCTGCAGGAGTCAGAAAACTTGCTTTTGTGGTTGAGGCAGTGGATACAGCCTGAGAAGAACTGGTTTTGTTTTATCGTTCCATGTTGCTCTTGGAGCAAATCACTCTTAATACAAAATGTGGATAGTATGTCATGCCTATTGGACTATAAAAGTTTTAAGGCAGGGAAAATCTCTCTCTAGGTGAAGGCTCAGCATCTACCTCAAAGAAATATCTATCTTGACTGAGAGGTTGAAGTATCCCTATATTAGAAATACTGATCAATAACAAAACCAAATATTGCTGTCTCTTCCCAGCCTCCTCTGGTTGCTGGAGCTTATCTCAGATGTGAGATTGCGTACACAGATTTTCTTCTGCACTTAGCTTTGTTGTGATGCTGGGGGCAGACAGCTCTTGCTTGCTGAAGATTTGGAAGGCTGGCAAAGAAGAAAATGAACCAGAGAGGTGAGGGAAAACAGAAAGAAGGAGGAACTGATGGAAGAAAATGAGCTGGTGAAGATATTTTGGTGGTCAGATGGTGAAGAGCAGTTGCTCCTGAAGACCACCATTGAGACCAGGGAATGATGGCTGAACTAATGCTACTGAAATGGAAGACAGGGTGCTGGCAAAATAGAGGTAAAGGCTCACGCGAATCACACGTGCTGTATGAAAGGCATTTCCTTGTCCACATGTTTATAAGCCAGGAGCAAGGGCTTTCCAGGGCTTTTTTGCTTAGTGTCAGTAAGGATCAATGCTTATCCCAAGCGATTTCCACTTTGTAGTCTGGCACTAGCTAGAATAGAAAGTTCTCAGGGAATTAGAAAATGCTGTTTTCACCTCAAAACCAAACCAAATATAGGGGTAATGATTAAGGGGAAAAAACTTGATTATATAGTCAAGTATCCACAGTTCAGAAACAGAGTACAAAGAGTAAGAAACAGCAAGGATGAGAGCTCTAAGTCTTTTTTTCTAGCCAGCACTCAGTGCAAAAACTAACCCTTGCTCTGAAGTCTCTTCTCCTTGTTCCTGTGTTTGATGCTTCATGCAGTCCTCACCATCCTACTTTTCTCATCCTTTCCTTTCACAAATCCCTGCATCCGCAACACTGCTGCGCCTTGCTTTAGGACATAACCTGGCACATGGGATGAGGGCTAATGGTTTCAATAGACATATATGCTTTTTGTTCAGAATGGAGAGGGCATAGGTTAGGGAATGAACTGCCCCCTCTCTATCAGCCTTATTCTTTTCCTTCTCTAAGGGACATCTGGAGTATAATGTGGTGGGAAGACATGTTACAGATGGATAAAGCATGGTGAGAAGTTGGTTTTATCTGCCTCAAATTAGACATGGAGATAGAAAGGACAGCAGTTTCTGGATATTAGAAGGAAGGTTTGTTTGGCAGGGTTTTGAAACTCAGCCACATATTTTTTGTTTAACAGCTTACGAGATAGTGTATTATAAGACTGAGTGAGTGTTTATGATCTGTGCTGGAAAAGGACTATTGGATGAAGGCTGCTGGTGGAAGTGGTTTCAGCTTATGTCTGAAAAGGCTGGCAAGGATGAAGGAGGCACTATTTAGCTTGGCCCTTAACCCTGGAGAACTGAATGCCGACCACCCTACTTCTGTTCCATGGCTCCTCCTGGGGCAGAACAATAGTCGCTACCATTTCACCGCGAGAATTCAGCACGCAGTAATTACTGCACTCCCGTGCTTCTGGAGGAGGACAGCAACTTCCTTCAGTTTATACAGGCATATGCATTTATTGCTAAGGGAATCTAGCTTCCCATTAAGTGCCTCTCAACTCAAATAGCTCCGATTGTTCTGTCTTAAAGATGTGAGACATGCTTTTTTGTGAAAGCATGTAGAAAAAGACCTATACTACCACAGACAACTTTTCTTCCTTCTTACCCTTTAAAGGCTTTGCAAAATGTTCCTATTTAATAACAGTTATCTTTATGTAGTAGCTGAATCTTTTCATAAGCTAATAGTTGTAAAGCACTGTCTGCTTTGCTTAATGATACTATTTTCCCAATATAAAACAGGGCTAATGGGTGTCAAATGTGAAAGCAATATTCCTGCAATTTATCACTTAAGCCTTCTTTCACTCTTTTGGGGTGAATTGTATTTTTAAAGGGAAATTGATTGCCTTGAGTGAATTCTTTTATTCTTCTACATTAACAATTCATGAATGAAGCCAATAGCTGCAACACAATCTTCAGTTCCTTGTCCCACCAATAACCTCAGCTGTGTCCTGGAGGGTAAACTCACACTGCATCAATCAACAGTCTTCGTGGTCTGTAGCATAGCCATGTGAACTGTGGCTTACGCTATGTTCTAGTTTGCTCCCTTGACTTCTGGCAGTTGGGAACTGCACAAAAATGAATTAACTGTTACAAAGTTTCTTGGCATGCTGTACTTTACATGATTGGAAAGTTACATTACTAGAAAGAACAAAGAATATAGACATTTACTCTGAGGTTCGGAACCAAATGCCAATGGTCAAATGATTCTTGTGCACCTTTCTTCTCTGCTCTCCCCCTCTCCCTGCCATTGTTAAGTGCTGCGCAAGTCCAGTTAAAAAGATTCTGGGAGATTAAAGAGATCTCAGTTAAGGGACATTTTGGACTACTTATTAAAGAAAAAAAAAACAAACACAAAAAACCCAACCCCCAAACAGCACTATAAAACTGAACTGGGAAAGGCAGAGGCCAGCAATTTAAGAATACATTAAGATTGCACCTGCAAATGAGTTCACTCACTTCTTTCCATGAGCAAACCCGGTGCTTCTATTCCCAAATGAGAAATAAACACACAACGTTGGGCAGGCAGACATCCAAATGCCCAGACTTAGCGTAACTGTGTGCCTACAAAACTCATACGTAGAAAATGGAAGCTGTGAATGTGGACTTCAGCCTAACTTGTGAAGCCAGAGCTGTTGTGGAGGTAAACAAATCAAAGTGTGGTGTAATGGCTGGCTTTGAGTCATCGGTAAAATTTATCTGGCATGTTCCTCTCCTCGCCACTGCTGACTCCTCTCTTGAAAGCCACCTGTCCTTAAGCACTTTTTTCTCCTTTACCAGCTTTTTTTGGCTCAGCGTCTCCACATAAGCATGTATATGCATGTGCCTTTTGCTGTTGTGGCTCCTCTCCAGCCAAATTTGTTGCCTCTGTATGCTGCAACCTGTATCCACACACCCCCATAGAGCTCCTGCACTGGGATGCTGCTGGTCTGCACACCCCAGCTGTGCTAGAGCAGGCTTCACCCACGAGTAACCCCTTTGACTTTATGGACGCTTGAGCACATTTACATACTTGGCAAAACACCACTAGTGTCACCACGTAAGAGGTCGCTTTTAAAATGTGGGGCTGATTTTCAGCTCGTTTCTACTAGGTCTGTACTAATTTAAACCTGTGAATTAGTGCATGTCTTAAAAAAGAGACACACATGTGTACACACACAAGCTGTCTATTTATGATTTTTCATAATAATTTTCATTATTTTTCTGTATTTCCCTATATTTGCTGCTAACTTTTCATCAGACACTTATTTCTAGCTCGGTTTCATCATGGCACTTGGTATGGCTGGTTATATCACTGTGTACAGCAAAAGAAAAATACTGCTGGTTTACCAAAAAAAAAAAGATAAAAATTGGAATGTCGTTCATTAGAAAAAACATTTGTTTGGTGACCAAACTCCAATAAAACTTAACGAACTTTACTTTATTTTCTCAGGAAAACAACAAATGAAGACACAAATAAGTAGCTCACCCATGTCATTGAAACTATATTTAAGAGAAGCTGCTGTGGCTTCAGTTCTGAAGCATTTCACCTCCTTAGGATAGAGGAGATACAAAAGATTTTTATTTGTTTGCAGATTGTAAGATAACAAGCAATACATCTGAAAATACAAACCTGAGATGATCATTCTTACAAAAGATCTTGGGAGAAGAGGAACAGGTACAAGAAAAGAAAAAAATGAAACAGGCAGAGAAAAGAATGACAGACGTGCAGGTTCTATGAATAAAGAGCTAAGAAAAGACCTGTGGAAATAATTGATTTTTCTGATTCACCACTGACATTTCTTAAAAATCCCCAAGTAATTTGATGTCCACCTGAACCTAATATTTTTTTTTTCCCCACAATTGAAACAAAAATTGCTTGGGGTTAAATAAAAATTTTTAATTTTATCTATCTGAATTATTTTTTAACTTTGATTTGAGGTATTTTCTGAGACTTAAAAAAATAAAATAAGAAGAACTTGAAAACAAAGGGACTTAAGCAGCAGTGCTAAAATTGAAGAAAGAGAAGAACAAGTAATGATGGTGCCTTTCACAAAATGGAGCAGGAACAAGGTCTGGGATGTGGAAAACCCAGGCTCAGATTTCACCTCTACCAAAACTGCAGTACAATCATTAATCTAGCTCTCCTTTCCTATCCTCATGTAATTTATTCAGACAAACATTCAATAAGATTTTGATTACGTGTTCATTATGCAACACGTTACAAAATAATGTCTATAGACCCCAGCTGAGATCGGGGTCCCGTGTACACCAGACAGCGTTAAAGAGATGACCTTACTCCACATAATGGAGAGAGAATATCTGCATCCTGTTCTTAAGCTGTGGCAATACACAGAAAGGCTAAAGGTTTCTTGCTTGTCCAAAGCAATCCCTGGAAAACGAGGTCAGCAATCCCAGAAGTCCTGGCTCAGTGGCTTTTCTGAAAACTATTCCACAAGACACGCTGTGAAGACTCTCTCTGATGTCCCTCCACCCCTTTGCTCCATGAACTGGTAGTGCTGAGACTCCAGGAAAGCTCTGACCAGGTAACCTTGATTGACAAAACGTTTTACATGGACAAGGGCAAGGTAAACTTCCCCAGACTAGTCTGCAGCGTCATAAACGTTTGCAGGATTGACTGTTCCCTCCAGAGGCAGCCCCACGCTTCACAGTCCTTGCTGCATACAAATGAAGCCACTCCACAGCACAATCGAGTGCATATGCTGTGGTGTGACCTCCTGTTTGGTGACATCCATCAGTGAAATGTTCTGTGGTAGCGGCTGTCTGAAAATCATCTGGTACATGAATTTTTACTCTGATTTCACTAAAGCCCAATCAATAAGGGCACATAGCTTTAGTGTTCTCATATACCTGTTCTGTGAATAAAGTAAATGAAATATTTGCGCAGACTTTCGTGATTCGTTTCGAAGGGCCTGACCAGAAATTGGAACGTGTCAGGAGCTAGAAGGAGGGGACTACTGACAAGCAGCATTGCATGCACATGAACTGCAAAGTCCTTCTGGGTAGAGGAAAAGGAAAATCAACCCAAATATGAATGAACACTTAGAAAAAGTCTTGAAAGACTCATTTGGCATAAGTTAGTATTGTACTCTCTGATGCTGGACCCTAGTGAGCATGGAATTCTGATTAAATTAAAGGAGCATTACAGACAGGTGTTCAAATATAAGTCTATATCCCAGCTATACCTACATTTGCATAGGAACTTGTGAAAAAAGTTCTCTGGGCAAAATACTTGTAAGTATATTATGGGGGAATTTTTTTTTCCTATAAAAAGTAAAACCATAAACCAGTCCGATTACTTTTTAATTATGGAAAGATTAGGTAGCAAATGGAAACAATTGCTCACTTTGTATTCTAATAAGAAAACTGGAGCAAATAAAAAAAAAGTGCAAGTAACAGTTTCAAAACAAAAGGAGGTCCCTCTTTACAAAGTGTGTCATTAACCTCTGGGCTCCTTTTCACAAAGTGCCCCGGCTATTGAAAAATTTACATGACTAATTGGAAAGCTTCTGAAACAAATAGCCATTAAGGCTAATACAGAGCTATCACACTTGGAGCAAAAAAAGACCCGATGCCCTGGTGGCAACCCTGAGAAAATATCATATATGCTTGTTATTTTCTGAAGCTCATTCTTAGGTATTGTCTTTTAGTTACTCTCACAGGCAGGATGTATGGCTTTGTGAGTAAGAATAGCAGTGCCTATGTGAGGCAGTAGGGTAATTATTCCTAAACGTTGGTTATTGTTCTTAAAACATTCTTCTGCTAAAATACAATGCAACAAGATAAAGACAATAGTAGTATACTCAGAAGAAAAAAAACAGTGGCTTTAAAAAAACCCCAACTCTGGGAAATGGAGAGGAGATTTTGCAAAAGAGCTCTTGTTCATTTTAAAAATCAGGCAGGGTATTATGTTTTGCTTTCCAAGGGTTTACACGGGCCTGAACACACAAAATGGCTAAGAGCAGAGACCACAGCATTTTCAACGAGCTGTTCAGATGTTTACTAAATAGATACATGTCTTACATCAGGGACAGATGATAATAACCTTTCCCTTCCTCCAAGTTTTCAATTCTGATAAAAGTGTGGGTAAAAGATAAACATATCTGCTCATGTTTATTACTGTTCTAGTGAGAGAAAGACATTTGATTAAAACAGTAATTTACTTTCCAGCTACAGAAGTTGTATGGTAGTCTTCAGTGTTCAATAAGAGATTGTTACGTGACCTCAAGCATTAAAACCGATAGGTGCCCTGTCTTAAAATTCTTCATCTTCTCTCTAGTTCTCTTAATTTTTGCACCCATCTTATTCCCTAACTCCTTTTCCAGCTGTCCACAATTATAAAAGTAAATGATTTCAATATGATGCAAAAGAGTAAACAAACCCTTACCCTGCAATTTTTCTAGGCACTGTGAAAGAACAAATAATCATTTTGACAGGTAGACAGGAGACAGGTCAAAGTGATCTGCTGAAAAATCTGCCTTGAAGAAAGGTCAGCAACGTAAAGTTTCTTCTCCTTTCTTTTCTTTTGCCTCTTTGTTCCCCCCGCCTCAAATTTCAGGGTGACCCAACAGCATTCACAGATATTGAGCTAAAATAATCAGTGACTTTGTTCATAGCAAACTACTTCATTTCTAAGGCAGGTGTTGCAGAAATATATGATCTGTTCTGCATTTTTTTAAGTAGTAGTATGAGATCCCCTTGCTTTTGCATAATGATATAAAAAGCCATTGCCAGTGTATAAAAAAAAATTACAATAAAATACACTCTGAACAGTAACTTCTTAGAGGGATGGTTATAGTAACTTTCCTCTAAGATGAAAAGTTTGGACACTGGAATGGGAGAAGTCCAGTGCACCAACTTTTTCTTTCTGCTTCTCACTATTGCAAGAAGAGCTCCTGTGCTGTTAAAACAAGGTACATACTTTGGAATAATAATCAAGAGCTCTAAAATATGGAGGGTAGCTTAAAAAAATCATGCAAATACTGCAAAATATTTATAGAGCCATCTAAATATATTACATGGATATCTTTATATGAATAATACATTTTTTTATTCTTTTTAAGTACCTCCTGTCTCTTTTTCTGAAAATTCATTCATGTTCTCAAGCTTTTGCCCTCCCCCAGGCTATGAAGATTAGACTTTTCTCCCTTCTAATGGCAGCTGGCATCATGCTGCAATCATTGCTTTCCAGCAGCTGGCCTTTTTTAGCTGGTATGTGGACAGCCTTATCCTGGTCTGGGGACAAGGGGCAGGTGGGACACTTGTTCTGGCACTCATGGCCTCGTGTGATTCATGGGGGACTGCAGCGGGAACTGTGACAGGGAAGAGGCAGTTCCTGGCCACAGCGTCCTGGGAGCAGGGTGGTGGCTGGAGGTCCTGCCGCCCCTCCGACCAGGGCTGCCACGTGGGGACCGAAGGGGTCAGGGCACACTGATGGCCCAGTGCTGGGCACAAATGTGACGGCTTGGTCCATTTCTGCGTGTGTACGGAGATGAGTTCCAGGAGTCATCACTAACCCACATTGGAGACCTCTGTATTCTGGTAGTTCTCAACTATACATTTGCTTGTGTTATTATTTCTCATGCTAGCTGGCTTAAACTACCAAGGGTAATTCTAGGACAAGCCACAATTACAATTTCTTTATGCCGTGTAGACATGACCTTTGACTATTTGATTGCAACTGGCTTTGGATCAGGGCCCGTAGCCAAAGCTGTGTCGCTACCATAACATGCAACACTCTCTGCAGAGCCTCCAAGTACAAGCCATCACCTCTCTGATCTAAAATACACATAATTGCAATGAGCTGGGAGATCCTCCAGCATTTCATAGCATATAGAAGAGATTTATTAACAAAGATTTTCTGTTTGCAGATACAGAAATACACAGAAGGCCAAATTCTTAGCTTGCATGAAGCAGAGAAGCTTAATGTATGAAGAAGGGATGAAACTCTGGGGGGATTATGTGTGCACATGGGGACACACCATTTCCATGGACCACTTAGTAGTTCTATGAAGATAGATCCATGAAGGAGCTGGAAAAACCTGACAAAATGATTGTGGCTTTACAGTCCAATTTAGGCTAAAAGACAACTATTAAAAAAAGGTGATTTGGACATTCCATATTCTGCTAGATAAATTCGGGTCCTGCCTTTTACATACAGCATGATGGCAAATTCTTATTAGTAATTAATACATATGCCAGAATTACAGTTCTGAGTTCGTGGAAGAATTGTGGTTAAGTCTAGTTCAGCAATCAGAGAAATACGAGGGGTATGTCGGCATCTCAGCTTTAGGAGCAGCATAGGGCTGTCTGCGTCAGTGAGACTCTGCCTTCAGCTCTTCTACGCTGTACAAGCCGGGGGCAGCCTGCGCCGACTCTAAGGACACAGTGGGTCTGTCAGAGGAGCACTGCATCTACCAGTGCAGTGAATATCATTGAAGCTATCAGCATTAAAAAAACAAACCCAAAAATCTCTCTCAAAAGCAACTGCCCTGCCAACCTCTGCATAATCTGATTTATCTGTCACACGCGCTTTCTAAAAGCATCAACTCATTAATTTCAACAGGGTCAACTTCACACTCACTAAAAAGGGAACGGGACACCATGAGTGGGTTTCGGTCAGGCGCAGTACAATATTTATGACCTTTTTTCCCCACTACAGTTATGCTACAAATGCATTTTATGTGAGTAGATCTTGTTAGACAAGCAGGCGTTTGCAAAACATTGCAAATGCAACAGAGTATAATGAGTACACTTCCAGAGAGGATATTCTAGTACCCTCCAGGCCTTGATTGGGCAGCTCATTTAAACATCAGGTTAAATCCTGTTTAAGTGAAGTGTCTTATAGAAGTTTTTCAGCAGTGCTCTTAATGGCTGCGGGAAACAGAATGAAGTCAGTTCGCATTTTCTTTCCCTTTTTCAGCTAACCACCCTAAGTAACCTTACTCTCTTTTTTCCTCAGACACATGAATTCTGCGTGGACTTAGAGGGAAATATTTATTTCCTCCTCCTCCCTCTCCCGCGAAGCGTCATGTGCCCCCATGCTGCACGACCGCCATTTACTTGGACGATTTTTCGTGCCTCCGGCTGCATCGGGCCCGAACCTCATGTCCCCTCTGCCCCCCATTCTCCTTGGGCTGGGGCTTTCCGCCGGCAGCCGCTGTGCCCGGCCGTTCCCAGCCGTGCCAGCCGCTGCCCCTCCGCCGGGGCCGGCGCTGCGGGGTCCCCCGGCAGGTGGCACTCGGGCTCCGCCGCCGGCCCCGCCGGCCCGGCCCGGCTGCCGGGCGCCCGGCTGGCAGGCAGCGAGGAAGGGGCGTTTGCAGCCACGTGTTTCAGCCCGGGCTGCGGGCGGAGAGGCGCGTTCTGTGCCTCCGTTCCGAGCGGCGTCTCGGGCGGGCTCACGGCTTGTGGGCGCCTTCGTGCCGCTCAGGGGAGGTCACGCCGTGCCGCCGGGGGCAGCCCGAGGTGGGTGTGCGGCCGGGGGGCTGCAAGGTGCACCCCTCCTGAAAGGAGCCGGGGCTTCTGTCCGAGCATATGTAGTATCACAGCAAACCGTCGTGGAAGCAGAATTTAGAACGCAGTTATTATCCTCGGGGGAAATCTCTGCATCAAGAGGGGAATATATGTGCATACTGTAACTCCTATTACTGTTAATGGGAATTATGTGTGTAAATCCCCAACTCCCAGTGTACAAAGATGAGAGTGTCCCTGTAAGGGTCTGAAATATGCATTTGAATTAAGCCTGACTGTTGGGAAACTCATAATGCTGCGGCTGTTATTATAAATTTATACTTACTAGGACTAAGTTTCACCTGAAACAACAGAGCCTGAAGTGTTATTTGTTCCAGCAAATTATTTTGTTAGATGTGATAATCAGTTCACAGCAGGACTGCGAGAGGCTACTCAGATTGTTGACAATTCTGGGTCCCATCCAGCTTCAAGCAGCTTCTGAAGCGGCTCCAAAGGCCACAGAGGGGACTCCCAAATCCAGCTCCTCAGGGACATGTGGCCAGGGCAAGGCTACCTGTCCACAGCCACTTCCCAGGACAAGCCTTTCCCAGGGCCAGAGTTACGTCTTCTGCCAAGCACACTCCCACCCCAAGGCACAAATGATAGGTGAGACTCAGCACAGGCGCTGCTGTTCCCAGCCCCCTCTATTTTGCCAGGTGGATGAGATTTTTTTCTTATGAGCTAAGTGCCTAAGGCACAGTCTGAGGTGGAGGAGGAGCTGCAAATCAGTTCTCCTTGACTTACTGGGCTACTCTGTAGTTTATTTCAGGAATTACGTGACCTAAGGGTATGCCTTCCATTAGCATCACCTTTGAATTAGGAAGATGCCTTTCACAGGAGCTTTTGTCCCACGTTTATCATCTCAACCTCAGATCAAATTTAATCCCAGGGTATCTCTCCTCCCAAGGCTGCACATTTTCCCTTGAGGCTGGGAGGAAGGAAACCCTGTCCTGACCCTCATGTGTGAGCAGCTGTGTCAGGTGAGTAGTCCTAGCACTGCAGGAGGGATGCCATGGGGTTGGAGGGCTCCTAATGGGGAAACGTGTCTAAAGAAGCCACAGCCGTGGCTTCAGCCTGCCCTGTGTCACCTTCATCACCTTATTAGATGGCCCAACACCTAAAGGGACATGAAAGCATAGAGAACAGGTGTGGAGGGCCTAAGCCAGCAGTGCGTGCATGGCAGGGAGGGGTCCCCTTTCCAGGGGTGTCCGTCTTACATGCTGCAGGGATGCAATGGTGCTGGGTGCCAGCATGAGCCTCAGGGCCACTGTGTATAGGGACTGCCACAACCATGGTGGGAAAACACCTGCCAAACAGCGCCTTACCCCCTCCCACTCTGTCATATTTTCTCCTCCTTCCTGTCTCTTTTCATATCAGTGCCCAAAATCTTCGTTCCCCTTGATTAGCCCACTTGAGAGCAGCCATGTGTGCTCCCAAGGCGCAATCCTGTGCAGTCCCAAGGTTAGGCTGAAGCAGACCTGCACGTAACACCACTCTTGATTTAAATACCATTCATAGAGACAGGGAGTTGCTTTATTCTGAATGATTCCTTATTCTATTGAGTTATTTGGAATAGCACAGTTAATTATTTTTAAACCCCACTATCCTGCTTTAAGCCTGGGTGCGCCTCCAACAAATTCACTTTCCAATCCTGTAATGGAATAGAAGTATTGCTAGTCCTCATTAAAAACACCGCAAAAGCCACAGCAGCAGTGCTGTGTTCCTTGTAATGATTTGTTTCACTGATAGATCAAACGGCCTGTTGACAATGGTTGACTGCAACCGACAGCCTCTTCTAATAAGATAAAGAAGTTGTACATTTTATTGATTATAAAGCAAATTGGGTTTTTGTCCCTTTAAATTTTTTATTGGCTACAAAATGGAGGACTTATGCCTTTGAAATTGCAGCTTGCCATGACATTACAATGAATTATAATCCTAACCTATTCATGCTTCCTCAAAGGCCTAACCCATTTGCCTGCCTCACAAGCATGTTGTAAAATGCCCCGCATTTACATACATATTTTCAGGAGCTTTTTATTCAAGAACTGCAGCGGACTCGAGAAGGAAAAGGGGCTGAATGGGCAAGAATTCTCGAGATCCTGGAATTTTAAGAGTCTTGCAATATCTCATCACAAGCTACGAGCTCAAGGCAGACATTTTTGGATAAGGTTCTTAGTTTTTTGTTACACAGGAGGTGAAGTTTTTAATCCCTTCTGGCTCTGAAGATCTGTGTTCCTGAACATCCTGGGAATGGCTCATATTGCCAAAATAAATCTAACACTTTCTAGAGCAATATTTAGGGTCAGATCTTATAGAAGCTCAAGGTACATCAAGGAGCTTTTTAAAGGCCAACCACCAAAATCAGGACCCCCAAATCTGCTCTCAGCATCTCTCTTGCAACCCTAGATTTCTCCCTGCCTGACCCCAAGCTGTGCAGGTGCCTCCAGCTCTGCCTGTGCCTTTGTGCACAGCAGAGCAGGTACCTCCCCATCTGCGGCGATACAGTGCCCGAGCGGTACCCGAGCTCTCTGCGTAGCATTGCTCAACGGGGGAGGCCAGTGAACACCTATGACTATCAGGGCGGAGTGCCTTTAAAAACCCCATAGTGTCAACTTTACTCTCATAACATAATGAGAGAGGAAAAGGGAGAAGAGAGCAGTTGCTTGTCCCTTCCCTGACACATCTTTGCCGATAAGAAAGCCGGAGCACGTGACTCTGGCAGTAAAGCCGCGCAGTTGAGACAGTGGCAGGGAGGAGTCCTGATTTCTGGTCTCTAGTCTCAGGGCTATTTCTGTTCTCTCACTCTTTCTGCTCTTTTCCTGTTCATACCTAGCAGCTGGACAATATAAAGTGGGGGGGGGGAAGAAAAGGGAAAAAAAAAGTCTTGGGAGGAGCTGTCAGAGTACAGGCTTCCGCCTCCTGCCTCAGTGCACTTCCAAAGGGAGAGACGTTCAGGGCCCTCTTGGCCGTGTGATTTTTTGCTTTCAGTAGCTGAGATTTGTCAGGAAAACATGCTCCTACTCTGCTGAGTCCCAGCTCATGGGCAGGTGTCTGGCAAGCACTCCCGACGAGTAAGAGATGTAGATCTGAACTCTTACAGGAGCGGGAACATGCCCTACTCAGATCCACTGCTCCCAGCTACGAGGTACTTAGGTGTAAGTGGAGCAGTGTCATCAGTGCTGTTGGCTATGAATTAAGAGGGGAAAAAACAACGCTTGCTCTGTTATTGAGCAACTGGATGTAGGTTACATCTCCCAGAAACGCTGGATCCAGTACATATGAGAGCAGTTACCTTCCTAGCAATCACCTCTGCGTCGAGAGGTCAGACTATCCCCATGCTCCTCCTTGCTGAACCTTGTTCTTATATATGAGAAAATAGTACAAAATATCAGATACCGCACCACCTTGAAAAACGTCACTCTGGACCAAGCATTTTACTCATATGACCCTTTGCATGTTCTCATTTTCAGCCTCTTTCAGTAAGGAGAAAAGCACACACGCACACTCGGACATCCACAGAGTCCACAGCAGGTGACAAGGGGAACTCTGCATTGGAAACTCAGTTTCCAGCTGCTTTAGGGTGGGCAATTCATGAGCCGCTGCCCGCAAAGTGCGGAGGCACCACAAACGGGTACTGCTGGCCCGCAACAACCGCGGGGCTTTCACCTCCCAGGGACCTCTGTCCCCATGGGGCACGCCTGGTCTATCGGTCTGGAAACTGGATCTGAAACACAGCTCTTCAAAGTGGCAGTAATTCCACAAGTGGTGACCAACTGATTAAACCCATAGTTTGGCACTTACATAGCTTATTCTATGTTAAAGTTAGTGTCTGAAGTGGTTTAGTAACTCTACCATTGATTTGAGTGCCAGTGTTTGAACTTAGGAGACTGGTTTGAAAATTTTGGCCGAAGTACATGGGTTATTACCAGGTAACAGCCTTGCACTCACAAAGAAGATCAGTTAAAAGCAGCTTGCAGTGCAACAGTTCATGCTATCTCTGTCCTACAGGGATTGAAAGTCCTTTGGTTTCCTGTTTGTCGATCGCGTGCTTTCACCAGTGCTCGTCAGTCAAAGAGAGAAAAAAAAAATAAAATTAACAGAGCTTCATAGAAATATTGCATTCTTTCCTAGAGTGGAGGCAAAACAAACAGAAGTTTAAAGTAAACAATCTCTACCAGCAGATCTTTTCCCCTTTTATTGCATGAATTACAATGCCCTTCAGCCAGCAGAAGGCAGAGAAAGTTCTGCCAGGAAAAAGAGTTATTTGAAAAAGTTTACTTTAAACTTTTGTTTGCTTTGCGCGTGCACACACACACACACACACAAAAGAGAAGAGAGACCCTTTCTTCTTCCACTTTAGTGCTAGGTAGAAAGAAAATCGATTTCTCTTTATCGACTGGTATACGGCTGGCAGAAGTAAAGGCAAGTTTCCTCATGGTCATGCCTCTGTGCTCAACCATGATCTGGAAGAACATTGTGAGAGATAAAGCAGGACTGTCCTGTTCACCTAGGACACGCAGACCAGTGGAAAAAACAAATACGAGTGTCTCTGATCATTCCACTGATATAAACAAGCACAAAGCTACCAAAGCCAAACAGCATCATTTTATTCTAATAAAACTGCTCAATGAATCTTTTTCTTCTAAATCTCTGTCCCTTTTGTAATGAAGACAAAAGTTGTGGTCTGTTTTCATTCACACTCCTGTAAATCTGGAGTAACTGTAAGTCTACTGGAAGAGAGATAAAAAAGCTCTGTAGTTGGTTAGGACAGAAATTCTGCATTAAAAAGTAAAGCGGTCTCAAAACAGCAACCATCACCTTTTGTGAAAAATGTTCCCATTTCTGATCAGTTCTAATGTTTCCATTTGAAACAGACTCCTTGATCAGAAGTTAATAAAAGCATGTCACGTGAAATATGCAGGGCACTTTATAAAACATATAAGAAAAATAGGGTTGTGTCCTGAAGACTTTATAGCAGGCAGAATAAGAAAGAGAAAAAGAGACAAAGGAAGATAAAAAGAGATTTCTAGCAATGTGTAAGCAAAGCGGGATAAAGCTGAATAGCAGCTGGATTAGTGCAGGACGAGTCTGTTTTTAAAGTACATCCCTTTTCTGCACTTCCATCCTCTCCCGTCTGCCCCACGGCCCTGACCTTGTTCCTCCCCGTTTCAAAAGAGCTGTCCCTCCTTATTTCCCTTCTGACCTGCATTCCTCACTGCTGGCTGTAATGGGGCGATAAAGGCACCAGTAAACCCAGCCAGCTTGCCTAAGATCAAAGATACGGAGGCTGATGTTAGCAAATTAACTGATTGGTATAAAACAAAAGGGGAAAAAAAGTTGTCAGGAAGCTGAGAACTTTTGAACCCATTTAAACAAATAAGTGGCAGAGGAGCAGGCTTGTCTGTCACAGGAATATCGTCTGCAAGAGCCCAGCCAGAGCTTGGACCTTACGACAACCAGATGCAGCCTCGGGGAGCAGCCCCTGGTGGGGGACCAGAGCGGTTTAAGGAAGGGGCGTTCTGGCCTTGCAGAGGCAGGACACAATGGGACTCCCCCTGCCCTTCCCACCCCTCGCAGACCTGTGCTTGAGACCCTCAGGTTGCTCCAGTCTGCAACACGTGCAAAGAGACAATGAAGCCTCTTTATGTTCTCCCCTTATGATTATGCTTTCAAGGGCCCTGGGCTGGTAAAGAAAGCATGCTGTACTGAAAATAATTGCAGTAAGGCTTTGAGATACACACAGACTCATTTATTTAGTAATATTAACTGGCTTTCCTGCTTTTCCATCAACACTAAGAGGGTTAATACCTTCCTTCTGGGCTGGCCTCCAGAGATTTTGCTCTCTGTGGCTCCAGATGGCTTTCAGAAATCTCTAAAATTTTGCTGCCCTCATTAGTGACAGATGTGGGAGTTATAATTTGAAATTTAGGTTCACTGAAGTAAAGCATTGTGAAATCCCGGGAACCCGCAGAAGCACTCTTAAATGCACCAGTGGTACAGATCACAGAAAACACGCTCTCACGTAACGCCGAACAAGAGACTTTATTACTGACAACATCACTTCCCTTTTCCCCCTCCACTTCATCTCAGACTTCAGTGCAGCCTTCCCTGGGAGCCTCCCGCTTGGCGTTTTGCTGCTCCCCTAAAGCAGCAGCCCCCAGAGTCTCACAGCTTGGCGGCTGACGGCGGCGGGCACAGCGGTACCAGGCCTGGCAGCGCTTTCTCCGGGGCCCAGTCTTGCCTGCCTCCCGCCATCCCCAGCAGCACAGCGCCGGCCTCCTGCCTCAGGCGCTCGCTTCCTCGTACAGCCGGAGCCGGGCGCTAATTCTGTATTGGATCAGCCCTGCTATTTCAGTAAATTTAGTTCAACAGGCACTTAAAGTAACCTGAACCAGGACCCGTCTCAACCACTGCTTTTGTCATGAAAGCGGACAGATTTTTTCATTACCTCCGCGCGGCACGCTTGAGAACCACATCCAGAGCATGCTTTCGTTAGATTCCCTTCCATTCTTCCTGCTATAGCAAGGGGAGATCCGAAATGTGGCCACGCTCCTGGAGAGGATGTTTGCTTTCTGCATCTGCAGAACCTGACAGGCAAAGCCTCCAAGGTCAGCCCGCACTGGCATTGTACAAGGCCTGGAGGAGACACTATTGCTTCGTTGTCATTACGTAAAGCCCTTCACCAACAACTCTTGTATGCAGAAGAGACACGGTACACCTGTCACTTGTGGCATCCTCCATTAGCATTGCTTGAACTTTCAGCTGGGGGAGGAAGCCTAAAGTAGCCATGCAACATGTAATCATTTCTGAACGGGCTTGAAGTAGATGGGACATAGTTGAGAGAATCTAACTTTTTGGTCATTCAAGTAGTTAAGATAACATTCACTGCTTGGAAGGACAGCTTACTTTAAAAACTGGTTTTATGTAACTGTTGCACACTATGTATAAGTACAGAATATGTTTCTGTTCGCCCTTCTCAGCACATACATACAACATGTGCAGAGAAGAATATCGCTGAGATGGATGCACCCTGAGGTTGTCAGATCCAGAAGGATGCTACTCATTTGTGGCTTACAGCATATGTATTCCATGCACATACTTTCTTTCTGAAGAAAGCAATATTTTTAAAGGAGAAAAAAGCCAAACAAACAAGACCATTCAAGCCATGTGATGGTATAAGCAAGTCTCATAGGCTTACATAGTTTCATGGAAGCTGAGCAGAACCACAGGATCTTTCCCTTTTCCTCTCTTACTGTAAACTTTGTCCTGCTGTTTCTGCAGGATTATGCTGTCTGATTCACTAGCCTGTAATATTTTTAGCCTAGAATCACAGAATCACAGAATCATATAGGTTGGAAAAGACCTTTAAGATCATCGAGTCCAACCATAAACCTAACACTGCCAAAACCACCACTACACCATGTCTCTAAGCACCTCATCCAAACGTCCTTTAAATACCTCCAGGGATGGCGACGCAACCACTTCCCTGGGCAGCCTGTTCCAATGCTTGACAACCCTCTCGGTGAAGAAAAATTTCCTAATATCCAGTCTAAACCTCCCCTGGCAAAAGAAAGTGTTGCATACAAATAATTCGTTAAAAAAGGTACCATATAGGATATCATTGGGAGTTGCTTTAAGATTCAGTTGATTTTTTTTCCAGTTTTGTTTAGCTTCAGGGGAGACATTCTTGCAAACTGTAGCCATTTGGTGCTTCTCTCATTTTCCCAATAATCCATAGATCTGGTTGTGTTTTTTTCCCCCTCCTCTAAATGCCACCATCTCCTCTTCCCCATCAGTATTCCTCTTTTCTTTTGTCAAGTTCAATTATTCAGACAGGGAAGCATGTGATTCTCTAGATGATAGTTCTCAAATATCCATTTTGTCCCAGAATTCATTATTTCATTTTTCCCCCCCGTCTTTGAAAACTTTACATATTTGGGTTAGGAGACATTCATGCCTTTGTCTGTTACCCACCAAGCATCACCATTTTTACCCTTGTATCCCCATTCTCTCTCTTTCTGCGCCCTGTGGCAGCACTGAGATCCCTTACTCCCTCCAGTCAAATGTTGCACTCCAGCTTCCTCAGTGCTGTGGTTAGACTGGGGGCTGGAAGGCAACTGCAGGTAGGTTGCAGGTGCTGGGTACCTGCAGGTGGAGGGGAGGGTCTCTGGATAGGTAGTACCAGTACCCATCCTCATTGGTACCTGCCAGAGGAGGGTGGGTACATGGCTCTGCCCCATCCATTTAGAGAGGGACTGTATGCACCACTGCTTCTGAGAACAAGGAGTCAAGCCTCAAAGCCTTTAGGAGTTATATTATAGGCATTAAGTCCCAATCGTAACAACGACAAACCAGAGCCGAGCATAAGAAGGAAGGTTATCCTTCACTAGGATGTGCACTATAATTTCAGTGAGGACATACTTTGCTTTTCTCTGCTTCCAGGCGACCCACCTGCTGAAGAGGTGCACAAGCTGCCTCTCCCTTAGCTGCCATCTATACTAAATGGGTTACAGCTGCTACTAATTTCATTTAGGGCCTAACCCCTTGATGACAGAAGCCATGACTTGTGCACAGGAGTTTGATGAGTCCTAGCTGGGTATTTGCACGTGGTATTTCTGCAGCTTTCTTATAGAGCAAGGAACATATTTTCAGCTTAAGAAGTGTGACCTGATCTTTCATCACTAACATAAATGAGCTGATACTAACATGGTTAAGGTGGGCATTTGTAAGTGTGTCAACAGGAGGGAAAAACCCCACATACGTTAAGGGAGACAGGGATGAAATCAACAATGGCCCAGGAGTGGCAAGAAAAGCAACTTTCAGTTCACCTCAAAAGAAACTCCCGAAAAGGCTCATAACATCAGTAAATGAAAAACAGCTAAATGAATTTCACTACTGATAATGAGCAGGAAACCCAGTGCCTGGGATCATGAGTTTATGCAAAACTATTATTGCTGCAAATTGGCATCCTAAGACCCTGATCATGCAACAGTTGCACATATGCTTAACTTGATGCACATGAGCAGTCTCATTAACGCCAAAGACTTAGTCGTGCATAAAACTGAGCAAATGCATGAGTGTTTGTAAGACTGGGATTTAAACACAAGGGATAGAAAACAAATTTACTGTATCATCAACAATTATTTCTGAAACCCATCAGAAGCCAAGGTGGTGCCAGAAGTCTGTTTAGCGTAGAAACATTCAAAGAGAGAGAGGAGTGGGATTTTGAAGATCACTGCCTTTAACTCAATCCATTAGGCCCACTAATGGTGGGCCAAACACAGGAGGAAAACATCCCTGCCCAGATTAAAATATAACTCATTATGGATATTGGAGACATAGTATTTCCCATCATATTTTACAAGAAACTGGATTGCTTCTTAAAAACACAGATTTCAAACTTGGTTATTGTAAAGAAGAACTAGTTATAATCAACTTGGATTTGACGAAGTTATTCAGCAGTGCCTCACAAAAGTCTTACAAAATTACTTTAAATGGTGTTAGGTTTATGTGGATTCAGAGCTGACTGCAGCATTTATATAAATAGTTACAATAAATACAAAGGCTTATGTTGGAGGGAGGTGCCTATTGTGCCGCAGTGAAGACTGATAGCTAGTCTTAGAGCTAGTTTTAATTAGAATATTTGGCAATGCTTCAGAAAACAGAAGAGCTCCCTTATGTTATGAAACCTGATGAAAATATGCTATTTCCTTGGGAATCCAAAAGAGTAAATACAATAAAATTTGAGTACTTACCAGCAAGACAAGAAAAAAAAGAGCTGTAAAACAATGTCTGTGGAAGTAAAGCTTCTGCCAAATTTAAAGGGATAGCTCTGGAAAAGGAATTCTGGGAAAAGTGCAACCCTACATTGGGAAGATGTAAAAATAGAGCCTCTGCAGAAAGATAAGGTCTTGTTATCATAAATACAATCAGTCAAAAGTCATGTTTATGTTTCATGATAATTTCTGTATGCTTTTTAAGCTTTTGTTTTGTTCCAGTTTGAAAAAAATTAGTACATTCTCAGCAGTCAGTTTTACCACTACTTTTTGTTGTATGGGTTTTTTTTTTTTAATACTTTCTGTTCTTTTCACCCAGTAGAATTGCTGCTGTCAATTTTGCAGTGTAACAGTAAAGTTGATGGAATTATGGTACTTTCCGTTCGTCACATCTTGCAGCTTGTTTCAAAGCAGCAGTTCCAGGACCTGCAGGTAACATGCGTGGCCGTGTATCTGACTCCTGGCAAAGTCTGGATATTGCAAGGGCTCTTGGTTCTCCGTGGGGTTTGTTTGGGAGGGTCGTCATGGAGATACAGAGCCTGAAAAAGGCAGTAGGGTGTTTGTCTATACGGACTGGCTGCCCACAGCGATGGCCGGGAGAGCTGAGCTGGCAGGGAGCCAGGCGACTTGTGAAAATGCTTTAGCACATTTGCACTTGACATTTTGGTTGTGGTTAAATGGAGTATGGGTGCATTGATGACCAGCTGTTTTCAAGTATGCATCCATCTTAAAGGCTTAATTTTGTATAAAAATAGCTTTGGGGGATGACTTTGGTGAGGTAGCATCTTCAATTCTATAATCTCCCAGCACAGTAATGCTGCACGTCCTGAATGTATGAGAACAAAGTGAAAAGAGTAACATGGGCTGGAGCAGGTTGTTGGCTAGGAGCCCTCCTCCCACTAGCTCTTTTCCCAAAGGAAAGAAAGTTTTAACTTTCTTCCTGGGTTAAGTTTTGGCTTTTTAATCTCATCTATAAAGGTTTCAAAGAAGGAGGGAAGACTTCTGCTGTGACTAACTGGCATCTGGCAAGAGTGTGATTCTGAACTGGGCTTTAAGGGACTATCATGACAAAGGTATAAAAAGTGGTATTATTGGTGAGAAAAGTGATGCTGGAGGTGTAGCAGCTGGAGGAATCGGCTCTGCTAATATTTGTTCCTTCTGCCTAACGTCACCATGTGCAACATTGCTTTATATGGGTTCCTTCTGCCTAACGTCACCATGTGCAACATTGCTTTATATGGCTGGTCAATAGGATGACTGAGTTCGAGATTCCTGGCTGCGGGGCACCATGTTCTGAGTTGAAGGAGTGTGACAACTGGAGAGTGGAGGAGAGTCTGAAATAAATGTGAACAGTATCTATGGTGTTTTCAATGCCTACCTGCTTCATTCCAGTAGGTAAAGAGCACAGACAATCTGTTCATCAGCACAGCTCTGGCAGACTGAACCTCCCAAAGCCTGTGATGATAATTAACTCTTAAATGTTGCGCTTTCTTTGAAATATACTTCCAATTCTTTGAAGAAATAATTATTTCAGAATAAACCAGTCTTTTTTAATCCAGACCTTATTTATTATATTCTGAAGCACACCTTGAAATGCAACACTGAACACAAATTCCTCTTTGATTGGTTTAATGGAAACAATTTCTCTCTTCAGCAAGCACTTGCTTTCAGAGAGAAACCTTAACATTTTACTTTTTATCTGTCTTGTCAATCATTGATTTATTTTTTTTTCCTGCTGGCCCCACCTGGAGATGTCATATACCTCTCAAAAGCATGTAATCTGAAAAGATGCCAAAGTTTTTATTTTTCAGACCAGTCAACTAGTTACCAGTTGATCTGACAAATATGTCACACAAATTTATTTGTGGAGAAACAGTTTGTTCAGCTGATGCATGGCACTTGAGTGCAAGTTTGCTTAACAAAATTGTAACTAATGCCCAACTGTTATTTTTCTGATTTGATACTTCATATCATAGACTCATAGAACAATTCAGGCTGGAAGGGACCTCAGAGGGTCATCTCATCCTCCTTCCTGCTCAAAGCAGCATCAGGTATGAGATCAGGTTGCTGGGGGCTTTATCCAGGTTTAAAAACCTCCAAAGATTTTAACACAACCGCACAACCTCTCTGGGCAACTGTTTCCAATGCTTGACTATCCTCAAGGTGAAAAGGTTTTTTCTTCATAACTTGCTGAAACCTTTCTTTTCTCAGTTTATGTCCATTGTCTTTCCTCCTCTCTCTCTGCTGTGTTGGGGCTCATGTTACTAAGGGCTGTGACAAATAAACCCTCTTCTTTCTCATCAGGATTTCTGCATGCATTAGGGAGGACAATTACAATATCCTTCAGGCTCTAAGGCAATGAATCTAAACAAAACTTTTCTGCTCCTGTATGTGCTGTATTAAAAGATGAAAACTCATCCTTGCATGCAAGGAAAACAGAGTTTCAATGAAAATCTGACCCAGAGACTGGAGAGCACAGTTTTCCTATAAAAGATGTTCTTTCATTAAAAAGACTATTGTAACCTAAACACTTTATGATATATTTTCTTTCCAAGGAACTTTTTCAATCTGACTGAGCATGCTGAAGTCATTATATAGTTACTAGAGATGCTTCTTTGTCCAGGCAGACTTACTATAGGTTACATTTCTGCAGGAGATTAAAAACGATGTATTAGTAGATATCCTTCTAAAAATACTCTTTTAAATAATATGTATCTTCATCTTCCCAAGCCTGGAAGCACATGTACAACAGCAAAGGAAAACAGCAAATAATTCAGGGCAAATAATATATAACCATGAGAACTTTTACCACTGTATTTATTTAAATGAAGGGAAACATGTCAAAATGTGAAAGTTAAGAACTTCAGTTTATTCACATATTTTACATTCAAAGGACCAACAGAAATAATTTTTTTTCAGAAAAAAAGATTCCTCTTGTGGTTTCCAAAATTTTGAGAGACATGGAATATACTTAATGAAGCATGTCAGTGCAGTGCATACAATGAAAGCCTTGTGTATATGGAAAAAAGATAAAAACCAAACAAATTTGACCATTACCAAAAAAAAAGTTTCCTTTAATATAAATAAAATTCAGAGTAGTGCTTTATTTTAACAGACAACACAACAGTGGGATTTATTAACAACTACATATTTACAGTGCCTCACTGGTAAAAATACTGGGCTTCATCTGAGATCCTAGACACTTCCTGAGAAGGCAACGTGGACTAAAGATTGCTCAGCACTTCACATAAGTTAGGTGCTGAAAGGGTGAAATTAAAGCATACTTTTAAAATAAGTAAGATGGCAAAGGCGGAACTGCTGATGCATCGCGTTTATGCCCTGATCCAGCAAAACTTGCACCTCAACTACTGCCTTTGATTTCAGTAGATCTATGTACGCTCCTAAGGTTAAACACAGGATAAGTGTTTCAAAACCAGGAGCCTCAGAGGAAGACAACTGCTTGACTCAAAGATGCTATGAGTAGAGAAAACTGCTGTAATTACAATTTTATGTGGGATGGAGGCACGTGACCTTGAATTTAAATCTGTATTCTTCTGCATGGGTGATTTCTACCACTTTACTTTTAATTTGATCCTACAAGGTCTGGATTCCAAATATCTCTATCAAGTGACAAACTTGTGAAAGCATCTTCTTCCCACAGCCTCCAAAATCATAGTGCCAGTTTAGCAGATCTCAGTCTTTTTGGCAATTAAATAAAACAAGAACCAGATCTTTTTCAAAGTATTCACAAAATAATCTTCCACTTATAAAATGGCTGTCCCACCATTCTTGTATCAGATCTGACCTCAGCTCTTTAGATCTAAACAGTTCTTTAAAAGTTATAAAAATAAAGAATTGATTAATATACAAATATATATTTCAGAGTGATAAGAGAATAATATTAAACAAATTCCTTTTTTAATCTACTTTAAATTAAAAGAAATGTTTTCAAAAGTCTGTGCTGAAGCAGATCTTTATCTATTGACTCTTTAATGGAACCCATTCCCTGCAGATGGCCACATACAACTTAATGTAAGAAGCTCATTACTACAAAAAGACAGTGAACATGTTTCCACTAGCAAAGCAATTCATAAAATCTGCTGTGCCAGTTGGTTTTTGGTATCTTGCTTTCAAGGACTGCAGATATTTCTAATATTAGAAACAAAACCTAAATCACGAAAAGTCTTGAGCTTCTTTAGCAATTTGCTTCTTTCCCTGGTCTTCATTAATATTTGTTTTGCAGTAATCCACTTTGTTTTGTATACTGTTTGTATACAGCATAATATAAACGCTCTGCATGAATGCACATGTATGTACAAAACCGGTCAGTAATTCAGTTAAGAGATATGCCTGCTCACTGGGTCATTTCATACTTTCACAATACCATATTTTTCTGTAATATCCGTAACAACCTCATCTAGGTTGCTCCCTTCTTCCACTGAGATGCTCACGCATGTTTTCCTTCCATTTATCTCAAGCAGCCGAAACAGCAAGGAACGTTTTTGAACAACCTATAATACTCTTCCTGAATCTGAAATAAAAATATTGAATTCAAATATGAAACAGATTTATTACTAGGTCTATATGTCTTCTAACTCATTTTGTACTGCTCCTGTCACTGGATGTTTTAAGGTGGGGCTGCTTTTGCCTTTAGAACAGGATACTGAAGAAAGTGTCATCTCAGGCTAGTGTGGGTAGCGTGACTCCTGCTGCTAACTGCAAAGACTGGAAGTGAGTTTTATTGCACCCACTGTGTTATTTCATCAGGTTAACGGCACTATAACCAGTTTTACAATTAAAAAACCCCCATTTTTCCATGTTTCATACATTGTTTTTAAACCTGGGAGAAAATATGTGAGAAGGTAAGAACTGGGCAGAGGTTCTGTCTCCACTGAAAGCAATAGCAAAATTTCCCCTCTTCCCTCCTCTCCCCCATCAGTGGCACAAGGATTTCCTCCCTCGCTCTGATAAAACGTTTGCACTACGACTCCACTTCGGGGCTGGGCACCTGCCTCTGTAGGTACGTGTGACCACCTGAGTCACTTCCCACAAGGAATGGGACACTTACCTTCCTAGACAACACGCAAAGAAATATGAAGATGAACATCCCCTGGAATGCATTGAAGATTGTAAAAAGATACGCAGTAACCACAGATCCCTGTACGACATGGAGGACCCCGAAGATCCAGGTAGCCCCAAGGAGGAACAGGAGAGCGAGAGCACCTCGGGCACAGGATCTAGACAGGAGGAAACATTGTGAACAACATGTGGGTACATGCTATTTTCCTCCCTTCACCACTTTGCGTGGTGAACGCTGCCTAGGCAATTTTTTCGCAGCTGCAGAGGCCCGAGAAGTGCAAATTCATGGGGTGCTCTTTAGGGTGTGCTGTAGCACTGTGCTACGAATAGGCTCACATAATCACTGCAGAAGAGCAAAGGAGTAAAACTGGAGGGCCTTAAAACACTGGCTTCTTTAATCTTCAGATATGTTTTCTCTGGTGTACTGCAGCACCATATGATTTGATTTAAATCTACTGTTAGTGTAATTCCCCAAGGAAAAACATATGTCTGTTATGAAGCATTCCCCCACTTTTTCTCCTCCCCCTTATCCTCCTCAAAAAATAACCCAGAAAAATGTACAGTATGCTCTTAGGTCAGTACATGTGCATGACATCAAAGGGTTCCCAGGCTGCCTCTCAGGTTCACTGCAGAAGATGGTGCCAGTTGTAAACCAAGACTTTCTTTCTTTCATTCTTTCTCTTTTAAAAGAATTATTTTTGTTTTTAGAACACAAATACTCTCAAATAGCTCCTGGGTCAGTATATCGATGCTTTAAAATTATAGGAACTGATTGGCTATGATTTTTTTTTCCAACATACTGTAGAGCCCTGCTCACAGACTTGAGAAATTACAGCATGTTGTCTTGGAAATGAAGCCACTGATTACTTTCTTATTCATTCTCAGCCCAGTCATTGCAGGACTTCCTTTGAACAACAGACATTTTTAGCACTGTTCCTCTGAAAATGAATAATTTTCAACTTCATTAAAACCAGCTCACCACATGAAGCTACAAAGGGTGAGGAATAAGAGAAAGTAATCAATCAAACAATTGCTAAATCCTAACTATAAATCTAGTGCAATGCATTGAAACTGCAGGAGTGTTCCTAAGCAACACAAACAGTAAGTTGTTTTCAATGTTCCCTGTAGTACACTTCAGCTTTTCCTGCACAAACGGTTTTCAAGGTCCCTATAAATCAGTTTTAAAGAGAGTGAGTTGATGGAAAAATCATAGCAGCATGCAAAGTAAAAATCCTGGAGAGAATCCCCCCCGCCCCCAACGCCACAGAAGCACAATGTCCTACTGTAGACCTTTTACAAATCACATGAATGGCTTGATTCTCTTATCACTGTATTATTTGTTACTGCAAGGCAAATATTTTGGTCCCAATTCAGGCATAAGTTTTGAAATCTGGTTTGGCTTGCATAGAGGCTGTGGAAAGTACTTAAGAAAAAAGGACAATGACTTCTTTAACCTTGCCATCAGGCTTTACCCTGTGGTTGATATGAGCCACTCATTGTATTCCTTGTACACCTCTCACACAACCCCAGTGTTACTGTACAAGGTATTGCTCAGTGGGAATAAAGTTTGCAAAATCTACATCCAAATCTATGTGAGGGGATAACAGAAAAAAAATCTTTATTTTTCTACAAATCTTCCAGAAGATGAAATTGTTATTTTGAATACTCACTATCATCTCTGGCTGTATTTAAACTTACAGAAGGTAGAATTGGTATTAAATGGCAAACTTACCTTATATTTTCATAACAACTAACTTCTGGCTTTAACATTGCAGTGTGTCGAAATACTTTATAAATAATCACTCCGAAAGCCAACAAATTAACCTGGGGGGAGTGAAGAAAGGAACTTTTAGTTCAAACCAGGATGCTTTTGAATTTCAATAACTGTTACACATTTAAATGAAACAAACCAGATAAAGTTTCTGTGTATATGAAACCTACAGAATCCAGTGCCGGGAGGGGAAAAAACCCCACGCTTTTCTGATCCACTTCTATTAAAAAAATATGAGCCCTGTAATAAACATTGATCAAACTGGGCTGTAACTCTACCTTATCTCTATGGTATCACTACCGACAGTCTGCAAATGTTTATTGATTTTATTGGTAAATCTCTTTGATTTCCTGCTGAGATTTTTTTTTCTCTAAGTAGAGATGTTTAAGAAGAGAAGAAGAGAAAAAGAAAAGAAAAGGAAAAGGAAAAGGAAAAGGAAAAGAAAAGAAAAGAAAAGAAAAGAAAAGAAAAGAAAAGAAAAGAAAAGAAAAGAAAAGAAAAGGGAAATGGAGAAAACAAAAAAAAAGCTCCCCCCTCCCCCCCCCCCCCCCCCGATTTTCTATTGTACTGTAGCACGTAGATCTTGACAAAATGTATGTCTTTTGTTGCTCAATAACATTAATAGCATCATATGTTCTGAGACCTTTGGGGTATGAAAACTTTCAAGTGGCACAAAAAAACTTTGAGGTTTACACAAAGAATTTTTAAAAAACTAACTTTGGTTGAAAGGCTCCTTGCTGCGTATTCTCTCTTATATTTTATGTTTGTTTCATAGGTGAATAATTTCAGTATGGTTTTTTTTCCTGCCTTCTTTTTAACAGCATCTCTTTATTTGAGTTTGAAACAGAAAAAAGCAACTAAAAGAAGCAGTTTTGCAAATGATGCTCAATTATGGTTCTGAACCTCTGTTTGCTTGGCTAGGCTTCACTGATCTTTCATTTAAATTTACACTGCATTCCTTTAACAATGTGGATGGGTTTGCTTTCTTGCTTTTTAAAAAAATTCTTATTTTGCTTTGCAGCATTTAACATCAGAATCTATTAAAAGTGTTAGTAAATGAACAAAATTTTAGCTGGATGTCATCCAGATATTATTTGTAGATCTTTGGTTGTAATCCCTTGGTTAGTTCCTGTGGGCTTCCAGCTGGAGAATAGAATTAATGTATTCCCCAACTTGTTTCTCCAGAAAGACTGTGTGGTTTTCCTCCCTCCTTCTTTTTCTTTAAAAAAAATTTCTCAAAAATGAAAACAAAAGGCTGCTGTAGGAGCACAGCATCACTTTAAAAAGAACCGCTTTCGTTTGTTAACACTTGTTATGTATGTCCTTAGAACATTTTTGTTGTGTCAAGGGGGGAGTATCTGATATTAAATGCAGGCTCTGCTTTAATTAGCTGCATGCTCATACTTTAATACAGCATAATGTATTTACAATTTGATAAGACAGGAGATAGAGCTGATTAGCAGTTTAGGGAATTAATCCTTCACTGAATACCTTGTACTTGCGCTGATCGTGAGAGCTATTCTGAAGCTCCTTATATTTAAAATTGTAATCTATAATATCTCCTAAACCAGCAATTTTTCAAAGTTAATTATAAGTCAGTCAGCAGTTGTGGGTAATTATATGCAGACTTACTTTTTATCTTATATTTGTTGGTGAATAATATATCAGCTAACTTAGTGTACACACTGTAATCTGCATAACCCACCTAATGTACTTATTAATCTGGAAAAGGTAGGGTGAAATGTGATCAAAGTACCACAAGCGCGGAGAATACACACCGCTACTTCTTCCGAAACTGTTATCAAGATCGCAAGCACAAACCACGCAACCAATCTTCCTCTCTGCTGGCCCGTCACCAAGATCACTAATGTCAATGAAAGCCTTCCTGTTGCCATTAATAGGCTCTGTAAGGAGCTCTACGGGCCAAGCCCCCTTATCCTTCGGCCACATTAACCATAAGATACACATAAGAACATAATCCACATAAGAACTGGAGAGGTTTTGCTGAGCAAGGATGGGGCGGGCAACGGGCAGATGTGGGGCCTCGTGGCAGCGGACTCCATTTCTCTTTGTCCCAGCGGGGCTCCTTTACACAAATACTATTTACACTGTCCGTTGCACAGGATAATAGGATTTGGCCCTCTGCATTAAAGTAATGCCCATTAACTATGATCTTTCCATTCATCAATCCATTCTAATGGGAATAATCTGTACGTATCGGGGGAACGGGAGAGGTTAACGCCGGCTTCTCGGAGTCAGCTGCCAGAACACAATTATTGTACAATACGTCTCAGGTAGCCTCGCAGGAGGTAGTGTTACAGGGTAATGAGGGTGAGCTTAACTTCTGAAATACCCAGTCATTTCCAAGATTTATTAAAGGCTTAAGTTGGTTTTTGCCCCATTTTGAATCACTCCATTAATAAAAAATATCTATAGCAAAGTGCATAGACTGCCTTTACACAACGTTCAGTGCCTCAAAACAGTAGCTTTTAGGCAACTTAGTGGGTTTTTTTGGTTTTTTGGTTTTTTTTTTTTTTTTCTTTTCAACCTAACTTAAGGGGCCTCTGGAACTGCATTTTGTCCTTTGGGGGACAAAATAAGTAACACAAAAGTAGTTGTAACTGTCCTGTGACACAGAAATGCAGCAAAAATTGAGGGAAAACAATAACATGAACTCATGGGTAAATCCAGGAGAAAAAACTAGCTAATGTTAATAAAGTGTCAAGTGTGGCCTTTGAAGAAAACTGGTAATCCAACAGGTATCCTAAACTTAACATATTCTGCTTCAGCCTGATACTCTGCTTGTTCTTTGCTATGAACATACCCGCGGCCTCAGCTATTTATGGGAAATGTAAAGTAAAAAGTTCACATTGGATGGTTGGACTGAGTAGGACTAAAGGGGAAATGGCCTTTATATAACTGATATCCCCATAGAGCCATAACATATTTCAACAAATGGGATGGGAAGTCAAATCACCCAAAATGCCTGGCCAAAGATACAACCACTTAAGACATTAGAATTTGTATCCAAAACCGCGCTTCAAAAGAGCAGAAATGGAGGTAGTGGGCTGTAAAAGTAATCCAAAATACAGATAGGCACAAGGAATCCTGGATCCCCAAATCTTCCATCTGGGACAAACTGAGGGACTTCTGGACGAGAGACACTGAAACATCTAAAAAGGCTTCGGCTGCTACTTATAGCCAAATACTGTGTTTTATACTTACTTTGGTTGTAATCGTGTGTTTTCACTTTTGTAATTAAAGCACAATCTTCAGATCTTGTTGAATAAACCTTCGATGACGTTATAATTAAGGCTGCCTTAAGGTGACAGGCAAGGTGAATGAGAATGAAATGGCAAACATGAGGCACGCTGTCTCCGGAGAGGCAGCAAGCTGGAGCAGAGCACGATGTGCAGGCAGCTGTGAAACCGAGCTCAGGACAGGCTTTGCGCAGGGCTGGAAAGGGCCAGCCTGGGGACTGCCGCCGCCACGCGCCGGCGTCGGGGAGAAGTTACCTGTATAACGAGCAGAGCTACTCTGCAGCTTTGGGCAAACCCAAAGCGTGAAATGTTGTGGCATGGCCACAGTTTTATCAAGTGAATAACGACGTTACAGTGTGACATGGTAAGTTCTTGTGCCTTTCCTTTCAGTGTTATTACATGGCTGAGCAGTCGGAGAAACTGCCGCGTGTCCTGAGAGGGGCTTCTCGGCAAGCCTAATAGGCTAAAGGGGAATTGCATTGATTCCAAGCCCAGAACTGAATTCTTTTTTTTTTTTTTTTATTTAACAAACCACCCCAAACTGCTCTTGGGCAAACAGTGCACTCAGTCCTTACTATTTCACAAAGGAAACCTCTGATTTTCTCCCTGCAAGCCCAACTCTGTGAGGTGCTGAGCATCCTCAGCCCTCCCTCCCCCTGAGATCCAGTGGGATTCAGGTTTCACTCACTGTGCTCAGGTGCACTACAGGACTAATTTTAATAATTAATCTATTCCCCTTTTTTTTTTTTTAAGTGGTTAATCAAAGACAAGGGCTGATATAGGAACAGCCTCCGCAGATAACATCTTCAGGGAATCATTTCTCCTTAAAGATATTTGTAAAAGTATTTTTAGCTTTCTTAAATTCTAGAAACGTTGTGGTATATTTATGAGCAAATGGTAGGAAACTTAAAATATGTTTAAGTGAAATAGACATTAAATAAGGATCCCATGAAATCAGGATTTTGTAGATATGGGCAACTGCATTTATATATCTGTATAACCCAGGAAAATCTCCAAGGAGCCACAAATCTGGATGAGCTAGGGTTTATTGTGCCCCTGTGACTGAGTTTAAAGGGAGGATGGTAAGTGTTTGGCACATGGCTCTTGGGGAGATCATCTGTGTGAAGGGTCACGAGGATTTAGGACTTTGGAACGACTTCTGGCCCCATTAAACCAACGGCAGAACTCCTGTTAAATGCCAAACTCCCATTGCCTCCAGTGCTGTCAAGGCTTTACCTCTACACATCGTAGAGAGCGATAGTCTCCAGGGATTCATGGGCAACGGTGGACACTGCTGGGGGTTTCACTCTGCAGATTAGCACTTATATGTATCATGGATGCATGCTGTGGTATAGAGCAGGATAGTGAATTTTCCTGCAGCTGTGTTTTGGGGATCTCCGTGGTGCAGTTCCCATGTTCACAACTGTGATGATGGTGGGTAAGATAAGGCAGGCATGCAAGGAAGAGTTCAGAGCTGTCTGGGGTGGTGCAAGTCCTAGGATCGGATCTGATCCACAGCCACAGCATCGGTCTGGATAATTTCCTCTTGTAAAGAAATTCACAGGAGAGAAAAAGCAATTGCAAATTCAAAGAAATTTCCTGGTGCTTTCCTAATCATCTTGTCAACAATAAGGAGGTTTTGCCAAAGGAATTAGCCTGGGGAGCTCTGTTCAATCAATCATATGTATTTTAGGCTAGGATGGGAAAAACTGTGTGTGGTGTTAACCTACCTCCACCTAGAGCTAGGATGGCTCTGTAAATCTGTTTGCAGATGCATCCGTCCGCCTGTCTCAATACCACCACGGCTAACTGAAGAGAGTACTTCTGCATAGGCTTCTGTAATGAAGGAAAACTGCCCAACAGCGGGCATGGGTAGCACCAGATACCGCTGCTTTGGCTTCTACTCCCAGCAGTTCTGGGACCACTGCAGCAGAATTTCACCCCTCCACAGTTTGTAGAGGAAAATAATAGAGTTGCATATATATCAAGACATAACAATATTTACTTGGTTCTTTTTCCTAAGATGAGGATCCAGAAGAGCACTGAGAAACAATCTCATCTATCGTCTAAGCAAATTACAAACTTCCCTGTTGATTACTAACTGTATTTTGCAAACTAAATAATAATATAAAAATGAGCACATAGGTCCCAAAACGCTAAATGTTCCAAGCTGTTGGAGTTCTGCTAATAGCATGTTGCTTATCAACTGCTATATTTAAACTAGGTCCCTAATTCCACTGTTAAAGGTACGTATTTTATACACTGGAAGAGTAACATAACGTTCTATCCTCAAGTAAATATGATGTTAGTGCTTCACACTGCATGAAACACTCTCTTTGTAGGTACAGAATGATAGTTATTTTTAGTTGAGCACTGAATGGTATGAAATACACAAAATTTAATAAAGCATGCAAAACATCTGCCTGCAAAATAAAAATATTTGCACTCATGTTGAAGAGTTGTAGTTTCTTTCATAATTAATTACAATTAAATTGTAAGATATTGAGTGAAGTGATATATCATCATTTTGCCCCATCAAGGTAGCTGACAGCTGTCAAATTTGGCAACTAAGGAATCTTTTTTTCCTTCCTCTCCCCCTCCCTTTTTTTAAGCAAGACAAAAGAGTACTTGAAAGCTCAGAGGGAAATGGTCTGTCTTTCATGGCGGTAGCTCACTTAGCACCTGGACATCTGGTAAAATGAAACGGATCAGGACGAGAGGCATTCAAGAAAATTTTGTCCAACATTTTGTTGAAAAATGTCAGTTCATTAGCACTAAAAGACATTTACTGTTTTAGACTATACTTGCACCAGGAAAGGCTTCCTGACTAGGATAGCTTTTCTGATTAAAACCAGAAAGGACACTCCTGAACAATGAAAATCCCTGTGGACAGGGCATTTATCCAGGATGTTGGAGACACAGGCACAATTTTCTGTTGTACTTAATATTCGGACTAGGCTATGACCCTTAGTTTCTCCAGCCTCTGTACCAGCTATTCACTGCTATTGCTCCGTCAGCCCTGCTGGATCTATTCCATGCCATATAAATAATTAAATATTCACTGGAGCAGGGAGACCTGGATCTCCCTCTTCGCCTAGTTCCTCATGCAGGAGTATCTAAAGATAGTTCTTTTTTTTAACAGTGGAGTAAGTGTTTAATAGGAGACTGAGTTTTTGAGGCTATTTCCAATACACAGGTATTTATAGAATGAAAAAGGAATTGGTAATTTCATATATGATATCCTTGTGTAAAAGATACACTCCAGCCTTTCAAAACTTATTAAAACACTTCAAATACCAGCCTTTTAAGGCTCTCTAGTGTTACAAAGAAGTGAAGGTATAAGAAAGAGGCAGCTAATTCTAAAGATTCAGACATACTAGTTCTGATTCAGTCTGAGCACTTTACATTCAAACTTCAAAAACGAAACCCCCAAATCATTCCCTTTTCCTTTCTTAGTCTCTGTCTCAATAATTGATGAAACCATCTATATGCTGATGTCAGATCTCACAAAAAAGAATGAGAAAATTTCTCCTGCTGCTCTCTTAGGCATATACTTGAATTTTTTACATATATCATATTGAATTTGGCTCTTTCAAAAAATGTCTGAAGTTCAGAGCAGCTGTATCTGTATCAGTCTTTACAATGACCCTCATTATGAGTGTTTGAATTAATGAGCTTGTGATGGTCTGAATTCTGCCACAGAGAGCAATACATTTCTGTCTCTCTGGCCGTACGGCTAATGGCTGGGTAAAATGACAACATTCAGTGGGTCATCGTTATTTCAGTCAGGGGAGAACAGAATTAAGCTATTAACAATACAACAGTTTAAGCTTCAAAATGAAAATGTATGCCATATTAATTGCATAAAATTGGACACAAGCTGGCAGTCAAACAGTCTGGGTTTGTCTCCTGACTGATTTATCTCATTATCATGTCCCCAGTGAATATACCTTCTTGAATGCTTTAGGTATACAACAGCAGTCTTATCTGGGAGTAGCAAATGTAACAAAAACATTAACAAACCCCCTTTAGGCTATATTTTAGGGAAATATTTTCAATAATGCAGGATTAGAATTTTATGATTCTAAGATTTTAATAATTCCACTTGTTTTAAAAGTTAAAACATAGCTAAATGAGTTTATTGCAAACCCTGTCTCAGGAAATACATAATTTTCACATAGGGTTGCTCTTTATATATGAATACTTCAAAGTTGTTCTTTTACATAACTCAAGCTGTAGGTTTAGACTCCATTAAATGTTTCCTTTATATTTTTAAAACACTTATAGCAAGCTGTAAATAAATAAATAAATAAATAAATAAATGGGGTTTCTATATTTTTCATCAGAGTAAACAGCTTCTCAGACTTCTGGATGCGATGTTGTTTCTTATTGGATTGCAAAGCTAAACACACACTGACCAAAATATTTTTACTTAACCTCAGTTCTGCAGCCAAGGGCAGGAGGGATGAACCAGTAGAGCTGTATTTGACCTCAGCCATAAATGTTAGCCCAACTAGATCCAGTGGTAGAACTGGGGTCTATCTTGCTTGCAGTATAATTAATTACTAGATTTACTCTTCTCCTTTTCCAAGAAGCTTTTGAGAAGGTGTATTTACTTGGGAGTTGGTAATGACATAAATCAGGCTGTTTAATGAACTGATTCCAGGTGCATCAAAGACTTCAGACTACGTTACACCCCTCCTATGGTTTCTTTGCATAAATGCAAACCTGTCTTAGGCTGCATCTAGAGCTTTATGCAGGAGCCCTGCAGAAGTATTTTTACCTGGCAAAGAGGAGTGAAATAGTTGTATATTTTCTTTTAGCACAACTAGCTTCAGTGAACGAATGAGCTACCAGACGGGAGGCACCATCAGGAGCACAACTGAGATGTCGAGTTTGACAACAGGCTATATTTGCCATTTTGCAGGTGTGAATAGTTGGCAGAAAGCTGTCCATGCCTTCCACAGTTTGCCAAATCCTCTAATGGCTTTGGACCTTTGCTTTTTAGAAATATTCACAGTTCTGCTGTGGCTTGAATTGTGAAATTCACAATTGTGAAATTGTGAATTGTGAAATTCACAATTCAAGCCATAAAATCCCATGCCGTGGCTTACGATCTTACTCAAAGCCACAAAAAGTTCTTTCAATGGCCAAGTGAGATTTCCAAACAGAGTATTCACACGCAATTACTACTGTGAATTTAAATTTCCTTCTCTAAATGCCTGCAAGCGATGAATCAAAGGGGCAGTAGAATAGTGCAAGAAAATGCGATTTGAGTGAGAAAATATGTAGTGTGGATGTAGTCATTAGGTAATTACTAAGAAAGTCCAGAAGACATCATCCATCTATGTTAACTAACTAAAGCAAAACTACGGTGTCCTTTCAATGAACAATTTAGGCTAAGCATATGTGTTTATAGTAATTGTGCTTATAGCAAGGCAATGTAAAGAATCACCAAGAGCATATTAAGCAATTAAAAAAAAAAAAAATGACTGTTTCAGACAGTTGTGTGGCTTTCCTGACAAAAAAATCCACTGAGGCTTAATATACATGGATCCATTAAAATAGTGGGCACAGTTTATCTTGCTAGGAAAGAAGGAAACCTGGGACATCGACCTGCACCGAGCTGTGGGACGTCTCAGGGAATCTGCACAGCCAGCTGGCACCCGCGGGTACTCCTCCCCTTCCCCTTGGCATCCACCTGAACTCCCTCACCTGCCGTTTCTGCTTGCTTCACTCTTGACGACAGAGGACACACTTGACTTTTCAAGTCTAATGTCCTTTCAGTGAATCTGAGGGAGAACTTCTTCACATGCTTTTTCTTATAACGCTACTAGCTAAGTTGATTTTTAAAAAAAACCCCTTTTATATGGAACATCCTTCAGGGATCTTTGAGCCTTATATGATGAGTTTGTTCCTATGTAACAACGTAAGAGCAAGTAATTTTCACGTCGTAGACTAACGGCCACAGCCTCTTTTTCCAAGTATTTCCAGGGACTTTACAACAGGGGCTGTAATGACAGAGGGAAGGAAGGAAAAACCCTAATTTCATGTGAAAGCCCTGGTCTTGCTGAGAAACTGCATCCATTAGGTATGGCAGTATGGAACCTGTGGCTTGGAGATTAAAGCTGGTCCTGTCCACTGAACAGGGCAAGTACTTCCCGACTCAGTGATTATTTAGCACAGCAGGTATTGTTGTCGCTGAACAACATTGCGGTTTGAACTAATCTGTTTCCACCAAAGTTGCAGACTCAGTCTTTAATGCCACTGTGTAATTAATTATCTCCACTTTATCCACAATGGCATAAGAAATGCAACAGAGACACCTTTAACTGAAGCCACAGAGAGGCTAATGAAAAGGCGACTATTATTCTTTCATAAAGAATAATAAAGCCATTGCTAGTCCCTGTAGGAAATTTATTTCCACTAAAAAGGCAGACTGAGGAACAAGAGTAGATATAAAAAAGTGTTTAAAGCAGCTATTTTCTGAAAAATGTACAGTAAACAGTACAGAGTATATTTTTTCCATCTATCTAAGAAACATAACCAGGCATTTATCACAAAAAACCTTTTGGAAAAAAATCCACAGAATTTTTCCAAAGCATAAATATTGACTAAAACATGTGAGATGGTGGTATGGTTTGTTGTGATGGAGGTCAGAGGTCAAACAACTTTTTTGAGAGTAATCCTTAGAATATCAGGAAATATCAAAAGTAACTAACATGAGCTGCTTCACTGAAGAACAGGAATAATAATGAGAAGAAGCCCAAAGAGGCAGTGTACCTGATTACATCAGTGTGGTGTGATTGACCTCAGAGGGGCTGCTTTTTTTTTTTTGTCTTTTTTTTTTTTTTTTAAAATGGGAGCGATGGACTGTCAGATCATGCTCAATATTGAAGTCTGGGAAAACGTAAAACTTTAAACTCTTTGAATATTTACTTTTCTACAAGAAAGATGTTCGGTTTGAATGGCCTAGATTAGTGTATGAAGTACATGAAATTTGCGAGTATATGATAAAACAGCAGAGTAATGGATTTGCCAGGAAATTTTTCTGCATTGATTGCAGCAGTATTACTAATCCTGAATCAACCTAAATGTACAGAACTGAATAAGTATTAGAGCTGTCCAATAAGATTTGATGAATGCACTATTCCATTAATTTTACCTTTTTTGTTGAATAAATTATTTGACAAATAATGGTAAAATTCATCAAATAAATTATCTGATGAATATATTTTTTAAGTAATTGACTAGCTCTAATGAATATGCAGGCAGTTCCTTAATGAAAAGCATTACTCTACTGTTAGCCTGCTTTCATCACTCATATGTCACTTTTTTGTATTTTGCAACTGCAATCTGTATATTTTATTCATTTACCCATTCATTTGTACATGGGAGGTTCAAAACAGTATGGTTAATCAATCAGCGCAATTCTTAGAATATTTTTGCTTTACAGTTGATTATTCATTACATTTATTACATACAGGAATGCATAATAAAAAGAACTTGGCTTTTCTGAGGACACCTGTCCCAAGAACTATTCTTGGCTTGTATGTTCCAAGTCAAGTTAACAAGAATGCTCTGAAAATTGCAGGGTCCTTTTATAAGCCGTTTTTGTAGTTGCAAACACTACAATTACCAATTGTTTCAAGAAACCAGAGCTTGAAGCCAAGCCAGACACCTTCGAGGTCCCTGAAAACACACATTAGAGGAGTAAAGCAAGGAAGAGCGTACAGGAGCCACCTCCTCACTGCACAGTGCTCGGGTGTTTGGATAAAAGCCACAGAGAGGATTACTTGGATGGTGTTCAATTTTGGAAATGTTCCAATCTCAAAGAGCAAGTCTGTATTTTGTTATTACAGAGGTGATCTCAACAAATGATATTGATAGATTTATACTGTTAAACAGCAAATTGCACCTGTTAATGTTACAACGTGTCACACTTCTGAGTCCTGGTTCCTCACAGAGGTATGCCAATTTATTGTGGCAGTGACGGTGGGTACAATAGGCAAGCCTGCATGACTCTGTCAATACTGCAAAGGTGCAAATCATGTTATCATGGGTGACTTTGAACTTGCTGCACGAAGCTCCGTTGAACAGATTTAATGGGAGAAGGTTGTGGGAGAGAGGTATATTAGAAGGGTTGCCTATAGCTGCACTTGGAGTAGCAGTGATTCTCTTCCAAATTTTCCTTTTAATGGCTTGTAGATTTTCATAAATACAGCATTAATAGACTTTGCCCAACCCTTCCAAACAACGTCATTTCTGCTGCCAGCTGGACAACTAATATATAGCTGTCCCTCACAATAGGTACAAGTGGAGTGACTTATTCTGCATCCACAGAGTTTAAAAGACGGAAGTTTCCACAAACATCAGTGATGCAGAATAAAGCCTTTATGTAGGTCTGCTCGCACTCAACAGAGAGAGAGATGTCATGCCAGAGGTGGGGAAAGCCATGTAGAAGTCCTCCACAATGGGAAGGAGTTTGTTCTTGGCTGACATTATATACTCATCAAAACTGCAGCCTCATTACCCTGCAGACAAATGGTTATTTCCATTCTACACACTTCCTATTACAGGGAGATTATTACTGTAAGAGTGTATTACAAAAGAAAAGAAAATATTCTAGGGATTTTTTTTTTTAATTTTCATACCTTTTATCTCTGGAGCTTATATTTGTATTTGCCTCAGTCAGGCATGGGTTGTAGCGTGTGTGAATGTTTGTCCCTTAGAGCTTGTGATAAACTCACTTTTCCATTAAAAAGTTTAAATACTTGTTATAAATAATTTCTCCATATTTGTATGCTTTGATCTAATCTACTGCATAGTTTTAGCTAAAATGGTTGTGGTTCTAAAGATTACAAGTATTAGGAGGAAGAAATAAGTTGTAGAAATTATCTTCAGCTTGCAGCTTGCTTTACAAAGGTTTAAAATGCCCTTTCTTTCATAACTCCATCTAAAGAGCTTCTGACCCATTCCTTTTCATGTACAGTCACCAATCTAATAATAATAATAATAATAATAATAATAATTTTCAGATGGGATCAATAAGGCCATTGCTTTACACTTAAGAATTCTAATAGAACCTTAATATTAATAAGCAAACACCTTCAGAAGTAGTGTTACTGCTTAGGCATTCAGAGAACTTAGTTTGTACTCCTGATAAACACTTGAGCTCCCTGTGCTTCATTATTACTGCAGATTTAAAGCCCAAGGATGTGTTTGAAAGAATGTGTAGAAAATCCATTGGTACAGAAACAGTACTGTTCTTCATCATTTACATGCTGTCTCAAAGGCATATCACAGTATAATCCAAACCACAAATCTCCTGGGCCCTCATTCACAGAAACTGAAAGCGTCATTTGGGTACCTGGGCATTTGTGCTAGCAATGAGTTTAATGTTTTTGTGCAAGAATCAGATTTGTGGTGAGCAGCTCTCCAGAGGTTTGGTATCCAAACTCTCCAGGCTACCTTGGAAAACCTGCAAACTCAATGCTATTAGATGAAGCTCAGGATTAAAAGTAAGCTTGAAGCTGCCAGATTTTGCAGCTTTCTATATGAGGGTTGCGGTGCTCTAGCTGGTTACTCCAGAACAAAAATAACATTTCCTTTTCAGAGTCCTTAATTAGTAATTTTTTTTTTTTAATTAGCTGTGGGCAGAATGGGAATCTTGGAAAGAGATCAGCTTCTGTAATTAAAAGGACTTCCTGAGTGCCACTATGGAAAGAGTTTAATCTTAGTTATGGTGGTGCCCATGCAGAATGCTGAACAGGAAGACTGGACAATGGGAACAGAATTACCGCCACCAACGTGCCTTCCACAGAGCAGACAAACAACACCAGCTTCATCTTCTAGAGTCAGTACCTATTTTCATAAAGTTTTCCATATTTTCCTTAGACAATAACCTGGCTAGGGCACAAGCAAATTACCTAGCTCCCTGCGCTCTTTGAAAACATCCCTTTTGCAGTTCAGACTTCAATTTGCTATCACCCCATCAAAACAAGCTGTCCAAATACTCAAAATAATCACACAGCAGATGAAGCAGCTTGCTGAAAGTGGGTTACCTTTCCTCCCCAGTGTAGTGGTGCATGATTATGAAGAGACAATAATAAAGGTATGCGAATGCTGTGAAAACAAGTTATCACAAAATAGTTCCATAACGCAAAGAAAAATGGCAAAACAACCACAGGGCTATTTCCTGCCCAGCTACAGCTCCTTGTGTGGCTTCACTTAGGCAAAGGAGTGGGAGAAACTCTCTGGCTGTTATCCTCACTCACAGGACTGCATTGGTGCATAGGGCCCGTATCAACTTCTACCCCTTCCCCTTTTTCTTTTAATTTGCAGGGATTGCTGGAAGATCTGGAGTGCTCAAAGAACAGTTACGGGCCTCAGAACCCACCTTGCAGGATTTGCCTCTGTGGCCAGCTAGACTGATATCAAAGCCACTGCAGACCTGCTCTGCCTCTGTACTGCGTACCTAAGATCCGCATCAGGCACAGCTCAGCGGGAGCTGAAAACAAGGTTACAGATGCATAAATTTGTATATTTTATATATTTTGATAATGCAGTTTTCCTGTACTAACAGTGCAGTGATACATACTGCCCATAAATCTTCATCTGAAGGCAGATGAGGAACAGGAATGAGAGCAACAACAAAAACATCCCAACCCTGCTGCCTTCATGGGAGAGGGAGGAAATAGGAAATTGTCAACTGAAACCTGAGAATTGTAAGAATTTCCTAGTAAAGGATGGTCTCTCCCCATGATTTTGTTTTACTGTAGTAATCTGTTGGCTGTCAGGGCCATCTGACCCCAGTGCCTTGCCTCTCTTGAAGTCTGCTGTACTCACCAGGAGGCTGAGATGGGGAGGCATCACCCTGCGGTTGCACCTGGCATGTTGCTCCCAGCCTATCCCCAATCTACAGTAGGAATTTGGGGGTGAATTTAACCAGAATTATACCTGATACTTTATTCAGCTTTGAAATGTCTAATGCATTGAAATAAAACTGTTTTACTATCATCTTGTGTGTGTTAGGCACTGCCACTTCTTCCTTTTTACAAATCCTCACATTTATCACCAAATAGCTTAAAAAGCAACGAAGGGTTATAACTGACTTGACCATAGATGTCACGAGGCCTCACCGTTGTGCCTTCTCCTCCTGTTAGCTCCAGCTATTGCCAGATCACTGTCAACCCAGTCATACACAATAATGCCCCATTACAGTTGGAATGGTTTGTTAAACTTTATAGCACTTAGAAATGCTCCTGAGGCACCAAAAATGTCTCGATTCAGAATTGAACATATAATACCTGCCAAATTTGCAGGTTTGAAACCACTTCCAATAAGAATTAAAAAGGCCCTCTTCACAGCTGAAATAGGGCTATCAATACTTGACTTGTCTGCCCATGTGAAATAGCGGGTTCTTTTCTCTGACGTCGCAATTTAGTTTAAAATAGCTTTGATGATGACAGGGTACACGCGAGTGATAAAACCATAAAGATGACAGTCTAATCTTACAAAGATGACCGATCACTGATAAGAGATTAAGTCACACAACATTTGAAAAACCAGATTATCTGTCTGCTAGGATAGTGTCTGTGTACACCTCCTGCCGAGCCATGCTGAGATGCCAACGACATACAAAGATGCTATTTCTTAAAAACCAGAAATGCTTCACAGAATTTCTCAAACCATTGGGTTAAAAGAAAGAAAGCATGTAAGAAAAAAAGCTCTGATCTTATATTGAGCTTTTTTTGTCAAAGATTCATTTTTCAGGCTAGTAAAGTATTTAAATGTACAGCATATAAATAATTTAGAGACACTATAAAAAGGTCTAAATTAGCCAATTCTGCCCTATAATTAGCACTCACAGCTATGCTGGCAATGGGTGGGTGATTATTAAACACCTTTTATTATCGGTTTTATGTACTACAATAAAAAAATGAAAATTATACTTACAAGAATTATTAGACATGCTGGTCCTATAAAACTCCATATAAAGTTATTCTTTGTGCTGAGCCAACATCTGAAAAGTAAAGAGGAGAAAATGCCTTGAAATGTGCTATTGTGACTACTGCATCCTTATGTACGTTGATTTGGACACAGAAACAGCAACTTACACTTCTGTGGTGCCATAGTACTTGTATCCCAGTGCGGCAGAGATTCCAACGACCACGGCTGGACTGACGTAGCCAAAGACATAGAAATTCTTATGCAAGAAACCCTTGTTGTAGATGACTCCCACAACTATAAGGTAGAGGTGAATACCTTCAATGCACATCCACGCAAAAGCAGCTAGAAGGAAATAATGGAGTAATCCGGCAGTAATTGAACAGAAGAGCTAGAAATTCAATCAGAGAAAGCAAGAGTCATAATTCTATTAATACGTCTCTGTTCATATAACAGCATATGCACAGCAACCTAGTGACTCTACAGTGGTGGTCCAGCAGCCCAGATGTAATGCTGATTGACAAGAACTTGGCCTACACCCACGAGTACACTTGTTCATTAGTGTTTTCTGTAGCAACTGGTAAAATAAAGAGACTACATTCAACCTTTAAAGTTGTTGCACGGCTTCCCAGAAAAACTGTATGAACAAATTGACAAGGTTGATGCCACAGTTGCAGCTGAGTGGTCTCTATGCTGTCCTGATCTAGAGAAAGTTCATCTTTATGATTTTGATAACAACGTAATTAGGCATCACAAGGAATTATTTCCGAAATAACTTTTGTTACTACAAAGTGTTTGTAAAATTATATTTCTCAATCAATCAATACTGGAGTGCTACCTCAGCGATAGCAGTTCATATTTTTTCAGGTAATTTTAAATCCTATTCAGCTACTTATAGTAGGGGTATTTTGATAATTTAGGCATAATTTAGTTTCCTAAAACTAATCTGAGATGCAAAAATCAACAGCCCATCTTGTATGAAAAGTAACAGGGACAGGTCAAGACCTCCCATGTAGAAGGGAAAAGGGTCCTCCAGCAAATAGTGCAATATCTTAAATGCCAGCTTGGGACTGCAGGTCTGGCCTGGCTTTTAGGGAAAATTGTCACCCAGAGAGCCACCAATGTGGCTTTGTACAGCATCCAAATGGATGTGAAAAGTGAAAATGCTAAACACATTGAGACCACAGTCTTGGTTAAGGTGACAAAGTTTAAATGAAACCCATGGAGCAAAGTCAATATACGCCAGCTCAGATGAAGGCCCTACTTCTTTAAATGACCGCTTTATATTTCCTGTTACTAGACTGGGAAGTCAGTGTCACTAGAATATTCATGCTGATACTAGGAAATATTGGAAGTAGATGGAAGATTGTATCTCATACGGTATATTTACTTTACAACACAAAATCAAGATACAAGTGAAAACTACCCACCTTATTATTGTTCATATTAATTCCAATCAGAAAAATAAGTTCCGCCAGGAAAAGGCTGCAGCAGAGGTTTTTGTGAATTGTCGTTCTAGTGCTTTGAATTTCACTGAAGAACCAGAATGTAAAAATGCACATGGAGAGGCAAATCAACGAAATAATTATTCCTAGCTGAGTGATTCTTGTAAGAATGTTATAATTTGTAACACCCTGGGGGAAAATTATAATATAATATTTAAAAGAATAGCTTTGTACCTTCTCAAGCAAGACCTTGTTCTATACTAGAGTTCTTTTCTTCTCTTCTACAAAATATTAATCAAAACAGTTTATAGAGTTTCACTGCAAATGTACACTTCGGATAATCTAAAAAGTATTGTTTTTTTGTGAGACAGATATAATTCTAGGGGAAATTAGTAATGAACTGTATACATTCCTGCTCTTGCATTTTCTGATATTTCTTAAGAAAACTTTTTATTAACATCAGTATCTCCTAATATGAGTTTAAAAATCAGATCATTTTAGTGAATGACAAATACACTGGCAGTAGGACATCTATTAATACGACATGAACATTTTCTAATATAAAAGGACTTATCACAGCAGTGAGTTAGATAAGCAAAATTGAATAACCGTCTTACTGAATTTGCAACATGATCAAAACAAGACTCTGAAATAACAATCACTTCAAACAAATGTTGTTCCAGATACGTAACATGAACATTCTCCAAAGAAACACAGGCTATTTTAATATCGGATGTGAATATTTTCTGTATAGGAATACAGTTACATTTGCTGCTTGGTATTTGCACAAAGAATCTCTGAAATACATGACTGTGCATCAGGATAAGGATAGTATTCAGCTGACCATAAAATATATCTAAGTATTCTTTTTTCTAAATAGAGGACCAGAGATTATTTTCCTCCTAGCCTTCCTTTTCAAAATAACTATATAAGTACCTGCAAAGGTTTTAAATTTGAACTGAAGACTTAGGATGCTATTTAGCAACCAGGAAACAGCTTCTATCAGCATGAAATTCACAGTGTGAGAGAACTGTCTCAATACAGTAAATTCATGCTAATATTCTGCTTGCTGTCAGTTCTGATACCTTATAAAGCTGCCTCCTGAGGCAGGACCTCAGCTCCTGCAGATCCCTGCGTAGACCCTGGAAATCTATGGGGCCTCTTAATATAAGAAGGACATAAATTGAGTGGTCGTTCTCATGATTTTGTGCTGGTCATGAGTGTCCATGTTTAATAGTCATAAACTTCAAATTGATTATGCTGTTGCAAACTCTCAGGAGAGAATTTAAAGCAGATTTTTAGATGCCAAGGTTAGACAAATGGGTGGCAAAGTTTTGTGAGAGAGAAATTCAGGGCCATATGGTCACTGACCACCAATGAATGCCAGTTAAATCCCACAGCAGTCTTAAAGTGGGATTTAAAATTAAAAGCAATGCACCAAAAATAAGCACAACAGACTGTGTATTTGGAACAAGATACTTTGCTGCATCACTGGTCTGTAATACTGCAGAAAGGACATAAGGAAATTCAAACACATATGGGAGGAATTTTGTTTGCTCTGTGCACAATAAATTGTGTGTTTGCTGAACGAAAACAAGAGACAACCTAAAGGGGGAAAAGTACATAAGTTGCACTGAAATAAAAACATAAGGAATGAAGGCAGGAGAAAGTATCAGGTAAAACACTAAATTAAAATAGCACTTACAACAGAGCCACCTGAGGACATCAAAACAGCAAAATGAGTCAGATGATTACATTTGCATGAGATATGAGTGGAGTTGGAATGTGTCAGCTCACAGCCTTCTGTAGCCCAGTTCCCATTCATTGTGTCTGCCGAGTAGTTCCAAAATGCACATTTAATATCTTTATCTGCAGTCTGGAACAGAAACAAGATGTTTTACTGATGGCAAAAGGCAGGATATTTCCCATCAAGAGACCTTTCTTACGTCAGCCAGCCCAATTCATTAAAAATTGCTTGTTACCTTTGGAAGGTTGGGAAACAAAAAGCACATTCTGCAAGGCCTATTCCAAGCAATTAAAACATGGCTGTGGATGGAAGCATTTTATCTACACAGCAAACACCCCACCAAACGTGTAGGCTAACCAGATTACTGAACCCTTCTGGCACTTGCAAAGGTGTTGGAATTTTTACCTACTGAAAACATTGTTATATATACCCCTGCACCTGCTGAATATGGACTAAACCCCAAGGTTACAGCCACATTGCTTGTCCTGCTCATAGTCCCTTCCAAACGAGCAGTTCAACAACGGAGACTTACTCTGTGCATTGTACAAAATAATCTGGGATAAAGCCAGGGTCATATCACACCTGCTATATCAGGTGCGTCGACAGCGATGAATAAGACCATTAGTATTATTTATTACAGTTAGTGCTTACTAACACTAGTCAAAGATAAGGTCCCCACTGTACTAGGGGCTGTATAAATATATGCAAATGTATATAAAGGTGATCTCTAGCTCAAATATTATAAGGCAAGTAACAAATTTAAAAGCTGCATAACCGAGGTTAACACCCTGTCCCACTGACCACCTCCCTACAGAGTCACTTTCTTATGTTTCTGATAATTCTTTGTGCCATGTAAGGTGATTCTTCACATACAAGTGAAGTCAGCAAAATCTCTATATACTGGATATAAACCCCTCAGTTTTAAATAAATGTGTTCAGATTTCAGAAATAACAAAGTTGCAACACTATAGGTTCTGCTGTTACTCCTAGCTCCAGGTTACGTTAACTTTGAAGCATTTCTTTTAGTATGCAGCACTTCTTTAGTATGCATGCTTAACCGTCTGATAAACTTTCAGAAAAAAACCCACCTAAATACAGGATAGTCAAGATCCTGTAATATTCTCTGGTTGAGGCATCTACATTTTATTCATACTACAACCCAGCAAAGATGGCATTGTTGCCCTTGCTTTAGTTCCATAGCAGTTTTCAGCTGTATCATACTGAGGATTGCTTATTGCACTTATTGCACTTAGGATGTCACATTCGAAATTAATCTTATTAGAGAAGTAAATGACAAACTCACATCAGCAAGCAACAGAATTATGTCTCGATATCATACACTGCAGGTATGGTTACATCACATAAAATGATTAGCTATTGTTTTGTTTTATTTGAAGTTGATAATAAAAAACAAACCCTTACCTTGGCGTACTTTAAAGTAAATGTTATTTTCTCGAGCTCATAGAGCGTAGGTGGATTTGAGCTAATTGCAACAGCAATAACTGATGAGCTTACTGTCTGTCTCTGCTCTGAAGTATCTTTTGAGGAGCGGTTTTTAGGTGATGAAAGCAAAGAACCAATATTGCTATACCGCAGAAAGACAACTGCAACGGTGCCTATCAATCAAACAGACCATGTTTAGTAGTTTGTGGGTTTTTTATAGAAGAACAAAATTGAAGACATTAAGGAAACAATAAACAATAGACATTATTACTGCTATTGCATAAAATATGCAAAACAGATGGAATCTTTGTGGAATACTTATAAAAATGTTTTAGAGACAATGAAATATAGCTTTATTTAAAACAATGTAACTGCCATTAGAAATAAAAATGTGTGTTCGCATTGGAAATTCTAATTAGATACATGCATATATATTTTTTCTAGAGTAATATATGCTTGCTGCTGTTCTGCAATTGGCTACACATGTGGTGTCAGGTCTCATAAACTAAAATGGCTCAGACCTGAGGTAAATACTGGGCCTCTCTGAAGTACCTTGCTTGCTTTGACTTCCATTACAGTGGGGCCAGGATGGAAGACACTTAGGGAAAAAGAAAGCGAAAGGTATTTTAGGATGCAGTGCTGGTCTGAAAAAATGTCATGATTTTTCTCCCTGGTACCAAGATAAACCACATTTTTAGGTACTGATAGGTGGTGAGATTCAGATTAGCTGGAAGATTAAGATTTAAAAAATCTTTTCTGTGTTTATTAACTTAGGTGCCTTAATTCCAGAGCTGTTTAAACACGTTTATTTATAGTGATGACAGTAGTTGTAAGCCATTTCTGTAGCACTCTCAGGTCCAAGCCAAGATCTAGGCCCTGCTGGTTTTGGTACTGAAGAATACATGTTCTTGCCCCAGTGAGCTACTCTCTAAATAGAAAAGATGCACCAATTTTTGTAGGAGGAGTAACACAGAGAGTTGAAGGGGCCAGTCCAAGGTCACACAGCAGATCTGTGGCTGAGAAAAGGATAAAGCTCAGGTCTCTGGTACCAATATCCAGTGTTAAAACTCACTGGATACTCACTGTGCCACTGGAAATGTTAGAAATATCAGTCTTGAGACAACAAAGGGGTAGGAGAGATGGTGATAAAAGCACCCTGATTCCTCTGTAGTTAGCAGGGCTGAAGCTCGGTCTTGGTGAACTGCACATTTGGTTATTTACTAGTGGGTACAAGTCTATCCAAGGTGCTTATTAACCCACCTACTCTCTAACCTTTGTTTCTTACCATTAGGATGAGATTCCTCTCTCTTCTTTGGAGAGATCTTTATGTAATCTCCCCCCGTGTATACATGAGGGTGAATGTGTTTCATGTGGTGTGAATCAAAAGCAAAAACCTTGAGTGCTGCAAAAGAAGAAAAATACTGTACAAATCACAGCTTCATTACGGTCTACCATAATTTACAGTTGGGTTAATAAATGTGCTATTGGATTGCATAATTACCATGAATTTTAAGAATATATCATTGTGCCAAATATTTCAAGAAAAATGCTATTAATATAACATGTTTGCTTAAACCTCTATGTTTTGTTATTTTCATGCATACATTTTGCTCTCATACTTTTTACTCTTTCCATGAAAAATATAGTCTTTTATTTACCTTGCATTAAATTAGGCACTGGAAAGAATAATGCAGGTTACTTTAGGAAGAGCTATTGCTTTATTAAAAATGCATTTCTGAAAGGGACCACAAATCACAATTATAAAAAGCAAAGCATGAAATTCTCTACTGAATAGTAACATTTGATAAAAGCCAATTTTTGAAAAGTATATATTTTATAGCTATCTATCCATGCTACCAAATGCACATTGCACCATGAAATAATGATGTGTCTTGTCAAAAAGCAAACAAACAAGCATCACCCCTCAGGACAAAAACTACATTAGAGGACATTGAGCTCTTTACTTGGTTCATTATAGTGCTGAGTTTCAATCACCCAGGATGGGAACAAAAAAAAGTCAATCAGGCCTTTTTTTTAAAAAACAAAACAAAACAACAACAAACAAATCTAAAACTTGACTGATGGAGAAATATCACTAAGCTAGACCATCTGCATTGCTTATAGCACAGCACACAAAAATAATATGAGCTATTCAATAGACCAGCTGTCAGAAAATGTTTGTCAGGACGTAAGAAATAGTTTTCTGTGGCTGGAGTTTTGAAAAGCTTGTAGTTCAAGAGCTTGCACCGTAAAAAGCAGTGGAGAGAGATGGGTGATGTTGTAGGTCTTGTCTCAAAGTAGATGTGTGGGGCACATTTGAGCCCTGTGGAAAATGTATTCATGCTGAAAAACAGTAACAAAAAATTCTAGTGTTTGGGGCCAATTTGGAAAGGAGCTCATACAGTTTCCCGTTTCAGAACAAAAGCAAGCCAAGAAAGCATCGAGCTTTCAACATGGAAATTCCTCCCCATTCTCTTTATCAACTTTTTTTGTCACCTTGGCCTGACTGATGTCTACACTGCCACTGGAGGCTGCACCTGAATCCTCTCTTCTTGATCTTCATGGCCTCAGCTCTGCAGCCACGAGAGCCTCTGCTTTCAGCCAGGATGGCAGCGGAACAGGGGCTTTACAGCCAGCTCCAGGCACCGCTCTGGATCTGCTGCAGACCCAGGGGTGCTCTGCACTAACACAAATCTGCTGCTAGAGAGCTTGTGTCATGGGACAAACCCCTCCCTATTTTTTCATCACTCCTGCTAATTTAGTTTCAGAAAGGTGAGGGTTGACGTGCCTTGGGACCAAAGGAGGAATCTTTCTCATCAAGTCATCTCATAAAACAGCAAACCAGTAAGAGGCACTGAAGGACTGTACAGAATCTAAAATAAGAAATCAGGTCACATACAGGTTGGGTGCATTCAGAAAAACAAAAATGAAAGAGTGGCCATTGCCAAAGGAATCAGCAGTGCTTTATTAGGATTTTCAAAAGCGATTGGTATTAGCCTTACTCTGCTCCCATTGAAGGAATAGCAAAACTGTTATTGCCATAGGAAAATCAGCAGGAGTTGGTGTGAAGACACCAGCACACAAGGGAGAAGTAGGAGAGCAAAATGGTGCAACTGAGACTAACCAATTCTCCTCCTCTGAAATTCCTCTTAAAATGAGAAATTTCTCTGAAAATAAAGCCACGCAAGATTTGACTCACTAGGTACAATCCTTATTCCAAGTTCATTTACAATACCTTCACTGAACCAAAAGGAGTGAAAGATCTGTATGGAGCAAATCTGAATTTCATTCCACTGGTGTTTTTTATGAATATAAGATGCATAGGATAATTTTGTGCATGTAAGATGAATCCAGTTTCACTGTGACAGGGTGACTATAACGAGAGATTGAAAGAGAATCTGAAAAGACAACTTCCCACAGCCTCTCAAGTCTTTTCTGGGCTCTGGGCTCAAATGTTCAATCTGTGAAAATTATGATACCTACACTGAAAGTCAGGTGTTAGTTATGAAACTCATACAAATTAACACCTGTGTGTTTCACATAACACCATTTCTAATCTTCATAATTGTGCTGAAAAACTCCTCAGTGTAATCCACATCTAAAGTATACCTTAGATTAATTTTCTTTATTTTACCTATGTCACTTGCATTAGCATCTAGCTGTGTTGTCTTTTTGAAGTTCTGTGACATGAGAAGTGTTGCTTGTTCTGCAGTATGCAGCAGCTTAGTCAGGCTCCGTCTTTGGTTATCTACAGGAAGAGCTTCCCAGACTGTAATTTTGTCTTTTTGTAAAAAATTGTTCACAGTGTTAACCAAAACCTGTAAATAAAAGAATATTTTTTAAGTGGAAAGTCATACGCTATTTGTAAAATAAGAAAAAAACCCCACAACGTTGAGGGTTGATCCACTCACATTAATGGTTGTATTACGAAGTGCTTCATTGTCAGAAACAGAGTAATGCATGGTATTCAGTGATGAATAAGATAGTGCTTCAACATATGAAATCACATCTACAGGTAAAAGTGGTCCCAAGGTATTTTTATTAATTTCTTGCAGCATCTCCAGGGGTGTTTTTAAATGACTAATCTGAAAAATACAAGAACTTGCATCTTAATGAAACAAGTAAAGTCACATTTCTTCAAGTGAAAATAAACCCAATGCAAATGACTGATTTCTGTGAATTAAGACACTGGCTTTTAAGATGCTTGTGCATAAAAAGAGGCACTATTTAAATCAACAGGTTGACCTATAAAGTAATGGTGTTACACATGTCTGGTATAACCCTGACAAGCAACTATGATTAAAAAAAAAGTCATATGCTATCATTACACTTTTTTTTTTTACTACTCCAGCTCAGTTTTATTTATCCTAATGCTCCAAAATGAACTAGTAAACGTTCTGCAAAAATAATTACATGTCAGTGATATGGTTACTCCGTTGACTCTTTTCTGTTAAATTTTAGCTGAAGAGGTGGGAGCAGATGGGCAGTATTTGTACATTTTGTGGTTGTTTTTTTTTCAAATGCAGATTATAAAGCATGTAGTTTAGTGAAACTGTATTGCCTATTTCACCTTCACTGCTTCAGTTTATGAACTGCTAAATGCACTTACATAAAACAATTAGTTTAAAAAGTAATAGGCTAGAGAGGGTAAGATGAAGATTAAGATTGCAAGTTTCAGTCTCCTGGCTGAATAAGAAAAGAATTCTTACTTCACGATACTGAAAGCTAATGAGATTTTATCCATCACCCCCCCCCCCCACCTGATCTTGTAAGATCCGTATGTAGTCTCTGCTGCTGAACAGCTTTTATGGGGCTTGCTTCGTCTTTGACTGCAGCTGAATAGAACTAAAACACAGGCTAAAAACTAGGCTAAAATCTGACACACTGTTATTTACATAAAATGGAAGTATTTTGACTTATTACTTTGATTTAAGTTTAGTTTGACTACGTATTTAAAAAAAAAATCTCACTCTAAGATTCTGCTGTGGCATTTACCATGTCTTTGCACGTAAATGTGGTAAGCACGTATTATGTTTAATATAATGCATTCCATTGCAGGTTAACATAGAAAGCATGTTAATATAATGTATATCTCACACTAGGTTAATAAAAGCCTTTAAATTAATATCTTTCTGAATCTCGTAATTTCAGCAAACTGCTTAATATAAAATGCAAACATATACAATTGGTTTTAATTTATTTATGTTTATGTTTCATTTGTCCTTTTAAATTAGAAAATACTATAGCTGTAGACTAATGAATAGTGAATCCATTAATGTTTTTTAAATTTGCTTCAAGAATCTCTGCTTCTGGTGAAAAAAAAAATCTTGAGTCCAGAGTCTTTGAGCCTATAAATTCTGTACCACTTTACATACTATGTTTTGAGAAGTAAATATACTAGCATACCAGGATGTTATTGCTCCATTTTCTATTTTGTCACTTGTTGACATTACTTTTGTAAGCTATCTTGCTGCCTTTCACTTTGAACAAGCAAATAATTGCACATCAGTAAATGCAGCAGTGTGTAACTTTGGAAATTACAGAAACAGTTGAGTGATTACCACACTTCTGAATTTTTCATGCACCATGACTCACTTTGCTGGAAACAGAACACACAGATTCCCAGCAAGTTATTATCATGATTTGAACATACAACCCAGTTCAAATAATTTGAAATTATTAAAAAGACTTCTGTAAACATGCTTAAGTTCAATTGTATGCTTCAAGCATTTGTTAAAAGCTCCTTAAGAACTATTATAATTGAAATAACAGTTTCAAACAGAAACAATTAAAGGATTTGGAAATTAATCTATAAACCAATGCTACTTACTCCAGCTAAAGTTCTATTAATATGTTCAGTTATACAGTCTTTGTATAACTCACACTTGGCCTTCGGATTTTCTGTAGAAATTAAAAAGAAACTAATTATATATTGCAGTTTAATCAATATTCAATATATACTCATTGTAAGAGCTCTTGTCTAAGTAATTCCCCAAACCACCAGCATTCTGAGTTTATGCACAGCAGTCCATTCTCAAACTTCAAGGACTAAGACTTTCTCTTGGCCAAAGTTACAGCACTGGATTGGACTCTGAGCTTTTGTTTTACTCAGGGAGAGAGTTTGGCCCCTTTCCTTGGGACTTCCACAGGTGAAGTTAAGAGACAGCTCAAATTTACAGAAAGGAGTACAGATCTGACAACTATGAGGAGGTAACCATTATTTCAAATGGATTTCATGACACTGTTTAGCAAAAATACATTTACGAAATGATTCTATTCTCAGGAAATGTAGATGCCACTGCCTTGCCTCTTTTTCATGTCTCGCTGATTAATCTGACTGAAGATAATGAGGCACTGGTGGGTTTCTCAGAAGATGTAGCTCTATAATAACACATAAACCTTTATAATATCATGTACCTTGGCAGGAAGTGCCATCATTTGGCTTAAACTGCAATTTTCCTGTGGATGGTTGATAACCTTCCTTACAGGAGCAGTTAAACCCTCCATCCACGTTTTCACATTTTGCATGATCTCCACAGGCAACAGTTCCTTCATTGCTGCACTCATCTACATCTGCAAATATCGTGAGAAATTGAATTTTTTATTAAGTATTTACAGACTAACACCTTGCTGCTTTGTTGATAATAGCCCTGCACACTGCAAGCAGTTTCACAATAAAATTTCATGGAATAAAAAAAAGCAAAAACTAAAAAGGCAAACTTAATGGCAAAACACCTGCCAATTAGAATACTTAGGGATTAGAAGGATAAATCATAATTATCATATTTTTATACCACCACTTTTATTACTATATAAAACTGCATTGTTCATGTTTTAAAACCATGAGTGTAAATATTAATTCTATCGTAACAAAATGCTCGGCTTGATGCAAATCATCTGAAATCCATTTTCCAGAGATTAGACTACACAGATTTTCTCAGCCTTATGATTCAGTTACAAAAGAGAAAGAAAACTGCAGCCTTTGCTTTTAAGTCATTGCTTTAAAAAGATGCTACAAAAGATCACTCTATCCATCTCATTAATCTAGGATTTAAGCTCCGTGCCCTTTAAAGTGCTTGGCATGCCTTCTTTTTAATCCACATTTAAATTACATTTGCCTAAAATAGCTTTTGTGCTTCTAAATAATTTGCCATTAGGTAGACAGGTTCAGTAACTGGGTGGGGCACAGTCCAAGAGTAAAACCGATGAATTCCGGTAAGGGAATCCATGAATTGATCAATTTAGGAGGGCTGGATACTAGCTCTCTGGCTGGAGTAGGGATTATTTTGCATTATTTGGTTGGCTGAGGATAAAGATCAAATAACTCAACAGAGAAAATAAACTGGGAACAATACCAACTAATTTTGAAGAATGAAGTAATGGACTGTGAAATGCTGTGCTGGAAAGGAGAAGAGAGTGAACAGCTTTGGGACAGGTATATCTAACAAAAAGAGCTGAAAAATGAAGAAGTAACACATGAGCAGATTTAAAGGAACAGCCTGAGAGAAGAAGAGGCCGAGAACTGAACTGAAGGGCAGTAAAGGTACAGAGGAGAATGGATGAACGGGAGAGGAAGACAACCTAAGTCAAGAACTAGCATGACACTGAATTTGGGAAAGAAATTGGTGAAAAAGGAGAACTGATTAAGCAATCAGGCTAGGAGAACAGCTACCTGAATTGATAGGAGGCCTCTGTGCAGCCAGATGGGTGTTGAGAACAGAGAGATAGAAAGCAGATACAGGGGGCTGGAAATGCACTATTAGCATATAGGAACTATTTTTGCACTCTTATTTTGATACAAGATTGTTGGTGGTTTTCAAAAAGGAGCAGAGCAAAAATGAGCAATAAAGTATGTGAAATAAGGTTGCTAGAGAAACGGAAATTGTGGAAGAATAGAAAAATGTACTGCATCTCTGTGGATATATCTAGGGAATGCAGAAGGATGCCTGAAGGATACCTGGGGGCCACCTGCCTATTTGGACAGCATTTTTGGTAAATTTGTAGAACATTCTTCACTAATGCCAAGAAAGCCTCCTTTACTAATGGCAAGAAAGCCTTTTTCTTTTTGATATGGAGCAACTGTAAAACACATTGAAACTTTTAATGGAGCATCACAACAGTTTCTGCATCCACACAATTTTTGCTGTTTTGTGCTTAATTCCCAGCTCCCTTTCTTCTGCTCGTCATCCTAGAGGTCTTCCTGGGCTTCAAGGAAATCGTTGAGGTCCCACCTCACTTTCACATCCCTATTTTCCTTACTGAGCAGTGGCTCTGATTTGCACCTGAAATGCTGCGTTTTAAGCCTGAGGTTCAGAAGCTCCCATTGAAAAAACATTCAGACTCCTGCACGGCACAGGCGGGAAGGAGAGGTGGGGCTGGAAGCGCATTTGCCCTCCCCAGCACAACCACCTCTGCTCTGCAGGGAGAGCTGCCACGGCGGCTGTGTGTTTGAATGGGTTGGTGCAAGCCCTGAAGTCTAAAGTATGAGATTAAATTATCATTATCTGCATTAGGGCAATAGTTTGTGTCCATATTTAATGCCCCAAACTGCAAATATTTCTCTTTAGTGAGCTGAGTTTTGCATTATCCATATTTGTATGGTTTCTGTGCCCTCAGTATTCACAGTCATGGAGCTAACCATGTTATACATCAATGAATCTGGCAAACGTGAAGAAAAGGGGTGTAAAAAGCCTGATATAGTGCTACACACAGGCTACCTCATAATTAAATGCTGTCATTTAAAGACATAAGGCTAAAGTTCTTACTCTTGACATTTAAATAACCTCTCACATCACTAAATTATAAAGCTCTTTTTGAAACAAGTGGGTGCCTGTCAGTGCTCTGTTGTGTGACTCTGTGTCAAAGACAGGCAAACTTTGAATGAATTGAAGTGGCAATGGTGAAAACCATGACAATACCAGTTTGTATAACAAGAACACGCATCAGCCTTATACCAAAGATTTCTTTGGCCTTGTCAGCTACACGGAGAAGGACACGTACATCTTAACAAGATATTCAGCATGTAATGCAGTGCTAAAATACCAGCAAATGACAACAAGCTTTGCTAAAACTTACAACGACTTATAAATAAATAAATAAATATTTGAATACTTTCCAGACTACCATTGCTAAGTATCAGGTTTCCATGTGATTTACTGATGCAAATATTTCAAAATTGTTATGATATTTTGCTTTTCATGAACCTTTAGTTTGATAAATCATTTATTTGTCATTATTGGGCAGTCACACAAATTACCCTTCCTTTTGTAATTATGTCAGATATTAAGTGTAACAGATTTTAATGAGAAGTCAGGATTATCCAAAACAACAGCAGAAGCTCAAGCACCAAGGCACATCTCTGGTAACAGGATGGCTATTTAAAGTCTGATAGAGACACTCTGTCGAGTATATGCAAATAGACTTTCTGCAGTTGAGTTGTCCATATGGAATGAGTCCATATCACGCCTATCTAATTTACTGTTTCCTGAAGAAAAAAAATCTCCTGGATGACAAAATTAAAAGGCAATATGCCTGATCTTGCAAGGTACTAATCAGCTTCGTATCCCTTTTAAATCAATGAGATTGTCAGGGGCAGCCAACAATTTGTGACAGTTGCAAGAATGCTGCTTTTAAGTTCCTGCTTTGAAATACTGTGTGCAGTAGCTGTAGGTTTTTGTTTCTTTATATTTTGTAGTTATGCCTTTTTAACTGAATATGCAATTGTTGGACCACACACGGACAACAGCTTGTCAGTGCTTTCAGCAATCCAATTTTACTGGAGCTTTGGGGCAAGGATCTCAAACCGTCCTCCTTGATCTACTCTGGGAGCAGGACTGGGCTGACAAGGCTTGCATGAGCAGCCTTCACAGACAACATTCCCGAGCAAAGGTTGAAGAACAACAGCTTTTTAAACAGAAGAGCATTTGCCATAGCTCTGCAAAAAGCCCTGGCCTTTTAGTAAATATTCAAAACAAATCCTGGAGCTGAACTTTGAAGCTTTTATAATAGCTCCGATCAGAAAAATAATATCACCAACACCACTTAGGCTAGTGTGAAAATAGATTTATAACCTTTTATTTTATTTCTGTGCTTTGTCACTCCTCATTTACTGCAGCAGGCAAGGAAATTCCAATTAAATTAAAAGTACTGAGAACAGTTATTATGTTCAGTCTTGCCAATTACTGGATTGTACCTACATCGCTTTGATTCTTCACCAGTCAGTCAAGACAGCTTGATGTCTACATTATACCTTCTGCTTATTAGTAGCTTGCAAGTGATTGAAAAGTCCAATTGCAAAGGACTAGATGTTCCCTCCCCATGTCTCCATACTGTGGAAGGCAGCAGCACACACAAAATAGAAATGAAAAAGCCTATGAATGGCACAGGTAAAAGAAAAGTTAGCAATGTGGCATAATGCCATATCCCATCCACTGTACAACTCCCCTGTCACAGAAAATGATGTGATGGAGAATGGGTGCCTTCCCAGTGCTCTCAGAAATACTTGAAGAAAACTAATAGCACGTTGCTGGAAAAGGCAGAGTGGCACGGATGTCACTTTCATTTTACAGATGGCCATTTTCATGTTTTTACTCTGTTGACCGGGGTGAAAAATGTAGGTTTATATTTCACCTTTTTATCTGCAGCCGAACATTCAATAAAATGTGAAGTCTAAGGAAAAAGCATGGCTTTTACACGGTAAATAGATTTTAATAGCTCACATTCAGGACAGCAGAAAAATATCATCTTCAGAAATATCACATCTCTGCATTCCTTTCTTTCTTCTCCATTTCCTTTCTCCTCTTTTTCTCTCTCTCCCTTCCTACCCTCCAGTTCCTCCTCTATCTGCTTGCTTCATTGTCATCTCTTCACCAATTCTGCCTGATAACGTGGATGAAATACTGCTGACCCTCAACTCAAAACTCTACATTCTGGCTGGATTAAGGGTCAACTGACATTTCCCAAAGCCATTGTCCCAAGTTTTCTTTTGATCCACTACCTTGAGAGTTAGAATCACTTTGTGTTCGGAAGTTTAGTGTAGCATCCAAAGAGGGGAGGAACACACATGCATATGCATGTGGACTTTGAAACGGACTCTCACACATGTACCACACTTGCACCGCTGGGAACTCCAGGTAGGTTTGATGGCATAAACAAATAGGTTGCATAACGGCATACTCTCCAAAATTCAACCACTGTATTTTTAAAGTTACTGCCATATACGTTATACACATACATTAAAAAGAAAACTTAAGACTTTGCAGAATCTGAAAATATTTTGGGGCCCTACAAACTTGAGTAGGATGGTACTTGGTAGCTCTGTCCTCCGATTTGTACTGGATAACTTGCACTGTATTTACAATGACAACTTTGGTGTTTGCTTCAGCTGTGTATAGTTCACCCTGAATACACTACTGTCAGCTGCTTGTGTGCAAGTCATGTCTACTACCTGTAGCAGCAGATCCATGGGGTACAAAATATCCTATTATGGTTTCCCTGACAGATAAAGCAGAAAATTAATTGTGGATCAAAAGGTTGTCTTTAGGACTCACTGCTTGGTAAAGTAATTGGTACACTTGTTTAATGAGAAAAAGTGCCCACAGGTAATTCTTTATTTCAGTGCGAGTTTTGGAAGCTCTCAGCTCCTGCCATATGGATTTGCAAAAAGGAGAGGAAAAGTGGTAAACTAACCTCCAAGAGAGGATAAAAAAAGATCAGTCTGCCCATTAAAGAAAAGAGAGAAAAAAAAAAAAAAAGAAATTAGCAAGCTAATAGTAAAAAGCTAAAATGACACAAGGACAGTCAGAGAAATAACTTTGAAGACAAAACTTCTGAAGCTGAGGAAATGTCATAACGTAAAAATCAAAAGCTGGGCCAGAAACTGCGAGAATATTTACAGCTCAATGTGCTAACAGTCTCAGTCCCAGCTAATTTAAGAACGATTCATAGCGGCTGGATAAAGCAGAGCTCTTTTAGATGGATGTGAGCAATGGGCAAGAAATGTTGATTAGATCACTTTCTGGCTTAATATGCAGCCATTCTGCTGATATTAAGAGCAGTAAGAAGAGAGGTTGTCAGCACTCACAAGCTCACAGGAGACATATCTAGAATGAGACACAGTCAGCATAAAGGTGTAAAGGGCAATAGATTTATTTCTCATTTTCGCATTCCCTGAGGACTGTTGCAACATACAGAGAAAATTACCAGGAGTTTGAAAAAAGAGAAATAGTTACAGTTCTTCCATTCAAAGGAAATCCTAAAGGATTGCATAGTTGTTCAGAAATAACATTTTTCCAGAAAACTTTTCCTCCCCTGTAATCTTGAACATGTTCCATCCAACTTCTGCAGATACAGAGGCTGATGGATGGCACAGGAGGTAGGATAACTACTGATCTTGCTCATTGCTTTTGATCAGATTTGAAAAATTACCAAAAATATCCCAACCAAAGCCCCCAAACAAAAGATATTTGGAGCATAGTAGGTCAAATGTATAGGGAATTTTGTTGGTCCCAAGCAACCTGAATGCAGAATACTTTGTCACTGTGCTTTGTTTTAAGAATATGACCACCTTGCTCACAGATCAGTGAAATGGGGGCATAACTGGGTGGGTCGGGGATTTCTGTATTACGTTTACTATATATTCATCATCTAAAACTGCGACGTGGATTAAAAATACTGTGAGCAGAGTCAAGATGGAAGTGTTACTGAAAGCAATGGCAGCTGCTCTGTTATCAGTGAGAAGTGTGGTCCTGAACTGGAATATTAAGTCTGCACCAGTCCAAATTGTGGGAATTTTATATCCAGACACCAAACTTCACAAATCTGAAAGCACTTTGCTAGATTTCTATAATTAACAGCAGCAATAAGAGAAGAGTGACAATGTAAAGCTAGCTGGCAGACATTAATAACTTACCCACGCAGGAGGTTCCATCATTAGGTACAAAAGTTTGTTGACCATTGCTGGATTTGAAACCAGGCGCACACATGCAGAAATAACTTCCCACCGTGTTTGTGCAATTGGCATGCTCTCCACAAGGCTGAGTAGCATTTTCACATTCATTATCATCTGTCAAGATATAAATTATGGAGAAATATATTTGCATTTGCAGATTGAAGAAAACAGTAAAGTAAAAGCTTAATTTGGCCTTCTGTATTTTATTTATGTAAGTTTTGAATGCTGAGCTGGCACTCTTGGTGTTTGTCTATATAGTTTTCCCATTGCCAAGGATGTAATCAGGTGTTCAGCAGCACTCTTCTGCCCTCATCCTGCGTGAGTCAACAAATGAGAAAACCAGTGGGATACTGAAGTGAATGGTTTAATTGGCTATTCGCTCAGAATAAAGGATTGAGACAAGTATGTCTTCTGCTATGGTTGTATTTGATAACATTTTTTGCTACCCAAAAATCTACAGGTGGAGAGTCACCCCGAGGATGCATCTAGGAATTTAGAATCATAGAAAACAGAGCTCAACAGGATATCAAGAAATCACCCAGTTCGTTCCCTAACACCAAAGCAGGATCAATATAGCTAAACTGACAGGTTTTTTTATGGCCTGTTTTTGAAGACCTTCTGTGGTATTTCTCAGCAGTCCCAGACAACAAACTTACAAAGTTTGTCCTACTGACTGACCTGAGTCTTCAAGTACATTGTTTTTTCTTAGTTATCCCAAAGATCTTAACACACGGATGAGCAAGATTCATGGCTTGATCTTTACCTCTTAGCAATTGCTGTACAAGTCATCAGTTTTGTACCTGCAAAATTACATGATCTATTTTACAGGGCTAATCCCATGCCCCTAATGATACATGAAAAATGAACTATATACACAAGTTTTAAGACTACTTCCTCTCTGCAGAGCCTCTGCATGTGCTATCATTGTGAGCACAGGGATCCAGCTAGCTTGATCAAAGGTCAAATGAAATCATAAACTCATGCTTTGAACTGTATAGTTGATCTTCTGCAATGACTCAATAAAGCTGTTTCCTCTCCAGAATCTTCCAAGCTCCCTGTTGTCTATTAAATAATTTTTAGACCAAACTTGAGAAAAAATTCAAAAGCTTCTTAATCCAGACACTCTACTTAGGAAACTGAGAGTAACACTCACAATACTGGTAATTCCATCTTTCCAAATAGCCCATTTCTCCCAAAGCACCCCAAAACTCTGAAACAAATCAACGAAACTCTCCCAAAGATGATGACACTGAGTGGAGTTCTCTATTTTCTACATCGTGAGAAAGGAAAAGAGTTAAAGGCTTCCTGAAGTCTACTGGGATTTTGTTCCTGTTCTCAAGCAAAAGGTACTCATAACATGATGAATGACAGGAAAGAATTCTAACAGGGAGAGAAATAACAATTTATTGCAGAAGAGGAACGATTAAGGAGTGTGACAGGGAGAAGAAATATGATTTCAGAAAAGACGCCCAGGAATGAGTTTCAGAAAGGTGCTTCTGCTTCCTGATGGTCAGCGTTCTCATCAGGTGTTTACAGAGGTAGGTTACAGATAAGTAAAATGTCATGTAAGAAGTGGCAAGAATAAAGTACACCAAGAGCTGTAAAGTGTTGCAGGAATACGTTTCTGCAATATAACTTAGTCACGATCCCTAGAATAACGTTGGAAAAGGACATTTTTCAGATTTGAAGTCTGACGTGATTTTGAACGTTACTCAGTTGACTCAGAGATGCTAATATCAATTCAGAACTGCAGCTTTCCTCAGGGGAATTTGGGTCAACAGTATCAAATGGATTATGCTCATTATAACTAAAATTGAATGTAATTTAATGAAGAATCCAAGTATAAAAGCACTTTGCCAAGACATGTCAACAATATTTATTCTACAGCTTTGGTATTCATGAACATACAGCAGAGAAGGTGTATGATTTGGATCTTACTTAAAGAATGCCAAAGTAAAACCAAATTAGTCTAGGTGAAATTATGATAGGGAGGAAAAGGAGGAAAAAAATGTGGTGTTAATTCAAGTTCAAAAGCTAAGCATGAGAATATGAAAAATCCAGTCTGGCACACGGCATTGCAGAGACCAGGCCCCAGAACACCTTACAAATCTTGGTAGCGAGGTCCACTTGTTCAAATATCATTTGTGTGTATCTGTGTATTTGGCTCTTCTGCAATCCCAGTTTGCTCCCAGACCCTGGCATGTCATGACAAAAAGAAGTGGACTACCCTATTTTAGCTGCCAAGTAAACTTGGGCTTGGGAAAGTATTATAGATCCTAGAAAACAATACATGTCGACTTTGGAAAGCTCATGGGATAGTAGTCATGGAAGATGAGAAGTAGAAGAACACTGATCACTGCAGGACTTCATTCAAGGTAGAGCAATAACAGAGCGGATGAGAGAAAAGCTACAGGCTACATACAAGAACTTTTCTGTTGGATTTGTTTTCTAGGAGTTCAGCTATAGTCCTCAAAATCCAGCACTAGTACCTTTTTCAGGTCGTCCAAAAAGTTTATAAGCAATATTAAAATGACTCATGCAGTGGTCATCAATAAATTCTTTACAGTTATGCCTAATGAACTCTACTGGATTATTGGTGTTTTTCCTCAGTATTTAGGATGTCTGTAAGGGGTTTAATGGTGACTATATTGCCTTAGAAGGCTTGCCTATTGAGAGAACCTTTTTGATAATTGAGAAACCTTTGGAACATTGCAGAAGAATAGCAGTAACTTACACTGCAAACACAAGAATGGATAGTTTAAAGAGTTAAATTCATAAGGAGATTTCCATTCACTATTCTCATGGTCTAATGTAATATTGAGCAGACCATGCTAAGGGATAATTTACTGGACCACATCCTGCTTCCATTGAAATTAATGGCATAAAAGTCACTGACGTAAGTAGGCCCAGGGTGGTGCTCGCTATGGAAAACTACTGGGTTAATGAGAAAGGCAAGCGAGGAAGAAGTTTTCAAGAAAAAAGGAGTTGCATATACAGTTTGACTAGATGTGTTTAAATAATCTGCCTAATTTCACATAAAGTATTTTACAAGATCAACAATGATGGCAAAAATATCTTCTAGTTGTCTGTATAAACATTTTGAATTTTTTCTTCAGACAGCAGTTCAACATGAAGCCCAGGGGCTTAAAATAATTTTCCAAATTTTACATGATTTATAGTATTATTGGATTTGTGATTTAAACGATGCAAGGAAAAAAACAACAGGATTTATAGATGGAAAAATGTTTGGGGTTTTTTTAAGAAAATTTTCTGTCTATACAGAGAGGATACTTTAAGTGACAGCAAGCATACAATCCACCTGCTTTGTTGCTACCTAATTTAATTATGTCATGTGCATTCATTGCTGGCACAGATACCCACTGAACACTACAAGCAGTATTTCAGGAATGCACATTCCTTTAAAGATTTTTTTTTTCTTTTTTTTTCCGGTAACTGGATGAAAAATTGGGAGACTTTTAGCAACAAGATTGGCCAAATGGCAAGGTTAATTATTGTGGCTAAACGGTAATACTGCATTCAAGTCTGTTTGATACACAAGGCATTTGCTGAACAGCTGAACTGTCTTGAGAAATGGTTTTTTTTTGGGGGGTGGGGAGCAGGTTGTTTGGGGTTTTTTTGTTGCTGTTGTTTTGGTTTTTTGTTTGGTTGGTTTTTTTACATGGCAGTTGTATGCTTTTTGAACTGCTGTAAAATCTTATCATTAAAAATCACAACGTGAGGAAGGTTATAAGTAGTTTCCTAGGAAATTTGTGTTAAATAACCCAAGGATGGGTGGATACAGGAATGTGTATGTATGTACACCTGAATATTGGTAGGATGCTTACATGATACAGGTGTAAAATAAAACCAACTCTCCATTTTTCACCTTAAAAATGCAGCTACTATGTACTTTACTGTACATAAATGTAATTGTGGTTAGAGGGAATCAGCTACTAGCTGCATGCATTTCTCTACTAGTCTCTTGAAAAATGTATAAGGCTCTTCAAAAGCAAAAAAATCTGAATAGCTGATACACCCCTTTCAAACTCAATTTGAATCAAGGATGGTAATTCTGTAGTAAAACTGCATGTGTTCATTAATAGAAGAATACCATTGGTTTAGGATTGAGTAGCCCCACTCAGAAGTTTGGGCATTGATGGAAGTCTTGCCCTGTCACAGAGGGCTATAAATTGGATCCAATGTTTGAACAATCACTCTCTTACATCAGGTAACATTATTAATTGTTAAATAAAATTTGTATGAATTTTGTTTAGCATTGATATAATACATTTTTATATAAAGAGCATTCAATTCTTTTAGAAATTTTAAAACATATGAAATACAAAAAGAAGAATGATTTGTGGATTTTAGGGCCATGATGCAGTCAGAAGCTAGAGGAATCTGGTAAGATTTTAGGAAAAAAGGATAGAAGAAATTTCTTCTATCATATTCCGTGTACTTTCTAAAGTGCAAGTTTTACCCTGTCATATATCCTGTTTTAATACTGGGTGGTTATAAAATTATAATCTACAATAGGAAAACACCAGGGCAACTACCGCTACAAAATGACATAATTTGTTATTATTATGACAAGCATGAGAAAATGCTTTGGATTATCAATTTGAGATATAAGATTTTTGTAATACTGTTTACATATTTTACATGAAAAATGTCATAAGGGAAAGTCTTATGCCAGAAGATTTATCAAAACAGCTTTGAAGGGTTTCCATTGCACTGAACACATTTCCATGATAGACTTTTTGATGATATGATGACATATAATATGAAGAGTTAGTTTTGGGGTGAAACTTGTCGTATTGATTCATGATCACACACAAGGGTTTTTTTTTTTCATTTTTGTAAATTTTGAAGTAAACTGTTTCTCCCTTCATTTCAAGTAACAAACAAGGTTGAAACCACCCAAGGTAAACAGAGTGATTTGTGCCTATTCAGTCCTCACCAATCCGTGCAAAATGAGATTTTTGTAGAAGTGAAACTTTGTATTATAGAATATATGCTGGGCTCTCTGGCATTGAATTAAACGGATATCAGTCAGGCTGATGGCCTTTCTTAATTGTGAAGTGACCTGATTGGAAAACTAGCAATATTGAACTTGGAGTTTGGTCACTGGTGATAGCTAGCTGGAGGACTCCAGAGGTGGGATGGCCCATGGCTGAAGGAGCTTGCTGCCTGGGGTCCCACCACATGGAAAGTCTGCCCTGGAGCTGCACAGCCTATGAGCTCAGCCCTTGGCTTCCACGCTCCCAGCTCTTCTGCAGAAGAGCTGGAATTCCCAAAGTCTTGGATCAAAATCTGCCAGTTAGACCTGCGTCTCCCAAGGCTTTCTACTGGGGCCTTGCTACAGGCAGAGCACTTGAGGACCTTGTTTTTCTGCTTCTTTGGCAGGGGCCACAGTCCTGGCTCCCCACACAGGGTAATCTGTGCTGTGGCCAGGGTGCTTTGTGGGGTCTGACCTGGGTACCCAGCCAAGCTGGCCAGAGATGCAACAGGCTTCCCAGGGCCGTAGAAATCTGGCTGTTGCAGGTGAACTCTTTTGACACCTTGACATTCCAGAGAAGGATTTTAATGAACTAAGAACTCCTGACCAGAGCTTGAGTTTGATAACTTGAGTTTTCCCAAAGCCACGCCTGAACAAGCATAGGCACGACAGTGTGATTTTCCCAAGTTTAATGAATGCTTGATGTTCCTAAGGACCACAAGCAGCTTATACGAAGGCTGTTACTGTATACTACAATACATTCACATTCTATTCAGTGCATTCCCCAGATGACATAAAAATAAACAATTAAAACATCAACATTTAATTTTGCCCCGATCCAGGCCTTTTGAAACCAAGGTTGGAGGCCTCTGGGGCATAGCTGTCTATCAAGAACAGCAGTGGCAGCACAGGGCTGGGGACCAGTATTGGACACAGTAGTCTGAAAAGTGGACAGCACTGGGTAGGTAGGAAACGCAACCGGAGCGGCTGGGGAATACATTGATTCATTGCATCTGGCTGTTCTCTTTCGACAGCAGCCGCTGCTGCCAAAGCTGCCTTGGAGCCCCTGGGGGAAACTAAAACTACCCTTCCCTAGTGTAACCCTCATGGGAGAACAGTACTTGAAGTGCCTCACTTAACCCCTCAAAAGCAAGGAAATGAAAGGCTTCCTGTAAAACAAATTCCAGTGCTACTCACCCTGCTGTGCTTAGCTTGTCTGGAGGTCTCAGAACAGTGGGTGATCTTACATACATTACTTCTGTGCTGCAGGACTGTGCGTCTACAGCCATCACAGCCTGAGTTAAGAACAGCGATACCATTAACAATCTTGCCTTTCCTTCCTTGTGATGTGTTTCCATTAATGGTAATTTAACACAATTTGTTTATGATTCTCCAAAGATTCAGCATTCAAGTTTGGTCTAAATCAGCATGAAAGAGCAGATGCTTAGAAAAACCACTTGAGACTGCAGAACTGGGCTGGAAATCTCATTTAAATATGAATTGCTTTCATAATGGGCCCGATTCATCCTTGTCCTACACTGGGGCAAGGGACCACGCAGTTGCTGCATAGGAAATCTTGTCACTGCAAGCTCTGTCTTGCTAAAATTTCATAACTCCCTACCTCCTTGCAAGAGCTTTTCACAATGCCTTCTTGGGACGTTTTTATAGCTTGGCAGAAGTTTTTAACTGGTTTGAACTTGATGGCTCTGCAGCTAGCTGGACTTCTAAAAGTCCTTAGTTCAGCAAACAGATATTTTCTCTCACATTCTTCACAGGCTATGTGTATATGCAGAGATGATTTCGGATCAGCAGTTCTTTTTTGTCTGGCTGAACTAAAGGGCCTCACAGCAAAAAACTCCCTTAGTCCCAGTTTAAGGAACAAGGCAGAACAGTCTAAAAGAAGAAGGCAAGGCATGCGCCTACATATTCAAAACACACTCAGGTTGAGTTTCAGAGAATGGACAAGGTTTGGAGAGGTTAATATATTATCTAAACTGCTTCCAGCAACTTTCTGGTATTTTCAGACATTACATATTAAACATGAAAAGCATTTATTATTGGTAAGTGCCAGTGATGAAATTGTCATTTGTTTAGCCACACAGAACAACCTGTCCTTTCAACACTTGCGAAGTATCAAAAAAAGAAAATCTATAATTTGTGATCACTCATATGTGAAGAATAAGGGGCGCAGGGGAAATCTTTAAAAGTGCTAGTCCTTGACTGGAAACAAACCACTTACCCAGACAAGCATCCGCAGGAATTTGAGAATAAAAAGGAACAGGGTGCTCAAATTAGTGAAACAGAGGGAAAGGAGGGAATAAATAGCTGTTGAGTGGCCTTGTCCCACCTTTTCCCCAGCACTGCCTCCCCTCCCGTGGAGAGCAGGGGTCTGCCTGCACTGCAGACAGCAGCAACGCACCCCCACCGCTCCCCCCGGAGAAGACCTTAGAGCTGCACTGACCAGAGGAGACTCAGCGAGAAAGCTTCAGAGCTGTGCAGCTGCAAGTGGGGAGCTTCACTTTGGGTGTCCAAACCCCAAATTAGTTATTTATTGTCTGGCTGACACCCCTTCCCTGACCAGATCATGAGGGGGAGATCTGTGAATGCTATGAAGGTTCACTCATTCTATTACAGGCAAAACTCAGAGCTGGTCAAGCATCCCTGATGCTGGTGTGGTGAGAGGGGTCTCGGGGCACCTGTCAGGGGTACAGGTGGAGAGCACAGCCCACATTGCAGCTCAGGCACAAGGGACTGGGAGCTGCCCCTCACTCTTTGGGGAAGCAGACCGTGACCTCCTTGCACCTGGAGCACTCCAGGCTTCCCTTCTGCCTTCCTCCCAGGAACATGGCATTAATTCACCAGCCGAGCACCTGGCCTGATGAGCTGTTAAAATGCAAAGCTAAAGGAGAGAGGCTGTAGCAGAGTAATGTCAGAGACAGTAAAATGGAAAAAAATCCAGGATGAAGATGGTCTGCTGGAGTTCTCAGACTGGATTTGGAGGTGAGGAGTGATGACCACATGAATTCTCTGGAAAACTGGATTATAGACACTGAATAGGAGGGGATAAAACAATAATCCCATTTTCAGTTCCAGTCACGTGCAGCTCCTGGTTAGCCATGCCATGAACTCAAACAGCCCAAGGCTCCCATCTGGCAGGATGTGAACGAGTGAGACGTCACCACTCAAATCTAAACACTTTGGACCCAAGCAAGAGATAAGACAGAAGGAAAACAGCTTTGCAAACAGTTTGATTAAGGGGGAAGAAAAACTTCCAGGCAGCACTTTCCCAAATTTCAAAACAAAAAAAGAAAGATATTTATTCAGAAAACACAGCCGGGAAATGCATCACCACTTTACAGCTTATATATGAAAACCACTGTGGCACCATCCTGGTATGGATAAGCAAGATCTGAAAAAGGGGGTAAGACAGACAGCACGGTTTGAATGAGGCAGAGGAACATTAAGCATTATCTGATGGGCTTTATCGAACTCACTACAAGCATGCAGCAAAGGCTGTGATAAGAAATAACGCTGTTCTCTGTCAGGATGTGGACTTCTTCAGTCACACAGGACAAAGTCCTGGGGCCTTGAACGCCACGTAGCCACAGCAGCACGGCATTCCCGCTGTGCCAGGGAGCTGGGGCTGGAAGCACCCAGATGCTCATGCAGGATGGTCACTGTGCTACTCTGGGAGCCCTCCACAGAGCGCGACGGGCAGTTTCAAGTAGTTAATGCCGGTGACCCTGAGGCATGCGAGTTCCATGGCGCTGGATCCAAGCGCAGAGCTAGTTGTACGTTAAAGGTACTTTTAATTGGAGTTGATAGAAACTATCGACTGTCGTTTTGTTTGGGGTGGTTCACAGTATACATTCGGGAGCCAGAAATTAAGATCCAGTTGCTGAATTCCTCCCTGGAGTAGGCAGATGGGGATGTATGAACTAAAGGAAAAGGCTCGGGCTCATCTAATTCTGAAGAAGGCTTTCCCTCAGTGATGACCTGCTCCATCGCTCCTCCTTGTGGCAGGCTCTGAAACAACAGGATTGTTTCTGCATTGATTTCTGAGCGAACAGAGCAACAACATGCTCATGTTTGGCTTAAGTGTGTGAAAACTCTGTTTCCATAACAGAGCCTGACCTCAAACTCACTGAAGTCCAAGGAGTGGCTCCCATTAACCTGCATCTTTGCTTTTATAGAAGCAAAGGGGCATAACCTGCCAAGAGCAGAAGTCAAGAATGGAGACCACATTGCTCTTCCTTTCCTCACCCTACACAGATCTAATTACCAAGACGCAACCTCAACATCCTGGCAGGCACCCTGTGTCAAGCTTACTACTCAAGGATTAGACACAATGTAATTGAGACACATCATCAGTTTCTTGGTTTGCCTCCTTCAAAAACATGGAATTAAAACAAGGTGAAGTGCAGCTGAATGGGAATATGCTGGATTCGAACTGCCAGCAGCGTGTGCAGGTGTCGATGTTTTTCTCAGTGCTACCAGCAGAAGGGTTTTAGAAACTTCCCTGTTATTAAATCACATCATTCCCAATCCAGTTTTCACTTTTGTTGCTAACTTGCTTGTTTTCACTGAAACTCATCCTTTAACTGAAAAGTAAAACAGCACATGCACAATCAGAATATTTTGGTTAAAGGAAAGCGAGCAGCACAGCGGTCCCTTACTGAGGGCATTTTGCCAGTGGATAACTATGCCCCCTGCAGAACTGAATGGGCAGCCCAAGTAGAAGTTCTGTTTCAGCACTGCAAATAGAACTGTATTTAAAAAACAAAACAAAAAAAACACAAACCCAAACAAAACCCAAACAACCTATAGCCAGACAATATCTGCATTGTAATGTCTTGCAGACTTCCCATTGCATTTTTCATTTACCATAATGCTGGCATAGAATCAGCACCATGAAAGAAGATGTATCAGAATGTGAGGCTGAAATCTTGATTACGTTGTTTAACCCTTTCTTCAGTTTGTATAAATAAATGCCATGATTTATTTATGCTGCATACAGATATCTCCCCAATACTCCAGTAGCCACTGTATAATAGCATTCAGGAAAATAAAACTCAAAGTTGTTGTTCAATCCCCAATGCAAATGGTTCTTGTTATTTCCAACACTAATTTCTGAAAACTCCGCAGAACTTTCTTAACCAAAATACATAAAAGCACGTTCTGGTATTTGTCCAAATCCAAACTTTCTTTTGCATGTTACAGCAGAATCTGTAAACTGTCTTCTTGTAGAGGAAATAGTTCCCAGTAGCTGCAAAGAGATTGCATGCTATTATGGACCAAATCTTGGGATTCATCTGAACTGCACCCGACAGATGTTAAATGCATCTAAAGAAAGGCAGTATAACCACATCAGGATTACTCTGTCCATACCTAATCCCCAACAACTACTAGATGGATGTCTCCTACAGCCAGTTAAACAAGGGCCATCTGCTCAGAGGTCGTGATCTCTCTGGCTTCTTCAACAGTGCCCCATCTAACGGCAAGTGAAACACAAGGCTGGAAGTCAGGATGAACACGAGTTCCTACATCTTACATTTCCAGACTACCTTCCTGGCCCTGGGGAGATAAACTCTATCAGTTTACATTTACCACTTTAGCAGCATTTTTGGAAGGGAAAAGAAAAACTGACCTCAACTGAAAAGGTTTTTGCTAAATCATGGTATAACATGATTGAAGAGCTTTAGTAGGAAGTCTTTATTTGGGTAACAAGGACAGATCCATATGTAGAAAGGACAACCAGGCTCATCAGTGTTTAACTAGAAGTCCCTCTTCATGCTTTTGGATCTGCTACTTAAGAATAGGCGGTACATTATGAAGTGCAGCTGTCATTGTACTACATTATCTTCAATAAATTTTGTCCTTTGAAAAATAATTTGCTGTAACATACCTGAAACTGTATTAAAAACATTTCTTGCTTTTAGCTTTGAGATGCGTTATGTTCCATTTTGGATTTAAAAAGCAGAATACAATAAAAGATGTGGTAAAATTGCTTTGAGAGAAGTAATAGCTCAAATAACATGGAAGGCCATAAAACAGTGACTACAGGAGAAGCTATTTTTTTCCATTGTGGAACAGTATTCATTGATTTCTGAAACCACAGGCTAATTACGCTCTGAGTGGACAAAGTACTTTAAGTAGTCTAGTCTGGGCATCAGAGACATTGAGTTCACTATGTACTTTTGTCAAACCCAAGTTACAATACTCAAAACAAGAGTAGCTTGATGAAATTTGATTGCCAGTACTATTCAGGAGGTTAGATGAGGTGACCTAATGCTAGTCGATGAGATGCATGGACCTATATTGCTGTAAGTTAATATTAAGGTTAGGTCATTAGAAGAAGATAACACCAACAGCAAAGAATAGTTTTTGTGTTGTTTTTTTTTTTTTTTTTTTTAAAAGTCAATACTGTTTCATTCTTGTCAAAAATTACATGTGAACTAAGCATATTCTACAGTGGCCCACATAGCTTTCATGTGGCTTGGTGACTGTGTTTTTTATATTAGCTCTATTTGTACGTTATCCCATTTAAATGCTCTGGAATTCAATAGCTGCTCACTACTGGATAATAGACTAATTCACAAAAGGAAATAATTTCAATCTATAACTGAGAAAAGCCATTAATTACTGGAAAACATCCAGTCTCCAAACCTGAAGATATCAAACATGGTCTGGCAAGGAGGAGACAATTAGACTGCGGAATTCTACCCAGAGGGAAAACACGCCAGCATTACTTCAGCTAGACTAATGACTTCAACAATAACCACTGAAGTATTTCCAGCTACTGTCAATGCTGTAAGTATTTAACTGCATGGTGAAAATGTCTTAACTACTGACAGTCATATTCTTAGAGACTGACCCCAGTAGTTCATTTCTGAGAACAAAAGTCACTATAAAAATATATAGGATTTTTACCCTCCCCCCCTTCCTTCTGATGTGACTTAAAGCTAAATATAATGATGCAAGTGGAATTAGAGGTTATAAAACTTGGGAGAAGGTAGATCTATGGTACTGCTCAGGCTCAGTTAAAGGGTTGCAGATTTTTGGGCAATCAGTCATTTTCCCATATAATAGCCAAATATCATCTTAGTGGAATTTGCTAATCTGAAAAGTATATAGCCCTCCTCCTTTCTGGAGCAACCTCTTCCAAAAACCAGACTGCTCTAAAGGCCAGATTTCCTCTTTTGTCTCTCCGTCCTGAACCCTACAGCTTTGAAGTGATGGAGCCCGTGCTCTCCTCATGCCAAATGGTCTTGATAGCTCTTTCTGGATCTTTCTTTCTAAGGCATACAATCTGGAAAACTTTAGCTCCGTGTCAAATGGCAGAACAAGTTAACCCACTCAGGTCCCTTAATGAATTTTGAATGTGAGGGGAGTATATAGCATCCTAATTCAATCTAAAGTGTCTTTTCCCTTGCTGAGTACACCAACAACTCTGCTCTTCAAAAGTAATTACATGCTAGGTTGAAATATTCTGTTTATTCATAATCACTGTTGTCTACATAACTTTGTCATTTTCTAGTGGGGGTGTTTATTCTTAGATACAGAGGCTAAGGACTTTATTATCCCAAAGGTATGAAACACACTTAGTAGGCAAAAATATAAAAGTTTCATTAAAAACCTATCTAGAGTTTGGACAGAAGTAATACTTATAAAAGGGAATAATGTTGAAACATGGCACAAGTCAGGACTGAAAACACTTTCAAGTGTGCCTACCATAATACAACCTGCCACGTACAGTGTTATTATGTGCATTTTATGCCTGGGAGTACTAACAGGCAGGCGGGCGTAGCTATGTTGTATAAACGCCGTGTATTTTCGGCAACTGGAGATATGCCTGTATGTCACACTGGAGGGCTGCACGGAACTCGGAGGCAGGTCATACCGCAAGCAGGGATGCGGTGTTAGTGCCGCTCTCTAGCCAGGCTAATTAGCCCTTTAAACACAGCCTCTATTAGCGTGGACATAGCACCGTGCTGCACAGCCGCACTGCTTGCTATTGCTTGACTTGGTTTACACAGTACTGCACTGGGTCAGCTCAGCAGACACTTGGAGACAAAGTCCCAATTACAAAACACAGCGAAAACACTGCTGCCACTGATTAAAGTGAGGGGTATAATTTACATATTAAGAAGGCAGAAGCCACAGAAAAGGAGGATTGTCATAAGGCACCGAATAAAGGCATGTAAAACATAACAGACTTCCACAGACTGCCATGCTGGGGATCTCTCAGAGAGGGAGGAATTAACATTTTTCTAAGTATTACTGAGCTGCAACGTTCTCAGTTGGAAATGCTAAAAACTTTTTTCCCCAAGAAAATCACTCAAAAAAACCCCCAAACAACAAACCCAAACCAAACAACGTAGCTTCCCTTCATTTATTGAAATAAACCTCTCAAAGTGAGTGCCTAACTCTAAGTTCAAGCAAACATATTCAAGATAAACATCTTGATTATCAAATAGACTGAACTTGCAGAAGCATTGGGTAGATTTCTACAGCATGTTAAGTATCCTTGAAAACTGAGCCATTTATTAGTTATGTGGAGAAGCGCTACAAGCTTCTTTTTGAAAGTGTTGGACAAGAAACTGGTTTAGAAAAAAGCAACAGTAAAGACTTACTTTATTTTTAATCCAGGAAAACTATTACATCATGTGTCAAGTGTTTTGTGCATTAAAAAAAGTCATTGTCTTTTGTCCTCTGCGCCTGTCTCTGGATGTACCAGCACAGGCAGTTCTGTAGGATATCCTCAGTTTTACTCCAAAAGTCCCAGCTCAGTGAAGACACTGAAGATCCCAGAATAGTTTGTTGGGAAAGGTCCTCTGTGCTTGGATTTGTTGCAAACTTTACGTTATAATAAGCATTAAATATTTCTTTTGTTTATTCAGTCAAGCGGAGTAGGCTTACATCTCCAATTTAAATACAGACTATGCCCAGAGAAAAGTAGTGTTTAAAAGACATTTATTTAAGACATTTATTTTCAAATGGTCAAGCTGTTAAATATGAAGATACTGGATTAAAGCTTAAATTCTTACTCCAGCTGCCTTGGCTCCAGATCAGGCACCATAAAGTCAACCTCCAGGATCTCCTCCAGAGACCCACTGAAAGATCTGGGATAGGGGACAGCTGGAGCCAGGAAAAAGGGCATGCTGGGGATGGGATAGCAGCACACACTGTTGCAAAAAGGGTAATGCTGTGCTTTGGAAAGGCTGTCATTTTACAGAGGGCTGACTATTGTACAGAGGGCTTTACCAGTCTTCAAATCCACCCAGGAGTTTGAATAAGGAAAGGGCATTCCCTTCCTCTTAACTGGTGACATCCATGTTACATCTGTGAGAGGCAAGTGGCAGAGTCACCGTGTGAGTTAAGGCCCAGGAAAGAAGGAAAAATTGTTTTCGAAACGAGTCCACTTTTAGGCCATTAAACTGCAAGATAATGATGGGTTTCCTGAGGAGTAACAAATTTCTTTAGAACTTCATTTGGTGTCTGTTTTAGCCAAAGGCTGCACTGTTGTGTTATGTTTAAACATACCCTACTCTGACAAGCCACTGAAGTCTTTAAAGTCTTCTCATCTTTATTGCAGACAGTACTTTGATCTCAATGCCAGAAAAGGTCAACAAAAGAACTTCAGAATTAGACTTGTTTACATCCAACATACAATACAAATAAATGAATGTGGCAAGGACGTCCAAGGCAGATTAAATGAGACCACGTTTTCCTAGTTCTACTTAAAATGTTTTTGGTTTTGCCAACCATTGTGAGAGCGATGTCATCATCAAATCCAATGAAATTCACTTATTGAAGCGCTTTCGCCCTCAAAATGTTTCATCAATCATAGCCCAGAAGGGCTTTGTCATAGGATAATTGCAACTTGGTGTACCAAAGAACATCCAAACGTCCTCAGCTTCCTTATCTATACAATGGGCAGGGATGACAGCCATTTTATTAGCTGAGATATTGTTACCCCCATCAGATAAAACAGCATGTTTTGTTGCTTTGATGTTTTCTGTCACCATAGCAGAGCTGTTGTTTTCAACTGCATGTTTAAAGAACGGCTGCGGTGGCAGCTTATGTTCCTTCACAATAACACTGCCTACAAACATCTCACAGAAAGAGGCAAGGGGTGTACTAATTGCACTTTATCGGGAAGAGACGGGAAGAGCAAATGGAATTTCTGCTGCAGTTATTTCTAGTCAAGACATAATTGTGGAGTCATCTCTCTTGTCTACATTTGTTTTCTTGAGGAAGAAAAGATCACTGGAGAGTGAATTGCCTCTGAACAGACAGCCAATTGAGAAGCCACCCAAAAATGTTTTCAACCATCCCTGTTCTCCTGCCTCCACAGAATATTTAGTGGATTAAAATAACATTTGGGGTAACTGCTTATATTTAACACTTCTCCACAATAACTACAACTATTATAGCACTCAGAAATATGTATCTTACTTCCACATGCTTGGTTAGACCATGCAGACTTTGAAGGCTAACAAAAAATTTGTCATGCAGAACAATATGCAAACCCATTTAATTTTCTATTTAAATCCTTCCTGACAGAGTGGACTTTTCTTGCATTTCAAAACATCAAGCCTGTTAACCAAACTCTGAAGGTGGAAAAGTCTTCCTGTCGACACCAGGCTTATCTCACTGTACTATCAATTGGGCAATAATTATATGAAGTGCTGTAGACACAATTTAATATTTCAACATTTGCCAGCTGCTACTGAAGACTTCCCATCTATACTAAGCACAGGAAAGGACTGTGGACTCTCCAATGGACTGTATGACAAATACTGTCCACATCTTTTATGTCAGCAGTACTCTAGCACACTGATTTCTGCTGAGGGATGTTGTTGGGATGATAATGGGAACAGCACAATTAGAAGTCATTAGCCTAGCAGGAAATCTCATCTTTGGTGGCTACTCAGCAAGAAGTTGCCCCTGATAACAAAGGGCAGAGTAGGCAAGTGTAAACTCTTCTGGCAAATACAGGCATCTCTGTTGACCTTCATAGTTCTATACATTAAATATGCTTCTACACAGTCAAGAGCCACTTTCATTGGTGCCGAATCCAACAGCCCTGACATAATGACACACCCCCCCCCCCCCCCCCCCAGTAATTCCAGATACAAAAGGTAGGTTCTGCCACATTTTTCCAGCTCTATGTTGCTCTTTATTCTCCTGGAAGGCAGATCCCGCTCCTTCCTTTACACAGTCGTCTCCTTTCCTCATTTTCCACCTCCATCCATGCTTCTGAAGCCACCTCCATGACTGGGGGTTGTGAGCTGGATGCACCCTTGGAGAGGTGACCTTGAGATACTTACAGGTTTCATTTTCATTTATTGACTTTGCTATAGACTGTGGATGGAAGTCTAGGGAATCACTTAACCTGCCTTTGTCTCAGTTCCCCATCTACAAAATCCTTTCTTCTACCTTCTCTGTTTCGATTTAAACAGAACAGACCCAAACTCCTAAAGGTCACATGTGCTTTAACAACAATATGAACTCATTTGGCACCTTGATCTTGTTTGGATAAGCATAAGCCAAATAATGAATCCTAGGAAATGAAACAAACTGAAACTTCCTTTCAAGCACTGCTCTCCAGAATGTTTTTACTTTGAGTGAAGGATGGTGCAAGAATAAATTGCATAGTTAGAAAGGTACCTTGTTTCCCCACTAACAAGCAGAACTAAAAAGGAAATTCTGTTATGGATTCAAGTGGTTGGGAGATTTAACTCTGAATACCCTTTTGATATCACAGAGAAGTTACACATTGCACGTACTTGTTTCTAAGCTCTGTGCTGTTGTTCCCATTGCCAAGCACTGGAGATGGTCTGGAGACACAGAGGGGAGGTACTCCAGCCCAGTCAACAGATGCCCTCCTTGCAATAACTGAGTAATGCATCTCTCTCAAGCAGACCAAACCCTTCCCTAAAGCAAAGTTTCTCCTCCTGTGGAGGAAATTGTCTAGCATGGAATTTAAGATAAAAATTGTGGCCAAAAAAAGAGGCTTGTGATAGTCTATTTTGAGCAGAAGTGCTTATTCTTTTTAAGCATCAATGGGCACCTCAAGGCTACAGCGCTCAGTGCTTTAGAAATGCCTTCAGTATATGAGACAAATACTTTTACAATATTCAGGTTTTTTTTTTTACTTAAAGCTTTAACTCCTGAAGTCACATTAACTCTGATACTCAAAGCTTATACAAGACAAACCAAAACAAAACCCAAGTATCAAACTCCTAGCAATAGAAAACATCTATTTTAAATAAAAGAAAATCACATATTTTCATGTTTCCAGTTTCCTGGTTTGCAGGGTGCATGCATACATGAGATCTGATTCACAGATACATAACTTGGCAACAAAGCTTCTGCAAATTGAGAGATCCTACCACTTCTCTCATGAAATTCTCTGGTTTTCCAATTCTGCTTGCACACCCCGAGTATACCATATATCAAACCTCTTGAAAATTAATAAAATGTTAAGAATTACATAATTGTGCTACCTCATTTTGTTCATGTATTTTTTAAATCCTCCTCATAAGAATTTGACATGATAAACTAACAACAAAGAGAGTAGGGACTAGCAAATAGTTACTGGGAAAGTCACAGGCAGTGAATTACTCCCTGTAATTGAGTGGCTGCTGCCACACTTCAGACTTACAGCTCTGGCTAACACCTATTGACAGACTTAGCTCATGCCTGCCTACCTGCTCCACAGAGAAAGTAACTATGTAAAGGTCCCACCTTGCTGTCTGCATTTAAAAACATGGAAGCACCTACCCTTGCCTGCTGTTCATTTCCATGATGTCCGCCTATATCCTGAAGCAGACTGTCAGTGGAAATCTCAGTGCTGTTTCTACTTCCTTCCCTTTTAATAGCTAGTTCAAGAAAGAGGTAGTAAATTGGCATCTGGAGTATTGGGGCCCAGGAAACTACTCAGCTGCAATTGAAATCTGGTGTGTGTCAGGTGTGACGAGTTCTGGGAAAAAATCAGAAACTTCCACAAACAAACTGCAACTGCCAGAATCACAGCACGGTGATGAAAGGGGCTCTTCAATGAACAGAGTGCTCCTTGGTTACTTACAAAGGATTATTCAATTATCTAATAATTAAACCTTTAGATAATGAAAAATTTTTAAAAGGAGGAGGGGAAAAAAACCAGCAACAAGGACTTTGCTTCAGCAGATGTAAAACTGACACATCTGCCTCCCTTGATACTAGCAAATTGGCTCTTTCAATATGTTTCATTTGTTCTCCTGCCAATTGCTGATCTCTTGTCAATTTACTCTCAAACTTGGAAGAAAATTAAATGGTTTGATGACATATTGGTTTCTGTATTTTATCTTTGAAATGCAAAATATATATTTCAATGATCTTAGAAATGTTTCACATCTTTGAAATCTTTGCAATTGTAAGATGTTGGGCTTGATCCCCATCTGGAACATAAGGGCATAACTCCATCTAACTAAATTAAGCTAGGCAGTTTATCACAGCTGGTGATCTTGTCCATAGTTTTTCCACAGATTAACATGGAACATGTCACATACTTCTTTAGAAATACGCAGTGTGAAAGGGAGTGACTCTCTATATGCTTTAGGCATGCTTGAAAATAGCTATACTAGATGATTGCCTAAAAATGCATCCTAATAGCTTTAAATACTCAAAATGAAACGATGGAACTGTCATCACAGCAAATCGCACAAGGAAAGAAAAATGATAGCATTAACTGCATCAGCCACCTGCTCTATAAAGGTTATTAAAATGATGGAAACAGTATGCTGGCTATGCCATACATACAGGCTAAAACCCCCAGCAGGTCCAATATCCCATGCTACAAGTTGTAATTTATATGCCTGTAATTTATACTGTACTATAATTTATACAACATTTATCAAAATGCCGGCTGGAAAGGACTGGCTACTGACTAGGATACTCATTTAATTCCTTGCTCTATGGCTACTTACTTCAGTCACAATTCGACAAAAGGATTTTGGCACCAAAAGCAGGACTCTGACAAATGCTTGTGTTGTGCTCTTTGATATTCTCAGGACCACCTTGACCCTGCCAGCAATAAGCGGCCCAGGCTGTATTTTTTAGCGATGCCTCAATTCCACTGGGAACTCTTTGCTGAGGGGATGGGGTCCTATAAACATAATATGCCTAGCACACCTATGGGAACCTGCTCTGTGCTCAACACAGCAGCAGCCACTTTTATTCAAACACAGGAAGAAGAAAAGGAGAAAGAGAAGGAGGAGTGGCAATGTCCTCTTCATAAGCAGGGTTTTAGCATGCAGGAGTTTAAAGGCAGTCCTAAACAAACCTGCTCTCCCCTGGTCCTGCCAAACACCCTAACCACCCAACTGCAGGCAGTACCTGAGCCGAAATGCACCCCATGCCTCCTACTGAAGCTACTCCAGTTGGCAAAAGCAACTCAATCACCCCGAGCCCATGAGCACATCTCTTCAGCCGGGCAGGTAGCATCTTCATGTGGGAGTCTTGATTTCAGGTTCCTGCCCTAGGGATGCCTAATGTATTTTATCCAAGAATTGTTTAAAGTAAAATAATCTGTCATATAAATGAATGGAAAGAGGCTCATTTTCAGAGCCACTGCCACTATGGATGGCCAATATAGATGAAAGTGCTTACATTTAGGCATTCTTGACTGAAAACAATGGCTTCCCTCTCTTTATGCTAAGTTTACTCATCTGTAAAGCAGACACATTACAGTCTGCCTAACTCAGAGAAATGGGATAATAGAACTTTGGCAAAAGAAAGGTTCCATCACATTGCTTTACTAGACATAAAAAGGTAATATGAATATATGATTTTAAATCAACATTAAGATAGTGTAGACTCCAGGACATTTCTGATATTGCTTTGGCTGAATAATGTAATTCATTTTCTAACAGGTCTCTTGCTGTGCTTGATATTCCACAGAGCCAGCCTGTGTTACAAGATGTACAGAGCTAATCTGCTGAGAAAAGAAATCATAAACAACACTTTATTCTACATTATTTTATTCATGAGATCATTATTCCAATCGGTGCAATCTTGAAGTATGGGTTGGATCCTGGGATCATATAGCCATGCTGACATACTCCAAGTTAGTCTGCTTTAAACATTCTTTAATTCCAGAGGAGGAAGGTGGTGCAAAATCTTTAAGGCTGTCATATCTGGTTTAAAACTTCCTTATCATTTTTTTCCTTTGTTTTTTTCTTTCTTCTTTTGTTTTTGCATAGTTGTGTAAGGAAAAACCTCATTACACTATTACCCATACTCTCCTAAGTGAGTAGACTGAGCAGGGTATTCACTGCATTAGCAGTTAGTTTCCAGGGTGGAAGTGACAGCATCTGCCTCTGCTTCTCCCCAGCACAGGAAGTTTGGCTTTCAGGAGCTCCCAGAACAAGCGTTCAGCACTGCAAGAAACAGGAATCTCTTGAACAAGTTGATGTTGGTTTTTTTTCCAGGAGCTGGACTGAAATTTTTGTAACATGTACAAAGTGTCCACACGTTCCTTACAAGTCAGCCATCACCTATTTTCAGTAACATTGTTTTCACAGGATAATCCTTAGTGATATACAAAATGAAACCTGTTATCTCTTTGATGAATGCGTTTTAAAGTCCAAGGATAAGCATGGGTAAGCGACACAAAGAAGACAGTGTATATTTGTAGAGCAGTGACAAGAGCTGGCAGAAAGGAAAACTAATTTCTCTAGAAGTGGCTTCTCAGGGGTCATCTCCTGATATAATTTAACTGTACAAATCCACACTTGTGCAGTATATATAAATTAGTACTAAAACTTCATTAGACACCATCCCTAGAAATTATTTTCGAGAGGTGGATCCCAAGGTCATGCAGACATTGACCAGAAGATCTTGCTAGATCAGGTGCTGAGAGCTGTCTCCCATGACAGTCCTGGATACTAAGCCACTGTTAAATGTCTGTCTTGTCACAGATTTATTCTGTATGTGCTTGAAACTGAACCATGTCACATATTTGGCAGGAAATGTAATCCCTCCACAAAGAGGATTTGATCCTTGGTGTGATCCTGCAGTTCTCAGGCAAGAATAGCTCTCGGTAAAGCCAGTGTGAAGTCTATCCATGTATTTCTGTTTTGAGTAAGGGACAAGCCCCAAACATGGGGTTACGAGACCAAAAGCTCCTGTCCCCAATAATCCACATGGCCCAGATGGCGTGAGAAGAGATGGGCTACAGATACAAACTGCACAGTGCACAAACATGCTGCCTATATCTGAATTCATGCAGAGAAACTGGATTATTTTTTAATTGTTTTCCGAAGCCCCAAGTGGCATGTGATGCAAACAGCAGCACAAGAATTACTGTGAAAGAGAGCAAGGCATGGCTCCTGGCTTGAACAGAACCAGACAAAATCACTGAATGAATGACAGCTTAGACATCCTCCCCTAGAGCCAACAGCTCCAGAATTCCCCCATCAAATCGACTCCCAGTTTTGAGACTGTCTTTGACTTCCCCCACTCCTTTCTTCTATTCAGACCATCATGGCAGTCCTCCTCTCCCTCCTAACAGCCATGCCATGCCTTTCTGTCCTTCCTCTCTGACTGTATCGCCTAGAGTATAGCTAGTCCCATCTCCCTGCCATTCCTCGTGCTCTGGTGGTACTCCTCACATGTGACACCCCATTGCTGAAGGGTATACATTTGGGATATGCTGCCCCCTTTGCCTTAAAACCCTAGGTGTGAATCTCAGCAATTGCTGAAAGTATTCCAAGAAAAAGGGGAAGAGAGGGAGAGCGAACCTGCGGTTATCTTCTGGTATGATTGCTCTCAATCTCTTCTAAAATAATGGAATGAATATTATGAGCATAAAAATCATCTGGAACAACAGGGGAACCATGACCAATAAATAGTTTGTGTTTTCAAAGAACAGATCATGCCAGACAAATGTAATTGCTTCTTCACCATTTTCCGGGTTAGTGTACGGAAGGAACAGAGTGGTTGCAATATATCTGGGATGTAGTATAGCATTAGATACAATGGCTCACAAAATCTTATTAGAAAAATAATTTATAATGTCTTGGATAGGAGTGCTGTCGTGTGGATTGAAAACTGGCTGAAGGAATGTAAACAAAGGATAATGAGTCATGACAAACAGCACTGCGCTGAGCTGTGAAGAGGTATCCAGTTGGGTTGCCACAGGAGTTGGTGTTAAGCCCAGTTTTATTTTACATATTTATTAATGCTCTGGAAAAAGAGATGAACAGCCTGAGAATTAAATTCGCAGATGATACTAAATTACTAGATGTTGTTAACACCAATCAGAACAGAGATATTATATAGAGGGAAAGCAGAGAGGATGGGAATGGGAAGAGTCAGTGTCCAGATTTACCTATACAAATATGTGAGGGAGGGTTTTATGTCCCAACTGATAGTAACGGCAGCCCACTAACAGACCAGCCAAAAGCAGCTTACATCTGGCCTGTCAAAGGCTGGAGCAGAGAAGTAACAACAAAACCAGCTAGGAGATGATTATTAATTATAACATTTCCCCAAAAGATCCCAGAAAAGGCTTCACTCTCATTTTCTAGTCTCAATAAATGTCAACGTTTGGGATTTTCTAAGATTTCCTCTGGTTGCATGCTATAGAGTAGCATATAGCAATGTAATACAGAGTCATCTGTCTTCACATCACTATATTATGTCACTTTTCTGAGGAAAATCAGTGGTAAAAATCTCACCATTTTCTTTGTATACCTTGTTTACTTATACTATGAACATGAAGAAAACAGAGGTAGTAAAAACTGACGCAGAGGTAATAAGCTCTTTCAGGAATTTCACTCTCCACCAGCAACTCAACCCCCCCCAAATTGAATCTGCTTAGAGATGTTAAAGCAAAAATAAATTCTCTAGCTATTTGCAGCAGTTGCCTAATAGATCCCACATTACAGAATGAAAAAAAGATTTTTTTCAAGCACTATGCTCTATGTGTTATAGAAAAACCTGTGAAAGTATTCCATTGTCCTAATCTATTTTAGTGACAGTATGTGCAGAGCGCTTAACTACAGTACGTTTGTATTTATTTATTATCCATTTATAGAGCACATTTGTATGATGAAATGGATATGGATCTAAGTTTTGTGAATTAAGTTTTTGGACCTTTTATATAGATTAAAGGAATTCAGATGGTTTCAATGCCTTTTAAATATACATAGACAGTATGGTCTACATACGTGTGTGTATTTATAAAGAATCTTTCCCTACTACTTTATAGCCCAAGGAGTAGAAAAATCTAAATAGAAGGTAGGTCTAACAAGACTGTTCAGTTCAAATAAAATTTTTCCTCTTAAGATAACATTATATTACTCAAAATGAAGCCAAGCAAAACAGATAAGCACATCTCACATAAAAATGCTTCTGAATACTTGCAGCAAACAAAACATTCCGCAAGACCTGCAATTGTTGAGACCTGGCTTCCTACCATTTTACGTCTTGAGTTTGCTTGACTTTGGTGGCTAGGGAAATGCAACCTCAAGGTCAAATTTTTTAATGGCTCAATCCAAAGTAAAATTACCCTTCCATGTGGATTCTTCAGTATATGTGAGTTTACAGTCTAACTTTTCACATCAGGTTATTTATGGAAAACTTTCAACTTTTTAAAAAACTTTTTTTTTTTTTTTTAATTTAGTGGAAGACAACCGAGTTGTAAAGGTACTGAGGATGCTCACACTTCAATGTCACTCCCACAGAAAACCTTAACATACCAGTTAAACTAAAGCCACCCATTAAAGTTTTCATTATTCTCTACTTTCCTTCCTGGCTGGTAAAGATTGATATGGAAAACTGGAGAAAAATCAACCTGAGAGGGCATAAGTAATTCACATGGAGGTGCCGTCGGGTTGCTTCAAGTTATGGCAGAGGATGACTTCAGCGAAGGAGTGAAAACCATGTCTGGCTCCAAGTACAAATCCTGAATGCTTGAGGATCTGATTTCAGACACTTAGCATGGTACAGAGCAGAGTCTGTCAATGACTGCCGTGAGAGATGAAATGAATCAGCCTTTTGAAATATCCATCACTGCCAGTGGCCACTATTTTTTCATATAAGTATCCCCAAAGACACTACTAAGGGAGCTTGGTTAAAAATTTCCAGGAGGAGTTTAGTTGTAGTAGTATCCAAGTAAATATAAATTTTCGTTTTGTACAATGCTATTACATGCATGACATAAAACAGTAGTGTGTGGATGCCTTATTTTTTAAGGGGATGTTACATCTCATAAAATTCTTTAGGACTAACAAGGGAAAAATCCCTGGGACTGAATCTCATCTGATGAAAACTGGTGTAGTTATTTTGAATTTAGAGAATGCCTTTCAAAGATGATAAAAAGTCATTTCAATGGGTTCTAGTATATTAAAATCTTCTCTTTTGTCTCAAGAATTGAACACATCTTTTCTGTGGAATATTTGCAGAGACTTTTTCTTCCACCAAAATTTGTACAGAAGTTAAACCCAGATTTGCCTAAAAAAGTTATGTTGAGCTTGTTTCTGGCAGTGATCCGGCAGCATCTTTATATCTGCACAGCATTGCGATTATCTTGCAAATTCACAATACTTTAACTCTGAACCATACTATTTTCTATAGAGGCAATATCCTCAGTGCTAGTCTGAATGCTCTGAATGTTAAGTGTCTGGCTCTGGCTGGATTCTCTACATTTTTTGTCCGTGAACACGTAGCACATGGCCCTTGATTACTACTTTTAAATTGATCTGTGTCTGCTATGAAAATATATTGCTTCATAAAAGTCTTTCAGAGTATCAGCTTCCAAATTAATGATTTTTCTCTCAAGCTCTGACTTTGAGAGCTTACAGTACAGAATCGTGCAGTCCAGCTACTTGAATCAAATTGAAATCCATCCATCTGCAATTCAGATCCAAATTCTTTCAGTGCTGTTGGCTCATCTCTAGGTAAAGAGCAGCTGTTGTCCTGTTAAAGTGACTGTAAATAATTCTAACTTCAAGCTTCAAGAGTGAAATTCACCCTGCCTCACTGGGGACCACTTAATCCCCAGGATGTTCCTGGGTTTGGTCTTCAGCTGGTGGGAGCTGCATAACTGCTGTAATCGATAGAGCTGTGCCGCTTTACACTAGGTGAAGGAAGACCTGGCCCGTCAATGCACGGGAGCGCAGTGCTGCGTGCTAGCTCTGCAGCCAACAGGGCAGCATGCGCTCGCTGGGTACGGCGGGACCTGGGTCATTACGCTGAGCCAGAAGCCCTGACTTGTTATGCTAATTGCACAGGGCGATATACTCCAGGTGAAGGGGTGAAAAAGGCTAGCGTTTCTTTCTTGTGCTGTGACCATCTCTCATTTTTCGTCCCCAGTGAGCCCGTTACTGTGCTTTTTGGGGGGTTACATGTGTTCTGTAACACGAACAGTACCACACCAGAGAAAGACTTGTTTACAACAGATTCAATAAACTGTCTAAAGAAAGAATTTTCCAATGAAAAGAGATGGGCCCTAACCAAGAAGGAAGGTACTTGTTGTTAAAGCAACTATATCAGAATAGCAGATGAATCATGATGTGATAGCACTCTTTGAAAGGATGTTTTGAATGGAGCTGTCAGCAAGTATTTTAATAGCAAGTCTTCAATTTCTGCTTTATGGGGTTTTTAACCACCAAGAAGAAAACATAAGTAACAAGGAGGGATTTAGGAATTGTTTAGTGTTTGGCTGTTCAAAGAAAGAAAAAGAGCCCTCCACATGCATTGCAGCTAATGAAAATTGCCATTATGGGTTTTTTTCCTCCATTTGTGGATGTTAAACACTGTAATAATGCAAAGTCCTTATGATTTTCTAAATCTTCTCAATAAGGAGGATATTATCTACTTATTTAATTACCGAATCTCCGACGGCAAGGAGCTGCTACCACCAGCAGCTCCAGCTCTTTCACATAGTTCCCCTCCCTAATTAAAGGGTCTTTGCAGTTAAAAATAAAGTAATACATCAATCAAAAGCCCAAACTGCCAACAGATGATAGGGAAAAAAAAAAAGCACTTCAGGGACAGATTTTCAATTGCTCAGCACCCACAAATGGGATTATTCTTTTGAAACAACTCAGTCCTCCTTTAGGCACCTAGGATAGAGCCAGACAGTTCAAAAGTGCTCAACAAATATTTCTTTGGAAAATCCACCCCTAACTGTGGCTTTGTGTCCTACAGCCATTGTGGCTTGCAAGAGTCAATCGCAAGTCACCTCCCTGTTGGAGGAAAGTCATCAGCGTCACCCCTTCCGCAGGAAAGTATAATAAAATACATTACTGTAGTCATCCGTGCTCTTGCCATTGCTTACTGCAACAAGAACAGAGGCAGCAGGTATATCAAGAGACTATTTTTACCACGCTGCCAGCGAAAGCAGCAATAGCCCTGCACTTGGATTTCTGTTGCAGCACTCAAAACCAGATGTCCATATTGCAGCACAGACCCCTTACTAGTTTGAATATCAAGCTCAAACTTGAATGCTGCTGTTTGCATGGCATTCCTTGAGGGTCATGTGCCATTGTCAGGTTAAAAGTTTTCTGAATGTTCATCAGTCTAAAACTTGAGTAATAATTCAAGAGGCTTAACAGCTAATAAAAGATGCGACAGCTTTTTCTGAGAGCAGAGAATACAGCCCAGAGGCCTTTTAGCACATACCTCCCCTCCAAAGAGAAGCATTTGGTGGTACTAGCATACTACCTGTTTATTCAAGAGGATGTACAAAAAGTTCAGTTAGCTTCTTTTCTTTGCAGCCCACAGCTGTGTAAATATTATCCCAGCCTCTCCTTTGACATCCATCTAAGCCTCAGACCTCATGTGCAAAATGACACAAATGGAGCTCAACACTTCGGAGGCCCACCACTGTGACCCGACACACCTAGCACTGAGTATCTAGCTTCTCCTGTGAGAGCAATGATGCTGCATGATGCACCCCTGAAGCGACCTCATTTTCTAAAGATAGCTTTACTAAGAATTTCCTGGATTTTGACCATGGAGCTGAGTATGATGAAAGCTTTGTGGAATCAATGTACCAAGATTTGCATGACAACCCTAAAAAAGCAGCCAAATTGCAGCTCTGTGTCGTTTACAACTGCTACCCCGCATAGTTTCTATTTTGATTGGCCCAGATGAAAAGCTGTGTTAAGTTTTAGAAACTTCTCCCCATTTCTGCTTTCAAGTCAATACCCTTTTGAAGGCTATTTGCCTTTCCCATTTTCTCTGTGGTAGTTAAGGAGATGAAATTCTTTCTGTATGCACCAGATACCCCTTACACAATGGGACAGAAATATTGATATTTTTATATTGCACAGTGGGTCATATTTATGAATTGATGCATGCTTCATCATAGCTATAAAAAATGAAACGTTTTGGATAGGTACAAAGGGCCTGAACCTGTTCTCCCGAGTACCTCCAGCTTCCACAGATCTCCCTTCTGAACCTCTTACAGGCTGATTTTGAAAAGGTAGAGCTTCCTCAGGATCAATGCTACCCACCAAAATGATTTATTCAAGACAAAGAGTGAGGCAAAGCCTCCACTGCAATATGATTTTCCACCTACTCCTTTCCCATCACCACAAAGAACTAATGCAAGGCTCAGAGCTCCTATTTAGGCCCACAGAGCTTAGCTGAACTTCTCTTTCAGTTCATGCCAACATCCTGAAGAATTTCTCTGGCGATTTTCTAGGGCCTCTGATGTTACAGAGATCAACGATGAAGACCTTCATGTGGTGCAGAGATCACTGCTGCAATAACTCCCTGCCCCCCATGACACCCTGGACGCAAGCTGTGAGCCAGGGCTGCGCTGCCCTCAGCCCATTTGAACTTTGGGGGTACCCCAAAACAGTTACAACATTATTGGCAGGAGGGCAGTGAGGATCACTGGACTCCCTCCTAACCTGGGACAGAATATGAGAAGATAGTGCTACGGTCATGGGAACGGACCTCCAGCTCCTCTGCAAAGATGGGGCAGGAGAGAAGCAGTGGTCTCCTGCTGTAGGACGCATTCACCTTTTCTCTTAGTCTTCCTTTGGTAACTTTCTGGGAACGAAAACTGCAATACCTCAGCCTAATTTCACATTCTTTAAAACTGAGATCCAGACACTTTGCCACAAATAAATATTAAAAATATAAACATGCAAGTCACCATCTATGTTTATGTTTTCCCTCAGTGTAACTTATGTAGATTGCTGCCTATGTGCATAGCTTTCATTACAAATAAAACATAAAAGCCAATGCATATCTTGAAGAGCTGTTTTTCTTTATTGCAACACCATTACATGAAGCCTACTAACATAAACAAAGATTGGACTTGGCTGTTTCTGAACAAATAACCATTTATTGTCAAGGCTTTTCAGGAGCTTTCATTTTCCTTTTTGAAAAACACGATCCTGTGCCAACCTAACAAATGTGTAACATTAAGTAATAAGCAAAATAATGGGACACCCTGCCACACTAGTTTATAGACAACTTTAGACTGTCAGTTGTACAAGTCTAAGCTAACACAGAAACTCAGTTAAATAAAGCAGACATATTAAATCAAAAACCCACCAGTGGAGTCCCTTGGGGCATAGCTGCTGTTCCTAAATGCTACAATTGGCCTTTCAAGCGGGAGGATGCACAGGAATAACAGTCCAAGGGCAGAGCAGCCCATGTGCTGCTCTCTCCTCCCCGCCGCTGGAACAGCCCGCAGGAGAGCACAAGCAAAGAGCCTTTTCCCTGTGTCATCTCCGGGCACAGCGGCAGAGAGCGCAGGACAGAGCCGTCTCAGCCCTAAATGAGCGGCCACGCTTGCGGTGGGCAGATGAAAGGAGAAGCCCCCGCTCCTCTGCCGTGCAGACCTGCCTGCTCCTCCGTCCACTGCCTGGCAGCAGGGGAAGCTCCGGCCCCTGGTGCTCCTTGAATGTCAATTCCACCAGAAGTCTCCATTTTGAAGTTATCGTGAATCTCTTAAACTTAGCCCTAAGTAATCACACAACAACCTATCCATTAGACAATGAACAGAGATTATTCAGCTTCCTTGTACCACAGCGAAACAGCAGCTTCCTTCCTGCCAGTGATTGTGGTTGTGATTAACTGCGCAGTTCAAGGTGAAAGAAGAATGTGATTCCAGGCATATATGGCTTCCTTTAACCTCAGCAAAACACAGTGCCAGATATTTCAATTAGTGTGTACCAAGGTCACAAAATCAATTTCTTATCGCCGAAAAACACACATACTGTAAATTTCATTTTCAAACCATAATCTCTAAATTAAATCTGTGTACCTAAAAAATATACAGTGCAAAATTGCAGTCCTTCAGCCCCCTCCTCCTCCTGCAGCCGAGCAGCATTTTCACAAACATCACCTGGCTTTGTGCTCTATATTTAGAGCACAATGTTTGGTTAGATTCTAATCTTCTTGGAGAACGTCATTATCTCTTTCTTTGGCAAATAGAGGCCCAAAGTGTCAATTACCTTCTTAAACTCTTTCATACACACAGGGCTGAGCGGGGTTTGGTATTCTGTCTGCCAACAGCTCAGTCGGCAATTTTTCACAGTCATACACAGAAAAATTGTGCACCAGCAAATCATCCTAGATAAATTACACATTTCAAATGAGGTTACAGACAACTTCACCACTCCTGACCATTTTATTCTGGAAGAGAAAAACAAACAAACAAGAAAGCAAAAACAAGCCTAAAGAGAACACTTTTCTACTATTGAACTCTGTGAGTTATTGAACAGAGCCAAAAGTAAAATCAGTGTGCCAGACTGGTGGAACGTTATATGGAAATCGATGTAGCTGCACAATGAGCTGCACTCATCGTTTCTTATGTGTGTAATTCCTTACGATACTTTCCTTGTTATGTGGGTAACACTAACTTCATAGCCCCAAAGGCAGCTGCAGAATCTGATGGCTGTAGCAAACTCTACCATGTGCAGACCTAGGCACAGAAGATGTCTCAAGGAAGTGGAATTTATGGAAGCAATTTCTTTCCAATAAATCCCGGTCTTTCCTTACAAAAACTAATTTCAACTATACAGCCACAGAACGAGTAAAACTGACAATTTTGAGATTGCTTTAATTTTTTTGCATAGAAAAGGTTGCTTTTTATTCACATACTTACTTATACATAGGTCCCTGCATGCGCATTTGTGTACATTTAATATACATGTATGAGTATACATGTTCTGGAAATATCTTCCATCCTTTTACTTCAAACCAGCAAGTGAGAAGAATGTGTTGTTACTGTTGGACCTTTTGGGAGCAGTTCAGATGCTAGAGATACAGGAAGTGAATCATATCTCTGGCAGACACAAAGTAAGCACACTCTAAGATAATAAGTCTAAAGCTCCTTAAATGAATTTTCCCACATCCTCTAAACATGTAACATATTGATTGATTCTTAGGACCATAAAGCAGTATGAAAAGAGTATTTTCTCAAGAAAGGAAATTAGCATTATTTGGCAAGGGTTAAAACACATTTTGAATTAAACAAATAAGAAACCATCCATGTGCAGCTGATCAGCTTGAAAGTTTGGGTACATTTTTGAAAGAGACAACTAACTCTTTTCTACCACATCATCTACACACATTTTTAAACTCTCTTTAGATGCAAACAGGACTAATTTAAAAGAGAGACTGGATATGATTAAAGATGTAACAAGAGGAAGTTTTGTTTCTTTCTGGCCCATTCAAAAAATGCATTACTGTATTTTAGTCATGCTCAAAGTACCGTTTCAAGACAATGTAAACAAAAATAATGGAAAAAAGATAGAGCTGCCTGCTTTCTTTTTTTGTTCCTCAAATTTTGAATGTTATGAGTCTATCAAGGGCTTGGTCCAAGGCTTATTAAAATGAGAGTCAATCTCACAAATTATTATAGTGGGCTGTATTTCTGGCCCAGGCAAACTGCGTTTTCTGGCAGTAGGAAGGAGAGCTAATCCTCTGAAGATTTCTCTCTATCTCATTCAAGTGAGAAAATGGGAGGGATTTTTTCATATGAGTGAGAAAACTGGATTTGGCACTTTGAATACATAAAATGTTTCGAGTCAAAATTTTATGGACTCAGCCATTTACAGAGGTAAGACAATTGAAGTAAGACAGCCTCCCCCGTGTCTTATTCAGCAGGATTGTATTGTTACTTCAAACATATTGCACTGCTTTCCATCTGACTAATGTTCTCATGCATCACCAGGCACTGTTGTAACACACTCTCCCCTTTCAAATTCCCGATCTACTCTTAAACGCTTCAACTAAAATATACTTTCAATAGTAGCTAGTTACCATAAGCAATTTCAGTTTAAAAAGTAAAGTCAACTCTACAAAAACACTGTTTTGACTAACAATGTTAGCCAAGGGTATGGCTATTTTCAGGACCATAAACATAGCTCTGTCCTTTGCAACTGGAAGGCAACCACGCAACAGCTGGTTAGTCCCCAGCAGTCTACATACATCACAGCCATCAAGCCCTTCCCAAATTTACAGAAAAGTGTAACATCTTGCACATGAAAAGCAAAAGCCATACATACAGCCGTAGGTCCCCAAATGGCCAGGAACCTGCTATGTTAACCTGTACATTAACACCCATGCTTTCCCAGGCCGGTGGACCGTCATGCACCGGAATATCAAATCCTCCTGGCTAGTTTGTCCAGGCTTTTCAATTCCATGATCTGCCTACAGGTTTAATCTGGAACGTGTGATCAAGATACCTTGGCCAGGTAACATCGCACAACTCAGCAGCCAATCTCTGCACTTCAGGAAAAGGTGAAAAACATTCAGCTACATTATGACCAATGAAGACGTGGAAGGGAAGAAAACTTTCTGTCCCCTGGAAAGGAACCCTGAAGGCATGGGCTTAATTAAATATAATATCTACATATGCAACAAACAGGGTGGTGCCTCCTAAGACTTCCTGAGATCACCAAAAAGCCAGACAGCTAAGCCTGGAGTAAGAATTCTGAATTCAAAGATGACTTCTGCCCTTTCACGCAGCCCACGCTCTGGTTTTACCACGCTCCACCCTGAAACGGTGTAAAAGATCCAGCAGAATTTGGAGACAAGGCAGCAGAGACTGGGAGACACAGGAGGAGGTGGTGGCAAGGGAAAAGGGTAAGGAATAGCGAGAGACGAGCCCAGAGGCTATGAGGAGTGTGTCAAAAGGGCAAAAGGGCCGGGAATCGGTGGTCTGCTTTGGCCTCCTGCATAGCACATCCCAAGTTTTCCAAGCTGTTACCCACTGTGTTGAGCTCTGTTATTTATGTTTGGCTGAGGCATATCTTTCTCCTGCTGTGCTATGCTAGAGCAGCTGCAATTTGCCTTTTTATAGCTTGTGGTAACTGATAGCAGTGAAATGAATTTAGGAAGTGTGTGGATTGGATCTTCCGTATCAGTGATTTCAGACTATTTGGTAAACACAGAAGTGACATCCAGTGATGTATGCCTGCTGGTAACAAAAAAGAAAAAATTCTCCTCTGGTGAACCAGCATTTGGATTAGATCATTTTCTATTGAAGGACACTTCTGTATAGAATGAAATGATTATACACAGTGGTTTTACAGGGTCATGCTAATTTGAAAGGTAAAAATTCCCTCAAAACTATACACCGATTGAGTGCTGCAGAATGGCAACGACGACACTAGCGAATCAAAACAAATTCCGTGACTGCAATAAAAGTTGACGGTGGGACACAGTGACATCACCTTAGAGCAAGGAGCTGATGTCTCACAGGAAAGCTCCTTTTTACAGCTGGCAAAAGCCAGAGTTGGTTGTATGACCCTCAGTAAAACAAGAAAATATGTTTGTGTTCAGATATTGAGTAGGCTTTCAATTTGATTCAGCTGAGTTTACACAAATTGCCCTGTGTTCTAACAGGGATTCTGTATTTTGATATAAAATACCACTTTACACTGATGTATTTTTTGCCTCTGGAAAATGATAAATCCTCCTGCAGTGCACTTCAGAAAGAGTCAGTGCCTTCCTTCAGTACAAAGTTTCCCTGATAGCCTAAGTCCCTGCTCACTCTTTCTGGAGTAGCTGTAACTGTTTTACAAGTAAGACTGATTAATTTTGCAGTATAATTTGCAAGTGACATTTACAAGGGAATATTGTGCGGGGATATCTGAGAGGGATATTGTGTTCAGACTTTTCCTGCTTGCCTGCCTACCCTCCTGGAACAAACAGCACTGCTTCATTTTCCTTCCGTATTTTGCAAAGTTAAAGTAAACACTGTGATCACACTGTTTACTTTAATTTCCTGCAGTGTGCCAGCAAAGCAGCAAATTGGCAGTCAGCAATCAAGAAGCAGCCAGTATTGAAACAGCAGAGCTGCTTAGGAAAGCATCAATGATGCCAACTCATTTTTCCCTCTGTTTTAAAAATAAAATATTGGCTTCTATGAAGTTTTACTTCCACCCCACTCTTCTCTAAAGGATCTGAAATTTTGTTTGTTTTCTTTAATTTTCTCTTGGAAGAAAGCTGGGATTATGAGCAACACCTAATTTATATGGCTGACTCTTTTTACGTAAAGAAATGAATTTACAAAAGTGGCAAATATACACTATTTATCTGTAAAAAATCCATGGCATTTTTGCACAAGAGGAAGTTAACTTGTCTATAAATCAGTCTTATCTGGATGTATTTTTATTTTTATGCCAAGAGCTCTAGCTGTGCTACGTCAATTAGGTGTACGATAATGAGAAGCTAAAGCCTCATGCATTACATTCAGAATACACATCTGCCCAAGAATGGAGTCCTAAAAGGCAAATAGTTATATTTTCAGAGGCCATTCTCTCTCATCTTATACTACATAAAGCAAGGAATATAAATACAAAAGAAGAAGGAAGAAGAATGGGATAGTATTTTGTACCTCAGAGGTGTAAAGCATGACAAGGTGACTCATTTATGGCTTTCTGGAAGATACTGTACAGAAAGAATTTATTGCTATGTAAGTTATAATTCCAATATATAAAAGAGGCCAGATCCTACAATCAGTTATTCTCCTGACTATGTGCATTCCTGCACATATTCTTACTGAAGACAATGAGATTATGAAGAGGACTAGCTTTTTGTTAGACTGGCCAGAGTATGCCTTCGGAAAGTCCAAAACATGACCTAATTTAAAGTGGTTGAAATCTTGTGGGAAAGGTTGTAAGCGGATAATTATTTTAAAAGCCATGACTTTGACACCAGGAAATTAAATTCATATCTATATGTCTTTATCTATACACAGCAAATCCAATAATCTTGAGCTCTCTGCAGTCACTTAGCCAGCTGGCAAAGGGAGCAAAGTAAAAACTAACAAACCCCATTCCTAAGGTATGCTGACATCAGTGACTCGTGATTCATCAATAATGGTGCTAGGAAATAAATGTAACAGGGCATTATTGCCTTTTGCAGCACAGTAAACTCAAGGGAAAATGTCTAAGTGTATCACATTGAAAAGACAGAGCTAGCAAAGAAATAACTTTTACAAGTATTTAAGAGGTGTTACAAGCAAGTGAAAGTAGAGAAACAAATGTCGACCTTTTAAATACAGTGACAATGTATCTATAAATAAAAAGGGACAGTTTTCGAGCTATACAAGCTTAAGAGGACTATGCTGAAAACTAGCATTTTTTGTTGTTCACCATTTTTACAAAGAGAAAGAATTTGAATTGCTTGTTCCAGAATAAGCCCTCAAAACAACCACTGTTCTCGTTTAATTGTCTACCAGGATAAGCACAATGAAGAAGTTGGTTCTACGCTATGCGAAATTATTAATGTTGTTGACAGTAATTACGGCTCTCACAACCTATCTAAATAACTAAAAGGGCAAATATGTAAACACAATGTACCATATATACTCTTTAGAAAATGCCTGTATTAGCACATAATTGACGATCTCCTTTGAAGGTGACTGAACTATCACTGTAAAAGCCCAAGATTATTAACTGAAGAAAAACGAGTAGCTATCTCTAGAACAGCAGACACACCTGCCGCTTTTGCCACGCAGAACAACAAGATCTAATACATCATTAAACAACTGAGGCTTTGCTTCACGTTTTTGTAGCTTTAAACTATTTATGATAGGGTTTAGCCTATATCTTTAATCCTTTTTAGAGCCCACCCAATTAAAATTCAGGTTACTTGTTTATGCTATTAGAGGACTACTGCACAATATTAATAATGCACCGTGTAGCGCGCTGCCCTAGAGAAACGTCATCTCCCTTTCAGGGCAACAGCCACATAGTTCTGATACAAGCTTTGCTGCTTAGCTGGAGGGTAAGTGACTTTGGTGGTTGTTGAGGTATTTTACCAGAGAAAACACTGGTCTCCTGACATGAGGCTTTCTTCAAACCATTGCCACGTAACTGCAAAGCACCACAAATACATCTAGTAGCTGGTTTGCCTGGACTGACATTGGAAATTTTATTTTAAAGATTGAGTTGCCAAACACTTAGTATAATTCTTAATAAACAATTAATTGATTTGCAAGATTTGTGAATGTATATTTCACTGTACTGATTTTTCTTTAAATGGTCAATAAGTGTTTTTATGAATTTTCAATGTAGATTTCGCTAAGAAAATACAGGCAAAAGAGAAAGTAAGAAAAAGATACTGTATAAGAAAAAAGAACATGGAAGTTAAGATAAATCCATCCTCACACAAGTGGATTTAATAATGTCGTAATAGGTACAGATATAATGGATGGTTTTAAGAACGTCAGTAATGTCAGTGAAGAACAACAGGTATCTTTACTGTAAATTTAATTGATGATTCATAATCACAACTTTCTAGAAAAGTACAATGTAGTGGATACCAGATCATGGTAGATAAGTAAATGCTGGTTTGGTTTGTTCCAGGTAGTATTGCTAAAATTTGACTTGGTTTTCTTCTTTCTCTGCATTATTCACAAGTGTAGGCCCTTGACTCTGCAAACGTAAGGTGCACTTAACTTTCAAATCAACCAGCTTAACTCATGGTAGTAAAATTGAATTAGTGCAAATACAATACTAGTGTGGTGAAGGCCATTTCTTCTTATTTTCATTTGACCAGCTCGAGAGACAAATAATGACTGACCTATATTTAGGGCAAGGTTAGCATTAAATTCAAGAAATATGTTTAGTGACTACATGACACGTGATGCAAAGAAGATGCTGAGAGAACAGTGTTTGTTCAGGCTTAAGAAGAGAAGGCAAAGGGGAATTTGCTTCTACAGCTACATATTGCTGTCTACAGCTACCTAATGGGGGGTCATGGGAGGAGGTGAAGCTAAACTATTATTAGAAATGTAAAATGGTAAGTGCACATGAGAGGCAAAAGTTACAAGCTGCAAAAAGTGAAACCACAACTAGATATCAGAAAAAAGTTTTCAAAATTATGGTAGTCAGACACTGGAACAGAGGCCTAGGGATGTGTGCAATCTTCATCCTTGGAGATACTCAAAACTCAGCTGGACAAGGCCCTGAGCAACCTTCTCTTAAGTTGGACCTGCTTTGAGTGGGGAGCTGGACCAGATGACCTCCAGAGGTCTCTTCCATACTAAATTATTCTATGATTTTTGTGATTCCTTATTGTTTATTATTTTAGCTAGCTATATTTCTCTCTAAGCATTCCCAGCTTCTAAAAGGGTAGGCAGCTTTCTTAGGAAAAAGATCTTTGCATTCTAAATTTTACTAAAACAAGCACACTTCCAACTACACCATGGCAAATGAGCTACGAAAATCCAAACTAAAGGTGGGCCTCCTCCCTGTGCTCATACCAAACCGAAGTGCCTCTGTTACTGCTAAATTTCCCAAGATGCATGAAACACAAAAACTGACTAAATGGATGGTTAATATTCTTAACTACTTCTCAGGAGACTGAAAACTGACAAGATTCATATGAATTTCAGCCTGCCTGCAGCTGGGCATAGGTATATCTAAAGTGGAAATAAGTACTAGAGCTATTCATAGTTGAGGACAACTCAAAAATGAAGGCAGGGAAAATATCCTTTTCTTTGGATGGAAGACAGAGGCATCCAGAGGCAGACCCCTTCGTAGGATTTCTGGCATATTTCCCTTGCAAGCAGCTGTAGCGGAAAACTTAACATTGGCTTCACACGCGGGCATGTCTCTGTGGCACACACAGTCTTCAGTCTTCTAGAGTAGCCCAGGAGCTGTATTATTTGATCATGATCAGCTGCTGGGAAGAGTGGCCTAGCACTGTCTGTGTGTGGATGAGATTTGAGGGCTGTAAGGTAGCATTCATGCCAACTCCAAGCTTCGGAAGTCTTGAGTCACAAGGGAAATTGCTGAAGCTAAATCAGAGAAGATACATCAGCATCTCTCATGGAAAAGGAGAGCTGGAAAACAGGTCATAACGGAGATGCACGGTATGCTATATTAAAATACTAGGCTGAGAGTAAGGTGTAGAATTTCTCAGAAACTGCTAAAGTTTTTGGCTTTGAGAACATGTTAGTGTCAGGTGTTGTGACATAAAGTTTAATCCTTGAGCTAATGGGCTCTTGAGTAAGTTCTTCAAACAAACGCATAACAGAAACGCATATAGATAAAATCTTCTTACCGTAACAGAATGTTATGCCATTTCCCGTATATCCTTGGGAGCAATAGCAGCCTGTTGTCCCACCCTGAACTTCACACCTGGCGTCTTTATGGCATGTCATGTTGCAGCTTGCAGAAGTGCAGCCATAGTCCAGTAGACTGGAAATCAGAACTGGAACAAGGGAAAAACAGACTTGTTTCTTTATCTAAAAACTTCATTCCGAGCTCTAAAACCAGGTTTGAGCAAAAGGTATCCACGAAATCGGTGTCTTCCAGTAAACTTAACTTCATCACAGATTCAGCTATATTGCATGATGGAGCAAGGGCCACCAACTACAGGGACTTCTTTGGTAAAACTACTCAAGGGCTAGAAACAGCAGACACTGTAGATTAAGAACTTGTCTATGTGCTCAGCCAGTATAAAATTGGTAAACAACATAGAAGTTACTCAGTGATCTGGGGAAAACATTTGAAAGGCTTTCAAAGCTCTCTAGTACTTTCCAGTAAAGTACAGACATTTATTCGCACTCTGAATTATGTATTGAGTGTAATCCAAACTGCCCCACACATATCAAGTGAAAAATACCAAAGAGGGTTCCCCGATCAGAGTTTTTATTTTTATAAGCACTTCCATACTTGTGTAGCTAACACATATGCATGGTCTGAGAGATTAAAATGACACGTCACAGTATTTACAGCATTATGACATTAGGGTTTAAAAACTTATCCAAATTATTTAAAGTTAATCTCTTAAAATACCATTTCCATGTTATGAAAGTATTGTCTTCTTTTTTGTCTTTTTTGTCTTTTATTGTCTTTTTTCCAATCACTGGATGATTCCTAAATGGTATAACTACTTTCCCATTGTATGAATGCATGTGGTTTTCAACACAAAGAAAAAAGGAATCGCTCCCTTTGAGAAAACTAACAGCTCACTGCATAATCATACAGACCCTGTAATAGGTTAGAAATGAGGCAGTTAACTTGGAAGGGAAAGTAAGTTTTTTACTTTGTACTTTATAAATTATTAGCAGGACATAATGCAAATTGCAGAACACAAAGACCCTTTTGGATGCTGTTTTCCCCTGCAGTTCTGCTTTTCCCTATCCAAATATTATTCTGGATATTTGCTAGCCTTACAATTACAGGTTTCATTGCTTCAGAAAATCTCACTGAGGCGTAGTTTTTTTGGACAAATTAAAATTTCATGAAAAATTCAAGACTAAAAATTACACACAATTTTTAAACAATTAAATATATTCCAAATCAATGTAGGCATTACCAAGTTTCATCTTTTCCCTCTGTTTTTAAGAGAGGAGACCATCTTCCAGAGATTAAAACAGAAACCTCTGGGATTCTGTTGTCATTTTACTGTTCATTTCATAACATGTGAAATCTAAAAATCTCCCAAGCAGACGGAGAGAGAGAAAAAAAAAATAACCAAAACCCACGGAAACCCACAATGTTTCTGTTTTTCACAGAACAAAACCCACGATGAGATAAAGACTGGCGTTTGTGGGATTTGGTTTTGGGATGATCCTAACCATGCAATTACTGAATCCGGTAGCAGCATTGATCAAAGCTACAGGGACTTTCAGTCCCGCGTACCCTGCAGCTTTCCACCATCTCCAACACACTCATTTCTCCTTGCCAGACCCCGCTCCCTTCCCGTCTGCCACTCGCTCACCAGGGACGGAGATTTCACCTACCTAGGAATGGAAGCAGTTTCATTGGTGATGCTGTTGCTGTGCGGTGCCTGGTGCAGAGCCCCTGTGTCACAGAAAAAAACTCCCTGCCTTAAAATGTATGACCATGTGCAAAATATGCACACATGCCTTATCAAGAAAGTGACGTCCTGGTGCAGGCGCAGCCCTGACACTGCCCTTTGTCCCGAGCTTCACGTTTCCAAAAGCTCCCGAGACTCACAGGCAGGACAGAGAGGGTCAGGAGGGGCTGAGGACCTGGTCTTCTGGCAAGTAGGGAATAAATGAGAAGGGAATAAATGAGAAAGTAAAAGAGAAGCAGGAGCCTGGGTCTTGCAGGGGATATCACAGAAGATTCAGGGGTGAGTGGGTTAGAGGAGCATGGGTTAAAGGAGCTGCTTGGGAGAGTGCCTGGGGCAGGGGGAGGATGAAATGGAAGGGATGACCCACAGCCTGCTGGCAGAAGGAGTAAAGGAGCAGCAGGAGAATGGTGGAGCAGATCAGGGAGGGTGAGGAAGAGGTGGAGGAGGTTAGTAACTAGCTCAGGGTTTATGAGCTTGGAGGTAACGGTCTACATGCTTCCTTCCACCTTTTCCTGGTGAGCTGAGTATATGTGAGCCCCAAGACCCATTTTTTCGGAGACAATCTTGGCTGACTGCAATCGTTCTTCTTACTGCTTTCTTCAGTTTTGAGATAGATCCTCACTGCAGCCAAGTGATGTTGCTTTAAGCGATGTTGCCTGTGAGGAGGTACAGGAAATCCACTGAACTCTGCTTTGTGAGGAAAACAAAGACATATAGGCAGGGAGGAAAGAGGCAGGAAGGCAATTGTATGGCCGGGAATCTCAGGAGCTGAAGGAGCCTTAGTTTCTATGGGTTCGTGGGACTGAAACAGGGTGTTGTGTAATAGGACACATTCAATATAGCCAATTTGGTAAAGCATTTGGCATGTCTTTGTGTTAAACGTGAGAGCAGTTCTATCCTCATTATAGCATCCTAACCGACAAGACTTCAGCATGTCCATATTATGCATGGACATAGCAATATTTTCTCTAATCTTGTTATGGATGATGTGCATACTGTCATTTCCCAGCTTCCTGAAGATGACAACTCACATATTGAAGCATAAAACTGAGGCATTGATGTATGCCTGTCTTTATAGATGGAAACAGAGGGACATGCACGAACAGGTATGCTGCTGGAAGAACGGAGAATCTCTCTAAACTAAATAAAATGGACATGAGGCTGTGGAACGTCACTGTGACAAAATATCTCATGTCCGACTAGAACGTTTTGAAGTTGGGACTTTGGTAGGGAACTGATGGGAAGGCATCAGCCTGCTCTTAGGAATTATCTACGGATGTGGATACGGCAACATTTTTTCTAAACTTGTTAGGAACTATTTGCTCACCATCATTTTCCAGCTTCATGATCACTGCTGGCTGGAGTTCAACGGGTTAAACTCTGCTCAGGGCAGGGAGGTGAGAAATAGCACGTAGGTGTCTGGCTGGCACAAAGTACTTCTGTAGCACCTTGGCAAGGAGAGAGGAAGCTCCAGTAACCGGATGTTAATTTTCGATGAACCGCAGAATAATGAACAAAGCATCCAGGTGTAGGAAGACTGTTTTTCTCCTGTTTGATTTTGTGAGGGTGGGAGGACTTAAAGGGGAAGAGAGGAAGGGACCAGGAGTTAGTTTGTTTTGTTAAGTTTTCCTGTAATCTAATGCACGGAGACTCAGAGGAACAGAAAGTCAGATGGGCTGAGGGGAGCTTTGATCTGCATGTCCTGTCCGTCGTGCTGACATGCGCTGTATTGTACGCTTGGCTTGTCTGAACTAACTTACAGATCCTGCTGTTGAATTTGAGCAGACTAATAAGGGCTGGGTTTGGAAAGCCTATAATGCAGAAATTATGCCTTATTGCCCTGCATCTTTTTACTCCCCAAAATCAAGCTAAGAGATGTTTAATAGTAAGCAAGTGGAGAGAGAAAGAAGTTACAACCTAAAATTCAGGTCTTAAGAGATGGAAACATATTTTTGAAAAGTCAGAGATGTACATTTCAATTTTGTCTAGACATCAGCTTTCTGCAAGGGGTGTTCAGATAGACTGGTCGGAGAGCAATTTCTTGAATCATAGTGACAGTAAAATTATAGTAAAAACTTTAATTCCTTTTCTGATTCAAGGCCTAAAGACACAGGAGAGATTATGGATGACTCAGAAAAAAAACAAAATCTCACTATAAGAAGACAAATGCATCCTTTCCTTTTTGCTAGAAAAGCACATGATAACTTGCTTTTTAGTAGTCACTGTTTCAAACACATCAAGGGGACTATGCCGATCAGATCAGGTTACTTCCCATCTGGAACGGTACAGCCGAACTACTCCACTCACAGGTATAGCGGACAACATCAAAGGTGGCGCATAGGTCTGGTTGCCAAATGGTTTACATTGTGACCAGCAATGGGTGAGGAGGGAGCACATAAAGAAGAGAGATGTGTGTTGTGGTTTAAACCCAGTCGGCAACTAAGCACCACACAGCTGCTCGCTCACCCTCCCCTCCACCCCCGGTGGGAAGAACAGAGCAAGGACAGGAGAAGGAAGGTTAGGTCAAGAGGAACTCTGGGGGATAAAAGGAGCTTCGATCAAATTTAGAAGGCAATAGGGAGACAGTGAAGAAGGGGGATTTAGGAATATCTTAATGAGATCTCAATACTGGGAGCAGTGGATTACTTCTGCATTAGACTACTTGAAAAACTGGCTAATGTGAGTGCCAGTTAGAGGCTGAAGACAGCAAGGTCGCAGTAGGCATGGATGTGGAGAAGGATGGACTTGACAAAGATTTTATGGGGAGAATGAAGAGGAAAGGGGACATTTCTGAGACATTTTGGAGATTAAACCAGGAGGATTTACTGATAGTATCTATTGGCATATAGGGATAAGGAGTTAAACAAGTGGAGATGAGCAGGTCAACACATGAGAAAGCAGACACTTTCAAATTTGTGCTGTCAAAATTTTCAAAATATGCTGAGAAAAAAAAATTGAGGTGTCATAAAACTGAAGTATTGATGGGTGCTTGTCTTTATAGGCAGGGAGGAGGGACATGCACAAACACGCATAGTACCGGAAGACTGGAGAATATGTCTAAACTCAATAAAAAGGGTACAAGAATGTGGAATGTCAGTACTACAGAATCCATCCCTGTTTGCCTCGAAATAAAGAAGCATTAAAAATAAATGGTTTGTGGAAACACTCCAAAAGACAGCCTTTCCATTCTTACACACGTGAAGCAAAGCCCCAATTCTATACTTAAATGTGTTGTTCGTTTTATAAATGGGCTCATTTATCTTTGCAAGACTGAGTTAGGAGGGCATAAGTAAATTAATATACACAGGTTAACACGCTTGACTTCAAACCGCACATTTTTGATTACTGATCACTGTGATTACAATATCTTATGTGTGACTGTAGAATTCTCAAGTTGTTTTTTTTGCTGGTGAACTGATAGGAAGACATCAGCCTGCTCTTAGAAATTACTGGATATTTTCCAAGCTTTGCATCGTGAAGAAATGTATTTATTCACAGTGGTTTTAAAGGTAATTGGGAGGCTGATTGTGCAGACAATGCTATGAAACTAACACCCGTAGCTGATGAGGGAGGGAAGTTAACACTTCCTAGAGCTCAGTCTTAGGTAGCTTTCAAAAGATAAATATAGATAAATATAGAGCAACTGCTTTCATTCCAGAAACTGCCTATAGTACCAACAAAGGAGCAAAAACTAAACAGAGCTAGTGTTAGGTGTATTTCCTTCAAATTAACATAAGCACGATCTACTGTATTAAAGATATTTATTCCTTTGGTGTGATCAAATTTGGACTGCTAGATGGATATATACTGAAGAGTCTCACCACATTTGCAGTTTTATATTACAGTGGGGAAAAACAAGTGTGGTATATCAGGATATATATTTATTTCTTAAATTACAAGTTAAGTATGTCAGGAGATACATAGCAAGAGCCAAAAGATGTTGTTTGATGGGCATCTTACAAATGTATCTGCCATGGGTTGTGGACCCCACTTTCAGACCACTATGGATCAACCAGAGAGGGGATGGTGAGAGTGTGTATGAGACTGAGAGGTCCTGAACGCTCCGCATACAGTTCATACATCTTCAGCCTCCTTGCTGTTGAGTTCCACGTATATTCAGCACCCTCAGACTCCAGTATCTAACCCATCAACAGTGTGCTCCAATATAATCCACTCTATGAGCAGAACAGCCACATGCACGTGCGTGCACACACTCACACATTTATCTCTATCACATAAGCACGTATATGTATCTATTACTGAATTGGGCTGATAAATATTTAATGCCAATAATAAAAAGATGATCATGATCTTTCCTTTCAGCCTTTGCTTTTTTTTTGGCAAATGGCTGTTCACTTGAATTGCCAAGTTTGCTGCCAAAAGGAAAATGGGATGTAAAACAGACTGAGGATGCACAAATGCCTTGGATAAAGCTTTTTCTCTGATGCTTGCTGTTTTTTTAAAATATCAAATTAATTTATTGGTTTCAAACCAAATCCTATCACTTCAAGAATTTAGCTGGTCTTTATACCACTTCAGAAATATTTCATTTATCCTAGTCACTAGAACAATTACAGGGTTTTTTTTTTTTTTTCTAGTCAATAAAATCTGGATACAATTGAAAATGTACTTAATGTCAGATCAAAATAATGAATTTCCATGGTTGGTTAAAATTATTTTCAAATAAAAAAATCCAGGGAAAACATTTTTAGAACACAGACTAGTCTATCATAGAGCAGCATACCTCAGAGGACTCCAGCACAAAGGTAGTGTTAGCATCTGTTTTATAACTGCCTCACCTCACCTTCCTGTCTGAGTGCCTCACGAATCCTTATCGTTTTATGTGCAAACATCATATTCCATCTGAGGATACAGGGCTGAATATATCTCTTGGGATGATGTAACTCTAGGCAATTCTGAAGCAATAAACACACAAACACACATAAACATATGCATGCACACATCCTACTAAATCTGCGTAGCTATGTCCATCTGAAAGAAATTGCACATTTCAGTGTTCAGAGCCAGTTTCTTTCTGCTCTTTGCTTTACCTTGGATGAAGTCATGAAATGAGGGAATTTAAAGTGAATGCAATGTTTCTGAAAGCCAGATTAACTGCCCTGAAATTGGGCTGTGTTTCCTCATCTGCTATAATACAGAGGAGATGTACAGGCTGAGTATAAAGATCCTCACAGCTAAAAGGGATAAAGTAATTCAGTTTCCACGTCTATTTATTTTCTCCTGGGACTGGTCATGCTGTGGTAGTGCTTGCTAATGATAGTCACATCTCTGCAGGAGGAATGGAGTGAACCCCATGAATAATTACATCAATGAAATGCCAGATTACCAATTGCTTTTAATCCACGCTCATTTTATACCAGAGCATTAGACGTGAAGGGCTCTTACAGGGCAGTGCTAATATGTTAACCACCAGATAACCAGACTAGCTCCTAGAAGACCACAATTACCTCTTTGTTTTACTTAGCATGGCAGAAGAGTTCTGACACTTCTTGTTCCTCTAACGTACGGTCTTAGACGCCAAGTAGTGGCAGTGGCTGTCCTAACCTGTCCAGGTGTTTACCCTCACAACACTCCAGTCAATATTCCATGCAGGCCAATATCCCACAGAGCCATCCTGGCTTTCTTCTCCTCAGGTAACAGGCTGCGAAATGCTTAAGTTATGATATAGGTTTTGGTCCTTATTGTCTGTTAAGGAATGACTAGATCCTAAGTGATGATCTCGGGATTTGGTCCTACACTTCCCAGGACCCTCCAGCTGCTGTGGGGTTGTATCTTGCAGGGGTGCAGGCCCACAGGGAGCAGAGGAGGAGGTGTGACCAGCTAGATGTGGCCACAGGGATGGAGAGGACTGTGGTCAGTGAGGTGTACGCAATGCTGGAACAGAAGATGCTCTTTTCCACCCTCTCAGTCTCTCACAGTTACAAGTGTCTCGGTTATCAGCTCCTGGAAGCGCTGGCTCTTTGCTGCTTTTGTGGTCTGCCCCACTTCTCACTGTCCTGCCATGGCCAGAGCCCTCTTCCCCCTGCCCCCATTCCTGCCTCGTCACCTCCCCCCAGCTGCATCTCTTTCTCCTTTCTCCCAGTGACTCCTCAGGAATTTGTGCACTTCCTATCTGAGAACTCTTGCAGAAGGAAAAATGCTTGAGGACCGTAGCAGGGAACAAAATAATACTCAGAAGAGGAAAATATTGGATGATCATTGAGGACTTAGAGCGGAAAGTTCATCCTACGAACTGCCAAGAGTGCTATAAGTCAAAAAAACCCCACCTGCATTAAAAACAACAATGGTATCATCACTGACTTTTTGCATTATCCCTTCCTAGGCAGGAGGTTCTCTGTGATGCATAGGCCAAGAAACTAATTATTCTGTAATATTCTTTCTCTGTGATATCGTCTCCTTCATTCAAAGTTTCTGGAACATGGTAGTTCACCGGGAAGTTGTAAAGTTTGGAGAAAAGTTGGCAGTAGCCCACAGAGTGCAAGTGAAGTCCCTCCACTCAATGACAGCATGGAGAATGCTTTGATAGACAGAAGAGCAGAAGGAATGGGTCCTCAGGCATCCCTGCTACTATTGATCTGATCTGTTTTCTAGCATCCCAGTCACTTGGCAAACCATGTTATTCATGTGGACTGACTCCAGAAAGAGCTTCCTCTGCACCCCAGTACTACACAGCAGAGACTTTGTAGCAGCTACAGAAAAGTTCATGCTTTGTTGCTGCCTGGGACGGTGATTTAGCACCATATTCTCACTCACTTCTTCATGCTAAGGGCTCATGTTCCTGCAGTGTTACGGCACTGATGGTTGAGCTCTGGCAAGTCCTGTTGAAGCAGTTTAAAATTAAAGCCTGTAATATGCTGGTTTGACCCTGTGCTAGAGACCACCTTTATTACAATTTGTCTCAGTTGCTTCAATGAAAAGCTTAGCATCTTAATTTAAACCTAATTACTCATTGCTAAGCCTTTCTGTTTGTTCTCTAATACTAGCTACTGGATTGTGGCATGTTTTGAAGAAACTCAAAACATGCCCATCACAGAGTTTCATATTATTTTGTATGATGCTGATGCTCTTTTGACTCTGAAAGTAAACTGTTTGTTTAACTTGCATCCTTCAGGCCACTTTTCACATGTGTCTGCCCTTTCTTCTGGACTAGTTTATTTTGACTGTGTTCTTTCAGAGTTGTCTTTTAACTTAAGTTGGTGTAATTCCACCCCCAATATCATAAATTAATTATAAATAAATAAATCTAGTGATTTTTTCCCCAGCTTAGACTCCTGCACCGAGGTCTAGAGGTCACTATTTCTATTTTACATTAGCCCTGCTTATAGCTGAAGTAGGACTGAAGAGATCCTTCTGATCTGGACTCACCCTTCCCCAGGAACGTATTGCAGCCTTTTTTCCTTCCTCACTGCCACTGGACAGTATGTCCGTCCTAACCCAGAGAGTTTAGACCTAATTCACGCCCCGTCAATACGTACAAGTAGTTCAAATGATTTCTTCCAATGTTCATTATCTTGTACTTGTCTGCATTGAACTTCATCTGGTATCTTGTTATTCAGTCACTCAGGTTTTATTAGCTCTTCCTGAAATTCCTTACTTTGCTCCTCGGTTTATATTAACTTAAATAATTGTGTATTGTCAGCAAATTTCAGCACCTTGTTATTCATCCCATTTCCCATATCATTAAATATGAGTGGTGAGCAAATAGCGGAGGAAATTATTCATGAATATTCATTTGAAGTTAAAAGCAAATCCATTTTGACAGCATTCGTGACTACTCCCTGTTCACTTTCTGCAAACAGTTGAGTGCTAAAGATTTACTAGTGTAAATGCATGCAGGAAATTCACATTTTACTCCCATATACAAATAATCCCTCCAAACAAAATTCAACCTGCATGTTTCTAGGCAAATCTCACATTTCAGGGGTAGAGGGGATATCTCTAGAGAGGGGACAGAGTCCCAGAAGCTAGGAGTATGTTTTGGAAGACCTCTCCCTTTCTCATGCAGAGACAATCTGACACAAGACAAGTAAGGAGAGAACTGCATTTCTGACGCATCCCATTCACCATCTGTATCGGCGCCCACCCAATGTCAAGCACTTGCAGTCCTGACCAGCCCTCCATTGCCATCTGCACTGGCTCCTGACCAGTCCCATATTTCCAACTGTTTTGGCTTATGGATTGGCCGTTGCATGCATCCTGGCGTTCTGGTTCAGTCCCATCTGGTAGGAGATTATGGACTCCCAGCAGGTTTGGTTGGACAGGTGCTACCTGGTATTGGTCAACTGAGCCATTCGCAGCTCCTGCGAACGGGCTGCTGGCCACGACATCTCTGCTGTCCTCTGCAGCTACACACCCAGGCGAAGTCCCAGGCAGGCAACCGGACTTTGAGGGACCCTGCTGGTCTTAGCCATTCCAAGAAGTACCAGTCTCCCTCACACATACAGCAGAGATTGCACTGCTTACATGAGGCACAGCTTCTTTTTAAACGTGACCCTGTGTATTTCTAAAACAACATCGTAACATATGTCATAAATCAAGATCATAAAAAATGGGATATTTTATAATAGCAGTTAAGAACTGGTCCAGTCTGCTACCACTTCTGTTATGCGTTGCATAGCAGTGCTAACCTAGATCGAGGTTATCTTTGAAATCCATACAGATGCTAGGAAGGGAAAACAGAGAAGCAAAGCATGTGGATAGGGCAGGGAATTTGCAATACTGTGACACAATGCATGAGAAACATTGCTATAGCAGAGACATTAAATTGATTTGACTTCTGTATGCCAAGAAGAGGTTGAATGGAGGTAGCTGGTGAACAGTTTAATTTAATTCTCCCCACCCGTTATTCCTTATTATTTTTAAGTAGCATTGATACTGTGTTAAGTGAGCATATAAGGACAAGAAGCCTCTTCAGTAAATTCAGATCTATCCTCCACATTAAGCTCTGCGTGAACACAATGTCAAAGTTCTCACACACACACTCACAGAGGACCATTTGGCCTTTTGGATGATTAGCCTAAATTGTTTTAAGGTCTGTTCTGCACGTTAGTAGATGAAAACAGAATGGACTATAGTCTGCAATGCTCAAAAAGCAGCAAGAAATATGTATTTGCCTCTGTCATATATAGTTCACTATGTGAACACCCAGATATGGTAGGCAGTTCCTGAATAAATTCCTGCCTGCAAACTAAAGTTAGTGGAAATTTTGCTTATGCATGGCTATAGGACTTGTTCTTTGAAAGAACTGAAATACAATGAGTCTATTCATGTACTGCTTGAACTGGTACACTGAAGTCTTCGCTTACTAATTCAGATTTTTCAGATTAACTATTTTAAGTATTTTCAAAATACACTGCTGCTATATGTATGTGGCATAGTCAGTGCTGATTATACCGTATGATACAGCTTTTTTCATAAGGTTGCAGGAGAGGAGACGTGCAGATATTCATATGCAACTTCCTTCACAGAAATGCCTGTATTTAAAGTAAAAGGAAATTAAAATGAGATTCCATTGTTTAGATGAGAAAGTGCAAAGGTTCATGACTAAATTAATGTAATTCTGATTTTGACATTTAGACAAAGCATTTAAGAGCTTTCCAGTAATGACATCATCTTTACTTGGTGCCTATGCCTTAGTTTGCATTGTTTTAATTACTTAAAGAATAAAACAACTATGGATTTATGGTATATGCACGATATACTATATACGTTATAACCCTAACACTCATCGCAGTTGCTTTAATTCAAATGATGATATACTGGACTTCAGCTCACAAATCCCTTCCCTACAGCCTTACAGCCATGATCCTAGAAACATCTGGGCACAGAAATGGATGTGTGTGAGAAGTTCCAGTGTGTTTCAGGGAACTACAGGGATGTGGAAGATGCACATGTGCATTTGCTATTCTATATTTCACACTGTTTGCCAATCTCCATTCTTTAAAATTTTCCCCTAGGTATCTTGAATTATCTTTTATTTCGGTATTTTCAAAGCCTCCCTATCAAGAAGAGGGTTTCCTTGGAGATTTTGAGAAGATTTTGAGCTCACTGAAGTCAAGGGAACTATGCTGCTTTATGCAAGCTGAGGATCTAGTTTGATAGTCTCATCTTTGTGAATACAGAGCAGAATAAATTTATTCAAACTTATGAAAGCCACATGAATAACTTTGTTTGAACAATTCTGTTGTATCCCCTCTGCATTTACAGTGTAATTTAGCAGACTGAAATTAATTTTTCTTCCCTGATTATGTTTTCTACAGACACTGAAAAGGTTGATGAGTACAATATAGTTTTAAATGATGTGCCTTGTTTATGCTTTTTTCTTTATGGTCCATTACTGTAGGATTTGAGTGGAACCATATGATTATAGTCTTAGGTTGTCATGCAAATGGACTAATTTTGTTCCATTTCCCATTCCCCTTACTGTCCTTGTCAATGCGATGGATAAATCTTGCGCTGTGTTCTGTTCCTCATAGACTTGCAAGGCTGTCATCAGAGTGGATTAATCTTCTGCCTGTGTTATCACAAAATTCTCTGTCCTAACAATGACTTATCACTGAATTTAAAACCCGATATACTTTATACTCAATCTGTAGACTTAGTCTTGCAACAAAAATTGTAATGAGAGCTAAAAATGGTACAAAACTAATCCATTCTTATCACAGTCTTTGCATTGTAATTTCATGGATTTCCTTGAATACGGCATTTTACTGAACAATACCAAGAGAGAACGTGGTAGAATAACGTACTTGAAATTTCAAATTTAAATTTCACCTAAAGTAAACTTCCAAATTGTTTAATTAAGTGACCATAACTGTATTAGAGGTTATTGCCAGCACAACTGCTGCACAAGCAGTTCCTGCGATAAAAGCCAGGATGCGGACAAACTATTACTCAACAGCATATAAAAATACCATTAAAAATAATGATAATGGTGGGACTTAAACCTAGAATAATACAAATTTTAGAGTTACTGCTTCCACATATAATCCCTTAACTCTCCCTTTCATGCTTAGCTATTGCACGGTTTTTAAACTGACATGTGGTTGTTATGCATGCTTGTAATTTATTCTGTTCTCAGGGTTCTCACACTGGTCTACATTATAAGAAAAAGGTGTTTTAAGCATTTCTTTAAAATATATATTTATGTGTGTGCTCAGGATGCTAGAAGAAATAAGAAATGTTTACTATTTCTTGGTCTCTGATGTAATGTATAAAAGGCCAAAATAAGCTGATTTAAGCTACTCTGGATGAAAAGTAAGTCTTCTAAACTTTAAGCTATCTTGATGTTTTATTAGCATATTAGGCTTGTCTACATGGAGATTTTAACACGAGGAAAAGAAGTCAGTGCTAGACTATGTTAAACGGAAGTAAGGGCTTCCACACCACTTCCTAAAGCTGATTTACAGAAATTCCCATGTTAACCATTTCATTTACAGATTCTGTTTGCTTGACTTTATAGTTGGCAGTTTTGGCCAGGAAGCCAGTGCAAACTTTTGCATGTCAGGTCTGTAATTTTTCTCACCGTGCTTTATGAGATGCCTCCTAGAACTGGCAGGAGGCCTGAGACTTGCTGTGTTAAACTGCAGTGATGCTTCTCCCATAACTCAGCTGTGTTTTGCCAGCTCCATTTCTAAACTGCCATGAGAGCAGCCTGGAAGACACACTGCTCACTTACAGCAGCCTTTAATATAAACAGGATAATGTCTTGTATTGGCACTCACACAGTCAGATGGATTTGGCTTTGTAGCTTTGGAGGAGTAGCATTATGGTTTCAGGAGAAGGAAATCTGGAGGATGATTGTGTGTGTGGTTTTCTCTTTTTTCCGTTGGAGGCATTTCTCTGCAAATGCTTTCACAAAATGCAACATTGCTGCTTTCCTTGGTGAGCTGTGAATGCCTGCTAGGATGCAATCCTGGAAGGAAAGGCAGTGCTGCAGAATTGTATGCTGGAGAAGGTGATGATCCTGCTAAGCTGTTTGGCGCTCATTTGTAGTGACAGAATATCCACATGACATATGAATATATATACAGAATATCCTTTTTCTCCCCCAGGTTTAAAGCGGTGGGATACCCTTGTTGCCTACGATACTGAAGGAAGAAAAACTCGAAAGGCAGTAGCAACAAGCAGGGAATGTACTGGGTAGTTTTGGATGTTCCCTACAGGCATTGAGCAAATTCAGCTAGGCCTGTAATATACAGTGCTGCCACTGGGGGAGAAATGACTGCCTCAGAAATGGAAGAAGACCTGGTTAGAAGGACAATTCGAATATAAAACCTGTCTTGAAATGAGCACGCTAAAACAAACCATCTGCTTTGCTATGAGCTCTCCTTTATAACACCCACGCCCACACATCTCACTTTGCACCCACAGTACAAAGTATGTTTTAAAAATTCTTTAAATTTCTTAAGAAGTGTTCCTAGTTCAAACATCAGCCCATCAATGCCCACATCTATACATTCTGATTTGTGGATGCCACGCAGTGTTTCAGCCCCAGTGCTGTCTCTGCACTATAGCACTGACATAGAGCTCAGTCTTGGGACCCAGCTTCCATTCCTGGCTTTTACAAGCTCCACAGCACAGACTCAGAAATGTCTGTGCACGAAGAGCTCTTGCCTGCCCGCTAGGTCATATAGTTTATGATCACTGTTAAAAGTCTCCTCCTGGTCAGACTTCAGCGTGTGTGTAGAAAGGGTTGTTTTCTTCCCTTTGTGGTATTTTGGGAGCCTGTCACCTTTTATGGGGCACCTGTAGGGTTACAACAATTTGTGAGAAACTTTCCAGTGTGTTGGTAAGCACACTGTGTGTGTGCATTGGCAGAACGACTTGCAAAGTACTCTCCGTTTCCCAAGAAAACGGGCAGGTATTGGAAGCACTGACGGAGGCTTAGTCCTGTCCTGTCTTCAGTCACTATCACAGAGCATTTATCCTTTGACTTGGCACTGAGAGTAGGAACAGGAATTACCATCTCGGTTTTATTTACTCCAACAACATCTTGTAGACGTTTGCTTTTGTGACACTCCTCCAGATGGGACTGAGCATGCAGCTCTTTGAGTCCCAGAGCTCTACAGATGTCCAGATGGAAGACTAGGGAACGCAGCAATCAGTGTGTAATTGGGTAAGTGATAGACCTGCTGCAAAGCAGCATTACCTCAGCCTTAAGGAGGATTAATTACAAAAGACCTATGATGCCAATTAATTCTCTTTAAAAAGTTGTGTGTGGATTGAAGGCTCTTTAAGTCAAAGAAGCTGTAGTTAATTAAACATAACGTGCCTACATAAATAAGCAAGTGTTGCAAGATATTAAGCACTTTATATATCACACAAATGGAAGTATCTGAGTTATTTTTTTGTAAACGTATTCTGTAAACAGTAAGAAACTGATCCCCCCTGCCATCAGAGATGGTCTTCCTAAAGCAGACTGTAACCTCTAGTTTTGTTTCACATACAGCACCCAGTGCGGAATACCGAATGTGAAGTTTGATCCCAAAGTGCTGATAAAATACAGCTGATTTCTCAGCTCAGGCTGACAAGATTTGTTCATGCTTAAAAAAATAACATCTCAAGTGACAAGCCCTCAAGATTTCAAAGGAAGCCTAAGAGAGTTTTGTTCAATCAGAAGGTAACAGAGATGCTCTTCCTGACACATCGCTGCAGTCTCAATGGAATAAGACAGACACCGAGGAGGGGGAAACACTACTGATCAGGTTAACAAGAAAACTTTCTTTGCGAGCGCTAATTGGAATGCAAATCTTTGTACCATAAAAAACCTGAGCTATGAATAGAGCATTGGAGTTTAATTGATTAAATCTGTCAGTTTCTAAAAAAGCAGGAGATACATGCTCTGATATACTTGACTCTCTACGGTTTTATTAATAGGTATATGGTGCTTCAGCTTCCTTAGAGATGCAGGTATAATGCACTGTATATTTTTACACTTAAGTGGATTTCCTGTGAAAGGCACACGAGAAAGAGTCTGATTCATGAGGTGAGCTGGAACAAGCCTGGCAATGGGGCGCTGGCACTGCCGTCACCAGCTGAACTGTTGAGGCAGCAGAGGTGTACAACAGCAAGAGGTGGGGCTGGCAGCGACTGGGTATCACTGAAGTACAGAGGTTTGCCATTGTTCCATGAAAGAAATTACAATAAAACGTATTATACATAAGCTTGTGAAATACCAGGAAATCAAAGAGAAAGGAAAAAAAAAAAAGCACTACCTTAGCCTATTTGTTGTTTTAATTTCATTGCCAAATAAGTTTTAGCACTAATATGACGATATTTTTCCAAATTTTCTGCTGTAAGAAGCTAACAAATTCATGAAGTCCGTACTAAGCGATGCACTCAGCTTTGGATGGGTATGACAGTGTATGCACGCATGTGTGCAAGGAGAACGTTGGCCCATCTGCACAATGCTTATTGGTATGCAACGTGACAACTTCCCCCACAGCTGCTTTCTCATTATAAACTCAGGTGGGTTAGTCTCAAAAATCATATACCCAGTAAGTCACTCTACAGATGTTCACTTTCACCCTATGAATCCTCTCCCTTATTTCCTCAAAGTGAATGATATTTTTCTCAAATCCTGGACATTTATCAGAGCATGAATCGGAACTTTTCAAAATTACTGTAATTAATGGAAAGCCTGTAAAATCCTTTACCTATCCAAGGGCAAATATAAAATCCTGCAATGAAGTGTCATTAAAAATTATGGTATAAATTAAAGCTGAACTAGAATGCATTTGTTAATCTTCCCTCCACCCCCCTACTAAAAAAAAAAAAAAAAAAAAGACTTCATGATCCTGTAATCCAAAATAACAAAACTCAGGTATATAGCATGATGTATGGTATCATGCCGTTTCATTAATATGACTGCTATATGACTTGTGTTTTATTACTAGAATAATATTTAATAGATTATGCTTGCATTTTGTGTTGCATACCTGGTCTCACATTATAGTTCAGAGATTTATTCTTTGAAGAAGAGAATATGAAAAGAGGAAATAAAAAAGGTAAATCAATAGGCTTATGTTTCTACTCCGTGTATAACCAGATGAAGCTTTTCTGATTTTCTAGCAATTCCAAAAAGCCTGAAACAGTTCCAAAAAACCTGAGTCAAAATGAGAAAGCATGAACTGCCTGAAAACATATAATTTTAAAAATTAAAATAGTAAGAAAAAATCTTCAAATAGAAAAATCTTTTCAATTTAAAATACTGAAATATCAAGATATTGAATCAGAGCAAAGCATTTTGACTTCTGTTTCAGTTTTTATTTAAATTTCCATCCATCTCTTCTTGACATAAACAATTCATAAACAATTGAAATAGAACCAAGGAGAAATTCATTGCCACCCAGTCAGTGTTTTCCAGCAAAATTTGACCTACCTCTAGCTTTCTCCTGAAACTTGGCAAGGAGATTAATTTATTTATGAATTTTTCAAGTTTATTTTTTTTTTCTAGAAAAAAACAACCATGACTGGGGAAGAAGTGCCAGCATAAATATATTTGACAGCTCACGGAGAGATAACTTGCTGCCATTAATCCTGCTGGCTAATAACAGCAGAAATTTACCTGCACAGAGTCCTCCTTCTGAGGGTACGAACAGTTAGGTTTGGTGAGATTAAATAAAAAGTTAGTGACTTGTTACCATGCCGGTGCATTGAGGCTTTGTGGGTGCGGGGAAGGTGTGTGGGCAACGTCTTGGGGACCAAAGCCCAAAGCTGTGGTGGGGCTGTGGTGCCTGAGGGTGGGTGATGAGGAGCTGGCCCCAGCCAGATTTCATGGCCAAAGCAACCGCAGCAACATGAAATTTCTGAACGGCCGTGCACCCAACAGCCCATCACTGACCTCACCCAGACGAACCCTTCGTGGCTGGGGAAAACGAGTCCCACGGGGAGGTGATGGGCAGCAAACCTGGCTGCCCACCCGTCCTCACAGGGCAACGCACGCTCGGTGGGGACAGACAAACCAGAAATGTGAAATGTAAACCCTCCCTCCCTGTTTAGGGGAATCTGGCCCTGAAACTTGTATAGGGCGACTTTGTTCAAAATGTCATAGGAGCCAGTATCAGGGCTCAGAGCATTTCAGTAGAGGAGCAGAGAGTATAAATATTGCCATTTAATTAACATTATACAATATGTTTCCTATACAAGCTGACATAACTGTCTGTATTTCAAGTGGTAGGTTTATACAGCAATGGTTGGAAACGAGCAGATTTACTGCACATACTACCATAAATAAACTTTCCCAAACCAACATCGGTAACACAAACAAACTATTATGTCTGTTGTCTGAAATGCAGCAAAAGGCAAAATTGTGGCAGGTGTGACACCTGATAGCTAAATTGAAATTTATAGAATGCATATGGCAGAATTTCATTTTTCTTTTTCATTTAGTGATCAAAACCTAGATGACAGACAGTGTAAAATGAAAACAGATGAAATGAATTTCCGCATGGATCCTGCCAAGTTTCATTTTCTCCACTAGTTCTTGGAAAGCCCAGAACCTATTCCCACGTGCATGGCCAAAATTTGCAGATTCTGCGCTTTACCTCTTCATCCTGCCATCTGACACTTTGCCAAGTCCTGTGTGCTGCAGAGTGATTGTGAAGACAAGACTGTTTATTATGGTACCAAGACCTTTCTGTCAGATGTGATAGCCTAATTTTTATATGGAGCATAAATAAAATATAATAATATATAAATATATATATACACATGCACATATGAGTTATAGAACTTTTCAAAGTCACAGTCATTATAATGCTTTCTGTGATAAAAGTAGAAAGACTGGATAATAAATGAAGTGTAATGGAAATTTGATATGAGTTCTTAAATGTGTGCTGAGGTAAAAGGTGAACCTAGTTAACTAAGCAACAGATCCTTTTACTCGTCCGATATGAAACAAGATTCTCTGTGGAATAAGTTTCAGACAGGCATGGAGAATTTATTTTTAATCAGCTTTAAAATACAGTCTATAATAAGCATGCCCTTAGGCAGTTATACTGTGCATGCCATCATAAAAAGAAAAAAAATAAGCTTACGAAAAATGGTCAACTGGATGCTAGCTTTTTTAATCTGTGGTTGTCTTTGCCCCTGCTGAGGGTTCCTATATCATCTTTTCATCAGGAGAGTTTGGCAAAGCCACTCAGCGGGTCTGTACGTTGGGACCCACAAAAATCAATATAGGGAATATGAAGGCAATTTTTAAAAGCTAATGTGTGAAACATTAAAAATCCATGCAGTATAAACCATGTATAATCTTACCAACTCCACAGCTCAAATGGATCAAACACGGCAGAAATTGTATATTGCGCACTAAAGTGAAATAACCTTTAAGGCTGAAGATTGATTCTTTTGGGAAAGTTTTTACAATATGGTATATTAAGAACTTCAGATAAAATAACATGTCTTCTCATAACAGGGAAATACACTTTTGAACAAAAACAACTGGGCAGTGATCTTATGGGCTAAATGAAGGGAATTAAGCTTACAGGGGGAAAAGTTCAAAATTTATGTCTTTGGTACAAAGTATAAGAAAATTATCAGATAGTTTGCTTTTCACAGCATAATGTCATTCTAGTCCAGCTTTGTAGTTAGGATGTAATAGTTAGAAAAATGTTTAGTTTTTTCTTGAAGATGACATAATTCATACAGCATTAAAATTATTTTTGTTAAAGCTTTATCTACCTCTTAAACAGCTGATGAGCTCTAGTGCCAGAAAAAAAAATGCCTTTGACAGAGTTTTCATGCACTGAAGTTATCCCACTAAAATGAAGGTGACCATTCTGGGGAAAAATCAAGCAAAACACATAAGCATGCTACAAGCTACCCCAAAAAAATGAAAGACGGGGAGTATTTCTGTCTTGGCTCGGTAGCTGGGAACCTGCAGAAAGGAGAGATGAGGGGACATGCCAAGGTTATGTAGGAAGTCTTTGTCAAGGCAGGATCTAAATATACATCTTGGGAGTCCTAGAGGGCACAATATAATCTCATTCTGAATCTAAGTACTCTGTCTAATTCAGTGCAATCTTCCAAAACAATTATAGCCTACAGCGTACGCACAATATCCTTGAAAAAAATTAACATGTATTTTGTATACAATTCCTAGCACAATTATCCTCCTAGTACACTAGCATGAAATCAATAATAAATAAAGAGGTAGGTAAAAGCAATCAGCAATATGCAGGAAACGTTAAAAATGGCAAATCTTCACCAAACCCCAATCAGAGAATTAAAGCAGCCATTCCTGCACTCAACCCTTCCAAATTGTCCCTGTACCAGCTGACTGGATTAACAGGGCAAAAGAATCAAAATATAAACCTACTTGGAAATGATCTCAGTTCCTGTATAAATACATGCACAATACCTCAAAAGAGATGTGCTTTGTAAGCTTGCCATAGGAATAATATATTTCATGGTTCCTTTCTTAATTATTTCATTGAGACCTCTGGAAGTCCCCTGTTAAAACTTTTGCTCTGATGTGAAGTCACACTTTTCATTATTTAACATTTTAGTATTGTGGATTTTGTATTTGAAGAATTTCAACTAAAACATTAAAACCCTTCTCCTTCAGAACAGAAGTGTATTAAGTACAGAACAGATTTGCATAAGACTTCTTAAGAGAGAGAGAGTGAGTGCGATTAAAAATGCCCCTAACACACCTGAAATACATGCTAGCAGTCAAGAACTGAAGGAGAAAATGAGATGGTTAAAAATATAATGAACTCCTGTGTGTTGTAGTAATAAAGAAAAAGAACAGAATTTTCAAAAATGTCTGGGGGAAAGAAAAACAAAAGACCAAGTAAGATTTCTGAATAACAGAGAAGGGGAAACAACCACCAAGGACTTAGACATGGCAAAATTTCTCTGTAAATACTTTTCATAATTTTAATAGGAAAGAGTCAGAAGCAGAGAAGTATTGGGAGCAAAATCCAAGAAACCAAAGGGAAAATGTAAAACTACTTCAGTAAAGGGAATGTAAACATATACTTAAGACAAGTTAACCAGAGAAGACTTCAGGATCTGAAGGGCTTTGCTCCTTGGGGACAAGGGACTAGCAGAGATGTTAGCAGGGGACATCTGTCGATTTTGCAGATGAGGCTCCGCTACCCAAATGTTGAACAAAATGTAGTGCGCGAGTTTAAACAGAGAGGAAAGGATGAGTGACCGGGACATGTAAACTTTTAACCTGGCTTTTGTTCCAGGGGAAGAACTTGAAAGCATCACAGAGGAATTAATTTATGAGAACTGATGGAGTGGAAAGCATCTCAGCGGAGCTGGCCTGGGTTTGCTGAACTCAGGCTAACATTACCGATCGACTTTTTCCACAAACTAAATTGGGCAAAAAAGGATGAGGTAAAATTAATCTGGACTTCAGCAAGATGTTTTGATCTAGTTGCAATCAGAAGAGCCACTGAGATAATGGAGATGAATTGCTGGCTCAAGATGATGTTATGGTGAATGGTGATTAGTTTTCAGATAGAGTATTATCAGGCTGAGTCATGGTTCAGCTCAGCCAGCACTGTACCACATAATCTCTAATGATTTTAAGGCAGTGATTAATTTGGTCTTGATCAAATCTGTTGTTGGAATTGGGAGCAGCAATAAATAATTATTTCCTTAGAGTTGATGTTATATACATTAAATGTGTCTGAGGAGGATTCTGGGTCTTGATGGAGCAGCAGTTATGAGCTCTTATGTCAAGGAATGGAAGAGGTGGTGAGTTACAATTTATAAATCCATTTTTTAAGTGTTATTTAGAAAATGATTACAAAGATAGTGATGGTGGAAAAGCAGTGGATAAAGTAGGGGAAGAATACACATAAAAAGGCCATTGAAAAGCCAGTTTTCTTCTGGGATGAATACATGGGGACATAAGTTATGCTTATTGCATAGCAATGTGTACCTGCACGAGCTGAGTACAAAACGTTACCAAGCAGGAGTGCCTGCAGTTTCTCACCACTTTCAGGAGCGTGACAGACTGCTTACGATACCGAGCGGGAGAATTCAGGTCAGCAACTTTCCTGATCCAGAGAGAAGCTTCAAAGCAATTCTGAATTGCCTCAATTATATTTAGAATACCACAAACTATGCTTTTTATGTCCAAGTGGATTTTTTTGTAAATGACATCACAAAGGGAGAAGCGGTTCATGAAATGGAAATTTAACATGAAATGTAGATTTCCCTAGTCGAGATGGAATTGAGCCTTCCTTCTCCACAACAGCCCTACAAAAGCTCTCCTTTGCCTGGCAATAACACCATTCCACATAGCCCCGTCTTGTATCCTCCCCTATAATGATCAGGCTGGGATTTAGAGAAGACCAAGGTGTATTACTACTTGGAGAGTGAAATAATTAATTTGCACCTGTGTAGGGGGAAGGTTCAACAGTGCCTCTTGCCCACCACTGACGTTGTCACTGCTGTGGTGGGCTTCAGATGCTTCTCCCCAGGTAGGGAGCAGCCTTCTGGGCTGTTGGTCTTATAATTGCCCACGCTGGTCACCTTTCTGGTGTGCAGAAGAGGAGAAGAAGAGCAGATAACAGCTCATAGGAGACACTGAGCAGCGTATGAATACTCTGAACCAGCCCTGCTTTCTTACAATTGGATCGGTTTGATGGGGGAAAAAACCTTTCAAAACTGGAACTGCTGGCAGTAGCAAAGTTAGGCTGATTTGCCTCAATATGCTCATTCAGAAATCTATCATTCTGGTTCCAGTCCAGATCTGCTGGAACTGGAATACTAATTTTTGTTGTCCAATGTTGTCTTGATCTTTCCTTTGTATATACAAAATTTTGTATTCCCATCTCTCTAACAGGATGTGTTTTTTACTTTTTCCAGTCTCCCCTGCCTGGCAGGAAACCACATCAACCTCTCTGTATTTAGTGTAAAAAGAGATTAAAGAGTAAAGACTGTGGCTTTGGCCAATATTTTGCCATGACTTATATTCTCAGAGGTTGCTACTTGACAGTAGGTACCATTTCCAGAGTATTTCTCCCTGCTTTTTTAGTGTCTTTTCTCCAGGAAGATGAAGAAGAATAACATTTTCTTTTGGAGTATCTGCCATCCTGACAACAAAGGAGAAAGAAACCAAGCTGGCTTTATTTTAGCAAATTAACCATATGCCTGACATCAGTGGGAGATGTGCCCTGTTGAGAGAAAAGAATAGCCCCTGATTTTATGGAGATCTTTGCCAGGCTATGGGCTTGGCTTCTGATGTGCACACAGAACTTTTATGGATGCTTACAGGTCTGTCGGAACTTTTCCCCTATGCTTATGCTGATAAATGCCAAAGCAGATGAGAAAAAGAAGAAACACTGCTTTAGCCTTACGTCCATAGAAGGAACATAGAATAGAATAGAATAGAACAGAATAGAATAGAATGTAAATTGAATAACATAATATAAACATAATACAAGATTATGGTCCAAAACATGGTGATGTTCTACATTTCTTGATACAGTTGAAAGACAGAAACATCTCGTTTTCCTACTCATTAGAATACACAATCCAAAGATTCTGACCCCAGAAACATTTGTGCATGTTTAACTTCTACTACTAATAGTAATCAATTCTTTCCACTGGCCTCATCACATATTTAAAGTTGAGTATAAGACCAAAGAATTCACAAGGCCAGAAATATGAGTCAGGGTTTACATGGAGAGAACTGAGGTCCAGAGGGATTAAGTGAGTTGGCAGGAAGTGACTATATATCAGAAGGAAAATTGAATTCAGACCTCTGAGACCCAGTCATCCAACTAAATCACAAGAGCACATTTCCTCTATTTAATCATTAGATAAAAAGTGAGATTGAAGAAAAACTTAACTGCAATTTGTTTGGAAACATTTTTGCCTCCATTTGTGGGCCAGATTTCAAAAGTAGTATCTTTTTTCTATACCTAGACCTATCAAATTCAGAAGGGTAAATACCCATGGAAAACACCAATGGAAGACTGTGGTTTTCTGCTTGCTTCTTGGGTTTTTTTTTTTTCCCCCCTAAAAATAATTCCTAAAATAATCTAAAATGTCTGTAGTTTATATCTCAAGTAGACAACAGTTTGAAGTATGCATACCTGTTTCTAGTGAGTTGGAATCACAATGTAACTATGATTTTATTACCATATCTTTTGTTCTCTGGGTTTCTATTTCAAAGGGTTGATCAAAATTAATGTGGTCTCTCTACCCAATGGCATTTATTTTTGTTATAAGATTAGAAATGTAAATTTGCAATAAAAGAAGAAAATAGGAAGCTGTTTTTAATGAATATTTTACACATGACTAATTAACAGAATCCCCTACAGGAATTTGGAAGTAATAAGGAATTGACTGAAAATAAATTAAAAATTAATAAAGGGGTCTCCAAACAACTTTGTTTATGAGCATTACCAGTTGCATTCTTAGTTATGAATATTTCAAGCTGCTTTGCTATTCAGGATGTTTTATTCTTGGAGTGTTCATAATTTTAGAGGTGATTAGACCAAAAAAGAAGAACAACACAAAACAAAATGTCTTGAAATGATAAAACCTACCTGGGGAAAACTTGCTAATGTACAAATAATGGCTTAATATTCATTGTTTTTGTCTAATAATACCTGCAGTATGATGTTCCTCTTAATCTTCAGCTTCTAAACGGAGTGAACAGAAATGCTTACTAATTCATTGAGAAAAATGAAAAACTTTTCCAAGATATCTTAAGACAAGAACTGCAGACACTTAGCTGAGCATAGTCATTAATAACTGTTAGCTGAGCCTGGAGAGGGGCTTTGGTGTATGTGGGGACTGCTGCAGCAATCAGAGCTGGTTCAGTAGCAGATTGTGGGTGGGGTGCAGCATCAGAGCTGGGATGCCAGGCCGCCATGGACAAAACCTGCACAAATATACTTTGTTAATGGTAGAAAGCATGACTACCACTTAGCTATTCTGTTCACATTTTCTCTACTAAATCTATACATCAAAGTGCATTGCAAGACAATGGGACAAATAAATACCTTCCCTTGTTTACAGTATATCTTCATTTATATCAGTATAGCAGAAATGTTACAGAGTGGAAAAACACCTGAATGCCAAGTGTTCTCATATGTCTGTAATATTTTAGCTTGCTAAAAATCTTTGAAATAAAAGTGAAGTGATTTGAATTCTGTGGTATTGCCTCTGATACAAAAACTGATACAAAAACTTCCTCAGAGAACTTAAGCTAAACCGTCCAGCACTTTTAGCTGTGGAAGGTCAGAACATAAACCTGAAGAATGGAAAAGAAAAGGAAATAAATGACCACTTCAAAATAAATAAATAGATCCACTTCACTGTTAGATGATCCGATTGATCTAAGTATCCTAATACCAAAGACAAATTACAGCAAAACTAGAATAAAGTAATAAGCATTGAGTGAGGGTTTTTGGGTTTGGTTTTTTCTTTTTTTTAAATTCAAGCCAAAACAAAACCATGGCAGATTTTGCACAGCTGGTCAGTTCTTTCCCTCTGAATTTTAAGGACTGAAACCTCTTCTTGGGTCATATGTTATCACTGGGAACGGAGCTCCAAAAAAGCAACACAGATTTATTTTTTTTTTTTAAAGCAATGGAGTTTCCTGAAGATATCAAATGTTCATAGAGAAAATACTTGGGGCCGTATCTTAAGAAGTAAAGAACCAACACATTTAGTGTAATCTGTGAAGACTGCATGAAGTTCCCTTAATGAGAGCTTGAAAATCACTGCCCAGAATAAAATGATTGGCATGGTATTTTTATCAACTTATCCTCCCAGAGTAAGTGTTAGTAAAAAATGGCTTTGTCGTTGTTGTCTTAGTAGTAGTAGTAGTAATAATAATAATAATAATAAATAGATTTGGTCACATACAAAAAAGAAAAAAGTCACACACCTTAATGTAGGAAATTCTAACTCTTCACATCAGTGGCATAGTTTCTCTGTAAAACAGAGCTAAAAGATCTTTCCCAGCTAAGTCCCTGTCAAGTGTTTGGGCATGTGTCAGACCCATTTTGCTTCAGATTCCAGGCAACCATGTCTGCCAGAGGGTGCATGTCACTAGTGTTTGATGGCTCTCTTCAAAGGTTGTATCAGACAAGATGTATATGTCATCTCAGCTTTTCCTCCCCACCCAGGTAGTCAGATGAATAGCAAGAGGATGATGCTACCTCCCATGACAAAATTACCTTGATAAAAAACAAAATTAAAAAAGAAAAAAGAAAAAGCAATTCCACCTTCTTTCAATTCACTAATTGCTTTTACACTTTTGCTGCCACCTGAGAAGTCTAAAGTAGCTTAAATCATGAATTAGCATATAGGGTGTGAGCTCCTTCCTTGAAAAAAATCTGCAGATGTCTTGAGAATAAAGAAAATGATGACTCCATCATGGTCAAATGCCAAATTTCCCTTAAAGTCGGTAAGAACCCATTACATTTCAGGCATGGCGATTCTCATCATAAAATGACAAGTTCTCCATCACATAGAGTAAGACCATGTATTTCCCTGATCAACAGTGCAGACTAATAATTTTGTTTAAGCTTTCTAAAATAGAAGAACTTCCATGTGTCTTTCAGAATGAAGCACACAAAAGTCATGGACATTTTGCAATAAGATTTGGCCTTAGGCACACTCAGATGAAACCTGAAAAAGCTCCTAAGACTCTGAATTCCTATCTGAGCATCGCAATCTTCAGATATCATGTGTTAGTAGTTTAAAATAACACTATGTAGTCTTGAAAAGCCAAGGAATTCTCTCCAAGTGTGAAGACACTGGTTGGTCTCTGATCTCTTTTTCCAGTGCCATCATCTAACAAAGAACCAACTAAATAAAGGTTCAAAGAGTTTTCACCAATCTGTAAATGTGATGGGTTTCTTAAAAATAAGTGACTGATTACAGTGATTTAGCTATCACTAAAAGCTTTTAAATAAAACCTAAAATATATCCTCATTGTAAAAAGAAATTACAGTTTCTGGGGTTTATTGATAAGGCCATTTATTAAGGACTTCTGAGCTGATTTGCTCTTTTGAAGATAAGCTCCGAACAACATTGTTGGATATTCATTATATTCTCCACAGCTTCTAGTTCATTTTCCCCCTTCCTAACAGAAATACTTTTTTCCTTTCTTTTTCTTTTTTTAAGGTAGAGAAATCACCTTGAGTGTTTCTGACTGGTTTGCAAAGACTAGCCTAAAAAATGGTTCAAATTTAAATATCAATAGCTGCCAGTAAACACTGGCAAGGACTCCAACCATTGGCAAGAACTTTTTACTGAAAGAAATAACACTCGTCTTCTGGTTGGGAATTAACACCTGTAGCTGCAGTAAGAGCGGAGCCGTGTGGCAGGAGCTCACCAGGAGCACGGTGTAACCATCAGCATTAATAGGGCTGCGGTGCTGGAAGAGTCGGCAGGCAGCGAACAAACAGCTGGGGAACAGTTTGATTCACAGATGCTTCAATATTGCTAGAAAGGCCTGTGGTGAAATTCATGGATGTTTTACAAATAACAAACCCATAGCTATTCCAGCTGTGAATAGTCAAGTTGCAAATAATAGTTTGAGGGTCCAGGCCAATTTTCCCCAGAGCTACAACATATTGTGGCGGATCGCTATGTGGCTCTGCAATACATTTTCCCCACAGGAGTGGTGGAAGGAAGGAGGTGCAGCTTCTCCTCCCCTCCCTTTAGCACCCCAGACCATGCACGGTCCCCATCACGTGGCAGGGAAGTGCCAAATTCAGCTGCGTCTTTACTCAACCAGCTGCCAGACTGTAAAAATGTTGAACATCAAACCTTTCAAACCGTTCTACCAAAGAAGTCAACTTTTCCTTTAGGTAAAGGAAAAGCCAAATGAAAAGATCAAATACAGTTCCTGATTAACACTTTGCAAGAGTCTTTTTTTAAAAAACCAAAAGAACAATTTGTATATATTTTCTAAGGTTTTGATGTATAAATTCCTGAGAAAACTTTCTCACAAGACACGTGTAACAGGGAAGTAAACAATAAACCAGACTTCTCAGGTCGTATTGTTTAGTGCAAGAAAACTGCAAACAAACACAATAAACAGTGAAAAGTAAATGAAATTTTTGAAGTCTCTCAGGTGTAACTTTCTCAGGTTCTCATCTTACAATGAGTCTGCATAGCAGATATTACAGGGCCTAACTCTAGAATTCATATTTATAAAACAGGAGCAAGTAGGTGATCAGTAGAGGTAGTAATAATTTGCACTAGCCATTATGGAAATACTTACAAATTATAATTGCAATGTTCTCTTATTATTAAATAAGAGAAATTATTAAATGCTGGAAAATGGCATGCAAAACAGGCTTGTAAGAACATACTAACCATATATACACTGGGTCATGCTCCATGGAAGCAATATAATTCCTTTCCTAAAAAAAGAAAATAAGGTCTAGTAACGATTTGAAAAGCAGAAGTCTGTCTGTGTATGAAGAGCTAGAGATTATAAAAACCAGATTGAAAAATGTCTTTAATTGACATTTCTAGTATCTGTTTTATTTTCATCTTCATTAGAAACCAAATCCAAAGAAAAGAAGTGTTTTGGCCCCGAGCCAAGTTAGATTCTTCTGGCTTTAGTTCATTTTTATCAAGTGCAATTTTACTGACTTCTATTTATTTATTTATTTTTATGGCCCAGTATTTTTGTAGCACACTTTTATCTTGCATATGTGGGTGAATTTTATATAAGTAATATACATTAATATTTCCACTAAAAGCTATAGAAATGCCATGAAAGTCTGACATGCCTTCCTCCCCTTCCCCCCACCTCCCCAAACCAGCAGTAATTTATGGCAATTAGATGGATCCATTGTCTCTCTAATGCATAAAGAATTTTGAGTCATGGCACAAGCAACGATCAGGAATAATTTAGTTTTTTACTTCAGTCTCCCAGCAGAACCCTGCCTACAACAAAATAAATATGTTTTCCTTCCCTATCACAAATCTAATCCCTAATATGTTTATCTCTCTGCAGACACTACTCTACCTTCTGTCCTTTCCCCAGATTTCCTACTTGCACGCTGTCAGGACCAGTAACTCAGGCTATTTTTGACCTGGTGGGTCCTTCACCTTCCTCTGGCTGGTTTTCTGAAGCCTAGTCCACTCACAGCCATCCCTCTCGAAACTTCTGGGGATGCAGGTGGTGAACTGCCACTGACCAGACACAGCAATGGCTGTGGTGGATCGTGCATCCCATTGGAAATATGGGATATCCAAACTCTCTAGAGCTCTACAGATCAAAATTCACACCCTTAATCAGTTCAGGGGCCCATAAGAAACCAGTAGCTATTATCTACTTACTGCTTGGAAGCCTTGCTAAATGGGCAGCCTCCTGCATATAACAGTTTAAATATGATTTCGCTAAGACACAGCTGTGTGTTGGTTCCTTGCAGAAACTAAGGTTGGGACCAGAGAAACGGGGTCCTTATTTGAAAAAAAAAAAAGGTCATATGATGTGAGCAGGTGCCAAGCAATTTTTGTCTTTAATGACAGTACAGTGACAAGGACAGAGCTTTTTAAAACAAAACCAACTATTCACTGTAGCAGTGAGTTCAAATAAGGTGTGTTTTATTGCTTATTTTCCTTGTTGCATTACCCAGGGACTGTAATGTAATTTGCTAGTGCCACCTGTCCTATTCAAATACATTAAAATGAGGATTCTTTGCTGTTTTCCGAAGAACATAGCCACTTTGTCCTTTGATCTCAAACTTGTATTAAAAATTATGTTTGGATGTTTGGCTTGTTTTTACAATGAGTAGGTAGGCAGTGTTTTGCAGTGGGTTTCCATAATCAGATATTCACATCTATCATTCACTTTTAAATAAAGTATAAAGTGTTGGCATGGAGGGAAAGTACAAAGCTATTTTAAAATGAAGCACACTGATTAAAAATGAATAAATATGTTCAAATAATGAATCTGACTATAAAAGAAGCCCAAATCTACATTCCAGTGCATGCAATGTATGAGGAACACAAACGTTTACCTTAAGCTTCTATTTAACTCTACTGACAGCTATTCTCAGTAACATTGAAATAATGATACAGCCCTTTCATTCTCTTTCCCTTATATATGTGCATATATAGATGTATTATATGACAGATAGATACTAGTACTTGGTGTTTCTTCTGAAAACTTAAGTCTGATTCAAACCTCCACCCAGCAGCCTGGGAGACTGAACTACCTCATCTCAGTGTTTTCAATGAGTGGTATTTCTGTGCTCACAAGAGCTGAACCCCAGGACTTAAACTGAGACTGAGGTTAAGTGCTTACACCTGTCTTGCCTGGGACCATCCCCCTTTGGTACCATATTTAGCTCCTTATAAGACATAATTAAGCCCTAAAAGCACTTTCATGGAAGACCTTTGAGCATTCGTGTACATCAGATCAGGGCTGGAATGTGTAGCTTGCCGATCAAGTCCCTTTCTCTCATGACGTTAAAGTATTTCTTTTTTATTTCATGAACAGTCCTTGAAACTGCTCCTCCATCCACTAAAAACTATAGCAGAGTCCATTAGCCTGTCATATGAAATTGATTGGGCATTAAACTGAAAAATCTATGTTTAAAGTCTTGCCTTCATGCAAGCTGGCATTACACCTGGACTGACCTATAGCAAATAGTCAAGACCCTCAGCAATGGTATGATGGACCATTGTATAAATGGAAACTTGCAATCGATCAGAAGAGTTTGCACTTCATTGATCAGCTAAAATGAGAAAAAAGATCTGTAAGTGCAATTCTGAAAGTCAGGGGAATTCTTACACATCTTGTTTACCTGGAGGAGAAACTAAAAAGCCTGGATATCTCAACACGGTGGAGCTGAATTTAAATATTCAGCAAACCACTGAAATACTGCCCTAAAATAATCTGTAGCCAAAACCTCGGACAAAAGAAAGAGCTAAGCATCTGTCATGAGCATTTCTGAACTGTTAACATGTTGTAGCAAACCCAGCTTGCATTTCACACAAAGAAGTGTATTACTTTTTGCATAAATATTGGCAATCCTAAAGGTACACAGTAGGTATAAATGCCACATACTTGCCAGCATGAATTATGCTATCAGACATATATAGCAGTTAAAATGATATCTATCAGAAGAAACAGGAGAATTTCACGTAAAACCTGTATAAACAATAGGACTGGATTTTAGCCAGTCGCATCTTTTATCCAGCGCCTTATCAAGTAGAAAGCTCTCCTTCCTGGTGAATGGTACACTGAGGGAGGAAGGATGGCAGGAAAACTGAGCACTGTAAATACACTGAATGGTTTCTTTTATAATGGCGTGCTGCTAATGACTCCCGAGTTAAGACTGGGTTGAGATTTGCATTTAAATCAAGGCTGAAATCCCCTTGTTTCACACTTTAATGGTTGAGTAGTCTCTAAATTTGGCACAGTAAACTTCAGAGGAGAATTTTCCTCGTTATTTTCTTTAGTAAATATTTACTACATAGTTATTAAATATTTGCAAAGGAAAGTTGCAAAGGAAACAACTTTTATTTTGTGTCTTATTTTCTTGGATTTTACAGTCCTCAAGCCCAGCAAACTTCACAAATACATAAGTACATATATGTGTATGCACACACCTTACATCCCTTCATGTACCTTTTACCTGGTAACTTACTGTCAACATAGACCATTCCAGAAATTCTGAATTAAGCAAAACCCACTATTTTGCTAAACCAGCCAACCTACTGGAGCTGTATGTAGGGGAGACCCTGCATCCAGGCTCTTGTTCTGATGCAGATAAGTCCCTTGTCCCTTGGGTTCACTTGTCCTTTTTTGCTGTGTGGAGCCAGGCAACTCATCACATATATCTTATTATTTTTGTGTTAAAGCTTGCTGTTACAATCAAGGATTTTTATGATTGCATACTTTGATCCATACAAATGATGCATTCATAACTGTTACTGGAAAATAACACTCTGTTTTGTTGTAGAGATGCACAGCAAGGTGACAGAATTAGAGAACTAACGCACAGCTAATCATAAGGACTGGAAAGGTGGGTTACGAAATTGGATGGAATGAGAGTCAGTTATGTAGTTCATTCATTCCTGCTCTGAAGCTTTTCTTTGCAGACTTGCTGTTAGCCTCATAACTCCTTCACTTATCCCCTTTTTTATTCCAATGGCCAAACTCCCTGCTGCAGGACAGCCCCTATCCAACAGGCTTCATCACTCCGATGCGAGTTGTTTCCTTTGTATTAAGCCAGAAGAGATGCACCAGACTCAAGCCAGGCAAGAGGTGAGGATTTCAGTTAGACTAGGTTAATAAAGCTAAGGTTTAAGGTGGAGAGGATTAAGGATGAGGCCAAGCAGAGAAATAATAAATCAGAATATTAGGTAACTTCAGAGCTTATTTGCCTTTCACAGCTTGCATTACTGGGATGTACAATCTAATAACCCCATCCATGGAAAAGAAAACAAACAAGAAACCTGTAGGGACTTCATACAGTATAGCAAATATTTGGCTTAATGTATAATATTACAATTGGATTATGAATGAAGGGTGGAATTTCTCTTTGATTAAGTAGAGTTGGATTAGTAAAGGAGTAGACTCAGATCAAACAGCTTGTGGAAAGAATTAACACAGTTCTTGAGAAGCGTAGCAACCAGCAAAAAACGTGAGAACATTTAAAGAGCACAACAAATAGTTCCCAACTTCAGAGTGAGAGGGAGACAGCCAGCCTCCAAAGAGCAGTGAACCTAGGGTGCAAGTGAGAGGTTGCCACATCCTGCCCCACGAGAAGAAGCACTGAAAAGCCATCTGCCGGCGCGATTTTCTCCTGTGTCCATCATGTTTCCTCCAGTTCCTCCACTGTTCTTCTGTGTGAAAGATCCTTTTTTCCAATTACATAAAAGGACAAGAAGAGATAAAAGCTGGGTTCAGGAAGTTATGCTGCCCAGATAATGACCCTTTCTTTGTTAAAATTCCTAAATGTGAAATCCCAAAGAGAACAAATTCAGCCTCTCATCTTCTATTTCCCTTCCTCCTTTTGTTCATGTTGCTGTCAGTCTCTTTGACACATTCTTCTTCAAACACTCCCTATCAGCTCTAATATTTCCCAAGAAGGAGACTCTTTTATGTTCTTCATCATCATGAAGATATCGTACATTTCTTCAGGTCAATGAACAACTTTCTCTCTGACCATTCAACCTGACAAATAAATTACACTCAGACTTCAGACAAAAATAATACATCTATGACCAAGATCAAATAAAAAACATACTAACAGTGTATGATTCACCATGGGCCCTTTACTCATTTCAGTGTTACTGGAAATATAGCTTATCAATGTTAACTAACCTAAATATTTTTGTGCTTTTAAAATCCAGTAGAAATGTTAAGATATTGGTTATCTCTAATCTAGAAAGGCTTTGAGTATTCGTCATAGCTTCCACTGACACAACAGCATTTAAAGAGAAAAGCTGCCGGGCCGAGCACAGACCAAATGAGTAACGTCTGTAAATTGTCCATCCAGGAGCCCTAACTGGCTGCAAAAGAGACACCACCGGTGCACTTCATGTGAGCGCAAGTGACAATGAAGTGCTGCAGGTCATGGAAGGGAAAGCAAGTGACTGTCAGAAAAGAGCCCAGTGACATAGTATAGGCAAAGTAGTAGACAACTGAAGCAGTGAATATTTAGACCCAGGACTGTAAATAAAGATTTCCATGGTAACTTAATTTAATTTTTTTTTTATGGAAACATTTGAAAATTATTCTGGCTGCAACAAAATTGCACTGTAGGTTTGTCTTGAAGCCTTTATTTAGGTAAGGGCTCACAATGTAATTCCTGTCCTGCATCATATACCAAAGAGACAGCTAAAATGAATAAATGTTGCATGGTTGTCTTAATATTTGAAGGTTTAGGGTCATAAAGGGTTTGGCATACACAAATAGGTAAATAATATGAATTGAAGAGACCAAAGTGAGCTATATGTGGGATTTCACAGACTGAAGAACACTTCACTGAGATGTGTATAGCTTACCCAGCTATTGCATAGTATGTACAGCAATGAAGTAGAAGTTAGAAGGAGATAGGAAATTACCTATGAAAAACAGGACAGTTGGTGTCTCTTCTAAAGTACTTAAAAACTAAAAAAGTTTTTAGATGTCATTTTTTGTAGTCTTATACAATATTACTGATAAATAAACATTTTGTTTGTTTTAGAAGAATGATTGTGTTAACCTGTAACCTGAAAAAGTTACTATTAAATAATCATTATTATACAATTCCTGAGCTGAACCAGAAAAACTGTCCGTTAAATACAGGCATTTCACACAGCTAAAAACAGGTAAGTGGAACTCCCCAAATACTAGAAAGGACTTAGCATCGCATATTGCATTTTCCCTCAATAAGAACAACAATAACAAAATAATACCAGTGGTTCATAGTCATGCAGAGAGATGCTCAGCTGCTGAAACACACTTTACTGCTATTTTTTGTCCCATAAAGATTTTGAAGACTTAAAACTTCATGAAACTTTTTAACTCCCAGGGATTTTTGAGTAATTTGTACCTTAAGGAGATTTTTAAATTTTTCTAATGTTTTCCAAACTCTGGAAGTTCTGTTTTTCTTTTGTGCACAGAAACATTAGCATGCTATAGAATCTGTGGGGTATAAATAGTGTACAGAATATACGTATTTTGTGGGCAAATTCTGAACTACTGAGAGATGGAAATTCAACCTTGTCAAAGAGTTAGTTGTCTGACAGTATATGTAAGATGATTTCTGCTCATACTTTAATAATCAAATCATTCCGTTAGCCCATCTCACCTATTGTCTTTTTCAGATCAAGCTTTCTACCTTGCGATAGTGTATTTTTGCCTTGTTAAGTAAAACAATATTTTCCACACCAAAAACCACACACATGGAATCAAATCTGGAGTTGAAAAAAAAGTGTTGAATAATAAATTTGCGAAAAAAAAACAACTAAACAAACAAAAAACCCCTTCCTGAGTGGGAGCAGAGAACCTATTAGCAAATTCAGGCTGACTTACACAAATAGTTTCAGCCAAAAAATGAGACATTTTGTTTTGACATCTTTTGAAACTGAAATGTTCCATTTTGGAAATGCCAAAAGCTTTCACTTTGACATTTTCTAAGTGAACCTGCCTGAATTTTTATTTTGAAATTAATTTTTCATTTGAAACAGACTCAAATGAAAATGGATTAAATAAACTGGAAGGGGGGCAGAATACTTTGCTGGGGGTAAAAGAAAAGAAATTTTTTGTTTATCTTAAAGAAAACAAATAAAAGGAATATTTTTCAGTTTTCAGTATTCCTGCACCTATACTTATTCTGTAATTTTTAGTTTACTGTTAAATCTATGACATACTCAGTTATAGTCAGAACCTAAAATAAATACTACAGTCCGTTCACCTTCTCTAGGCTCTATCGCTTCACTTCAGCTGGACCAGAGTGTTTATCGAACGAGCAAAACTTAGGATCCCCTATATTTGCTGTTTCAAGAGAAGACTGTAGGGAGAGAAAGGGAATGCTGTCAGCAGCAGCATGCATATGTGTGTCCCTGACTGTCCATCCATCCCTCCCTCATAGCTGATTCCCCATTTTCCATCTGTTTAATTTGCTTAAGCAGTTAATTAATTTATAGGCAGCTTCTGTCAATACGTTTAGTTAGCAAGTAGCTGTCACAAGAGTATCCCATCTTACTAAAGAAGTCAAGGCAGCCAGGGACTAGTGGGAAGATGATTTTTAGTTGTCAGATGAGATGAGACTTTAATGATCTATACGTTGGTATTTTGTCAGAAATCCTGCTTTACATCATGGGAATAGACACAGGATATTGTATCCACCTTTTGCTTATAGTGAAAGGATAGATAGTCATGTCCTCGTGGGAGCTGCCCACCAGAGAGGGGAAGGGCAATTTATTCTAGCATTTGCAAGGCCTGCTCAAAAAAGGCATACCTGGGCAGGTTTTTTGCTGTTTATACTTTTTAGAGAAAAGTTCTAGAAGCTGTCAATGTCCCTATGAACTATGAGTTGTTTTCTTTATGTTTTTACAGCAAAAGAGAAATTCCCTCACTGATTCTCTTAAGACCTTTCCTCCCGCTGAACTCTGGTCCCATTTGATATTCCATAGTTTCCTATTTCATAGGTACTTTTGGTTCTCTCACTAGGTGGGCCATTCATGCATGGAGACATTTATTGCCAAATCAGGCTTGAAATGCCACTGCGCTTTTGCTTTTATTAACCGCCTTTACACGATGATCATCATCTTGCTCGCTGTGACTCAGCACTGAGCATTAGCGATGTATGTGCAGCAGATCGCTGCAGTTGGTGAAAGATTTGGGCTTTTTCCTCTCCTCCCTGATAATTGAGGCTTCACTTAGATGGAGAGAAAGAAAATATTAACACCTGGAAACGAGGGAAAAACAAACAGAGCATTGTTGAGCTTCATTATAACTAAGAGCTTTAGTAAAGGGAACATCAGTGCAATTAGGGTGTAATCCAAAGCCCATTAAAGTAATTGGGAATCAGTCCACTGACTTAAATAGGCTTTGGATCAGGCCCGTATTGCCTATCAGAAGGCAGTGCTATCCGAGGGAGATTGCATTTCAAAGTGTGAATAACACTGCTGCACACAGCTTTGCTGTTAGAAATTCCAGCTCTGTCACATTTTCTGTTGCTGGCATCCTCTTTTCATCAACATTTGTCTTGTAGCAGATTGTGGTTATTATTCTAAATCCAGAGTGCTTTTTGAAAAAGCAGCATCATCATCCAGGCAGATCTGTTGCACAATTCTATAACACGGTGGGCATGGCCACAGCTGACACAGAGCAGTAATAAAAAGACACCCTGGAAACATGTAATTTTAATGTCCTATCAATTTTATAGACTTGTTAAATATTTTGTAGTTCTGACCAAAACAGGCCCTGCAAACAGAAAAAAAGGACGATTGGGGTCAGTTGCTCAGAATGCCTGAATGTTTTGTAGAAGCCTGGTGTCAAAAGGCCTTGAAATAACCATACATTTCTCCCCATGATGCTGCCAAGAGAGGGAAGGTGGCAGAAAGTATTCTAATCAATAGTAACAACTTTGTCCCTAAATTCATTACTGGTATCAATTGCTGGCCCAGCTAATTATGGTGAGTCAGGACAGGACAGAATGTTGCATTTGCTGAATTTAGGATGAAAGCAAAGGGAGCATGCTAAGGGAGCTGGTGGTAAACACAATCCCTTCACCAACTTCTAGCACACACCAGCGCAATGGCTTTCTTCTTTCTGTTGCCAGGTGGATGCACTTTCTTGTAGGAATTATGCCCTCTATCTGCCAGCTACACTACCCCATGGGCAGGGGACCTGTGCAGAACCGTCATGCCCAGGAGATGCTCAAAGCACCCCGTCCCGTTGTGCTGGGGAACTTTGCTTTCTGCTATCTACCCCTATGGCTAATCCTACTTTGAACCTTGGAGTCATTGTGGGAAAGAAAATACAAGTCTAGATGGACCAGAAGGAAGGGATTTTCTGAGTTCTTTTACGTTCCCACCCGAGTCGCAGGACGGTTGTTTCCTGATTTCCCCTCACTACGCACATTTCCAGCACGTTTCCGGAAGCTGTGTTGGTAGGAGAGGTGACATAAAGGTAAGAGAGTGATGCTTATTGTATGCCTAACCAGGGACTAGGGGATGAATGAAAAAACATTTATGAAAGAGAAGCAAAAAAGCAAGTAAGGTAACTACTTAGCTTGACACAGGAGGATGAGAATATACACTCTGCTCTATATCACTCAATCTAACAGGCAAGCAAAGGTGGTGGCTCTCTGGGGTTGAAGAAGACAAGGAATGGAAGAGCCTCTCAGGCTAACCCAAAGGAAACTGATGCAGCTCACAAGAAGAAAAAGTTCTCTGGTCGGGGAGGTTGTACAAAGCCTTGAACAAATTAGCCTTGATATTTGGCCAAATGAGTTGATATTAATATTGCCAACTAATTTTCATTGTCTTTTTTCATTAGTAGCTTTGAAAGATATTTACAAAGGAGGTCTGCATCAACATCTGACATACAGACAAAGCAAAGAAACTGTACATGAACTACACTTGAAGAGCCTGGACACTCTTTGAACAAGCCAGGAAGAACAGATAGAAATAATGGGGAACAGAAGATGCATTTCTTTTTCACCCATTTATGACACAATTCAAGATAAGGATTAAATTAATTTATAAAAGCAGGAAAATATTCCTTTATCAAATTCTGTGACTGGACTATTAACTCTTGCGTATGAGAGTTCAAAAAAACCCCAAAAAACTCTAGAAATGCTGTTGCTGAGAGCATGAAGTTTTGCTACTGGTAGCAAGTAATAAAATATGGGAAGCCAGGATGTAGAGAGTCTGCTATTTGTGTTATAAATATGCATCCTCCTTCACCCGGCAGAGAAGATAAATTTAAATTCTCAGTTCTTCAATCCAGCTGCATCATTTGGAATTAATTTCCCCGAAGAAAAAGCAAGGGATCAAACAAGGTTGATCTCCGTTACAGTCACTGAATAAAATTGAACTTGATGCCAAATATTAATAATCCTTGGGCATAACCAATGGTAGCAACAGCAAATTTCTGACTCAAGGCAAAATGTGTTAGCTCTTATAAAAAGGCTTGGATTAAGTTTATAATCTGATTTGCAGATGAAGCATCTAACGCAATTATATTCTGATGAACTCACATGTCAGAAAGAGGCCATCTTTTCTTTTACCAGATTGTTTTGTCATGACACCCAGTGTCGGTCTTGGAAGAAGATAAATAGGAGTTTGCACTTCTGTAGCTACTTTCTTCTGAAGACACCAGAATGACTTACAAACATTACTTCACTTATTCACACAAATGAAGAATGGATAATTACAAACTGAAATAAAACTGTCCGTGGTGTGAAACTCGGAAATAACCCACTAAAATATAATCAGGCAGGAAGGTTATTCTCCAGTGGAAACAGCAATAGCAGTGAGGAGATATAGTCTGGACATACTTACTTTTATGCGAAGTGGTCAAGAACTCAATTTCACATTGTGCATTAAGATTCACATTCAGCAGCTTATTACCCTGAATACTTTCCTGTGTCTTTAATGATAACCAAATACTGAAATGATGCTCATTGAATAACCAGTACCACTTCCTACAGCGTATTTCTTTGCCCATTTAGAAGATCTGATACGATTATAGTAGAAAGTAGCATAACAAAGCGTTACCATATTGTGAAGTGAAGGAAATCAAATCAAATTAACACCAATTTAATTTTGAATACAAGTGTCCACAATAAGTTCTTAAAGTGATTTAGCTCCACTATTTTAATGGCTAATTCAGATTAATTTTCTGGTAATCATGTAGATAAGCTCTTATCCAATAGTGGTTGATTGATAGTCTTTTCACTTCTGGGAAAGGGTTTTGATGACAGTTTAGAAACAGGGAAAGGTGTTCATTAGAAATGTGACGTGAAGAAAGTTTGGTTATGTTTATGGTAAAGCTTTGGAAAGAACTGCTTTTTGTTATTGATAACAACAAAAAAAAATCAGAAATTCTTATTTTATTGGCCAAACCCATACATTTACGAGCAAAAAAAGTCAAATAAATCACTAGAGAGTGAACAAAGCATTTTGTTTCCATTGAAACAGCATTTCTTATTCTGAATTTTCTTTTTTTTTAATAAAGATTTTTTTCCCTACAGAACACTGACATATTTTATTTTGAAAGTCAAAGTGAAATGATACAGCTTTCTTAGAATTCTCTTCTCTGAAAACAGAAAATGAGTTTGCCAAATATTTGTGTTGAATCTGCAACTATGGAAGAGAAAAGTTTCAGCCAAAAAAAAAAGTGTGCAACTCCAGGTTGTGAAAGAAGTGCCCATAAGAATGAGCAAGGCTTGTACCACTTACCTGCTTTATCTATTAACTGGATAATTTAACTGGATAATTTAACTAGGAAGCAGCAACAAGAGGATTACATCCAGATTACTTTAAACCAATACTAAGTTCAACAGTCATGGGCAATATAGAAGGAAGTAGGTGAATTATCACACGCTTCTTGAACTTTGAATAAAAATAAGGGCAGGACCTAAATGTATCAACATGCAAAGCTTTGAAGTATGGTCAAGTCAGAGAGCAATCATTTTGCAATTTTAAACAATTTTGATCTCCATTAAGGGCAACTTTCATCTTCTATTTTATCCACTCTAAAACAAGCTGTTTGTATCACGGTGTCAGACATTGCCCTTTTAGAAATGAAATTTTATCTGTCAGATGTTAGTGGAATATTAGTATGTACCCACATTCTCAAACCACATACGTACTGGCATTCTCAAAATGATTTTGTGAAGAAAATATTTTAAGCCATGCTTAAACAGAACAAAATAAAATTAGCTTGTATCTATTCTGCATATAACAGAAATTGATTTTAATGTTACTTCAAAGCACATAAATCACTTCTGCATAGTGCTTCCTTTGGATTTTCTGCAAATTCCATTTCCCTCTAGCAAAACCAACAAATATAGAATATTGCTACCCAAAAGCATGTGAATCATAAAATGTTGTGTCTGATGGACGTAGGTATCGTGTTGAATGGCTGAATTGGCATACTTCCATAAGCTGGTTTGGGTAAATCCTTTTATTCACTGTGCTTTGCTACTAGAATCTTTGAGTTTTCTGTCCTCCCAGCATTTTGTTTTTAATATTAAGAGACCTGAAGTAATTTACCTACACTTATCTCCAAAAAGACACGGTAAAGGGACTAAGAGATGGAGGAAAAACAAACCAGGCACCTTTCATTTGCTATTCACCAGCATTTCTATTTAAGAGGACTTTGCTGTGTTTCAAAAAGGCTGTACTCTTGCAAGAATGTATAAAGAGACAACTTCACCTTCCTGCTTTCTTAAAATGTTTTCGCAAGGCAGCTGAAGGAAACCAGTAAAGAGAAATATAATTGTTTTGATTTCAATAAAAGTAATCAATTTCACCTCTCAGGTCAGGTGTTATGGTGTGATAATGCCATTTAGATGCAGAGTCATTTGTAAAGCAACAAGCATTTTTATAGCCTGAGGAACAGTGGTCCAGCTCTTTAGCTGGCATAAATCAGCACAGTTTCACTGAAGCCAATGGAGCAACTCTGATTTACATAAGCCGAAGACATGGTCCTTTATTTCTCAGAACCACATTTCGTAATATCCTGAGGATAGATTTTGAAATAAATAAATAATTTAGTGCTGTGTTATTCACCTGGCAAACTCGGCTTGTTTTGTTGAGCTAACACTCGAGCACACCCCTTACGGTAGGCAGGCGCTGTTAGCTCACAATTTCACAGCAATATTGACAAATCTTCAGTTTGACTCGAGAATATTATGGAAACCATTTCCCTACCCCAGATCTCTCTCATGGAAGAAAATCAAATTGATACTTAACACAAGAGTTTCTTCTGAAGAAATTGGCCATTGGATCGACATCTCATGCTTGCAGAGAGCATGAGACTCAAAATCCTACTGTAATTAGTGTTTGATGAAGATGGAACACCCAAAGCAGGGCAAAAGCAAAGGAAATAGAAGAGCACTGTTATAAATAAAACTGGTTTATGCTGGTTATCAAGTGCTATAATTTAACAATATCAGAATTTTCTATACTAAACACCAGGAAGTATGTGGGAGCCCTTGGTAATCCCCTCAGGCCCACCTGTATCCCATACTTTAAATTAAGGAGAGAGAAAAACACATTGGTTTAAATTTTACAACAATTTTGGCCTGAAGCAAACCACACATTTTCCCCAACACAAATCAGCTGCATTTAATTCCCCAGACAGCTGGCATGAACACAGCCTCTCCACAGGACACCTGAATTACAAAATTAGCACATTCAGAACTCTAAATCACATTCCATTACATTAAGCCCTAAGGTCCAACATTACGGAGAATGAGAATAAATTGCAGAACTTCTCCTGAATTAACCCTCTTAGCACACTCTCAAAGTTAAATTGCTCTTTCCTCCCCTTTAAAGAGACATGGAAACTTAAACACTCCCTCCCTCCTGCCCTTTCTCATCTATTTCTCTTCTTGCCAACTGGCACAGTTTATGGGACATAAATTGAAAGTCTTGTCAGAAACTCACATTTGTAAATTAGCCCATCACGAGCTGTTTTGACTCACTTAGGAAATTTGCAGGTTAATGTTTATGCCTGGTCCTTCAGACAACACTGACCCATCTACTTCTCTTCAGCAGCACACTTTATTGCAGTGCCATGGCATGCCTTGCTAAAACAAACATGTACCGATCGTTTTTTTCTCGTGTGCAAGCTGCTGCCAACAAAGTAGTAATTCCTGGGAGAAGTGACGTGAGTTTGTGAGACAGTTTTGCTTACAGCTATACAGCACTGACCTGATCTGATTAATGCAAATTTGCCAGTTCTTGCTATGTTACAATTATGTTATTGTTCTGTTGCAATTAGTATGAATTTTGATGTTGGACATTGTACACTTAAAGACCAGTGTTTTACAAGCTCAGCTTTTAAGCCGATAGATGCAGACGATTAAAAAGATAACAAAACAGTAACAGCAGGCCTTAAAGGAGGAAGAACAGGATCGGAAAAAACAAGTCATGTGCTTTTGAGCAAGCACAGTATTATATTTGAAAAAGAACGAACGGTTTCCAAATTTTAGAGATTCTTCTTGTTAATCAACAAGTATCAATGCAATGCTAAGATATCTCAAACAGGGATAAAAATGTGTATATTTACTCTACATATGCATTAACAAAATGCTGACGTGTGGAATTTGGTGCTCTCATCCATACACGTCACAGCGGCTACTGGGCAGTTCTGCACGTGTCCGCGGCAGCCAAGCTGCCTTCAAGGACTCGGCACATTCACAAGTTGGAGTGTGCCTTGAGCTGAAAGTATAATCAAGATTCACTGGTATTTGCAGGGAAGTTTTGTCATTTGTCCGTTCCTTGCTTCCAATGACCTCATTTTGCAGTGTGATAGGAAAAGGACAGAGCTGAATCATTACTGGCACACCCAGTACTTGTTGCTTGAAATTACTTCACATCAAAACATTAGCAATATCTGCACGGAAATGCCTCTCTGCTCTTGAATCTGCTCTCTTCCATTTTTATTACAGGAATTTCCATTCATACTTTGTTGACTGTCACACAGAAGATAATTTTTTAATGGTGACATTCATTATTTATCTGCCCGAGATGACTTGTGCTGTGCTAACCCCAGCCAGTCAATGCTGTCCCTGCTCTGAAGCAAGATAAAGCTATGCATTATTATTGCACTCTTTCAACTTCTTTACTCACTTAAACCAATTATTTCTGAGGAGGTTTTGACTACACATACATACAGTGCATCTTCTCTTATTTCTTGTTACAGATCTTAAATTACTATTATATGGGATGCCAGAAATCCATGACAGCTATGGCAATGGGTGCTGTACCTTGCAGAAAGTTTCAGTGCTTGGAAAATGAGAATAAGCAATGACCCAGTATTTATCACCAAAGCCTTCCTGGATCCATCTTTGAAAATGTATTTTATAAGCAAATAACCTGTGTAGTTTAAATTCTGTTTTAAACAGTAGATGTAAAGCTCGTGATAAACAGACTGAAACAAATCGGTTATGTTAAGAAAAAACCCTGGCAGCTAAGCTGGGAATTTTGATCTTTTATAAGGTCGGCAAGGGAGTTGCAATAGTTAGTGGAGTAATTTGTTTATAGATGTCTGATTTGAGAAACCAACTCTCGTGTGAACTCAGCCTAATCTGGAGAGAATCCTGCTTAGGCTGTGAGTTACGGCTACATTTTACAATGCAGGGGGACTGCCAGGACCCTTGTCTTGCACTAGTTCAAGAAGGTGAGACGTCAAGCTCTAGAAATCAAAGTTTGCTGAGACAGAGACTTTTGCAGGTAGGCAACAGGTGCCTAACAGCCCACTATACTTGAAAAGCAGATGAAACAGTCTGTATAGACACAGCCTTTTAGCTACCAGCACTCAGGAAGCAGTCACCTAAGGGAAGAGGACAGCCAGACAGCCACAAAGGTTTATGTATCTCATGTACCTGGGGAAAAGTAGCAGATCCATGGCTGTTCCTACATTGTTTGTTGGGCATGCCATGTGGTAGCCTCAGAAGGGATATTGCTTTGCTTGAGGGTCTTTTGTTGTCTCTTGGAGCAGTGTTTATGGCTGAGCCCCACATTTGCATCTTCCTGCTAAGAGAACCAGACAAAATTCTTCAGGCTCACGCCACATTGTAAGCAAGAGGTAGGTAATGCATACGTAAACTTTGCATGAGGAGGTTAAAAAAGAAGGCATCACCTCCAATATTAAGAAGTCATATTGTAGCAGAGGAGAAGAAAAAGCATGATGGTGGAACGGTTGCATGAATAAGGTAGGCAACTCCCTCCCCCCCAGTGATGTTTAAGGAAAACAGCTACTGGGTATTAGGATTTAGAATAGAGGAATTAAACCATGTTGTCATATGGGCTGTGTTTTTTGCAGTGAAAAACATAGAAGGCATAGAATAACTAGTGAAAAGACTTAGTTTAAATATGTGCATTGCTGGGTATTCCAAGTAAAGGATTCATAGAATTCAAAGAGCTTAATGGAAAATAATAACAACCACAGAGAACAATTTGCAATAAGTGGAACAAATAGAAAATAATGAAAGCAAACTGGATTCAGTCTAATCTACTGAAACTAAACTCTTAGCTGAGTACATGATAATGGAAATAATTAAAATTACTGATTGTATGCGGGACAAGAAAATAGCAGTGAAGAATACTGAGCTGAAGGATGGGAGAAACAGATGTTTTTGCAAATATTGTGTGTGTTAGGCTTAGTGAGAGTACAAAAGTGGCAGCATATTTGAATATAAATAAAATATCTATCGTAAGCAGTGTTTCCAGTTTTTTTCCATGGCTTTTGCTGTCCTGTTAGTCAATTTAACGTGAAATTTATCCTTGGGCATACTTTCTGCTTTCTCTGTCACAGTGCATCAATTATACTTCACACTGTAGAGTGACACTGGCTTGCGACATTGTTTTATGCCCTATTCTGTTATTATTTATAAACAAAATCCTATAAAACACATTTTAGAGAAAAAAACAACTTTAACACATTTAACCGTGAGTTCTCACTCATGGTGAATTTTAATGTCCTATATTAGTCACTGCTAAGGACAATGTTAGGTTATAGAATTCCAACATCTTTTCCCTCCACTCTGCACAGATTCAATCATTGTATCTTCAAAGTCCATGGTGTGTGTCAGCTCACACTCAAGAAGCCAGCAGTGACAGAGAATTGAGATGCGCTGCCTTTTTGCATTCTTTATCAGCCTTGCCTGGGAGAAAGAATATTCTTTACTGCAGTCCAGTAGCTGTGAAAACACAATTGAGTATTCAGTAAGCATCTAACTAACATTGTTTATGAAAAAATAATTCAAAGAATGCCTACAAGAGGACAGTGTTCAGCAGGAAGACTAAGGTCAGAAAGTTTGGGTTGTGTAAGTGATTCTGCCGTCTACTGTTCTACTCATACCTTCTCTTTCTGTGTTAGGTTCCTGACATCTGGATCAGTATGGGGGAAATTACTCTGAAGATATATGTTGTGACAGATCATTATTGCCATCAGTATATGACTTAGATAGAAACACTGCAAACCAACTCTTTTGTCAGCTGAAGCATATTTTACCTCTGCAAGCTGACTTTGTGATCTGTCTCTTATTCTTCTACTGTTTGGAGGGAAAAGTACTTTCTTACTTCTAAAATACAATCAAATAAGATATTGGTAAAAATATTACCTAATCCGTGCCTCGTTACTGTGGGGGAAGCATGGGTGAATTCATTTATCAGAGTATAGATCATGGTTTTCTGAGAGCAGCATTTACATGGAAATTGTTAGCAGAAAAAGCTTCCCCATTCCAATGCAGAAATTCCATCCTCTGCAATCTAAAAAGCTCCAGGGATGTCCCTTTCTCTCCAGAGAAAGACATAAAGTTGCCTGGGATGTGATCTTAACTGGTCTTTAATTTGGTAACACATAGATCCCTAACATTAATAAATATCAGCAGAAATCCATGAAGATGATTGATGGACTGGGGCATCTGCTATATGAAGAGACACCGAGAGCTGGGACTGTTCAGCCTGGAGAAGAGATGGCTCAGGGGATCTAACCAATGTGTAAAAATACCTGATGGGTGGGCGTAAAGAAGATGTAGCCAGACTCTCTCAGTGGTGCCCAATGACAGGACAAGAAGTGACGGGCATGAAATGAAATACTGGAAATTCCACTGAAACATAAGAAAAACCCTTTTTTCCTGTGCGGGCGATCAAATGTAGGAACAGGTTGCCCAGAGAGGGTTAGGAGTCTCCATCCTTGCAGATATTCACATCATTCATATTCAACTGACCATATCCTGAGCAACCTGCTCTAGCTCACCCTGCTTTGGTCAGGTGTTTGCACTAGATGATCTCCAGAGGTCCCCTGCCCACCTCAACTATTCTACGATCCAGAGGCCAGAGCTTACCATGCATTTTTTAAAACCTCCCAGAAATTTCATAGGTGAAAAAAATTAGATTTATTGCAGCTGTAAACTTGTCTGATGCTTGATGATCTTTACCCTGATCAGGTCCTCAAATTCATAATGAGAGACAAAGACGGCACATAAACATCCTGTTCTTAGAGATAATAGCATCCCCTAAAAGAACAGATTTATCAAATACTATTTGGGGATACTTACTGTGTTTAGTGAAAAGATACACAAAATCTGGATGAACACGATGAATTTTGCTGATGATTCATAAACAGATGTATTGCCTTTTTAATATTAAACCAGGAAAAAATCCACATTAATTCATTCTTCCTTTGCCAGAGAACTCATGAGCTGTCTTGAGGGAACCACTCAGAGTTCTGCTGTGATCTGCTCAGAGACATAGGTTGGAAAGTTTCTTCTTCATTCCCACAAGGCAAGAAAGGATGAGAGTGAGAGAGAGACTGAAAGACAAGGTGTCAAAATCCCACAAAATTTGCTATCACAAGAACAGGAGATAACTGAACAGTCTGAAACCTGACACCCTAATGTGTCAGCTTCTATAGAATGTGTTACAGACTCTGCTTGCAGAAAGCTGTGTATCCTATTATTTTAAAACACTGCAACAGTAGCAGCAAGGCTAATTCATCCCATTTACATAAGGCACCACAAGAGAGCAATGGTGCTGGGAAAGTGATTATATTAGTCTAGAGTATTCAGAAAACAACCGGTTGTTGGCACAGTGGCCATGCTGTGTGTAACACCATACAGATTCCCTGGCAAGGACAGACATAAGAGATCCCTTCTTTAGGAACTCAACCTTGGGCAGCATGTAGTTGCAGCAGGTGGAGTCAAGGTAGTCAAGATCTGCAAATAAAACAGTGTGTTTTCCTCTATTTTTGCAAAATAATCTAAGGTCCTTGGATAAGGCTGCTGTACTTGCATAAGCTGAGCATTAGTGTGAGAATATTCTTCAACGCAGTATTGAAGTTTGACCCTGGCTGTCTCCTTTGTACTGTGCCAACAGTGCCAAGAGAATGAAGAGCTATTTTAACAGGACAGCTGGAGATTTCTTTGATGTAGACAGTGCTGTGCCACCCACAGTCATTGGGAACATTGCAGGGTGGGCCCAAAAGAAAGGCTTTGGATAGGTGCAGAGTGAACTGCGCTGGTATATCGCAGCAGGCTCGGAAGGACCTCTCCCATGCAGCATATTTTAAAAGATCCCTTAACTTCCCTATGTGTTTTAGGGATCACCTTCATTTGAAGCAAGGATCTCAAGGAAAGTCAGCATGAAGCCCACTTTTTTCCTTCTTTGACCATGCACTTAATGATCTGTTCACATGAGCTTTCTATGCAGGTACCGTACAAGATAATTAATGGACAATACTAATTCTATTGTTAGAAAATCTAGAGCACCCCAGATGTTTGAAGTGGTCGTACACATCATTTGATAACTTGTTCAGATGAAGTAATATTTTTTTCTTATTTTACAAAGGTAAAACAGAACAAATCCTTCACGATCATTGTTTAACACGATGTACGACTGTACCTTAGCCACAGGAAACATTGGAAACAGCTAGTGGTAAAAATCTCCTCCTCTAAGCTTTTTTATTTCTGCTAAACTTTAAGACAGGAGCCCTGCTCTTTCTTTTTCAACAGATGAGTCCCATAAGACTATGGGGTAAAGCAGTTCAACCAGAATGACGTAATATGCAGGATGTTTGCAGGCATAGGTTCAATATGACTACATTGTTCCTTATTTATAAACATGTCACTTTTTACTGGCAAAGCTTCACACATTTTTTCATGATGAGAGCTGCTCTTTCCTTGGCAAAGCAACACAGATTCATTACAGCAGGAGGAACCAACATCACAAGATTTCAATGAATAGAACCATCTTTGCATGACTCAAAGCTCTTACTCAGAGATAGGGCAGATTGAAGAGATAAAGCAAGGAAAAACTTTCCTGAAATACAGGAAACTAACTGCAAAAGACATGGATTTAGGAGGAAATGGGAAATGTATATTTTCTGTGGTGTATCGTCTTATTTTGGAGAGAGTCAGAATTCTCTTGTGGGTTTGTCTCTGATCCTTTCAAATTATTTTGATGTATACTTGTATGCTTAAAATTATTTCTCCTCCCTTTTATTGTGCTGTCATGTTAATGGATTCATGTGTCACTTTCTATTTTCATTACAATTTCTGTCAGGAACATGAAAAACCCAAATGTCTTAGTAATTTGTAAACTACCACAATGTACTCTATTTGGCCTGACCTTGTCATTATTGTATAACTTAATTGGCCAACTATTCCACTTCTTTCCCTTTTCATAGCCTTATTATAGTGGAAAATGAGGAGAGACTTGTCATTGACCAGTCAATCAAAAATACACATCATTTAGAGATGAAAATAACAACCTCTCAATTAATTTCATAGAATTAACACTCATTATGATAAAAGTCTCCCGAGATAAAGATTGAGATCAGGACTAATAAGCAGACATTTAGCCATTCCTCTGACAAAGCCTGTAATAAAATTAGGAAATAGAACAGTTTAATTCAATCACAAAATTGCAGTTCCAAAGTTTCCCCCTCAGACTAGAAGACATTTAAAAGACCTCCATTTTTCTCTGTACACAGAGTCAGAGTACATCTCATTTTGCCAGTTCTGTTGGCTGAAGTGAAGATCTGGCTGTAATTTCAAAAAATGTCTTTCCCAAGATACTTGAAGACATTTTCACATTTTGGGCTACCTCTCTGATGGGAAGCATAATCATTTCACTATTACATTGTTATTTCTTGCAATGGTTTTAGTTTTCCTCTCAGTTTCTATCTTCGGCTGGAGTAATTTTAAACTTGCCAAGGAAAGGACAGTCTTTTCTTTTTTTTAACCAGTGCCCATAGGGTTTGCAACAAGATACTCCATGCTCTATCACAACAGTAAAAATAATATAAAAGAAATAAAATAAGTAATAGACATGACAGAAACCTGTGCTCCAGAACTGGCCATAAATCAGTGAGATCTGAGGAGGAGGGAGCCACTGGGGAATGGTGCTTTACTATTACTATGGGAAAATAGACACTAGTCATTTAGTACCTGATTTAAGGTAACACAGGCTTCAAAATGAAAAATTGTTCAAGACAGAAGCTTTTTATTTCTGTGAAAAGGAGCACTGTTATCACAGAATCAGTGGTTATCACGAAAAACTATAGTCAGATATAATGACGAATAATTGTTGGTCCAGTATCCTGGACGAATGTTTAAGATGAAATATTCTGGCCCATCGTATAAAGATTACATCTCTAATTTAAAACTAATGGTTAAAATTGATTAAACTTTACTATCACTCAGTTGACTTTTTCCTTAGTAATTTTAATCGAGACAGCTTTCTCTCCTGCCTTGTAAAAAAACTCCATCCAGAGATCCTTCCCAAGATATTCACCGACACTTCACCTACCTTTCGCTGCTCTTCACGGGCTACCTCTGCAGAAAGCCACGAGCAAGAACGAGAAAATGGGTGCAGTTTGGAAAGAAGTCAGCTGACCGTGCTGATTGCCTGATGGACACCAGATTAAAGGAGCCAGGATAGGGAAACAGTGATCAGGTAGAAATTACCTTTTTTTCCCCTTCTTTTTTATTTCAGGTCAAAGAGCACAGATTTGAAATGAGAGCGTGGCCTTTGGAAAATAAGCACCTAAGCCTTTCTGTCATACACTACAGTAGTTCAAAATTATTAGGTTGCACATTATTCTCTTTCTCACTCGAACAAATCAATTTACTGCTTGACAAATAAGCACATAATGCAAAATGCCAACTTACAGATTGGTATCATTAAAGAGAAAGCATGGTTTTACTGGTGAGGGACCATATTTTGCCTACATTGCAGATCTCAGGGCAGAAAGCTTTGTTTGTATAGGATATGTGACCCGTTACATCTGGTACTCTACAAAGAAACTACAGATGTGGCCAAATAGGACTGAAATGAAAGTGTAAGTATTGGGATTGTCATACCCACACCACAAACAAAACTGTCTGATTCTTCATAGGCGTGTCAGAACTGGGAATTGATTTGTTATAATAGATGCATAACAGAAAAATTGAAAAACATTTTGCATGGAAAGTGTTTTTAATGTATTGAAATGCAAAAGTCTCCAGTGCTCTGCATCTAGAAGTTTTAAATAACTAGCCAATTTTCATTATAGTGCTGAGGACACATACAAAAATTAAAACCTCATTGATTAAACTTATTAAGGTTGCATTCTAGAAATCTAATAATAATTTAATAGGAAGATAGGGAAAATTTGCCTTTAATATAGAGGTTCTATAGCTGTTTTGAAGATTGTAACCAAAGTCTGGGAGGAGGACGATTAAGTTAAGCTGTGTCTTGAGTGTTGTCTCTTCTGTTGTATTGGTATAGTATGGTTCTAATATAGAAAATGCGGTCTACATTTAAATTATTCATGCCCTTTTTCATTAGAAAACCAAAAAGTCAATTTAAAAACTTGGTAAAATTTTTATGAAAGCCAGAGCCCTACAATAACTTTGACTCTGCGTTCTAAGGTAACAACCTTTTCCTCATCGTTCTTTTTCTCAATAAAAGCAAATTTTAAAATTTACATCTTTCAGGAGTGATGAGGCCCTGTAAACAGACATAAGTATGCATAGCACTGTTCCAGGTTAGATGTCTGTCACTCAAATCACTGTCATGCCGCAAGCTACCCTGATACAATCAGAAGGGAAAATGGAGTTAGTTAGATGGGTTTACAGGATGATGTCTGCATGAGTGACAGATGTTTGTGCTCTAGCAACATTATGTTTTATTATAGAACAATTGCTTCTAATAGCTTTTATGTTTATGTTCAATGTGTTGCAAATTCACATCCGCACCTTAAAAAAAAAAAAGAAAAGAACAGAGAAATATTACAAATTGGTTCCTCCCCTCCCCCAAATAAGAGCAATTTTTTTCAATAGAAAGTAATTTGGGCAGCTGGTGAACTGTGGAGCTCACCAATCTACGAGTTCTGAAACACACACAAACTGTGTCTTCATGGTTCAAGGAAGAACCGACATTACGCCCGAAAGGATTATCAATCACTGACTGCACAATATCATCTGTTGTAAATTGGGAGCCTGATTAATAACAGTGATTCAAGCATGTTCCTTGAAAATTGTGATCTTTATTGACTAACTGGACTGGTGACTTTCTCTTTTCATGTTGTTTGCACTCAATTTGTGCTGCTTTCAGTTACTGATACTGTATATTACTATTTCTGTTATGATTGTTTTCCACATTATATAAAGTCAATAGTGAAGTGTCAGGTGAAGCAGGTAAATTTTTCATCAATTGTGTATAAGACTTGTTGCCCTACTTTTGATTTTCTTTCTCATTCATCGGTGGTTCTACTGCACCTCTGTTTTCTTCTCTTGTCATTGGTGGGAATATCTAGAAAACAACTTTCAACCCCAGTGGTTAAAACAGCCTTTGAAGTTGTTTACCTTTTTAGAATTCTGTATTTTTCCCAAAGTATTGAATCAATATTTTTGGAGGAGTTTTGTTTTTTTAAAAAAGAATAGTTTCAGAAAGCTTGATTTCTGTATTAGCATACACATATCCATTATTTTTAATCTGATTCCAATTGCGTTGAACTTTGTATGTTTTTCAAGTGATAAAGTCAACCTATGGCTGAAGAAAGGGACTTTGGATTTCTATCCCTCAATCACCCATTACATTTTAGGAGCTCTGTGAAAAAGAATAGGTCTAACTTAATCTGCTTGGGGGTTTTGTTGTTTTTAACTTGCTAAATTCTGTTTTTAACGCTTTCATCTTAATCCTATTTCCTTAGTCTAGTCTAGGGAGTGTACCAAATTTCTCTCTTGACTGGCACAGATGAACTAGAGCTTGTGTCCACAGGATTCCCAACAACTGTCTTTCACAAAACTGGCAGAGCTGACCCTTTGCTCCTGAGGTAATGTATTCAAACCTGCATACGAACCGAGTTACTCCTCACAGACTGGAATAAACTGAAGAATAAACCATTTCCTGCAATGTATTCAGTATTGTGAGCCTGAAAAATAAAATTACTATTAATAGACGTGGAAACTATTTAATCTGTGAAGAAGTCACACACTTTGCAGAACCTCCTGTAATTATGAAAAGTGCAAACCTATTTGTTAGATAGTGAGAAACAATAAATCCATCCTGTAGGTACTTTGCTCTCTAGATCAGCTTCACACCAGTCCAGCTGTGTAAACTTCATTTTTTTTATATGCTTCCTTTCTCCAAAAGAGGATATCAGTTGAGACTGTTATCTGACACTATTTTCACCACCACATTTTTTAAATTAGTAAACATAACATGATATCAGCAAAACCTTGCAGTGCAAAAAAAAAAAAAAAAAAACCCAAATCAACCACCCAAATAAACCCCACCAAACCTCATCTATTTTAGCATCATAAAAATTAAATTAATATTGACAAATTCAGGATGTTTTGGAAACCAGTCATGAATGACAATCAGCACCAGTCCCTTGAAAATCCTTAAAAATCACGACCTTGAGGCAAGGTGTGTACCCCAAAAGAAATAAAACAGACAGTAAGCAGAAGCCAAAGGCCCATGTCATTTTTTGCTGGAAGGTTAATGATGACTGTCCATGAATGGCTTTTATGAACATAAAATTGGTTTAGCATAGATCATCTTGGTTATGTTCAATTGCTAGATATTTTATTACTTGTAAGAACGGAAAGTCTCAAACTTCATTACAATTATTTGCAAATGAGATTTGCCTTTTTTCAGTCAGGCAAGTTATTTTACTGCTTAGGGGGGTCTGAAAATGGAGACAACGTCCTCACAGTTGAGAGTGCAATGCAATAAACCAAATTTTGCAAGCATTGTAACTTTCTGCATGGCCTGTGGTGCTGGAAGGTGGGGGGAGCTGGGGTCTGTCCATGGCATCAACATCACAAAGCTGATCTACTCCCCCTGTTTGGCTGGATAGCCCCCAGCACATATGTCCTGAGGCTCCATCCTGGCATCCTATTTCTGCCCTCCTCCAGCCTTGACAGGACACATCCCAATAGTTCCAAGGCTAGTGTTACAATGGATTTACTTTGGTCATATATTCTTTTCTTTATTGAAACAGAAAACAAATACCTAAATCCGTATGATGTCTCTATTGCTGTCCTCCTCTAAGCCAATCACAGCAAACTCATTACACTGAAGTTTTAGAAACATGTTTCTAGACTAAAATGCCTGTCAGTTTTCAGATGATGTTTTATAGCTTAGTGTTAAACCTCTCCTAGAGCCATGGTTAGAAGACAAATGTTGACACTCTGCTAATTACAGCGGAAACAATTTCACAAGACCACCACTACAAAGGCACACATGGTGCAAGATTGCATAATAAAATCCTGTAATTATTTAAGAAATACTTTTAAGGGACCTCTGCACACCTGGGACTCAAGCTCCTCTGTGAAGCACTGAAATAATGTGGAGAAAGAGTAAAAAGTGCTGAGTGCCTCATTGATCTGTGGGAATCTACTGGGAGGACACAGAGGAGCCCCAGAGATGTCTGGAAACTCCGACGACTCTTTTAGAAGGTCCAACACAGAAGTTTGTTCTTTCAAAAATTCAGATCCATTCCCAGGAGGCTAAAGGAAAGAATATGTTTCCTTGGAAAAACGCTTTCTTCAGCAGCAGGAAATGGTTTGCACTGGAAAAACAGCAAAGTGAAATGCAGATCAAGAAACTTTATGAGGAGGAATATTTGTCAGGCTGAAATTGTTAAAAATGCATTCTCAAGAGTGGTACTTAAAAGAAGAGGAGGTGAGGCCTAGAAGCAGAAATGTTAAGAAACCTCAATAAGGGAGTAAGGACATTTCTAGGAAAATATAATTTGCTGGAAACTATTCCCAGACGTGCGGTATTTTGAGCAAAGAGCTAAACTCCATGGTGAACCCTGTAGCATCAGTGATTTAGGATATGATTCAGTGGCCCATTGAAGTCGGCAGGAGATTTCTGCTGCATTCAATAGGCGCTGCTTTGCACCCTCATGGAATGGAAAATTCAGAGTGTAATTTGTAGCCTAAGGTATGCAGTCAGGGGAGGAAAAGCACTGCATGCGACAAATCAACCCGCAACCGGGCCAGCTGCTGCAGAAGAAAGAAAAGATACAGCCAGGGTGACAGCAGGCGAAATATCCGGCATCTACGGACAGACAAACAGGTGGGCAACATCCAGGCAGAGTTACTGCCAATGGCTGCCCAAGGAGCACCAGCCAACATCCCAGACCTTCAGAAGCAGAGCAGCAGAGGCACGGATAAATGAACAAACTGATGCACTTCAACGCAAGCAGCCAACACTAGCTAGCGTGACAAATCAAGGGAGTCAGCGTCTATTCTGGCAAGATAAAGGTTGAGGATGACTGGACCTGTCCTGCTCCAGGTGGCATCCTGGGTAGTATGCTCAAGGCCAGGGTATTTTACGTCCATAGCACAGTGACTTAAAGCCATCTCTTCTACCCCTCTCTGAAATATTAGTGGTTAGGCTGGCCCTGGCCGCAGAAGTTCCCGGTCCTCTATCGCCACTTGCGTGCTCACTTTTAACTCAAGGCAGCTGCTTGCATCTGCTGCTCAGGGGAAAACGCAGCGTCCCTGTCACGACCTGGGGGAGGATGTCTGGAGGCTGCAGGATGGCTCGACTGGACATGCCACGGCAGGAGCTCGGCACAGCTCTCCCGCTCTCTAGTTTACTCAGGGACGTCTCTCCCTCCCCGTGGCTCCTTCGGGAAGTTCTGACCTCCCTGCTGGGCTCTCATCTCCTACCAGTCCCACACCACCACTGACAGACAGCACCAGAACTTGCCTTAGAGAGGAATATAAAGCTGTATTTGTCGCAGAGAAAGAAATTCACTGCTGTATAGACAATACCAGCAACGTCGTTAAAAAATACCAACGGGGACATTTACATCTATCCACAGGCCTAGCTCACGGCGACAGATTTAAATGGGACTGAAGTGACACCCCACCTGAACGTTCAGGGCTTTACTGGAGCACACATGGGCAGCTTTCATTTCCATTGCTATTTCTGCCATGTGGGGAGCTATCATTACCCATATTTCTGTGCAGGTCTAATTTATTTAGGATATGCAGTAGGAAATATTCATCTTGGCAATTCTAATATGCAGTCCCCTACAGTCCATGCGATTCATTTTTTTTTCCTAACTGGCTGGTGTTGCCCTCCTGCTGTATTAGCCTGATACTGCCCTCCTGCTGCTCTGTCCACCTGCTTCAAATTTATTTCCAAAATGCATCACTGCTGTAGGATCTTCTCCCTGAAGGGAAACAAGTTAATAGGTTTACTCTTCTTGATGTACTCCGAGATTCCTTCTGCTCTAAGATTTGACTACTGACCAGGCATTTTTTTCATTTTATATTTCTAAGCTGAAGATAAAAATCCCCTAGCCAAACAAAGATACCTGAATGAAAGATACTTTAACCCGAACCCTGAAATGGGCACATACGAACATGAGTCACACGCCACTACAAGTTAAGTTGTAGTGCTTGTTTCTTTTCAAAACAAGAAGCAATGGAAAAATATACCATGTAATTTTTTGAAGTAGATCCCAAAGTAGACTAACATCCAGAACACATAAAATGAATTCCCCTTCTCCCCTTCTGGAGAAGGCCTATAAATTTAAGAGAATGATAACCTCCCTATAAAATATTTAAACCATCCCATAGAATGTAAGAGAGAATAATATCCTTGTTATAGAATTCCATTGAATGGTTTAAGCAATTTGTAGGCAGGAATGATATCTTTATTAAACCTTGCACAGGAATTTCTATACAGTCTTATTGGTTTCAGCCTTGTTAAATTGTATGCCTCTCTTCAATATGAGACTCTAACAGCTCCAACTGTGCAGATATCCTTTCACAGACTACAGAAATAAATTTGTTGCTACCTTCTCTTTCTTCTTCCAACCTAAATTATTATATAGCATTTTGCAAACTCTTATGGATTTACTGAGAAAACAATTCCTCACTGTGTCAAAATGACCATTTTTCCTTGTAACATATGTCTGTGCATACACAGATGATGGAGGGAAAGTTTCTTATTTTCAAATGTAATTGAATAAGCTTTTACTGGAAAATTAAGGATTTCTGGAGAGAATTCGGCAGAACAGATGTATGCTTTCCCCAAATGAAAAACATTCATCTGTTTCCTAGAAATCTAAACAACAACAGCAAAGCAGTCACACAAACAAGTTGTGGGGTTTTTTTCTTTTTTCCTACAGATGGTTCTTATTTTTATACAAATGGGGAAAAAAAAGCCACAGTGGAAGTTTCTAAATGAAGCAATGAAGTGCATTCCTATCAATGAAATTTAAATGGTCTCCAGGCTGAAATTTTGTTTTATACAAATCTGCCCAATTGTACCTGAAAACCATACAAAAGCCTTCCTTATTAAAAAGCTGCCTTTCAGCCTCCCTGCTTCCATTTAGTCACAGTCTGATCTCCCTATCAATTCATTTTTTTGATTTCTGTTACCTGTAGATCATTTTGCCTTGCTTCTATAATATGGATTTAGAGTTTGCGGTCAGGAACTGATATGATCCAGAGCAAACCCTTTTGATTAGATATTCCTGTTCCATGCTCAGAGCTGACAGGAAGGATATGCTCTTTAATGTCATGAACAGCATTTCCCCCTACCCCGGTAATCATGCTTTGCAGCCACTAAGAGAGTGAATTGATAGATAGAAGAGAGTTGCCCAGAGTATCAAAAATCACCCATCCAGAATGGCAAAATATCTTAATGTAATTAAGTACTAGGATTAATTTCTAAATCTTTATATTTTTCACTTGTCCATTTGAGAGATGGATCTCTAATTAAATTTCAGTTTGGTCACTGTAATGAAAACAATATCATCTAGAAGTCCAGCCATAGTCAGCCTGTGTGGATAGCAGTGATAAGGCTGGGTAATTGCAGGATTAATAACTGGTCTTTTATTGTGTCTGAAAGCAATGTAACAGCATATAGACTTTCTGAGTAACTTGAAAACATGCCACATTGTACAATATTGCTACCCTGATCACTTTTTCCTTTTCCTTTTTTTTTTTTTCAAGCACAGGAACAATTGGACTACAAAGGTATGATTGTTCCTAGGTCATATTCTCCTCTAGGGTTTCCAAAAAGCAAGCAACGCGGCTCAGGCAGCTCCAGTAGCTCTGTGACAAAGTAGAACAAGTTTCAATAACCGTTGTTATTCCTCTTCATTTACAGTGCAGGCCACAGGGTAACTGTTTAATGTGGTAGCCAGTTCCCTGAACCTCTTGTACATTTGCTGAAACATGAAGCATTTTCCTAATACTTTGAGTTTATTGAATAAGTGCAGGATTTCAAAGTTTAAAAAAAAATAAAAATCTAGGGACCAATGCTCTACTGAATAATCTAGCTCTGGAGACAGAGCGTCTGCACAGTAGCATTCTTCCTTTGTGGCTGGGACACTTCACCCTCAATTAGGGAAAGGTACCTTTTAATAGAGCTGTTCCCCTTTGTGGCTAGATAGTGATGCTGAGAAAGCAGTAGGAACTAGGAACCAGGCAACCAGCAGGCTCAGCTAAGCTGCTATGGATCTTAATTAACGTGCAGAGCAGGGTGTAGGCTTGGACAGTTTATCCATGCCATCTGGATATGGTAAGGATGCAAGTGAAACTTGAACCTAATCTAATAGGTATGTAAGTTGTATGAAAGGAGCTGGTAAAAATCCCTATGTAAAACAATCTTGCATTAAACAGAAGAGGTTGCCAAAGTTGCTCAGGCTGCTGTGGAATCCCCTTGCACCTCCGTGGGACCCGTGGGGAATTCAGCACTGACTGCAGAACATCCCACCTCTGTCTGCAGCCCTGCTCCCTACCCCACCTCCTCCTGGGCGCTGTTCCCACTAAAGATTTGTTTTCACACCTTCTTCTGCATAAAATATTACTTTTATCCCCACCTTCCTCATCAAATCAGGGCTCTTCCTCTCCTGCAAGAGCATTTCTGTGGCTATGCCACATACATTGCCAAACCCAAAGAATTATTTTCATAATATATGCTCAAATACAAGGGCCCAAACACAGTTCTGTCTGTCCCGTCCATTGTAGTTCTGCATGGATTATGTCAGTATTTGGCGTAATCACCTTGATGAAAAAAATATTTTTACCGAAGTAGTATTATTTTGGTAGAACAGAGCCATTTGCATCAACGTAGCAAATTTATTAATCCACAGGAAGAATTCTGAAAAAGTGTATTCTGCAAAACTATAAACGCACTTAGAATCATGGTTTGGCTTTCTTTTGGATCATGTTCACCCTTCCACATCATCTTGATTTTCCTTTTCGCTGTGCAACCATTCCTTGCATTAAGAGACTTTATAAATCCTTCTCACAGACCTTTAGGGTCAGTCTGAGAGAAAGTAACACCACTGCTTTTCATTTAACCTTCAAGCCATATTTTCACTTTTACGTGCTTTCAAGAGCACTTTAGTGTACATATTTCCAACATGAACATATACCCAACTCTGGCCAGATCCAGAAATTATGCCTCCCATTCAGTATCTTGAGTTCAACTGTCTATAAAGACTTAGATCTCTTTAGGACATTACTTCTGTGACATTTTTGATTGGCAGCTGAATATTTCAAAATATTGGCCAAGATGAAAGCTACTGAGCCTTTGTATAGTATACCACTTTAGATATGGAGAATGGAGAAGCGTAGCCATTTCTTCCATATGCATTAGCCCTGTACACTTACTGTAGATTAAATTTAGTTCAAACAGACTGATACCTTTGTAGGCGATGTGTGTTAAATCCTGAACAGATTTAACTTTAGCATTCAGAGACACAAACTGAGTACTAGTATTATGCTTCTTCAATTTGGCTTTTTGTATGTGGTTAGTAAAAGCGAAGCTCTTAAATATAAAACTCTGAAAGACGTGCCATGAGGCATGGTTTGTGGCAATGTTTAAAATAATTTTTCCATTTTACAAATTTTGTATTTTCATGAAAAAAGATCAAAACCACAACTGAATTTTATCAAATAGTTCCCTCATTCAAAACAGAAAAATCATAAACGCCATCTTGTTTGGTTTTGACAGTTAAGACACTACTGTCTTCTGAATGAAAACAGAGAGATGCTGGAAGACTGTCAAAGTGACATCCAGTAATTTAGGAGTGAAGCGTTTTAATTGTAGAGTACACGATGGGTCGGCAAGTGAGAGAGACAGAATTGCATACGTGTGCTTGTGTGTCCATGCATGCCCGTACATACAACTGATAGAGGGAGAGGAGTCCTTTCTGTTCTCAACACAAGATCCAAATGCTTTAGTGAGAGATACCACTTGGAACATGCTGCTTATCCTGAAACCTCCTGAAAAAAAGATAGCGATATTTCTCTGCTAGAGTTTGTATATCCCCATCACTCAGAACAGCACAGCTAGGATTGCTTGTCATCATGCCATGAAAATAACAGCAAAGGACTCTTCTGCTGGAGCATGGAAATGGTTATTTTGTGAGAACACTGAAAGTTTGACTAATTTCTACTGATAATCTCTGTCCTGACATCATACACTGTTGTTCCACCCCACACCCATCTGCAGTGAAATAAGGTTACGGAAAAGAATCAGAAGAGACATGTGAGCACCAAGGTCTGAAACCGTTGCCTAGTTATGAAAGATTTTGCTATGCTTATTAATCTTTAAACCCTTAAGCAACCTTTTTATTTTTCCCCTTTAAATACTCTGAAGTCAGGCAAGCTGCACAGCAGCTAGGTTGTGTGCTGGCAGAAAATAGGCATCTAAAATTCTTTTGTAATCCAAACTCAAACATACACACTGCCGCACACTGCATTTTTGTGGTTTTATTTTTTTTTTTTAAGCTGAAGCTCACAAATACCATAGATGATGTCCATGGATTAGAAAAAGTACTGCAGCATCTCAGCTTCTCTAGGCAGGGAGAGAAGCATCTTTTCTCCACTCCTGTAGGAGTGACATGATAGCTTGCTTCTGTTTCCTACCTTAGTGGTCCAGCTGTGAGATCCGTAAAGCAACCATTGAATGTCTCGCCTCTTTTTCTTTAGGAGTGTCACAATGTGCAGCTTGCTTTGTGTTGCCCATATGCCAGCAATCTTTTTAAAAGCCACTCTTGCTCTGCTGCTAATCATCTGTGCAACAGACAGTAAGTTGATTTCAGGAGAACTGCTCTGATTTTCACTGCTTTCAGTGAGAGCAGAAGTAGGTTCTCCCTTCCCCTGTAAAAAGTACTTGGCAGAAACAACAGACAAGTTTTTAAATGCCTATCAACAGTTCTTGGAACTAATACTAGTGCTGATCAAATTCTCCCAACTAAAAACTGACAGTGTGAAACAGCCTAACATTTCGCTGCAAAGTGATTTGGTAAAAAGGATAGAAGATGAGGAAATGTTAAATGGTGAGTGCAATGTCGTCTCCAGCAAGTCTATCAGAATTGTGTCATTTGCTTTAGCTGGTGTAGGACTTATTCTTTGCCCTGTGTCCACCATCATGCACAATAAAGAATGCCTCAGGTTCTTATTTTCTTTCCACACCCACTATTCAGAGTGGGAGTTGCACATATGTCCTTGACAAGACTTGAAATTTAGAAGAGTTTCATTTGTTGCCAATAGTTTCTCAAGTTATTTCAGGGACACTAACTCATATTCCAGCTACCTAAGTAATCCTGGTCCATCTCACTGCAAGGAAGTCTGTCTCCAAAACAAGCAGATGAGCCGAATATCCTTGTTCATCCTGTTGGGCATACCATGGAATACTGTTCTCAGGATGAAATGTTCCTAAGTGTTCCTGTATCCTTGTCCCTCTCAGACATCAGGTACAGAAGAACCAAAAATACTTCTGGAGTCATGAAGTTTTGTGCCCAAAGAGGGAAGGAGTAGGATTTCAGGATGCATTGATACCCCCACAAGGAAAATGAGTTGCATACTTGGACTCATTCTGTCAGCCTCATTCCAAAGGAGGAGGACTCAATGAGCAGCAGTTAGTGGAGCTATGTAGGTGAACAAAGTAATAGGATTGAGACTTGAGTCAGATGGATCTATTCACATCCAGATGCCCCCATGGCACTGACTGTAGTGAAAATTCACTCCAGGCAAGGGCTAGGTATTCATATCTGAAAGACCTTTTTGACCGCAATAGCGTGCAGCTGGCAGGAAGCATAGACCAAAGAAATAAACACTGGGGGAAAGAAGAAAAGTTCAGTCATGAGTGTCCCAGGTACTCATAGGTCAGTATGAATTTCCAGGGCTGGACAGCAAGTGAGAGAGGAGGCTGTGACCACCCCAGGTGACAAAGGCATGCATGAGAAGGGGCAGGGTGGAGAGCATCGGTGCGTCGCTAGCTTCTTGCACCATTACGAGGGAGGTATGTGGGAAGGGGAAGCCCAGTGCCAGAAGGACAAGTACCGTCCTCTCTCCTGTAACTAGATCAGAGAGCCAGTTCAGAAGCCAAAGCTCTTCACACTGTACCCCTTCTTGGGGGTGCATGAGGCTACAGCCCAGCTCAAAGAAGTGAACACGTTGCAGAAGTAAGTTTTGAAATGTGGAGGGCTCAGAGAGAATTAATAATAAGTACACCTCCGAGGAAAAGCTTCACGTTTTTCCTCTGAGTTACATGCAGCTATTTGAAGTCAGTAGGAGTAGTCTGTTTATAGCTGTGAGCAGAAAGCAGCTGTGTGTGCCCAGGCATTATCAGGCCTTTATTCAAGAACACAATATCTGCTTGATAACGCATACACTCTTTTGTCATTAGTCGTCAGTGCACCTCCCAAAACAAGTTGTCCCTCTGTGGTTTTATAATCATGGGAATATTCTTGACGGTCCTATCAGACAGGTTTTATTCTGGCTCCAGACATCTCTGGAAAATAGCCTATTGAATCGCATCGGAAATCAGGGCAGAGTTGACTTCCTGGTGGACTCCAAACAATCCCAAGGCTCTCCTTGGAAAGCACAGCCTGTGCTCTGTTATTTGTGTAATGCCTCGCTGCCCTGCAGCCAGGGTAATCAGCTCCATCTCGGCAACTCCACCCCCACCAAAACGGGTAAGGAAAGAGAAATCTATTGTTCCAGGAGTTCATGCAAGGGCTTTTTTTTTTTTTTAAATTTAGCCACTACTTTTAAGACGTAGTAGTGACCTGGTTGCTGAAATGCCTCCTTATTTCCCTATTTACCTCCTGTTAGCTAGAACACCCAATCATGGCAGTGTTTACCCAGCAAGCAAAAGTGGAAAAAATGTCTATATGGAACAGTTTTACAACTGTGAGGTGTCTCCTTGAGATTAAATACAAAACAAAAACAGAAAACACAAAGCAAAAACAAGAACCCTGACAAAATCTCCCCTTTTCCTATTACCATATGAAGAAAAAAAAATATTTCCGACTCTGAGGCAGTGCCAAATGGTCCAGCAGATTTCAGAGACTTTGAGACACTGACAGACTGCAACTCCTGCTGTTTACCAGAGGGATTTAAGAGGTTCTCTCTTAAAATAGCCATATTTTGTCTTCCTGAGGGTCAAAACTTGCCACTTTCACACTGCTTTCAGTAGACATTTTAACTGTGCCATACTCAGCCATGTCAAGGGACTCTGAAGAGGCTCTTGAGATTCTTCTGTCTGAGACTAAACGGGAAGGATTGGTTGTGCTCCTGCAAACATTCCCACCAGAAACACTAAAATGCAGGGGAAAGACACTTCACACAGGGTATTTCACTGCACAAAAAACCCCCTTCAGCTTATTCTAATGGCAATGTATCAAACTGGATTACATGAGTCATATTTACCTTATGTGATGTGACTTTATGACACATGACAGAGTACCTAAAAAATCATTACGCCTCAAGAGCTTACAACCCAAATGGAATTTAAAGGCATATTAGTCAGCCATGTCCACCCCCATTCCACTATTATCCACAACAGCGGGGGACTCGCTGCGATGAGTCAGAGTTTAGCGATTCTTTCCATGTGCACAGGAAACACCGATTAATTGGAACAGTGACAAAAAAAAAGTCTCTTTACCTGGTAAACAGAATTCAGCAGTGGGATTTTACTTAATGAATAGTATACAGTTAAGTACTTCGATTTGTGGAGGTGAGAGGTGTAGAAAGCTGATTAGGTAGCTCATATCCTATTGCTTTTTCATCTGCTGGAAGCTTGATATTTTTAGCAGTCTCCTCACACAGTAGTCACCACAACTGCCAAATTGTCTGTTATGCGGTAATGCAGAGAGAGACTTCCCCAAATTAAGAGAGAAGCAAGATAGGAATAGAGATCCTTGCTCCATCTGGTTTCCCCATAAATATTCGATTTCCTGACACTGGACACCTGCCACGTCCCAGTCCCTTGGCAGTTCCCTCTGTCCCACCCCAGCAAGCTCCTCACTCAGCCCCTCTCCCTGCATTAGGAGATCCTCACGGGTCTGGCGAATCTGGCAATAAATCAGCAAAGGCCCTGACTACTGTTGCATTAAGCATGCTCTGGGTCTTAGTACACAGTGCACTCGGGGGCATAGTTCCACTACAAAGCATACTGGATTTAAATTGTTTATCTATCTAAACCTTAATTTATGATCTCTATGAACTCCTCTAAAATGAAAGAACCTTTTATTCGTATCATCTTTGTTTAAGAAATAGGGGAAGATTGTCAAGGGCACAAAACGCTTCTGGCACTGACCATTCCTGCTGAAAGCCAACGGGACTTGGACACATAAGTCTTGTTTATGCCTTTGAAAAATCTCTTCCATAATCTCATCAAGACTAAAAAACTACAGAACAAACTCTGAATTCAAATACTATCACCAATGAAAAAAGGGTTTATAGGATATGTGGTGGCAGAAGGCTAGATTTGACTGTGGGAGCAGCCCCGGCAGATATTGACTGGCCTGCTTGACCTTGTAACGATGTTTAAAAAAAAAAAATCTAACTGTGGGCTTGCAAAAGAGAAAAGGGGATGAAAGAGACCTGAGGGAGGAGGGTTACCTCAGAGGACACTGGTGGGATTCAGAGAGAAATATCCATCATTAGGATTTACTTCGTGCTTTAAGGAAACAAAGCCACTTCATGTTGTCCCAGGTGGTGATGCAGGAAGATACAGGAGGCAGAGGCAGACCATTGCCTGAGGGCAGGAAAACAAGCAAGAGGCTCCTCGGTAAATTTCCTCTAACCTTTAAGGGTTAAAGAAGTATCAAAATATAAGACTTATTCAGGAAAACATCCAAAGGCAGCTGAGGAAGCGACAGGAAACGTGACTGTTTATGGGGAAGGGGACTGGTCAATTACTAAATAAAGCTAGAGCAGCTTCCTTGGAGTTTAATCCAAATGAAAGAAAAATAACATTTTAATCGAATAATTGATGGAATCACATTTACAAAAAAAAAACCAAAACCCCCCAAACACAAAACAACTTCATCCTTATTTTTCAGAACTGAAATTTTCATTCTTTCTACAAGAGAACAGTATGTGTGGGTGACTAATAACAATCCAGCCATCTGGACTTCTCTCAGACAAACTCATGTTAATTCAAATTACACAGGAAAAAAAGTTATATATATATATAGTCTGCCTCAGAGCATTTGTGAAAGTGTTATGGTCTGCAGAACTGTCATGCACTGTCAGCAAACAGCAAACTTTAGAGCACCTTTAATGTTACACCACAGTGCTGTTGTAGTTGACAATTAAAATACTTAATGTGCAAGTTGGCCTTTAAGTGTTATGCTAATCCAAATAATGGATTGCTTTTGCATGATGACCCCATAGCTGCATCTTAGTGCTCGCCAGACAAAGATTTTTTTTTTTTAATAGTGCCTGGTTGCGGCACTTGTAATCGTGTGTTTCTATGGTAGTAATGAGGAAGGACGTGACTTACTACCAAGCTTGTTGAGGACCTGAGCATATTGGTGATCTATGCAGAAATTATCTGAGTACGTGCAGCTCCCACAGTATCATATTCAACCTCATGGTCTTCCAAACCCAGAGGCAGCATGAGGGATTCAGTATTTTAGCATTTCTTCATTGCTCCTATAGGCACACAGTGTTTTCAAGCCCTCTTGCTATTAATATTTCTCAGCTGTTTAGAGAAGAAGCCCTCCCCTGTGCCTACCTTTGTGTAGATTTATGGGGCATAAGGAATCATAGGGCTGACCTGCTTGGCCAATTGTTCACAGGCAAGCGGGAATTCGTGGTTGCTCCCCCCCCCACTTACCTGTGCTCTGTGCTACACGTTCAGCAGCACAAACAAATTCAGTGTATTCAGCTTGCCAAGAAAGATTAGTACCTAAGAGTTGAAATCAAGCAGATTGTATTTCAAGCCATTGTCCCCTTCCCCCATTCTCCCTCTGCCTCCAGCTTTTTTTTTTTTTTAATTATTCCGGTCAGAAATGAAATGCAGTGGTTATATTATGCTAATATCAAACTCATTAACGTTAGGCAGAAAAAAATATGTGAGGTAGCCTTTGCTTTTGCATTTATGCACTACAGTTCATTGAAATGGGAATTCATCCCTTTACTCTGGAGTAGAATTAAACTCCTGGCATATTTAAAGAGCTGTATAAGGGATACTGGCTCAGAAAATGCTCCTAGAAAAGTACTATTCAATACTACTACCTTTATTACAATTTTAGTTCTGTGACCTTATGCAGAAAATGCCTCATTCAAGCTCAGAGAAGACCTAACCAGCTTTGCCATGTGTTCAAAGGCCGGGTAGGTGTGCTCCAGCTGACGCTGTCTAGCACTACAGACCTTAAACTTGTTAAGAAATATGTTATTACCATTCACTACAACCGCACTAGAGGTACAGAAGCATAGATTTGTTCCCTGTTTCCAGTTCCCTTCCCATGACAAATCCTATCGTTTCCCTTGTCTGCATGCAGTTTTGTTTGAAAAGAAGGCTCATCCCATTCTAAATCAGAGCAAAGGAGATTTTCCTTTAGACAGAAACAATAACCTTCTAAAGGTACTTTTTCCATGCAAGTTTCTGTTTCACGAGTTTAGGACTAATTTTTGCAGACTAAAACAACTAGGCAGGAAGTGGCTCCCAGTTCCAGCATTTAATTACAGGGATAAATACTTCCATAAATTGTTAATTCTTTTCTGGGAACAATTTTTGACCCCATGGACAACAATACCATAATTCCAGTTATTTCATTATATCAGTCTATATTATCGCCACATATTATTTCCTTCCACAGTGTTTATATAAAATTTATAATGTGATGAAAAGATCTTCCCCCTAATTTTTGTATGCAAATGTAAAATATTGTCCATTTCCTCACAGTATTTGTTCTGTTTAATTGCATTTTAAATGAATATAAAGTAACTACCCCAAAGACATTAGCATGCTTCTGCCAGAGCTCTGCGGATTCTGCTGGTGTGTGTTGAGAAGTTGCTGCGTCTCAGATATAATCTGATCTTCACAGAGAGCTTGTCCTGAAGGTGGTAGCAGAGCAGTCCTAGAGGAGGGCTTTGGGGGCTTCCCCCCCTCTTTTCTGATCCGTTTCCAGTGTTAGAAAATTTAAAGCCCAGCAATGGCTTGGAGAAAAAGAGGCTTTTTCTACAATCACTGGTTCCTCCTTCAGCCAAAACAACTTCAAAACATACTGAAGACAGAGTTAGACAGGGCTGGTTGGCTAAAGTGGCTGTAGGCTCCGAGAGACAGTAATAAAGAGAGCACTGGCAGCCATTCAGCTGAAATAAATCTCAGAAAGAAATAGAATAGAAGAGAATAAAAGTCCGAATTGATTTTCAGAGGTGGCGTCTGCAGCAGTGCTACGAGCCCTCGTCTTTCAGAAACCACCCGTATTTATCCCCCCCGGATTTGGCCAGGCTGTCCTTGGGTGAGCAGAGGGCATCAGCCATTCCTGAAGTCTGGTTGCAACAAGGGCAGCGTATCCCACAGCCTCTTCCCTTTAACGACTGTTATGAAAATCCTTACATTTGCCATTTACAAGAGCTTTACATTGTGACATAACTGCAGGGAAATAAGTCAATATTGCTCCTTGTTGAGGTTTTACAGAATCCTGAATAAATTCCTAGTTCATACACAAACATAGAGGGATTGTAGGCCTCAGAGGAGTATGACAGTTAAAAAAAAAATCACCTTGCCATGAGCAGATGGTCTTTTGAGGTTGAAGGTAAATTTCTTGGCTATATAACCCCTCCTGAATCTTTCAAAAACGTAAGTTGTCTGTAATTTTGTAGAAGGCTAAACAACTGGAGGGTTCTAATAATTGATGGTAAGAAGAAAGCTCCATACTTTTGAAGTTAGTTTTCTATGTGAAATGTATCTAGTGCTATTTAAATAAAAGATAAATCTCCTTTAGTGAAAGAGAAGAATAAGAAAAGTATTGAGGAGAATTAGAAAAGTATCAAGGAGATTTTCCAGTGGCTTCTTAGCCTGAAAGGGACATTTCTAGTTCTAGTCAAGAAATTAATTTGATCTATAGAGGCTTTAAAACTAATTTTAATTCTTCAGAACTTGCAATATATTCAGTTATTTAAAATATTAATAAGTGCTCACTTTTAACAACATTTGAGATGGCTATCAGCTCCTCTTCTTCAGACTTCCTGGCTTTTTTTTAAGTAATAAAAAGGGTTTCAGGCTGGATGTAGCAGTGAGGTTAGCGGTAGAGGGATAAGAAGGGTATTCTATAATACACACTTTCTAGGGTATAGAGTCTGGGTGGCCTAAAGAAAAAGCATACCACAATCTTATCTCCTCTAGAGTAATATCCCTCTAAAGTTTGATTCAGTCAATCACAGTTAAAATGGCTAGAAATGTCAAGTATCATCATTTATGCTAAAATATCCCCCCAACACACAACACTGAGCAAAACCCAACCAATCAAAACCCCCAAATCACTTAATACTGACTCAACTATCTAAAAGCAATGCCAATATTTGTCCATTGTATTATCTGGCAAGAACTGGATCTTGACTCACTCTGCTCAAAGACAAATAATAATAAAAAAAAAAATCTGAATTTCTGCTTCATGGGAAATTTCTGACTTTTCTCCCTGAATCAGGATGAAAAGCTGCTTTCTTAAAGCATATTTCTGTTTAGAATGGAAAACAGAAATTCAGAAGTAATGTTTTTGTTTGTCTTTTTCTTTAAAACAAAATGTGATATTTTCCAGCATTAAATTGTTATGATTCGATTAAGCTAAGCAAAATAGGGTCGTTTCAGTGCAAATCTGTGTCACTGAAGTGCTATGCACATCATTAGCAAACTACTGCTTTATTATTCCATTTTCCTTTCTCAGGATGATGCACCAAAAAAAAACAATATACAAAAATTGTAACATTGAAGTGTTGCACTTTAACTTACGCAAGACACTGTGGTGACTCAAACTGACAGCTATCTGTGTCAAACTGATCAAAAGCAAAGTTGTTTTATTTTCCTGACTTTTGACAAATTGGAATTATTAGTTTGAATCAATGCATCAATTTTTCTAATGGTAAATTAAGAATTTGGCAGAATCCCAGTTTTCTCAGAGAAACACAGTTTCCCTGAATTACAGAGGAAAACAATTTCAGTTAAAAATCCCTGACCACTTCTTAGCATTCACTGCGCTTCAGTCCTAATCCTCCTCTCTGCTTTTAATTGTGTTTGCCATGGCACGCTAGCACAAAAATTGGGTCTTTCTGCCCCTGTTTCTGCGTGATACAGAGGTAAAACTGTTGAAATGGTACCTCTGCTAGTTTCACTTTTACATACTAGCAATACTCCAGATGTTTCTTCTCCTGGGATCACTCCTAGATTTCTTTAGACATTTAATGACATTTTTGTGCCTCTTTCCTAGAGGTTTTTCAGTCTTGCACTGTACAGAGACTGAGCCAGCTCTTACACCTGTGCACAAGCCTCAGAGTAAGCCCTGGTGTGCGACACAGGCTGCTTAGAATATACTCACTTTGACAGCAGATTAGTTTTCAAGAGGGATTGGAGCTGGGCAGCAGCATCACAGGAGGTTTAGGCAATCATGTGATAAATCAAGTGTACCTATTTCAACAACCAAATCCGTCACATCGCTCTGATGATTTTTTTTTCCTTATTGTGTTGTTACAGACATCAATATCACACCCTCAACAGAGCTCAGTTAACATGTAAAGGGAAGCATCAGATTGCTCCTGTTAAATGGACACATTTTCATCAGTCTGTTTTCATAATGAAAGGCCCTCTCCTCTGCACAGAGGCTAATTTTAAATACCTACCTACAACAATGAGTGGTAAAGTCAGAAGTGGAATGAATGTTATCTGCCTCTCTGTTGTAAAAACATCCTCCGACTCCGAGCTCCCCAAAACTTGCGACCTAAATGTCGGCTGATGTGTTAGCGAAGTGTCCGATACTGTTTCCAGAGCTGATGGCATAGTTTCTGCTTGCTCAAGAGGGAAGCAAACACAAGGCAGCCAGACAAAATATTTGCTGAAAGACAGAAGTGCTAAGAAAGAAATTGCATTTTCTAGCTCAAGACAAGCTTTGCAAATGCAAGAGGAAAAAAAAAATTAAATTAGCTCTATCGTTCTGTTCTTCTCTTTGCTGTCATGACTGGCTCCCTCTTCCCTTTCAGGTCCCTGCTTCCTCTATTCACGGACATGTTATTTGCTGGCTTCCAGACCGATGGTTTTTTGGCTCCAGAGCTGCCAAGTCGCTGTCTATTAGCAAATATTTCACGCTTAGCTTTCCTCTAGACCATTTTATTTCACGCACACGCTCATTTTTTTCCCCCCTTCTTGCTGACAGTTATAAAACCCAAATATGTCTAAAAGCAAAAAAGTTTGAAAAGTGGCTAGAAGAGAAACCACAGTGGATGAACTGGATGAGATGGGGCTGACTTTTCTGCAGGGATTGTAAGACTAGACTTTGCCCATACAAAGGATCTGAAATAATGTTTATAAACTTCTTTAAAGTCTACAAATAAGAGAGAGTTCTTCCCTAATAGCTATAAATCAGTAAAATTGCTAGATGCTATTTCCCTATACAGCATGGCCACCTATGTCTGAACTATTTACCTAGAGTCCATTACAGTCAAAGGACAGAAATCAACAGTTCAACAACCGCCTTCAGTTTATGAGCTAGCGTGTCCTCAAGAGAAGCTAATTTTTATCTTAGAAGTGTGTACTAATTTTAGTATTAAGTGGAGGCTGGTTAGCTAACTCGGAGATATCAACATTTCAGAACTGAAAATCAGGCAAGATGATCTCTTCTGGAGAGGACTGCTCAGGCCACAGACATAGCAAAAAGCTCCTAATTCAACCAGGTGTAAAAAGCTCCTAATTCGACCAGGTGCTTTGGAAAAGGAGAGAAGGAGGGACAGCTAGGACCATCCAGAGAGCCTTCAAAATATATGCAACGCAATATACCCAGGAGAGAGAGATCCAGTGAAAGTCAAAAGGTAAAGCTGTTGGAATGGTGGATTCATACTGACTTCTGCTTAGTATTTTATTAAGTATATGGTTCTGGCCATCTGTTTTTAAAATAGGATTTGGCTTCTTCTGTCCCCAGGCCAGCACCCGTGGAGGAATAACACACTGTAAGGAGGCTGGAGGTGAGGATTAATGGCCATAGGCTGGCGTGGAAATGAAGAAATCAGAAATGATTTCTCTCTTCTCGTGTGTTCATTTCACTAGATGTATGAGGTAACCTGACAAATATTTGCCCCACAGATCATTCGGAGAATCTAGCAAGGCACACAATCTCCAAGACAGGAGACACAACAGGAGCTTTCCTGGGGCTTCAAACACAAGGCACAGACTTGTGTTACAAGACATTATTGCATGAGTACATCCACGAGAAACTGAACTAAAACCTACAGGGTAACTCGCCTTAAACAATTGGAAATATCAGTAACTTCCTAGCTGCATATAAGACGTATACTGGCTATTAATATCAAGTCATAGTGGTTTTTATTATCAAAATATTTAGTACTCTCAGAAATTATTATAGCTATGTCAGAAGAACACTTTAAAAGAAGTTCCATTGATTTTATTTTTTTCTACAGGGCAAGGATGGTTTCTTCTTATGCACCTATGAAGTATATGGCAAACTGGGGACAGTCTCCCTGGTGCGGAGGGGTAATACAGCTAACAGCTGTGGCATTTGATTGTCCAGTATAGCCATTCATAGCCTTACTTCATAAGGCAAAGGTTTTGGGTTTTTTCCCCTGCTTCTTTCCTGTCATAAGCCCTACAGCTGAACTGAGCAGCACAGTGAACCTGCACAATCAACACTGCAGCTTGCTGAGGTTAAACATGATAATTCAAAACCAATTAGATGGTATCTGGGAAGGAGAGAGGGATGTGAAGTGAATATGTGGAATCAGCCGTGATGGCTAAGTGTCCTTTAACTCATTCTACAACGCGTCCTGCACTACTGTCAACGAAACAGTAGTGCCTGCTTTACAGTTCACCTCACTGAAGTGCAAGCAGTATTTATGGAGGCAGCAGTGCATGCATGTACAGTTGCCATGAATACAAGCATAAGAAGTAGATTTTTGTTATAATCATTCTCCACTGAGAATATAAGGTACTACATATTGCATTATTCACTATATTTTTCAGTTCAAGTGTACTAAGCTTATATGCTCCTTACACTTTTAGGATGGTTAGCAGTATACTATGACCAGTATAAGAGTGTTCAGTGTCAGGCCAAGTAGCAAATCATAAGAAGGGCACATAGCAAGTGCTTTATTCACCTGGGAGTCAGGCAAGGAAATGTATATGCTTCTGTGAAGACTGAAGACAACATTTTAATTTTCTCCTTATTCAAACTTTTTCTTGCCTTCTGAGCAGATGATTAGGAGCTTACACAGCTTTAAAAGAGCAATTGTTACTCTTGAGTTTAGTCAAATGGATAACCCAGGGTGAATAATTAATTCGAGAAAATGTAGTTTTCTCTTCAACCATATCCAAGCTCCTTATCCCTGTGGACATCAGACAATTCTCACACACAGTACATGGCCTCCCGAAGGTATTTCCCTGAAATTGCTGGCATTTGCAAGACTTTGCTCTAGTGCTTGGAGTGGGACTTGGTAGTCATCCTTCTGGTTGACTTTTCTGTGCTTATCACTGCTTACAGTAACAGCCTTGAGGTTCTTGGTTGCTGTCTCACCGCTGGTGCTGTATACCTTCACAGGACTTGACATCTTGAACACATCATCCCCTTGAATTTCCCCCCAGTCCCAGAGCACCTGCCATCTTTCCTTTTAATAAATAGCACTATTACAAAGAAAATGGTCACAACAAACTGCCTAGTGATATGCACTAGTAGCTAAAGCTGCCTCCATCCTACAGCACAGGTAGGGGGAAGCCGCAGAGAAATCCACCTTGTCTCTACTTACTTGCTGTACCCCCCATAGCCCAAGGCCAGACTGATCTCTTCTTTGGCAGGACTGTGTTTACTGGTAGAGATTTAATTTTTCTCTCTGCAGCCTGTTCGGATGCTGGTGAGACTTGATCTTCTATGACACACTACCCACTGGTCTCAAAGCTTTCCAGTTGCTCCCACTTCTTTAAGACAATGAAATGGTGCCCCAGGTTGCCTGTCCTGTTTGGTCTGCATAAGGGTCCCTCAGCATCCGGGCTTTCCAGCTCAGCAACTCCGCATTTGTGAGCCTGACACCTGACTTTTCCTAAAGCAGCTGGGCCTTGCAAGTGAGCAGGCTTCCCTTGCTGGGAGGAAGCATCTGCTCTGGATGAACATCTCCTACATCTAAAGGCTCGAGCAAGGTCTTCTGCATCATAGAAGAATACCCAAACCTTGCTGCAGAGTCAGTTTCTCCTTTAATTTTTTCCCCAACAGCTAGCTATCTACAGAAACTGAAATTAAAGCTCCTCTCCAGAATTATGCAAACCTAAGCCTAGAGATTGTGACATTCACATGATAGATGTACCGTTTGACTGTGTTTTTCCTCTGCTAGTCTAAGAAAAAAGCTTCTGATATTTGAACTTTTCCCATTTCTGCCATTTTTTTCCAGAAGGAAAAAGCCACTTCTAAAATAAATTTTCATATTCAGTGGAATATTTACTTTTGTTGAAGAAAGTCAGATAAATTGATACACATGTAAGAGTATTGGGAAGAGGTAATTCAACAGAAATGCTGTGTTTAAAAAAATATCCTTCCCATACAGATGAATCAATTGAACAATTAATGAAAAAAAATCATTAACTGCTTTTCTTTCATAGTAAGAGTCAAAGAAGCATTTTATTGAGAAAGATGGCATGTGGGCACTTGGCAAACTGATAGACGAAGTTTTACAAGTAACATTGTGATTAAACTACTAGTTTCTATATAGGATTTGCTCTGAGAAGTCTGAACATCCTTAATAAACACTTCACATTTATAAAAACTCCAGATGTTAGCCAGTAGTTCATAATAATTTATTTACCTGTCCGATTTAGTGGGTTTTTTTTCCCCCTACACTGAGACAGTTTCCCTTGATTTATTCAAGTTATTTTTCCCCTTTCTACAGTCTAATAGCGAACTATTTCCTCAAAAATATGATAATATATATTGAATCTCAACAGCATAGGTTAGCTGTGGTTGCTCAGCTGTGTCAGGGGAGTCTGTTCTGTTCAGTGAGGAAGGGAGTGAATCTATACCCTCCCTACAAGCACCTTCCCATATAATTTATAAACTTCCTTTGCATGAACATTTGGCCTTAAATCTTGCCTGCTCATAGGATAACACAAAGAAAGGTGTTAGCCCAAAGAGACTTCATGCACAATTGAAACAGATACCCATAGGTTTCTCTTTTTGGAGTATTCTCTTGTGTTTGGAAAGAACAGTTCTTCTATTGACCAGATACGCTGCAAAAGTAGAAGAATAAACTGCAAAAACGATAGGAGGTAGAAGCTTTCATCAAAAGAATATAAAATGGCAGGAGAGACACTCTTGCTGAGCTATTGGACTGCATAATTGTCCAGGGATTTTTCTACTGAAGCTTGCAGAAGTTTTTCCAGTGGAATAGTTTCTCCACCAGAAAATGATGATTTGATAAAATTGAAACTTTTCACAGCTGTACATTGATTTATTCTAAATTTTTGATGGATCATTATTGAAACAACTTGTTGAGGTAGTATTTCAACTTGTTGTAATGTAACAAGAGTTGATATAAAGTGAAGTGTTTCAAATTTTTATTTTTTACAGTTTTGTAATGAACCCAAACATTAAAATTTCAACATTCCTTCTTTCTTAGGGTGAAGGGAAACTTTTCCTAGCATCAGCAGCTCCTGCGGATGGGCCATTCCACTCTGCCCTGAGGCCTCCTGGTGCTCTGTAACCTGCTGGAGGCCAACAGAGTTTCCTCAGCAGCTCTCACCCCTTCTCCCGTGTTAACATCCATTCACTCCATACCAGATCAGGGGCACTGCGTGTGTGTGTGTGTGTGTGTGTGTACGTGCACGCCCTAAGAAACACTCTGATGCTTGGCTATTATTTCATCCTGCCCAAGCTAGCAATACATACTTGCACTTAGCTATACTATTCCTCTAATATACCTCCGAGTTCAAAAAATTCAAAGCTTTGAGGCTTCAGAATGATACAAATAGGTAATTTCCTTTTAATTCCTCCTCATCTACTCCTCCACAAACACTGAAAACGTCCAGCTCCCATAGCCTCTTAAGATAAAAAGTATTATTGACCTTTCTGTAATCTCTAGATTCCTCCTTCCTCTCTTTTCTCACAGGTCTTCTGGCTTTCGGACTTGGCAAATAGCTTACCAAAACAAACACTGCATGAATGCTGAGAGAACAGCATCTGATTAAATGTTGGATGTTAATCATAGCCATATTTTATTTCTATTTTCGAACAGTAGAACAGAATAAGCTCCATTAAAAGTTTGACCTTTGAAAGCCACAATACTTGACTTGTCTCGAGAGAACACTTCCTTCATAGCAAGGCCTATTTGCCGGTGCATGACGCTGTCTGCTCTGAGCAACAGCACAGGTTGCTCTGAGCTTTAAGTACAATTCAAACAAAAAAACATCTTAACCTCTACAATGCTTAGTCACATTTTGAAGTAGCTGTCTCAAATATTCTGAAGGACTTCAACCAGTCAACTTTTCAGAATAATTTATGTAATTTAAAGTCTCAAATTGAGCTGGTAGATGTCAAATACTCTATTAAAACACTTAGTAAGAGAAACAAGATGCTCACCATCATCAGGGAGCAACTTAGTTGTGCTCCAGTTTGAAAAAAAAAAAAAAGTGTAAGTCCAAGATGAACAGTTTGCAGTAAGGTACACTAAGAACCATGGGTTAAATCAACACAGGGTTTGTTAACCTTCATTTTTCTTTGGCTTCACAGTCTCTGCTTTCTTCCAAAGCAGAAATACTGAAATACTGAAGAACTGGCTGCATGCAGAATACTTCCACAGCCTGCTCTGAAAACTTACACAAACATCCTCTCATGAAATTTCAGGCTTTTAATCTTGCTCCACACACTTCTGAAGGTTTTGATATGGCCTATGTGGTCTATAACTAATTTATACTCATTATTCTTCTACTGTCAGTTTACCCGAGCAGTGGTAAGGAAAATAACATGCTGTATCACTGCAGAGATCTTGTCAATTAAATGCAGAGAGCACTTTAGTATCTGTATACACAACTGTACCGTTGAACTGAAAGTACACAGAAACCGTTAAGAATATGCCATGCTGCCTGTATGTACCATTACTCTGTAAAATACTTCAATATTGCAATAATATCTGCCAGCTGAAACTCACTGTGCTTCACATCAAATCAAATGGCATAAGTGTGTGGAGCCAGGACCAGTGTCAGCTATTATGTGGCAGTTTTTCCTAAGGGGACATGCTGACAGACAATCAAAACTTTTCTTTAATATTTCTTATTGCGTTTCTGCTAGTGAGACTACCTGTCATGTAGCAATCATCCTTTGCTTGTGACAGAGAAATAAAAACAGAAAACAAAAGAACTCGGATACCCATCTCAAATGTTTGGAGTTGACGAAGTTTGTTCATGTTTGGGTTAGGCTTTGAACAGCAGTATGCCATGGTGTGGTCATGGACTTAGGTTAGTCATTTGGGGGAATGTCAGATACCCTTAACTGAAAATCCAAGACTGCCTTGCAAAAACCTGGCTCTTCGTATACACACTAACTCTCCTAACACATCACACCGGCTCTGGTGGAAGGATGTCACAGATGGAAATATTCAGCCTGGATGGGCTGAGCATGCAAAATCTGGATTTTATTTGAACTACCATTGCAGGGCAGTGAAATGTGATAACAAATACTTGTCATACCACACTGGTCAAAGTCTCAGCTTCTCCATTATAACAGCAAAAGAAAAAGCAAACAAGCAAACAAAACTCCCAAGCTCAGAGGAATCCTTCCCAAACTGTAAGTGTGGTTGTACCGTGTCGTGGTACAGAGGGCTTAGTGCTGCTATGTCAGCACTACAGACTGACTGCCTTTGTCCTGAGCACTGGCTAGGGTAAACTTTATATCAATAAACTGATGAATTGTACTTTGTGTAGAGAATTGTGGCGCAAATCAGGAATTTTGTAGTTTGAGAATCTCGGATCTATTCCCCTATGCTCTAACAAAATATAATTTTCCCTGCAGATTCTGCTATGCAAGTCACTTGTTTTTACCAGAACTGCTAACATTCATGTTACTTTAAACCAAAGTATTTTCAAATCAAACCACAAAGGTAACTGTCCAACATGGCCTACACGTTACACTGGATAATTAATCCCTTTCTAGTTCATACAGTAAAATCACCTATTCTTGGCCAGCATTTCATTGCTCATGCCTGAAATATTTTTCTTCCTTATTCCCCTACACATCTCTCTATACATCCATTCTTTTCCGTCTCTACTCCAACTCTATTTCCTCTTTCAGTTTTCCAACGCTATCCACCTTTTGCTTCTTTCAGCCAATGTTTTCCACCCAAAAATGGGTCCTAGTGCTTGTTCCTTTCCACGCACCGTAATCTTGATCAACTGTAGCACCTTCCTTTGCTCAGGAATTGCCAGGGAGGCAGCTGGGAAGACCAGACCCTTTGAAACCACCATACAAAAGACCAAAAGAAAGAAAAACAGTACAGGTAGGAGCAGCAAATGGGGCTCACACCCCGGTTTGGGACTGCAGGTGGGCAGATAATGCTTGCTGCAAGAAGCTGGAAACAATGAAACTGATGGATGGGAGGATTAGGCTGGATGAGTAGAAAGGAAGGGCAAAGCCTCAGATTTGTGGAGGGCACTGCACAGAAACGGACAGAAGAAAAAAAAATACATCAAAGGGTTCAAGTAAGCAGTAAGACATTTTAGGATTAAGCTTTGCTGATCCAAACCTCTAAACTATTGAAGGTTCACCCATCACTAATCTTGTCCCCCTTCATTTATGAGAAAACATGACCAAATATAATCAGTTACAGGATTCCGGGACATGGTTATATCAAATTATATCTCCTGTAACAAGATGCAGCGCAGTGGCATGGCTTGCATTTCAGCTGTAGTAGCAGTCAGCTTTTTCCCTTAGATGTCACATCTTACTATAATTTACTACCTGGAAGACTTGTAATTAAAACCATATGCTTCACTTTTTTGTGCACATAAGGGGTTCCACATTTCTATAAGCTTTGCCAATTGTAAACTCATCTCTCTCCCTCTCTCTCCACTAACCTGTGGCCCAACTGCGTGTAATAAGAGTAATTTGGAGGATGATATTTGGTTACACTCTATTGCTGTAAATTGCTGCTTTCCTCTAATGGCCTGAAAAGTACAGAGCTAAGCCAGTTAATCTGAAATAAGCTAAAACTGAAAGCTACATTTTAGGAACAGGCGATTATATTCTTTTAATTAAGGCAACATCACTTTGCAATAACTTATTTGCCTTTTCTAACAGCAAGGGTACATTTTAGAACAGATACTGATCTCTTTGGTGATGCAGAGTGGATGTAAACCTGTCACACCCGAGAAATTTTGATACAGTGAAATCCCTAGTGGAAATAATGCTGACGTACCTGGCTGCATGCCACCCTCCTGCCCACAGGTACATCATACGCAGAACTGCTACAGGAATAGACCAAAGAGGTATCTGAAATATTACTGCACTTTGGCTGTTGTCAGCTACCCTCATCAGCACCCGTACCCATCCCAGTCCTGAGCAGCATGAGGGACAGGCGGTGCAGAAGTGATGGGTACAGCCCTGTCTGTCCCCAGGCACGGGGACCAGAACCAGCTCTTCATAGCCTTTATGTTAAAAAGGCATGAAGCCCCTTAAAAAGGGTCATACTTTATCTGTCATTCATTGGACCATATCCATAATTTGGGCATTTTCCATGTTAAATGACAGCCTGGATAGCTGAATTTTTGCTGGTTTCTGGTCACCTGCAGACCTGTTCACGTTCTGGCATTGTGGCTTTGCATCCTATCCCTGTAACAGAAGCAGAGAGCTGCCAGACAGGGCGGTGCAGGACATCGATATTGCGGGAATGAAGGCTAGACACCACGATTCAACACGTTTTGATTCATTGCTGTGGCTAACGCCATCTCTCATCTTCAGACAGCTTTCTCCCAGATCTCTCAATAAAGACAAGGCCACAGAACACAGACATTTTTACCACGCTGTCTGTCTCAATCTCTCTTATCAATAGATACATGAGATGATAGCCCTACAAATATCACAGCTAAACTTTCCAGTTATGGCATGAGGGTCAATTGTTCGGTTAATGTAACCAAACTCCATGGACTTCAGTTGAAAGACACCCATATATCAGCGGAGAAACTTTTCTCTTCTAGCTTTTTCCCTTTTCTCCCTGTCCAAAAAGCCCTAAACCCACACACAAACAGGACAATTTTTCAAGAGGATGCTGTTCACAGTATATTTACAGGGAACATTCCTGTTTTGAAGCAATTTTAAACATCAGCATTACTGCTCATCTGTTCATATCATTACTGAGCTTTCATGCACAAATACAAGATGCTTTAGAAGGAAATATTACGTCTCCCTTACTTTGTTTTCTTTATTTCACCATAGCACCCACTCCTACTGCACCCTACTCCTTTTTCCCCTCAATACCAAGGGCATATTAATGTGGCTTTAATCATTCACTAGTAGGAAAACAACATCATGGGGTTTTCTGTCCTCAAGTCATATTGGGGGTTTAATGGATATTTCTACTAAACTGTTGGATCTATAGAAATCAATCAGCTAAATACTTCTTATGTGTCATCATCAGAAAATTCTCTACCTTGAAATGCCAAGGTTCACTTTATCTATGATTTATAGTTTTAGCTTGGTCATGCATTTTCAGCAAGAAAAAAACCCAAACAAATTGGAGGGACAAAACCAGTGTTTAATTTCCATGAAGTGCTTTCAGAAAAAAATTGTTGGAAGAAAAATTAAGGACTGTCAAATCACTGCATTGTCAGGTAATTTAATTTAAGACATACTGATTCTTCACTTTCAAAATGCCATTTTTATTGCTTAAAAAAAAGGTTCCCAATTAAAATTTTAAAGGTAAAACACAAGAGCATGTAACAAAATGCCCAACAAAACAAGAACAAAACATTCTTTTTGGGGGAAGGAAAGATTTTTCTCTCTCTTACTCCTGTCCTACAACCCTTAAGAGAGAAAATCCAGTTTTGTTTTCACTAAAACATCCCCCTCCCTTATCTGATATGGTTGTATTTACTCAGCACTACTTTTAAAATACCTCCAAGAGTCATGGTTAATGCTGACACGACACACGTGCTAACCTGCAATGGCATTGTATGACAGTTGAATTTGCATGAGCGATGAACAAGGACAACTGGAAAAAATCCAGTTACCAGTACAGAAAAAAAATTCATAATATAACCATGTAAAACTGTAAAATGAAAAGTGGTTTTACAGCCACTTTTTGAGTAAGAAAAGAGATTAAGTAAAGAAAGAGTATTACAAAATTTTATCTTTCAGGGCGAGATATGCTTAGTAGCACTATCCTTCATAATTCCAAACAAAACTGTTCCTGTCTGTCATTCCTCATCCCACTTCATCTTCTGCCTGACTGAGAGGAGCTGACTGCTAAAGGGCAGCAACCAGTCAGCAGGGTTTTTCTGTAGCCAATAGAAGAGAGCATTATATTATATATATATATATATAAAAATGTATATGTACACACAAACGCAAATGGTGCATTATCATAGGTAACTGTATTTGATCCACATTTAGTATCTGTCTGCCCAGACCCCAGTAATAGTAATCCACAGTTTATGACAAAAATTCAGGTACTTCTCTGAAATTATAACCCACTGCACCCACGTGTTTTGTCCTGAACAGAATTCAGACAAAAATTATTGTGAAATATAGTGCTATTTTGGGGAATATTCCCTACAGAAAGCTTTCTGCATCGTGTGGGGTAAACGTTTATGCAGAGCATTACTGCTGATGGACATTGACTCTCATCAGCCATGCCAGAACCAGGAAACCTGTTATCCTCCTTGCTTTACTGAAGAGATAATATATCTTGATGTGTTTCAGCGGGCCTTGCTGATGCACTCTTCACTCCAATCTCACAAAAAATGATGTACTAACCTGTCTTGCACAACAGCAGATGACCTTTGCCAGGAGAATGTCACCTCTGAAACTGCTTCTAAGTATGATGACAACAGTTTGCCATTTTTAAGAGCACAGCTTCTCAAGCCCGTGATGGTAAAAGCCAGCTGTGAGGTTAGACTATCTTTCTGGATTTCTCCCCCCCCCCACCTCCTTTTAAATGAATCTGCACAAAGTGCCCCAAAATGAAGACATTGCCCAAAAAAGGGAAGGCTGAGCAGCAGATTAAGAAACAGGTTTCTATAAGTCTCCAGACAAAAAGTTTTTCCCCTCCTCTTGGCCTTTTTTAATAGGTCTTGTATAGTAACGGTTATACCGTATATTTGGCTGCATTTTAAAATTATAATAAGAGAAGTCCAGTTTACAATTTCAGTGAACTAATGTGATGACAGTTAGGTCCCCCTTTTTTCTCCTGGATATTCATCTTACATTGGATTGCAGTTTCAAACCTGCATTCAGATGGGAACAGCAATATTATTTTAAAGTTATCGATTCAAAAGATGGCAAGGGAGAAATTCTGTGTTGTTATGCTGAAAGAACCTGAAATGAGAAGCCTGTCACAAGGAAAAGGATTATCTCGTGCTTAAGAGGGACCAGAGCCTGAGAGAGTCACGCACCAGATGCGCAAAAACTGTAGCCAGACACATCGCCTACAACTGTGCCATTAAAGGTGTCATTGCAGAATGAGGATCTGTCTTAATCCTAGAAGTTTTGGAGAAGTGGAAATACAGACCCAGGTGTACAATCAAGAGTCTTTAAAGCAGCTGTTGACTAATTTGTGCAATTTAAGTTGTCTTACATGTCACAATATGTACCCAGCCTTGTACTTCTCAGAGTGTGGCACTGAACATATCATGTGCTTGATGTTGCATAGTGGGTCTTAAAATCACTTTGATAATACAAAGTCAAAACAGTCAGCTTGGTTAAGGAGCCTCAAGAAAGTAACCCTCAGAGGTACTAGGACTTAATTACATACTCTTACAACATATCAGAGATATAATGTGCTCCTTCAGGGGAGAGCAGATGGTGGGTTCCTTTCTTTTTTAGGAATGGACACCTGGGACCGCCATAACATGCGTGGCTGCCACCCACACCTTCCTCTGGGCAATCTTACCTCTGGACTTGGCAATTATATTGCCTTTTACATCCCCCTGAGGACTGTGTTAGTACTTTTATTGTATTAGATGCTATTCGTATATGCAGAGAAAGGACAAAGACAACACCAGACCTAAGCCCCCTTATAAAGACATATAGCCACTATACTGCACTGCCATAGTTCACTGCACTAAGCTCTTAAAAAGGATGGCAAAGAGCTCTTTAGAGAGTAGGACTAGGCTCTGTCCCTTGAAATACATCAAAAATTTATATGTTTATTAGTTTGGAATAAAAGTTGCTTTAAAATAGACAAACTATCAGTGTGAGAAGATTACGTGTTCTATTTGAGCAGGAAATATTTCAAATAACATAAACCTTGTTACAAATATTCATCAGTGGCTATGTGACAAGACTTGTCATTTTGCATCAAATGCTATAAATTTTCACTTGCTATCAATAAATGTAATTTGTTATGAAACTGCATTATCTTACCATGCTTAAACTAATTATATTAAAAATATTTAGAGCAAATATTTGTCATATTTGTCACTTTATGACAAACTGACAGACTAGGAGTCATATTACATAAAGACACTGGTTGTGATTGTGTTGAACATGATATTTTTCAAGCTTCTTAACAGCCCAAAGCATCTAGAGGGCCAGAAAAGTGAAATCCATCCCCACCCCCACAAATCTCAGTCCCTCCCCTAGATAATTTCACAAATAGTAGGGGTGAAAGGAATTTAAAGGGACTTAAAGTATCTGGAAAGAGAAGATACAAGGAAGAAACAGATAGGTTTGTGGTTGCTTGGGCAACTGGTAAGTAGCTGTCCAAGTGCCGACCTAGCATGACCTCAATGTGCAAGGCCCAACAGGATTGTTCTGCTGCCTGCGAGTCATTCATATGTCAGGCTTTATACTACCCCAAACATCTCTTGTACCATCACCATCACTTTTCCATGATGGAGAAACACTAACTGCTAAAGATCAATTTCTTTGGCTTCTGCTGTACAAATTTTGGCACAGCAACATGTCTGGGTTCAGAAGAGATCTGACTACATAGAAATCACACAGTGAGCTACAGTCACGAAGGAAAACTCCCCCCAAAATTGTTTGCACTAACACCATCTTAAGTCCAGTGTTAAGATTTCCTGCACTCCTGAACAGCAACTTTTATTCACACACTTCAGAACGAATCAGCAGCAAGTGCGGGAGATGGCACAAACATGTCCTTTGGTGTAGTTATGCAACAGAGACATTTCACAATTAATTATTCTAAAAAGATAACTTCCAAAAACTGCCTAGAGGAATCCAGCATCCAAAACAATGTTTAAATACTGAATCTGGGAAAACACCCAGAAAGTTGAGAGCACATATACATTAATCTTTTTTGTTGTTGTTTTGATGTTTATGCTTTGGTACCTGAAACAAGAGTAAAAGTTCACTGTGTGAAGCAGAAGAGCATATAGATACAAGCCAAATGAAACTAACCTGACTCTTTGCAAACCATTGTCCTTACATTACAGTGGAAAACTAGATGCATCCATGCTATTCAGACCTGTTCTTCTGGTACTGGCTGGGTAAAAAATTAGGTGACAAATGCCCGCTTCTGGCACAGCGGAGGAAAGTCACACAACTCTGGTTCAGGTAGCAATCATTATACTCTAGAAGTGGCTTAAGCTTCCAAAAGAGGAAAAGTTTGAAGAGACTATTTTGGTATCTAAAATCAAGTGTTTTGAGAGGATCTAGGTTTCTGGAGATGGATGTTCTGTATTTTCCATAAATCAGCTCCATTTAATAGGTCTTAAGTAAATATTGCAAAAACAAGGCACTTTTATGTACTGCTATTGTAAATTAAGGAGGTTATACCAAGCACGAGTTTACTGTAAATGTATCCCATCTTAATAGACATAGAGGATTTTAGGCCACCATAAGAGCAAGAGCAACATTTTGGCTTTCTCAGGTATATTATCAGGGAAAACTTACCTTTCCATCAGTCATAATTGCACGCTAGTAGATACACTAAATGTATGCTCCCAGGAAGGATTACCGAGTAAGCATTTACTATTAATGTTGCTGATAAAACATGGCTAAATTATTTTATAGCAGAAGAAACACCTGGGGGCAGGGGGAGAAAACTGCTTTTTAAGTCTCCCGTGGCACATTAATTTGGCTTATTTAAGTCAAGTGAAGTGCTGAGTGGTGACAGAAAGGGAATTTTGATGAAGCATTCAAGATCTATTTACTGTCCTCTCTTGCACTGGGGGCAACAGAATTACTCATAGAAAAGGAACTCTTAAAAGTATGAGTAGCAGCAGTATAAGACCTGGAATATTTTGTAAATAAAATAAATACATCATCCAGCTTGCTAAGTATTAACAGCCTCTTTCTACACTTCCCATCTGTATTATCTCATTCTAAACCGAGACGAGCATTGTCCTTTGGTGTCTAGAGAGTCTGGATGCAAGTATCTTAATTCCTTTGTAAAGCAAGATTTAGTTCACATTTAAACAGTTAATGTTCCTTCTTACATCCCTTTGGGAAGTTCAGCACTGACATCAGAGTGTCCTTGATGGCAATCTGCAGTTCATGCCTTATGCTTGCCTATGTACATCATACACATACATACCACCTTATCACCAGTTCTGACAAATTAGCCAACCTGAATATGTCCAATTTTCATTGAATACATCCCTCTCAAGAGGTGATAGGAGCCAGATACTAACTTTCTATCCAGAATGAGAAAGTGAACTTATTTGATTTAAGTCCTATTCAGCATAAGTAAAGACATCAGGATCAGGCCTTGCATATTTAAAAAGACTTTATGATTTAAAGCTACACTTTCAGCATGAAAAAAGTATTAATTTGAAAGACAGGGAAAAAAGTGTAAATCGGCTTATTTTGGCGAGAACAGCAGCAGTCACAATAGTAACGCCCAAATTTTACCTGCACTGTGTTAGCTAAGGGACAGCAGTGGTTAGAGAAGGAGCGTGGTTTAACAGCTCATCCAAAGCAAACTGGCTGGTGCAGCACCCCTCTATGATAACGCACTGGTATCTCAGAGAGTCCTGAGAGAGGAGCAAGGATTGGAGAGGATACACCATGAGAGTGTCATTAAACAGAAGTCTTTCAACGGTTAGCGTAATGCCCTCAGAAGCATGCAGGGAAATAGCTCTCATCTCCACCATGTAAAGCTGCATGAAATAGAGTAGCCTGTACCACCTTTGTGCTGGTTGCTGCCAGCAACAAAGGGATCTGAAAGCCAGTGATAAGTGTTCAAAATTCAGCAAGGCTCCCCCAGGAAGATGGTCTTAAGATTGACAAGACATTCAAAACAAATAAAAAACCCAACGCATTGTTGGATCCCTTAGATATCATTATATCTGGTAAGTGTCCTTTCAAGAAACAAGAACACTGACACTTTGGGAGATTATTTAGAGAATATATAAACTGATTTAATGGCGTTTTAGGAAAAGAACAGCAGACACAATTAACATCAGCTTAAACCTTTGCTTACTAAAACCTCAAGACCTGTATGATTTCAACTTTAGGCAATAAAATCTGAAAAAGTTTCAGAATTGATTGTCCAAAACTGAAAGCTGTAATTCTGTAGTATACAGTGATGGACAGTTTAGAAATTCTATAGAAAGCTTCATATAAGTCTATTCAATTATAGAAAGCTTTTTCCAAAGAGAAAAAACTCTTTGCAGAGTGGACTATTATCTACTGTACTTACCATTCTCAGATTGTAGCTTATCAATTTGTTATATACCTTACAGGTACAGAGAGATAGTGAGATCTTCATGGCAAAAAAAAAAATCTCATCTATTTGAGAACCTAATTCCTGCAGTTTATAGCCTGAAAATTGCTATAAACATAGACTGAAATTCAGTGTTTTGTATGTGAGAGAGCTGTTACACAGCTCTGAGATTAGGGGCTGATGTAGTTTACCACTCCATTACAAAATCTGTTATCCTATATTCAAAGTCCCACAGGAACTTCTGTTTAGCTACAAGTCTTTATGCAACACCAATGCCCTTAGCAAGAGATGAGGAAGTGTTATCCCTGCTTGTCTCAGGTCCCTTCTCTTTGCACATGTCATACAACTCAAAAAACCTCAAGCTTGATCACCATTGCCATGCTCTGTTATTGCTCCATTAGAAAGCAGTATTTCTAGCGTGCTGGATAGTCTACGTCAAAGAAATTCTGCTATGGTAAAGTGCTAGTAGAAGCTATCAAACTTCCCACCGAGTGGCACAGATTTGGTTACAGGCATGTGTTTGTTAAACGTCCCTCCTTCAGACTGCCAGGAGGAGCACTTCACTGCCTTCCTGCAGTCAAAAAGGAACACGGGAAGTTGCCACCCAAAGCAAAGGGCTGCGGGAGCCACCGAGGTGCTCAGGCACCTCCAGACTGAAACGGTGGCAGGGAGGGACGCTTTGGCAGGCTGAATATGACTGGAAGAGAAAATAGCAAGGAGAGAAGTACTTGAGCAAATAGTCCAGAGAGAGAGCAGAGCAACTGAGCTCTGCCCCAAAGCTTTCCATGCCCAGGGAGGGCTGGCAACACGTTTGTTTCTGTCGCATTCAAGGAAACAGATTTGGGTAAATTCCTTCCAACTAGAGATGGCTTGCACTAATACACACAACTGCCTATGTTCTCTGTTCCCCTCCTAATGCAGGCAAACCTACAAGGTTACAAACAGTGACTAAATGTTTGGGCCAAAGGGGCAAGGATATAAATGAGCTATTTCTCATTACACTGTTAGAAAATATTGATTACACAGATGGCAAACGCTAGTCGTGCTGGTATTCTCAAATCTCTACACTGAACCTATCTGGTATACATTCATTATTTTTACAAGTTCAAATTATGACTGTTTTCCCTATTGACAAACATGGGTTAATAACATAATAAACAGAGTGGATTTGTGTTGGTATTATTAATGAATTGGCAACAACTGTCTCTGTGCCATTCATCTCTCAACAGCTGTTTATATTTTATTTTAAATCTGTAAAAACATTGCTTTGTAATCCCTTGATCTGTACAATAATTTCCTTTTGTTCCAAGCCGTTAAAGGTGTCTTTGAACTACTCAGGGGAAAGAAAAAAAAAAAAAGGAAAAAAAGAAAAAAGACTACTCATCTGTTCCTTCAAGACAAGACCACTTTCATCATAAAAAATGAACATCATAAAAAATGAACACCGAAATCAAAGCAAAAAAACAAAGGTGGATGAACTCCGTACTGCAATAGGATAAAAGTCAGGATGTCTGTGGAAAACTATCAGTCATTATTGCTTTAAATTGCTCTTGATTTGTGCAAAGCAACAGACCAAGTCAGCCGCGCCTAATCTTTCTTCAGAGTTATCTTCTGCATTTATTCGCTGCTTTCTGGCTCACTAGGAATTCTGCTCACTGTTTGTCACAGCCAGGAACAAGACTGTTAAGCTCACCCCTTGTTGATAAGTAGGCGTTGTTACTTATGGATATCCTGTTGTGTTGGCCTCCTGGAGTCCTGAATTTTCTTATTGTTCAAGCCACAGTGATTTCAGGGCAGCGCTCTTTACGAAATACAATGTCTAGTTGAAAATTTGTCAATACGGGTTCTAAAAATAGCTGACGTATGAGCAAGTACAAATAACCTTCTCTCCATTTGCTTCTCTACAACAACTGTGTAACCAGAAAAAAGAAAAAAAAAAAATCTTTAAAAACTGGAATGAGAAGGCAGTGCCTTGGCTTGTGATTTATTGTATCGCTGAAGAGATTAGAGACAATGCCCACTTTTGAAACAATGTACATAGGCAAATGATGTATTCATTACGCCACTGGAAGAGCAGATAAAACATGCCCAATGAGGAAAGTATTGTCAGGAAAAATAATAACATCAAAAGATCCCTGGGCCAGGCAGTTCAAATCAGAATAGCTCAAATGAAGCAAAAGAAACAAACAATATTTACAGCAGCATTACTCTGTTTCCTAAAGTTACAAAATACCATAAACTTATGTTCTGGGAAGAACATGTGGCCTTAGGGGAGCTGCAAAAAGGTGATTATTAAAACATCTACTTAGATTGTAGTATATTAATGCATATATTTTATTTGAGCATAGCTTTTGGGCTTTAATGGCCACTTCTATTTATCTGTCCAAACAGGTGAGAAATATTGTATAAGCCTCACACTATTTTGCACTCAGAATTCCATGAATACCAAATTTACCAAATTATGCTTTTTAAATAATAATAATTTAAAAAAGCAACCAGACCCCTTTTATAGCTCAATATCCTCTTTATTACGCTGCTTTGTGAAGTATATGACATTCAAGAGCAAGCAGGAGACAGACAGAGTAATCTAAAAGGGACAAAAGAAAACCAAGAAGCATTGTTGAGGGGAAAAGGGAAAGAAATATGAGAGGCTCTGATCTAAACAAAAACAGAGAAAAAGACTTGGAAAGAATTTCAGAAAAGAAGTATGTTTAATTGCCTACAGTCCCAGGAGAGGTAATTTATGTGCCAACAAGTTATGGAGGTTTTATGTGCCTATTAGTCTGCTATTCAATTAAAAAATGTGTACTTACCATGGCAACCTCTATGTCTCATGATACGCAAGCTAATTCTAAGATATCTCTATAGAGCACCTTCTTAAAGAAACATATGCCACAACACCAGGCACAGTCTAGATTTCCACAGTCCCTAAGAGGCAGTAAAAGGAACGATAGGCTTGGGAGCGGGACGGGTAACCTTACTGTACTGTTAGCAACTCCATATGGGAGCCCAGCAGTGTAATGCACGCATGCAGTGCGCTGCTACATCTTAGAGCAGCTCACCGTACGACCTTGCCAGCATTTCCCCTGCATTTCCCTTCTTGTCCACCGAGATAATACTCTTACGCTTTGAAACAATGCTGCTTTTCCTGTGGGATCTGTTTTGGACTGGCTCACTAATTCCGTAGGCCCTGCTTCCACTGAGGTTGTGTAAGCCTTCAAGCGTACTCTCCTTTATTTAAAGCCTGCCAGGACATGCACCTTCCCTTTGTTTCAGCCTTCGCTGCCTGGGAAATCCCTGCCTCACCAGCCCACATCAGACTTGCTGTTCTCAGCAGGCGTTGTCCTTCTCCCTCTTCCTTATTTGAGCTTCCCATAACAACATCTATTGGCAAGGCTGATTTTCCACTCCCTGGCTACTCATTTTCAGATAAGGAGTATCCACTGCCAAACTTCTTGGTCAGCCACATGTAATTAATGGATCAAAGCATTTGTCACATACGCGACCTGAGGAATGAACCTTCAAACCGCCTTCAAAACATATATACCACCCCATCCATAATTTTTAAGGAGAATTTGAATACAATCCTTATGAAAGTAAAGGCAAAAAGGCATTGAAAAGATAAACTACATTTCCAATGGCTTTCTTGTCATTAATTGCTTCTCATTATCATCTTCCTCCCCTTCAATAACTACTGAAAGCATAGCAGATTACTGTTCCTGTGCATGTGGAACAAGGTAGTCCTCTTTGCTTGTCTGCAGCTCATTTAGGGCTACTGCTGAAGCACACAGAATAAGAAAAAAGTAAACTATCACCTCGTGTAGAGTTCTGGATTTGCTGAGGGTTAAACTTCAATCGCATTTCAAAGACATTTTGCTTCTTTCCTTGCTTTCCCTAATGACAAGGAAACTAGTCTTATATTAGTCACTATCTTGAAACACTCAATATTTACGTTGAAGTGTTGGAGTTCCCATACCGTTTTCTGCTTATAAGCACTTCAGAGGCACATACTATGAGAAAATGGGTATCAAGTCACCAGATCAAATCCTTTGTAGTCATAAACAATGTCACAGGAATCTTTTTTTTTTTTTTCAAAAGATTCACAGCATGCCCAGTCCTATTCTTAATGGTAGGAAAATACTTGTTAGGTTTAAGGAATCACAAACCAGCACTGACCCACAAGGAGCGGCTACTTTAAACACTATAACCGATAAATGTGTGGTTGCATTTGATACTTTCACCTGACACCAACAGAGCACAATGAAATAGCAGCAAACTACAATTTCAAATTTAGCCCCTTCACCTAGACTTTGTTTTCTATAGTTGTGAGAAGGTATAAAGTTTTACTCACATTTCTGAGGCAGAGAAGCGGCAGGCTGTAGTTCCTCACGACAGCAGCAACAAAAGCATACCCAACTCACATGGCTTATCCAAAGCTTAAGAGTGGGGCAACAATCCCACTTAAATCTTCTCTGTGCTGAAAGCTTCCCAAAATTTGAACAAACAGCAAGCTGTCTTGCTTCTCTGGTAGGTAATGAGCCTCGCTGGCCACCTGACAGCTTACCACCAGCGTACTAGCATCAGCTGTGAGGGACCAGCACTCACACTGGGGTGAAGATAGTGAAGATAGGCTCACCTGGTAGGAAAAAGTTTTCTTTTCTACACGCCCCCCCCCCCCCATCTGTTTTCCCCCACATCAGGTTAGACTACATAAAATATGGAATGGAAATATGAAGTCTGGGTTGAATTCAAGATAAACGGTGTTGATAGCTTCCTACAAGATTTACCTCTCCTCAGTATTTGTACCGATGCTGTAAGGCCATCTTCAGAGGAAAGAAAAACATTTTCCTGAGAGATGAGAAATACATGATTCAGTACATAATGCAAACTGCGCATTAGGAACTGTAATCTGTGTCAAACTAAGGAAAGTTTTGAAGATGTTTGGTATGAATGTGCTGCACTAAAGGTATATTGCAACTCTTCCCACTCAAGGGAGGAACGGATCTGAGCTGCTTTTTCACATGATGGATGTGAGTGATTTTCATGAGCAAGCTATATTGTCCTTTTTGTATTACATCTCTACGAACCTGGGAGGGGAAAGTAGCTAAAAGCATCAATTTTGATATAAATCCTTTATGGTCTTTAAATTGGGCACTGCCACTTTAATAAGCCACACCTGGTTAAGATTCGTGTTCTGCTGAATTCCTCCTGCTGTAATGAGCCCTGAACATCAGGCTGAGGCTGTGATCAAGACAATACAATTAATCACCAGACCGTGCACAATTTCAGTAACATGAAAATTGCATGCAGTTAGATTTTCTAAGTAAAACTAATATTTCATGCAGTGGAAAGGGTGAAGTTTCAGTGCATAACAAAAAAGAATTTCGGAGGTTTAAAAAAACCTGGCAGTCAGCAGGGCCACGTGAAGGTGAATGCATAAATCAAATAACTATACCATCTGTTATAGAAAACTTAACGGGAATTAAGTGGCCCATATTTTCTAAAAATATCTTTCTTCACAGTGTGCAGAAGCACTGAATGTCTAAGGAGGAATAGTGGAATTGGACTTTAATTAGGAAACTTTGAGTTTTGAATACAGCATAAGCTTAGTCAAACTATCAGCAAGATAAGCTTATTAGGAGAGAAATAGGAATGAATATTTGCATGGCAAAAAACCAGATCGTTTTGGTGGGAGGAAGATGGGGGATTAAAATCATGTAGTGGCCCCATTGTCAGTATTTTTTCAGCTGCAGCTTGACGTCTCACAGAGAGACACAAACAGTGACAGGCAGGCCAAGGCAACTTCTGGGAGACTTTCTATTCTGGTGTGATCTAAAATACGGTGGTCACTTAAGTGACTTGAAAATTCACAAGCAAAAAAGGTTTCCTGCGTTTTTAAAAGTATATTTCCATGCAGCAGTTGTTTCTATGTAAATGCAGTATTCGCCAGAAATCCCATTCAAAGTGCAGAGACAAAATGCAATTGTCACCTCTTTCTAGGCTCACCTCCAACGCCAGCTGGTGGGAAGGCACAACTTCTGGAGAGTGCTGGTGCTCCTTTCTTCCCTTTCCCCATTAAAAGAAAAGCATGGTAATTTGTTTTCTCCACCGTTGGGTTATAAAGTATTCAGGAATTTTTTTTTCTTTTTCCCCAAGAGTTTGCACATCTCTAATCAAGGAATCTAAAAGTCCTGTCTGCGCACAAACTATAAAGATAAAAACAGCAGGCAAAACTGAAAACTTCATATAGGAGTGGAATAACAAAGACAGACTTCCTCAGAGAGGAGGTATATATACTGGTCCAAGAGCTGATATAAAAGCCTAAACAGAATAGATTAAATGAGATGGTACAACTGAATGTTTTAGGAAAATGATTTTCAGACTAAGTAATCAAGGCGAAGGGAGGAAGAAAGGAAAAGAAGGAAAGGAGGGAGACGGAAAAAGGCAAAGTGACACACAGAAAGACAATAAACAAAATGCATTTTTTTAGAAAAAGCAAAAAGGCCTATTTTGAGCGCATAACAAATTGAGGTTTAAAAATAAAACAAAAATAAAATAAAAGTTTCCTCTTTCTGGTTCTGCCGTTGGCCTGCTCCAGCCTTCACTTTCTTCTGCTCCCCCTCCTCAATCTTATCTTCTTCACAGATATTCTAAACTCTCTTGGGAAAGATCTCCTATTATATATTTTTACAATGTCTAACAAAATAGAGCCTTGCTCTCAGCTTGTGCCTCTTAATATTACTGTAGCACAAACAGTAAAGAGCAGTAATGGTAATAGCTGGGAAATCTGCTCAATAATTTTTCACCTTAACATTTTTAACAGCAAATGCCCGTTCTGTGACACTGACACAGTTCAACTAGGCCAATGATATTCAATTTTTCTATCAGGAAAACTGGAAGAAAATATCATGTTTCATCTCAGTTCATCCAAAATAAAAATGCTTGCTACCTGAACTAATCCAAAACATTTCAGAAACTGCATTTCAAAACTGCACATGGATTCATGGGAATTCATCTTTTAAATAGCATAATCCATTGGCCACTCAGCAGCTGGGGCTTATTACAAGTTGAAGTCCAGCTAAAGAGTCTGTTAGACACCAAAACAGTAACTACTATACAGCCACACGATTTAAGATTGAGCTGACTTGAAACAAATAACATTATATATTTAGGTAAAAATCCTGAAAAAAACCCATCTTTTCCAATGAAAAAATTCCCAACTTTTAAAAATCTAGGAAAAAAAAAAATAGTTCAACATTTAATCCTGCTTCACGATAACACCCTGAAATGTGAGTATTTGGGATTTTTCATGGAGCATGGAATTTTTGCTGATTGCTGTTACTGAGGAACAGTTACTAGATATTAGCAATAACCTCACTGTGTCGTTCCCAGACTGACAGTGACAGGGAGTGACCACCTACGATGGAAGGGAAGAAAGGAAAGAAGTAATTCTTCAGAAGTTAGAAAACAATGTTGGAGAGTGCTAAAAACCAGGTTGCCATGGAAAGCAATAGATAAGTGAAGCAGTTTTGGATGCGGTTCAATGGTGTAAAGAGTAATCAAAGGATATTTTGAATATGCATACGTCTAGAAATTACTAAAAAAATGCTTTTTTTGTGTGTGTTTCTGGAAATGGGAAATAGCGGGAATAGAGATGTGCTGTAATTAAAATGGCTCCCATTACATAAAGCACATGTGTGGGCTGGGAAAAGAAGGAATTTCATTGTTCTTTCGTGTGCATGGAGAAAGACTATATTCTCTTGCAAAATCCAATACAATGCATAGAAATATATATCTAAAATGTAATAAAAGAAAATTAACATCTATAGAAGAGTAATTACAAGAATAAATTTTTATTTGTGGGGTTTTTTGTAAGTCCTTGGTTTTCTTGGAGCAACTGTTTGTGGTGTAATGCTTTACTCTGTGTTTGTTAATGCAGATCTAATACTCCAAAATTATTAATCATTAATAAATAATAAACTAATTTTGATTAAAGCTGGTTTGGGTCATGAATTTCCCAGGTTGTCGATGGCTGGAAGTTCAACAGAGATAACACAGGCATTCTACAGTTAACATTAGGGTACATCCATCCTGGGGTGTGCACTGGCGTTCAGACAAATGCATGCTAGCCCGGAAGAAATAAGCTTGGGTTCAGGAGCTGTGTTGCTGAGAAATGTAGCCCTAGCACTCAGCATCTCAGCGATCCATGAGGACAAGCGGGAAGCTGCTCACCTCCCCCTGAATGCCTCCAGTTGTTAAGGCAGGGTGAAAATGTGCCTCCTTAGGCCGGGGACCAGAAGCACCTTTAGCTTTCTCTCACTATGAACTACGTTATTAAGAGGCTGTTAGAGCCCCTGAAGGGGTGGTATCCTGGGCCGGTGGGGTCACTCCGCCAGAAGCATGGTGGTAGGGCTGCTGCGAGTCAGCCGCCGTGCAGTCAGGACATTAGTACTCCTCGCACATACTCGCTGGGTCCTTCAGCCATCCTCAGTGCAGACATAATGTCTGGCTCCTTGGAAGGGGATGTTGCCAAGGGCTACACTCGGAGAGTAAAACTAAACACACTCTCAAGCCTAAATCAAGAGCAGAATGTCTTGGTGGGATATAGCAATACTCCTGGCTCTAAGGCGCGCGCGCGCACACGCGCACACATACATACACACATAGTTTATTTAAAGGGTTTATTGTTAGCATTATAATTAGGCCCCCAAATATACTGTGTATATATATCAAATTAAGCTCCAGTAACCAGGGATTTTCTAGCAATATATACTATGGTTGAATTCCTGTAATTCCCATATTAAAATCTTTTACCATAACAATCTGTATTTAAATAAATAGCCTGTTACATTGCTCATGCTCACAGTGTTATTACTACCTCTTTCCAAGAGAGAGCAGTAGTGAATTGTACTATCGTTACACTGGATAGTTTTACTCAAACACACTCAATTTACATTTTCGACTCTATAACCTTTCAACCTATTGACCATGAAAAATGCTCCAACATAACGTGACACATATAAATGTTTAAAGTCCAAAGGGTAATTATCTATATTCATAGTTAAAACTGTGCCTTGATTTCACAATAGAAACCATATGTTCACTCAAAACACTTTCAATAGGCTAAATAACACCCAGATTAACCCTGAGTTAGTTTACTGGTTAAAATAATAGCAGCATCTTCTTCTAATTCAGTAGTTCATTTATCATTTTTGATCAAGGCACTGAATGTGAACTTTCAATATTTGAAAGCTTAACTTGAAAAATAAACTGCATGCAAGAATGACAGAAATTCTACGATTCTTAAATTTTATCTTTAATGTCAAGTAACGTGCCTGATAACAGCTCAAAATGTGTTATTTAGCTTGAAGTAGAATTCCGTGTTGCCATGCATTTAATAGACTAATTCTCTCTCCTAGAAGAAAAGGGCAACGACTTTCTGACTTTTTTTTGTCCACAGAACAGTGCTTAACAGATTGCCATTTAGAACAAATCTTGACCATTTTCTTTTATGAAAAATGCCTTCGGCCCAAATCACTCCCAGGAAGTATGAAAAGTATAGAGCACAAGCACTGTAACACTCACGTAAGGCCTCTGCAGCAGCAGTAAGAAAAGTATAGCAGTGAAAGCTATACTAAATGGGACCCCTTTTAGGTTTTGGAATAAGCAAACTATTTAGATACACATTCTGTTACCTTGTTTCTAGTAAGATGAAAGAGATTATTTTGAACCTTTGGAATCACTGCAGCAGAAAATTACAAACAGAAGACAAAATTGTATATTACAGGAGTAATGACAAGTCAAAGGAAAGAGACATACTTAAAAAAAATAGCAAACAGGCAAATGACTTTTCAGTGAGTGCCAACTCTTTGCACATTAAACTGGTTAAAAGCTCCTTCTCTCCCTGCTTGTCATGTCATTGTTCCCTGTCAAGCAGCAGAGAACACCTCCAGCTAGTACATGATGTACAGGATGCTTCATCAAAAAAGGTATTCTCTGTCTTTGAATTTGAATTGACATTTTCCCTATGTATATTATAAAAGCCCTGTGGAAATGGCAACGGACTATGGCGCAAAAGAAGCCGGGGATTTTGCAGAAGGTTCACTGGCATGCTGGTCTCATTTCAAAATGACATTATTACATGTGGAAATGATTGCCTTAAAAATACACAGGTACAACTATGAAAACAAAACAAAAAAAATAAGTCTTTGGTCTTCAGCTGAGCTTCAGCTTTATACAGTAAAATCGAGCTCTTGTGCATACAAGATGCTTTGTTCCACCTCTCCTGGCTTGGAATAGAAGAATGATTCTTCTGCAGGGAGAGGCTGAGGCCACGTGTTTGGTTTATTAGAATAAGAGTGTTGTCCCTCATAAATTTGGAATCTTCCCTTGAACTGCTGGCATTCTAAAATGTTGTAATTTTACATCCATCATTGCATGATATGCCCTAAACAAGTCAGTGGAATCATTCACCCTTAGAAAAGCTGGCACTCAACCAATTTATTCACTCTGCAAGAGTCTTTATACAGTTCTCTTGTACACCTTTGCCATCATTTATGCATCATTTACCATAAAGATAGGAACTGTTAATAAATCCGTTATACTGAATGCTGTAAGTAAATCGGAAAGGTCTTTCATATTTAATATCTCAATGACTCTGTAGCCTTCATTTTGTCATAGTGTAGATTATTTCTGGAGAAGCTTTACTTGAATCCCAGTGTTATTTATCAGCAATCCTTCTGCACATCATCATATAAACCAACACACTGAGCATTTGTGTTTCTGTGAGAACTGTTTTGCAAGATTAGTCCAAGTTAATATGGGTACAGTGTGACTTTCCTGGTTACGTGTAATTACAGTTTGGATTGGATGAACTTGGCCTGAAGAGGACTAAGAATTTGTCAGAATTGCTTGCTGTGTTTGCAGACCACAATATTTTTAAAATTCAAGTTGAAGGAGTGTTTCTTTCTGCTCCATCTGCAGTGAAATTATAGCAGGGGTTCCCAGATGAAGGAGCTTGATTAGTGGTGCTACTGGAAGAGCCCGGGGTGGAGGAATGCAAGAGCAATTGAGTAGGTGTCTCCATAATATATACTGTTAAATACATGGATACCTGTCTCTTCGCATGTCACACAGCTATAGTCCTGTTATGGCCTCGGGGAGGAGGATGAGCTGGGGATAGAACGCACCTCCCCTTCGGTGCCTGCGGTGGCTTTTCTGGAGGCTGGGAGCTGCTGCCATTTCGGTTCAACATCGCTCCTGTAACAGTGGCATCTGATCACGCTGAGCTGAGGAACCTCCTCATTTGTAAAAGTGGAAGAGCATTTTGTGTGCTTTTCATTAGATTTTAAACTGAGACAAAAGGTGGATAACAAAGCCGGGTGAAGAGTGCATTACATTTCCCTCCCAGTAAGTCAACCAGTAAAGAAGTGATACATTGTTAACGTTAATCAAGCTAAATCACGCTCTGCAGATTAACAGATTCCTGACTGTTAATGCCTAAAGTGATAAGAAAAGAGAGGCTGTTAGAAAACAAGGTAAGCAGCAGTTCCTGTTGTTAAAATGCTGGAACCAACTTTATTTACAGACATAAAGACAGCAGAGAAAGAAGCTTTCATCACCATCATTGTGTAAACGATGTAATTGTGGTCTCTTATTGAACTCTATTTAAAGGATTCTCCAGAAAGATTCAGTTTCTAGGAACTGGCTACTTTCTTTCGTGATTTTGCTTTTTTTTCACAGTGGCATTCTCCTGATCCTCTATTTGATCCTAAATTTAACACAATGAGATACCTAGCAATTCTAACTTACGTCGAGTACTTTGGCCAGTTTTATTCAGTCGTTTATATACAGTCATTTTCTTAACTGTTCCTGCCGGGATAAGAGGTTTATTTATTATTTGTTTTATATTTTTAGTAGGCTTGACTCTCCGAAAGATGTATATGTGCCTCTGGATACCTAAACTGAGCCATGACTGCCAGGACAAAGACTTCACTGATTAATCTAAGTAGAAGGTAATTGCTAGCCTTCCTGCAATTTTCTTGTAGACAAACTTCCTCCTTTCTTCCAGTAGCTTTTCAGCAAATATTTGTCAATGGTACAAAACATGTTTGTAGAATCTCTTAATATCAGAGGACAATAACATTAAGGAGGGCTGACTCAGCTGTGTTCAAATCTGTGAAACGTGCTCTTATCTGCTTTTTTGTAAGAGTCAATTAATACGAAGCCCTCTTTGTTAATTGTTCGCATTTATCTTTACTGTCTTCCATTCTTTTTCATTTTTATTATTGTTAAGGGCATATTTTTAAATAATAGTTCATCATCTTTATAATTCTGAATTGTTATTAATGTAATCTTCCTTTTCTATTGAAAGGACTTTCTTTCTCATTAGGAATTTCAGGAACACTTTAAATCTTTTTTGTTCTCACAGCCCCTAAACATTTCTTTTTTATTCTTTTCTTTTACAACTTTTATCCTACAGTGATAGAGGGTGCTCTGTTGGTTATAAAGTAATCTAATTTGGTTATCTTCTAATTTCAGTAGAATTTTGTCTTTATTTTGCCAAACTTCAGGCTCTTTTCTTGTGAAGCAACATTGGCTGCTTCTTTGTTTAAGAGCAGTAGAAAAGAGGAAGATTTTAATATCCTTCCTCAGTCATCTTCCATGTATTTTATTAATCAGAAATGAAATTCTGGACCCCCTGGAGTCAATGACAACATTGATATTGACTTTGAAATGGCCAAGAACTTAGCTTAGATGTCTTAATATAAGTTTGCTCATTTGTCTTTGGACTGTGCAATGGATACATCATTTGCCATACTAAATTTAAACAGCTTATGGTCCTTGGTTCCAGGATATTCCTTTATTTTCATATCCTCAGGCAACTCCTTCCTCTCAGTAAGAATTAGATCTAGGGCAGTTTTGCCTTTTTTTTTGCAAATGATGAAATTCTCTCTTTGACACAGCATGCTTGGATATATCTGTTTCCCAACAGATTTATGAGCAGCTAAAATCCCCCATGAAGAAAGTATCTTCTAGCCAAGAATTTTCTGTACCCTGCTGTCCTTATGTTTGAGTGGTTTGTAGCTGATACCCGCTATTTTTCAGTTTTGCTTTCTAATTCCCTGTATCACTGCTACTAATTACTTGGAGCAACCTTGCAAGAAAAGATGCGTGTGCATTGATTAGCCATGTTGCTATAAACAGCACCACCTTACTGGCTTTACCAGCTTCGTGGAACATACTGTCAGGATTTTTAATGAATGTGCAGGAATTTGTTTTGAAGACGAGAGCTGTGCTACATTGCTGTGATTTACCATGCTGCTTTTGTGATTGTTACATATTATTGGCAATTTGGGGAATGAACTAGTGCACATAAATGATCAAAATAGCTGAATAAAATGAATAGGTAGAATGAATTTCCTGAGAAGCACTTCTACAGACGCGGTAATGATGAGACATTGGCCCAGATTCGGATGGCTTCAATTCCACATAAGTTCCTTAATCTAATGTTTCCCACTGGCTGGGTGCCCCTGAAGGCCTCCAAGCAGCTAGCAGGAAACACAGGTACAGGAATCTAGGCTAGCTAAATGTGGACTGCTGTGCATGTCCATGTGGCAGATCACAGCTCTGTTTGCACAAGTAGAACAGCCAAGATCTATACTTCCATAGATTCATCCCACTGATAGACAGTGGGGATAGTCACCTAAGTCAAAACTTAAATGTCTGCGCATATGGACTCAAAAACTCAAATTCCCTCTCTACTAATGGTAAACAGTGCTGATTTGACATTTGTCATAGCCAAAAGATTCAATAGAAAGGAGAAAAGAAAAGATGCAGTTTTGCTAAAGGTCTGACAGGATTAATTTGAATCCCTTTAAATCTCACATGTCCTAGTTTTAGTTTGTGGCTTTTTAGGAACTATCACTATTATTACTGCAGACCATTTCTCGAAGTCTTTTTAAATTTTTGCTGAGTGTCCACAAATGGACTTGAAAATAGTGTTTCTCAATCCCTTCTTCCTGAACCATATGAGTAAAAACTTAGGTCTTTGCTCTTTTCTTCCAGGTGCTTCCTGAATCCTTTTCCATGCATGTTGTTCCTCAGACAGTAGTCCATGAGACATTTAGGACAAATAATTAAATTGAAAATTCTGTCAAATTTCTACCTAACAAATGTTTACAATAAATTTCCATCAATTAAACAGTTGAAAAATCATTTCCTTTCTACAGAGTTTTGAAGAAGAGACAACTGTCTGACCTCATCTGATCTTTAAATAAGTTTATTATTTCAATGGAGCCTCATCTTCATAAACAGTAGCGGATGGATGATGCTACAAAGGGTTTACAGTCTTTAACGTTTGGTCTTTTTTTTTCTTTTCTGGGTAATGACTGTGATTCTTAGAAATTACATTAATAGAGATGAATACTGGAAAATGAGGCATTTACTTGCTATTTATGTTTCCTTATACAATGTAAGTGGAAAGCAGATTTAAGCACTGCACCCATGACTGTGCTTCTTCACCATGACGCTGGCTGTAGCCTGGTGAAAATCTGCGGCTGTAGCGCGGCTGTCTATGGTGTTGGTGCCACTGTTGTTGGACACTCTGTGCTCAGCCAAGGTCGCTGCTTAGGCCTGGCTGAAGGATTTACAAGGTGGCTTGTGAGCAGGTATGACCCTGGGTGCGCACTTAAATGGCAGAGTGTAGCAGGCAGACCCAAAAGTGCTGAAAAGCTGCAGCTCCCATTAACAAGAGCACTGCGAATACTTGATCAGTCCTAGGATCCTTTTGAAAAAAGGATCCCTACTGTAGGCAGGGTCGATATGCAGAGGTTTTACACTCAAAACCTTCCGATGCACAGAACAGCCATGGCGCCCACTGGTGACTCCCTGGGGGCTGGGGCCACAGGGGGCCCCTGGGGCAGGGCAGGGCACGGCAGAGCAGGCCCATCCCATGCCCCAGGCAGGCAGCAGTCAGGCTGGGGGCAGCCCCAACCCGGGCATCGAGCAGCTCCCTGGGGACGGGGCTGGGCTGAGGCCAGGCCAGGCCAGGCCAGGATGTGGGCCCAGACGCGGGCCCGGCGCGCCAGGGCCCATGGCCACCCGGCACTGCTGCGGTGTAGCCGGGGCAGAGACAGACAGCCCCGGGGAGCTGAATCGGGGTCCTGGGCCGCGGGCAGGGTGGGGGGAGGCCGGGCAGGGACTGTAAGGCCCGTGAGTGCCCTCAGGGCCCTGCGATAATGCCATTTGCTAAGCAATGAGAACAGCTATGAGCAGGATGACGCCATCACCTGCCTGGCACAGGGGGCAAGAAAGCCCATACGTGTGAGGGAGTTTCCGAGCCAGCTGCTGGCGGCAGAGAAACGCTCAGAGTCTGGACTGGGCCCCCTGCGCAGCGCTATGGCGGCCATAGCTCCTGGGGTCCATGGTTTCGGGCAGCCTGGCTGGGTGCCTCCCCTGCCATGCCTTCCCAGACGTGGCCTTTCTGCCCTCCATACCTAACGTGTTCATCACAGCTTTGGTCTCCAGGCTCTCATGTGTGCCTTGTCCCTCCGTTGCCAACAGTTCTGGGTTCAGCGCCCTTTTTTTTATCCTTTCCCAAACACCAGGGAGTAGACTGCAGGCTCCCTGGAGGAGTATTTTCCCTGCCTCTAGATGGTAGGAGGTACAACTGCAGAGAAAATTGCAATGAATCCTGCTCAGCCCAAGAATAGCACTTGTTTAATGCAGAGGAATCCTTGGAGAGTTTAGCTGCCAAGCTCTAGGAATTTTTCACAGAGTATATGCAAACTGAGATTTTTTTCTTTTTTTTTTTTCGCTTAGGGCATGTCTACAAAGATGGATGCAGACAGATCTTGCAGCAGAACTTTTTACCTGGAACACACTGTATGGTTATACAGCACTGGACCAAATCTGGCATGTTCCCAGCTAGAGCACAGGCTGAGTAAGGTTGTGGCTGTCTGCACATTTCTATGTAGCCATACTCTTAGTTTCCTCAAATAAATTTTATTCCAGAAAATAAATAAATATTATCTCTCTCACTCAACCTTTTATATTTTCTCTTTTTATTGCTATTCTTTATCGTGTCTCCAAACTGTCACACAATTGAACTTCTCTGTTTACATGTATGCACAGTATGAAAAAATATAATGGCCTAAAAAATTTGGATTTAAAGCAAAACAGCTGACAAATTAAGGCATACTTTTCTATCCCAGCTTTCCTGTATAATAACATTTGATTGTTTCTGGAAGACTGCAGTGGTTTTTTTTCTGTACATTTGTCTTGCAGAATATTTTTTAGTTAAGAAAAAATTGCTTCCCTGTGTCTTAGAGTTCTTCTGTATTTTCAATTTACAGTACGTTCTCTTGCTGCAATATTTATTTTAGGGGAAAAATAGTAACCTGGATTGACTGTGTCTGCAGCATATTAGATTTTATGTATTAAAATTAAATTCCCCTCTGAGCCATCTGGTTTACAGATTGTATAGATTTTAAAATTTCAGTTTGTCCTCCCAATTTACCTAGATTAGGACCACCTTTTCTAGTTTTACTCTTCAAACATTCCCTATATTTTAACTTTCCAGTAAAAGTAATGGTTACTGGCATATGAGGTGGTTAATAATCCTGAAACCATGGTTTCAAATATTATCACATGGAAGATATTTGCCAGGCAAAGGAGCACAGAAGTGGCCTTTCAAATCTTGCTAATTTTCCTCCAGATAGAGGATAACTCACCTGCATCTACAATATTTCCTTGTACTTGGCCATGCTTAATATAGGTAACACTATAAACTCTGATGTTCTGTATTTAAATAATTGGTTTGGGTCATACTTGTGCAAACTTGATTTTGAGTTTTCAGGGATTCCAGTGAGCAGAGACTGGCTTTGGATCAGATAGATTGAAAGAAAGGATACTCTCAGCAAAACCCAGATGTTGGGTATGTAAGTCCAAAATAGCAATGTAAAAACTTCAGCAAAATGTCTCAGCAGCACTTGAACTCCCCAATACTATGCATTTGTCTTGCAAGTTCTTGTGATGCCTGCAGGGCTGCCTGTGCAGAGGTGCAGATCTACCCTGCTTTTGCAGTGATGCACCAAACTCTGGCAATCATTCCTGAAGCACAGCAGTTGGATCCAGAATTTGGTGCAATGCCCTAAGCGGGCACATAGTAAATTTTAGGTATTTCTTAGATGAGGTGGGTTGGAGTACAGGCCTTGGGGGCTGTACTTTTAGATGAACTTAAATCCTGTTTAGTTCCTGGGTCAATTGCTTGATCCTGCCACAATTTATTTCTTCTGAGAGATCTGAGACTAAACCATTGATAGCTTTGGACTGGGGACTGTGTAAATAGTTATTCCACAACCTAAAGAAGGTCTTGCAAATTATGGCTCCTCTGAATCCTGTATGACAAGTTGTTTTTAGGAAATAAGCCTAAGCAAGGGTAATGTACATTTGGAAATGTGTTCCTTAACTCTCCAGGCAACTGTTAAGCTTTTCATGTTACTGTGCACATTTTTATTAGCATTCTTTTGTTCAAGTGTAGAAATACATGATTAGAGCATGCACGTGAGTGTTTTGAAATCCTCATAGAGAGGATAGCAGACTAGCAGTGCAGAATAGCACTGTCAAATAGTAGGAATACCCAGTAGCGGTATTATTCTTGTAGCTGGAATTAGTGTAGAATTTTTGGAAATTCTGTTGTAAGTGTGATGGTAATTGTCAGTCTTGTAATGACAGTAAGTACAGTGTTGTGCGTTAAACTTATTTGTGCACGTATCACAAGAGTGTTTAACCTTCCCCGAATTATTTGGAAATGTATAAACTGGGATACCACACCTACTGTTAAGAAAATCAGTCTTGTCAGATCCCTATGTTGAAGTTTGCTATGCTCCCTATTCATATTTTAGTCCTCGCCTCATAGCTCTTCCCATAAAGAAAAGGTGATTTCATATACCCTCCTTTATATTCTATCTTCACTCATAGACTTGGGCAGAAGAGAAGTTTCTAATACAAATTTTTATATCATCTCTAAGTTTTTATCCCAAACCATCTTTGAATTGAAGTAAAGCTCTCCTTTGCCAGCCAATTGTTCTTGTCATCATGGACAGAATTTCTTTCACACTGCATTTTTTATCTTATATCTATTTACCATTCCCTATGGCCAGGCCTAAGAGGCATGTTATGTGATATTTGATGAGAAGACCTTTTAAACATTTATTTCCAAAGGAGATATTCTGTAAGAAGTTGATTTTCAAGGAAGATGTACTATATATTTCATAATCATCTACTCAATTTTTATATTATAACAGTAACCTGTAAATATTATCCTTATGGACCTTAGTTTCTTTGTTTAGTCCCAGTCTGTTTCTAAATTAGCATCACATTTAACATGCACAGTCATCACCTCATACAACAAGAAAGTAATATGGCAAACTGCCTTGGAATAAATTGAATACTGCAAAAAAATTATGAAATCCTAGCACACCCACTGTAAGTCTTGAAGTGAGTCTTGATGAAAAGAAAATTCTCACAAACATCCCGTTCAATCTTACAGGGAGATGTTCTCAAAGATCCTGCTAAGATTTATGAGTAGGATTAGTCCAAACAAACAAAAAATTTTATTTGGTTGCAACCACAATGCTGAGGCATGGAGGGAACTATATGGGAGGGAAGCCCCTCCGGCATCACGAGGCACAGAAAGTCTGTGTGCCCAGAATATGCAAAACACAGATGACAGTGCCATTAGCCACCACTGCACTCTCTGGTAAGTGCTTCTGTAGTATCACTTTATGATTATCAAGCAGAGTTCTGAAGGTTTCTCAACATTACCAGGTCATAATCCTTAGCATAAGCTATATTGCAAGAGGCCTCTTCTGTTCACCAACTGTATTTCATAATTTTCAGCATCATGTGGCTGAGAGTAAAGTATACATCACTAAAAGGGAAAAAAAAAGGTTGAAGGAAAACATGATAAAATCAACCTGGTTAAACTGCAGAGTAAAGGAATTTCTTCATAGTAGAATTTCTTAGAAATCAAAAGTGAAAGTAATGACCAGATGAGGAAAATAATAAATAATACAAGCTAAATATTAACATGATTAATATTAGTACAAAGAAAATTTTATGGAGTGCTTATCAACCTTTATACAATACTGAGGTAAAAACAGCCCAAGGAAATGGGGCAATAAATAAGGGAGAATGGTAAGGAGAGATCGAGCCTCAGAGTGAAGCACCAGAAGAAGAATTTTAAGAATAAACCATTAAAACAAATGGTAGTACATTTCCAGATGTTCTTCAGGAGTTTTAAAGGGCTACAAATATGAAATAGCTGCTCAGTAAACTGTGGTGCCTAACCTGCTGCTTAAATCAATGCTGGTGTCGCACAAATTGGAAGTGTCAAACATTGTCAGTGTCTACGTTCCAGGTGTGACTTGTACAACTACAGATTTGTCAGCTGTACCTGATTTTTTGTGCCAAAGCAAATAACAGAGTTAGTAGATCTAGAAGACCAGTAGAGAAAGTCCTGCTTTATGTTCCTAGGCAGAATTAATTGAGAATCAGTAGGAAAGGAGTGGCCTGCTCATTCTCTTCACAATAGTTCTCTCACCGGAGCTTCCTAAAGAAAATAAGCTGTTATGGACCAGGAAGAAGTGTTTTCATATACTGGTTCAAAGGGGAGAAACAAGGTGCAGGAGTGCTTTTAATAACAGAGAGAGTTTCCTAAGAGGTTCCTCTAGGGACCGATACTGCAACATGAGTTATTCAACAAATTTGTACATGATCTAGGAAGGTGGGTGAATAGTGATGTAAAAAAAGTTTTCCTGATAATATCATTCAGAAAATTTACTTTGAAAACTGACTACCAGCAGAGCATGCAATTCATACAGGAATAAAACAGTCTGAAGTGGACAATGCTGTGGGTAGTCCTCCAAAAATTTCATAGCTGTGCTTATGAGCAATCTGAAAGAAAAACATAATGTGAAGAATTGTTTGGACGTTAGGAATTATTGGAAGGCTGCAAAACAGAAGAGATGGTCATGCCACTTTACAGGTTTGTGTTACTCCTCTCAAATACTGTGTGCCGTTCTGGCCATGCTATCTGCATAAAGAACATGGGGGAATGGAATAATGTTTGGTTAAAGAAAATAATTATTGAAGGACTGAGTTGGTTTCTGTATGAGGAGAAAATTAGAAAAAAAGTTAGTTTTAGAATTCATTCTAAAATATGACTGAGATGCCCATATGACCATAGATGGGGAGAAAAGGAGTAGGAAATAATATTACTCAATATTTCTAATGACATAAGAATTAAAGTATTCTAATTAAATGATCAGATGATAGATTTTAAACAAACAAAAGAAACCAACAAAAAGAGTACTTTTTCACACAGCTTGCCATTGTGCATCTCACTAACACAGGCTGCTGTAGGTAGCAAGAGTAAAATTAATTCAGAAAGGGATGTGAATTACTTTGAAGGAAATCCCTACTGGTTGCTGTTAAACACATTGGATGGGAGGCTTAGAAAATCTAGAAAGCTCTGCTGTGGGGTGCTCCATTTGCCCTGTTCTTAGATGCCTTTCTTAAGAATCTGCACCGCCACTGACCGCCAGTGGCTGGGAAAAAGCTGCTGGTTGATTTGGTCTGATCCTCCTACTCACTCTAGTAACTGGGATCTCTGTTACTATCCTTGGGTTTGTGATTAGCTGATATTTTTAGGAAATACTAGCAAAAGCTAGCCAATTATTCACTGGCATTAAGCTCTCTTGTGCGTGCATGTGTGTACAAATTAGCTTGATTTCTTCCAGTGTATTTGTTAATCAGATTTAATTAGCTTGGATGGACTCCTGCTACCATTTTTCATATACTGTTGAGTCAGAAAGTGGGCATACTGGATTCTGTTTTGCCATGAGTTAGAACCTCTTAAATATTATAGCTTTACTCTAAATCATTCTACCTCTGTTTAAAAGCCCTGTTCCAAGATGGAAAGTGACTTAATATATTATTGTTGGATCTATTCCATGAATATCCATGACTTTCTTGGCCTCAGTATCATGAATATTTTATTGCATACTAGAACACTCTCTACATATTAGAGAGCCCATTTTTGTGACTGAATTTGGCAGGTGATTGTGCTTTTCCTGTTTCATTACAGTTATTTTTACTAGTATTACAATAATGCTCAGAGCCCCCATGTGGATTAAAGCCCCATGGTGCTAGATGCTTTAGCAGAACTAGAAGACTCTTTTCTGTCTGAAAACGCTGGTAGTCTAAACAGGTAAAACAGACAAAAGTGGGAAAGGAAAAAGCATAGCAGAGCAATGAAGTGACTTGCTCCCCATTACAGAGCATGTTGATGATAGAAATGGGGACTATAACCTTCATTTTCTAACTCCAGATGCTCTCCTGTTCACCCATTTGATTGAAGATAACTGAAGAACACACTGTTCATCTTGGAAAACTGGGCTTACAAGCTGTATTTATACTTAGTTCTTACAATTTATTTTTGTATCAGGTAAAGTGGGTTTTGTTATCTCCCCTTTATAGCACACAAGTTGTGCTTACTTACAAAACACTCATGCATAAGAAGACTCTTACACAGTACATTGCAGTTGTTATCCTTTTTTTAGAGAATTAGCATCAACAGGCTTGCAATATGTTTCTTACTGTAGCCAAAATATGTTGTGTTTTTATCTTTTATGACTACAGATGATGGCAAATCTGTTCTGGTTCAGAAGTATTGCAGAGATTTTTAACACAGAGTCAAGGACTTTAAAAAATATACATATACATATACATATACATATACATATACATATACATATATGTATATATAAAATACTGTTCTTAGCTTACCAATTGCTATGTCATTATATATGCAAAATATTAAAAAGTCTCTGCTGATCATGATATAAAACAATGACAAAGGGTACAAGGTGTCAGTGTCTAGAATAATTTGTTCACAGAAAATGTATCCAATAGCAGTGCTAAAAAAAAATCCCTAGAGGCCAAGTTAGTTTTTGAATCCCCGTGTGAGCCCTGGCATTGCAAACAAGGTACTATGAAAATTTCTACAGATGGCTGCTTAATGTGTAAATTAATCTGACTCAGTAAGGATCATGCTAGTCAGTGGCAGTTATAATTATAGATCAGTATAAGATCTTGCTCTACAAATTTGTACAACCACAAAACTACCATACAGACACACGTTTATTTAAATACTTTAATTATTTACTGTCAGGATTTGTGACACATTTATGCTTCAGCTTGCAAACATTAGCTAGGAACGATACATTACAGTGTACAGCATAAAAATAAACAAGGTAGTTATAAAAACCACAACCAAACCCCAACCTGCAGGAATAAAGAGCACCAGAACACATAAACCAATGTAATCAGACAGAACACATCCCATGGCATGTCGCTGTCCTCAGGAAGACAAGAGAACAACTCGAGTGCAACATTTTATAGAGAAAGAAAAAATGTAGGTATCCTCAATTTGGATGTATATTTACAACTTGAATAGAAAGGTATGGAAAAACTTCAAGGCAACTGATGAAAGTTTATCTAAAGCATATGTGTTCACAGCTATGTGTGAATTTTCAACCTTTTTTTTTCCCCTGAAGAGTTAAGGGAAGCAACAACCTTGAAAAGCTCATCTGTTCTGGTTACTCATGTTGGAAAACCATCGCCTGCTCTCTCTATATCAACATGCGCCACAGAACTCACCATGGCAAATGGGCAGCAATTGACAAGTACGCTCTTCTTTTTTTTTTTTTTTTTTTAATTTTGTAAGAAAAACACCCTGCTTTAATCCTGGCCATAGTCAATTAAATGGAAACCTAATTTAAATGAGTTAATTTGAAAGTGCTCTTTCCTTTACAAAAGAAAGAAAAGAAAGAAAAGAGAGAAAGGGAGATAAAGAGAAACAGAAAGGTACATGACAGAGAGAAAGAAGAAAAAAACAATTTAAAAAAACAAAAAGGAAAAGAAAAGGAAGGCAGAGGGAGAGAGATAAAGAAAAAGAGAGAGAGAAAGGAAAAAAGAAAGAGCGGAAGGAAGGAAGGAGACTAGGTGAGGGCTACTGCTGTTATTCTTCAAAGTGATCATAATTTCCTCACCAGTGTATGTTTTCAGATAGCACTGCAGCAGCATTTCTGCAAGCTTAGGGAGTGAAGGGTACTGATTAAAGCATGCTTTTGTGCCATTTGAGAAATGTTCAACCTGTACACCTAGTTTATAATATATATAATGCAAAAAATGGAACCTCAGCTCCATTGCATTTGTCTGAAATGTTAGACAAATTGTAAAAAAGAAAAATTGTTTCAGTGATACACTTAAACTTCAAGTACAAGCATTTGGGCATTTTCTGAAGGGTTCATGCTGTGGCTTGTCTAAGCTCCCCACAACCACTGAATTCTTAAATATGTTTACTTGGAAAGGTCAATAGCTGGTTATCCTGTAAACTTTTCTCTAGGCTAGATAATAACAAAGTATTAGTTTTTGCTCATCTTTAGTTGTCAGCCACTCACTAGGAGGTATCCAGTGTGCTCATTTTTTCTCAGATTGTAAATGAGAGGGATAAAAGTGGATCAGAGGCAAGCAGTTGACTGCCTTTTTTTTTTTAAAGGTCCTGAAATAAAACCTTAAGAAAAAAGGAAGAGACATTTAATTAAGTCATAACCCTCTACAGCAGCAGCATAAAGTGCATGAAGGAGCAAGTGTATTCAGCACGTAGACAACAAAGGAAAGAAAAGCTGTTTGTTAAATCAAACAATAATGTATCTTGGTAATGTGAAGTTTCCATGAGGTTATCGCTATTATACAACAAGCATACAAAAGCTATGTTTGTCAAAGAGTTCCTGTATCCAACCATGTTGTTGTGAAGAAAGAGTGTTCTAGAACTCCATGGCAGAAATCAAATTTATCTGAATTGTAAGCACTACCAATAGGAAAAAAAAAAACAAAAAACCAAAAACCCAACCAAGAACAAAACATCTTTTTTTTGCCAAAATGTTTTGCACACCTGGTTTCTATAATGCTTGGTATTTTCTCTAAGGTTTCTAAATAACATAGTGTTGGCGAATTGGCCAAATGGTCCAACATTGGCGTGTGTTTTACTACAAGATAGAGAGTCATCCCCTAGACAAGACTGAAGCAATTGAGGTTGGCTGGAGGAAATGGTAGAAGCAATACTTGCTCCTTTAATTGCATGGGTATATTGATCATTGACTCGTCAAGATTGCCCTAAGGGGTGCGGTTGTTATGCTGGAAGACCAGACAGCTGCAACGAGCAACTCAGTATATATATTCTATCATGTAGACAGAGGTCTGTGATTGCTCTCTCTGGCTGAAGATATCCTTGATATATCAAAAATAGTGTTACTCCATCAATCTCTAGATAAAGGTTAAGCTTGAAGCCTTAAGAAAATAAAATTAATGCGAACAGTAACAAATGCTTGATGAGACCACAGATGCATTCAAGATGGGCTCTCAATTGGCTGTCAGCAATTTAAACCAACATCACCTGAAGGAGGCTACCTGAAAGAGGGCTTCTTTTCCCAATCATACTGCAGAACCTGAGTCAGGGGGCAGCCCAAGCTACAAGCAGCTTGTGTATATGGGAATGGGCCACGTTGCCTCAGGTTCCCGTGGTTTTGAAGCTACTTTACCATCTGTCTCTGTTAGCCAGGACACCTCTTCCCCAGCTTCCCCATCATTGCTAGATAATTTTTTCTGTAACACATTTGAAAATGGTCAGCAGGTATATAGTTATCCACGGAGTCTGCTATGTTCCTTGTAACAGATTGTGCCCTGCATGTTAAGGATAGTCGGGTACTATTTGCTATTTGTATATTGGTAACCATACAAAGAATTTTTAGACTACAAATAGATGATTTTATTTGATCTTTATCTAAGTTCAAACAAAGAAGGTATACCCTTTTGGCAACTTTTTGCTTCTTAATAATCTACAACAGCTAAGAAAACAGCAATTTTATTTTTCAGTGACCATGTATTTTGAATTTGATGATTTTCTATAATAAACCTACAATTTACAAGTTAAGATTTGAATCTAATTCAAACCCAGATTTTTACCTTTAAAAAAATTCAGTTATTTGGTCTGATTATATGTATAGGTCAATTGGAATTGATTGTGGTTCGCTTACGGGATGGCTTTCTGATAAGAATGCTTAAATACTTCAACATTTGTTTTTCCTGAGCATTGTATAATAATATGATTATTAGAGAAGTTGACAGTATTCTACTGATGAAAAAAGGCCAGATCTGGTCCAAAGTTTCTATATCTTGGCTACTGAAGAAAGAATAGATGTTTAAAAATAAACAGACAGTTGCGAGGAAGTGAAGTCATAACAGAGTATAATACTGATTTTCCTCTTCTCTTAGGCATTTAATGCTTCATCCAGAGGATTCCTCCCTGATTTTCTGCTCCAAGGCAGTGTCTAGTATACCATGTATAGTTAATTAGGTGAGCTAAATAGTATGCAGAGATTAGCATAAAGTACAGTTAACCATGTCTGCCATATGTTCAATTGTGCTTTATTGTGAATATGGAGAAATAATTACATAGTATCTGGCATATTCCACTTTTTCTATAATTTACATAGTAGTACTGCAATAAAATGATGTTAATAACCTGAGACAAACCCTCAAAAGTAATGAAAGTCACAGGTCAGGACTGAAATTTTAATCCTAGTTGCAATGGGGATCAAGCCAATATTATGAAGGCGGCACTTTCTGTTACTTATTTAAGTACCAAGTCGAATCCTTACCTGAGAGTCTCCTAGTCTATATAAGTCATTTCATGCTGCTATGGTAATAAGGAGGGGTTTTTTTCACTTGTGAATTTATTTTGGATTGCATCTTTTCTTTGTGGAATGCCCTTTTTATTTTGAGGTACTTATTGGACTTTTCTAAAATGACATTAAGGGACAATTCTACTGCCAGTGCATGGTCTATGGTCTCGTTACCACAGAGTTTGAAACCCCACTGATTCAATCTCAGCTATCACAGCTTTGTTAATTAGGCCCCAAATAATGTTCCCTTAGGTTCTTATGGCTTTGGCTGGAGTGGTGATAGGCACTGGTGTAATGTGGCTAGGGAGATGGGAGCAGAAGGCACAATCAGTGAGTTATACCTACACTGTTTTCCGTAATAATTATAGGGAATTATTTTTGTCGGATGAAGTTTTACACATTGGATACATGGAAAGTTGTTTCCAAGAGGGACCTAGGAACATATCCCAAGGGAGCCAAAATACCCCCACCATCACCCCCAAGCTAGAAAAGCTACAGAAAAAGCAAAGTGAGGTCAAAACTGTAAAAGCCATCACAAATGTTGTTGCCACAGTAGATAATGTTGAAAGCTTTGAAATCTTCAGAGTGAAAGTTAGAATAACTTTCTGATGCTCCAGACACCCTCTTTGAATTTATTTCCCTCCAGCTAAATTGTTCTCTTGCATCTCAGCAAATATTTTCAGGTATTTCTTAATATGACTCTTCCTTAAAAGGCTGGGAAAAATTAGCATACACATGTATAAAGGAGATTTTTAACACTGCAATGGTGAAAGGCCAAATCCATCTGGTCAAAACAGAAACAGCCATGTGAAATGCAAAAAATTGAGACTCATTTTTAACCTTTGGTTGATCTTCCTCCAAATACTTTTTTGTATTTATGGAGAAAATAATTAATATGGTACTAACTCCTCCTTTCAGTGCAAACACTGTATTTCTGGTACTTTATACCTTGTAGAAGGCCATTAAAAGCTTTTTGCCCATAACCTCCTGCAGCTTCGGGGGCATGGTGCTGCTGCTTATGGAATCATGTTCTTAATATTGTGTTCTCACTCCTCAAGCAAAACAAAGCTAGAATAGTTATTGTTATCAGTTTAACCAAAACCCGAGTGCTGCTAGAAATGTCTTTAATTCCTTTAATTTTGTGTACTCTTCTGGATGGATAACATCTGTTGTATGTGCAATTACATTTTTTTCATGTACTGGGGGGAAAAAAGAGAAAAAAGAAGAGAAACCAAATTTGGTTAGATCCAGGATGCTTTTGTTTCCTCTTTTCTGGCTCATTAATGAAAAAAAAATCCGCTATGCAAGCTTTCTTGCTTTGTTTCTGAGCTGTACTTTGTTTTCAGCATCTCTGAATTTTCAAAACTCAGCAGACCACTCTGCATAAGTAGAAATCTAAAAACTACTTTTAAAGACACCAGAGTAAGTTCACATTACTCGATTTTACTTTTTTACTTGATAATTCTGATAAAAGTGTTCAGAGGAATGACTGTTGACATACTTTTCAAAATAATTGCAATGCGACTCAGGATAATTTCAGATGATTCTCTCTCCCTGTCCTACACTCCTTTATGGCAAAACCAAAATTCCAATAGAAAACTGTAAGGACAGGAACTGTGAGGAAAGACCTTCCATGGAACAGCCAGCATCAAAATCCTGACTTTCTCCTTTCCTGCGCCACACTGAGAGGTAAACACTGAGCCAGGTACAAGGCAGGCTCAAAGCAGAGAAGAGTTGAAGGAACACCGCATGATCATATTGCTCTGTCCTAATCTGCTTCTTGCACTGACCAAATGCAAAGCACAAAATAGGACTCTGAACAAAGCACACCAATTTAATGTAATTCACTGCTGATACACTTCTGCTCAACTAGAAAATGCACATTGTCATGGGTAGAGACACAGACCACTACTTGGGACAACGGTATAGGTATTAGGTTGGCAACATTTCTTTAATATGTTTTGGACTAGAAGTGATCTTTGCTTTATTAGCAAATAGATGTGCAACTGTTTTCACTGAGGCAATTATGCACAATACTGAGCATATAAAAGTACTAAAAATATTTTTAGAAGTGACTGCATGTGCTCTGCTAGGACTGCAGAATTGTAATTTACGATATACAAAAACGAACATAGCAAACGCCTCACATACTCAGCTTCTCAAGTTTATATACTGCATTTAAACATTCTGCATTTTTATTGTAACTATTTGGCACCAAATCTTACATGCAATAAACCAAAAATGAACTTATGCTGTTTCCTCATTTCTGCTGTTATATCTGTGCTATTCTCTAGCTTGTGCACCGGTCCTTCCTTCAACTATTTACGGTTTTAAAGACTTTTCTAAGTTTCCAGTAATGCTGAGTAGCCGTTTATAAAGTTTCAATTTCTCCAAGGTCTTTTTTGAATTAGTTCTTGAGATATTATGCTTTGATGGTTCCATCCACATTCAGTATGTAATGTGTGGTAAAATAAAGCACTGATTTTTTATCATTTTTATTTTTCTCATTACTAATGTATTGAATTTGTTTTCAAAATTTTCCTTTCATTATTTGGCACAATCCATTTTCCTCATTACACCTGACTCTTACTTCAACCCACTTTTAATTTTTTTCTTTTGATAAGACACAACATATTTTCCCCATTTGCCGCAAATCTGATTTGGGATTTTCAGAGGGAGGAGGACCGTGTAGAAGAGTTTTCCAATAGAAGTGGGAATTAAATTCTTTAAATCCTTTACTTGTTCCTCCCAGAATGTTGATTGCCAAAAATAGTTCAGAACTATTATGATGCCTTTTCTTATTTATTACCTAGTCGCATGTCTAAACCCTCACTGACACTTGAATAACTGATATTCCCATTGGAGCTCAGACCCATGCAGCATTATGAAACAAATGCTGAATTCTCCAAAAGCTTCCAAGAATGTTTGGAACTATTGTTTGATTAAATAACATGATTCATTAAACCTCTGTGTCTCTTCTTCCTCTGAATTTTGCCTTTCCTTCATATGCCTTTATTCTCTCCCATTTAAATTTTGTCTCCTGTCTTTTCTTGTCTTCCATCAATCCTTCATTTTCTATTTTCAATTCTAATTTTTTGCTGCCATATTTCTCCATTTCACACTCCTTTTCTATTTACCTTAAAATATCCCCTGAGATTTTTTTAACCTCTAAATTTAGTTTCCTTTCATTGTCCCAGATCAACTAAAATTCTGGATGTCAGTCCTTCTGTATAAGAAAAAAAGAAGACATCTTTTCCTTCATTTCATCAGCCTCTCCCCTGTGAGAGAGAAGAGCGAAGGCTGAAATGAAGAAAAGGGAAAGGCAGAAAGAAGTAAGCCTTTAGTGCATTTACATTTAGTAGCTAGAGAAAAAGTGCCACCAGACTGGTACAGATTTTAATGAAATTAGTCTGTGGAATCTTGTACCTTTCACAGACTAAACATGAACCACTTCTTTTCCCCCATTAATGCAATGCAAGGGAAGTGCAAGAGATTCAATCTTTGACATGGCTCTGATTAGAATTTACTGTAAAACTAACCCCAGAGCTTTCAGCAGTTTGGCAGATGACTCAAGGAAAACTGTATGTGCAACCAGTGAGAAACAGCAACAGGAAATCTCCATTAAGCCAGATAACATGATTCAGGGTTTTAATGAAAAGAGTTTGGCTGGATTCCTTTTTTCTTCACTATGCAGATGATTCTTATAGTTTGAATTAGGATGAAAATGTTAATATATTACTTGCCTGGTTCCTCGCCCTAATTTATGACAGCATCAATATACTTCAAAACTATTTCTCCTCTGACATTTAAATAAAATAAAAATTCCTTCTGTTTTATAAAAATAAATTCATACTTGTACTGTACTTAACCAAATTCTGCTCAACTTAGCCCCAGGTTCTATTAGAACTCAAAGAGTTATCCTTTGTAGATACCACTGTACTTTTTTTATAATTAGGAATGGCTTTGATGTTTTCAAAGTTGCTTGGGGAATTTGGATGACCAATTCACATTCGTTTTCATGGGAGCTGGACAACTATTCAATTTCTTTTTACATAGCTGAATGTTTTATCCTTCCAGTTTACCAAGAAAGAGAAAATGTTTTAAAAAGCTTCAGTGTGTACATTTAGCTATAATCCCTAAGAATTAGCTTCTAATACAGTTCCAAGCCACACACATAGCATCTGAGTTTCTATTGCACTTATTTTGCATACCCTCCTAGATACACATGGCTCAGTTACAGATGTAATTAGTAAGACATGTTTCCAGGAGTTGCTAAAATAACTTTGACTTGATCACAGTGGCTTTCTATCAGTGTTGATTGTTCAGTTTTTATACTTAATAGATGGATTTTGCAGAGCATGTAATGGGGCTCTCAAAGTGTTTTTTCTAGAACAATTGAAATGTACTTACTAAGTCCATTGAGTAGTTAGTTCTATCCAAACCAAATAACTGGGCTTCCGCAAACATGATTTTCACTAATGGAAAAAAAGGAAGGGATAGAGTTATTCAATGAGCAGTAGGACCAATGATGTCTGTTTTCTTACAGATATCCCCAAAATTATTTTGCAATGACTCTGTATTCTCGCTATTCAGAGCATCTTCCTTCAAAACTGTCTTCTCTGTCTGTCAGTAATCCATATTTCCTCATTACTGGTTGGACTAGAGGCAGTTTACATTTTGCTTCATTTCAAGCTGAACATGCACGTATCAGGGTAGCACTGATTTAGCCAGAACACCAAATAGAGCAACTTCTCCCACAGAGGAGTAATGTGGGTCTTGCTTACCATTATATTTTACTTGTAGGAACTTTCAAAGATGAAGTTTGTCTCTTTTTTAAACATTACTGAAATCGGCCAGCAAGTTCTGTAAGCATTGGGAAACCTGAAGGAGAGCTGGCAAAAACATAACACAAGTGTACAAGACTCATTTTTCAGTGAGCAGAACTAAAAATCTCACTGTTATCAGCATTACTGCAGTATTTCTGACGCCTTTGTTTGCAACTCCAAAAGAATCTTCTAATATTATTTTTAAAAATATTTGCATACTAAATCTGGTGATGCTTTAACATTTATAAATATTTTGTCATAGTGTTTTTAAGTTAAAAGTTAATTTCCACTCCAAATAATTACAATATACATTTCACAATAAAGAAGGGGAAAATAAAACCCCTTGTTGGTAAGTTAAGTTCAAAGTGTTTTCAAGAAATGGCCATCAGCCAGTTTCAAGTCTACATGAAAAGATGCTTAAAGAACTCACAGTTCACTATCAGGAGCATTAACGGCAATGCTGATTAGGAGTTTCCTTCCGTCTACATTAGAGTAAGCTGTGATGATCCACAGTCATTTCATGACCAAGAATTCCCAAATGGTCTCAGAAAAGATAGGAAGGACACAACTTTAAATCATCTGCCTATACTGAGCACAATCCTACTGACTTTAATAAAACAGATCAGTCATGCTTGCCACAAGTAGAGATAGACCAAAAGGAAATAAGGCTAAAAATACCAAGGGGAAAAATGAAAGAAGAAAAAAAGGTGTTAAATCTTTTAAAATATTCTGTCCAGTTTCCTTGGATTTTTTTTTTCTTTGAAGTCTTGCCTTAGAGACAAGGCAAATATTGGTTTACAATATATGATAAATTGGAAGAATCTATAAATGTGGTCACACACTAAGCATGATGGAATTTACTGTTAGGGCACTGCCTGTCTGAGATACACAGTGGGTTGCCCACTTTTCAACACAGAACAGTTACATTTTCTCAGCTAGGAGCACAACATTATATGTAATGCTACATTCCTCAGAACTCCGTTTCCTAGGTTCAGGCACTGTGGACCTCATCACTTCTGTATTAAGAAGACACAATAAGGTATAACATGGTCATGACCATCCAAATCCCCCCTTTTTATCAGTAATATTAACTAGCTGAATGCCAGTAATGTCAAATAAAGCAGCAACGTCAGCAACAGTCATTTCCTTTTGGAGAAAGGTGACATTTCTACTCTTTTGGTACATTAGCTCCTTTTGAAATGACAGAGAACATGCACAGAACTGGTGAAATTTCACAAAAAAATTACTTATGCAAAAGCCAACATAAAAAAAGACAGAAAAGGTGACAGTTGGAAGTTAAGAGAAGTTAAAAGATATATATTAGGATTGCGCAGCATCAGATAAAAAAAAACCCCAAAACAAAAACAAAAAATAGGTTTGCTCTGAGAGAAGTATAAAGAAATGCCTATAAAATTTATATGGCAGTACATAAGTCAGACCAATTCTATTCAAGGGGCAAAACAAGGAATATCTTCATGGGTGGCCAAGACACATAGACCTGTCCTTCACTCCAATAGATGGCCATGAATCCTAAACAGGAAAGCACAGAAGAAAATAAACTTGTGAAAGTGAGCAGTAGCAGCTGGACTCAGGCTGTTCCCAGCCCTTTAATAAATCCAAGATGTAAATAGCTCAGAGGAATAAATCTCTAAAGCAAGAGTGATAGGTACATGGTTAATACTTGAATTGCCAAAGTGACATGTAACAATTTAAGGCACAGCATGCAAGCACGGGCAATTCAGGGCACTGAGAAGAGTGGCAATTTGAGGACCGTGCGGTAAAAGAATGATCCCAATACTGTTAGCCTTCCTGGCATGACTGAAAAGTGCAGAGGAAACGAAAACTGCCAGGACTACTCAAACAGCAAGAAAAAACAGGCAAATTATGAGAAATATTCCTTTTTCCTTACTGACAGTCAGGGAGACTCACTGAGGTTGAGTGTCTCTTGATATTCATGGTCCAAGGTCTGGATTTTTTTTTCTTTTTCATTTGACTGAAAAAATTTGGAATAAACCCCTAATGTTTTATTTAAGAAAAACAGAAAGAAGAGCCTATGCTTTCAAAGGCTGTCAGTCAGAGTTTAAGAGTTCTGCTGATGTAGATATTTGCTACAGGACAATATCACAGGTTTATGTCTACCATAAATGACTCTTATAATTTAAGCTCCATCATTTGAAGACATGAAGTGGTGACTCTCAAGAGGTGTTGTAACACATCTGCAGTACCTTTCCTCTTCATAAGTCAGGAGCTTCCACTCATGCTGAGCTCGGGAATGAGCAGTAATAAAGACGACTTGACTCTTCCAGCTGCCAGTCCCAAACCAGTCTGAGATTCAGAAAAACCCCTTTGGCACCTGTTGTATAAATCACTGATCCTGAGACTAAAGGTAGCATCACTTGTATGAACTCAAGCAAACTCTTGATAGGTGTTTGGTTTCTTGACAAATGACATTAAAACTCTTTGCAGGTACTTAACAAGGGGCTTGTAAACTTTACATTGGTATTAGAAAGAAATCACTTGAGTGGAAAATTTATTCTTGCAACTACCTGTTAAAAAAACCCAAACAACAAACCTGGAAATTGATGGGTCCAATGTGAAATGGAAGCTGTGTGTCCATCCTTTAGCTCTACTTCATAAACTAGCAACTCTAGAAAATACCACTTTCAGGAACTTGCTCAATATATCAAAAATGGACATTTCCAGATGTCTGTAATGACACTTAGTATAATAAAAATGGAAATGCATCAGAGAACATTGTGTGGAAAGTTAGGTGCACCATTCACCCAATCCATCTATATTAATTTCCAGTTACTTTAATCAATTCAGTCTGTCAATCTCATTGTAATTCAGAAATTGTTTTTATTGGGACAAGAGATAATTATTAAGATTAGCATTACATAAACCATTAATAGTACTTTTAAAGGATGGAGGAACTAAAAATGTTTTAAAATACTGATAATAAGTAAGTAATTTTGATCAAAATGTGATAAAATAAAAAAACCTGAACTGCAAATATAATATTTTCGGTAATTCTCTTTTCTGGTTAGGTTAGAAAGTCATAGTCCAGAGGAGCTGAAGGCTCCTGAAATTTACTTCAGGTAATCTAATCCAAAAGACCACCTTTGATCTCAAGATGTTCACAATTGTACTCTGTTCCTGGCCAGAAGTAGGAAATGAAGTGTGAAAGTGAAAAACAAGTCAATGAGGTACAAAGCTATTTTGAAATTTGTGGGGGAATTAAAAAAAAGTTTACTGTAAGCTTTTGGTGACAATTTAGATTCTGCTCTTATTTTAGCTAAAGCTGTTCACCCATCTGATATTGGAAAGTGATATTTTCAGGATGACTAGCAGAACATACCTGCAAGGAACATTTCTGACCTTTTTGTAATACTAAGAAACATTTTATGAGTGATTAGGGTTCAGTTAGTAACTATTCAACCTAGGCTTTTTGGTTAACCGGAGCAGACTGACTATTTGAACTTCTAAGAAATACAGATGGACAAGGTCAGTACTTCTCTGGTTTTCATCCAGGCAGTCAGGTAGAAAATTAGCCAACTGAACTCCATCTGTCTTTTTTTTTTCTTCTTTATTTTTTTTTCTTTTTCTTTTTTTTTTTTTTTCCCTTTCTCCTAATTAGGCTTGTGGAAAAGCTTTCAGCTTGCTTTTACTGTTCTTTCATTTTCAGCCTTTCCCTGTAGGCTGGTATTGTCCTATCATAGCATTCCACTGAACTCTTTGTTTCTGTGCTTTTTGCACCACTGGCTGCTGACTTTAAATTGGAGTCATTAAGAAATTGTTGTGTAGTTTTTAGACATATGACCACCAATGTAAAGGTCAGGTCACCCATCTCTAAGATAAACTGCTGAATTATACTTTATTGAGGATAAGCCTGCATAGACCTTGCTTGGAATTCTTCAGTAGAAAGCACCCCTACGTTGACACAAAGTGTTCAGGCAAGTGTGAAGTTAGATGAACTTAAATGAATCAGCCATAAATGGAAGAAAGGCTTTCTTCTTTTTCTGGCCCTACACTTCGACCAGAATATATAATATACAGCAGTGAGGTGGCTTATGTGGGACTGAGAAACTGAAGTACAATTCCTGATTTAAACAGAAAAAGACATTGAATCATTATGTCCCACAGGCATTTTCTAATTATTTTGAGTAACTGCCATTTTGCAGTTCGTAATCAATTTATCTCTGTCCCCCTCCCCTCTTTCTCCTGCTTTTTCTTGATTTCACTGTAACACAGAATTGAATTTTTTTTTAAATGTCATATTTAGTATGGAAACCTTGATCCTAAGAATGTTAATATCTCCACTCACAGATATTCTATTGGACATCACATTTTAAGCAATTCCTATATTAAGTACAAACTCCACTGCAAAAGACCAGATATTTTCAAAGCTAATGTACAGATAATATTTTCCAACTACAGGTTGTGGTGTCATAGAATCCTTCAGTAATAAAATTTATTAGTACCTTTTTAGGAATCTGCACTTAGGTAGCCTCACCTATTTTTCTAGCAACATTCTCCATTTGGACTATTTTTTTCTTCTTTAAAGGACTACATAATTCTTTCTCTTCATAACCAAATATGCAAAAAGAATACACATGAAGGACAATCATGAAATACCACATAAACAGCATCCATTTCTGAGCTCTAGTTCGGAAAATAACAGTGAGCAGAGTGTAAGTATTAAAAATAGACAATAGAACAGTATTGATCAAATGACTGACTTCACAATTTATCATAAGGATATCACCAAAACACAAGCTATAATTTTTCTGGTAGATAATAATATGGAGTGTTTTAGTGACACAAATTTTAATTGGCATGTACCTGTTCTGAAGAACAGAAATTAACACCATACTTAATGAGTGCAATAAAACCCTGTAAAACATAACAATAATGGTTTGAATATGGTTTCTCACTAGCCTTTTAGGGAGAAGGAACTTGCTACTTTAATTTGAATTGAAACATATTTTTAAAGGTCCTGGCCCCTAATGTCACAGTTGTAATTGTTCTACTTTTATGCAGGGTAAAGAAGTAGTCATAAAAAAAGACACCCAAGTATCCCTCTAAATGTGATCTAAAATAACTTCTGTGCATCAAAAATGCCAATTTTCAGAGTGCAATAACCCCAGTGAAAGCCTGGTAATGATCCTTTTCCAAAGGTGCAAAGATCCCATTTTAAACCTGCAGGGTTTTAAGATAAAGACACTTTAGACTATCCCACAGCATAATCTGTTTCTGGCCTTGAACACGCATACTTTTTGTGAAGAGATTTCAAATTTGTAGAAAAGGGAGAGAAACATATTGACTGAATTGCTTTTAAAAGTATGTTTAAATTGCTAAGAGGTTGCAATCTTGCATTAAATTCCAGGGGAATGAGGTTAAGACACAGGAGGCAGATCAGGAGGTTAGGATGAACTGAAAATATTTTGCAACGTTTTATGCCATGCTCTGTAATTTCTTACACAATTATTTTCACCACTGTGTGTTGTGACTGTTATTGCCCTTTACACTCATCTGCACACAACATCATATGTCCAGTTCTCACATATTGAAAAAGAAGAAGATGTCCCAATCTCAGGATGAGTCAGCAGTATTTCTTAATTAGATGCAATCAATACAGTTTTGATCCACCAGAAACATCCATGCTTCTATGGTTCTCTGTTGTGGAACTTCAGAAACAAACTGCCAAACTCTTCTGCCTCAGGATTTAAAGAATTGTATCAGTTCAACAGAGACACAATCCAGAAAGCGTGTTTGTGTTTCTAGCCAAGAATGTTGCCTTATTATCTTGCTAAAATAAATCAAAATTCAGTTAGGCAAAAAGAATCTAGGCACAATAGGTATCTTGCCTCACAGGAGGAAATGTTGTAAACTGAGAGGAAGTTACGATGTTCTTTGTTGTACGCTTAAACTGTTCTTGTTCTATACATTAAAATATGCACAAATCTGTGCCGATGCTTATGGGAAACAACTAAAGCAAAGGTTTCTGCTTGCCTCTGCAATGCATGCAGGTGACCCCAATGCATTTGTTTAACAAAAACCACAAGAACGTGTCAAGGGCACTGCTCTAGACTAACTGATGAGCAGATGTTTAGGTTTAAGTCGTTACAAAAAGACCCATTTAGAGAATGTGTTTGGGGCAGCAGCTGTATATGATACTGTCTTGGGATGAATTTGGATGGAGCAGGAACAGAAAATGGTAACTAATGCCTCTCCTTTTCCTGATTTAATTAAAGAATAATTTTGGAGATACATGAGTTGAGAATATTTTTAAGGGCATAATTTAAGGACAGTATTGTTAAAGCCACCAGTGTACTAGATGGGAATTTTTCCTCGCTATGGATGAAGTAACATCAATGCTTTTCTTTCCTTGTGGGCTGTTAATGTAACTCTGGGATTCTGCTATCAGAAATTGTGTCTTCAGTAACTGAGTAGAATTGCCTTGCAGAAGCTTATTATTTAAAAAGATCAGGTTGCAGTCAAAACAACATGGGAAAAGCACAGATAATGTAATATCATTTTTACAAATGCATTCATCACAAAGCATATGTCTTAATCTACTGAGTATTCTTCAGACCGAATGTTCAGCACCATCTCCCTCATTCTGTTGAAATGTAGTCATCTCTGATATCACCATTTCTATAGCAGTGCAAAAGAACATTTGACAATTTATTATAGGATTAGAAAAAAATTACTCAAGCCTGTCAGTATACCTTTACGATGGTTTTGTCTGGTCTGCATTTTTTAAAGATCAACCTCTTGGCTGTACTTACACATGTGTAAGTAAATTTACTTAGGGGAAAAATGAAGCATCATAATTATTTGAAAGCTTTATTTCTGTTATAAGTTTAAGAAATAGCTCAGTTGAATTGATTTTTTTAAAATATAAGTATATTGCATAAAGACAAAATGAGAAAATTAAAAATGTTGAAGGTGAACTGAAATTATCACACTGTCTAAAGTATTTTGACTGAGGTGATTTTAATTGCTTTTTGAATGTTTGATTTATGGAAAATTCAGGCCCACCTTTTGTTCTAACAAGATAGGAAAACCCGAGACCTCAAAAATCCTTATGGGACTGGAAAATACTTTCCTATCCAGATGTAATTTTTAATGAACAAGGCAAGAAACAAAGACAAAATTATATTTTTAATGGCAAAACTGATTATTTTCACCTGGAATTCTGAAATTTAGGGGGAAGCCTTCCCACTGGATTAGCAGTTAAAAATATCAGGTTCCTTAGCAACTTCACAGTACAACAATCTCACCTTCAGCTTTAATCAGAAAAAGCAGCACAGTGCCTGGAAAACTACCATGGGCTGCTTAGTTTAATTCTGTCTTGGCATGGTATCTTCTGGATCAGGAGATAGAATTAAGCTGAACTCTTGGGTTTACATCTACTCAGAGTATATTAAGACACATACTTTATTCCATCTCTATTCAGAAAAAATATCACTTATATAAAAGCCGTGTAAAGTATTTGTCCAATTTATATGAATTTCAAATAGATTCTGAAGCTATTGAAATGCCTGTTACTGTGTTGTCTGAATTGTACATTAATACAAAAAATGTGACATTGACGTTTTTTTCGTACATGGGACAAGATTTTTTTCATTTGTGTTTTGACAGTGAAATGCTCTTCTTTTACTACCTTATTTTGGAGGACACAAGCAATCTTTGATTACAATACAGATGAAGAATCACATTTAAAATGTTCCCTTTTAAAAACTCAATGTATTTATAATGAACCATCAGCTATTATCAGAAGCCTCTGAACCCCCGCAAAACAGTCTAGTACATGAAAGTCAACATTTAATGTGCTATAGTCTCATGTTTTCATGCAGTAGCTCCAAGGAAATCAATTTTTCAGCTTGAGGGTGTTTCGATTTGGCGCCGTTCTGTAACACTCCTAAATGTTATCCAGAACGCCTTCAAAAATAACAGAATTTAATAATCACAGATGTTCCCACTCTGTCTTCATAGCAGTGTTATAATATCATGACAATGAGATTTATCAGATTTCATGGTACCTACAATATGCACAGAGCTATTTTTGGCAAGGTTTTTAATATGACTAAAAGTGAATAAACTCAATTGGAAACTTTTAGAAGACTTTGCATGAAAGTTTTGTGATATTTTGAAAAGAAATGCTAACTTCTTCACATAGCTGAGACGGGATCAAATTACAATCATGTGCTAAATGTTGCATCTGTGCTCCAGGATACTGAAATTTTAGAATGTTCTCCTGAATCTGACTGGGGGATGAAATGCTTTAGAGTATGAAGCATCCAGTGCTGTTTCGAATGGTACTGACTGAAATTGCTCTATCAAGACTTTTGCAGTTAACATGCTATGGTGTTTTCGCCCTCATATCTCATCATAGTATACTTGGGTAGGTAGACCTTAAACTTCAGGCTCCTAAATTGTCAATTTGCCCCAGCGTGCCTCTAAAATCAGTGAGTAGATGGAGATGTTACCAAGTACTGATGCATCATTCTTTGGATCTGAATGGATCTCTGGAGGCATCCGTATCTCCTCACTGACCACAAGGAGGGTAATGACATTGCAAACAGGCTCAGTTCAGAGGCTAAACACAGCTCTGGTGGGTCTGTGCCCTACAGTTTAATAGGGGGAGCTTTCCTCATTCTTTATTCTGCTAAAGCAGTGCTGCAGGCAGGAGAAGGATTAAGAATCTGTCCCCAAAAGTCCTAACAATCAATAAATAAGAGGAAGCTTTGTGTTAAAGTATGAATCAAAAGCTGTACAAGAAAGTATATATGTCATGTTTTAAGCTGTGTTTTGTGCGATAGTGAAGTCAATGATGGTCACAGATTCTGGGACATCGGGATTCTCCCTTAAGTGCCTGGAGGCAGAAGGCGCCTTGAATCTGAGAATAGAAAAGTAATGACTGACAGTAAAAAACAATCCCAGAACAGAGGCATTTACCATAAGACACTCTAGTTCTTTGTCTACAGGTCTGTGCTTTAACTACATATTGAATAAGCAAGGTCAGTCTACATTGTCTGTATCCTCCACTTGTTCTTGTTACAGAAATAGATCCCTCTAACCTTCATTCCACTTAAATAAAAGCCTTCTACTTTTTTTTATTTTGTAAGGTTTAAAGAGCCACAGTTCTGTGCTTGTATAAACTGCAGTTAGAAAACTGGAAGTCAGATGATAAAAGCAAAAAGCCATGCATAATATAACATTAATTGCCATTAAAACAATACATCTGTAAGCCTTTAGACTGAATTCCAGGGAAAGCATTTCAGAGAATGTAGTATGGTGCATTGAATTTGCTATAAACATGAAATTACTAAGAGAATGAAATAATGTGAGGTAACTTGTACATGATTTTTTGTTAACTCATCTTTTTTGTTCAGCATTTTGAAAATGTTATTAACTGTATAAAATTATTGTTATTCCAAAGATCGCAGGTTGGCATTTTTAACCAGCCTACTGTATATCTTGCCTTTGACAAGGAATGGAACATTTACCCTATTGTGTATTTGCCATATACTTATAGCTCAATTACCTGTAGAGAATTCTCTTTTTTGAGTAGCATGAGAAAACAAAACATATTGTACAACATTAAGTGTAGTATTCAATGACTTTTGTTACTCATGGATTATATAAAAGCTATGAATATACAAAAATAATTTTAAGTGTGGCTAAGTGTTTGATTCACTTGGTCTAAACAGCAGTGCAGAGAGAGCTCACAAGCTCCTGGGTCCAGATGTACAATCCCAGCTATGTTTTAATTGCAAAGGGGCATGAGACATAGTTATAGGCCGTTCCCCACCTACCACACCATGGTTTTCCTTCAGCAGTGAATGCAGACATACGACCAGCAAGCGGTCATGGTGCTCTCCAGCAAGTCTACTTGTCTGTACTATTGGGATACTGGGATTGGGATTTACTAGAAAGCACCTGACTTGCAGTATATAGTGACAGCCAAACAACCTAGGACTCCTGAAAGGAAGCATGAGGCACTTCCCCTGCCCCCACCCAGAGTAATTTTCAAAGCAGTATCAACAATATTTTTTACAATATTTTAAAAATGAAACTTCTCTTCTATATCTCCCATTTGCATCTTTGTCTTACCCTCAAATATTGGGTTTTTTTCACAATGGTAAAATGTGGAATTTAGTACCTTTCCATCAAATCCACTGACTGCTTTGCCTGACTAAACTGACCCAAAGGCCTTTCTCTGGAGAACATTTGCAAAAGCTTTATATTGACAAACACTTGTTTTGCTTGTACTGTTTCTACCTGTGGAATTTAGTAAACCTACCACTTGGACACAGGTTCTTGTAAATAACAATTTCACCTTTGAAATTGTATCACCTGTTCAAAGTGTAACTAAAGATGAAATCCTTTGGGCACTTTTATTTCTCTGAAGCTGCAATTTTGATTGTCTTCTAGAACCAGGTTAGGTATACTGTGTACCCCTGTGTATATCTCAGTGTGTCTCTCTTAAATACCTGTAGCACAATTTTAATACAGGGAGCTTTATTTGAGCATTTAGGTTGGAACTGAGCTTTTGTGGTTGTTAATGCCTAAGTAACAATTGCTCCAGTGTTAAGTGTGCAGCTTGCTTACTTTCTGGCATTTCTGTCATGAAGCCTTGGATTAAGAGGCTCCAGTCTGAAAAAGACTGCCCCAACAGCCACTTAGCAGAGTGTGAGGACTCTACATCATATATGCAACTAGTATAGACTCCCTTTTTTTTTTTTTCAAGTGATCCTGCAAGCTGGTGAAACCATTGATACAGAAAGGTAAGTAAGTAGACTGCACACTGTTTGAGAAAAGGTCTTACGGTGAGACTGATTCCCAACAGCAACTATTAGACACCAGGTAAGTGCTATTTTGATGGCATAGTGAGACTTCAGTTGCAGTGAATGACTGACTCCCCGTTCTTTCACTGGCCTTATGCATTGGGTCAAAAGTGTCTTCTCTGGCATGTATAAAAGGCTGATTAGATGTCATATTTAGTTAACAGAGCAGAATACTTTGTTGAAGTAAACTGTTGTCTCTCTGTAGCAACTGGAGATCAGGAGACATGACATACTGTCAGCTATTAAAGGAAATTCTCCCTTGGTGCAGCTGCTATAGGATTTTCTATGGAAGTAAATCCAATCAGTACTGCTAACATCACCATCACTGAGACACCTAAACTGCCTCTGCTCGTAAGCCTGGATTCAAAGAGTGCTGAAAAAATGGAAAAACCTTACTCAGAAGTCCCAGGCAAGTGGTTATAAAATATAAAAATCCACAGCTCAGATTCTTGTCTTTTGTTTGCACTGGAGGAGCACTCAGCAGACAAGAGTGTGGTCTTCACAAATTGTTCATTAAATGCCTGGTCCTTGAGGAGGAGAGCAGGGAAAATGGTTGCTACTGCACTCTGTGACAGACTTCATTTAGGCCTTCTATGGAAATGGTATTTGAGCTTCTAAATACAGAAAAAAATATATGTCTAAGGTGCAGAGGTCACATTAAATCCTAACACAAACTGCTCAAGTTCAGTCATGATCATCAAGGTCCTCTTTGCTATTGGTCATCTCACCACACTGCAATGCCTTTTAATCAGCTTAATGGTATGCAAAATTGCGGACTACACACTGCATGCACTTCAACTCGCTAATACAGTGAAACAAAGCAGTTGTTATAAGCTCCACAACTGTTTACAAAAAGGAAACGAAAACAAGAAAATTAAAAGTAACGAGATGCTAATTACCAGTGTTGTGATTTTACCGGAAGAAAGAGGCAGATGCTATTCATTCTGTAGATAGATGGCAGAGGTTTAATGACCAAACAAATGAATATCTTTTTTTAAGCATTAAAAAAACCCCAAAACCCAACCTGTCTCATTTTTTTTATGTTGGAGCATCAGTTAAGTTTTGTCGGAGTGAAATGTGTCACCACCATACAATATTTTCTTAAATGTAGAGTGTCTTATTGACTGTGCCCACTCTGTATGTCTTGTTTTGCAACTTTTAGTTGTTGTTTCTATTATTAATGCAGTCCTGGGTAACTGTAACTGCTCAGCCCTCCCATCCTGCTCACACCAGCATGCCTGTTAAAACACCAGTGATTTGCTTTCCTGTTAGATCTTTCAGTGATATTCTTTTTCTCCGGCTGTGCTAATTCCTTTGCCATTCTCACTACCTGCAGTGATGAGTTCACAGTGCTGGGGTGTTTTAGGAGAGGAATGTTGCAACCTGTAAGCTCTACCCATGTTCAACCATATTTAGCTTCTGAATAAACAGTTCTGAATGGCTCTTCCGCAAAGACATTTCATCTATTCTGTTTGGCTCAGAGGCAGAGAGTAGCTTTGGTGCTACCAATGACACTAATAATTCAACAAAAGAAAGTTTGCTTCATCTAGCTCCCATTTTATTTATAGAGATTGACAGTTCTTCTACATGACATGAACGCTTTCTTTATGTAAAGTCAATGACTAAGACTTGTGAATGAGCACAGAAAAATGATCAATTTATTGTTGATAGCGTCACCTTTTTGGAGAGGATCCAGAGTGACAAGTTTCATTCTATAGAGTATTATATTAAAAAGTGGTGGACCACTCTTATTCACAGATGCTAGCATAGCCTCACTATCTGTACAAGAAAAAGAGCAGCAATTTTCATTTTGCTTATCTCTACTTTAAATACAACATATTGCATGGGACCCATTATTTCCAGTCATTTCCACTTTTTTTTCCAGTCTTCTCTGTTTCTCATTCTACACCAGACATCCACTTGAACGATATAAGCCATCTGTAGTTTATAAAACACCTTTAAGCTATTGTTTTAAAGTTTTATACCTTTTAATGTTTTCCTATTTATTTCCTGCTGATATCAACACATATGCTGCCAAAAGCAATCTTTAGTGGATACTAACATATTCATATTGAACATTTGATCCAGAAATTTTGCAGATAATAAGCAGAGGGAACATCTGTGAGAAGCAGATAATTTTTAATATTTATGGATAGCTCATTTCCATGTTGTAATCCTTAAGATGGGATCGGGTTTGTAAGGCTCTGTACAATGCAAGTCATTTTTCTATATTCCCATCATGGTTAGGTAATGAAGGGAGCAGTGGTTCTGAAGAGGGAACTCAACGAGTTTATTAATTAATGCTGGAGAAAAGATCCCCACTATTACTTGAATGAAATACAGAGCAACTGTACAAAGAGGATGATATTACACATCTTAATACTCTCAGGATGCTCTTTCAAACAGGACAATGTAATCTGGAAGCATACCTATACTTCAGAACTAAAGTATGAAGCAAGAATAATTAACTGTTTTTCGAACATCCAAATCGACACAGCTTTTATTATATAAACTCTAAAGAGCAGCTATATGCTCAAAGCATTATCTCAGCATTATTAATTATTTACAGATCTTGTTTCTTCATTGGCAATTAAGTCAGTTGGTTAAGCCCTTCCTCTGCCAATGGTTTGAAATTCCATACTACTATTTCACTTGGTATAGAAAGCTCACCTACCTGAGGTAAAGACACTTTTATATTGAAATTTTCTCCTAAAACCATAACTGTGAAACTGAAGATTCAGATATCTGGCTTATGAAGATAGTGAAGATGTGTAAAAGTGGAACTAGATTGCTAGTCATTAATTTACTGTCACATTAAGTTTGCATGGGTTTGCAAACACACATGAGCTGCAAGTCATAAATGCCTCGCCTACTATTTTTTCATTCCCGCTTTCAACAACCAAAAGCACACCTGAGGTAAACCTCTTCCTTTTCACTTATAGGCACTGATGACAATTGTTCTACCTTTGACACCTATTTAATTATGTTTCACTAATAAGAGTAAAAATTTGTGTTTGAGTAGCACATTTTCTTTTAACAATTTTAAAGAATGAAGCATGAATCAAAAACCAGGAGGACAATCTTATTTTGTGGCAGCTCCCTGTAGGTCCCTATGTTAATCAAACATATTTAATTTAAACTTTCTGATAAAATTTTCAGTTTTCTGATAAAAAGAAGTGAGATCAGATTCTCTTATTTGTTTGTTGACCTTAGTAATTCAGGATGGATTTTTGCACTAAGGGCATGTCTGTGATCTTTTGCCAGCCACCTTGGCAGAATAAACCTAGAATTAGTATTCAAAGCCAAAATGGGCCTGTTTTAGCACAGAGGAAAAAATTCACACTCGGAGCCTGAACTTAGATTATTTTTCACCCTTGTCTACCAACTGGGACAGAAAGGTGGTCAATTGTTTTCTCTAAACAGCTTTCTAACAGATTTTTCAGTGAAATCAACACATCTATGAATGAAACTGTGTATGGGTAAAATTCCTGTAGGTGAAAGTGAAACCAGCTGTCTTCTACACCAGTGCAATCTCCATTTAACAACAGTGCATATGACTTCACAAGCTCAGGGCTTCTCATTTTCCTTTACTGCGCCTGAGTCTTACATCTTCTTTAAAACAGCTCTATTGCCAATAGTTCTCAGCCTGAAAGTTGTAATGAAACATGTAGATATTAACTAAGCAAAAAAACCAAAAACCAAAATCAGTAAGTTATTCACTGAAGCAACCATGCTACGTGTTATAAACTTTATATATCCATGTTGATAACTGTGAAAGCTTGCTGATCCTTGCTGAACCATCCTATGGTGAAATATATGTATTGCTTTATAGACAGATATTGACTTTTCTGCAAATCAAATGGATGGAGTTGAATTTTATCTATTTTAAGAAATATTTCAGTGCTTGTGGAAGGGAAGAGGCTGCAGTACAAAAAGGGAAGAATTCCACCTTGTACAAACAGGCTTATTGACCAAATATCTCCTTCAAGTGGCATTTGCAAAGGACTGCAACTTGGAAACACTAAGAATGCAATTAGAACACAGTGGTGAGGACCCAAACTGGAGCGAACAAAGGCTGAGATGCAGTAGAAAGTTTCTATCACCATTTCAAGTTTGCTTCTCACACTCTTAACAGCTGCCCTGTCACTCACATGAAGTCTGAGTGGATTAGAAGGATTACCAAAGGCAGTATGCCTTCTATTCTGCTTCAAAGCTAATCAAAATTGGGTACACATGCAGTTATCCAATGCCAGCATCAATCAGAGTGTGACTGACACTGACACTCCCTGAACCAACTCCAGGATGTTGCCCTACTAAGCACAGAACTATGCATCACAAAAATCCCCCACTCCCATGAGACTCACCTGGACGTAAAAATCTCTAGCAACTCAAATTCAGATCAGGTTTTTAAAATATATGACCAAAGCCAGGTTCAATTTTCAGCAAGAATGGCACATACTGAAATATGCCACTCAACAAACAGCTGAGATTTCCCAGGGACACCATCAAACACCAACCAAACTGGATATCGCTTATCTTAGGAGATCAAATGAGATTCTGCTCCTGGTGGCATATCTCCAAGTAAACATGTGGTACACAAAGGAAAAAAACAAAGGCACCAGACCTTAGATTCAGACTGCTGCAGAATACTCGGAGCCTGGTACATGCATATGAATGTGTTTAGAATGTGTTTCAGCCTTGGCTTCGTTTCAGGTTTGTTCAGAATTTCTTCCAAAGTTTCAATTCAGTATCAGTATCAGCAGCTCCCCTCTACTTCTCCCCTTCACAAAGGTCTCAAAAGACAGACTCAATCTTTAGAAATGTATTCTGACCCTAACCATTAGCCAGAAACAGAAAGGAGTGCATCCGTTTAAACTGACAATGAAACATGCAATTAACATTAAAGGAAAGAGGCAACAAAACAGCTTACATTAAAGGGCAAAATCCTTATGACATCTACAGAAAGCCCACAGTAAAAGTTGAACGCCCACACATTCACAAAAATAATGAAGCCATAAAATACTGTTTATAATTCCAAATAATATCAGAAAAATCAAATAAATAAGAAATATTATTACCAAATATGGAAGTCAATCAACATGTGGCTGACATCAAAGATTCAGGCAGTAGGAAAAGCTAGCTGAACTGAAAATTGCAATGCAAAAACAAGGAACATTAACAATTACCAGAATAGATCAAACAAGAAATCTACTGAGTAATGTAGAGCCAAAATGCATCGAACCAAGCAGGTTTCTAAAGTGTCTACAAATGTCAACCACTTAGTGTTGCTGCATTTGTCACTAGTACAGTTGTCTTGGCAAGGGAGAGGATTGTTTATTTCCTTCATTATAGAATTTAAAGTTATTACTGGAGAAGTTTCCCTAGATAAATGCTTACCCCAGTTGATGTCTTCAGTATGTATTTAGGGGTCATCATAGATAATGATCCCATTTGTGCAGTGCTGTCACATAAACAGCAAATGTGATCCAAGAAGTCATACAGAGGAGAAGATAGGGTAAAAAGAGAGAAGTTTTATTTCCTTTGTATGCAACTTTGTCAAATAAGGTACTTGAACTGGCTGTAGTAAGATCACAGCAAAAATCTAGTTCACAAAGCAGGTGGAAATCCTAGAAGGAATTTAAAATGAAGTTACCAAAATGATCGTGCCACTGGAAAATAAACTTTGTAATGTAAGACTAAGAAGTTTGGTGTATTCAGTTGGTTAAAAAAAAAAAAAATTAAGGCAGTGTGATCACTGTTTATAGGTAGTTACAGAAGTAAAAGATTTCCAGTAATGGAGAGCTTTCTGTCTTTGATGATAAAGACATAACAAAATCCAGGGATTAGAAGTTGAAGCTGGACCTTTATTTTTTGTTTTGCCTTCCTCAGCACCATAAGCGAGATTATTTTCTAGGATCATCCAGGCATATTTCATCTAATTAATTTCCTACCATTGCAAGGGCATTAGGGATTAGTTCCAGTCTTTGCCTATAGCATAGTTAAACCTCATGAGGTCTAAAATTCTTTGGTCTAATGAACACCTTTAAGTTTAGAATAAAGCCTTGGTAAAACTTAATGACCTGATCTGAGGGTCCCTTCTGGCTTCAAACTCCAGGAAACTTTGTAATCATTTCAAAAATCATATTTATTAACCTATGCTGTGCTTGATACATAAGCCACCTAGCATAGCTGATCAAAGAGAGATGTTCCCCTTGAGCCAGGAGCACACTTGGATGGAGAGAACAAGAAATAAGTGGCAGTTAACTGAAAGCACTTCCCTAAATCCCTGTATCATGAAGCACTCCATTAAAATGTCACTTTGAATCCCTAACAAGCCTCGATCAAGGCAGTCTGGATTCTTAGCCCCCAGTCCTGTAAGCACCTAATCCTACAAGAGTTCCACATGGGTGCTCCTCTGTCTTTGGCCTGAAGTGTGAAAGTACTCATTATTAGTACTGGGGCTACCAGGAAAGAAACCAAGTCTGTTCTCAGTCCTGAAGCATAATGACTTGAGAGCCGAGGCAATGCACTCCCTTATACAAAGGTTAGTACTCCTCTTCAGCAAGGAATTCATGAGCTTTCCTTTATTAATATCTGTAAATGAAAGCTAAGTGTTCTAAAAAAGGAAATGGACTGTGTTTTCCAGAAAATAAGAATTGATATCCGAGTCTTAGAGAAGAGATGGCATGAGAAAAGATGGAATCTCAGAAAATGGACCTGAAAATTTCTGGGTTCAATCTGCTACTCTCAGAACAGTAGCAATGAAATACAAGAGAGATACTATGGGGGATGAGAGAAGAAAGTTGTGAAAGATTCACTAATTCACTGTTATTTAATATTCTTTACCAAATGTTGACTACAGTTCTGGGACTTGCAGAACCAGTATAAAACAGATAAAAGTTTTTAAAAAGAAAATTAAAAATAATAATCTGAAATATGAGTCAAAGAAAACAAATCCTTCATTAGAAATGACACTGCATGAAATGAAATTAAATTATAAAATAAAATGAAATGAAAGTAAATGATAAAATGCAAGTAAAAGACTGAGTAATTATCACAGGGTTTCAGGAGAAGCTGGTCTGATCTGGTGGTGTGTTTTAGAGTGAAGTATTTGTCCACAAGTGTTGTTTGTGGTGAGCAAATAAATGTCATTTTTTGTAGAATTTTTACCTTTTCTCCCCTCCATTTCTGTTCTGGTACTCTACTAGCTAGTAGAAGAGAAAAGCAATTTCAGGACAAAAATGTATTAATTTCTGTCATACGACACCTTCAATATGTCTATATAGCTGCATAAAAACAAAAGAATCTACTGTGTTCCCACCTTCACTATTATTTTTAATTCATTAGCTGGTTTCCCAGCAAGCTTTCTTTTGCAACACAATCAAAACATGTGTCTTCTCATGTTTAAAACTGCCATAAGGGAAAGCAGGCAGAGGGAAGAAAAATACTGTAATCACATTATTTCATACCTGAAACTACAAATGTAATGAAAAAGACTACAGAATGAGGCAACAAATGGAAAACTGTATATGTGTTTAAAATATTTATACACTAATTTTTAATTTTGATAAAGCTAAATTATGTAGGAAGCGTGTCATGTTCTGGTATGTACTATAGCTAATCTGGATTGACATATACAGAACTCTTGATGTACAGAATTTTTAGAAATCTTAAATTTGGAATCTTGTTCACTTGTTAAGATTCATGTTTAGTGAAACAGAGAGTTCAACGGAGTAAGGAACAATTATAACATTCAACATTTTTATTTTATTACTCTCTGCATGTACAACAAAAAATAAGTGAATGTGGCTCTTTGGAAAGACACATAAGGTAAATTGCTCAGTTCAACTATGGTACATTAATGTTGAACAAACTTTCCTCCAAGTGAATTCTGGCTTCAGCTAAAACCTGACAAGGTGAGAAAATACCCACAGTTCATTCAATAAGGATGAGAACAAGGTCCAATTACAATAGTCCACCAGTGAAAAAGTTTGATACCTGTTCCAAACTGTGGCTGCCCTAACAGAACAAATTCAACATTGTGAGTACAGTAAGGACAGCCAGCTCTTTATTAGGAACACTACTCACAGGAACTCAAACTAGATTTAAAGTCATATGCACAATGATTTTACTTTCTGCACTTTTTTCTAACCTTTTCTAACCTCTTCTAAATCTGCCCAATGTTCCTTCCTTTCAGTCCTAGGGTAGAGTTTGTTCCATTCTGCTAGGTAATACATTGATTCTTTCATAATATCTCAATATCTGACATTTGCAGATTTAAAGATCTTCTCATAATTTTGCATCATTTGCACCTAAGTTCCTAACCTTGCAAATATTTCAGTAAATCACAATCCTGAAAGCCATTGCTGAACTTGTATGTAACACTAGATGTTGATAAATTTAAGCAGCCCCTCTGACTTACATGTTCTCTATATTCCATATAGCTGTGCCTCTATAAGTGTCTAGTAGTGTCCTTTTTTACTAGGACTGAACAGATTACATATCATGCTAATCCCTTTCTGAGCCCATAACCTAAGTGTCCTCCTGTTCAAGTTCTCTGGTCATTGGGTTTCAGTTGCTCAAACATAATATTACATTATATAGATTTGCAGTATGCCAGGATACTAACACAAAGTAATGCATGAGCATTATGTTTTAACCACAAAGTTCTAAATGACAAATCAAGGTGTTCAGACAATTACACGAGATAGATATTAATATATTTACTCTCCACATTTGCAAGGAGTGCCAGTCTACTCAACCAGAGGCATTCAGCATTCATGCTTGACTGAGGTTTATGCAAACCGTATATTTACATAGCTTTAAGTTTTTGTAATTTAAACCCATCTAAAATCACCAGTGTTTTTCCGGTGTGAATTTGAGAAGGCTCAAGATGAAGATAACTGGTTATTTGCAATATTGGTTTCTCCCCTATATTAACACAGACGTTTCTAACCTTGTATGAAAACTGTAGTAATTCTTTATGCTGCAAAGATCTTTACGCTGCAAATCTTACGCTGCTAAATGCTCAAAGAAGCATTTAATTTTTCATTGAGACAGCACCCATATGTTGAATGCTAAATGCTCATGATTAACAATATTTAAATAAACTACTTACTGATGATAAGTGGCTAAATAACAGATACATATCAACGTGATGGGTTCAAAATCTCAATTAGTATATTTTGGGTATTCAATTGGTTCTTTAACCTACACTGTACCATGTGGCTGTTTAAAATATCTGTTCTAATGTTTCTGAGCTGGGGAAAAGCATATAAAATGCAACAATTGTGTGTTAAATACATAAACCCCAAGGTGTTACTGCATGTATTTACTTAATGTTAAAATCTATGTAATAAATACCTACTTTGCCTTTCACAGGTGTTAAATAGATAGAATTGTATTATTTGCCATGTAATCAGTAGAGATTAAATATCTTAATAAGACTCAATTAAAATCATCAGATATTTATGATACTCATTGTAAAGCTTCATAAAAAATAACCTGCCACTATTTATAGCTCTCCTCAGACTACAATGTTTCTGAAATAGACTGAACCTCCACTGCCACTAGCAACAATTTGAGAAGAGCGTTATTTAATTTGCTGGAAAGTAGAGTACAATAGGGAAGTCTAATAGATGGTCAATTAATCAATTAGTAGATAGGCAACCATGCGAGCAGAGTGTGCGGAAAGCAAAACACTGCTACCTTCCCCCAGCAACAAGAAATTCCCCCCCTAATACGTACTAACCTATCTTCTTATCAGTTATCCAAACATGCATGTGAAACAACCTCCATTCATGAAATTAACTTTATTCCAACACTACACAGGGGTATTTACAGAATACAATTTTTGTGATCTTTTGTCTTTGTAGTATTGATTAAATGAAGATGATAGCCTCTTAGTATGAAGCCTGCCTGTGCTTTTCAGTCCTCATTTCAAAGACTTGTATTGTATAAATTATAATAGGGAGGTAACTGAGAACCATGGTTTCTTATTAAACTGTCAGTTCCGAGAGAAATTTGAACTTCAAAAATTCCTTTCTTCTGTGTTTATTGTATATGTGGATCAAAAAAAGAACTGCCTGGGAACAAGTAGTCTTTGAATAAGTCAGCATGAATTCTCTCTTACACACAAGCCACCCACCCAACATTAAAACCTATGAAAAGATTAATAGATAGGTATTAGACCTTTATATCCTGCAGTTTTTCTATAGAGGATCTAAGTTTTAAAAATAGATATTGAGATAAATATGCTAAGAAGAGAAAATATCATGTGTGAGAAATGTTTGTGCAATTCAGGAAAGTATCTTTTTTCTGTTTTATTTCTTTCATATAGTTACCGTTTCACAATATCCACAGTAACAATAACTGCTTAGCAACAGATTGAGGAGGATTTGCATTAGATGATGTATGCATGAGCACCACCAACTAAACAATTAGCATAAACAAAACAATCTCACTATCACAAACATATTATCACAACTGCACAGAAAACGGAAGTTACTGCTTAATTATCACCAACAAAAAGGTTTTATTTATTTATTTATTATTTTAAGAGTGAAGAACAGCTGTTCTCAGAGTGAAGAATGCTGTAGTCTATGCAATGCATGTCTAGAGGCTATATGCCATCAGTAAGACGTGGTGCTATTGCTATGACTTGTTGGCACCAAGTGAGAGATAATGTAATTTTACAGTGGCATGAATGGACATGTCGTTGTTGGTACTTCAAAACTTTCATTAACAAATTGCTATTCTGAGGGCTCAGAAAAGGAGAAAGTACCTGTTCAGCAAAGATATGGCCTTGTTTTACAGAAATTCATACCTGTTTACTCAGTTTAAAAAGTTCCCTTTCAGTGACAGTATTCCTCATATCCTTTGTGGATTTGTGCGCATACAATAACTTAACAAAAGGACAGAAGCAATGAATCAAGGTCATTATGAGAAGTAATGCGGTCAAGAGTAATCTGTAATTCTCTCCTTGTCACTGCTCTGCTGCAGAATGGCAGAGTATAGCTGCAGGCGTATTTAGCTAGATTTTGTTTTCACTCAAAGAGGGAGTGGCAGACTGCTGAGATCACAAAAGGGATTTTTTTTAAAACACAGCATCTACTGAATAACTTCTCAGATACAGCCCCCTCACCTTTACAATCTACAAATGCCCTTGCTTCCCAGATGATGTTGGATGAGCACAGAGCAGTGTGTCTTTTATTTCATGACATCTAGCCAACGACTTTGCAGCATTTCTTTCAGAGATGAATTCTGTTTCTATGACTTACACCTTAGTAGTGTGATTGCAAAGTGATAAAGGGCACTGTCCATTTAGATATACCTAAACTGACATGGCAAATGAAATTAATCCAGAACGCAACACCCCATTAAGTGAAGTCAGCAGCTGACAGTAAAATGATCCTGGGTACACCACGAAGCTAGTCTGGATCTGTATGATTATACAGGGCCGGGAACAACACTGTGATATCCCTCCTCCTGCATGAAATCTCAATACCTAATAAAAATGGCTTTAGTCAATTGGTAACAAAAAGCTGCCATTAGGGAATTCTCCTCCCAAATGATGCCCAGAAACTGGGAATTTCCTCTACCCAGCGTGAAGTACAAACAGAAGCAAAATAGTCACAATTTTTAACCCGTGACATCAGACCATGGATTAGGGCTTGGCTTTAGGAAGCTCTTTGGAAGGCAAATGTGTGTGATGAGCACTGTTGACAAAGTATCTCTACTTGGATACTGCCACATTTATAACTTGTACCCAGCAAAGGCTTCTGGATTTTTCTGAATAAAGAAAATAAACAATCTTATGTGCCATTTCTCCTTCAGTTTAGAGAGTGCAAGTAATCTACAGATGGTAGGGCAAAATATTTTTGGTTGGCCTAAGAAACTATAGGATATGGCTATTCTTACTTTGAAATTCAATGAAACATAATATTTTAGGTTTCGATGCTGATGTTTCTTAAAGGTCCTCTGTTCTTCTCTCTTTCAGGAGAGAAATAGCTTTTTACATGTGTGAGGAACACTAAACCTAGTCAAACATGTGCATCAGACCTATTGGGTGGCTGTATTTCCAATCTTTAATTTTGTTTTGATGTCCTGCTCCCCCACCCCATTTTCCATTTGCAGCTCATGAGAACTTTCTTTTGCTATTGCAGTTTTTTAATGACTTAATGTTCTATTGTTCTTTCCTAGAAAGTATAAAATGTAAAAAATGTACAGACCAGGCTTTTTTTAATTGGTTCTACTATTTTCCTCAAGAAAGGAGGGATGAAGTCTGGCATTTTTCATTTGGACACAGTGCATTTTTATTGAAAGTGAAAGATAATGGCTTTGGCAGTTCCTTTTACAGATCCTTCCAATCTACGGCTTGGTGTCCTCGAAAAGAAAATTAGGGAACATGGCCACAGTTGGCATTTTGTGATAGGGTCCATTTTTCTTCTATTGAGGATGCAGACACTGGCTGGCATTTCTCAATTAGGTCCTCTTTTTTCCTATTGATAATGAATTCTTTTATGTGGCTTTCACTTTAAACTGCTCTATAACATGGACTGCTGAATACAGTAAGTCTGATAATTACCTAAGATGATAATGTGAATAGCTATTTGTTATAATTTCATAGTATTTCCTGTGATTGCAAATGACACCATCCTTTGTACTAATACATATATTTGGGAAATTGGGATTTATTTGTATAACACTCAATAAAATCATTCCTTCACTCTAACACAGACAATTATAATAAATGACTATTTTTTCCTACTGTTTAGCAACTAATTTTACAGACAATTAAATTACACTAACGAATAGACTAATCAACTTTAATGTGAATCAATATACTTATTTTCACTATGTTTTATTTTGCAGCAAAATATGTCAACTACAGATGTACATATAGTAAAATATCTACTAGCCATTTGTATCAATGGCTATTATTCAATTAACCCACTTTTCATGGATAATTAATCTACATTAATTTGGCTGGGGTGTTTGTTAACCAGATTAGGCATGTGCACATGCACAAATCAATTGTCTTTTAAATAGGAAAGTTAGGGGAACCACACAAAACTGGCTATGCTGATTGTGCCTAACTTTTCAGTAGAAATAGGAGGAATAAAAAAGTTACTGCTATGCTGAATTTTTAAAATTCAAACCATTTTTTTATTTCCTGCAACATCTCTTAGATATATTTATGCAACTCTCCTAATACACATGTTACAACCTATTCTTGCTCTGTGAAAGATTTTGATCTCATGGTATGTTAAGACTGGAAGAATAACAAAAAAACCCCAAACAAACAAACTTGGAAGGAAGTTTGTTCTGAGGTCTATTTTCATAAACCCTAAAAGCGTGAACTTCCTTTTTGAATTCACTTTGAAGCCTAGGAAGTTCTTATTTCACCCAGCAACAAGTATCAGGGTTTTTTTATTGGCATGTTCAATGATTCAAAAAGTTTTCAAAGAACTAAAACCATCTTACTGTGGCCATGCAACAAAATGATCTCCCTTATAAAACAATTTTACAGTCTTTGGCCTAAGGATCTATCACCCTGATAAATTACAAAAGGCCCAGAATTATTTAGACAATGCTGTACTACAGGCTCAGAACAACTCGACTGTCCAACCCCCAGTAATACATCCTTGCAGCTTTGCATTAATGTATATTTCCTCATAGCCTTTACCTTCACCTGAAGACCAGGGTAGGCTTAAGACCTTGTGGTGTCCCTGCATATTTGTTCACATGACAAAGCAAATTAACTACTTCCCAATTGACCATGCAACTGAGGAGAACTAAGATGGCTTTTAACAATCTTATACATCTCAAGCTCAGATTTAAACAGAACGTTTCCATCTTTGGCAGGAAAATCTTCTGGCTTGGAGTTCTTATCTCATATTTGGACTACAACTTAAAGTTGCTATTAAAAGTTTACTTGTAACATGTCATATCTGTCAAAACAGCCTCAGTGAGTTCTCTGACCAATATGAGATTTGTCTAAGCAAGGACTAATCAAACTAGAATAAAGTCCAGGCTTATGCAAATAATTTTCCAATTAGGAATCAAATCCTCCAATAAATAATTAGCAAAAAAAAAGTAAAAAATAAATACAGTTCATAAAAAAATAAAAATAAAACATCAGGATTAAGCTAGTTAACTTTGGGTACTTATAAGCAGAAAGTATTTTGAAGCTTATGCATACTCTCTGCAGTGTGAACACATTTTGGAGTAGCATCTGAACAACACTTTTTCAGAAGACAAGGTGAAGGATAACCCTCAAGGGCAGAGTTGCAAGCTCTTTTAAGACAAAGTAGAAATGCCAATCAAAGTGCAGATGGTTTTTCTCCTGAGAGGTGATTATTTTTTTCATAGATCCTTTCTTAGAAGGATGGCTTAAATACATCAACTAAACTTCATAGTAGCATTGTAATAGTAGAAACCAAAAGGAAACATATCTCAGGCATAAGCTCTTCTCAGGCACTTTAAGAAGACATTTTCTTTCCCGTATCAAAAAAAACCCCACACCTGCAACTTTTTCCCTTCCCTGTGCACTAGAACAAACTAACTTTAAATGCCTAATGAACCTTAACTTATGGTCATATCTCCACTCTCACTGACAGTGTCTGAGGCAGGACTTTTTTTTAAGCCGTGTGAAAACATTTAACCACTTAATGTTTAGTTGCAGAAATGATGGCCTAAAAAAATAATAAAAGAGTTGGTACAGAATCACAGATCTCAGATGTATTTATTCCAGTTATGGAATAATGTTATTTAAATAACTGCCAGATAGGGAAAAAAAGTGATATTCCATTGCCATTTAATTATTTTAAATTAATTGGTTATTTGGCTACTAGGTTTGAAAATTCTGCTGTTTGAAAATTCTGCTGTTTAAAGTATCATTTTTAAGAAAAACATTGGTAAAAATGACACTGAAAAGACTTCTATTCAGCAGTTTACAGTGTTATCAAACTCCTCGGTTTATCACAGTGTAACTAATTGGACGTTAGTAAACAACTTTGTTTACGATAAAGAAAAAACTAGACTCCACGTGTTATGGATTTCTTGAATTAGAGAAGTTAAAAATAGCAGGGTCTATTCTTCTCACTAGAGACAGTTAGAATTTTGATTATAAATAAATATTGCTTTAATAATTTCTCTTTATTCTTAAAGAAAAGAAAAAAAAAAACACAAGAAAATTCCAAAGGCTGTATTATGTGTTGGATAGGTTAGGCAAGTTCAAGCCTTCCTTTGAGTTGAAAGTTCCTGTTAAACTAAGTATGTCCATTTCTGCAATATACTATACATGTGTGAAACTGCAGATGATATTGCTATAGAGTCACTCTGGTGAATAGAAATTTTGCTCTGGTAGGAATTATCTACAATATCTTAATTTTCATGGTCATAAGATTAGTTGTAGCCTATGTGGATGGAAGCACTCTGGATCTCTATATAGATATATCCTTCAGGAAAAAAAATGCTTTAAGTTTGGATATGTGTAATACATAGAAAGATTCAGAAACTAGATATGTTTATATTTTTAAAAGCAGCCTTTTTTTTCTAGAAATGCTACACTATGGCAGATGGTCAACCTAAAATTATAACTGCCCACCACTATGGCATTTACAGGCACACCTGCTGCCTCCCTTCCAAAGTAAGCCTACCACTCACAACCCACCCACTTAATAATAATATATAAAGCCACTGAAGAGCATCTCCATAGACAGAATCTATACAAGTCACAGTATAGCCAGAAAAAAGTTTGTTTAGAGAAAGCCCATGCTGAAGCAATATGCCTCAAGAAAAAGTTCTTGACAGAAGTGCTCCTAGCAGCTACCTCTCTAAAATAAAACTTCAGCTACCACTGCCTCTATACTTGAGGGAAGCTTTTATAATCACAAGAAGAAAACAAGATAGCCCACAGCTTATCTAACCTCTTATATTAATTCAGAAAGATCCCTGCAGATCTTGCAGACTCATATTAAGGCCAGATTTTTAAAGATATACAGGTACTGAATGCCCTGAGGAACTTTATGTAGGAATACCTATGCTTTATGTCACTTTCCTGATAATCAGACCCACAGGCAGGCTCAAAAAATATATGAAGAGAGAAAATATCTATAAACAGACTTTAGAAGCTAGAAAGCCAAACTAATCTCAAAACCAGTAAGACACCTGACTCTGCTCAGGAGCATTTAGCTTTTCTGAAGCTGAATGTTTAAATCATTCTCCTCCTTGTCTCCAAGGGAAAAGCCCCTCTGCTAGTTCAGATCTTGGAAATCTGACTTGAAATGTTGACAGCTGCCTTTCAGATTCTCAATCTGCGTGATCTGGACAGATAGAAATCCAGGTCTCCCACCTCCCAGGAAATTATTTCAGATTAGGTGTGCAGCTAATACTGCAATTCTACTGCTAAAGCTATTCCAGTTAGTGTAAATGAATATCCATTGGAATAGGGTCTCTCATCTCAGGTGACTGCTTTGCTACTTGACCTTATGGAAGAGATGAGAGCTGGCTTCTACTGTCTGGTTTGTTTGGATTTCGTATTAAATATCCATCTAATGGAAGATGAATAAGTAGTCCACTGAACCAGAAACAAAGCCTGGGTCTTTTTCCAGCTACTATTTCCAGCTGCATAGTTTAACTGTTAGATTATAGAATTGGGCTTATGTTGCTTCTCTAGGTGGTGCAACATTCCATGCTCAGCATGGAATGCCTTAGTTTTAAGAAGGGGGCTTGGAGGTGTCTCCATTCATAGTTAATCTAATGCTGGCTAGTAGTTATGCCACTCTTCCAAAAATGAGAGACATGTCCTTGAATTGCTCAGACTTCACAGAATCTAGAACCTGGGTTTTGTAAGATCTGTAACCACTCATATCATCTAGTAAGTGGCCCCAATAGTTCTTACCATTTGAGATTAAAATCACCAGAAGGGGATTTGAGGAACTGCTCCTTCTGTTGGACTCTTTATGTTTGCTTGCTGTTTGTAAGATAAGTTTGGATGAAACCCCTTCAAAAACATGGAACTTGTATATTCCTCCTGCTTGGTTTTGCATTGTTAACTGACTGGTTTTGGGTTTGGGGAAGCATTTAAACTGAATGCAAGAAGCATGTCAAAAACAGAGAAAAAAAATGGTAATAGTAAGTCTACACCTAGGCTGAATGGTTATTATAGCCAAGAATCTCAACCTCACAGTGCAAAAATTACAACCTAGAAAACTGAAGGGAAAGATTACTTTAAGAGTATTCTATGACATGGAGGGCTGAAGAAATAGCTTAAGAATCTTACAACTGTGTTAGTTTTCAGCATGAACTAATCATAAAAACTGAAATGACAAAAACTTCAGCAAAAGTGCTCTAATGAAACAGAGCAATGAGTGGCTAGTGAGATGAGGAAGCAGCTGATTTTACAAGATCAGCATCAGCTTGAATTGTGCCTCACCACCCAGCGGGAAAGGTGACAGGACCTCAAGACTTGACAATCCCATGCTGTGAGTAAGATTTTGCTGCAGAAGGGGGAGAAGCAACCAGGTGGCCCAGTAGCTGCTCAGCTAACTTCACCAAAGTGGACTCTAAAATGCAGTTGTATCTTTAAGTTATTCCTGTTGATTTACCATCTTGGATTATTATTTTTTTATTAAAAGAAAATTAAAACTTTTTTTTTTTTCTATTGAGGCAATTAATTAAAGTTTTGAGTGGGGAAAATTGCCCTGCTGAGCACCAGAAAGTCTCAGGTTTTGAGGTCAGGGCTCACAATGGTGTTTATATGATGTTTCTTTAAATTTGCACCTGTTCCTTTTTGCTGCTAATTACTTGAAGTTGTCAAAAGGTATCAGGAACATTCAGGACCAGACTAGAAATGCTAAATGAATCTAGATAACTAGGAACAGGGAATTCTGAAGTTACCAAAGATAAGCTGGATAACATTTTTGGACCTGGCACATAAATTTAGACAGTTGCAATATTTCCCCCCTTAAGACAACTTTTAAGTCTCACCCTATTAGTCTTCAGTTTCCTTCACAACTTCTGAACCCATTCTAATTTATCCTTCTTTTCAAGACGAGGGCATTCCCATTCTTCCTTACTCATTAAAATTGAGGAAATATTAGAGCAAGTGAAGTGAGAGATTTTCAAGGGAAGTAAGGGCAACTGAGTACTCAGTTACTATTCAAAGTCCATAGGAGTTGGGTCCTTGACTTTTTTTATGTAATTTCACTCCCTCTGCCCATAACTTTTAGCTTCATTTCCTTTGGCCAATCTTTTTTCTTAGTACAGAAATAGAAAAACATTTGAAGCTATGGGAATAAAAAAAGGGACTTTTTCTAGTTTTCTGAAACCAACAAAAATAGTCAACATCTGCGGTAGCTTACTTTATATGACCTTTTCACACTGCTTTCACTCATACCAAAGGAAATAGCATAGCAAATAAATATACTGCTGCTGATCTGGAACACTAGTGATGTCAATGTTTGTGGTTATCAAGAACACAATGAATGCCCTTGACACTTAGGGCTGTAAGAAATGAGTTTTTTGAGTGATTTTAGTTTCTTGCTTCATTCTTTACCAGGGCATTATTAAAACTGAAAGCTTCACAATTTTCTCATTCAAAGACCTTTTCAATAGTTAAGAATATGCTTTCAAGCCATAACTGTATCAGGATGTGTGGTTGTGCCTTTATCAAGAAAATATATACACATTTTGTTTGTGATGCTGTCTAAAACCTTGACAGCTAAAGAATTCATCTTTGGAAGTGGAGATTCATTTCTGCTGTTAGTTGCAAGTGAGTAAAAGCCTCTCTTTTATAGGTTGGATCCAGTGCCACATTGATTATGCAAATAGCCTTTGTGAATGCCTCGGGCATACATTGCTGAAATTGGAAGGTAAGTATCTCAGAAGGCAGGCATGAATTTTGAAGCCAATGAGTTGTTCTTATATTCCTGCATTAGTAAATTATAAGCTACTGAGAAATCAGTTCCCTTTCTCCTTCTACAAGGTGCAACTGGCTCAAGATGTCTTAAATATAGTTTTGCTTCACAGGACAGGCATGTTAGCAGTGTTCATACTGTGAGCTGGCATTTTTTATTTGAAAACTCTTTTTCCCTAAGGAAAAAAAAATATTGTTTTTTAAATTAAAAAAAAAAAGACAAAGCTGACATTGTTGAAAAAAATCTGATTCAAAATAAGAAAATAGTTGTCCTGAATACCTCTCCTTCTTCTCCTCACTACACCAATACTACCCCAATTTTCCATTTTGAAAAAGAAAGGAAGGTCAGGGAATTTGGAGAAAAAATGGGAAAAATTAAAAAAATAAAAACATAAAAAAAAAAAAAAGAGCTGCTTCTGGTCAGCTGTGATGATGATGCTATCCAAACTATTGCTTCTGCTATGGAACTTCTCTTGCCTTGCTACCGGTCTTTCAGAAATGTCAGGCTCAGAAGGTGGTTTCTTTTGGAGATCAAATGAAGGCTATGCCAACAAAACTGAGAAACACCTTAGGGGCAAAAGATTAATTAAATATAAATTTCCCAATAGGGAAAGCAGGTTGTATCTTTACAAACTTAAAGGCAGGGAGTCACTGAGTGGAATTTAGAAACTAAACAAACAGATTTTAAATGGGAATAACTGATCAGGTTAATGATTCATCAAAAGAATCCACAGAACCCTGACACAATGGACTTTCTCTCAGACACTGAAAATCCACTTTATCAGGATCAGACTCAAAACAATATACGGTACGTTGGAAAAAGGAGAGGTTTGCTAGGACAATGTTTTTCTCTGCTTCTCTCTTCTGCATGTTAAAGAGTAACTTTTTTTGTTCAAGAGTTTGCAAGGAGAGTTCCTGAACAATACATAAGGACTAGTTGTGCCAGAGATCATTATTTTTAGTGTCTTATCTTGATAAAAATGCTGATTTACTTGCATATGCCTCAATCTAGGAAAACCTAAGGAAAAAGATTTTAGATTTATTTTTTATTTACGAAAAATCAGGAGACTGAATCTCCCTAAATGGACCCAGGGATCCCTAATCCTGTTAACCATTGTGACCAATCCAGTGCCAGATCCTGACAAAGATTCTTGAAGAAATAATGTTAGTCCAGAATACATGCATGTTAAACCTTCTTCACCCTGTTTTTCAAAAATATACCAGACATAGGAAAATGCTTGTAACATTTGACCATTTTATATTAGGGAATTGGAAGAATCCAAGAGTATATTGGTCTGTCTTGTACTGCCTTCCCCAACAGGAATGAGTTTTCATTATGTTTATTTAAAATACAGGGGTTTTTTTTAAGAAAAAGTGATAATGCAGGAAGTCATTTGGACATTAGCATAAAGGCACAGTAATATAACAGTTGCTTTGGTTTTCTTATGTTTCCTTTTGTTGTTTTCTACTATAATCCCTCCTGAAGAGAAAGAGATTATCTTTCTCTTCTTTCTCTCTTCATCCTCCCTGTTTATCTTCCCAATCAAAATAACATTTTGGATGTCTCCACATCATGGAATACCAAAATGTAAGTATAAACACATTCAGCATCTACTCTCAACTTCTCACTCCTTACTCAGCTCATCAAAGATCTGGTTGCTAGTATGCTATTAGTAAGGTAATACAACTATATTAGAAGTACAAAATCTTCTTTCCTTATATCTCTTCCCCTCCCCACTTCCCTTTATGTGAGTTTCTTCAAGGAAATCTGGGGCAACAAATAAGATCTGTTAATTATTTATCTATTTTAAAAATCCCTTTTAACATGCCATTGCCTAAACTGAGAGTTTAGAGCCATGTACCTCTTGGGACATTAGGATTTTTAATGTCTCCATTAAATGTTATAACATATTATGCAGTTATGAAAAAGGCAAAGGTCGACATAGTGTTTTTACATAGACTGATTCTGCATAAGATTGGTCTCATAAACTGGAACGGGATGGCGGTGACAAGAGTTCTACTCTGCTAGTCCACCTTAAAATTGAGAAGGTGTCTGGTATTGCACAGAAAGTGAATGGTAGGTACTATTTCACTTAGTTCAGTGTGTTCTACTTACGGACACAGTAAACAAGACTGGAATGACCTAAAAAAGTCCATATGAATGAATATGATCATCTTGCAACATTTTGCTGGTCTGTAAACTTCCAGCAAATTTGCAAATTATGATTTTGGTGAAGTTCTAGTGATGATAACAAATGATTTTAGGGCTGGAGGGAGATGATATTAATAATTAAAAGTGTATATAAGGAGAATGCTATACATTTATTGTATTACTTTTAAAAGCATTCAATAACTTTCTCCCTTTTATATTATTATAATCATACAGTTACGTTAAAGATTTCCAGAAATGTTTAGCAGCTTCTGCAGCTACTTTATAGTGTATGTAACTGTAATCCAAATAAGTTTTGGAATCTTTCTTAGAATAAGTATTTCATAATGTGCTAGGCAAGGGAGTTGAAATCTTTCTTAGAATAAGTATTTCATAATGTGCTAGGCAAGGGCACGTCATTCATACTGGAAAGATCCAAGAAATATAAATGCTATCTGTGACATAAAGCACTTCCTTTCATTAAAGATTCATAAAGGTTCTTCAAATATAAGAAGTTTCAACTGGTTCTCAATTTAGTCCAGTATCAAACTAGGCAACTATTCATTGAGAAATTAGTGTCCTACAAAGCCACATCACAAGCTAACTGTAAGCCAGCTAGGTCAAGAAGAGACTAGAATCTGTAATGAAGGCAACTGGAGTGAGTATGAAATATTCTATGAAGATTTGGGTACTTTTCATGCCCCATTACCCACTGGGATTAAATCAGAACCTTTTGAAATATTTTGCAAAATAAATGACAGCAATGAGGCCGTCATTTCAGAATAACTAAATTGTTAATTGCTTCAAATGTGGAAACTCCAGGTGAATTTCCAGCTGTACTTCATAATGTGGTAGGTTACAAGGTATTCTGAGATGAATATTTCTCAGCATTTCCAGCTGGAACTGTTCCACTTCATATCAATAATTAAATGTTTATTGGAGCAAAGACTTGAACTACTGACTTCCTCTTTCCAAGTGAGTGCCTTGAATATTGGCTGTTGAATACTGCTGCTGTCTTTGGCCAAGCGAGTAAGTTACCAAAGATGGAATAGCACCAGGAAGAGCTGTTAAGAAAGTCTCACTCACACTGCCTCTCTCCAATGCTCTGGTAAAGTGAAGAGTGCACATTTGACCCTGCATGAATGTTCTTCTCTTAAGTACCAGTGAAAGTTCAAACTGATTTTAAATCTCAGAAATAAAACATCAGTTGTGATTTGAAATTCTGAAAGCTTGGGATTCCTACCTTGAATACTCACATCTTTCTAAGATATTTTACAAAGAATAAGCACGCTACTTTACTAAGAAGGAAAAGTCTATGAATGGAAAATTGTTTTCTAGACTCAACCTAAAAGCCCAAGAAAGGCCACTTTCCATTGCAGGGAACTAATCTGAAGACATTTGTATTCTATTTTAAAATATACTTGCTAGAAAACACTTAAGGACTGAACAAGATCTCTCTCTTCTTCATGCTCAGATCAACCTGGCTATACAGAAGCCCTCTGAATTCACCCCTGAACTTGGTCCAGAGATTGAATGTATTGAATGCTTGGGAGAAGAGAATGGTCTATAGAAGCAACACTTAGGAGAAGATAAACAGCAGGAGACTTTTAACAGCGAATTCAAGAAGTGGAAAAAATAAACCCAGAAACAACCGCTTGAGAAAGTTAAACAGTAGGAGACTTTTAACAGAAATCACAAATAGCAGTGAGACAAAAATAAGCCAGGAAAGCAACTGCTAGAAAAGCTAAGCAGCAGGAAACATAACAACAAAACAGGAGTAAAACAAGAATAAGGCAGGGAAACAGGAACTGAGGGAAGTTAACCAGTAAAAGATTTCAGACAATGAAAAGTAGCAGTTATACCAAAGTAAGCCAGAAAAAACAACGCTAGGAGAAGATAAGGAAGATCATGGTGAAATCAAAGAAAAAAGCCTTTTCTAGAAGGAAAAAAACTTTAGTTCCTTTGGCATGGAATAGAGGTATGTATTCTGTCAGCCTCAGATAGTGACAGAGAAGAAAATACTGTACAGAACTGTTTGTGTAGAAATCTCACTTTCAAAAGATAATGCTTTATAACAGTTTCCAAGGTTACAAATGGAAAAAAAGAAGACATATACATAATGTTTGTTTTATGTCTTCAGAAGATCCCCACTCCACATGTGGCTGGACTTTTAAGTAAAACCAGCTTCCTCATACTCTACAAAGATTTCACAGAAGACCAGTATGTACTGGGAGAGCTCATTAACTTCCACTGTACACATCAAAGAAGCACTGCCATGAGAAAAATCAGCATGGTTCCAAACAAGGAGATAGCAGGCTGGAAGAACAGGCAGTGGAAACCCAGACATAGCATCAAAAACAGGGAAACAAAGGAATCAGAGGAAGTAGATTAGGAGTAAAAAGTGGGAGGTATGAGTTTGTTTCCTTACTTATTTTGGAAAAAAAAATCACTATACCAAAACTGCAATTTGACAAAGGTAGGACTGGAGTGTAGCAGGATGGCCAAGTCAAAGCTATGGAAAGAATAATCAAAATATATTTACATGAAGATGGTTTCTGTCATGATTCATCTAAGTTTTGCATTTCTGCAAGCCTGGGAAAAGTGTTGAAATGTACTCAAATTTCCTTCCCGGAAAGGAGGGTAGTGGGTTGTATACGTAAAGAGGTGTCAATGCTGACACGCAGCCAGCATGTCAACAGGGTGACAAGCTGCAAGGATTTGCATGGGAAGTATCTTGTACAGCTCATCTGCCTTGCTGTGCAGACAGAGCACTTTCAGCTCTGGATTCAAGTGGAATTGGGGGATGCTACCTTGCACAGATGCAAACTACCATACATAATCTGCTTGGACTTATCTTGCCTCTGTTGTGAAGATGGTTCTTCACTGCCACCAGATTCATATTTTTGATATTATCTTAATGAAAAACAGATATGTGGAAAAGTCTGGAAATATGAAAGGATACAAAACAATAGATGTAAAAAACACTTTTAATAATAATTTTTGTTCAGAATGTTCACTGACCTAAACCATTTTCCTGTCTCATTTCATGTACTTTTATGAATTTATGTGACATTATCTTTGATTATAAAAATATGGTTTTGATTACAAGCAAGTATATTTCCCAATGGAGAAATCCAGTACCAGAGGGACCCCTCACAATTAACTAATAGAATTACTTGTTTAGAAACATCGTTTAATTTTGTGAAGTTTTATGAAACACCACTTGAGAACAAAAAATGAAAAATTATGAAGGCAGCACACCTTAACTTCTATAAAGAAGGGGTTTTAAGGTTGCATTTTATAATGCTCCTTTAAAAAAATCTGTGTAATACTGTATAAATAAATATACAACACAAAAGATTGTTGGTCTCCAAATGATACTTCCTATCTGACACAGAGTAGCAGGCCTGATGTGCTCAGCAGAAACACAATAATAAGCTGGCTTATTTAGAATTCATTCTGATTGTACACAGACAGAATTCTTCAAAAGTACTTCAGGCCAAAATGACCCACAGCTGCTGAGAGTCTTGTTTTTGTCCTGCCTGTGTAATGTGGCTAAATTACACACAGCCTCCCCTGGGAGACAAGACTTGCAACAGGGAGAAGAGTGTCCTGCAAAGCCCTGTTTCTACACTCTCCTTTGCAGATGGTCAAAGACTAAGCCAAGACAAAGACTAAACCCTTCATTATTTTTTTTTACCTTTTAGAGTTGTAGAAAATACTAAACTTCTGCCTTCTTTTAGCTTCTCTAAGATGCCTGTTTTCCACCTTTTCATTAATGGGTGAGAATTTGAACATCAAACTAGAAAATATGAAACAGGTGAGAATGTGAACATCAATCTAGAAAACCTATTCAAAATGAAAGACTATAAGCATTTGGGTAAAGGCATAATGATAGCTGCAGAAAATGGGAGTATTATTTGTGTAGGGGGTCTCAGAATACAGCAGGGCAATGTTTTCAAAGCAGTGCTCGAGTTTAGGCATTGAAATTATTCCCCTATGTGTGTTGATTTGCCTTTTTGGTTGAAAAAGTCATTTTATCATTTTCTAAATGATGGGTTTGGATATTTTTTTTTTAATTTGAAATATTTGAATTTTTTTTACATCTTGTTTGAATTCAAAGAATGGTAAAAGCACTCATGATCAAATAAGTAAACTTTATCAATTTCTACTGGTTTAAATTTTTTTTTTAATTTTTAACTAACAATAATGTTTCTTCATTTCTCACTATTAAGCAGAGTGACTTGTCATTTGGTGTGAAGGGCCAAGTGAGGCAGAATAGGTGGTTTTGCTCAGCTATATGAACACAAAAGTACATAGGATAGAGAGTGAAGATTTGCTGCAGTGTAATTTTTCTACAGTTTGCCAACAGACAGAAGAAAGTTTCCTCTCTATCTATCTCACCTATTATCTGTGTGGGTGCTAGTAGGTTTTCAGCTGATCAGCTGGATAAATATGGATCTAATTCTGCATTAGTGAAACCAAATATAACCTTATTGTTAATTCAGTGAGAGCAACAGCATCTCTCCTTGTCTGAAACATTCTTATTTTAGCTAAGTGATTTTTTAAAGGTTGAAGATACAAACTTACCTTATCAAGAATAAAAAGCATATGTATTTGGCAATCCATTCTTCTCTTTCAGATGAATTAGGACTTTTCTTTACAGAAAAACAAGCAACTAAACACACATACACACCATCACCCCAAAACCACAACATAACAAAAACCTCAACAACCTCTCATTTACTAAGGCATCAAACACAAGCCATAGTTTCAAAGTACTTGAGAAAAGACAGTTAAATCCATGGGTGGACAGACTTTACTGCTGTTTTGGGGTCTAAAACCTCAGGGAAAATCAACATTCTAGGAACAGAAGAAATAGAACAATTTACTATTTCCTTTATGGAGAGCAATCACTAAATATTTAATTTTAGAGCTTTAAAATTTTGTTTTGTTTTCAGAGAAAAGTGTTGAAATCCTTGCATAAAAGCATATTTTGTACATTCTGAAGGAAATCTCTACTAACTGATTTCTGTGGTCTGGGTCATTGGGGTACTAATTATAACAAGCTTTAGAGAGCAATAGATATTTCTCTGGTACCTAGTACAAACAGACTATGCCTCTGGCTGCTCATAATTCTGCCTCTTAATAATAATGAGACTTACGGTCATATTATTTGTAGCAATCAGGATAGAATGATTTGGCAGAACTGATAGAATGAATTTACGTCACATTACAATTTTACCCTTGAGTTACTAATTGGTCAGTGCAGTGTTCATTTCTATTATTGTTTTTTGTTTCTGTCTTACTAATATGTACTGACAGAAGAGAAGAGTGACTTCCCCAAAGGGTGGAAAGGCCAGTTTAGAGTAGGGAGCATGACTGCTGGATGACATTCACAAACTCTCTCTGCATAGACTGCAATACTGCAAGACTGGCTTCTGCATGCCTAGTCTCTTCCCCAACAATGACAGCCAATTTAGGTATAAATCTTCATCTTGGTGTCGGTTCCCTGAAGTCTTCCATTCTATTTGCTATTACACAAGACAAAACTGTCACAGAGATTCCTTTTGATCTGTTTTCGGAAATACTTAAGAACGTTTGAAACAACACAATAATAGTGAATAAATGGCAATAAGTGAAATTTCCACAGTATCTGACATTATTAAATTGTATTAAAATGAAACTCCTTGGTGAAATTAGGGCATTTTCTTTGATATTTTGTCTTCAAATAAGACTCCAAATCATGACAGTATTGAAACATTGCTTTCGGACACTTACCAAATAGAATATTTGATTTGTTTTAATTTTAAAATGACCTTTGAATTTGATTTTTAAAACTCTGCATATCTTTAGATATGATAATGCAAACCCCCAAATGTACAGACCTCAAATACTTGTCTGTATTTTAAAACAAACTTAATTTTAATTTTTTCTTTCAATTTGGACAGACACATTTTTAAATTCTTTGCAGACAGAACTTTCATTTTAAGCACAGATATAATGATCATCACAGATTGGTTTGTATCTCATTGTGCTATTTTAAAAACACCTTAACCAAGGAATATTAATCACCTGAACTGAATTTTAGTTCAATGAGTTCTAATTTTCTACTATGCTTCTACAAATGGTATGGAAAATGGGCCCTAATATTTCTCAGTTTGGGCATCATCCTTTTAGCCTCCTATTTTCAAGTAAGTCTTCTCTTATTCCTCTCAACTTGGTAAGTTGCGATGTATTATTAAAATACATCTTTTTCTCATCTTTTCTCAGGACATGGGAAGTACTTTGCTTTCTTTTAGTATATACTCTGTGAAAATACACATATCAACGTAGTCTTTAAAATGACACTGAAAATGCAGAAATACTAAAAACCACTTGGGTAAAAATTATAAATTCTAACGATACAATCAATAACAGATAATATTTAATTACATTAAAATGTAAAGAAAAACATCTGTCTCCTGAAATCAATCAATTTCCTGACCCTCTTTTGTCAGCACACCCAGAGATAGCTTCTCCCTTCTGACTCTTTTCTGTCTCTTTCTCCTTCCCCTAGGCCCTATCTTTCAAGCCCAAACCAGAAATCAGCTCTTTTGATATGCCTGTCTTATCATACTTCCCCACCAAGGTGTCTTTCCAGTTGTTCTGGCTTATAATATCAAAAAATTCCTTCATTCCACAGCTCCTGGTGGGGAGATCCATACTTAGTTTCAGTGACAATTTTTTTCTTCTCAGCCTCAAGACAATTGTGTAACGTGAGGAAAAAGTTTGTTAGTAATTCTTACTAATCATTCAATATTTCGATCAAGGAAATAGCTCCAGTCCAACAGATGTAGGAAAATAATTTGCAGACTTTCATAAAACATCCACAAAATATTACTATTCCATATTCAGCATCACTAGTGACCTGTATTAGCTGGTCATATTCAAAAGGTTTGCTTATATTCCTCCACTTTCCAAATCTAATTGTTTGAAAAGCAGACATGGGTAAAGCTGATACTCATTTTAAGACAAAGAATGGTGACACAATGCAACTGACTCACAAGCACACTTGTGCAAATTTGAGCAAGCCACTTCTTCAGGTCATAGCTCCTCTTCTGTGGATTGGACTTAAGTCTCCTTCACTATCTTAAGTACAATACTAAGAGCAATTATTCTGTGTTTGCAATAGGTATAGCTGTTACAGCAAAAAAGGATGGATAAATTCCAAGTTAGCTAGGTAGTATTTGGAAAGTCAACAAAAGCTAAACATTGATTTCTACGGAATACCTAGTTTTCACATAAGTGCTTTTAACTCACGAATGTCAATGTTTTATAGAGGAACAATTAATTTCTAATTAAAAGATAGATAAAACTGTGATGTAGACCAATGAAGCCCTTTTGTTCAAAATCATCCATCTGTGATGAGCAATGCTTAACCTACTACTTTTCAAACAACAACTACTTTCAAACCAACTACTTTCAAACAACTCAGTCTCAATCATGGTGCAAAAGTCAACCTTTTTTTGCTCTAGTAAACTGTAGCTGTCCAACTCAAGAACACGCATACTTCATTAATACAGTTTTGAAGAGGCTAGTAGCTTTGGGTGGTTCAACTTGTTTTGCTGGCCTGATCTCCTGAGCGCTTAGCACATACACACCTTAGCAAATTGTGGGTGATCTCAGCTTTGAACATCTTAAAAGCTATGGTTTATTTATTTGACTACCTCAGAGCAAATCAAATACATTTGGCTCAAAAGGACATAGCCCCAAATTTCTCTTACCAGATGTTCTATGTTCAGTGTGTTGGATGTGTGCAGTTTCAAAGTGGATATCAAGATTAGGGACACCTTTAACCCTGTTCTCCTTTTGCTTCTGTTTGGACAGGCTGCTGGCTGATTCAGGTGTCACAATATAATTGAATTGTTTGACTTCAGGATACAGGTAAATTGAACGTGGACAGATTAAATATGTCAATAATCTGTCAAAAGGAAAATTTATGACAAATTAATCTAAAAGGCATTGCTGTTATTTAAGAGTAATTTTTTTGTCTTAGATATTGTGCTGGTTTTGGCTGGGATAGAGTTAATTTTCTTCATAGTGGCTAGTATGGGGCTGTGTTTTGGATTTGTGCTGGAAGCAGTGTTGATAATTCAGGGATGTTTTCGTTATTGCTGAGCAGCGCTTACACAGAGTCAAGGCCTTTTCTGCCCCTCACCCCACCCCACCAGCGAGCAGGCTGGGGGTGCACAAGGAGCTGGGAGGGGACACGGCCGGGACAGCTGAGCCCAACTGAGCAAAGGGCTATTCCACACCATAGGATGTCACGCTCAGCACATAAAGCTGGGGAAGAAGAAAGAAGGGGGGGATGTTTGCAGTGATGGCGTTTGTCTTCCCAACTAACCATTACATGTGATGGAGCCCTGCTTTCCTGGAGATGGCTGAACACCTGCCTGCCGATGGGAAGGAGTGAACGAATTCCTTGTTTTGCTTTGCTTGTGTGTGCAGCTTTTGCTTTACCTATTAAACTGTCTTTATCTCAACCCATGAGTTTTCTCACTTTTACTCTTCTGATTCTCTCCCCCATCCCACCGGAGGGAGAGTGAGCGAGCAGCTGTGTGGTGCTTAGTTGCTGGCTGGCGTTAAACCATGACACATATTCACAGTAATATTTAGTTTTTCTCTATGGTAGATGAATTGACATTGACATTTAATTGACTAAATTAAAAAGTGAGTATGTTACATAAACTGAGCATTAACACGTAGCTACAAAGGAGTATTTTTGCCTTATGTCATATTTCTCCCAATGTTCAACATATAAACTGCCATGGACGCCAAATTCATACTTTTTGCACTTTTAAAACAGGAACACCTGTAACACTGAGACCTGAAATCTCAGTGCTTTGCTTTGCCAATATCATGTACCTTAGTAGCATGTTACAGTGTAATCCTTGCACCCCAAAAGACAGGTTGTTCAGTAAGACACAGTTGTATGGGGCAAGGGAAAATCAAGGGGTGTTTCAAATCCCTGAGTGCTTGCTAGTAAAGGCTAATTTATGTAGTCAGTTAATTCTCTAAGAGAATCTGATGAAATTTAACTTCCTTTCAACCCACTCTTCAAAAATCAAGACCCTAAATGTAGTTCCCTTCTTTCCTGATTTTTAGTTTTTATTCTGAGGTTGCAAACAAAACTAAAAAAAGCAGTTAATAAACTATTCTGCACAAATTATGTGAATTTTTCATTAATTTACTCTGGATGAAGTATGGAGGGCACTGGTTTTGAATAAAACATACGATCTGGTGATTAATCAAATCCCTTTTCTGATGGAAGCAATAATCTATCTGTCTGGAACCTGAAGGGTATACAAGGACAAAAGTGAATGCAGTGAAGAAAGTAGTATTCCCAGTCTGAAAGCATCTAACACTGACTAATTCAGGGGGAAAAAAAAGACGATATTTCTGTCTTTAAAAAAAAAGGATTCATAAATTAAGGTTATCTTTGGAATAGATAATATTAGTTATACATGACCACTATAGTAATTTAGAGAATGTAATTCTCTATCATTTCAACTGATCACCTGAAACAGTAAAACTCTTTCTACTAAGAACAATATACCTTTCTTAATTTTAATTCATACCCTAATATGCTGTCTTTCATTCTTTTTCATTGTGTGTCAGTGTTAATTAGTTATGACCATATTTGAATCAAAGGCTTATGACACTGTAAAGCTTGTGCAATTTCAGAATCAGAAAAATGCCGTAAATTCTGTAGCATTGTACAAAGTTATTGTGGCAGTTTTGGTCAGCTGCTGTGGTGATTCTCAATGAATGCCATAAATGATAGGGCAACTCCCAGAAGAGAAAATGATACAAACATATTGTGTGTGTGTGTGTGTACATGTCTATGTGTCAACATGCACATGAATTTGAGTACAGGACAAAAAGGTAGTTCATGGAGTATTATACATCAATATTTCTTTTTTAAATATCTTGGCCCTCATTTTACAGTTACCCCAGTAGCAGTTTGTAAAAGATTAAAGTGTAATGAAGTTTGCTTCCACTTAATGGTCAATAAAATTGGCCTGTGTGCACAAGTCAGAACTCCACTGTGTTTAATAGCAGTATAATTCTGTGGAAGCATCTGAACACAAGCTGAGATGCTGCAGTTTTACTCACCTCTCTCTGGTTGACTGAGGCAGAGTTTGTCTGATTTCATGGCTTGGTATGAAGTCATATGTGATAGAATAACATGAGTATAAAATGCCATGATCATAAAATGCACAAACCAAGTAAGCAGAAATTTAAACATGATGTAATTATGATGCAAAAAGCTTTTATCATTTACAGGGCTATGTATTCCATGTATATTAACTTTTCAGGTGCACACAATTCATAAAAGGTTAAAGAAGGATTGGTAAGTGTTATTTAGTGAAATAAAATGCAGGAGGTAAATGGGTTTCTCATGAGTCATGGCTTTTAATCACTTGCTTTTACGCAATTTGTAGCTCATACTATTTGTATGTCTACTACTTAAACCTCTATACATCATATATTAAACCTTTATAAACTGGAAATAAATGAAATCTTTAGTGTTGTAGTATAGGCCAATGATCACCTTCATTTTACCATCTGCCTTATTCATCGTTGTTTTTCACTAATCTAAGAAAATTAGCGGTTTGAACACGAACACTGACAGGTAACCAGATTTTCCAAAAGAAAGAAAATGGAATTACTACATTAAATCCATAATTTATAGAAAATGGGAAATAAATCACAATGAATTAGATCTACTATTGCCACATTATTAATAAATAAATACGAATTTCCATAAGGATAAGAGGAGACTGTATTTCCAGGGCATTTCAACTTCCTTTAAAATTTGGATTCCATAGGAGATGGTCAACCAGATAAGCCAGTTGAAGGAAGCATATTAATTTGTGAAATCAATATGACTGTAGATGTCATTGAAGTTATTCATGTGCCTGAGTGACTTAACGGATTCAAAATATTAAACCACATATATTTCATATAAAGCCTGTACAAAAAAATCTCTTATTCTATCTCTCTATTATCCAGATTAATCCTCTCAAATTATTTTAGAAATGCTGTTATGATGTATTATCTTTCTGGCCCAGGTGATTTTGATACATACTGCTGGAGTCCTTACAGCAAACTGACAAGTAGCAATCCAATTGCGAAATTTGCTTAATACCTTTTAAAGCTGCAGTGAAAATACTGATTTCTGGTTAACAGTTGCCAGTGAAAATTCAGACAGAGTCTCTCAGCAGTGATGAAATAATTTCTTTGCCCAAGCAGCTCTGAGACATCTCATTTTTTTTTCTAGCATGGGGGCAAATCAGTATGTTATAGCCATTCTATTTTTTTAACTTTATCTTAATTATATCTGTCATTCTTTAGAAGAAGGAAGTTTACTACTGGACGTTTTGTGGATAATAATTACCCTGTAGATGACCTGCAGAGCATTAGTAATTTCTTACTTTTTTCATATTGGAGCAATGACTGGCAGATCTACAACATATTTGCTAATGCCAATACAGTGAGTAATGTCCATGAAGACAAATAGAAACATCAGTTCAGTGTGAACTTTACAATAGATCTGCCTCAGAAAGGGCAACTAAAATGAGTTTCCATTATAGTCTATCATAATGTTGTCAGCTAATTACTAGCTTCACTACCTTAAAATCTTTAACAGAAAAACATCTCTCCACCCTTTTGCAGTGAACTCAACACTTCATATAGCATTAGTGATATAATGACACTACATCAAACCCTAAATAAACAATTTAAAGCAAATATATTAAAACGTAATTACTAACATTTCAAATATTGGACATGAAAAATGTTCAATGAAATTATGCATAGTAGCACAACACAGGACAGAGTATTTCAAACCACAGTATTGCAGTCTAGGAATAATATATGTTATTTTTGACAGTCCATCATATTTCTCACAAATAAAGCTTTGGGTCTTTTAAATTGAAAAATAGGTATTAACACCTGGAATAGCATTTTCTCCAATTTCTTCCCTTCATAGTCAAAGTAGCTAGACTTCCTGTTGAATGCATTCTATTAAGAAAAAAAAGTGCAAATGCTATATAGGTGCATACTCTGCATCCTAAAACAAATAAAACACAGTTGTGATAAAGGATTCATAAATCTGTTGAATTAAAATAATCACAAACTCAATAACCACATATTAAAACTAGTATCAAGAATGTCTTGACCTTTCTCTTTCGTCCCTTCAACATTTTAAAGAAGTGGCAGCCCCAAATGCAAAGGTCAATCTGTACTCTCCCTTGTTCTGCTCCTATAATTCAGTTCTTCAGGTACCCACACAAGCCTGGCTGAGAACTTGCAGATACATCCAACATTGCATGTCTTTGTTCTACAAAGCTATGTAGTTGCACTCAGTGTGTTGAGGATGCAGTATATACACAATCTTTTTAATGTTAGATGAAGATTCATGATCTCTGCTAGCACTGAAACAGATGGACTTTAAATATCAATCCAGTGGAAGTTAGTGGTCATTACGTCAACTGTTAATTGACTACAGACAACTCAAAACATGGTGTAAAAGCTAATCAAAATTTAAGGTGAAAGACGTTTCAAGCAATTGCTACTTCTAAAAGATCAAACCTTTAAATCTGTAAATACACATTTAAGCCCAATTAGGTTACTTTTGAACAGAATTTTTAAAGCTCTCACCTTTCCCAAATTCTTATCAATTTTTTCAGGACTCAAAAGTAGCAGCTCTGAAAAAAGACATATATCATTCTTCAGGCTGTTGTTAACATGGTGTACGCTACCCAATGATAAGAAAACTATGTACTATAGTGAAGAAATGTGCTTCTCATAGTCAACCAGCCTCAACAGCATTCATCATAAATGCATGTCCTTGTCAAATATTAATTAACATTTACAGAATGAGCAGAAGATGAAAGTCACTTTTGTAAATGCTATTTGTTACAAACGTTAAAGTAACAGTTGTTGTAGAAGCCTATTGTGAAGATTACCCTTCTAAACGACTTATGAAAGGACCACTACAGATGTTTTCTAGCCAAAGTCACCCTTGATACAGGACATTGCCATAAATGCCAATGTCTAATCAAATATACTCTGTGCTACTAATATCAAATATAAGACTTTTAAGGAGGAAAAATACAACCAAAATCCTGTGGTGGTTTTCAATATTCTAATGGTTACTAGTTTATTTCAGGTTATATTAGGCTAAAGGACAATAGTATGTTCTATATAATTCATACACAGTAAAAAATATTGTAAGAGCTCTTATTTCTCCTTAGGGTTTCTATCAACTAACCTTCTCAAGTTTACTTTTACAATTATGACATTACAGAAGCCCTGGGAAAAAATAAATAGCAGCTTTACAGTATCCCCTGACATTTACTTTTATTCTTTGTTATTCAGTTGCATTAGCTTGTTTAGCTACTGTGACATTTAATACAAGGAATATATCTTTTACATCTAGTTAGAAAGGTCTACCACATACTTAAGGGGATGATGACTAGGTTCTGCTAATCTATATTTTAGAAATGTTTTATTCACACCTCCAAAAAGCTATCTCATGGTTCAGATTATAAAGGCATCTGCTGTAACTCTGGACTTGATGAAAAGATTATAGCTGATGCTATAATGGCTTTGGTATAATATCGTGTTTTTTCCTGCCCTCCCTTTCATTCATTTTGCAAACACCTGCATAATGTTTTTCATTTTTTTAATGAGCACTGAAGTTTCCTGATGTGGGGCAAAAGGAAGGAAATGGCTAAAATGTTACTATCCCTGTGATAAAAAAAAAAATCCTTTCCAATTATAAAGCCTATCATTTCATCATTTCAGGTCAGAATTCTTATGACCAAACTGCTTGAGTTGGCTCCTATAACATATGACTTTACATGTGCCTTGGAAGGAATTACAGTTCTATAATACCCATTGAGATTTAATATTATTCTTTCTGTTATCTGTGTTTATGTCTAAAACAATGTTCTGTGACCGGCACTTGATGGAAGAGCAGGTTGAGCAGTTGAGTAAGCACTGTAAGCACTCAGTTGCCTCTTGAGTGCTTACAGCAATTTCAAGGAAAACTGCATGTTCACAAAAATGTCTTTATATAACAAGGTAAGCTAAGCATTCGCAAACTCTGCAAATCTAGGATTTACCTTACAAGTGGGTGCTGCACCAGAAAATCACAAGTTTTGTCTTAGAACAAATTCAAACAGTTTTCTTAGGGAAAAATTAAATCTGAGTGTTTCTTGATTATTCTCACCATTTCTAGCAGGAACCAATCTGGTTGTCATTTTCAAATGTGTTGTGACATTTCCAAAGCATCTTCTTGTTAGGCCCTATGAAACAAACCTTCCTTATTAAACACCAAAGAGATCAGTGCCAAAATCACAGGTTTCTCAAAAACAAATAATGGAAGCTATTTCACGAGTCCAGCATTTTCTAAAGGTTCCACACTAAAACAACAAACAAACCCAAAACAAAACAAAAAACCCCTCCTTATGGATTCTTTATAGATTGTGGAAATACTAATAATTAGCCATGAACTGGCGTGACTAATATTCTGAGATAGAGAACTAGCACTGATTGAAATATATTGGGAAAATGATGTTGAATAACTCATCCGTTTGTGCAAAGATCAGCAATATAATGCTACCAAACTCTGCATTTAGTAACATTAGCATGATTGCTATGAAAAAATCTATTCAAAAATTTTTAAATAAAAATGAGGCATGCTGTTTATCTCAGATTTCAGACACGCAGTCCCTAACCCTTGCTTCTCTGTGAGTTATGTCTCTTATGTATGTAATATTCCTGAATTGTCGTGTTCTTTTGTAAGAGTGACACAATTCGCTGGTAACCAGATCATGTTTTCTCAAATTTTTAGTATTCTTTTGAGTACTTTAATTCAAGAATCACTTCCGGCAAGTTACATTTGATGGGTGGGTGTTGAAGAAGGTGTGACTTTACTGACTTAATTCCTGAATGACAACCATAGCATTTCTAAGCCTTCTTATCATAAAGCCTGGTCCTTATTTCTTCAGTATGACATTAACACAAGCAGAAAACATGTCACCACTTGCTGGGTACAGACTGGTGCTCCAAATACATTAAAATAACACAACATTTACAGACAAAGGAAAAAGGGGAAAATCTTCTCCAGTTTAAGCAATTTTTGTTATTTTGGTAAGCATGACCTTAAATTAGCATTGCAGAATGTATGTATTCTTACCTGAAATCTCAGAAAGAACGAAACAGCTTTTTTACTCCAGGGAACAATTGGCCAGTATTCAACCTGCAGGTGACAGAAAACATGTACCCCTCTCTCTCCTACATAGATACATTCGTATTTTTCTATTATGTTTTTCATGTAATATTTTTGGTTAGTCTACAAGTCTGCCCACATCATTAGCTTATGTAATGCTAAAAACATATTTTAATGTGCCTGTTGTTATCATGTGTAAATTTAATGAAGGAGAGGCAGCAGGAACTGAATAGCCTTCTTCAAGCACAGTGCTTTCCCCTCTTATGTGGTGCTCTTACAACTATACACATTTTCCCCCATCTTCATTGGGCTGTATCTGCCCTGGTGTAACTAAACAAACACTTTTAATCTATCTATACTTCTCTCTGCCACTCAAGCTCGCTTCTTTTCCCCACTACCTCCCTTTTCAATTATAACAACACAATGCTGTCACTAGAACATCTAGGCTATGTTTTCTGCATAACATTTTTAAGGTATGGCCTTTCCCTTCAATTTAAACAGGCAATACTCCCATTCAGATGTTCAACATTTTTCATCTCAATTACAGCAATATCCTTTTCTCTGGCCTCTTGAAAAATACAATCTTGTCCCACTCATACACTACAGAGATCATTTTAATGCTTTGCTACTTTGACTATTTCAGCTCTCTTTGCATCCTTCTACTAGCTCCCTTTCTCTGCTTAGCTTGCAGAGTCTGTCATCATTCATTTGATATTGAGGTACTGACTTCTTCCCCTCATCACAACATATACTTGCCTCCATCCTCACTTTTAATTTTTTAAAAGACCACTTTTAGGCTTTCTACCTTGTTACCTTTCTACTTCACTGTCCCTTGTTTTGTGTAAAAAAAACCAAACCACAAAACCAAACCACCTCATGGTACTCCCTAAAGCTTTTCTTTTCTGAGACATCAAACATTGTCAGCAGCTTCTGATTAACTAGAATGCTTACTACCCTAGTGCTGAAGAGCTATAGCACTGTTTCATTAAGCATGTCTTTCTGTCTGTATCCAAGAAGATATTAATTTCTATGTAGATTGTTATCCTTCTTTGCTGATGTTGTTTATAGCAACTTGCATAGCACCTTCCTCGTGACTGTGGCTTATAGGTGTTACAATGCCTAGAATACAGGTTTCTGAGAGTAAAGCACTTAAAGCTTGCGGTTGCCTCAGAAAGTTGTTGATTACTGTCATGTCTAGTTTCAGTGAAGAGTGAACTATATGCGTTATTCCATTGAAATGTTAATCTCAAGTATGTCTGTTAATGTAACAGTTGATATAAAATCTAAAGCTGAGTGAGACACTTCACCATGACTCATCAGGGGATGCAGGGAGGGTACTGCTGCTCTTTGAGGCAAAAGATAAATGATCAGTCAGATTCATGAGATGACAATTTGTCTAGCAAAATGATGTTTGCACCACCCAAGCAGTGAAAAGAGTGCTTATTTTAGTTGAGATAAGTTTCCAGACTACTACCCGAATAATAAAGAAATAAATAACTTTGGAGGAAAAAAATTAAATCCAGACTTCCTGGAGGAGCCCCAAAAGATCCTTAGCTATAAAAGCCAAAGTGTTCCTCCAGGACATGCCCTTCGCCAATGAATGCAGCCTAGGAGGGCAAAAAGACAGAATACGTGATCAAGTGTCTGGGTTCTGCAGAAAAGTCAGCTTGACAAAGGGAGTAAAGAGAGTGATACTTTAAGTATCACTTACATAAGTGATGCTTATATAAGTATCACTTATATAAGCATCACTTATGTAAGTGATACTTATAACTTAAGTAAATAAGTGGTAAAAGTAGGTTTTTTTTAAATTTCTTCAGTTGTCTCATAAATTTTTCTTATCATATGGTTTATTTTACATATTATAAATAAATGCATTATTTCCATTTATGGATTTGAATAGAGGCTGGGTTCAAAGCAACTGGCTAACAACCTGACATTACTAATCAAGCATGTGGTGAACCTGTATTCGGGTGACTGAGATGCTCAGTTCCTTCAACACATATACCAGGTGGTAACAGGGTACATTCCCATACTAGCTTCATTGCCTGTCTGGTAGCTACTATCACAGGGACTAGTGGCAAACAAGAGCAGTCTAGCATACAGCATATAAAATATATAATATAATATGGCATATAAAGGAGGAACATTCAAAGGATTTGTTACTGTGTCATCATGCAAACAATGATGAAAGAAGACACTTTCAAGCACAAATAGGGACTATACTAATAGTCACATGATACTGAAAGAAATTAATGGATAAGCTGCATTAATCACATAACATTCATTTTCCCACTGAAATTCTATAAGATGAATTTCTGCTAGGACCACTCTGCTAAGCCTATTGCATATTTGTCACCTCTCTAAGTTGAAGATAATAAGATCCAATCCAAACAAGATTTTTTTCCCCTCACTGCTGCCAGGATGTATAAAAGATGACTGGGTTAATAATTTGGTTGCATTTGGCAAATGCCACTTATTTCCTACCTAATGGTTCAGAAATCTGTGCAGGAGCACTAAGACACAGAACAGTTGCAAGAAGAACTTGGAAAAGAATATTCATTCCCAAGGAGATGCTATATTATGTCACTTCATGCAGTTACAGACATGGCTCTAATTTTAGCTAGTGGTGCTGTGATGTCACTAATTGTCTCAAAGATATTTAGAGGAAGGATAGTTCAGCACCAGCTATATACAGTACCAGTCAGTTATAACAGAATTCCTTTTTGGAAATGTCTCTTCTAGCTGAAGAGAGAGCAGAGGGAAAGAAGGTGCCAAACGAAAATTTATTAAACACCAATTGAATATTTTTCTGTCTAAAATAGCCACACATTTGTTTTAGTCAGTATGTCACAGACTTATGAGGACTGGTCAGCCATTTTGATTTTCTGCAACTCATTTCTTACACTTTAAGTAGTCTTCATTTACCTGTTTACAATTAAATTGGAAAGTACAAGTACATATCATTTTTGGATTGTGGGCAATACCACTTTATCTCTAATCGAATACATAGGCAGTAATTCAGTCTCTGTGTATTGTTGTTGCCGCTGTTCATAAACCAACAAGCTCTTGTGGTTTATGTCATCAGCAGAAAACCAAAGATGAATTATAGCCTTGCATGCAATCTCTGTGTTGTGCACAGAAATTGCCAGTTTTTCAGAAAGTGCAATTTAGAGACATGGGATCTAGAGACCTATAAAGTGTATTTCTTCCTGTCAGTGCCAAAAGTCAAAGTCATGAGTATTCAAAAGAAAAACAAGATATAAAAACATTTCAAAGTCTATCTAGAGTTCTGCAGATTGCAGAATGCTTTCATTAATTTTCCAAGAACTTTACAAAAGCAACATTCCACATGATCCCTCCAGAGACAGTCTCAAAAGTTAATCAGATACTGGGTCACATCAAAGAAGGAGAGCTGGAGTACAGGAAAGAAAAACAAAGATGAGGAAAGGAGGACTTCTCTCAATCCACATGTTAATGATCTGTGGAAAGATGAGTAGCAAACACCTGACATAAACTGTGTGTTTTTAAAGATGGAACAGTTTACTTTAGGAACTCACACAGGAAAGTATTCTTCCAGTAAGGTGTCATTTCGAATTAAATTCAAGAATGTTGTCCAGAAGTTGCAGTAGAGCGTTAGAACCACAGATTACCTCATTTTATTTCTGTCTCCGCTACTGATTACTTAACAAATTAAAACTTATTTGATCACAATCAAGTACCACAATCAAGTACCTGAAGTGTCTTCAGGATGGGAATATGCTTATGTTCGTAAGTTCTCAAGCTGCTGCAATATTTGGCACTTTTCCAAAACCAAGCATCCTAGAACAATTACAGGGAACAGGTGGATAACATATTTTGAATTAATGCTACACATATGCAAGTATTGCACAGCACATAGGACTGAACTGAAAAGAACTTCCAATCTTTTAACACGCATTTGGACAAACCATCTTGTGAGAAACTTTGTTTTGACCTGTTTCTTGGTAGACTTTTCTTTCAGGTGTCCAAACTTAGGTTGGCAGCAACAGTAAAAATATACCTAAATGGTGCTCCTGTGCATGTAAATTGAACCTTTTCAACAGGTGTCAGTTCCTGGACAATGGGAATACAGTACCTGTTTGAATTCAATAAAGTAATGTAACAAAACTGAAGTTTCGTATTGATAGTGGGAGTCCCAGGAACACAATAATTTGTGACAACAGCAGAAGAGTGAGATGTATAGCAACCTGTGTATTCTGCCGGGTAGCATAGCCTGTTACATATAAGACAGAGAGAACAATTGCTTACAATTTAAGTTTGATGTGAGAGAAGTTTTATTATGTGGCAAATAGTGTGCATGATGGTGCAGAGAATCACAGGTGGTGAGGGGTGCTTATTTACTCTTGAAAGATAGTCCTTGCAAGGATTCTTAGGGCTTGCAAAGCACAAATCCACGTATGAAAAGTTCAGTAGCTCTAGTGGCTTTGGGTTGGTTTAGGATTTTTTAAGAAGCTGTTAAAAGTGCAGTTGCATTTAAAATGTAACTGCAGTTAAATTGCAGTTGCAGTTAAATCAGATTGTAGTTTAAGAATGGCACATGTAATATTTCTGTAGCTCAGAGTGAGGATTTATGAAAAAAAATAAAATCGTTCCATACTCTTCAGCGTTAAGAAGTTGAATTTCCCTAACTGTGTACTCCCCTTGTATGGCTGTGTTTAATCAGAAATAGCAGAGAAAAAGGTTATGCTTTTACCTACTTCTTATCCCATGGACAGCAAAAATCAAGAGTGGGGTTACTCTGCAAATATATCCAAAAGTACAGTAACTGCAATTGTGTTGAGGATCCCCACATGACTATTTAGTCACCAGACACCTAGACTTGTTTGCACAAACCATTTACAGAGATATATGAAGGAACATATAAGAGTTCTATGAAATGTATGAAGGGCAGTTGTCTCTTCTAGTGTGGCTTTGATTGTTTTTTTTCCCAGAAAAGAATACTTTTTTTTCTTAATCACACTTCTGTTCTTGTGCAGGTTAAAATCTTCCCCAAATCATAGGCTTTTTCAAATCCTAACTGGTGGCTGCTGTAGCTCCTTTGCTCTCTGTTACACATTTTGGTACTCTTCTTTTTGTAAACTCTAGACCTCAGTGAAACTGGGCAGTTCCAGCACAGTGTGATGAGCACTGGAACCAGTAAAAAAGAAGGAGGCAAAAACATACAGCTGGGGCTGGGAAGAAAGATGGGACCTTCTATTTTTAAATCTGTGTGAAAACTCCACATGTTTCCAATAAAGCATTGAAAAGTTCATATTTTGAGAAGTCTTTGTATGTTTAATAGAAGAATAAAAGATGCTTTATGGTATTTCAAAAGTCACAGAGGTTCAGTCTCCTAGATTTCAAATGTATCAGAAACTGCAATGTTATGATGATACATTAGCAGTGTATTTGAAATTCAACAAATAAGGTTTCAAAAGAGAAAAGTAATTATTATATTTTTATAAACATAGAACATTTCAGGATTTTAACTTGCACAATTTGCTGAAGTGTAAGAAGGAATTTGCCATCCAGTGGACAGTTTTAAATGGAGGCTATACTTTGAAAGTACTGAAAAACGTGCAACTGCATGCAAAATAAATGACAGTATTTACATAAAAGCAATTTAAGTGCTTGTTGAAAGCAGGAATTAGAAATATTTATACATACAAGTACATGCTTATTAAAGAATTCAACTGCACATTCTTACCAGGAAACAATAGCTTCTAAAAAGATAAAGAAAACTGTGAACATTCAAAGGTGTTTTTTTAACTGATATGGAGACAAAAATGTTAATTGGCATGTATTATTAACCACTCATCTTTTCTCCAAAATCTTTTTTAAATAGAACTATGAAAAAGCTTTATCTCAACATGAAACACACATCAGAACAGTATAGGTTCAAATCTGACTTGTATTGCAAGTAAGAGAGAATTAAGCCTTTAATGCGCATACATTTTTTTTCTCTATTTGCATACGAGTTTATACGAGATGCTGACTGTCCTGCTTTTTATGTTCAAAACAACTGAATGCCTACATTGTGCAGGTTAAATCACATCACTCACATGTCCCATTTTTAGTTTTGGCAAACCAATAGACTGCACAAATAATTGCAGCTTGAGCTTTGCATAATTTAATTTGTATGAACTGCGTTCATTTAAAATAGAAGTTTTCAAACTCCAAGGCTTCAATAATCCATAAGAATTCCAGTAATGGTCACTGCAAAGACTGAACTAGAAGGGTTCAAATCAAAATTAGTTGTCTTGAATATTTAAGATACAGCACCAAATTCAAGCTGTTCAAGAAACTTGAAATCCAAGTTTAAATCACAAAAGGTAGATTTTATGATCATTTTAAGATAAACTTAAGTAACATTGTGAGAAAAGTTCTTACAGCTTTCAAGAACAACTGCCATCGGTTTTCTGAGGCTTAATTTTTTACTGGAAATGTTAGTAATGAAACAGCTCCTTATGCTTCAAAACCTGACCTTAGAGGAAGCTTACAATGGAGAGAGTTTAACAGTGGAAAGTTTAACAAGGTTTTCAGAGAAAGTTGCAGTCTGTTCAGCCTGGTCTTTTTCTTCACAACTCTTATTAAGTAGCTTGGTAAATCTGGCATCCATACAACATTAACACAGTCATGTATTGGTATTACAATTTACAAGCTGATGAGATGTTAGGTAGGTAACAGGGCAAGAATAAGAATTCTTCTCCATGTCAGTAAGATTCCAAAAGATTAAATAGTATCACACAGTAATGATCCAAGAAAAGACATTCTCCAGCCCTGTATGCTCTACTAACTTAAAAGACTCCCGAGAACAAGAATTTACAGACATGGATGACCATAAAAACATTGCATTGATGAAGGACTGGTCTACAGATACACAGGTCAAGGTTTTATGCCAGATGATCTTTATCTGGGATATTTCTTAGATATATTATGTTTGCGAAGAATTGAACTATGAAATTACCATTTCAGTTCCAATTCACATGCGGTTTAGGGCTGACTCTGAGGCTATATATTACTGTACAATCTGTCCTTCCACTGTAGTTTTATACTTGGAAACCTACTCCAAAACCATTCAGTTTTCTCCATAGTTTTCTGAGAATGATCTAAATTCCTTTGCAAAGCTAAGTACAGGCAGTGGCTTTTGTGTTACTTGCTTCCATTTAGGTATGGCAGAGAAAAGCAGGATACAGAATGACTGAGAAATCAGGAACAGCGAACAGTGGGACTTTGCTACGTGATATACCTCTTCCAGACTTGAATGTCCAGATAAGGTCCAAATACATGGTACCCTTAAAAAGAGTATGCCTGGTTGTAAGTTGTGGCAGGGACAACCTCATACAAGGACATTCAGCAGAGCTTAACAGTCAAGATGCATGGCTTCTAGAGGTTAAACTGAGGCGTTTATAGTCTATAATCAATATATGTTGCTTTAAGAATAACTTTATGGTTCACCTTACTAGTTTAGACACAAAAATCTCAGATCTATGATTTTGCATATGTCAGAGCAAAGTCAGGAGAAGTGAGAGTTTGATATGCTCCTACCTCCCCCTAAAAACAGACTCTAGAAAATATACTACCACAAAGGAAGGTTCATTCATCATTTCAAGTTTGCTGAGAGACTGAGGCATAGTCTGAGCCAAGACATTTTGAGCTGTACCCTCAACTACTACAACTTTCTGAAAACTGACAGAATTCTGGTGGCTTAAAACAGTTTACCAGCTGGCCTTTTAATTCCAGAGTGTCAAATGTAAAATCTCAGCAGTTCATGGAGGAAAAAAGTGAATACTTCTCAGGTTGAATTGAATCATGAGATGCTCATATTCAATAAAAAATTCTAAATGGCTTTACCATAAAGAGGCACTTCAGTGCTATGCATGCTTTGTACCTTAGGAATTTCATATTAAACAACTTTTGTTAAACTGGAATCCTACTTGGTTTACAATATTAGGGTATAATCAGTCCCTGTTCTCTTTCTATGATACTATCTTCATTTCATAAGCCTACAGGACATACTTTCCCCTTTAATGTCACCTTCTCTCTGCTTCATTATTTCTTAGACGTCACTTATATAACACACTGGCATAGAAAAGATGCTTCACTGTGGTGCCATGTAAATGCCAGCTGTATTCCATCCCCCCATATGCCCCTTGAGACTGCCTCAATTTGCGAAGAGCTGTTTCTCCTTGACTCAAAATTATGAAAGAGAAGGAAGAAGGTTTGAAATAACATCAGCAATCTGACAGTTTTAGATTTGCATTCTGGGAATTTGCATATATCCTATTAAAGCTTATTTGGCACAGGTTTAGAATGTATACATTGACAGTTAATTTACGGGGTTAACACTGTAATTTTATAAATGCAAGCTTTCTTATAATTATTCCTCCCAAACTGACATCTGATATTCCTGATAGACAAAGACAAGCAGTTGCTTCAAGAAAACATCAATAGATAACATTTTGTAGGCAAATGCACTCCAGAAGGGACTGGTCTATTTTTGGACCATTAACAGCCAGTCCAGGTTTCAAATGCTATATTTGATTAGAGTGGAGTTTACTAAGTGTTCTAAATGAGATGTCTTGCACAGGCAGTGACCTCATAAAATGGCAAACTTTTCTCAGTTCATTTTATAGGAGACACAATTGATTACTTTGCGATTTAGGAGCCACAGTGGTCAAGAATGAATTAAATTTGAGTCACACTGATAAAATGAAAAGAAACTTGAATTTTACAGGTTTTTAGCATTAGAATGAATGGGAAAAATCAAGACTATTTGGTGAATAAAGGCATAATGTATTTTAATATGAGAGGCTACATTCTAGGGAAATATTTCAATTTCAGCCTGCATCTGATTTCTTACAGCAAAGCCTCTTTTCTGTTAAAAGGCTGAAAGACATTTCGGTAACATTGAAAACTTACAAACTCTACAGATTATTAAAGATGCCTGCTGCATTGGCAAATTTGTATTCTGTTTAGGTTTCCATCAGAATCGGTAGGGTTTATATTATAGAATTCCAAGTGACAGGTGCTATGCAAGCAGCCATATTAGTATTTTCTGTAAAATTCCACTGCAGTGTACTAATAAGGAACATATACCAGGAATGAAAGGCAGAATGCTTTGGCAAAGCAGATTGTGATAATAAATTAACCAGAAGCAAAATCCTTGAACAATTTTTCTTCTTTTGAAAGAATGGAAGAGAAAGAAAACAGCACCAGTGCTACTACAGATTTTATCTGCAAGTATTTTAATTAATTAAATATGTTTAAAGGGAATGGTTTGCCTAATTTATTTGTATTTAACAGCAATGCTTTTTATGCTAAAATTACAGTTCTATTGCAGTATTTCATACTTGCATCATGTTTTTCAGGTCTCAAGACTCATTGATAATGGGGGAAGAAAAAAAAGCAAGCTGTTGAACAAGTAGAAACCTCTTTGATGATGTTTACAGAAACACAATTATTTTAGATGAGGCAGATTATAGGGTTGTAACAGTATTTACCTCTTTCTAGATGTGTTGGTGAGACATTTGAATCCTAGCAGAAAAATAAAAGCCCTTTCTGTTGGGAGTGCTGGGGTTTACCTACATGCTTTTAGTGAGAGTTAGTGTAAAAGGTCTGGAGCTTGGTCCTAAACAAACCTTTCAACCTTACACAACAAAAAGATTTTCCTTGAGGTTTTCAAAAAGTAACCTTTGGCAGTGATTTAAAGTCTCCTAGGTTTCTGAAACCTATTTTATACAACTCTTGAAACCAAATTATTTCTTTTTTTTTTTTATACCATAGGCTTGAAAAAAGCTTCCTACAAATATATTTATTACACTGTAAAATATTTTACCAAAAGCCTTTCAGAACAGGACACTCCTGTTGCTGGATGATTTTTCCCCTTTCCTATGTTCAGTACCCTGCTGGTCTGTGACTCATTCAGCAGATGTCAAATGTTTCTAAGCATTCCTTGCCTGGGCCAGTTCCTTGTGGAGTCATGAGCCAGGGCTATAGTTCCCTGGAAGACTGGCTGTTGGCACTCCTAGTAGTAATTAGTGGCCAAAGTTTGGGTCGCTATCTCATGAGACACTGCTTTTGATCAAGGCTGTTCTCAGAGCTACACACTCAACAGGAATTTTAATTTATAGTTTAACCTTTCATGATAATCAAGTACGTATGGCACAAGACTTTGCTGAAGAACTCCTTTACCAAATCAGTTTTCAGTCAGGAACTCATATCTTGCTATTGCAGTTGCCTTCTGTGTTACTAGGGCAAACATCATCGTTAAAAAGACAGAAAGATCTTTTTGTTGTGGTTTTCATTTTTCCAAGTTCAGATGTATGCAAAAGTGACGTCTATAATATTTCTCAGAGAGCTCAGGGTGACAGTGGAGCTTGAGAGGGTCATTTAATAGACAGTGAGAAATCATTTCTCAAATATTCAAATGCTTGGCAGAGAGATTTAGGGGATCAGAAGATCTACAGGCTTCAGCAGTCTTCAGAATTCTTTATTCAGGAAAGAAATGCAGTCTCTCAGAAAAAATGCTTCCAGGACTGAATCCAGCCCACTTTCACCTTGATGGACAACACACATACCAGGTCTTTTATGGTTATAAATCTTTCCATGGTGCTCTAATATGTCACAAGCATATTCTTCCTCATGGATATTTTTATTTTAATAACTGAGCATGGCTTACCTAGACGAGACAATATTCCTTGTCATTGCAAGTAACTCACAGTGAAGCAGATACCCCAGGAAGCATCAAGCATTTGCTGAAAAACACCCATTACAGTAGTGGGTTCAGTCCTAAAGGTATTACCAGATTTTCCCCAATAAGGGATGCTAAAACCAGCACCAACTTCATGGAATTTGATTGATTTAGACTTGACTCCTGATGGGAACAAAGAAGCTGCTAGGAGACCGTAATGAGAAAAGCAAGCTTAAAAAATTGAGAACTGGAATATAAGCAATCGTCTGCATCCCAGCTCTGCCTCAGGGGACTGAGACCTGTGTTTTCTAGGTATACAGACAAAGGAAGCATCAGTATTATCCATGTGCAAGCCTAGGAGAATTAAAGATTACTGTTTGAGATTTGATATAGACCAAAGGAAAACAATTTGATACAATTTTTTTTTAAAAGTTTTACTTGTTTGCATCTTCTTTCCATTCTTTTCGTATCATAACGGATGTATAATTAAGATGTAATACTTGTATCAGATGAATGGAATAACAAGCAGGAAATTAAAAAAAGTAAATTTTGTCATTCTTTAAAGTTCAAAGTAGATCCAGGCACTCTGAAAATATACAGAATATTTACAATATTTGAAGTATTTACAAGCTCATTAAAAATCCTTTCATATTCCTGTGAACAGCTCATGGAAAAACAACTCAGAATTAAATACGTTTTACAGAAAGCATTTTGATGTACCCATTTCATAACTCAACAACCATCCAAAGGGGAGAAAAAATAGGGAAGAAGCATTAAAATTCAAGAAATTTGGGCTTTGAAATGCCAGGGTGGAGTACAAGTTGAAAAACCAGGGAAGCTTATGAAAAATTCCTGGTTCCAAATAATCTCCAGTTTGCAATCAAAACACTAGATAAAGTAGCTTCTCAAATTTCAGAGAAAAAAAAAAAATAATCAAAGATTTCTCAGCTAAGCAGTCTTGATCAATAGTCCACTAATGTAAGGTGTTTCATTCAAGTGTTTATTTGCCCGAACCTACTTAAAGTGCAATTCAGGACCAAGATCAAAACACTGACTGGGGTCCCAGCTGCACAGTTATCACCACCCTGCTGCTTAGAGGATGGTGCACTAGACAGGGATGCTCAGTTAGGCAAACCAAGACTGTAAGCTAAGTGGGTTTGTCACCACTCTGTTAAGAGAGACAAGCATTAGGAAATTGAATTGATGCTAGTAAAACATGATGTCAAATGTCACCTAATGAACTTGTAACTCATTCTGTACTTAGGCTTCCAGTAAATTTAAAGTACAGCATTGGATGGATGGTAGTACTCTAACGTAATACATCAAGAATTAAAAAACAAGAAAGAAAAAGATGTTACTGTTCCAATATCTATATCTAGGGAAGAAAAAAAAAAGTAATAATTTCTAGGAAAGCACAAATGAAAAAGGTAACCTTGGCCTCATCTGCTACCTGGGCATGCTCAAGAAACCAAAGATCTAACAAGATTCCTGTTAAGCTTGTTTTGAACAGAGAAACAGAAATACTGCTGCAAGGTGACTGTTAAGAAAAGATGGTGCTGAGGGGTGCCATAACCAGAAAGCTGAATCCATTATCTAATGTTGAACACAAGATCATTTCAGAGCTGGCTCTCTGAAAGGAATTTTTCTGATCTTTCTCTCTTTCTCTCCACTTTCTTCTTCTTAAATGAAACAGATTATAAAATAACTAGAGAACTAGGCAGGATATTAAACCAATTAATAAATGAAAATAAAGGAAAAAAGTATATAGAATCACAGAATCCTTTGGACTGGAAGGGACCTTTACAGGCCATCTAGTCCAACCCCCCTGCAAGAGCAGGGACATCTTTAACTAGATCAGGTTGCTCAGAGCCCCATCCAACCTGACCTTGAATGTTTCCAGGGATGGGGCCTCCATTACATCTCTGGGCAACTTGTTCTAGTGCCTCACCACCCTCATTGTAAAAAATTTCTTTCTTAAATCCAGTCTAAATCTGCCCTCCCTTAGTTTAAAACCATTGCTCCTTGTCCTGTCACAACAGGCCTTGCTAAAAAGTCTGTCCCCATCTTTCCTATAGGCCCCCTTTAAGTACTGGAAGGCTGCTATAAGGTCTCCCCGCAGCCTTCTCTTCTCCAGGCTGAACAACCCCAACTCTCTCAGCCTGTCCTCGTAGGAGAGGTGCTCCAGCCCTTGGATCATTTTCGTGGCCCTCCTCTGGACTCGCTCTAACAGCTCCATGTCCTTCTTGTGCTGAGGGCTCCAGATGCAGTACTGCAGGTGCGGTCTCACCAGAGCAGAGCAGAGGGGCAGAATCACCTCCCTCGACCTGCTGGCCATGCTTCTTTTGAAGCAGCCCAGGATACGGTTGGCCTTTGGGGCTGCGAGTGCACATTGTTGGCTCATGTCCAGCTTTTCATCCATCAGTACCCCCAAGTCCTTTTCCACAGGGCTGCTCTTGATCACATTATCCCCCAGCCTGTATTGAAACTGAGGATTGCCCTGACCCAGGTGTAGGACCCTGCACTCGGCCTTGTTGAATCTCATGAGGTTCACATCGGCCCACTTCTCCAGGTCCCTCTGGATGACATCCTGTCCTTCTGGCATGTCATCTGCAAACTTGCTGAGGGTGCACTCAATCTCGCTGTCAATGTCATTGATGAAAATATTGAACAGCACTGGTCCCAGTAGGGACCCCTGAGGGACACCACTTGTCACTGATCTCCATCTGGACATTGAACCATTGACCGCTACCCTCTGGATGCGACCATCCAACCGATTCCTTATCCACTGAACAGTCCACCCATCAAATCCATATCTCTCCCATTTAGAGAGAAGGATGTTGTGGGGGACTGTGTCAAAGGCTTTACAGAAGTCCAGATCTCTGTCCTAAACATATATCTTCTTTTAACCATTCTATCATCTCTGAAATTTTATACTGCAGCAGCACATTACTGGTACATGTGTGAAAAAAGATTTTATTTTTGCAGTGTAGAATGCAGCTTTTGAAATTGTAAAGCAATTTTCTATGTCTTCTATCTGCTTTCTAGGTTTTTTTCCTATCCAGTGCCTGTTACAGAATTCTGACATTATCTCTGGTAGTTACTATGATGAGCAGCAACATTTGGGCCTGCCAATCTTCAAAATCCGTAAGTGGGCTACTGCCTGGAGGTATATTAACCTCAGATTTTTGAACTTCATATTACTGCTTGCCTCCATTGGGTATTTTGTTGATTCCTTTCTGTGTATCTTTGATCAAAAATGGATTTTCATCTCAATGTTGTTGTCATTAAGTTTGTTACCTTTTTCCCCTTTTACAGCTTAAATCTGCTTTGTATGTGGCATTTTGAACTAACAGAATACAACATTGGGAAAATAGACTGCATTGGAAATACTCCCTCAGAGAAGAAAGAATGCATTGCATGGCCTTCACATGCCTTTTACTGCAGATATAATGAGTCTATAACAGCATCCTCTTCTTCACCCCCCAACCCGGCTAGGTAGCTGCAATTTACAAGCAACGGATTGATTTTAGCAAGAAAGTCTCAACTGACACAGGAAATGTTCACTGCTGTGTCTGCAAAGTCACTGAAAATTTTGTGTATAAACTGGGTAAGAGTTCATGCAAATATCCAGCTGGGGGTTTAGCAGATGGTCTCTGGGCACACTATGTCAAACAGTTCTATATTGTTCCCTAACGTTATATTCACCTAATACTAAGCATATGAAATGTTTACTCACATGCTTAAGTGTTTTGACCCAAAATGATTATATACTCCTGAAATAAGATAGCTGTTTTCAAGACTGTTCAAAAATGTTTAGTCATGAATTATGTCCTTGGTACATGTATTTAAAACAACTTTATAGCAACAGTGACCTTTCTAGCAAACTCTGAAGGATGTATTGAATATTTTTAGAACATTATCAGTTCTGTTAAACTGGACAGCTCTGTTCCTCATGGAATGTGCTGACAGCATATGCACCTTCCATATGCTTGAATATTATTTTATTGTATTTAAAATAAAACCATACACTGACATAGGTGTGTTTTCCTATGACAAGGCAATAACCTGAGAAAAACATGAACACAGGAAAACATCATCCAGACTTCCTTTATCACCACTATGAGCAGCTGAACACTGTAAAGGGTAAACATGCATGTAAATTTGACCTAACAAAAATCTCCCTTTAGTCTCTCCATCAGACTTTTAGAATCCACTGGCAGACTTATTCATCACTAGGCCCAAATGTTCTCAGAATAGCAGTGCAATCTCAGCTCACATTTAATTTTACACATCTAAATGTTCAACAAAGGCATAAAAGCAAAATCACATATACAGTTATTTAATAAGTGGCAATGTAAACAACTCTGTCATCAAGGCAATCTTGTTTGCTAAGAATAAACACTTGGCAAGCAGGACGCTTTCCATTGATTCACTTCTCAAGTTAGCCCTTTGATAGCTGATTCTTAGCTTCCTTAAGGTACTGGCACAACTATTGAGTTCTGTGTAGTTAACAAAGCTTTCACTGTTTGGTATCCAGTTCATCCCAGGTGAGTTCAGTGACAGATCTGGAGGCTAGAGATGCAACTTCTGAACACACCACTCTCTTCCTTTCTAGTTTAAAAGCCCTTTCAGTCTGCATGACTGTTCTGATCATTATGCTACGGGGAAAGAAAACCATACCAGGGAGATTCCAACATGACAGAAGACTCTATACCTAGAAAACACTATGATATTTCTCTAAACACTTGTTTGCTAAATCCCATCTGTGCTGCTCCTAAAATACATTCAAACTCCTTCTCTTCATGTATTTAGACTGATAAAAATGATACATCACTCCAGCATACATACACTATTCCAGCATCAGCTGCACTGTTTGTGATAAGAACCAAAAAGATTGTGTTTATCATAAAACTCTCCCAAGCTGCATTGATCTAATAATTACAAAAATTGCATGACACTCCTAAAAACCTGGCTTCTTAAATTCAGTCTAAGATGTACAAACATGCATGCATATAACATACATACACATACAAGAGCATCAAACAAAAACAAGGCACAGTTTCTTTAAATCTGAATATATGAAACAATTTAAAAATTTAAATGAAATGTAAATTCTTATAACTTTGGTTTATTTTCAGAGAGGTCTTGTTAAACATTTCTGAACTGTCATAGGCAAAAAAAAAAGAAAAATGGTACACAACTAAGACAAGAAAGTAGTAAGACAGTGAAAACATTTTTTTAAGAATCCTTGAGAGCAAATATGCCTGACAAAGGTAGATTCCAGGGATAATCTGAAAGCTTTGTAAACTCTACTGCTCTCAGAGCAGATCAGCTCAACAATATAGGAATCAAAAGAGAAATCAGTAGAGTAGTTTGCCAGTAAATTTTACAAAATATCATGAAATAGGTGGTTATAATACTGGAAAACATTCTGGAGAGCTTTAAATTAACATATCAGAATCCCAGTCAGTATCATGGAGAACATAATGCCATGCAGCTGTGTAACAAATTGTAAGGAAAACCCAGATGAGTAATATTACCTACCCAAGGGGTGATGGTTACAGTCATGACTTAGGGTCCAATGAGGATGAAGGACTGAGACATTACATAACCCTGTTTTCAGTGAAGCAAACTGAGATGGAAGATGCTTCTATGGTAACTCTCTAAAATGACTGTTTGTAGTGACTGGACCTACTACACTTCACAGTGGAAGGAGTCTTGTCTGCTATATTTTTTCTATTTGTCTAGAGTCTGCTCTCAGATACACACAAGGAAAGAAATTCAATTTCCTGCCTTGATCTTTTCCTTATAAACATATTTTGTACATGTACCCTGACCTTTCTAATCATTACTCCATTAAAAGGAGTTTTTGAGCTTTTTTTTTAGATCAGTGAGACTGACACTGTTCTGGCAGAATTCACACTCATTTGTCCAAGTTAGGAATATTAGTAAGTTCGAAGACAGCAGTTTCACTTATTAAGAAACTAACTGAGCTAGGTGATATAGAACTTTCAACAAAGAATATTTCCTCTTACGGTGTAACCCACAGTATGAACTTCAATGGTACTTGAAGTAAAACCTACCATTCAGTTGGACCTTGGCTAGTGTAAGTTTTACTTATCTACTTCCCATGCTGCACAGTTAGCATGAAAAAAAAAGATGCTTTCTCATAGCTATTATGACATGGCCTGTTTGTGAAGGACTTCTACAGCACTGGACTTGAGCAGAGACTCCAAGCTCATAGTATCTACTTTATCTATACTGACTACAGCATCATTTGGGTAATAGTATTTGTGGATATAAACTGGGACAAAGCCAATCAATTCCAGATAGACAATAGAGCTTAAGGAGTTGTATCAGTATGCTAAAAATTTTATTTAAGATCTTACCTCTTACCGGGCAGGCTTGGATCTATTTAAACATACAAACTTTTTATTTCTTAAAAAACCCACATTTTTTTTCAAAATTCTTTACCAACTTTACCAATAATTGTTGTCCTAGAGCTACCAAAAGCCTGCTGCCCAAGAACTCTGCAAGGATCCCAAGACCTCTGATAATAATCAAAATAAGAGCAACTAACCCAGAAGTGGTTCTTCCCAGACAACTGCAAAATCCTGTCAGGTTGCCAAACTCTTGTATTTTTCTAAGAGAGAAGTTAATTTTGATTTGATGAAATAAGAACAGAAAAATGCAAAATTTACATCCCTATTTCAAGTTTAATTTTACAGTAGAAGAGCATTGAAGCATTTGAGTCCTGAGTCTCCATAAACTTCATACCCTTTCTACAAAAGTTATGCAGAATCATTTTCTCAATGAGTTAACATTAGTTCATTGTCTAAACATCAGAGTTTTATTTACTGTTTCAGCATTTTGTATCAAAGTAATAATTTAGTTTGCCTAAAAATTGTTCCATTTTGAATTTGTTGTTTTGCTGTTTTACTGGAATTCCATTTCTTTTGTTTTAGAAGGAGAAAATAGCAGCTTAGTGCCCACTTTACCTTCTGTAAAGCATTTATTGCTTCAGAGATCTCTACATGCCTTTGTATTTACCTGCAGATCTACACCAAAAAAAAGCCTAATATTTTCCATTTTCTTCTCATTTTTTTCAATGTTAAGAATCTCTGAAAACTAAATGTTTTTATGGGCTTGTTTCCAGTCACTTCTGATATGCAACAAACATTGGCATTCCTCTCAGAACTATAAATTTTAGCAGTAGAACAGTGTAACTTGCCCAGCATCTTTTATGAGAGGATAAATGCATACCATTATGTTGTAGAGACTGTAAAAAATAATACACTTTGTGAAAATTAAAATCTGTAACACTTTCATAAGCATGTGTGTATAATGACATGCAAGAGAAAAAAGAAAGGAATAGATCTCCCAAATATAGGCAAGGTAGGGAAGAGGAGGAATATGAGAAGGGCTGTGAAATAAATGAAAAAAGTGCCACAAAACCCAGAAAAACATTTTCTTTCAAAAAGCAGGAAATGAGATACAGGAAAAAAACTCAAATCATCAGCAGAAACTCAGTTGTGACTTTTGTTTTAAAACCATTGATTCTAAATAATTAAACTCATCATCAGATGAATTCATGCACCCTAGAAGCAGCAATGTGTAATCTGGGAATATCAAGCTTCTGAAAGCCATCAACCCATCTTGTATACATTTTTATGGAAAGATAAAAATGAAAAAAATAGAAAACGAATATACTTCTGAATTCTTCCTAAAACATTTGTGTTTTTATATAAAATATTGAACAATTAGATCCTGGGCAGGTATAGGTAGATGTCCGTGTAGCTATTTCTACATTCACTGATAAAACATTTTAACCAATCTGATCTGTAATTCAGCTAAACACCTGAGCAACACATGTAGAAAAGAAACAACCATTGTTCCATCTTTTTTTCTACTGAAAAAAAAAGTTGGGTTTTTTTTGCCAGAAATGAAGTTATGATTAAGTTTAGTTTCTCCTTCAAGCATGTAAGCATTTTCAGTATATTCTGTTTTATGAAATGGATGAATGCATTCTGCTATTTTTATTATTCCCTCTCCTCAGCCATGTTTGTGTAAGTTCATATAGCAAAAAACCCACCCTTCCATTTGAGCATGCTAGTACAAACTTAAAAAATGCTTTGACATAACAAAAAAATTGTAATGTGGCTAAAAGAATGTCAGATAGAAGATTGTTCCATTATCACTAACAGTTTAGCACTCTGCATTTCATGCACATTATCTGTAATAGCACAAAACTATGTGCTTTACAGTTTAGAATTTATGGTATTTTCCTATAATATCCACGAAGTACTTTTACAAACTAAGGGCTCAGATTTTCTTGATAGTAACTATTTCAAATTAGGTGCTAAAAACATTTAACTTCACATGCTTCCAGAAACATGCCCTAAATGTAGCTGTATTAGGCCCCATGATGAAGAAAGTATCCCCTACTCAACTAGACTCTCAACGCTGAAGCCATGGTATTTGGGAAACTAGTGTTTTTCCATTGCACAACAGGGCAATGCAAGTAAACTCTTTTTTGTCGCTCACTTATTTTTTATTCTTTGCCCCTTGTTATAGAACCTACTGTTGTGATTCTATGGACTTCATCTCAAAAATAAGGCAGTTAGGATTAGAGCTATTTCTTATCAATTGTTAATTTTCCAATTTATGTGCATTTTTAATTCCTAAATGCTGTCATCAACTGAAAGAAAGAAACATTACTGAAAAAACAGTTCTAAGCAGTAAAATGTGATATTTGGAAGATTAATAAATACTGAACACACACTGTTTTTCCATTTAGTTTCCTGGTTTGGTGTGCAGACCCTCCAGTGCAACAGAGGTAAGTCCACAACTTTCGAGACAGAAGGAATTCTATTCAGCTAGTCCTGCATAAGAACACCTTGACACTGGGCCTCCTAAAAGCTAAATTCTTCAGATGAACAAATGAGATGTAATTAATAATATAACTCATAAGTTAAGCATTTTTCTGCTCGTATCATCTTCATATTCATAGCTCAAAATCTGAAACATTGCTGAAACATTAGTATTTTTTAATTATTGTTTCATATTGAAATTGAATTAATTAATTTTGATTATTTAAAACAATTTTCTGGCAACTCATTATTGGGGTCTATAATGCTTAATCTTGCTAATATTTATTGTAAACAAATGCAAATAGAAATGAGACAACCCAAATGAGATCATATGAAATAACTTTCTTAGGTACTTTTAAAAATTAAAGATTTTGAAATTGACATGAATAACCTAAGATGCAAAAGCAGATGTTGATCAGCTATTTCCAAATCTCCTCTAGGATTTTGTACCATGGACACACTGTAGAAAGCAACAGCTGTGGATATCTGAGTATACCAGTGGAAATACACTGCTTCATGCTTTCCATGAAATAACATGCACTGTTTTATTTTAAGTACCCTATCTCCCTTGGGAACAACAGTAATTACATGCTAATTCATTTTAATGCTACCACATTATCATCTGATAATCATGCAATTAACTGAAGGCACCACCAAGGAGTGTGAAGAGGTCAGAGAATCAGAACATACTCTGGTAAGTAACGAGATCTTTAAATCAATGGGGTGTTTTAACAAGAGCCAATAGAGATATTTAAGGGGTGGTGTAATAACGATATAGACTGACATGAAAATTAGACTGTAAATGGACACAAAGCACTGTAGGAATAATGCAGATAAACTAAGGTAGCTAAACTGAAATGAGGAGAGAAAAAAAGCCACCTAAAATACACCAGTACCTTAATATTTCAATTCACCAGATGAAAACCAAAATATGTTTGAAAAGATGACTGGAAAGTGTGAGTATCCAAATCATGAAGAATTGACAGAAAACTTTATAAGAGAGATTTTCCTTTTCTTGTCCATCTTAGGTCCATGGACCTAAGGTCCATCCAGATAATATTCTTTACGAGAAATTGTTAACAAGAAAAGTGTTAAGAAAAATTGTTAATGTGCTATTGATCAATTGGAGAAAACACCGGAAACCTAGTATTACAGCTGTCCATGTTGCTCACAAGAGCTGAGTAAATACTGTGATGAACATCATTTCTTTTTGTAACTTGTGTTTGATTCACACAGAGATTCTTTGAATATGCACAGATGAAGAATTATGTGTTGTTTGCCTATTGCAAACATTTGACATTTGAAATTCAGGCTGTGTTGGTTAGCTTTGATTAGATACATGAATTACACAGGATGTTTGTTCTCTGATTGGAACCCTTAAAAATCAGGTTTTCAGGATGAATATTTACATTTACAAGCTCAGAATTTGATCATCATGTGTATCTTCTAGCAGTCCATGAAAATTGCTAATTTTCTAACACATTTTTGCCATGAAATTCTTGTGCTCAATATGTATAGGGAGGGAACACCAAAAAAAAAAAGAGTATTGTCAAACCAAAACAGTGCAGGTATTTATTTAACTTTAAAGTGTTTGCAGTAGCCTGATATAACAATATTCTAACATCATAAGGAAAATGCTTTTCCAAAGTATTGAAGCAATTCAAGTAGCAAAAACACGTAGGAGAAAACAATTGCACCACATGATCTGAAATCGAGCCCTCTAAAACTACCTCATTTTAAATTTTGACTATTTTTTGTCTGTCTTATGTGCTATTCCTCATAGAATCTCTATTTTGTTTTCCAGACAAACTTCAATTGTCCACACTTCCAAAGCTGAAAGAGTTGAATTTCTGGAAGATAAGATTAGCTTGAGCTTAATTATTCTGCTCATAAAAAAATATTTGAAATTACTATTATGGAAGAAATAGCCAAGAAAAAAGATTTTTAGAATTTGAGTTTATGAAGTATTATGCGGAGAAAGAATAGGATGTATTCAGAAGAAAAACGTAAATTGAATGGCATAGTGAAAGACAAAGACCTGATCAGATGAAAACATGAATAGAAACATTTGGGAGAGAAGTGATAGCTAGGAATCAAATCAGGTTTAAAGCTGCATGACAGAGGATCAGAAAAGACTGATCAAGAAGGATCACTTCATTGATAGCATCAAATGTCACTGAAAGACCCAGCTAGATGAAAAGCAATATCAAGCTAGAATTAGTCAAATTGGATTTGTTGGAAACTTAAAAATTAAATATAAATTTTGATATATGACGCTATTTAAAACCTAACATTCTTCATAGAATGACTTTTGTGTTGGACCTTTCATATTATCCTGAATACTAAACAAGAGCTTTCAGTTTCATAGCAGTTCTAAATGAAATTAACAATGAAGTTAACAAATGGTATCTGGAAGTATCATCTTTTTAAGGAAAAATGTTGCAATTACCATAAAGACTAGTCTGCTTACAAAGGCAGTCCCTAAATATTTTGGAGCTATAACATGTTTCCTATTCACAGAAACTGTATGACTGTTCACAAAGCACTTCTATTTAAAATTTTGTATATGTATACAGGCACAAAGGGTTTACCATTTTAGTATCTAAAATTTAAAATGTCTTCAGATAATTTTCAAAAATTTTATTTAATATATCCAGATATTGTGATGTTCTTTAAGCTTTTTCTTTTTTTTCTTTTAATGAAATGCTATTCAGCTGACATGTCTCTGATCAGGCAAACTCAGGAAATATTTTTTGATTTGGTACCCAGCATTCTGGAATCTTAAATACAGTTGTTATTATTACGTACCCATCTAGGGCACATGAAACATAGGTAAAATATTCAGTAACATTAATGCAAGCAAAATGATACAATGAATATACAGCTTTTCTGGCAGTGTGCTCTGTAAATGTGAAGAATGAATATCTCAACAGCGATACCATCATAGTAAATAGAAATGTGGTTAGATATTTGCTATATGCTTACATGAAGATAAATCTTCCAGGTTCATTTGCAAAAGGCATACATCTTTATTAATAATGTCTAACTCCTAAAGCAAAAACTGTTTTAATTTTACATGGAAGTATTGTTCCACTCTTCACTTCATTATTTTTATTGTTTCTACATGCATGCATACTGGGTAAGACTTTAGCATAAATGTCTAGTCAAAGTAATTAATCTTCAGTTACAGCAGAAATCCAATTGAAGCACTTGCGACATTTGCATTAATACCAAATGAGTTCATGGTGATTAATGCTGTTTAAAAGATATCAAAGGAACTAGTATTGATTAGGCAATTATTTTGATGCATTAAAGTTTACCGTAATTTATATCAACTTCAGTTTTTGAACAATTTCAGTGCACATCAAGTCTCAACATTGTCTAATCTAGGAGTCATGACTAGGATACAAAATGTACCTTCTATGACAACACAGGACACCTTGTTCCTGACTCAGAAGTCTGCTAAACAACTGTTTTCACAGTAGTTACTTTTCCCTGAGAACAGTTTCAGCAAAAAACAGTATCCTCACAAGCTTTTCCCCAAAGCAAGTTCATCTAGCTAGTTCTCAAGGGTTATTAATATGAAATCCAAAGACTATTTGTGTTAATCAGGAGAGAAATTGGCTCTTAGCCAGCATGCCACATGGTTGACCATCTACGCCTCCTTTATTGATTATTCTGTTGGAGTCTACTGCAACATCTCCCGGTTGATTAGTTAAAATAAGCAAAAGCAGATGGTGGAATCTGTTTGCCACAAAATTTTCAAATGGGAGAAAAAAAGGAAAAAACACAAAAATCCCTAAGGGCATGGATACAATTTGACTTCCCCTTCATAATGAAATAAATTTAAGGTTAACACAACAGTCTGCAGTGTAGGCTACCTACATTATTGCTGTGTACCCTGTTGGCTCAGGATATGAGATGGACCTTGCAAGAATATAGGCATTACAAAACAACAAGTCTCCTAATCAGTCTGTGATTTCTCTCAATGTGCGCACTGGGAGGAAGACTAGAGAACTTGTCTTCTCTGCCATTGCTTTTACTTTCAGAAGACAAAGGATCTTAATGTCCGAGACCTCCACCTCACTGGTAAATGCTGAAGTCAAGTGTATCAAAATCAAAAAAACCCCAGGAAAACACCAAAATTACATCAACTCATGATTTCAGAGAAATGTCCAAGACAAGAAGTGCACTGAGTTAGCATTGCAGATATTGATTTTACTGCATCAGTGAGTGATATGGCAAATCTCCCATTCAGCCACTTAGGTTGCACCAATAAAATGCTGAGATATTAATTACCATTAATATTAATTTAATTAAGTATTTTTGAATGGTTCAAAGCTGCATCAGGGGAGGCCTCACACTTGATATCAGGAAGCATTTCTTTACAGAGTGGTCAAACACTGGAAAAGGCTTCCTAGAGAGGTGGTCAACGCCCCATGCCTGTCAGTGTTTCAGAGGCATTTGGACAATGATCAGTTGATCAATGATCAGTAGGACCCTTCCAACTGAAATATTCTTAAAAAAATATTTCTCTCACAGAGAGATGAAAAAGTAGTAAAGAAATGTCTGTGGCACTTGGATCCCTTGTAAACAGAGACCAGTCAGAATAAACTAGTCATAACCTAGAATCTCTTTAATTGCTATCCAACACCTTGTGGCAGGGCCCTTTGAGTACACTGTTTGCCCTGACTTGTCAGCATCACCAGCTCTGCCCTGCTTGCATAGCTAGGGGCTGTGCCCTGTCAGGCAGGCACAGTCCTGCCTGTGCTGTGCCACTCGGCCCCAGTTTGCCTTCTCTTTGGTATCAGACCTAGTCTTGCCACTCGCTGACACATTCCTTTGCTATAAATTTGAAGTTCTACAGCAGGGGTGGAAAGACCACCATATTCTGTTGCCTTCCTATAAAGCTCAGATAATACAATGTCCTTTAAACATTGCCACTAAATGTCAAAACAAACCAAAACCATCACTGGGAATATCACTACTGCAACAGTGTAGGGAATATAGCAGGTACCTGTGGCATCACAGTTACAATAAAATTACCAGCAAATGTTTACTCATTTTCAGGCTGCCATGCAACCCAGAAATATAATCCCCCTGATCTGATCAAGAGCAAATAAGTTGACATATTTAAATAAGACATAGATAATAAGTTTAAGCAGCCAAAGAGAAACCAATCTCATTCCTCGCATGGTGCTTTCAGGAACATACAACTTTAATTTATAGCATGTAGATAAAACAGAAACTTGAAGAAATCAACCTATGATTTCTGTATTCACAAGTAATATTCACTATAGTGATAGTCCCAGAAAATTCTCTTCCCAGAAGTTATCAAGCACTACAAAGCATACAAAGAAGAACACAAACAATCTTATGACTATATTGGATTTTAACTAAGCTGCCTGGAGTGATGAAAGATGTCTGGAGGAACATTAACCTGATCCTCTGACTACACGATAGCACAGATCATGAAGAGACACAGTCTGGTAGCCATAAAAACATAGTTTTATCGCAATAAATTAAACTGTCTTAATAAATGAAATAAAGCATTTATGCAGACTTTGATCTCTTTAAAATAAATACAAATGGTGCTTTCATGTAGGGATACAAAATTTTGTCTCCTTAAGAACAATGCAGGCAGAATAAAGGACTTATTAAAGTAATACTACTAAAAGCATTGCCTCATGATAGTCCAAACCCACAGTTAGAGAGGCCCACTGCTCACTTTTCATAAGAACTAAAGTCACTGAAGTCACTCAAGGGAAATTACTCTTTGTGCAAAATCCCTGAGCTCAGAGACAGTGACTCAAAGGGAACTCTCAAAGCATTGTCACAACCACCGAAGTGCCTGCCTTGGACTGTTGGGTTAAAGCTGTTGAGCACAGCAGGGGCTCTAAAGCAATTGCGTTGCCAGGATTGTAGGCATCCTGCTGAGAGCAGGGGGTTTGATAGGAGTGAGTGCAAGACCCCAGCTCAGGCAATTATCCCTGGCCAACTCAGCCTGGATACAGCAGGGTTGAGCATGATCTCAGCCAGCATCCATGGGTGGAAATGGAGGGGGGAAGATCCCAAACCAGGGTCTCAAACCTCACCAGCACCTGCATGAGATTTGAGGATCATAGTAGCTTTTAGGTACTCTGATTTCAAGCCTTGATATTAGAAATATTCATAGATGAAGGAAACAACTTTCCTAAGAAATCTCTCTCCTTCACTACACCGAGGAAAAAACTGTACATCTTGAGGTAGTAACATCCTGAAGATATTGTTGCGTAGAGGCCTATCCTACATTTCCAGCATGACTACGATAATACATTCTGGGAAAGACAAAACAAAATACCCACCCCCACCCCCGGAACAGAATCTCTTTCCTCTAAGCTTTCTGTCTCATTTAAGTCTTCACACATATATTAAGTTTAAAGGCTAAACTGCAGCAGAGCCCTGAGGCTATTTGTCTCTGCTATTCAAACTGTTCTGAGTCCCAGAATGTGGCAAATTACGCTGGCATTGCTAAAACAGTAAACGTTTCTCCCCTTTGGTGCAATCTGAGATGGAATTAACAGTGTAGACTTAAAGGGCTCAGAAAACCAAGACACTTACAGCCATAGATATATTTAGTGTTGATGAATGATACAACTTCCCTGTCCTGCAGGAGAAGCCAGGTAGGCCTGCATCACAGTTCCTCACATGACTTCTCTGTCCTGTAGCAGAGGCCAAGGCAGCTGGGGAGGTGAGTACAGCAGCCCTGGCTGGGCTGGCCCTGCTGTTAGCTCTCAAACACCATAGCAGCCCCTCCTGGTGCCTCTGCTGGGCCTTCCCCTCCCTGGCCACAGCCCATTTATAGGATTGGGCACAGACTGCCTGGTTCTGATTGGCTCCCATTCCCACCTGATGATTGGCCATCACTGCCGCTCTGGCCTGTAGAGGCTGTAGTTCTGGAACGTTCTCTGCTGCGTCATTGGGGCTGGTGGTTCAGAGGCTTCTGCCCCTGTGAGTTCCTGACTCAGGCTGCAGCTTCTCACTTTGCTGGTAAGAAAAAATGTCAAACAAAATAAAGTAATCATGAAATTTTTGTTCTTCAGGCCACGTTCAAGAAAAAGTGTAGTAGTACCTGATTTTGAAAGGCTGTAGTGACTAAGAAGGGAATTTTTTATCTAAGTAATATGCTAGTGTTCTTATATTGGATTGAACAGGATTTAATACTGGTTTTGGAAATTATATCCAGAATATTGGAAATTTGGTTTTCCAAACTAGATGTTTTAAGTCTGCTTCATGTAGTCTTAGGCTGCAAATAGTGGCATATAGGAGTAATTGAACAGCTAATACTTTAAAAAACAAACAAAAAGCCAGTATTGCTCCAGTATAATTTTTGGAAAATTTGGCAGGTGAAGGAACTGAGGTAGCATTTGACTTCTAGTTGCCTAGCACAGTTCATAATTTCACAGGATTTTGCTTAGAGTTTCTACTCTATATATCTGTCTAAACCTCAACTCCCCCCCCCCCCCCCCCCCCCCGCCTTAATATTTTGGTGTGATACATAGAGGTAAATTTTTGTAAATGGGTAAATTGAAGTGGCAAACAAAAAATCCTAAATGCGCTGCATCTAAATATATATATGTATTTTGTGAATCCACAGGGCTTTTTCCTTTTAAATGGTAACACAGTTCACTATCAATTTGAAGTATTATTAGCAGCAGTAAAGAACAACTGGAAATGCTAATAACATTTATTTCAGGGCAGACAGGTTAGTTTTATAGCAGCAATTAATATTTTATCAGCTATTTATTTTGTAAATTGTATAAATGTTGTAAACATTAGAACCTTATAAATCCTTTAGTCAGTGGTATTTCCAAGGATGAGCAGAGATTATCTGAAGTTAAGTCCAGGGTGCCTTTTTCATTCAAAATTTACACATTCACCCAGATGTGATTATATTTATGTAAAGTCTGTTTTTTGTTACTGACTTCTCTTGGTTAGCATCAATGGAAGCATATAATTGAGTCTTGATTATGGTTACACTAAAATCACTTTTTTTCTTTAAAATAAAACCCTTCTCTCTTTTATTCATCAGATCAAGCAAACATTATCCACACTTGTCAATTATCAGACTTTGTAACACGGAAACTTGTCGTTCCACCTGGACATAGTCACATTAAAATTCAGAGAGTGGGAAATAATACCCAATGCTGCCAGTCAAGTAGGAATCCTTTCCTCTGTTCAGCAGGAGCTTCTAGGTCTTAAAGTATAAGATGTCTGTGGAATACTTTGGGATTTTTTTATGTGTGAAGGAACATAAAGGCAAGATAGAGTTATTGCTGGAAGACAATGAGGAGAAAATATTAATCTTAGCCCAAAACAAAGCTAGCAGACTTTGTTTGGAAGACATATTTGGATAGATAGCATATTGGAGCTTATGGTAAAGAAAAATTATTATTATTCTAATGTTTCAATATGAATATAGCATGAAAATATTTTCAGTGATTTACCCAGAGTCACTGAAACCATCAAGGCTACTCTTAACCCAGAGTAAGTTAAAGATATTTTTATTTCCTTTCATTTATAATTGATACAAATCCGTCATACTGAGAAGTGATAGTGCGTTGGAATTACAAACCCTTTCAAAACAATTTCTGGCCCAGCAGTTGTGCATACCTGCCACACAATAGTGATAGCATAAGAGAAGAGTGGTGACCTCTATACTTTACTGTCAATTGCTGTTTCTTTCTATCATGCATAATAAGGATTAATTTTCAAATGAGTGATTGTTTCAGGAAATTCTACCTGGGAACAAGTACTGAGCTCTGGAACTTGACAAAATGATACTTTGCTCATCTCTCATTGGGTGTTTTTCAGTAATGGATATGAAGCTTTCATGCTCATCTACACATGCCTGAAATGAATAATTTATTACAATAGCACAGACTTACACTGTGAACCTAAAATTCAAAGAAGGTAATAGTCAAAGTCATAGATGATAAACTGGGCCATAAAACATGTTCATTCTTCTGCCATCTTCATGAAATGATGTGATCTTGAATGGAAATAACTCTCTCTTTCTTTTTCTCTGTAGAATATAGATTAATTAAAATGAATTACTTTTGTTCTCCATATAGGGAACATGAAAAGCATCTTAGGAACTTTATGTGGATCAGTGGGAAATAAATTCTCTTAGATATGTTAACAAAATATATTGCATCACGAAGCATCTCTGCTACTTTCTAGCCTCTGACCTGGTCAGTCAATTGAATCTTCTCAAAGAGGAGGATGAAATATGATTTATTCATGACCAAGAGCAAATAAGAGAAGATCTCTCATCTTCTTGTAACGTGAGACTCACTTTGTCTCTAAAGAAGAATTCTCAACTGTTTTGTAAAGAATAACCTTTACAGTTGATGAGATATCATTGATGATTCTGTGGTCAGAAAATGAAGGCTTTTTATAGGTGCCTATTTGCCTCTGTAGTTATCCAGGTTCTTTATTTGTAATCACCAATATTTGTAATGGTTTGCTGCTTTTGTCCAATGTCAGTCTGTTAGGTGATTATGCCTTTGGCAGTGGCAATTCTAAACAAGAGATCCTCATTCCTCACAGCTGGGAATTCACTGGATTACATAACTGTGCTACCCCAGTTAATGAGCAGTTAATGAGCTCAAAGATCTGGTTAAACTACTGTCTTGGAGATGCAAAAACAAGATGGTGGACAGGCTGGGAGACATCAGAGCCTGGCCTGGCAGATTTTCAAATATCCACAAATAATTTCACATGAGAAGTGGATGCCCAGCACTTTGAAAACAGAATCAAAACCCAAGGCATAGGTCTCTGATTCTTTTAATTGTGAAATTACCTTTTGTGCTGGTTCTGGCTGGGACAGAGTTAATTTTTTTCATAGTAACTAGTATGGGGCTATGTTTTGGATTTGTTCTGGAAACAGTGTTGATAATACAGGGATGTTTTCGTTACTGCTGAGCAGTGCTTACACAGAGCCAAGGCCTTTTCTGCTTTTTACCCCACCCCACCAGCGAGCAGGCTGGGGGTGCAGAAGAAGTTGGGAGGGGACACAGCTGGGACAGCTGACCCTAACTGACCAAAGGGCTATTCCACACCATAGGATGTCATGCTGAGCATATAAAGCTGGGGGAAGAAGAAGGAAGGGGCGGATGTTTGGAATGATGGTGTTTGTCTTCCCAAGTAACCATTACATGTGATAGAGCCCTGCTTTCCTGGAAATGGCTGAACACCTGCCTGCCGATAGGAAGGAGTGAATGAATTCCTTGTTTTGCTTTGCTTGTGTGTGCAGCTTTTGCTTTACCTATTAAACTGTCTTTATCTCAACCCATGAGTTTTCTCACTTTTACTCTTCCGATTCTCTCCCCCATCCCACCGGAGGGAGAGTGAGCGAGCAGCTGTGTGGTGCTTGGTTGCTGGCTGGCGTTAAACCATGACACCTTTAAAAAGGAAATTGATCATATAAGTTGTTTGTCACAATTATTCCCCTAAAATAATGGAGGAAAAATCGGAATTCCCCTAACTTTCTTTTATAATACCCATGATTACATATCATGAAAATAATGCAGGATTCTTAGCATGATGCCTTTCTATTGAGTTATATTGATTATTCTCCTTAGAAAAAGTGACCATCGATCTGGCTTGTTTAAGCATGTGCAGGAAATCAGGGAGGCAGCTGGGAATAGAAGTCCAGTAGTCCACTTCTAATGAAAGGCCATTTTTCTGTCTTTAAACTGTAGTGTTCTTTATAATTTTTCTGCTGATGCTTGATATAAATCAAAATCTTAACTTCAGCTTAAAGATTTGTGTCTGGAAATTCTATAGCATGCAGTAAAAAATACCATATAAAATATAACATGAGATCATAAGACTTTGCTATTCACTGAGTTCTGAATTTTTTAAATTTCAAGAGTATTGATAATTCTATTGTAAATAACCTCTCATAGTTCAGGTCACTAGTGTAGACACAAGGTTTGGGGAAATTGAATAAGAAAAGCTAATAGAAGAAGAACACAGCTTTATTCTTTCTAGCTATGAAATCATTAACAATGAAATGTCCTTCCTTATAAAATCTCTCATTTCTTTCCTAAGAAAAACATTGTTACAATTTTAAGTCTAAAATTTAATTTCCTATTTTTATTAAAAACAAATGTAGGTAGCAGGATAATAAACATTAGAATGTTAAATAAGATTAAGATTTCAAAATAATTTATAATTAAATGAATGCTTGTGAGATTAAATTTATTGTAATGTTGAGCACATGCTAATACCTGAAAGACTGAAGCATCTTTGGGCTACTTTAGCATAATTAAACCGTGATAAAATCTCACTTATTGTACCACTTCTCACACCATAAACTGTAATCTAAATGAAATATTGCAGTTATATGTGGAAGACAGGAAGATTCTTACAATGTCAAAAGGAGGGCGGTTTTGTCTTTTTTTCGTCGACTGAAGTGCAATATTTTAATTGTCTCTAATAACATTTCTTAGAATTGAGTGTTTCACACCATGTGGTTATCTAGCATCAAGAAATTAAAGAATATTTTAAAAAATCCAGAATAGAGTGCTCTGGAATTTGTCAGAAAGTGTGGAAAAAAGACATCTTTAAGATTTATTCTGACTAGATTATAATATCTAAGATGGCTCCTATGAAAAAAATTCTAACAAAAAATTATTACTCCATTTTCACTTTTGATTAAAATTTCAAACATGTCAGACCTGCAATCCTTGCTTGAAGATGAAAAAAATTATACTGAAAACTGGAATTTCTGAGGAGAGACAGTTTTTGTCATAAAACAAATTTTAACAGATTTTGCCAGTGAAACAAAAAATTGTCTCTGTATTTTCAGACCTTGGAGACATTGTCATTGATTCTACATTGATTCTATTTAATGGATTCTTTCCCCATCCCTCCCCCTTCCCCTGACCTTTTTTTTTGTGTGTTTGTTTTTTCAGTAAGGGCTGCAATGTAATAAGTCATCTGATTCAGAACATAAGAATGTGTCAGACAGTGAATTACTGCATACATAGTAGTACATAACATTATTCCCCAGTTTTTATAAGGAGAAATCTTAGCAGACTTTTGCAGAAACATTGAGATTCCCTAAGATGGTTGTAAATAGTCAGTTTCCTGGACTCTTCATTTCAGTTTAGTGGTTCGAGACTTCACTGTGATATGATAATGAGCATATGCATATATGAGAATAAATAAATACCTAAGTGGAGTAAATTGATTGGCTTCGAGGGAGTAATTAGCTAAATAAGTATTTCTTAACACAGTCTTTTGTTTAAGTTCATTAGACTGTTGTTTATTTTTTGAATAAAATAACTAGCAAATTCTCTGCAGTAGAGGAATAGGACAACATGGTTAAAACAAAATTTTCCACAGAAACAAAGAGAAAGTCTAGTGACATTTGACTTTATAGAAATCTGTGAACTAGTGATAACCTGAATTGAACTACAATTTAGATCAATTACATCCAGATGAATAATCTCAGGTCCATATAGTGTGGAATGGTAATTAAATCTGGCAGCATGAATCACAATTGAAACAAACGAGTTGACTCTTGGAAAGAAAGGTTTAGTGTTTATTCTACACTGAAATAAATAAAATTGTGATCCTCTCATGAGGTTTTTTAGAATCTTCCAATTCTTTGGTATCCTTCTATGTTGATGTGCACATCCAAGTTTACTTGATGAATTGTTGCTTATTGAAGTAATTAATTCCAATTAGAAAGGTTGTCTTCATGCCTGTTTTTATCTCTTATGGTCTAATCCACAGAAGAGATTGATTAACAATACATTTTTGAAGAGGGCTATTGTTGTTTTAAGATAAAATTCTCTTTCTTTTCATTACGTAGTTAGTAGTATTACTGATTTGCAGTATTTAGCTCTGCTGCGAGAGGATTTGATTCAGGCTGTTCTCAATAATCGTAGTACTTTCAAGAGCAAATAATTTCTATTGGGGATCTTTACTCTTCACAGTACTCTTCACACAGCATTCTGCTCTTTGCTAACATGTATGTTACCACCAGGTTATCCCACACTACTGTAACTTCTGATATTCAATATTAGTTGCAATAATGAGTTTATTCAACAAATACAAAAGACGATTACAGAGAGCGGTTCAGCTTTGGTGGACTGCCAAGAAATCGCAATGAACTATAGCAAAGAACTTCCCCATTTGGCTGGGGAGGTAGATGTAGTATTTTATCTCTTTAAATGGAGAAGAATGACTAAGTTGAGAGGAATGTGTCAGCTTTCATAATTTCACTTTGGAGGCAGGTGGGGACATTTGAGGTCAGAACAAAATGTAACAACTGAACTCCATAAAAATAATACTAAAACAGTTTTTCTAACATTTCTATTCAACAATTATGGATTAGTAGTTCCTAATGACACTGCATAACCTTTATCTTAAAGAAAGCATGACATTAATTAAAGTAAACCTTATCCTTCTTTCCTGTTTAATATCAGGTCATTCTGACCATCTTTTCCACTCTAATTCTCCTCCACCAGTATTACTACTTAATAGGTTTAACAATTATTTTTCCTATTTTCTGGTAGCTTAGACACTCTTATGCCCCTTAGCAACCCTGTTCTAAAAACACTTCACCTAACATAACTTTAATCCTGTTTTATAAAACAGGATCCCCATATGCCTGAGAGCCTCTGCTGATGACTCCTTTGAAGACACACAAAGTCATAAAGATTGTACTGCTACCCACAAACCTCTTTTTTATCCACTTTTCCTAATTGCCTGTGTTTTCATGGCACAGGCAATTTTCTTATCTGATTTTTCAGTGAAAAGAACATGGCATTGTTTTGGCATTTCCCCATGGTGAGGTGTTTTTTGCTGTTTGTACTCTAACTGAACAAAAATCAGAAAATACTGTTAATTTTTATTAAACCGTTAAGGTGATTCTGAATTGCTTTGCAATGAATATAAGATCTGATTAATTTACAATGAATATTAAAATACTACATACAATCCTAAAGAACTTCTTTAGAATAATTTTTCACATTAATTACAAAAAGAAACTAGTTCCATAAAAGGACTTTAATTTTTTGCCAGAGACATGTGTCTTTAGGTGTTTTCCTTGATTGGAAATTTCAGCTTGGGTTTTGCTCAAACAACCTACTTGTGGGTTTCACAGAATAACTTCCTTCTCATCAAACTAGATTCAAGATGTTAAGTATCATTATATCCCTTCACAGCAAAAGGAATTTTAAAAATGGAAAAACAGTTGTTGGAAAGCTCAGACAAACATCCATCTGCCATTTCAAAATAGCAGAATTCTACTGGATAGACCATATAGAGGGACTCAGAAAAACTATTTTATTCATTCTGCAGTGAGTTTTTATGCCTTTATGTCTCTGTATGTTTTAATCCTTTTGTCGATGTCCTTCATTTAATTTTCTTTAAGTCCTTATAGTACTTACCAGATAATAATATATTAATTGAAAAAATAATTCTGGAAAGAAATATATGCTTGGTGACTATGAACATAGTATAAACCTTTGCTATTTTTTTAGGAAGAAAAATAATCATAATAAAAGGAGATCTAGAGGAACGTGAGGTGGGGGGGTTGTTTGTTTTGGTTTGGTTTTAATGTTTATAGTTTGAGTTAACAGTTTAAGGAAAAAAAACAAAACAAAACAAAGCACACAACTGAGGAGCTCATCATGACCATGTAGAGCTTCCACTGCTGGATGTTCATGAGGCTGCTGCTATTCTGCAGTTCCAGCACACCATATCCTGTACTTGAAAAGTTTTGCTGGAGGTCAGTAGGCTGCATCCAAGACCTTTGTCTGCATCCTCTCTGGTACAGTTTGATATATAGTCTTTTTGGTTTTTTTTTTAGACCTTCAGGAAGGTAGAACCTCATTCTGCAGCTGCCCTATGTCTTCAACATCACAAATGACTCCACGAGATACCTCAGTAACTTAACCATACCTTCTTCAAAGCTCTGACCTGAGGCCATTTTTTATTTTCCTCCTCAAAAAACACCTGACACAGAAATCAGATTTACCCTTCAAAAATTCCAACACTGCTTAGTTCTTAGCACAAGAAATATAAAGGTTGGAAAAACAATAAAAAGCACTTGTATTCTTTTACTGCCAACTTTCCTTGTCACACCCCCTATCTTTTGTGGTAAATATGGAGCTTCTTTCTTTCCTGTCTCCACAACCGGTGCTGCTCTTTTCTGTCCAAACTTCCTAACTCCTTTTCCTGTTCCTGGGATTTTGGAGTTAAAATCAACATCTTCATTCTTTATGGATGAAGGATGATTTTCAAATCTCATCCTCACTGAGAAGAAATGTCATACAGTTTTAGTGTTATGGGTTTTTTTGTTTTATTTTTTCCCTGTTTTTTGTTTGTTTGTTTTTTGTGGTTTGGGGTTTTTTGGGTTTGTTTGGGGTTTTTTTGGTTTGGCTTCCCCCTGCTGCCCCCCCCCCTCCTCCCCCCGAACCTGACTATGAGATTGGGTTAAATTATTCTGTTAAACATTTTATTGTCTGCAAAAGGTGAATATGATTCTTCTGGTCACTACACACAAAGTTAGTTTGCATTTCTTGGAGTAATTTTAGATTGTAAAAATAAATCTTAAAGTTAAAGTTACTTTCAATTTGAATTTTTCATGAATACTTTTTTAAAGGATAAACTAATCCTTCCTTCCCTTAAATCAACGAATCTCATACTCCAAAAACATTCTTCAAGCAAAGTTTCATTTAACTAAAAAAAAAGTTAAAAAAAAAAAAAGAAATTATTATATTTTAAAGTTTTTACATATTTTTCTCTTCCTTTTTCAAGAAAATGGGGGTAAAAGAAAGCAATACTGATGGATATCACACAATGCAGTGTTCCGGCCCCTCTGTCTGGAGAAATGAGAAGAGGGTAAAATAATATAGAAAAAAAAAATAGAAGTAGTGAACTTTGTTCATCTGACTGTATCAAGAGCATTACCAGACTGGCTTTTTTCTCTCCCCTCAGTTACCCTTCATGATGACTTTACTCCTCATTAATCCGTATTCTCTTTTTTCATCTCATCTCTTTCATTTTTCTTTCTGCTAGAAGTCAGCAAGGGCAAAATCAGTTCCTATCACACTGTTCATTCTGCTTGTTGGCCACATCTCTTACTGCATCCCATATCTGTTTTGCTGAATTTATCAGTTTTATGGGTATTTTTGTACTGCCATTTTGGTTTGGCACCTGTATTGCACCTAGCCCCCAATGCACTACTGTTAATGTAGCTAGTACTTCTACTACTAATAATCTATATCGCACACACACTAATTCATTACTGGGTTTCCTTTTGGAGTGAGTCAACTAGTTGCCAGTTTTGGAGAGAAAACCTAGGGATTTTTGACCTTTTTTATCAGCTCCTAACAGACGGTGTGAATACAGGATATGCCAGGATTCCACCCATGACAATCCTCCACCTTTTATCTCAGCAGGTTTGATGCTGCCAAGTGTCCTCAAGTGTAACACCTCAGGGCATATACTGTTATGTTAGACCTATGTGTAACTTCAGAAATTTTGTGTCAAGAGATGCGTTTTCTAATTTTAATTTGTCATCTTCCTGGTTCCTCTGCCTCCTGCTCTCTTGTTGCCTCAGACATGCAGCCCTGCATTCAAACATCCATCACCACCAAATAGGACTCAAATTTATTTGTTTTGCTTTGTTGCCTATAACCTACCTTTGCTTATACAGTTTCCGGCAAATTCAAATCCTATCAGTATCATAAACAATGACAGTTAAAGAAGAGACTATCTGCCAATTATCATGACTACTCTTGTTTCAAAAGTAAGCCATCCTATCAAGCTTATTGAGAAGTAAACCCCATGGGATATTACAGTTCTCAGGAGATGTCACTTTTGGATCAAAAAAAAATTACTTTCTGCCATCATAAGAGAAGGATGTACTCCTGAACCAAGGCAGGGGATCACATATCCAGGAACCCCTGAACACATCCTGTGGTATGTGGGCATTCTCTGTAACCATTAAAAGCTTATCTTTCCTCATCCTTTGTCCATAGCCAGTACCTGGAAAACTACTGTCATGTATTGTTCTTAACTTCTGATGGATTACCACCTTAAACAAGGGCCTGGAAATATGAACTCTAGCAGCTCTCTCCTAGTTGGACAACTTGTAGCAACAAGAAGGGATGAGAGACTTGCTGTAGATGTCAACATATTTTTCTAATCCGTTGCCAAACTGAAACATTGTAATTCAGAACCACAGAAAGAGGAGTTATGTGGCACACGCAGGTAAACGAAACTAGGCTACACCCTCTGCAGTCTTACCAAGAGGAGTATATTCTTGCTTCCATAGCCACATCAAGAGGACAAATAGCACTTTGTGCAAGACTGAAAAAGCAATTTAAAATCCATGGAAACATTTTTACCTCTATTTACTTTTTTTCCTATTCTGTATCTCATACAGCAGAAAGTGGATAATACTATGCCATCTTTTCTCATTTTTAATCTTGCAGTGGCATTTTGCCACCACGAGCTGGGAAATGGAAGACGACATGCTTAACTCTAACTTTTTAGCACCTCGAATCATTTACCATGTATGATATAGACAACATATAGTTGCCATTGCGTAGTATTCTTATCTTCAGAACTTTGCTGTTAATATTTTTGATCACTGAAAAGGGGAGCGTAATAGCTTGAATCTATAGTTATAGGCAGCTAAGTTACGGATAGCTCACAATTTCTTATGATCTGAAATCACCTGTTAAGAGTTAATATGGGCCAGACAGAATTTTATAATTATTTTTCAGTGATTTATCTCACACAGCAAGTCTTTGGGTTGCAGAAATAGATGTCATGATCTGTCAAAAACTGTGACCTGTAAATCTTTTCCTACTTCATACATGATCCTTTGTTTTCTAAGCATCATGAAGACATACCTATTTGCATTATGTTGTCGAAAACCTAATTCAATATGATCCAACTTTTTGTTTTTAAATTAAGTTATGTTTTTAAAGTTATCATAATCTTTTATCAGTGCTATTCTTGGTGCTGTGGATCAACGGAAAGGTTTTGGGTGAAAACTTGAAACAAGGATTAAAAATAAAAATATTTTTTCTTGGTTTACTTCTAGTTTGTAATTTCGATACACACTAAACAATGTGGATCTACGAGACAGCGATAAGATCCATTATGTGTTTAGAAATACAAAATCAGTTTATGTTTTTCATTGCTGGTGAATCTCTGTTGATCTTATTTTTGAGTGTAACATTCTGAATGAAGAATATGCCAGAAGGTTTATTGTTCTTTAACTGCATAGTGCTTAAACAGTCATTTTCCTGTTTAAATACCAAACGGTTAGATGTTTATAATTAAATTACCAGGGATATCATGTGCTAGTATGACAGCCATTATATACTCATTGGGTTACATATGCATGTCCTAATACTTTTTTAGTTCTAAATATGTAATTTAACAAACTAGCTGGCATTGTCTTGAACCTGGGTCATTTTCACTTGTCAACAAATTAGATTAAAAGCATAGAGTATTGAGTTTATGGAGCTGTGAACAGAAAAATAAAGGCTTGATAGAATAAGAAGTGAACACAGAGGTTTCACATTACAGAAAGTAGAAATGGAATCTATTGACTCCACATAGCCTTCCTGTGTTTTCAATGTGATAAACCTGGCTAGTTGTCTATATACAGGAGCTGAAAACTCCAGTATCTAAACTGAAGCTCTCCCACTGACTCTTTCTGATGATTTAGCAAATAAGTAACAGTTTCCCAATGCTTTTGGGAAATTACAAGATGTAAAAACAGTAGTCTTGATGAGATGAATTTATAAAATAAAAGCACATACTGTCAAATTTGCCAAATTGTTTTTGTGACCTAAGAAAAATACATGCTTAAAGATGCCTTTCTTCTATTACCTCATCAATGTCTTAAGTTCAAATAGCTTTTGTGCCTTGACTATTTCAAGTATTATTGTCAATTCTTGTTAATACAAAGATTGTTACACTTTTGGGGAACTCTAATTAAAGTTTAATATAATTTTACTTAGAAATAAAGCAAAGGTTGCTTGAGAAGGCAGTGACTTATTAGAACTTGGTTCCACTCCCATCACAGCATGAATGAATGAACCACTGATTCAACCTGCCTGGTGCCTTGGAGGTATGATCTGCCTTTGAAGTCCACTTGAGGGCAAACTTGTTCCTTGTGCTACTTTGTACACTGCAAAAAAAATATATTATAAATTTGATTTAGTTCATATTGAAAGTGATAAATCATCTTCTGAAATGAATTAATCTCTCACTAAAAAGACCAATCACCTTCAGCTGCAGATACAGTGCATCCTCTATTAAATCAGATGCATTATTCACTGCATCAAATATATCACTTGTTAATTAAGACTCTACATTTGTATCAAAGCCTTGAATCAAATACATCATCCATTAAATCTTATCAATATTGAATAAAATAAATTGCATGTTAAGTGGAAGCATCACCCAATTATAACATGAAGCCTAGTAGTGCTATAAAGTTTTGCAGTGCTTTCCATTACTCAAGAATATCCTGACTTATGTTTAGTATTTTGACAGGTTGAGATCTCGGAGAAAATCTCAGCATGCGAGTAACAAGTCTTGATGTCTTTTTCCTTAAGGGTAATATAAATCATTCTTAGATTGTTTGAATGGTCCCATAAAGCTGTGAGGGGTGCTGTTCCTCTCAGGAGAGGATCAATAAAGTTAGATCAAGATAAGAAAAATTATGACCCTTGCAAGCGTTACTAGAGTATTCTGCAAGATGCTTCATCAATGACATGAAATCAGTTAGTGACAACTGCGATTAATAGCAACCATGCTGAATGGAGGTCCTGGGAGGGGCTTTCTAAGGGCAAATATACGTGGCCAGTGAAGATGTGCACATAAATACGTTAGCTTTAACTGCACAATGTAGGTACTATCAGAAATAAAACACAGCTCCATCCAGACTAAATGGTGGCTAAATGGTCCATGATAACGTGACTATACTTCTGGTTTGTGAACTATGATCACTTAAAATGAGTATCTCTGTTTCTCTGCAGCTAGCACTGATTGTCATCTTGAAGATTTAGCCTAAATCTCTCAGGTGAAAGAAGACCTGAGTGTATCTATGCACAGAAGCAAAATAATGCTTAGCAATAAGAGAGAAATTTTCAGCAATAGCTCCCAAAGGCACTTTCTAAACACAATTCTTTAAAGTTCTGTCTGACTTTAAAGTTACCTTCATGTGAATATTTTTTACCCTCTTTCTGTGCTCAGACTGGAGCAAGTTTACATGCTGTTTAGATTAATCAGTTATATTGCTTATATCTGGTATGAAACTTTGTCTGCGTTTTTTCCTCCTGTATGTCTGCTGAAATTTTAAGTTAATTTTTTGTTTGTTTGTTTTCTACCTTCAACCCCCCATGCTTTTTGCAAAGAGAAAAAGAGAACATTGACAGAAATGCAGTTTAATTCTTTGCTCTCTTTCTGAGCCCCAACCACCCATACCTACTTAAACTCATCTGTTTTTTTCCTGTGTATGTATTTTTATGGTTTCCCTCTCCCTTTCTTCCTTTTGTTAAGCATCTTGCCCAGTTTCTACTGTCTCACACCAAAACTCATAGTGTTTAGGTTGGTGGATCCCTCCCCTTCTAAAACATCTCCAACTCTGTTCTTTTTGCTCGTTCTCCCCTTTTTTCCTCTTGTCCTAACATCTCTTTTTCCCTGAGCTTCATTTACTCTATTTTATTTATACTAGCACTACCAAATGCAAACATTAAAAAGCCATGAGCCATTCCAATTATAGGATCATTTTAAGATAAATGAAACTTTAAAACCAATATATCTGGGATTGTTTAATTTGTTGGGTTAAGAGGTTTTTTTTCTGTTTTAGTTATTTATATTTATTTTTACTTAGAGTCAAGAAATGTGCAAAGTGAAACGCTCAGTAGGAGGAGACTGAGTTGAAAGAAGAGCATAAGATATCAGAAGTATGGCAGCAAAAATAGTAGGCTGTCAAATCTGCTCCCTAGTACTTTATCTTTACTGACACTTTCAATAAAGGGAATCGCATTTCTTGTGTCCAGTTTACGGATTGTGGTAGACCATCACAGTTTATAACTATTATGTAGAAAATGCCCAGATACTCTTACATAGATTTTCTATGTAGATACTCTTACAGCTTCCCCTGACTCACCATACATTGGTAATCTGATTCTTATACAGAACTCATTGTTCCATGTCAGTGTGGCAATTTTTCAGTCAAATTTCTTTGATGCAGCAGTATTTAGTACATTGAAACCTTTGTCCATAGAAAGAAAAAAAAAAAATCGAAGTGATTGAATGAAGTTGGAAAACTCAAAAAATAAACACAAATTCTGAAATATTTATAGATACGTCTTTATCTAAGGAAAGACATTTTTAGAGAGTTGTACTTAACCTGTATCAACCTCTTTCCTTCAGAAACTAAATCAACTGGAGTTACACAGTCTTAACACAATCCATTCAAGTCAATCAAAGGTTTTCCAAAAATAGTTTTGATAAAGACAGGAGGTTGTGGAGATTTTTCCCTATATTTCAAATATAGGTAAAAAGCTATAAGGAACTACTGCCTTATCATATCCTTACCACTTCACTAGCAGACCTAATTAATGTAGCCATCCAACCTCCAAACATACCTGCAGTTGGAGATACCTAGACTGATTTTTCAAGACTGATTCTGTTCATCTCCAGAGCAAGATCCATTAAACTTAATTACAATAAGAAACCTATTTCTGTTACACAAATAATATTCTCATGTAATCTAATTTAAAATAATTGCCTACATTGCTTTTGTTCAGAAGGGAAAACAAAAACTAAAAGAAGTGCTGACTTATTGAAAATGGCTGTAATTATACTATTATGTTATATTTTGCTTAGAGCTTTTCTGGTACTCTGGGTTACATTTTAATTGAGAAATCTGAGGAAAATGTGGTTTATTCACTGGTACTAGAGAAAGACCTGTATAAAACCTAATTTATAACTCTCAGTTCTAGATTGAGTAGAGTATTAATTCACAGAAAAATCACCAACAAAAATCATTGTTACTTAATACATCAATCATAAAATAGTCTTTCTAATGGTCAGATACTTTGAAATGAGTGATAGTGCACAGAAAAAATGTGTGGACACCGAGGAAGAAGTGAAGATTTGATGGATACTGTGTGAAGAGATCAAGATATTCAGGTTAAATCCTTTCTAAAAACATTTTTATAACTTCCCACAAAAAGTCAGCTGAGATGAAAGATCAGTCCCCCAAGCTACTTCTTCAAGGTTTTGTCACTGCCTGCTCCCTGACAGTCTCCTTTTCAAAAGTTTCCATCTAAACTTTTCTATTCGTATTGCTTCATCTGCCTTTCATCCATATTTCCCCAAAACCTATTACAGTAAGATTTTTTTCTTTTTCTTTTTTTTTTTTTTTAATATACTTTGGCAAATTATTGTTCAGGTAATTAGTATACTTGTTAAACTGAGATCTTAATATGTGGACTGGAAACCAAATGGCTATTAAAGCCTTTTTAATAATGTCATCCTTATTTTGTTCTGTAATTTACTTTGTGTGTCCATTCTCATACTTCCAGGAAGTAAACTGAACAACCCTTGCCAATCCCTTGATCAACCATATACTACTTTGATGCAGGGGATGAGAATAATTGTTGTGTGCAATTACCTGATGAATATTATATAGCTTCACTGAACTGATCATTTTTAGTTGTTTTCTCTGTGGCGGTCCAAATAAAATAGTATCTTCAGTAATACCAGTCTCCTCAGTAAGCATGAATGCCAGCTGATTGATGAATAAAAGAATAGTTTCCAGAACTGGATATGTTTTGGTTGCTGTTGCACTTACAGCTCAATGATCTAAAATGATCTAAAACTCTGTAAGTGTCAATTAATTCCAAGTTAATTTGAATGCAAAGTCTGAGTTTAAAGTGGCAGGACAAATTCGGGATGGAAGTCTATTCTTGTTGCAACTGTGAAGTTTCCATTGATAAGCTCCAGGTCTAAAAGCATGATCTGATTTTTTTTTTTTAGTTTTGTCAAAAGTCCACTGACGTTCAGAGACTGTTGCCTTATAGGATCAACTCTGTATGTCTATAGTCTTTCCAGTCACAACAACAAGACTTAATATAGATAATACCTTGTCTTCTGGAATAAAAGCAAATAAATCAGGCAAACATGATAACTGAGTAGAAACTAAGTGAACTGAGGCTGAAAGGGGTGGAAATCAGGGAATCTATAAAAAGAAAAAGATATATTTAAGACAATGCTCTTGTGTCTTAAGTTTTTTTGAGATACAGGTATAAGAATTCTTTATTTTCTCACATTATGAGAGCTTATTTGTCAGACCTTTGAGATGGAAAAATATCTTTGGAATAGGACAGAAATACCAAGAATTATGGATACTACATTAACATAAAAAGAGAATTACCAAACACGAGAGGCTGCAATCAGTATAAGAGAAAACAGAAGCAGAAGCTGAGAGGATTGCAGTGCCAGGCAACTATCCTGCATGTACGTGGCCATGTTGCATAATGCAAAAGATCACTTTGTGCCAGCTGGCTCTAGTGGAGATAGGATGGTTAAATTCTCCTTATTATTTTGGTAGGTTCACACCTGAAATACATGTGCATTCAAACCAACATACAGGATTCTGTCAAGCTCTTATAATATAACTTCATTCATATTCATATAATATTCTGTCAAGTCTGAATTTTCTGCAGAAGTCACAGGGAATCCTGTAACAGAGACATACTCTCTTTTCACAGGTTTCCAGCTTTAATTAATAGTCGAGTCTGTAAAGAAAACCATTTTCAGCTATCTTGGGATTTATGTCATGGATGACCAATATAAAAGTTTCTTCTTTTATTTAAGATCTTCTTTGGTTTTTTCTTCCATTTCTTTTCCTTGATGCACTATGGTGTGAACTGTGCCCAGAAGTCAGCAGTTTTCTTACTCCAATTCTTTTACACCTCTGCACTCCAGCTGCCAAGCATACAAGCAAACCAAGCTATAAAGAGTTGTGTAACTTTAGAATATTTGTCACTAGCACAACAGCAGTGCAAAACCAAATCCATTACTAAAAAAATATATCTATATATGTCACATTTTAGTGTGCCCAAAGAAGGGCAACGAAGCTGTTGAAGGGTCTAGAGCACAAGTCTGATGAGGAGTGGCTGAGGGAACTGGGGTTGTTTAGTCTGGAGAAAAGGAGGCTCAGGGGAGACCTTATTGCTCTCTACAACTACCTGAAAGGAGATCCTAGAGAGGTGGGGGTCAGTCTCTTCTTCCAGGTAACAAGTGATAGGATGAGAGGAAATGGCCTCAAGTTGCGCCAGGGGAGGTTTAGATTGGATATTAGGAAATTTTACTTCAACGAAAGGGTTGTCAAGCATTGGAACAGGCTGCCCAGGGAAGTGGTTGAGTCGCCATCCCTGGAGGTATTTAAAAGACGTTTGGATGAGGTGCCTAGGGACATGGTATAGTGGTGGTCTTGGTAGTGTTAGGTTTACGGTTGGACTTGATGATCTTAAAGGTCTTTTCCAACCTATATGATTCTGTGATTTACAGTATCACTTACACAAAGCCAAACTTGCCATCTAGCCAACTATCTTCATCTAAGTACAGGAGGTTTGAGTTTGAACATGGCCAACATTATTTATATTAGTATGATTTCATTGTTTTAAAGGAAATTCACTATACTATTTGAACATTTCTTGAAGGCTGGTTCCTTTGTGCTTCTGTGCAAAATATGAATAATGATCTTTTACTGACTAGGTGCAGCTTCTTCAGGAAACTGGTTGAATAAAAACTGACCACAGGAATAATAGCCAGTCATTGGATTATCATGTCCCTAATTTATAGAAAATTAGAGGAGAGTTTGTAGTCAACTCATGAGATATATTCTCACTTAAATTTTCGGAAGTGCTAGTAACGAGGCTTTTTTCCTGTACATAGTACAGGAAACTCTTGGCAATACGTAGCTCAATTTTTAAAAGCGAAGTTTGTGAAATTTGACAGACAGTTCTGGAGACAGAAATCCTCTACTGATTTACTAGACAGGTACAGAATGAGCAACAGGCATTTCTTCAGCTTTCTCTTCAATGTGCTTCAAATCTAAACAGGTGGTTTTCTTTTTTTTTTTTTTCAATTTCTGTGTACATTCTGATACTTTTATTTCTTGAATAATCCTGAAAGGTATTAATTAGTGCAGAGTGCCTCATAAGAAACAAACTGCAACCAGCAAAACTGTTTTCTGTGGGAAACTGAACCTTGCTTGGGTAGTAATGCCTTTTACTCACTCACTACTGGATTTACATAGCTTTGTAAGGTGTTGAGATAGTACAAATAAATGTGAGCCAGTACTAGGAAAAAAAATATGAACAATTACCAAGTTGCAGTTGATGTTGTAACTAAGTATTGGTAACTATATTCTGCAACTGACTAAAGAAATGAGCAAATCAAAACCACAACCAAAAAGAACATCTTTGCTTTGAAGTAACATCTACAAAATAAGGCATTCCTCAGACAAAATGGGAGAGATGTTTTTAAACTTAATATTGGCAAAAAACATAGTACATAGCCAGATTAATACTAAGTTTGTCCTATGAGAAAAGAATTCAACCCTAATGTCAATAATTCCATTAAAAACACTGCATACAAAACAGAAGACCTACATGAAAGCTGGACATTATATAAATACATATAAATAAGCCCTCTGATTCAGATGCTAAAGAAAAAAGATGATGCAGTAGGTCTTTAGTTTGTAGTAAGAACACCCCTTGTTTTTGTGTTTGCTTGTCTGTTCTGGTTCAGTAATTATATACACTCAAGTAGCTAGCAAAATGAAGTATGCCATTTTTCAAAGCGGTTTGGTACTGGGTGGAAGAAGTAGAAATGTGATCAGCCTTGATAAAACAACCCAGCCATCTCCTGCACAAGGATGTGTCTTGGGAGTAACCTTGAACAAGTATTCCTTGCAGCATGAGGTGAGTAAATATGATTGGGATAAAATACTAGTTCTGCTACCACCCTGATGACCTAGTCACAAAGAAAAGAAAGAGAAATCAAAGAGTAGCACAGAGTAATATCTAGAAAAGAAATCAGACACAGATGATCCTCCAGTTCCCACTTCCTCTATAGGCGGCAGCAAAGCCAAGGCAAAGTGGAGAGAAGCTATTTCATTATCTTGCCTATTGCAACAAACTGTCTGATTTGCCAGTAATCTGATTCAAGTACACCAGTCTATGGAAATGTTGCCTGTTCTTTCAAAACAAAGAACAACAACTTATTCTGTGTGAGAGTACTCCAGAGACATCCCTTACCATGCTATTTACATTTCAATAGCTAGGATCAAAAAAGAAGCTCTGGGACTAGATCTTTACTTATACAGCTCCAGGTAAAGCCCAAAGACCTGCAGGCTCACTGCATGACAAACACTTCTAAGATGCTTTCCAGTAAATAGATGGAATGGTATAATGCCATTATGTAACCTTAATGCAATGGATCAATTCATTCTTTTGTTTAAATTCTCATCATAATCATTACTCCAAGTACTTTGTCTGAAGATAACAGAACTCTACAAATTGTTTTCTACACATTGAGTTACAAGCAAGACGATTAGAATAAAATAAAAAAGCTCTGAAAAAACGTAAATCATTTGGAGTTACTTCGTCTATGTTGCTAGTGATTTTTAACTTTCTTGTTCTTGTCCCCGTGAATAAGATTTCCCAATGGTGTTTTCAACTGGCTGTTATGGTGCATTTGGCTTAGAACACTCTACAAGCCACATGTTTACAGGAAACTGTCTCAAATTTGTATACCTCATGCCTACGTTACTAGAAAATCTGTAATAAATAATTACAAAATAAATCTATAGATAGACCGGATAGAACAATTAAGTGCATTAGTACCAGAGACAAATATTGTATTGCAGCTATAGAGAACAGTTAATCAAGTGACGGAAATATCTATATTGCATTTACTTGTTAATCTGTCACCTTGAAATGGGGCTGGATAGAGTTTTCAATAAAAAACATTCCCTAATATTCAAATTCCTGCTAGTGATACCTTTAAATACTTTAAGTGAGAGTATACTAGTAAAGGTTAGTGGTTTTGTTTACTCAGAGCTATGTTCTTCACAAACTGAAGCTTTTAAGCATTTCAGCATTCTCACTTATAAATTTGGCTAAACTTTACACATTTATTTTGAGCAAGAGAGAAGATGATTTTATGAAACTAGCAAATTACAATTTTTTTGGGGGTTGTAAGGTGTTTGCCAGATACATAAAAGGAGAGCTCTAGTGGAGATACATCATGTATCTAGTAATGATGAGATATATTCAAGTTACCTACAGTGTAGGCAATCTGGATGATTTTTCTGGACTTCCATGCATATTTTTCAGATGCTATTTCAAAATCCCTGCTGAATTCTCAGAGACATTTAAAACTGAGATGCTTATCACAAGAACAGTCATCTGAACTTTTGTATACAATCATGCTGTAAACGTGATTAGAAACATGTTTCATGCCTGTAATACTTTAGAAGCAATGAAAGATGTTAATGTGCATTTCAGTGGACATATATAGATGTTTGCTGTAAATATTTCAAGTAATATGACATGATATTACATTTTAATTAAAGTTGCTAGGAGTTCTATAGTTTTGCCATGGTTTGTTCCCCTATTTTAACATGATACAAGTTCTGTTGGCACCTAATTATGAATAACAGTGACTAGACTGACCTTAGAGAGCTGCAGTTTAGATGATACTTGTAACAAGAGATTTTAGACATGGCACAGAAGGGATGAAACCAAGCAAAACTTTCTTGAAAGCGTCAGAAAGTTTAGTAAAAGACCAGGACTGGAATTGGTGTAGTTTTCCTATATTTCTTGCCACAGGATATGCCATTTCTAGAAGGAATTAAATTATTCTACATTATACAACAAGGAGTCAAGTGATAGCATGGAGATTATATGGGATTAGAAGATCTTTGATTTTAAATTGTTACTGAACAGCTGGAGACCAAAAGATTTTGCTGTTTATTGTAGCCTCAACTCAGAGTTGCCACAGTACTGCATGTCTCTATTACAGAATTCCTATCATAGTGAAGCAGACTTGCCTTGCTGCTCTGGAGGTGGCCCCTTCTGACTCAGAGTTAAGGTAAAACTGCTAAACTGTATGGATGTATTTGAATTCCTATATACATAAGCCTGGATTCATAAAGGTATTTGTTACCTACTTGCAATGAATTTAGAATCTTAAAAGTCACAATGATCTGTTTTACAAAAATAAGGAATATCAATCTTTAGATCTGTCAAGTCACTGCCTTTCACAACCATTATTTCACTTTTCTGAAAAGCATTTTTTCCCTTTTTCCCATGACTACAAATCTTGGTTAGGACACAGACAGGAGCAAAAAGTAGCAGGAAAGTTTTTCTTTTGATCCAGCTGCAATTAGGAGATACTCCTAACAATAGGATAGACTTTTGTTAGGAGATTTGCAGTCTAATTTCAAGCCCAAAGAGATACAGATGTTTTGGAATAACCTTAATAGCTGCAGGCTCAGCTGAAAATTTGAAGTAGACCCATTTCTAGATATATACTACTGTTACATTCACTATATTTCAAAGCAAATTATATAACTTTATCTGTTTATAATGCTGACAGCAGTTTAGGAATGCCCTTTTTCCTGGGTGTACATGTTTACTGTTGGCAGTGGCTAGTAAAATACCACTGACATAAATTAGCTGATTACAGAAAAAGAAAAGCAGTGATTCAGTAATAAGTTTCCAAAGGTCAATGAAAATCTTCACTTTCAAAATCACTTCAATCCTTATTGACACTATTTGGTGCTGCCATATTATACTACCTGCTTAAACTGTCTGTCTTTAGAAATATATCTAGTGTACTTATAGCTCAGTGAAAATTTAACATACAGGGTTTGGGAGCCCACCTCTAATCCCACATCCCCCTTGATATGCCTAACACAGAGATATGGTATAAACTAATTAAGAGAAATTAAAATAAAGACAGTATCAGCGGTACTGGTCTTAATAAACAGTTTGAATGCTGCTTTCTAATCTGTCAAGAGGAAAAAAAAAGGGAGCTTGGAGTACCTGGTATGAATCCACACAGTTTTTAAGATTTCATTAGTTTGGTAATTTTGTCTCATAGAGAAATTCTGCCTTCAGATACGTACTTGTTGATGTTACACTTGATGCCAGTGGAATTGCACCTATTCCCTAAAGCTCCCCCTTCAGTTGTGTAAATGGTTATGAGGTCAGAATATTTCCCTTAATCCTTAAATTGGTCTCCCTGGTATATACAATCCATGGAGATTCTTCTAGAAGTTTCTTCTTTTAGTCAGTTTCAGGAATAACTTCCCCCCTCCCCCCCACCCCCCTTTTCATTTAAAAATGTAGTCAGTTGGAAAAGAACTATAGGGCAAGCCTGATTTTTGAAGCCCTTAACAGCTTGTTATCAGGCTGAGAGATTTCACTTCTACATGCATCATACTATGAAGATGGGAATACTTAAGCTGTTAGTTAAGTTCTAGTTTCTATAATTTAAATATGAGGGAGGTCTTGTCAGAAAAGTCTCCTGACTAAGATTTACTTTCCCAACTGCTTCAAAAAAATTTACACTTGTTAATCTTCCAGGAGTACTATAAAGCTGATCTTATCTCTGACATTTGGAGAGGACATAGAAGGATGGGATGAATAAGTTTTAATGAGATTTCCTTGTGGGATGCATTTATGATTCTGGTATTTATTAGTGGGCATTTATTTAAATATGAAAAGCAACCCATCATAAGACTGAGGTGATTGAATATATATCCTTTGCTCCACATGCTGTCATTCAAAGTTGTTGTCATTTATGTAGAGGTTGAGGGGTTCTTTTTGTTTGGTTGTGGTTTTTTTCTTGTTGTAGTTTTTTTCTTCCTGTCAGGGGGAAGGGAGAAGGTTAACAAGTCAGGAAATAAAGAGATAAATTATTTTCAAGTTTTTTAGAATATATATGTGTACAAGACACCATTGAATAGCTGTGATGTTCAGCATTTTTCCTCTGTTGTTTTTAGTATTTACACCACTTTTTCAGTTATTTCAGTTTATATTTACCAATCTTTTTCTTTTCTTAAGAAAAGTCAAGTTGCAGAAGGGAAAGAAACATTGTATTATTTGGGAAAAGTAGTCTTTCAGAACAGTCAAAAAAGGAAATACCTCAACAGCACTAGAAATATAGTGCTGAAAGAGGTGTTGACTCTTCCAAATTCTCATTAGTCTTATGTTTGATGTCTAGCTAATGTCTAACTGACCTAGCTAATTTTATTGTAATAGGTATCAAATCAGTCAACTGACTGGTTTTACTCCAATATATCTCAGATCCACTGCAAATATCGTGTGCAAGTACAGTGATCTGCACATTTTCAATTCCCTGTCCAGGTTTTGATTTATTTTGATTTTCTAAAGATGATGGCATCTTTTTAACAGAATTCCGTCATGCCCATCTCTCTCATGATTAACCTATATATTTCTAAACAATGAAGGCTCATATAGATTAGTTTACAATTAGATTACACGTATAATTAGAGTTTATGTAATCAAGTATATCCAAACAAAGTAACCCCTTACATTTTAAAAGGAACTAGCACCTAATTTGTTAGGCAAAGAGACTGTAGAGGGCAGTATTATACCCTCACCAAAAAGGTCTTTTACTCCAGATGTTTGGCAATCTGATTATCAAGTCCCTTACACCAACAGAATAATGACTCTATTGAAGTCAAGGAAATTACATCAGTGTATAGGCCCAGTATTTCCAAATCACTGCATAAACTTGACAGATAGAAAATCAATAGCACACAATTCAATCATATCATTAAGCTGCTTGACAGAACGTATATATGAACAATTGATGAACCAAGTATTAAATGAAAGGGTTTGGCACTATATGACTAAGTGCATAATTGATAATTATTGATTGCCATATGAAAACATTAAAAAGCATTCAATACTCTGGAGAGAATGTTTCAAGAGGTGAAAGGAGCTTCAGCTTAAATGAAGGAGAAAGAAAGGCTCTATATATTATCAGAAGAATGTATGTAAAAGAAGTTGTCTGTGTTAGTCCTTTGCATATCTCCTTTTATTGTTTGTGTATGTTTTTAGCTTATTTTTGTGCTATTGCCCAAAATGGGAAAAAAAAAATCCTGCTAGTGCAAACACATTTAGAAAAGTAAATAGAAAAAACATATACCGTTGTCTCATCAGATTTGATTAATAAGTTCTCAATTTGAATGGGATAAACTAAACATAGTATTGGTGCAAGGCAAAATGGTGACTTCCATTTTGTTAAGAAATGTAACAATTAGGATAACGTTTTTGTAAGAACTTACTTTAATTACAAAATGAGTGATTTCGCTAAAATAAAGAGCAAGAACCTCTGTCCATTAAAACAAGATTAGCCAATGACAAACGTACCACGCATTGTGGATCACCAGGGGTCTGCAGGCTTTTCAGTTCCTTTGAAAGACAGTTAATACATTTGACTCAAAAACCATCCATATCCATGAGAGGAAAAGGTGATTTGATCCACTAGCCTCTAAAAGTAGACATTACTAACCAGTTTCAAGGAGCAGAAAACCCTGCTGTGAGCAGCTGGAAAGCACAGAAGGAGGTTTATGTTCCAAAACAAGAAGTTTATTCACTTCCTCTCTCTGCTGCATTGTGGGAGTGAATTCCACAAGGTAAGAGTTAACAATTATTTCTGACTTCTAATAAACTTATTTCTGGTAAGATATTTATCAAATTGTTTGCTAGCCACATGAAAGGAATGATTTTTTTGCTCCCACACAAGGAGTGGTATTAGCCTGGGAAGCTGTTGCCCTTCCTGATAAGTTCTGCCCCCATCTTTCTCCCATTCTGTGAGTATAGGTGAGAGGCTGCACAGTGAACTGCACCAAAGACAAAAAGGAAATAGTAGAGGGATACAAGGGAAGATTTCTTTTTTCACCCATGCCATTTCCTCACTCTGCATTTCCATGTGACATGCACACAGCTATGCTGACACAGTGGAAAAGGCAACATCTGAGTGGGAAGGAAGGATGTGGGCAGTAGCTGATTAACCGGCCATGCCACTGAGTGTGAAATCATGCGCTTTTGGAGCCTAATGTTCTGGCTCTATGCACAGACAGAATTTCACTGCTTTTCATAAGGCTTGACTCCTAAAGGCCAAGGTTATGTCTGAACTCAGACAGCACTAAATAATCTTTCCTTAGGTTTCCTGCACAGGAACTGAGAGAATTGACAGTCTGTGCCAGTCCAGATGACTCCATTTTCTCCAACAGCCTACTGTGGGATTGGAACCTTTCTTTTTTTCCAAATAGCTCCCTAGGCAGCATACTAGCCTGTGAAAGCTCTACACTGATGTCCCCAAAGCTACTCAGCTGCCATATGTCACAAAAATATTTTCCCATGTCAGGGTGGCACTGAATTCAAGGCTGTGTTTTGACCCATCTTTTAAAGGGCTGATTAGCTCTGGTGCAGTATTGTGATGCTGGAATGCCTGCTTCCAGAACTAGGGCAGCCTCTGTTACTTCAGAAATACCAGCACCTCACTCCCCTTGTGCAGTACAGACTGGCATTGATTACTTCTGTGGAGAGAGCTATGGACTGTATAGATAGATACAAGCAGATATGGATGAAGGCTTGGCTACTGCATAGCAATGATGTTTGATTTAAAATGTTGTGTCAGGAGTCTAATAAAATTAAACTTCAATAATGAATGAATAAGGCTAATAATGATGTTAGTGAGTATGGGTATGTAATTCCCCAGGTATTAATATTCCTTCAGTTTTCAAAACACACCAAAAATAAAAATTATCTTTCAAGGTAAATGTAATGTTTTTAAATCTGTAGAGTGAAAATTTTATTACAAGAAAAGATTCTTCTCCTGTAGCCATAAACTGAAAAATCAGTACTTATAGTTAACAAAATGTTTCATTTGTGTTTCAATCAATTCTGACATTTTCATGAGAATCATGACTAACAAATCATTTCTTCTTTAGGCATACTTTATAACAGTGAACAAAAGTAATGGTTATGTTTTGCCCACCCATTGTAATGCTTAAGTACCTATGCATGAGAAAGAAACAAATGTATTTATAAACTTCATTTCGTACCTCAGTGGCATTTACTGACTACTGTAATTGGAAGTTCTTTGTAGAGAATAAATTCACAAAATGAACTTTGTAAGATGGTACTATAAAAATATTTTCCTTATTTGAAGATAAATAAAGACATAAACATCTATTATATGTTCTCTGCACTACTAATTATTATTGCAGAACATAAAAGCTATTCTGTACATGCCAGCTGATGGAAATAGTTCTTCTTTTGCCATTTACAACAAAAATGGAGATGACCAGACATGTTCCTTTTCCCCAGGATACTGAAATATGGCTTTCATCATTGCTGCTGGGCCATTCCTTATCCTAGCTGCAAATTCAGTCAAATGTTGAAAGTGTGCCCTCCAACCATTTAAGATGCAGTCCCAACAGCAACTTTACTATGCTTATCAGAAGGAAATCCAGAGAACGTTTAAAATGAAAAATTCTTGCCAACTTCCTGAGCATATCTAATTTTAAATTTTAGGCATGAAATAAGAATTAAAGGATGTCATAGCACAAGTCACAGTACAACACTAAAATAATCTAGGAGAGGATGCTCCATTTGCTAAACAAGCTGTTTCTCATTGATAAACTTTGAGAAAGTCAGTTCCACTTTGGCACGCACAAGAAAAATACACATAAAACTTTTAAATTACAATAAAAGTGTCATGTAAAAACTTATGCGGCTCAGCAGGAACCAAACGTAGGATTTTTGCTTTATGCATAGTTGCTGGTTGTTAGTTGGTTTAATTAGTAACAATGTGAATGGCAATGGGACATCCTAAGCTTAATGAAAGCAAGATCTGAATAAATCACCTTACAATCTGGCCTCTATCTTAAAGACTTGCATCTGCAGTTAGCACTTACCACCACATGCAGAGCTGTACTGAACATTAAAATCAGTGATACTCAATATGATCACAGGGGCCACCTGTACAGAGCACTTTTGAGATTAAGGATTAATTTACCTTCTTTTAGGTGATTGTTTAACCCCTGTTAGCCTATTAGGTGGAGTTTCAGTCTTCCTTTTGACACCTCAGAGAAATGAGGAAGTATCTTTATCCTGCTTTATAGATAGCCTTACTTGATTCCCTAATCCACCCTTTGCTATCATCACTACATTAATTTATTTGCTTGTGTATTTTGGTCATTACACATAAAAAGCAACAGGTGGCAGTCCTTTTCTGTAATGACCATTGACTCTTTTCCAGTATAGCCTGAAATAGCATGAACCTGCTGACCATAATATTTGTGGAACTTAGACTGAAAAAGAAAGAAAATTGTAAAAGAAACTCAGCATTAAGTTTACATTTACCTAAATATTTCTGAGGAATGAATTTCACATGCTGAATCCTTTTCTTTACCTTCTCTGGAGTTTTAGTGCTAGGGTACTTCACAAGTAAAAGTGTTATTTAGTTTATCTGAGATAGAAAGAAAAAGAACAAGGCTGTATGTATTTCATTTTATCATTTTCTTTGAGTTTCTCGTTTGTATTAATTAAAGAAAAACTAAGTAAAATTGCTAAATTTTATTTGACTGTACATCAAAAGATGTTTCTGGAGATTTTTGACTATACTATAAACCACTCAGGTTTGTGTAAAGCTATTCCCAGAGTCCTTTAAAGACCTTGAAAACATTTTGATGAACGTGGTCTGAACCACAAGTTTGTAATTAAAATCCTACCCCATGTTTAAAGCTTCAGAATTTACTGTTTGTGTAATAATTCAAGCCTGTACAACTTTTTCCTGTTCCATGCAGTATCAGAGGATAGTTCCATATGGAGAATCACATAAGTGGTTTTTCAGGTACTTGTCATCATTTTCTAGTAAGGTTACAATATGAATGGACATGCTAGAATTTTTATTTTTTCTGAAGTGTCATGAGTAAAAGCACTACTTCCAGAACAGATATGATTGCAAAGGAACCATTGACCATTTATTTTTTGGAAATCATTCAAGTTCTTGTTATTAGAACAATTCTGTGCTTATAAATATTATATTTTTCCACCCTGACTTGAAAGAGGAATACAAAAATCTGTTTTAGCAAAATTTTTCAGCTTTTCCCCAAGAGACTGAAAAGACAATAAAAAAATCTCTTGACTTTACAGAACATCTGTAGACTGGTAATCCAAATAAATCTTAGTGTCTACTCAATATAGGTTTCTTTTCACTCTGTCTTCCATAATATCTTTCTCCAGTCTGCAATGTTCAATTTAAACATAATCAAATTTTTAATTTGATTTAATTTAATCTATGTGTTCCTTTAAAATCTTCTTCCCATTCTTTGTGTGACACTGGACACCATTTCTGTCCCTTCTGTTTAGGCCAGAACTGTAGATCTCCTCTCAGACCTTTCCCCTGAATGTTTAAGCTGTTTTAGGATACTCTTTTTTCCTCCCTTTATTTTCCCACAAGATTTTCTATCTTTCTGCCTCCTTCACATACCATTAAAACCTGGATCCAAATGATTATTCTCATCTCGGTAAATTACAGAAACAATCCACTCACTGTTCTTTGTTGCACTTTTTTGATATCATGCATAGCTCCTGATACATCTGATGAAGGCATCTTCCTCATTTGCTGCCCCAGCCAGCTTAACCTCACCACCGTAACCCCTTTTCCACCTTTTACTCAAAGTCCAGGATTAAACATTCTTGTTGTTATTTGTGAGGCCATAGATGTTCATCTGTTTTATCATGTCTGTTTGTCTCTTTCTACATTTTCTTGTCTGCTTTGGAGCTTTTGTGTGTGTGTATGTGTGAATGTGCATGCATGTTAAACAGACAAGCCATTTCTTTGTTTTAAAAATGTTAGACTAAATATCCTCCTGTTTCTGTTTGGAATATTCTTATTAAACTTATCAAAAAGGAAAATACCCCTGTCTAATAACCACCTCTGCTGTATCTCTTAATAAAAGTATGAGTGAGAAAGTGATGGTTAGGTTATCTATTAGGGGATTGTTTACTTATTAGTACTGATTTTAAAATTAAGATTATATATCAAAATATTAAGCTGTAACTAATCAGCTGTTACCCTTACTGCTTCCTCTTTGAGTTGTTATTCATTTCCACCTTTTTTGAAATTAACTAAGACTCTTCTTTTGTGTGGGTTTGTGCTGCTTCTAGCTCAAGTCTATCTCATGTACTGGTTTTCTGTCTTTTTGAACAGAATCTTCTTGATCTGGTCTAGATCCCTTCATAACAGCTAGGAAGACATTCACAATAGGCTGACCTTTCTTAGTTGTCTTCTGTTGATCCTTTAATCTACAGGCATGCCAAAACCCAATGAAAGCTACTAATCAAAGTTATTGACTTGTGAGCATTTCACAGGCGTTCAAGGTGTTATCCCCCAACAAGCATATGAGTAAGGAAGGCACTATTATTTTGCTTCAGAAATGGGACAGTGGGTCACTGCAAATGCATGCATGCTGTTAAGTTTGTTCATTGTACATTTTACACCAGGACCCTAATCCTCAAATGTATGTGTCTTTGTTGACATATATGCTAGCATTACACCTCCAGTCTAGCTTGGATCAAGCAGTCCATTCAGCATAGTTGCCAGGCATGGTTCAGAGGTCAGTCTGCCAGATGGTCTACCCAGTATGCAGTGTAGGTATGAGCTCTGCCATATTTGGCACTCTGAGGGAACTTGATTCCTTAAACAATGTCTTCACAGGCTTTGCTCTCCTGCCAGCTGAGTCACAGAGGAGTGTATAGAGAAGGACCTGTATTGCCAAGTAAAGGATAATGAGATAGTTATAACAGCATGACAAATTCCTGCTGATGTGCAGTAAAGACACAGTCAACCTTAAGCATTCTTTTTGTAGGGCACAAAAATTTGGGTAGCATGGATATGAGCCAGGCCACCACATGGCCAAGGGATCAGTAGGGTGGATTTACCCAGGAACAGATGTAGCCAGAGAGACTAATAGTAAAGTCCAAAGAAGGAGTTAGGTACTATATTTAACTTGAAATAGTAGCAATAAATTAGACTCCAAGACAAAAATTAAAGACATCATGCATCTGAACATGCCTTCCCCAGACTCAGAATTACACTCTTTTTTTCTGTCCTGATGCAAGTGGTATTGGACTCAACAGCCAAGTTGTCTTTGCAGTGATTGCTTTTCCTAAGTCCCAAATTTTGTGCAGCCTCTATGTACACACTAGCTTTACACATTAATGTATGCATTTATTCATAACGGGATTTGTGTTCCCTTACACTGTCCTATAATTGTGTGAACCTGGGAGAAGAACATACACTAGCAGACTTTTACTGTTAGTAAAAGTACCAGATAGAGGCTGCTCAAATTTTGGGATTCACAGAAACAGGGACCAGAAAGACCACTTGGTCACTGAGTCCAATGTCTGCCGCTGAAGTGGAAATACAGAAACACTGTGGTAGCTACAAAATTCAAGCAAAAAAAATCTTTTCCTGACTCCCCTCATGATTTAGAAAATGCAGCTATCCTTGTTCTTCTCTCCCCCTTTCCTTCTTTATTTTGTAACAGTCATAGCTGCCTATAATCAACTATCCATTATAATGAGCAGATAAGCAGGTTATGCACAACTGTGTAATGGATTGAGAGATGTCCAAACTAACTCTCATGTGGGGCAGTGCTAGTCTTCAAGTGCTAGAAATATTTGTATTGTGCCTTCACATCGGTTATCTCAGCTTTCCATTGCTACCTTAGTGAAGAGTTAATTTAAAGAAATTTTGCACTTCTAGTTTGCTTTCCACCTACACATCATAAAGTAGTTTTCAAAAGATAGTCATAATGAGTGTTTTACAGATTGAGAACCTGAGTCCAGGCAAGTGATTTATTCCAAATTATGCAGTAAGGGATAGAACCCAGGTTTCCTGACTCACAGTTCATTGCTCAAAGCACTATGTAATGCTAAGTTACTTTAGAGGATACCTTTAGATGGCAGAAAGGAACCAGAGTAGAATAGCATCTCCTCCTACTATTCATGTGCAATGTGTGCAGTCAACCTCTCCATTTTCTCATTCCTCAGGGGGTCCATCATCTCTCACCTCTTGTTTGGCAGACCCTACACTAAGTAATGCTGCACAGGGTTAAGAGAAAAGGGAGAAAGAACTAGAGAGAAGGGATGGCAGCTGTGCTGCAAAAGGGGACTATAGCAGTCCTTTTTAGTCTACAAAGTGTTTAACATTCACACTTTACATTTTAGAAGAAACTTTTATCATGTCTATCACAGAGACACCACAGGCAAGGGAAAAATAATTAGAAATGCTTGCTCTTGAGAACATGGCTGAGTTTGTTTTTCATTCTAAATTATTTTGGCAATTTACTTTTTCCTGCAAATATTCTTTTATTATTTATAATGTATGAATTCACTCCGTGAACTCTCTTCCCCAAATTTCAGCCTCACTTACACCTTGAATCAAGTCACTCACATCCAACATTTTACAATTTGCCAGTTAGCAGCTGTATGAATAATGGCAATGATTGTTGAAAAAGAAATTCCTTTTGCGAGGAATGTTGAAAGGATAATTTTCTAAAGGAAAACATGGGAAAGATGTAAATGCAGGTCCTAACTCTATTCACCACCTCCTATTACAGACATTCTGAGCAATTCTAAAGGTGCTTTTTATGCTTTTATGTTCTAATATATCACTCAAAGGCAGAGCAGACTAAGAGGTTGCAAGCAGAAATTTGAAGGGAGATTTTTAACGGGAGTAGCTTAAAGAGATTGTACTGTAAATGCACATTCTGCCTGGCATCATGAACATTGTATATATAGGCATTAAATGGTATGGCTTCACATATATGGGAAGGCTGCTCTCCACCTGTCACCTTAGGTTGCTCTGTAGACTACATTCTAGAGCTTTAGAGACCTTTTTCCTTTTCTCTTCTGGGTTTTTTTTTTTTTTTGGTAGTTGTGACAGAGCTCACCCAACAAATAGCTTCAAATAATAATTTCTGTGGGTTGACAAGGGCTGTCCATAAGAAACAGAAAGCAGTATTATTGAATCAAGCTTGGATTAACTGCATAGACAAACACAGAACAGAGAGAAATTATTTTCCTATTACATTTTGATTAGTTTGTGGTTGTCTCCAATTTGTAATTTACCTTTTAAGAGAGTCTGGATTTGTCTCTGGGAGCCTCCCTGACAACATTTGTCTCAGCATTGTCAGTGGAGTACTGAGGTCCCAGACTAAGAATGATTTTGCTCGTGACTGGTGAAATCATTAATATGGGATCCAAATTTGGAGGAACTGGAAATGAGGAAGAAACTCATGCTGGATGTTTGGAGCAAGACACTAGTATTGGTATAGGAAGCACCAAAAGGAGATCAGAATTTGCTCCAAATTCTTTTTGTATAAAGTGTATAGTGTTAGCCTACTCCTTCCATTTTACAAAAGTATTTCGTTTTATGAAATGAAAATTAAAATTCTATTGAATACATCTGAGAATATCTCATCCACATAACTTTAAAATTATCAATCAGAAAGAAGCTGACTACTAACATAATTCCCAAAGTGGATGTTACTCTTTTATTCTGGACATGATTGAAAAAAAACAACCAAACAAAGAAAAAATTCTTTTTTTTATAACGTACTTTCAGTGATACCCTAAAATCTTTGTTTCCATTGCAAATGCAGAAATTGTTCCATCTCTCAAAGTAATTTAATAATTATATATAATAATTAACGAGCTTTTAAACTTGTTAAGCCACTGAGCTAAAAAGAAAAGCATATTGTTTCTAGATTTATGATATATATGTATTTTTTATTTACACCTTACTACAGTAGGAACTTGAACCTATTCTCCCTTCTCTGTCTGAGTGTTCTCCTCTCCTCTGACAGTCTTCTCATCCTCCTGCTGGCTACCTTTCTTTCTGACTGGATGGAAAACAAACTAGTCCCTCAAATGAGGAACTCATTCAACAGCAGGCACTGAAAACCCTCCCACATGTATTCTCCCTGCTCAACAGCTCAGATCCCTTCAGACAGAACTGAACTTTGTTTTCTTACATTAAGATAACTAGCTTTATCACAAGTTTGTTGGAAGAATTATGTCTACTGCGGCATTAAAATGTGACTAAATTTACTAAAGCTATAAATAGGCAAGCATCTGCAATTATGTGATGCATATGCACTAAAGTAATTTTTGGCTCATATGTCCCCCTGATTTTCATTAAGATAATAGAAAAACGTACACACACACTGTCCTTTGCAAAAACCTCAGTCTGACCCTTCTCCTTAGAGCTTTTTTTCCCTGATCCATGGAATTGTGATAGAAAACAATAGGCTACAAAAAATAATGATGAATATGTATTATCATTTTATGAACTATAAATCACAAGTTTTCAATAGCTTCCTACTTTAAAACAAAAAAGAAAAAAGGAAAAAAAAAAAGAAGAAGTAGACTCGAAGGGATAACAATAAGCTATTCTTGACCTAGGTGGAGCCAAAGAAATATTAGACGAAAGACAAAATTTTAAACCAGGGAAATAATTGAATGACCTCTGCCTGAAAAACTGTGCCATAAATTATTTTTGCACTCTGTGGAAACATTCTCCTTTGCCTTTAGAGTAAATCAGACAATTTTCAGGCCAAACTAATTTTCTAAATCATAATTAGACAAGAGGCTAAAATAGGTCTTTGTAATGGAAGTGGGTTATAAATTTAACATGATATCCATAATTCATCGCTGAAGGAAGGTCCTTTACATTCTGAAAGCTTGGATAATATAACTTAAAGAGCTGGCCTGCTAAATGGTGTAACAGTCTATCTTGCTTAGTTTACTTTAGAACGTTGATTCATACTGTGCTCAGTTCTTTTCCCAGTGGGAAAGCTAAATTCTTAAACCTCTTTCTCACACTTATTAAAATAATTCCCTCCTCACCAGGACATCAGCCTTGGGCATGCCCAGTTCTTTTGCTAATAATTTTGTCTTTTTCAGTCCTTAGACGAGTTCTGAATTATAATTGACTAGTAAAAAGCTTAATTTTTGTATATGCACACAGAAAAGCTTAAAATACTATGCTAACAGAGGAAGAAAACATCCACTGCCATTCGATAACACATTAAGCATTTAGTATACAAAAAAGAGTGGGAAAGAGTAGTTTGAATGACTATGACAAATGTGTCAATAGGCAAGTATATGCTTGAAAAAAGCTTTACCTTTTAAAAATGTGATTTGCGAAATACATATTTTACATAGCAAAATTAGAAATTCTTGATATTTCACCAAGTAGTCAATTGTATTTTTAGGTTTCCTTCAATATCATGTCAACCTCCTGCCAATTAAGATTAATTCATTTAAAGGAGATTTTTTTTTTCATTGCAGTTTCATTAGTTTTTCAAGTAAACCAGAGGAGAAAGGAATGTTCTCCATAAACAGTTATTATGAATATTTTACAATAATTTTGTAAAGAATGTTGGCTCTAATTGAGTCACAGTTTCTATCACAGTACCAAAAAATCTATAATCTTTTTATTTCCACAGCATTGCTTCCATTGCTTCAGGTACTGATCAGAAGTTCCTACAGTGCAGATCATAGATAGTTATCATGAAATAAATCTGAAAGCTGTTGTTCAAGGCCAGTGTAGTTGCATTTGCAAAACTACATAGGTACCGAAGTAAGAAAGCCAGTCTCTTTTACAGTAAATTCTAAATCTGTCATTTAGCCAAATGACACAGTACTCCTCAACAGGGAAATAATTACGCTCTCTAACACCACTGTACCAGCAAGCAATCTGCTTACTGGATCCTTGATGATATATCATGTTTAAAACATTTGGCCAAAACCACCGACCACTTGCTTTGCTCTTCCAACAAATTTGCTAAGTCCATTCCCTTTTGACCTCATTTTTAGAAACTGTGTTTCATCATTCTGGTCTGATTCTTGGCCACAAGCAAGAGTGGCCCCATGCCAGCATTGTTTGTCTCACTCAGGGCTGGTTTGAGAACGTTGAATCAACATCTAATTGAGCAGACAAGCTGTCTCTATTTGCCCCTATGTATCCATTTGTGGTTTTTCATCCCCTCGCGGAAAGACTTTCTCATAATAAGCCTTTGATTAGATTGCAAGCTCTTTAAGTCAGGTATTGTCTTTCTACTAACTGTGTGTACAGATCAACTTTAATAAGGCCTTGAAACTTGTTTGGCCTTTGGTCAATACTGTGATAGTAACAGATGATAAGTTTATCCAACTCCTGACTTTCAATACTCCTCTGTTTTTGCTCTACAACACACTAAATGCTGCCACTGCTGCAGCATTTCTTTCTTTCTGCTGTAATTGCCTTCCCTTGCTTATAACCTAGTGAATAATATATGTTCACATTAAGAGTGTTTGTCCCTGTGGGAGGACCTTCCAGTCACCTCAGTGTTTTTTCAAACATGCTACTGTATGTGACACTATGAGATAAAGAAAGTAAACAACCAGACTGCAGCTTGAACGGGTGCCACAGCTCAGATCTACAAATGCCCAAATAGAATAAAAGATCCTTCCTGGTCAACACCGTATATTTGATAATTGGAGCAGTATCTTGCACTTACTTTGAATCTTTTGATTTAAGGAATTTGCAGGACAATAAAATGAGGAATATTAATGTTCTCTGGGCATTTTACATATGAAGAAAGTGAGGTCCTCTGAGGTAAAATGACTCATACAAGGTCACACAAGAAAACAGTAGTATAATAAGAAATATAACTTGGTTTGTATTGCTATCTAGAATTAACCCTATACATAATAGATGAAATTCCAGTGAAATCAACAGCACCAAGATTTTACTGAGTGTCATGGTTGCAGGGCAGGTCACAAAATGTTTGCAACTTTCTCAAGGTGTAAAGCCTGTTAGAAAAATCAGGTAATGTGATTGCACACTGTCTACAAAGGCAGGAAAGTGTGCTTAAACCTAGAAATATGAAGGCTCATGGGTACTAATATCAGAACGTGATACAGGGAATGTGACACTTAGGCGAGTAACCTTTACTTTATATCATGCACCTTATTTGCCCCATCATTGGAGGCAGTAAACCCAAGGACAAAGAGAGCAAGGAGTAAGCCACTCGGTAATCTTATCATGTAGCTTCTGCAAAATATTCCCTGCAGTGTAGGATTGTTCAAAGTTGCACATGCTGTGTGTTGCTTGCTGAGCGGGAAAACTAGCTGCCGTGCACTGAGGTATATTGAAAAGAGAAAGAAACGCGGTGACCTGTTAATAGGCATGCTGTGTGTGGTCTCTCCTGGCTACAAGTCCATATATTAGTGATCAGCTGTATCCTTTTCAAACTAGGTGCTGATTAAATTTTACTGATTGGTGCAATGGTTCTTGAGCCTGGGAGAGGGGCAGTTTTTAAATGTTTTACAACAGCAAGTGACTTCTATAGTTCTCAACAGGAATAACTTTCTTCCTGTTCTATTCCCTCTTTTCATTTTTCACATTGAACATAGATTAACAGTTAATTAAATCAAATGCAACACTCCAGCAAAGCTGGCTTTTAACTCCAATGCTATGAATAATAAAACAAAAACACATACTTAAGACTATTTAAAAATGTTGGTATCTAATGTTTGATAGCTATGCAATACTTCAGTATCTCTTTAGGAGCCTTGATTTTTGATAATGCTGAGAAAATATAATTTCCACTAAAATTAGGTTGGACACAGTAGGACTAGGTTTTCTCAGCATCTTCAAAAACTAGGAAATCATGAACCTCTGAAAAAAAAAAATGGGGCTAGTGTTTTACTTCGTCACCCACCCTGAGATCATCCAAGGGAATTTCAAAGGATCACAAGAAATATCCACCTGTAGATCTGTTATTAGGACCTCAACTTTCTAGTGGCTGGTTTTCTTACCAGTCTGAAAGGCTATCAAAGAGTACAGTGATGTGTGTAAAGTGCTGTTGGCTTCACTACAGGAATATCTTCTGAGTAATAGCTAGAGAAAATACTTTTTTGACACAATGAGGTTTTTTCTGGTGATTTTTCTTTCAGTTTGGATGGTGGTTTAGATGGGAAAAGAACTAACAATTTTAAAATAGTAATATCATAAAAAATAACTGGATAACTGGGATATAGTAGACTGAAGAAAAATAATTCTTTTAAGAAATAGATTTCTTATTACTGCATTTTTAAATTCTTCAAAAGTATGGTTCAGTGAACACAGAGAAAACAATGAATTAAAGGACACATTTAAAACGTAAGGATATGTCACTGCCTATTGTTTGTATACAAGTAAGTCACACAGAATACATGGCAATATGTCATGGAGGTAGCAGCTACAATTGTAGAAAAAGGACCAAGAAAAACATAAATGAAAAGGATAAACAGCCTTTTGATATATGGCATCAGTACAAAAACCTATTTACAGCCATCTATCTTTCCTCACCAAATTACAAGGATCTCGTACTTTAAATGCTCTTAATTTTTTATATGGAAGAAGTAATCCTGGTTGCTTGGGGAAGACAGCATAGCACTGTGAAAAATAACATCCTGTGACATGCTAATGGAGAGTAAATTTAGCATTAATACCTTTTTTTAATGAGCCATAGTTGCTTCCTGTTTTGCTCATTTCAATGTTGCATCATAGAATGTTTTATGAATGTTTTTCATAAAATAATGTGGGGCATTTTTTGTATTTTTAATAATAGTGTGCTGAATTTGGATAGTTTCATTTGCAATTTAAGTAATGCTTTGTTCTGATGAGATCTCTGGAGGTGGTTTTGACATTTAAAAGTGATGTGAAGAGATTCAAAGTGATTAAAGCTGTCAAATGTTACCCTAATTGTGTGACTGCAATCTTTTCAGCCTCTTTCAATGAGTGTATACATTATACACGCTGCACAGCACTTCTGTTTAGATTGAGGTTTTTTATTAATGCCATCCTGATTGACAGAAATTATTGCAAGATCACAAGTGGAACTAAATTAGTTTGCCACTGCATTCAAGCAACATGCATAGCCATGAACTTTTAAGATGCAGTTATGTACTTAACATAGTCCTTCCTCCTTCCCCCAAAACCCAAATGTTATGGTAGTGACAGATGATATCTTTCACATTTTTACCGATTCATACTAGTTTATAGGAATAAGAAAGTTTTGCCCATATTAGAATTACTTTAACCTTCAGTTTGTATTCAAAATGCTACTTGAGAGGTCATTTATTTTAAATATGGTTCTTAGCTAAGAAAAGTATCAGATGTAGTCTAATTAATTATGAACAAGTAAGATGTTCATGACTGATATTAATTAATATTTTGCTATGTATGCATGGAAGCTGTAATACTTATTGATACCTTCTTGTCTATTAAAAATAAGAAAGCTTCTAAACCACTTTGATATCTTTAGATATTCATGTCTTAGCTATCCAGACAGGCAAAACAGGAGTAGTAGTGTTCCAAGTATTTGAGAATTGTTTAGTGTTGGATATCTAGTGGGTTTTTTAGGGTAATTAGGTCCAAATGCAGTACTGCTTTCAGAGATTTGTCTCACTACACTAATAAGAATAGAAGGTAAAAATATCCCCTAAAGTGAAATGTTTCATGGGCGTTTTTTATCTTGCAGCATACTTAGTAATGTTGCTGGTGTGGTTTAAAAACCTCTGTGTTACAACTGTTCAAGCGACCAGAATAAAATGCGCTGTGCTTGCATATACCAAAACGGCTGATAACATGTAGCAAAATGTAGATGGCTGTAACCATAATCAGAAGTTTTCTTGTAACGTTAACTGCAATGACAATTATGTTTCTGAGGATTCTTTAGACAATGAATGAAGCATCTGCTGGCCTCCAGATTTCAAATGACCACACAAATACTGGAAACCTCGAAGCTCAGATCTCAAATATCCTGATTTGTCATGCTGCTAGAAGAGCTAAGCAAACATGTAGACTCAAAAAGAAATCCAAATGAACCTTAACACTGATGATGACAGCAGCAATTACTATGCCAAGATTATCTCAACTGGAAATATAGTAGTGAAGGCATCACACTATAGAGAAAAAGATTTTAATGGGCTCCAAACTCTAGATCACTCTTACAACAGGGAAATGAAAATATTTCTTTAATACAACAATTTGAAAGAAGGAAGGAAAAAAACCCAAAAATACTGAAAGAAGTAAAATTTGGTACAGCTACTGCAGGAAAAATGTTATAAAGAAGCAAGGACACCCAGCCTACAGACATTCAGTTTTACTTATGAAGAGCTAGAGGAGGGTGGGTTGCATTTTAAATGAACATTTCGTTCATGCTTTTCTTGTAGTAGGATGACCATAGTGAACACGTGTAGGGGCTATCACCTCTTTAATTTTCTGCATTATTTTTATTTTTATATAAAAAACCCAGAGAGATGTTTATGTAGCACGATTCTCAGTAGCACTAAGCTACGAGGTAAATAATGCTTTAAAACTCACCCAACAACTGCTACAAAGAGATAGGAGGTAAATTCTCCAATGGAACTTTTTTTTCCCTTGTGTTGCCCAGTTAGATTTGCTTGCAGCTTTCTCAGGCTTAGTGAATCGTTGTTATCTGGGCTGCAGAGAATAGAAGAATTAACATTTGAAATGTTAATTGTTTTAGTAGCAAATTATTATATTGCTTACTCATTGACAGTGATTTATTTTCAGCCTATTTTAATGCCATGTTTTGCATTGAGGGAATTATTTGTGTCATTGATACCTTTGGAATGTTGCGCACTTTTCAGTCATGTTGCAGTCTCTTGACAACAGTGTTAAGAATTAATTATAATTCATAATTATAATGGTTAACAATAAAGCTCAAGTTTCGATGGCTTTAATGCCTGATGAGGGTAAGTAATAGAGTTGGGTGAATAATTCATAGCGAATAATTTATTCAGTGAATTTGCCAAATAATGTCTGCAAATAATTCTTTAGCTTGTTTGCAAGCAGTTCATTGTATGCCCACATTTGAAATTTGAGCTCATTAGAATGGACACATGGTCTTTATGGTGTTTTTCTGCTCTCTGGTAGTAATTCTAGAACAGAGTATTTTCATTTACAGAACTGATCATTCGCTTTTTACAAAAAGTTTCCCAGTATTTTCTTTAAATTGACCAATAAGGCAATTGGCTAAAATGCCTTTACAGGAAAGATTAAATTGGAGGTCTTTAGATTAGTATTTTTAAAATTAATTATTTTTTTAAATTCTTGTTTAATTATTAGAGAATTATTGTGTTTTTTAAAGCACAACTCACTCGTTCTCATAGTTAGTGTTACTTTACCGTAGAAGCTGAAGCTGGTATTGTCTGCCTGTAACTTTGATTGGGATGAAAAAAACCTCAAAATTCAGCATTCTGCTGTTAGATTTGATTTTGTTGTGAGGCAGAAAACACGTGGGATCAGTAAACTGATGTGATTCAGCTAAGCTCAACCAAACTGTGTCCTTGATCAACATTTTAATTACCTCCTCACTCAGCTGCTTGTTATGGTGGCCATGCTTCCACATTATTTCACATTAATGGGGTAAATAACTTGTGTTACCACTGCATATGTTAATTTATCTTTGTCACTCAAGCTGTAGCACTGCCATTACTTTACTTACTCCAAGCCGACTTTTGGGACCAGTGAGTGTGCAGGTGCTAGATGCTGTGCTGAAATGAGGCTGCATACAACTCTTCTGAGGAAGAAGCTGCCGAGCTGTTTCATAGCAGGAGCTTATGTTCTGAAAAGAGAGCAAGCGAGAGAGAAAGGTCTTTCCTCAAATTTCCCCCCCAGTTCTCTTTTAAATGAACATAAATCCACAGTAGAGTTTTATGTAACTCCACAGTGACAGAGCTTGCTGTTACCAAGCACATAAAAATGTAAGAAGAGCCACACTGTGTCAGACCAAAGGTCCACCTTGCTGAATATTCTGTCCTAAGCAGCAACCAATAGCAGATGTTCAGGGAGGAATATAGAAAATTGATGAGTACAAACGGCTTAATCCCTTCTCTGTTACATCTCGCAGCTTCCCCAGCTTCCTGAGCTGGAAGTCCATTGGAAACTGCCAGTGGTAATTTTCCTAAATAATTGCCCAGGTTGACAACTGGCAAGTTTATGCAGCAAGAATTATTTATTTCTCAATGAGATTACACCCTCGACACTCTCAGAAGTTTACAAATCCCTCAAAACTATTAAATGTATTTGTCACATATCTGAGTAATTTCTCTTATGCTCATTGAAAGAGTCCATCTATTGGGCGGATGTAACTATCAAACAGCATAGTTCTAGCTTACAGATACTGCAAAATGCTTTGTGATATAATTATAATGCCAAGATTGATGTGAAATCAATAAAGAAAGCTTTTTAATCTTAATTGTCATTCCCTCCTCACCTGTATGCAGATTTCTTGAAAGCAAGCAGACTGCTTGTGCCATCTGAGGGAAACTCACACCAAAACTGCATTTCAAGACTGCTTCTGTATTAGTGGCTATTCAGAGTTTGAACGGGAAACAAATGAAAGATATAAAAATGAAAAAAACTTTCCTTTAAACCATATTGTTTATACTCTAATGTAAAATCAAAATTCCTCTCACAAGGATGTGAAATGACACTACTTTCTTTTAGAAGTATATTAGATAATAACTAATCATTTCATCTTCTGACAAACTCTTTAATTTATGCCTGATCTGTATATATGGGGAATAAAGATTCTCTTTTATGAAGTATATGATACTCTCCTTTAGCTGGAGTAATAAAATTCATACTTTATCCCAGCAATATCTACTAAGTATTGGAGCAGGCAGGATAAGACTACAGTGGTGATTATAAAGTCCTGCCTGAGGCTGCATGTATTGTAAGTAAAAAAAAATCCTAAAAGAAGAAAGAATTGTTCAGTTGCTACTAATTAACTTTTTCTAGGTATGTGTGTACTTCATGTCTGTTTCCTACTTCTGTAGATAATGTGTAGATATTTACTTGGATGTGAAGTCACTGAACATGGAACAAATTTAGGTTGTTTGGCTGAAAGTAGTATCAGTGTGCTTAGTCTTTGGACATGATACATTTGAAAAGGCACTACCTCAGCTCTTTTACCAGAGCTGATCTCTTACTATCAAATGCCTCACCTACCCAAATTGCCATCCTGAGATAGAAGTCTGACAAAAAAAGATCATCCTTCAAATGAGGTCTGAGAACTTTAAAAGTTCAACTCTTGTCAATCATTGAGAGATTTTCAGATCTTAGCACTGTCCATCACACAGGGGTATAACAGTCCTGATATCCTGCATTTCTAAAGGCACAGAAGAGCCATCAAATCAAATGCTAGTTTGGGCTGAATTTGAAGGCTGACTTAGGGAGAAAAAAAGAAAAAAGAAAAAAACCCAATTCTATATACTTTAGAACATAAAGCCTTAGAGAAATGAGAAAGGAGAAATTGGACAATGACCAATGAAGTCCTTTTAATCTATCCTCAATTATATAGGAAATTTGATTTTTTCTAATAGAGAACTAACATAGACCCTGTGTCACTCACAGCGCAGATGGCTGTGAGAATGTGAAGTCTGTTCACTTAAAGCAAAAACACATCTTCATAACCATAATACAAAAGAAGGCAAAAGAATCATTTGCTACATATTAAACTGCATTTTCCCAGAAATGTTTTGTTTAGCTGTTAAAAATACCCAGTTAAGCATGTACATTTCAGATTAGCAGAATGTACTGTTTGGGATATGTAATTGGAAAAGGAGGTAGAACGGGGGACCTTTACAATTAGAATTAGTTGATACTTCTAAAATTAGATAGATAAAATCAATATATTTTCCAATACTTGACAATTTTTAAATTTTAACCTGTTTTAATATGAAAAATATACTGTCTGGAGTGATGGAATTTGGGGGGGGTCTCTTAGAAGCCTTCTTATGGCTCTTACTGCAATGAACCACCTCTTTCCAAAACCTTTGGGGAGAAGACTTCTTATACTTTAAGTTAGAATCTGACATTTCGGAGCAGTGAACTGCTCCCAAATTTACTTCTATGTTTATGGTGGATTTTTAACAGAAGACATCCCCTGTAACTCAGAACTATCAACATGTGTGATTTAAATCAATACTGTTTTACCTAGGCTCGACACTTGAATTTGCTGTCTGGAGGCTACATGAGGCCTTAGCCCTTCTTACTGCCTCTCTGCACTGTCTACCTGCTTTGCAAAGTACCCTTTGTCACCTGTGCCTTTCTTCAGCTCTGCGCTGCATGTTGCTCTCGCCTACTGTGGCTCACTCCTTCCAGCACTTAACAGAATTATGTTCTCCTGTGTGGTCTGGGAAGCGGCTGAGGATGCTGTTCTCACTCTCTCAGTTCTCTTTAGTTTCCAGTCACAAAACAAGGACCTGAACAGGAAAATGGGGATGATGGGTAGGAGTAGGAAGACACTGAGTGTCTCAGAATCTCTTTTAAAATAGGGATTTCAAGCTACTCTTACTGGCAGAAAAGAGGTGGAGATCTTAGGCTCTCTGTTTTCAAGGGAAGGGATTGTAGACTCTTCTCATCATGAGAGGAGAGTGAATGGCCTCTAAAAAGCAAAGATTTCCCATGTGTGCCCTAGGGCACCAGTAAGTCTGAGGAAGGTTCCAGACTGAATGTAGTTTTTGTCTTGCTTATTCAGTAGCAGAAAAGCAGTGCATCAGCATGGGATGCATGTAAGTGCAAAGCCAGGCACTTAAGTAGTCATGAGTCAATGCTTCAGCATAAAGTAGGTTAGCTGCTGTCTCAAATATTGTTTAGAGTAATTTTAGGATAGTGGGAAGGAAAACTTTGTAAAGGAATAGCTTATTCAGGGTTCTCTACAACAAATGGCTGTAAAAAGTTTTTCAGACAAACATTTCACAGAACAGACCTTGCCTCCTGAAAGCAAGCCAACTCTGCAGACTGGAATCCTGGTGTGCTGTTTAGGTATGCTGGAAATACACACTCCAAAGTATGTAGTAATACTGCAAGAGAAGGGAATGAGAGTAGGCTGAAAGGCTGGAGGGGGAGAAAGAGTCTGTGAAAAGATAATATTTAAAACTTATGGGTAGCATTTCATTTTCATTGCACTTCACAAACATTGACTGATTAATAATCTCACAGCAATACACTGACTCAGGTAGTACATTTCCTTCCTATTATTATCCCCAGTTGGTGGTGGTCGGCAATGTATAGAACTAGTTGGGGATGGAGGGGACACATCCAGAGCTGTCTGAATTCTCAGTAGTGTCCTAGAGAATTCTTCCTTATTATTTTGATTTAAGCAAATTTTAGCTTTTGAAATCAGAGCCCATAGAGTGCCTCATTAACAACATTTTGCTGGCAGTGCTTCCATTTTTTCATTTCCAATTATGAGGCAACAAGTGAGTTCTTCTTTGCGTACGACAGCAATGCCAGTCATTTGTGTTTGCAATATATCTGTTGTTTCTGTTGGTGGGGACAGGGAGAGGAAACAGGCACTGAGAACAGGCAGTGAGTGGTATGTTCTCAGCAGCTGTCACTGCTGTCAATTACTTGGTTTTCATTTATAAAAGGCAATATGGGATCTTTAGCTTTTATAGTACCCAAGGAAGGCTGGTTGGTGATTATTGATTTTATTTAGTCCAGGGGAGCTGCTCACACACAGACTACAGTGAGTTGTGTGCTTCCTGCTGCTAGCTCTCCTGCCACTTATTGTTTTCAATTATTTATAAAATCCAAGGCACATCACAGAACAGTTCAGCACGGTCTCTGACACAGGCTGCTATTACAGTGCTCCATCCATGTGCCTACCACTTTTGTAACAGGAATTGACATGAGCAAATTGCCCTAATGAGGTCTGATGCATTTTGAAGGCCTGGACAGTCAAAAACTATACAAAATCTGGTATAACCATCATAAGCTGCAAATGCCATGGTCATCACTTTCCCAAGTAACCACCACTATGTCACTGGCTATGAGCAATTTAATGTGCTCTTCTGCAAATGACTCCATCCATTTTCTGTTTGTCCTAGCTTCTCTAAGTGTCTTGTGTGGATAACGATACGAAGAGATCGGTTTTCTTCAGTGAGAGAGACTACTTTGAGTCTCTCTGCTAAAAATGGTTCAGGAAAATAAAAGAACTCTGCTTGTCTCCACTCAAAAGATCCGTGAAAAAATGTCAGTAAGAGCTTCAGAAGAAGCTTAATTGCAGGCAGATATTGAGAGGAGAAAAAAATTTTAAAAAGAGCTTTAAGGGGAAAGAGAACCAAGAAGGCATTTCTGGTCATGCTTGTTTTCCACTTTTTTCCTTGGAGCTGAAAATTTTGAAAGAATGAGCTGAACTCCTTACTGTTTCCACCCTCAGTTCTGGGGGCTAAGAGGGGGCATTAAAGCTGTAGTCAAAGCAGGAGAAAAGATCAACAGACCTTGAAGAAGTGCCTGTGATCCCAGAGAAGGAGATTGGCTGAAACTGAACTTTCGTGGGAACCTTTATTACTCTGGAAGGGCCTAAGGTTTTTCAGTTATCTGCAAAGCTACACTAGGACAGAAAAGGAGTCAATTGCCTTTGTTCAATGAAGGGTAAGCAGAATATAAAAGAGCTGGTCAAAAAAAGGTGGGGATTAGTTAAAAAATAATTTGTTGACTGGCAAAGCGACAGAAGTCTGAAGTATTTTAGCAGGTGTTTCTGAACAAATCACTGTTTTACTTATATTGGTATATAGCATACCCAAAGATATTTCTAAAAATACAGGACCTAACTCAAACTATAGGGACCCTATTATATTTGCTTTCAGATAAGATCCTAAAATAATTCTGTCCAGATTAGAATACTCATATTACTAACAATCACAGAATATAAAGTCTAGTAGTGGCATTTAGAACTGGTAATGCTAAAAGTGAGCACAATATAGTAGGTGTGGATTGCTACTTTCAGGAAGCTGATGATGTTTTTCACATTTGATGCTATTAAAATATTTTCTTACAGTACGTGACATATAAGTGATATAGTGATATATTTTTTATTTTCTCAGAATTGTGGTCCTAACTCCATAGCTCCTGATTTGATCCCCAAAAAAGAATATAGAGAAAATTTTATCCTTGATTTTTTTTTTAAGTTTATGTTTCAACTGACGTAGATTTGCTCTTTAAATAGTGTTTTTGCTTTCTTTTTGTCTTAGTATGCCCCTAGCAGAAGCAATGCAACTTTTAACTATATTTCCATTAAAATTACTGGAAAAATACTTTTAAAATTTACTTTCAAAGTGTATTTACAATTTTTGCATCATGTTTTAAAATAATTCTTTAGCTTATTAACTCTTATACTGAAGTTTGCAGGGGAAGTATCCATAGAGAACAGTGTACAAGAATGAAAATATATTTACTGAACACTTTGTGAAGTAATCTGTCAGCTGCAGTCTCGAGTGCTTTCAGAGGTTTCTTTGTCTAAAGGGTACAAATTTTTCAAATACAGCTTTCTTAGAGAGTCAGCCATTAATGATGTAATTCATACCATCTTTCCAGGATACTGATACTATAGGTAAAGAGCTAGATTCTTCTTTCTAGCCTCTGACACATAAAATTAGGTGGCATAAGAAGCTCAAACATATGAAGGAATGTGTCCTATATATTCTAGGTCTATGTATACTGTAAGAAAAGAAACTAAGGTACTGGAAAGCCATGTTGGAATGAATAGAAGTTTCACTGATCACGTCAGTGGAATTTATAATCAGCCTATATTGACAAAACCCACAACAACTTTCTGCTTGAATGTAATAAATGTTTCAAATTTCTTGTTAGCACTTGTTCACCCAACAACTTAGTAAAATAGGAAATGCACTGTAAAAAACATCACTCAAGGAGAAATACAGAAAAGTGGCAGTATGTAAATGTCTCAGTGAAGAATGAAGTTACAGTTTTAGACTTTATTCCAAAAAAGCATTCTTTGTGGATGGCCTCTGTGACTTGTGTGAAGATTCGCTCCGAGTAAGCAGGGTCAAACTCAGACCAGGAGGTCTGACCAGAAGGACCACCTTTCAGGGTCAAGGCTGCTTGTAAGAGCCTCCTGTTTTGTACAGGTAGATCTTATGTTCATTCTGCCTTAATCTTCATGGTCTGAATAAAATTTAAGCAACCAGTTTCATGACAGGTTTAATGTTTTTCCTAAGTACTTGAAAACATACCAAGACCACAAACTGAAAATGTGTTAGGACTGTAAGAGAATGGTCGTAAGAGAGAGTACTCATAGTGGTCAGGAAACATTATACACTTCTAGCTGTGATTATTTTTTTTTTTAAAGCGTATTTTGGTTATTGTATTTAAGATAATAATCTTAGAGGACATAAGGGAGTATTTTGATCCCTTTTATAGCATTTGTTGCAAGTGAGTCAGTCAAAATATCAGATAGAAAAGATCTGTTTTGTGTTACAGTTTATAAGTAGCTTCTGCTTCTAAAGTCAGATATGTGATTCATACTAAATCTTTTCTTTTCTTTCCCAAAATGTACTGGAAAGCTTAAAAAATGGTAAAATAAAATGTTTGTTTCCTCCAAAGAAAGACATTTTTGAGTACAGGGATATATAATACTGTGAACTTTTTGAAGCTGAAAAAAAAGGAATAAAGGAAATATAAAGACATTTTAGAATAATTATTAAAAACAGCTTCAGTCATCAGCCCATTTATACACTACAACACAGGTATATTCTCATTAACACAAGTACAGAAGTTTGGAGCACTGCATAGATGCAGGGGATCTTACTGTGTGAATTCACCTGTAGAATCACAGCCTAAGTAATAAACTATGCATTTAGGACTGCAAGTTATATACATTCATTTGCACAGAATGAACAAAAGGTCCAAAGAACAATGGAAACTGAAAACTAAGTATTTTCTAATAATAAAGACATTTTAAACTTTGTTCATCTAGAATTAAAGAAGAATTATATTACTATGAGCATCGCTCCAATCAATTGGTGAATTTTGTATTCCCGGTCTAGATTTCAAGAAATCTAGTTTTCCTGGAATTAAATAGCAATAGCAATAGTAATAGTAACAGTAATAGCAATAACAATAACATTAATCATGGGACTATTTCTATAAATTTATTTTTTACAAAACCAAACTTTCAGTCCAAAGTTCACTTGTACTTCTTCTAGACCTTAATAAAATATTTCCCTCTCTAAGCATGCTCCTTTACTCTCAAAATATAAATAGGGAATGAAGTGGAATTTTCTGTATATCGCATAGCAAAATTTGTGTACAAGGCTCATGTAGTCTTGTAGACAAAATGCACTGGGATGTCAGCCAAGTATTTTTAATAAAGTTGTAAAGGTAGTTTTGGAAATATCTAGCTAGACATCTGTGATATTTAGGCATCATAAGGTTAGTCATCCTTGATGAGCAAAAAAGTCCTATCATCTGGTTTTAGAGTCAGCTGAGTACTTTAAAGATTAAATTCTTGTCCTGTCAAAGTCCATGGAGAAGTCAGTGGGCAAAGATTTCATCCTAATAGTTGAATCTGGATCACATTAATATATTATGTGAAAAATTCTTTTAGCTGAGGTTTTCACTAAGACAACAGGATGGACCATCCGGATGTTTTAGTCACTTGGAAGCTGTCCTTTCTGTATTATGGAGGTAAACATTTCATTTGAGAACTCCCTTTTTCTCCAGAATTCAATCATTCTATCATTTCCAAAGATTTTGAATTTTGTTACTATTTGACCATAAACTTGACCTCACTTGCTTGCTCGGGTCCATAGTCAAATAATACTAACAGAACCTATATGTAATTCAGTATGCACTGTTTCTTATTGAAATTAATGATTTATACAGTTTGAAAAGCTTGTGCTTCAATAGCCAGCTATGGACAGAGAATTTAAAAAGAAAGTTATTATTAAGAGTGTTCATTCCAAAGAAACCATCATCAGTTTTGATAAACAGACAAAGCCTGATAAAAGTTTGATTCCCATAATTTCTCCACTTTCTGACAACAAATTTTTAATATCTACAAAATGAAGCTTTGTAATAAGTGGAATAATGAAATTCTGCCAAGAGTTCTGGAGTTTTCATAATGATTGGGCACACAGCTAAACAGGATGCCTTTTGCTTCATGTACTATATTCTAATCAAACTTTCAGTAAATCATGTAGTTATTGAAAGGTAAAACAGATATACCCACAGAAAACCTGAAAAATTAGCCTTTGGTTTAATTTTACTGAGAAAATTCTTAAGCCATTTTGCAGAGCGCTAAACACCGTATTTTTTTCTGCTTGCCAATGAATAAAGAAATAGTGATTAATTTAGATGATACAACGTAAATATGAAAACCTTAAAAAAATAGTATAGTTCACGGACTCAAAGTTCAAGTTTAGGTTTTTATTTAAAAGCCTATCAAAAATTAGAAAGCCTCAGGACCAGCTTCTCAACTCTTATAAACTAATGTATCTCTATTGAAGTCAGTGTTAATGTGCATTGGGGAAAATCTTGTTGCTAGTATGTGTATAGTTGAGGGACTTTTTTTCAGTCAGCTGACATTCTTATTCAGCAAATGAAGCAGGAAACATTTCATTAACAGTGAAAGAGAATAAACCTAGTGAAAAGCAAACAAGACGCAGTCACAGGATCAGACATTAAATGGGTGAAAATTGGCATAGCTCCATTAAAAATAATGAAGTCACTTTACACCAGCTGAGGATCTGGACCTTACCTCTTTAATTAAAGTTGATTCCAAGATATTAAACAAGGACTGTTATCAGGCTTTCTGGATTATTGTGTAGCTCTTACCTACACTATTTTAATCAACTGAGTCCAAATTGGTCTTATTAAAAATAGATTAGCATTCATCAATATATGGAGAGAGCTTAACGTAAGACAAACATACCCTTGAAGTATAAAACTATTATCATTTCACTACATGCAGAGGAAATGTTCAACAAAGTTGAGTGTCCTATTTGTGTGACTGTGGAAGTTCAAATTAGAAAAATCGCTTTTATTAAGACTATTGGAAAATCCTTCCAGCAACTAGGAAAGATAATCATAGCATTTATCTTAAATTGAAGCAGATAACTTGGGACTTCCCCTTTTTCTTTTTCTTTTCTTAAAAAAAAACCAAACACCCTTTTACCTTTGCTAGTTTGTGAAACGCTTAACTGTGAAGTCACTAAGTGTCAGACAATAAAGCTAAACTACATGCTGATGGAATGATGACCTAGTTGTTTCGTGTGTTTGGAAATGGGTAATGACCAAACTTTGTACAAGCGAAACTCTGACACAAGACACAAGAGTTCAGCACAATGGATCTATCTGTTGAATTCTGACACAGAAAAGGCCTCAACTGAGTGATGTTAGTGCGATCTTTGCCTGTAGCCTGATATCCTCTTCCTGACCTGGGCATGCTGGTTCGAGATACTACACCCTCCTCACTGACCCCCAATTGCTCATTACCACCCAGCAGCTGGATGTCGGCACAAGTCATTGGCAAAGTTGTTTTTTTGAACACTCCCGCCTATGTTTACAGTAAAATCAGTCCTGTTAACTCAGACCATCTACTTAAACTGCTTAAATACCACAGCTGGTTTTGCAACCCGCTCCACCATGCAATAGTGAGAGCAGTAAGCTTCCTCAGGACAACAATCAATAGCTATTGGCAGTAACATTTTAAACCAGAACAGCTGCTTGCAGAGCAAACATCTGTCTATGGCCAGCCTTCCACGGCCTCCTGCTTTCCTCAGCTCAGTGGCTGTAATGGACCTGAGGCCTGTGGGCTGCCTGAACAATGTAACAGACTGGACTAATTTTTTTGGAATGGACAGAGAGACATAAAGCCAATTTTGTTCTAAGTTGTTCAGGATAGATACCTAAGAATATAAAGTGTGCACTATGCATACTGAGGTGATTGCACTGTAAATACTGAGAATACAATCTGGCCTCCTGGTTTTGTATCTCATTAAAGTGTCTGTAATTAGAACCAGCCTGTTCATATGTTTTTTAAAGCAATGGATAGACTCTTCTAATCTAGGAAAAATCTGGATAGTGTGTATAATGAATGCTCTGTTTCTGGATTCACATGACCAGGAAAGACCAGGTCAGCTTTTACTAAGGATAATTGGGGTTTACCAGGGAGAAATGTCAGCTCAAGGTCTACCCTAAATGCTGTGGACTTCTTTCAGAATCTATTCAGAAGAATTACTTCTGCAACCTATTGCTTCATTTCTGCAGCCTATTGCTTCATTTATTTTACTTGTCCCCTGCTCTGCCTGATGCACAAAGATACAGTTTTAAGCTGTGGAATCTGGCTTTATGTTTAAGTCTATAGGAATTCCTGCTTTTTAATAGGGGAACACTTAACTTCTAGGGGCCCCCAGACTGAACAATATGGCAGCACTATTTTTACCCTTGAAAGGACATAGCTGGCATATCTTCTCTATTGTTGCTCCATATCACAGTGAATAATTTATTCATTCAATTCAGAGTGCTATTTTAATGCAATGGCTTAGGGAGTAGGAGGTTCCTCTTTTTACCAAGTAAAAAGTTAAGTCACATCCTAAAATGGTAAAGAAATAAATGAAACTGTCTCTTAACCTCTGCTGAACAAGATGATTTTCATCCCAATAGATGTCTTCTCATACATTTCATGTAGCACATACCATCAATGCTCCCAATTAGGCAGCTATTTTTCAGCTAGAAAAATACTTGTCATAATTTATATCGTTCAAATAGGAGGTAGACTTGGCTGGAGCATAGCAATCCTATTTTAGCCACAGGTAGCTGTAACTCTAGAAATGTATTTTTTCATTAAAAGACTTTGAGGGTCAAAGTCATGACTGAACAGCTCAAGACTCACTAAGATACAACCTGAGATAACAATAGAACCATTCTTTGGTGTACCATGATCTCTGCTGCTAATGGGACATAGATCACAGATAAAAGAGTAAATCCCAAAGAATTAATACATGGACATGAGCTGATAAACTGGAAAAATGGATTTTTTTCTTTCTCCAATATTCCCACTTAAAAAGATTGTAAATAGATTTCAGTCATTCTTTTTACTTCGTGTTTACTAAATAGTTGTATAAAGAAATGGAATTATGACAATTCTTTTAAAATTTAAAAATTTAAATTTAAAATTTAAAAAACACAACTTAATTTGTGTTGTTAAACCATCTTTCAATAAAGACAAGAAAATCCATTCCCAGGAATAAGACTATTTTATCCCTACTTAGATATCAGATATTACAGTCACAAACATAGAGTACACTTCTGCAGGTCTCAATTTGAAAGTGCGTTAATAAATCTGAGGAAAACTATTGTTTATTTTCCTATAGAGTAGCTTATTAACTTGCATTGTGGAATCTGAAATGTGATTTAAGTAACAAATTGCAGAGCATAGTATCTGCCCATGATAAAAACCTAAAAGATACACATTCTCTCTCTTTTTACTAGTATACTAGTATACAGCAAGCTGAGGCCACAAAGAAAAGCAAGACTAGTTTCTCCTGTACACTCACTGCCCTTTTCTTTGCATAAACATCACTTCCTACACATACTCACTTCCTACACTTAATTTCAAAACCCATAACCATTAGGAAAAGATATCACAACATCAAGACCTCAGAAGAAAAAAGTTCGGAGCATGAAAACATGAGGTAATCCTGGGTTGAAGGTGACTTTAAGAGTTGAAATCTAAAACTTTGTTTGAATCAGTATTAGAAAACTGCTGAAAAATAGCTTTTTTTTACAGAAGTCACACCACATTTTTAATGTCCAAGTTGCAAAATAACCTTTCATAATTTTAGTGATTTAACATTTATGTGGAAGAAGAAGTAAATTTCTGGAGAAGGGAGAAATCTTAACTCCAGACTTGGCCAAGAACCTAATAAAGAAAGTAAACTTGTTGATTGGATGAACAGACGTAACATTAATTCTAAATTAAAGCAAATTTTTCACTGCTTTTCACCTTGAACAGAATTCTTAATTGGATCAAGTTATTGAGGGAAAAAAATTAAATAGTTCGGACTTACAACTCTTGTGACCTTTATATTATTACAGAGTTTAACAGTGTTTCTAAGACATTATGGTTCTTCATCCAAAGCTGGGACCATATTAACTTTGCTGTGCTAAAATAAGTAAGGAACTGTAAAGCCTTTCAAACAGGCTTTGCTACATGCTTTTTTTTTAAAATCTGGCCTTTCATCGATCAATCTGCCACTTGTCTGTTACATTGGATAAGACACCAAAGCACAGGTCATCCAAATAAAAAATAAAATAAATGAGTATTTCAAGGACGGTTTTCAGGGACTATCAAGAGGTTGCAATAAAACATTTGTCACAATCTGCAATTGCAGAGAGGTATATTACATTTAATAACATAGAATAAAAATTATTATTGTGTTTGTTAATAATGTTTATTAACAATAAAATCTTAAATTACTGTTATTCATTTGATCTATAAAGAAGATAAAAGCTTACAGCTACAGAAGACACCTTGGTATTTAAGATGAAGTTGAAGATGAAACACATTTAATGTTTTCTTTTGAAGCAAGTGAATAACTATTTCACTTTGAGTGAAAATATGCCAGGTTACAAAATAAAAGTCAAAATACAAAAGGCTTGTAGTGCTGTATAGTTAACTTTGTCCTAGCACAGGTATGGAAACATTTTGAGCCAAATTGGACCCTAATTTTAATGAAATTGCACAGGAATAACCTAAAATTTTCATCACTATGAAATAAGGATATTCTTAAATTGCTTCTGGTTCTAATCTGTTTTAGAAGTGTATGTTTGTATTTTCTAAAAAGATTCCCTGCTGTGTCTCCCCCAAATGTCTATATTTTAGAGACAGTTTATGTGCATGCATGAATTAGTGTGCATATATGAATTACTCACTATTAAACATTTGCTAGTTCAGAACTGTCCAAATTTAAGCTTTGAATCAAATCTGACACTCATTGGCACCTGGACAAGCATATTAAAGCACATGTTCTGTGTTAACACCCAATTTGGCTTTAACTTTGCATATGTCTCCTCCTATAAATTTCCTCCTATGGATCAGCTTCCACGAACACAGAATAAAACAGCACAGCAATGATATTTCTTTGTTTCCAAAATACAACAATGTGCCTGTAGATTATTAAAACAAAATGCAGGATAGATAATTTGCTTAGCTTTAGTTGCTAATGTACAATATATTTTCCCATCTCCTCCCATTTAGTGAAATTACTCCAGAAGAAAAATATCCCTTTTTATTGAAGTATACTGGATTAAAGTGAATTATTAAAATGCATAAAACAAGACAGTAATGTATAATGTGGTTTGTGACAAAATGTACTGTAACCTTAACTGTAATTATATCAAATATATTGATTTAAATTTCATAATCAAATTGTGCAGGTAACGATCCGTATCTTTGGTAATTGAGTTGTGTGTGCAAATGTAATTATAGTAATGGTATAAAAATTTGATGATGCCATCTAGATTAGATTGAACTTTGGGTGTACTTTAAAGAATATGCAGGGATTCATAAAACATCAGTTTATGTGGAACTATATTGCAACACAGGACTGATGTTTTCCTGAGACTGGAGCTTAATCCCTGTTAAAAATGTGGCAGAAAAAGTTCCAACCAGGAAAGCATCTTCAAGTTTTATATTCCTATTAAAGTATAGGATATAGCTGATGCAAGCCTTTGTAGAAGACAGCAACTTTGTTGTGCATAGAAGCAACATTAAGTTTTTCCTGAATGGCTTTTGTGGCTAGCAGCACTTTCTACAGATGCTGAGACCTTCAGTGCTCAAAAGTATTCTGAACTTTTAAAATAAAGACCAGTAAGATTACATTTTGCAGTGTAGAAGGGAGAGGTATTCCATAGTTCTGCACAATGCTGAAATTAAAAAAAAAAAAAAAAAAAAAAGAGCTAGTCCTTTATATAGTACCAAATGGTCAGTCATCTGGAATGATATACATAGTCTGGCTTTGTTATCAAATTCTTACTTGTGATGGCTATAGTAATGGTAAGCAGTGCCTATAGTCATACATCTTTGTTTCAGAGTGAAAGATAGAAAAGATAGAAGACCTAAACAAAATTTTAAAGATCTGCAGAAAAAAATGAAAACAATTAAAAAAAAAAAAAGAAAATATTGAACTATCTCCCCCTTTCTGGAGAACGTTCTTCCCTTTGTTGTGTTTCCAGCTCACACAGAAATTATTAATCTCAATAGTCTTTATATATCTGGTTTTTAAAGAGCAGATTTTAGCTCAAAAATTCAATTAAATTTTTATGAACGGATGTGACTTTTCATTTACTTAATGGGAATTGGTTGGGGGTATAAAACAACAAATATTTTCTAGATAAATGTTCTCAGCCAAAAAACTGCTCTGATAGAATTGACCTTACTGAAATGTATGTGTTGAATGCATAAGTAAATTCAAAAACATGAAAATGGTGCATGTATGTCTTACTTTTCTAAATCTACATTATTCTCATACAAAAAACCTATAGCACAGTTGTTTTTGGTAGAATCATGTACTTAGCAGAATTTTAATTGCAGTATTGCAAATGCAAGTAAGACTAGTTTGTCTCAATACTCAAGGATGTAGTTTTAAAAAAAAAAATCAGCTATACAGAGTTGCAGATTAATCAAATGTGTTTCTAGAGGATTTGAGATTCAAAAGATGTACACAAAATTTGAATATGTGTATGGATAGCAGTATGTGGTTATTGAATATTCAGCTAATTAGAGTTTTCTTGTATCAAGTACAGGAAGAAACATTGTATGTTTCTGTCACATCTGATCATGCATACCATTCAAACATCAAGGAGAACTATTCTTTAGAATTAAGAAAAAATCATGGAACATATCTCCACTTTCTAAGACAAAAGGTGGCTATATAGTATTGGTAAGATATAATGAAACTGGAAAAAAATTGGGGTTATTTTATTATTTTTTAATTCTGTTTTTCTATCTTTATTGAGAGAAGATATATTGTATATAGGAGGTATAGGAGTACAAATGCTTTGTATTGTTTCCTTATCTTCCCTAGGTCATATCTGAAAAAAGGGTAAATAATTTCAATAGAAAAGTCACTGTTCTATAAGGACAAAGTGTTACTTTTATGAAAAAGTTTAACAATGAAAAAAAGCAGTAACAACCTTTGTCTGAACAGAGGAGAAGAAGAGAAGGTGACAAGGAACCACATCTCATATTATTAGTTTTCTCAAAACTGCAACTGTGGTTTATAGTGGCTTTTGTGTAAATTTTTTTAAGGTTCTATTCATGTCACACAACAAACCACTAATATTGATTTCTGCTAATATAACATAAATGCTTCTCATATAAATTAAAGTCAGTGACACATAGTTTAGCATGGTATGGCAGCATATTTACTCAATTAAAAATATGCTTTACACAAATCTACCTGTAAAAGGAGGGGGAAATTCTGTCAGAGTGATGGCCAGTCTCTTTCATGTCATGGGCCAAAAATCCCCCTGAATAAGTCAGAGGGCATATGCTGGGCACAGGATATATGCAAACCACACAGTCAGTATTAATACCTTATTTTTTCCTTAAAAAAAAAAAAATTGCCAATTAGTGCAATATATGATAATGCTTTTCACTTCAAACCATGCAAAGGTTTCCAGCTACAGTCCATCCAAATTTTGATCCAGAAAATCTAAGTTCATGTCACCTATTTTGGATAAGGGGATATCCGAATCAGTACAAGTCTGGGTTGCTTAGAGTGTTATCATAGCTATGATTCTCCTCACCACAGCACCTACAGGGAGGAGAGACTGATTCACCTGCTAATCCCACCTGTTTATATCAATGTGTATTCAAAATTTGTAACTGTTATGTAGATGTCAAAAGCTTAATCATGTCGCTTCATAAATACCATAAAACAGAACAAAGAAATATGTACTTATTAAACCCAAACACAGTTCTTAAACATTTCACAAAGAAAAAAAAATAGGAGTGATTAATGATTTTTCTATGTACACAAAAAGTCTAGAGAATAGACATATTTCGAAGTATTTGAGCTAAAAAATTAATAAATGGAAATGGTCTTAGATTTGAAGGTTAGCAGGAGGCAAGATTATTTTTTTAACTGGCATTTATAATTAGGTCTCTAAGATCATATTTAGCCACTGCTGTGTTTTCCAATGTGTTGAGAACTCCAATGTTTCCAATGTGTTGAAGACATCATCACAAAGGTCAATGGAGTTATACAATGACATGGTACTGAATAGGAGAAAACAATTAAGCATTATCTTATTTGTTTGATATGCTTCTGAAAAAAATATATTTTTACCTTTGATATTTCTTAAATGCTATGCCTATCTATATGCTAAGAAAATAAACAGGTACCTCACAAACCTTTGTCAATAAATCCCACTGTTTTTTAAATTTAGTTTAATCCTCAGAATAAATAAAATTATCATTAAGATCATAGAACCAGTAGTAGAAATTCATTAGGAATGATAACATTCAGATCATCTTATTCAGATTATCAAAATAATCTTGTTACTAAATTGATTTTTCAGTCAAATGAGTAGATTTGACCAGAATTTTAACTTAATACCAGTTCATTTCATCTTTTCCGCCTCCATAAGTCAGCAGTTGTCAGAAGCATAATGTGTTTTTCTTCTGACATAATGCATTTGAATTTATTCGTTTCTCTTTATTGATCTACTTATGAGTCTTAATAATGTAGAATTATCAGAATTTCTTTGTGAAGTAATAAGTGGGGTGCTTTTTGTAGAAAGGCATTCATTTTGGGAGCCAGGTGCACAAACACTAAGAATATCACTTAATTGAGACTTAAAGGTATCAGAGAAAAGATTTCTGAAAGGAAGAAAACTCGCCCTTAAATGTTCAGAGGGAAAAAAGTAAATTTAAATGTGAAAATTTCTGTGAATAATATTGATCTCCTTTTTATTAAATACATTTTGTGTGCAACACAATTGTGCGAGTCAAAATAAAGTTTTCTGTAGCTTATCCTAGAAAGAAAATCTTTCTTTTAGGAATAAAATTATAGCCCTCAATTTCTTCATTCAAAAGCTTTCTGAATGAAATTCAAGATTAGCTTTTTTTGCTGAAGCAGTTAAATGATTTAGCTGTTCACAGTGCAGTTGTCTCCTAATTATACTTTAGATAAAAGAATATTTTAACGGTCTTGCATACTGCAAGCAAATAAAAACAGACAAACTTATCTCAAAGTTCTTGCTGATCATTCAGTTTCATGAGCTTTTTTACAGCAAACTGAAATAGAAGTTATGAATACTATCCTTTCATTTTGAGAAATGTTTAACTTCCCTAGTATAAAGCTCTTATTGCCCATTCAGTAGAAATAATATGCTGCTTTGCACACCTTATAGGCATAAAGCTGTTGAAGAAGCTATTCTTCAGAATACTGTAATCAGCTACAAGACCTGGTTTCTAAAATCCACAGGTGTCTTTCTCAGGCGTGAATCCTGCTTTTTGAAACATGAGCCTAAATTTTTTAAACAATTCAATAGATATATGCACTTGCCCATATTCAGTAGTACTCATTTATTTCTAACTTTGATCTGTGCAGTTCCAGTTCAATAAAATATATAATCACGTAAGTGGTCATCAACTTAGTGAACAAAAAAAAAAAAATCAGAGATGGTGCATAAGCACCTGAAGAGTATGGGCACGAGAGCACTTAACATAATGGAAGGTACTCCTGATTTGAGTTTTTGGGGGCTGAATCAAGCGTCCAGAAGGTAAAAGAAAGATTCATTCACATTGGATGTTTTGTGTTTAGGGCCATCAGAATAATGACTCAACTCAAATGTGAAACATGTTCTGTTGCTCTATACACACTTATAAAAATTTTTACAGCTCACAGTATGATTGCATATGAAATATTAACACCTTAAGAGAGTCTGGAGACAACTGATGGTCATTACAATGCTGGCAACAAAAATTATCTAATGCACTTTCTAGAAATAGTAAGAGGAGATAAACCTGGAGTATGAATATCAAATCGTTAATTGTTCAGAGCCATGTACATGCTCACACAGTCCTGGGAAAACAAGCAAAGGGTAATAGACAGTTACAAAACCATTGTCTTAATAATAAATACATATGTTCACATCTAAAAAGTTATTTTTCAGGAAGTTAACAGCAATATATGCCTACTGCACAGTGATTGAAGATTGCTGTTTATAAGCATTTTGGGGTTTGCTCTCATCTATACACTTGACTTTCATCTTCCAGTAAAAAAGAGCCTAGTTTGTAGTACTTTTAGTCAGTTACTAATTGGGTTTGAGCTGCTGCAGAGTGGAGTCACTCTGATATCTAAATGCATGACTAGTGGGAGTTCCCTGATAATTAGAGGTGATAGCTACCATAAAAATGTTGAAATTACAAGAATAGAAATGGAAGCCTGGGTTTTAAATATTATTCCCAAATGTATATGTTCCAAAAATTTTTTAAATTGTCTCACAATTCAGGAAATTCTTTATAGTACTAACCTGAATCCTCACATGCTCAGCCCAATTCCTGCATGAAATTGCATGCCCACAATTCATAGTAAATGACAGAGTAAATTCATGTTACAGAAAGGCATCCAGCTGCCATCATTCTGAAGCTTAAAGGATTACAAGTTTATGTTTACTGTGGTGTTTTTCTGGGAGACCGTTTTGTGATTACAACACACAGACAAAGATAAATTAAACAGTTGTAAGGTAATGTCACATTTTGCTATCTATCTAATTACTGTTACCAAAGCATAAATAAAAGCAAATATTATTATAAAGAAGACATATTAGAAGAGACAGGAAAGTGGTCGTATGATCAAATGAAATTGCCAAATTCACCTATTTAAAAATTTGGCCCAAAATGATAAATAACAACAACATACATAAAGGTAAACTTTTTTTTCTGCACCCTAGAAAAGGTAGCCTGTTCAGACTGGTACTGGATTATTCTTGCACCAAATCAATTTTACCACCTTTTTTATCTCCCAAGACGCAACTGAGATTAATCTTCAATGAGTCCATAAAGATTTTTTTTTTAAATTGTAAGGCTCTACACTTTCAAACTGACATGTAGAATTTTTAGCTTGTGCTTAGGACTGAAATAAGGAAAAAGTAAAACCAAATAGGGTTACAGTTTGATTCCAAGTAAATGAAAATGATTATTTTTTGTTTTGGCATTGCCGAGAAATAAAAATGATAGATTTTAACGTTGTAATTGTCTTTTAAAATACACTAGGTTTTAAAAAATAGAAGGTCTTATGGATGAAAATATAAATTGACAAAATGAATCCTCTCCAATACCATCTTCGAAATAGCTGGATAAGTAAAACACAATTTTGCTATGGAAATGGGAATTACTGCTGTAGCGACGCTGTCGTTTCAGCAAGAACCTACCAATAAGTTACCATAGAGGCTGATTCACTGCTAAGTATTTTGAAGCTTTTCTAGAATGAAAGGCTGAGACAGCTGTAAAAATTGAGTCTCCACCAGTCTAGCTGATTCAGCAAGGAATTAGCCATGCTCAGGAAGTTCTTTAAAAGATACTCTATTCTGAGGCATCAAACCATGAAAATATGTGAAGCTACTGTAACTGAGCAGTGCAGAACACATGTCCACATATTAAATACTGTGGGTTAAACAGTAGCACAAAATCTCTGCCTCACACTTGAGCCTGTTGGACAGTGTTCCTGTTCCCTTTAATGTTTCTGTCTTCACAGACCAGTGGGAAGAAAGGATAAGGCCATGATTTTGAATCTTCATGTTCAGTCTTTCAGAATGATGTTCACTTCTGGTTTTGGAATACACTAAAAGGGCATTTTCTGGCCCCCCCAACAGTACAAAGAGTGGGATGACCCTTCTCCAGGGTGCTTGTAGAGAAATTGCCGGTCTCGCATTCCTTCTTCTCCTCTTGAAGTGCTTAACCTTCTCTTCGCAGTTTGGCTCCAACATGTAATTATATACAATTATCAGCACTTTGATTGTAGTGTCCTCAATTATATTAAGAACAAAATTCTAACCTTCATCATTCTAGGGAATAAAAGTTGAAAATGTGAATGCTGAACGAAAAACAGATGAAAAGAAATTAAATATTATTAAATTCATTATTGATTACCCAAGTTCTGGAATTATGTAGGTATGTACTCAAGCTTTTTAATACTTAGGAAGGTAATAGCTAATAGACCTTCAATCAAGTCATTGCTGTTAACACTACCGCATTACTGTGCTGCACAATACAGCAACAGAAAGCAACTTTAAAGCCCCTAGGGCACTTTCCTGCGGTCTAGAAATTCTGGGCTCTATTCTCTACTCTATACGATAAATTTAGAAGGTGGAGAGCTCTATTACTCTGATCAGCTCTACTGTAGTCTTCATACTTTCAGAACTGTCAGTATGTTTCAACATCTTCTGTGCAAAAGGCAGTGAACATGTAATCCAATTTTAACGCACATTATTTCATCACCATGTTAGTCTTTATAATTCAATTATCCCCTCAGTGCAGATTCTGTGTAGCTAAGTTCTAGCCTGAGTGTTTGTAGGTAAAACAATTATGCATTCAACAATACAGTGGCACAACCTGCACTCTCATTTTTATGAACTGAGGGCTACTTACACTTTTGCATAATAGGCCCATAAAAGACAGTGTGCTTTATGAAGTCCTCAAGTAGATTTCCACATAGGCATGAAGTTCCCCTGAAGAAACCAAAGTACTTTTTCCTAAATGGACTGTATATAAAGATGCCAAGAACCATTAGTAAGGTAATTACTAGGTGAGGTAATTAGTTAGGTAAACATTGCTGCAATTTGGTTTAAAGGATGGGGACATGTGCAATCATGGTATGGTTATGTGGAAAGCAATTTGCTAGGAAGTGGCATTGATTTGGGGAGTCACTGATAGCATAAGCATGTGTTCTGTTCTGATCACTGTGTCGCAGTTATCTGGGTGGTCTGAGCCAAGTTGGAAGGTATGTCTGAACAGAAAGAGTTTTCTGTGCTTTGCAGCATTTCCATTTCCTGGGAATTACTTTTAAAATGGCCTTTTACATGAATATTCCAATAAGTATGGGAGGGTTTAGAACAGAAGATAAGACCATTTTTTTCTAGTATATCTGATCCTCTTGAATTTGTAAACATTAGCATTTTAAGTTTCATACCTACAATTATTCTCACTGGTTTTAATTGAAACATTTTTAAAGTGGCATTTCAATTTGAATATTTACAGAATGTATTCCGGTGCTATCTAGCACTCCCAAACATAAGCTATACCCTGCTCACATGACAAGACAAAGGTAGACCCAACCTTACTCCCATTTCAGACTGGCCAGATATCAGGCAGCTTCACCTAGAAGTTGCATGGTTTTAGCAGTATTGCTCTGGGCTAAAAAGCTCTGTTTCTTTCACATTTAAGGAAAATGAAAGGATGGAAGTATATGAAGATATTTTTTTTTTAAATTTGTGTTAGATTTTTACTGCCAATTTATGGGGAACTATGAATTCAAAAGTATTCTCAGAAAAAACAGCAAATTTCTCTTTATATTCTTGGTCCTCTTTAATCTGCTGCACCCATGTACTAAATGAAAAAAAAACAACAGTAAAAAAATACTGGTTTCCTTTCTTCCAAAATGTTCCAAATGGAAGAAACAAAAAATGTTTCTTCCAAATGTCCTTTCTTCCAAAATAAATTTCCTTTCTTCCTTTCTTCCACTCACGCCATGTGGGTGAGTGGATAGCTACTTTGAATTTTCTGTGAAGTTTCCTTTAGTAAATGATGTCAAGTCTCCATTAGGCTATGTCACAATGGCAGCTGGAGATGTCCAAGATCTAGCTGTTGCTCAACTGGGCTGTTCTTCAGCATTTTTTTTTCTTATTTTGATGTATAAAATGTGCTAGTGAGGCTGTCTCATTTTACCTTATCTCATTAAATACCATCTGAAATACCTGACCCACATCCCTCAGAATAGTAATTGTTCTTAGGAAGTACAGTAATGCATTTTTAGAGTGGTTTTCTAATCCTTTTTTTTTTTTAATCAAAACTTTTATATCTGCTAGGCTTGCTTCTTAATTCACTATGGCTTTGAGTCATAAACTTGAAGAGTAACTTATTTCTCCTTGGGTGTTTGCTTACATTTCCTCTTTCTAGATCATTGTTGATGATTTTTTTCAGTTTTATTTCCCTACTTTGGAATGGATGTACGCTATTGAAGCTTTATTCTTTTTGATCTCATATTTTATTAAGAAAAAAATCTATAGTAGGCTTAGCTGGAATAAGATTAGGCTGGAAAGTGAATTTTCTTTTTCCTATTTTTCCATCTTCTTCTCTCCATTTTCATCTTCCATAAGAGATGCGAAAGCAGAGCTGTACAAAAAGAACATAGAGCATGAGTACTTCCAGGGAAACTTTTGGATATTCCCTCAGCCTCTTTCCTACATCTGGTTACCCTTCTTCAGTCATACTTGCTTCCGTTAGAGCTTTCTTCTTACCCTCCTACAGCTTTCCTGGGTGTTTTATTTAGAGCAAAATTAAATCAGGAATATGCATAATTTCTGGATTTTTTATACATAATCATATTGCTAACAAAACTTGTTTGAAGACAAGATATAGTAAATAGTCGTCTTCTCAAATCATTCAGCTTGGCTGAAGGTTAAGTGAGTCAGAACCCTTCCAATTCAATATTTAATTCAGTGCAAAGCATTTTAGTATACAATAATGCTTAAATTATCAATATTATATTATCATATTTGGTCATATTATCAGTTCTATATGTACATACAATTTGTCTGCCTAAAAGTTTATCCTTTTTTTATAGCTGTATTAGTTGATCTAATGAAAGACATCATTACCTTTCCCTTGTGACCCTTGTCTCACATATCCTTAGACCTTCAAGATAACAGCAGTGGTTCTATTACTAGTATGTTCTCAGTAGCTCCAATAAAAATTAGAGATTAGAATGAGCTCCATTGACAGATCATATTTGGCATATACGTAATTCAAGCAGTGAACTACAATATATTGAACTTGGATTTGCACATATACGCACAAGTTTGCTAGAGGAACAGTAAGACTTTGTCTCATCATGATGTTCTTATACAGGTGTATGTGGCAGTGTCATTCTGTATGTTTTCCTACAGCTTGTAAATACACGCTATTTAAGCTATGCAAAATAGGAGGAAAATCACATTTTTTTCAGCAGTTTAAATACTAGGCATGCAATAGTCTAAGGTATCAGTGCCTTTGGATTCTTTTCTCTGAGATACCACTTTTAGAGTAAACCTGGGTCTACGAATTCAGGATTATTTTCAATTTACACAATGTGAGGGAAGAATAAGGCCTTTAGTTACAGATTTCCCATCCAGCAGTATATAATTCTCTCATATTCACATGCATATGTACACACATAGATATTGATATGAGCATGTAAAGAGTCCGTTTTACTTTTTCCAGGTTCTGATTATACAGATGTTAATTTGCATATTTGGAAAAGGTAGCTTTCATCCTGGAGAAGCAGGCAGAAAAATGATAAAACACATCTCATTTTATAATTCATAAAGCACTTATTCTACATGTTTTTGTTCTACAGCTAAAATAAGAGGGAAAAAAACCCTTTTCTCATCTGTGTCTGACATCAGTCACAGAACTGTTCACAAAATAAATGTTATTCCTGCATGTTAGCAGGCTGTGAAAGTAAGGCTTGAAATGGCTGCCTGATTACAACCTTAACACCAACACCTCCTTAATCAACACTCCTTAAGTCCCTCCAAATAAGCTCTCTATGATGTTATGATTTATTATATTGACTATGGCTTTTTTCCATTTTGCTTTTTAGGATCTCTTAGAAAGTTGTAATTTAGTTCCTCCCCACCCCCTGCTTCCCCTTAGTGAAGTGGATGCCTTTGATTAGATTTGCTAGGATTTAGTTCAGAGGGAATTTATTTTTATTCAGCTCCAGGAAAAAAAAAAAAGTGTAAGTGAGTCTAAAAGAATAGGCATTAATAGGTTCACTGCCAAAATAAACCAAAACAAAATCCACAGTATTAGATCTTTGATGTAATTTCCTTTAATATTTTGCTTACTACATAAAAGATAGGAACAGAATTTTCTTCTCTCCTAGTCTCTCAATTTACTTTTTGAGGAAAACCTTGAATCAAAAAGATAAGACTTCGTAGATTTTTGAAGCAGAAGAGGCAATTTATTCACTACAGTACCTTTCAGAATGAACAACTATTTCTCAAGAGTTTTTGACCAATTATAAAATGAAACATGTCTTCTTATTTTGAACAATGTATTCTCCCTATGTGGAACAGATTACTTATACTAAAGGACATGTTTCTATTAATACCTAGTAGAGCCTAAGATGAGCTGCAGTACATCAAAATACTATCTTAGAAATAAGAACATAATCAGAAAATATTTCAGACAATTACAGTCTTCTGCAATACATTATTAACTGTAACCTTGATCTCTAACCCTGTCATACAAAAAGTTTACCTGGTGGGCATATTATCATCTATCATTTTACAATGTGATTTTTTTTCCCCTCAGATTCTATTGCATATATTGTTTTGATGCTTTTGAAACAGATACACAGTCAGACAAACCAATTATCTTACTCCTTGCCTGCTAAGGATAAAAAATATGTTATGAATCTTAGCCTATAGGTGACTTACATAGCTATCTAACGGAGAGGAAAAGGTTTTAATATCTTTTTTTATTCCATGCTATTTTTGTGACCGTCAGCATCATAAAAATGTTATTTGTTATTTGCTGAAAAAGCTCTGGTGCTGGATTGTAGTTATAACTGGTACTTTGCTTGAGAAACCAGCCTTACCTCAATCTATTACAATTTGGAGTAAGTGTAACAAATACAGTTGTGGAAACAATTAATTAATGTAACGCATACAATGTGATTTAAATGTGCCATTCTATCAGAACAGTGTTTACTTACAGATGGCATTACGATGTCAAAAAAGTGTTCTTTGAAAAAACTTCCAAAGGACATCTAAACATTTTCACACTTTGCACATTCTCTTAAGTGTTTGATTGCGTGGCTTTAGGGAAAGACAAGGGTGAAAATTTCAACACGATGCATAACCTCTACAGAATGCGGTCATTTCACAAATTACTTGAATTTACTTTTGGTTTAACATTTGCAATGACTGTGTTAAGATACAGTCTCTAAGAAGGTCTTCTTATGAGAGAGGTGTACAAATTAATATATACAGTACCTCCATGTTGTTTTAGATACTAAAAAGAAACTCCATTCCAAATGAATTCTAAGCCTTTAAACTACTTCCAGTAATGTTGGTCAGGTAATTGCAACCCGCTTTAATTATCTGTGAATGACAAATTCATCTCATTCATCTTGTCATCAACATTCAGTACTTCTGCCACAGAAGGGAAAAAAGAAGATGCCAGAAGCATAAAGAGAGGAGATTAAAGTGCAGCAGAAAATATTTTTTCCTTCTCCAGTACTTTTGGAGTTGGCCAGATTAGTAATATCAAGTCTTAGAATGTTTTCAGCATCAGTCCATTTCAACTGTTTTGAGGCAAGTAGCTCAGTTTCATGATTCTTATAAATGTGCCAGTCTGAGCCTAGCTGAATCTAACATTCAACATTTCTGTGCACGGAATGGGCTATAACTCGGGGCTAGGCTGTTGATCAGTGATCAGGTGGGCCTGAAGTTTGGCCACTAGAAATTTGGCCACTTTCATGACATTTTTTATTCTTTGAGTAGTCTAGTCCTTAAGAAAATAATCTTTGCCTTTTAAATTGGCAACAAGTTCTCTCTTGTGGAAAAGATTGTGGGCCAATGATGAACTGGCCAGTTCCCATTGCTTTCAGGATTGCTTTAAATTATTTGCTTTGGTAATTATTCCACTCATTAAGCCAGCCCTGAAGTCTTTTGGCTTCAAAGGCATATTTGAACAGGGCAATGAATTAGAAAGAGATTTACTTCCCTGTGGGTCTCTGAGTTGACCTGGCTAACTACACTGACAACCTTCAAAACTCCTTTTGAACAAAGAGTCTTCTACAGCAACTTCTCTTAACAAAACTGCATTTTCTTGCTTGAGAATAGTTCAAATCCATAAGGAGAAAAACAAAACAAAACAAAACAAAACAAAACAAAACCGCTCTTACTTTTATAAAAATTTCTTCTTGGCAAAAAGTGATGCAAGAACTAGATCAAATAGGCAATTGTTTCTTCTCACAACAGTCTGCAGTTAGGCAGTTCCTGCAAACAGAAAAAGAAATCTCACCTGGTTCAACTCTCTTGTTTTAGCCATTTATCAAAGAGTAGTTACACCCCTACCTGCAGATATTTTTCCTACATAAACATGTGTATTCATTATCTTATTTGCAGTTACTAACACTTCTTCTAACATCCATATGAAATACGTATACTGTCTATTTTCATGTATATAGTTAAATATAGGTGCATTAGAGAGCACTTTTGATACTGTACAATTTGGAAAATCAATGAGAAGAACAGGAAAATAACATAATCAGGAGTACTTCTTTAGCATTTAGACTTAGCCAAAGGTATATCTTTATTTTCATTCAAGGCTTAAAAAGCATGCAAACTTTGGGGATAAGGGAGTAGGAGTATCCAGAATGAGAGAAATATAGATACTTCAGGTTTGATTCCATATGTATAAAGTTGCCCTTACGTTGTTCTAATATTTGGATCTTTCAAGAATTTTATAACATTTTCAATGACACTTAACGTATGGATGCCTAACACAGGCTAATCCTTCTTCAACTCCTTTTACACAGTATTTAAATATGCTGCATTTGACGCTTTTTGCTCAACCTTCCCTGGAATTTGCCCACCTTTAGGGACATATCTGCTAAGGGAAAGGTTTAATGAATTGCAAATCAGACACATTTATAATGCAGAAAGAAAGGCACTTCAAGTTTTCCTGAGTAAATTACATGGAAATGGGTCAATTACATAATAAGACAACAATATTAACAAAAAGGAAGAACTTTCTCTATCAGGTTGTGATACAAAGTGTCAAAGTGACAAAAGCTAGAAAATTCAAAGATGCAGCACAGGCAAGATACAGCCAAGATACAGACGTCAGAGTCTTATGATTAAATTCCAATTATGTGTCGTCTTTTGCAAAATGACTCTCAGAATTCTCAGTCATCTACTTCTGTGAACTGCCTGTTATTACAGTAACATCAAACCATTGTAAGGTGGGCTGGTTCTCCTTTATGACAATTCCATTTTTAACCTGTTAACAGGCTGTTCTACGGTGCAGTTGAATTTCTTTGCCAAACGTGTAGACTGCAGTCTAAGATCTAAGCTTTGTTTACAACTAAAATAAAAATCGAAATAAACATGTTCAATTAAAATGTTGTGCAAGTAAAAATGAAATAAAATGATCTCTTGGGTGGGATCATCCTCAGAATACTTGTTACCATGTAAAAAAAAAAAGGGAGAAGCCTATTAAGAGTCTAATGCCATAAAGGGCTCCTTCAAAACCTTTACTTTTCTGAAAAGGAAACATTAGACGGGAGATTGCTTTTCCAGAGAGAAGGTTGAAGATTATTAAAAGGATGCTATATTAAAAGGTTACATGGAGATCATCCTTTCTGCTTAAACAAACTAACAACCCTTCCTTCCTTATGCTGAAGAAAGGGAATTCCTCTGCTTCCTCCACTCCTCCAATCTGACAGCAGATTCAGTAATAGGAAGAGCCAGAGAAAACACTAGGAAGTCTTTGGGGTACTGGTTGAGTGGTGAGAGCTGACAATAGAAGTGTGTGCACTGACTTCTGTATAAGAAACTGTTTCTTCATGCAGTACCTCACTGTCCTAGCTTCAAGAGGAGCAGTTCTATTTCAAGAAATAGATAATACACATAAACGTCTTCTTCACTCAAGTACATTAACTGCTTCTAATATGATAGACTTGTAGATCAGAATCTAGGAAAGAAAAAGTTTATGAACAATTTGGCAGGAATAGAATGAACTTGGGAAAAGGGAGAAAGAAAGACGGAAAAGTAACTGCAAGAGAACAAAGGAAAAGCAGCATATATGCCTAGAAAAGAAAATAAACCAATAAAAAACTAAACCAGAAAAGATACTGATGTACAAGCACAAGAAAACTATGAAATTGCTCCTCAAAGATAGGGAGCAACTGAAAGTAACGTGCCTGGGAAGCATCAGTCTTCCATGCAGATGACCAATCTACTCATTTAAAGGAGTTCGTTAAAGAAGGAAAGTGAGTCATAGGCAATAGTGGATCCTGAGAATAACTTTTTTGGTGGGAGGTTCTGTTTCTTTTTTCCTCTTTGAAATCATAAAGAAAGATAAAGTAAAAAAAAAAAAGGCTAGAAAACCAAAATGGGTTACCTGAGGATTTATAAATGAATGTAAAATTAATGAACTTGCCTTAAAACAGCAAATACAGTACGCCATCGTATTTCCTTTGCCTTTGACTTATCATATTTATGAATTGGGTAATATGTGCACTGACCTGTTAATCATTGTAACTATGTAGATGGGGAAAGATAGTAGCTGATTTAGAAATTTTTATATTAATATTATATATTAATTGGGAGCAAAACATAAAGTTTAGACTATCTTTCACCAGTATGACAAACCAATGATTTCTATGTGCTCACCATTATCAATAGGATTTTGAAGCCATATAGTACCTAATGCTATGTCAAACAAGTTAAAGACCTAAATATACTTTTTGAGAAGAATGTGATATCTTACTCATCATTCATTCACCTAGTAAAACAGATTGCAGTGCTGAAGACTGTATATGTGACCTATTACTGCATATATAATGGCTATCATTTCTGTTCTGTACAGATGATGAATCAACCTTTAAATCAATTTTTTGCAAAGCTGAGTGGAAAGCAGGCATAAGATAAAAATCTGTCCTTCATTAATTTCAGATGATACACATACATGCACAAATGATGTTGGGTGGATTGGCAAGAAAGCCTTTAGTGTTTACAGTACCGTGCCTGGAACACCACTTCTAAATTACTACAAGTATTTCAAGCGGTCCCCAGAAGTTATCTGCATATGACTTCTTTTCAGGATGCAAACTGACAGTGTGCCAGAAGCTAAGTCAGCACCTTCTGATGAGTATGCCAGAACTGGCACGTCACCGTGTTTTCAACAGCATATTGCTGCTCTCCTGGCAGTGGTACCCTGTGTCTTTGCCTTCTTAACACCACACATCAGCCCTAGAGAGCCACTCACAGGCTGTGGCACTGCTGAAGAAAAAGAGCCTGGGTAGAGGTTAAAGCCCATCTCTGAAAACACACCCAACACATGCCTCCAATGTGAGTATTTTTTGGTACCCGACATGACGTTGTTCCCCATCATCGGACTAGATGAAAGATGATCTACTTTTTCTAAATCCGTGACATTTTTACAGTCTTTTAGGGGTTTACTCAGATGATGCATTGGTGAAGTATTTTACAGATTTTCATAGTTTGTAGATATACAGCAAAATGAAGACTGTGCAGTACCAGTTAGAGAAAATTAGGAAACAGACACAAAACTAGTTGCCACAAGATATATTAAGGTGTGAGTTTACTTAGTGAATGTGCTACTTAATTTTAAGTTGTAGCTCTATGCATACTTTTAGTTTTAGACTAAGGTCCTTGGTTTTATCATTTGTATATTAATTTCAGCCATTACAATTCTCCTTTTTGACAAGGCTTGAATAGATTTGATGATTGATTTTCAAAAATTTGGAAATGTACCAGCTGAAAAAATTTGATGGTGCAGAATGAGTTTACCAATAATGCTGTAAATGCTCTGGACACTAAAAGAAGATTGTAAATTCAGCACCTTTCACAGAAAACAGATTTATTCAATGGTAAATACATTAGTCAAAGTTTAAAATAGTCAAACTTATTTAAAAAAACACAATACCTGAAACCTTGTGCACTCAGATTTAGCCTGAAGTAAATTTTTATAGCTAAGTAATAAACAACCCAAAATAGGTTATATAATAAAAGTGCTGACACCATCTTAACTACATCCTAGAGTTGCAAACAGAAATGCTATAATGAGTCAGACTCATTGTGTCTTTCACAGACATGGTTTCATTTTTAGAAGTACTATACCGCTGATGGCCCACATTTGCATTACATAAACTTTCATGATGAAATATCTTACCATTTAATCTGAAAAGTATGGAACAGGGATCATTTTTTGTTTAATTAGTTCTAAGTTTGCCTAAAGGCTTTAGGAACTAGAAATTTTGCAAGCTTGTTTTTACAAATTAGTTGTGAAGTAGAATCTGTCTTTTCTGTTTCTCCATCAAGGTAATGTGCTTTGCTCACATTTATCTTTTTTTTTCCCTAATGAGCTGTTTCTGATAGTCAGCTGCTTTTTCTGCTCTATAGTTCACTGAGGGCACTATGTTATCTGCATTATTCATTACTGGAACCGTGTCATACCTTGGTTAGAAACTAAACACAAAACAGTTTCTAGGCATAACTTTATGTCTTCCATAAAAATCATGAATTATGTAATGCACAAATCTATCCACAATAACATCACTTCTTTCTCTGGCAAGTGAGTCGGCTATTTTTATTAAATATTGCTCATCTGCCATATGGACTCCAGTATTCAAGTTAATTATGAAACTGAAATATGGCAATACCTTCTGAATCTGTAAAATCATTTTCCAATTAAAACTATTTTAGAACACCACATATACAAAATAACTTTATATGATTTTGCACATCAAGAACAAGAGATTTTTTAAATCACCAAAACATTACACAAATACCCGCATTTGTAGTCGCTCACAATGCTCTACATAGAATTAAACATGCCTCAGTGAACAAATTCTGTCATTGTTTGAGAAAGCCACAGTAGCTGCAGCATCTGCAAAACAAATGTCAATAAAGAAACAACTACAAACCTCTTTATTCCTGATTGCTAGTTCTACTATTCTTGGATTATTCTTAGTGTTACATACGTATGCTGTATGCGGTTGAAACGGGTAGTATGTGGAAAAATTTTCTGAACTTTTCTTTTAGACTTGTTCTAATTACTTGCTGAAATTAAGGAAGATTTTTTTTTTTCATATGAACAGGATGATTTGCCTCCAGGAGGAAAATATTCATATGGTTAGACAGGTATTTAGTATAATGAATTAGAGAAAACCTTCATGATGGCATCTAGCACACTTTATGCTGAAGCATAAAAGTATGATACGTAGCACATTGAAAATCGTCTTAAGCAATAGTTGGTAAATAGCTACATAGTGCTTGCTGTTTTGACATTCTTTTGCTGAATACTGTATACGATTCTATGTATTTTAATAGTGCTCCTTAATAATAAAAAACTAGGGTTGCCTTCAGAAATTTCCTCCAAAGGGCACTGTTCCTATCATGTGTAAAATGTACTCCACAGTTATCAACTGCATTTCATGTATGTTGCTAATTCAAAGTGACCGAAGAAGTCTTATCAACACAAGATTTTGCAACATACCAGTCACAAAAAATAATGTGCTAATTCAGCACGAAGCTGTCCTAGTGTTTTGCTGTGCCCATACAAAATCCTGCATAGGGATTGAGTCCTCACTTTTCCAAAAAAACCCCTAGATTGTGAGGGAATACACAGTGACAATCAAAATCATATTCTCACAAAGTTTGGAAGTTCATTAGAAACTGAGCTGAACTTTTTCCCAAGTTGTGCTCACTTGACTGCTTATTCATAACAAAACAATGAAGGTATAAAATGTGATGAGTGAGAGGATCACAAGGAAAGGGATGGTAGTTCTGGTATCTTCCAGTGTCACAAGTGCTTAGTCACTGTGTGCTCTCTCCATGCTGGGAAAGTTACTGACTGGATGTATCTGTAAACTGGATAATTTTATTTTCCTAAACTAATTGATAACTTCCTTTTCCTGTCTTGGGAAGCCAATGAATAATATAATTGGAAAGTATTTTCTAAGAGACACTCTTGTGAGTGAAGAAAGGCAGAAGGCTCTGATGAAATGAGAAATGTTTGAAATGAAGAAGTACTGCTGATATAATGCATGTGGTCATTTATAAGTCTTGGTTCTATCTGTCACTTTGATTAAGAGATACAGCATAAATACATTTAAATGTGTCTGTAAGACTGCAACCATCATCAAATACTTCTAGTAAGATCCTTAGCACTGTTATTAAAACATTTGATCAATGAAATAGAAAAAATACACAAAAAACTTCTACAAATGATCCAAAGGCTGAGAGAAATTTTAAATAATGAAAAAGACAGGTCACTGATACTGCATGATCCTGTTTGCTTTGGAAACTGAGTATAAATAGATAATATACCTTCTAATAATGCCACATATTAACAAAGAAGCATATTTTACAGAAAGAGTAACTATCCAAGAAGTACTAACAATAAAAAGGGATTGGCATTATGAGAGATAAGCAGATGTACTTGATTTCACATAGCAAAAGGCAAATGCAGTACATGGGTAAAGGAGATCCTTGGGTCAGCATAGGCAGTTATTTCGCACTAGCCTTACCCCTTCAGAAACACTTTTTTTATTGTCAGCATCAGTTAAAGAAGGATGATATAGTTTGCAAGTAGTGCAGAGAAAACACATGTAAATGGTGTTTTACTGTGGTAAACAGATGAGGTAGATACTGTTTAACATCTTTATTAAAGATGAGACAAAATGCACCCTCAGCAAGTACACAGACGTATCAAACTGTGAAGAGCTGACAATACACTGGAGGGCAGGGCTGCTATCAAGAGGGACCTCAACAGACTGAAGAAATGGGCTGACACAAGCCTCATAAAAGTAAATGCAAAGTCCTGCACCAGGAATAGAATAAGCCATGCAACAGTACAGGCTGGATGCCACATGGATAGAAAGCAGCTTTGGAGGAAAGGACTTGGAAGATCCTGGTAGACAACAAGATGTACATGAATCTGTAGTGTGTCCTTGCAGCAAAGAAATCTAAGCACATACTGCGACCTATTAACAAAAGCATTGCCAGCAGGTAAAGGGAAGTGAACATCCCCCCCTTCTCAGCACATGTAAGACTGCATATCATGTCCAATTTTGAGCTCCAGCAGAGTGCCACAAAGATGGTTAAGGTACTGGAGCACATATTATGTGGAGGAGAGGTTGAGAGGCTGTAGGCCAACTGAGATGGTTAAGAGAGGATCTTACTGCTGTCTTCAGCTACATAGCAGAAGGCCATAGAGAAGATGAAGCGAGATTCTTCTCAGAAATGCAAAATGATAGGATGAGAAAGATGGACACAAATTACAACATGGGAAATTTTGAGAAGATATTAGGAAAAAAAAAATTCAAAAGGAGGCTTTCAAAACCTGAAACAGGGGTTCAGAGTGGTTGTGGAATCCTCATCCCTGCAGATCTTCAAAACTCAGCTGGGGCAACCTGGTATAGATTGCCTCTACTTCGAGCTGGGAGATCAGGCCAAATGACTCCCATAGTCATTTCCAACTTAGATTATGCTATGAAATTATTCCAGGACTGGGAACAGACATTACAGTTTCTCAAAGAACTGACTCTAGTAGGCCTTGTATCTCAGAATTACCACAATGAATAAATACTTACACAAGAAACCAAATATTGACAATTAAAGACACTTGATCTGAGGAAAGATCCAGCTGCTAGATCTGAGGAAAGATCCAGATTCTGGAAGCTGTAGCTCGATATTCAGTCTCGATACAACATGCACATTTTTAACACCACAGATAATTAACTACTAGAACAAAAGTTGTGGTGGAGAACCCTATTAATGGCAATCTTTAAATAAAGATTAGATTTTTTCCTAAAGTTATCCTGTTGTTCAAATGGGAATTAATTCAGGGAAATCCTATGGTTTCCTTTAAACAAGAGGTCAGATTAGGTGATCGCAGGGGTTCCTTGTGGCTTTACAGAAAATGAATCTGTGATCCCTGAGTCCTTCTTTAACATCATAGTGTATATGATATACATGTTCCAATTGAGCTCTCACTTTTTCAAAGTGCTCCCCTATGGATTGTCTCAGGACAAAGATAAAGGCAAAGAAAGCTTTTGAGCATGTCTGAATTGGAGCTGTGTCCTCTATCTTTTAATATAAAGGAAAATAATTTATCAAATGGGGAGATCTGAGGTCAGAGACTTTCTAGAAGCTAACAGTACAGATATTCTCCCTAACTCTGAGCCACTGGCATAGTCAGCTATAATTACCAGCAAGGTTATTAAGCATCCACAATGACAAGCCTGTATTTCTACCAACAAATACTTAAGCTTTAGGGGTATCCTAAATGAGCTTTTTTTTTCCCTTGAGACCTTGAGAAGTAGAAAATACTTTGGCTGATGAATGAAACATCCAGCCCAGAAAAATGTAACAGAAGCACTGAACATATTTCTGTTAGAGAACAGAGAGTGACAGACCTATTATGAAAATCTAAGTATAATTCAGGACCAAATTCTGTTGAGCATTTGAGCATCTGATATTTGGACTGAAGGCCCAGAATATTTTGAATGCTTAGCAGGCATTCTCCAGCTCTTGAAATAAGTTTATGAATTTTCTCAGAAAATACAGAATTCAATATATAGATTGTTATGCTAGAATTCTTATTGAAGTACTAACTGTCTTTTTACTGACCATTATCTGTCTGTTATACGGAGTGTGAATTCATCACATACACACCTTCCACCTTTCACAGTCTGACATGCTTTTGTACAGATATTGCCCATACATAGTAATGTATTTTAAGCACTAAGCCATTAACCTGTTACGGTAGAATATTATCCAGCACTCCATACTAACATGAGTAGTGCTATTGTAATAACTTACCTCCGTATGTTTGACTTATACAGAAAAGTTATTTAATAGACTGGATTTCTTATTAGGATATTTCTTTCTAGCAGATTGCATGTGCAGTGATAAAGTCCATGTAACCTGAATTATTTGACAAGGGACTGACCTGGAAATAGTTGCTGAGGGCCTCTTTCATCTCTTGTAAAACTCAAAAGAGACAGAAATGAAAAAGGGATAAGATTCAACTAAGAAAAGGATGGTTGATAACGATAACATGCATCCCTGATTACAAGCAAATGGTTAAAAACCTCATTTGACTGCTTCTTATTGTCTAAATCCAATAAAAACAGTATTAATAGTTTTGATTAGGATTTTTTTTTCTTCAGGAAAAGAGAAATTGTGTACAACTGATGTAATGTGCTGGAAAATAAATAATACTGCAGGTCCTCCAAGCTGAAACTCCCATTGTTAATCTTGGGCCTTCCAAAGGGGCCTGCATTATCAGGTCTTTATATGTTGAGCTAACAGAAGCATAATACTAGAGCAAAGCAACAGTGGAAGAATATAGAGTCCCCTGTGGCTGCAACTGAAGCTCTAAAAGCCTGTTTTTCATTTTTAAACTGTTCCTCTGGGCATAGGTAATGTTCAAAGAAGCATTTTAAAGAGAAAATGAAACTTTAAAAGCTTCAAAATGCAGTTGTAGGAAATCCAAGATGTCGTCTGTGACATCTCCTGTCTTATTGATAGTCTTATGGGAAACAGCAACATTCAGAGCTTCTCTTGCTACATCACAACACTTTAGAAAAGGTTGGCCATGTCTTTCTAGAGGATCACTGCAACTTTGCAAAATCAAAGTCCTTACTATGAAAAAAAAAAAAAAGGCTGCTTTGTTTGAGAGAAATTTACTCCAGCTGAAAGACTAGAACTTTTAAAGAAAAAGAAAAAAAAATTAAAAATTCCAGTAATACTGAGCATATAAAGCAAGTGAAAACAGGAAGAACTATGTGTTCCAACTTGTAATGTGATATTCTTACAATGGCAGTGACTATACGCAATGCATATACCCAGAGTTGGGTGAAGAGCTAGTGACAGCAACTATACAATGGCAGAGAGGTGCCTGGATAAACATGGACTGGAAGTGGACAGGGATGCACACAAAAGCGTTCAGATCTTGCACATGTGTCTGGTTTCTGCACAGACCTGGCCAAATAATTCCAGATTTTGAATTTTCATTGACAATTTTTATCTTAAAGTTTATTTGTGAATAAATAAAGGAAAAGGAAGCTTGCAAATTTTGGAAGAAGTTTCTTGGTATTTCTGAGTAATTCTTGAAATGCTTGAAAACCTGAGAAATTAGCAACTTTCACCATTTCTCAACTGACCAGCTTCTGAGATCATCCAGATTCTGCTGGGAACTTTCACAGTACAACAGCATTCTCTTGTTCCTTTAGCACAGTTCATTAGTCTTCAAAATCAACTTAAAGCAACAATGTCAGTTTTCTTTTTTTTTCATCTTTATAAAGACTTACTTACTTAAAGAAGTAAGAAATGACCAGTCAAACACAAAATTCACTCACAGAGCAAATGAGAGAACTATGTATTAACAGCATGATCATAGATGCCTCATTTCTTTGGGAAAAGATGGCAATTGTGGTAGAACCTGATTTCTGTCACTAAAACAAAACTGGAAAAAGGCAACTTTGAGGTAAAGTCTGTTTCAAAACCCTTTAAAATTCTTTATGAAGTGATCTTTGAAGTCTGTTTCTTCCCAAATAAATCCTAATCTGTACACTAATACCTGTACAGCTGTAGGTATGTAAAGGAAAGAAGTTAGTCGTATATGTTTGACATAGAAAGTTACCAGTAAAACTGTAAGACTAGACACAAAGAAATAAATGTTGGGAGTCAAAAGAGTTTTCTGCAAGGACACACCATTATAGGATAAGAATTTCAGACTGAGATAGAGGGGAAAAATCCTCTGAAATACGTTTATCAGTGAATGACCCTGATCAGCTGTGTTCCATCTGAGGAAGATCATTACTGTAGACGTCAGGGTAGTGCAGGAGACAGGTTAAAAATGGGTTTCAGATTATTGACACTTACTTTTTTATTAAAGTTTATTTACAGCTGGGGATAAGAGAACATAGGCCCAGAATTATGGAACTTTTTAAAACTCCAGAGATTATATCTTTGAAAACCTTTGCAAAATTCATAAAGTTTGTATTTCTTGCATTAATCCTATCTGAATGGATGTCTTTCAAATGCGATGCTCTAATTCTTTCAAGTTTTTATATTTTAATGTATTTTCATTTATGATATTTTCTGTTGAATTTCCATCAAAGCCTGAGCCTTTCTTGAGCAAAACATGTGCTTAAAAGCTTTGCTAAATAGGGAGAGGATTAAATAAGTGTAATGATTTAAGTTCTCCATCTAGTCAGGATTTAAAGGCCATGTCTAGCATATAGCTGCCTGCCTAAAGGACAGACTCTATTGGAATTACACTTTTAAACTTAGAGCCACCTGCAACTATTTTCTGGTCCTTTCTAAATCTGAGATTTTCACAGAACAGACACTGATGACTGATGCCTGAAGATGTGCATACAATTAAAATGCACTCTTGTATTCCTGAAGGGATGTATTCTTCTCTAATCAATTGGAAAAGGTAAAAGAAATCTGTAAAGCTCCAACTCCTTAAAAATGAAGCTTGTTTTAGGAGAGAAAGTGGAGTCTATTTACACATAGACTGAGTTCTAAGAAATGGAAAAGAACGTTGGTGATGATTGGCTACTTGCAATAGCAAATTAAAAAGGAAACTTCTAAATACTGATTTCTAGTGGATTTTCTCTGCCAGCTGCAGCTGAGAGTTATGTCCCAAACTTTTTTTTTCATTAATAAAAATTCAATAGAAGAAAAGTCCAGGTGCAGACACATTTCTGTTCTGAAGAACTGCTGTAAGAATATATATCTTTTTTTGATAGTTTCTGAAGGCTATTTAGAGCTAATGATGAAAAAAAAAGATCATTCAAAATCAGATGTAGTAATTCAATACTGCTAATTATCGTAATTCATTTACATCACTGCCCTCATCCTGAGCTGTTCTGTTGAGCCTCCTTTTAAAATAGATAATGCTATTTTATAACTTGCATACACTTTTGTCTAAAGATATGAAAGTATGAAGTAAGCAAGCAAGTTGTGGTCCACTGGGGCTTGGAATGCTGAAGGGAACAACTTTTTGAAACAATCTTCAATCAGTTACAAATGTGGAAAGAAGCTATCGAGTCTGTCAAAAAATGCTAGAATATGGACAGGCAAGAAGATGCAGAGTGTGTCTGGATATGCCATATTTCAGTTATGAGTTTTCAGAGCCCTGTTAATATCTAGGGTTCCTAGACAAGACAGATAACGTCTTTACATTTCTATGTAATTTTCATGATCAGTGTAGATTCTCCATTCAAAGCACACATGTAACTGCAAGCACTGAGAGTGACATTGGCAAATACTGAAAGAATAACTAACTAACTCCATAACTATTAAGACAACTCATTACTGAGTTCTAGCTTCTCTGCTCCTTCTTTTGGAAGGCAGTTCCAGAAACACATTATTCTAATAGTTTAGAACTGTCTCATTTCCAGCTAAATACATTTACAGTCATCACCATTTTTTCCTAGTGACAGCATTGTCCTTTAGCTTACAATATCACTGCTCAATATTTACTCCTGCAATGTGTTTTTTAGACAGCAATCATATGTGCTCACAGACTTAAGTTGTTTTGCTCAGCTAAACAATTCAGCTAAATATCTTCTTGCAAAACAAGCTCCCCAGTCCCTTGATCATCCTAGCAGCCTTGCTCTGTATTTTTTCACATTTAAGGTGACTTTTCTTGGACCTTGGTACCGCTACAGAGCCCAGTTTTCAGATTATGTCTCCCCAGGTTCTAATGCTACAGCAACAATGTCTCAATAGCTGTGGAAACTCTGAGATCCACCAGTTAGAGTTTCCTGAAGCTTGTTGATGTAAGACCATCAGCAGAGATATTACAGAGGGTAGAAAACGAGAAAGTAGAGAAAAAAATTCTAATATATTTATAATGTTAGAGAGATGTTTTATCACTAGCTTTACATACAAGAAGCCTCAACAGAGATAATTCAGCATCATTGCTTAAATCATAACTGAGTGGGGCTTATGATTTTACTTTTAGAATATGAAGAAACAAAGTCCGAAACATTTTGTTTCAAAGTATGTGGCAGGACCTATATGCAGTTTTTCATTCTCATCCCAACCTAATTATTGTTGATCTTGAGACTGTAGTCTAACAAATATAATTTTGAAAATTCAAAAATTCAGATTTAATTTCAGATCAACTTTGTAGTCTTCTATTATAGTGAGAAATGTTCAACCTGTTAATTTAAAAGGAGAATCCATGTGGGAAGAAAAAAAAAGGGACAAAGTATTCTGACCCTCATTTTGGTGGATTTGCTTTCTCAGGAAGAAATTATTTTTGTTCTGTTATGGACAGAAAGATACAGTAGTAGTGTAGATCAGGCCCATATGCAGTGATCCAGTATCTGATAAAACATATCTACCTGCAGCAGATAAGTATTTTTAAAGAAATATAGTGTACAACACATGGCATGATAGGTAAACTTAGAAATTACCTTTTGTTACTGAATTCATGTTTAAATCAATGATTAAAGAAGGGCATATTGCAGCTCTTGGATCACAGCAATATTAATAATTCCTTTTTCTTAAGAAATACAATATTCTGTTCACAAATGCTGGAATACACTGGCACATTATCTAATGATCTGTCTTTTAAGACAAGCCTCTGTCGATGCAGTACATTAAATGATGCAGCTGAGACCAGGACATTTTTTGCACAGAGCTGAAGGGAATACTCTTGATCCATTTCAAGCATTACTTGACACATTTCAGAATCATAGAAGAAGCAGTCGAGTTCTGAACTTTCTCAGCTCATGCCTTGTCTCAAATGAGAAGAGGGAACTATATTTTTTTTTCTTGCATATTTTTTGTAACCCACCAACTGTTTAGCTTATCTGGTAGGGCACACAAATCAATATTTTTCATGATGATAACATATTCACCGTGTTCTGTGGATATTATCTATTTGCTCTTTTTTAAAAAAAACCCTCCAATTTCAGCAATTTTTTGCCCTAAGCAGACTTCTTTTATTAATTTCATTGATTTTCATGTGTTTTTTTTTAAAGCTCTTCAATTGCAGAATCTCTTTTGGAGAGCGCTGTTTGTTTATTTACTTAGTAAACTCGGTGATGAGCACAGATACTGTGGCAATAGGAGCCAGGAACACTTTGCTAGTGTACTGTCTCAGCAGTGCACAGAAACTACATTTGAGCTGCTGAGGGGCAGATCTTCAGCTTGCATAAATTGTCATAGCTCCACTGATATCAATGTTACAATGATAAGTTATAACATCTGAGGCTTTGCCCCTTAAGCCTGAGATGAATTCAGTGATGCCATCGTCTGAAATTACTATTATTATTGTATTTAAAAATTGTTTTTCTCAATTGTCCTACGGCCTGAAATTTATTGATCATTTTCTATCTACATCATGTCATGCATCTAGCATTATTTCCTACACTGTAGCTCTTCCTTGTCTTCTTACTGCTCCCAGTGTTTCAGCCTACGTAGAAGTATACACGGAACCAAGACCATTACATACCTATATTCCACATTGTTTTGCATCATTTTTGACTCTTTTTACTTATTTTTTAGTTTTATTTGGCTTCTAATCACAAGGTTAGGTGTATTGTGGATCCTTAAGTCGCACATTACTAAATAACAGGTGCAGGTCAGGATGAGGGAAGAACAAAGGAGTTCTTTCGGATCTGACAAAGCCATTAAGGGATCTTTTGTGAGGGGTCCTTCTGTTGCTGAGTGTATTTCTCTTCCACAGCTATCATTCAGTCTTGTGAATCATGCAGATGTCCATGACCAGAAAATACAGGACTCTGACATCTAACAGATTTCACTAAACAGCCTGGAGGACTTCTTTGTTATTCAAACCACGAGGTGAAAGACTAGCAGCAAACCACCTGCCCACCAGTCACAGACACCTTCAAGTGACAATGGGCTGGAGGCAAAGGCTGCAGATACTGAATGGCCCGTGTGAATTCAGGAGAGTGCTTTCACGAGTTAATCAATAACTGCTCAAACTGAGCCCTCTAAAACTACACGCCATTTCAAGGATTTCTGAAAGATATTCAATTTTGGACACTTAAAATAGATTTCAGATATTAAAAGCAGATTTGCAGCTCACCAGAATGGATTGCATTGAACCAAACAAGTTGAAATTAAAAATGCAAACAGCTTTCTCAGTATTTTCTCACTAAAATTTCAAAAATAGTAACATAATTGAATAGATTCTTTTGGAAGAATAATGGTAACAGAAAAGCTAATTATTTTTAATTAATAGTGTTCTTAATTGTTGTTTTACCTACATTTGAAGGGTAGCAAATTATTCTCATATCAATGAATACAGACTGAATTAAGTGTTTAGAGTAGAATTCAATCAATAATAATAAATTACTCAAAGACTTAGAAATGTTTTAAAAGTGATCAATTGGCTTTTTTTCATATTCTTGTAAGCACCAAATCACTACACATGAAAAGACATTTCTAGAATACTAGAATTAAGTGTCTGATCCTGAAAATAAGTAGGCATGCAAATAAGGAACCATACTTGTGTGAACTGAGGTTAGTAGAATTAGTCACAAGTATGGTTATTCTGGTACATGTCTGGAGAAGAAACTGGGTGGCGGCTGAAGTAGACATCACTATTGCATGATTCAAGGAAAAAATCTCTCTCTTTGTCTAACTATGTGATCAGATTTCCCATTAAAAAAAATCAGTGGTGTGGATTCAAGTGTTGTTTTAGTGCAACGTGTTTATCTGCACTGTGCTCACTGATACTGAACAGACATAGCTGTAACCCAAAAAACAGTGTCTGCTATGATAGTACAATCCTTCATTAAGAATTGACGATAGATTGATTAAAGCAAACTTAAATCAGATGCTGTGGCTACTCCTGAAATTATTGGATTATAAGAGTATCTTCAAAGACTGTATATTTCTCACAAAGATAAAGAATTTATAATACCATCTATAACAATGACATCTGCACTGAAATATATATAGCGATTGTAATAATAGCTTCAGATTAATGCAATATGTGGAGGTTAGCTACCAACAAAGATAATGGAGGCTGGCATATATCAGGTCAGCAGTTCTTTCACTTTTATCAGGCAAAAATGCCCACTTGCCTTGATCATTACCTTATAATTATATTTTAAATTTAGAGAATGTTGCCATGGTTAATTGTAGTATTTAATCATCAAACCCCTATGTTTTAATATTTAAAAAGCCAAAAATAAAATATGTACCAGCAAAACTAGTTTAAAAATCAAAAACAAGGACAAGGTTTTGCTTTCATTAACTGAAATCAACTAAGCTCTTTTATCCCTTTCTTCCCACTGCAATAAAAGACGACCAGAGCCCCCTTTGAAACCAGCACAGTGTGATCTGAAGAATGAAAAAATGTTGATTGACTGGCACTGCATGCAATAATTTGAAATGAGCATAATCTTTTCAGGTAAAAATGGAACAGTGCGCTATTGATATATGTATGAACGTGGTCCCTCCCCACTGCCTAGGGCAGGCAGCAGAGTGGAGATGGTCTGTAACGATGGCCTGGCAAATATGACAGAATCATTTTTTTCACACAGTTTATAGCTAATCTGTAATGTCAGACTCACACCGCTACATTTTCTGCAGCTCTACTAGACCTGCTGCTGCTTCTGCAGCTATGGGGCTTGTCCCCAACACTTTGCTCCCGGAGTCCTGGGGGATGCAGTTCTCACGGGGTGCACAGCACCATCCCGGGGCGTCCTGGGCTCCAGCCCCAGCCGCCAGCCGGTTCTCTGACGGTGCCTACGGCAGAGCGTGTCATCGTAGGCATCCCTGAGAGATGCTGCTGCAGCTGCTGTATTTTGGTAGCAGTACAAATTTTAGATTTAACAGTCCTGGCCACTTTCATGTTTCCTCCCAAATTAATATTACAGAAAAATAATCTGAAGGCCAGGGCCAGACACAGGCAAGGTCCCCCACATGGATTGCACGGCTGTGCCTGTGGCTCCAGCAGCTGCAGCAGCTAATGTCCCAGCTTTTATGCAGATCTTAAAACCTGGAGAGAGGGCTGCAGATTTAGCTTTTTCTATCTGTATTTCAATAGCTCTGTATTTTTAGGTCTCGCTTTTGCTAGCTTGAAAAAAGAGAGAAGACTTCAGGAGTCTTTCATTTTGGAAAGGTGATGATGGTTATTTTTTCTGTGTGAAATCCCTTTGCTATAGGTCATTTCCTCAAAATCCCAGACATAAAATTCATCTTTACCCATAGGGTCAAACAAAAAAAGAGCTGAGGAACAGGAGTGGCTGTTCTATTTACCCATTCAGTAACAGAAATTATTGCATGTGACATAATCCTTTAGGTCTATGGAATATCAGACTTTTCTTTCACAGAGGTTCACTATTGTGCTGTAGAAACAACACAGTTTTCTTTGCTGTAAAAAATGTTGCTTGGCTTGAACCAAAATATATACTATTTTTAATTTTCAGTGAAGCAAGTTTAAAAACTGCTTGAATAAAGTGAGTCTTTTAACACAATATTTCATTTGAAAATAAGCATAAAAATAGACACAAAGTACTTTTTCAATGTTTTGAATTGGAAAAATGAAATATCTCATGTAGAAACTATAAAAAATACTGTGTTAATTCTTGCATTTTAAAATTCTTTTCATAGCTGAAAGGTTTTGAAATCAACTTGGATTTGCAAAACCTTTCCTTAACTCAGAAGTTTCAGATGGAAATTTTTGCTCAGCTCAGTCAATTTTTGCTTGTAATAGTAGAAAATTGACTGGCACAGCCCTAAGCCTTTTGTTTCCATTCTCTTTTTGCCAATTAAATTTCCAGGTTTTGATGTGATGTTTTTGCATGCTAATGCTAGGTTTCCAGAATAATTTAAGCAGTTTCTAAATAACATATTATCTTACTCGTTGCTACTTATGTTCTTGCCTGTTATATTTTGTCCTCTTTCCAGTTTCCCTCTTCTCTGTTAGGCATATGTGCTGATTTGCTCCTGTTTAGCTGTTTTAAGTCCTGTGTCAGTATAGCTGATTTATTATAATGTAACTATAAAAAATTGGTATTTGAAAATATGGATATAGAGAGATATATCTTGGAGGGAAATAACACAACAGGTTAGTTAGATCAATCTTAGAAAGAGGCATGATATAAAAGTATTATGTTAAAGTAGGAGGCTGCTAGTTTCAGCAGCATCTGACTCTGTAACTTAGGTATGAACCAGTAGCCAAACCAGAGATAACATTTCTTGCAAGAAAAACATGATTTCATGACAGGGAAAATGTTTGTTCTGCTAAACTCTGTAAAGCTCATTATATAACAGGGAAATTGGGTTTCACCAGTCTCAATCAATACTATTCTCTTTAAGGGCCTCCAGTCTTACCCCCGGCAAAGATTTCATTGCAATTAATCTATTTAAACAGAGCCATTGAGAGTTTTCTTTGTCATAGGACTTCAGGAACAGGCCTTAAGGCAGCTCTCTGAGAGCCAAAGGATAATAATTTCACTACACAGCAGCATATTTCAATTACAGTATAATTAAACCAAATGCTGAAGCCATATCTGAGCATTGGTGTGACGGAAAGCTGAATCAGAAGGTCCTCAAACATTTCAAATTGCAGATCGAAAGTTAGGGTAGAATTTTGGGCTCAAGTCTGCACTACAATATGTAAAGCTGCATTGGCTACTGATTGAATCTGTATGTGGAGCAACTGCCTGAAGAGATCTCTGCTTACTTTTGTGAAACACTGAGTGGTCAACAAATCCCATTGAACTTCTAATGATTTCTTGAAGCAGCACTTGAAGGAACACAGCACTAATGGATGTAGAACGTATGAGCTACCATATTTCATCTTCCTGCAGCAGAGCCTGCTAATAGACATGAAGAGAACGGAAGTAGCCTCAAAGGTGCACCAGTGCAATTTTTTCCATAGGGTTGGCAAAGTTTGTACAGTCAGAGCTCTTGCGTATTTGTCAATTGCTGTAACGAGCATACACCTACATTTTATAGCTGAAATATAATTCAATATCAAGCTATCAAAATGGCATTAAACATATACTAACTTAGCTAAGACAACTTTCTTAATAATGCAGTCATATTCTGATTTTCTTCACTTACAGTTATTAACATAAAGTTGAGGACCTATCTAAATGATTACATCGACACAAAGATACAGTTCTTATGATTATTCAGAAATCCAAACAAAAACCAAAACCAAAAAACACTCCAGACAAAGACTTCGATTGATTTTTTAATTTTTAATTATTTTTTAATTTCTGGAACAAAGTCCTATACCATAAAAAGATATTCTGGGCACTACATCAAATATATTTGAGGAAGATAATTCAATTAATATATAAACATAATTGAACATTTCATTCATTTACAGAAATATTTAATGGACTTAGAATCAATGAACTTCTAATAGTGACTAGAAATAAACTATTGCATCCTTACTGTCAAAGCAATTTCAGGTTTTGTATTCATCCTCTGTTAAGCCTTTTAGCTTATTTCAGTTTTTAAATCACACACAGTAGAGCTTTAGGGGCCTGCGTCTCTGTGATTTATAATACAAAGGAACAATTATTTCTGCAGGTAAAATTGTGCTTTTTGAAAAAGGTAAGATAAACAGATGTGCCTAAAGCATCCTTAGAAAATCATGGAGAAATGGCTAAATGTATTACAAATAGCAATAATAATAAAAAAATACAGCCATCAACTGTCTAAAGTACTCTGTGTACATTTGTGTGTCTACCTATATGATTCAAGTGGCTATAAAAAACCTGAGAACAGAAAGCCAAAACCTTTTGGATAATCCCTTAAGCCCCCAAACAATAAACAGGAATAGGTTCTGACATGTAATTTATCAAGCTGTGAAGTTTCTATTCTTATGAACAAAAACCTAGTAAAACAAAAATAAATGAATAATGTGAGCACAGTCTTGGGAAAAGTTAGATTTCTAAAAAAAAAGAAAAAAAAAAGTTTTAGCATCCTTTCTTCAAGTCCAAAAATCAAGGCATTTGCATTAGACGAACAGACAAAAAAATGTTTTAAATGCACGCAGATGAACATAGAAAAAAATTTTTAGTGATGTTCCTTGAATTTCCAAGAACTTCTGGAAGAAGAAAAGTTTTCTTGTTCGAGCTGACATTTTCTTTGGCAAAGGTTTTACAAGCATTAATATCTATTCATTTATACACATCAGAAAAAATACCTGTAGCATTCCATAGTGTGAACACTATATTAACTACATTCTAAACACCCTGAAATACCACAGGATTGGAAAGAAAGAGGTTGCTAACACTTTTCAGAAGATTATTTTTCTATAGTCTGTGTGAGTCTTCACCATGCTCAGTATCACCTTGATGGTATTTATGCTATTCCTCGCTAAAAAAAAAAAAAAATCCACAGGAACATTTGTCCTATGTTATTAATTGTTATATACTCAGTTAGAATGAAACATAGTAGAGCCCAGCTTCCAAGTTCTTTTTTACACAAGATTTCAAGGACCATTCTCTCCACCTGAATAAACACACTTCATAGTTCACAGGAATTTGGGTCTCGTACAGAGTTCCCAATGTCTTTCACTTAGAGTGTGTGCGGAAGGAGTTGTTTGTTTATTTGTGTATTTGCTTGTTGTGTGCATCCAGACCCTGAAGGTCATGTGAAGAATGCAATATTTGCACCTGTGCTTCAGATTTAGAGTGGTTTCGCCTCCCATTTCTAATTTTCACACTAAAATTACACAAGTTAGTTTCCTCGTAAGAAAAATATGCAATTTGGTTTTCTCTCAGACAAAAGTGCTCTAATAACTTCTGGTTTGTTCAAAAGAATACCTAAGGTGTGCAATTTTAATGATGGTTAATACTTCAGAAGTAAGCACTTTTCTGTTGCTTTTGCACATGTTCTAAATTATATTCAAATTTTTGACTCAAAATGGAAGAGGCCATGCCTAATAGCTCTAAAGGAAGGTTTTCTTTTACAGTCTTAAGTGTCAGTGGCATATTATAAAAGATTTTACTGACGAAGGTTCCTGTCATGGAATTTTTTTGACTGATTATCATTATGTGACATGCCACCCCTCTGAGCTAATTTTCAAAGGATGTGTTTTGGTCTTCTGCTGATTTTGCCCCAGTGGTGCTGAAAGTCGCTTTCTTAGATTTTCTCTGTGAAAAGCAGGTTTGTTCTGCTTGTGACCTTCGTGTTAAGGCCATATTTATTTAACTCTTTTTTTCCCCCCCATGTGAAGTCAGTTGTATTGTGGTCACACGATCTTCCAGCCACAGCCAAAGGACTCCTCTCACAGTCTGCAATGACATGTCTTCTGAGAATTGCACATTTCTCTGCACAATTAGAGCTTCAAATAGTTTGTGTCACATCAAGCCAAGGCCTGTGACAGCTGTCATTCAGGAATATGCTTTCTGACAAAGAGAGATGTATAACCTCACAGATCATGCAGTCTTTATTATTTGTATTTAATTATCCTCCAGTGGGAAATAATAACTGCAGTTTTCCTTATGCTTTATTTTGGTGCAAGGTTGAAGCTTTTAATCACATGTACATTTCTAGCTTCCTTAAAACAGGGGGTTTTTTTCTGCTTGTTCCCAATCTTTGCAGCCTCAGGGTAAACTCTGCACTCTTCCATTATTAATTTAGACAGTTACAATTTCCTAGCAAAATAATTAGTCAACATGTGGCAAACTTTTGTAATAAACTAGATATAAAATGAATAATTAAGGTTCTTGTTAAATCAATAACATTGATCTAGACTTCTCTTGAAATCAAATTGTAAGAGAGCAATTTCTTCTGACTTCTGAATTCTGCATCTGAGAATGGAAGACTGACATTTGATTTTTCTTTGTCAGATATTGAACTTTAAGTAGTTGTATTTTCTGTCATTTAAATTTTCTGGAAACTTGAACAATGAAACAAATCTACATATTTAATTCTCGGTATTTTTTGGTGAAGATATAAAAAGCAAAGGCGAGGCAGTGAATTGAGAAGGAGCAGATTTTGTGGAAGCACTGTCAGAAAACAGCTTCCAATTCTCTAATGTCGGCCTCAGATCACTGACATACCCAACCTCATGTCTTTGTCACCTTTTTAGACCTGAAGTTTTCAGGGTTGTGTTTAAGACAACAAATTAAGTCACTGAAATATAACCTGCTGTTTTCCAGTTGCAGTTGCAGCTGCTGACATGTTCTTGGCACTATTGCTGCTCTCTTGTTGAAGAATTGTTCCCAAGAGGAAATGACATTTAATTGTAGGCTAGGGTTACCTGAGCCTGGTTTGATACATTTGATCTGCCTGCTAACTGAATACATTCTTTTATAACTTTTCGAAGGATTTAATGACAACAGGAGTTTGTTCATTAGCATGAAAATTGCAGTTTTGTCTTTGCAAAATCAAGGCATTCTTTGACATTCACTAATATCAGTCTGCCTTATCTTCTAGCAGAACAAGTTCGTACACCTGTAAGAGTTCCTCTAGGGGACGTTACTTTTTCATGCCAGAACAACGGTAACTGATCAATGGTGCATATGCAGTTAAAGAGCATACTGAAAATGAACTAAAAGTTACATGACCCTTGTAGCAAATAAAAACTTGTCTTCTATAGCCAGTGGAAGTTGTCAGGCATCCACTGCAAGGTCACAGATGCTCTCACTTCACTAGGGACTTTGGTGAAAGAAATACAATTATAAACATGAAAATCTGTCATTAAATCTTAACTATATTTTAAATAAGTTGACTGAAATGGGAAATACGTCAAGAATATACTCTTCTAATAATCTGAAAGAATAGAAAACCTTTCAGATGGTATATGGTATATGTAACATAACTCTTAATCATTTTGTGTATTGGGCACAGAATGTCTCTCTTTTCCAGGCTGCTTTGTCTTCTGCTGTCAGTGCCAAGTGTCATTAATGCCTGCATTTACCAGTGGAATCATCACCCAGAGCATATAGACTTACTACACAGGGGCAAACGCCAGCATAATTCTCCAGCCACCTGCTTGCCTGGGACTGGCATAGGAAATGTGGCCAAACCTGCACTCTGCCCTGAGATTACTGGATACCATAATGGCTGTTTGGCACAATTAGTAGCCAGAGTAATTTAGAAAAGCATTCAGACTTCTCTATCTGATGCCAAGAATGTGGCCCAGCATGTATCTGGTGTAGGACTGGAAGTGTGAAGGTGACACATAGCTAACTTCGAAGCCTACCGTCAAGTTGCGCTGTGTGTATGTCAGCAGACCCTGTATCAGCCTTATAGACTCAACACAGAAACAAAAATTCTCCTTCTGCAGATGGTTATGGTTGGAAGGAAGTGAATCCTATTCAAAGACTTTATTACTTAAATACTATATTCTTAATTTTATCTATAAAGGTTAGAACTCTTCTGTGTTATACATTTAGAGAAATTAATCTGAATAGAAAAACTAACTTCAGAGCATATATGCTACAATATCCCTTTGAATGTTGAGGACTGGTCACAGAAGTAATGCACCATTATAAAGTAAGAGTTCATAGTAAATGTTTTAAGAAAATATTGGAAACCATATCTTTTTCTTTGGACAGATTATAATTTTATGTACTTAGATGTGAGAAATCTGTCCCTGCTAAAAGCAATGGCAACACCATCTTTGTGAGTTGAGTATCCGGCTACCATAACTTTCCCTAACTGTGTAGCTCCGGTTACACAACCTTTCTTCCACTGCTGCCTGGAGTATAGACCTCCTCCTTGATTCACAATCTGTAGATTTAATATTCATGGTCGAACAGGAGCAGTTCCACTTCCAACACTGTAATGCCCTAGAATGAAGATGTACACTTCAGCATTTCACTTGTATTTGTATCGCAAAATGTAGTGCCTGAATGGGAACTCTTCTGAAAGCTAAGTAAAAACAAAGTTCTTAATGCATTCCAGCCTCAGCAGATGATGGACACTATTCAACTCTGTGTTAACAGGAAAACTCATGTCAATAGTTTCCTGATTTGGAATCTTGGCTAGTAACAGTATTCATTTTTAATTGGAAAGAAAATCAGTTGGCTGGTTTTCTGAAAGAAATTACTGAAGAAAAATACAAGACTTTTCCTCTAACAAGACCCTAACTGAAAACACCGTTTCTACCTTTTCATATACAAATTGGTAGGAGATGATTCACTAGTCAAGAATTTAAAACCTGAATAACACCATCCTGTTCTGCCACCAGTCTGGGCTTTTAATCCGCTAGTGCAAATACTTATTTATGAATGTGATGTTAGCATTGTGGTATTCTTACAAAGGAAATGTTTTATGAGTTGTAGAATATATAGTACTTTCCCTAATTAGCTATATGCTATTTCCCTAGTTTGCTGTTATTATCTTATACACATGTATGTCTCATGCATGAGAATAAGAATTGGAATTCACCACTGCCAGAGTGTGTGTGTGTATATACACATTTGTATGTATCTGTATATATATTTATGTATACATATATACATACATATACATTTTGAAAACTGCCTAAGTAATACACAGAATTCAGCTGAGATATTACAGCAATTCTCGGTGGAGTATGTCTCCAGTAGCAATCACTTTGACAGGTTACAGGGTCAGTACAAATCAAAGATATGGAGGTTAGGAACAGGAAATAAGACTGAACAGTTGTTCGGAGAGCATCTTAAGGTGATGGAAGGGGTTTATATGGTAGCATACAACAATATTAATGGTGCCATTACGTTGTCCTATTAAAGGCATAAAAGCACAGTAGCCACTGTAAAGCAGAGTAATATCACTTGGCCTTTTACTCAAAGGATTTACTCAACAATTACAATAAAAATGTACTTGAAAAAGAGATCTCTGTCCTGTGTGAGCAATAAAAAATTTAGATACTTTACTCATCCAGCACCTTATGAACATCTCAAACTCTTGGCAACATAAAGTATTTTAAGTATCCCTCTTTCCTAGAAAGTATGAAATGTCTTTATTTTGCAGAAGAGGAAACTGAGGCATGAAACATGAGGCAGGAAACTGATGTCTTCAAGTTTGATCATTTAAAATATAGCACTTTAGTAATCAAACACCTGCTTCACTTTTGTAGTTTTTTTAATGCACTGACCATCAGCTTTTCTGACAAAATTTGTGATGTAGAGATGTATAAAAAAAATATTTTCCTTCTTTATGATTTTAAAGAATAGACAACCAGCAAATATATATGTGTATATAAAAGTTATATATATATATATTAAAATATATACTTTTTTTAAAAGTGCCTTGTAATTGCTTGTGAATGAGGTAGTATTTTGAGGTTGACAGTTCTCTAAGATTTAAAAAGGGATTAAGTATTAACTCAAATAATGAAATATTGTATCAGATAACGCACTAGATGTGTAACATAGGACTGACTTTCTAGGACATCAGATTAACTGCATGAGACTAGGGACATTTTCCTTGTTGTGCTGTGGTATTTCATTATGCGATTTTGTTCACCTTTCTCTAAAAGGGAAGACCATATTTTTAGTTACAAGTGTAAAGATAACTGAGGAGGAGAATTGCATGAACATACTTTGTTTAAAGCATTATTTCAATCTTATAATTCTAAAGCAAATAGTTGTTTTCCTTCATTATGATATTTCACATTGCCTGTGTCTCTAAGGTATTTGCATTTCAAGAATGTGTTTCCCAAGAGTATCCTTAAAATAGACATACTTTCCCAACTTTTGAAGAAAAATCTTTTGAGTTTTTTTCGGTTTCAAAACATAATAATGTGGGTGCGCTTTTCAGACAATATATGTGGCTAGCAGGACGATAGGTCCATATAAGAATAATTAAATTAAAGCTGTGAAATTTGTATTGAGAGCTTCACTTTCTCAAACAGCATTTTATCTAGATTTGGAAACATTGTAACACATATATACAAAAGGAGTTAGGCAGAGTTTGAAATATATAGGTATTTTTAGTGCATCATTATAATTTCAATAACATTTTTATCACTTTCAGTGGTAGCACCATCATATATCAAGTACAGAAGCAAAAGCAAGGGTATCAATCTCATTCAAAATTCAAGCCTTGAATACAAGTACATAGATCAGGATGTAAATTTACCTCGCATAATACATAGTGAAATAGCAAATGTATCAGCAGAAGAATAGATGAACATTGAGTAGAAAGCAGTCTTTACATATTAGTAAACCATTGTTTATTATTTGGTCAATGGTTCGTAACCATATTCATGACTTGGCTGTCTCTCTTGAAAGCAGATATGGGGGGCAGGGAGGAAGAAGGCAGAAGGAGAGTTGCTTATTTCTCTTTCCTTTTTCTGTCTTTCTGAGTCTCCTCTCTTGTTTTCTTTGATTCACTTCCCTACCACAACCCATTTCTCAACCACTTCATAATGTGAGTTCATAAGAGGTTCATAACCCAGTGGATAATGCACTACATTGCTAAAATGTGTTTTTTCCTATCCTTTTACAAGAAAATTCACCCAGTCTGTCACTGTTTAATGTTTCATTGCTGCAATATCTTTATTTCCAGTGTTGATGAATGCAACCATGACCATTCATCAGCAACCAGAAGACTGTTACTTTATTTACTCAACCATTTACTTATTCTCTTTGCTCCTTTTCTCCATTCTCCCACATATGAACTAGTTCACTTTCCCAGCTGTTACTGTCTGTCTGCATTGCATCTATTCTCATGTGGCAACTTACTCTGCGATCATCAGTCCACATTTTCAGATGAGATTTTGGTATTGGAATGCTATATTCTCCCTCTGATCAGACCAGATACCACCTATTTACAGACAAGCACCTCTATTCCTTTCCCCATGCAACCATTTATATTTATATATAATACATTTGAAATATTTGCAATACTAATGCAAAACTTTCCCTAATTTTTTTTTTTGTGTTGTTGCTCACTGAAAACTTATAACCGTGCAACTCTCTGGTAAGGCCATCACCTGCCTCACTGTTTTCTTTTCCAACCTTTTTTGTCTCTTCCATCCTATAGTGTTACCCCTGTTCATAAGAAATATTACAATAATAATTGCAATAATCACACAGTAGTAAGTGTTTAGTATGCTAATATAAAGATCTGCCATAGATCAAAATTACTACCTGCCACAGCATCTCTCCCAGAGAAGACCACTGCTCACTACACCAGCAGTGCTGCTAATGACCTTTCCTCTCCTTTTTCTGTGAGGAGGGCAAATGACTTAATTTTGTGACATTGGGCTAAACATCTCAATAATAAAGTAGCATGAGGTGAAAAACTTCATTCATTTTAAAAGTGAAACAACGCAGCATGGCTAGTTTGGATACTTAAGGTCTATGGAGAATCAAATACATACAATTGATATGCTCCTCAATTAAATTGTGGCAGGTGGAAGTTTCTTACAATACTATTTGCACTGTTGTCTTCAGGTTTGAAGCTTGCAGAAAAATTAGTCTAAACTTTACACACCAGATAAAATGTGAATGTTAACTAGTCTTAATAGAAACCTAGCTGTTTAGCTAGCCATGTTCTCAAGACAAGGTACAAACCAAGGGATGGCAAACACAAGAACAGGGGATCTGGTTGAAATGTGTGCTGCTGTGTCTGCTTTCCAGTGAACCTTTCAGCTCAGTCCACTATGGAGAAGCTGTTATGCACAGCATGCCCCACATTGTGATCCTGTTCGTCTACAGCTTGACCCTTAGTGCCTCTGGCTGGTACCAGGCTACATACCATTGCTTGGAAGGATGCTGGAGCGTGTGGTCACTGCTGAGGCAGCCGGGGACCCGGGCACGTTGTGGAGAGCCACCTTCCTATGTTCAGGATGTGACTAATGCATCTGAACTGGAAGCAGCACTTTGGGTCACAGCACACAACACCGCTGCCCCACAGTGTGCACACAGCTCTCAGTCGCTCAGACTGCTGGTGACACAAAATCTCTATACCAAATACATTAATTTAAATCGTGTTCTGTGAGTGAATCATTTTAACTTGGAGCCAGATAGTACTGATGTTTGCAAGATGGCCTTATTAGATGGTATTTATTTCTGCAGTGGAGGGAACAATGTGGATTGTAGTCACAAAAAGAATTACAAAATGTAATTTATGGATTGCTCCAACTGGAATCCACATTTCTTCCAGGCAGACAGACTTTTTTGTTGTTGTTGTTATTAGCTTAATGAGGAGTATAGTCTCATTTCATTTCCTTTGGAACTCACTTCTTACAGCTCAGTCAGTTTATTTTCATAATGCTGGGTCTCATCCAGCTGGATTTGGGCGCATTCAGGCATCATATTGCTCAACTAGTTTTATGGCAGCTTATGGGTCTTATAGTTAAAAGTGCCACCTCTTCTTTAGACATTATAATTTATGATATTTAACTTGTTAAAGTGGCTTCTAAATGTTCTAATTCATCCGCTTAAAAATACAGCAACCCAAAACACCACTAATGTATACCTACCCATATGCACACTCACATATTCAGTATTCATATTTTGACTAGTGTGCTTTGCAGTATTTTGAAAGTTTATCCAGCTGCATGAAGCTGGGTAGAGGGTGTTCTCTGTAAAATTGTCCTTTCCTTTATTGATGCTTAGTCCAAAATTCTTCTACCAGAATCCTCTTTGACTCTTTCTTGCTACCAGATCCTTGTCACTAGGAAAAAAGAAATCTCTTAGCTGCACTGATATAAACCCTAACTGAGGGTGTAAATGCAAAATTTGGCCCTCAGTGCTTAATGCTCTTTCTTGGCTCTGAATACCTAGTTACTCCCAGGTCTCTCATCTGATTCCCAACTATTTCTCTTTCATACACATTTTCTCTCTTCCTCCAGGGCTTTCTCTTTTCTAGGTCGTCTCCTCTAAATACTGTTTTCTAATTCTTGACTCTTGTCCCCATCATCTTGACTTGTCCCCATCAGACCTGACTGAACAGCATTCTGCACAACCGTGATTTAAGAGAACGAAGCACCAGGGACTGTTATTACTGGTGTTCTCAGCATGTTGAGACGTGTACTGGCAGCCCCTGAAACAGTTAACCCACTACATACATGCTGTACAGTTTAAGCAAGTTACACAGGCAGAGTCTGTCAAACAAATAATTTGCATAATTATTTTGAATAACCAGGATATTTGCTTACATATGAAATGTACAGAAAAGTATTTTCTTTTCAAAAAAATTAAAGATTAAGACATTTTCTAAAATGTCAAGGAGAGTTTCACAACAGGGACAGAGGTACATTAGCAAACTGCAGAGACATTTACAAAGAAGCACAGTTATTCACACTAAAGCTATAAGAATATGCCTCAAGTAAAACTCTATGTGATGTAAATGGCATGTATCAGGACAAATGAAAGAAACTTCTTAAGTACTGCATAGGTGTGAGCATAAAACACTTAAAGATTGCAGGGAAACCTATGCCGATATGCTGGTTTTACTTGAATTATTTAACTTAGATTGTACACAATCTGGATCAGGGCAAATAGTAGTCATAATTTTAACATAATATATTTTATTAAAATCATATCTAAAAGACATAGATATTAAAATAGCCCTCTGAGATAAACATCACCACCACCTCCTTGTTCAGATTATGCTGGGAAAGAAAACCAGCAAACCAGGCCAGAAAGCGGCTGCAGTGGGAATCCCACTTGGACACCATCCTAGGCAATGGAGGAACCTGTTGAGCACCCATCTCTGAATATAGATACAGCCCAAGTGAATGCAATTTAGTCCGCCTTATCCTGTTTCTGTTAATAGTTTTCAATTCCTGTGACATTATCCCATCCAAATTAACTGGAATGAATGTTTTCAAGCAAAAATCTCATGAGAGACATTATTAAATATTCTAATAAAATATCTACTCAAAATATATTTAGTGAGCTTCTTTCAACTATTTAGCGTGGATAGTTTATTAAAGCATATAACACTGTGAGATGATCCTCTACCTCAAGAATCTTGAGATAACAGTGCCCCAGTATTTGCTCATTTATATATTACTAATGTCTAGGGACTGTCGAAACAGTGTCTCAATTACAGAGAAAAATATGTATATCATTTTGTAGCAGGGGGAATCTACAAAAAGTAATTTATAATCTTGGAATTTAAGTAATAAAATATACGCAGAACAGATAAAGTTAACCTAACCTGCAGCAAGGTTGTAATTCTTTATTCTGTTTGCCTCCTTTCCATCAGATCTTGATTGTCAGTAAAAGTATAACATTTAACAGCTGCTTCATCACCAGTTCATGAGAATGCCTGATCAGCTCCCCCCCCAAATATGAGAAAATTAACTTAATCTGCCTGAGCACTCAATGAACAATATTTCCCGTGGGCCAGAAATAAATCAAACAAATAGGTTAACCCAAGCAATACTGTATTGTCACACCTATTTTCAGCTAGCTGATCTGTATAGATGTCAGTCTGTTTTAGGCTGATGATGGAAAGGAGCCCTTACTGGCTTCACATGTAACCCCCATTCTTTGAGCCCCCTTTGCTACTAGGTTCATCTGTATAAGCCGCTACTATCAGCTCCTTAGTAACTTCAGTTCTGTAACAGGAAAACAATTGTATACAGGATTTGTACACAGTCATTGTTAGAGAAGAAAGATTTTCCAAACAGTCTTGTCCCCCCTGAATTTCTGAACCAGGACATACTAAAGACCTAGCATGGCAGCGAACGGCTGAGCTCTTCAGGCATGCATTTTGCTATATAAGTGCCATAAGGCCCTCCACTTCCTAACACAACTATATTTTTAACAAATAGGCCCAAATTTTCTATGCATGTAATGTAAACTGAACATATTTAAGCCTGATGTCATCTTGCAACTCTTCTTTTTACCAAATACAGATTGTGAGCTCTTATCAGGCTTTCAAAGAGGAATGGGCTTTTAGGCTTATGTATGCAAAAGGCTTGTTCACCATGTATAAAAAGGTTGCTACTTCCTGTTCGCTTCAGTCAGACCTTTCCAGCTAGTGAGTATTGACAGTTAAAAAGTATAATGTAGCTAGCAAAATTATATAGCTAGAAAAGTACAATAACTAACACTCTAAAAGCTCATATATTCTAACTTCATGTATGTATGACTTGCAGTATAGTTAACATTTTAATTTTGAATCTCTTCAGCTCTGTAGAGACTTTCTGCTGGTTCCTCGGAGGTGTGTCCTGTACCAATTCAGGGACACAGCTATGTCAGTGACTCCCTGGTTGAGAACTCTCTGTTGGACTGAAGGTGTGTGTAACCAAGGCAATTCTGAAAGAGTGTCTTTATTTACAGAAATGCTTTGTTTGCCTGATCAGACTTTGTAAATGCTTATGGTAATCTTTTAGAAGTTTTAATAGGGAATAGTATACTTTTTAAAAACATTTGGAATAACCCTGACATTTTGTGTAAGCTCACTCATGCTTCAGAATATTTCTACGGCTGACATCTAGTGGGAGGTTCTCGTTTCATTTACTGTGTTATACCCCCAAAACTCTTATGGGATCATGCAGATATTACAATAGCGTTACACATTTGTACAGAAACATCACTTTTGTGGTATTGGCAATAGTTTGTTTGGGACTTTGTAATAATGAATTTTTAACTTAAACTTGTGTGGCTATGAGCACTTGTACATTTGCTGAAAGAAAAAATTTGAAAGAATGACAAAATTTTCTATATTCCTATAGCATGCCCTCATTTTTTTCCTTTAAAAAAGTCCTTCTTTTTAGAACTGAGATTACTGTAAGGGACAACAGGGGCAGAGATTAGGTTACTGACTGTAATCCTATGGACTGGATACCTACAGGGCAACTTACAAAAAGGTGAAATGATCGGAGGCAAAGTTGAAACGAAATAATGCCTAATTAAACTATTCTGGAAAACAAGTGAAATACAACTCAGGTGTTTATACTTTTGCTCTTGGCTTGTCATTTGCCATCTCACTGTTACAAAATGGAATAGTTCCCAGGATTTCTGGGAAGGCAGGAATAGACAGGCCCTGAAGAAGGCTGGAGTAAACTTGTTACCTCTACCTGCCAAAGTGTATGCATGGGAGAATGACTAGTATTACAGAACAACTCAAATGATGAGATTGGACCAGGAAACTTACAGACAACCAGAACCGTTACGCCAATTTTCCATCCTGAGCTTGTTGAACAAATGTAGAAGACTTCTGTTTTTCCAAGTGGACCTAGAGGGACTAGTCTGCCAGCAACTGGATCCAGACAACCGGGTGGCTCCTTTCTCCCCCCTGCACTTGCCATAGGAGTAGAAGTACTTAACTGCCTTGTGCTTGGGTGAAATAAGATAACTAACTTGTTTGAAAAGGAGATCTATTAAACTGCCAGAATGAAACTGGAATATTACATACACCTATAAAGACTTTCGAGTTTACTGGTGTATTGAAATACTGATTTATACACAGTACTTGGATGCCACTTGTACATGCTATAACTTCAATGCATCCTCCACTACTCAGATGGATATCAAGAAAATGGATTTTTCTTATACTTATTAGCATACTGAAACTAAATAGACTATAAATATTTTAATGAGGATATTTTATACAAGTGTGGCTTTCAATAAATTTTAGATTTTTTATTTCTATTTTGCCTTTTATCGACACACAAAGAAATTAATTTGATTCTTGAACAATAAATTTATAAAACTTGGTGTTTATATGCATATTTCAGTGTTGGCTGAGATTGTCAGAAGTAACAGCTAATCTTCTTTATGTAGCAGGGTGCTGAGTAGGCTTAAAAGTCCTTTGCTTCCAGAATGCAATGTAATTATAAGACGTGATTACAACTGATTATAATCAATCAGCATAGTCTTAAGTGTAATTTATATTGCTGCAGCTGTGGTTAGATTAAATCATCATATAAAATACAATTTCTCCAAGATATGTAAAATTATTTGAACAAACCCAAATACAGTAAACTCATAATGCCATAGAGTAAATGATGCCAATTACATAATAGTTTAGGGCGGTGTGTACCACAAAATAAGTTTTCCCTCACAGAGGATATTCCTGATTCAAGACACAAAATTGTCCTTTTGTTATAGTGACAAGACAATCTTTCTGGCCTTCTGAACTCTTCCTTACACCATCTGTCACATATAATGTGTCACTACCAGCACCAGAACTACCGTAGGCAGTAAGAGCTCTTTCGAAACAAGAGCGGAAACTAGGTATGGGGGTTTACAGAACAACATGTTTTAGTAGGATAAGACCCATGCTAGCTGTCAGAAACTGCTGAGTTCTCATTGCAAATCTGCTAAATGGCTTTGTTCAGTTTCTTACCCTCCATCTGTAAGTCCACGTTGCAGCTGGGAAGCATAACTGCGGACATGTGTCAGCCAGCTTTGCTCCAGCTAGTCTGGAGAGCCCCAGCAGTGACCCAGGGCCGAGCAGGAGTCAGGGCTTGCTGCAAAGGGCTGCCTGCTCCCAGGGGCCAGCCAGGACAACTCACCGTGCCTCTGTTTTTCTCCATACCCAAGCAACTTTTCACTATCTGTATTTCAGTTGTATTTCTGATCTTGGTGAAGGGTTCACCTCAGTTTTGCAGTCTGCAAAGTGGCAGTAACAATACTTACTGCCTTTGTTAGGGACGTGTGTTGAGGGCTAATGGACCGGTTGCTCAGTTCTTTCAGTTTTCCACAGTTTCAGGTCAAAGAAAATCTCACCAAAGAATATCTTGTCTGGCAATCTGAGATTAGAAAAACTGCGGCAGGAAAAATACCGTTTCTAAACTGATCAGAATATATACGCACACAAAAAAGAAACTCATTTACTGTTCTTTTAAAAGATACCACTTTAGCTTTTGGCATTAATGTCAGGGGAAGGTAATCAACTGTTTCCTCCCCAAAATGATAGAGTATGAAATTTATAATAACTTAAAAACTGGTGCTCAGAATAAAGCTCTTCGCTATTAACTCCTAGGATTCTGAATTCTTGCCTGGAAGCCCCTTTGTCCAGTTTACTGAGAATCTGAAATAAAAATGTTATTTTGTGTGTATAACATCCTGATTCAGATCTGCCTAAACTAAAGTATACTTCTCCCAAAGTTTTCTCAATTAAAAGGAAAATGTATCTGTCCCCATTAGAAAACAAAAACAAAAACAAAAACAAAAACCACAACAAAAACCAAAACTCCAAAAAACCCTGTGGCTTCTAATAGGAGAATATTTTATTGCTCACTTTCTCCCCAGAACTAATGTGTCATGACATCAGTATAAAATTTAAGAGTAGCACCCCTATAGCAGTACGTTAGTTAAGATGGAATCTAACCAGTTTGTAACGTTCAGGATTTTTATATTTTGAGTATGAACTTCAAATTTCCCTAGCAATTAACTTCTTTAAAAAGAAAGGAATATTCTTGAAATTATGATACATCATTAAGATTCTGTACCCTAATTTTTGATGCTTAAAAAAGGCACATTGCAAAGAGAGTTTACAAAAATGTCTGTTTAATAACCTGGAAACTGAGTCTATTTAACTTATATATTTCTTAACAGAAGAACAGAGGGGCTGTGAACCATAAAAATGTATAAACTAGTATAAAAATGTATTATTTGTATATAGATAATTTTTTTAACCAGTGACATAGTTCATCAGCTGATAGCATGTTTCCTCTGTATTTCTATTGATGCTCCCTCTGTACGCATAAGCTGGTCATGGACATCTTTCGTTTATTGGCTTGATCCTTACAATGAATGCCTGTGCCACTGCATAATTTCGTTTTGAACCTTAGTGATTGCTTTAATTCTTTGGTATTCTATTTTGGCTCGTACATAATACTTTTCAGAGCATTATCTGAGAATGACCAGTAGCGTATCAAGGAGCATAAAAAATACCTGTTTGACATATTTGTTGTTAAAATCATAAATATTGGAGAAAAACAGATACAAAATTAGAAGATAGGTCCATAACCTATGACCACTTTTAAAAGAACAAAATTTTATCAAAACATACATAGTCCATCAAAACACATCAAAAGCCGAAGAACTGAGGATGTTAGCTGCCATTGAAAGAATTAATCTGTCTGTTTAAATATGAATGGTCTGTACCCAAATGGTATTTTTCATTCAGATGAAGTATTATTCTAAATTCCACAAATTTCATGATCACCAGCCCCCAGTATGATTATGTATTAAAGCAGTTTTAATCTAAATATTTTTTAACCTGCCATTTTCAAACCCAAATGCCTAACTATGTTTATTTTTAATTTAACTACACTGTACCAAATATGGCATAATTTCAACATTTAAATTTCAGTGTTCTTCAAATTTCCAGTTATAAAAGTTGTTTTTCTTATTCAGTAATGAGTCTGCGTTTGAGCCAAGCAGCTGCATGTGAAGGTTGCCAGAGTTGCTCTTCACACACTTTTCATTTAGCTGACTTTAAATTACTTTAGGTATGGAAAAATCTATTTTACTGGTTTCAAAGGAGAGTTCAGTATAATGTCAGCCAATAGACAGAACCCTTATATATGAAATTGTTTTTTGATGCTTTGCATTTTTAATATTCATTCATTTAATATATTTACTTTGATAAGAGCCTAAACATAGGAAAATTGGAAAATTTCTCTCATTTATTATGAAAGCTATTGCTAATCTCTTTACCTGCCATTTTTAAACAAATTCTGGTCAAATTAAAGAACTTTAAAGTACCATTCCCACATGACCTTCCTACTTAAAATAATCTCCTAGAACTCCAAATATACTGCAAGTTTTAAACCAGATGCTATCTTTAAGCATGTTCTTTTCAGCAAGGGGACACAAGTATATGCTAGGGCCAAATTTTCAAAGTTATGTAGGCAGTTAAGAATGCACATAGGCAGCTAAGAACACCTTCAAGAGCAGATGCAGACAGGGTGCATAAGCAGGCATGGGTCCACTACTGATTACAATGGTGACAATAAGAATAAAGGACATATGGACATAGCCTGCTTATTTCGTTTTGCCTATTTGGATCTTCAGCTGCCTAAATACCTTTTAAATCCACTATCAAGAGATGCATTGCTGAACTGGAGCTGGATGTCTCTCTTGACTATCAGTACTCAAATATTTATCAAAATTCAGTCAAGAAGCATAATTCACTAAATCTATTTGTAAATATTCAACCAGGGATATATTTATTAAGTCTATTCACTAAGCTGCCAGTTTCTAAAAAAATAGCCCAAATTAATCTTTAAATAATTCAACTAATCTCAAAGATGGACTTGCCTGCTATAATGACAGCAATGACATAAAAGAGATTTTTTCCCTTTAAGCATTAATATTCTGAGTGCAGTTCAGAAGTTCATTTCTATGACACTCAAAAAAGTGACTACAGTAGATGGTTGGTGAATTTTAAACTTAATATAGCTCACATTAAGAAGAAATAAATGCCTAATAATAAAATTCATAGTGAATTATTTCAGAAGTTTCTTGCCTAAATTAATAAAAAAGATTAGAAAACAGATATTCCTGTTGTTTAAAAAGGGTAAATGATAAAACGGTGAAACAACAATGACAAGGGAGAAGAACAGTGTAATTTTAGGACTGTTGAAATACTCTTAGCTAAAAGTAAGTCTTCAGTTGTCTTAAAACTATTCCTATTTATCCATAATAGGGTCAGAACCTCCTACTTATTAATGATATTAAAAATCCCTTAATTATCTTTCACTCAATTATCTGAACAGTTTCAGTGTCCAGCATGACATTTAGATAATGAACATAGCATTTTAATGGTATCACTAATACCCACATGGATTTATTTAACATGTGCTTAAATTTCTAATTTTCAGGGGGTCTTAGAACCTTAAAATCAGTAGGACCTATGTATAATCAATATCACTTAAATCAGAAGTAGAAGAAAGTTTTCAAAGGGTAATAGTAGTTAAATTCTCATAACCAGTTTGTAAACCAGTAGACTTTATATTAAAATGTGAGGAGCCAGATCCAAAGTCCATTTGCATTGACTCAGACTTTTGTTTATCATAAAATTTACATCAGGTCTTTACACCCAATTATCTTCAGCAAATTGATCAAGCACAGAAATGATAAAAGCCCTAATTTACTTAATGCATCATTTTTCTTTGTTCCCAAGAACTGCTAACCAGCAGGAATGCTATGGGCACCTTATACTTTGGTTAACCCGTATGCAGTAAACTCTGTGAAAATTAATATTCCAGATCACAATTCTACCTGTAAATCTGAAGTGATGCCCCATTGATTTAATTGTGACATTGAATAGTTGCAAAGATCTACCCCAGTGAAGAAGACTGCAAATCAGTGGGCCTGTTGTTGATTTAAATAGTTATGCATAGCATATGTCTAACAAATGTAGAATAAAAAATAATCCTGGTATTTCAGTATGTGCAGATAAGTAATGAAATACTTGTCAATGTTTTGGTAATTGAAAATTTTAAAGAAAACATTAAAAAAAGAAAATATTTTAAAATATGGGAATATTTGTATTATTATTAGACAGGGACTCATCCCTTTAGACTGTGTTTGAAGACTTCTTTTCTATTTGGGAGACCAGGACATAGAGATTATTAAGCAAACACATGCCATACAATGTGTTGCAATTTCAGATAGGCACCAACACTTCAAAGACTTACTAAAATACTATTTTATTATTTTAAAATACTATTTTCTCATTTAAGTATAAATCAGTGTGATTTCTTTATCATTACTCTCTTTCATCCAGAATACCCCAATACTTAACACATGAGAACTTAACCAATAATTCTATTTTCTTCAAAGGACCTGTTCTGATATCATGGTTGGCGAGGACACAAAACAATGAAACTAGACACATTGCATTTCTCTTAGCAACATAATGGTGAATTGTGCTCCTTATCTTAGTTTTTAGCTTGATGAAAGTTACTTTATGCCAATAATCAGCTAAAGTTAAGAAAATCTATCATCCATGGTGATTTTCATGGCATAGCAGCAGAATTGCAAATTCCAGAAATGAGCATCTTCATCTCCTCTGCCAGAGATTTGGTCAATTAATTTCATTTTCAATGTTAGTGAAATACTTCTATTTTTAGAAAAACTCCACGTAATTTTTAAACTTTATCTTTTCTAGTTTAAACATTAGTTTCTTAAGTTTGTATAGTACTTATAAGCCCTCTCTACAGTCATTTAGGATTGGTATCAGTCTTATAACTTGGATACATAGTTATTAGATATCTAAAATAGATGACATAACAGCAATGATCAGTAACAAAATCTACATTGTTAGACTACTAATTAACATCAAGAATAATAAAAGGGAAAGTTAGATAAAGACTCAACATATATGTTATTCTCCATCAGCCATGGCTATTGCTAAACCAAAGAAATGATACAATGAAAAACACAGCAGTCTGATTTTAAGAAGAATATAGTAATCAAAAGGATTATTCTGAAACTTTGCATTTTAAGAAGGTGTAAAAAACATGATGCCTCACACAAGAATAATGCAGTCCAGATTTATAGAAGAGGATCTGTAGATTTATAATATACATTGAAATTAATGTATTTTTTTTCTTGAAGCACATACAAGAAAACTTTATATAGGCATATATAACTCTAGATTTGTGCATCCTTTACATTTAATTTTAATTTTAAGAAAAAAAAAATATTCCCTATCAGGAAGTCCAATTATATCTAAAACAATGTTGTAAAATATGGTGCTTTACAAAGAATAAAAATAACCTATTGTGTGGTATTTTACAAACAGTCAATATCTTTTCTGCATGTTTCTCTACTCCTCATTATAAAGGTCTTTTTCCAAAGTGCATGAATCATGGGACATAACCTAAATCTTGACCTCCATTTCTTTGGAATTAAAGCATTCTTAGCCATCGCCACCATGACGGACTGGCGATTGCTTTATTTACAGTGCAAACAGCCCCAAATCCTCAAACCATAAGATTGAATGAAAACAGAATTAAAATGTCATTGGGGGAGATACTACCTATCCTAAGGAGGCAATGCCACTTCAAAACATATTCAAAACAGAGTAACTCCATGTTTTGTTTATCTTTCTTACATAATTAAGTGTATTAAGCAGTTTTGTTTTACATGAACATGAGTATGAAGATGATGGGTGGTGATAATTGAGGTCATAAAAGACTTTCACTGCTGTCTTCTTATAGTTCAGACAAGTGTAACCATCACACTTAAACTTGCCACTCAAAGGTGTTTGACCAAAGATATTAATTTGTCTTGAGGAGCATCTTCAGATTATTTATGATTATTTATTATTTGCTACACATCAACTATGGAATGTTACAAATATAGCAGCTTTTCTATTTGTGTTTGTAGTCTTAATTAGTATGATGAGTTTTCTCTACAAATCAAACTCAAAGATGCGTAGCCTTCATTCCTGTCTCTTCCATGTTCTCGTGTTTGTTGCTAACAATTAAACAACTGATGCATAGCTACGTTTCCACAAATCCCGAACTGCAAACGCAATGAGTGTATGTAACTTCTTAGTCTGTTTTTCCTTCCTTGTACAAGAAGTGTTTCTCACCAAGCACTAAGGCTCCTGACCAGCCCTTCAAGTTCAAATCAAATTGTTATTTTTGAAACTGTAACAATGTATTTTTAAAAGGAGTGGTTTTGAGCTACTTTGAAGTGATTCATGAACGTCTTTCACTAAATGTGAAAATTTTTGTTTGTTTTTAAAAATCTGTTCATACAGTAGGTCACAGGTACAGCTTCACCAACCCTTGTAAGAAAAAACCTGAACTTTGTAATTTCATATAAAACAGATCTAAAATTATCTGTGAACTTTAAAGCAGATAGACTGATTTGTGTGAGGAGCTGGTTGTACATGGTCCCATTCTCTACAATGTTTGTTTCCAATTGTTTCCTAACAGGTATCTTTTAAATCAACTATTCATTTGCTATAAAAGTTCTTGAAGACTGTTTTCCACAAAAGCAGATCTTTAAGGACCAAAAGTATCATAGATTCCTTTGTATGAAGGATGTGATTACTGCTTCCACTTCATAGCTGGCTTCCTTGTTTCATTTATAGCCACCATCCGATACACAAACATGGTATAATGGAGAATAAATAACACATTGATTGCATTTCAATTCCGAATTAATTTTCAGATAATGATGGGCATTACCATGAACATATTTCCCATGCTTTCCTGATGAATGTAGATGGCATGGCATTTTGTTTGGAAGAGACACTGGAAGATTGAGGAAGGCAACGTTAAACTTCCAGTGTGTCCCTAGATTTTGTATAAAAGTGCAAAGCTAAGTGAGGCTGCTTTATCTGCAAATTCATGGGGCCTAAGTCAGATGAAAGCTTTCAAAAAGTTGTGGGTTAAGATGAAAGGAATGAGTAAGAACGGAAAACAGTAGTAGAGTAAGAATGGAAATTATTAGCAAAGTAGTTATTTCTACCCATGATTCTTGGCAACTTCTCTCTTCTCAACTCTTTTCTCTGTTGAGGAGCTCAGTTTTTCTCTAAAGCACAAACAACTTTTAAAGTGAAGTATCGTCTTCGCTTTATGGCTGCCAGCTAGTATATTGATACAAAGGTATAGGCCAGCTTGTTCCCCTGAGATGGAACCATTTTATAGCCCAGTTTGCTGAATATTTGTTACAGAGCTAAATTATTTTGTGGAATGGCTTCACATTAACTCTTTATGCTAACACTTCATTTAGGAATACTGGAAATCTACAGCAGAGTGCAGATTCCAGTATGATAATTTATTTGAATCCCCATGCCAAGCATTTTAGGAAATTTTGTCTCAGCAGCTTTCTTGTCTGAAAATGAACAGCACTGAGGTCAGTAATTGCTGGAGCAGCAGCAGGTTCCTGAATCTTAGGGTACCAAATGAAGGGTTTGCATGGAGGAGGAAATACATCATGAGAAAAATGAAATGAGAGGATTTTTTTGTTTGCTATTTGAGGGAAGCTTGTATCATTTAATATGTTTTAGTTTCTAGAGTAATTCTGGAACATCAATTTGATGTCTCAGAGCTCTCTGTTTAAAGATTGGCACTGTGTGTTTGAAGATGTCTGAAGCTGTAGTCATTAAGTTTAAGAAAGATTGCATTTGAAAAGATATAGCTGGTGAAACTGAATTAAAGCTCTATTACTAGTTATTCAGAACACAGCCTGAGTCAGATGTGTAATCAAAACTTCATTTCAGCATTGTGGGTAGTGACAAGTTTTATGTTTTTTAAATATGTAACATTTCTACTGGATTCTCCTGCTTTTTTTTTCTTGAAAAGAACTTCTCATCTCATCTCTTCATCCTGCTCTGCCAGCCAGTGGCCATCTCTCTGCTAGGAGCTGACTGGAAAACAACGTAAAAAAAGGACAGACTTTTCAGAAGGACAGCTTAAGAGCACAGCACTGTGAAAGGGGTGTTGAAAAATCAAGTTTCCTAAGGAAGCAGCCTTTCTTTGCCCTCTCTCATTTGTGTTACAAATCTAGTTACAGTAGGTATCAGCTAGAAATTGAAGGGATGGAGACATTGATTTCCATTTCTGAGCTACTAATGGTGAAGAGTTTTTGATTTCCATGCTTTTACCAAGTTAAATATTTGAATCACACTAATCCTCATTATTTCCATTAGAATGAAATTTGCTATTGCATGGATTAATTTTTTTTACTTATTTATGTAAATTCAAATTAAATCACTTGTTATTTAAAAAAAATCACTAAACAGAAGAGAAATGTTTCATTTATGCAGGTCTGGAACAATGAAAATTCTGGTCAAAAATTAACTTTATACTGATTGTACTCACTTGTGCTATTATCTGTATTGCCAATTCTATTTCCATAACACCACCCAGTCCTAAAACAAGACAGTACCAAACAATATGCTGTTTTTTTGTCATTATACATTGAATTTCTAGAAGTGAAACATTGTTCTGTAGGGTATGTGATTCTTTGATCATGTCTCATGTTTTAACAGCAAGTCTGACTTTTATCTCAGGTAACTAAGTCCTAAAATATTTGACCTTAAAGAAATACTGTACTGGGTAATTAGCAAATCCAGCAGTAGGATGACTCCCTTATAAAAGAAAAACCAGGAATTGAAACTCCCTCTCTTCTGGGTATCCATAGGAAATGCACCACTGATGCTCATAAAACTATGCACTAGATAACAGCGTTGTTCCATGGTAGAATTCTGTTAAAAAAACAGAGTTGTCAGGGAGAAGTTAATTTAAACGATATGGCTTCAATGTTAAATATAAAAACATTTTGTATCTGGTTCCCTAACAATAAATGGTTAGATTAGAGTGAACAGTAAACAGTAACAGTGAATGGTAAACAACTATCAATTGTGGATACTGATTCAAGTACCAAGCCAAAGACAGTCCTCATAATTTCCGAAAGGTGTGATTATATCACATTATGACATATTCTGTATCTTTTATACATCTTATATGTATATAAAAATATATATACAATATGTATTTTTGTGATTATACCCTAATGTTGGAATTGTAGGTTCAGGCCTCATACTGAGGCTTATTTGGGGGGGCAGTGGAGGTGGTGGTGTCAGTATTTTTAAGTTATCTCTATTCTTCACCTGTGACCTGAAAGAAATTAATTGCTGCCGTGGAGAAGGCTGTTTGTAAAAATACACAATTCAATATTTCTCTTTACTGGACAGCTTAGTTGATTTCTAATTATTTGGTGGTTTCTTTTAACTCTTAAGTATTACTTTTGAACTAAGATGCTTATGTGCATTTGGCCATCTAGTTCACTATGCTTTTTCCCTGACCAGGTGAATTTGAAGTAATCATACATATTTGAACACAGAAGACCCTATGAGAACACGAGCTGGTATTACATGAATGAGGATAGTGAGTGCACTAAAAAACAGAAGCATTTCTCAATGATGAATGCCTTCAAAATGTAAACTTCTACCTCTTCTCACAGAGACCACCCCTGCAGCCTCTCCACCCCACTACCAAAACCTTACCACGTACACCCAATACAATACTGCATACACAAATCTCACTTGACAGTAAAAGGAAGATCAAAGCATGCATGGCAGATATTAGTCATATCACTTCGCGTTCCGATGGAAGGTTATTGAAACTGGTAGTAATCAGACCATTATGAAGAGTAAACTAGAATAAAAAAGTAGAAGTCAATAGATTATTAGTGAATTATGTTAACAGCATTCACAATGATCATTTCTGATTTTCATTATGATATGCTTCTTTTCCTGATATTTCTCCTGTTATGCAAATTTTAATGCTTGCAAGCAGTTCTTATGATACACAATGTTTGTTAATATTTGTAAGGAACTGTCAATAGTCATTATGGTTTTGGCTGTGAATGTTTCTTCTTGGTTAGACCCATGCACTAACATAAGATCTTTTAAATTGTCTGGGACTTCCTGTATGTAACTGCAGGTGAGGGGGGAAAAAAAAAAATCAAGGTTTTACTATATCCATACATATCATGTGAACAAAGAGACAGATAGATGAGTTGAAACAAGTTTTCACCTAGGTTGTGCTGTTTCCTGCCAATATCTTTCATCTATGTCTTGGTTTTTTAGTCTTTCCCATACTTTGGAACAGAGACCTTGGTTGGTGATTATATGTTTTCTGCTTTACCATGCACATGACTAAAATGTAAGCATAAAACTTTGCTTAAAATCTTAAAGCCTTAACCAAAGGGATACTAATGTTTAAAAGATCACTTAAAAATCACTGTATGTACAAAGTGGGGCAAGCTGTAGACATTGTGTTCATGATGTAGAGTGAAATAAGGAAACCAATAATTTTTTAATCTCTTTTTTTGCATCTTCTATGATTAGCTTGCTGCAGCTAATGGGCCTGTCATCTACCTTCCAGATTCAATACATAGTCCCCAAGCACGTGGGAAAAGAGCAGAGGGTAATGATCAGCACCTACAAGCAGGTAGGCAGTGCAGTAAGGGTATACATACTTTTTGTGACTACAGTTCAACACAAACTCAGAGCTTTGGGGTTCTTTGAAATACTTGAAAAAAGAAGAACTGCAGCAGAAGGACGCTGTAATCCACAGTCACCTGAGATGGTTCAGGCATTTAAGAAATGTGACCCCTGACCAAACAGGTAATCCCTATTTCTCAGGTGTCAAGGGCAAAAAAAGCAAAAAAGCAGCAAAGATTACGCTCCTATCAACTCAGAAAAAACAAATGAACGAGTAGGGTAAATTATTTTCTGTTTATTACTAAGTGTAATGTATATGTTTTGATTTCTGACCCTCAAAAGAGAGGTATAGCAAAGACTGGCAATTTTTAAAATTTTAACATAAAATGCAGCATATATCCTTATGCACACATTTTTATAGATATATTTACTTGTAATTAACTGTAGACTAATAATGGTTCTATCTTGCTCTGAAAATGAAAAATCTTACCAGGGCTGTTAATTCAGACTCTTGTTTAAGAATAGGCTCTAGAGCCTGTCTGTGGTGTTTATGGGTCATGCATTTAGTGGCCAGCTTTGACCACTGATTCTAATGCAAACAAAACAGTACCCTTCATTACTAGCAGCCCCTTTTGCTACTCCGGCAGTTAGTTTTCCAGCAGACATACTTAGGTAAAATAAAAGTAGTTGTATTGCCCCTGACACAGTTCAAATTATCAACTGGGTGGTTTTTAGCCCTCAATGCTCTACCAATAGAAACAGACACAGAATCACAGAATCGTATAGGTTGGAAAAGACCTTTAAGATCATCGAGTCCAACCAATAGAAGAAACTATCCACAAGGCTTAAAACATTTCAAAAGTCATTGAGGCTGTATCTTATAAAATTTTGATGTGAAATGTGCTGTCACACATTTTGTTTAGATTAACATTGCTATAAATTGGAAAATAGCGTAGATGGTAACATATAATTTGTATTTACACTAATTTAATTTATTTAAAAACACTGGAGTTTAGGGGACAGAATTAGTGTGGATGAAAAGCAAATTACCTGAGATGGAAAAAAAAACATTCAGCATTTAAAATGTTAAGGAAAAAAGACAGAACACACTGGTGCTTCTTCTCATTTTTGGGTAAGATAGCATTTCAAAGGAAACATCAAAATACCTCTATAGGCTAGTATGCTAAGGTAAGAAGATGGCTGCTCCTGATTTCTAATGCCTGAATTCAGGTCAGGAATACCAGCTGTGATAAATTGTAAAACAAGTACGTATAGTTTGACAAGCCAAGCAAGGATTTGCTTTCTGGAGTGTTTTAAATCTTTTATTCTTTAGTTCTGTCCCTCAAAATCTCAAAGTTAGCTAAACAGAGCCGAAGATCAGGCATGGGGATTGTAGCAACACTAGAGCTTGTGCTGCACTTTGTGTGCACGTTATTCTCATCCTAAATCTTTAGCTGCTGAAGCTAAGCAGAAACTGTTGAACACCATAATCCTGATTAAGGAGGAGGAATATGAATGCAGCTCAGCAATAACACTATATTACCTGTAACTAAAACATGCTTTCCTCTCAAAAATGTTTTTAATATCTACAGATAGATTACAATAATTACAGTGTATTAGGATTCTTTTATTATTTAAATCTTGCACTATGATAAAAGAATAGAGTCATTAAATGTAATTATGAAGAATTTAGATAAAGAAATTATTTGGAAGATATGTGTTTCTGAGAACAAAACCAGTAGTTCATCTGAGTATTTTCCATATAAAAAGAAAGCATTTGTGTTATTACTATATTTACTCATGTACTACCTTATTATTGCCAGTATTATGTTTAATTCTGTTCTGTAGTGTAATGGTACCATTTCCTTTTGAAAGGATAATATATTAGGAAAGACGGCTTCTAAAAAGTTTAAATTAAAGTTTTCAAAATACATACATGGTTGCATTTAAAAAAAAAAATCTCATCTTCTTGTGGGAGATCTATAGAACCATATATGGTGTATTGTTTGCTTTGTTAACCACATTTGTGTCCAGGCACTCCGCCAGTACATCCATGCAAATATAAAGGGCCACAACTGACAGCTGTAACAGTTCTGTGCACTGGGGAGAGAGGATGCGGGACCTACGCAGGAACTTAGTGTCCCACACATCACTTCTGGGCAAAATCACAATCCCAAAGTTCAGCTACTGGAAAAGAGGCTGAGAGAAAGCTCTGCCATAGTGTTCATGAGTTATCTTAGGCACAGTATATAGAAAAACCTGAAAGAGACTTTGAAAAGCATTGACGTGTAGACAGGATGCCTAATTTTAGCAGCAGGGTTTTGCTGCTGAACATTGGCATCATTTTTAAAATAACCTCCTTAAGCTCCTTCCTCATATGCATGCTTTTGAAAATTCACTCACAGATCTATAGGAAAAGCAAAGTCATCTGCAATTAGTCAGCTTTTATGACACATTGCTATTTTTACAACACTGGGTTTAAAAAAATCAATATCTTAAGGTGGTTTAGAACCATAATGCTTAGGCTAAGCCCTGGACTTTTTAAGTCAGTGACAGATAACGTATTGTTCTTTTAATGGTACCAGAATTTGACTCAAGTTTGAGAAGATGCTCTAGGCCTCTATATTTTTCATATAAAAATATGAGTAATAAAGGGTATCCAGATTGCTATCCAAGAAATGAAGCAACTTCTGGAAGATGGAAATAAGTCATTCCGTTCTCTCCCTTATTGCTTTGTCTTTAGTGTTGAAGCTATGTTCCGTGCAAAATAATTTTTAAAATGAATGCAGCTCCCGTTTGGTGTTCACCTCATCTACTTATGTATTTATCATCCTTTCTTGTGCAGTGCAAACAACAGAATATTTTAAAAGGCCATTGTTTAATGACAGTGTGCATACATAGCTCTGGTAAAACATTTATAATGCTTTATACATTATTATTACAGTTGGAAAACCTTAAAAAAATCATATTGAAAAGGCTGCAAAGTTCCAAAATACATTCATGAAATATTGTTTCTTGTAGAGTCAGGTCTTCTTGTGTCTGTACCTTATTCACCCTCTAAGTATCTGTGAAGAAGACTATAGTAAACTGAGGAAAGCACTGAGCAGTCCTGGCTACACATACCTGTCTTCCATATGCTGACTTTACTTTCCATTCAAAATAAATTCAATTATTCGGGAACATTTACGTATTTACCTCTGGAAGGCTTCAGTGAACTTGCTTGGACATGAAAGAGATATAAAACTTTCACTTGTGTGGTTTGGAGGAAATTCCTGGAGGCTGAGCTCAGTGTAAATCAGGAGTAAAGGTGGTTTATTAGTGGTGCTAGTATAAGCGAAGCATGTGGCCACTTATTTGGATAGCTGACATAAGGTAAAATCCTTTTGCCTTCCCTAGATGAGCACTTCTGCTGCAATCAGCAGGAATTATTTATGTGCTTATTATTACAGTTAGATTTGTAGTGCTTAAATCCATGCATGTAAGCACATTTGAAAACTCCTTGTGGCAATGCAACATTTTGCCACCTTTCTTTCAATGCTGTTTTGGTTGTGTTACTTTGATTGCTTTCTTAAAGATCAGTCATTCTTAATCAACTGTATTTATATGATTATTTAAATGATACCTAGTTATGCAATTAGTAAAAGTGTTTAGTCATCATCTGTTTTGAACATTAAATTACAATTTGAAAATTGAACTTGTTTATCTTATGGATATTTAAACATCTTTCTCAGGTACATGTCCTCCATTTTTTCTGGTTTTACTAAACCATGAAAAAATTACAAAAATGAACATACTTTTTGAGGAAGTTTTGATGAAAATATATCTACAAACATAGTAAACAAACTTACAGAATAGGGCTGTGCCACAATGCTCAGATGTATATTGTACTTCCCACCTAGACACCATGATTCAAAATCATGATGCAGGAACTCCTGCCAAATTGATTTTGTTTCAGAACTGCATAGAAGTGCCCTTATAATGACTCAAAAATTAAAGTCTAAATATTTTGATGAGGATAGTTTCATTACATTAGGCACAGTTTAACTTATCCTACTCAGTGTAAATGAGACTAGGATAAGATAAGATGAACCCACTCTATTTCCACTGTTTATTACAGTCTTGAATCTGATAAAATACTTAGCATTGATCACTGGGGAAGTTGAAAAGCACACAAAGGAATACAGGCAGTAGATGCTAAATGATTAGAATTTTTTCTGCAAATGTATTACATTTCAGAGGTTAAGTGGGTAAGGGAAAAAATGCACTGAATATTCACCTTTGAGAGTAGATAGCAAATTTTGTTCTCAATGTAATCATGTCCAAAAAACATTCTGTTTTCACAGCTGCATGCCACTGCACACCATTTTAAACTTTGCATTTTGGCACTGGGAAGGAACAGAAGGTTAAAACGTGTGGAACAAAGAGATTCTCTCACCTGCTTGCCAATACTGGAATTGCAATAGGCCTCACAGAGGCTGGACTGTGAATTCAATTAAGCATCCTTTTAAAGGGCATCATAAGAGGGAAGAATTTCCTTTCTATTCCTGTGACGACTTCTTGGAGTACGGTCATTAAATATTGGTTGGGAGAGGAAGGAAGTTGAGAGTGAGTGGACAGATGTGTAGTTCCATTCTTACTGCTTGCTGACCACAGTATCCAACCAGAGACGGAAAAGGTGAAAAAAAGCAATTTATTGGTAGTATAACCCAGCTACAAATCACTATTTCCCAGAACGCAGAAGGAGATCGGGTGATTCATATCCAGAGCTCTTCTTGGGACTGATTCTACGATGGTGCAGTCCAAGTCCCTGTGCTTTATGACTGGGATGAAAGTCTCAGTCTAGCCCTAAGCCATCATTGATAAGTTATTGAAAATCTGACAGTAAAGAAGTCACTACTGTTTCTGAGTTGGCCCTTGTTCTGTAGGAAGAACTGTCTAGGTCATACGCAGATTAGCATACAAATGTAAGATAAAAATGACTTTGTCTTTTCTGCTGTTCAAAAGTCCAGCTGACAAAAGAATTGCTTCTTTTCAACTTTATTTCCAGCAATATTTTCTGAGTCAACTTGACCATTTCCCCCTTTGATATGAAAGTAATTCTGTAAAGGGAAGTCACTGAACCAGAAAACATACATTTGGTCTCTCTGATTTCTAGTATTCACGACCAATTGAATGCTTATAGAAGTCATTGAAAAATAATCCCATTTGATTCACTCCTCATTTTAAGTTATTTACAATACAGAGTATGCTGACTAGCACTTTCTTGTGCTGTGTGAAAGTATTAGGTTTTGACTCACAAAGATAGCTGTGGGAAAAAAGCTGTAAATATTACTGAGAATGTGTGCCTTTGCTCCCTTTCTAAAGAGGAATAAAGAATTTAGTTCACACCAGAAATGATACAGAGAATATTCTTCCAATTCATTTTTTATTTGATCATAAACTAAGATCTTGAAAGAAGAATCTCCTGTGTAAACTGCTCTCCTCACAAGACATTACATTTTTTGCAAGTCGCACTGCAAAGAACACTATTTGAAGTATTTGTTTTTCTATGCTTACGCTAATTTGTTCAGAATACTGACTTTAAAACCTTTTTTTGGGTCACATAGTGTCTCTTTTCAAAGCAAATCTGATCTTCCTCCATGTGCAAAACTAAGGTACTTGAAGTCAAATTATGTGGCATCAGTAAGGACCAGGCATCAGTTGGGAAGGAGAAATTAGCCCTTGATTCTGACGCCGTTCTGGTTTACATAGATTTCTCATTGAACTCAAAGAGTGATTTCAAACAGAGCGGAATATCTTTGAGAAGTGCAACTATGAACTGAGTCAGAGAAGAAAAACAAGATCTAAACATGACAGATATCTGAACAAATTAACTTCAGAACATTAGCGCCAAGATACAAGAATGTATGGAGATGTTTTCCAGGAACTCTTAAAAGATAGAGACAGGAGGCAAAATAATCTCTGCATTAACTTTTATATTGCTGTAGCCAGCCTGCCTTAAGACAAGATTTAGGATCAGAGCATATTCATATTCATTCCAGAATACATTTTTAAAATTGTCCTCTTCTATGTTACCCCTTCCATTTCTGCTAAACAAGTTTCTTCCTTCCCAGACATCCCAAGGAGAACCAGAAAGCCTAACTGATCCGATACTGTGCAAAGAAGGCTTTTTTTTTTTTAATTTGGAATAGAATTGTCCTGTGTTCAGTTAATACAGAGCCTGTAAGAAATTATGAACCTAGCCCATAGCATCTTTTAAAAAAGTGATTTAACTCAGGAGATCTTTGCTGTAATTTTCTGATATACAGTCACAGTTGGAGAGATTGCAGTTGCAGAGAAGGTCATGAAGAATATTTTTTAATTCAGTCATGTTCTTTATTTATTGATATCTTCTCTGGGATTTATCATTCTGTATCTTTCCTCAGAATTATTTTGATGTTCTGCGGGTTATGTGTCGGTAGCTGTGTTTATCAATCTTGCTACTTTTTTAATATGTTTTTCTAGAAATTGCAGAATTAGAACCTTTAATACTCCATAAGAAACCAAGATTTTGGAAAATATTTGTAAGGAGTTGGAAGTAATGAACATGGTAAACCACAAACCAAAATATTAAAGCAAATATGAATTAGAGTCATGAGAACTCAGAAAACCTGCGCAGCAAGCCAGTGTTTAACTTTCAGAACTCGTAAACTCAAATAGGAGCTTAAATAGAATTCCATAGCATTTATTACTTTGTCTTGAATTTTATTTTTTGTGTAGTTTTAAAATAGTAACAGCAATGGTCCAATATGTTTCCTTTGCAATTGAAAATCATTTGCTGAATGACATTAATATACATCAGATGAAGATCTGTCAGTTATCTTAAAGCAGTATAAACAGTTAATCCTAGGGATTCTCAATGCAAAGACATTTAGAGGGGTTTTTTTCTTCTTTTTTTTGTGTTGTGTTTTGTTTTGTTTTATGTCTTTCAGATATGGATGGTCCAAACCAACCTGCTTATTAGATTTTTATAAGATTTTAAGATTTGTTCAAATTGGATTGTGAAGCTACATCCTTTTCATTTACCATGTACACACACATTAAGTGTAGCATTGGTGATTTCAGTAAAGCTGATGTACATTTTCATGGAAAAAAAGTTCTAGTATTGGCAAATGATACCTTTTTTGTGGTCTCTGCCTGTCTGCTTGCCGTTTTTACACAGGATGAAGTGGAAAATTATTCTTGTGAAATCCTTAATTTACTATGATTACCATTAAACTTCCAGAACTTGTCTACTCACTATTAATGATACCCTATTCATCAACTGAAACTTGTTTCTAAGGGAACCTAACTGTCAGGACTTTTTCTTTCGTTGACCAGCAGCATTAGACTTATTTGAACCAAGAACAAATGTAGCCATTTTGTTCCCCAAGCCACTATGTGATGACTATTTTTGAAAACCTTCCATTAGTTGTTACAGCCTGTTACCTGAAAGACACATACTCTGCTCTCGCATTTTTCTCTTATTGTTATCATTCTTAGTCTAAAATAAAAGCAATTTTAGACTGAAAGTGTGTGGATGGTTTTTGTGCAGGAAGAAACAAAAATCCAAGTGTTCTTGCACCACGTGCAGTGTGATCGCTCGGTGACACTGGCTTCTAACTGAGATTTAGTCAAAAAACATTTATTTCTTACCAATAGCAAATATATATATATTGAAAACAGCAAGCAAGTTTGAAGAGCTTTCAGATTAGGAATGCTTGGATTCTTTTTTCTTTTGTATAAAATAATTTTTCTGTCAGCATATTATTTTTACTTTAGTCAGAAGCATTAGGCAAAATATTACAGATAATGGAAAAAGGAGTAAGAATTAAAGGCCAAAACATAAGCATTGCTTTCAATCTTTTTAACTTCTTTTTTTTTGTTTTGAGGATAAATAATTGGATATTCATGCACATAATGAAAAGAACCTCTGATAAGAACACTTGAAGAAAAAGAAGAGAAAACATAAAAACTTAGATTAGTCCAGTTTGTAACAGGGATATTTTGTATGTATGTGGCTTTGTACTAATGTTAATGTCATTTGAGAAGTTTTGCAAAAGCATAGCCACACAGCCACATATACTAACATACTGGTAATCTTCTGTCTCTTATATTGACAACAGATCCAGTATCAACTATATGACACTGGGGAAAAAGATCACCTTAAAACTGAAATTATTCTTTTTGGAATAACTGTGACAATTATAATGCCAAAATAAGCCAGAGGTAGGGTGGCATAGCAATGCTCTTTACAGAGAGATGAAGCTTGTTCTTCAATTATTTTTTGATTTATCTTTTTTCTAAGATTTACTACATATAGAGCTATAACTGCTAACCGCTTGGTTATGAAAGCAAAATAAATTATCTACAGCTGTGTAAATAACAGTGACCGAACCAAAAAATTAGCTGGAAAATCAAGTTTGGGTCAAGCAGAAATGGAAATTTTTAGAATCTGGTTTAATTTAAACAGAAGCCAAAAATAGTTCAGTGGGCTCGATGGAAACACAGTATTTCATTTAAAAAATATATTTATGTCTTTAAAACATTCCTATCTATTTTCAAATTTAACCGAAATTGTATAGGCATGGTCCTATTAGCCAAAAAATAAATAAATTCACTCTGCTGTAGAATTTGTTTCTTTTCGTTCCTATTTCAGACCATTTTGAATCATGTTGTAGTGAAAGCACATCTTTTGCACACAATCTTATTTCCTATCCCTTCAGAAATAGGAATTTCTGTCTTCCTATGGAATAATATAATTCCAAATATCGTCTGCTGCCTGTCAGAATGTATTTCCCTCGACAGTTAGACATTGCCACAATTATCCATTATGTTGGCATTTCAGTTTCTTTTGAACTGTATGATGCATCCAGTTGCTACAACTGTCTCCAAATCATCAGACAGTTTTCTTGCTTAATGTGGTCCATGGAGGGCAGGAATAAATTATCCTGGTTCAGGGATCCTGCATGTATCTGCATTGCAGGATTGTCAGGTGCAGATTCATACTGTTGCTCTGCATTACATCCAAAAGGCATTCAGAAATTGGAGAGCTGAAAATGACAGGGCTAAAATGTAAATACCCTGGTAGCAATGCTGGTTATAAAAAAAAGAATTGATGTCCCATAGGAAAATATCCTTAAAGTCCCCTACTTTAAGGATCCTAGTCATCCTAGCCTGTATTAGATAGGTGACCAGGGAGGGACACAATGCAGTCTGGATTGTGTCAATGCTGTCTCTAATGGTCTAAACACTGCAGCTGTGCTGGTTGGAGAGAAAAGCCTTCCTGTGCCCAGCAATATGTTGTTCTAGGAGATATTGGAGTGCACAAATCTAGTATTAATAAACTCAGAATGATGACCAAAGAAAACCTTTCGGGGTATGAAAAATCGTTTGACAGTGGCCCTAAGGAGAGCCAGTGAACATGCAAGTAGCCTCAAAGCCTAGTACTTAAAACTCCATACAAGCTCAGGAGTTTAAAACCTCATGCATCCAAGCACGTGGGACCTATTCGTAGAAGCTGAATAAAGGTTCTCCGCAGGGGAAGCCAGACTGGACCTGAGACACGGGAATTTCATATTGTCTGTGACGGAAGCAGAGTCCTAGTATTTACCCTGTTGACTGAATGCCATGAATTCAGTCCTCTCCAAAAATAGTGTCTCTTTTTTATAGAAAAAAAAAAGTATCCATTTCCCTTCCTAATAACTCAGCTATTAATTACTTCAACAAAAGATTTTATCTTAAACACAGTCTTTCCAATTTGGTATAAAAACCCCTCCATTTATGTTTCTTCTCTAAATTTTTTTTAAATAATTGCACACTAGTGCCTGATATCAGAGAAGTGTGAGGTATTTAAGGAAACAGAAGAGTTCTGAGTGATTGAAGTGTCACCAAATTTTGTTTAAATAACTTTTGCTAAACTTTTACTAAGATTTACATTTGTTTATCCAAGCCCCAACACATATGAAAAGGAGAATAAATCTGACAGTAATACTAAATATAGGTGTTCCTTACAGGCATTCAGAATGTCAGTTAACTTTTGCAAATTTCACTTATTCTACCATGAATTCATAGAATTTCCACAATATGCTGTTTTAGCTGAAACTTTGCACCCAAGAGAGAAATGAATCTAAGTTAACAAGCATGTTTGACCCTCCAGAGTACCTGTGCCATGGTAGTTAAATCACAAACGTATTTGCATTCTCCTGTATAAGTTTATGATATTGTATCCGACTTTGCCTTTAAAATTAATGAGCTAAGTAATTCCAAGAAATAACCTTCTGGAATGTTATCATATCATCTAATGACGTCTCTATGGTCTAGATATGATCTCTTTGAATTAGTCCATCTTTGTTCAATAAGATCAGTCTGATGAGAGTGGACAATACATTTGAGGCAAAAGAATACACTGAGGGACAGTTCCTCAAAACTGCTGACTATAAATATGAATAACTTTGAGTTTTTATTAGCCAATTATCCCTGTAAGGGAAATATTTTATAACAACTGGATAAAATTGTCATTTTCAGTAGAATGAACATTTAATGACATTGAATAAAAAAGTGTTCACCTTTTAAATAGTTTTGTTCTTTAAATAGTTCCTTTTTTAAAAAAAAAAAAAAAAGATTGTGAGAAGCATGGCAGCGCACTTAAAAATCTTCTAAATACCTGCAATACTGCATCCACTTTCAGTCTTGGAAACACTTCTTTTATAATGACATTTCTTCACCATGTGTTGAAGTAAAAGACTGAAGTGTACATTTGGTCCGGTTTTTTTTTCTATCTTAAACTGTACTGAGGTGGTCACCAGGGTTTTATACATGGTAGTATCAACCTGCCTTTGTAATCAAGAACAGAATCATATCCTGCATACTACACATCAGAAGCTGCCTTTGAAAACAAATATTATAAAATATTAAGAGCTGATGGAATTCTACATGGTATGCAGGAATGAGGGCAACTTAAAATGTCACAACATCAACAATGAAAAACACATATATTGTATTCTAGATTTGCTCTTTTCCCTTCTGGACCTTTTGGGTCCCGGAGGAAGATTTAGACATAAGCTACTAATGTAGGTAAAAGTCAAGACATCTGTGACTCATTTGGAATCAGTGTTTCCTGTTGAAATTAGCTATACAAAATTAATATCATGTCCAATATTCCTACACAAAATTGTGGAATTAAGCTTTTATATTCACATTTTCATTAACACCTATGTTTTTTATTAAATGGTTGTTATCATTCAGTTCCCCAGAAACAGTAATCTAATGGCTGTCCCTCCGTCTCTCTCTCAAGCTATCAAGAATTTCTTGCATTTGGTCTAGAATTTTTTTCTTTTTATTTCCCTGACAGAATATTTTTCAGCCTTTTGGCAGTCTGCAAAAGTGAGATTTTATTATAGAAAGCAGTGCTTACTTTGAATAAAGTTTATTTTATATTAGAAATAACTTTTACAAAATTCCACCTCCTGATTTACACCAAATAGCTCATCTACCTGTTGGAAAATGCTTTGTGGGGGTGGCGAGGTAACAGATCTCCTACTGCAGCTTTAGACTCGTGATCATGTAGACATCTATCTTCAGGAAAGGCAGCTCTTGCAGAAGATGCTTGTATAGCTAAGTCTTGATGGCTTGCTGTGAACTACAGAAAAGGGATGCATATTTCCACTTTTTCAAGTATGTATGTGAAACAGAACGTAGACAGCCCAGGCAGGTCCAGGAAAACATGGGACATAGGAAAACACAAGGGACTTCAGGACACTAAGAAACCTGGACAGCTAGCCAGACTTAATTTGGGGTTTTTCATTACATTTTCTATGTCTGCTTGACATTTCTTCAAAGTTTTCTTGTGCATCCCTAAGGTCCTCTTTGTGTTTTATCAGATTGCCTTCTTGCCTTTATATAGAGAATACATGGGGTTTTTGTGTTGTTTTATTTTCAAATGAGGCTTTAAAAATCTATTATATAGTGTACATTATTTATCTAAAATATAAAATAATCTGTTAAGCCATCCTTAACCACTCAATAAATGTTTACTAAACCTAATGAATAATTTGAAACTTAGATATGGCATGACAGAAATGAGAAGCCGCAGTAAATTGATGAATGAAGTTGGGGTAACAGGATTTTAGCTGCTTATGTATAGAAGTAAATTCACATATTGAAAAAATAAGTGCTGAGGAACAGAACACCAAGAAAAAGGCTTTTCACTGCAATGCAATTCTCTTTTTGTTATTGTTTTCCTCCTCTCACCTTTAGAGAGTTGTAAGGAAAGCTGCCACATGTTTCTGCCTTATGTCTTGTTCTGTTCTGCCTTAATTCAGTGGATAACACATCAGCCAGTCTTCATTTTTACTGTGTTTGTACATCAACAACAATATATGGAAAATAGGTTTATGAATTTTCTGACTTTCACAGTATTATCGATGCCACTGGCTGCACATTTCTGTAGCTAGTAGATGAGCCCTAAAATTGCTGAGAAACATAGAAATAGGCAGCGGTAGTGTCAACACATGGCCGTTTGTGATGGGAACACATTCTCTTCAGTGCTGTATCTAAATTCTTCAGATCAATATGTGATTTGTGGTTCTTCAAATACTCAATTATCTCAGGTTTTGAAGATCTTGCCTGAAGATAGCAGAAAGAGTATTGATTTGTCTTTAATATAATACTTTTTGAAAGTGGTGCTTGAAACAATTTCAACTTTAAATGTCATGTTTTCCTATAATTATTTTGATCAAATAAGTATAGCATTTGATCATTATAGGCATGGGTAATTTTGCCAGTTTTTACAGAAAACATTGCAGGATCTTTGAAGAAAATACTTGTTTAATCCTTTCTATTTTCTCCCTTGCTTACAATGTAAGACAAGTGATAATTGTGGTACAATGATCTAGTGTAACCCTAACACACCGATACATTTTGAACTTTTGTGTTGTATGTTTAACTCCAGAAAGATTAGGGTGATCAAACACTGCAGAGCACAGTCAATAGAGGACACTAAAAACTGGGCATTAAATCACTGATAGTAGTTAAATATATGGCAGTGGTTATTGTTTCCTTTTTGAGAATGAGAAATACTACAAATGTTGCAGTAAATAGAAACATACATACTGTGATAAATAGCCATTTTTCAGTTTTGCTTATTCCACAACAAATACAGTTAAAAATACTCTGAAAGAGTTTCTTTAAGATGATTTGGGAGATGGGGGATCAGAAGATGAAATAGTGTTTCATTACTCCTTACTTCAAATACAGCAGGAGCAAACATGACTGTAATTATACCCCCTTTAAAAAAAAACCTTAATTTCACACTGGTATGTGTGTAGAAGTCTGCTGCTATTTTTAGAAGATCTCCTCCCTTAGGTTCTTTACTTTTATTCCTAGTTGGAAAAATCAATGAAAGATTTTAAGGAGCCAGGTCAGTGACACTCGGACTATATTTTCTGCAGTGACCTGCTGCTCCCTAACTGATCTCAGAACTGTGTCTCATGGCCAGAGTGCATTTTGTGAATTGTACATAGTCAGGTTAAGGGATCTTGTAAATGAAGTTCTTCAGAATGGCTTGTCCATTCTAGACAATAAAAAATAAATTAGCTTAAATAACCCAAATAGTTTTTATAAATGGAAATAAACTTGTGTTGGACTAAAAGAGGCAATTGTTAGCAGAGCACAGTCTTTAAGAGGAACTCATTCAGTGCTACCATATTTCAGCTAAAAGATCTTATCTAAAGAAGGTAAGATTCCTGCCTCATTCATTTTATTTGTATAATATAGCATGCAAGTGAGCGCTTGCCACCATCATACTGAAGTTATAACCACTTAGGTAAGTGGATAACACCACTAAAATTATGAAAAAGGATTAACATTATTTAACACTACAAATTAATTTACTTGGTTGAGACTTCCCTCAGCCATTTTTTTGGATGGAGTTCAGTCTTCCTTCAGGTCTCAGAGGAAAAGTGGAAATGATAGCATTTTTGTTCCTGCTTAGCTGGAGATAAGCCAGCGCAAGGTTGGAGACAGAGAAGGATACTTCACTGCCTTGGAAAGGCAGCTGCAAGTAATGATGCAGGCAGAACAGCATAGCAGGAAAAGACTTCACCTATGACCTACTCCGTTTTGGACCCTGTTCAGGAAAACACTTAAGCACACATTTCCTGCTCCTTATTATGTCCCACTAGAACTTAAGCACGTGCTTAAGTGTCATCTGGTGCAGGAATGCTTTCCTGAACAAACACATCAGAGAACCAGGCTTTCCTCCCACCACCCTGCTCCTTTCTGCCTTCCTGCCTGGTGCCCCCCTCAGCACAGCTGCAAGGATGGAGTTCATCTGAACACGCGGGCAATTACCTGCACCTGAGGATCACCGTATCAGGCAACACAAAAAATGTGTTTCCCACAGTTTTGCTTAATGACTGTGCAGTCTACTCAGGGCTTAATGAGGTAAAAAAGAAAAGCTGTTGGGAGCTTCTGCTTATTTTATATCAACAATTAACTTCCATGGTTCTTGATCTATGGGAATGGGTTGAATCTTATGTATTTAAAGGTATCCTCATTTGGCAGTAATGACTGAAATTTCATCCATGCTATTAGATTATTTTCATGCTGAACAGTGGTTATTTGCAAACGTACTCCTTTCCACTTTGCATCTTCTATTCTTAAAATCTGGACTGAGTGCATTTTGAGATAAACACTGTTTATTCCACATTGCTAAGCATTCCTGTCTTGATTGTTTGTATGCAATGATATGAAGCTAGGAAAGCTCCATTGCTACTCTTTGCTGGAGGGCTAGTTCCACTGGAGATGCTAAAATGATGTAACTACTATACATATAATTCATTGAAATGTTTTAATGGTCAAAGAGAAATGGGAAAATGGGCTGCACAGTCTCAATGTGCTAAGTGTAAGGACATTACTTTTTTCCTTTGTCCAGTTTTGTCTCCATAGTATTTTCTATGCACACAAAGATTGTCATAGGAAGAGGCGTAATTTCCAAATCCGATTCCTTCTGTTCATAATAAAATCTTTATTAAATAAGCACTGGAATAAAGCTAAATTAATCATGAGCAGCTAGATCCACCAATGCACTTATGTGCAACAACACCAAAAACCGCAGCACATAACAGTTAGGCATCTGCTCCCCGTAGCTGCTCCATGCCCTGAGCAAGATGCCCAGGCTCCTGCTGGATTTTATGGAGCCAGTTGGACCTGTTGGAGCGAGGCTCATAACGGGTTGACTGCTGAGGGGGAACAGGCTAGTGTTAGTGGTGAGAAATTGGTGGGGATGGCAAAATAAATCTTAACCCAGGTCCTTGTCTGAGATCGGAGAGATCCTAATGGAGTAATGGATAATAAAAATAGCATGGAGGCCGGAGCATATCTGTAACCCTTCAGACACAGAAGGGATTCACAGGACACCTGCCTGAGAGCCTCTTACTGCTCCTCCTTGTACAAAGTGTGTGGTAGATAAATAAAAAACCACCTTTCCTCACTGTCCGCTGCAGAGCCCGTGCACAACAGCCTGGCTCATCTAGAGAGCAGCGGCGTGCAGCAAGAGCGGGAACTGTCCCGCTGCTAGGTTGTAAGATGGGGTGACAGAGGGTGCGCTGCCAGCTGCGTCAGAGATTTCTTCTTCAGGACTGGGGAGTGACCTAAATTCTACATTTGCTCGTCTGAAAAAAAGAGAATAATGATTACATTTGCCTCAGATGCTAACTAAATGCAAATTATTGTTTTCCTGAGTATTGTACTCACCATACCATAAAACCAAGCCAAACCTGATTTTACCTTCCTGTCAGCTCTCTCTCCAGTAAACACCTGAAGGTTAGTTTTGCTCAACTATTCATCGCTTTTCTACTTTTATACTTTTTGGGGGTTTTGGCTTAATTGTGAATTAAATTGAACTATTTCAATCATCAGTCCTTGGACAACACAGAGAATAAAATGGATATTCAAATTCAAAATGCATAATCAAATCACTTGGAATTAACAGACCAAGTATTAATTACCAATTTCTGTGTAGATGTATATTTGTATATATTTACACCTATTTACCTACATACATTTCTCTCTATATATGTGCATATATCTATAGTATGACTATCTGGTCTTAAAATGCTTAACTGCAAACAGAAATTCACAATAAATCAATATTATGAAATTAAATTAAACACATTAATTAAATACATTAATACGAAAGCAGTCACTGCATCAACACAAATGCATTTTGCTTTTATTTTAATAAGTATAAATTATTTTTACTTCAGTATAAACTATGTATACACCTATGATGAGAAAATAGAGCCATGGCTTTAAGCCAGTAATCTGTTTAAGCATATGGGTGATTTTAGTTTGTGGTGAGGTCCTGCAAAACATAAGGCCCATGCGCTTAAATTTAAGCACTTGTTAAGGTAATTTACAAACTAGGAACTGAAATCATGCTTTCAGCCATCTCCTTTTCAAAAAATATTAAATTTTATTTAAAGTCAACAAATTTATAAAATTTAGAAATCAAGTCAGTTGTGCAAACTTCGAGACCTGACCTTACTGAAAATCAAATATTTCAGAAAGGTTTTTTTTATTAGAAGGTCATCTGAGAGTCTGGATCATTTCTGTGTAAACAAGAGAATTTTCATGTTAGTAATCTTATTTTACTCAATGGAAATGTTTGTGTGAGAGTAATGTGACAAGCATTTGTAGAATTACATCTAATATTGAAGTGTTCTGTATTTTTGGCACTGTGGCCATTGATGTAAAATATTAAACACTCAGCACTGAACACACTGCTAGATGGGAAGAGTACTAAAAATAAGATCTGGATGTTTCATTAACCCTATTTATTTGAAAATTGAACCTGTTGTTTGAGTCTAGATTTGTTTTTAAAAAATTTAGTATTTAGAAAAATGGTAACTTTTGCTACATGTGAGATGTTAAATAATGATTATATGATTTTAAAAAATATGGTTAAGAAGAATACAATTCTCAAGCCAAGACGTTTTGTAAAAAGAAAAAAAAAAGCTATTATGAGACTGTTTCATCACCAAGCTATAAAACCCACCCAAAATATATTTTTTAATGGAAAAGGAAGCCAGTATAATAGACGAATAGCCAGTATAATAGCCAGTATATATTTGAGATTATAATAGTATAATCTCAAAATGTAATCACAAACCCTATTACTGCTAGGAGTGTTATACTACCAGGAAAAGAAAAACAATATGCACACAAATACAGGTCTAAAATTTAGCTTCCTTAATCTAGTCACCAAGGTAGGAGGTAAAGACCATACTGCAAAGAAAACGTTAACATAACAGTTGTTGGTTGGTTTGTGGGTTTTTTTAATAGGAAATAGGATGAAATAACATTTTGTGGTTTATTTTACATTTATAAAAGTGACTAATGGTAATGCTGGTGAAGTTGTTCCAGGAAGAGAAAACTTCAGCTTGAAGGTGTTTAAAGATCACCAGTTGATGTGCAAAGGAATGAAGCTGCCATTATCTAAACCAAAGGAGATACCAGCGTAGCAGTTCTCCTGAACCCAAGAAACCCCTCGAGCTCTGAGCTCTTGCTTTTGGCAGCTCAAGACTTTGGCAGCTGTGGGCAGGACAGGGATAAAAGATGAACAGAAAAGGTGATTTTTTGACTGTAGGTCAAAACACACAGTGTGCCCTTTTTCCCTCTGGGCTTTCTCTGGAGCCTTCATGGGGCCAAGAGAGGGACTGGGTGGCACTGCTAGGCTGGGGCGTGAGTCAAGGGTGGCTGTGCCACAGCTCAGCGACAGCCAGGCATTTATTAGGGGCCCCCACTGCGGACACGATACCCGTGGGTTGGGGTTAGCCCGAGGTTGGGGCTGCTATGCATGAGCAGTGAGAGCAGAGGTGCAAAGACCATGACCCCTGTTACCCCACTGGCACCACCTGCCCTGGGGCAACGCACCGCTCAGCTGGCCTGGTGGCCTCTGTTCTCACACTGGCAAGCGTTCATTCCCAGCAAACACCTGGGGGAGGTTTCGGTTAAAATCCTTTAAGTGGATGGAGGCAAACTGGAGATATGCTGAATGTTCAGCCTGCTACCAGGCACTGGTTTGTCCTTATTCTGCAATGACTCACAAAGAAAGAATATGTTTTTCTGCACAAAACATCACCAGGAGTTCACAAATTTATCTTTTTGCCTCAACAAAGGCAGTTTTCATATTTAATATTGCACTTTTAGTATCATGATCAGCACCTATAGTACAGGACAAGAGAAATAAAAATATTGAAAAAAAAGAAAAAAGATAAATTAATGGCAAACATAACCTGTTTTTTTCTATACTTAGAAAAAAATTGAAGTTTTTGGTTAAGCTTCTCCTTCCTTATTAGTACCCTGTTTGTGCCATGTTTAAACATATGTTTTAAATAGCCGATATTCTAATGAAGACCCACAACAGTTTTCTCTGTAGCTCTTATTATTTCAATCTGTAAACCATTGTATCTGTTGAAGGGTAGAAAAGGAAAGAGAATGGAGAGACTTCCTCAAATGAAGAATAGAAAGAGCTACTGTACTTTTTTTTCCTCATTAAGATTGATCTTTGCTGTGGCTTATGCAATGTACTAAATTACAAAATGAGGTAGACGTATTAATCCCTAGAAATATTGGAACTTGCTTTTCACTTCCTTCCTCCAGTTTTACAGTAAGTGAACTACAGTGAATTTGAAATAATACAAAGTTAATAGGCATGGTATAATTCTTTGAAGAACCAGGTCCTTCCTGCCCACCATATTACTTTAAAAAATCCCAAAACTTGCTATTGTCTCCTGCTGACAATGCAAAAAGCAGCAGGAGTAGTTTACACAGATTTTGTCTAACCTCTTCTAATTGCTTTTGAGAAGATGCAGAAATGCAGACTTAAGAGCAATTGTAAGAGCAAGAGACTGGCTAGTCATGAAATTGTCATAGGTGACGATAAAGGCTAACAGCAAAAGAAGTGTTTGTTCCCAACACCAAGACTATACTGAATGAAACTTAAAAAAAGACTTGACTAATATCACTGGAATTTAAAATAAAGTTTGTCAATAAAAGGGAAAATTAAACGAGGCTCCCTTAAAAGAGCATAAACAGAACTGGTGGCAGCTTCTCTTGAAAAATTCTTAAATACAGTTTTACAGGGATCAGTTGCTAGGGTGTGATCAAAAGTAACCAAGCGTTTGGATCAAATATTTTTGAAAAATGTTAAGAAAAATATTTCTGTTTTTTCAGCTCACAGTGAAAAGTTTCAGGTTTGTTTCTTTTTGAGCAGTTCCTAACTTGTATCTGTAGCTCAGGCTTGCAGATGTATTTTTAATGATGAGGAATAGTGGTGTCAAAATATTTCCAGAGAGCATAATCTCAGCAAAGTATTCCTTCAAGACATTGTTTCTCTGCATGGACCGCATTAGGCTGAACAAGTCTGAGTACTGTAGACCCTCACACAGGCTGAGGGGAGAGTTGTGTGTTTCACCAGTGACATGTGGAAAAGCAATCAGACACTGGATTACATGGCTGTCACTGTCCATTTGCCTTCTTTATCTCTACTCACTCTAAGCTCTTGCAGGGCCTCACTGGTAATGACATTGCTGCATAAAGCAAGACAAAAATGTGCAAGAAATAATGGTTTTGGCATATTTGGACTTTATGTTTGTAATTTATTTGCAAAGCAATTGGAATTTTTTTATTCTTAGTACAATTCTTCAATGATATACTTGAAGAAATATTTGCTAACTGTAAAGGTTACTCTTAAACTGTTGGAAGGTTTTTGTTGTCTGTGGATCACTCTTTGTTGAAGATGACTGGCCACCTATACATATCCTATTACTTCATTTTCCAATCAGTTGCCCCAATCTTTGTATACAGTCTTTGTATTTATAAACACAAGGGACATCTAAACAAATCTGGGGAACTGGGATGCTTAAAGAAGTGGAATGCTTGCTGGACACAGATTTCCCTGCACACATTTTGCTGCAGAGTCTAGGTGCGAACTTGCGAATTCACCTGCCTGCAGTCTACACCTTCATACTATGATTCATAGGACACTCAGATTAAAGCTAGTGTCTGTATGTTCACTTATGTTGCTTCAGCAGCGAAGTAGACGTATGCCATAGTGAGAAAGCAAATAGCTGAAGAATTTTAAGTGACCTGGGTTCTTTTCATACTCCCATCTGCACAAGAAAAAACATTTTTTTGGCTATACCCTTGATGTTGAATAAATAATAATGGGATCTTGCCTTGCTGAAGAACTAGGAAAACATAAGCCTCTATATACTATATTCAGAACAGAATTTTCCTCCAAGTCAAAATGTAGCATATAATAATGAATTTTCTTAACCGTAGATGCAAAGCCTGCAATCGACTGGTTGAATTTTAGTGTTTTGGGGACAGAATCTGCCATTATTTATCATTACTTCAAACAGCAGTAGGTAGTGCCATCTTTGGAGAACATAGTAGGGGTTTGGGGTTTTTTTTGTTTTGCTTTGTTTTACTGCGACCATGAACAACAATGAATAGGTTTAATTTTTGTTTACAACAGAATAAAACTCTATGTATCACTGTAATTAATTTAGATTCTGTGTCATTTTACATTACTTTTAATAAAGATGATATATGCACTGGAGGGGCTTTCACAGTAGCAACAAATTCAATAAAAGAAGAGAAAACTAACATGCTTGTAACATACAGAATCTATCGTGTCTTGTTTTTTCTTACTGAGCTTGTAAAGTTTATTACTTTAACAATAGAATGACCATTAAAATGACTTTAATGGTCATTAAATTGGATATCCAAACACATAGAAATAATTACATAAATATCTAGCTGTGTCTTTTAGCCTGTTATATCGAAAATAGCACAAGCTACAAACACTGTTTGGCAAATGCTGCAGCTTAAGAGTCAAACAACTGACCTTTCTCAAAGCTTTTCCCATTGACAGCGTAGCATTTGATGGAATAAGTCATAATGATTTTAGCTTTGTATTCATAAAGGAGTAAAAGATGATTACTTTCTGTGGAAATAAGCAGATAAGCACTCAGTGTCCTCTGCAGCTGATGAACAACCCCCAAAACTGCACTCTGGGGACTGTAAAAAAAGACAGGATTATCTGTTTCAGCCTCTTTCCTTGTACTTTTTTTACTGACCCTTAACTAGTAAGGACCTTTGACTGCAATATAGGGAGCAGCTTAGTAATGTATCTTTCAGAGCCAAATCTGCTACTTTGATCTTTTGCATTTTTCCTTTGCAAGTTCAAGGTAACCGTTTCCCTCAAAAAAAACGCTCAACAAACCCTCTGAGAAGGTTGTTCAAAACAAGTAACATCTGTTTAATATAATGTTTTACTTTCTTTAATTAAAGCATGATACATTGCTAACTTGACTATCAAACCAAGAAACAGAGTATTTGAAAGAAATGTTTTTTCTCAGGGTGCATCTGAAATTATGCAGTGGAAAGTTCCTTACTGGAGAGATAATAAAGCTCCAATATGGATTTTTAGTATCTTGGATTGAGGAGGAGCAGAGAATAAAATATATCCTAAGCAATATATCTGAAGACTTTGTATCTTGTATGTATGTGTCAAGAGAAAAAAAAAGAAAATTCCCAAGAGGACAGGGCCTGTAAAACAGTCAGTTTCCCTGTCAAAGTGAAGTTTTCTACAATACTTTTTCTAACGCTTTATTTAATCTCATTTTCATTATGTTAACTGAGTGTGCTTCTTCATTTTGCTGGGAGGATTTACACTGCAGTAAATCACACAGCTCATTTTTATTTTTCCTCCTGATATTTATTCTACATTATTCTTCATTTTAAAGTCACCATTTTTCTTACACTTAGCAGGCCAAATCGAGCTCCCATTTAAATTGGGAATTGAATCAAACCTATATTCCCAATGCCATGTCAAATTATTAATCTTTCTCCTTAAAATTTTCATCCTTCTAACACTTCCAAGACCACTCTTTAGTTGTTCCTTGACAAAGCCTTTTTGTTCATACACATCTTCCCATGAAAACACCTGCTGTCATTCTAAATATAGTACTTAGCTCTTCACGTAGAAGACATTGTGGCAACAAATTAAGAACCAAGAAAGCAGTTTTCGAGCTATGTGCATATTTGGTCTCATCTAAGTTATTAGTTCTGTAGTTTACACGATTAGAAAGCTTGTTAAAAAAAGGAATTAAAATAATTGTCATCTGTAATTATGTAGGAGAACATGCACTCAGGAAAACTTCAAACTCACTTTGTGATACCAACATTGGCAACACAATGATGAAGAGGAAGTCTTTCACAACTAGACATTACCCCATCAATCAGTTTGCAGTCAGGAGAAAAATTGACTTTGTCATGATATGGTTCTTAAAGCAAAAGTAATAAATTCTATACAAACGGCAAGCCTACAGCGTAGCTAATTTATTCATTATCCACCCCAGAAAAATAATTAAGTCATGCTTTCTTTCCTGGCTCTTCATTACAGTTTAGCCTTTTTCTGCAGCAGTCAGTGACTGAATGCTTATTAAAATAAATTAGCTGCAAAACTTTCAACTCTGTCTTAAAGAAAAACTAATCCACTTTTCTAGTGGAAGCAACATTGATTAAATAAACCTAGTTTCATGCCGAGCAGACTAATTCCTTTAGCCACAGTTTCCAATCTTAAATCATGTTGTATCTGTATTAGTTTGAGAAGTATATAATGAGCTGTGAGTTTATAATTGTTATTAACCTCTTTCCATATGCATTTCGGTTTTTTAGCCTGGTTGATTTTAGTGATGGAATGAAATCACTGTGCAGTGTATAGGTACTATTGTACTCATGTATTTTTTTTCTAGCATGCACACATACACTCATTCAGACATACTCTGTTATTCCTCTGATCCAGCCGTTTCAGACAGGCTGCCTTGACATGAACTAACTTCAGCTGTATCAAACTGCTTCAGTTACTAAATAGGAAGATTGCTTTAAGAAAAAAAGTGTTTACAAACTTCCTCATATCTCATATCAGAAACATGGAATGCTGGGCATTTAAAATAGTATTTGAACCTGATCCACAGACAGCTGAACTGGTGGAAATGATTCTCTCAAACTCTTTAGGTTTTGCCTAAGAACTACATTGTGCAAGGCCAAATGCTGTCAAATGGGCAAATAAAGCTGAAGGGATTGTCACTATGTGACCTATGTAGAATTGCCCACATCATTACTTTTTCAAATATATAGGTTCATATTCTGAAAAATAAATATCTTCTTTAATGTCACCAGCAGTAGTCAGCCAACAGTTCGCTAAGGAAAGTAATCTAGTGACGGGTCAGTCAGATCACACAACTCACCAGTTCCCGCAGCACAAGAGATAAGAAGAATCTGATGTGAGCTAGTGATTAAATTAATATAATAACAAAGCCAGGGAGAAAGCCATCACCCCCTTCCCAAGACCAACCTTGTCACAGGGCATCAGAGGGGCTGGCTGATGCGGGAGCCCGGCTCAGCAATAACTGCAGCCTGAGGGCGCCGACGTCCTCTGCTCACACAACGGTCCTCTGTGCACTGGTGCGCTTCCAGGGGCTCTGAATATTTATAAGACCCTCAGCCTCATCTTCAGCACCCCATTCAGCTCCTCTGCACTAGGAAGGGCATTTTTCTAAAGAAGCCATGTACTTCATGGATCTTAGTCCCTGTAGTCCCTCATTACCAGCTGCCAAAGCTGCTCAGGGTGGCACAATACTGTAGCACAGAGCAGCCAAACAACCTACTGTTTGAGGTTGGCTTTTGTCCCAGTGCACAAGAACCATTTTGATGACACAGGGAAAAGAAAATACAAAAATCTCCTCTGCTGCATACGTTGATGGGGTCAACTGCACTGGATGGGAGGTGAGAAAATCTGCCAGGGGCGCCTCTTTCAGATTACAGAAAGCATTCGTGAGGCAGGGCACACTCTCAGGCACAGTTAATTCATCAGCAAACGACGAAGTACCTGACGGGCCTTGGCGACTGCTCCACCTTCTCGGCTGCCTGAGCGCTATGGGACCTCAGGCAGGGAGCACAGGGATACAGGACCTGTTGTCCCGTGGGGGCAGGAGGGTCTGCCGCTGCCCCACTGCTTGGGGTGGGCCCTTTGTCTCCCCGAGCGGGCAGCCATCAGTCTCCCTGCCGTAATCTGCAAGATCACGACACCCCATCCCGCGCAATAACTCCTCAGACTTCTCATTTAAAAATCCACAGGTGCTGCAAGACTGGCAGAACAGAGAGAGAAAACATTTCCTTTATTGTGCGTCCCCCCTCCCACCCCCCCGCTTTCATTCGCTTCCCTTCCCTGTTTCTATTCAGCTCGTTTTATCATAGCCAGGCTGCAAGCACAAGGGTGGGAAGGGAATATGTCTGGTCTGACAGAAACTCCTCTTCTGTAGACAGGAGCCCACTGAGGGACTCTGGCTAAGAAAGTGTTCTACATCTTGTATTGATAATAACTTTGGTCTTTTCTTTACACCATGGCTATAGCTGCATCACATAAATTCTAAATTTTTTACTTAACAGCAATAATCAGAGACGAAACCAAACACTAATAATTCATTGAAAAGAATCTTTCAAAAAATTTAAAATTTTATACCTACTAGCTGTAAGCAGATTAGTTGTATGTAACTGTCTGACTAGACAACGTGCATATTCAGGAATTTACCTTGTTTTGAGTTATTTTTGTATATTTATTTGGCTATGCCAAAAATTGTTACATTGCTCTGTATTTACACCAGTGAATTATTTGGTAAAGGTAGCTGACCTGTTTTAGTCGAAAAACAGGGGCTATGACAGAACTGCTTCAGAATTTTTTGTTATAGTAATATGTTTAGTTCTTCTAAGAGCTTAATAGAAGAAAGTATCTTTGCTTCTTGTATTGATACAGTGGTGAAGAAATTTGCAATTTTCTGGAATTAATGTGGTGTTAATATTTTCCAGTGAAAAATCCCTGATCTTCAGTTATATATGTATTTCCATAGGAATCTTTAAAGTTTGTTTGTGTGATATACTTGTATCTAGTGACAACTGGAGGCCTCTAATAAACTAAACAAAAGAAAAGATGTCCTCTCTGTAATAGTTCTGCTAGAGATCCTCACATCAATGACAACTCATTTAATTTGATATATGGCACTGGCTTTCTGTCCCTTCATTGAATAATCATAAATCTTATAATTAATTAGGTTTCAAGGTAAAAATATTTTGATTATTACATGTATAACAATATGGTGTTGTTAAGTATAGTCTTCAAAGTTTTCAGCGTAACATAAAAATTACTAGTTTCTGGTAGACCTATGTATTACGTTTTTCTTAGCACAAGTTCTGTGTGGAAGCAGATGTTATAGAGAGAGCAGTACAAGATAGCAGGGATTTTTTGTAATGCTTTTGACAGAATTAGGTTTTGAAAGGAAACTGGTTCGAGGAACTTGCTTATTGACACTGGGATGAAAGTCCTGAAAGAAAGGATTACTCTGCATGCTAAGTGACCCTTTTGTTTTCAGCCTAGTTTATAAACCTAAATAAAACAAGTTACACTTAAAATATATGCCGAGTTCGCAGCACGGATTTCTCTGTCCTAGGAAATAGTTGAGCAAGGCCTGAGGTTTGGCAGCTGCTTTAAGCGTGAACCATGTTGGTGGACCAAGCCATCAGGAGAAGGAAAACAAATACCTTTATATACTCATTGTTAACTAAATTGTTTCTTCAGTAGGATTGTAATTAATACCCTGATTTGCTACAGATATTCACAGAACTGAACTCCAAAATGGTTTAGCCAAGTCTAAGAAAATGAGTGCCTAAGTAAATGCATGTTTGTGCATAGTTATACATACGTACAGACAGATATACACATTGTACGTGAACATTTTACACGGAACCGTGGCTAAGAAGGGACAGTCTTCGGGCTGAGATTTAGGGCTCTGATAGGACTCCAGGAGCTCAGGTTGTCTTCTTACACCGAAAAGTGTCCTGTGAGCTCCTAGAAACAAAAGATGCCATGATTATTTTTGACATTTTATTGTTCCTAGGGCACATAAATTCCCAGAGTACTTTACATTTATATTAGAATATGAGGTCCTCCCTTATGAAATTTGTATTGGAATTGAGTAAATAAAACATGAAAGAGTGAGGTGCTGCAATAAGAGAAAGGATTATTGGATACTATTTATTCTAAGTCTGACAATTGTCAACAAAGAACATTTCTGGACAGTCCAACTTTGCCTATAACCTTTGCCAAGAAGATTTTTTGTGCCCTCTTTCAAGCATATATTATATTTCATTAAGTTTTTTCTCCATATATTTGCTATTGTCCCCTGTTAATGAAGCATTTAAAATGTTATTATTTTTATACTGTAATCAGAAATTCATAATTAACTATTAAAAAGGAAGGTGAGGGAGAATGTGCAGTCTATTCAAAGTATATTATGTGATTTCTTTTATTACAATTTCTCAGATTTTACCAAAATTATAGAGAATAAAAGAAGTATACGATAAAGCATGAATACATGGTATTTTTGTGCTATGTGTATTCTTACTCTTGTGTAGCTAAAAATGTTTTTCAAACAATTCATTTATTTTTAAGAAATACTAAAAATCTGACAAGTCTGATACAATTAGGTTTTGTATGTCACATTGTCCCACATGCATATCTATTCCTCAATAATCTTAAGGAATGTTGAGAAGAATGAGGTCAGATGTTCCAGACATTATGGGCTTGAAATAGAAATTTTGCTGTAATTTTTCTACAGCCAGTGGAAAGACATGGGCCGCTCCGCAGACTCGGGTCTGGGGAGCCCAGAGCCTCCCTCTGGCGACTCTGCGACGACTCAGAAGGGACCATATGGAGACTGGCTTTCCAAATTAGACAGTTCAGATGGAGTGACTCACTCCCATTATGACTCAAATTTTGTGTGAACAGATTTTCAGGAGTTTCAATATTATGATTTCCAAATCATAATAGCAGTCATATTTCACATAGAATGAAATCTCAGCTGTGTTTCTAAAAGGCTGCAGGAATTTACTGTCTTTGGGCTCCCAATCTTCAATGCTTGAAAGGCCTGAACTCTAGCACACATGTCAGTCTAGGGTTTTAAGGGAAAAAATGCAGATTCTTCTTCCTCAAGCACCTTTTTTTCATATCCATGCTCACCTTTACTGGATCCTGCCCCCATATGCCAAGAAATGCATTAAAATAGGTGCTCAAGAAGGACTGTCCCAAAAGTCATTCAGCTGGTGCTGAGTGTTTGCTTCTCCTAAAATTAGGACCTCTGATCTTGTTCAAGTGGACGCAAGTCCCCCAGCTTCGTCATTAGCTAGATGAGGTAATCCCAGTACTTGGAAGAGCCTGTCCTTCGCAGTCTTATGCTAACACTCATTAATTTCATTATCTCCAAAATGGAAAGGATTTTCTTTTTTTGAATGTTATTAGAAACTAGGAATTAGCTGTTTTGATACTGTAACTTAAAATTCTAAATACTTTCAAATTAAGAGACATGCTGTACATTTTCAATGAACTAATGTGCAATTTGTAACAAGTGAAATATATCACACGAAAATGATTTTGCAGTGATCTAAACCCAATTAACCTCAAAGAACGCTATATGAATATAGACTGTGAAAGATTTTAATTATAGCTAGAAATGCTATGCAATTATTGACCAAGTTTGGCAGAGACATTTTATGTCGCCTACTGTTACTACGTACTGTTAGCTTTTTAATGTGGAAGCAGAAAAAATGAATATCAAATCAGAATGGTAATTTGAAGAGTCATGGATTGAATACTTGTTGACCACTTGAAATAATAATCTAAGCAGTCTTTCCAAAATAAAATTTCCTTTTAAAAAAGGAAATAAACCATAGCTATTATACTACAGGTATGTGCTTTAAACAACATTAAATGAAAATATATTAGTAAAGGACCAGATATCAAGAAGTGCCAACTGCTGTTTCTAATTATGAAAATGTTTGCTCCTAATCTCATGAGTCTACTTAAAAGTCTTCAGTCACACACAGCTCTCTTGCAGCCTGGAACTACAGTTTCAGAAAAAACTATGACCTGAAGTATTTGTGATATTTTTGTAGTAGCTGGCTAAAGTTCAAAATTGTTCCAACCATTCCTCAATACATAAAGTTAGAGACAAAACAGTGGAATGCAAAGACTCGCGTGCTTGTAAATACATGTGTGATGTCTTTATTCCATTTGGAGGTTCAAACAGGTAATATAAATAATCTTTATAAAAAATACAGTGGATACAATTGCAGCTATAATAAAACAGAATATAAAGACAAAATTTAACATTTTGTTTCTTTTTTTCAGAAGAAAAACAAATCATTTCTCTGCATTCATTTGCTGTTTAATTTAAGCACTTGTAGAAGCACAATAATATTCCCATTTTACAGACAAAAATGAGGCAAAGAAATTTAAGCGCGTGAATAAAGGATCTGCTTAGGGATTCACTATAAAGTGGTGTTCTTTCTATTAAGAAGCTGTGAACATAGCATGTATTTTGTGCTTTCATGTTATACAAAGCTCTTCTTGTCTGCACAAGGTAATACTGCATTTGACACAGAAACAGAATAATTTAAGTTGTAAGGGACCTCTGGAGATCATCTGGTCCAACCTCTCTCTCAAAGCAGAGCAAGCTTTGAAGTTAGAGCCATCTTCGAAGTTAGACCAGGTTGCTCAAGGTCATATTCAGTCGAGTTTTGAATATCTCCAAGGACAGAGATTCCACAACCTCTCAGGGCAACCTATTCCAGTACTTGACCACCCTTATTTTGAAAAAAATGTTTTCTTATGTCATGTTCTATAGTTAGTTATATACTCTTACAGTAGAAAAGTCTCGGGTCTCATGAGGAAAAAAAGAAACCCTTAATTAGATTAAGTTTGTTCAGGTTTTTTGTTTTGGTTTTGGGGTTTTTTGTTTTGTTTTTTTTTTTTTTTTACTCAAAGCTAAGTGACTTTGAGTGCAGAAGGCACAAGAAATTATTAGATAGACAAGAGCTGCTATTAATTTGCAGTATTCTACTTTTGGAGGCCAGCTATGCTTGAAAGCCACTTTTTCTAGCAATTGTGTAGAGTCTGTGTTGCCATTATCCATGTATTCTTGTGATTTTACAAGTTAATTAAACCCAGGAAACAGCATTCAGAAGAACTGAGTTTGAAAATATATTCATAAAGATAGGGTTTCATCCCTTACCCAGCAAATTTTTACCCTTGGAAGTTAAATAAGAATGGAGTCCTAATGATCACAGAAAGCTAGTTGTCTGCAGGGCACAAGGTTTGATCAGTATAAAATGATCAGCAGAGAAGAAGAAACAATGGAAGAGGATATTAAGAACTTCTGTTAAAAAGGGGCAAGTATGATCAATAGGCAAATTGACTACCAGACTTGAACAGATTTATATCAGAGGGAAAGACCTGAGCCTGAGGGCTGAACAGAGAAGACCACAGGAGGAACCTAGGACCCCTGAAAGGACTGATCACAAACCAAAGCATTCTGTAGATGATGAAAAGGAAGGAAGTTGCTTGCAGGGTTGTGTTTTTCCCTCCTCTGATCTATCTCCCATGTTTTGCCTATGAGAAAAAAAGTAATTGGTTAAAAAATTCATGTAAATTTTTCATTTCATTTAGTTCACCTACCTCTAAAGAATAAATCATTCCTCAGGGTGAAATGTTGCAAGGAGCATACTTCTATTACAAGGATTGTACATATATGGAGTCTAGGTTGGCTAGGGAAAGAAACTCCTGGCATGAAATACTTTTCTAAATGCCCAGCTAGTATTTAGAAGAATATTCATCATACCATAAGTGGCATCCTCCTGTACTAAATATGAATCAGCTAATTACAATTGTAATCAGATAGATAGATATTTAAATAATGCCATCAAGCCCCATCGTGTAGTAAATCAAAAGTTGTGGAAAAGGCACAGAATTTTTCTGGTGCACCCAAGAGTCAGAGTTCCTCCTGACCTGCCTGAAGAGAGTCTCAGTACTCTGCAATACTCCTGTAAAGGAAGACAGACATAATCCTGTGCTGCCTCTTCTGTCCCGAATCTCCTAATTTCAAGATGTCTATCGCTGTTTTCTTTAGGATGCTATGTCAGTCTTAGGAGACTGATTCTCTGTGTAAAGTTTTCGCTTACTTCTGGTCTTCGTCTTGCTGTCCTGAGCTCTTCCTGAAAGGGATATGAAGTGAAGTTAGCTAGCACAGTTTTTTATTTGGGGTTTATTTTGCATTCTCTCTTTTCAATAGATTCTTGGGTAATTCATAACATTTTCACCTGACATATTAACTTCTTCCATCCCTGAAGCAGTTAAAGCTGCTTGCACCATTTTACTTATATACTCCTTAGAGTCCAAGGTTTAGGACCTTAATTTGAGTTTGACAGATCAGCTTAAATTTTACTTTGAAGCAAAAAAAAAAAAACAAAAAACAAACCACGAACTGTATGAACATTATAATAAAATAACCTTGAAGAGACAACTTAATTAGTATTTAAGTGATCCTGAATTACAATGAAATTCCTATGGAAATGTGAACACCCACCTGCATATCAAATAAAGTCACAAGATCTTTGCCTTTACCATAAATATAATTTCAGTTCATAACAACTGGATTTCTTAAAGAATATATCATCAAAAGATAATATAACATTTCAAAGATTTAACCACATAGGAATGCATACGTGATGCAGTGGCTTATAGGAAGGACTGGGAATAAGCAAGCCCTAAGTGTTAGTATGAGCTGAGTTCATACAGAATGACCTTGGAAAAGTCATTTTCACCTGTTTGTGCTTCAGCCAGCCCAGCTGGAACATTGCATAAAAAGCAAAGGCAATTGATAAGCAGATTCTGCTTTTAAGCTGGCCATTAAGTAACATACATGAATTTCTGATAGGGATAATTTCACACTGAAAGTAAAAAGAGCCTTTTGTTTTGCTGTCCCTCTGCTGGTTTGGGGGTTTTTTTGTTTGGTTGGTTTTTTGTTTTGTTTTTTTTCTAAAATACATACTTGGGTTAAAAATAGGAAAAAAAATCTAACGGAGGGCTGTTATTCAGTGTTTCGTTTCTGCGCCTTTCTTTATCTCCATAGTAAGGTGCTTTGTTAACTATGGAGAAAAAAAATTCTCTCAATGTCAGGCTGAGCCTGGAAAGCATCCTGACATTACCACAAGCACAGTGATTCATGCTATAGATGAAGCCTTGCTGCCCAAGGGACTCTTGCTGTTTTCTCTTTTTTCCTGAGATACCTCAGCAACAAGAGTGCAATGAACTCTGAACTGAAAGTCTGAGATAAGCGAATGCTCAAGAAACAAAAAACCCTTCCAAAACAGAAAAGCTGGTGGGGGCACAAACCCAAACCCAGTCTCCTCTCAGGTGTTGCTGGGAGGTTCTGCAGCTAAGGCGAGGGTCTGCCTTTCTCTCCGTCTGTGCGTGCTGCAGTCCTCCGCTCACGGACTTCAGTGACTATGCAGTGAAGCGAATCCTAATCTGCGTAGCTGAAAATTGGGAGAAATATAGAGAAAATAAAATATGAACTTTTTTTAACATTTTGGTGAAATTTGTGCTATTATGAGAAATCTTTTTCCTTCCCCTCCGGAAAAAAAAAAAAAGTGAAAGATAAGAGACAGCTGCAACAGCAGAGACAAGTAAGAAACATGATAGAGATAGTGACCTGGAATTACAGAGCTGCTAAAAAGGACTTTCTAGACTGGTGGCAAGCGATTTGGGGTGAGACATTTGGAACAAAAGCAAGGAGACTTTAGCAGGTTTATTCTAGGACAGAATGGATTTGGGTAAGGGTGAAATACATCAGCAATCTTCTGGGGATAGCAAAAAGAAAGCGTGAGAAAAGGTAACGAGGCATATGGCCTTCCTGTCAGTCTGGGAAATGATCTTTTAATATGTGGAAAAGCAAATTTGATCCCAAAGAATGTGTGCTATAGGTTATTATGGAAAGATAATAAGACAATCAAATAGATGTGATAGAAAGCCCCCCCCCGTCTCTCTCCAAATTTTATATTAAAACAATAATGAATGCATAATTGCATCACTCAAAAAATAAAGTAAATGAAAAAAAGAAAAATATGAGGGAGGAAAGAAGGCAATGATTGTCAGGCAGGAAAAGAAGCATACTGAGTTCAAACCTACCATGACTAATTTAGCTATGGTAAGATACATTATTAATATGTATTTTAAATAAGAACTGAAACTTCATGTGTTATTTTGATAACAAATAACAACAACAAAAATCCAAGTCATTTTAAATAATACATTTCCAAACATGTAGGGATCAAAATAGCTAGTATCTGCCAGTACCTATGATAACTATTTTTTCACATTTCCAGTTCCATACCTTTGGGCTGAGATGTAAAATAATTTTATTCCTAATGACAATTTTTGCAATTACCTCATAGGAGCTGCTAGCAGCTCCTTTCTGCTGCTGTGATGTAGCAAAAACTAAAGTTATCTGCAACAGACATGAATCATTTAGTAACTGGAACAACTTTGTGACCTGCCCCAATTATTCACTTAACGAATTGGTGATGGTGATGATGATGATGATGATGATGATGATGATGATGATGGTGATGGTGATGGTGATGGTGATGGTGATGCAGAGCAGCCCTGGTGTGTGTGCCTCACACTGAGGTCCCATATTGCTTTCAATTACAATGGGTTAAATTAGGAAAATTCTGTTGATGTCAACATAAAATGACAGCTACACTGCAGTACTAGGCTCTCTCTAGAGCTTTCTGAATCTGCTAAAACTTCTTTTAGATGTGCTACAGGGCACAGTGCAAAGTGTTGTAACAAAACACTTAATCAAATGCTTAACTTTAAGCATATGTGCAATATCATCTCCATTCAGCAAAGCAGTAACTATGTGATTAATGTTAAATAAATGGGACAAAGTAAAACCATGTGCTTAAAATTTAAGCTTAAATGCTTTCTTGAGAGTAGAACATATAACTCATTTCCTTAAAAGAACTATATTCCAAATTCTTGGCTGAACAGTGGTTGTTATATTTTGAACAATGTCACACATGGACCTCTGACAATATCACTTGAGTAGGAAGTGTTATTTCTCAGCAGAATAAGAGAACGTCTTGTTTCTATATAGTTATATGACAAATAAACCCATGGATAGATATGCTTTGTTGCTCCTAGTCTAACATTGTGGGAGACTCCTCCTGTACTAAATTTGGCCATACAGAATGACACTTCAGAAAAACTGTTTCTCTCATAATGATGAAAAATTGTGCTGAAATTCACTGTTTGAAGAGAGATGGTGTAATGATGAGACTCTTTCATGGGGCCCAAAACCACTCATGACTAGTAACCACTGGTAACCGTATTGTTTCTGTAATAAAAATTATAAATCTGTCAGTACAATTAATTACCATTCTCAAGGTTTGTAAAGCAAAGTACTGTGTTATAAGATCCAAACTTAAGCATTAGGTATCATTTGGGAATCTACTTCCAGTAGTGATTTTTCTTTTGCCTTACAATGTCCACTCCTAAATAAGGAGGAGTTGGTTCATAATTTTGTGAAGAATTGTTTTAATTAGGTTTAAGTTATTCTATAAATTGAATGATCATTTGGAAAATATTATAGTATGGCTACTTTTTGTTTATTTCTTAAGCTAAATCTTATTCAGTACAAATGCTCAGTTCTCTCTGAACTGGGGCACATTTTTCCTAACTTTACATATACTGCGATACACATAAGTAAGGAGGCTGGGGGAAAGGAAACACGTCTCTGCCACCACAATCTCAAGATATTTAAAACATGCATCTACTTGTCTTAAAAGTACTCTGTGCAGTAGTTCCAAGACAGGCCACTAAAAAATGTGGGTGCTTACGACTTAGAATGTTATTAGGTCCACTCAATTATCCTTTCATCTGAAATCTACAGCACTACTTCAGCACCTCCATTGTGTTTGAGACTCCAGCCTCTTTTGTGCTGAAGCTTAATTGCACTCCCAATACCGTGATTGCTCTCACATTTTATTATTATGCAAAATAAAAGAGACAAAGTACAGCTAGTATTTTAAAAGAAACAAATGAATAACAAGAGATTGTGAAGTTCTTCCCTATATTTTTTTTTCTTTCACTACGTGGTGATCAAGCATTCTTAGAATGTGTTTTGTTATTGTAAATTCTATTTGAAGTCTTCCTTATTTATTTATTTTTCAGTTCATTACAGTCCAAAACCACCTCACTTTGAAATATAGATGTGCTGTAAAATTAATACCGGAGGTGTTCTATGGATGTGAATGTATACAGGTGCATACGCATGTGTCCAAATTACAGTAAGTAACATCAATAATTCCAAGAATTCCCATTTAAAATCTGAATAGTCTGAATAATAAACCTTATTTTCTTAGTGCAAGAAACAGGAGTTCATAAAAACCTTTTTTATTCCATCCTTCCCTATTAAAATACAACCGTGCTACAAAGAACTGCAGAATTCTGGAACATGTTATGATTTAGAATAATACACCTATATTGTCTGCAGCATTAAACTTCCTTTCCCACTGGACAGAAAATTGTTTGTTCAGAGACTACAAAAACTGAGAAGTAACAGTTTTATTCTTATCCCAGAAAAGAAGATACATATATTTTCTTTAAGACTGGAAAATCTTCACAGTCCGTCATTCCTTAACGTGCTGAATGACCCCATTGTAGCTATACTTAAAAAAAATATTATTCTTTACACAGTGGAGAATGGAACAATATTAGATTGAAACATTGTCTATTCAGAATTTCCCTTTATTTTAGGGGTGGGAAAGATTCATTGTCCAAATCCTACATAATAGTCTAAAGGACATGCTTCAGGGAACACAGTGGGTTTGGAGACATGTATGCAATTCTCTGGTCACTGGTGTATAACTAAGTAGTCCAGAACTATAGTTTGCGTTAGCCCTGCCTTACAAACAAATGGTAGGCTGGGAATTGCAGCACATCCGGTACCTTTTGGAATTTTCAAAGAAACACTTTTCCCATGTTTTAAGTAACAATGGTAGATAAAGACTGTCAACTTAATGTCATGGCGGATTGGAGGTGTCTATTGTTCTGCTTTCAGATAGGCCTGGCTAGTCCAGCTGTGGAGCTGCTTAATCTCTGTATGATACAGCTCTGTTTTTCTCCATGATATAAACACATTATCGTGTACAGACCTTGGCATCTGTCAGCTATAATAGGAGCATCTCAGAGGCACCATTATGTTTAATTCAGACATTTCTTAAAGCTACAGAAGTGTGAAGGGACCAAGCTTTGTAGCCTTATGCTTTCTGTAATCTTCAAAAATTGTATTACAAATACCTGTAAAGATCATGGGTTACGTGCTAATAACATTGTTTATGGATTCTGGACAAGCATAAAGTAACAGTGAATAAATAATAATATATTAATTTATTTTATTTCCAAAATTTAAAAATGCTTTGAAGTGTGATCAAGCAAGCTGAACTTCCTGAGCTAAATAAACCAACTTGATCCTTAGATCACTGGGATGACATGAAAATTACCTAGTGAGTGTAGGAGAAGCTGCTGCAAAAACTGAGAGGAAAATAATAATGTGGTGAATATCAGCTGTGTTTCATAGATGTTCCAGTGAGTGCTGATGAATGTGTCTAAAATGACAAACATGTAGGGATTCATGTGAAGTCACTTTTGAATTATGGTATGAAAAGTCATTGGGCAATTTTATTTTTACATTGGCCCACAGGCTCAAACAGTGAATTAGTTAAAAAGAAAAGTATGTCTAAAAGAAAGTATTCTTGTGAAAGCCCTGTAACTGAAACGGCCAAGATTTGCACAACTCTAATTGCAATCATTGCACGGCAGGTTGCTGATTATTTTAGACTGATTTGTATGAAACATAGAGAAATTCTGAATATATTGAGAACTGTGATTGGTATAATAAATTGATTGATAAAAGACTGCATCTGCTTCCATGAAGGAAATAGTATCCAGCTAACTTCCGAAATTACTCAACGTACTGCAAAAATATGCAAAATAAGATTAGGAAAGGAAAGTTCTTGTAAACTAACAAATAATTATATCATCTTATTTGAAACATTAAAATTGAAATGGACCTTTTATTTGCTTGACAGTCTCCATAGGCAACTGTGGATGAGAGCAGACACCCTTACAAGTGTTTGACTCAGTGCTTGGAAAAGACCTAAGAAAAAAGTGAGAGCTTGAGCGACTCAATTCTTTCTTATATCTTTTCCAAACACAGATTATTTTTTTTCCTAATCCTTTAGGCCCAACTATCTTTTCCTTAGTTTCAAAACCCCCAAATGTCATCCCCTCTTTTGGGTTTTGAAATTCCTCTTCCTTCGTTCTCTCATTGCTGGAGTTGTGCTGAAACCGACAGGACAGGGTTTGGTACTTCCTGATGCAGACACGTTACCCCACATCCGGAATGAGTGTCGCTGCATTGGCACAATCATCTCCCCTAGATAACTAAACATTTCTGCAGGTTTGACCAGCCTAAGTCAAGGATGTGATAGGACTGTGAAGCTGCGGTCTTCTCCAGCTGCTTGTAGTTAATGGAAATCTACAAAAATTTGTAAAACCTTCATTTTATTCAGATACATTCTTTGGCTCAGGAATACATTCTATTACTTTATACGAAATCAGGTAGGCTCCATCCATACCATACCTTAGAGTTGAGCCAGAGGAAAATGGCTAAAACCAAACCTGATGCTCAGCCCAGCTTTCATCATGACTGTCACACATGGAGAGGTCACTAAATTACAAAGGGGAGTCAAAATTCAGTTGTCTACAAGGTGTACCTGCTTTTTTTGGACATGATAGAGGAATCTCTCAAAAGACTTGCATTCATCTCATCCATCTGCTGTGGCAAGGGTCCATGGGCAGCTGGGACAGTGGCAGGCAGAATAAATGGCCCAAGGCAAACCATATTCTATGTGTGTGTCTGGGGTTTCAGCTCCTGACCCTGAGGGACCATCCACTTATGGTAGGCCAATCATTTTGTCCAGAGCTTGTGCAAGATGAATTTGAACTTCACTGAATATCTGGGGTCAAAAAAGTCAGTATAAAAACACCCACAGGCTTCTCATCTTTGGCAAAGGAATTCAGAGTAGCTGTGGCCTTACACCCTACCTAACTGGACACGAACAAAGATCGAGTGCTTTGTTCCCATACAAAAATATCTTTTCTTAATAAGGGAAAATATAAGTTATGTACAGTTGTTTTTTCTCGAGTGAACAGGAAGAGAAAAGGCTTCCTATTTCAGCCCTTAAAGAGGTAATACTGTACATTTTCCATCAGTCACTCAGTATTCCCGGAAATGCTCTGCCAACACTTACGTCTGCTCATCAAGTTTTCACCAAATGCCAGAACTCTCTGTTCCCATACACATGACTAAGCGAGAAAGGATTCTGCTGATAAAGGAGGAAATCTTCAGCGGGAACCAACAGGACTGGTAATCTTCCAATATGGGAAAGAGAATATCAGGCTTTCATCCCTGCAGAGTTGACGTAATGACTTTTCTAACCTCTTTATAAAGGACAGATCCTTCAAACTTTATATTAGTTCTTATCTTTTGGAAAGATGCCAATAGGCAGCACATTTAGAGATAGACTCTTAACAATATACAGGCAATGAATGAAAAATCATTAGCAAATATCTGTGTTACAAAGAAACTGTTTCTGTGTTAGTGCACAAGAAGCATCTTATCTTTATGTGCCATAGTGCAAAGATCAGCCACAGATGTTTCTCAAATGCATCGTGAATTTTGTCCTCTGTACAGAAGTAGCTTCCCTAAAGGAAGGTAAGCATTGGTCCTGCCTCCTTCCTGCACTGACCTGGAGACCACGTCAAAGAAGCTGCATCAGAGCTCAGCCGAGTGAGCGGACACGAGGAAATCCCAAATGCCCTTTAAGAAGGTAGCACGTCTCTCTCAGCCGTGTGCTCCTCCCCGGCCCTGGCAGGGATCCTGAGTCACTATGACTACAGATGATTTCACTGCCTGCAAGCCCTTCAATATCCCCTCACTCAAATATGATCTTTAATTTTGGAGGGAACAAGCTATGTTTTGTTTATTTCAGTTGAGAAAACAACAAAAAAGAAAACTTTAAGAATAGCAAGAATCTTTTAATAGCATTGAAACTAGCAGTTATTTCCCCTGGATTGATTCAATTGGATCATTAAATTTCTTTTGTTGGGTTTAAGAGAGAATGATTGAAAAATCAATGTATACATGCTTGAGATCATGGAAATGATGATATGTCAAAATGTCAGAGGGGCTGAAGGGGTAATGATAGAGTGTGGAAGAAAAGTCTCCCTTTGACTGCTGTACTTGGAAACTGAAAGGCTGAAAGTTTCTCACTAAACACTGTCTTTTACTTTTTGAAGCATTTGACATTCATTGTGACTCAATACACTTTTTTTAAAAGAAAGCTTTCCCCAAAGAAATCACAGAAATTATTCTTCCACACCTAAATGAAAGTGACAATAACTTGGTAACTCTTCCAAGCATGTTTCAACTACATGTGAAGTCACATATGATAGTCAGCTAATAAATTCAGTGATGAGAAAAAAAAAAAAAATTGTGGAGTTTACATAGTGGTTGCTGTCAATGGCAGGTATTTCTACAATTTTAAGATAAGCAAGTGTATTTTGTACTGTAGATTTATAAAAAGATAAGTGAATGTCAAAGCTCTAACAGAGCTACCAGGATATCACTCCCTTTTAACCCGCAGAGTGAGTTCAAGATTTTCTTTAAGCCTTCTCTGGGAAAACTGAAAAACTATCTAAAAATAAGTATCATGAACTAATTATGTTTCACTCATTTGCACAGTACTTTAGATCTTTTTTCTTTTGATTCTGGCTGGTTCTTTTTGTTTTCCAGTGTATTTCAAGAAGATACTTAAAAATACTAGCAAAACATTTTCAGAAATTGTGTTTCTAATTTGCCTGAGCTTGGACAATTGTTTGAAAACTTTTGAGACCTCTTTTGTGACACCATCATGGTTGTTACTTCAAGGTGTTGGTGCCAGCTGTCACTTTTATGGTTAACCCATGCTATGAAGGAGCTTCAGGTGCCCTCTTAAGGTACTTTACAATTTCTTTACTACGTGGAAAAGGAAGAAGTGAGTGAAGGTCAGCCCATTGAAAATTATTTCCCTGAGATCCATAAGCTGAGACTCCACAGTTAACTTTAAATATCATATTTAAAAAAACAAATTAAAAAAAACCCAAAACAAAGAAAACAAAAATCCCCAACCCTCTGTACATATAAATGTGCACATATGAAAATATTTTTGAAGAGAAAAAATTTGGATGCCCAACAGCCTTATGTTGATTTATAAATTATCAACTGTCTCCTACAGTTCATTGTCCAAATTATAGTTTGGAATATTATTTCAGTTCTACTTTTACAGAAAAGAAGTACAAAGATAAAGGGATTGGGCCTTTTGTATTACTCTAGGCATATGCCCCCTATAAAGCTTTGTGTAACGAGTGTTCTTTAATAATTTCCCTCTCCATGACCATGCAACTCATATATCTATAATTACAAAATATATTTCTTCCAATTTTGAAAACAGAAACTATCTTCTTCTCTTACTTCTTATGGTTCGTATTATGATAACATTTAGGAGTCTCAGTACTGACCTCAGACTCCACTATGATGTGAGGTAATGGAAGAATAAAAAAATAGATATTGCTTACAAGAGACAAGAGGTTGATAACAGACAGAAGGGGCAAAGAAGATCTAATTTTCATCACAGCTATGGGCTGTGGTTCCTGCAAGACAGCAACTGAATTTTAGTCAAACATTTTGTAACCAGGTGGCTTTTTTTCACTGAATATGATATTTACTAGAAAACAGAATTTCTGTGTTGAATTGAGTAGGTTCTTTCTGTCAAATAAAATATGCATAACGGTAAGAAAGTAACAAAAGGGTTCAGTTTTACATTTATAAAGCAAACCTTTTTGAACTTGTTTTATACTGTCATTTCTTTGTTTAAAAATTGATACCAATGAAAAAATCTGATGAATCCAAAGAAAAATGAAGCATTTTCTTTTGAGATGAATATAATAATTCCAGTTAACAAGTTTTCTTGGTTTTCTCCCTTTTTGTTAAAAACTTCCTAAAACTTTATCAACCTTTTTTATTTCTCCAAAATTACGATGTTTGGCTCCCAAACCAAAACTCCAGCCTCCACTTACTTCTACCGATGACCAGAGTTTTAAGGAAGGATTTACCATGCTTACATGAAATGGAAATGGTACCTTTGTGGATGTTTACACAGTTCCAACTAACCTAACCATGAGCAGCAACATGACAAGACCATGATCTTTTTTTGAATTATGGGGGTTTTTTTGGTCAAAGTTTATGTCACTGGCCAACAGGAGAAAGAAGATTGCAGTTTAATAGCCAATTAACTGAATCATAGTTGGTACCTTAGGGACTGGCACAGTGATGAGCCAGAGTGGAAAGGCAATGCAGCTGCATGCCTAGAACTGCATTTCATAATAAAAAGACCATAAAGCCCCGTTGTTGGCCATTGTAGGTATGTGCCCAGAAGAGACTGGTGGTGAGCTAAGGATGATACTGAAAAGCAAATTGAACATATTATGTCTGATAGAACAGAAATACAACCACTGGAATCATTCAAAGAAAAAAATTATTAGCAAAGTAACAGATGATCCATGCCAGTGGTGTTACAAGCAGATGTGCAATTAAAAAATGTGTATTTTAGTGACTGAGATATAGGATGATGAAAATATAATGCCATTTTGTTTTTGTCTATGGGGCAGATCTAGAGACCATGTGGAAGAGATGGTATACAGCAAAACTGCAGATTTGAGTATTATCTGCATATGAGGATTGAGAGAGAGGTAATATGAAAGTGGGTAGTATTTCAATTCAAGACACACAGCCTTTTGAAAAAAAGAGAGGTGGAAAAATAAGTTTCCAAACTGGAGGGCTGTGTTGGATTTAAATCTGTAGCTTCAGATCATATTTATCTTACTACAATAGTTCCAGGATATTTTTGGGAAGTATGGCATCTGGCTTCACTGATACAACACTTTCACAAATGGTTTGATTCTGTATTTGTAGACTTCCACTCTGCTTCAGAGGATACAAAAAATTCAAACGTCTTTCAGTCTCAAATAACTTATCTCATTCTGTCAATATCAAAGTAAGGCCCAGTTCTACACCTAACCTGGATTCACATCTGCATGTGAACATTTCTCTGTCCACTGATAATTAAAATTCAGTCCTCTGAATGAGAATGATTCCCCCACCCCCAGTCTGTGTGCATAGTTAGAAATCCCCATTTCTCTCTGACTACAGAGACATGGCTCTTAAACTGAAGCTGTTGCAACTCAGACTATTGTAGTTCAGGAGGTGGCTGGGTTAGTACATGTTGTGATAACCATGGGTGCTAATAACATATTCTCTGGTTCGTGACAGATTTAGTATGAAGGCATGATTAACTTTCTCAACAGTTTTTTGGGGTTTTTTTCTGCACCAGATCTGAATGTATACATAATTACTCCTTATTTTAGACTCCTGATGGATTTTTACTAGAGTGATTTTATCAAATGCCTACCTGTCATAAATTTCTGATGTGGCTTTTTAGTGCTGCTTCTTTTTTCCCCAGAAACATGACATTACCCTGACCTGCTGCTCTGATGATCAGGGATACCCATGCATCTGTACTGAAGCCTAGGAAGATCTTCTATAGCGCCAAAGCCATATTAGTCTCTTGGATAGCCATTATCTGATCTTCTTAAACTGCATCATGGAAAGATATCTACGGCCCTGCAAGCTTCTCTTTTAAAGACATGTAACTGACAAATTCATAATACATGATCCTGCTCTTTTTATGTCCTTGGCAATTTTATCATTGATTTCAATGAGAATAAGATCAGGACTTGAGGACTTATGCCTTGTTCCTGGTCATTTAGCTGTAAATTAAAATTTGATGGTAATTTCAGTGAGATACCAATTGTAACTTGCTTTATATAAAGTAGTTTAGACTGCTGTAAAAGTGCAATAAAATGTCATCAAAATAAAGAGAATGAATAATGAAACCTTTTGAAACTAGGCATGATCAAAGGGTAAAACTGTGTTTGGTCCCTCTTAACCTCAGTGAATCTTTTTTATTTGGAAGTAGAGAACTTTGTGGTCCTCATGCTGATGTCAGTTATGGTAGAGAAAAATTTGACCATTTCAGTATAAATCATGAATTAAAAAAGCATAAAACATTAACTGAGTTGTTTAAATAGGCTTTTCCATCTCTCCTTCAAGTACTAAATAATCTTGTTAATTTGGTGATTTCCTCACTAAGAAATGGCTCAAAACATTCTTAAAAGGTCCTTTGGGCTGCTGTCCAAAAAAACCTTTAAAAACACCTTCTGTTTATCCTTTTTTAGTAATCAATCAGACCTCTGAGTTGTCATCATGTCTAAACATTTGCAACTTATCTCACATTTTGCACTCAGCAGTAAGTCTTCACAAAAGACTCAAGAGCTCAAATCTTGGACAAGCATAATTGAAACCTACAGTCCTGATTTGATTACAGTTAGTGACAAAAATTGAAAAAAAAAAAGGTTAGCTTTTAATGTGCACTAAGTTAAGCAGGAGTTCAAATTCAAATAATTGAATGCTAGCATGGTTCATTTACCAGGGGTTGCAATGGCACCAGATTTCTTAAAAATCTTTTTAAAGATAGATTTTATTGAGCTTAAAAGCAAGAATGTCTAATGTGAATTTGTTTGACCATGAGCTTCCTTTTGGGCAACAAGCTATACAAGCTGTAAGTTGCCCAAAAATACAGAGTTCATAGCTACCCACATCTAATTCATACTGCTGTATGCAGCCCTAAGGTGACAATTATTTTTGAATTCCATAACAAATAGAGGCCTGATATGATGACTAACACAGAATAGCTGTTTTTTTCCTCCTTACAGCCTGGAGAAGACCTCATGGCTGATAACAATATGTCACCTCTAATCTTATTTCCTATTCCCAGACTATATTTTCATCAAGATTTTTTTATTTTATTCTGCATTCTACAATCTGATACAGCACTAGCTTTTTCCATTAAAAAAAATGTGAGTGACTTTATCAGGGGCTAAAATGATTGGATCGGGGCTAAAATGTATGGATTATACTTCCCTTCCATGAGAATGCTTAATTTTTTACCAATATTACTGGGGTTGGGATGGTAATGATTTTACTTAAATGTCAATATATTTTCTGGGGGGGAAATGAATTTAAGGGAATCTTTGTAATACTTTTTGAAATTCAATAGAAAGATCTTACCAAATAAATTGAATGTATAGTTCTATTTTGAAAGGTACAGCTGTATACTGTGTTTTAATAACAGAATTTTCAAAGGTATGTGGAAAACAAGACATTATTGACAGCACCTTCATGTTTAGTGATATTATCAGTGAAAAGATGTCTAACTATCGGACAAGTTTAAGGGCTGATTTACATCAAAAAGGACAATTTCAGTACTCCATTTTCAAGGTAATTATAACATTACAAGTGAATATTTTATTGTAATCAAACATTCTCCTGCTTGAATTGTCTCAGTTCAGACAGTCTTAGAGCTGCTATGGAGAGCCACTCTTATATATGTGTTGTTGACAAGCCAACCTGGACTTTTAATGGTCTGAGTGGCAGTCTAAAACAGACACTTGACCTGTATCTTGTACCCTCTAGGTCAATCCTGAATATCTGGCAGATCTAATCAAACATGTAGTGCTCCACTTTTCTTTTGAAATTCCATTATGGCACTGCTGCATACCTTGACATAACATGATTCCTTAAAAAGGCACTGAAAGAGCACGAACTTTCATTCACTCTTGCAAGTAGAAGCAAAGAGAACAGCAAAGCCCTTAAACAGCTAGTTCCTCCTTGATAGTTTAATTTTAATGTCAATAAAGTTTTCAGCTTTGTACAAGATATAATATGAAGATAATCCTGGTCCTAAGTTCCTTAAAAGATAAAATAGAAAAGATAAGGAAGCTTAGAAATAGAATTACTTCCTGAATTTTTGTGTCAAGGTATTTGCAAACATTGCAGAAGTGTCTCATCATGAAAAAGCAGTTGCAGAAACCTCTAAATTCATTACTGCTAACACAAGCCATTTATAAATGGGTAAATAGTATGGCTGTATAGATTTTTGTAGAGCCTCTAAACATATCAGAGGCCACATCCTCCGTTAGAATAAATTGTCACAGCACTGCAGGTTTGATGCCCACTCACCAGAAACAGCTTGAAAAATAAACAATTACAAGAAAAAAAGGTGTCAGCGGTTTGCACTGTCACAGTTCAGAAAAATCTGAGCCAGCACTGTGACTTTAGAAAATTTGCAGACTCTAAGTTATGACTTTCAAAAATGGAGCTTTAAATTTCTGTTCTCTTAGGATTGACTAAAATTGAGTTGAATTTCTTGAATGCTCATGCAAGCTTATTTTAATTCGTGCATAGAAATAATCATATCAAACTCCTTCTATAGTCACACAAGGTCTATATTTGTGCCTGTTTGGATGCTTATGCACAGCTGAATTGTGACTGGAACTTTATGTCTCCAAGAGCCACAAGAAATGAGTAATATCTTAAGAGTACAGGTGAATATTTGAATCTTCCCAGTGTATTAGTTAGTACAACTAGCACAGGTACAGCACTAGTACAACTAGCACAGTCAACAACAAATTACTATTTCTTCCCCAAATCCCAGATAATACAAAATCAGAAGTCAATTGTGCCCCAGAGAAGTATCTCCAGAGGGGAAAGCAAGTACTGTAACATTTGGCACGACTTTTTTTTTTTATTCTATGTAGAAGCATATAGTCTAATACTTTAAACAAAGACACTCGCCGACCCAGTAAGAGTACCCACTTACAACAGGTAACAGGTAAAGCAATTAATCAGTCATTGCCAGTTTCCATCAATCCACAGAATTAAAGAATTTATAAAAAGTGTATCAAGCCAACTATAAGTAAAGAATTCCATTTAGGAAGTACCAATCTCCTTATAGATATGCTGGCTTAGAAAATGTTGTACGCTGGTTATCCAGTGCATTAGTAATTACAAAAGACTCACCTAGAAACTGCTGACTCAGTTTACCTGCCAGTGAGGATTTTTGTCTAGACGCATCACAAGTGGAAATTGATGCAGAGATGCACAGACTATGTACATACAGGGCTGGCTTGGTTTACAGAGTCACAACTGGTCTGACCTATTGTTCCCCCTCAGATCATCTGCCCGAGCGTATCAATGCCCCTATTTAGCCACTGCAGAAGGGACCTCTGCAAAGCCTCAGGTTTCAGTTTGGTCTTGACTTGTACTTCATTGGGTAGATATTTCCAAAGACAGCTGAACTTAGCAATACCCTGGGCTGTATACCAGCCAGCATTCATTGTGTATGAAGGGAATTCATGATAACCCTGTATAGTAAGTGGCCATTATATACTGCTAAATTTCAACGGAATTCCTGTGGTATCACATATTATATTCACATTAAAACCAAATGAGCTCATCATGATTAATGTTACTACAATGAATGCTGAAGGAATTAAAAATGATTATCCACTCATTGTAAAGGGTTGCTGATAATTAGGGCTATTACACAAAAAGGTACATTTTAAGCAATCACCACAGTTAATTCATTCAGCATTATATTATGCAGTGCTGATAACAATGAGTTCTCTTGGCACTCCTGTGGTTCCCACATGTGTGTCCATCAATAACCCATTGTACTGTACCTTCACTGGTTGAGCATCAAGTCACAAACACTTCAATAATGTGCTACCCGTTGGGAGCATTTATTATGCTTTTTTAAAGTTATTTTCTAACCATTAGCAAAACACAGCTATAGAAACCATTTTCAGTGCTTGGATCATGGTGCAAAGATAACTTTAATAAGTATTTTATTAAAAAAAAGGAGAATGTGTGCTTAAATATATATGGGCACTTGTGTGTATAAATAGGCACATATGCTTAAAAGCCAGAAGTTATACCAATCAAACCACTACTTAGCCCTTTCATCTTTCATCTTCTCATTTATGGGTTTCCTCCTATATTTGTTCTCTCCATTTGTTGCTTTTTTCTGATATTTTGACTGTAGGCAAGGCAGGACTTGTGTTTTGTAGTGGCTGTGAACAGATAATTCAGAAATACCAATACTAATATCAAGAGGTCCAATGTGATAAAAATGTTTGTTTAAATTTCACATAATGTTTGACATGGCATAAATGTTCAATTTTAGTCTTTCCAGTATATCTCAGTTGTGCCTGATCAGCTGAGCCAAATCCAAAGTCTGAGGATAGCTGCTCTGTAAGCTACTGGCTTACACGCTCCCATATTATTTCAACAAACAGCAAACCATTTCTTTGGTAGTAATCATCCCATAGTAACCCATGAACAGACTACAGAAGGCAGACCTTTTGGTGGGTTTGGCACTTGGTTGCTGTCAACCTTCAGTTGGTTAGTTGCTATTTATTGTTGGTAACAGTGAGCTCATGTTACCTAATCTTTCCTAAAAATAAGCATGTATCAAACCCCCACCAATAATGTAAAAAATGATACTTTCATCTAAGTCTGGGTTTAATACAGTATTTAAAGATATGTGCCACTTAATCGCAAGTTCTCCCAAGGAAGATAGAGACTATTATTATGTTTAAATTTAGGCATATGCTTAATCATTTTGCTGAATCAGGGCTTTAGGAGTTAGACAAAATTTGTAATACATTCAAAAAGCCTTTCTTTTCCTAAGGACTGCAGGATTTGCCCTTTAGGCAGGACTTCTTTGTTATTTAGTGGAAGTATAAATCACTTTTACAAATGTCCTTTCACTTGCATAACTGTCATATATTTCTCTCTTCCTTTGTATTTTTGACAGTTTTAACTTGCATAAAACATCTAGAAATCATGTTTTCAACAAATGTATTCACCTGTGGATGATAAAATGAAAGAGGTGGAGGCTAATAGTACTGAATTATAGGGTGGCAATTCAAAGCTATAAAAAGAAAGTCTTGAGGTCTGCTGAGTGCCATACCCATTAAAATGTCTATTTTCAATAACTGATAAGAAGTGGAATGTCGGCACTCTGTTTGCTCTTGTCCTTGGCGATGCTGACAAAGATACACCTTGTTGGTATTAAGTGTAGAACACCTATTTTTGCAGACTAGTTTATATACTGGGAATGATAGTTCCCTGTGAAAGAACGTAACGTTATGGGTTTCAACATAACATTAAGGACTCCCCATACTTTTTTCATCAATAAACATTGCATTCCTAACAATATTTATTACTCACGGAAATGCTCATTTTATTCTCATTGTAAATGATGTAGCTGTTTTTTCTAGATGAAAGAAAATATAGTTTAATTATAATTCTTAAAATATTTTTCTTCTTATTATTGTAAAACAAAATAGTAATAAATCCTGGATCAGTGATATGAAGTGGATCCTTTGGTGATGCGGTTTAGCATTTCTCACTCAGATACATTTACCTATGCAGTCTGCATACTATTTAATCAGAGTCAAAATATGAAGCTTTTTGTCTATGAACTTCAGATTTCAGTTAAATTCTCAGTTTAAAAAAAACGTGGATTAGTGTCTAGTTTTTCTAATTTAATCAAAGATTCCACTGAAGCCAGGGACAAGAGCTATCTTACGATAGCAAGGACAGGTTTTAAGTTCACTATTTGTCAGAAAGGGCTGCCCATTCTTTGGTCTTCTGTGTATACCAATATTAAAATAAAAGCAGAATCCTAAAGAACTTCACCATTTCCCACACTGCTCGCCCAGTAAGCTTTCTGAAGACATCGCAAGGGAGCAGGCTGTCTCTTGTTCTGTACTGTCAGGGCTACTATAGACATCACCTCAGTGTTTATTTGCATTTTTCTTCAGCCTTAATGTCTCATCCAACGTTTGTTGAAATCAATGGAGTCAATGGCTTAAAGGGGATGTCATTTTCTGAGCCCCAGAGCTCGTCAAAATGCAGTGTTGAAGCTAGGAAGGAGTGAAAGTTGTTTGTTTGACGGGCTTTTGTTTGCACTTTGTTAAGACGATCTGTAAGGAAGAAGGGAGATCGGCCAGTGCTTTAGCTTGAGTTGCTGATATGCTGCATTATGCTCGGGAGCCCCATGCCCTACTTAAATAAGATAAAGGTGCTTTACAACTATTGCAATTAGGTCAGAGCAAGGTAAAGGAATCTGCTTCGTGCAAATGAGAGTTGCATACTTTGCAGCAAATACATTTCTAGACTTCTTAATTAAATAGGAACCACACTCTTGTATAGCAAAATTTAAAAGCAGGCCATTCATAAATAGGTACTTGCAGCAAGCCTAATTTGGGAAACTACTACAATTTCCTCGCTAACGATGGTTTGTCATTGTGTGCTTAAATGCTCAGATCTTTATTTTTCTCTTAGTACATTGTTTTCAAGCTGAATTCATTCCAGCCTTGTAGATTTCAAGTGAAGACATTTTTGAGGCATTTGAGTGCAAATTAAGTGTCTGCAAAATGACAGCAAATGAGAACACTACTTCATCCTGCTTCAATAAATTTATAAATGAGTGAATACAAATTTTGCCAACATTTACATATACATACCCATGCAAGCACACACAATTGCCTTCAGTGTAAGAATATGTATGAGCAATTTCAACGGAAAGAGTAGTTTATTCTGGAAAATAGCAAATTCTTGAAATTAAAGGCTCTGAACAAAAACATTTCACATCAAATACAGGGGTCCTCTGTGTTGACCAGTTATTCAGCACCAATCATTTGTGCAAGTCAAATTTCTGCCTGGACTATGGATTTTCGGCAATGGATATTGAAACAATGCCACCCACTACTACAGAGCTGTAATATTCCAGTACACTTTGTAAAGCAGCTCTTGCCTCACAGAAAACTTTGAAAAATAATCTCTTTAGAAACAAAGCCCTTTGCATATGATGCTTTCTTCTTCTTCGTAACTAAAGACATTTGCATGAGAACAAGGTCTTTGTTTTAGAAGAATCCAGCTACTCCCACTGTTTATTCCCCACTTGAAGTCATAATCCCCGCTTTGTGACATCAGGGTTGGTTACAGTGCGAATGGCTATTATTGAGGAAACAGAGGGATTAACTGCAGTCCTGCTGACTCTGGGGAGTGGGGGGAAGGGAGCTGTAACTTCGAGTAGGTATGCTTTTTCACTTGCTGGCATTTCTGCATGGCTTTTGCTTTGACAACATTGTCTGCCACCACATTATGTTCAGCCTCCTTTAAATGAAAAAGGTTTCATATGCGTAGGTGGGAAGCAAGCAAGGAAAGTTTTGTATAAGGAAAACTAGGTGTTCACAACTCTCTCCCCATTGTTTATTAAAATAAATAAATATATAGACACAATTTGCTCATTTTTCATCCAAGGCAAAATGAGACAGAGACAGACAGAACACAGATCAAGTATTGAACATAGTGATGAATTTTGCTGTAATTCTGGATGTCACCCAAGTACTGTCAAGGGATTCTCTAAACTACAGTTGACCAACACTTTCATGGCAATTAAGTTACCTGATTAGTGTTGTCCTTTTAACTCGCTTCTTAATTTATATTTTTCAAGCTTACAAATCTTTCAGATCGGTTGCGACATTTTGTAAATATATGCTTGTAATGAACTGCCCATCTATTCTCACGACAGTGGGTGACAAAAAGTGAAAATCCTTTCTTAGAAACCAACATTTTTGCTTATTTGGAAACACAGATATCCGTTCGGCATGTTCATATTACTCAAAACACATTCATGGGACTATCGCTGATAGCAAAAGGCTATCATGATAGCAAAAGGCCTATTTTGAGGGTTTAACAAGGCACATATATGTTTCTACCTATAGCTGACTTCTGTTAAAGGCACATACAATGTGGTCAGTGAAGGACCTAAAAGAGATGCCCCAGATCATCCTATGCAGACTGTCATTTCAGGCATTAATGTGATTTAATCCCATTTGTAAATGGATCATGTTCCCTCTGAAACGTAGATATTTGCCCTTTACTACTCCTAGTAGAAAACAGATCCAAAATGAGAAGGCTATAGGCCTCTCTATTTCTCTGTTGCTAATGCCATTTAGTGGAAATAGCTCCTTTCCTACCATCTGCCTTTCTAGTATACTCATTCAGAGCAATTGCACCACTGATTCCCCATTCCTTTCACAAAGCCAGGCATGATCCCCCAGGCCAGTGCATTGCTTGCAGGGTACTGCAGAGCACCTGAGAGGACACTGAGAGGACATCTGCCCACGAACTGGAACCAGGGTAGCCACACAGTGCCCTGCATGGGTTAATGAAGCCTTTTCAGAGGCAGGCTACCTAGCTCAGATAAAATACCATGTTATGTTACTTTTTAAAATCCAAGTTATTACCCGTAGATGGAACCGCATCATGACATGTAAAAGTATCAATCAGCCGGGCTAGAGGTAGACAGAGACTGTCCCCATCGTACTTCATTTTACCGGATAGACATGCCATCAATCTCCGCTCATGGGTTCTCTTTTTCCCCAGACAACTATTAGTTCTTCTTTATGCCTGTTTTAGTTTAAATTCATGTTTCTTCACTGATATTATGAATACTTTCAGAATGCTATGAATGAGTGCTTTGTGCAGAGGCATGTACTTGTTTGGTAGAAATAGCTTTCTCGATGTATCCTGGAATTATACCTGTTTTTTTCACAGCCATCTCACAGCTGTCTTAACTAATCTGCTCAGGCCTGTCTCCTTATGACCATGCTCAAGTATTCAAAATTCAAATTACTGTTGTTAAACACTGATTTTTATTTTAAAAGGCTGCATACAAAGACCGGTCATCAACGAAGGCACAATTCTGGCAGATCTAATGAAGGACATCTCAAAGAAGAGAGAAACAATGAACTGAAAAAATATTTGGTAGCTAATGTGTTTATAAAATGAGCTTGAAAAAGCATTGTGAAATGCCCTGAGATGCAGGAACAGAATCGTACTGTTCTTGCATGCAATAACTGATGATCCTCATTAGGCAAAAATAAGGAGTAGGGAACTTGAAAAGGGAATCAACATTCCTGGCACAGTTGACAGGAAACCCCCTGTATTTTACCTGCTCCATTGTTGCTTACTGAAATCATTAGATATGGGTGCTTTTCCAGGGAGGTCTGTGGTACTTGTCAGTCTCACATCATTAATCAGTGACAAATTTTTCACAAATCCTTAATCCAAATCTCCCATGTTAATTCTAATAATTTTGCAAGGAGCTGCCAAAAATTACTTATTGTTCTGTTAATCGTTACTAATAGGAACAGAGGACTGCCTTGAATTTCTTCATGAAAACCATACTAATTAGAAATGTCTGAATACATACAAGTCCTCAGAGATTAATTTATTCATCATAATCAGTTAATCACTTTTCCTTTACATAATTAGACAGCTCCTGGTGGAGAGGAAGACCCCTTAGTTTTCTTGGAAAGAAGAAGACTACTGTAAGCTGACATTAGCAGAATTATCATTATGTTTTCCTTCGAGTGCATACAGATTAGTGCAGGTGGATTTTTTTGCCCATTCACCACAAATGAAATCTCAAACCAGAAACACTTTTTAAAAATGTATTTTTTAAAGCTGCATCAGAAGAAGTTTTCTACAGTCTTGCCCTTCAGCTGTCCACCGGGACTAGGCTCAAAGATTGCTAAGGAAACTGGTAAGTTTTAGTATTGACGTGCCCAAACAGAAAACTGCTCACTTTGCATGTAGAGTAATACAGAGACAGTCCAAATATTTAACCCTCTTGCATATTTCACAAGCTGAGCTTTTCTTATCCCCATAAGAGATTTTTATATGCCCTTCAAAATGATAGCAAAAGTGTCACCATCATTTACCTGAGAGGATCCCTTTTCAGGTCCTCTGATAATCCATTTTAAGAACACTCTTGTATCACAAGTATGGATTTACTGAGAAGAAGGAGAGCTAACAAGGACGCTGTCCCATTAACATTATCTTTTAAAGAATGATTTCTCTACCTTTTGATGTGGAAAAATCCCAAGAATTAAATTACCCAAGGACCCTGTGTGTTGGGGTGTCAAGTGCTGTGGGTTTTAATGTCCTTTATTGCACATTGACATAGCTAATTATACTGACCCATTGCAAGCCACTGAGAGAGTATAAACACTTAAATGCTCTAGAAATGAGTGCTCCTGTGCTCTTTCTGCTTTCTGCTAACTGCCCAGCTAGACTGTAGAATAAAGAAACATTCCCCTGCTCTCTCTTGTATGTCTGTAGAGCAAAGCACACAATCTTCTCTGGTATTAATGTTTTAAAAGATAACTACTACAGTATGTCTCAGTTCTGTCAACCACTGAAATAAACTGCAAGATAGAGCGGTTGCAACATAATGGTGACAGATGTGTACTGCAGATACTTCTTTAAATCCGGATTTTGTCCCAAAATGGTGTGTTATTTCCAGCAACTGCGATACCAGCTAATGTATTCTAAATAATTTTACATTAATTATAACCTCAAAAGACTTAGTTTAGAATATAACATCTTGCTTATTAGGCAGGCTTGAGACTGGCATATTAAGGGCAATGTCTGCGACCAGATAAAACCCATTCTGCGCCACCTTATCTTTGTTTTTTTCTTGACAGAAGGCCCAGGGAGAGATGAGGAACCAAGTTCTGGAGGAAAATTTCACGCATTGCTTCTGGGATTTTGCAAATGACATTCGTTAATGATCACCTTTTTCTAAACGTTTCTAAGACGTGAGTTTATGGAATAGAAAAAGGTGGTGCATACGTACGCATATCAGGTCCAATAACAGTCTGTCTAAAATTATATAAGCAGAAGATGACAGAATTTTGTACTTAGTGACTGATGAAGAATGAAAAGTATTTAAGGTTGATGCTTGAAACACCTGGCAGTTTCCTGAAGGTTTGGGTGCTCTTCAAATTCCAGTGATTCATGTCAATAGTATTAGACATTTAAAAGTGAAAATATGGAATAAGACCTCATGACCAAAAAAAAAATTGTATCCATGTATTTTTTAATTTATTTTCCTAGTAATAATAAAATTAAATATTTTTATGTAATTCCTGGCTACAACTATAACTTTTGTGGAATTATACTGTCCTTATCAAAGCAACAGAGCCAGTAAAAGAAGTCAACTACTCTCAGTTTGTCAAAGATGTGTTAATGGTATTATGCATGTTTATGGTATTGGGGGACTACAGAGCTCTCAAACCTATTTAGCAGAAAAAGCAAAAGAAGAATAAAGGATCTTCCTAATCATTAAACTATCCATGTTCAGAAAGTTTCCATGAACATTTCAAAACAGCCAATCTTTATAAAATACTTGTTTTGTATAGCAATGGGAAAAAATTCAGATCAAGTACTTGTCATTTTTTAAATGATAGCAAGTATGCAGTTATAGAAGATGGCTTCAGCAGCTTTGATGTTCTCTGTGTTTCATTTAGAGCATGTTACATCATTACTTTTGGACACTTAGAGCATGTTACATTACTTAGAACATTACATTACATGTTTCACTTAGAGCATGTTACATTAGTTTTGGCTTTCCTTTCGGACAGTAAATGTGATAAGAAAGTGCAGAAACAAACCCAGAAGTGCAGAAACAAACCCAGATGCAAAGAAGATAAACTGGTGGGCATATAAATCATTAAAACAATCTGGGAAAGCATGATAAAGTTACAAATCTATAATGAAATAATTCAAACAAATTTCTTCTTTTCTTTGATCATCTTTACTTTTACAGTAAACGTCCCAAGCTTTTAGTAAAATCATTTAGCACGACAGGTAAATTACTTGGATTAACAGAAGAGCAAATGAGAATGCTTGTCCTAGACCCACACCAATCACATGAAAAACCCCAACCAAACAAAATCGGACTGTTTCTCCTTTGTGCCTTTATTTTAATTTCGTGTATTTCCTAGTTCTCATGGGAGTCAATGCCCTGAGTGGCTGTCCTTGTCATTTGTTATCTCCATTTGTAAATGTGAGAATTGCTGATCATTCAGATAAGGTTAGGTATGTACCCAAGTAATTGTACAGTCATTCAAGCCCGACAAAAGTCAGAGCATTTGGAGTTTTGTGCTATTGAGAATGATCTAAAAATGAAGGCATTGTGTACCTATGGTTAATAAAGGTCTTTTGACCTGCCAGGTTTTGGGTTTGTTTGAGCCTTTTTAATGGTTCATGCAATATTTGACGCAATTTTTACTCCCTTTCTGGATAACAAACTGCAGTACAAAGGTACAGGGTTATCACAATATTCCTGAGGAGAGAATAAACAGTTACTTAAATAATCTAAAGGGCTCTTATTCCCCACCCTGTTGATCTTTTTAGCAACTTGTTTTATATTAAAATATTTCATTCACTTTCACTCTCCTATATTGTCATCAAGAATGCTAAAACCAAAACACAACTATTTTCTATGCTTGTTTGCTGAAAAGTATCTAACTAAAACTGACATAAATACCCATTTATTAGCCTACCATATACTGCCTGTATCTTGCTAATACTGTCTTGCAATTTTTATAAATAAGGGCTTTATAGTTCTTCATTATACTATTTTCCTAACACAAATAAAATTCTTGATAAGGAGATCAGGATTATGGTAATGAAATTCAGTGCAAAAAAACCTTCTTCAAATTAGCTCTTGAACTTAAAATGTTTTTTAGCATATTTTGTATCTAGTCGATAGATTTCCCCTTTACAACAGTCTACAAAGCACCCTGAGCACATAAACTTCTGGAGATAACTGTATGTTGCTCTGAACCTGTATTAGAAGAGTTTTTGGAGAAATAAGGCTTTAGAACAACCAGTGACTGGCACTTACTCACAAAATAGTTCTCATGACCCCCAGTGTGAGGAGAGATCTGAGCTTTCTTTCACGTCAACAATAGTGTTGTTACCCAACCAATGTGCAAATGGATAAGAAACTTCTGATTCATTTGAAGCACAATTTTTTGCATCATTTCAGGAAATGCTTGAACTTTTCACCTTTGTTTGAAGTGGGATATACTCTGTCTCTGCCACTGCTTTGAGAATCTGTTCATTTTTCTGCACCTCTGCTATCATAAGCACCATCTTTCTGATTATGCACTAGATTTTTTCCAATCTCATTTTAGAGCTAACTTGCATAAACTGGGGGAAGGGAAAGTCATTGTAGCATAAAGAGTCAGAGATCAGAAATACAGCATTTTATTTGTCTTTAATATAAGAACACCCACAGAAGAAGTGATAAGAGAAAAAATAACCTGTGCCGGTCGAATCATCAGTGGGTTGGTGTTGGGGAGGTCAAGACAGACCTCCAATTATCTGAAAATAAGCCTCTATAGATATGCATTGAGAGGATCAGGTTTATGAAGAGGGGTTTCTGTATAGGAAAATAGAGATTATCCTAACGTTTTCATGAGCATACTACATGTTGATGATGCTTTCTTTGGCTCAAGGGTGGCATTTATAGTTAAAATACCATAGAAACACAGAATATCCAGTTAATTATATGGTGCTCCTCTGGGGCAATTATGTTCCAGGTTTTGCTCTGCCTGATTTAGAACAGGGACTCAAGTCTGCCAAAAAAGCACTCTTGGTATCTCCTACAGCACTTGTTTTACTCACGCTAAGTAGTTATTCTCTCAGACAAAGGACATGGCCTACCAGTTTCGGCCCTGAATCAGGTGGGTAGCCAGTTTCAAACCAGGCGTTCACCTGATACTTCTCATCCTTTAATTATGCGTGATTGTCTTAAGCACTCTCTCTCAAAGTTTTCTGGTAATTTCGGTGTACTTTTTGAATATTTTGCATTGGTTTTGTATCTCTGTAAAACCCTTTAAATTTTGAGTGAATCAAAATTTCTAATCTTTAGCCAGCCTATCCTGTGTGTAGCTGCTGGCTCCATGCTCACTTTTATCCTCGAATGCTATCTGTGCTGGCAGACATGCTAAAAAGCATATGGAAAAGCACATTATTCAAAGAGAAATTGTTGCTGTGAAGGGCAGGATCCCGCACATTGTGGACAAGCAATATGTTAACCTTGGAATTTCTCCCCTTCCTGTTTTCGATCCCCTTAGACAAATAATTTCCTACCTCTGCTACCTCTTTTTCCTTCTGACCTATGTGTTTACTGTGTGCCTCTCAGGGTAAGGACTGTCTCTTATTATTTGTATGAATACTGACTAGTATAATAAAGCCCACTCCTGGTTAGGGCCTTCCAGTGCTAACGTAATACAAATAATAATCACTGCAAAACGCTAGAAACTAGCATGTCAGTGATTCCAATTATTATGACCGCTTTCACCTAGTTCCAATTATAGTATTTTTAAATACACTAATTCAAAAAATTCTACTACTGCATTATGTAATTCAGTGTCTTTTTAAAGAATGTGACTTCTGAAATAGCAGAAATGTATACATGCAATAAAAATAGTGTGTATTTACTATATAATACTGTTACAATTTTTATTATATTTGCCTTTATGCACTTTTGAATATTTGATGCAGCTGCATGGGTATATATTGTTATATATACATATTTAAGAAGTCAGATAGCTAACCTGATGCCTGAATTTTGTGATAACATCCATCATCATGAGTTAAAAGAAATAAGAGACTAGCACGGAACAACAAGTGTATTGTTCTTTGTCTCCTTGCAGAAACAGGAGAATATGCAGTACAGTTAAAATTTGAAGTAAAAAAAGGGATTTGTATTTCAGGAACAGGAAACTATGTGGTGAAATAGAACAGATTTGACTCATGGTTTTATTCCCTAGCCTACATATTACTATGTAGCAAACCCACTAGTATAAAATAATCTGATATAATCTGTAGAACTAAACATTATCCTCACTCTTTTCACCTTTATTTTGTCTGTAACAAACAATTTTTTATTTTTTTTTTTAATATTTGGAAAACATTTTAACAAGAAGCCTACCATTTGCTGTGACTGCTTTGCACTATGAAATTTCTGGGCAGCACTATAAACTCTGATAACACAGAAGTTTTGCAAGGCAACACCAAAATTGAGGTGCCGATATTTAAAACAGTCATATACATGCTTTATAAACATCCCACTGTGCTAATTCAGTGTAATATTAGTAATCTTAAATCTCTCTTAAGCTGAAAATGCCAATGAAGCTCAGAAATTGGTAATCTATATGGCAGTTTTGTTGAGTAATTTTTCTCAGTGGACCAATCTGACTGCAACCCAAACTTCACTTCAGATTTCATTTGACTGGAGTCTAAGTCTCCTTGGGAAAGCTCAGCATTAAAACATCTTAAGATGGTCAGCTGTTTTTGAGATAATTACATTAAGGTTTCTGGCTCTTGTTTAAAATATTAGACATTGTATTGCTTGAGTTAAATGGTATTTATATTTATATATATAAAAACTCTCATTGCCTTTAATGAGAAATGGCCACAAAGTCTTTTAATGTGAATTAGAGCAGTTCATTTAAAATACTGTTTATGTTAAATTGTTATGTGATAAACCACTGGTCAAAAATACAGAGATCTGATGATCAGCACTTTGGGAAGACTATGGTTAGGTTGAAAACTTTTTTCAGGTTCCCTTGAGCTCAGCCTGGTATCAACAGATGTTAACAGTAGTCTTAAATTTCTGCAACTAATAGTTTACTCTATCCTTATTCAGAAACAAACTTTCCAGTCCCGAGCTTGTCCCTGGTGAAAATCACTGTTAATTGCCAGAGGCAGGAAGGAGGCTCTTGGCATTAAAAAATACATGGTGTAAAGACTCTACAAAATCTAAGTGCTAAATGAAATATCAGCTAAGAAATTACAGCACACAAGATAATTTATATTTTAGTACATAAAATTATGTACTCAAAAACTGAAATCCAGACTACTGCTTCCTGGATAAATGGTATTCAGCACTGGTTCACAGAGTCGTACTTATTTTTCTTCAATCTTCCTGGTCCAATTCATTTTGCAGTCCTTTCTAAAGACCGAGCAATTTAAACAAGAGGAATGGCTGCTAACCTCAACTATATTTTAGCGGGGTTTTTTAAGAGCTAAAAAGAGGGTAGACCAGATATGCAAGTGTCGTGGTTTAACCCAAGCCAGCAACTAAGCCCCACACAGCTGCTCGCTCGCTCCCCTCCCAGTAGGATGCGGGAGGAGAATTGGAAGGGTAAAAGTGAGAAAACTCATGGGTTGAGATAAAAGCAGTTTTATAATTGGAATTAAATAAAATATAATAATAATAACAACAACAACAACAACAATTGTAATGGAAAGGAAAATAACAAAGAGAAATAAAACCCAAGAAAGACAAATGATGCAAATGAAAACAATTGCTCACCACCACCCAACCGATGCCCAGTCAGTCCCCGAGCAGCAGCCTCCCCCGCCAACCTCCCCCCTAGTTTTATTGCTGAGCGTGACGTCCTATGGTGTGGAACAGCCCTTTGCTCAGTTGGGCTCAGCTGTCCCAGCCGTGTCCCCTCCCAGCTCCTTGTGCACCCCCAGCCTGCTCACTGGTGGGGGGGGGTGAGGGGCAGAAAAGGCCTTGACTCTGTGTAAGCACGGCTCAGCAGTAACGAAAACATCCCTGAATTATCAACACTGCTTCCAGCACAAATCCAAAACATAACTCCATACTAGCTACCATGAAGAAAATTAATTCTATCCCAGCCAAAACCAGCACAGCAAGCTGGCTAGCCTCGAGCTGTGGGATGCACTGAAACAGGACACTTTTCATGATCACTGTAATCATTTGGCTGCTACACATGTTGCAACCATTAGCACCATCCTACCTTCTTCTAGTAGTCCTTTAAAATTAAAGTAATGGACCTAAGCAATGGTAGAAAGCAAGTAATCAGGAGAGAGTGCTGGATACCCAGATTTGAAATAACCGAAGAGGAGGCAGGAGTAATGATTTACCCTGTGTACAGCAGCTCCTCTCCGTCAGCTGCTCTCACCTACGTCCTTCTCTGTGGGCTACTAGTTTTGGTTCTCTCCTCACCTGATGATTCTCTCTCTCCCTGCATGTTACTGATGTGTCTGTCTGGAAAGGGTTTTCTTTCATTCTAATTTATGGTCAGGTACCTACTTTCTCAGTATCCAAGTTTTTCTTTGGTCTAGGCTTCAGTTGCTTAATGAAGTTCACATGTCAAACCAGTGGTGGTAGAACCAGAAATAATGGGATTTCTGTATACCAATGCCCTGTGCTGATTTTTACACTATGAATCCAGAGATACATGCATTATAAACCATTATCTGCTTCAATAGCAAAGGTACTGCAGACTTTTTCTTCTTCAGTGCTGTTCTTAGTGTTCATTACAGAAATACAGATTGAACAGTGTGTTTTCTTCTTTTCCTCTTGGGAATAATAATTATACATTGTCACTTTCTCTTCCTGCACGTTATGCTAGGTCTAGCTTTTATACTTTGACACTACATCTTATATTTGTTTTAGTCTGTTAAAGCCTAGGGTTCCTATTGCTAGTTTAGATTTCAATTAACATTCTTAAACAGAACTAAAAATAGTAGCTGTCATGTTATATTCTTTTCCACCAGGAACGAAATGTCCTCCACTGTCTCTAAACCATAGTTCGTAGGACAATAATCACATACTTTATTTCTCACTGAAAGAACAGGCACAGTGCTTTGCTCTTTCCTCCGTTCCCTAATTGGCATTTGTGTTTATTTGCAGGTTTTTTATACTAGATTGTGTGACTGATATGATAATAATATACTTCTACAGATCTGAAAGTTTATAGTTTTACCTAGGATCTCAAAGCACTTAATCCAAGGTAGCTATGAGCTGCTGCCTCTGTGAAATTCCAACAGAAATTAAGCTCCCAGGAACAGATTTCTCTTTAGGTATAATTATGTTTCATTTCCGTAAGAGAAAAATGAACCTAAGATCATGACAACAGGGTTATTATTGTCCATTCAGGCTCAATGACAAATCTTTTATGTGTAGTTAAAACAAGTGCGTTTTACATTTTGTCACACCAATGATCTTGTCTCATAGAAGAAAATAGGCTCAGCAGTCTTTACCTTTATTGTGCAAGGAGAATGAAAAGATGCAATTGAAAAAGAACAGGGTTGTTTTTTAAAAAACTACTGTACTTTGTTCATTGAATAATCTACAAGTCACAGTATCTGTTAATTTATTTATGCCAAGAGTTCATTTCTTTCTGAGGTTGTAAAAGTTAAGCCTGACACTTTACAGGAAGCACAACAAAATGTCTCTTCCTTTTTTTTTCTCGGTTCAAAGTCAAGATGGAAGCAACATATTTCTCTGAAACATCTTACTTGGAAATAAACAACAACAAAAAAAGGAGTATTTGATAGCTTTTGGGAGATCTGGATGATTCATTTATATCCAACCTCTCTTAACCTCTATGACAACTTAATGGATTATTTGAATGGCTTGAAGATTATTTTACTTGGTACTTTTTCTTTCCATATAAATATTCTGTGGAAAAAAGCCCTAAACCATAGTATCATCTTTGTGATGTTCCTTTGGAGAGTTGGAAATGTAGAATGATGATACTCTGTCTAATTTTATTATCACTCCCTGAAAGGTGATAACAGGTCAAAGGTTTATTGTAATGACATGTTTGAGTTGGCTTAGAAACATCTAAATCCAGACTGATGACTTAAAAGAGTTTTAAATAGCTGCAGCATTTTGAATTTGAAAAGACCTCTGGCTTTGAAGAACAGTTCTATGCATTTTTTTATGACTACAGAAGGAAGGATATCTTAAACCATGAACTTATAATCACTGTGAATGTGATTGGACTGACAGCCCTGAAAAATTAAATCCTCTGTTTATCCATCAAACAGGTGCAGCAGTGCCAGCATCCTCCAGCTTGTGTGGGACCAGTGTCTCAGAGCAAAGAGGCAGTCACCCTAGCTATGCTTATGGAGACTGAGGAAAACTGTCAATTTTAATGGCAGAAACCAGTAGAGGACTGAGAGTGGAAATTTGAAGGTTGTTCCTAAGTTTTTCTATACTTACCTTAACTTACTCTGCACATTTTGAATCTTAAAATCACACTCAAAAGTGTGATCTCTCAAACAATAAAGCCTTTTGTTTTATATATTCACATACTCAGTTTGCAGTAGTTAATTCATTGCCACTGCATAGCTCCCCATTAAATAGTACAGTAGCTGCAGACATTAGAGATGACTTTTCTACTGCAGCTATTTAGTTAGTAAATCTGGTACATGGGATGCTAATCAAAGTTCACTGAATTCAGCTGAAAGACTCCCATTGACTTCCCCAAGTTTTAGATCAAGGCCTTGAGCAGTTACATGCACTTACGCACACGCACACGCACGTTGATTAAGGTATTGTTTATGGGTTGTGAGGATAACTCCTGTACAAATTCATAAGACATTTTATGCCCTCCAACTCTGCTCCTGGACAGGTGAAATGATCAAGGTTTACTGGCGTTTTTGAAGTTCAGAAAAATACTGCAGCTTCTTCAAATGGCTTTCTTCAGGGAACAGCCGTGCACTCAATCAGGCCAGGAAATGCAGAGGTTTAGAACAGCCTAATGCCTATATCTGGCAGTAATCAAAGAAGTCTATTGAAAAAGGAGGGGGGGAAAATAGGGGTAGGGGGGAGAGAGAGAGAGGCAGAGGTGGAGGAAAGAGGAGAGGGGGAAATAAATGGGCCTACTGTGGCTTAAAGCACAATAATTTAATTGTCACTATGCAATCAATAAAAATGTAACAGTGTGAAGAGAGCACGACAAACATAGATTTGCTTTGTCTTAAATGGTATGTACTAAATGAATGTTCCCCAAACTGAACAAGATTGACTAGTAAATTAGAAGAAAAATTGGTGTTATTTTACATTTTCTGCTTACCTACAGAAAAGACACTCATTTGCAAGAAGAAAACTGGAAAATCGCTTCTTTTTCTCTGGCAGTCATTCTTTTAGGTCATCCCAAACAGAGGCAATAGGCATATTCTAAAGTAATAGTATGATTCAGTAGGCGTCCTGCCTTAGGGAATCAAATCAGTGCAGTCATCACATTGACGTGAATGGATTTCACAGGATCAGACCTTACCATTTAATGTTCGCTTAGAAACACAGAGAAATATGAGAAATATAAAGCAGTATAGACCCTAACACCGCACAGATGGAGTCTTACATCCTCACATAAATATGCTAAAGTTAACAGGGAACCATGAGACAAATGAGTTCCATCCTTGCAGACACTGAAAACTCAGCCAAAGTTTGTAATTGGTTGTGGTGATGCAGGCAACCTGTAGTATGTTGGTTTCTATATGAATTTTAAATTAAAATGATCAAACGGTGCAGAAAGTGCCATGAGACAACGGTACATTCTCATTACTATTCCAGCTTCTTTATGGGCTTGCATATTTACAATACTGTTTTTCCAGTTGAGGCCAATTCCCTTCTTCTGAACATGGCAGATGAGGAGATTTAATGAAAGAACATTTACACTCCAAACAATTTGGGATGTTAGTTATGTATTCTTTTTGTCACGAGGAAATCATTGTTGAAGAAATAAAGCAAAAAAGTTATACAGACTACCCTACCTTTTGCCTTTTAAAAACTGAATAAACAAGACCTTATTTGTGTTCCATTTGGCTTCACTGAGAATATATTAGCAAGCAGATATAATCTAGACAGAAGAGACTTAATCCTGGAGAAGCTTATTTATTAACACAGAATAAACAAACGTCTTAACCTGCTTGTGTTTGTCTTCACTTTTGCTTGGCCAAGCTCCAAATTCAGAAAGAAATTCTAATTCTTTCAATCTAGGGACATATTTTCTCTCTGCATGGTACTTAATTTTTTTCTGCTGGACTCATTAAGTCAGAAGCCTCAAAGAAACAACAGTTTTTTCTAGAATTCATTCAGTGGCAGGAATCTGAGCAACTATCCCTCAAACCTTAAACCCCAAAATACCAGCAGTGCATCTGAGCTCTATTACTTTGAATAAAAAAGCAGGAGCCATGTGTGGGCGAAGGACCAAAAATTCAAGCCACACTTCTTTAAAAACAAAACAAAGCAAAACAAATAACCACAAAAATAATGTGATTAATACACTGCCTCATGTGATTGTTTTTTAAAGAATTGAGGGAAGATGATAGAATTTTTTTTCCTTAGAAAATATTGGGATGCCTCCTTTCTCACATGCAAGCCTAAAATGCCATGGAGATGAGTTTTCTCTGGAAGTGCCTTCATATATGAGAATGAGATTTACTGAACATTTCTTGTTAAGATGCAGCTGCTAATTGTGTTGTTCACAGAAAAAAATATAAGGTATGTGCATTGTGCTGAAAGGCAAGAAATTCAAGTATGACTTGAAAACTGCTGGAAAAGATACAGGATGATTGAAAGATTTATCAACCTGTTTTGGCACCTCTACTCATCATTTAGCTTAGTATTTTGAAAGTACTTTCATGTGAATACTTTTTTTTTTAATAAACTTTGCATGGAGTGGACTGTATTTTACATTCTTACAGTTCAAAGTCCTGCTTCTAAAACAAAACTGCAAGTAATTACTGAAGTCAATGGGAATTCAAAAGTGCAAAGTAGTGGATTGTGGAATAATTGGATGATAATATGCTCACAGCCTCGTTTCTCACTCTTGAGGTGAATTCTTTGCATGAGGGAGAATCTGTGCTGGCTACATTTTGTGAATTCTGTTTTCCCCACAGGAAGAGAAAAACAAGCTCTGACCAAAACTATAGCCATTGTTTAGAAATTCTGAAACTGTGTCAGCTGTTACAGATAGTTGAAATACTTCTCAGTGTAAATTTGTTTATAGGACATAGTTCACAAAATTCAAGGCTTCCTGTAGAGATTTCACATCACACCTGTAAATAAACAAAGTCCAGAAAATATTTTTTAGGAAAATATGTATGTAGATCTTTAGTGGTGAAAAAGTCTTTTCCATATTTCCATAAACAGTTTGCATCAATCTCTGCAGTTAGAGAATCTTAAAATCTCCCCAGTGATGCTAAGTTATTCACTTGCATGTCAAGTTTCTGCAGTGAATCTGAAATTAAATAAATAGGGTCTCTACCACAAAATGAAAACACGTGTATTTTCAGGTACATATATAAGTCAACTTCTTTTGTAACAGACACAGCACATATACATCAAAAAGAATGCCTATATTTTTTCCGTAGTACATTGATTTCTGACTAGTGACATGTTGATTATACTTATCCACTGTACGTCTACATATATCTAAAGTAGAGAATAAGGATAATAGCTATATTATTTTGTATGGAAAATAATATGTATCTTGATTTATTTGGTAGTATTCTTCATTCATGGTGTTATAGGAGGCTGTAAGCAGGAGTGAAGCACTGACAGGGATAATGTATCTCCAGGGACAATACCCAGGGTCCTTAGAACTGTGAACAAGTCCCTTGAAATTCCAAAGCTACCTGTCACTAGCCCACTTAACAGGCCTTTTTTTCCAAAGTCAGTAACTAAGATCAAAAGTATACGATGTTGTTAGAAGTCATGATTTGCAGGGAAAAAGGTACTCAAAAGCTGCCAAAAGACAAACACAGGGTAAGTATGTTTGTTCTCTCTATCAGGGGTCATCCTCAGGATTTGATTAATCTTTGATTTGCACAGAAAGTGTGCAAGTGTGAACTAAAATACTGTCTTCTTTTGCCTGTGAGCCCTAGTTCATCTCAAATGCACAAGAATGATATAATCTTGTGCATCAAACCTCTCAGAAGAGGTTTCTGAGACCTGTTGGAAAAACATATCCAAGCAAGTTCTTATGGCCCTGCACAAACTTTCATGCTCATCCTATGATGTGCCTCCTGGACACTGCAGAATAGGTCAGGGTCAGGTAATGATCCTAAAGAGGGCTTCTCTAGAGATGCCCAAAAGTTCTTTCATATCTATTCTGAATTCTACCACCTAATAAAAATATAGAGAGGAGCTGATTGACTTTTGTTTGAGTATATGAATGATCATTGGGCTCCTTTGGGCTTTACTCAAAGAATGTAAGAAATTATCTTGGAACTTGGATGAAGGAGATATCCATTGTGCCTGGTGGAAGTATACGTAATGGTTAAATTGATGGAAAACATGTAAAATAGTGCAAGCAATTCCTGACCAGAAAATGCCCTTGCTAAGTACTTTTGCCACAGAGGCAAAAGCACATCACGTGTGTCTCATGAGCAGCTGACGCTCAAGAACAATTAGCTAGACAGATGTTCAGGAGAAGCAGAGAGCAATAACAGTAGCATCTCCAGGTCTTCAAGGTACTCTATCTTCCTGTTTCCCTGATCCACCTGAGACAAAGAAGACATTTCCTTTATGTCCTCACAAATTTGGCTATATGGCCCTCTGTTCTTCAGATAGCAGGCATGTCTCTACCTTTCTGAATGTGCAGAAATGTAAGGAAGAGCTTTCTGCAGATCTTTGATAGTAGCCCAATAATTTAGGTTATCTAGCAGTACTGGAATAAAATTGGAATGTCTCAGATGTTCCCCTGGGAAAGACTCTAAGTCACTGCTACACGTTGTGAACTACTGCTCCTCCAGGCCAAGCATGTTCCTCTGATGCTGCCATTCTTCCCTGTGGCTGTCCAAGGCCTTGAGAGGGAGAGGCAAGGAATAATATAAATCATTGACAGCTGCTGGGTCTTCATGTTGTTAAGGTCTGTGTCAGACTGCACTGTGACTGATGGTGGAATCTATCTAGTAGGAGCTTTCATCCCTCAGGACCCAGACAGGAGTCCTCTAGGCCAGATTCACGGCTGAAGTCTCTGACAGCAGCAGTAGAACTAGGTGATAAAGCTGCTCCCATCAACATGTGAACGAGCTCTGGTTTGCATTACTTTAGCCTTCTACATAAGGAAAATCCCAGGGGGAAGATGAGGGAGAGCAGACAGCTGCAGCTTTTCCTTTCCATTTTGGCAATCCCCAGTCCCTGCATGAGCCCCTACAAAGCTGTGACTGCCAGGACAAATTAGAAGAGGCAAGAGGTGACCTTAGAGGTGATGTTGGATCTGTCTGAACTCTACACATCCAGCTTTCAAAAAGCATGTCGGCAAGCAATGTTCCCAAGTATCTAAAACCAGACTGAACAAAACTGTGGAAAATGTATTATGGGGAACAATTATGTGCTACTAGAGGATTGGATTAGATGACCTAATGGGACTTTTCCATTTCTGATTTCTTTGATTCTTTGATTTACATTTCCAAATGCTTTGGTCCCTGAGGGAGAACAGTGAAAAGGAGTTGACATGATCAAATAGTTAGTAACACTGCTTTTTTAACTTTTAGCAGAATATTTTTCAGCAACTGTTTGCCAGATATGTAAAAAATGCCACAGAACTATGTATATTACATTGTAAAATATTAATGCTGGCTGGAAGTGCAAGGCTGATGTTGGAACTAAGTAAAAAACTGTGCATTTGTGCCAGTGAAAGCCAAGATGACAGGTTTTATTTTAATTTAATAAAATCTGAAGGTAGTACTGTGGAAATCTGGCCAAGGCTGCCTGGCAGACTGCCTTGAAGGGAGTCATTGATAGTCCCCTTCCCTTTTACTTTATTAGGTTCGCCATTTTCCCCCATTTAACATAAAAAAAGTAATTTCCCAAATAGCAGGATTCCTCAGTTGTTTTATCCTGCTCATCTAACATCCACATTTTATAAAGCGTTTCATTGAAATTAGGGTCCCTAAAACTCGCAGCATGAACAATCTGCATTTTACTAAGAGATTTCTTTTCTAAATTCAGTATGATATTGAAAGTCAGAAGCACCATTTAATTACATACCACTATGGAGAGGTGAATGGAGAGTAGTAAATACTCTTGAGACCTTGAGGGCACATTTATAAAAATGTGGGTTTTAAGATTTGTTTTTTTCTTTTCCTTCTGTAAGGTTGTAGGGATGGGAGACTATCTATCAAACTGAAGGGTGGATTAAGAACCATTTGTTGTAAACCAGTCTTCTAATCAACTATTCAGCAAATAATGTTTCATATCCAATTTTAGCTAGGAAGTCAGCAGTACAAATTAGCAGGAATACTAATCCAGAATAATCGGGGCCAGGCAAAATAGATTTTAGTGCCTATTCATGTCTTACCTGACCCTCTTCATTTTATTTCACCTAACAAAAGACTTATAACACCTTCCCACCCAATGACGCTGATGCTACTCATAATGTTGTCCCAGAGATTTACAGCTTCCTGTAACCCTCAGCTGTGTTACAGATTTATTTTCTGTAAGTCAGCAGTTTCTAATCTACCTCATGCCCAAAGCATTCACCCCAATATCTGCTGTATTAAGTTTCCCATCCTAGAATCCAGGTATTCCTTCTGAGGTTCCTGTCAGGAGCGTTGTTTCTCTTAAGTAAGAAAGCTCATATGAATGTGCTTAAGAAAGTCCTTCTCCCTTTTCAAATACTTTAGAAGACTTAGGAACCATATAAGACGGTGAAATATTTGGAGAAGACTTATTCTCAAACCTGTCTCACAGACCTTTACATCATCCTATCACCCTTTTTCTGTAATATCCTTTGGCAAATCTACTCTCACAAGGCAGTGTCCAAATGCCTTATACTTATCTAACCCTTGAGAAAGTGATAATTATGGCCCTCATTCAAGCAAGTTTTGTTGGTTGGAAAGTGTATTCCACAAAAGCATAAAAAAGAAAGTGCAATGGCATTTTTCAAAGTCTGTGGACGATCCCTAGTAGATGAGGAGGAAGCAAACCTGCAGTCTGCAGCCTGGAGTATTGCTCCAGTCACTTGTTTGGCAGCTGTAGTAAATTGAGTAACTGGAATGGCTGAATCAATTTGTTCATATTGTGAATTCATTAAGCCTCAGAAGACAGCCTGTGGGCAGGGTCCTCAGTCCTGTGAGGTCTGATATGTTTATTCGTATTGATGGATTCACCAATGGTGAGCAATTTTACTATTCATTGCAATTGTTCTTTGTAATAAAAAATAATGTGCTTCCTCAGATCTTTCACTTTGTTTCAGTTAGCCAGAATGTGTGGATTTAATAACCATTTACAACATTGATTCCAATCTGGATGAAATCCTTACAACCAAAATTGAGCCATTGCATGGCATTATCTCTCCGACATCATGATACATGCTGTATTGAACCTTGCAATACTTCATAGCCAACATAATGGGATGACACAACTGAAATTGAATAAGGAACAGACTTCTTGTAATTAAATTGCAGCTATCAGTGTGAATACCATCTATCTAATACACAGCACACAAAGTGAATAGAAGCATGCAAACGTGCCTGTAATGTTTACAGCAAACCAATTAAGACTTCAGGTTCCCTATTAGCAGCAATATCACTCATCTATTCAAGCCATCAGCAACTTCCTTTGGTGTTCTGTATTCTGACTGCACACAAGAGAGGACTCTCTATCTGATTTTGCCCATATCAGCTAGCAGCAAATGTTTCTAAAGATAATTTAATTCCTTCATATCTAAATTTTAATTATTGTACTTTACTTTCCAGTAATTTTAAGAAAATAGACCCTTAGTCAGTATAAATTGTCATAACTTTGCTGATGTCAGTAACAATTCCTAGTATCTATGAACTTGGCCCAAGGCCACAACTTCTAAATTACATGTTTTAGACAAATGCAGCTAGAGTTTAAGAACGGATAAGAAAATGCTAAACATAATAAGGTGAAAACAATATGTTCCATGTGTATTATGCTTTGGACATTACAAAGCTCAGTAGTAGCAGCAAGGTGATATAGACCCTCCACCACTATAGTCAAAATCCAGCCTATATAAAAAGCAAAATATTTTCCACTATAACCATGAGAGCATTTACAATATTGCCTCCTTCTGTTCTTCCCCCACAAATGTATAAAAATAAGTGCTGCCCCAGGAAAGAGGCCAAATTAATATAAATTGCTATCTTCAATTACTTGGAAGGGATAAGAGATATCAGGATGACACTGAAAAACAGATACAACTTTTGGTAATGCTTGGGTACTTGATCTGATCAAGAGTATCCAAGCTGAAAGTATCACTTTTATTACCTGTATTTGTGAGAAGTCAAGGTATCTTGGGAACTAGGCATTTTGTGCACCCTGACTGTGAAAGACAATCCATAGTGAGATGTAACATACTGACTGTGATACATTTATTGTGGGGAGGTATTAGGTTTCCTGTAATAACCATCTGGAGTCTTTCATGACTAATAATTTCACCTTGAAATAATAATAATAAAAAAGTATATTGAATTCTGGTACCTAAGAAAATGTTTTAAATAACTGAACAATAGGATGCAGAAAGCAGATCATCTTCCATTTTAAACAATGCTGAGATGTGTTAAAAGCGACCATTTTTATGCAAGAGAAAGCAAGAAACTTGATAGAATTTCTGCACACTCGGGGAAAAAAGTCCTGGATTCAGCTTTTAGTTTACATTGTATAACTGAATGCAAATATATATTGCAGATAAGCAGTTCAAATAATCTACTTATTTAGCTGTTAACCTGGATGAAGGGAATGGACAACCTCATTATTTTTCTTTTCCTTTTGAACGTTAATCATATTTCAGATTGTCCCTTAATAAGAAGAATGATTTTTCAGCACTGATGATCTCCAAATTATCTACAATCAACTTATTTCAAAATGTGAAAATGATAAAAATGAGAACTTAGTAATTATACTACAGACATTTTCTTTAAAAAGCTTTGTGGGTTTGATTGTAATAAAATAATTAGTATATTTTTCCAGATATGCTACACGATTGTACATTTCAGGAAATGGATCTGACAAGCCATTTTGTTGCTTTTTCCTGCAATGTAAAATTGTCTGGTTTATCCTTTGCTAAATTAAAAATTCATTCTTGCATGAGCATACTGTACCAGTAGATACTTAGAGGATGACAGCTGAAGAGAGTCCCTCTAAAAAAGTAATTCATATGGCAGATGCAAGGCACTTTATTTTACACAAATTATACAGGAACATGGATTGAACTAACCAGTTTACAAAACAACTTTAAATTGCCCAGTGCAACAAGAAATAACTGGCTTTCTAGTCCACAGAATTTTTTTAACCAATGTATTCACAGATAAATCTAGTCATATCAGAATGTTCAAAAGGTTTCCATAAGAATGAAGTTAATTTGAGAATAGCAGAAAAATGAAGACATTACATCCATCACATCTTCTGTTTTACTTTATTTTTCCTGTATCTACACATAATTTTATTTATTTCTCTGTATACCCAAGAAGGAGTCTGTTCATTTCTCCTGTCCTTATTCCACTACCCCATATATTATCAAAGCCAATCTGACTCTTTATGTACAAGTCTGGGAACATTCATGATGAAAAAATGAGACCTTCTATAAAGATTCTTTAAAGGTTTTGATTTTTTTTTAATATTGTATATATGCAATGAGTTCCACATTAAGCATAAACTTGCATCTTTAATAAACATGATGTTTTAATAAACTAATAAGAATGTTTGAGTTATATATAGAACACAAAGAATGTGGCATGTATTTAATGATTATTGTTTTGGCCTGTTCCAAAATATTTTCTGGAAAATGTAAGAACCATGTTGTAAACTCTTTTTCCCGAGGAGCCTTATTAAACTCAAATGATTCAAAAGCATGTATTGATGTGTCTGGGTTGGATACTTTAGACACCATAGCAATAGGAGCATCATGATATGCTGAAGTGGGCATTCATTAGTTCATGTCAATGTGAGGTCTTCAGCTGCAATAGCTTAGAGATATCCTGCTAGTGAGAAATCTCTGTTCTTGAACAGAGAGGCAGAGAGAGGCCTTTTCTGTAGCCCAGGCAAAGAAAAGCTTCATCAGACTTGCCTGCTATTCCAAACTATCTTCACTATGAACTTGATTTTACTTAAAACCTGTATAAATTTACTGTTATCCATATGGAACCAGCATCACTGAGGAAAATGGGCAATTCTACCCTAGTGTTATCTTTGGATATGCTAAGCCGATTTCCCAGCTGGTGCAAGCTAAGTTATGGCAGTTATATTAAACGATGCCAATATACACTAATTTAGAATGAGTTCCTTCATCATTAACATGGGTATTTTAGGAAATCAATTTAGAACCATACATTATGTAGATTCTCATCTCTACTCATCATCTCCCATCTGATATTTGATTAGAATATCGATTTCCTCTTATTAAAAAAAAAAACCAACCCACTCACCTCCCTTTACCCTCTACATCCTACAGCTGCAGAATTCCACCTGGATTAGCAAATTGATTTATTGATAATAAACACATTGATCTTCTTTGCCCTTCTCCAAGCTGTATAGCTCCAATTTCTCTATCCCCAGTTTTTTCCTCCACAGACATTTTTAATATTAGCTCCTCTCTACTACTGGCACCATTCTTGTGAGTGCACTCTTCAAAGATTCATCTACTGTTTTTTCAGTGTTAAATTCTTCCAAATGTCTTTCCAGCATGCAACAAGACATAATGCTCATGCTGATGTCAGCAGAAATCTCCCTGCTTGCCAAAGTGCTAAGATAAACAGGTCAATGCAAAAGTAGATATGATCCATCAGTAGACTTTATGAGACACTTCTGAAAGGGAAGGATTGGTCTAAAATAAAATCTCTGGGACACAACTCAAAGCAGCTCTATTGATAAATTGCTCTGTAGATGGGCTTACTTGGTTGGAAGAGATCTTATGTTACACATCCAGCCAGGTGTTGCTAACAGATGATGATGACAACATCAGAAGAAATGACTGGAAATTTACTTTATTACAAAAAACCCCACACAACCCTGTAAAATCAAGGTCCAAGACAAAGAATGAAATTTAGACACTCCATTAGAAAGACAGTCTATATACAAAACACCTAATATTTCAAAACATTATGTTTTCAATGCTGATCATCATGATTAAACATTCATAACTCTGTACCACCTAGAGATCAGCTGGGTTACAATTCTAGTTGTGGTACAAACTAAGTGACAGTCCCTTGACAAAGACCTAACTTAAGCGCTGTTTCACAGCAATTTCTGAGATTTCATAATTTGCTTTCACTATGTATGGGAACAAAGTGAGATCAAGAGAATGTCACTACCTCAAAATGCCCACTGAATGTGCATGGAGTTACTGCAGGGAATGTGGGGATCCTAGATGTGGTGGTGTTATTGCCATACTCCTCCCCAGTACGGTGATCCTCTTACCCTTTTCTTACTATTGCCTTATTTTGGATATGCCAGAGTGATGTTCCATCCACCCCTCTCCCCTTTCTGTGGATTTTCACCAAGAGCGACTTGCCTAAAGGAAACATTTTGACATTGATGAAATGGCATACTTTTCTAAAATTTAAGCATAGCAGCCCAATTTATAGAAGAGGTGGATGAAAAAAACCAAACAAAACAAACAAATAAAACCCAACACAAAACAACCAGACTACAGCAAAATAATCTGGCCTATAAAAATGACTTCACATTGAAGAACCTTTAGAGTTAAGTTACATGAGATGGCAAACACCTTATAGCCCCTGAAAGGGAAAAGCCTTGTTGCCCTTCCCTGGGTCCCACTGCCCTTGCACTTGGTGGTTCTGGTGCTCGTCAGACCCTTCAGAATGAGGGGTCCGTTCACCTCAATGCAATGAATGATCATTATCTCAGTGGAAACCTACTTGTTTATCCTTTACTGGACTGCCAAGTAGCAGAACAGAGTCACTGCAGGGAGGGTCAGATGAATACCACTGAGGAGCGTGGAAGAGGAACACCGGAGTGGACAGCACACCCCTGCTTCAGTGGCAGAAAGTTATTAGGGATGTCTTGCACAGCTTGACCCGTATCTGAGGTCACCATGGTTTCCAAAGGCAGACGCTGATACAGCTATGAGTGAAAGACAGTGATCTCTTATACGAGCCATTTTTACATAGTTTTGAAATCAACTATTATATTAACTGTGAGTATGCTTTCCTTGATTTGGTAAGACTTAAGATGATAAAATGCACCTATTTAAAGAACTCAGCATCTGGATCCAAATTTTATCACTTGGAAGCATTATCAGGGAAAACTATAAGACAGATCTAAGGCCAGGGAGTCAGCTGGTGTAACTCAATGCAGTATTGCTTCCTGATCCAGAGCATATAAAATAAAGCAAAATAAGATACAGAAATTGAGAAAAATGAGCAGAACTAAGATGCTTGAATCTCAAAATGTTTTCATGGAAGTATTTTCATGAGAAACTAATGTACAGGGTCATTAACTTGTGGAAGGGAATGAAAGCCAGATGAATGTGTTCCCCACCATCGATCAGAATTATTTTAAGCAATCATTGTGTATGTTCACAAAGAATGTATCCTCTGAGCACATAAAGGGTGGCTTGGGTTTGGTTTCTTTTTATAAAGGTCTCTTGCATGATTTCAGCAAAGCAAAGGCATGGCAAGAGAAGACGAGGCTTAGAGAAGACTAGGAAGGCAAGGACATAAGATACAGTTGGACTGTCATTGAATGTTAGCCAGAAGTCCAGTATCAAACCAGGATTTTCTGTCACACATGAAAGGAGGAGTTCCGCTTTCTCCAGCTGAGCACTGCACATAACTAAAACACCACAGTGTCAGCAGAAGTAGAATTGTCAATATCTGTCTAAAGTAGATCAGATCTACAACAGTGACAGTGCCTTTGTGCACTGAGGCTACCTTGGACAGTCTTAACAACAAAGGGAGAAGTTACGTTTAGTGGGAGAGTCAGCCCCTATGTAGGAAAACCCATCACTTTTACCACTACAAATAGTTAATAAATAATGTTACAAATATATACAATTCCATATTATAAAATAAATTGGGGGATAGTTTGGACACCCATGCCTAAAAAAAGTTGGAAAGGTCATGACAAGTGGTCACAGTGTGTAAAAATGGGAAGCACCTGTTTCTTTTGGCATGAAATGCTGAAATGGATATTGCAGCTACTTCATTAATATATGTTTTTCACTTTTTAATGTTAAAGGGGATGACAACAATATAGCCAAGTGTGTACTGTAAAAGTCTTACCAAAACCTGTGGATAACAAGGAAAACCAACTCCCTTCCTTTGGATAAACCAACAGGTTATAATCAGCTTGGAGTGAAGCAGTGAGATCTGCTGAGAGTGGGTACCAAGAAACAAGGTGTTTTATTCAAGGCTAGAGAAATTTTCACCTTTATGGATCTTCCAGTATTTCTTGTTGGCCAGCTGCAGGGGAACAGTGACAGAACTGCTACAGTTTTCAGCATCTCCCATAGGCAGAAGACAATAGCTGGAGAAGTCTCTCAAAAGCACACCTTTCTTCATGTTATAAATACAAAGATGTGTAAAATAATCAACTTTCCATTTATTCAGGTGCAATGCCAGAGTAGTCCATGAATTTTATCTATGTTAAAATGTTACTTTCCGGACAGTGATATGGTTTCTTACAATAAAAAGTTGTTATAGTCTTCCTATGTACAAAATTAAATAATTCAGTATTTTAACTTTGCCAAATGCAGAAACTCCCTCCTCGGAAATATTTTACTGTGCTGAAGCTAAACTTTTCAATAGTAAAACATCTGAAGCTAAACTTAAACTGCCATGTAAGTATGGAGAAAAAATACATACACCAGGAGAGAAGGAAGGGGTTTATGTTTATCCTCTCTCAAGCCCTACTTCAGGAAACATCTAAAATTTGGGAAGACGTTTCTAATTTGTTTAAATCCCACTGAAGTCAATGGAACTCTTCAGCATATAGTAAGTGCTTTTGTCATCAAGGAAATGTTTTCCCTGTGCATTTCCCTAACTAAGGACAGTAAATCTGGCAGAGTCACTGTGTCATATCATTTAATTTGGATAGAAAGATTACTATCGTTGTTATAAAAAGCTATATTCTTTGGCAATATGACATTACAATGTGAATTAAGCATGTGCTTAATGGCTTTCCTAAACAGCAATTATTCCTGAGTGAGAGTCAATATGATTTCCAGTTTGTGTTTGCCCAATCCATAAGTAAGACTTCACTACTTTTGAAGTATGAGATGCCAACTTGAATTGCAGATTTGGACCTCAGGATTGGTATCAGGATTTGAGCAAATTCAGGATGGAAAGTTTTACAGATTTTAAAAGTCTATTATGTCACTCTTCATAGTAGATTCACAACAACAAGAATGATGGCAAAGAGGAACAAGCTTGCTGAACAGGAAAGAGGTAAATATTTAGTGTGGATAAGTGAGTGTAAGGTAGGTCACGTGGCAGTATTCTCTCAGTACCAGAGAGTTTAGAGCATCAGTTAAGGAAGACAAGTTTTCAGATCCTAAGAAGACCACAACTGAAATAACATAATTTAAAAAAAAAGACAAAAAATGTCTAGAAATGAAATTATCAGTGAAGGAAATGAGATGCACAGCACTTCAGAAATATAAACTTGCATTCTCACAGACAGCAGGACAGAGGAGAAAACTTAGATGTTCTGTCCCCAAATCTCTTATTCTGAGATGCATCATTATGTAGAAATGTGATAGTTTTTCCCCATGGTTTTCCTGTAGATGAGATTTTAGCTTCTCCTGGAGCAATTAGAATCAAAGAGTTTACACAGAATATTATTTAATATATTTGTTATGAATCACATCATTATATTCTATGGGCTATCTCATAGTTAACATGAAATAACACACTGATGTAAACATTCAATATTGTTCTTTATTCATTCTCAGTATAGTCCATGATTTCTAGTAATGTTTCTAGCATTTGATATTGTCTGCACTACTCCAAAAATGAACTCCATAACTGGCCCTTCAATTCAGCTTGTGATTTCACCTAGGAAATTATAAAAACATGACTCTCTTACCACTTAAAGATGCACACACACACACATACATGCATACATACATGTAGAAGTATTGTAAAAAATATATTTTGTGTCAGTGAGTGCATGGGAGTCGGATGCTTTTAGCAGAGAGTGAACGTCTCTGCAATGCAATGTCTCTTGTTATAATAATCATAGGTTGTTCAGCTGATAACAGAAATGTCAGAAATTTTAAAAATCTGGGAACTTCTGATCAAACAAAAATTTACCTTAAAAAATTGCTGCAACTGAGGATGGCATGTCTGTTCAACCTGGAATGCTTCTTTTTCTAATTCCTCCAAGCCCAGTGCTTTTGCTGATTATCATAAGATTCGTTATCTTTCTTAGATCCAAACCTCTTGTTATGTATTGGTCTACAAGACAGTATTTGTTAACATGTTTGCACCTACTGCAATGTGTCAGCAGAAATATCTTTGTCGCTAGAGGGCAGCTACCATCTTCTAGAGAGCCAAGAGAGCTTGTCATGGAAATCAAGTTCTGACTGCAGTCGCAGAGGACATGATTCTGGATCAGTGGGATGTGTCTCAGCTGTACTAATTTTCAATAGAAGTAATTAGCAGCATTCCAGGTTTTTATCTAGGGATCAAATTATGGCTGGCTGTTTCAAAGGCAGAATATGAAAACTCGTCAGTGTGGACTGACCAATGACTTTAAGAACCAAAATTTGGAGGTTACTGATGCTATAGAGCCAAAAAACCCTCCTACATTTGCCAGTGGAGGAAATTTCAGAGCAGGCTGATGAAATGGGAGCATTAAATGTAGCCACAATGCTACTGGAAGCCCAATCCCATCTTATGTGTCCTGCATGATGGACAAGTGGAGAACTGTGAGTGTGAGTGTTTGCTCTGTTTGCTGCTAAGTGCCTTTTGCCGACCATGAGTGGGTATGAGTTGGTAGGTGAGGCAGAGAAACAATGAAGTCCAGCTCTGAAACACTCACACCCTCTCTGGTATCCGGCATCAGGAGACAGGTTCATTTTGCCCCTCACTGAAGAATTGATGACGGGGTGAACAAAGCTCTGTAACCAAGCAAGCACCCAAGCTTTCCTCTTACCCAAAGCTTCACATTGACTGTGGCCATCTTCTGAGGTTTGACCAATACAAAAATCCTGCATAACTAGCAGAGGGTTCTCATGGCCTTCTTACTTCTTTTCAAACTATACATTTCCTTCAGTGTATCTGTGGCAAAACAGTCCTCGGTTTTTCATGTACCTGGTGTGAATATATAAATAAGAATGAAAAAAGCTGTTTTATTGGAAACCCATACTTATGGCTCTCTTGCTTTGCACTACTGACAATTTTTTATGTTACAATCATTTTGCAAGGTGCTAAATAGTTTTACTGTTATCTGCTATGCCAGGCTGCTCACACTCCATCCCAGATGCACAAGTATGTGCATGAACAACAGAGAACTTGACAAGATAAATAGTGATACATGCCTGCACATCAGAGACCAAAATTAAGCCTGTGTCAGATCAGAATGGGACTTGGCTAATCTGAAAATCTGCTTTAAACTCTCATTAAGATAAACTGCTGAAAATCTAATATATAAATCACTTTTTATACCCAGTAATAAACAAGGTTTGAAATTTTCAGATCTTGTGAAATAAGGACAAAGACTATTTAAAATCAGTAAAGCAGGCTGAAGTGAAAGGAGAAAATTAGCATATAATATACACATATACATATATGTTAAGAGAAATCCTCACAAAGAGCATGATCCCATGTGTGGGTTTTCTTTTTTCATTCAGACAAAAAATCTAGTGGAGTACCTCATACTGAAAACGAATGCTAAAATTATTGGACTAGGAAAGGGTGGGAGGTAACACTTGCAGAGGAAGACACAGTATTTGTTTTTGTATTCTTGCCAGTGATATTAATCAGCACGTAATCAGCATTTCATATGGGTGGAAATGGGGAGGGAGAGGCGATTTTTCACTCTGCTCACATTCTGCATTTCCTGTCCTTGATACGCAGTCTACCCTGAGACATAGCGACAACCAGCATTCAGACACCTCTGCAATTCCATAGGGTAGCAGAAGCATAAAGGTCTCCACACCAGAAATAATAACAATTTTCCCTGTGTAGGAAAGTACAAACTTCATCAGGGCCTTGAGTCCCCAGTTTGAGCTTCCAGCCTCCCCTCAAGAAGCAGCCCTGGCTCCAAAGGAAAGCCTTTGCTGTTCAGTTATGGTGGCATGTGTCTTCCAGGGCTTGATCTCGGGCGGGAGGACAGGTACATGTTTCCTTCGGGCATTTTTGTGAAAGCCTCATATGTCCCCACATCTGCACAAGAAGCTTTCTGCTGGGAGCAGAGTGGCTGGGGAGAGGTCCCAGCACCGGCGTGGCACACAGCCACGTATACTCTTTCACTTCTTTTGGGAGGGACAGAGCCTTTCCCTCCCGCCCAGGCGGAGTTCCTCTGTGCCAGACCCTGATGTTAATTCCTGACACACTTCAAAGTCCTGGAGAAGAGCAGTGAAATACTTCAATGCCAATAACCAGTAATTCAAAGGAAGAGCTATTTCAAGGGCTTGGAGAATACTGCAGGAGTGAAGGGTGAAGTCCTACTGTCTTAAAAGAAAAGCACAAAGGAAGCATGATCACTTGATAAATAATTTAACTGACAAGAATGTGAAATAAATATTTTGTCTCTACTGTTATGAAGTGGGTTCCAGCATTGAAAGGTTCCTTCCTGATTAGGAAAAAATACTTAGTCAAAAATACAAAGAAACAAAAATGTCTCTCGTTGGGAGCAAGAGGAAAAGGTTTCACATTAATTTTTCCCATTGCAGGGAAACAAGCATTTTTAGGTTCCATGGCATAATATGATGTATATTCTTTTATTCTTTTTTTTCATTGATATATTATTTAAGCATTTTTTTATTATTCTAGAGTTCCACATGTATCTTCTCATACACTGAAAGCTCAACACTTAATACATAATATAAAAGCACGAAAAAGCATGCTTGAGGTTTTTATTTTTTAATGTGAATCAAATCTCACATGCAATGACAAAAAGTAGGGTTACAAAGTTATTGCATTTTCTATCCAACTGTCACTTTAAAAATAATTGAGAGCTATATTCTATCTATAATAAGGAAAGTTGAGCAATTCACAATAATTTCTGTATGAAATCTTTAATTCCTTTTTTTTTACTTCACTGTTGCCTAGCTTAAAAGAAAACCAAACAAATGGAAATTTTAAATAGTTATTGTTATGTCCAGATGCTTAATGACATTTCATTCTGGCTTCTGACAGAAGAATGTGCTTAAAAAGCTGATTTTTAAATGAAGGAACAACCGTTGTGTGTTTTATTACATCATCATAATGACTTTTTAGTCTGTCTTTAATCCTTCCACTCAGCCAATAAAGTAATTCAAACAAAGAAAAACCCTTCGGTATGAGCCTCTATCGGTTTCAAAACCATGTGACACACTAGACTGGCACTGAAATATGAACTAGAGGCTTATGATAAATTCAGAAGATCAATGAAGTACATTTAAAATGCATTTCATAAAATTTAATTTACACATATATTAGAGATGGGCAAAGGCTTTCCATAAACCCTTTGGCTGGCACAAAATTACAATACATTCCTACTTGTCTGTTATGTAAATGAACCATTCTATATATTTTTACTAGGTACAGATTAGATGCAACTGTACTATTTGTATCTTTTTCCAGTCCCAGAGATATTATCAAATTGCTAGTAAATGCCTTCCCCTCTTTACAGAGATAGAAAGAAGGATAATACTGTAGGTTACATGAACATTTCTGCTAAATATTTGTAAGCTGGTTCATTGTGGGACTTTGTGTGCAACAATTGCTGCCCTTGAAAATATCTACCTTATCTTAAGGTGACAAGCTTTGGTGATTGACATTTGATTGTAAGCTAAAGCATGTATGGAGATTGATTCAAGATCTTTGGGGGTTTGTTTTGTTCCAATGGGTCAAATGTTTTTTGCTTTTAATATGACCAGCAACTGAAGTGCACTTAGTTTTGAATTATTTTTTTTTTTTTACTAATTTTCAATTATATTTACACATAAATATGTTTAGAGGCACTAATGGTAAAACTACAGTAGGAATGCAAACTCTTGAGACAGAATGAACACACAATTTCACATAAAAGACAAAGATAGCATGATGCTGGCTTAGCTCAGTGGTTTTTTAACAGTATCCTAATGTAATGCTTGAGTTTGGGTCAGTTATAGGAAAAAAATGTTTTTTTATTAATATACGCATGATAAAAACTAATAATGCTTTTGGCAGTCAAAGAATCAAAAGTTCTTAGTTAACAAAGTCTTCAAAATGTAAGTCTATCATGTGAACCTCATATTCTTATAGCATATTAATTTTAAAAGAAATTTTAAAGATATGATCTTTGTCAGGTGGGATGTTGCACTTACTTACTCTCACATACTACAAATAGCTATACAGCCAAATAAGCATCGCATTGCATTATCATATAGATTTCTTTGTTTTTTCAAGTGGTCAGCATTTTTGTGGTAACATTAATAGTTATTACAGATTTAAATGGGCACTCTGTGTCTGTAACTGATTGACAAGATCAATAATTTTAAGATCAAATACTAACAGCAGTCTGTTTTTTTCTTTAATCACTGTCTTTTTGTTTTATACCCATGCCTACAGCAAGATCCTGTTTTCTGTATGTGGACAGAGCTTCCTGCTGTGTGCTGTCGAAAGAATGAGAAGACAAGATGGAGAATCAATTTAAGAATAAAGCTTTAGTTGACAAAGCTTTGCTGTAGATCAATGGAGTCTAGCTAGTTAAAATATCTTTGGTAGCAGAGGTTTTACAATCACGAGCTTGGACATAATCAGTTTGGTTTTTCCTATTCCATTCATACAGTATTTTGCCAGATGAAAAAAAAAAAAATTGTATGCAAATACCATTGTTGTTTTGACAGCTGAATGTCTTTTGGCTTTGTTGTGAAACAATAAAAGCAGCTTTAAAATATATTTCCTTGATATACAGAAAATCTAGGCCTTTATTAGATCTGTTCTTTGAAAAGAGACAGTATTTACTTAAGAGGGAGCTTGTCTGTTACAGTAGAGCAGGGAACACTTTTACCCATGGAGATCTAATAGCATACAATTCACAACTTGGTACTTAGGGGAATTTTTTCATTGACTCATTTAGTCTTTTATCACTTATTTGTTTAAACAGGTTTCATAGCAAACACAGGTTGTGTACAAACTGATATAAAGTACATGTCTTTGCTAGCAGATTTATCCATATATCTGATATTTATTTAATTGGGTTTCACTAAATTTGCATACCAGCAGTAATTAGTTGTTTCAAAATTCCTAATAGCATAGAGTGAAAATATTATGAAACTTTTTTTGTTAAATACACATTTAGGTTTATTTAGAAACAATCTAACCACTTTCATGTATGCTGTTAACTCACTCCTGGTTGCAAGAAAGTCACAAAATATTTCAGCTCTATCACCTGAACAAGAAATGTACACTTAAATTACTCAGAAACAAATCAAGCCTGCAGCTGGTTTGGAAAACAAGTAGTCTTATACAGTGCTTACTGAACTTTCACGTAAATGTATTGTAGGCATCAAGCCCTTTACGTTGAAAATGTCTTCCTTAGACGCTTAGGAATTATGTCTGGATTAAAATATTGCCTACTGATTTTATCTGTTCAGCAGCATGAAGAAGTTTGTGATTCAATGTATAATAGATTCAAAAAGGGACGTAGGGAAACAGATTTTTAAGAAATCAGAAAATAAAATACATATTGTATGGAAAACAGTATTGCTAAATTCTGGGCAAGATTTCCAGAAGTAACTGGTAATTTTAAGTGTGTTCATTGTGGGGTACCAAAGCAGAGATAATTTTAAAAAGTCCAATTCGCAAGAAGATGAGACTGTTTCTCTTCTGAAAATCAATCTCTTATCAGACATTTTTTTGAAGCTGGATCTCTAAAATCACTAATCCCTTCCAAAACCTTGGCTAGCAATTAGCATTAATCACTGCAGGCTATATCCCATTGGTCTCTAAGTGTGTTACAGAATTTACTGCATCTATGGGAATTTTGTCTTTTGAATGAAAAAGGATGCTGTGAGCTCTTAAATATTGGATTTATGGCATACTGTATTACTTCAGATCCAGTTCTGTTTCTGTAAATATGAGGGCATTGATATTTAAAAGGCCTCTCCATTTAAGGTGAACATCTGCAATTCCACTGAAAAGCCAACGAAAATCATAGGGAGGCGTCAAAACAGGGGAACTGTAAATATTTATATAAAAAATGTTTCCACTATTTCTGCTAGTTATTGCAATTCAATAATGTTAATATGTAAAACCATCCTCACTGTGATTGAATAGGCCAGAATATGCCTGTATGTATGTGCACACATTTGTATATATGTGTACTAAGATGGTTACAGGTTATTCATATCTTTTTATGCCCTTATCTTAGAGTGATCATGACTCACCTGGAATTCTCTGTACCTACTTTATCTCAAACTTATATGGCTTCAAGCAAATGAAAACAGAGGCAGTGAGGTGTCATGCAAACACATTATGTTGGCACCCAGGAGTGCCTGCAACTATGTTGTTTGATAAATATTGGCAAATTATCAGACCATTCTCTGCCTTCCTTCAGTTTAGTTTGGATCATGGTACCAACCTCCTTCGAAAATCACGTGTAAGGTCCACTGAAGGAAAATAATTTATCTGTATACAGTATGTATTTACTTTTTTATGCAGGAGATAGAAGAAAAGTAATCAAGCCCACTTGCACTAGATTTTATTATTAAAAGAACAATTGTGATTCTGCCTCTAGGTGGGCTTTAGATCTTTACTCATTTTAATAGTGAATACAAACACGGCCATGAGGGAAACATCTGGTTTTCCTCCTTGTATGGGAAGGGCTTAGGTCTCACTGAGTGCACTGTCAGAGGACTGCACCTGTATAAAATAGGTATTTTGAGTAACGATATTTCTCTTATGCCACGAAACCTAACAGTGGAAAAGAGTGAGTACAAAAAGATCATGAATCCCTTGATGTTTTGGTCTTTACACTAGCAAAAGGTTTTCTGCAGAACCAGAGTTTCATTAAAAATACAGTCACTAGTCATTTCTTTTACAAAGAGACTTCCCTATATAAATTAATGATGCACTCTTGTACTCTTTAAGCCTGCCCTCCAGAAACAGGAGAAGGAACCTGCAAACCACACAGCATAGAAGCAACAGTAAAGGTGCAAACTATATCCCCCATTCATCTTAATGAGGTGTTAACTTCTAATCCTAGTTGGGACCATTAAAATACTAGCTTCGTTAAGTGAAGCAGTTGAACTACCTTAACTCTTTCATTGCATTTGCCTTGGCATCAGATCTCTCAATGTGCTTGCTCATTACATAACATACATTATTATTATCATTATTGCTATTATTATATAATATAACATACATAAGTAAAGCCTTGAGTGAAAAGGTGAGCTATGAGTTAAACAAATTGTCTCCTCCAAGACAGCAGTTTTAATAAAATGTGGAATAACTTTTTGAGGGATAAGACAGTAGTGTTCTGACAAAGCAGTGAAGTGGGAATTTTAGATGCTTTACTAGCTGGTGGATATAAACCTCTGCAGATGACCTTGGGAAGGTCACCTGCTCTCTCCTTGCCCTCATATGAGACTGTGTTCATAACAAAAAGAATCAGAATAATAAATACTCTACCAAACTTACAAGTGTGCTGTGGGGAAAAATGAGGCTCCAACTAGTTGAAGAATGCTGCAGAAAAGTCCATAGATAAGAGAAATCATCAAAATGTTAATGTTTAAGTAATTTTAAAGTGAATTGGCAAAATAATATAAAATGTATTTAAAAAGCAGAGAGATGAAATAATCTGAATTAAATAAGTTGATTCTGTATGAGATATTTGTGGGTTAAACATGAGATCCTTCCTTATGCATAAATGTTCCCTGGCTCAAGGCCATAAGGATCTATACCAACATGAGATAAATTCTTCAGTAGCACTGATGAGAAACTGTCAGATGTTGACCTCTCCTCATGCCCTTAAACCAAGAAAATCCATTGAGTCTTCAACAGTATCACGGAATGAAAATTCAAAGCAAATTTTGGATAATTCCAGTCAGAAAATATCATTAAGATTTAGACCAATGTTGTAAAAGAATTGATGTTGTCCCCCACTAGCAAGCTGCTTAGGCCCCTATTTCAAGTGAAAATCCATTTAAACCTTGTGAGAAGAGATTGTTAGGTTAAGCTTAGGAATACACCCCTCCAAACCAGGCTCCTGAAAGTATACTCCAAGCACAAACTACATGTATTATATATCCCCAAACTAAGAATGAGGACTAAGAATAATGGGGTAGCAGCAATAGGTAACAGAGCGAGTGCGGAAACATAGGGGTAAATGCTGGAGAGTCTTGCATGTGAGAGGGGAAAAAAAAAAAGGGTTATAGCTTTGATATCTTAGATAGCTAATGTGGCTTGAATATCTAGCTCCCAAAGCCTGTTTACAAACACAGATCTCAAAGGAAGGGAGTTATCTCGCTCTGGTTCATCATCCAGAAGCAATAACATCAGCTACTTCTATGTCTAAACCTCTTCCTCCATTATCCAAATTTTTGCTTTACCTGACTTTCCTTTACTATTCACTGAGTGACTTAGACACCTCATTTAGTTACCTCCTTTCAATTGCCTCTTTAAGGGCTCAGTTCCTGCCAGGCATGTTATAGTCGAGGTTTGACACCTAGCCTGCGTGTGAAAATCCCACTAGAGAGCAATCCCCATACAAATTTTGGTCTGGATATGTATGTAAGTATGAACAGTTCAATTATTGCTCACTCTGGTAAATAGAATCAACACAAGGTAAAGGGACTCTCCTTATAAGTTCCCATCATCAGTTAGAAAAAACCCATAGGATTTATTCTTTGAATCTGTTCTTCCTTGCCTCATTAGGTCTGATGGGTCAGAGATTATTTCCAACATGCATTACTTAGTGTGTGTACCTCTATTCTGTTTTTCGTTTGAACTTGCTATGTTATTCTGCATAAAAGTAAAATTTTTCATTCATCTTTAAGACTGTCTGGTCAGGATGGGGGTTGAGGTCCTACAAATATTTTTTCAGGCTGCACAGCTGGAGGAAGCTTCCTTTGCTGCACACATTGATTATGGCTTTATTATTTGAGGGATGTACTGAAATCCTCAACTGTGTTGGGGCTACCTTGTTCACAGCCTGACTTATTTATCCTCATCTTGTAGGTAATAGACAATCTTGGGCTGGCCTCCATTTATATCAGGCAGGACTAATTCCACCAAGTCAAAAAAGTTGGGCATTATATTACTGGTATAAAGAAAACTGGGATTAGTTCCTCAAGCACACAATTTGTTGAACGGCGTATTATTTCCCACAAAACTGTTGTGATTTCCAGGGGGTGCAAAGGTCATCTTTGTCACCTGGAGGATTTTGAATCAAGTCTTATTCACCTGAACAACCCTACTCACACATGTTCTGAAAGCTGATGCGTCTTTCTCCTTCCAACTACTGACATCTTGGCAGGGTATGAATACTAAACTACGTTGGCAGAGGGTACATTTCACCTGATGTATCTGTTCCTTTTAACATTCCTTGTTTAATATATTCTTTAATATGTTCCTTTTTCTTGGACTCACTGAAAAATAGCATTTTCATTATTATTTGCTATTCATGATTGAGTATTCTTTTACACTTACACACAGCAAGTAGGTGTAAGTCTAAAGCACTACTTAAAACAGTCGTATCTACCCACCAGCTTTCAGTGGGGAAAGGGAAAATAATGAAATTACTAACCTATTTGCTCATTTGGAAGCATTTTTGACTGGTGTAAGACCAGCATGAAAGCTTCCAGGGTCAGCAACAATTCTTACTTGGGGTGGCATTCATGCTGTATTTGGTTATGACCATTTCCAAATCGTGCTTTAGAGGCAACATGCATGGTTGAGGGGTGGTATTATATATCTTGGGATGCTGTTGAGGAAGAGAAATCCTGTGGAAGGCAAGAAGTGCAGCCTGGTCTGTCTCTGCATTATTGATTCCTTCTGGATGTATTTAAACACTCTAAAGTCTTTTGATGAGATTTTGGTTAAGGAAAAATGGGAGAAGTTATTGTTTGGTTTTACTCACCCCTCAGTATGAAGACAATGCTCAGCTCCCCTTTGTAGTTAATTTTGTGATGGTGATTAGGCTGTGATTTTAATACAGAGATTTTAACACAAAGATTTTAACCTTTTTAGATGGGAAGCTATTTTTATGCTTAAGCGCAAATACTAAAGTAAAATCACTTCAAGAGAACCTATCACCAAGAGTAAAAAGTCCTGAACCAGAAGCGATTCCTCTGATTTTATTGCAGTTTTTTAAGCTCTTTTCTCTTTTATATCAAATGAGTGTGCTCCAGGAAAAGATAGGCTACATTTCAATGCTTATGAGATAATGTTTTATTTAACTACAAACTAATTAACTGTACAAGAATTATATAAACAAAGGATTAAACAATCTCAAAGCTTGAAAGAAGTTCTCAAATTATTAATGTGTTCTTTATTTTAATATTAATCTAGAAATCTAGAAATTTAAGAAAAAATGCTCCACTTGTTCTCGTATGACTTTTCCCTGATTATCATCTTAAACCTATCTTTTTCACTAACATAGCACCATTTAATTCAGAGTTACACTGTGTGCAAGTGGGAGCAGAATTAAGCCTCCAAGCTGTCTCACTTTCTGGAATATTACCTCTCAGGGTTTTTAAAACTGCTTTTCTCAAAAATCTTTAAACAGTATCTTTCAGTAAATAAAAGCTCATGTGCCCTTGCCTTCCAGTTATTGCTTCAGGTGTCTAGACAACTCCTTGGAGGCTTTTGCTGCTCTGTCTAGTACAACTCAGTTCAAATCAGGAGAGTAATCACAGCAAACATACTATGAAAATAGATCACATAACCATGGCGTGATCAGCTTAACATACATCTGAGTGTGTCCTTGCTCAGAGAGGCTGGTCCCGTGAGGAATATCACTTTGGCATGAACGAAGGTGACTTGAGGTAAGCACAGTGTAGCAAATATCCATTGATTAATAAATGTGTGCAATATTTGTCAAACACGCGGTGCAGTAGACTTGGGCAGATACTGACATAATGCCAAGTTATTTTCATTTACAGAAATGACACAGACTAACTCTGGACTTTTTTCCTTTAAAGTTATTATAAGTTCTAAGGTTTCTTTTAAAAAATGTCATGAATATACTACTGTAATGTTTATCCAGATTTTTAAACCTCTTTTTAACACTGATTTAATATCATTGTTAACTATTATTTTCCATAAACTTTTATGAAAAAAGAATATTTAGAAGATAAAAAGAAATCGCCTAGTTCTGATGAGATTTACAGTATATGCACAGGTAGAAGAAAGTTTACATGTGAATGTTCACACTTGAAGAAAAACACAGTTTCTAAATAGGGAGGCACAAAATTACAGACATTAAAACCATTTTGGCTTCAGTAAAAAGGTCTGAAAAAAACCAAAAGGGAATTTCAGGACGTTCATCTATTTGAATGTGATAACAGGTATGCCCCTGGTGAGCATTTCCGAAAGACCCACCCAGGATATTTACTCTTCTCAGGGGCAGGCTGTTTCCCACTGTAAACAGCATGAATCCTTCCACCGACTTCAATAGGAACTGAGAAAGATTTTTACTCAGGGTAAGAGATAAACTTTTCAAGGTCTTGAAAACAGAAAGGTCTGCTTTTCTGCACCCTTATAGACCACCAGGCTAACTGAGAATGTTTCCTAAGATGTAGTTTCTGGTGTTTGATTTTGCTTCCCGAGACTCATATCACCTCATTACCAGTGACTGTTTGATTTAAAAATAAGCAGGACTGGCAGGTTCTGGCTAGTGACAACTTTGTCAGACTTGAACTGACTTCCCTTTTCTCTTAGAACAGAGGAGCCACTTTTCTTTTTGATGGCTGCCTATAGATATTTACCAGATTGATTTCATTTTCTTTTGCTACAAAGGAAAAAATGAGTATGACCTTCCAGTAGACAAAGGTGAAGCTTCTGGGATTTTTTCTTCTTTCATTTTATACAGCGATGCTACTGCTTTGGGAGAAATTCCCTATATGTATATAAAATGGAAAATAATTCTGAAATGAGTAGAAAATGTCAAAAGGGAAATAACTGTTATATTCAACTGCTGTAGTAGCTTTCAAAAATGCAGAGAATTACAGTTATTTACTGGTACAAGTCCTCAGTTCTAACCAGTCATCTAATGCTGTGGATCAATACTTTAAAAAGGTACCCCAGATAATGAAAGATTTCTAGAAAGTGATTCTACTTGCAAACTCTAGGTGCACTCTGTTTTTTTCCTCTGTTTTTTAGATCATTTTTGTTCACACCTTCTCCTTGATTTTTTAAGAGCTACCTCTCTTGTCTCAGAAAAGCTACTTAAGACCAAGCTTTTGTTTCGTTTCTAAGAGTAATTAATCCTTAACCCATATTCTGTTTCTCTGAAGCATATTATAAGCTGAACTTCAGATGACATTTCAGAAATAAACTGCTCTTCATACACATTCTCCAAACAAAACCTGATGCTGCAAATTGGCCTCTGGAAGCTAGCCAGGGATTAAAAAGACAAAAGTATACACCTATAAACTGCAAGAGAAACAGTAAAAATATGAAATCAATAATTATATTTCAATAAAACTGAGATGAGATACCCTGCAAAAAATACAAGTATATAGCCCTTTCCAGGAGATTGTCACATTGATCACGGGAATGATGTTAGTGACAGAGTTTGTTTGTTTTCTTATTTTTTAATCATAGTGATTCAGATACAGTTTTGAAATTGGAAGCTGTTCCTCATGAAACTAACAGGTTAGTATTCGATTATTTTCCACATCTAAGGCACAGCATAACTCCAAGCCTTAGGATTTTTGATAACACATCCCCTGTAGCTGGAGGATACGAATGACTGAAGGAAAGCCACAACACAAAAAGATATTAATGTGTTTGGAGACAAGTTAAGCACTAGAGATACTGCAGTGGGGTGACAAACTTTACAATGAAAAAAATGGCAGGTACAAACTGAAACTAAAGGTTTCTCCTGGAGTTATGAAAGTGTATGACTGCATACTGCTTTGCTTTTAAAATATATTTTTGTTCTACCCATATACAACTTTTGTTCCACAGATAATATGCCTGTTGAAAAATTGGACTAGGAATACAGTGTTAAGTATTATTATATACTCAACCACTATTTCAACAGAAAAAGGAATTAATTTTAAAAAATTCTAATCCTTCTTGATTGCCTAGAAACTGAGAGAAATGCTAATGAAAAGATTATGAAAAAAAAATAAAAAACCATAATGGTTTTGGATTAAAAAGTTCAGATTTCTATTTGTACAAAGCTCCCCTCTTCTCTTCAAATAATAAACTTTACTTTTTCAAAATATTTTCTTTCCTCTCTGCAATAACAGCAACACTATTTATGCAAAATATTTAATTTCTAGGTAATACATTTTGGTCAATGATCAGAACAAGATCAATTTAATTTATACCAAACTGACTTCCTTCAAGGTACCCAAACCAAGTCAAGAGGGAAATAAAAGAACTTATATAGTTAATTATCAGTAATTTCTTTCTTTATTTATGTTGGCTGAGGATGTGTTCAGAAGGTTTCAGTCCTGGTTTGTAAAAAAACTAAACCAAACAAAAGAAAACAATGCATGCTGGGTCTATTATGGCCTGATTTCATTGACATTTCCCCTAGGAGGGCATGGTGCCAGGACCCTTCCAAACCTAGAGTCACTAACCTTATGTTCAAATAACTCTCCCAGCACTAGAAACACTTTTAAAAATTTTGCTCACTGTGACCATCTTTGGGGTGAGTTAGTAAGCATATTAAACCAAAACAAGGGAGGTGTCACTTAGACACCTTCATGTTCTTTTTCCTTTTTTAGCTTGGACAGGACCCAGGCTACGTCAGTCTCCTGGCTGATGGTCTCCAGAAGCCATACAGAGATTGCCTTTGAATTTTCAAGGGATCTTTTAGAGAGAAAAAGCTTTTTCATACCTCAGATTTGACAGCATAAGTCATAGCTCAGATAAGCTCATGTTAGACATGCTAACACAGCCACCTGATTTTTAAGACCGAGGCTGGTTCGCATCTGTTAAATCAAAGGTGAATGGAGAGCTGTATCTGAAGCCACTTCTGGGAACAGGCCTGCCCATGAAGGTGAGCCAAACAGAAGCGTTTGCAGTACTCTGCAGATGTAACAGGACGTGCTGGTTTTGGCTGGGATAGAATTAATTTTCTTCATAGTAGCTAGTATGGGGCTATGTTTTGATTTGTGCTGAAAACCGTGTTGATAATTCAGGGATGTTTTCGTTATTGCTGAGCAGCGCTTACACAGAGTCAAGGCCTTTTCTGCTCCTCACCCCACCCCACCAGCGAGCAGGCTGGGGGTGTGTCGCGGATGGAGTGAGCGTGCACTTCACTCATTAGAGACAAGTAAAAATATAGTTTATTGATACAGAATAGGGAGTTAACAAAGTTCAATGCGACAGTGTTTTAACAAGATTCGATGGCGAGGTGCACTCGATTATTTACTGCATAGAGGACAGGGTCAGACAAAACTGTCAGGGAGACCCTCCCGTTGAGTCATGAGGTTTGGAAAAGGATCCCCTTGCTTTCTAAACTCCTTCTCAGAGAGGAGTCTAGGTGCGGCTAGATCCAGTCCTAGTCCCAGACTTGGTAAACGGTTTATATCTAAAGGATTATATATATATATGCGCAATCAATCGTTTATATCACTTAGCTAAGATTTCAAAGTTTAGCATGCTATTAGTCACTTACCGAGGATCTGTTGCGGCAAGGAATCTCTCAACCTCGAGGAGTAACCTTGAGAGGCGTCCCTGCTCAAGGGGAGATCCTGGCGTGCAGCCCGCTGCCGTGCAGGAGAGCTCCAAGGGCTCTTGGGCTGCTTACTATTTATGGGGGATAAGATGATTGACCCATAGTCATATTTGCATGCCGACCACAGGTTTTAGTTTCTTGGGTGGGTGCACAACACAATAGCCCTAGGCACAACACAATAGCCCAACACAGGCTATTGTTGGGCTAATAGCCCAACCCTTAGGATATTGTGTTGTAATCTGTCTCCTGAATCCACTTTGAGCCGATGGTGACCAGATGCATCCATTTACAATCACCACTGGTGGTTATCACCTAAGCAGGGTTGCAGGAGATAAAGGTCGAGGGCGGGGGAAGCACACTGTCACAGGGTGCACAAGAAGTTGGGAGGGGACACGGCTGGGACAGGTGAGCCCAACTGACCAAAGGGCTGTTCCACACCATAGGACATCACCCTCAGTACATAAAGCTGGGGAAGAAGGAGGAAGGGGGGACGTTCAGAGTGATGGTGTTTGTCTTCCCAAGTAACTGTTAGGCGTGATGGAGCCCTGCTTTCCTGGAGATGGCTGAACACCTGCCTGCTCGTGGGAAGCAGTGAGTGAATGAATTCCTTGTCTTGCTTTGCTTCCGTGCATGGCTTTTGCTTTACCTATTAAACTGTCTTTATCTCAACCCGTGAGTTTTCTCACTTTTACTCTTCCGATTCTCTCCCCGGACCCACTGGGGGGGAGTGAGCAAGCGGCTGCGTGGGGCTTAGTTGCCAGCTGGGGTTAAACCACGACACAGGACATCAGGATATAGCTGTTTTCGTACCTTGTAAATTCATCTACCTTGTGTCTAATAAGGGCACAGATAAGTCTGACTTACTGATTGCTACTTAGATTTTCAACTGATGATGAAGCCAGGAATGTGGCAAGAGAGCTCAGGGTTGAAACTCAGTATTTGGGTCAATGCATTTCAGAGTTAGAAGTAACTGCAAGATTATCAAGTTAACAATTTGTACACCACATTCTAGCTCCTTAAAAAACAGTTTTATGTTACTAAAACTTATCTTCAGGAAAACATCCTTATTTGAAGATGTCAGAAACTGGAGAATAAACCCCTTGCTTTGTTATCCATTTCCAGTGGATAATTGCCAACACAGTCAAAAAAAAAAAAGAAAAAGAAGAAATGAAAAAACAAAATGTCTGTAATTTCTAATTTGAATTATCCTGGCGTAAGATTTCCATCACTTGTTCTGTCTTCACTCTTCTAGCTCAAAAGAGCTTGTTTAGCTCTGGAAAGTACATGCATGCTGCAAGCAAACCAGCTTTCAAACTTCTTTTTGCTAAACTAAACAGACCAGGTTCCAGGCATTTACTCAAAGACTTGAATAATTTCTGTGACTTTTTTTTCTTCACGTTCTCCCATTTTTAAACATCCTGTTGTGCACTTAAACTTGCATACCTTCCTGTGTCAGACTGGCTACACGGATAAAAAACACGTTCCCGTTTACACGTTCCTGTTTAATCAGGGGCAATATCGACTGCTTTTGCCACAGCATTGCTTTTGAATTTCATGTTAATTCTTTCTAGGGTCTCTGCTTTCCAGCACATGCTGTGTTTTTCACTCTTTGTTCTTGATGAATAAGTTTTGCGTAACCTTAAACTACAGTTTTTCTGCATAGCTGAGATCATCAAGCAATCCTGACCGCTGTTTAACTGCTCTCTTAATTATTTACCACTCTGCTAACCAGGCTGTCCTCTGTAAGTTTGCTCAGCAGCGATTCAGAGACGACCTCTACAACCAGACGAATGAGCCTGAATAACCTGCTTTCTGCCGTACCAACCAGCTCTTAATTCATGTAATGTGTACGCAGCTGATGTCATACACAGCTGACACTTGAGCAGCAGAGTCGCACGGTTGCGAGCGCGCTCCTTCCCCCGTCCCGGCCCCCGCGGCACCGAGGCGGCACCCGTGGTGCCGGGGCGCGAGCGGCGCCGGCCCACCCATAGGTGGCGCCTTCTCCCTGCGAATGGCAGCACCCCCGCCCGGCCGCGCTGCCGGCCGTGATCGGCTTGGGGCAAAGTTTGATCCCCTGTCTCCTTTTCTTTTCTTTTCTTTTTTTTTTTCCCCCCTCCGTGCATGATTTTTCTCCAACAACAATCCGTGATATTTATGAAATCTGATCACTTTCTGCAACTGTGTGAAAATGTCAGCCTATCGATTAGTCATGGGCTGTTGATTGCAAGAATTCACTCAACGGCTTGGTATTCATCATTCATTATTTGAGTGGTGTGGCGAGGCTTCCGAGTCGAATAACATTTTTACTTTTCCCTGATTGATTAATTGACCTTTTAAAAACTTCTTAAAGCTTCTTTCCAAAACAAAATTTTGCACATGATAGAGAGGTTTCTTTCTTACGTCTTGTCTGCTTAAGAGAGATGGCTGTGAAATAAACTGTCAGGCCACACCCAGGGTAAATGAGACAGTTAACTGTATGTAACAGCTCAGAAAGGAAAGAATGGATAAGAAGAGCATGAATCAAAATTTTGTAGAAAATGACTTTTTTTGGCAAGAAAATAGACAATGTTATTCAGTGTTCATGTTATCACAGCTACATTTTTAAAAACTAAGACAAAGACATTTCTGACAGAACTGACTCAAAACAGGTCCCCAGACATTTTGTAATTGTCTCTAAGGTCCCTTTTTTGGTTCTTTTTCTCCTTTCTTACATGATGTTTCAACTTAACTGCGGACGGTGGTAGAAATCTTATGGAATTTATTCACAGAGACATTGTGTACTGTATCAGAACCCATTTTTTTTAACACTTCTACTTAGCCGTGAGCTAGCAATGAAGATCCATCCTCTGGACAGTGTCTCACATGTACGAGAGATACATGTAAATATAGGCTTTCTGAGAAAACACTTCATTTTGCAGTCACGCTTGATTAGGTCACTTGGTTAAAGATCATACATTATGAAAGGCAATTAATGAATTGGTCAGTATGTGCCAAAAGCATCTCTCCTTTTTCTGCATGTTCCTTTCACATACCTAACAAATTATCTTAAAAGGATCTGCATGATTTGCTCACTGGTCTTAGGCTAGAATTTAAGGTGTTACCATCCTGAAAAATTGTTAGTGTCCTCGGACCCTCTACCTGCTGTATTGCCTCTTTTCTTGTCCCCACAGTTCCTGCCTACGTTCCAGCTCTCACAGTTCTTCCCATTTTCTAACTGCCTGGGGAAAAGAGTCTTGCCATATCAGTAGCCTGATGACAGAAAAGTAACATCACTGTTTCTGACAACAGAAGCAGATTATCCTGCGACAAACATGAATTATCATTACCTTTAAAATGCCACACCAAGTTTTCACCAACTCGATTCATTAGTTAGTGTAAGTGCTTAGGAAGATAACTTGATTGGACCTTTCCTATGTGTCGTTTACATTGCACTGTAAGCTCCCCTCCTATGGAAACCACTGTATGCATTGACAAGGAGATCCTGAGAAACTGTCTGGATCCAGTATGGTATAAGTGCTATAAATCCAGTATGCAACAAATACTGATTTGTTGACATCTCTGGCAATATTTTTCCTTACTGAACGAAAGCTTCCTTGTCATATTTCCATGACCATTTCCTTCTAAGTTCAGAAGACTGAATATAAATATATAGGTTGATATGTATCTATTTATGAGACCCTTTCAATGCTAAAGAACATTGTTAATCGCTTAGGTATGCTCCACGCTTAGGTGGTAATACAAGTTACTACAGAAGGTCATTAGAAGTATTCTAATTTAAAAGTGGTTGTAAATGCCACAATAGTCAAGCCAGAGACAATTCATGGCACTAATGTTTATAGTTTATACTGCTGCAGTGAATTCCTATGAATAATATGTTAAAATTGTCAGTTTATGTATTGCTCTGTTATTTTTCAGTATTTTCTCGTCAAGAGGAATTGTTTATGTCTTTGAGAAATCTTTGGAAAATACTTTGTCCTGGCTAATCATTTCTCAGTGGGGACAGCATAAAATTTTTTGTATATGAATACTATACCATAAACAATTGATTTTCAGTGTGTTCAAAATATTTTTTTAAATTGTTCACTGTTGACCATTACTAAAACTTTGTTATTAAACTTCTTCGGTGATACAAAGGGAGGTGGAAAGCCTGATAATTCAATTTCTTAGAGATTCCTTGTTTCAGAAGGCATGTGCAGGACCCAGGTCTGATTTCCAGATGACTCAGTGGAAGCTAATGCAAATAGATATTACTTAAGAGTTCTGCAGTTACTTAAATTGTGCTCTGGAGTTAAATTTGGTGCCATTAAGCCTCAGGACTAGGAGAGAAAGAAAGTTTTTCTTCCTGAAGATCAGATCAGGAGAAGGGAAGACTTGCCATAATATTCCTGTTCTATATGTAAAAAATTGAAATCCAGAGCTTATTCCTACATCGTGCATCTTCATGGAAATGTGCTTTCCAGACCTGCAGGTAAACTGTTGCTGCTGCTCTTTGAGATATCTGCTAGAGGATGCATTCATCAAGATAAATGGATTGTTATGTTTCTAGAGGTGTTTAGTTCTGCGTATAAGAGACCATCTGTTTTCTGATAAATGTTCTTGCTCATATTTGTGGGCAGGTTATTTTATTTATGCCTTTAAACTTTGCTTCTTTTTTTTTTAAATGCATTTAAATAAACATCATAACAAATTACCACAATCTAAAAATGGAAAGCAACTTATGTAGCCTTTTTTCTTTTTTTTTTTTAATTATTTGAAAGTTTTCAGTAGCTTAGCTCTGCAGATTTTTGTTTGTTTGTTTTTATCTCCCATATTTTTGGGTGGAAGAGGAAGTATGCTACATCTTTTCCAGAGCAGTCCATGAGCTCACTCTCTGAGGTCATCTCTCCCTGTTAAGGGCTGTAACTTTGAAACTCCCATGAAGTTCTTGTTCACCAAAGTCGATTAGAACTAGACACAAGGCATAGGTTGCTGATGAGCATGGAGCAATCACTGAGCGCAACAGTCACAGTGCAGGGATGGCATAAGAGTAAACATAAAGGGAATAAGACCACCCAACTTTGCATGATGGAGGAGTCTTGACATATTTTGCTGTCAGAACACGGGGCCAGAGGAAGAAAAAAGCTGCAAGTTACTGCTGTTTGCAATGAATGAAGCATGTTTTGCACAAGGAGATTAAGAATGATGTCTTATAGCCATTGATGCTACTTATTAAGGATTTCTTTTTATGAGCAGCATAAACACAAAAGGAAAAAAAAAGACCAATTCATGAATTAACTTCTCTCTAGTTAAGATTGCAACAGAATCATATACCCTGCAGAGGGAGGCCATAAGGAACGGTAATACACAAGTAGTGAAATACAATATCTATCACATATGTCCATTAGTTGATGGGAATTGCTACATGACTATTAAGAAAATATCTTGCTTGGTAGATTACATTCAAGCAGCTCATTGCTAACAAAATCTGGTATTTTTACTTGTGTTAATTATGATTGGATAAAACATTCCTTTTGTTTCTTAAGAGGATAAATATAATTCATAGGTAAATCAATCTTCTGGAATGGCTCTGATAGTTATGAGTTCAAAATTTACAATTTGAGAATGTCCTCTAATATCCCCTTTAAAGTGAACATTTCAGCAAACATTCTTGTGAGAATAATAATCCAAAAGAACATTTGCAAAAAGTAAACACAAAAGGAGTAAATACAGCCGAGTCCTTCATGAGCATATTGTCAGTACTTATCAAACAAACAAAGAAACTTACTTATTATCATTGCCATTATTATTATAGCAAACATTTATGGAACTTTTCTGAGGTATTCTTCCAGGCCAATTTATGCAATTTATCCTGCCTAAATATGGGAAACTTCTGAAAAAAACATCAAGAACTTCTGTTTCTTTTGCTTCGGAACCAAATTCTGCAAAAATTCAAAACCTTCCAATTTTTAGAAGAGATTTTTTTTTTGTAAACTCTTTTGAGATAATTTGTTATTCCCACTTTGAACTTCAGCATGGAGAAATGCCTTGAAAAGATAATTGTATTTCTTCAGTAAGGTTCCATGCAAGGATCAATATTTGAAAACTGATATTCCTGTCTTGCTACCCAAGCTTTTCAGGAAAACATCGTTAGTATCCAAAACGATAACTAAATATGAATGCCTAAATCCAGGCTCACCAGGATTAAAAGCTGTATTGTAAAGCACATGCAAAGAGAGGCAGTAGCTAAGGGAAAGGCTTAACTTTGTCCCTAAACTTCCAGATGCTCTGTTCTGCAATCTAAATCATATTCTTTGAAAACTCATTTCATTTGTTTCAGTGGAGAATGACCATACGTATATTTTCTGTAATGCATCCCTTTCTTTGGACTTAAAATCTTGACTTTTCTAATACACTTGATGTGCAGGAATCATGTGCACTGGAATCTCTTTCCTTTTTACTTCCCAGTCCCCATTTCACATAATAACTTCTTACATTTAATTATACTTCAAGCAGGCATAAATTAACAGAAACATGCAACTTGCATGTAGACACATTCAATTTTATTTGTTTTCTTCTTTATTTCAATAGAAAGAATGTGGCAGATAGAGTGGTTATTGGTTTTGACTGCTCCACATGTTTTATGCCTAACAATAATAATGAGTTTGCACCCGAGAAGTCCCTTTTCCTGAAGGAAAAGTTTGGGGAGCAGGGTGAGAGAGAGAGAGGTAGAGAGAGAGAGAGAGATTTTGGTTACATATTGTAATCTAAAGTGAGATATTCAACCAGGGTAAAGTGTTGTATGTTTATGGGAATACAATTAAAAAATCTGACTTACTATAGTGGCAGATTTAATGAGAGTACTAAAAAGCTGGTGTACTGGGACTTTGCTCCCCGCTTTCCTCCATCTCCTATCATTGTAGTGGTATTGCTCATTAGTGATGTAAAATGCTTCTGCAAATCACAAAGTATTTTTTTCGTTTGCAGCTTGGACTCTCATATTCTTAAAGTCCTCTCGAAGTCCTCCTCCTAAAATGTTATTACAATGAAAACAGTAGGTACCTGAGTCAATAATTATGTGAGAGGTTGGGATCTGTTCTTAGACACAGCAGCTTCAGCCCATAGTGTTCACAGACATCAGCACCACCAAGCAGATCCAGAATATTTTTCTATGTAGCTGGCCCTTGCATCTAAATCATATAGACTTAGTCCTCCCTAAGCTATTTTAGATAATTCTAATTTTAAACTCAGTGAAGCAGCTGTATCTCTGGTTCTTATATTTTGCTTTGCATATAGTCCTGGACCTCCAAGAAAACCTTCAGAGACTGGTGATTGCTGTTCCTTGTAGGTCAACAAGACTCAAGAGTCTTCATTTTCAAGTACAAGTGTTAAAGAGAAGTTTGTTCTAAACCCCAGGTGATTATTGAATAGTACTGAACACACCAAAAAGAAAAAGAACAAGAGAAATAGCACGGCATTTACAGTTTACTGAAGCTAAGACAAAAACTTTCTGGAACAAAAGCAATCCCCCAAAGTAGCAGACTTAGCCTCAATGGACTTAAGATGGCCAGATTACATTAAATATGTTCTTTTCACATCTTTGGGAGATTCCTTAATATATCTGGTATGACCATTCTTTCCATGGTGCATATAGTGCAGGTCTTCAGAAAATTAGCTCGTAAACCTGAGTTTTCCCCTAGTCCACTACCCTTGAGAGATCCTGATTTCCTTTAGTCTGAGGCTGAATAACACTGGGCTACTGGGACTCATTAATTGAGCTCTAATAAAGAATAGTGCAGTGTTTAAATTGAATCAACCATAAGCCAAATACATGGCACTCTGTTCTTTTTTGGGATCATCACCTATGGAGAACACCACACCTCAGACTACAGTTTCTCTCTCTTGCCTCTTGCCTGAAACCCCCCCTATATTTTAGTAGCCTCAGGCATAGGTACAGACAAAACTGGTTCTTACCTCTTATTCCCATGACAGGGCAAGTATATTGCTTGCTCCTATCAATGTGATCACCTTGGCACAGAGTAGGGCACACATTGGCAGGGTTTTAGTTTCATGAAATCAAGATGCAAAGAAGTGTTTGCAAAAGCTTGCTAACGTGTGTCATTTTCAAACTTGTATTGCTGTTTACCAAGACTAGTTTCAGTCCATGCTTTTGTTTACAATTTCATAATGATTTAAAATCTTTTAATTTTGTTTTTAATTAAAGGGATTCTTCGTGAAACTTAAAATGTGCTATATATGCTCATGCGATAAAGAGTTCCTCAATTCAGTCATGATTTTTTAAAAAAATAAATTAATCACCATTTTTTTAACTCAAAGCAAAGTACTTTAAAATGTGATTCTTCAATCACATTATATAGATCAATTATTGGTATATATTGACAACACCTTGTTTTATGAATAGAAACTCAAATGCATGGCATGTGACAGTTAGGATGCATGGTCCACTGAGTAAAATACAAACTAAATCTTCCTTTAGCGCAAGAGCTAGCCAGAGAAAACACAGTCATCTACAAATAGGATGTCATAAATATATAAAAAATGAAGTATACAATCTCAAAATATGGAAAATACATGTAAGAGAAAACCACAGGTAATTTTTCACATTTCTAAAAGCTAGGTACTTCCTTTTGATGAATTATAAGGTACTGAAAAGATTGAAGTTAGATTCCTTGGATAATTTCTGTGCTTATTAATGTGACACTTGGCTTATACCTGAAAAAATATGGATTTCCTGAGTTCTAGTAATAAAAAAGGAAACCCAACTTTATAAATTATTTCATAAGAATAAGGGCAACAATTAATTAGTTTTTTGTTATTCCTAAAAACCAATAGCTACTATTCTTTCATTATTGTAGTATACATCTTTTACTTTAAACAGAAGAAAACTAATTTTATTAATCTTTATTTTTCCCCTTGTTTTCAAAGACAAGTTGCATTATTTTGCTGAGCATTAACTACTCTAAATCAATTAGTTAGTATCAGTAGAGATTGGGAATATTTCCTAGGAGGAGTTATGTCCTTATTCTTGGCATAACTTTTACACAAAAAAAAGGTTGAGAGTTTTTTTTTGAAAGCATCTATGTTATAAATTTTCACAGATCCTTTACGACTCTTGTTTAACAAATGTTTTGATAATGTAAAAGTAACTGCCTGTACTATTCGTTCAGAGAAATCAACATTGTTATTACTAAAGAGCTGGTTTAAGTACAGGATAGAACTACAAAATTGGCCTCAGGTATTCAACTACTGAGAAGGGAGTGCCAAAACAGAGATGTGCTGAGGGAAAACGCAAAGGCAGCTGGACTGGATGAGAAGGTGCCTTAAGATACAAAGATAGAAGTAATGAAAAAAGTTCAGTCATGTAAATAGCTGAGGTGATGATTGAAAATTGATAAACTGATGAGCAACTCTGGTCCCAAACATCCAGTTGAGACACTCCAAGGAACACAACACAAGTCTAACATTCAGAAGATCACAGTGGAAATCTGCCTGTTATGGAGCCACAAGAGTTTTGCAATGAAGCAATTTAACAACTTGGTAGTCTTCCCAAATCTGCCATTGGCTTGTAGTATGACTAGTTAACCCAGTAAGACATTTCAATGAGCTGAACAACAATTAAGTTGTGACCTAAACTATAATTTCTAATGTGGTGAAGGGGGAAATGTAATCCTATGCCTGTGAAACTTCAATGTTAATAACTCTAATAGGGATGTAATATCTCTAGCCTTCTTTATTCAACCTGTAGAAGCAGAAAATTGAAGGAACAGAAGTGTGTTTGCTTTGGAAAGGACTCATATTGGCATTTATAAATCTGTAATATCAGATTTGGTCTCTGTCCTTAGTTTGGCAAGGCTCAACGGAGTAGATTAGCCCCAGGAAAATGAAAGGCTTAAAGTATAATTAATGCATTGAAATCACCCAAAATTAGTCATTGACACGCAAGTATGTTTTATAATTTGGTTTGTATATCCATACAAATTAAAGTACACATTTGTTCAGAATGTCCGTAAAAAAGCTAAACACAGCTCATGTTCCACTTCATCCTTAAAAAAAGACATGAATAGAATTAAATGATGAGTAATTTTGTGCTGCTCTGTGTGCAGAGAGAACACGCATACTTGTAACTACTCACTACCAGATCAAGAAAACAATATTGTGTGTGCAATGCTAAGACCATGGAGGCAACTAAATCTCATAAAACGGTAGTAATGGGGGACTTCAACTGTCAGCATATAAACTGGTCATATGTCATATTGGGACGAGGTTTAGGAAGCAATTTCTTGACATTTTAAGCAATTGTTTCTTGGAACAGCTCATTCTAGAGTACACAAGGGGAGAGGTTATGGCCCTAAGTAACACACAGAGAGTTATTTCAAGAACTATAACTGAGCCACTAAATAATAGTGCCCAAAACACAATTACATTCAGATCCTTGTGGGAGGGACTGTACAATAACCTGACATTAAACTTTAGAAAGGAAAAAGTATTAAGTATAAGGAAATCACTACAAAAAACCCTACCAAAAACAGAACCCGCACCCCACTAAAGTAAAAGGCAAGCTAGCAAATTGCAACCCTGGAATCTGCAACATGGCAACTACTTACCCACCTTGCCATAAGGGTCTCTGAAGACACATGGCCTTAAACAAAATTGGAAGTGGGAAGGATTGGTACTATTAGAATGAAAGTCTCCTCTATTGCTGTGATATCAAAGATGATATTTCTTAAGTGTTGACATAGCTACATCTATTTTTAATTGTGGTACCAGATTATTCATAGATCTTTGTCCAAAATGTGAAACCACTACTCATTAGTCATTAATAATACATGTAGACCTGCACAATTGAGTTTTACAGAGTATACATACTATTTTTCTCATTAATAAACAGTGGTATTTTTGGCAGCCCTCATGGCAGTTTAACTAAGTTTTCAGAGAAGCTGTGAAGTTTCATTATTTATTTCAGTGGGAGCAGATTTAGGACAGTGCAGGATAGTTTTCAGAATCCTATGAAAAACATTTTTAAGGGGTTTATTTGAATTCGAGTTCTTGCAACCAAAGAACACTCCAAATCAAATGCTTAAGATTTTTTTATGAAGGCTATCATTACAACTGGACATCTTTTTATCATGGCCTATATTTAAAAATAGGAAAGTAGTGGGAGGAAGAGATACAGATGATGTGGTTTGGGAGTTGTGATTTGTTACTTTTTGATGAAAATAAGGCTGCTTGTCTTATGACGACTAATGCATATCATGTGTTTCTAGTTTTCTATCTCCATCACAATTCACTTGCATTTTAAAAATAGAAGGTTTTTTAAACCTTTTTATGAGATAACAAAACATGAGCAGAATAATAACTACAAGAAATCAACATAACTCTCTTCTTCTTTTTGGATTTTTTTCTAGCAATTCCCATGACCCACATTTTTCTGTCTTACATTTGTGCTGTATTATTCACTGGTTCCTAATTGCTTACATCCTTCCCTTAGGAGCTTGTAGTCTGGTACCTTCATTTCAGTTTCCACTTAAAGGTTTAGTATCCAAATCCTGCTATGGGTCATTTTCTCTTTTTTATTTTCTTCTATTCTTTCTCTAACCTATGGCATTTCTAATAAATATACACTTGAATGATGAGTGGTTCTGCAGCATAAAAGAAGCCACTTTCAAGGTAATGCTTTTATGGCTTTCTTGCTAAAAATTTCCTTTTGTGATCTCTTTTGTCAACTAAAGAAATAATTTTAACCACAAATGGTACCACTAAATTTCTGGGGGTAACCAACAGGTTACAGATCCTATTCACTTGATATAACAAATTATTAGTTACCTGCTAGCATCTGAGAGCTCAAAAATATTTCCATCAGAACAATTCTCCTCTTCACAGCTGCTCAAACAGAAAATAAAACAAACCGATAAAATGAGATTGTGAATAAACAGCAGAAAAGTCAGCTCATGACTCTGCTAATACTTATGAATGTTGTTCTTCTGAGTTTCATCATAATGTAGCTAATATGTACCATGCTACTTTGAAATGTCTATAGTAGATGCTGTATGAAAAGGAAGAAATATACAACATATCAAGAGGTAGAATAGAGGCAAAGAAAACCATCCATCTGTGTCTCAAGGTACAGATTCCTTAACCTCTTGAATACTTCATAACCAGTGTTAGGTGATGGTAATCTATTGGGAATGCTGGGAAGTTGCTCCAGCTCCTGTATTCATATTTCCTCTACAGGTTGAGAGGACAGCCAAACTCCAAGCAAGAAAAGATTGCATCAAATATTCACGTTTAATTCTAAATCAAGGTCTTCTTAAGAAACATATTTTCAAGCTAATTATTTTTCCTGGGTCAGAAAAAGTAGAAGACCTTCTGCTGTTTGGACATGAAAAGGTACAACAAATATGACTCAGACCAAACAAAAATATATCCTTTATATATACATAAAGTCAAGAGTATGACTTTCACATTCATAAATACTGAATTAATGACACCTCAGATTTACCTGTACGTCATATGTTTACAACTATAAAACACCCTGAAATTGGCCTATTATTCATTTTTATTTGCTACATTTTCTTCAAATTACATACAAGGAAATTGGTTGCAATTTTAATAGTGCAAACCCACAGTCTTTGACTTCATATATGTTTTTTTCCATATTGCAGTTAGCACATACATTGCTTAATAAATCAAGTGTATCTATTAGGTTAAGGGTTTAAACATTTGTTTCATGAAGGACCATTAAATATACAAATGAGGCTTGCATATGCAGGTCTAGAACATAGAAAAATAAGTATGATATATTAAAAAAAAAAGAGCAATGCAAATGCACAGAATACCTTATATAAATAAAACATTTCAATTCTAGGCAAGAAAAATCATAGAACACAACTGATTATTCCAAGGATGTGCTCTGAGAAAGCAATGAGTGTTCAGGCAACTACAAAAGACCTTTGAACAACTCAACTGAATTTTTAACATGTAGACTACATGGATAACATTTTTCAGGATCATGACCTCAGATACACAAGAGCTGGACCCACTGAAGCTAATTGAAATTCTTTTCTTCTACCTAGCTATACAGAAGCAATATGGTGTGTATTTAAGGTTAAATGAATGATCACTTGAAGTCAATAGCAGTTCACTCATGTAAAAATGATGCATATACTCAACTTTGTAAAAATTGTACAGCACAAGTGAGACTTATAGTGCTGCCTGCAGATAAAGTGTTCATGTTTTCGTTTCTTAAAACAACTAAACTTCAAATGTTTGTATGTAAAAGGTTTATATTAGGTGGCTTCATCAGGAAAATATAGCAGATGACCAGGAGGCCAGATAGGTGAAAGATCAGTGTCTGATGAAGAGCTGTTGAAGGACGACAGGGGACTGTAGATTTAAGGAGGAGGAAGATACACAAGGACTCCAAAGTGTAGAACAGTCTTGAAAAAGAGACTGCAGCTCAGTTGAAAATGTGGGATAATGTATTGGGGAAACTGGAAAAGAAAGTCAAAGATAAAAGAGTTGATGGCATCAGTAGGTAGAACAGAGTTACAAAAAGCATCAAAATTTAAGGGATGGAGGAGGAACGGTTCTGCTTTAGGGCCGATCAACCTTTCACAGTCCCAAGGACAAGATTAACACAACCAGCAGCTGCAATTTCAGCAGAGGCAGAAATTTCTGAATTGGGGTCATCTCTTCTCAGAAGTACCCTGCCATCTTCTCTTCAATCCCAAATCTATATCCTGCCACTCCTTCTAGTTCCTTCCTGCCACTAGCGGAGCTCGACCCTATTTATTACTATTCCTATTTTTCCGTTATGTTTGAAAAGATCCACTGTTGTCATAAGAGATCTTAGCAGCAGGTGATTTTGAAGTTTGAACAGGGTTGGTAGGCTATCTCTTGCCTACACCCATTAGAATATACTTTCTTGCCAAGTCAGGATTGTAGTCTAGGATTCCTCTATTCTGCTGTAATAAGTGTAGGTGAAACCTAAATAACCGAGCATGTATCTCATTCCACACTAATGATGATACACATAGAGAATGACAATCTCGTATTGCTAGAAATCGGTCATTTTGTGCAAACATTGTGAATCCAAAAGTTTTAGTTTTGCTGAGGGACCCTGCTTATGTAAAAATGATATTGCATAATGGAGTTTGTTTGCTATTAAAAACCTAAATTCAGTAGCTTACCATTAGAAAGAGTACATATACACAAGCTGTTATCAAGAACAATGAGACTGTGATATCACCATTGAGAAGTTAGGAACTGTTCTCTTAAAGCTGCTGAACCTTAAACAATTTGTATTATAATTCTGTTCTGAACATCTGTGGTGCTATGTAATAGTGATTACACTGAAAAATCAGTGTCAGACTGAGTTCCCAACTGACTGTACAGATGTCAGAGCAATGCTGGGAGGGTAAGTTAGCGTTAAAGGACCGCTCAAACACTGCACTGAAGACAGCCATATAAATCTTCCTAAAATACAGCAATTTTGTCTTCAGAGCATGTCTGGACAGTGTGCAGTAATAAAATATGAAAATACCCACTGAACATTAGACAATATGTAAAATAACGTGCTTTCCCTGAGTAGAATTTATCCAGCAGACTAATGAAAGAGAGGGCTGTGGAAATAAACTAATGTGTGACAGGGTAATTAAAGACTGTATCATAGTGCAAACATACTGGGGAAATAAATAAGGGTTAAACAGCTGGCCTTAATTCTGCTGCATAATCATTTAAGAATGAGATTTTGAACTCAACATGCTTTTAACACATTGAAATGTATATACAAAAGTGATGCAAACACATTGCAGACTATATACAGCTGTAATGACTAATAACATATGAAATTTTTAAAGCATAACATAGATCTCTTTCTATGTCAAAGCAGGATCGATTCTATCTATGTCACTCCTGGCAGATATTTGTCTAACTGTTTCTTAAAGGCTTTCAAGTGATGGACATTCCTCCCTAGGCAATCTATCCTAACATTTCCCTCACTATCCTGACTGTTCAAAAATTCTTCCTAATATACAACTTGAATCATCTTTAATGTAATTTAAATTCCTTATTTCTTTTTCTATCCGTCACAAATATGGACAACAGGTTGTTCCCTGCCTCTTTGCAGCAGCTTTCTGTGTATCTGGAGACTGTTATCTTGTCACACTCAGTCTTCTCCTCCGTAGGTTAAGCAATCCAGTTCATTCACTGTGTTCTCCAAGGTCATGTTTTATAAACATCTGAGACTTCTTGTTATAATCCTCTGACTAGCTCTAATTGGTCCACATTTTTATGAAGTATGGTACATAAAGCTGGATCTAATATTCTAGCTACAGACCACAAGCTGAAGAGTACTGCTCTAGCCAAGAAGAACAAAGGGTTACTTCACATGAAGCAATTAAATGAAGTATGTCTGAAAGAAGTTAACTACCATATACTAATTTTTAATCTGGCAGATAGGTTGGGGGAGGGTTAAGTCTCAAATTAAATAAAATGTTTTTCTTCTGAAACTGTGCTTGCTTAATTGCAATTACTGGTATATTACATAGTTGTAGAGCGAAACACACCACCAGTGATATATCATTCAGTCTAGCCCCTTCCTTTGGGTGGTTCAAGAATGGCAGCTACAGTGAATAGACTTATAGTTGTGCTAAAAAGCTTTTGGCTATTGAGCCATGTTAGCTGTCATCTCAAGTGAATCCCTTCAATCAACATAATAAAATATGTTATCAAAATCCTGTATGATTAATTCATTGTAATTTATCAAACCTGAAGGAACTATTAGGATGGAAAAGTAATGGATTCTTTTTATTATTATTACCACAGTCACAGCTGTTTCAAGAAGAATGAAGAAACAATAGGGCAGGTCACGTGCTGCACTACACAAATTTACACTCTTTGAGCATTTTTCCCTCAGGGTTAACTAAAGGTTGACACAGGTAAGAAAGAATTTGGCGTTAGGAAAATAGAGGCACTTCCTATTTGTAAAAGCAAATCTGTGCACAGAATTCCAGGCAAATAAAGAGCATATAGTTTCTGAAGCAAAGGAGCTCTATATATGTTACAGTACATTGGATAGGACCAGCACTGTGTACTGAAGAATTATTCCAAGCCTTCAATAAATATTTACTTTGCTGTTTAATAAAGACTGAATAACCCTTAGAAATTGACAGTCACGTGATTGAATACCATTCCCGCAAAACAGCCCCCTCTTGCAGGAAAAGGCTCTGTATTTTTAGTAAGCTTTTGCAATACCTTCTTTGCTTTTTCTGGGTGGCTGGGACACGTATTGGAGAACACAGAGCTGCAGAATGGCTCAGAATCACCAAACTAGAAAACGTGTATTATCTTTCCTTACTTCTTCCAAATAACTTTTCTGTGACATCAGAGTAGCTGCATTTCCACGTTATCTTTGTCCTGCCTATTCTTTCTCAGATTCTGAACTGAAGCATCTCCAGATTGGCTTATGTTGGCTGTACTACACCTGAGGTCAGAGTGCAGCACATCAAGGCTCATTCTCAGTCAGCTCTTTCAGCTGTCGCCTGTGTTGAGCTGAGGATGCCACATTTCCAATCGTGCTGTTAGTTTTTTAAGCCAGAGGTTTTCCACAGTTAATGTCAGCTGGTGGCTGGGTTACGTCCATGCAGGGTGTGTCTCACATCCACCATCTGCACCTACTGTACTGTCTGTGATTGATTGCCAAACATCAGGGTCCTTCCAGCTTGTGTCCCTGTTGGTATGGACACGGCCCCTGCCAGCGTTGCGGTCACCCTCACCCTCCCTTGCAGAGCACCTTGCTCTTGCCGCTCCTTGGCAGACGCAAGCTATCCGGGAATGAGAGCTCTGCGTTCACTTCAGCTTCACGCTCACATCTCTCTGTGCCAAGATTTCTACGGGCTTCAGTAAATGTGGTTCTTACTATGTCATAAAATGTTTTGCACACCCAACCCCTACAGGGGAGAGGGACCAATAAGTCTCAGATGACAAGCTTGCATGGGAGATAATGTGATTCATAGTCAATAATGATGGAGATGGCTTTACCCCCTTTCCTGCAGCACTGCTGCACGTGTACTGCAGTATATGTCCTTAGGAATTTTTTACGCAGCTCAAGCATATGAAACTGAGGTACCTCGATAAATTGCTTGATAAATAAGTTATCTGCTCGTGCATTCTTTGCACGTACCTGCAGTGAAGGGCTTTCATTCTCCCAAGAACACAATAAAGCTAAAGACAAGCACTTGACATCATCTGTAAGCAGCTTGTTTTTTAAAACTTTTTAGGAAGGAAGGAAAGAACAGTCCAGAGATATTAACATGTGCTGAGCATGGCATACTGTTTTACTATTATTCTACTAGTTTTGTGTTTATTCCTCATTGAAAAAGGTCTATCTTCAGAGTCTCTAAAATGTGGTAAAGGGGTGAATCTACATTAACATTTTGATTTAGATCAGGAGTGCAATTTTTCAGGTAAATACTTCCTTTGTTCCCATTTGCTGAGATTTGAATCATATCACTGAGTGGTCTTGGAGCTTATGAGCTGGATTCCTTTCAAATGAAAAATAAACCAGAAGCAAATCCAAGGCACTCTGGCTGCTAATGGGCATACGGTTCACTGGAACTGCCAAGAATTAATATGAAATATTTCCCCCTCCCCAAATGTAGACATCCACACCAGCTGTTTTGTTCTATAGATCTACTATCATGCTTAAGCATGTCTAACATATACTGAGTCATTATGAATGATTCAGCCTATTAATAGAAATAAGAGAGTTTTCTTCTTAAGTTATATTGCACATTTTATATTTGTGTGTATGGACTTCAGTCAGGCTCCCTGCGGCAAGATGGTACAGAGTTAGTAGGCTCTTCTTTAGCATATGACCAAGATACATGGATTAGTAATTGGTTTAATTATAACATCAATTATAACAGAGTGATTTTGAAATACTTCAGTCATGATTATGTCTCCTTCACTCAGTAACATTAAAATAAAATAACACTATGATACAATGCTAGGAAATGCATTGATAAAAACTCTGCCTCTCAAATGAGTATCTACAAAAGGTGCTTAAGCAGACTGTAGAAACACAGACTATTTTAACATCAGTTTATGAAACATTTTCATTGGATGCCCATAAACCTAACTTCACTGTTTTCTATGGTTCTTAAATTATGTTTCTTCATCGGTGTCACTGAGTTGTGAAAGATGCTATAAACTATGAGGGAAGACAACTTGTGATTTATCCTGATCTTAGTTGCAAGACTGCTTACTATCATTGTAACTTAAAATGATTCTTTACTAGTCTCAGTCTTACTCTTCATTACAACACAAAAACATGAACTATTAATAGCAAAATAAACTGAAACATCAAGGCAGAACCAAAATGCTGATGAGTTTAACACATTCCTCTAACTCTTTGATAAACAAGGCCCTTGAAAATAAATCTCTCAGATATGTAGTTTACATCAGTAGCTTGTAAAATGAGCCACATAAGTGTTTGTGGGATCTGCCTATTTGGGTTTAGAAGCATCATGAGTTTCTACACAAGAAATCCAGTTGAGTTAGTCACATGCTGAGACGTTTGCAAGGGCAGATCCCAGATGAGGAAAACTCTACAAGACAGGAAGCCTGAAAAAATGATGCTGGATCCATTTCTGAGGGAAAGCATTTAGGAACTGCAGAATCAATCAAGTGAAATCACACTAGGAGCCAAGATAAATGTATGCTGTTTTCCTTTGATTACAGGTTTTCACATTCTGGTCATTTAAAAAGAAAAAAAAAAAAAAATCACGATTGCAATTTATCACAAATTGCAAAATGATTTTGTGATACCAGGTTAAACAAAGTCCTGTCAGAGCCCTCTGAAGTAAAAAGGATTGCAATTCCTCCTTAAAGAGAAATACATGATCCTGGGAAAAGTCAGCTAAGTGGCTGTTCTGTGATCTTTAGCTGAACATGCAGAAATGTTAACACTGCCCTTTCTGCTTCTGCAGACCTTCAAATACAAGAGCTTTGCCCCTTTTGACCCAAAAGGAGGAAGTGGTATGCAGAGTGCCAGGAGCTCAGTACGGCACTTCGCTGAGACCTAGTCAATTAAGGGCTTTAAATGTCAAAACCAATATTTTTAACCCCATCTACAAAACCAGTGAGTGAAAAGAGTGGGCAAACTTACTAATGTCCAGTTGCGCAGAATAAATAAGCTAAGGTCCTTTAAAGGAACCTTTCATTCTACTTTTTGATGTTAAAAAGAAAGCAGAGCCTGGGTAGTAAAAGGGCCTGCTGAAAACAAGGAAGTCAGTGTGCACAGGCACACTTCATTTTAGAGCATAAGTGGGATTTTTAAAAGGTTAATGTTGCTGAACAACAAACGGGGTATTTTCAGCAACATTCTCTGTGGAAGGAGAATCTCATCTGAAAATGCACTCATAATGACAATGTCGATTAAAGGCATTCACAGGGATTTTTCAACTGCTTTAAACTTTCTATTACTCTCTTGCAAGCCTTCCTTTTCTCTGTGAGCTATTTCTGGATATACCCCCGCCTCACCAAGTCAGTGGCAAAGCTCGTCAGTATTTCACCTTTCAAAGTTTGTTGCAAGCTTTCACAAATGGAAAAGATGGGTAATGATGTTCAAAGAAGGCAATGTACAAATTTCCACACGCTGTATGAGGAACAGAATTAAGTAATTATTCTTTTCCCTATTTTTGGTACATTTTGAGGGAGTCATTTTTCTTGATTTCTTCTTCAGTACTCATGCAAACTCCCAGCCATGGCATGGTTTCCCTTCTTTGACAGTGAGCTAGGGAAATGACATGCATAACATTCAGATCAGGACACCAAGTGACACAGCAAGTACGCTTACAGCTTTGACCTTCAACTCCTTTTCCACACTGACTCACACATTACATTACGCATCAGGCAGCAAAGAACACTTTGCTGGCAAAATCTGCTTTTCACTTACGGTCAAAGTGGTGAAACTATCCTAGGTAAAAGGACTTTTTTTTTCTTTCCTTTCCCTATAATGAATGCCAAAGAAAAATGAACACAAAGGGGAAAAATTTCTTAGGTAGTACCTAATTTTTGACACAGCTCTATTTTCTGCCTGATTTAATGGGAGGCAGGAAAGTGGCAAATTTAAGAGCAAGCTTGCAAATAGTCATTACATCAGTTTGCTGACCAGTTAGTTTGACAGTGAGCGACCTAATTTGCTCCCTAAGACTCTCCTGTTTGATATCACAAGAAAAGGCCTGTGTGTTAAAATGTGCATCTCATTACATTATGCAGCACAGGCCTCCGTAATGTGATGAGGTATAACGTGAAGTTAAAAAAAAAAAAGCCTTTTGTGCTTCTGCTAAGACCGTATGTTCCAATATTTTAAAAGTCTGTGAAGGTAGGTGCCTCAGAAGTCAAACTGCTGTCTTAGAAAGGCACTAGTACTCCACTGACAGAAGTTGTCCTCCTAAGTCTAGCCTTATCTAACTCTTAGTTTTAGTTTTTAAAACATTCCTTGTTTAGTGCCTGGTCGATATCAAAGGGAAAGAAATCACTCATTCAAACACAGTTAACTGTCTTTATCCCAAGATTGAAAGACTCTGTGTCAGTGCCACAATTGATTTAAAGTGGGCAGAGACCCACTGACCTCAGATTAACAACAGCTAAAGACATGACCCTCTCCATTTCACGGCCTCAACTTCCAAAGATATTGTTCAGGGCCAGATTCTGATGCCAGCTATTCTGCTATAAATTGAGGATAACTCAGCTGAAATCAATGTTACTTAGACTTGCATGGGTAAAGTTAAGACTTACACTGCATCTTCAGTTTTACTCAGAGGTTAAAATCCTGCTGCCTCAGAGCCGATGGGGAGTTACCTAAAGACTAGCAGGAAAACTGCACTAAGAAACTCCATATTTTTTCTTCTGGGATATTTGCCAAGGATCTCATGTAATTTCTTATTTGTTCCTCCATCAGGTGGATAAAGCAAGATTTAGGCTTCCAGCTCAGCGTACCACTACTTGTACATACATTTTTTTGGATGTCTTTTCAGCACAAATAGCACGTGTTTATTTAATTGAACGGGGCAGGAAGGGGTTTGAGTAGGGAGCTACATGAAAGCTTGCAGATTTCTGTGGCGAGCTGTGTGTGTGCACGCGTGCTGGTGCGTGCGTGAGGCTGAGGGGCGGCAGGGCATCCGGGCAGAAGGGAGACTCTACTCTCTGCAAATATTTGATCAGCTGTCTCTCTGCGCCCATGTCTGCAGGGTTCGGCTGAGCCCAGCCGCCACATGCACGCCAGGAGATGTCTTCCCTGAGACGCTCTGCGAGGAGAAAGTCAGGGACGGTGGGGCTGTGGGTCCTGCCCCTCCAGCCCACCCCACTCCCTGGCCACAGGGAGCTCCGGGCAGAAACCAACCTGGGGCACAAGGCAGCTATGGCTCCTGGGTCCGGCACCAACCCTTCACTCCTGCCATCTGTGCTGCTGCCCGGCAGACTGCCCCCATGCAAGCAAAGGGGGATGGCTGGAGGAGCTGTTTGAAGCAATTTCATGAGGAAAAAAGACAACTTCAGATTAAGAAAGCCCTGAAATATCTCAACCGTATTAATGGTCAGATTGCATTGTGTTAGGATCTGGTGCTGCTTCAGGAGGAGCTTCGGCGTGGCGGAGGTGAAAGCAGTGCAGGAAGAGATCTTTATCTCGCACTGTTATTTAGCACCAAAACCCTCAACAGTGTAATGGCCCAGGAGGGAATATTTTGTAACACGGTGATACCTGTGTTCCGTAAAACAAAGCAAGCTACTAACCCACCTTTGCCCTCTGAAGTCCCCGTAATTAAAACACGTTATCCTGGAATGAAGTGTTCATCACGAGGGGGAGAACTGGTGTCTGACAGAGGCTGCTGTAAATTCCTTTAAGGTATGGCACTGTCTGAATTCTGCATGTGGGAGTTTCATTGAGGGAGTATTTTTCAATCATTATATTATTCTGTGTTTTGCCTATGAATGGTGGTAAGGCTTTTCTAGTAGGCTGTCAAGTGACTTCAGGAAGCTGGAGAAAAAACAAATGAAAATAAAATCTAAGCAATCTCTCACTTTCCCCGGTATATACAGGAGTGGCGTTTCCTTCCAGTCAGTTATGTGTTTATCTTTTCTTCATTCACCCTCTTTGAAAAAAACCTCTTCTCTGCTGAGATCCAAAAGCTTTAACTTCACTCAGTTAATGCCTCATTATATACTGGAGAAAGCCTAGTGTCTGTAGTACCTGCTATACTCTGTGTGCTGTTTGTCTCTGGGAGTGAAAGATGAGGCAGAGAGCCATAGAAGAAATCCTGGACCCATTAAAGGCAAGAGGAGTATTGCCATTGACTTGTATGGGGTCATAGTTTTGCCCCGAGTCTTTTATTTCCATCTTGTACAATGTCAGGCAGCCTGTCAAAGCTGATGTCTAGTCGGTTCATTAAGCTGACATGATCAGATACAAATTCACCAAATCTAAACTGTTGGGATCTGCACGGAGTTTAGACCAGAGAAAACAGCCAATTTTAACACAAAACATTCACACATTTATGAAAGTATCCAAGTAATTTCTGGTATGAATACATGTTGAGAATGCACCTAACAGTTTTAAAGCCAATTCAGTTTTGCACAATGATATAAGGTCAGCTGAGGTTGCAAATTGTGGACTATGAAACCTAATTGCTTTCATACCAATTCTTCACAATACAGCCACCATGATTTGACTATCATTACCTTGAATTTATACCAAAGCAGCACGGGGCTCTTAATCTTTTCTAGGAGCAAACACTAAGCACGCACAAGTAATAAGAAGAGTAATGTCTGCAAAGGTTTGGAAACAGTGACCATTATTTCAGCACATCTGTGCATCTTGTTTGGACATAGAAATTAATTACCTGGAATTGACTGACAAAGCAAGGGCAGTTTTCAGATCTTTTGTTCAGCGTAATATACTATTGTAATGGCTATTCAAGCTCAACATGTTTTACACAGCTTCCACATACTTTGAAATTTTTACTGCCACATCTCAGAAAACACAAAGCCGAGTGTAAATTGTACTGTTTGTTTTCCAAATAACAAAATAAAGCCTGAAGTAGATTTCTTTGTTTTAGAATTATGCAACTTCAGTGAGGATATCCTCAATCTAGTATTATCCTCTTCAGAGGATAACAGAGATTTAACTACTACAAGTGATATCTTAGCAATAACAACTCCATCCTGTAGAAATTATAAGAGCAAGGGAATCTCTAAAACCTGAAGATTTAAAGCAGCGTTTTATTTTAGTATTTTAATCTACCTCCTGCTTTTCCACTCTGAACCAGCAAAATAAAACCAGACATTCCCCAGCACGGTTGACAGAACAGCTCTGAAGAAAGCCTGAATTTTGCAGGATGTATCAGCACAGGACTTTTTAATAAAGCTGCAAACTTCAGTAAAGGTAAGATGAAACTTTTCACAACATTGTCAGCCTTGATACAACCACAGCACACGGGCCTGTGTCGGGCAAAGCTACTGACTGAGGTGAGTGAGGGCTTGGACTGGAGAAGGTCTGAGGGGTTTGGGCATACTGCCAATAAATCCGCATAATGCTGAGAGGCTAAAAGCCTGAGTGTGTTCACATTTACTCTCATATTAAGCATGAGTAATTGCCTTCCAATGAGTGGAGTTGCATGAATGTAAAACTAATGCAACAGGGAAGACTCTGTCCGTAGGATGGGGAAGACTGCTCGTATAGAATAATAACCCCCCACTGATCGTTCCCGTATTTTTAGAACTGAACTTGGGCTGAACCTCTCTCAAGGTTACAAAACTTTCTGGTAACTTATGTGCAGGCCTCTGAGTTTTTGGCTCCTGGCCTAGATAAGGACTGAAAGCACAAATAATCTGTCTAAGGGCTGTTCTCACAATGTTTCCCACTCAAATGAGAGAGGAAGCAGGGGTAATCTCACTGAGCTGCCTGTTTTCAGATGACTTCCAGCCCTGTTTCCAGACCTGCAGGGTCTATCAAAAAACCCTGCAATGGAGTGCAGCCTATTCCACTTTTCCCCACCTCCTGCATTGGCTGCTGCTTGTCCAGCAGCCTGTCCACAGGTACCTGGTGGGGCAGAGACCTGCCTGGTGCCCCTCTTGCTGTACAGACCATGGGTCTGGTCTTGAAGAATGCCCTGTAGACCTCCTGCATACCTGACATGACTTCAGTGAAATATTCTGCTTGGAGCCCATCCTGTCACACGTCACTGAGACCTCAATCTGAGTTTGTTCAGAGGAAATAAAAGTATATGCTTGCACACTGTTCTAAGCCAAATCCCAGCTACAAGGGCTTTTAATAATTGTCCACAAACTTTTATATAGCCTGCTTTCTCTGTGCCAAGAGTTTTTAATTCTTTCCCCTACATGCCTTCCCTACCAATCCCTTTCTCTCCCAGTTTGAAAATTGCATCTTGTATAGTTTATTTTTTATTATTACTTTTATTTTTTGTTGGTGAAAGCAGAGTCTCAGGGAACATGGGATGCAGGTTCTTATGGGAAAGCAGGCATGGGTAGTGCAGAAAGTCAAAACAATCAGGGTCATCTGGAAGTCCTGAATGTGTCTCACTGATCTCGGCTACAAAATCCTAAATTCTGGTCTGGGTCCCCTCTTCTGGTCCATCCAGGAGAGCGGGGCTGTGGGAAGAAATCATGTTCACCAGGAGGCCTCAGATGAGCAGAGACACCACTCCTGCTTCTTCTCCTCCCCACAGTTCCTGCATCAGCTACTACCCTCACCCTTTCCCACTGTTTTCTCAAGACTTTCCCCAACAAAAAATGTAGAAGATGCATATCATGCTTTGTGATCTGTTCTTCTGTCTTGTAATTTCCAAGGAATTTACAGACAAAACCAGTAGTTGCTCTTTAAGAGACAGAAAGATGCATCATTTCACAGAGGCACATATACTTGTGCCCATCAATTAACTTTTGGGGCCTCCTAAATCTGTAATAAAACTGTTATATATAGTAATGCAGTTAGGATGATAGAATTGCTCAAGTTGACTCTAATGATTAGACTGTAAATTCTTACACCCAAGAACAACCCTTTGTTGGGTTATTTGTACAGGTTGTGCAGGTCTGTTTCCAGGTCTGCACAACCTGTAGACGTACAAAAAGCTATTCAATACTTTGGCCGTGTCGTTTGTGTTGGACAAGACCTGTTGGTTTCACACAGCCACTGATTAATGTTTATGTCACAACGTTAATTTTTCTTCTACCTGGCCTGCCTATATTTTCTTTTCAAGCCTGTTTTCTGATCACACTGCTGGCCTCAAGGTCCAGAATACTGCTAGAGGCTGAGGCCAATGCAATTATCACTGCACGCTATTTCAAGCATATGTTCATTATCACTTTTTTGCACAGAGCACACTTGATGAGGAACAATTGATTTTGTAGCACCAACTAAGGCATTATACAAATGTCTCTCAATGGGAAAAACTGCTGGGTGAATTCCTTTGCTGATTAATAAACTGAGTTTCAGAAGGGACACTATTTGTCATTCAACTACTACTTTTTGCCCCCTCCTACAACAAAAAGAGAAAGTGCAAAAAGATATTTTAAAAAGCCTTAAAACTTCACTGCTTTTTGATGAAAACAACAGCTTTGTTATAAAGTAACCCAACTTTAAAAGAAAAAATTTAAAGGCATTGAAACCAGAGCACTTGTTTTCAGGAAAAAATTCATGTTCACCTAAAATGAGTAATGGGCTTTCCCTCCTCCCCTCCACTTCACTGTGTCCTGGAAATTCTGTTTTTAAGCTTAGACCAGAAATATTTTTTCTTCATTACTTGGGTTTAAATTTTTGATTTAGCAGGGGTTGGGGTTTTTTGTTTGAAGTTGTCCTTTTACTTGAATTTGTCCCACCAAAATACATCTACTAGTTTTAAATTGCTAAAATGTATTCAGTGTTGTAACACATTTACTTAAACATACCAGATGGTAAGTTAGATTCCCTGAAAATCTATACTGTTTTTATCCCTGTGTAACTCCTTTCCTTTTGGTATAGTTCCTCTAGGTAGCATAAGTGTCAGGAATAACATAAGTGTCAGGAATAACATCAGGTCTTCAAAACCCCTTTTTTTTTGATGCCTGCCTCTAACTTCCCTTAAGAGCAGCACTTCACAAAATGATGTTGACTGTTTTTTCAGAATAATTGCAATACCTGGGTGTAGCAGTGTTGTCCACAGTAGATATTCTGTAGCTTGCACTTCATTATTAGCATTTTGATTGCACCAAATTTATCTTGAGATGAAAAGTAAACATCATTATCCTCACTGGAACACAGTATACTTACTTTGCTCTGTAATTACAGGTCTGATCATTACCATTGCCTTTCTTCAATGACCCAGGAGTAGTAGAATATGGAGGTAGGATTAGAGTAATGTGTGATTGATGATGGCTGCTTTCACTACATTATGTGGTATAAGTGAGCACCTAACAGATGGATTTCATCACTATGTAACATATAAATTCCAGTATATGATAAATTTCTGTACCTCCAGTGTTCTGCAATATTCTTTACAAAAATAATGTATTATTCTAGTCAGAACATTCATTAAATTACAGTTTATGCATTTCATTATACAGAAGAGTCTTTTCATCTTAAAGTAAATGCTTTTTTAAAAACTATTATTATACAGTAAATTAGTTTGGGTTTTTTTTAGTGTTACAAGATAACCAACAAATAATTTTGGGTTAAAAATGCAAAGATAGAGAAGATATTGTTAGGCTTTTCATGTTCTAATGGCTCAGAGATGACTGTCTGACCTGAGAGCTTTTCAAGAAGTTTTACTATTAGTTGTTACACACAAGTAGACTTTTCTCTTTTGCCTAATTATAAAGGACAGATCTTGACCTCTGCTCTGGGAAGACCAAATTAACTAGACAGCTGAGGATTCTCCCAATGAAACAACTTTTATAACCCAAGGTTGCTCCTAAGCTCTGTTCTGGCATAAATATCTGTACTCAACTCTGTAAAGATGGATCAAAGTTCTTTAGTAGAAGAAAAGCAGACTCTGTGTTCTCCAATCTGTTTCCAGACTGTGTGTATAGATTAAAAAATGCAATAAATACATATTAAAAATTGTTAAAACAGCATATTTACTGATCTGCCAACATGTGATCCCTAGCAGTGTTGTTTAAAACTATCCTACTTTGTTACTGTAAAAGGCTTTCAATGTGTAAAGAGGACCATTCATGAACTGCCCTTTGAGGCACCACTTTAAAAAAAAATAAATCTGGTTAGCATATTTTTAAGATTTCCTGTATCGCTCTGTACACATCATGATGTTTTTACACGAATGAGTCCTTGCCCTTTTTAAAGAGACATAAGTTTGCTTTCCCTTGCCTCATACGAGCCCAAAGTCTTACAAACTCTGTTCATAGTGTAACCTTCCTGCAGCCTGTAATGACAGGATCAACACATTCACTAGCCATGAGAGTTGGTCTTTTAGTTCAATCTGTAGAAATATGCACACTTACTGCTCTAGGATTTCCTTAGGTGTATCTGAGTACATTAAGAAGGTTTTTTTGATATGAAGACCTTATTGTCCTTATTTTAGCAACGTCAAAGCAATCTTCAGAGTACCCCAATGAGAAACATCAGGCCAAAGCACCATTAAAACTAGAAAAACAATTGGATTTTGGTCCAGCAAATTTCTACATTAGGCCACACAGAGCAGAAGTTCCAATTCATTAGTCAACGTAGACCGAGGCAGCAGCTGTCAGACTTCAGTATGACCAGAAAGGTTCTGCTACATAATAATAGGGACTACTCTGCAATGACTGGGTAACTTGTCTGAAATAGTTATTCACATCGGCTAGTTCATCTCTTCATTAGTGCCCATCAATCTTGAGAAATAAGTAAGCAAGCAGACAAAAGCGTACTTTTGATCTAGCCCAGTATCAAGAGAGACAGATCTGTCCCCACCTCCCCAGGTATCTTTACCAGAAAAAAAAAAAACACTAAAAAAGAGCAGGGGACCATTGTCAGGGCAGAATGCAGGTCGGCATGCTGTGCAGCACAATTCAGCCCACAGAGACCGGCTGTCTTTGTGATCTGCAGACCCTTCCTATGCAACCTGAGCAGCAGGGGTACCTCACAATTTAACACGAAGGCAGATGCAACCAGAGCACACTATATTGCAGAAGCAGGGAAGAGTTCCCAAGTCTGACAACACAGCCCTGCTTTTTATATACAAAGGAGTCACTGATGTGATAGGGTACTACATATTTAAGTTAATTGGGTTTTCTCTATGTTTCTAAGAAACATGTAAGTGTCTTTAAATGAATCAAAGTTCACACTGGAGTAAATTTTACCACTATTAATATTTCTACATGCTTTACAAAGTGGTGATATAATCCAGCATAGTGTCTGAGTCCCTTCTGAGCTTCATCAGAAAAGACAACCTCAAGTACTTACATGTCTCCTTAATGTTGTTTCTTTTACAGCCCTTACAGAGCTCTTATGACCATTAGAAATTCTACACTGAAATCTTGCATAGATTTAATCTACTTTTAATGTACTCAGAAAAAATACATGGGCATTTTTTATTCCTCCAGAAAATGCATCCATAAGTTGTTGCTGACTTTAGCTGACCTTCACGCAAGTATTTCATGATCAGTATGGAATGCGGGATGTCTATGTCTGTAAAATATTTTGTTTGAAAATATAGTCCAATAACATTGATTTATGGTGATGTCTACTCTCTAAACCCTTATGGATACTGTGTTTAGAATGAATGAAATAGTGACAGTACATCACTGTGTGAGGTGAGCAGTCTTGAAGCATGAATCACACACGTCTAAGTGGAGTCATTTTAGAGACATTAAAGTTCAGAAATGCAGTCTACATTTCAGAATTTCTTTGTAAACAAATGGTTTATTACTGGCTTCAACATTTGTAACTTCTGCTTGTGTATTCAGTGTTGCAAAAAAGTAGAGAATAGTTTAAGAGAAGTTTCATGGTGAACAAACAGATTTTAAAATGGCAGTGAAAATTAAGGATTTTGTTCTTTGCAGTTATGCATGTTATTAATGATTGGCTAACTGCAATATCCTGATGTGCACTGTAAAATATACAAGATATTAACACTGAAAACTGACAAATCTGGGAGTTAAAATTGAGATTTATGTCACGGCAGGTCATTATTTATTTCTCTGTGGATGTCTGTCTCTGATAATTGTATTAGAATTTTTTTTTTTAAGAGAAACTATAAGATACATTGCTCTAAGTTCCCTTAGCTTTCACAGCAGGCATCAACAGGGTGAAATCCTAATAACTGATGGATAGCTCTCCACTATATGTCCCAAGAGGAGGAACAGAAAAAAACCCACTAGTGTTACACTGCTGTCTGAAGGCCATTTAAAAGCAGCTTGTTAGCTGAACTGAGCAATAGAAAAGCTTGCAGTTAAACTGTTTTGCTAGCAGGTGTTCCCACTGCAGTGGGAAACTCCTAAGTGGCTTAACCCATAACAGAGACATAACGAAATGTGGTGATACAAGAGGACCAGTTTTTCAGGAATTACCCATTAGATTGGAATTTTACAAATACACTGCTGTAAGTACAATAGTAGTGTTTTATTTGTGGAAGGTGTGTTAGGATGAGATTCAAAATGTGATATGCAAACACACTGTAAACAAATCCAATCTCTCAAAATCTTGCACACAAGGTTAATCTTGCTGCAAATCCACATAATGAAGTCAATCAAAAAGGATAGAGTTCAATCATTTCTGTTCAGTTTTCCAGTCCAAATTTAGAAGAAAAAAATTAACATTCATATTTGTTTCTACCAAGATATACACAACCTATGTAATTTGCAAGAATCTGTCAACATCTGCTCATAAATTGTCCTTCTAGATGGCTGGATGGAAGAACTAGAAATGGGTAGAATCAACACAGGCTTCCCAAGGCCACCTGTGTTCTGCCCTGTCTGAGAAGACAAATACATGCTAAACTTGTTAAACTTTATCTCAAATTTTTGTGTTTTTCGATGTAGTTCATAGTCTATTTTCAACCTGGTCTATAAAAAATACCAGCAGGCAGTTACTACAGACCAGACATGAATACCCTGCCTATGAGAGCGAATTATAGTTCCCCACTGTAATGTCATTTCAGTTTCATTCTTTGAAATACATTATAGTTGACTCTAGATTGATGTTGGATGGAATATCATTATATGATAAAATAGGGACTCTAAAGATATTATATGTCATTTAGTATGAAATTCTTACTCAGTCTTCAAAAGAGCTACTTTTTTTCAGACTCCAGGCTACAGTGCCAGTAGAATTTTTGATGGACTACTCGATGAAAAACCTAGTTATCTGGTATAATATGAAAACAGTACAGTGTGAGAAGTACACCACCAGTAACCAATGCAAGAAACTTAGCTTCTTCCTTTACTAAAAGTGGAACATAAAGCACAGTAATTTCATGAACTCTGCCTTTGCAAATAATTTTTAGCATGTTTTGAATCTTTGGACTGGGGCTGTTTCGACATTGGTTTTTTTAGGAATGACCTTCTTGGCTAGAGGACATAGAATACCATGCAAAAAATAGGCATAATTTATCACAGAGAACATTCTTTTCTTCCAAACATGCTCTTCCTTTTCCTCTTCCTCACGTGGAATCTCTTAATGCTTCATTTAAGATCATTAAATGAGTACATAGGACACACTCTCCTGTTTTCTACATATTTATCTTTGACCCTATCACAGGTCATATACTTAATGCCAAAGTTGATATTCCTTGTAAAAAGTGTCAAGAGGTTCAGTACATCCAGCCTGAAGGAAATCAATTTTAGATATAAATGGGAATGTGTAAGTTGTAAAATTTTATGCAGTAAGTTGAATATGTTCTGTTTAAAATCACTTTAAATGTACAACAGCAAGGCTTACTGCAAGGGGAACTAGAAAGTTGTGTAGTGAAAAGAGGAAAGACAAAAGAAGAGAACACAAACTTGGAACATAAATGTCCTTATCTGAATTTATGTTTCAGCTCCCCAGCTCCCAATTATTTAAAAAGTTTTGGGCTTACTATGAAAGAACAAGGCAAAGAATATGGTTGTTTTTAAGTTTTGTTCTTAAAATTTTCTCCTTGCCTAGGTCATCAGAGAAAAAAACTAGGTCATCAGTGAAAAAAATAAGAAAACAAAGTTCAGTCTGATGCCTGCTAGCTCATGGCAAGGAAAATACGAGTTTGTCATACCCTAGTAAACCAGTAATATCATATTTCACAATCTGATTCTCATTCCAAGGTCTAAATATTGTTTGTCTGTTGACAAGAGAGATAATAAACTGGTACGATATCTACTGTTTCTGGGCTCTGGTCAAGCGGATTACTCTCTTTAGGGCTTTCTATTGAGACTGTCTGACTGTGGTTGCAATTACAGCAGGTGATCTTGAAAGAATGGGTCTTTTGAAAGATTGAGACTGTCAAAGCGTGAGATCTCACACATGCAGAAGAAAAGAAAGAGGATCAATAAGCAACACACACAGGCCAGGAAGACATGTTGTCATTTTAAAAGATGTTAATTAATTTCCAGTAGAAAGAGAAAATATGGAAATTTTAGCCATTGAAAACCAGCACAAGAAAGAAGCGACATTTTAAATGGAAGATGGATGTTAAAACAGCTAAGAGGGAAAAGAACAATAGCTAAGCAAACTTGAAAGTAAATGAGAAGTTTGTTAAAAACATTGGAAGTAAGCAACTTTCCAGATAAGTTAAGGAATTTGTCAGACCACCAGGAACGGAAGGAACAGCACAGAAAAAGGAGGGATTTTCTTTGCATCCTGTTTTAAACCTAGAATATGGTGCAAAGATCCCATTTAGACATAGATCAGGTTTGCTTGGCATGGTCTTACAGTCTGTTGAAAGGCAAAATATGCTTTTGGCAGCCTTTAGCTTCAGGAGTGAGTGCCTGTATCTCTAATGGGTAAGCTTGAGCAGTATCAGTGTTTCTCTAAGTTGTGTCACAGCCACCTGCTCTGCCTGCAGAGCCAGGGTTGCTCTGGCTCCCACCCTCCTCCCCGTGATGCAGTTGTAGGGCCACGCTGCTGGGAATCTCCAGAACCCACCCACTGATCAGGGGCAAAACGCAGCCTGCTTGAAAAAAAATGTATATAGAACTATAATAGACTTTTCTCAACATTTGTGTAAGTATGTCAACCAAACACTGTTTATTTCAATACCAAAAATGTCTCCAGGTCTACATCCAATGAATGACATAATTTTATTGCACTAAAAGGAGTTGGGAGCAGCCAGACTGATGGTAAGTAAACCCACCCAATTACAGACAAAGCTGTATGGTAGTTTCAAGACATTGAACCACTCTGTACAGCCATGCACTATGATTCACTAATCACCCTCCTTTATACCCTAATCAAAGCAAATATAGCCGTCTCAGCTTATTTTATCCAGACATTTAAAGATTTTCTTCCAGTTATAACCTCCTTACACAATAATTTAACACAATTATTTCTCACAAGTATCCCAGTCATCAGTTATTTCAGTGCATTAATAACCTGAATAGTGTTTTCTGTTAACGTAGTAAGAGCCATAACCCAGCTTAATAAACCCTTTTGGGGGAGTTACTTAGCTCAGAACATGGTTATTACTTCACCTATTTTTCCTCTGAGTAAATCCATATATCTATCTCATTAACAGCACCATTTAGAGTTTGTTCACATCAACATGTGAAAAAACTCTGTTTCATTAATGTCAGAGGGAAGTAACAGACAAGAAATGGTACTATTATTACATAAAAACCAAGCATTTGCCTGTATGGAGTGACTTTCATGACAGAATATTCACTTTACAAAGTCTGATGGATACCCTCAACTCTGTAGGGCAATACAGGCTGAACAATTCACTGAAGGTTATGCAGTAAGGAGATGACAGAACCAAGCAGAGTTCCTAGGTATCATAACTCATGTTTCTTTGCTTCACCCATTAGGCACTGTTTCTCAATTTAATTTGCTATTTTCTCTAATATTGTCTGGAGTAATCATAAATTAGTGGATAAAACAGAACAATGAAAAGCTGGTTGTTTCTTATCTAATAATTCTGATTTTACTCCATGAACTAGTATATTAATCAGTTTCCTTTCCCCCAGCTACTTTTTCTTTCATAATTATGCTTGTGGTGGAAACCGGTTGGGTTCTCAAATTACTTCAGAGTTTCCCTCCCTTGGGAAGATAGAGTTAGCTATTTATAGACACTGAGTCTAGCACCACAGTTCTGAATGACTACCTCCATGAGGAGGCTGAGGTCACCATCAGACCCAAGTGTCGGGACAGAGAACAGAGTAGAAATATTCTGCCTCAAATGCAGGTCCACCTTAATCTGCAGTGTAACTATGAACTATTTTTTTAGCAGCTATCTAATGGAAATTTATGATAGCTAATGTTCATTTGAGATTAAAAATCAGATTAACTATTATTTTAACATCATGAAAATGATAGTTCAATAATCTGAAATGCATGGAGTAATTCCCAAAAGGTTTCAGCTCTACATTATGTTGAGTCACACGTCATGTCCTCCAGCAGTAGATTTTCCTAATCAGGAACTGACATGCATTTCAGTAGCAACTATAGCTATTGAAATAATTAATTCAAACACACTTTCTCAAATAAAATTTTATTTCAGTGGTGTACCTAGTTTCATTAATTCAGATTGTTTATTGAGATGGCCACAGAAGCCCTAAATAAAGTTCTCCTAAAATCCATAGAAATGTTGGAACATCAGTTGTGACTTTCTGTCATTCTGTAGACTAGTGTTTGTAATGACTACTGTCCTCCAATAATTGTCTTGTAAGAAAAATAGTGCTGGTTTTTAAACTATGTTGTAAATAAAGCATGAATATTTATTCAAACAGTGTCTTACAGCTACAGAGCTTCATGCTGTGATCCTGTCGTAAGGTCAGAAGTTAAGAATTACTGAATTTTTCATACAGGATCTACAAGGGTAGTGAACGACAATATAGGTAATCCAACACATTGCACTACTTACTCCCTGGTTCCATAAACATGCAAATATAGTAATACCTAGTGGACACTAACACCATCCTGGTATCTTCTGGTGTTTTAGCTGAGATGTATAATAAGTAGGTGATTACTTAAATTTACTAAATAAGAAACAGATCTAACATTTCAGACCTTCCTGGGTATAGCGAAGGTAGTTATCGCTTTGTGCTGAAGCCTAAACCTGTGGTTCAAAATAAAGACAGTCATTCACATCTACTGTCCTAAACTATTATGCTGCATGCTTCAAAATAGTTACTGTGATTTCATTCCCAAAGCAGCTACAGTTTGCTTAATTTTAAACACCATGGAACTTTAAGCCTTTAGGTAATGACTTCACTACAGATACTTGAATAGGGAAAACAGTCTATTAATTTGCTGCAACATCCTCAGTTCTCCAAGGACCATAGTTAAAGGACAATTTATTGCAACCTCGATCATTTTAGCAATGTGTGAAGACGAGCTGTTTTGTGGAACAGTGCATATTTTTATGGTGAGATGTGTTAATGGCTGCCTCCAAACATAGCATTGATCTATAGATTAATCATGCAACTTGTTATTCTTAACAGATATGTTAGCTTCTTTTTTTCTTACAAGCTAACAGGGACCATCCATCTGATTATCTTTTATTTTAAAGTAGTGCCATTAAAAGTTCAGTAATCTGAAGTATGGAGTAAGTCTCAAATGGCTACAATTTTGTATAGCTATATACATACATATTTGTACATGTATGTTTTTTAATAAATATATAGGCATCCACAGTAAGTATTCCTGGGAGAACTGATATGTATTATTATAGTGACGATATCATGATTTCATTAGCATGTGTTCAGGAAATGCTTTTTTCAAAGGACAGGAAGGAGAAGTGGAAAATACAGGAAGTATGTTCCTTCCCAATAAAAGAAAATTAAAAGTTCAAATTTCATAAATCAGGATTTAACCCAATGCAAACTTAGATTTTTGAACAAATACGTAAGTGGAATATTGTGGTGGGTTGAGCCTGGCTGGACGCCAGGTGCCCACCCAAGCCGCTCTATCACTCCCCTCCTCAGCGGGACAGGGGAGAGAAAATATAACGAAAGGCTCCTGGGTCAAGATAAGGACAGGGAGATCACTCACCAGTTACCACCACGGGCAAAACAGACTCGACTTGGGGAAATTAATTTAATTTATTACCCATCAAATCAGAGTAGGGTAATGAGAAATAAAACCCAAATCTTAAAACACCTTCCCCCCACCCCCCTTCTTCCCGGGCTTAACTTCACTCCTGATTTTCCCTACCTCCTCCCCCCCTGCGGTGCAGGGGGACGGGGAATGGGGGCTGCGGTCAGTTCATCACACGTTGTCTCTGCTGCTCCTTCCTCCTCAGGGGAGGACTCCTCACACTCCTCCCCTGCTCCAGCGTGGGGTCCCTCCCACGGGAGACAGTCCTCCATGAAATTCTCCAACATGGGTCCTTCCCACGGGCTGCAGTTCGTCACGAACTGCTCCAGTGTGGGTCCCTTCCACAGGGTGCAGTCCTTCAGGAACAGACTGCTCCAGCGTGGGTCCCCCATGGGGTCACAACTCCTGCCAGCAAACCTGCTCCAGCATGGGCTCCTCTCTCCACAGTCCACAGGTCCTGCCAGGATCCTGCTCCAGTGCAGGCTTCCCGCAGGGTCACAGCCTCCTTTGGGCATCCACCTGCTCTGGCATGGGGTCCTTCATGGGCTGCAGGTGGATATCTGCCCCACCGTTAACCTCTATGGGCTGCAGGGGACAGCCTAACTCACCATGATCTTCACCACGGGCTGCAGGGGAATCTCTGCTCCGGCACCTGGAGCACCTCCTCCCCCTCCTTCTTCACTGACCTTGGTGTCTGCAGAGTTGTTCCCTTCACATATTCTCACTCCTCTCTCTGGCTGCAGTTGCTGTGTGCAACAGCAACTTTTTCCCTTCTTAAACATGTTATCCCAGAGGTACAGCCATCATCACTGATGGGCTCGGCCTTGGCCAGTGGCGGGTCCATCTTGGAGCCAGATGCATTGGCTCTATCGGACATAGGGGAAGCTTCTAGCAGCTTCTCACAGAAGCCACCCCTGTAGCCCTCCCACTACCAAAACCTTGTCTTGCAAACCCAATACAAATATGTTTAATTATTCCTGCATTCTGATTTCATGAAATGTCAGAATTATCATATTTCCTGGGTGGCCAAAGTATTTGACCAGATCTAGCTGCAATATTCCATGGGATTTGCACACCAAAACAGAATTGAGTTCTACATAAAATGAGAAACTTCAGACCATTTTTTTCAAAGCTGGTTGAATGTTCTATGACAGTACCCAAGTGATCTCCAAATATCTAGAAATTAAAATATTAACTCTTATCAACCTTCAGATCTTCAGACTTCTATCCTACTAACTTTGTAACTCTAACAGGAATAAAGCTGGGTTTCTTTTCAGGTCCTTTTATTTATAAAACAGATCTTCTAGGGACTTCCTAAATGCTTACATTGATGGTACAGCCCTTTGAGAGAAGGAAAGGGGAAAAGAGTAGTCTATAGCGCAACTCCAAGCCAGATTGTAGATCCTTTCCCTTTTCAGTTTTGGAGATTCCTGGACGGAGAATTATGTTTGCTGAAGAACTTAGTTGCGACATTCTAGGAAACTTAAACTGTTTTCTTGTGAAAAACCTGCCTTCCAACAAATCAGAGCTTTTTCTGTTTTTAATGTCAGCTATGAAGAGAATAGTGCAACTCCTGCCCCATTTACTTGGGAAACATATTTTCCATTGTTGTGCCAGAAAAAATATTTCAGATAAGTAGTGTTTTACATAATTGAATTTTTATTATGGATTATATTTATTAAGAACAGTCTTTTACACATATATCACCAATGTGGAGGATAGGAGCAATGGCAAGTGTGTCAAAACCAGGCATGTTTGCATTAAAAGAGGTGGGAAAGCATTAGGAGACAGAGGGGTGGTGACATCAGGAAAAAAGAAGAAAGATCTGTGAGGAGTGAAAGAAAAGAGACAGGCCTAAAGCACAAAGCAAAGCAGCAGGCTGAGGTGAAAAAGTGAAAGGGAGGCTTGAGGTAAAAGGTGACAGAGGATCAGAAAGTGTAGTCTGGAAATCTATATAAAGGAAGCACAAAGCTACTCATTCTGAAACAAAAAAAAATGACCCTCATCCCCTCAATGGTTCCAAAGGAAAGGGGAAACTGTAAAAAAGAAGGAGCAACAGACTTGTCTAGGGGAGGGAGCATCGTATCACAGAGACATATTTTAATACTTGGTGCTGGATTTTTACTGCTTGCAAAATTGCCTTTTCATATAACACACATAAATGGAACTTACAGTGTTTCATTCTTTAATACAAACCATGCTTCCTACTTGTATCGGTTCCATCCTGAATTTGTTGTGATATTCAGCTCATTTCCCTCTCAACACGTTCATTGCAAAGGCTTTTTGGACAGGAAGAGTAGAGAGGGAAATATTTTAAACTCATGCAACATTAGTCTCTAGTGCAGCTCTGAAAATTGTAGAACACCATTCCAAATAACTTCTCCTTTTGCTGTAGCTTTCTGGGACGGAGTTAACTGCAGTGCATTCACTGGAAGGAGCACTCCCATCAGTTTGCTCTCTGAGTGAGACAGCATTGGCAATATTAATAACCCATTAAAATCGAGACTTTGGCATAACCTTCTCCTCTCATATAAAATAAGCTTTAACAAACCAGTGAAATCAAATATTTCTTCCCAATAGAAGGTTTAAGTTGTAGCCAAAAGAGGGTCAGTGTTGTGGCTTAGCCCCAGTCAGCAATTAAGTACCACGCAGCTGCTCACTCACCCTCCCCCCCGGTGGGATGGGGGAGAGAAACAAAAAAACAAAAGTAAGAAAACTCGTGGGTTGAGACAAGAACAGTTTAATAATTGGAACACACACACACACACACAATTGTAATGAGAAGGAAAAGAAGAGAGTGAGAGAGGAACAAAATCCAGGAAAAAAAGCCCAGTGAAGCAATTGCTCACCACCCGCTGACTGACGCCCAGTCCATCCCCAAGCAGCGGTTGCTGCCCCCCAGCCAACTCCCCCAGTTATATACTGGGCATGACGTCATATGGGATGGAACAGCCCTGTGGCCAGTTGGGGTCAGCTGTCCTGGCTCTGCCCCCTCCCAGCTTCCTGTGCGCCCGGCAGAGCACGGGGAGCTGAAAAGTCCTTGACCAGTGTAAGCATGACTTAGCAACAGCCAAAACATCAGCGTGTTATCAATATTATTCTCATACTAAATCCAAAACACAGCACTATACCAGCTACTAGAAAGAAAATTAACTCTATCCCAGCCGAAACCAGGGCAGTCGGTATTACCCACCCTTTCAAATTTTGCTTACACTAAGGCATTCAAAAGCAATTTCCACTCTTAAAGTTCAACAGAAAATGTTGATCTGAGATAGAATTACATTTACACACACATGGATGCACACATACGTTCATACACCTCTTTTTGTAGCAATCATAATTAACATCTTTTCTGGCTGTTACCTATTTACTGCTCCCTAGTGATACAGGACATTCTCTCTCTTTAGTATAAAGGAAGCCTTAGGAGAATTAAATCTTCAGCTGTATTAATCCAGGTACTTTGAAGCTGATATGGAATTCCTCAAGAAGCAAATGTCTATCTAGAAGTTCAGTGTTTTTCCTCACGTACCATACTGAGCACAAGGATGATTCTTTCAAAATTTTCCATGAAACAATTTTTTGTTCTTTTTTTACTCTGATTTGAAGGCTGAGATTCAATACAAAACAAATTTTCAAATAAAAATCATTAAAAAAACCTTGTCAAACATTTCAGTTTGAAAGTGTCAAAACAAAATTTTCTGACCTTAACAGAACGTCTTTTTCTTCCTGAAATAAAATTGTTGAATTTGTCAGGTTTCTGTAAAACATTTTGCTTGGACGCATTGGCATTTTATAATCTCTGATAAAATGTTCTGTCAAAATATTCCCAGCTGGCCCTATAATAAGGCAGTAGAGATTTCTACCAGTTGAAGACAGGTCTTTTTTGTTCAAATACAGCCATCGTAAGGAGAAATATGTACATACATAATCACAATTTTCTATGTGGACCCTTGTTTTTGTTACTCTTTCCTATAGTTTTCCTCTGTATTAAAAATGAAAGATCAGGATGGGAATGTTCTCCTTATATTTGCAAGTAATCAATTTAAGTTACTCTGTAAAAACACTAGGAAAAAAGCCCCCAAACTGTATTAAAAGAAACACACTCAGCTGTTCAGGGCCAACCTTTCTGGAGGAGGTCTTAGTTTTTTTCATTCTCCACAAAATAGTGCACATTATGAAATCATGTGCCATAAATAATAGGAATGTGCTGCAAAATGAATGCTCACAGTACTAATAGATATTACTGTTATGAGCACAGCAATCTACAAATTCAGTCAAGTTGGTGTAAGTGAGAATCCTCTGCAAAAATACTGTTAAAATGAGCAATTTTTTTCCTGAATAAAAAACTTCCTTTGGGCTATTAAAATCCCACATTTTGGTGGTATTTAAAAATTATGGCATGTCACTTACATGGAAAAAAACCCTTTAATGACTGTTCCACTAATGCTACCCATGTCATGCCTTCCCTGGTCCTCTGCTGAAACCATTATGCTGAAGTCCCATCTGGTTCTGATGTCAGAGGACTCCAGCAGAGACTGGCATTTTTCCTCGGTAATCTGTAAAGATTTTACTTTTGCTTCATGGATTTTTAAACTGTGCAGTGAAATTGATGAGCAGACCACAAAGTCACGCTACCGTAAGAGAGAAAATTGCCAAAAGATGACAGAAGACAGTAGGGAAATGAGTAAACAGAACTGGGCTAAGGAATTAAAGCCTCTTTCCATAAAACACCTTTTTTTTCTTTTTTTATCTTTATTTTCTTTCTTTTTCTCTAAAAGTGTCACTGTAATATTGGGTTTAGTGGCCAATTTAGGCTTTGGCTTTGGTTGGATATATTGAGAGAGAGAAGGGTAGAAAGGCTGGCATTTCTGAGGCGGTGCAGCACGATGAGGAGCAGCTGCATAGCCCATCATCCTTAGCTCTGCAGCATCTTGCCCTGGCCAAATCATGGAAGGGCCAAGGCATTTCTGCTGCTCAGACTCATCCTCAGTGCATCATGAGCCATTAATACAAGTACAAGCCACCCAGTACTGATTTTGTAGTATGCGGCCTCTGAACAATAAAAGTAATTAAAAGCATCATTTGGAAGGATGTTTATGCAGATCTTATCAATGAGAAATGAAGTTAGCAAGTGCATATAGTAAGAATCTGCTAAATGAACTTGTTTGAAAACTCATAAACAGGCTTACTCATTTGCCTAAGAGATTGGAAGGGGTTGTTTGGGGTTCCCAGTTCAATTAATAATATGCTATTTTGAATGTTTAGTTCTGGTAACAGTTTTATGATATGCTGTTCCCTATTTTCAATATATACCGTCTTACATCAAAGCCCCTGAACATGATTTTCCCAAAATGCTACTTTCCTGGCTAGTTTCCAGCTGATGCTTTTAAGCCTCTTTAGCAGGGCAGACTAGTGAGATGTTGCTGAAGACCAGGTCAAAACTTCCACAGCCTCAGTTAATATATATCTGGAGATGCTAGTGCAACTCAAAGTGGCCAGATTGTAACTGCTTTTTTTCCTGCTTAGCAGAGTGATTCACAGCTTCGTCTCGTTTGTTCCAGTAAGTTTATTCTCAGTGAAATCCAAAGAGGTTAAAAGAAAACAAGATCTCAAAAGAGCCAGGGGTTGGGTGGGGTGGATGGGCACAGCAATAGTAAGGGAGGGAAGAAAAGCAATGAAAAGCAAGCATTGAGGTCCTGAGACTTACGTTTGTAGGAGGGATAGGCTACATACATATTATCTGTTCATGCTAAGACACAAACCCCATTTTTGCTAGGAAGATATATGCACTCTAAGTAACTATATGCATTCCTATTACGATATAGAAGAATTTCACATGAGTAGTAGTGCTTGCTATGAATTTGAAAGTCTCAGGAATTACAGAATAAGGTTTCAAGATTTTTAGTAAAATGAAATTAGAAACACTGTCTCTACCAGGAGCAGCCAGCCTGAAGTAGATGGCAACATGACAATTCATCCCACTCAAGGTTTTTATCTCTCTACAGAGAGCTAAATACAATCCTAACCAGTGATTCTTTTTTTTTTCCTTCTTTCATCTCATATAATTATTTTAAAACCTCTGTGCTTTCAATACACTATTGTTCCAAATCTGAAGGAAGTTTTCGAAATGACTAATTTCTTTTTTTCTTTAAGCAGAATTGCAATATGCATTTAATTTCATAAACTTAGATTACATGGGAACAAAAGAATAGCTTAAAATTACTTCAAGAATTTCTTTCACTGAGAGTGTATGCTGAATATAACATATAATTTTGAAATTTAATCTCTTGAACTCATATGTTTTATAGTACTGAGTTTACTCATTGAAAATTAGGTACTGTCTGGTGGAAAAATTTCTCCACCCAGAACTTTATGAAACCATAAACTGGAAATTTTCCCCACTTCTTAGTGAACCCATTCTTAGACCTAAGTCATTTAAACATTTGAGGAATATTTTGGAGGTATAACATGAGTAGAGTGACAAGCGCATTCAACTATGAAGCCTCAAGAACATAAAGACTGGGATATCGGTTCCATCTATATACTCCTTTGCCTAGAAATCCACACTCACTTGGCTGTGAGGTTGAGGAGATGAATCAGTGACGGCTGAAGTTAATAAGAAGCTGTGGATAGAAGCTTATTGCTTTATTACCTTTTGCCCGGTATATTCACCTTCAGATATCATCTCTTTTTCCGCTTTTACAGAGGCTTTTCTTCAAACATAGAGCAAAGCAGCCACTCCAGATTTTTTTTTTTCCTTTTAAAAGGAAGAGGTTTGTTTTGGTTTGGTGGTTTTTTTTTAATTTTCTCTCTCTTAATTCAAAAATTCTACAGAATTAATTGTGTGCAATTACTTTCAATGTTCTTATGTAGCCAGTCCCTCACTGACATCCACAGACTGATGTTTAATAATTTACTACTTCTATGGAATCAAGTGTGGACCACCATCCAAGCTCGTATTTATTGATACCTTATGTGAAAGCTGCTAACTGAAAGTGCCAGCATGTACCGTACAGACATGGTATTAGACAAAAAATGCTTATCTGGAAACAGAAAAAAAAACCTCAAGAAAAGTTAGTATTTGTTTGGAGTCTGTTTAAGCATGTAAACTTCTTGTTTTCACGATGCATGCATTTTAAATTTTACTTTATGACAGCTTCGGCTGAAACACCTAGAAAACCAAATTACAGCTGGAGATAGTTATTGTCTCTTGTCTGCCTTCTTTATTATCATGTAATCTGCTTGATTTTTTTTCCCACATAATGCAAATACCCTCAGTACTGTACTGTACTTTCCCTGTTATACAGACATCTTAATTCTAAGAACTAGTCCTATTTGTCATGATGGGAAGCAGCATTACAGCATAATGAATACTCTCATTTCCTCTAATTTTTAATAAAAAGTTTAAGCAGTTAAACTGTGCAATCCACTGGTGTTCATTAATGACACTGCATATTTTAATGGTGTATTTATTATGCAGCCATGCAGACAGAGCAGAAAAGATGTTCTGAGGATATTTTTTTAGTCTCCAGTTTCAAATGCTGCAGCCAAAATGTAAAAAGACCTTGTCTTGTACATAGATGTAGTGTTTGGGGAATTTGCAGATGAACTGCTTTGGAAAATTGAAGGTACCTCTTTTTCTACATTGAAATGTATTCCAGAAACGTGGATAAATAGATATTTGGGCTTTCTGTTGATAGAACAGGACATCGCTGGGAATCAGTCCTCCCTCCCCTGTCCTCTGCTGTAGCTCTTCAAAACAGTGGACAGAAACAACCCCTCCACCTCCGTCTACAAAATGCTGAAGCAATTGACTTGACAACCATCTTTGATACCCTTGTGACCATCTCCTCTTGAATATTTTGGTAAGGTACATCACCCCGTATACTGTAAGAACAGCAGACTGGATCTGGGTTGGTCTTTGCACTGTTGTTAGTTATAATACCAGCTCTCCCAGTTAACATGGCTCCACTATATTCATCCTCCACATTTTGCATAACGTTGGTTAGTGTTACAAAAAGGAATGCAGGATTAACCCTGAAAAACAATTTAGTCTCCATGATGATTTAATCCTAGACCTCTCTGAGGAAACTTTCCAAATGTGCCCACGAGAACTGTTAAATTATTCATTGTGAATAATATTTATTCCAAATACTTTTTCCTGCTTGAAAATAACTCCTGGTCCGGGCCCTGTTGTTGTTCAGGATTATCTGCCAAGTAGCCTAAGAGATAAAATCTCTGGCCCTGGTTTAGTGACAAGTAGTCCACTCAAGCATTTGCTCCCTCCTGATGGTAACCCATTGCATGTGATTTCGCACGTGCCCTCAGTCAGGACGATTAATCAGATAGAAAGCCAGACCAGAAACAAACATTTAAAAACAGACATATAGGAAATGGTGAAAGCATGTATCCCACACACATGTTGAAATTTTAGACCATAATTATTTTTGTTTGAAATTTTTTTTTTTAGGTTTCAGGCTCTCCAAATTCTGCAAATAATATGCCACAAGTAACAACTGAACTTGCTGTTTCTGTTAATGCAAATTGTCACAATTCATCTGCAGTTTTATTCATCCAGCTGGAGAGTACATAATCACTATGATAGTGATGTTCGCTACAAAGACATTTGCCTGTAAAGGAGAGCCGGATCCTTTTCCTCTGACTGCATTGGTTGCAACTTTCAGAGTGGTAATGACTTTCAGTCACTTCCAATCTGGCTAATAAAACTCAACCCAATAATTTAGATGTGAAAGACTATCATGTCATTATTACAAAATTCCTGAGCTCTTGCTCCCTCCTGGGACTGCTTAAAAATAGGTGTATTTTTGGTACCACAAAATGATAAACTGCAGAATATTTCTAGAGTTTAAATATTTCTGAGAGCGCAATTCTTCACTCCCTGCTGTTTACAAGGGAAATACTGTCTACAAATAATACATTACATTAGCTGTCCTCTTTGTCATAAAGCCATGTTGAATACTTGTAACATTTATAAAAAGACACCAACTGATTGCAAGATGAGCGTTACCCTTGAGCAAATTATGAACACATTTATTTCAGTCTTATGCGTTTGAAACTAATTTTCTGGTAATATCAAAAGTGTTCATAGAATTAATTTCCTGTCAGTTCAGCAGTATTCAAGTGAATATTTTATGATTTTGCATTAGCTGTATTTGTCTAGAGTTGTGACATGATCGAGTCATTCTCTGAGGGAAACACATTAATAATTAAACTCTGTCCAATGTGGAGTGCTAAAGATGACAGCATAATTGTACATTTCAGAGACCATTTCACAAGGCAGAGAATGAGAATTGCCCTGCCACCATTTAAATGTCAATTTAGAATTTCTTTCTAAAATTAAAACAGTGTTGCAGAAAACAAAAAGAAAAAAGGAGGGGCTAGAAAGACTGATGTCAAATTTGGAACCTTGTCCCCTTTTTGCTTTCCCTTTCTTATAAAATGTGGGCTAAATGTAAATGGCATTCCAAGAAGAAAAGGAGAAGGGAGAAGCTGGATAAATGATCATCTCTAAGATTTTTCCCCCTTTCTTTTGGCAATATAATATCATCACTGGTTGTAGTACTAGAGCTGTTTAGATGATAAATGCAACATGCATAGATTAGCTCCAGAGAAAATACTGCTGCCTGACACTGAAAGCTTTGATTGGTTTCAGCCCTTACATTTGACTCTTTTTTGCCCTGATAACTTCAGCAGTATTTTAAGATTTTAATCTACTTTCTAGTCAAATACCCACAGATAGATCACTATATTATTTATTATTTATGTTTCTTTTTCAGCTTCTGAAAGTAAAACATTATTGGGCTTTAGCTAAGGGATCTCCGAAATTTCTGAGGCATATATTTTGCAACCACTTAAGCTTCCCCAATGAAAAGTGCCTGTACTATCCTGGAGAGACAGCTGAGCTACATTTACAGATTGTGTATGCAGATGACTTAATGAACACGTATCCTTAAAAAATGCATAAATTAGAGATACATCAATGTTTTCATAAGATTCTTTTTTCCCCCCACCGCCTGTGGCTGACACTATGCCAAAGAATCCCCCTTTTGACTAGAACCCAGGTGATGTCTCCCTCACTCACCACATCTGTTACCGCTTTCTCCCTACAGCTTTAGACAAAAGCCCAAAGGAGGACAAGTAGCTGGATGGACTCAGGCAAATAGGAATAACTGCAAGAAGTCTCCTTACAGTCCCTTTGCTTCAGGTTGCTGCCTTGCTGCCTCCATCTTCCATTTTCTCTGCTCCTGCCTCACCCTTACAAAGCCCATTCACTTTTCTTGCATGTTCTTTTCAGCTGACACCTTCCTTATAAATCTTTAATTTCTTTTCATATAAAAACATTTAGCAAATTGTATCCACTTCCTACTATCTCCCTGTTCACTCGTTTGTGCTAAATCTTTCTCCTCACCCATATTTTCCGTCTTACCCATTTAGATTATAAGCATTTGTTCCTCTGCCTCTGTACCTCATCTACCACAATAGCTACTACTTGGCCACTACCATATGAAACATGATTGATCATCATAATTCATTTCATTTCACTCAACCCACTTACATCTCTGTGGTATAATTCAAGAATTATTTAGGGCAAACAAGAGCTTTTAATGGATACAATCCCTGTGTTTTAAGGGGCATGTTTCAGATTTTTTGGCATACAAATGTAAAAGAGGAGTATTTGATCTCAACGGTGTGCCGATTTCAACATTTGGTACTATTTTATGAGCCAGTTAAATGAAAAGAAAGTGAGCAGAAGAGAAATTGCTATGATGTTAAAAGTGATTGATACCCCTTATCACTGTTTGTATATGCTCATAGTTGGGATCTCACTAGAAATACAGTTCTCAAGTACTACTTAATTTTGCATTTGCTAAGGATGAATTTCACAGCAAACTTAGAATTTTTAACATTAATTTAACATACTTAAAGAACAGTATAAAAGATCATTTGAATATGAAATACACATAAAAAAGATATATAGAGAAAAGTACCTATACATTACTAAAGACAGTGAATGCTGATGGCATGTTCAGATACATGAAATTAAATTTTGAGAAGATCTTAAAAACATGACAATAAAGGCTATTTATAAAACTGTACTGTGTGAAACTGTGACTGGGTTAGGCCAACATATAGCAAAGTGAAAGAACACATTTCTTCATGTTAGATAACTAAAATATAGTTGTTTTAAATGAGTATCCATGTCTGATTGTATAAGCTGGCAGTTAAATAACCTGTAACATGTGGTTTATTTTTTCCTGACATCCGTTTATATTACTTGCTTGTTTCAGTACAGCTGTCTATGCTATGTAAATTCATGTAGCCATCAAACCACTTTTAAATTCTATGAAACTGGCTAAATCAATAGATGCTACTTCTACAGAGTGATTATGTCATGTAAAAAATATAAGTTCTAACTTTGCTGTGAACTTATTTCAGTAAAGATCGCCTTACTCTAGTAAAATGTTTGACCAGAGAAGAAAGCACAAATGATCAGTGTTCGCTATGCCTTTCATTACTTCTGAACACACTTTCATCATGTTCCTTATTCTCCACACTTTCAACAATTGAAGTCTCTCTAGTATTCAGATATCAGAGCTTGAGAACACTCAATTGCTTGTGTTTGGGTTTTTTTCCAAATATTTAACTTTATATAACGTGTTAGAATAGATGAAAGTCTTTTTCAACTGTCATTCTTTGAAAAGTGTGTAAATAGGATCACACAAGATACTTAGTGATTCACACTGTTAGGAGGCTGATAAATTCTTCCATTTTAAATTCCAAGAGCAGCTAATATTAAGGAAGCTGATAGGATTTATCAGATATGATTATTTTCCTTAGAAAGAATTTTAAACTACTCCTCCAGAACATTCTTTTTGAGGTAATTTGTCTTTGATTCCAATGCACTTATCTAGAAGAGTGTGACGGCATGACCCTGTACACATACGACATGTAGCACTTAAAATTCTGCACTTTTTGAACAAAGAATAGTATTCACACCTGGGAAACACTTGTTCACTGGGTCCCTTTGGTCAAGCTGTGGCCCAGTGAGAACACAGAACACTGAAAACATGTGAACCTTGTTTAATAAATATTTATAGATCATAAGTATTCATCAGTAATTAAAATGTTAATGCTAATGTTTTAACAAATTCAAATGCTATGCATGCACATCCTGGGATTAATGCACTACAAACCCTTTCTCTGCAGTAGAAAGGACAGTGGCTTGATTCTTGGTCTCCAATTAAGTTCAGTATTTTTTTTATTTTAACCACAGACAGGTCCATGGTAAACTCCAAAGAGAACTTTGTGAGACTCCGCAGTGTATTTGTTGCAGCAAATATTTGTGGGTTTTGTGTTTCTATGAATTTTCAGATTGGAAATAAAACCTCTAAGGCAAACAATGCAGTCCTTTGGGAGGAATGAGAACTGGCCATGTTCCAAGTCAAAGGCAGCTCCTAATATAAAACCCATCCCCTACTCAAAATAAGAACAAAGAAACGCCATGTCAGAAAAAGCCAAACTCGAATGGAGGGCTGCTTTGTAGCACTTGCGATGTGGTGCAGAGGTAGCTGAGCCAGTAGCAGCAGCATGAATCTCAGCATGGGTTTCTCTTTTCCAGTCAGGTTCTTCCGTGGTAACTGCTGTTTATTTCATCTGTGTTTTAAAGACTGTTGCAATCCAGCAGTTTAGGGGAGAATCCTTTACTTAATTCACACAAGACGAGCCTATTTTCTTGTTCACTATACTTTAACCCTAGTAATAGAAGTGTTTTATGATTAGAAGTAAATCTTCAGAGACTTCGTTCCTTACTATTCCACCTTTGTGCAACTGAAACCTCAATTAAGATGTCATTTTTCCCATCTAATGTCAATGTTGTAGATTTTTCAGCTCTATTGACATTTTCCTTCTTTTGTTTTGTCTTACTATACCCTAGAATTTAGTATGCTGAGCCTTATTCTTGCATTATAATCTATGTACATTGTTGATAGAGTTTCACCCATAAAATCTGTCCTTGCATGCATAGCTAGAACTTCATTAATGCAAAGGGGGACACTTACTTCTGTTATTATTAGTAACATCTAACACAGAGTGAAGATCTCTTCATAGCCGAAGGAGACAGAACAGTTTCCCTAGACAGTGATTCAAGGCACTCAGGATCCTACTTTTCTCCATTCATTATGTAAGTAACTTAAAGTTCAGTGCCAACAAATTAATGTTCCATTCCCTAAAATTAGCATTTTATTACACAAAACTGTTATAATACAAGTACCAGTTTATACTTAGTCTTTTTGCATGGAGAAATGATGACCTTTTGGATAAAAAGGATAAAAATACCTATACTAATTTAAAACTACAACCACTCCCCCCCAAAAATGCTCAAGAGCCTCCCTCCCCAAAACAGATTCATTTTGCTTCCTCTAAGTGCATAAGGAAGCCTTACAAAAACAACACACTGCCCATCCAAAACACTGGCTATTTAGAACAAATGAGTCCTGTAGGAATTCATTCTGGATCTTATGTTTCTGCTAATGACGATGATTATGATGAATAACTGGCTTTTGCTGTTGCTTTTTCTGCTGATTCCTCAGTTCTTGATAGACATATTGTTGCTACAGTTATTGCTGCTGGTCCAACTGCATAATGTGAGGAGAATCCACAGAGATACAAACAAACTCTTTAGCAGCCAAGTGAAGAAACCTGTAATTTTACAAACAGGAAGCAAAATTGCTAGTGATCACCAAATACCGCAGGCGGTATACCATAGCAGGCCACTGTGAGAAAATCCCAAACAAGAGCTGGAAGTGGCTCTGTGTCATAATGCTTTAAAGAAACTTGGGGTTTAGGGTTGTTTTGGGGTTTTTGGGGTTTTTTTGTTTGGGGTTTTTTTTTGGTTTTGTTTTTGTTTTTCAGTTAACTGACATAGCCATGCATTTTAAAAAAAATGATTGAGGCAGAATCTTTGCTTTATTGGCGTCACTGACTCAGATGTAATTGAGGTTGGTAGCACAAATGGTCAGTATCAGAGCCAAACTGTGTCATGGCTATTGCTATTATCTTCCAGTAAGTGATTCCCAGACATATTTAGATTATAAGCCTTTTGTAAATACTCCAGCTTTTTTGCAACGTGTTCTATAGCACTTAACATTGTATGGCTCTGTTTAATGAACTGAACTACCGTAAACCACCCTGAAAACAAAGTAAATGTAAGATAGATGAACATATTTTAAAAAGGACAGCAAACATAAGCAATCATTTTTTATCTACTTCCAGTAGATAAAAATCTTCCTAACTACAAATGCTCTATCTGATCAGCTTAGGAATCTAAAAAGATATCAACTGTTTAAACTAGGACATAGAGTACCTCATTTATAGGCAGCCTAATATCATAAAGATCTAATGACTAGCAAGATACTATGATACTGTCTTTATTAATTTCTTAATAGATTTGTCCTGCAGCACAAAAAGCCCCTGTCATTAGTGCAGTTGATATTTGCCGGAATTTAGGGAACTTATATAGAATTAATAAACTAATGACAGAGAGTTAGAACATTACAGTATTTCTGTAAGTATGTACAACTAGGTATTGGACCTTACAGACAAGGCTCCTAGAAACCCTCACAGATCTGAGCACAGATCTGCTACTAAATCTTAATAAAAGTCTAGAGAGACTGAAACAGGTTTGGACAAAAGGTATTAGCTCTCCTCAGGAGAGCTAATTTTCTCATGCATGTCTGCAAGAGGTTGGTGTCTTTCCACACCCCACTTTCCAAAGACAGAAAAAAATACCCTGGAAGTTTTGGTAAGGAAAGAGATAAACAACTCTGAAAACTATGAGAAAAAGACTTGTGGCAGGATTTAAAATTTTGCAACTATAGAGGGGAAATTATAATTTTACTTTCACAGCCAGAAAGAGGGATGTTGTTTAGCTGTGGAACAAGGGTCAGAAATTAAAAACTGCAAGGTTCAAAAATGCAGGCTAAGATGTACAAACAGTCTTATGTCCATGAGGTCTCAAAGAATATCCCTGAGTGATCAGAAAATGGCTGATTTGTTTTCTTTTTTGAGACTTACATTCAGATACACGGTGAAGACCAGTGATTTTCTCAGAAACTCTATGCAAAGACCAATTGAATGTGGAAGTTTAAGTGGTAAAGCAGAAGGCTCATACCATCAGAGGTGAGCAAAGAGGATGTTTGGAAATGCACTGATGTGACACCGAGAATTTTTGTCAGACCTCAAAGATAGCAAGCAAATTCAGCCTATTGCAGCAGACTGGTAAGTATCTAATGTGAAAGCTTAACAGAACTCACAGAATTAACAGTCAAAATTGCTGACATTTTTAAACTTTCCAAGGATTCCCGATAGCTTTAGTACCTAAATACTGAAGGATTGTAGTTGTATAAATCATCAATTCAATTAAACCAAGGAAAGAAACAACTTCTTTAGATAGTAATATAAAGAGAAATTAAAAAAGGGCTGTGCCTTTTCAGGGTAGTTTTAGACACAATTTATCCTTAAATGGCTCCATACTTCCCTTGTTTATATATTATGACATTTGCTGGTAGACTGCCTTGAAAAGAAGCTCTCATCACTGAGGGGACTGATTTTTCTAACACCAACTGAAGTCAATGGCAATATTCCGATCCTGTTCAGTGGCTTCAGCATAGAGCCAAACCGAGAAATTAATCCTGAGACCAAACATGCTGTTTGCAGCCAGGATGTGACATGACTTAAAAACCTTACTTTGTAGAGTGTTGTTTATTTCAGTGCATTTTGTTTTACTATGTCTTTAAACTCTACATTTGGTACAGGACAAGCACTTGAGAGATGTAAGCTTCCCCTACTAAAATGACTTGTTTGTACAGGCAGAATCAAATTTAACAACACCAAATGCATGAGAGGATCCTAATGTGTGAAAAACAGGCTGCCTGGTCCCCTCCCCTGACCTAGCATGCTCTGACTTTCTGTAAAGGAATTGTTTGCACTGGAGCCCTCCCATGGGCTGGCATGTAAATCTTAAAAATATCTTTGAAGCCCATCTGCTCTAGTGCTTCATTTTTAATGAAAATGGAAGGTGCCAACCATAAGTAGTTTGGATACGCCATCTCTCCCATAATGCTGGCCTGTTACATCTCAGAGGAGTCAATTTAAACAGCCACATATTTCTAGGACTTGTTTGTAAGTTTATGATTAAATGTCCTTAGAGATGAAATAAAAAAACTCAAACTCTACAGACAAGAAAGACCCCATAATAGGCCATTTTGACATTAAGCTGTCAATGTAAGATTGTTAGCTTCAATATATTCTCATGAGTTTGGTTTATTTGATTTTACATACATATTTTGTACAAGATTTGTATTCAGAGATAAACATCTTTCCAAAGAAAAATTGTAATTTCTCTTTTCAGCTGCCATGTGGCTTTTCACCTAACCAAGTCAAACCCAATAAGGACATTACTAACATAGTGCTAGATATTAATGTTGAAGAGATTTATTTTCTTGTGGGATTTTATATCTTGCAGACATGTAGTAGGGAAGCCAGCATAAAATATATAACTAGGTATTAACCTAGAAGACTTCTAATTCTGTATCGGATTTGCTTGTCCATGCAAGTTAATGTTTACTATTCAATTCATTAACAGTCTTTAAAAAATCTGAAAAGTTTTTCAATAAAGGTTTTACGCAGTCATGGGAAGAAAAGTAAAATAAAAATATCCAGATGCTTGGGAGATTTGTCACCGTTAAGTCAGAGAGTGCGACAAAAATAATGTTAAGAAAACAGACTTCAGAAAATATTTGGAATAGCAATTCAAAAATTTGGGGTTTACTTTCCCCGCTTTCTAAAGCCTGAAAGTGGGAGTTTCTGTAACCCCTTGCTTCAGAGAAGCATTGAAAGAATGTGTAGGTTAAATCTCAAATATTTAAATAAAGCTTTAATCCCAGAAGTAAATACAGGTATTATTGACACATTAGCAGCGTCACAGAACTTACAATTCAATAGAAATAGAGAGGTACTAAAGAACTCTGAAACTTGGATTATTTCTGCAATACTGCCACAGGAGTACTACGTATTTACTACACTATCCAGAGTATGATTATTCTATAACCATTTGTATTTCTCCTATAAATCTGAGAAAAACTTTCTCTACAAATGATTAGGGGATTAACTTTCCTTGTGAGTAGGTTCACATTATGCATGGTCAAAGTCATATCACAGACACACATGGAAAAAAACATTTTAAGGGTTATAATTACATTCACATGTTGGCTAATTGAGCCCTCAGGGGCCTAGTTCCTAATTATAAGAGGGTATGCAGGAAAATACCAGTAAAAAAAATATGTATAGAATGAGTATGAGATTAAATGGGCTATGCTGGCTGTATAAGAGCCATAAAACTTGATAGGAAAGGAATGCAGTTACTTGCCAAGTATCTCTAAACCATAAATGTTTTTTTGATGTCATTATCAGAAGGAGATGGGAGGAGGCTGTGTTGTTTTAGAGGATGTCTGCAAACATCTATTGTAGCCTCAAGTGGCATTTCTTCATAATTGTAAGGAAATCAAGTAATGATTGAGTCAGATGCAAAAGGGGAAAAAAAAAGAGTAACTTTTTACAACAACTTTGAGATCCAAAGGTGGAAGTAACCTAAAGAAAGAGAGGAAGAGGAGAGTTACATACTCACATGTATGTCACTGAGACCTATTAACCAGAAATGAAATGCTCTAAAAATTTTAGATATCCATTAATTAAAATTGCATACTTTAATGACACTGTTTATTAGTTTAGCTAAAGGCAGCATTTTTATCTCCTATAATTGAAAACTATAGTTTATTACCTTGATTATACACTAGGTAAAATATACAGGCTTTACTTTTTGCTCCATGTCTCTCGGAGGGAGATGTCTATAAGAGAGTAAATTATAGAACTTTTACAAGGTTGTAATTTATTTTATTTCACATCAAATGGTATCCTTTTGACATATCTATAAAAGTCTCACTGTTTATAGTAGATGTGTATGTAATATTACATTACACCTCATAAGAGAGAAACTGGCAGGAACCCTGAAGCTGAATAAGAACAAGATTGTCTTTATCTCTTAAACCTGTCATTTTAATTTTCCACTCTAGACAGTGCCGTATAAGTAGCCTGACTTAAGTTCCTAGTGGCTGTTAGACCACATTCTTGTAACATTTTGAATTTAGTACCTAATCAAATTGCTTTGCTTTCAGTATTCTTCTCTTGATTTATACGAATGGGTATATGGTACCTTTGTAAGTATACCCAAAGGAAAACAGTATTTTACAGCATTCTAAATGCAAATCCTGTTTTCTTATTTATGCTGTGGCCAGTGTAACCACAACATTAAAAAGAATTTAAAATGAAATGCAGAAAAATTGAAATGACAATTTTAGCATTCTAAAGTCTTGAACAACCAACCTGATGCTCCACAACGTGTGACAGCATGAAAGCACCGTGAATGAATCAAGCTTCACATGCCAAACCTGGTCTTTGTGAAGTGGAAATTAAATGCCCACCTAAAAAAAAAAAGGAAAATTTCGTTTGTGTTTAGTTTAAAATTTGTCTGTAACTACCAGAGTTGCAATCATATAATGATGTAGTTCAAAACAGTTATAAGACTACTTTATAAAAAAACTTGGATCTCACTTTCACCGTGTATTTCAGCCAAATCTGAAATGTACATTTAAGTGTCTAGATTTGCTGCTTATTATACCTTTGATCTCTTCACACAGTATGGTCCAAATTTTTGGATGACCGCAGGCATATGTGTGCTCAAGATACAGAGGGAATAAAAGGTATCATTGGTGTGGAAGTTAAATAGTCCGGCTGGTTGACCTAGCTATTGCAATAGGGAGGCGGTGAGGGGGTGATGGGGAGGAGAGTGGAAGAATGATTATTGATACCTTAGCAAGAAAACATTTCATTAGTCACATTCCTCCCATCGTACACTAGCAAGTTTCCATACAAAGACATGAGTATTGACAGGGTGTCTGTGGTGACACAGAAGTCTGCACAAAAGCATCCTCTAACACAACTGTTAGATTGAAGCTGTCAGCCTGGGATTCTAGGACAAGGAACAGTGTTTCTCATTTAATCAGATATATACCAAGGCAGACTATTTTGCAGGGGTAGTAATCTTGATAGTGTTAATAGTTTTGCTGTCTTTAGACTTCCGACCTAACCTGCCTGAGATGACTGGAAGAACTAAAATCAGAGTCATTATTTTAGGCCATTTTTACATTTGGGAAACCAACACTGCGTCATCATCTGGTGCTTCTGACTTAACATTTTGGTCATATCCATCATTGACAGAGACATTGTACAGTCACAAGGTTGCAAATAATAATTAAAAGCTAAAAGGACAAGACCGCTGCCTGATCATAAGCTAGGGGAAATCAGTGCTGATGCCAAGTTCCCTTTCGAGAACATGGGGAGATAAAGGTTGCGATGATGCATAGAGGAGCAGCCAGGAATATTATTGAGGCTAAGACCGTTTTCCTCTCAAGAAGAAAAGAAGTGTTTAAGTAGCATTCTTGATATATGTTCCAAACAAAAACATGAGTGAAAATGGATAATGTGTTTCCTCCTTGAAAAAAAAATATCAAAGGGTGAGAACTCCAAACTGAAGTAGATAAGTATGACAAACTGTTGGAAATAGTGTGGGAAAATATCGCAAGCTAACTAGAAGTTTTAAGAAGCAAGGGTGGTAAGACTCCAAGTGATTATTAGGGAATGACCAAGGCAAAAAATCTGATGACAAAGTTGTTCAGAGACTTTTTCTGAGCACAGATACAGTTTCTTGTAAAAGGATTCAGTAGAGCACTGCTAAGAAAAGTTACAAATATTGATCAAGAAAAAAACACATTAAAAATGATCAAAAAAGAATTGAATTTACATATGCATTATGAAACAATATATAATTCTTCATTTTTAGCCATAGTACCTTAAGCACAAAATTTTTATTTTGTAAGTCTGATACATGGATAATTATCTTGCCAGAAACAATTAAAAAAATAGCTGAAGAAATCTTTGGAAATCACTGAGGTAACATCAAGAAGGGAAACAGCTACTAGTCAGTATTCATACCGAGGAAAGTTAAATAAACGTGCTGTGATAGTAAAAGGTATCTAGAGAGAAAATAATTTATAATGCAGGAAAAAAGAAATGAGGAATTATGTGTAAAACAAGAAATTCAAGAGACAAATAGACCAAAAAAGTTCCACTCAAGTTTGGTGGTTACTTGATGAGGCAGTTCAGAACTACCCCTCCAAGCTATGATGTTGGAGTAATGAGGGAAGAACTCATATACTATGTCACTACAATATAAAAAAATCTCACACCTAGACACAGGCCGGTTTTAGCAAGTTATTTTGCAAATCAAGAAGAATTACCACTAGACAACAGGATGTCAGTCATGGTTTCAGTTTGTTTTGTTCTTCACAGGGCCCTGGAGATCAAAATTCACTTACTGAAGACCAACTACCTGATAGAAGTGGTGAAGCTAGCAGAAAACAGACGCTCAGAGACAAGAAGTGTCCTGTCCAATTTCAACAGCAAATGAATGAAGTCACTGAGGGAGATAGCCAAGGAAGAGTGTAATCTTTCAGATCAGGTGTTCAAGCGATAAGAGCTGTACTTTTCAGTTTTCTACCTGTGTAATAGGCATAAAAATGTTTTCTTTCTCACAGCTTTTCTTTGGTTTTGTTCACATTCTAAGATTTTCACAACAGTTACTGCATGGCTGTAGAGCTTCTAATATTTATAGTGCACACATGATAAATTATGGATTTTGTGATAACCCATTGTAATCAGCCAAATAGCTACCTTTTATACACACTACCACCTACATCACTATCTGAGAATAAGATAAGGTATTTGTATGGTCAAGCACTCTTTACCTCCAATGCAACTTTTTTCCCCTGGTGGCCAGAAGAATCAATATAGCATTCAAAAGGAAATTATTCTAATAGTACGGCATAGATAACTTTTACATGGTTATATTAACCTAATATTATTTTAATGGATTAAGTTCTTCTTACCTCTCCATAAAGGAAAGGGATGATATATAGCAAGTCATGAAAGAATGAGATATCTTATTCAGTACTACTACTTCTGCAGATGATAGTGTTAATCTGAACATTTTGTTCAAAGAGAAAAATAAAAGGAGAGGAAAGTGGGGCCTCTTGGTCAAGGCTGTTCAGAGTAGCTCCGGGTTTGAGGGATAGTTAAGACCACATAGATACAGGGAAGAGTAGACCACTGCCAGGAGCACACCAATGCACCGTTAATAGCCACGATGACTACTTTTCACAAGATTCTGCTTTAATTATCCAGATTTTCTTGAACAAATTTAAGAAAACATTGGGCACCTTTTCTTAACAAATACACTCTTGTCTATTAGGACAAGAAAAAAACCCCAAGATTTTAATAAAAGAAAGCAAATAGTTACATTTCAAGCAAATTGGTTAGTTGAAAAAGAAAGCAATATGCCATGAAAGCAATCCACACTAACCCTGAAGGGATAGAAATATTTGTTAATTAGCTAAACCAGGTATAAAATTTTAACTATTACAAAGGAAAATTGGAAACTGTTGCTGCCTTGGGATGTTTTGCAATACAGACATCAGATACCAAACCTCCAGTTGCGTTTGCCTGTCTCCTGTTGCCATCTGCAAACTCTTTCACCCAAATACAGTAAACAGGAGTCGGTCTGAATTGATCAGATAAAAAGATATGAATATCTTTTCAATAATGTCAGTAATGTGCGTACTGAAGTTCTCTGAATGTTGATACTATGTATGTAGTGCTCTATTGAATAAAGATATACATTCAGCTTAATATCCAATCATTTGGAGAGATAAAGCAAGACAATTAAGTGCTGAGTCTGCTGCACAGTTGGGTCAGTTATGATTTCCCTATTTGTTCCTGCTTGCTGGGTTTTTTTATTCACCACTTTCTAAAGACCCTGTTTCAGCTTCACTAATTGAAAAGCAAGGTATGCATCTCCCTATTATCAATGCTCCTCAGAGATAGGAGCCTTCTGAAAGTATTACAGAATTTGTTCCACTACACACAGTCTGCTATCCACCTCAGGCCTTGAAGAGAGTGCAAGTTCACAATCCTAAATTAATACCTATGTATCAAGAGGCAGATTTATATCCTTTACTGTGAAATAATATATTTCTTCCCTTAAAAGACTTTTTCACTAGATATGCTGATGTAACCTGAATGCAGTCTGAGTGTCACCACTATTATATACCTGAATATGCAGTTCTATGAAACAAAACCACATCAGCAAATGCTCAGTAAATAACAGGCCTGAAATATCACAAACCTGCATTAAATTCATAAGCAATTTCAACTCTATTTGCTTAGTTTTTCAGAATACCTTGGTAGAATACAATATATTGAACAGTTAAGCCGTAGGAAGCTTCAGAATATGAAACTTTTTCCCTTCTTTCTCTTTTGCTCTTCTGTCTCTGGACTGTGAAATACAGGGATAAGTCCATTCTTCTGTTCTCATAGTCCAACTGACTAAGACCAACTCTATCAGTTCAGATTTAAACCTCTGGTTAACTTTAAAATATTTTGCTGGTATCAGGTTACTCTTCCATTTTTTTGTCCTGCCTGCAGAGGCAAGTTACTGTTCTGATGTGGTCTACAGTGTGACATTAGTTTATACAGCCTTGATAATTCAGCCAAGATAATTCAGGGGAGGGAGATTTACAGCATTATTTACCATTATATTTACCACAAGGGTATCTCATGCCAGATATGAGTTGGTTGCCCAACTTTATGAAAACATGAGAACAAAAATGAGAAGCCCACTGAAACTTTTGGACTTCTGAAAGACAGGCTCATTTTCAGCTAAACTTTTTTTCTGGAGGAACAGCTAAACAGGTACTCATAAAATCTTGTTTTTGATAACAGTGAAGTTTTTAAGAAAAGGGGGACAAAAAGAAAAAATCTATGAAGGAACTTTTAACAGATCCTACAGGATCTCTTCTTATTTAATCTGGTTCTAAGCTAACCATCCTATGACCAAAAATGTAAAGTCAGGCTTTAAGAGTAGAAAAGTGTTTATTTATACCTAGAAAAGATGAGAGGAAAGACCTAGAGACCTGAGCCTTTTTAAAATAGTTCTTTTCCTCACGTGGAAACATCAAAGTCTAATACGATCAGCTAGAGAGAACTTTCACCTCACAAGCCTCATGAGAAAATGGAAGAATTAGTCATTTATAACTTATGATAGAGAATAGTACAGAGAATATGAGCACCTGTTTATAGCAGACAGTAATTAGTAATTTACGTATTCCCTAGCTGCAACTGCTATACAAGGCTTCATTTTCAACAAGAAGCAGGCCATAGACTATGCTATAGTGCTATAGAAGAACAAGCTCTAAAATTCCCTAAATACAACTGTAAATATTTTCATAAATGATACAAAGTAAAGAAATCTAAAATCCCCTAAAAGAAAGGGATGAAGAACAGACCACTTGACCAAACCCCAATCCCCTCCTTCCCCTAAGTACCTTGAATGAGTTTTGAATGAGTTGGGCTTTTTTTCCTTTTTTTTTTTTTTTTTTTTTTTGGTATCCTCAATACACCTGAGCCCCTTTATTACTCCACCCTCAATTAGGCTCAACAGGATACTTTATAAAACTGGACTCAGCAAGGCACAGTTCTTTTGGTTTAAAAGGGTTTATGAGATCAATCAGGGTTTTGCTCTTTCAGCCTTAATGTTACTTTTTAAATAGAAAGGAATAGTTTAGTATCTTTCTCTATTGAAACTTCTCATTTGTGAGATTATTTTCCTAAGATAGTGGCACATGATATATAACCAATAACTGTAACTTAAGTTCCAGTAGAATATTATTTAGTTTGTATTAATACTCAGTATTCAGCAACTGTCACCTATAACTCAAGACTTTTAATCCTGTTTTCTTCTAGGCAAAAATTGAAATAGAAGGTTAAGCTTATAAAGGTGTTATTCAGGATCTGTTAGACTTCTTTTTTTTTATGTGTAGAAAACAATTTTCTACAGTGCACACATGTTATTTAAGGCTACTCTTGTTCTATGCTTCACCAAGTGGTAGGATATATTCTTTATATTTGCGTAAAAAATATTTCTAATTGAAAGCTCATTTTCAGTTTGTAAATATTTTTAAAAAGTACATAAATTATATATTACTGGTGAGATGTGTAAAATACCTGAGAATATCAGGTTGGGGCAGATCAAGTTATTAACTGTCTATCCACGGAATAATAGAAATAATTAAAAGAGGTTATTTTTTCACCATGTATTCAAGGTCTTTGGAGCATGCAGCATCATTTCTCTTGCACAAGGGAAAAATCAGGTCACAGAGCATGTTATGTCTCACATCTACTTCTTAAACCTGTAAATCCTTGGAAGCCTGGTGAACACTAATAGTACGACTTTCTGCAGTATCTCACACTTGTACTCTGAGCTGTACCCTTTCAAGTACTGTAGTAGTTTTTCCTACAAGTGGCCTATGTTCAGATTTCCCCTTTCCTAGGGTCCGTATGAGAGCTGGCCTTGAGGAAGGTGTATGGGGTCCCTTGGGTTAATGGAGGGCAGCGGGGGGATGCATTGAGGATCTTGTTTCTAAACCACAGTACGCAGAGGTGTTTTTGCTTCTAAAAGAAGGTCCTTACAGCAGTGACAGGTCTAATCTAATTTTAAAAGTAATAAAATTGGTCCCAAAATTTTAAGGATTCAAGCTGCTCTAAATTCAGCCTTAGAACATATTAGTACAGATGATCCTATCAGTTTATTAAAATGCAAAAGTCAGAATCAGAGGGACACAAGTAACTCAGTTCCTCTTAGCAGAAATATTCAAAGTGTGAAGGTAGCTAGATACGAAGAAAGTCTGTTCTGCCCTCGGGGGGCTCTGCACAGTGACCCTTCCTGCCCAGAGAGATCTGATGTCGTGAAGTCCTGATTCCTGCCCTTATCAGGAGCAGTGGGGAAGCAAACCAATGTCTTAAGGGAGTGCTAGCTTGTGCTTGCTACCCCCCAGCGTGCTAAGTGACTGCAGCAGCCGCAGCAGAGCTGGTATAATTAACATACTTCCCCTCTGAGGTGTGATGCTGGAACAGGAGCAATGAAGCAAGAAGTATGGAATGATTAATGAACAAAGTGGGCTGCAGAATTGGTCAACCTGGCCCTTCATAGGGTTACATTATTAAATACATACGTGCGTGTAAATACATGGTTTGTATGCATAATATCATTTCAATTCTTATAGTTTGTTATTCATATCATATTTAACCCCAAAACTTTTTTTTTTATTTAGCTTGCTTCTTATGCAGGTGTCATTACTTTTTAACTAGTAGGAAACCAACCATCTGACATTTCAATTTAAATCAGGCCTGCCATTCATTTTTAATAACATTTATGAATCTCTGAGGTAGAAGAAATCTATACACATTTTTAGAAAAACAAAATCAGCAGGAATTAGAAAATCCTTAGCAATGCTTTGAGCTTCTTTCTGGGGAAGAAAAAAAAAAAAGGAGTGCTGACAGTTTTTTCTATTTACTTAAATGTTCATGAACATTTCCGATTTAGGAGGGCTTCTAAGAAAGAAATGTCTTTCTAAAACCCTTAGGCCTTCAAAATGATTTGTGACTTGTGATCCTGGCATTTCTCCATTTCACTATATTTGTCTGTCCATCTTTCAGCTCAACTGGAAAAATGAATTGTGTAGGTGATACAAAAATAATTCAGTCCCTTATCCTTTCTGAGGTGACTCAGAAACAGGTTAATTGGAATTCATTATATACAGGTGATAAGTTGAAATAAGTGGGCTCAAGATTTTTAAGTCCTATGTATTGCCTTTCTTGTTTAGCTTATACTCAGATGCCTTAAACAGATATCAAAGTATTATAGGATTTAGCCAAGTACAACTTAATCAGATTTTCTGTTACCTTCTGAAGTGAATAATAACCTTATTTTCTTGCAAAATAATAAATAATTTTATTAATTTAAAAATATTTAATTTTTAATTTATTCTAAAAATCATTCTAACTCTATTATCATTATTTCACTTCCCAAAAGTAAATTTTTCTCCAGATTTGCTTGAGAGGAATCTCTACTGCAGTTGTTGTTGGTGCTATTCTCTCACTTTCAAGTGATTTACTCCTTTTAGGATACAGCACTCTTAAAATGGCTACTCTTGCTAATATTCACTACTGAGAAGCATATTAACACCTTCACAATAATTATTTGCCAAACCACCATCATCTGTTAATTCAAGTCCTTCTTAAAAACTTCTTCAGTAGCGTAGAAAAGTGGGTAAATATCAATTAAGAGTGGATTATAACAGATGCATGAAACCCTGCCTAAGTAATTTTATAATCCTTTCCGTGTAAGCCTTGACCCTACTTGAACTAACGATGTGGTAATGGACTAAAAATGTTGGCTTTCAAGAAATTTCTACATATCAGTGCTTTTATTTGTGCGTGATTATCCTTTCTCTTTCACGTGGTCACTAAATGCAATATATTTTTAGGCAGAACAAAGTTTGCTTATTCCCTCACGTTAAGAATGCAGAAATATATTTTTATTAACTATGGACAAAGTTCTTTGAATATGGTGAGTTAGAAAAATCTTTAATTCTTCATACTGCCTTCACTTCTGCAATATTTTCATCTCCTAATCGGAGTCTTTGGAGCTAAAATAATTCTTCTCAAAATATGCTTTACTCACCTGAAATCACTAATGGGACATTTAGGTATTATAATCACTGTTAATGTAATATCGTGGTAAGTTGACTGCAGTCAAACTACAGCACAAATGGAAATCTTGGAAACACAGAAAATGATCAAATATACCCCATGGAGTTTATCTATAATGACTGATATGCATTCTGATAACTAAATATTAAGATGCTGTGCATAATCTCTTCAAAATTCAGTACTGGAGCTAATTTCAGAAAGAAATTGAAAGCTTGGGAGCGATTCACCCTCAGTTTTTGATGGCCTTGAAATCCTCAGCTGTTCTAGAAAGACACAAGCAAGCTTCAGCCAGTTTGCTCCAGTCACACGGCGTGCTTTTCCTGGGTGTCTTGTTGGCAGATAACATATGAGAATTACTTGAATCGTATATCAAATGTGTATAGCATTTCCAATGATTTTCCTCTGAAGTAGAAATAAACACCACAGAACTTCAAATCAAATTTGATGGATGTAAGCATTTTTGGGCACAATATCTCAATAACTTCACCTTCGACTTTACTAATGATGTGCAAATAAGCACTTCTGGGCTATGAGAAAACTATGGGAAATCTCAGAACTTTCTGTGACTTGCTGTTTGCATTATGGTATTGTGTAAATCCAGTAGATATCTGTAGAAACGTTAGGTAAACGTGTATAGGTTAAAAAGCCTTTCCCAGAGATCTCACAGTTTCATTGAGATATAGAGGTAAGAGAAAGAGGAAACATCTCTATCCCTCGCTTTTACATGGCAAATAGGCAAACTATTATAAAATACTGACTTACTCCAGTAACTGCAATGTTTCGAATAGAAAGTAAGAAATACATAAATAATACATAAACAATCTTTTGCTATTACATACAAAAGAGAATCTGTTTTATTTTGTATGTGATTTACAAAATTGTGTGGACTGCTTTTCTGAACAAAGCTTTTCTGTTTGTTTGGGGTTTTTTGTTTTTTGTTTGTTTGGTTTTTTTTTTTATAAAACTTACTTACTAAAGAGCCATGCAATTTCATAAAGAATGTATTTGTTCCCAGGATGTAAGAAGGAAGGAACAGATCTGACTAATGTCTGGTATATACGAGGTAAAACTGGGTTGTATGACCACACTGCTTGTCCCCCCACTAAAAATTAGTATACTTATTTTTTTAGTACCAGGGATAGAATATTAAAATAGTACTAAATACTATTAACAGGTTTGGGAGTTATAAGCATGACAGGTTATGTGGTGGTGTTGTTGTGCTTTAGGGTAAAGTTTCAGTAGATTGTTTTAAGCTATTGATCTTTTCTTTCTTTTTTTGTCTTCACAAATGTATGGCAGAAAAGTGCACTGCAAAGCATGTACTGGAATAAGGGTTATAAACACTCAGCCTGTGGGCCACATTTGCCAGATAACATTAGCAGCATTGAGTTACTTTCTGCTTCAGCACGATTTTCTACACCAAGGGCCTATCATTCTCCTTTAGTCTTTAAAATTTCAAAAGAGGAGCAGATATGGTGGACAATAAATTAGCTTAAAAGATGTGTTTAAGCAGAGCATTTACATCTCTAGTGTGCTGCATTTGCCAGCTTCACACTGTTAGTGGAAATTTAGCAAAGATCACCAAAGCAGTTTCGCAATAGCTGCAGTGATAATGTCTTTAGTTATGACTCTCTGATCTAGCTGTTCAGTTATAGCCGCTGTTCAGTTATAACCATTGTGGTTGTACAGAACAGATCTAGCAGACATGTCAGACCATCTCTCAGTAAGAGACGTCTATCCTACTTATAGGGGAAGAAATACATATATATCTGATAATACATGCAATATTAACTGAAAACTCTACACATGGACACTTGACCTTCAGAGCAAAATTACATTACTTTCCTTGTTCAGAGAATCAAGAAGTAGAGAAAACAATCATGTACTTTTTAGCAGCTCTTCAAATAAACTAATTTCTGTATTCTCTGAAAAAATCTTGCATCACAATCATATTAATACAATTATTTTTCAAATTTGACTGCCTGTTTGTGCAAGCATATATATGTCTTCATAAGTGCTTATCTTGCAGACGGGTGGTTGGACGCTAGGAGAAATGCTATTTTAAAGTTCGGCTACACGATTTTTAAAAATACTGGTTTTAATTCTTGCCCAACATGGCTGAATAACATCCATGTAAACAGATTGAGAAGCTAAGTGAGATTTATCTATCTAAGTCTGTTAATGATGTTTCTGTTAGGTGGACTGGAGGGGTCAACTGAAATGGTGGGTTTGTGCTCTCGTTACACAGCTGGCTCACTCTGTCTGATCCCTTACTGCAGATGTGTAGAGGATGCTCCTACTGAGTGGGAGGAAAATAGTCAGAAAGCAAGTATGATCCGACCAACTATCAGTATATTGAATAACCTGGGAAAGGATACAGGTTGCCTCAGTAGCTTGCCGTTCTGCAGTCCAAGAAACTGAAATAATTCTTTTACAACATTCTCAGTTGTGTTAGAGAGTTATTAGTTTTGGATTTTTGTGCATATTCCGTTTGTCCATGACCTGGATTGCCCTTCTCACTAACAGTCAACAACAGTTTGTGAACCACAGGGCCCAGCATTTGCGTACAGAGGAGCAGAGGGCATTATAATATGCGAATCTGGAATCAACAATAAATTATGTGGAATCCTGGCTCTCAGGCCATCCTGGAATGCATGAGAGTGTGGTCATAATTAGGTACAGAAAATTAGGTGAAACTGAAAGGAAGTTACTATTTCAGCGTTACAGCAGATTTCCAATATCCTTTAAAATCTGATGAAAGTATTTTTAATGTCATAATCTCTGTACCGTATTTACTACAAGATTTACTAGACACACCCGTTACCTCAGTGAAACACAAATCAATGGCATCTCCCGGTATCTTAAAGTCTTGCAGTACAACTTTACATTGTGTTTCAAGGAGGATATAGGAAAAGAAATAGAAAGCAGATCCCAACCTGTAAAACAAAACGAAACAGACCATTCCATACAGTTATTTCAAAGTTTTTCAGGGATTTGTACTGACCGATAACATTCACGTTTCAGTGTCTGGCAAGAGCCATGCTGGCCTCTCAGGCCAGTGGAAAAATTCAAAGAAACTTGGAGCTCCAAAATATTGCATTGTCTGTCTTAACTAGACATGCAGACACAAGTCTAACATCTGGGCTGAGCCAAAGCATTCAAGGAAACCGTATGTTCTTCTCATCACTGAGACTGTATTAAATTAAGAGGCAGAACCACTGTGTTGTCAGCAGAAACATATCTCTGTATGTAAGAGCTCTGTGCTTGCTAATAAAACTGACAGCATATTGCAGTGAACTTCATGTGAGAGCAGCGCATTTGTCCGCTGCAGTATCGCAGTGTCACTTCCTGGCTCACCAATCACCTGTGTGAAGATGTGGCTCAATTACAAGCCCTTATAAATAAATAACAAGTCCATCTGACAACTCACTCACTGATTGAGATAAAAAATACGTTGAGCTTTGTGAATTTTTAATCTGAAATACAAAGTATGACATGTTACAATGATAAATAATGATAAAGCATCTAAACTGCTTTCCGCACGATCTAATTTATATTTAAAATATCTTTAAAATATATCTGAATTGAATGAGTTATACTTTCAGTATATTAAAAGAAAATGGAATAAAGTTAGCAGATCCAACTGCAACGGAATTTTGTGGTTCCTGCCTTCTGGGTTCCTGAGGTGGAAGAACAGGTGGAAGAACAGCTTTCCTTTAGATGGATAGGAAGCCCCCAGCAAACATTTTGCACGAAGAACTGGTTTGCACAACCCTGTTACAAGACTTTCAGTCTCACTTTGGCCAGTGTTAGCCACAGGCTCCACCAGGAACCAGTGTGCAACCGGTTTCCATAACCCCCCATAGGAGCTTTGCTCTATATTTCCAACAGCAGGTCCTGGGGAACGAAAATGAGTCCTTTTAAAATGATGCTCTGGGAATTAAAGGGTTACATGGCTCCAGCTGATTCCAGCTAAGCACACAGTATTTTTTTGACTCTGTGATTGTTACACATGTACTATATATACTTAACTGTGCTCCTTGGAATTTGATAGTTTCTCTGTATGGGAAGAATTAATTCACTTTGGCTCTAAGCTATCAAGGACTGAATATCACAAGAGAAAATACTTGAAATCTCCTAATCCCTAAGAGGAGTTATAGTAGAAAGTATTGGATCAACTTCATTTCTAAAGGGTCAATACCACTTACAACAAGGACAAGTGGTACAGTCTAATGAATGTTTGAAACCCCTTATGTAATTAATGGTTTCAAGTGCTGCCTTCTCTGTTTTTTCTTGTTAGTTTTTATTAACTTTGCTTAAAATTCTTTCCCTGTTTTGCATTTAAATGATACTTTTAATCAACATTTTCCTAACTATAATTTCTATTTGAATGAATCTTTCTTCACAGCAACACCCCATCTGTATTTTATAAACAGAAATCTGACCAGCCATTATAAATGGAAAGTGCATTGAAGAACCCTTCCAAATCTAGGCTAAAAAAAAATTGGAAATAAATAGAAAATAAGGCTGGAAGGGACCTTGAGAGGTCACCTCATCCATTCCCTCTGCCCCAAGGCAGAATCAGCTATACCTAAACCATTCCTGACAGATGTTTGTCTAACCTGTTTTTTAAAACCTTCTGTGACAGAGATCCCATATCCTCCCCAAGCAATCTATCCTAATGCATAACCTTCCTTTTAGTTGGAAAAGATTTTTTTTTTTGTTCTCTGGCTTTGTTTTTTTCCATATTATCTAATTTAAATCTTCATTGCTATAACTTAAGCTCATTATTTTCTGTCCTGTCCACCGTGGATATGGGGAAGAGATTATTCCCTTGCTCTTTGCAGCAGAGTTTTGCATACTTGAAAAGTGTTAAACAAGAGGAGGAGTTAGGAATACTAAAAATAGCCTCCAGCACAGTAAGTGACCAGTAGGGGAAAAATGGATATAAATGTGGAATGCGTTGGAAGGGAGCCCAAACAGGCAAGCGAGCCATAATGATCTGATAATTTGGCTAGACAGAAGGGAACTTCAATAAAAATCGCACATATGTGGCTCATATTGGATACCCACAAAAGATATGCATGATTTCTGGCATACCGTATCACAGGCTATTTAGTTTAGCAGTAATTAGTTGTAAACAGTGGTGCAAAACTTCTAAGGATGAGATTTGTTCTGGTGTTTCTTTTGGATGTTGTTTCAGTGTTTAGAAGAATGGAAAGAAAAATGCTCCTCAATTTCTAAGAATTATAGAAACTAAAACCAAGTAAAGCTAAAAATGTATGAGCTTGAGGTGAAAGGTGAAAATTAAAGTGGCTCTAAATTCTAAAGAAAGGTAGGTCAGTGAGTAGAAATTCAGTCAAATAATACCTTCAGAGAAACAGTATTAAAAACAAGATACAGTTCTGCAAAGGTTGATTTGATTGCATCCTAAGGACAAGAATAAATAAAAAAAATCTTCAGGAAAATACCCACAAACCAATAGCTTCTCCCATAACAGAAGAGCAAATGGATGGTAAAAAAACAGAAGCACAATATATACAAAAGAATTTCAGAGACTTTTCAAAGTTTAACCCCCAGCATCAGATTCAAGATGACATTTACCACATTGCAAATAGCTAGAAGCTGGGCTTGACTGATCTTCAAGAAACTCAAATTTTGGGCAGAACCACAGCATGTAAAGCTTGAGAGATACTTTCAGAAAATGGGAAAGTAAAGATGGTAACTATCTGTATGAAAAACAACTTATGTTGTTTTGTGCTAATGCAGATAAATTAGCAGGGAACTGTGCAAATGAAAATCATTACTTCTCTAAAGCTGATTCAGTTAAATATCTTGATAATATTTCAGAGACATCAGCTTTTCATACTGAAACTTCTATGACAAGGTTGTTTTATCATCTTATAAAAGTCAACTCTCACATTAATTTTGCATATTACAGTAATAATTCTGATTGGGGGAAAGCAAACAAACCCCATGAATTCTTTGTAACAACACTTTCTTAATTACTTTCTTTACTGATAATTTTTCTACTTTTTATTGTTGGCAATTGAAAACATGTTCTGTCTTCTTGCAAGGTGAATAAAAATTAAATATTCATTTAAATAATCTCCATGCTTATGTTCAATAATCCAAATCTAAAATATTATTAATGTGATAAATTATTAAACATAAATTACAAGGCTAGAGCTTTCAACTTGTAGAAGTCTCCAGGGTAAGTCATGGCACTGTCGTCTGTTAATTCATTTTTACAAACAGAATCTAAAGCTGTTGTAACTAAATGTATACGTATGCAAAGTATCTATAGGAGAGAAGAAGACCTTGAGCAGTCACCCATTTTACATTTTTTTTTCTCTTCTTGGACCTAAATTTCATTCAATAATGATAAATTCCTATCAGCAACCTTCCCTTGCCATAACAGAGTGGTGTTTGATGTTTTTAATCTTCAGTGTATTCTCTTTATTCTCCACTAGTTCCATATGAGAGGATTTAGAAGAAGAAATTGGATGGATCCAGCCTGCAGTATCCTGTGGTTCCTGTGTTCAGGATCCAGCTGAGTCTTCTGGAATGGAAAAGAGGGCCTCGCTGCCTCCCCGTGCGTCTCTACAGAAGGCTATGCAGAGACCTTGATTATTCTGCCTTCCTGTAGATACGATGAATTTTCATTGAAAATGTGTCACTTCTCTGGTGCACATGGGGAAGTGCGTGCTTCAGTGTGTCATATTAGCATCTTCCCTGTAATAGAGCTGGCCAGATATTGGGAAAATATACGTATGATAATATATTTTAATTTGCAGTAAAAAGAGCTCTCGGACAGAGTCCTGGGTACTTTTAAGTCAACTGATTTAACCAATCATAAAGGCTAAAGACCAAATACGGAATCAGTCACTATGAGAAGCAAATATAACAAATAAAATATTAATTTGGCTAATTCTGGTGTGTATTTTCCTCTCCAATCTGTATGGTAATAGGATTTACGAATACATATCAAGGCAAGAATAAACAGCAAAAGTATTGATTTATCCGATGCCATTGAGTACAAAAGCACTACAGAGTATAGTGAGTATAAAATACAGACAGAGATAAAAGAGCTATTACAATAAGCAAACTGATAGCAAAGGACAAACAGGAAAAACACTGCTTTTCCGTCATGCCTTAATGGGATGATTACATTCACTAGCTTTTCTAAATACTGATTTTCACTTACTGTAAGCCTTGGGGATATTTATCAAAAAGTGTTTCCAGTAATTAGAACTTTGTGAAGAATTAAAAGATTGACAGTACTGAGCAGCAATGAAAACAAAATTCTAAGGTTCATTCATGAGTGTTCACAAGCTGAAATATGAACTCTAGCAAGCAGTTAGCTCCTTGGCAATGTCTCAACACATGCTACTTCAATAATTCATTGCATTTGAAAATGTAAATGTATTTCTCTTAAGTAAGTGATCAAAAAGATTCCTGCTTAATTTATGATTTGAATATATTTTTCCATCCAAATATCCTAGTTTCAAGATGTTTTCCTGGTAAAATTTATGTATCCATATACACAAATGCAGAGAGAACAAAAAGAAATGTGAGAGGATTTTGACTTTTTGCATGTTTTACACTATAAGGTGAATTCTACTGCCTGTACATAGCATGACAATTCATTTCATTGTACACAGTCATAACTTATTAGTGAACAGCAGAATAAAGCTAACAGTCCTCACCTGTTGCTGTATGACATGGGCTCTTTGAAAAGTGGGCTTGGCCACTTTTTTTTTTTAATAACTTCTCACTGTTGAATTTTTGGGATGGGAGCTATTGATTTTCTTCTGACAGGAAGGTAAGCCCCTGCAAACAGCATGCATAAAGGGATATTCTGAATGCTAGATAAAACATTCTTCTGGTAGAGAACATTTCTTTACCTTTTGATAATCTGGTGATTTGGCGTTTTCTAATTCCAGCTGTGGTTTCACCTGCAATTGATAGAAAGGACTGAACTAAACATGAAAACAAAGGCACTTGGTATTAAAATAACAAAGTGGGGGAAAATACCACAAAACCAAACCCACTGTATTTTAAAAATTCAGATACTTTACCAACACTAAGAAATAAAACAATTGTATATGGTGATTTGTGACTATACACGTGAAATTGAAATAACTTCTCATCATCTGCTCACAGTCCCTTCTTTTCCTATATCATCTGTGTGAAGGGGATTGGGGAAGGGAAAAAAATGTTGTTAAAACAGTCTGTCTGGTTACCTGAGTCAAGCTATTACAAATTTTATTGTGTGAGTTTTAGGATCAATGACTGTCTTCCATCTCCTTTCCCATTGATTCCCTTCTCTGATTTTCCTTGACCTGAATTGTTTTGTTTGCTTTTCTGAGAGCGTCGGAAGGTCACGCTCCAAGGTGTTTCATTCTGCAGAGCCCAGCGCAGAGCAACACATGCCACTCACGGCCCACAGCAACATGCAAACAAGTTCTGACAAGAATGAACTTACTAACAACAGAATATGGAAAAACTAGCATGTTGCAGCATTTCCTAGGCATAGTAAGCTATCTGCTATATACATCCTTCTTAGGGTTTGTGTGCAATAATAATATAATAAAAATTGAACTTTTCTGGGCATCCTGTTCTCGGCGTCATTCTCAAAGTGTAGCTAACTCGGGAAACTCGGAGCAGAGAAGTGCTTGAAGTAGAAATGGGGTGAGGTAAGCAGTTGAAAGGGGAGAGGGCCACTCTGTGTTCAGCTTTGCCCTTGCACAGCACAGGGGTCTTTGGGAGAAGCGCTCCTGGTTAGAGAGGGTGTTAAATAGTCAGTCCTGCACAGGCTAGTATTTGGTCCTTTTTAGCCCTTCCTGGCAAGTCCTCAGGGCTCTTGTTTGGACCCGGGTCCAATGAGTTATTGGCTGTTCTGAATTTTAGGTGAGAGCCTGGTCAGACTGGCAGCTGGCCTCTGTCACCTTTACTGTCCCATCTCCGGGCTGAGGGGGGGGGTGTCTGGGATGTCTTCAGGCAGAACAGAAACCACTGACGCCTTAAGGGCAGCTAGGGATGGGTAGAAATGAGTCTGGAAGGTGGGATGGGCAGCAGACCCCCAGCAGGGATCATGAGCAAGGGCCAGGCTGGGAATGTGACCTTGCTTTGAGGCTGGTAGAGATTTGCAAGACATTTGTGTGTCTCTGTGCATCAGATGCTTTCTGATCCTCCTTATTTTTCTTGCATGTGAGGTGTTCAGGACACGATGTCCAAGATGTTCAAGAGCGGGGTCCCAAGCTGCGAGGAGGCTTTGTGAAGGCTGCGGAGCTGCCCACATGCAGCTTCAGGCTGCAGCTCCCAGGTGCTAGCAAACTGGGGTGCACAGCTAGGGATAAGATCAGAGAAATCTCTAAAGATCAGCTTTTAGCTGCCTCCAAGCCTGCACATTGATAAAGTGGCCTTATTATTTGGTAGCATATCTCTTTTAAAGGGCAAACAAGTTGTCTTTAACCTTTGCTGTACTATTTCATATGGCACCTCCACCTTTGCAGGTGAGTAGAGAAAAAATGCACTGCATGCTGCCAAATCAATGACTAGGAAAGAAAAAAGGGGCGAGCAGTTGGTGATGGCAGCTACCAGAAGCAACAAGCTGCTAAGGCTGTCTATGTCTCATTCACAAGCTTATTCTAGATCAGGATTTCAGCAGCTTTGCTGAGCAGTTTGTGCTTCGTGACAGCTAGATGACATGGATTGTAGATTTCCTGCTCTTCACAAGATTAATGGGCTTTAAACTTGAGGCAAAAAATGTTCTAACAGGGTGTTTATACAAAAAGTACACTGTAACTTTTATTTTGAGCAGTATTAATCCTACAGGCTGTTATGTGTTCACTCCTTCATCCCCGTAATGAAGATAACCTGCTTCTCTTGTGGCACTTGGATTAGGTGTTTATAAAAGATAAAGAATGTCTCTTTAGGACCCTCTGGAAAGTTCAGCAACATTAACAATAGTCTCTCTCTTTATTTCAGTGCTCTTAGAAGCTTATGGTTTGGGGTCAGCTGAGGCAAACTGGCAAACCCTAACTAGATCTGCATTGGCATCATTTCTACCTTGGAAACACTGGTTAAAACAAAAGGCTCCAACAAAGAAACTCCTATATTTACTTAATTTGCTTTCACGTCTTACTGCGATTGAAAATGACTGACAAACTGGAGGTACAAGCTGTCCTGACTTAAACATTCCTGTTTAATACAATGCTGCTATAAATGTACTTGTTATGAATCTGTTCTCATAAATTGCACTTACTAATTTATGTGCTGTTGTGTTTTGGAGCTTGGAAGCCATGACTGCTTCAGTACTATCATGTGATGGACAGGAAATAAAAGCTTTGCTTTATGCTGATGGATTCTGAGACTTGGAGCCTGACAGATTTAAATCAATTTGTGATAAAGACATTGTATACCAACACATGATCAGGAGTACGCATAAATATAGAAGAGAAACAATTAAGGACCAGCTGGGGATACAGACACAAAGAATTCTATAGTAGGCTTTTAAGCCATCAAAACTGCAGGATTAGTGGGTTAGGGATGAATATGAATCCTTGTGGGTTATATACGAGCTCTTGGGAACCATTTCTATTCCAAATAGTTTACACCCTTCCTAAAAATATATAAACTAATACTCTAAACGTCACACATGTGTGTACTGATGAGGGCACAAGGGAGCCTTCCTTCTTCAGGTAAAAGCTAGAGACAACCTGGGAAGGCTCTGAGCTGGCACTTTCGCACTGAACTTCAAAACAAAACAGAAATGGGATTCAGAAAGGGACCAGCATCAAGCCCGGTCCCTGTGCTAAGCCGCAAACCAGCTAAGCAAGCAGTAAGAGGGGACAACTGCATCCAAGACAACATGAGTTCCTTGTGCCTTTCAGTGACATTCTTTGCTGTGAGGTTTCAGAAAGTTTGTCAACTTTATTATAGAAAATAAGTTTATAATATTAAAAAGAGTAAAAAAATATATATTGAATACTACCGGAACTTGGAAGCTCCTGTGTTGGGATCCTATATATTGTCTGCCCTGCAGCACCAGGGCCACATGCAATAAAAATCTGTGCAACAGATACTCAGGTTTGTTGGGAAATGTATCCTGTGGTGCCTTCAGATAACGTTCCAGTCTGCAGCGGATTTTTCTCACCTGTATCATCTGTGCTTGCTCCTTCAGAGGACCATAAAAGTGGTTCAGGACAATCTAATTCTACTCACAGAAATACTCAGCCTGCTCTGGGGAGGCCAGCATTTCCTCCGGGTGCAGTGGTAGGAAGACATGAGTTTCTAGGGCCTCAGATGTGGCTGGACTTTTGGGGATCTTGGTTGCAAGACAAAAAAAACTAGGCCTGGATTGTGGGCTGCAGTGCAATCTTTGCTTTTTAGAGTAATTTCCTATTCCACAGGGGTTATTTGTGCACTCTTGTGGCATACCTGAAGCATACCTGAATATCCAAGGTGAATATACTCTCCTAGAGACAAGGAAAGAGAGAAATAATTTTGTTTTGTGATTTCTGGAGCTGAAGCTGATTCCTGCAGGGAGCCCACGGACATGGAAGCTGACACCAGTGTTGGGGTATAAACATGTCCTCTGCATGTCTGCTGTGCAAGAGGGAGGGAGGAATCAGGTCATCCTACTCATAATGAGCTAATCCTTGGATCATGGAAAAAGAGGTGTGGAGAGCCCAGTCAAATGATGTGACTACCTGTCCTGGGAGTGTAACCCTGCAACCTGGGGAATAGGTGACAGTGTGTAAAAAGAAATAAAATACACCGTAAAGAAAAATCTGAAGTCTACCCTGAGGTCTTTCTGCAATCCTCCATAGACTAAAGAGTCTGGACTGCAAGGGCAGTTGCTGCAGAAGGCTCAAGGGAGCACCGTGTCACCTGTGACAGTCCACCAGTGTAAGTGGCCGAGGTCTGGGAAAGCACTAGGAAATAGTCTGCTGGCTGCTGACCCTGTGACACTGCTTCTGTCCACAGTAATTGCCCCGGCCATAACCTGAGGTTCACGCTCTGTGAGGAGCTGTGGGGAACTGCAAGGGCTTTTTAGTAAAGGAAAGTTATGACAGAAAAGCAAAAAGTCTATGCCGAAGTCGGGAGCGGGGAAGAGACTTGAGCGCACTGGCTTTTATTGGCTTGGCTGGCATTTGCCCATCCTCTCACGAGGACTGAGATATCTGGAGCACCTCCTTTTGTGCAAATGGAGAAATTGCTCTTTGTCCCTGGTCAGAGGAGACCCAGCTATAGGCAGGGTCCCCGTGGAAGTGGCATCCAGCCTGAATCAAGGCTGCCATTTCCTAGTACCCTTGTAGCCCTCCTTTTTCCCGATTAACCCACTCCAGGCTTCTCACTTTAATTTTGGGCTGTGAAACCTAGCCATCCTTTTGTCACATGCCTAGTCATTACTGGCGGTGAAGGTTTATTACTGGGTGTAGACTGTTTCATATTCCAAGATTTCTAGCTGTTTTTCAACATAGAATCAGAAAATCTTCTTTTAACAACTTACACAGACTTGGCTGCTGTATAACCAGCAACTAAATTAGGCCCAATTAATCTGGGCCAGAATCTGATCGCCGATATTCCTCTGCAAACCTGGAGCAGGTTTGTGGATTACACAGAATTATTCTGTGTTTAAATGAAACACAGAATCTGGCCCTTTATGCTCCACCAAACAGATGCAATTACACTACATCTTTTCTGCCTACTTACATATATTTACATTTAAGGATATCAGCGGAAAATACCATCAACGGATACATTCTGGCTGATTCCTAAAAGCATGCAGTAATATAAAATATTTATTTTAGAGAGTGAGATACTTAATTGTACTCAGACACCTCTGGAATCCACTCTCATTCATTTCTGTATGAAAAGCAAACAGACAAAAGTCTAGCTGACAGCTTGCCAACACACTAATTAACTTTCAGCTGCAGCATTCTCAGTCAGACTTCGCTCACAACCTATACACCCTGCCAGGAAGCACAGCAACGAAATGCAACTTTAAAATATGGAACTAGACAGAATATAGAGAGTGGCTTCACAGGAAATGAAAATATTCTGCATGTGAACGTAGGTTATACCTTTTTATTATTTATTTAGGGAAGACTTGTGTGTAATTTGCTCATGGCTCAGTAACTCAAATTTTATTATTACTCCTCTTTAATTCAGGAAATTCAAAGATCCATTCATTATCCACATACATAAGTCTCCTATTTATTGTTTTGCTGCTGCATATCTTTCCAAATGTGTACTTTGTGCAGTGGGATACAGTACAGGTGGAAACCATCAGTTTCCAGTTTTTAGAGACAAAACCTCATGGTTGAGAAACTCTTACAGACCCCTCCACTTTCTAGTGCTTGCTCAAGTGACAGCGATGTTATTTTGCTCTATCTTTTATGTTTTGCAGGCTATTCAAACTTTCCTCTAGTGTAAGACACAAAAAGTGTGTTTATGGGAAAAAGAAGATTCTAAATGTAAATTACAAATTTAATTCGTATTTGTCCTCCTTTGTCTTTAACCAAAATTAGCCCCCTCCCACCCCCACATCTGCTCTGCTTCTGGTCTCTTCCCCCCTCCCATCTGCTCCTGCTCTCTCTTCCCTCCTCCCCCATCTGCTTGAACATCACTAACCCTCCAGGGATCCCTTTTCCTCTCTTTGACTCCCTGCCTATCTCCCAGCTGGGCTTTCCTCTGCTATCTGAAAACAAAATGATAAAAACAAATGTTTATGATGGAGAAAGCAACACACATGCTATTATTAGTGAACTTCTGCAAATTCCTTTTCTTGTGCTCTGTAGAGAAAATAGAAAACACCTCCGTGACCTCTCAAGCATGATAATATCATACCACTTCTGAGCCTTCTCAGAGGGCTCGGGCTCTTTAAATGGATTCAGTTAGGCATTGATTAGACAAGTGCCCCAAACGTTTCACTCAGAGTGGGAAGCTTTATTCTTTTGTCTCATTACCATGTCCATCGTTAGCAGTGGCAAATATCAAAAGCAGCTCCTCTGTACTGAGCCAGACACTGTTTTCTGTATCACTTCTGGGAACTGACAACACGGCTGAACCGGCTTTGATGGCTGCAGGTTCAGGCGATGATGAAACTTCAATTGACATCAAGTTGCAAAGATCTTTGAAAACATTGTGTTTTCCACGCTGTCCATTTTACGTGGGTCCATTGACTTACCCTTCAGTTACACTGGCATGAAAGCAGCACAACAGAGCAGAGGGTAGTTCCTTGAATACCAGAGGACTAATTTTCAGTTATGTCATTGTTATAAAGTCTTTCCCTATACACAGCGTAATCACTGTGGGGGAATCACCTCAATTGTTTGGCACTCACTAAGGCAAACGTGGCAAAACATCGCGGTATTTTGCAAGTATTCTTCCATGGAGCACATTTCAGTAACAAAATTTCGAGAAACACTTTTTGGTTTTATACAGCTTAAAGCAATATTTTATTTTGACCAGTCTTTCCATGGATGCATGAATATACTGTAAGCCTTAGGAACCCTTGTTGAGGAGTTACAGTACTGTATTACAGAAATTAGCCTAGAACTGCTTTGCCTGGAGACCTGTCAGTTTTATTTAACAGAGAAAAAAAAAAAAATTTAGGGGTGTCCAGCTCCACAGCTACTGCCTTACCTCCCAACCCAAAGTTAGGTCAGTCAAAATATTTTTCAAAAGCATGCAGAATTGAACAAATTGGCACTGAACATACATGAAGCAAAAATTAAAGGACTGAGAACATTTGCTATAATACTGTGGGACATTTTAGGGCAACTTTGTAGTTTGAATATTAAAAATGTTTTTAAATCTCATTACATTACCTTTCTGTGTCACCTCGTTGGTAGTCTAATGGTTTGGATGGTAGATGAATTATGTGTGATAAAGTTTGTGGTCATCAAATACATTTCTGACTAGTTTGGTTTTAAAAGCTGAACATGAAAGAAGAAGAAATGTGTGTTTGTTGCATACAGTTTCCTACGTTTCACTATCACTCTGTATCCAAGGAAAGGACAGGATGTATCTTGGTAGATAAACCAAGTAAGAACCACTTTTCTGGGAAAAGATAGCTCTACTAGGCCCATGATGACTTTGGTGAAAGCAACTGTGCATCTTCCGAAAACTGATGCTAAATATATAGTGGGAGGAAAATATTTGTTTAGTAAAAATACATATTGATTTTTATTTTTATAAAATTGAAATAATTTTCCCTGATGTTCTGGTTTCAGCTGGGATAGAGTTAATTTTCTTCTTAGTAGCTGGTATAGTGCTGTGTTTTGGCTTTTAGTGTGAGAATACTGTTGATAACACACTGATGTTTTAGTTGTTGCTAAGTCATGCTTACACTGGTCAAGGACTTTTCAGCTCCCCATGCTCTGCCGGGCGCCCAAGAAGCTGGGAGGGGGCAGAGCCAGGACAGCTGACCCAAACTGGCCACAGGGCTGTTCCATCCCACATGGTGTCATGCCCAGTATATAAACTGGGGGAGTTGGCTGGGGGGCAGCAACCGCTGCTTGGGGACTGGCTGGGTGTTGGTCAGCAGGTGGTGAGTGGTTGAATCACTTGTTTTTTTTCCTGGGTTTTGTTCCTCTCTCGCTCTCTTATTGTTTTCCTTCTCATTACAATTTATTATTATTATTAGTTGTTGTTGTTGTTCCAATTATTAAACTGTTCTTGTCTCAACCCATGAGTTTTCTTACTTTTGCTCTTCTGATTCTCTCCCCCATCCCACCGGGGGGGAGGGTGAGCGGAGAGGCTGTGTGGTGCTTAGCTGCCGGCTGGGGCTAAACCACAACACCTGAATTAAAAAAAATAATAATCTTTCCTTAGATACCATTCCTTGAGTAATTATTCTTCAGCTTCTTGTTTCTCTAGCAAAGACAGGGAATATACAGTCCCTGCAGGATAACAAGGTTTATGTATTTTACTTGTATTAGAGAATAGGATTATAGAGAAGGCAGGACCAGCAATGTTTTCAACTTTTAACACAAATTCAACTACCTGTTTTGTCATGTGGATTTACAATCCCTTCATGAATAGCTGAAGGGACTTCTTATCCGTAAAGTGATTGGGAAAGAGGAAAAAAAAACCAAAACTATATTGCACATTAAATATTAAAATCACTCCTATAATATTCTGTGTCTTAAGAATCTTGCAACAATTTAAAATATTTAACAAATGTTTAAACTTATCTGAGAGGTAGTGTTTATTTTCCCCTTTTTATATGTGCCAGTAAAATGATATGCTGATCGAGTCCCACAGGAAGTGTTCCATAGCTCATTTCATCAGATTGGGCCTGAATGGGTATAAGTGATTGCCCAGAAAATCTGTGACAGAACAGGAAATGGGGCCCAGATTACACAATTATTAGTTCTATACTTTTAAATAAGACTAGTCTCCCAACAGAGGCCTCAAGCTGAAACTGCAACAAGATTTATTCTGAAGTTAAATAATACTGCTAAGGTGAAATATCATAAGGCGAATTTTCAGAATAGAATTCAATCTGACCTCCAAAGAGAAATTGAAAACCTAATTTTAGGAATTAATCTGCTTTTTTGGTTACATAATGAGTCCCATAGTGCTAAACCAGATAAAATATATGCAATTTTAAAAAAGGCATAGAAAAGAAAAAAGAGGAAAAAGAAAAGGATACTATATAAAGCCCTAGTGAGAACATCGTTCTGTATGGATTTTTTTTTTACTATTTAATTTTTATTATGGGTTTTGTTTGAGTAAACAAAAATACAGTATTTCCAAGGATAAAAAGGCTAAAGACAATAATCTAAATACAATCCAATGTGACTGTAAAGTTTTCTCTGCATGGCTTCTACTCCAGATGGTCGGTAGTTTTTATTTCTACATCATTTAGAACATCCCATTAGGATTCTAAAACCTTAGCGAGGACTATAGAAACCTTATCTTTCAGTTTTCTGTATTGAATAGAGCTCAGTATTTTGAACAGTCAAATGCTAGCATCCATTTTGTTATCACTAGGTAAAGGTAGCAGCATAGTAATTTGAAAATGTTCTCCACTTTCATGTGTTTAAGTATGTATATTGTGCTGCCTGATTTGCTGGTATTTTCTGTTCATACTTTTCTAGCAAATCTATTTCTATGTAATTTAATAAGTAGAATGGGGGGGTGGGGGTGGGGGGAGGAGGAGGGTTGCCTTTAACCATAAGCAAATTTGGGCCCTACCTCTAGAATTTCAGACAATGACTGTTAAATGTTGATTCATTGCTCAATGTCTTGTCACAGGATATCAGTTTGACACATATAGAAAAGATCCATCAATTTTAATAAAGCGTTGCCTCTCTGTAGAGTTAAACAACCCATAAAATTTTCTGTAGGAGAAAGATGTACTGATGCTCGATAATTACTATTTTAGAACAATACTTAAATGCTGTAAGACTCAGTTTTGTACCTCTTGGTGTAAGAAAGCCAAGATATTAAACCTGCATATGTTTGTCTGTGCAGCAGTTAAATGGGTGAGTAGAGGTCACTCACTTGCATAGCTTGATATAGCTTTAGTCTATTTACCAACAGCAATATAATCACTGAGGCAGAAAGCTGAGTATAGGCTCAAAATCCAGCTGGGAACATGGGCAAGTCTTTTTGCTCCACAATGTTAAAGGTAGCTTCATGGAAGCTGAAGCATTGCTTTTGACAACTGTCTAGATATATCTAAATGTAAGAAAACTTAAGATAAATTTAACCACATCGAAGAAGTGAGATGCCTTTCATCTATAGCAGATATTTCTGGATTTAGCAGTAAGACTTTCTTTTTTTTAAACTTGGTCTTACTGTAGATGCTACACAATCAAATAAGAAACCAATCATGACACACTACACAAGTAACTGTGCATCGCAACAAAACTGCTAGTCAAAACTTCATACCAGTGAAATTAATAAAAGGGTGTGTTTACTTTAAAGCCCTGGAATACTAGCCGCTTCATATATGAGAGGACTACTGTGTTCCCTGTTCCTCCTCACAACACTGGCGCAAAGGTATTTAAATATAGTTGCACTAGACGATCATTGTAGGTCCCTTCCAACTGGAATATTCTATTCTATTCTAAATATTCTATTCTAAATAGGTCAAAGGAAAACAGAAACGCACTTTTTGAAGAAAGCAAATGGACACCTGCATGATATGAGGTGTGGCAGGAGAGTACCAAATTAAAACCTTGCACCAGTGAATCTTAAGTGTTTCCTGTTTCTTCAAGGATGATGTTCTCAACTAAGGGCATCATTGTCTGAAGAGGAGACAACATATTTTGTTCTACAGCTCCTTACTTTTACATACTAGATAAGAGGTTCAATATCCCAGATATTTTTTTAATTCTGCTTTTAATGACAGGTGCTTCACTATTTTCTTGATTTATTGGAGAATCAGAAAAAAATTATACAGAGTTTATGCAATTAACTGTAGTTTAACTCTATGCCTTTGATTTTTTAAATCTGATACTCTTAGTGAACTTTTGATGTATACAGTTAAAAATAATATATATTGAGTATTTCTGAATAAGTAAAATTCAAGGAATCTGTTCATTGACACTCCAGAATTCTAAAGGAGGTTTGAGTAAATTATTCAGTGTGAATTATTTGTTCAGCTCTCTTCATTATACCTTTGGTTTGCTTGATTACTGCCAAACAGACTTCCCAGAATATGATATTTTCAAGGAACTGAATCAGGAGTACAAAGGTGACCTTAGCTTACACCATCAAATTGAGGAGGCCTTGAATTATGAATTCTTAATCCTCTGTCTCTTTTCAAAGATCATATACTATTTTTTTAATCAGAAAAAATGCTTCATACCAGTTCTTTTTTCTTTCTTAATATATCACATATACAAATCAATGCCAGCAGGCAGCAATCATAAGCAACCATAAAGTAACAAATCAATGAGCACAAGCAATAGCTGAGGAAAACATCTTTTAAAAAACAAACTTCAGTTTTAACTTTCAGTTAATAATTCATGAACAGTGACAGGGAATTAAAAACCTCCTCATTTTATGAAACAAAAATCCTTTTTAATTCTTAATTTTCTGAGTGTGAGGTAAACATTTGTCTTAAGATTTTCAAATAGTAAACATAATCAGGTTTTCATGTTTAGCCGAAAGTACATATTAGATGGCTCTGGAAAAAGAGGTAGAAGACTCAGTGTTTTGGAGGTTGTTATGGGATTTGACTGCGCAACACCACAATTCCTCATATTTTAATGGCTACTTTCTTTCTATGTAGAAAAATACCTTGTTGCTTCGAATTTAATTAATTCCTTGTGAATTATAAAAAAGAACTGGAAGTTTGGGGAGGGCATAAATGGCTTAAAAAGGAAAGCCTGCAGCAGCTAGTGCCAACCTCTTTTAAGAGGTTGCCTTTTAAACCTGAGATAGTCCAGCCCTGCTTGATGGGCTTCTTGAGGCTGACAGGGTTTGAGCTGAAGCCAAACATAAAAAAAAAGTCAGCTGTTTTGTCTCTGTCCTAAAAGATCCTTCCTGTGTGTATATAATACAACAGGAGAAGATGACGTTCAGAAGGTGACTCTAAATAGGGATTAAAATAATACTGTTTTTTTAATGCCTTTCTTTTTGAAGATAGGTGCAGTTACATCAATTCCTCAGAGTCAGCCAGCAGAAATGGAGCTGCTAGGATTTAGTAAGCCACTGAAATGCTGTCTTTTGTAGGTTGTCTACAGTATTTTATGAAACGGAGAGAAAGACATCAATCCTGAATTCTACTTGCCCTTCCAAACACCTACAGTTTGAGGAAGACTTAGATAAAACAACCAGGTGAAGAAAGAACAATGGGGAAAATATTACATTTTGTTCAAGGTTCCAAGTCTTTATGCCCATTACTTTTTATATTTTTAAAGGAATATAATAGGATGCTGTTGTTTGAGTTAGTAGCTTGATTTCTACTTATAGCTGGTATAAGTAGAACACCAGCTGGTATTTATTATTTTTAAAAACAGTAATAATAGACTTATTTGGTTAGCAGTTGAGTAAATACGCGTATTAACTGTAGTCCCTGTTGTTTAGAGTTTGCTTTTGGTCACTGTTGATCCTGTAAGTGGCGATACAGATGTATCGAACAGGACACTGCACCAGTTTGAAGGCACCAGAGGAGAAGGTGGTCTCCTGAGCTGAGGCAGGGGCAGGATGAGACCTGCATTTCCTAGGTAATACAACCACCACCTAAAAAAGATAAGTTGAAGGATAAGTAGAACAAGTGTATTTGCTTAACTGCTTTGGCAGGTGCTGGTGATCAGCGTTAACTTAATCATGGCTGTTTCTTGAGGGCTGCTGAAGTTGGTCTGCTCCTCCTGGAGTCTGAAACTGGCAAAGATTGACTCAGCCGCTGCGTGTGGGCTGGCTGCGCTCCTGCCTTCTGCTCTGGGCAATGCAGTCTGCAGTACTACCCCTACCACTAATCCAGGGAAATAGTTTGTCACTTTGGCCTCTTAGTAATCAGGAAAAGATGTGTATGCATTTTGTGCCTCAGGTATGTACAGCACAAGAATGTGTGTTCATATTGTTTGCTGAGACTGCTTGAGTTATTTAAAGAAATATATATTCATCATCTGCCTCTAGTTTGGGGGTTTTTTTTCCCCGATAAAGATTTTGTAGAAGCGTTAACAAAGCTGCTGTCAGCTACTGACTGATTCTGTGTTTCACAGTCTGTTTCCAACTTGGCATAAATCCTAAAATTAATAAAATGATGTGGTTCTCCTCTTGGTAATTAAAGCAAGATGATTATTCTACAATAATAATCCTCTTAAATAGTGAGGTGTATAAACAATGGAAAGATAATTCTTTGCTCAGCAATGTAATATATTGGTAAATAGAAAAAAAATAAATTATTTTTGAATTGATAAACAAGTAATCCTGTTTGTTTCAGTCAGAATAATGAATCTCCATTTGGCTAACAAATGAGCATTTGGTTTGTGACCCTGAAGATATAAGGTAGAAATTGGATAGTCCATGCATTCAGAAATAACTATTTTATCAACTTGATGATTCTGAGCCTAAAGCATACATCATAACTAAGGATAACAATCTGTTTCATCCTCCTGACTTCATATATTGTGATAAATACTAAACAAATAAAGGTGTAAAGGATATTTTATCTGTAAAAATTCTTTTTTTTATCCTAAAATTTACAGCTAAGTTATCTGTGCTATAAATATTACACACATCATGGACATTTTTTTGCAAATGTATGTTTAATGCTTGTTTTTATCTTAAAAGAGTAGAGCACGTTCCTTAACACAAGCAAAATTACTTCTAGCACAGAGGCAATGGGCCTTAGGCATGAATACTTCCCAGAGGTAAACAGCTATCTGCTGAGAGAGGAGAGGATGGGAGAAGGGGCTGGAGCAGCCACTGTGGTGCACGATGCAATGGGGCATTTTGCTACCCATTGCTAGCTGAGGGGGACCGTGATAGAGAGGGGACTAAAGGGCTTAGCAGTCCCATTCACACAGCTGTTTCACAATGGAGCTCGGTAATAGCAAAGATGTGGCATACCGAGGCCAATCGTTGCAGGGGCATGGAGGAAATTCAAAGCGAAATCTAAAGTGCAATGCAAATCAACTGCATGGTCCATGTGCAGAACGTCCAACCCTTCCTAAGTAGCTGTATGAGCAGAAAGCCAAACGTATGCTATAAACCTATTTGTCATGGGCACAACCCAGCACAGAGATCACAGGACCTGTATTCCTTAGCTGTGGTTGATGTCCAGATTTTGATATTTAAATGTTTATGATAATAATCTATTTTATTATCCATTATGTCTATAATACTCTGACAAAGCATATAGAAATATAAGAGGATGTGGTGATACATCACATAAATAAGCTTCTCATCATGTCTCACGTTGATATAAATCAGAGCAGAATTTTCCCCCCAAATCTTTGCTTCTTGTGTAAATAGGATCACACAAAGTAAAAAGAAAAATAAAACTGATGGGTAATGGCCAAGTGTGTGTTAGCCATGATAGTGGTGTTGTAGTTGCCAATAGCACTGAGAAACAGCTGAAAAATTGATTCACACTGAAACTAATGTAGCAGTGAGGTCTACTATGAAACTAAAGAGAATAAACTTAGCTGTAGCCTAGCATTGGCTGTTTAGGCATCAACATTTTTCCCCTTCAAAGTAAATAAGTATAAATCGCTGCTATATTCTTGCAACCCTTTTCTGAAAAGCGAAAAACAGTACAGAGGGAGGGAGCCAAAACAAACTGTCACCTGGAAATCCCAAGTTACATATTTATCACTTTTGTGTAAAATTCTTTCTCCTTTGTTGCTATACCACAGATTACTGTTTTTGGATCAAATGGATATGTTTGTCCTATCCATTCTTGGATGAAATCACAGTTGGGTTTTATTCATACCACTCTGAATAATGTAAGCTTAAAACTCTAACATATTCTGAAGAAGCACGCTCAGGTTTACCCAAAGCAAGAGGAGTTCTGCTCTGGGAAAGCTCCTAAGCTGGGCTCCTGTATGCTGAAAAGCATTATTATACCTCCTTGTTGTCTGTTTCCCACTTTTGGAATAAAGGTTTCTCTGATAATTTGTCTGTGTTTTGAATGTAGAAATGGACATACTGTCTCTCAACAGGACTTATTTAATCCAATTTCTGATGCTATTATCACTGACAGCTTTTAGGGGAGCAGCTGTAGTTTTGATTTATGTCCTCAAAGAATTTGTTCTGTCAAGGAACGTTTCCAAATATGTCGGGACACATAAACCCTTCTCAAAAGGGATCTCTTATGAAGTACAAAATGATAGGATCAAGGGATTGCAAGTGTTTGACACATTTCTGATTTAAAACAATGTATAACACTTTGGGTTCTTAAATACATTTTTGTCTATTCCAATCAGTCTTAAATCAAAAGCCCTTGAAGACAATGCTAAGAGTGGTAAGTAGAGGCAACTTCTCAGGTGAACCTCTCAGGGAACAATTAGATTGATCAATTTTACGTAAGTAATTTGGTTCTATATCTAGATCCTGGCAAAGCGTATACAGGGCTTAAATGTTTCCATTAAAGTTTTTGCTATATGGATTAAAGACTTAGCAACTACTGCTTATATCTTTAACTATGTAAATTTAACAATGATATTCAATATTCTAGTGCATCAATGGCATCTCTTAAATCATAAAAATAGCATTGTCTTAATAGGCTGTATCACTTGCAACTCCCTCTGACTGCTTTTCACACATCTTGAAACATACTAATCACAAACTTTGTAAGGTAGTATGACTTATGGGTCAATGATGGGAGGCCTTGAAAATAAATTATTTTCCTTGTAAAAGTCCTTCTAACAAGGTGTAACTATTATGGTGCAATAAATCAAAACTGAATTTGTGTGAAGACCTACTCTAGAGATTTTTATTGTATAGAGGTTACTAGTGATGGTGCTTACAAAATTATTATTTTAAGGTCTTTGGGAATAGCAACCTCCAAATGGGTTACCTTATTCCAGTTTTCTCTTCCCTGATCAAAAAATACATAAACAATACTAAGTGGCTTTGTTCAATTTATCCAGAATTGAATGGGAACAATTTACGAAATTATTTCATTACTTTTCAAGTAAAGGATTGTTTAGAGACCTATTGGTCACACATCTGACCTCACTTATATTAGCTTACAATTGCAATCGATTGAGTTACTCTGGATTTATGGCAGTATAACAGGGAGTATATTTAGTAGAAATAGGCATAGTTGCATAGGTTCTGGAAACAAAAGCTTAGCCTTTAGCTGTCTGTTCCTGCAGCCTTGAAGAAAACATCTTCACTGTCTCAAGGCTTATTTTTTCTGTTTTGTTTTTCTTTCCTTTTCCTTCAAAATAAGGAAATAAACATCTCAAATGGGTGAGTATTAAAACCTTATTTAATAAAACAATAAGGCTAGTGAAAGTAAACTGCATGAATACTTTCCGTAACTTTTTGACCCTGTACCGTTTTTGGACACACTCATGTTCTCATCCTGTTCTGTATCTGTGTGTAAAATCCAAGACAGCAGTTTGCAGAGCTGGATGTGATGGAGTCTTGGATGTACTTCCCCATTGAACCCAGTCTTAACAGAGAGAGGCACTTACTTTTAATCAAGAGAAAACTTACTCTAACCTTTCCCAAAGCACAATGCATTTTTTTTCTTTGCTCAAGTCTTGGTATCTGTAACAAGGCTAAAAATTGGTGAGACAGTCTGTCTTCCAGATAATCAAGACTTCGGTTATCTGAGGAAATTTGCAATGCAGTTAATAGACATGGGAGAACAAGGCGTTTCAGTATTTAGGATGTGGTATTGTATTTGGTAAACTATCATAGAACCCATAAGTAAAGGCAGCATTTCAAAGAGTAATTATGACTGTTTTAATTAAAATAATCTTTCCCTCTTAAGAATTTTCTCCTGGGTCAGTATGAAACAAATATCCTGTGTGCCCAAGATACATGTTGTGACTTGCTGGAGCTTGTTTATTTCTGACTGTTTTGATGGATATCATTTGCTGGGTAGCAGGGTTTCATGTCCTCTTTCGTTTTGAATACTTCTTTGTAAAAATCTGGTATATTGTCCATAGATTTAGCTGCATTATCAGATCACAGGCTAGAATGACAACAAAATACACACGCTCAAAATAAAAAGAGATTTTTTTTTTTTCCTGGAAGAAATTATTTTTTTCTGGATGAATGCTTCAGCAGGCTTCCCAGTGATGTTTCCCCAGGCTGCTACTGCCTGCTAGCACTACTGAACCTGTCAAGAGCTATTGGGAAGTATCATAGATTTCTTTGTCTTCACCTTGTTCAGATCACCAACAGGAGAAGACCCCTCTTCTAGGCTCAGACAATTGTTTGATATCAAATGTGTCTTAATTTCGATACTAGAAATATTAAATGATTGTGAATTGCCTTCAAAACTTGGCAGCTAATAAAGAGATGCATGCTAACTAGTATGGCATGTTTGTACCACATATTCCTGTTCTCTTGGAGATGGAAAGTCTGATCTGAGACATCACTGTAGAACTCTCAGAGAATCCTTTCATGTAGCAACCATGTTAAATGTTTTATGTTGCAGTACATTGTGAAGTATTCAAGTTAACTTTTAGGTGTTTTATTTCATATTGAGAGTTTGATGGGGGTGGAAATAAGCAGTCTGTGCTGGTCCTAGCTATCTTTATTCACCAAATATTCATATGTGTGATAATTAGGTGGTATTTGCTGGTATTTCTGATGTTGGGCACCTGATATGCCTACCAAAATTATATAAAACTACCATATAACGGATGGGACTTTGCTGTGGGTTTGTTTGTGTTTTTTTTTTTTTTTTTTTTTTTAATCACCAACAAGGAGCGCTGAATTTTAAATATCAGAATGATAGAAGAGAAAAACTGGCATCTACTTTGTGAGGTTAATTTTCGTTCGTAATGAAGCTGTAGAAAAAGCAGTACAGAAACTCAGGTTTCCAGTCCAGGGGGTACTTTGCTTCTAAGAGATACTTACGCAGACTGTGCTTCCGGTGGATTAACATCAAAAAATGAGATGACTTCTGCCAAATACACTAACATCATCACTATCATGACTATGAAACCAAGGGGTAATAAAATCAAGGGATAATGAATAAGGGACAATATTTCCTGGGCAATAATTTACAAATATTGGGGTGAATTCCTCATGTGCCAGGTTCAACTCGGATGTCGCAGATTTATTTACATGTGTATTTTCTGCTGGCACACATGTGAATGAGATCAAAAGGTGTCTATAACAGCAAATACAAAAAGTGTTTCCATTAGCAAAGAGCATGAACTAATCGGAGAAGATCTATAGAGCAAAACTGCTAATGTGGGCATTTACACTACATAAACTTAGGTATCTTTACATCGGACTACCTCTATGTTCATTTGCAGCTGGAGTGCGCTGGGGATGTTCCTGCGGAGTATCTTGTGGTGCAGTTTCTTCCTGGAGAAATCCAGGTCATGTGCTCTGACACACCTTCAGAAGAGGGAACCACATCACAGTTAGCAGGGAAACCTGGAAAGACTCCTTCAGAAAGTTACTGCTGATCCAGGTCAACATGATAACAAAGAAGCACCTTTTGCATTCACGGAACGAATATTAGGATGAATGCTGTGCTGCCCGCATTTTTCCGGTGATTTGCATTAGTGATATCTGGTATTCAGAATGCATAGCTCTCACAGTGAAAGGTTCAGTGAAACTATATTTTTTTACTCGTTTCAGTTCTTAGTGTTGTTTTACTCTATTAAAGATTCTGTCTATCATATACTCAATGTGTTAAGCAATAATTCAATTTATCACAAGCATTTGCGTGAATGGAACATGATTTCTTCCAGGTTTGTGGAAACCAAGTCTGAAACGGAACAATGAACACAGTCCCTGAGATTCACTCCTAGAGAAAATGAGCAAATTCCTGAGATATTCAAGCAGTCTTAGTGTAGTTTACTGTACTATCTTTACCAAGCAGAGTTGCTCAAAGTAGTTACTAGACTGAAGAGAAAAGATGGAATACCTACTTAAATACATCTAGCACAATACTATAGATATGTTACCAAAATGTCTCAGAAGAGCATCTGGGGATGCTTGTGGGGAGCATATGTATGAGCTTGAAGAAGCATATGTATGAAGTGAATTTTATTACAGAACAGATGTCAGATATGTTGAACTGTGATACAATGTAGATCATTTTATTGGCTCCCTTGTAAAAGACAGTTTTAAAAGGATACTGACTAATCTCTTCTACTTTCTTGTATATCATCAAGGGAGAGACATAAGTCAGTGACCAACTTCTTGAAGGGATGAAGAACTCCTTTGAGGTGAAGGAGGCCAAGAGAAAAAGGCCACTTTCCTTAAGGCAAGGTAACAAGAGGTTGAGGGGGGCATCCAGCGGTGGGTTTTGGGGATTTTTTTCTAAGCACTTGACAAAGGGGCCCTTGACATTTCTTTCTTTCCTTTCTGAGGCCCTGGCTCCCAGAAGGGAAAAAGAGGATGAAAAAGCTCATAGGAAATGTAAGTGATCTTTATTGACCTGTGACTTTCGTGTAACCATGGCCTCTGGCGTGTGACTCAATGTGCATTTCTTGTCAAAACAGGTAAGGGAATTGTGCGCTGCCCTGAAGGAATGTATCGTGTGTGTCTGTGTGTGTACAGTGCTGAAAGGCAAGAGATTGATGTAAGGGCTGAGGTGAGAAGAGGAAGATACAGGAAAGTTTGAGAGGGAAGAAGCCCTGTGAAATGGATTACTTCTTGTTTCCTCAGTGCTGGTGGAGGATTGCCAGAGTTACTGACTTTTTTCTGTTACTAACTCAGTGTTGTTCCTCTTTTTTTTCCCCTCAAAATTCCATGTTTGTTTTGATTCAGAAACCATATAGTTATACGCTTTTATTTTTCTAAATTTCATGAGGTTTCTTAGATTTAATGAATATTTCCATCTGATATTTCTGAAATTGTATGCAGTAATTACTGTATGTACGCAACCTATCAGGGAAGATCTGATAGGCTATGTAGGAATAATTAGCCTAAGGCTAGGTAGGAATAGGCCATGTAGGATAGGCTGTGTAGGAATAGCCTTACCTATGATGGTCGAAACAGTTCATACCATTGAGGTAAATGTAGAAAGTGTTGTCCAGCAAATTAGTACCGTTTAGAAGGGCAAGGCAGGTCTTGTATTCTTCCCAAAGACTAGGTTAGCAGTTAAACCAAGGAGTTGAGGTCCCGATCAAACGTTCCTGTGGAGAGGGGGAGCCTGAAAAGGGACAGGAAAGCTCTTTCTGAAAGCATTATAAGCAGCTAACTTAGTACTGGCTGTACTTCGGACCTACCACCAGTGGCCCTGCAGTGTTGTGCCAGAAGCACAAGGATATCCAGGGAAAGTTCTGAAAATGTGCAGGGGCATCTCTGGTTCTGCCATGTCACCCACAGGTAAGAAAGGGAGACAAAAATAAGGTGGTATTTAAGATAAGAGATACAAGAAGTATGGCTTATAGATTTTGATACGTTGTTCCTAAAGCGCTCTGTTTTGTAGGGAAAACAAAGTCGGTGACGTGAAACAGGCTTGTACAGAAAACCTACAGCTAAATCTGGCAAATCTGCAAGAGATGCAGGCACCTTCCTCCAGTTTTTGAGTCAATAGACATGTCAAGTGATGCATCTTTCTGCTTCACTGGAGGCCCAATTCTCAAGAATGAGGTTTTAGACAGCAAAACCAAAATACACTGAGACATTGGGCACTTGCTAGAGAAGAAAATTTGGGCCCTCTGCTCCCTAGATTGCCAGAAAGCTTCTTTGAAACTGGAATGCATGGGATAGTTTTTATCAGGTGGGAGATTCTGGGAAATGATGGAGCTGTCAGCAAATTATTCGTACACAGCTTCCATAGACTTGGAATAACTCAAAATGATTCTTGAATATCTTGTCTGTGAGAGTCAAAAACTTGAGTAAGGCAGTTCTGGTCAGCATTTGTAGGTAAAATGACAGAATGGATTGAGGCCAATTTTGAAGATATGACCTCAAAACACCTGAAATGAGAAATGATTTATTGGACAAGACTAGAGTGATCTGAGTTTAGAGGAAGCTCTCGCAAGAAGATAACAGCATTCAATTGCCATAAAGTCTGCTGGAATTATGTGAAAAGTAGATTGGGCTCTTTCAGTATGGCAAGCCTGAAAAGATTGAGCAAGAATGTTTCATACAGAAATTATATTCTCTTTTATGTTGGGTTTTTAGTGTATGTGGATTTTGGTGGGTTTTTTGTTTGTTTGGGGTTTTTTTGTAGGGTCAAAAATATATGAGAATTTGAGGAAGACCTTGTGAAACTGGACTAACGTCACATGTGGGGTTGAAGCTAACGCTTCCTAAAATAACTGGATTAGGATTCACTACAGAGCATATGTGCCTGTGAACTAATTGATGGCCAGGTTTGAACCAAAGAAAAAGCATCGGTTAAGTCTCACAATATATGTCCTTTTGTTTTCTTTTTTTTCCAGCACTCACTGAATTATGAGTCTCTTCACGGGGCCGGTAGTCCTTCCAAATTGTGTAAATGATTCCATGCGCTCTTTTCTCATATTTTAAATACCTGAGTTATTGTGTACCTTTTGGCTTGGGGAAAGAATGAGAAAAGAGAACATTCAAAGGAGGATTTAGGAAATAGCTTGAAGAAAATGAAGCATGTGAATAATATTAACACAAAAGAGTTGTGTGGACCTTTTGACCTTTTTGAATGAGTCTTCTGTGCACTGCTTTCTGAGATTAGTTGACATATTTACAGACCTTGTCAAAGAGAAAAAGAAAGGATGAAAGTGGTGGGAGGGGGAAGACAGCTCACTGGTCCCTACTGTAAAAAATATCATCCAGTCCCTGTGTGGTTACTTTTTCTGGTCTCACTTCACAGAAATATTTCACAGAAAAAGACAATTTCTCCTTGTGCTTCAAGCTGACTCCTGATCCCTCACATCAGATTTACCTAACTGTTTCATCCTGGGAGCAGTAAGATCAGACCTGAGAGTTCGTGTCAGTGGCAGCAGTCTCTCTGCCAGTTGTGCCTAAGGGGCAAACAACAAAGTGTTTGCAAGCTTGCAGGGGTTTGTTTTCCACATCTCAAAAACATCCACTCCTGAACAGCTGACAGTAGCAGCTCTACTAAAGTGTCCCACAGAACAATCAATCTGAATTGTAAAATATCCCATAAAACAGCTTTACTCCCACTGGTATTGCCCTCTGCCCCAGAATTCAAACCTAATTTGAGGAACGCTTTGAGGAATGAAAATTCAAAGGAGTTTTCACTGCAAATATATTGAAGACTGATTTATAAATCACAAACGGTTTTGGCTGCCCTGTTTCTATGCCTCACAAGCATCACCCCACCTTACAGAGTCAGGCACTCTGGCTTCAGTGTCTGCATGCTTTACGAGCACGTGCTGCGTTAGGTGCCTGAAGATAAGGTATGCGGAAGGCAAAGAGCTGAATGGCAAACCAGGAAAGATAAGTGATAGGAAGTGCTAAAAATAGACATGATGCTCAGCCATGAGCCTGCAATCCCCTTTCTTCCAGCTAGGATTTGCAACTGATGGCCATCTCCTGCAGTTTGGTGCCTAAGGCACACTACTCATTTCTCACAAAAAAAGAAAAAGAATATTTAGGGGTTAATGCTTCATTTTTCAAAATTGGAAGGGGTTCTTGCCTACCCCACAAGGCAGGCTTGATTCCCTGATTTCAAGCTGGGAGTTGGTAGTAGATCTCGCATTTCTCAGGAAAGTGTCCCAAGTATTGGTTTACCGGGAATTCTGTCTCTCAGAATTTCTCTCCTATTAAAACTGTTCCACTTTGTGTAAACAATTAAATATTAATTAAGCTAGGGGAAAAAGAAGAGAGGAGAGATTGACTCTATAGCCTGGTGGTTAGGGCAATCATGTGGGAAAGTCAGATTCACGTCCTTGTTCATTTAATTATTTATACCAAATGGAATAGTGTCAGCTGGAGGGACTGAAAGATTTACCTTGGACTGTGCTATAGCCTAATGGTTACAGCAGGCTCTCAGGAGGGTGACAAACTGGACTTAAATCCCTTTGTCAGACTGACACAAGGAGGGTTATGAACTCAGGTCCACAAAAGCTACCTACTCTAACTTCTAACTATTAAGCTATTGGAGCGGCGGGACTCTTCCTGCCTTTTTTAGTAGTGCCTGACATTTTAGGATTGTTATTGGGTTACTTTGGCAGATGTTCTTATAGCTAAGATAACCAGAGGAATGTTTGGGTTTTGATGTGCGTGGGATGTTTATTGTTGTTTGTTTGCTTTTAATGTAGTTGTGGTCTAGGAGGGCTTCTCATCATCAGGAGTTTAGTGATTGTGTGGTAGTTTGACCAGTATGTTTTGATTCAAGAACCATATAAGTGTAGAGAAAAGAGCAAACATGCTTGAGGTTAGCTAATGACAGTCTGGCAAGCAGGAAGTTTGCAAAGCAATGCTTTTTACCCATTGTTGATTTGTACGTTATGGCAGAAGTGTAAACTCTAACAAATGTAACTTGGAAATTTGTGCAGTTGGGGAACTTAAATGCTTTCAGATGAGGAAGAGGCAAAAAAGGCCTATAAAGATCTGCATTTTGGTCTTGGTCACTAAAATTACAGTAACGCATTAAACCCTTTGTGAATATAGAATTTGAAAAGGTTTTAACTTCCTTCTTGTACTGAAAATCATCCTAGGTAGCTGTGTCACAAGCCTGAAATCTGCAGCACGAGGAAGATTTTAAAAAGTACCATCTGAAAGCAATGCTAACTGAACTACTTTTGGTAGTATTTGGGGAGCAAATTTTCTTACGCTTATACTTAATCAGCTCTACCATTACATTTTATGTCAAGTAACGTTATTGCATTATAGGTCCTACTTCTTAGAAAGCTATAGGTGATCCTTAGGAACTAGTCTCCATTTTAATTTGTCTAAGAGAAAAATGCTATATGGCCATAAGCTGTGCTGAGTTTTGACTTCCAAAGTACTCCCTCCTCCCAAAAAAAACCCTAGTCTGCTTATTTTTAGTGATCACTGCTTCATTCCATTTCTCAGCACACAAGATTGTATTGTCAGGTCACCTAGCATTGTTATAGTAATTCATAACCCCAAGTATTTGGGACCTTTACTCATATGACAACAGCCCTATTTATCTATTTGTTTATTTTCTACAAAAACTGACATGAGAATTTTTATGCATCAAGTATTCTGAGAAAAATAGCAGTAAGCTATACTGGCATTCACATCCTTCAGGAAATGGGTGTCCTTGGGATGGCCAGCTACTCCTCTGACTTCCAAAAACCTCTTCAAGCTGATTCATTCACTATCCGTGACTCCGCTCACAATATTTCATGTTTATGTAACCCCTATAACCTGTAAGATAATCAATGGACAGTTAGATTTTTTTAAATTAAAAAAAAAAAAAAGAGGGAGGGAGCCCATTAGTCCTACTTTGTATGTTCAAAATTAACGGTGTTGCTTGGGCCAGCACCGTTAGCAATTTCCAGCTTTAACTGTGGTGTCTCATTCTGAAGACTAAAGTCACAGGAGAACAATGAAGTGCACTATTACCATAGCTGATATGATTACAACAACACCAAATATCACAGCATAAATCTACTTTGCTGACATTTTAAGATCATAATCTTGTATTCCATGTCGGATATCATACTTTTGCTACTGTTTGTAGCAAAACAAATGTATCCTGGTGGTATACCATGGTAGGAACTCTTGGAAATAAAACAGCAGAATAGGCCGAGCTTAGCTTATGAGGTTTAGATTTGTAATGGGTTAATTTCCACATTTGAAAAACAACCCCCCCCCCCCAACCCAAACAAAAAACCAAACCCAAAGCCATTGGGTAAAATTGAGTTATAAAGAAGTAATGAAGATGTTTTGCTGTAAGATTGGAGAGAAATGACTGCAGACTCTTCCTTTGTCAAGGATTTTGCATGGTGCAAACAGACCTCGACCAGGGAATGATATGGTTTAAAGGAGATCACAATGGTAGATGTGATATCATTGGGAGAGCATATTCCAACTGCAATAGATTCAGGCAAGGTTGTTGGGAGTCCCCAGCATAGAATATGGAATTTCCAAGAGTAGAAAGAAGTGGCAATGTTAGCTGTGCTTTCTTGAAAATCAAAATACTGCTCTCTGGGAACCAGTGCTTGCAGTGTCTTCTAGTGGCTCCTGCTTCATGAGAAAGAATCTAGCCTAATCCTCAAATTAGAGTAGATTAAATATACTTAGACTTTTTATTATTCTTCTGAATTTACTGATATTGTAAATTGCATTGTATGTTTGAATTAAAAACTCACTGGAGATAAGTTTTTTGACAAGTGAAAGTTAGACAAAAAGAAAAGTCGATTGATGTTTTTAGGTGATCATTAGGCTACCCAGGGGACAGATACTTTGTTACCTTCTTTAGAAGGATAGTGGAGATATTATATTAACCTAGACTTTTAAAAGTAAAGGCTAAACTAGGGAACTGAAGAGAGATTCTCCTTTGACCAAAGAAGAAATGTGTATTGAATGTCAAACACCTGCATATCAAAAGTACTTAGAACGCTGTCTTCACAGGGAAGAAATGAACTGCTGACATTAGAACTATAAGTGCACAAGCTCACAAATCCCACCTGAGGAAAACATGGTATTCTACTTTGTACTTCTATAGCACTTTCCCATCCAGGATTACAGAATATTTTATAAACTTTAGTGGTGGAAAAAAGACAGGAATGTATGTAAACTGAAATCAGAAGCGTTCAGTTTATCTGTCTTCCCAAAATCCGCTGGAAAATCAGTGGCAGAGAAACCAATGAACAGAGATCCTTGAATGGCAATTTCCTGTCAACACAGGGAATGATAAATGTCAGATATTGTCCACCCTGCGCTCCCCCTTTGCTATGCAGAGAGCAGTCATACTGGAGACAAACTAACAGCCTGATCCAAAGTGCGTTCAAAGCAGTCAATCTCCAATTTGCTTGCATGCACTTTGGATCAGGCAGTGACAAGTGCACAGCTATTTTGCAGTAAATCTTCTAGAGTAGGATGAGTGGATCATTCATTTTTTCAAAGCAAGTAGGAATTAACATTCCTGTATCATATCTGTTCTGTATTCTTTTTTCTGTATGGGCATGCATTTCTCCCCGAAGATTTCAGTCTCAGACCCAAGCTTTGGGGAAGCTGATAGAAAGAAAATATGATATAAAACTTAGTGTGCTTCCTGGGAAGCATAATTTTCAAAAGAATGATATTTTATATATTTGATCTTCAGACAAATAAATAATCTTCATTGATAATTACTGACCTCTACAGACAGTATATGAAAGTGAATGGAATGACTATCTCCATGCTAGTAACTGCTTGTTTGGTAGAAAGGTTCTATGGGGAATAAGAACATAACCGTCACTTGAAGCAGCACACAGTGAATTGTACAGGTCTTGTAAAAGGGTTGCGTTCCTTCATTCCCCTGTAAAGTATCACCTTTTGCTTACATTTGTGAAGATATCTATGGCATCATGATCTGTTCTCACAGCAGTGATTTGATATAATGGCCATGTTGCACGATCAATGATTCAAGTACCTAAACATGTGTCTCCCACTGAAGCTAATTCTTGCTGAGTTTCTAGAAGAAAAGCAAAGGAGAATAAGACAAGAAGCTCTATTTCAAAAGCAAGTAACTGGTAATTTGCAGAAGTAATAAAAGGGAAAATATGATCATCTGAAAGGTAAATAGGTTTAAGAGCATTATGCTCAAGTATAATACAGCCTGACCTTACATGGGCCAAGGAAAGGCGTGTCAGCCCCATCTAGAGCATCCTCAGATTTCCAGATGTCTGCATTCCTAGGCATACCTGCAATTCCAACTAAACCTCACAGCAATCTTCACTGTTTCATATCTGATGGTCTTCTCTATTGCGGAAAACATGAGCCGCCTTCAAAGTTCATAGCTACAGTCTTGCCAGGTTAGATTTCATACAAGTGGAAGTGATTTGGTGCTCAGCAATTGTCCTAAATCCACATAACTGTATATGTGTGTTAAAAGCAGTAAAATGAGCTTTTTGCAACCAACCCTTGTTAATGTGTCGGTATTAATTAATATATTTGGAACTGAAGGAGAATAACAAAAATATATGATGTATATGAAGTGACTTGTAATAGGAGATGTATTAAAACTGTGGTGAAACATTTATCTCCAGAAAAGTGAAAAATCAATTAAGTTATTTTAGAAGTAAAGATTTTTTTCCAAGGTTTTTAAGATATATGTAAGCAATCTAACTATTGTTAATAATACATTATAACAATATATAGTGCTGTGTTTATGGTTCTAGCTAGTGAAATATCAACTGGTGTGCAAAACTTTGGCTGAATTGAGATACTCAATTTCAAAAAGGAAAAAGTTTTGTGGTAGGTTGGTGGGTTTTTTTGTTTGGTTTGGGTTTTTTTTTTTTTTGGGGGGGGGATGTTTGGTTTTTTTCATTTTGAACAGCTACCGGTACTTTGCCAACCTCCCATGCTTTTCAGCTGGGTCATATACTAAGGCAGACAGTAAATTCCTGCCTTCTCTATATGCATACTTTTCTATAGCATAGAAACATCAGCTATCCTGATCCACCTCCAGTGTGTCTCTGACTGATGAAATACCCACAGCAGCAGAAAATACTACACACAGCTTACCTGCATGTATATTTTCAGAGCAGTATAACAAAGATATGTATCTTATGCACCTGAAACAACCCTGTGCCTTCTATGGGGGGTACACACACGACACTGGATATGTTTTCAGAGCAAAAATATTGCCTGGTGTTCAATACCAGACCACTTAATTTGGTAAAGTCAAGGAGACCCTCTCTGAAGTCTCCTCTCTGAAACAGTTTATGTGGCCTTTCCCACATGAGTAAAGGGACTCATAACTACTGATAGGGCCTCATAAACACGTGTCTTTACCTTCACTATAACTGATTCTTTCTTATTCTCCACATAATGTTTCTCCACAGAAAGATAGTTTATTTGTCATGGAGTATATTGACCGGACCTTCTTATAAACTTGCCTAATAATTCACAGTGTTAGTGTAGGGTTTGTTACTCTCTGCAATCATGAGTAGGAACATGTTTGTACATTGTAAGGATAATATGGAAATAGTGTATTTTTTGATAGCACAGAGTCAGGAAAGCTAGGAAATCTGCCAGTATTGGTTGAAATCCTTTAATCTTTTAATATTAAAACAAAAATAATAAAAAAGATATTACTGTGTTTCTCCCTGTAGCTCTTCTGTAGAGTTGACTTTTGCAATGTCACTTTTGCCATTTGACTTAAAAATGACATTGGATTTAGATCTGTGCCTGCTTTACTGAAATGGAGAACTTAAATTCATATACCATCCAAAAACCATACAATTTGTTTTAGCGTACATAGTATTGCTTTAAGTTTAACTTGTAGTGTGGTGAATGTTATCCATTTTGGGAGAGAGCATTTAGTAGTTCCAGCTCAATGTTTTTGTGGGTTGTGCTTACTGTTCTTTGTTTTTCATTCTACTCAATCATGTTATTTTCTGATTTGTCCATAGAACAGATTATTTTCAGGTCACTGAAGGTAACTGAGATGCCCTAAAACAAAAATAAAGTGTGCTAGACCCTTGCCCAATTAAGAGCCTTCTGACCTCAAGGGTCTACGGACTACCGTACACAAAATTACCTGCCAGGACCAGAGAGTCATCAGCTTCCTCAGGTTCCCAGGACAACATGGTGAACCCCTCACTGCTCACTCTTGAGTCAAGTACTAACTTTGAGGTCTAGGAGGCTACTATTGACATGGATGAAAAGTACAGTCACTGACATCCTACAGGGAAAAAGGGTGTGCACACAGAAATAAATTTCAAATGTACAGATAACCTAACAAGGAACTCTCAGAAAGCAAGTTAAGACAGGTATTATCACTTTCACACATAACAGTCAGAACAAAATACTCTCCAACGCCGTGAAAATATTGAAAAATGAAGTTAAACGTGTTTTTCCTGTGGCTTGGGTTTTTTTTCCCCTATGTCTTATTTAGTTAAATCTCAACTAGGGGTAAGTCAACATAACTCTGTGCACCTGTATTCTGGGCACTTAAAATCTGCAAAGCATTTGCTGGGTGAGATCAATGCAGAACTTAAGCATAGCAAAGATCAGCTTGACTTGGACATTGATTTGACATAAAACCTCACATTTGACATTCCTTTTCCATGATCTGTCCAGTTTTAAAATTCAGCACTTCAATTCTGTTTAAAGTTTGGTTAGAAGTTTCTTTTTAAAGCTGTTCGTATTACTTTCCTATAATATTTAATGTATTGCTTTATTTGGTTGCTTCTGCAATATTTGTGTATATTATGTATATTAGCAGAATAATCTCACAGCTGGAGATATTTAATATTTGATACTGGAAATACTTTTGTATGTCCATTTTTTATGGCAATATTAATTTGGTTTCACATTGAACATACATTGCTTTCTTATTAAAATAATAAAAATTAAGTAGCTTGATGCACTATGGGCAAAAATTTAAAAATAAGAGTGGTGGCCAAGCAGCAGGAATGTAGCAATAGGAAGTCAGGGAAGACTGGTGCCCAGAAGAGTAGACTCATTTTCTGCAGCTGGCTGGGAAAATAGTAGTAAAGAGCTTGTCCCCAGCTGATGTTAGCAAGTCTTGTTCGTCTTCTACCAGTAAAATGCTCTTAATGAGCACAAAGCAATGAGTAGAACTCATGTGGCTGTGCAGTTGCCTTGTATGTTTTGTCAGGAGTGTTGAATGCTCGATGGGAAGTTTTAGGAGGGTGACTTCATGCACACAGAGGGTAGCGTTACAGGCTGAGATAGCATTTTGTCTGGTATTATAGTCATGAATAGTAGGTATCACATTACACTAGGTCATGGCCATCCTCTGTGCTGTATCTCTGACTTCTGTGGCTATTTCAAGAAGAGCAGCTGGGCAGAAACAGCTTTTTGGAAAAAAGCTGTTTCTGCCCAGCTGCTCAAAAAATTGAAAGTCCTGAAAAAACACCTGTTTTTTCAGGAGTTTCAATTTGGACTAGCTCTTTCTCTAATCTGCTCTTTCAACTGATCATCCATTAGCAGTTAAAGTGTATTAGCTGAGCTCTAACAGCACACCTTCCCATCCTGTCTCATCTAAACTGGACACAATCTATGTGCTCCAAGGCCACTCTGAGTTGTGAACCAAGTATGGCAAGTTGAGATGGCTGGAAAATTTGTTTTGAGACTCCAAAAGAAAATGCTAATTTAGGCACAGCCCATCCGGTCTGAGTGATCTTTAACTGCACTCTGTCTGCTCAGTTCAGTAAGGACTAACTTTGGGGGGAACCCAAATTTCCTCCCTTCCTCACTCTCTTTTTTTTACATCTATGAGGAGGTAGCCTTCTCTAAGACTGCTGTTAAAGTCTTGGTTTAAGCACTTTTTCTAGTGAATGATTTCTACATTAGTTGTTTTCTTTTCATAAGTCCATTGGGAAGCAGTATGCTAAGGAAACATAAAGCTAAGGCTGCCAACTTGTTGATTTCTAGTTCTCCAGTTGCTTTGAAATATCATCAAATGATGAGGTAGACAGATTTGTATCCAGGAGGCCCACAGCTTGCCTCTCTCACATGTCCTATTTCAGTTCTCAGCAAGTCACCAGAACTGTTCTTTCCTAGACAGAACAAAAAATGAGTCTCTTAACAGAAATAATCTCAAAATCTCTGCTAGTTTGTCCTAAATGTAGGTATTCACTAGTGAGCAAAATTTTTATTTATATCTATGCTATCATTCTGCAGTAACTTTACTGAATTTAGTTACTTCACCTGAAATAATACCAAGACCACCACTTTGTTCAGTTCTCAAGTACATTGATGATGTAAAACTGTATCTAAGTACTAGAATAATTTAGTGGAAAAAATTTTAATTTTTTTACAATACATTTGTATATAATTGTTTTAAATATTACCAGATGCAATAAATAATGTTTCATTAATGTAATGTTTTAATATCACAAAGTTGATTTTGTTCTGAAGGGAGCAATGACGCTGAAATTATGGGTGTTATTCTACTTAAAAATCTGAGATCAAATTTCTCTCACTAGGCTTATGCAGTGACAGATGTTTACTTTTATTATTGAAGTACAATGAATGAAAAGTGATTTAGAAATTAAATAAGCTTTTAATGTTATTGACAATAGCTTAGGTTTTATTTCAGTTATAAATGAGATTTTCAGACAATACAAGCAAAAACTTTCTCACTATGTTTAGGAAGAATGTTCACTTCTATTGCTACACTATATCAGCTTTTTAAAAAGAAATGCAGCCCAAGATAGTTGATCACCATCATTAAGTGGTTCACTGAAGCACACTGTTTGAACTGTCTGATGCAATTAAAGTATTGAAAGAAAGGAAAAAAATGTATTCAGATTGTTACATACTTAGTTTAAAATTACATCACAGTCAAAATTCATCAATTCCATCTGTTTCTGGACTCCATTGCAAATTTTCCCACTAGGACTAAGGTGTTCCCCAAAGGACAGATATGTTTATTCCCTTTTGTCTGAAAATTTTGTGATATCTGCTGTAAACATTACCTGCATAGCTTCTCAGAAGACAGGTCTTTGACATTACAGGTCACTGTTGTAGCTGGCATGAAATGTGATCAAATTCCAAACATAGGTTTGAAAGCCATTGTAGAAATGGCCATCATAAAACTGTTTTGAAGTGCACTGGTCTAAAATGTAATATTTACCATTAGTAAAATTTTGAAATCCAAAGCAAAATTTGTATGTGATGGGTTACACCTCTTTGTGTGAGTTTACATCAGAGTTACTGATTTCTCTTTTATAGCACTAGTTCTTCATTTGCGAGATAAACAATGTGAGAATACAGCTTCATTTTCTAAAACATCTAAGTAAACACGAGCCATATAATTTGAAAACAAAGAAACAACAAAACCCAAACAAAACCAAAACCCATACAGTCAAGTAATTTTCAAATATATCAGGATACTAGATCTCTTTCCATTAGCATGAGCATGAGACAAAATACATAGCAGGAGTAAAAGCTCAGCTAAACTGTGGCCTTATTTTTTAACAAATAAAATGGAACAGACTGCTCTTGAATTTGGATGTCAGAAGACCAGTCAAGGAAATAGAAGAAGCTTTTTCTATCCTGCAAAGCTTCCCAGCAAGCAAATTAACTCAAGTACCCGGTATACACAGTTTTTTTCACAGAAAAGAATTTGCACATTAAAAGCAAAAGTTTGCCAAATGTTTCTGTGAACAACTCAAAAACAATATTATCAATCATTTCTAACTTGCAGGAACACTTCAAACCTTGGGATTTTTGCCCTGCCAAAGAAATTTTTCACAAAGATGTATTCAGTGATTTAGGGAGCTTGCAGTTCCATTAGCTGTTCTGCTGTTGCGTTCCCAGGCTTGTCAGTCTGCCACCCTCCCCAAATTACATTTGTGAATTTAAAAACAAGAGCAATTCCTGCTCATTTCTTTTGCTGTCTGGGATACTGTTATTAATTCCAGATATTATGCTGATTATTTGCATTACAGTAGTCAAAACAATGATGAGGTATTTCCCTTCAAAGATTGCATCTCATTCAAAACAAATTTAACCCTTATGTTTTGAAGCATTTGCACAGACTTTTAACTATTGGAATTTCATGCCTGGTAATATTTTAAACGGTTGCATTCCAATGCAACTGCATAACCTGGAAATTCCAACACAACTGAATAATCTGTTATCTGCTGAAAACAGCTTAATTTTAATATGCTGCAGTTGACTTAAAGGTTAAGCGACCTCTTAAAAGAATGTGAACTTGTGAATTAGGGAGTTCTTATACTCTCAGGTGGCATTTTATTCACCACGAGAAGTAACTGCTAATGAGCTCCCTAGCTAGCAAAAGCTAGATGTAAAATATGTAAAACTTGAAATGTCTAGTGTTTCTGAAAAAAAAAAAAACTCTGTGAGCTTGGCTTATTAGGTAAATTATAATAGATCAAAGAAGGAAAGGGTAAAACCAGGTGTCAAAAGCTGAGAATGACCAGCCAATTTATTTTCTAATGTTATTTCATGGTCTACCCTTATTAAAGTATTTGGTTAATACAATTTGCAAATAAAAGATTACTTCATCTAAAAAGTGTGTTGGATTAACATACATAAAAACCTCAGTATGATGGCTCAATATGCCAAAGAACAGGCTCATTATGTAGGAACCAATTTAATTCTTTTTTGCTGTTCAAATCAGGCTTAAGCAAAGTGAAGAGTCCTGATTTGGAGTATTTAGGCTAAAAAAAAAAAAAAAATCTTTCCTTTGAGAGTTCGTCCCTGAGATAAGGGGAAAGGGGATTCTAATAAGAACCACCGAACGTGCTCCAGCACACCGCACTAGAAAGCTAAATCACTGACAAGTGCAAGAGAAAACCTCAAAGGACAAACTGCTTATAGGAACAGTGAGGTCTCACCCCCTTGAGCATAGTAAGCACTGCTACTCTGCACACTAAGGCAATAATTATTTTGAGTTCTTAATTTTTCAAAGCACTAAAGGAAGCATGTAATCTCAAACCTGTTCCACAAAGTATCTAGGCATGTGCAGAGCTTCTACTGGCTTCATTGAGACTTAAGCAGTTGGCTGTACAGCATTGAAGGAAAGTCTGTGCTAAAGGCAGCTGGGTCCTTAAAAGGATAAATCAGAAAGCAAAATAATAGAAATATAGCTGTATATCTAAATGTTTAAATTTCTGGGTATTTTAAAATATCTATATTAAATTAGTTATAATATTAATGTTTTAGTTAATTGTAAATCTATGACATGAAAAGAAGCGACTCAAACCATAAAGTATCAAGTACGGTTAGGACCACATCCATCAAGATATGTAGATGCATTAAAATGGGATTTCAGTCCAGCATAGACATTCAGAATGAAGAGGGAGGCACTAGAAAGTCATAGGTAGTTCATGTTTAACCCTAGGAATGTTTGAGTCCTCCAGGTGCTTCTGTTTGCATTATTCAAGGTTCCTAGATACAAATTTTCTGCTTTTGGAGGTTTTTTATGGTTCCTTCATATTTACAGAAATGCACTGTTCACCCTGCAGCTCATGCCCAGTAGCATGCGGTAGCCTCATCATTCCCCATTCATGGGGAAGAATCTTGTTTAATTCCTTTTTCACTGTGATGAAGGTTAAATTTTCCTCTGTCCTTTCTTGGGGACCGTGCCTTAATTGCACTGATTATATATTTCACATTACAGCTCTGGGACCAGAACCCCTCCAGGTGAGTGATGTAGTTCCTAAATTAGACCGTCACTCCCTGCCTGTGAAGTAGCAGATCTCAAAATCCCTTACACAGAGTGGTGTAGGCAGATGCCAACTAAATACATCTGTCCAGCACCTGCCTGTAGTCCAGTGGGTATGACGCTGCCCAGAGAGACTGAAGCATGATTTTGAAACTCTTCAGGCAAAGGCAAGTGTAGAAATTGGGTGTTTTGTATATGAAGATCACTACCTCCACCTCAGACCAATGTTTTAATACAGGAGAGCTTCGAATGTATTTTGTGAGGTGCTTGCTCTACCTGGAATGCCAGCCACCTCTGAACACCCACAACAAGTTTAACGTCTGGCTCAGCAGTGGGATGCTTAAAGAATCCCCATTTGGGCTTGAGCAATTTTAGAAGTGTAGGAAAACTTCCTGGCAATAATTTTATGCTCCATCACACCGGCTGAATTTCATCTATGCTCCCACAACATTTCAGGGGAGAGAGTGACGGTAGTATTATGGGGATTAGGAAACTTCACTCTGGGATTTGTGTTCCATGCTCCTCCTCAGATGGCGTGTGGATCTGACTCCTACATCTGACAGGTTGCTGGAAGAAACAGAAAGCATTAATTTATGTTAACCAGCAGCTCTTACAGCAGTCATAAATATTGTTTTAGATATAAGTCATAAATATTGTTTTAGATATAACAGATTATGCTGATCTATCATTGAGTTCTATAGTAGGCTCCTTTTATCTGGTAGTTATAAACTTGTTCTGGTCTCTCAGTACCAGAGAGGTACATACACAGTTTGATGAAAATACAACTCACGGTAGATGGTACAACTTGAAACAGAGGACTCACTGGAAGGTACCAATTGTGCAGTTTACTATTACACATGTGTCAGTGAAGCAGTAGTACATCTTGATGAAATGGCAAGAGAGAGCCTGGCACAGAAATAAGTGAACATAAAAGATTTCTTCATTTTCTCATATGATCTACTGACAAATAAGTCTGATAGCTAAAAGACAGCGAGAAACTTAGTTCTGTGTTTTTGTTCTAAATCATGCTGTTTTTTAAAAACCTGTGTTATTATCTGAATCTCCTAAGGTAGTAATATTTTTACATATGTCAGTTTGTTATATATCTGTCTCTATTAAAAGGTATCAGAAACTTAAACAGAGTTTCCTGTTAAAAAATCAAAATTAATTTTTGAGATTCTAAGTTACAGGACTTCTCAGTTATTGTGCAGCTTCTCAGTTCATAATCTGCTGAGTTCATGTACTAGCATGTTTGAAGATTCATAATTGATCAAAATAAATTAATAAAAGGATCTGGGCTGCTTAAGGTATCATTTCCCATGCAGTGCAACAATGTGGTGATTTCAGTGTGAGATAATTTGAAAATATAAGGTATAGAATAGCTTTTGATTACTACCAATTTAATGGAACAGCTGATGGGAAATTTTCTTTTGCTTAGTTTATCAGCAATAAGGCTTCCCAGAAAAGTAACTGTAGATCACAAATGGTTGGAAGCACCTTTAAATTTCCTTGGCTGCTGGTGGTCCTTGACCGTCAATACAGACAAGTTGGCTTTAACTTCTTGTTTGCAAAATAAGAATGTGAATTCATTTCTGCTACATTTTGTCTCTACCATCAGTATTGTCTATTTCTATTCTTAGTTTTATTTCTTTTTTTTTTCCTTCCTCTTATTAGGAAATGGCCTAACTGCTAGTTTATCCTATTGCGAGATGGCATACAACTCAGGGGCTTGCACTACTTTATCTATGAATATTCTTCATTTTCCCAAATGTCTACTGATGAGCAATTTGGCTTTCAAGGTGCACAGTAAACTGATATTATTTGCATATACATTACTCTCCAAGGTCTTCATCTAGGAAGCACCATTACTTGCAATGCATGCCCACCATTTTAGACAGCACTTTGATTTTTAGTCCTTAATTACACAGCTACTATTTCAAAATGTTTTTACCATTAAAAAAAAATGTTAACAGATAATTGCAGTAAAAAAAAGCACCGTGAAAGACAATGTAAAGTTAGCATATTTGTTGGTAAATTTCTGTTCTCAGTCAGCAACAGCTGCAGTTTAATTAAACTCAACTGTTTGCAGGTGTTCACAAGAGAATATTGTATAGATATGTATGTACATATACAATTCAGCTCAAAAGATTTACCTTTGTAAAAAATCATAGGCTTCTAACACAGAGGCACCTTTCTATGTATTCTTGTGATTAATGTTCAGGTTTCTTTCTGATACGTAAGGATGAGATATTATCAGAGAAAAATCCACAAGAAAGCACCATAAAGCAATAAGGGAGGAACACCAGCTGTGCTCATAAATTTAGACAGTTAGTATAGCTGAAAAGCATTATCCATCCTAAGACTGGTATTATAGTTAGGTGAGTTTAGTGCATCAAACAATACGAAAGGATTTAATATGTATTAAAGAAGGAAAAGTAAATACAAAAAAAGACTTTTTAAAGATCAGAACAGCTTTAGATGTTGTGTGGATCAATAGTAGTCTCATCACAGGAAAAAGTTCACTAGATAGCATATTGAGCTGCAAGTTCAAAATGTCAATAAGGTGTGTAAAATTTAAAACCAGGACATATTATAGGATAGTTGTACTTAACTTTTGGTGCTCGTGTTATAAATATTTCTACTCAGCAGAGGTGTTTGTGAAAGTTGACAAGAAACCAACATAACTAAATCATTTAAAGTTCATTTATTGCACATTGTCTAATGATCTAACTCAAAGAGGAATTCTATAAATATACATGTACCCGTGGAGATTTATAACTAGGTCAGAATGCTGCTTCCACATCTATTACTAATTAATTAGGTGCAAATAGCAAAAGTACCTCAATGACAAAATCTATCATTTCAAAATTTCTGTATTACTGTGGCTGTATCAGCAACATTTGGAAGTGTTCAGTTAAATAAAAAAAAAAAAGTAAAGGATTAATTCTTACAGATTGTACAACATTACACAGTATGTGTTCATTTCTGATCTCTAAATGATGTTTTTAACATTTAACTGGAGTAAAGCATACGATTAATGCTTGTGGTCATTCTGCAGCAACTCTGTTTTAGTGCCACAGATTCAACAGATTTACCCACGAAACAAATTATTATTAGTTTTAATTTGAAAGGGAGGGGAATCATGGATGTTCTTTTTTACGATAGCTACTTTATTAACACATTATATCATGGTAAAAGTCTAACGCATTTTTGTTATTGTTGGAATTAAGTTATGAAAGTGACAAACTAGGATACAGCAACAATAAACATTTATCTAAAAGATTTTTTTATACTTTGTATGACCATTGTGATCCATATTTTCAGCCTGGTGATTAATAAACAGACACTTGCATAATAAAATCTTTATTACCAATATATGAAATATATTGTATCCTTTGAACCTGTAAATGGACAGTTTTAGGGAGCTGAGCTTTACCAAGATTATTTTTGAATGATCTGCTTTTTTTTTATGACTGTCAAAACTTAAAAGTCATGACCAAACGAACTATAAACTTACTTTTAGGTAAGTGAGTAGCATAGCTCAGACTCTCGCTTGATCATACAATAAATGAATATTTATTAAGGGTACAACACAGTTGTTTATAAACACTGTTTAATAAATTGCAACACTCTAAATATTTATTGTTTTCTTGTCAGAAACACCTATAGATAAATATACATACACATACCATTTCATAAGGAAATATAGATTTTTATATTACAGGTCTGTCCTCTAATCTTTAAAAATTAGCAATACTCTGTGTTTTAAAGTATTAGTGTGTTTATTGAGATGTTTGATTTTTAGGTATTGTATTATTGACAGTAACTCAGTGGTGTCAGCTGAACCCACAGTTACTTTTGGGTCCCATGTTTGGAGATGTCCTATGTAGTTTTTTCTGGAAAATGTAAGAACAAGATGTGACTAACTTTTAAAGTCAGTTTTGGTTTTTTTTCATGTACTAAAGTATGACCACAATATCCAGTAAATACTGCCCAGATGATTTGAATTTTCTTCCACTCATAATGGGCAGAAGAGGGTTTGTGTTTATTAGTAAGTTAATGTCAGCAGTTTTGAGTTTTTGATTGTCAATGAAAATGCAATGTGGGATAATTAAGCAATAATGTAGTGTGCAGAGCACTTTTTAACAGGATAAAGTCATGATGAAGATGAGCAGAGTCAAGGGATTTAATGTTAAAGCAGAAAGCATTTTTCACCTAATTTACATTAAAAAGAAGTTTGCTAAAATGCCAAAATAAATGATGTGAAAAAACAAATGAAAAGGCAACTTTTAAATAAAATTAGTTCATATAAAGTTTAACTAAGGAGACTATCAATTTGTACATATTCCTTATATTTTATTTTACTAACTTCTCGACTGCATCATTTCCATCCAGTTCAGAAGGGAACAGCGCAGGGAGAGAGCAGGGAATACACTCAGGTCACAGCCATGACTCTGTAGGAGACAACTTCTACCTTTTAATTCCAAATTAGCATTGAAAACATTTCACTTGGGTCTCATTTTCTTTCTGCTTGATAAAATTAAATCTTTTGAGGCCTCTAACAACCCTGAACTTCCTGGAAAACTGATGTTTCAATTCAAGCTAAGGAAAATGAATTGCTTAATAGAAGATGGCACTTCCTAGTGCCACGGTAATGGTAAGAAATCATCTCTCCAGTAGGTGCCAGCTTGACCAGAAACGCTGTCGTCAGTGGGGAAAGCATTGTGCCCCATATTGGCTAGTTTTTTCTGTCTAGTACCTCTGACTCCAGTGCAGTGCACGGTTGGAATTGTCACTTTCCCGACATTTTCTATAAATTTTCTGTAAAAAAGACTGAAACAAATCCATCTAGCATTAAATAAAGTGGAAATGAATGAGGATAACAAAATATCAGTGATTTTAAAATCATATGTGTCAGGCCTCTTAAAACTGTGCTGTCAAGGAGTTAAATCAAGTCGCAGAGCCTGGTGTGACTGTGAAGCATTGCTTTGGTTGGCAGGAGGATGCTGCAGCTACGGCTTGTGATACAGCAGTTTAAGCCTTCCTAGCCACCTTGGGTCCGGTCCATATCCAGATATACAGTTTCTCAGCCAAAACTAAAAGCAATTAATTTACTTGCAAAGGTCCAAAGATAAGTAGCTGCATCTATAAGAAGAAAAAAACTTTTTTTTTTTTTTTAAAGATGGTGAAATAATAAGAATCCACCTGAAATGTGGAGTTATCTTTATGACACTGAACTAAGGAAAACATTATTTCAGTTTTCCAAATTGTTTTGACTATAGAAACACAGGTCAATGTTTCAAGTTGTCAGAACAATATCATCCACAGCAGTCTGTATCTGATGGCTGAAGACAAGCTTTCTCAAGGTAAATGAAGGGAGTTTGTCTATCCTGTGTTTTCAGTGCTGCCCCTCCTGATATTCAAAGACGGTGAGGACACTGCAAAGAGAACGCAGGAAAAAAGGCAGCAATTATTTCCCCTAAGGCTTACCTGGCAGGGAAATGATGATATAAAATGTAACTATAGATGAGTAGGTTTGGAGGAACAAGGAGCAGCAGGAAAGAGAGCTTGAAGGCAGAAATGTCATTCATGTGGGAGAGTAGTGGGATCCCTTCCTTGTGCGTGGTCCATTCTGTTTCTTCATTGTTTCTCCTTTGGAAAGACATCCAGGTAGTGCATTAGTTCCCATTTGGATCAGTCTTATCATTACAAACACACTGAAATGTGACAGATAATTATGCTATTTGCAACTGCAATAGCTAGAGGCGGCTTAGATGAATGCCTTTTTTTAGTACACAGAGCTAGTCTAAAATGTATTATTTTGATAAAAAATACATTTCCAAATTAAACCAGCAGTAGAACCAAGGCTGTTTAAGGAGATGAAATAACTTTGTATTGCATCCAGAAAGTTTTTCCAAAGGTATAGCACAATCTGGGAAAGTTGCAAACTGATTTAATACTCGAAACATACAGACTTGGATTTGTGATCTGTTTATCTAGCCAGCTTCTCAGATATAATTTCCTGCATAGTTCAATTGAATGATGATAAACGATTGTGCTTGTGTTTTCAGAGAATTAAGAAAAACACTTCTTTGTAAAAGGTCTTCTATGCATTTGCATTTATTCTGTCAGTCGCTAATTCAGAAGTGTGGCTTTTGAACAAAGTTGGGTTCCATGTATTAAAAGACTGACTGAAATTTGCTCATTCAGACTAACTATGTGATCCATCATCCTGTAGCATCTTTTCCAGAGCAGTGTCTTAAGTGATGACTTATTGCCTGTTTGCAAAGAGAAGTGAATGGTACAGAAAATGTAATTTACTTTTCTGCCTTGGACTGAATTTATTGTTTACTAATTGGAATGTCATATGCAATGAATTATTCAACAAAAAAGACAGTCAAAGGGATGTCAGTAATGAAAACCAAACAAAATCATTGCATCATTGGTTCAAGTTCAAATAATATTAATTAGGCTAAGTATTTACATTTGTGGATGACAGGTAATTATTTTTCAAGTAATCAATGATAATTCTTATTGAAGTTATTTTCTCAATCAAAAATAGAATTTTTCTAAAGGAAGTGAAGCTCAGAGATGCTGGATTCATTTTGACATTCAGTAAAAATGTTATTGTTCATAAAAGATGTATTAAAGTATTTGACTGACATTATCACCAGATTCTTGTCTTCTTACTTTCCTTAATGAATTTTCAGCCACTACAGCTTGCATCCTTCTTCCACTAGAATGTAGTATGTGTTGCAGTTGTATGGATTGTATAGGGAGAATATACACCATATAGAGCATAAATATGTGAAAAATATAGAGAAACAATAGAATAAATTTATCAATACCAGTTTAGGCAACAGCATTCTATGTACTAGAATCTTCTACTGATATGAGCAAAATAAAGATTTTCTTTTTTTTTTGTTTCATCTGCCATGCCTAAATGTCTATGTAGTGTTGATTCACTGTTGGAAAAAAGCCATCTTGTCTTGCAATAAAAGCTGTTGTACTGTTATGTAAAAAATGAAACCTATTCCTTTATTCTGAAATAAAACCATATTACTTTGTATAACAGTCAGGTTTACCTATGCACCACAGGTTTGATTAAAAACCTAGGAAATTGGCAATCAGGTTTTGCCAAACATACAGTTTGCAACCAAATAGACTTACTGTGGTTAAATGAACCATTTTTCACATGTTTTCATTCACTATTGTAAGACTGGAACACTGTATTGTAGGTCCAGTTATCAATGGTTCACTTGCAAAGTGGATATCTAGTTTTGTTCAACATTTTCATTTAGGACGTAGGAGATGGAATAGAGAATGTATTTATTAAGTTTACAGATAGCAGGTACCTAATGGTGTTGAAGGGAATTAAAATATATGAGGTTTAAAATTCAAAATGATGTGGACAAATTGGAAAAATGGTCTGAAAGAAATGAGACAGAAGAACAATAGGGACAAGTGCAACATTGTAAACTTGGGCAGGAATGGAGAACAAAGAATTACAAAAAAATTATGCAGAAAACCCCCTGACGTTTATGATTTATCACTGGTAGAACATCAGACACAATATCATGCCATTATCAAAATTTATATTTCATACTTGGGATTTAAAAATAGGAGCAAATGTCAAATTAGTATGAGTTGCTTTTGAGGAGTGGTGGGCAGCTTGCTTCCCTCTTTTAAAGCAAGTTTGACTTTTTATTTTTCACATGGTGACTCCTCTTTCCATTGTCCATTTTCTATGCCTCTTGCCTCTAATTCTTACAGCCTGTTGGAACCAGAGATTTTAACAGATGGTTCTACTGAACCAAACCAAACCAAATCAATCAATGAAGTTCTCAGCACAGTTGTTAACTGGAACATTACCTGTAGGATGCTCAAGGTAATCCTCCAGCTGTACTCAGAAACAGGACAGCCTCAGCTGGAGTACTGTTGACCAGGGGAAGAAACTGCAGAAGAGAGAAACAAAAAAGCCAGAGTCCTTATGAAGAGCTGAAATAACTTGCTTAAAGGATGTACATAATGGCCCTTGGGCATAGAAAAAGCCATTGCACAGAAAAACGGAATAAAGGGTTCCACTTCTAGTCAATAAGATGGGAAGTAATGGACTTGAACTGCAGCAAAGTACATTTAAGTTAGATGTTAGGAGAAACTTCCTAATGGTAAATGTTCTATTAATTGTTGTACTCAAACAATAAGAAATCTTCCCCACATTGACTCAATCCAAACTCTAATATTGCAGCATGAAATTAGAGTGGAAAAGCACCTTCTGATGTCACAAGGTCAGCCTCTTAAAAATGCCTTCAAGAACTGTCCTGTCCTAAACACAAGCATAACAAACTAACTGATAATCACTTTAATAGCTTAGTTTAATTGAAATTTTTAAAAACAATCTATTAATGACAGTAATGCAAAGGGCTGAGGTTCACAAAAATGTTCAGAAAAATCCATTTTAAATACATTGTCTCATCCTCTAGTCTAAGAATAAATTCTATAAGATTAGGGATGACACACAGTATAATTAATACATAAAGAAGAGGATAAATTCTAGCCTTCAGTTATGGAATCATAATCAATGCATTAGTGTGCAAATCCCAGCATGTTAAAAAGCGTAGTTTAAAGTACTTTGGGATTATTCTAGCTAAAATGTACATGAGAAATGTAAATCATCATTAAAGCATTTATTCCCTACTTCATTAAACACAGTTTGCTGTTTTTTATTTTAATTTCTTTTTAATAAAATGTAATCATCCTGAAAGATGCTATGTTGATATCTGAAGAGAAAGAAGATCTTTCTTTAGCTACAAAACAATTGCAGGACACAAAGAAGAAAAGTACTTTGCAATGTCTCGATCTGATTTAAGAAATTGCCTAGAAATTGTCTTTGCTGAGACTGGTAATGAAGATGATCATGCTTCTCAGTTTGGGTTTATGGGTTCTAACCAAGAACCACATGGAATGAAATCAAAGCATTTTATGACATTTCATGACCTATCATATTTTAATTAGATTGCATTCAGAAATTTCCTAGGAGAGAAAATTAGGGTGATTTAATTTTAATGGGTTGCAAAACAATTTTATTTACTTTATTTTGGTACTTTTTTTCCATTTAATACTTTTCCACTGGTGGAAGTGGTAGTCGCCATATAATATCCTTGGCATGTTTTTCAGCCTTATTTTTAGGTTTAACACCCAAATAAGATGAAAGATAGCTAAATGCTGTGGAACAAATTTACAGGAAATGTCAATCATCGCACTGATTTTACATCGATTTCATACATGGAACTATGCATAAAGAACTGAAAACTCACTATCAATCTTCCAATATATTTAATATTCCAAGATTAAATATAATTTCAATTGTTTGACTTTCAGCTTACAAAATCTTGGTACCATAAATATTAAAACTGTTATAAATATTGACTTTTAAATATTGAAGGTATAGATTTACTATATTTTTAGTAAAAGATCTGTTAAAAAAGGAAGATCCCTGTTCAAAACTGTTGAATAGATGCTACAAGAAGTGATTTTTTTTATAAAGACATTCCATGTCTAGGCAAGATTATACCAGTTCTTCAACTTGAGCAAACCTATAAGTTATATAGCAGGATGAAAGCACCTAAGTGAGACAGGATTTGTATTTTTTACTTACTTTGTTTCTAACTTCATAGATGCTTTAGTCTCATTTTTCTGTCTATCAAAACTTTAACATGTTTGAAACTGCTAGTGATTATCAAAGTAGAAATCAAATTCACCAATTTAACTGGGATGTCAAAAAATATTCACACTGATTACAAAAAGCCAGTATTAGCAAATGATAGAATAATACCTTTCTCTTTATGGAAAAGAGTTTTTTGTTAAGGCTGAGTCTAAATTAATTTTACAAATGTTAGCTGTAGAGTGCTTCAGTGAAATGGAGACTTAGGCATTTTAAGAACGGAGATACTGCATATTGTCTAGAGTGGATGGGTACATGAAGACACATAAATGTTATTAATAGCACCTCCATAGGGAAATACCACAGAAAAAATAGTTCTTAACAACAAGAGATAGCAAACTGTAAATTTATTCTTATTTAAATCAATGAAAGCAGACTGTATTCTCCCTTAAAATTAAAAGAGCTGTGCTGAATGGACATACACGGCTATAGAACTGGTACTGTCCCAAACTTGGTTTCCACACCCACAGCTCATTGTATTAATGTGGAACTGCTGATGTTTAAAAGAGAGATCGAATAATGAAAAAAAAATTGAAGTAGAAAAGCTAGATACAATGATGTTTGCGTGGGAACTGGGATCAAAGATCAACATGGTATCATCTGTGTTGAGGTCCCACCGTCTAAAATGTGGATATTAGTAGTGAACAAAGAAATCGTGTCCATTCTTATTGTCCAGCTTATCTACAGGATTACCTTGATTGGCAGAAATGTGTGACAATGAAAGTGCCTCAAGATTTTCTGATGCTTTTTTCCTCTCTTCTTTTTTTGACAAGAGTTTGATGAACAAGATAAGACATCCAAGCTGAAAATCCTGGTAAAACTACTTTTCTAGCCACAGTAAACCCAGCTTATTACATACTGTACAAAACTAATCTAACTGGCAGTACAGCATTTATTACTGGAAATATCTTCTGAGGACTTGTGCTCATGAAAAATTTGATTAAAGAAAGCTTTGTTGGTAAATGTATGCTGAAAACTGATCATGCGGTATCTGAGAACAAGGCACAATACTAGAACAGTATAAATAAGATAAGTGGTAGGTCCAAGGGAAAAAGTAGGCAGAGTAATTGATTATATATAAAATTGAGGTATTTGTGTGATGAATTTCTTTTGTAACTACCCAGTGTTCTCTCCTTCCAGGTAAAGGACAATCAGCAGCCATGGAGAGGAACTGGATCTAATTAATAAAATGACTACTCCATTTCCAGAACATTCACCCTCGGAAAGCAATGTGTTATTGATAAATGTGAAATGTGTTTGGGTCTGCTGATCAGTTCTCTCTTTTAGATACTCACAAGTGCTTTATGTTCCTTAGCTTAAATTAACTTTGCCCATCCAAATTGGATGAGTTGTTTAATGTGGTTATACAGTGCTTTCTGAATGACTATGTTTGTGTGCAAATATTCACTGGACTCTACTCCAAAGTGATTATTAGCAAAGCTAGTGTCACTTCTATAATCATAGCTTCTTTGAAATAATCAGGAATCTAGAGAAATATCTAATCTTTTCTTCAAAATAATTGATATTGCTAAAACTATCGATACTTTGCAATAACAGAACCTGTTGTTTAGATAACTCTAGTGTTGAATGTAATTAAAGTGACACATTGCAACTTGAAGAGTTAAAACCAGCAAACTGGGCAGTTTAAAACAATTAGATAGTGTTAGCACTGACTAACAATATTAAAAGGAATCAAAACTTGTAAATTGCCTTCTTTAAAGAAATTCTTGTTAGATTTACAGTCTTCAAAAAATTGCGTTAAGGAATAATTATGCTGTTTTATTTATCAGCGGACTGATGGAAAAAAAAAATTGTTTGGCTCTGGGGCAGGGGGTTGCTTTTCTGCTTTTATTTTAAGGGGAGAATGGTTTAAATCTAGGAGAAAACCGAACTGCTGTGTTGATTTAACTGGCTGATCAAATGCATACTCTACTCATTTGTGTTGCAGTACATCATTCTTCTACTGGCAAAGCAGAATACTATCCACAGGGTTTGTACTGTTCCGGGATAGGTTACTTACACCTCTGCATATGTCTTCTATGTATACGTTGACTTCATAATGTAAGTGTTACAATGCTTTGTATTGACAAGCAGTAGCTATGTAATTTTAAATGCCATCAAATGAGAGCAGTATGTGGGGTTTGTAGAACTTTTTTAAAAGACCAGTTTCTAAGACCTCTGCATAAATAGGACAAACTTTATTAGATGACCGCTCACATTCTTTAGAATTTTATTAAGCTGTAGTTGTGTTACATTTTTTGCAGCGCACACCACTCATAACTAGATAAATTACAAATTATTACAAATTATTGGATAAATAAAGTATTGGCAACTTTAAAGAACTGAGCTGAATTGATATTATTGTTTCTAAGTTCTTGGAGGTGTAACTGTATAGAACTGAGATCCTCCAAATGGTATGTGCTTCTTAAAGTCTCATCTATGTTTATATCCATTTATCAAGGGTTTGCAACATTAGCATCTACTGAAAGGTGTTTGATAGTAATAGCAAGGTCTGGCAGAATTGAGAATAGATCATTTTTTATTAGCCAGTGAATGATTTATGTCATATCAAATCAGCATGAAAACATCTGGTAGCAAAAGTTTTTAGTGGGAAATTGTGAAGTAGTGAAATAAGCCTGATGTCTATGGGTGGGAATATTATATAAATTTCCTTCACTTCTTATTACTGAGAGCAACTTTTATCTCTACATCCTGTCCGCTCTGATGGTCAGATGATATCTTCATACCTGTTCTGAATTACTGCAGTTATCATTGATGGTATACGTGGTGTCTTGGACAAAGTTAGAGTTGGATGGGAATTTGTTAATAGAATATAATTAAATTAAAGAGTTGAATTAGATTATGGTTGTATGGACAGATGGCATTGGATTTAAGCAGTTTAATATAATTTTAGTATTGCAAGTTTAAGTTTTATGAAAGGTCTCTGCAACTACACTGAGCTTCTCAAGTATTTGTATTTTGAATATCAAAATAATTAAATGCACTACATAACAGTGATGAGCACAAGTAAAATATGGGCTAAGAATAAAAATCTAAATTTTTAAATGCTGGTTTATAAACATGTTAATAGAGCTTAATAAATTTCTGGTGTATTAAGACATTTCACTTCAGGGAGACATACTGGTCAACATCTACCAGAAATTAAAGTATCTCCATTCAAGAATCTTTTTATCATCCCCTGGAGTACTTGTGGATGAATCCTGTTTATATAGACTGCTCCTACTCTGAAGGCACCTCTCACATCAACATCAGGGGCTGATGTGGAGTCTGTTTCCTCTGCCACGTCTCCTCTGTAGCTCTGTATGCAAGAGTCTCACCTGAGCTTTGTCTCATGCATCAGCTGGGGGGTTTTGGGTGATCCAGAGTTATTTATTTAATTATGACTGCAATCTAGTTTTTAAAGCTTCAGTACAAATGATTTTTAATTTATACTTATATTCACACAGCCTCACAACTAAATATAAGCAATTGAACCTAAGATGGTATCGTTGCTTTAAGTAACCTATTTGAGTTAATAACAGTCACAACAAAGGAAAAATATGTTTTGGATTCCTGACTGACATTGTACAAAATGAGCTGTCAATTTTATTACCCACCTTAAGGATTATAGGATAGCAGAGTGATCTTAAGTTTGTCACTGTACAAAAACAATTCTCTATAAAGCCCTGCTTTGTTCATGGTCTGTAGCTCGTTGGTTGGTTGGTTGATTTATAAAGGAGTCTATTTAATTTTCCAGATTTAACTATATACACAAATATTGTTAATCAAAGCTTCCCCGGGTAGTCAGGCTATGGTCAGGAAAACAGAGCTACCACTTATTATAAGAGACGGAGGAAATTTTTCTCCCTTGCCCTACAGCGCGTAACAGCCAGCAATGCAAAAGTCTGCTTTTCTAATTTGGTTGCATTTGACACCAAACCCTGCGCTGGCCTAAACGGCCAGACCAAGGAGAAAAGGACTCAAGACCTTAAGTATCCATGCAGGGTGGAATAAAGCAAAAGGAATCAGGTTATCCATCCAAGATGGTAAATCTTAAACTCCTTAATTGCTAAGAGCGCTCACAACACAGATATCTCAGTCCCCCCTCCAGGAGATGAACTGCTGCCAAGCTATCCTTAATTAGTTTTTCTGGATCATACAGTTTGCTGCAGTATGTGTCCTTGAGCTACCTTGAGGAGATATTGAGACATAATAAGCTTTACTGTAATAGGTATTAGGAAGGTGGTGCTTCTTGCTTGGAATGGAGAGCTATCTTTGTATCTGCAGCCCAGGAAATGTATGTGGAACATCTGCAACCTAACAGCTGTTGAATGTCACTTTGGCTAGATCAAGGCCTTAAAATGTGCTTAAGTAATCTACTGCAGCTCTTACTTTTCGCAAATACATCTGTGCTGACAGTTTTTCCACCAACGTATTCCCATACATGTTAAAACAATAAACAAGCTAGCCTAAAATCAAGGTGATAATGGAAGATACTAGAAAGCTCAAAGATAATTCAAGTTGAAATGATACTTGCTTAACACTTCAGTATAATTAATGACTTTGGAAGAAAAGTTTCTCTCAAATCCATAAAGCTGTCTTGTTTTATGCCTTTGTGATGCACCTCACTAATACAGAGTTGTCAAAGTTCTGCCTCTTTGAGCTGTATATAATCTATTGTTTGGTGATAACAACGAGCATATTACATTTATGCTTTGATGTTTTAAATGTTATCTTGCCTGGTGATAATAGACATTCAATTGTCACTCATCATATAGAACCCAGTAAAATACTTAGTAAAATCAGTATGGGGCTTCTGTTGATTTAAAAGTTCTTGTTTTAAAATCATAATAACCTACATACAGAAACTAAGCCATCAGATTTCTAATAAATATTTTTCTTGTAATTATTTCAAGGATAGCTTCTTTGTATGACAAGTTGATTTTATCTGTTTCCTAAATGATCTTTTGTCATTTTAAAGTTATTAGAAAGCTATTTACCACAGCAACCATGCAAGGAACGGCATACTCTGATGAAGAAACATTGCTAGGCTGTAGCTGGAAATAATATCTTAGCTTAAAAAGGAAGGTAATATCAGCTATCAGTTCAAACAAGGGAAAAAAGTACAATACATCAAACAAGAAAATGATTTGTGTCATCCAGTGTAAAGACATCACTTAGAAAATGAAGTACCTCTTTTTTTAGTAATAACTTTCTCACCCTGATTTGTCTCATAGTCACTCATGCAGACTCACATAGTCTCTTGTCATATAATCTTTACATGCATCTCATCTTATGTATTATATATTGGCAAATGTACTGATAAGATTTTCGTTTGTTGAATTAATATTTGTCTCAGATATTTCCAGATTTTATTAACAGAAATACTGTATCAAACTTTAGCAGTAGCTAAGTTTTGAATATTTCCATCATGTAGAGCTTAAGAAGAGAATTTACATGCTAAAATATAAACTTAACTTTAAGAAATAAATAAGATCTGCACTGCTAAATGATTACCTTTTGGGGACTAAAATTAGAAACTGTTTAGGGATTTTACAGCATGAAAAATATTGAATAAATATTTGATTAAACATTTTGTCTTTGAATAAAGTAACCAAAATAGAACAGTTTAAAGCTAAATGGATTCAGTTCGTTTTGCCTTTGAATTTCTCTGAACAGAAAAAAAGATGGTATGATCTTTTCTCTAGGAAATAAATACATAAATAAATAAATCTGTAATTATAGTTGAGTTTTTATAAACCAGAAGTATTTACAATGCCAGAGAACTTCAATCCAAAGATGAATTATTTTAGGTTAGGTTTCAAGAACTGAAAACCAAAGGAAATAAAGAAGCATTGTCAGTTTGGGACTGAAGGAGGATGGAAACCAAAAAAGTTTAGTTTCAGGTACTATTACTCAATTACATAGAAAATATGTGCACCAGAAAGGATATACCTTAGCCAAAGGAAGGCAATGAAATTAAAATAAGGATTGGTGGGAAGGACAGGAAAAAGGGAAAATGAGCTTATGCTAACTATGACTATGAAAGGTGAGCACTTGCTAGAGAAACCTGAATGCTGGAATAGATAAAATTTCCAGATTAGTGAATGAAGGAAACATTGCAAACATAATGTAAATAATTTAATGCAATGTTTTACTAAATCTTACACTCAAAATTAATCTAAACTATCTTGGCTGAAAGATTTGCATGAATTGTAAATGGACTAAAGAACTAAACAAAGAGCTAGAACAGAAAGTAAGATGATGAATTGGAAGGAAGTGCTTAGTTTGGAATGGTAAAAATAGGTGATTATTCCAGTCCTAACTAACTACTTCTTTAATGATCTGGAAGGAGAAATATGGAGTATATAAATAGGTTTTCCACATTATGCTAAATGATGTTAAAATGCAAACACCAATAAGGATAGGGGGAATAATACAAAGGTAGATCATGAAACATTAAACATACAGGAAAGAAGCCTCCTGAAAATAATTAACTTGGGAAGAATATATGCCACAATACATTTGGAAGAGAAAAGATGATTGAAAAGGTGATTAGAAGGTGAAGAAAAACCTTAGAAAGCACATACAGCTAAGCCCACACAGCTATACGGGAATGAAAACAAAGGATGCATTTGAACAATGGTTCTCTCCAGTGCAAGTGACAACTACTATGGACAGACATGTTCATAAGAGGTTACGGTCTCCAGAGGATTTTCAAAAGATCTTTTTGTTGTTGTTGTTCCAGCTTTTACTTTCACAGACTATGACTTTGAGATAAGCAAGAGCAATGTGGCTGGCCACAGGATCAGAGACCACCAAAACACCTTTCAGGTTTTGCATTTTGTTAAGGGTTCTTTCACCCCCTTAATCTGTAGAATTATTTTTTCCTCATTTTATTCCCCCTGGAGATTCCGCTCTATTTATCCTCTTCTCCTCAGGCGAATTCTGCTAACCCACTCTTTCCTATGCATTGCTCATGCTTGCTACATGTTTTGTAAAGTTTCTTGTCTAATGCTATCCATAGTAGTTTCACTGTCCTTTCTTTTTTCCAGTTCCTTCACCCTGAACCTCTGAGCCCTTCTCCTTATTCTTCTATCCTGACAACAACATTTTTCAATCCCTTGAAAGGATTTCACTCTTTAAAGATGGTTCTTATGTGAAGCCTTTCAACTTTAGGATGGTCCTGTAAGCCACAAAAGTTGCAAGCAGAACAATCTTTTTTTTTTTCAATTTCACAGAGAAAAGACATTAGGGCAAAGAGAAGAAAGTAAATTGTCATTTGTGTGGAAGGAAAACAAAGCATGTGAACTGCAGTGAAGGTAAAATATGCAAAATTAAATGTTCTAAGATGGAAATTCTCAGCAGAAGAATAAAATAAGAAAATGAAGATCTGCTACCAAGGCATGCATTCATGGATGTCAGGGTCAACAGGGAGGTACTTCTGGCAAAAAGATGAAGCACTTCCTCAGCCAACCCTGACTCTGTCAAATGGGATTGCTGGGCCTGGGAGATTGTTCTTACTTTCCTTGAAAACTGCAGCTGCTTTTCCCACATAATGTGACTCAGCTTTCATAACTGCTTTTCAATTTTATGGTGATTAACTGCTTCTATAAATTACAAGGCTACATTCCAAGGTACAAGTGCTAAACCCCAAAATGGTGTGGATAGAGTAGCTTTGCAATCTTGCATTCTAGACCTCAGTACACAGACACTATTTGTAACCTTTTCAATGGAAATAAAGAATATAATGAAACCATGTAAGCTCAGCCTGGATCTTTGCAGATTTCCTGAACTTAATAAAATGTAAGTCAAGCAAAGTTTGATTTATATATCTTTATTTTATTTTATTTTCTGCATGGCTTATTGTGTTTGAGGAATTCCTACTTTGTAGAAGTCCTTTCTAACTCCTTGGGTAAAAGAAAGCACATGGTCATCTCTGACTGTTTCTTACTTGTTATTTATTTTATATTTTAGGTTATGTCACATCTTCCTAAAATGGAATTTTTGTGATTGATTTTCTGTGATTGATCACAGAATAGCTTTTGGTGTCTCAGGGCTAAACCACTGCAAAGTATCTCAATTAATAGCCTGTGGCCTCCTGCCTGAAAACATACCTGAGGCATGTATTAATGCACCAGTAAAACATGGCCTGTCATATCTTAATGTTATATTCCCATTCCATGTGAACAAGCCTGCTCCCAGAGTTTGCCACAGGCAATGTGGTATTTCATCTCTGTGTCTGTTTTAATCTCTGATAGATTTTATCCACTTTCTGTCAAATCATGAACACTGGCATTACAAAGTGGGTTTTTTTCATGTTCATTAATGCTTTACTTTAGCTCTGTTTGGTTTTGCAGTGTCTTTTCATCCTAATCCTTTAAACATGATCCATTTGTATAAAAATCACACGCTTGCTTCTCACTGTTGACTGGAAAAGGAAAAAATTCAGTTGCTTTATTTAATTGAAATTTTGGCAAATTTCTCATTTAGTTACAGTTCAGGATGTTCTGCAACTCATGAGTTTCAATGTGTAAGTAAAGAAACATTGCTTGCTAATTACGAGTCTTCCCATGACATTAGCATACTTTAGCAATAGAAATTATACAAGCACCTATAATGATGATGCTTCTCAAATGACACAGTTTTGGACCCAACAGAACCCCAAAATATCACAGAACTTCTCCATCTGTCATGCTAAAGAATAACATTTTAAAGATTGGACTGAATAAATACTAGTGGAATGCCCCAAAACGTGCTCTGCAATATCCTCCAAATGAAACAGACCTCATTTTTTTTCTCCTACATTTTTCTGGTGTGTGAGTCACACAGCTCTGGGTGGAAAACGTAGGAATAAAATCAATCACCTCCCAAAACCATTGTGACAGAGGGTTCATCTGAGCTGATCTTAATCTACCAATGTATTCATTTATTCATTAGCAGTATCTAGAAAAGTATTTCATTCGCCGATGCACATAACCATATACCTTCTGATTAACGTCTCTTAATTTTTAAGCTTGGCCAAAGACTCAAGTGTTGATCTAATAATCCATAGGAAGGTAAGCAGAGCTGACCCTGAGTGGCGGGGGTTGGCCTCCAAACCAGTCCCCCCAAGTGCTTCAAACACTTTGAGGCCGTTGTTTTGCCTCCGGCAGGTTCCTCCCCGTGTGCTGGGAAGCAGGCTGCTGCTGCCTGCTGTTGCAGGGTACGGGTGCGGAGGGGACCCCCTGAGCACACGTCACCTGCCTCCTCTGCTTCCCCAGACGCCACCTAACAGCAGCAATCAGAGTTAATACACTAACCCTGGAGTCAAACTGTGAGAAATTCCCATCACCAGCAAAAGTAATGCATAATCGCATTTTAAGCGCCAACCTCACAGAGCGCCAAATATTTTCTCATTCTAGTCTCTACCTTTCAGTTTTTCACGTAGCAACAAAAGCTGTTTTCCATAGAATAGCAATTTTTCCACCTTAGGAATTACTCTGCTTCTGTTTGTATTGGCAAGTGGGCATAAAATATAAATGTGAACTATTTGGCATAAAAGAAATCTATAAAAATTGCTAGTAATTATTACTTTGACTCCAGTCCAGAACTCCTTATTCACATAAACCTGACATTGCTGTTTTAGCTGGTTTTCCTTCAAAAAAGAACTTCAAAAAACTCACTCACATTGGGCAAGTTCTGTGAGATTTAAGAAGGCACAAAAAATTGTGGATATTTTTGCTTAGACTGAAACAGCATTAAGAGGTATATTAGTGCCAGAACAAAATACCTTGACCGCAAGATTTGCAAAGTGTATTTGTGGCTGCAGTCTCGTCCTTGTCATGTTTTCTGACCACAGTACTCCAGCGTTGTGCAAGGTGAGACTAGGGTTGGCTGAGACGCATGTACAGTGTCCTCTTTTTTTGACAGTTCCAGAATAAAACACCACAGGTTATACGAACATAAGGTGTATTTCCGATTCAAAGTATTGAACTGAAATTTAAGTCATTGTAATGAACACCTTGTTCTCTTATTAGGAGGTATATTTCCTCACACATCCTTGATTAAAAATTCTTCTATAAATCTGATAATAAATGATAGTTAGCTGAGAGTCCCTAACACATGCAGGTCATTTTTCAGTGCTGTTTACAAAAACGCGTGTTGTACTGAAATAGTGTGTTTGGTCTAGTAAATATTTATTCAACAAATATTCCCATGATGGTAAATGTAAAGATCATCAAAAGACCCATGGCACAAAAGATCATATGACTTAAGGTAAAGAGTGATTTATGGCATTGTTACTTTCCATCATTGAGGAAATGAGGCTTGCAACTGACTAATGTTTCTTTTTATTTTGTTTGCTGGAAGCATTTATAACTTCCTCCTGGGATTTTTCAGAGCTACACTGTATGATATTCCCAAACTATTTTTGCACTATTGTTTGATTTTAATTATAGTTGAACAGAAGTAAAATCTTGGGAATACTTCTGATTTGCTTAACTCCTTCCTGCTATGTCTTGTTAAAATTTATCCTACTTGATTATTGAAAGGAATAGGTCTATTTAAAATCTGAGCAATCTCAAGCATAGCTACTCTTTGCTTTTATAACTTTTAAAAAGAACAAGCCATACAATAAATTTGAACAATTCTGGGGAGGCTGCCTGATGCCCAGAAACCTTCAGCATAGGCCAAAGAAGCCTCAAGAGTAGAGGAAAAACCAACATATTTTCTTCATGGCGTTTACCCCATGTCACTCCATCGATGGCACAGAGCGGAGACGGTGGTCACCCAGTCACTCTACAGTAAATTCATTCTCCAGCTGCCAGGTATCTGACAACTCTGGCATCAGGAGCTCAGGGCTTTGTGTGGCCTCCAGAGCTCCTTGCTGCTCTGCAGCTATCCGTCAGCACTGCCCCAGCCGTCTCTATGCTGGTAAGTATCTCCTGCACACATGCCTCTGGGACTACTAAAAAGGAAGAGGAAAGAGTTCTATATCTTTCCTCAGAAAATAGGAGCTCTAATTTATATTAACTAACGAGCACATTCCCACTGGTACGGGTGGGTGGACTAAATTGCCACACAGGACGATGTGGCACTCAAGTAATGAAAATACATTCTTGAAACTGCTTTTGTATTCGTTGATGGTGTGAGAATCAGTTCTGCCTTAATTTATGGATTGCCTGAGTTGGGAATAAAAGTATAATATTTCTTTTGTGATGATTAGCAGCCTCAGAGAATGCTTCGACCAGGGAGAAATGCTGATTTGTTTATGAAGTCAATCAAAAGACATACACTCAACGTTGCCTTCCTAGCAGAGCTTTCAGTTACATTCAGTCATTTGTTATCTTGCATTGATAAAGTTAATGCAGAAAATCAAAGCCAAGCTTATATCACCAGTAAATATTATGGTCCTATACATCTGCAGAGCACACAAACTCTGTCCTCACTTAACTAGAGCTTTTAGAAAACCTAAACACAGTACTTGATTTATGAACACAGTATGACATGTTTTGTCTATTGATGAAACACACAACATTTTTTTTCAATAATAAGTTTAGAATAAATTATTATACCTAAAATTATTTTTAGCTGAGGTCATAGTTCTTGATATCTAGCTCTTTGATGCTGAACTTTGTTCATACATTTCAAAGTATTTTATTAAGACAGCTGAAATTATTAGAACCTGTCTTATAGACAGGGAAACGGAGTCACCCAGTGAGCTAAACCCACTTTTTTTTTTTTACTCAGCCAATTAGCATTAGTGTCGGTTCCTCAGTCCCGCATTCCTCCACCTTCATTGGAAATTTGTCCAGACCAGCTCACTACAATATGGACCTGTAACATTCCATGTCCTGCCCAAACACTTCATAAGTTATTTTTGCAATTTCAATATCCTGCCTAAATGCCAGTCTGCATTTTCTTGCCTAAGTTTTCTTAACTTTTTTAGGTATTCTTGACAAAGTGCTCTACAGATTACCTAATTGTCTTTTTGTGACCTGCCCTCCCTCTTGGCACCAGATACAAGCTTTCTCCAGCTATTCACGCAATCCAGGAGGGTCTCTCTGTCCTAGTAGAAGTACTGCCCCACTTGATGGCTTCCACTGCCTCTGGCAATTGCTCTGAAACTTTTTTATCCCACTGGGAGCATATTTCTTAGGATCTTAGCATTTTGAAGTTCTGGCATTTGCAAATTATTTTTGTTTGTTTGTTTTGTTCTTCTATTTGGGATTATTTCACTTTTCAACATGCTGTGAACATCCTGTTCTTTGAGATGTACCTGTCTGAGTAATATTCACCAGAGTTTAATAATCCTTGATCATCTCTAGTCAGGGAGATACATAAATAGCCCTAACAGACTTCACATATACTGATGTACTCACTAATTCAGCAATTCTAAAATTCTTTCAAAATTGTAAGCTGTACATAGACTCATCAAATTGTGGGAGAAGTATAGTAATGTGCTATGAAGCTTTTACAGTTATGATAGATCTTTGATTAATCCATACTTTTTAAGGAAATCTTTTCTGGAAGCCTAGATTGCCCTACAGAGAATCAATTTACACTCTTAATTTATAAGCCAGCTCAGCAACCATCTTGGTAACACACAGGTGCTTTACTTTTAGTTTTTGATTAATTATCAATAAAATTACACCTGTATCACACCAGCATGAGCAAACACAGAGTGTTTTTTCTGTTTATGAGAAAACTTTTTCAGTATCAACAAAGATTAATTCCAATAGCTGAATAAAAGCCCACTGTGATTAGTTGCAAAACAAAAACCTTCCTCCTGCTCTTCAGAGCTTACTGTCTAAATCTCCACTCTCACTCTATATATGTAGGTGTAAATTTTCCGTCTGCTCAGAAATTTTTGATTCAGACTTTTTTTGAATGAAAGCTGGATTTTGACTGAATAATTATTTTAGTTTTGGAAAAAAAAATCCTACTTTAGACATATTTTAAACCCCAAATATTTAAGCTTGCTTAATAGAGTATCAGTGCTTTGCCTGGGTTTTGCTAAATTTTGTCCTATTATTCTTCAATTTCCAGCTGGTTTGTCACTCTCATTTATTGAGAACCATATTGATTTTTTCAAAACTGAAAATTTTCTTCTCTGAAGCAGCTGCAGAATGAGATCTTTCCCTTAGTCTGAAAATTTATTTACATCAGCAAATACAACTTGACTTGTTAGAAATTGCAAGAATAGTCTACATTCTTTGCAGGACATAGGAACATTTGTCTTGTCTTTCAGAATATATTTTAAAAAAAACCTCTTCATTTTCCTTTAGTCCAGCCCTGTTAACTATGTCTAAAATGTACTTGTAAGTGGCCAGTAAAATAGGGACCATAATATTGGTCCTCATTTAAGGAAAAAGAGGTTTTCTTCATTTAGTGTACTGACGCAGAGGATGAGTTACTGCATGCAAAAAGGTAACTGGAGGAAAAAGAATTCACACTCCGTTATAGACAGACCCCCCACTAATTTATCAGTTCAAACCTCCTTATAAAAATCTATGATGTGGTACAGATCCTGGTAATATGACTGAGTAAGTCACTTATAATCCCTGCTTATTTTATGAAATAATGGACAGACTTTGGCGCTATAAATGCAGATTAAAATAACTTTTTTAAGAAGCTAAAAAACTCTGTCAGAATAATGCAATAAAAAATCATATTCCAAAGCGAGACACTATCCATTCATAATATTTTAAATGCAGATCAGGACAACAGAAGTTTTAAATACAAAAGGATTTTTAAGGCATTTTTCTTAAAGCAGTAATCAATATCTGCGAGTTTCCAGTCTGTTAAGAAGGTCAGCAGACAGTCTCTGAATAAGTAGATCACTTACTGTGGTCTTTAGAGTTTTTTTTTTTTGTTCCATGGAGATTTGAAGGACTGATTGGTAACCTTTTATTTAATAAGTTTGCACCTTTTCGCTGTAGTGGAATTTTAAGTGCAATCAAGTTTTCTTTATGTGAAAAAAGGACCACACCACCTCAATTAATAATCCTCCTCTATTAGATAAATTACTTCACTTTGTCTATACTTCTCTCCTTCCTCTTGAGTGTAGTTACAAATGACTACAGCATCTGAAAGGTAGCACATTCTTTGGGGAGCTGACACCAGAAACTGGAGTAATTTATAATTGCCTTAGAACTCACATTCCCAATGCTCATTGGGTCACTTTCTGCCACTTTCGGCCTAAGTGGGGCCAATATGAACACAACATCTACCCTGTTTACTCTACGGAAGTTCATTAAGTTTTGTTCAGGTAAGAGCTATGAGAACAGGTCCTGCATAACAGAGTAGTAGCTTCAAAGTAATGGGCCAGATAATTAATTCTGAATTTCAGTGGAAATTCTACTAAAGTTCTATCACAGCCATATTAACACCAAATGGATCTATCAGAATTAATATTCTTGCAATAAATATCAAGGACTTAAGAATGATTAAGCCATTATTGTTAAATGTTACATGATAAAAAAAGGAAAAAAAGCCTTAAAAAAGCTGTGAAGATTTGCCTGGTCCTTACATCACACATAGTAACATCTCAAGGTTTGTCTGTATGCAATAGTCAGAGTGCAGCTAGTTAGAGGAAATGTGAATTTATAGCATACTTAATAATCAACAGTAACTCACTATATGCACAGAGTATAGCTGAAGTTAAGGTTGCTTGTTCTATTTTTGAATTAGAATAAGTTACTTCACATGAAGGCACTCTCAGTGCTGTATCCTCTGGCAAGTCAAAGAGAAATGCTCTGCTCAGTATGAGTCATATTTGCTGATGAAAACCTTTTCCTTTACAGGACTTTTCAAAGAGTAGGCAGCATTCAGTATGGGTCACAAAACCACAAACTTACATTGTTATAGTTCACTACATTACAGCTTTGAAATAATTATTAATGTACTTGACTTCCTCCCTCATAACTTTGAATGGGTACTAAGGACTTATTATGGAAATTCACATTTTAGTTTATACAGACATCACTAGAATGAGGAGGGAATGTAGATCAGGAAATCAAGCTGCTACATCCAAAGTGCATCCTTCATTTTCATCTAGTAGAAATGTTACAACAGGCTGTACTTGAGTTAGGTTTTGAGTGACCCATAAATGAGTGCATAGGCAAATCCAAGGTACTGTAACTATTCAGATTCCTGCTGATAATGTAAATCTGAGCATCTACTTCTGTGTTACCTTCTAGTTCATGGGCCACTGCATACACCATGATACCTATGCAAGATGTAGGCATTAAACAGTAGTCACAAGAATTAGCTGTGATTTTTTTTCCCTACAAAATAGCTTGAATGAAAGCCATGGACCTAATTGGCTGGAGAAGATTTGACCCAATTTAATTCTCTCTCAGTAAGCACAAATTTCCAGACTATCAGTCTTCTTCAACAATTAGATTAATGTGTCTCATCTCATCCTATATTTAAAAATTTTCATTTTTAAATGTATTTCTACAGTTGTAATTAAATGTAATGAAAATAATTATTTCTCAAGATTTTCGCTGTGACTATTTCTTATTGCCTCTCCTTTTCCTGTTTCTCTTTCATCCAGACAAAAGAATAAATCATATTATAGTCAAACTCTAAAGCTACTAGTCAGTACTGGGTTTTCTTTAATCAAACCTGAATGCATTATCTCCCTATTGAATCTTGTCTATTTTCTGTTGATAAATTGTCCCTATGACTGTCTCAGAGATACATGAGAGAGTCAATTTTAGAAAATTCTGGCCCATTGATTGCATATCATCAATCATTCCAGCTACAGAGTTTGGAATAGATATTAAAAATGTTTGATATTTTATGCATTTTGGCAGTATTGTTAGCAAAACAAGAGTCACCTGCAAGCTAGAAAGGAGAAAGCCTGGCATGATCTCTGTAATGTTCAACCAAGAGAAATACCTTGTCTGCAAGGCTAAATTATCTATATTTACCACTAGTCTAAAGCTTTTCTTTACAGCATCAAAACTCCCCTGTTTAAACACAAAATCTGTGTAAACACCCACCTGCAAAAAATACTTAGCTTGGAAAGAGGAAAAACCATAAACAAAGAGCCTGGAAAGAGAAAGTTAGAAGACAGGAAAAAACAAAGGAAAAGGAAAAGAAACAGAAATGGCTGGAATGAAAATAAATAGGGAAAATTCCTGAGGAATTTAAGAGACATCGGGCTGGTCTCCCGAAGGCCCTAAGCATCATGACAAACAAAAGACATTATAAAGACAGGCAGCAGAGGTTGACTTAAGAATCATCAAAATAATATGGGGTGAAACAAAAAGAATTGCAAAGGCTGTGAAAGGCGGGCCACCAGCAGTGAGAAGTCCTTCCTTTGCTAACAGAGTAAAGAAACATACCTCAAGAAAATAATCGGCTTGCTTGCCAGAAAATCATTTTAATTATCAAGAATTGACCTACTGTTGATATGTTATGATGACGGATGGTAGAATCATCTAATTCATTTGTTTTCACTTTGCTGCCTGAATACTGTATGCCATAAGTCTTATTAAAAAACAGAATTAAGCAGTGGTGAGAAAGGTCATCTGCCCATTTCATGCTGGCAGTTGTACTCCAGAGATCTTGCTGGAGGCAGAAACTCTACCTCACCTGAGAGCTACCAAGTCTGTTTAAGTGGGAGAAGCTTCTGGAAAGTGTGTGAGCAACAGCCAGGTCAGGAAAACACTTTTCCTGAAGACCCACAGGAGATTCCATGGAGTCTAATGCCTGTAAGCCACTGGATAAGAAGCACAAGAAAAAATAAAATTATGGAAGAGGGTCATTTGCTTTCAGAACTCTTATTTAATCTTTTTCACCAAAAAGATTTCTGTTTTGTCTATCTTCCTTGCATGTTTGTAACTAGAAAAAAAATGGAGAAATTCTACTCCTAGCTTCTAGCCAAAAATCACAAAATTTTGACTGAGAACAGCCAACAATCATCTACCACAGTGAGACTTGTCATGAAGGTCATAAAGTATATTCCTATTCCCTGGTTATATAACTTTATCTATGAAATTTTAGAGCCAAATACTTACACTTTAAATTAAAAATTATTTGTACAATAGACATATGTAAGTACCTCATTTTCTGTATGTTCTTTTCCACAAATTCATTAACTAGAATATTTGTGGAAAGTAATCACAGAAGCAGTGTGTACACAATTTAAACTAATGCCTTTAAAATCAAAAGAATATTCATAGAAATATGTTTGCTGTATTCATCCAATTCTAATTATTACTTACTTTTGACATCTGTGGAAATCAGATAAAGTATTAAAATAGAGAGTCTGAAGGAGTAAAATATCATTCTTCCACTAGTACAAGATTAACATATTATCTAGTTACACACTTTAGAAACAATGTAAAACTCTAACTAGAAATATTCAATTCAATTATATTGCAGGAAGCCATTGGCCAGCTTATTAGTATGATAAAAGTATGGAAATTATTGCAGTTTAAGAACACATGGGGGAGTACTAATATGTTAATTGCAATTAAAGCCTGATATCAGTTCCATGTAGGAAGTCCAAGTTTGAGGTGATTTGAATGAGAGCAGAAATGTTAATTAATTAAAAGGCTTTTGCTTCATATTACTAAGTCTTGCTGATGAATCTAACAAGTAAGATGACTATTGCTGGCAAAAAGACATCTAGCAAACATACCACTTAATGACAACAAGCCCAAAGATCCAGCAGTAATGGGATGACTGCCCAAGTGGGTGGGTGCTTTTGTGCCCCAACCACTCAGGCTATTTCTTAAACATTACCTGTCATTGCTCCCTCATTGCGCCAAAGAGGCATTGCAATATTAGGTAATTATGTAATTAGTGGCTTTTGGTACTTCCATCAGAGTCAAAAATACAAATGTTTCATGCTGGGAAGCGGTGAATATCTAGTAATTGTTGCTAATGTTAGAGATTGGGGTAGAATCACAAAGTTGCCTCCTCCCTACTGAAATAGACAAATCATGGAGAGAGGATGTTGTCCCTGGACCTTCATGCTGGTGTGGCCAGCAGGACTAGGGATTGCCCCCCTGTACCTGGCACTGGTGAGGCCGCACCTCGAATACTGTGTTCAGTTTTGGGCCCCCCACTACAAGAGAGACATTGAGGTGCTGGAGCGTGTCCAGAGAAGGGCAACGAAGCTGGTGAAGGGTCTGGAGCACAAGTCTGATGAGGAGCGGCTGAGGGAACTGGGGTTGTTTAGCCTGGAGAAAAGGAGGCTGAGGGGAGACCTTATTGCTCTCTACAACTACCTGAAAGGAGGTTGTAGAGAGGTGGGGGTCGGTCTCTTCTCCCAGGTAACAAGTGATAGGACAAGAGGAAATGGCCTCAAGTTGCGCCAGGGGAGGTTTAGATTGGGTATTAGGAAATTTTACTTCACTGAAAGGGTTGTCAAGCATTGGAACAGGCTGCCCAGGGAAGTGGTTGAGTCGCCATCCCTGGAGGTATTTAAAAGACGTGTAGATGTGGTGTTTGGGGACATGGTTTAGTGGTGGATTTGGCAGTGCTAGGTTAATGGTTGGATTTTATGATCTTAAAGGTCTTTTCCAACCTAAACAATTCTATGATTCTATGATTCTATGATTCATGCTCAACAGAATGCCCTGTACACCTCTGGTTTGAGCTGAGTCCTTACAAAATATACATGAATTACAGTAGCTCTTTTTCATTATATATCCTTCATTCAAGTAGTTTGTAACTTAAAATATAAATTATTAAACCTCTGCAGATCAAACTGCCCTAAATTATATCACACTCAGGCTAAATATTGGTCAGCATGATTGCTTATGTTTTACGTAAGCTGAAAACTATAACTACATGTTACGAGCAACAATAAAGAGTATATTGCAGGCAGCAGCTGCGTCTGCCCAAAGCAAACACTTCATGCTTGCTGTGACAGCGTCTGATGGAACACTCTTGCCATTTTTTTCCTTAGTAGTGTAACCAACATAATCAAGGTTTTTTTCCCTCTTTCTCCTATTTATTTGTATCTCTAATATTAAAGACATTCAAATACAGACAAAACACTTGCTAGAATTAAAACACTTATGGCAAAACATCATTCAAAAGAACCAGTAACAAACAAAATAATATAGAGAGATATTATTAGTGTATCCTTATTCTCCTTGATGTTCCTACAAGCTGGCTTTTAGCAATGGGCCATTAATGTTCTTTGAATATAGCTAGAAATGAACATGAATATTGTGCTCTCCAGCATCTGCATAGTGGAGCTGGCAATCTTTGCTGAAAGTGATGCTGTTTCTCCTCCTCCCTTTGAGCTGTCTGACACTCTCCTCTCCACAGACAAACCAAGCTGCCATGTAGGTCACTGTTAGATGACCTGTGCCATACAATACCCTCGTGGTTAATACTGCATTTTGTATCTGAACTACCAACCAAGTATTTGCAAATAGAGGTTCCCTCCTTTAAAAATGGTATAGTCAGAAAGTCTTCTTTAGGGCTGGGGAGAAGGAGGAAAGAGTCAGATATTAATTCTGTCTTCCTACTGTTTTGTACTGCAAACTTCTCTTTCAGTTGTGCATGCTGATGTGTATGTGTGCTGCAAGTTCCAAAACTGCAAAAATAAAAGCGAATACTTTTTGTCATCTGCTTTACTTACAATGTTAGCAACTTTTCTTCCCAGGCCTTTCATTTTCCTCTTTAAAAGACACTCAAACATATATCAATAGATTTCTTTGTGACTCTAACTAACTGAGTTATATATTTTTTTCGGCAGTAGTAGGTGTTGAAGAATTTGAATTGAAATTTGAAGGTTCCTGGCTCCCAAGCCAGCAGGAGATGAGGTTTAATTGCTTGGAAATACATTTTCACAGCTGATACTGGGGAACAGAAAAAGTCTGTATGTCAAGAGCCTCTAAACTAATCATTTAGGCATAACATGCACCACCCCATACCTGGGGACAATGTAACTGTTAACAGCTTGAAGCTGTTGAAAAAGTACACCAATGAGAAGGTTTCCTCTATTTTTCTAATGCTATTCTTCACCCTGAATAAACTAATAGAAGAGAAATGTCTTATTTTCAGTTCTGTCAGTTCAAATGAAAACAATTGTGTGTTCACCTAGTTTTAGCATTGGAATTTATTAGATCTGAGACTGTTCATTAAGGTAACAATTTTGAAGTTGCTCAGTTGTTAATACACTGCCTGTATAAACTCAGGGGCTGCCTGTTATATCTGGTTACACTCTGGAGACTGAGATTTGGTTTCCAGCACTACAGATCAGGTCAAGAATTGCAATAACAATTAGCCATTAGTCACTAGATCTCAATTTACCATAATACAAGGTCATTTCTTCTGAGAATTTTCTCCCTGGAATGGAAGACGAAACATAGGAAACTGTCAAGCTTTTGAAAATTGGCATATGGAAAAGCTGGGTATGGCTTCTGAGAAGATAACAGGGATAAAGCTTTATATTTCTTTTTGAGCTTACTGTTTACCATGGAGTAGGATCTGCATATATTGACAGTGCCTAGCATAATAACAGTTAGTCTTTTTTTTTCAAATCTCGGTGAAATGGGAAATCTATCTAATCTCACCAAGAATCAAACAGATTGTTCCTGCCTCAATACAGGCATGTGAGAGGGACACCGAGGAACTTCCCCTGTGCAACATCCTACTTCTTGCTGCTATAATTATTCCTTTCCTATCACTTACATGAAGGACAGAGCAGAGGCACGGGTCTGCCTTTTTCAGTGTACTTCACTAACTAACCTTTTGCACCCACCAGCAAAGGAGCCAGCAGCTCCCCTCCCTTGTTAGCACTGCAGAGCAGCACCGAAGCGTATTTGTGAGCACAGGAGCTGCAGTGAGCAGGGGAGCCCGGCTTCTGGGCTCTTGCTGATTTGGGCTCTGAAGCAGACAAGGGAGTAAATGACACTCATGCAGAGGTGTGCTCTCCTGCCACACAGGAGACCCCATAACAACTCCCTGACACCAAAAGGGTGTCGGTACTCTGCAATCCCTGCTGGGCTTGAGCTTTGCCGGTCTGTGAAAGGAGCAGCCAACTGTGAGGTGTTTGAGTTACATACCAAGACATTGCTTCCCGCTCTCCAGAAGAAATATTTCGTTTTAAATCTGTAAGTGCCTATGAAACACATATGCATGAGATATGACTGAGCTGTTGTTGGTTAATTTTCTAATTCAAGTTGTTCAATGAACAAGGAGGATACAGATAAACAGTTAACTCACCTCCAGGAACCACTTGAGAGTATCAACTTGGCAATGTTCCCTTAAAATAAAAAAAAAATTTAAAGTGGAATTTCTGTTGCGTTTCATAAAGAATCGGCTATTTCCCTGTGAACTGATCAAAGGCATAGGAAGAAAAAGGGTGGTGTAACTCAGTTTTGTTAAGGAAGCTAATCAATGATAAAGAAAATGGAAAGACATGACAGGTGAGAGAGTAGATAGCATTTCAGATCAGATCCTTATTTTTAATGGACAGTAGCAGCTGAAAAAGAGATTATAAGGGAAGCTTCGAAACTTAGAGGATGTATATTGTGAATTGGTCTTACCTAAAAAATAGTATTTGTAATTAATATAAACAGAGAAGGGATCTCATGCCTGTTGATAGCCTGGCTAATAATCACTTGACAGATAGTTAACTATAGAAAGGTCAAAGGTCAGGGCTTTTAATCTATAGGTTGATGATCCCTCGGAGACTGTGTGGTGTGAAAAAGAATTTCGTATGCTTGATGCTGTTATAGGCACGATCAGCCTGTCAAAATCCATTAGCACTCACTTTTCCTTCAAATAAGCATTAAGCTTAAAGCTAGCTTTTGGTATGATTTTTTCAAAGCAGATTTCTTATCATTCTTAGTAATCCTTTATAAGCATGAAACATTTCATTCCTTATTTGATAAAAAGTGATTTTTCAGGAATTGGTAAAATACATGCTATATTCTTCAATTAGGTCTATTTAGCACATTGAATATATTTCTGATAAGGTTCAAGTTAAATTGAAGACTTTACAGAGAAAAAATAGTCTTATTGAAAGTACATCTTAATGTGTGGGACACAGTGATATCTTTTTTAAGTTTCTTGTTTATAGCATGACAAAGACCAAAACAAATCTGAATACTCTATTTAAAAGAAAATCAGAAATATTTTTAGTCCTATTTTATTGCTTTTAGACCCAAAGTATTTTAACTTGACATTTTCTCTGAATATTTTACGAGATGTTCTTTGACTCTAGATAGTAAGGGAGAGAAACATCATTCGGTTTTAACATTTGTTCATTGCAGTTTCAAAAACAATTCTTATAATGACCTTGAAAGTAAAGAAACTAGTAGAGTTTTTTTGCTATATGATATTCATTAGTGAGTAATGCATAAAGAATGCTAATACTATGCAGTTGAAATATATGAGGAACTGTATTTTATCATTATGTTAAAAAGCAAGATGTGTAACTTAAATGACAAGAAGGTGCAGCATATGCAGCTAGAATATTCTGAAAGCTTGTGTTAGAGTTAAGGTCAGTTAGGAAAATGTAATAAAAGTAAAATGAAAACAAATTTCTCAGCAGATAATAACATATTTGTAGCAGTTACATAATGCTGAGTTTAAGTATGGTTTAAATCTCCTAAGTAAAAAGCTATTACATGCAGCTTTCAATCTGACTTCTGTCAGCTTCAGAACATGGATCCTACCATACATTTCCATCCCATATGTCAACCTCTAAAAATAGGTTTGGAAAATAGAATGAAATCTTCTGATGTTCACTGTCATAGCTTTGGCTGTTTATAAAAAAATCAAATCAATGCTTCCCAATATGTAATAAATCTTGACTTTACCTCCCCATAGATTACATCTGTATCTTCAGAAAGGCTCAGTCAGTCTGGTTCATTTGATGGGCAGATGTATGTCATGCAATACTTGATGAGAAACTTGTGAGCATACTTTGGCCATGTCTACTTTGAGCTGTCAGATGAATTTCTCTTGGGTATCTTTTTTTTGCTGTGCATCAGAGCAAAATAATATTTTATTGTTGGTCATAATTAATAATTCATTGAAATGCACCAAATGAACACACAAAAAAAGAATGTGGATATAAATCTTATTAGGTCCCTGGATAAAGTCACAGTATGCTTTTGCATTTTGAATTTCCAGGCATATATTATATCATCCAATATTGGAACAAGCCGAGAAATGTAATATAAAAATTTGATAAATTGCTTTCTGCCTGTAAATGAGAAAACAGACTTGTAAAATGTGAAATGAACCATTCTGGCAAAGTAGAATTTGAGCTTAGAGTGTAAACACTTGAGTTAATGGCTAGGGTATCTCTGAGTCTCAGAAGCTGCGGTACACAGGGAGGGTGAAAGTGAGGTTATGGAAGCTCTTCAATATTTTACTTTGAACATCCTTACAGGCCTTAATTAGACAGATTACCTGTTATGCATGGTGCAGTGTGCTGAACAGTTTTAAACTGGCTTGTCCTCAAGGCAAATGGAAGGCAAAGTCAAAAAGAATTACACTCTACACAAATAACAATGAAAGTGCTATTAATGGTTATGGTAAAAAAATGAAATCCTCTCAGCCCATACACTATTTGATATTTAACTTTACCTAGTACAAAAGAGTTTGTTAAATATTTACTGACCATTTGAATTTATGTACCTAACCTGTCCACCTCTTCAATGCCTCAATCTGTGTGACACCATAATGACATTTAAAGTTGTAATTACTTGATTTTTTCTGATTTATGTTGCTTTGTATCTAAGAAAATGTGACAATATAATGGAAACTTTTCTGACATGAAAATTAATAAATGCTTTCTTTATTTTAGTTCCACTGAAGAGATAAATGGATTTTTTTTAAATCTCAGTTCAACTCCATACCTATAGTAGAAAGCATAGAGGAACAGCAAGTATGTTTACTAATGGTTCCAGGATACGAGTGTTAACTTGCTGCATATATGCTAAATTCCCGAATCTATTTAATCGGCTTGTTCAGCCAGCCACCTACAGGGAAGGTCACCATGTCAAGCAATGCTGAATGGTATTTTGTGTGAATTGGGAACAGAACTTTTTAAAGGCCAGAGGTTTAGGAACATAAACCAGATGTGCTCATTTGAAATAGTCTACTTATTAAAAAAAGGTCAAACACTTAGATCTTTTTTAAATCTTACTGTCAGGCACACTCCACAGAACTAAGAATTTTACTGTTCTGAATGATGTGAATTTCACCGATTTCTTAGATGAAATATGTCTTCTGATCTTTACCATAAATGCATCACTTCCCTATTTATAGTCTAATATTGCATCTAAGAATTTTACTAATTCAATCAGATGAATATTTTTCATGGTAATGATTTTTAAAATCCCTTTTCATGTTTTTATTTTTATAGTTCAGAATTACTGCAAGTAATTAATTCATACAAAATCATTACAAAACTGATTTTCCAGGCCATAATTTGCACAGCATAAATCTAGAAAAAAATGTGGTTAGTGTGAAGATGTTTGTTGTTTTGGGGGAGGGAGTTCTCTCCAGATATACATGTCTAAAGGTTGATCTCTTGTCCATAGGAGTCAACTGAAATGTCATTTAATTATTAATGCAATTTAACTCCATTGGTTTGCCTGTTAAACGACTTTCCTGAACTGCCTATATTGACTGGCAGGCTCTTATTTCTCGCTATGCTCAAATCTGTGAATAGGATTTTTTAAGACCTTTTAAGAAGAAAAATATCAAAGTGTGAATCAACCACCTTGCAAGATGTATGGGGGGAAGGAGTCAAAACTTCTTCCAGCTTCCACTCAGGATACTGAATATTAAACTGAGCTTTATGCATTCTGCTTGAACAACCAGTCAGCTGAATGCTCAGAAGTAGCTCAGATCAGCAGAGGCTGAAAGCATCCCTTCTCCTCCCATTCTCAGCCCCACCCTACTTGCCAGAGCCCCTCAAAGGAACAAAGCAGAAAAAAGAAAAAGAGATACCTGATATAGCAATCAAAAGTTACAACAGAACAGAGAAAATGAAACACCTGGCTTTGATAACATAGAGCAAAGGATGTATAACTGATTGACTGCCACTAAATATCTGTAGTTCTGCTTTCACTGGTATGGATTATATAACTACGGACAATTTTCTTACTTCAACTACTTCATGTTCTTGAGGGTGGTAGGAGCCCTGGAGTTGTAATGAACAAAAGCAAATCCCCTGGTTGGAGATCATGTTTTGCCTTCTGCTTGAGCTACATTACTCTCTGTCCCTCACCAGTACTGAGGAACTACACAGAACAAGAACACCCTCAACCAGATAATGGGCTGCTATGAAAACAAACAAAGAAACAAACAAACCCACAAAAAAACACCCCCCCCCAAAAAAAAACCCAAACCCAACCAAAACCGTAACTGAGAATATTTTTGCTTAGGTTATATTCAGTTGGCTTGTTCTGTTGTACATTTGAATAACATTTTTTTGCAAAGTGTTCTTCATTCATAGTGAACTGCAGATGACTTTCCATTTCTAGGTCAGAAACATTATTCACCCTTCAATGTACACCTCTATTTTTTAAATACTTGAATGAAATTCTGGGCTGTACCTGTTTAAATTTACACAGAAGAAAACCCTAAGCACCGGTGCATTTTTAGCAAATGCTTTCCTGCAAAGGTTTATCATAAAATATTTTTTTTTTCTCTTAAGGGCACTGCGATTTGTTTTTCTATCTTTTGAAAGGTTAAACAAGTGTTTTGGAAATATTTTTTCTTTCTGATATAAGATCTGAGTATAATATATCTAGCATAAGCCATTTCCCAAAAGAGTCTTCCTTGGATTCCTAGTGTTATTTCTGAGAATAAGAATCACAAAATTTGTTGTATTTGATAAACTTAGAGCTTTCTTCTAAATTGTCCAAAAAGAAGACAATCTTCAAACAAATTTATTTACTGATTCTATATTTTTATGGAGATTTCATAGACCATAAGTACAAAAATATTTGAGAAAAAATGAAAATTCTGTCTACCGGTGTTAATATTTTTTATAGTGACATGTATACTTTCAAGCTAAAAAATCACATATAAAGGATGAAGATAGTCTAAGAAGCTCCTTCTAGTACTATTTATCTTTTATTATTAGTGTTGTTGTTATTATTATGTCCTAAAAAGCAGATGGTTTAACTGACCTAGTTTCTTCTTTGGATAGTTTATTGATCCAGCATATTTAAATGTTAAACACTCTTACTCTCCCAGTGATAAAGCTTAGAAACTTTTGGTTTCTTTTAATCAATTTTATTAATTGGAATTATGTGTACCTGACACATGAGTTTCAGAGGTTGAGTGCATGCAATTTCCTTTATTTTTAAGTGTGTAAATGATTAATTGGTTCATTATTACACTAGTATTAGTTCAGTCTTCTATTTAAGGATTAGACATAAGGACTATTTAAGGTTAAATATTCTACTGAATATTTATGAGAGTTTATTTTTTTAATGACAGTCCTTGTACTTGATTGTTTTTGTATTTGTGTAGTTAATAGTAAATGAGAGGTATTGCTCTATTTCAGAGGCAAAATCATAAATTTCCTTTTGGGAAGTCCTGTTCAAAAGCAGTTTACAGATAAAAATACATGTTGTATCAAAATTTCAGGTGTAATAGGTGTAGTAACTGCAAAGAGCAAAGTATTTCCATTCCTTTTAAAATGTCCACTTCAGTTTTTCCTACTTTTCACAAACAGACACTATATTTTAATTTTATTTCAACCCAATTAAAGTAGCAATATCAAGATTCATCATGGTATATGAGACTGTGTGGATGAGACTCATTCAATTAATAGAAGGTCATGATAAAATGTAAAGAAGTATATTAAATTAGAACATAAATCTTTGGTTTATTAATCTGTCATTATTTGCTTCATTGTTTTCAAAAGCCTATTTTGGTTCTCAGTCAAGACAAAAAATAATTGGCTTGGTCTGCAGAAGAGAGGTTATACTAGCACGAAACTTAAAAAGACATCTGATGGAACGTTGCTATTATATGGATATCCAAGGACAAGCTTAAACACCCAGAGTAGTTCAGTGATGAACTGTGACTATATAACGTAAAAAGTTCCAAAGGAAAATTTAAAAGTACCTGAAGCAAAGTGAGATATTAGAAGGCATGCTGGAAAGCTGTAAGAGAAGCTGGATTCAGCAGACCCATCTCAGTAGTATCTGCCCTTCTGTGAGGAGCGCCCTGCAAATGGAAAAGGAAATGCTGCTGTAGCTTGGATTTTCTGACAACCCCACCTTAGCAGTGAAGATATAAACTGCTGTTCCATACTCTCTGACCCATGAAGCATAATTATCTCCTTTTCTTGGTTAAATTGATATCGAATCAAGCACCTTCACTTTCTCTAGTATTACTTCTGAATCTGTGCTTCATTCTTGTTCTTGGATAGGAAAAGTTGACCTTACTGATATGAATTTGGAATAACCCCAGTGAAGGTCAGAAATACCTGGAATAACATCCTTTCTAATGCAATTTAATTGGTGTTGGTTGTTCAGAGGTTTCTACCAGTACAGTGCTGGCCTCACTGGGTCAAGGTCTTGATCTGAATTGTTGGCAAAATGCTCACTGACTTGCCCAGAACAGGGATTTTGCTTTGTAGTCTGTGGGATGCTACAGTCTTTGAACACATTACAGGTATAAAATATATTTTTAAAAAAACAATTTCAAGCATTTTCTGTAATTGTGTTCTTCAATTTTTTAATCATTTTTCAATAACCTCTTTGACTTTAATCATGATAATGATTTGTGAGACAGCAGAGCATTGCAGTCCAGGATTTTATTGTATTAGGTACGGTGCGAATGGGACAAAGGCGTGTCTTTACCCAAAATAATACTATTCTTTTCCACTTTCTTTGACAAAATGTTTTAGACCGTTCACAGTTATCTGCCACCTGTGCAGTTTAATACTCCTTCCAATTACCGCAAAGTAAACGTATGCTGTAAAAACCTCTGCTGCTTTACATTCTGTGCCTCACCTAACAATCCTCTGCCCTGTTTGCCTTTTATACCGCTGTTATGCTCTGGACTGATGGTTTCAATGATTTTCCTCTTCCTGATCATTGTGCTGGATGATTGTTCTATTAAAGTCAGAGTCCTAGATTGGTTCCTTGCTTCACGCCTAATTATTTTATATTTATCTCATGCTTATACAAACTTATCTGAACTCTCTGGGTTAAAAAAATACTGGGGTTCACAAATAAGGGAGCTGACAAGCTTTTTTGGTTAGCTATTTATGAATTACAACAGGATCCTTTAGCAGTTTAGAGAATTTTATTGAGAATTTAGAGAATTTTATTGATACCAAAGAAGTCATTCCATCAGTCAGTTGGATCCTTTCCGGATTCAGACACACTCCCAGTTCTCCATCTCATCACCTTTTTGAAAAACATTGGCTTTTGCATGAAGAGAATACATAATGTGGAGCTGCTGTGTTTTCAGCAGCATACTGGCAAAAGCAGTTCCAACAATTTCACAACAGAAGTGTGAAATAAAACTCTTTCAGATAGCTCTAATATAAAAGAAAAGTGCTTCTACAAAAGCATAGTTTTGGAAGTTCTGGTTGTTAACTTACAAGACTGTTTTCATGACCTTTTTGGATACGAGAGACATTTAATATTAGGTTATTTCTAAAGTTATTACAGGCCGTATAATCTGCTGGACTCCATGGGTTTTATTTGTTTTTAGCTGAATTGTTCCATCCATTTTTATTTCTTGAGAATATTACTAATATTCCATTCTAAAAAGCTGTAAAGTATGAATGTTACTGACTTCTAGGACAGTGCATGTTCTTTGCATTGGATATAGTTACTTGTCCAGCTGAACCTCTAAAAGTCCATAGCACCAGAAAAGGTCTAAGAAAAAGTATATGCAAAATTGAATCTGCCATTCAAGGAGAGAAACTCTGAATTGCACTCCCCAAAGCATTACTGATGAAACGAATATTTTTTGCTTAAGTACTGTTTAATACAACTGTTAAATGGTTTGTGCTACATTTCCTTCTAGTAGTCAAACTTATTCCCTCTCTTTGTCAGTTTACAAAATACATCATCCTTGAGTTGCCTTTTGAAGAAAGTTTACTGCTCCAATATATATACTTCAATAATTAATGGAATAATAAAGTAAGCCTAGATTTGACTATGTGCCCACTGAAAACATAAGAAAGAAAATTAACAGGAGCTGGTTTCTTTTTAATAATGGAGGCAATTTTTAAAATATAAGTTTAGCATTTAAAATATTTTTTTCTTTTTTGTATTTTCTTTTAAATTGAGGCTATGTATTTTAGTCACCATTGTAAGGTACTGAAAAACACACTCCATAAAAATGTCCTTTGTACACTAATATAAATTGTGTTCAAACTAAGGTTTTGTAAACTGTGAATCACTGGCTTGGATTAATCTTATAAGTAATCATTAAAATCCTTTATTTAGTAGTGATTTAGTCTAACGATTTCACTTATAAATCAAGTTTCCTGTTGAACAGAGCTTAGACATTTCATATCCTGAGAGGCAAGAAGAGAAAAACTTGCAAAGAAAATCCCAACAGGCATCAGAGACACTTAGAATTAGAAGACAATTAAAGAGGGATATAAACTGCAGCAAAGACGGATTGTTGTTTTCCTGGTTTGGCTTAGTCTGTTTTTCTTTCTAGCAAGATGCTCCTTTGGAGCCCTGCTGTAGCCAAGGTCCTCGCTTACTACTTTGCTCTGGAGACTTACTACCATTGAAACACTGTCTTTATGTCGAGAAATTAAGTTGAACTATATTTAAGGTTTTAGGATTTGATTCTGCCCAGCACAGTGCAGAACATGCAAATGGTTCTTCTCTTGACTTCTTCATAATATTACACTTGGACTTGTGCCTTATTGGATAGGGGCTTCCTGTGGCAAAAATTCAGAAATCCTACTTGAGAACTAGTGAAATAATTCCTACCAGTAAAATGTATTTTACTCATCAAGAGGAGTTCAGTTCATAGTAGTCCTTAACCTTTTGCACCTCATATGCCTTGCTGATATCTAATTTGCTTAATTTTGTTTAACCAGTTGCTGAAGAAAAAATATAGCAGGTATACTTGCAGCGTTGTTTTTAACATCTAGCATGTCTTGACATTTTGCATCCTAGCAAAATTGCAATTATAATGCTGTTAAGTATACCTAACATGCCCTGACACTCCATTTAGAAGAGTGAACATGGCATTGAAGGCTGTTTTCCAAAAACATTTATGTTCCTGCAGTATGCATAGGAAAAATAATTCAGCAATTCAATTTGTTTTTTAAATCAAACTTCAAAGTGTTTCAAGAATGTTTATTACAGAAATAGAACACGCATTTAACAGAACAGAGATGCAGTTAGAATTTGCTGAACACTTTTTCCCTTACAGTGTTGACAGGAATGTTTTGAAAAAAAAGGCTAGCAAGTAAATGCTAATCAGAAATTTAAACTCTCCTCCGTATAGCAATAACCTATCTCACTCTAAATGTAGATATTTTTGGAAGGGCAGTAACTTATGTGAACAAAAGTGTGTTGACATGAATATTTATCAAAACCAAGTAAGAATCACAATCATTATTAAATCTGAAGAGGTATTTGAATATACCTTTTCTGCAGTCTTTCTATTTCTGCATGGCTGAATGAGAGACAAGAAGATTTAGTAGTGTAACCAACAACTGATAGCATGAAAGAGCAGAGTTTAACTCCAATCTCAGGCTTAGTCTTCCTCCAGGACATTTGGCAAAATCCTAACTAAGCACCTGAAACCTTCTAGAGTTCAGTCATTTGTCTCTGTGACTTAGTTCCTGTTTGCAAAACAAATTTAATTGCACTTCCTTACTCTACAGGATTGTTGTGACAATATGTACATTAAAGATTGAGGACAATGGGGACTGTACGAGCACAGTCAACACCCAGCAGGTTGGCCACACGTACAGCTGCATACTGATTACACTGTAAGCTCTGCAGCTCGAAGCTGTTAGCTCTGCCCTTCAGTCTGCAAAACTCCGCTGAACTCCAACGTAGGGAGGTACCACACATACTTGCTTTCCCTTTCCTCAGCATGTTTGGCACTATCTGAGCATGCATATTTAGCATTTCTGCTTAGGACTCTTAACATGTCTTGACACTTGCAAGAAAGTCAAGGATGGTGCAGACTCTCGTTCTTGACATCTGGCCTTCAGTGTCACTCTTCCTTCCTCTACTACATCTAAGGAGAAAAATTCTTAGAAAGCACCACAACTCCCCTCTAGGCCAGTTCTTTGACAGGTTGTGATATATTAATAAGAAGCACAACTGTAGATTACTTTGGTACAGCCTCAAGGAAGTGACTGGAATGAAGAAATGTGCCTCACATTATCCAGGTTTGTTGAAGAGAGTCTTAATGTGAGCCCTAAACAACAGCACAGGCATCACCTACAACTGTATTAGATATAAAACAGAAAATACAACTCGTGAGCCAGATGAGCAGCCCGCCTCCATTGTCCCTTCAGTGTTGGTGAGCCTGCCTTGGAAGAGCACCTGAAAACATGACCCAGCTTTCGCAGGTACAGAGAGGCTTCTGTAGAGCAAGAAGCATCCTCAACAATACGTAAATACTTTTTTTTTCTCCTCTTAGTGCATTTCTCTTTACTGTCTACTAAGGTTGCTATTGGCACTGTATCTTATTAGCCCCAGGTTGCCCAAAGCCCAAAGCCCTTTGGGTGCTAAAAATCTGTTATTGTGGTATTTGTTCTAGAGCTGCAGACTGGACGAACAAGGGAATAGGGTAAGATTTACTCTGGTAGGCTGAGAATTTTAAAGAAACAATGTTTCACTGAATATATGGATTTTGAATGACTTTATTAGAACTTTCATTTAAGTGTTTCCTAAAATCTTATTGTGATATTATTAACAACGTACAAACCTTGGAAATTTAAAATGCAGAGATAAACAAATTATTTGTTACAAAAAGGGCCTTGTAGGTCTCTGGGGAAATAGAATATTCTACTGTCTGTTTATACCAACAGAAATAAATTGTATTTGGTAAACATAATGTTAGTCATTTGCAAACATGAAAAAATGTGGGGGGTTTTTTGTTTATTTCAAAGACGTTGCATTGCACATTGAATTTATTTGAGTTAAACTGAATTGTAGCATAGTAAAACTTTGGCTGTAGACAGAAATTCCCTTCTATGTATGCATGGGTTTTTCTTCCCTGCATTTCTCTTCTTCTTTTTCCTTCCTTCCTTCCTTGCTTCCTTGCTTCCTTCCTTGTTTCCTTCCTCCCTTGCTTCTTTTCTTCCATTCTCTTCCTCTCTTCCCCTCTTTCTCTCCTTCACTCCTCTATTTCCCTTCTTCTTCCTTGTTTTGTCTTGTCTTCCCTCTCTTTCTCTCTCTTTTTCTTTTCTCTTTTATATTTTTTTAATTTTTTCTTTTTTTTTTTTTCTCTTTTAGACTTGGGGAAGTTTAGTATGAAGGCATTACTTACTTTTCAAAAATCTCTCTAATTTTCAGTAGGACACACTGGAAAACCAAAATGTACAATCTGAAGTGACTGCCTAAAGTCAAAGTCTCTGAGTCATAGTTTCCAAATAATTTTTGTAGTGAATTAACTTTTGGATGAAGACTTCCTTTCCATTTCCCATGACAAGCTTTGAGATGTTTTAACTTTGGCTTCCAAATCATGAGAAAGAAGAATCAAATACCACATTGCTTCTCAGTGTATGTGGGCAGAGAATGGCTGTGGTCTGAGCTATCAGGAAAAAGCAGGTTTCAAATTATTTCAGAAAGTAGCAGTTATTTCAGGAATGGTGGGAATTATCAGAATAACATGAAGGACAACAATAAAAGGTAAAGAACTGAGTTGTTCAATGTGTTCTTGCTGTAGTGAAGACCTTTTCCATTTGAAAAACCACCATAAATATTAAAGTGCTTTAGGCTCTGAGGTATTTGCTCGGCGCAGCTGTCAACAAGTTAAAACGTGCACTATATGCTGTGGTGTCCATCAATCCCACACAGTGTGCCCATGATATTAAATAATAATATAAATGAAAAAGTCTTGCCATTACTGCAGACAGCTAAGGTTTATAAGTTCTTTAGGAATAACAAGGAAGATGACTTCAGGAGAAAGGGACATAAGGCAAAAGATAAGTTCAGCATGTATCTAGTTTTAGATACTTGTCCTTACCCTGTTATGCTATTTGCCAGATTTCATGCTTCACTTTTTGGCCCCATTGGCTATTATCATTCAGATTATAAATATCAAATCTACATGTCTCAGGTAATGGTACTCAAATTATACATAACAGAACAAAGTCTGTAAATAAGTAGAGTCAGTCTGAAGAGTTACTAAGCTGTCATCTTCCTAATAAACCACCATAAGAAGTAGGTCACATCTTAAAAATGTTAGTCACAAAAACATTGAAATTACTTTCTTTTAATTTGCTGTTTATTGTGAAACAAATTATCAAATTGATATTTTAAATAAATTAATATTTTCCAGAAAGTACAATTTGACGGTCATTCAGATTGAATTAGATCTTTGCTTGTAAATTTGGAAAAGTGCATTTTCCCACACTCTCTTCTTAAAAAAAAAAAAAAGTGCAATTCTATCCACCTGATTAATACAGCGCAGTTGCTGTACCATAGTGCAGCCAAGGGAGAGATGGATTAATATGTCAGCTAAAATTGACAGTAGGATGACTAGTAACCTGCTTGATATAATTCCATGGGGTTTCAGGCCTTCTAGGTGAATGCTTATAGCCAGAAAACTTGGTCTTAAGTAAAGATATGCAACTGCTGAAGTAGCTTTTATTCTGACACAGAATACTAAAATTAGGAATACTGTAAAAAACCCAAAAGTTAAATTAATTCTTCCCTTAAACAGTTATTAGAGCAGTTTTTTCTGTCTTATTCCAGGGACAGACTAGTCCTAGGTGCTTGCTTAGAAAAGATGTAATTTTTAGAATAAAAGGACTGGCGATATAAAATGTATTGATCACAATGTTAATGCACATAACAAGGCACTTACTTAATTTTTAATCCCATCTGATATATAGAGAAAATAAGGAAATAAAACTGGAAACAGATACACAAGGCCTATAGGAGTGGGTGTTTGGTAGCATCTGCTAAACATCCAAGCAGGTGACGTTATAAATGCAGGTGCTATCAATGGTAGTTACGTGTCAAGTGAGGTTTATAAAATATCTACTTTTCTTTCCACATACAGCTGAATCCTGGCCCCTAGTGTCCTGCCCAGCCAGGTGTTAAGTGTCTTGGGAGGTGGCTGGGGTCCAGCCCCTCAGGAGGGAGAGCTGAGTGAGTACATACCACATGAGAATCAATTCCCAGAGCAGTTGCTTTGCCCATCTTTGCTTCGTAGTCCAGACTTGGGTCAGCCAGCTGGCTGTCTAGGAAAGAAAGTGAAGTACAAGAGGGAGCTGGTTCAAATTCAAGCCTTGCCCTTCAAGGCAGTATGAAAGCATTGGTAAGCAAAGCCAGTATAGACATTGCTTCGGGCTTTCCCTGCTGTGGTTATTTCATTCTAGTGTCTTAGGTGAAAATCAGTTCTTATGGATACAGCCTCATATCAATAAAGTTTGCATTATTTTTGTTTAAAAATGCTATGTATAGTAGCTCAGATGGCATTAAAAAAATGTTTTGGGATAATAATGTAAAATATATAGTTATGCATGAAAAGGCTCCACCTCTCATACAAAAGAGTCCAAATGCAGTCCAAACACGTTGTAAACAAAACCAAAAGAAGTATTCTGCAGACTAAGCTTCATTGCACTAATTGTGCCGACAATCTAATATCCAGAATTTAAACTAAATTTTTGTAAGTACACTGATCAATGCCTCCTGCTTATTGTCAAACATTAACTCTTCTGGCAGTGCTCTCATTTGCAGTCTAAACAGCTATGTTTCACTCTTCATTCAGAGAATGACCTTTTGTAACTAAGAATAAAATTAGCAGCAAGAACTTCTTTTTAATGGTGAGATAAAAATTCTATTCAATCTGCAATAACAATTGTTTTATTTCTATGAGTTTATTTTCTGAAAGGTATAAATTTGTCACCTGTGGTGTTCTGAAAGACTTATCATACAGGACCATAAAAAATTGCTTCGATAATTGTATGATTGGAGATAGGCCTCCAACGAATTTAGCACCCACCGTCATGGAGGTGCCTAGAGTGCGTTGTCAGTGTCGTAGCTGTTGCTACTAATGAGGCGCTGCAGCTCAGCCAGTCGGGGTAAGGCACAAGGTACTTTGATGTCCTGCCTCTCATCTGGCAGATTTGGGGTTTCTAACAAGAAGAAAGGCAAGGAAGTGCTGGCACAAATGGCCCCCGAGGGGCTCGTGGGCTCCTTGGCCCCAGGGCAGGTAGCACCTTCTTCTCTGTGAGGAACTGCCTGGGAACATCGAGGCTACGCGTCTCTTCACCTTGATTTAGTTAGACCCTAAAATTAAGCACATTGTTTAAAGATTATAATGCTTATGTCTGATAGAGAGATAAAGTGTTGAACATCTGCAAACACAGGAAGATATTATGAAGCCAGACGTTGCCCATTAATTACACTTGGCCTCTTTTCATATGATGTCCCAAGGCTCCTCATGTAACTATGAAGGCCGGAGCCTTGGTATGTCTCCAGCAGTGACTGTAAACAAAACAAAATTTGATTTGCTTTAGATGGGTCATCAGTGCAGAGGGTGGTGGCTTGGCTACTGAGGTTTAAGGTGTTCAACCTGGGGAAATAATTTGTAAAAGATTCATCTGGAATTAATCATTTGACTGAACCTAAATATGTATAAAGATTCATTTTCATCTTGGTTAAGACAGAAATATCCTAACACACAGTGGAACACTAGTAATTTGGAGTGTTTGAGCAAAGGGAAAACATTGGACAGTGCAGAACATATTAATACAGAAGATGCCCTATTTTTCTCAGGTGAATGTTTCTCTGGAACTCCAGCAAAAAACCTTACAGCAAGTGATGAATGAAACCAACAGGTTCCATGGAAAAGTATTAGGCTTCTATAGAATTTACTCCTAATTTTTAGAATTTCGAGAGAAACTATGCCTTTTTCATATTTGTTAAGCCTGCTACAATAACCTATAACACTGTTGTGTATTGTTCTGTACTTAAATCCCTTGGGTGGTTGAAAACTTGGCTGGAGTAGATATTTTCTATTACATTTTGCAGGGCTTTCCCATACAATCTGACAGCATTTGTAGAGAACATTAAGATGCACTGATCATGGCCAAGGCTTTAACTTAAGAAAATTTTTCTTGATTTCACATACACAGAAAAATAGCCAAGCTGAGAATACAGTTCAGATGTAGTAAGCTCTCAGCTCTCTTCCTTAGCCATTGGATAGAGAAATGCTCCATTATTAACAGTATACTTAAATGTATAATACATTAATATCAATTTTGTAGAATATACAAAAAAAATTGGCAGGCATATCTAAACAGAAAAATTATTTCCTGAAAAATGTAGGTCCTGATGGGAAGCCAGGGGGTTAGTCCATTTACTTCAACAAGCTTTTGATTGTTCCTTAAACTTTTGAACCTAAGGAGAACTGAATTTTCCTCTTTTCAATATGGAAAGAATAGACAAAATTCTCTCTTTCCCTAATAGTTACCTGAATCACTGTAGTAAAACACCCCAAAGGCCTATGCACTGTATACTGTCTGGAAAAGGGTAATACAGTTCTCGCTGAAGCTGATTGTGTAAGTTTTGAAAATTATTGCAAAGATTCCTAAAATATATTACTTACGGTTTATTCTTCACTGGATCGTTAATAAGGTTAGTGCAAGGTCGATACTATGTGTCCTTTGCCTGTGCATTAGCTGTCTCCCAATGAACATAAGCCTCCCTTGCTTCCTTCCCCCTTCCACCAGCAGCAGAGATCCAATGGACCACCAGATTATGATAGATTAGAAGCAGTGGTTTGGTCTTATTTTACTATCTAAACCTCACCTGTAGAAAGCCTTCTGTAGCTCTCTGTAAAATCCTTTGTCTCTCCAGCTCATACAGCATTTTTACGAGGGCAGGGAGGGGAGGAGGAGTTATCAGCACGTCTCAATGGTTCTTCAAAGACAGTTGCTTTCTAGGTCAGTTTTGGCTCATCTTTGCAGCCTCGCGATCACATGCGTGCCACGGTGACACACCCAAAAGGACCAGTCTCCACGCTGGATGCAAATGCGATGGTGGAAGACATGCAGCTAAGGAGAGCAGGAAAGGCTACAGTGGAGGGGGAGGCTGGTTTACCAAAGGTTTGCTTACTCAGGCTCTAAGATGAATGTCATAAAGATGCCGCCTGCCTGAAATATCCCGTCCAGTATGACATATATGGTAATTTTGCTGTTTGGATCTTCAAACACAGTTCCATGGTGGTGTATCTTGTCGTGTAAGTGTTAAGGCTGAATTTCAATTTGTTTTCCCTAGAGAAATAAAAACATGACATCGTCATGACAGCACTTCCTGATGTACATTAGTACATGCTACGGTCTTGTCCCTGCCTGCGCCTGAGCACCTGAACATTTGGAAGCGGTGCTGATGGGGATGAGGTGGTGACAGGGTAAATGAGGAAACATTTAATGCAGAATGATAGTTTTTCTAATATATACTTTACTGTTTCGTAGAAATTACAGATTGAAGAAATCTTGTGTATGGTTTTGCGCATTCCTCAAAATTGTTCCTATTCCCTAAACTACGCTGATACATCGCCTAATTTCATTTTAAAAGAGTAAAGTAATAGTTACCCACATTTTCCCTTTTTTTGTTACTACTTGTAAACTCTGCACACCTGGGATTGCTAAAAGCTTCCCCTTGCTCCACTGAGGCATTTATGAATGACTGTCTTTTCCTCCTTATTACTGTTTTGGGGAAGAAAATGTGTATCTGGGGCCAATATGGTGAATATTCATAGTACTCCCTAGTTAAACAGCTTCAGTGGTGCGGTTCCTCTGGGTAAGAGTTTACAAGAGTGCCTTTTAACTTCCTCTTGAATAGGCTTTCCTTTACTTTTTGGGTTTTTTTTACAGATAATTCTTTCCATTTATCAGCCTCATCCTGATGTAATAGTCTGCCTTCATGAGTATAATAACTAGAAAGCATGTTTTCTCTGCTGCTAATAAGGAAGTATATAGTGTACAACCATCAGTAAAAATGTTCAATTACAGAGAAATCTATTCCTTATATATAAACTTTTTCTAGTTTAGAAAATGTTGGTTAGGTTTAATGTTGCTCTAAGAAATGATAGTGCTGAATACCATACACATTTTATATATAAAATATTTTTATTTATTCAACTGTACCAATTGTCACAAAACATTAATTAATGAAAATCTTTTCCATTACACTCTGCTAGTAATTCCTTAAAAACTGCACTATAACATGCTTTAAAGAAATATGTGTTTTTCATGGTTCAATTATTGTCATGGCAAATATCCAGACCAGTGAATAAAGACAATAAAACACCTTATAAGAAGTTAGAGGCCCCTGAACACTTTTATTATACTGTACACACTGGAATCAGTGAAAGAGTTTTTAGGTACTATAGTCTGGGAAACCATCTGGTTTGTTCTATTTTGAACAAAGAAGGCCATTTTTATATTCGTACTTTTCCCCTTATTGGAGGGGAGCACCTACGCTGCTGTAGCGAAGATCGTGTCAGCACTTCCTTTATTAAATCCATTATAAGAACCAAAAGAGAGACTGGAGAGTCATCAAGTGTCTACAGGTGGGCGAGAGGGAGGCGTGAGACCGGAGCAGTCAGGGACCTTCTTGCTGGCCCAGCTGCGCACGTTAGCCCAGCTGAACTTCACAGGCTCCAGTGACTTCATCAGAGCATCCGTGAGTGAGTTTCACAAACGTGATTAAAATATTCAGTGAGCGCTTGGTGCAGAGATCATCAAAGGAGCAGGAGCCTATCCATTGGTGTCAGCTGGTCATGTTTCAGTGACTAACTCATGTCCCTGGGTGAGGTCACCTCCCATAGGGGCGATTATTTGGGCAGAGTTGCTGGGCTGGGTTTGGGGACAGATGAGGGAGGGAGGGAGGGAGGGAGGTGGCTGTCTGCAGAACATCTCCTTGGAGTCTTTCCTGAAACAATGCCTGAGCAGTGTCCCTCCTGCTCCTGCACCACGGCTTGGCACCAGCGGGCAGCAGCAAGGCAGGTCTTCGGGCCCTGCAGTCCCCCTGGCCATATGGTGGGCAGCGCGTGGTGCCACCCACATCTGTCACCCTGCAGGCAGGGGATACTTGCCTATAGGGAGGGCCTATGCTGGAGCCTGGCAATTACTGGTACTTAGTGGTATCAGCACAAAACAACAGAAGACAAGGAGAATGCCCATGACATTTCAAAACTCTGAAGAGAAACACTCCAACCCTCATATACAGGAGAAAAAGTTGCAGAAAAGGTTGAGATTTATTTTTTTTGTTCCACTTCAGAATGAAATAAATTTGGAACTGTTATTATTTCCTGTGGGAATTTCTATCCCCATGAGGTAGATAATCATGTTGATTAGTTCTAGCTTTTGTTTCTTAGGAGAATTTTTTAACTATACTTCATGTTCAACACATTTTACAGGCAGATAAAATCAGTATTTAGTATTAAAAACACAGGTGTTTCCCTCTGAAGATCCCTATTTTGCCTTTCATTATGGCAGAAAGTCTTATAATAGATTATGGTTTAATTTTTAAAAATTAAAGATTAACTCTTGTGTAAAGTTGTAGACCTGAAGGTCTCTCTTGCACCAACTGTCATTTAGGATAAACCTAATGCAGAGACAGTGAATGGTAACATGGTGGGAGCCTTGCTAAAATGTTGTATAAAGGGAGCAGCATTTTTTAAAAATGTCCTGAAATTCTCAGGCATCATTATTGAAGTACAAAGTCATAAATGTAACAAAAGACTTTTCTGTGTAGTACACAATTTAGAGTATTTGAGAGAACTGATGAGTTTCTTGTTAAGCCTTGTTGACTGTCAAGTCTTGACGACACATGAATAGTGTAGACAGCTCATCTCCTTGATGTCTAAGTTTAAGAAATTACTCCTTCAGCTGGCATTTCCTCCACCATAAAGAGCTTGTATAGGAGCTTCCACACAACTTCTGGGCCAAGTCAGCTAGATCAGCTTGAATCACTACCAAAGATGATTTCAACTAACTAATAACTTTTGTGCTGAAAGTGGCTTTCAATTAAATTGTCTATCAGAATTGCAGCAGTTTCCTTAATAAATAAAAATCTGGTGTGTTTAAACTCTAGAAATCGTTTAGTTTGATTAATCAAATCAGTAAGGAGTCTTCTCCAGTTTAATTCATGTGTGCCATTTTTGAACTATCTTCTGTGTCTGCACAGAAAATTACACACTTAACTAATTAGATTAAAATCTTTCTGTGCTTGCAGGTTGAAAATCCATCACTATGGCCCAGCTCTGCATGGGAAACAGCCTTCCCATACTATACATTTTTATACTAAAAATAATTTGTTTCCCTTCAGAGATTTTTCGTGAGAAACTGGAGGAATCACTGGCAGAATAACCTAACATACTAACTTTAATGAAAGCACTTCAAATGCATGTTTGTATCAGGCCAGGAACTTGAACCTGACATTCATCTAAGAGCTGTGGAGTGCCCCTACTCTTAAGGTTTTTCTCTCCGTTTCAATAGATAGCATCTTGCAACTGAAAAATCTTTCCTATAAAAGTTTAAAGGAAATACATTTTTTGGTGCTGTGAAAAAAGTTCCTGATCACACCTTGCATCTTACAATAAGATATGTTTATATTTGTGCTGCATTTTCTCCCTTGTTTTTTTCTGTATATGATTTTAATATACATTGGATTGTTCAGGTATTTCAAGCAACAAAAAAAGTTGTTCTTTGTAAAGAAGCCTGGCAGTTTACAGCACTCCAATTCTACGTTCAGACATTTAGTAATCTCATTTCTGCATCTCTGAATCTGGCAATAGACTTTTGTGAAGTTCCCATACTGATTACTCCGACGTTTGGATTTGCATAAGGCTGGTATCAAACCGTGCACTGATCACAGACTGAGCACTGTTCTATATGAAATTTGGCACGGCAGATTTACGTTGTCTTAGCCATACTTGAAGAACACCTTGAGATATCATCAGCTCTGTCAGGATTTGATTCAAATCTTACTTCAAAGGCTTCTAGAGGACAACAAAGGGTGGAGACAGGAGTTACTGATATGGAGGGTAGTTGACAAAGCTTTCCTGGGTTGCTGACATTGCTTCACCACATTCCAGAAATGTTCATAATTCAGTTTTTCTGTTTGCTCAAGAGCTGGGAACATTATGGCACAGCTTTGTCACCAAGTAGATGAGTGACACAGCAGACTTCCGTTCAGTGAGAAATGGTTTACACAAAACACTTTAACCCTGAGCTTCTTTCCACCTGTCAGCGTTATCCTGGAGGAATAAATAAATGGTGAGATTTACATTTTTCATATACTGGGTTTGAAGATATCTAGTACCATTTACTTCAGCTAAAGTCACTGTAATTTAAGTCATGTTTTTGCCTTGATGAATCACTCTGAAATGTTATGATCTGTTTATCTGGGTTTTGGAAGAGAAATCATTCTGGTCTGATCTTGCCAGGTTAGGTACTGAATGGTGAAGTCACCCACGTGTATGAAATTGCTTGCAGATGGCTAGTATGGAAGTTGAGCTTAATCTCCAGATTTCTCTAGCTTTTATGAAACCTATTTTCAGACATGGGGATATTTTATTTTATTGCATTTACTCATCTTGATTTCTCCTGTGACCAAAGATTTCTTCCCACAGCTGCTTTGTTCTTAATTGTAACTAAGCAATTACTTCAGGATGTGTTACTTTTGTAGCATAAGCTATTCCCAGAAAAAGAGAAACAATGAGAAAGGCAGGGTGTGCCCAGGTTGTTTCCAAAACTCTACTCTCGCTATTTTTATCTTTTTTTCATGCTGCGGTTTCTTTTATGGTATTAGTCTTAGCAGGGTGGTTGCAATGTGATTTTCACAAATGAGATTTTCCTTTCCCAATTATGTTGTACTCTATTTATGGTTGTTCCACTAAAATTTAACTTCTAATGTTGTTTTTGTAGGCTTGACAATTCCCTTGTCTTTCTGTTTCTCATGAAAAATGCAGAAATTCAGCTGCATCTCTTTATAGTGTCCATTAAATTCTTTAAGAGGTTCTTGTGAAGTCTTAGAAAGATACTCACTAATGAGGTATGATTGCCATATCTTGGCTGAGTACTTAAAGAAGCACTGACCTGTTCATTATAAAATCTAATTTGGAAATATGTGGCATTTATATCTTATTTTAAAAACTCATAATTCAACCAAAAAAAGATCTTATATAAACCTAACATAGCACTGGTAAATAGTTTATGAATGAAGATTCCATAAAAGGAAGAAGTTGTTTATAAAAACGATAAAATTCGTTATGCCTTCTCGGGTATTTTTGGTCTCACAAAATTTGTGCAAAGTCATACCATTCAGGAAGCTTCAATTAAGCAATTTATTTATGCAAATCGTGAATGTAGTAAGTTAATTAGAACAGCAATGGGTGTTTGCTAGAGATTCCAAGTTTGGCAGGCTAATCACTCTGGCATGCTGCATGCCATTTGTCCCCTAGGCTTCCCATAAAAATCAGTCAAAACTCCTCATAAAAATGACAGATTGCTTCAAACTCAGGAGCTGTGTCCTGAATATGTTCTAAATAGGATTTGGTGTTTTGGGGGGGAATGGATTTGTAATCAGATGCTGAGACCCAAGAGAGAGAGGACTAAAGCAGACAGGAAGAGAAGATGAAATGAATATATATGAAGCATCCAAAGAGCATTTTCGAGTAGGGTATGACTCAGGATTCAAATTTACTTATATATGCACACAAGCAAGACCCAGACTCTTGCTTTTCAATATCATACTGAATCTATTGACACCCTCACAAAAAGGGCAAGGTAAATGTTTAACTGAAAAAAAAAAAAAACCCCACCAAAAAACCCCCCCTCTATGTGTTTACCTGGCATTTCATTGCTTTCCACTTCAGGAAGGAGATGATCCTAGATAAGGCTGGTAAAGAAAGTAAATCCCTCTGGTACTCCTACCACAGAACACCAATGATAATCTGTGCTTAAATATTTTTGAGCATTCGGCTTCAAAGGCTGGCTACCAACCCGTTGTGTATGGTACAATTTCAGTCCTTTTTGTTGTGCAGTGATGAGGTAGAGTCATTCACCTGTAGTTGCTGGCACTTTAATTCAGTGTCATTCATTTTATTGTTCCACAAATAGTCAGTTGATCCTTCTGATTATTATTTATTCAGACTTACTCAGATTATGAAGGTGTTGACTGTCCAGATTTTTTATTCCGTAGCTGTGTCAATTCAATCTTCTTTTTTTCTCTCTGATTCAGTAAAATTGCTACTTCTGGTGCTGCATTTACTAACTAAATTTTTCAATTTTTATTGGCTTCTGTTACACTTCAAAGGATGAAAGAAATTCCATTTAATTGCTCAATTTTGGCATACACTGTTGTGGACTGAGAACATACACTTCACACTGTCCTTCCAATAATTCTGGCAGCATTTGCTGAAATAGCAAAATCATGGGTCAGAGATTTGGGAGTAAGCCACAATCCACATGGCACAGTAGCTGGAAATTCAGGTTGCCCATGATGCATGCATGCTTGTGTGTGTGGCCATTTAAAAATCATTAATTGATCCTGATGACATGTGGCATAGGAGTGGGAAAGGCACAGAGCAGACAGTGTCATACATTACACAAAGCTGTAAGGATGTTACAGTGAATTTAACATGTTTTCATTGCATCATCCATAACTTTAATGAAACTGTTTCTTAAAGTATATTTAATGTTTATAACTACATGGAAAGAACTGCATAGATGCATATGCATGGGGGAGTAGTGATGCCTTTTAGTAGTATTTTTTTATTCTAGATATTTTTCTTTTTTTTTATTTCAGAAGAATTCTCACAATTAGATCTTTTGCCACACTGATAACTGCCTTGCAGTTCTGATAAGATAATAGTCACATGTCTCACACCACTGTGCAGATAAATGCTGATTTTTTTTTTAAAGAGAATTATTGCACTCCCTCCTTTTGCTGGAATGGGCCTATTTCTTCACTGTTTTCAGCCTTTAGGGTGGGCAATATGTTTTGGTCCTTCCTTTCTTTCTCCAGCTTTTCAGTTTCAACCCATTTGTTAAACGAGAACAACATCATCCATTGTTCTCCCTTCTCACATTTTTTTCCGTTAACACTGATTTGTTTTAATGTCAAGAGATACTGAAGATTTTCTGTTTATTACTGGTGAAATGGCTAGTCATCAGTTCATCCCAGGGGAAGAATCACATATCCAAGTGGAAGGAAAATATCACCTTTTAAAAGGAATTGATGATTGAAATTTTGATGAGATGTAGTAACGAAAGTGAGGATTACACCTACAATGACCTTCCTGAGAAATTCTGAAACTCCATATAAATCTCCTAATCCCACCTACAGCTCCTCTTTTATAACTACTACATGTTCTTATGTCACCTTCTCCTGTAACTTTGTGCTCTTGAAAAGTCTGTGTGATAGCTGAAAAAGAAGAGTGATCCCTTGCTGACGTGCAGTCTTTTCTCTAGCTGATAGGGAGTAGTGGCACAGAAAAATTCTTCCAGAAGTGTTCATTGCTGGGCAGTACCTCATTGGCAAGTGACAGCAGAGCTGCAGTGCGGGCGATAGAAAAGCCACCTAACTTAAGGTTTGCTGATGAACATAAGTCTAAGAGCTTTGGATCCACAGAAGTGGCTGTGGCCAATTTCTCTTTTGTGGTTTTCCTTTTTTCATTATTTTTGACATTTCAGAGATGAAGCTTTGTTATATACCACAAACCTATGGCAGTGGACCAGGGAGATAAGAATTCACTGAGATATAGAACATACAGAGTAAGAAAATGTGTGAAAAATTGAAATGACAAGGGTGGGTTGATAGCTTGTTGCTATTGAGCTATAGCACCTTGGCTGGAGAATTAGGTAGTTGGAGACACAGTAAAATAAAATATGTGCTGACTACGCCTGGAGAGAAAAAGCTGAAATATTTAAACCTCCCAAATCAGGACTTATAATAGATAGATAGACCAATTCAGCTTTAACATAGGAGTGCTTGAGATAAAGTATGATATATAGTTGATGAAGTATCATTTTCAACATGTTATACTGGGCTTGTATACTTCAGTAAATAAAATGAAATGTCAAAAGGATGTCCACACAACTACCACACAACTACCAAATAAAATACAGCAATGTCTAATCAAATATGATCATATACAAGTAAACAACAGGAAAGAGAAACTAAACTTATTAAGAACTAGAAAAAAGTTTGTAAATGAGAACTTTTAATACTGATCTCATTTAATCTGATTTATTCTCTGCTAGTGCTAAACAATCTCATATGAATTATTTCCACTTACCCAAGCTACTCCCTCTTTTACATTGATCCATCTTCCCATCAGCTAAGGAATTAAAAGGGTCATATCTTGGCACTTCCTTGGCAGTTCAAGGAGGGTTTGTTGCCTTGTCAGTTAAAAACTTGAGCAAAAAAACTCTGTTTAGACCAGTATAATTTTCCCTGTCTCACATAATCAGCCTGTTGCACAAGCCTCATTGGAAGAGGTGGTGATAGGGCCATCATTCCCTCTGCTTTTCCACCCTTTCCATCACAGTGCAGATACTAACAAAATCCCAGCTGTGCTCCAAAGCATTTATTTTCTTCTACAAACACAGGTCCTACAATTAGAAATGACCCTGGTAAAGAAGGTTTCATGTGATGAGTTGTAAAAAGGCAAATTACAGTTCGAGTTATATCAATTGATTCTTAGGTATAATGAAATAAATTCAATCTAACTTCTATCAAGTTTCTCTAACAGCCTTGTTCTTCCCATTAGACTACCCACAAGGAATATGTCACATCAAAATGCCATACTGTCTGAAACAGCCATATTCTAGGCTGCCAAACTCTGCACTTACATTTGCAAATTAATTTCACTGGACTTCAAGTCATTATATAATAATCTTACAGCATAAATGTCATTATGATGTGTTGTTAATAGATTGGGTTTCACTGGAATCTGTGATCCAAATCAGAATCTGATCTTTCTTTCTTAGATGCATAGTATTGCATGGTGCAGAAACTGAATAGATATTTAATTAAATGATCCTTTCAAACATAGGAAGAATTACATTGATTTTCCTCTGGGAAAAAAAATCCAACACAATGTGACTAATTTTTAAATCTATTTTAGAAAACAAGTTCAAGTCTTCCATGTATATGTTATTCCCAAAAGTCAGGAAATTTATTTTTCTGAAAAAGGTAATTTTTAACTAAAAAAGAATTTTTGAGATAAAGTAGTTAATTTATCCAACAGTTTGATTAACCAATATCTAAAACAGAGTGAGTTTTGTTACAAGTCTCTACAATCTAATTCTGAAAATTTCTGATCTTATTTTACAGACAATATGTACTTAACTTGTTAGTAATAGAAATACTGTCACATTTCCTTTTGCTGGTGACTTAACAAAAACAACTTCTCTGGGGTGTCGGATGAGCATAAGACTTGCAAATATAAATTTAAAAATAAAATGACAAGTTTTTATATATTGGATTTCAATTTGTTCATTTAAAAGATCAATCTCCCAATTGAACTAGATAAAGGGCTTTCTGTTATACTAAGCTGTGAATAAAACAACAAGCAACCAACCCCCCAACAGCTTTCGGAAACTTCCAAATTTAATAAAAATCTGCTGGAACTGACAAATTCAAATATATTTTCTGTGGCCTATATGCCTTGGTATTAGAGCACAGAGAAAGAAACGTGAAATATTTCAATACGAACTTGGTTAGCATAGCATAAGAGAGTGCTCTGGATAAATACAGCATGCCTGGCTCCCTATTCTACATGAGTGGATGCATTTACATACACAAATATTTCCTAGAAGACCTCTCAACTTTTTATTTATTTACAGCTAATATTTGTTGCATATGCTGTTTTCAGAAGCAACTTTCTCTTCCAAAATCCTTTCTGAGTGTAAAAATACAGATTAATATTCTCCTATATTAGCACAGCTGTGACCATTGGTAAGCCAAATATATGACAGAGGTTCTTTTTTTTTTTCTTTTTTTTTTTTTTTTTGGTCTCTACAGTACTTGTTGAAGCTCTGAAGAAGCACTTTTACTCAAACAAAAGAATTTTTAAATAACTATTTCTATTGCCAAAGAGAGTGAGTCCTGTGAGAATAATGCTGAGCGCTAAAACTTGTTTTGCATGACAAATATCACAAACAGTACAGAGATCTCTTAATGATGCAGTCATATTGTTGGTGCTGTCCAGAGGAAAAAAAAAAGAAGACAGAGTAATATTATCCTGATCCATTTGAAACCATGCAGATTGAATACATTGATTAGTAAGTGTGAGCAGTAATTCCTGAAAATCAGCATTGTGCCTCTCTGGCTTTCTGAATGTTTGGTGCTATCTGATGGAGAAAAAAGGAAAGCCCAGCGATATTCTTTAGAGTGGAAGTTAATGTATTCAGCAAATAAAAGTGGTTACACCAGAATATTTACACCACGCTGCCTGACGTGCCGATATAGTTTGCCGTTATATGCCATTGCTTTGCCTCTGCAACAGTTCCTCTGTTTAGAGCTCGTCCTGCAGACTGACCGGTGGCACTTGAGGAATGCCAGCTTGTTACCAGACCATCAGATTAGTGCCAATACCCACCTGCCATCACGCCAGTTTGGCATATGACTAAAACCACAGCGGGCTGAAGTGAGTAATGTCCACTTGTTAGAGGTTAATGCAGCTGACGTGATGGTAACTATCCTAATATATTCGTATTAGATTAGCATTAGCATGTTAGTTGTATTAAATAGACCTATAGAGATCAATATGAATATCTTAACAAACATTATATAGCTGCCGCATTCCATTGTAATACAGTGTAAGGATTCATCTGCTCTTAGTAATACAGATATATATTGTCCTTTTTCCTTACAATAGTAAGGCACATTGATTGGATTAGTTGGAGATGCCTTACAGTTTCCAGTATTGTAAATTTTTAAGGAAAGAGTAGAAAGATTAATCAACTTGTCAATATTGACACATTTATAGCTGGTATTGCCTGGAAGAGTGAAAGGAGACTTACTAAGTTCCCTTCCAGTCTTTTTCTTTTTTTTGTGATTCTAGGGCATTTGTTAAGTTAATTAGGTTCCTGATAATCTGTTTGAAACGCAACACTGAAAAATATTTTATAGGCAAGATATGAAAGTGTATAAACAAAAAGTCTAAGAGATTAAGCAGCACATAGCTCAGCTTCAAAAGTGTTTTCTCATATGCAGGGACTACGGATTTTCAGTAGGACATGAGAAACTGAAAAGTAATTTCCCCTCTATTCAAATAAAAAAATGAATAAAATCCTTGCAGGGTTTCTACTGCCTGTGTAGGTAATGGAAGTGCAAGAGGGTAAAAAGACCTAACAGACTTTACTCCTCTCCCATATAATCCACTCTCAACAGTTAACAGAACATAACCCAAAGTAAGTTTATTGTAAGTAAATCTAAATGAGACTTTTTTTGTCTGTCAAAAGAAGATAACTTTTCTTGAAATTGTAAATTCTTTTTCTAAATTCTTGTTTTTTAAATCTCATACCCTAAAAAGCAGTTGTCTCTTAATATAAATTGTCGTCTTAGTTTATAAACAATATTGGTCAATAGTTGCTAAAACATGATTTAAGAAACAATCCAAACTACAGTGGCACATAATTCATCACAACTTTCCAAAGCAGTCCAGCAGTCCCCTATGGGGAGGGAATCTTCCTGCAATAGAATTTCTTCACTTTTTAGACATATTTTTTTTCTATGTCTTTTTCCTCATTTCTATACTGTAAGACCTGGCATCTGTCCCTGTTGCTGTCTCCTTAACTTTGGAGTTTTGCATGCTGCCATAGGAAAATTCCATTCCAGGTGATGCCCCTTTGTGCACCGTTCATGTTACATGATATACAGAAGCTACATACTTTGTTCCTGTAATTTCATTGCTGAAATAAAAATCCTGCAAGGTTCTGCCTGAAGTATGTTTTTTTCCCCATTATGAGAAACACAGAACCAATATATCATCTATAGCTAGTGACACAACTCCAGGTTTGGTCACCATTGTGTTGCAATCAGCATGTTGTATTACATTTTCATGTATCACATTTTCATGTAGAACAGAACAGTAATTTGCCTGGAATATTTAATACAACCTAACAAGGATGCTGCCCAGGTCTTCACAAAGGCTGAGCTTGATCTTCATTTCTCTTTTCATTTAATTTTTGAAAATCCACATCATAATCTGTGATGGCTACCTGAAGTGAATTTGATCTAAAACACTCTGAGTATTTAATTTTTTATGATGAGGTATGCTTAGCAGTCCCACTTCTTAGCTTTTCTGACAACATAACAGTGAAAAAAACAAAATGAGGAACTGTGTACAAATATTTCAGTGCCTTGATAAGCCTTAAATGTAGAGGCAAATGTTTAGCAACGTAAAGCATCTTTCTTACTTCCTTTATGCGCATCAGTCCACATTTTTCTCAATTAATATTCCCTCTTCTGTAGCTGTTTCTGTGCCTCTGAGTGGTGCTTTCCTGGTGTACACACACGGGCTACCAAGAAACGATATTGTCCACTGCTGTAAACTTGCCTAGCTCCATTGATTTTAGTAGCACAAGGCTGATTTACGCCATCTGATGAGCTGACCCTTAGATCCTTACCTTTTTTTACTGCTGCATGCCAGATAATTTTTCTTTGCACTGTTATTTTTTGACAGTACAGTCTGACTGACTTAATAGAAAAATAAGAACTAATTGCTTCAGTTTCATGCCCGAGGAATCTTTAATATGAGAACATTTTTATTAAAACAGTTGAGCACCTTTAGCACACCCTCTCCTTCTGTTAGTAGCTCACACGACCAAAACAGTAGTCGTTCCTCCCACTTTAGAACACAGGCGCTTAATTACTATTTTACCTGGCAAAGGAAAAATTGAATGTCCTGTCATGGTTACTTGTTAATGATGTTAAAACTGGTAGAAATGTAAATCCAAGTGGGGTTTTTGTTGTTGTTTTTTTCCAGATTGTGAACAGTGACCACTAATATTGTTACAATTTGAAGATGTTGCATTTTGTCCTGCTAATGTGGTAGAAACACAGTGTTGGTAAGATTCAGGCTTCAAAACTGAACCACAGCAGAACTAAAAGGCAAAAAATTGTACGAGGCCCAGTTGCACCACTTGTAACTCAAACCACAATCCAGATGGTGAGGCGGACTGACTTAAAGTTTTCTCTGACTTTCCTCTTGCTTCACACTCTTTTTCTCCTGTTCCATCACCCAGTGATTTACACAGGATATATGAACAAGGAATTGACTCCAAGTCAATTGGTATTTAGATGGGACGCCTCCACAAGTATATTACTTTTGTGAATTAAATTATAGAACTCCATGATTGATTTTTTGGGCCACAATGAATATAGATAAACCAGAATACAGGTCCTCAGTTCAGGTTAAATTAAATATTAGGACCAATTCATTATATCAGAAGGAAACAGATCCTGGTTTCATTATATGTAAAGAAAGGGTCTCATATTTATGTCTATTGTCTATTTTTTGTGAGAGCAAGGTAGGAACTTTGTCCTTAATGAGGACCCGCAGTAACACAGTCATGAAATGTTTTCTGGCCACTCAAAAGCATATAGAAAAGGACAGAAGTCTTTAGATACAAGTGCTCATTGATAAAAACCACTGGGAGCAGAGCAGGAAGACAAACATATCTTATTTAATGGTCCTTTGGGAGCCAACTTACTCATATTAAGATTATATAAATCTCTTTTCTGGTTTCTTTACCTGATTCATTGGCACCCTAAGTATTTCACAACTCTTTTCTCATCAGCATCTCAGAAGATGCCACAAATTCACCAGGTAATTTGTCTTAGATCTGCAACTGCTTTGGAACTCATCCCATTTGAAAATTAGAGGACAATGAACTCAATTTTTTCTCTTGACTTAATAGAATGCAGTTTTCAAAGGTTGTGTTTATGCCTTTTTGACCAGACAAATTAGCCATTACATCTTCTTAAACAATTCATTAGTTACTAATGGCTGCAGTGACATCTGCTGATGACAGTGAAGCTGATCAAGTAATGCTTTCAGTGCTGCTAAATTCATCCGCTGATAAATTCCTGGGTTTGCAAAGAGCATAGAGGAGCAGGCAGAGATTTACTCTTGAACAATTATTTATTTATCCAGAGTTGAAACCTCTAACTGTTCTACCACAACTTGAATCCAGGAGTGTACGTGCATGTGAGCTCTGTGGCCAGGAGCTAAAGGGGAAAGATGTAGAGAATTTAATTTGCATTGGCCACCTACCTTTACATCCTCCATCGATATTTGAGAAGTCACTCTTTCCATTAAAATATGTGGACACTGAGAGACCAGAAAAGGGGACAGTCTGTTTGGACAGTTGGGTCTTCTCCACATAGCAAGGACTCTCCTCAAGCACTGCAACCACCCAAAAGCCTGAAAGACACTAGCCACATCTATGCAGCTTTGTTAGATTGCTCCTATGATGATTTTTTAACCTACACATGCAAATCCCTAAACCACGTCAGAACCCTAGGTGAGAAATGTTGCCTGATTTTCTAAAAGCTGACCAGTACTGAGCCTTCCCCTCTGCAGGGGAGGGTGAGCAACCTGCTTGCATGACACATGCTGTACCCTCCTACAACCCAAACTGAGCCTGGGCAAGTCTGGGAAACGGCTAGTAGCGAGGGGCCAGAAATGTGCTGGGCAGAGTGCTAGTCATCAAACCCTATGGAAGAGTGCTCTGACCCTGTTTAACTAATAGAGGCATGAGTACCACTGAGGATGGTGTGATAAACCATTCAAGGTGTACATGATCATAAAGTAGCCCTGCCACTATAGGCCTGAACTCTGCTGTACTCACAGGGTAGAAGCCAGGAGCAGGTCTGGGTGGTAATGCTGTCTTACAGGATTCATACAAGTTATTTCTTTGCCACTGGTGACAGATCTGGTAAGAAATAGTTATTAACTTCTATTGCTTCTTAGAGCTCCAAGCCACCATACCATCTTACTCTTATCTACAGGACCTTCTGTGAGCGATGGAAAAACATGCAACTGAAAAAAAACACTGGAAGGTGAGGGAAGATATTTTTCTTGTAACATGTAAATGTATATTTGCATGTAAAAGCAATAGCTGCATCCTGTTGCTTTGTTTCCCAAGTTTATGACCATTTCCACTCCTCTAATAAAGCTTTTTTGGTTTTTTTTTTGGTTTGCACATGGCCTCAGAGTACTTGAGAGTGTCAAAATTCTGACTGTAAAGGGTACTGGGAGAGATTATGTTTAGTTTCCCTATGCTTCAAGCTGGTTAAGGTATGTTTCAGAGAGAACTGACACATACTGCAACCAGCCCTTTTGCTGCCATTAACCAGCTGGCAGAAGGGCTATAGATAGACTACAGACCTATGCAGAGATTTCCTGAGCATCCTGAAAAGATAGCACATAATTTACCGTGTCCAGCAAACACACAGTGGACCAAATATAGCTTTTAGGTATATCTAACCAAACCAACTGATTCTGGGTTTATTTTTACTAGGATTACTTCATTCTTAACTGGTAAAATATAATCATATGCCCTCAAATTATCAGAGGGATAAAACAGTCTTCGTGCCTTCTGTGAATAAGGAGACTTTGCATTTTTAAGGAGATGATAATCCAGCATATGGTATTATGGGAACTTTTTATTGCAGCAAAATTTTTTATTTATGTGAACAGTTTAGTTTGTGTGCCTAACTCCAAGAATTGTTCACATGCAAATATAGGGATGGAAATGGAGCACAATTACAGGCCCAGATCCTGACATCTGTCCTGCACAAGAAGAATATGATGCCTACATGCTTCAGTTTGGCCAATCTCACTTCTTGTCTTCTATGAATTGAGCCTCATGCCAAAGTGTCTGTGACCTCAATGCTTTGGCTCTCCTCATACAGTCATTAACACTTCAAACATTCATAATTTTTCAATCATTTTACTGAAATGTTTAAAAACCCATTTCAATAGAATATTATTTTAAGGTGCTTTATTGAAATAAAAATCTCAGTGGTCAAGTCTGATGTCTACATTAAGAAAAACTTAGGTGAAAGATCTTGATAAAACCCTGCTTTAGCATTTCCAGGAACTGAGGGTTTTCTTCCTTGAAAGTGCTTTCAAAAAGTAAATTTTTGTGTTCAGATAGAAATTTATGAGCATTCTGGAATTTTTAATATTTTTAAACTTTTTTCAACCTGTGCAAATTCTCATGAAATAGAAAACCTTTTCCCATTCAGCTGAATTACAAAGTATTCATAGGATAATTCCACTAAGAAAATGATTGAAAACACAGTAAGTGACCTCAGAGAATCACTCAGCATACTGAATTTCCTCTTGATATAGCAGAGAGCAATTAGATTTTTAGAAGAAGAAAGAAAATATCTATTACCTGTTCATGCTGCTAATGGTCACATCCACAATCCAATGCATTTAAACAGTTCCTAGTGATTTAATAATTGCCATTCTCTTACAAAAATAGCAATTTTCTCATACTCCTACAATACGGAAGTAGTTTTCTAGTGTAAATGTCTGCATTGGCAATTATTCATATTCAGTGACTTGAATTTTTATAAAAGGTTTTTCTGGCAAATCATTTTAACTCAGTTTGTAATCCTGCTTTGCAATTTAAAAGTTGAATGAATGTTTCTAGGCTCCATTTATAACATGGGAACTATAATGGGCATGATTTCCCAGCCCACTGAATTTAGTAGCAGACTTTTGCTTTGCTTGTCTGTGTCTAAACTCCTAGTCCACAATGCTGGATTACCCCTTCTTCATGAAAATAGCTCTTGTATGGAGATACCCTTCACAAACAAGGGAGTGCCACACAACCCTGTGGCAGCCTATTACATACACAATAAGTGTTTCCAAACCACCTCTTCTTTATGCCTGCTTTGAAGTTAGAACAATACCAAGAGACTTAGCTCCATGACAGCTAATTTGGTATTTTCTTTCTGTATTCTGATAAAAAGAAACTGCATTACCCTGTTTGCAGCTCAAGTACAGGCATGAGGGCAAATCTTTAATTGCAGACACAGCTGTTCCACTGCTCATAAAACACTTTATCACAGAAATCTCTACGCATGTGGGATTTCACTGTGGCCACATAAGACACTTCACTTAAAGAAAGAAGGTGACTTTTATATCTGAGCGAGAGTGGCAGAAAATCAGCTGTCTTTCTTAATGATGATGAAAGAAATACATAATGATATATATTCTATTTGCTTCACTTTATCTACTATTCAAATAATCCTAGTCTGATCCTATTTGAGTCCTGATTGACTCATTATTTTAAAATTCAATAGTCTCATTTTGCCTTAAATCCCACCCATCTTGCTCTCAGTTTTGGATTCCCAGTTCCACATCCTATTCATGAAATAGAATTACTATTATCGTGTGTTCAGTCCTGCAGAGTCTGTAACGATGGAAAACTGGGATCAGGAAGAGTTTCTGATCTCCGTCTCCCACGGACGGTAATGCTTGATTAACTTCTGTATATGCCTTGCTGAAATGTCACTTGGGATAAGATTACCCACTGCCCTTTGCCCAAGTGCACTGCAAGAGGACTCAGTAGCATTCCTGCACAGGAGGAGGCTCTTAGCTTGCCTATACAGCAGTATTTGTGGCTGTTTAAGGACAAAATCACTCTGTTAGATTTGCGCACTGGTCTAGACAGATAGACAGAGCCAGTGGTACTGACGCAGCCTCCATCTCAGTGCAGTCCCTAAGGCCCTTGGTAGCTGAGCAAGGTCAAACCAGCAAACTGAAACTGTGTCAGGATCAGGTTTAAAGCTATCCCTAAGGCACAAGCTTCATCCATCTCTTCCATCCACTGAAAAAGTAGGTGAAACTCACACAGGATGTTGCTGAGGGATGCTTGGGAGAAAGGGAGCATGTGAGAAAAGGGCATTTGTTTTTGTATTGCTGAAGGCTGAAACATTTCAGTATTTACTATGTTATTAAAGAAGATAATTAGAAACACTTACTGTTACATTAATGCTAATCATATGTTTCCTTTTGATTCTATTGAGCTTTGGTTGATTTTTATAATACCTTAAGTAATACAGTATGGGATGTTTGATTATATTTTAAGATTATGGTGTTTACAATACTTTATACAAACATACAGCTGTCGCATTTATGTTTTAATGTCTAGATCTCATACCAAACTAGCTATCTCATAACACATGCAGTATTTTGGAACAGTTCTTGGTCTTATGCTATTTAAGGAGAAAAAAAACTCAAACAAATCATTGTAAGTAAGGAGGAGAAGGTGTCACTGGTGCAGAATGACCTGGATCACTTGCTAAGCTGGGCATGAGCAAACAGTGTGAGTCTGAACACGTGAAAATGCAGAATTCAGGGGAATGACAATTTTGGAAATGCTTTGGAATCATGCTCAGTAACTGGCTGAACATGAGCTTGTTGTCTGATCTCCTGACCGTATGACCACAGTCATCTTTAAGTGAATAAACAATAGAACTAGAGTGGGACTGTAATCAATGTTCACATTTGATCAGAAGTGTATGATAGAAAAACAAGATTAATTTTATGATAACCTGAAGGATCCACATGGAGAACAGAAATCTAGTAAATAATGAACTGCTCATTCTAGTTGGTAAAATAACTGGCAGTTGAAGCAAAACAATTTTAGATGTTTTTATGCATCTTTCTTAGCAAGAGTAATTAGCTTACTGATGACTGTGATGTAGTTTCTCGCCTTAACAATTTGCAAGTTAGGACTGGTAGATTACTTTATAAAATTTGGGTTCTATTTTAGATATCAATTAATTAAGAGAAGACTTGTAGCCTCAGCTTTATAGGAAACCAGAAGAAATTAGTCAGCTCTCCTGTTCTTATAGCGTGAATTTTAGAATCTAAAGCTTCTCCCATTGAAATCAATGGGAAGTGCTCCATAGATTCTAGTAGGCACAAGATGAGGCACCATGACTTGCTGATGTTTGTGCTAAAATGTTTCTTTCAAAGGGAAGGTTTTATCAGTTTCCATCTTTTTTTTTTTTTAATTGGGGAAAAACAAACAAACAAAAGAGCTAAATTCTCAACTGGTATAAATTGGCCTGTTGACTTTATTGGAGCTCTACCAAATTATACCTACTGATGATTTGGCCCGTGAGTCTTAAACTGTGGGATAAAACAGGAACTCTCAAAAGGTAGAGGTAAACAAAATCATTTTTAGTCAGTAATTAGTCTTCTAAACTTCAAGAACCTTAATGAGCTGCAAGCAACTGAACTTCCGTCATTTCAATGTATTGCTCCTCATGTTTCATGCTACTTTATTAGATTAGCTTGCAAATTAGCTTACATTAATGAAAAATGATTAAACTTAAACCAATGGAAATTAAATGGCTTAACTGTAAAGGCATTTGAAATTGCTTTTAAAACTAACAATGGGTTTATTCACTGATCTTTCCATGCTTAAAGTTTAGCACCAACTTCTTTCTGTGGATGGATTGTGTCTACAAAGCAGTTAAGGGCTCCTTTGTAAAGTGACATCTCAAGTCTGTCATCTTCAGGCTTTTCCTTGCAAACTCTTCGTTGTTCAAAGCAGGCTCGGAGACATTTAAGCAGCGCAGTATAGCAATGGCAAAAAGTACATTGCTGCATTATGACTGACTCAGACCCAGCCAGCTGACAAACAGTTTTCTCTGTGTATATGACGCATGTCTGCTTATAATAGTAATGTAGAAGATAATTTCAGAAGAAATTATGCATGTGTATTTTATGTCTGTGTACTTCATGCAATTTGTTTGGTGATATGCTAGAAAAGGTAGAACTCTTAACTTTATTTGAATGAGTGTGTGTTTGGATGCCTGTAGTAAATTACATTATTTTTACATGAAAAAAATAAACGGTATTGAATAGTATGCTTTTAGTATGCACTAGAAACACAGACGAAATTGTTGGAGTTTGTTTTTCTTATGTATTTTGAAATTTTTCAATTCTATCTTAAGTACATCCACCTGTTACTAGTAAAACATCCCAGACAAATTGCAGCTTAATTTAATTTATGGTATGGAAGGACCACACATTCATTCTTCAGCTGATTTATAGGACCCCAATATAAACTTGAAATGTAAGACGTCTGCTGAAAATGCTGAGCTTCCAAAAAGAAGTAAACCAAAAAGTAAGTCCCTATATCCCACATAAGCACAGCAAACCCTAACCACCATGCGGGGATGAAAAAGATGGGACACAAGTTGAAGGGACTTCACAGGCTTTTTGCAGTTAAGGAAATTTCACAGTGACTCCCTGAATGCAGGTGTGCTTTGGATGAACAGGTTATTCAATGCCTGCAAGGAAAGAGGCTGCTGGAACAGCTGTGGAGGGACTGGGGAGGAAGGGACTAGTGCTCCCCAGTACCAGCACCCTTTGGACCCCAAGGAACCAACCCAGCCCTCTGATTTCAGCAGTCTCTTAAGGACTTCAGTGGATATTATATCAAATAATTCCTTTGTTGAAAGCTAGACCCTTCCATTACACGGCACTCTAAAAAGAAAGATTAACTAAAATCTGAGCAATGCCTTATGGTGCTCTTCTGCAAGGGAGTGAATTTAATCTAGACTAAGATATAAACCTATGAATATCAAGTCTTTCATGAATAAGTCTTTCATACAAAGGAAGAAAGGGTTTACTATTTTGTATTGTAATTTACTATTATTTACTCTTTGGAAATAAATGGTCTACAAAGAAACTATGTGTTTTGAAAACACAGTATTATAGGAAAAAACATGCAAAGTTTAAATAATGATGAAAGAAAGAATCATGCTTTTATTAAGTATCTAGATTTCATAAGACTTTAAAGATATCAATTTCATTATTTCTGAGGTCTAGAAGATTGTATTTTTTTCCCTTGAATAGCAAAGAAAAGAAGATATGAACTATGAGAATTGTTAAAGCTACAAAAGTCTCTTTGTGTTTTCTTTTGAGGGTAAAGGTAATTTGTTAAGAAACCTCCTTGACAGGATGATGAAGCATAGTTCTTTTGTTTTTTTCCCCACAGTGTACAGACACGAGAGTCAAAAGAAAGCTAGGCTTACTGTAACACATTGACTGACAATTAGATTAAAAAAAAAAAAACAAAAAAAACCCCAAACCTAAGAAATCAGATCTTATAATGCTACCTAATGGGATTCTGAAATAAAGTCTACTGCTCTCAGGTATCATCAGGTAGTGAAATTAAAAGAAAAGCACAGAAACTCAATCATTGCCAAAACAGGCTCTTAAAGGATGCTGTCACAAGTAGAAATTTCTTTGGCTCCACAGTTGTATTGAAAATTTTAGATTTCCTGTATCATTATAGATTATTATGCCTCATAAAATTAATAAATGTGTTTCAAATGTTTGGCATACTCTACACATCAAAGCCTCCAGAATTTTATTCCATGCTTTTAAAATATACATGATAATGAAATTAAGCAGCTGGACAGAAAGAATTTATTTGATTCAGCCTTACACTAAAAATCATGAGGGGTATTGGCTTGATAACTGATACTGCATGGAGGCAATAGCTTTCCAAAAGCCATGAGGCCATCACAGCTCTCATTATTTTCAGTAGATTCAATTCTTCTTCTACTTAAATTACTAGTCATGCTCTCACTTCCCTGCTCCCCACCACTGACATCATGGGCTGTAGGTAAAGTGGAATGGTATTTTACAATGCTTTTACTCCTTCAAGATGAGGTTAGATGGCTATTTTAAGTGTTCCATATGAAAATTATTTAATCTTTTTTTGGGGAATTATGTATTGCCTCCATTCTGCACAAAATTCCATTCATTGGAAGAATAGTGATGGCAAACTTTCAACTATTTTTATCTTTTAAAAAACTAATTGGTCCATAACTAACTGCTCCAAAATAAATATGAATTTAACTGCAGAACACAGAATAAAAACAAATTTCCTCTAATAGCTGTAATAGCAATTTTAATGCATAGAGACTGCTTTTCAGTGTTCAAAAAGTCATCTGAAGTTTTCAGAAATGTAAGGTAATAGTACCATATTAAGTGGCTTTACTTTGTGTGAAAATATATAACATAATTATGAGAGATGATAAAAATGTTTGGTTTTCCCTGTGACAAAGAATAAATCTGTCATAAGACCCTTACAAGTTCTAATATTTTAAGTTTTAATATTTTAAATTTGGGGACAAAGTCAAAGCTTTCTCTCAAAAGCAGACACTCTCAAAACTGATTTAGTTCAGTGAAACACTGTGTTTCCACACTTGATGGAAAACTTTCTGCCAGCTTTATTAAAAATGCAATCAGTACCTGGCTTCATGACTGAACGCTTTGAAACAAATCATTGGCCATGGACTGGAGTGCTCACTTGAGTAGTAGTTTCATACTTAGTATTTTGAGAGTGTTGCATGTTCATACAGCTCCTAGAGATAGCAGAAGTTAATATATCCCTCTCTACAGAACTACTAGGAGTCAGGGAAATATTATCCCTATTATATGGATAAAAAGTGGTAAAGGTAAGGATTACAGTTCACAAAGGAGTAGAATAAGGTGTTTAACACCAGATGATGTTTAGGCAGCCAACTGCTGAGCAGCTGAGCATTTCTGTTTCCCCAGCATACAGTGCATGATTAAGCCTAGCAAAAGTGGCCTAACGATATCAATCTTGCTTTGCGCCCAACAGCTTTGTGAGAGATGATTGCTCTCTTGGGAGACATAATTCCCACTGCTTTTCTTGGGACAGTGCAGCCTCCCAAATATAGTTACAGGTTAGCATGTACTAATAGCTCTTAAAGATGAGTGTGAGCACTGTTTGTACTTAACTCTCTAGCTTAAATGGTTAAATTAGGAGTTAAAGCTTCCAAGGACACTTCAGAGCTTCCCAAATCTTTCTATCAGCTATAAAAGTAGCTTGAAGTCAAGGCACCTAAAGAGAGATGCTTTACATATTTTCTTGTATAATCTAGCCCTTCATCATAGAAGCACTCTGGAAAATTCTATTCAGTAAATTCAATCCACTTAATTTTCAAGCCTTTATAAAAATGTCCCAAAGATTTTATGAAGGCATTTGTAGATTTATTTTTCTATGTCCTTCTCCTTCACTTTGTTTCCCCTATAAATATCACTGGGTTCATAAGTATCTACTGTTTCACTCAATGTAGACATATTAAAGATCTGTCTGTGTTTACAACTAATCATAATGTTTACATATTTTCCTGATAAGGATATAGTCTTTCTGTCCATGAGCATGGCTTAAGTGAGGCAACAATTATTAATGGATGTACATGTGCCTTAGTGAGTGCATGGAGTAAGAGTTTCTAAAGAACACTAAAAGTCTTCAGCTCTGGTTCACAGACTCTATTCCTGAAACTCAAGGAAAGTTGCCAGAAAGAGTTCATTTATCAGACACCTGCAGTCCACAAGTGACCTTCAGTTAGTTGAGTCATGAAGAGGGAGTTGTACTCCCAGATGCTAAATTTCACTGGCTTAAGTTGTTATTTTGTTCTAATGCCTTACAACCTTTCTTCTACTGCTTCTCATCAACACATACAATGATTCAGATTTTCCTATCATTTGCACTCCCTTAAGTGAACGTATACTTACCCACAAGGCTGGCACAAAGAACAGACAGATCAAGGCTGTTTCTGCAGAAGGTAGCAATCATCTTATGTCCCTCTCCTTCAGTTTAGGAAAGCAAGAAGATAAAGAACACTTAAATCTTCTTCAGGGGCATCTCAGCTGGAGTACAGCTGCCTTCATCAACCTTTCTCACAATACATATGCAGCACCTGGCACAAAAGTCATGTCACAGGTGGAAACGAATCTCACTAAACCATACTCTGTGTTTTGGCTCTCTTGGTGCATGGGCTGTCCCTTAGTAGATACAGGCAATTAAATAAATTAGAGGAGCCACATAGTCAGGGAGAGACTTGCATCTTCTTTGTAAACATCCCTCCTGGCTGCACATGATAAATCTGGCTGGAACTGAGAACTTGGCCCATTAGTTTGAATCTAGATATGCATTCCTTCCCTTTTTCTCTCATCTGAGCCGTACATTAGTAATGTGTCCACATGGAAGGCATTATACTCAAACTTCATTCTCTTATTTTCCAAACATGTTTGGAAAGCTGGCCGTGAGCATGCCAATTGAGTGGCGTGTGCTTGGAGGACAAAGCGGAGGAGAATCCCAATGTGACGCTGCTGGGGCATGCACACGGACAGCTTGAGCCGGCCAAAGGGAAAGGCTGTAAATCATACTCAGAAGGAGATTGATGATGTTTGTGGAACATGCTCTCAGGGTGCCAAAGAGGTGTTTGTTCCTGAGGCTTAAGAATTATTTTTGTGGAAGGCTTTTATCATTAAAGTTGATGATGTGCCTACAACCAAGAAAATAAAAGAGCGATGCTTGCAACAGTGGAGTGATTTGTATTCTTTTGCATGACAAAAACTTTCATCATCCATCCCTTTGACAGTTATGATTTGTTAAAGTTTTCTCCAGGGTGTTTGTAACAAAGATTTGAATTTATTGTTATGTGATTTGCATCTTTATTTCCACTATGTATGAAACCTGTAGTATTTAGCAGATCCAGCTCACAGTTCATATCTAATTTACATACAGTGGAGACCTCTTAAACATGTAGCCTTTGTGTATAATAAATTCATTCATTGTAAGAGGCTGGTTTGTTTTATGAGGTGTTAATTAAAGCTGTTCTCAGCATAAGATAATGTAGGCAAAAAACCTAGTATGCAGTAGTCCTATTAATTGAACAACCTAATTTAGAGCTACTTATATATTGCACCATTAATATTTTTATATTTGCTGGACAATTATTGAGAAATCATAAAGAGTGAATAAGCACATAAAGAGATAAAGTTAGACACCTGTTCATGATATATATATATGAACACTCAAGTACATGTTTTGCATGGGCACATTGCTGATACCTCAGCAACATATTTCTGAATAATGATAAGAAGAAAGGAGGACTAACTAAATGCTTGTCTTCTGTTCTTACAGATTTCTTGTATCTCATTTTATGTTTATTTTGTTATGCTAATGTGTGGGAAGAGTGATATACAGCTAATCAATATCTTCTGCAACAACTACTGTCTAAATGTAGGTAAAGTGTGGGAAAGTCAGTGTTAGTGTAAAAGATTGCTTTATTATACAATCAGATATCCATTGTGGTGGGTCATGGTGTTGTTTATTTTCTGTACACACTTACTAATGTGTTTGCTGGTCTAACAAAGTATATAGCATAGTAAAACATCAAGAAGGATATGGCATGTTCCAGTGTAAGCAACTTCAATAGTCTTCACCCATACCCCAGAGTTTATACATGGTAATACATGAATCATAATCACTGTGATATTTAATAACTTGAAACTGTGTAAAAATCCAAAATAATTGGGCAAATTGTTACCTCGTTACTGCCATTTACTAAACTCAAAATGTACAGATAGCTTAACTGTACTTTTCAAAGCTCAGAAACCTCACGCTGATTGAATGTTGGGTGAAATGGCTGAGTTCATAGGAGACTTTCCACTGACAAAGGTGTCAGCAGGATTTTAGCCTGTCTTTTTGTCTGTCGTTGTCTAGACTAACCTTACCCTCCAAAATGTTCTAAATCCTGCAGGACTAAAAAGAAACTGAACTTTGCAGAAACCTAGCTGCAGCTCTGAAGCATGCTTGTTCTCCTTACTAAAGTTATGCTTCATATTTACAGATTTCCATGAAACTGGGTTTTAGAGTATGGCAGGATGAATACCAGTAACACAGCAAATATATGTAATATGCCATTTGTCATCTTATACATAGTAACTGACCATGCGTGTATGTCTAGCAGCTGCAATGTGAAGTAAAACAAGCTTGCTCAAATCACTCTGGCTGGGAGAGAAGGCAAGTGCTACCTTATTAAACCAAGCCAGATGACTCCCTTGTGCAGTTTCATTTTCCCTTAGCACATATAACAATTCTTTGTTGTTACCACTGAAAACTGTCATTCAAAAGACAGAAAAAATTATTAGACATATATTAAAGTAGTAACCCTGAGCCAAATATAGGATCCCATCATGTTCAACATTGAAAAATATAAAATATAGCCTAAGCTTGATATTACAAGGAATTAGACACATACATAACATAATGCATATAAATGCACCATTAGGTGATTACTCATCTATTTTACACAGATCTCTTTGTAGACAAAGATCAAAACTGCTAAATGCTGTGAAATAATAATATTTTTCTGTGAGTTAGAAAGCATCAAAGGACAAAATGATTTAGAAATTTTTTCCTTTCTAGAGCCTGCTGATATCTCTCAGCATTTTCACAATGTTTAAACATCTGGAGCAGTAAAGATTTTAATCTGAAAAAGCTTGGTGGGATGCCTTACTGTGGTTATTTCAATACATATCCATCTTCCTATCAAGCTATAGCACAGTATAAAAAATTTAAAATATTTAACATGGTTAGTCTTTGAAATAATCTGAAAGATCCAGTAAAGCTTCTGTTCAGAGGACAGGAGTCACTGAATATGCATTGTGCTCAATTCCCTACAAATACTACACCACACAAGCACCATCGGCTGCTTAAAGGTTTTCTAGGGAAAATTGAAAGCACAGCAAAGAAGCACTTTTCTTTGTAAAATAGTTCAGATTGTCTCAAACACCTGAAAAAATGAAATTCAATTAGTGAAAATACTTAAAACTGCATTTCATCATAAGCAAAATCTTGAACTAGAGCAGTGATAAAAATATACATATAATGATAAGCACAGTACTGTCTTTTTTGCCATGGCATTCAAGATTTTATATTCAAATAACCATAATTTTTCTCATATGTTTCTTTTCACTTCAGGTTCATTTCACAATTATTTAGATATTACTAAATCACTTTCAGCCTCCACACAGTAACTGCAAATATTTAATCTTAAAACCATTAACTTCCTCTTTAAAAAAACTAAGGAACAACAATAAGAATTGCAATGGTAAAATAAGTTCAGTTTTGCTCATTCAAAGAAATAGTCATTTCACTTCTCATTTTCTGTTCAAATCAAATATTTTCCTGGTAAGAGGAAACCATATTCTTTGGATTCTTAAGAACCTGGCTAACTATTGTTCATCCCAAATATTAGTTGAATATTAATTGAACAGTGTACTTTAGTCATGCCAAATCTTTCTTGCCAAGAAAATCTTCTTTTTATAAGATATATGCAGAAATTACTTTACCAGCTGCTGAATTCCATGTATGTCTACAGAAGATTACATTTTTCTGACCTACTTGGTGCAACTGAGGATTAGGCCATCAGAAACAGCTCTCTAGAGCACCACTTTTACAAGCACCTGTTTCAGCTCCAGAATCACAAGTTCCCGGATGGGAAAGAGACCAGGATGTCACGCACCCCTTCAGCCACCCATTTTGGCAAACGTTTCTCTGTTCTCCCCTCAACTCATTTCCAACATCCTTTCCCTTCCAGTGTCTTCAGCCTGGTTTTTAAAAGTGTAGATCGATAACAGGTAACAGTTTATGCATTGTAATATGAATTACATACAACATAAAACTAGGTTTCTGAAGCTTTCTGCTAAATATTGGTATTTTCCCACAAGTGGAAAAAAATGTTTGAAGTATTTCCATAGTCACCCCCTGATAAGAATGTTTTCTGTTTTTAACTGCTCATGAACTTGTTGATTTAATAGATAACTTGAAAAAACTGACCAGTTGTTAAGAATTTCTGAAATATATTCTCTTTTAGTATGAGTTATATTTTTATTTATGAAAATAATAAATTATTCCAACCAGGTGTCAATTGTTCATAAAATGTTTGATTAAAAGTTATAGATTACTTGGACATCCCATCATTCTTTATTTCAAACCACAGTTTTAATATTTAACTTCTGCTCTGAAAATACTTACTAATAATTAATTTGTCTGGGGTGAAACTTTTCCCCAATTCATCTCCTCCATCTGCTTGCACATACTGTGAAATTATAATCAGCTGTAATTTGTGACGGAGACGTGCCAAACATTTCTAAAACAATTTGGAAAGTGGCAGACTGGAATTCTTGCCAACTTGCACTCCATGCAGATGCTACTTGTTCTTCTCGCTTTCCTCACCAAAACTGAGTTTAAAAAAGAAATCTTGAAGTTCTGTTAAAGCAATATTTGTGGAAACCACTTCATACTATTTTGCTCTCCTCCTCAGTTGTAAGAATTTAGGGACTGAGTCCAAAGCTCCTGGGAATCAGTGGAAAAATTCCCATTGACTTGGCTGGAGTTAGCTTAGATTTTAGATAGTTCTTCCGCAGCTTCCAGCTGAACCCACTAATTATAGACACAAATTAGACAGTATATGTCCTCAGAGCTTGCTTATTTATTCATTTACTTCAAAATCACAGGGTTAAAGATGGATTTACACATATTAATGACTATTACTCTTAAGGTAAATAACTAGAATTACGTTGGTAGTAAAATTAATGCAATGGGTGTTTGCAACAGGGTAACTAGCAATTATTTCCTATTCCTACTCCTAATTTCTCTTGAATTTCAAAACATAATACACACTTTCGTTAAGGGAGGTAGATAATGAAAAGATTAAACAAGTGATTAAACAAGATCATCAAACAGCAATGAGACTTGTGGATTATAGAAATTCCTCTCATGTGATCACATTATTTTGAAGTTTCCAGTTCAGAAAAATGTAGATCACTTGAGGTCACGAGTTTCAAATTACTTTAAACTATAAAGTTGTGAAGGGTGAGCAACATCAGTAGTTAATCAGCTTGTTTCAGAGCCCCAAGCTTGCAAACTCTGCTTCACGTACACTGATTATTGTGAGACAAACTCAAGCCTTCTAAGAGATCAGTATAACAAACCATTAACATGTTTGAGGTGGTTACACTCTTTGTAGCATGACTTGTGACACAGAAGTTCCACTTTATGACAGACCTGGAGACAGTGTACTATAGACCCCAAAAATATGTATTTAGAATGAGTCCAAAAATTTTTTCTACAAGCAGAATTTCTGAAGGTATTTTCTTATTTGGAAAATAAAATGCATTTGAAGCTTTTATGAAGGGTTATGTATGTATCAAATAGGAAAAATCTAAAATAAAACATAGTTTCAAAATGAAAAAAAAGAAACTTGTATGTAGCATTTCTCTTTGGTTAGAACTATGTGTTCAGTTAGATGTTGTTTTCTCAAACTTTCACGCTAAACTGGACTTCATACTTTCTTATTCCAAGCAAAATGCATACCTAAGATTGCCAAAGGAAAAAGATGCGGAGTCCTGGATGGAAAGGAAACTGCTGGATGCTGTAAACAGACCTATTCCTTTGCAGTCTCCGTCGGCCGCGGGAAGCTGTGCTGGCTGGGAGCGGGTCAGGGTGCAGCAGGAGCTTCGGCTCAGGCCCCTCTGCCCAGCTGCACTGGCGATAGCCCCACGCCACGCGGGGCGCGTTTTTGCCCTGCCTGCCTCTCCTGGCCGGCCACGCCGCTGCTGCCGTCTCGGGTTTTTTGCTGCAGCAGACAAGGCCAGGGCTGCATCTTCAGGGCACAATATTTATTGGGTTTTACCTCGGCTGCTGGGAAGGTTTCTCTCAGCTCTCTGATGCGTTAAAAGCAAAAGGGAGCTCAGTCCCTCTCATTGCTATTGTCACTTCTGTTTGCTTTTAGGGTAACAAACTGCATTCATTGCAAGTCATTAATTGTACGTGGAGCAAATTGTTTCTACTGTATTGGGAAACGTTGTTTATTCAAGATGTGCATAGTCTTTTCAAGGTAAAGCTCACATCTACAGAAAAAATTATCTCAGACTTAGATGTGTGCTTAAGGACCCTTCTAAAATGAGGATTTAACGTACTAACAATGCATTTAGATATGACATTTACTTCCATTTTATAAGGCTGTACAATTATTTGAACTAGAGGCACACATATAAGAAACGAATAAATGGAGATTATAGGAGGAAAGCTGGTATATGAGGTTCTTTCTGCCAAGCAGTTTCGCTATAGGACAGTACAAACTTGCCAACATTTTTCAGAATTATTTTCCCTCTAAACCCCATGGACTATATGGTACAGTGGATAAGGGAAAAGTAGCATGAGGAAAATATAGCATGTCTTTAAGTTGCAAGGAATCAGATGTGCCAATTTTTTCACTATACGTATAAAAATAAAGGTTGTACAAGGAGTACAAGGATGCTGTGTTGATCAACAAAGATAACAAAAAAACCTGAAGCAAACATTTGGGAAAAATAATATGGGCTACAAAAGCAGCATGAGAGGTGAAGCAAGTGAAAACAGTTCCATTTCTTTCTTTAATTAAATGTTTATAATATATATCTGAAAGATTTTTTTTTGCTTAATTTTATTCATTTTTTCTAGTCCATTTACTCCTCAATTCATAAGTTTAAGCCCAGACCACTTTTGTCTTGTCAAGACTAAATCTTCATGTGTAGGTAAAAACGGATGTCCTTAAGTATCATGTGTACCATGCCTTTTATTTCTAAAGCTATAATATTTTTTTATTTTCTTAAAACAAATTGAAAATTCTTATCTGAGTCAAAAATAGTCAATGATTGATCACTGAATGTCAGAGGATTTAACTTGATACAAACCCAATCAAACTGAAACCCAGGTTCTTTAAGATCTTGAGATAGATATATATTATAACGAATAATTGAGTTTATATTAAGAACTGTCGTTTTTTCTTCTAGTTTCTGAAACTTTAATTTTATATTTGCAGGCTTTTCCATAATACTGCAAGGGTTATACTGTACTTTATGTTGGTAAATGAAAGATGCTTCTCACATGACTCGAGGATGTGGGCTGTTAAATTCAGAAATGTAGTTCAAGGCTTAAACTGCATTAAGTTAACTGGACTGCAAAAGCCAACTGTCTCACAGGAAAAGTGCTGCGTGATTGTTACACTAGCACCATCAATCAGCCTGTTCCTTATTCCAATTCTTTAAAAATGCATTTATATTTCTTATCATAAGTTTTTTCTTATAGTTTTCCAAATAAAAAATATCAACCATATGTACACATTCAGTCTAGTACTAGTTTTATAACAGATTAAATAAAGCAAGAAAACAAAAGTAATGCCTTACTGAGACAGCACAGTGTGCTTGTCCTTTAAGAACTTCACTAGATCAGAAAACAAAATATGACTTTCAGGCATAGAAAACAAATGCGCCATACTTCCATAGCCTTATGCATCACATTCACTGATGTTACTGGGCCACCTAATTGACCCCTTTTTTGTATTTGACTTGCATAAATATCTCAGCTGTTTTTTAAATAACTGATATATTATTAAACAGATTCACAGGTTTTTAGTAATTATATAGTCAAAGAAAAGAGAAGAAGCAATGTTTTATGGCACGACCTAGTGCTTGTCTTGTGGTGCAAGCTAGTACTACAGCTTGTGAAGAGAAGGCTCAAAGCTTTCAAAATGTTGTCTGCTATTCTACCAATACTGCTACCGTTGTCTGTACAGTTAATGAAATTTAAGAAATTCCCCTTTACAATTTCTGTCAAAGAATAACTTCTGAGGGTGCCAGCGAGGCTTTAAGGGCTCTGCAGGAGGGAAGTGCCAGCCGTTTTGCCCATACCTGCTCTGTGACAGTTCTGTGCTGGGCAGCAGCAGAACATTTAGTTCAGGGTAAGAGAACTGTGACTTCCTCTTGACATGCCAGAGTGGGAGATCGGGATGGAAATGGAAACAGAATCAGCACAGCATTTAAATTAATTATTAGAAGCAACCTGTCTATGATGTGTAAGTACAAATACTGAGCCAAGTTCCATTCTCACATGCCCTGGTGTAAATCCAGAGTAAATCCATTATATTCAATTTATATTAAGATAAAACTCCGTCAATGCTAAAACTTTCAAACACAAATTTATAACTGGTGAAAATATTCTCACCTCATCAGTCACAAGTTACATGGTTTACTCTCTCTAGTGGATTTTCTGCCATTACAGTCAGCTTTGTCATTCCTATCACACTGCCTATAAACTCTGTTTATATTCATAAACAAAAAAGACCAACTGGGCACCTATCCAACATTTCCTCAACAAAGGATGAAATGCCGGTGGAGCTTGGGCATCTCCCTGTACCGAGGGGAGACTGGCCAAACTGGGTATCTCGCATGGCTGGGGACTCATGCACAGAGTTCAGAGAAACAGTTTGTGGAAGGAATAAAAAGTCTGGCCGAGGCATCTGACGAGGGAGAAACTCTCTTAGCTGATGTACAATATGGCTACACGAACAAGTTACCATGAAGTAACAGAGAGACTTAATTTAGGATCTGACACATGAATGGAGAGGTGAAGCTTTAAACATAAATCTGGTGCAAATCACACGCTGAAAGCTTCATACAAACAAGCAGACTGTACATTTGAAAGTGTGAGAGGCACTGACAGACAGGCATTTGAAAATGTGATAAATGGAGTCTGGATTCATCTAAGGTGAGACTGACTATTATTGGGCTAAATCAAAGGAGCTGTGAGAGTTTTCCCAGTTTTTGAAGATAGAGTTGGTTTGGTTTGGTATGGCCAACCTATTCTGGAGTTTATAACCTTGTCATAATAGGTTTTTAAATGTTAGATATTTCCAAAGTATCTACTCATATAAAACCTGTTGCTCCAGGTAAATATGAAGTGTCTTGACACACTTTCATTAAGGGACTGGCTTTCTCAAACTGTGTAAATATAAAGTTTCTTTAAGGCTATCTGAAATGTAGTATGTTGTAAATGCATAACTGTGCAGTTATTTAGCTAGATAGTATCTAACACTCTTAAAATAGACATCTATGTTAATCTTTTTGTAAGTTATCTATGTAATCATACACTTCATTAGTAACTGGATTTGTACCATTTTTATATCAGTATAATTCCATTTATAGAATTAGCATTCCAATACATGGTTTTTAGCTCAGGAAAACCCTCATAGGCAGATCAGCACTGGAGCTGAACGTCGCCTACATAGAGTAAATTTAATCTGTGCACGTATGGAGGAAAATGACAGTTCATGAACACTATGCTTCATCATTTTGTGTTTCATGTATTGAGAGATTAATAAGAATATATAATCAAGAGTAGAAATATCTACGAAAATAGAAGAATACTTTTTCCTTCTCAGTTTTAATATACTAAATACAAGCCTGTGGGCTTGGCAATAACACATACCCTGTTGTCAGGTGTTAAGCTAAAAATAAGTTGTAATGCAAAGTCTTGTATTTGACTAACATAAACATATTAATTTTGTTTTTACACAAAGGAAAAGAGCAAGTCACTATTTTGCAATTTTTCTCATTCATACAATTTGTAAGTTGGATCAAATTTGGTAATGTCTTCAGTCACTCAGCAAAATTTGAATACTCCAGTTCTATATTACACTCCCATTATGGTCCTTTCTAAGATGTGCTAACAGGGGACCGAACAAGGCAGAATGTATCCCAAAGATATTTGACACAGCATCTCACCAAAGGGTATTAAGGAAACTAGGCTAGCAAAGGCAGCTTCTCACACAGATAAAAAACTGTTTAAAATTTAAGTTTTCATAGGGAGTGAGAGGGGTAGCCCTAGATGGAAGTTTGTGCTGTACAGTGTGTTCATAAATTAACTGTAAAAGAGGTAAATAGTGGGGTAACAACTTTGCTGATGACACTAAAGATATCCAAGACAGAAAAGGTGAGATTCAGCTGTGAAAGACTTATATAATTCATATAATGAAGGGGCATGAGATTAAAAACAATTAAATAAAACTAAAGTAGACAAATGTAAATTAATGTAAATCCCTAATTTGGCTTATGCAATAACTATTTCTGAAATGACAGTTATTATCAGGAATTGGAATATGTATTACAATGGAAAATTATTTAAAAAAACAGATTAATTCTTTTAACAGGTAGTAAAAAAATCAAATAAAGTGTAAGGGATTATTAGAAAGGAATAGAGAAGAAAACATAAAACAGCATTCACATCTTAAGCATGTACAGTTCCTTTCTGTCTTCCTCCTCCATCTTCAGAAATTATACAGTGGAACTCAACGTGGAGGAAGGTAAGAAGGATGACCAAAGGTGCAGAATAGCTTTGGTGCAGGGAAGAACCATGATTAAATAAACTAGAAGCCCTTAGCCTGAAAGGCTGTAGAAAGATCAGTAAAATCATGAGTAGTATGAAGAAGGTGAATTAGTAAATGATTGCTCACTCTAGCTTAAAAAAAAAAAAAAAAAAAAAAAAAAAAAAGAGTTACAATAGATAAAATTAGCAGGTGGCAGGCCCAGAACAAACAAGAGGTGCTTCTGCAAAGAACACGCAATTAAGCTGTGACACTACTTGCTATAAGATATTGCAGATGGAAAAGTTTGCATGGCTTCAGATGAGTTTGTGACAGGAAAATCTGCTTAGGACAATTAAATGCAGACACCATTTCTGCAGTTCAGGAACTACCTGAGCCACAGATGGCTGGAAAGTATTCTGCAGAATATCCCAGCATATAATATCGCTATCTACTTGTCCTGCTCTCGTGTACTTTCATTAGGCATCTGGTACTGGCAAGTGCTGAAGAGAGAATCCTAGCCTTGACAGAGGTGTGGTCTGACTCCATATGGACATTCTTATGTTCTTATATAAATCTGCATGTGATTTGGTAAATGGGAAATATATGTGCTCCTTTATTTAATTTGTTTAATTATTAACTCGTTCAGAACACACATAAGTTGAGAGCTCAGAATGGCCGCTTTTTTGGAAGACCTACCCTGCAAAATCACTGCAGAGATCTGATAAGGCCTTAATAATATGTAGCAACCGTACACTTTATTTCCTTCAGTTTTTGCAACAGTAAATAAAATCTCATTAGTTTTGCTGATTTTTCATATATAAAGACTTCCAGAGATTTTGTTGGTAGCAGTGGATCCTGTTTGAAGAAGTCCAGGTCAGAAATATTGGCTACAGTAATATATGTACTCTTCTGTGGAAACAAATTAGGTCTTGTTCATGGTTATATTTCCAAAATTGGCTGCTCAAATAGTTACTTCATTTGTTTTTATCCAAATTGGCTTCTATGCCACTTTTTTACATTCATGCTTTCACAAAGAGGAAATTTTGGATGGAATGCATGCGAAGTTCTAAACCAGATTTATTTTCCAAGTATAATTTTTATACATATCAAAGTTTTGGCATTCATCATTTGTAATGGAAAATGAAATTATACACAGCTTGAGTTTAAGCATATAAGAACATAAAGACAAACATGCATTGTCCATAAACAGGATTTCCTATTGAAGACCACAGGATTAGGTTGGACTTCCTTAGAGGGTTTTGTAAATCCTAATAAACCTATATGCATCTTTAATAGCATAAATATTTGCAAATCAGTAAATAGTAAATTTGCAAAACTAAGTGTCCAATCAGCATAATTTCAGAGGCCAGGCTAGAACTGCTGATTATCTGTACCTAGCTGCATGTTCCTATATGTATTTGTTTTACACAGATTTGTTTTTATTTCAGCAAGAATTGTGAATAAAATACTTCACCGAAAAGGCAGCTTTCATCTGAAAATTTAAATTTAATTAAACTTTAATGATGTTTATGCAGATATATTGATAAATCCTTAGAATTTGATGGAATCAAGTAAAATTGCCTCCACGTAGCCAGTTAGAGACACTATGTCTTATCTAATTTACTTGAAGTCAGCAAAAACTAATTCATATAGACAAATGGTTCACTTTGATCATATTGTCACATCAGGGAAATCAGATAGGAAGGAAGGTAAAAATTCAGCTTTTAATGGAAAGGAATCTCATTTTAGGATTTTTTGCTATTCTTAGGAATACTTTTGAAGAAAGTTCTGAACATCAAACTTGTCCATAGAAAGTTACTGAGGTTTTTAAAACTTATCATGAAATTAGATAAAAGTTACTTTTGCTAACTGAAACCTGCAAGGTCTTTAAATACAATTATTCTTAAGCCAAAGCAAAGCACTAAGCTTTTTTATGAGGCAATAATTTGGCTCCTGGGTGGATAAACTATGAGGCTGATGGATACTTAGAGTACTACAAAGAGGGAATCAGACGTCTGCCTGATAAAGCAGTTTACTACTCATCGTATTGGCGTTGTGATAGAGGTCTTTTGGAATCTTTTTCCTTAAATGGCAGAACATCAGTAAATGGTTGCATACAAAGAGAAAAAGTGTCCAAATGGGAGGTGGCTGAAAAGGCATGGGAGCCAAAATTAAGCAAATTTTAAAAAAGCCATTTTGATTTTGTCTAGCCTAGCAAGCTAATGTAGGTGACATCAATTTCTGTGCCAGAAGCATGTGAGAAAGAATTGTGGTGGTATCTACCTGAAATTATATCGACCCAATGACTCCCTAACCCTATAACCAGGTTTATGATTACAGTATTCCCCTGCAGACTGGAGTCATTTGAAGTATGATTCCACTGCTGAGAAGCTTTAACTGCCTGATCACCATGCCCCATGGCATAGTCAAAATACCTTCAGGACTGCAGGTCTACATCATACAAGTTTAGATGGCTTTGCATGGCTTAGAGCATTTTTTGCTATAACACATGGTACTTGTTCTGCTGGCCTATATTTGATAGGGTATAACTTATACTGGTCTTTTCAGTCACCAGACTGTCACTGTTGTTTAAGTAAGAAGTTTCAATCCCTGGAGCCTTCCAGAGGCTGAAGTTTTTTCATAAAATATTAAGTCAATTTCAAAGCACAAAAAGCTTTTAAAATGCCCAATGGACAAATTAAAAACAAGAGACAAAGGACTACTAGTTTCTCTCTATAAATAGTTTTCTGTGCTTTCTTTACCCTGCTCTATTAGGAAACATCTACTAAATATGAAATGCTCTTTGAGGAGAAAAATGCAATCTTCTTGTTTCTGGACTGGCACTTAGCACATGGCTATGTGGCATGATGAAGTGGCAGGGAGAAATGTATAAGCCTTCTCCAAATGAGTTGAGTTAGCAATAGGTCTGCGTTAGTGTTAGTTATCCAAGATAAGTGTCCTTGACTGGACAATGGTCTAGGCTAATACAGCCATGAGACTTCTCATATTCAAGCTTACTCATTTATTTTGTCAGGTAGATAGCCTTGAGTCATTCAGGAATAAAAATGAGAAGTTCTCATTTTTAAGGAATGGGCATTAACTTTGACAAGTGGGCAGTCTACAAAATCTGGCATGTTTTCTCCATTCATTAGTATGATTCCCAGTCCTCAAAATTTCTCTTCATAATCAGGTAGTATTTTAGTAGCATTCATAGCAGCCAGCCTGAGGGTGCAAGCTCATGTCATTACAACAGCATTTTGTGCTGGGGGAGGCTCCTGCTGACTGGAAAAAAGCAAGCCATACTTATCTTCAAGCTCAGTCAGCTTAACTGAAGTGCCTGGTAAGGTTATGGAGCAGAGTCCTCCTGGAAGCTATTTACAAGAAAATGAAGGACAAAAATGTAATTGGAAACATCCAGAGTGGATTCACAAAGGTCAAATTGTTCCTGACCAACCTAATTCCCTTCCACGGTGTCCAATTCAGTGAACGAGAGTAGTAGATGCTGTGTACCTTGACTTCAGCAAAGTCTTCAACACAGTCTCCCACAGTATCCTTACAGCTAAATTTGTGAGACACTGACTAAGTGAACTTTAAAGCAGGTGGAAATTTGGCCAAACTGCTGGGTGAAAATGAGTACAAAGTCCAACTGACAACCAGCTACGAGTGGCATCTTTCAGTGATCAGTACTGGGACCAACAATTTTTAATGTCTTAGTCAATGACCTGAGCAACGGAATGGTTTGCATTCTCAGCAAGTTTGCAGATGATGTCAAACTGGGGGAGCAGTTAATATGCTCTACTCTTCGACTCTCTTCAGCATTTGTGAGATTGCTGAGAGAGTACTCCGCCCAGTTTTGATCTTTCCTGTACAGTTTAGGTATTGATGTACTTGTTTTACCATAAGGGCAATCAGAACAGGGGCCCAGAGGGGCTGTGGAATCTCCATCTTGGCACATACCCAAAACTAGACTGGACAGTGCCCTGAGCAACCTGGTCTACTTTAAGCAGAACTTTGGACAAGACTGCTGGAGGTCCCTTCCAATCTAGTTTATTCCATGACTCCATGCACTCTTCCAGGCCTCCCCCACCTCCCCCCAAAAAATCATATAGATCATAATGATCCACAGGATTTTTTTTTAATACTGATTTTGGGTTGTATGACATATTGAATTTTGGTCCACTGGTGAATTAATATAGTGATGTATTGTCCTAGCTGATCAAAGAGGCTAAAGAAAGATATTTCTGACCTTGACTGATTTGATTAAATAGTACATTGAATGGAAGAGTCTGAATGGAAAGAATATTTTTTTCCACCAAGGCTTACATATGCCCTGAAGCATTTTTGCAAAGCCTGTTTTATGTAGAGTGGCTTTTTGTTCAATGTCCTGTGAAATTTAAATATATGATTAATATATTATAATGATTAATAAACTCTGTTATTGTCTGGGACTGTTCATTGACAATGGTTTGATCAGATGAACTACTGAAAGAAAGGTGGCAAACCAAGAAATAACTGTTCAGAACTGTCTGTTTGCTCCACATCTTTTCAAAAAAGCCTTCTTTGCAATACAGTGGAAATTGCATAATGACCAGCAAAGTAAGCAAGTTTCCAAGTCTACTCTGGCTTGGTCACTGGAGAACAAGAGGCAAATCATTCACACATAAGGGTAGGCTGCAGCCATGGAACCCAGCAAAAGATCCAAGTACAATAAAAGTGACATGCCCCGCAGTCACATTACAGCTTGGATAAGAATGACAAGAAGTATGCTTGATAGCTGCACTTAGAAGTCAATGAAAGCTCAGCAGCCACTAATGCCAGCTTCTGATGGGGATGTTGTTGAAAGAAAAAGCTCACTTCCAAGTGGTCCCTGCTTTGTGAGTTGTGCTGGTGCAGCATTCTTGCCACTGCTGCCTCCACTTCACCTCCCAAAGTTGTGTATTAAAGTGTTGTGCATGCTGCCATTGGTTTGAACTTCCATACAACATGTGTCTTTATTGTAGAGTATTGGTAACATCTCCATTCTAATCTCTTTATATGGGTCTATAGAAACTGCCAGTTTACACATAAGTGACGCACACAGAGAAAGTAGATATGACTTGTATTAAGATTGTAATCATATAAGGTGTACGATCATATAATTGTAAATGTTATATGAATGCGAAATGTTATATGTTATGTGAAATGTTAATTGTAAATGTTATATGTTGTAAGATTACAATCATATAAGATTGTAATCATGTAATCACGATTAAACTATAAACTCTTAGCATTTTAAACAAAGTTCAATATAGCAATATGTTCTGAATATTCTTGGCCTTTGTAGTCCTTGCTCAATGTCACTGCTAGTGCTTACCTCTGCCTTTCCAGACTTCATTCCTCAGCACTGCTGTCCCTCCAGCCCTCAGTTCCCCACTGCTATGCCGAAAGGTCAGAGGTTAAAGAAAAGGATTTCTGTTGAAGTCGGATGTTTTTATTGCACTACATTTATGGGATCCCAGGACCAGGGGTTTCTATGATAGCCCTGACCCAAACAGTACATCAGTGCTTAGCATGGGATAAGCACAAAGGCCCTTTCTGCTGATGAGTAGGACATTCCCGTGAGTAGGACCGTTTCTCATAACTTCCTGGCTGAGAACTGTTTCTCATAACTGCCTGGCTGAGTAGCTTAGCTGGGCAAGGGCAAGGGGAAGCCACGGAACTGCATGTTCCAGGTATTTCCATTAAGGCAATGGACTGGGGAGACGTTGCAAGCCCCCACAACTTAGAGTCCCTGAGCTAATTCAGACTAGACAACCAGAAAGCAATAATGGATTAAAGAGACTTTTGTCTCCTCCTCACATTCATCTTGGATGTACCCAGCTCAGCTTTGGTACAACTGTGGGTTTAGTCCATTGAATTTGTATCAGAACAAAAAATGGTTGCCAACTAATCATTTAAAGACTAGGCAGACTCTGGGGTTGAGGCAGACAAAAGCTCTCTAGTGATCTTTATATACCTAGGTACCAGAATCGAACTGCTCATTAATCTTTCTCTAGAACAACCCTGTAGCGTGACCTACATCTTACTTGTGCTAATAAGGTTTCTGTATGTTTCACTTCATTTCATGAATCCTACACTGAAGGCTTCGGTGTTAATAAATTGTATGGTTATATTCCTTTTGACTACATCATTCATGGTGCATTGTTTTAGAGGCAAGTTACACAGGAGAGAATCATTTCATTACTGATAAAAGTGTTTTGACCTCATTAGCTGAGCAAACAGGAGAGTGTTTGAACCACAGGCCCCTGCGTATAGCAAAATCCTGTCTCAGCCTAAAACTATCTACTGTGAGAATGGAGCCTGCACCGCAGAGGTGTTCTTGAGACCTTGGGTGTCCTTTTAAGCCTCTGGCTGAATAGCAAGTGCTGAATGGACACAGCACTGAAATACCTGAAATGAATGTAAGCCATGTTAACATGTAAAAGTAAAAATGCTGCAAATGAAATTAGGTCTCTCCTTGAACTGCAACCAATTTGCAAACAAATGGAGAAAAATGTCCACCTAATTTTGGTGCAGAGGCCTCATTGCATGAATTTCATTGAAAGCAAGTTTTGCAGGGATGAATTTGTCAAATGAAATTGCAAATGTTTTTCAAAAGTCTTTACAATTTTGCTCAACCCTGCATATTACATGATCTGTAAACCGGAAAATTAACAAATCAAATCATAATGTTTATACATAAAATTAGTCTCTATTAAAATTTTGTACACTATTTAAATTCTTATCACTTTTTGCAAGTTGCTGGAATCTTTCCTCCTATGGTATTAAATAACTTCTTGTCTATTTTGTGTCTTTGACAGATGAGACACATTTACAATTACCCATTTCTCTTCGACTCAAAATATTATATTTAAATCTAAACACAGTTTGGAACTAGCTTTCTTCAGACATTATTAAAAACATTTAGTGCTATTATAACTTCACTCAGGAAACAGGTTGATTCGTTCAAGCAAACTGTGGTGCATGGGGTTTTACATCCCACTGAGCTATTAAGTTGTAAGATTGTCTATACATAGATTTTATTTTATTCATAATATATGACATCAACATTTTTTAAAAGGTTTTGGGGATTAAAATAAATAATCTTATGGCAGCACTAGAGGAAGCCACGTTATATTCACTGTTAGGGTCCTATTCTGCAGAGTGTTCACAGCCTCAACTCCCATGATGTACCGTACAAAAGGCATCCAGCTCGGTGAAGGGTCTGACCCTCTATTAGAGGGAAGGAATTACTCTCTTTTCTCATTGAAGTCAATTGGTCTTTGGCTGTTGACTGTAGGGGGATCAGGAATTTTATCAACAGCTTTTCAAATCTACTGTTAAGATCCTATGTATTTTAAACAGTTGTTCATATAAGTAAGACTTAGTCAAACAGTTAGGAATACAATGACTACCATAATCATATCAACTAGCAATTTTTATCATTACATGTTTTTATGATGGCCGCTGCCCAATGATTTTATAAAGGTAAAACTATAGTGAAAAAATATGGAGTTCTATATCTATAATGGACTTTTTTCATTAACCTTGTCAGTTAATGAGTGCATTATGACCTGAACCTGACTGTGTCTATCTCTTACAGTTTTCATCCAGTTAAACTCTGTGGATTTTTGTAATCAATGTACACAATTAAGCTTTTATGCCAAAATGAATGATTCAGCATATAATGTCTATGTTCAAGCTACAGTATAAAAAGATACGTCAAGCACAGATTTACTGAGGAGGATTAGGGTGGATGTACTGCCTAATGCAACATGACTGCTCCAGCTCAAGAGATCTGCACTCTCTGTGGTGTAATAGCACTCTTCAGAGTGTCTGAACTTGGCCATAATGGCCGGTGCTTTCTTAGTATAGCTACTGCACTGCCATTGTGTTACAGTCATAGATAAGCACCACGAGCTGAAAAACGTGGTATAATTGGGTCGTAAACATGGCATACTTGGGACTCATCTGGCAGTGGGCATCATAGCGGGCAAGTACCTTCTCTGCTCACCCCTATCCATTGCCTGGGGGTGCCAGTAACCCCTTTTCCAAATCCAGTTCTGGCTCTTTCAGTATCTTTCTTTCAAAGGAGATCAAAAGGAGTAGAAAAAATACTCTTGCTTCTAGTCTGAATCAAATTTGAGAAATTCTAAATCCTTTCCCCACCCTTTTCATAAAAAAGGATATCAATGAACACTCTCAGCTTCATCTGATGCATCAGTCAGGTATCAAACAACAATGTGAACCTAATTTGTGCACCTGTGGCCTCCACTAGGGGAAAGACAAAATAATCATCTCAAACTGGCCTGCAGTTCTGTGGGAAAAGAGGATTTCCAGTCTCCCTAGATGATGGCCAGCAAAATACCAACAGCAGAGCACAACGAATTCATTTCTAGAATGAGAGACGTTTCTGCTGAGTAGGATATGGCAAGTATGCTCAAGCACTGTCAGGGAGCCAAAACCCTACCAGAACCCTTTTCCCTTAAATATTGCCTTGCTCAGTGTGCCTCCCAAATGAAAGAAAGGAGTCCTTGGAGGTAATTATGCCTGACTAGACACAGCACACCAGCCCTGAAGTTATGGGACTGCATTCTGTAAATGGCACATTCTGATTTCTAGTAAATGTCTCAGCCATATCCTAGCAGGTTAAATTGCAGCAGAAAACCAACCAAGAATTGCAGGCCAGCTGTGAAGAGTAAATGGAGTGATAAGATTATTACTGTATTGAGGAAGCAGAACAGAAAATCGAAATAAGAATTTGTCTGTGACCAGAAGCTGTAGAGACCCTGGTGTCTGGCCATTGACTAATATTATGTTTCCTTATAAGCTTCATTTATTTCCGCTGTTCATTGAGTTGGTTCTTACTAAGATTTTGAAATAGAAACTTTTTGTAGTGTATTGCTGCAGCACCTGAAGCTGTGATGGAGTGCAGCTGCCCTTCACTTTGCCAGAGACAGTAGAGGAGGGTAACATTTGTGTTCTGTTATTATTACTGCTATCATTTCATGTATTGTTGTTTTAAAACATTTAAGAAATCCTCTCAGAAGGTGTTTATCTATCACATTTGAATTTATATTTTCCTTTTATAAAGTTTGAATAAGGCTAGGAAAGCAAAGATATTTGTGATCTGCCCAAGTAGGGAAGACAAGTGAAAACAAAAAATATTATAGACACCATATTTTCATTTTTGCTACTTATTTTAGTTTATACTCTCAAAATCATAGACAGGATCACAAAGACAAGTTGCTTAGAGAAAAGCCAGGACATGATAAACTCAGCTTGGCTTATTTCACGATAATTCATTCATGTGCCAGTGACCTGTAAAAATGTTGTTAACAAAGAATTCACCATTACTGATTAAAAAGGCAATTTCTTGGTGCACTATGCAGGAAACCAAGTCTACTTCTCAACGCCATGTGTTTTCATGCCTTTCTCTCAAGATCTCAACAAGTACATTTTTTAAGCACATATTTTACCATTCCTTTCATGTTTTGTAAACATTTGCAATGATACCACTTGTGAACATCTTTGATGGTGCTTTTTAGTTTTGCTGCAAAATGCTTAAGAATTGGAAACCATGCTGTCTGCTGAACTCGATTCACAACTTACATCTCCATGTGTTATTGTTAGTGCTTAGTAGCAAGTAGAATTATCTCCATCTAGTAGGTGTAACATAGCATCTGTTGAGTCCATTGCCCTCAAAGAGAAGCTAGCATGGGGAGTCTCATAGCCAGAAAATTCGTAATTAAGTAAGGCAATGCATTAATTCTCTCTTAAATCTATGCACATGCTTTTTGTGGAAATGAACAAGATGTGTGGAGAGACAGGTTTTCTCAATTACCAGGGTTAATATTCATGTGCAAATACAGACTCAGCTAAACCCCACACATATGTCGTAATGTCTACATTCGTCATCCTTTTTTTTTCAACTGGGTATACAATATTCATCCAAAATACCCATAAAAGACTGACTGCAAAAATCACATTTTATAGCCTGCCCCAGGAATGTTTGCATTAAATTGCTTTAGACTGAGAAAGTTTCATTGTGATCAGGACCCAAGAGATATAAAAGGACCATAAAGTATGGGTCATAGTGTGAGTTTATAAGCTAGGCTTCTACTTAATTTAAATTATAGTGGCAGTGCAAGAAGTGGTGGTTTACCAATAGTACTGTTATGCCTTGAGTTAAATGCTTTCTTTCCACTGACAGCTTCAAGTACCTGCCTCTCGTGGAAGAGTTAAATGCCTTATGTGTATGTGTCCTGTAATTCATCATTTAAGAAAAATAAAACTTCATTATCAGACATAAGAACAAGTGCTGCTGACATCTCGTCTGAAGAAGCTGTGCGTGTATTTCAGTAGCAGCTCCATTTCAAGTTCCTCTTTGTTCCTGGATCAGTGCCAGTGTTCAAATATCTGCCTGAAGCTGGCACATGCTGCTTCTAAGAGGAGCAAGAGCTTAACATCTCTATTGAAAATTAAAGTGTGCCTTGTGATTGGATCAGATTGGCTAAGTATAATTCTATGATTTATAATTTCTTTAGTTGGACATCACAAATCACAATTAGAAATACTGTAAGATTAATCTTTTTTAAGTTCTGAGATGTATCTGCTCAACTTTTGAAGCATAAGGATATCTTAACAAAAGAGGATAGACTATAACAGATAAACTAGGTTCCGTAATCTTTTGCCATATCTGTTTGGTGGTGTTTTTAAAAGATTAAAATGACAGAAAAAGCCTTGATCAAATCCAGTAAGCTCTAGAGTTTAACCCAGATGTCTAATACCACAGTACACTATCCTGGCAGGAATATCAAGGGGAAAATCAAAGCAAAAATCATTTTATTTTACCCATTTGTAAGTCAAACTCAAGTAGTTCTGATTTTACTGATGCTTACAGTATTTGCTTTCTTATGTTTTCTTTAGCTTTGAGTATTGATTTACATGGTATCTCAATCTACCTTTCTCTGTCAGTGGATTAGACTTTTTCAAATAAAACACCTATCACAAATATCTTGAATTTGACACGGGATAATTTTGAACAAAAAGTGGTCACGTATGCTCTAATATGGCTGAAATGTTCTGATCAGGACTTTCTTGAGGGAATATTTCTATTTTCCAGTTTCAGTATGTTGTATCAGGAAATACAAAATGTCAAAGCCTGAATGAAAAGTTTTGAATCAAAGTATGTTTTCATAAGATGACTCTTTTGTTTTTCCTTTTTATTGTATTTTGCAAAAATCTTGAATACGTGCAAATCGGAGAATTAGTTACTGTTTATCCCCAGTTCCTATAGAAGTTAAAATAATTTTACAAACAATAACTCTCCCTGGCATGACCTGCTACCTTTTGCTGGCTAAGAACTCCTTTCTGTCCAAATGCACAAGCTAGGTGGCAGTTTCAGCTGATTAAAATGACAGAGGTGCTAAGCATGGCTGTTCATTTACACAAATTACAGCTCTGTATTGCCCTCTGTAGAAGTTGTGAACAAGAACCATATGGGGTGTGGGAATCAGGGTTGAGGCCATGTCTCTGTATTATTGATTTAAAGGTGGACCATGCTTCAGTTAGACTTTTTGGAGCAGGATAAATTTCAGCTATCTTGGAATTAGTTGTATTTACGCTATCTATCATATACCATACATTGGTATTCAATTCCAAACATTATGGAGATTAGTCTTTCATGTGGATTAGATGTTTTTAAGCATTTTCTCAGGAGTTTTCATAAAAACTTTTTCATATAAAAACTTTTTATAAAGTCTTTACATTCAGGTAATATTTATGTAATTGTCCTGTCCTCCACACTGCTTTTTTGTTTGTGCAACTCTGCTGAATTTAGTGTGATAATCCCAATTTGTATCAGCTAAGCCTCTCCTAGCTCTTTCAATTCTAATTGCTCAGAAGTAGAAGGATCTGACAGATAGTGTCCAGCCTCCTCTTGCTGATAACACTATTCCTTTCCTTCTCTTCCCCCTTCCCCTCCTCCTTAAAAAAAAAAATAGAGTTGCAGGGTAAGGTGACCCTGGCATAATAGGTGTTACAGATCTGAGAGTACTTTTACAAGGAGCTGCCCATTTACAAAAGTAAACCATAAGCATCAATAGGAGATGAAGGGTCTTACATTACAGCAGCAGCTTGTCCTACACTAGCGTTAACATGTGGTTTCTGAAACGCCCACTGCAGCATTCCAGCATTCTCAGCATTGTACAGGCTTTGACACTGCACTATTGTACTTCCTGGAAGAAAAGAGAGAGGTTATAGAAAATAAAGGGAATGTAACACAGAAATGACCTGACAAAAACTGAATGTACAGTTCACTCTGGTTCTCAAATGAACAAATTTTGTACTTGTTCCCCATCTGTAGCAGGTTTCACCTGCCTGTGAGATCATGTTAGCGATAAACCTGGAAATGAAATTTCATGCCTAAATGCCTGGAAACATTGAAAATAAGGGCCTTAAATTTGTCCCCAGTTGATCCAGGTATAGCCACATAGCATACTTCATCAGGATCATTATCCTACCCTGTTCTTTGCAGGTGCCTAATAAAATATTTCTAGCATTGTCCTCACTTGGCTACGCAATCTACACACAATGATCTCACTACATCATGCTGAAAAGGGTGTTGTCTGATTTTGTGTCATAATACTCTGTGTTTGTAGCAAACTGACTTCATCAAAAGATCTGGCTTCTAAGCTATGGCCTTTTTCTATAATTTTCCCCAGGGTCTTTGGACCATATTTGGAAGCCCCAAAAGGGCACAAAGTATGTTCTTGTCTTTTGGATCCAGCCACCTTAATGCCTGCACAGAACAGGACCGAGCCTCCTCCCCTAAGGTTGAGGTATACTTGAGGAGTTTGTCGGCTCCATCCATGAGAGTACCTACAAGCAGGAGAACCCTCCACTGATTTGTGTATGTGCTGAAGTGAGAGAAGTTATTTTTATACATAAAGGAAACATTTCAGGAGGCAGGTAACATAAAGGTTTTGCTTAGCAAAGACCAAAGCTTTTGCTAATATACAAGATAAAACACCCTTTTAGAAGCAAGATGAAAGCAAATATCTGATTCCCTAGGCAGTCCCCAGAGATCAGGTGTTAGTGTCCTGTGGCCTTGGAGCAATCCAAGACATTTGGATTCTCTCTTGGACAATGTGGACATTGTGGAAATGGGGCACCTAATGGAGAGCTGGGATAGACCTAATAAGGACTGTTGAGGCAAAAAGTTAGGAGACCCAACTCAACCTGCCATAGCCCTCCACAAAGGCCTGCAAAGCAACATTAGTTTTTGCCTGAAACAGCACAAACTGCAGCACAGCAAGACCCAAAATGTTACTACTGAGTTAGACAGATTTCTGTAGGACGCACTCCTCACGTCCCAAAGTTATCTTACCATCTTATATGGACCATCTGCCAAGGTCCATATAAATTCCCATGAAATATGTAGCAAATAGGCTGGTTACTACATTCAAGCTGGCTCGCCAAGTGCAGAGTGCTGTCCCAGAATAATCCTTACCTCTTTGAAGTGTAGTTCTGAGACATTGCCACAGATCAGGCTACTAGTACCTGATGTGGGAAAGATATTTTCCCTCTCTTCTCCATGCAGGCATTACAATTTCAGGCTAGATAACTGTGAGTAGGAAGGGAGACAGATGAGAAGGGGTGAAGAGGGAAGGGGTGAGGGGGGAGCCGCACAGTGCAGAGACTGGTTTGCATTCACGTTAAGCCCCATTTCTCTATTTGGGTGGGGTATTCCATACTAGTTGTGGGCATTACTGTTATCTTTTCAAACTGGTTCAACTGGCATGCTGGCTGGTGGGAGAAGGAGGAAAAGGCAAGCCAAAACAGCTGCAGGGCACTATGTACAAGCTACCAGGAGGCTGGGTATATAGCAGGGTTGGGTAACCTAGAACATCTTGGCATCAGCTCTCTAGACAGGAATGGGGTGTATCAGACAATGAACTACTCAGCAAGGTACTCTGCAGCCTGCTTTCTGACCTAACAAAGCTCAAGGCTGTATCAAAGAGCAACATGGACACAGTGCTCCCTTTGTTTGTGTCCCTATAATCAAAGGAAAATCCTTTCAGCAATAAGGCATGGTGCATAATACAGAAAAGGAAACCCTTTTGACTACAAGGCGTTCAGGCTGCACAGGATACCTTCAGGGACCACTATATTCTTTGGAAATTGGGTGTCTTTATGTATTTAGGAATTAGTTTTCCTGTTCATGCCACTGTTGTGTTGGCTGTTTTCCAGAAATGTTTTTTCTTTTATTTTTTTTATTTTTTGTAAGCTATCATCAGCATACGATGACACGGTCACCTTGGATATGAAAAGATTGATTAAAAGCATTCCTGAAGTCAGAGCCATTTCCTTTTAGTATTTAAAGAAGTGGAATAAATCTGTTTCCTGGATGCATGAAAAGTCAGATGAAAGCCAGTTTTCATATTATTTCTGTACTGTGAATGCATATTCAAAGTATTCAGGTTACTACAGTAGCTTGACTCTGAAGCTAACACTACAACCACCAGTCTTTAAGGGAGAAAAGATGTATTTTTATGTGTTGTGACATTTTTAAACTTGTACAACATTGCAAATGCAGGTGTTAGTTCTCACAGTCTGGTGTATTTTTAGACCTCTAAAAATTTTGGGTTCAGGAATTGCCTTCTTTCAACATCTTGCCATGTCATGGCCTCTTCTCTGTAACTGCGAATGTTTAAAAACAAATTTTATTCTCTCTGATTTCTTCTTCCTATTTCTGTTGAAAAGATAAAATGAAATGTAATGGAGAGAGGGAAAAGACCAAAACTGTGCATGTACACATTAATAAATACAGGCAAAACCCCTGCATGTTCATTTTTCACCAGGGATTACCTTGATTAAAATTTGTTCCTGAATTTCTGCTAGCATTTCTAATTCAAACTATGACTTTCTGTGACCTGCAATGCTAGCAAGGCTGCAGACCACTTCAGACTGTGAATTACTTTTCAATCCAGTGACGAGACTTTATATCTACACTTAAATATGATTGTTATGTAGTTGGATTTCCCAAATGAACTTATGAAAGTTGTATAAATTCATGTTTTGTGTGAACACCCAGGATATATTTCTTGCCCTATTAGAATTTCAGTAACCTGTTAAAATAGCTAGAGAAATGCCTTGTCCCCAGCTTATTTTGAGAAAGCAACAGAAAAGCAAAAAATCTTAGAGTTTTAGAGATTAATATATTTTTAATGTTTTAAGTCATTATTTATGGTAAACATTTTCAGATGGTTTGCATTCAGTTTAATAGCTAGTTAAAAGAAACTCTCCAACTGAGCCTTTATTAAGCATGTTTTTGTTTGTAGTAAGATTTCTTCTGATTTAATATTGCAACTGAAATTGCTTGATACCCTTCAGTGTCTGTGATTGAATATAATTTTGAAGACAGGCTTTAAAGCCTGTTTTAAAAGAAAGGAGTGATACCAGTGTTAGTCTGGGGACTGGAGGGTTCAGATGAAAGAAGGAAGAGGAGAGGGACAAGAGGGAAGATTTTATTTTCAGAATTTATTTTTAATGTCTCCGGCATGGTTAGTTTGATTTTTCCTCTTCTGTTCCAGACCACAGGTGTTTCCCATTAAGACAAGTGAACTGACTTTAACAGTATCCTGCAGAGTTGTGGGCACAGAATACCTTCTGTGAACTGCCAATAATTATTTGTCCTGGCTTTGTTTCTGGAGACTCTACTTAAATGGGTTCAAAAGATGGTAATCTGTTTCATCCCTGAAGATTAACCCCCTTGAAAAAAAAAGGAGGAAAAAAAAAGTTAGTGTGCTCCACATAATTGAACAGAATAAAAGAGCACTGGTAGTATCTTTGTTAAATTAGGGAATGATTTTTAAAGTGTGATAAAAGAAAACTTTGGAAGAGCACTCAGTATGTTGCACCACTAATAATATAGCTCTACCAATTCCGTCAACAGCCAGCACTGCAGACAATGGGACTGGTGATAAATCTAAACCTGATAGGACCTAAAATATTTATTATTTACAAATGCTTATATTATAAAACATGCTGACTGCAATATCAGCTCCAAGTAGTTACTTAAACTATAATTAGATTTACAAACCTCATGCAGCCTGCCATCTCTCAGGCAAGACCGCATGGACATTTGTCCACTTATTTCATGGGTCTTTGGATCATACCTTTTATGAACTTCAAACGCCTATATATAGGTGTAAGTTCTTGCACTGCAGTTTTTGTATCCAGGTTACAAAACATAAAATCTTTCTTATTTTCACCACTCTCTGACCACAATGCCAATAGTCTCAAATTTCCTCTGAAAGCTTCAGTTCAGCAAAACACTTGAATGCTTTGCAATGTCAGGGCCTATGAGAAGTACTGTTTCATAGGAAATTCTCAGAACCTTCCAGGAAAATTATCAGAAGACCAAAGAGGACAAAAATTGATTGCCTTTATAAAATGCATATTTATGTCTGCGTAAAGAGCTAAATCTTTAATTTAGCTGCATTTAATATTTGTCTATGACATCTCAAACCACCATATAATTGAACTTGGAAGATGAAGTCACTTTGTGAACTAGCCATTTAAAAATCCTGTCACAATGTTCTCAGTTATACTTTCACTTTGAGTTTGGCATGATCTTGCACAGATAACACATCTAACCAATACCCAACAGTCATTCAGTCTTCTACTATAACATGGGCTACTGTGCATGGACATGCAAATTCCTTTGTCATCTGTATGATTTGCAATGAATAGATTAAAGAGGGAAATTCAGCCAAATCCTGATCCCATTGACATTGAATTCAATAGGGAATTCGGTTGGAGAAAAATGCTATTAGCTGATATCTATTGATATTTCAAAACTAATTCAGTCCATCTCTGCTTTGATGTTTCTCCTAATGAATTTGAGAACACTTTCCACAGGCAGATAAAAACAGAGTGTATTTTATCTTAGAATTAACTATTGTGCAGCTCATATATTTTATACTTTTGACACTTTTAAGAAGTTCTGCAATAGCATAACTTCAGAAGAGTACAGCACAACGGAAGCCACAAGTGGTATTACCTTGTCGGTCTCCAGAGAACATTAAATGAGGGGTTGGCAAGCACACTGACTTTTAAAAAGCAAAAGTAGTAATGAGACATCATTTAATAATAATGGGTTGAAAATGTAAAATGACATAAAAAGTGTGGTTGACTTCCTCTTTTCTCTTCTACAACCAGAGACACAGGTTACAGATACGCTGCAGTCAGTTTTCAAGAGTAAGATAGCTTCAACCACAGGCTCAGACATGGTGATAGGTCTCACAAGCCCAAGGACAAGGCTGTGTCCATGCTGTAAGCAGTGCAAACATTTAGATAAGATGCTGAGGTAAGACTTTGGACAGAGAATGAATTGTATCACGTTGTGGCCACTCCAAACCATACAGACACAGGCCAGGTGGGACAGGTCATCTTGGAAAGCCTGAGCTATCTGTAATCACACTAATTAAGACATTGCAAATAATGTTGCTCTTAGTAGTGCTAGTACTATTGGACATAGCAGTGTCAAGCCTGTTTTGAACTCTCAGACTCACTGAAGCAGCTGGGTAAATGCCCAGATGGTTTGCCCAGAAGAATACATGTGTCATCGTTCTTCTCCAGACTTGTGTCTTTAAAGGTACTCCAAATACATGTACACAGTCCCCAGCCATCACTGTCGGTAGGGCTTAATTATACCAATATATTCCACTGCTAAGATCCTCTTCTAAAAGGTGGTAGTAGTTCTTGAAGAACACACTGTGTGCAGTACCTACTTTGCAGAAAAAGAAAGCTTTTTCAACTAAACATCAGAAATTTTTTACAAGGACCTGAAACACAAATTAGAGAGGCCTATAAGGAAATGACTATATATTATGTCCAATAATTAAATGCTTTTTCTGTCAGGTTGAGTGCACTTTCACTGAATGATTTCATACATTCCAGTCCATCTGTCCATAAATTCATCATATCTGAGGTAGATTACAGTTAACACATTTATAAATGGTACAGCAAAGACAGCTAGTATCTCTATAAGCTAACAAGAGCAGATTCTGTCAAGCCACAAACATACTGATATGAGCTCCTGCAGCAAATAGTCTCTCTGTGTAGCACTAGGTTCCTTTCAGAGTCACATCAGCCTCCACTTATTTCATGGTGAATATTGCAATTCGAAGAGGAAAGGGTCAAGTCCCTGAGATGGAGTCAGCTGTCATTCTAAATACACTAAATATACTGTTGTGTTTTATTAAATCATGATAATAAAACAAAGGGAAAGGGAGAATAAAGGAAAATGAACAAAGCAATTACCCGGGTTTTAGAGTGAGTCTACACTGCCGTTTTAGTTTGACTCATGAGAGAGCTTAGGAAGCATGCATCTCCCTCAGCCCCAGCCATCGTGCTTTGGTTCACTTCACAGAGTGGTCTCACAATGCACAAACTGGATCTCTTTCAGGGGAAACTCACTGGAAGAGACAATCCAAGACTGCAGTGAATGTGATCCACATGCTCATTCAGTTCACAGGATCAGATTAGACGTAATACAAAACAGTTTCCTGAAACACATTCAGGAGTTTTGTTCTCCAACCCACTCCTGCTGGGATGCCCTACCTGCTACTACTCACAGAGCCTTACTAACCTCTCTGACTCCTCCCATGAAGAAATCAGTTAATTGCTCTATAAGTTTTCTGATTTTCCTTTTCATGGGTACAAGTCCATTGAGCCCATGAAAAAATGTTTCTGGAGCTAAGGAAGACAAAATATGATACCAATGGGTTAATAAGCAGAAAGCAACAGGATACCTACAGCAAGCTGGGTCTTCTGCTGCTGTAAATCAGCTTCCCTAGGTTGACTTTAGTGGAGTTACGCTGATTTACATTATCTGACGATACAATGCAGCATATTCCAGTAATTCAGATGCTGATTTTAGCTAGAAGTATGCATATTATAAACACATGTTGGGGCCCTGAGGGTACTTCTGGTAACATTATCGATTCTTTGAGAAAAGCATGCTGGGGTCACTATACTTTGCACATACGTACATTTACATTATTGGAATTTAAGATGGCTCATCTGGAGCTGAATGCCTTTTCATATCTTGACAAGTGTCAATCACAAGTAACAAACTTCCAAGTAGTATGTAGAAGCTTATAATGACTGATAAACACAAAAGTAATAAAGAATGAAACACAAGGAAATTAAATTCAAATAGTTTTTACTACTATGCATGCTCTTTTTATTACAGCAGCATCCCCTACCACTTGCAATCACTTTTTGCTTCTGCTCTTCTATTCACCTACAACCAATTTAACATGTTTTTAAGCAAGGTCCTATACAAGGACCACAGTACTAGAGCTTTAACTCCTCAGTCAAAATCCACTGAAGTCATTGAAATTTCTTTTAACTTCTCTGGGTTTTTGAATGACTTACTTACAATATTTTACTACATTTAAACCACAGCTGAAGAGCTTGAAAACTGATGAAGAGACCTCTTGTTGCTATTATAAATATGCTGATGTAACATTTTTTAAAGGGTAGACTTATACCAATAAAAGCCAGGATGTAAATGCAGTTGTATTGTGTGAAAGATTATACCAATACAGTTATTTCTCTTCTCATGTAAGTCAAGTTGATATTAAATATCTTTATGCTAACATGATTGTGCCTACAATGGTGGTGGACCACGTTGTCCCCTGTGGCTCTCTGCTCCTTACTGCCATCCAGGCTGGGGATTCAGGTACGGCAGAGTCCCTGCCTCTGGTTCCTGGGTACCACCACGCCGCAACACAGAGACACTTGGAAATGTAGAAAACACGCTTAAGGGATTTTTTTTTACGATAAAGGTTGAATAGTGTTACAGGGAGATGAATACCTCATTTGAGTCCATAGGTTAAGGAGTGTATTTGAAGAATTTTTGGAGAATCAGTTACTATGGTAAAAGAGCTATTTAACATAACTTTATCACTATTCCATTATCAAAAGACCAGGAGTGTGATGAAATAACTCACAGTATGGTTTAAACCACGAGTAAGAAATCTGATATAAAATTAACAGAATAACTATTACAGCTTTGCTAGCGTGCAAAGTTTCTGTCACTTAAGTGACTGATTTCCCAGGGCTTTCTGCTCTTAAAGTTGGTAGAGACATTATAGTTTTATTCATTTAACTATCCATCAGGGTTGGCAAATTTCAAAGTGACACTTATTTTGGCTCCTATTGATCACATTCTTTTCACAGCTGTTACTTGAATTTCCTTTACAGATTTTATTAAATTTATACGAACATTGAATCTGTGTCAAATGTGACCTGGGAATGACCCTAAACATAATGAAAATCAAAACCATTTCCCTGTTTTCATTACTAGATTTTAACCAATTACTTCAAAATGAGCTCCCTCCTTTTTTTTTTTTTCCAGAGTTAAAAAAAAATCTCTTTGTGTCATAAATGATGAAATGGACACACAGTGAAAATAAAAAGGGCACAAAGTGCCAATAGTAAACAGAAAGCAGGCAGCATATTAATTCTGCCCCCAATAATATTTTTCAAGTACTTTTTATCGATTATATATCTTAAAGGGCAAATTCTTACTTTTTGCATATGAAGCTCATTATATAAATTGAGTATCTGGCTTGTAGATTTTAAATAAGCTAGCAGAGAGGAAGGGGCAAGGAAAGAACAGGGCAGAAGGAAAGGGAGATTTGCAGAAACATACATATTTCCAGAGCCAAACATTTGAAGGACTTTTTTTTATAGTTCAGCTGGGACTATACTGGTCTGTACACTTCCTCTGGTGTTTGGTTGGGGTTTTTTTTTATCTTCAAGATTTACATTCTCAAACAAAATATTTATAAATGGAATCCCAGTTGTCTGGTTTGAAAAAGAAATGTGCTAAGAGCTCGGTTACCAGAGAACAGTGTAATGAGTTCAGAAAACATATGCTTGAAATTTACTTTAGGTTTGCAAATTTTACAGAGATTTTTACCCTCTGGGAACAATGCAAGTACTTTACTCTCTGAATTAAAAGGAGAAAAGGGTTGCAAATTTAAACTAGACAAGCTGATAAAAAATTGTGTTCTTACAGGAGCCTGACAGATGATGTCTTGGATTCATGGATACAGTCATAGATATCCAAACAACAGACCAACAAGTTTTTAACCTGTAGACAAAATATGTTTTTTTAAATTTTCCACCAGTCCAGTTTTCTACTTGGATGATATTCTCAATATCATTTCCTTATGATTGAGCAAGACAACCAAACCTGTTTTCTTTCCTGAGTTAGTACAGCACCTCAAGCTCATGCTCAAACCATCTACTCAACCTGGCGGGTACTAAAGCAAGGGCGGGTCTCAACTACCATACTTTCTCTAGGCAGAATTCATGTAGGCATGCCAGAGATGGTTTTACAGCAGCTGGGTACCCAGCGGTCAGTTACTATCAGTCCAGAACTCAGACTATGCCACAGCCTCTTCTCCCCAGCCCTCCAAGAGTTGAAAACACCCTCACATCATTAGCCTGAGCTAAGCTCATCTGAAGTACCCTGCTGGCAGTTCCCAGGATAACTAACTAATTTAAAACTACTTCAGATAGAACACGCAACCAGCAGCCTCTGCCATGGGTGCATGATGCAAATATTCAATAAAAATTCATTTAGCTCAAGCATGTGCATGTAATATTTGCAATTGATTCAGATGTAAAGATCTTATTTTGTATCCTTAGCTCACTAAACTGCAATGATATGGTGTTTGCCTTCTCCTTTAGAGCAGGAGGATGCTCCTAGAAGGACAGTAATTAGAAACAACTGAAAGGCATCTCCAGCCGTGGTTACGATGACTCTTCAATCTACTGTTGCATGTTCCTAAGACTGGAGAACAAATTTCACATCCAAAGGTTGGGTATTATCTTCTAATGGTTTTCAATCTATTTTATACCTTTCATCAGTTGAAAAGAGAAAACCTGGATGAGTCAAAAGGAAGAAGAAAAGAAAATGACTATGTGAGAAGAACTAATCTGAGGATAAAATGGAGTATTCACAATGCAGGGTCAGCTATCTATTTTTGGGAACAGACCTCAGGCATATGCTAGTAAAAATTTGTTTGCAAATTATGGACTTTGAAAAAAACAGAGCAGACTAAATGTACAAGCGATAATTTCTAGTGTGACTCTCTGTGAGAAAAAAAAAGGCAGAATTTTGCACAACTAGTAGGTGTTGTATTTGCCCATGGGGAGACCAGCAGTTGAGAGAGAATTACAGTAGTCTAGCTTGAAAAAAAAATCCAACTGAGCTGTTTGCTGCTCTTGGCATTTTAGGTTCATTGGAAATGTTTCATACCTCATCATCAATAATGACAGCAACAGAAAACAAGTTCATATTATAAGCCTTGCTAATGACTTTGTGGTTGCTGAAAAATAAGGGAAAACTGATTTTTATAAACTGGCACAGGCAAAGCTGGACAGAGCAAAAGAAAAATGAAAAATCAACAAAAGGATAAATTAATTTCTAAAATGCTAAGAGCTTACAGCTATGCATATATACTCTTTTCATTTATGTTAAGCAAATCAGATATTCATAAAATATTTGAATAGTATAGAAAGAGCTCCTACGGTCACATGCTAACATTCCCCCAAACATCCTTGTAAGCATATCTGTTCCTTTAAGGCTTTGGCAGAAATGAAATGCCCCTGAAGCCTTCTGACAAACATTTTGCCAATCAGCTGGATATGTGTTAATCAGCCTTAGTGTAAGCGTGGCTTCACTCTCTCACACAGCCTCTTTCCTCTGATGTTTGTTAGCTAACCTGTTGTTTAATTAACGACTTGTCTTAGTTATAAGCTCAGACACTGACTTCTCGTTAATCACTAGCTAACGTAATACAAATCTCTAATCATTCAGTCTTGATTCTTTGTCATCAAAGGACCTCACTCTGTTATGATAATGAGTTTTTAAATAACTTGGAGTTGTAACAGCAAGGCTAATCTAAAGACCACCCGAATGGTCCCAGAACTGTCAGATGATAGGAGCATTGGGTCTCATTAGTAATCAAACTACCATTAACATTCTTATTTGTATTTGTATTTTTTTTCCATTCAGAATAGTGCAATTTTTTCAATGGGGCAACAACCTTTTTAAGCCAGTTACACATTTTCCATCCTGGGCTGAAATCAACTATAATGTGTCCAGGATTTCAGCTCAGTTATTTTGCTTCTGATTCTCCTGAGGTGCTTGCATTTTCCAAAAAAGAGTAACTTTTTTATAAGTGGTTAGAAGAATTATTGCTTCTAAGGGTTATCCTATCTTTTTGACATAACACAAAAATGCCCTACATCCTTTTATACCCAGGCTTGTAAATCACAGAGTTTTTTAATATTCCTTCATAATATTTCTGATATTTTGATTTCAGTAACTTACTTGTTTAAAACCTTAAAGAGAATTCAGAATACAAGGCATTTATTGATGCTAGCATAAAAATAAAACATAATCAGAGAAATAGGAGCAAGACATAGAGTTGTCTAGTATAGCAAAAATCCAGCATGTATAGTAAAACTTAAACACTGGTGCTATCCATAAGCTATTAAACCTAGTTCCAAAGCAAGTATTAATATCACAGGAGCTGTTACAGAATACAGACCAAAAAAAGACTGCACTACAGGATAATGAAAAAATGTATCATTTGGATGAGCTAATACTATATTTATAGCCTGGAACTGCTATGGTCCTGCAGCCGTGGTTGGTCACTGAGAAGTCCTTTTTGACGCTGATATGATCCTTCAAATCAAGACTTATCTAATCTTTATACTACTTTTATTCTCAAATTTTCCTTAAATAAAGGAGGTATTTTGGTATATTGTATGTGACTGTATTAGATAACATGAAATTATTTTATTTTTTTAATTTATTTCACAGAAGAAAGATCAGGTACTGAGGAGAGGCTTCCTAAAGCTGTAGGACAATACCAGCTCAAGTCTATACAAGTGGTGTTAGCAAATGATATATTTTCATGCAATCTTGTGAGACAGTACAGATAAAGAATGAATATTACATGTTTCTTAGCACTACAGATTTGTAATGTCAGAACTGAAGGTAAGTTCCTCTTTCTATTACAAAACTCATAATTTAGGAATTTGTAATAACTGTGCTTTAATTTGTCTTGAACTGGAATTTTGCAATCAATTTCTCCAAGATGTTGCAATCCTTGGGAGTTTTGTAATTCTTCAGACTACTTTCCTCAAGACATGGAACAGTTAGGATACAAGGCTGATCATCTGAAAGCGCTGTTTTGAAGGCCTTCAGTAACACAGTTACACAAAATTTATGTAATCATGGGAACAGCTGGTTCTGTTTTTAATTTATTAAAAAAAAAAAATTATAAAGGGAGCAGAATGCTGCCTCTCTAAATGAAAGACCTGCCTATGTCAAGTAGATGCTCTTCAGTACACGTTAATCTCACAGATGAATGGTAACAGTGCATTATACAGACTCATGTTTGCATTCACTGAACAGAAGTAGTAGTCTATAACCATTTGAATTAGGAGAGTAATGCTGGAAATATCGACCACAGAATCTCACAATATTTCTTTCACATCAAAGGCAGATAACAGTGAACAAATCCCTTTTCTTGCCTAAGCCATGAGGTAAATGGAGGATCCCATCCTGCAAGCCATGCCCACAGGATTGCTGAGGGCAGGGTTAGCAGAATGGGCACAGGAGAACTGCCAAGAGAAGGATGTTTCTGTAGAACAAGATTTGGGGCTCAAAGGCCACAGCTGTTCTTCTTCTGCCTGACTGCAAAATTTGACCATACGCTATTGAAATGAAGGTAATGTAGTACATAGGCTAACAACTAACTCACGCTCAACGCTGCTTTGGTGGTGGTAAAGGAAACTTTGATCTACACACGTATGCAATGCTCACATGACATGAAAAGCTTCAGGCACCTTTAAAAATTATTAAAAATATATAATTTTTTAAGCTTTCAGACAGTTCAGTAGACAGAGGCACAATAACTACTTTTGCAATAAATTCCCAGCAGTGTTTGATTTCCTTTACTGGACAAGACATCCCATTCCCACGTGAACAGAAGAGACGCATGTACATTTAGTGAATGACTTTGTTCACTCCAATGACTATTGGCGTCTACTCTTCCTGTTGTAAAATCAGAATAGAAATGGGAAACGGGGCTTGAACTGAAATATTAAATGCACTTTTTCATGGGATGTTTTGTTGGCTTTGGTTGTATCTCCATATACCCTGACGTTTGGGAAACTTGGTTCGTATTATTGCAAAGAGTATTTGTTCCCCTTCAATGGGGTTCAGATAGAGGTTGTGTATTCTCTTAAGTACAATAAATGTCATGATGCTCTTGGGTGGTTTTCCATTGTATGTGGTCCTGTACACCTCTTGCCAAGTTTTGACAATACAGTCAAGATTTTTGGACAGGGTTACCGGAAGGAGACTGACTGGATCACTCTCTTCTATGTGTTTTAGGAAATCAGTTCTAGCTTGTTCAGTTCAGGCAGCAGAAGGGTAATCTCTCTACTATATTTGTAGCTAGAAAATGTAGTCTCAGATTACTGAGTACGACAGATTTTCCACTGTGCAGTTGTAGTTCCTTTACCTACCTCAAACACTTTTGATAGAAGACTGCATGTCATGTTTCAAGACTGACTTATTCCATTACTAGCAAGAAGGTTGTCTTTAAAATGTAGAATGTATGTACTATTTGTCACTTCTAATGAGGACTGAAAATTAGTTCAATTGTTTGTCTATATCCTGTAATTACAGAAATGTGTAGAGTTTTTATCAAAACTGATAATTTTGGAGTAAACTAATTGATTTTGGAGTATAGCAATACTTTCCTCTCTTTACTCATGTATGAAAAGTAGCTATTCTTCTTAACAATGTGTACTTGTATGGAACTGCTGACTTCATATTCCCATGGTAAATTATGATAGCTCTGATTTGTCTTCACGTCAAAATTTAGTCTGTAGTAAAATGATATGGTTATGTGCTACTGATCGTACACAACATTATTATGTCTAAATTCCCACTCTTGAGATTTTAATGAAAAAGCATTCTTAATCTGTTCTGTTTTGTGCTAAAATATTTCTCTAATGATGACAGTATATGCAGAATGTAATGTAGATACACATGTATCCAATTGCTTAACCACCAATGATGTAAATAGATTGGTAGTATTTACAAAACGTGATACAGGAAATTTGTTTACTCTGGACTAAACAGGAACAAGGAGTCCCAACTTACTCCCATATACATACAAGCATGCACAGTTGTAGAATAACTTGAGAGAGTGCACACAAATAAAAGGCTTTTTGCCTCGATATATTTTATGTGCTATTAGGATTGAGTTATAAAACTATGTATTAATGGCCCCTACCTCATGAAAGCACATAAAAGAAGTTCAATGTACATCATATGCACCAAAAAAATACACAGAACATAGAAACATACATTCAAAATATGAAAACACAATGGGAACATAATTTAATAATGTGAAAACGTCTGAAAAAAATTATGTGTCACTCCTGCCTCAGCATGTGTACTGGGGACTTTTTGGTTAGCATTTGAAGATCCACAGATACATCTGTGTGCAACATTCTGTGCAGAGTCTACTGCTGAAATGTTCAGGAAAAGTTTTGCGTTGGCATGTCTTTACACCTGTCTGACAAATACCTGAACTTCATCCCAGTATGCCCACCTTAAATTATGCTATAAACCTCTAATATAGGTTTTTAATGATAGTATACATCTCTAAAACACTGTTTACATGTCTTTGGAAAAAGTCCCTCCATTCAGAAAGGGCAAATAATAGGAAATCGCACATATGTGATGGTTTAATTTAAGTGCTGATGTCCCCTTTTATCATACTGCCCTTTACTTACTCCACGTTCATTTGCCCTTCAGCATCCAACCCCCAGCTCTGCTTCAGACCATTGTTTTGTCCTGCTGCTTCCTAAATGCACGCACCCTCCCTGTTCTGGGTGCGTTCTTCAAGAACAGGAAAGCCAAACAGCTCGCAGACTCAGAAAACAGCGAGTAGCCAAAGGCTTTCCTTGTAGTGAACCGCGCTGAAAAGATCTGTGCTTTTTTACCCTTTATGTATTTTGACTAAGATGTTCTAAGCCACCATGTGGCCACACAATATTAGCAATGAGAGGGAGGATTTATTAGGTACTAGACATGATCTCAGTTTCAGGTAATCAGAAAACAGTGCAGTCATAGTTCTCTTGCTATTAAAATACAGGTCATAGCAAATAAGCGGTGGAAGGAAGGGCAGCAATTTAGGTGAGGGGGACTGAAAGAAAAAGGCATAAAGCAGAAACAAGAGCCTAAATTGGAGATTCAAGCTGGAAATTTATTTCAGAAACCCTGCTACACAAACACTGGTGCTTTCTGACACTCGTTAGCCACAGAGCACTTTAAAAAAGAAAGTGATTTTTTTTTCCTCTCTTTGCTTCTCTGAAGTAATATTAGCTTTAATTATTATAATACTAATGGTGAATCATTGCTTATATTTTAGAAGTGGTAATTTTAAAGCATGTTATCTAACATCTATTTATCTGTACTTTTGAAACATACTTCCAAATATTTTTAATTTAAATTCATCTTCCCAAATCACAGTTTCACAGTTATCTATAAAAAGAGAGAGAGTCATGCTACCACAGTCATGTTCTCATACAGGGCTTGCATACATAAGGGTACTAGGGGAGTTAATATGAAATTACCATGGTATAAATTTAGAGTGTGATAACAATAATGCCTTATTTGGACCTTATTATTCAAAAGTAAACGTGCCTTTTTGCAGATTAGGGTAATCCACTTCTAAAATCCACACAAAAAGGTAAAGAAGAATAGCCTTTGCTGAATAGCTATTCCACACTAGCCATACTGTACTTTTCCTCACATTTGTAAGACCTCAGAAGTCTGAACAACGTTTCTGTAATAAGGGATATTAGCAGAAGTGGTATTCACCAGCAATGCAGCCTGACAACATCACAATATTGCATTAAATGCATTCAGAAATGAATTAATTATGAAAAAAGGATTTCACAACGTTTTTGAACGATGCTTGTAGCCACACAGGTACATAAATGCCTTTAAAAATCTGTGTGTTAAAAACATCTACTGCTGGTTCCTCTGAAGTAGTCATAAAGCTGTAAAAAATTGCTGCCAAATTAGCCTTCAGAGCTAATAAAGATGAATATAGCCCTGGTGGAACACTATCACATGAAAAGGGGTCTACAGCTCATAAATATATATGTATTCTTCACCTTCAATACAACAGCATCCTTGAGAGTGATACTATTTCTGTGCTATTAGCAGGTATTTTGCGTGAAAAGTGAGCACAGAATCATAGAATCATAGAATGGTTTAGGTTGGAAAAGGCCTTTAAGATCACCAAATTCAACCGTTAACCTAGCACTGCCAAGTCCACCAGTAAATCGTGTCCCTAAGCACCACATCTACACGTCTTTTAAATACCTCCAGGGATGGTGACTCAACCACTTCCCTGGGCAGCCACTTCCAATGCTTGACAACCCTTTCAGTAAGAAATTTTTCCTAATACCCAATCTAAACCTCCTCTGGCACAACCTGAGGCCATTTCCTCTTGTCCTATGGCTTGGTAGTTGGGAGAAGAGATCGACACTCACCTTGCTACAACCTCCTTTCAGGTAGTTGTAGAGAGTGATAAGGTAGTGAGGGGCCCAAAACTGAAGACGGTATTCAAGGTGCAGCCTCACCAGTGCCAAGACAGGGGGACAATCACTTCCCTAGTCTAGCTTGCCACACTATTTCTGATACAAGCCAGGATGCTATTGGCCTTCTTGGCCACCTGGGCACACTGCTGGCTCATATTCAACCAGCTATTGACCAACATTCCCAGGTCCTTTTCTGCCAGGCAGCTTTCCAGCCACTCTTCTCCAAGTCTGTAGCACTGCATGGGCTTATTGTGACCCAAGTGCAGGACCCGGCACTTGGCCTTGTGGAATGTCATACAATTGGCCTTGGCGCATTGATCCAGCCTGTCCAGGTCCCTCTGCAGAGCCAGGTCCCTCAAGCAGATCAACACTCCCACCCAACTTGGTGTCATCTGCAAGTTTACTGAGGGTGCACTCAATCCCCTTGTCCAGGTCATTGATAAAGATATTAAACAGAACTGGCCCCAATACTGAGCCCTGGGGAACACCACTTGTGACCGGCCGCCAACTGGAGTAAACTCCATTCACCACCACTCTTTGGGCCCGGCCGTCCAGCCAGTTTTTTACCCAGCAAAGAGTACACCCATTCAAGCCATGAGCAGCCAGTTTCTCCAGGAGAATGCTGTGGGAAACGGTGTCAAAGGCTTTACTAAAGTCTGGGTAGACAACATCCACAGCCTTTCTCTCACCCACTAAGTGGGCCACCTTGTCATAGAAGGAGATCAGGTTGGTCAAGCAGGACCTGCCTTTCATAAGCCCATAACAGGCATTAAAGTAATTGGATTCCAAGCAATCTCGTATTATGAAGAATACTCTCCCAGGGAAACCTACATGCACGTCCACACCTAAAGATGAATTCTTTTTAACATTGTGTTGCATTCAAAGCATTCAAGTTGAATACAGTATCACAGCTCCATGTGATGAACTTCTTAATGATTTCCATGCTCCGAATTCTCTTCGATATAATCTGGAGCTGGAAATTTTCAACCTCAGTCTGAGCTGGAATCCATGTGTCTGTGCCTCTACAGACATAGCATTATCCCACTCCACTGTACCCATACAATTCCAGTCGTTGCTAAACTTGCAGGAAGGCACTGATCTTATCTTGAAATGTTTCAAATGCATTTGACAAAATCCAGAAAGGTCTATGGGTATGGGACTCAATGTTTACTAGTATTTGAACCTTTTCAAGGTTGATTGATAATGATGTCAAAAAGAGTGCTCACATTTAAGCTTTTCCTCCAAAGTAGACTTTTTAAGAGATTTCTTTCTGCATCTATCTTCTACTGTGGGATCATACTGCAACCTTTCCACTCAGTCAAAACACTACAGAGCCCTTATCTCTTCTTGGTTTATTTGCTTTCATAGAGGTTGTAAGAATTTAATTTTTGAGTCTCATTTCTTTTCTTAATGTGCTTGAAATTGGGTAGTGATTAAAAAAATTAGTAAGGGATCATATATAGACATGCACATCAAGTAATTGTGGATACATCGGAAAAGAGAATAAAAGCAAAGCAAAAGTGAGGAAGGCATACAATGTACGGATGTACCCAATGGAGAAACACAATCTACCTTTCTGTATACAGATTTGACTTTCCCTTTTGGAGCAAAGAGCAAGCAGTTATTAGGAGACTAATGACAGATCTCCAGAAAACAAATGGATCCCATCTTGAATGAGAAGCAGATAACCTTGGCGGAAGAATAAATGTGTTTCTACTGACCATACTTACATTAAACTGAAAATGTTTCTAGGCATCACAAAAATTAGATAACAAACTGCTAGTAGTAGCAACTACTTAATTAACAGATTAAACTGTAAGAACTACAAGGAAAAAAACCCAGCATTAATGAAGATGTTATTAGCAAAATAAGTTCAGAAGGGAAGAGACTAACAAAATGAGGATGGCGAAGGAAGTGGCTTGGAAAGTCCCGAGTCCTATTTCATGGAACCGAATAATAACAGAGAAGAAAAAGTTCAGAATGACAGAAAAGTCATGGTTATGGAGATCACAGAAAGGAAGTGAGCAATATTGTACAGGTAAAACTATGGTTGGAGAAAGTGAAGTGCTTCAGGAGGACAAGTTTAGGAGCATGGAGACCTTCTGACCACAAAAACTGGCCCAGTGCTGAATGGAAATGAATGGAAGGGAACGTGTGAGATTTCTGAGCGATGATTGATAGACATGCACAAGACAAGATTTTCAGCTGCTATAAATCCAGGAAAGTTCCAACATATATTTTAGGCTAGCTCATGGCTGAAGCTCCAACAGCACTGCTTGCAAAGAGATTCATTCACACTATGAATCCACAATTACCACCTGGAATGGCAGGTAGCTGAATGCATGAGAACAGCCTTAACCCAGGGACAATAAATATAACAAGTGTAGAGTGACTCTTCTTCCACAGAGTTTCATGAAGCACTTTTTGTCTGAGAATCCAGGCCATTATTCTTAATTGCATATAACATAGAATTTTGTAAATAAACTAATGTTTTTCAAAATCCATAGACCCTGAAGTTTGAAACAGAAATATGCTTGACTTACCGAATCATTAAAGAAAGCTTGTGAAAAATTAAGCTAGTTTTTATTTATATAGTATCAGAACTGCAGTCTAGATTTTATTGCAATAAAATATACTAAACATAAAACCAAATCCCTGTCCAGAAGAACTTATGATACAAATAACAAATACAATAACTAGTGAAACATACCAATTTTTCATGCTTAGATATTTCAGAAAAACAGCTAAAAGTAATTTTATAAACTTTACAAAACAATCCACCTCTGGGATTAAGAACAAGCATGAGAAATTTCAGCGGAAAAAATAATTGTTTCAGAAAGTTAGTGGCAGCTGAAAATAGAAACCAATAATGGAAGTGCCTTGTCGACCATAACTATTATAATGGTAGCACAATGCTATAATGAGAAAACAGCTAATTGTTTCTTTGTTTATTTGTTTCTTAAGAGGTCTCTAAAAAGATGGATGAAAGACAGGAATCCAGCATCTTTCCTTGCATAAACTAACATAGATCCATTTTAAATAAGCTGTTTGAAAATCATATTGCAAAGTATACCTAAGATTTGTTTCAAACACTCAGCTTTAGTAATCCTAATAAATATTTCCTGTCCCATTTTAGATAGTCCAAGCTTTCAAATCAATATGTTGAAATTAATTCAGTTTTTAACTTGTTTTATATGATTTAGTCATTTAATCAGATAAACACTTGCTAATGAGGAAGCCAAAGTGATGAAATCGTATCACTCAGAATCCCAACAGACAAGCTTCTCAATGCTTCCCAGATCTGGTCTCCTTAAACTCTCTTTAAGATGACTAAGTTTCTCCACGTTTTAAAGTTTCAAGAACTTGCATACAAAAGATGACTAGTTACCAAGTTAGCCAACCAGATTGTATTGTTAGCACAGGATTGCTTGTAAGCAGAATGACATGGTAGAATATCTTTTCTGAATTTGCCAAGGTTTATTCTCCAATTTTAAAATCACCTTAACTGCTTTGTTTTTGCATAAAATGCATATTTATTTTCTTTTATTAATCTGTGTACATTCTGTTCTGTAAAGTCTAAAACCAACCTCTTTCTGCTCTGTTAAATTTTCTCCTTCACTTCTGCAATCAGCTTATACTAAGATGTACAGATATAGAATTTCCATACTAGATAGATAGGCTTTAAATGTCCCCTTTGTTTTCTTTGTACTTGAAATAAGATTGTTTTCTAAAGTCTTGCAAATTTTGAAAGAATAAGCACTATATTGGTGTTGCCCCAGCCTAGAGGCTCTCACCTGCTGCACGTGGGTTCGAATGCCAGGCATGGGCTGTGGAGCGATGCTGCAGCTGAGGATAGGTTGTCCCTGAGCATTGAATGCACAGATCAGCTGTCCAGGCATCACATGGGATTGTGGTACCACTGTTCTCTGTGTTGGTTCAAGTGGTGATGGACCTTCATGGACAACCTCACTCTTCAGTAATATAAATGTTGAAACTTGCAAAACAAATTACATTCCAGGAAAAATTCTTGTGCAGGAACATATTCCTGATTTGGACGAAGTATGGATTGCTTTGACATTTTACAAAAATATCTTAACCAGGTTGGAAAGCCCTTTGAAAAGACATTTTTTTGTACAGTAACTAAGTTTAAAGTAGTTGTTCTACACTTCCAAAAATATCTACAGACAATAAAAGGACCACATTCTGGAGATACTAAGAACCTGTGATATTCACAGATTTCCATAGAAGTGGCAAAAATAAAAAAATTTCAAGCCAAAACCCTGACTAGCTGCAATAATGCAATAGGTCTTAAAAAAGAAAAAAAATTTCCAAAACCACATCTACATTAAAATGTTGATTAGATTTCACTTTTAGTTTTAAATAGTGTTCCTGAATCAAAGAAAGCCCTGAAGCATTTTAGTGAGAATCATTACCAGGGTGGAAGGACTCAGTGTTATGGAAGAACTTAACATTTTCTTTTGGCCAATGAGATTGTGGTGGATTTATTTACTGTTCCTAAAATTTAGGAAAAAATAATTTAATCCCAAACTAAATGTGAATTCTTTACCAAAGAAACATATTACCCCTTGGAAAAAACTATGCACCTACTGTGGCATTTTAAATTCTGTATCCAATCTAGTTTTTTAAACCTTATACTATTCTAAATCACGATGAGATTCTTCAGACTGTGAGCTCTTGAGACAGAGACTTCCATTTGTAAAGAATCTAACTCAACATGATTACCTGTTGCCTTTAGGGCCTCACAGAATAATAATAACAACAACAACAACAAAAATAATAGCGACATTGACAATCAATCTGAAATCTACGGTAAGATATATAAAATGCTTATAAAATGGTTTTGACACCCGGCTGTAAGTAACATTGTTTTCAAGAGTGTTATTGTGCATCAGCTGATGCATATATTTTTATACCTATATCCTGTATCTCTACTGCAGTGGGCAGTCACAACCATTTGCTCTCATCATCTCCCCAGCTGAAATAAAATCTGATAGAAAACATTTCTTCGGGGAAATAATAGAGATACAACATTGCATGTACAATTGCATAAAGTTCATATGCAATTTGGTCTGCTAAGAGTTGCTTAAAGAATGGATGGTCATTTTATGTAAATCTAACCCTTTACAGAGCTCAACCAGTAAATTTCATAGAGAAAGATATGTTCCTACAGGTGTGAAGAACTGACTATATGTGCACAAGGTCAAAGAGAGGACAGGTTCTTAATACTATGTTAGTAATAGCCGCTTTATACTGGCAAATTACATCTGCCTAGCAACAACAGTGAATTGTAAAAGTAAAATACAACACATTAACATGATGAAGTTTATGTTTCCACCATATCGAACATCTTCATTAATAGTCTTTTTCACTGTGTGTATCTGAAGGAAGAAAGCAATTAGAAAGCTTCAGATTTTATGTTAGAGCAGGGAGTATTTGATCAATGGTTTTACTCATTGAATAATGCAGATTTATCCTAGTCTAAACTATTTAAGAAATTTATGTCAAATTCAGTTAATAGTTTCAACTAAAAAATAGTAATTAGTGAAAAATTTACGTTTTGTTTCAAAACAGTATTTTATGAGAAGATAAAATTTTTACTAAAAAATGCAAATTAAACAAGATATTACATTCAAGCCATTTTCACTGCTTTTCATTTCAAAGAAAAATCTGGAAAAATGTTTTGTTTTAAATGTTCAGTTCAGCCAGCAAAGTGAAAAAATCAATTATTCACACAACTCTATTTACTAATACTCTATGTGGAGGAGTAGATTGGGTGACTAATCTTGTTTGTTCCCACATGCTGCCTACACTTGCTTAAATATCTGCTGAGAAATAGCAACCTCAAGCTTCCAAAGTCTCATGGGTTTTGACCTGACTGTCTTGCAGTAGCAGTATGGACTTTGTAGAGAATGTGGCTGTACTAAAACGAATATGTACTCTTCTTACATGCTGTAAATACTATTAGAAAGGAGGGTTTCCATAGTAATGAAGATAAGCATTTGGAAAGACGCATCACCATTTCTGAGGAAAAACATTGAGTTTGACTTGTAGAAGTCTTTTTAAGCTATGTTGAAAGCCAGTTTTCTCCACAAATATTTCTCATAATGAAATACAATGAAGGCATATGAAATTTCATTATTTTTGAGGGGATGGAAATTCCTGTTTGTGCAGTTTCTGCATGACTTCACACAGACATGAACGTTGTATGGCAAGAAAAAAAAAAGATAAAAGAAATCCAGCTGTAGCCCAGGAGCATGGATTTGAGGTAAATGTCTGGGATGTAATATAGTGTACTTGCGCAGTGAAATGTCAAACAAACGGAGTAACTAGATAGTAACACAGATGTGAAGACTATATAGAATTGTCAGAATTAATTAATAAACTTTGTAGAATAGAAAATAGTTATTAGAAATCCAGAGAAGATCTATATGGGGGGGTAAATGAGCCTATGACAGATTTTCTAACCCTTACTTTACTCTGTTTCTGCTCTTGGCCACTGCTGTATTCTGGATGACATAGTCCTTGGATCAGATCCTATATTCCTATTTTACTCCCATCATACAAACCATGTTTCATAAAGTGAAATAATAAAATAGAATTGACTGCTCAGTATGGTACCATAAAGCCTATATAGCTTTAAGACCTAACAAAGATCTCAAGATGTCATAACTTTAGTTGTTTACCCTAATATAGTCCCTTTGAGGACACATTTAATTTTTATACCTTATTCTTCCTCTGTCATGAAAAGGCTTTAAAATTATCTAAACCTAGGGAGATGGTGTGAACATCAACACACACCCCAGTCAAAATGAACCATAGAGAAGACTTGCTGAAGTAGCTTTGTAGGAGTTCAGAGCAGCAGGACATTTCTTATTCGTTTTTTTATGCAAGTGTTTGTGTAGTTGCTTGTTATCCACTGACAGGTACACAGTACATGGGCAACTGCACATGAGACTGTCGAAGAGGTAACACTGATTATTTAAGGTAGGTACTCTCATAAGGAAGATATTGAAAAGCCAAACCACTGACAACTAATTAAGGTACAGTTAACTCGTGAGCCCAAATAAATCCATTACACTTCTTAACACCCATTATACATAATATGGGTGATCACATGAATGTTTGTAGGCTTAGTAATCCTGATCACTAAAGACTGCCTGTCTATATTATCATTATTTGAGCTGTGGCAAAGAGTGTTTTCAGTCTTAATAACTGATTGTAGCTCCATGCACAGAACAGAAAAGGCCTTTTAAAGTACTCTCTTTCTTTTTTATTCCTCAGACTACCTAGTATGTTAAAGAGGCTCCCGACACTGCTTTTTCACCAAATTTTCTACTGAATAGACAAGTATGATATCCCACTGCCCAAGAAAAGTAATTCTCACATATTTACAGACTTAGTGAAAAGCCCAAAGGTAGAATAGATAAGATCTTACAAATGCAGGTCCCTGCACCCTTTCTACTGTGCCACTGTATTTTCATACCTGAATAAAAACATGTATAAAAATATGAAGAAGCACATGAAGAAACAAAATACTCTCTGGAAAATTATATCAACAGTGAAGACATAAGGAATGAGGACTCAGAGAGGCAAAAAGGTGAAGTGATTGTTCCTAGATCTCGTTGCAGGTCTTTGTCCAAGGCAGGACTGATGAGTTATAACTACTTCTTACTCTTTCTTTTCCATTTTAAAGCCATTAGTGTCAGGAATGTGCCCCACAATTATCAGATGAGTCTCTGCTTATCTTCATAAGACCTGTTCTAATTTCCCAGTCGCAGGGATACTTTTGTACAGCTGCTACTTTTCTAAAAATCATCCTTTTAGGAAGCCATGTCTTTCTTTGCTACCCAAGACTAATATTAATATTTTCTCCTTCACCCTGGATGCACCTGTGGTTTTTAACCATGAATATCCTAGTCAGACAGAGATTTTTCCACATGACCTCAAAGCCCATAGTTTCATGAGCCACAGTTTTTCAAATGACACCTTATACTGCTGAAAAAAGTTAATTTCCAGCACTCACTTTCAGCTCTGGAATGTCCCAAAATAACAGGTTTTAAAACCATGACAAGTTTATGCCCAAAGAAGTACGGATTAACATGTCATTTTTTACAGCTCCCTCTGAGCTCTGCCCTGGTGGGCTCATTGTAACTAAGGCACCTGGCCTCCCCAGCAAGGGGAAATGAAAAATAAGTCTCTGCAAAAATAAAAATCTACATAATTCATTTTAAAAGATTTTTTTTCTGGATTGGAAATGCTGTATCTGGAATATACAACAGCGTGTTGCTGTAAAAGGCTTTTACAAACATATGTTTAGGACAAGCTACACAAATGTGCATGCCTTCACCACCACAGAGAGAACTCCCTGGATTCTTCCATATTCCTCATCTGCAATATTTGGCAAATATTTACTTACAACTTTTAATCTCTAGATATACTTTGGGACATAACATATCTGCATCTAAACTTTAATTCCCACTGAAATAACTTCAGGCACATAAGAACCTTGGAAAAAAACATTTTGAAAAAGACACAGGGGAAATATTTTACTGGAATCCATGAAGATTTGACTGTTGGCACCAAAGACGGGCTGTCAGGGTTTATGTGCGGCACTAGTGTGAAAGGAAGATGGACACAGAAGAGAAGCAAACATGAAAAGAGGAAAACTCAGAGAGAACTAAAAGAGAACTTATAGAACAGAACCTAGAAAATTAAGGCTAAGTGGAAAACTACAGAAAAGTGGATAAGGGAAGGATAATGATGGTGTTCCTGGCAGAGAAAATATCCTTGCCTCCATAGTTTTAGAGATGAACAACAAAATCATTTCCCAGTAGCCTTCATAGTCCTATGCAATAACATGACATTTTCATAACAATACATTTCAGGATGCAGTAAGAATTAACATTCAGCTCCGCTTAACAATATGAAATTGAGGGTTGGGAGCATGGGGAGAACTGAATGCCACTGGACTCAACCAGCTATTCCTTTATTGCCTTTGGTATTCAGATGACATTTACTCTTACCCTTTTTTAAAATCCTGGGGGAATCACTGAATTATATATGCACATATATATCCAGTACAGAGAGCTGAAAAGTACAGTTTGCCTTCAGGGCCTGCAATTAGGGATTTGCTAAGTCAGCTATATGCTGCCGGGGAATCAAGGAAATCTCCATTAGAATGCCATTAGGACCTGCAGAAAAGCTCTGCATTTCTTAGCCCCCTTGCTCTACATACACTCTTATTATACTCCGGAAAATTTCCATATTTTTGCAGAAACATTCCTCCTTAATGAATATTATTGCAAGTTCTAATAGGTTTGTTTAGATCACCATAAAAGCCCTTCAATCATCCTACCTAAGGTGGCCCGAACAGGGCAGCCATCTGATGGGTCTGGCAGCCTTCCCTACTGGCACGTTGAGCCTTTGGCAAGAGTGGGCTGAGCACAGCTCACACAGAACTGCTGAAACACCCGTTTGATAACACAGCAATTTTTTAAAAACTGCCAGTGAACAGTCAAATCAACATTAACGTTCATGCTAGATTTGCCTGGTTTGCTCTCTGACCTTCAGATAGAAATGTTTGTTCATAAACAGCTGGTTCTTTTAATCTCCACATCATTGTTGTGTGAACATTTATACAAAAGGCATAAAGGGAGCAATAGAACAGGAGGAAAAGAACAGAGCTTGATCATTTCTTGAGAATTTTTATAGTGATATTCTTGGTAATTGTAATCTGCACTTGGTTTTATTTCACATTAAGGTCTAGGAACCAATAGGAAAGATTGAAATTGCTGCCATAAAGTATAAAAGGAGTTTTTCATTAACTTGTAAAATAAATTTTCAAAATGTGTTATGTAATTTTTTACTCTCTTGGAAATTTTGGCAGCACGAATAGGTAGTGTGAAGTCCATGCATGGCTATGTGCATGCAAAACCACACACGTACAGGTATTCTAAGTACATGTTACATCTGCACAAATGAAAGTTCCGATATGATCAGAAAGGCTTTGGTTAACTGAAACTGGTGACAGTACTGACGGACCTGAGACCTCAATGCTTTTTTTCCTTGATCCAAAATACTTTTGTAGAATAAACCACTAAACTTTTGTAGAATAAACTACAGGAGCTAGAAATCTCTCCTGTTGGAGGCATCTCCTGTGGCAGGAAGTATCCTGACATACCAAACTTGGTATTCGATCTATATGAACATTTTTTTTCCCCACAGCATTATTTCAATTCCTCTATGAGAAATTGTTACAGAACATATTTCTATCCTATTTAGTATTATTGTAACACACTGCAACATAAAGGGACCTCCAGCTATTCCTGCAGAGAATTTTGGAGCAGCAGCACAACTTGGATCTAGCTGTTCTGGCTGCTTTAGGAAGCATGCCGCTTGTTAGGAATAAACCAAAACACATGAAAAGCACTTGGCATAATCTAGGAGAATTCCATGGCACAATCTAGGTCTTCCATGAATACTACAAGTTTATGACAGGTGAAGAACAGTGCCTCCCAAACCTGTCACTTCCACAGTTCTTAGGAAAGATACAGAATAAAGGAGTTGTTAACATTTCCTGGTCACCCACCAACCACTTTCCTTTTAGGGTGAATCTAACCTTTATTATATAACATATATTGTGCACTCTGTAGAGCTTTTTCTTGATAACTTTAACCATTACCTTCAGTACTTGCATACCTGCCAAGATCTTTAAGAATGTGGAAGGTTTGTGGAAAGGTAGACTATGAATTTCATGGAAAATGTATAACAGATTCAAGCCATTCACCTGAATCATGTAAAATATGTGAAACGAAGGGCTGTCTTACATAAGCGATGGCAGAGCAAGGCACTGCATCTTGAAGAAAGTTTGGCTGAAGGAATGGAGTGTGCCTAGAGATCAAACATCATCATAAAGAGGTAAGAAATCAAGCATTTTTACATTTCTTTTTTCCAAGTTTCCCAAATGCACTAATCCACAATTCAGACTAATGGCTTGTAAAGTTTCCTCTTAAAAAAACAAAGCAGTTTTGAGTTGTAGCTGCATAAAATAATGTCTGAAACCAATACATTCCATTTTTATACTTGCATAACTTAGAGACGATTAAACTGACTTTTTGCCCATAACCTAATAAAAAAAAATCCAGTCTCAGTTTAAAATCTTTGCCTGCCAAATGCAAATCAGAAATTTTTTTAGGATTGAGTTATGAATCCACGAAAATAGGATATATAACAGAAACCCTCACAGACCTATAACTATAGAAGTGCTAAAAAGGCACTGGTTGGAATACAAAACATCATCAGCTAACTTACCTCTTCATTCATGTCTCTTGCTAAGTGTTTGGTTACTGTAAATGCTTTAGATTTTGTATAATTTATGTAAATTATTAAACACCTGTTCTCTTCCCATAGAAGAAGGATATGGAACAAACTCTTCAGTTTAATTGATTCTTGGCTAGAGTTGTCATTATTTTCTCGGCAACTACAAAGAAACTATAGTTCCCTAATGGTCAGATTTTGTTGGCAAAACACAGATGTTCAGAATCTACCCTTCTAAAACTGATCTATTTTTGGTGATTTTGTTGAGAAAATATCATTAAAACACAATTAGTGAGTCAGTGGTGAAAAACAATGACAGATAAGTTCTCGCCATTTGCATTCCCCTTCCTTGCAGATGTGATACTGCTGGCTGCAGTCCTGTTGGTTGTGTCCTACCTGTCTGAGTTTTCTGATACATCTATCATTAAATTGCTTTAATGTGTCTGTGCCATAAGCTGCTTTCTGCTCTGTTTCCATCAGGACAGCGCTTTTGGAAAAGCGCTTAGGAGAAGGGAAGTCCCTAGGAGAAAGCATACTGGGTGCACTTCTAAGTTGGAGGTCATGCTATTAGTTGAGAAAGAACATGACACGTTTCATATACAACAATTACTTTTGCCCTTCCTTTTTCAATGAGAGAAATTATGATTTTGTTCATGTCACCTTGCAAACTAGAGTAGTTGTATGCGCTCCTCTCCGAGCCAATCTTGAGAGCCTACTTTTCAGAAGTGCATAGCTGTCAATTGCTGCTCAGCACTGGGAGAAGAGGGCACATTGCCCAGTAATCGTAACATGGTCCCTAATGGGACCAATTCAGGTGATCATGACCTCTAATAAAATTCATCCCACCTGCTTACTGGACCCCTTTCTTTCATTGTGTTCAGCAACATCACCTGAGAGGAGCTGAAACAACTGAACCAGAAGACACAACTTGCAGCCAAATTGCCCTTGTAGCATCAGCAAGCGGGGAGCTGTTGTTTCTCAACACTCTGCGTGGAGCTAGCATGGGATTTGCAGTGGACGTCCTGTAACTCTAAAATACAAAATGCACAGAACAATAAACACAACTTATTGGAGGAATTAGATCCATTCACCTTCTAAAAGAACTGTGATACTCATAATCATTCTTACAAGCTTTTTGCTTTGTGGCTTCTCAAGGATGAGCTAAATTTCTCATTCAATTACTCAAGCAGTTTGTTCTGGTTTTGATTTCTGCATACAGACATTGGTTTTGTTCCATGTTCTAAATTTGCCATAAGACATGAAATGTTATAGTTTTACTAATAGAAAAATAATGAATATTCAAATTAAATTATATTTTTATTACATTTGTAAAGTCCTCATTTGGGGGTTTTTAAGTTTGAAGATTTGAACCAGCTTGTAAATGTCTGACCATTTGTTGTTTCTGGCCTCCCACGCTGTTAAGTATTCTGTGGGAATGTACAATCTGGAGTTCAGCTGAAAAGGGGTAATTTTCATACCCATACATTACACTTGTCTAACAAACAGAAATCAAACTGAATGCACTGCACTCAGTGAGAGGAAGAACAGCGATTCAGCGTGGTGATGAAGGCTGGCACATGCTAGTAGGCTCAGATATTAGAATTAACCTGATTTAGAGGAGAACTTGGCCTGCCTCACTAGAGCATTACCAGACCTTATGTTGAATACAGAGGGTAAGAGACGACTAATTCGAGCTTTATCAAAGTTTCATTCTGCTCTAGCTGAAGTAACTGAACAAGGGAAAGGCAGAGAGATTTCAGTGAAACAGAAAGCACTATATTTCTCTAAATAAGCCAAATTTACATTTTCAAGTGTTGTCGCTTCTATCACCTCATGGCCACTTCTTAATTTCCTGAGTCCGGGTGGGACTAGAATAAGAATCACAATATTGTAAGATATTTATTTTACTATGTCAAAAGTGTGGTAGACATATGAAATATTGCATTAAATGTAGAGACCAGAGTCCTGATGCACTGTGTGACATTCATTCTCAGGGACACTAGTTTATCTTCCTACAGCTGTGCTTTCACAAGTCACTGTGTCCTGACCACAGAGCCTAATACAGGAATTTAGTCTTTCTACTCTTTGCACAGGCCACATAATATGTTCAGATCTCAGCGCATATGTGTACACTCTTTTAAGCCTTCCCCCACGCCAGCTGATTGTCTTCAGTTTGACAGTAATCCTCTTCCCTGGGACATAATTCCTGTCTTTAATGTGGAATGAACCTGAAAGCGGGAAGACACCCTCTCTACTTCTATAAACAGTTGTGGATGAACACAACTTATCCTGTTTGACAGTTTTTAAAAAGGTTCTCTACGGTTTTATTAGTATTTGAGTAACAATGGCTCCTCACTTTTAGCTAGCTTTAATGTTTGCATGTTAATGTACTTGAGATAGTAAGAATGTATTAAATATATCCTGATAATTATTAAATATAATAAATGTAAATATTGTACCATCAGAAAAGACTCAAGGCACAATATCACATATGTAACACCTAATACAGCACATAAAAGAAGGCAAATAAGATATTCAACAAACATAAAACCCACAAATGTAATAACTTGTGTTGCGAAAACTAAGTTAATAATTAAAATTAAGACAGACTCATTTTGGTGCAAGTTTTACCTCTACGTCCTTGCAAAAAACCCTCTTTGCTTTCACTACATGACTGGTATTTTTCTGTGTAGCTCCACTCTATGCTATTTTATTAACAACTTCTTCCAGGCTCAGAAGATGAGGGAGACAAAGAAAGGCCCTTGCTGGTATTTCTAGTATACAAAACCCGTTCCTGGTTAGTGGCCTCTAGCATCAAACTGCACCTAAAAGGACATTGCCAAAGCAACACCTTTTCTCCTGTCTAGCCGTTGGAGGTGACCCAAAAATAAAATACGTGCTAAACAAACTATGAAAAGTTGTAATGAAAAGTACTATCTTTCTTCATATCTGGGCAGCATGGGCAATGTTATCTCTTGGTAGGCAGAAATGTTTCCTACTTTTCTGAATGAGTTTGTTTGGTTCTGCATAGTCTTTAGTTTGAGACTGCAGAGGACATGCTCTGCGCAAACATATACGAATCACCTTGCTTCTCACTGAAGCAATCTCGACTGAAACAGCAACTGTTTAACAGGGCACACCGCTATCCATTCTCTCTGACTGAAAGAATTTATTTTTTATTCATATCTCTCTGAATACAGATCTCTCACATACATGCAGCCATGTGCGTTATGTGTGTGTGTACACATTGACAACTCTGCAAATGATGTTGAGAAGAATCTCTTTAACACACTCAGAGTTTGAACCAGATCCTCTCTGGTTCTCAGCTACACTAGAAGTACACAAAGAGCTAGCAATTTAGCACAGTATGCCTTGTAATTAGTTTAATCATTGTCAGCATGTAACTATAAACCAAATACCAATTAGTTGTCTTAGTCTATCGACAGTATTTTTCTTAGTTGTTTTTTTGAGTTAAGTTTTCTGTGGAAGTAAGCCGAGGTCCCCTGTGAGAAGCAGGAAGGCAGCTTTCCACATTTGTTAAGATGTGCAAGTATGGGAGCTACTGGGTGCCTGTTATCAAAAAGCAGGTTTGGCATCATTTACAAGTCAGCAAAAATGGAAGGATTAAGACATTTAGAGGAGCAATTCTGCAAGTGTTTGACAGCAGTGAGTAAGAGAGAAGGCTGACTGCAGCACTTGCTGCAGGATCTGGGGTTGAAACTGCTGCAAAGCTCAGGGGTCTTCTGATCCACGGATCTAGTTCAGATTCTTCTCCTTAAGTGGCTGAAGGTGATTTTAATATCGTTAGATTCTCTGTGTAGAACAGAATAACAAGTGCTTAAAAGGGTGGGAGAAGGAGAGATTAAGTGATCTTCTTATGCTGGTGTGACGTACAATTGGAAATACTTGCCATTAATTTCCAACCTGAGACTGCCTCCTCAGGTGCTCTGTCACATCTTTCTTTTCTCAGGGTAATACAAGATTATCACAGTCTGCTAAGATAAGCAATGCAAAGAGATTTACCAAAAGAGAATTTGACCCAGCGTAGTAGCAGTCTTTGGTGGCACTGCCAATAACATCCAGGCACAGCACAGCTCTTCAGATATGAGAAGACGTCCCAAGTGCAGCAGCCCGGTGAACCACCTTGGGAGGGTTAAGCAGCCCCCGACACCACTGGGAAGATCAGCCAAGCAGTAGAAGCAGTGTCAGTGCTTGAAAAACTGCATAGCTGTCTTTCAAGGGACAAGGGAGCTAGAAGAAAAGCTGCAAATAGAATAACTATTCAGGGATAGATTGATGGGGAGTGAAGGTCACAGAATGGTTATTAAGAATGGAAGTGGTAACAGCAGCAGCAGAAGCAATTTTACCTGACCAGAACAGATCCAAAAATTGGCCTTTATTTGTACCAGCCCAAGAAATTCTCTTTATCTCCTTCTCATTTGATGGGCAGAAGTTAGGAAAAAGAAATGGAAGGGATTTCCCCAGAGACCAAACGTTCCTTCTCCTCCTACAGCAAAGGGAAAGGAGTTTGTTTCATTTTGTTGTGGTGCAATAACGCTTAAAACAACCCGTTTCAGGAGAAAAAAAAGTCACTTCCAGTCATTTATGATTTATACTGAGACAGTACAATGCCAGCATTTCCAGATGTTCAGAAGCCTGCTGGAAAACAAAACATATTTCCAAAAATTCCTCGGGCTAGAAGTGCAAATCTCATTCAAACTCATGAGATCTTACATAAACAGTACCTTGGTGCCACCACAGGGCTGCTCCTAAGCGCTCACCAAAGTGAAGGAAGCTGCAGACCTGCATGTCCTATAAGGCTCTTCAAGCTTTGTAAACCTACAGACCAGATACACAGCCTGTGTCAGTGAGCTGTAAATCTGCTATAAATCTGCTTGGCTCTAATTAATCCCCAGTTCAGCTATTCCCCAATTCAACTGTTCCCACTTACACCCACTAAGTATCTGTCCCTGTTCATCAATGAGGAGCAATTCCTTGGGCTCATCTGTGCTGCAGGTTTTATATTCAGCCTCCCATGTGCATTCACTTTTCCATCTGTAGGGAATTTTGCCTGTGTCTTGCTTTATTCCAAGAAAACTACACTTTGGTGCCTAATTTTTGTCATGCAAAATGAGCTTGCCACAAGAAATTAGAGACTTGGGATGACAGTTTTGTCCTGAATTGATTTAAAAACACTACTAGGTAAATTTAGATTTCTCAGTGGGCATATTCACTGGACAGAGATATTTCTTCTAGTATGTATGAATGTGCATTCACACATACACATTTGTGCCTATATATAAACATGTACTTGAGGTCAGAATAAGGAACACAGAGAACCTACTGTTGAAACCATAAAGTGAAATTAGGCTTAAGATAGTGCTTATAACACCTTGCAGTCAGGCCGTTTATTTAGGTCCACATGAAGGTCCAAGTCTGAAAACTTTTCGCCAATATATTTTTCTGTAATGCTGTCATCTTTATTCTAAAATATTTAGATGCGTATTTAAATGTGACTTCAGTGGCCACAGAGAGGACAGGAATAATGAAGTGGTTTGAAAGTTATTAGAAGCACTGTTAGAAGCTAGAGAAATGACAGGACTATTCATAATCATCCCCTTGCATGAAGCCATTCGATTTTGTCGTATGAAAACTACAAATCATGTTTGTGAACAAGACATCCTCAAATTTGGCACAAGAATATGTTCATTATTCCCTGTAAGTAAGACCCCATTATGAGTGATGATGTGTCAAAAGTCACAAAAATGTTGAAATTCTACTTCAGCTGAAAAAGTAGTGCACAATGAATCTATGTGTGAAATGTATTAAATCCAGACTAGAATAGTATTTCTGTCTCCATTAGCAACAAGCACCCAAGAGGATGCAGTGACTGACTTAAAGAAAAGATTGTTTGTGATATGAATGACAATTTCCCAGAGACACGCCAAAGTGGTAGCACAAATATTCAGCCTGAGTCTCCTCCCCAATTCCCAGTTCAAGTGGTGTTTCAAACCAATGAGGCAAGCACTGCCAGCCAATCATCTTCGTATTATTTATTACTCTATTTTCACATATAGAACCTTTGCGTTGGCTATTAGCAGTGATTCAGTAGCACTGCAGGTTATAAGTGTATAAGGGAAAGTTTACTCCAGAGACCTCACTTTACCAGCCGTTCCTCTACATTTTTTCTCCTCTCTAGTAGCTGTCCCGCCTATGATCCTTTTCACTATATTTGTCTCTTTAATGAAATTTTACACAGTTGTCTGACAACTCAGGTTATCCAAGGATTTATTTTCAATGAACAGTCATTTGAATGGGTGCAGGTTATTTGAGAAATGAAAATATAGTTCTCTTGAGGAATGGAAAAAAACCCCCATACAGGTGAAGTTTCCAGATATAATGTTATTACTTAGAAGGGAAGCATAAGAAATCAAAAGTTTCACTGTACATAAAGATCATTGATTCTCTGTGCCTATACATACATGAATTACTTTTCATGGTATTGAAGTTCACTAACATAGATATAGGTCACTTGAATAAGTAAACAGTCCTTCTAATAACTCTCTTGAGGGACTAATACCTCTGCTTCATTTAGGACCAAGCAGTTTTCATGTACATTTTTTTAAAGCTAGCTTTAAATGTGCTTATCTACATGTATCAGAAAGCAGTCACGTTATTAATAAAGGATGTATACAACACTAGCTTATTTGTTCATTTATGTTCTATGCATACATGTTAAATAACTTCATTGATTTCCGTTTCTCATTTCTGTTTCCTCATTTCAGTTGGTTTTATAGCCATAACAAATTACATTTTCAGTTCAAAGCCAGAGTTTCTTTTCTTTTTTTCCCCTTGCTATTCTTTTTCCTTAGGTTTCCAAAACTTTGCTTGTGATTTTGCAGATAAGCATTCCTAACATGTAAGACCCTATTAACAGAAGTTCAGAAGCAGAACATAAAAAACTTTTTGTGAAAAGGTGCACTATAAATATGAACAGAAGTTTGACAGTTTATTTTGTAGGGGAAAAAAAATCCCAGATTGCAACTACCTAATATTTTGGATGCATAACTGTGGTAATGACTACATTTGCTTCTATAAATTGGAGTCAAATGATGGTAATTTCCATTTTCATGTGATCAATCTTTCAAATTTGAAAGCCCGCGTTAGATAACTGCTTCAGTTCTCCAGAGTGAGCAAAGTAAATTACAAGAGAAGAGTCCAAAACCAGGCTTAAGAACAACCCTATAGTCACAGAGTAGCACTGAGGGGTGTCCTCCGAGGTACTTAACTTTTGGCATAGATGTGTGTATAGCAAAGGAACAGAGCTTTTGTCTAATCCACAGCATATATTTTATTTGCAGCTGATCCCTTTACTCCCTGTAATAGGAGCTAAATCTTCACACCTGACAGACCCTGACAAAGGCCTGGGGACTGAACAGCATGCAGGCTTAGCCCCTTCCATCGTGGTCTGAAAAAGCCCTGGCAATCCAGCGTTTTCACATTAAACCTTCGCAAGGGAGTCCACCCCAAAAACCATGGGGAGTTTTTAGTCTCCTTCTCCCTTTCCACAGTTAGACCTAAAACTGCTGTTGCCCCAGGACTCTGCATCTTTGGGACTCCTTCACGGGTCCTTTTTATCAAAGCAGGTTGAAATGGGCCCCCTTATAAGCTTACAGCAACTGGGAACCCGAGCCAGAGAAGAACGGCAGTTAGTTATTAGCAAGTTCTTCCAAGGCAGCCTAAAGGGGATTGTCCACCAGTGTTTGAATATCTAGCTATCACTTCACTGCAGTTCTAGCAAGAAAGGGGGAAAAGAAATCTAGTAAATGACTAACACATGTGCATAGAGCAGGACCTTAGCTCTAGATGTACTAATAACTGTGACTTTTTGTACAATTTTTTTTGGAAGAGGTCAGAGGAATTTAACAAACAAGGTACTACCAGGCTTCCTGTTACTCGTAATTACAAGAATGGGCAATCTTTCATTTTAATAGGTCACATACTTTTTTTTCCCTTGCTAGCATTTCTTATAAGCAGACAACGGTGTTAAGTTAAAAAAAAAAAAAAAAGGAAACCATTGCCATTTAAAACTTTTAGACTAAACATTAACACTGCTGGTATGCTAGCAGAAACTGGGACAAATCCTGCCCTAACTCCAAGAGTGCAAAGGGCCAGCTAGCAGCAGCGTGATGCATAACAAATGAGCTGTCTGGAAAAGGTAGGAAAAGGATAGCAGGAGAAGAGGAGGCATTGCAGAAACGGGGAACAGTGTGAAATACAGTTCAAAGACTCATTGTACAGGGGTGTCTGAAAACCCTGTAGGTATGCACAGCTATTACTGCTTTCCCTCAGCAGATCTAGGGGCAATAGAAATACAGAAAAATGTGCTGTTAGTCAGCTGGAGTACTCTCTTTTGGAAAGCTTTACTGTGGTCTACTGGCTGTCTTAGCTAATCCTTCCTTACTTTTTCCATGGAAGATCTGTCTTTGCCTAAGCAATGAGGAGGTGATTTGGTGCTTTAATTATATGTCTATCTAGATGTCAACTGAATATGCAATTTAAGATGTAGATTGAGACACAGAAAAAAGACATCAACTTTCCTAGAAAAAAAATCTAATTTTTATTTTTATTTAAGGGTTGATATATTCTACAGACAAGGGAATACTAAGAGAATAACTGATGATCAGCATAGTCTTTCCTTGGTAATTACCACAGAAGTACTGAGTATGGATGCTTCAGATCACACAAAGGGTCTTAAGTTCTTCCTGCTTCTATTAAGACACACTGATTGCTATTATTACTACTATCTATACATAGAGTTTCATTACAGTTATTTTTCACCACACCTCAACACCCCCCCCTCCAACAGATTATGCTGAAAAACAGGGAGAAAATAAAACTAGGAACATAGCAATTGTTATACATTAAACCAAACAGGATCTGGTTATCACAGTGTTCTGTACTTATGGCACAAACTGGTAGAGAAAATATTTTGCAAACAATTGTACTTCTAAACACTGTCATTGCTTAGTACTGGTACTGAAACAATTATGAGAAAACATGTTACTGCTGTAAATAACTTTTAAAAATATCAACACTTTATTAATAAGCCTTTAACAGTACACGTTTAAAAGGCTAACATTATACTCCTCATCTCAAGGGGACTGAATAGCTCATGGGATTACTAGACAGCTCTATATGGAGCCCTTCATTCTTCCACTCCCACCTCCAATCTGCAACCACCTGGCCCTGGCAGAAGCCACCACCTGACAGCCCTGTGGAGAGGTGTTCCCATCAAGCACAAGCACTACCATAAGTAATTAGAACCCTTATTTTCTGCATAAGAAGAATATTAAAAGAGTGAAACATTATTCAGCCAAGCCCCACTACAGAAGAAAGCCCTTCCCTGCCCACAGAGGTGTGTTTCAGGTCTCCAGGCTGTGAGCACCAACCACCCCGCAGGGCCGGTGGCTGCAGGTTTCTGCTCCTGGCTGACTCTCATGGCTGGTCCTTGGCCCTGCAGGGAGGCTGCAGCCTGCTCACCTTGTCCAGACCATGAAATCAGGCTCCAAAGCACGTCGGCCAGCTGCCAGAGGCTGATTTAGGTGTTAGACCTCCAGTGGTTTGAGTGTGGATAGTGAAGGAGCTGTTGCGTGAGCAGTGCAGTAGCAGGGTTTAGGAGTACTGCACTTGCAGCATCATTTTTTCTAGTTTCCTATAATGGCAGGTTATTGTGCAATAGATAATTAATTTAGCAGGGATGACAGAGGAAATGGTCACTCACAACTGACCTGAATAGTGTGCTGCAAAAGTGTGGGACGTGTGGGGTCAGGCTGACAGCGGTAACCGCTACAGATAGGGGCTGCCCCATGTCCCTGGTGTCTGTTGGCTCTCACCCTGTCATTAGCGGTTCTGCCGTGGACAGGATGAGATGGATGTGTTGGAGGTCCTGCTGGAGATGCTCCTGCGTGACCCAGGCTTTGGGCAGCTGCCCTGTATGTGAGAGGGACTAATGGCAGTAACGAGCCATTAAGCTGGAGTGGATTGTTTCTCATGTGAAGGGTGAAGGCTTCTACAAGTGAAGGCTGCCCCTACCACCTCATCGCTGGCCCTTCTGTACCACTTTCTTTTTTAATGATGGATTTTTAGAATAGAGAAAGGCACGCAAACTCGGTGCTCTAAGGAGTACTGGGCTCTCTTCACACAAGTGCTGGGAACCCACCTACCCCGCTGAGTATTTTACAGCGTGGCCCCATGCAATTTTGACTGCCAAGAACAGCAGTGACAGCTGGTTTGGTGCTTACAGTGTCAGTACCGATTGCTTCAAACCAGAGAGGAGGCTCACCACCAGGGCCGAGCAGGAGCCGCGCGCTGCCTCTGCCTGCACACCACGCACTGTCAGTAAATTGCGATTTACTGGCATTTAGGGCCTGATCCTACAAGGTGCTGAGCGCCATATGGCACACACAGAGCAACCTCTTTCCGCACACCCCCAAAGAAGTCAGCACTTTTTAACTTTTACTTTTCAACGAAAAATACTGCTGGTATAATAGACTAAATTTTGTAATAAAAAGTGAAAGGTAGCAGCTAACACAGCACCATTTAAAGCTGCATCTGGAATACAATTGCTGTTTAAAACCAGTGGGGAAAAGCAAGATATGGAGCATCAGAAGAGGGCTTAGAATGGAGACCTTTAAAAAAGAAGAATGTGTTATAAATAATAAACACCTATACAGTTGTACATGATATAAAACAAATTCTATTTCAGTGCCTTGGTGGCATTAATAAACCTCTCAGCTTTATTCTCCTGGTTTATGAGATCGCCAGCACCCCTCTATGGAATTACATGCTTTTCCACCACAATGTAAAAAATCATTAAGACAGTTTTTCAATATTTTGTTATTGTTTGACCTACAGATTAATATGCCTCTCTAGAATTTGCATCTCCCCTATTGTCTTAGAACAAATTACAGCACAATAAATGCTGTCTGACTAGAGAGTATTGTGTAGCTTTTTGCTACTTGCTGTATAGTTATGACTGGCTCCTGCATCAGCAAAAATGATTAGAATAAAAAAAGTTAGGTTTTAGGAGCTCTGAGATTGCAGTGAGGTTATAGATCAGAAGATATTTTCTTGCACTAGTGCCCTTGGGCTTGGGAAAACAATCTGGCTGTTAAATGTTAATTGCTAAATTAGTGAAGCCTAAGCCAAATGGAGGCAGGTTCTTCAGGCTGGAATGACTATGTTCGTGAAAAGAAAATAATCAAGGGGAGCTCTGTAAAATATTTACTGCAAAATCGGAGAGAACACAAAATTACCTGTGTTCAGTACCAATGCAGACCACATTCACAGAAAGGTTCGCTTCTTTTCATTACTCTCACTTTGGGGAAAATACTAGGAGTGCTTTGTAGTTCTGCACTGAAATCAGGAAGAATTTGCTGTTTCACTTGGGTGTCATGTGAAACCCAGTAAACTTTAGCTCCTCTGACTTGGCTGTTGCTTAGAAAATGTGATCCTTTGTATGTCAAAATCATTTTCAGCCTGAGGATCGTCAAATAACAGTTAGGAATTCTAGGAAGGGGAGACAAGTAAGTGAGAGCCTGGGAAGAAGTGATGAATAACCAGGATTGTCCGGGGGAAAGAAGCGGGGCAGGAAGGAAGCCCAGGGTGTTTATGTGAGCAGAGGAACTGGAACAAAAGCCAGGAGAGCTGGGAGAAGCTAGTCAGTGGAGCAGCAGGAAGAAAGAGGAGAATATTAGGGATTCTGTGAAAGGAAGGAAAAGGTGACAGTACCAGAAACTGTGTGCAAGAAGCAAAGGCAACTTGCACTTAGGAATCAGAGACCTTCAGAGAGTTTGTGTGAGAGAGTGATGCACCAGCTGTAGTCGTGGAACAGGACTATTGTCACTAGGGACCAAATGCCTGGGGAAAGTGTTGAGGAAGAAGCAACACATCTAGGTTTTGAGCCAAAATCACTGGTAAGTCTATAAAAAAATAATTCAAAAAAGCTTTAAACAATAACAGGGGCAGCAAACAGGATGGCATTAAACTATTTGCTAATTGTAGATCTCCCTTTTGTGCTACCGTTGAGATATAGAAATAATAAGGAGAGTCACTGAAAAATTAAACACAAAGCAAGAAAATGAAACATGTATGGATACACAACAGTCCTTAACTACACGTGTTTAATGATCATAAGGATTTATGTATACTGCACACAGCTACAGTCATGCTCATGGGATGAATGATTTTCACAAAATAAAAACAGCTGTGGGGAAATTTTCTCAAACTGTAATAGTAACAATAAAAGCAGTAAAATTAAAAGATGTACCTTAAAATATTATTCAAGTTGACAGTCCATATGCAACTATCTTTTTATACCAGATACAGCTCAATTAAAATGCAATTATAAGTACAATATTTGCTCCATATTTTGTGCATGCTCTGAGAATAGCACTGAATACTCTAATATAAGTTTATCTTTTTAATGAGCTTTGGGTTATTCCATGAACATGTGTATCTTAATAAGGACTGTGCATTATACCCTCTATGGGACATTGAATAATGGTTCAATGTAGAGATGGCAAAATAACTTGGATGGAGTGAAAGGAAGAAAAGTGGAATAAGAACGATAGAAATGTACATATAATAAATTTTCCCAGCAATGTGGTGGTGGGAAGCAATGTGACTTTCAAGGTCTGAAGGGAGGGGAGTTCCATTCCAGAGGTCCTCGGAGGCAAACAAAAGTCTGATTCCTTTCTGCACCAGGCTTGGCAAGGAAAATTACTTTCCTGCTTGCCAAAGTCTCTGAGATTTCTAAAATTCCCCATTCTTCCCTGAGATCAACGTAGACCAGTTGGAGTGAAGCAACATGAAGGAGTTAGAGCACTCTCCTTACAATAAGGACATGAATGTCACTCTTCCACTGAGTGACATTCACCCACTTTAGTAACTACATCTCAAGGATATCAGTAATTTGGGGGTTTAGCACTTTCCTGTTGGAGTTAATCAGTCTTGCATACATTGTACACATTTCAGGGCCACTGAGAAAGGGTGTAAAACAGCAGGCAGGGTTACCTACGGAGTGGGTCACCAAGGTCTAACGCTTTGCTTTGTGAAATTCTGACTTGAATCTTAGATCCTACAACTCTGATGCTTGTCTTAATAATTTGTTAATTGTGAGGTAGTTCACTTTTATCTTTTTCCCTTTCTTCTTTCTCTCTCCCTCTTCCACTGCTTTTCAAAGCTGGTAGGTTTATTCTTGGTAAACCACTACATTTTGACCAAAAAAAAATTATTTTGTCTTAAAAATCAACCATCTAAAAAAAAAAATTATCATTAAGAAGAATGTTATCAGTAGCAACTGCAGGAAATATCACTGTGATATATCACAATTATTTCTGTCTTTTCCTCTTATTTTTTGGAAAATATGTAGGGAACACAATACCTTGCACACCTTTATTACAGCAACTGTCAGCAAAGGTTAACCTTTTAAGGACAGTCATTGCCTGTGCGTCATGAATTTTTCAATATCCTTTCTTTTTGTAGTAGTTCTGATCCTTTCTTTGTCTTTGTTTCCATCATTATGCCATTATTATAATCCCACTGAGGCCTTCTCAAGTAGAATTAGAACAGCACTTAATTACTGGAATTAGAAATGACAAATATCACAGTTTTTATCCGGTTGATCTTATCTAAGCTCTTCTGTGTATGAACTTGAATAATCTTGAATGAATGACTTCTAACATTTTCCAAAGACTTAAAGAGGGTTGGGTTTTTTTCTCCTCTGTGCTTACTTTCTCCTTCTTTGTTCAAAGTAAGACTTTTTTGACAGTATGTGCACTAGCTGGCAACTTTGTCTAATTCTGCATTACTTTGTGTCTAATTCTGCATTAGTAGGTCTCTTCATTTTTCCTAGGCCTCCATCACTAATTCCTCATTTTCAAATTGTAACTAACAATGGGTTCATCCATCTACAATAAAATGACCCAAAATCTTTACTCAGAGTCTTTCATAATTCTACCTGTTTAATTCATGCCTATCTGGAACTTTTTCTTTAGCTCTGAAGTTGGCTTACTTGGTCTGAATGGTTGCAAAGTTGTTTAAGCAAATATAGGAAGACTAATTTTCATCATTGCTGCATTTGATGCTTAGTTGGATAAACATGACTTGAGTATGGACATATCTGAGTCCTTATCTAAACTAGAATCTGTGCTTTATTATTACTGTATTATTCTTTGATACTGAAATTGTGTGGGAGAGAAAAAAGACAACACTGCCCTAACCTTTTTTTTTTTTTTTGTATTAGACATTTCTCACCTTGCTGGTTTCCATTCTTAAGTTGTCCATCCAGCATCTCTGGCATTAGCATCCAGTGATGCTATCTACTATTGTAAAGAAAATAACAGCAAAGTATTTTAAGTCTCTTCAAAGGAGAGAAAGAAAATAAAAAAAAAACCCTCTGTGGTGAGGTTAAGTATAATATGGAGCTAAAACCAAAATCTCTAAGACTGAAACAGACTTCCTACATGTAGATACCAGGGGGCCTGCTCAAATGACTCCAAGCACAACAGTACGTCATAATTTAGAGCATCTGAATTGCTTAAACATGCTGAAAAACAGAGATGTCTGAGCAGATGTGTTGCATCTGTACTGTGTATTATTTCTGCTATTTTAAAACAGTTGCATTACAAACACAACTATGAAAATAGTCTGATTTTTTTTCCTAAATGCTTCCAGTCATGCATGTGTTTATTTCTTCTCAAAGGATTCTCTGAAGAATACCATAATTAGCCTTGTACTGAAATGTTGTCGTGTAACCCATTATTTAGGAATATAGAATGATTTGAAGATGCTGTTATTTGAAAGCTTCACTTTCCTTTTGTTCTGGTCAGTATGCACACCTGTAGAGTTTGTCTTCCTTCTCATTTGGCATGAGGTAAACTTCACAAAGTGTTAATTTAACGAGTTATCAAAATCAAGAGATTGCTAGAGAGAGGAACTAAATAGAGTACTGTGAATTACACTGCAGTGTTCTTCATAGTGATTTCTCTTCCATTCAGTTTCTCAAATACCTACATGATTTCCACTCCAGTGTCATTTTTTCCCAGCTTCGGGAGCCATTGCTCCCTTGCTTCTAGGCTTTTAAGATCTCCTCCCTGCAAAGAGTAGTTAAAAGTAGCAGTCTCTCTTTGGTAAGACTCTGGAGTTTCCATAGCTAGTTGTCCATTGTTTTAGTTTAGTTAATCACTTCATGCATCCCAAATTCTATTGCAGTCCAAGGCACACAAAATATTGAAAACAAATAGCTATAGTTCAGAAGATATTCACATATATGTAAGATAGGTGGGTGAGAAACACCTTTACATAATTTTTTTATGAGTGATGGGCAAATATAAAAAGGGGTAGAAAGTATATGGTTCAAAGAATTAATGATATAAGAAAGGGTGTTTTAATGCGCAGGTCATTAGCTGAAGGTCTGGTTCCAGCTCTCCCTCCATTTCAGTCACAGTTCTAGTTAGGTATCCAACTCTCACTGATTTCAAAGGGAATTAAGTACCTAAATACCATTGCAAATACGGGTCTGAGTCTTTCTTTTTTTCAATTATTGAGCTATAAAATGGGGATAATAGTACCTCCCTTGCTTCTCATGCAGTTACACTTGGGTATTTTAAGGATGAGTACAGTGGAGAATATGAGCTGCTCAGATACTACCATAAAGCGAACTGTAAAAAAAGCTTAAAATAGAAAGAAAACAATAAGAGTATATCATGAAAGTCTGGTGAAATGGAAAAAGGCAGTGAGAGACTGCTATGGGCCTGGGAAAAAGGTCTGGAAAGGCTAATGGATATGAATTAAAGAAGCCCCTGTGATACAGAAAAAAATTTAAAAGACTAGGGAATGCATCTGAACTTCTGGCTTCTTATCCAAAATGAGTCCCAAACCACTCCCAAACTACAGAATTTTTTCTCTACCTATTGCTAGTTTTAGTGAATAGATGTTTGCATCTATAATATTGCTTTTTATTCTACGTCAACATATTCAAGTATAGAATCATATTACAATGAGAAATTCCTATTAAAGGATCACATTCTAAACTGAAAACATTATTATTTTCATTTCTTTCTATCTCAGAATCTTTTGTATGTGAATGTGTTCTAATAAATGTGTATATTTGTGCATGAAAGAGACATTTGTGAGAGACAGAGAACATTTCCTCTGCATTTTGTGCAAAGTGAGGAATTCACTCTTCAGCTACAATGTATTTCCATTCTTACACATAATTGGGAATTTGTGCACATAATTTGAAATTAATTTTTAAAAGCATACTTCTCAGCTTGTAGAGTAAAGTTGCAGGAACAGAATTTGCACTTCTATATCAAAATTAAAATGTATTTAATTGCTGGGAAATATTTTTATCAAGTTGAACAAAGGAACTTTTATATGAATATTCACAGTAAATGACTAATCTATTTGTAATGTAGCGCATAAAAATAATAAGATTTAGGTGATGTGTTTCATTGATATCATATGCAATTTGCAAGTGAGGGTTCATTCTGGTCAAACAAGTGTGGAACAGGTTGAAAGTGTTTTCCTTTAGCCAGATGTTCAAAACTCTTGGAAATTTTTTCAGCCAGGCTTTTACCAAAGCAGACCAAGGTTTGTGCTACAGCTTTATTTTGGAGGAAGCCTTTTGGCTGTAAGTGTGCAATCCTGAAGGAAGAAATCTGGAGGAAAAAATGTTTTTACAAGATGTAGGGTGAATTTCAAAACAAGTTCAGATCCCACAAGAGGAGCGAGCTTTGGGTTTATATATGAGCCTGACAGGGCAATATAGTCATCTATGATGACCAAGACACAATGATTCTTACAAAAAACTACTGAGATATCTCATTTTTAGAGAGGGTACACCACATCTGCCAGTCATAGCTCACTTCTGATGCAAACAGGAAGGGAAGACAGAGGGACTTACCTACACTTCCCTTGTCCCTCCAGTTCTCCCTTGAGGAGTGGGGATGGGGGACATCAGGACATGATGTCTGCAAAGTTCTGCCTAGGTATTGTGCATTTGCCTTTATAAGGTTGAAAATATAGTGCCAGAAACAACTTGGCCTTAAAAGGTTTGTCTTTACTTTGTGTTTAATTTCCGGTAGGTACACAACGTTATTTTTGGTCTGCTGTTACCAGCAAAAAGATCCTGAGAAAAATCAGTGCAAAATTGTGTTATACTTTCTCTTCCTAATTCTGTACTGCTCAGCCATTTACAGGTTGTCAGCAATATGGCAATCTGCTTTTAAAGGACTTCATAAGGTGTTGTGGATTTAACAAGAGAGATATTTACATCTAAAGAACAGAGAAGCGTTATCAAACGTCTTCAAGTCCTTTGGTGGATTTCATGAGATCATGCATGGCAATTTGTCATTGCTGCATGTCAGCCATCAAGCACTGCTCTTGTATTGTTTTGGCTATTAAAATAACAGCTTCCAGAGCCAATTTACAATCTAAAATAACTCACAAAGCGGCAGTGCTTTGTACCATAAAAATAGATGCCAGAGATAATTGGGCAAGGTGGTGTCATGTCACATGTGTGCAGTTCATTAATTAACTGCTTGAAACTGCTATAAAATAATAGCCATGTCATCAAGATGAAACTACAAAAGTGCAAATAAAATAAAAGTGCACTAAGAAAGAAAACAGAGCAGCTGTTATTAAAATATCCTCAAGTTACCGTTCATTTTTACTGCCCGTTTCTCTGGTCTTTCTGGTGCCAAACCTGAACCTAAACTGGTACCCCAAAGACCTTTAGCTTATATTGCTTCTGGCAGGGCCCCTCTCCTCTGTGCAGAATGCAGAATCAATTTGAATTTACACTATCGTGTTTTAAGTGCACAGTGATCCTGATCCACAACTGTGCCAAGTTTACACTTGCAGATAATGAAAAACGTGCCTGAAAGTTGATGGGCAGCCTTCACCAAATATGACAGGGAAGTCTGGGAGTTTATTCTTTTGAGGTCCTTTCTCCGGGGTCAGTTTTAATTTTTGCAGAGCAGTTACAAAGTTTTCTTGCCTGTAGATTCCTTCTATGTCACATTCCTCTACCTTTTAAATACACAAAGCAAGAAAATCCGAGATTTCTACAGCCTGATTTTGCACTCCTGGTGCTGAATGTTGAAACAATCACTGCAAAATCCACAGCAGCCCAAAGGCTGCTCCAAAAGTGCAGAGGCAGCAAAACCCCACAGGGGCTCGCGTCTGTGTCTCATGTCTCAGTACCCCACTCACAGATCCTGGCATAATCCCTCTCTCTGTTAGGCGGTTAATTGTTAATACTGAACTTTGTACGCTGGAATGATGCCTCCCACCTCAAGAGCCTGTGTTTGTCAGGGTTAATCTTATGGAAGTTTACCGGCTGCTTTAAAGAGAACAGCTGGAGTCAGAGGCTATGAAGAAGGCCTAATTTTTAACTAGCTTTTCCTACACAATATAAACTTCTTAAAATATTATAAACAGACATTAAAGACAGAATACAGTCAAATCCTAAGAGCTACACATGGAGGTGAATTCCAGACTAGTACAGAGATTGTTTCTATTTTTATAGCATAACCAATGCACTGATTGTGTTTAGGAGCAGTAGAACTCGTATTTATCCAGAACACGGTGAAGATTTTGGTACAGGTGCTGGTTTTGGTGCAGAGCATGCTCTGCCCAGGACTGCCCTGGAGAAGGAGCAGTCTGATGCATCTCATCATCAGAACTTTTTGGAGTCTGTCATAAAGAGTAAGTGCACTGACATCAGTGGACTTTGCCAGTGTAAAACACTACAAAGTAATACTGGCAAAGAGGAATCAGCCCCCCAGCCTACACAGTGACTTCTGAGCTCGACTCCACATCATGTTTCTCTTTGCTAGCAAATTCTTATGAAATAAATACAGTGCCTGTCTAATCAAAGATTTGTAGCATGTATGAGGCTTTAAGTACAAAGCACTCTATTTTTTTTTTAATTCACTATTAACTTGAATTATTTGGATTAACAGAAGGGAAACGGAATCTACAGTGACATATGATGATCTGAGAATGATTATGCAGTACATGTTAAAGAAAAGTAGATAAGTGGGTTGTTAGAATTATTAAATGTATTACTAAATGAGACCTGGCACTGTGTGATGAAAATGAGAATATCTGGGTAAGCAACAATGATTAATTTCTCAGAATTATACTATGCTTTAGCCTGTTTGATCTCTTTTTAGCTTCAAATTTAGCCTTGTAGAGTAAGGCTTCATGAGGCAACCCATCATACCGTTATTGAATATTTGAAAAAAAAAAAAAAGTAGCCTTAATAGGAGCCAAGGTTTTTCAGTGATTGTTCACGAGCTTAAAGAGATGAAATATTTCCCTGTCAGTGCTTATTCCACACCTGACATTTCTCATATTTGATCAGTTAATGGTTATTGCCCACTATGCTACTTTAAAAGGTCAGGTGAAAAAGGGTTGTTAAGTCTCCTTCAATTGAGAGACATACTGGAACAACCTGTTCACGTCTATATATCTGTCTTTTGAGAGGCATAGATATCAATATTAGCACTTATCAAGAACATACTTAAGATAATACTAGCAACATGTCTGGATGCTCTCCAAACAAAGATCTATGATGTAAGATTACCCCATGTAATATTTTGCCCTAACTCATTTGAGTTAGATTAAGGTACTGAAGTCAACTACATATATTTCTTTTGAACTCTTTCACTACAAAGAGGCTGTTCTAGCCAGACTATTTCTAACAAAGCTAGAGAAGAAAAGGCTTTCCCAAAATTACAGAAAATTTCCCAAGAAACAGTTGTTGAATATATTTTGTGGTTTTCCAGTTGTAAAGCAAAAACACAAAGATTTGAACATTCAAGTATCTTAATGCAGAACATGTATTCTTCCTGGAAAATGTTCTGACCATTTTAAGAAAGGAATATGCAGATGATTTCTCACACAAAAATGGGTACAGCTTCGAGGGGTTTTTTTCATTCTTGTTGGTGCTGTTGTTCATCTGCATGCTGCATTTTGTTCTAAAATGAACACAATGAATATTTTTTTAAACAATTACTTTGGCCCACATGCAAGGATGCTAAGCTCTTCAGAGTTCTCAAATCTGCACAAGTGCTGAGAGCCATTCTGCCCCAATAGCTTCTTCCCAAAGCCTCAAGGACAGAAAATAAACAAAAATCATGGAACCAAGTGAGCAAGCACATTAACTCTCACAGTTCAATTGCTTTTCGTGCAAGTCATCTCTCATATCATTTATAATCTAGCTATCTCCTTTCAGAGAAACATTCATATTTATTGGTAAAAGAACTTTTTCTTGGTGTCATAGATTTGTCAGAAAAGCATTTTGCTCTCACTGCCAGCTTTTCACAATTTTCTGAGTAACCTTAATCGACCAGGTTTCCTTGTGGCTTTGGCAGAATAGCTGCCCTAGTCCAAGTCCAAAAGAACCACTATTGCTGTTTAACTCCAGATTCTCATCAGAATAGGCTAAATCATCTGTGAAATAAAGACTGAAGTAATTATGGAAATACACAAACAGTGATAATGAATATTGACTGCCTAAACCAGAAATACAGCACCTGTTGGTCAGTTGGGTGAAGAAGCAGAGCTTTTTGTGAGGCACAGAGCAGGACACCCCAGGTGGCTCTCTGATGTCGATGATGCATTTTTCAGCAAGTCATTGTCTTTGTGGATCCCATCAGATCCCACCTGTGTATACGTCTGTCCCTGATGCCTTCTGCAGAAAGGAAGTTTCATTTGCTTACCTTCTTTTGAAACCCATTTCAGCCATAGGGTTCACTGTTAAACGTTGGCATTGTACGAAAAACTCCCTAGTGTTGCTGTCGCCGTTATTCCCATTGAGGATCTCAAGTATATTGTCTTAGTCAATTCTGAAGTGTTACTGCACTGCATGTTAAACTGGTAGGGTACAAACCTCCTCAGATTTGTTATGTTTTGACTCAGGTCTCCACCACTCTATATCTCCACCCAAAAATAGTGTATAGGAAGTGTGAAAACTTGTAAACATGCAGTGAACATGGAAGTACTACAGAATATTTTGCAAGCTCTGTGTTCAGCACAATTTGCATATATAATATGGGGTTTGCGTTGTAGTTCCTCAGCTGAGACACCAACTCCTTTAAACTGAAGACAGACCTTTATGTTATGAATATAAATAAAATGGTAAATTCTCACACTGCATTAGAAATTTTGCATGTATGACCTGCTACATACATATATGTGGTTGAATCCACCCACTGCTAACATCTAGGTCCTTCTGGAGAGAGAAAATGGCTATCAGTTTGCATTAATAGCATTAAGAGAGTTGCTTTTTAAAAGCAAAACTAAAGAAAAAGGCCAAGAAGTCAATTTGTAATATTTGCACAGTTTTATTATACTTCATTATTTTATATCTCTCCATGATGTCGCCTCTCATCCATCTCCTTTCTCAACTAAATAGGTATAATTGTTCTAATCTCTTCTTATAAGAAATCTTTTCTTTTAGCTGTCCTTCTCTGGCACTTTTCTTGCTATATCCATTTTTAAGATAGGATAATGAAAAGTGAACATACTGGAGGTAAGTACCTTCATTTTATATACTGGCATGTATAATGGTTTTAAGGTTCATACAGGATGTAAGTCACACGTTTCCCCTTGTTCATTTTTCAAAATTCAGTCACTTCAGGACTTCAGATGTTCAGAAAGTGTAGAGGTAATGGATTATGCCCAGCTCTACCAAAAGGCTTACTGAAAAATAGATAAATCATGATCAACAGAAACAAACTAGGTCTATCTGGCTATTTTTTTTTTCCTGTGAGTTTGAATAGAGCTTTTAGCAACTTAGAACATATGTATAAATGCTAAAAACAAAAGACAAGTAATGTAAGGTTATAAATATCATATCTCCTGTTTAATTATTGGTTTATTTGAAATATATTCATCTGCAAGAGAAATTTTGCTTGCAGTAACCCCATCATTTTCCTTTGCAGATGTACGGCATGCCTCCTCTGCACTGAAGTATGGTACCAAGGCACATGAGCCAGTATCAGCCTGCCCCAATGTACATTAACAAGTCACTGTTGTGCAGCTTAACTATAACTTTGAGAAAGCATCCACAGTTCAGAAATAGCTTTGTTTTCTGGTTAGGTCTTACTGGCCCATATGCATGACATATTGATGAAGTGAAATTTTTCTGATTCTGGGACTCAGACACTCATCAGGCATTTCTCACTTAAATATGTTCCGTTGCAAATAGTTCTGACCCTGGGTCACAGACTAGGTACTGAATATCTTCCACTTTACGGTAACAGCTCAGCTTTGAAAATTGATGGACTTCCAACTTTCTCTGTCTTCCTGTGAATCCTTCTCCAGATCTTCATAGTACAACATGCTCTGATGTCTCCTGAGAGACCATGTTTGACCTGACAAGTCCTGCATTACTTGGAAGCCCAGCTGTAATGTATTGCACTTCCATGATGTATTAGCAGAGTATTGCTTTCTGAACAGGGAATGAGGCAGCTTTTAGGAACACCAGTTTCATTTAGTTCTTATTCTGTAGCTGGTCCTACAAATGCAGTCATGAAGTCTGACCCAGGTCTAACTGAAACCCAAGGTAAGTTTTTTTCCCCAAAATATGAGTAATGGTTCACTGAGAGGCTGAATACAATGCAGATGGCACAAGGCTCCCATAAAATACTGCTCATAATCAGCATCATGTGAAAGATGCTGGAGTTCAAAAGATTAGTTCGTCAGTTGTGAGCCAATGTAGAAGGCAATCAATATTAAAAGGGAGATTTCACAGGAAAGTATCCAAATCCAATCATACAGAACAGAATACCAGGCAAAGAGGGCATCAGGACGTTTCTTCAAACCTGGGATCATGTATAGTATGATCCCATGCAGCAGGAATTTCCCACTTCTTTCTCAGTACTTCTTAACTGTGGAGCCCGCAGCCTAATTCCTAATCAAAGGATCCTCTTCACCTGATGTGCCACTTTCTCTCTGTCATTGCAAATCTCTCAGCATACATGGCATTCCTTAAACAGTTAATAACCATCTACAGCTTCACCTCAGCCTCTGTGGCTGATTGGATTGGTTCACATTAATCTATACTGCTGTCCAGCTTCCGTCTCACATTCCCTGTGCTTGTTCTGTCATCTTTTCTTTACAATTTGAGCCCATACATCCCACTGGTACTATTCGTCTTGGTTCACACAGAATGATGATCTCAGCATCACATTCTTCTCACCCAGCTCTTTTTCTCCAATGCAAAACAAAACAAGACAAAAATCCCTTTCCTTCTATTAGGATTGTGACAAATAAGCAACACAACTGTTGGTGCTATACTTTCTTTCTGGCAAGCATCAAGAAAGTGGGTTCCTGTCAGAGCTTTTGAGTAACAAGTTATCTGTCACACTTTCAATAATAATCCTGATTTGCAGAAATGAGGCAAATGCATCTCATTTTTAAGTGAGGTGTATTAAGAAATCCGCTGGATAACTGACCAACACAAACCAGATAGGGGGACTATAGCTTGCTGAGACCTTGTGGCACATAAAGAAGAGAGTAAAAAGGTGGCTGTAGTAGTTTGTGATCTAGTTCAGAACAAATTCAATCTTCTGACTAGTTCAGATGAAAGAAATATGCTCTGTGTTCATTATCTCATCCCCACTCATAGTTGAGCACATCACCTAGAAAGGATGCCACATGTAAGCATATCACACTCTAGTTTATACAAACATAGTACACAGGACTGTTTGACATTAATTGGATCCACCCAATCCTCACATGGAGGCCAATTTGGCACAAAGAAAAATTGTGCACCTTTCACATGCAAGACTGGAATTCTATATCAAGTTGATACAAACAACATTCACTAATTAGCAGTTTCTGCACTGTCACCTCCAAGATAAAAGTTGCCAAGTGCCCACCCTCTTGTCTCAAATTACTATTTGGCAGGCACTGTTACAGGCAACATAAAAACAAAACCCCCCTCCAAATTGCTCCAAGGTGACTTGTACCTAGAGCTCAGCAAAACTGCCAGTTTAGACTACAGGGAATCTCCATCTATGATGCCCTCATCACTTTTACCTTGCAGAATTCACTTTAAATTAAAACAGAAAGTGAAAGAGACACGTGCATATGAACTAAAGCTTAACTAGCCAGTTTTATTTTTAGTAGCGCAAAGTAATGGCTCTGTAAAGGACAGAACTGCTGTAAAACAGTTTCAGATTATTACACTTTACATAAAAAACAAACCAGAAAGAACAAAGCTAATTAGTTTGCAGACAGAGGCATGTTAGTTGCTCAATAAACTTTCCCTGAAATAACATTCACGCAGACCTTTTGACATACCATATCAAAGAAAATGCAAGAACTATAATAATTAGCAAGAGATTATAAATATAGTGATATCATGTGTACTATTAGTCCATCATTTCATATCCCTTCTCTCAATTATATTCAAAATTTTTTCCTTCAATGGACAAATTATGATGAGTCCTGAAAAATTCCCTGGAAAAAAGCATATACAAAATATTGCACAGAAAAGACAAAAATGGGAGTCATATAAAGGTCGTGTTTGTTCTCCACTTTAACTGTAACCTACTTGTAGGAGCAGGGAGATGCTACCTTTTTATAATGACTGTGTAGTAGCTACACAATGGTACCCTAGTCTGTGATTGGCATTTTTATATGTGATAGCCATCCTTATTAAGTCACACAGAGATGCTACTACCGACTCAGAAACTACGGAAACAAGCAGAAAGCTACGCTTCCTCGCGCAGTCACTGCTTGTGTACACCAGCATCAGCTACATTCCTTCTCTAATAAGACAAAGCAAAAAGGCACCTAAGGAATGTACTCATCTGGCAGAGACTGTGGGCAGAAGTAAAGGCATAGAAAGTTCAAACACATGCAGATACTTCAAAGGAAAATTCTATTTCAGGAATCAATATCTTATGCAGACATCTTTATCAGACCTTTTTTTTTATAAATGAACTATTCTGACAAAGCTGTGGAGATTCTGTATGTCTTCCCAACATGTCATCAAAAGATAACTTGTGTTCCATCATATATGGCAATTTCACTACCCTTTGGAAGAGGAGAAAAAACAAAACCAAAGAAACAGTCATGGTGAAAATGAGATTTTATGGGTGTACTAAAATGTTGGTTTCTCCCTACCCAGAGATATTTCTAAGGAATCAGAAACGAGTTGAAGTTGAATCATCAAGGAAAATGCGGTTATGCAAAACAGAAGAAAAGGGTCCACCACCACAGGGGATATTCTGCTGTTCACTGAAGAGTCTCTTCCTGGACATGCTCATGCTTATGGAATACACCAACATACTGCATAAAAGTTTTTTGCAAGAACTGGAAGTAACTGTTTGTCATTTCTCTATTTCACTCTATTAATATGATTTGCTTTCCATTCCTCAAGATTCAAACTGTAGTAAAACTCACACTATTGCCAAAAATCACTTTAACAAGATTGTTAATAGTTTGATGATTTTTAAAAAAATCAGTAGCTTCACAATGACAATAAACCTTTAAAACTGCCTATTTTTAAAAACAGTTTAAAATATGTAGAATTCCAAAAGTATTACTTGTACTAATAATATATCTCAACCAAAAGCAAAGAATAATACAGGATTGTCTTGGCAGTTCCTTTTCATAAGAAACTACCAGGTAGGGCTAGACTGAAATTATTTTACCCAAAACAGTTTCTTAAAATATCTCGGCAAAAATCATAGAGAAAATCTTTCGTCTTTTTCAACTGACTTTTACTTCAAGGGCAATTCTGAAGGCTCATAAGCTTTAGATAGTTCACTTCTAGATATGCTTTATCCTAATGAAGGTAAAATTAGCTATATTCAAGGTTTCAACTGATAAAAATGTCCTTTGTTAACCTTACTCAAAGTTAGCCCCATGCAGCTTTAACAAGGTAAGCAAATGAGGACCCGGGCTCTTTCATGGCTACCAGGGAAGGAGAATACTTTCCAGGGGGATTTCTACAGTCTTATCCTGACAACTGGACAATGTAGATGCTATTAGCTGTGACCCACAGAGGTAGCATCTACGATAACAGTGCTCACTTTGCACTATCTGGGTATGCCAGCTGTTTTCTAAAGCTGGAGACTGATAAATGTCTAGACATAGTTATCTACCTACTTCCTCGCAGTTCTCTAGATCTGTTTTTAAATGTGTACATTTGCATATGTACATATCGTGTAGCTACATACATAACAATAGTTCTGTACTACTGATTTCGTTATTCAGACATGGAAAACAATTGACCAAATAATTTATATTTTTATGTGGTGTATGAATAAGTGGCCAGAGGAATGGGTGGATAAGTGGGTGGGTGGATTCATGAATAGACGGGTAGATACCACACAATGTACATTTCTGTGTGTAAGTAAAATAGTATTGAATTGCCTTCTTAAGGAAAAAATAGAAGAAATGGACAGAATGGCATCTGTCTTCAACCAATAACAAAGAACTTAAATGAAGTCATCTCTACAAACATAGTGAAAATGATAATAATAAAAAAGACATGTTTAACCTAAAAATCTCCATGATCTCAGGTGACTAGATGCTTAAGAGACTTCGATTAATCCAGCCTCCTAGCTGTACTTCTTTGCTCCACTGCATTTTTATTCCCTACTGTTGCATGGGGGAACTTAGGTTTGATTTTCAGCACTTGACCCAACAAACTTTTCCCAGAGAGAAAGCCATTCCATCAATATGGAAGAAATACAATAAAGCCAAGAAAGAAGATGGATGATCTGTCAAGCAATGAGAGTCTGTTCTCCGCTGGGAAAGCGTACCACTTCCACAGTACTCCCCATCCCTTCCTGATCAGGGAGCTGGTGTCTGGGTCACTTGAATCCAGTGTTATTTAATATAAAGAATAATAATGGGTATTAATCTCATGTGATTAATTCATATGCAATCTCACATCATATTTATTAGGAGTGCAAATCATGAATTTCTAGCCTAATAAGAAAGATTAATTGAATCAAGTGTTTAATTTCCTCTCTTCAAATCATATCTTGATGATTCATGAATTCCATAGCAAAGTCATTTACATTATCATATCATCAGGAAATATAGTTAGTTGTTAGAAAGATAAGATTGGGAGGTTAAATCCTTAAATTTCAAAAGACCGTATTTTGTTCAAACGCAGGGAACATGTAATGGGCACAGTGAGCTGACCAAGACAAAACATTTGATCCTATCAGAAAAGCAATATCACTTGTATTTTCTGTAACGTGAAAGTATGGCTTTTTCAAACCACTCTGACACTGCATTGAAGTCTCCTTGTTCTTGTACTGTGCACACCAGGAAGTTTAAAATGTTAAATAATCTCTGAAACTGCCCTAGAAACTCAAGTTAGCTTATTAAAGTTGGGTTTTTTTTCCCCCATGTTTGAAAAACTTCTTTGTTTCACTAAGGGCAAATCTCTTGTGTTTTGTAACGTTGTTATTGAACAAGTTTAATGATTTGCTGAGGACCTCATCTAGTGGCATTACCAAGAAACATGAGATTAGAAACGTATGGTGATGTAGGCTCTCCTAGAATAAATGAAAATATTTTATTCAGCTACCAAGAAGGGTCTCCTGAGATCAAATTAGAAGCTAGCTGTGAAGGGAGATGTTTAAGCATGCTCTGGAATTATTTATCAGCATTTTCTGCTTATGTGAGAATAAGCAGACATTAAGTTTAAATTAAACAAAGGAGAAAGAAAACAGGTTTTTTTAAGTAATTTGACTGCTAATGATATTTCTGAATTATTCTCAGTTTAATAGTTTAAGTAATTTGCAACGATAATAATTGTTCCTGCTAAAGCTCCAATAGTGTCAATTCTATCCTTGCTGAAATGAACTTTCCTCAGGACCTTTAATGGACAAGTAATTGCAAATTTATGGTGGGCTTTGTTAATTTTAAATTTGTTTTCTTCTTGACATTTCTTTTAATTTAATTTAATTTTATTACATTCATCAACAACTAGAGAAACTGACTTAAAAGTCCATTAAAAAAGAATAAATGTTTGGAGTTTTTATATTGCACTTGTTTATCTTTATTTATAATGAGTCTGTGCTTCCAGATAGAATGGAGGCAGTTTAATTATTACTTTTTAACAGTAATGTGTGCTTTCCTCACACTTTTTCAAGATAAATATGTTTTAAATTCTTCTCACCCAGCTAGAAACTGTTATTGTGATTTTATTACTCAGGTGCTATAATCTGCCCTGCAAAATATTTGGAAAACTATGAATGTGATTAAATGGAATACTCAGGGGGCTAAACTTAAGCAGTGTTAAGCCTGTAAGACAAACCAGTAGAGAGGACAGTTGGTCCCTAAAGGAAAATAATACTGTAATATATATCACAGATACTCATCATGAGTGAAATACAACTCTATGAAAAATCTTGTTCCAGCTAATTGCAATGAAAATTTCACCCCACACTTGCCCACAGAGGACACAGCTATCTCAGAGTTGTAGTTTGCTGGTATTATCAGGCAAGACACCAACAAAATTGTATTTATTTGAGCTTCCCAGGGAGTTTCCATTGTCAGGATTTGCTGATTTATCCAGTCAGGGTGTTCCCTAGGATTTTGTCAACTCCCGTATGGCTGTAACAGCCTGGAGATGTCTGGCGGGCCACAGCAAACCCTGTAGAGGGTCCCCTGGAGGCAGGCACAATGCCTTCTACTGCAGGAATGTGAGACGATTTGGGCACCCATCTCCTTGGCCTCTCCAGCCATGGGTTAACAAGTGTCCATGTTCTGTGCCTTTTGTTACAGAGAAACTACCACTGGGTGAAACAGCCTTCCCAATCACATAGAAGTACATAATTTTGCTCAGTAAAGGAAAGGAGACTTCTCTGATACATGTAAATATTACATGGCATGGCAAGTGATTTGTTATACAGCTTCTCAGTTTACTGTTATCTTGCTGTAGTGTCTTTTTGGTTCTGGCCATGGATTAGGATGGGTTGTGTGCTCCAACAGAATGACAAGACTGTCCTTGCTCCCAAAAACTTGCAGCCTGACACTGGTCAAGATATCAGAAAGACATTGATTTGCTCCATAAAGCAGTGCGCTATTAGAAGCTGTATCGTGTCTTCACCATCTTTTCTTAATGCCTGATTTCAGCCCCTATCAAATGTCCACTGATAACTTAAAACTATCTGAAAATAAAGGTACGTACTGGGAAAACTGACAGTCCCTCACATGTTAATATAGCAGAATGAACAGACTCCCACTTGTTCTTGAGCTCTCCATTTTATGAGGGAGAAAAGGAGAAACATTTCTTGGCTCAGCATCTCCTCCTCTGCGTTTCTGCCAAACAAAATGCTTGACAAGTGCAATTTTACAGCACATGTTTGATGTGAACATAATGTCACCATGTTTGGCATTAACAAAAAAAAAGGTACTGGGGAAAAAAAAAGGTAGCAAAAATGTTTTGGTTTCTTGCATGTCCTTGCAGTCTTCTTCCTGCTCTCATTTCCTTTTCAGATTTCAGTGAAACAAATGTTGAACACCTCAGAAAAGTAAGGATGCTTTGTGGCTTCTGCTGAAAGCGCAGCAAGCTGGTATCGTTTGCAGGCTGCGGCACAGGCGTCCGCAGTACAAGGTCCACTGCAGCAACTGCCTGGTGCCACCACTCTTGCAGCCCCAGCAGGGAGGCCAGAAGCAGCCCTGTGAATTTCCCTCTAACCTCTACAGGTTGTCCTTGGAGGCATTAGACTAGGTCCACCTTTAACTGGAACATACTGGCAGGGCAAGGGAAACTTTTATGCTGCTTCCCACGTTGTTCTTCTTTCTGCACAGAACTGACCTACTTTTGCCCTGCAGAACTGTCATTCTGGCACTTTTCATGAGCACCAGAGATATGCCTCTGCATCACACAAGTGCGTATTTTCAAGAAAGAAAGGGAAAATCATCTATATGACCTAAAACTTAGAGGTGAAGTCATAACTTTTAAAACTACAAGCCCTGCATATGTGTAGGCTGCTCTGAACTGTGGTTATGACTCATAAGACCTAGCTCAACCTTTTTATTTCCTATATTTCACTGTGATTATGAAAGAAAATATGCATTATAAAATAATGTGGTATGAAGTTCTCTCTTCGCTGAATCCATGACCCTTATATCCAGCCTCCTTGCGAGCTTAAGTAGTTCAAATGAATACGAAGGACAGAGAGAACTTGGCTCAAAACCTGACGTTCCTGACCCAAGTGAGTATACATTTATTTTCTTTCCTACTCCTGGGGGGGGGTGTGGGGGGGAGATGAGAAAACACCCCAACAGCCAAAGACAGAAAGAAAGAAAACCTGAAAGATTAAGCCTGCTATACAAGATTTGCCTCTGTGCTATTCACTAAATCCTCCCTTCTCAAGGGAAGGAATGATCCGATCCTATGTACATTCCTACAAAGCCTTTCTAAGAAACACACCATTTTCATTACCTGTGCAGATATTGGTGAATGTATTTAATGAACCCTCTTCTTCAGATGAAATAGTGAATAAATAAAAAGCTTAGCTCTTGTGGAAAATAAAATTAGCTGGAATAATTTTGGCATTTTGTCTTGTCCAGCATCAGCAACCCTCATTCTCATCTCATAATGCCAGCTGCTAAAAATTTGGTTCTCTCATCCTGTGTTCTCTCATCTTGACTGATATAACTTAATAAAACCTTCTCCACCAGCCTTCTCTGTTCTCCCATCTCCCCATTCCTGGAGGTGTCTGTATAAAACACCACTGATAGAATAATCTCCAGCTACTCTGCTTCAATCATATCAAATCACTCCTTGAATCTTTTTATCAATTTCCTTTTTATTTTTTTTAACAACATCAAATTCAAGATCATTTCCTGTTTGAAGTCCCACAAAACTTCATTATAAGTCACACAATAAAGCTGTCTCTTCAGTTTCATTTCTGGATTTTTTTTATTCTTCCTTTATTCCTGTTTGTTGCTGCATTCTTTATTACATTCTCTAACGTCCCTTCTTGAGGCTACAATGAACCAATTCATGTTCTCCCCACACCCACCTTTTATCACCTTCTAATCCCCCCATAAAACTTATTTTCTCACAGAAATTCCTATCTTGTTTTCCCTGAAAAATAATCTTGGCATACCTTTCATTATCAGCACCTGTCTTTGTGAGGCTTGTCTCTAGGGCATATGAGGGTTTCTCTATGCTCTACATATATGCCATCATATGGAAGTGATTGATGATAAAAATTGTAGTTTTTACATACCTTACTTAACTGCTTTTTTGATTATGCTCTTAGTTTGGTAACAATATAAATAAGATATGTCCTTCTCTATGGGTTCATTACTATAATACTCATTAAGAGTTTAACTCATTTATTAGAAGCAGAGAGCTGTTTACAAGTTCTGTCACTGTACAAAACAAATAGTATTGAATTATGCTCAAAAAGCTCCAGCTCACAGATAGATATGAGATACTTCCAGTAACATGGGTAACATATAACCCACGATTTCTAGTGGGGCGATATTCCTAGAAGAGACCACCAATGGGGGTAGGGGTGGTTTCCAAAATGTACTGGGCACTTACAAGTTTTCGTGTACCACTAGCACAAATGGTGTTTAATACCTGCTGACATCAATGTTCCTTACATCACATGTGAAAATATGGCTTAGGATAGGATATTAAGTTTTATCATCATATGCTCAATTTAAGTGAAAGGAGCCTGTGCTAGAAGTCCTCTGTTCAGTTTGTAAATAGGCTGGCATTTTAATAGCATGTTGAATGTTGTATTATTTCTCACCCATACTTGTTATTGTTTCCTTCTAGAAATCACAGTTGCCTATTTAAAGAAACAGTCTTTACCTTCAAAACCACATGAAGGAATCTTAAAAAAAATGGGAGGAAATTTTGGGAGCATATATACTGTATTGCAGATTTGAAGCACAGTTATGTTTACTGGTTGATTAGTCCCTTCTTCTACAGGATTTTTTATTTCATTACCTCTCCCCATTTTGCTTTCCTTGCCCTCTTACAGAAGACTACAAGATTTTCCCACTAGGCTGCTTGGTGATCAAACATGAGATTTCTATAATCAGAACAAAGGTGGAAGGAAATGTTCCTTTTTAATAAGGTACATCCAGCCAAGATGCAGCCTGAAAAACTGGTGACTTAAGTGTTAATTCCCCAGCGGAAGGGCTGCTTCTTTATCCTCTGCCTATGGGGGACAGGGCAAAGCTTCCTAATTGGACGAGCTAGAAACCAGGGATGTGGAAGAGGAACAGGTGAAAATGTGACTGATCATTATCTCCAGCCAGTAACTGGCAACCAAACGCTCCTGAAATGTATCAGAAGAGCTACTGAGAAACACAGGGCTTCCTGCTCAGGGGCAGTAGAGTAGGTTGTCTTCAGCCGGAAGAAAGTGATATACAACTACATTTAACTCTGTTTTCACTCTGCAAAATTTATGAACTTTTGCTTCTCAAGCAGGACGAGACCCGATAAACCAAGTGATCATTTTGCTTTTAGCCTTGCATAGATATTTTTTTTAAAAGCTGAGTTAACTAGACTCAGTCTGCAGCTGAGATAGTTGGATCTCAGCTATTGCACATTATGTTTCCTTATCTGATTCTGTAGAATAACGTAAAAGGAAGGTCTTGGACTATGTGTTATGCAAACATACATCCCTGGTATTGTCATTTAGGACACTGGAGATATAATCTTCTCATTTTCCTACCTGGTCACTTGTTTTTCCTCTCTCTCCTCCCCAACTTCTAAGTAAAAAATGAAATCTTTTGAAAAGAATTAACATTTGTATCATTTTACTGTTTCAAACTAGAAACGCAAATGGTCTATACAGTTGCTGCACAACACATGCCAACAGAAAAATCCTAGTGAAAGATGAGAGCAATTAAGAAGAATTATCAATGTTAAAATCCTTTGCCAGAGTGAAAGAATAGATTTCCGTCTGATAACCTGAGAAGAACAATATCCAATTTTTGAGCATTATCCACTCTTTTGAGAGCTCTGAAACTGTAGGTTTTTTCTCCGAGTTAATTTTAAAGCAATGCCTGACATTTTCATAAAACCCCAGTCATGAATTTTCATTTGGGCTTTTATAAAAAAAACCAAACAATTTCATCCTCATATGCTGTCGCTGTGGTGAGTGAAAGTGGGCAGGTTTCCCAAGAACGCACCTGAAATCTGTGGGTTTGCTCCATGTTGACAGTAGGATGATACGAGAAGTGTAATAAAAAGGGAAAGACCTAGCGAGATGACTGAACGCAGATGCCTGTGACCCTTTTTACTGAACCAGGCCCCAACTTTAATAGAGATGTTGTCACCATTGTTTGAAAGGCCGATCTAACACTCCAGTTCGAGTAAGAACTGGACAGGCTAAGTAGCTAATTGTTATTCTTGGCTGGCACTCCAGTACACTGACTCCGCAATGAAAAACAACATTGCAGGACTGTAAAACATCTCAAAAAGAAAACTACACTCAATTAACAGTTCTGACTCATACCAACAAAAGCAAGAAAACGTAGAGCCAAAGAACTCTCCGTAGTCTGATTTTTCCATGTTGTGTCTGGGTATTGCAAGGTTTTCTAATACAACAAAATGTTCACTGAAGAGCCATGATGTATCTTTGCCTCTGGGGGGTGAGCTAAGGGAAACTCATATATTGAGTTTCCAGTTTTAACAGTGCCAGAATTTAAGTACAGATGAACCTGTCACTATACTGCGAAGGAGCAGTACAGGTTTAAGCCAAATATACTTGGCTTTCTTTGGCTGGGTTTCAACAATACTGCAGGCAAAATTGCTACATGGGGTTTCCCAGCTCCAAGTCCACACAGAGATTTGACTCAAAAAAAGCAGATCCACCCAACTAAGGCCAATCACTTTTGGATATGAGCCCATGCCTATGTCTTTCAGTCTTCTGGTAATTTTTGATACAGACAACCTGAGGTGGACCTACCTGTCTTCCTTTTATGATGTCTCAGGGATGTTAATCTTTCGTTAGCTTTTGAAAAAGGTCCAACAAAATAGTTCTGCTATCTCGCAGGTTATTAGCTACCACTAATTACTCATACACACTTTTGGCAGCATTAAATGCACACTGTCACTATCCTCCAACATCACTGACAAATTTTAATATAACATCAAGAAATATTCTTGAACAGCTCAAAGAAAACCAAGGCTTTGTCTGCACATGTAAGACTTTTTCACTCAGAAACATGGAAGCATATTAAGCATTGGGAAAAGGGAAGCAGAGAAACTCCTTACAGTTTTAGCAGGGATTTATTTTGAACTTTCTGTTCTGTTTTCATCTGCCTGACTGGAGCATGGAATGCTCAGGAGCCAGCAGTGCTTTCAAGAATCAGAAAGAGCAATTAAATTAATGGTTTTGTCAGAGCAATAATAATTGTATTATTACTATATAGCATAACAGTATCTAAAAGCCTCAGCCAAGAATATGGCCTCATTTTGTTAAGCCTCGGAGAAAAATATAATTATGTTCCCCACTCCCCACCCCGAAATGTAAATGGATAGAGCAAACAATATTTCAGAAATGAAGCTCTTATTGCTATTTTATAAATAAAGGAATGAACCATAGACAGACAAGACGGGTTACCCAAAGTCACAGGAAACCTGTGGCAAAGTGACTGAATACGCTTCCCCCAAGCCATATGCCCTAACTACAAAGCTATCCTTCTCTTCCAGGCAGCAAGAATTTCAAGTCATGCCACTCCTGATAAAATATGCTTCTTTCTGAATAGGAGTGATTTTCAATTTACTGATAGATTAGTAAACAAATGATTCCTGTGGACAATTTTTAGGATATTTTTAGAAATAACTAATGTTGAAATAACCAATTTTTCACTGCAGACATAATCTATACAGTATTTAAATATGCATTTATAATCCATAACTATACAATTAATGAAAGTAAAATATATTTCAATAATATTTAGTGCATCTGTAATTTACAGAGCTGTAAATTCAGATTTATAACCAGTATGTCATGTGCTGGTGAAATGTCTGCATAAAAATGCGTGAACATTTGTGCTGTAACAACTCTGTCAAAAGAACATCATGGTTATCATTTGGCAACACGTATATGTTGTCTGATGAACTTTGCTATAATTAATTATTACTGCTAATGAACATTTGATTAAATTAATTTCCTAAAATATACAAATGATTAAGTGAGAATATGAGAAGTTTTACTGCACATATTGATAACAGTAAATTCTATGTGTCATTTTCCTGTGTTTAATATAATGAAAGAGTAAAATTATATCCCTCTAAAAAAGAATTTCAGAAGGACCTTTTGGAAAGCTCTGTTCTAATATACATACACCCAGGAGTCATTTGAATGAGCTCAAGATAACCACAGTGCTGACCCCTGTGATACATTCCTGTCACTATAAAATGCTGCAGAAGAACATTAGCAGAACAAATACCAGAGTGGTGAATAGTAACAGGAGTTGTTGCCTTCAGTTCAAACTCAGGGCTTAATGTAAGAGAGCTTCATCCCTCTCAAAACACTGGTTGAAAGACGGGATACTTGTCACATGTCCTATTTTTTAGCTTGTTTAATTTGACCCTCCCTGTTGTACATTGCACTACAGGTTTTGTATCAACAATGAATGGAAGAAGAATGTATTTTCACTGAAATCGGAACACATAGAAATAAACAACTTGAAACGACTCTGTTATTTATCTCTTACATTACAATCATTAAAATATTGAACTGGCACTGGGAATCAATTTGCTTTTGTTTCAAAATATTGATCCTAAGTTTGTACTAAGTAGATTTTTTGGGTTATAGTTCCACAGAGAAAATTAATTTGCTTATATTATATTTTACAACACATAATGCACAAATGCTTCCTTGCTCTCTGAGACTACTAGAGGAAAGAGAAATCTCCTTCATGCTAGTCCATTGCAGCACAGTTTCTGCCAACGATGATGGTGATTATTGGAATGTGGTGGCAAAACACAAACCCGAGAAGCCATCATCTATCTCTTCAACACATGAGTTTATGTCAGCAAGGATCCCTCAAAGTTATCCCAGCTGGAGCAGTCGTAGGGCACATTCAGAAGCTCTCCCTAACTTTTTCTTAGTCACCTGATACCGAACGCCTTTGTTAATAGGTCAAATGTGTCAAAAGTTTTTGTATGGAAGGCAGAAAAGTATAGGCAGAAAGAGAGTGTGATCACATAAACCACTGTTCTTCGGGAAATCAAGATAAAGTGACTTTTTTTCTGGGGTGTCTGGACTGCACGTCAGATTTAATATATGAATATTGCTCCCTGTTTAGGACTCCCTGAAGCTTAGCTTGCATGGCTGCTCAAGATAATAAGTGGGCATAATCCTACATTTGGCTTTCAGCAATGCCAATAGCATCCTTTTATCTTGTTTGATGCTAACAGTAATGTGAAATAAACTAAATTTCAGAAGTAAATCAATACTCATTTTGACAATAAATGAAAATTGTTAATAACTGCATTTAAAAAAAATTACGTACAAATGCAAGCCTCAAAAGAATGCAAAGAAGCAGTGATAGTAACATGACATAGGACACCACTTTCAATAGTCAGTCATGTGCTAGACTTAATTTTGATTTTTGTACTTCTGTAAGAATGCTGAACTTTCTGCACAAAAACATTCCAATTTAAGTAAAATATAAAGTTTGTAAGTATAGGGGTTTTTTTAATAATAAACCTATAATTTGTTCTTCTAAACTCCACCAAAAAAAAAAAATCAGTGAGTGTTTAATCATCAGCAATTTTGCCACTTCACTAGGAATGTGACCCTCTCCTTAATTTATCACATAGCCACCAATACTGTGTACTTCTATAAGGGCTCCTTGCTGAAGTGTCCAAATCTTTTACAAGTATCAGCAATTTAGCTTACCCTACTTTCATGCATCTAGTGCTTTACAATCTTTGTGTTAGAGGTTACAGAAAAGAGACACTAATTGTTAAACTGTTAGCTTTAAGTTGCGCAAGAAGATTGATGACAGATAGAAGCAGAACTCAGATTTTGTGACTTCTTGTGACATACTTTAGCTGCCAGTCTGTTCTAAAATTTTGATTCTGGAAGTATGAAAAAAAAGCCTTTGAATCTGAACTTAATCAACACGTAGGTATGGATGCTTCTCATGGATCCACCTTTAGTTTCTAGCTGACCCTCTATGGACGTGTGCTGGCTTTCTCTTAGCTTTAAGATCAACTTCTGCCTGTTAGTGTCTAAATACAAAGCTCTTACTCATACAGATAAAGCATTCCCTTTCCACACACAAGCATCCTAATGATTTTGTGATAGCATCTGAGTAAGGCCCGTAGTATTTCACTGTCAGTATGGAGAATCCTTCTACTCAGAAAAATGGTGTGCATTTGTGTCTGTGTGTGTGTGTACCACAAATATTACAGCCTTCCCATCTGTCACATCTTTAACAATTTATATAAACTCCATTATTGTGGGGAAAAGAACCCAGAAATTACTGAAGTACTTTAATTTTCCATACAACATTTCCCCACTCATTTAGCTAAAGGATGCAACAGCTATTGACATACTAACCGTCGATCAAGAGGGTTCTTGTAGTTATATCTCTAATTCTGTCCTCTTAAACCTAGCAGGAGGTTTGGATTAATCATACTGGCATCAATGATATAAACAGACAATTCATCTTGAATCATTCAATAATCTTCAGTAAATGATTAATACACTTTTAATCACAGAATACCTGGTATCCTTCCAGTCAATACTTCTCATGAGCTTAAAAAGATACATTACTGCAAGCTACAGATCGGATTCTATTTTGTTAGATCCAGCTGAAAATGTCTTGGGTTTATTTGGGAAAGGAAATATAATGACTGAATTTTTTAAATCCAGGGAGAAATGATTGTGTAATATTTTGCTGATTTTCTTCCAGCTAGATCTAATTGAATATAGAAAATACATTGGTATTTTTATTAGTGGAATATTTATTAGGTCTATCGTATCCAAACTAAGTGAACTCTCTGTGAATTAGGGGTGAGTGTGGTATTGTTCTTTCTTTAGGGCATAGCAACATTCTTTCAGGGAAGTTTGGCAGCCATCCATCATCAATGCTCTCCTTGGAGGTTATTATGCATCATGGAGAAAGGGCCTGCCCTCTCCCTACCAACAATATTTGCCTTGAAGGAGAAAATGCCCCCTCCCTACAGCTCTAACTTTCTTTCTCTGACAAATCCATAGTCCAGCAGGAAGTGGCAAGGTGCCTATCGCTGCCCTTTTTGAATATCAGACCCCTGGGCATTTCAGCTTGCCACTATACCATGAGAAATGTAGGATGAGGCAGGAGACAATGTAACTGAAATGTCAAAGGTTTGAGTTCAATTTGGTTTGAAGGATGGCCAAAGGCTCAGATCACTTCTTATTTTGACCCAACTATTCCTAATACACATTGTCACTTTGTTATTAATACAGCATGTTGCATTTGGCTGGTCCAAAGAGAAACAGTACCTACCCTAGGTGCAGAAAAACACCCTTTGTACCAGAAAGTAAGGTTGAGGTTTTTTTAACTAATTCTATATTCTTTTCTATCTCTATTTGGTCCTGGTTAGACCACAACTATATTGTCTGTCAGTCTTCACTTTTTTAGTGACAGCTTGCTTTCTTAAAAACCTTAAACAGAGAAACATACATACTCTGCTTTCTCCTGAAGACTTTACTTTTGTTTTTCATGGTTCTTCTCTTCTTTAATCTCAAGTAAGTGTCACTTTACTTCCCTGGCACAGTAGGTTCCATGAGTCGAGCTTCTCAGTGCTACCACAATACTGAAATAAATGTGCATATTTTGCTCTCTACTCAGGGAAATACAGCGTGCTTGTCATAGCATTCAGGGGTTTTTTGTTTGTTTGAACAGGTGATGTGAAACAAAATACCTTTTAAATAAGACATAGGCTGTTAGATAAAATTTATTAAGTTATATTACTGATTAGTGAAACTGTTCATTTGATCCAAAAATCTATTTGTCTTTCCAGAATTAAAAACAAAGACAGCTAATAAATTCCCTTTCTATTCATCATGCTCATTACTATGCACTTTTATCACTAATATCTAACTGGCATCCTGTAATTGGGATGGTTTCATTCGCAGACTTAGTCAGAGGAAATATTTCCATTTGGAACAGCTAATAAATTGCCAAGAAATATATCCAGGTCCCTTAATCATATCTAATATTTTCTCTGAAATCTGCCCCTTCTTGAAAACATATTTCAAAGTATCATCAGTGTGCAATGACACTCTATTTGAAGCTGGAATATGCCCAATTTTTGCCCCATTGGTTGGCAGCAGGATTTTACTGACTGGACAATAAAGGTGAGAGGAAAAAATACATTTATTTCTCTGCCATATCATCAAATAATGCAGAAATGCTCGTATTACAGCATATTAGACACTATTCTGATATTCGATTAAGCTGGATAATGGAACTAAGATTTTTTATTGTAGTGCCCATAGTTATTCTCACAAGAGAAGTAGCCTATCCTCTTCAAATTATCTCCTCCATCTCAAATATTATAGTAATATGGTTGATTCCACCTCCTTGAAACTTAATCCTTAATCAGGTATTTTATTTGGTATCTAACACACCATCAATAAAATCTACATTAAATGTCATAGGTATTGAGACTTTCAGCTTGAGGTTAACATTTCTCAATATATTTAATTTGGCAGTGTCACTAATAAGTTATCCTGCTGCCTGGACACAAGCGGAGGAAAGAGGGCACATGTAGCACGCAGGGCCCTCAGCTTCTCCTGCTGCCTGAAGGGCTCAGGTAAAACTCAGCCTGGCATCAGGGAAACCCCAGCTCTTCTTCAGCTGATGACAGATTGCCGGGAAGAGGACAAATGTGACTGCCTGGGCATATTGCCGTTGGGGGTGCAAACTTGAGCCAATTTTTAGTGACATTAACAGTCAAATCCAGAATTACAGTTTCTTTTAGAGAGGCTGCTGTGTATTAAAAAGAAGTCAGACAAAGTCAAGAAAATTTCCTGAGCATCATGAGTTGGTGCAGACGAGGTAAGGCTGCCGCATTACAAAGGCTAACTGCAGATAATAGTTATTCCTGTGGACCTAGCTTTTATTTTCTCTGTCTCTCAATCATATACAAAGGATTAAGAGGAACCTTTCTCATGCCTGCCTCCTTATATGATTAGCTTGCGGAAAACTATTTCATTTGCTTTAAATAAAAAATGTAAAATTAGGTTTCTAAGAGTTTGTGTTCAACATGTCTTTTCCTCACGTATTGTAGCATACTCTCCCTCTCTGCATTTGTCCCTTCTTGCGAAACCAGTACTGCTTTATATTCTCAGAGATCCACATAGAGATTTCAGAGACTTTTCCAAATCTTGCTTGATTTATCACTGTCTCATATAGCCCAGCACTGCTGAATACTAATATTCATGACAAACTCTAGAGCAGATACATGTTCTACTTTGCTAAACTCTTTTGCAGTTTTAGTTCTTAATATTTTTATTAGCTTGAAGAATTCCACTCTAAACTGCCAAACTCTTCCTCTAAGCACTTTGAACACCCTCATTACTTTTTCTCTCTTTCAAATGAACTGACGTTGTCTAAAAATTTTGTTGTTGTTGTTTCTGCAAAATTTATTTCAATCAGTCCTTCAGAGTAGATTATTCACTCTCCATATTCTTGTGTTGTGTTGCTGTTGCTTTTTAACATCTTGAATACTAGTATAGAGTACAGGATAAATAGGTTTTATGATTATGGGCTGTCATTTATCACGCCATGATAATGGTAAGCAATCCCTCAAAAATCATTGCCTAGTTCTGTTTTTTGCATTATGTGTGTACTTTTAGTAGTCATAGGCTTATGCCTGGTATAACCAGAAGTATATCTTTAGTCATGGTCTCCAAGAAAATTAAATTAGACAGGGACATGTATTCCAGCCTTGTTTAAATATGTAAATTTTACTTCACGGTTTTTCTAAGTGTTTCCAAAAATCTTCTAAATGCTCGCAGCATCCCATTTACTCCTTTCTTAGCTTCACATTTCACATGTTCCTTGCTAAGAGTTTTGAATTAACTTTCAGCAATATAATACATAAAATAAACTTACATTTTATTGTATCCTTCCTTTTGATAACCCATTTCTTCTGAGCTCTCATTTATTTGCTTACACTTTCATTAGCTTAAGTGCCATTGGATCCCCAATTCATTGAAACAGATGTAAATCCACACTTGAGATTGTGCCACCAATGTGTTGTCCTTGTCCAAGCATCGGGTTTTTTGTGTGCTGCATTTTAAAGATGTTTTGCCACGCTTTCAGGTTTTCATGTGTGAATGCACTAGAATGCAGAGGTTGGCTCTGCCTGGGTAACTGGGTATTCTTAATTTTATATACAGTGCACTCCATTTATAACCCCTTCATCTCATCACCTACACTTTTTTTTTTGATCAAGTAAAGGCCATTTCTGATAAGTAGTCTTGAATTCAAACCAAACCAGAGCAATAAAACATTAGTGGTCTGCACGAGTGCTGGACCTGGTCACCTACATTATAATCAAACTACTGACATTTCTACTTATATTCCTGTTGCTTCCCTTCTTATCTAGCAATATATGTGGAGAAAGAGTGATTCACACCTGAAGTGTCTAGCTGAGAGAGCAAACTGGAACAAGCAGACACTTTGCTGTTCCCCCATGAAGGTGGAATACATGGAGAGTATTTGGATTACATGTTGCAGCTTGATGTAGCCAGAGCTGTGGCAAAGTAGGAGTAGATGGAGGATGCCAAAAGGGTGCAAAACTACCTGAAGCCTCTCAGCCCCCACAGACACTGCTGCCGCTACCCAGTATGTTTTCTGGTCCTGAAGAACCAGAAATAGCCTGCAAAGAAAGAAGCCCAGGCTTCAGAGGTATGGGGGAAGGAAAGCTCTGAGAAACAACCTGAACTCCAAACTTTGCTGTGCCACCTGTAGCTGCAGTCTTCCTGTCTGATTTTTTTGCCTCATAACGGTTATGAGGTGGTACAAAAATCTTTCTAGAACTCAGTAAAAAGTTCATTCTTCTTAGATTTTATGTGCAATGGGCTGTTTTCAGAACTGTTTATTTGTCTTATCTAAGGCAAAAATCTCAATATTTCATTCTTGGAGTAAAAATTTTTAGAGGTTTTTTTCACATCTCAGTCCCCATTTTCCACGTATTGGTGAGTTCGCATGTTTATGTTGGCTGCGGCAGTATTATTCAGTCTGAGGAAGGAAACCATAGAAACCAGTTGTATATGAAATGCCTGCAGCACTTAAAGAAGGCCTCTTCTATCAGCCACCCAGAGAGCCTATATCTGTATACATCCATCTTTGGGCATACACATGAAAGGGTAATTTTACAATAATATTTGGAGTAATTATACTCTACCAAACTCAAAGGTCATATAAGCAGGTGTAGTTCCATTGACTTTATTTGTATCCACTTAGCCACTTGTGGGCTTATTATACTTAATTTCAAGATTTAGTAATACTGGCACCAAAATGGAAGCCTGTTTTGTCTGTTCTGAAAATGAAGCATTGTTAAGTGTCTGCCTAAGTCTGCCAGTGCACAGCACACACCCCCTGACCCCCTGCTTGCCACCCCATGGCTGTTTGTCCTGCCGGGGACAGCAACAATTGGTGTAGCATGGACGAACTGAAGCATAGAGTCCGTGAAACCTGTCCTCTGGCCTTCCCTCTGTGGCTCCAGGAATTTAGAGGTACCTGAGAGACCCTATAATACAGGCTGTATTGGGAAGGAAATTTTCACTCCCAATTAAAATATTCGTTCTGTGGGTAAGTATCAGTCATTAGGAGAGTTCTCCTTTTACAAAGTGAGAGTGAAGGAGAAGCAACTGGCAGGTGTAAGCATCAAAGGTATCAGAGGTTACTTTCTCATTGAGAAGCCAAGCAGTTTCTTAGGGAATTATCTCTGTGGGTTAGGACTGTTGTCGGTAATTGCCTACACCCAACAAAAAGGACAGGCTTGCAGAAGGTACATAACTACTTTAAGGGGAAGAGTACACAGATGACTGGAAACCTGCGAAGCTCCCTTGGAGTCCAGTCTTCAAGGACTGCCTTTCCTAGATTACCACTGCTCACAAATGGGCTTTAACAGGAGCCATGTTATCACTTGCTTTCTCTTCATGCCCCATCTTCATGCCCCTAAGAGATATACATTAAAGTGACAATACTGAGGAGAAAGCTACATCCAAAAGGCCACTAAAATACAGCAGAGTTCAAAGGAAAAGAACAATTTGGGGAAGTGGTTGCTCTTTGTTGCATAACTACCTGAAGTGAACAGGCTGCTATGAAATATCTTCACCTCTGCTGATCACTAAAGACAATCTGTCAACAACCCTGTAAGTCTGTCTGTCTAACTACTTTTTTTAAGTAATGTTGACGACTTGCTAGAAACAATCTGAGCTAATTCTTTGTAAATACAAGCAAACGGCAAGTAATTACACAAACCGTGATTAAGAAATTGCTAGTAATCACTAGAATACAACAAGTAATGGATTAAAGTGTTTCCAACAATTTAAAAAGGTGCGATTTTCCCCTGTTTCTTTCCAGTGCTTTAATTTCATTAATATGCCATGCTACTAAGAGGGCTAGTCCCACTTCTTCAACTGGATTCCGTCCTGTCGCGTGTTCTGTGATCATGTACGTGAAATGCATGGTCCTGTGAGCCTACACATAGTGATTCACACATGTTATAATTGCCCAATTAGGAGTTAAGGTCATTTTCAGATGTTTGTTCAGATGCATCTCAGCAAATCCTCCTTGCTGTTGAGTGCACCTTACAGGTCTATTTAGGGTAGTTTTTCCTGATTCCACAAATAACTTCCTTTACATGACCCAGTTTAAAGCTAGCCATGTAGAAAAGCAAATTACAAATGAAAGATCATTTCACATCTAATGCCTCCATAAATGTGTGTACCTCTGATATAAAGAGCTGGGTTCTAATTTACTAGAAAGCAGAGGCTTGATCTTGGTGCTACGCTGGGCAGTGTGCCAACCCACAATTTACTGCTGGCCTATATTAATGATTTGTGAGGCAACAAAGTACACTAGTTCAAAATTTCATGAGAGCTATAAGGACCTTGCAGGGACAACAGATTTCTGTAATTCTTAATCATCATTCTTTCATGGTTACATCCAAAATCAATATTGTTTTTCTCATTATTAAAAGAAGAAAAAACTGAAATAACAAAATAATACCAAGTCTTAAGCTATAGTGCCATGTTTTTGTTGGCAGTATGTCATACTGAAAATTATTTTTAAAATTCTGGGCAATTTGTAAAGTGCATTATAACATGCAACATGATACTGCATATATATATATATATGTATCTACTATACATTATGTCTACACAGATATAATTTCACTCTGATGAGATAAACAGACCTTTCCACAAGAATTCTTTATATGCTGCACATAATGCAACTTCTACTGTACAAGTGGTACTTGCTAAACAGAGTTTTAACAAGAAGTGTAGTTTTAAGGAGAGCAATTTACATTAAACTGCTCAGGACCAAAGTTCAAAATCTGATGGGCAAAGACATATAGATGAGAATGGATTTTTATCCAGTCAGGAGTATTTTATCCGTGGTTAAGAATAGCACGTTGACCCAGTTCTTCATCCAATTTTCATACAAACAGGCACAAATTCACCATGCACAATCTTACATGCTTATCCTGGCAAAAAGACGTAAGGATAAATGCATGTGATAAACTGTGATAAATTAGAGCTTTTTTTCCCCTGCTATATCAACAAGCCAGGAGCTATTTATTCAGCTGTTTGAACCTGGCAGAAATTGTCTTATAGAATAGTTTGGAAGAAAACCTGCTAATACTATTTTTGGGTGTAATCCTACAAGTATAATTTTACTTATGGTCTGTCTACCCTGTTTTCGCTTTTGATTCACATAGCACATGCTGACTGGAGTTATTGAGAAAAAGCAGGGTGGTTTCACTTGTTAGGAACCACAAATCAATGTAGTGTCACTCATATAGTCTTTAAGATGCCTATCCCAGATGAACATCCTTTGCTCTGCCTTCTCCTCAAAATGGTGGAAATGGAAAAACCACAACAATAGACCTGTGCGAGGTCACTCTGAGAGGTCTCTGTTTCCCCTGTTGCAGACCAAGGGCAACTCACCTCACCCAGTGATTGCCTACCATTCCCCATTTAACAACACAGGTAGTCTCCCAGACAATGGCACAAAAAGGATTACTACTGTACAATACCTATCTTAACTAAGAGGTTAAAAGTTTATTAAGTTGTGATTAACTGTGTAAAATGTAACACATTATAAACATATTATTACAGATTTTATTATCAAAAGTAAATGAAATTGGAACACATGAACTTAAAACATATTAAGCAAAGATCGAAAAAATATAAAAATGGTTACTAGTCATGTTCTTAAAAAAAAAGGCTGTCTAAAGCAGCAGAAATTGAATTTATGATACTTGGGAAAAGAAATGGTCCCATTTGTGTGGCAGTTTGGTTACAAGATAGGCTTAAAATGGATGTGGATTCAGAATGTAGGAGATCTTATGGGTCTAGTATAAATCAAGAATTATAGTGTTTTGAAGCCAGAATTTGTGAGATTGGAATGAGCTGCTGGTGCTGTGAAACTGCATTTTTCAGTGATGCAATATACCAACTTATTTAAACCCCTATCCCTGCTCAAGGCTAATTTCTGAATTCTGAACCATGTGACCTTGGTATCTGTTTTCTATAATCTGTGAATAAGTCTTTTGTTTCTTTTTTTTTTTTTGGGGGGGGGTAGGAAGAGGAGAAAAGAAAGGGGCTATGAAATGCTGTAAAAAAAAGACTAAAGTTACATACATTTTTTGTTATTTATATATATAAAATGTCAAGAAAAAATTTACGCAGTGTGTCTTGCTGACAAGCAAGAGAGATTAGACTCCACAATTGGATTACAAGTATAGGCTTAATGAATCATGGTTACAAATTATTAATTATAGTTTAATCACTGTATTTTAACAAGTTAATAGAATGTTAATTTTAAAAAGAAATTTTCTTTACAGGTAATCTTGAATCACTGTGTATGAATCATGACGTAGGAATGACAAATATCCATAAGGGACTTTAAGAGAACATGATGTCTTTCCTAAGACTAACCTACTAAAAGAAATCTTTTTTATATATATTATATGAACTGCCAGACTAAGATTTATATAAGATGTATATATTTATACCTTATAAAAATTGCCAGATGAGGTTCTGTTATTTTTCTTTGTGTTTCTTAGTACAAATAGGAAAAAGTAATCTAGGAAGAACTATCAATAAAGAACACAGACCCTTATTGTACTCTGAACTTCTCAGGCTATTTCTAGTCATTCCCTAATCAGCATGATTGGTTGCTTTTGTACATTTTAAGGCACTGAGATTCCCAGCTCTGTTGATACTATGTGGAAAACCTAACACTTAACAAATGGTCTAAATTTCTCTTGGCCAAAGCACAGATAAGCCCTACCAGCCTTGGTGCTGGGGTGATGAATGCCATTGTCTAGATTTCTGCTGTCCTGAAATTGTAGCCCATTTCAACAGTCTCTTTTTAACAGTAGCATTAGCTGAAAAAACCCAAACTATCCACAGTCTCAGTATACAAATCTCAGATACTACTTCTAATGTACCTCCAGCAAGATTCAGGACAATTTCTGAATTTAAAATGTTCATAGAATAAATTTTTTTTTAAAAATGCAACACCTTGCTCTTCTGTGTTGCACTACCTGTTTAATACTTGTACATTGGTAGATCCATAAATGTGCTGAAAATATCCAGTATTGATGGCAGCCAAAGTAAAATTCCAGAGCAAATCCCTTCTGATATTGAAAAATTGAGGTATCTTTCCTGAGAAAGAGAAGGAACTGTCTCCCCACAGTGGGTGACAGTGTTGGTTTAGTAGCCCAAGAAAAATGGACATCCCCTTCTTGATGGCAGAGAGGACATGAGCCTGATCCTACTACAAAACTGCTCCTAAGGAGAAAGTCTTGAGAAACTTTGAAAAATGTGGGAGCCCCTCAAAAGGCCATGAAGCAAACCATTACAATGGATCCTTAGTTGATCCAGGCCTAGGATTCTTTTGTAATTCACACATTATTCAGAAACAAGCTGTGTATGACAAGAAATTAAAGAGGAAAAGTAACTTTGTGCTCTTTACAAATATGCTCCAAGTAAAAAAACATACAAACAGATTGCAAAACACATTTAAGTTCAGAAGATGCAGACTTCCAGAGAGACATGCAGATAGAGACTTGCAAAATAAAAGTACTTTTCTTGGGTAATTATCTTAATTGGTTCCTTTTTTTTAAGATCAATTTGTGTTTCTTTTTTGTGATTTTTTTTTTCTATTCAGTCTTCTAGCATAGACTTGGAAAATGACTTTTTAGAACACAGTGCTTTTATATATATAATACAATTTTCTGGATTTGCATTTCCAGGCCAATGTATGGGTTATGTCCTTTTTTTGTCTAGTTTCTCAATTGCCCGAAATAACGTATTATGTCATAGATGCCTAGTGAAGTAAAAGGTTTGGGAGCCACCACTAGAAGAAAGAAGATGCATATGAAAGCTTAAGTTCAGCCACCTTCACTTTCCCTGAAGCTTAAAAGGCTGAACTTTGTTTGATGTATGAAAGTTATTAAGAAGATGCCACCTTTTTACTGAGACACCAAGCCACCAACTTAAGATGTTATTAAAACTATACTTGTCACAAGAGTAGAACTCATTTCCTCATCAATTTGAGCATTCTTGCCTATTCACTGTATGTTTAATTGAATATAAAGACTACTGGAAAATGCTTTGGCTTCTTTCCTTTTATTTAGTTTTGAGTTTCTCACAGTAGTTAACCAAAACCTTAACTTTCTAGCAAAACTAGTTTATAATTCTAATTAAATTGGGCGTTCTGCAACACTGCAGTTGCTATATGGTGCACTTGTTACCACAAACTGCCTCAGATGTGCACACATTTCAGTGTGAGCAAAGGATTAGTAAGTTTTTTATTGAGAAGACATTTTTACATTCATTAAAACTGAAATTCTTTAGGGATTTTAGAGGCAGGCACTATATAAATACTTGCATGATTTTCTTTTAAATATATTTGGACAAAGATTACAAGAGAGGCCATTATTATTCTGCAATGATTGTTCCATTCTTCTTATTTTTAATTCAGACAGTCTCAAACAGTGTCTTATAAATCCCAAAGGTCAGCAGAACCTCCTACTTCACTTTCTAGTAGCATCTTCGGATACCACTCTAACTTCTCTCACTCACCACAACATCTGTAACTCTTCACTAGATTTTAAATAAATGTAAATTAGTTTCACAGAACTCAGTTTATGTAAGAGGGAAATTTTCACAGTCCCATATTAATAACCACAACAACTGATGACAAAAGTATTTCTGTTCTCATGAAATTTCTGTAAAATTGCAACGCATTCTACAGACCTGTTTTTAGAAAGCTATAAGAAAAAACAGACAATGTAAATGAAATGTTAAATCCTTTTAATCTTTCAACAGACTACTATAAACAATACTGTTTCCTAAAATATACTTATTGTCATGATATCTGTTGAAGCCCATTATTCATGAGGTAACAATGGCATTTTTCTTGCTGCATGTATTCTTTAAACTTCTCTGGGGATACGTGTTTCATTCCAAGTATGACCACAGATTTTATATTAATAAAAGGGACTTAGCTTTGTCTATATATCTTCCCCATCATGTAAATTTTCTTTCCACTGGTATCCATTAACCATTTCAGATTTTCAAAGCTTAAAGTATGTCTTCTTTCAGTCTGTTTACAGAATCCTATGCTTTAGATCAGAAAAGTGTAATGGAAATCAAACCTCCCATTTACATTTAATATCAATGCTATTTTCCAGACCAAGAATAGATTATTTGCCCACCATTATGAGACCCCTGATCTGATGAAAAATATATATGCGTATAAAGATGGAAAGTCAGCACAGGTGTACACCTTCAAGTTGAAAAGCAGAAGTTCTTTGTGAAATGTCTGGCTGCAGCTGAGATGGCTGTGTCAGGATTATAGATAAAAGGATAAAATCCTTCAAGTTAGTAGTTCTATCGATTCAAGTGGCAACTTGCAGAGCTTTTTTTCATTCAACAGAGTCCTTGGTCTCATCCTGGTTTTGATAACCATTTACTGTATGGTTATGGAACTATCAGATTCCCTGTATACCAGTCAGAAAATACACATCATTTTATTTATAACAGTGTTTTTACAAGGCTCACTTAATTACAGCCAGATTCTGACAATGTATTGAGTAGCCCCAATGAGTTTATTGAGTACTTCCAGTGACCCCTTGTAGGAAAAGGTACTATTAGCATTAGGAAAAGTGGCTCAATTGATTCCTCAGTGTTTAGAAGATCATTTGAAATCCCCAGGTGCTAGATAAATGCAAAGTTATATGTCTGTTATGTATAACTCATACGGACTATGAGAAAATAATTATCATGCAAAGGGGTTCACTAGCATGTACCCTGCCTCCCATGGACTTCATTAAGTCCCCGTGTGGGAGCAAGAGGCTGTAATTTGCAGATCCCTCTGAAGAACTGGGTCTTTACAAGGTAATCTCAGCATACATCATGTTTTCACCAATGAGTTTGATGGAACATAAAACAAAATTGCGGTGACAAGCAAATCCATCAATGGCACACCCAGCAGATTCCAATTACGTTAATTAGACTAGACTTTCTAATGAGTGGAATGTCAAACACTGGATCCATGCCCAATGCTAATCATTCATTCATTTTGCTGCTGGTTCTAATTCACATTATGCCAAGGAGGTTTCATGCATTCTGACACCAAACTATGAGCAAAGTGCTTCTGCTTTAGAAATAGAAATAGAAGTACAAGCACAAGTTTGACACACTAATTAAATGTGCCAGGGTGCTAGATATATTGCTAAATGTTATTCTGTCCCTATAAATGCAGGCATCAGCCAAAGCACAGAAAGGGCATAAAGCAGTATTTAATAATTTAAACAATTATTATAATAATTCCACAGCATAAACAAGACAGTGACAGTAACTACCCTGTTATTCTGAGAAGTCTATTGAAGTGGTATCCAAATAATAAGGAAAAATCTTGGAGGCAAACCTATTACATTAATAGGATGCTGAAGTAGCAGGGTATATCTGAGTATACCAAAACCATGGAGTGATAACCGCATGAATACTAACCTGACATTCAGCTAATGCTTTGTATGTAATCTAAGAAAGAGAGTTCCAGAAAGATCCACTCCAGATAAATAAACAGCATTCAGGGGCAATATTCACCTGCGCCAGTAGCTTTAAGATATAAAAAGTTAGCTGCCATCTGCTGATAATTAAGGATGTTTGAACTTGTTTTGTATTAGCTTCAACGACTGATGAGGATGGATGTGCACTAGAGCACCCAGCTGTGCACTGGAAAGACAGAAGCACAGACACACATCCATCTCTTCTGATGGTTCAGCTGCAAGGACAGGAGCTTCCCCCAGGGCAAGAAGAGGGTAGATGTCAGTAAAATCCAAATTCACTGCAGGTACTCTACCCAGAGTCTTACCTCTTGAGTTCGCTTTCTATATTTGCCACCTACTTATTGTACAGCAACTAACTAACCACATTTTCAAGCTCAGATGCAGAAGATTATGCCTTCAAATCCATGCTCAGGATACAGGGATGCACAAGTGATGAGTATCTTCAATACGGTGTGAAGGGAAGTTGTTCGATGCTTTTACAGCCTTGAATAAGCAATTGGATATTGATTTGGTCCTCATACACAGTTTTAGGTACCCCAACCTGTTAACACTGAATTAGAGACACAGTTTTAACTTAAGCAAGATATACATGATCTATACTTTGTCTATCTGAAGGAAGCTGAAGCTAGATTTTCTGTCAAGTTTACTACAGATTAAAGTCATAGTCTTAAGTTACTCTGTAGATACTCTCCTGTTTAATTGGGCTCTTAGAGCTCTGGTTCCTCAGCTTCTCCCCTCTTGTGTGTTGATGTTAACAGTACCAAGCAAGCTGGAAAGTGAAACAGTGACTGCTCTGAGTAAGGTGATATCCCAAGACACTAAGACTGCAGTAATGTCTAAATATTTATCAGACACAAGACCTAACAGGATAAATTCCTGGCATCAGCTGTGTAATTTTCTTTAATAATAATAATTAAAAAAAAAAAGTCTTTTAAAAGGTATTTAAGATCCCTGGAGCTGTTAAGAAATAAACTTCAAGCTGTAATGGCTTTTCAAACTTATGCTTATTATGTAAATCATTATACAGTGAATGAGAATAACTGCATTGTCTAAATTTATGGATGGATGAACTGAGTTGTATAAAATAAAAATCTGCCTGAACTACAATCCATGCCTTTTCCAGGTTTGTCTACTTTTTGTCTGTTTATTTAACTTGGACGTGTCATACAGGCACAAAAATACCCTTAACCTCTTGACTTCATAATCAAAAGGACAGATGCCTAAATGAGATCTCTCACTAAAAAATTCACAAGTAAATGATTTGAAGGATATTAGATGAATAACAAAAGCGATAAACAGAGCTTGAAATGTTTTTAAACAGAAAACATGGAGTAAAGATAATTTCTAAAGAGCTGTTTTTCATTTCCCTGTTTTTCAACCACAATAATTCAAACACTTTGTTTTCTTTTAGCTTTTCAGACTTTCCTTTTAAACATACTTTTTAAACTGGAAAAAGAAGAGGAAAAGTGAACCTTTCTTGTCTAATAAGAATGTAGAGAGCTAAAAATTATTGATCTATACTAATAATGACAGCAATGGAATATCATAAACAAATTACCTAGCTCTATATTTGACATATAAAGACAGAAAATTAGGAAGGCCAATATTTCGTGAGATTTCAAACTTCTGTTCAGACATAGAGCTTTGGGGAAAGTTTCCAGATTTTCAGATATTTATTTGGGCATTTTTGCAGTTCATTTATTGCTACCTCAAAGATTCTTATGTATACTGTAGAGCTCTGATCTGTAACTTACAGGTCTCAAGTAAATTATGCAACTCAGTCATTGCAAAGCCTAAGTAAATAATCAGGAATCAGGTGAACAGGTGTTCAACTCATCTGAACTCATAAAAGCCAATTTTGAATAGCATGCACGGTGCCCTTGGGCTGAAGGTCAAATTCTGACTGATGTAGGAAAGTGCATGAAGTCCGTAAAGCGCAGCAGCACCGTTGAAGGAGATCACCAGTTTCCCCACATACGCTGCTGCAGCTTTGCAGTGTGTTTCAGGTATTAGAAGACCATGCACTCCTCTTTCTTTCATGGCACATACTAGGAAGCTTAGAGTCCACACAGCTACAGTGTCCCAGCACAGGATGAAAAAGAAATGGAAATAAGCAGGAAAGTTTCTTGGGTTTCCTCTCACCCATCATGTGGTTTATCCTCGAGACATGCCATGGTTCCACCTCACGCATGATTCTCTGAACTTCAGTTCTGCTGGGACTCATAAAAGTTTGACAAATTACAAGAGTCATGCCCTAGGAATTTATTTATTTATTTTATTTTTGTACTAACAAGGAACATAGCTTATGTTTTGGGTTTTCCTTTCTTTTTAAGTTCTTAGTACTTTCTCCATGTGCTATTTTGTTGCCAAATCCCTTCCTTTTCTGTCTTCCCTTCTTTCTGTTGCACATCTATGATATCTGTCCTCCCTTTACCAGATCTGCCTTCTTTTAGGTCTTTTCACAATTTTTCCTTCTGTACGGGTGAATTCCTGCAAAAAGGAAAATGGAACATACTAAACAACAATCCAAGGGACCAAACTTCCTAAAAAGTGATGTGCAACTGTATGGAGCTGCAGTGGCTTTTTCACTGAATTTGAACTGGTATGGAGGCAGAATTTGATTACAACAATAATCATCAGTTCAAATTAAGCAGGTTTTCCATTCCTTTTTACAGGAACAAATAATTCTTTGTAGAACCTATTGACAAGTGAGGTTAGAAATCAAACAGAATATATTAATAAAAATGGCCAGCAGACCTTGTATTAGCACAAATTAGTGTATTTTTTACTGAATCAGTGGAGAGATGTCAAAATCTATCACATGAGGGTGTTACCAGCCATTTTAAAACCATCAGTTAGTTAAGAAAATCATCATTATCATCAATCAATTATCATCAACAATTAAGAAAAAATTTTAGTAGTTTCTACAATAAAGTCAATTTGAAAGGTATAAGATCTTACTGCAATTTTTCCTATTATTAATCCATAGATAAGTTTTAAAAGTTCTTTAAACTTTCAATTTATTATTATTCTTTTTATATAATTTATTTCATGTTATTTATAAAATTACATTAATAATAGTGAAGCATTCTAATTCAAAGCAAATTTCATTCACTTGTATTTTGCAAAGATTGAAAGATAAAAATATGACATAAAAATTTGTTTGAAATGTTTTGGTAAATGAAGGATTAAATTGGTGATTGTTTAGGTGCTCCATCTATTGCATTTAATTTATATTTATTGACTTTGATGCCCTATATAGTGTTCTACATTCAGATTTCAAACTACCATTGCAGCCTGAAAAGTTCATCTTTTAATGTTAATATCTTCATTGCCTAGAAGCTACCACTTTGGTTAACATTTCAAGGATCAGGTCAGCAGTCTTCCCAGATAAATTCAGAAGTTAGTACATGCGGCTAAAAGTCATGCTTCCTCAGAAACTGCTTATAATAGACATATCAAATACACTGGATGATTTGTAATACATGCAAGGATCAGTGGGTTACATTAAATAAAAGTAGATTTAGTAAAATTGTGTAGCCTACACTGTATCATAAATTATTAAAATTAATGAACCTGATCCCCTCTGCAGATTACTCCACGGCTGACACCAGTATAATTTCATTGATATTAATGATTCACTTCCAGTTTCACAGTGATGTAAAACTGGAATAATAGCATGATGATTCAGGTCTAATACTGTTAAATTAGCTGCACCATTTACATTAACAGATGGCAGGCAAATATGTCTTCCTTCGTTCACTCAACCCAGGTGATTAGGGAGTTCTTTTTTCTGTCCACTATTATATGACACATTAATCTATACGTTTCATATGCACCTATATAACAGCTTTTGGCTCCTGATCTACAGAAATGTAATTTTAGTATGGTGAGAAGAATTAGAGATTGAAGGCTGGGATGGAGGTTGTGTCAGAAATGGAATGAAGGTTGTAACCTGAGCTGTAACACAAACACCTCTGCCTTCTCAGGGATATTTTCCTACCCTGGTGATGCCTTTGGTCTCAAAGATTGTTAATGAACTGACCAGCCTTTCAGTGGGCCATTGCACTCTGTGGGATAGGCTTAGGGCTCTGCCGTTGGGTGGCACAAGGCCGTCTGACTCTGCTTGAGGGAGGTTCTCCTCTAGGCCAAATGGAACAAACAGATCTAAATTTACCTCCACTCGCTGCTTTAAAATTCAGTGACTGAAAGAGCAACACAGTCAGAGTGCACTGATGTTTAAGCTATTGCACAAGATAAATCTAATTAACTCATTGCAATATTCTGATCACAGGGGGTTTTTTCACTTAAACACAGACAAGCCATGTGTTCAGCTTTGAAAATTTAAATAAGAAAAAAATAAGATTCACATGCCTCTGTTACTTGTCCACACCATAGCTGTTCAACATGCCTAAAAATGTATTTTATACGCAAAAAGCCCTGTGACTGAATATAGCTTTTCATGTGAGTGCTTTTGACACATAGCTTTGCTTTTGACACACTCCAGTTCTCTGAGGTTGCAGTATTTTTACTGAAGAGAATAGCTTTAAATCAACAAATGAATCCTGTTACCTAAAATTATTTTATTCTTATCCTTGTTATTTCATTAACATATATTAAAGTGGAATGGAGAAAAGCCTTTATATTGTAAATACTAACAGAGCTATGCAGCCAAAATTAGTATCTTTTTAATAATATATTGCTTTGAAACATGGCCAGTCTGAAATACATTTCCCAGTACATAAACACTGAAAAAGATACTGTTTTCCTCAAAACCTGGTACAAATATGTACACAAATACTTATAGTTTAAACCTGACCATTGGAACTGCAATCATTGGAATGTTTGCACAAAACATTTTCTTTTTTGTACTTCCAGGTGTATAAATACACTACAGTCATCCAAATCTGAGGCTTACAAAGGAGTATGGTTTGCTCGGTGAACAATTTATGGTCTGCAAGTTGGGCACCTTTAGGGCACTTAAGTACTTGAAAGGCTACCAAACAGTAATGGACTTTCAGGGAAATCAATTGGAAAGATTACCTTTCATTAATTTAGGTTTCATTATGTAATAATGGAGCCACAGTTAAATTTCAAAATTTCATGAGAATATGAAAACTGTTATACCATTCAGAGTAACTGGTTAAAAACATTTTCACTTTAAAAAATTCCTGAAGTTCTGAAAGTGCTGAGTTAGAACTTCTTCCTTTCTCTCCTGCACTTTGGCTAACTTTTCTAGATACTGTTAAGTTTTTATTATTGTTCCCTATTTGAATATTCATGTTCATCTTTCCCATACAACTATGGTGTTTGTTGGATGTCAGAAAAGCATAGTGCAGTAACACTTTCATCGGAATATGGGCGTTAAATAGATGTGCTGTTATGCAGAATTCTAATGAAGTTCCGTTGCCAGTTTAGTAAGTGGTGTGGTGCAACACTGCAACTACTACAGTTTTCCCATCTTCTTCCCACCCATTATATGCTTAAGTTTGTTCCAAGGAAAAGTAAGTAAACTTTTGTTTACAGAGAAGTTTGGTATAGCTTTTGTTAGTAGCTTTATTAGTGTCGGGACGATTTACTTTTTTTTTTTCTGGACTTCCTATGCACTTCTGTTGTCTTTGAATGGCATGGGGACTAGCCTCACTCCAAGTATCAGCAGAGGCAGCAAGTGGAAGGCTGTGGGTTTGAACTGCTGGTGAAACAGCTGACGCTAGAGCAAATAACTATGATGATGTGATGATAGATACCATGGTATTAAACTGGCGCTTGATTGCATGTGGTTGAAATATGAAAGAGGATTTTTTTTGTGGGAAAATCATTATCCAGAAGAGATAGAGTGGTTTATTATGTCCAGACTTGAATAGTTCTTCACCAAGAACGATGCTGCAGATATGTTGCTGGCGCCATACCATACAAATTTATTTCTTTGCTAATAAAGAGCCTTTGTGTTTTGTTGTTGGGGTTTTTTTTATTGGAAGCATCATTAGCAGTATGTAGAAGGAATGATGACTGTGTTTTAGACTTCCTTTTCCTGACAAATTGTTTTATTTTTTCCATTCATAAGTTGCAGTATCTGAATTTATATGTAAACAGAAAAACCTCACTTGATATATAATAAACTATAATTAAAATCACTTAACAAAACCAAGAAAAATAAAACTTTACAAAAAGAAAAGGAAACCACACATTTCCTGCAATTTGAGCTAAGATCTTATTTCTCCTTGAAAAAGAAGAAAAAAAGACTTTTAAACAATCCCTAGAAGTCAATACTTGGCCTCTGTCAGAGCAAGGAAGGAAGCAGATTCTAAAGATAAGGAAATGCAAGGGGTTTGCCGGAAAAGGGTTCCCCCTGCAATACCTTGTCATCGCCCTTTCATTAAAAAATGCTATTATGATATGATAGTATTTTTAAATTTAACTTAATCACTATATACTTGTCTTATGCCTTCAAGAATGACTTTTAAAAGTTTATTCTCTTCTGATAAACTGTTTCTTTACATTTGGGACACCATGAAATATCTTCAATTAGGTACTTGCCGTTTCAGCTGATTGATGTCATGCAATGTCATATATCCTGAAGCACATGTGTTGTGTTTCACTAAAAAAAATCTTTCTTTCTCTAGAAGCATGTAGCAGCTGCCATTGATAGCAAAACATCTGTACTCCACCCAGGAGTCAGTGGCTATGCCACTCTCTGTGCGTTAAGCACACACCCTGTTCCTGTGCATGCATGTTTATGTTATAGACCAGCTAGATAAATGTATAAAATATTCACTTCACAAATGTGAATTTGACTATCCAAAAACCCTGAGTTTTGTACCTTTCATTTGGAATGTATTTTAAAAGTCCAATGGCATTGAATGAAGGACTTTGCGAAGCTTCTTTCAAAGTAGAACCATTTTCATCAGGATTTCATCTGCTGCTGGAGGTGTTTTCTTCTGTTTAAATACATCTAATAAAAATGAACTTAGGATATTTGCAATGTTCTTGACTCATTTTTCACCGATGGAAGATTGAGACCAGAGGGCCTGTGGTGATATCTTGCTCCATAGCTCACAGAAGTTTTGAATCCTGTTTAATCCTTAAGTTTGTTCTATGCTCTGTTTCTCAGCACAACTTTGCTTTTAACATTTGCTTTTTTGACAGATTCTCCAAGACATTACATCATTTCATGCAACACCGAATATGCACCCTAGGGGTGCCCATAAGCCCCCTTTGATTACCTCCATGTAAGGTGCAAACTAGTGTTATAAGTCATTTAGTTTGTATTGTCTTCTATGTTATGAACATCCTTTTAGTGATCCCATTGCATAGCCTGTATACATCTATTGCATCTGAAGTAATAAAACTCTAAGAGCACACAATAGGTAGGGTTTTCCTTTTATTATAAATCAAAATAAATAAAAATTCTGCCATAATTGAGAGTTGTACATATTTAGGCAGTTCCTTTCAGTAACAGCATTTTAATTGGGGTTACACATACCCCTACCCTTCCCAAGGGAACATCTTATTAGAATAAGAATGACTAATGCGACTGCTCTCCTGAAAGCAAAAGCCTTGTAAGCTGACAGTACTGTGCCTTTCTGTCTTTTAGATTCTAATGCTGATTAAAGTCCAATTCCAGTCAGAGGTAATGCTCCAGCTTTGGTAGTAATGTCATTCTGGGGGAATTTTTTTTTTTTTAATAGTATTTTGCATATAATTCACTAATACTCATGCCAAAGCGACTGTGTATTGTGGAGAAGCTGAAGAGGGAGACTTAGGCTGAGATTTAAAGACACTTAATTCGAGCGTCCTCTTCATAACAGAAAATAACTAGCTAGTATAAATCTTTCATGATTTACTTGTGTATAATGAGTGAGAGTTACTTGAGTATAAAAGGGGATACTTCATCCTCTTCTAAGATGAAGATAGAAATATGCTCAACTGCAGGCCAATTATGATGATATCCAGGTATTTTGAAGTCTGTTGAATAGGAAACATTGAGCTGCACTTGTGTGATGATTAGCTTCATTGAGTTCTACTGGCAAATGTAGTACTTAACTTCAATCAATGCAGAGGTTAGGCAAAGTAAGTTTACTGTATTGATGGATTTCATAAGGGATATATGGAGTCATCTGGAAAGGGGTCACCATTATGAACCTGCTGAAAGAGCTGGCACTGTGGATTTCATAGAAAGTAGCCACAGACTTCATCAGATTACTATACCTGAATCATGAGACAGCTGCATACTCTCAATCTTACCTTACTTACAGACTGCAGCGTGCAATTACTTGCAAACAACTATTGATTCTGTTAAAAATAAATAGGAATCTATTACAGGGGAGACTGCCATTTCTAGTGTTCAGAAATGTTTTACTGCCTTCCTGTTGAAATACTGATGTCTTGCTCCAGGAAAACTATAAGCCTAGGGAAAAAAAATGTATCCTACATCTTTGGGGAAAAGGGTCTGGGGACTGCATCACTATTAGAGAGATTCAAGATGAAAATAATGGGCTAATATCTGAAAATGGGAATCCCAGGCAGCTGAGAATCTAGACGAAACAACAGGGCAGTTTAAATGTTTAACTGCTTAAAAGTTATGTACATGCAGCTGGTCAGCCTCAAGCTGTTGGGAGCTATGAAACACTATGTCTTTGTAAGGCAAAAAGACAGGGAAAAGGAGATACCTATGCTAAAGATATTATCATTATTAATCATTCATATAATTAGATTTTCCTTTAGATTGTTTATTCATTTTGTACTGAGTAGTTCATAGTGTTGTTTCTGTAGTTAACACATGCTTGCAATAATCATTAATAAATACCATGGCTAAGTGTTGTTTTGCAGATTTTGTCTTACACTAGACACTTAAGTGCACTGCATTTTATCACTTCCTAAATATATATGATTTTGTATCTGGTACAATTTTCAAATTATATCCTGTGCAGAGTCAGGTTAGATCAGTGTTTAGATGACAAACATATAAGGAACCATTAGACAGAGAGTCATCTAGAAATAACTAATTTTATTACTGGTAGTTCTTTTTCCTGCTACCAAAACTGAAATGTTGCCCAAGCACAACGCCAGGAGATGCAGTGCTTTCTTCTTGAAATCTCTGTCTTCCCTATAAGGCACATACAAAGTCGGGCTCTAGGTCACTTTGCTTTGGAGTCAAGCTAAGCTTCCTCTTTAATAATAACAGGAAACCAATGGTCATAAAAGCTGAGTCTGTCAAACCAGTTACTGTGGTCAAATGTTATATAGCACATTCTGTAACAAGAGGGAAGGAAGCTCTTGTGTAGTGCTGGGAAAGGCAAATACAGGTTTTCTGTACTACCGAGTACTCCTTCTAGGTCAAGCACAGAGTGAAGTTGTGATTCCCAACTAGAAGGCACAGAAACCTGAGCGCCTCATCCAGAAAGGTTCTTTTCTTTTTATTTTTTTTTTCAGTTTATGATTATGAAAAGAGCTGAAGAACTCTCTTGAAACATATATGTTAGATTGAAAAGTATTAAATTAATAACATGATAAGCATTCGATTGACTGCAACCTAAGGGACACTGTTCAGCTATTCATAAGGTCCAATAAGACAAGCAACGGGAAGGCAAAAAGACAGTATATAGTTAGAGAGAGACTTCAAATTATTCAGCTAAGTTCAAGAGCAATTATAACATGAAAGTAGATATTGTAGCCAAAAATGAAAGTTTTCTAAACCTCAGTTAACACTTTAAATTATATTAAGATGCAGAGACTGGGGTTAAAGTATTTATATGCTTCCATTGAGAAACATCGCTACTTTCCTAAAAAGTCCATGAGTAACTTTTCTCTTCTGCTTAACATTAATCCTGTTTATATAAACTGCATACATACATGATTTTTCTGTATAATTTCAAATACAGCATTTTTTAAGGTAATAGGTTCATTGGAGTGGCAAGAGCTGCAAATAAAAGGAGACTGAAATCAGAAATAGATGAAAACACAGATATTGCTACATCAGCAAACAGAGAAGTGCCAGCAATTATGGCTAATCAAAAGAGTCATCTTTGTATCTAAAAGACTAAATGTAGATGGTTTGATGTATTTAGATGCTATGTGTAATAACACAATGGAATTTTAGATTCTTGAAAATGAAAAGTAGAATTTGGCAGAATTAATTGATTAAGCATCTTCTAAATAAAATATATAAAATGTAATAAGATTATGAAATCCATACAGTCAGTTTATTCTTCAAAATGCAAATGTTTCGTCTGTCATTTGGTTCCAAATTAGAATTTTGTGTTTCAAATAGGTTGATGGTTGCAAGAGGATTTGACAATTTCAGATAAAATGGAAACTTATGGCACAAGGATGAAGAGAGAATTTCACTCTCTGCGCGAGTGAGTGAAATCCCTTTGTATAACCCACTTCACATGCTACAAAAATTTGCTGCCATAGTTCGTGTGGGACTGAAAATATACGGCATCTTAGACACAGAGAAAACCCTGAAAACTGGATACTTTGGGCACTGTGAGAAGAGGCATTTCTATTCTTTAAGCACGAACTGGCCTTTCAGTCACTCTGAACTGCTTTTCAGCATTTCAGAAAGCCCACAACAGCTAGCAGTCAACACAGAAGGCAAAACTACAGCCTGAGTATAATGTGCAGGCTTCAAAAATCAGAGAAGCACCTTCATTACTTCTAAGATAACTACTTTCTTTAAAAAACAAAATAGGTGATGTGAAAAGGTGCTACTACATTATTATTTCGGTCTCAAAACAGAGGCTTGATCTAGTCATTCCTTAGCCCCTAACACCAGGCTGAACTCTGTGTTAATCAGCTTCTTCAAAGCCTCCATTTTTAGGTAAATGAAATTCCGTCCATTGGCTAAGGCAGGCAGGGTTTGTGTAGGACAATGCTTTGAAAGTTCCCCACAAAACCAGGTCCTTTTAACTTCCAGATTTCCAACTTTTTTTCAGTTCTTAGGCCTGCAGCATTGTAGTTTTAATTCATGTTAATGAATGATTGGATTATGCTACTGTTGCCAGAGCATCTGATATGTCTGCATCGCTCCTCTGTTCTGTGACAATGCCTTCAGTGATTAGCTGGGCACATTTAAACATTGTTTGTACTGATGTATAAACTTCTGTGTGGGTTTTAAGCAAGAAGATAGTGGCAAAAACTTTGAGCATGTAGCAGACGGGGAGCCAAGTACAACACATCAGTGGCAGATTAGTCGGCACTGCTACACAGTGGAGAGAGAAAAGATTGAACGTTCTTAATTTGCCAGTTATGTTGGAGACTCTTTACAAGTAGGAATAACCTTCAGGTCTTTCTTATCAGTTTAACTCATTAATTAGTAGTCACATCTGCTTAATCTATTTGCATGTTTAGATTCTGTATTATATTGATTTGCAGCAATTTCTTCAGCCCTGTCATCTAAGCTGTACTTGTAGAATACAAACTTATTCCATAAAAGTTTTTTTAGATTTCCGTAGATCTCCTCATTCTTAGCTAGGAGGATAAAAATCAAGATAATGAAAAATTTCTGGGATAGAGAATTTAGTTCAAGCAAGTAAAAGTCTCCACTGGGCTTTCTTTCTGTTATCCTCTATTTCTCAGTTAATGTTAATTTCAAAAGTGGATCCCATTTATTGTCTTTTCACAGTGTTTTGTCCTGCAATTTTAAACAGAAGCCAACAAGAGTTGTTATCCAGTCCAGCAGCTAGTGATCGATGACAGATATAGATTCAATTTGCCGGAGACAGGAAGAAAGGGAACCTGGATCTCCTACTTCCTCAGTTTTTGTAGCAAACACTAATATAGTAAACTAAAAAAAAGATCCTCCTCTGCCAGTGTTACAAGCACTTGTCAACGTTCATTTTATCTGAGTCAAATTCATTTATTTGTGTTACACTAAGAAAGAATTTAGCTGCAGTCTATGAATATCTCTGATATGTAAAGCTTGGTATTTTCCCCTGTAATTCCATCCCACATCCTTCAATGAAATCCAAAAATTGTTGAGAGTTTTGCCACAGGTGTCACTTGGGCTGTGATTTCAACCCTGTTTCATGTAACCCAAGATCCAGCAATGGAATGCCTCTGTAAGCCCCCATTCCTGTGACTCACTGTGGCAGTGCTGGGACTCCATATGTGGGGTACTGTGAACAGACATAAAACCTTGCAAGAATCGCATTTTCCAAAGGTTCCAAGTAGCTTAGGAGCCTTAGTTTCCTTTTCAAACACTGTTTAACCTCTAAGGAGCCTTTGATTCACAATTAATGGTCCCTGAGTCATTTAGGAGAAAATACATGAAAAAGACTTGGGCATGGCAATGCAACATACCCTTCCTGCCAAGCCCAATATCCTCCACTTTTGGAGCTCATCCGAGAAGGAAGTGTGAGGTCAGAACCCCTCTTTTACGTGTTATTTACTTATTTATGCCAAATAAAATAGTTTAGCATGAGATGTTTAGAAACACCCAGTTGAGACAGTCCTGGGCTCAACAACAAGGAGTTTGTGATTTGGAAAATAAGCACCACCCCCATCTCCCACGCTAGTGTGTTAATTACATTGGCAGTTGAATCAAAGACATCACAAGCGTAGGCATGCATGCACACACAGACACGCACAAAGCCCATCGGTCCCCCAAATCTGACAGATTCCAGCATTTTGCAGTTCTCTTTCATATATTTTGAATGCTTACTTAATATATCTTGCAGTTAAATACTTTGTTTTCTAAATATCTTAAACAAAGTACATCTTAAATATGTTTTGTAAACTGTGAAATATATTATCTTGCAGTCTTTCTGTACTTAGAGACTTCTGGATTCTTATCTCTCTGTTTGTGTAAAGTATAAAACTACTCTGGAAGTCTACAGAAAAACATCACTTTTCAGCAGCAAAGAAAATGGTTGATGCTATGGATTGTGCCCTCCAAATTTTTGCATATCTTAAAACTCTAATTTTTCCTTCAGAGAATTCACAGCTCCATCTTCAGTAAATGAAACAAGAACTGCTTACTAATACTACTGACAATATTTGTTTGAGAAACCTAATTTAATAATGTAAATGAAGTGGAAGTATCTCTTAGCAAATATATCCCTTAAAGGCTTTGGAATGAGAGCCAGCCTATAGAAATAATATTTCTCTGTAGAATGACAGTTTTAAAATGACTGCAATGATTTGTAGGGTAGGCTATTAAATTGTACTATTTGTATACAATGGTTGCTCTTAACAGCCTCACAGCATCTATTTGCAAGTAATTACCCTTACTGTGGTGCTTGCCATGTGCCATCAACCTAGCTTACCATTACCTCTACCGGTAAGTAATACAGCTAGTGAACTCTTAGGCAAAAGGTAAATGTTGAAAGGTTTCATTGTGGACCACCACGTGCAAAATAACTGAGAGCAGAAACAGATAATGCTGATGAGGTGTTTTAAGACTCCATTGACCTTATATCCCATTTCTTAACAATTTTCCAGTGATATAAATAACAGTTGTTCTGTACCTCCTCTTCAACAGTTACTCTGTTGGCACAGTTGTTGAATATTGAGAATACATGGCTCCCAGGCTTGGGGACAGCTTCTGCTGTGGTATGCTTCAGGAAAACAGGTTGTTTCCTGCTGCCGATCCAGAAAGGGTTTCCAATTATCTTGTAAACTCAGAGTCCACCTATCTGCAGCAACAGAAACCTGAGAATCTTCAGTTCGCTTTATGGTACATATTATTATTCTGTGCACAGATTCACAGAGCAATAGTACAGGCTTTTTCTAGAAGGACATTATAATGTGAGTCAGCTACAGCCATGAATTTTATTAACCTTTTTTGTTAGGAACTGCGTTAAATGGCAACACTAATGCACAGATGAGCTCTGCAATGTTCCTATTCCAAGGCTGAGCAGATGGCTGTTTCTATGTGTGGTTGCTTTCATGTTCTCCATTTCATGCAGTGTCCCTTATCTTAGGCAACCCACTTATATTTATGCTGCCGGAGAGCCTTTAAACTTGTTGGAAGTTTATGGAGTAAAGGGATGGTATGGTGGAAAAGCCAGAGGGAAAGCTCAGATAAGACTCTGGTTGTGCTTTCTCCTCTACTTGATTAACTCAGGAAGCTGCTTAGATTTCCAGTCTCCTTTGTGGCGATGAAGGGACTAATTTGGTAGGGAAAACCTAGCTGAACCCTATTTCAAAACCAAACAAACCAAGGGTCTAAAAATTTCCAGTAACACTCTCCTTCTTTCTCTCCCAACATAATTTTTGCTACTTTTTTTCCTTTTCATTTTTAGCTCTGTACAAAGACCCCATTTACATCTAACTGTAAAATAGTTTTTGGAGGGAATAAACAATTCAAACAGTAGAGAACAATAAGAACTACAGGTGCACAGGTCCTTTGAAAAGTAAGCCACTGATGTTACAAGAGAAGTATTCAAACTGAACCACTGAACCTTTAGAGGCCACTGTTCTGTTCCCACTGCAGCTGGTATTTTTCTTCTAATTTGCATTTAAATGCAGGCAGATCCAGATATTCACTCTTCTTCCCTTGACAGACTTCTATTGCAGGTGGCGCAAAATGTCCAGCTTTTTCTTTTTTGGATCGGTCTCCAACCAGCGCTCTGACATGTTCCTCAATGATACATGGAATTACGGAGCTTTCCCATCTTCCGTGTGGCCCAGCCAGCTCCCCGCTAGCAGACGACTTTACAGCAGGAAGCCTGTGGATGAGGAGCTGTTACTTTGCCTTATTACCCCAGCACCTGACTGATTGCTGCGACATGAAGTGGTCTGGTGTAACTTGCACACGCTGCCAGCTTGTTAGTGCGGACGGAGGCTATGCAAGCGCTATGGGATGAGAGTGTTATGCAGCTCCCCAGAATCTGGCTTTAATCAAAATGTGGAAATCTGCACAGGCTGCCGATTACTGGCAGTGTCTGGTTAAACTGTCTTCTGTTAGGATTTGAGAGTAGAACCTCAACTGCAAGGAAATGAAATGCAAAAAACAGTGTTAAACTGTGTTAAATATAAAGTGTGCTTAAACGGTAAACAGTAATGCTTCACTTTCCACCTGTGATCACCGTGCACTCCAAATATTGTACTTTATTTCCTTATTATCCCATTTGAAGAAGCAGCACAAGAATGCAATAATTATGAGACTCAACAGCAAGCGAGGAGCTAGTGAAGGAATCGGTTACCAGCTCTGGATCCTACTATCTTTCAGTTTAACTGTAAAGACACTCTAGCAAGACATGCATCTTTCGCTGGAATGGGTGTCCACAGTTCTCACCAGCTTTCGCATGCCATTAAGACTTTATATTGAGGAGAAGAAAATTTTCAGATATGCGGAAAGGAATATGGAGCAAATCATCAGTAAACAGTGCCTAACTCCCTTTGCCTTAAACACTTCTCTGGCTTGAACTCCAGCCAACGAGCAGCTGTTGACTAGCATTTGTTTTTTATTTTTCTTTAAGCATCAAACCCCCAATGCCTCTTTATTCGTTCTGACACTTGTGATCCTCTCAGTCACACATACCTACTTCCTTTTCCTTCACTTCCTGCTATTTCATACAGATAAAAAAGAAGAAGATTCACAACACTTTGTCGAGGCCTGGAGAAATTAAACAACTAGCTCAAGTTATGAAAAGAAACCGATAGAAAAGCTGAGTCAGGAGTCTAGGTCCTGTGCTATAATCCCCCCTTCAATTTCCCTCCCTGACATACATGTATATCATATGTCATCAATATGCATAAATACTTTCTTTTATTTTAATTTTGAAATACTAATCTACTATTTTAGCATGGCAAGTTTTCAAATGATCTTTTTCTAGCTGAACATCATGGATATGAGCATTAGTTGCACAGTAAGAACAGACTGAAAAGGCTAAAGGCAGTGCCAGGGAATCAAAACTAACACCCATTATGATCCATATTTCTCTCTATATAAGGGGGAGAGTCTTTTATATGAGCTAAACTCCTCGAGGTCTTGTTCAGACATGAAACCCAATCAGCCAAAAGTAGCAGGGGGAGTAATGCCATGTATTTCCAAAACTCCCTACAGCTGGTTACGCACCCTTCGTATCACACATATCCAAGCTTTCACAGCCTAATTTAGCCTCTTTTTCATTTTAATATTTTTAAATCCAACTAGAAAAATTGTATCATCTATGCACAGCGGGATGTCCCATTATATGTGAAATAAGCTTTACTGGTATTACAGAAATGACAAGTTCATTCTTGACTCTATGTACAAAGCATAATTCAGTTCCGTAAAGCTTATTGCATTCAGACAACCCAATAGCATATGTGAGCCGTATGTTATTCTGCCCTTTCACAACATTTACAAACTGATACATATCGCTTCAAGAGGATAAATGTTTTCCTAAGTCAAAAAATGTCAGCTTTAGCTTGGACTGCATTAGCTCTATTGAGTTCTTCAAATACGCACCAGGTTAATGAAGACTAAACCGTGGTGGGCTATGCTTTTTGATAAATATTGAAGTGCTCTTTGATCCTGATAACCCACAAATGTTCAGCATGAGTGAGTTTTCACGGTCAGCATGCAATGATTTTGATATTTGACTTAATCTGTAGCCCAGTGTGGTTTATTTTCCTTATCTGAATGGTATGCTTAGAACAAGAAAAGACGGAGAAATTAAAAACAGCACGGTAGTGGCGTTCAAAAGCCTTTTTTCTTTTCTTCCTGTTTTGCAAGAATTCTGAGTCAAGTTGACCCATGGCTTAAAGACATCTCTATACATAAGTCTTTGCAAACAAAAATGCACTGCGATGCCCCTCCGTATGATGGACAAACTATCTCCACTTTTGCACTGGAGAGTACAGTTCAGCTTTTCATTCACTCAGTGGCTTTGTATCAGACTGGGAATTAATAATAACAATATTTTGTACTTGTATCAGTGCTTATATAGCACCTTTTTATCCCAGGCTCTCAAAGCACTTTACAAACATTAATTAATTAAGTCTCACAACAGCCCTGTGAGGCAAGGAGCTATTAGGTGAAATAATTCCTTTCGGTTTCTTGCCTTTGCCATAGGGAAAAGAACCGGCATAAAGAGCTTAGTTTGTGCCAAAAAAATATAGCCTAGAAATAATGCTGGCAGGGCTGTATGTCTCATCACTGCAGGAAGCAAGTATTCAAAATCCTTGTGCATTAGCAGAACAAGGAGCAGTACCACAATCCATGAGCTGATGGAAAGGCAGGAGCCAGTAGTCTTGACTAGCTGAGCATGGAGCCTTTGCAGGCATACAGATTATTATTTTAATCATAGGAAATAAAAAGTGAGAGCTTGCCTGCTAAGTTTTCTAATGCTCCTGTGGATTCTTAGTAACAATGCATGACTCCTCAAACGGCAGCTGAGGCAAACCGGTACATAACTGAAAAGAATGAGAGTTGCCACCTCTCTAGGCATGAAGAATTACCAACACAAACTGAAGTTGTTTCCTGGATCTGATAAAATTAGCAGTAATCAGGTTATTATACATGAAATACATTATACATGAAAAAACACAAAGATAAAGGATGATGGATAAACATGTGACAAAGCATTGTTTAAAAAATGAACACTCATGTCTGAGGCAATGAGTTCAGATGCTGAAGCACAAAACCTCAGAAATAATACAGTGATCTTGATGTCTCATTTAGGGACACATTTGGTGGTTTCAGGGTTTTTTGCCATTCTAAAGGGGCAGACATGGGAAACAGACTTAGAGCTCACAAAGAAAAAACAGACTTACAGCTTGCAAAAAAAACCCCCGACCTCCATACCTAGACTTATAGCTTGTAAAAACAAATAATGCCATCTGAATTCAATGTTTAGCCAAGCCCTGTTTATCAGGGTTTCATTCTGTGCACTAAGAACATAAATGGTTTCTTTTTTCCTGGGGCCAGATTTGGATCACTAACTTGAGTTGGGCCTGAGGGAGAAACACAGCATGTATGATGAGCTGATTAATTACCAGAAATCAAATGCCTTGCAGTCAGGAGCAATGTGCTTGAAAGAAAGCACTAGTACTATAAAAGTGGTGCATATCTACATGCATGCATGGCCAGGCGAGAACACCATGGGGATTAGGTTTCACTGTAGCCTGAAACAAAGGATTTAGGAATGATTGTTTATCCTTGACAGTGTGACCTGTGCCAGTCTTTATTAACAAGGGCTTTCAGTATATGACATTTAAAGTAACAGAACCCTCTTAAATAAACCTCAGGATTTTACCTTCTTAAAACATCACTAGGATTTCAGCTGCTTTTCAGAAACCGTGGCAGTGATTCATAATTAAAGGTTAGGCTACGTCTTATTTCAAGCCTTGTGTGCATAAATATAATCCTTTTGAGTCTGTCTCTTAGGAAGAGCTCATTTAAAGTGGAGTACAAATCTACCAGGAAGACACAAATGAAGGAAGAATCATATTAAATATTAGGAACATTATATTGGCTAGCTTGGAAAGTTGTTGAAAAATAACAGGATAATAGGAGATAGGTCAGACCATTTTAGTAAATTTTCCCTGTCTCTGAAAGTCATGTGTATATGTATGCAGATGCCTAGCAGCATTTTATGTTTTCTGTACGGGATTATTTCAGAATTACTTTCTCAATTGCGAAACTCAGAGAAATCACAAACTCACCCGTGCCTTCTAATATATCATTTCATGCAGTCCTCCAAAACACAGAGTCATGTTGTCTGGATGGAAGTTTTAATGGCTGATTTAATATAAAACATTGTTAGACTGCTTTAAAGTGTTCTGTTTACAGTTGTCTGTTCTGCTATTTATTTGTTCCTTCCACTACTTGCTTGCCAGACAATAAATAGTACATTGTCATCTCACTAAGAGTATTTCTGCAGCTGGAACGTTTTTTCCTGTACCTATGAACTACCCTTTGAACCAGTAAATGTTTCAAAATAATATGAGTGCAGTAAGTGAGGCTGTGGCAAGGATATGACAGGCTGACTGGGAAGCAGCAGAAGACCAAGCCAGATGATGGTTTCCTGGTTACAAACTGTAGTTACATAACCCTGAAAGAAATTTTTGCCAAAACAGTGACTGGCATGATATGTCACTATTTTCAGCTGGGTTCCTTTAAAACTAAACTGACTTCGATTTTTATTTCTTTTTTTTCTTTCCTATGTTTCTTTGTCCTAACAGAAATATCACTTAAGAAAGGGCATTTTGTCCAAACTTTTCCCATTTCCCTCTGCTATATTATCTAAGGACAGTAAGCAATTTTAGACAGCTGTCAAAGCTCGCCATCTCTCTTTCTAACTTTTTATGCAATAAACATTTATACGTGAATTTTACTTTTTTTTTCTGTCTTGATGACATATTTTAAATGGCTGATTCTGAAAAAAAAGTAATACCGTACTGTAGCCAGCCACAATGGAGAATATAATTCATCTTTTCAGTATTGCGTGCATGTGCCTTCTTTCAGCCCCCATGACCAACATGTTCTTTGACCTGAGCTGGGAATGAACACATTTTTTGAACTTCTTTCCCCACCGGGGAGTAAAGAAGCATCCAGCAGAATTAATTTGTCGAGTTTCTCCACTAAGCATGCACAGAAAGAGATGAGAGAACAGGGAGATCCTTGGGATCCCATGGTCATGGGTCCCTGAATTCAGGGACACTGGGAAAGTTGAGGACAATCTTGGTTTTCACTGAAAGAAATTCAGGCAGAATACCAACGCAAGACAGCCATGAAAATTATTATTTATACCTCACTAGTACACATGTACCACCAGGTATATCTTTTCCAAATGAAAGCGGTTCTGTATGGCATGGCAATATGTATAGCAAAATATAAAAAAATTCCTAGTAACAACTGGCACCCCTGCATGCGGAGCAGCCATAAACACCCTCCAAAGTACTGGAAAGTCTCCTGAACTTAAGTTAACCTCCTCAGCTATGCAGTCTGCGGCCACGAGCATGGAAGCTCTGTAGTATCAGCAGCAACGCTGGGGTAGTAATATTGACATTAATTCCCGTAAATCACTTCCCTTCTTGCTTAGCTTCTCCTTATACTGGTAGAAGGATAATAATACCATAACACCACTTGGCAAAGCTGTGAAATAAATGGAAGGAAGGCCTTCAAACATCGTTGGACAACATGCAAACAGAGAGAGAAAGATGGCGAGAAAGAGAGCAATTTCCTCCCATCCCCAGATACGGTGGTGTTGGGGTACAGAGCTCAAAATCTTCAAAGTAGAAGAAACCTCTTATCTAAAGATATAATTTTCTTCCCCAAGAACTGTAACGTTAATCCTATTAGCATATTAGTGTGTGATCATGGCTCTAGAGTTACATACAACATTCATACTAAATTTGAACATACTGTGAAAGCAGCTGTGAGGGCTTGATGAACTCAAGATAAAAAGAGCCGCATTCACGAGCTGCTGGCAGCAGCAGCAGCAGCCCCACACTAATGGGGAGACAACGTGGAGAGGAGACGGGGCTGCACAGCTGCGGCTCCAGCAGGTCACCTTGACACGTGGGCTGCTCTCTCTGGTGGTGCGTATCGGGCTGCAGCAAGATCTAACACTCTTCTTAACTCATTGGTAAACATACACCTGAGACCCTTCTTCCTGCTTCAGCATCTCTGTAATTCAGACTCCGAGCCCCTTGTGAAACTCTGCCACAGGTACAAGGACTGCAGGAAGACAACCTGAAACTCGGCATGGAGATAAGCATCTGTATTCACCTCTGTGTCATAATGTCATACAAAGTCAAAGTCTGCTGAGATGAAAGGCAGATGTGAAGTCTAAGATAGATAGACATGCAACAGCTCTCACCGGGGTGGGGAGGGGGGCTGCACACAACCAGCAGTAGCCTGCGATTATCTGTACTGAAGCAAGTATTTTAAATTTTAAAGCAATGGTTCCAAAAAAGAATAAGAAATCTCCTTAATAGATGTTTTATTCTTTTTTTTTTCCCATTTGTTATTTACATTTCCATAATTAAAACTGCTAAATGCCCATCTCAGCTCTCTGCTTTGGATACTTTTATCCTTAGTACCCAAGCAGCTGTAGTGATGATGCTTCTCCATAGGAGCTGGATGATGGAGTGAGTCTTTGACTCACACCATTAATTACAGCGAATGTGGGGATTGCTTACAGCTCAGACATTGCCTCCCAGCCACCACCCTCTTCTGGCTCCTCACCACCACCACTACCACTTATATTTTTTGGCAAGCAGTCCATTTCATGAAACAGTGCCTATGTCCGAGTGTGAAACCGTGGCACTCATCTTGAATTTCTTCCACTGTTATTGTGCCACTTATCTCCCGATGAGAGTCTATGACATCAGCTAAGTGAAACAACACCTGTTATTCTTTTCTTAATACTTCCTTATTACTTAAAAGTAGAAACACTGAAAAATAATACAGAAAGTGATTTTAGCCTTTATTATTTCTGCTTGTTATTACAGAATTAATATATTGAATCCAACTGGTATCTCATTCACTCCCACAGGCTTTGTATGGCAAGAGTCTGCTGTTTCAGAGAAAGACTGTAAAGAAAGCATTTTCAGGATGCCTTACCCAAAAGAAGGGTTTTTCTTCTGCTCTCTCCCCTCCAATGCAATGGGTTTGCAATGAGACTTATATATTATTTACACCTCAGCACTATCACTTTGGATACTCTCACCATCCATATGATTTTTTTTATTTGTTTTTAATCCTGCTAAAACCAATGCTGCCTTTTGGCAAAGCATTCCATGGTATAATTCTTCTTCGTTGTGGAGACAAATTTTTCCATTCCTCTGCTTTAAATTTCATCTTTTAACTGAATATCCCTTTGTCTGTGTAATATGAGAAAGCCAGAGCTGAATATTCCACTCTCTGCTCTCTATGCCATATATTATTTTATAAAGCTTTATCTGGCCTCCTTGTATTTATCTTTTCTCTAAAATAAACAGTCCTATTCTTTTTACTCTCTTCAGAGATTTTTTTCCTGCCTTCAGTTATCCTTAGAGATCATTGCCAACTGTTTTCTATTTCTTCTTTCCCTAAGCTTTTTCAACAGAGGTGACAAAAAGTTTTTACCATAGATCTTGTCAATGGTTCATATAATGACATGAAATATGTGGCAATGCCACTTTGTTTTCTATAATTTATAGATGGCATTCCTTAAGGTTTAATTAATGTTACAAAGAGCATTATTCCCTTAAATACAAATAAAAGGTGGGGTTTTTTCAAGTCTTATTTTATTTTATACCTGCACTCTTTCTTGCATGTGTCATGTTTATACATGTTTATATGATATATTTTTATATGATAACACTGACTGCTTGTGGCTCTTTCAAGAACCTGCTAATTTCCGATAAACCAAAAGTTTACACTGTATTGATATAAAAAATGGAATTACATTTGGAGTATTAATTTCTACAGATACAAACTGTCCATGCTGTTTAGCTATACTGGGCTATAAGATTAAGAGAGAGAGAGAGAGACATTTCGAAATTCAGCCGAGAGGTATATTTCGGTAGTCGCATTCATGTATGTCTTGCCTTTTGGCTGCCTCCTCTTCTCCCCATCTGCCGCAATGGCTGGCTGCCAGCTCCCGCGCGGGCGCAGCCCCGGCTGCTGTGCCGCCGTGCCGCCGTGCCAGGCGATGGAGCCGCCCGGGCAGAGCACACCCTCCCTGCTGCAGCTACTCCTTACTGATGTTAATGCTGAAATTTGGCTTCCCATGCCCCTTTAAACATTGTTACACCTGCCTGACATTTACATGCCAAAAGTACAAAATGGAAGCACAGGAAAAACTTGAAACACGAAGAGTAAAGTGCGGTTCGCTACCCAGTGCTTTGATCTTGAGAAGACAGCCAGCTAATGGAGAGGACTAACTCCTGCTGAGTGGCGGGGGAGACTGCAGGGACGGTGTCACGAGCTCAAGAAATATCCCAGGATTTCCAAGCCTACTGGCACAAGCTACGGTCATAGAAGGACAATTACACCTTGTAGATAGATTATCGACAGCATAAACTCGAGTCAGGCGTGTTCGCTTGTAACCCTCTGTACTATTGAACCAGGCTGACTGGATTTGAAAAAAATTTAAAGACTTAACCTGGATGTTTCCTGTCTCTGATATCAGTGCATGATGGTGATGGATGTATATACCTCTAGACATGCTCTGATGTATATTGCAGGTGAATGAAGTGAAAACGAAATTCCTTGTAAAAAGGAGCAAAAAATGATGATATTGATTTCCACCAAGATAACGGACAAGGAGAAAAAGAGAAAAGATGCACATACGCTCACGTGTGTGTACACCCCTACGCACACACACACACACGCATGCACTCACATTTGCACAGCCATTGCTGACTCTGTCACCTCCCAGTTTGCTTATATCAAAAGAATGAAACATTGTTTAGACAGAAAACTGATTTTCAGTTTAATTGTTCTCCCTTATGTTCTGCAGGATATTTCTAAACCAAGTTCTGCTTGTTATCTGCTACAGCTAGTTAGCTGTATGCTATTCCATGCTGTTATCTTATCCTACCTATTTAAAAATAAATACAACTACAAAAATTACTCTTGTTATAGAATCAGAGAAGCCTAATGAATGTGAAACACCTGTTTATATTTCTCACTATTTTTATTATTACTTCAGCTCCACTGTATTTGAAAAGCTGGTATGTACTGGCCACTGTTTTTCTTTTTAATAATTCGCAGCCTAACTGCCTAACTGCTCAGTTTAAAACTTCCCAGACATCTCATTAACACTAACACTCCCAACTTTGCCAAACCCAGAGATTTTCAAGGTCTCAGTGAAAACAAATGGACTTTTTCAAGACAGAGGTCTGTAGTTTTTCTACCACCTTCAAGAAAGACCAAAAGTCTACTGAAAAACATTTCATGGAAAGCTCCGAACATTTTTCTGCATTCTTGTCACTGTGTTCATCGTTTGCTTTAGTGAAACCAACCATTGCATTAGCAATGGTGGCTCTGTAAATCCTGAGATTATTTGGTCAGATATACTCCTCTTTTCTAGCATTCCCTCTTGCTCATTTAACTAGTCACTTTGAACTCCACACCATCGTGACTGGACACAGTTTAAATAACAGGCTCTGTTTCCATATAGGTCATGTTGACATTAAAAAATTTGATCAATTCTAAGTAAAATATTTTTTGTTTCCTGGGAAGAGATTATTAAGTCCTTAGAGAGAAGTTATTCATCCAAGTAATCCTATTTATTTCAGTGGAACTGCTTGTTTGAGAATGTTTTGAACAGAGAAATTGGTCTACGGCATGGCCCATTGTGATTATAACAATTTTTTTTCATATTATCATAATTTCAAGTATCACGAGAGGGGAAGACTTGGATTTTAGGAGAATGCTGGTTTTCTTCCTCATTGCTGTGAAGTATGATGTTACCTATGAAAGCAAAATAGCCTCCTTGGCTATCATGTGAAAATTCTCCTTTCTAGGGGAAGAGACAGATAAAAATTTGTGGAGCAGCGAGTTGCTATAATGTACTCGGTTCCCAGAACCCACAGTCTGCAAATGAAGCTGTCCACTGACCATTTTCAAATGTAACAGCTTTGCAACTCAGGGATTAAATGGAATCAATAAATGTTTGTCTGGGAGACAAAAATGTACATGCACAAGCACAGAGACACACAGACTTCCACATGCGGGAAAGTTGTTTTCCTGGGACCATCCACCGGCCTGATTAAAAGGCTGGGAGGATTTGCCCTTCCTTAGAGAACTTGCTGATAAAGTATAAGTTACTCTGATGATTAGTAAAAACTTTTAAAAAGAGCAAGTGCCTTTCATGGCCTTCGCTTTCCTGCCAGTTTCTTGCTAACTGTATTACAGCTGGCCATCATCTATGCTCCTCAACAGAGGTTTTACTTTCCAAAAAGGATTTCCAAGGGAAAAAAAAAAGGCAAAAAAAAAGCATGCTCTATTATGAGATAGGGAAACAAAAAGGTTTTCTTGTATATATAAGAAAAAATCTTTTACAAAAGAAGGATCAATCTTGTTTGGACACAGCTCAAGTCATGTGTCTATGAATCTTTTCTTATGTATATATCCATATATATACATAAACTTGCCTTAAATTGATAACATTCTAATGCTTTCGTCATACTTCAGTAATGTGTGTTAGTGACATAGACCTATAGTAAGGTTCCTTATATCATATATTTGAAGTAAAGTGATTTACAGATATTAACTTATCTTCAAAACACTTTGGAAACTGAGGCTGAAATTTTAAGTCAGTGTCAGAGCCTGGATTAAGTCTGAAGAGCTAATGAGAACCTTTAGACCAGAGGAATTAAGGAAGTGCTTTAGTGCATTTTCTCCATAGGAATGGACTTAATTGAAGTAAAGCCCGAGTGGAGGTATCTATCCTCTTCCCTGGTCTACATCCCCTCTATCCACTCAAAGGACTGATTAGTTTGGGAAGTAATTTAAAACAGATAAAAAATATAGTCAGATTGAAACTGCCACATTGATTAAAGCTGTATCTTTATATTTTAAAATATTCAGAGTAGAAATTAAAATATATACCAGTCTCAATAATTCTCATTTACTTACCACATTTCTTTCAGCAATTTCTCTGCTGCCCTGGCTAATTGTTCCTTATGTGCTGTTAAGCATGTCACTCTGCATCACTCCTCCTTTCAATCTGCCTAATCAAATATGGTGATTTTTCTTACTGGTTTCTGTCTGGATTGAAAAGATTTTAATTCTTTCCTCAGTAGCATATTGACCACTTGAGTCCAGTACATACCAGTCAAGTCTCAACTTGACTATCAACTATGTTGGTAGTTCTACATTTTACAAAAAAGTCTCCACATACTGTGATAAGCTCACCTGGGAGTACGTTTACTTATATGATTATGAAATCTGTCAACTGCTTGAAAGGAAAATAGTATCTAAAATCTACATAAACAAGTAAGCAGCCTCTTTATGCTGGGTGCTGTACAAAGCCTCCCTAAGCTGAAGATCCCGCCACTGAAACAGAAAAGCAGGATCAGGTAAAGGGGAACAGATGGGGATGAGACGGAGGTGAGAGGATGGTAAGAGGATGCGATTGCCCGATGTAGGGAAACTCCATGACAAAGGCAGGGATTGTGTTCCCCCAAATCTCAGCCTAAAGTCTTTGCAGTGTGATTCTCCTTCTACATCTCTCACATAATCCTGGTTACCTTGACCCCCTTACCATCACTTTCTGACAGAGGTGCTCTTTCAGTAGTTCTTTTACATAAGGAGTCAGAATTTCCTTTAATGGGAATGAAAACAGCTTAATTTAAGTTGTCAAAATACAACACAATTCCAAAGATGAATTCTTGTGTTCCCCAACTAACATTCACCTCCTGAGTGCCTTATAATTACATTGACAGTGAACCCTGGGAAAGGATGAAATTTAATGATATGAAGGGTGTGGGAGAAATGAGCATCAATTTGTTAAATACTGCATTTTCTCTCTGGATTTTAACCTTCGGAGAGTACAATGAACATGTGAAATGTGATTGCAAAGAGAAGAGTGAAAAGAAAAGCCTATTTAGTTAGAGTATAATATCAAAGCTGTATTTAAAATTCCTGAAGCGCTCCAGAGTTCTGGCTGCAGGATGTTTTCCCCAAAGTACCTAATGTAAACATAAGCCTGTTTATATTTCAGTAGGTGTGAATAAACTCAGCCAATACTCAGTGCCAAGAAAATGAAGCACTTTTTTTTCCCCATCACAACAATTGATGTAAGTAATCAACTTGCTGTGTGTTGCGAATGAGGCCTTCATTCTGCTGTCTCCAATAAACAATATTAATGCGTAAGTGTTTGAGAAGCTCGGAGCGGATAATTTGCTACAGAGAAAAATCTTCATTTCTCGGTGTTTTTGTGGTAAAAGAAACCCGACACAATGTTTTACAAGACCAACTCCCTGATGTTGTGATGACATGCAACAGATTTTAATGGTTAATTCTTAATTGTTCCCATGCTATGAAAAGAGCCATTGTGCCAGAGGTGGCAGGAGGAGCAGAGGCAGGGGAGTGATGGCTCATAGCAAACAAAATAGATTTAGTAGCCTGTGGAGCTAGTGGCCTTTTCTTTCTCTTGGGACACTGCAGAGACAAGCCAGCCACAAAAACACGATTGAGCTTTTGATGGCACTGAGGGGAGAAGCTTGAGCGGGGGTGCAGGGCAAAGGCAGGATTTTTCTAATGTGCGAGGAGGCAATAGCATCAGGTGGAACAGAGTTCCCTGGGTTTGCAACAGCTTTTTTTAAATGAGATGTTTCTGGGGAACTGAAACATTTAATCTGTAACCAAGAGCACAGAAGGGAGGTGGCTTTGTATTTTGTAAAAATAATGAAGCCATAGATCCAGAGCCAAATTTTGAAGAGGATTCTAAATGCTGTTTTGGGGAAAAGATTATGGAAAGAATTACCAGTAGCTGTTGTCACCTCCCAGAGTGCCACTGCTGAAAGAAAGTACTGAATAGCTTTTCTAATCTTTTCTCTCATCCTTTTCTTTTGGATGAAGTCAAGCAGAATGTAGTTAAAGGCTCTATTTCCACTGAAATCTTCTGTGTTAAATTAGACCTTCTGAATCCAACCTTTCCCAGCAGACGCTCTTTCTCTTTTCTTTTCTTTTCTTTTTTTTTTTTTACAGTAAGTAATCAGTGTTTAATTACTTGACTTTTACATGGTACAACCTTTGAGACCTTCCTGACTTGCTGAGTATTCAAACTGTAGTGTTCAGAGTGTTCAACAACTCCAATTGCCTTGTTAACACTTACAATACAGGCGAGGAAAGGGAAAAGGTTCCAGGAGCTGTAACTCACAAAGGTTTGTTACATGTCTTGAAACCGGGACTGCACTGAAATCAAACGTGAACTGACAAAGGCCTTTATGATTTTTAGCCCTGATCTAGCTGCATATGCATACATATTTGTGCATACCCACTTTTAGTTTGCATTAGGGCTTTGCACAACTTTCTGGCTATGTGCAAGCAGAAAGCTGGGTTTCAACCTGTGTGGGCTCACACCCACTTCCATCCTCAAATTTGACTATGAGGTTTTGAGTTCAAGCAAACTTAAAATTGCAAAGTGAGACACCATCAAAACCAGTGAGTTTTCTCTGGCTTGGTGTCAAAAGTGAGAGAAACTGCACATTTTGCATGCTTTTGGAATATGGCTTCATGGGAACATTTAGAAAACATTAATCATCCTTTCAGGAGACTTCAGGTCTCATGTTTTACATTCGCTAACACACATAAATCACAAATCTGGAACACCAGTTCTGATCTCAATTATATTTGACACAATTCTCTTGTCATCAGTTGGGTTATATATGTTTTACACTGGGTCCCAATCCTATAAACAGTTTAACAATACAGCTTTAAAATTAAGCGTATGCGTAAATGCTTGGAAGACTGCAGTCTCAGTTTCAGTCTTTGGAACTTCAGGTTTCAGAAGGTAAAATTATTGTATTATGTGATCATTTTTCCAGTTTTCTTCTTATTGTTTTCCCTATCTATCTTTAGTTTATAAGAATTTCAAGTAATGTCACACTATACTTCAGCGGAAGCTTGAAACATTGCATTGTTTGACTAATTAAGACTAAAAAGTTTCTCTTGAACAAAATGTCATATCCCTCAATTATATCTAATGAGGAAAAACATAATTCTTAATAGGCCTCTTGTAAATTAAATAGCTCCTGTTGAAAATAAGTAAGAAGTGTTAATTATTTCATAGAAATGTGAGCTAAAACCCTACTGAAATTTATATATTAATAAAAGATTACTATCTAAGGAAAAATGTAATTAATAATTGTTTAAAAAAAGGTTGTTTCAGTTAAAAAAAGTTAACATTTTTATGTGATTCCGTATAGAAACACAGAAACGGGAGATATTGTCATAGCACTTAACTACAGAAAAAATTAAGATATGGTGTTGCTGCTGCTTTCCAAAAGAGAATTTACAAAACTGTACTTAGCATGCTATGGATATCCTAAACATGCAGAAGAACCTTAAAAGCAAATTTTGGAAATACACGAGTCAGCAATTTCATAACCAAAAATTCACAGAGATTAACGAAAGGCAAGTTGGTTTATCTATGATATAGGTAACTCCTATTTTACTGACATCAGTTGAAAAAAACAATGAATTGATCAGAAAAAGTAGTAATTCAATGTAGTTTTTCATTTCAAAATTGATTTTAACATTAACAGAAGAACATTTTGCCTGTCTTCTATTTCTCCTGAACTGTTGGAATTTGCAGCGGTTGTGTAACTATTTAATAATAATAATTATAATAATAATTATTATTATTATCATCTGTATTTATACAATGGCATTTTTTATCTGTATATGCACAAAAAATCTTTGAAATAAAGTCTTTAAGCTGGAGACCTAAATGTCACACTAGAGTATCCATGAAATGTGTTCCGCTCATGGTGTTACATAAAAGCTTCTGGGACTGGTCAAAGTTCCCTAAATCTTAAAATAATTTCCTCTACAATAAGCTGGAAAAATTTTTCAAGAGTTTCTTCGGCCACTGAAGAAATTACTTAGTTCTCCTCCTCCTCCCCACCCAGACGCAATCTCTTCCAGGTTAGTTTGCTATCTGCTCATGATGGATAAGAGCAGGAGCAATTTAGCTACTCAAACAAGTCTGATTTGTAGTCTGAAAGTAGAAGTCATTAGCAAAATGCTATTTGGCTAGTGGCAGCTTAAACAGTGATATATGATTTTCACTCATTTTAAGTCATTTCTGCGCAATTCTTAGCTCCTATTTAAGTGAATCTAGGAAATTTTCTCTGCGAAATGGAAAGATTTGTGCATGTTAAATGGGAGATTGTAAAACATTGGTTCTGCAGCTGTCTGATCTCTTGTTAGTTAACACATTTTTCATATACTTTCTCTTCTCTGAATTCTGGTGTACTTCAGACACAAAACTGAAAAAGACTAATACAGTTTCCCAGTTTAGTCTGGTTTGGACCTAGAAATAACTTTTAGGCCTAAAAAACTGATCTAATTACATATACAGTGAAGGCATTAAAATGCAATATGGTCAGCAGAATACTACAGACTTCAAACCAAAAAAGCTGCAAAACATCCTTGTAAAATTTGCTTTACTACAGGCAGACACAATCAGGTTAGTAATAACAGTGTGGTCTTAAAAACTAAAGGCAGCTATGTTTCAGTTCAGGGGTGTGGAGAAAAAGAGAATGGCAGAGGGAAACCCCTGAAAAATGTACCTTCCCACAAGAAGCAACTTTGTTTTCTGAAGGGAGATTAGTTATAATACCCTGGATGCTGTAGTGAAATGCTTACTAAATAGGAATGAACATTATACTTTAAAAACAAATCTAACAAACAATCAGCATATTTTTTTTTTATGGTCACCCTTTTACAGTCTCCCTAAGAGATTTACAGTCTCTATAGCTGTAACCGGTGTGACTGAGTGATCTCTCAGTGAGAACTGCCATGGTACTGTTGCTTCCCAGCAGGCAGTCCAGTCAGATGATGTAGAGTAGGCGTAGGGAGACAGATCCCATTTGAATGCATGAAAAAAACATGATGCTCAAATTTCATAGCTGTTGTAGAGTATGTTCTAGAGGCCTGATCCTCATTTTTTGCACTCTTGGAGCTTCCATTCAAACATAATGCTGGATTTGTGCAAAACTGCACTCTGTCACTTGTTTGAATTTATCAGCATTTAATTTATGCCAACTCTGAACGCGCTGCAGGGCAGCACAGAAATCACAGGAACCACACGTGGCTGATGACCATGCTGCTTTCATTCTTGTATCAGCCAGGGCTGCAAAGCTACACACCCTGGCCTTTCGGAAAGGCAGAGGCAGCAGAAGAACCGCTCCTGAAATTTCTTACCACAGGTGCCTCATCTGTAAATTGGGACTAATAGCACTTCACTATTTTGAGCAGTCCTTAATGTAGAGTTCAGACCTCTCTAATAGATTCCACTCTGAGCTTCAAGTGGTTTCTCCTGTGTCCAACAACCTGCTTCTGCAAAACTTGCTGACTAGCTTGATAAGGAGCCGGATTAAGCTATTTGTTATCTGCCTGTATTGTACCCCAGATACTTATCTATCTAAGGTACTTATATCAGCACCTTTACACCTAAGCACTTCCCAGTCTATAATGGAAAGTATTTTCTTTATCATAGTCCTGGAAATAGTATTCTTTTCAATTTATAGATGGGGAACTGAAGCGGAGAGAGTAAATGACTTTCCTGCAGTTTTAACAAGAATCCTGAGGCGGAGGAAAGACGTGCCCCTTGCCTGGCTGTGTCAGGCTGCGGCAACAGCTGCCTGCCAGGGGAAATGAGAGCAAGCCGGGGAGAGGGAGGAGAAGGTGTTTTAACAAAATGTATTATGTCGGGGTTTTATCAGCCTTATATCCAATTCCATAAGCTGCCCTGATCAAAAGAGATGCGGGGAGCTCATTAAAACCAAGGGGGTTTTTTGCCTTTTTTTATATGCTTTGGATCATATCATATCTATAACTGCATAATTTACAAAAACTTATCAAGCATGTGAGCATCTTTTAGGAAAACATTTTGTTGCAACTTCTACGTATATCCTTGTTGGGGAAAAAAAAACCAAACCAAACCAAACAAACCACACATCCAAGTAAACTAAGGCCTAACTAATTCTTTTGCAATCATGTGTGCTTATGAATCCTCACAGAACTACTTTAAGTTCACAATATTGTTTCTTAAGGCAAAACAAATTTGCCTCACTTAGGGAAATTAACCCTACAGTAGCAAGAAACCCCGTCTCTTCTTAGCAGAAACAATCACAATTGAAGAGATAAGTATGGTTATTTTGAAATATATTCTGATAGAACAGAGTTTTGAATTACAGTGAGAATAAAACCAACTATTTTGAAGGAATTGGTCCCAAGCAATTAACAATTAACCAAACATTAATGCCTTTTTTTCTAGCTGGCAATTAGTAATTAGCCACTAGTTGGGACCATATGTCACATATCTGCTATGGAAATTAAAATGACTGACAAAGGAAATTAGAATGACTTGGGCCAGTGATTATACTGAGCCAACTGAGCACGGGCTAAGCCAGTGCATATGGATTCCATAGTATGTTTTATTTGAAGTGTGCTTGGAGCTAAGGGAGAAAGGCCCCGCGCGGGATGGGAGGAGAGAAGGAAACGTCTCCTTCCCTAAACGCAGCAGTGCACGTGCAGCGGGGGCTCTCCTAGAGCAAGCAAGGAACCTACTGCAGGACAATCGGGGAGAAGACACATGGCCAAGTCTATGAGGTAATAGCAAGGGAGAGATTTTTCTAGGGACTTAGTGAATACTGTGGAGAGTTTGGGCAACCTTTAAAGCCACTGAAAGAGTGAAGGATTGGTCCCGTGAGGGCAGACTGACAGGGAAAAGATTGGTTTCTTGTCTTTCTTATTTAGTCTTTCCCCTGTGGCATGTCTGAGATTTCTTTATCTGAAGTGTTTTCTACCTTATAGTTTTGTTGCCTTTTCTTAGTGGCCTTTTGTTTTATAGCCTGGAAGCTATCTAGGTGTTTTATGTGCTTATTTTAAGGAAAAAGGGCAGGCAGTTCCATGCAGAGCTCTGGCAGGCATGTGGTCCCACCACTAAGTTTCTTTGCATTGGTTCATCTCCTATAGTTAAGCAGTGAGATAGTATCCCATGAGAAGTTAATCTCTAAAGAACCACAAAGGTGAAAGATTTTTCCCTGGGGTGGGGCAGCTACTTTCTCTTCTGAGAGATGATACCACAAGGGTCAGAAAAAGTGATCCTGATCATGGGCAGGGTGGCTGAACACATGTAGGTGACTGTGAGGTGTGAGATATTTCATTCACCTCCTAAGAAAAGTAGATTCAATTCTGTTACAAAATACTTCTTTTCTTTCGTTTTTTTTAAATGGTAGAATGGGCTATGAACTGTGAGGCATTCAGCAGAAATTTTAGTTTGATTCCTGCCAAAATTAGTTTTAAATATAGAAAGGTGTCAAATTATTCCTTACTGTAAATAGAAAATACAGTGGGGAAAAAAAAAAACCATGGCAAAGTATAACATATTTATGTCATAACTATTTAAATTATTGCCATAAATTGTATACTAGACATTTGTTGTCTGAACTAACAGCGAGTAACTGATCTAAGGAAAAAGGAGTTTCTCTTTTATATCATTTCTATCACTTCCTAGTAAATATTCCTGTCTCACTATGTTGTGGGGGAGAGCACTGAGTAGTGTTACATTGCAACGTAGTCTAGGTGACATCATGCAACAGGACAATGGCGATTTAAAGAAAAAATGGGGGTTAAGATAAATCAGCCCTTACTACGAGGGCTGTTTAGCAGGATTATGAAAGGAAAACTGTTTCTTCAATGACAGTAAACTGTAGTCCATCCTCTGACTCTTCTCTGGCTGAAGGTGCAAAGAGAAGCATTTGCACAGGCTTTGTTCTACAGAGACATTCCTCTGAAGGTGACCCTTGCACACAAACCAGTCCCTGGACACTCTCTCACTTATTGCAGTTAATATTGGCTGGAGAGCCTCAGCTTAATGGCTTATTCTTCCAAAAGCGCTCAGGCTCTGTCGAGAGCTAAGGTGCCTGAGAGAGCTTCAGGAAGGAGTAATGATGCTTCCTCGAAGTGAAGCAGCCCCTGAGGAGAGTGGCTCCTTTTCGCGGAGGATTACGTGGCCTGTGCTCCTCCTTACATCAAGCCAGCTGGGCTGCCTGGTGCTTGAGGTGGCACTGGGCATAACCCAGCTTATTTTGGCTAGTACATGGATTGGCTTTGTGTCAATGACCATCTCTGGTATCTGGCTGATACGCTGAGAGTATCAAAGCTAAGACTCACAGCTAGATATCTTCGAAAGAATAGTGAGATTACGGTTGGCCTTGATGGTATGGGGAGAGAAGAGCAGGTCAGATGGGCAGGAGGCCCTAGGCGGGGGAAGTCCTCCAAAGAAATGTGCTGGAGAGCACAGAGAGCTGCCTGGATGTGCCAGACCTCATTTATATGATGGATATGAAGTATTTGTGACATTTTTGTTAAAACATCACTCTAGGTAACCCTGGAGTGAGCATGATGTTTGTATTCATGTTTGGAAATGTTTGTACAATGTTTCTGGGAGAGAGGGGTCATCAAAAGCTCTGTCAAAGTCTTCAGCGATTGCAGAAAGGAAATAGTGAGAAAAGGGCAATGGAAGAGGTTTTTTTCAGGTCTTCTGTGTTTTATAGTGAGAACTGAGAGGGTGTCTGGAGTGTCACTGGTGTCTCCTTGAAATAACTATAGACTTGATGTATGGATTGTTAAGACAAAAGTTGTGGTGAAGCTCACAGGAGCGAGGAAACCAAAAGTGAGATGGAAAGCAAGTGAGATTCCTTGGGCTGATTTCAGCAGTGCGAGAAGGAATGCTGGCGGGGCCCCAGCAGCCCTACTGAGCTCTGACCACTGCAGCAGCTCCAGGTAGATCCTGCTTAACACTTACATGTCCTTAACAGACATATGAACTACAGACCCAGTGAACTACATGCAAGTTTAATCAGAGGAGGAAGACCATATCATCTGAGATACCAGCATCTCTGTCCTGCTGGAATAGCCTGGGACAGGTAGACTTGCTAATCTTCATTGTTCAAGTTTCCCAAGTTACTGTTTTCTTATATCTCCCTCTCATTTCTACAGCTTCCTGCAGATTAGTCCTGCTTAATAATCCCCTGGTTTGGGGGTTTGTTTTGTTCTTAATCATGGTTGGAAAATTAAGAAAGATTGCTCATTCTTGAGCACAAAAAGAGTTTAATCTCATTTTCTTCCCTGGGTGTGGCTTGCTCTGTTATTCAAATTTTGTTCGGAACACAAAATATAAACCCCTTTCCTCTGTATTGTTTGGCACAGGGTACCAATGGATCCAGCATTCTCCTGCTGCTGAGGAAACTGTCTTGGGGCTTATGATTTTTTAATAAAATATGTGAATAGTTACTCATGTAAATGTTCTACTTTAATTATTGATGGGATTTCCATCCTCCTAATGTTATACCTAAGGCATCTTTCTCAGTTCTTTCGTATTTATCATTCTGTATAATATGTAGAGAGAATATACATATTTCTCACTGTCATCTTCCATCTGTATGAAACAAAACATCAAGTGTTGGTCAGCAAGGGAATAGAGAAAAAAAGCATTGGCGTCTGTTGACAAGTTTTTGCTTTCCTAGCAGGAACCTTCGCTTGTTTTATGCTTTATTATTTCAATTAATTGGGTGGCCGTATAACCCAAATATTAGTTAGCTTAAAATAAAGTTGAGTTATATGAGTCTCCAATTTTACCTTAAAAAGTGAAGTATTCTGTCAGTGATTTTACAAGAGTAGACAAGCATGAAATTAATTTTATACATTAGCACTAGGTAAGCTTGCAGCTTGCTAACACTGGTAGGAAATTTTACTAGAACTGTAATATAAGGCTGTGGGGATTTTCCCCCCTTCAGCTAGGTGAATTTCTTCAGCAATTCAAACCTCTAATAACTTTTTTAAATAGGGTATCTAAGTTTCTATACTGGGACTTCCTAATCTAATTCTACTCTGCTGCCTTGTGTGTGTGTAGCTGTGATATAGAATATATTTTTGTATACATAATATTATTATGGCACTATATAGTTAGACTGGTGCCATGCTGGGAAGTTTATCCTAACTGAATTAGAGAAAGCTTGTTTTACAGCTCAGTTTAGACTGTGAAAGTAGGGTTGAATAAACATTGAGATGTTTGTCCACTATCCTAGTATATGGGCTCTTGTTTTAAAGCAAATGAACTGCCAACACAGTAGAGCTCGGGATATTCTTCAGAAACAGCTGTTCCCCTCTTCCCATGGAGAGGTTTTTATTCTGTGACTGATTTCTACCCACTGGATGGCTGGGTTCATCCTGACACATCCAGGTGTGGCCGATCCAGATTCTTGCATAAACGGTTCAGCCAGCTGCAGCTGGAAACAGCTCTACCTGAGAAGCACCCTGTCTTTATTATATCTTTCTTCCCAAGTCATTCTTTATTTATATGATTGCCTACTTGCATGCATTCCGGTACAACCGTTCTAGGAATTTGTTCTGCAAGTTGAAAGCCAGATTGTATTTTTATACCAGTGCATTTCTACCATGATGTATTTTGATAACGTCTATCTTTCAGCAATAAAGCAAGCAGGCCTAAGTTTAACAGTAGATCAAGAAGTACTTGTAACTTGCTACTACAGCGTACCTTTGAATACTTAATTACAGCACATAAGGACTTGTGATAGGTCTAGGCATGCTACTAGGTGGCTTCTAATATAGTTGTATAATCGCATCTTTTTCTTTTCTCTTGAAAAGATAAAGTAAAATAATCTTTTTCTGCCTTTCATTGTAAATTAGAGTTTTAAATGATATGGCTGTCATTTGAATATGCTAATTATTCTATATTATTTTAGACACTATTAGCCATGCCTATAAAAATGTGTCCTAAGTTCTAAGCCTTTTGATTAACTTGTTGAGACTCAGTATTCCCCAGTACTTGCTTGAGACTGGTAATTGGCATTCAGAGAGGTAGCAGAATGCACCTGCCATTCTGACCACTGGTGACCTTCACTATGAATTAACTGCAAAATCCATGTCAGGCAGTTAATTGAATGAAGCTGTGAACTTGTAAGTGGTAATGGTTATGATTAGTGTATAACATGCCATAACAGTAATGATGTAATCTTGGTCTCAAGAGACTTAGGGTTGAAGTCTTGGGGGTTTTATATGCCAAATTAAAGAGGGGATAAATGACAAGTGGGAATCTTCAAAGGGGGAGAGAGGGAAAGGAATCCCTCTTCTCTTCTTCCCAAAGACTCTAAAGATAAAAATATTTAATTGGATTTGAGAGGTTGGTGAACTTTTTATTCCCATCAAAGTATTTCATCTGTCTTTAAGGTAGAAAGAACTGTCAGCAGCCCTTTCATCTGGGCGAGGAGAGGTATTTGTCACTTGTGGTTGGATGTGAGGAGTAGCATTAAGATGACTGGGTTTTGCCATTGTTTCAGGGAGCCGGAGAACATCCGTGGCTCACTGGGGCACATGCTGTGCGTAGCATGTACGTGTGGACTGGCTTATATGCTACTTTTTTGTTGGATACTTTCATAGCCATTACAGTAACGAGATTAGTGATGCAAAGCTGCTCATGCTTTCTTTAGACTTTACATTTTTGTATACTGGTGACAAATATGAACTGAGCAGCCAGAAAAAGACATTTGGTAAGGATGATGTGGGTATATCTAAGCACACCCTGCATGCAAGGAGGAAGAGCTTTTGTAAACTGGATGGATCCTGCTGGGCTTTTAGCTTTAGAGCCCACAGATAAAAAGGAACTTGTCTTTTGTGAAATTTGCTTCTGACTCCATGCCCTGTTTATATGCTTATTAGAATATGACATCTTGCAAATATACCCTACCAGGCATGTTGCTGAACCAATAAATGAGAGAAATGAAGCCTTTCATGGCTGTTGTATCAGGCCAGTAACCAGCCTGCTCATGAGTTGAAATGGAGCATATGTCCAGAAATGCAAAGGAAGGCTTTGCAAAGTGTTGCCAGTCTAGTTTAAGCATAACATTCTCAATTTAACAATAGTTGTACTATTGAATCACAAAAAGTGTATTTCAGAAATCTGCATATTTACATTAATGGATTAATTATGTAAATGATATTCAATATGAACAAATTATGAGAACCAAATTTAACTAGAGTTTAGGAAGAGTAATGGAGTAATAATCTAGCTATTAAAATGGTCAAAGATCTGCATCACAGGAGTTATATTAACCTTACTAGTAATTTAGTGCGTTGTAATGGAGTTAGGCTTTGTCTTGTCAGTACGTTTGCAACCTAGCTATAATAAAACTCATGTTCTGGCAAGTGGGACTAAGACATAAGCATATGCCTTCTTTGTGTAGTCCACATGAAAGCTTCATTGTGGTTGTGTTAATGCATAAAAATGCATGCATTGAGTAACATGACTAGACTGTATACACCTACGTTTACACCAAAAATAGAAATTAAGTACTAGCTAACATAACTCTACTCTCATGCATTATAGAAATGCAGGTAGGCTACATTATTTCTACTTGTTATCAGCAGAGTGAGGGTGGAACTATGCCTCTCTGGGGATGTTACTCTGAGCTTTTTCTTCTTTTTTTTTTTTTTTTTTAAGAATCCATCCCTTACATGTATTGTATCATCATTTATGTGATTCTGAATACAGTTTTTAGAGGTTTGTAACTTGCCTCCGATCTAGTATGCCAAACCTAATTGTATCAAATGTTTTAGTTTTTTCCCCAAATGCCTTCCTTGTCCATTGATCCTTCCTTGATCCAAAAAGTATAAGGCAGTATATAGTTTTCTGTGCTCCCACACTTTACTCCAGCTTTGTTCCTTTTTGCTGAATATATTGCAGTTAGGTCTTGGTAAATCTTGTAATGCAAGATCGTAAATAAACAGCTCACTCTTTGGTCTCGTTTCTGAGTGAAACGAGTTTAATGCAGTTATACTACATGTCTCTTTGAAACCTTGGTGGCAAATTTGATTGAAACTGACCCATGTTTTCACAAATTATGGATGGAAAAAGTTAATACAAGTCTTGTGATGGTAAGAGGCCAGGTAGAAGAGAGGGTCTATTAGCAACTCCTTGGACGGAAAGATCACATGGAGCCTATATTAGGCATCAGAGAATCCATAAAGAGAAGAGATTTAGAGATGTCCAGACCTGGGAGATGCTTCAGTCAGGATGCATGTTGTCTTGGACATCCCAATCAACTAATCTGTAGGAATCCAGGCTGCCCTGTCTGCAGGTCCCAGAGCATCACTTTCTTCAGTGAGGATTTCAGGGCCTTCAGTCCTAGAAGTGTGAAACTACAGCAGAGCAGAAGCTGAACATGGTGGGAGCTTGGAAAGCTGAGCACTATTCAAGATTGGGGCTAGAAGGTAAAAAAACAAAGCTAAAAAGATATTTAAAAGAAAATGAATGACTCGGGCCAGACCTGAAAGCTTGAAGAAACTTTTTGACTCTTTAAAGCATGGGATTCAGATGATTTCTTTCAAAAAAGATTCTGAGACAGAAGTGCAAACCTATGCAGGGGTAACTCAGTGTCCATGAGTTCCATCATTTTTGTCCCATGCAATGCATGCATACATATAAATGTTCCATTTTTACATGCTAACAGAATCCAAGTCCATTACTTTTGTACGTTCAGACAAATCTTTTGGCTTCCCTGCTTCATCAACAGACATGGTAAGGTTAGCTATCATGTGGTTGATAATTGTTCTAATATTTAAATTTTACCTCATTTAGGTATGTATATAATAGCAAATATCCCAACTGTTAAAAGCAGTGAGCTGACCTCTGAAGAACCCAATCTCAATACTGACTTTACTGAATTTTTCAGAGCCAGTGTCTTTGTCCTTAGGACAAATGTCTGTATTTGACAAAGTTCATTTTTGGTTTAATTTCCAGCTCTGCACTAGAGTTTGAATCCCTGATCCTGATTCTGCCAAGCACTGAGCTCGCCATGTGAAGTTCTGCTGTTGTCATTGGTGAGAGCCGAGGGCACTCAGCACCTGGCAGGAACTGGCACTTTGATGGCAAGCAGGGATATTGCAAAGCAGGATTAAAGTGCACTTGCTGACAGAGCTGTTTGAAGAAGCTTTCAGAGCACCTGCCCATGCTGTGCCTGACTCTAGACTTTGCTATCAGCCCCTCAACCTCATTAGCACCAAATTCATTCTCAAAATTAAATAAATAAGAGACTATGACAGCACGATTTATTTCCTGCAGCATGCCTAAAATATTCCCAAGTAATAAAATATCTTACTGTTCTTTCTCTCACAGGGCAACTTAAGGAATATAGTTGATCTGGATGCCTTGCCCCAGAACAAAAAGAGAAAGGGTAAAACATTAAAAATGTTTGAAGTTTCTTTAGTTTTCACTAAAACCTAGTTTGCTTTTTTTTGTTCCCCTCAAACCAAGAAAACAGACAGAAAACAAAGTAAAATTCATGGTTTGATGGTTTTGCTTGTTCTGAGGGTTTTTTGTTTTCACTATGTTTTGGTGATGACCATTATCATATTAAATCAAAAGGGGCAAGAGAACAATACGTCCTGTATAGTTGGAATTGCTCCCCTACCCTTTGGACTTATCTTTGAATAAAATTATTTTTCTGAACTGATGGGTGAGTTTAAATTTCTAGAGGCAAAGAACATTGATGAGGTAATTGGTTTTCTGTAAAAACTTTCAAGATTGAGAAGAAACCTTGCAATAATCAATGAAAATATTTGGGTGGAAAGGAAAAGAAAAGGGACAAAAAGAAACATGAAAAACTGAAAAACAAGTACTTTGAGAAAGTCTCTGCTTTCCTGTAATGATGAATCTGTAGTTTAGGAATATTCCATTCATTTTTAATGAAAATTTCATATGCACAGTATTTTTGGTAAAAGGCTACTGGAGACAACTATTTTTTTTTATAGAAAAGGGAGTCTATTCCACTGACGACATAGAAACAGAGCAGTACTTTGGTATGTTTTAGTAGTTATCATTGACCTCGGGCAAGAAAATAGGTTGCTTCCCAAATTAACTTTAATATTCACTAGCAGCTCTTCCACCCTAGCAAGAACTGCACCCTTTTCACCCTAACACATCGCACAGTCACTTCCCATAAAACTATCCCAGCTGAGACTCCTACCCCAAAATCCAAAGCTTTGGTGAATTCATAACTGATTTGCTGCTGTTATCTGAACATCTTCCATGTAATTTTGATACTGTAACAAAGAAGAACAGAATAAACTAGATGGATCAGGTAGGGGTGCATGAGGAAAACTCCAGACTTAATTAAACTTAAGTTTCTTACATAAATAAAGTGCCTTAATTTACAGGTTATTTTTTTCATGGTACCTATAAAGCTATATGTAGGAAGAGATCATTGTTTGTTTCATGTCATTTGTGAAGTTGCTGGTGCATGTGTGTCCACTGACTGGCTCGACAGCTTCTGCAACATCACTGGGTAACTGCTAGAATCAATTTAAATCAAATTACATGCATAAATCTAATTATCTGCTATTGTTTATAAAAGCGAGCCCTGAGGGATTTAACAGACAGGAAAGCAAAGTGTGAAAAAAAACCTTTGAAGTGGGTGGTTCTGTTCCACTGCCCCTCAGCTTTCAGGTGTTCAAAACTACAGGAAATTAAAAAAAAAAAAAATCACTGTGAATCTCACACAGTAAATCATTGCATCAGGCTTCTGATTGGTTCTTTTTATTTACTTCGTGCTACAATGCCACTCAGACTAAAAATTACTCATTCTTGACTGGAACATACTTAATATTTGAAATAAAAGAACATAGTTCTTTTATTATGAAATAAAAGAACATAGTTTTAGTCTTCCCCTTCCGTATCTCCTCTTCGCCACTAAAAATATTAGGAAATAAAAATGAAATTTTAATTTTTATTTCATTAGTTACTATTTTAAAGAAGATTTTGTCATGGTTTTGTCTGTTTTGAGCCTTGTACAGTGTTGTTATTTTTCTCATTTTGTGTTTTTTCACTGATGTATATAATTTCAAATTCTTCAGTAATTTAAGAACATCTTGGGGATTGTCTTCTAATAGTGTAAATCAACTGAAGTTAATTTAAAACAGACGCAATGGGCTTGAAAATCAAATCTTTTTCTCTACTGTATTATCTTTTAAACAAAGTTGTTGTTCTTGGTTTTAACTACATATGTTTATTTCATGTTTGCTCTGTGTTGATTAGATCTCTCTGGATGGCTAAGACAAGTCTACTCCTGTTATAACAGGAGCAGTGCCTATGAGCTCAACTGATAGGAAATACTTCCCAGTCTTGCTGATGATGGCAAGTCTTTTACCAACACTTTGTTGCCTGCTACAAGACACAACAGTTTTAGTCGCATTTTACTTGCATTTCTAATTGATAATATCTAATTAATAAATTCAAACCTTAGAATACTAAATACTCATGCAGTTTATATGCTATTGTCTTGGTTTTTCTGAAGTTTGTTTGTGCTGGAACAGTGTACCATGAATGTTTTCATGAACTTTCCTGTAAATTACACTGCTTGCTATTCAGAGATTGCTTTGCTCCTTAACAACCTTTGAACTTTTTTCTTCCTCAGCAGACTGGTGTGTAGTGCTATAAACTACAGTTCTCATAAGCTGTGCTATTCATCTTTTTTAGAGAAGAATACTTGACATGGAACTCTAACATATGACTCTTAAAAGGAGTACAGTATTTGCATTATTTTCTCTCTTGCTGCTTAGCGGAGCGGGTGTGAAACCAATACAGGGAAAACAAGAAAGAGGTGGTCAGCTGCTCTGGACATGATTTCTGATTTTGAGAGTTCTCTCAACTTTACCGTTCACTCTTCCATACTACGGAAACAAACTTCTATTGTTCTTAAATACTTAGGTAGCTGTTAACAAAAATGAAATAAGTCATTGCTCAAAAAATGTCTGTAATGCTTCTAGCAAGGCTTTATCTTTATGACACTAACGATAATCCCTTGTGTAATTAACTGTAGAGTGGTTATGCATGCAGTATGCAGTCCATGACAAGCCTCATAGAAAATACATCAGTATTAGCCACAGGTGAATTCATTTAGAAAGATTAATGACTGCACCTGAATTTTAATGTCTGAAAAGGGATGGAACACTGAATCCTTAATTAAAAAGTTGAATGACTGGTATGGTTTGTTTAACATCGCAAATTTCAACGGGAGATTTTTATATTCAAATGAAGTCTGCAAAGGAAAACTTTCGTTAGAAGGTGGTGAAGTAAGGGTGAAAAGCAAAAATGTTTTATGTGCTTTACTTTATGTAAATCGATACATGGATCAGTAGCTTTGATATGGATCAAATGAAGTATAATTATGGCTCCTCTCTGTTTACAGTGAATATGGGGCAAAGAATTCTTAAGAAATGCAAGGCATTGCAACGCTCCTACCGATATAAAGTTAGATGAGAAGAGCAGTAAAATTGACGAGTGATCTTATTCTTTCCTTAATGAGATGGTTTCCTCTTCATTACTATTTTACAAAGTTTTTAATGAAGAGAAAGTAACCTTGAAAAACACTGTTACAATCCCATTCCCAGAAGATGCTTAACTCACTTTTTTCAAACTCAGCTTTCAATTAGTAAGTTAGTTAAAAGTAATTCAGAGAACCACCATTATCAATGCAAACAGTGTCTTTCAAAAATTTCTTATGTTTTAATATTTAATAAAAAGAGAGGCTAGATTTTGAGAGGAATAAATAATTGAAGTAGAACTCTCATACCTGTTCAGAAATGCTAACATAAGGGACATCTGAATGTACTGTTGCTATGCTGCCTAAAATACACATTTAAAAACTGTCTGTTGACTGCTTTCAGTTGGTCTTAATCATGGAAAATGTATTCTAAAAACTGGAGCCCTGGTAAAGCTTATTTGAACAGCAAAATGGATCACTGTTTTCAAAAGCAAGACCGTGACGTTTATCTATTGACCTGAATAGATACTTAAGGTCAGTTGTTTTGCTGTCTTATTCCTAACAAATGAGAGTCACCCAAACTTTATTTTTAATGAGATCTCCTTCTCTTTAATTGCAGTACCAGACTCTAGGAGAACAAGTTTCCAAGCAAAACCAAGAAAACTAGTTCAATCGAAGATTGTCTTCCTAATAACCTAATTATATTTCCCATTGCTCCACTTTTATCCACTCGGAAAAGCAACATAGACTGAAAACTTTGAAACAAGATAGAGAAGAAAGAAATAGGAAATCACAAGTCAAGGAAGGAGTGTCAGTGATTTATCCGGGGAAGCGCCTGTGACTACTACTCGCAGCTGTAGTAAAGCAGATTGTGATGCTCTTTAGCTGCAGCATGATGCCTGCTGTACCACTTTTACTGCCAAGCAGAAGCACGGCTTTATTGTTGACCACTTTCCAAGAAAGCATATTTTTAATGAAATGTCATTAAAAAAAAGTGTACCTTCTCGTAAAGCTTCAAGGAAGGGAGGAGGCATTTTGGAAAACTGTGGGGGGGTGTGTGTACATGTGTGTGTTTGTGTGCATGTATAAACACTCTTTCAGTTACTCATGTAAACTACTTGCAATATTTGCCAGGACACATAAAACTAGAACATTATACATATATCCACATATCACTTAGATGTGTGTGTGTATATATATACACACATATAATGTTTTCATTTTCAGGTATATCAGCTGTCTGAATGCTCAGTTGAAGAGGGATATGTATAATAAACTGCTAACATCTCCAGTTTAGTTTTCAGCTTGTTTATTGCTCTGTATTTCCGTAGTCTCTGCTGCAAAAAAATCATTGGCATATGAACTGTAAATATTTTTGATATTCAAAGTTTAATTTCCTGGAATTAAACACTGACATCGGAGGATAAAAATAAAACTGGAAAGACACGTTGAAACTTCAGGATCCTTGTCTTGATGAACTTGGTTAATTCGCTCAGCAAAAGTCAATCACAGGATACACCTTTGAGTGAGTTAAAGCAATGATTTTGTTAATACCAGCTAAAATCAGTTGCAAAAGGTGTTATTAAACTTGTGACAAGGAAATGTTGACTGACAGAAGCAGATTAAGTCCTTGGCTATCCAAAATATTTTGCATAAAATGTCAGCTGATTTGGGCAAACCTCAAAAAGCACAGCAGCTGTATTGAGCTCAGATGCTTACCTAAATAATACGATCAAATTTGTTTGGGACTTGACCCAAAATCAATAGGATTCCTTCTGTTGACTTCAGTGGAATTTGAACCATTATAGTCTAGGTAAATAAGGTTAATCACATCGTCTGAACCAGGTAACTTTAAGTTCCCTATTTTTAGCTTTTCAATTTTAAGGAGGGTTGTCATTGTATGAGATGGGACTAGAATGAGAGCTTGTCTCTTGGTCTGAATTGTAGCCCACATCCTTTCCTTTAATTCTCTGGGCAGTAAACGACTCTGGAAGTCAAAATTTAGGCTGGACAAGAAAATAAGCAAGATGAGAATTGATATGATACTAAAAGAATGGAATGTGAAAACTAAAAATAACAATTTCAAAGTTGTTCAATTTTGCCTTGAATAAGCATTTTGATATTTCTTATTTTATTCAGACAATTTTTTCATTACTATTCTGGGGATTCCAGAAAACAAGCTCTTGGTAAACATTTACTATATACACTGTGTCAAAGGTCCCATATGGTTGTTAAGAATTCCATGTGCAGACACCTAAGGACACGGGGACACACATTCACACACATCCCACCTCTGCAAAATGAAACATCTCTGCACCCTAAGGCTCTCGCTTCCCGAAGGAGGCAAGGGGCAGATGTAATATGGGCACCCTGTCCCCTTCGCTCTTTGAAAACTCTAAGGAATTTGCTCAAAAACTTCCCCCAAGTCTCAAAGGTTTATAATGTCCAGAAGGTGCCCATCCTGCCTGCTTAATGGAGGCAGGGGTAAGTGTAATGTCCTTCCCGGAAACCACGGGGGAAAGCTCCCTAGTTTTTACAGCAGACTTTCCATTGACTATAATAATGTTCTGGGTCTGTCTCAAAACCCTGATTCTTTGGCAAAAGTTCCCCTTTATGGGAATGATCTTTCCTAGTGTTACCCTTTTAACTCAGCACACCACATTTTTAAACCAGAAATGCTTTTAAGTTCAAGTTAGTATTCAGTTTAATAGCTGGATAATTTCAGATTGCCACAGATCACTGTCCAGTAAAATGATTTCATGTGTGGGTGTTGCATAAATATAACTGAAGTGATACTTTGAGAGAGAAAGAGAAACCATTTTAGGCAGCTTATATCAAGTTTACAAATCTAAAAAGTCTTGGGCAGTTGATGTCCTTAAAGGAGCAGTGGATAACCTCTTCAGGGGGAACTGCAAGTCCCAAGGTACGCCGTAAATCCCCACATCTGCTGTAATCTTAGCCTCTTTATCCAGAAGCCAGACACATGCAGTGCATTAGTGGATCAGATCTGAACCACTTTCTTTGCTGAAAGAAGGAATATAATGCTTTTCACCATAAACTGAGCTCGGTAGCGTGTTTTGGCATTATCAGTACAACGCAAAGTGTTTTTAACACACTTTAGAATTGTGGCTACAGTTGTAGCATCTAAGGGGTGTATCTGAAACAGCCGTGTTTCTTGAGGTAATCACTTGGACAATATATAACCTTAGAAAGAGAAGAGAAGTCTCAGCTAAAAGCTGTTCGAAAACCATGTAGCCTACAGGGCACCCCAAGATAAGCTGATTCTCCTTTCATTACTTCTTAACGGTTCACTAAAAGCTAAGTGCTCTATTCTGCCCCTACTTGCACCCCGCGGATCCTGGAGGTTTGTGCGATGTGAATGAAAGGCACTACCCGAATCTGTCATTCAAACTACAAGTAGACATCCATCTTCAAGAACCCAGGGCATAAAGAAAATATAAAATAGAGGGAAACAAGGGCTTACTTAGAAAAGTAGGAAACAAAGAACACATGGCCCACAAAGGCATGTTACATGTGTTTTCATTTCTGAAATGTTTTGTAGGCTTGGAAAAAAATTGGGTGCATAGGTTAAAGCACTCCATAGGAAACTTTAACTTGCACAAGCAGCATTTACTGAGCTGATCACCATCCGTTATCACTGACCTTGGCAATACTACAAGAATCCTATATTCACGCAGATAAACTCTTCTCCGCAACTTCACCAACTTATTAGGGATAAACAGGCTTTACTTCAGCATCTGGCATGTGTGATTCATATCTATCTATTTTTCATTCAGCCTCCTCTTTCCACCTCTCTTTGGACAGTGATTGCTTCTCCTCCATTTCTCCTGCTGTGTGCTACGTAAGTAAGTTTTCAAGAGATCAGTTTATTCAGGAGAGAAAGCTGACAGTGAATAATATCCAACAGAGTGCAAGCTTATGTTACCCCAATTAGTCATGAAGAAGTATGTAGAAAAATATTAAATGCAAGGCACCTAACTAAGACTGGGAAAAAATCCTTTAAGTTGGGCTAAACTGTACAGAAGACACTGTTACCCATTGTATATTGTTCTCTACTTGATTGAAGAGAGATTCTTCTACTCTAATTGTTGAAGAAAACATCTGTGTGGCTGATGCAAAACTGCTTTTTAAGCAGTTCTCGTTACATTTTGTATTTTAATTCAGAACCTAAACTTAAAGTCAAATATGGATTTCCTCATTATTGTGAAAAAGTGTGAAAAATATCTTCGTGTATATATAAAAATAATATAAGCTGATTAATATTAAGGATAAATAGCTGTGACTAGCACACTGACATTATATTAAAGACCATCTCAGTATCATTCTTGTGCCAGACTGTTTGTACACTCGATATCAGAGAAGCACATGGTGAGGTATTACTGAAAAATAAATTATTCTTATAAATGGTGAGATTGAAGTAAGCATTGCCAGAATGAAAACGTAATTCTTCAAAGATAAGTTACTCTTTAAGATCATATACTTTAAGAAGTGTTTAGGTTTTTCTTTTTTAAGAGCTGTTGCAGATTTAATATTTCTTCTGTAATAGAATGACTGTGGAAAAGCCAAGTAGAGCACTTACTGCTAAGCCATTTCTCATATAGTTCCAATGTCTATTCTGTACGGTTTTTGTACCACTAAAATTCATTGCCATTTTAGTAGAAATTGAGTATTATAGAAAATAAAGAGCAACATTAAGGCACAAAAAATGTAAAGCATTATGTAAGTATTTATTCTATATGTGTATGTCCTGATTTCAAATATCGAAATAATTTCTTGACCAAAACAGACTGCTGCACAGTCGTATGTTTTATGTACCCAGCAAAGCTGGAGGTTTACAGTTTTCACATTTAACATTAATACTCTGGGATTATGCAGCTGAAGAGTTGGACCGATTAACAACAGTGCTTTTGTTTATATGGTGTTAAGGTGAAACAGTCCAGTGACAACTGTATTATTTCTTGCCTTTTCAGCTGTCCACACTTGTGCAATAAGCTCAACATCCTGTCAGGTTTCATCATGTATCCTCTTTATTATCACATTATGTGAATCTGTATAGTTGTAAATTAGAATTTTTTTTTTTTTAAGTTAAATTCCTCATCACAGCAAAATGCCATGGTTACCATGTCAATCAGGCACGGATAATCAAGTGCCTAATAAGGGATCTCAGGTATGCTTGGTATCTGGCTGGAAAATTAAAGTTTTAGAAGTTAATGCCACCAGGGCCATTGAGAAAAACAGGTGCAATGTAGGACCTGGTAATTTTTTATATTTTTTTTAAGGCTCAAGGGGAATGCATAAGGCAATGTCTGTTACTTTAAAAATGTTGGTACATTTGATTGTCTCTCATGTACACACATTTCTATTATCCTTCAGAAAATTCCCTTTGAAAACATGATAGCAGGAGTCTGGTGTGGTTGATCAGGACTATGTAAACATGCCAACAGGTTTAGTGTTTGTATACTGTGTTTGTCACTGCGATGTGGGACCTGCTATATTTGCAATCTTCATAGCCTAAATTTTCTTTGAAAAGTAGTTAGCAGCACAACGCAATCCCGGAGCTTGGCTTATGTTTGTTTTCCTCAGTATGCAATAATCCATTCTCATAGGATGGCTGCGTGAGCCGCACAAGCGTAAATGCCGTTCTTGCCTATGTGCTCATTCCAGGTGCTGAACCAGCTATTTCTCCTTTGAAAGAGCAATGAATCTGCTAGTTGTCAGCAATCTGAGATTTAGATGCTAACTTTTCCCCTAGTGCTGCTGTGTATTGATCTCCTTTATCCTAATTTCTGTTTGTTTGTTGTTCGGTTCACTGTCTCTGAGTAAGCTAATCTGTTTAGACTTTTATGTATACACATGCCTCTGGTTTAGGCTTGTGTTTGCTTTAGGATGGCAGAAGTTGAAGAGTGATTGAGGTGTCTGTTACATGGGGCAGACTCCCCATTATACACACACCCCTGGGGATACTGGAAACCTTTCATAACTGGAGCTTCACCATTTGGGTTTTTTCCTTGGTATCTGGATTTGGTAAAGTGCAATTAATTTAAAAAAAAAAAAAAAGGCAAAAAATCAGTAACTTGGGCATCATAGCCAGTTGGATTTCTCTTTGTAGGATACCAAAAGACCCCCAAATCATCCAGCTCATCCCCTGTCCCTCTTGATCGGTCAATACGTGACTCCTAACTGCTCCAGATCTTCCCTTTGGCCGATGTGCCACTCCTCACTGCTGCATCTAAGAGCTGTTAAGGTCAATGGGCGTTTTCATTCTCTGCCATCTGTGTCTCTGCTAATTATCCCAGAGGTATAAAACAAAAACAAAGAACAGAGAACAAGTAAATAAGTAGAATAGATTGAATCCCTCAATCCAATATGGAAAAAAATTGCTAATAATTGCTAGTAAATTGATGGTAATTGCTAAAACTCGTAGCAATTTGTTTGCTTTCACATAAACAAATTACTAAAATATGTTGCTGTGACTTACGTGTCCCCATTTCATCTCACTCACTAAATGGTTATTGCTCCACACTTTAAAACAGTTTATATACAATTCTGTAACAACCTCACTGCATGACAAACTCACATTAACATCTCTAACTTGGTGTTTGGAGCATTTGCACTCACAGAAGGTCTGTCTGGAAGGCCCCTAAGATCAATGAGAATTTTTCCATTGCTTTCAATATGCTTACTGTGAATCCCAAAGTGAAAACTAGCTTGCAGGGAGCCTGGATATTGAGCAGGCTGGTACACACAAGTAGGAAGTGCCAGACTGTAAATTTCTGGGAAATGTTTTTGCTTCCAAGCCAGACTGCTGGGTCGGTGTGAAGCTTCTGCCTGTGGTCTCTCATGCAGTTGGGGCTACCAAGCATTCAGCAACAGTGACAATGAAGGCCTGACCCCCACTCTAGCACTTTGGCTGCCACAATATCGCTTCACCCCACATGAGTGAATTTTAAATTAAAAAAAAAACCCTAATGGTTCTTTTATGCACTTCAGTAAGCAATTTTTCTTTTAAATGTGTAACATATGCTATGTCTATGTATTTTCTTCTCCTCCACTGCCCTCTCTCTCCTCTCCATTCTCTAAGAGAAGGGAAATTTTAACAACTTTTCCTCTGCTCTGCATGGGAACGCCATTCCGACTCGTGCTGTGTCAGTCAAAGCTCATCACTCCACAGTCAGGCATATCAGCTTAATCCTGCCACAAAGTTCTGACTTTCTCAAAATCTGAGAACTGAGTTTGTCAGCCAACAAACAGCATCAAATTCCTTGTTCCACATGTTGAATGATGAAATGTGTATACTTTATCTCTTTTTCTGGCTTCTAAATTCTCAGCAGTTCATATGTTTGTGATGGAAACTTCAAAAACTTCCATTAATTATTAGTAGCCCTGGTCAGAGAAATTTAACTGGAATCATATTCCTCTGGAATATTCAGCTCTGTCAACACAGTACAAGGCCAGTTCTAATTTTGTCAGAATTAGCTTTCCAAAAAAAAACCCTGGAATACAGTTCTGACAATGTTACAGCACTCTAAATTTAACTGCTTTTATTTCAAAATATTCTGTTTATAATAACAAATTAAAAGATCAAAATCAAAGTAACTGTTTTGTGTAAGTGAATTTCAGAACACTCGGGTTTAATTTCTTGTCTCCTTCTAAACTGAAAATTGTTTTACAAGACAAAATGTCCACATGTGATCCAGGAAACTTCAATATAACACTAGGCAGAGTAGATTCTAATATGTATCTCAATGAAATACCTTGTTGTACGGTCTGCCATACATGTTAATCACATGTCTAATGTTTCCTATGTGATCTAATAAAAAGGTAGAAATATTGTGGAAATAATGAGCTTGATAGAATGCATTTGCAGTTAATATTTTGTTTAACGTATGCTATACAGCGTATTGTAGATTGTAAAAGGAATGCAAATCAAATTAATTAGATTAGTCTAAATAAAGAACAAAGTCAAATGCCTTTTGCTGTAAAACCCAGGTAGCCACCAAGCACATTTAAAGATCCTAAAACATCCCAAAGGTTTCAGCATTTCTCAACCTTACTTATTTTGCAGTGTGATTATTTAAGTAAAATATTACAGTGCAAAAAGGTAAATATACACACAAGCACACATTCACCCCTACAAACACTAAATCTCACATCCAATGTAGGTTAAGTGTCATCTAGCTCTTCAAAAAACATCACGAAAAAATATTTCCTATCCATCATTAAAAATGCACTAGAAAACAAAATGTAGGAGAAATATACAACTTGAACGCAAGTAGGGGAAGTTTAATAGAGATCAGATCCTTTCTTTTGAATGCCCAGGTAACTTCTCTCATGCCTTTCTCAGCTTGCTTTTTAGTATCCTGTGTGCTGCTCTATCTATCTAACTTGCTACAAATTGCTTTTAAACACTAGCTTCTAATAGTGACAGGGTTTTCCACACCCCTAAAATGAAAATTCCTCTAAACGTTAACTACTAATTCAATAAACTTAGGGCCTGCAAAACAATGCAAGCCTTAGCTCTAATTTCCTTCACATTGACCCTTCTCTCAGAGCAACCTGCATTCAGTTAATCCCACTGCTCCAGATTAAAATTTAAAAATTGAAATCTTGAAAGTTGCTGCCCTTTGAGCAATTTTAATGGGCGCCCAATTCAAAATCTAGGTTCTGTCTTGCTGTTGACTTTACTGGCTGGAGTGAGCCTCCTTGAAAAGCTTTGTGCTGTCCTCTGCTAAGTGTCCTTTGGCACATAAAAAACAAATGGTGAGAAAGGAAGGTAAAATCTGTTTGCACATTTTTTTTTTTTACTGGAGGTAATTATAGCTGTTTGTTAATTCCACTGAGAGGATCAGATTCTGCTCTCTAAAGGCAGCCTAAGTTCACGGAAGCCCTTCGAATTGCTCTGAATTCAACCCAGGTAAATGCCAAAAAAATTTTTCCCCTTGGACTGCAATGGCACAATGTTAAATGTGTTAAACAGGAAATCAGAACTCCAAAAGACAACGAGTTAATTAGTACACAGCTGAATATATAAACTAAATAAATTATCCAGGACATATTGTGCCCAAAGAAGTGGTGCCAAGTGTAGCTATTTTGAAAAGCTGTCAGATGGAGGTATTCAGTGGTTTGCATAGCAGATATAGACTGCCGAATGCATCCCTTGAGCCTGACACCGTTGATGCTGTATAACCTTAATTGAGATCCGATTCCAAACTCTTCTGCCTCTTTTGCTGTTGGCAGTCACGTCTACCTGTGAGTGGACAAAATTCCAGATGTAGTAACTCGAAGCTGTAACCTCCCCTCCCCAAACTGATATGTGATAGGAATGCTTAATATTGAGACTGCTTGGAAAGATTAAAATAGCACTTGTCATCTCTTTCCTGCAAAAGAAAATAAACCCGATTTTCTAAATCGAATGAGACCTAGTATAATTATGTGGCAAAGCGAATACCAGACGCACAGCACCAAAGCAAAGCGTCTAAAACATAAAAGCCAAACAAAACATCCAAGTCTGTCTACTTTTCTCCTCATTTTTGTTGAAATAGTTGACGTGTATGCATAACCAACTCTATGCAGCACATCTGCATTCAGAGGCCAACTGTCTCTCTAAAAATAATTATAATACTAATTGCAAGAATGATGAAGTCTGCTAAGACATACATACCAATGGCATGAGTCAGCAAAAAATACATCCAGCTGTTCTGTCCTTGAAAGAGTCCTGGGGCTTGCACAATCCAAAAGTTCATCCTTTTTTCCTTTTCTTCTCTTATTTTCCTCAGGAACCACAGGTCACAGTTTCATTTTGTCCTTCTGATCATTAACTTCAAGGGATGAGAAGAATTATTTCACCAGAACATCTCAAAAGAATTACAGTCTTGGGTTAAGTTCGGTGACTCCTGCTCTTTGTACCTCTCTGAGCTGTGAAATAGACTCTTTTCTGCTCACCTCTGTGCTGCCACAGTCTCTCCTGCTCTACTGGCTCTTCTCCCACCTTCTGCCCTTTTGCCAATGCTTTCACATTATGTTGCTTAAAATCTTTAGACCATCTGGCGCTTCCTTAGCGTGTATTCAGCATTTTGCTTTGCTTTGAAGAATATGTCAACAGAAGGAGGAACAAGATAGGATATGGTCAGGAACCTTGGATATTCAAAAGATACTTTTGAAAAATCTACTTTTCAGAGATTTTCATATTTTCTCTGATTTACTCTGAATGTTATTAATCAAAAGAACAAAATGAGAAGTTGCCATTATTCCCTGTAACCACTACAAAAATAGCTCTGGAAGGGATTTTTTCCCTTAAAATTTATTTCATAATAAAAGAAGTTCATTATTATCATGTTTTGTGATGACTTTTAAATGTTATTAGAAATCATAGTCAGTAGCCTTTTGCTAACTGCAAATCAGTTTTTAGTGCAGTATTCCTTGGGTAAATTGGTATTTTGACCGTATTACAATGACAAGCTCTGGCAGTCATTGAAAGCAAAGTACATCCCCAGATTTCTTATTTAAACCTGATGGCACAATATATACCACTACTAAGCTATAGGTGGATCCTTAGGCACTGTAAATTGAATTAATTCTCTTGAAGCAGCTGAGCATCAGAACCATTCATTTATTTTAACAAGCATATAATTAATTTATTTGTTTCCCTATTCATGGTCAGTTAGCTCTTTCTGTTTTCTCAGTGAATTAGAATATCACACGTAACATGCACACTTTTTGTGTGCTTATGTGTAAAGAGAGTGTCTTTTCTTTAAGGACATGCCTTTTCTGCAAGTTCACAGGGATGAAACGGGCCTTTTAATAGTGTTACCAAAATCAGAACAGTCCAGAAAGAGGCAATGTCCTTTCTCATACCGAGGACCTGACAGAGAGAAAATTGGTGGTTTTCCATAAGTGAGCTGCTTGATTGAAGTCAGACAGTTACTTAGGTCTCATTACGTGTGGTTAGTTTAGCTAAGAATAGACACATTCAAAACCAGACATCAATGTCTTAAAAGCCACCCATGGGATAAACAACAGCTTCTTTCTTTAAGCCACTTAATTTTTGCCATCAAATTAATATTTTATTATTCCTTAGAGCCCCTGACATGGTCTTTATGGTTTTAAGATGTGCAACACACCATATACACAAATTCTAAATACGGTCTTGCAAGTCCATTGAGAAAAGGTGCTGGAATTAAATATTTTCGTTTCCAGCAAAAGTAATTAACTGTGTATAATGTTGTAATAGTTTATTTTAAGTGAGAATGAGCAAGAGAATAAAAATATAAATCAATACAATTTCTGAATTGCTTATCTATAACATTGGCTTCTGTTTTCATCCGTAAATATCTTGTTTAAAGCTGTTGATTGAGTCTCCTGCTGGTAAGCATACATTTTATAGCCTAAACCATTCCATATTTCACACAAGAGACTTCATAAAGGAGACAGATTTATAATTTTTTTCACTGATCTCAAAATTATCAATTATTTTTTATAGAACTTTTTGCATCATTTACTGAGAAGGTATTCATGGCTTTATAGACCTTTTCTTTTTTCATCAGTCATTCAGAAGTAAAAGATTTATGAAGTCAAATGTTTTTTATCATGCTCTGATTCATACAAGCATGTTGGTTAAAACTGGTGATACTTCAGTCAAAATAAATGTTCACAGTAATGGATTTATACTTTTTAATAATGTGGAATAGGTGAATTAAGAAATAGGCATGAATACAGAGACAAAATCAGGTTAATTTGGGCCAAAATTTTCAAAAAGGACTTTCATGAATTAATTGTACTTTCTCATTTGTTTAATTATTGGGTATTTTTTCTGGATTATTGTAACTACTGGGAAAAAAAAAACCTGCCACATTTTGAGCAGTGATTACATCAAACAAGCAGAAAGGTAATAAATTGTTTGTCAGAAATGGCTAGAACTGTTGTGGCTAGGACACGTCAATAGCAACATACAAAAGGATATTTTAAATTCCTTCATATTTAATACAAATCAGGGGCCAAATATTTAGCAACTTGTAAACACTGTAGGATTAGACATGCTCTTAAGCTAGGTTTATACACATTTTGGAAAGTTTTCTGCACAGCCCTCAGGGCAGGTGCACTGACATTGATACACTCCATGAAGGATTTAGTCAGGTGGTTTTTAATAACACCAATGGGATCCCTTTATGCCTCTGTAGTATGTGCTTCTGTAATAATAAGGCTTTAACTAAAATTTACATGGGTCCATTTCTGTCTGGCTCCCAAGACATGTACAAGGACTGTTCACAGCTTTGTACTGATATGCTCTTACACAGATCATTTTACATTAATGTGGAAGTGTATATTTTTTACAGAACATATGACAGATACACAGTATAGCTTTCCTATCAAAAACATGCCAGGGAAAAGCAGCTACCAGTCTTAGTGGTCATTAGCAAATACCTGGATTAAATTCCATACGGAGGGAATCTGATTATCAAGACAGCTTTCTACAAATGACGAGCAGACTGATTATAGAAAAGCACAGAGGATTAAGGAGAATGACCGTATCAGAGCAAAAAAGAGCAGAGTTAGAGAGCTTAATCTGAGCTGAGTGGAACAGGCCAACTGCAGCCAAGTAGGGTAGGATGGCTCCACCAGAGCATAACAAAGTAGGCCAATAAGTGTTGGCAGTGGGAAGAGGCGTCTGAGCCAACTCTATCAGGAGGAAAAGAAGAGCGGAGAAGAACATTTCCTTTGATGAAGAGTGGAATGAGCCAGCCTCTTTAAAGAGAGAATCAGACCATGCTCGGCACAGAAGAGAAGAGAATTGTACAGCTACAGCACTTAAAAAAAATGAAATCAATATTACTTGATTGGAAAGAACAGTAAGTATTATGTCAGAAGAGGCAGCTTTAGGTTGGAAACAGAGTCAAAAACCAAAGTACTCCATGTAAAATAGCTTGACATGCAGTATACCACAGTGAGACAGACTACTAAAGAGAAAGTGAGTGAAGCCATGGCTTACAGAGCTCTTGGAAATGTGTGCTGATCGGTGCTACTAACAGCAAGATCAGTGATTCAACAAGTGCCTCCCACTGTATTTGCTTTCCATCAGTATTTCTGTCCTCTGCTCTGTCTTCCAGTGATACATTGAGAAGAGGAGACAGGTAATCACAGAACTTTTCAGGAATGATTTTGAGAGAAATAGAATCAAGTAATGCTTTCCATTCATTGCAAAGTATGATGTAAAAGCAAAGTGAGGTGATTGCAGTAACTGTTCAGTCACAGACAAATGGAACCAAGCCATAAGGGTTTAAGGTCATTTTTTGATGTATGTTAAAGCAAATATTTTCCATTTTATACCTCAGAAGTTTGCATTGAAGTAGGAGGTAAACTCTTTCCTTTGAATGATGAATTGCAAATCTGGCACAAGCAGATATCTCTGAATAGGTGTTGGGGAGATGTATCATGCTTCCTGTAAAATAATAACAATTCATGGAACAACAGCAGAATAAGCATCTTTGTGCTTTAGTTTAAATATCTTTTATTTTCCTTTATCAATTTCACCATTACTATGATGACCTTCTTCAGGTTAGAAGACTGGCAAGCATTTCCTAAAGACAGGATGAGGCACAGCACAGAGCTGTCACTGATTTTCATGTTCCTCGGTGCATGTATATTGGTCATTGTGGCCAGAAGTCCACTGGACTATCTTATAAAAGGCAAACTAGTGCCTGGGAACTTGGAGATCAATTTTCTCAAAAAGAAATAATAACCTGGTGTTGTTACCATCTGTTAATTGTTTTAATTTGCTGTTTATTCTGGGTAAAGAGTTGCCTCATGAATCCCTCTAGAATGATAAATGGTGGATGTTTTCCCACTTCTTTCTCTCCCAGAACTCGATCCACTGTTATGGTAATGATTAATCACTGAGTATTCATTAGCTTTTCTGCATAATCCTGATCTAGGAATGACAGTAAGGAGGATTCCTTATAACAAAATGATGTAATACTCTGGGAAATTAGTCACTGAGAGTTTCAGTACAATAATGTTACATTATAGAGAGATAATCACAAGAGGAAAAAGTCTTACAGTGACACAGCATGTCTATGAAAGTCTCTGGGTTACAGAATCAAAGTGTTTTCTACACCCCCCTGTCCATGTCAAGCTTTAATAACGCCTCTCATCATGACATTAGACAAATCAGGCTGAGTTTGCGTTATTCTAGTAGCTTCAAGCCACTTCAAGCTTCAAATCCTGGTTGTTTCTGATAACCTCAGTTAAAAGAAAAAGAAAGGTCTCTTCTAATTCTCCAGGGACTGTCTATTATAGGCAAATCACTTTCAAGAAATGAGGTACAATTTGTGGTAAATTAACATTCCTAAGAGTGAATAGTGGCTGAATTTCTGCCAGAGAATGAAGCTGCCCTGGAGACTTACACGTGATGCTAAACTTGAGCATCCAGGCAACCATCAGATGAAGTTTCGTTTTGGCCCATGTCTAAAAATAACGGTGAAGTCATAACAAAAGACTCAAAAATGTATGCATGAAAGCCCGTAAGAAAAAAAACTTCTCTCAAGTATGTACAGCAATTAGCAACAAAAAAAGATGCAGAAGAATGGAAAGATCACTTAGTATAATGTTTAATAGAAAATAAGCAAGTAGGGAGCTCTGGGAGTAAAGAAAGAAACACGATAATATGTAGAATGCCCTTACACTATCTCAATTTAAATCTAGCCTGAAAACTTTTCTATTTGCACCGACTATTCAGGTTTAGCTTCCTCTTTCCCCATTTTATAAAGGACTTTGAACTGACTGCTTGATGTTAAAAGCAGCATATAAATTGAAACTCTATTATGCTTCAGAGCAGATAAAGATATTGCAAATGCAAAGAAAAACTTTCAAATGAGACACACTACAGCTGGAAATGCAAACCACATTAATCCAAGAAGTTTTTGTTTTTTAGTTCTGCCAAAGGAAGAGAGAGGTCAAGGGCAAAGTTTTAAAGAATATAGGAAGGGATATGAAACAAAATCATAGAGGATAGTAAAATAGCTGAATAACAAATGAAAGCACACACTGTCAGATGAATCCAAGAGACCAGGCAGAAAGCCAGCAAATATGGTTGCAATATTAAAGCAAGGGATGAAAATTATAGACACATTAAATATCTGTATGTGGGGAGAGAAGGGGGCAAAACTAAGTGACACAGAGGGATTCGTCAGATGACTGCACAAGGTTATGCTTTAGAGCACATGCAGAACACTCGGGGTTTGTCACAGTTCACGCAGGGCAGCAGTAAGGACATCCTAAATATTAGATAAAATCTGGCCATATTGGAGTCAATGTGAGTTTTGACACTGACTCTGACAGAGCCAAGATTTCATTCATTAAGGGAGGACTTTAATACCCACCTCAGTGAGGTAGTAAAAAAACTTATTTGATTTTGCAGAGGGGAAACTTGGACTCCAGTACAACTAAGGTCATATTCGGGAAAGTTTCGTTGCCTCTGTAAGATCTAGAGGACTTCAAATTTTAACAACAGCCATGTGTCTGGCATGTAGAATAAGATCTCAAAAAAAGATTTAGGTGTTCAGCTTTTCACTACAATATTCAGGTGGAATTAGTCAGGTAACTTAAACCAAGAGAGCTGCCTTGAGCTAAGCCAATAGGAGTAAGCCTACACTAGACATTGAGAAAAAACTTGGGCTTCCCCAGCCATGCCTAGCCAAAAAGCCTGTTTCGCGTTTGGGGTTTTTTTTAGCAAAATTTCATGAATAACTGGGAATAACTGGGAAATGTGTCTAATTAGCTCAGGCTTGGCATGACACAAACACAGTCACACAGCATTGTTTCAGATCAGGAGGTGCTCATAGTTCACCAGAAGAAATGCCAGAGGAAACATTCATCAGGTCCCCAGTATATGGATGAGGAATACCTTAAGAACTACTAAGTAAAGTCTGTAACCCAAACCTTCAAATTCAAGGTAAGAGGGAAACAACTCTTAGGCATAAGCATTTATTTGTATTCCTTGAATGAACTGTGCATGACTTTTTCTCTTTAAAGAGATGCTGGAGGACTTCTTGAATACGTGTCATATTAAACAATTCTTGACAAAAAACCCTCTGAAATAAAATGCGGGGAGTACAACCTAGAACACTTCCCCCTTTTCACAGTTGAATGCCCTGCTAAAATTAAAAGCCGAGCTGTCTTTTTTATTTTTCCTGCTGGTGAAGCTACTCTTGCTTTATTTGTTGTTTGCATTATTTGTTATGACATAGTGTTATCAAGATAGGAGATGTATATTAATTCCAGACAATCTAGTGACTCACTCATTGTGGTGGTTATGGCTTGTAAACCTCCTGACGTGGAAATGAACATTGCGCAGGAACTTAAGTGCTTCCTCACCTAGCTTTTGGTTTCTGATGGTGCTTATAGAGATTTCCCATTTACCATAGCTGTCCAAAGCATGTGCACAATGCATGTCTGTATATACCTAAAGATGTTCCAGGTAGGAAAAAAAAAAAAAGAAGTGCTTTTTTTGGCTTATAAAGCCACAGATCAGAAGGGATTTTAAGGATTATTGGAGCCTCAACCTTACCTAAGTCTCATTTTCAGTGCATGAGGCATATACGGAGATTTGCTTTGCAACTGGTTGGAACATCAAAGTGCTCCAGCTCTAGACTGTTTTCAGCCAGCTGGAAGCTCACTCTGCTTCCGCTAAAACAGGGACTACATAAGCACTCCAATTCATCCAAAATCACTGAAGCTTCGGCTGCTGAAATCTTAGCTAAAACCGCCATGAGCTCAGTTAACTTTGGCTGAAAATAAAAGAGCAATAAAAAGGTCTGTCCCGTTACCTGAGCTGCAGCTGCAAGGATGTACTTGTAGCTGAGTGCAGGAAGGATGTCTGCTTGCGCCTCAAGCTTCTTGGACCTACCTCTAAACAATGTGCTTTTGATGTTCCCACATCTCCTGAAGTTTTTGCTTAATGTACTAACCCTCCATCTTCCTTGCTGCTGGGGCTTTCCTCATAACTATTTGTCCTGGAGTCTGGCAGTCTCTCCCTAGTCAGCTTGTGCATGAATTATTACAATGCTCCTACTGCAGGGATCAGCAAAACACCCTGTCTTATTAAAAACATGATTTTCAAACTTATTATTTATGAATAGACTTGCCAGCTAATATGTTTTTTTTTAGTCAGGGTGTTTGTTATATTTCATACACTCCATGTTCTGTTTCTGTATCAGCCAGGGACCACTCTTTTGGAAGGACATATCCTTTGTAAGAAAGAAATTAAACTGGCAACAAAACTATTTATTCCAAATCATCTTTTAGTTCTTGACCAGCTACAGGTTTAAGGTTGTCTATCCATAAACCATTGAGCCAGACTAGAGTATTGTATATCACTCTGGAGCCGAAAATAACTTTTTTCTTTTCCCCTAGGAAAAAAACCCCTTTCTATTACTGGCCTAAGTTTGTGACATAAATTTATGTAAAATTAAGTTGGATGCATTTTTCCACATTTCTAATTGTTTCTTCACCTTTAACTACTATAATCAGAGCTGTGTTACAGATGACAACTAAAGTTGGCAGGGGAGGGGAACCTCAATCCATCCCACTGCTACCAGTTTGATGCCAGTGCCAGCAATAGATGCCTAGAACCTGGAGAAGGATCCCAGGTCAGCAGGAGAGCACCTGAAGAGCAGCACAAAGGAATTCCAGCCATTCCAGCCAGTAAGTCAGCTTCATCGGGGGCCCAACTTAAATGCCTCTATGCAAACACACGTAGCATGGGGAATAAACAAGAGGAGTTAGAGACATGCACACACCTGCAGGGCTATGATCTTATTGGCATCACAGAGACATGGTGGGATGGCTCCTATGACTGGAGTGTTGGAATGGAAGGATATAGGCTTTTTAGGAAGGACAGGCAGGGGAGACGAGGAAGGGAGTCACCCTCTATGTCAGTGACCAGATGGAGTGTGCATGGAGCTTCACCTGGGGATGGATGAGGAACTGACTGAGATCTTATGGGTCCGGATTAAAGGGAGGACAGGGACAGGTGACATTATAGTGGGCATCTGCTACAGGTCACCCGACCAGGAAGACCAAGCAGATGAGGCCCTCTATAAACAGATAGGAGCAGTTTCACATTCACTAGCCTTGGTCCTCATGAGGGACTTCAACAACCCCGATATCTGTTGGAGGGACAACACAGCAGGACATAGGCAATCCTGGAGGTTCCTGGAATGTGTTGATGATAACTTCCTTCTCCAGGTGATAGAGGAACCAACAAGGAGAGGTGCTATGCTGGACCTTGTTCTCACCAACAAGGAGGGGCTGGTGGGGAATGTGAAGCTAGGGCAGCCCTGGCTGCAGTGACCATGAAATAGTGGAGTTCAAGACCCTTAGGGCACTGAGGAGGGCGCACAGCAAGTTCACTACCCTGGACTTCAGGAGAGCCGACTTTGACCTCTTCAGGGATCTGCTTGGTAGAGTAGCATGGGGTAAAGCCCTGGATGGAAGAGAGGCCCAAGAAAGCTGGTTAATATTCAAGGATCCTCCAAGCTCAGGACCAATGCATCCCAACAAAGAGTAAGTCAGGCAAAAATGCCAGGAGGCCTGCATGTATGAACAAGGAGCTCCCGAACAAACTCAAACACAAAAAGGAAGCCTACAGAGGGTGGCAGCAAGGATAGGTAGCCTGGGAGAAATACAGAGAAATTGGCAGAGCAGCCAGGGATCAGGTTAGGAAAGCTAAAGCCCTGATAGAATTAAATCTGGACAGGGACATCAAGGGCAACAAGAAAAGCTTCTATAGGTACGTCAGTGATTAAAGGAAGACGAGGGAAAATGTGAGCCCTCTCCAGAAGGAAACGGGAGACCTGGTTACCTGGGATATGGAGAAGGCTGAAGTACTCAATGACTTTTTTTGCCTCAGTCTTCACCGGCAAGTGCTCAATCCACACCACCCAAGTTGCAGAAGGTAAAGGCAGGGACTGGGAGAATTAAGAACCACCCACTGTAGAAGATCAGGTTTGAGACCATCTAAGGAACCTGAAGGTGTACAAGTCCATGGGACCTGATGGGATGCATCCGCGGGTCCTGAGGGAACTGGCGGGTGAAGTTGCTAAGCCACTATCCATCATATCTGAGAAGTCATGGCAGTCCGGTGAAGTTCCCACTGACTGGAAAAAGGGAAACATAACACCCATTTTTAAAAAAGGAAAAAAGGAAGACCCAGGGAACTACAGGCCAGTCAGTCTCACCTCTGTGCCCAGCAAGATCATGGAGCAGATCCTCCTGGAACCATGCTAAGGTATATGGAAAATAAGGATGTGATTGGTGAGAGTCAACATGGCTTCACTAAGGGCAATTTGTGCCTGGCAAATTTGGTGGTCTTCTACAACAGGGTTATAGCATTGGTGGATAAGGGAAGAGCAACTGATGTCATCTACCTGGACTTGTGCAAAGCATTTGACACTGTCCCACATGACATCCTTGTCTCTAAATTGGAGACACATGGATTTGACAGCTGGACCACTCAGTGGATAAGGAATTGGCTGGATGGTCACACTCAAAGAGTTGCGGTCAACGGCTTGATGTCCAAGTGGAGACCAGTGACAAGTGGCGTTCCTCAGGTGTTGGTATTGAGACCGACAGTGTTTAACATCTTTGTTGGTGACATGGACAGGGGGATTGAGTGCACCCTCAGCAAGTTTGCTGACAACACCAAGCTGTGTGGTGCAGTCGACACGCTGGAGGGAAGGGATGCCATCCAGAGGGACTTTGACAGGCTTGAGAGGTGGGCCCGTGCAAACTTCATGAAGTTCAACGAGGCCAAGTGCAAGGTCCTGCACATGGGTCAGGGCAACCCCAAGCACAACTACAGGCAGGGAAAAGAATGGATTGAGAGCAGCCCTGAGGAGAAGGACTTGGGGGTGTTGGTTGATGGGAAGCTCAACATGAACCGGCAATGTGTACTTGCTGCACAGAAAGCCAACCGTATCCTGGGCTGCATAAAAAGAAGCATGACCAGCAGGTCGAGGGAGGTGATTCTTCCCCTCTATTCCTTTCTCGTGAGACCCCACCTGGAGTACTGCGTTCAGCTCTGGGGCCTCCAACATAAGAAGGACATGGACCTGCTGGATCGAGTCCAGAGGAGCGCCACAAAGATGATCAGAGGGCTGGAGCACATCTCCTATAAAAACAGGCTGAGAGAGTTGGGGTTGTTCAGCCTGGAGAAGAGAAGGCTCTGGGAAGACCTTATAGCAGCCTTCCAGTACCTGAAGGGGCCCTACAAGAAAGCTGGAGAGGGACTTTTTACAAGGGCATGTAGTGATAGGACAAGGGGTAATGGCTTTAAACTGAAAGAAGGTAGATTCAGATTAGATATAAGGAAGAAATTCTTCACTATGAGGGTGGTGAGGCACTGGAACAGGTTGCCCAGAGAAGTTGTGGATGATCCATCCCTGGCCAGGTTGGATGGGGCTTTGAGCAACCTGGTCTAGTGGAAGGTGTCCCTGTCCATGGCAGGGGGGTTTGAACTAGATGATCTTTAAGGTCTCTTCCAACCCAAACTGTTCTATGATTCTATGAGGGAGACAAAAAGGTTAAGTACCAATACATTAAAAATAAAATAACCCTCTTCAAAACACTTCTCAAATATGTAGAGCACAGGTCACATGAAAGTAATTGATATAAAAGTTTTGTTTATGCTAACATTGGCCAGGCTATATAATTCACCTTAAGCTGAACAGTTCAAGTCTCGTACTCTGAGTCTGATAGTGGGTGAGCAAGTGTCAATGCATATGTAACATACAAATAACCAGTTAATCAACTATGTTCACCAAGTCATTATGTAAGATGTTTCATCATCTGCCTCCTTATATCTATGCTTATGAGCTAATTCTTGAAGTTGTCTTCACCACCTGTACCACAGCTGTAGCCTGCACCAACAACGCAGTGACTAAGTTGTAACCTATCCTGCAAAGGGGAACCCTCTAGGAGCCAGTCCAGCGGTCTGTCCTTCTAAGTCTGTCCCCATTTGTTGCTAGAAGAGACGGAGAGAGGTGCAGAAAACTGGAACAGGATGTTGCAAGTCTGATGCTCATGACTGGTGCTCAGTTCTCCTTGAAATTCAGTAGTTAGATACAGAATTTACTCATGTTCTCTTGAAGATACTAATACGGTTCCAATGTGCTAAAAGTTGAGAGGTAACATAACGGAAAATCAGTTAAAGAAAACAACACATTTTATTGTTATAAAATCAAAATATAACTCATAAAAGAATAATAACATTTTTAAACATAAGAGTCTGTGAAATACATAAAGTAGCTGAAAGAAATGCTTTATTGGTATGTCATAGTCATTCATTGAATGAGTTACTAGCTTAACACCTCAAAACAAGGCAAGTCTCCTGAGAACAAGATTTGGTTTTGCTGATCCTAAAGCACCTATGCCAACAGGAAATAAAATCTGAAGGAAAAAAAACCCTGATGATGAGACTGAGTGCATGGTAGTTTATATGTAAAATATATTCTAGCATTTTATATACAAGACAAGACACAGATATAAATTAGTTACAAAAACAGAAAGGAGAAATGTATAGTTAAAAAATAAGGGTAGTAATATTTTATAAACATGGAAGCACAGGTGGGTTATTGCATGCTGGATAGTCAGCAACTAGCAATGTCATTATTTATTTTTCTCAGTTGTGCCTTAAAATATTCATAGAACCATAGAATAGTTTGGGTTGGAAAGGACCTTGAAAGGTCATCTAGTCCAACCCCCCCTGCAATAAGCAGAGATATCTTCAACTAGATCAGGTTGCTCAGACCCCCGTCCAACCTGACCTTGAATGTTTCCAGGGATGGGGCATCTATCACCTCTCTGAGCAACCTGATCCAGTGTTTCACCGCCCTCATTGTAAGAAATGTCTTTCTTATATCTAGTCTAAATCTACCCTCTTTTAGTTTAAAACCATTACCCCTTATCCTATCGCAACAGGCCCTACTAAATATTTGTCCCTATCTTTCTTATAGGCCCCTTTAAGTATTGAAAGGCCACAATAAGGTTTCCCCGGAGCCTTCTCTTCTCCAGGCTGAACAACCCCGACTTTCTCAGCCTTTCTTCATCGGAGACGTGTTCCACCCCTCTGATCACTTTTGTGGCCCTCCTCTGGACCTGTTCCAACTGGTCCATGTCTTTCCATCATTCATGTCATTATCCTTACTAATCCTACTACTGTTAAAAGCTCTGCTGGTCTGAATGGTGGTAAAGATTCAAGATTTGGGTTGGTAAAGATGCAAGGTTTGGGTTGGTTGCAATATCAACCCAATATCAATGCAATCTAAAAACAGATTATTTGCAGCATCTAGTTAAAAATTGCTTCTCCATTGTCTTTATATTTCTTCCTTTTTTCTTTTTTTTTCTAATAAATGGCTCACAAATGTTGGCTATATTAGATGACAATTCCTGTATTCTAGGAAAATGCATACAAGTATGTGAATAATTTGAACATTGAGTATATATGTAAGTAATCAGTCCTTCCAAGATCAGGACATAAATTTAACTTGCACAATTAAGAATTTGCCAGTGTCTCAAAACTAGAATCCTTCTATAGTCTAACACAAAAGGGGCTTTTTTGGTTTTGTCTATAGTTCAGGCTAAAAAGAATATGCTTAAAATCATGTATTTGAACAAAAAGGCATTGAATTAGAATATTTCATTGAAAAGCATCTTATTACTAGAAAAGAATGCAATAAATCTGAAGCAAATTTCCTCTGAAGAAAAATTGAAAGGAAAACAAAAATCTACAGAGAACTTGAGACCTGATATGCAATGGGAAATGCATGTTTTTCACAGACCAAAAATAGGTTTTATCTTGTAAGGAAAGTAAATAGCTGTCCTTGTCCTTCAACCTCTCCACTCCTTGCATAGTGCCGGACTTAGCGTGGTTCTAGCATTTGGGAATTCCCAAATTCTCTAGAATTTCCTCTAGTTCTCCATGCCTCCCAATTTCTCCCATTCAGGAAACTGTTGTGGAAGAACAGAGGACACATAACAGGCTTTAACCAATGAAAATAATTAAATAAAGTATTAGCACTTGCACTCCTTTATCAGTAGTTCCAAAATGAGATAAGTAAATAAAGTTGCAGCCTAATTAAACCATATTCATTTTATCTTATCTATTTCTCCCCAAGTGTCCTGGACAGCTGTACCTTACAAAACAGATATCAGAGATGCCTAAAGAGTAAACTCTCATTAGGGAGGTACTATTAAGCATGCATCTTTTTGTATGCCATATCCACCTGTAACATGCAGTTTTACAACTCCTTTTGTACCAAAGTACAAATAAGGTATTATAGAATAAAAAGGTAAAACAGAATAAGGACATGTTGCCTGTTCATTGCTAGCATGAGATATTTCTCCAGTGACAAAAAGCAAGGGAGTCCCGCATGGAACACTATTATTTCTGTGTTATCACCTCTAGCTGAGATACCACAAGTCCCAGCATATTTGGTGTTTTCGTTATCAACCCTGCTGTAGTGGTCACGTGTCTATATAAGAATCCCAAATTTCACTCTAAAAAAGAAATGCTCTTGCACTCATTTTGAGGTGAGAATTGATTCATGACTGTTCACAGCTTGGGTTGCTGGTACAGTTTCTAACCTACTTTAATGCCATTATCTAATAGCAATAAGGGATTTTGATAACAAAAGCAACAACTCAAAAGTGTAACTAGTTTACCCTACAGAAATTTAGTAGAAAAAGGTATGTTTCAAACATTTGCCATGGCTGCAGTTTCAAAAACCTGTGACTAGCACCTTATTTCATCCCCAAACATGTCATTTTGACTCATTCATCAAAAGCACTTACTTCAGTCTCAGCCAGCTGCAAAACCATTTGAGGTTATCTTGCCAGAGAAGGAGCCTTCATATCCTGCTTGACTTGAAAAGCACCTTTGCTCTTTACATACCGGAAGGTAAATACACTATAAAAATGCCAAGGCCTACCACAGTTCAGATATTTGAGAGCCTCATGAAGAAAAGGCACACAGAGAACCTGAAGAGATGCTGCTCATGAACTTTTCAAAGAATGCAAGAACATAATTCTTACCTCTCTGAGGTGAGCAAGTCATCAGCTCACTGCTAATTCATTCCTCTCTTAACAAGCTTATAGAGCAAACCACTACAGAGAAGAGCATGTTTTAAAAAGAGATCAGCAGCAACCCCACTCCCCAGCTTGCTGTGAATCTTCTCAGGAGACAAGAGCTATGAATGGCTTTCATTATGGCGCAGTGTAGCATTTAATATTAAAAGTGGCAGCAACGATATAATTAAAAATTCCTTTCATTTCTTTTACTTTGCAAAGCAAAAGATGAACAGATTTGAACAATGTTGCTAAGAATAGAGCAAATTCCAATAGAGATGGCACCCTTATAGTGAATGTTATGTCCGTGTTGAGATCTCCTTGCTCATGAAGATAGGGGTTCCTACCAGAAACAATAACAGATGCTTACATTTACCAACATTAGCAGATGCCACTTTATTAAAGACAGCATCGGAATGAACTCCCTGAGTTTGAATTTCATAAAGTTTGTTAAGGAAATATTTCTGAAACGAGAGGGAGAAACTATGTTTTAATGATGTTCACATGTTTCCCTAAAGAATGAAAGCTGATATGTGCAGGCGTCGAAAGCATTACATGCTAATTTGATTAAAGTGGGGGAGGGTACCTAGAAAAAGCACAAAAGTAAATGCTGTTGACCTCCCTGGCAAGAGGCCGAAAAGGAACCTGCTCTGGGAAGCCAAGACTTTTTGCCTCTATAACAACTAGGTAGGTGATGGCTGTCTTGGAAAATTTATGGTATCATTTTATTTATAGCAGATGTCCCCTAAAAGCAAACAGTTTTGCTTTATGCTACACAAATCTTATGGATAATTACAAAATGTAATGTGGAAGTTCAGTAATGCTGCAGACATCAACAGTATTTTCCAAAATGGTTTATGAATGAACAGAGAAAAAATGTCCTGAGACTGATCTAAGGCTTGAAGATAAAAGGCTAATCAAAATAAGACTTTTGCCGATGCTTTCTAGAAACTTGTTGTTTTAAGGGGAAAAGGTAAATGTTGAAACTTTGTATGGAGCCCACTAATTAAATTATCATTTACCCATAACGAGTCTTGCAGTTCCAATAAAGATGATCAGATGCCAAAACAAGCCTTAAGTATTACGGGTAGTTATGGTCAGAGACCTATAACCCAAGAGTTTATTTTGGATATGTATCTTTTTTTCAAGCAGTGAAAGAGTCCTACTTGCATCTCTTGCTCTACCTAAGTAAAACAAGTTCAAATCATCAATTCAATTTTCTTAGTGGAATCCATATGACAGACCTCCTCTTCATTTAAGCTATGGTGATTTTTCCCTAAGAAGGTGTTGCTGAGCTGCATCTTGCAGAAATTTCATAATCTCAAACCAACTAAAAGAATCAAGAACAATTAAACCAGTCATTGTAGTCCCACAGAAAAGTTTTACCAATAGAGAGGCTGATTAAAGATGAAGTGCCACCTTTCTATATCAAAATTTTAATTTCCCATGTTCAACTCTTTCCAGTTTCAAATGTAAAACTTGATACTTCAAGCCCTTGGACATGAACAAAACTGCTGTTGATGGGGTGTTTGCTTCTCTAATTTTTTCCCCTAATTAGTGCAGTTCAAGGTGGAAATAAATGAATTTTTTGAAATACAAATGGACAGAAACAATACATCTGTGAATTCACTGTTCATTATGCATGGTTTGTAAGAATGCATATTTCAAAAAGAAAGTCATTAAAGTAATTCTGCTGTTCTGTTTTGCAGGTCTTCGTGACAGTTTAAGCAATAAAATGGTTTAATCTCTCTGGATTGCAAAAGCAGAAACCCCTGACAAGGACAGGAGATTGACAGAATTTGTAATAATATATTTTTACTTATGTCACATATTTGTAATTTCAAGGACATGATTCACAATGACCCTATTGCAATGTTGTGTAGGCATTGTTCTACATGATTTGCATTAATATCTACAGAAGAGTTTTCCTCTCTTAGTACTGCTTCAGAGGATGTGCTTGTCATTAAAATTCTGGTCACAGATGTGGGTTAAAATATCTCTAACCTTTACAAATGTATTATGTGGCACTACTGACATAGCTTTTATTGCAGATAAAATCTATAACAAATTCTCTGTGTGACAGGAGAGGAACATGATTTTGTATTAAACTCAGATGATAGAGATGCATTCCTTGCTTGTATTTTCAAAATGTTTTGGATATAGTTACAATGAGTTAGGTTTTCTACTCCATTGTGGTTAGAAAGCCATTAAATCTATTCATTTTGGTTTAGCTTTGGTATTTTAATAAATTTTTCTTAAACTGACTTTCAGAAGAGGACATAAAACAGTGGAAAGATTTCAACTCATTTCCAATCTTGGTTGAATCCATCAGAAGTAAACAAGTTATCAGTTCATTAGGATGGACTAGCTAACATCTATCACTGCAAATTTTTTATAACCTACATTAAACACAGCCCACGACCCACTGCTTCTGTTTCCTAACTTCTGTGAGTATTTGCATGCCTAAAAGGGTCTCACATTAATGTATTTATTTTCCAAGTACTTTTTGCACATCCCTCTGTATAAACAGCATCCTGAACACTTCAACTTGCTCATACGTGCAGTAGGAAGGTAGTACTTTCCCCATGGGTTATAGTAACAGTCCCCATTGCTTATAGTCACAGTATTGTCATCCTGGATATGTTTGCACAAGAAAGTTGCATCAGTTCACAAACTGAAGGCATGCATTTAAACTAGCATTTAACAGATATTAATCCCCGAAAATTTTTTTTTTCTGCAAGAAGCATACCTTTTTTGCTTATATTAACTGGGGCTGATTCCACCCTTGTTGCAAAATAATGGTTTCCATTGGATAAGGTGACAGTTTCCATTGGTAGTTATACTGGCATAATTATCACCAAAATCTTACAACCAGATCTACCACTGTAACTCTGTCATTAAGAATGGTGAGGCTGTCGTTGCGCAGCTGGAGGAGAGGGCTTGCTGCGGGTCGAGACCTAGACGTTGTAAGTTTATCATTCTTACCTTGTAGAGCTGGAGACTTAACTGGCTTGTGATGTCAAACACAAGCCATTTAGGACAAGCCTGTCCTAATGAGCAGAATGCAATACAGTCTTGCACTTCACAACATAGTAGACATCTGTATCAGAGGCTGTGACCATATTCATGCATTATCCATGTGGTTATATTAATACAAAAGCCTACTACATTTTTTTTTCCTTTTTTAAAGAAAAAAGGGTCACAGCAAGTGACTGTTGCAGCTTCAGCTGTCAGGGTGAACTCACAAAATATATTTGAATCTCATGTTTACTGGTGGAGAAAGGTATATCTATGTTAGTGGATGATCTTTAACTATAATGTGTTTTCTTTGGGAAAAGGAATTGGAAAATGGGGGGAATTTAACGAAAGAATAAAATAACATTAAATTAATTAAAGTAAAGTAACTAAAAGTGGTTATGACATCTTTAGTTTCTACCCCAGGAACCAGAGTACAACATCACAAAAGCTATAAGAAAATCCCATCCTAGTCACAGAGCTGGGCTACAAGGATGTGGACGGGGCAAGAGGGGCAGTTCTGACATGAATGCCAGTGCCAGGGCTCTTCGGATCAGTCCAAACGGGTATGTGTGGACTGGAGAAATGCTTGTAAGGGGCAAGGAGGACTTCATTCAGATGCTGCCAGACCTCTGGATCTTTGAAAAGTTGACACAATTACCTGCGGACCCTTGGGCAAGCAGTCTGTATTGCCAGTAATGAAGACAGAGAGAAAATTGCACAAAGTTTTGTTATTTAGCAATATTCAGTGATGAAAGGGTGTGGGGAAGAGGAACCAAACAAAAAGGAATGAAAAGGTGGCATTCAGTTACAAAATTACTGAATTTTGGATGGGACAAGGAGTGGGATTTGGCTGATTAAGATGATACACACTTGATTTTGAAGGCTTCCAATGCCTTTTTTCATACAGAAGGGAGGAATTTTTAAAAGGAATTCTCAGTCTGTGGTATATCAAAAATATACGTTGTTCATCACTGAGGTGTTGTTGAGTGTGTACCGCTCACCACTGCTGACATGGGAGAGTGGTTGTTCAGAGCTAGAAGAGTAACCTCCAGTGCACTAGCTGTACACTCAGAACACAAGCAGGAAAAGTGAAAGAAACCACTCACTCTTTTTAACTGCTATGCTCTTATTTAACCCTTCATTCAGTGCAGCGAGAATTTGTCACAGTAATTGGAGACTGGATATTCAAGTGTAAGAGCTGGGATATGGCCCACCACTGAGTTGCCATCTGCACCTCTACATTCACTACAAGGCTGCTGTATGCCAACAGACTACTGAGAGCTAAGGAATAGGTCATGATAACAGATGCTTTGGGCCCCAAAGTGGGTAGTCAATTCTTCCCAGTGCCCTCTCACAGTTAATGTTGGCTTGTAATGTCTTAAGTCAACTTCTGTTCATAGCAAATCCTACATAAGTACGCATATATTTTGACATTCTGATTTAGACACAGCAGAATGTATACTTAGTGACTCATTTCCTCGTCTGGAAAAGAGTGCATAAAATCAAGAATTCTAAAATTATTTCAGTGTTTCAAATTATTTAATTGATGAGTTTTCAACCCCTCTGAACTCAGACCGATAAGGTAGCCAGAGAGCTGTAAAATGAAATCTTTGTAAAATAAAGTATTTGACCAGTGACAGCGATGAAATGTTTCTTTTGAGCATTGCAAGAATGTGAGGGGTTTCTTGATGGAAAGAGGATTATGTAGATTGAAGGTCCCCAACCCTGCTGCTGAATTTTCTCTGCAATTCACTTACCTAATAAGATTACAGGAATAGATACCAATTTTTTGTTGTTGTTTTAAATTTGTTTAATTTATTCATGATGTTAAATCATTTCCAGAATCCTACATTGAGTAGAGTAATTTGAGATGTGCAGAGAATACTAGATGAGGCCTTTTCTAAATACCAAATTTCCCTACCTGTAGAATGGGAATAATGATGTTAAAGCTACTTTTTTGAGAAATTCTAAAGTTTGAGAAATTCTAAAGAAAAGTGTTATATGAAGAATATACATAAAAAATGTTTGTATTGCAATACATATCCAAACAATGTGTTTATATAAACACACATAATATTAATAATAAACTTCCTGATATTATTGCATTTTAAGTTATATTTTATTAACTATATTATTAATATACATTTTAATATTAACACCAAAAACCTGATGAAAAACGCTCTTAAGATTCCCATTTACTGTTACTCGCTTTGCGTCAGGTTCTAACACCACTGACAGCAATTTCATAAAGACGTTAATGAATTTTACATGATATTCATGAGAATGAATGTATTTCTCATCAAGTGAGATGTACAAGATTCTGGCCAGAAAAGAGTAACTGAGTTTGCAAAAATGTTAAAATGTAGTACATTTCTAAGAGAACAATTTGCAGTATGCATGGGAGAAAGCTGATAGCATTTGTTCATATTGTAAATTATATAATTCTTCTCCACCTAGTAGACTTCTGCTGAAAGAGAAGGAGAGGGAATTTGCCTCGCTTTAATGCCTTTTTCAGGGGCGCTGAACACAGATGGATACATTTGTATTAGTCTAAAATTATGTGGCAAAGAAGACAGAAATCTGCTATAAATAAAATTCCAAGTCATTTCAGTCTTCACTGTCATTAAATGCTGGATATAAAGAAAAAAATAATGTTTTTTCATCATAAATATCTACAATAAAAACTATTTTTATTTCATTTTGCTCTGGTAGAAGCAAATGCAGAAAAATATTACTGAATTTCTTTCTATTTTTAGCAAAATAATATTTTTACTTCTTAATTATAACAAATATTTTTGTTCCATTTTCTACTTGATTTTCATTAATTTGTTTCCTTTAAATACAGTCTATATTTTTAATAGCTACAAGAACAAATTCAGCCTTATTCAGATGTGTGACATGCCATTGAAGTCAACGGAGCTGCCTCTATACAGCACGGATTTTTCTTTCCGTCTCTCCGTCTCTCATATACAGTCATGTCAGTCTGATTCAAGATGAATAAGCTCTCAGCACAGGCCAGATCCTGCAACGTGCTGAGCGCCCTAAACTCAAACCAGCTTCAAAGGAAGCACTCATTACCTCCTAGCATATCTGGCTCTAAATACAGTATTTCCATGTATTTCTCCATAATTACCCTAGGAAATACTTTGAATAGTACAAATATTGAGTTTAGCCCACTGCCAGAGCCAGCCTTAGTGTTTTTGGATAGATCTCCGAAAAGCTGCATTTGGCTCTTTTTTTTTTTTTTTTTACACCCTTTTTCTCTCCACTCCCTTCTCCCCCATGCACACATAACAATTTTTGTTCGTGCAATCATGCCCACTAAACACAAAATGGGCCTTAGAGGTCTTTTGGAGGGTAGGACATAGACTTACGCTACACACAAAGGCTGAATGCATGCAGAGTGCGTGCCTCTGCCTCTCAGTGTTTGTTTTGGGGCAGGCGATATTTATATTCCCCACAATGCTTTCTTTTTGCAAAAGCGGAACCCAGCTGCCTCTAACTGTCATCAGCTTCAAGTAGTCCCTGTCATCATAAAGGAAAATACTAGCAATAAACTTATTTCCCCTCTCCATGAATTGAAATGTTCCTCTCCTTCCCCAGCCATCCCACATCAGTCAATGTTCACAGCTGCCATTCCTCTGAGAGAAAATTTTTTAAGACTTGCCAGGTACATCCAATAGGACAGATCTTTATAAATTAATATTGTTCCTGCACGGTGAGTTTTGGAGCTAAACCTACTGAAGTAGCAAAGACTTGCTCACAGGAATAGATAAGGGAAAGAAGCAGAGCTGGGTTATTTCAGCCTGGGCCAGGACCTGGCTCAGCCAGAGCTCTGCTCTGCAGCCCAGGCTCTCTCTCCATAGCTTGGAACAGCACCTAGACGTGACGCGGCTGAACCCGCCCTCGGCTTCTTCCAGCTACTCAGTACTGTCAGAAGAGACAGCACCTTTGACAGTCCGACCCAAAATAATCCAAATTATATTTGCACTGCTAAATATATCTAAGTGTTCTAGATGAGAACAAATGAACATAAACCTGCTCACTCCTTCCCAGGGTTTTGCAAGGAGATGAGATGTCTGCATAAAACAGATCTGCTGAATAAAGTGCTGGTACTGTAATAAAACCATGAATATTAATAACAGGACAAAGCATACAACAAAGAGTCATGAGAGAGTGACACAGTAACAAAAAGGTGGATAAGCTTTACACTCTTCATGGAGTAATTTCTTTACATTACATAACCCAGTGGAAAAGGCTAAAGTGGTTGCTTAAATTCAATCTTCAATATTGCTTCTCTGCAAAAATAAATGTGATGAATTAAAAAGGAAGACTTGCATGAAGAATAGGATTGCCTGAATTCCTGAGCAAACAGAAAACTAACCCAGAAAGATTTCTTTAAAAACCGATTTACTGATTTGTTTGACCTTATTAGCTCTTCTTTAGCAATTCCGTTGATTTTTGCCCATCAGCCTTCTGTTTCAAATCAGCTTCAAGACTTATAGGGAACCCAGTTTGGTAGTATGCAAATCACTTTTAATGAAAAAGAGCTTCCTGAAGGCAGTAAGAGGACTGAAAGACTTAATTCATCCAGGTGCTAAAATTCATGTCTGCCTAAACTGTTTTCATTCACTTCTGAAAGGTAGAAGAGGATTTGGATTGCTAAAACAAGAAGTGAGAGGAAGTCATAAAAATAATATAGGGAACAGGAGTCTCTGGTCAAAAAAAGTAGCTAGATTTTCCATTCAAAACTCCTGGGATGAGATTCACAAAAGAATGTCAACGTAGACACCAAGTTGTCACTAATTGTAATGGTCAATGGGTATCAACATCCATTAGCTGCTTGTGAAAAAGATCTTGAAATAAAAGTGTTCATCTTTGACACTGCAATCCCAGCACTGCTCCTGATACTCACCTGGAATAAAAGACCACAGATCCATTTAATTAATCCATCTCCTCCAGAAACTTGCTGTTGCTGCTTCACAGGTGGAACCTCAGTTTAAAGGTAAAATGGGGGGTTGGGGGTTCTGCCTACCTTAGGTGGCCTGGATTGCTCTTTGGAGGAATGGCTCGTTCTCTCTCTCTCCCTTTTGAATATAGAGATAGGTAGAAAGAGGAGGCTCCCAGTTTTGTATTTAAATTAAGTATTTAATGCTGGGTTTTATTACTATGCTCCAGGATTAGCAAGCCACTTAAAATTCCTAGTCTTTAAAAATATATTTCTTTATTCAGATCTTTGGCCTTAAGCCCATGAAATAAATATATATATACGTTTCATTTTATGTACTGTGTACAGTTACACTGAAATTACTAGAAATAGAAAATAGGAAACTGAAGAATAGCCTAAACCTTTCAGGAATCAAGGTATGAAATGGGAACATTCTCAGTTGAGTGTTATTTAATATATTTGATTATGATATTGTTCCTGAAATTAAATAGCAAATCTCAAAATGGTATTTGCAAAATGAACATTTCATATATTAAAATACTGCATTGGTAACTGGGGAGAAGAGAGTAGATTGCTGTATGATGTTGATACAAACACTATTGCGTTCACCCGACTAATCTTCTGTTGCACTGCACGGACCTAAACCAACGGAGTCCGCTGGGAGGGTCAAACAGGAAAAGAAACAATGTGCCAGGAAAATACCAGAAGTCTCCACGTGAATCAGACACTGAATATGCCTAGCTGTCATGTCAACAGACCTCTTTTTTCAATTGCAAAGACAACGGTCAGAAAGAGTGAAGTCATTACGCAGTCCTAGGCTGCAGATGCAGTGTGAGATCTGGGCAGTGAGCAGCCTCTGCAAGGACCTGGCCCTCCGGGTCCAGAGATGGTGCCCGGTGCAGAACTGGCGGCAGGGAGAGGAGTTAAAAGGGCTTACAGGGCAACATGTCGGGGAAGCCCTGGCACAGGTAAGGAGGCAAAGACCGGGGAGGGTTTCACTGCCACTCAAAAAGCGTATGAGGGAATTATCAGATATCCAGCTCTCCCCTTGAGCCATTCTGGCAATTAAAGGCAGAAACACTAAGACTGTATTTACAGAGAGAAGAGACACTTGATCTTTTATAATGACAATAAACTGACTCTTTTGTCTTGTTTGATGACATTATATTCAGAAGACACAAGTGCAAGAAGCCCCAAGTAGCTTTGAAAATACAGCTACAGTTACATGAATACTCACAAATCCCTTTCTTTCACGGAGTTTAGCAGATGTAATTTGTTTCAGTTGGTCACTCAAAAAAAAAAAAAGATGTGATAAAGCTGTTCAGAATGTCATACTGTAATATCAAGCCATGTAATCAGATGTGATGACTACAGTTTTAAAGAACTCACTGTGAATTCTGATACATAATCTTGAACACTAGTAGATAAAACTTCTAAAAGAGAGGGTTTCTGAAATTTGTGCTCATCTTGGTAAAACAGAATCCCACATTAAACAAATCAAATGTCTTAGATTTTTAATTTATTATTCATCAATGCACATGCTGTTTTCTTAATTCTTTCTTGCTAAACTCATCCATATACATCCAGGTTTTCACTTATATATTTAAAAAAGCAAAATGTCAGGCACTTTAGAAATTTAACATAATTGTTGTTGTCAGAAATAGCCGGCCCTCTGAGGTGGATAGTAAAGACAGAATAGTTTTACAAAAAGAAAAGCAAAATCTAAAATTATTTTTGTTTCAAATTATTCCAAAACATATGCATGTTTAGTTTCCATAGATTTTGTAATATTTGCTTTCAATTTGCTCTAAAAAAAAGTATTGGAAAGTGAATAAGAATACACCTATTAATAGAATAAACTTTCCCATATTGCCTTTTTTTCCTTCTGTAATTATGATGCTTATGGGTGGATTTGTTACATACTGGTATTTGGAAGTCTATGGTATTCTACCTTATTCTGTCACCTGGTATTTATGGTAGTTTTTTGTCTCCCTGTGTGGTGTTCCTCAGAGTCCTTTTTGATGCTCGGAGCCTCACAAGATATAAGACTGTTTCTCATGATAAATTCAGAGGGTCAGTTAGCATAATTATGCATAACACGGTATCTGTGTGAAGGCATTCTGTCTTTAATATGGAGGTGTATTGTGTTATTTTATACTATTTCTTGTGCTTTCCTTTCTTTTCTTGCCTTCTCTCTTCCATACTCCCTTTTGAACCATTTCTTAATTTTACTAGACTATATTAAAAAAAAATGTTAATGCTATTATTCCTGTTCTTTAACTAATAAAACTAAATTAATCTCCTGTTTGACTATTTCTTGCCTTAGTCTGGTTAAAAAATGTGGTTTGTTTCCTTTTGAGCGGGGTAACAGACTGGCACTGAGAAATGTGTTGAGGCCATTTATATGCAGATGATCTGCTGTCCTGTTTCTTTCAGTAGGTGCCATAAATTAGCATTCAAATTTTGCTACAATTTTGTCAGGTTTTTTTTTATTCATTTCATATGTATTTAATCCCACATCAGTCTCAGTTGTTCTGCAATATGTGCCATATTGTAGCAGCTTTTTAGCTGCCACTGATGATTTTCACATTCCTTTAGTGTGAGGTTTTAATTCTACTAACACTTTTGTTAATGAAATACATTTCACTTAATGGAATTAAATGCATAGCCTGTCTATTGCTCATTACATTATACAGTCTTAGAATTTCAATTTAAATTTCACCCTTCTTCCGCCACATTTTGTCCTAACAGGCATGCTATGCTTTGTATATGGTGTGGGAAAGCTGTCATTAGAAGTAAAATACCAGTAATAGTTTCAATGTTCTCCGGAATGTTCTATTTTATTCCTTTTTCTTCTGTTACCAAATATGTTTAAAATGCATTTTCTACCATTTCTTTCTGTGGTTTTTGAAAGGCTGAACTACCAATTTGATCACCTACAGGTATCATAGGTAAACCTTAAACTATTCAGAGCATCCATTCTTTCATACAAATTTTGAAACTACGCAGAGATTCTCTCCAAATTGAGAAAAAACTACATATCAGCAAGCATACAGAAGAACTAAAGTCATACAGGAATTTTCCAATTAAATAGTTTCTCATCAGATACCAGCTTTCCTTTTTTCATAGATTGCACATTTTGTGAAAAATGTATGGAAAATTTTTAAATCACATTTTTGTTGGGATGTGGATTCTCAGCTTCTGAGTGGTTTATTTGGGGGCTGAATTCCACATGTGTGACCTAATATCTCCTTGGCAGGTTAGACTTGAGCTTGCTCCAGGCTGGAACCTGAAGACTGGTTGCTCTTAAGACAGGTTGTTTCTGAGGTGGTTTGTTTTTTCTTTTATGAAGATTTTGGTTCAAGTTGGGGTGAAAAAAAGAGCCTTTGGAAATTGCAGGGTAAGTTGTAGGATTCTTTTCTAGCTTTGTCCTGGACCTACACTTTGTGATAAAGGCCTGTACAGAATAGGCCCTTTGGACTTATTACAGGTCGCTGAAAAGCAGGCTACCTACCTCACAGGATTAAGAGAGGACTGATTGTTTGTTCGTTTCTTTAAATTAACAGAAGGACCTTTTTTTTTTCTATAGGGTTTCCCGACGCTATAGCTTCTCAATGAAAAGTATGTTCTTGTCAATATCTTTGCTATTATCAGTGAGTTTATCTGAAGCAGAACAGTGAATATATTGCCCATAGCTACATACCTGAGACAGGGAAAACAGGGTCCAAAACTAGCAGCCAGCTGCACCACTGCTGAATCACATTTCTTCACCTCTGCAAAAAGACCTACAAGGGATCAAAGGTTTCCTCAGAGCCTTCCTTGGAATCTACACTTTGTCAAAAGTTCTCCAGTTCAACAAAGCAGCTTTTCTCAACAAAATTTCTTCAGCCAGAAAAACTCTGACTGGCTCGGCCTCCTTCAAGCAAAGGCTTCATTTAGAGGGTGACCAAGGATCTGTTTCTTTCTACTTTTCTCTTTAAGAAACCACATCATAGGATCTTCTTTCTGGAATTAATCAGCTCTGGCTCTGCCGGAAGTACTTCAGGTAGAACCTTTTGATATTATTTTGGATATTTGGGGTTTAGTTACAGTCTATGTATGCATTTATGGTAAGTTATGAGAAATTCAGGAGCTCTTATTTTCACTGAATGTGTTCGGTTATGTTGATGTTCACACCTGCCCATATTGGAAATGGGAATAAACAAAAATAGCACCAACAGCAAACACATTCGTGCCTTTGCATATTAATCTAACTTTGTAGGTACTGAGTTATATCTGCTGGACTTTCCTTTCCGGGATGCGGCAATGTCCTATCAATGTGATAGCCAGTTGTTAGAATGTATTTGGCTTTTCTGCCGTTATAACCATGATTGGTTCTTTTCTGCTTTTCCATTGTCTAATCAACAGAGGATTGTTAACAGGTTGTACAATTGCAGAGCAAGGATGTTCACGTGGATTTAAATAAATCATAGGGCCCTCTTTTATAAGTGAATCAAAATCAAGCCTCTTGTAAAGTTAAAAAATGTTTTTGAATTTCTTTGTCCATTTTCTTTAATCTTTCCTACATCCTTCACTCTGACTGTGCCTGACTTGCTCTGTGATCTCAGTCATGCTAAAAGATAATGTGCTTTTCTCATTTCTTTTGCTCCAGTAATATTTTCCTTGTAAACTGCACTCTTGTCTTTTCCCGCTAGATTATCTTGTTCCTCTCGATGTTCCTTTTCTTTTTCTTAGTTATCTTGGATGGAGGGCCTAACAGATTTTGTATTGGATGCTAAAATAATTGTTGTATCTCAGACATAATCTTTCCTTATCAGACGTGTTTCAAAATGAAGGGTAGAAATGGGAAGAATGCACAGTGCATCTACGGACAGCATATTCTGAAGCGTGACAGATACACCATTGAATCTGCTCAATTCTTCAGCAACACCAAAGACACTGATTGGCACTATAAAAGGGGGAGGGAGAAGACACATGACAGGTCACCGAGTTCAATGGAATATATTACAGAAACTGGGAACAAAAGGCAAGGAATCTCTCAAGTCTAGTCTTCTAATTGTATAAGCAACCAGGTGAGATGACTTCTTTAATGAAACAATCATTCTCCATTAAAATGCAGTCAATTTTTCTTTACCCCTACTACAGCTATTGGGAGTCTGGAAATTTCACTTTTCTGATGGTTGGAATCATCTCTGCATTTCTTATCTAAGCATGAGCTGCTTTTCCATTTGTCAGCCTTGTCCTATAGCTTTATATGGCTGTTTTCCAGCCTGGTGTCTAATAAATACATTTATAGACATCAGCCATATCCCCTTTCAGCTTTTTGCTTAGCCAGACAAAAGCAGCAAAGCATTTCACTCTCCTCCCTGAGTGGCAGCTCTCCAGTCTGCTAGCAGTTGCAGTTGCACCTCTCTGCACTTATTCCACTTTCAGCATATTTTCTTGACTCCAAGTGACAAAGACTATGCACAGAATTTCAGAAAAGGCCACACTCTCAGGCCTGTGGATGGCACGATTATTTCTTTTTTTATTGTAGAAAAATATAATACCATATTTTGTGCGTGTGTATAAAATATTTGGGTACATGTATTTTATGTAATAAAAGAAACCCAGTGATCCTTTTTTGTAATGACTTTGTTTCCTTGCTTAGTGGAAACTACAGATTTCATACTTCTTCTCTTTATGCCTGGATCTTAAAAAAGGATTGATCCCAAGACTGATTTTTGAGGATTCCTGCCGGTAAACTTCCTGCAGTTTGATACTGCTTCTTTCAATGCCACCTGTTACCATCTATCCATTACACAATCTCTTATCCACTTTACAACTCTTCTCCTAATCCCCCGTTTCCTATGTGATGCTGTATCATATGCAGCACAGATATAGATAAGATGTATCACAAATCCTTTGTCTAGAAAATCAGTTATCTTATTAAAGAGAGATAACAAATTCACTTGGCACGATCTATCTTTAGTAAATCCTCTTTGTATGTTATCCCATTTTCCATTTACCTCCCTGTCTTCAATTATTTTTTCCTTCAAAATTTCTTCTAAAGCAACTGAGGTCAAACTAATGGGTTTGTAGCAGCATAGGTCTCCCTTTTAGAAATGGGTAATACATTTGCTATTCTCCAGTCAGCTAGTATCATGTCTGAGCTGCTTCCTACCAGGTTTGGGATTTCATGTTCCCTTTCTTGTCAGAATTGTGGAATGGAGTTTATCTGATATCTGTGCCTGGCCTGAATGCACTGTGCTTTTAGCTTTCCTTCCAGTTTGGTAATTTCTACCATCATGACTTCTTTGCCACTATTTATCCTGTTTCGTCTCTGGTCAATATAACTGAAAACATACACAAAGTAGTCACTTAGTTTCTAATTGTAGATAGATTTTCTTTATTTCCAATTACTCCCCCTTGTATTGAAGTCCCATGTTTTATTTGGACTCATTTTATCTGCATAAAGATTGTTTTGCTGTTTGTTTCAATAGCCCTTCCAAATTGTAGTTCAGCTTGACTATTGACAATTTTCATTCTACCTTATATTTTGACCTCTAAAACACATCTGTCTCTGCTGATATGCATTTTTGTTTCCTCCTGTGCCCTGCATATTTCTAATAATCTTCTTGAAGGAGTTCTTCATTTGCATGGAATAGCTTGACCACTTTCCCACACATTCTCTCCCCTCTAGCAGCTACACATTCCACGTAGCTTTAGCACCTTTGATTTAAAGTTATTCCAAGGCTCTTCCACATTCAAGGTCTTGAATAGATCAGTCTATTCAATTTCACTAATAAGACCTTTTAGGTTATCAAAATTTGCCCTGTGAGCTATAAAGCCTTATTTTTACTGATTGTTCCATTTCATTTAAATGAGCTTAACTCATGATCAAGTTTTGGACCAATTTTCTCATAGTATCTGTACTGCTTATTAAAACAAAGACAGTAATAGTTGTATTTCTTACTAGCTGTTGACTGCTTGGTAAACGTATGCATTAATTTGGCCTAAACGTATTCTGTTTGATGCCTGCCATCCTTTCTCATTTCTTTTTAGTCTGTCAGATTATTAGAAGGCAGTTATGCAAGGTTACTTACGCTTTCTTCATATCTTTCTGGGGTAGCATGTACACTTCAATACTGTGCTCCCAATATATAACTTTACCTTTTCTTTCCTGATCATCCACTGATATTTCCTCAACCATAGCTCGATTTTCATTGACCAGATTTTCTTCTTGTTGTGTACAGTAAGAAAGCATGAGGATGACATGAACCTCTGCCAAGGTTTCCTTGTATTTCTTAAGATTCTTTTTTTAACAATGTGAATCTCGGTCCCAATTGTTTCCATGGATATTCACCCAGATACCATTCCCATGAGCCTTCACTTTTTAGGCTTTTTTCCTCTACCTAAAATGAAATGTTTTAGTGTAATCATCTTTGATTTATTCCAGTGGGAATTTCATAATGTCATTTTCCCACTGTGAAAAAACATAAATTAAAAAAAAAAAATTCTTCTCTATTCCCAGCAGAATCGTGTTTTCCTTTTCCACCCACATCCCACATCCTCCTTCTTGGGAAATGACCTCACATCCTGTTCTGTGGAACTGATCTAGTGACAACTTAGTTGTTTCTCTTTAACACAGGCTCCCAGTTCATGTAGATACTATTTTTTCTCTTAGTCCACTTTACCTTCTATTCACAGATGATCCTGCCTTTTGTTCTTTTCCCCTCACGAATTTCTCTACCATTCTCACTCCTGTTTGGATCCTAGTTTCCTACAAATTTTGGTGGAATTAACTTTTCCACTTTCTTTCTACCTTCTGTTTCGGTTTTGACTGTTGTACTTTTTCAGTCTCCCAGATGGCAAGCACATTCTTTAGCTTTCCTCTGTTTCCCAGACTGTTCCGCTTGTTCTTTTTGTTGCAGGCTTCCCTGACTCACCAGTCTCCTCTGAGCTATCTCTTACACGCCCTCTCACTCAACAAGTGTCTGTAAATCCCCAGCTGCCCATTCGGTTTGCTTTTGCTTACACCATCTTCTCAAATCCACATCTTCATTCAACATTGCCTCCAGACACACCTCTAGTAAGGTCTTCTCTTCATGAACTTTAGCAGATGACACTTCAGGCATACAGATCTTTCCAGAGAATAAGATACATGCCACAGCTTCTGCATCCTGTTCATATTGTCCCTGCAATTTGTCTTGTACCCTCCACGGCTGTCTTGATTCCTTACATAGTCATTTCCTCTTGCCTGTACTTCTAAGGTGAAAATCCCTCTCATTGCTGGCTATTTCTTTCTTTTTCCAGCCTTCCCTGCTGCCAGTGACATATGGGTTGGTGGGACTGAATAGTTATGCCATTACCAGCTTGGCATACTGCAGGACTGAGGAATGTATTGCAGGGTACAGAGAAATAGGTGCAAATTTTGTTCACAGTCCATCTTTTCCAAAGCCATCTATCAACCAGGAGGCTGCTTTCCACAGCTATCATATGCAGGTTTGATACTGAGACTAGACTTCTGAGTGCCCTGCTGGAGTCAAATTCATCTGTTATTACCTGGTGAGTGGTCACTGGGAAAAGAACAAATGAGAAAATAAGAAATAAAATTTGGGGTCCAATGTATAAGTAAGGTATGACCAAAGAACAGGGTTGAGAAGTTCTGGAGAGCGCACAGGGAAGGACGAGTCAGCTTAAATATTATGCAGATAAATATTCAGATATACAGAGTCTAGTTGAAGGAACCTCCCCATCTCATACTAAAATAATCAAAATCCCAAAAGTTCTCCAGTGAACCAAGAGCATTTCTCAGAGGAAGTACTTTATGGGGCTCAGGCAGACACCAATAACTGTGTCACACAGCATTTATTAGAAAATCCAAATATATTCTCCACTACTTTGTCCAATATCTATGTGATCATTTATCTGCAGGAAATTTTACTGTAAATGTGATTATTTCCAAGAAGCAATTTCTCATGACTAGATTAAGTATAGTACTTACCATATATTCTGCCCAGATAGAGGCATCATTCTGGAATCTGTGTTTCAGGTAAATGTTGGGAACCTACAAAGAGAACTCCTAGGGCTTTACCCCAGAAATATGGACCAGGAACAGGAACACAACAGACCCATGTTGGACTCAGCTTGATCTGCAAATGAGCTGGAGACAGAATTTAGCCCTGGTTGTCTTTGCAGACAGTTTCATTCTGTTGATCTCTGAACAAGGCGTATTTTACAGTATTTTACATTTACAAGACATGCTTCTCACAAGACAAAGTTCCACCGCTTTAACTGCTAATATAGGACATTTTGTCCCACCAAATCTCACCAAATACTAGTTCTCAAAGAATGTTAATTGCATCCATTCCTATTTTCAGCTGGTGATGAAAGGACACGTGACAAGCCATTCAACTTGTTTTTCATGACTTTTGGTCTAATTTCTGAGCAGAATGAATATGTGTAGAGTTTCACAAGATTCTATACCATGGTGTAAAAATAACTTATTTGAAGTACTCTAAACAAAAGAAACAAAGTTTAGTTCAGGTTCCTCTTGAATTGGATGCAGGTTCAAGAGGGTTGAACGTATTCTCATATTTCTCTAATCAGCTTAAGTACTGCATTTAAATCAAATCAGCAATGTGCAACAGGTAATGTTTGTGGTATTTATGGTAATAAGGGAGAAAATCTGAAGTGGCTGAATGCAAATTTTTTGTCTCTCTTTTGTCTTGATAGATTTTAGATAACATTGAAAATACTGGCTGGAGCACACACCATCATCCTGTTAGTGATCCTCCTGCACAGAAGTGCTGTGAATGCTGCCTTCCCCTAACTATTTTAAAAGCACCTGCACACTCACAAATAATAAATCTGTCAAGGCAGACTTGGAAATATCCCATCTTCATTTGTACAACTTACTCTGTTCAAAATATTTCCGTGTTTAAAATCATTTAGCGGGGTTTACCAGATTTATAACCATTTGAGGCTTGCAGTATAAAACCCTAGCTGCATGACAGACTGAGTTATTAAGTGTTTATAGAAATCTGATCAAATGGACCATCAGAAGCTGGGGGGAGGGCGGGGGGGAGCTGTTTGAAACTCGACCGTAATGACAGCTTTCCTCATCTTACAACTGCGACATGAAGAGGGAGCTGTAGCTCTTCTGAGACACAGCTCTGCCTCAGCCGGCGTACCCAGCCAAGCGCCCCGGTCTCCGGTCTCCTCTCTCCTTCCTCGCTCTCCTCCGCTCCCCTCTCTCCTTCACTCACTCACTTACCCTTCCCGGGTTTTTTCTCTTTTTTATCCCTGTGCCCCTGTGCCAGTTAATTTAAATGTATCTGTTCAAGTGGAGATAATCCATGCAAATCAGAGGCACTGGCTCCCAGTGCTTGATTCACAAAGAGAACTCAGCTTCAGGAGGTCACTCGTTCACAGCTGCTCCTCCCATTATATTTTTCCCTTATTGCAGAACTGCTGCATGTATACAGTGACTGAAAGGACTCAATTTACTGCAACTGCTGCCTGGTTTTACTTACAACTTTCTTTAAAAGGGGACTTACCTTCTATCAGTCTTACTAAGGTAGGAAGTCTGATTCTTCTAAAGACCTGTAATGCCTCCAGTGTTTGCTCATTATCAGATCCCACTATAATGATGCCTATTGTTGTCAGAATTAGGTCCTACTAGAATTGCGACAGGTGCCTGATGCTTTTGTTACTTGTGTGTATAGGTGCAACTGTTTAAACGTCTGTGTTACTGTTTGTTTAGCCAGCTATGTATCACCCCCCTGCCCCCTCCCCCCCCCCCCCCCGCCCCGGGTTTCTTTTCCTTTTCATAATGGCAGGTAGCACAGCAGCTGTCTAATCTACAGATTTAATCTTCAGTCAAGTTTGTATTTTCTTTTAAAAATGTTTTCTTATGTCTACGTAGGTTAATGCAGTGCTCTGTAACCCCCAAAGGAAAACAGTATCAAGAGAGCTTTCTGGCCTGAAACCTTATTAAGGTGCTATCTTTGGAGCAGAACAAACTATTGAAAGGTTTTAAAGAAAAATTAAAAAGGTCATCTTTTACTTTGCAGTGTGGTAAACAAGGAAACTCCAGGCCTCACTGCAAATGGGCCTGTCATAAATTTAAACCACAAGATAAACATATAGTTAATAGAAGTGCCAGCAGAAGTGGTGAAATGGAACCCTCACAGTTCTCTGTTAATATCTATTGTTTAGAAAGGTTGGACAGGCAGTGCTTGCTGTGCAAACAAACTGCAACTCAGAAACAACTATTTGGGTATGATTCTTAAAAAACTCCTTAAGAAAAGCGAAGTCAGGCACTACTTCATAAGTTACGTTCTAACTTTGAGCATACATCACATGAAATATTGAACTAATGCATCTGACAGCACACACAGGTTTTATGAAAGCAGACAGTAAATCTTGTCTTTATTTATGTATATTTCCTTGAATTTGTTGTCAGAATTTAGGGATGCAAAAGATTAAAATAATTACAAAACCAACTTTGGATGTGTTAAATCACAAATAAAGGATTTGAAGAGTAATATATTGAAAAAACTAGAATTATCCTGACTTACACTTGTCCCACAGTAAAGTTCTTGTTTGTTGTCTTGCACAGCTGGAGTTAAGAAATGGCAATGATTAGATTTGGAGCCACCCTGCTTTTGTATAGACTTACTATCTAACACACCCAAGTTAATCAAGTAACAGTTCTGTGAAGCTTTAGACAGAGTTTAAAATGAAAATTTAGTTGACCAGACAAGACAGAGAGAGAGGCATAGATATTCCCAAACATATCCTGTCTAATTTCTTCAAGAACACTTGAAGCATACATTTTCCATTTTACCTTTCTGGATTAGATGTTTTTAGTTAGCGTGCCTCAGGAAAGAGTACTTGCTCACTATATTAAGTATTTCAGTGCCTAAAATGTGCATCTTTTCTCTTTGATATACAGTCTGCTTTTTGAAAAAAAATGCTCTCTGATTTTGGAGTACAGTACAAACCTAGAGAGCCTTGTCATTCTTAGCATAAAGAAGACATCTACACAAGTATTACTGTGCAGAGAGCAATCTTTCTTTCTCTGGCATTTGTTAGGTTACTGTACATAGAATTTAGCAGATAAATATCTTTTGCTTCATGGCATTTTGGAGATCCTATTGGTATGCAGGTTACCCTGTGAGGATGGCAACTGAAAAAAGAAATATGTTTTATAGCAGCGTGTAATAAAAGCCCTTCACAATGATATAAGTGGAGTCTGACCTTTCTTTCTTATCTTGTAATTAGAATTTTTATTAACTCTTTCAAGTGCAGAGTTTTTTGAGTAAATTAATGTTACTTAGGGAGAACAAGCATGTATTTTTGATCTATGAGTTTTAAAAGTAAAATTTGAGAATCCTTTTTAGACAGGGAAAAAGAAATACATTCTTCCCAGCAACTTGCTCTACACAAAGCAATTTTGATTTATAGAAAAGAGAGATTTGATACAGACATCCTGCCTCCCCCTAGAAGAAAGAGAAAAAAAAAGGAAGAAAGAAAAAAAGCATTTCTAAAAAAGATTTTTTTCATTTTGTGAAAGAGGAGGGGAATGGATTTTAGAGAAGAGCGCTGAACTTAAGGAAAGACATTAAGAATCTTTTGTCTGACTGAATCTCTGGCCAGGATAAAGTTGGGAAGTAAAGGTGATCCCTATGGAGTTTAGCAATATTCAGAGATGAGATTAGATGACTCACCACTGGAGATATGAAAAAGGGAGAAAAAGGCCTTTCCGAGGAAGATTTTTTGTAAGTGGATTAAAATATTGTTGCAGCAGACAGTTATTTCCTGCTTCCTTTCCACCTTTTACCCATGACCAATGTCTTACAGGGACAAAAGTGTTCCGTAGTGAGTCAGCAGCAGCATTTCATACAGTTACTTCCAACTCATGTGCTCAATTCTCCTTGTAAGTTCCCCAGGTTTACCTGACATAACTCAGTTTAATTCCTTGATACACTGAAACAAATGAGAAGAAATCAGGTGTTTCTATTATTGAGGCCTCTGAATGTCTTTTCAGTAAACTCTCAAAGGAGTGAGCCTTTGTGTTTCATTTCAGACTAGTTTATACTATACAGTTTTCTGAACAAGATTGTCAGTGTCCTTCTACGGCCAGTTCCTTTTTTCTGTTGGTGTGGTTTCTTCCTCTGCCTCTGCAAACTTGCCATTGCTATAGTAACTCAGTCAAACATCTCTTCAAGATAAGTTACCCAATACTCCGCTGTAGTGTGTCTTGCAGCAGAATCTACAGGATGCAGTAAACCTTGTAGCTGTATATAATGCAGGGCTTTTACTCCCATCAGGCTCTTTTCCGCTGGTTTTACAGAAGACACTTGAAAAGATAAATTATCGTCTTAAAAAGATGCTATAGAGATTGTTAATAAGTTCCATCCAGCTTCTTAAAGGCCTTAGTTGTTTTCAGCTCTAAGCAGGTACATTTGCTGAACTATATCTTAAAAATATTCTAGAGAAGGAAGAAAATTTGGGAATCCTAAAAAGTAAGTGGTAGAGCCTTTGGGAAAATGTACAGCTATAAATGGGAAATCTAATTGTCAACAAAGTCCTCGGTTAATGATTTGTCATTAGTATTTTCTATAATTGCACAGAAAGAATATGTTCCCCACAGCTTCTCATCAAATTACGTACACAATTATATCATATTCTCCTTTTTTATCATTGCCTTGTACTGTAGAGTAGATTATTAAAATGTAACGTTCCAGAGTACAGACCTTGCATTTCTTTTGCAGATAAAGCGTGTTTATACCTCTAGGGCTTAAAAGCTGAATCAGATCGGTAACTTGCCTACTGACAGCCTTTGAAGTTGCTCCTTATTTATTTATTTATTTGTTTTGGTCTAAAGGTTTAGACTGACATCCTTTTATATGTTTGGAATTCTTCAGCAGATGTAAAATGCTTGGTAATGACTGAAATTAACCTGAGGCTTTATATATCCATCTTCCCCAGGAACTGCACTGAAGGTTTAGTAACAGTTGAGAATTTTATGCAAACAGCTATTCTCATGAGAACATTTCATTTTTCTGTCCTATCGTACTCCCTTTGTAATTTCTAGAGGTGTTTTAAGTCAAGTTGGACCCTTTTGCTTCCCTCTCGCCCCAATACCTGTTCAGGGGAGTCTACATGAAAATTTTCGCAGATGAAATACACCAAAAGAGGGGCAGATAAAAAGAAAATAAGCGGACTGGAAATGAATCTTTAAATGGCAAGTCTGTGAAACATTGAACATGGTTATCTGACGTTATGTCAGAGAGTGTTATCTCTTGAGGAGAAATGAGCAAGAGCAGTCCACACAGGAAAAGTAATTGTTGCTTTACTTCTGTCTGTTTATTTGGGATAGCTTGAACTGTCTCTCACTTTTTTATTTCTCTCAGTGTGAAAAGATTAACTGTTAGAAATGCAGCCAGTAGGCATCTGACTCAAAAGCAATGCTCGTTTGACCTTTGGACACAAAATATCTAATGCAAACGAAAATCTAAGCAACCTCAAATATCACTGAGTACAAGAAATATGCAGAATGTGGGTCAGTAGAAATTCAACACTTTTAGAAATAAAAATTAAAAAAACCCACCAAAATTGGTTGGATTAGCATTTATTTCTCCATTCCACATCACAGTATCAGATGCTGAGGTTTTGTCCAGTGTACCTGAGGCAAAAGATCTGTGGCAAAACTCTGCATTAGTTTTAACAACTGAGACTGAAATGTTAGGGAGAGGAATAAAGGGAAAAAGGAGGGTAAGAGGTGCTTAACCAATACATCCATATTTCTCAAAGGTTAGGTTTTATAAGAGACAAAGAGTACATAGGTATTAAGATGTATTTAAAGTCTGTGTGATGCTGCCACTTATTTAAAGGTTACATTTGTCATGTAACAGACTTCATCTCTCTCATTGTTTTAATTCTGCTGGGTTGGGGGGGGTGGGGGTGGGTGTTGAACCTTAGGAGGAATGTTACTTGAAAATGCATGAGTGTGAATGGATAAAAATTAATCCATCAGTAAGTAGCCACTATTTCTTACTTCTTTTCCTACCAAGTTATGAAGGAGGAAGGCAGAAGAGACAAAATACATCCCATGTGAGACAAAGGACTGAAAGAGGGATGCAGTTTCTATCTCTGGAGAAATAAAGCTAGTCACAACAGGCCACTGCAGCCAGAACTTCGATATCTGACTTACCCCTACAGAATAGTCTATGACTTAGAAACCGCAGTCTGATGAAGAAGATGACATAAATACTTGTTAAAGTCAAGTAACAGCCCCCATGCAATTTCTGTTACCTAGTCTTTGCACTAGCTGTGTTAGGTGAGTTCATAGAACAGTAATAGTATAAAGTTAATTGTCAACCTAAAATTTCAAAAAGGAAAGACATTTCAGAATTTGCTCCAGCAAACCTGAGGGTATATAATTCCCATCACCTTTACAACAGAGGCAAGAATGGTTTACTTGGAGGATGTAGGGGAGTTATATTACGTTTTTCATACTAAAACTTCATTGTCCATGTTGAGTCCAAACTTGATCCCTGCAGAAGCAGCCAGCTGAGTGAGCAGGCAGCTTGGAAGGGGGGATCCACAGGCACCCCATGTGTAAGTGACCTTGTTCCACATTTCCTGCAGGTCACAGAATTGGTCTGCACCAATTTTTTCCACAGTTTCATTAGCTTCTGCACTTACTGTCCAGTGTGTTATGTGTAACCTTGTGTCTCCTTTGTCAGGGGAGGGAGGGATGGTCCACAGAGAGATGCCTGAAAGTTAAAGAAGATAAATGTTGAGCTTGCCAGAAAATTATGCAGGCAATGCTCGATATCATTGGTCTCCCAAAGTCCACAAGCCAGCCTCAAAAATATGTCTATAAATGGCAAGATCAGAAGTGTTTCACAAATGTGTGTTATGTGGTTAGTTTTTATGTGGAGCAGGCAGGACAGACAGACAGACAGACACAGAATAGTATTGAGGTAATATGAGGGACAGCCAAGGACCTTATAAAAGGCTGCTTAAAAGTACAAGACATGGTTTTCAGCCAGAACATTTGGTTTTAATCTATTTAGAAATTACATTAATAGATTGTGAAAAACTAAATACAGCATGGCATTTCTGGGGATCTTCCTTGTCTTGTTTGGCATGTATCTTTTCTCTAATGTTCCAGTTTCTCCCTCGGGCTTCTCTCTATCCCCCCAAAAAATCGACCAAAAGTGTATCATAAAACCCGTTTAATTTCCTACAAAAGATTATACTAAGTGTGCTTTTAATGTAATGATGTCAGTGGCAGATGATAACATGTATTAGGTAGTGCAAACTGCTGATTATCTGTCAGGATAAATCTGTTTATTTCAGAAATAGCAGTCTGACAACCCCCTGTTGTTAATCATGAAAGTACATGCTAATGCCAGGTACTGTTTGGTTGGAGTCTCTCAGAGGAATGCGTTTGTTAGATTTTTGCTTTGACAGTCTTTACACCGAGTTTTGCAAATTTTCTGTATATATATATATGTATTTTTTAAAAAATATTTTTTTAAGAGAGAGGCTAGAGCAAAGCCACTGATCTACAACTTAGCTTCACAGCAATTCAGAGGAAGGAATGACTTGTAAAAGGAGAGAGTGGATTATAGGATTAAGCAGCGGTTCAGAGTTGTGCCCATTGCTGGGTTCATCTTTAGTAATTTCAATGCAGACCCATTAGCGATGAACAGAAAAAAGCAAAAGGAAAGTTAGGGAGTTCTTTTTCCCCAGGAGTCACTCCTCTGTTTATTTATTTTTCAGCATTTACAGCAGTTCCTAATTATATCCTGAACTGAAAAGACCATCTCCAGATGATGCTCATACCATTCCTCTTTAATGAGATAAATGGCAAAATGAACCAACCAGCTTTTATAATGTTGTGAATTTGACCCAGCTTTTATGTTGTAGAAAATGAATATTACGTATTTTGAGTGCAACTTAAATGGAATACTGAGGTACGGTTTGCCAAATCTTAGGTGAAGAGGTATTTTGTCTGACTTTATTGCATTTTGATCATTTCACGAATGCTGTAAAATGCTGAATAGCATAATAAAAATTGATATTTATATTGACATTTCAGGATTCTAAATAGAAGCTGAGAAAATCTAAACAGACTTCAGTATCTCTGCAGCTGTTCCTCCAAACCCATCTGAGTTCTGGCTAATTCACTTTTTCTCCCCACATACCCTCAATTGGCCCTAATATAAACATCTCTCTCTAAAGCAATTTCTCCCCGGAAGATTATGCACATCTTCATCTTAATTCAGAATTTACATGTGTACTTTGCATATTTTTGCATCAGTATGTGTGTTTTAAATTAGATAAAGGTCACTGTCATTCATAATCAAGAAGAAGGTGTATAAAAGGTCAGGATTCAATAAAAAAAACTGATTAGATGTAGAGGTTTGTTCATATGATTCAGTATATCATTGGATAAGTGGAAATCATGAGTCAACAAATTAACCTTGGTATAATGGGTTACTTGCTTCATTAGGATCAGAAATGAGATTCACAATTTTTTTTCCAGTGTACTCTTTGTTTGTCTCCGTAATAAGAAGAAATACTGTGGTGTTGATAGTTACAGCACTGAGTATTTTTATAATTTAATTTGGCTTAAAATGCAACACAAATGACAATTCTTGTCTTAAAAAAGGAACTGAGGCGCCAAATACATTTGCTATGAATATAAATATCGATGAAATGAAAGTTACCCACTGTAAAAATAAATATGTTAATTTAAAAAAATGGCCTGTATGTTTCACATAGGCTTTAGCTTAAGCGTATTAAAGAACCTGCGATGAGTCAGGCTTTCAAGGTCTAGTGTCAGGAGGAGATCCAGATGCAAGCGAGCGTGAACCAAGAGCAAGGATAAACTTGCACTCCACATATTGGTTCTGCCACAAACTTTCTACGTGTTCTTGGGTAAACCACCTACATTGACTATGCCTCCACTTCCATCTGCAAAAAAAGAAAAATAGTAATAGTGCTTATACTGCAGGAATGTTTCTGTTTCTGCAGACATGGATTTACCAGGAGGGCTAAGGAGATTTTAGGATTTCCACCACTGCCCTGTTCAGTACGCCATGTTCCTGGTCACTTACTGCAGTCAAAATGGCAGGGCTATGGATCTCTGCACTTGAAAACATCTGAGGATTCTTCAGTAATATTCTCCAGGATAGATGAGAAATATCAGAAGTGGAAGGAGTCCAAATTTACAAAATAATCTGGCCCAGGAAAGACAGCATCATTTATACAAAATGATAATACCATATTCTCAACTTCAGACTGTACAAACTTGGTGCAGTTTTTATGATTCCACTATAACCTTTTCAAAAGAGATTTTTTGTGGGTTTTTTGGGAGGTTTGGGGGTTGGTTTTGGGGTGGTTTTTTTTCTGGCTGGAAAGTGTTGCGACTATTTCAGCCTGTACCATAGCAGAAAAGTCTATAAGAAAAGCAACATTACAATTGAAATAGTTATACATGTCAGTGTTTCAGACATTGTGTATTTCTTTAAGCTTTCTTCACGTCTGTGTAGAATAAATATCAAGTTACTACTTGTTCACTTTTTTTCCCTTGGGCAGCATTCTGTACCTATTAAATCCTAAGTATGAAAGAAAATTAGACTTGCTTGTTACCACTATAAACTTACACCCAATGGTTTTCAAAAAACATGTAGGTAAGCTCTCTTCTGTAAATGTAGAGGCTTGGGGTTGCTCATAATTAAAGCTGCAAGCATCACAATTTAAGCTGACTCTTTTCTGATGTTCATATGCCTCATTCTCTCCCAAAATGTAATGGAAAGAAAATACACTGAACCATGGTAAACTTTCCTTATTTACGATATTGTTTGGATTTTATGCAGTTTTAGTACGGCTATAACATTAGTCCAGTATTTCATTCTTTCAAGGTCAGTTGGGTATGAGCAGGACTTTCAGATGGGGCTTTAACAAGTGAGATTTTAGTATCTGTTCCTGATCATTAAAAGGATCAAACAACTTTTTGTAATAACCGGGCTTAGATTACTGTAGCTCTCAGCTTCTACCTCATCTCTGTTTCACAGGTTTATAGGCCTGAGTGTTTTGACTAGTGCCCACCTTACTGAGTTACTCTGTAGGCAAACTCCTGATGTATGCTGGCCTTGGAAGCACCAAGCTACAGAACCAACACTGGAGTGCAAGGAGGGTGTACCTCCACGAGGGTGCACATAAATTAGGAGTGTGCTCTTGAAGCAAATCTCCTCGTCCTCCCAAAGCACTGAGCTTTGGCCCACATCCAAAAATAGCCTCGTTCCTTCTGGATATCACTAAGCTAGAAGACATGTTTCAGGAGTGCCTTTGATGGGATTTGACCAGTCATGGGCATTCAGACCACAGGACCAAGCTAGAACTAGCCCGAATTAAAATACCATGAAGTATGCATGACGTGTGTTGGGTTCTCACTGTTTGATGATCCACACTACAAACTGACTTCTGTTGAGTGGCAGTACTTACTAAGTTAGACATATCCTGAGACATATCTACGTAGAGAGTTGGCACTAGACAGAGTTCACCAGCTCTAACCCTTATTTCAATTTTAGGGAGTCATAGTGTGTCCAAGTCATCACTTCTTGGATCTTGCTGAGGACATAAAATAAAAGGAAACTTTGGCCACCTCATCAAAGCTAAGAAATCATACGGATCAAGGAAGACCCTTTTTGTACTGTGGCCATCTCCTGTGACTGTCAGCTGATGAGGAAGATGCTCCCCATAGTCTCTCTTCTCTCAATAATATCTGCACAGTAAAAAACAGAATTGGGTCCTATGTACATAGAAAGAAAAATTCCTCATGCTCCATTGAAGCTGAGGAAGTGACCTTAGGACACTGGACAGGACAATCTGGTGCATAACTTCTAAGAAGTGTAAAGACAGCTAAAACATAGGAGTTTTGTAGACGATAACACAGCTATTCCAGTCAGTTTTGGGAGGGCTTTCTCTGTAACATGGTAGGAGGTAACATGCAAGTGGGTGAGAGGAGGAATTTATGTAAAATGACCAGACTTCTTCAGAGTCCTCTCCTTGAAGCAGTGTTGTATCAGCTATTTTTGCAATTAGGCTGCTCTGGGAGGTAAGGACATTTCTCTTGTTCTTGCAGTATCTCACACAAATCTTTAGACTATGATAGCGTGCAATAGTCCCTGCCCACATCAACTTCTTTACCTGCGTAGATCTATCACAGTGTGAGTGATTCATTTAGCCCATAGTGTCCGTGCTGGAATCTCTGCAAAGACAAGGTGTTGGAAATCAAGAATCTCCTAGTTCTGACACTGGTTTGTAACGTACCTTTGGAAAAGTCACCTAGGCGAATTTTTTCCAAACTTAAAGTTATGAATTTAAATTTCATGTTTAAGCATCTAAATTAGTGGTCTGATTTTAATGTGTGCTGACACTCACATTTTCAATCGACTTCAAAGGGAGTTGTGAGCGCTCAGAAGTCTAAACCTATGAAAATCAAGCCAGTTAGACACTCAAACTTGAAAGGTTTCTCCCATACCATTATTGTTATTTGCATTACTTTAGTAGCTTGAAACCCCAGTTATAGGACTAAAGTGCTAGGCACTGTATTTTATATCTCTTCTTTTTTCTCATTTCTTTATGTGTAAAACCTGGCACACAAGGATGTTGTGATGATTGTTTGGTTAATATTTGTATATAGCTTTGAAAAATAAATGGTCTATAAACACAGAATATAATTATTCATTGAAGAAAATGGTATTCCTATTATTCACTCCTTTTTGAAATAAATTCCTTGGATTTTGAACCTATCCTTAAGAACCAGAGCTGATACTGCATGCAGAATACATACAATAAAATATAGGGGCCAAATTCATAATTTGCTGTTAAAATATATGCTATACCTATAGTAGTTTGAACAGTAAACGGAAATTAAAAAGTCATATACTGTGTTTAATTTGAACAGAAATCCACAACATTTAACAACTCATATAATCCTCAGAGAAATTAAGTAGGATGATGAACCATAAAGCTTTCCTTAGAAACTTTTGTCTTATCCATACCTCTTAATTTTCCTATGCTGATATCTTACTAGCAAACAGTAGACTGTTTGTAACTGGGACCTACGTAAAGCTTGCTTTCTTCCCTGTGGATTCAATAATGAAGCTGCTTGGAACAGCTTTGATGAAACCATCTTCTTTCATAGAATGCAGTTCCGGCAGTGCTGACAAATTCCACAAAATGGTGTCAATTTAACCGATGGGGTTTTTTGAAACAAAACCAGGGGGGAAACTGGTAACGTATTGGTGTTTTCAGAACGAACCTTTATATAGAAATGATTTTTGTTTACATGTTTTCGATACCTCAATCTTATACAACACAAAATTAAAATGAAACATTTTCATTTTGTCAAAATGTTTTGCTTAAAAAATTGGGTTTTGCTCACAAATAATTAAAAATAGTTCAGAGATCATTTTTAGTTTAGAACTTTTCAAATATTGAAGTGTTCTGTGAATCAGAGTTTCCAACCTCTGAAAAGCTAATGAGGTCTGTAGCAGTGTTCCCATTGACTTCAGTAACATAGCACAATAGCTGTATCTGAGGAAATGCAATCATGATCTGCTTGAGTTTTTGTATGCCTAAATGCAATATGCATATGCATAACCCATCAGATGCCTAGTCTTAGATTAAAACAATATGTAAGCATTTCTCAAGAAAAAGAAAATTGGTTTTTTTATATCAGAGCTTTTACTGTTTGTTCGTGGTATGGCCCATGGCTATAACACCTTGACATAGGCACTTCCCAGTGCTATCAAATCAGGAGTGCAATTTTAATATCTATAAAAGTGCAGGTTGTGGTTTTCTGTTTTGGTTTTTTTTTTTAAATAAGACAGGTGGTTTAAAACCAGACACTAACTGATTAATAAGTTTGTTCATGCAGACCTTCATTCAGGCATCAGGAATAAGTGCTCTGCTTGATAAATATCCAGGCTAAACACAAATGTTGTTATTTGTCAAACAGTAACTGTTTTAATGGGCAATTCTTCATGATCTTTAACAGCTATAAATTGATCTCCAGAACTCAGATGTCACAGCATAGTCCCAGTATTTCTAAGAATCCAACTTTAAGGAAATTACAGTACAAAAGAAGGAAATGCTTTAATTTACTCCAGGGACAGAGTATATTAGGCATAGTAATGAGGATTTTAGCAACAAGCAGCAAGTCAAGGATATTATTTTTCTACAAAGCAGATAATATAGTAATCAATCTAGACAGCCATTGTATATCTTCCAATACTTGGGATTTTAATAAAAGTAATCATCAGGAATTCTATTTAGACTTTCAGACCTTTACATCTTGAACCATTAAAAATAATGATACATGATTTTAATCTGTTTGGTGTAAACTGATTGATTTCTTGCTTGTAAACTGCACACTCTTCAGCTAGATCAATTTTCACATTTACCATATCTAATTATTTTCTGTTTCCTTCGTGCTTTAAAAGGCATAGATCATTTGGGCCTCCCTTTTCTTAACTGACAGTTTCTTGACAGCTAATACAAATAACAAAATAAAGCTGTAGAAGAAATAAGTTGTATTTTATAAAAGGTTTAGCACAAGTGTTTATGTCCTCTGAGTACAAAGGGCTGTGCATGCTTCCTTTATCTTGTAGTCTCAGGTGGCAGCATTAACAAACCAACATTTTCTGCATTTCATACATAATGTTCCATGTGATTACAAACCTGAGCCTGGATAGCTGAATGAAGTTTGCCCAAAAATGAAAAGAAAGACATATGCTCCTGAGAAAAAGGACCCAGACCCATATCTTCTGTGAGATCTGGGAAATTCACTCTGTCGGAAAATGCGTAGAGAGATCAAATGTGATAATAAAGGCTCACAATTCTAGCAGGTTTCCCTAGAATAGTACTTCAGAAATGTGAGGTGTGAAAGAAAGTCAATCTGTGCCAGATACTGATTAAATTTCAGTCATCTATCCAAAGCAGTCCCTAGTTGCTTGTAAAATGCTCCATGTAATTACAGTAACTACAGTTTTTAAAGCAATTTACATATTAGCCTTTATCTTGGGTCTCTCTTTGTGGGTGCATTTCTTCTTTGGAATCAATATTCTTAAAATATATGTTAATAAGCTATATGATTTTGTAGCCATATAGACTCTTTAAAAATTCCATCTCTAGTATTTTCCTCATGGATTCCTCTTGGCTTTTGGAAAAGCTTAAGTGTAATCAACTATCACACTCTGGATGTTTAGCTAACATTGTTCAGTGACCCCAGCGGTAAGTCACAACCATATTTAAAACTGTTAAGGAGTTAGAAGTTTTTGCAAAATCAAACCAGGATATATTAAAATGCTGCCAGGATAAAATAATATTAAGGGCTAAACTTTGTCCTTTGCTACTTACACAGGTGTAAATGTCAAACTTGGCAAATCCTTTCAAAACTTTGTGTGTCCTAATCTTTCAAATCTTCTTCTAGTCATTGGGCATGGAAGATTTTGCTAATGCAGGAGCCACTTATGTAGTTACAGGATGAACACTGGCCAAATAAAAGGGGTCTGGCTCATTGCTGTGATATTCCAATTTTAAACTAATGTAAGTGTGAATTTTGGAAGGAAACTAAACTGGCCATTTCATTAAAGTTGTACTGGCTAAAACCAGAAGAAATGCAAGGAGTGAATCAAACTCCTCACAGTCAGTAAAACTGTTCCCACCAGAGTTGCACAGTGCAGCTGCAGGTAGCTTTAAAAATTTTTTGTTGGTTTATTCTCTTTGTTCAAGGTGCCTTTTGTAACTGCCAAGCACAGTAAAGCTCCTCAGTTATTCTGCATCTCATTGTTACCAAGGCTATTATCCTAAATGGGGCTAATAATATGAAGCACATTTATGTTTGTGTAGGAAAACTAGGGTCACTAGAGATAATCCAAAAAGTTGTTCCACAAGGGATTATCTAGGATGCTGTTTTCCAAAACTGTCACATATCAGAAAAAGGGCAAAGCACTTGTAACTCTTGTGATTGATCCTCTGTCAAGTCATGATTGCTGTCACCAGCAGGTTACATTCCTTCAACAAAGCAGTAGGCGCTGCTGCATTTTAAGCTAAACCAGTTAGGCTTCCAGTGTCATATTCTCTTCCTTATCTTTTTCCATGCTTCATTCTCTCACATTAAAAGAGATAAATTTGCAGCTGAAAAGCAAAGATGACATGTGCAAGATCCTTGTGTGGTACATATTACTATACTTTAAGATCGGTGCCCCTTACATGCTGCCATTAGGTTTATTGTTCTTAGCTGTTATGTCTGGCTAAGGACCTGGTTCCACACACGCTAGCTATTACGTGGGGAAGCAGAACTATGTGTGACACCAAATACTATATTTGGGCCTGAGGAGTTTTCATAATTGGGCTTATAGGCCCTGAAATCCCAAGGCTAAAGCACTTAATTACTTGAGCTGTGAGGGTATGGAATGATTCATCTGTTAAAGGTTAAATACAGGCTTTAGCGGCCTATTGGACAAAACTGTACATTTAAAATTCTCATGAAATAACAGATGTTTTTCAACGTGATTTTGAAATTAAATGCTTGTATACGGTTCTGTCCAAAGACTCTGAAGCCTCTCTTGTACCATCAAAGACCATTGGTTTGTTAGGCTGCGGTCAAGGATGTACAGGCTTCTTTGTGTTTATCTGTCCAGAGCACTCTCTGCGTTTTCCTCATTCCCTGCTGTCTTTCAGACTTTGAAAGAGTTCATTGGATAGACCCATAGTTCTCAGATATTTCCATGCATTTTTCTAAAGAATGTCAGAGATTTTGTTGACTTTTCCAGTGAATCCTGGCATTTGTAATTTATTTACATTAATTAATTTATTGTAATTAAATACCTAGGTTTTTTCCAAAGGCATTTACTTCCAAAGATATCTGTCAGTAAATCTGGTAGATTTCCTGCTTTCATATCCATATATTAAGGTGCAAGTAAGATTTGAATTAATCATTCACTTTTTGTTTTTAAAGTTAACAGGTTTTCCACCATCAACTCTTGTTTAAAATGGTTGTCAGTTACCTGTCGATTTTTGCAAAAGATTCTCCCCTGAGTGCCAGTCTTTACAAGTAGCCTCATTGGGCTAGATTTTAGCTTGCCTTGCATAAAAGGTAGTGCTCTGTCTGTTTTGACTTAGAGTTCATGGAAAAGCATTCCCGAGCAAGCAATGGAAAATGGCTCTTCCCCCAGCCGTCTGTCACCTTCCTCTGCCACAAGCTGCCATCCTCCCATCTCTGCTTGTGGAGGAGTTTGTGTACACATTCCTTTGCATTGCAAGCAAAATGAGCTGGGAAGGCTTAATGGGCTGTTGAAGGTGAGTATGAGCTAACCCAGCTCGTTTTGTCCGAAATGGATTGAAAAGCACTCACATGACCTCCTTCCTCTGCCAGAGCTCTGGGGTAGTAGCTTCCCATGATGGAAAACAGCACCAATCAATTCAGTGAGATCTTGAAGAAGACTTTTGTCTGTGTCCTGAAAAGCAGGTTCATAAGTCACGCTACCTTTTTTCCAGCCTTTACGGAAAGACTTATATCAACTGTAAATGAGGAGTTGACTTTTAAGGGAAGCTAAGCAACCAGAAATGAATTACAAGTAGGCAGCACAGGTTTTTTCGAAGCTATGGCCATCGCCTCTATTGCTCATTTCAATTACTGACATTTCAAATGTCCAGGCCAAATTTAGCAAAGTCTGTAACAGCAGTAGTAAAATGCTGTCTCTGGCAAATTCTCCCTTCTCTAGACGGTGGTTCATTTTTAAAAATTACTGCCTAGGTGGTTGAGTCTTCTATTGTCTTTAGCGAAGAGACTTCTGGAGGTGAAAGGCCCTTTCAAATAGCCATACTCTGACTCAGTTTTTAACCCATCTTTCTCCTTATAAATAACATGCAGAAAGCTGGAGAACCTAAAATGTCCGGGTAAATATTCCAAAACAATCTCATGTTCTCCATACTCATGAATGCAGCTGATGCCTCCATTATTTCATACATTAGTGAGGCAACTGATTCATCCCTGCTACTCTTTTGCCCTCTAATATAATATTTGAATCAGGAATTGTTAAAGTTCTCATTAGGTTTGTTGTGGGGTTTCATAATGAATTCTTTCTTGCAAGCTGGAGAGTCTTTTGATTTTTGCTTGCATATTCATAGAAGAACTATGTCATAAACAAAGTCTAAATCTGGTACTACTCTCTTGCTAAGCCATGCTAAGACTGTGTTGTATCTTTCTACACTTTACCTCATAAAGAAAACAATGTCAATGCCAAGTATGGAAGGTGAAGAAGGTTGCTATTTAAAGAATAATTTTCTGGCACATGCAGCACCATTGGAGGCACATCATAAACAAAAAGAAGGTACATTGCTTTTCTTCCGCAGTGCAAAATTCTGCCTTGGTCTATCCCAACAGAAAGGACACTACACTTCTCTATGCACGATTGTTCAGTACAATCCAGCTGCTCAGTAGGAATGCATCTCTTCCTATATTTACATAAGTAAAAAATACTGATATTTTCAGAGTCCTTTTTTAACCCACACTCTCCCTCTAACACAAATGCCCACATTAATCAATGAGCTTTATCCTGTCAACATGAAAAGAAAAGCATATATTGATAGATAATGTACATGAATACAATGGTCAAGCGACAGATTCAAGTTAAACTGATATGTTTCATTCAGTGGCAAGTATATTTGCTTAGTGCAGCAAGAAAATTTTGTATCTCCTAATGATGTGGAACTGAATTCTTTATCTCCCCTGCTGCTAGCTTGCTTTTAAGGCAGAACTGGAGATATCTATCACAACTAAATAGGTATTTTGTAAATTGTACTTAACTTAGCTACCTTTAAGAAAAAGTTCCAAACCACTTATTGTATAACCATTGCCAGAGATTTTATCTAGCTTGGCTGGAAAAACAACTTAATGCTACATTCTTCTTGCCAACCAGCACAACAGAATTTTGGTTTTTATCTACTCTCAGCTAACAAACAGACCAGTATTACAGGCAGAATTTTGATTTCCAGTTGCTGTTTTCTTTTATGCCATGGGCCTGTCTAGGGTACTCACAGAAATGTCAACAATAATACATAAAATCACTGTCATGTGAAATAATTGATTAGCTGATCAGTTTCCTATTCTATTTCTTTAATATATTTTTTCCAAGAATAATGATTATATTTATAGAAATATAATAATTTTCCATGCTAAAGTAAAATGGTTTTTGACATTAACAAAAGGTCAGGTGTCATACTGTAAACCACAATGAGTATTGCTTTTAAAGATTATTGAATTAAGAGGTACATATATTTGACAAAGTATAGAATTCCAATAACTGCCATAGTAGCAGTGCCCTTTTACATGCCATGGATTTATTGACATTTGCTAACTGTAAAAATGCAAAACAGTTTGCACGTAATAGGCACTATCAATTTAAAAAATAAAAATGTCTCATTGAAGAACATCTCTATTTTCAACAATTCCTTCTGATTTTGCATGCACATGTTTGGATGCTCAAATATCTATTTGTGCATCCCACTGTGGTTCATGTGGACAAATATATGTTCACTTTTTGGAAGCACTTTTGCATTGTCCAACCTTATGCAATAATAAACCATACCTTTTTTTTTTTCCTTAAAAAAATAGTGTACTGCCCTGTAAACTTGATTCAAGACTTTTCAGAGGAGTAAGTTAAAACGAGTGTGAGGGCAGCATCATAGCCTCTCCATGGTATTTGCCCACACCACAGATCTGTCACGGTTCAGTGTGATTGACTGGCCTTAACTGAAGTCCCAAGCCTTTTAAGGGTCAGAATAATTGTTGGAATTATGCCAGAGCTTGTCTGGATGAAACACCAGTACTTTCAGAACTGCCAGTGTGTTTCAAGCTGTGAGGGCAGATTAGCTAAAAAGGAATTTTAGCATTGATAGGTTTGAATAATAATATTTTGCAAACATAGCACCTTTTATATGTGCTTGCAGTTAATAATAACAGAAAAGCTACAGAGAAGGAGGCTCCTTCTGTTCCACAAAGATGTCCGACACTACTATAAAACTCTTACAAGGATAAACCATTTATTAATCAAATGAGTTAACTTTCACTTTAAAGGGATGTTACACATTCAAATTCATCGGTATTTTCAAACAACTTTATCTGGTAATATCAGATGAGTTTCTTATAATAGAAGAGGTCTTGAGGGTTTTGTTGTTTGTTGTTGCTGTGGGTTTTTTTTTTTTAGTTTGAAGCATATCTTTCAATATTTAGTGACCCAGCCTAGCCAAAAATCCCAGAATGGTCAGTTCCATGTTCAATGTTTAAAAGAGAGATTTTCACCTAAAAGTCTGCCTTTTAAACAGTTTCCTATATGTAGAATGTGGATTCAAAGGAAGAAAGACAGCTATCTAACAGGTTTTCATTTGTCATCATCCACTTGTCATCAGCAAGGGTGCCATTCAGGGTACCCTTAGCTCTTCCTTCCTTTGTTCATCCTTTCTAGACCTTTTAAGCTTCTGGTCTTGCTACTTCTGCTAACTACAGGGCTGTTCTCTGGCCTTTTTCCTTCAAACTCACATCAGCTATTATACTCAAGAAATGAAGTCTTAATTATAAAGGAACGGTTAAAATTCAAATGTGTGGTGCTTTCCTGTAAAATGAGTTTAAAACACAAAAACAAAAACAAAAAACCCCAAACAAACAAAAAAAAAACAAAAACAAAAACCAAACACAAAACCTGCATGCAGAGTAGCACCTGATACACTTGTGTACAGTACCTCAGGTTTTGACGTGAGAATTGCCATGATGGATAGATAGAAGGCTTGTTTTCACTGAACAGCGGCACAAAAATAGTCACAGATAATTCAAAGTCAGCACTCAATTTTCAAACATGGGTGCCTTAACAATACTGCCAAATCTTGCATTCAGTCTATTAAATCAGCACTTAGGCAAATAAAACAGCCATTTGAGTGACAATTTCAACATACTAATGAGGTATTCAGATGTCAGCAATTGAAAAATACACACTGGCCTTTTGAATTTAAGCCAAGATTGGTTCTGGGTTATATTAAGAAGGTTTAAGACTTTATAGAAGGATCAAAATCATTTCTGAATCTATCTTAATCTTTCTGGGAGAGGGGCAGATGGGATCAGGTTTCTTTGTGAAGTCTTCACTGTCTTCCTACCTTCCACTGGGTTTTGATGTAAAACTTTCCTTTGTCATTTTATTATTCATTTATTGTATTTTGGTTCATAAGCAGGTCAAAAAGCATCCTTATGCAGACTTCCTCACTTCCACTCTCATTCAATACAGTTCTCACCACGACACAATCAGTTCCTGTACAAGTGCCTATATCGCTTCTGCTGCCACAAAACTGTATTTCTATGGTTGTATTCCTTCCTTTTTGCCCTGTGTCTCTCTCCATCATCAAAACCAAGTTTAGCTGAGCCTAAAGGGATCTGTGTTGGATATGAGTTTTGGCAGACACCCAGGCCAGCTTTTGTTCCATCTAAATAGTTTTGTTCATATAGATATCAACTCTTTCATTTTCATTGTTGCTCTTTCTTTTTTATGTATTCATCCATTTCTTAAAAAATGTTAAGACAAGGAAAAATATTACAGATCGTATTTATCATAGAGATGAAAAGTCTCTCATGCTTTACTTTTCTTAGAAAACTAACTAGAAAATGTATCTTTAATTATGACTGTGACTTTCAAGAACTAAAACAAAGTACGAATTACTCCATGCCATTCTTGTTATTAATTTATTAGTAGTATTAGTGTGCTGTCTACAGGCCCTTGTTCTTACTAGAAGCCCACTGTGCTAAACTCCTTCTAAACAGACTGGAAAAATTCCTGTGCTGTATGTAAGTGCAAGGTAGTACAAATAGTACAAAACAGAAGACAATGAGACAAAATTTGCCTACATAATAAGCAGTATTCTTTGCAAACCGCAAGCCTTACCATTCACAGGTGCAACAGAGCAAAGAGGTTTTAAGGAGGAATTTGAAGTGGAACAATGATGTGTTATTTAACAGACAAATTACCTCTGATATTATTGGGCATACTCTCTGCCTATTCTGATAATGTAATCTATTTTAGCTTATTTGCTAGCTCCTTGAAATTGCTAGGTATCCATTTACTGGATTAATTAATTAAACATATTTAAATTATGCATTAGTCATGGCTTTAGAAAGTTAGAGTAAATAACATAGGCTTTATTAATTTTTCCCCTCTCTTGTAATTCTCCTATCCCCAGTCTCTAATTTTCATCAATTTTACTTCCATTTTTTTTCTTCCTTTTAATTTTTTGTTAATTTTTAAATACTGCTGGTTGTGTCACCACTGGCTGAGAAAGGAGCAGGTGTCTTTTCTCCGAAGTGACACCAGAGCTGATCTGTGGAACAACTGAGAACAGAGTTGTCCCTAGGGATGGAGCGCACCCAGTTTTTCCTGTGACAAGCTGTCAGGGCTGGAGGCTTAATAAATTAAAGGGATTTTTTTTTTTAAGCACAATATTTTCCACCACTTTTATATTTTCAGAACATTGTCCTGGCCTTGTACAAGAGACAGGGAAATGTAAATGTCAAACATTCACTTCTGTTTAAATGGGCTCATTATACCACAACATGTTGAGGTTTTTCCCTACCGGCCGGTTCTTTTCACTCTCGTATCCTGTAAGCACTTTCTTTGCACCTGCCTGAGGAGACTAATCCTCTATTAAAACATGTTCAAACTGAGCAAAGGCAGAAATAGCAGCCATTTTGCTCAAACCAAATGAATCAAAACCCTGTAAAAATAAATAAATCAGGGTAGCTTTGGTGAAGACATTTGGCTGTTTGGTCTGTAGTTGAAGCCCTGTTACCTCACTATTTTCCATCTGGAGAGCAGGCTTTGCCCTTAGGGCATGGACCTGTTTTGAAAACAGTGCAAAGAAAACTCCCCCAAACGTAGGTCCTCAGCTGTGATATGAGTACGAGTGCCGTACAGACCTTACCGTTCGGGGCGCACAGTCTTCCTTCAGTAGTGCACTCCCCAAGGATTGGCCACACTCTCATTTTCTTCGCCAGGATCATGGCTATTTATTTAGATGGAACCATAATTATGGGTAATAATATGGATAATATGTACTTCTCTCCCTGCTTTGGTTCGGTATCAGACTCCACAGGGAGCTGCGGAAACATTGCAGAGGATGGCGATGTCACTGACTGGTTCATTGAGGAGAGAAGCTGCCTCTATGAGATAACAAAGAACTACAGTCTGACAGGGCAAAGGAAGAGAGAAAATCTGTTCTGACATGGTAAATCAGCAGGCTAAATTCTGTGTGCCTGAACTGCACTATCTAAGAACAGAAGTCCCGTGGGGCAGCGTTCATCAGTGTAGAGTATAGGGCTGAGCACTTTCACGATGTTCAATAAATGACCATATAAAAAAAATCCACACCACCACCAACAACAACAACAAAAAACCCGAAAAACTCATTGCAACTGCTGCACATAAAGCCAGGTAGATAATTTATGATACCAGGTCAGGATACAATTTTTCTGTAGCCAAACCCAACTCTGCTAATGAAACTGGTATAAAGATCAAGGATAAACAGTGAACTGTTTAATTTGAAGACAGTCAAATCGTATGAATAATGTGTCCATGCTAGTTGCAATGAATTTTCAACTCCTTTCAGCTCCTAAGCATTTTGTGTCTTTCTAAGTTGGATCTATGAATGGGTTCTGTTGACATTTGATGTCAGTAAATGATTTATAACCAAAAAAGTCACTTGAAAATGCAATACTGACAATGTTCTCTTCTATTTGTATAACTTTTGTTCTCATTGGTTTCATAACATCAGCTTTCCTAAGATGGCTTTTGCTGTGTGTTTCACTAAGAAATTTGAAATCCCTCTGTCTTACGAACATATCCTTCCCAAAACCACTCACTGAAGTTGTCCCTACAAGAAAGGGAAAAGAGGTCTGTGCTGCTGCCGAGAGACATAGCATACAATCTTAAATCGGGACCAAAGAGAACTGGATTGATGCCAGGTATTTTTCTGGAGGCCCAAATGTATCTAGATACTTCTCAGAGAAAGTTGTTGTGGAACAGTAATTTAGAATAATGTCCAGTGAAACCAGACATAATTAAATCTACAAACAACTCCCTTTCCCTTTCTGAAGCATTAGGGCTCAAGTGGTACGTTATTTTATTTTGGTCCCGAGTACCTTGATATATACGATCTGGTATCTGCTGAAAAGATTCCTTTCATAATGTTAACAAAATACAATTAATGCTAACATGTTTCTGAAATAAGATTATACGAGCACTTCAGCAGCTGATTGTGATTTTGATTGCAGATTTCCACAAATGAGTAAAAATGGTAAGAACGCCTTTACGCTGCTTCACAAGTTTCAAGTAGACAAAGAAATTGTATAATACCAGTCATTCCCATTCTGGAGCAGAAGCCTGTTAGTATGGCAGAATGTCAGTCTTCTGCTTTTCCTATTATCATGTGTTTGGGCATCTCAGCTGGTTTCTGGTACAGACCAGCACAAAAGTTATACTCCAGCAATGAGAAGAAAGTAGAGAAGTTCAACAGACTGCTAAATGGTAAGAAAGACCTGCTGAGGTTCAAGAGGGACAGCTTATGTACCAGCTTGTGCTAATGGTTGTTCTTTAAGACAAATTCTAGACTTTAGAGACTACCTTGAGCTTTCAAGCCTATACAATAGTATAATTCAATCTGTGAAGCTACACGCTACTAGTAGGAGAAGACATTACGTATGTGGAACAGTGGAAGTTTTTAAGACCTTGGGAAAAATGCCTTACTAACATTGCTGAATTATTATTGAGGGTTTTTTTAACAAAATTAAATCCTTCTTTGAAATGTCACACTATATATAGAAAGGATAAAGAAACCATAAATAATCTAACTTGCAGATTACACCAAGGATATCTGGCTACAATAGTTGTAACAGCTTAACAATTTACTTTTTCTAAAATTTTGCTAATAATTTTCTGTGGCCCATTTCTAAAATATTGCCTATGATTTTAAAATCTGAATCTTTAAACACTATACTATTAATTCCTGAAGCTGCAAGATCCACAGAATTTCAACACAATAAGCCATACTAATTTGTGATGAAACTCCACTGACTTTGGTAGAGCTAACCCTGAGGTGAATTAAACATGACATTTTATTGTTCTGGTCATCTTGTACAGCAGCCTTTTTTCATTTATAAAGCAATATGGTTTAATATATTCCTCTTGTCCTCAGTCTGGTTTTGAATTACTTTAATAACAGTTGTAAATAAGCAAAGCTCATATGATGGTCCTATTACCTACTTATTAGCTTCAGATCCCACGATGGATTGTACAACATATTGGGAGATACGCACTTCAGGGGACCTGCATCTGATATATACATGTAGCTTATGTTAACATTAATGAGAAACTTAGATAGCATATCTCATTTAAACATCTTGTATGTAATATGAATAAATGAAAGACCTTTTACTCTTTATTCAAAAAAGCATGGGACAGAAATATGCATTCTCATGCCTGGACATGAGCAGAATATATAGATTATAAGATACGTGGTGAGAAAAATCAGATTCCTTCCAATTCATTCAGTTTTGAAGGTCTGTAAATCACGGATGTCCTACTGTAGCCAATTTGAGAGACTACAGGGATACCAAAGACTTGTGCTGATACTGTCTTCAGGGATAAATGCAAAGCTCATTCTCAGCCAGGTGATCTGTTCATGTAATATGGTCCTTTTTCTACTCTGTAAGTGTAGAGCCTTTCTCAGTCTCCCTCTTCCAGCCTAGAGGTCCCCTTTACGCTCCCTTGAAATCCTGGTCTTCGACTCAGATCTCTCGAAGTCTGTTTGGCCAAGAAATATCCTGACTTCCTGCTGTTCAATACCCTGAGCAGGGCCCTAATTTGCTGCTTGAGTTAACTTCATCCAGGCCATTGGGCTCTTGTAAATCCCATCACAGGGACTTTATGACATTCCTAGTTTTATTTTATTCTGAAAACCCCAGTGCCTAAGGTTGTCATATTATGGGAGTTTCATTTCTCAGCAAAAAACACAAACCCCAAAAGCTAAAAACACAAGAAATAAATAAGAATTTAAATTGTAGTTGTTGAAGGGGTTTTAATCTCATTATATCTGAGACAAGCCCTTGATTTTGGAAGAAGAGTAAATCATGATTGTTAAACACTTAGCTATTCTGTACCTCTGCTAGGAAAGATTGTTTCAAGAAAATGAATTTTATGATATTTCATCTTAACCCATTATTCCTTGTATTTCAAAGAAAAATGTCAGTGCTCCTCATGCTATTAACGTTTATCATTTTCTGTTTGGTCACGTCTAAAATCTTAAGCATGGTACTGTTGAAGCCAACTGCGCAACTCATAAATTCTGTCTACCTAACGACATGTAATGCTTTGTAATGCCTAAAAACTGTTAACGGAGGTTTAACTGACAAATCTAAGGATAGCATTCATCTCTAAGAAAACACACAGAATGACAGGAATGTTTAAAATCATCTCATAACAAATGCCAAAAGGGGAGGGGAGGGTGGTGTATTTTTCTTTTAACTGAATTGCTTCAGTCTACTCCATAGACTATTGTTTGTTAATTTCATAAAAACGCTTAAGAAATTAGAATAGATTTTGAAATGAAGATCCAGCCAAGCTTCTCTAGTGTAATACTCAGACATAGTAAACAATTACATTACATAAACCAACCATCTGAACAGAAATGATAATTAAAGTAATGCATCGGTGTGCTTCATTGATTTATGAATTTGTTTAATGATTCCTGTTAGAACAGCAGAAGCCATTATGCATTCACTGATTTTAAGAGACGGTATATAGTTGTGTGACCTTTCACCAAAGAAGAAAAGTAATATTTCTGAGCTATCAAAGAAATTATAAAAGAAGTGTTGTTATGACAAACTTTAAAACAATTTGAAAATAACATCCCAAACCCATTAGTTTCTTTCATGCACAAAGCTGTTCCTATTTTCCACACTACTATTCAGAAAAGAGTAGAGGAATCTGCCTAGTCAATGCTTGCATGTGGGTTCCTGTCTGAAACAAATAAAATAAAAGAATCCAGGGCTGAATTTATCTGAATTTGATTCAGATTCAACCCAACCAAGTACCCCAGTATTGGCTGAAAGGTAGTAGCCCACACTCCCCACTCAATTACTGTTACTCATTGGCATTTGGAGTGCCCATCCAAAATCAGAGCTCCGCTGTGTGAATTGTGGTTAACACACACTCTGAAATACAGTCTCTGACCCAAAGCGCTTATGATCTAGACAAGCAGTTGGGGAAAACCCAAGCGTACAAAAGAAAACATAGAAATAATAACCTCCTGCTGAAATCCAGGGAGATTTTACCCTCTGTTTCAAGCTAATTCTCAGTGATATTGAAAATCTTACCCACAAAGAACAAGCAAATATATTATCTTGCTGTTATGGAAATAGGCAGCTTAAGCAGAAAAAGATGAAGTTTTATCATCCAGCTCTGTGCAGGAATTTTGTGGTAAAATTGAGTCTTAAAAACAGGACCATAGACTTTTGCAGCAGGTCAACATACCGGCTTCCCTGCCACAGACATACCCTGCTCTGCCCACAATAGTTTTGTGAAGAGGGTCTTCTCCCACCCGTAATATGCATCCATTAGTGCTGGTGAAATCCACACCAGGTACTAAGAGTAAATAGTATCGAATGCCTTCAAACCTTGACACAGCGGGAGGCATCCTGAAAGTAAGGAAGGAGGAGTCTTCTAAATTAGCTGTTGTAAAACAAATGGAAGGGTCCAGAGGGTGCATCTGACATTTATCTGTGTATTTCCTTGCTTTTGTTGTTTTCTGTCATTGTCCTATCATTCCACTGCCCTTGATTTTTGTGTAAACTTCCTTGTTTGTTTGCTTTTCTGATAACTTGTAGAGTAAACTACTCTTTCGCAAGAGAAAATGCAGCTGGGAGAATAAGGCGGGGGAAGGTTTTCTGGCTGGAATACTTTAAACATGGCATCATAGTTGCTTGTGTCTTTGAGCACTGTGAAACATTTGTTTGTCTTGCTTGCTTTCCTTGCTTTTCACAGTCCTCTTCAATCTCCCAAGCAGCTGATAGAAAGAGAGAGTCTCCTACAGCACTAAACACACTTTCTTATTTACTCTTAAATCTACATTTTCACACATAGCAGAGATTGCACATGTCAATATGTCTTTTTAATTGTATGTGGAACTTGTCACATCAGGTTGTAAGTCTCTTGAAGTCCCAGAGCCCATTTTGGACTGGGTTGACACTTCAAAGAAGAAAGGGAACAAGAATGGAAAGCTCTTTGAATCACAAAGAACCAAATGAAAACACTCCATCAGACTTCAATCCTCAATTATGCTTTTTCCTGGTGTATTTTGTCGGCCAAAATTCGTAAATGACTTTCAGAATGGCAACCTGATGATCTAGAGACCATCTCTTTATCTCTTCTATCATTTTAGCAGCTCAGCTTGGACTTTTTTGTATGAATACAGAGGTGGAGGAGAAACTGTGAATTTAGAAGAGGGGCAGACCCTCAGTCCTAAAATTGGACTTTGTCTTAGTTTTTTGTCGTTAGCTGAGACTGCCATTCACATTCAGTAGGTGAGGAACAGTAAGGTTTACAGGTGGAAGCATGGGATGGTCCTACTACAATTGTTAGGAATCTTTTCATTTTGTGTTGTAACAAACATTATTGTTACTCTAACAGCAGCCTATAGTTTCACAAATCTTAGAATAAGATGGTAAGGAAAATAGATATTCTGATTTACATTCTTTCAGGTCTGGATACATGATGACTATCAACATTTGAACCCTTTACAGTACTCATAAAAAGAAAGTACTGTGATACCATAAGCTGTTGAAGTATTTAAAAGATGTGCAACGGAGCAAGAAAAATGTGCAACAGTGGAGGAGGAACTGGGAGAAGAAAGAGGTGAGAGGACTCCTTTGCTACATGAGCATCCAGCCTGCCTTGCAGAACCGCAGTGGCTGGGGAAAGCCAGCACCCTCCCCCCTGCTCCACAAAATTACCTGCAGATAGAAAAGAGCCAGCTGCCTCCCCAGCCCTTTGGTCACCAACTCAGTGCGAAAACCAAGAGTTAAAGCAACAGAAGAGTCTCTTTGCTCTCACCTCAGAAATAGTGCAGGAGCTGACACACACTGCACTCCTTAAAGGCTACTTAAGTCCAGAAGTGCTATGTTAAATTTGGGTATCTTTTTGTACTGCAGGCATTTAAAGCCAGGATAGGTATTATTCCAGGATTCAAAATATTGTCCAGCAACAGTTTGGATGTGAACTCTTGCTGTAGTTACTGTAAGTTATCACATAGCTCGTTGCTTGCCTTTGGACCATTCTCAGGCAATATGTGGATTTTATGTGACTCCCACACATGCTTATCTTTATGCATTGCAGGGAGGCCCACTGAAGTTAGGAGGGCTTTCTAATTTACTGTGTATCAGGTTAAGCACTTTCATAATTCCTTGATGGATCACTGAGCAAGAGGCACCAGTGTAAAAGTTTATCACCATTACTGGCAGTAATTGGCAAACTCTTAGCAGTGCCGGTAGAGACCACAGTCAGAGAGAGACTGTCTTAAATCTAGCAATAAAAAATCTGACTGAGATTCCACTTTAAAGAGCAGTTTGGAAGCAGAGTTTTGAGTGAAAGCGGAGTATCAGTGTGAGTCTGAAACTTATTCAAGCTGTCAATCTTGGTGCCTTGTGTCGGTTAGCATGCCTAGCTTTATTGTTATTGCTTGTTTACATGTTTACCGAAATGTAGGCCTACATTTTTCTAGCATACACATACTTCTAGTGAACAACTTCTGTAATCAGATGTAATTGAATGCTATGTGGCAGTTAGCTTATACCCAGTGAAGCTTTAAGCACAGGCCGGTGGAGCTGGCTTTGCACGTGCCTCCCCTCACCTCTTCAGGTAGCAGATGTTTCTATATCACTCACTCACTAAAACATAGACCGTGCTGTTAGTAAGCTACTTAAATATAGAAAAATGCATTTAGGTAGGCTTGCCAAAGCAGTAAAAACAACTCAATTTTAATGCTTGACATTTTACTAGCTGTCAGCCTTATGTAATGAGGAACTGCGCAACCTGCTTCGGAGGTAGCAGCATCTCTTAAACGTCTGGGCCAGTAAATGAAAACAAAGCTTAGTGTACATGATGTAAAATATCAAGTCTAGGAGCAGTGAACCAAAACAGAAAAAAAAAAAAAACAAACCACTATTAAATAACAAAAAAATGCAGCATACTGACAAAGGAAAGAGATTTGGGAGATTACCGCAGAAGAAATGTTGATGTCTTCCACTATGTGGCTGCATTAGAAAAGGCAAATATGAAGGATAAACCAACCCTAGAGACAAGAAGGCAAAGCAACACAGAGAACCTGAGGTGTATTAACCACAATCCAGTTTAGTATAAATTTGTCAGGGAGAGCAAAAGGCTTTAAGGTAAGATTATGACTTTAGGCAAGGCATATTTTATAAACAGCATCTGCCAAGAGCAGCCACAGAAAGTATTTCACACTAAAGAGCCCACTGAAAAAATCACTTTCCTTCCACAGCTTCACCCCCATAGAAGAAGTTGAGAGGGGGCAGTAATTAGGAGCAATTAGGAGTAACAAGGAGCAGCTGTGGTCCAGCTGCTGAGACGGGAGCAGAGCCTATTTCTGCCCCTGCCCACACACGCTCCCCAGTGTCTGGGTTGCAGGATGTGTGTTGGGAGGGTATGGTTGACTATGGTCTCCCCAGTGCTTGGACCTGGTGCTTGGTTGTTTCCATGGCAATGAGTGAGTTTGTGCAGTTTTCTTTTTTTCCCCTGTTTTGGGTGTAATGCCCCAGTCCTAGGCTGGGGAAAGCACTTGAAGGAGTGTGAGCTGGAGTTACTCCTGAGGCCACAAAATGGCTGCTGTGCTCTCACAGGGAAAGCAGCCTGCCTTGGGAGTGGAGGGAGGTGGATTTAACTGCTTGGAGATCTGTCTGGTTTAAGAAGAATCCTTGGTGTTTTCCCTGTAAAAGCCTCTCCTGAAAAGTATTGGAGGAGGTGGTGAAGGCAGCTCTGCAATAGGCTTTGTCTGGTTAATTCTTGCCCTCTGACAGAACTAAGGATTTGCATAAAGGACAGCACTTGTTTTTCCCAGATCCTTTTCCTGACTGAAATTTAAATTTAGGGACTCACTTTCATTAGTTTGGTTTCCTTCCTCCATCATTCCCTTGCCTAACATCAGTTGTGTTCCTTATTTTCCTCCATCTCTCAGTTTTCCGTCTTTCTAGAGGGTCTGCCTAAGGCCTGCATTCCCACCCGACAGGCTGGGTCACATTGCTGAAGGTGTTGAATTGTTTAGGGTTGGGGCTCACAGTACCCTGAAAAAGGAAAAAAAAAAAACCCAAAGAAAAGCATATTTTTTTAAAAGTCAACAAGATAAAGAGCAGGCAGATAGGCCTAAAAAAGGATTTGTAAAGTTTGGCCCTCAGTGTTTAAAATGGAAATGTGCTATTGGTAACTTAAAAAAAAAAGTGGCAACAGATAAATAAATCTCTAGATGAAAAATGGCTGCTGAACTTAAGCCATCAATGTTTTTAGGAGGTTTGTTTCCCTGCAGTAGCAGAGTAGGCCATATACCTTCTTATTAATAAAATCCAGTTGTCATACCTTCTAGCTCTCATATATAGCAAATTACACAAAGCTGAAAACTAGCATGCTTTTTTGGCAGCACAATCTGAAATATTTTTCCCCAAAAGATTGCTTTAAACAGTAGGCCTTGTTTTGATTTCTAAAGTGGCAGAGAAAGGGAATTACCTGGAATTTCAAATGTGTGTGTGCTCAAGATCAAAATGATGAGGAGTTACAATTGCCCTTAGAGGTGCTCAAGTCTTTTTTTACTAAAGAGAGGAAGAAAGTCCAACAGCATCATTAAAGCTACTGCTATTATGCAGTATCTTTTCATGTGGTACTGCAATATGTCATTTGATTGTGCAAACCTCTCTGAAGTAAGTGGAATTCTTGCATCAGTAATTCCAGCTGAACATTGTATTCTCTTTATGGTATGTATTAACACTCTACAGAAATAGTAAGAATAAAGTGTTTACCAGAATATTTGTATGATTGAGCTTGCTTTTGAGTAGCTTTGGAAATATTGAAGCTTTTTTGTGGACTATTTTTACTATTTAGTGACCTATTAAAAGAAAAAAAGAACAGTACATCACCAGCTTCATAAAGTTTACATAGAGAAGTTGCCTATGAATGCAATCAATATGAAAAACAATGAAAGAATTTTCAGCTGTTGAAATAGGTTGCAATATGCAGCCCTGTAGTGCTGCAAAAAAACCCAACCTGACTGAGTCTCCTGTGGTCCTAGATATTCTGAAGATGAGTGAGTGCAGCTAGTGTTTCTCTGGAGAAACAGAATAAAGATGGAACAAATAATCCACAATAACTGTTTAACTTCTTGGACCTGCTTAAAGGGTGAATTTTACACTGGAGAAAGAAGGGAAGCTAAACTATGCAGATATACTCCAAGTGTTTGACATGCTATGGCCCAGTATGTGGCACAGTTATCTTCTATGTCTGTATGCTTAGTATTTCTAGCTTGCAGGCTGTATGCCTTTCAGAGCATCCAAACAATTTCAAACACTAGGCACATACAGAATTGAGGCCAATCAGGTCTGAACCATAATATTTAAAAACAAACAAACAAAAAAAACCCAAAACCCACCCAAAACCAACAAGGGCTGTTCCCAGGGAAATAAGCCAAGATGGGATGATAGTCTTGGGTAGACTGATAGTGCCCTTGAAGTCTGTTTCAGCTTTTTTTTTTCTCCTTTGACCAAAAAGGGGAACTGCACCGAGTTCTCTTCGTGACTCACATGTAGCCATGATATGTGACTTGGCCAAAAGTTTACAGTGCACCTGGAAACTGCCTGAGCACCTCTTTTATGTTGATTTCTGTGGGGATAAAAATTCTTTCAGGGAGTTTATATGGCTGAGTATATTGATATTTATAAAGCACATAGGATAGCTCATATTCAACACTTCTAGGGTATTTTTATTCAGGGCAGGCCCTTGTTTTGCAAAACAATGTACAGACACTTCAAGAGTGACTCAAGGAGGGATGATCAAATCTGTATTGCCTTGGGAGTGCTAGCAAAAATGCTGGCTTCCTTCTCTGGAGAGTCTGACAGCTAGAATACTAAAGTATTTATTTCCTCTGCTGAGGATGTGAAGTTTGTGAGCTATGGGGGACTAAATGTGAGTAATGCTTTATATATAAGGACCAGTGATAAAACATTTTTCTAATGACTGCTTGTTCTTCTCTCTCCATCTCACCAACTCCCTGCTTATCCACAGGTATGGTACATGGCCAGAATGTGACTTTGACACAGAATCCCCTCAGGAAACCTCAATCGTAAAGCTCAGATTGAAATGGAAGTACAGGCTACACTTTCTGATTTCCCATAGCTCAACATTTGTTAGTTGAACATACATTTAAAGGTCCCAAAGAATCTCTGCTTGGGTGCAGTAAGTGGTAGTAAATTTGCCCTCTTATTACGTAATCTCACTGGATGCTAATGTAATTATCTTTTCAGTGCAAATATCACATAATTTGCTGGTTACTTTAATATATATTTGGTGGGAATAGAGGTAGATGACTTTACGTCCTGAAAGTTTTGTGTCTCTGCTGGTACTAGCATGCTAATAAAATGACTAGTTGCAGTCCTGAGCTGTGGTTAAAGACAGCTTTTCCCCCTCCCTGTCTCCGCACCAAAGGAAAATCCATCCCCGGTGTCTGTGATCTCTCCTAGTCTGTATAGCTGTGTTTGTTCTTGTTTAGTGTAACAAAGTGTTGTATTTTTCTTTCCAAGTCTGTGGCAGTGCATTTTGCTGTTGTTTCAAATTGTATTTTTAAACTGATTCTAGTTTGATTTTTTTTTTTCTCTTCAGATATTGTAATATCATTATATTTACATGTGTACTCAAATAATTCTGTTTAACATTCAGTGATGCTTGAGCTGATGTGGTGTCAGGACGTTATTGTCATAAAGGGTCTTTGGCCTCAAAGCTGTCCTTTTTTGGCATTTAAGCTTGAAATACACATTTCTTTGGCAATGAGTCAGACTTCAGAGTTAAATTCAATAGTGTTTAGCACTAAGATTTTCCTGTCACTAGTACGTTTGGGTTAATAGTTCTCTGTAAAGACAAAATGTATATATTGTCCGTAAAATACCAAATGATAGAATTATGCCTTGCATCATCAAGGAAAAATGAATAAATAACACAAAAATGTCAATAAAAAGCCACTCGGTCTGTAAGCCCCATAATATATCTTGTAAAAACACACAGTGAATGTTTATAAAAGTACCCAGAAATTCCCAATATATTGCAAGCATGATGATTACAGCAGAAGGTAACAATGATCAGCTAATAATTACCATGGCACATTTGGGCCCAGATTTGGCCAAGCCCACACAAAAACTGCAGTTAGTTTGGACTATAATAGTATAAAAGCAGAAGTAGTGTGTGCTGTTATTTGCTCCCACAACAAACACCCTTGTGTTGAAACTGTCTCAGCTGTTCAACCTCATAGTCTCTTCCAGTCAGAGATACTTCAGTTTGGGATGAGATGAAGGACTGCAGTATTGGAGAAAACCTGAAGGAGAGTCTGTAACAAATCTCACTGCTGGTTTTCAACAGGCAAAGGGTAAAGTTTGTAGAATACAGGTGCCTACACATCTCTGAGCTCTCTTACCAGCAATTGGTTGGGGAACCGCTGGTTGTCCAAAGTATGTGTCTCACCTGCGAGTGCTGGGGAGAGGCTTGGCAATGCTGCGCTGTGCAGTGGTCTCCCTTCTGCTCTTGGAGCTGTATACATAGGGACAGTGAAAAAAGATTGATCCAAGAGTCAGATTAATGTACTTGGAGCATTAAATGTGAACCCTGAAACTCTGAAATTACTTAAACATGTGTATGTTCAAAAGTCTCGCTGATTCCAACATTTGAAACTAGGTAGAAATTATATACCTTAGGTTATGCACATTTTGCAGCATCTTGCTGAATCGGAGTTACTTTTCTACTCTGGCTAGAGTAGATTTCCTTATTCACAATTCTCGGCTAAACCATGCCATCTCTTTAAGGTGTTTGTAATTGTCTATATCGCGATTTGCTCCAAGATGACAGAGGAGGGAAGGTACAGGAATTTTTATTATACTTGCGATATGATTCTCTCATAAGTGTCACTTAGTATTATTTTGAACAGGAATTAAAATTTAATAAAACAGCATTTAATAATATACCTTTCTTTAATATATTTTGATACTTCTTTGCGCAAGTAATGATCTGCTGGACTTGGACAGTGGGCTGTAAACCTAAGGCTTTGAAGGAGTCATTTCAACACTCAGCAATACCATTGCCAGGCCAGATCTGTAGTGACTGTGGAGGTTTCCTGATGCTAGTGTACAAGAGAAAAGGATCATTCTGCAGTGTAAGCATCCTCTAATTTGAAGAAATGGCTTTATTGCAGCAGTAGTTATTGGAATAACAGCTGGTACTGTCAACGCTGCTGCACAGGAAGAGCTGTAGTGGTAGAGATTTGGTTTTCACCTACAATAGGAACTAACATATGAGCCGCTCACACCTTCTTCCTCCCCCCCCCCGGAGAATTAACATAGAGTCACTTTAAAATATAAATGTTGTACATACAGAAAGATCACAAGGAGAAACCAAGAGTAAATTTAATTTAGCCTTTTGCCATAGCTGTGTATTTTGAGACCAAGAATAATTGCACTGCCTACTTCTGGGAATGTAAGAAGCTACAATGTGGAATAATTATTTAAAAGTTTGCAGCTAGCAGTCATTCTTTGCAGAATGAGATGCTAAACTGAGGATTCACAAAAGCAAAAGGCATCTCAGTTAAGATGCCAGATGTTTCAAAGCAACAATAGTATTTATTTCACTATCTACTTCCAGATCGTAATTTACTTGCTGATAGATTGATTGCCATTGGATTTTTTTTTTTATTTTAAAAAGTAAATAAAAAGATTATGGCAGACTTCAAAAGGAGGCATTAATGCATTCAACTAAATCTTTTTATAGCACTTATGTCACACCTTTATATAAAGGTCACAGATGGAGGGAAAGCAAAATATGCCACCTCCCGTGTCGAACGCAGCAGTTCTTGAGACCAGCAAATTGTTCTGTTACCTGAATCTTGTATCCATTTGGGATTAAACAATTTTTTCTACAAAGCATTCAAATGTATCTTCTGTCTGGCAGAATATATCCATCACTATACTGGGACTATTGTTCTAGCCCTGAAAGCAGTTTTCCTCCATGGATGAGCTTATTTTAAAGTGCCAGTTCATCTGAAAAGCCATATGCTTGAGGGTTTTTTGTGTTTGGGTATGAAGCAGGGGGGAAGAAGGTCAAGGAAGGAGGGCTGCATGTGTGAATGTTTGTTTTTCCGCAAGAGAAGGGCATAGGCAGACTAAATTGATTTTTATTTCCAATAAAGGGTGGAGACTGGAGGGAGGAGGGAACTGTCGGAGAAAGTGCATGGAAGAAAAATACATTAAATAAAGCATTACTAAAATGTGTATAATTCATGTGCAGAGTATATAATCATGCAGGAAGGACTGGACCAGGCTTTATATTGGAATTATGTATTTTAAATTTTTGCCATCCCTGTTATTACTGTGACCTTTGCTGTTATGATACTGGTGACTGGAAGAAGCTTTTTCAGACTTGCAGAGCTAGTGGCATGCTGGATGGTTTCCTGCAAATGGGGGTGTCATTGTTTACACAACATCTTCTGCACCCCAGTTGTTACCAAGAAGTTACTCTCAATATTAGCTGTACTTCCACCTGCCAAGAAAATAAATGCATAGCTTCCTTTATTCGGTGGTGAAACAAAGTGGTTTAGACACCACTTGTACAATACCTGCCAGAAACAACAACAAAGACTTTAACTTAATAATATTTCCATATATTTAGCTGACCTCTAGAATATATGACTTTAATTGATGTCTGTCTTCTTTTGGACTGCAAATGGGTTGACACATTACCAGAAGGTACGGGGTAGGAGGAAATGCTGTTTCGTTAAAGCTTAAGCCATTTGATCGGCCTTTTTCATTGCCATTCTGTTTTCAAAAAATTGTCTTTAAGGAAAAATACCTCAGTCTTTGAGTAATGCTTTTTGTCCATACTATCTGTGACACAGACCTTCATAGTATAACTGTTCATTAAAATGCTGTTGCACGCTAAGTAGACTGAAGTAACTGCTATCAATTTCCTACAAAAACGGACTGTTTCTGTAACTTTTGATAGTGACCTCTTTGTTCAGGTCTTGTTAGATAACTTAGGATTTTGTTTTCTTTTAAAAAAGAACACTTTCTTGGAGAAAGTTGATCTGTAGTTTACAAGTAAAGCTGTTCAAAATTGATCGCTTCAGCAATGTTGTGCCACAAAAGTCTTTCAAAAGATTTTTTTAAATGACACTAGCTATTTTACAGAAGCCTTTGAAGGTCTTAAAATAGTATTGTGTTTTTATTAGCTACAATTTTGCTCCCTGTGCTCTATCTTAAAACTGTGTTTTCTTTGTATGTTTTTAAAAGTGAAGTCATTCTCCTTTCAAACTAAATCAACAATTGCCATGCTCTATTATTCAGTCTACAGAACTAATTCTGGCAGTAAGGAGGGAAACAATAAAATAGAAATGCAGGGGGGAGAAAACCCAACACAATCCACACTTAAAGCTGAAAAGGAGATGCTAACAGGAACTAGAATTGAAAGTTACCCTCATCCAATTTCTCATATGGCTCCACCTACTAAAGACAGTAGTACATGAAAACATCTTCTAGAGCTTATTTTATAATAAAGTATTTATCCAGTACTGTCTATGTCATTTATAGAATGAATCAGTATGGCTCCTTATGATATACAAAGGTTTTTCAGTGTCTAAATAGTCTTAAATTATTATAGATGAGATTAAGGCCTTCAGAGACTGTTTGGTTTAAATAGCTAAAACAGCTTTTTATTACACTAAAACAGAAACTTTCCTTAAAACTGTTCTTGGAGGGGGAAACAGTCCTGGGTTTCAGTGAAGTACTTAGATTTTTTTTTTTTAATTGTTTTTTAATCATACATCCCAATGACTGAAACAATGTGTCAGTTCTCAGCTCTTCAGGCTTTCCATGTGTCTCCAAGCCATGTCCTGCTGCCCTTGCACTTCGCCACAGCTGTGAGGAGGTCCCACGAGGTGGGGCCACCCTGACTCCTTTTGTGGGGTGTCATTAACCTGGGATCAGCGCAAGGCTTGGGGAGCATCACCTGCAGGAAGAGCTCTGCACTGGTAACAAGTGTTGAGTTATGCATCCAGTACCTTAAGCTTTAGAAGAATTTAGCTTATTTTAGAACAGTACTTCTTTGCCGCCTGTTTCACCAAGAATCAGAAATGGCAATGACAACATCAAAATATTAATTATGCTTTCTTATCGGTTGTTATATGATTATAGTAAAATGATGCTTCTAATCATGATTTATAGGCGCTTCAGTGCTTGCAGTAGAAGTGCAAGTTTTGCCATTTATTGACTTCATAAAGAAAGCCCATAAAAGATTAAGGTCAACTTTCTCAAAGGCTTTGTTAATTTTCAGAGGTGTCATAGGTGCACACGGTCTGACTTCTTTGGAATTCCATGTGTGCAACTTGCCCAAAAATCTGGGCTAAAAGAGACTGAGAAACAGGTGCTTGGTTAGCTCTTGATATTCTCTTGGAAAGGGTTAGGTGTGCTTTGTCAGATAGACAAACTTAATGTCAAGTAACTATTCTCTTGGTTTGTTCAGATGCATAAAAGTTGGAATTAAACAGCGTAGTTAATTTCTCTTTTAGAAGAGCAGTTCAGGCAAGATTTGAGTTCAGCTGGGATTTAGAAACTTGGATCTGTGCTTGTAATATAATCAACTACAACTTTTGGAAACAACTTTCCATAGTGCCTTTAATTATTGGAAAATAATATTTACACAGTTGAACTGAATGTACAAATCAAGGTATATTTCAAAAAAACTTTTTTCAAAAATTCAGTCAAGGATTATTTTTCCAGGCTTTTAAAAAGGCATCCATGACTCCTGAGTATCAGAACATTATACTTTCTTCCTAGCTACCAGATTTTTTACAAATAAAATCACTTAATAGCCTCTAACTCTGCAGAAAGTATACTTCTATCACAAATTTCCTAACACAACGTATGATATTCAGTACAGTTATTAGTATGAAAATGGATAGCTTTCAGAGCTAATTAATGTTGTGTTATTTTGCTTTTGTAAATAACTGCTGGCTTTAAGGATCTGTGCATGGATACAGGAAAAATACATGCAATATTTTAATACTGTTTCATTTCTAAATAGCTGGCATTTGAGTGTCAGGACAGTATCATTATTATAGCAAAATGATTTTTTTTTCATGGAAAAAAATCTAAGGTCTTACCACAAAGTCGACCCAAAGGTAAACCAACACATTATGAATATTTCAATACCCAAATAAGGGCAATATCTCTCAATATCTGGATAAAGTAAACAGTCCTTATTTGGCAGACATCAATATGATTGCTATTATATTTAGATCTATATGCTTCTACCTAGTTGCTTAATTGATGGTAATAAAATCTAATCCATGACAGTAGCCCTGAACCAATTTATCAGCACATTATTTGCAAGCTGACTTCAGTCATTATCTCTGGATTTGTACTGTCTGGTTTCTCTTGGGGGTAGGGGAATTGAGGATTCATAGTACACAGACAGGAAACATAGCTAAGACAGAAGTGTGATAGTTCTAGAGAACTGGAGTTCATACATTTGGCTCTGGAGTTACTTTTCATATGCTGAAAATGATTGGGCATAAATTTAATTGAGTTTTCACATGCCATCCAATAATACTTTGCTCCCCTAGGGTTCTTCTGCAACCCAGTCTCATCTATTTTCACCAACTTCCACTCACAAATGCCGGAAGACTAACTTAATGCTAACAAAGTGTCTAGCCTGGCAGATAAACCCTCAAGGAGACAAGAAAGAATTATCTATATTAGAGTGGCATTTCAGAACTAATCCCACATTCCAAAGAGTGGCATATTTGGGTTTAGCAATCTGCATTAAATAAGCAGGAGGTAAATTTGCAACAGAAGACTTATTCTGTCCTCCCTGAAGGAGTCAGTTATTTGAGATGCCTTGCCCAGTAATGTTATGTGGGTCTGTGGTTGAGTTGAAGTACTTCAAAGTCCAGTGGGGAACAGATAGCATCATCTTGTTTGATTTCTTTTTATTAGTTCTGCCTTTGAGTTTGTAATACAACAAAGGATGAAACGATGAAGGTCGTCTAAAGCTGCAGGATTTGGGAATTTAGATATAGAGGAATTCTTCTGTGTTGTGTTTGTGTTTTTTTACTGAGGGGGGAGGGGGGAGTGGTGAGGAGAGTTGTCTACCTGGTGAGGAAACTGATTTAACTGAGATTCAGTACACTAATTATAGCTAGGAAGAATTATCTAATATTATCCTTTCAAACATGGTTCTTTGAACTGTGACTCCCATGTTTTCCATTAAAATGTATGATGAGCTATCTCCTCTCTTGTGATCAATATTGACTGACTATAACACCTCCAAGATTACATGCTGTGCTCTGACATGTTTTCTGGCTCTGTGACAAGATCTCAAATGGGTACAAATTGCAATTTGTTTAAATCCAAACTGGCTTCCAACTAGTCTTTTCTTAGTAAAGAAAGGCTGTGCCATAGCACAGCTAGTACTGGCTCAGTTTATTCTTGAATTATACTACAGCCACTAGCCTGTGAACCACAAACATTCAGTCCTACCATAACCCATTTTGTATTTGAGATCCTGCTAGCTTCTAATCCCCTATTCATCTGCGTTACTCCACAGTCCTTAGCTACCCCACCATAAAAAGCCTATATTATGTATAATGGAACATAATATCAATCTTCAAACAACAAGCTAGTTTCATCATAATACTAATATTTGATATTTATATTTCTTATTATACCTTGCTATGAAATTCTTTTCCTCCCCACAAATTCATGGAAACAAGTTGATGAATTACTGAAATTTTTGGCTGAGTTTGAGGAATCGGGTATTCACCAGGCAAGGTGGTACATGTAAAAGGAAAATCCTGAGTATTAACGCAGGGCAGAGCAGAATTATTCCAAGTCTTCACCCAGTACTCACTTATTAATTTCAGGTGTATGGGAAGAATTTGCTTTCCTTTTAGACGGTCTTTCTTGTTTTCATATGCTCCTGCTACTTCTCACTGCCACAATTTACTGGAGAAAGAAATGTAAAGGCACTGTCAAAAGTGCTACTCTTACAGGTCTTCTGCCCCAGAGAGAATTAGAGAGTTTGAGAATTATGTGGGAGTAAATTTAATCTTAGACATTTCCTGAGTAATTTTGCAGACACAAGAAGGGTGGCTGGTTCAGATTAAAGCCAGGATAAGAAGTTAAATTTAGGCTGTACTTTAATATGAAATCTTTGGAGTTAGTACCAGTGTAAACAGTTTTTAGCTATTCTTTGCTGCTTGTTTATGCCGTTGCAGTTTCCTCTCTCAGCTGTACCAGTATCAGCATGAGGGAATTGAACCTGGGAACTGATCTAGATTTTTTGACAGAATTTTCTTACAACAGAGAGCTGGGAAAGGTTAATAAAAGGACGACAGAAAATTTAAACTATTTTTGCTGCTGAGCATTTAATGTTGTCAAATCATGGCCTTAGAAATAGCTTTGTTTACCTATAAACAGCTGATTGCCTGTGTCCTTAATGTTCATGGAGTAGCTCTCCTAACGACAGTAAGAAAAATATCTCCTCCTTTTAATAAATTCTGATTGTATGGAATGATAGTCTTCCCTTGCAAGAAAGTGGGAGTTTGGTTTTCCACTGGCTGATCCAAGCTTGATCCCATAAATCATGTGGCCTGGGGAATATACAGGTTGGACTCTTCCGGTTGCAGTATGTGATATATAAAAGGCCCATTATGGGAACTAAATCCAATTCCAGCTTACCAGTCTAGGCAAATGTAGTGGGATCCTCAGAAACAGTTTGTGTGGAGAGAGTGTTGAATGGAAATAAACTAAATAAACCTTCCTGTATGGCTCATTGAGAACACCAGGATCTTGTGTTTGAATGTCTGAGTCCTCATCTGGATTCGCTCAGTAGAATGTGGATTTGTACAAGATACTGCTTATTTCCTACCATTATTTAGAAACTCTCATAGCGCGAGAAGTTCATAGGGAGCAATGGTACTAGTTTTAAATATGCTCTGATTAATAGGGACCACCCTATGTCTTGCTTGTTTGACATTTGGAAATATCTGTTATTTAGTCCTGATGAGACAGATCTCAGCAAGAACCTACAACTATTAATGGTTACTTCTAAAAACTTGCTTATTAGCATGTCCAATTGAGACTCAAGCAAAGTTGGAGGAGCACTTTTTTTGTGCCTGGTAGTATTTTAATCATGTAATAAAATGCAAAGTCAATACGATTGCATTAGCGATATGATTCAAATACATGGAAACTCAGATTTCTGGAAAACTAACCTGGCTAGAAGCTGCTTGCTGTTTGAGATGATTATCACTTCCCCTGTGAAAGGGCAGGGAGAAATGGTTCAAGCAGGTAACAGCTTCTTAATTTGCTTTCTTAGAGTCTCACATCACCCACATATGGAAGAAGCAAAATCAGGTTTACACCCAAATTTAAACATAGTAGAGATGTATTCTCATGATGTCAGTAATAAAAGTATGCGTAAAGCAGCATGTATATTCTGGAAAGGAAGCTAACCGTTAAAGCCAAGAAACATAGTCTGGCACAAATCTTATTACAAGTCCAAAAAGACGTGATGATATACAGATAGGTGTAGCATAACAGCAGGAAGAAAAAGGAGAAGGGGGATGGGCAGCTGTCTGCTCTGTTAGTAGTACCAGACAGTGCCTGCTAGTGTTTTGTATTGGGAGTAGCTAAAATGGGTAGTAGTGAAATTCCACAAAGCTATTGCTTTGTTTCACTCTGAGTTTGGAATAAGCACAGTCCAATACTAGCAAGTTTCTGTACACAGCGAGGATCTGGCACAAGCTGTGAACACAAAAATAGAGGGAGATTCCTCAAATTATCGGGAGTTCAGATCATATTTGGAGAAATGTGAACCTGTTGTCTTTATAATTGCTATGATTTTTATCAGAAACATTAGGTCTTCCTTATGGGGAAATATTCAAGACATTTTATGGGAAGCATGCAGTTATAGTTTCTAAAGACCTGCTGGGGTAAGATGTAAGAATCGATTGTCAGTCACTTTAAAATTCACTCAGGTAGTAAAATGCACAGGCAAATAAAATCAGTTTTAATAACTACATATTTGGAATAGGCATGTTCTGAAGGTAGTTGCCCGTTTTCTATGACGCAGTGCACAGTCTATAAGCAATCAGTAAAATCTTTCTGGTTTAATTTAAAGGACTGTAATTTTTCCCTCTGGTTTATTTATTGATTATATTTCATGTTACTGGGGTAAACACATCATACAAGGGAAAGAAAAACAAGCCTATTTATTGGCAAACAAGAGCACAGAGGCCCAGTTCAACAAGAACTTTTACAGTAGACCTTTGCAGCACATTCGTTTTAGAGGGAGGGGGAGTTGGTCTTGAAAGTATCATTTCTTTGATATTTTCAAGCTCATTGCTAAACAATCTTTTTGCCTAATGAGAGGGATGCAGCTATTTACAAGGATATACATGTCACCAAGAGTAAACAGAGCAAGGTAGGGGGCAGGGAACAGATTAATACAATTGGCACAGGAGCTGCCCTCATAACTGCAGTATGAGACACCAAAAGGTCTGTCTGGTTGAGTGCCCTAGTTCTGGTAGCCCTGCACCTCTCCGAAGCTTTCCTGTCATGTATTTGAGCACCAGCCTTGAAAATCTTAACCAGCCACATTCCCAGCCCTTCCCAATGTAGTTACTCCTAGGGCCAGAGCCATGAAGTCAACGTAGGTGGTTGCTTAGGGCAGAAGATTGCCAGAGGCAGCAAAATTAGCCAAGGCCTTGCTGCTATTTTGTCTGTCCCAGAGCCCTTGAAAACCAGACTTGTCACTGAAAAAGTGGTCTGGGAGGTGTGGAAAAACAGCTGCCTTGTCCATTACCCTTACCAGAGCTGGACTGGCAAGCACTGATTCTATCCCATCATCCCAGGGATGGCAATTCTTTTTGTCTTTTATTACTCCTCCCCCATACTGGGAAGCTTTGAGCTAGATTCTTGCCTGCTCTTTAAAGACAATAGTGGCATATTCTCTCTTTCTGTGCACTTAGCTGCCATGCAAAGCAGCAACTTAATAATTCTACTGTTACCTTCATGTTGTCAATCCACTGACACTTGTAAGAATTAAGAAAGTTTCCAAATCTAAACAAAATCAGGATAAGAATGAGCAGAGAAATTACTTACTAATCTATCCAAAGCTGCAGTATTACTGCTTAGTATCTCAGCTCAGTAGAGGGGAAGGGGGAGCATGATAAATGACTGAGGAAGGACGTGCTTCGATAGAGCTCTGCTTTGGTCTGCAAATTAAGCCAAAATGAATTGGGCAGAAACATACTTTGAAACAACGTCCTCTTGCCCCCTCCTTTTCCCCTGAGTACATTAATGATTACAAGATGTGGGATACATATCTGAACAGCAACAAGAGCCTGCCTCCCAAAGAGGAGAAGAATATGGGAACACACCCAGAGGAAACATAAGTTAGCCAACAGGCTCTTAACATTAAAAAGTACTATCAGCAGCAAGGGATTGTAATACCACACATGTATCAAAACCAGGCTTTGCTTCTGTATTTTTATTGGGATGTTAAAGGTACAAAGTAGCCATTTTCAAATAAACAGACAATTGTCCTTTTTCCTTTTTTCTGAAGACTTGTATTAAAAGGTCAAAACTTGCTGACTTTTATGCACTTATAACATTAATATAATAGCACTTTACATTCTCTGGACACAAAATGGCTTTCTAAGGCTTAATCCTACTTTATAGCCAAGGAAACTGAGGCACAGAGAGGTGAAATAACTAGCACAAATGGCTGGAGTAAAACTAGGTTCCTTTAATCGAGCCCTATGCCCAGTTCATTGATTAATGCTGTGTATCTGGTGAGCAGCCTTTTGTCAAGTCTTCAGTGACTTTTTTTCTTGTTCTTAGAAGTAAAGCAAATTTAAGAGAGGCAGAAAGAGAACACTGTTTTCATGAAACAACATAAATCTGTCTTCCTGTGCCTCATTATTTTCTTCTCTGAGACATCTGGAAGAAAAAGGCCATGTATTTTCTATCCCTTGCACTGTCTGCTGTGAATGTATTTGTTCTGGATGGATTGGGAGGGTATGGTCTCACCAAATAGCATTTTTCAGATTTATCTTGTTTGCCCTACAGATGAAAGGATTCACGGTTTTGTTTTTTAAGATGTTATTTGGCTACATTTAATTTTGCATATGATTAATATTGTGATTTCCACACTCAAACGGTTCAAATTTTGCCTTATGTGTGGACTCTTCCCTACAAGGAGATAAGTCTCTTTGGTGATCTGGCTATTTTATTTCTTCCTGTCTTTATAAAAGTGCTCTTCTGTGGACAAAACCCTGTCTGGTATTCGCAGAGTAAAGCAGTGTTGGAGTAGGACAAAAGATGTACTGTCCCTTATCTTAGTCTGGGACTAATGATGTGATGGGTGTTTGTAATGGTTGGCCACAGAGGTGTGGGAAGCTTCCTTTTAAGATCTCCAAGACTTGCTGTAAATTTAAGTGGGCTAACTTAGTTTTGTACCAGAAAATATTAACAGTTTTTTGTAAGACATGTGTCTCAAAGTCTCCTTCCCTTCTTTCTCACTGGGCTGCCTCTCCTAAAAGATGCAGCTCAAAGATGGCCCAAAGCCTTTGTACTGCTCTTAACAGCTGTGAGGAATAACATATTGGGATCTGTATCTTCAGTTTCTAGTTAGACTAAATACTAAGCCATTTTATTAATAATTATATAGTATTGCTTAAGTTATCAACAAAACTGTACTTGCATTTTACTACTTTATTGAGAGTTTAACTAATGGGACTAGAGTGCATTTGGATTCAGATTTTTCTCTCTGGTCAGTAAACGCATACTGCTACAGATACAACCAGACTTCAGCTTTGTGTGATTTATTCCGTGGCTATTTTAGCAGCAAGAAAATGAACACTGGATACCAGTTTTCTTTAATAAAAAAAAAGCCATTACTAGTCCAGGATCTGGACAGTCTTCTTTTGTCATTACTGCCCCCAAAATGATTATAGGCTGAATTCATGTACAATCTATCACATTAACCAAGGACATTCTATGAATAACTTCAAGCCAGTGCTAGCTTTGGTGAAGATACAAAGGCAGAATATCAAATTCAGCAGTAACTTTCAATAATTTGTTCCAGGGTTAGCTAATGCAGATCAAAGTATTCATCTATGTGATATGTCAAGCCACAACAGATTATAGTATGGATCATATATCTTCTTCAGCCAAAGTAAGATCCAAAAATGGAATAAGTGTTTGTGGATGTGTAAACAGAGAAAATAAGTTGGTGTCTATATGATAGAAGGGGTATTTCTTAGCAAATCAAGAATTTCCAATTATTTCATTTTCTCACCTCTGATAATTTTTCCAGAAATAAAGAAATAGTAAATTTGCTATTTCCAGTCCAAATTAGATATTCACTTTGCTCAACAATAAACAGACATTTTCATGGCTTTAGAAGATTTTTTCCTTAAAAGAAATCTAAATAATCTTTCTCTAATAAGTCTGCTTTTTTTTTGTTCTTTAAAAAGAACATGGAAATCTTCTAATCATTTATATTGGTCATACTTATTTGGCTATTAGAGGTCTGCTGTCAGCTTCTTTCCCACATTTGGATAATAGAGATAAGAAAGCAGGGCTCCAAAGATTTTATGCTAATTAAATGTAAAAAACTCAAAGTGTCAGCATATGTCACATAAAAGAGGTCTTGAAAATCTGCACAAAAGCAAGGTCCTCTGTGAACACAAAAAATATTTTAAAGTCCTTCATTTATTGTCCAGGAGAACTGGATTAATGAGAACAGGATACAGTCAAGGCAGTTATGTTGTTGTGACTTTGCAAAACTCTTCTACTGTAGTGGCCATGGTAGAAATAGCAGGAACTGGCCTGTTCTAGACTTATTTTGTGGAGCTGAAATGTTCTACTGCATTAGCAGGAATGTTTTCCATCTACTTTATAGGAAATGGGATCACCAATCTAACAATAGTTTTCTATTAAACTGAGTTTCCTAAACAGTTTCAAGCAGCTTTAAAGAAGGCTTGGCCAAATAGTGCATGCATCTGCACCCCCTGAAAAATGGTCATATTTCAGCTGAGCTTATTTGGATCTATATGTAAACAGAGTTAAAATTCTGCTTTCAAATAAGCATCAGGCTAACCTCTGCATAGATACAACCTGATGGCTTTGTAAGCAGCCTGCAACACTCCTGGCTTCACAGCAAGAGTTTCTTCCAGTGTGTTAATGCCACAATATTTGCCTTGCTGGCACTGATTTGTTATTGTTAAAAGAACATTAATTTCCATATTGGATCATTCGGAAATTGTAATGTAAAAAAAAAAAAAAAAAACACCAACCCAAAAACCAAACTGAAAAAAACGCCCAGAACATTGTCAGCTTTGTAAGAGCCAAACCCTTACTAAAGCAAAGCTCCCTGCAGACAGCTGTGCACTTGCAGGTAAGATTTCACTAAAGAGTGCGGGAGATGCTAAAGACTGCAGAGAAGCACAGCCCAGACCAGCACATAGTGGAGGCAAAATGATTAAATGCTCTCCAGGTTTGTTTGGTTTTGTCAGAACAGAGGTGGCAATTATTGCCCAAAATTTAGAGATGCTTTAGAGACCACAGTGTAGTATTAGATAATCGCAATAACCTCTCTGCTCAAGGTTAGTGGTTCACTGAGTTTCGTCTAGCAAGAGACATCCGTTTTTGCTTTATTACACCTTGGGATGCCTTCTTCCTTTAGCTGAGGTAATTTCATAGATGAAGTGCTGACCGCGGTCGGTGCACTGCAGTTTGTCTCCCGTTCAGGTCTGTAATATGTGGTGTCTCCGCTGCCTGTTGTTGTGGCCTTTAGCCTGCTTGTGCTCCTGTGAGTCTGCTGAGGAGCAGCTCCAACAAACCCTGCTGCCCCTCCGTGACCATGGCGGGAGGCTTGGCCGCCTCGGTGGCCAGCTGCGAGCCTGAGCGGCTGCTGAGGCTCTCTTGTGCCCTGCAGAGTTTTGAAATTCCTGTTGGCATAGGAGTGCTCCAAACTGAATTATTCTGGCTGCTGCAGGAAACGAACGGTGGCTGGAGTCTTGCCACCCTTTTGGTTATGCAAATCGGGAATTATGCAGAAGAGCTATTTGAGTCTTGTTTTATTTTTGCTTAATCAGTTGTCAACATGTTTATACAGTTCAGTCACTGTCACTTGCCATTGTTTTGCCCTGACTCCACATTCGCGGAGGCGTTTATCACAGGGAAGGGCGGGTAAAAGGGGCTGCTCCTTTGAGAAGCAGCCGGGTGAGGCTTGCAGGCGAGCGGCATTCCCCAGCGGCACAGGGAAACCACCTTCCTAACCAGGCACTGCAAACCCCACGGGGCAGGGAAGAAAACAGAGATTGCCAACTGATAAATCTGCCTATTAAGCCCATGCCAAATCGGTCCCATTTCATGCTGGCTTGTCCTAAGAGAGATTCCTGTCTTAATGAAAGTTGGGCAGATCTAGAGTAACTGTATCATCTGTAATTGAGTTATTCTGAATTTGCTCCACCCTAAGGTTGGTATGTGGTGCAGGACCCCTGAGGCAGAGCCTCCCTCATGGTAGGAGGAGGGAAGGATGACAGCAGCAAGAAAAGAGCTTTAATGTCTGCACTGCCACCTATCTGGGTGCTGTGACCGGGAAAGACTGAGACAGGTATAAGGGAGAGCTACTCACATCAGGCAGACACAGAGTCTAAACCTATCATCCTTATTGGGAAATGACTGAATGAAGCTAGCAGTGTTGACCCACTTGTTCTCATTAGGATGGATCCCATTGGGGCTCAGGGCTTATACTGGCATAGGAAGCTATAATTCATATTTCACAACACTACCTCTTGTAAATATGATGTAGAAATCAATAAGTTGATTTTTTTTTTAACTCATGTTCCAGTTTTCAGGTTATTAAGAAGTTCCTCAAATCCTACTTTGTACAGATCTTACTGTGTGTTCTGTCATATCATCTCTAATTGTGTGCTGCATCTTAAAAAGACACACTCGCTTCCTTTCTTGAATTACAGAAACTCTGAAAGAAAAGATTATTTAATTCTCAAATCACCACGAATCATGACAGCTGTGGTAGCTCATGGAGGCAAGTGGATATTGTGTGTTTTTCTGGCATTTTGGTTTTTTTTTTAACTCGGGTAACTACCCTAATATGCAAGTACCTTCAAGCAGTGTGTAAATGATGCATCCAGTGTCTACTAAACATTGGTCCCCCACTAAAGAATAACTGTGGTATTATACCTACTAAAAATGGGGCTTGCAGAGTATACAGAACAATATTCCCATCCCTCAGCTGTAAAGCAATGCTTCTTTTCTTTATTTTTCTTTTTTTCTTTCTTGAAAATCATAGAATTGGTGGCAGGTAGAAACAGCGCTTTGTTCTCATAAATGAGAAGAGCTGTAAACATTGATTAATCTTCATGTAAATTCCTTTTGCCACAGCCCTGCTGACAGATCATTATCCTCTTGAATGCCTGTCTCTTTAGCCATACTGCCTTGCGACTTTGTCATACTCTATTAAGTAAACTGGGTTGTGCGTGGCTTGGAAAGGAGAACAATAGAGACTTGGGTGTTGCAGTTGGGGCTGTTGGCAAATTAATAGGTGACACTTCTTGCCACTTACAGAAGCAAGAGGAGCACTAAATCAGTTCATCAGCACAGGGCTCAGCAGTGGTGTTTTGGCTGGGTTTACAGGGGCTGATGAGACAAGAAACTAAACTGTAACAGTTGCTCAGCTCCTTGCATGACTGTTAAGCCTGGTATCTTGGCCAAGTTCCATTTTGGGTCATTATGTTGTCCTTTCTGCTGTTCCCCTGTAGTTTCAGCTGGATTAATTCTTTTTTACTTCCCCTTCTGGAACCTGCTATGTGGTGCTGCTGGCACTCTTCACTGGCATCCCAGAGGCTGACTGCATGTCAGTTGTAGGTGGATGTGAGGGAGTAATCTTCATCTAAAGCCTATAAAGCACTTGAACTAAAAAGATGAAAGGACCCTAAATAAAGGAAGAGCTATCACTGTTATTCAATCACAAATAGAAAGTAGTTCCTATTACCATCATATTGAGGTTGACACCTGATGTTCAAGGAAAGGAAAAAGTCTTTTGAGTTGGTTTTGGTTTCCCCATTCTCCCATTCATATCACATCTGAAAGCCTGCCTGACAATATTGCTTTTATCCAGTCACTACTGACCAATAATGCATTTATCACATTGCAGTATCTCCAGGGTAACACTTTGCCAGCTAGATATGAAAATTGTTGGATTCAATTTCCTCTGCACAAATGACATTCCTCAGTCAGAATATACATGGTAAGCAAGTTATTGTCCATCCAGCACTGAGGAAGGACACCACCCTGAGTTCTTGGTAATGGGAATTTGTATGTATAAAAAACAAAGGTAGACTCACAAACCAAAGTTTTCCCAAAATACTATGATCTTAAGTGTAGTGAAACAATACTAGTTATTATCTACTGTAGGTAGCATATGAGAAATGGCAGATTAAATAGAAATTATTCCAAATACAGCTATGCCAAGTAATTTATGTATATTTGCAGAATATTTCTTTTGTGTAATCAAATACATAACATTACCTAAAAATCTTTTAGCTTTCAACATTGTCAAATGCCTTTGTCCATTGTATTATGTTCTTAAGCAACCTCTGTTCTGTATTTTCATAAGCTTCTTGCTAATACTGTGCAATAATAGTCTTTGTCCTTTAGTTGAAGGTGTGGGACTAAGTATTACTTGGAGAAAAACAAATGAAATGAACATGCTGACCTCATTACAAAATAAGTGGTTGCCAAACAAATATTTCTAGCTTCTTCCTTAGAAACAATCTGATAAGAAACAGACAAGTATGACTTCTGTTCAGCCTGTAAACACTTTGCATAAGTGTAATTAAGGACAAACTTTTTTCTTTTCCCACAGTCAATTTTAATTATGATAGCCTTCTCCTCCAATGTCCGTAGATTTCTTACTGATGTCGCAGGTTGATTCTAATATTCAAGGGGGATAAAACAGAACTGAGATTCTCTGTGGAAACTGACATGTCAGATTATTTTTATCATGGGCCACATTTTATTTTAGAGTGAAGATCCAAATAGCCAATCTTAAGAGATGGCATTGCCAAAAAGACTTAATACTACTACTTCCCCTTTTATTTCCAAGAGATCTTACTGTAGAGTAATTTCTTCCTTGAGAGGTACCAGAAACTTACAGTAGTTAATACTTGGGAGAGTAAATTTATTGTGAGGGAGGAGGGTAAATCCAAATATTAAGATGTTAAACACCATTTTATCTGTCTTTACTTTTCCTGAGTAAAGCTATAATATCAATAAAATTCTCTTTTGATTAAAAACTTTGCAGAAACTTAGCACATTGGATAATTTAAGTTGGAAGGAACCCTAGGGTACATGAATTTTAAGAAAATATACTCTTTGAGCAGTGATTATATGAAGACTTTGAGCCGACTTCTTTAGAACTCATTTTTTCTCCTAGAAAATGGAAAAATATGCTACTTTTCAAGTAATTCTAGTAGTTATGACAACTTGCATTTAATATCTAATTGTAGAAAAACAAAATAGTGAAGCAATGGAGAAGATCATGATTGTAATGTGATTAGAAGTTTAAGAGAAAAACCCTAACAAGACATAATTCTTTATAAAACCATGCTATATATAATTACTAATGTGCTTGCATTAGTGCATTGGGAATTTTCTGAGGCTAAGTGTTTTACAAAAATAAACCTATATGAGTCAATAGTCTTACTAAATCACATACATATTAATGAAAACTGATGTTTTTTGAAATCTAGCTGAAAGGTTAAGAGTTTGGCTTGGTGAAGTCTCTAGAACGGCTTTACAAGGATATATGGTGAGCTAGTAATTTCATTTTGCTTTCTTGAGGAAAGCATAATAGCATAGTCTGTGAATTTATTAAGATATATTTGGTGGGGAAATGTCGTGAAAGTTGCTAAGGACAGAGGAATAGTTCTTAGGAATAGGACCTAAGAACTTCAAACAGAGGCAGAAAAATTAGACTTGGACAATGTTAAAGCTGATACATCTGGCAAAAATATAATGCAGCGCAAGAGTATTGAAAGATTCAAGAAATGCTCTGATGTTAGTGAAAAGTGAACTAGACTTGAGTATGCAGTAAGGAATGACTCACTTTTCCCTGCCCACACACGGGTGTCAGTGTAGCAGGGTTGTAGAGTGTGACAGTGTCTCTGTTATAGCTACAAAACTATTTAATCAACACAGCAAATACATTTGCAAATGAGAAGGCGTCGGAAGAAGAATTTGAGCATGCTAAGAGATAAGTTGATCTGTCACAGATAGGTCAGGCCCATGCACTGTAGACTGCCTTGCCTGCCAGATCGTCCTAGCCTGCTTCTCTGTATGAAGGTTCACAGGAAAGAAAGGGGAAAAATTGTGGGCTGGATTAGTTATTCTGCCAGGCTGATAGCCTAAGTGCCTGGGGCATGTCTCCCTCCTTTCCCCCACCTTCTGTAGGATCTGACACTATCACAAAAATGAATGCACACTTATGCGAATAAAATGTGCATAGGAGGAGATCCTGATAAATGGCATACGTAATCCTGGTCACAGAATAGCAGTTGGTATGTGTGTCAAATTAGGTGACTTAGTGTTTAGATGCTCTCTCACAGCTGACTCATACTTGTCATATGATAGGGGTGTACTTATGTCTTAGTTTGCAATAGGTAATCCAGGTCCTAGGTACTATTTTCCAGATAGTATTTGCAACCTTCATTCATCTTCTGGAATTAAATGGCTAGGCCCTTAAAAGCAAAACTATTTCTATCCCTGTAGCGTTTTTTTCCTGCTCTTATCCAATAGTTTCAGCTTTTTCACTCCCTATGTATGAGATATTAAGTTCTCTTCTTCGAGATGCTGTCAGAGGTACAAATTTGTATCTTTCTGCTGAGGAGGTCATAACTGGACCTCAGCTCATACATGGTTCTGGTGACTATTATAATCAGGGCAAGTGTTGTTATTCCCCTTTCAACTAACTTCTTACAAATAAATCTACTAGGCCTGTCTAGCTATGAAGCTGGGAAGTACCTACCTTGAAAATCGTTTGAAAATATGACTCAAATATACTTAATCATGGCTAGCAAAACCTGGAAGGTACCAAAATTCCTGTAAGCTAAACAGCCACCAAAGCAACCAAAGTTCACAGAACCCTGGGCAAAAGTGTTGGGTGCACACTGAGAAGGCATTTTGTTGCATCAGAAGGATTTGGGGATTCAGAAGTCCTTCTGCATAAGGAAAATTTAGAAATCCTTAGGGTATCAGGGTGCTTCAATTCCTTTGGAAGGATCTTCATAGATTGCCTCGACTAGAAATCTGAAAGATCCCAGTTCCCTGTGTGGACTCTCAGCACTGGCTGCCATGTATAAGAAAAAACAAAAACAAAAACAAAAAAAAAAAAAACCAACTTCTGGCATCTGTGGACTTCTGCTGCCTAACCTGCAAATGCCTCCAGACTTGAGGTGCTTCAAGAGTTAGGGATCACCTGAGCAGGTTTTGAAGTTTTGGGCAAGGATAACTAAAACAGAACTTAAACTGTTCTTTAGCCCATCTTGCACAGAAGAATTGGCTGTGTAAGACCCTTAGGATGGCAAGAAACAGCAGGAAGGAGAAAGGGGGTCTGCTTTCTTCTTCAGTCTTTGTTTACAAACACTGGCAAGTATAAGTGCCTCTTGCACCACAACTATCCAGTTGAAGCTTCTATACACACCAAAAAAAGCATTCAAAGAAGCATCATTTCTCAATTAGAGTACTGAATTTTGGAAGCTACCAGAGGAAAAACCATGGAGGATGCTGGATAGAACCTCTTTATAAACCTAGTTCCTGGCCTTTTCCTGCTTAATGCCACTTCCTAAGTGGTGTTAAATGGAATATTTATTAGGTATTATCTCTTTGAAAGAAAACAATCAGCCAAGCATCCCAGGGATTCCTACAAACATAGCATAAACTTCTGGCCCCCAATTGTTCATTTCTATGTGTGTTTGAAGGATGAAGTTTAAGGGAAAAACAGGACAGGGAGAGGCTTACAATACACAAGGAAAGCAGCCAAGTTTAACATAACCTGATTCTGGAAGTATAAAATTGATAAAGCCTGGCAAGGGGTTGTATGTGGTTATCCTGTTCAGCTTTTCAGGGAAATCAACACTTGGGGGTAAACCAGTGTCTTTGAGAATCTCTCTAGACTACAAAAAGATAGTCTGCTAATTCAGCATAAACTTTAGATTTAGGCAAACTCTTTCCAAGTCTCTTATAAATTTTTATATCTTTGAGTCAAATGCTGCAATTTAGATTTAGTATTCTTGGAGAAAAAAGGAAGGACTGAAAACTGGCAAATAATGGGAAAGGGAGGTGAAATGGCTCCACTGCTCTCAGTGTGCTAGAACAATAACAACATCAGGTAGAACAAGCAATGGAGAACCCATCCAGAACTGATTTTGGCATTTAGACATAAATTCTAGCAATGCTTGCTGTTGTATCCTCTGAAGAGCTTTCAATAGTAAAAATAGCATCACCAAAATTATAGTGCATATTGAGACCGAATCCTGTAATAATTATAAAGTGAGATTGTATTCTTAGGTGTGGAGAGAAACCAAAAACAAGTGAAGCTGCACGTAAGTCCTGACAGATTCCTGTATTTTAGAATTGCATTGTGCTTGGATACCTCTGCTTTAAAAGCTACTGATAACAGAAGACACCAACTTTTACAGTTAAGATACGAAAATTTCTTTCATCCACTGTGGGCAATGAAAGGATTAGCTATAATCATAACTAGGCAACAGTTGTTGTTCTGTAGCCCTGTAATTGTAATGAAAGTCCATAATCCACCTCTTTTCTTGCAAATCCTAATTTACAGATGCTGGTAGGAATTGGAAGTAAATGTAGTTCTGCCATAATCTACTTTCTGTCAGATCTCCACAAGAACAAAAATGAAAATAGAAGATTATTGCATTAGGAAATTATTTTTTTATTTAAAAGGTCTTTTTAAAGCAACCTGTTTGATAACATTTCTAGCACTTGCAGGCTTTTTCCTTCAAAGTGATGGAAAGAAAAATTGAAAGCACCTTTAAAGTCTTGCATTCCATTGAAGTTGCTGGAGGAGGGGAATACTACTTTAGTTAAAGCACTCAGGGCTGGGGTATTGGGGAACAGCAAGCCTCCTGCCTCAATGATGCAAGTTTCCTACTAGAAAGAGACCATACATCAGCTTCTGCTGCATTCTACAAGCCCACAAACTTCCCCTTTCCTCTCTCCCCCTTCTTGTTTCAAAATGGAGGTAAATCAAAAATTAGTCTTCCATTTCCAGAAGAAACTGCTTTAGAAACACTGACCCAGTTTCCTTATGATCAGACTTGGGGATGTTGGTATTAAAAATTATTTCAAGTAAGTGTGATTCCTCTTTTTATATGATTCTGATTTCATCAGAGTGTTCTTTAGATAGTAAGATGGATTAAATTGTTTTCATCCACCAAAGTTTGGGAACGTGTTGTTAATGCAGCTAGTTTTGACTGGAAAGCTTTTATTTTGAATAATTATGCATTCTGTTCAGGACCTCACTGATGGGAAGCAAAGTGTTTCTCTCCTTCATTTGCAGTACTTAAGTGAAGAGCCAGATGGGTCCAGTAGCTAGAGCTATAAAAGAAGCTTTCCTATGCCTTTGGTTGGAAGTTCAATACCGTTGCATCCCTAATAGCAGCTGCTTCTGTTTGAACCCAGGGTTATGAAAGATGAACTGCATTAAATGGTAAATCATTAAATATCAGCTGAGTAAAAGTACTGTGGTGTGTTGGCCTGCCTAAATCACCAGCATCTGTCTCCTCACATGCAAAGAGTTGCTCTTTAAAATAATGCAGTGAAACACTGACAGAAGGGCCAGTACTCAAGCCACACAAAAAAAAACCTCGAATAGCTTTTTTTTTTTAGGGTTTCAGCCAGTGACTGATGATCAGCATATACCCAGCTGAAGAACTTACAAAACAATGTTTTATTAAAATTCCCACTGAGTGTGCATATGTATGAATAGACATACATATATATGAAATATATAGAAATTGGTAATTCTGTTCTCATTCAATTTTCTCCCTGTTATATGATTGTCCTGCCTTAAAATCTATTTAAATTGTACCTGCCTGATACCTTAGCTTTCTTGTGAATCCTGCATTTGCTTGTTTTATCTTGCTTTTATGCAGGGTGTGAAGACCACAAACAGAAACACACATGCTATTTGAAAATCAGATCAAATCAGGAAGGATGCTGATGGCCTGAAAAAAATTGTTCCAAACTAGACCTTTATTTGTCTGCAAGAATTAGTTTCTATAAAATGTCAGGACAGATTAGTACTGGAAAGCTCCCTATTGTGTGTAGTCTCACAGTGCTCAAACAGATCAGCTGTGGCTTGTGAATCTTTGCAACATTATTTTTTTGCTCAGCTTTGCTGTTTTGTGTGTTTGCAGGGTGTTTGTTAGTGCTTTTCCCAGTGTTTATGCTGTCAGTCCTTTATCATTTTGCATTGTCGTATGCTCAAGAATGATATAACAAAAGAAGTAACCATTACCATACAGCTCTCAGCTCAAACTTCTATAACTTCATCTATACCAAAAGCCAAGAAAAGCATGAAATGCCCACTCCCGAAGTTAATGATGCTGAAATAAGGCAAAGTCATGTGCATATGAAAGAAAGGGATTACTCTTACCCTTTTTTACAAGGAAAATTATTGTCGTATGGGTGACTTATAGCTCGAATTTGTATGAAAACTTTCAGTGTTATGCTGTTATTTGTATGAAGTGCATAACAGGTGGTTCTTGGGTTTTTAACTCGGAATGCAACTATAAACACTAGTAATGTTCCACTCATTAATATAGGTCCATGGAACTGTGTGGGATAAACATATGGGTTGGGAAATGCTGCATGAAATAGTAATGCTATCCAGACTTACAGATACACAGATGCACTGCAGACTTCTCCATAGCTTAAGTTTACAAGTTACAGAAGAGGAGTTCAAAATCCTTCTATAGTTTCTTCCATATCCTTCTCCTCTTTCTTGATGTAAGATACAGGGTTCTGAAGCTAGTACAAAAGAGCCTCTAAATGTAAAAGCCAGTGCTGCAAAGAACTATACTTTTTTACTTCACTCTCTTCATACATTAGATAATCAATGTGATGGCACAAAACAGCAAAAATAACAAATGATACGGCTACGGCTAGAGAACGTACTTTTCTGGAACATGAGGTAAATACTATTGAAATAAGTGAGAGTATTTAAGGGGATGTGAACCTATGATAAATGCATACATTACATATTCTTTGATACTTGCTGAGGCATCAGAGAAGAATGCTGTCTTAAATGCAGAAATTCATGGGAATTGCTGTCTGTGCTCTTGGCATGGGTGCATAGTGAAAACAGTATCCAGAGAACTTCTAAGCTGCGAGAAAGAAGATTAACCCTCTGGTATGCAGCATTAGCATCTCTTTCATTTCTAATGCTCAGACATACAGTTATATATGTGATTGTGCCCAGCCTGAACCATGTATGTTCCCGTTGCTCTCTGAGGTCCAAAGGCTTATTAACTGATTAGCGCAGATTAGTTGGCCACATCTGACTGTCCTGATCTAGCAAGGATGTTGTCTGACTGTGCAGCCCAAGAACAAATGAAACAATAGGCACTGCTAAGTTAAGATGTTGGCATTAGATTCTCTTGGTAGCTTGCTGTCTCTAGAGGTGCAATTTGGGAATTAAATGTTCGATAAATAAAGCTTTTGTACAGGCAAACCATGTAGTTTTTTTATGTTGAAAATAAGTGGCTGTGATCCTATTGATCCTGTTGATTAATTATAGGCTCAGGTATAGACTGAGTGCTCCTTTCCCTTACTGTCTTAACAGTTGAAGCTTAATGGAAAGGAATACAGTATGAAAAGTGATTGAAATTGGCCTATCTCCAGTCATTACCCTTAAACCTGACAGAGTGAAAAGACACCGATCTGGAGGTCCTTTTACTAATTCGAAATCTGTAAGCAGTTATATCAGTCAGCTGTGTTCTGCAGTAGCCAAACATAGCTAGTGTTAGTAAATAGTAAGTTGTGTTTGTGGAAGTTAACTTCTGTTAAGATTATTTAAGAGATCTTAATAACTTGCAAAACTTCACACAGGACACAATCTACTGCTGAGCTGTAAAAAGTAAGTCCTGCTTCTGACTGTGCCCTCACACTATCATGGCATCATTCTGCTATTACTCCCAGTGCTAAATCTAAGTTTAAGCTTGAAGAATTAGATCATACTTCCTAACTTTGGTTTCTCTTTCGTCACTCTAGAAGGTGTGTCTTGCTTACCTAACTACTTGGTTTAATATCTCCTGGATGTTCAGCAAGGACTGTTGACAAAACAATGTAGCCTTTACATTTTCTTTCATCACTATTAGGGTATAAATTAACTTGTAAATCACATTGTTCTTAACATTAAAAAAATAGGCTTATAGTGAAGGGCATCATCAAGTGTTTGTGCAATTAAATACGTCAGCTATGTTTGCAGTGATAGTCTCTGAACAGCCTGTATTTAGAATGAGTTGTGCTGGAAACAGAATGAGAAAAATGTAGCCACCACTCCTAGGTCAGGACAAAATACCAGTACCCGCCATTCCCAAGAAGTCTTTCTTGATCCCTATGATTAAGTACATGAGTTTATCCACCTCTTCTCTCTCCATCTCTTATCTCTTGTTTGTTTTTATATCAGGGACCACAGTGACTGGGATTGAACCTTGGGAAGCACGAAATGTAGTCCCTTGTGTGGGACACATACAGGGATTGTCACAGTTTCTCCATATCAAATTATATTAGATAGTACTATTATAAATCTGCTTTAAAACAAACAAGAACCCAAAAAAACACAAAGGCAGTTTTATGTCTTCCATTCTACAAGCTGCTGCTTCTTCCAATTTGACCCTATATCAAAAATGCAATAGGAGTAAGCTTTAAAAACTTAATTTAAGATAAAACGCTAAGCAGCCTTTACTACCTGAAAAGCTCAAAGGTACTGTGTATCTTTTAGCTGTTTTCCTTTCTTTTTAAAGAAGTTGTGCTAATCAATTTCTTTTCAAAGCACTCCAGTTCCTAGCAGTTTCCTAAAACTGGAGAGAAATTGCTGTTCTTTGTAAGCTAAATCAATCTCTGAAGAGCCTTATAAGAATAAAATAGCTTAAGGATGAAACAGCAGTAAGAAGGAGATCCATCTACCAATTTATCAGTCTATCTATTTTCTAGCCATATCTATCTATAATGGTTAAAAGTTTTAAAGGACACTAAATTTAAGTATTTTATATTGCTTTTCATAAGGGCAGTTCAATTTATCTCTATTCCTTTGGAAAGATGAATATTGTCACTGCACGTTGTAGGCTTGTGTTGGCTAAAAGGAGTCAGGGGCATGACAGCATTTATAGAAGGCATGAGCTCAAATGTCAGTAGAGCATCCAAAAATGGACGAAGCATCACCCAGCCACTGCCATCTGTTGAGTGTTTCAGACAGCTGTATCTCCTGACCAGAGCTGGTGCAGATAATCATGAAAGGCACAGAGGAAGCATACAACAGTTATACAGAGAGAGGGGAGGGGGGAATTCCACCTTTAACATTGTTTTTAATTGCACCATAATGATTTTTTAACAGACACCATGGTATGTAGCTTAGACTCTGGCCTGATTTAAAGCAAGCGATAAGCCACAGTGCAGCTGAAAAGCAATTGCAAAGTCCTCTGCAAGAAGGTTTTGTCCAGGCTAAGTATTCAATACTATTTCTCCCAGAGACTTTGCCCTAAAGATACTCCTGCCATAATAAAAAAAAAAAAAAAAAAACATAAAACTGCCTCAACTATTGTGTGTCAACAAGACTATCAAAGCAAACATTTTTGTTATTGACTTACTAATGTGAATGTGGGGGTTTTCAATGTTCTTTCTCTTAAAGAGGGGGGAACTTTTGGCCATCAAAATTGAGGTACTAACACTATAAGGTGCACTTAAACTTACTGCCAGCTAAAACATTAAATGACTGTGGAATAGAGTAAAATCATTGTAGTTTTTCTATCATTTTCCCTAGCGTATGGATCTGCTTTCTCCCCCAAGGCATACAAAACTGCCATCTGACTTTATTGTTTCTGATACAACCTCTCATAAACTGGGGAGCCTTCTAGATGAACTGGCAACCCAGACAAGTCATGAAATCAATGGCACAGGCAGTAGCGAAGGGTAGGTGTCATTGCAAAGCAAAGTCTTTGATGTGAAAGCCTTCTCTTATCCTCTTATCTAACCCCTGCCTTCCCATAGCCACGTCTCATATTGTTCTGTCACTTCAGTATGTCAGGGTCTCTGTTATTACAGCTCTAGGTTATCCAGCAGATGTTGCTGTAAACTGGTACAATGGGAGTTTAGTTCGTCCTTTTGATAATGCTAATAAAGCATACTGCTTAGGAAATAGAATTGCTTAAAGATACGTCACTTATGAACATATCTAAAGTTAGGAGCTGAGACTTTTGTACAAGTTCAGATAACTTTACAAGTCTATAACTTTACAGGCAAATTTAGATACCTTTAGATAAACTTCAGCTCCTAACTTATCTAAGATGATAGTAATTCAGCTGTTATAAGTATAGGGTTTTTAGATCCTTATGATTTAAAAGCAAATTATGAAATGACAATCATAGCATAATGAACACAAGCAGATATGCCTGAGTCTGCAGGTAGTCTGAGATTATTCAATGACTCAATGGTTTGCAGATATGGTTGAGTCTCAACAGATTACTTTTTTTCTTTTGTAAGAGCAAAGGAGGCTATGACTGCTGCCATGTAGCTCAACAGGGTCCTCAGTATCTCTGAAGAAATGATCCCTCCCAAAGCCAGATAACAGTTGTCCATGTAACCTATCCAAAAACAAAATTGCCTTGAGGACGTACAAGCCAAAGGTCACTTGTAGGACTGGTTCCTCTGTTATTAATCCCAGGAAGATGTCAGGCTCTAGTATGGCTGTAATATCATTTAGGGCAGCATTGTTTGTTTTTTACATCCATTCTAACACTAATAAGATGAGGAAATGCATAATTAATAATAGTATGAGCAGGGGTGCCAAAGGCCATGACTTGCCTTCGTGATGCATTGTGTTACATATCTGAACTGCTCTGGTAGTTCAAATACCTTACACAATGTTAACCTTATCTGCCAGCAAGCCTCTGTTACTATTTGAACTAGGAGTGGGCAGGAGTAATTTCTGAGATGTGTGTGATTCCATAGTGTTGGGTTACACACAGGAAAAAATGAAATTTCAAGTACGTATATGTATAAAAAGTACATTAAAGCAGTACAGGTTTAAAATACCAGTTCTGCTTCTAGGTCAGTGGGAGGCTCTGGTTTACTGCTACATTAGCTTTTACAAAATTGTTTGGCATTTATATCTTTTTATTTTACAAGTTTACTCTGAAAGAAGCTAGTGAAACAAAACATAAGTCTACCCTCCCCCTTAAAGTCACTTTTATGTTTCACCTTTTTTAACATGGCAAAGTGGTTGTAAAATGTACTCTTGATTCTTAAATAAAACAGCATGTAAGTAGGATAGGTATGGGAAGTGGGCCCCTTTCTTGAGGTTTTATAGACCGCACAGGACCTCAAACAGGCATGCTGATGCTAAATGTAGATTTTATATTTTTTTTTAAGGATTTGCACAGGGTGCTTCATATTACTAAGAGACAAAAGAGAAAGAAAGAGAGCAGATATTTCTAAGAAACTGTTAAGTCAAGGAGAACTATTTCTTAATAATCAAGATGACAAAATGAAGTTCAGTTGTAATACAATTCAGGAAGAAATGGGTGATTTTAGAATAGCTATTCAGATTCCTGTGAAACTTAACAGGGGACTGGATTGCCACTATAAGAAGAATAGGACAGACCATATAATTCGACATCTGGGATCCAGGAAGACCCCCAGTCGAGGGTACTATTGAAATTCAAAACCAAAAAAGTAGTGTGTGAGGGGGAACCCTGAAATAGCCACAATTGTGATGCCTGCCTTGTTTATGATTAAGGCTGATTAAAAATGCAAAAACTACATTTCATTGTAAAAAACGGTGAACTGGAAGAGGGGAAAGAAAAGGCTTTAGGATTCAATTTTGTAATTTTTAAATCCTAGGATTAAATGTGGAAGGAATAGAGCTGCAGCATTTTGGGGATTGGGTTTTTTGTTTAAGACTGCAATTGTGTGCTCTTTTTTCCAAGGTAAGCGAATGTTAAGTACACTGAGATACTATTGCTCTGTGCGTCCATGCTAATAAGGCGTGCTTCCCACAGTGTGTGACAGAAAGGATGAATACCATGCAGTGCTAATGGTTAATTTGTAGTGGCATGTGTGTTCCTTGAATGTTTGTGAAGTTTCGTGATTCACCATCACACAATTGAATCGCTCCTTTTTCTAAGATATAGTGATATGTAATGAGATGAAGCAATGCTGACAGGGTTTTTGAAAGATACATTGTCCTCCACAGCCTATTCACTTTATTATTATTATTATTATTATTATAGCCCTTAAATTTGTTAATTTCTCACGATTTGGGGGATAGAGTGAGTCCTCATCAAATAATTTCACTATTGACCATGGTTTAAAATGTTAATTACTGTGGAATCTGTCACAGATAGCGTCAAACCACAGTGATGCTAATCTATGTCATGGATTTGAAACTCCTTTGGGAAGCACATATTTAGACTTACTGCTGAGTGAACATGACTGCTAGGATTACAGAGGCCATGGACAGTGAAGAAAAGCAGTAATGCTCCTTCTGACTAGGAAGTAAACAATAGGGTGATTGTCTGCTTACACTTTGGGGCTAAACAGCCCAACTGCTGAGAAGCTCTAGGTAAAAAACTGCTATCAGCAAGGAGTCTTGATGTTTTCTTCGTGGAGCTAGATGTTGTCAAGGATTCAGTTGAGCCACCCTAGTGAGTGTACAGGAAGCAAAACAGGATATTCTTGTATAGGCCCTGTTTTGTGTAATTATGCAACACTTGAACTCTTGTGTATATTCCAGAATGGGTAACACCTCTAAAAGGAACAGGGAGCCATCAGCAGCAACTAGTGAGTGAATTATTCTTATGAAAAGTGCTCTTGATTGAAATCAGCGTGTTTACATTTTCATTTATCTTTGGTAAGGATTGCTCCACCTTAGTACATCCTCAAAATTAAGAAATTATTTTCACCCGTTTTCATTTCCTGTGTTTGTTTCTTTTAACAAGCAATCTAAATAATTTCAGCTGTCTCTTAAAAAGGAACAATAAGGGAAATGATCAGGGAAATGTCACTTCATCAAATATCCTCAGATATTTTTCAGGAATATGCTGGATTTGATGAAACACAGACAGATTCCCTGAGAGGCAGCTGAGGATCTTGCTCCATTTCAGCAGAGGCTCCTCTTGTGCCTGCTGACTCCCAGATTTCTACTGGGGAGCCTGGATACCCAGAAAATCCTGGCACGTGCACCAGGCTTTTTGGGCCCACTAGGTTGCTACGTGTAATACCAGGAGCCAGAAAACACTGGAAGCTCTGGCTGGGTGTGCATGTGTACGCACGTGTGTATCTACATAAGTATACTATCTGCATAAGTAGTATGCTTTTTTTTATTTAAATGATCTGTTTCAATTAGAGTCCCTTTTGTTCTGTTTCTGTAAATAAAAAACACATGTTAACTTTTGAATAATCTCTGGTTTTAATAGCCTGAATCCTGCCATGTCCTGTTTGTACCACAGATAGTAATGAGACTGCTCTTATGAGTAAGAATCAGAGTTGAATATTGGAAACTAAGTTTTGTTTTCAGCAATACAGGGGGGTTTTTTGTGTGTGTGTCTGGCAATAATGTTGCCCAGAGAAAAACCTCTGGCTAATGCAAAGTAATGGACATCCTTTTGTGGTCTGTGGATTATAGCACAAGCACAGATTTTTCCATCCCATTATAAGAACATTCAAAAAGAAATCTGTCCCTCCCAGAACAAAAGAGAACAAAAACAGATCCTTTATTTAAATAGTGGTAGTAATGTCATGAAAATAAGGAAAGTCTAACTAATCCATATACACAAACCCAAATTCTACTGTGAGGGCAAGCTGAAGCAGTGAATGTCAACCAGGTTGCAAGAGTGTAAACGAAGGCAGAATATGGCAAATGATTTGTAATTTTTTCTGTTCTCGGTCTTCAGTCTAGCTGATGCCTGATAGCCTGCCTTTACGGTTGGACTCGATGATCTTAAAGGTCTTTTCCAACCTATACGATTCTGTGATTCTCTGATCTGTGCTCCATACAGTGTCAGTCCGTAGTATGGAAGTCAGAGGGAAACCCAGCTTTAGTTCTCATATCCTGCTTTTGTTAGCAGCTGGCATAGGGGGCTATAACCTACCCTTTTGCATCATTTTTATTAATTTATGAGGAGAATAACACTGCATTGAATATTTGCATTTAATGAAATGAAATGGGTAATAATAGAATGAGCAGAACAGGCACAAAACACAAATGTCTGTCTGTTCCATAGTTCCAGGAATGCTTTAAGGGTGAGGTTTCACAGGACTATTAAGCAGTCTCACCTACTTCTCCTCTATGTTTTTTAAAAACAAACAAAAATATCTGCAGAAGAAAAAATATTCTTTTTTAATTTAGAGTGTGGAATATTTTTGACTGGGGTGTCAGACAAGTGCCGGTTTCAGCACAAGGGAAGAAGTAAGACCACATGGCTGGAAACAAAGCAGGGGAGTGAGGCTGCCTCCCCAATCAACAGCAGCAAGCTGTCAAACTGGCTCAACTGTTGTGTGAAATCTCAACCTAAAGGAGGATTTAGGCAAGAAATCTCTATTTTTTTTTTTACTGTGCTTTTAGCTTAAAAAGTAACAGTTTTGTTAAATTGAGAAAACAGAACAATTTTTTAAAAAGTGTTTTGCAGATCCCCCAGTGAAGGTGTGCATAAGTAGCCTTTTTGTGGTAATAGATAAAGTGAGGCTGTTGTTCTTTGGGGTTTTTATAATTGAATTTTGGGTTTTTTCCCCTCTTTATAATATGCTTTTTTTTCTCTTCCATATTTGTCCTTTCTGTACTCTTCTTTTGAATTTTGTTTGTTTTTCCTCCTTCATTTCTATCCATGATTAAGATTCAGGCAGTTCCTTTGTATTTGCTTATTCCCTGCACTTTTGCTGTAGTCATCAACTCTCAATATCTTAGTGTAAACTTTGTAGTATTTCAGAATTTTATATTTCTTGATTTTCTTGCCCCTAGATTCATGTTATTTCATGACCCTTTCACTAAGTTTTGACTTCTTGTTTAATTGGTATTTTCTAAAGAAAAGTAAGCTCAAAAATGTTTAGGAGGTATGACCAAGAAAGACAAAAAAATTAAATATAAATACAAAAGTTTTTTTCTGCCAGAGTTTTAAAGTAGTCTCATGATTCTTAGGAGTGTGGCACATCATTTTTGAGTGCTTTAGATGCCATCTTCTGGGTTTCAGCATTATTTTGAGGAGTTTTGGGCTTCAAATGTGGATGAGAATAGTTGGGGGGGGGGCATGTCACAGTCTCTGCCAAATTTACTGCAGGGGCATAATAGGAAGCCTTCTGAACAAAATTTTAATTTGCTTTCAATCCAGCACAGCAGCCTGAGATACAATGTAGGTTACAGTGAAGTCTGTATGCTAATAACTTTTTAAAAGCTTAAAAAAAGCTTACCCTCCCCCCCTCCTCTTCCCAAAGGTCTCTGGAAGAACTATCCTGGTTTGTATCCAACTCTTAAAGTCGTTGTCACTTCTTGGGGTGCCAATTCACTATCCCAATGTCGCTCCTATGTCAGCAGCCTCCCCTGAGCATTACCACTGCAGGTTCCCACCAGTAGGTGTGGTGGACAAAGTACTTTCAAAAGGTTAATCAGCAGCATTCATTAATAACTAGGTAACAGTATCCAGCCTGCAGGCTACTGGTTGTTGGCAAATCGCTCGCATGGTGCAAAGCTTGTAGTTTTTGTTCAACTGGTTGAGTGCCTTGTTGCCAGGCTTCCAGCTGGAGGAGGAGTTTGGCAGGACCACTGGGGCGTGTTGTGCAATGGCATTCATTGAACAGCTTCGCTGCTGGCACCTTGGGGACTTCCTCAGGCTTCGCGTCTCCATGCTGAATTCGCTCGCAGGAATTTGGTGTTTTAAGCAAGACCAGAATAGCCTTCCTAAGGACCCTGATTAATGCTTGGAGTGCTTCCACTTGTGCTGGTGTCCAGCCTTGCTAGACTGAAATACAAGAAAATTTGCTTGATTGTTGATAGTCTTTTGATACTTTCCAGTGGCTCCCTTTCATGTGATTAGAAACATGGATAAACCCTCCTACGACTCACTGAGAAAGACACATAGTAGAGATCAGCTTACAAAGTTACCAAAAAAATCTACAGTATGCACCTCCGCAGCAGCACAAGTCTCCCTCTTAACAGTGTTACTGTCACGTACATATGGGTGAATGAAGCAACATGAAGACGCAGTAAATAAGTGAGGGCTTTGCGTCAGGCTAATCACTGGGTAGGCCAAATAAGGTGTTCAGCCTGGGTTAATGGCTGAGATCGTGTCCTATTACATTGCTGACTAATGTACTTTTCAGACATAGGTTTGTACTGTAGACTTGGCCTCAGGTTTTACTGTTTTAATATCTCTGTCAAAAAGGTCCCAGTTCTTCATATATCTTTATATATTCATTGCATTTTTCTAGGGTAGACAAAACATTAATTTTCTAGCTGGATTCTATATTAAGATGAAAACCAAAACAAACAAACAAAAAAAAGAAAATCACAAACTTCCTGTCTTTGTTTGGAAGATAACAAACCGTCTCAACAACAACAAAGAATAGAACCCTTTTTTGAGGCCACATAATTACAAAAATAAAATTTGAATTAGCTCTTAGGATTTTTAGCCTTAGTGTATCAGACTGATATTTGTCAAACAGGCTTATGGCTTACTCTGAGTGATTTTAGCAACTCCAGTGGGGCTAGTTATGGTGTGAATTATTACTCAGCGTGAGTAAGGAGATCAGAATTAAGCCCAGATATGGTCAGAAGGAACGAGGGTTTTGTCTGATTTGTCTATGATAGATCTGCCCTGCTGCTAACTCCCTGGTCTTTCATTTAGTTTCTTTTTAGAGACTTTTGTTAAGACTTCCAAGGAGTCCTGAGAGGACAATTGAGCTTTTATGGGTTTTTTGCAGAAGCAGGGAGAAACAATCAAGTTGCTGGTTTTCTAGTAGTGTTGATTTATTTTCTGTTCATCCTGCAAGTATTTTTTATGAAATTTGTTTTAAAAAAACAAAACTAAAAAAACCCCAACCAGCCAAGTCATGTAAGTCGGGCTTTGAGGGAGCAAGAGCAGGAGCTTCGAGGTTAATCTGCAGATAAGGATTTCCCAATTATACAACAATATGATCAGCTTTTACAGCAGGGAGGGTTACAGCTTCTGTTTTCTAGGAGAACGGATTTCCGTCTGAGCTTGTCCCTGTTCAGAAAGGCTTAGTAACTAAAGAAATCAGACAGTTTTTCACAAGATGCTACAAAAATGAAACAAACTGGTTTATACTCTAAAGTTAGTGGGCCACTTGCTGGGTCCTCTGACTACCTGAAGGCTTCCCCTCAGGCGGCCTCAGGGTCCAGCTTCCCCTTTGGCCAGGGACAGGAGCCTGGCCAAACCCCTGCTGCCCTGGCTGCGCCTGTGGGTGAGCCCCTGGGACCAGCGTGCAGCAGGCTGGGGCCTCCCTAACTCACCCTGCTCTTGGAGGAAGCCCCAGTCCCGGCTATGGGAATAGCTTCATTTTGCTAGGGACTGTTCCTTACTCTCTCGCCCTTTCTAGCGCTCGTATTAAGCAGCTACAGCAAACCAGGGGATCTGTGTGTGTGCTGCAAGATGGTCAAAAGAATTTACAGCCTTTGAAGCCGATGGGACTAAGTTTGCTCAGGATCATGCCCTTAGTTAGCGTCCTGCAGCAAAAAGGCCTAGAGTTTAGTAAGGAAACTCTCTCAGGGATTTATAGTATTGATGACTGTAACCAAGCCTGGCAGCCCTTGGATCTTACAGCTCTCTCTGGGCCTAATCAAAGGCCATTGACGTAAACTAAAACATTTGACTTCAGAGAGCTGTGGATCAAACTCTGCGTCTACACTGACTGAGTTTGCCCTCCCCTCAGACACAACCTCACTTTAAATTCTTTTCTTCTGACAGGCCTGTAGCCTCATTCCTCTCTCCTAAGCTGGGAGAGCATTTCACGGCTCTCTGGGATGCCCAGAAGTGACTTTTCCCTTCTCACGATACAGTTACACATTATACCTAATTCAGTGTAACTGCTGGATGACACTAAAAGTCCCATCCCTGTTTTCCTGATGTCAGGTTTAGATATCATATGATCTTGGCAGGATGACTTGACAGAAAATTAACTCAATCCAACATGCCTCCCCGCCCCCTGCTCCAAAGAAGCCACTGTCCTTTCAGCAGTTTTCCACATTTGCCATGGATTAGTGTAATGTGACTCTGTGCCATAAGTCTCAAAAACTCTGCCAGGGGCATTACATAAAAGCAAAGTTAATTTGGATAAGGCAGAGAACCCAGACAAAGAAAACATTAAGAAGAATTCAAATGAAAATGATATGAAAAGTATTATTACCAGCATACAAGGTCTGGTCCAGAAGTATTAATTAGATACTGATCCAAAGATAATGGTTAAGATAGATATTACAAGTGTGAAAACCATACTTAATGTATGTTATTATACTTACTATGATTCTCCTCTTTCTTTTCTATTTTTTTTCTCAACCCAGTTAGCTGTCAGTCAACCTTTAGCATCTTGTTGAAAGGAGTTTGTTCTTGATTTTTAGCCAAGTGTTCCTGGGCCACTGCAGATATAATGTCACAGCAACACGGGAATGTCTCTCCGTTCTTTCCTCTTTCTCTTACAGATCTTGGCATTTCGTTTCAAGCCCAGTTGTTCAGTCTTTGTTAGCAAGCTGTCTTTTACTGCATTCTTTTGCCCAGACATTGATGCATAAATAACTTCAGATTTACATGATTAGCTTAATTATTTTCTTCACTTCAGATATAAACTCATTTTAATTTCTTTCTTCTAATTTAGATGGTGTAAATGTCATCTACTCACATATTATTCCCATTTCAAAGTATACCCTTGAACCTCACTTAAAGGCTTGAACTCTTTACTTTGGATATGCATGTTTTGAAAATAAAAACTCATAAAAGGACTACAATATCTATTATTAACTTCCAACTTTCAGTACTTTCAACATGTCTTCCTATCCCTCTTGGGAGTCTAAGCAAATGTTCTCAGTTTCCCTTGACACAGTAATGAGGAATTCTCCCTATGTGTCCTCTCTTCTCCATGGTTTGAAAATTAAAGCTCTGTCTTTAGCTATAAGATGTGCAGCGTATCTTTCTGAAAGATAAAGTTCATATCAGATCCAAGCTACCCAGCTGTTTCAGAGCTCTGCTTTTATGTCAGGTTTCTGGATTTCATGAGGTTGGAAGCAGACTTGCATATGAAAATTCATAGTAATTGTACCTTTTAGTGATACTCATTAGCAGAGGTATTATTCTTTATTTTTCAGTTTGATTTACTATTTCAATTTTTTTTAATTTGGGAATGTGTTCAAATTCTTATTGCAAAATCACTCAGAAAAATAGGAGGTTACCTAGAACAGAACAAATGGAAGAACAGTTAATTTTTAAAGTTGGAGGTTAAACAATTACCCCTATACAGGTCATGAGCATCCTTACTGAAATGTTTGAAGTTCTACTTTTTCTCAGTGAAATATCTTACATTTGCTAGATAGTTTTCTAGTGGTTGCTTGTTCTGCTCTGATGGAAAGTAAATGTGAGATGTTGTAAGCTAAGTCATGTAGGTATTGTCACTCTGAGCAAAGGAGCTGCTAGGGCCTTCATGAGAAGATTCACCGGTGTTGAGAAATAACTGCAGTTTCCAAAATCACCAAGAACCAAGCAGGTTTTTTATTTAGCATATTTTTTTCACTTTGTACCTTCTATGTCAACTGTGACCAGCACAAGTCCTCCCACTTTCATCAGGGAAGCTAGAGGTTTAGATTGTATGCTGTGCAACGTAGCTTCTTATTCAAGTAAATGGAAAAATATATTGGAATGTTTTCTGGTTAATTGGTTGGAAGAAGCTGAGGTCCTTGCCACTCAGATCCTTTGGAAAATTGCAGCTACATGATTTTTGTGCACTCATGGCTCTGAAATTATCAAGTCAGCAGTGAAATACGTAACATGAGGAGTGAAAAAAGGTACCAGCTCTCATGACAACAGGACTTTCTATCACTCTTCCTTGAGAGTTAGTTATTCCTTTGTCTTACTTCATAAAGTAAATCTACTACAAATAAGGATTTTCTAGCCATATATTTTTTAAAAATTATGTTGGAGGACTTAGGAGATCAGAGAATCTGTAGCTGGAGTATAAAGGTGTGGGGAATGTAAAAATATTTCTTTCATTGTCTTTATATTTCTGCTTCTGGAAATTGGCATATCAATATAATAATCCTATTGCTTACTCCTCCATCTGGGACCTCCTCAAAGAAAAAAGTCCAGGGAAACACCAAGGCTGGAAGGTACAGGATGAGAAACACATGCTTTGCAGAGGGTCTTCTGTATCTTCTTTCCCTTCCATTGTCACGCTCGGTGACTCTGTCCTTATAGGAGGAACTACAGGGATGTCTTTATACAGAAGTGGAAGTCCCTCAAAGACTGAATTTTGTCTGTACCATCAGAGAAGAAAATTGTGTAGGGCTGGCTTCAGATGTAAGCACAATAGGCCCAGCAGCACTTTCACCATTTAGCTCCAGACTGGGATTAGGACCTTTAACTCTGTTGACCTTGTCTTCTCTCAAGCTCTCTGTCAAGTCCCTAGCCTTTCTCTCTCCCCTCTTTCCTGTTGATGTCTTTTCTCAGAAACTGGGGGTATGTAAATAAGTGAATAGAAGCTGTTGCAGAGGAGAAACAAGAAGGTGGGGCTAGGGAGGAGGCCTGTGCTTTTCAGGAGGAAAACATCTATGAAGGGGAGAGAAGTGGAGGAAAGAGCTGCATGTTTTGTGGGGTTTGAGAAAAACATCTTCTACTGGTAAGATGAAGAAGATAGGGGAGACACCTCTCCATATATAGCCCCCAAAGCCCTTTGCATTTCCCTAGTACACCTTTAACCACTTTGGCCCAATCACACCATGTGCACATAGTGATCTTTCCAAGATCTCAGCACCTCAAAAATCCCAGTGGTCCTGCCATGCCAACACCACCCACTTGAATTTTTGGCTACATCACTGAGGAAAAACTCGAACTGGGGATCTCTTTCACACACAAAGTAGGCTAAAACATGCCATCTCATAAAATCCAAAACATCTCTATCAAACTATAGAGGCTTTTATGTTCTGTGGGCTATGGCCCTGGCCTGGGAAACTTATGACCTAGGCTCAGCTTTATGTTCTGCCAAATTCAGTGTGAAACTCTGACCAGAGTAGAGCATACCCAGCAGACTACACTGGAGTAGAGCATACCCAGCAGACTACACTGAGTCTCAAAACCAGTTTAATACCATTTTGTTTTTGCAAATCTTTGAAAGGCTTTTTATGAGCTCAAAGCAGGGCAACAACAAGTTTCAAAACCAGTGTTGCTGCAAAAAGGATTTTCTATCTTTACATCAGTTGTAATTACGTGCCTTCTCTCAAAACAGGTGCTTTCCTTCTCAGAAGTCATGTTAGTGGCTAAAGACATGGAAACTAAGTTTCCCAAACAGCCACTTCTATTGCTGAAAAACTCCAATTCACTTGCAGTAATTTCCACTTGATTCTAAATATCCCCTGCTGAATAAATAAGGAAAGGAGGTATCTTGCATGCTAAAAGCTTTTCTGTATCTCCCTGTTTACAGGGATATGGAATTAACGTAACATTTGCCTTTCTTAGAAATAAAAACTTAAGCTTGAAGATTTGCAAGTTGCCTTGATTTTTTCTCATTTTTATAGGAAAGAATTCTTAGGACTCATTCTGTGAGCGTAAATTTCACTGTTAAGTGCAGCTGAGAGCACATTATGAGGTTTCCCAGGGTATTTTGCTCTCCTTACCTGATTCCACTGGGTCTTTTGAATCCACATATTGCATTCGTAGCTTCTAAAAATCCTTCCTTTGAACGTTTGCTTTGGGTTTCCTTTTTTTTTTAATATACTAAAGTTGGTTTTTTTTAATTACTGTTATGTCAGTGTGTACGATCAGTGAACAAAAAGCCCTACCAATTTCTCCTTTCTATTTGCAATTTGATTCTGAGATGGTTGTTCCCAAAGCTGCTCTGAACTTTCTCCCGTAAGACAAACAAAATTTTCTCTTCAGCTATGGAAAAGAGTACTGCTCTCTTACCCAAAACGAAACAATCCCAGGAGAAATACTGCCTTGTATTCAGAACACTGCATTTTATCATCTGGAGAGACAGGCATCCAGTCTCTCTTCCAGCCTCTATTCTAAAAAGATGAGCTTTAGGACTTAGTCACGGGGCTGAATTTCCTATTGTCCTAAACCCTAGGGCGCAAGATGGGTATAAAGTGCTACCATATCAGAATGGTTGTACCGTATTGGTCTGAATATAAGGTGAGGTTATAAAAGACTGGGGGGGAATCCTAATTGCTATTTATCTGAATTGAATGCATGGCCTGTAACCATCTCTTCTATTCCATACTTCCTCCACCACCCTCCCAGCAGCGCTGAATTTTAGGCGGGAGGAGGTAGGAAAATAAAACTGAGTCTTGCACTCAGAAGGACACCAGGTCCAATGCTTCTTTGCTGGGGATCAACATGCCAGGCAAGTGATCAGCAAGGCAGGTAGGCCCTGGGCTTCCTGTGGGGCAGACTTGGTATGGGGAGGGTGGCAGTGGAGCAGTGCCTAACATTTACCTTCTGTAATAGAAATTGTTTCTCCATCACTTTTCAAACTGAGGGAGATTTCCCCTTATTTCCAACTAATGCAACGGGTGCAGGCAGTACAAGGGAAGGTGCAACTTTTAAGGGGAAAGATGGTCCACAATTTCTAGGAGAATGAGCACAATAAAATCATAGTGTTCTATTTCTTAAAGACCTGTTCACACGTGGTTTTTAAAAAAGCAATGGTGTATCTACAGCAGAATAACATAAGCATAATCTTTAGCAAATTCTAAAGCTGTTATGTTTAAGCTGCAGACATATACATCTCAATCACACTACCTTTCAGTGAAATGGACTAAGCTTTCCTCCACTGTATGAACGGATAAAGAACACTGTGCCTTTCCTTTGTTATTAAATCTTGCCTAAAACTCTAAAATAATATATTGGAATAAGTTATATGTATTCTTGAATCATTAAAAAAAATCTGTGTAAAAGAAACTGTCCTCTATGGGCCTGTAAGTTTAATGCTGACATGACTCTCTTATATGCCCCCATTCAAGATAAAGATACATAAAAGAAAATAGTTCTTCTGTGTTGCAGATACTTGAAAAACATAATTTTAAAATAACTACAGCCTTTAATCCTTGAGGAAATTTCTTTCTAACATGATGGTTTTTAAGCATTTAGACTTTAATTAAACTATTACAGACTGAAGTACTAAGTAAAGCTGTTGAACCCCAACCTTCCCTGTCTCCCCCACACTTTGAAAATAGACCATTTCTAAATAAGTGACCATTGCCAACCTGAGCCAGAGGGCAGCATTCACCACCTTATGGTACACTGCAACTCCTGATGAATCTCAGCTACTCTAACTCCTCTTTCTCTGTACAATACCAATAAATGTATTAGAAAATGGATTGCCTCATACAGCCTATTGCAGAATTGTTAAGTGAATAAATGACATTGCCATTAGTGTTCAGTTATAAATACATTTGAATTTTAAACTGAACATATGCTACTTCTCTGCTTGAAACTAGCAGCTTTTGCTTTCAAAAACCATGCCACAGACCCAGGCATGCTATAATAATAATACTTAGCATCAAGGATGTCAAAGCTCTTTAAAGAAGATAGTATCAATATCTGAATTTGATCCATTAGATACAGATATTAAAGAAGCTTCTTACTTGAGGCTGCACAGTGATCAAAACTGGTACAAGAATAGAGCTCCTGTATCTTAGCTGTGAGCTTGATTTAGTTTCTCATTTACTACTCTGGGTATCAATTCCAAAATAAGCTTTTTTCATATGTTTGTTTTTCGCTGCAAAGCTGTTATTCTCTTTCTCTCTCCTTCGATAATATTAAAAATCTTCTGTCTCAGCTTAGAATCAAATTCTTGTAGCCAATTTAGGCTGGAGAATTCCTTGAGTACTCAGTTATTAATAACTCCAGTTTCACGCTCCCCTCCCCCATAACCCTTATGTAATCATTTCTTCTAATAAAATATTTTTTATCAGATCAGAAATGTATGAAAGAATGGGAAACATTTCTTGGCTCCCAGACACAGGCAAATCACTTTATTATTTATTAATTCTTATTATTTAAGACAGAACCACAGATAAGATAAACATGTTTAAAAAAGAAAAAAATTAGTAATGAAACATTTGTCTGCTTCATTTGGCAAAGAATAAGTCGGGCCATTATCAAATACCAGGAGCAAGTAGAGGAGAAAGTAAGAGAGGGAGGTGGATGGAAAGATTATGTAGGAATGGGGACACTGTGCTCTCAGTTAAGTCTGTGGAACAATGAGCTTAGCCACAAAGCCAAATCCTGAAGTAACTTCACTGAATCCAGTCGAAATTTGCTTGCTTACATTAGCTGGGAATCTAACATTCTCTGTGTTGATTTCAAAAGAACATCTCCAGATTTGAATGAGGATAGCTGAAAGTAAGGCTTCACCAGAATTTCACAGATTATGATGATGAGAGCGGTTTCACTGTGTTTCATTTCACAGCAAGTGATGAGGGAGTTTTAAATCCGCACTGGCCAAGATCACTTTGAACCCATTTACAGCTAACTATTGGCCACTACTTTGAAATTTAAGAGAAACCAAACATATTTTAGGAGGTTTATTTCAACCACAGATAGAAAACAATGGGGTCCCATGGCAAGCTGAGAGCCTGCTCCTTTTAAAGGAGCATGTGCCACTTCAAGAAAAAAAGCATGAAAGGAAGTAATGGTGTGCAAATCAAAATAACCCTTCTGTCTTTCTCACTGGATCCATGCTTGGGGAAGAATAGCCTGTAGGGGAAGAATTCGAACCTGTCTTTATTCAGTCTCCAAAAGCAACTTCTTTCCCTCTGGAAGAGAAAGAACTTCAATTTTAATGGGGGTGGCAGCCTTCCACTGAATAATTTTCATGATCAATACAGGCAGATGGCAACAATGCTCTTTTCAAATAACTAATTGTTGAAGATTAAAATATTAACCCCCTTCTACTGCTACATGGGATTCCACAGTTTTTCACCTGCTCTCAGCCACGAAACTGAGCTCCTGGATTCATTCAGCCATCTTTTCCTTCCTTCCTCCCTTCCTCCCTGTCTGCAACATCATTCTGGCACTCCTCAAGGTTTGTTAACCAAGGAAGAAAAGTCCCCCACATCCTTCCCTTTACTAGATAAATATGGATTCATTTCTGGTCAGGATGTGATTGAATTTGTCATGTTTTGCTTTTTTAATGTGTGTAACATTTGTATTTTAAATCCACTAATATTTTGTGCTTATGTGGTTTTGGTTTTGTGCTACCCGCAGGTGACAGCACTCCAGGGACATCGCTTCACCTGAAGCTGGGCACAATGAGACCTAATCTTGGGTAAGAGACCCATAAGAGATTGGAGGTCCTACTGTGGCAGACTTAATTTGGTGGCTTCTTCATCGTTGTTTCCTTTTATCCTTTGCTTAAAGCATTTCTGAGCAAGTTGAGATGAAGGTAGGCCCCTCTCAATTTTGCATGTGCATTTATTCCCTAGCTGAATTAACTCTATCTTTGGCAATTTTCACCACTGTTATTCAATGCAATGCTGCCTGTCAACCTTCTGAGCCTGCAAGCTAGCCCAGGACACAGGCTCAGATCCCAACATTGCAGCATGACATGCTGCCACTTAAGCACTTAATGATACGTAAGCAGACAATGATCCACATTGTACCCTTTACAAAAGAGCCACAAGGAAAAATAAAGTCCCACTGCCTTGCCAGCCAAAGGGATCTTTGCCAGCACCAGGTGGTGGGAAGCATGAGGCAAGTGAGAGGGGTGACTCCTGGCAGCGCTTGTGCAGCCACAGTGACAATTAAAAAAAAATTATTGCTTTTGAGAGAGAGGCCAGTAGCATTTGGCGTTTGGTGTCAAGGGGCTGAAAAGGGTGCCATGTGAGGCTGAAAAGCCTTGCAGCGGTTCCTAATGAACCATTTTCTGTGCTCCCCCTGCTACTTGCATGATTGTACTTAGCTGGCTACTGTGCTCTTCTGTCCAGGTTTTGCCAAGTGGTTATCTTCCTGCTTGCATCTGTTTATTCTGTATTCACCTCTCTGTCTGGAAGGGTGCAACTGAATATCAATGAAGCTATTGGGATTTTTCTGTCTGATTGAGCTAATCTCTCCTGGAGTTCTACCAGTGGTCTAATTTAATTACCTTGTTTCAAATACAGTTTTAGTGGGAAATGCAGAGGAATATGAACATGAAATTCATCCATATACATAAACATACACTGCTTATTCTACGTCTTCTATGATATCTGTACCCAAATCCTCTTTTCTGGTAATAATGGATAATCTCTAAGTCATTCAGCAGGGACAACTGGGCAGCAAGTGAGTTTAGTGGCAAGCATAGGCCTTGCAGACTTTCTGAAGTTCAATAACTTCATGTAAGCTACAGTAGTACTCGTCTTCTTTTGAATACTAATAACATCATGCTGTAACTTCATCTTAAAGACTTTTGTGTTCTGCTAATATAAGAAAACCTGTCTTGATATAAGTTTATTTGGAGAATCAAAGTATGTTATATAAATTAATTTTGTGTTAGGTAGGTAAATGGTGTAGCTGAAAATGAATTGCTAGAATGTTTAGAGTGGTTTAAAATCTATATTCTGTGTAGCCACTGCCTAGTTTAGAAGGTTGAGGCATTGTGATTTGCACTTCTATGTCTCTGGTTCAAATTTATAGGAGAATAATAGCAATTTGATGGCATATCTATAGCGGGACTCTGAAGTCATGCTGCAAGGTGTTTAAGGCAGTAATAGACAAGTGTCACTTTAAAATAGAAAGGTAAGTAATCAGAGAGGTTAGTCCTTTCCAAGATTTTGTTGTAGGTTATGTGATGACATCTTTTTTAACCATGGAACAAAACTTTATTTGAAACAAGTATCTGTCTTCAGGAAAATGTATGTGTTTAAAGAGATGTTTACTTTGTATTGCATGAAAGCTAGATACGCAAATGGAGTATTTGCTTATAAATTCTTATGGTTATTGAAGAGATTTTACCTAATTCTTTTATTTTAAAATAAAAAATATGACAAAGAGAAATATTTTAAGCAGATGACTGGGATCCAAAGGACAGATAATACAGGCTCCAACTGCTTTTACAATAGATCACTTCCGTAAGTGAAATATGTTCTCTATTTAGAAAAAGAATGAGAATATGAAAGATGTTGTGTCAGTGATTCTTCAGATTTTTATTCTGTTCATCAGAGTGGAAGGAAAAAGTCTTTCCATACACCTAGCTCCTTTTTTCAAATTCCCAGTCTCAGTACTTTGTGTGCTCCATGGAGAGGCTGTATACAATTACACCTTGCTAGTAAAACAAGATAAAAATAATATAATCCCATTGCATTGTCACAGAGATAAAGCATATGAAAACTTACTGTTTTAGTTGATCAGCAGGGTGGCCTAGTACAATGAATTCCCGTCTCCTGGCTTTGGCTTTATCTTCTGATTGCTGAGAGACACAATAAAGAAAAATAATAATAGCAGTAGTCTTTTTGCTTTCACCTTATGTGAATATTGCAATAGTGGAGTCTCATGATGGAAAGGACAATGATTGTGTGTACTACCTGAACACCAATGGCATCACATGCTGTAGTGTGACTCTGTATTGAAATGTTGGACTTGTGTGATAATAATTGTACAGGATAATAAAAACACCTGCAATATGCAATCACCTCTAGCCTGATTATCATTCGTACCATATCTAAAGGTCTCTCTTCCTAAATCAGGCTGATTCTAAGTACTAAACATAAATACCATAAGTTTCTTCCCTAAACAACTCACAGGTTTAATATTTTAGTTCTTGGAATGTGCCATTCTGGACTATAACTGTCAATTATTGCAAACATTTCCACAAAGAGGACAAAGGTTCTCAATCTCATCTACAAAACTTTATCTATCCAAGGAGAGCAGTCAAATCATCAAAATATTATTTTCTCAGAAATAAATAATAGGCAGCTTCTGCACTTCGTATATTTGATTTGTTAAGAGCAGTTGTCTCCTTTCTTGGTTTGAGCAATCAGAAAGCAAACACAGAGCATCTCCTGCATCTTATCTTGCTCTGCATGAAAACACTTCCCTGCTACCAGCCAGGGGTTTAGCTCAGGCCTTAGTGGTTAATTTTTGAAGAAACCCCTTGTTAAAATATTCTCAGCACATAACTGATAATAGGGAATTAAGAAAGATGATACAGTCTGTTCTCCATACACTCTTTTTCCCTGAGGTGCTGTGAAAGAAATGTGGATTTCACAGGTACGAAATGTATTCACCCACCTCTTTCTTGCACCCCAGAGGCAGAGTACTGCACAAACCACTGTGCAAAACCCCTCAGAGCCATGCTCAGGAGGCCATGAATGCCTGTGCTGCAGTCTCAGACAAGGGCTCTGTATCTTTATTAGCAATTCAAATCAAACACCCTAAATTTTGTGGTGGATATCACAAGATGGGATCATTCAGAGAACTTGCATTGCACACCATAGTGGTGTCCTTCAAAGTGTTCATAGTGCCAGCTTCTTTCCCGCCTCCCATCCTTCAGTAAGCAGCATACTGGGGCTGCCTCTAGGAAGGGCTTTAAAGATCAACCTCACTGCAGTTCTTTAGGGGGGGATCTTGCGCCCTTCTGAGGCCACTGAGAAGCAGCAAAAGCTATATTCCTGAGCCTATAATAGATGCAAATTGTGCAGATGAAGGAGAGGAAGCTCTAACAGCCGTTGACTGCAATTTGTGAACACTACTGTTTCATTTATAGTGATGTTACCTAGGCATTTGCACTTAAAAGGAACAATAAAGAGGTGTCAGAACAATCGCAAGGCTGCAGAATTTAAACTGCGGCAAAGACGTTTTGAGCCATGTGAAATGTTGCCTGCAAAAGATCTGCTTTTTCCGTTAGTTTTTGTTTTTACTGAAAGCTGTTCTAGTTCTCCTTGTTTTATGACACCGAATGGTTCATTTGCCTTCAAAGACTCAAGATGCAAGAGGGAGGGAAACAAATTAAGTCAAAACTGCAATGATTGGTGAAAACTGCACAAAGTATGTCACGGCTCTTCTTTATTTCTCTATTTAGGTTTGAAGTAGCTTTGCTATGCAACTAGATGGTTGATTCACTAACTTGCCAGCCAACCTCTAGCAGATAGCAGTAGAGTTGCTGTACTGTTTCAGTGTTATTCTTGCTTAGGACAAAGGGCCAATCCTCAAATGACACAGCCTTTCTAGGTATGCATGTCCCATGTTGAGGATCTAAACTGCTGTTGCCTTTTAGTTGGTTGATTTAGAGAGGGGGGTTGGCATCAGTGAGAAAACGCACACTAAAAAACTTTTTAAAAAATCTGGTGGCTGTCAACCACAGTTACTGATTAACAAAGAATAACGGGTTTGCATTTAGTGTCCTGTTAAAAGCACAATAAGCTGTGATTGTGAGCATGATTATCTGTGTTGCTACTTAACAGCTCCAAATATGAAAGCTATGTGTGCCTAGGAAAAACAAGGAAACAGAAGCATTTGTTGTTGTACCACAATAGGTGTGTTCAAAGTGTCCTAATCCTACTGAATAAAAGCAAATAGCTCTTGAAAGGTAATATGGAGTCTAAAAAGGAATATATTCAGTTTTGTACAAAAAAAACTTGATACTAAAAAAAAAAGTTGTAGTAAATATATAGGAATGTTAGAGTAAGATTGGCTTTGTAGCTACAGCAGAATAAAATGCATTATAGGACCTGTTGTCATTCTGGATCTTCTAGACTTCCTATGGGATACTATTATCTGATTTTTATTAATATAATTCATTTGAATTCCGTTAGTGTTCAGAGGCCCTAGTTGAGACTCAGTCATAGTAATCTAGCTGTATCCCAAAGCTCTCACAGTTTAAATAGACCAGATAGGCAGTTAGCAGCTAAATGTCCCACAACTGAAGAAAATTCAAATTGCCTAAGAACTTGTCATATCTTAATGTTAGTTTGTTTGGTTTTTTACATCCCTCAGTAAAATGAGTGATCTGCAAAATGAGAATGTGCTGTTCTCATGTTTCAGAAAAGTTATAGCATAACTAATGATAGTAAAATGCTCTAAGAGCCTTCTAATTGATATATTAGAAGTTCAAAGTGATGATCTTTTTCATATAATATGGATTTGAACTGTGTGAGTCTTTTGAATCAGTAGCTTTTAGTGAGGAATGTATTTCCCAGGGAAAAGGCGGGGGGGCAGCAAGAGTATTTGTTTTAATCATTCTGTCTGTATGTGTGTCTGTACGTGTGAGTGAACAAGAGATCAGCAGGGCAAAATGTACCATAAATGCTGTAAAGTCTCATACAATTGTGTCAAGCAGTAAACCCAAATGAACTTGCAAAGTCATGCACTAGTTCAATTTTGGAAAGGAAAACCTGGCTTTGAAGCCAACTAAATCAATCCCTAGTTCAAATTAAATTTGGAGTATCCTGTGAAGCTCCAATACACAACTCCAATAACAATCAGCACTTAAGATGCAGGCAAATAATGTTTCATTTAAAAGAAATTGAATGAGGATTACTGACAGAGAAAGTTTTTGATGCTGTTTTGTCATTAAAGTCAAATTATAGCATTATTGTCTTAATCCCATATGTCTCAATCATCTCTCACTCCTTCTGTCTCTCTAATGCACAAAAAGCCCTGTGCATGGTTGGTCTTGTGTCTTCATCTCATTAAAACCTTGCCATGCAAATGTATTGTAAGTGTTGCCTGAAGACTTCTGTCTCATGCAAAATTTAGTTTAAACTCTACTGGCATCAAATAATTTGTTATGCACAAACCTTCTGTTTGGTTTGCTGACATTCCTTCTTAGCTAGCTCTCATGGTGATTCATTATCTTGTGATATAGATTTCCAAGTATCATTTTTGTATTGATTTTTATATCTTTAATAACCACTCCACAGAAGATGGCTCCACTTGGTGTCATTGATCGCATCAAAAATTCAAGGCTTACAGAAATACTAGAGGGCTAATTGGTAGCAGAACATTTCAGACTTAATCTTAATGCAGTCTTAATCTTCTGCACTAACCTTACTTGAAGATTTCCTTATTGAGGCTAAAGGGAAACTAGTGAATAACTGGAAATTACCTGGTGAGAGCAGGTAAGACCACGAGGACTGTAAGTGTGGAAAATGGAGATAACAAAGATTAGATCTGAAAAACAATTTTCTTTTGTCTCTTCCCCTCCACCTAAGTATCCTCCTTAAAGAAAAGGCAGTACATAATTCTCCTATTACCTGTGTGGAAAAATGCATGTTCACTGCATCACATATTGTGCAGTGGGCCAAATGGGATTGAGTTTCTGACTTGATTTAAAGAAAACTATTAGGTCTGACAAGTTCAAAAATGTGTGCTGTAGGTCACTCTTTTCTAAAAGAAGTATCAAAGATAGGTCATTTTCATCTTTAATTTCTTATGTAAAAATTAAGGGCTCTATTTGTAAGCTTAAGGCCTCAGACAGTCAAGTCTTGGCTAGGTTTGAATTTAGAATATTTGAAAATGTGGGCCAGAACAGCAATCTGGGAGTCCTTCAGTCTGTTTAATTTGCTCTAATGTGTTGTTTAAAGCTTCTATCTCTTGTTAGGTTGTTCAGCAATGTGCTCTGTCAATGACAAGGAGGTGATACGTGTGTCCATATTTTTTCATGACTGCATTTGTGCCACTTTTTCACTAAGTTATTTTCCCAGATTTTGCACTGCTGAGTTATATTCTAAAACTTCAAAACAACCTAAAATAAACCACACCAAGATACAAGGGACATGTTTTTTTAGAAAATCCAGTGATAGACGAAGAACGTGTAGAGACAGAAACATGTTAAAACCAGGAAAGATAAATTCTCAAAAAAGATGCCCTTGTAAATTGTTAAAAAGCTGTGAAAAAAAGTGTCTCCCAACAGCCACATGGTCTGTGGATTAAACATAGCAAGGCAGATTGTCCAGCTAGTACTAAGAGTATCAATCAGGGCTACTCAATCAGTTCTTGCCAGTAAAAGGCATTGAGACAGCACCAAGTCTGCTAGTTCGTCAGGCACTGCATGCCATCTGTGCAATGCGAACTGCGTGGTATGCTTCCTAAGAGACTAGAAGAACAGTTAGAAACATGGGATATCCCACAGGCATGTGAGAGACATCATATGTCTAGGAACTTGGTGAGAATAAGAAGGAAATGTATCATAGAGTAGGTTAGAATAACCTTGGTCACTTTTTGACAAATTTCTGGGGACATCTCTGTCCATACAAAGCCTCTGTGGTAAGCAGACTTCTTTTTGCACTAGACTCTATCAAGTCTGTCAGCTTAGCACTAGTTTCTTTATGAACAACTTAAATTTGGAGCTGACTGTAAGAAACTCACATTACTCTCGCAAAGTCCAATCAAAAATACATTACACAGTTAATGCATCCATACACCCCTCATGCCTTTATTATGTTCCTGTTGTCACTCTCAGACTGATAGGAGATTGTCCACATCAACCAAGTCTTCTCAAACAGGAATCTAGCGGCTCTTTTCATTTCAGATTTTTACTGTGTTCATCACTATAACCTGACTGAGGAATGTATTCATGGAGTAAACCTAACAGTCAGGGAAATGCTGTCACCTTATTTCCAGGGAGAGGGCCAGAAAATACAAGGTCAGTCAATGCACTACTTATTCACAGTGGTGAACAGTGACTCCTAGAATTTTTGTCCAGCCCTGCAGAACAATTCCTATGAATAATTATATACGAATATATTCCTTAGCCATCAGCATGGCTGAGGGATTTATGGTTTGGCCCAGGGTCAACAGGTAGGCTATTTGATGAAGGACAGTGATACAGTTGGAATGTAGACCAAATATACTGATTTCCAGCCTTGTATTTTTCCTTTCTCATAGTTTAGAATCGGCTTCCATTTAAAAAAAAAAATATTGTGCGCATGACATTTATTATGGACAGGATATACAAGATGCACACACTATCTACCAATAAACAGAACTGCAAGATGCAACACATTGACAAAAATTAGATGGCTGAATACTTGTACCTGAATTCAAATATAAACACAGGGGAAACCTCTCCTCTTTGCCCCCTGCAGCAACATAATACAAAAGGCTCCTAAAAAAGTACCAGAGCAAACATGATTCAGATGTCTATTCAATCTCTGTCTTTCTGTCCTCTTAAGAATTTTTTCATCTTTTTTTTTTTCCTAGATATATTATTAAATTTTCAAGGACAGAGAGAAAGTGAGCAAAAAAGCTACCGGTGTTTCCAGCAAAGAGCAAACACTGAGCAGTAAAAGCTTAAGACATCACTTGTTTGCTTTCATTTCTACACAAAACGTTTTTATTCCATTCATTGTTTTGTTTTCAGAAGACTTCAGGTTTTGGAAGAAAAGACCCATGGTCTCATGCCTTAGTTACATGCTATGAGAAAAAGGAAGAATTTCAAAGTATAACTTACAGCTTTTAGTAAGCATCATTCTTCAAATATATCCCTCACTTTGTCCACCTGCCAGTGTTCATAGTTCATGACATGTAGCTGTGAGGCCTGGTTGTGCTGCAGGACATAAGAGTAATTCCCATTGATTTCAATGGGTATTACATGCATCCTGCAGCGGGAGAGTAGGGCCCTCAGGTTTCACTGAATAGCAAATAGTCATGTAAAATCCACAGGTCCTATTCTTTCACTGCAGGATATGTTGAAGTCAATGGGAGTTACTTGTTAGATGCTGTGATGGGAAAAACTTATCCTTATAAGATAAAGCTGTCCATTCATTGTTGCATTTTGATGAATTTTTTACAAAGATCCTAGTAATCTCTTTTTTTTCTATAGAAAACATATTAGCTTCTGACCTTCTTTATTCCACTTCATAATCAAAAATGAAGCTAACCCCTAAGAAAACACATACAAAGCAAAAGCGCATGGAAGAATTGGGAAAAACTGAATTTATGAAATCACCATGATTTTAGCATAGATGCTAAGCAACTCTTTGTTGAGAGACTGAAATGTGGTTATTCTCTAGAAACGCTCTCTGCTCACACCAGGTATCGCAACACAAATACTCAGTGTTGATGCTACTGATCTAAAGTGATCTAAAAAAGGAACTAGAAGATGGCAAATCGATACAAAATTTGGAATCTGTTTCTCAAACTTTTTCTTATGGCTTGGATTTTGAGGCTGAGTTCTCATCAAATTAAAGTTCGCACCGAAGCAGAATTCAAATATCTCCTTCATTAGTACGTTATAACATTAGCCGAAGGAAAGGGTTTCTTCCCCTCCCCCTGCCCTCTCCCACTCCTCCACCCCCAAGTGCTCTCCTTGGTAGTTTGAAAGCAGCAAAGAACTTAAGAAATCTGGGCAGTCTATCAGTTTGCTATGGTTCATTTTAGCTAATCCAGACATCCAGCACAGCAGGGGGAAAACTGCTGTATCTAGTGAAACAAGAGCATGAATAATTAAAACTCTGTTATTAATGAACTTCCAGTCGTTATGTAAATGAAACTGATTTCAAGTCTAATTTGTCAGCCTGAATTCTTTTTCTGTTCTCCTTTTGTCTAGGACAAGAACTCATCATAATGGACTTGATAATAAAACACTGGCAGACATGCTGTGTGCAGTGCCCATCTGAGTTAGGGCTTTTAGCATGGTTAATTGATACAGTTACTGCAGGATAAGTCTATAAGGCATTTTGTATGGCTTTACGTTTTACAAGCTTTCTTTTTTTTTCTTTTGACAGTGCTAGCTATTCTTTGCGCATTCCTCATTACCGTTTACCTTTACATGAGGGGTGGCTTGTAATTACTGGCTGGTAAATACTTTCCTTCACATTTTGTGTGCTGTTCAAAGACAGCAGAGTTCAGAAAGGTCTGTGGGAAGGGAAGTCTGTAGTTATCAAACAATGGCTAACAGTCACCAGGAGAAAAAGCCTGTCAAAGCACAAGGCTACCAGGCACTGGGTCCTTACCCCATTGTCTTGGATCAGGTGTCAGTCATCCTGCCCACTACATTTACTTTGATATGAAATAACCAGTATTGAAGTTATGTAGAAATGACAGGCACTCCGTGGGGAAGGGTGAGACTATATCCAAAGGAAACCCTGAATTTTAACTTTTTTACTTCCACCAAAAACAGTCAGGATCCTTTGAAATAGTCCATACCCTATATTGATCAAGCCAGTGGCAGACAGTGGAATTTGTTGTGAAGTTGATGGGGCTGAAAGGTTGCTTCCAAAATTTAATTTTCAAATAATGATTATTTTTTTTAAAAGTCCTTTTACAGTGTGTCCTTTAATTTTTACCAGTTAAATGTCTTTTTTTTATTTATTCTTGTCAATATATTCAGTGTATTTTGGCCTATTGTTCAGATTTATATTGTTGTCAGGATCAAGTGTTTAACAGGAAAAAGATGCCAGTGAAGGTTCAGGAAGTAAGGAAGGAGAGGAGTATGAGCATATATTTCCATAGGTACCTTGTGTTAAGAAAGGAAGAGGTTGACTAAAGAATCGTCAAAATAGGATATTAAGAGAATTAAAAAAAAAAAAAAAAAAACGCCATGGAAGAAACAGTGTCTGCAGTCCCCTGGCACCAGCCTAGGTCTAGTATCAAGGAGGGGACTGGAAACTGGCCATTTTACTCACAAGAAAACTGTGAATTAAGAACAGTTTATTTTATCCTGTGTCAGAAACAACCCATCACTTTGTCTTTTGCTCCTTGGGGCTTTTTTCTTTTTTTGGTATATTAAGCATGCTCTTTTTGTGCCAATTTTTTTTAATCAACTTGCTTTCTTTAAAAGGGACAAAAAGCAGGGAAGGATCACTGGTTCTACTCATAGGAAGTTGAATAAGGGTGAAAAAGTCTCTGTTTAGAAGTGGGAAAACTTATATCTTAAAGGTTTCTTTTCTGTTTTTTCTTTTTTCTTCCACCTTAGGCTTTCTCTCTGTGCCATCTTTGTGCAGAGGTCTAACTAAATGCATACAGGGTAACGTTTAGAATTACCTTCTCAGGCATTTATAAAGTAGACTGGCTTATTGTCCCTTCTTTAGCCTGGTGGGACAAGTCAGAGGTCTCAGCATTGTTGCGGGTGTGGGAGACCTGGGGCAAAATGTGGAGGCCTGGGAGCTGGAAAGAATTAAGGCAAGAGGAGGACAAGAAGTAGGTGGTGATATAGAGAGAGGCAGCATTTCCTTCAAATGGTAATGCTGGGACAACAGCAGTAGCAGAAACCTGGGAAATGATGAATCTATGGGTAAGGATAATAGGGAAGCAGAGCTGAGGCATATAGGAAACTGGCATTAAGCAGGGACAGAAGGCATGGGAAGCCGGTCAAGCAGAGAGCCTACAGCAGGAATTCTTTTTTTATTGGTTAGAGACTGATGGCAGATTTTACAGGAATGGGGACCTGAGTGATTTCCCTTATTCAGCTTCTTTAAAGATACTCTTGAAAGTGCAGATTCTTTGCAAATCACAGAAACACAGAATCGTATAGGTTGGAAAAGACCTTTAAGATCATCAAGTTCAACCATAAACCTAACACTGCCAAAAACCACCACTACACCATGTCTCTAAGCACCTCATCCAAACGTCCTTTAAATACCTCCAGGGATGGCGACTCAACCACTTCCCTGGGCAGCCTGTTCCAATGCTTGACAACCCTCTCGGTGAAGAAAAATTTCCTAATATCCAGTCTAAACCTCCCCTGGCACAACTTGAGGCCATTTCCTCTCGTCCTATCACTTGTTACTTGGGAGAAGAGACCGACCCCCACCTCTCTACAACCTCCTTTCAGGTAGTTGTAGAGAGCGATAAGGTCTCCCCTCAGCCTCCTTTTCTCCAGGCTAAACAGTCCCAGCTCCCTCAGCCGCTCCTCATCAGACTTGTGCTCCAGACCCTTCACCAGCTTCGTTGCCCTTCTCTGGACGCACTCCAGCACCTCAATGTCTCTCTTGTAGTGAGGGGCCCAAAGCTGAACACAGTATTCGAGGTGCAGCCTCACCAGTGCTGAGTACAGGGGGACGATCACTTCCCTAGTCCTGCTGGCCACGCTATTTCTGATACAAGCCAGGATGCCATTGGCCTTCTTGGCCGCCTGGGCACACTGCTGGCTCATATTCAGGCGGCTGTCAACAAACACCCCCAGGTCCTTCTCTGCCAGGCAGCTTTCCAGCCACTCTTCCCCAAGCCTGTAACGTTGCATGGGGTTGCTGTGGCCCAAATGTTACATGTTAGGTATTAACAGGATTCTAAAGAAACTGTTGTTAACTGGAATTATTTTTAAATAAAGCTTTTGGCCTGAAATCGTGTTTATACATCTTATCGATGCTAACATACAAAGAGGCTGGATGTAGACTGCTACATGAAGGGGACAGAAAGGTCTCCCCAGGCTTTTGGGGCCCCTCTCTCAGTTCTTGGGTCAACTTGCCTTGTTCAGCCTCCAAACACCATGGAGCTCACCTGGAGCCTGCAAAGTGGAATGCCCGTCTGCCAAACCCCTGTGTGGTTGGGAGGGCTTCCAAGTGTACCCTCGACCCACTGTGTCACACGCTAAGTTGTGATATGTAAGTTAATGTTCAACACAACTCTGTCCTGCCTGGAAGAGGTGCAAACATGCCAGGAAGGAAAAAGTCTGGTGCTTTCTGCTTCTCGCTGGATGGGGCAGACACCAACCTCAGGCTTTGCTTTGGATAGCTGTTGGGGACATTCCAATTCCCATATTTTCTTTTCTTTCCTTGGCAAATTGTAGAAGATAGTCAGGGAATACTGTGCAGTTTCTGTCAAAGGAGAAAGAAGTTTTAAAAGCAGCTCCTTCCTGTCACACCTTGAACTGGGAACTACACGGTGCTTTGAGCATTCTGTCAAAGAGGTTTGGTGTACTCAGGGTATGCGTTAAAATTGCTGTGGGAATATTACCGGTAGAGAATATCTATTAGATGTATTTTTGGAGGATGTCTTTTAATATCTGCTAGCCTGACTTTATTATTTTTACAACAATAAGACCTAAAATAAATTAGATACTTGCTGAAGCTTTAAAATGTTCTTGCAACATAAACATAATGTAAAATCTAATTTAGTTCTAAGGCTAGAGCTGAAAAGAAGGAAAAAGAGGAGAAGACAGGGAAAGAGGTTCCATGTTTCAGGGAAACAAGTTTTGTACAACAAAGCAGGCGTTTATAGAATGCTTCATTTTAATTCAGTGCAGCTAATATCCCAGTTTATGTTGTTTGGAGTAATAACAGTGTAACACAGAGCTGTAGCAAAGATTTGCAGGTTTCCTTTAGGTCAGTAACAGTTGTTATAAACACGTCAGGCTATTTTTTTATTATTATTCTACTCCATCTACATCCAGCAACTGGAGGGGAGGGGAAGGGGAGAGGGTTAACAGTTTTTACAGTTTAGAAGGCTTTTCTTTTTGTCACATTTAAACTAAATATACACAGGTGGCTAGGTGGCACTGTGGATTAATGTACTTCTGAATTAATGTGCCTAGAGTGGCTTGTATCACAGAGTGAGCATATCTGAAGTGCAAGCTTTCTTCCCTTCCTGATTCACCATGTGTGCAGTCATTTGAGTTGCATTATTATTTGTATTAAAATCAGAAATCCAAAAGAATGGGCACTGTAATCATGCAAGAAGTATATTGATGAACCTGTGTTTTGGAGCTATATACTGATTTGCAGTCACTGTGCTGAAGCTTGCTATTTATTTTAACTGTAAGAAAGAGAAAGTCAACTAAACTGCAAAAAATGTTTAAAAAGGAAAAAAAAAAAGCTTTTCAGGTGTTGGACATTGAGTAAAAAAATAAAGAAATAAAACAAGTACTTCTCCAGCACTACAGACACTGAGCGCGCTACGGGAGCACTCTAAGGCTGGGAGCTGTGAGTTCCTGTTCAAGCAAGAAGCGTTCAGAATCACAGGCTGTAACCCTACTGAAGTCCAACCATGCCAAGCAGGCAGACACACTCTGCACAAAGCCATATACAAATTATGTCTCTTTGCAAACAGTTTTTAATGTAAATATTATAGTTTTTTCAGGGGTGGTCCTTCCACTGCAATAATCAGTAAACACAGATTCAAGAGCAACTTTGGTTGAAGTTCCTGATTGCAGTAGTGTCTACCTAAAGCCAGATGAGCCTTACTTATCTAAGGAGAAGTTTCACCCATTTAAAATATTTTGCTTCTCTAAGACATAGGAAGTAGAATGCATATAACCAATAGAAATCAATTATTGCATATTCTTAGCCTCCTCTAGTCAACTCCAGAGGTAATAATCACTATAGGGATTTCTAAAAGGTAATTACTGTATATTGCTTAATTATAGTTTATTAAGATCAAACATACTTAAGTATTTAGTTGATGTAACAGGAAAACACAGTCTGTGTTTATAGTTTTAAATGCAAACAGTGCAATCTGCACTGAGGCTTAAAAAAAAGTGTTTTTTTGGATACAGCAGTTTAGATGTCAGGACTACTGAATTAGCCACCTTCGCCTTTGTAATATAAAATACAGTTGCTGTGACCTGAGGCAACAGTGCTTTATGATGCATGGTATGTACTCATTGTTACTACTTCTTTCTACTGAAGTTGAATGTTGTAACAGAGGGGAACTGGTCAGGTACTGAGTATTAACTGCAAGATATTCTTTCATGTGTATTATTAGTCAAAGATGTATACGATTAGTTAAAGAAACAACTTTGTAAAGAACTAAGTGCCTGTAAAAAGCAAACTGATTAAGAAAGAAGTACCTAACATCTGACTAGATCTACTTTCCTTAAATTGAAAATGAAAGCTGCCACTTCTACTAAAGGCCCTTGCAGCCAAGAGATTTCACAGCAGTTCAGTTAAAGCCTAGCTAATGAATATAAGTTACTTTGGTGGATTTTAGCTGACTTTGAAATTAAAGTCTGAAACTGTTGGATGCTGCTAGCAGAGCTAGACTATAGCAAAATGGACTTAATAAACTCCATTGTGCAGTTAGATCCCTAGTGAGATTTGCCTTCCATCCATGACCAATTGGTATTATTTTTTTGGTGAGTGGTACTTTTGTCTGTGAGACTGGGATTTCTGGGAGTGATTAGCACTTTTCAGCAGTGATTGACAGGTTGTAGCAGCAATGAGACAATAGGAGGAATCATTAGGAATTCAGATGCAGATTTTTGTTTGCATGCTTTAGGACTGATTTGAGTGGAAGTGAAATCTAGATATGAGGGCAGAAATCAGCTATTTTGTCCATTTTTATAAAATACAAAAGGAAAAAATGAAAATGTGCTGAAAGGAAAAAATGGAAAAGAGAAGAGGATAGACAATAAGATCACATTATTGTTGAACAGGATTCTTCTGCTACATCAGTTTTGGTGGGTTTTTTTCTTTTTTTTTCCTACCACATCAGTTTTGGCAGGGTTTTCTCTTTTTTTTTTTTCTTTCTAGGGAATCCTCTCTGAGTGTCTTGTACAGGAGTTTTGAATACATGTCAGAAGTAACAAAATGTTGCTTTAAAGCTTTTAGAGTTTGTAGTTGAAATATTTTTTCCTCATACTGAAGAAAAATCACATGTAAGACAGCAAAAAATAGTATCACTTTGCAGAGGAAATGCATATGTTGGTGCTGTGCTGATGCTTGATAAAACTGTCTCTGTTGCATCTAAACAAGAGGCCGTAGGGAAATAATTATAGTGTCTGATTCCAAGCATTGACCAGCAATTGATAATTGGCCATAAATAATTAGGAAATAATGGCATGTCAGTGGTGTAAATTATGTAAATGTAGTAGCTGTGTCCCTAGATACTGATTCGGAGTGCCTTATAAGTGATTTTTTTATTCAGATTATAAATTTAATATACTGTACATGACAATTTAATCTTGTTTGGCATCAAAGCTACCAAGATAATACAGAATTATACAAGCCTAATCAAAGAGGGAAAAATCATATGAACATCATTATTTTGGAGAGCTGGTTTAATGGGAGTTGACATTTTCAGAAGAGCATGGATTCTTTCTCTTTTTTTTTTTTGAGACAACAATTAATCTGAACTAGGTTTTTGAAGCAATAGGCTAACAGAACAAAACACTGACTGAAATTACAGATGTGAAAATGTACTTCATATCTTACAAGGTATTAAATATTTAAAGTATGATTTTGTATAGCCCATACTGTTTACATAAAATGATCATGGCTCTGGATTTTTATTCCTACATTGTGTGCTCTTCAGGGCAAGGGCTGTATTTTTTTATGTTGTGACTAACTTCGGAAGTTTTCATCATCTTTTCATTTCCTGTTGATATCAACAAAGGTCTGTAACTTTGATATTTTAGTTCTTAATACACTCAGATTATATTAAAAAATACATTATATTAGCTAGCATAAATTGCCCAAAAAAGTGTAACACCTCTCAAGAATAAAATCTAGAGCACAAAGAGAAGGGTTTTTCGGAATACTTCAGCTCTATGTAGTTTGTTTTTGCTGGATTTGTTAGTATATGGGCTGAAAGATGTTCCAGAATTACTCAGTTATGGATGAAATTTAGTCCTGGTGACATTTTATCCCACAAAATACATGACGGTCACAAGATGATCATTTTACTCCATAGAGTTTAATAAATGCCTGATATTAATAAGAAACAGGTATTTATCATAAAGTCAGTTAGTTCCTGGGTGTCAATGCAGTGTAATTTGAAAAAGCTTCTAAAAAGTGCCAGAAAAGAGATTCTGATGCCAAGCTGATGACCCAAATACATGTGGCTCTAGCATAGTGCACACACACACAGAGTAGTTGTTGCCGCAGTGTCGTGCATCTGCATTAGCATGGGAATGGTTTCAACTCTCCTCTCTACCTTCAAATTTTCATTCTTATTAATTGGATTTTGTCACCCAGAATAAACAGAACCTTTGAATTTGCTCTTAATATTCAGCACGTATTTGTCTCCCAGTGAAGCCGGTAATGCGTGTAAGGGCTTTGCTGATTCAGGACCTGCAGGGATGTAGTGACACTAACATTTGCTCAGTAAGGATAGCAATAGCTAGGATGAATAGATAAGGTGGAAGAAAGCAGGAAGGGTGGTGTGGAGGGAAGAGCAAGAGACACACATTTCTGAAAATGCTGTAGTTACCCTCCAGTGTCCTGCCAGCCCAGCTTGGAGCACCTGCTGTTGCTGTGTGAGCAGTAGCTCCTGCTGTTTCTAGAAGTGAAACCGCCCTGCCTGTACTTGCCTGTCAGCACTGCTAAACATTTCTGCTTTCGGTCCAATTAGAACAAGATACCAAAAAAAGCCAGCACTTCAACATTATTCAAAAAGAACAAAAAAGCACCAAACTTGCCTGCCAGCTAAAGCCTCCCCCCACCGCCTTCTTTTTTAGTGAAGAACAATTCTAAACTCAAACCTATTCTAAGCATGATCTTTTTTATTTTAGTGCATTTCCCCATTTTTCTTTCGTGTGGTCTTATTCATATCTCTCATTAAGAAAAAGCTATTTGCTTATTCTCACTTAGTATTGGAAGATTTTTTTTTCTTATGGGAATTAGTTATAAAAGGCATCTTTTTTTAAAAAAAAATCTGATTGCTCCTTCTGCAATAGAGTCTAGACATTCTAAGAGAACTAACTAGGGAAAAGATATATCTGCATTAAAAAAAATAAGGTAATTTTTAAATAACTCCAAGATAAAGTGGACATATGGTATGAGATAAAACATGTAACCTAACCATATAGATATTTGGATTCACACTGCCTTTTTCTGGCTCTGTCAGTGCTCTGTATGGGGAGATAAGGGCAGATTTATAAGGCTATGATTCAGTAGAGGCTATTTCGACAAGTTTCCACTCTGAGATTCTGTTCATCAACCTCTAATTAGCACTTCATCGCTTTCAGCTTTGTGTCACCCAGCTGGCTAGAGGAAGATGACACCTCCAACTTGAACTGGGCTTTTTTCCATTTTCTTGGAGCTCATCAAGACATGTGGTGCTTTCTTAGAGTGCAGCTGGTGCTGGCACTTTCATTGTAAATTTAAATCGCTGTGTTTGGAAAAAGGTGATAAGAACAGTTTGTTTCATGTCCCTGGTGTTTAGCCTGAGGCAATTCCCAGCAAATATATTCAAGGCTCCTTCTGGTTTGATCTGCTACACTTTTTTGTATTATTATTATTAATAACAATACTAGAAAATATGCACCTAAAAGAATACCCTGTGCAGTGTATAAATTTTTTCCCACAGTCACTAAAGTTTAAAGTTTAAAAGAAAACAAAAATGCTTTAAGCTTCAATTTAGATAAACAGCAAAATATGAACTTTGCCTGAGTATATGTTTGGAGAAGGAGGGGTCAGTTTTTTGCAAGGTTTTTTTTAATTCTTTTATTAACACATGTTTTGGAGAAAAAGACATTTCCTTTTTCTTGATTTTACAATCCACTCTATTGCTCATGCTATAGATAACGTATACCTGTAGTTTATTACACATTTTTTCTGCCTATCCAATTATTATATTACTTATGAAATAATGCTAATTAACAATGGTATGTATTTATATTTTGTATAAGAATCTCAAAGTACTTATGCTTATAGAAACATGTCTAGAAAGCCAGCTTCCAACATTTTTAGCTGTGTCCATTATAGTCTATTCTCATATGCTTATTTGTGTACATTCACACTATTAAGATCCGAAGGTATACTGCTTAATTGATACATTTTCTGCTTTTTAAAGTGTGCCAAAATCAGTACCGTGTTAAGAAAATGGATTAAGAATTTGCACATCAACTTTTCTATTTTCAAAATTCCCGCTTTACTATGTAAAGCTTTCTTCTTCTGAATATGTACCCCGTATTCACAACTTAGTTATGGAATCAACCAAATTAGAGAGAGTCCATCTCAAGAGAGCAGCTATTGTATATTTACTTAGGGAAACTTGGACACTTTTCAAACTCACAATTAAAAATAATGTTTCTTTTTGCTGTAGAGTAGGAAGCAAAAATCATGGTTGCTAGTCTTTTTTCCTTTCTTTCAATATTTTCACTAATCCTTATCAGACACCAACATAACCTTTAGAAATAAAACTCATGTTAACAAAATTTATATCAAATTTTTACTGAGCTTTCCTGATTTGCTGCTGTGCATTTCTGAGCTTTCCTGATTTGCTGCTGTGCATTTTAATGCTGTTTAAGACCTAGGTCACAAGTATTGCTGCACCACAATAAATGGCATTAAAACTCTAAGAACCTTCTATAATGACCTTATGGAATGAGCACAGAATTGTGCCTCTCTTCCTCCAGTGAGGCAGAAATGAAAGCATACATGAGAAAAATTTAGCTAGATTCAACTTTTAAAAACCGAGCCAACACATTGGCTTAGATCTAATTTTACATTCTGACTAATAGTTCTGGTGTAAATTGCCATATTTCCATTGCTATAGAAATTAAACTCTCTGATTTCTGTATGTGTGGAGAAATGCAACATATGTAGATAATGGCACAATCCTGTATTTATGATATTCAATTTTTCTATAAATATAGATGTTCAGTGATTATCAATAGAGCTGCTCATTAAAATTCAGACTTAGATACAAAATTATGCCATTTTGTCTTAATATTTGAAAACCTAAAAATATCTCTCTAGCTCTCTGAAAATCTGTATTTTAGGATTTACATTCAGCAGTTTATTGCAGTAGGAAATATTTCAAACAGAAGAAACAAATTGTCCCATCAAAGTACTCTAATGATTCAAAAGACCATTTTTTTTCCCAGCAAACCAAATATTAGGAATGAAGTTTAATCAAAGATCTAGTGCTGCCTTCCCACTGAAGGTGGGAAATAACTGATTATTTTGCTGAGTTTTTGAGAATCAGCCTTGTTAGGAATAAAATCAAGCTCAATTGCAGTCTTGCAAAATTGATGTCCCCTTTACTGCATCTCTTATACAAATGGTTTTACATTGTGAAAGGCTTCCTTTAATGATTGTTTGTTCCTTTGATAAACTAGCTAATTGTCCACTGCTCTATTCGTCTTAATTCAAACTCATTACCCTTCTTTCTTCCTCTCTACTCTTCAGCAGCTATTGCTATGGCCTCACACTGCTATCATATCCAGCAACGTAAAACCATTTTGCTGTAGTGCCACAGGGAGCTTCCTTGTGCTACCTGCCAGGTAGATATGAAGTAAGTGGGCTATCTCTATTCCACATAGTTAAAAGCTCTTTCTGGAGTTTTCGCTATTACCTTCCCACCCTAATACCCAAAAGCCCGCTTTGGCAATTTCCTCTGTCTTGTTACTGACTGCTCTGACTGCCCCCAACCTGAGCACTGAGCTACCCCCAGGGCTCTGAAATTAACCCTCCTCCTCCAGCATTTGAGAGGCTAGGTATGGGCCGAGGTATATCCTAGAGAGACACCTGTGACACAGGATGCAGGGTTTTTTGACTTTGAGCCCCTGGTTTCTGCCTTCTGCTGCATGACCCCACCAGCCAGACATAGCTGATTTGGTACATCCAGGCGCAGAGCACAGGGGGAGCCTCTGCACTGATTAGCAAATGCATTTGATGAAGGTCTACGTACAGGGAGTTTCAGGCCGTCAAGTGCATGAATCTCATGTTCAGTATGTGGGACTTGACAGATCTGCATCTCCTTGCCTCTGTATTGCCTTGATTTTCTGCCATTGGTAAAAAGCTGTAGATGTCAAGTCTCAGTTTCTGCCAAATTTCCAAACAGAAGATTAGTTTGATTCATATTGCTCCCTGAATTGGTGCTACTTTTACATGTCCCAGCAGCTGTCAGAACAAAGGTATTTTATAACCTTTCGCTGTATAAATAGTTATGTGAATAAGAGTTGCTCACAGTTTTCACATATTTTGACTCTCCCTATGTAGTGCACAGCAGTCTGCCTTTCTGAGAATGGCTAATACATAGGATTGGATGGAGAGATCTGCATGGATTGACAATTGGTGATAAATGAGGATCTTCTTATTAAGTGGGGATAAGAGATATTTCCTGGTGAGGGCCCAATTCTCCACATAAAGAAAGACAAGAAAGGAATGGTAGTGTGGACTACAGTTAGTTGCTAGGCACTTGATTCATCCTTAGACCTCAAGGACTCAGCATGGAGAACAACTGAGATAAATAATTTGTGTTGGCTGTGCCATCTCTTGCTTTTGCCAGAAAGTGTCAGTTTTTCTTTGCCTAGTAATAGCACTGATGGCAATTATTACATTCTAGTATAACTGGTACAGAATATCCATGTATCTGTGTATAAATGTATATTAAATCAACAGTAAAAATAAGGCTATGATCATGAAAATGTTTGTGTGAGCCATACCCTATCAGATAAACAGATATGGTTTTTTCAGTGTAATTCAGCACCACAATGATAACCCAACAATAAAACCAATATAAGTACAGATATAAAGGTATGAAACAACATATTGTCAGGAGCAATAAAAAAGATTTAGCAATGCGTAAACAGGATAGATCCGCAAGAGGCCAAGCATGGCAGTGGTTTATTATACACACCTACCTACTGAAAGCCATACTGAGCAGAATGTAAAAGAGAAAGAAGTGGTAAATTTGTGATGGCTGTTTTTATTATTCTGCTCTTTAAGAGGGATCTAATTTGGAATTTGCATTTCACGAGAGTTCTGAGGTTTTTGTGAGTCTGATTTTAAGAGCATTTAACATTTATGTAACTCTTAATTCATCAATGTGCAAACATGAACTCTAAACAGCTGCAGTAGTGGCTCAGATAAATACATGAAGGTATGCCGTTGTGCTCTAGGTTAGTACAGCACTAAACATGGAATGGGCATGGACATACGTCCCTTGTCCCCCTGTGCGAGAACCAGCTTTGGTATAGCTATGTGCAGCCACTGTTCACTGTTCTGTATTGGCAGCACAAACCTCCCTAAAGCCATCACAGAGATGTGGGACGACAGTAAGACAATTGCTGCTTTTGCTCTCTTCCGTGTAGTGAAGCTAGCTTAGTAGTTAAAAAAAAAGAAAATCACTGACTGCATGCTTTCCTGAAGCTCTTTCTCAGCGTGCATTTGCACAGAGCTCCAGGAAGCAATCTTACCAGTCCCAGCATTAGCAAATTAAGGTGGCACATTTATGCATTATGAGATTGGCTTAAAAAATCATGAAATTAAAGAACCAGAGGGGAAAAAAAAAAAGCTGTATTCCTTTTTTTATTATTATTTGCTTTCATTTTTATGAAGTTCTAGGATATACTAGGATCATATTTTTAAGCTTTTCCTGAGCTGATATTTTAAGAAACTGGGGCTCTGAAAAATAATCAGTATTGTGAAATCTCAATAAAACCATGAGTCGTCAATGCACACTGCAGCTGAGCTGGGCCAAATGCTCCTATGGCTTCTGGGCAGCGAAGGCTTCTAAACAGTCACTGCTATTCTGCCTCATCTAAGTGAGGCTGTGTATTTCTGAAACCTTTGGAGACCTCATAGAGAACCTGAAATTTACCAGTTGTGGTGGACAGAGTTATAAGAAACACACTGAAAGCATCCAATTGCCATTATTTTTCTCTTATAGCTTGCTGAGCATACACCCAGTAGTAAAGAATCTAAAGAAAACAGGTATAATTGAGCCACAGAATAATAATAATACAGCCCTAATTGTAAACTTTAATGCTTGAAGATTTTGAAAGAATTAAATTGAAAGCAAACACCTCTGACTTTTGGAGGTTCATAGTACTTAGGGTATACTTTATTTAAACCCACTGGACAATGTAATCTTGGTCCTGTTCAAATCAGGCATATGGATTTCTGTGGGACCAGGATTTAACCAGTAAGCCTTCCAACTAATTAAATTTTTAAAAAGTTTAGAACATGTTCTATCCTATTCTTCTGCTCGTGGATTATATTATGCTACTTTTACTGTGATCTGGGGTGCAGGAGAATTTATTTTCTGAGGAAGATGAGAAGTCGTTTGTGTTTTCTCTAATAATGCTTACTATCTTAGTACAAAGCGTGCTCTACTTAAACTTGATGGTCTGATATGTGTTTTATATGTATACGTCCTGCTGGGGAATTAGTTATGTATATACAGATGAGGATAACTCCTCTCTTTCCCTGCATTGTTTTGCTCTTAGTGAAGCTCAGCTTCTGCAAATAAAAAGTTATATATTGAGTATTTAGCCGTTACGCGCATTTACAGTCTGTGTATAAAGATAAGTATTCTTAATTCTGAACTCTTTCTGTTTCATAATGTGATTGCCTTACAAACCAGAAACAAGTAGTAATGGCTTAACTGTGCCAACAAAGCACTTCACATGGGGCACAGGTTTGGAAATGAACTTCAGCACAGACCTTGTAGACATCTGAACTCTATAAATCCACAGGTGTTTAAGTAGCCCTAAGGGCTAGGTCAGATAGCAGACTTGTTTCAGTATGACTTTACAAGGATTTAGTACTGTGTAAACAACACTTGCAAGGTTTTCTCTTTACTGCTGAGTAAAACCAGTAGCAGGAAGAACCACCTTTGATTTTTTTACCATAAAAGTTATAGTGTTCTTTTATTCCATAAACAGGGTTTGCTAGGATGTTTTTGAGCAAGACTACATACAAAATTAAACTTTCTTAGCATGCGTGTTCTGAGACAAAATTATATAAAGTGCACCATTCTTGAAAAGAAATTGCAGGCTGACTGGAGAGTTTGTTTTTTGCTTTCTTTTTGTTGCTTTTGTTTGTTGTTGATTTTGGTCTTTGTTTTGGGGGAAGCATTCAAGTCATTCTGGAGAGAGATAAATCAGACTGTAGTTTTATATGCTCATACAGTCTGCAGATCTTAGGTCTGTGCATTTCCACCTAAAGTAATGCTGTTGTTAAAATTCTGTAAGCAGATGGGCTTATTTGTCAGTAAAATAACCCCAAAGCATAAGCTAGCTTGCACAGAAATACTGCTGAATTGATGGGGGTGATGGGGGGTGGGGAGAGGAAAAAAAAAAAAGGACTGGCTAATGCAGAGTGCTGAGAACAGTGTGCTATTTTTACCCCAAAATCTGGTCTGCTAGTAACAGTGAAGGATTTCCATCAGTACCTAAAAAAAAAGAGATACTAAATGACTCCCCAGAATAACGTGGTAAAACAGCTTGAACGGGGAAACTAGATCCTAAGGAGGAGGAGTAAGGAGCTCAAAGGAGTAAAACAGCACTTAGAGAGGGAAAACAAGATAACCGGAACCTGAGTGGAGTACAGTAATTAGGAACTGGAGAAGGAAATTGAAATCTTGAGGGAATTCAGTATCTGAGAAAGGAACTGAGAGAAATCTATTGAGGTTTATGAGAGGACAATTACTCCAAAAGCTTAATTAACTCGCATACAAAGCTTGGTTGAGGCTCCTCCTCCTTTTGTTTTTACAGTAGTATATGACTTGAGAAAATACTAACCATTTCTGTAATAGTTAATGAAAGCTTATTGATCAGTGTATTAATCTATAGAAGTGATAGCTAATTATTAATTCAATCATGTTTTCCTGCAGCATTTTCGTTTCTGCTCCTTTGCCCCTCATTGTTTAGATTTAAAGGTATTTTAAGCATAGATAGTATGGCTGGGATTTAAAATGCATCAATTGCCTAGGTTGTTTAAATAAGTTTTGCTGTAGCTAACCACGGCATTTATGACGTGAGATTTTTTTGTATAGTCAGCATAGAGATTTGCAAGAATATATTGTAGAGATTGCTAGATGTTTGCTAAATTTTGATGGCAAAGAGGCACAGAGAGACAGTTTTCATTACCTTCACTCTGTCCTGGATTGTGCTTTCTTACAGAAGTCTAGTCAAGTTTGTACTATGTGGACTTTTTTTGCTGGACTGAAGTGTTTGCTACAAATGTACACATTGAATCTGCTGTTCTCTGTGTCTTCAAGCTGTCAGCTATCCTGACATCTGTCTACTACTCCCAAAGTCAGAGTTTCCTTTCTCAGTCAATGACTGCCCGTAACATACACAAAGATATAACTTCCATCGATTCAACTTAACTGAATTACTGAAACTGTTTCTTAGAATGTGATGAGGAGAAAATCTTTGCATTTAACTGCATATTACATAAATTAATTCTATGGAAACATCCCTACTGCCGCATAAACCAGAAAATCTCAGTGCTGAGTGATGTCAGGAATTTAAGAGGATAGTATGTATATCATGCAGAAATTTTGTCCTTTGTCAGAGAAATGATCAGACTGTGGGTCCTGCAGTTCCCAAAAATATCATCTGAGAAAATTTTCGTCTTCTCTGGAACTGGACCCAAATTATGAGACCATTCAAAAGGTTCTGAAATAAGTCTTATTTTTGTCACCGGTTCATCACTTTTTTTAACATGAAAAAATGTAGATGTTACATAGTCTGGGAAATATTTGTTTTGAAGCATTGTAAGCCAAGAATTTTATTCCTGTCTTTTCCCCCCCTCCTTCCATTCTTCAGGTTATTTAAAAAACCTACCTCTTTACAAATCACATTGGGTTTGTTGCATGCATTAAATGAAAGGCTTTCAACTTCCAGAGCAGGCTGTATGAACAATTGTCTTGTGTGTACATCAACTAGCATCCTACCTAAGTGCAATGAATTTGGTTTGTGTTAATTACAAGGTGCATTTGACTGTGTCTACATGATAGATTAACAGTTCCAAATAACACATGCAAATGAAAGGAAATCCTTTTTCCATTTTATAGTGCAGATGAGAAATACAGTGTATTCTGAAAGGAAATATAAATGCAGCTATGACAGTGGCTTGCTAGTCTGTATATATCCACTCTCACTGATATAAGAAAACGTACATGAAGCTGAATTATTACAATGTTTACGCATGGTGGTGTTATCTTTTTTGAACACTTTGAAGAATTGTTCTCAGTCTAAAATCTGAATGTTAAAGAATAAACAGGAAAACAAAAACTAGTGCATACCATTTTAAACTGGGCACAGGGACATTATTCTATATTATCCAAATATATTTATGGAGAGAGTCAAGGAGCAGGTATATCTAGATCTCATTTGGAGAGTCCAAGATAGTTTATCTGATTGTTTTCTGATGCTTCTTTTGGTGGTTTTTTTTTTTTACCTGTCATTTTGCATTCTTCATTAATGGTAAATCCTCTTCATGTATCTACCTCGAATTGAAAAGAGAAAAATTGTAGTAGAAAGAATTTGCTAGTACTTGTCTATTGCTTAAAAGAAATCCTTGGGTTCAGCAGGACTCACTAGCAGTTTAGGTCTACAGTCTCACTATTTTTCTCTCTCTTTTTTTTTTTTTTTTTTTTTTTTTGTTTAGGTAAATTATATCATAGATATGCAGCAAGATTGGATAAAAAAATTTAAGTTTCATCTTCATCACAGGCATTTCATATGCTTGAGTTAATAATTGTAAAGATCTTGATGCTCTCAAACATTAATGTAATTAGGACTATGTAAAGTGCCTACAACAAATGGTGTATTCATGAGTTGGGTATTTTAACAAGGGCCGAAAGTTTGCCGTACGCTGACTTTGTTGTAAGGCAGCCTATGGAGAGCTAACACAGGGGTATTTTGCATTTCCCTCCAGGTACCCCAAAGCTAAACTTTGTACAGTTGTCATTGCAGAAGTGGAGATGTATTTTTAACGGGGTTAAAAATACCAGACCTTCCTGGATTTTCTGGCTGTTAACATGGGAGCGGATTGGACCTATTAACTGGTGTTATTACTGTACCTTTCAGTTGGAGATATTCTGCAATTCTCTGTCAAGAATAAACATACTACCTCCCCTACTTTCCCCTCGGCTTTTCAAGAGGGTCTAGCATTTGGTGCTCTGTTTTTCAGAAACTTCTTGCTTGGATAGGTAATCAGGTTGTCAGGGTTTTTTAGGAGAAATAAAGAGCCTAAAAATGGTTAAGGCTACAGAGACACATTGAAGAGGAGATTAAAATATTCCTACTGCACTGTGAGGCTGTGTACTTAAAAAGCCTGAGCTTCATGTGGTAAGTGGCTTTAACCATGAAATAAGCAAGCTGTATTGCACAAAGTTTTAGCAATAAGGCATGGTTTCATTAGGAAGAAAGAGAAATACAAATGCAAGACAAGAGAAAATGTTTCTCAATTAAAAGGACTTAGTATTTCACTATATGTGTTTTATGTGTAATACACTTGACCAGCAAAATAGTGAGGTGTCTATGTCATTACGAAAAAGAGCACTGCTGTTTCTATGATTTCTTCTCCTCTGTATTTCATTGGCTACCTGCCTATCTTAAATTTGGTGTTAAGAATTTTGTCTTATGAATTATTAAGATAGAATTCTGCTTTTCTATTTTTATTCATGTTTCTCAGAATTGCTTGCTTTGTACAATACATCAAAGTAAAAATAAGGTTGAGACCAATCCTTGAAATTCATGGAACCACATTGACATTGATTATAAAAACCATCATAAAAATTAAATCTGGATTTCCAGTCTTCTAGTGAGATATGGAATAGGGAATTTCAAAGATTGATACATCTTTAAATCAAAAGAAACTGTAGTCGTCATTTCTAATCGCCAGGATAACCAAGTCACAAATGCAGTTAGCCCTGTAATTTATGGTTTAGTTTAGTTGCACCCTCTAATTAAAAGCAAACACAAAGTGTGTTTGTAAGTTCCCTTCGTTTGAATGAGAACAGGCAAACCCTTTCTCCAATAACTACTCTTTCTTCATACAAGTTGCAGCTCTCTTTCTGAGAGCTCTGAAAGGAGCTGAAGTTAGTTGATAGAAAGTGGCTCCCGATAACTAATTCTATCAGGGAGGTCACTGCCATTTCAATCTTTTGTATTGTCATTCTATTTTTAAAAAGACAAGAAGAAATCAGAACGCTAATCAACAGAGGCTGCCAAAAAAGACTATATAAAAAAAAATTTGTAGAATGGTAGGCAGAGGTTTTAACGTCAGTGGCCACACCAAAGCAACTGACAAACTGTTCCATTTTAATAATTTTGCATTAGTTTAAGTTTCTGGTTTCAAAAGTAACAAAATGGGTCATCTTGTGCTTTGAAGATCATTATATACTGCTTGCTAATCTAAAGATTGTCTCTACTTTTTTAGAAGGGTCTCTATTTCTATAGGCATTATGAACTAATTTACAGGGCCGATTATAGAGGCTCTATTTTTTTATTCATAACAGTATTTCTGAAATAAGTATAGTAAAGAAGTTTTGATTCCCAAACATTAATTTTTCTTAACATTTCAAAGGTTACTTGCTTGTAAAAAGACTACACTTAAGTATTCAATACAGTTCTCTGAACGCTGTCTCTGCATTTGTCTGTGCTTAGTTCTGTCTTGCTACGATGTCTTCTTGTTTATTTTCCGTTACTGTTGTACACAATCTTCTTTTGGCAATTAGCAGTGCTGTTTTAAACCTAGGATGTACATATAAAACAGCAGAAAACTGGCATCCTATAAAAAAAAATAAAGCATGCACATCATTATCACTGTGCATGAGAACTTGTTATATGAGGCCAGTATTTCATTTGAGAGAACAATTTAATTGAATTTTGATACAGCTAAATAGCACCTTTGTTAAAATCAAAATGACCTTGTGTAAATGTACTTCAGAAATTCACGCAGGTAAAAGAACAGGTACAAGAATTCAGTAGCTGCAGTGCATTTTACAAGGTTGTATTTTCATTAAATTGATCACAGTTTTGCCCTCTATTTTTTCCGTGTATGGGGGGGAGTAGATTAACAATTTCCATTTTTAAAACGTTCTTGCTTTATAAATTAGTTCCCTTTCTTTCAGCTTTTATAATCCACGCTCCAGATAATAAATGTGGTCACAAAAGACTTGTCTGAAATAATGAAGCTGTTAAAGAACATTGTAATTTTTTACTTTAATAAAATTAATCTGGCCCTGTAAACCATTGGAAGGCAAACTTCCTCTTAGAATGCATTGCAGTACCACGTTTGTGACACTGATAGATAACTATTAACTCCTTTTAAGCTTTAAAATGCTTCAGAATGCCAGAGTAAAGAATCTAAAACTGCAGATCTTATTCAAATGCATCAGGATAGAGCAGATGGTTGAAGAAGGCACACAAGCAAGAAGTAAATCTCCTGTTCTCCCTTTCTGATTGCTTTGCCCACAGAGGAATAACGATTCAAAGAAAATCAGTAATCATGGCGGATGTCATTAGCATATTCCCAATAAGGGAGCTTACATAAAAATTCCCAGAGAAAATGAATGGCTGCTAGTATAGATCAGCGTGCAAACAGTGCATTTCCAGCTGCCTCCCAAACCATAGATTTTCCAGGACTTTTAGAAATGAAGTTTGAAAAAGTGACTTAAAAGAATCGCACATTTGCTTAGAGAAGGGACGAATATTTTATTAACTAAATAATACAGCTATATTTAACACTCTTGTCAGTTGTAATGCTGAGCTGAATAGTCACAAAAAATTTCTGTGCTTAAATCAGCAAACCTTCAGTAAAATATAGGGAGAACCTTTTGCTACTTGGTTGTTTCTGTCTGGAGAGGAGTGTGCAAACTGCTGTAAATCCCTTCCCCAACATGTTTTCTGATTGCATTATTGTGAACGCATGTGGTAAATGTCTGCTTCCTTGTTGGTTCACAGAAGTTATTAAGTTGTTCACAAATCAGTGGCAAAGCAAAACATTTTCTCAAAGTGTTGCGGAAGGAGTACTAACCTAGACAAATGGCTGTTTTCTTGTCTGTCCCTAAGCAATGGGAAGCCCATTAGCCAGTGTAAATGAGCATAGCGCTATCTGAACAGTCAAGCTGCCGCCTTTCATTTGTACGGAATTAGGATTTGGCCTCTTACTTTCAGCTTTTTGCTTGGGAAATTTCAAAATTATTTTACCTTTTTTTTTCCAAGGAAAATGAGCAGAAATCCAAGAATTGAATGCAGGATTGTCACATTCTCCTACTTTTAATATAGCTCAGAAAGTAATGCAATGTTGTGTTGTTCCCATTTACTTTAATTCCATAGTATAGGCAAGGTCTGAGAGTAAATCATCACTGCTCTGGCCTCTGGATTAGGCAGTCAGCTGCCATTGTTGCAACTGGAAAATGCATGTCTAATTTCTTGTGTGCCAGGCTGAATGTTTATCTCCTATTGGTTCCCAATACAACAACAGACCAACAGTCACTAAAATAAGTACCATCACCTAGACGGTTGATAAATCTCCTTAGAAAAGCAGCCATGAGACATGGTATTGACAGGTTTTGTTGCTGAAATAAGAGAGAAACTAGGTAAGGGTGACCGTGTCCCTGCAGATGCCATCGTTGATTGTGCCAGCAGGAGGCAGATGGTTAAAGGATACAATAGGAACTGTCACAACAGTTTCAATTTTATTATTGAAACCCAAACTTTCAGTGGCATTGGACAGATTACCTTCATTTTTCATCCATGAAACATCTTCAACATTTCCTCAAAAAAAAAAAAAATCTTTTAAACTACCACTGCAACCAATAATGCCTTTTATGTATACTAAGATGGTAGAAACCATTAATAAAATGAATGTCAACAGCACATCTCCCTTTTCTCTTTAGCAAAAAGGGGAGAAATCATTAATTACAGTTTCTGTCACACACAAAAGACATGGTTTTTGTTCTGGTCTCTTAGCACTTTAACAGCATGAATTCACCTAGTGGCCACCTATTCTACAAAATTTGAAAAGGGATGTGTCCTTATCCATCTATGCAAAACCTTCTGAAGACATTGCATGTGTCTGCCTGGGCAACAAATGTGGTATTTTGGGTTGACACTGAAAAGGAGGATTATGAATATGGATAGGATGCAAATACTCCATCTATCTTAATCAGAATACAGGAATTCAAGCTGTTGTAGAAGGGGGGGGAAGGAAGGGGGAGAAAACCTTAGAAACTTAAGCTGTAGGGGCCTGATTCTGCTCTTACCGCTATCAGCTGGAGTTTTACCACTGAAGTTATTAAGGTCAGGATTGGGCAGTAAATTTACCGGATCTTTTGTAAGGTTAGTGTTTTACACACAGCTCTGCCAAACACATTGACTTTGACTGAGATTGCTCGCTCTACTGAACTTATATGTATTTTAAGTATTTGCTGGAAGGTAAACTTAAAAATCACTACTAATCATTCATTTATCACATCTGAAAAGTATATAATCATGCAGATTTTTATATATAAAAATTAAACCAAAATATTCTACATATAGCAAATTTGAAAAGAATGCACAGGGAGAAGTAAGTAATAACAGTTTGTTGGGGCAGACAGTTGTTATTATTTCAATTTATCTAACCAGGATAATGTCAACAAAAAGGTCTTAGTTTCTAGGTTTTCCCCAGATCACCATTTCCTATCAGTTTTAATGGATGCCTGTGGTGCCTGTAAAAGCAGAATACAAAAGAAATAGCTTTTTAAGAATTTTTTCAATGTAATTTATTTATTTCTGTAAACTGTGAGAATTGCATTTTTATAGTTCTCTGGTTTTGTTCTATGCTATCTAAATATTTTATGAGACCCATACAGAGGATTCCTCTCTCTTTTGAAAGAAGTCATCACTGAAATCTGGCAAATCATAAATCAAAATATGTTTTCACTGTGAGCATATGAGCCTTTTTTCAGCTTTCAGATCTAATGAAACAAAGCAAATACAATACTCTCATTCGCTCAGAAGGTAAACATATGTCTATTAGAGACTTCTGAAATGTGTCATTTATGTGTTTCGGTTTCAATATGTGCCTCATCAATTGTAAATGAAAGGCCCAAACTGTCTATTCGGGTCTTATTCTTTCACAAAAATATCAGTTTTAAAACAAAAGTCTTATTAGAATAGAAATTTAAGACCAAATCATCAGCTGATATAAAACCAGTGTAGATGAACAGGTTTCAGTATCTGTTTTGCATTATAAATGCAGAATATAATTCTAGAAATGGGGTGTTTAGTGTCTTATTGCCCCTATGTTTGGTGTCATCACTTACAGTTCCTTGGATAAGAAACATTAAATTTTACATGGCTTTTTTTCTGATATTGTGACTACAAGTAGACCAATATTTTTTATAGTCCAGTGTATGAATACAATACGTACTAGAACAAAATCCATGTTAGTATCTAGCACCTTTAATGCCAAAGTTAAATGGATTCCCAGTAAAAACCATAATGAGCAGTTTGGGCCTTCCATTTCTTGTATGCTTTTGTATGGAGAAAGACAGTCAAGACTTTTAATCACCCATAGGAATGTAAACAAGTAGTTTTAGCTCACATGTTTCACATTACCTGTTTGTATGATTATGTGCCAAAAGCTGTAGTAAGGACCCAGTCCTACACAGCTGAAGTCAGTATAAATCTTATCATGCATTTTAAAGTCATGGAAATCACAGCTTTATGTTTTTTAATAGTTGTCTGACTCTGAAATGTATGGAGTTAGTCTATTCAAAATTTGCCTGGGCTATAGTCCTCTTACATGGATGACTGAATTTGAAGTAGTTTAATACTTTTTTTCCTTGGTAACATAGAGTCAAATCTGTGATGTTCTTGCTCTGATGTCAATCAGAAAGTTTTGTTCAGAGGACTCATTCATTTGGGATTTGTCGTCTGAGTATGGATGAGCTATACTATAGGGTTTGATCCAGTAAAATACGTAATCCACATCACTGAGACATATAGTATGAATGCAGCTATTAATCTGTCGGTTCTGAAACATAACAACCGACCAATCTATGAGCTACATACACTATTTTTACCCCAAATGTTTTTAAACCTGTGGTGAGCAGAATATTTTAGTAGCATTGGTTAAAAATGTCATGTCTGAAAAATCTGGCAAGTATTCAGAGCCATTTAATCTTTCACCAAGATTTAATCAGAATAGTCTTATATCTCTTTTGTGCATTGTCAAATGCTCACCACAATTTGTCTCCCCCCATGGTGGACTGACAGATTGAGCAAATAAGCAAAGAGCCGGAACATTTGACTGTAATTGCGATGTCAGCACTGTTAAACTATATTTATGAGAAGAAAGTTAACACTGTGACATTAATAATTTCATCAGTTTTACATGTGTTTGCTTCATAAACAAGCAAGCTATTTTTTATAAATTGTCTGTGACCAATACTTTTTTCGTCTGGAAGAAGGCTACAAATTCCAGTTTTGAAAGAAAAGCTGTCACAAAAAATAGTTTTGGCCCATATTACTATGTTTTGGGAAGAAAAAAAATAAGATCTTTTAAATATCTGCTCTGAGCCAGACTCCAGAAATCATGGGTTTCCTGTCAATAAGCAAAAAAATAATGGCTAGAAACATACAATAAAATAGGCAGGGCTAGGAAGTGTAGTATTTGGTCTAGCTGTACTGTAGCTCTAAAATCGCCTTAGGCAGATACAGGAAGTCTTTTAGTTTTTCTTGACTTTTTAAACCACTAGATGCTCACCTGCACTTTCAGTGATTTATGGCATTATACCAAATGTACTGGCTAATAAAGACAGTTTGTTACTCTCTAATTTTGGAGGGACATAACACATGAAACTGTGCAGCAATCTCTTACCTACATATTTCACTCTATAAGGGGAAACAATAAGAGAGAATATGACACGTATTAGAGAAGTAAATTACAATGTTATACTCCCTGGTCCAATAAACCACTGTTGGCTGTCATACCTCTGACTACTGAGGTGTTGTTTTGCACTACAGCTTAATCAGCTGGGTCTAGGCTGCTCCTTCGTGTTCATGTGCCTTAGGCAGTATAAATGCTGTGATTCACATGCACGATCACATGAGCCTGTGCTGTGCATTTTATACAATGATGTCGAATAAAATTATTTGTTAGAATGATTGATCACATACTTCTTAGCTACTTAAATTATGAGAAGGTAGAGTTTAAAAATATATAAAGTGATTCACAAAATTTTGAAGCCACTTGCATGTGTATTTAAGCTCAGCTGCTTATGATTCTAGCACAATAGGCTTTCTGGGTATGCTGGAGAAAAATGCAGCTGTCCAAGCTATAGCATTTTTGAGGTGGTAGCAAACATGCTGCAAAAATGAAACAGTAAGTGATAATGTTAATTTAGTATTCTCACTGTCATTTTAACTTGTAAATAGATGTATATGTATACATACACACACAAAAAATCAGCCATTTACACCTACTGTGCTTCCATAAAGTTGCAAATGTTCTGGACTCCCTGGCAGGGAAAGAGACCAGTCTCACGTCTGTTCTTTCGTTGTGTTCTCCCCTAATCAGTTATCAAAAGTGATTAATAGAAAAGAAAGAGTGAAATCAGAAGAGGAATAATATTGGGCAATCACGTATTATTAGTATCTTCATTTCATTAAGATCTGGTAATTGCACCTCCCCATGAAGCTTCTTACCCATACCTCAGTCAGAGGAACAGGTAGATGACAGACAAAGACTACTAGGGCAGCGTGCAAGAGACCTGTTTCCATAGGATCCAGCATATTTCCTTTTGGCTTTAAATCTGCCCAGATGGTATGCAGCTCCTTTAAGAGACTCAGTAGTGCACTGTGATAAACTGAGCCATCTGGACCCAGCAACCTCCTGAGGTTCCTACAGTGACCAGAGCAGATAGTGTGGGCTTGCGTGATTGTTGGCAGATCACACGCATGGAGAAATTAAGATTTCTACTCTTCAATCACTATGAATCACTAAAAAAACAGGGATGACAATTTTAATGGGGCATCCAATAACAGTGGCAATAGGATCTTCCAACAAATAAGTTGTTCTCCCACATGAAGCCTGTCTCCCACAGCCTGACGACTGTGGGAGTCCTGAGATACCATCTCATGACAACACGGACCTCCTTGGCAGCTAACACATCCAGAGATCGCTTTGAATTTCTCCATGGCTCTTTCAAGCCCTGAGCTGCCACATGTTTCTTCCCCAAATGTAAGTCTCATGCATGTCCAGAGATGGGAGTCTGATTATAGAAAGGAATAGAAATAAAAAATAATGGAAATTTCTTTAGCAAACTTTTTCTAGTGAATTACCATTCTCTGTGTTTGTGGAAAGGCCAGGTACAGTATGCCTCCCTGATGCTGACAGGGTAAGAATAAGTAATATTATGCAGATGTGTATCTTTTACATCTACATGAAACCTGGAATAGAAATTTCAGCACTAGACAGACTGAAAAAAAACTCTCTATAAAGTGAGGAAAAAACCCTCACAAAACTGTCATGAAATAATATCCGGATCACCTTGCACAATTGACAAATTATAAAAACAGGCACAGAGGATGTAGCATAATTCATAGAATGGGCAAATCGTAATACACTTATTCCAAGGGCAGGATGTCTTGCTGGATAAAGCATCTGTCACTTGCCTTTCAGGTCTTTGGAACATCATCACCTCTTCTTTTAAATGAAGACAGTTGAGTTGTCTGAAATTTGACCACATCACAAAACTAGGAAAGCTTTGCAGTATTTGGTGCAATTGATGTGTTCAGGTGAGGTCAGAATTGAGTAAGCATGAAGAGTGAGTCATTTGTCACCGAGAAGAGGTTCCAGTGGGAAAGTAGAAATTTATTCAGTGGGACAGTAATGGGGAATTCACATTACAGCTGCCTGCTTTGTACCTGGCCTGTAAGCAATTTGAAAGCTGCTTTCTGTGTATAAGCTTCACAATCCTCAGGCTTACTCTATCTTTTCAAAGGAAGATGGGTTAGAGGCCAGTTGGTTGGAAGACTTGTTCAACTTTTACTTTTAGAGATGAGCATGTCTCCAGCCAAGCAGTGAGTTCACTGGTGGAGCAACACAGGGAAACTCTCACTGAGTCTTCATTTCACCTGGCATATACTAAACAGGGTTGCCTCATTTATTTCCTACTACTATGTCTGTTACTGACATAACCTTTAGAAGGTGAAATATTCATGTGAAATATAAAAACAAATTAGTTTGCAATTAGTTTCAGATCTTGATGTGAATAAATAGAGTATCTTGAATATACTAATATATAATGATTGAGCTCAGTGGAATTAACCTGGATTTGTTACGTATTCAATCCAGTTGGACCAGTATAGATGCACAGTGTGCTTATTGTATCTGTAGTGTGAAGTTCTTATCCATCTACAGTTTATGCAATAGTAATGGTAAAATGCCTCTCTTTCTCCTCTCTGCCTTAGTGGAATAATTATTACCCAAGCTATATTTTGGTTATGATACTTAGTAGACCAGTCCTGACATTTCCACATCTTAATCTTTCAAAACGATTAAACACATGAGAAGTAGATGACTGTACATGGATTCTCGAAACCAGGACTGGTGAACACACTGTACCGGATAATTTTAACACACAGCAGAATAGTACCCTTCCTTCTGCCTGGTGCCATTGCTTCATCCTCAAGCATCATGCAGCCTTTTGCTCTGCTCCTTGTATGTTGTCTCTGTTTCACGGAAAATCACTGAAATGAAAAATGCACGTGATTGGGGAGGGGGGGAGAAGAGTTCATAAGAGGAAGCAAGGATCCCCCCCAGTGTATTTCTTTCATTGTTCTATTGCCATCGTGCAATTACATTGACCTCCTGCCCCATTCAGATAACTGCTTTGTAACAGATACAGAATGAATAGCTTTTTGACAGACAGTTTTATATGAATTTACTGTAAATCTGTCTGCTTGCACTGTCGTAAAAGCCAGGTAGCCACCAGGACCTAAGCAGTGATGTTTGGTGCTGGTTTCCTTCCTTCCCTGCCTCCCTCCCCCAGCTGAGCCTATTTCCACATCCTATGGAGGACCATTCAAGCAAGAAAGCCCTTTTTAACCGTCATTCATGGAAAGAGTATTAGGCTGCATATAGTTGGGCTGGCACACTCTCTGGCTGAGCCCCACTGATCAGATGAATTGTTTGAGCCAGCTATTTCTTACATGCAAACAGGGAGAACTTGTTCAGACAGTACAGTCACCCTAGAATGGTATGCAGGGATTTAGCAAAGTGCATGCATAGGACGGCCTTTTTAATCCTTGTTAGGCTCTTTCTACAACAGAGCACATTCAGGAATGATGAGAAATGGTTCTCAGTCTTTCACAGCCTGAAGAAAGAAACAGAATTTTAGAGTTTGTTGGGGTTGCTGTAAGTGTGTTTATACTTTCTTTATGTTAATGCCCCTATTGAAATGAAAGGTTTCTTTTAACCTTTTCCTTAAGATGAACAACAATCCCATGTAATACACTCAGATTAATGATTCCTGCCTTTTTTAGACTGAGCACAAGGTAGTGACTAATGACCTAATAGTAACATTAATTTTATGTACTCTGGCAGTATTATCTTTGTTTGGGAAATTAATATTAATGTGAAGACAAAATAGACAGTGATAATTGTATTTAGGAGCACCTATCTGTCAGCTGAAAACAGAGGAAAGTATACTTCATACATACTCCAAGTAAGCAAAAAGGTGATTGGAAAACTTTCTGGAACCAAAGGGGCTAACTAATGTTAAAAACACGTTTGTTCACACTCTTCATGGCTGGGATTTCTCATTAATACATATAGTATTCATTTTCTCTTAAACGAGAACCACAAGAAGGGACAATATGATATTTCGAAGAATATAAATCTGAGGTGGACATGCATTTTTTATTTTATTGATTTAAAACAAAATACAATGACAGCAGAAAAACTTGCAGCTGAAATATCATGATTGCTTATGTGTTTTACTGACACTGAAAAGTGAGAATTACCAATAATCACAACAGCTTGGGATGGAGTTTTGTAGTTCAATTCTGTTATTGTCAAGGCGCAAAAAGAATGAAAAAATACTTTCATGTATTTCCTTTTTAGTACCTTAGAACACTTTAGCTTCACAATTGTTTGGTTGTCTTTGTTCATAGCTGGTGAGTTTATTCAGGACACTTTTAAAACAAATCATTGTGAGAATGAAACAATTTGTTTATTCTTTGCCAAAATAAAGCATGAAAATATAATATTTTCAAAATAAGTAATAGTAAAGTTTATTTTTAAAGATAATGTAAAAATATAGACTGGCAAACGTAACCAACTGCATTCAAGTACTTAGAACAAAAATGAGCCTTTTCCAGCAAACTGTATAGAGTTACATTTTGATCTTTGATCCAAACCCCATACCTTTTATGGGAAGTGAGGCTCTGAAAAATATTATTAATTAATATTATGTCCAACTCAAAGTTATGTTCAATATTTTATTTTACTGACAAACATTGTTGTTCCAATGTTTTGAACATTAAATCAATCCTTCAAACAAATTACAGTAGCCAATCTCAACAGTGCTGGTTCTGTGGGAATGTTAATCTTCTGTTGAGTAAAGGGAAATTTATTTATTTGGAGCCTGTGCGAAAGAAAAAAAAGTAGTTGGAGACTGAAAAGTGAGAGAAAGCAAGAGAAAGTGAAATACAAAGAATGGAGTGTCAGTTCATTTATTAAAATAATAAGCCAGCTTTGCTGCTTGTTTCTTCATTTTTATTGAAATTTTCAAAAAATATTCCTTATATCTGCCACAGTCTTACATATTAAGAAGTTCCTTGTGCAGCACTGCCAGAAATTAAGAAGAATCACAAGGATAATTTTTCTGTTCTTTAAAATTAAATTAATTTTTAATTTCATCATACTCTTCACATGCTGTTTTTGTCCTGTCACAGTACCTAAGAATGTCAAAATAAGTAACAAATAAAACCTGATTCATGTCACTGCTACCTGGAGTGCTGTTAAAGAACTATTTATCTGGGATTAATTTTTGCTATTAAATGTTTAGGATAAGGGCCATATCATCAATGACCATTAATTACCATAGATTTATCAAATGATAGTGGAGTTGATCCCAGTTCTCATAAAAGAGAACCTGAGTGGAAATGTCAGCCTCTGCTTGCATATCCTTTGGCTGAGGACGCCAGCTGTCTGTGCAGTGACTAGCACAATAGCACTCAGGTGTAGGCCTTGTTGACTGGCAATTTATTTTAAGAGTTGAATCACAAGGAAGATTATTTTAATTGACTCCAGTACAGAGTCAGCATTTATAGCTGTATGAAATTTCTTCTTTTATACTCCTTCTCTTTTGATTCTTGCCATTCCTTTAGATGTATCTGCTCATTCTAACACTTCTGGAAGGACCATGTCAACTCTACCAGTAATCTAATGGATCTTTGGACATTCACAGGAAGGATCATAGCATTAGGTCTGACCAGATGCCCGAAAATCCCAGACAGGTGGCCAGAGAACGTGCACAGATTGATTCTACACTGTGTGTACAACTGAGTCCAACAAGTCAGGCGAATGCTTACAGAGCTGCAAGATTCAATGGGGACACTTTGTAGTTCCTTGAGTTTTAGCAAGTAAGGTGAGCAGCAAATATTGTGTGTATACCTGGGAAAACTTCCAGTGTGTGTACTGCATCTCTTTCCATGCAGGAGGATTTGCCTCCCATATGCATTCTTTAAACGAAAGTGAATTGTCACCCGCCATGGTGTGCTACTTGTTTAGTTCTCTCTTATGGTTTGTAGTACAATGTTCTACATCAATTAAAAACAGATGAGACAACGGTTTAGCTGAAGAGTTTGTTTCCTTGTAATCAACTGCAAAAAAGACCAAGGTCATGTAACAGATTTCTTCTTCGCTCTCACTTAGCAAAGAAGGCTGTGTGAATGCAAATTGCTTTATTGGTGGAGGGAATTAAAATTATAAAAAGCTAGGCTTAAAGAAGTGCAAAATCAGGACTGTGTCGGAACAGGGACAATATAATTGTGGTATGGATTCCCATATGGGACTAAATTATCTAGATTTTAGTAATGTCAGCAGTTCTATGTGACTGCTGGAATGCAGCCAATGTGCCACATTTGCTTCATTTTTTAAGATGGTTCAGATTCTACACAACTTTAAATATGCAGAATGCTAAATTTGCTCTAGGTGTCATAGTGGCACTTCTGTGCTGCATAATTTTGCATGTTAATTTTATTTAATAGAAACATAAAAGTAGCCTAGAATGTATCCTAATCCAAAGTAAAGTTACTATGATTTTGATCCCACTTATGGTATCTTCAGAAAAAGACTGCTTAGTTCTATGGGCACATATCAAGGTTGTCTCCCTTTACAGTGCATTCCATTCAGTAATACTATTTTGTAGCAACTCAATAAAGCTGATAGTTTTTCTGGGTAATTACCCACAGCCCCCTGCAGGACAAATTAGCATTCATGACCTGAATAATGCTTACTAGAAAGAGTTCAATGGAATTTACTTAATCAGAATCATTGCTTTCTCGTGGCTACACTATTTTTAACCTAGTCCCTATTGTCTGCTAATAGCAAAAATCCTGTCAGTGCCAGGTCCAACTTGGCACTGGATGTATAAGGAGAGAAAGATTATCCTCCTCAAAGGTACACAGTGTATTTTTAAAGCTTATGGACTGTATTCTGCAGTCTTTACTCAGACCTTGCTTAGGTAGAAGTGTATTGAAGTCAGTAGGAGATTTGCCAGATGACAGAGTGTTGAATCAGACATTATGAAAAGGAGTGTATATATGTTTGCTACGCAGTCCATGATTTATAATTTCTGGTAACCATGAAAGGCTGCTAAAGAGGACTTTCAAAGGTGATTTTTCTTTGCTGGGCTTGTGAGAGAAGGAAACGTTCCTGCCTGTTTCAAGCCATTTTGTAGGGTTGTTTTTTTTTAATTACCTCTGATGTTTTCCAAATTATATAAAATAGAAATAGCTAATGCTTTGATGGTTTTGACAGTTCGTGTTTTGCCTTCCACTTCCTAAGACTGTGTAGCACGTCAAAGTTAGTACAAGACAGGTGAGCCCTACAATGGCTTAACCAGATGCTCACTAAAGCAGACCAGGAGGGTTGGAGAGAATTTCTGAAATATTACAGAGATTAGGTACGTGCATGCACGCACACACAACCACAGCCACCAACAAAACCAGAAAAATACACAGCAGGAAAGTTAAGTGAAGTTGAGCTACCGCTTCCCACGAAAGAATTCATGTTTTAGCTGTGTTTTCCTTGCACAAGGTTGCATCAATCACAGTAACAGGAAATCAGAGTTGGACCCAATTTGTACAGAACTCAAAGACTTTGCCAGTGTTGTCTGACCAGTGCTTCAAACTATGGCCAAATTACTTTCAATTCCTGGCCAAAGCTACAATGTTAAAGAAATCATGTGCAGAATTGTAGTCCTCTGATGTCCTGTGCCCTTTTAAGCAAAGGTCTTTTACTGTTCTCAGTGTGCATTTGCACAGTAAGATGCAGCTAAAAGCAAATTTTAATGACTGATTTAATGGCCCTGGAAATGGATGTTGACAGTAGGGATGCTGGAAATACAGGAAATCTTGGAGGATTCTTCAGGGCAATAGTCTTAGTGAAAGGGGGTATATGAATAAGTAGCAATATAGAACACACAAATAGCATTCAGTACACCAAAAAAACTAATTTTCACTTTGCAGGCTCTCTGCAGCTCAGTCTACAGGAGTCAGAATAATCCCAGGTGAGGTTAAGTAAGAAATGGGACAAACTGAATAAAAACAATGTCAACTGTTGACTAAAGAGAGACTCATCAAGGCCAAATTTATCCTCAGCTGTATGTTAGCACAATCCAGTTCAGGATGATCCTGACTTACTTGTTTTTGTAATTGTCAGGAGGTATTAAGTAGTGCTGCTCTGTGAGGAATGGAGTAATAGCATTGCAGCCAGCAGTACATTTTATTGTCCATAGGTGCAAAAAAAAGGGAGTTGTCCTTTAGGTTTGCATTTCTTTTACTTTAGCAGTACAGACTATGCCAGGATGTTGCAGGCAGAACATTTCCTCTCTACTGTCACTGAAGAAATACAGTCTGCTCAAGTAAAGTAACAACAATTGCTTCCTCAAGAAGAGTACTCCAGTTTCAAATGCATTAGATGAAATAACAGGTTAATTTATTTTAGATGAGCATCATATTGTTTATTTGAAGAGGAGATGTAATTACAATGGAAAACTTAACACTAGCAGAATTTACAAAGAAGTCTTAGTCACTAAGGTGGAGTTTGTGTAGTCTGTTTGGCTTTGGTTGGACTGACTCATTCCCAAACTAGACTGTGAAGCCTTCCTCTTGGATAATATCACCCTATCCCACACCCATCAATTATTTAAAACTTCTTTTCTGGATCTTCACATCCATGCTTGAATTAAAACCTTTCCAGAAGAAGGCTAAAATCAGATTCTAAAATTCTAAACTGTCAAGTTCAGTTTTTACTTTTAAAATTCCTTTAATAGATTCATTTAAATTTAAGACTAAATGTGGTATTCCTCAGCTTTATATCCATATGCAGAGAGGTTTTGAGAGACCATCACAACTGGAGAGAGAGTTTGGTTGTGAAAATACTCCTCAGGAAGTCTGAATTTTGCATTTCCTTAAAGTGATTTCTCTCATCGGGAAGCTGGCTAGGGCAAGTAGAGGAAAAAAATGGGTAAGACAGCTTCATAGGAATTCATTTTGTTGTTTCACAGCAGTATTTCCTAACTCTCTGCTTTCACTTCTGCTTTTCACAAAATGTTGCTAAATCAATCTTTCACATTCCACCATGATACTGACAAAAATTGTAAACGATAAGTATAATGCATTTGACATTCTTTTGATTTCTAGTGCATATTATTCTAGTTCACATGGTTAAGAGAAAACCTTAAACAATTTTAAAATAAATGTTAAAAAGGAAAACAGAGTCAGCAGATGGCCAGGCTCCCAGAACCTAATTTTTTCTTTAACGTTAATGTAAGAACAGGTCACGCATGCAAAATATCAAATTGAAGCTCAAATTCACTTACTAAAATAATGAACTTGATCAACCACTCCCATCAGGCTTATTTCCTGAAGACAGTACAACAGAATTCTAGACGTACTGGTGGAGGAACAAGTAATGAAATGTCAGTCTTTTCAAATACTGTTTATTGATAGTGTTTAATATAAAACAATTATCATTCTTCCATAGATACAGGTGTGCAATGCAGAATGCTTCAAGCAGTATTCAGCAATATCTGTCAGTATGGGATCACAGTTCTTTGCCCAAGAACTCTTTTTTCATTCTGATGCAACAGCAATTAGAAGTCACCCACATAGAAACTCTGAATGCCTTGACAATTAAACTTGCAGTAGCACTGATAACCAACAGTAACTGTGACTATTTCCTTGATGAGATTCCTAAGCCCATTTTGCCTGGATGCACTGACCTCTGGAATTAAATTCTGAGAGTCCCCTGCTACTTCCAGTCTGTGGATTATCAGACCACCTACCTTGGGCTTGAACTGAGGCAGCAGCACTCTTATCTAGTCAATGTAAGATCATAATTCTCAACTGTAGTCATGTACAAAGCACAGAATTAAAAAGAAACCTATTAACTACCTCAGAAAAGTTTACAATTCCAAGGAACAAGGAACAGGAAGGTATCAAAAATACGTCATTTAAACTGGTAAATTACTGCAGTAGTTTGCAAGCGCATAAGAATTAAAGCCCTTCACTCTGACATGTGCCGATCCTGGTTATATCCAGTGTCCTAGGTGGAGGTAAGGGACCGGTTTTGCTTTGCTCATGAAAGAACAGGAACAGTAGGAGCATTGTGCTGGCTTCTCAGGCAGCCATAGTCTGGGAACTGAGATACAGCTGCTTGATTAGAAGTGAATAACTGAGAGATTGACGTTACTGCAGTCTATCTTGCACCGTGAGGTGTTATGGCATCTGACAAGACTGAAGGAAAAAATTCCATTGGGAAAACACTGTGGTGTTTGCTGTGTATTTCAGTAGAAGACAAGTTGCCAATATCCTGCCATCCAAAATGGCGAAGAACAGAAATAGTCCAAAAGATGAGGTAATATAATACTTGATGGTGAGCAGAACTATTCATCACAAACTAGAGTTATGCTGTTCATTTTTTACTGTAAGTAAAGGGAGTGGGAATTTGTACAAAAGAGGTACCGAGGCAGAATCAGGCCCTGGAGGCTTAGGGATTTATATTGGCGAAAACAGCACTCTGGAAGTTGTTTAATTGGCTTTTCCTGTCCGTTAAATGTGTATGCTTTTTCAAGCGGGTACCAGCATCCATGCGTCTGACTTTTTTAGAAAAAATATGAACTATCATTACTGAAATTCTTAGTTTATCTTGAACAGTAAGCAAATATTCTGCTGTAATGTGAGAGAAACAGTTTAATATTTTACCTCCTAAATCAGTAGGAGACTTAAAAATACATATTCAGTACTCTCCAGTGAATTTGTTAAACACTTCTGCCAGCTAAAACCTCAGCTAAGTGATGTTCTGACCCTAATGTTCTTCATAAAATATTCCCTGAACCTTCAACAGTTCTATGCACCGCACAGTGGCAGGACATGGTCCTAATAGATTAAATGGTTTGATTTAGACATTTATTAGTGCTGTGTGGAGATACAGACTCCTGCCTCCAAGCAGTCATGATACCAGCTTCTTTATTTCCTAGTGGTTATTTCTGCAAATGGGAATGTTAATGCCCTTCACCATACTACTGCTCATGCTTCAGAAGACATCTGATTAACATCCACAAACGTATTTCACTAGCCTCCTTTTAACTCTCTTTTAACATCTTTTGCTATGATATTACAAAAATACATGACAATGGTGAGGTCACTGGGTCAGCCGCCTGAATATGAGCCAGCAATGTGCCCAGGCGGCCAAGAAAGCCAATGGCATCCTGGCCTGTATCAAAAATAGCGTGGCCAGCAGGACTAGGGAAGTGATTGTGCCCCTGTACTCGGCACTGGTGAGGCCGCACCTCGAATACTGTGTTCAGTTTTGGGCCCCCCACTACAAGAGGGATATTGAGGTACTGGAACGTGTACAGAGAAGGGCAACGAAGCTGGTGAAGGGTCTGGAGCACAAGTCTTATGAGGAGCGGCTGAGGGAGCTGGGACTGTTTAGCCTGGAGAAAAGGAGGCTGAGGGGAGACCTCATCGCTCTCTACAACTACCTGAAAGGAGGTTGCAGAGAGGTGGGGGTCGGTCTCTTCTCCCAGGTAACAAGTGATAGGACAAGAGGAAATGGCCTCAAGTTGCGCCAGGGGAGGTTTAGACTGGATATTAGGAAATTTTTCTTCACCGAGAGGGTTATCAAGCATTGGAACAGGCTGCCCAGGGAAGTGGTTGAGTCGCCATCCCTGGAGGTATTTAAAGGACGTTTGGATGAGGTACTTAGAGACATGGTATAGTGGTGGTTTTTGGCAGTGTTAGGTTTATGGTTGGACTCGATGATCTTAAAGGTCTTTTCCAACCTATATGATTCTGTGATTTTGTGATTCTGTGATTCTGTGATTTTCATGCCAATTGTGCTAACCAGTATGATTGCACGCATGCACTTTTTGTCTTTTGTCCAGAAGATCAGTTATGGGGAAGGATGGTCACAGTCTTGTCCAGGGCCGAAGGATATGACAGAGGGGATGATGGTGGGTGGAGCCCTACACAAAAAATCTTCTATTTGCAGTGGTGGGTGATTTATGTAACTCATCTTTTCCAAAGAGTGGATATACTTAGTGTTATATTTGAAAAGCTTGTTCTAGTCATTAATAAACTTTATCGGCGTGTGCACTGTTAAGATTTATATATATTTTGGTGAAGGTCTAAAGATATTTGAGTGGTTTTAACAGAAATGAATGCTTTAGATTTGCAGACAGACTGACACAACATTATCTTTGAGAAAAAAATTTACAAGTCAAGCAGTGTAGTATGTCTTCTATAATATTTGAGTGGGAGCTTTTTTATCAATAATGTAGCTTTGCCAAACACAGAAGTATGCTGGAGACCGTGACCTTTGGAAAATAATATTTAGTGACATTAATCTACATCTAATAGAGGGTTTTGTATCATCACTTTGGTTTATATCTGCATTATTGTAGCACATAGGCTGTCACCTGCATTTATATAACATGAGACTGATTATTCCTTATCATACACAAAATGCAGACCTCAGGGAAGAGTTCATTTTGGACCATTTCCAGGGGCATGTGTAACATGTTACAAGCAGAGTACTGCTTTTAAGGCTATCGAGTGCAATTTGCACTCTTTTTCTCTTCAGTATGTCTTACGTTTGACAAGATAATTGCCCCCCATAACACACACACATCCTAGAACACATTCATTACAAAGCCATTGTATTGACATATAGATACAGATATCGGTGAAGGAATGTAGCTGATATTCTTTATGCAGTATGATATATCTGGAATATATCTTCATAAGTAAAATTGAAGTTAGCGTTTGTAATAAACTGAAGATGAAGAAACAGAATGGAGAACCTTGCGTGTGTAAGTGTTGCACTTGTCAGAGAAAACAATGCTCTATTTCATATAAATAACTTTAAAGAGGTGGTGGTGATCAGAGTTTATTTTTTATTGTGAAGTTTCTTAGGAGTTTGTGAGTATTCTAGATTTCAGACTATTGTGTACCTGTATTACCTATGCATATATACATACATATATGTACTTTGATTGTGGACCTTTCTGGAACATAATATATGCATACTGGAATAGCTTATCTGAGTAGTTTATTGTTTATTATTATTACAATTCTATACATTAGATATATAGAGAATTTACAACAAAATACAAAAACTAATCTGTCTGAGTATTTGTAAGTTACAAATGATCTTAGCCTCATTACTGAGCCTGAGTTCAACACACTTTAGAAAATATGCAGAAATTAATTTCAAATTAATTTTGTTAATTTGTTTCACTTAAATTGGTAGGGAGACTAAATTTGCACTAGGATTATGGTATTACAAGATGCTATTTGTTATATTTACTCTTTTGCTTTTACAGTTACTTGATGACTTTTTTCTTTCTTTTTTTTGGCAGAGATTATAATCCATATCTTTATGACTCATTAGCAAAAAAAATGGGCTGGAGGTCTTATATTGGACTTTTCCACCCTTTATTCTGAAAATTCTATGCAGATCTTCATTTCCAAAGCACCTAACAGAGGTTGCTGGTCCTTTGATATGGTTGTACACAACTTAAACATTGTTAAAATGTAATAGAAGATCAGCTGGGTTGCGTTGTACTTCTCGTCTATTTCTTGAGCTATAGTTTTTATTGAGTGATATAATCAAAGAAGATCCTATTATAGCAGCATCTATATCTCGCATTCCAGTTTGGTGAGAGCAGTATATATGACAAATAACAGGGCAAAGCTGGTCATGCAGAAAGCAATCATTCCCTTTAACCTCTGTGATGAATCGTGTTAGGTAAGCTGCGACCTGCTCTTCCTTTGGAAAGCAGTTTGCTTATATCCATTCATGACAGTAACAGTATATCCTGTGGGAAACATTATTTTACATTATTTCCACAAAAGTATGTTCAAGTAATGTGAAATAAACATCTATCAAACAGAACACGACATGGTATTGTTCTACTGAAACACATATGTGCAATTCTGAGTGTGGATGGAAAGAAACTTTTCTTCAAAAAGGGCTGTATTTGCCTGTGAGATGCATAGTATTCCTCTGTTTGGCAGTTATAGGAATTATACCTTTGCTTGGCGGCCTTGATTTGTAGCTGCAGCTAAAAGCAGCTCTGTTCAGTGAGGGTCATTTTTGTTCTCTCCTAAACCTAATACAACATGTATGAAATCAGTGACCCAACATACTCAACAAAATTTGTTTTATAGTAAGGAGTTCCCAGCCAAGCAACCCTTATTCAGGCCTTGCATTTGCAACACCAGCTGTAACAACAATGAGCAAATGTGTTCAGACACCACTCTGCTTGCTTAGTGCTACTGAGTGACAAGACCATGGTGAACGATAGAGGGTTTCAAGGTTGCATTACATCAGCCCAGCCAAAAAAGTCTGGCTAAGCACAAAGTGAAAGTGAAAGATTGACGTTCTGGTGTAGTGACTCAGTGCTCTGTTCTGTTCATTTAAGTCCATATATAAAATACAGAGCAATGGAAACTTGGGGAGGGGGGAAATATGTTTCTTACGTTAATGAAAGAAGTTCATGTTTAAAGTGACAGCTTTACGAAGACAAAGAATATTTAAACATTTTTGTTTTCAACATTGGCACCTTTAAATAGCTGTTTCTTTTTACCAATACCCTAAAACTAGACCCTTTTTCTGACTGTTTGTGTTGCTGAAGTTACTGCTCTGCTTCCTACGTATGCAATTAGGGGAATTTTCCAACACACCCTCTTTGTGCTGGGCCTTCAGTTGAATTTCAGAGAGGCTGTGTTTTTTCTTCAAATTTGAAATTTACTCATTCTAGCCAGAAGTACTTTTCAGTCTATAACTAATGTTCCTTTCCTATCCAGGAAAGTAATTTTTGATGCATTAAAATGTGATTTAAATTATATTATTTACAGAAATGTGGATTTATGATAACTCCAGTGAAGTCGGGTTTGCATGAAATAACTGAGAGTTCACACACACAAATAAGTGACATGGAGTTTTACATCCGCAGACTATTGATGTATATTAACTGTCTGCTTATGAGAACTTAAATTGTTACATCCAAGTTAGCTTAGCCTGGGAAGGATAAGGTCCCAGAGCACTTAGTGAAATTTGGGGCATGTGAGGAACATTAACTAGGTTTTTATTTTGCCAGCTAGAGTATTTCTCAGTTATAATACAAAATGTGTTGTAGATCTATCCTGACAACAAAGATCAGGGAATATACAAATAGTTCAGTACTATGCATTTAATTTGCATGTTCAGTAGTTTTTCGTGGGACCAGTTAGATGTAAAACTGGACAGTAACATTGCAAAGGTAGCTGAATTGCATGTGCAAATTGCAGTAATTATACATGAAAATTAAGACTGCGCTACAAATTTCTTTTTGTACATGTAGATGCATGCATGAAGTTTAGAAAATCTGTCCAGAAAACGCAAAGCACAAATGAACCACATGGATCAGTAAGCAAACAGCCTGAAAATTCTGCTGTATATGATGTCATCCCTTTGCTGTAGGTCAGAAATAACTTCATGCTGTTAATTATAGGTATTTATCATAGTTCATATGATTTTGTGGGGCCTTGTCAGTGATCAAAGGTGGTTCTTTGGACGCCTGTCATCAAGTGAGTTAGTAATTGTAGAATAGCTTATTTACTGAATCTAATATGCTATTAAATAGACTTATTTTCCCCTTTTCGGCAGTTAATGTTGTTGATAAAAGGACAGTTCTGTTTTAGTAAAGTTTATTTGCTGCAGTCAGGTACAATAATTATGCACTCTTAGGTATACTACGTGTTTGTGCATTAACACATGAAAGTTATATTACAGCAACTTTAAAAGTCTATCTTACGCTAGTAATAGGCAGGGAGATATGAATTAAGGTGAAATGGCCTGTGAAAACTTAATTTTAAAATGAATAACAAATATAACAAAAAAAAAGACAGTGAAATCACTGTCATACATGTTTACTGTGTGCCCAAACTGATTCTTGAAATTATTGTAAAAACATTAGCTGGAAATTTAGACCTCAGACAAAAATGCTGCATTTGAGAGATGAGGACTGCTTTTATAAACCATAATGAACATATGGAATACAAAAATAGAGAATGTTTTGAACTGGAAGTGAAGTAGATAGTGCTACTATTAGCTTGTATTACAGGTGGGAACCTTTTTTCCCCTGCTCTGAGCCTGAAAGTACTTTGTTCTAACCTTGCACCTGGATTCAACCTACTTTCTTTGAATCCACTTGCATTCTGCCTGGGAAAACCATTTATGTAAAGAATGACCTCTCTCTGGGTTTTGCAGCTTGTTTGTGGTGTAGATGAGTGTGCCAGTTCAGAGCCCTCTGTTCAGTGTTGACTAAGACCTTGAAGAGTTCTTCAACCCCACTAGGCCACAGAAGAGCCTATTGAGACTGTCAGCCTTTTTTCCTGCCAGCTACTTTTTTTATTAGGCTGATAAACTCCTGAATTGTTGAAAAGCAGCTGCTCTGAGGAGGATTTAGCTAATTCTCAGGGCGCTTCTGGGTGTGTGGGAGATATATTTACGTCTGGACTATGAAGGTCCCTTGCATTGTTAGACCTAGGTGACCTCTTTCTAGATCAAAAAGAGGTTGCTGGAATGCAATTAAAATGCAGTGTTACTTCCATGTAAAGCCCCGGTAACCCAATCAACAGTTCTCTTTCTCCATCTTTTTGTCAGTTTCTCTGCACTTTCAGATTTTATTCCTATTTCAAGTTTTGTCTGTGCCATAATTTGGTTTTACCTTATCAGAAAATGCCTCAGATAGTATTATTAAAACTCTCCTTAAAAAAAAAAAGGAAAAAAAAAAGTGTCCTGTCTTTTAACAGGCAGTTCTGCAGAGGTTCAAGCTATTAATTTTCACATATTGCTCAAGTAAGCAGAACTATGTGCATTTGATTTTTTTCCCTAATAATCTCAGATGTAGTTTTGTTGTAATGTAGTACACAATTCGTATTGATTAACATGTCTGTAAGTGAGATATGCATTTTATAGACACATTCCAAAGTGAAGCATGGAATCGAACTGTAAGTAATTACATTTTTTAAAAGGGTGGGGTTTTTCAGTTCTGTGGCAAAATTTGTACTTACTGAAACAAAGGTTTGATTAAAACTAAAAACAAATTTACATTTGTAGGAGTTTCAGCACTGTTGTTTGCAATTTGTTATATGCCTTTACCTGGCATGCTATTTCACCCTTCATGACACATATCAATACCTTCTTTATGTCTGGCTATTACCACTCATTTAAAAATCTATTTTACATGATTCTTTCAGCCAAAAATGGACCATAATGACATAGAATAGAGCCTGTGCTTCATAAATTCTCCAGGAATCAATACTTTGGCTGGGAATTTGTCTGTCTCACAAAGCTATGCATCATTAAACTTTACTATTATTACAGTGGACTCCGCTTCAAAGTTCACTACCTAGCTGATATTGGATGAACCCATTTAAACGAAGGAAAAGATATGAGACACAAATGCTTCTGTACTGACATGTATTTATCCAGATAATGTTTAATTTATGAAATATAAGTAGCTCTTAAACTGCTTATTGGTTTATGGGCAAAGTTCAGCGATATCATCGTTAAAGATTATATGCTGATTACAAATTATTGGCAAATGATTTTAAACTGGATCCATTCAGATTATTTCAAATATGACTTATTCTGCCTATAGGATCTTATACATTAATCACACAACAATGAATTTGTGAGCACAAACATCCATTTGAATTCAGAACCCTTATCCAGCCAAACGACATTAGCAGGAGTTTTTATTGCTATTAGATATAAACAGTTTTTTGTCACTGTACCTATTTGTAATATGGGTTTTCTTAGTAAAAATATTTGTGCAAACAAAAGTATTTTTTACACACTATTGATCATGTAGTATGCCTCAGTATTCTGTGTGAAATATTTTAGCTCCCTTACCGAAGAGAGAGGATTTTTACATGGCTTCCAGACAGAATAATGAATAAACAGTGAAATTCAGGAATTTATGGATGACACACAGGAAGAGAACTGTTTATTTCTACTACTCAAGCTTAGTCTTGAATACTGAAAACATACCCACAAATCAGGATTAGCTTATAGAAGGGTTATAAACAGAATAAAAGCTGAATTCAAAAGAAGATTATTTGTATGCAATAAATGAAACAGGCTGTATATATTGTCTGCCTCACACGCTTGCTTAATTGACCAGTTCCTGGATTTGAGAGCTATCAGACCCCTTTGGGTAGCCTTCCTCTGCTCTTGCACAGTGCTCCTGACCGTGGACCAAATAACAGTCTGCTCAGCTGAGAGCACTCGTGCTGACACCCATGGACATCACACTGTACCCACCGTCTGTGAGTACTTGAGAAAGTACTTAGAATCAGGATTCACTAAGTATTTTCTCAAGTACAAGGATCAGAATTAACTGAATTGGTTCAAGGAGCTCTTGGTTCTTCCTGCCTCAAAGAAACATGGACACGTGCAACGCTCCAGTGAAATCACAAGCTTCTAAAAATGCAAGTAGTTTTGTTAGTCCCATGAGAAGTCACCTGCAAAAAGATAAAGGACAAAATCAATGGTTTGTTGGCAGGCACACACACAGGCACATGCCCTCTCTATCCTCTCCTTGGGGTTGCCACACCTGCCTGTCTGCTGTCTCAGCATCCTCTCTCACACTCAGGAGATCAAAAAAGGAGAAAACAAAAAGGGTCATTAGTTAAGAGGCGCAGGTGTGAAGAGACTTTCTAAACCATAGACTTTGTGCACCTGCTCCAGGGAGCATTGCTGGGAATTGGGACAGGTGTACAAATCTCCAAGCCTTGCCAGGCTTGCGGGGATCGCTGGCTATGGATACCGAATGTCACGTGTATGCAGGAGAAGACAGATAAGTGCTGGTCTCACTGCATCTTTATATTGTGATCCAGTGCATTCGCGATCCAGGGCAAATTATGGTACTGTGATCTCTTGCACTGCTGTAAATGAGCTGCAAAGTGAGCTCTTGTTTAAAGCTAGAACAAATTCTGCCTGTCTCAGATCAGCTATGAAGCTTGCATTTAAAAAAAAATGCGCTCCTGCTTTGATTACCTTGTCCATTTCTCTTCTTCTAGGTCCTAAATACTGAAAAGAACAAAAATAAATGAGTAGTCGGGAATATTGTGCACAAGTTTACCAGGCTTCCCTCAAACATGTTCATTTCAGTTGGTTTTTTACCAGGTATTAGGTTCCTTTTACATACCTTTTCCAGAGTAGTTTGGGTTACTGGATTGTTTGCTTGTGTTGTGATAGTATCTTAAAGGTATCCACAAGATCCGGTTTATCATTCTAGGCCCAAGTTTATATGAGGATTTAGTCAGGTGCCAAAGTAATTGTGCTGGAATCAATGTTCCAATAGCATAGTGCTAGAGATGCTGTTTGGAAATCGTTAATGCCCCACCAAAACCTACAGTGTTTACACTTCATTTGAAGTGTTCTCACAGCTGAAAACCAGACATATCTCTGATCTCTCATGCATGCACTCTCTTTATGTATATCTATATACACAAAATATCTCTTATATAGGTTTCTCATCACAGAGAAGAATACTTGAACTAAATGTAATTAATATGGTGGAAGTTGAAAGTAAAACAGAGTAGAGAATGATATAAAAAGACGGTGACTTACAAAACGGGTGCACGTGGCATGGCTGATAGAAGATCCCTAAGGTTTTAGAGAAACTATTCAGCTTTTCATTAGTATTGAGCACTTCCTCAGGGACACCAGCTATGTGGAACTGGAAAGATAAACTTACCCTTTCACATACAATCCCATTCAAAACCTTTCACAGCATTTACAAGTCAGAGGATATGACAAAGATACAACTGCTGTCTTCTTTATTGTCTTAGTATTATTTCATTTATAACACTTACTTACATCCCTGGCATTTCACAGATAAAAGGCAATCCAAGGCCTCTATCCTTGGCATCTTACAATCTAATCTAATCAGCACAAATCACATCTGAAGGAAAGCCACTATAAACATATGTATATCTCTGTGAAAAAAAAAAGTGTGGAAAAACAAAGAAAGGTTCTCTAGGAAATGTTTTTTGTTTGATTTTTGTTAGCCTAATTGCTTTAGTAATACTGGCCTGTTAAGGAGAAAAGAGTGGCAGTGGGCTGTTCTTAAGCAATGATAAGAGGTGGAAAGGGAGGATAAAGAAAACCGAAGGAAGAAAATGAGGAGTTGAAGGAGGGGGAATGAGGTCATTGGATGCACTAGGGAAATGTGGAAAGGGGTTGACTGCTTGAGGCGGAGGCAGCAGCCTGGAAGAGAGTATGAAGTCGCAAAGAGACAAAAGGAGCACAGCACAGGGCAGAGTCTGCAGAGTGAGCGTGGAGTGTCTGGGGAAGCAATAGGAAGCCAGAAAGGACATGGACATGGATTAGCGTCATTACAGGGATCCCTGAATGTGAAGAGCAAAAATCACTGGTTGTTTTACAGAAAGGTGTTTTGTAAGGTAAGTGCTGACGTTTTGAGCTGAGAGTGCAAGAAAAGGCTTTGTTAGCTTGAGATACGTGGAAGTTTGTGGGACAGATTCTTCCTCCAAAGCACCTGTATAAATGGTGCACAACTATTGCTACAGGCTTTAAGTTGAAACAGCAGACGTGTCTTTGCATCAGCCTCTGGACTCTGAGACGCTTTGTGACACATGCTGAATCTACATTGGGCCAAGCCAAAAGAAACATCCCTGCTGTCCCTCCCATAGCCTACTCACCCATTTGGTCCCTAGCTGCCTAAAAGGTGCAACCTTTCAAAGTTACTGTGAAGGCCATCTTTTTATGCATGAAGTACAATCCTGACCCATTTGAACATTAATAGTAAGGTTCCCATAGATGTGGTGAAACTAGAGTTTCATCTAGGCTGTCAGTGGCTACCAGCAATCCCAGGGTTTTAAAGTGTTCTTCTTTAATGCTACCACACAGGAGATGCTGATATACTTCTCACCGACTCCAGCATGTCTAGTTTTAGCATTCTGCATCTATTGAAGTAGGAGTCCTACCAATGTTGCTTTAGTCTTTCAAAGTTCAGAATTAGGAGTGATTTTTTAACTGTCTGCCTAACAGTCTGTTGTGTTGACATTTGAGGAACATCTAACGTATTTTGAGCAAATATATTCTTATGGGAAATTCCTGTTGGACTGCATGAAGAATAATTTTTGTATAGCATTTTCTCTATTAAATGCCCTACTGTGTTTTTAAACTTCCATATATTTGATATAACTCTAAATATTATTTTACAGGTTTGGGGAATAATTTCTTCTCAATTATATTTCTGTCCCTACAGCCTTGTTTTCTTCTGCAACATACTTGTCTTTTAGGATTTAAGCACCTGTTTTTATGATAAACCAAATTCTCTTTGCTTTTTATTTTGTGTTCAATGCACTGGTGAAACTTTTAGAGGGAGTTATAGATACTGCATTCTTTATGCAAACAGCTCAGAATTTATAAATCCTGTCTGAAGTGTCATTCAGTAAATAAGTAATTATTTTCTCTAAAATTTATTAAGAGTAAATGGTTAGTGGGAACAGTTCCTTCTCTAAATCCATAGTGCTTGAAGTCCTTTCTATGCTGCCTTTATCATCCTTGCAGAGTTCAACGATTACATATTTGACTTCAATTTACAAAAGCTTACCACTGGGGTAAAGGTAATATATTTGGTGTTTTGATATAATCTATTTCGTGAGCACTACTGTCAATATCTATAAACTTCTCTCAATACACCACACGAATGTTAACATTTTCCTTTTGACTATTATTACTTCTAAAGCAGCAAGGATGTTCAGGAGGAAAGAGGGAGAGGGATGTTTTGGATGATTTGCCAGTTACAACCCAGGGGACTACAGATGCGACTAGTCTTATTTTTATATTTATTGTAAAATTAAATGTTGACATAAGGTCTGAGGGATTTGCATGAATACAACAACGTCATTATTAAACAGCTGGGATCCTTGAATTTTTCAAAACTAATTCCAGGGGAAAAAAATGAAAGCAGAGCTCATGTGATGGAGTGTAATGAATAGTGCCTCTTGTTTTCTCAAGAAATTATTCTGCACTCTTGAAAAATTATCAGCAGTGGTAATTTCAGTGCTTCTTTCATTTAATACTTTTTGCATTATTCACATGAAGTCTATAAAGCCATGTAACGTGCACATTGATATCCTTTTTGCTAAACCAGGTGCCAATTTTATTGCAGAATATAAATGTGTGCTATATAGAGGCCCATTTTTCTCCTCAGACAATAATGAGATATGTTTGTGTTGTTTTAAATAGCGTTGGTTGTATTAAAACATCTGGTTACAGAGAAGGGTTGTGTTAAGCAAAGGGTTATGCCCGTCTCTCCTGGCATATTCAGGACACAAGGTCAAATTTTGCATTAAATGGGTGAATGAAGGGTGAGACGTCAAAGACAGGTGTCCCTGGCTGTGCTGTCAAATATTTAAAACCTAACATCTGCTGGCAAACTCCAGCCAAATCCAGTAATGGACCAGAGCTGTGTAGTTAGTGTATGTGTTAAGACCTTCCCCGCATAGCTGGTGTGTCTTTTATACATCAGCCCATAACCTTAACTGCCCTCCTCTGGTGGAACTGCTGGGCCTTGGAGAGCTGCAATGCAAAGAGCTTTTGCTGTCCATAAAGGTGGAGGTTCTCCCCAAAGGCCCAGCACTCTCACTGGTTTAAATAGGGCTGCATCAGCCGGCAGCTTTGTGGTCCATATACTCACCACAATAAGCAACTGTGCATGAGCAATCGCATATATGTTAAAAGCATGTACACTCATTGACTGAAATTCAGAAAGTCTAGTAAACATCCTGTCATCCAGACTGAAGATAATATATAATTATCCTTTCTATACTACTGCATGCCACTCAAACTGTGGTTGCATCAGTGTAGGTAGTTTCATTAACTCCTGAAAGAGTCCTGTTGAAGCCCTTCCCTTTTCATTAAGTGGGCCACTGAAGGGTCAGTATAAGTGAGAAGCCCAAGACAGGTGCTACTAATTGTGGAGTCAACTATTAGAAATAGAAACTCCTCTGTCCTTCCTGGAGCAGCGAGGCAGATTGATCTTCACAGCTGTTCCTGATGCCGTCAAACACTCTTACCACTAGCACACACCTTATTCAGAAAACGCTGCATACAGAATATGGATAATAAATGGTTCTGCTTGTCAGTAAGACATCCTTAGCTCACATTAGTAGCCCCATTTTCAAATTTCTGTAATGAAAGATTTGTCAAAGATTTGCAGACAAGTTTGCTTCAAGCCCTTTCTCAATTTTCAAACCTACATTTCTTCTCAGTTTACTAAAATGGCAAAGGATGCCAAATTGCTACTCAAAAATCCCGAAGGACTGACAAGAAGCAGTCTATTAATTTTTTTTCTGTCTGTCTGTTGTCAGTCTTTCTTTCAAGCATGGAGTTTCAGCGTTAACATTTGGAAAGCAAGGTCTCTTCATCACAGCTTGCTGGATTCCAGTGAAGACTTTGCGACTTGTCAGTAAAGCTTCCAAAGTGTTGGAGGCAAGAGAGCACAATGCATCAACATCTTTCCAAATTTCATTCACTCCCATCTTTACAGTTCTTAGCAAAATGGAAATTATATCCAAATTCTTGTCATATCCTTTTACACCTATTCGGTATGTCTTTTACTCCTGCTTATTCAGCCAAGGGAACAAAAGCTAATGCTGCTCACTCACCTCCTTGTTCCAGCTGTCCGAACTAAAGGCTGTACACTGAGCCAGGCTATTTACTCACATCCATTTCTTCTTTATGTGTAACTAGGTAGAAAGAAGGAAGGATAAGCCTGGCCTTTGTACCAGCACTCTTCTCCCTCCCTCAGATAGGCCCGGTTCTTCTATAGCTGATTAGGACAGCTAGCAAGCCAGATGAGGGGAAAAAAAATTACTTTCACAATTGCAAGAATGTAGCTCTTGTGGAGCAAAGGGAGGGAAAGTGAAGAATGACTCATTTCTTATCAATGGAAAAGTTTCATTGCTATGTCAATTCTAGAACTAGAAGAGACCACTGTAATATCCCATGTAACACAGACTATGGACTGTCCCTGAACTGATCCCTCCTTAACTGCAACAAATCTTTCAGAAACCTGTGATCTTTTATTTTTAAAATTCCAGTCTTGGAAAATACACTGCTATTACATGTTATGCCTTATTCATGACTACACTGAAAAGGGTCTAGGAGACACATTTATCCCCCTTAGTGCTACAGAGAGCCTTTAATAAAGCAAATGCTTTTCCTCCACTGAGCAGAAGGAAAAAAAGGAATGACTGGAAAAGGCCTTAGTGAATTGGGGCACAGTTCTAGGGAGGTCTCCAAGCTTCAGTAAGCAGAGCTGAGGAAAGCTGGGACAAGGTTGATCTAATGAGAGCATCATGACCCAATGAATCAATTGGTCGTTCCAGCTGTGCTTTGCCTCTGCAGCTTATTCGAACTGATTTGTTTGGCCAGTTCATTGGTACAACTGAGTGACTTTCAGAACCCATCCTTGTTGTTTAGACTCTCCACAATTTCTCCCTAATTATGCCATCTCTACAGTCATCTTTGTAGTTTTAGCCTCAGCACGACTGTGTTTATCCCCTTTCCTATTATGCAAAGTGGTTAGGCCCCTATTCATAGCAATTTGCATCACTGATTGTAAAACTGGAGGGTCTAAGTTAAAGACCAAGCTGTATTTCACTGGGGATGGTACTTAACAAGTCACAACATTTGAGTGCTGATAGTTGTCTGTTCAGCAAATCTTCTAGACAAGACACCCACAGTAGAAATGAACTTTCTTAATGGGAAAGAATTTTAGAACATTTCATCATAAACAACAGTTTGGTATGCCCTTGAGATATGCAGAAATAGCAAGTATATATAACACAGAAAGACCTTGCTGTGGGAATCCTTAAACTTAGGCTGAGCTAACCTGTGAGTTCAGATGTAGATGCCAATCATTTGAGCTAGCTGTGCAGTATAAACATCCTGGGAATTAAAGTACAAGTTCTAAGGCACATCCCAGTCTTTTTCTGCAGGCTTCAATTTCCACTGACTTCTAGTAAAACTGTAAGATTTTGTTACGGCCACATGCTTATTGAAAGCTAAACAAACTAATCTGTCTTATAAAAAAAAAAGTCAGACTGATGGCAACGTGTCATAAAAGACATGAAAGCAACTAAAATCTAAACTCAAGATGAAAATTAAAATTAATGTCATCATTGGCTCTTTGAACATCCTTGATGGAAAACTAAAGCAAAGAGATTTTTGAAGTTTGAGAGTCTAATCTTGCATTCTTCGGCGGGGGGGGAGTTTTGTACTAAGGCATCTTCTGGAAATTCACTGTGAGTCTTCTTACATAGTTTTGCAGGATTTGATACCTCAGGGCTAAATCACCACATCATACAATTCAGGAGTGTTTTAAAACCTTGTAAAGGGTTTCTGCACCTTGTTAAGGGCCACTTACACTATTTCTTACATGTGCATTAATGTGAACTGTGACTCTCCCCATGAAATTAATTTTACTTAGTGTATAAGAAGTAGAGAATATTGAAGCAGAAATAGTTTTTTGATTCTTAATAAGTACCAGTACAGTTCTAAAGATAATCGGATTATTCAAAATGTTAATTACTCTAATTTGCTTCAGCCTGGTAAGAACTAAAGTTAGGTATTGCTTCTCTCTCTTTCCCAGAAATGGCATCACTAAGTGTGTCTCTGAACTTCTAAACATAAATATTTTATTGTTAGGATTTGTAAAAGCGCTGCTTTTTACAAGGTAAATGGTGCCACTGAAAAGAGGATGTCTTGTCTGAGTTCACACAGAGTGAAGAAAAGGGAAGAGAAAGGAAGGTTAAATGATTGATTTTCAAATCCTCCTTCAGTGTCCAAAACTACCCAAGTCCAACTCACATTGACAGCCAGTGACATTATTTAAATTTTATTCAAAATGTTTAAACTAGGGTTTTTAAGGTAAACACCCAAACCCATGTTTAAATATCTGAAAAAAAAAAAAGTTATTTGATTGCCTAAGTACCGAAATTATTCAGTCTTCTTTAACTTAAAATCAGAACCATAAAAAGTAGTCTGGTTTTGTTTCAGTGCTAGGATGTGGACTACACTTAAATTTAGTCCTTGAATTTGGACTTGGCTCCTACAGCATACTCTTCTCTTATTGTCTGAGCTTCTTGCAGCTTCATAATATTAAAATATAAGGAGTTCATGCGATACTAAAAATTCCAGTTAGGCAAAATTTTTAAATTATCAGTTTTATTTGGTTTGATATGTCATTGTGTCTTTTGATTGTAGGAGGAGTTGGAGATCCGTACCTATCGCTCACTAAAAACATTTTTGTTCAAGCATGATCAGATGTTCCTGGAAGTGAGGAATTGTTTACATGCAAAAAAGACTGCCACATGAATTGTAGGAGGATGTTGCAGGTTACTAACATTCCTTCAGAAGCTTTTTTTTTTTTTTAATTGATTAACATGGAAATTAAAATCTTTTCTGTCTTCATCTGGCAGATATACATCTTTTTTCTCTCCCGCCTCCCCCATATGACTGAGGTGGGTTGTACCTCCATATCTGTGTCAATTACTGTAGGAGCACATGCTACACCAGCTGATGCAAATGAGAGAGGAGGCAGGAGGTCTAAGGAAGGAAAGTAATTTAAGCCTGTTTTACCTATGAAAGCTACGTTCGCAAATGTATTAGCAACGTAAACTTCTCCATATTTCACTCTTTACATACCTCAACATCGGTCATTTCACCTAAAAAAATCACTGCTAAAGGTGCAGAGTAATTAATTTTTGACCTTTCAGAAAACTGCAAATAATTCTAATTGTGTGATGGTTGTTTTTATGGTGGGAATACTTATTTCCTGAAGTTGGATTTTGATTGACAAACTCATTTCATGTTAAAATATCACATAGCCATCAGGTGGTTAAAAGCTTTCAGCTGTTTCTAGCCTTGCCTGGATTTGAACCAGTGACCTAAAGGCAAAAGGCTTTGTATCTCATTAGCAAAACCCTCAGCTATGCTGTGCACCCATTCAATTCAATTCAGTTCAATTTAAATGAAAAAATTTAGCTGTGATATGAAACATAAGAGAAGCATTTTACATTTAATTTTCTGCGTGTGTGGTTTTTTTAAACATTGGTAGATGGAGAGAGTTTCAAAAGGGAGATGATTTTAAAAAAATTAACATGTAGCCACTGCCATGACTGTTTAAACATCAGAAAACTCTAATCTAAGCAGTGTTATTTCCTGCTGTGACTAAAGAAAAAGCAGAAAAAAGCAGCTTTGCTTCTTTGCTGTTCTAACATATTTCTAATAATAAAGATCATTGTCTTTGAACTCTCCCAACCTTACTCTGCTCTCCTTTGCTAAAGCCATTAAAATGATTAGAACTTCAAGCAGGGTTACAGTGTTAAAATACTTGACTTTTCCCTTTCTCCAAACAGAACAGGCTGGTTTTAAACATGGCACACATCACAGTAATCCAGTCTAACTCTTCTATCAGTCTGGCTAAATTTCTTTAACAAATTTGCTCAAAACTGTGTTAAAAAACCATAAATCACTGGATTAAACTTGCAGAGAATGATGAAAGCTGAATTCATGTATATACATGTGGTGGTACAAATGGACTCTTATTATTTAACCTGAATGAAAGCAATAAATTTGAAACAGGTTTAACTGATGATATTGGTAATCCACAACAGATTTCATGAATGTTGTTGAATGAACATTGGTTTTGTTAAGTAATCTCTCAGATTAAAGAAGGGACAGATAACTCAAACAGTCTGTTGAGATTCATATTGTTTTCCTGTTTAAAGTTTGCTCTGAATGAAAACTATAGCGGTCATTGCATTTTTTAGTTATTAATAAATAGAATACTTGCTTTAAATACCTATTAAAAGTCTAGAAAGCCCATATTATTCCTCTCCAGAATAGAAATTCTCAGGAGCAGAGAACCTTTTCATTGAAGTTAGCTTAGCTCCATTTAAATGTGGAATTGAAATTCAGATTGGTAATTTTGGGGTCTTTACAGACTGTGTTAATTCCCCCCTTGGATTGTAGGAACATGATTCTCCTATAATTTATTCTGTCCTATAATTTAGGAAGCCCTTTCCTGGCAATTATGTGAAAGTGATATTTAGCTGCAGGGAACCTTTACAGCGATTTGAATTTTCTAGATAAGAAGGATTTGAGCATAAGCAATTGTGGGTGTGTGCTGACACAGGCATCATTACTACCTTTGTCTCCAGTTGATAATGATGGAACATGTAATACAAATATATGGCAACAATACACTAATCAAAAATATTTCACCAATGGGAAAAAATTATAGTGAAGAATGAATGATTATAGCAACAGATTACTTAGATAACCAAGCTGGGCTGAAACACTCAAACTGAAAACTTTGAAAAATAATGGTTAAGACTTGCCCCTGCTGAAATTGGTGAAAGAGAAAGAAGCAACTTTTGCAATGACTGCAGTAGAGCTAGGGGTCTTCTGAGTCTTCTACGTAGGTGTAATTTGAATGGGAGGAGAAGAGGTTTAGAATCAGCCTATGGAAGTTGATTTTGTTAAGGAGCTGTTTTGACATTCTTATCCTTCTTTGCCTTGTTTGGGTATTTTAATGAGATACACAATACCATGCTTCTGTTTTTATGTTTTAACCAACCCACTTGGCTCTTGCATCTAAAAAGATAGGTTGGTACGTAATCTGTGAAAAGAGCAAGGCAGACTGATTGCTAGTAAAGTGTACATGGATATGTACACATACTCATACACACTGCAGGGAAATCAGGAAAAGGAACTGCAAACATAGTTGATGCATTGGGCTTCTAATAAGTATTGCATCACATATTTTATGTATTACCTTAGAATAATGTTCTGTACAGAGTCATTCCTGTGCTTCTCATCGAATGCCATTGATGCGTATATTTAACACATTTGGTTATTTAGATGTATGCTTATTTGACAGTGAAAAAAAATCACTCAACTACATTTTTCTGCAACACCAATTCAGCAAGATACTTAATCGTCTGCTTAATTTAAAATATCCATGTTGTCTCATCTAGAACAATGAGAATCCTCACGTGGTTTAAGTTAGGCAGGTGCTTAAATATCTTCATGAGCTCAGTGATAACTATGTAACTATGGCACAATATTTCCAATGTCATAGACATTCCTTAAATTTTACTTGCCTGTCACTAGGAGTAAAATTTGCCCCATGCTGCTTTTTCTCCTGCTGTGTATGTTTTAATTCCTGAACCACACTCTCCACATTAAATATTTCTCTATGACAATTCCAGTAACATTTTCTAATCACAAAATAATATTTACCATCTTCCCCCATGTGGTTTTCAGAACAGAGGGAGCTGCTGCAGTTCTGTAGAGGTCGTGAACCTGCTTGATGAAGCACAGATGAATATAAAGTATTCTACTGAGCTTAACAGGCTTTATTAATGTGCAGATCCAATACACGTTTTTATTTAAATTCATCTAAAGGCTAAAGGACATATTTTTCAATTGTTATTTTGCATTTAGTTTTGTGAGATTAGTTTTGCATGTTTTTAAAAAAGAAGTGTGATTAGATATCTACAAATTACTTTCCATTAATTATAGTCACTGCACCTCATAGTGCTTTTGGACTTTTAAGGGAAGAATCAACTAGCAATTTAATTTGAAATAGATTTGCACAAAATTCTCTGCTTCTTGGCCCTAATCCGTACATTCAATCTCAGTTTTGACTAAGACCCAAACTTTACACTTCTTTTTCTTTGAAGGGTCAAAAATAATTATTTGAATATAATTTTTTCCCTTATTTTCTACTTCTCATCCTCTAATAGAGTTCCATCCATAAACAGGAATATTTCCCCCCCTTACCATCAGGGAAAACATTTTCAAAGGGTCTAAGTCAGTTCATCTGAGCCTTAGTCATTTTCATACTTGACGTGTGGCTAGTTTTTTAAAGGTACTTAAGTAACTAAAGATTTAGAGAAGTGATCGTTGAGATTTTTCATAAATATATGTTGATTTCAGTGAAAGACAAATGCCTTAATTCAAGTGGATAGCCCTGTAAATTCTTGTATTATATGTATCTTTAAGCACCTAAGCCTTTGGCACTGAAGTCTTTGGCACACATTTCCTTTGCAGTACAACTGCTGTGTGAGGTGTTATCATCTTCCACTGTTTCCCCACTGCTGGAGATTGCCGCTCCCACTGGAGAGCAGGCAGGTTGGGACACACACCCACGTCTCAGTCATGTCAGTAAGGAGTCTGAGGGCTTTCGTTTAAACTGCTGACCAAGGCACCTTTAATCTAAGCTCTGAGACTTTGCCTTTAAGCAGCTGAGAAGCACGTATGCATTCCATTCCCCGTACTCAGCAGAGGGGCAAAGCAGATAGTGGGAGAAGGTATCTGGCAATTTTCTGCAATTACATTTGCTGCAGCCTATTGGTAAATGCCCTTAGTCATCTGAATTCCCATTTTCAGAACTATCCTAGGCATTCCTAAGGGATTGGCTCTTCTTAATATATTTAGGTGCTGAAATTATAGCAGGTCATTGCCAAGGAGTGGCATGTTACAGATCATACTGGTAAAAACACAGCTGAATAGGCTTTAGCTGCCATTTCTCTCCTAGTGTTCAATCTTAGAAAGAAATGGAGCATTGCTTCCTGAAAAGTAGTAGTGAGATGCCCACTGAGCAACTTTGCAGATGCCAACCCTGCCATCTGGCACAGCCCCACACACTGCATGCCAGCAATATATCCCAGACACAAGCTAAAATGAATTGCATACAGCATTCCAGTGCTCCTTTTATTTATCAGTGGAGAAAAGATACGTGTGCCAATTAGGATTAAGCTGTTGTTTCTATAATATAAAGGAGCCAGCCAAAACAGCAGGACTTCTGCTCTATAACCAGATCCTTCTTCTGAAACTGAAGCTTCAGCTGCTCACCAGCTCCACCAGTCCATTCTTCTGATGCCCTGATAGGGGCAAACTGGCATTCATTTAGCTTGCTCCCATTGCCTTCTCATTTGTGCTGAACCTCTTGCTAATAAACATACTTAATTTCAGTATGTGAACGTTTCATTTTGGGGAAGGTTTAGCCGCTTACACTATAAGTCTGTATTTGTGAACTCTTGGCACTGACATCTGGGTACTTAGCTTATAGGACCAGATCTTCAATTGCAGAAGGAGCTGGCACAGCTTGGGGATTTTAAGTCATCTTTATACTTTTTGATCCTGAGGTATTCTAATTATGAAGCATGTCAGACCTGTTCTTAGGCTGCTCTGTGGCACCAAGGAGTCATTGCATCAGCCTGAAGACTGCATAGGTGCAAAGTCATCCTTCCCTCTAGCCGTGTCATCTTTGCTAGCTGTAAGGTTTCATAGGGAAGTAAAGGAGTTTTGTTGTCAAAGGTGGTTTTAGAAGAGCTTTGCATCAATGTAGAAAAAAACTCTTCCTTTATCATCAGAACATCCAGCATTCATAACAGATCTTTGTTATGCTGCTATATACACTTCAAGAAAGAAGTAGAAGGCAACTGCATCTTGTTGCATATAACTATTGCAAGCAAAACCAATTACAACAAGCTTGCCAATCTGATGAGGAAGGTTTTAAACTACGTGGGCTAGGATATGGAGAAACAACCTTGTAGTTAAGTGAGGGAACAGAGGTTGGGGTGGTTAGTATATAGGGCAGGTTGATAGGAGTAAGGGAACCACCAGAAAGGCTAAATCCCACCCTGAGGGCCAACCTCAAGTGCCTGTGCACAAATGCACACAGCCTGGGAAATAAACAGGAGGAGCTGGAGCTCCACACACGGTTGCAGAACATTATATCTTTGGGACAACTGATGCAGTGGAATAGCTTGTCGGACTGGAATGCAGCTAGGGTGGATGGTACAGGCTTTTTAGGAAAGGCAGGCATAGGAGAAGGCGGTGGGGGGAGTGTCATTTACATGAAGGAGCAGTTCAAATCACTCTTCTAGGAACTTTTCTAAAGAAGAGGTGGCAGGCTGGTCGAAGGAAGACTTTTTGGGGCAACTGGTAGGTGAGGTCCCATGGGAGCCAGCTCTGAAAGGCAAAGGAGCTCAGGAAAGCTGGCAGATCTCTAAGGACAGCCTCCTCAAAGCACAACAGCACTCATCCCAATACTCAGGAAAATGCTATCAGGAGAACATCTTAGTTAAACAAGGATGACCGAAACTCATGGCTGAACTCCAGTGCAAAAAGGACATCTACAGAAGGTGCACATATACAAAAGGAAGGAGAGGATACTAAGGAGGAACATAGAAGCCTTGCCTAGACAAGCAAGGAAGGTGTTAGGAAAACCAAACCTCAGCTAGAATTGAAAGTGGCAAGTGAAGCTTGAGTTGGACCTGGCAAGGGATATCAAAGTCAACAAGAAGAGCTTCTACAGCTGTATTACCAGTAAACAGTAAACAAGGATAACATGGACTTCCTGCTAAATGGGTGCTGCTAAATAGTAACTGCAGATGCAGGTAAGGCTGTAACTCATTGCCCCACTCTTCATTGACAAAGTCTCCCATGCCTCTTTCTAGACACACATGATTGAAAGAGGACAGAAACTACTAGCAGTGGGAGAGGATCAAGTCAGAGTTCTCTTGAGAAATCTTGACCCATACCAGTCCACAGGACCAGATGGGAGGCATCCAGAGGTGCTGAGAGAAATTGTTGATGAACTGGCCTCATTGTGGCCAGTGAACTGGCCTTTCTCCATCATCTTTGAGAGGTCATGGAGACCAAGGAAGGTCCCTGATGACTGGAGGGAGACAAAAGTCATAACCATCTTCAAGCATGTCAAGAAAGACAACCCAAAGAACTATAGGCTGGTCATCCTTACTTCAGTCCCTGGGAAAATAATTGAGTGATCCTGGAAGGAATGTTTGGGCACAGGAAGGAGAAGGTGGTGAGTTGGAATAACCAACAGGAATTTACAAAGGTAAATCATGCTTTACCAACGTGATTACCCTCTATGATGAAATGAGTAGATCTGTAGGTGGCAGGGGGCGTAGTGAGAGTCATCTACAATGATCTTAGCAAGGGTTTCAAAACAACTTCCCTTGTATCCAGGTTGGGACATCACAGTTAAATGAGTGAACTACTAGGGTGAAAAACTGGTTGGGTCATCCAGCTCGAAAGGTAATGGCCCATGGTTACTACTCTGTTTGGAAAGTGTAGTTCCTCTGTGATCTATACTGGCACTGTTTCATATCTTTACCGGTGACCTGGAGGAGGAGACAGTCATCAATTTTGCAGGCCTAAGAACCTGGAGAGACTAGGAACTGGGACAATGGGACCTTATTAATTTCAGCAAGAACAAATGTGAAGCCCTGAACCTGAGAAGAAATTATGCTCCTGCATCAGTATAGGCTGGAGACTACTCCACAGCAGCTCTGCTGGAAGGGACCTGGGGATTTTGTTGGACAATAAGCTACACCAGAGTCATCAGTGTGTCCTGGCAGTAATGAGGACTAACAGCATAAAGGTGTTGTATAACCAGGAGCATAGCCAGTAGATCAAGGGAAGTGATTATTCCCCTTTAATTAGCATTTGTTAGACCAGTTTTGGGCCCCCCAGTATGAGACAGACATAGAAAAACTGGATCAAATTCAGCAGAGGGCCTACAAGATGGTCAGAGGCTGGAGCACTTGGCCTGTGAGGATAGGCTGAGGGCCTGGGGCTTGCTCACCCTGGAGAAGGCGTGGCTCCAAGGGGACCTAACAGCAGCCCTCCAATATCTACAGTGAGGTTACGGAAAAGATGTAGCCAAGCTCTTTACAGAGATGTACAACAGGGTCATGAGAGTTAACAGTCATAAACTGGTATAGGGAAGGTTCTGACTACATGCAAGAATTTTTTTTTCTTATGCTATGAAAATAATTAGTTTTTGGAGCAGGTTGCCCAGAGAGGTTGTGGGATTCTCCAAGAGAAGAGATATTCAAGTCTAAATTCCTGCTTAAGGCTGAATTCTTAGTTGCTTGGTCTAAATTCAGTGTTGAGATAGCTTTAAGCAGTAATTTAAACTAAGTGACCTTGCCAGGTTCTTTCCAACCTGAATGTTTCTATGATTTTTGATTTTCAAAGGTTAGGCTTGCAAACTCTTATTAAGCAAACTGCTGATCCTTGCATGTTGTTGACCTGTAGGGTAGGTCACATCTACAAAACCTGCAGGATCTGTTCCACTTTGCCTAAGTGCAAATACATATATGAGAAAAGGGGTAAAGAGAAAAAAAATTCCAAGGGCAATAATTTGGTGGTGTTTCAGCCTACCTGCTTCCCTGTGCTTTATCATTCAGCCACCATATGATAACATTGTATTTCTTCACATCAAAGAAGAATTGATATATTTTGTTGACTTCTGAGGTGCTGAAGATTCTTGCAGTAGCTCAGGAAGGACAAGCTCTTTAGCACAAGTGGTTCTGTAATTGTGATGTGTTGGGAGAATTCAGTGTTAAATGATCCTCTGACTAACACTTGCTCATACATGCACTATGATAAGGGGTAGGATTCAAATTAGTACATTGCCCTGAAATATAAATTATGTAAGAGCAGAGGCTGGCTCAGGTGCCAGATGGGTCAGATAGATTACACTTGATTAGCCACCTGGGTCAGGTGTCCTGGTACAGATCCATTCTTAGCTGCAATCCATATGAGTAGAAGTTGAATTCACAGTGGAGTGGGGATCTTATGTTGCAGTGTCCTTGTCATTGTCAGTTAAATTCAGACCTGTAGCATTATATTATTGTGATTCATTGTATTTATGCTAGAAAACACAGGCAGGTGATTTAGCTTGCTGTTCGTGAAACTCAGCTGTTAGGAAAAACCCCAGCTGTGTGGCTTGGAGCAATGTGATGTTCAGTAGCCCTTTGGTACCCAGACCTTGAGACAACTGAGTTTAGGAGTAAAATGAGGGAGGGAAAAACACTGATGAAGTTGTTGCCTCATCCAAATTCCTGAATGAAATGGCCAGTTAGGAGCTGTCAGCTGCTTTGGGTTATCTGTGTTGCTCCTCTCTGCAATTTCAGCTATGTGAGCATAAATCCATAAAATGTCCAAATGCTACAGAAGCATTTTATGTCCCAGCAGCAGTTCCAGCTCCTGCTTTTCCACATCGTGGCTGAACTAGCTACTTCACAGGGTTGGTGCACACATGCAAGTATCCAAAGATTTGATTTTTAGGGGGAAATCCTGCCCTATCTTTGTATGTAGTAGAAGTAAAGCAGATTGTAGGGACAGCGCAAAGGGAAACCACTGTTCAAGAATCCAAATCCAGGTGGCTCTTCTCAAACCAATTTGGCACTTTGGAACAGCAGCAACTTTTATGCTTTGGCATTCCTTTTTTTTTGGACATGTGCATCTGTCATGCAAAAGAAGTTGCTGAGTTCTCAGGCTCATGAAGCTTTTAGAGATTTTGCCATCCATTAAATCTCTACATAATAAGCGAGATGTAAGTGCTAAGTTTGGATCCTGGTACCAAACATAACTGATAGTAGCCCTGCGGCTATCCACTGACATTAGCTAAATTTAAAACTTTCATTCATAAATACAGATTAAGAGAGCATACAGACCACTATAGCATAGCTACAGTCCCGGCACACAAATGAATGTGTGTGCACGCATGCGTACACAAAAGGTAACCTCTAACTCAGGGAAGTTTTATACTCAGAAGGATCTAAAGACTCACTGGCACAGTCCCTGTGATTGTAGAGCTGAGTATCTGCCATGGTGTTTTACCCAGCCACTCCAGGGGAATCTTAAATGCATGCGGAAAATGTCTGCCTGCACCTAGCATTCTGCCTGCATCCACTAAATGAAAAGGAGGATATTCAGTCTTAAAGAAAGCGTTTTTTATTTTTATAAAGAAATCAAAACCAGTTGCAATTAAATAGCAAACAAAGGAAGAACTGGAATCCATAAAACATCAGGGGCAATATTTAAAGCAACCAAACTAAAATCAATTCAGTATTTCTCTGCTGTATTTATATACAAGAGCACTTACTTTTAAAGTACCCTAACACTTAATTTTGCTTTCAGTTGTATTTTTTTATTTGGATTACATATGGTATTGTGATAGGATGTTTCAGAAAGCCATAAAGTGTTCTTGCCTGTAAAAGCAATGTCCTTTCTTGTTAATGCCAAGAATGCTTTTCCCAAAACGCTCGTTCCCTGCTCAAGACACTGTGGCTGCTAATGAGGAAAACACTGCAAGTACCTCATTCAAATGTTTTCTTTTGTTTATCTACAGGGAGTTTACTCTGTAATAGTGAAGAATCCCTGAGTATCAATGAGTCTGAAAGTACTCATATTCTGCCAAGAATAAAGTTGTAAAGCTTTGTGTGCCAACACTTTAAATTAATCTAAAATAATGCAAAGGGGACTTTGTCATCTTGGAAGGCTTTTTAAAGCCTCATCACTATTGTCTCAATTAATAAGAATATTCCATATCACTCACATGACTGCCTTCCTCTATTGCCAATTATAGTTTCGATGGATGATGACCCTCTGAGGACGTATGTCGGAACTGATAGAAAGGATGATATCGGCATGCGACAAAAGATACCTTCACACCAGTAGCTTTGCAGCACATTGCTAGTTTCCTAGGCAGCTCTGCTTACTCACAACCTTCTTTCCTAAGCATCACTTAGTGCCCAATGCTAATCAGTCCCTTTAGATGGCTTTTACGAAGTAGATAGCGCATTAATTCGGCATACAAATTGAGAGACTGTCTTTGATGGTGAAACAAGATTAAACTACCCATGCTCACATTTCAGTTTCATACATAAAACATAAATAATGCAGTAACCCTCCCCAGCATTACAGACAGCTTCACATTTTCTCTGTTGAATAGCGTTTAAAATCTACATCTATCACAAACTAAAGAAAAAAAAAAAAGAAAAAAAAGGCCATAAACAAAATATCATGCCTGCCAAAAGACTTTCTTTATGTTCCCATCCACAGGGCCCTTAGTCACAGTTCTGGCCCAGGATTTCCTCATGAGATGCTGTTTAAGAGCTTTTAAAAAAAACACAATGCCATTCCCATGATATATGCAGTTTTAAAATTTGTATTTCTGTATGGCCAAGGCTGCTGTGTTTTGTTATAAATATGTGAAATCAATAGATTGCTCAGGTCTCCATTTTTACAGGGGATACTGCATCATTAAGTACTGAAAGCATATAATGTAACTATTCAAACTGCTTAAAATATTTCGTAACCATAAATTATTATCCAAAAATATTTTTCGAGTAGATAAAAAGAGTTGTCAATTCTGCATAGTGAATGCCTCATAAGGGGCTCATTTATGGTTGAAAACTGAATAAAAGCAGTAAATTAAGAACAGACGTAACCATAGAGAAGCTGTAATCCACAGCAGATTTCCTTGGTGAATGAAGTATTGTTGTGTGGATTTATCCTCCTTGCTTGTACAGTTAACCAGTCACATCTGTGGCCAAAGTGCTGTCTGTGCACACAGACAAGTTGGGTTCAGTAACCCCGTGGAGGTAAGCACATGCTGGTTTACACTGTATTGATAAAGTGCAAAATAAACTTCACTGGCTGTTTCATTGGGGCATGCTATGCTGAAGGGCAGATGTAATATTGAAACTGAATTCCTGTGACTTGGAGACATAAAAATGCTAGGACATTTGAAGAACTGGAAGTAACAGCACGTTTCTCCTAGATTTTATATTAGTATTGCAGGCCTTGTTTTCTGGCAAGTTACAACAGACTGTGTCGCTGACTCACAGAATTAGTGTTTGTACTTCCTAAATACGATAATGAATGGGAGCTGCTTGAGCTATAGTGTTTGTGAAGGGAAAGCCACTTGTTATAAATATTCATTTGACAAAATGTAAATAGTTTTATAGGAGTGTAAACTGTTGCAAGTTATTTGATTCAGTACAGTTGTCTCTTCCGTATTGTTTGTCACAAATGCACATAATGAACCAGCCAGGATGACATGTAGACTTGACAGTGAATTAGTTTAGCCTTATTGCTGTTTGTTTAACTTTCTGATTACACACCAATCAGATAACTCATCTCCTTTGTCTTGAGAAAGCCACAGCAAGTTCTATATTTCTTACGTCTCTCCATTTCTTTGCTTGTTTCAGTGCTTCAGCATGTCATTGGACACTAATTTTGATTTTACATCAGGAGGTTGTATCTATTGCAAGATCACTAGCTTATTAACTCAGAACATTCAAAAAAAAAAGAAAGACCCTTGCGAATTTCTTTTCATTATTGAGGGCTTTTTTTAATTATAAGGCATGCTTCCCTGACAACAATAGAATTCATTTCAAATAAATAAGCTTCTTTCTAGCCGTGTCTGAAACAGAATTAAAAAAAATACAGTAAAGACACCAACAAATGTTGTTATTTAAAATCTGTCACATTGGTCATTTAGAACCCACTGTCTTCACAAAGATTTTATTTTCTTTATCTAAGTATAAAAACACATCAAGACTTATGTTTTCTCTTTAATTTACGTTGTAGAGAACATAGTAAATAATTATGATCATTTCAGCATCAAAAGTGGACTGTAGCACCTGTGTCTTACAGAAGACAACTACAAAGTTTTGTAGTCTTTATGGATTCAGCCTGTGTGTGAACTGAAACAACATATGTGTAAAATCAATCTCTTGCTAGTGTGAAGTATATGCTCATGTTAACGTGTGCATGCACACGCTTAACCTTTATTACTGCATACGTGTACGTAGACAGAGGCTTACTAAATTTCTTTTTATAATCAGGAAACATTAGCTGTCTTTAGAGGTTTGATCCTTAACTTGAACTGAGTGAAATAGAATTTGCAAACTCTTGTGTCCCTTTAAATTAATCACAGACTTTGAAGGTAGTATATATTATGTTTGATTTTGCTCCTAACATAATTTAAAGTTTAAAATCATCGTTGTCATTTTGTACTGAGCAAAGAGGTCACAACTCTATGCCAGCTACAATCGTCTATACAACAATAGCAAATTTGGCTCAGGGGCAGTTGTGCTGTTTGTTTCAGTGGTCAGGATCCTTTTATACCTATTGTTTTGGTCTAGAATGTGTTTTCTCAGAAAAAAAAAACCAAAACAAAACCAAAAACAAATCTGGTGCTTTAGAAGGTAAAGTGAATAAAGTATTTTGTCTCTAAGTTTTGTCCTGAAATCTTTTCTGGGAAGTTTACAATCTGGAGAACTTAACTAGATTGCTATTTTAAGGCCTGTTCCAAAGACTTCAGTGAGCTTCCATCCCCTTAGAGACTGCTGGGAAAAGAAAAGATTATGTGTTTTAAACAATAAATTTTTTTTATGTTTAATGAAATTTATCTAAAAACCTTATTATGAAAAATTTAAAGCAGCAAACTTATTCAGTGCTTTGAAAGATAATTTTCTGAAATGGTTGCAGATTCATTTAGAGCTATCAAATGTAGAGGGATTTGGAATTTGTTTGGGTTTATTTTTTCATTTAGTAAGATTTCTTTCCAAAGAGGTCAGCAGGACTTTTCTGAAGGGATTTAATTAAAGTTAGCAAGTAATTTTGTGTTCTGCAGCATGTTACATATTGTGAAAAGGTTATGGATTCACCCAATGCAGCGCATCAACAGTGTAAAGGTGATAGGTGAAATTCTTTTTGTTGCAAGTGCTGAGATATAATCATTTAAAAGGTCACTTGTGCTCAAGAAGAGCATTTATTTAAGAAGTAACTTGTTTTGGGATATGCTGCGTTTTTAAAGGTTAAAATAGTGTATTGCTGACCAACGTGATCAGTGAGAAGTAATTTTTTTGTTTCTTTTAAAAAATTTCTGCATGTTACTTCACTATTTAGACTATTTATTCACATTCTGTGCAACACATCATCAATTTGAAAGCTCAAAATACTAAGATTTTCCACAGAATTACTAAAACCTGATACATAGAAGCTTTGAGACCTAGAATTAGTTTGTTTATATTATTATGTATGTTGCTATGGTAGTAAAGCTTTAACAATTCTAAGTGTAAAAATACAGGAGACAACATTTATCACAGTGCAAAGTGTGTTACTTTGTGTATAAACAGTTGTTCTGATAGCAAATGCCAATCATCCACAGTGAAGGGGGAAAGATTGATTTTTTCTTTTTATAAAGTGATTTGGGAGTGAAATAGATTATGTAGGTATGATAGCTAGACAAAAGTGAATTATATTTTAAATGATAACGTGAAAGACCATAAAATCAGAGAGAATTTTTAGGGAGCTGAAAAAGAAGATTTTGTTTAAAACAATTATTTAATTCTTACTACATTTATGCAAAGGACTTAATATGCAATGAAAATTATGTTGTGTGTTTAGAGGAGTTTTTCCCTTTTCTCTAGAAACATTTCAAATTGGCATTAAATTTCTTTATGTCACAGTGTTCTTTCCACTTACATTGTTCGATAATCCGTAGACATCAAGGAGGAAAGGGATCTTTTGTAACCACTCTTTGCTGAATAAGATGTTACGGTCACTCTTTTCCTTGATCTTAAAGATTGCCAGTACAGAGCAGCATTTTGTTCATAATTTGTTTAAAATGCTCTTGTTGAGCCGTTTATCCTGTAGAAATTATACTAGCCATGAAAACAAAACTATTTTAATGAAATGGTATTGATCACTTATATCCACTGAACGTTGTACATTCCAGAGTAAATTATGTGAGCAGGAAAAAGGAAAAAAAAAAGAAGTGTACATAAGGAATTAACAGTTAAAAATGAATGACTTACATTTGTTTCAGGATAATTTTTACTCAAATAAAGTCATCCTCCTTAATTTGCCTTGCTTTCCATTTGAAAGAGCGCAAAATCTATTTCCTGGGCAATTTTGCACAGCACAGATATTAATACTTTGGGGTTTAATTGTATCCTGTGTTTAAATACACTGTGGGTGAAACCCTAGACCTCTGCTTAATTGCTGTGAGAAAATAGCCTGATTTCTCTGAGATTAGGCACACGCTTATGTATACTTTGACCCAAGAGTGCCTCCTTCAGAATTAATCTTCTAAGGTAGTGGGATTTGCTTTTGTACGTGCAGTAGACCCATTCATGACAAACGGTGCCTAATAAACCAACTTCACCCTCCAGACCTCTCTTTTGCTGTCAGAGTTTTTCTTCAACTATTCATTTCACACATCCCTTGTCCAGTTGCTTATTAGCAAATAAACTTTAAAGCAGGCAATAGGAATAAATTTAATGATTCCTCTTAATTAAAGAGGCTTAAGGTTTAAATAATGTGCTGCAGAACTGGAAATGTAAAGAATTTCCATTTAATTGTTAGGCAAAAATATTCTGAACCTGATCCAAATATGCTGGCTGTTGGAAGACAAATTTTCTCATATTTATTTTTAAAATTTCCTATGTGCTATACTTCAGTGGAACCATCTATTCCATAAAAGCACTTTTCCCTCCGTCATCTGCATTAGGATTGTTTCTATAAGATATAACAAAAACTTCTGGTTTTCAAATATTTATATTAGTCAAAGTTAGTCCTGTTTATACTTTTTGGCAATATAACTTTTTCCTTAAAAACGAAGTACTTCAGTTTAACTAAACAAAATGTGTTGAAATGGATGGTCTTATAAACTTAAGTACACTTGGCAACAGAAAGGACTAAGGCTCCAACCAGAAAACACTGACTCGAGTGAGTAGCCCCTACTCATACAAATATCTCATTAACTTCAAAGGGACAATCTGTGTGAATTGGAGTTTTCAAAATCTGGCACTAAAGCACAAATCCTGACTGCAAACACTGAGACAGATGTAGAAGTTTACTTCGTTTTATTAATGCCATTAAAATCAGGAGTTGGGATCATTAGCAAAGTATGCCTTTATGTGTTTTTCTACAAATAATATGAATGCTTGCAGGAGCATGTCCTAAAATCAGAAGATAAAGACATTTGTTTCAGTTTTGAGTTAACGTTAGACAAAATCATCTTTTTATGTTTTCATAGTTCTGCAAAGCAGTTCTCTGTATTTGCATTAGAAATATTAAATCCAACATCCACATATTACATTTGTAAGAGTTTAGCTGCATAGAGTTTGACTTTGCTTTTTAAAATCAGTAACATTACAGCAGCAGAAATAATGATGTAGCATAAGAAGAAAATCCCAGATGAACTGATTCTTTTAATTAAATAACTGGATTGAAAATTATATGAATAAAATATTATTTAACTTCTATAATTTTATATTTGTTCAAGCAGACTTTTCACTAATTATTGGTTACTTTGATTTTTTTTGTCTGTTATTTGTCTGTCATTTTCTAAATAAGTGATCAGAACCAGACTGAAATGAAAGGGGTTTTTTTTGTTTTGGGGTTTTTTTTGGAGGTGGCTTGCTTTTTTTTTTTTTTTTTTTTTGTGGTAAACCCTCTAGCTATTGTTACGGCAATAAGCCTTGGTTGGCTGATACTGAACTGCATGGTCGGGACTCTCATAAGGGAAATGCAGTCTTCATTAAACAGGCCTTTTAACAGCAAGCCAAGCTTGATTAAAATCATATACAGATGAAATCATTTCTTTACAATTCCTTTGTAGTTTTGTGCATTCCAAATAACTCTTTAGCCTTAATAATACTTAGGAGACAGCTGGGTTACTACTTAAGATTCTGTTGTTACTTCCAATTATTGCTCAGAAGTCAAAATACATAGTATAATTTCTGTTCAAATAACTGCAAGTATATGAATGTGATATACAAATGTGAAAAGGGTTGGGCAAAAGTAAACATTACAGAAGGCAAGGAATTATGGCTTGCTGTCTTATATGGAATTCCTCTGCTAAAACCTTAAGGGGCAAAACTTTAAAAACAAACAGGAAACATTCTGTGAGTTTTGTTATTGTTTCTTTAATCAAGCTGTGATAGCATACAGCAATCCTAAATTACTTTGTATTGTAAAACGTAGCTACCACTTTGTCTGCTTAATTTATATTTGAACAGTCATTAAGAGTTTACACTTCCTAAATTTAGAGGCACAATGTAAAAAGAAGCAAACTTCACTAAAAGCTTAGGAAACTAGGAATCCTTTTTCCTGGCATCTAGTCAGAGGGAAAATATTGCTGATAGTACTAAACAAAAGAAAACAAAACAACTGTCTTAAATCTATTGGTTAATTTTATTAGCCAGAGTTCAATTAACTAACTATAATCCTGTTGATCTTTATTACTGATGTGCATTCCTTCCATAGCATAAATCTCTATAGGAGAGAGCTTAGGACTTCATGGATGGCAGAGGCCCGTTGCAAATGACAATTCACTACTAAACAAAGCAAGAAAACAACTCAATCAAAAGGTCAAATTCCTTTCTGTGGGTGATGACGGAAGGATGATAAGAGGAAAGCCTTTTTCTTTCCTTCCTTCTTTTAATGCATCCTTTCCTCAGTAAAGGCAAGTCTTTAAACTCCCCCTAATCAACAGGACCTCAAAAGTGGGTCCGCCCTACCCTGCCAGCTAACAAGGCAATCTGGGACGTTAGTCACCAGTTGTCAGAACTGGAAGGATGAGCTGATATAAAGCTCTTTTTTCAAGTACTTGTAATATTTTACCTACTCTTTCAATCCCAGCCCATGCACACACATTTCTTCTTCACCTTACCAGCTGTTAGCTTCTGTATACTGTTCCAGTGAAACAGCCTTAATGCCTAGGCATGAAAAGCATCATTGTGTGTCATCTTCCCAGAAGAAGGATTCTTGTAACTTATCCTTAAGACTTACAGGATTTTGTCTATAGCTGTTACCAGATAGCACACTCGCATGCAGAGTGCCTGTGTATTTGCAAGACAACTCCCTATATTTTCTCTTTGGTAATCCAGATGCTGAACTGTTTCTACCGTGGGTCTGCACTCCACACTCACTCCCACAGACTGGCTATCCCTGTCTGAAGTAGAGTAGGGATTGCACCTATACTCATTTGATTGAAGGAGTTGTATGCAGATCAACTGGTTGTGGATGTGGTTTTTTTACTGTGTGGAAAGACTCAAAGACTTGAATCATGTATGTTTCTGTGCACTTTTCAGCAGGATCAGAAATAATGCTGTGCTAATGCATAAACTCTTGTGAATCCCCAGAGACTATGCTGAAGTTGTGAACAACCAGTGACAAGTCACAGCAGTGCAGAGAGCAAGTTATGAATCACTGCAGTCCTGCTGTTCAGTATTTCATGTATTCTTTCTTTCTTCCTTTCTTTCTGCTTAAAAAATACAGACATGGGTTTGCATCTACTAAGCCTATCTAATCTATACACTGCCAGAGTATATGAATGCTATTTCACAGGCACTGCTGTTTGTGTTTACAGCCAAAGCAATCTTCTGCTGCAACATTCAATAAAAATAAACAAGTAAAATATCAAGAATGAAAAGGAAATATTGTGGCAACTTCTTAGCTACCAAAAATCAGATAAAAACCGCTAAAGCCAATGGAGCTGCACCAATTTATATCTGTTGTAAGTCTGACAAAGTTTTAAGGAATAATGCTTTCTGTTGTCTTCTCTACAAAACATTTTTGTATATTCCATGTCACATATATGTGTGTGCAACAAACTGTCTTAATCTGGAAAGATTAAAAAAGGGAAGCTAGGCCAAGATAGATATCAGTAGCTGGGAAGATACCAGTAGATAAAAGTAATATGATCTTTTCAAATAATTAACATGCCCTCTGTGATTCTAATTGAAACCAAAGGAAGGGATACAAACCATTCAAATATAGCCCCTTTTAGATGGACATTCAGTTTATCAATAAATATTAATAGCTACAGTTTAAAGTCATAACCCAAGATTTATAGCATTAAAATTAAAACTACCATACAACAGAAAACAAAGAGAGGGTAAGGCATAACTGCAAGTACAGAGCAGAAAAAGATGATATAAAAATAGTTTACTAGCTGTTCAGTATTCAGGGAGTTTACATGTTCTGTTAATTTTCTTTTAAGTCTTTAACCCATTTATTTTACTTTCTTTCTAATTTTTCATGGTTTCCCTAGATATCTAACCTGTTGGATCTAAAATCACCACTAGTACTTAATTTTTCCCAAGGAAAAACTTTTCTGAAGAAAGAGTCTTCTTTTGATAGGCCTATACTATCTAATAGATTATTGTTTATACAACTAAAACTTTGTACTTCTCTTTCCTTGCCACTTATTTATTAATGCATGCATGAATATTACTGATCTAAGATGGTATTGTTTCATAACACCTTTCTATTTACGTGGTTTAAGTGATGAATATACCTGTGTTCTAGCCCAACATCCTCTTTCATTCATTGTCTTTTTAGGTTCTTAGTTTCATGCTCTAAAAGTATCATGATCTTTTATCAGCCCACAATAGTGAGCCTCTTCATCAACAATAGTGCCTGAAATGAAGGTAGTTGATTGTAAATTGTCAGGCACTCTCAGACAAGGAATGCATTGGGGAAGGAGTTCTGAATAGGATTATACTCTCATGGTCTTTCAATAAAAAAATCTTTTAAGTTCACTATCAAATTCCAGTAAATTAAGCTGATCAGATCTCATTGAGAAACTTTGTACAATTCAGCTTGCCTTTAATCACACTTCAGTCTGCCCTCAACTGGGCTTATCAAAACTTACAGATGTCATATCTACAAAAAACCATCATTATTTTTCTGTGTACAGCATGTCAAATTCTAATATTATTTCATCCCACAGCTAAAGTATTAATTGAATTGGCATCTGTTTGCTCATCTGTGAAACGTGACCATCTCTCAATAACATTGTTACAATTTCTCTTTGTGTATTGATAGAAAAACAAGACTGAGTTTTATTTGCCATACTTTATATGGTAGGTCAGGTCAGCAGCTCATGGTTAGCTGAAACAAGACAGCCCAAAGAATGTTGCCATTTTGAGAGGAGACCTGTTAAAAAAATATTATTTTGTAGAAAATTGCTTTATTCAAGAAAAAATAAACTTGGAATTCCTTCAAATCTTCCTCCTTCCATTATGTAGGGCTTCTTATAGTTTAACTTATACAGATGCCATAATGTCATTAATAATATCTGCTTGTCATCATACCATAATGACAGTCTACATGTCATTCTTGATATTTAAATGAACAGGTTCTAGCAATAATATTTCTGAGCAAAACTAATAATGAAGTCCCTTTAACAGGACAATTTTATTGATTATAGTAAGATCCAACTTCTAATCTGACATTTGCAAGTTCCTTTTTCTACTTAGGGTGAGTCTCTCTTTCCTGCTTTTTATCCACTGAAACAAAATTTTCTAAGTCTCCTCTTTCTTTTCTCCATTTTTCACTCTTTAGCATGCCCTATTCCTAAATTCAGACTGTAGAGACCATATCATGCTTTAAACCTCCTTCAGTTATCTATCCACAGCACACACAGATCTCAAGTTAGAGTTATGACAATATTATTTTGCTGAATAGTGGCAAAGTTACCCCACACATTTACAGGTCTCATTACATTAAAACTTGAACAGGGCTAACAAGCTAACTCCACTGCACAGACAATATGTTGTCTGGTACTTTGGCAAAAAAGTACAAATTTGGCAAACCAGAATATCCACAAGTTTCCTTTCCATTTATGTAGACTTTGATAAATATTACTCTTAACATGCATTTACTTTAACTGCTCTGTTGTCTTCAACTTCATTTCCATTACAAAAGTTTATCTATATAACACTTTTAAAGTTCAAGTTTATAATTATATATATATTTCAGATCTAAATAAAAAGCATAGGAAGATTTTAAGTATTTTTGAGAAGCAAACTTGAAGAGCTGTGATTATTTACCTGTGACATCTTAATTCTTGAAAAGTAGGAGTATCAAATTACCTGTTGAAAATAAATGCATTGAAACAACTTGTAATTACATGCCTATTTTGTCTGCATTTGGATAAAACATTAGGTTCTGCTGTTTTTCCTCCAAGACTGATAAATTCAAATCAAATGCCATCCTGACCAAACAGCATTCAAATGTCCATAGAAGTAAAAGAAACAAAATAAGACTCAGCCTGGTGGTGTTGATTTTCCCATTTGTTTCAAGTTGTTTGCTTACAATTATCATGATAATTGAAAGGTTACCAGAAAGAATGTGGAATACAGGGGCAACTGCAAAAGTGATCCATGTCAGAGCAATGTGAATACTAATGCACCTCCTCTCTAGGTGATCAGGAAAGAAGTAAGATCAGTTGCCCTGGAACAGTGCAAAGTGTAGCTCAGTGATTTGTAAACTACACACATTAATTTAAAAGAAAAAACATTAATTAAACAGAACAGCTCATGATAGTCTTTGTTCCCTTTTTTACATCTCTTTTATAGTTAAAAATACTATGTATTGTTTTTAATAATGTACTGATAACCCTGGTGTCATAATTTGAGGTCATTTATTTATAATGTAGCTCATTATTTGTATGTACTATCTATATTAGTAAGTATTGCTTCTCATTCAGATAAAAGTGGCATTCCTTTAAGTTTCCCAAACAAAATCTTCCAGTGAAGCTGGTGAGGGTTTTTCCTGTATTTTGTAGCTTGTATGTCTGTTTGGGCTCCAAAAGCTTGAAGCTTACACTCAAATCAGTCTTTAACGGTCTGGTAGAGATGGGCACCCATAACATTTACAGCCACTCAAGTACTCGGTATGATCAGATTATTGAATTTTAATTATGGCATAAACAAATTCAAAACTAGTGTTACAGAGAAGCAACAGGTGAAATTATCTAGGACCACAGGCCACGAGGTCTCCACCAGTGTGAGTCAAATGACGCCATCAGTCTCCGGCATGTGAGGAAACGGGCTCATGCTTTTTCCTCTGCCTATATCCTTTTCAGAGGGTAGTGCAGCTCTGAAAGGGAATTAGATACCAAATCTTGGGGGGCCTGCATAGTTCCAGATATTTTTTATTAAAGAACATAAAAAAATAATTTGGAATAGCAGGCACTACCAGCACACAGCAAAAAAAGCCTGGATATATGGTATCGAAGGGAACCAAGAAGGGGAAAGAGGAAATAATTGGTGACCTACTTGAACATCAGGATGAGAACAGCCTCCTTCAATTCCTGTTTCCACACGATGGAGGGAAAGAGTATCAAGAGAAAATTCAGGTAAACAGCCCGCACATCTAAGCTCTTGCACTGAGAAGGGTAGCTAGATTTCCACTGAGATGTTACCTGGGGGGCGGGGGTTATGAATGGGTTTGCTATAATGGTCTTGGTAAGTTTTTAGGAGGATGCTCCACAAACCTCTGTCTTATAATACAAGGGTAAAGCTTCTTAGTAGCTACTTTGTGTTAAGGTTTTCCCAGTAACTTCTCCTTACAACACATCTGGAGGATTGTCTGTTATGGTTAGATTTTATAATCCTAGGGGGAGCAGTGCACATTATCAGTAAAATGTTTATGTTTAAGAACAAGAATTAAATCCTTTCCTGGCCAATACTCTGAAGTGTATACTCAGACTTCCAGCTACTTTTAATCACTTTCCTTTTAGAACTTTAGCAAGTGGCATCCCCTGTCCCAGCCCCTTTATTAATGGCCAGTTGTAAATGACTTTAGCAAATGGAGCACCATTTGTCACACTGTAACAAGTGATGCACTGTACTGTATTTCTAGCCCTACCACTTAATTTAAGCATTGAGATTTATAGCTTGTCATCATCCTCTCTATCTTTCTGTTCCTTCTTTGTGCCTTCCCAAGTGCTAAAATAGGTTGTTGGGAGAGGGGTTTATAAGTAAAAGCAAAGACATTTCTACCTTGCCTCAGAGCACTGAAAAACACTCATTCGACTCTTTCACCTGTATAGTGAATTCTCCTGATGGTTTTTCTTCTTCTATTTAATTGCTTCTCCACATTTAACTGATATTTGATGAAAAGATCCCCCTATTTTACAATTTCTCTCAAAATAATCCCACTGTAATTCCATTCCAGTCACCTGAGTATACACTATGTTTGTTTATTACTTTGAAAGACACATATGGTACAGACAGCAGCCAAGTTGTATTGCAAATTAAAAACTTTTATTTGAACTTGAAATTAGTTCTTTCTTCAGTGTGCTGCTATGCTCCATGCCATCAGCAAATTTCCCTGGGCTACAAATTTGTAGCCCATTCCTCTGTTTAGGCTATATAGATTTTTATATAGATTACAGACTCTGTGTGTGATTTATATACTGCCACATGGAAAGTGGCAGACATCCAAGTAGTGACCCCACTGGTTTAAAGCTCCTATGAATCAAACATCTGTTCTGTGTTTGTGTGCATTTGTTTGTTTGTTTACTTAAGAGCACTGAGCATTGGCCTTGCACATGCTTACCCTCTCTCTTCTAACAGAGCAGATAGGTCATTGGGTTTTACTTTTAATTATAGTAGATAGCAGATTTTTTCTCTTGTCATCCTTGTACTGTTAGCAATCAACTGCTCATTTCCCTCCAAACTGGTGAGACCACTGATCTCTTGGTCACCACTAGGAATGCCTAGCTGGACATGAGGGTCCTGAAGCAAACATTACATCTGCAGCAGTGTGTAGATTTAATGCTCCCAGACTGCAAACATTTGGCCTGTTTCTCTACTGCCCAACATCTTGTGAAGTAATTTCACTCATGTAAAGTGAGTGCAAAGCACAAATTCAATGATACACACGCAGAATTTCCAAGTACGCTAGTGCTGATATTTTGCACTGTTTATGCACAGCTGTAGCTTATCAGAAAAGGCACAGGTTAGCAAAGGATCAGGACCAGTAACATATGTTATGCATGCTGTCTGGTAGGTCAAAGACAGTGAAGTTGACAGCCCATGTCTCAGTCTTTCTCTAAGAGTTGTGTCACCCGACGTGATCAGCTCTGTTTTCTGCACTGAAAGAATGCTGAAAGCATTCCAGTGCTGCTTTCCTGAATCCTTGCAGCTCCAAGCCTAAGCAGGGGCTTGTCATGTGAAAATGGTAATAAGAAGCTTTCAGAAATTCCATATAAATAATGTCATATGACTATAACTTTTCAGAACAGAAGAGCTAAAGACCAAGCAAATTGGTTTAGGTAGCATTCTAGTTGCACATTTCTACCTTTCAGCAGCCAGAAGGGCAGGCAGGGTCTGTCTGCTCTATATGCCTGCGGTAGGCTGCAGCCTCAGCTGAGACTGATGAGCTCTCCATGCTTACTAGTAAGGCTATGCAAGTTTGGGAGTTGCCTGCAGTCTTTGAACTAGCTAACAGTTGGGCCTGAAACATTTTCAGTTTCCCATGGGTGCTTAAAAAAACCCTAGCTCATAAATTGGGAAAGGAACTGAGAATAGAAGAACTGGAAAACAATTCATTGACCTGCCACTCTCCAATGTGGTCTTCTTTAAAGCTTCAGGATGAATTCCAAGGAGTCTACTAAATTTATGGGAATTAAGAAGTCACAGAGTTACTGAACAAAATGAATCAAATTCAATTCTAGAAAAAGGAGGTAAATTTTTATTAAATTCTATAAAACTGCACCTTTTCACATAGCTTTGAATTCTAACCCAGTGAATCACCTTGTTGTCGTGGTTTAGCCCCAGCCAGCAACTAAGCACCACGCAGCCGCTCGCTCACTCTCCCTCCAGTGGGATGGGGGAGAGAATCAGAAGAGTAAAAGTGAGAAAACTCACGGGTTGAGATAAAGGCAGTTTAATAGGTAAAGCAAAACCCGCACACACAAGCAAAGCAAAACAAGGAATTCATTCACTCACTGCTTCCCACGGGCAGGCAGGTGTTCAGCCATCTCCAAGAAAGCAGGGCTCCATCAAGGGCTCCATCACGCCTAACGGTTACTTGGGAAGGCAAACCCCATCACTCCAAACGTCCCCCCCTTCCTTCTTCTTCCCCCAGCTTTATGTGCTGAGCGTGACGTCCTATGGTGTGGAATAGCCCTTTGGCCAGTTTGGATCAACTGTCCTGGCTGTGTCCCCTCCCAGCTTCTTGTGCACCCGGCAGAGCATGGGAAGCTGAAAAGTCCTTGACTAGTGCAGCAACAACTAAAACATCTCTGTATTATCAACACTGTTTTCAGCACAAATCCAAAACATAGCCCCATACCAGCCACTATAAAGAAAATTAACTCTATCTCAGCTGAACCCAGGACACTTGTATACGCCTACATTAATCCATTATTTTCTACAGCATGTTCTCAAATGCTTTGTCTCCTCTGATGCAATTCCACTGCTTCACTCCAAATGTGATCCCTTCATATATGCTGGCCAAAATCTCATTTGTTTGTTTCTCCAGTGCTGTATCACATTGCAAGCCCTTATTTAATTTGCTGTTCACTACTAGCCTTAAGTATTTTTTTTTTTAGTGCTTTCCCAACACTATCTTCCTTCCATAGTATATTTGTGTTTCAGATTATTTCCCTTAAGTATTTGACTTTCTAGTTTTCATTACTGAATGTTGTTTTGTCTTGTTTTTCAGATTTTCTCCCCAGGTCTTGTAAGGTCTTTAGGTCTCCCTGTACTATTTCTTTACTGTCATTTAAATAAAGCTTCACAGGTAAATAATGTGCAATTAGGTTGCATTCCCCTCCTCCCCCCTTTATAATTTATTTATAAGTAAGAAAGGGGAAAATGCAAAAAGGTTATAATGGAAAAAGGGAAAAAAGGTTACAAATGGAATTAACACCAATGCCCGCGGTATTTCACTGGGTACCTCTAATTCCATGTATACATATGAATGTTAAAAGTTAGTATGATACCTTCATATATCCTCTGACATATCTTAATATTCTGAAATAAACATCTATTTTCTCTTGGATGGAATATACCACAATAACATGGAATATTTTCTCTCTTTTGAACCTCCACGTTCTTTCTTTTTATGTACAGGAACACATTCAAAAATACTGTACTGCACAGAGCAATATCATTCCCATTACACAAAACAAAAATGCCAGCATTTCACCTCGTCAGGGCAGAGCTGTGTATTTTAGTTAGTGACTGCATTAACCGTGCACCAGGCTAGAATGAAGCTTCAATGCCATCACGATGTTTCTTTAAGCAGTGTTTTTCCAATTTCAGACACAATTCTAAGAGCATAATCTAAGACATTCCCTCTGGAGCTGCCTCCATACACAAACACACTTTAATAAGTGAGACCTCTGCTGGGGTCATCAAGACCGAAATGAACAAAAAAGAAAAAAAATCTTCAGCACTGCTTTTATTTAGTTAGTGACCCAACCTTACCCTTTAAATATAGTAGGATCAACATACTGGGGCATGACCTCAAAGAGCTGTCATGTCACTTTTACTCTGCTTTTCTTTTAAAATGTTATGTAAGTTGGGGAACTCGGCTGCAATGTGTGCTGTATCATATATCTAGATTTATTTCTCTGGATTATGGGAAATATCTGTGGAGTCAGTGTGTTTAATTATTTGCAGATTTATATTGGTATTTTAGGATTGAAATGGCGAAACTGAAAAATAAAAATGTCACCAGTAAATTTTTAGCAACCGAAAGTGGTCACCTTATTAGTATTCAGTAGTTCTGTCCAAATCCTCAGCCATTCTTTACTACCGCTCTCAATCCACCCCAGTTTGGTTCAGACTTGGACGAGTCTTTGGCTAAACAAGAATTATTGTAACAGGATTGCCAAGGCCTTTTTCCCCATGTAAAATCATGTGCCTTCAACACCTCTACCTCCATCCTTCTTTTTTTATTATTTTGAGGCTCGATCTGCTGCAGTATTAATGGCAGGAAAGTAACTATATTTTTGTGCCAGAGGTTTATTTTGTGTGTCGCTGGGATTTTTTTCACACTGGTCTGAGGTTGGAACTCAAAGGCAAAATGCTCCTTTTTGTACCTTTAATTCCCCCAAAATCCTATATCTCTGTTCACATAGCAAATAACTTGATCATATCCAGACATAAATAAGGCACGAATAAAGCATTCCGTGATTGTTTGATGTAGTTATAGTTCATGATGAAAACAATTTCTTCTTTACTAAATCTGCAAAGCTAACTTCTGAGCTAATAACTCACAATCCCATCTCGCTTCAGAATGACTAAATATTAATTTTAATTTCACTGATATACAGTTCTTATTATGACAATAGGCAGGAACAGCATTTGGTAGTGCGAGACAATATTTCAGTTGTTGTTTTAATGTTAACTGACATTTCAAGGATAAAGGCAGAATTCCAGATGTGGAATAATACATTTCAAGTTACTGTCTTTTGTTAAAAAGCTGCTCTTCTGATACTATGGCCACTGTCATAGGCCCGGTACACATTAGGAAAGCATACTGTAACACAAAAGATATCCAAATGAATGAGAGAGGATGACACAATCTAAACACACAACAAGAGTGCAGCAACACCTGTGTTTCCATTCCCATGAAAGGCAGCAGGATCTAACATAAGAACGTTTTCTTTCAGACTTTTGCCCCAGTCTCCTTCTCAAACAAAGCTCAACTACAAGGTAAGAAAAGGCAGCAATTAACTCCATTATACTTCATAGAGTCTTAAGGAAATGTTACTGTCTGTGCTGAAGAAGGGCGGGCAACAGACCAAACATGAGCCAGAGTACGCTCTGGGATGATTCATAGCACTGCATGGGAGTGGTGATGTTTGCTGTTTTCCACGGTGGATGTGAAAGGCCAGTGAATTTGCATCTCATAGGATAAACCAAATCAGGCACAAGTATAGTTTTGAAAGTTCTCAGTCTGATTTTGTAAGAATATGGTATTTCATCAGTTTTTGCATAGGAGGCCTTTTATCTTTAAACCACAGATCATCATCTCAAACCCCAGTGAAAGACTGTGATTCAAAGTTTAGATCATACTGTGTTTAGAACATATTTTTTCTTCCTTACCAATAAGGTAGCTTTTTATTTTCTCTTTTAGCTAAATTTTCACTTAAAGTTTGGAGTCATTTCTATTCTGAAATTTGTCCGCTTCTGCTTTTTGAAGGTTTTTTTTCCAGAGATACCTTTAAAAATGTTTTTTAAAATGCCATGAAACATTGCATAAAATGTAATGAGAATGGCTAGCTATTTTATTGGAAACAAAATTATGGCTGTGATTTTTTTTTTTAATATAAAGAATAAATCCACTTCAAATTTAGAAGCAAGAATGACGTAGGCTTCATTTATCCTGTGTTTGGCAGGGAGATGAACTAGCTCCGTTCTTCTCAATCTTTTGTAGTCAAAGGATCATCTAACCCTGTTCAAAAAAGTCCATGGACTACCTTGTCTCCAACTCTTATTCAACAGCTAGGGAAGAGGGGTAATAAATAAAATACTTAACATTTAAATTAAACTGTACTCTATGATTTTAAAAAAATATATCTTATTTTCATTGCAATAATTACAAATACAGGTTCCCAACTGTGTCTGACTGCAGCAGGAAGCCAGCTCCTGCTTATGCCCGCCTGCGGGTATTGACAGCAGTCAGGAGCCAGGTTTTGCCTCTGCCTGCCGGGAGGCATTTGATAACAACTGGGAGGCAGCTCCTGACGATGCCTGCTAGCTGGCACAAGCAGCAGTCCTTCTTCAGCTCACCAGTGGTCTACAGGCTGTTGAGTTATACAGGATCAGATTAACCTGCAGAGTTCCTTTCCAGTACTGTTTTCTAAAATAGTATGATATGACTTGCAATAAATTTCAGGGATGTCAACAGGATTTTAGGAGAGGCTTTGTTTTAGAAGATGCTAACGAGCTCTGCTGATAGATTATCCCACTAGAGAGGAGAAAATGCATTTATTATGTCAACTGGAGACTTTCTAGAAAAGTTGTATAAATTTAAGAGCTCTGCGAATTATCCTCTACTACTACCCTGAGAAAGGACCGTTAACTGAATAAGTTGCATAGGACCCTCTCATGACAACTACAAAGTCTATCTGTGCCCACCTCCATCATCAAAAAAAAAGTGCTGCACCAGATCACTGCTGACGTGATCGCTCACGAAGGCCTAGTCAGTAATTCAATGACTGGAATTAACTTCACAAAGTCAGTTGGAGCTGAAGTGTGAGAGGGTGGCGGGGGGAATACAGGTGGTCCAGCTCTGCTCCCTCTTCCATCTGCCATAGATTTTGTCATGGAGCCCTTAACCCAAGAGGTGGCAGGAGGACAGCTTGAATTGAGTAAATGCTAATGCATTTCCTACTTTGCTGGAGCTGATAAAAGGCATGTTTGCACTCAGTGTCCTGAAGCAAATACATACAAATCCAGACAGTTTTTAATTCTGCTTACTGTATGTTGGACTCTAAAGAACAGATGTTCTTGACGGAGGGTACAGTGTTGGTTTTTGCTTCTTTTCTGAATGATAAACAGTAACAATTTTCCCTCAATTGAATGTGATCAGTCTCCTCTTTTCCATTTGTAAATGTTCTGCAAAAGCTGACACAGTTGAGATAACTGGACTAAATGCTCTCTTCTGGTCCATGGTTCCAAGACAGCTAATAAGCCTGATTCTTCAGAACATGGTCTGAGAATAATAAGCAAACTTTGCATCCATCTCTTTAAGTTCGTCAGTGGTACCTCTGTCTTAAAAGTCGCTGAAGGGTCAGGATTTATTCCACAGAATATGTGGCTCTCAGCAACTGAACATCAGTATAATCAGGTGCTTCTTCAGTTATGAGCCTGAAATCTAGCTGGAAAATCTTCTAATAATGGCAAGTAGCAGATAGCAGGTTTTATATAATCATATTCAGAATGAGAGGATAATAAACAGCAGTATTTGAAAGCAGGAATTGTGAGGCAAGATGGACTATTACATTTTTCCAAGAAGTTGGTAAAACAGCTTCCAGTGAAGGCATTAGTTAGCAATAGCTCATGATATTTCTGACTAGGCCAAATAGACAGCATCTCTTATTGGAAGGTGAAAACCATAAATGGCAGAAAGATTTCCGTTTTGTAATAATTCTGTACCTCAGTCAAAACAAAATATTTAAAACAGAGGCCCTAATATTGCAATAACTCTTTAGTTTTCTGTCAGTTTGGACTAAACAATGCTGTTACATAGTATAAAATTATATGTACACCTATCATAAAAGTAGTCAACTCTTAATAGACTCCTGTCTTAATGAGGTTGTACAATTTTAAGGGACAAACCACACAACTAGAGCTCATTGAACATTTGCACAGACAAGAGAGACTTGCCAAATTTTTGAAGCTCTGAACTTGTATTTCAAGATAAAAGGAAGCATTGATTTGAAGAAAAAGGTTTTGTTCAAAATTGAGAGTGGAAATATAATTTTCATGTGATTTATTTTAGAATATCAACTACAAATGCACAGTGTTTCATTTCCAAAGAAAATTTATTGTACTTGAGTTAAACTTCACTTTCAAATGAAAATGGCAGAAGTTTGTTTTGAGATTTCCAAATTATAATTTCTTTTTAAAAATTCAATTATTCTGTATTTATTTATGTTAATTTTTTTTATATGTTTCAACTTTTAAGATTTCAATTTTCATTATTTCCTGCAGGAATGAATTTTGTTTTGTTTGAAATTCTTACAAGTTAATTACTGGAAAGTACATAGATGAAATAAAAACCAGTAGTCTTCAATACACAACAAACTGAGTAGCTGAATGGACAGTTGCATCTTGGAAAAAGAGTAACGTTATGAGACTGACACTAAGGACATATACAGTCATTAACTACTTCCAGTCATTAACTACTGAAATTGATATGAAGTCCAGTGGTGTCTGGGCCTTTCTAAAGATTAGGAAGGCTCTTTTTCTTAGTTATTTGCACATTGACACATTTTCAAAACAAAATCATTGTATGCAAAGTTTTGTTCATAGCATAAAAGAACTAATTAGTTGCACTGACTGTGAGCAGGTTGCAGGTTATGGATGAATACAGGTTATAGACTGAATCAACCTTGTTTCTTCTGGGGTTAATACACATATCGAGTTATTTCCAGGGCTATGATTTCTGCCAAGCCATCGGTTTTGTGCAGGCTTTAAAGAATATGGTAGCAGGAATAAAACTACAAGTCTGCCACGTTTTAGTCTTTAGAAGTGAGACTCATTTTATTGTTTAGAAAAAGTCCAGTCTTAAGTTGTCTTACTCCTTCAAAAAGACATTCCCAGAGTGCTTCAATCGAGTATTAAAATTTCATTCTTTCCTTCCTTGTAAGTTTCCTTCTTCTAGCAGCAGTTGCCTACATAGTCTGAAAACACATCACATAAAATTAAGCTAATATACCCCTACTGGCTGTAATTGTCTTGGGAGACTTATGATGCTTAATAATAATGACATGAATTACAAAAGATTTGTAGTACCTGAGTTAAAAGTCTGTTATTCAAAAACTGTCAAGAAGTTTCCAGAAGAATTTGGTATCCCTTCCCTTTTTATCCATTGTGGTTAAGTTCAAGACAATCCTTGAGGGCATTCACTTTCACATGTATAAAATAATCACTAAGTATTTTGAAAGCAATGGAAATCAAAGGCAGTTAAGTTCCACAAATATAACAAGTATTTATCTCGCTGAGTTCAGAAAAGAAGCAGATGGAATGTATTTCCAGTATTATTAAGCATTACAACTTGTTTAAAAGCTCCCGAATTTGCAGTGCAGTGCACCTGAATCACAGATTGTATATTATTCCCCAGTCTCATTAGAGCTTTCAAGGAGAAAGCCATCCTTACTTCTACAAGCTACTAGTGTGTCTGCCAATGCAATTTATGGTGCAGGAGTGACCATTAACTCCTACTCCTTTAAAACATATTTTCTCTTAGAGACCTTGACAAGTTAGACATAGGACAAAAGCGTAGTTTATTGACTTCTGATTGAAGAAGATGGAAAAGTAGTCTACAAAAAAAAAGAGAAAGTAACAAAAATAAAGCTTGAATTATATATACTGTAAGGTAATAAACAAGATGTCCTAAATACTAAATCCTCCCATGAGCATATATTGTTATTTATTACTTGTATTACACTGGAGAAGTTAAAGAAGGAGTATGGCCCTGTTGTGCTCAATGCTGTATGGACAGAACAAAAGCATATTTGTCTGAGAGAATTTACCAAACACATTTTCATTAAACCATATATTCATAATCCTAACTCTATCATGTATCTAAAATGTTAGTCACAGCAGTCATCTACCAAAAGGAGTATGTAGCTCACCTCTCAAAGCAACATCTGCATTCCATTCATACCCACAGACCCTAAACAAGATTGGGGCAGCAATGTGCTGTCCCTGCACTTTACCAGAGCGTTAGCATGTCAGGAGTCAAAAGAAGCAAAATGAGCGGCTAAGCATCCCAGAGTAGAGCATGTCAGAGGCAAGCAGAGCAAGTGCAGGCTTCCTTCCAGATCAGTTCGCTATTGTCTAGATCCCTGTGACAGTAATGAAGCCTTGCTTGGTCCAACACTCATTTCCTCCTGCAGCACTTACTCATGGCAGTGGTCCTACTCCTTCCAGTTTGACAGACTGCTGCCAGCACACCATTTAGTTATAAATATTTGCAGTATCTATCTTTATTCATGACTAAATAAGTTTAGTTATGAAAAAATGCAAATGATACTTAAAGGGACACTAATTTTAACAGCACATTTTCTATTGTAAGTATTCCTACCGCTATCAGTAGGAATAAGATTAGATCTTGTTTCAGCTCCAGCCCAGAGAACATGACTTCATTGCTGAGTTACAGCCACTAACGTGTGGCTGTGGGGATATTTACAGCATGTAGTGGTATTTCTAAAGGCAAATACAGAAAAAATAGTAATAGACAAAAAAAAGAATGTAGTGCACAGTTTGATAAAGGTGTGAAGCCTGAAACACTTAGCTATCTGATCCACTTTCCCTGGAAAGGGCTTAATTGTGCTTTCAGTCACATGGCATGGCCTCCCTGTGTTTCTTTGTTCCCTAGCATAAGACTATTCAGACTTTTTCATAGAGAAGTCCAAAAAATTCTTTGTCTTGCAAGCCATCTGATTTCGATGCTGGATGAGATGGTGAATACAGCCAGTCTAATACTTGTATTATGACTTTGCTGTCTCTTCAAATTCATTACATCATGAATTTGTAGTGAAATGTAGATGTAGATTCCAAGGAAATGTTGTTCAAAAACCTGGGATCTACAGATAGGAAATGACATCTTACCCTCTTTTCTCATTTAAAACAGTCAGAGATTTGGCAACCTTGGTAAAAATGTCAAATAAAAAATTGAAACTATTTCAAATGAAAGGTTTAATCAAAGCTTTGAAATTAACCAATAGGAAAGTCAGAACCTTTATACTCTACTACTGTTATGTTGCATCTCAAAAGCACAAATTAAATGTCAGAAAAGAATTGATTTTCCCATCTTAGGACCGACAGCTACTTAATTTCTTTGATATTAAATATAGTATTAAAGTCATAGGAAACCCACAAAAGCTCCTTAAGTTTCACAGAGATTTCTTTTTCTATTTGTTTTGCTTTCCTCCATTCTTTCTAAGCAGTAAATGGGAAACCACAAATCCCACAAATCATGAAAGATCCATACAGATCTTGAATATTGAAGGTCTTGTTCCTGTGTCCCAACTCAAGGGCACACAGGAGAAACAATCCTAACTTTACTTGCAGAATGGCTGAACGATTGCTGAGGAAAGAGATCTTGGAGTTATAAAAGTTAGCTCCCTGAAAAAAAACCCAAACCAAACCAAAAACCAAACCACAGCTCAGTGCTCAGTAGTGAGCAAAAACCACTGAGAGGAAGAGGAGCAATCATTACATCATATATGAGTCCATGGTGCTGTTCCAAACCAAAAACCCACTAGACCTTCCTCCCTCCCCTTGTTTTTTTTTTAAAGGTGATATCAGAACCTGAAAAGTTACAGAGAAAAGCAGGTAGGATGATCAGATGTGTGGAACAGTTTCTGTACAAGGAATAACTAGATGCTTTTCAGTCTGGGACAGATGACTGATGAGGGATATGATAAAACTCCATAAAATCAGAGTAGCATGGAGAAGGTGATTAGGGAACAATTATTCATTGTCTCTCATAATACAAGAAAAATGGGCATCAGATTATATTGTCAGATAGCAAGTTAAAATCAAACAACACATAATAATACATAATAGTACCTAAGTATTTCTGAGGGGGCTGTAGATAATAGAATTTGCATGGATTCAAAAAGCAATTAGAAAAACTCATGAAATCCACCAAGAACTGACTCAGAATATATCTGACTGCAGATGACTGAGAGATGGAATATTATAATAGAGAAGCATCACTAGATGCCTGTCCTGTTGTTATACCCTTTTCTAAGCATCTGCTACTGGACACTGGACTATAGCGACTTCTGATCTGAATGAATAATACTATTCTTACCTATTAGATGGTGCTTCTAGAAAATACAGCCATGTTGGAATCCTCCTGCTACGATTTTCCTTTTCTCTTTATGTCTGAGATGTAGAATACTCACAACTTCATGGTGATGATGTTCAACACACCTGAAGACCAGGCCCCAAGGTGTCTTTTAAAGGGATTCTATGCACAGCTGCACGGAAATATGGTCACTCCATCTTCTGTACTAGACACAAGGGACCACCTCAGTTATGCTGTGTTTATCAATTAATTTACAATAGCAAATCAGATATAGATTAACCATGGTATGGAAGAAAGATGTACAAAGAATTCAAAGAGAGCAAACTTTTTCCTTCCCATTAGTTACCATCTGTGCAGGCTTTTGACATCCAGCATTGCAGCTGCCCCCAAACATAACTGATGTCAAAACAGTATCAGAGATATCCAGAGGAGTTCTTTTCAAATGGTATAGATTCTCTTTCAGTACTTTTCACCAATGCTTTTCTGGTCAGTTGATCCAGGACATCCAAAATCTTGAAACTAAAAGGGAAAGCTGAAGTAGTTCTTGAAGTTGTTGAACTAACCCTTTGGATTTGTAAGTTTGGTTGGTGCCTTTCCCCTTTCTTCTCTCCCCTTCTCCAGTCAGTGCCCCACTAAAATACCATGTTATCCCAAAGGCTGGCGTTCTTGTGTTACTACTGCAATACTCATCCCTCATGTTGTTTTTGCCTATAATGTACCACATCATGTATATGCACAGACAGTACTCTTCTAAAAGGAGTCCAAGGCCTTTCAGTGAATGAACAGTGCAAAACAAGTTATATTTTAATTCTATCGCTGTAAATGTACAGAGTTGAAGAAAATCCTTGCTTCCAACATTTTCTCTCTTCTTGCTGTAATCTGTCCTCATTTCTCACTTCTTCTACCTCCCTTCCACTTCGGCTTGTATTTTTAAGGTATGATTTGGTAGCAAAGAAGGAAAATAGTGAGAGTGCATAATTTAAATTAGAGAGTGTGCTGTGCCACGCTTTCATTAAAAGTGCAGAAAAAAACTTAGCTGTGTGGAGTATAAGATCAGAAAAGTCCCAAATCCTATTATTACATCTTACGTTTTTTTCTCCTCTAGTGCAATAAAGCAGATGTCCTGCATTTATAAAATAGTGTTGAAAATGTCTGTAGCAAAAAGAAAAATGCAAACAATACAAGGATCTTTTCCCATTCCCACATTTTGCTTCATGTTTTTATAATACTCCATCTGCATTTCTTCAAATAGTTCTGATGATACAATATAATGAGGTTCCCCTGTTCTTCCACTTCCTTTCACAATGCTTCCCCGAATAGTAACAGGAATTTACTTACTGGCTTGAGAAACAGGTCCAAAACCTATATGAATTTTTTCAGTGTCTGAAATGATATACAAAATGCTGAAGATTAAGTTTCTTCGAATTACAGAAAAATATAGCAGTTATGCCTTCTCTTGCCTATAAAATATTCCATACCTGTCTTTGGAGACCAGAAAAGGCTGAAGTTTGTAAGCCTTTTGCCTTATTGGTAAATAGAAATAAATAAACTAAATAAAGCACACCACGAGAGCCCACTCCATCATTCCTAAATCCACTTTCTCTACAAATAGGCAGGAGTTTGCTCCATATACTCTGTCAGGCTAAACATACTGCACTCTGAAAAAGTCCAAGGTACTGTTCATACTCCAAATATACTGTAATGCCTAAAACACAAACTGAGAAGGAAAACGCTATCCAAATTTTGCTGACTTTGTTTGGATAGACTTATATTCTGTGATATGCAAAGCAGCACAATTTCACCAATCTTTTCAATATAGCCACGAGAAAGATTCAGGACAACAATCCCCGTCCAATTTGCCGTCACAGTGATAGCCTCATGGTTCCCATAAGCATCCTTCCTCCTGACACATAGTGAAGGAATCAAAGCTTCGGTATGTCTTAGCAATTGCCAGCTGCTGGTTCAATTGCTTGTCGTGTTCATGAGCTATTATTTATTCAAAGTTATAAGCCCAACATGGAACAACTCAGGACCAAAGAAACAGCAAATTTTTCTTGTGTTGCCCCTCACACTATGTGGAGTGCCACTTAGATGTTGTTGATTATTTGGATTCGTACCTCTGTATCTTTTTAACTCACTGCCTCATGCACATTTCTTACACTCTGGCCAACATTGCAGCTTGTTAAGTCTCATCATGTTTTCTTGCAATTCATCACTCTAGCTTCCAGCAGCCTAATCGGATGCCATGTAACTGAATTTAACACAACAGAATGTATAAAAAATATTTTTTTCAAAATGTTTTCATCTGCCAGCACGTTAGGTACTGAGCCATGAATCTGTGCATAATGGGGAAATAGAAGCTGTATGCCCAATGAAGTACATCTGCTGTTTGTGAATTAATAAGCAGATCTCTCCAAAGTAAAACAGTATTTCAATTTACAAACATTTGCTGTAGCTATTGGCATGCCATTGCTTCATATTCCTGATATTCATAGATCTTCAAGCCAGCGTCTCCCTCCCTCCTTGCCCATGACCAAAGGCATGCATCAAGCATCTCTTTTCTGAAGCGCAGTGATGCTGGTAGTCCATAGTTTTTATTTCCCTTTATTTCTACGAACTGCCATTTTTCATTTGTTCATTTTTTTCTTGTTTCTGATATTGCTTTACTAAAATTAAGAGTTCCTATAATTCCTGTTCCAAAGGAATAAATTAGGTGCAGTGCACAAATCATCTATACTTCATTTTTTAACTAAACACCCCAAGGCTTGGTACAAGTCTTGAGGTACTTACATTATTGTAGTTGTCCACTTCACTTTGTAATGGATTTTTCTTAAAACAGTGTATGATGGAAGTACTGCTCTTCACATTTTAGGAGAGGACACAAAGGTACAGAAAGGCTAAGTGTCTGAATAAAGATTATACACAAACTGTGTATCACAGGATAGAAATGAACTTAATACTTCTGAATAGTAGTTAAACACCTTAACTCCCGGAACACCTTGTTATCCTATCTTAACTCTAAGTTCCTACTACACCCCTATCTGATCAGTTGATTGTCTTAAAATGTTTACAGCATCAGAAGGATAAATACAGAGCAGTTGTCTCGTCAAGGGATGTTGACAATATCAGACTTAGAAGGAGAAAAATTAAAAACAAATTCAAATATGAGAAGCCCACAAAAGGAAGGGTAGGTGAAACCATTGGAAAAGTAGATGAAATAATACAAGAGAGAAATTTTTAAAAAGCCAGTGCATTTAAAATGTTGTATAAAGTTGAATTTGACAGAATAAGATAGGGAAGCAAGTGGAAAACACCAGAGATTATGTGGTCAAAGCAGCAGGTTGAAGCAGCAGGTTGGTTTCAAGAGCTGCCCTTAAGTTTGTGGGGAGAGAAATTAAAAAAGCTGGGATGGGGAAGAGTGGACAGAGAAAAGCAGATTTCCCTAGACAGAATGAGAGAAGGCTATAGACATGTTTCAGCTTGAATGAGCAGGAGTGGGTTGGTATTTTTGATCTACGCTGTTTTAAAAAACAAATTTTTATAGGAACCTGGAGGGTTTGAAAAAAAGGAACATTTGAGTGCAATTTCAAATCTAAGTGGTGCTAACAACACCACTTCCTATAAAAATGGAAAGTAAGAGCACTCTCGGCAAATAGCAAGGTAATCTTTACACCCTTTAAATGCCACATATGTTAATACTGGTGAGAATTTTCCCACATTTGCTGGTTTTACATATACTACCTCCTTAATACAAAAGTAAAGACAATGGAGTGACTGTATATGTATGCAGCTGTAGATAAGTAGTGGCCCCTGGACCTGTTTCATCTGATATCCAGCTTTAAAATTAGTCTCCAGCACAAATAGCAATGCTCTGTGCCATTGTGCCTGCTAAAACACATTTACTTCCAGCAACAAACAATAGGAAAACTCCATGTGGCACTTCGATTACACAAGGAACCCAAATCGCTAAAGAGATGCAACATCACAAATAAGTATTTGTAAAGGTTTGTCAGCTCCAATGAAGTTATACTTTTCTAGACTCTGCTTTGTCCATGCACCTCTGCAATTACTCACTTCACAGAAAAAGGATGATGCCGCTAAAATGATGAAACCTTAATATAACCTTTTCAGCAAGAGATAAAATATATTGATTGGTGACTGCTGAAGGACATCATTAAGCAGTTCAATGTTTGATTTCATTTCTTCTTTCTTTCTTTCCCTTTTTCTTATTTATTATTTGGTTGCCCGGCAGGCATCTCTGTACTGACTGACCCTGCCAGTTCAACTATTAAAGAATTTATCTCTCTGAGGAGGCCTGATGTAAACATGATAATCTGTTTGGCGGCCCTTATGATGGCCTATGAATAAAACATATGACAACACAGTTTGAGCTGAAGAGCTTACTATCTGTTACCAACAAGAATGTTTGGAAGCTCCCTGATGGCTCAGCCATTCTGAATCCCAAATGTCGTCTACTTTGTACTCTGGCTAACCCAGTCAGACTACCCACAAAAGGTGTAGTTAACTATTTTTCCCTGCCAACATCTATTTTTCTAATGGCTTATTAAAAAGGAACTAATGCCAGAGATTGGAGATTTCAATTGCATATCTGTCCATGAGGAGAGATAAAGGATTTTCTTCAAGCCAAGATTTCCTGGGAGAAAAACAACAAAGAAAGAAAGAAAGAAAGAAAGAAACAAACAAACAAAAACCATTTTATTTTCTTCAGGAAAGATCCTAAATTCCTTATACTAGAGTGTTAAAATAGCCACTTGAGCTTACATATAGAATACAAGCAAAAGTATGGCAGCTGAACTCACAAAACGTGTTGCTCAGATGCATTGTATTTGTGAACTACTTTAAATAAGTGAACCTTTTCCTTTGATTACCTGTTGAAACCAAGGAACTCTGATTCATGGTTCTACCCACAAGGCTGAGAATCACATCTTGGCAAGTTAAAGAGGCAAAACCTGTTCCTAGTTCTTAAGGCGGATAAAGCCAGGGTGGAATTGTTTAATGTGACCTTTCCAGCACAAGAGAACTGTTGTTTTTCTATTTTCAAGTTTGTTTTTAAAGCCTAGTCATTAAAAAATGCTTATAACATGCTTTTTTTCCTGGAAACCTCTCCCTTTATGTAGAAGCTTTGGCTATTAATCCTTTAATTATGTTCCTGCATATATTTAATTTTTGATCTTCTGTACTAGGAACATAAAATGTGCATTTTATATAAAGGCTGTTTTATACTACTGCCTAACAGCTGCTATTGGCCAAACAACTTTCCAGGGACTGCCTCTTGTCCATCAACAGTTCTCTTTTCAGCAGCAAACAGTACACTGTGCAGAGCACTTTTTAACCTGTAGCTTCCTTATTTCTTGTTAGTTGTTATCGGATACTACTTACTCCTTCATGGTAGTAATGTCTGCATCAAACCGGAATAAGAATAAATGGGTTAAATAGATGAGGACGTTGGGGATTTTTTTAGTAAATTCAGGCCATTCAGCTGTGCAAGTAAAAAGTTATTCGAATAATCAGTGCAACACAGAAAGTGAATGTCAAGGAAATATCTAGTTTAAAATAAATAAAATTAATGCCTAACTAAATTTGCTTTTGATCACCTTCCTGATGAGGCTAATTTATAATATGAGATATTTCTGATGTTAAAACTCTCCAATTAGTATTTTAGATGTAAAACCTTTTATTCTAGATTTTGCTTTTAGGAACACACATTAATATAGAAAAGCTCTAACTCCAAAGCTTGCAGAGATAATTATTTTTAATAAAAATATAAATGAAAATGACATGCAAGTGATTGATTCACCTTTATGGGCTTTTTTATTCCATCTGCATTTGGATCATGAATAGTTAGAATGTTCATTCCATATTTATTATGTATTTTCTAGTATCTTGCAGGGTCCATTTTTGTGGTCATTGTTAATACTTTACCTGAACATATGGCTGGTTATCTTCATCAGGAATTTTGAAATCAATGGGAAATATGCTTCAGTTATGAATAAGTAAAGAATATTTCCCCTCAGGTCTGAGTCTGCCATTGATTTCAACAATATCAGGATTTGATCCTCAGGGCAATCCACAGCTAATATATATTGACATAAAAGGAGCTATAAGGATTTAAATCAACAGAGAATCAACACTTCTTAAAGTGTTTGAGAGCTACTGGGGTTTACCTGTCTAGGTTTTCCATAGCTCTTACTCTCTGTTTTCTTCTATCAGGTGTATTTATTTGTTCAGAAAATGTAGACTGCCTTAAATGTGCTTTGGAGTCTTGAAGAGAATGGAAAATAAGTTTCTGAATCTTGTTTGCCAGTTTCCAGCGATCAGGGACTTCTTTAGGCTTTTTTTTTTTTTTTATGGAAGTCTGTCTCGTCTCCTTCAACTCAGGAAAATCACTGTTTGTCACCTTTGTAACTTAAGTCCCTCTGCTTCTCAATTTCAGCCAAAATCTTCACTTTGACTCATGCATCAAGAGAAGGGCAATAACTCCCTCAGTGCTGTGCTTGTCTGCTCATAGTTTTGCTTGAAAACTGTTGTTCTTAATCTTTCTTTATTTCCTTCAGGATATTCCCACATAGAATTTTTCAATTATTTCATTATAAAAGCAGACTAGAACTGTTAAGAGTTATCATAATGGTACTCCCAGTTTAGTCTCTTCATTATGTGCTTGTAAATTTGTTGCCCAAACATTGTCCCAAGATGTCAATTACAAGTGTCAAAAAATTATGCGTTATTATAGTATTAAGTACTATATCTGCTAAGTACTTTACCTGTGAAAAGAAATGGTGTGATAAGTGCATTCAAAGCTCTACTAGTTTTGTTCTGTTTTGTTTGAGAAGTAGCTTTTCAGCCTTTGAAAATGAGTTCTAAATATTTATTATAAGATAGCTGTGCTCCGATACCAAAAACTGAGGGAAAGACGTGACAAAGAGCATTGAACATGAAAAAGAAAGTCTTTACCTCTTTCAAGTGCATGTAATGCATTTAACGAAGGAAGGGTCAGGTTAGGTATTGGGAAAAATTGTCTAAGCGAGAGCTATGGAAGTGCTGCATTATGTTGCCTGTGGAATCTCCATTACAGGAATTCTTTAAAAACAGATTGGACAAACATCTGTTGACAATTACAGAAAGCATAGCAGACCCCACCTTGGGCAGGGGGTTGGACTAGATGAGTTGTAAAGGTCATTCCCAATCCTATTTTTAAATCATAATTTTCTAACATCAATGTAAGTGACACATACAGCTATATGGAAATACATTACTTTCATTTTCATTCTGAGATAGAACTCAGGCTCAAAGGTAGGAGACCCTAGATCCACCATCAGTGAAAGCTACTTTTATAAGCCAGCAGAGTTGGAATGTGACCCTGCAGAAAATAGATACCATTTTGTATGCTGTCAGCAGCAGTAAGGCAAAAAAAAAAAAAAAAAAAAAAGAAAATGGAAGATAGAGAAATCCATTTTGCATTGCACTGGGTCAGTCTACTAGTCTGACCCAATGCAAATAATGTTGTAGGCTGGATTAAGAATGAGACATCCTACTTCACAGCGATCACGTGTGACACTTGCAGATAGATTTGAAAGGAGTTTCCATGCTTGCGGACAATTAGCGGGCTCCAGATTATTTCCTTGTTTGTGAAGTTTCTTAACATCATGGTAGTAAGAATGAAGAATGAAATCCACTTAATAATTAATGTTTTAAAAAATTTCAAGTGAAGGAAAAAAAAAAGTAGATTTCATGCTTATCATAACTCACCTTAGAAGAAATCATTCAGCTCACTTAGAGTTTATACTATCTGACAACTGTCTTCTGTGTCTTTCTCTTCTACATATTAATATAGCATCCGTGATGTAGCAGAATATTTTTGTGAGGACTCTCATGAGATGCTTCAGTGATATTTTGAGACATAGCAGGTTTCCAGGGTGTATATTAGAGTCAAGGTAGGAGTAAAAATTTCATGGAACAGAAGAGCAGTGGGGTTTTTGATGAGATATGAACAGCTGTCACCTTTGAAATTTCCCTCTCCAAATCACTTTCAGCTCTGAATATGCTTTACACAGGCTGAACGATGCTGGTGCCACACATCTACCTACTAATGTTAGGCATCAACTGCTGCAGGGAACTGACACTTAACAAAACTATTTAATGAGCATCTTTTTTTACAGCAAGAAAATTAAGTTTTGAAAATTGAATAAAATCCAATTGAAATCTAAGAAAACAGTACTGAGTGAAAACATTAGATATAAATTAGAGAATATTCATTTAGGACTAGAGTCTTGTTCTTCAGATACAATCTCTAGTGTCAGATTCAAAGTGCCCAACAGTGACAGGAAATTTAGGGTGGCATACGCCAAAGGAAAGCAAAGTTCCTCCAGAGAAGGTTTTGATCAGGAAAGCATCTTTACAAGATATTACATGAGCAGTCAGGGCCAGCTCCACTGCCTAATGCAAAAATAGGGAGCAGGCCAAAGGTGTCTCTTTGTGCTTATCATGTACTCAGGAGAAGGTTTTGTCTGAAGTCATGTCTCAGCTCTTTCCAGCTCTTTTCCAATTTTGTGTCCCCCATCCAGTACAATTTTCAGTGTTACACACTCAATTTACAGGACATTAACATTTATTTCTCTATATCATATCAAATATTAAATACCAGTAGAGACTTTACCGGAAGCTTTATGATAGCCGTTAGCCTATGGTGAACTTACATGATCCATGCATGAAAGGCCAGAAGACTTGCTAGTATGTCAAAAGGAGTCTGATCAAGATTATTTGGGTCCTACCTACACGCATGCAGTGGCTAATGCCCCAAAGCTGTGTATTAAGTTACGTACTTTTTTACAGACACACAACTGTGTGGACACTTAATGGGATGTTTACTTCAGAGTAACCTGGACGAGTTGTCGATACTAACCTTTATGGAAGATTGCTGTTACCTTATATAAACCATCCATGTTATGTGATCCATACAGTTGGATTTTTGGCTGTTTTTTCCAATGTTGACAACAACTATTCAGTTTTTCATAGTTACTCTGAGGAAAATAATATCCAGTCTTTAGACCTGGCTGGCAAAATAACACCTGCAAAATATAAATCTGAGACTACGACCATAGTGAGGACTATGAACACCTGAGAATGTTTTATTTTAAAAGTACAGTAGTTTTCTTTCTGTGGTCTCCTTTATAAAAACTGGAACTGTTTATGAAAATCCTAAAAGTTGAAATAATTCTGTCACAAATGATTTTGTTCTTTTCATGAGGAAAGCACTGATTTTTTTGCCCCTTCATCTTGAATCGACTTAACATCAATATAGCTGTTTTGTCTAACTTTAACTTCTTGAAGTGAACACCTTATCCTGCCAGAAAACCATTTTTTGTTCATGCACCTGCACAATGATTAATGGAGGTACAACCCTGGAAATAGCATTTGGCAGTTAACAGCTGCTACCAGCACTCTGGAGAGTGCACAGAACCTTGCAAAATTAAAGCCACAGATTTGTTCTCCTCTAAAAAGCCAAACAGAACTCCTGAGTCATGTGTGAGGTGTAGATTGTGCATCATAATTTCAGGTATGCTCTTTACCTCTTTTTCTAAGAGTGACAAGTTCAAAGCCAGCTGATATATTACAACAAAAGACCTCTCAGAAAAGTGTCAGCATACACCTGGAGAATATTGCCAACACAAGCAAAGAATTTTAAAGCAGTCAAAGAAATTTAAAGCAGTCAAATTAAAACAAACTAAAAAAGTTACAGTATGAAACATAACCAACCTGCACACCTCAGCCAAGATGAAAGCACCCAGTTAGTCTCAGGAGAAAATATATGAAAGATAATGAAATAAATGATAATGAGGACAGCAGCACCAGTCCCTTCTTGCCAGGTATTGGTCAACATCAGCTCAGTATGGAAGCTGCAGCTATACTTCTGTGGAGCAAATGACCCTATTGAACTACACTTGTGGCAGCACAGTTGGTAACAGATGGTAAATGACAGTCAGGCTTTTTGATTACATGAAGCATGTATGACCAAGTCTTGGATTTACTACATAGCCAGTAGTAAATGTTCAAGGTGAGCTTCAAAAGAAAACTAGAGCTATTCTTCTTGACCCTAAAGTATCCTGTAATATCATTTGCAACAGTAGCACACTAGACAAGATACCAAGAAAACTCAAATATAGATTGTGATGATAACTAATCGAAAGTGAATGTTTTCAGGCCATGAATTCAGCACCTGGAGGTTCTCTAGAAAGTTAGAAAGTTTGGATTTGGCACCAATTTGGTTCCCATCAATTCATCAAAGGCTTATTGACCTAGATCTTCAAGTGGGTTTACATATGTTTCCAATATCTGTTTAGCCTCAAGGAATTTGTAATTACCAAGGGACGGAAGGGAATGTGAATGCTGATGTAAGTGCCAGAGGTGACTATCTCAAGAAATAAGAGACTAAAGCCAAGTTAATCTAGTTTTGATCTAGCACAGCTACATTGTGAGAGCGCTATGCCAAGCTTGCTTATGACTGTTGCTATGGAGGATGTTACATACATGTTAGATACTGATGTCAAACTTGTGTTGGACTCCCTGGAAGTCTGCTTATTGCTGGCTCAAAAAAATCTAGCTGTTTTGTATTAAACCTGGGCCTTCTTGCCTTGCTGTAGATTGCTATAAATAAGCACTGTTGTTTATTCAGGTCAAAGTGTGGCCATTCTCAAATAGCTTATGTTTTCCAGTTCTTACTGATCCCTAACACTGGTAGTAAAAGGTTGGAGAGAAAGCTGGCTCTGTGCACTTGTAGACATCTCGCTCATGCTCTGAAGCTTTTTATGGTTTATTAAAAAAATGGATTTAATGGATGTGCTGGCCCTCTGTTCCTTCTTCTTTATCTAATACCTTTGAAGTACTCCCAGTGCCAGCTGTCAACTAAGAAAAAAATATCAGTCAGACTAATGAATAGGCCCAAAGTTTCCCTCCCTATTCTTCTCCCCTGAGAAAAGGCCATGGCATATTGTTGAGGCAGTACAATCCAGATTTACTATTCTCCTCATTCACTCTCAGCTAAAAAAAGCTTGCACCAAATTGCAGATTAGTAGAGCATCTGAGAACAACTATTTGTCAGGAAGAGAAAGTCAGAGTAAAGACGTGGCCACGGAATCTTTCAGAAGGGAAAGGAAAGGAAGAAACTCTGCTTGAGAGAGCAAATTCAGAAAATGTCTCTGCTAAGGAATTTCTGCCAAAGGGGCAACGGTAAGACACTGAGTTACAAAAGGAAACCAAGGGCTAGAGACACTGAAAGGAGAGGCGTTCCACTGTGGAATGACTGGAATGCCCCGAAAGGGAAGACTCTGTATTGACCATCTTGCTTGATCTGCATGTCAAAAGCAACTTCTGCCATATAGAAACATACTGCTGCTCGGGGAAGTGCTGTGATAAACAAAGCACTCCACTCGGGGCCATGCCATTGTTCTCTTCCTCCACTGTTTTCCGGACAGGTATATGGCATGAAATAGCATGTCTTTCAGAAAAGCCCATGTACAAAAGGGATAATGAAAGTAAACAGTAATGGTCACTTTGTAATGATTTATTCTACCAGAAGTAGGAGTAAAAGTCACTAAGGTACCATCACATTTTTTAACTGCTCAGTTCCATAAAACTAGATATGATTTTTCAAATTATCTTACAGTTTCACAGAATTCTCCAGGCAAACTCAAAAGTATTTGAGTCCAAGCAGGAGAACACCTTCCCTAAAGAACCGCTTACATAAGTTAACAGGTATTTTTTGTGTAGCAAGGATGAAAGACGCTGGTAAACAGACAACCATGGAAAAGTGTTCTGTTGCCTAAATTGTCCAAACATTTACTACACATGATGAGTGCTTTTTGAGCACTTCCTGATACACAGAAAACAATGTAGCTTTTGGAGATATGCTCATCTGTTAAATAAATATACATCCCAGTTGTTATGATGAGAGGATCCATTCTGCAGAAAATTTAGAAACATACTGATTTTTGTCATTCTGCCTTCCAGTAATATCCACTCGCACTAATTAGTTCTTTTCCATTTCATACTGTGTCATATAGATTGAAACTTGTGAGAGAATACAGAGTAATTTCAAAGCAAGTACTCTTAGGTAATTTATTTGGGACAAAACTCTTAGTTTTTCACTTATTAGTTCTGCTTCCCTTTTTGCTTTTCAGGGCCTTGAACTGGCCCCATTAGATAGGATGTTTGTCACTGGCTTTAACAAGAAAGTTATCATCAAAAAGCAATGGCTTTTCAACTTGTCTGCTAAGGAGCTATGTAGGTTTCAATATAAGTGAGTTGATGCTGTTAATGAAAGAATCAATAGCAAATTGATCAATGAACCATCAACGTACACAGAGTTTTGTGACTCTTTCATCCATATTTCTGTCTAAAGGATAAATCTGTCCTAAGAATCATTTAATTTCCACTCAAGGTTTCTGGTACCAAATAGACAGGTATAGATATAGGTATAGTTATGGATACATATTGTTTTTCACTAAACAAATGAAGGTGTCTTGAAACGAATAATTCATTTGCTATAGTTAAAAGGCAAATATATTGGTCAAGATCTTTAACTAGAACCAAAGAAAAAAATTTTCATTCAGAGATGAATGTTTTAAACTTCACTTAGTGGAAAGCCAGTAAGCCAGTTTACAATTGTTTCAGTGTTGTTCAAATGCCATAACCAATGTTAACAAGAAGAAAAAAGCTTTGTACTTGAAGTAGATTGACATAAGATATAATTATCTCTGCAACATCTTTTTTACCTCCCCAACATAAAATAAATACTAAAGAAATAGGAACTGTGAGTTCAGAAATAGGGATTGTATTATTAATTATTTTGTAAGCAGAGAACATTACATCATCTAATGACTGATTCCAAATGTTACTATTAGGGTCTGAAGGCTGTGGTATAATCAGCTGCTGCACTGTACAAACTTTCCCAAAAAGTGAAGCTTGAGAAAGCAAAATTTCCAAACACAATCCCACAAAGGTAAGACAACTAGTACTCGGTATGTTTGGTGGACATTATGGATGTATCCCGTATGGTAATCACTTGAGAGCTATCATTATCAGCACCCAGGCACCATGGCTGCTAGAAGAGTCAATGAGATGGCACTAGGTAAGATGCCTGATGGCATCTCTGAGACTGTTAATTTTAGAGGCTGATTTTAGATAAAGAGTCAGGCATGAGCTCAGGAGATGATGCATTTGATGTGATTTGAAACACTGAGTCTTATTGAGAACCTGGAAATTTCCAGGCTTTAACATTTAAAAAAAAATTCTTACCACAGATTATATTTATTTCTTATAAATAGGACTAAATTTGCTAATCATCTAAGTTCTGAATTGGGCAGAAACTATCTTTGCCAGCACCTTGCAGTAGTTGCTTGCATGATTAAACCAATATTTATCCCTGAACTACCACATTTTGCCAGTCCTAGACATTCCCCATAGGAAATGGCTTTTCAAACTCACAGGGAGAACTGAGGTTGGGTTTAAATGATATGCAGGGCCAGTCTGAAACCTCTCCTTGGATTAGTGACCCTCACTGAGTCTCAGTTTGATGCACAGAATATTAGGCAGCGACACAAGACTAGTAGCATATGCCTTACACATCCATGCATGTGAAGTGCCTGGGCTAAATCCAGACCTGGTATTAGTGAATTCACCTCCTCTTGCCTTCAGTGCAGCCACACCCACACATCCAGGTGGGAATTTGTCCCAGGGCATTAAAACTTTCCAGGGAGTAAGACAGATCTGTAAAAAGAGACAATTTGTTAGTAACAAGATAGCCAAGATATCTAAGCAAAGTATATTTTGTATTGGATATACTGTTGTTAGCCGAACAAAAGCAAACCTGACAGACTTAACTCAAGTTAAGAGATGAAGCTGGGAATGGTTGTTTGTTTGTTAGGGTTTTTTTTAAAGTTATCAGTCATTAGAGAGAGACAAAAAAATCACAGTGGGAGACTTGTAAAATGGTTCTTGCGATCCTCAAGGGCATTTCTTTCAGTCTTTCAACAACAGAACTGGTCTATATCATAAGTCTTATTTATAAAGAGGCTTTCAGGCAATTTCACACTGCTTTTCTCTGATGCCGCCCAAAAAAACATGTAAACCCGAGGGATTAGTAGTGACTTAGAGGGAAAATAGTGTAAAGTTACAGGATGAACTGAGCCAGTGCAGCTGGCTTGATGCACTGTTCCCTTGGGCTACTGCAATGAATGAAACTTATCTAAGTGCCCCAGTCCACTCCCACACCGCCAGTGTACTGACTCTTTTGTTATATTGCACACTAGAATTACTTGGTCTCAGGGGGCCGTCAAGTCTTTAATGGCCTGTAGTGTGGAAAGAGAGAGGAGTTCACTATCTAGGAGCTGAAAGTTAAACCTCCTTTTATATTTCTTTTTTGACAGTAGCAATTGGGAAGCACAGTAAACAAAATGTTTACTCACGCACTGCGGTTGGTAGCCTATTTTGATTCAATTCTTTTCATGTTATAATATCTTAGCATGCTGTGCTGGTTTTGGCTGGGGTAGAGTTAATTTTCTTCATGGTAGCTGGTATGGGGCTGTGTTTTGGATTTGTGCTGGAAACAGTGTTGATAACACAGGGATGTTTTCGTTATCGCTGAGCAGCGCTTACACAGAGTCAAGGCCTTTTCTGCCCCTCACCCCACCCCACCAGCGAGCAGGCTGGGGGGGCACAAGGAGCTGGGAGGGGACACGGCTGGGACAGCTGAGCCCAACTGACCAAAGGGCTATTCCACACCACAGGACGTCACGCTCAGCACATAAAGCTGGGGGAAGAAGAAAGAAGGGGGGACATTCGGAGTGGTGGCGTTTGTCTTCCCAAGTAACCGTTAGGCGCGATGGAGCCCTTGATGGAGCCCTGCTTTCCTGGAGATGGCTGAACACCTGCCTGCCCGTGGGAAGCAGTGAATGAATGAATTCCTTGTCTTGCTTTGCTTGTGTGCATGGCTTTTGCTTTACTTATTAAACTGCCTTTATCTCAACCCGTGAGTTTTCTCACTTTTCCTCTTTTGATTCTCTCCCCCATCCCACTGGAGGGAGAGTGAGCGAGCGGCTGCGTGGGGCTTAGTTGCTGGCTGGGGCTAAACCACGACACACGCCAAATAAATTGTGACATTAATTATCCATTGTGGGTCTGCCCTGAGTTACAGGTATCAATTATATTGTGTTGCAACCATACATCCCAGAGCCTTATTTTGATAATATATTTTCTCATTTATTAAATTTTATCTGCAGAGGAGCTATTGAATATATAACAAGACTGCATTTGTTTTCATCCTTTTTTTACTATATTAACTGAATTACATCTAGTTAATCCACTTTACATTTAAATTGTTACTAAAAGTCTCATAAAAGCAGTTGTCCTCCCATAAACACAGCGAATGAAAACCAAAACAAATTTCACTTCAGTCTTCAACACGCACAAGCTCTCTTTTTAAATGAAGGTCTTAAAAACCCATGACCTCTGGAAAAATAAAGTCTATATAGCTCAATCCCATTTGCTAAATGAAATACTGATTCCTTTTAGGTTTGTTGTGTTTACAATTGTGCAGACACTTGCAACAATTCCATACATTGGAATATTTAGCATTTACTTGTCAGAAAGAAGTATTGTGAAAAGGGGTAGGAATACATATTTAGGCCCTTCTACTATTGAAGTCAATAGCAATATTGTCTGTCACTTCAATGCTGGAACTGGAATATTTTTTATAGCTCTGTAGTCCTTGTGATCTATGTTCTAATGTTCCTACTCACACTGTTATTGAGTAAAAGGCTACTGAGGGTGGATAAGAGTAGAGTTTTGCTTAGTAAATAGTGCATGCTCAGACTTATTCCTTTCTCACTGAAGTGCCGTGAGGATTAATTTGTTAATGTCAGTGCAGCACTTTGAAGACATAATAAAGAAAATAAAGTTACTCTGGTGATGAGTGCCACAGAAGTGTCTATAAATGAATAAAGTGCTGTCTAAGTGCTAAGTATTATTATGATTACTGCCTGCATTTGCAAAGAAGTGGTTAAATACAGTGGGATGTGGGTGTAAAATTACATTTTAAATGGATCTATTTTTGAGATTACTTATCAGCATGATTAGTGTGATAATAATTACATTTATCATTAATAATACATTTTTGAAAAGTTAGGCAAAAAAAGCTAACAAGTTTGATTTTGATTTTGCCAGAAATGTGCAGTGCTTTCCAAAAGCAATCTGTGGAACTTGTCTCTGGAATGCAGCTGTGTAAGATTTCACTAACATCTTGCAGGTGGAGCCTAATTTTAGTTCAGCCTTGAGAAGGGGGAATTGTTTTCTCTGATATGCACAGCACCATAACAGCAGCAAAGCAGGTGGAGCTTTAGACAAGTACTTGTTTACTTTCCTGTTTAAAAAAAAAACAACACAGATGATTCATATCGTTAATCATACAGTTTCAATTTGATTTTAACAAGTCTAACAAAATAGTCTGGAGCACATTTGACCTACTGATTCTCAAATGTGGAACAAACCCAACAGAATGGAAAATGTTTGGAAAATGAGCATTCAATCCTAAATATAGTGGAGAAGGAGCTGGTAAATGATGGGAAGGAAAATTTAGAAATACATCTGCTCAGTCACAAAGAGTGAGCTGCAGAATCAGTCTCAACAATTTCTCTGTCAGCTTCAGTAGTCTCTTATTAGGACTCTGAAGTTAACTTTTTGTAGAGCTTTGAGATTCTTGAACTGCAAAACATGGAAATGAACCAGGAGATAAAAGCTAAGCAGCAACTTGCTGCTTTTAGTCAAACTGGTAAAATAAACTCAGTATAATAAATCTCATTCATTTATTTTTGATCAGTTCATGCTTTAAGCTCACCAAAAATTCTTATTAACTGAATGATCAATAACTGGTGACTTTTTCATCAGTTGTTATGCAACTTCTCAGTTTGTACATGGCATGGTAGAGTAATCGCATAGTGTCCATGGGGTAAACAGTATATTATTTGGCTAGAAAGGCTATTTTGCTATACATACTTCTTTTCTAGGCTTCCACATTTTGGATTAATGTACAAGATATATTGAGGTTTTCGATTTATTACCTTGAAAACCCAAGGGTCCTTTCCAGGCCTGTGTTCCACATTCTCTTATATGGTAGACCGTGGAGTTGTTGGTCACACACATGCTGTATCTGTTTGTTCTTTGTTGTTCTTTTCAGATGGCTTTAGCTGTGATTTTTACACCTTGGTTTAACTTTATGCATCTCACTTATTTAAACTTATTCACCATAACGTTAGTCCAATGTAAGGTTTTTCAGGACTACCACAGAAAAAACAGTTGTCACGCTCTAGGTCACGTATCACCTCTAAGGAAATCATGGCTACTGGATCAGAAAATCTGCAGTGCTCTGACTCTTGACTTCTATTAGTCTTTTTAAAATGAACTGAGTGGACAGGAGCTGGATTCAACAAAGAACTGTTGTTTCATGTGTTGTTATTTCCAAGCAACCTTTTCGGGAGTTCATACACTTACTACCCTTGACTATATAGACCTTGCCTTCCAAACATCTCTTTTAATGAACAAAAAGAGATGAAAATTTGTCTCTATTAGCTAAACATGTTTTTGGTAATTTCTCAAGAAGCATAAGCTGCTCCTGCATTAACAATTAGATGGGCTCATTAAAGGTCTGTATTCACAGTTCTTTTCTTTTGCTCTAGACAGACGTGGCATATCTAAGTAATTCCTGAGAAGGACAACAGTTTACTTAATCAATTCAGTGATCATCTATTTATTTCTTCATAACAGTCATAACAACATAATACTTTTTATGCAATGGTCCCATCGTGCTTATCTTTTTTTTCAAATGACTCAGCCACCTCAGAAATGCAGCACACTCTGGAGCATAATGGCACAGACTGTTGACTTCTCTCCAAGTAAGTCTAGTATGAAATTGATTGGTAGTGACATGCCTGTGAAGCTCAGAGATGGTGAACAGAGCTCATCTTATCTTATATCTCACCTTATCTTAGCACTTACGAGAGGTCTTCCAGACATCAGGATAGAAGAGCTCCTTATGCTGAAGGCACGTTTTGTTGAGTTCCATCTGTCATCTCCTTCTTCTGTATGTACAGGGCCTCTGTGATGGGTCAGCAAAGAGGTCTGGGTATCAGTGACTGACCTCTAGTCTCATTCCTGTCTATTCCAACTCATGCAATTGCACCTGGCTAAGAATGAGGTGTGTGCGAATCTGAAGATCCACCCTGAAGTGATCCTGTTTATGGAGGTTTATGAAGGAAGACCTGGCAAGAATTAGCAAACTAAGGATGTGAGTTCACTGGCATTTTTGAGAAAGCAATAATAACCCAGGAAGGATTTTGTGGTCAGAATTCTGTTCTTACTCTGCCACTGAAACTGTGCTGCCCCAATTGTAGGGCCAATTTATCACTGATGCTGAATGTCTTCTTCTGAAATATTTAATGGAGATTATAGCATTTATAGCCAGTACCATAAAACTGAGCTTTCAAAACCACCAAGAATGATATCCCCAGTGTTGAAGACGGAAGGTTGCACAGTAATTCCCTTTAGTATACCATTTTTTGTATTGATTTATGCCTTCCCTGGGAGCAAACTCCAGCTACACGTGTAAAAATGTTTACTCTCTCCATTGGAGTACTACCAATGTTGGTGCTTAAGCCTGCATAGATTAGCACTGTAGACATGACTCAAAGAATGTTATTTCCATGCTATAATAAACAAGAAACTCTACAAAATAATGTTTGTTTCTAGTACTATCTGAACTGCAACAATGCTGCTAAGGATGATAGTCAGATTGGCAATAGAGACAAGTCCTTGGGCCTGGCATGGCCAAGTAGAGAACAGAAGTACATGAACATACTGTAGCACTTGAAAAGAAGCCAACATTTAGAAACCTACTACCTGGGAATAGTTTTTGTCTTTGCCTAGTTTCACTGTTTCTTGAATTTAATGGGGACTTATGGAATACATGGTCTCTGCTAAGTTTTAAAACATTATCAAAGACATTCTAAATATTCTTATTGCTTAAGCTCAATTGATTCTGCAAACGTTTGCCAAGTCTATATTTATACACCTATATTTCTGATGTTTTCAGTTTCTGTTAACCCAAAATAAGTCTTTCTAGGATTTCCATGTTGTTACGATGTCAAAGCAATTTGAGCTGACACATCTTGTTCTGATTTATTTTTTTTATACGTGATGGAAGTGGACCTCAAATCCAGCAGAAGCTGAACATGCTCAGCACTGAAGGGATGAGCATAACAGCCACAATGGTATTTCAGTTCAAGCTAAAGAAAGTGGGTTTTGCTCTCCCCATGGTATTTTAGCAATTCCTGTGTCAATTGAAAGAAGATAAGTTACTATGCTGATTAATATTGTTAGCATACAAAATTCCTCCTTCTGAACCAATGTTTGCCAGTGTAAATCAGGGTAACTCTTTTCAAGTGATGCACCGGCACGATATCGAACCAAGCCTTTTGTCATTACTGCCACAGTTAATTGTATTTGGCAAACAAGAACTGTCTGGGGAAGTTAGACCTTGTGCTTTACAAAAATAATGGTGTTATGTCATAGACTTTTTCCCAGCACCTCACATTAAAAGTAATTGAAAAAGACCATATCCTTCCTTTAAATTGTTGACAAGGATGAAAGTAATCAGTAAAGGCAATGCTTCAAAGAACGAAGTGATCACTGTAGCACTAATGGGGGGAATATCCTTTTTCATTGTCCATTTTTGGACAACATCAGCTACTTTATCAGGATATCCACTTGTGCATTTCTCTTTTGTCATATTTTGAAGGAATTGACTCTGCCTTTTCCTGGGGCCAGGTTATGTGGAGAGAAAAGATCCAATCCTACTTGGGAGTGTGCTTTCTAGTTTAGTGGGAGAGTTAGATCATTTTTTTAAACTGTTGGTGTCCCTTGCTGTGGTAAATCTGCTGGTACAAATAGGAGAAGCTCTCAGGAGTGGCTCTGCACCAGGAGCAGTCTATGGCTCCAAGGAAATAAAGTCACAAACTCTCTAGGAGTACTTTAGTTCTGTAGTTGAAGAAGCATTCTGATGAAATTCTGTAAATGCAAAATACGAATGGGCTTGATTATGTTATTTTCTGTTTCTGATGGTTATAGGAGAATGGTCCTATTGCAAACGTATTTGTGAGATAAAAGATCACTATAATATTTTAATTTCTCAGATGAGATCTCAGCTGAAAAATTGTATTAAGAAAAGACTTCTTACAGCCAAATTATAGAACCAGAGCAGACGACTTTATTGTGAAAGAGGCTGGAACTCAGCACTGCCCCAGAAGTCAGCATTTATGGATCTGTGCTGTGAAGAACTCTCTCTGCTACAGTTCCACTCTATTTGATGAGGAGTCCTGAAATCTTAATCAGATCTAACCGTCAGCTCTTCTGCTCTGCCTCCCCAATTCCCTATTCTTGATCGGCAAGAGAACGCCTTTTAAAAATAAAAAGCCATTTCAGGGAAAGAGAGAAAGAGAAGGAGTTTTTAAATTAACATTGAAATTGTCAGAGACTAATTGTATGTTAGCATCAAACAAACACTGTTGATGTTGTCATTGGGTTTTGTGTTTTATAAGTTTTCTGTAACCCCTAATCAAACATGGGTGAGTATCTGTTGAAACAATGTATGTAATTTGTTTACATTGTTAGTTGAGATAATTACAAAGCAAGCACAATGGAAATAACTGGTTTCTTACTTTTATGTGGAAAGTGTTCGGGGGGGGAACTCAACAACTAACCAGCGGTTGTCAGCTGCTCTCTAAAATATTGCCTAATTTACAGTTGTTGCATATTAGCATTGCTAAGAATGCTAGGGACTTAAAGTGTCATGTTGAATATAGGGTGATGACTTCATACTAGAGCAAGTCTGGGGATATGACCAGTTTGCAGTCACAGAGAAATCAGCTTTAATTAATTTGAGTGCCAGCACTGTGTATAATTACACAGCGTGAGAGTTTGCATGCAAATTCTAAAATGCTGATTGTTGAAATACTTGCACTTACTTATTAATACATTGGGACTAAGCAATCCTGGCCTGTAAGCAAGGTATAGAAAGAACACACAGTGCTGTCAGGGTAATTTGCACTGCCCTATAGTTAGCAAGTGGAATTCAGATAGTTCTGCTTCTTAAGTGATAAGCATAACATATTAGTCATTCTTGCGGGTGACATACCTTGTAGCCCACTCTCAGTGCGCAACTAAAACAAGATGATCTATTATTATTAAAGTTGTCAGAAACATAACAGCCGGATTTGAGCTTCATTTATTGTAGACACTAGCTACAACTCAATCTTGCTTTTCAATTTCATTTTTTATTTACTTATTATATATTGTCACTATACTCAATTAGAAAAAACGGCTTGCAGGCAAATGTAATGTAGAAATTGTCGCAGCAAAATTAGCCCTCTTGTGTGACATTTTGTACCTTTCAGAGACAATGACAAAAGACCATATGTAGCTTTTTTTCCCCTACCCAAAAATTACTTACCAGTGCAAGGCTTTTTTCTGGACTTTACAGTTGCCAGCTTTATGTTCTGAGGCATCAAAACCGATAGCCTGAGAAATGGAAGTTGTATATAGTCCTGTCCAGTTTTTAATCAGTGTGTTGGTCCTAGCCATGTGTGACTAATTTTGTTTGCAATCAATTTATCCAAGTATTTTACTGCAGCAATGAGTTTCACTGATTAATTTTATGCTGAATAATGAAATAGCAGGAACACTAAAAACTGTTCCTTAATTTGGATGAAACTCTTTTGTCTGTTGATATACACAGGGAAAAACACAGAGGTCTTTTCTTGTCATTCATTAATTTATACATCAGCAACATCTGCTGCTACCTTTCTCCTTTCTAAACACAGATAGTCCACTCTTCTTTAGTATCTCACCATATGGAAGCTTCTTCATCTCTTTAATCATACTGTTGACCTTCTCTGGATCTTGTCAAAATACATTCATAATTCCGAAAAAAAAAAAGGTTGAATGTACTTACTCGTCTCACAATGATTTTTTTATACATCTAGGTAGTATAACAGAGGTTAATATAGAAGCTTACTTTGTATGCATCTGAAAATTTTCTGTTTTTTCTTAAAGAATGTTTTTCATTTGCAAAACATTAACATTTGTCAGGGTTATTTCCAGCCACACAGAAAAATGTTCCTTTGTGTATTTTGATTATTTAAGGCAATTTTGTTTCTCTAATGCATATGTGCATCCAGCACAGCATGTTCACTGCTTTGAATGAATATGTGGGGAATTCTGTTAATTTCCTCATGTGCATGTACAGGAATGCTTTTATTGTCTACTGCACATGTTGAGATGGGGTTGCTTTGTCTTCTCTTTCACATTATTTAGTGCAGACTTCTTCTTTATATTTGAAATGTAATAACTACCATAGATTACAAAATTGACTATAAACAATACACGCTAGACAAAGCTATGGTTTGGGGCTTCCCAGGGTCCCCAGATGAATTCCAGAGTGCTCTGTTAGGCACCAGGGCTTTCTACCAGGCTTGGGGTGCTGGGTGGTTAAGAGGGGAGTCCAATATAACTATATGGTAGCTGGAAGGTTTTACTTAGACTACAGTGAGGAAAAATACTGATGCTCTAATAAAAGTTTTTGATTACTTGATTTCATGAGTTTAAGAATGGTCTAGAAAGCATTAGTTCCAAATCCTTCCCCTAAGACATACATTTTTCTGAGCACAGCAGATTCTGCCACATAGCCAGCAAAAAGTGCTCAAGGAGGTCTACACCTCCAGTGTGCTGCAAAGTCATCTTCCCCACGGACCCAGGGTCTAATAGCTTGAAATGAGTGTCACAGAGACAAGATTGGTAAGGTGTTGTGAATTGCTCTGTGACTGTATGTGTTTTCACTCACCAAGCTTCAAGTACAACTTGAAAATATGTTGAGAGGATTATGTGCTTCATCCTGCCTTACATTTAAGCATGTGTCTAATTTTAAACCCATAAATAGTTCCACTCACTTTACTGGGATTATTCTTGTACATAATTTTAAATATGTGCTCAAGCGATTTAGTAAATGGTGTTCACAGAAGGCATCAGACGCAGTAGTAGCAATGAATGTGATGGGCCAGCTGGAGAGCAACTGTCCAGTGGAAACATGTCTCTTCTGTGTCAAAACCACTAGGTCTGTTCTTCTCCAGTTTAAAGAAAAATCCCAGTTTCTCAGGATTTCTCACATCTTCCCATGTAAGGCCACTGTAGGGTTTTTCCTTCGGAGAGAATTCTTCCAGCAGCGCTCATGAGCTGTCGTGGCTATGAGGATATATCGTGCTGTGGTCTCAGTTCAAGTCTCATCAAATGGTTTATCATATTTATACTGTCTCTCACTGTGTATTTCAAGCAAACTCAGGTATTTTTAAAAACAAACAAAAAGACTTTTCCCATTGTTTTCAGGAGATTTCAGTAGAGCCCAGTGCTGAATAAATAATTGCCAGTACAGAAAAACATATTTTTCTTTTTCTGAAACACAAGTCAGGCACAAGACTACAAAGCAGATAGCTATGATTGAGAAAACTATAACTCAGTATTAATGTTTAATGGATGTGGCACATTCCTTGCTGTGAAATGTTATAAATCACTCATTGAAAGAAACAACAGAATATTTGAGGAGCATGCTGACGAGGGTTTTGTGTGGTTCAGAGGTGACATGAAAACAATGACCACATGAAGACAGTATTACATCTCTGTGACAAAGACCAACTCAACTCTGATCATTTCCTAAACACAGAAAAAAGAGTGGCTTTTAAATTTTTCTTTTGATTCTGCTGTATCTTGGGTATATTCTTATTTATTTTAGCAAGAAGAAATAAGATTTTCCACTCCTCTTCTATCATTCTTAATTAGAACCTTTTTTCCATTCCAGCTTTTAGTCTACCAGCCATGAATGCTCTTCACTGTGTTTGACTATAGCATTAAGTGAACTGGCTGCTCCCAGAAGACTTGATTCTGCCATCCTTATTCCTGTTGAGATTGATTTTGATACTGACTTTACCCATCCTGAGTCATTTCTTTCTTCTCAATAATTGTATTGACATCAGTGGGACTATTCGTATTAGTAACTGCTTACCGTGTAACGCTGTTCAGAGCACGGCCCAGGAGGACTAACTGATGGCTAGTATGTTAGTCTGCTTGAATATAGGTAGCCGAATCTGGTCCACTGAGCAGTTAGCTTAATAGCACTTTCCAGAGTAATTACTGCTTAGTATAATGGAGGCAGAGCTGGATCCTAACATGTTTTCTCTCTGTGTTGCTTCTCACATTCTTTTTTTATTCCTGAAGTTAGTGTATTTGGCAAAATGTTTCCCTAGAAAAAGCAAGGTATGTGATTATAACCAAATGAGCAACTTGGAACCACAAAAAAAACCACAAATCACATTTGTTTATAACTTGTTGCTGCTTTTGTTTGTTTCAGAAAAGCCTATTACATCTATTCTTAAATGATACAATATGACCAGTGTGATCTTGTGGTCTAAACAATAAGAGTAGCTGTTTCTCAGATTTTACTTTCTGCAGCTTCTCAATGTTTTTCATTAAACAACAGAACTTGTAAACTTTAATTCATAAATTCACCTTTTAACCTCATCGATCATCATAATGAACCTTAATAGCTGGATGTTCACATCATACAAACTCTGTTGTGGCTCAGATCTCGGTTGATTCCTTTTTTGAAAGATTTTTGGAACACTAGTTGCTTTCTATTTTGATTATATGTGTTGAAGAGAAACTTTATTGGGAATATTCCTTGAGATTTGTTTTATTTAAATAAATAGATGCAACTTACTTAAACCAAAAGGCCATGGGAAGCTTACTATTTTAGACATAAACTGCCCCGGTATTTTATAATTTCTGAATTTTGCTAACCTTTCTACATGTGTAGTTTAGATAATTGCTAGTAATTTCCTTCTTTCAGGTCCTAAAAGTGGATATTTTCCCCTTTACCCTAAGGAGTGAATTTATATCAATAGGGAAGTCATGTATACAAACACAGAGCACTATCAATATTAGCAGTACAGTTTTGCCCTGAATGTGGCTGCCGAATAGATATTCCTGTTGAGCACTGTGAACCTGACTATCACTACTAATAGGTTAATACTAAAATTAACACACAAACCCCAGAAGAGAAGTACCCAAAGGCCTCGCACAGTTCTTAAGTAGTACACGTGTATTATGTTCTGCATTGGCCCTTCCATGATGTCTTTCATCTTTCTACTACTTGAGCTGACTGATGAACCTGATGGCATGGGTACTTTAATGTAGTGGAAGCATTCTCACTGCATCTTCTGCATCATATCAGCTGAATTGGAAGAAAGGCAGAACTCAACATTGTGAGAGTATTTCTGATCTAAAAATGCTTTGTGTGTGCTTACGTATGTTAGGTCTTTATCTATGTACACTTTTACAAATATGTACGCATTTTAATTTTGTAATCAGTAAACTTACAAATTTTAAGAAATATCAGAGCATTCATCCAGGTTCCAGTTCAAACACACTATGATCAGAACAAATACTGACAAGTTAAATTCTATACGTTATACAGGAGAAGAGAGTAGAAGATCATGGTAATGGTCTCTCTTGACCCCAGACTCTTCTTACTTGAAGCTCATTGGTAACAAGTGCTGTGACATATTCACAGACAGTTGTTTAAAGCTGTTGAGTTGAATATATTCTTCTTTCCAAAAATATTTGGCTGATTCTTTGGTAAGAGTTGCCTTCAGGCAAACACATGGAAAATGATACAGCTTATTAGAGCTTAAACTGAGAAAAACTCTTGATAGATGATGTTCACACATCACTAATAACCTGAAAAGCTATGGGTTTTAGACAGTGGTATTAAAAGCAAATTCCATGAGATACATTGCACAAATGCCAATCCTATCCAGACAAGGGTCCAAATGTTAAAAATATATTAAATCAGCTTTCTGAATGCCCCTGTTCATTATTTTGCTGACTTGGAAACCTTGGAGTGTTTTGTATCCATTTCATTATCTCCAAAAAGCATGAATTGTAATGGAATTTACATAAAAATCCTGCTGGAGAGTGGAGACTTTACTGCACAGTCAGCTGCCCCTCCTAATCCAATCTTCCCCAATGCAGTTGGCCTGGCAGTTGACAAACTCTTAACAGTGGGGATCTCCTTTGTTAAGAAAAGTATGAATTTGAGCTTTAAAATGAGCAGAAGTCTTTTCTATTACTCAGGATGCCTCCTCTTGCTGAGTTTACATGAGATGTCTAGCAGGAGGTGTTATTAAATAGCCTCAAAAATTAGGCAAAAAACCAGTTATCTAGAAAAGGAACACAAAAGGCTTAAAGAAAAGAGCATTTGAATTTTCATTATTGAGTATCCATGGGACACCACACCACTATTTGAATTTTGTTATTAACCCTTTGCATAAAAAGGATTTAATACTTTTAATCAGTTTTGAATTACACTTTGAGGAAAGCACAAGTTGGGAATTTTAAAAAGTCTCCTTCATTTCTTTTAGTGTTATTTCAGTGCTCTCATGTTTGCACTTATCTCAAAAGAGTTTTAACTTTGTATTAGATTTTTTGTGAAGGTTGATTACATGGGCATTTCAGTCTCACCTTCATTCTTTATTTAGCTGAAATTCCTAATCACTTCAGTGGGTGGTAGACAGGACTCAAGTGTTCCTTTAGATGAATTTCAGCTTCTAAAAAATCTTACGGGTTGAGTAATGTATTCTTGTTTATTTTTTCCACTTTATAGATAAAATCTAGGGAGCATTCATCATCACCTGGATAGAAGTGATTTAAAGCAGTTCACAGTTTAGGCTGGCAGCCATTTTCTGAACTTCAGCAAAACATCAAAATCAGAACAGCAAGAAATAATTTAATAGTGATTTCATGTGACCCTTGCAAAAGGGATACAGATAGCGATACACATACTGCTAGGGAATTCTACCTGGATCAGCTCTTGCTTTATTAACAGAAAGCATCCAGCTGCCCCTGCCTCAGGAAAAATGCTTTTTTCAAATTAACTTTAAGGAACCTATGCTCTTTTATTCTCCTGAAAATAAAGTTGAAAAAGTTCAGTCTCCCTTTTTATTCTGGCAGATCCACTCCCAGTGCCCATGTCTGGTCATGAGACTCTCCTCACTTTCCTGGTCAGTTTACTCTCCCAGTTCTGCTTCTTTGTTTCCTTCTTCTTGCTGCAGTCTTCATATTAATTTTTTCTATTCTCTTTTACATTTCTTTTCATAAGCTTTTCTTTGTTATAATCCCTCTAACAGTGGTGTTTAATGTAAGTATCACTGCTTAGAAGTCGTACAGTCACTAACAGAAATCTTCATTTGGTTTCCTTTGTTTTTACTGGGCTCTATTGATTTCTACTGGAGTACCAGTCTTCCCAAGAGCCAGCAGGAGAGCAGTCCTTTGGCTCTCTTCCAAAACGCATTTGCCAAATAACAGCTTTAGAAAACTCCTGGACTTTCTAATAGAGAAGACAATAGCAGTGTCCAAGAACGGTATAGCAGGATCCTTTGAGTCTGCCCATTTAACCACTACGCCAAACTCTACACTCATTTAGAAAGAGATCCACAGAAACCTCTGACATCAATGGATTTACAAGGGCAGAGTTTACTCGACACTAATAGCACTGATGAGAATGACAAGCTATTACAAGCTTTCTTTTACTGTTTTAAAAAAAGTTCAGTTTCCAGGCAAACATGATATCACTTCACTTCAGACCTATATAGAAGATATATCTTTGGACGGCAGTAAAATTTGGTGAATGTTGTTCTTTTTATGACCTACCTTAATTTTTTAATATGCTTTTATGCGGATGGAATTTGTTTCTCCATCTGAAAGAAATTCTTAAAAATAGAGTACAGCCTTTTTATTGAGGTAAATACAGGCTTGGCCTTTGTCTGCTCATTTTCTGACACTGTAGTTAGTTTCTGGGAGAAGGAATGAAGGAAGCATACGGCCGTGCACGGCCAGGCCCCCCTGAACATTACTGATGAGTGCACACTGCTAGTGAACTGAGAAGGAACTGAAAGGACTGCCATTTTTTTTGCTGCAGTACTACAGAATCAACAAAATAATGTGGAAGCCGAACGCAGAAAAGCACTGTTATGAGAGGAATCAAATATTTTGGGCCATTCAAAAAAGCTCTACGGAAAATCAGACTCAGATCGCTTGGGAAAAGCTCTGTTTGAAGATTTGTGGAAGGATTCATGATTGATCCTTGCACTGAAAAAAATATAACAGGGGAACCCTTAATATTTGTGTCCACATCTTTAGCTAGGGGAAAGGATGCAGTTCCATTAAGTCAATGCAACTGTCCTAATTTGCACCAGCTGAGCTTCTGCTTCTTTGTTTGTGTAGCCTTGTTGGCACCCCTTCCAAGGGAAAGCAAACATTCCTTGTTCTTTCCTGGGTCAAAGAAAAGTCAGTACAGAAGGATCCCAAAGTTTTCTTAGCTCTTTGTTTTTTAATTTTCGCAACTAGCATTATTCACGTACAAACGATTTGAACTTACAGTGCAGAACTTAATGCATGTGCTTCTGAATGTACCTGACACTGGCTGATGGATGAGTAATTTCCATGAGTAGAATTCATGTATTGTCATTGTTTTATGCAACATAATTCATGCTACATTAATTCAAAATGTGTAAACTGAAAAAACAGCACAATCTGAATCACAGTTCATTTCTGATGAAATTAAAATCACCTTTTCCCCTAAAGATTTGCTTCTTAACCATTTATTTCTTTTAAGAGTCATTTTAGACCCTTTATTGTTTTATCCTTGTGGTGTCACAGAACCTGTTCTCAATGTGCTACTTTTTCATGCTAAGTCGAGGCAATGCAATATCTGGATCCATGCAACACTGTCTGCAAACAAGCTATTAGTGATTGAGGCATGATCATAGAGAGATAGATGATGGTGCCTTCATTTGCATTCACATATATACACTCTTATTGCACATTAAGAGTTATATTGCTAGCTACGATTTCATTATTTCCCATATAAATACTTGCTCATATTCTCATAGGATGTTATGTGTTCATTAGAATAAGAGTAGCGCTCTTGATTAAGTTGAAATCCATATCATGAAGCAGTTTGGAAGTTATTGAAAAGATTTTTGAAAGCTGCTTTCCAAGAAACAATTAAGGAGAAGCTCCTTCTCAAATGGTGGTAGGTATTTCCAGTCATCCGGCTTCTTTCAGAATTAATTGGGAGGTCAATACTTAGTCACTCCTTAATTAGTCAATGCTAATTATAATGTAAGAAATATCACAGCAAACCCGGGGTCCTAAGATCCACCCTCTGCTGAGACATTAGAATAACTTTCAGGACTCTGGTTGAGGGTTTGGTGCTGAATGTTTCCTGCGACTGTCTCAGAAGGGCTTGCAAATCTCATTAAAATGCCATAACCAGAATGAAATGTGGTTTGGAGCGATTTCCTTGTCCCTGATGGAAATCACCCGTTCCCAGGATATTGCTATCTCGGTTTTGCCAGGGACAATATATCCCTAAGGCTCACAAAGCACTTGGGAGTAAAGAAAATGTTTGGCCTTTAAAACAGACATGGTTGTGTCAAGAGTCAGTTATTTCAAAAGAAAAAAAAGGTCCCTGGAGTGCGAATCTTTGCAAGTTTAAAAACTTTCCCCTTTTCAAGTGGTGCAAGCTGAGCAGTGGGCTCTCCTTGGCTCTACATTCAGCACTTTATCCATGAACAAAGTATAAATATTTCCAGAAAACCCATTTCTATATTTATTTTCAGACTGATGTCACTTCCCCTCTTTGTACAGCTGGTAAGAGATCATTTTTTTTATTACTGGAGAACCTCAGTCCAAAGCGAACTCTATTTTCAGAGAATATAGGGACGCACAGCCAGTGTGCTAGCTCTGTAACGGCAGTGGTTTTCACTGTAAATGAAACAATGTTACTTTCCAGTTCCTCAGCCGAATTCTCTGTATTTCTTTGGTTTAGTACAGGCTAAAGAGCACATTTTTTTGTGGGGAGTCTCATGTGAAAATATTGACAGCCAATCACCAGGCAGACTCCAGTAGCAATTACTGTAAACTGTGCTGCTCCATCCAATAACATTAATATTTTTAACAATAGTCTTTCCAAAAATAACTATGCTTTGCGAAGATCAAAAATGAACAGAACCACACATCTCTGCTGTCTTCAAAGTATTTTCTGAAGCAAGTAATTATTTACATGTATTCTTCAGTACACAAATACTATACAATTGATGCAGTAAGTTTATTTGAACATTTGATCATACTTTTATCAGTATCAAAATACGTTTTATTGCATTTTATAGGAATGTGTTACCTTTATATACCTTTTTGTTTACCCTCCACCACTTTACCCCCGAGAAGAGGCTCTTATGAGGCAGGGTGTTTAGCAGCGTTCTACCCATGTTTCAGCTTAAGGGTGTGCTTCCCGCAAGGCACAGAATGAAGCTTAGTTTATAAATATCTTCTCAGCCTCTTTCTGTTCGAAAGGCCAGTGCTGCTGGGGCTCAATCACTGGTGGTTAGGCAACCTTTCCTGTCTGGCTATGGTAAACAATCATCAGGTTTTACCTTCTCCTGCAGGAGCCTGAGTGCATTAGCTGCATGATAGACCTATGCTCAGGAAAGAAGGGATCTGTCACTGCTTTTATATCTGCAGAGTGCAATTAGCCACATTTCCTGAGCCCTGGCTGCCTCGTTAACAATGTTCTTTAGAAACATTTTACAAAAAAAGAGATTTGTTTCCTCCTCATTTATTTACATGTAATGCTTAACTTGGATGGTATGACTATGGTTTTCAGAGCAGGGCTTCTTATCTAGCCCAGTAAACTGGATGATGCTTTAAGGAAGCCAAGCAGTTCCTCAAAGGCACACATTCCTCCTGTGGCTCAATCAGGATTAAAGTCAGGGTGCTCTTATGCCTTCCTTCTCCCCACTTAATCACGTGGCCTCCCTCGCTGCTGTCAATATGCATCTGAATTACATTGGCTGGGAAAACGGCTGCAGACAAGAAAGAAAACAGTATATCACACCTCCATAGCCTTGGGACTTGGGGCAGGTCAAGGCAGGGTTAGCAGCTGGTTACAGGTAATGCATCTTTTCACCAGGAAAGGTCAATTTAATGTGAGATCCCTATCAAAAATGCTAACTCAGTGCTCTAAAACTCTGGTTTGAGCACCTAAAGAAGGATTTCTGTAGCTAGATCCTTCATCTTTCACATTTTAGTGTCTGGAATTTGTTTTCCTGGAGTTTTAGATAAGACACCAGGTATCTTGGCTCCAATATAGGTTTTTAGAACTTGAGTTGATATGGGAATTTTGTGTTGTGCTTTCCTTATTTTGTGTATTGTTAAATTATACCCTTTGAGGTGCTCTCATCATTAGTGTCATTTACTCTCAAATTCTTCTGAACGTTATTTTGAAGCACTTCAGACATTTTCATTTTAATGACACATAATGATAACTACAATTATTAAAAAGACATCCCCATGCAAACCTAGCAACTTCTTAAGAATCCTGGAGTTCCTTAGAAAAGCAATAAGACAATACATTAAAATAACATCTAGGCTAATTGTGAGCCAATTTAAAAAACAGCATTTTAGTTTGCTATTTAAAAGTGTTTTCATAGTCTGATGTCTAAAGGAAAATAATTCCATTGATACAGCAATTTTAGAGCGCAGAGGGCAAAAACACCCAGTTTTTGGTAAACCTTTGGAACAGCTAGCAAAAGCAGTGCCACAAGAAAAAAGAAGTAATCACTTCCATAATATAGAGAGTGCTAAGATCATGTACTAGCAGTACCCTGAATGTTAATTACAGAATCTTGAAGTCTATTCAGTATTATATAAAGAATCAATTCAATGACCTGAGATCAGATGAAATATGAAAAGGCTTCTTAGTCTGCCTTTGTACCCTGATGGAGGCACTTTCAATCAGCGGAAGCCAGTACATTCATTTACTTATTAGGAAGTTATTCAAAAAGAGAACTCCACTGTGAACCGCCTGTAGAACAAACTAATCTGGTGTCTTTCCAGGAAAGGTGACCATCTAATGTCTGAAATTCACAAGATAAAAGAAAATTTTTGCTGATGTATAGATACATGCTGATGCTGAATGACTATTAAAATACAGAAAGGATCAAAAAATTCACCAGAAGCTTTTTGTGCTGATAGAACACGTGTTATGTCAGTTTTGGGGAAGGGAAGGGGATATAGGGGGAGCAGGTGAGATCACAAAACCACATCGTGCATGTTACGGATAACAGTACGAACTCAATCTTGCTAATGATTTCATGACTTTAAGCAGATATGTTTTGTAACAGTATTTTGAGTAAACTTCTACTCTAAGAGCCCAGCCAAGCATCTTAATTTAGCTTTATCTGCAAAGTTTCTACATTGTCTTGTTCTGTGGAACAGAGCAAATGAAGTTTAGATAAGCATGAAATTGTAGAAATCAGATATAATTAAGGGGTTTGTTCCATTCAGCTCCCATATTCATCCAGCTGAGTTTCACATTGAGCTCCCATAGTCAACCAGTTTGACTACGTACTTGAGAGACTTTCAATACGCCAGTTGGATATTCATTTTAGAATATGGTCTAGATCTCCTCTTATCTCCTGTCTCACTCAGTATCCTCAGCAATTTGCCTAAAGAAAACAGACCAGGAAGGAGACAGTGTTGGCAAGTGGATAGAGCAGCAGGGTAGCGCAGTTTCAGGTTTTGTACCTGACTTGATGGCTGAGTACCATTTTACCGTTCAGTGGTGCCATTTCTATGAAATTTCAGTTAATTGTGCTTTGTGATCCGCATGTGGGATACACTAGAAAAGACAGATATTATTTATTGTTAAGGATATGTCTACTCAGAAATTAAATATTTTCATTAAAAATTTGATTTATATTATTGTACAAAAATGTTTTCAAATCCCTTTTTTTATGTTCTTGCATTGATCTCCAATCATAGAATCATAGAACCATAGAATCATTAAGGTTGGAAAAGACCTCTGGGATCATCTAGTCCAACTGTCAACCCAACACCTCCATGCCTACTAAACCATGTCCTCAAGTGCCACATCTATACATTTTTTTAACTCCTCCAGGGATGGTGACTCCACCACCTCTCTGGGCAGCCTGTTCCAATGCTTGACCACTCTTTCAGTAAAAAGAGTTTTCCTAATATCCTACCTAAACCTCTCCTAACACAACTTGAGGCCATTTCCTCTTGTCCTATCACTAGTTACTTGGGAAAAGAGACCAACACCCACCTCACTACAACCTCCTTTCACGTAGTTGTAGAGAGTGATAAGGTCTCCCCTCAGCCTCCTTATCTCCAGGCTAAACAACCCCAGCTCCCTCAGCCGCTCCTCATCAGACTTCTGCTCCAGACCCTTCACCAGCTTCGTTGCCCTTCTCTGCACACGCTCCAGCCCCTCAATGTCTCTCTTGTAGTGAGGGGCCCAAAACTGAACACAGCATTCGAGGTGCGGCCTCACCAGCGCCAAGTACAGGGGCACGATCACTTCCCTAGGGGCACAATCACTTCCCTAAGTGGTGTTTTCAATTTTGCTTAAATTGATTAAAAACAAGTTAAGAAGCTAAACCAAAATAGAACATTCTTTAACTTGGGTTGTACCTTTTTAATCAAAGCAGTTCACTTTTTTTTAATCTATTGAGGCATTTGATGAACATGAAGCAGAAAGAAAGAAGGCAGAGTACAGGACAGTAAAGAAGTTAATGATAGGAAAGTCTGAGAGACTCATTATGGGAGACCAATGTAAGTATGGAAAGAGAAGTTTGCGGACACAGTAAGACATGAAGTCTTCTATTTAGAAATAGAATTTTCTTCTTTTTTGTGTGTGTAAATGATAAAGGGGAAATATAATCCTCAGGCCTAAGCTGTTGAATGCTTAAATTATGCAAAGCACCACCAGTAGAAATGATGTCCAAAAAAAAAGATGGAAGTAAGAGATGTGATGAAAGAAGATATGAAACTCAAAGAAATTATATGCATGTATGCTTATGTTTGGAAAGCAAGATAGAAAACAACAAAACAAAAAGAGTATGATTAGGAAAAGCTGTTCTTAATTGCTAAAAGAGTAAATTTTGAAGGGTTAAGTATTTTCGTTGATATTTTCTGATATAAGCTGAGTAAACTAGTTCAAAAGGAGCAAGAATTCTTTAGGAGCGAGAACTTTTCACAGTCTTTTTTTTTCCTGGTTTTTTTTTTTTCTTCCTGGTCTAGTATTTCTTAACTCTTTAGCCTGTGTAGATTCAGAACAAATGCTTGCCATTTCTCTGCCTTGAAAGGCAACATATCTACATTTTAACAGAAGATTTTTACGATACATAGGGTTAATGAATGTTATTTTGTATAGAATCATGAAAGGATATAACTGATGGAAAGTCATTCTGTAATTAGATAAGGGTTATATTTATTCTTGAATGGAAATGTACTGCTAGCATTTTCTAAACAAATTATTGCACAGCAAACTATTGGGAGTCTATCATCAGCACAGTGTTTACCAAGAGGTCCCTGGAAACATCCCAGTTGATTATTGGTATTCAGGGTGAGGTTTACAGCACTGTTTCTAGTCTGCGGGCCTTGCTGTGTACCTGGTGGATGCAGCAAATGGACACTGATTAAGTTGGGTTTGTAAAGGTTTTTTGCTTGCTTGAGATTTTCCCATGGAGTTAGCAAATAATTGGCAGAGCCTTTTGTGTATCAGACAAACCACATCTCAAACCACATTTCATATACAAATTTTTCAGCTTTTCATCATGCCCATATGCACACTGTTTCTGCAATATGTCTTTGTCCATATTGATACTTTTGTGATCAGGAGGGGCTGTTTGATTCAGTTTTCAAAAAGAGCATGAGATTTTCATTTTTAAATGCTTGGGGATCCTTCATAATGAAAGCTTCTGTATTATAAGAACTTACTGTATAACTAGAGCATTATATGTAAACATAAATCACTGTATTATATTGACATGTATAAGAATATTAGGCATAATCTGACTGTCCACATTTGAAGCGAAAAAGTAACAACATATCTGTGGGTTACGTTGTCATTGGGATAGGCATAACTGCGAACACATAGCCACGAATGTAATTTTCTTACATCAAGGAAAAGCCTGGGAAAACTTACTTTTTTAACCACAAAGCTTTTAACCACAAGGATTTCAATACGCCTTTGCTAAAGTTAACTCACGATAACGGTGAGCTGTATGAGTTTCTATCCTGCAGGGACTGACCGTGTCACACCACCACCGTGTAAGTGAGAGAGCAGCCTCCACAGAGCTGCTGCAGCTTGCCCGCGTAAGGCAGCCGGCAGCGAGGGCGGCGCTGGGCCTCCCCAGCACAACGTCCGGCACCATTCCAATTTGAATGATACGGACGCTACTCAGGTCCCGCTGCAGGCTCTGTGGCTATTTACTGCATCTGTGAAAGAAATCATAAATGCTTATCTGAGAGAAGTGGAGAAATAGCAAATATGTATACTATCTGATAACACTGAAAAATTATGAGTAAGAAATTTAGGATAACGTTACTGGTTTTAATTCAAAAGATTCTTTAAAAACATTGACATTTCTGTTTTAGTTAGTATGTATATTTACAATATTCCTTAATGCTGCATGTGTAACATAAAAAAACCAACCCTGGTGAACAGTACAAAGTGTATAGTACTTTGGGGGTCATTCATGCTTCGATTCCGTGATTTCTTGGTGATTGTGTGTAAGTTTGTTTTGAATTATTATTTGATTAAGACAGGACTTACAATGATCTGGATGCTTTCTCAGCACTGAAGAGCTTACATACCTTGTAATTGCCTCTAATGTATTCCAATTTTTGTGTGCGTTTGTAACTATGACATCTGGTTCTTTGCCAGACTTTTTGGGTGGCATTGCTATATGGTTCATTCTCAAAGTGCTGAGTGATACGGTCATGAAAAATATCTCCTCTTTGCCCATAAAAAAACCCGATCATAGCAGAGATGTTAAAATTTATGCTAAGTCTATTCAGTGAAACATAAATAGTCATCACTTGGAGAACTTGCTATGCAAGGCATGATCCTGCAATATGCTAGGCTCTTCCTAGATATTCTCAGCACCCTCAGCTTTTCATGAGTTGTCTGATGCTCAGCACCTTGTAGGATCTGGCCTCGGAGAAGGAGCATGAAAGGACCCAAAGCAAACTGGCAAACATTCAGCTGTTCGTTGTACAACTTTTCTTCTCTCTCAAAAGTAACAGTTCAAACAAAGGATTAATTTAGAAAGAAAAAAATAATTAAAATTGAAAGAAAAGGAGGAAGGAGGATGTGTGAAAAAGAATGTTAATAACAGTATTTGAAGAGGCAAAGAAATTAGAGAGATAAAACCCCGATTTTTCTTTTAAATAATGTTAGGAAGGTTGTAGATGTTGTTTAATATTGTCCTTGAATATTTTGCAAGTGGCACAACCACTTCATGAGATGCCAATTGCTGAAACACAGAGTTGTGATTTAAAGTGACAATGTCACCTTAGTTTTAGTCCAAGTGATGGATTTTGTTTTGAAATGGGTTATACCAAACCTAACATGGAGAGATATGTTTGCATTTGTTTTAATTGCAATTAAAATTACTCTGGTTAAAAACACCACTCCCATAACTTTCTATTTAAATTTTATATCTTCTAATGTGAACTCAAATGGGCCTTACAAGATACCAAGTACTCAGGAACAGAGCTCATGCATCCAGATAGCCAAGACAGACACCAAAAATCCCAAACTGTATAGATTAGCTTTGGACATTTCTTTCCTTTTTAACTGAATGGCTATAAACAACACAGACAAAGAGTTTTTCAAAAATAGAGGAAGCATATTCTTAATAGCTTGCACCTGGTTTATGTGAAAAGCTAATACGGAATCCGGCAATACTGACTGATATCACTTTCTTTTCATTTTTTATTATGATAAAGTATAAAAATGGCAAGGCGGTGGAATAGGAAGCCTTAAGTCTTTATTTCATTGGTTTTTAAGTAGCAGATTGCATAGTAAATCAACTTAATTTATGTACCATGTTTATTGTTAAATTCTCCAGATTCATTAAAGCCCTGGAACTGCATTCGTATAACAGAATATGACCTCTTTTCCTGACTGTTTAATCCATTTTCAAGCTGCATACACCTCTTTGAATATGTGTTAAAGTAGTAGCCTCATTTGACAGGGAGATTTCATAAAGCTTTGAAGTGTATCATTAAAAGGGACACTGTCAATTTGAATTTTTTCAAGATGACCAATTTAAAAAAAAATCTTTTGAATGTTGGAGGGTTTTTTCTAATTCCTAGAAAATCTCTACACATTTTTTTTTTTCTCTGTGAATGTTTGGAAGCATCATTTAGAAGACCAGAGAATATTACTACCATAGCCATCATTATTAACCATGAACACTTTCATATTCCCCACTTCACATCCTTTTCTCTAACAGGAACTCAGCCCAGTGCATACAGCCAGCCTGAGTCCTTTAAAATAATGCTAAAATAATTTTAGCATTATTTAAAAACTTTGAAATAGGACTTTGCTACAACATTGCTTTGTCCTGTGCACTGCGGTTATGTTCATTCTTTGACTGCTGCCTGTTGTTTGGAGAGGTTTTTTAGGTCTGAGCTTTCCAGTGCCTCTCTCCAGCAAAGCCCTGCCTGTGGAGACCGCACTGCCAACCAACCTTTCAGTCATGGGTCTTTGACAGACAAGCTCTGCCAGATGTAGCTGCCATGATTTCGGATATTCATGCTCACAGCTGTCCATCTTACAATTCTGCTGGAAATTACTGTCAACCTACAGGGACAAGAGAGAGAAGCATGTGCCTGTACTTGAGCCACCTACATTCACATCGCCTGTTAATTTAAACTGCCAGTGAATGAGCCTTTGCCCTAATCTTCTGGCTGTCGATGGGATTACGATCTTCCAGCGGAGGGGCAGGGCATAAAGCTGGGAAGCGGTAACATCCAAAATTGTGGCAGCTTTGGACTTCAGTGTATGTGAGCCAGAGCACAAACTACCTGCACTAAGTAAACAGGAAAAAAACAGAGAAAAAAAAGGTCTTTAATCTTTCTTAGCTACACTGCATGACAAGTTTTTAGATGAGAAAGTGGCATTCAAGTTCCCAGTGTCCTTTGGTGAGATATATTTTATTTTCCCAGTAAAGTTGTTAAACTGTGAATATTTTATCCAAGCTATTAAAGTTACTTTTTACTCTTACAAACTGGGCACAGAATATTTAAATATGAGAGAAGGAACAGTAGATATGATAATATCTGACGGTTTATGGGAATATGTTTCAAATTACAAGCAAAGCATGTGCGTGCACACATGAATACAGCTGTGGTTTCTCTTCAGCATTAAGTAATGTTCTTTCATAAAAGAAAGGAGTGAAGGCTCCTGCTATTCTGTTCAAAGGAAGGAGGTTTATATATTTTATATAGCACTCTTTATACTGCTGTGTTATGGTATGTAATATATTGGAAGTTCTCAGTCTGTGATAGACCCCCAAAGGGTAGACATGCAGGTCTAAGAGATGAAAAAAATCAAAGACATGATCTCTTGACAGAATTATATAACCTTCTCACACTGCCTCTGAACTTCATTGAATCCTCGAGGTGACAGAAAGCTGGCAAGCTAAGTAGAAGCAGCTGCTTGTGATGGCATGCCTAAGATATATGAATCTATTCAGTGTGATCAACGGCTAAATGCTCAACAGCCCAAGCCATTGATCACCACGATGACCCCAGTTCCTGCTAAGTCCATCAGGTTGCTGTGAAGGCTTTAAGAAGGAGGGAGCGGAAGACGGAAAGCAGGACATAAACAGCAAAGGGAAGAGAAAGACAGAGGCACGAGCCCTCCTCATAAAAGCTATTCAGGAAATTGCAAAGCTCATTACTATGTGTGCGGTACTTGATCACACTGAAGTTTTGCTTTAAGGTGCATACCTGAATAAATGCTGAGAAATTCTGTTCTCTATAGTCTGGGATTGCCACAGGAGCCTGCCTTCCATGGAATTTCAATCAGGGCTAGGGGTCTAGGTTCTCCACGCTCCTTTGGCAGTCTCAGCTATAACATGCACGTGCACGTGCACATGAACATTATTTTTTATATGCTTTCCACAAATGGTCTTTAAAATATTGCATGTAATAAACAAAATATCAGCCCACAGTATATGCCAAATTTTGCCAAAGAAAGCAACCAGGATATAGTGCCAGCAGAGTGTTTATTATGTGAACGTGTAAAAAGGGTACAAGTGAGTTTTATTAAATGTGTTCTACTCATACGCAGAAATAATTTAACAATTGAATTGTTTCACAAAGGGAACTATTTTAGTGCAGTTGCATCACGAAAAATGACCTTGTTAGAATGGCAGAACAGGTTTCCACATGCTTTAAGTCTCAGGGGATTTATCTAATTTTCTCAGTTCACTAATAAAAATATCTTTTATAGCTTTTAACTACAAAACTTGGAAAACTCCAAGGGGCTGCAAAAGGCCAAGCTGGGTTCCTTCTATCTCATGCATTCTGTTATGACTAAAGATGCTCCCAGTTAAACCTTAGCAGTTTTTCTGCTACCCTTCATTGGGATAGTTCAGTTTTAGTATAGCACAGAATTTAAATGCACTGAGACTGCATAAATCTCATTGTTGATACAGTAAGTAATGCCAAAAGAGAATTCAGTTCACTCCATCAGAAGTGGGAATAAAAACACTTTTTCCACTAAAGTAATCATACATGAATGTGAATATACACAAGGGGCCTGATCCAGAAGTAAAAGTCTCTCCCAATAACTTGGAATCTGGATTTAGTCCAACGAGCAGATCTGTTGAACAAAACCAGTACATTTTGCGTCGGCGCTTTTAAGCATGGAAGTGCCCTATAAAGGCAAATGTCTTTGAGGCTATTGTTTAATTTAAGGTTAGATTTGTTTCAGAGCTCTATTCTGAAAGAAAAGTAGTCTCACATATACAAATTGTTTAGTTTTGTATAACAAAAAATTATATGAATCTGAGCTACTTGCATTTAGTATTCATGATGCACCAATTAGATTATAAGACTTGAGCTTAGAGCCAAAGTGCTCAAAGCAGAAGATTAATTTTCATTTTCACCAGGAGAAAGCCACATCCCTATTTGTTGCATTCTTCTGATGCATGGATTAATATTGCTTTTGTTTTAATTTTCATGTATTTCCTTTCATTATATAGCAGTTGGACTATAAACATAGCTGTTAGTAAGATATAGTTTCCAAGTACATAGAATCAGAGGAAGAGATGCTTTCTTTTGTCCTGGTGCCAATTAGGAGTACTTCCACTGGTACCGTTGGGATTACAGTATTGTAAAAATGAGACAGAACTATACTTTTAATCTTCCTTCCTACCATATCTTTATATCCCCATCTCCAGGTCCAAATGTTTTTTGATTTTCGAGCACTTCTAAGTCAACAAAGATGCATTGTCATGGTGATAACTGTTGGATAACACTGTCATGAAAATAACTGAATTAACTGGTTAGAGTACAGTTCCTTATTTCATTATGTGACTAGGATATCGAGCCATCTCATTTTTCTTTCTCAGTGCAAAACACGTAACTATTTACACAGCAAATTCTTTCACTGTGACATACATTGTTTTGAGGTTTGAATGAAGGGAAGTAATAAACCTAAGAAAGATAAACGATCTATTCAGTTTGTTCACCTTCAGCTCTAATGAGTGCATCCATTTGCACCTGAATAACATGATTTGTGAATCCAAATTTAGTATATATTTAACGCATACTGTTTTTTATGATTGCATCTTTGATGTCAATATGCAGACCTTTGGCCATGTCAGTTCTGCACATCTCAGGCATTCTTTATGGGATTTCATTGAGTCCCCCAGTACAAACAAGCCCTCTTTTGCATTTAATTTAGAACACTAAACAGAATGGATTTTTTTAGAAAAGTTTTCAAAGTTGATCTCACATACTCCACCCATTCCAGATGTTATTAGATGTGCTTGTCAGCAAAACTACTTGCCATTACACTTCTGACCTGAGTAGATCTCTGTCTTACTGTTTCTGGGCTCTTCTGTTATGTATTCCCACCATCCCTCTCCATTCAGTCCTGTGGCTTAATGAGTTTGACAGAAATTCCCTCCATTTTTATCTTAAAGGCAGACAAAAAAATGCACGTCATTTTGCTTGAAAGTCACAACACCTGCATGAATTTTTTTTTAAATTGCATTTCCTGCAGCAGAAATGGGAGCACAGTCAGTTGGCCCAGAGGAACTCCTAGACACACACAGCTGGATAAATCCCTGCTGTTCATTTTTGTCTTGCCTGTAGGCATTTTTTAACAGTTTTCAGTCCAAGTGCACTTTTACCTCTTGTTTAATTTTAATTTGTCTAACAACATAATAATACCTTTAGGGAGTGTTAGTGCTACAGAAAGAGCATACATAAATTCTGTATATACATATATGTATGTATGTGTGTGTGTGTATAACATACATAAAAACTGAGCGGTGCCTCCTCTGTAGTAGTTCCACTCTCCAGATTGGTTAAGCTGTAAAAAAATAATAATAATATGGTCACTTGCATAAACAAGGAAAATGGACTCTGTATTTATTAGGCTTTATAGAAAAGTTCTTTAAACTGAAGTAGAGTTGAAACTAAGTGACTAGAGAACTGAGCAGAAATTGCTCCAAGCAATACACCAAGCAGTGAGTCTTCACCCCAGGGAGAGGGAGAAGCAGAAAGTGTTGAGCACCTGGAAGTGGGAATCAAAAAAATGAAATTCTGGAGAATTTTACTCAGCTTTTGAATTTTCCTGTCATGCTACCCTGTCTCTCTGTCACACAGTTTTCTCCCTTCTTTGGTAAATATGAAAAGTGGAGCTGCAGCAGCTGCCGGTGCTAGGCTCCATGTCCTCTTCTTGAGGCAAGACATTCAGGCTGCAAAGAGCCAGGGTCAGGGGAAATGGGCAGTTCTCCCAAGAAAAAGTCTCTTTTGGTGGAGCAGGAAAAGGCTCTGTGATGGATACCTGGAGTGCAGCAGCTCTTGGAGAAGGCGCCTGCAGAGAGCAGGGTGGTGCTGGGCAGTGGGGGGATGCCAGGAGCTCTGCTGGTGCCAGAGGAACCCTGCCAGATCGCTGAAGTGAGTTTTTGGAGGTTATAAAAAATGTAGTTTATTATACTCAAAAAGAGGGAAGGGGTGGGGTTAGGTTAAAACAGAGACTAAGAAAAAAGCCTACTTGGAGAAGGGATGAAAGGGGGGGAGGAGACAAACTATTACTGAAAATTAAAGGCAACCCATGGCAAAAATTTGTAAACTGCAGCTAAGAAACCTAGTAAGAACTGTGTGTTCCCTATAGAACTGCATGGCATGCCTTAGTTTAGAGATTACATTGTATTATGCTCTATTGTACCCTGTGGAAGGCACACCCTCACCAAAAAACTGTTTTGAAAATGTTTAACTTTCGATTATTACTAATAAACACAAACAGGTAAAGTGCTTTATAAAGTTTAAAATACTTTAACAAGTCTGCTTTTTTTGTGTAGGTAACTTATTCCTAATATTTGTTGGATAGGTCTTTCATACAATTCTAGACAAGAATCAAAAGGATAGGAAAATATGTTCCAGAACTGGAATATTTATACTGGAAATGTACATGAATAATCCCAACTATATCAGCCTTTAACTCAGTTATATTTCATAAATTTGTAAAATTAACAAACTAAACAGGAATGTGCACAGTGTAACATATAATACCTGTCCATTTCCATATTTTCTGATCATTTCTGTTCCATGCATCTTTCTTCATATGGTCTTTGAGCCCATAAAGTCAAATTTCCTCTCTTCTGTACAAGAGTAAAACCACACAAGGTCCAAAAAGCATCCTGTAATGACAAGGCACTGTTCTGTGGAAGGTTTGCAATATCTTTTACAAAAGTCTCCAGTTTATAAACTATTCAAACAAGGAATATATTGTTTGGCATAGATTTCCAGTTGTATATGGCATAGATAATTTCAGCACTATAAAATTATTATTATAAAGACTATGCACCAGATTCTCAGCTGGTGGAATTCAGCATAGCTCTTCCCATGTTACATGAATCAACTTTTAAATGAATTCTCTAAGCAGAGCAAGTTACACTACAAATATTTTGTAATTTTTAGCTATGCATGGATATTGGATTTTTTAGGTATAAAGTTTTGGGGTTTTTTTAATTTTAATTTTAGTACAGAATTGCAAACTCTGAACTTTAAATGATCTTTGCATCCTCTATGGCACAAATGTTGTTTGGACACATTATTAAAACTTATAGTGTATAGTTACATATAAAGCTTATATTATATATACAAAGCTGCAGGGAAATACCTATTTTAAACTACTGGGACCAGCCCTGCAAACATAAACAGTTTTCATTTATAAGATTAGACCCACTGATTTCAAAGGGTATATGTGTACGTCTTCAGAAATACTGATGTGAAAAAGCGTTGTAGATTCTGTAACTTGTAGCTTTTCCTTCAGAACCCTAAAAATACGGCAACTTCACTGACTGATTAGGAGACAATGCTGTCATACGACATGGGCCCACAAATGTTAGGCTTCAGCACCTCAGCTGGAAAAGTCTCCCTAGATCCTCAACAGACATCCTGTGTAACGTGGACTTTCATGTTATATATGATCAGATCCCTTGTCATGTATGAAAAGCATACTGGGCACACTTTTTCCTGTATTTTCCTAATAAGTCAATGCTTTTACAGTGTTTTAGTATCTTGAGTTATGAAGCCTCTAGAAAGCTGCTATGGCTCACATGGAGATAAACTGTAGAGAGTGACGTTATATTGCAGAGTCAGGGGGCTTGATCAGACCCCCCTTTGTTATCATTGACAAGATGTACAGTGGCTCTGACTCCGACTCCGTTATACCTCTCTGGGACAACAGTGGCCCAAGTCAACTCTGTACGTACCCAGGGTTTCCAAAAATCTTTAAGACCCCAGTAATCCAAGACCTTATTTGAAAATGAGCTGTGATAGTTTATTACATGTAAGCAGATGAAGCAGTGTAGAATATTTTCTTTAATGCAAAAAAGCAAAATCAACTAACTGACTATTTAAAGACAATCTTCAGAATATGCAGAATTATGTTCTAATGCCTTATGTCTATCATTCTTTCCTATATATCTGACTGTAATCCAATCTGATTCAATCTATCTAATGCATTTCTAACGTGTTTTTCACCATAGAAGCTAGGCACCATTAGGAACTTATCTCTGTTCCCACTTACCTTGGTGGTGACATGTTTTCAAACCAGACAATATTCTATGTCAAAAATATCAAGACTTCCCATAACCTGAATTTAGTAAACCCCCTGTACTTTTAGCTTTCTGACTCTTCTTACTGTCTGCATTTCAATATGGAGTCTCCAGTATCTGCTCATCACTCCTAATTACTTTTGTTTTAGCCTATGTTCCTGATTTCTGGGCCAAGAAGTTTAAAGAACTATGATGTGCTCTGACGAAGCATTTAATCAGGGCTGAGTAATCAAACAAAAAGCTTTTCAGGGCAGGGTGGAATATGGGAGGAACCATATTGTCTGCCCGATTATTGTGTTTCCTGTTCTCAGCCCTGAAAGAGTTCCTGCAGGGACCAGAAGACCTGCCCATAGCTTGATGGGAAGAGTTCCCGAGTAAGTAGAAGCCATGTAAAAAGGGAGCGGTGGCAGAAAACAACATAAAATCAGTGAAGTAGGAAAGATTTGAAGTATACACACTTTTCATCTCCTAAAGCCTTTGTCATCAGGGTGCAAAACTCTAGAAATATTTGTGGCTATGGGTGAGGGGCAGGGGAAACCTAGCCATTAATTCCTAAGAGGTGTTATCAGATGCATCAGGGTTTGGCTGTAAATTCGACTACGTTGCTGTGGTGCACGGAGAAATGAGTGAGGAAATATCTGATTAAAGTGTACATTGCTGCTGAGGCAACTGAATGTTGCCATAGCAATTGAGATGAAATGTGCAAAGAAGTGAGATAATTAAATCTAACCCCTTTAGTAGTTTTGATAGTCAATGCACTGCCAATAGGAAAAGTTATCTACAGTGTTAAAGATAAAACATATTCCTCGTGGAAGTACTCCTTGCTGGTGTTTTGTTGCTCTCTTTCTAAATGCATCGCTTCAGGTAGTTAATTTGAATGTTCTCTTTAATAATCAAATACAGTTTTGACCTTGGTCTGTAGCAGCCTAGAACTTTTGCTGACTTATTGTATCATGGGAACTGTCTACACAAAATATCCAAAATGTTTTTATTCTCCCTTCCTCTGTGTGCAGTACAGTAAAGCCCGGGCTGTCATCTCAAAGCTTACAGTTCAATAATATCTAGAACGTGCTGCCCTCTTCAGGAGCTAGCGATTAAAAATAAGTGATTTTGTTTATTGATTCAGAAACTGTCGTGAGCAAACAGGAACTACAGAACTGAATAAGGTGGGGTTTTTTGACATTTGTAATGCCAATGCCAGAGACACTGCAAGTAGTTGCAACATTAATAGACAAATCTGATTTTAAAAAAGGAAATCAAAAACTTCTTAGCATTTCTTAAACAAACTTTGAGAACTGGGTGGTCATATTCACATCTACTCAGATTATTTATTTCAGCCAGTGAAAGCAAAAGCTAGGAGAAGCCTTGACTCACTTCTTCTAAAATGCTAATTCTATATTCTATATAGCAGCAAATAACCTGTTATTAAAAATTATTTGTGCCCAAAAAGAACTCATACATTAGCTGTCACACTAAACTTACTTTACTTTCAGCTGCTCTGCTCACCTGAATCCATGTAAGGATTTAAGCCATGATTAGCAGAACATTAAAACATACACTCAACTTTAAGCACAAACATTGCTGCAATACTTCAGAGGGATACTCATGTGAAAGTCTGAACAACATGTGTATCGGTCTGGAGGCTTGCATACATGGCTGATAGGTAGGAACAATTTTCAGTTCTTATCTTATAACATTGTAACTCATGTTGTAGAATCTTCATAATTAAGCAGTTAAGAACTAGAGGCAAAATCTACCCTTTTGTGAATATAATTCCTTTTGAAATCAATGAGAACTTTTGTTCATTTATGAAATGGTGACATTTTATTGGTTTACAAATAGCTTTGAAAAAAAAATTATTATGGCTTTGTGGCAGGGGGACTCAAAAGTTGCGTGGAGGAAAGGCATGAATGGGTTTTTTGTGTACCAGTCGCAAACAGGCAGTGGATTAATGATTTCCTCACCCAAACAGCACGGTTTGCACACTGTGAGGGCTGAGGAGCAAAGAGCTCCGGGAAGGACGCAGAAGCCAGTGCTTTGCAGGAACTTGGCTCAACCGAGATGGATGTTCAAAGGGTTCATTTTAAGCTTACGTGAAATACTGTTTCTTTGGCTGAGGGGGACCCTATTTTCCTGCATTTCATAAATGAAGCAAAAGAGATATTCTGTGCTACATCTCACATGAAGCACCATACAGAAGATGTAGCCCACAAAGAATGGAGCAAAAGTGGCTTTAAGCCATCTCTGTAGATGCTCAGATTCAAGGCTGGATACAAGCCAATGAATCTCTGCGTAAATTAGAGCAGCCCTCAGGGACTGTTCTAATTTACATTAGCTTTAACCAGGCTCCCTATATCTTGTGTTGTGCTGCAACCTAGATTAAGTCTGAATTTCTGCAGCACTGAACACCCTGGAAACTCCCTTTTTGCCCAAGGTAAACTCCTTGAACGGAAATAACTCCTGTACCGTACCGGGGAATTCTTCTCTATCTGGACACTCCCTTACCTGTAAATACCTATATTTCATCCAGCAGTATATGCAGTCATGGTGAGAACCTGGAACCAATCTATAATTTATTTTACTTTTTAGCTTTCCTCTTTAAAGTTAATAGCTCTACCTAGACATCAACATTTTTTTCTAAGCGGTTTGTGACTGTATCTCTTGGTTATAGTAGCATTTTCTAAACTTAATTTTTAATTGAATTCCTTAATTCTCTCCCTTGCATGTTTACTTTAGGATTTAATTTTCTCAAAGAATGTAAATAGTTAGGAATAACAACTGGGTTTTAAGTATTCTCCCTTCTTTGGCATAAAACTGTTTCACATCTGAAAACTATGTACGAGGTAGGTAGGCAGATTCTGTACCTAACCCTGGCCACTTCAGCAGGAGTAAAGTTGTATTCTGTGTGAGAAATGATGGCAGACGGCAGGCCTATTGTCCTGAAAACTTTTTATTCTCGAACTGCACAATTGGGACATATAGCACAAGATGTTATAGAAAAGTTAAAATCCTCTCTGTGGAGACATTGAGTGAAAGTGGTCACTCTCTGTTCAGCCTTTAGTTAAAGGAACTGGTAGCAGTGATTCGTTTCCTTCTAAAGAAAACAGAATAGCTACGATGTCAGGTATAAAATAGACTGAAAGGGATAATAGAAAAGAAGGAAGAAAAAAGAGTTAACTAGTATCCATTCTTTCATTTCCACATCACAGTTAAAGCATGCTGATGAGGTGTGTGGTGTACTTAGTACTTTCTCAGTACCCCAGTCTAACCATTGCAAACTTATAACCTATGAGCAATCTTTTTCTAAAGCGAGATGTAAAGGCTGATTAATTATTTTAATAACCGTGAAAAGATTTTTTTAAAAAACCATAATACAAATTTCTTAATGAGATAAGAAGAAAAGCTTTAACATTTCATTGATAATTGTCTCTTTTCGTCTTAACCCTTTATGCACATGCTTTACCCTGTTTTCTCCCACTCCATAGCAGAGTGACAGCAAGCCCACGGTTTTATTTTCAAAAGCACAATCACAAGCTGGATGCCAAGATCCTATGTCTGTATTTTATGAACACTATGCAGATAAATTCCAGCTGGCATGCAGTTCTAAATACAGATATGCACAATAGCCTGTGCTTTTTTTCTAATCTGGTACCTGCTAAGTACATGTAATATATATTCAGAACTGCACTAAACTATTGATCTATGATTTGAACACATATTTTCATTTTTTGTTTTGATGCTGACGCATTGTTTGGCAGGTAGAATCCCTGCAGATAAGAGTATAATAACTAATGACATTTTCTTTGCTTTCTAGGGTCTTTATGGCAGAATGATGAATTCCATCTTTTCCAGAATGGTAAGCAGAAAGCTGTTTCTGTTTCTGATAACAAAGAACATAAGGTAAATTCCTGTAAGAAAAGATTGCCAAATTGCTTGAGAAATAACTGTACTGTACAATTTCATAATTATATGGCTTATACAACTGAAAATATTTGAATATTCAAATCCTGTAAGCTACCTAGAAAAGATTTGCAGAACATTATGCTAATTACTCAAAAGAAAATAAGTTAGGATTTAACATCCTTGTTAGAAATGCTGCTGACCCCGGAATACTCAGCTTTTTATTTTTCTTAACAATTTATTATAATGTATAAATTCCCATAAACATAAACACATTGTTCTATCAGTGAAGAACATAAATATCTTTCTTCTTTAGGCTGAGAAAGGGTGAGTTCCATAGCACGCGTTACTATTTGAATTGTATAAAACTGATCTTTATTTATGTTTCACTAGGGCTTTGCTGTATCTGTGAATTTAAAAATACGTAGTTTCCAAACGTAGACATCACTTCTGCATGCTATCATGTTGTTTAAAAAAGATGGTTTCATTTGTCGTTCTTTCTTTTTATGGCTGAAAAAGGCAATATTTATTTTGCCCCTTGATCATAACATCTTTACAATCAAATAAAAAGAAAAATTCATCATACTGTATGTGTAAAGGTCATCCTAAAATAACACTTCTGAGCAAACTATACTGAATCCTATGAGTACGTTGCTACGGAGAAATGTTTTCCAACAGGTCTTGGGCATTCATTTTACAAAAAAATTCTTTCCCACTACATAAAAATGTAGTCTGAAATCAACATAAAACCATCACGAAGTGAAACTACTGTTAAAGTGGAAAGAAATACTACTCGAAAAATATCCCATCAGAGAACAAATTCTTGGCTTGAAATGTGACTGCTTCTTAGTGTTATACTTGAAAGATCTTCCATCTAATCCCAAAAGGAACTCAAGACCCTTTAAAAAAGGAGATTCTTCACAAACTTTAATGCATAAGAGCTTAAAACAATGATAGATTTAAAATATGCGGGACTGATTTTTTGTTGTCTTTGATAGAAACAGTATCAAAGTTGCCAGTGTTCAAGAAAACCAACAGCAAGACATAAGTTTTATTATGAACTTTACGAATGATGACTTGATTTCTGATAAACATGGAAGGTTAGTTGTTCTTTGAAACTTTTTTCTAGGAAAGTAAAGCCTGCAGGTGAAGCTGTTTTGAAACACTTGTTTTTGACCTGTAGATCTAGTCCTCTGATAATAACAATGAGGTCTGCTTTGGCAAAGTCTGTAATGTATTTTTACCTGCCTGCTAACAGGGGGTATTTCAGAAGTATCAGGGTTGAAGATCCTTTAGGGGAGTATCTATGATTAAAGAGAGGGGAAAGTCATGTTGAACTAAGGGGGGAAAAACCTAAAAATAAAAAGAACAGTCCAAACAGGCATGAGAACTACATTTAACCTCCTTCACCCACAAACATAAAAATGTTCAAGAAGAACTCAAGAGGCATTTTTAATCAAAAAGATTAACTATGTGACAGTTAAGTATGTTTGGGATTAAAGCATCAAAGGGCCTGTCTCTTTTGTGTATATTTGCCTATTAGCAGTAGGTACTTGGCACAAGGATCGTATGTAGGTTGCAGCCACAGACAGACACTTGCACTGCATACACCCTTTTCTGCAATGTTCATTAGGCAATAATATTGTCAAAGGTAAGTGTTTACCAGCAGCTTTACTCCACTTAAAACCATTTTAGCCTGAGGCTGATCTTGTGAAGAAGGCTTGGGGGAAGGGCAGAAGAGAGACAAAACATTTCATTTTTCATGAAAACAAATGTATTCAGCCAGTATCCTGATTTAAGGTAATTTATAACTCTAAATTTGCATGTTAAGTGAAATTATAATTATTTTTATTTTGAGGCCAACTATGTGATTTACACTATAAGCGAAGAAGATAAGACAAAGGCTTGGACCTTAAGGGTTACTACAACAAGGACAGTAATAGATTATTTTGGGGAGAATTAATTCTTATATGTATAACCAAGTACACCTCAATGAATTTTCCCTGACTTGCTCGTGAATGCAGGGTTACTCTGCTGATTATGGATTTCCTTTATGTAAATATTAATTCAAATATAAATTTATTTTCAAGTTGGGTGTCTTTTATTTAAGGAATGGGAAACCGAGCTTCCTCATATTACTCCCTTTCAACATTGCAAGGTTTTTTTTAATCCTAAAAACAAGATAAATATCACAAAAGAAAATAAATTCTGGAATATAATTAATATCACTTTAAGAAAACATACTTTCCTTCTCATTTCTAACTCTAGCTGTGCTTAATGAATAAAGATTAAATGCACATTACTATGAACAGTCACATCTAGATTTTAATCTAAAAATGGACTTTTTTCTATATATGTTAATAAATGATCTGTTACCTCAAATTATTCCTAAATATGTAATATTCAGTGGTAGCATTTCATTAAATATATATAACCATTTTTTCATGAATTTTTAATTCCACAACTGTTTTTAATATATGGAAAATCATGTTTTAGATAAACTGAGAACATAAAAGACCCACTAACATACGTGGAAGACCACCGCAGCTAAAAACTGAAGAAGACAAAAAATACTTCTCACTTTCTCTCAATTAAAACTCTGTGCAATTATTCTTTTAGATTATAGATCTCTTTGGGGATTCTGGTTACACAGAACTTTTTGGTTCATTTCACAGGAATAATATTCATCTTAATTAGCAAAAACAATTGATGGGCTTTTCTCTTTTTTACAAGAGGGAGTTCACTCAGTGTACTGATTATAAGGAGTAGATTATCCTGATAAATGAAAAGTTCTTGTCTTTCTGAACAGCAGCTGAATATGTTATCTGTCTTCAGCCTTGTAGCTTCTTTGTTAGACATCACCTTGTTGAGACAGAATGACTTACTTGGTAAGTGGTTGACCCGATTTTTTGTCTGGCACCCTAACATTGCTGGGCATTATGCCAAGCTGGATTCTGTAGCTATTTACGACTGCATTCAAGGTTCAACTATGCAAATCACAACTATTAGCCAAAAAAGCATAGCAGATTTGTTTTTTAAATATTTCCATAGCTCACAAGGTCAAAGCATTTGTTTTCACAACTTTAAAATATAGGTTTGTAAGTAATGATCAGTAATGTTTAAAGAGATTGTCACCTTTTAACATTGTATTTAGACTGTATTAGACAGAACATAAACATTTTTCCTCATGTGCCACAAAACAATTGTATGGGGCACAGGAAGAAGAGACGTGAGCTGAAGTGAAAAAATATATATCATTTTATCTCTTGGTGAACAGCTTAGCTGCACCATACGGAATTACAATACAACACAAGGAAGATGAGCTATGACAAAAAACCTTTGGAGAGTGCAGTCTTCCTCCTGAAGGCCGCCCTGACGAAGCTGGCTGCAGGGGGCCGCAGAGAAGGGCAAGGCCCAGATTGCCCAACGTGGCAGCCCCACGTTGCCTGCATGACTTCTGCTCCCAGTTGGTGTGAAATCAGACCTGAAACCCAACCTAATCCCTAGCCAGCACGTATTCACAAATATTTATGCCTCTGTTATTTCCCAGACCTAAATCCATCCAGCGCCTTTTTGGTGGACTGTCGTTGCAGGCAGATACGGGGTGCAATGGCCCTGTAGACCTGTTCTTGCACCGTGCACTGAAACTGTGGTGGTTTGCTAGGCTTCAGCTTGGGAGATTTCTGTTGAGTTTGGCGTCGGTTGCTCACCCCCCCATTCCCACGACATTTGAGTAACACCGAGACTGAAAAGTAAACCTTGTGCAACTTCACAAGGAGGCAGCGCCACACAAGTTCTTTGGGTTGGGTCTGCCATTTGCTCTGTGTGCTGTCCACTATCAGTCCTGATTTGAATCCTTTGGTAATCAAACGTATATGCTGTCCCAGTCGCTATCATCCTGCAGATTAGCTGTTGATTTGTCTCAGTTCTTTGAAGTAAAAGTGAAAACACGTTTACAAAACTAGCAATAATATATGTTATGTAGTAAGAACTGGGTCTACAGAAAATCGAAATGTGATTTAAACACATATAAAATGATTACTCATAAGCAGAATTTGAAAAGAGGTTGTGTGCACAAGATGTTGCAAGACAGATTTTAAAAAGTCATATAACTCTACCGTATCCTGATTTCCCGACAAACTTAACAAGAGTATTAATAAACCTTACACATGTATCAACAAGCTTATCTATAAAAGACACACAATTAAAAAATAATAACTCTATTAACACGTAAAGATTCTTTGACAATATAATACAAATAGGCAATAGATAATATGTAATATAGAATATAAAGAGATGGGTATAATGATAATATATTATAGACTATAGATAGTAGACAATCTAGTAAATTGAGACATTTCCTCTTAGGGAAAAGGGAAGTAGATTTAAATATGAACAGTGCACAGTCTGTTTTCTAATACAGATTTGGGCATACTTTGGATTAGGTCCAAACTTTGTGACAGGATCTGAGGTGGGAACACATGTTCCTTCACCAGGTGAGCATCCTTCACATAACACCAAGGGTGGATAAGGGCTGCTTAATTTATTGATTGTAATACGAAATAATTAACAAGGCTGAACCTCTGGTTAAGAGTATTTATTTGTCTGAAATCAAGGATTAACATTAAAAAACTAAAAATAAAACAGTTATCTGTTTTAACAGTCTGCCTTATCAGTCAACAGTTTTCTTTATAGCTGTAAGGCAAAAAGCATTTTTTAAGATTCTATTGACTAAGAAAAACAATCTGAGTGTGAGCTAACAGTGAGTGAGTGTAGTTTTCAGTTGTGAGAGACTTTTTATTAATCACCTGAGTTTTGTGGGTTGTAGTAAAATAATGTGTTTCAGCGGAACTGAAAGAATTATGGGAGAAATTATGTGAATGAGTGCAGAATAATGCCAATTAAGATAAACTAATCGGTCAAAGTCTGATTTCTCTGTTTTAGTTACCATCCACTCAGAGCAGAAGAAGGACTCATTGATCTTAGCAGGGTTTCTTCCCTTACTTACAAGCTGCAGGACTGAGACTATAGGGCTTCCCTGAATCATCTATAACATTTCTCCACACTTCTCCTAACAAGGTGTGAAAGAGGCTTCCAACGAAGCAGGGAAAATATATTAAAGTGGGACAAAAAATAAAGGTTGAATTTGGAATACAGAGATTTTCTATCGAATTCATAGGGTTTGTACAAAGAGGTAGAGTTTGAGCCTTATTAATACAATACAAAGACCTGGAATTTATTCATGGTTAAATTTCTGTGCTTTAGCCAATCCTTTTTTAAAGAGCCCCTTCGCCAACGAGAGGCACAGAGCACTGTGTTATGGTAAACACTAGCAACTCTGTCCACAGTCAAATCTAAATAATACTTAAGAAACTAAATCCAAAACATCAGCAGTAAAAATACTTAGCATGTATTTCTTTCCTGGGAGCCTACATGGAAACTGAATTCCACTGAGCTGCACTTACACAGAACAGAATTCAATTAAAAAAAATCTGCCTGGATTCCATGCTGTGAAAAGCCCTTGCAAATTTATTTTAGGGACTTCGGGTGTGGAGCCTGGACATAGTTTTATTTTATTTTTTAATGGAATCAGTCTTAATGTCTAAGGTTATTCTTTACTTGCCTCTGCTGCACAGTTTTCTTATATAAGCCAACTGAGGACAACTCATTATTAAAGAAGTCAGCAGGTGTCCTGTGCTCTGAAACATATTAAATAAAGAACTCAACGGGATCATGTTGACTGTAAGCTCCACAAAGAAATTAAATAATGAAGACAGAAGCTCTTCAACAAAGACCAGTTCTGCATAAGTAAAAAATGTCTTGTCAGAAGATGGAAAGTTCTCCTACAGATTTTTACTAGAATCTCTATTTTGGTATTTTCTGAAAACAGGCAGTCTATAGATTTTAGATACTTAAACTTTCTGACCTGAGTCTTACGCAGTACAGAGTGATCAGAATGGCAGGAACCAAATAGTCAAAATTTGCCCTTCTCTACACAGCTTCATTGCTCAACAAAAGAGCCATTGCAACATTGCAAAATGGCCTCGTTATCACTCTGAAGTTTGTTGAATTGTCCTACCCATGTCAATATTAATATGAAATAGCTCCGGGAAATACAAAGAAAAGAGTAGAAAAGGGTCCATTGTATTTTTAGTTAATATTTTTCTAACGTATTAAGCCTTCCAGCCACGGAAACATTTAAAATACAGTCCCCTTTGAGATTTAAATGTATTTTGGGATAAGGTAATTTTAAGTCACATTAGGAAGGATCAAAACCAATATAAATACAGTTTTGAACTTCCCACTTATTCTGAGTTGCTGAGTAATTGCACCAGACAAATGTTTTTAGAGTGGGCTTTAATATAAGGAATCACAAAATGTGTTGGATTTTCATTTATTAAAAAATGTTGTCATGCAGTAATTGTTTGAAGAAAATTGACAATTATGAAATATAACAAAGTCTCTTTTTGAAGAAAAATTAAACTTGATTTAATTCTCTTTGGAAAAAAAATGTTGACTTCAATAGAAGTAAGTCTGGGCAACTCAGAGTCGATTGGAAAATAAATTATGCTAAGTGCATCCAGACTCACCGAGCATCTTTAAGAAATGGAGTGTTCATAATGAACCAAAGTCTTCCGACAGCTTAATATGACTTTAAAATAACTAATATGAAAAAATATTATAAAACCTTTGTTGACCAGGTGTTTTCCCTTTTTATCAATACAATATATTCCTATAATGGCCATCCCATGCTCTGTCATTAAAATGTGAGCTTTCCTTTCAGGTGCTCTGCCTCAGACATATGGAATTCTCATCTGCAGTTTTTACCTCCAGTCTCCAAGTTAATCACACAGAGCTCCGGGAACGACAGTTTGCTGCAAACACAATTCCTTACTCTGGGACTCAGTGAGTTTGTATGAATTTACCAGAACAATTAAAAACTCCTTCTCCAAAACCCACCATCAGTTTTAATACAAGACATAAGATGATGCATTTCCCTCTATCTGTCACTTCTAAGTTAATATTGCTGATGAGACTTAACAGGCATAAGTATTTGTAGGACTAGGGATATGGTCTTGGTTCAGCAAAATTTTGCTCACCTAAACCTGTGTGTTTGCAGAAGTGGGGCCTCAGCTTTTGTTAAGTTACCAGTGAAAAATAAGCATGAGGCTCCAATGTCCTGATGCCTTTCATTCCTACCAATAATTTATTCCATATCTGTATTCGTTTTTCAAGAAGGAAACAAACAATTCTTTAATATTAATTATTCCCTAGACATAACTTAAACTTTACTTGAATTAGTTACTATGTTTGCCAATCTCTTGTTGTCAGCCTAATGCTTTTTGTATGGGTAATTATGTGTTTAATAGAAATATTTCCCAGAAAGTTCAGATGAAAGCACAAAACTAGTCCAGTTATATGCACTTCAGCCTCAATGTATGATGGAAAATTTTTCCTCTACCGTTTTTTCATTCCAGTTGCCACTGTCAGATCCCCCAGCAAAAATCCATAGTGAACCTCATCCTTTCTTAAAATGAAATATGTGCACGTCAGTCTGCCTGGGTCAAAAATTCTACCAGTGCTGCATTACGCCAATCCACGGCCAAATGCAAAAATATAGCATATGGTAGCGGACCATATGCTATAGCTATCAGGGGGTGCACTGCTAAAACTGAAAGCAGAATTTGGAGCAACCTACAGGCTGAGAGCTATGCTTGTGGCTTAGGCTATACGACCGTCTAACACTGTAATCCCAAGTCAATGGTGTGGTAGGAGTGTGGGAGTGTGGGAGGGGTAGGAGTGTGGGAGCTTACCCTTGGAGATCTCTTGAGTGAAGCACAAATGGCAATCTCCAAGTGTACTGGAAGAGTGAGTGACCAAATAAACTGAATGCACTTTTAAGACATCTCATCTGTGTGTAGCATTTTGATCCTGTGCTTGAGTAAATGTATGATTAAATTTTTATTAAAAGGTAATGCTCCTGTTTTAATGATAGTTAATTATATATAATTAAAATGAAAGGTTTAATAATATTAAACATTTCATCAGAGGTAAAGATAAATATAAATACATATATTGTAGTATGATTAAATATGAATATATAATATTGAGCATATATTATCTTCAATGCATTATGTAAAAAGCCAAATGAATAACATAATATACGCAATAATATTATATTCCGGGTACTATGTAAATTAAAGGTCTGGTTCAGTACTTCTACATTCATAAAATCTATTTTATTTTTGGGGGGCAGTATGCAAAGATTTGTTGACGTAGCCTTAAAAATTACTATAAAAAGTCCCTATGAAACAGATGCTTACACTTTATTGCTACGTGACCTTTCCCTGTGAAAAGTAAATTACAATGCTAAATTACAAACATTTTGGCCACAAAAGACATCCTTTTTAGAGCCATAGATTAGAATTTGGAAATATCTCATTTCTAGCTAACCCTGAATCCATACATCTTTATAGGCCTAACTTCTGATTTTCAGAATCTTTGAATCAGGCCTTAAACAGTCATACACAGGGTATTCCTCCCGCATGCCACTTGCTTATATCTGACATATCTAATCTCATTTTGCCTCTTTTTAAAAAAAATCAGTATTTAGTGAAGCAACAACACAGCTTGATCTCTACCCATAGATACATCATATTTTAAACTATAACACTCATTCCACTTGTCATTTCTGCCATTAGATACAGAAAATCTGTATCTCCAGATGTAAATTGCTATGAACCCACTGAAACTTTGTCCTGCAAAATTTTGTGCATTAACATAGTTTAATAAGCTGAGAAATGTGTTAGCTTTTTAAATAAATCTTTAAATTGTGTAGTTTTGAATCAGAGAGATGTTTTGGTCTCTGCAAACTATAAGGAACTAGTATTTTTCTAACAAGACCTTAAGACCCTCGGAAGAATTTTAAGGATTTTTATGAACCTCTGTATGCATTCTTTAGCTAGATTTTGGCATTGTTTCAGTGTAACTCCAGTACAACTCAATCAGTTTATTTTATAATTAAAACCAAGGAAATAGTAACAAAAATACATAATATATGGTACTCGTGTTTATAATAGAAACATCCATAAAGAAAGAAACATGTTCTAACTCTTCTCATTACCCCAAAGGGAATTGCATCTTTAATCACACAAAGCACAACGGCTTTCTAATTTTGTTTAAAGTGTTTCAGTACTTACAAAAACCAGATCAGGTTATTGTAAATCTAGAGCAAATTAGAATCATTGGCCTCTGCTCAGCTGTATTCAAGAATACTATGTAAATCATAAATTTAATGGCATACTAAGACACACATCTGTTTCTATTTTGTAGAAGTTAATAATCTAACTTCAGAGTATTTAAACATTACTTTCATTAACTGGAAAATTGTGAAAAATAGAGACTGCTGTAAGTCACAATGTGTTACTGCATTATGCTAAGGGAAATATAAAAATTGTGAGTCTATACAGTAAAGCATAATTTTCTGAGAGATATGTGCTATTGTCTGTTTCATGACCTTGCAGCTTCTCTGTTTGCTAGGGAAAATTTCACTTACACAAACAGAGCTGCACTGCTAAGTAGAATCTGCACCTGCACATAGTAGATTTCAATTTATATTTTTAGTAGCAAATGCCTTTCACAACAAGGAATAGGTAATGTCTTAATTCCCTAAACCTATATAGATAATGACCTAATGACTTTTCTTATAGTTAGCATTCTATAATCCAAGTAAATAATCTGCAGATCAATATGCATATCGCAACTGATTTTAAAGATATTTTTGTCACTAGTACTGATAAAAATGTTGTGCTGCACAGATCAATTGCCAGTATATACTTATTTTTATAAAACTTACTTTGTGGTCTAGCGTGTACACTACCTTATAAGTTGTTTCATACTATTATTCTTATTGAAAAGTGTAGTTTATTAACAGATTAATACACTATCTTATACTGTATCATAAATTAGGCATCATGCACAATTTATATAATTTTCAAAGAACCAATTGTGTGTGATTCATCGGAGAAATACATCACTGTTTTCAACTTCTGGTTGTAAAGACACTAGTTTCCCCAAAGGAAACAAATGTATTACCATGTATATCCTAATTTTTTTTGAAAATGTAGTTAAATTTGGTTGCAAAGCAGAATAGAGTCGGCCTGCTAGCTTTAGCTTTAGTAATAAAAGATCTAATTTATAAGGTTTACTATGATAATGGATTGTAAGGTGATAAATTTTGACCAATAAATTCCTTGGAAACTCAAAACTGGGTTGCACTAAGTGGCAAAGTTAAAATACGCAGAATATTAAATTAAATCTTTATTCATGAAAATTACAATGTCAAAACATAATTTCTTATAGAATTTTTTCTTTTCAAATAATCTATTTACTAAAAGACATCCAATCTTTGGGAAGTCAGATGTCACTTATGTGCTGTTTTGCTTGTGCTAAAATTACCTACGGTAGTAGATACTTTGCATTAAAGCTTAGGGTGCATAAAGCTGAATGGGATTTATGTAAATAACTGTATGAATATGTATCTCACCTTTTACCAGTGCTAATTTCAATGAGCTGTATTTGAGAAGGAATTACATTAATATATACAACTGATAGGGAATTTGCACATTAATTTTACTATCAACAAAAATTCTAAAGAAAGCAAATTGAACCAATGTAGCCATATAGAGAGGCGACAGGAAGAGAAAACAGAAAGGCAAAACTGGGCACCTAAATGGTACAATGCAAATTTGTGGTTTATGCCTCAGTAAGATTCAGTGGTTGCATATGCAGGAAATTCTTCCATTCCTGTGTGAATGCATATGGAGTTCTCACTTTGCTTACCAAGCATGCAACAAAAGCTTAAGTGTGTTGTCTTACTGATATATTAAATGTAGTACCATGATTTACCAGATATAATATGAAAAGATCATATTTTGGTGCCGATTATTCAACAAACAGCAGCCAGTGCTCATAGCGGGATGGGGAATAGCATCTTAATTAATTATTGAATCTATTTTAATATTTATAATTAGCAGCAGTACTGAGCAGTCAATCGATGTTCCTCACAACAGGAGCATGGTAGTAATATCATTCTTTGACTGCAGTGTTTTTAGAAAGGCGTAACCATACCTTCAATCAGATTCAAATACTATTTGTCAAAAACATCGAGGTCTGTCAGAAGTAAATGATCATTTAATTAAAGAAAAAAAGGTGGAATATCTTTGATCCCTATACTTTAGTGATATTAATTCCCATGTGCTGCAGGTGTTTGTAATGTATAACAAATCATTACTGAAACAGAGGCTTTTATAGGCAGTTTCGGTGAAGGAAAATGACTGTTCTTACAGCTGCCAGAGTTACACCTGGCAATGTAACACAAACGTGACAGAATGTGAACTAGAAGAGGTAAGCCTGGAAACAAATCTGGGTCTCCCTCTCCATACCCTGCCCATGCCAGCTGAGATGGATTGCAAAGCAGTGCTGATGTACAAAGTTGATGGGGAGGGGGGAGAGACTGAATTTGCTGCTGTTTCTAGGCTCTCTGACCAGTGATCCATGATGCAGCTCTGGTATCCACTCCAGAGGGAGCCAATCACATAACTGTCAGCATTTCAATGGCAATCAGTACCAAGAGGAAAAAATATATTCTTATAAAAAAGTATAAGGGACCAAGTCCTTGGTTTAAACCGCAAAACAAAATCAAAGCAAGTATAACCAATCAGCTGAGGTTATGAGCACTTCCAGAGTGGCATGGGGAACTGAGAAACAGAACCAGATGAACTGTACGTAAAGCACGCCTTGTACGTTGTCTTGATTAAAGCTACCAATTGAAAATTCTAAATTAAAAAAGAAAACAACAAAACCCCCACTTCTTACAGAGTAACACCTGGTGGCAGACTGGGAAAACAGTAAATGTGAACTGGAATATGCAAGTTTGGAAGCAAATATGGCTCTCATGCCCCGCCTTTCGATAAGGGAATTTGAAAGTTGCAATCACGAGGTGAGGAAGTCCCAGTGGGAGGTTCTTTTCTGTTCGTGATTGATCATGAGCACCCTGTTCTTTCCTGTTCATAACCTATTACCATATCTCTGAACTTGATTATTGCGATTATGGACCAGATTTTCATGTAGGCATTGTATAGAATTCCAACAACTGGACTCCTGAAGAGAAACGTGGAAAGAATTTAAGCCGTTAAGTTTAAAAACCCCTCTGCTTCAATGCTGCCTACCTGGGGAAGATGTGTCTGTTCAATAGGCACTTCCACGTTTTTACATCAAATTTTCCTACAGCTCTAATGCTCATCATGTCTAATATTGCTTCAGTCAAGATAAACAAGACTAAGGAGCTCTGCGCCTACATCATTGCTAAGGCTGTCTGTAAAACAAAGCTGAGCAGTTAAAGGTGACAGTCATACTCTAAGAGCACCTGACACCCACCAACACAGTTAGCCTGTCACTAAACCCAGCGGTAATCACCACTTTCTTTTAAAGCTGTAGCTTTATTCTACAACAAGCAGTTAGAGACTTGTCCAAAGTGTGTGAAACAGGATCAGTTCTCTCCTCTGCCTGAAGGGATTCAAATGCAAATCTCTCCCCAGCTACACAGTTCGCTAACCCACAGCCTGATTGGAGATGGAGATATTCTCCACTTCTCCTGTTAAAGTCATGCACCAGGCAGAAAATGATTCAGGATTCACTGGGCTAGAAAGTGAGAGCACCAGAGGGAACGTGACTCCGTAGCTTAATGATTTGGGCAGTCAGTTGGAATGGGGAGGCCTGAGTTCTGGTCGGTGGTCCAAGAATTTGATGTATTTTATTCCATAACTTCTCAAGAAAGTAAATTTAACCTTACCCCCAATGTAAGCATCTAAATCTTTATGGGTTTGTACAGCTGTGCAGATAAAGATTAATATCTCTTCAAATCTTGGCCTACGCCATGAAGAACATGGATTTTAATAGTGCCTAGAATGATTACATTAGGTGCTTGGGTAAGAAGAGAAAAGCCTTCATGGATTCATATTTGCAAATACAATGGTTTGCCTTTGAATTCTCCACTCTTTGTTCATCTTTTTTGCATCACCTTTCATTTTGTGACACACAAGCAACAGAAGAGTGGCCAGCGAGCCAGGTAATATTATAGTTAAAAGCACTCTGTAATGAATGTAAGTTCTAGATCTGCAACTGGAGTTTGATAAAGCAAATCATAAGAGGTATAGGGGTTTAGCATAGACATCCAGTCCTTCTCCCATTCAGTTTCAAATCCTCCCATTTTGTTATACCAAGTAGGGTAGCAAGAGGTGAGGAGAGGTGGTGAGAATACACAGTGACCTCCTCACATGCCAGTCTGAGATACGGGGTACTTCTCTGGCTGCAAATTACCGAGTGAAAGAGATACAGAGATTTAGCAAAGTCATAGCAAATGGTATAATAGAGTCGTGTAAGGGGGAGGAGGAGAAGGAGCTCCCTACCTGCCAGGCAAAATTACATTTATTTTAAATAGAAAAATCTATTTAATTTCTTACTAGTCTCTTGGGCCTTGCTTCTTTCCTTAAAAAACATTATTTGCTGCCCAAATGCAGAAATGATGCCTATGCAGATATAGCAGTTGGAGAAAAGGGAACCTAGAAATGTGCAAAACTATTTGGAGAATTGAGATCTCATGACCTATCTCTTTCCCCAAGAGCTCAGCACTGCAGTTCCTTTCCTGGTATGATCGTTTCAGCTTCTGTGCTGAGCTTTTCATACGAAAACAGGGAATTGTACTCATCCCTTTTTAAACGTGTTCTGCTACGTGACTCCTAACAGCTCAATCTTGAAAACCCTTTGGCCTTTATAAATGCCTGCAGCATTAAACTGTAAACTTTTCTCCACCAACATACACCCATAAATACCCAAAGCCCAAGGTAAGGAATGTACTTCTTCATTAACACTGAGCTCTATCGCTCCCCCAGATTTACTTTTCAGAGAGTGGAGAGGCAACTGCAATGTCTTAGCATGAACATAAAAAACTGCATCTAAATTCACTGGTAAAAATCATATTGATCTCTTATAATTTATTAATGTGATACAAAAATTCTGTTTCAGAATATGTAGTTAATATGGCATACACATGCTTTTGTTTCATAGCTGCATTTTCTCTGAACAAGGTTGTTTCTAATATTATTTAATTAAAATTAAATTAATTTCTGTCTAAGAAACAAGAAACAACAGCTTTGTTGAATAAAATGATCTTCATTTTCTTGAAGCTATTTAAATTAAAAACATGAGTTTCTACAGTTGGAAAAAAAAATCCATGGTTAAAATGTTTGAAGCCCATCAATCTCTTTAACCACACAGCTAATGTGTTCCTTCTGTTTTCTTTGAATGAAATCACCATGAGTGGTTAGATGTTGATTTAACATAAAGCAAATGGAAATGGGTGTTTCCTTAGTCATGTGTAGAATTTATTTTTAAAAACAATTAGCAAGTGTTATGAGTAAGTCAATGATTTTGTCATTTCTTAAATAATGATATAGATTATGAGTCATTAAAATTGATTACTGAAGTAAACTATGTAAAATGCAAATTCATATTACATTTATTTGTTAGGAATAGCTGCAGAGTTCTCTTATTTTATTGATGGGTTTCATTTTTTCCCAAGTGACACTAAAATCAATTACTTAGTTTAAAAGACCGGTAATTGTCAAGATATATTTCCAAACTTTTAAGACAATACATTGGATATTTCCTCTTATGGGTTGTATCATTCACACTTTATTTATATAAATTTGTCTCCAAATTAATTGGGGATTTTCCTAAATAAAACAAGCAAAACTTTGCCTTTTCAGTTTTGTGTTGAAATGGTAAAATAATGTAATGGTTTGTTACTTTTCCACGTACCATGGAAAAAATCCCATGTCTTTACATTATACTAATTAAACTGTGTCTTTATATTACACCAATTTAGGCTGATGCTACTACACTACATATATATAACCTCTTCTGTCAGTCTTTGCTAAAGTTACATCTAATTATAAGTTCATTGATACGTTATTCACAGGAGTACGTACAGATAGGAGGAAATGTCAGTCGCTAGTATTTAAAGTTCAGTCATAAAACTCCAGTAATAAAAAAATAGGTTGCATAAAATCTGTGTAAACCATTTCTCATGGGGGAACTGACACTTAGGGCAATACAAAATATTATTTATCAATGTATTAAAACATTTTAAATTAACCTTTTTAAGAATAGGCAGATGTAAGCTGCAATTCTATGGCAAAAAAACCTCTAGTGGAGTCTACAAGATCACATTACAGACATCCTAATTTGGCTAATCTTTGCCACAAGTTAAATCATCTTTCTCAGATGCATCTCCTTCAAGTACACAGCTGACAGTTAAATCTTTTCCAGTTGTTACTGTCCTACATGTAGTCCCTAGAAACGCTAATTGATCCCTAGAAACGCAGTTCTTGTGATTATTTCAAAAATGACTATGAATTTGCTTTTAGTTTTTCAAGGATATGAGCCAGCAGGTTCACCAAAGCAATCCGAGAGCAATACACACAGAACATACAGCTTAACATGAAACATTACAAAATTTAACATTAGTAAAAGGGGCAAATAAAATATAATCAAATGATTTTGCTAAGATTATAACATTTCTTGTCGTGTTTTCAAGCTAGATATTTTGCACTGTTGCAGCAAAGCAAGATTTTAAGGAAAAATCTACTTGTCTGTACTTACTTGTGGAGTCTGTATGGAACGAGATACATATTTTATAGGGATATGGCCAAAAGCAAATATTAGGCAGTTTTAATGGTGGAAAGAAACTTTTTGTTCTAATTCCTTCTTATATATTAATATTCAAATCTGGCAATAATTGTGGCTGAGTAAAAACTAAAGGATCAGATTCAAGTATGCCATGGGTGTATGTGTGTACAGTTTTCCTGGTTTAAAGAAACAGATGCTGATTCATGTGAAGTAAAATTAATTGCTTGAATAACAATATTTTACTTGCCAAAACAATATACACCTCTGCCAGGTATTCTTACATCTTAATCCAGATTTAATAAGAATTAATGGGAGCATGTGTTTTCGAAACAAATGCTGAAGGGTCTCTGTCTGCATTTTTACCAATTGTTTAAAACTCAGTTTTACAACTTAGAGTTGTAAAACTTAGAGTTGTAAAACTCCATTTCTGCATGTAGAAAGAAATATGATTCCAGAAGTTTTCAATGAAAAGGGGGAAAATAAACTTCAGTCCTGCAGTTGAATCCACATAGGTGAATTCACTTCGACTTCAGCAAATATTAACACAAGGCCCAGTTCTGCAGTTCTTTTCAATCTTTTTGTGGGTTAAAAAAAAAAATAAATTACAGAAACCAACAGGTTTGGACTTTTTGGTCCAAATAGAATTCCTCTTTCTCACTTCCTCTGAAAGGAAAACTGCCAATCTCACATAATTCTTTTATTCTCAACTGTTTTCTGGCTAAATCCTGCTCTCGTCAACTAAGCAAAAGACTGTTAGCTCAGGGCTATCACCGCTTATCTGCAACTACATTTATTTGAAAAAAAAAAAGTAGGATTTGTTAATGATATGTTTTAAAACTCTGGTAAAATTATAACCAATCAATACGTATATCTTTATATTTCTATGACCCTCTTTTTAAGTATGTTTCCGTAACAGATGTATCCAACCCTTTCAATGAAAATCAGTTTCTAATAAAATACATTAAAATGCCTGTATGATTTAATTCCATTAGAAATGCACAAGGGGTTATTTAGGGTTTATACAGATATTTATAAGGATATTTTCAGCAAGGAAGGGCAGTTGGCTATACTAGGGATACAAAGAGGACTTAAAAAACTGGGGAAAATATAGAGAACCTGCTCTTTTGCTACATTTTGCTCTCACAGTAACTCATACTTTTAACTATATATAGTAGGTACAAAACTATCACATAGACACACCATCTCCTGTCCTCCCATGCCGAGTTTGGTTTTGAGGCAGTTTGCAGATTTAACCCAGTTGAAACGGGCCTCAGGAAGATGCACTGCTCACTATGGCAGAACTCCTCCTTTGGTCCTAAAAGCCTGGGATTGCTCTTCCACTTCCCAGTCCCCTCAACAGGTACTGTGAGTGGAGGAAGGTCGGCATGGCTATGGCATGCCCATATTTTTAGAGTTTTAGATACTAATCCCTGGGATTATTGCTAGCACTGTTGAAAGTTTAACATGGTTTTGAAGAGCCCTGGACCAGCTCCATCGTTCTTGCTACCTCATGTTGCAAGGTCGTGAAGATCCAGTTTCCTTTTAAACATGTCATGTTTCTCTTGATACACGTTACCATTTTCGAAACCAGAACACTAATTGCACAGGTAGGCAGGGAAGTAAAAAAAATTAAGTTAAAAAATAAATCACTACCATTAACAAAGGTAATGATCCTGATCTCCTGGTGCGGTGTGGGTGTCTTAAGCTGAATCGTCAATACGCTTTGGACCTAAAAGAGTTGATCAGGCCCCGAGCGGCCCTGCCTTGCGCACGCGGTTCTGCGGGCAGATTCAATTGGGAGGGCTTTCATTTCCCTGCTGCAGCTAGAAAAGGGAGGACAAACAACGGGGAGAGGGGCCTTACCAGGCCCCTCTGATAACAGGTCTGTGCTGCTTTGATCTGTGGCCCTACCTCTGCTTCTCCCTACGGCCGCCGCAGCCTTGCGCTACCTCAGCGCAGCCCCCGCCGAGCGGGGACGGGCAGCGCGGGGCGGGCGGCGCAGGCGGGCGCTCCCCGCGGCCCTCGCCCCCGCGGGCCCGCGGCCCCCCGCGGCCTGCCCACGCCGCGGGCCTCGCAGAAACGAGCCCTTGCTAGTGCCCCGCTGCTCCTCCTGACCTTGAGAGCTGGAAATTGTTCACGTTGCACCTCCTGAAAGGTCAGAGCGGACCCTCGGTATTTTGCGTCAATACAGAGGAAAAAAAACCAACCCTACCAACAGCCCCAACCCCTGGTTTCTAAGAGCGGATTTTCGGAAAGAACGCAACAGCGCTTCTAGACTGCGTTTTGTATCTGAGCACAGGAATGAGTCAACTTAGTATCCTTTAAATCGCTTCCAAGTGCTGTTTACCCTGCCCTGACATGTTTTCCCCAGCGCATCGCTGTGCTTCGGCGCGCCGTCCCTGACGGCTGCTGCGGGCGGCGGGGCGCAAGGAGCCGCGCTGGGCGGGCGGGAGCCGGGCAATCTCAATGCGAGGAAATGAAGGGGCCAAAAGAGCCGGGAAAGCACCGGGGAGCTGAAATCCCCCTTCCTCCCGCCCCCCCGCCTGCTCTCGCTCGCTAGTCGCCCAGCCCGGTGAATTATTTTTGGGTGCAGACGGGGAGGGGGGCAACGCAGCAGCGGTGCAGTGAGTCGCACCGGCCCGGGCAGCCCCGCTCCGCGCAGCACCGAGCAGGGCCCGCCGCACAAGTTTGGGTGCGCGGTCGCGCTGGAGGATACGGCCAAGGAGAAAGTGCCGCGGAGACGCCTGCCGGCCTGCAGCGCGCCAGCAGCCGCCGGGGCCGCCGGGGAAGGCGAGGGGGCGGCGGCAGGCCCGAGGCCCCGGGCCCGGGGAGCGGCGGGGCCCGAGGCGCCGGGCAGGGGCGCCCGGCAGCTCCGCGGCGGCGGGCGGGCGGCTCCGCGGCGGTGCGCGCCCCTGGGCGGCCGCGGCGATGGGGTGGGGAGCGGGCAGCGCTGGCGCGCAGCCCATCTGCTCGGCCTTCGGTGCGGAGCGGCCGGGCGTTTGTTATTAGCCTTCACCCCCCCAGCTGGAAGAAAGGCGAGGGGAGGGAAAAAAGGCAGGAAGGGAGAGATTTTTGTCCTTCGCCGGTGCTGCTCTACGTGATAATATGTTTATATGATTAGCTGAGCCCAGGGGTGGGGAGCGGAGGGAGAGGGGGTGGAGATTGGAGGGGGAGGAGGCTGGAGGTGACTCCAGTTCAGAGCCGGCGGAGAGTCTGTGTCAGGACTTCGCAATCCCCAGTCACACACGGAGAGGTGCACGAGCAAAAAGGAGGCTGCGATACAATTCATTGGGATTTTTTTTTTTTTTTGGTGTGTATGTATTGCGTTTTTCCCATTGCTGCGCGCGTTACTAGCTCAGCGCCCGGCGCCCGGCCTCCAGTCGCTGGCGGGGCAGCAGCACCGGGAGGAAGAGGAGAAAATCCGAGGAGGGGCCGGACCCGCACCCCCCCAGAGGCCAGAATGTCATCCCGGGAGATGTAAATCCGGTCGGTGCGAGCGACAGAGACACAGAGGAGGGGGGGTCCATTGTAACATTGTCGAGTTGTTCCCCGCTACTCCTGCTGCTGGCATCGCCTCGGCTTCCCGTCTCCTGATCGTTGCACAGAAAGGACTCCAAAGGCTGGGCACACACACCGCGCGCTGCGCCCGTCGTCCCCTCCATTTCGTTTCTTTTTTTTTTTTTTTTGTAATTTAATCTGATTTTTTTGTGCGTGCGTGCGGGAGCCTGGCTGTATCGTACGTTTCGTGCGGAGCGGAGTGTCGGAAACTGCAGGAAAATGTTGACTTAGCCCCAGAAAAGCCTCCCGGCTGGCTGCTTGGAGGAGAAGCCGCCTTCTGCTCTGCGCTGCCCCAGCCCGCCGAGCCGCAGAGCCAGCTGCCTCCCGCTCCCCGCCCGAGCCCGGCGCTCGCCCGCCCGCTCCCCGCGCCGCCGCCGCCGGAGCGCCGGGACTAACTCCGCCGCGCTCTCCCGCAGCCCTGCGCTCGGCGGGGTGACCCGGCTCGCGGTCCCGCCGCGGCGAGAGATCCCGGCCCGCCTTCGGCTCCCAGACAGAGGTAAGCGGAGCCCCGCGCCGCAGCCTGCCCGCTCGTTTCTGCCGGCGCCTGCTCCTTACTTCTGGCGGTCCCCACCGAGCCGCCGGCGGGGAAACACTTACTTTAGAGTCTGCCTCGCCTGCCGGTGCCCGAGGCCGCTGTCGTCCCCCCCCCACACTCCCGCGGGGGCCGGCGGGCGGGCTGGCGGCCCCCGCCGCCGCCGGAGGAGGCATGTGCCCCTCGGCGAGGCCGCGGCCGTGGGGCGGGAGCAGCGCGGCGCCGCCGCCGACCCGCACGGCCGCTCTCCGCCCGCGCGGAGCCGGACCGGGCCGCCCGCCACCCCCCCCCCCCCGCCGGCCTTCCCCCCCCCCAGCCCTGCGGAGGGGCCTGCGGCAGCCGCGGCGGGTCCCCGCAGCCCCCGCCCGCCGCCGGGTGGCCGCCCCGCCGCGGGGCTGCGGAGCCGGGGGTCCGCCCGCCGAGCAGGCCCCGCCGCGGCTGGGCGCTCCCCGGCGCGCATCGCGCAGCGGGGAAAGTTGCATCCGTTCGGTAAATAATTACCTGTTGCGGGTTTATTTTTGTAACTCAGCCGAGCGTCCGTCCACCAGCCCGTGCGTGCGGGGTGGGGGGGCTTTGGGACGAGGAATAAATTACCCTTTGTCAGCTGTGGAGTGAGAACAACTTTTTTTTTTTTTTTTAATTTCTATTTATTTTCACATGTAGAAATCTGGGGCCATCTGGAGACAGAAAACAGAGTGTGTCATGAGGCACCGTTGCTGTGTCTGGCTCTAAAAATAACATCTTGTTGTTAGTCTGCGCTAGCCCTGCTGGGGTTTGAGCGTGGTTCGTCAGAAAGTAAAGAGATCTGCTGGTGCTCAGGTGTGTTTTTCTTTGCATAGAAATGCCCCTGTGCGCGACGGAAGGAGTCCTGCAGAACAAATGTTCTGCTGTTTGGTTTCCTCAGACGCTCCGGCTCCCTCCTTTTGTTGCTCGCCACGAAAAGAGCTGCCATTTCGCATCATTCTGCGCAAATTGTTTGAATTAATGCAAGTGTGAATTCTTACCGTTTGAAGGAGGGTATTAGCATATCAAAGGTTTCTTAGCTCCGGCTCAATTGAGAAAACTTCAGCTTGTCTTCCATTTGCTTCCAAGCAGAGGCCCAAAGGGCAGTGGGAATTGTAAAGGGGTAAAATGGGGAGGTGGATTTGGGCTATGTTTCTGAACTTTTGCAATTATGCGAGTGAAAAACAAGGTCCCTTCGCTGCAGAGCCCTTGCGAGCGCTCGGACAATTACACTCTGTTGATTAATGGTTTGTTCCGAGGAAAAAAAGTGACCTTTTATGACAGGCACTGTTGCGTGGTTTCTGAGGTCTCCTCTCTGCGAGGGGGATTTAGAAAGCCCTTTCTGCCGCGCTCACGCTCTGGGTATGGCCTACACGTTACTGCGTGCGGGGACTGAATGGGGAAGACCTTCCTAATTACTTCAGAAAACAAATGAAAACTTGTGATAAAAGACCTCTCGATTCCAGACCTTTGAAACAAATATGTTTCCCTCCTTAATGGGTGGGTAGGCTGGAATAATAGATATTTTTATGGAGAGTTTTAAAAGAAGTTTTGATCACCACCGGCCATATGGTTCCATTTCCTTCTTATTCTAGAAAAAGTGAAAACGAGTAATTCTTGTAATCTCATTTAATCTGTGATACTGTGTTTACAAGATAAGTTAATTTGTGGTTAGTATGACCCTATAATAAATAATTTGGAACCAAGTATGGCAGGAGTGCTGTTTTGGTGGCAGTGTAGAACATTTATTGCATTGTAAGTTGTTTTACATGACTGCATATTTGCAGTTTTTTATTCTTTTGTTACTATTTCCTTGAGTCTGAAAGGGGACGTGGCCCGGCCTACCCTTTTATTATCTTTGCAAATCAATATTCATAATCTAGCAACCCAAAAGCCAAGCAAAATCCAGTTATCTGTCAATAAGTTGGGACCTTTTCTAGGGATCAGGTGTTTCTTGGGGACTGTATTCTGGTGTATTATATCTCTGGCAAAAAAGAACTTCCTATGCCTTCCTTGCCTATTCCTTCCTTCCAAACCTTTTACTTGAATGCTCCAGATATTAAAACATACATTTTTTTGTGCTTGTTGGCTTAAGTGCTTGGTATGTAGCATTGTAGCATTTGGTCTGTTTGTGGGGGGTTTTTTGTTTGTTTTGGTTTTTTTTTTTCCTTCTGGCTCTCCATTTGATGGTTTGGGGGGGCTGTCTCTTTTTAAGCCATGAAGTGATGTGCCTTTAGAGTAGGATGTCTTCACTCATGCTTCAATTTCCTTTCATTTAATGAAGGAACTGAGTATATATGGTATGTCTTGGCGAAAAACCCTGCAGTTAATTAAATAATTTATCTAGATTTCTGTTATTCTTAAATGGACATGACCATTTGGGCGTTTTGTAAATAGATGTGTTTAGTGGTCCTAAAATTGCATGTCATTACTTTCAGGTAATTTCAGCAGTTTATTTACCTAATGTCTTCAGCTGTCTGAAGTAGTACCTTTTGGTGGTATAAAAGGAACATATTGATGTAATTGCCATTATCACACTTAAGTTGCTGTTAACTAGTCTGCTTTGAATGCAGAGTGCTATAAAGAAAGCGCATTATCCTTTCAGCTATTAGGGGTAATCTAAAAATTGTCTTGAAAATGTTGGACTTAGGTTTATATGATGGCAACCCCAAATTCAACAAATCTCCAAAGGTAAAAAAAATTGTAGTAGAAGATTTTCAACATGCAGATGACAAAATTGGACCACTTAGAGAAAAATTAATGTGCTGCAGCAGCACTTCAGCTGCCATTTTCAATCACTGTGGGTTACTATGTGTTGGCAACAGCAAAAAACCATAGACATTCAGATAGCTCAGGGAGCTGGTAGTTGGGGGAATCAGGATATTGAATCATGTGGGGTAGAACAAACCAATTACTTCAGGTTTTGACTTGAGAATTTCCAGTAAACATTTTTTTTCTGGCTTTTGGCTCCCCTGCTCATTAATAGACCAACATCAAAGCAGGCAACCAAACTTCCAAATGTTATAAAAACTAATGTAAAGATACAGATCTCACATGTAGTCTTGCAAGTCTTAATTTAAGACAAGCAGTTGGAGTTTTTATTGCTGCAATTTTCACAATCAGCAGAGACATTAACACCAGGCTTCTGGGTGTTTCCCTTCTTAAAATGAGCAAGAGGAGAGCTTTAAAAAAAACCAAAGTTTGCTTAGTTAGTTCTTATTTGATCACTTCATAAGCTTTCTCAATGTTTTACTTATCTCTTATTGCTTTTAATGTGTAAAGTCAGGAAAGGGGGTTACTCAGGAATTCTAGTCTCTAGTAAGGAAGCACCTTATTAAAATTTAAATAAGCAAGGTAGTATAGTCCTAGGAGTTTGTAGTCTTTATGGTTAATAATATGTAATAATATGATTATTTTTATTTCTGAAAATGCAATATGTAGGCATGACATTTTGATTAATATGTATTTTTAAAAATGAAATAGTTATGATGAAGAAAAAATGCTGCAGTCTTGAATGACAGCTTTTTAGAAAGGTCCATAATTTCCAATTAAGGATGTTGGAAAGAGAAGTCTCTAGTTAGGCAAAATATTTATCAAAGTTATATTTGCAATACATTTCTATATAGTGTGTCATAAATTCATACAAATAATAATATCCATCCAATATAAAAAATTGTTTAATGTTTAGAGAGGGTAGAAACATAATCATAAGTTTTTACCGAAATTTGGTCTAAAAAGTTTATGTATTTCTAAGCCCTTGCTCATCCTGTGTCCATCTAAGATGTTGACACACAGTAAGAAAATACTGTGAACTTCTAGTATGGCTCTTGCTGAGGGTAGCACCATGCCTAATAATCATAATGAAGAAAAACCTACCAATAACCACTTGGAGATATTTTATATCAAAAAATGCTCTATGTCTCCTCTGCATTTCCACTGAGGAATATCTGTGGATGACTGGTAATACAAGAACTGGAAGTAACAATTAATGAATTTACCTGGTGAACTGCAAGAGAAGAAGTTAAACTATGTCTGGTGTATAATTGAAATCATATTCATGCATACGTAGACGAGTAGTCAGTTATAAAGCAACATATTTGAGAGCACAGGCTAGTGATATCTATAGTCAGATGTGTTACTTGGAGATAACCACGTTAAACAGGCTCTTTCGAAGCATTTTTTAGGATTGATGTTTGAGATGTACAAAAGCAATTTGAAATTTTAAGAAATTCACCTTTTTAAGTATATATGTACAGCTTTTAGCTGTCTGTTATTTTTTTAAAACCCTCCGTTTGAATCAAGATTTAAACCATCATGGTTGTAATTGGATGTCAAGAAAACTGGAAAAAACAAAAAGCTATTTTAAGGCCATTCTCAATACTCTTAACAATCGTGTTCAATATTTAAATAGTTTTCAAAGATAGCTGCATTGTGTTTCCAACAGTCCTTAAAATAAAAGTAATAGGTGGCTCTGTTGGAATATTGGTAACTTGCGATTTAACGTGAATATATACCTGGTTTAGAAAATACTCCCAGTCTTTATTTAACAAAGATTATTCTTTTTAACATTCTTCATTTAAAAGGTGAAAGATGACAGGCTTAAAGCCCTTTTCAATAGAAAATTTTCTTGGAGTTCATGCTTTTTTCAGCCTGTAATGTACGAGATGTTTCTACAGCATAGGCTGTGAAGATTGTGTCGCTTACTATAAGCGATTTAGTTATAGAAATACAGTTGCTTAATGAATGGTGAGGTATTGCAGCATTCTCTAGATACAAACTGATAGTTAACCAGAAATTGATTCCTTAGGAAAAAAAAAGCCTTCAAATTCAGAATCGTAGCATCTCCAGGTTATGGATTGTTACATTAAATGGAGTATTTCATGGGTTTTAGAAGAATATGTAATCTGCATATGTCATGATTTCTTTCTCTCTTGATTTTCATAAGGTACCGTAGTGATTCAACTTACTCTAGCCTGCTATTTACCCAAATTATTTAGAAGGGCATAATAATCAAAAATATTGCAGCCTGACTGAAGCAAGCACAGTGCTTAACACCTGCAGGTAGAGTGCAGTCTCCAACAAAATGCTATTGATTGTTATCCTGGCACAAAGCAAGCTTAAATACAGTTTGCTTAATTACAACAAAAATTCGTTTTTATGAGTAAGGTACTTCATGTTTGGGGAATGTTTTGTGTGTTGTCTGCTAAGTAAAATCCCATCACACTTGTATAAATTTGTTCAATTATCAGAGCAGCTAAGAGGAGGGGAAAAAAAAAATCAATTTACCCTGAAAAGCACCAGAAATAAGATTACCTTGGCTAGTAGGAACTTGCCAGCACTGTCTAAATTGCTTAATATTATCAAACGTTGCCATTTTTCATGTTCAGTAAGAAGGATATTGACTATTCTACATGTCCAGGTCTGCTATTTGGCTATTTCTTTATAAGGTATAAGCATGTCTTATTTTTATTCCTACAATAGCAGTTACAGATAAATCGGAGGATCTAACAATAACTTTATAAAATAGATGGAATAATACCATTCACTGGAGAAATAGTATTTACTTGAGATAAGTGATCACAACTAGTTTTTTCTCTTGTTGTTCTTCTAACAGACAAATGTAAATACCTTAGCAGACATTTCAGAGTGAAAGGCAAGAGATAAAATGTAATTACTTTTCAGGGTGGTCCTGACGATGCCCGTGTTCTTGTCTGTAATACAAAAAAAAAAAATCTTTGCTCATCACCTCGGAATATGAAGGCCATTGTTACTTCTGAATATAAAAATATTTTCTGATTTTTAATGTTGACCTCAGTATTTATCTTTAGCTCTTCTTTGTAAGCTGGAATCCTTATAGCCGTAAATTCTAGTCACTGCTATCCAACCGAGCATTTAATAGAGCACCTAATGGACTCTGCTCCTGTATTTTTCTTGAATGCATAACATCTTGCTTCATTCAGTCACCAAAACTAACTTTGCTACAAGGACAGGCAACACGACAAGTTAGAATCAATGGACCATTTGTAGGTCACAAAGTCAGTTTACTGGAATTTCAGAGGAAACTGGTTGAAAAGAGAGGACAAATGTCACTTTGAATAGAGATGTTTAAATCAGACTTCTGCCTTAGGGTAAAATTTAGGTCTGTTGTAGCCTAGATGTAATGTCTCCCTCTACAGAGCACAGCATTAATCATGGCTTGACAAGTGATCATGGGCTGAGAAAAATAGGGCCTGTCTTGGTTGTGTGGGTTTTTTTTTTTAATCTTAATCTCTTAGGAGCACATTATAAACACTAACATTTACACAAAAAGATTTAAGTATCAGTGTCTGTGTTTCAGTAGTGAAAGTAGCTAGCTTCAGAGAAAATCTAGTTAGAGCTAATAAGAAGCTACTTAGGTTTCTTACATAGATGCAATATTAAGAATACTTTCCTTTTAACGTAATGCAGTTTTTTGTCATAGGAGAGTTATCTTATGCCATTTCCTCATACAAATATGGTAGAGTCTAGGTCTGCTTGTTTTGTCCCTTGCTGTACTAAATAACTCTGAAATGACTGTCTTTTCACTTTAACAGTGTTTTACCATGTGTTTACCACCCAAGGAAGATACTTCCTTTTGCTCAAGTGGCAATACAGGGAAAAAGTGGAACAGTTTTTAAAATGTAATGTAGATTGACTTGACACTGGTCAATGTATATGAGGTTTTTTTATACTATGCTTGTATTTTAATGATGTGTTACTTGGCCGCAATAAGCTACAAAAGCTGGAACGAAATAACAGGAATGAAGACTGTTATTTAAGATCCTGGTTTCTGATACTGTACAAATAAAAGTGTGTTTAATATGTTAATTCTTAAATTAGGGATGCCTTGATGCATAGGTGAGGTGTAGGGAGTGTTCATACCTTTTATGGTAAAGAAGATTGGTAAAGAAGGAATTTTTCGTATTTCTTGGGCTTCTTTGCTGCTTTCTGTGGTGAGGACAGCGTAGGGAGCAGCTGAGCGCTCAACGTGCACCGCTGCTAGAGAGGTGTAGCCCCTTAATGGACCGTTAGATTTGTATCTGCAACTGTTGAAAAATAGATAATAGCAGCAAAGTAGCAGCAAGACAATTTATCACTGGAGAATTGTGCTTTAAAAATTAGGCTACTTCTGTTTATTTAGTTGCCTCTGGATGTGATAAAATCCCAAATCTCTCATTTAGGGTAGTCTGCTGCTTTCCTTTGTGCCCTCTGTTGGTGTTTTCCTATCAGTCGACACCTCACACCGATTATTGCTCTGAATCTGGATGACAGAATAATCTAACGCCGATTACTGTTAAAAATTGTTTCTGGCAGCTGGGGCGGGGATGACCGACCTTGTTTCTGACTATCATCCTTGCTTTGCTGTTGATGGGATCTGGTGTAAATAGAGATCCTTACTCTGAAATTAGTGCTGCAGCGTGGAGAGAGATCACATGCCAGAAGGAGACTTTAGTTCACTTTCCATATAGTCTCTTACAGTATCATATTTGTCATTTTTTACGGCATAGCAGTCTACACCGGTGTGAACAGTGTTCAGAAACAATTCCCTCACAATAGGCAGCGTCGCTTCTAAATAAAGTGACATTTCAAGAAAAGATTCCCGAGAACAAGTTCTGCTGTTGACTCTGCATTTCTCTGGCAAATTCCCGATTCCAGTGTTGATGGTAGGCAGAATTCTTTTAATCTGATCCAGGCGTCATTTATTCATTCTTCTAAGCTTAATTTAGACTTTTTCTATGCGAAGTGACCGATTTGGAAAACTTTGCTTTCCCAGAATGAATAATGGTTGCATCTTCAGTTTGAAGAGAGTGAATGTTCTCCAGAAGACCAATTCATAACTATTTCGTTGGTAAATTTGTCATTTAAATATTGAAGGGCAGTGTCTCCTTCAGCTTTGATGTACTTCAGTCTAATAGGTATTTCTTAAACGCAGACTGTCAGTCGGTGAGGCTGATTCTCGTGTAAATCAGTATGAAGTGCTTAAAGGAGAGAAGGTGCCTCCGCAGTTGAGGTGTATTCCTGTCTGAGCTGCTGTGCCAGGAAAATGGTCTGAGCCTGGGAGTTGTGTTAGAGAGGGAGGGGAGTTGCAGGCTGACATAATTTGAAAGTGAGAAGAAATCCTTTCGCCCTTCAGGCAATAATCTTACCCGCTGCTTGAATAGCGCATCATCTCTCCAAAATGTTAGAGGTTTTTTTTTTTTTTCCCCTGCTTGCTTTACTTCCTCATTCTTTCCCTCATTTGAGGAGGTATATAATAGTATCTGATAATAACCGCTTGTAGATCCAACTGGTAAATATATTCCAGCAGCAAAGAAGAGCTCTGTATGCAGCAGTCTCATCATCTTGAAGTGAACACCCCAAATTTGTCCTACATTTGTCCCATGTAATGACCGTAGCCATACTAGAATATTATGAGTCTATTTCCACTGTATTTTTTTTTAAAGCTGACATTGAAACCTTGAAAGGTTATATTTTGGAGTTTATTTTTCCAGTGAAAATTAAAGTCACACAGGGCATATGTGACTTTATGCCCTATGCATATGCATTTATTTTGTGAGTATTCTTCATGAGTCTAATGGCATTACTTGCAGAAGTAAAGAAAGTGGGATTTGGCTCTGTAAGAGAAACAAAACCACAGGCATACTTTCATTCTTTCCATGTTAGAAGAGAAATTAATGTTGCCTGATGGCTTCCCAGTTTTTTGAGTCTGTGCTAAAGGTTAGATAGGACAAAGGCTTAATTTTGATCTGCTTAATATTTATAGCTTCATTCATTGAAGCTTTTTCCCATTTGCGTTGAAGGGATTTTTATCTAGAAAGCTCATGCTATTACGGCGAAAAAACTTAAGACATCTTAAGGTAAGGGTAATGTCTTTTGGAGGAAAAGCAGTTTACCTCCAATTGGATGAAAACTACATTGTTACTTCATAATTTGATATAAATTGATAGAGGCTTTTTTAATTTTCAAGGTAACTTACCATTCAGTTCAATTGCTTTTTAAACTTCGGCAGAGTGCATGTGTAATTGTATCCGAAAGTGGCATTGGGTTTTATCTCCCAGCAGTAAATAGAATGAGGGATGCTGCTGTTTGTTTGTTTTTGGGTTAGGGAGATACATCAGATAGGATGAATTTGTTTTCTTGTTTGGGTGGTCTTTCATTTCTGTTTGGTTCTGGGTAAGCAGAGCAATTATTTTTTCTTTTTCTTTTTCTTCTCTTTTTTTTTTTTCCCTGTCCTGAAAGCATTTAGGTGACTTTGAAAAAGAAAGCTGTGTATTCTGATACAGGAAAGACTAAAGCTGAATGTTTTAACTTTTCTGAGGGGACAAGAAGAGACACGGAGCTGAAAAAAAAAAATGTTTTCTGTGTTAACTCCTTATGTCAGATAACATTGGAGAAGGATTTCTGGGGGAGTTTCTTTAAAATGATGACCGATTATTTGGGTTCCTATGCCGGTTGTTACCCACATTTTTCACATATTTTTGCTCATTCTTCTTATTACCTGCAGAGGGAGCTTGTATATGAGATAATCAGAGTAATCAAGGCATTCAGGGCTGAATTGTTTCCAGTAAGTACAATTTCATTTCACAGTGCCTTCTCTGTTACACAGAGCAGAAAGGCTCTGCAAGATAGCTTTTAAAAAGGCTGCCCATCAGTAACAGTAAATAACAATGGGCAAAAATTTTAAAACGTCAGTAAGCAAAAGCTGACTTTAGAAACACTTCGTATTTCAAAGAAGTGCCTTTTTATTGAAAGTTTAAAAAGGAACCAAGGAAAACAATTCTTGCATGTCGAAGTGCAAGAGGACAGTTTTGGTACTCTGTATGACGGGAAGCATAAACTGTCTTCTCTGATTCTAAAAATGTCACGTCAGCATGAGAGAGACAACACAGTACTTTCAGGTCTTCGGTACATCTCGTGCAGTGTAATGTGCTAGCCAAAAAGCAATAGGTAAGTCTTTTCTATTTACGCAAGCAGTGTTATGAATCATAATCAAGGTGATTGCAGATGCAAGGCTAACTCTTAATTTTGCCTTTTCTCTATCATAAAATATAAAAAGGTGAATGAATTTCATCCAAATAAAATTGAGGAATTCATACAGTTGGACTAAAGCAAGCAAACAGTGGTAAGGATTGCTGTCTTAAGCTTTAGAAAAATATTGACAACAAAGAGCAAGGAGTATCATAGCCTAAGTTTATTTGTAAATTGTAACTTACAAACTAGCTTGAAGAATCAGAAATACTTATTTTAAATAGTGATTTTCCTTAATCTAGCACAATGAAATAAATGATCTGGTGTATTGCAGGTTTTATAATTTGTATTTTAGTTATCTGGATGGTGAAAGTGTATGATCCTTCAAAAAGTTAAGACTTCAGAGAAGAAAATAATTCATTTATAATACAGTTGTGCTTGCTGAGGAAGAAGCATAATAGATGGTACTTAGATGAATTGTGTACTTTTTATCTCTGGAAAAATGGTGGCAATCATTTTACTTTAAAATATTTCAGTAAATTTAAAGATGATTTGCTATGATGCTGTTAGGAAATAAAGCAGTATGCATGCACATTCCATAAAACAGAAACAGCTCTCCGTAACATGCTCTCCTGTAATAAATCTGCCACATAAATTGGTTTGAGAGTTGATTTTTTTTTTTGTTAGTTTAAACAAACAGAACTTTAAACTTAACATATGTTCAGCCTAACATAGTCCTTAGTTTGGATTCTCTTTTTAAACACCAGGAAAGATTTACCATATCTAAAAGAGCAGCAACTTGGTGTCGATTTATTATTTATACTGGCTAATCCTTGCTAATGTGAAAAGTCAGCTTGTTATTGTAACACCAAATGGCCCTCTAAGTAGGGAAACAGTTAAGTAGATCTCCTGTAATAGGTTGTTGTCTAATAAAGAGATTTATGGTATTGGCAAAGGCTATTGTATAGGTATTACCCTCTCACAGCATGATCATGTATTATCTTAACAACTCAGTGCCACATTTATGTTGAGCATTTTCATAACAGGGTAAGAATATTAGCCACAGCAATTACACTCCAATAGGATTATAATGGTAAGATTTACAGAAAATATATAAATGATGTCTTTCGTAGAGATTTTGGTAGGTGCTGGGAGTTGAAAAGTTGCATCATCCTTTTTGCATGGGAAAATACTAATGTATTAGTCATGATGAAGAAAGAGAGGTTTGTTAATTTAATCTTGTTGAGGAATTATGGGGAGGCAATGGACATAATCTTTCTTTACACAATGTGTCTTTTTCTTTCCCGGCAAGGTAAGGATGTTTCAGAAATTCCATTCCGTGGAGATTGCCGTACAATATGAAAATCAAGATGTATATGTAACTTTAATTCTGTTGTGAGGATAATACAGCTGGGATTAAGATATATTTTTTCACACTCTTGTATTTTGAAGGTAGAACAATGGTAATTTACTTGCTACATTGGAAGAGCCTGCTTGAAGAAAATCATGTTACTTTGTTTTAGCCGTAGCGTAACACATGTTTTCTGTTTCATTAGCACCAGGTTTTTATGGTGATAAGTAACTTAGATACTTTTAAAAATTACTACAAGCAACAAAAGTGACAATAATGTCATACTTGTACAGTTTTCATGTAAGTGACATTCAAGCTGTTCCTTAATTCTTAAAATTTTCCATCTGTTTTTTTAAAAAACAAAAAAAGTGAGACATTAATACTCACTTACTTGGCAGAAGCAATGTACCAGTCACATTTAATAAAACTAATTATGTTTTATCAATAAAAAACACTTTACGGGGACTGATTGAACAAAGTACCTTAGGTTATATAGTCATTTATGAATAACTGCATTGAGTAGAATAGCAGTCTGAATGGCAAAGTGTTTTTGCCATACCTTGCAAATTTGCAAGGTATTTACCTATCATTTGCCAATGATACCTTGAGGTATAATTCAGTAAATACTGGAATAATGAGTCTTTAAACAAACAAAATACCTCTCTTTCCCTGATTTACTGTAAAAAAATCATAATTAGGTCATTCCAAATTAAGAAAATGTATAGATGGCAATTCTTACTGTAGAAGAATTTTCCAATATATGTTCCATGCGTTGTACATGTGCATGGATAGTATTAGTTAAATTTGTAAGACATGATATTTCCTGGATGTTTTGGATTAATTCTAGGTACAAGACTTTATGTAGAAAGATCCTGTACCCATCTGTTTTAAATTGTTGTTGATTACCAGAAGAAAGATACACCTGTTTCTTTTAACATGAAATATTCCACTTCTGAAAATGTGCTGATAGAAGGTAATGTTGCACACAGGTTTAAATGTTTTCTGGTGGATTACTGGAAAAGAACTGGGGCCTCAAAACTGCATTAAACAACGAATATTCAAAACTCCATTATTTTTGTAATCATGGTAGCAATGTATGACTTCATCTGTCATCAGTGACTCATGCATCTTGTATTTACACAACTAGAGCAAAATTCTGGAGCTTTGTCTTTAGTCTTGTGTTCAGAACAAGAATTATGACCCGAAGAATAACATTTTCTATTTTAGAAAACCTCCTGTAGGTTCTTAGATTGGCTTCACACTTCATTCATTTTGAACTGTGGAAAACGATTGTATCTTTTGTCTGTAACCAAAAAGAAAACACAAAAGGACGAATGTTACCCCCTGATGAATGTGGAGCTCCAACCGATTTAAGAGCGTGAACTGTGACTGCATTGTTGAGGGCAGTGCTTGGCTCGTATACCCTAACTAAGAAGAAGCCAGTACTTGGAATAAAAGGGTGAAGAGTGCATAAAAAGTCAATAAGAGGTAAAGCATTTTTATCAGTGCTTGAAATATTACAATTATTTCTAATTATTTAGAAAGTATTAAAAATAGGTTACAGTGGATTTGTTTTACACATATTTGTAATTTTAAAAATTTTCTAATGTTTTAGAAGACAATTTCTGTGTTTGAAAGAAGAAAATATATGCAGAAATAGTCTGACCAAATTATTATCCTTATGTGCTCCCCTGAAACATTTTTGGAATGTATATATTACTGTAAGATAAAGATTAACCATTTTTCTTTTTGGACAGACCCCGTAATGAATGGCTTCTTAAAATTAGTATTCTTCTGTTTGCAAGACAATAAATCAAAGCACAAATCCACACTATAGTCATTTTACTTGTAGTGTGCATTAAAAATGAAGCCACACTAAGTCATACTTAACTGCCCACAGACAGCTAACCCTGAAGAAGGGATAAGTCTGTCTTTTTTTTTTTTCCCTTCCCCTGTCTTTTTTATTATTATTTATATCTCTCTGTTCCAACAGCAGTGTTGTTATGACTAATAAAGCTTTTGTATTTGGCAAATGGGACGCAAGTAATCAGCAGTTCTTGGCTCATGACTGAAAAATCTGCCGAACAGAGCACATAAAACCAGTATAACTTTTGAAGTATACCTGTGAATGAAATTCTTCCTTATACTTCTGTCACCTCTACAGAAATCATATATTTTTACTACATCTTCACTTCTAATGATATTATTTCTGATTATAGTGATACCTACAGCAGTGTTTGGAGAGTGGCATGATTAGGTACCGTTTTCAGCCTGCTTCTGAACATATAGCCCTTTGATTTTTTTCTTTTTTTTTTAGAGATAGTAATATAGTGACTTACAGTGAAATCAGCATCTGTCTATTACCTATCTAATTAATGGCCAATTTAAAGGTTTGGTTTATTTTAGTTATATTCAGCTTAATTTTTTGTCCAGCTTTGACTGATCTTTGCATGTGATAGATTGCTAAGATCCTGTAGACAATACATTTCTTAGTTCTTGTGTATTTTTCACAGAAAATCACTCGATATATGAAACAATTATTTAAAACAATTCTTTTTGTTCAATATAGATTTATATGTTAAAAAAAAAAGTTACCAAAGTCCTATATGTTAATTGAAGGAAAGTCAAATAAATGAAAATTTTATCGTAGGTCTGCTGGAAGATAGCCAGTAGATTATTTCTGTTTATATTTTAAATAGATACGTAATAACCGATACACCAAATAAAGCTGCAGCATTAACAGATTATTAAAACTAATCAGTAAGGATTTATGAAGAATACATGGGGCAGTAGGAAAATTCGTCGCTGTTTCAGTGCTATGGTTAAGCAGTTTGCACAACTGCGTTCACGACTTCAGCACAGTTGAGAGATACGATTAAAATTTCCTCAATCACTTAATTACAGCCATTATTTAAGTTACCTAAAAGAGCAACTGTTCAGGTCTTGTACATGTAGGAAATATTAGCTGCTGCTAAACCAACTGAGCAAATATGCTCGGTGGAGTTTTATTATGGCTCACAAATGGTACAAAGAGGTAGCTCCTGGCGTTGTGCTCTAAAATTCACTCAAGTCCATCTGACCATTGAACAAGTTGTGGTTTTACTGCAGTGTTAGTGAAAAACTGTGAATGCCGATGCGTATAAGATGTTTCCATCAAAAAACTAAACCCCCAAAAATCAGGAGCACCTTTTTTACAGTAGGCTTGTGATTTGGAGCTCTGTGGTGACGTGGGCCGATACGTAACTGTTGTCATCCTGCGTGCAACCGTGGTCTCCGTCATGGCTGCCGCTCGGGTCTGGGAAAGTAGGAGTCTTTCTGTGCTGCAAATCCAAATTCGTGGCTAGATTCTTTCAGTTGCTTCATAAGAAAACAAAGGTGTAATTAGGACTAATTTAGCTAATCATCATGAACTGGAGTTAGTCACATCTGCCCTTCCCCCTCAAAAATTGCCTGTGATATAAAAGTGCGATCGTTGTGAGATGCAAGAGGGGAGTGTTGTGTGCGCTGTCTGCGGATGAAGATCCTCGGAAACCAGGTTTGTCCTTTTTCTGTTACTCAGTCAAAAAGTCAAAATCTCCATTTTAATGAAGACATTTCAAAGAACAGATGGGTTGAGAAAGATACTGTATTTCTTTACATGCTCCTTCCTTTTAAACATGGAAGAACCCTTAGGCTATAAATTAAAGGGTATTTTACCCTGTGTAGTTGATCTCAGGCTGCCCAGTAGCAATGAAGAGTTAAAGTTTAAAAAAAAAAGAGTTGTAAATGGCTTGGTGGTTTCATGCTTTTCAGTCTGTGGTTATCTTATGTCCCCCTCATGTCCTATTTTGTCAATATTTTCCTTTCACCTAAGAACTATAGCAAGTGGGAGGAAAAGTAACTTGAAAGAATATAATTATGCCAGAGATGCATTTTCATGTGGGAACCTTTATAATGCCTTCATGTAAATGACATTCACTATGGAAACCGTAAGAGCACTTATGAGCAGAAAGGTTCATCGTGTGCTCCATGGGAAACGCCGATTTGCTGCTCTCTTTTCCCGGAACGGGCCCATGCGTGTGCGGGGCTGGGGGAGGCTTCCGCCACGCTCCCCGTCCAGGGCTGCAGGTGAACGGCGCGGGGCCCCTTGGAAGCTTGTGGGAGCGTCTTGAGTAACGGCGTGTCCGGAGTCTGGGCAGTTTTACGAATGGGTAGGAAATGGAGCCACCTTAGAGGATAATTGTATTTTGCATTTTTAATTCTTGCTTGGTAGGTTGTTCCTTTTTTTTTTTTTTTTTTTTTTTAATCAGTGTGCTCACTGACATTCATTTTCACTTAATGCCTGCTTCTGGAGGGGGAACCTACAACAGAATAGCTTTAAGATCAAAAAGCCCTCAGAGTTGTGTTGACGAACGTCATTAAGCAGTGCAGCACAGTACATGGCACAAAGTACTCCAGTGCATACTTGGAGCAGCAGAGTACCCCTGCCTGGGTCACTGGCGATGCTCGTAGCTTTGCTGGTTGGATTCCGGGGTTGTGGCTCCTAGAGTCCAGGTTTTTTAACCCAGAACAAGGAGAGATGTAGATTTATTTATTTCAAAGGCTTCGTATTTGTAAGCTTGTTGATGATTCTTGTAAAATTTAAAATTGTTCTGTGATGTTTGTTACTATCCCCACCACATTCTTAAAAATTAATCGTCTTGTTGAATAGTGTTTCCCAATCAGCTTGAATTATTGATGTTTTGGTCCTTAGTAGAAGGGCAGTGGTACTTTTCCTCCCATACCACAGCCTGTTCAACCCCAGCTTAATGAGTTATATCCCAGTACCTGTAATAGAATAACAACATGAAAAAAAATCGTAATTATGGCTTATTGAATGGGGCTCAAAATGAAAAGTGGGAAATGGACTTTTGTGTAAGTTCAGGCTTTAAGAAATTGGTGCTTTGTGAGTGTTGAAGCAATCGGTACCTGCTGTTTGGAAGTTAAAGCTGTTAGTGGTCATTGCAAGATAAATAACTTCCTAGAGAGGAATGCAACATTTAGTAGTATATTTAAATATTTGAAAGTATTTAACTGAATACATTTTTAGTCTTACCTATTCTTAGAGACTGTGTTTTTTATAAATATTTTTGAAAGTGAATGAAATAGTAAAAAAAGTTGAACAATAGTAAATTAACATCTGCTCATGAATGTGTGTATGCTTGAGTACATGTTATGTCTCAGTATTTATTAATCTGGTACTTTTTCATTGAAAACATGAAGCGTCCAGGTTATCATGTGATAAAATTGTGAGGCAGATCAGGAGAAGAGACACTTGTCCAGAGTCACAGATGAAGGTCCCTGCCAGCCAGGAAGAGCCTGGTTTCCTTCGTTCTGCTCTCAGCCAGCTGGACTGTACGTGTACATGTTCTAGTTAGTAAATAACAACACCGTGGAAAAGCTAAAAAGTGATGTTTACTTAACTGTTCTAAAATAATACTGTAACAGTGAATTTGGTTTTTATTTTGGTGGCCAGAAATCATTGGGGTGAAATGTCTGGCTGTTGAAATCTTACGCTGTGCTTGCTGTGAGGTCTTCTTGTATCGTACACCATGTTAATCTTGGGTTAGATATTTTTATTTTTAGAAGATCTATAAAGTTGCTATTTTTAGGTCAAAAACGTCAAATCACCTTCTGACTGAAGAGATATTAAAATAAAACTGAGTACCTTCTAGAGAGTATGTTGATAACCAGGCAGTGTCAGGTGAAGCGTTCTGTCATGCCTCCGTCTGTCACTTCTTACGTATCCGAGAAGATGGGCCTTTAGGTTGGGGGTTTTTTTTTTCCTTTCCATTTTTGTCTGTGTTATTCATCCTCCTGTCTTTCTTTGTCTCTTCTTCCAGAAATAAAACTCAGTTCAGCCCAATAGTGACCCATAAATAAACTGTACATTTATTACTGTCACAACCTCTTCTGGACTTGATTTTTAAACAAAAAAAATTGCCCAGAATGTGCAATAGTTGTGTTGAAATCCTGGTCAGCTTTTTTTAATTGTTAATATTATTCTGGCACTGTAAAATCATCAGTCATTTATAGGCTATGATTACTTGCAGAACAGTGAATGTTTCTTAATAATTGTACGCAGGTAGACATGCAGACATGCATCTCATCGCAGGTGTGTGCTGGCCCCTTTTGTAACATTTAGTGCCAGTGTTCTCTTTCTCTGTCTCCGTGTTTATTACTGCCTTGACTCTTCAAACAGATTCATGGCTTCTGATGCAGATTGGTGGGCTTTTCATATGGATTAAAAAGCGAAGAGTTGCAGTTAGCGTAGCTTGCGTTTGTGTTCCAAACAGAAAGTGAGTCTTGTACATTGGGTTACGAGAGTGTGGCAACTGATCCTAAATGCTGGCAGTCTGCTTGAAGGAAATCACATCACACTCAGATATTTCATACTAGCAAGTCCTTCCCTTTTTTGTACTGCGCTGCATGTTTCTGTTCCCTGTTGACTTGCATTCCTTCATTGTCAGTCTTCCTCCGCTCCTTCAGATGCCTCTTTATTTTGCACAGGCTCCCCGACACATCTACCCATGGCGCGGCAGGGCGAGCCTGCCCGCACGGCTGCGTCTTTCCTTAGGCCTTCCCTTTCCCATCTGCTTGCTTTCCTTCTATGCCCTACCCAAGGGCTTTCCCACTTCCACTGCACTTGAAACTAGCTGGGGGGATGCCATCTTTCAGCTCTGCCTGCTCCCCCCCCCCCCCCCCCCCCCGCTTTTTTTTTCCTTTTTCTTTTTCCTGGCCCCATGGTGTGACTCTCACTGATTTCTGGTGAGTAACTGGCAGTACGGGGGAGTCTACCTGATGATGATGATTTCATTGTGCATCTGATTTGTAATCTATTGCAGAAGTGCCTGCAATGCAGAAGGCTTGATAGTGTTATTTAGTGTTAGAAATTTAAAAAATTAAAGTACATAAAGCACCTGTTAAATCAAGGTGGCTTGTTGAGCACGTATATAACTTGCATGGTTTTGTGAGTGTGAAGGTTTTGCACAATACGATATCTTTGGGCAAGCTGTGAAATACGGTGATCTAGATTAAATTTGGAGTTTTTCAGATTGCTGAATGAGAACCTGGTAAAACGGCATGCGTTTTCTAAACAGGGACAACTTCTCTTAAATTTACCTTCTATCTGTTGAGCTGTCAGCCACTCTGTCACTGAAGGCTTAAAACTGTATTAATGAAAAGAGTTTGCCGTATTCCAAAGAAAATGCTATTTTTGTTAAAAATAGCAATCAGACCAAAAGGTTAGACTGTCATCAAAGTGTCTGTAAAAATATGCTTAAGACCCCGTTCTGTTCTTCGCTATCACAAGAGAAGATGACTTGTAAATTGCCTTTCATAAAAGTGAGTTTGATTTAAGGTATTAATAAAATCTAAATTTGTGCATTCTTGCTGTGGGGACTGAAGATTTTAATTTAGTGAAATGCCAGAACAATTTTTTTGTGCTCAGTTTGATGAGTGTTACGTGAGAATTCCATCTTACTAAATTAGGGCAGACATATATATTACACTGTTTACAAACTGTTATGATTAAAACCTGTTAAACTTCATATTTAATATTCAGTCATCTTTGAGCAAAAAAGTCACCTCGTTTTCATCTCAGCGCTGTTGGATTCTTGTGTTAAAATAGATTAAATTGCAAATGTTAATCTGAGTAACTGTGGAAAGTTGTGACCTGGATTTGAAATAGCCATGAGACTACTACGGCAGCAGTAAATCTTCAAGAACATGTAAGGCTAGCACATGGCAGGGGATATGTCTGAAGTGAGAATTAGAGTGCGGGTGGAGGAATAGCCTGAAAACAAAGTCGTGTGCCAATATCATGTTTTTCTATTCTAAAAGAAAAGAAGTAAGAAATTGTCACTTTTATATAAAGCTGTGTTTTTACAGGCAGTGCACAGTAACTTCAAAAAATTTTATTTTAAAATGGTAGTCTAAAATTCAAGCTGTATTTAAGCAAGACTGTTTGTGGCACTGAGGCATCTGCGTTCGTAATCCCCATGTGCTTCCTCCGGCGACAGTGATTCCAATCTTTGAAATATGTATGGGAATTGCAGGTGCAGACTTCAGCCTAAAGAAACCATCAGTCTGAGGAAAAAGTAGATACTAAATGTACTTACCTTTGGTTTTAAGCTTTTTTCCTTCTGTCCTTAAATGACTGTTTTTTCTTGGCTAAGCCTGGCTTCAGCCCTAGTTCCGGGTACTTTAAAGCTTGATAGCATCAAAAGGTCCTGAGTGTTAGTTGTCAAGCACTGGCATTGCTGGAATCTTTTATTATCTTACTGCTTTGATTTTCTTCGTCTCTCTTATAACATGTCAAATAAGAATGTAGGCGATGTCAGGACAGTATGATAATAGTAATTTTTAAAGCAATGTTTTGACTTCAAAAATAATGTTAAAACAATCATGTTTAAGTTATTCATAATGAAAAATTAATTGCTAATTAAAAAAAAGAGTAGACTTAATTTTTCTACATACTTACTTGATCCAGTTTGCTGTTCTGTCATCTCTCTGATATTTTTGATACAAATTTCTTTTTGCATAAAAGAAAGAAATGAGCTTGCAGATCTAGCCCACGTGTGTCCACACAACAAATTATCTTGCAACGCTATACAAAGGTATTATAAGTGTTATCATATCTATTTTTGCAATGTTGACTATTGATTCTTTTCAGTTTCTAAAAAATACTAAGATTGTAGGGCTTATGAAGAGCCTGAAGTACTTTACCTCTCCATGTTTTTCAAAGTATATTGAAAGCTGCTTTACAATAAGATGGTAACACCCGCTAGATTATGACTCTGTTTGTTTTATTCACTACAGAGAAGGGGAGATTGGCAGGCTCTGGCGTTCGGCTGTCCACGGCTGAACTGCAGGGCTTGAGTTGCGTTGGCAGGGCCGCCCGTAAAAGTTTGTGCCGTGTTTGCCAACTGTGTTCTTGGCTCAAGCTGATGTTACACGTCTCTCGACTCCAAAGCACGCTCATTTGCCAAATTCTACCTAAAAATGTGTGCTGGAATTCCTAATTAAATAAAACCCTCGATATTTATTTTGTGCCTTGGAAAGGCATGCATTCTTTCACAGGAGATTCTGCTTTGGTAGAAATACAAGTAAAAAATAAAAAAGCCCAAGGTGGATTAAAAAGCTGTAACTGCTCTTAGGAGAGAAATTGTCTCTTGCAAGCAGATTGGTAGCTTCGGTTTCTTGTAAGTATTGAAATTGTGGGATTTTACCAGGTTCGTACCTGAAATTCTTTGCATACATACATTTTCTGTTTATTTTTCAAGTATTTTGAAAATTGTTCCACTACAAGTGATAATTGCAGTCAGTATATAGTTTTGGTTTTTTTCCCTGCTATATAGCAATATAGCTACCTTATTGTTGCCGTAAGCTGAAGTTATCAGTCGAACGATAAAGGTATAATTTATGCCAAACCAGTCTAGAAGCTTTTTCAGAAGAGTGATAGCAACTGCTTTTATACATATTGCTGTGTAAAATGCTTATTAATGTTAGCAGATGTTGCACTTTAATCCCCCAGAATGATTGTTTGGTAGCAGCAGGAGATTTATTAAGCTTGAGTTGTGTGAAATTGTGTGTGCATAAGCTGCTATTTAGATTGTAAAAATGCCATTGAAAACTGTTAAAAAGTTCTAACTGTAATTGGCAGAGAGGTATTAGCTGTTCTAAAAGAAGTATATGTGTACCGTTGGCCCTTGCGCTGTAACCTCTTTATCATTTATCTTCTTGTATTAATGTCACTGAATTATTAATTCATGAGCAGGGTTGGATAGGGTGAAGGCACTATTTAAATGTGTGGCACATGTATCCTTATCGCTGGAGACATGAAAAGAGTCATTTTGTGTTATCTGTAAAATGGAAAGGACATTTAAAATTTCATTTACGGTAATCCACTTCACTTCCCGGTAAAACACCTAGATTATTGCTACTATAATATAATGTTCTTATTAAAATTTTGTAATCTTTCCACTCTGTTCACTTATAAATATTGTTGATAGACAAATGTAGACTTTTTTTTTTTCTTTTTTAGTTGCACATACAGTTCATGAACTGCAGCAGAACGTATGAAGAGCAGGTTTTATTAAAAAAAAAAATCTTTAATTTCTAGTAAAAGAATACAAAATAAAGGCCATTAAGTATTTGTAATTGTGAAAGGGTAAATAAATTATCATTTAAAATCATAACGTAACCTAATTAAAGGAAAATACATTATTTTCCAAAGTAGCAGTGTCATTGTCACATTGAGCTACCAAGACCTATGTTATTTAAAAGAAATTGTAAACATGTGACACAGAGTTCTTGATCTGCTTGATGAAACCACAGAACATCAGAGGTCATGCTGCTGCTAAAAAATGTGTTAAAAATGTATCTTAAATTTCATCTGTGCTGTATGGATGATTTAAAAAAAAATTAAAATGTATGGGAAATATAATGTTTTCAGTCACTCCAATGGCAAGAGTTCATTCTTTTGAGTACTTTAAAAAGTATTCATTCTTTTTTAAAATTCTCTCAGCAAAAGCGATTTAGGGATACTTGTCCTCAAGTGCTCGCTGTGGCTGGCGTGGCAGTGCTGGAGATAACCCATATTCCATTTTGTTTAATAGAAGATATCACTTCACACGTCCCTTTTCACAGTGCATGGGAAAGGCCTTCACTGTTTCCAAAATACAGCTTTTTTTTTTTTTGTCCCTCTTTCTTTTCCCCCCCGAAGGAAGAGAAAATACTATGTAAGATTCTAGGGAGAAGAGTTTTAAACAGTGGTACATGCAAGTAGAAGGAATCTTTCTGTTGAATTGTAATTTAGAGCTCTTTGTGCTCATAACTCCTCCAAATGTAATCATTATAGTTTTCCAACTTAGCCTTTCTACAAAAGGAATAAAAAATGAACTGAAATAGTTTTCTATTTTTCTGTTATAGTTTGAATAAATAAGAAAGCCCATAGTTCACCCCAATTAAAGGAGTAATACAGCTCTGATGAATGACTGGTAGTCGTTCAGCTGCCTTGTACAGTTAAGAATAGTCACATGAATGTTCATTGCTTATTAGATTGTACAGGAAAATACTCTTAACTGTAGTTGCACCATTAAATGCCTAGGCAACTTGTACAGCTTTACAGAGCCCATCATCCAGTAGCAGAAGTGAATTCTTTGTTTCACTGCAGAATCAGGCCCTTTCCGAATAGATACTGAAGATTTATTTGCCATACTTATTGCATATGTTTCGCACATTCTTGACGATGTGTGAGCAATAGTTAACCTAATTTGGTCGTATATTTGTGTGTAGGTGCAAGGAAGGGAGTGAGTGCTGTCCGTGCAGTACTGTCATACATGGCTTCTCATCCTTGAGTTCTTGTTTTCACCATGAATGTGTGTATGAGAAAAGCCAGTTATGAGGGAGGAAAAACAGAGAGTTTGTTGATTTTTATTTCATGATTTTTCAGTTTTCAGCCTTCTACTTCTAAGTGCTACTGGTATGTAAAATTGGTGAACCTGAAAGACGTGTCTTCTGTCAATGTGTGCTTCTTTTTTTGTAGTTAATATACACGCAGAAGTTCTCCAAAGGGTCATGTAAATTCAGTGAAGTTTCTACCTTTAAGTCATACTTGCCTGGAGAATCTCTGTGCTTAGGAAGCAGTTAAAGACCATTCGTAGTTGATTATTCTTTCAAAGGTGACACATTTGAGGTCTCCATCATTTCTTCCCTTCTTCTGTTGTCAAAATTACAAATTTTGACGTGGCTCATGGCCAAGTATGGCATGGTAGCACACAGCACTTCTCAGGTTTCTCTGCAAGAGGTGATCCACTACCTTTTAATAACTAATTGATTTGTGAATAGTTTGGAAAATACAGCTTTATGGGATTACTCTTAGAAGTTTGTTTGTTGTTGTTGGCTTTTAGTGGAACTAAAATGTGGTCTTCTGAAGCTCCTGACTATCAGGCTGCTGGTAAGAAAATGCTGTTCTCTGATCACTGTAATATTAATTGTGCTTCAGAGAAAAAAACAAAATAGTAATAACTTAAGAAGGGGTTATTTGAAAGAAGAAAAAGAAAAATGCTTAAGTACAGCATGTTTTAAAACATAGTTAAAAGCATGCATTATTGAAATGGTCTTTCATAAAATGCATTATTGTGATGCTACGGTAAATTTTAATACTTGAGGATATGATGGAAAAAGACGTATTTAAAAATACCTTTCTTCTGGTGTCTCTATATTTAGTCACAGGTTTTTCCACATTTCTTTGCATGCTCATCTTATATATTTTATCCTAGATTACCTCATTGCTCCCAAGAAATCCCTTTTGGTAATATTGATAACCTAATATATGACAGATTTTGGTCATTATTATTTCATTTAGTGGTCATATGTATAGACCAAGAGGGAATCTGAATATTGATTCACTGAATGGCTAGTAACAATGATTTATGAGTCAAGGATTCAGTGCAGTGAGCCAAACACAGCAGAGATTACATCTTATGTGCCACCATTGATTTTGTTTCATATTTCACTGCACAATGATTAGGCCACGGTCTCACAGATGTTAACGTTACAACCATATTCCTCTCTAAGCAAAAGAGATGCCACAAATTACACCCAGTGCATCGTGTGTATATGTATGTGTCTCCTGCTCCTGATATTTTAAAAATGATAAATATTTTTCAGTTACTTTTTAAAGAGTTGTTATTTCTCTGGTAACAACAAAGGTTTTTGATAGAATTTTTAAAAATAATCAAAAGTTACTTTGCTGCCCACGTGAGCTTGTTCTTGAAACTTGTACTGTATCATTTATACTGAATACAGACTACATATACTGATCTTAAATACAACAGACAGAAAATGGGACGCTTTAAAATGAATGCTATCACAGCATCTTTGTGAATCTTTTTGATAATATGGCTTGGCACATGCCTAGAAAAGAAGTCTTCAGTGCAGTGGTTTCCAGGGGATTGGTGCTACCAAACTGAGGTCTGTGCATGAATACCAGATGTCGAGGCTGCAGCACAGCTGTCCCTGGCCGTGGTTCGGTTGCAGGTCCAGTGTAGTGGGGCTGTACAGCCCCCATTAACCCAGTTACAGCATGGGTAAAAACGTGTTCTTGTCTACCCTTGCCTGTAATTTGATTTTTTGGAAGTTGGGTGTTTTTTGGCTCATGGGTGCTTTGCTGGTGGCTCTGTGCTGGTCTAAAGAGGTTGTCTTAACTTCGGTGTGTCAGCTGGGAAAGGCATATCTGAACTGATTTCCCTGCTTGCGCCCAGTGTTGAGGGGTCATAAAGCAGATGGGGTGCGTTGAAATCCTTGCAGTCAGCTAGAGAAACACCACGTCGCTGCACAGGTACGGACATGTCTGACCACAGTCCCGGGACTTTTCTGTTTGTTTTGTTTTTCAGTCTACTTCCACTTCAAACAAGTTCTTGGCTGTGAAAAACACTGGATGAGAGGAAAAAAAAGAGATCAGCTAAGTGGCATAACAGCTTTGAGAAATATGGGCCTTTGCAAAGCCTTGTCAAGGCTGTCAACAAACAGTTTACTGTCTTACAAGACTGCAGTGTCTTTGGTTGATGTTAGTCTAGTGATTTTTTTTTTTTTTCCGAGGGAAAGGAATGATATCTTCTAATATAAATAGATTATTTTGAGGATTTCTTTTCTGTGAGAAGTTTGAAAAGCCTTTGAATTTTCTTCAGCTGTTACGATTGCTTCTTCTGGTTTGTCATATGGTTCTCAGTGTTTTTTATAGCTATTCATTATTTTCTTGTTTATTTTTGATGTTCATAAAATCTGTCCTACGTAGGTTTGAAAATGAGAGCTATTTGTTTTGCAGTTTAATGAAGAGAATGGCAAACAGCCTCAGACTGTGCCTCTGGTGTCCAAAGTGATCAGCATATTTAACATGCTCAGCGTGACACTAAGATATTACAGCCGATAACGGTTGTAATTGACTTACAGCATTCCTTTCCCTCCTCCCTTCTTTGGATGCTGGGGATTTATCTTTGAGACCCCGGGAAGATGTAGTAACACAGAAGGCAGAAGTGTTAAAAAGGTTTTACCTGCACTGTTTGAGTGGAGGTGGTCTGATGTAGCGGCACGATGTCGATTCGGGTGAAATACAGGGAATTTGCAATGAGGACTGAGTGACACCCCCACACACACCCCACCCCCCCTTCATTCTGAGCATTTAGCAAAGGCAAAAAGAGAAATTCAGACTTGGCAGAAGGAGAGTGCCTGAAGCCAAAAAAAGCCATTCTTATTAGTGCTAGCAAAGGTTTACTTTGCTGGCTTATTGAATGAAAACTCCCTAGAGTGTCCAGGCTTTATCCTGTGTTAACAAGAAGGGGCAAAGCTGGCTTGTCAGGAATGGAGTGCCATGTAACGTGTCTGTAAAACACAAGAGTGAGGCCAAGCCGAACTGGAGTGCTGATGAGAAAGGAAAATCTTCGTCTTTTCCTCTTAAATCCTATTTGTTTTCTCTGTGAATGATTGCAGTAGACCACTGAGCTTCTGTGGACTGATGGACTCAGTTGTGATGTTGCACTGTTAAAATAGAGTTGGTGCACGGTTTAGTGACATGTCTTGCATAGGTAGGTTTGGTATTTTGAATGATCTGCTGCGCTGATGAGCTGGGAACCCAGGCTGGTGTGGGGTGGGCATCTCTGCGGTCATTCTGAATTTAGGGTGCACGTTCATGGCACGCTATTTCAGGCATTCCTCAGGCATGGGTATGTCACTTCAGAGCACAATGCAGCTGAATGCATCGAAGTAATATTTTTGTTGCAAGATTGGATGACCTTGGTCAGCTCTTGTTCTTCCTGTATTATTCCCTTCCCTGATACTGTATTCCTACCATGCAACTTAGAAAGAGATGTTTTGGGTTAGAAATCCAGTGTTCAAGGTGACAATTAATAGGGACTATTGAATACAGCATTGAAGATAAGACTCTCTGGTACATTTTAAGCATTGAATTGCTTTTAATGGAAAATAAGTCTTTGCTAACCAATTTTAGGCAGAGCAGAGCTAGCATTTCCTTTCTTCTTGCAATATGCAGCTTGTTTAATTGCAACAGATCAGGCATTGATTGTTTACCATAGGTAGTAGAAGGATGCTAAGTAAACCAGCACGGGGTCTTGCTTGTTTTCAGGGTTTTTTTTGTAAGACCTCATAACTTTGAAGATTTTCTACAATCTGGTACTGTAGCACTAATGCAAAGTTAGTGATGTAAGTCAATGTTTGAATAACCATGTTGAAGATGTAGGAATAACTCATACTGAATGCATCTGAAGATGTGTTCAATGTTGGAAACTAGAGCTGGGTCTCATTGCAGATATGTATAAAACTGTAGCTCTTGGATCATAAACAGTATTAGTCTCATTGTAGTATTTTACTAATGTGGCTTAGACAGTTGTACTAATCACACTGCACTAATTAAATTCTTATGTTACAGATTATAGGAAGTTTAACTTTTTTTTTTTTTTTTAAATTGGGAAAGCCTCATGATGGGAAGGCATGTGCACACATGATTTCTCAGGAGACTAAGTAGTCTATTATATTGTATGAATATATATCTACTCACCCTTGCCTCCTCTTCCCCCTCCTTTCCTCTGCAGAGTGTCTCAGATATATTACAGAATTACTTAGTTTCATAAACTGGGTTATGAAAGGCAGTGGGGGTGCTGCATGCGTGGCAAGGTAGGTCATAACAGGATTTATAAGAAGGATTGCTTGGGTTCTGCTAGTTCCTCGGCGCGTACGAGCTGTGCGGCCGTGGCTGATGTTCCTTACCTCTCTGTGCTTCATCGCCTGTAAAGCTAGTGTAATTTTTATTTCTGTAATAGAGATGTTAAAGGTTGACTGAGGTTGCAAGTGCTTCGTGGTGTTTCTAAGATGATTTGGAAAATTAAGCACTATATTGTAAAATACGTGAGCGTTGGTCTGAAAGACTTTCAGCTAAAGAAAAACATTCTGGCTTAGCTGGAAAGATCTCTGCATTCCGCTCTGTCTTAATTGCCTGAAAAGCTGGATGGAACAGGAGGGAAAAGACAGCTCTTGAGCATGCTGTGTCAGTTGTCCGGAAGCTCTTAAAAGACCCTTTTTTGGCTTTTGAAAATAAAACCTTGGGAAGGTTAAACAGAATAGAGTCGGGACGCGGCAGTCCTTTAGAGGTCTTTCTCTTCAAAGATGAAAGTATTTCAAGGAGCATGCTTGGAGCAGCTTTCTCTTATCTCTGGGGTGCTCTTGAGCAATGTTGCGGGGAGAGAGATGGCCACCAGTGGCACGTATTTGGCAGCAGTCGTGTTCCAGCTGTAGGAAGTTTCAGAAGTACAGACGAACAAGGAAGCGAGGCAGGGGCACTAAGATATTTGGGACTTGGAGCACAGCTTATGAATGCAGTATGAAGAGATGCCCAGTACCTTTGCAGGGTACAGGTTTGAACATTAACATTTCCAATACTGATCTAGTCTCCTTTAACAGCACATATGTGAAGAAACTTAACAAGGTGATCCGCTCTGTTTCCAGCAGAGGTTTGGTGTTTTTTTTCCATGAGAGACTGCAGTATGGCCCAGAGGTAGGCATTTAAGTTACAACTGAAATTTTCTGGGCAGCTTTTATTGCACTCTGAAATTCAAGCAACCTTTTGCTCTAGGGAGTTTCTCTCTGCCCCACCCACAAGCCCAAGCAGTCAGCGATCCAGAGAAAAGGTTTATTAAGGTCTGAGGGGAAATAAGTTATTTGCGCAGGACAGCCACTCGCCGTGGTCTCCTTCTTCTGTTTACAAAGAAGTAACTTAATACCTCTTTTCCTGGTCCTACTGGTTTGGTTTGGGGTTTGTTGTTGTTGTGAGATGCCACTGACGGTCTCCGTATCGCTGATGGATGGATGGTCGGAAGGACGCGGCTGACGGCAGTGTCTATAGCCGGAGTGCTCTCTGGCTCCAGCTCATGTCTGGGTACCTTTTTCAGGATTAGCTTTTGTTATGCTGATGAACAGTCGGTTCAGAACTGCACGGTTCTTTTACTTGGGGCCTCATAGCGTTTCTCAAATACGTAGGTTGCATTAAAAATTGTGCGCTGTGAAGCTGTTAGTTTTTATTCGAAAGAAAAGAAGCAAAACCAAACCCTATTGCATCAGTTTTCAAACACTGCTTAATTTTTTCTTGCTTTTTTAGAAAAACATGTGTTACTGATAATCTGGTACGGGCTGGTTAGTTTATTTTGAATTCTTTTTGCAGCAGCACACTGAGTTAAATTCTGCATCTGTAGGCTACAGCAATCTAGAGACAATAATACATTGCACAAAGCACTTAAATTTGTCCTTAAAATATTTTGCATTTATTCTTAGTTGAATAGTTTCTGCTGGTTTTGGTATCACAAAAACATCAATATCCTTCCAGAAACCGTGGTTTCTTATTAAAATGCAATATAAAACAATATTTTAATACTATTAAATATAATTAATATATTAAAATACTAATATAAAATAAAGGAACTCTTACTTGATTTTTTTAAAAAAAGTTTGCCATAAATTTTGCAGCTATTTCCTAGAGAGATGTTGGGTACCGCAAGTGGTGCTTTGATTATTGTTTTTGTTTTTAACACAACCTTTCCCTTCCCAATTTAAAGAAAGGCCACAAGGAAGCAATGAGTTTAAGGATGATAAAGCATAGGTATGTCACTATTCACTTGAAGGTGAAGGAAGGTGTCTCAAAATCTGGGTGTGCAGTGATGTGTTATGGAAATAACGATAAAACTTGAGTCTCAGGAAGTCAAAATCTTCTGGACAGACTGGGAGCAATCAGAAGGCTGACTTAATTTCACTTTTAGCCATTATTGTTCCTCATCTATTCTCTTGGATTATTCTGATTGCTTACTGAAATTATGCTGATTAGTCTGTAGTGTCTGTGAAATAGTTTTATGATTTTTCCTTTGGGTGCTACAGGTAAAAAATTAATCCAAGCTCTTCCCAAGCTTTTAGCTGAACTATCTCCAGGGGTTTTTTTGGATATATCATGGTGGCAATTTTTTCTTCTTTGCTCAGCAGGAGCTCCTTTGCAATTGTAATTTCTGCTGAATGCAGTGCATCCTTTGTGGATTTTTAGATTTTTTTTTTTTTTTAGTTGCAAAACACTCCCAGCCCAGTGTGAAAGATCTAGGAATACAATATGACTGTCTCTTCATAACTGCTTCTGGGTTGTCCTGTAGCAGCTGGTGTATCACCATCTAAATTGAGGGCACATCTTTTACCTCCAGGCACATGGGTCTGTGCCAGGGAGAGCCACGCTCTGGCTGTCCTGCACTGAAGCACTCCGTTTGCTATTGCATGCTCTTTGTTGAAATATGTGCGGATAAAAGCGCCTGTGATTGAAGAGCACCTGTCTGTAGTTGGAAATTGGAAAAAGGGTTTGTTTTTATGTATAAATAAACATAAAATCAGTCGGCCTCAGATGTCAGTTCTCTTTCATTTCCCTGTGTGAGAAATCACAAGCACGCTTGTGTTGTGTGAGAGGGATGGCTACACTGAAGTGGCATCACTCCTCTTAAAGAGGAGCCAAGTAAAGAAGCCTACTTGGCTATTTAATAAACTATTCTGCCACAGTCACATTGCCTTCATTGAGAGCCAGAGAAATTGTTCCATAATGTTTTCTGTTAATTCCCATCTTTCTCTCCTTGGGGAAAAAAGTGAGTGTCAGTCTTGTTGCTGTCTGTGTGCTCAGGGAACAAACTTGCCATTGATTAATATTAACATTGACTAATGTAAAAGGAGTTACACTTTCTACTTCTGAAAATGATCTGCAGTTCATAGAATTTCTTTGTCTGGCATTGTGTGCTCCTCATCCTTTCCAGTTCTCCTTGCCAAAAGGGTAAATGTATTTTTAAAGCCCTCAACATGCTCCAGTACTCGTAAGACTCATAAGTGGCCCTTGGATCCTGCCACTTAAATTTTTACATAGTCATTGTTACATGTTTTTAAAGTAACGTTAATTTCACATATCTCAGGGATACATCCACGCAGTTCTGTCCATTGGTCTTGGAGAGACCAAGCCAATGCGGCACCAGACTCAGCTCTTTGGGTCTGTAACTGCTGCGATGTTCAGAGAGTCATTCTTCCAGAGTTGTTTCATATATCTGTAATATATAGAGCAAGCTTTGTAGTTAAAAATAATTTGTTTTTATATGGATGCTCATTTTTCTCTAGCTTCCCAAAGTCTAATAGTCGGGGCTGAAGCATGCTCTGGCTTCGTACAGTGAGATATGGAAGAGGAAGTATGTAGTTACTCTGTTGGCTGGTGAGAGAATGAAGTCATTAGTGGAAGGGAGCACTCTGCTGTCAAATCTTCTATCACAGCAACTGCACTCTATCACCATAATTATATTTTTCAAAAGCAAATGATAGCTTTAAGAATTCTTCCTTTGGTACATCGTTTACAGGAGCAGTTCAGTTCATATTTCTCAGTCGGAGACAAATCTCGTCAGAGGCTAAGGACAGGAGAGTCTCATCCATTATGTTTATTCCCTTTTCTCTGAAGGTGTTTATTGGGTAGAAATACAGCAAACTGTAGAGTCATATGAAGAGGCTTCCTCACCAAACAGAGTATTTTGTCAGCAAAGTTGCTGTTAGGGCTTCTCATCTGAGGAGAGCAGCCTATGTGTAGCATGAAGGGAATGCCGGAGCCATGGCAAGAAGGAGACCTGCAGAGCCTTACTGTTGAGCGGAGTTGGTCCGTTGTTCTCAGCTACTCCACGTTTCGAATCACTGAGAAATACGGCAGTACCCTAGATGTAATTTTTTTGTTGTTCTTTGAGGTAGAGAAATGTCGGTTGTGTCAGATTTGGGGAGTGGGAAAATCTTAGCCTTGTCATCTGCAAATCCAATTTCTTATATTCAGAGAAAACATTCTTTTTTTTTTTTAATATTTTCCATATGTCTGAGTGCAAGTACATCAATAACATTCGTACTTTCAACTTTAACATGTATCATTATTTGGTATTCTGTTTAATGATCACTGACCTTGAGAGATTACATCCAAAAACCTGCCAAATTCCCAGCTACAGTACAGGTGTACTGTCAGTTTTTATTAAAAATTTCTGTCTTCATGTCAAGTAAAATTTGGTATTCCAAATTATTGGTGTTCAGCTATTGATGGATTTTTTTTCTCCTTTTCTTCCAAATTCTCTGCTTCTCCAGGTATGAAGATGAATAATGCAGACCACTGGTTTCGATGATGCTGGGCTTTTATAACTGGATTCATTAAGGAATACAACGAAAATTCTTACAGGGATCAATAATGGTGTCTTCTGGCTGCAGAATGAAAAGTTTTTGGTTCCTGCTCATTATCAGCTTCCTGCAGTGTACTGAAGGTAAGCTTTAGTTTATTTTTTTATTTGAGTTTGCAGATGAGATGAATGGTCTGTACAATTAATTTCTGTTAGATCACTTGAAGTTTTAGGATGTCAAACTGAAAGTATCTGTGGCATGTTCTAGGTTTAATTTGTAAGATTCAAATTATTCTCATTTTTAATGAAAAAAGAAAATATATTTTTCGGTTTTGATACAGTGTGGTATGTTGAAACTGAAATGCAGCATTCAGGCTGCATTAATCAGTATTAATATCCTTGATTGGTAGGTGCCTTATTTTTGGACTCTTCCTGTTTATTCTTCTTTTTTCTGTTCTCATTGTACAACCATTTAGAAGCAATGTATAGATATGTTAAATGTGATATAAAGTAAACAGTGCAAATGAAATCCCTGTTTTACTTTTCTAATTTGGCTGCCTGAAAATAAAATGGCAAACACTTCATTAAGATTAAACTCAAAGTGCATACAGGAATAGCATCTACTTAAAAAAATTTTTGCTTTTTTTAAAAAAAGGGAAAAGTACTTCATGGTATCAAATGTGGTGTTTAAAATAGCTCTTCAATTAAAGATATGAGAAATGAAAAAGCTTTTTTAAAAATATTGTATCATCTATTCTTTATCTGTTTTTCTTTATAAACTCTATTTTATCCAGTTAGTCTGTCTCCCCAGCTGTTCTTGTGGCCCTTTTAATTAGTAATAGAGAAACACAAATGAATGATCAGGAAAACATGATTTATGAATTTTTAATTACAAATATTTGTGTAGAACTTGAGGCTATTTCTGGGTGTAATCATTTTGATTAACTAGATTGCAGGTGAAAAGACTGGTGTAGTAATAAAGTAGCACCTCCATGGCTTCTTACATTATGCAGTAATCGGTATATAATATATAGGCTTCTTTGGTGCATCTGTGGCGTGATCTCACCGTCTTTTAAAGCAGATACATATCTTACCCTGTCAAAATTCTTTGAATTTTAAGGCTAAATTTTCAGAGATACTTCAGGAGAGCTGCTCTGCCTCCCCCTCTCTTCTTTCCCAAATCTATACAAACAAAAAGGATCTAATCCCCAAAACCAGCAAAACCCAAGATTAAAAATTTAAATATTGTATGCAGTCTTCCATGTTCACTGCGTAATTTCCTAAGCATTTATTCTAGACTAAGACTCAGATCTTGTGTGGTACTGACAGACAAGCTTTGCTAAAATAGGTTATTCATATGTATGTGTGAACATACACATACATCAGGGAGTACGTCCTAGGAGTCTTCGTGAAGGTTTCTGAACATGAGGAAGTCTCATTTCACTTAACTAGCTTTCACAGTCAGTTTCCCCTCCCTCCCCTCTTTCTTCTTAAATATTGCCAGGATATATTAGAAAACTGGCATTTCCCACGGCACACTGCAGATCTTGGATGGTTTCATCATTGATGGGATTTCTGATTTGGTAGCTGCTGTACTGACTGCTCTCTTGGTGTCTGTTGAGTCTGTGGACTGGGGTATAATCTCACTTTTATAGGAGAGTAAGTGCCAACAGCTGGAAGGTAAAATGCTTTTCAGGCTCTTTCACAGGTAAGGAAGGTAAATGCTTATTAGGAGAATGGAATTATAAATCTTACGACTGGCTGGTAATAACTTGTGTTAATTATAAATGCACTTACATTGCAAAAGTGGTTGCACTAGTTGAAACCAAAGGTGTAGGAAGTAGAGGCATCTATTTATGTTTTTTCTGAAGTTTTAAAATAGTAAGGATTTTATTTGTTACTGTAATTGTTTCAAATCCCTATATGTAGTACGTTTTACAAAGATTCACGAGCATACTTGCAGTTTAATGCTTTGTGGTGGTTGAAAACATTTGAAAACAGAAAGGAAAAGCAGACAAACAACTTTCTCTGGTTTGGTTACAGTAGCAAACAGCATGCTGCAAAGAGTGTTTTATCTGCTGAGTTTGGAAGGGACAAAGTCAACTGAGAACTTCTGCAGATTGAATTTTTGCCATTTGCAGAAAGCTAATTTTCATTGTCATCTGTAATATTTCAAGTTCATTTTGTTCTGTCCTTGTTTTTCTTGCTTTTAGTAGCCAGTAGCAATCTTTTGATGCTTCAGTTGTGAATTTACTTTTTTAAAGTCTATACAAGAGCTGCTTTTTCAGCTAAAAGAAACAGGGAAGGAAATTGGGAGCAGATAACAGAATCATACCAAATTAATTGTAAATTCTTAAAATAAATGAAATATTGTGGCTCTGTATACTGGAAATGAATATTAATATAGAGTTGGCTTCCAGCCACAGAAGCAAAATGAATACCGCATTATTACACTTTCTCACAAGATTACATTGCCTTCTGCTTCAGTAATAAGAGATGCCAAGTGTAACGTGCTTTAGTAGCACTCCATGCCTGGAAGTATGAACATGAACAAAGGTTAAAATAAGAGCATCTAACTTTTGCTAGAAACAAGAAAATCTTTAGTTCTCTTGCTTGGAACTTAGGGGTTTTTAAATCTTATGTGTATATGCAGGTTGTTGCAGTTGGTGGGGGAGATGAAACCTGGCTGAATGCCCTGCTGTTACATTTTAATGTTTCTATACAGTTAAACAGGGAGAGAGCGGGGAAAAAAAGATCTTGGGTGTGGACAAGTGACTCATTTGTTCGTATAACGAAACGTTTTCCAATCAAAATAAAGACTTCATTACTCTCACAGTGCCTTAACTTTAACTCACCAGGGAATTAGCAAGTAGGCACAGTTATATGAAGGCTGCAATTTTATTTCCGTGTCGCCTACCCAAATAGGAATCATATCTTCAGTTAAGAAGGTCTTGGTTTTGCTTTGTTTTTCCTGGCTAGAGCAGTCCAGGTGGGGTTGCTTTTGAAGCAGTCCATTCCTTCGGGTAAAATGAACCTGGAACGGACGAGTGCTGGCAGCTGGAGGTAAAACCACACCAAGTTATTATACACTGCTGGTACATTGATCAACAACAGGTCAATATTGTTGTGTAGAGGCTTGAAAAACATTGTTATTACCATCAACAGCAAGCTTTGCAGCCCTAAATAAGGAAAAGATGAGAGGCAGGAAAAAGGAATGAAAAGCTGAAGTCATGAGCTTGAATATTAATGTCATTTTGGAAGGTATTTTTCTGTCCTTTTTTCTAGCATATTCTACCACAGGTCTGTCTTTAAAACTACAATTTTATTACAAAAGACAGACTGAAAGAACTACCTTGGAAGGTAGTTTGAATGGGAGTTACGCAGGTAGCTGTGTGAAGCCTGGCCTCATACCGTGGCTCATTTCCTGGGGGAGATGGGAACTTCCACCGCGGCTGTGCCGGAGTCCGTGCCCGTCCCACGCAGTCCCGGCTCTCTGGTCTCACGGGAGGAGTGGGTTTGTGCTCCTGTCGGTCCCATGCGGTTGAGTCCCTCGCCTTTACTTACCTGTTTCCTACGAACTGTGGGAAAGGAATTACTTTTGACACCACTTCTATCTTTTTTCTTTTTTTTTTTTCCCTTCCTAATTAGGTGAAATCATCCAACAAGTTAAAAATTATCTGAGAAAATACAGAAAGTCAGAGAGTGAGATCACACATGCCTTGTTTCCATAGCAAAGCACAGTAAAAAGCTTATTATACATATTATTGGTTTCTCTTCAAGCAAGTTAAGACAGATACACTAATATGCATATGAAAAAAAGATGTCAGAGCTAAACATTCTGATTAAGATTGGTTTTTGGACTGTACAAGTTTTGATATTTTAAGCTTTATCCTGCTTACAAAGTCCACCTTTTCGACCAGCTTTAGATGCCTTTTGTTTTTATTCTCTTCTGCTGCTTGAGAAGCACAAGTGCTTGGGAAGCACTGAAATAATTTTCTTTGCTTACATTTTATTTTCATGAGGTTTAATACAATTGCAGTTCATTTTATTATGAATTATTATCTGTGCTTTGTCCAAAGGAAGAAGCATCATGCTTTCATTATCTATTTAATTCTGTTTTCCTAAACGGCATTGATGTTTTTTAAAAAAATCCAGCCTGTCTTTGCCTCTGAATGTACATTTTAATTAACGTTACGCTGAGAAATATAAATTCCTGTAAATTCCACTTATGCCAGCCAAGGAGCTGAGTGTTTAATTGGAAGCAGTTTTAGGTGTGTATCCAATGTTAGTGCATTTACTAAAGAAAAGACATACTAAGTACAGATAACGTACACTGGGCCACTACAAAGGTAAGTGCTATTTTAGCGTGTTGCTTCAGATCTTCAGCCCCCTGTCAAGCCACTCAGAATTAGTCTAAGGCATATAGCACAGGTACTCAACAAACTGTAAAAGCACCTTAGTTTTCCTACACATTTACTAGGAAGTATTAGTAGGATTTTCCCCAGGATAAAAATTAAAAAAATCTTGTACCCTGGACTTCAGAAGAAATCAACTTCTGTTGATTAGCGGATTTAAGTTGTACAAGGGGTGAAACCCATTACAGAGTCACGCAAGAGCAAATAGGAGCACTAATTTAATTGCTAGGCGGGGGATTTATCACAGTGAGAGCTCTGTGAAGCACACAGTTAGTAGGCAACTACTTGGTTTAACAGAGGTCGCAAAGCATCCATAAGCATACCCAGCGTACTACGGCCAGCCAGTTATTGCCCGCCCTTTGGAGGGTCCCTCTAATAAGCCTTCCATTACTATCTTCATTTTTATCATATATACCTAATGTGTTTTATGATTCTTTAGCAAATGTTTTTTCTTATTTGGGTAATGCAGATTATGCAGAAGAAAATACTTGTGTGAAGGGAGCAGTTGGGTTTCTGCAGAAGGCAGCTGCTGCACTGAGTCCTGTTTTCTTTGCTGGAAGAGCATGCTATTTTTCACTGGGATATTCTGGTGCATACTTATCTGGGACATCTCTTTTTCCTTTTCTGAGGGAGGTGTAGGCCCAAGATACCTTCTAAAAGGAAATTTATCTAAACAGTGAGACCAAACTTCGTCTTAAAGAAGAAAGTCTGTTAAACTTTTCAAGTGCATTTCCAGATAATAGAGACTGACAGACTGTCTGGAAAAGCCAGAGATTCTTTAACGTGCTGGCAGTGAATATCCTTTCATATATTCCCTGAGCAGTGAGGTCTGCAGGATCCTCTGCTGTAACATAACATTTTTGAAACCAAAGCAAAACCACCACTATTTTAAAATGTAGAAGAACCATGTAGAAGAATGCATGAAGAACCATTTTAAATACTGTACTAACATTTATATGAAAATTTGCTAGGAAATGTTAATGGAAAGGTCTTATAATGTAAGCAAAGAAAGAAGTATAGATGCATTATTACTATGAGGTGAATAATAGTATTACTATTTTAATACGCTGTCTTCTTCCTCAGTTACTTAAAAACATTCTCCTTTATGAAGGGGAGATTTTGCATCTTCTTGAGCTCTGTGTTCAGAAGAAGAAAAGAACCCTGTAACATGTAAAACTGTAGAAACGCAGTGTGTTGTGCTAAGGGCAGATGTTATATTTTCAGAGCCCTCTAAGCTATTACTTCAGTTTACCATCTTTTGTTGCTGTAACCTCGGTGGGCGAGGCGAGCCGTGCAGCTGACCACTGCAGTGAGAGGGGATTGACTTGACCTTCAGCTAACCTGCACTGACACCATTGCCTGAGGGGCTTTTCTCTTATTAAATATAAATCTGGGTATATTTTAGATTAGTTTATTACAGTAAGGTACCTTTCCAAGAACACAATAGCAGAATTTGGGCATATATGTCTTTTAAAAAATGAACAGGCTTCATTAGTACTCTGTTACTAAATATGGAAAAAGATATCATTTATTTTTATTAACACTTGTATTTTAAAAAGTATTTATTTTAATTTCTGTTTTATGTCAAATGGAAGAATACTGTTTGTCTTATTAAGAAGGTTTTTTATATAGCTTTAACAACATTGTCTTTCTTTATATTGTACTTTTAGGTCGTAGTGTAAAATGGAAGTATAAGTGCCTGAAGCATCTGATATCAGTGAATGCCTCAGCACTGGCTTTCTTACTACATTTAGTGTCCTTATGATCAGATTATAAAAATTACCATAAAGTATAGTGATTTTAGATTTAATACTCGTTGCCAAGTTCTACAAGCACATAATGGGTTTTATACTTAGAAGTAGATCCACTGATGTTCATGATCTACCTCTGTGAGTAAATGGTACAGAAAAGTAATACATTTGATGCTAATTGTGTATTGTATGGATGTCTTAATAGCAGCATGTGTATGTAGGACGAAAGCACTACAGAAAAAAGACTTAGGCAAACAGCTCTAATATATGTTTCATATATGTGCCTGCTTCTGTGTTTGTGGTGGCATTCCAGGTTGTGTTATGTGAGGAAGAGGAGAGAAAACCATTCACAGGGAGAAGTTCTTGGCTTGCTGTCCATCCATACTCTGGTCATAAATGCACTTAATAGTATAGAAGCTCCCAACATGCTGTTATGAGGTTGTATATATTTATACAGTAACTTTCATGGAAGAGACTTAAAAATTGACTGGTCTTTTTACAGTGGTTAATTAGTATCATATTTACTTATCAACATTGGATGGTTAGAAGAATATTTATAGTTGCTCCCTCTGATTTTTTTGTTTGTTTGTTTATTGTATGACTTTGTGTTTGGATAATATGGCTCTAAAGCAGCACTTCATTGTATTATATGCTGCCCAAGTATAAAATTAGAAGAAAGGAAGATAAGGAAATAAAACACATGCATCTATAGTAAAGGTTCATGCATAATTTTGTTGTACTTTCGATTTTACATGGTACTTATTATATGCCTGTGTTGGTAAAACCACACTGCAGGTTTTTTATTTCTAATCGCTTCAAATTTGATAAAATTTAATTCTGTCAAAGCTGGATCGGCTCCAGTTTTACTCATGTCTGTAGATAGTACTAGTTTATCCATTGACGGTTTGTTTGGATTTTACATGTTGAATGAGACCCATGAACGCTGGATATTTTGCCAATCATTGTTCACTTTTTTTCAGGAATACTACATTTTTTACATTTTTAATACAGGATAAATTTTGTATGGGTGATGCTGTAAATGAGCCACACCTCAAATCCAGAGATATCGCATGATAAATTGAATATGCAGTTCTTTCTGATAGGTAGGAGCTGAAAAAAATCCTTTTGCTTGAAGGTGTCCCGAATTCCTGCCCTTCCAGAAAGAGTCTTGAACTATTGCACTGGCTTTCAAAACCCAATTGTGCTAAAGCTCTTTGTGTTTCTGTAATCTCTATATCCTGGCTTTCTTTTGGAGTGTAAAGAAGGAGCGTTGTACGATTGTTAGCTCAGTTGGTTCGTGGGTCCTTCTTTCAGTCAGGGAGACAATTCATCCGTGTCCCGGTGACATTAAGGCAACCCGTGTAAACGTACACAAGTGTGTTGGCAGTGGCAGGGCAGATTCCCTGGTTGTTCCTCCTGAGCTTGGACCAGTCCAGGTGGTTGGGAATGTTCATTCTCTTTGTTTTGTCGATTTATACTAGTATAATAATCACTGATGTTTTCTCAGTGTATAAAATGTGTGTGTGGGAGACTAGTTGGGAAGCAAAATGAATTTTTTTTCATCTGTTGCCCGAGCAACACATACATGTGAGAAACCCAGGGGGACCGCATAACTTTCAGTTGTTGGATACAGCACTCGGTGAGTTTTATGAGGGATCTTGACGATGGAAGGAGAGCTGGCTTTTGTGTTCTCCCTTGTCAGGGATTCTGATGTCTCTCTCAGGAGTTAGGTAGTTTTGTTCTGTTCCAGCAGAAAGTACAATTAATGCAAGGTGCTGTTTGAGCAATTTTCCTGTTAAATTTGAGTTTAGTAATTCATTTGGGAAACCTGAGAGGAAGTTGATGCTGAAACCAGATTCTCCTATCTGCTGCATTTTTAGTTGGAAAAGCAATGAGAAATGTTTGCTTTTTAAAGACTTCAGCGCTATTTCATATCACTTCTGTTTTAACCATCTTCCTAGCGAGCTTCAGTCGGATTTGCCTGTTCGCAAATCCTGATCCTGTTTGACTATGGATGTGACTTGATCTGCCTTCCACAGTGTTTCACATTAATTTCTCCTATTTCTCCCCATTGAGCTGCCCCAGTTCTTTTCTCTAACTTAGGCTTGTGGATTGCCTTTAATATTTTGTCTTTTTTTTCTATTATAAAATGTTACCTTAAGAATAAAATTCTGATTTATTTTGCGCCATTGTTAACATTTACCGTTGAAAGTCTATTGGAAAAATGTGGATTTGTGGCTTAGAACTGATCATGCTTTTTAGTGGCTTAAGATAAATATGCTTTTAGTAAACAAAAATGAACAGTTTGCTGCTTACGCTTTTGCATCATTTAATTTGCAACAGATGAAGCTGGCATGCGTGAAGAGTGAAGCATGGAAAGTACTAGAGGGCAAACGGGTGGTTTGTGATGTGGATTATTACCCATAAAGATGGATGGAGTCCACAAAACATCACTTCATGTATTAATGTACCAGCTGGAAAAAAATTAAATATATCAGCATAGCATATCATGCATAAACTGTTTGGTTTAGGCCTTCAATTCAAATTCTGCTCCATAATAAAAAACTTTAAATCTTTTATATCTTTATACTAGTGTAGAGATATATATATCTCTATCTCTTCATATATATAAAAAGCATGCTGTGCAAATACATTTTTAAAAATTCAGAATACAAAAGTCTGGAAGTCATCCATATGTAAACTGTCGTGAAGGATTTATAATATACTGTGTTTTGTTCTGCAGTGGAAACTAAGTGCCGACAGAAAAATGGTTGAGAAATGCATCTAACCACCAGCGGTTTTCTTTACCAGTTAAACTGTCTAGTAATATAACAATTATTTTGTTATATGTATTATATATAACAGTATAACAATTAATTTGCTGTATAAATTATTTTGAATTCCACTCTGTTAAATCAGCAGAGTCCTGACTCAGTCCTGACAACAACTCCAGTTGTAATATGTAACCTTACCTCTTTGATGCATTGTTTTATAGCTCTTGGATTTGTTACGGACCCATCTTAACAGCATTTCTATTTTGCCTTCTTTTTACAAAAGGTTTTTTGAAGTATGAAGAGAGAATTTCTGAATATTTGCTATTAAAAGGTTGTCGCTGTGGTAATGCCATTTGTAACAGACTTAATGATTCTAACTTTATTTACCTCAAAGCCTCGTCTATTTCAATTCTTTTTAATTCCTTTTTTTTATTTGGCTGATTTAAAAAAAAAATTAAAAACAATCTAGTGACAGGAACGGGGAAAAACTTTACTAAAGAAAATCTTTGGTCAAGGTACGAATGGTTGTGACCTGATCAAAACTCATTCTCTTGATCCTGTTTCCATTTGGAGTAAGGAATCGTATTGTAATGGGGGGGGGGGGGGGGGCAGAAAAAAAAAAGGTACATTTAAAAGCATTCAAAGATGTTAAGCAACAATAAAACTCTGTAACCATTTAAATGACAGCAGCTGACTATTTGAATTAACTTTGTGTTTGGCTTAATTTGGGGTCCTAATTATTCCTAACTTACGTGAGTAGATTTCAATTATACAATACTGCAGGGATTTGTAGCTAAGGCAACTAAAGGAATCATTTTACATAAAGTAATTTTGTTCAACTGATTAGGCAGGTTAAAATGGAATGATAGAAAATGGGAACTCTTGTCTGATAAGGCCCAATGAATTGTTTCCAATGACACTATGAAGAAATAACATGAGGAAAGCTAATTATTGAACATTTTGAGAATTTTTATGCAACATGTTTATATCTTGATAATGTGGTGTTAGTTAACTGCTCACAAACAAGTGATTCTTATGAGTATTAACAATAGATTTATCAATGAAAAGGCAATTCACATTTTTGCGGTACCTTAGTTTGGTCTTTATGAGGTGACTTTTCCTAGAAGCTTGTTAACTAAAAATTTAATTCTTAAAAGGATTTTTTAATATATATTTATTTATGCCAGTTAACCATTTAAGTAGGCAAAACACGCTATGTTTACTGCATGGTATTTCATGGTTTAGACATGAAAGCATATTTAGGCATACAACTCTCATCTCCAATATCCCATTTATCTAAAATTGCTGTTCCATGAAAATAATTCTCAATTATGCTACATCCTTAAGATAACCTGAGGGAATTAGAGGTGAAGGAGGTATTGGAATAAAAGACTCTGGAATCAATTTCCATTTGTATTATGCACACAAATGCATACCCTTCATTGAGAATTAATTTTTGAACAGATTACCTGCATAGTTTGATCTTAAAAACAGGTATTTTTTTGTATATATATATATATATATATATATATTTTAACAGTGTGTACATATATTCTCAGCTAAAATTTCATTTTTATTCTTTGAGCATTTATAAAGTCATGTCTCCTAAATTAGATCTGCAGCATAGGTAGGTATCTCCTTTTCATGATGGCAGGCTAACATCCCTGGACTTAGAATGCTTATTTTTGTTTTTCTCTGGGTTTTTCACACTCACCTTTTTTGGTTTCCTCAACCAGAGTATTGAAGGTTACAAGAATGCTTGTTCTGCTGACTCAGGAGTACAGGCAACACAATAGCATGTCTGCAACCTAAACTGATAAGTCTGTTTTTAGAGCTGTCAGATTTGCCCATGTCATTTGAATATACACCTAGACCTTATAGACAGAGACTTTTAGAGAAGCACTGCAATTGTTTTCTGTGTATATTGTGTTTAGGAGATCAGAACCTGGAAGTAGCTCTAATGAGGTCAATGTAAGGCTTTGATGCTGTTTAAAGGGAGAAAAAAACCCACCTATGAAGCATATGGTTAATATGTGTAACAGTAATTTCTAAATTAGATCCCAAATAAATACTTAATTAAAAAAATAATAAATTTACACAATAATAGATCCACATGCATCTCTTCCCTCCCTCCTGACAGATTCCAATTTTCTGTGGAAAATACATATTTTTGATCATATGTCTGCTGTTAACATATTAACACTACACACTTCCAATTAGTACCACTGACAAGTTATTTAGGAAAGTCTCTGGAGCATGTGGAGATGTGCACAGCTTCTCTGTGTCAGATGTTTGCTTTCCAAAGTGAAAGTATTAAGATTTAATTATCAGAAGATGTTTACAGTAGGCAGTGTGCCTTTGGAAGACCGTCAAGGGCAAGGCTGCAGGTGCCCTCCACGCACCTGGGCAGGAGGACATCTGCGCCTGCCCCGGGAGCCGACGTCACGGAGGACGGGCACGGCTGCGCTTCTGGGTACGTGCTGCGTATCAGTGAGGTGAGCCAGGTAACGCTGAGCTACAATATTTTCATCTGATGGTGGTGGGGAGTGTTGAGTCCTGCTCTCTCACCCCATCAGCCTCCCTTGTGCTAGCTCTGGCATCCATGTGGTGGCCCTGTGGTGGGCTGATACGGGGAGCAGGACTGGCAGAAGACACTCTGGCTTTCTTTTAGGAAGATGTTTCCTCCAGTCACCTCCCTGAACCATGTCACCCTGGCATCAGGCATTGGACAAGTGGAAGAGGTGTAGGTCATGGTCAGAGCGCTTCATCCTTAGGTAGATGAAAAAATAGTGAGATCTGTGCGTCTGCTGGAGCTTGGGAAACCACTGTGCCAGATGAATGGGTATGTTATTTCAAGGGGGAAAACAGGTCTAAAATGTGTCATTCTTTATTAGAATCTGGTCCCCGTTTGACTCTTTGAGTTAACACGATCAATGCTACTTTGTGGGATTCTGTCATCTAAATTCAGAGTATCTAGAGCCTGAATCTCCTTGATTTAGTTATGAAGATGGCGAAGGGTATCCCAAATTGTCTGCAGGTGCTTAAAAGTGCAAATATGAAGACTGTCTCCGTGGCTTTATGAGGGTGTGGTTAGGTAGATGTCAGAGTTGCATCTGATTTTTGCCCTGAAGAGGGAAACAAGATTTTTCCAAAGGACTCATTTCACGGATAAGCTAGTCCTTTCAAAGGTGCTTTAGGGATTTTAAGGTTGCATACACTTTTACAGGAACTGCAAATTGCCTAATTGTATCTCGGTCCTTCTAGCTGAGAGTTTTTTCTTTGACTGGTAGTCAGTATTTGAAGCTTCAGAGGAAGGTGCCAAAATACTAAAATGCACAAAGTAGCCTGCTTATAGTGGACATTTCTTAATTATCCATTGTCATTGAGTCCCAGTAGATTTATCCCAACTCATTGCTTAATTAAATACTTTTTTAATATCCTAAGTTATATCTTCAGGTTTAGGAGTGCATTACTGTGGTCATGAATCTCCTTGTCTTTTGTAGACTTAACTTTTTAAATACATTATCACGGAGCAGGTTTCTCCATCTCTCTCTGCTCACCCCATTTCCAGATCATTTAGGGAGTATACTGAGTAACACCGTTGCCTTGTAAACTTTGTCATTCTGTTTCTATCCCTCCATCCTCTCCATCATCCTTTTCTGATGATCTATGCCACCTCACAAACCTCAGCTGTGCAGAGGAAATAATTCAGCTTCTCTGCATTGTCTTCCTTAGCCTTAGTTGGTCACCTAATGCAGCAAACCCGTCGCTTCTCACACAAAAGTAAGCTTCCTACTTTTGTTGTACTTAAAGAATTTCTGGTTATGAAATCATTGGAAAACGTTTTGGAAAAACACCTGTGAATTTAAGATGTGCACAGAACATAGGCATGGAAAAATATACCACAGACTCAGGAGACAAAACCAGTCATATTTTGTGAGTTTGGTTAACTTTATATAGTGATACAAGTCATAGTGCCAGATACTTTTCTTTAGTTTTTGCAGCACAGTTATAAATTTTGCTATATCTAATTGCAGCAAACTTTTCCTGCTCAGCAGATTTTTCTTCTTGCTGAGCAAGTAGCGTGTTTATATGAATGATACTTGGGTATATAAACTTGGTTTATGGATGTTTAAGGGCTTATAATTTTCCCTTTAAAGTCAAACTTAGTTTTTAATTTCTTTTAATGAAAAGATTTTATGGCCAACACATGCCCCATGAGAAAAGGAAGAAGTTACAGATGGTCCAGAGGAGAGGGTCTGCTTCATACATAAAAACTTCATGTCAGCATTTCAACAGAGCATTTTCTTAGGGTATCTCTGTTATCACTGACACTTTCACATTGACAAGCATATGGGATGTAGTGCTGAATGTGTAAATTGAAATGATCACATCTAGCATTTCCCTCTACCAGGTGCCAGCTTGCTGCTGCAGCTCTGCACTTAATGTTGGAGGAGTGCTAGGAATAGGTTCATTTGCTAATTGCCTCTTACCTCCAGTACATAGTCCTTGGGCAAACAGCTTACCCAGGTGTTTTTGAGAACACCTATCTGGACAGTGCAGGATTGCAGGTGGTCCTGTGGTGACAGTACAGTGTGCAGAACATGTAAGAAATCTCCATCCATCTGTGTATGTGGTTTGGTTTTTTTTTTACGTCTTCAGTGAAGAACAGAAGACAAATTTCAGAGGATTTTTCTGTCTTTAAAAAATTTGTCAGTGGGAAAAGCAGAAGACTGCTGTTCCTCAGCCCAAGAAAAATGTGTGCATGTGTTTGTTACGTTGGAGTTTTTTTGATAACAAACCTGATTGTCCTGTCTTGTGATTTCAGCAGAAAGGAAAGTACGTACCTGCCAGTAAGAGTTTTGCAAGGACCTGCAAGTTAAAATAAATAGAATGTGGGGGTTTAAGGAAGTGGTAGAGTCTAAATTGCCTTTCAGTACTCCTTTTCCAGCATCCAGTTTAACAGGATTATATAATTTTACTAATACCGCTTTGATCTGTCATTTATACAAAAAGGCAGGCTTTCCAAAGCATTTGCCTTACATGTTCTTTTTGGGCTAGACTTAATCACTTGCAGAACTGATAATATTTTCTCATTCTTTAAGAATTCATATTACAGTCTTATGCTTAATATAACTGTGGTTTGAGTACGGAATGGTAAAAGGAGCCTTTTAATTCATAATCCAGTAATTCAGACAGCTAAATTATGCCTCCCTTTACCTGGTATTTATTAAAATGAATCCAAAGAAACTTCAGAAGTGTTGATGTCATCCAGTTCCCCTTTTAGGTTTCTTTAGTGCTGTTTATAGAATAGATACATTCCTTACTATGAGTAAGTGCGGCATCTGTTTCTTTACGATTTCTCCTTGCATTTTTCCACACTTCTCGTAAGAGTTACAGTTTTCATTCTCAGGCATTCTATACAGTCCAAAATTCATGATGTTCACTTGAGCATCTCAGTTATATATGTATGCCCAAGACAATTTTATTAGTAGTTGCACCTTCACGCTTGTTTTATTTCTTGCCTCTAGTTTGCAAGTGAAGATTTACTAGCACTCAGGAGTCGTTCTATAGCAACTTGTTAATTAAAAAAAAAAAACCACAAACAAAAACCAAGGAAAAAAAAAACACAAAAAGCAACAACAACAACAAAAAGCCCAATGGATGACAATACCTTTCTTTTGAATTGAAAAACTCAGACCAGAGTTTGGAATCCTAATAAGGAAAATTTAGTTTCTAATGATGCACTCTTTAATACCAGTTATGAAGAGTTAATAAATATTTTAATACCTATTTAATTGATAATTACAGAATCTAGCAAATCAACAGGATTTTTTAACTCGGTTGAAAATGACTCCTACCATCTCTTGATGTACTCATGTTGAGCTCATGCTGCTATATGATAATTTGTGTTTAAAAATAGTAGTCCTAAATGTATTCAAAAAACATCAGTATTAATCCCAAAGCCTATTTTAAAGGATCTCAGGTTGTTTCCAAGGTTAATTCTCATATGGTTCTGTGAAAACAAATCCATGCATATCTCTGTCTTCCTCTCTTTCATTTCTTCTGTAACCTATTTGATTTGGAATGTTACTGCAAGAAAACAAGGAGATTGTGTTTCAACAGCTAGAAGAAATTGCCATTTCATTATCACTTTGAGTAGGAGTAAAATTGATCAAGGTAATAACTCTAGTTAATACATGAGGCAAGGCTGACAATTATGGGTGTATTTCTGAACGTGTTAGGTGCCTAACTTCCGTTTCAATCAGGGAGAATTAGGTGCTTTAAAAACCTTAAAAAATACAGTGCTTGATAAGAATTCTCACTTAAACGAGAAATGCTTCCTCATAAATGGATGAGTTTCTCTCTGCCTTTGTTTAGATTAGGAAGACTAATCAAACTTAGGTCACATTTATGTCATGCACAGATTACGCTGAATTAATCATCGTTTCCTTTCACTCCCGTCTTGGCTGTGTTCATCCCCTGCTACTCTTGTACTGATCCTGATGCTAACCTTGGAGGGGTGTTTGGGTGCTCAGCAGGGACAGCTTGCTGCAGGATCAGGTTAGGTGTACTGGGGACCGGACCCCATGAGGCAAACTGAGCAGATTAGCTGAGTGGCACGGAAACTTGGAGCTCAGAAACCTTCCCATGCATTCTCACCTTGAACCACCACCAATGCATTAGCTGGTGCATTCCTCTTCTCTGCTTCTCTGTCTTCATAAGTTTCTGGAGAAGAAAACATAATTTTGATAGTAGAAGAGAACAGCTACGCGCATCCATTGAGTTTTATCTCCCCCCTGCTAAAGCCTGGTCTTGTACTAGCAAACTGGTTCTAAGTAAATTGCCTAATTAGAAGGAAAAAAAAAAACTAAAAATGACAGAAAACTTTAAAAAGGAAAAAAAAAGTAGCTTGAAAGCTTGGGAAGTTGTGCAATAGAGTGTAGCACAGCTCTCCACAGCACAGTGTCCTCAGAACATTTTATGAACGGTTAACTTCTAGTGCTGTTGTGTTAACATTTCTTCATTTTATAAATGAATAAATCATGGAACGAAAGGTCAAGTTACTTGCCCTAAAATACAGAGGGAGTAAACACTGGAACCCTGATGAGCATTCAGAGATCCTTTCCTCTCAAACTAAGGATGCTAAAGGAAACATTATTTTAAAAATAAATTAATTCACTTACAGTCAAGTCATTTCCTCTGGCATCTGTTGCATAAAATATACATCCATAGATGAACAGTTTTGACTAAAAACTCAGCAGGTACCACGAGGATAGTTATAAATATATATCTCTCTCTTTTTGCATCTTAGAGGTGGGGAACTATCCTGAATCTGTAGTCCTAAAAGGAATGAGTCTGGAAGAATACCTGAGCGTGCAGTTACTCTATGCAAATCAGACTGCCTTAAAAATCAATGTGTGGGTTTTGATATAATGGATTAGATCTTTCTCTTCTCTTTGCATATCTAAACTATTGGCAATGCATGTTTCTGTTAGTGCCAATCTAAAGTAAAATAAATATTCATGATAATTGGATCCAGCTCCCTAAAATTAATTTAAACTTTCTCCATGTGCTTAATCTGTATTGTTTTCTGTCTCTGAGTTTGTAGGCAGCAATTCAGCAAGCTCAGAGAACAATTAACTTCTCAAAGAATTTTTTCAATCAATTAACTCTAATTTAAATCTTAATCTGATTCTGGAGGTAGAATTGTCTGGCTAATTCGTGAAGACTGGAGCTTACTTGAAATGCAGCAGCAGCAGCGGTCGGTTTGCTTCATGGGCTTTGGGGACTTGCAATGGGTGTCCTGGTTTCTGGATGAATTCAGGGCTGGCAGTGGCCTGCCCTGCCGATGAATGGGGGGTGCTCCTCCTCCCCCCGCCCCGACTGCTGGTTCCCCCTCTCTCTGCTGGCGCAGCCACCCCTGCGGCCCCATGCTGACAGGAGCCGGGGCTCGGCCCCGGCCATGGTGCTGGGCCTCCATCACTGTGCTGGGCCCCGGTCACGGTGCTGGGCCTCCATCACAGTGCTGGGCCCCATCAACGGTGCTGGGCCCCCATCACGGTGCTGGGCCCCCATCACGGTGCTGGGCCCCGGTCACGGAGCTGGGCCCCCATCACGGAGCTGGGCCCCAGTCACGGTGCTGGGCCATTTCCCAGCCCAGCCCTGGGGGTGGCACGAGGGGCTGGGTGTCGACGAGGACATGGAGGAGAACGCAGGGCTACCCCTTCCTTTGGCAGCAGAGTTTTATGATGGATCAAATTAACTCTGAAGCTATTTCCTCTATCTCCTGTTAGTGTCCTAGTTTCTACAAAGCTTCAGTTTTCTGTCCCAAGAGTCAAGTATTTTTAAAAGTATTGATGTGCTTAGAGATGGAGGCAACCGCTTTCATTGTAGGTGCACGCCGTGGGTTCCTAGGTGTTACGAAAAGTATGTTTATGGATGCCAGTAGGCATTGTATCTGCATTTTAGGTGCCAAAAAGCTAGCCATGGGAGCCTATGACAGTGGCATTTTCCAGCTCGTGTTTCTGCTGAAGTGCATTAACCCGAGGGAAATGGGTAAACAGCAAAGACCAAATAGCATCTCGCACCTAGGAATTTATTTCAGGCTTCTGAAGAACTCATTTACCTTGTTCAAGGGGTCACTTCTTTAGGCGACTCCTAGACCAGGAAAAACAGGATTTTCAGAGAATACCTCCAGGCCAGGTGGGGCCCCAGACCTTTTAACTCTGATTTTCATTACAATGGCTTCCCCAGTTCAGGCATGAATAGACATCTGGTAAACTGATCTGTTCATCCTGCAGTAGCCTGAGCGGAAAGTCAGATTAGCCATTTCTTGTCTTTCTGATATTTGTTGTAGCTGTTTCATAAGTTTTACTGTGAGATTTATGAGCTCAGCTGGGATTGATCATGTAGAAACAAACTGAGTTCAGAGAAAACTGGACTCTCTCACAAAAACATGTTTTTTTCACTCCTTTCCAAAGCTCATAATAGAAAAAAGTGCCTCTAAATGAAATGAATGGAAAATATTTGTAGTGAAATATTTTCTCTTGGAAAAAAATTAAGTGATTTTAAGAGTAATGTTTATTATGTATATATAATGTGTATGTTAAACAATAATTCCTAAAATGATGGAAAAATTGTGCAAATAAAATTTCAGTGTATCATATTAAGCAAATTCGATTTCTATATCCTGTAATTCAAATTTACTATTGGTCTTTAGTGCTATACTGTGTTATGTTGTATAAGTGCAATATAATGATTATTTGAAGGGTAGTTTTATTTTTCCCAGCTTTTTTGCTATAATGCGTGTTTCTTTTGGATCAGCTTTATACCATTAAGACTACGTTCACACACTATTTTGAACAATATGTATAGATATATAGGGAGATAGAGGTTGAGCTGTAGAAATAAACTTCCACTGTTTTCATCATGCTGATACTTCCTATTGTCAACAGGAAGTTTGTTATGTCAATAACCATGTTATGTCAATAACCAAAAAGTATTTAAACACGTTATTGTGCAGTTCAGTTCTATTTTGAAGTACAGTTGTCACTATTCTCAAGTATCTTCTTATGTTTTGATTATTCATGTGGCAAGCTCTTGGTGCCAAGGCATGGCATTTTTTATGTACAGGTTGCCCTGCACCATGCAGAAGAGGCTAGATTCACACAGAAGGCGATAGATTCCTTTGGGACATGTAGGAAATATTTAAAACAATTCAAAAAGAAAATCTTGCTGTTATTTTAAGAAACATGGACTGTATTCTTTCACCTCTTAACACAGCATATTTTCTGTTATTGGAGCTTAATGGATCCTAATCTGAACAAAGAAATTGGATGTTACAACAGAGATTTTTTATGTTTAGTGTTTTTGCTTAAGATTCAGCTGGAGGGAACTGCATTTTGTAGCGACGAGAGTTCCAAACTGATACAAAACAGTAATGGACAATAATCTGGAAAAGTCATTCTAGATGCTAGCCATATTATTCATATGTTGCATGCGACCTCCATAAAACACTAAGAAGAGGCATTAGGTAATAAGTAAGCTATGCATATGCTGAATACTTCTAAATATATAGGATTTATAATCTGGAGTTGTGCGTTACAGGAAATCTTGAATCTCATTTGAATGACACCTGATTCCCTAGCGCATGGAGGGTGGTGTCCTACTTAATTGCATTTTTAAAAAATAAATGTTTACTCCAGAAAGCAGGAGGGAAAAATACAAATTTCCACAGCCATATTTGATATGACTAGTGCTGGAAATCGTGCAAGGCAGAGAGGCCTGATAGGAGACTAAGATATTCCACTTTGATCGAAGGGAGAGGAAGGTAGCCCTGAGCAAGTGCTGTGAGCAGCCCTGGGGGGACTCCATCTTTAACAAAGGAACAGAGGAAATGTAGCTGCGAGTAACTCTCTGAAGCAAGTTAGCTATGGGTAGAGGAGGAGCTCGAAAACCTGCCAAGTGAACAAAGACAGTGCAAGAGCTAGGAAGGGTTTCCTTGGGAAGCAAGCTCTACAATTTTGCTTTTGTATTTTACCTTTCTTTCTTAACTCTTCCCAGTTTTGTAATCAAGAATGTGACCCTTTTACGCGTCTCAATGTTTAAAAATGTTTATCTACCTAACATGTACGGGGAGAGTCCAGGACACCAGACTGGCATCGGTGGGATGCGTTTCCTGCTAAGTTGCTGGTGTCAGCATGACAAGTGGTATTGTGAGTGTCAGGCAGAAGGAAGATGCTCCCCTGGCTGATGCCCCGCAGGCAGCGAGGTGTCCCCTTTGGAGGGAGGCAGATAGCAGCAAGACAAGATGTTCCTGGAGCGTGGGAAGAAGAAAATACTTCTTATGCAGGAAAACCTGCAGCCTCTCAGTCCAAATAATTGTGCCCGAGAGACATTTGTAATGAGTAATACGCAGTTTCTCACATGGAACACTAAAATAATGAAAAACAAATATCGTACAGATTTTCTAGTTCATTTTTGTGAGGTTGAGAATATTTGGAAGGTGTCTGAGGGTAAAGCCTGTAGTCACCCACTCCAGGTGTCTCCACAGTGATGTGCTTGAGTCGTATTGATGCAAAAAACCCCAAACAAAAACATTTAGCCATACCAACAGAGTGTACTTTTAAACAAAGAGTAAAGCCAACTGAATTAGCACTACAATTAAAATATTTGCCTTTAACGTTTAGTTTCTACATTGTAGCTAGTCAGCTTTGTTGATGCTATAAGGGGTTAGAAATGATAACATGCATCTTGCATCTCTCTGAATTGGGTTGTTAGCCATAATAATCTCATGAGAGATCTGAACCCTCTCAATTCCTTATCGTCTGCAGGAGTTTGATTTTCTTTCTAATTTCACCTTCAGCAGTTGTTCTCTGTTTCTGGCTTGTCTACAATTAAAAAAAAAAAGTTTTTAGAACTCACTTCTCGTTAATCCCTTTCTTTTGCAGTGTTTACCTTTGAGGCAATTCTTAATCTCCCAGAAGCATCAAGGCATTCAAGTTAATGTTGGTTTAGTGGCCAGTCCAGATAAGAGAGCATTCTTTAGCGCATGCTCTTGTATCTTTTTTTCCCCCTTCATCCAGTAGGATTGTGAATTCCTAGAAAGGTTTGGAGTTGAGGCTGCAGATGTGTTCAGCTGGTAGTCTCTGCCTCCCACCATCCTTCTCTATTTCCTTGCCAATTCAAACAGCACTTTCCAGATTTTCTTAATGAGATTCAGTTCACCTTACTCAGACTAAAGTGAGTAGTAGAGGGATGCATTAATTTAACCTAGAAACTCGGTCTGTGAGTTATCTCAGATCTGTCAGCCCAGGTGCTTGTTGGGGCTTGGATCCAAGTCACAAGAATGAAAATTTCTTGCCAGAAACTTTACCTGCCATCTCTGGGCATAGCTAGCATTGTCGAAATATGAAAGAATTAAGTTGTCTCATTACTCTTCACTTTGCAGAGGTGAGAAGTGTGTCAGCACCTTCTCACAATGAGTAGAAGTATTTAAGATTAGGTATATTTTTTTCTTATTACTTCAACTTAATCTCTTCCCCAGGTGCTTATTATTTTTGTCTTCTTTGCCTGTTTAAGGCTCCCACTGAAATAAATAAGAAGCCGTGCTGTGCATCTGGGGACAGTGCTTGGCCCTTTGGAAGTGTTTTGCTGTAGGGTCTCTACTGCTGTGGTACAAGTCTCATAATTTGAAATACCTACTCTGCATTTTAAACCATAAGGAAGTGAAAAAAGAAAAAAAAATGGACGACGTGACTTTGAAGATTTTTTCATCTGTATGGAAATGTGGTTCTCTCGTTAACATTGTTAACACAGTTAGTAAGGAAAGAACCTGGCTGAAACCAAGATATGTATCAGTAAAACTCAAAATAATTGGCATCAAGGTACTAAAAGAAAATAGTCACTGAGATATAGTTTATTTTTAAAATTAAGGCATCAAAGTTTTTTAGAAATCGTGATTTTTATTTTGACATAATTACAGACATGTTACCAGCATTTCAGTGAAGACGACATTTCCTGAAACAAAACACACCATTTATACAGGCTGTTGAAAACTCAGCTCTCAAATTATTCTGACTTCAGCGGTATGAATTACGCATATAAGCAGAGCCTTTAACATAAAATGACTGCGGCACCGGCATCATCTTTCATCTCCTTTCCCTCCCGTCTCACACTTACTCCTTTGTTTTGAAAAGGTCATATCTGTTAGTGTAAATGGTCTTGTACACCAGTACCAATAATAATAGAAGGGAAAGTCAAAGGAATCTGTATTATCGAGAATTATCAATACCTGTTGCCTTATCTATATTTCAGTTATTATTAATTAAATTAACAAATCCTTCAACTGCTGAGAGTAATATAAAACTGAGATTATACTCATTTGCGATTAAAATAAGCCAGCATGACCACTTAAAAAAGCATCCTACCCTTCTTCCCCCACCCCTGGGACCTGTTTCCAACTTTAGTTTGCCCCTCCCTCCAGAAATGTGGTCTGAACCCTGATCAGTTATGCAGCACGGGTGATCCACTTGCACTATAAAAAAAACCCCCCACCACACCACAAAACACCTAGCCAAAACAAGGGAGGAGCAGCAAAGATGAAAGCCAAACTTCCCCCGCCCTTTTTTTTTGTGGTGATGCTCATTTATGCCATTGGAAAAGACAGCCGTGGTCTTTTTAAACTCAGTTTGTAGTTGGAGAATCGGATTTTCCCAGTGCAACAGGATATGAGAAGACAAAGTGAAGGATAGAACCCATGATATTTTTTACTCCCACTTTTGGGAGGAAATGAGAGATTTTTATGACCCTTTTTATTTAAGGAGAAAAATAGAACCCAGGTTGGATTTGATGTTACAAGTATTCCCTTGCTTACAGTTTTGAGGTATTATCAGTTTTTATAGGTGGATTTAATTTCCATGGAGTAAAATCGGTGCTAATTTCAACATGTGGCAGGCTACTGTAATGTTATTTCTTTTGCTGTTTCACAATTTCTTTTTCTGTTCTACTGGTTGATTACTTTTATTGTAAACCCACAAAACAGCTGGCATAATGCACAGATTAAAATTACACTTTTACAAGAATGATGAAGTGTTAAACTACTTTTAGTCTGACATTTTGGGCAGCTAGATTTTAATTATTTGGCCTAAGTTGTTAATTCAGCTCAATAAAAGCCATATCCACATGATAGATGTAGATGTCAAAATGCCACAAAGGCTTCTCCGTCTTTGATTAGGGTGTTACTATGATGTTAAACCCAGATTACAAGAGCATCTTAAATTCTATTGATTCTGTCATCCTTCTTTCTAATGTGCTGTTCAAAATCAATGTTTAAAAAAAAAAAGAAAAAGGCGAAGAATGACACTATATTCCCCCCCCTAGAGCTGGTGGTTTCTCTGTAAGTTACCAAGAGGCAGTCCCCATGTCTTTCAGTCAAGAAAGGACTTGATGAAACAGGGATTTAGTCTGACTCGGCTGTCTTGCTTTAAGTTTCATTTTGTTATACATGCTTCACCCATCTTGGGACGTTGTATGGGAGCATGTGCTTGGGGGATGCAGCTGTCAAGCATTATTCCAGATAAACAGAGCCCAAGCTACATCCTATCGGAGAAACTGTCCAGAAAATCAGATACTTCTTCTTTCGGGGTTAGCTTGACTTCTGCTTACATGTGGCACAAAAGAGCTTACAGAGAGGAAAAACAGTCCTTGGCACATTTTGACTAGTTGCAGATTCATGAATACTCTCTATTCTGCCTTTGTTTAAGGCTTAGTCCTTATGACCCCAAGCATACAGTTATTCCCTTCCATTACCTTGCTCTTCTTTTCTCAGGGAGATAATAATGGTAATTCTCCTATGCAAATGATACAATTCTTAATGGCAGTATTCTTTAAAAAAGAATCAGTAGTATTTTAGGAATAAGAAGAGAGTAAGGAAGGAAGGCGGCTATCAGTGTTTATGGGAGTAATATTGTAGAGGACGGGTGATACAAAGTGGTTGAATCTTGTCCTTTAAGTGTGTCTTCCAGTGTGTTTTGTTTGAACCTTAAGGGCATAACCTTCTTAGAAGTAATAGTTAAAGTCACAGCTTGTAAGATAAATATATGTATCAACTTTTAGCATTTGCAGGTAGAAGTGCAGTTAGGAAATGCAATGTCTGCTGTATTGAGCAGAACATTTTACTTTTAACGTATGTGGTTGTAATCTTAAAATTCTGTATCCTGCACAGAAGAATAAAAATCAGAACCAAATCTTATTCAGTTCACACTATCCTGCTTAAAAGTAAAACTTTTAAAATTAGATTTTTTTCCTAAAAACAAATATTAAAATCAGCATGCTTAACGTTTTGAAATTTCTTTTACATAGGAATTCTGCAGAAGCATAATGTAAATGTTATGTACTGTGACTTGGCATTTATTGCATTTCAAATTTTATGCCTCAAATGGATGGCTTAAATAGGAATTAAGACAAAATGATTTTTTTTTTCCATTTACGTAGTTGCTGGGAAAGAGGGAATAGTCTGAAAATACCATCTTGTAATCATGAATTAGAATGAGTTATGCCAAGTAGCTGTGGAGGCCGTTTAGTATTTCAGAAACACAGCAGGGGAGCTTTTTTAAAAGACATAATTAAAAACAACGGATGATATAGGCTGTTATGGATCTTAGGTCCCAGGCTTCCAGAATAATTTGAGTTTCTCTAAAATACCTCTTGCTGGTGTTGCCTATTAGCATTTGTGCAATATTTCCCTTTAGTCAGTATATTTGAATGGGGAGATTTTCAGTAGGTGGCAGTTGCGTTGGTCACTTCCATAATATTTTGGTCAAATATTGTTTGTTTAGTTTCAGACAATAGACCTTTTGAGAGAATATTTGAATAACATCCATGTGTTTTGCTGTTTTGAAAACCTTACCTTAACTAGGAGAAAGACCGTAGTGTACCAGCATAGGTGAAGTTACTTCTATTGTTATAAATGACAAAAGTTGTTCAACTGACTAAAGGTCAGTATTTTTCTTCACTAGTTACCAAATTGTACGTGAGTTGTTTACAGTCAGCTCTCTACTGCTTTAGGCACAAAGCACCATGCCTTAAAACAATTCTCCATAGCTACACAGGGATGTATCTTAAATTTCATTGTAGTATCAGCAGTTTTACTAGGGACTGCAGCGTTGGGAGGAAAATTTCTTTGCCACTAACAGTGAAGATTGATGTGCAACTTTGAAAAATAGAGAACATAAAAACATGCATAACATTTTCAATACTGTAATGATATTCCTGAAAAATGTTAAATAGGATTTTGAATTGAAACCTTATTCTTTCCTTATTGCAGTGTTGATCTGTAATCATTATATACTGTCCTCTAAATTCCAATGACATATTCACCGCTGTAGACATGGGTCAGTAATGCTGTGACACCGACCATTGGCATCTTTAAACAGGATATTTTCTAATACAGTTTATAGCTTCATTCCCTGTACCATTAAATAAATAAAGCATTCAGTGTGTGCATCAGTGCCATCAAGCATGAATACCCTGGTGGACTGGGAATTAAATGCCAAGTGAGGGTCAGAAGCAACAAAGGCTGAATAACACTCAGCAAATGTATACATATTAGGTAAGGAACAGTGCCCCTGATGCAGAAGAAATTGAATAAGCACCTTGCAACATCTAGATGGAGCATAAAGGCTTTTTTTGTTTGCCTGAGCAGCCATCATTGACCCAAGTAGAATATTCCATTATTGAATGAACTGAACAATAGTTTGTTACAGGTAAAAGGAAGTCTTGGGATCCCAAATTCTTCTGTGCTATTATACAATTAGGCCTGATCATTGTACAATCTGTAGCCCCTCTGGCCAGATAGACTGGTAAAATATATTTTGCAATATGTTCTCTTAGCAGGCAAAAAATATTATTGCAGTTTTGCCAGATTTTCTTTGTTTGTCTTAAAATACACTTATAATTTTATATTCTTACAGGTAAGGAATAACTTTGTGCTAATTGTGCTAGTTTCCATGTTACTAGTAGTTGAGTTTTGGTTCTGTGAAATACTATGCTTTTTCCAAATATCAAATGCATATGTAGGTGACAGTATTGCATTCTGGTTGACCAGCATGAAGTTACTGCTGAAGCAGCTTTTCCTCATCTAATTTAAACAGTTTTTCTGAAAATATCAATTATGTTTTATGATCTAATATAAATGTAAAACAATGTGTCTAGCAAAAGTTCCCAGAGGCTGAATATAGTTGTTTCGTTCTTGGGTTATGTTTGAACAGTTCCCATAAAGAGACATATTTTTGTAAATACTTAAATTGGTTATTCTTTATTATTACAGTTTGGCTTGCTTCGTATTACCCTGTAGTGTACAAATATCCTAGAAATACTATTTTTGTTATTAAGATTTAACAGGACCAAGTGCTTAAAAGAGTTACCTTCTTTGCTTTGCTTGCCCAAAGTGTGAATAATGAGCTTTTTGGCTGATCTAATATAGATCATTTTATTTTAACATTGAAATAGCCTGTGTAAGCAACTGAAACAAAAAGGCAAAAATTGTATTATGAGACCTTTGTTAAAACAGAAGGGCAAAAATTAAATAGGTGACTTTGTGGTAAGCTGAATGAAGGGATAATTACTGCTTTGGATGAGTAGTAACCCGGAATGCTGGAGTACTGATAACTGTCTGTGTAGCTGTAAAAATTTTTTTTCTTCAGTCTTCATATATAAAAATTAAGTTGGTTGTAACTCTGTCAGTGGGCTGGGAGAATAACTGCCAATAGTTAGAAGGAGAAAGCGTGGTTATGACAGAATTTTCCACTTGGTTACTTAAATGTGTTCTGCACAAAGACATTCAACAGCCAAAAAAGTCTGTGAATTGCCTGAATTGATGGGAATTAAATAATGAAAATTAAAAGAAATTTGTTTTGGAAATAAAAATGGAAAAAAAATCAATAATGCATCAAACTGTCATAAGAGGCTATTCAGTTTCTTGCATAGTTTTAGTAATTTATCTCCCGAACTAAACTGGTGGATGTGCTGATATATGATACTACACACTTACCAAATTCTGTAATTTAATACACACTGTAACTCAATAGCTTTTTGCCTAAGATGTTGTAATCTCTTTAGGATGTGCTTATCCATGAAAGTAGAGCCTACCAGCCTCTGTAAGACTATATGTGAGCGTAGAATTTAGTGCCCATTTAAGTAGTCTGATGCCCTTTTTGTTAGGTAGTTTAACAGATCTGATTTTGTAAGGTTTTGTTTCCTTAAAAACCCCTGAAATTAACTTAAGGTAAAGTACTAAAATAAAAACATGCTGGTAGTTGTTTTATTCCTGTAGGTGAGAGATTTCGGACCAGATCCTTGTTAAATGAGAACAAGTTTAATTGTGATGACTTCACTAGCCATGAATTCAGTGCTAGCTTTCTCTTACTAAGATTTGTTTTTATGACTTTCTGTAAATATCTCTTGTTTTCCTGAGAGTCTGAAAATATACATATAAACTCTAGAATTGACAAGCATTTAGTGCCTCCGCTAATTCCTACCTCTGTTTATATGTTCAGAGCTAACAGAAACGTACACAGGTATAATGCTGGGTACTTTAAGGCTTTCCAGTAATCTCTTTTAATGCTCTTTATTTGCGAATTGGATAACAGCATGGAAAAGGTCGAGCTATTGTCTTTTGATTAGTCAGTAGCACAGTGTCTTCAGCCAGAGTTACAGTAGGTTTGCATCTGGTTATACGAAAAAGGTATTCGGTGTTCATCAGTCTCATAGTGGTTTTGAGAGTTTGATTCAGGTGTGTAAACCCAGTTATTTGTGCGGTAGTAATGAGGGGTGAGTGTTGTTTAAAATTGTAATAAAACAAAACTTCTATATGATTAGGACTGCTCACTGCCTAAGCAGGAAAAAAAAATCAGGTCCTCCATATTCTCCCATTTTAATGGGTATATTACCAGTTTCATGGAATAACTGGAATACTGGAATACAGACAGTTATCACTACAATAACTGAAGTAACTGGAATACAGATACTTTCGTATTTGAAAGTAAATTCAGACAAACTAGATAACAAGGCTTGACTATTCTGAACCCAATGAATAGTTTAAAAAAATTACTTTAAAAGGTAGCTGTAAGAATAAGCAACGAATTATCACTTGGCTGGATGTAAATGCAGATTGCAAAATCATGTAAGATTATCTTTTACTCTGTATTTGTGAAGTCCTTACCTTTATGGGAGAAGTAATGCAGATGTAACATCTTTTGTGGGAGAACAACATCAGGGTGAGCTCATGGACGTGTCCCCTCTCCAACGTCACCAGAGTCCTCACATGGCTGGGCTCAAATATTCTTTAATGTACAATGAAACTCTGAAGAGAGACTATAAAATGGATTTTTAGGCTCAACAATTGTAGGTCAATAATATTAAAATGTGTTCTATCTTCAGTCAGGAAGACATTTTCCTCTTAATTTTCAACCTCTTCAATCCAGTCTATTGGTAAGGTAAAAGAAGATACAATTTTTTGAGCATTTTTGTGGAGCTAATAACTATAAATAAAAAACTAATTTGTGTGGATTCTCAACAGCATACAGTTTGACCCTATTAGATTCATCAGACCCCTTCATCTATCCACATCCATTTTTACCTGAAGTTGTTAATTTGTAAAATGATAATTACGATTTTGTCAACTAATTTTTTTTTAAGTTCTAGTAAGTGTATTGTATCACTATAATGAACATGTTCAATTTGTGCTTGTATGGCACAATTTCTTCTTAGGCATCCTATAATCTCTGCTTCATTATCCAAACAAGATTTCAACTTCCTTTTCAAGTACATCCTCATGATTAATTGGGCTATTAGCTAGAAGGTACCTCCTGCAACTGAAGGGGTAATGTAGCACTGATGTTTTGGGCTGTGTGTGGTGTCATCCAGAGACCAGAAGAGGCACCCCCAGGATTATGTCTATGACAGACTTGAGATACCCTGTTCGTGCTTTAATGAGCAATCGGAATGGGTAATCTGGTAACGCGTCATTGTAAGTAGTGAGTAGTAATTGCTAGAAAATAAACTGAGATCTTACAAAACAACGGCGTGCATGCACTTGTGGATTTCTACTGTAGGTCTGGAGCCTGGAGTTGAGGCAATCCTGTTTGTAGAAGTCTGTTTCTACTGAGAAAATAGAATAAAGTATAAAATAAAACTTGTGACGAAGCTTTCTAAAAGTAGCATTCTCTCTTAAGATTGATAGCCTCTGTCTAAATTCACATTTCTTGTGGAAAATAATGTAGAATAACAGTTTTCTCATTCATATTTTTCCCTATTTTAGGAATAATTGGAATGCCCATGCATGCATTTTTTGAAACAAATAACACTAGAGTGTATCAAAAAGTATTCATAAACCACTGATTGATACCTCTTAAAATACTGTTTGAATTACTTAGCTGTAGCTACAAACTATACCAAAATATTTCTTATGTTAAATAACTAAGGAGGGATAATTCTGATGTTCTTTGTTATTTTCTTTTGTCTTTTTAAATTTTTTTAACTTTTCATTAGGAATGGTGGGCTCTGTCATTCCACTGAAAGATCCTTAATCTGGTAATTTAACAAAAAAGCTCTGAGACTGTCTTAACGCTCGCTCCCTAAGAAGTAACCTTCTCAAGTCCCGAATAAAGCTGCCTATTTGGATTGTTTGTCCTGTACAGAAGTTCAGGGATTCATTTTATACATTCATATGTCACAGCACGTAGCCTGGGTGGACTTCGAATTTCAGAACTGGTCAGAAGGAGCTGCCTTTTGCGTTCAAAGGACAGTGAGTGTTCCTCATTGCTTTAAAGCGTGCCACTTCTAAACGTTCACAGCTCCTCGTGGCCGTGTCTTGTGTTCTGCTTGCCTCTGCCTTCGCTTGCTGTGCTTATGAGGACAGTTAGTAGAGAGTTTCTCCCTCCTGTAGGTACTTACACGTAAATCACCTCTTCACCCTCTGTGGGATTGGTTTTGTACCCCATGTAATGGAGATTCATAGATTCTGAGCCATTTCTGCAATGCTGTAATAGACATTTCACCTCAGAGGAGCTGCAGGCTTTGCACGCTGAGCCCCTCTGCCTCCAGACCCTCCCTGGCGACCTGCAGCAACCTGCGAGCTCTCGCACCAAACACAGCGGCCTCGAAACCCGCCGGGTTTCCAGCAGAGGACAGTTCTGAAGCTCTGTTCTCCCTTGTTCAGAATCCTAACTCCTGCCTTGGTGTGTTCAGCCTCCTCTGATCAGAAACTTCAGTGTGGATCCAAGAAAACGTCTTGAAAAATGTTATTAAAAAAAAAAATCGGTAAAATTTACAGTAAGTAAATTGCCCCAGCCCCTCTTGCGTCCCCCCAGTCCCGCTCTTCCCAGTGCAACAGAAATGTGGCATTTCAGCAGGCCTGGCCTGGTTTTGCAAATGCAGAGGAGGTTTGCTTTGATGTTGACTGCACAGTTTTATTTGTCTTGGTTTACATAGTAACTTCAACAGCTGCCGGAATATACTATGGCATAAAACTTGAGTGTGCCCAGAGCTGCCCAAGTGTGTAACCACTCAATGTTACATTGTGCTTCCTCACCCTCCCTCAGCCTTGAAGAAAGGCAGTATAGTATTTTATAAGCTAATTGTGCTTGATCTTGCCGAACTGTAAAACAATAAAACATAAACACCGATTTTGAAATCTGAGCTGAAGAACGAGCGGTTTAAATACGACTGATTTTTAAACTGGAGCCAAAGAACAAACAGTTTTGCCCAGGCACGCAACCTGGAGTGCCGCATTAATTCACCCGATCTGTTCCCGACGGTTCCCTCCTGAGGTGTCGGGGGCTCTTGTCTGTGTCATGCCAGCTGGTGAGGTACACTTGTTGGGCTGAGGATGGCTCTCGGCCAGCCTGCATCGCTTCCGAACATGTTGAAGTGACTAAAATTTAGATTTGAAGTATTTAGTTACTCTGAGCCAGCTCTTCAAGGTTTTCTTTTTCCCATCCCCAGTGACACCCCCTTTGTTTTTTTGTGCTGGAAGATGCAAAAATTGTGGGCTGCTGCTTTGAGACTTGAGCAAAAGTTTCTGATGAACACCAGATGAAGAAAAAGTCACCTTTTGTAAATGTTTATGTTACAGTTAAGAAATAATTTCTTCCTAAGCACCTGCAGTTTTAGACAGCAGAGTCTACTTACAGTTTGGGGATTTTTGATTTTTTTTAGTACTTATTTGTGTGCTTTTTTTGACTCTTGGGCTCTCATTAGTTTGGCAGATGCCTTGCTCTGAAACTGTGTGATGCCTTTCTGGAAATATAATCGAGTCATACAAAAATGACTACAGATCATTTGAGATACTGTATTCAGTGTATTTTTAGTTTTGGCCTCTTTTCTTTGGCATGTATGTGTATATAGTTGATCTTTGCATTTTTTCTTTTCAGTGTCAGTTTTTATCAGTAAGTAATTGCTAATTCTGGAAGCAGTAATCTTTAGACATTTGCAATATTGGCATGGGAGCTTTGGAGATTAGACATTCAGTCTTGGTCTTGCTTAACATTAGGTGTGTGGTCCCACACTCTTAAGGTCACTGTGCTCTTTGTACATTTGATGGTACCCCCAAGTGGGATCTGAAGCCGCTGGTGGTCTGACCTGGAGTTGTCCACTGCTAGCGAGTAGAAAATGTGTTTTCCTGGCACTTTTCTGCATTAGCACTCAGGACTACTTACAGACATCTCCGTCCACCTGAGATCTGTAAGTCAACACTTGCTCCTGCATTTAGCGTCTTTCAAAGGTGAACCTGCTGGGAGTGGTTCTGTTGTCGCTGCTGGTGCTATCTGCCACCTTTTACACAAAAATACTCCTGTGCAAGTGCACCGGTGCAAGGAGCTGGAAACTTGGAAAGTATCTTCTGTGCTTGACAGGGGTTGAACATCCATCTCCTCTGAGGCCACCCTAAGCTCCAGGCTGAAGGGGTCTGCTCTGCCCCGCCTGTCAATAATTTGCTTGGGGAAGGTACAAGAAACCCTGCAAGATCCTGTTCTAGAATAGCCTGATGCCGATGTTAGATACGTATCCTCCAACCTTGATCAAGTATAAATTGTCTTAAAGCATGAAGGCCTGCTGGCAGCAATCTCAAAGGAGAGTAAAAGCTTCTAAGTAGGTCACTCCGCTCCTGGTCATGCTCCTGATCGGATGCAGTAGTGTGTGTGTGCTCAGTTCTAGGCCAAGTTACAGCTGTAGTCGTAGCCGGAATTATTTGTTCGGTCCTAAAATGAATGAATCCTCAACTGCCTTTGGGTTACAATTTTATAATAGGTCTCTGGAACAACCTGGTATTGAGAACGCACAATGGTATTAATGTGTTACCTAGGAAAAGCTAATTAATCCACACATATCATTTCCACAAAAAGCAAATGCTGAGTGGTTTATTAACCTTTTGTCTGAGGGAGGTGGAGAGAAAATGTAGGCCTCACCATTAATCTACCCTCCCGGAGAGATGGGCAGAGAAGAGGTGGAATTGCCGAGTTTATTATTTCTCCCCGGTAAGAGTGCCAGTGCCATATACAGAGTTTATTATCAACTTCTGCCCACAGGGAAGTATGAGAAAGGGAAAAAAAAAAAAGTCATTAGTGTCTGCTTAGCAGTAGTGATGTCAGGAGTCAGGGCTGGGTTTATTAATCCCCCAGTGCCTGGGAAGGGAGGAAGGCAGGCAGGCGAAGAGCAGGGGGAGGTCGGGGAGGGGTGGCAGGCACACCGCTGTGCCGCTTGCAGGTACCGCGGTTCCCTTGCAGGCACTGCTCAGTTTGCGTTTAATAAGCCGTATTCAAGCACTACTGGTTTGCTTCTTCCCTCTCTAAGAAAGAGGAATGGTGAAATCATCGATTTGATCTGGAACAAAAGTCTGGGAGGTGCTAAACTAGCTTTAGGCATGAGTGCTGTCCTCTGCAGGTGTAGAAATAGTTTGGGATTTAATCTTAATTTCCATTTATTGTGTTTATTCCACGTCTGTGACAAGTTTGTTAAAAGTTCAAGTTATCTAGGAACAGTGAAAGCAGAAAAACACTTTTTTCTTTTCTTCTTTTCTTCTGATCTCTAAATCTTCGGATGTAAGAGGAGGAGATTAAACTGGTTTTAAAATTTTGGATGACCTGGTCGCCAAACCCAAACAATTCAGTTTTTCATTCCAGAAAATGCTGTGCTTTTTTAAAATATTCATTTGTAATGTAAACAAATTAGATAATTTAATTTAAATGGAAATAATCCACAAGATTTGAAGAGGTGCATGTTTAGTTGAATTCCAGCCTGTTTTCCCCCCCAAAAGGTCCAAAACAAGTAAAAGTAAGATTGGATAATAGTTTAATTTAAAAAAAAAAAAAAAAGACTTATTTACCCTTTCTAGTATAACAAAAGAGGAAGAATGTAAAAACCTCAATTAAAATATCATTGAGGTAGATATATCTACAAATTCGCAAAGGGAAGTGCAAATTCAGGTTAAAATTGATATTTATTGATATATTTGATTATCAATCCCTGAGTTATCCTTTAATAATAAAAATACAGACATAAATAAGAACAAATTGATTCTCTAAATACAGGTTTCTTTCTGAGTTTAAATAAATGAACTTTGATTTAAACAGCAATTTAAGTGATTCAAAACAGTTTGATTTACATTCATCCATTCTGTTTCCAGAGGTGTGGATGGCAGCGGCTCTGCATGCCACCCGTTCTTTGCTCATGCAGGTATTCCTTGGCTTAGCCTGTAATTGTTATTGCATCAACAGACTCTTCTCATCTCCAGTATGTAAACAAGCACAAACGATATCGCATATCATACGTAGGAGCACTGTGTGGCAATGGAAACCAAAGACCTCTCTGAGCTTTACTCAAGATTTCCACCTACATGAACCTGTAGAGCAGAAGAGCTTCTGTCCGTCCTGGGAGCCTGAGGGATCTCTCAGACAGTCCTGTCTCACCGCTTGCTGAGGAATTTCTGAGTAATGCTTGTCACCAGAAGGGATCTCTTTTATCTCGGTTGCTGCCAGTGGAGCTCCGTGGAGGAGTTCTGTTTTCCTGTCAAGTGCCCTTGGGAATTTGCTTAAGCACCGTGGAAGTGACCTAAATCTCTGCTTTTATCATACAATTAACATCATAACTTAGGAGTGGAACATGCCTCATTGTTTGGTAGTTACCTTGAAGTCACCTTTTAACACCAAAAGCTAAAAAAGACCACAGAATGTATTTACCAGCAGATCGCAGATTTACAGTACGGAAATAAAATGAAAACACTGCTTGTGTCTACCAGTAATTTAGATAAACTCCAAGGGGTTTCTTTTATCTGTCTCAAGCTGATGGGGTTTTTGTGCAGCCCTGTGACTGAGCATCAACCTTGCACAGACGCTCGGTCCTAAGGTTTCCCTTCGCGGAGGAGGACCTGTATTTGAGGACTGGTACTCAGGCTGGGGGATGTCATTCAAATTTACATTCCCTTCCCCTCTCCAGATTTCTGTGAGTGTAACTTAATTAGTAAGTTGATCTTAACCTTTTCCTGCTGCTGCTTAATTTTTAGAAATGCTAACAACCTTTGGGAATGGTTAGGTGGAGCTATTCCTGTCTAGACAGTAAATACAGCTTAATGACTGTCCTGGTCTTTAAACAATTTTTAACTCATTGTGAAGTACATGCTCCCTTATGCTTAGTAGCACAGGGGGCACCTTCAGCATCCTGACCTCTTTTCACGTAGAAAAATCCCCTTCGTTTAAACAAATATGTGTATTAGCAACCAAACCTTACGCAAATCCTTAAATGTGAATTGTGCATGTCAGTTTTTACTAATGCTCACCTGAGGCCAGACAGGGTAGTAAACAAACCCTCTCAGGTTGTAATGGATTTATGGGGACTGACCCCAGCTTCGTCTTTCAGGGATACTGGGACAGTGTATTATGCTTTCTCCACCCGCTCTCCAAAATGTGGGAGCTAATTTAGCATAATCTGCAGAGTCTGGGGAGTTATTACTGACCTCTGTGTTGGCTTTCAAAAGGCACCGTTCTTTATAGAAGTTTGAAGCCAGACATCAAAGTATTAATTTTGACGGACACTGAATTTCACAGAAATTCTGAGGGAGTTGTCAAAATGTGAAAGCAAACATCACAGACGAAAAGCAACCAAATGCTGGTTTCAGTTACTTTAATCTATTCTGGTTTTGTATAAACACATTTGTGATGTTGCTTACTGCTGGCTGTGTACTCTTTTGGGCATGAAGATGTCCTTGATTCCTCTCTCAGGCAGTGTTTCTTCTCACTTCATCAGAAATTGGTCCTGATTGACAACAGACATTTGTGTTTTTAAACTGGCTGTTAGGAATAGTCACAGTGCCACAAAGAAAAATAGGACACATATGTCCCTAGAAGTGTGTAGTGAACGTAATCTATTCAGAGTAGTAGTTTCCAGTGGGCTAGCAGCAGGGAAACTTAAACACATGCATCGAAGGATTCAAGAGTCAGTCTTCATCTGCTTATCCTAAAAATGTGTGCTTTTAAAAAAGCCATTGTCTATAGGAGTCTTTCATAATCTATTGTGGATTTTACTCAAACCTTTGCAAATAAACTTCTGTAACTCGCTTTGCTGAGATGGTTGTGTCTGCCTGCGACTGTCTTTGCTAACATTCAAGATTAAGGTGCCTAGGTTTATGTGTAAAACTTATTTTTTAATGTAGATTAAAATACGAACAAAGTAAGTGCTGTACTTATTCATGTTCTATTACAGCCCACACAAAGAAAACAGGAAAGTTAAGACTCAAGGTCTATTCTATAATTCAGGGTTTTTACTGAAATTTGAAGGCAATTTAAACCACCTACTTATTTCAAAGGTAGTATCGATAGACCACCTGCTGTTGACATGCACTAAGAAAGATGGAAGGATGTAAATGAGTTTTAGTGATTTGCCTGCCTTTGAATACAAATGAGGCTAACAACCTCCCATCCTGCACTCTGGCAGTCAACTACCAGAGTGTTTTCAGCGTGCTTTATTGGAAAGTGAGTGTTGTCATCATGAATTATCATTAGACTTTGTTGTTGTTGATGACTACTTGTTAGCAGTGGATAATTCAAGTGTAATTCAGTCAGAATATTTCAGGTATGTCACTAACTATATATTTTGTAACCAGCATTTGACAAGGAAAACTACTTCCAGCTGAAACTTGGGAAGACTTCTCTTACCTTCTCTACCGGCTGTTGAAGGATTTGTGGTGGAGAACGAGATCTAAGCTGAATTAGCTGAGAGAGGGCAGAGAGTGGAAGGCTGCCTATCCCTATCCTATGGTTGTAAACATAATCTTCCAAGCTCAGAGTTTTCGGTCTGTCCAGGGAAGATGTGTAAACTTGTCTAATGGTCGCCCGTGCTTTTCTGTTGAGAACACCAGGAGACTTCGAAATTAAATCAGATTACAGAAATGTCTGTAGGTTTTTCTTTTAATGCAGATGCAGAGGCTTTTGTGATGAAGACATTATTTCTTCCAGTGGCCTAACAAAAAACTAGGAAGCAAACGATTAAGAGCAGGAAGAGCTCAGTCGCTTTTTGGGCCGATGAGATAAAAATCTGAACAATCGGGACTGTCCCTTCGGAATAGCACAGTTGGCTGCTGGGGGAGGTTTTTGGGCTGATTTCCACTCATTGTTTTCAGTGACCCTCCCTGAAGAACCTGAAAGACATTTTAAAGTTAGCACCTCTTCTTTCTTCACTTGTAAATTTTGAAAGCACTCCGCTGTGATTAATCTGTGGTTGCAGACTGCCACTGTCTGTCTCCTCCCATAGTATCAGCCATCCCTTTGAATATTTGCCACCTATTCCTTGTTTATGTGTGGCTTCAAAAGCAACAGTTGTCACAAGGAAACAGGCTATCCTAAATGACAGCTTTCACTGTCTTTAAGATCGTAGGTCAAAATGGAAAATGAAGGTTCGGGGATGATTTGATAGCACCAGATACTATCCTAATGTCTTCATAAAGTGATTTGAGAGTTTAATTCAACACTATAAAACTTCCAAGTCAAAGAAATGTCTGCTTGTCCTTAAATGGGCAGCTATCATAGCAGTAATTTGCTTATGAGATGCTTTTCTTTCTGGAAGACTAGTCTGTCTTGGTTCCTATCAAAAATAAATCAATTTCCTGTGGAAACTGGCATAAATCTTTCAGATTGTTTCATCGTGTTTTTACAGCATTTGTCGGAGTTGCTGTTAGCTATAGCTGGGTATTGTCTCCTGATGAATTGTAGCAGCGGATGAAGAAAACAATATTAATCTGTTTTGTTAATCCTGTTTTGTAATTAAATACATCTTTCATATAAATTCTGTAAAGATTTGAATGAAAGGGGATTTATGGAAACATGACTTGCTTTTTATAAGATAGTTTTAGGATTATGAAATCAACACTGGGAAAAAGAAAAGTTTGACTTGCTCACAGAGCAAAAGATTTTCTCTTTGTTATTCTTGCTTTGCTGGTGCTATGAAAAAAAATATAATAAGAGCATTCAAGCTGGGTTGCCTGTGGTTTAACTCTAATTCTATAGGCTGCACACTCTGTCTCCCCAAAATCCCCACAGCAAGTGACCTTGTCAAACAAAAGTGTGGAATAATGGGAGGCAGCCCAGGGACTGTGGCTCATTTACAAGCAGCTGTTTGCTACTGTCAGAACAAAGGCAAATCAAAGTTGCATTAACGGGGTATGACAGGCACAGTGAGCAACTCCCCAACAATGTTCATCCTCTCGTGTTGTTCTGGTTATAATATTGGTTTGCCTGAAGGAGAAAATGGTCATAAGGTCAAGTCAGACATGTATGTTTTCAAAAGCCTTTCAAAATTGCACACATTTTTCAGCTGATGAACTATTGATGTTTTTTAACAAAATTAGCATAGCGGCAAATAAATACATATTTATGTGTGTGCCTGGCTTTTTGTATGAGAATTAGAGCCACACAGAGAATTAACAATTATGTCTTCACAGCAAGATAAGTTTGTAGTGTCATCTGGCCTTCCCTTCTTGTCTGATTCTGCCAGTCCAAGAACTAAGGCAATTGTAGGTAATGTCACTTTTGAATTCCTACATGGCATCCAAGCACGTTTGGAGGATCACTCCGTCTTCTGCATAGCTTTTGCAGTTTACTGCTTGACTAGAACTTTTCTTTGCACCTTGCAAAATAGAACTTTTCTCTGCACCTTTACCCTTTGGTAAAGAAGTTACCTAAATGACATACAACCTTCCTTGAATTTCTATTAGAAGTGTACCCTGAACCCGAGAAACATCGTGAGCAAGGTCTACTCAACTTAGTTGAAGCCTGGTAATGTGTAGTTGTTGGGAAAACTCAACACCAATAAAGAGCACAGGAAATTTCTTCTGGAGTAGTGGAAGTTTTCAGGCAAAAAGGGCCAGAATCCAGCATATGAGTGAGCAGTACTCCCTAATCATGACTTAATGGGGTACGCAGTAGGCAAGGTTTTACCCATGTGAATGAGTCTGTACTGCTCAACACCAGTCTGTTGTCCAAAATCATTACAAATCAGTTAGACTTGCTGAGAACATGTCTGAGAAAGGCTTGGGAAGAAAGGAAATTCAAACAGAAAGGACAGGAGAGTTGCTGGACATGAACTTTATAACAAGGCACACAATAGGCAGCACATTTCTCAGTGTTTATTGTACCTCACGTAGGGTGATAAAGGCTGAAGGCAGAGTGACTTTAACAGTCCCTGAAGTGCAGTATTCCCTGAGAAATACACATTTTAAAGTGCCTTACTGCCATTATGAAATTTATAAATAAAAATAAGGAAAGCGGTAAGACTTACACATGTATTGGGCAAATGGATATGACTACTACATCATTAATAAATGGTCAAAAAGATCTATTTGTTACAAAAAACCAGCAGAGAAAGTCTTTTATATTTAGCAAGTATTTTACTACTAGTGTAAATTCCTGAATTGCTTGATTATTTTTTGATAGGGAGAGGGAGACTAGGAAGAGGAAGAAGAGAAAAATGCTTTTGAACTAAAATATACTACAGACTTAAGGCAACTGTGGAATACATTTTAGTAATGGCATTTGACATCTGCTATATTTCACAATTCAAGATACGATAAACTTAACATTTATTAACATAAATTTAACAATTTGAAGTGCAGTTTCTTCCTTTTCAGCCCATTTGCAGTTTAGTTAGGTATGTTGAGAAGGTACAGATATAAATAATGTGGATAAAGGCTGATTAAGATATGGCCAGCGTGTCTCCTAACCTTTAGAGACAATGTGCTTGAATTCTAAACATTTAGGGTAAAACTTTCAAAAGTGCAGTGGCTTGCATGCATACAAAGTTGTACTGACAACATCTTTTAAAGTGCTAACGTGAATGTGAATTTAATTTAATTTATTCTCACAAACTTGCAGTTCTAGCTGTATGTGTTACAGTATCATGTACAGGTGCCAGCCAAGATTACGGCTCCATTGAGCTCTACTCATCCAAAAAGTTCTATATTTATCAGCATGGAGAGCTTGTCGAGTTTCCTCTTTCACTGCCGTTATAAACTGTTTTGAAATATTCAAAACCTTAAGTGATATTGAAAACTTAACCAGTGTCCAAAGCACATTGTGTATTTTGAAGTGAGAAATAGAACTGTACTTGTAAAAGTGTGCTTGCATTTAGCTTAACACTCAAAAGAGAAGAACACAATTTGCATAGGAAATTTGATAATACGAATTTATTTCTTTGAAAGGTTCAGATTTTTTGTACTGCTCTAGGTGTCACACAATGTGCAGCAGTTTTGTATCATCACCTTATAATCAGTATATTTAACAGTAATTAAAGAAATGGAGATTTTATTTTGTTGTGAATCAATCTGTTAAACTTACATGACAATATCCTAAATTCCTTTCAGTTAATGGCCCTACTCTTGCTGGGAAAGGAGGACATTTTGTGCATTACTTTGCTTGAATAGTGCTAACAGAGTAGCAGATGGTCACTTTCCAACTGGTTTGCCTTGAAAAAAGAAATTAAAATATTATAGTGCCGGGGAGAGATGTTGTAATGTGTCCCTTTCAAATTAACAGGTCGTTTTTTCTACTATTTTATGATTGTAAAATAGCTCAATGTCACATAAAAGGTTAAAAGCTGGAGTAAATGGCATCATGGGAAATTTGAAATAAATAGGGTCTCATATGGTTTATGGCTCTATACTTGAACACACAAGGAATATATTTCTTTCCTTGAAAAGGCGTTCTGTAAGAGCTTGCCATGTTAATATGAATTGTGGTCACAATAGATTCTATTTAAAGTAGTTTTAATTCACAAAGTAATATTTTTTGTTTACTAAATTACTCCTTGCAAAGGCCACTTGTTCAAACTGTTTGCAAGCCTAAGAGAAAATGTGATATTTTCAGAAAAAAATAGAAGCCACAGATTCCAGTTCATTGAACTATTCTGCTGGTGTCTTAGTGGTTACTTTTCATAAAGCACAGGCCTTCAGAACTGATTCAGTTTTAGACTCCAAACTGTCAGGTATTTCATACTAGTGCCAACTTTGTTTTTTGTGGTAAAACTGCTTCCACTATGACGTTCTGCAATGTCCTAGTTCCAGCAACCCTACTGAGCAAGACTTGAACAAATTTAGCTCCTGTGTTTGTCCCACTGGCTGGTTTATTGCTATGCGGGTGAAGAAAGGTGATGGGAACGCCCTCGTAAAGCTTCTCACTACCTACCTGGGTGAGATAACCCTCATTTCTTCTTCCGATGCACCGGCACCTGTGACTGTTACAGGGTTAGTGTCCAAAGACTAAAAGGCGATGCTTAAAATTGAACTGTAAAAATCAAAGGGTTTCTGATTTATAAGTCTGTAAAATTGTCATGACAATGGGAAACGTTTTGTCTTTCAAAACCATTAGCAGTGGTAACCTTTAAAATTATAAGTCCCGTGCAGCTAGGATGTTTCTATGTTGAATCTGATACCAGGACAATTTTCATTTTTGTTTTGAATGGGGGATTGTGAACTACATCTAATTCCATCAGGGACCTGGAAGGAGAGTTCAGAAAGAAAAAAGCTGCTGGAACATTGTCCTGCACCCAGAGCTTGTTCCTCAACATAAAGTTGGTGTAATTTTCACAAAGGGGAACTCTGTGGTTTGCTGGTTTGGAGTTTGTTTTCAGTCTCGTCCTGCGCTCCCAGAAAGAGGCCTATGGATAAGTTACCTATGCATGAGCATCACAGCCAGTTTGTTTCAAAGTGCCTTTAATTTTTTATTTGTTTTGCTTCCAGTCATCTTTGCTTAATATAGTTGGTTATCTGTGAGAAAATACAGAACGCATTGCCTGTATTTCTTAGTAGATGAATAGCAATGGTAACTGCGAAAAGAGGCTATTCAGATAGGTGATGAAACCTGAAGATATGATTTCCCTAAAAGCTAGCTTAGGCCAATTAAAATTAATAACCATTTCTCATAACTACTGCAGGAGAGAGTTGTGGATATTTCTGCATGATGCTGTACAGGGACATATTAAAGTTGCATTTGAGCTCAGAACTGTTCGGAAACTGCTTATCTACAGTTTAGTGGTACCACGCCCAACCTAACAAACCAAGATCTGGCAGCAGTCGATGGTCAGCTCAGCCCTGCCCTGCAGCACAGCCTTCGGCCAGTTTGAAGTACAGGCAGTGAGCTGAAGTTTGCAGCAGCAAGGGAGGCAGCGTGCCTGCTGCTGCACCGCGCGGGCTAGCACAGACATAAAGAGGTGGGACGCCCTTGGCTTCCACCACTACGGGACAAACTGCCTCCGTTTCGGTTCATACCATATGAGTTAACAAGTTGGTTTCAGATAAAGAACCAATAATGCCTTGAAAAAACTCCCCACGTAGGAGCAAAGTTTATTGAAGTCTGGGGATTAGTGTTGTAGAGAATAAGAAATTTGAAAGCTTTTGTTCAAAATTGCAGGAGTCTAAGCAAAAAGGTGAAGACAAAAGATGATGCATAGAGACTGCTCAAACAGAGGACATCATAAAAATTCTAAAGAATTGAGAAATCAAATTGACCGCCTGGAAAATTGTTCAGAGGAGAAATATCGGGTTGTTATGGCTTCCTACCAACAGAAGAGACGGAGGTGTTTTTTTCACAGTGGATTATGATGGAGCAGGGTCTGGGTAATATTGAACTCCTTCTCCAGCATGTTGTGTCACTGGGAAAGCCGGTGACACTGTTCTTTGAATCTCAAAGAATGAAACTCTTCGATGACAGAAATAGATTGTCACAGCGATGTTTAGCCCTAAAGGTTCAAGATCACTGAAATTTAGAAAAAGACATAAAAATAAACTGGTTGCTGTCATTGTGCTCAGGAATCCAGACTAATTTTTCAAATAAGAGTAAAATAGTGGTAAGAGTGTGCCATAGTAAATTATCTGTAAATCAGCTAAAGGCCTTTTTTCTTCTGATGGATGCTACATGTGTATTTTGCAAATGAACATTTTTATACCCAAATGGCACATTCATTTGCTTTTGCATTATCTTTTCTAATGGAAACCTTTGTCTTTTTCATTTTTTTTTTCTTAAGGTGATTGAGTTTTAGAGGCATATACAGTGATACAGATATTAATATGCATTATTGTAATTGGCTGTAATTAATCCATAATTGTACCTTTTTAACTGGGATGACAACTACAGGGGCTTCAGTTTTTAAATTATGTAGGAATAATTCTTCCTATATGTGATTTAGGTTTTATAGCTGGAAGAGGTATTTGGATTAAAGAATATTTTGAGCGAATAGGCAGAGGCAGGAGTCCATTTCAGCCTGAATTATCTCATGATGCTCTGATCCTATGAGCTGTTTTGGAACAAAGGTCAAAGATGAATTTGCCCAAGCTCTCTTAGCTACCGAACACCTACATTGTGCTTCCTGGGAAGAGAAGTATGGATGGGATTTGGGTTGGGTTGGGAGGAGGGTTTATTCTGTTTTGATTGAGCCTACTATGGAACAAGCATTTATTGCTTTTTATGCATTGCGTGTCTGCAGATCTGTTGAACAAAGGTTTTTACCAATGTCCTTAGTTTATGTGTTGAACGTTACAGCATAAAAACTGTGTTGTACCATATGTTTTCTTGAGATGCTTGGTTTATCTACCAACCAAAAAAAAAAAAAAGATACGACAGTTGCTAGAGTCAATAAAACTAAATAAATAGCTTTCTTTGAGTAGTAGCGGAACAGATAGAAGAAAGTGCTGTTAACATGTTATACCCCTTTGAGTAATGGAAAAAAATAAATTTGTAAATGATATTTACCCAAATGTGACATCATGATAAAGTTCAGGAATTATATAGTGGGTATCCAGAGTGTCCCATTGAAACTTGGATCCTGAGCTGAATCCTTTGCATTCTTTAAGTACTGAAAGAAGCAAAGCTCATTGGAATGGCATACAGCAAAGGATTAAAATCACCAGGGTTTATCAGACTTGCTACTTTTAACATATTTTGCTAACATTACATTTATAAAGATATATTAAAGAAATTGGTTTTGGTGGTTGTTACTTGGAATAGGATTAGGAATTAAAAGAAGATGTATCCATTGGTAAAATAGCAAGGAGACAATCCACTAGTTGCAGCGTTTCAAAGAGGAATCAGTTGCAATTCTTCCTTTAGAATCCTTTCTGGTAGTCTTTTTCTCTCTGTAGTTCCTAAAGGGAGATTTAAATTTCTTTTCCTTCCCACAATCCTTCCCTGTCTCTCTGGATTTTCTTTTGCTTAAAGTCAGCTGGGAACATAATGTACTTGCCCGTTGTTCCTCCTATTTCCTTACTTTGAAGATACTTCCTCTAAAACCTGCTTCAGGATTTCTTGAAGGATGAGATAGAGACACTAATATAGCTTTTTCCCCTTTTTGGCCTTCCTGGTGTTGAAGTACTAGGAATTGCTTATGCTCAAAGTTTGGTGTGTGTCCAGTGGTGATGTGTGATTACACCAAAAACAGAAGGAAAAAACAAGTTTGGATATGTTTATAAAAGGTAATTATCATCGCAGAGGAAAAAGACAATGATGCAAGTAAGCTATCTGAATGACTTGGCATGGAGTCAATTTTTAATCTATTTTGTTGTGCTTTGGAAAGCGTTTATTTTGTCTTGTGCTTCCCTTTCCCTGTTCATCTCTTTCACAAGCATCTTACATGTCCACGAGTGAAATGACCGGCTGATCCCTGCTTCCCGGAGGATGCGCTCAGGGGAGTAGCAGGGTTCCCCTGTGCTCCACAGGGTTCCTGCTAGTTCCCCTGTGCTCCACAGGGGAACTAGAAATTCCTGGGACTTGTGACAGGCTGAGATGACCAGGCTCAAGATGTTAGCAACAGTACATTAGGAATGCCTTTCTAGTAAACGCAGCTGCTGAGACCTTCCAGTGCCGCGATCAAGCCGGTCGGTCCCACTTCTAATCTAAGAGTTGATGGCAGTGTACTGGAGCTCGCCAGTTAATTACCGTCTGCAGACAGGAGGCGGATGGCGCTGGCTGCCGCCGTGGCGCGGCCCGCTCGGGCGAGCTCAGTGCCAGCTACAGGGCTGCCTGAGAGGAATAGGAAAGCTACTTTCTCAGTCTCTGACCAGAATGCATGATAAGGCTTGATGTCAAAAAGGGCAAGATTGGGCTCACAGCAATTATGGCAGAGGCATACTGGTTTCCTTGACAACCAGATTGAGGATTCTTTGTGATTTATTATTTACCACTTCAAACTCTCATTCTCTGATTTAATTAGGGAGAGGGATTTCCATACGTCCCCTCCCTTCCAAATTTGAATACCGCCACACTATTGTTACGACCAGCTACACCTATCCAAATGGATGCGGCTCTAAACCAGCTACAAATTAGGCTCGCATTTAGCGTTTGGAATTTTAGGCAGTCGCTCAGGCAGCAGTTAACTGAAATACAGTGGATGGATATTATGTTGGGTGATGACTTGTTAATCTGCGCTTACTAGCAGGGATAATAGACATCCGCACTCACCACCTCCCCTTCCAGCCTCCCCCCCGCCGTTTTTCAGAGGCAGGGGGCTGCAACAAGTGATACTTCTCAGTTGTCCTTACAGCTATGGGAAAAATAAAATAGTATCTGCAAGTGCCAGTTTCCCTTGCTTGGGCAATTCACATTATTTTCTCCTTGAAGGCTTTATTAGCAGTACATCAGCCACTGTTGTGTAAACAAAGAGTGTATTTTGGTACTTGGGAGGTTTTTTACTACTACCAGTTGGATAGGTATTTGAAACAGAAATCCTCTCCTAAAATGTGGCTAAAGATGGGAAGTACAGTTAGTCTGCTCTAACTTCACATGTATTTCAAATACGTATTTCCCGCATTTATAAAGCAGTGACTGAAATGTGATCTACAGGGCCTGTTCTAAACTTCATAATTCAGAATAGGATTTTGAACACAATAGTATATATAATAGAGATCTTTATTCAAATGTCATTGGCAAGTCTGTGTCATTATATATCAAGACTGAAGTTGGGTCCTCCAAAGGGCATTTTTTCTTAAAGTACTTTCCTGGGTTGCATATTTTTTATTTCGTATTCAGCATGAGGTGTCTGCTGCATTTAATAAAATAAAATGAAGGTCAAAGAAGATCACTAGTTTTCCCATAATGTGTCCCAGTAGATGACTGGAAAAAAGGTAGTGATTGAAATGGGTTGAGGATCCTCCATGCAGACTATATAGAAAATTTGTGTCATTTTTTAATTATAGGGAGGAATTTTAGTTTTAATTGTGTTTATTTCACTACGTATAGTCTTTCAGCTGTGTCACCCCAGTTTTAATTTCAAAAGTTTATACACGTTTTGTCATCTTTACCGCAGGGAGTTCCTGAAGTGAGTCAATAAGTGTTGCTCTTGCCTTGGTGGGCTGAATGTGAAGCTCATTGAGTCAGTGACCTAAACACTCGTGTGTCAAGTCCTAGCTCAGTAATGCACCAGTGCCCCATTAGGCTGTTGAGGGAAACTGACTGCTGAAGGTGCTTCTTTAAAATGGAGTAGTATAATGAAGCTCATTAATGCATTTTTCATTAGAACAGGAATATTGAGTGTCCAGGTTAAATTCTAAGGAATCTATCCTGCACTCGTTGAGGTTAATGACAAAGCTCCCGATGACATTAGTGATGCAGGATGAGAACTTAATTGGGGTAATTAAGATTCTGCTTACCTAAAATTCCCTATTATTTTCAAGTAGATAAAATATTACAAAATTACTACTATGAAGAGTTGCATAATGTTGGATCTCAACACATCCTTCAGAGATGACAGCATTTCAGTGGGAGATAATACTATTTCTGTATTTTGCGTTTGATTCATAAAGTACCCTTGTAATCTTCTAGAGGGCTGTGTTTGTGAAAACCATCGTCGTGGAAAAATAGGGTTTGTTTTGGTTTTGGAGATCAAAATTGTCTTTAAAGGTAACATGGGCCATACGTTGCTGAAACCCAGTAAGAATCTGGACTTCAAATTCATCAGTGGCAGAGACAGCAAAGGCACTGCAGTTCTACCGTGGGATTGTATAAATTGCAGAGAATAGCTTCATTAAATACAGCTTGCTTTGCGGTACTGGAGACTTACTAAAATCGCTGTTTGTACCAAAAGAAATGCAGCTTGCTTACTGAGTAGAATAGATAGGGTATCCAGCTTTAGTGCCTTCCAGGGAGTCTAAAGCCTCCATTATAAATGATTATGTCAGGATGCCTAATTTAAATAGTTACCCTAACACCTGCTCATTCCTGCCTCCTTTGGACACCCCTAACCTTCTCCTTCCCTCCTTGGCACCCCCGGCAGATTAACAGCTCCCTCCTCAATTACGCTGCCGTAACGGCTGCTTTGATCACGCTCGGAGCTCGCTCTGGAAATTATCTTGATTAATAAAACTCACCGCTGTAGAAGAAACAACAATGTAAACGGATCGGCGAGCGGAGGGACCCCGTGGGTGCGAGCAGAGGCTGGCAGCGGGCCGGGCAAGGCTGGCTTTGCTGCGCTGGGACAGCGAGGAGGTGGCAGCCCGGCGGGACCCGCAGCTCCCTCCCGACCCGGTGGTTAGATCGGGAGCCGTCCCCTCTGACTTGCAGAAGCCGTCCGCCTGTTTGTACACCTAAATAATGTATCAAGAGAACACGGCGCTTTTGGTAGGAAAGTGTCGTTTTAGGTGGTGTGGAAAAAAGTGGAGCAATCAGATCTTTTATACTTCACAGCTGCCTCCTCCTGAAATACTTGCTTTAGATATGTAGGGAAAGATTTTTTTAAAGAAAGAAAACTGTGAGCCGGTACAGTGAAGACTATGTAAAATGCATTAATTAGTGAGGAAATTACTTTACGTTCCACATCTGTAGTAGCGGTGCAGTACTTCTGTCTTGCTAGGTATTGAGCTTATACTTGAGCACCTAATGATGATTTTTTCCCTGGTCTGGTACGGAGCTTTCCTAGTCCTTTCCTTTATTATTGGTTGTATTAAGATCAATGAACAACTTTGGAAGCACAGTCTTTCAGCTATTGGATATGTGCTTCTAATTAGACGTAATGAGAAAATGCAAAGTTTTCCTTTCTGTGTTGTGTTACAGCGTGTATTCATCCCTTTTGTTACTTTCTAATGTAAATAGCATTAATTATGGAACTCCTATCACATAATTACGGAAAATGGTTTACTTTCTGTCTTAGTACTCAGAGATTCCAGGGATCCTGATTTTTCATTTATTTCATTTGAGCACTCATTAGCTGGTTCTCTAAAAGCTGGGAGCATTCTTGCATCCACATTGTGACAGTTGGGAGGACACACACAAATTCCATGATTAAAAACCAGAATCCAAATTCAGAAGCCCTGAATTTGAGTCCAGGTGGAATTTAGCTATTCTGTCACTTTATCTCCCTTGTCTTTAGTGTTTGCAATAAGGCATATGGATATGCAGTTCCTTCATAGGTGATTAACAGCAGTTTGACAGGGTAGCAGAGGTGTGTATTTCCTTTATTTACTCTGGAAGTAGTAACTGTTGCCATTCGTACTCCCTGCTGCCCAGGGAGCATGGTAGACCCACATACATTCCTTAGGACTTTTAAAATTACCTGTTTATTTATAAACAATTCAATAGTTATCCTTTCATGCAATTTATTATTCAGAGGATGCTCTCGAGTATCTACGTAGGATTATTCCATGATTCCCAGAATGTGCCAGAACCTTGAGTATGTTGTAAAAACTATGTATGGTATATCCCTCTCCTCTCTATAATAGTCTTTTAGAAATCCACAAATATTTTGTAGAAGGTAAGGTCAGGAAGAAAGCCTTTCACTCTGACGGGCATTTTCCGAGATTGCTTGCTACTCTTGTCTCATATCTATTTGTGGGAATATTTGAAGTGATGGCACATTTACCTTAAAGTACATTCATCACGTTGCTCTTCTCCTTGTTTTCAAAAGGTATGACTGTGTATTTTGGTTTAGCAGTTTCATCTGCGGGATCTTGAGCCTTTATGTTTCCAAGGGTTCTTCTTTCTACTCCCGCATCCTCAGAAATGTTTCAAAAGCTATACTGAATGACAAGGGGGATTGCTGTGCTATTTGCATACTCATAAGCACTCTTTAAGTGGCTTGCCATCATTAAAATTAACCACATAATTTTTCCACTGTAAATTATACTGTGACAATTGACTCTACCCCATCATTTTATTGAAACAAAAGAGAGTATATGAACTCCTACATTGTTGCTTGATTCTGTTTCTAATATATATATAATTCTGTTTTTAAACAAGAAAACACCCCCTTTGTAATTTTACAACTGTGATCTCAACTATTACCATGTGGTAGCAAACGTACAATATTTTTAATTAAATCTGTGATAATTTTTTAGCACTAGGCCCGTATTTGGTATTTTAAACTCTGGCACTTACAGAATGACATTTTGTTTAAAATGAGCCAGAATTATCAGGGTCCAATTTCTACATTTTAGTGAGATTAAATGTTTTGCTTTCTTAAACAGGTTAGGGTATAACCCATTTAAGAAGGCGATGTACACAGCACACCAAGGGTTATTATTGGCAACCAACGTGTCACCTGCTGGAGGGATTTAACTTTCACCAATGCACATATTCCCAAGGAGATGGTACATCTCTGCATGGTTTCTGTCAACCTCTGAGGTGACAAGGCTTTGGGTTTCTTAAAGATGGGAACAAAAGCATATTTCTTTTGTCAGCTGTTCACTCTGAATACTGCTGATGGAAATCACACCCCCTTTCTTCCTCTTCCCCTGCCCCTCCTCAACGCATGGTTTCCAATCAAAAATGATTGAGATAACTGGAAATATAAATTGTTGTCAAAATACATTTTTATAGAAAATAAAAGAATATTTATTTTTATTCTGCTACCAGCATCCTGTGCAGAGGAAATAATTCAACGGGAAATCCTGTTGACACAACATTTCTGACACATCAGCCTTTGTGTGTCTTGCCTCCCTGTTTCGGAGGTTGTTTCTGATTCAGAACCTTCTCCTTCCTGACAGGTGGTGTGCTCAGAGAGTTCACAGTTGGTAAACTGGAGATAACCTCCAGGAGGGGGATTTACAGAGGCCATGGGACTTATTTGCCTTGAGAAATTTTGAAGATGCAATGTATTTAACGGCAAGAAAGAAAAGGGTAGAGTGTTGTCTGCGAGCTGGCAGAGGATCAAGTGTGTATGATGTGAAGGAAAAAAGAAGGAGATTCTTGCAGCCTGAGAACAGACATCTGGCTGGCAAAAGAAAAGAAATATCATTGACAGATGAATACTGTTTCAAACTGGGATAATTTTAGATCAAGAGGGCAAAGTTTTGCTCTCATGCATACAGCTCCCAGTGAAAGGGATGGGAAAGGTGCATGCATATGAGAATAAAATTTGGTTCTAAGTGAGAACTGAACAACATGCATATTTTTACACTGGATATTTAGACTTTCATGTTTAGATCACATGGTTTCCATCTGCCATATGTAGGCATTGCTAAAATGCTGCCAGGAACCAGGCTCTGGTTTGGTGACTTTCATTAAAGGAATTAGTGGTTTCTATCCAGTTTCAGTGTGGCTGGATTCAAAGTGCAGAAGCCCATTTTCACAGTTTAGCATTAATTAGCACTCTTGTGGCAGCCTCAGCAGGGAGGTGAAGGATTAAATGGGCATGAAGACCGAACTATCTCTTTTCCCATAGTGGTGATTCCTTCAAAATAGGGTTGAGACATGATGGACTAATGTGGGGATGCGTGCATGGCTGCTGTCTGGCCTGTTCTTGCTCCGGATGGTTGAAGGACTTTGATCTGCAGGTCTGTCAATGTAGCACTCTTTTCTCTCCTGCTATTTAAAAAAAAATCCACAACAAAACCACAATTTTAAAAAACCCTTAATTCTCTTACCTTGAAGAGACATATTCTCGCCCTTCTGAATGAGGGGTGAGAGCTGTTTAGGAGAATTTAAATGAGATCCTTGCCAGCCGTACACAGGAGGGATCGGTGCTGTTACATTAAAAGGCAGAGATGCTGCTGCTCACTTCAGGTTTTGCTGAATCATTCAACAAGGTGCAGAAAGCAGGTAAGCCCTGACTCTTTTTTTGCTGAAGAGAGCCTCACAGGGATATTTTTGAGAATTGCATGGAGACTGGAAAACGTAAAAGGAAAATTGTAATAAGTTTCAGTGAACCTGGAAGGCAGGACCTGTCCTGGTGTGAGTCAGAGGGTGTAACTCAGCCTTCTGTCCTGAATTTCATTAATCAGGCATACCGTGCTTTATGTTTATGTACACTGAATAGTAAGTATATAATTACAGAAAATGACTTACTGTTACAGTTCTGCAGCTCACACTGAATCTTGAAAAACACTAAAATTTGACAGATTTTTAAAATTCTAAAATTATTAAGACTAAATTGCAATCTAATAAAAAGTAAAAATTACTGATAAAAATCCATCATTAGTTAGCTACTATTTCTAAAAGCTTTTTTTGATAGCAAATCATATTTCTATTTTGTGAGAGACAGGCTTCCAGATTTCAGCCAAGTAATTAAAACATGAAATGGTATGTCTGAGAAACTGAAGTCTAGAAACCAGTGTTAAAAATCACCCCTCACAGCTAATTTATTCAATGAAATAGTTGCCTTGCTTCAGTGTAATTTATGTGCACGTTTCAATGGTCAAGTCTGTTCTTGAGGACTTTGGGCCTCTTTGTCAAAGTTCACATAATGAACATACTTTCATGTACCTTGTTTTGAGTTAATCCCATTTTTATGAATGAGTTAAAAAACATGAGAAAGATGTCTCTTACCAGAAAATAGATTTCCGTCACTAAATAATCCCTTTTTTCTAGATGTCCCCTCCTTCCAGCATCTTAAATGAAAATAATGAGTATATACTTAAAATGGCAAAGAACACAGCTGTAGGAGAATATTTTTGAGATGATCGCTTCCTGCCTAATTTTACCCCGACCGAACAGTGGGGTTTTGTCTGCCGGGCGGCAGCGCGGGCTGGCTGTGCGCTGGCTGCTGGGTTTCCCTGAAAGAAGAGCTGAGTGCTGTGAACTCCAGACCTCTCTGCAGTATCAGAAGCTCTTACTGTGCCAATGTAATCTTTTAACAGACATGCTTGCCAGAATGACTTTTTTCCTTCAAAGATAGAATGAGAAAGCACAGTTGTCATTTAAATTGCCTCTATCTTTGTAGTAGTTGGTAGTGATCTGTTGACCAGGATTGGATAATTTAAAAGCTGTTTAACAAAATAACATGCTTGTCTGTGTGAAATATATACGGTGCTGAGAGATGGGGAGAAAAGTCTCCCTTGACAGAGTTCGTGGGATTCTTTAGAAACTGCAGGATGCTGAGGCTTTTCTGCGGAATTATAAAAGCTTTGCAGAGCCCATGTTGAGCATTTGCATGATTTTCAGATGGCGAAGTATGTTCAGCTGTCTCTGTGCACCCTCTGTGCGTGCACATACACACTTTGCTGGGAGAGGGAGACGATTCTCAGCACAGTTTTTGTCAGGCTTTGCATGTGTTGAACATATATTATTGAAATGCTGCCCAAGATGCATCACTTCATCTTGTGTAGAACTTGAATCATCATCATGTTGCATGATTTGGTAAAATAAAAGAGATTGTGAAAGAGACAACTGTAAACATTCTGTTTGAAAAGATGTGCTCTTTTCAAGAGACCTTTCTGTTAGAGCCAAATAACACAAGAAGCAGTATTTCCTTGCTTGCAGAGACATATATATTTATTTCTGCAAAGATTTGTTTTGGATTCTCAGTTCTTCCAGTATCTGCATTCTTTGAAATAATTTTATATTTCCATGTTGACTTTCTCTGTGCTTTAAGTTTTAATCAAAGGTTCCTTGCTTCTGATGTCGAGGAGTACTGATGTTAGCCTGTTTACATTCCACTGTTTTTCCTCTGTATGGGGTGAACATTCAAATGTGGTGGTGCCTTTTTGCTTTTATCTACCTAACTTAGCACGCTTTCTTATTATTGACAGCTCAAAAAGATGGTATGCTAGTGGGCGGGATTGCTGTGAATTATTAACTTTTCTTTGCACTTTGACAAATTTAGGTTATCTTTCTAAAGACAAATCATTCCTTACAAAGGAACCAAGACCATAAATGAGGCATTGCAAACTTATATGAAACAATTTTTAGCCAAATGTGCATTTAATGTGTTTCTGAAACATGGTTCTGAGTTACGTTTCTTTCATATGACTTGTATTTTTTCATTTCATAGACTAGACTATAAGAGGAAAGATTTTTGTTTGTGATGTTTCATTTAGGTTTTTTTCTCAATGTGTTTTTCTACATGGATTGATCAACAAAGCATTAAAGAATGTATATTACCACTGAAAATCCCCTCTACCTTTTTTTCTTAGAAATGTAATTTCACAAAAGCAGTTTATTTTGTTCTTCCAATAAAGAGCCTGCACTCTACTAATTTGTGAGCAGATAAACCAACTAATTTGTGAGCAGGAAATGTATGTTTGCCAGGAAGCTTCTCCATAATCAAAATGGTCAGCAGGACAGAAACCACGCTCTTTTTCTCATTAGGTATTAATCTTCTTGAATTTTTTAAAAAAACACACACACAGCACTGATTAATATATACAAACGCGAATGAATCAGAGACGGCATATGCTGCATTTGGTAATAGACGCTTACTTGAGTTAATGTTTATGTTGTGCTGGAAGTCCCAGCCCCGGCACCAGAAAGGTCTTTCCAGTCGGGAAGTGCTTTGCGTTCTGGGGCGGCAGACAGCAGGAGCGGTGTCATCCATGGCACAGTATGCCTTGAAGCAATTAGCAGGAAGAGGAGGAATGTTGATTTCAACTGCAGGAGGAGAGCCAAACAAAAGAGGTTTATGCAAGGTACAGTAAGGCAAGCAGCAGGTTGAACACAGGTTGGTTCATGAGGTTGGTTCATGAAAATATTCATGAGGAATTGCATCGGAGCTACAGAGTTACCAGTGAGAACAGTAATTATTGACAGAGCCACATACTTACGTCTAAAAAGCTCTGGAATGATGCAGAAGCAGGCAGTAGCATTCAGATGCCGGTCATTCAAACTTCCATCCTGTGGCAGTGCATCTGTTTATCAGGAATTATCTCCTGAATGTAAATGAATTTCAGTCCTAAGTCATTGCACCTGTTGCCAAGAGGTATTTATTCCAATCACTTGCCTAAAGCGCAGGGAGTTATTGCTTGACATTTTATAGCTCCAAAAAAAGCTGTCGTTTCAAAATCATTTGTTCAGAGAGGAGAAAATGGAGCAAAACAGTTCATTTTACCCTAAGCACTGCTATTTGGCAGTATTCACATTTGCACGGCACAAAGCTGCAATATTGATTTTTCACTCACAGGGCCTCCCACTAGTTCTTTCTTCGATTGTCAGGGTTGCAAGATGGATTGAATTACACTTTGCTTGTTGATATGCTTATTTTTTCTTTGTTGATAGGAAAAGATTACAAGTAAAGCTTCAGAATAAAGATCACAGCAGCTTTGTTAGTGGACTTCAAATTTATTTTATTCAGTTAAAATTGTTTCTGCGCCATAGAGACTCCTCAGAGCAGTCTCTGCACCTAATGCATGCTGCATTGTTTCGCTTTATTGCTTGCTGCTTTTACAGTGTAACACCTACCTCACAATCTCAGGTGTGTCCTCTGTTGCCTGTGAAGTGATCTAACGTTGCTCTAGTATTTTTAATGTTTGTCCTAATACAGAACTTCTCATGGATGCCTGCAGGGGGGAAAAACGCAGGATAAAACACATTCATAGTACTTACAGCAGTTGCCATAGATGATGAAATAAGGTTTGCAGGCAGCTAATCTCTGTAACAAACTGCGGAGGTCTTGTATTTGGATTCAAGGTATTTCCTAGCAGAAGTGGAGGCTGTGCTGCAGCATCTGCAGTGAGGGTTCAGTACTTGTCACAGGTAGCTGGGTGTGGGTTTGCCAGCCCTGGCCCCGTAACGACCCACGCGGCTGACCTGCTGCTGCGCGCACGCTGCGTGGGTAGCCACCGACACCTCAGCCGTTGTGCCCTGCACACCCCCGCCCCTCCCCGCTCTGCCCGCGTGCAAAAAATCCCCTTTGGACAGCCAAAGCTGCTGTTCCTCTCTGTGCTGACAGAAACCCCAAAGTGGGGCCGTGCACCCACGTGACAGCACGTGTGGGGCTCCCGTGGGAGGCAGGGAGGGAGCGAGGGAGGGGGCGGCCGGAGTCCCCCGGCCAGGCCATGGCAGGGCCGCGCGCCGGGGAAGCCCTGCTGAGGGCAGGAGATACAGGCACCGTTGCCGCCAGCTGGAGGGATGAGCTTCATGTGGACGGCATTAAATTTGACAGGAGCGGTAGGATGTCGGAATGGCAGCCACTGGCAGCATTATATTTGGTCTCACCGCAGCTGTCGTGATGGTAATTAATCAAAGGAGCTGCTGTATGCATGTGTGGTGGGGGTTTTGCGCGTACCCCTCTCTGTGCCCATTTCACGCCCTCACTGAGCCATGAGCAGCTTCTGTCTTCGTTGTATTAATTTGCTGCATGGGAGGAACCTCTAGGGTGTTAATGTGATGGATTTGTGCTTTAGCTCCTTCCAGCTTTCAGCTCATGATACTTCAGCAAGTCTCTAATAATAGTGTTTGCTCTTGCGCATGGTATGTGCAGCCAAACCGACGGCCAGGAGTGAATTTGAGATGGAACTGTGGTGCTTTCTACAGCAATATGGCTTCTTCCCTTATTAACAAATACTGAAACATACTGGCAGAGTAATGGTACCCGTTTCATGTAGGATGTGTCATGTAAAGGCAGGCCTGGTTGCTGTTCTCTGGCCTTCCCCTTCCCCTTGTGCCGGGGTGAATTCCTGCCCAGCCAAGGAGCTGGTCCTCTGAGACCTCATGGGTTCTTGAGCAGTAGAGAGAGGTTGGAGTCAGACCGGCCCTTCGCATTAGTTTACTACACGAGTCGGACAAAAGCTGGTGCTGGTGCAAAGGGGAAGGCAGGGCTGTGCAGGTAGAGGAGGGGTGGACGGGAAGATGGGTCTGGCTGCCAGGGAGCCACATCCTGACACTGGCATGATCATTATCAACAGCTCTTTTTTGCAGCCCTAACAGATAATCATCTTCATACGCTAGGAGTTTTAATCCACAGATCATTAATTCAGTAGAAAAAGTGACAGCCTCTGGTTCGTGTGAAAATTTACTATCAAGGGGTTATCTCAAGTTGTTCTTGATCTTTTTAGATCCTTGCTTCCTTGCCTCTTCTAACGCATCATACTTTTTAAGAAAAGTTTATTTTCTTTGCCTTCAAAACCGTAGAGCTCCAACTTTCCATACTTACTAGCTGTTTCTCTTTGCTGTCACAACTTGTCTCCAGCACCCTGCACTGAAATATTAATGGCCTTGTGCTACTGTATTAGGTTGACTTTTTTAAAAATAGGAAATACCTGTGATTCTGTTGAAAATTTAGAAAGGATTTACTATTTTAAAGAAAAAGGTATTTAACACTGGCATGTTACCCAACTTGTCTTCCAAAAGACAGTAATGCACATCTTTTGTAAGAAACAGAAATAATCTGTTTAATAATAATACACTAGAAGCTGTGTACAAGAAAGTGTAGTATACAGCTAGAGTTGATTTTTGACGCAATATATTTTTTGTGTAAAGAAATGTCTGTAAAAGGCAAAACATCTGGATGAATATCTGGACCATTGTTTTGTTCCTAAAGCATTTGATACTGCTTCATTACTCTTAGAGAAGTTACCTATTTTTAGGAATTCTGTCATGCAGAAAAACATGTTAAAAATGAGAATTCCTTGAAACACATATGTAATTTTTGGGAGGGACAGGGAGATTTTATACAGTATACAGCTGCGGTTTGCTGTACTGATCATTTATATTTTTGTTCAAAATCTTATCTGTCTGTGGTTTAATTTATGTAAAAGGCACAGTAAGGAGCAGTGAAGTTCAACTAGGTAAAGTATCGGCATGTATATTGGATCCAGTGGCACAGACACGTCCATGCTGGGGACATAGAATAGCTAAGCAAAAGAAACAAACTCTTCCTGGAGAAAGGAAGATACAAATTAAGAAAGACTAATGAAGTTGGAACTATGGCTTTGGTTTTTTGTTTTTGTTCTTTTTTTGTTGTTTTTTGTTTTTTTTTTTAAATCACTTCTGCATTTGCAAATCCTGCCTGCTGTGCTGCTTCCCACTTTCAGACACAGCCTGTCTGACTGCGCCCGAAGAGGGGAGAAAGAAGCAGAGAGAAAAGAGGTGGGAATGGGAACGTGCAATGTAGCCGTGCAGACAGGCGCCACTGTCTGCCCTGGCAAGGGTTAGAAGTGAAGAAGAATTTCCTCCTTTCCCAGATTAAAGACACAGCAGCAGTGGTGTAGGGATGTGACAGTTTCATGAAAGATGCTTCACTTAACATGGTACCAGGTCAAACTGTTTAAAAGTGCACTTCTTTTAGCACACTGATGAGACTTAGTGCCTATGTGACAGAAATAGTCCAATGCAATATATCCTTTAGGCTCAATCCCTTTTTCTTTTCTTTTTTTTAGGTTTCAGCCGAGCAGCGCTACCGTTTGGTTTGGTTAGGAGGGAGCTCTCCTGCGAAGGCTACTCCATTGACCTTCGGTGTCCAGGAAGTGACGTTATTATGATAGAAAGCGCTAACTATGGACGGACAGACGACAAGATTTGTGATGCTGACCCTTTCCAGATGGAGAACACAGAATGCTTCCTTCCAGATGCCTACAAAATTATGACACAAAGGTAAAAATACATATATCATTTTCAGGACTGAAGAGGAAAAATGCCTGAATTAATACGGTAAGAGATATATACTATAGGAAATGCCGAGTTATAGTTGCCAGTTTGCTATTGAGGTAGTATTATTTCTACCTAGTAATATTAGAAGAAAATACAAATTACCAGTTGCAGTTAGAGGTTTTTTTTTAATTCCGTGAGCAAAAGCTAAAAAGCAGGAAGACAACTGCGAGGAGAATGGAACAATTCAATTATTTGGAGATTCCCTGTCTCCTTGTCTTTTAGGTGGTCAAACAGCACTCAAAATGTGTCCAAATGACTGCTGCGTTTTTCAGTAACTTCTACATTCCCTGGCAAAATTACACATTTCCTATGAATGCAGTTGCCGTAGTTCCCACCTATAAAATGCATCCAGTGGAAAATACCAGAATGATTAAATACCAGGATGATTATATGGCATTATACATGTGTGTACAGAAGCATATATGCATATAAGCACAAGTTACATTATGTCTTAGTGGCAGTGATTGTCATTCAGAGAAGACAATCAGTCAGAAGAGCCAATAAAAGCAGTTTTAGTACAAAAGGTGCATCAGAACTAAGATTCACAGAAATGCCTGTGCTATAGGCCACATACAGGCAGCAGTCACCTAGTACCAACAACTGTGGAAATGTCAGCCCAAATCAGTCACTGGCATTGTTACTGGCTTAAACTACAAGCCTGAATAAGTTCAGGATTGGTGAGGAGGTTTCCTCCCAGTGCGTTTTCCCTAGGGTGAGGAATCTGAACAAAAAGGGGATGGGAATAACCTGGGATCTTTCTGGTGCATGTACACAGATGTGTCAAATGAAACACAGAAGTTGTCCTGCATGCATGAAACACAGAAGCTGTCCTCCATTTACTGTGTTCTGTTTGAACATGGTAGCACTCAGTAACATATAGTCACATCTTAAAAATAATCTTCCATTTTGATTTCCCAGTTCACTCAAGTTGTCGTGAGTGTGACTTTTACAATTTTTTATCATTTTTGTGTGAATACATGGATGTTCTCTGCTTCTGTAGTCAAATATTTGGGCTAGATCTCAGGCTTCCATTCAAATGCTGGAGGTAAATTAAGGATATCAGGCCTTTTATTCTTGTTCTGTGTTCAACCTGTGACTTGTTCTGTGATCAGTAAGGGAAAGGCTCCATTGGTACGCTAGTAAAAAGGTAATATAACTTCTTTAAATCATGTTTGAATTATCTTTTTGTGGTTCTAGTTCGTTGTTGTTAATTAGATCAAGCCAGATTTCCATTGAGACGCAGCAGCAGTGTCATCATCCTCTAATCTGTCAACTCCCTTTGAAACCACCTTCAATTGCTTTTGTAAATGTAGTGCCTCTCTGTAGACTTCCTTGTTGTGTAAAATGCATGTTGTGTTTTGATCAAAGTCCTCCTTATGTTCACTGCAAATATACAGATTACGGTAGTCAGAGACAAATACAGAGGCAAAATCTTGCTTAAAGTGACATCAAACTGTTACTGGAAAGCTGAAATTTCAATCCTCCCCTTTCAATTAATCAACTGTAAGTTTATGATAGCAGAGAGTATTTTTGAACTTCCCCAATCTTCCACTCTTACCGATTTTTCAACAGATTAAAATGAAGTTGTGATCACATGTATGACATTGGTTCAGAATATCTATGCTCAGAGAGAGTTTTTCATTTTTGTTCTTTTTTTTTTGTCTGAACAAATGGCAAAGATCCTTTGACACTGCTTTCTATTTTTGTCTGGCATTTTTAGTAATTTGGAAGTTTGCTTTTGTAGTTTCCTTTCTCAGATCCTGTCATTAAGTAGAAAAGCTGTCTCTTGCCTTGTTTAATCTTTTCTCAGAATTGCTCAATTTGTGCTATATTGCAAGCATAGAAGAACTTTGCAAATTTCTTATGAAATATTAAAAGTCCTTGTATCTCATTTATCTATAACTGCATTGGTGATCATAATTTTTTGTTGTCTAAGGCAAACTGTTTTTTGGTACTCAGCACATGTCCTTGATCTGATATCTAGAAGTATCACATCAGCTGTATTTTGATGGCAGCAATTGCATAGAAAAATCTCACCTGAAGGACTAAGAGACTCATTGGGTTTTGTTTTTTTGGTTTTTTGTTTTTTGTTTTTTTTTTTTTTTTTTTTAAACTGAGTAGAAAAAAACAATCTGTTAGAACATTTGATCACAGGAAAACTTTTCTCCCATACCTCTAGAAATAAGCAGCAATAGTTTCTACGTTGCTACTTAAAACCTTACGGTGTTTACTTTTAAGGACTAATGACATGTTTTTATCACTTTATCCAGCAGTGTTTTTACCACTCCGTTCGACCAGTCAATTCAGTTTAGACCTGCAGTTAAATGTAGTTCCACGACAATTATTAAATACTCATCGTTCATTTGCAACATTACTCCACAGCTTTTGCACAGCAGCTACATTTACTGCAGTTACAATGCGAAAACTCTAGCTTAATGATATCAATACTGTGAAATCTGAAGATTGAAAAATAAGATGTTTCCAGTTTAACACAAAGCCATGTAATCACATGCCCTGCTCCCCTTCCAGAGGATTTGAGATACTAGCACACAAACTTTGCCAGTGTCCACTGATGCATCAGCTCCTCTTTCTCAGAACAAGCTGCTACTTAATCTTTTCTCCCTCCCTTTTCTTTCTTTTCTGCAGTTCTCAAAAGATTTTTAACTTAATGCTTTCCTAGGAAGCCTGACTAGAACACTAATGACCTCATTGCTTTGCTTTTACCTTTGTAAAGTAGTTATTAAATTTTTAGTCCCTGATTGAAATTACATCCCAATTATTCTAGAATAAAGTCTTTCAGATGTATTTAGATTCCGTGTAAACTTCAGACTGGCACAGTTAAAATTAAAGCTTTGAAGAAAGAGACTAGACCTTTAGAAAATCCCTCTCCCCTTTCACACTTCTCTGATAATTAACCCCAGCGTTTGCATACAGTCAAGTTTGAGAGATCCTAGCATGCGCTGAAGTTGAGTATAGAAATGAGTTTATTTCTAGAATATTTGGTGAGGGAGTGGCAGAGGACCCACGTTTCAGGCAGTTAGATCTTAAAGTAGTCAAACTCCTTGGTGCTCCGTTGTCCTTTAGCAGGGACAAATCTCCTCTGTTTCCTCTTCGTTTAAAAAGAAATTAAATGAAGAGGGAAGCAGAAGATGCAAAGCAGCCTGAGGAAATTGCTCTAGTTGCTCGCTCATAAAGTGTGTTTGTGCAGCTGTAGCTAGAAACTGTCACGAGACTTTGAAGCTGATAAGGCTTGACTAGTACTGCTGTTTATAGGCACAGCAGAGATTTGAAAATTAACACGGTAAAATTTACTTACGACCTAGTCTTAAGTCCACTTCCATTGTAAGCGGATTGCAGGTGGATTGGGTCAGTTATATTCAAACCGCCTGTGCTTTAGGGGGACTTTCTGCCTCCAGTGTCAACTTCAAAGCCCCACTCTGCAACTGCAGGTGGATGGGCCATGGGTTTTTGTTAGGACAGGCACTAAGAGTTACATAGATACCACATAGTGCTTGGATTTCTGTTTTATTAGGTTAAAATAATAACAGATACTTAAAAGTACTTGTAAATACATACTTAAAATACATTTCAAAGGCATATTGTGTATGTAATTTTATAGTGGAACAAGAAGCTGGTAAGATGTGTTTTTGCATGCTGGGACTTTTCTCCTCTGAATTAAAAATGGGCTTTTTTTTAGTAGGAATCATTTTTCCTAGTCCTAAACTTTTTGTTTAGGAAAAGTTCCCAATTATTTTAAAGATTAGACACCATAACTATCTTTGTGATTCCAGTACAGTGCAATTAGATTTTTTTTTTTGCCTGTGTATTTAAATAAATACTTGAGTAGTGTGGCAGATAATAATTTAGAATAATATAATATTAAATCTTAAGAAATCCAGTATTAAAAAAATGTCAGGTCCATTCCAATCTGTACACCTTATTTTTTTAGTAATTTACAGTTACAGCTATTGATGGGGCTTGTAGAAAATTAATGTTTTGTATTTAAAGAAAATATAGCCTATTAACTCTGAATCTATGGAATCATTTACTTAGATGCAAAATTCAAGCATTTAATGTTGACAGCCAAATTAATGTTAACTTTTGAAAGAAAACATTGTTTCCCTCCTAATAAAGGCTAAAATACCTTGAATTTTTAAATAGGAACTTCTGATCTGTGTTCTGATACTGAGAGCATAGTTATGATCATTAAAAAGAGGAAAAATTCAAAATGTTTAAAACTACAGACTTCGCAGACCATGCAAATGTCCACATTAAAAAATATAATCTCACAGTTGGTATATTCAGTTTATTTTTGATCTGCAACAGAAAGGAGGGTACATCAATCCTGCACTGAAATGGCCTTGAAATTCTATTTTCATCTACAATTTATACTGTAATTGTAGCTTTATGTGATCTTTGCATTCTTACTGAACATATTTAATCGGTATCATTTTGCTTTTTAAATATGCACAAGCAAAGGAAACCTCAATATAATACGTAAGCATAAATGTAAAAATATGTTAGGTATAATAGATGAACTTAGGAACTGTAATTTTTTTAAATACCCTTCCCTTTTAAAACATTGCTGCAGAAAATTTAAAGGATTGAAAGAGGAATAAATCCTCTTCAGCAGTGAGTGTTTTTTCGGTTGCACGTATCCTGTCCTATCTATAGGACATGCAACACATGTACCTTCAGTTACCACGTCCGTCATGACAGCAGTGAAGAGTTCATGCTTGGGTTTTTGTTACCATGAACTTTTCTCACATGGCAATACTCTTAACCTGTTACGTCCATCATCTCTCTGCAAGACAGCTGCGCTTAAATGGAGGCTTTTTAAAATGGAAGTGAAGTGCCTCCTGCCCCACAGAGTGATCAAGGGAAAGATGAAGGAAGCAGCGTATCCATTCCTTCTCCTGAGACTTTATCTTTTTCTTAATCCTTCCCAACGGGAGAGTGGGAGAATGGAGATGTTAATTCTTTTCCACCTATTCACATGTCCAACAAATACGTCATTTTGAAAAGTCCTATATATAAATGAGTGAGACATTTTTGAAAGAAAACAAAATGAGTTCTCCTCTGAAGAAGACACATCTCTCAAGCCCTCCGTCTTGTTCCTGCTTGTCAGGTCTGCAGAGGAAACATTGTCATACCGTATTAGTGTCCTTTCAAGTGAAAACAAGTTTGGTCTGCTCCATAATATGAGTGTATAAAGAAAATCTTCCACTGGACTCCAGGCTTGGATGGATAGTGGGTAAATCTCCTGTGACTGATTAATCTCACTCATCGGAGTGAAAAGGTCTAGCCAAAAGCAAACCTCATACAGGGTGTCTTTGCTGGCAGAAGGCAAAACCTTCTGTGGGATCACTGCAGAGCTGAATTCGAGCCTTTACAAGACTTCCACAAAGAAGCATTTTAGTGCCTCAAAAATAGCTTCCTCAGACAGGGCCCACGGTTGATTCTGTGTTTAAACTGGAGCACGCTTCAGATTTGCATTTCTTAATGTGACTTAAAACAGTTTTCACAGGCAGGATTTTATCCTCTGCCATTCACAAATGACTGTGATTGTGGTAATGGCGCACTTTACTTCGGGGGTCTCCAGGCTTAGACAAGGGCTCTGCTGACCCCTGCTGCTATTCTTGCTTTTTCCTTTGCTTTTCCTTCTGCAGATGAAGATTGCCTCCTTTTGCCAAAGGTATTATGTAGTGAAAAGTGTCTCAGAAAAGAGAGATACCTTGCCTTTTTCTACTTTCTGGTCATTAAGAGCTTGCATATCTGTCCTTTTTGTGTCAGGGAAGTACATGTGTTGATGATAGGATAGAACAGGCTGATGTGGATAAGGTACGTTCTTGGAATTTATGCACATCAGAGTTGCTGTGGTACTGATGCTTATCTCCTGTACGAGGTCCTTCTTTCGCTTTGGCGTGCCAGCGGTTTCTGTTTCAGCTGGCTGACAACTTCTTCACAAAACATTTACCATACAAGATTAGCAACATTAGATATCTTTTTTAAGCATCCTTTAAAAATGAAGGCTTCTACTCATCTGAAACAGACACAGATCTTAGTACGGCAGTCATTCCCATGAGTGTTTTGATGTAGCAGAAGCTTAAAATGCTCTTTATTTTTAAACTAAGCTTTTCACAATACCAGGCCATGGCCCGACTTATTTTTTTGTTTTGTTTTGTTTTCTATGTGTTAGTCACAAGACTTAGTTATGACTCAAATGTAAAGAAAAAAGCAGAAATACACATAGCCTATTTTCTTGAACTCGGCATAATCACAGAGCCTAGAATATTCATGAAGCATACCGTAGTCCTTGGCTTTATTTCAGAAAAAAACAGTAACACCCATGACTGAGAAGAACCTTATCTGGCATTGCGCATTTTCACTATCATTAATTCTTAATATGAAAGTAGTAGGTCTAGTTTACTTGTTAAAAATAGGAGGTTTTATTAATGGGGTTGTTCCATCTTGGCATTACTTAGTAAATTAAATACAAATCCTCATATTATGAGATTCTGAGCAGTCAGGCAAGGTGAAATAGCTGTCAGTGGTGCTTGATCATCTTTTTGCGGTGTGTTCTCTTATTATTTTCTGCAGAAGAAATTATATTACACATGTGCAAGCACATAACACACGCGCGTTGCTGTAATCACAGCATTGGACAAGCTACAAAGGAAACAACAAAAGGATCGTTGATACCAACTAATGACATTTAAAATTTAGATTTAGTTTACTTCAAAAAAGATTGGATTCGTTATTTTACCAGGGTGTAGCTTGGTATTTCATTCAGTGTTTTCATATATTGAAGTTGTTTTCTTGCCTTTCTATTGGCAAAACCACCTATCAAATTCACAGAATCACAGAATCACAGAATCGTTTAGGTTGGAAAAGACCTTTAAGATCATCGAGTCCAACTGTAAACCTAACACTACCAAGACCACCGCTATACCATGTCCCTAAGCACCTCATCCAAACGTCCTTTAAATACCTCCAGGGATGGCGACTCAACCACTTCCCTGGGCAGCCTGTTCCAATGCTTGACAACCCTTTCGGTGAAGTAAAATTTCCTAATATCCAGTCTAAACCTCCCCTGGCGCAACTTGAGGCCATTTCCTCTTGTCCTATCACTTGTTACCTGGGAGAAGAGACCGACCCCCACCTTGCTACAGCCTCCTTTCAGGCAGTTGTAGAGAGCGATAAGGTCTCCCCTCAGCCTCCTTTTCTCCAGGCTAAACAACCCCAGTTCCCTCAGCCGCTCCTCATCAGACTTGTGCTCTAGACCCTTCACCAGCTTTGTTGCCCTTCTCTGGACACGCTCCAGCACCTCAATGTCCTTCTTGTAGTGAGGGGCCCAAAACTGAACACAGTATTCGAGGTGCAGCCTCACCAGTGCCGAGTACAGGGGGATGAATCACTTCCCTAGTCCTGCTGGCCACACTATTTCTAATACAAGCCAGGATGCTATTGGCCTTCTTGGCCACCTGGGCACACTGCTGGCTCATATTCAGCTGGCTATTGACCAACACCCCCAGGTCCTTCTCTGCCAGGCAGCTTTCCAGCCACTCTTCCCCAAGCCTGTAGCGTTGCATGGGGTTGCTGTGGCCCAAGTGCAGGGCCCAAGTGCAGGACCCGGCACTTAGCCTTGTTGAACCCCATACAATTGACCTTGGCCCATCAATCCAGCCTGTCCAGGTCCCTGGAGCCTTCCTACCCTCAAGCAGATCAACACTCCCACACAACTTGGTGTCATCTGCAAGCTTACTGAGGGTGCACTCGATCCCTTTGCCCAGATCATTGATAAAGATGTTAAACAGAACTGGCCCCAGCACAGAGCCCTGGGGAACACCGCTTGTGACCGGCCGCCAACTGGAGTAAACTCCATTCACCACCACTCTTTGGGCCCAGGCATCCAGCCAGTTTTTTACCCAGCGAAGAGTATACCCGTCCAAGCCATGAGCAGCCAGTTTCTCCAGGGGAATGCTGTGGGAAACAGTGTCAAAGGCTTTACTAAAGTCTAGGTAGACAACATCCACAGCATTTCCCTCATCCACTAGGCGGGTCACCTTGTCATAGAAGGAGATCAGGTTGGTCAAGCAGGACCTGGCAGCATTCTTCTTAAGTCAGTGTATATCTTATCTGGCAGGATGGTATATATGCATTCATCAGTCCTTGCTGTTCATGGGTGAAATAAGTATAAATAACTATATATACATACACATAAATTTTTAAGTATTATATGCTGTTTCTCGTATATTTGAGCATCATACAAAATACATGCTTCAGTCTGTGATTTTTTTTTGGGGGGGTCTGGTTTCTGAAATGGGCTCTACTAGGTGTGCATACTGTTTAGCCTATGTAATTACCTCTCTTGGTAATTTCGTAATGTTTTTGAGAACTTGACTGAGACAACGTTGCTTAACCTTCAACATCTTTCAGTTGCATGTTGTGTTCTCTTGGATGAATTTGTGTGAATTTTATATAGTTTTCGAATTTCTAGTCTAGCCAAGATAAGTTCCTGGTTTAGTTGCACTCAGAATTTTATTATTAAAAAGTTGTGATTTACGTATATATTACTGTGCCAAATTTAGTTCGTATAGAATAATACTGTAATAATTGAAGCCTATTAATTCCTCCCACCCCAATATATCCTTTATAATACTTAGCCAAAACAGCTACATTATCTGATAAGTTGATTTAGGACTTTATACATGTGTTCATATAGCCATTTATCTCAACCCTTGCTGAGGAGACCTTTATTAAGCTGTGATGACTGCTGAATATGAAATGTAACCAAGATTATTTTTTTATTCAAATATAATTTAAATATTCATCAAAGAGGAGTTATGCTTGAAACTGACAGAGACTATTAACATCAAAAAATATAATTAACTGCACTGGGTATCATGAAGCAGAGTTAGCCAAATAGCCGAGAGGTCTAATTGCTCTAGAGTCTGAGAAGCAATAGTTTTATTTTATACTGTTGCTGTGGAATTAATAGTGATGTGGTTTCCTTTGCGAGGCAATTAAAAGCTGCCTCTTAAGGTTCATTGCATTATAGGAAATCCGTTGAATATCACTTAGTAAACAGAAGTGACATGGAAAAGGTACATGAAGATGGCAGAGCAGGGTATAGATCATAAATTAGGACAGATTAATATGAATTAAATATATGTAAGTAAATGATGAGTACTTTTTAGTGTTATAAAGTCAGCGGTAGTGATGAAAGTGAAAAGTTTTCATTAGTAACACAAAGGAAATAGAATTTAAAGATTATTACAGTGAAGCTGTTTAATTCAGAGGAAAGGAATAGAAGAGTAACTTGGGTTTAAAAATTAAAAAGTAGCTACAGAGTAGTATAGAATTGAGCAGATCTCATATTCTGGAAATTTCCTTCTGCCACAGAATAATCTCCTACTTATAATAAAAAGAACCTTCTGACCTTTGTGGCTCAATTAAGCTTTTTAGTTGAATTCAACAAGAAAAAACTTCTTTATTGAATCCCATAGATTCTGCCTGTGCCCAGGCTATACAGTCTAAAAAGGGGTGGCCATATTCATGGCATTTTGACATTAATGAGGTTGCTGAAATGGAAAAGTTTAAGGATCAAAGATACAAGCAATAACAGTATTTTACAGCTTTTCTTTTTTTTCTCTCTAATAATAAAATTGCAGTCTAATTGCTTAATAAATGGGCCATCATTACTGAAAGACTTAGATAATTCCCCGCTTTGCATTTTATTTTCTACATATTGCAGAACAATAATTAGAAGAAATGCTATGGCCACAAATGAAAGAGGTCTTTATTTTTTTCTTTCATATAATAACGGTGAATGAAAGGAGTTTGCATGCATGTTCTTTAATTTGGTATGATAGTCAACTTCTATGTTTTTTAAGAAGCAATCTTAAAAACTAGTGTCATACTGGTAAAATAAAATCAAACAAAATAATTAAACTAGAATTCCTGTTTTATATAAAGATTGGCTGCCTGTTCCATACATTATTTAGCATGCTTACCCTGTTTATATCAGTGACATAAGAGTGCGTGCTACTTTCTCAGAAGAGTACTGTCTTTGCCGCTTCACAGCACAGTGCCTTGTACTCCCAGGCTCACACATGGTGTTAGCAGATATTTAAAGCACTTCAGCCTAACATTTTATAGGTCATGATGAACTGAGCCTATAAAACAAGTTACTGCAATGAAGTTAATGCAGTCTTAAGAGTGTTACATAGACGGAATACTCAGTATTCAGTATATTTTTAGCCTGCTGTAGACACTTCAATGGGGAGGAAAGGTTCTTATCATGTAGAATTTTTCCATGTCAAACCTGCTTTATAATATACTTGCAGTGCAGAATCTTTACTACAGATTTACTATTGAAAGCTGTATTTTTTTTCAGGTTTTCACTATAATACGGTAGCTATCAGAACCTTTGAATTTCAGTTTCTTCTAGCACGCGTGTGCACGCACACACACACGCACCACCCCCCACCACCAGGTCCTGTGACATTTTTAAAAGAAACTAGGTAGCAGAATCATTTCATTGAGGAAGCTACCCTGACCCAAGTCATATAGTTGAACACCTTACTGGAAGAAGTCTTACTACTTCTTAATGACACTGGGCTGTATAACGTTTCATATGGCAAGATATGTATTTTGTCGTTGTATTTGCAAAGGCATCTATGCTCCTTTCTTAGTAGTAATCTGTGATCTTTGACCTTACTGTTCATTGCTTCTCAGATATCTTGCTTCTTGTGATATATATCTATATGATGAAGGAGCAATTTTGAAATGTATTTAATACACACATTTTTCCAGCACTGTAAAATTGTCATTTCACCATAACTCAGATTTTGTACACCTTTTCCTCTGCCTATTTAATACATTAACTTAGGCAGAGTTGTAAGTGTAACAATAACGTGGCAGTTCTGAACCCATAACCTTTCCCTGTTTACTGAATTTCTTAATAGCATTGAACTCAACTGTACTATTACACTTGTGAAGCTGTAGGTGTTTTCTCATCTAGGATGTAGTAGCACTGATATTGCCTTCAGTATATTATTCTGGTGCCAGCATCACCGGTGGGTATGAAAAACATCATTTACTTTGTATATTTAGCTTTCTTAGATAATTTTGCTGCCTTTGTGACAGAGATACAGCAAAAGAACACCTCCTGGAGTAGCATTCAAAACAGGAGCACTTTGGGTAATGTGCTGTAGACAGAACACATATGAGTTAGTGCTCAGTTATCATGCATGCCATCAGCAATGCCTTGTTGCTTTCTTATCAGTCACTTCCTGCTGTCAGCCCAGTGCTTATTTCAATAGAAAAGGATTTGCATCAAATGTAATACAGTATTATGTATGGCTAACATGGGGTTTTTAATTGTGCAGGCACATGAGACTCCTTCAGTGGTAGACAGTTTGATAAAAGGATTAGATGATGAATATTTTTGACACAATTAAAGATTATCTGTGCATTGACAAGAGTAAAGCCAGTGAATTTTCTGATGTGTTTTTACAGAGCTTGAATCTGCTTGACTTGCATAAAAACCAACCGCAAAATACGCAGGATTTTTGCAGATGTAAAAACAAGCAAACAAAAGCAGCCCCCTAAACTTTGTTGGGCTTAAAACTGGAAGTTCCCGGAATCAGAAAGTCCACAGCTCAAATCAGTAACTTAATCCCTTAACTTCAAATTGCAAAGAAGAGAGTGGGATTGTGCTTTCCGAGTTAGAGCAGAAGGAAACTTTTGCAGGGGAAGTCCTATACCTGGAAGCCCTGCAAGCTTTCCAGATGATAATTAGATCCAGACATCACTGTGGGTAATGAATAACAGTGCTTTTGTGACAGGCATGCCTCTCAGAAGAAAAGAAAGTATTTGTAGTGAGGAGTCTCAGACACATTTTAATAGGAAATGACACCACTGTTACAGAGTTGGTTAAAGACCTACCAAGGGACAGCACTTCTGGAAAAAATCAGCAGATGAAATAAGAAAAGTTGTAATTTTATTATTAGTTATCAGTTAAATATATATAACTTTAAAGCCATGAAATCTGCATTAAGAATGATGAGAAAAAGGTCCATACCATCTTGCTAGCAGATTGCGCTTTTATAAATCTCGTAAAATAACCAAGTTGTCTTTTGGCCTCTTGCTCAGCATTTTGCTTCGAGTTCTGTTGAGCCGTAGAAATGAGTCACTCCATAGCCCTGTGGAATTGGTAGATATGCAGCAGTGGGCACATGGCCTCTGTTGATGAAAATTATAACCCAAAAAGGGGATATTCCCCGAGGCAAGTTTACAAAAAACAATTTATTCTTTTTCACCCTGTAAAACTCATCTTACATGCAGGATCTCTTGCATTATTACAAACTCTAATCCTCTGAGTGGGTAATTAACGGACCAGAAAAGCCATTTGTGGAAAGAAAGAGCCATAAGGGTGAAAAATATTTCTCCGCTGAATGATCTTTAAGGAGTAAATAATTACAAGAGTGAGAGGTTTGGGATGACCAATCTAAATCTGAACATAATTAGGATGAACACAGTTTGAAAATCGAAGCAGTTGGCATGTGCAACAATTCTCATATCAGAAGACTAATTAAATATTTAAAAGCCCAAACCCCCTCACTATTCACAGAAAAATAACCTGCCACAAAAGGGTCTGTAACTTTGCAGATAATTAGGAAGGGTTACAGGAGGAAAAAATCACAGATTGGCTCCAAGGTTCTGCAAGGTCACGTCTTATTATGGTGTATCTTTTATATGGTCTGATAACAAGTTTCTTGCTAATTTAATCTAAGTAGGGCATCCCAGAGCGATTTCCCATTTCCCTTGTTAAAAATGTGATCATTTTTCTATATGCAAACTGCAATAGGTGAACATTTTTATAAATAATTGCTCCTAATTGATACAGGCTATAATATTTTTAATTATTCAAGGGGAGTGCATGTGTTAAAGTTCAGTTAGGGTTGCCCCCACCACACCCCCCACTTGAAATTGTCCTCATCCTGTCCATTGTAGGGGGAAACCAAAGGACCCTATGAAATCATGTTGCCTCGGCGGCCAATTCTGTAAATTAGGAAGTCTTACTTTCCTGTTAGAGCTAAGATACATTTATGTTGAATATGCATTTCTGCAGACAGAAGAGCTGTGTTAAACTCAGGAGACCCATAGCGAGTCAAGCTGAATTTGCATTGAACTGACCTGGAGGTCCAGTCGAAGCGTGAATATTAAAAGTGTACCAAGGCTTCTACGTTTCAGAAGTTGCAGTACCAAATCACACCTGTCATTTGAAATACCTTATTTTAGTAATTAAATTGGGTGATTTTTTAAAATGTATTTAAGATCTGTGCAAATTAACGTGAAGGATAAAGCTACACGTTTTCAATATTACAATTCTTCAAGTTACTCATTCAATAATGACTCAGAAGCTGTCTTAAGTTACATAACTTTTAACTACGTTATGAATGTGCTGCATGCCAAGCCATGGATAAAAAAGATCGACAGTGCTGCAAAAAAGAGTTTCAAAGGGTTTTTACTCTTATCCTATGCTCTCTGCCTGGGAGTCTCTTTTGCAAGTCTGTTGCAGCGTTATGCCTAAGGATCAGACACTGTGCTTCAGGATTTTCACTTGGATTTTCTGTATGCTCTTCTCTAGCACTGTGCCTCAGAAATAAACGCCCCTTTGTAAAGCTCTGATGTTATTACCCAACTCTATGTTTCTCCCCTGAAACCCGCTCAACCCACAAGGCGTGATGCTGCACTCACGCTCACTCAGTGTGAATAATCTGTGTAAATTGCTCAGATATTACGATGCTGCACTACTGAAGTTTTCATTAGTAAATAAGCATAGCTGCAGGCTATTTATTTGTCTAAATGGTGAAACACTTAATTGAATCTTTTGAACTGATTACTTTTCAGCAGTGCAGATCTGCTTGGCTTAGTTGGTGTACTAAGACATACACTGCCTGTAATCCCATGCTGCGTTTTGCTTGCAAAAACGCATGCACATAAATAATACGACAAGATTATGAATACGGCTTTATTTCCATTTCTTCTTCCTCAGGTAGGGTTGCGTTAGAAACATTTTCTCTAAAAAACAGGTCTTTTCTTCTTCATACTGTTACAAGGTTTGGGTTTGGCTTGCACCTACGCAAACCTCACCAGAAGATTGTTCTCTTTACTTTGCACACCTCATTGCATCTTTTGATACCTAATTTTCCTGTCCTTGCTTTACAGGCAGCTCCTCAAAGGCTCTGGTAGTTCTAGTAGGCCTTTCACATACGTGGTAGAAAGTAGTGGGGATAGAAAGATGGGATTATAAGACCACTTAAAAAATTACTGAGAGAAGGCAGGAGTTACGTATTCCACTGGAATCTACATTTCCTTTTCCTTTTTTTTTCTCCCTCCCTATTTCATCTGATGCTTCAGTTTCAGGTTCATAATAACCCCATAACAATAGCGTTTACACCAATAAACAAAGTACTGGAAAAAGAATGAATTGTAACAAGAAAGAAAAATCTCGGATAGCTTAGATGTGAGTGAGAAGATTCGTCTTTTTAACAGTGACTGCTTTGAACTTAGAGAACATGAATACTAAAAGGCAAATGGGTCATAACTAAATGTATTAAAATTGTAAGAAGAGGTTGAAAACAAGAAATACTCCGCTAAATTACTTTGCCATACAAGTCTGATACACATTCATTGATAATGAATCAAACTGGGTAATCCTAAGAAAGGGCCTGTGGGAGTTGCATATTTTCTGTTGTGTTTTATTGTCTATTTGGAGTTTTCATCCTTAATGCATACCCTTAGACTCCCACAAGATTACACTGTATGAAGAAGACACAATTAAATATTATTGCATATTTATTCGGCAAACTGAAACAATGCTATGGTGCACCTTCTTCTACAATATTAATTACACACTATTTAGCTTCCTTATCTCATGTTTATTCAGTAATTAGGAAGAGTCAACAAATCATCAATATTATATTTAAAAAGAAGCTAGAAACCATTTTCTCAGGTTTTTTCCCCCCAAATATTTTTCATCCTAAGTCACCAGGTTTATTGCTGTGGTGGTCATGTTGCCAAGTGCATAGAAAATCCAAAGGCTGGGTTGTGAATTTTCAAACCAATTTCTAGCATGCCGCATGCCTTACTGCTTTAGCAGTCACAGGAAGATCTCCAATATTTAGACACGATTCTTACGGCCAAATTCTGCTTTCGTATGTGCTCGTGTATCTCCCATTTTTTTCTTACATTACAAAAACTACCACCACAGCACACTAAATCTGTTTTCCCTTTGAGCTAGGTAAAATTGGTGCTTTTTTTTTTTTTTTTTTGTATACTCTTTCTCCCATAGTAGTTTTAGGGATTCTAACTTAAAAATAATTTTTAGAAAATTTTACACATGAGTAAGCAGAATTGCCAGTGTGGCATCCTGGTTTTTTTACAAGCCAGTTGCAGGATTACACGTCTACCTTCAGGGAAGCATGGCTCTGTAGCGATGCATGTGCTCACTCTTCCTGCGTGGGTAGGGTTGTGCTACTGCTGCGGTTGCTGGAGCGCTGTGGGTATTGCAGTGATGGCTGGCCAATGCTGCTTCAAATCAGGGCTTTATAGCAAGGCAGGGTTTTTTTAGCAGGTCTTTTTTTCAGGCTTTGGTTAGGCCAAATTTGCTAACTCGTTAGGTTTCAGTATGTAATAATGTATTTCTTGTGAGGTGAATTTGAAACTCAGAATTTAAATACATTCCTTTAAATAATTTTATCTACTGTGGTATGTGTGTGTGCATACGTATGTATCTATACACGCCTAAAATAAAATCTCTGTTCTCTGGCTATTTTATATGTAAATTTTGTATATCGTTTCTAAAACCAAATTAATATAGCATTTAAGTAATATATGATATCTCCACACATATGTAGCTTTGAGTTTAATAACAGGAGTGGAGGTCTAGTGAATATGTGTACAAAAGCAGAAGCGCATCTCACATGGCAGTTGTAGACCATTAGGAATACATATGTAAAGACAGGCATTTACTCAAGAGGTTCAGGAATTTTTCAGTTTAAAATATGCTGTTGTTAAAAGTCAATACACGAAGTGTCATCATTCCACATTCCTATCTCTTTTTACTCAGACTGCAGCTCACCCAGGGTGAATAAGGAACAAGACGACCATATGGAGTATGTGGTGCTACAACTCAGAGTTTACGTGCTTCAAGTGGTGTTTAAGCAGGTTGCTGCAGGCGATATGCAGGAACATGTCATCATGCTAGCTTTTAAGTATTTAATCAATATGCTGAAAGAGAAGTATTGTCAGATCTGACTTAAAAGTTTCACAACATACCAAGATAGATTTTTTTAATGTATTGACAATTTTATTAAAAATGAATTTTATGTATTAAACGTGGCTTTATACTGTATCTTTTTTTTTTTTCTTTTTAAAGTGAAGTACATATGACTGTGTTCTGTGTTTGCCAGTTTTACCTTACTTAATGAAACACTGCATTCACAGAAATGCAGCATTAGGAATAGCCAAAATTATTTTGATAGCCCATTTCCGGCTAGACATTAACTCATATCCTTTTCAAAATAACATTGATCTTTCTTTTATGTTACTATCTTTTTCAAAGTTATATATACAAAACAAAAGCATTTGAAGGATAAATTGTAATGTGGACATTATTTCCTATATACCTTAACTTTGCAAACCACTTTGAAAGGAACTGTGTGTATCTTTATGTGACTGATGTGACTTACCCATAAAGATGACCTCTTCCCTCAGTCAATCTGTTTGATCCATGTAATGCTAATGTCTTTGCAGAATCTGCTTCTTAGATTCCAGTACTTCACTTTCTGGTCCAGTCATGATACACTGTGTTTTCCATTTTAATGCTGGAGTATTTGTTCAAGTCCATAGATTTTGCATTTTTAATCTTCCTTAGAACACTGGTGAATAATGGCCCTTGGCAGGAGATAATGAAATTTTCTTAATTTATATTTTCAAGCAGAAGCTTCAATTGAAAATGGCATCCTATGGCCTGGAGACATAGCTCTAGTGCAAGTTTCAGGGGAGCTGTAATAATAATGCAGTGCTAGCGGTGACAGGGAATGATAGGACAGTGAAGAAGTAATTTAAGAAAGAAAAGAGAATGTACCAAAGCTTTATTGTAGCATATCTAATGATCTGCTGAAGATTCCCAATAGCTTTTGGAGCATGACAGGAGAAACTAATGTTATCTTGCCAAAACAGAAGCCCCTGCTTAATCAGCAGAACAAGATTATTGATTAAAACACCTCACACAATAGATTGCACATGGAATCTCATCTCCATACATTGCACGTGGAAAAGTGCAATAATGAGCATAAGATGATAAAAAAAGAGCAAAAGCAATTTGTTGGGAATTGTACAAGTCAAGATTAGAGTTGAAATGCAAACAAATTATCATGGAAAGTACAGCTGTCCTTAAAGCTGAGCACAGAAGGGGATGGATGCAGCAGGGACATGGGTGCATCGTGAGCAGAAGATACTTGCTAACAGCCCCGCAGGAGCTGCTTTACTTTCCTTTTTTTCTGTATTCATCTGAAATGTGAAAGGGCCATTCCTCATTTGCACAGTCTTCTTCCTGAGGTGAAAGGAGTTCAGACATTGTACTGTAACTGTTAATTAAACACTCCATTTGATTTTTAGATTACTCTAAGTGATGCATCTGCATTATGAAAATGTAACCTTTCTTCATTCATACTAAAATACTGAAGAAATGAGTGTTAGAGTACACAATTGCTCCTTGCATTCATGAGAATAGTGATACTTCCTACATTTCCCCTTGCAAAACTTGCTGCTGCTGGCACAGGAACCTGAATTGTCATTCCTTCAGTGCTACAGTTAGTCTTTTCCTAACTAGGGTTTCAAATGTAATTAATGTATTACCTTTCCTAAATCAACTGTTAGTGAGTTTGTATAGAGTTCTTTGCAGATCTGCTTTATTTCCTTGTAAATGCCAAAGTCATTGTATCATAAATCTTTGTGAATATTGTGAATGTCTTAAATGTGAAGACATTTCTCAGTGTGAGATCATAGGAATTTTAAGATTGTACATAAAAACCTGAGAATTTGCATATTTTAACATATGCTAGGGAAGTATACAGTTAACTAGATTACAGAACACTTAAATGGTACTTAAAACATACAGAAAACTTAAACACTAGATTACAGACACTGAAACACTGAAGTATTTGTGATTTGACTTCTCAAATTTGCAGAAATTAGAGCGGATTTGTATCATGCCTTCAGTTGGAATAATTGTAAGTTTGAATAGATGGACCGAACTAACAGTATATTGTGTGGAAAAAATAATGTTGGTTAAAATGAACGAGTGACTTTAAGTTATTTGCCAGTTAAGGTTTTTGGGGCTTGGATTTTTTTTCCTGATTGTGCCTAGGCTGATTTTGCAAATCGCAAGGAACTTTATTTCCGCTGTAGTCATGTTTTGGAGAATCCCATGAAGTGGCCACACTCCGAAAGGGCTTGCCCATTACAAAAAGGAATGAAGATGGGTCACAGGATTGAGTTGAAGGCTGTAACAGTGTAATATCCTCTTCACTGGGCATAGTGTTTCAAAGTGTAAAGGTTTCTCAAAATAATGAACCTCTGCTATGGCAGTGATGCTGTGGCTTTGACAATCTGTAGCCATGGAGGATAATCTGCTGTTTAGTGCTATTTTATGGAGAGTGGAGTGTCTTTTGTCCAAAATACCAGACAGAATTCGGTGTTTCTTGTCTTAAAGAAGCTCAACTGAAACCTTTATCAGCTTGTAAAATGGTCTTTGCAGGCAGCAGCAGAACTGTAGGCCAATGACTAATAGAGAAGTTAGTATCCCTGGTTTTACAGGGGAAAAAAACCAACAACGCAGCAGACAGAAGACTTTCATTTATCCAGAGAACAAATCGCAGTAGTGTAAATTCCCCGAATTGCTTGTCTCAGAACTACCTCTACAAAGTCCACTTATTCTTCATCTCTTCTCTGTAACCCATGAATTGGGATTGACAGCTGCTGTAGTTGCTGTTGGGTGTTTGTGAAGGTTTCGCTGGAACTGAAATTTGACCACTAACTATGTAACAAATAGTTACCTGAAATTTCCATTTTTTTTACCTGTGAATATCTTAATCAAGTGTCTTCAATTTGAAATCTTAGAAGTGCATGAAAATCAGAACCTTATCTCAAAATTACTTATGTTTTATAAAATGCAACCATCAATGCAGCAAAATCAGTGATGTGAATGTAAAAAGCTACGACTTAAAGCACAAATACTTCTATTCATTCAGTTATCCAAGTAATTGCACTTCTTGAGGAGGTGGTGGTGGTGTGCTTTGTAGCACTGCTGAGTACTGCAGCAGTGGGAGTAGCTCGTTGGTTTGGAATTGGGGGTCTCATTCATTTTGGCCAAAGGTGAGCAAAAGGTGACCATACGCACAACAGGTGAAGTCTTGCATAAAGAAATAGTCAAAAGTTTTTAGAAGGTCAACAACTTTGTGTAAATGCCACTCAGTGCCTGAAGTTTGACACTGGCACTTACTGTACAAAGGAAAAAATACTGCATTTTCTTCCGAATTATTATTATACGTCCTTTCGATACAAGCTAGCATGAAGTTCTTCTCAGTTTCCTGACTGACAGCAAGATTATGAGTCCTTCACTAGGGGAAAATGAAAGGGAAAAAACAACTTTTCATAGGGAGACAAGAGTCCCTCTTCTTCATAAGATTTACAAATACTGCTAGTCAAACTTTTTTTTCCACAGCTAAATATGACCTTCATCAGTTTCATTCTCAAGCAATTTCTCCCAATATGTATCCCTTTTATTTTGTTACAAATCAATATTTCTCTCTTAATTGCCGCTCATTCAAGTGTAAAATGAAATTTTCATACAGCTCAAAGCTGTGGAAACCATTATACTGAATGATGCACTACACAGAGTCTTTTTGTAGGAATTATTTTGGTTTCAGCATAAGGTTTTTACTAAAGAAACAGAAATTTAAAGAAATTAATTAAAAATCTTACATCCGAGGTTTTCTCATGCTGGTTAGTCTGGCTTGAGGTGTGGGGCATGAAAAAACCCGTACGGGGCTTAGAACAGAGATACCTTTGAGGTCTTGGGCCATATTGCCTTCTCCTGCTTCTACAGCCTCCTCCTACACAACACACACAAGAGTAGCTCTTTGACCTTCGTGTGAGTACAAAAAAGTGGCTGTATTGTATGTTTTCAGTATTACAGATTCAGTACCGTGATTTTCTCTGCAAGTTGGGTGCACATTTCATCACTTCGACATGGGTCTGAAAGCCATTGGTTGTGTCATACTCGTTCCAGACTCCCTAATATACTGCACGAGCTGTTGCACTGAATAATAGTGCTGTTGGGAGCGGTGCGGCGTTGCCTGTGCCATAGCTGTACAGGCACCTGCCTGTGCTCTCTGGAAAGTCACTGCCACAAGCAGCCCGTGGGTGACAGGTGAATTACTCACCATCTATCTGTGTCCATGGTTGTGCATATATACAGAAATCCCTGGCTATTTCCAATTAGTTCAGCAATTATGAGCCTTATGAGGCTAGAAATACGTAGCTTTAAAAAAAAAAGGAAAAAGAAAAGAAGAATTAATTGATAAAGTCAGAAGAGTTGTTGTTCCCAAGTTTGCTCAGCGAGAGGCACAGTATGTCCTGACCAGCTCTGTGCTAGTTTGATTAGTATATAAAAAGGAAAGTGATTTATATCGGAGTTCTTCAAATGTGCTTGCTTTACCTTTTATGAGGTAGCATGAATTATTCTTACACCTGTTGGCGATGTACAGCTGTGGAAAGCAGTTGATACAAGATAGATTATTTTAGCTTGGGATGTGGTATTCAGGGAGTGTGGGAAGTAGTAGGGCAATAGAGAAGTTGATGTACAGCTGGAGTCAAAGGCTAGACTATTACTTAAGTTCAGACTTCTGTTATTCAGTTTGCTGACAAACAAAACTAACCCCTGAGAAGATCAGCCAAGCTCTTTTTCTTTTAGTCACCAAACTCCCTGACCTTCTCCTTTTTTTCTTCTACTTTCTTCTGACTATTTTTTCTGTATTCCATTTTGACCATCTCTTCAGGGTTAGGTAATTGTTTTTTCACTTTTAACTCTTAAGCTAATACTTTTTTTTCTGGAAAAATGAGTAGTAGTCTAAAATCTCTTGATTATTACTATTAAAAAAACTTTCAAAAAACATTAAATTCAGTAGACGCTCGTGGTTGGAGGCCTTGTAATAAAGTTCTTTGTATCAAAATGGATTGGCTTCCATTGTTAAGCAAATCAGATCTATGTTTCGGTATTTAGTCTCCTCTAAAATACATTTTAATTAATTTTCTTGCAGTTCTTTTTAACTGTTTTTCTTATTTCCTCAGATGGTCATTCTTTACTTCTTCCTGTATCCTAACAGAGGAAGATTAGAGTCCACCAATTGCTCCTAAAATAATTAAAATGGAAATGCTAATGCTCTCTGTCTACAATAACTCTTCCAATCAAAATAGTTTCCTTGAATCACAACAAAAATCTCTCTGAGATGTAAAACCATTCAGCAGTATGTATATCTCTAAAGATGAAAAGAATTGCTCATTTGCGTTATTGTACAAAATTATACATTTTTTCATTTTGTATAATCTTTGCATTTTGCTTTGATTTTATTGAACAGATCAGTATATATTTGGGACAGCTGGGACCAGTGGGAACAAGTGACATTTGAGATAACATCGATCTCCAAATTTAAAAGTATAAACCCTGAACTGAAATACTGTCTTGAAGCCTTATTTATGGACTTTGACCGATCTAGTATTAATTAATTTTGTTGTGTTATGGATTGGACTGCCCAAGTGTGAAGAGAGTTAGCACTGCATATAGTACTTTAGCATGAACTTGCAAATTAAATGTAATTTTAAATTAATTAGCTTGCTTTCTTTTCCCATTACAGGTGCAACAACCGAACACAGTGTATAGTAGTTACTGGGTCAGATGTGTTTCCTGATCCTTGTCCTGGAACGTACAAATATCTAGAAGTTCAGTATGAATGTGTTCCTTACAGTAAGTATAATCTTTTTATTCTTGCTCACTTCCTCTGGCCCTCACAATTAAAGCTGGAGTGCTGTTACATGGAAAAGAAGCATATGTTTATGGCCCACGGACCCATTATGCATGCAGAGCACTTGCAGACTAGGGCCTCCAATTAGCTTCACGAAGTGTGGAAGGAAGCCATGGTGTGATGCTGGCCAAGTGTCTGTCTGTGTTCTTAAGTGTTTGGCTTTTAAGGCTACTGTTTTTCCAGAAAACAAACTCGAATTAGCTATTCAGTAGGCCAGATAGAAATTTGTACTTTTGCCCGCTACCAGTTGCTGACAAATTGGCTTGGCTCACAGACTTCTAAAGCAGGAATTGACTTCAATTTTAATCATGATCTACTTGAAAGGCTACCTGCTGTTGTGGTGACTTTGGGTGCACAGCAAAACCCAACACTGACACGCCAAGGCAAATGCCCTAGCTGGGGGACATTGTAAGAGGACTTTGTGCTTCAGGGGAACATTATAAGTGAACGCAGATTCAGAGTGCATAATTCATCAGTAAGTTACTCAAACTTGGTTCTTAAAAACAATGGGGGAAAGAGTGAGAAAGAAATGTTCACTTTTAATGGAAAGAGAAAACATGAATTGTGGCTTGAATCAGCTGCCAAAACAGAATTTTTCACTGAAAACAAAGTAAATACTGAAATCATACTGAGATAGAAAAATTTGAAGTTACGGCTACTTCAGCAGTTTTGTACAATATTCTTTCTAATGCCAGAATTCAGTAGTTTTAGACATACTTCTTATTTCCTTGCAATAATTAATGCTTTTTTTCATTGACATGTATGCATGTTTATAAAAGTTCTGCAGATTCGACACTTTTAACTGGTTTTGCTTTCTTGTAAGGTCATTCTTTGCAGTGACTTCTCCCTCATCCCGTTACTCAACAGAGAAATAGCTGTGTTTGCAATGGAATTTGAGCAGTGCACTGATCATTCCCTTAAGTTATTATTAAGCGTGAATTTCTTGATCTGCAGTAATCCTTAACCAAAGTCACATTTTCTGTTGGTACAGGAAACAGGCCAAGTCTGAGATGCAAAAACACTGTGGTGACAGTATATATCCAAAAAGGAAGGAAATGAGTTCTGGCATAAGCAAAGCTATGTCAAAACTGTCCATACTGTTTACTGCACAATTTTAAAATTTAGACTTCTTAAACCGAAATACTACTCTGTACTGCTTCACCACATTGAACCTTCACTGTTGTTAAAGGCCAAACACAGATCATCTGTTTTTTCTTCATTTCTGCTGTGTCATTGTGAAATGGTTGCTTGCTGATTTTTTTTCTGTACCATTTGTAGGATTGGAAGCCTACTGCATACAGTGATCCCTAGTACCATTCCTCCTGTGTGTAGTATCGGTGGCTTGTTGTAACCGTTCTTCTCGTGCCACTTTTGAGGAGTGATGTCTTACCCCAATCTAACCAAAGTTTTGTTCCACAAAGATCACTTTTACTTTAGCGCTATTTTCATTCCCAAATTCTCAGAAAGAGGGCAGTGCATCTGATTCCAAACCATGAGGTCAGTCAAATGACAAGAGGTTACGTTTCCAGTTCCAGTAGGCTAGCTCATAGAGAAAAAGTGTAATGCAAATAATGTTCAAACATAATTTTTTATGCTGTTTTAGGAAGAGGAGTGTGGATATGTTCTACCGATTGGGTATTGCTATCTACAGGAATCTTTTCTTTTCCAGTTTTCAGAAGTATAGTGCCACAGCGCGGCCTACCCTGTACTCTAACATGTAGTTATTCTACTTTTAAAATGTTTATTTTTGTTTACTGTCAATTGCATTGGCCTACCCTTTGAATTATGTAATTCTATGTCTATCATAACTCAGGATTCTGGATACTCCTTGTCTTTCAAAGTGTGTAAGTTTTGGAGTTTGTCAACTGCAGCATGTACAGTGATGACACTATGCCCAATTCCAGAACTGTAAGAGGCATCACCTGTCATTACCAGCAGTCATCAAAAAGGTTGCCAGTTGCTAAAATCAGTTTTGAAGTTTGATTTCAAACCACATTGTGCTTCGGTAGCCATTTTCATTGTTGACCATCTTTCTTCCCTGTCCCACAAAGCCTATCCTGGTATTTTTCCAAGTCTCTTTCTTTTTTTTTGACGCCTGATAAACTCTAGTTACCAAGTCTAATTTTTTTCTCCTTTGCTTGTTCCAGTGCTCCATATCTAAACGTACGGAATGACTGAGATCATTAGGTTTGCAAGTAGCAGCTGTCCCAGCGTAAGAGACTTGTTAGGAAGGTGGGATAGGCTTTTGTGGGTCTAGGAAGGGAGGTTTTTAGTGATCACAGCACTTCTAACCAAAGTTCAGTTATGGTTCTTACTTTTCCTGAACTTCATCTTCAGTGACTGCAAGACTGCAAAATTTGCTGTGTCTTACTGTGGCACCTTTCAGTCCATGAGAGATTACAAATAGCAATCATACCAGGTTTTATGGTAAAAGTTGGGACTTCTTACGCACTGGAGTTGGTGTCACCCTTGTACAAAATGCAGTTATGAGCTCCTCTAAGTGTTGCTGGCCTCCAGAAATACGTAACTGCTTTGCTGATCATACATATTGATTGAGCTTTCTCTGGGTTCTGTATTCATCGCCCTCATAAGAATGTACTTAATGAAAAACTTCCTTTTTTGCATCTCAAAGTATAGACCTGTTGCTGATGTTTTTCTAATCCTCTTCAGTAAAAAAAAAAAAAAAAAAATCTATTGAGATACTCGGTTGGATTTCCAACAAAACTAAAATTCTAGACGAATTTGATAGGCATTGCTTTGTCCTAAAATAAGAGTGTTATTGATTAAATTACAAAGAAATTGAGAGTACCATACTTGACATTTCTCTCAATTATGCTGCACAATGTATGTTGACACTTTGACTGAATAACAGAAGTCAGCCCTTTTATGAAGAAGAACATCAAAAGTACCATTTTGTACATCTGTGCATTTTTATTTTAAGCCTTTTTTGGACTCAGGAATTCAATAGAAAACGTTTTAAAGTGTTTTATTCTCTCTCTGTCTGTATTGATTGGACTTTGCAGCATTTGTTTATTTCAATAAGCCCATCTGTCCCTGAAAAATGTACAGCTGTACACCAATGCACGCAGAGCAGACATGCCAGTAATGATTTTAGTTATCCCTATCTTTTTCCCCCTCTCCTGTTACTAATTCTAAGCAGGTACAATATCAGTATTGCTCTTTGGCAAGGAATAAACTCATGCATAAAAGTTCACAAACAGAATCATCTGAAAGTCATTAACACTGATTGTGAAACCCAGGAATCCACCTCAGAATACACCTTCTGTTTACTCGGATAACTCAAGAATTACAAATTGCAGAAAAACAAGTATTTTACCTAAAGAGGTATAAATGAACAAAGGCTAGGAAAACTACTGCTCATTTTGAGAATATTAGCCCCCTCCCACTCCCCCATAAAGTTTTGGAATTGTTCCCTGAAGAAACACTAGATCGGCTCAGCCAATACCATTCTCTCAAAATAATCATATGTAATTTTGTTAAATGAAACTGAAAATCCAAAACTTTATATGAAACATACAAATACATTCTTCAGGATAATACCGTAATACTGAAAATGTAATAGCTGTACAAATAGTTTCAGTACACTTCCTTGGTATCAGCAGCTACTGTTACACAGATTGGTACATCTGTCATTTTCCAGGTCATTTTATGAAACTAAAGGAGCATACTTCAAAGGCTGCTGAGTATATGAAATAGATTTTATTGCAAATAATTATTGGAAAGCTATTTACTAGCTGGACTTCAGCTATACGTCTTCCTGTAATATGTTCCTTAAAACTTCCTCAGGGAAAAATTGCTATAGTAATATAACTTTGTTAATCAGGTTCGGTTTATGTTTTCCATGTACGGTGGCGGGATGGATATTTGTTTTAAACTCTTAGTATGACTGTCCTTGCGTACTAGCTTGCTGTTTCGGGCTTAATCGATGATGCTGGAGAATATCTGAATGAGCTAAATGTTAATTTTTTTCTTCTCTTTTCCTCTTGCTTACTGTGCTTTTGCTTCTTTTTTCTAGATGTTTTTGCTTATTCCTTCTAGTCTGATTTTGCAGTTACAGACTAAGAAGTGGCAAAGGTTCTCAAGATTAACATTCAGGAAAAAAAATAAAATAAAACCTAAGGAGAGCTAAAGGATGCAAGCTGCTTTCTTTACAAGAAAGAAAAGCAGAAGGGTGTCTGGGGCAAAGATGGGGGAAGGTTTAATAAGCACACATACAAACCTATATAATTAATATACTGCATTTTGGATTTATAATTATCCAATTAATATAATATGTATATGTGCACTCGCACATATATGATAAATTAATGTGTCACTTAAAAACCATCTTGATAGCATTATGCTTTGAGAAGAAGAAGAGTATGTATAGCATGCATTAGTAAAGTCATTCATTATTTATTCAGGTTCACTAAGTGAAACTACATGCCAACATATCTGTATTGCCTCCTTAATCTACTAAAATGATTGATCCGTGTTCACTTGTGTAACCGTAGAATCTCTCTCCTGCTAGGTTTTCCTGTTGTCTGTTTCTCTTTATCCAATATAGTGCAGTTCTTATTCTCCCTATATTTAGCGTCTGTTACTAATTTAATCTTTAGATTAATAGTCAATTTATGTTAATCTTCTTTCTTTTTTCCTTGCACTTTTTTATTTTTCTTCCGATGCTTAAAATAGAAGTGGAGCAAAAAGGTAAATAACGTATACAGTCCAAACCCCAGCTCCTTGTTATGTGCCTTATGGATGTTAACCTCTTCCCTTCCCCTCCCCACAACACTCTTATATTATGATAATCAGCAGGATCTCATAAGTACACCTCATAAAGAAGTCGACTGTTTGCAATAAAGTGACTTGGCTGCTTAAAGTAGGTGGCGGGGTATAGTGTCTGAAATACTTGGGCTGGAGGGAAGACTCCCTTGCTTTTTTCTCTCCCTTTCTCTTTGTCTTTCTTTCCCTCTCTTTCTCTCACCCTTGGGTAAATTCTTGTTAATCGAGTGTCATCTTGCCTGGCTTCCAGAACCCTCTCCATAGCATGCCATGGTTACAGGGTTTCCTGGTCTGTTTCATTCATTGCTTTGGTTGTGTTTTGTTTTCTCTGCTCCTAATTGCTTTCTCTATATACCTGTTGATTTGTTTTGTTCCTTTATTTTTAATCGAGGCACCTCCTTTTTCAGCCTCACCACTTCTTAAAGTTCTAAACAAGTCAATGTGATTTTTTTTTTTTTGACTGAAATGACCTAGCGCACTGCTGCACACCAGTTAAAAGCTCTGGAGCGTTAATGCGTACTCACTAAAAGTCTAAGACGAAAATGCAAGAGTAGCTCTACATTTTCAGCTGTCTGTGTATGCCATTGAGCCTTGGTCTGTACTAGTGAAAACTGTTCCCATCCACTTTCCATACTGGTACAGCAAGAACATGGTAACTTTAAGAAAAGTGGATGATAAAGGGTGATAATTGCATTAATTATAACATAAGGTATAATCTAGTGCCAATTAAATTGATTTTTTTTCTTCCTGACACAGTCATTATGATTTACCTACCTTTTTTTTTCTTTTTTTTTTCTTTCTATTATGAGATAGTCTTAATTTGACGTAATTCTTGTCTTACTTCTCTCTATGACTGTTAGTTTTTGTTTGCCCGGGGACGTTGAAAGCAATTGTGGACTCACCGTATTTATATGAAGCTGAACAAAAAGCAGGTGCTTGGTGCAAAGATCCTCTCCAGGCTGCAGATAAAATATACTTCATGCCATGGACTCCATATCGCACCGATACTTTGATAGAATATGCTTCTTTAGAGGACTTCCAAAACGGACGCCAACAGACGACATATAAACTCCCAAATCGAGTGGATGGTACTGGATTTGTAGTGTATGATGGCGCTGTCTTTTTTAACAAGGAAAGAACTAGGAACATAGTAAAATTCGACTTGAGGACTAGAATTAAGAGTGGAGAGGCCATAATCAATTATGCTAATTACCATGACACTTCTCCATACCGATGGGGAGGAAAGACTGATATTGACTTGGCAGTTGATGAAAATGGCTTATGGGTAATTTATGCTACGGAGCAAAACAATGGGATGATAGTAATTAGCCAGCTGAACCCCTACACCCTGCGTTTCGAAGCCACCTGGGAGACGACATATGACAAACGGGCAGCATCCAATGCTTTCATGATATGTGGTGTCCTGTACGTAGTGCGGTCGGTGTATCAGGACAATGAGAGCGAGACCGGCAAGAACGCCATCGATTACATCTACAACACCAGGTTAAGCAGAGGCGAGCACGTGGATGTTCCTTTCCCCAACCAGTACCAGTACATCGCCGCAGTGGATTACAACCCCAGAGACAACCAGCTGTACGTGTGGAATAACAACTTCATTCTGCGCTATTCTTTGGAGTTTGGCCCACCTGATCCTGCCCAAGGTAAGATTTTTTTTTCTCATTTTTAATCCCTTTGTACTTCCATTCAGATAACTATGTTACGATATCTTTGGTCTTAGACTTAGCTCTTGGCAGAAAGGCAAGGAGGGCTTGTTTGTCCGTGCTGTGCTGAGCAGTACAGCGTTACACTGGTGCAAGGCAGATTTGCAGCACCTGTGGAGAGAGAGAGAGAATTACTTTATTTGGTGTACAGGCTTGTACTTTTCTTTTCTTCCTTTTTTTTAATGCAAGTGTTTAGCTTTTCTGTGTTTGAGAATGAGTTGGGGAGTTATTTACTTTATACCATCAGTCAGTTTGACTTTCTATAGCAAAAGTAAGTTTGAGTTGATTCACACTGAGCCAGAAGCCTGTTCCCATCCGTTCGGTGTTACCTGACTTCTGAATTGATTACAACATATATGCAGACCTTTTAACTTCTTGGTGCCAGCAGTTGAGAGTGATGTGTGCTGGGAGGTCCCGGAGGAGATGTATGGGGTTAATGTGCAATACCAAGCATAAATATTTTTCCGCAGCCCCATTTTCACAGTTTCTAATGCTGGGTTAGGCAAGATTATCTGACCTCTTTTTAGCAGGTTTCTCGGTAAGTCCGTTAGAATTGCAATTCAGCTCACTTGAAGTTAGAACAACTACCTAAAAGGAAAGACACTAACTGCCAAAAGAGGAAAGAAAAACGGAGGTCTTCAGGTCTCAGAAATCCCTAAAAATAACATGAACAGGCACAGCCACATATTAACATCTGCAGGGGAGAGTAAATACCAAGAGAAATGCTCCATGGCAGAAGATGCATGCAGTAAGGGACAGAATGTTGATAAGCTGCTTTAGTGATGAAGGTAACACTTCTCTCACCTAACTGGTATGCATGTTTAGCAGCCGTTTTTTCTACTTTAAAAAAGTAGTAATAATGGCTTCTCCACGTGAAAAGTAGCTATACTGCTTCAGCAAAGCCGATTCATGCACAGCAGTGCAAACCACGTAGTGTGGACACTACTGTATCAACATACATAGAGCTTTTCCTAGGTACAAACATACATAAGATGCAGCAGAACACGGCAGTTTAGAACCAGTACATTAGTCATCTCCAGAGCCAAGTGAAGATCTGTCCAATTTGCCTCCTGCAGACCTCCCTGGCAATACCTGGCCAGGCTCAGGCAGGTTCCAGGTGTTTGGGGAGTGAGCTCCGGCCACAAGGGCAGCCGTCCCGGGAAGCTTTGCATGCTGTACGTCAAGCTCGTCCATTCCTCAGGGAGGCTTTGGGGCTGCTCTTAGCGGAGACATACCCACCTATGTAATTAGAAAAAAATTATAGCTTTCATTTTCATACATTCTCATGCATGTCACTTTTCATTCAGTTTAACTGAGATGAAGATGCATTTTAAATTCTCCAAAGCTTTAATAGTAAGAGGAGAAAATGGAGGTGCAGTCTCTAAGTAGCTTTCGCAGTTCAGGCAGCTGCCATGAATGTGGCAAAAGCTAATCTTTAAATCATTGCATTGAGGGAAAAGTGTTAAGGAAGAGCAGGGAGAGAAGAAAAGGCTTTGTGGAATCCTTCCTTTGCTTTAGTTAAACCACCAAAGGTCTCCAGTAAGACATTTCATAATGTTTTTGTTACGAGAGAGTCTCCCAAGATCCTAAGTTACAGTACACGTGCTGGCCACGTCCCATCTAATATCAGAAAGAGATTTGGGCATCCATCAGCACCCTTCATGTTCCTGAATTCCTTGCTGGCATGCAAGGCAGGGGGAGAAATGGTTTATTCCAATCAGACCTAGACGAGAAGGGGTCCAGGGCACACTGCAGGGTGCTTGCCTCTCATCTGAGCTCTTTGCCCATTCACGCGTGAAGACAGAGAAGGAATATTTTTTGAGTGATTTATGAGTTTGGGTTTTAAATGCATTATGACATCAGTAATATATTTTGATTATGCCCTTTTTAAAATAGAGAAACCATATGAAGACACTAGGTTTATTTGAATATGTCATGCATATATTCACAAAGGGTATTTTTCCTTATATAAAGCCAATACCGAATATTTAAATTTTGTATGGATCTGTACATAGCAGATCTAAGAATATGTTTCAGTTCATTTCCTCTTTTGCCTAAACCAATTGCCTCTAGTTAAAGACTACTAAATTAAAGGAAAAATTATCTAATACGGTTGTCCTTGAGATGTACTGCTATAAAACCAAGAAGAGATTCTGTACAGTTTCTAACTCTGTGTTTTAGTTGTATTATATTCTCAGTTCCTCTTTGTTTCAGCATAAAGTCTACATAAATTGAAGATCAATCCTTCTATTGTTACACAGTTAAAGGATCTATATGTGTAATACACATTTGGATTTTTTTATCTCATATGGAATTAGATCAGGTTTTCAGCACATTTGATGAAGGGCATTTTTGTGTTTCTTTTGTTCTGGTTTGGTTTGTTTTTTCTGTGGTTGACTCATATGTCTTAATCATCTACTCAAAGACATAGGTGTTAGGATAACTTTCTTTAAGTCACCTAACACAAGAACCTTCTTTTAGTGTCTTTTGCAATGGTACTTTAATATCAAGTATTTAATGGTGTCACAAGGTCAGTGCCTCAAAATTGGAAGTCATGGCCTTTTCTGTTCGAATGGTTAACTTGGGACTATTGTAGGAAACTCAGCAATCTGTGTTCCCTCTGTTGCCGTGGGAGCAATAATGATATATAGACACACGCTGATTTTTTTTTCCCCATCTATCTGTCTTGGCTATCAGTTCTTGTCTACACCATTACTTCCAAATACCAAGTGCTTCAAAAACAACAGTCTTTCTTCCTACATGAAAGATGAATTGTCACATTTGAGTCACAGTTTTGAGCTCAAGGGTTTACATTTGCTCCCAGGGCTAAAATCTTGGACTCATCCATGACCCCAAATCTGCCTTTTTTCTCTCTGTTTTTTCTTTCATTTTTAAATGTGTCTATTGAAACCTCTAAAATACCACTATAATTAACCTAATGTTGACATTGCCCTTGCTGCAAACCTACGCCATTTTCTCCTTTTGCAACTGTCCCTGTCATGTGCTCCACGTATCCTTATTTTCTTAATCTTCAGGAGAACTCTTCAGATTTCTAAAACTGCGGATGCCGCAGCCAGGCTGCTGATTTACCCTGGCAATGGGGTCTGCTGCCCTTAGAACTCCCCCCTTAGCCTCGTTCTTCATGTGTTGTTTTTTTCTTCTCCTGTCTCATGGGAATTATAGTACATAGATGTAGAAATGGTTTTCAGAGTGACAGCTGACAAGAACCACTCAGATATTGCAGAAGAGCACATTTTCTAAGATTAAGTGTAAAAATTACATTTAAAAATCAAAACCTTAATTTAGAAATAAAATAAAATATATCAGGCCCTGCAAAAAAAGCCGCTGTGAAAAATTCAAAACAAGCCAGAGTTTTTATATCCTTGGTAAATTTAGTGGATATGTCCTGTTGCATTCTTTCTAAAGGAGGTATCCAAGGGACCAACTGAATCCTCACTGAAATAGAAATTTTTAAAGGCATTTTAAGTTAAAAGATCAGAAAGAATGAAGGGAATTTTCCCCCTAAAAAGTGAATATGAGCATTACATTGTAAGGTTTCCTTGGTAACAAAAAGAAGATAAATCCTTTTGTTCTGTGTTGGTGCATTAGGGAGAGATTTCATCTACACTCATCCCAATTTGCGCTAACTGTGCAAACTGTTCAAACTGAAGTTGTCTCCCCTTTTGTACCATGATACCCATCATTAAGTTTTATTGGATCACTGCAGGAAAATATGGATGTTGTGAGTGTGGACAGAACAGAAACTCGGAGAGTACTATCACCAAGGGCTTGAAATAATAGGAAACTAGTGCAACTAAATCTTTATAACACCAAGAATCTACGACAAAGTCACGCAGCAAATTGTTAAGTAAATTAGATCTTTACTACTATATCAAATCTGATATACTGCAGATTGATTAAACAGTGGTTGTACAAGTAAAGACAGTATAATGGGGACCAGATAGCACATTTCTTGATCCTAGGTATTTTGCTAATTTTGTGGCGTATTTGTTACTGTTTTCAGGGTGTAAATTTATAAATGGCTGTGTAAACATTTCACTTTCAACTAAATGGGATTTGGCAGGGTCAATAGAGTACTGGCTAGCATAATAGCTGGAACCTATAGGTAATTAGGTGAGTCTTAGTGACTTCCCTGCCATTCACTGAAGCGTGAAAACAGACACACAGCGGTAATAAGCAGAAGGCAGGGAAATCTGGATTTGCACAGCTTTCTGATCTCCATTGCTTTACGCGGCAGCTCAGTGTGTGACACCTTTTGAAAATGAAGGCGGGCACATAGATTTTCACATGTCCGAATACATTGAAATACCCGACCTATAAGGGCGTGCGTTTAACTGAAAAATCCATGCAGCTGATTTCTAAAATTACCTAGATGCTGGAGATGAAAATGGAACCATTAATATTTTCAGAAGTGGCACATCATCTGGTCATTTCAACACAATTTAAATCTAAGGTCAGAGTTGTATTTCGGGTGGGGAATTTTTTGTTTTGCCTTGGTTTGTTTTTTTTAAAATGTATTTTATGCCTGCTTAGAATAGAAACCTGTTGGCAAAGAATACTAGATAGCTTGTGTGCCTTCTCTAAATCTACTCTTCACTGTCATTTGGGGAACCAAAGTTACTATTCCCCTGCTGTCCTAGGCAATTGTGTTATGTTTTTTATAGACATCACACTGTTAAACAGGTGTTAAGTTTTACTCCAGTGGTGTCTTCATTTTTAGAAACAGATAGTATGCATAACTGTTTAAATCAGCTGTTAGGAACTGCATGAAACAAATGTAAATTAATTACCCTCAACTTGAATCTTTGAATTTACTTCCTATTGCTCTTTTCTTTTTTTCTTTTAATTTTATGAAGACTGTCTTCAGCTGATAACGAGACACACCTATTCTTAAAAAAAAGGAAGAAGGCAGAAGAGGTTTTGGTTTTCTCCTCGGCATGTTAAGCCTAGTCAAAAAGTCCAAAATAGAATCTCACGTTGTAAAAGCGGCTTTTTTGGCATTGGACAAAAATTACATATCTTCAGCCTTGTAGAGGCTCACCCCTGCTGCTTGGAACAATAGGTTAATAACCTCAACATGGAGTTTGTTCTTCTTCTTAGTTGCGGCATATTAATCATCACTGCCATTATCTTACATTGGTAAAGCACTCCGCAAGGCAGTGCATGGGAGCTGGCGGATGCCATCACCCTCAGCTTTCAGAACCAGACGCATCAGGTGGTGACAGCTATCATGTGTCTTCTTGCAGCTCAGGAGAATGGCCTTGCAGATTAAGTTCCCCAACAGGTCATTAAAAACAAAATGATCTGCCTTCTAAAAGGTAGATGTATTCCTTAAAGTGATGTGTTCGGTCGTTTCTTCTTTTTTCAACCATCTTCTTTCCCAGACTTCCACAACTGTCTGAAGTTTCCTGGTACATTCTTAAATATACTGACTTCTCCTTTTTTAAAGTTTTATTCAAGAGAAAATCTCTTAGAAATTATCTGTATTTTTTTTTTCAGTTTTGTGAGACAGGTGAAGTCTTTCTCTTAAAATGTGAGATTATAAATATATTTCTAAAGTATGTACTACGAAGCTATGCAGGTCATTTTTGAATCATAGGTGATACGCTTTGAAATTGATTTTAATGGATAGCATTAAAATTGTTCTACCTAAAGTTGCATAATGGCAGCAGGATATTTTAGCTCAGGGTGCAGCACAAAATATGTTCTGAAAATTGTTACCTCAGTACTGAACTTCAGAGAGTTGTTATGAATTCTTACAGTGAGATTTTGCTCCTGAGACAAAGCTACCCTAAACATTATAGGTTTTGAGTAGTAATTGCAATAATGCTAATACACATTTCAGTGATTAAATATGTACTACTTAGCACAATGTGTTAGGGGATGGATAGTAATAATTGGTTGTCCCCTACAACATTCTCCGTCCCCACCAGTTCCCCATTCCCCAGGACCTGATTCAGCAGGCGTTGCCTGACACTTCTGCAAGTGATTGCAAATGCTTTTGACAAATGTTAATTGGGAAAGCACTAGAAGGCTGGATGCATTGTAATCAAAAGAAAATTACAGCAGTTTCACAAGATGTCAGGCAAGCACTTGCAGAACAGATCCGGGGATTTCAGTAGGTTTCATAGTAGCTGGCTACGCCACGAGTTCAGCACAATTACACAGACTGTATTCAAGCGGGCAAGAACGAGACTGAAGGGAAGACAGCCTCCGAAGAAGTTTCTCATTTGTGAGCAAGAGAGGGGTGAAAAGCACATCTTTGCCTTTAGTCTTTAAAAACAGATTGTGATGTTCAAAAACTCCACTCTAAACTCATGTGAAAATAAAAAGATAAATTCATATTTGAGACTCCTAATATAATTGAAAAAGGATTTTGAAATAATTATCTGCCAAACTACTGAAAGTTAATCTTATTCAAAACACTCACTTAAAAAACATCTGCTGAAAGAAAGTGAGGCAGCTCTTCTTTTGTTTTTTGTTCATGATTTAATTTAGAGAAGATGCATTGTCCAGTAAGTCAGAGTTCAAGGGCCTAGCAGAAGAAAAAAAGAAAGAAAAAAGCCACTTTATCCACTGAAGTTAATCCTAAAATTAGCTTCATTTATCTCTGCATCAGTTAGGATTTAAAAAATACTTGATACGAGCTTATTTATTCTCAGCACAAGGATCTGTGCTTTTATGTGCCTATAAAGCACTGTGAACACTAATGAAGATTTGGAAATAACTAACGATAACTGTTTCAGTTACATTGCTCACTTGCATTGTTTCAACGGTTGCTCAATATACATTTGGAGGTGATAAACAGGAATTCCGGACTGTTATCTCCACTAGCATTAACTAGTATTATCTCTCCAAAGCCTCAGAACTGTGGCATGGCTCGGGCTGTACCTCAGCAGCTCCAGCGATGCATTCCCGACGTGGGTCAGTGGAGTGAGCAGCTGCAAGTCCCAGGCAGAAGTGATTTGCCCTAAGCCGATCATAGTGTTTCATAAAAGATTAAACTAGGTACTTGCCACTGGCTTGAACGAGTTGTGTCTTCATACCTGCTTTATCAAAAAACGATGTTAAGGCCTGAAACGTTCAAACACAAGAACACCACGTACATGCTAGGCGCTGCTTCTGTTTGGAGCTAATCGGGCATGCTGCAGCTCTCTCAAGCAGAATGACTGCCGGGTAGGAAGATGTTACGGTAATTATTTTCCTGGAAGGTGTGTAGTGGGTGACTTGAAGTTTTGGGGTCTGTTTTTTTAAAATGGTCTTGTTAGTTACAGCCCACTGCCTTTGTTGTTAAAGCTGGACCGCATTGTTTATGGCATGCTGATTCAAATGATTCTGTCTATTGAGTTATTCCTTCTGCAAAAGTGATTAAGTAATCTTTAATTGCTTTGGGCATGTTTGTTATATACTGATAACTCACTAGTACTGCCTTTCAACCTTTAGAAATGTAACTGTCAATTTTTATTATGGAAGAGATTATTTGGAGAATGTGCTGAAACATCATACTGGTATGAGCTGGGAGTAAAAAAAAAAAAAAACAAACAAAACCAAAAAACCAGTCAAAGTTACTTCTTAAGCACCCAGAATAGCAATAAGAGTAATATTAAGATAAAGGAAAGGAGACACCAGAGAATCCTTTAAAACTGTATAAGTAACCTTTAAAGAACTTCTTTTTTTATAATTCTGAAGTCATTTACTTTATTACTACTCTAATTTTCTCTGTGCAGTGCCTACCACAGCAGTGACAATAACTTCTTCAGCAGAGCTATACAAAACCACAGTGTCAACCACTAGCACTACATCTCAGAAAGGTCCCATAAGCACAACATTAGCTGGAGGAACAAAGGAAGGAAGCAGAGGACCCAAGCCACCGCCACCCGTTTCCACAACCAAAATTCCTCCTGTGACAAGTTTTTTCCCTTTGCCAGAGAGATTCTGTGAACCGACTGAGGCCAGGGGGATTAGCTGGCCTCAGACACAAAGGGGAATGATGGTTGAACGCCCTTGCCCCAAAGGAACACGAGGTATTGCCTTTAAAAATATGTCTTGATTTCAAGCAGACAGTTCAAAAGCAATGTGCCGCTCTTTCATGCTGAACTTTTGTTTTAATCTCAAGCTGTCTGTCACGTGGTTTTTTGTTACTTGGAGAATGCAGTATCTACAGGCAATGGTCAAGTTTTAATCTGCGAACGGCATTTGAGCGTAGCTGCAGAATTACCTTGCACATGCGCTTTTGAGAATCCAGGTCAAATTTTAGGGCTTTGCTGGAGGACTGTTGTGAAATATGCTTACAGCTGCCTTCCTCATTATGAGCTCCCCTCTGGATGAGCTCCAGGAAAAATCAAGGGCTTTTTGTTTGTTTGCAGAAAACGTCTGGTACTTTTCACTGACTTTTTTATTGCAGTTTGTAATCTACATTATTTCCTTACGTTTTTGTCAATTATTGTCAACTACTGCCATTAGCGGCATTCAGAATTTAACATTGCTTAGGAGCACAGTGTAGCCGATTTCCTGAATGCATGCAGAAAAATGGTTTCCATTTCACTGTAGTTTTCTACATCTGTTGTAGGAACTGCCTCGTATCTCTGCGTGGTCTTAACAGGAACGTGGAACCCCAAAGGCCCTGATCTTAGCAATTGCACCTCACACTGGGTAAATCAGCTGGCTCAGAAGGTTGGTTGAAAACCTTTTAATCTGGTGTACACTGGTGATTAAGGATTTTAACTCTGAGCATTAATAATTCAGTTTGTTGAAGCCGTCTTTATTACTCTGTGTTCATTTAAAGTAGAAGGAGTTATGTGTACTTTGTGTGCAAAGCATTGGCCAACAGTTAGGTTCATATGTGTATTTTGGTACGCTCTCCCTCTAAGTTCTTGTATTGAATCTGTGAATACGTGTTTTCATTGCTATTTAAAGCAAAGTAGCTTTGTTAGTGTTCAAGAAACAAAAGCTATATTTGCTTAATAAATGAAATACTATAAATCACGCAGCAAAAACTGTGGTATACAGCAAGGTTTTTTGGTTCAGGAAAAATTATACTGTAATAAATAGATTTTTGTCTGAGTGCATTAATAACAGTACGATTAGAGTGCAGAGCCACTTTCTGTGTTTTCCCTCCCTACTTCCTAAGTTTATGAAAACTGGATAATTTGTTGTCAGTACCAGGCTACTTGACTTTCAAATGCCTCAAGCACTAGTATGAACAAATAGATTTCTTACTGTCTGATAATGGCAGTAAAATAAAAGTGAGGATGAATAGAAGATCTAGCCCAAAAGTCCCAGTCTGATTTCTGGTTTTGATGGCTGTTAAGAACTGCTTTTGTGTGTCACGGATCTAAGAACCTTTAATCTTCTGAGATAAAGAGGACGTTATTGGTCTCAATTAGTTGCAGATTTCAATGTACGTGCAAATGGTTATTTCACCACAACAAAGGTACACAGGGAATTGGAATTAGGAGCCACAAGCAGAACAAGGGACCCTGCTGAGATAATATAAATTGTCATTTCAGATCAGAAGTGGAGAAAATGCTGCTAGTCTGGCCAATGAACTGGCTAAACACACCAAAGGACCGGTCTTCGCTGGCGATGTTAGTTCATCAGTGAGGCTGATGGAGCAGCTCGTGGACATTTTAGATGCTCAACTGCAGGAATTGCGGCCCAGTGAAAAAGACTCTGCTGGAAGGAGTTATAACAAGGTACACACCTCCCATCATCTCGTCCTGCTGGGATAACCATTGCCCTTGGTTTTTTTATTTTTTTCCTTTCAGAAATATTAATCTATACTTTGTTCCTGCGTGCTTACAGTTCTGGAATAAACATGTAAGAGAAAACAGCAGTAAATACACAGCAGAAAGTTGCAATTACCTTCTTTAGAGAATAAGATATAATTCACAATAGCTGACTGGTCCTAAAATACATAGCTGTGTTCCTTATTAAAATCTGGAATGTGTTATAACTAGTGTGAGGGAAATGGGCATTAGCTCTCAGAAATTCTGTAACAAATCAGCATGTTTATCCAGTGATCCTTTTAACCCTGAACATGTAATAAAATCAGTGGGATTCTGCGTAGGTGCAGGGTTTTATTTTAATCTGGCTTCCTGCAGAATAATAGCACTTTCTTAGCCTTTTAAAGATGCCAACATCACTTATAACTGATCTTCATAAAAATGCCTTAATACGCATATCTAAAACACAAATAAGTGTTTTCTCCGGAATGATGTTCAGAGAAACATTTCAGAGAAAACTTATGTCTTTGCGGTTTAAATACAAGTCACAAGTGTTACTACCGTTCCTCTTTTTCTCAGAGGAAATGCTTCACTCTTGGCCTCTTCCTTGCATCAGCTTAGTCAACAAGCTACAAACAAAACATTTTTTCAGCCTCCTTTAGAGCGAGAACTCCATGCACTCCTCTCTTATTTTGGCAATAGTTTTATTTACGATCCCTAGCTGCCCTTGAAACAGTTTTTCCAGAGGCAGATCAAGTGCCCACACGGGGATTTTCTCCTTTGACCTTTTCACACAAATCCCGCCATTTGGGCAAAGATATCTGGGCACCTGTATAAAGGTTGGGGAAAAACGTTTCGTATGTGATGTTTTTTTATAGTCATCGCTGGACAGAAACTAGATTCATGTCCAGGCAAGAGTTCAAATTTGGGATTTGAAACACCAGACTAATTTTTTGATATTTCTGAAGCTTTCCAGAATGTGTCTAACTTCTGATTTTCTTTTTTCTTACTAAAAAGCTCCAAAAACGAGAGAAGACATGCAGGGCTTACCTTAAGGTATCTCTCCTGTGCTGTCACCCTGCTTTCTCCCTGCTTCAGCAACCTGCCACGCTTTATCATCTTGCTGCATGATCCTATGTATTTCAGTCTTTGATAAATGTGTATTGTGCCCCATATCAACTGTACAAATGTTGGCTTTGCACAGGTATAACACTCAGAAAAAAACATTAAAAGATCAAAGTTTATACCTCTTTTACCTCGACTTGTTCAAAACCAAAAGAGCAGAAATAGTTATTATCTGAATTGGAAGTAACATCTCTCTCATAATACAACTTTGGGTAGAGGAAAAAGCTGGCAACTTAACAGAAATTACTTCATCTTGGTAGTATTTTATATCAAAGACTGTTTAGAGTTAATTTGCTTGCATGAAAAATGTACATTATATAGCCTGCTTTGTTCTTTGTGTATTCTTATACCTAGTAAAATCATCCTTTCTTACAGTTTTAAGAGTTGTTACAAAGGCCAGATTCAGTGACTTCAGGATAAAATGTAAAGACAAACATTTCTCTAACTTTACTAGTAAAACATGTGCCACGTCCCATTAACCAGGCTATATGGAAGGCATGTAATACATTGCTACCTGATTTTCAGTTCTTTCATCTGCTGTAGAATGGTTGTCCGTAGCGGCCAGTTCCTGCTCTGCAGTACAATGCTGGTAATGCCACCTCGTGCCTATGAAGAAGAGAAAAAAGCCCTAGAACAGATTGTGTCTGGCTCTGAAAAATTCTATTGCACATTTTTTCAAAGTTTCTTTTAAAATACTGATTTTTACTCCTACCCTCTGAGATAAAATGTAAGAATAATTTTTGAAAAGAACTTCGAAATACTTTACAACATAGTAAAATAATTCAGGCTCTTACTGAAGAGACATTTCTCTGTACAGGGTGCTTCTGTCTTTTATCCTGCAGCCCAGGAAGTGGATGGGAGATACCCAGTTATGCAAAAATTTGACAAAAAGAGACAAGATCTGGAGAGAAATTAACTTCTCAAATAATAATAATTGTAATAGGTTTCTATTGGAAAATATTTTTTAATAGTAAAGGGAAATCCAGCAGATATGGTTTGAGTAGACTGAGTTTTCATACTTAATTTTCAATAGTAAACATGAACGTGAGAAGAGTAGTAATGGGGTTGCTGCGACAGCTGCGTCACAGGGGCTGCATGGTCTTCCCACCGCCCGCCCGCCTCTGTCTGAGAGGAGAGAACGCCTCAGAAATACTGCTGAGCAGGCGATCCTTTTCCACAGGAAAAATGGAGAGTTAGATTATCCTGTAATAAATAAAAAGTGTTTCATATTAATGAATGCATATCATCAGCGCTATATGGAGATACACAAGAAACCGTAGCACAACCTTAATTTCCGACCGGTGTCATTTTCTGTAGGTCTCAAATGGGCTTCTCTGCTTAGATAAGACTAATAAACCTCTTGAAATTACAAATCAAAAGCTGACTTACACTATGCAAATGAAGCAAGTTCCCAGTTTGTGACAGAGGATTCATTTGTACCTCAGATTAGAGGCTCCAATCTGTATTTCTTGGTGACTAATGAATCTGGCCTCTGCAGACCAATTTCTGTTCCACTCTAGTTAATGGCTGCAGCAGTATCAGTGCGAGCATTTTGACTATTCTGTCTCCCATTAGAGAAAGAAAAAAGGCTTTAATGCCACTTCGAAGTATCTTCCACCTGCCAGGAAGGTCGTGGTGGCTCACAATGCAGACAGAAAGAGGATATTAAAATGGATTAGGCTAATTAATCTTGCTCTGACAATAGCCTTGACCAACTTTTCCTATTCGTTTATTTGCACAATATAGTATTCCAGACTGACATCTTTCTGTTTGTACAATGTGTTCTGTTTCCATTCCCCAATGCTTTTAAATTGATCAAACAAATTACATATATGCTTAATGACACATTATGACTAGGTAAATGGGACAGAGTAAACAGGGTGTTTCAGCAATGCATGGCGTACTCAATGCACAGCATACTCAATGCACAGCTACATTATGCATTAATGTAAGAGCCTGCCTTCAATTGATTAACTGATTACTCTGATTGATTGGATTATTTTGTAAAAATAATGTAATCATGTCGCTGAATTCTTCTTCTTCCTTATTTACTGTTACGTTATATGCAGCTTAATGAACCTTAAAACATGATGATAAGAGTTGTTACAAGAAAGACTTTTTAAAATGGCAACTCTATTCAGTTTTACAGTTTTGCCTTCACTGATAACAGGGACAGTCAGTGGACATCTTGTTTGCTCTATTGATTTCCTTTTTTAACTGACCTTTGTGCAGGAATGGGAGTTAGTAATCTTTTTAAGTACCTATGAACAGGTACAGGAATAGGAGGGGGAGTGAGAGTGGCCCAGGCTAATTTATATCCACTGAGTCAGCTTCATTTCATGCCTCCTGTAATAAAGAAGGCAGTTTGTCATAGACAAGTAGTTTATAGTGCTATGGCTGCATGAGTTGGGCTAAGTTTCCAGAAGAGAATTATTGTCATTTTAGCCTAAACTGCAGAATGCCAATTTTGGCATTAGTATTTTTAAATAGAAGTTATACATTTTGACGTTAACTTTAAGATGAAAGCTTCAGGCAAAACTTCAGGCTTTTATTTTACATTTTTCAGCACATTAATAAGACCGTCTATATCTGACACGAGACGAGTCAAAACTGCATGTTTACCACTTAGAGACCACACAATGCTAGTGGCTAACTGCACTTCTATTAATGCTAATCCAGCGAGAGGATGGAAAATATTTTTATGTTGAAAATAGTTTTCCAGTGCCATTAAATCACAGTAAATGATTCTGACAGTTAAGTGTTATAATTGTCACCAGATAACGCTGGAAATTTTCCCCAGCTGCCTAGGCAATCAGACCTAATGATAGTTTTCTAATGAATGCAGGCAATTGTGGATACAGTGGACAACCTGCTCAGGCCTGAAGCTCTGGAGTCCTGGAAGGACATGAATTCTTCAGAACAAGCCCATGCAGCCACAATGCTACTTGATACGTTAGAAGAAGGGGCTTTTGTCTTGGCTGATAATCTCTTAGAACCAACTAGAGTCTCAATGCCCACAGAAAATATCGGTAAGTAAATTTCTTTTCAAGCATAATTTGAAGTGCTGTGCATTGCTTTACGCAAAATCAGGAAAAAATATTCCACATAACGACATACTGCTTGAAAGCTGAGCTGCGCAACATTTGGTGGAAAGGTAAATGCTCCTAAGCGGGGGAGACACGCTTTTCTTGTTTAGTTCTTTGAAATTAGCATTCTTCTTTAGTGTCATTAATACAGTGTAAAATGGAATGTAGTTGATGTTGCAAAGTTGGTTTACCACTGAAAAATCATTAGCAGAACGTATGGATATGAAGAGTGCTTAAATGGCAGAGTATGGATTTTTTGAGGTAACTGCTTTCTGTAGAGCTGCAGAAATGCTTTCCTGTTATATATAAACTGTTCCTAATGAATTTAAATTACTTTTTTGCAGTGTACTTTGCCAGTTAAATATTTTAGGCACTCAGAACATAGGCCAAATGTTTATATTAAACATGACTGCCTTCAGGTAAAAATGTGTTCAGTGAACTACATCTCCCATAATGCAGAATAGCTATGCTTCAGAGACTGCAAAATAGCTGAAGATAGTTGGAGCATAATTTGGAATTTAAGTGGTGACAGAGAAATGAAGGGGTTTGGTATTAGAGATGTGCAAATATTGGTACGTGGGATGTGTTAAAGCAAAAATCATTGCTATGCATAAAATTAAAATTCCTTCATCTTATTACAGAGATTAATGTAGTCTCAGTGAGGTACAAGGAAGCTGAAAGTCTGCTAGTTTGAGGGGTACCGAGATGGAGACTTGGAATAGACTGCAGAAATGAGACTTTTCACGTTTCAATGTTTGCGTATTTGTAACTGTAGAAGATGATTCTGCCTAGTTTTTAATTTGAGTAGGAAGATACTGGGAAAGGATGGGGAAAGATGTTACAGTACATTATCAATGTAACTGCACCAGTTGTTGCTGAAGGAATGTGGGTAGAATCACAGAAGATCTCTCTCAGGATGTACACGAGCAGTTCCATGGAGCTCAGTAGACCGTCTGAACATCACTTCTTGTGATAAGCTGTCTTCAAGTCATAGTTAGTAACACATTACTGATGCCATGCAAGACTGAATTCCCAGCGCACATACATATGTGTAGCTTAGAGAAAGAGAAATCATTCCCTAATTTCATACCTTTTGTCAGTCTATAGTTAGACCAGTTTAATATAACGCAGATACTTGTTAACAAATTGACCACTCTGACCTATACTATTTTACATATCTAAAGGAATCCAGCCTTCGATGGTAATCCCATGAAAGTTTCCCAATATACAATGTGTTATAAAATTAAAATTTAAGTAAGGCTGAGTGGCATCTAAGTTTTCAATTTAAATATTTTTTAGCAGAACCAATGAAATGGTTTCCTATCAACCTTTATACAGAATTAGATTTAGGAAAAAAATTAGAAATTTTTTTTAGATACAAATACTGATTTAGCTAAATACATGGCATAAGTATACTTAGGGATTCATTTGCTGACTGTTTTCAAAACTCTTTATATCTAAATCAATACTTAAAGTTCTAAATTTGTTAGCACAGGATACTGCATAGACATTAGGAGCTTCAAAATTAACATTTCTCTGCAACATGTGTGTGTGGTATTTTTAAGTGGATATTTTGGGGGCACACATTAAAACAAGGTTTGATGTCATATTATCACTATTAAAGTGCTGACATTTTAGTAGTGTGCACTAGATTTAGTTAAAGAAACTAACTCTGTGAGCTTGAGATATGCAGTACAGATCTGCCTTACGGTGGCAAATGAGGACAGCAGTGTGAGAAAACTAAATGAAGTGGGGGGAAATACTGTCATCTGGCATATTGCAGTCTGGCCAAGAGGTTTTCTCTGCATTCTCCTTTTTTACCACTTTTCTTTTTTCCTCTGGTCTGCTTAGTTTTGGATGTTGCAGTGCTCATTACTGAAGGCCAGGTGCAGGACTTGAAATTTCCTCAGGGCAGTAAAGGAGGCAACTCGATTCAGCTCTCTGCAAGCACCGTGAAACAGAACAGCAGGAACGGTGAGTCTTGGGCACGGAGCACTGAAACTCCATTAACTTTTATAAAACCTGCATTACCTCCCCCAGTTAAAATATAAAAACAAAACAAAACAAAACAAAACTGCTCTGTGGCTTTTTCTCGAAGATCGTGGGTACCTGGGCTTTTTTCTTCAAATACATAGCCTGAAAATGCCTCTCTGTTTACTGATGCTTTATTGTCAGTTCATTAGAGTACAGGTTGCTGTCTTTCTGTAGACCTCTGTGGCATGATGATGGGATTTTTTTTCTTTTGTAGGATTAGCAAAACTGGTTTTCATCATTTACAAAAGTTTGGGGCGTTTTCTCAGTACTGAAAATGCAACCATAAAGCTAGGCAGCGACTTTGCTGGGCGGAATAGCACGATCGCAGTCAACTCCCACGTCATTGCAGCCTCTATCAACAAGGAGTCTAGCCGGGTGTACCTGACTGATCCTGTGCATTTTACGCTGGAACACATTGATGTGAGTTATGCTAATGAATTAATGGGAAGGTCATAAAATCAGCAAGAGAGAAAAGCAATGCAGAAAAATAACCTTTTTTCCATTTGAATTTTAAATGTTGGACTAGGTCAGAGACGCAGGCTTAGTTAAGTCTATGAACATAAAATTAAATGAGCCTGGTTCAGTGATTATTAGAACTTAAGTGTATTCTTAATGAAAGCTAATTCAGTAATCAACATGAAAATGTAAATGACTAATTTGTTTCTAACTGAAAATTAACTCTTACTTTAGTAAGTAGCAGGGTGGAAAATAACTGTTAAGATTCTTGATGGTCTGATGTGGCAAGTTTTAATGACACTTTAACTTTTTATATTAATTTTGGACCAAGTTCTGGAAGCCTATACAAATTGTTTAAATGCATTTATTCAGTGAAGAATAAAGTATTATATTTTGGTTTGTTATACTTTAAATTTGTGTATATTTTCTTCATGGTAATTTATTTGATGTGTTTCTTTGCTCGTTAGTTTGGTCCTTTCTGTTTTCATGTCTCACACGGGGAAAGTAAATAATCACCACTGTGACAGAGAAAATATGGTTGGATTTTCCTCTCATTTTGCCTCTTTTTATAAATCTGTTTTGATTGGTTTTCATCAAAATAGATAGGCATTGAGGAATGAACTTTTTCCTGATGTCTGTTCACATGACTTTGGCCTGACCAAAGGTGAGAATCAAAGGAAAAAGATCATATTTTCAAATTCTCAATTACAGGAGAAACATCTTCAGAATAAATTCACAGTCCTAATTTTGCAGAAAGCAAAAATGGCTATAATGTACCATCAGTGCATAAAATCGTAAGATGGAAATTGTAATTGTTTAAAATTGGGTCTACAGTAATTGAGACTACACTTTAGAGTGTTTCGGACTATAAAGTCCCTTTTAAACTAGATGTCTTCCTTGTATAACATAGTCCACAATTTTGCTGATGAAAAACTTTATTGTCCGAAACATGCAAAGTTTAATCTAAATTACCCTTTACACATATTAAACAATTGTTATTGCCATCTTAGTGTGTAAAATCCTCATTTTATGTTATCCTTTTATCTCCCAGCCTGACAATTATTTCAATGCAAATTGTTCCTTCTGGAACTACTCAGAGAGGACCATGATGGGATACTGGTCAACTCAAGGCTGCAAACTGGTTGACACAAATAAAACTCATACTACGTGTGCTTGCAGTCACCTAACCAACTTTGCAATTCTTATGGCTCATCGGGAAATTGTGGTAGGTAATGATGTTTCTAGCCATTGGCAGGGAACAAACTTTTAAAGATTTAGCTTTAAATTTTTAGCAAGATCCAAAATTGCTGAAGTTTCTTAAGTATTTATAGCTTCCACCCACTCTTTCCAAAGCAATTTGCTTTCTGTAGCACTTTTTTTCCTCACCCATAAAGTTACAAGCAAAATAACAGGAAAGAAAAACAGGGAAGGACAAGAGTTTACTTCAAGTCATATTTTAAAGTTACTGACCAACCTTACAACCATTTTACAGACTTCCCGTCAGTACAGCTGGAGAGTATCTGTAGGGGCAGCTGTGCAGGCTTGTTGTGGTTTAGCCCCAGCCGGCAGCTAAGCACCACGCAGCCACTCGCTCACTCCTCCCCGGTGGGATGGGGGAGAGAATCAGAAGAGCAAAAGTAAGAAAACTCGTGGGTTGAGATAAGAACAGTTTAATAATTGGAACAAAATAATAGTAATAATAATAATGAATTGTAATGAGAAGGAAAACAACAAGAGAGAGAGAGGAACAAAACCCAAGGGAGGGGAAAAAAAGAAAAAAATAAAATAAAAAAAAATGATACAACCGCTCACCACCTGCTGACCAACGCCCAGCCAGTCCCCAAGCAGCGATCCTGCCCCCCAGCCAACTCCCCCCCATTTATATACTGGGCATGACACCATATGGTGTGGAATAGCCCTTTGGTCAGTTTGGATCAACTGTCCTGGCTGTGCCCCCTCCCAGCTTCTTGTGCACCTGGCAGAGCATGGGAAGCTGAAACGTCCTTGACTAGTGTAAACACTGCTTAGCAACAGCCAAAACATCAGCGTGTTATCAGTATTATTCTCATACTAAAATCAAAAACACAGCACTATACCAGCTACTAGGAAGAAAATTAACTCTGTCCCAGCCGAAACCAGGACAAGGCTGTTCCCTGGAAACACAAGTGCCAGCTCTCCTTAGAGCAGGAAGGTCAAGGAGCTTCCATACTGGTTGTTTAAATGCCTCTTCATACTCTGAAATTTTGTTGTCTAGTTAGAGCACTTACTGGATGTCAGGGGGTCCGGAGCATGCAATATTTGCAAGGATATGAGACTTCTCATAAGCCGTTGTATTCGGAAAGGTTGCTGAAAAGATAACCGAGATGACAAAAGTGATTCTGTCACAACTGAAGCAAGGAGCCTTCTTTAGCTAAACGTGAGATTAGAGCTGGAATTACATGCGTAACATATTCTGCATTTTGTCCTAATTGGTGTGTAAATCGTTGCTTTCTTCTCCGCTGTGGAGTTGCAGGTCTGTAGGAAAGAACATGTACTCTTATAGGAGGTCCCAGGGAAAGCTCTCCTCTTCGTTTGCATCAGAGCTAGTGGCACTTTCAAAATGTTATGTTTCTCTACTTGTTCTTGTCTGACAAGTCTACAGCGAGCCATAGGAAAAGTAAAAATGCTATCTGATCGGGCTAAAATAGTCACATTTTTCTCTCAGACCTGCTCCTCTTCTACTTACCCTAATCTTGCTCTTCTGGGAAGCTGACCTGAGACTGAGAAATTACTGAGTACATTTTGCCCATCTCATGTAATGAACAAGTGACTTTTCTGGATGCTACCTGTGAAAATAGGTTTTTGTTTATACTCATAAAGAGTCATATTAATTTTCTCCATTCTTGGTTATTTCTAGTACAAAGATGGAGTGCACGAATTGCTCCTCACTGTCATCACCTGGGTGGGAATTGTCATCTCTCTTGTTTGCCTGGCCATCTGCATCTTCACATTCTGTTTTTTCCGTGGCCTGCAAAGCGATCGTAACACTATTCACAAGAACCTTTGTATCAACCTATTCATTGCTGAGTTCATTTTCCTAATAGGCATCGATAAGACAGAGTACAAGGTAAGTTTTCTCTGCGTGTACTGATCTTGTTCTCTGAAATGACTGTTTGAAATGGTTTTGAATTAAAACATGACAACACTGCCAAGCTTTCAGCATTCTGACACAGCAAGGCTGAAATAAAAGCTCAGTGTGAAAATAAGATAGACATGTTCATAAATAGTATTTACATCCATCAAAAATATCACTGTGGCCTTAATTTCCCAATTACTGCAATGTTTTTCATTTTCCGTTGAGAAACATCAGCTATTAACGAAGCAGGTGGTTAAACTTTTGAAAGAGGACATGAAATTAAATGTTGATGTACTAGGAACATATATACGTTTTCTCTATATATTCATATGTCTCAACAGCTATTTACTACTTTTTTGTGTGTGTGTATATATATATAAGTACAGAGCCTTATCTATATATTTACACATTTTTTACACTGCACATTCATGCAGGTTTTTTGGCAGTATTGGTGAAATTAATTCTGAAACAATTCATTGGGTTGAAATCTAATAATTCAGTGTAGTTTCATCCAGAACTCAGCCAAAGGGGAGAGAATTCAGATGGATTTCTGTTATGACAGTAGAAACTTCCAAATTACAGCAGATAAAAATGGCTTGATGGCTGCTTCATAATTTTAAATAAGCAGTATTTCATTATGCATCTAGAACCAACTGTTCATGTCTCAGATTATCTAAACTGTAGGTCCTAAAACGGTATCAGTTTCAAAATCAAAGAGTTGCTTATAAAATTGAAAAGTCCACTCTATAATTGTAGACTGGGGGGTGAGGGCGCAATTTCCTTATCTTCATTCACACTGTTTAGCTAATTTATTTTCTGTAGCTACTGAGCACGCACTAGTATTTTCAAATGTTCAGTGTATGTTTTCAGGTAGGGAAAATGCTTCTGAATTTGTGAAAGATCTCTGATAGAAGTATATGCTCTTCTACTACACACTATTTAATTGGAGATGTAATTATGTGAAGATTTTGTGGTTTATATTTCCATCTTTCTTTTTCTTTGCAGATTGCATGTCCAATATTCGCAGGTCTCTTACACTTTTTCTTCCTGGCAGCCTTTGCCTGGATGTGTCTAGAAGGAGTGCAGCTTTATCTAATGTTAGTAGAAGTATTTGAAAGTGAATATTCTAGGAAGAAGTACTATTATGTTGCTGGCTACCTCTTCCCTGCTACAGTAGTTGGTGTCTCAGCAGCTATTGACTATAAGAGCTACGGAACAGAGAAAGCGTAAGTAATTGCAAGTGACCTGAGTGTTTTTCAAGTGAATAATTTTTTAAAGCCTATTAGCTGTCAGAGGGTCCCTGACAGACTAAAATACCATCTGAAAGCTTTATTGGTAAGAGAATGGCAATGCTGTGCACAAATTACAATCAAGTCTTTTGTAATTCTCTAGGTTCAGAGGATTTGTACTCTAGAGAGACCGATTCTAAATTATGGTCTTTCTTTTAACACAAAAGATTGACCTGAAACAAATTGAAAAAGTAAATAACTTTTTGGCCTCAAATGTATATTAAGTAAAAATTCTCAACTTAAAGTACTGACAGGCATAACCACCCAGTTTTAAGCTAATGCTTCATTAGATCTCTTTGTTCAACTGCCCCTCTAGCTAACTCTCGTCCTGAATTATGACAGTACAATATTCCAACCCATATGTTTCACTTTCTTAATATTTTATCAGACGATTACAGCAGGATTAAAATTAGACACTGCCTTTTATTTACAAAAATACAGATATATGTAGAAAGTGACACAAGGTAGACAGAAAACATTTCTGAGGATTTGAGTTGCTGGAGGCATGAATTTGCCTTCCAATAGTGTTTACGTTGTCCTTTGATGAAATTAGTTACAGAATGGGAAGATACTGTTGACTACAAGAAAGCCGTTTGATTTTGCTACTGATGAAAGACAACTAAGAGCAATTCAGCAGGGAACTGGGCTGTATGAAAAACGAATCACTAAGTGAAGTCGGCCCTAATAGGTTTACACGTCATTCAGTCTGGTATCATACATATTCTTTCTCTAATGTTCAACTCCCAGTTGGGGCATTTTATTTATACCACATTGTTTTTCAGCAAAACATGGCATCTGAACATTTTCTGTCTCATATTCCTCAGGAGTACACACTTTGCATATGATATAAAGTTAAAAGCAGATTTTGAAGATTACATGGAAAACCTGTGAAAAATGTTTACTGATTCATTAGTCCATGATAGCACCTGTGACCAAACCTTTTGACTGAAAGGAAAGCGAGCTCATTTTGTTTTTGTTTCTTCTTATATGTTAGCTATTCCTGATGATGTATTTTCAAGTTCAATAGCGTTATTAAACAGGACTCATCAGAATAGTTTTGGGTTAGGAAAAATTGTCCATGGCCTAAGTGCTACTGTGCAATGTTTATCATTGTTTACTGGCAAAATGTTAGCTTAAGAAGTATATTTTCACTTTCCATTTATTGGATTGAGGTGCTAATGCAGTTGTTCACTTTTCGTTCTCTTTTTTCCATGATAGTTGCTGGCTCCATGTAGATAACTATTTTATCTGGAGTTTCATTGGACCTGTTACCTTTATTATTCTGGTAAGAACTTTGTTTTTTCCTTCCCTTTTAGGTTGCCTCACAGCAAAGTTAAAAAGATTGAATAACATCAGTCAATACCATCCTTATTCACAAGACATTTCATGAAAATACTTATAAACAATTTGTAATGTGACCAGTGGTTATATAAATGTTTAGAAATCTTTAAAGAGTGCTGACCAAATGATTAATTGTCAAAGCTGTGGTGGCACTTCAGCATAGCCATTTTTTCCTAATGGCTTGAACTCTGAAGGTCATATTGACATGTGTAGTCATATGAAAAATCAATGAAGTACTAAACACAGGGGTTTTTTTAAAGGAACCATTATTATTGCTTTCAATTGAGTCACTATTGTACATGTTCCAGAATTTATCTGCTAATTATCCAACATGATGATCTCAAAAGGGTGTTCTAATGCATTGGATAATTAAATAAGTCTAATATTTCATTACACTTACACAGTATTTGTACGTGTATTTGCATATGCATATTTTTCCATGACTACTTCTGTGTGTATTTATGCTACATGTAATGTATGTCAGACATACAAGTTCATCTGTTTTAGTATAAATAATAGAATATTACGTAACCAGTAGAAAGCATATGCACGTTCTTGCAATCGTTTGAGTAAAGTCATTGCATGCATGCACACCGTTCTGTACACCCACAGCTGTGTGCCCCATTGTCCATTTAAGATTGAATGTTGTGTTCATACATCAATTATCCATTCTCTGAGCACTTTCAGGTAAAAAGCACAGAGTCATCTGGCAACCCAGGGAAAAGACATCTCCCTGTAATTTCAGACTAATAATGCCAACGCTGCACAACATAGGAATTTGGAAGGAAAGTGAATGCAACATGCATTTTGGCTCACCTTGTTTTTCTCTGCTAATTCCGTATTTTTAAAGCCCGGCTATACTTGGGAAATATTCTAGAAGGCTGGTGCTGGGGACATAGCCTATGTACATAGAGAGCTTTTCTCGTAACTGCTGATAGTTTGGAAGGATGAATTAATTTGTTTTCACGCTTTTGAAAGTCTAAATAGTTACCTGTTGCCCTGCCTTTATACAGTAGTAGAGTTGTGAAATGTTAACAGAAGTTCAGTTCCCTTGAATTTCCAAATTCAGGAATTGTATTTTGTCATTATTATTTTTTCAGCCTGAAACACATGTATCAGGTGTAATTTTGAAGTTTCTGACTTTTATAGATCTATACGCCAGACGTACTATTTCAACACTTTTTGTAGTTTACATTACTTCTCCATGTAAAAATAAACTGATACTTTGATTATGGAACTTTCTATTAAAAAGGTACCCAGCCAATCTTTTGTAGGTACTTTATTCCTTCCTGGTATCTTCAATATTGAAATAAGGTTATGTATATTTAGGTTGGTTTTACTCTCTATTTATTTCAAAAACTATTTCAATCCTTGAGCAGTCACTTAAGAAAAGATAGTTGTGCAGTGTAGAAGTTGTTTGAGTTCATTGGCATATTTTCAAAGAAATAGGCGTAGGTGCCAAAACTCATGTGTGTTTGAGTTGAATTAGAAAAATTATAGTGTTTGTAAGATATAAGTATAGACCATAATAATTGTACAGAGTTTATTCTAAATACATTTAAGTTAAATCAAGTCTCAGGATGATAGGGATTCTTTTTTAATTAAACCTACAATTACAATTGAAAGATATACTTAGTATTTTCAATGTGATAGACAATATTTTTCAACACAGAGTGGTTTCTTGCAGTTGTTGTAATCATTACTAGAAAATTGTTCTAAGTTTCATGCCACAACAGGTCAGTTACCTCAAGTCTGATTGTGCGGTGATAATTTTGCTTTTTGTGTCTAGCTTTTTATTTTATTGTTACTGGGAGTATTTTGCTAAGTCACCTCTATTTCTCTCCCTTGCTTTAAAATAACATTTCACATGGGAAGCTTTGGGCATTGCTGACGGCTTTTGCACTTCCTCATAACCAGGTCAGAGTGAGAATAGAGGTGAAGGACATTTAATCATATTGACCATGTACAGACATAGTTCACTATTATTTACTGGCCATGACATTATTATCCTCCAGCAAATCATTTAGGCTGAGACGCAAAAGGCCTTTGGGAGCAGTATTCCCAACTTCAAAAATATGAAACAGCAGGTAGCAATCACAGCACAGTTCCTGGGAGTAATTCTTCTCTAGCAATTGCTTTGCCCTCTAATCGTCCCAACTGAGAAAGCAAGAGAGACTGGAGGAAGAAGTGTGAGAAGTGTAATGGCTGAAAAATAATATGTCATGTGCAGTGTAACCGAAGAGCCGTGTTTGTAGTGTAGCTTGCTTAGTGTCAGTAGCCCGTGAGAATTTCACCTTGGTAAGCTTTTTAACATGTTAATCAAATCACTTTTATGATTCTCAATTTAATAGCGTTGTCAATGCACATAAGCTCTTTTTTGACAATATTGCTTAGTACTTTAATGTACAAGTTTTTCTCTTGAGTTTATAAGCATTTGCACTTGTATCTGTATACAGGTTTACACAAAATGAGGATGGGAAGTATAGGGGAGAAGTATGAGGTTCCTTAGTACATCTTCTGAGGAACTTTCAACTTCACTACTTCCATAGCCTGTCATGCCTTTGGGCACCAGTGTCATTATATCTATGAGAAAAGAGCATGTAAGTAATGAGCGGTGGGAAACCATTAGTATGCCTGAAATGGTTTAATGAAAGCTTGGATCATGATACGTCAGGAGCTGTTCTTATCATTTGGACAGCTCCATCTGCATCTTTAATAATTAATTCAGTTCAGTAAGAGTTCAGCGTGCATGCTCGTTTAGAAGCCTTCTTCAGAGAACACCTCTCTTGCTGCCAGTCCCAGAGAGAAATAGGCTTCTGCATGGCTAAGAGCAAAGATCTGGAGATACAAGAACAGTTTTAGAGCTGCATTTGCCAGGTAGCAAAAGCTCCGGGGAGTTCAAAAAGGGTCAGAACATGTGCAGTTCAGCTAGGTTACTTCAGAGTGGTGTTTCTGTTCTTCTGTCTTATCATATCCATGTCAGCACTGCAGGCTGTGTGGAATGAATTTTAAGCTGCTAAGCTCAGGTGGACATGATTCAATTGAGCAGGTTGATGGCTATAAAACAAACAGGGCACTCCTGTAATCTGGTCAGAAAGGCCTGAGTATTTTGACTTGTATGTAGATCCATATTGATTCATATCCAAGGAATGGGTGATGTTGGTTTGACTTTAATTCAACCAAAACCACTGGAGTTTGCTTCTGGCAGATGGAGCCAATATATTAGGCTACCAAAGGTTGTTTAAGCAAAAATTCCTAGGATGTCCTGTTTTGTTAACATAAGAAAGATAGTTTCTTTTTTCACTCAGGTTGAGGCATTACTTCACCAAAGTCAGTGGATGTATACATACAGATGCACACATAATCTAGCTCCGCGTATGAAAATGGACTGTATTTGTAAGCTTATGTATATAAATAATACATGTATATCTTTCTATAGTAAACACTTGATATATGGTATTTATCTATTGCTCACAGAAGGAAATTTATCATAATTATTTCAAAATCTAGCTTTATTTGGGTACTAATTCATTGTACCTGCAACTAATTCCAATCCATTAGTCTTCTGTGCAGGTTATTACATCCACTTTTTAAAAAAAGTTAATTTGACTTGAAGACACTCCCTCTATCAAAATTACATATGTTTCAGGTGCCAGAAAGACAAAATTCCTACTTACACCATTTTTCATGTCCAGTACCTTCTGATTTCCAAACCAGAAATGGCTCTCTGTGTGTTGGTTATGAAAGAAGGATGATCTTCCAGGGTGCTGCATTTGATTATTACCATAAAAATTCTTCAAATTTTATATTTCACAGTAGTTACTTTTTATTTTTTAGTATATGTCTAATTGTCTTTCTTTTGCTCTGTTCTATCCAGTTACACTTGTCTTATTAACAGATAGGTAGGAACTGGTATTTTAAAAGGTGCTCTATTTTTCTTCACTTTTACACACATTTCTAAAATCAGAGTATAGATTAAGCTAGTTCTCTATGTAATCCAGTATCCTGTCTCTTACAGTGGATAATATATTTAACAAATTACAGCAAAAACCTAGTATAAACATTAATGAAATACTATCAATACAAGTTTTTGCTTATTCTTATCAGCTAATGTTTTAAGAGCTCTCACATATAGCTCCACCTACTGTAACTGTGTGTTTTGTCACTCTCGGTACCACAGCAGAATCTTCAAATCTGAACCTGATGCCTGACCAGACTTTTGAATTCTTATTTTTAGCCTTCAAAAGAGTGATGGTCTGATTTTCAGAAGTGCAGCATGAAAGAGATTTTACTGACTTTATCAAGGGTATAATTTCACGACTGTTTGAGATGTATACACTGTGGCTGTGTGTGTGTTTACACTATGTATTTATATTGTTTATTGTCATTGAAGGAGGCTGGTACTGTTCAGCTGCAGATTTGGTTCATCTGGGGTGGATGCAGCCCAGTTATCAGGATGAGGCCCAGCCAGTCACTAGCACTTGATCTTATATGAAGGGATGAGAAAGTTGTCATTGTCAGAAGCCCATTTGTTCCCTTACAAGTTTTTCAAAAGCCCATCTTGCCATTCATGTGGGCCTTTAGGTGACCCTACATGTTCACCCAAGAGTGTTGTGGTGAACATTCTTCTTAAAGAAAGGTGCCCTACTCAGACCATCTGTCAAGCTTGGAAAATATCTACAGATTCATTTGCTTAGATCAGTAACAGTTCAGTCCTCACACAGTCGTGAAACAAATCAGATTGGAAGGGACTTCAGGAGATCTGTGGTCCAACCTCCTGCTCAAAACAGTCTCAGCTCTGAGCTCAGACCAGGTTGCTCAGGGCTGAGAAAGCTTTCCTTATACAAAGTTGGTACAATTGATTGCAAAAATACTGTTTCCTTCTCCCCCTACATATTTCTCAAGAAAAGTAATTCAGCCATTCCTTCTAAAAGCAATTATTCTCCAACAAATTCCCTTCCCTCACTGCTTAGTGTCTTGTGTAATAAAATGGCAGGATGCCCAAAAGTCTTTAACTCACAAGTTCCTCCAAAACAATCAATTTCTAGATGAAGAGCAGTAAGGGAGCCAAAAGCAAATCTATGGAAAGGTTTGGTTACAGTATTTGTAAGTGGGCAAAATAGGCTTTTGATAATGATACAATGTGTAACAGAGATGCCAGCATGTTTGAACAAGTGGCAAATCATGGTCTTTTGACTACTGAAACTGAAAACTATGCAGTATTTCACAGTGATGGAGAAACAAGTATCATATGCTCTGTTGTCATAGTTACTTTGTCTTCAAAGTACAATATTTTGCTTTTTTTGCCTTTTTTCTTGGACTTTTTCAGCTACTGTGATACATCATTATTATTTCTGTGGGCTGCTTTTGGGCTTCTGTAACTAAATTAGAATGAAAATGTCTATTAAGAAACTGCTATGTACAGTTATTCCCTAGTCCAGCAAGGACATATATACAGACAGAGCTGAGTATCTACATAAAACTTGCTTAATATGCTGGAGCTTGGCTCAGGCTCTAGGGTAGGACCGTGTCTGCTTGCATGTCACCAAAGGAACCTCAGTATGTAAATACAAGCTTTTGTTTTTCATATGTCAAACCAGCACTTCAGTCGTACAAAGAATCAGAGGATAAAAGCCTCTCGTTTCATAAGGCAGTCATTTATGGGCTAAGCCATGTCTATGAGTTTTTGATCCAAGAACGATGTTGCTAGTACAATGCAGGATACTCCAGGGTAGCTACTTAGGCAAGGATTAGCTCCCAGCTGTGCTGTAAATACTATTCTGAACTGGATTGTGCACTCCCAGTTGCATAGGTTGCAGCCAAAGTTGATTTACATGTTAGGATTGGCATGAAGCATGTCTCTTAGCTCTTAATCTGTTTGTTTTCACAAAAAGTAAATTCAAGTTACATTTTTTTAAGCAGGCTGGAGAAGTTCATGTTATGTCAGCTACCAAAATGTGCAAGAAACTTTTTAAAATACAGAAGAAGCAAGTCTGCCTGCAAAGGCATGGAACTGAGGGTCAGGTCACCCAGAGAGCCCCTGTCCTCTGTCTGGTGCAAAGGCCAGGGAGAGAAGCAACTTGTTTTTTCACCCAAGGAACTTATGCAGTACAGTGGAAACCTAGATAAGAGGAACAGAATGATCACAATGTGTCATGGTTTAACCCCAGCCAGCAACTAAGCCCCACACAGCCGCTCGCTCACTCTCCCTCCAGTGGGATGGGGGAGAGAATCGGAAGAGTAAAAGTGAGAAAACTCACGGGTTGAGATAAAGACAGTTTAATAGGTAAAGCAAAAGCTGTGCACGCAAGCAAAGCAAAACAAGGAATTCATTCACTGCTTCCCACGGGCAGGCAGGTGTTCAGCCATCTCCAGGAAAGCAGGGCTCCATCACGCCTAACGGTTACTTGGGAAGACAAACCCCATCACTCCAAATGTCCCCCCTTCCTTCTTCTTCCCCCAGCTTTACGTGCTGAGCGTGACGTCCTATGGTGTGGAACAGCCCTTTGCTCAGTTGGGCTCACCTGTCCCAGCCATGTCCCCTCCCAGCTTCTTGTGCACCTCAGCCTGCTCGCTGGTGGGGTGGGGTGAGGGGCAGAAAAGGCCTTGACTCTGTGTAAGCACTGCTCAGCGATAACGAAAACATCCCTGAATTATCAACACTGTTTCCAGCACAAATCCAAAACATAGTCCTATACAAGCTACTATGGAAAAAATTGACTCTATCCCAGTCCAAACCAGCACACAATGATATAATGAATTGTTTCTCAACTGGTTAGTCATTACCTATAAGAATCATAAAAGGTGGTCCACAGGGTTGTGAGATATTGACACTTCTATTACATTTTGCAGCAATGGAAATCATACTTAACCTACACCACGTACGTACCTCCACTTAAAGGTCAAGTATTTTCTGTCAGTACTTGAAACACAGACAGAAATAAATTATGAAAGCTTATTTTTGTTATTTGTATCATATACACTTTTTGTATTAATCTCAAGATACAATTGTAAAAATGTTTTACTTTGAATCAGGACTGATGAGGTCAAAAGCTGCCAAACACTGTTCTGGTGTTGAGAACTGCATTATAGTTCATACTGCCCATCCTGATTTTGAGACAGCAGCAGCACTGTTAACTTGATTGCCCTTAGCAGTAGGAATTATTTCTGTAATACATGTCTTTATTAACAGACTCTGAGTAGAGCCTTCAAAATACTTCTCTTTTCTAGATTGTTAAGACCTGCTCTTTATTAGGATTTGAGTGGCATTTCTGACCATTGTGGCGCAGCTGTAGGAACACAGCTGGTATGAACTGGTATCCTCAGTGTTACAAAAATTGTGAGGATTTTGATGTGATCTCAAACCAAAGGCTCCCCAAAATAAGGGACTGGGCTCGATCATTCTCCATCCGTAACCAGTTGCAGATACATACAGAAGATTGTGAGAATGGGGTTATAATCTGTCTAATATATGTGTTACAAGGATGTCCAAGAGTATTCTCCCATCTTCTCTTACTTACCGGTTCAGCCATTTCTTGTGGGCCATTGTACTAGTAGATAAGGATGTATGTCTTCTCCCTGAAAGGAAAGAGCTCTTACTGTTTTCAAACATACGATTTTATCTGAATTGTCTGCATGATATAGGACAGCATGTACTAATTACTCGAGGTAACTGCATACCACTTTTCAACCCGTATTCTACAGGCATCCTTGTATTTGGCTTACCTATGCTCTTCACATGCTTTGAAATTGATAGGAGAAAGGCACCTAGTATCTTTGATATCTGTGATTCTGTTTCACAATAGGAAAACTATAAAAAATTACCTTCAGTATCTTCCCCGGTGTTATCTATAGGAATGACACAACAAGAATAAGACAGCATAGTCCTCTCCTTCAAGTGGCATGCAGTCTTGCTTCGACAGAATGCAGACTACAAAGGGAAAGAGGGCAGTAGGAGGGTGCACCACCATCACATGTCTGTGGCACTGTTAAGTTGATGCATTTGCTACATCTTTGTGTTTCTTTTTCTCTTTCTTCAGTTACATTTAAGCTGTTTTCAAGACCCCAGTGGGATTTGTGAGAACAAAAGGGAATAAAAAAAAGAAAGGGAGAAACCAGCAGAAGTGAAAAACATTCCAGAAGCAGGATGGGGTGATAAAAAGACAACTAGTATAGTACAGTAAAGGGGTAACCATAGACCTCGGAGGAAGTCAGTGGGATGGGGAACAGGGCCAGAGGTGACAGGCGAAGATGAACCGGGGCCGAGCACAACATGCTGGAAGACAGAGCTAGACTGACAATGACAAGTGTTGGACATGAGCTAAATATGGTGGTTCGTGGTGACGAGGTGAATTTGGAAAATTAAGTGAAACAAGGACTTCTAACATTTTTTTCCCTTCATCCGTATTTGCAATCCCCTTTTACAGACTGTCTGATATAGTTACCCAGTTTCACTACATATTTGAAAATAAACTATGGGGTTTTTGTTTAGTCTCTAACATCATTATTCAACCTATTACTTGAAGTAGTTTAATTTCATTCTTATCTGTTTTGACAGCTGAATCTTATCTTCCTGGTGATCACATTGTGCAAAATGGTGAAGCACTCAAACACTTTGAAACCAGACTCTAGCAGGTTGGAAAACATTAAGTAAGTGCTTTGTGTTCAAGTATGAGAACTATGATTATTTTCTGATTGCTGAACTGATTGAAAGCTACTCTCCATTAGGAGCACATGCCATTGTCTCCCAGCAACTGCAGATGTCAATTAGAAGCAAACAGAGCCAATCCTGCTTTCGTCACATTGTTGCTGTAATGTCACAAACGCCGGTCAAAATTAGATAATTTCAGCCTGGAACTAGTGCCAAGAAACTGTTTCACGGAAATGCCACAGCACTGTAGTAATTTCATTTGTATTTAAAATGCAGTTCAAAAATGATGTTCCTGTTTGCATGGCTGATATGATTATATTAAGTTTGTTTTGTTAAACGACTTTTTGATTTAGGGATTCTGAGCAGTTTCTACTCGTAATCCTGTTCTCCCAAGAGAATTGACTCTATTATTATTGTTAACTTGAAGATTATCTGCTGTTTTCATGCTAATTTAACAAATGTTTACTTTATCATGGTGCTGTACTGCAGTATCCCTTTTGCAGAATAATGCAAGTGTTATATAATTAACAAGACTTTGGCAGCTCTTGCTTCTTTAGATAGTCTTTTACTGTATTCTGTATAGCTTTACGTTGTACTGAAGGTTTTTGTTATCAACACTGAAGGGATGGTGCAGCTTTCTAACACTGAGGGTTGGATGTGAAAGGGTCTTGCAGATTTGCTTTGAATGTTGAAAATGGCGAAAGGAGATTTTCAGTAAGGCTAACATTGTGAACTAGATGTTCTAGATAGGTCAGTATCAGCTTCATTGCATGTTGCATGATGAGAGAGAGAGCTAATCTTTAGCATCTCTCTCTTTTCTTCCTTTTCCTCTTTCTGTCTTCTCATCCACACCAGTAATTACCGTGTTTGTGATGGCTACTATAATACGGACTTACCTGGGTAAGATAGAACCCTACATTAACAAATTTCTAGCATGATTTTTAACTTTACAAACTCGGTCAATATTGTGGATTTCCCTTAATTTTAATTAACTAGTTTTGAGATACCTGATTTGCTAAAGAATTTTTAAATATTATATGCCTTTATAATTTTAAATTGCTTGCCTCTGCATTTTGAATTTCCTAATTTTGACTAATTTTTATAGACAATTAAAAATGCTCTTATTAATTTCTGTTTCAATTCTGTCTAATAATTTTGTTTCTCTTTTCTGCTTATAATGCTTTCTAGCTATGAAGATAATAAGCCATTTATCAAGTAAGATCATTAGTTAGATGTGGAATTCACTGACTAAATTCCCTTTCCCTTTCATTCTGTGCCGTTCTCTACAATTCCTTTTCCTTAACCTATTCATGATGGAATCTTTTTTAGACTATTCTATAGAGCAGTATCCATATTTTTGTCACATTTCAGCAGGGTTTCTTCATGCGGAAGTTAGATCATCTAGCTTCAGTTTAGCTGAGTTTATCGGAGCATTAAAGATCTGGGCTCTAGGCTTTTAATCTGCTGTTTAACCTTTGTGCATTTGTGTTACATTATTTGGTGTCATATAGCAGCACCACTGTTTAAAATCTATGGTGTGATTAGTGGCTAAGCCAGATTTATCAATCTCTTTTGTAAAAGCAGATAAAGCAATGGAGTAGCTGGGGCTTGTGCTATACTTCTGCATTTCAAAATAGTTTTGACATCCTATGCACTTCTTGAGAAAGAAAAAGGTCATATCTACTCTTGCTGTTTTCACTGGAGACTAAGAGTACCAAATGGAATTGTTTTTTCTTTAATAGATAAAAGGTTAAACCCAAGGAATTTTTACATTTGAATATGAACCTAGTAAAAGTCAACTGCAGGAACTGAAATGTTAATATTGGATTTGGCGACATGTATTCTTATAAGTAATGTTACTAAAATTAAATTTCTTTTACAGATCCTGGGTCCTGGGTGCATTTGCTCTCCTGTGTCTCCTTGGCCTAACATGGTCATTTGGCCTGCTGTTTATCAATGAGGGGACTGTTGTGATGACGTACCTCTTCACAGTATTTAATGCTTTCCAAGGAATGTTTATTTTCATCTTTCATTGTGCCCTTCAAAAGAAAGTAAGTTACTGAAAAAACAGATGCTTGTTCCCTAACTCCTTAAAAATACCACATATATTTCTTAAAAAATAGAGAAAAAAATAGCAATATCAAGAACTGGAGTATTTTGAAGTAGTTTGAGGAGGGGACTAGGATTCAAAAGCAATTCTTCCTGTGTGTGCTTGTGGGACTCAGGTAACTGCTCTGTGGCCTGGGCAGGTTTAAAATGGGTGCAGCATTTCCAACCTGGGCTTGAAAAGCGTTGAGGCTTTGGGAAGAAAATTACTATAGAAAATGTACTGTTTAACATTGGCAATGTGGTACATATTAGTCTGGACTTACAGCCAAAAGTCCTTTATGTGCACATGAAGCAAATCCTGCCTCTGCTGCAGCACTGCAAACAAAGGATCATTTACCATATCAGCCCATTTCAGCCTGGAAATGCTCTCTTTCTCAGATCAAGGCAGAGGACCTCTCCTGAGATCCCATTAAGCTGCCACATAAAGCTACGGGTGATAGGCAGGGATTGTACTATGACTTCTCATTCATTACAGAATTAAGTGAGATCTAAAAATTAATTTTATTATGAACTTCGACACACCTTAGAAAAAAGTAGTCATTAACGCTAGACAACTGCTAACAGGTAGAGTTTTCCAAAGATTCCAGCATGACGACTTTTTTACAAGAGTTTGCTTCTCCCAGCAATCCAACAGCTTCGTGTTCTTAACTGGAAAAACTAGAATCCCCTGGCAAGAGCCTTACCCCGTGAGTGGGATGTGTGTTAAATTAGTTCTGCTTCCCTTCGCCCGATGGGAGTGGAGAGGTCCAGAAGGAGCAGATCTGCTGGGGAGAGGGAAAGCTTGCATGGGAGAGAGGAGCAAACAGGAGAGAAGGAAACGAAGGGCACAGCCGGGTGGCATTCTCTTTGGGTTCCCTGCACCCTTCCTCTTCCCCAGACTGAGGGTGGAGACTGCTTCCAAGGATGCCGTAGAGGTGCTTTAGGGAAGGAGAAAAGAAAGAAGCTCATAGCCTGTGTTAGAAGGGGTAGCAAATGAAAGTAACAAGAGTTGAGAGGAAGGGTAAACGTCAAAAAATCCCACCCAAAAACGCTTACATAAAATGCAATACATCCTGCGTTCAGAAATACCCAATTTGCAATATTTAGATTCTAAATATTTTTACCAGTTTTAGGCTGGAGACCTAGTAATTATTAACTCCCATTATAATTAGCTCACCAGAGACATAATTAACTGATATTTATAAAATGGTTTGAGACCACTGGGTAAAGCGTTGCTGTGTAAGTACAAAAATCACATTCTTCTGTGTTCTCAACTGTACCAGCTCTAACAGTACCAGCATCTCTAAATTTGGCGTAGACAATGGCATTCAGCCATGTTTTAGGAAAAGATCTGGTCTTTCTGTCTGAACACCGCACTCCTCTCATTTTGAGAGAACAAAAGCACATTTACAGAGGAGATTGAGTCTAAGAAAAGAAGAGAGGGAAGAAAATGCAAACATTCTCAAAATGCAAATAATTTCTAGATTAGGCTTTCACGTAATGTTGCTCTTTCTACCACTTGTATTGAACTTGAAAATCAAAAACAGATTCCTTTTTTTATTTCTTTTTACAGCTGTGCATTGTTTTTATATTAAGTGGAGTCAGCAAAAAGCAATATTAAAATACCAGTCAAGTGTGAAAAAGCATAACCTAGAGCAATAAGATTTATACCTGAAAGAATGTTAAAGCTGCCATTTAAGATTTTTAAGTTTTGATGCCTTTGACTGGATATCACCCTATCCTCTGTCTGCATAGCTAATGTAGTCTTTTTATTCTGTTATTACTAGTTGGTCACTAAATTGAACAGAGAAATAGAATTGTGAAAGTGAAAACTATTATGTTTCCAGTTCTGACAGGATGATAGTGCTGTTGCTTCCATCAGTTTCCAACAAGCTATAATTTAGAAATAATGACAGTGGAATGCGCAGTACTGACAGATAATGTTCATTCACTGCAATATAGGCATTAGGCAAAACCAGCCCTGGAGGGTGGTATTTGGGTAAAAATACAGTTTTGATTGCTATTGTCTCTACTGTGTAGTGGTTTGGAGCATTTAATATCCATTAGTGTTCAGGAATGTATTTTCTTAGGTGTTATACCATCTAGTGATGATATATATAGACTTGTGTTTTTCAGACTCCAGAGTTACAGATAATAATTCTATGCCCATGCATTTCTGTTTTCATTTTTTATGTGTCTTTTGTACTGATACAGATAGGGGTTCACTTAAAATATGTACCATATACTTTTATAAAAAGATGAGTTATTGTCCCTAGCTTGAAGTTAAGGACTAACTATTCAAATTTTCTTCAACCTTGTGGTTTATAGAAACATCACAGTATGTATTCCATGAGAAAAATTCTGGTAATTTTGAGAACATGGCATATGTAAATCCACAGTATTAACTTTTTGCATTTTCCCCTCTCCCCTTTTTACATACCTATAACTTTCTTTCTGTCCTATATATTCATAGGTCAAGCAGAATTTCCAGATTAGCTGAAACCCCACTTTTCCCAGAAACTTAGGAGTCTCATTGGTGTAGAAGTGACACTTAGATTCCCAAGTATCTGGTGGAAGATTTACGAATTTAGACTTAACGCATCTTTAAAAATTCTATCCACTGTGTGCTTTCACTGATGCTGTCATGTTGCCAAGATGGTGTATGCACTCTTCTGTTATCTGAAAGTAGTAGTCAGTGTAGCAGTCACTGAATATGAGAGAATTAACTGCTCTGTAAATTAATCCTGATTACTTTCATGACAAATGTTAACACACATACATTACAAAACTAAAGTTTCCAGTAGGTCACTGGAAACAGAAGGTGAATAAATGCAGGCCAAATACTGGAATCATTAATTAGTTTTGTTGCTCTGTCAGACAAAAATCTCATATACGTAGGTGTATTCAGATTTCTAGGTTCAGCAAAGACAGTAATGAGGATTTTATTTTTTGGTCCTAAAAGTGAAAGATGCTTCATTTCCCAGCCTTTACAGTTCAAAATTTGACTCTGAAACAGTGTTGGTGCCTCCACCAGCATAGCTGGTGCTCTGCCTGGAGCCGGGCAGGGGCGTTTGTGAGCTTTGTACAATCCCGGAGCAGGTGTGACCATATCAGCTGGCAGCTGTTTGAGTTACAGAGCAACTTTGTGTGAAAACGCCTTTATAGTCATTGCAGGTTTGGCACACTTTCTTGGAAGGGAAAACGTAATGGGCAGTACCAAGCAGTGCAAAGGCTAGTTACCTCAGCCCTTCTGGCGTGCTAAGATGGGAAGATACGCTTTTTATGGTTTCTGCACCAAAAGCTCATATAAAAAGGACTATTTTCAGCTAGTATTCAATTCAGGTAAACTTAACTATATTAATCTACAATATGAAGGCGACATAAAAATAATCCCATAAATAACTCAATAATGATTATTCAGGCACATCTAAATGAAATGCGTGTATACTTTGGAAATAATTTGTTCAAAAATCCTGGATAGCTGATAATGCTGCCACTAAGTAGGGAAAAATATCTGATTTTGCTAATGGTCAACAATTCAAGAGACAAGAATTATCTATTTGCTTGAACAGTGTGGGAGTAACTTCAGTGCAAGGCTCGTGTCTTTTTGCCAGCAGAGATATTTGACGCCATTGTTTGTGCTGAGTATTTTTTTCCCCCCGTAGGTACGTAAGGAATATGGCAAATGCTTCCGACATTCCTACTGTTGTGGTGGACTACCAACTGAGAGTCCCCACAGTTCAGTGAAGGCATCAACAACAAGAACTAGTGCTCGCTATTCCTCTGGCACTCAGGTAACAAAGACTTTGACAGCATCTTTTAATTAACCTTATTTATAAAAAGCCTACTGAGATGTGTTCCAATCAGAAGCACTAATTGTCTTCTCAGTATTATCATTGAGATGGCAAATACATACTTCTGCATAGTAGGATTGATTCTTTTTAAACATTTCCTTTTACTTTGGTCTAATGCAAACACCTTATTTTTCTTGTAATTAGGGCCTGGTTTATAGGAAGGCTTATACCACCATGTTTCATCTAAATGAAATTTAATAAATTAGAGTTTTAATAACAAAAGAAGGAGTTTCACTCCCCGCTAGAAGAATGGCTTACTTAGGCCAAAATAAACACAAATATTCTACATAATAGCACCTAAGTAGGAAAAAACCTTTTTGTAACTTACTATGCTTCTGTCTCACTGCTTTCTGTTAATAGAGTCGTATAAGGAGGATGTGGAATGACACTGTGAGAAAACAATCTGAATCGTCTTTTATCTCAGGTGACATCAACAGCACTTCAACACTTAATCAAGGTCAGTCACTGGGAACATTTCAGTTTTAGAAGCCTTAAATTTTATACAGATTTTATATCATTTAACACAGAAGAATTGAAAAGAATGTTTTGAAAAAAAATTCTGGAACAAATGTTCTCTAAAAGCAGAGTTTTAAAGTCATCCACCAGCACATTTTAAAACCGTGTTCCCTCAACTGGCCCCCTGCTATAGAAGTTGAATTCCTCCATTCGTGGGAATGTATTTAAATAAGTTTCATCAATAATTTAACTTAAAAGCAAGATCATAATTTTAAATCTTTCCTAACCTTTATAGGTTAAATCTGAAACAGAAATATGAGTGCAGTAACATTTTAATGAATATTTGACTATGATTTTTAGGTGCAGAAATTTTCCCAGTGAAATCTAATTGATATCATTTCTATGCAAAAGATGTCTATAAAGCATTTATCTTTTCTATTTCAAAGAGCATCGTATCTGTCACATGGAATAGAATCCAGATTTTCAGGCACAGAGGAGCCAAACCTCCAAATTTCTCAGCTCAAATACACTTTGAAATCTGTAAACTCATTCTCATGTCCAGTTAGAAGACAAGGGTATTAACCGAGACAGAATGTACCTTCCTTTCTCCCCTTCCCCCTGTGTTTTTTTAAGGCAGTTTGAGCTAGCAATGGAGGGAAGACTGCTCTGTGCAAGCCAAGTTCAAAGCCTGTTCTTCCACCCACGTCCCTAGGAGAAGAACATGTAGCCCTGACCTCACTGCGACCAGTTCCTGCTCAACTCAGAAAATTTCAAACAGAAAATTCATCACTGTCAGGGCTGCTGTAAAGCCCTCATCAACCACAACTAGCAAATTTTCCTCCCTTGTTTTCTTTCAAGATTTGGTAGTAGGGACATGTACTTAACTCACATTTATTTTGGAAGTAAAAAGTGTGGTATTTTGCAAAAGAAAAGATTTCAATCGAGATTTCAGCATGATTCTATTTTTGCTATTTGGAAATTAAGTAACTTCTCCTAAGTGGAAAATGTGTATTTTTCATGCCCAAGAAAGAAGTGTATTCCCTTCCAGTGTCTTATTAAAATCCCGTAAACACGCTATAGATAGAAGTCTGGGATTTCACCCTAATTTGATGTGTCTGACTCCTGAGGTTTGCTCTAACTATGCTGCACCCTCAGTTAATTCAGAGTTGAACAGAGGTCTTGGAAGCTTCTCCCTGTTTCGGAGCTCCAGTCTCAAGTCACTGGAGACATGTTCTGCCATGATTAGAAAAATTGATATAATTGTTTTTCAATTATAATATTGTCACTAGCTCAGTGATACATACGTATAAGGGTAGTTTAGTAATTAAAGGCAAGTGTCATTTTTCCTTTAAAATAAAAATCAAGCTTTTAAAGGTGGCAAAAAATTTTGGATTGAAAAAAAAATTCTCTTGACTATAAATTAAAGGTAATAATTCTAACCAAGATTAAACATAGTACACACAAAAAACCCCAACCAAAATATATTTCAGTTAGGATTTCTAGTAATAAGTACATTACAACTGAAAAAACTATGATAAAGCCTTTGTAGTTGTTCACTGATACAAACTTTCAAATAAGATTAGCATAATCAAGCAATAATTCTCTGACTTTTAGAATTTTCTGCTCATTTCTGCTACCAAGTATCTATGGTAGTACAAAGGCATTAATATTTGGAATATATACTATCTTTTCCTTGCCAAATAAAAATATCCATACTCTAAAAATATAGCTGGCTCTTCAGTTGTCCTTCGGTCTGTAATACACTGATCCTGATAAACTGCTGTGCAATGCAATAGAAAAGAAAGTGGGATTTACCTTAATGAAATGTTAGAAGTTTTAAATCACAGCATTTTGTGTGGGGTTTTTTTGTCATTATCCCAACCCTTTTTTCTTCTAGTAGCTAGAAATCAGAGATTTATTGACTTTTTAATAATTTCGCAAAATATGCTGATTTTTTTCAAATTATTCCAAGAATTGTTTAAATGGTGTTGCATTAACATGTAAAATGGGTTTAAAAAAAACCTGTTCATGTAGTATTTTGCTTCGTCTTACATTGTTTCTAAACTGATTGTTTAAAGAAAATTTGTCATTCGAGGAATTCTTCTTTAAAACCTGGCAGATAAATTTGCAGCATGAATGTCCCGGGAGAAAATGTGAATGCTCTGATTTCTTAGAGCAAATATTTTGCTTTCCCCTCAGCATGCATACTTTTGCATATACTAAGATACGCTTCTTGCAGTTTGTCATCCACTGTCTGTTTGAAAACAGCAATTCCCTTCCACTATCCCTGTGTTTTTAATAAAGTGAATAACAGCTCTGATCCTGTCATAAGAGATTTTTCAATACCTTTCAATTTGAGAAATTCAGTTCTCTCCATTCTGGACAGAAGTGTTCCATACAATCATTTTTAAAGTTATAATAGCTTTATGTAGTACCTTGATCTCTACACATTTAATTGCTATTCTTGTGTAACAGTGATTTTGTATACATTAGTAAATGTCACTCTCACCAGATGTTTACTTTGGGGATTTGGACAGCACCTGTGAATTACTGGAACCTAACTGTATTTTCCTACTCCCATTTCAAATACATAGCTCAAATACATTCAGAAATTTTCAGCTGAATTACATTTGACAAGTCCTACATGATTCATGATGAATAAAAAATATTCTTTATTGAAACTGTCAGCCTAAAATTAAAGAACTGACATTTTTTTCTGTTTCTTTTGCTTTAGGAATGACTGGCAATTACCTACTAACAAACCCTCTTCTTCGACCACACGGCACTAACAACCCCTATAACACATTGCTCGCTGAAACAGTTGTATGTAATGCCCCTTCAGCTCCTGTGTTTAACTCACCAGGTGTGCTTATACTTCCTGAATAAAACCGCTTTTCTTGGCTCGCTCCAAATCCCTTCTTTTCCCTAGATAGAAACTCAAGTTGCAATACCCTAGCCGTACATTCTGAATTTCTGTCAGTTTGAGAAATACAGTATTGCCAATGTCAGCTTGTAAAACTGCACTATATTATAGTAATGCCTTTGCCATAACAGTATTTACCAATAATTATCCATGTTTTTAACACAGGTGGCATAAATCTTAATATACTATTACAGGACTGACACCACATGGTCCGAGAGCCCATCTTCAAGATATATATCACTTAGAGGTATCATGTCTATGCAATATAAGGTTGACTCTAAAGTTTGCTGAGAAAAACCTGCTTATGGAATGGATTAGATACTAAAGCAGCGCAAGGCATCTTGACACCTTTGGATACCCCAGTGTAGAAAATTGTATCCAGCGTCAAATGGATCGAAACTATAGTATAGTGCAGCTTTATGGTAGATCATTTTCCTGTAGGAAAATCTTGAGATTAACAGTTAGAACAGTTTAGTTCTGTAGGAATAAAGGGTGTCATCACTTACCTAACATTTTGTTGTTACATTATCTAGTTGCTTTTTTTAACTACGGTGCAATTCATCAGTAAATATCTAGCAGCTACTGTTTGATGAGTCATAAGATCACTTTACTATAACTGGAACCATGAATCTTTGATAAAGAGCTCATAAAACCTTGTTTCCAGTTTTTATTTCAAGTTTCCTTTTTAACTAAACTGTAGTTTCTATTTTCATTCTCTTGTTTTCTTACTTTCCTTATGCTTTCCTCTAGCAACCTACAGAGAGACAAGTATGGGAGTAAAACTTAACTTTGCCTATCAAATGTAAATTTTTTCAGCATGATTTTTAATGGGCACAATTAAAACATAACTAGCGGTCATGAAGTAGACTCAGCGGGCAAGTGGTTCACAATTTGCAAATGAAATGTTTCCACATTCAAAAAGTACATACTGCTTTTTGGAAAACAACATGAGGTCTGTAGCAAACCCTATTGGTAAACAGAAGTTATGCAATGCTGAAATAATTTGCTGTTTAAAACCGAAGCAGTGTCAAGCAGAAATGCTTAACAATTTACTTATATTTTTACATTCCCACAGTAATCTTGCTACAGGCTATGGAAAGATTTCAAATGAATTACCTGATCATGGGCGAAAAAATTGCCTCATCAAACCAATTTGAATATATTCTAGCATGCTTAACTCTGCAGTATATCATAGAAAACTCATTTTGGATTATCAGATATATTTTGGTATCTGTTTAGCAGAAGAAAAGAGAATTAAAATTATAGAATTAAATCACTTTCATGAGGGAAATGAATGCCAGCATGTGGTCCATGTGTTGTCTACTTTTATAAATGCCATATGTTCTGTGCAGCTAAATCCATTGCAAGAAAAATCTTGGAACATATATGAAATTGCAAAACTACAAAGTTGTTTAATCAAAGCTTAAAGAGACCTTTCAAACAACCCTCATCACTGTTTAAATCAGTACACATGGAGAGGAGTTAACAAAAACGCAAATACAAAATGATTTGCAAATTACTCAGAATTTATTTGGAAATTATTACTCTGTTTTTTAAAGTTGAAGACAAAAATCTTTTCATGAGAAAATGCAATTACTTTTTAATTGAAAACAATATTTTCCAGAGAAGATTGAATTTTCTAGGATAAGCTGCAGCTTTAATTATGAAAAAAACCCAAAAAGGGAAAATGTATAATCTTTTCCAAAACAACTTCTTTCTTATCCTCCTCCAAGCCTTGCATATAATGCAGCAGCCTCACAGTGGTCAGTCTCATTTCAGTAAAGTCACTCCATTCTTTCTTTACTTCCAGACATATCTGTAAGATAAAGTGATTTTCTAGGAATGCTCTAACCATCTGACTTTCCATGGTTCAGACTGTTTATTTTCTTTCAAAGTTTTTTTTTTTTTTCTTTTTCTTTTTCCTTTGCTTGGGAAGCACTGTGCTGTCATAGTTTACATGTCTTTGTGTCTGTAGGAAAACCTTTTCTTTATTGTGTTACCAAAAAAAAAAAAAAAGCCAAAACCAAAAAGACCTTAATCATCATAAGACTTCATTTTTTTTCCCCCTTAAACTTCTTTTCATGTTTCCAGCAGACTTACCCAATCTGTCATTCCTCCAGCAGCTATGAGATATCAGCCATGGCTGATTTCCTCTTCCCATTCCACAACTAATATTTATTCTTTGGTTTAATTTCTGTGACCCATACTTACAGAAATTCCTAACATTTCTGCATTTGACTTCCATGCCCATGGTAACTGTGGGCCTAACTCTTAATTAACTATTCTGGTTCATTCAGCGCTGTCACTGTGACTGATGCAGACTGCAGGCAAACTTTGACCTTTAGAAGCCTGGGGCCGTTGTTGGCAGACAGAATATTAGTGCAAAAAAATTACATTAAGTGGGAAAAGAAAAGCTGTTATTGCTTAGTAATCTAATTTGCTGAACCCTTGCTCTGACTAAGTTGCTGAGAAGCTCAGTAATTCTTCATCATGTTACAATAAATCATTTTACTTTCTTTTATATATCAGCTACTCTTAGGCCAGATAGCCTGAGCAGACAGACATGATGTGAGTTGTCCAAAGTGAGTCATTCCACCTGCTGTCTATCGTGTTGTTGGATGGTGCTTGTGGGCCCTGGTCCCTGTAGTGTGAAAGATGGCTGTCCTTGTTTAACATAAATTCTTTGTATTTATCCATTTTTTTCATTCTTTTCTTTACTTCATCTCAAAAAAAAAAAAAAAAGGAAAAAAATGTTAGAAATGTTGTAAAAGTAGTTGCTTGCCAGTTATGTGGGTTTATGTTGTACATTTACCTTCAGTTATGTCTGTGATCTAATTCCTTTTTAATTTAGTGTCGTTTAGGACAAATTCTGTTAATTTTCTTTTTCTAAATCATGGTGGTGTACTTCAAAACATAGATGTTTCCAAATGAATTGCTTTGCATTACATATGCAAGGGCATGGAGTGAACAGTTCCTTGTGGAAGAGTCACAGAATTGACACTAAATTAAGAAATTAAAATGCCACTATTCCCCACAGGAAATACATGCTACTATTTCTAAAATGCATCTTTCCTATAAGGTGTGCAACTGTTTACATTTGAGTATGTTCAATAACCTAACTTTTCTCAAGTCTTACTTCCAAGTACAACTTTGTCCTGAACTACATTAAAGAATTTTGTTAAAAAAAAAATTAAGTGATAAAAAGCACATCAGGCAATAACCAGAGCTGTCCTTTTCCGTTTCAGGACATTCACTGAACAATGCCAGGGATACAAGTGCCATGGATACTCTACCGCTAAATGGTAATTTCAACAACAGCTACTCATTGCGCAACGGAGACTATAACGACAGTGTGCAAGTTGTAGACTGTGGACTAAGCCTGAATGATACTGCTTTTGAGAAAATGATCATTTCAGAATTAGTGCACAACAACCTGCGGGGCAGCAGCAAGAACCACAACCTGGAGCGCACGCTACCAGCGAAAGCTGTGATCGGCGGGAGCAGTAGCGAAGATGACGCCATCGTGGCAGATGCCTCATCTTTGATGCACAGTGACACCCCCGGGCTGGAGCTCCACCACAAAGAGCTTGAGGCCCCACTCATTCCTCAGCGGACTCACTCCCTTCTGTACCAGCCCCAGAAGAAAGTGAAGACCGAGGGAACCGACAGCTACGTCTCACAGCTGACAGCCGAGGCTGACGACCACCTCCAGTCCCCCAACAGAGACTCTCTTTACACGAGCATGCCCAATCTCAGAGACTCTCCATATCCAGAGAGCAGCCCCGACGTTGAAGAAGATCTCTCTCCCTCCAGGAGGAGTGAAAATGAGGACATTTACTACAAGAGCATGCCAAACCTAGGAGCTGGCCATCAGCTTCAGATGTACTATCAAATCAGCAGGGGTAATAGCGACGGCTATATAATTCCCATTAACAAGGAAGGATGTATTCCAGAAGGGGATGTTAGAGAAGGACAAATGCAACTAGTGACAAGCCTTTAATAGTGTAGCAAAGAAATATTAAAGGCCACGTACAAGTATTAAAAAGACTTAATTGGCCCCATGCAGGCTCCCTCATATCTGCTTGAAGAGACAATTCTGTTGACCCTGTGGTTCTCCAGTAACGGGGATGACTGGACCTCGCAGTTCTGTGAATTTTTATAAAACAAAAACTTTGTATATACACAGAGTATACTAAAATGAATTATTTGTTACAAAGAAAAGAAATACCAACAAGGTATTTTAAGGTATCTTCTGCTGCTGAATTTAACAAAATTGTGAAAAAAGAGAAATAAACACTTTCCAGCCATTTTACTGCAGCAGTTTGTGAACTAAATTTGTAAATATGGCTGCACCATTTTTTTTCTAGGCCTACATTGTATTATATACAAGGCGTAGGCTCTAAAATCCTGTGGGACAAATTTACTGTACCTTACTATTCCTGACAAGACTTGCAAAAGCAGGAGAGATATTCTGCATCAGTTTGCAGTTCACTGCAAATCTTTTCCATTAGGGCAAAGATTGAATACATGTCTAACCACTAGCAATCAAGCCACAGGCCTTATTTCATATATTTCCTCAACTGTACAATGAACCGTTCTCATGAAAAAATGGCTAAAGAAATTATATTTTGTTCTATTGCTAGGGTAAAATAAATACATTTGTGTCCAACTGAAATATAATTGTCATTAAAAAATAATTTTAAAGAGTTTGAAGAAAATATTGTGAAAAGCTCTTGGTTGCACATATGTTATAAGCTGTTTTTCTTACACTCTGTTCATAGTACAGTAGTATGTTTAAAATGCAAGTTCTACCCGTTTTCACTTATTTTTCACTGTAAACAGTGTTCTGCTTTGACAAGTTAGTTTTTATTCTTACGTTTTGAATTTTTATTGCCAAAAAACATAATTTGGGGAGAAAATTGTTTTAGAAGCCAATTATGCCAAGCCTTGCACAAATTTGGTATAGCTAACAAAGATTGTAACTCAATTCCCTGTTCATTCTTTAATCAGGGTTGGGTGGTAAGGGGTAAAGGGGACACTGGACACTTCTCACAAGCTTTCTCGTGAATAAAAGGTGCCTGTCCTTTAAAAAAAAAATAAATAAAACATAACTATTACTCTTCCATATTCCTTCTGCCTATATTTAGTAATTAATTTATTTTATGATAAAAATCTAATGAAATGTAAATTGTTTCAACAAAATTCTGCTTTTTTCATCCCTTTGTGTAAACCTGTTAATAATGAGCCCATCACTTATATCCAGTGTAAAGTTTAACACCTGTTTGACAGTAAATAAATGTGAATTTTTTTCCAAATAGGTAAAATGTGCATTATTATGTACGAAGCATAATTGGCATCAGCAGTCCTTCAACCCAGCTGTATCCTGCTTAGAATGGCTTCTTTACATTTCATGATTTAAGTGTGGAGAATACAACAGAAACTGTCTATATAGCTCTACAGAAAAAAGGTCATCTTTACTATTCATTACTCTAGTCACAATTGAATAGGCTCAAACTCAGACATAGCAGGGTCATTAGAAAAATGTACTGTAATTTCATATATTTGCATAACTTTTAAGTAGGCATCTGTACTGAAATTAAAAATAAGGTGGTAAACACCACTATCATATTCTCGGCAACAGTAATTAGCAGTTAATTATTACTGATGGAGATACATTGTTGCAGTGGGGAAAACATGAATAAGCAGCATTTGGATACCACTCCGAGTGCTATCCAAATAATTAATCCATCATGGCACTGTTTTGAGTTAGACAAATAAGCATTACTCTCCCCATTTTTATCAGACTACAGAACTGCAGAAGGCAGCTGATGCCCAAGATGTTACCTACAAATCAGTGGCAAAATTGGAACCCTGAAGTCTGTTGTCTTGATTCCCAAGCCTCTTTTGTCCTTCTCAACCAGGGCTTCTCAAAGATAACGCCAAGGACTTCATTTGTCACAACTTCCAAAATTGTGTCTTCCAAATAACTCTGAAGTTAATGCCCTGTCATCCCAGAGCCCACAGTTTCATGTGTGGCCACTGTGACTATATGTATGAGAACAGCAAAATTTTGTTTGAAAGCCGTATCAATTCTGTTACCTTCTAATGCATTGGGATATATAAAGTCCATTTGGAAAATAAATCAATGCATTTTGAAAAAGTTTGGATTTCAGAAGAATATTTTGGGCAAGACTTACTGCTGTTGAGACAATTCAAACTCTGTAAAAAAAAAAAATCCAGGTTGAGATGGAACCGTGGTGTTCAGGTAACCTCAATATATCTGTAATCAGGACTGTGACACCGTAGCAATGGTTCTTGAAGAAAAAGGCATCTTCCCCATCGACCCTACTGGTAACTCTTGCCAGTATGTTTCTTAACACGTAAAAGTTGTTATGTTTACAGTAGAGTCACTGGAACATTTAAAATTTAATCAGAAACTGTTTACTTCTGTTTAGTAGAGATGCTTTAAAAATCGGAAGTCTCTATGAAATAAGAATTTGTTCTGATTCAGGGTATACAGCAGACTCTTTGGAGCAAAAATGATTCCCTTGGTCTGTCTGGCAACTTAAAAGCATACTTGCTGCCTTCTACCTAGGAAATCATGTCTTAGGGATTTAAAAAATGTGGTGCTCAAGTAATTACAGTACACATGACCTAATAACATCACCAACTTTCAGCAGAATCTTCAACCCTAGTTCGAGCAAGTACTCCTTTGTGTCTAACTAAAGGTGGCAAAACTACATGCTGGAAAAAGGTTTGTAGCATTGTGATCTTAAATATATACTCAATTGCAAATGTAACAAGTATTCATAAAACGAGAAAATGTAGCTGATGAACCTAAGATGAACCAGCTGAACCTAAGTATCATAAGGGAATTCTTTTGTTAGCTTCTTTGTAATGTAGATGTTGCTTTTTAGTGAGCCGGGTTTTTTTAATGTTATGCTAGTGAGTGTCCTGTGTTTAGCTAGCAGCTAGCAGCCGATACCTTGCCAAATTTCTGTTGGTGTAACTTCTCAGTGTAGTAGGTTACAATATAATTATATAGCCGACAGCTTATTGTAATTTCTTTATGTTCTCTCTCACGTTCCTGCCATCTTGTCTTGGGATCAGAAGGACAGAAGAATTCAGAGGAAGATTTCGAGAATAGCGAAATAATGACAGCAGAATTAATGGAAACAAGTGTTTCTTCAGGGTCATCAGTTAACCAGTTCCTATGATGGTGCCAAGGATATGCTGCTATTTTAGGCACTGTCTTTCAGAAGAGCTGTAATTTTCTTATGGCTAGTAATCTGCTGTTAGTATCAGTGTTAACCCTACTGGCTCAGTTCAATTCTTCCTTGTAACTTCAGTCCAGTTATATTAATTCCTACAAAAGATTAAATGGGATGTGCATTTAGTGAACTGTTGTATAATGGTGCTATGCATTGTTTAATATAAAATACATCTCAATTCTACATAAGTGAACCATAACATGAAGAAATGCAACACTGGTAATACCTTTATAGTTAAAATTAACCTTTATCTGTGAATTCTACAATACACCTTTGCTTCTTTTAAATTGGAAATGAAATTACTAATAAAGTTTACATATATTAACTTACGTAGGCAATAAAAGGTGTTTCAAATTGACATAAGTTATGGATAAAATATGTGTCATATTTTATGTCCTAATTTTTAAGGAGATTTTTTTCTGAACTACTCAGAACAGACATTAACAGAACAACAACAACAAAGTAAACAGTCCCTGTGTACTGTTGTTATCCCACTTTGCCTCAAAACTAACAAAACTTGTCTTCTAGACTTGATTATACGACAGCATATGCTAGTGTAAGGTTTTATCCCTTGAATAAAATTACTTTTTAAATCAAGAGAAGCTACAGGTAGACAATTATATATATACGAACATCCTCACTGGGGTTTTAACTCACTAATTCTAGGGGACAACGGAGAATGAGAAGTGATGGGGCACTGCAGTAATTCTTCAGTTCCACCTCAGCTGTAGCCCTGCCAAGACACTTATGCCAGGCAGGTCACAGTAAAGCATAGCTTAGGGTTTTTTTTAAATAGATGGTGACAGTCATCCTCCACGTTTATGAAGAACATTGCTACCATTTCAGTAAGCAAGGGTCTTGCTGTATGGCTGCACTATGAGATAAGGAGCCCAGATTTATGGATGCCACTGGCATGCTGGGTCTCTACTCCGCAACTACACCACAGATTGGAATCCAGCTTTGCACTGAGTTGGGGATAAAAATTAGCACCACCACAGCCCTGGAAGCAAGAGATCTGTGCCTCTCGTTTATATAAAGACTTTGTAAATTAGTAGGAATTCAATTAATGGATCCAGCTCAATCATCCAACTCCAACAAAAATCTGGAGTAAAGGTTCATTAGGACCCTGTCTATTTCAAGAGAGCGTTTGGGGTTTTTTTCAGTAAAATCCTTCATGTGGTTTTTAGAATGACAACTTCCAAATCCTTTTATTCATGCAGGATAAATTCTCAATGGTATTTCATTAATTCATGCCTAAGAGCATTACTATCTCTTCTTACTGTATTATGTCATCATTAATCTCAACTGCTCCCCATCAAAGTTCCTGGCATGTGAAACGGATCACACCATGGTGCAGCCTGAGTGGCTATAAATGCTACTGAAAATCATACAAGCCCCAACTCAGCAGCAAGGAGATTTTAAAGGACCATTCCATATAATGCACCAGCTGCTGAAGTCATCAGTCCAGGATCCCAGACAGGGGAAGTCACAGTAGCAGAAATAACATTCAGAATAGGTAGTTTTATCAAGAAAATTCTTCAACAGCAAAGTTTATGTAATTCTTAACCATTTCTTCCTTGGGTGCTCACCTCCTTCTGTGTGTTGGAGTAGGAGCCCTGGCACAATGTAGACTCTGTACTGCCAACCAGTTTAAAGTTCAGAGACAGCAAAGCTGAGCACAAAAACATCTATGCACATTAAAAGGTGTGATTCACAAATAGGAAGCAGCAGGTTAGTATCTGTACGGGTTTTTCTAAGGGAGAAGCAGGATCTCTGAATAAGCAGCCTTGAATAGCTATCTGGAATAATTGTTCCAGTCCTCTTGTAGCGTAAGAATTGCTTTAAAATAGCATAAAGCTGCTGAACTTCCAGCTTCCATGATTGCTTAAGAGAATGAGTCCTGAAGGTTAACGAGGTTTTCATGAAAATAATTCATTTTCATTCACTTTAAATATACCACTTTGCTTCTTTTTTGCATTAGCAGGATAAATAGAAACTTCTTAGCTTGTATTCTTTGTACCATTCATTGTTTTAAATACTTCCCCCTCCATCTCCTATTACTTGACTCCTTTCTAAACAAATCCTTGTTTTCAGCCTCCTCCGTTTCTCTAATCGTTTAGTTGCCAGTCCACAGAATTACTTTTCGTCAGTATGCTTTAAGAGATAGGGCAAGAACAAAATTATGGGTGAATTGTTATTGTTGATTTATGGATGGAACTGAATTTTCTATTCCGTGCTTTTTTTTCCCCCACACCACATGGTCTCACATCATCTTTTGTTTTCATAGTATCCCTTCACAACACAATTTTTTCCACCAAGCTGATCATAGCAAGTAATGACCTAAATAGTTATGGTTAATTTAGAACCCTGCAAAGCCTACAAATACTTCCAATTATTCCCCTGAATGTGTGCCCAACCTTGTATTTGTCAGCATTGCATTTCATCTGCATCACACTGCCCATTTATTCACTTTGTTAACCCAGGTCATTCACAATCTTCCCTAGTTCTGATTAACTGAAATAATTCTCTGTTAACAGCAAACAGTGCCACCTTTCAGATAGCTCGTTCATCCTCTTTTCCAGATAGCACCAGTTTGAATACAGAGTGTTGGGGCACTATACCATTAGCCTTTTGCCATGATAAAAAAAAATTGACCATTTAATCCTGCTCTATCTCTTAGTTTCTAATGCACAACTACTTCAGCTCTCACCTCCTCAATACTGGTTTGCTTTAATGGCTTCTTGGTAGGGATATTTTTACAAGGATTTTATTTTCTTTTTAAAATCCAAATAAATTACATCAGCCATTCCCTCCACTCTCGGCAGCTGCACGATTGACTCCATTTTAGTATGTTAGAGAGGCACAATTTTCTTGCCCTAAGCATTTACATCTCTTTCAGCAATGTTTCCTGCGCACTATGTGCTTAAATGTGGGGCTGCTAGATGTCAGACCCAAAAAGCCCTTCACTGTTCAAAGTGAAACTTAGGTGGGATTTAGGCACTGAAATCCCAAGGTACATCATCCACAGGTAAAGCGGGCATCACTTCAGGGGCAGAAGTAATTCTAACCTTGTAGACACGTACATTTTTGTCACTAAGACGTTTTGTCATCCCAAGTTCTGCTACCGCGCGCGTGCGGCCATGTCATCACAGCGGAGGTGAGCCAAGGCAAGCCGGGCACCACAAGCAGCGTCACTGCCTCGTCCGGTGCGCCGGTGCAGCCTCCCAGTGCCGCAACCCAGAAATTAGGTTACAAAGGGGCTTCTTCCCTCCCCCTGCTGAAGCTACTGTCCTGACAATAATTACAATTTGTCTGGAGATAACAGATAAGCCCTGTAAGTCTGAGTAACTTTGCAGTGTGAATGCCACGTCAAAGCTCTGCACCACCCGCTGATCTGCCTGTACTTCAGCTGGCTCGTTGCAGCGAGAGCTGCATTTGCAAATCTTTCCAAATCTCTGCGAGCCCGTGTGTATCCCTTTGCTATGGAAAACAGGCTGCTAAATTTCTCCCAGCGCTTGGTTTTCACCACATGGCAGCTGACGGGTCTGACCACACCGAGTTTACTGTTCGTGTTGCGAAAGGGTCGCAGATCTTGCCTGTGCAGATCCAAAAACTCCACGGGTTTTGACCTAACGTACATCACGCGTGAGGGGCTGTGTGGAGCTGCTGAACGGCCACGTAGCGCCATGTTTGCGGTACCAGCCACGCCACGTGGCCTGCAGGGTGGTCCGGCCGAAGGTGAGCACCGCAACACCGAGGTGCGCTCGGGGCCCTCCATTTCCCACACACAGCTTCTAGCTAAGAAACTCAAAGAGTCCAAATTGGGCTGGCCAGAGTAGTTAGCCCCTCAGCGTGCCGTTGAAGGCCTGCTCACAGCGGCCTACGTCTTTCAGTATCTGTGCTGAGTTACAGTCATGCTACTGCTGCAAATGTTGACCTGGGCACTCAGCTCTCTATTTCTCTGAGACGAGAGTAGCTTAATGTGAAGCTACTGCTAAAAACCTTCCTGAGGAGAGCATCAACCGTAGCTGAAATGGCTGGTGACAGGGTTGTCACCATGACAAAGCACAAACACATGCACGCTTATATGAAACGGTGAAGGTTTCCAAGCACATTAGAGGCTGCTGAAAGAGCCTGAGCCTGGACTTTTTTTCAAAAGCTGGGGTGGGGAAGGGAACACAGACAGAGGGAGAGGAAAATAAAAGGATAATATGAATCAAATGAGGTACAGAATTAATTTTGCCTTTTCTCATTTCTCTCCTTTCCAGCACCACTAGCTGCTGCCCCTTCAAGGCAAGAGAGAAAAATCTTACTAGTGTCCATCCATCTGGGTAATTTGACAAAATACTTCAGTTTAGTGAAGAATTTCAACTCTTCAAATTTGCTAATTCATGTTTATGTCCTAACATTGCCAGACCACAATATGCTTACAGAAAGCAGTCTAGAAATTTATCATTCCAAGCGTGTCTTGAAATTTTCAAAGCACACTTTCACAACTGAATTTAACCAAAACAACTTATTTCAATGGACCAAAAACTCTACCACTCACAAAACTACTGAAAATGAAGAAACCAGTCAATACACCTAACGAGAGAAAGTTGGTTAGGCATTTGCCTTAGCATAAGCTTCCCGTAAATTGGCTAGCCCAGTTTTCTAAAGCTACGAATGCACCCTTCCCTGAGAATAAGACTGATCAGTTCCAGCAAGGCAGTGTTACCTATCCAGGGGTGCTGGTAATGCGCACGGTATCGTACTCCTCAGCATCGCTTAAGGAATCTGGTCTACATCCACTCTTAAAAGCTATATATCTGGAGAGACAATGTTTGTCTCATTTGCTGATTATGATAATTCATGATTATGAATTATCATATTGCTGAAAATGAAGGATTGCTGCCCTGAATGAATACTAAAAGTAAGCAAAAGCGTAAGTAAAAGTGACACCTATACAGAAAGAAGGCTAACCTACATTTATGGACAAAACTGCTCCTACAAAGTGCTACGTAATTTGCTGAGGGCCTTTCATGATCCAGCTCATGGTGTGCACACAGAAGTTGCTCTTAATGCAGATGCAGAGAGTACAAGGAGCTACTTTCTGGGTAGTCTGACATCTAAAGTAAGCAGGTAGCTGCTGCAGGGGGTTTCTTCTAGGTCTCAGCAAAAGTTTGTTGTAGATTAACTGGCACTTAGGGGACTACTTGGTCTCCCCACGTCAAGATAAGAACATGCTACATGCTGCTTATAGTTATAAGTGTTCTAATTAGGTCGACTTGATTATTGTTCTGTGGTTTGATAGATGCTGTATTTAAAGTAATTTCAGATACTAATTTTTAGACCTTTTTTGTGAACTAGTAAATCAAGTGCAATTTATTCACAGAATTATTCTTTTCTTTCTTAATGCCTATTCCCTCTGGCTTGTAACTTTAATTAGAACCTGCTATCTGTTCATACTGGTAATGGTAACAGTTGTCACTAGAGTACAGATGCATAGATTCAGCTCGTATTGCCACTTTGACTTTATACTTAAAACCTAACAATCTTCCCAGCTATACATCTGAGAATACCATCCATTAATGCTTTATTTCACTGCCACCCTGAACTCCAGACTCTAAACACTAACAATCTGATTATTTTTTAACCATCCAATAATGCATTTTCTAAAGAATAGAAACTTTACAAAAAATAGCTTCATTTGGAGATAAATATCTGCCTGAAAAGGTTATTCAGCCCATCCAGATTTCTTTTTTATTACTATAGATTTTCCCAAGGCAGTATTGTTTCTTGAATAATTATCGATCTAAGCAATTGTGTGCTAAAGTACGCTGATTCATTCATTAAACATACACACAGAAAAGCTCTTGGTTGCCCTGGTAAAAACAAACACCACCTCTTCTTTCTGTCTGCTCCTCAACCCTTCCCTAGAATATGATGATTACATTGAAATGTAATCAGTTAATATTTGATTTGCATTTGTCAGGAAAAAGAAACATAAAATATTCTTCTTTGGAGCAGAAGAATTAGGGTCTGGAAAATTGTTCAAAAAAGCCTAGCCTTGTTTGGTTTGCTTCTTTGCACACTGATTTACAAGTTTCAGTGGTTTGAAGGGAGTCTTCCAGCAACCAGTTGCAATTAAGGAGGTTCTAAAAGCTTGCTAACATATTATTCAGATAAACCTTTCCTTCCAATAAAAACTAAGTCCTTTTTCATTATGTGATGTCGAAAATTGTATCTGTTTCACAGTTTTCTGATTAAATACCAGGAATAGAATAGCTTTCAAGGTCTCTGTTCACTACAAAGATACAGACAGGCTGCTCTTGAAATGGTCTGCATCCTAGCCAGTATACTTTGTGTAAGAGTCAGCAACCCCAGCAGGGAAGAGGTTAAGAAGGTAGCCATTAGCAAATGCTGAAATGAAAAGGACCTTTTTTTCATTGACTTATGTACTCTATGGATGGTACAAAGTTGCATTCAGCCTAGCAAATCGACATATCTTCAAACCCCAGCACCACTTGCTTACAGAAGAGCTGCATTTCTCCTCAATGAATGGTGATGATGCTTAAGCAGGTAAGGGAAAGGGTTTGTGCAGGTCAAATATTTAGTATTTGGTTATCCTCCAAAACAGGACAAAGGAATGATCTAAAGTGTCCCCATGTGCAATGGTGGATCCGCATGCTGCTGTCTGCTATGTGCCCCGGAATCAAGTACAATAGGTTATACTCTTGGTGAGAAAAAAGTGGCAGCTCCAGACAAACAATGGCTTAAGAGCTGTGAAGCTGCTCAGTACACTGAAATTTGTGAGTCCTGGTGCTAGAGGCAGCCAGACTTACTGAAAGCATCCCGTTGAAAAAAGGCAGTACAAGGAATGAAATTTAATTCTGTAAGTGCTCCGTTCGAGGGATCGTGAAGATATGTGGTTGGCTTCAGCGAATTATGGAAAAATATTCTGACCTCCTGGTACAGATCTCTGTGACTGTTTTTCCTGAAATACTGAAAGGTGATCACAATCGTTTCATTGTAGTTACAGGGCAGAACACAAGCAGGCATTCTGTTACAACTGGGAGTGGCAGAGCATGCAGGATCTGCCCAAATAGGTTTTGACTGAATTTATGCCAATATGAAATTAGCATATTTTGATTGAGATCTGCGAGATTATTCCAGACCCGCACCGGTTAATGGGAACAGAGTGAGGTTTGCTGTCCGGTGCCGTCTATTTCCTGCCATTTCTCTCTGTTTCTTATCCCCTCTGTTTTATTGCCTTATTGCAGAGCCAGTGCTGTTCCACATCCCTGCTCTCCTTCTTGTAGCATCACTGGTAAATTTAATGGTCACTACTTAATCACTTTTCTCTCAACAGGTAAGGCATAACTGAACAGTTGTGGGGTGGGGAATGACAAGATTTAGCGTATTATTTCCTCTTAGGAAACAAGACAACTCACCCATTTGTATTTATGCATATTCAACTTCTTCCATTAGGCAAATGACCCTACGAGTAAAGGAATCCAGGTCAACTAGTCCAGTTGGTAGAAAATAACAGGTACCACATACTCCAAGCCCAGCACTGGGCCACAGTAACGTCTTCAACAGGAGGCAAAGTGAAGAGAACAGAAGGCAGGAGCTTTCGCAACATATTTCTTGTTGCCATGTTTTGTTCTGCCATCAGCACCAGATGACTGTTCATAGCAGCAAAGCCTGTAGTGAAGCCCTTAGTCCCAGTTAAATCAATGGCAAAAGTTTTTGCTGACTTCAGTGAGATTATGATTTCTCTTCTGAATCATTAAAAGGATCTTTTTGTATTTCAGGTTTTTGATTCTTAGACTTGGGTACTGGATGTTAAAAATAAAGACAAAAAAGACCTCCATTTTTCAAAATGCTTTCCAACCATGGAAAAATGCTTTGTTTCTCTTCAGTACTTGTAACCTTGTTCCTGCGTGCATCACCCCCAATAAGTGCTATTTCACAATGGAGAGCGTATGCTGTTTTTCCCCCACTAGATCAATACCTGTCTAAAAGTATTTACTCACCAAAAGGGCTGTGATCTTTTTCTTTGTCACCCTTGAACTTCTGTTCTGCTCTTGAATTTTTGTTCGCTTTTTGACATAGGTTCTTCTTTTACTTCTTGGCTATTGCTTGCCTCTAATAGGATGTTTTTTTCTTCTTTGCTCTTCTTTGCTCTGACATTTATTATAGAGTATACATCACAGCTTTTCCACTTGTCTAATCAGAGGGTTGGTCCAGCACTGAAATTGCAGCTGTTTTAAAATGCTACCTATAAACACACATTTTATCTTCAGTTCCTGTTCACAGTAGCTTAAAGGAGACAAGATGATGATGATCAAAGTAGGAAATGGGAAAGACTAACTGGGAGACTTTTTCTTTAGAAACAGAAGAAGAGTAGAAGGGCAAGTAAGACATATAGGTAATCCATTCTATATTGGAATAGGGCAAAAGTTATTGTATCATACCTCTGTGAATGTATTCAACTGAACCACTTATATTCTGACTAGCAAAGACTAAAGTGATGAAAGAAGCTGGAATAAAAGGATATTAAATAAGCCCTGGGTAGCTGACTGCAATATTCACAGCTTTTGGAATCCTTTATCTTTCCTGCAACTGGCCGCTGACACGCCGTTTGTCTTTAGAGGAGCTCATGCTTCCGTCCGGCCATCTGAAAAACAGATAAACCATGTTCACTGTCAGTAGGGACTTAAAACCTGTATTCTTAAAGCAGTATCCAGAACAAAAAAGCAGTTGTTCACTTCCTCGAGTCCGACTCAAAGCTTCTTAGAGAGATGGAGATACAACAAGAAAATTAAGGCAGTCATCCTTTTGGCACCTCGGGGTTGAAGTCCCTGTTTTGAATCAGCTAGAAAGGATTTAACACTGGATCCCTCAGCTCGAGGAAGAATAAGCCAATTGCAGCAACACTGGGTGCCCAGTACACACTGCCAGTGCCCCCAGTCCTGGGCCCCAACACGAAATGACCACCGGAATGCCTGGTTTGGGAATGAGTCTCACAACAGAGAGGTTTCCTTTAGCTAGTACCCCAAATCTGAAGTTTTATGTAACATACATCCTATCTGAGAACTTCTCTGCTACAGCTTATTCAAAAAAAGGGTAACAGGGTCTTATTTCACATTCCAAACAGCATAATATTTACCTATATCCTGACCTCACTTCTGCTTATGCTGCTTTGCTTCCAGAGGCTACTAACCTCTGCTCTACTGCACAGAGGTAGCACCATGTACAGTCCAGATTTTGACATGAGACACATATACGACTTTGGAATAAAACCTGAAGTGAATCTTTGTCAATGTAGCTGAAATAAGAACACCACATTTTTTTTCAAAGGGCAGCATTTTTGCATATCTCTGAACTTGACATAAAATGGGAACTTTGACAGTGCTCTCTTACATAACAAAATGTATTAATTAATGCACTTTTCCAGGTTTCTAGTGGTAGTTACCTTTTTCAACCTTAGCAACTAGTCAGATTGCCATAATTACAAAGAGTACACAGTGCACAGCGTATGATCAGAAGCGTATAATATACTTGAAGTGTAAAATGCTCCAACAATAAAGCTCGAATAAATGTATTGTTCAGTTATTGGCACAACTGGTACATTTATAGCTGCATCCAAATAGCTCTGACTCTGAAATGAATGCCTGTGCATAATTTTTGCAATTTAGTGCGTATTATTTTTCATTTATTAAGCCATAGGTTAAAGCTGGAGAGAGGAACATTTTAAACTACAAATATATTGTGGCTTATACTATTACATTCATATTGAGGGTTTTTTTACTGGGGGTGTGTGTAGGGGGGGATAATGAAAACCTTTTACCTATGCATGTCAGACACCATGATGAATAACTGCACAGAAATCTAACTAACTAAACCAAAACAAAAGTCAACTGCCTTCCCAAGTCACTCACTGTATTTTCTGCTCAAAGCCTATTGAAAGATTAGGTAAGTTGATATACAAAAACTGAAGTGTCATCAGTTTTTTTTCTTGCATCATCTTTCTAGACTCCAAAGACAATTGCAGTTAACGAGCATATTGCTTTTGATTTAAACAGGCTTTAGGTCACCATACTGCTGTTACTACTTCAACCTCTTTGTGGTCTTATTTGCTACTCACTCGTTAGACCTCATCTACAAGTGTCGACTGTAAGCTTTCTGGGAAGTGATTACTTCTTTCTCTGTAGGAAGAGAAAAGACAATAGATGTTGACAACCTAAACACAAACAATTATGTGCTATCATTTGCATTCCTTGTCTGACACTCCAGCAACAAAGTCTGAACAGTCTCAGTATCTGCTCCAGTCCTCATAACAAGAAAAGTTCATCGAGTCAATGACTTTGCCAAAAAGAGCCGACAGTCTGGTGTCTTACAGCACTGCAAGAAGGCTAAATGCCATTAGCGTAGGGGGGGTTCAAGAATGCTTTCAGTAATCAGGACTGTAAGAGGAGAGGGCAGGCATGTCAGCATATTTTATACAACCTCTAAGCTAGGTTGCCGTACTTGTATACCATAGCTGCTTTCTTTCCAAGTTTTCTCACTCATTCCAGAGCGAGGAGCAAACCCAGGTAAGTGTTACCAGGCAGAAATGTACTCCTGGTTTGTACCATTTTCCCTCTAAGCTCCTGCAGTAGCAGTGTCTAATGCAGCACAAATGACTTGAAGCACATAATACTACTTGTAACCTAGGAGCTGCATAGACCCTTTTCTCCCCTAGCAATAAAATGGCTGCAGCTGACCTTGTATTAGCCTGGTTTTAAAAGAGAATAGCCATGAGAACAGTATCATATTGGGGCCTTCATTCTACTGCTGTAGAAATTAGCTGTTGAAGTCAATACAAGTTCTACAAATGTACCTTTAACTTCCCTTATAACTTGGTTTTCCACCACCTGCCTGCCACAACCCTCGCCCTCCCTGCCCTCCCCAAAGAAATATTAAACTTACTCCATGCATGTAAGATCTGGTAAGAGAGAAATCCCTGATTTCAGAATTAAAGGTAGCTCAACCAATTTGATCACCCAAAACTTGAACCAAAAATAGAATGTTCCACAACCTATCCATAGACCACTCAGAGACAAATTTCAGTCCTGCAGTACTTAGGACTACATTATTAATAGTATTCTGGAGGTTACAAGCTGATTTACCCATATTATTTCAAGGTGACTGCATTTTTATGTAGCATATGCCTAACACCCTGGGTACGATTACTGCTACCATGTAATGTCAGTTTCCATGGGTAATTAATTGATAAATGACAGCCAACTCTTTCTTAGCTGCTACAGAAGTCCTTTATTAACACATTTAATTCAGTAAAGAGTGGGATAGTACAAATCATAGTGAAGGACAGAGAATCGGTTTGTTCATTTTCATACACTGACTTCTGCAGCGCTCAGTAACAGGGCATGGCTCATTGCTTTCTCTTACAGTGGGTCATCCGCACTCAGGAGAAAACAAAAAGTAAAACCAACAGACGCCAATTCTTTTCCCAGAATGGCTTAAAATTAAGCTGAGGAAAGGACAGGAATCTCAGAGGCCTGTCCTTTAAGGTTATTCACTGTGGCTGCAATGTTACACGACGAAAGGCAAGTGAACACACTGAACATAACATGAGCCCCTGGAAAATAAAAATTGACCAAAAGGAAGCAGAATGGCAACAGAGAAACAAAAATTGCAGAAGAAGAAAGAGAAACAAAAATTTGGAAAAAAAATGCAAACCAAAACCCAAAAAAGAATCGGAGTGTGTTGGCTAAGGAGGGTGAGAATTTTAATGACGCACTAAAACAAGCACAAGTATTTGTCCAGTGAGAGGTTTAAGCATGAAGACATAATGGCACTGAAGGAGGGATCCAAAACAGATCCTCCTTCTGTGGTGCGAAGAACAAAGAGCTGGTGGAAATCTTTATTGTAGCTAATTTGGTGTATTTTAAAATAAACCAGTCCTGCCAAATTTCTAATAAAAATGGTCCGTTAGTGTCAATATTGCAAAAGCTCTTGTTTACTTTTGTGTATCAGAATTCTTGTTCAACTTTGAAAAGGGGCTATCTAGAAACATTTGTTATATTGATGTTGCTGAGAAGAGGTTTCACAACAGCTGCATGAAACTAATATCCATACACCCTTCTGAGGTTAATACTTGTGAAATGAAGTTGCAAAATTAATATATGCATTTCTAAAGTGTGTTAGAACTATATTCTTGACAATGCTCACTACAAACCATGCCCTTCCCTGGAAAACTTTAAAGAAAGTCTCCCCTAAATTGTCATTCTATACATAAAGAATAATACAAAGCTTGTCTAACTGTTCTTTATTCTAAAATAAACTGAATTTTGTGACCTTCTGACAGGCTGCAAAAGGCATCTCTCTGACTGAATTTTTGGTAGAATGCCAACATGAAAGAAGTATATTTTAAAAGGTGCCTTTAGGTAGCTAAATATCTTTAAAATATTTACAGCAATGAAAAGCTATTGGCCAAATTCCTGCCTGAGGCATTATTACAGTCCTGCTACAATATTGTGGCACTATTAATTACAAATTATAATAACTTGGCTCAGATTTAGGAAGATAGTCAGGCAACTATCTAACATCAGCCTTGTAGAGCTTTTTAATGATTATTTCAATATAAAATAAATAAATTATAACTGAAGCAAGTGATTTTAATGCATTATACTTTTCCTTTTTTTGCTGTACCACCGTTTCTTTGCTGAAAAATGTCTAAGTTCTGGAATTCCTGTTCAAAACAGAATGAATACAGATAAGCTGCAGCTGCGTTTTCACTTCTGAACCTGATTTTGAATTCTTGTTTTACCTATCTTTATTGAGATATGAGCCAGACTCTCTTCTCATATACTTCTTCAAGCTTGTGTGGAGGTTCAAAATCACAGCTATTCTGCTGTATTAATCCACAAAATACAGATAAATTTAATCTGCACTTGGTGGTGTAACTCAGAAGTTAAGACATTTGGGACAACACAGTGCTCATATACCAGAAAAATCTCCCTCAAGATTTTTGTTTTAAATACTTTTCCAGAATTATGACAGACACATTTACTAATGCTTATTTTGTTTAACTGTGTATGTTGTCTTCCCTGGACCAATTTGTCCGAAGAAAGACTCGGACAAGCAAGTCTCTTGCAACATGTTCTAGATGAAAGGCTGTGGGGCAAAGTCCTTTTGCACAAAGAGGATGGACCAGCATAAGCACCGACAGCAAACTGGGGAAGAGTCCTCTGGTGCAGGTTCCTTTTAAAACGAGATTTTTAAACAGCTGCTTTCCACCAGGCCCTTTGCAAGCTTCAGCGTCAGGAACAGCTGGGAAAAGCCACAGCTTAGATCTGCACTCACAGGACAAATCTCCAGGGCTGTCTAATTACATTTGAGATTTCTCTGCCCCTGTAAGACACAAGGAGCAGCCAAGCAATAAACAATGAGAATAATTCTGTGCTTAAACAACGGTATCTAGTGTCATTTTAGACACTGAGCAAAGACATCTGCCCAGAGAGCATCCCAGATGGGACTTTAGGGGACCATTCTAAGAGACAGAGCAATTGCTGGTACATGTCTAATTCCTTTAAACAGAAAACAGAAGTTTACAATGTTTCCATATTTATTAGTTGAGGCCATGATCCTTAAAACATCACACAATATTTAATATTAATCACAGCAAAATTATATGCAAAGATAAGGACTTGCACGTCTGATTTGAAGGCATTAGTAAAATATGTAACAGTGCTTGCGAAGCTCACAATTTTCAGAAAATCCACAAGACTTTCATTCATTTAACCTCATCTTAGAACTTCTTGCCTCTCAGACATTTTCCTGTTAGAGATACACAATGTTATGAAGAGGTTTAGCAGAAAAAGTGAGATATTACAACCTTTGCTATTTTATATTCAAATACATTATCATTCTACCGAGCAAGGAGATAATTATAAAAATCCTTTTGTGTTTGTATTTACTTCTGTGGTTTAAACTGGAAATATTGTGAATTGAGTCTTTATCTTTGTTTCAATCGCATATGTATTCTTAAAGGCATAAAATAGTTACCATACAAATGCCATACCATACCAAACAAATGCTGTGCAATCGTTAAAAACGTATTACAGTTCAGTGTCAAAACTAAATGCAACATATAAATACACATCTCATATCTCTTGTAAAGTCCCAGCCTTTACTCTCAAAACATCAGTGGCTCTTTAACGTCCATATCCTCAGCCACTGCAAAAGGTCTGGTACGCACAGAAATGGGAACTTAAAGAAGGGTGATGGAGAAGGTGTAAAAAGTGGTACAAAAGGAATGATTACTTTCTGAAGCCCTAGTAGAAATGGAAAATGAGTGTTCTAGAGTGATTCAACATCTTATCATTTACCCGCTCAAAAAAAAGACCCAGATCATTCCAGTCTGTAATAAACTTTTTCATCTACAGAGTTTGGGGATGAAAAATAATCCTCCCTGGATGTGCTTGCCTGTACTGCTGGAGTTCAGGAGCAGCCGGGGAGGAAAGCAGACGTTGTTCCTCTTCTTGCAAGCTGCATCTTCCTAAGTTTGCCTGCTTTTCCACGCAGACTCAGGTTACTTGTAAGTGTCAGCTGGGTCCTCAATCACAAGCAAGCATTTGAGGGTACGGTTTTCTATTCCAATCGCTCGCTCTAAAAATAGGGGATTTGGAAGATGATAGCAAGACCTACATGCCTGCTCTCTAGTGCCTGCAGACTATGGCATGGCAACTGCTTCTCCTGTTGCTAAGAGAACAAGCTGGAAGTATTGGGTTGGTCTCAGGCTTTGTTCTTCATCATGAAGGGGGGGTTCCTCTGGGAAAGATTAGCCAGGTGCGCTATTGCCACCTTTCACTATATTTAGGAATGAAATGGAAGAAGATGGACTTTAATTCTGCTGATATCTTGAGAGTCTCAGTTTTCATCTCCACCTTCCTCTTCTATCCTACAATTTTATCCATTACAGAGTAGGAAAAAAAAGTTGGGAAAAATGCGACCTGACAAATTTTAAAGCCAATCTTGGGCTGCAAAATAAATCCTAGGTCAGGACTATTGATTACTTGGCATTCATTGCTGACAGTGTCAAATAGGTGAGGAAGATGAAAACCTGTCTTGAAAGCATTGTTACTAAGGTTATTAAAAATAAAATAAAATACTGCAATGTCAAATGCAACTGTGAGAGAATGGGTTGGACTATATTCGACATTGCATTGCCACTGGACTTCTTGAACCTGTGTCAAATGCTAGAAATAAATCTACTTTGAGCTGTAATTGAAGATTCCTTTTTTCCAGGTAACTGTGCAGCCAGATAAAAGCTGATCCTTCAATTTTACAGGTGGTAGGAACTAAAAAAAATCATTGCCAGTGAGAAGACAGGAGGCTACACTTAAGTCTTCAGGAAGATTTTTCAATAGGGCTACTCCACCTCTGAAGGAATGTGTCCATTTACGCTACAATCATGCTGTGATAGGAACTGTGTTGTCTCTGTTCTATATGACACTTTAAGAAATACATCAAAACATGTCTGGTGTATCTTTTACTGAGTTCTGCTGAATTATCAGAGGTACTTATGCCACTGTGTGGGGGTGTGTGTGTATATATATATAAATATTTATATATATATCTCACCTTTGGATTTACTGTTTTTGCCGGGAAAAAAGTAAATCTACTCCAACAGCAGAAGACGACAACTTTCAATTCCAAAGTCCATGAGTTTCCAAATGACTTAGCTTCTCATCAGCTGCTATGGCAGAACATGCTATGGCCTGAGAATCCATTTCATAACAGTGGTACACTGTAATTCTTAGCCGCAACAGGCCATACAGCATTGCCTAGGAGGTGATGTTCGTCCCATGCTGATAGCTGATACAAGTGTAGGCAGCTTTCAAGTCACCTTCAGTTCAATACAATTAAGTGAAATTCAGTGGTACATAAACCACATATAGGCTGTTTACGCAAGATTAACATTTATTCTGCAGATGAATACAAGCTTGCTGTTGAGTAATGAAAGAGGTGAAGGAAGAAAATACAGCAAAGATCAGAAATGAGGACAGTTCTAATTAATATAAGCAAAAGTATAGCATAACATACAAGACAAAATTGCCCTTTGGAGACCACGGGTGGTGGTTTATTAGGAGTTTCAGAAATACGATTTTACACTTTAAGATATCAGCTCAATAGTCTCCAGAGTCAAGGCTTCTGCTTTCACTACTGAGCTGCTGTTGGCTGAGCGTTACAGTTTCCAATTTGATCCTGCCTGAAACAGAAGCTTCCATGGTTGGTAGCACTGAAAACGCAAATTAAAACTTTGAAAAATTATATTAGTGGAAAACATCCACTCTCATATACCACAGCTTTTTTTTTTTTGAGTCAGGCTTCCTTGAACACTCTCAATTTAACCATTTACATCCTAGAAGATTTTCCATTCTCCATACTTATTCTTAAGGGGCACCATCACAGGTTCTCCACTGTTGCAGACTCTGAAGGAACTAAGATGGTTAACATAACTGTACCACAAGAGGAGGATGTTCCCAGGATAAGTATATCTTGCACACTGCATTTCCATGAATAATCGCTACCTCTGAATTAAATAGCTAATTGCTGGGAGCTGTATAGTCATACCACTGGGCACTTAGATGGGCTTAGCAACTCTGATGAGGAACACAACATACTTATTTTGGCAAAGGACCACTCTAAAAACACTGTACTGTTTCTTGTACCAGCACTATCTTAGTTATCTTTGTACGGCATCACACTGCAACACAATTATGTTTGTGTGATTATGGAATGGCAAAGGGTAGAATTGCTTTCAAAACTTTACAATATCTATCTGAAATTTATTGCTATCAAGTGTAAATGGATTTTTAAAACTGTTTGCCAGAACTACCAGTTCACCATGAAAATACTCCCAGGAGAAACAAAATATGATTTTATATGAGAATAGTTCTGAGCTTGCTAACAGACAAAGAGATGCGTTATCACAGAGTAGACAGGGATAGATCTAGTCTGTTGGGGTTTTTTTGTCCACGCACTGCAAGTAATTGAGGAATATTAATAAACATATCCACTCAAAAAAAGTATACTCAGTCTTTCTCATCTTTACTATGCATGGAAAGATTTGTTGTTAGGGCAAAGAGAAATTAAATGACTACCAGAAGTACTCCTTAAACTATTGTATCACAGACTTTCTTTACATGCTCCAAACTTTGTGAGGTTTAGTCTGAAGACTGTGTTATCACAGCCATGCCAAGTTAAAGAATTGTTTTGGTGTCCCTAAATGTTGTTACACTGCATTCAGTTAAAGTCAGTAGGAAGCTTTGAGACCCTTGTCCTCAATTTGTCTTGAACAAGAGAGAGGTGTATTTCCTGATTTCACTTTCAAGTAACTGCTGGACATGAGTTTTTCCAAAACTAAAGAGAAAAGCACACTCAAGTAAAAGTCAAGGGCTTGTCTCTAATCAAATTTAGAGGTCGGGACCAGACCCCACTGTGGTTGACCTTGCACGGTCAGTCTATGAGGCTGCTTTATCTTCAGCATGCTTCCCCTCACAGTAGCGAGGGAAAGGGCAATTTTTTAAGCAACAGAGATGCAACCTAGTAAAATAACTGTCACAGAAGAATGCAGTAAAGTGTTGATGGCAGCGTAAGATGACTGCTTAGGTCTGAAAGATCTCTTGATCTTTTCCTAGGTTTCCTAGGCTCAAAGTAAGTTGCACATAATTTTAGGCACTCGTATATCAAACGTAAAGATTTTTAATATAGCCCTCATCGTCATTTAAAAAAAAAAAAATCTACACCAAGAGGATCATCAGGAACTCAGCAGAAGCTGCTGCTTTCTTCACATTTCTGCATTTCTAGAACAGGCTGCTGGATCCTAGCTCAGGCTCTCTTTAAGCTTACCAGGAGCTGGGAAACCAAGTCTCCCCTGACCTGGGGATCACAACAACCCTCCCACTCTTCAATGTCAAGATCCTCAGGAAGATAAAGTTGTACCTTTGAGAATAAGAGGAGCTAAGAGCTCTACAGGGGCTGTGAAATCAACAGGACCAGTGAGAGATTGATGCAGGACTTCACCTTTGTAAAAACAGCTGCTTCTGGCTTCCAATCCAAACTGAACCCTGTGGCAGCCCAGCTGCTAAACCTGATTTCAGGACTAAACTCTCCCTTCAACTGCTGCCTCGTATACAGCAAGCAAAGATCACAGAGCAAATAAAATGTTACACATCTAGCAGCTGTACTAACATGGTTCCTATTAACTTCTCTCTCCTCTACCCCCAAAAATCCTTCTAATTCCTGGATTCCTCTCAGTTTATAGGGAATTGTGCTGACACAGGTAAAGGGGCAAATAGCAGCAATCATTTGCTCTCTTGCATTGATTCTGCCACAGAGAAGCATAAACAAAGCCTTCAAAGGGCCTGATCCAACCTCTTGCTGGAAAGCCAACCCCATTCCTCACTAAATACATAAGTAACACATGTCTAAAGGAAAGGTCAAACATCTGTGCACAAGATGTACATAATCCTACACAAAACCACCAATTCATCATCCTCAAGCAGATGATATAGATATTTTACTATTAAGGATTTAATTTCTTAGTTCAGCTAGGAATTTACATGAGTTACTCCAGGAAACCTAGGGGGGGAGGGAATTATAAAGGCAATAGCAGAAGTTGTATGTGTTTAAACCACTTTTGTAAATCTCCGTACACAGTTAGACATACTGAATGCTAGGGGAAAGCACTATGATAAAGAGCATCTGGTCTATGAGTAGCTGTAACACAATGAACTCTTTAAAGTGATAACCCAAGTACGGGGAAGAGCATTGCTTAGACCAAGCCCACATGTTACTGCTGTTAGTAGATACGCTCCATGGCAAATGAAAATTAAACTGAACAGTTTGGCAGGGTGAAAAGCTTGTGAAAATTTCTTATTTGTATGAAATAAGGAAAATTCATTTGAACATGGGAAGAGAAAATAACTCAGAAAGTGGCTTAATGGTCCTACAGGATGGGCCAAACTCTCAAAGCCTCCAAGATGGCCAATATTTAGCATTCCACCACTCTGAATAATCACTTTCTTGGACTACAGACCCACCTTCATCTCCTGGGTCACAAATTTATTAGAAAGTTGCAAAGAAAGGATGGCATTGCAATGGTCTGGGTCTTGGGAAGAAGCTCTTCCTGTCATGTGTAGGCCAAGAGCACCCGCATACAAAAAAAGAAAATTGTATTTGGTGAGAGGTAGTATATATACAGGCCTGCAGGATTAATCAAATGCTGTCTTTGTCTGTGCTTAAGTAGGAGAGAAGGAATGAGAAATGGTCCTATTCTTTGTTTCTGCTGTCACAAGAGGTGCAGTAGCCAGGTTTCATAATGTATTTTTCTCAGCTGTACTTGTAGCATAAGAACAATAGCAACAATAAAGAGAACAACCAGAAAAGACTCAGAAAACACGGCAATGGGGCAGGAGAATGAGGTGCCATACAAAATAAATAAGGACCAGTGAGTCAGACCACATCAATAATGTAGGTCAGCAAGAATGTCTAGGAGTAAGCCTGTGTAAGGTTTCTGCAATTAAGAAAAGAAAATCTTTTGACCCCATGGCATGTCTTCTGAGATGAATATCCCATGGCTACAATTAAAAATATTGTTTGGGTTGGTTGACCCTCTCTGCACATATACCCTGAGCTTTTAAAGTATTTGTTCTTTAAGGTGAAAGGAAGAGATCATGATGGTAAAAGAGGTCGGGTCTAGAACTGAACTGAAATGGAAGTTGCTGCTGGCAAATTTCACTTCACTTTTTTTTCTTAATTGCTAACTTGACTGTTTAAAAAAAAAAGAAAAGAAAAGAAAAAAAGATTTACTTTCAAGACCAGATTCGTACTGTCTTTTCCCCTCTGTTTATCAATAGATTTAATTTTGGTAATTTGATTTAATTAAATCAGCCTACATATCTCAAGCTTAAACACCTTCGAATGTTCAGAATGCAGATGTACATCCAATGACTAGTAGGGCTCTCTCAATAGAGGCTAAATGCTCTCACAGCTACTTACAGTCATGCCCTGCTTTTTCCAGCAGTATCCACAAACTTTGCAAGACAACCACAGGGAAAGCAGAAGTCACAGACCACTGTTTAGTGAAAAACAGTAATATCCTTTTGGTTTTCTCGATCTGTTGTCCAGTGACCTACAGCAATGCCAGCAATGCATGTAGGACTACATCTGTTTGACATAGTGCTATGTGTTTCCTACAGCCTTCCATATAATTCTATACAAACTACTTCAATAGATGAATTAATTATATCTGCAGTTGGTATAAATCAACATAGCTTCATTACAGTTAATAGAACTATACTGATTTATGCCAGCATACATTGTAATTAAAAAAAAGTTTACTGAGCCACAATTTGATGCAGAGATTTTGTTTAATTTGTTCCCTTTCTGCAAATTTTCTTCCCTATGAAATGTAACAGCAGAATGTTCACAGTGAAAAATTAGAAGTGGCATGAACACATCAAGAAAAGGTGTACAATGCTCACAAAAGATGCATAATAGTGCAGATCTTGCTTATTTTATAAATCACTTTTCTAATCCCACCATATTTCTGTATTCCATCAACCAAACTAACATCACTAATATTACTTAAGCTTTGAGAGGGGTGGGTTTGCAGAGGCCATGGATTTCCTATGATAGTTCCTTTTACCAAAACCTCCTCCTCTCTTTTTCATTATTCTGTGACCTGAAAAAAATCAGGCTGATTACTTCATTGCGTCATGTAAATATGAACAAAAGAAAAACATCCGTCCATTAGTCTGGAGATGCCTGGCCTTCCATTGCTCAGCGTCCCGTAGCATTTGACTGTGCTGAAGTAATCACATTTTAGTTTTTAGAAAACGTACCTTTAATTATACAGTTATCTTCCAGACCAAAAAAAAAAAAAGATAGTTTTTCTTGGCTCTCAGAAGGCAGCATTTTATGCTCCAATGATTTTTTAAAAGGAATTGAAAAAGTAAGTCTGAATAGTTTGAGAATAAATTACTCCAACATGAAGTGAGCTCTCATTCACCAATACTTACAAATAGCTTAAGCAAAGATAAAATAATGTGTATTGTAATTAATATTTTAATTTGCTAAGAAAAGCTAAATAGTGATTAAACCCCTTCCCCTCCTCCTTCCCCCTGATAATAATGAAGCTAGGCAATTTCAAGAGAAGCAGAGCAGCCAGGAGTTTAATGTCGTTGATTAAGAACATGTTTCCATGGTGGCTATTATGTCCCTCTTTAAAAGACGAAAACAAAACCAAGCCTTATTTCCTTTTAGAGCTACAGGGTTTCTTCTGCCTTCATAAGACAGACAACAAGAAAATGTTTAGGGATAATTAAAGGCAATTAGGCTCATCAAGGCTCATTTCTGGTCTAGCTCCACTTCTTCTCCCTACAATGTGTGATAATTGCTGCTTCAACATACCAAGTAGCATGGGTTATTTTTTTTGTACTTCTGCAAACAAGACTATTTGGTCATTACCAGCTTTGACAGTGTGAATAAGAGACTCCTGATTAGCTTTTTGTTTGCTTTTTTAAAGGTTTATACTACATGTCCTATTGAATCTGATAATAAAGAATAATAAATTAACACTTAGCAATTGTGTAGTACCTTCTGCTAGAGGATCTCAAAGTTCTTTGCAAACATTAATGAATTAATTCTTTCAACAGTTGTGTATAATAGGTATCATCATCATAATTTTGCGGACTACTGAACACAGACACAAAGAGGTTGGGTAGCACATTTGGTGTCACAGTCAACGTGTTACGATGCTGGTCCCCTGTTCACACACAATGGAAATATTAGCTTGTTTGCCATAAACATGCCTCCTGTGCAACTTCTTCTGTTATATCTGGTTTTGATTCATTGATAGTCAGGTAATTTAAGGTATTTAAATGTCTAAACTTCAAAGAGAGGTTTCTAATGGGAAATTAGTATGAAACAGATATGCAGAACTAGATACAAAAATACTCCAGTGCATCTACATTATGTGTTGCAGTAGAGGATATTAGGTAGTTTAGTTATTGGAAGCAGAAAATGTTCATTAGCACAACTCTCCAATTATCAGTTCCTGACAGCACAGTCATGACCTCTCAACTCCCGCAGACCCCTTCATGTAAAACTGCAATCCACCTACCCAACTCAACAGCTCTCCAGCCTTGGAAGCAGTTGAATGCCACACACATTTCATTTTTCCACCAGAAAATTTCTTTCTCTACTGCTTCTAAGTCCAGAACACACAAACAAGAAAATTCATGCATGACTATGATTTTGAACATGCTTTTATGATTTTGAACATTTTTTAACATCAATCAACAATACCTCCAACAGTGAAAGATGGGTAAGATTGCTTGCAGGTACAGCACATAAGAGACTGCAGCTGATACATTAATTTCACTTCTTTGTACATAGCAATTTGTTCATGTATCACATATCCAAATAACTGTGAATGAAATAGGCGCCAAGCCCTCACCAAAGTCCAGTCTGGATTCATAAATGAGACAATTGTCCAATCTTCTCATCTTCTAGACCTGTCTAGTAAATATAATCAAATAGATTAGGCTTCTCACAGAACAGGAGTGCTCATTCATCACATGTAAAACCTGGATACAATTCCCTGCCTTGGAGTGACTTAAGTTCACATGTCCAGCCTCCCACCTCCCTGTTTACAAAGTCATGAGGTGGAAGAAAAGAGATACTTAATTCTTCTTTAAAGTGTTTTGTTTTCATAAATATTTAATAATTAAAAATAAAAGAAGAGTACAGGCAACTACATGAGCAATAGCAACAGCACATCTGAGCTTTGCCACTTAAACACTGACTGCAGTCCCATCTCTACCACTGATGGTGGCTAGCACGCTGTTTTGAGAGGTAAAAGAAGGTCTGAAATCCACAGAAGATGAGGAGAGAGCTGTACCCAATTTGCCACATGCTGGCTGACTGCTCTGGCTACACAAAAACTACGTAACGGTACCATGGTGTCACCTTCCATTCCACTGTCCTGAGAAGAGATTTAGGGTCACAACATTTCAAAGACATGACAACACATGTCATTTCAGGCAGCCTCAGTGACGGAATGGCATAGTAATTTCCTATATCATCTGAATTTGGGTGTTCTTTGAAAACCCATCCAATAAGCAGGATCATGCTGCTGCTTTTTTGCCTTTCACATATACTACTCACACCAGTTCTGCAGCTTTTAAGTGTCCTGATTCGTCATCTGCTCCCAAGTCACTAGAGAGACTTAGGATTATTACTGACATTAGTTTAGCTACACCTACTTATAGTTTCTCTAGGGTCTTGAACAACAACAAAGGAAACAATATGGACACCAGGCATTCTGCAAGTCTTTTAGCTAGTATCTTAATGCTCATATGGAAATGGTTATGTGCAAGTTTAAATAGACATGGCATTACCACTTCCTGTGGTGAATTTCTTCAAGTAAAAGGGTTTATTTGCTGCAGAAAAGTATGCTTTATAACAGATATAGTGTTGAGAAGCAGAGAAGCAGTTTGGCTGGAAATTTCAAGCAGTAAGCTGTGCTTTTGTGCAGCCACAAAGTGAGGCTGAGAGCCACAATCTCTGGCTGTAAGCACAGCTGTCTCTGCTGCTACTCATCAGTCTTTGCTCAAGGCAAGTAAGAAAGACCATGAAAAATGTCTTGGCTGTGATCAGACCATTTCTTTCCTAATAATAAAAATGAATGCTCTGCACAAACTTTACTGGCTCCACGAAAATCCACCACAATTTAGTTGCTTAAATCAGAATGAATTTTGTACCTGCTTACATCCTGGACCTCAGTGTACCTTCGTTCTTCCGAACAGTTATATCTCCCCAAAGACATTAGTACAACTGCACATTGCCTTTTACTGAGAAAAGTGGCACAAACCTTGCTTTGCAAGTTTGAATATGAGAATGTAGTCTAGTTACAACTCTCAATAAGGTGTACTTTGGGATGAAAGCAGAATGATTTTTTTTCCTCGAGGGAACTTTAGTGTATTCTACAGGTATTGTGAAAGCAAGAAGCATCCACTTGGCTTTTCTTAATAAAAGGAGCATGATTTTATAAAAGAATGTAACACATTTGAAATGGTCAGAGATGCATAAGACAGCATGTCCCAGTTTAAAAATAGAAATACTTCCCTCACTTCTCAAAAGCCGCTCCCATTCTCAACACATGCCCCTCCACACTAATAATATCTTGGTGCAGCTAAAAGATTAGTTACAAGGTGCACAATATTCTTTTGGTACCTTGACATTTATAACCAGGAGACACAGAAGAATTTTTCAGATTCATAAATCAAATCAACTTTTAAAAAAACTTTACAAAAAGACCACTTCAAGTATTTCCAGTCCTTTTTAGCAGACCTGCTGAGTACCAGTTATCACATCGGATATACAAACTTCCTGCACAGGGTCTGATTTAAGTCCTTACTCAACCATATGCTGCATAAAACCTTCTACATCAAGGATAACAAATTATTTACTTGCTTAAAGTTGTCCTTGACTGAATAGGAGTTTAATATCCTCCTTCCTGCCAGTCCTCACACCTGTTCAGTAAAGAAAGCCTGGCTAGACCAGTCTTTCTGGCTTCCCTTTCCTCTACTACATCTGCAAACATTTGTTTTGTAGGGCTAGGGGGCATTTTGAGACCCATAAGTTGCAGTATCCTCCTCAGCCACCTTTTTAGATCTCTGTTCATGGATGCCAGTACATACCTCTGTGTTTGGCTAGTCTTCCAGATAAGCAGCAGCCATTCTGGACTCACACACATAATGCTTTGCAGTAGGTGGGAATGAGGCATCTTCAGAAAGGGTTTTAGACCACGGGTTACAACAGAGATATACTTAATGCAAAAGGGCTAAGAATTAAACAACGTTTGTTATTTGCTAGTCACAGGGACCAGATCCAGTCCAATAGTACCTTAAACCAGTTACCATGGTCTTCCTACTGACTCAAAAAGCCAGAAATCACTTTGACATTTGGGAATTGAATCCACGCTGCTTTTTATCCAACACTCCCTGAACATCAGCTGGTGAAAGGCACTGCAGAATTTCCCCCATGCAAAACCTCACATTGTTTTTCCCCACTAGAGTGGTAAGATACAAGCAGACTTGTACAGCAGATCAGAGTTAGCCATCAGTTCAGACAGCAGTTTACTTGCAGGTTAAAAAAAGTGCTCTGACAGTGGTGTTTACTGGGTATGCTTCTGAGGTCTGGCTAGTTCACCAATTACTTTCTATTGGTTTTGAGGTGGTTTCTAATAGATGGTTTATGGTTTCTGATGATGACAGCTTGAGAACTCGTTTCACTATTCTAACAGCTGATTAAGTGGCATTCTTGTTTTCAGACAAATAATCAAGGGTCCCATAGATTTTCTCCTATCCAGCAATTCATCTAATGCTCAGATATTTGTCTTATCCTGTGAAATCTGCTACCGCACAAGGTAAGGACAGACAGCATTGTGCTAGAACACCCATTTTTAGGGTAAGAGCTAGAATACTGCTCCTAGAAAAGCTTCCCCCCCCCCCCCCCCCCCCCCCCCCTTCTTTGAGATACTGGCTATTAAAAGGTTAGGCTTTTACGACCCTCTATGCCATCTTATTGAGTTTTCAGGCTTAAACATACCATGGTTGAAACATCACCTCTGAACAGTAGTTTCAACTGGTGGGGTACTGCATAAAGACTCAGTCATTTCCAGTGATGTTCAAATGTCCTGTTACATTTTGCAGTCCTAAACAAAGAACTATTGATTTTAAACTACAGTGTCATGGATTATATTACTGAAAACAAGTTAGGTAGAAACTTCCTTTAATAATTAAACAGAGCTGAAAAGGGAGCTCAGTGCTTTGATTACTTGTGACTTTGCATTCTGCTTCAGCTTTGATCTGGACAAGCAGGTAGATAAATGGTTTACACAGAAGGTCACACCACTTCATTCACTTAACACTGGAAGTCTGTGCTACATATATATATATATTTATATATATACCAGCCATTTACCTGATGTTCACACTCCAGGCTTTTAACTGAATCCAATGCAAGTCTGGAGTGCTCTTTAGCTCATAATAAAAGCAACGTAGGGTAGAATTTCCAGAGCCTACCTCTAGGACTCCATCCACTTCTAAGCTTCCTTTATCTACTATACGTTTGATCAGGGACAATAGATATTTTCAAAGGCCTCAGCTAAGATGATTCCAAGGTTTTTCTTCTCCTGAGAACACGAAGTCCATTAGCAGAATCCCTGTTCTCATGTACTCCCTTGAAGCTGCAGCAAATATCAGCCACAAGTTATTATGAAATAACATGCTCATGTTTTCTAATATTAATCTTGCTGGGTCTTAACTGCTTTCAAATCTATGACATTGAAAAATGCAAAAAAGTTTCCCTTCTAATCCCCCGAAAGTGATTGTCTAGATGCCCAGAAGATGGAGATGCCATGTTTCCAGCTGGAACTGTTCACATATTGCAAAAAAAGAAAATAAAAGAAAAAAGGTGGGGCAACGGTGTCTTGAAAGAGCTAGAATTTAATTAAATGAAGCACTGCTAAAATACTAATTGCAATAGTTTGCCTAGCCTCTGCTCCCCACTCAAAGGGAAAGGTAATTTCAGCATCCCAGCCATGCTTTTACATCCCCATCCCTTCAGCTTGTGTATCACACCTCCAGCTACGCATTCAGCGTTACCCCCATGTTGACTATGAACACCATGGCATTTTATTCTATTATTTTGACATGGGATCCCTATAGGAGATTATGATGAGGCATTTTCAAGACTTAACCTGTTGGAAAGCATCACACGGATCTAGTATTCTAAACATTCTTCCCTTCCTTGCCTTTCTTAACAGTCCAAATCAATTTTGTCTCTCATGATCTGTATATTGATCTTTCTGCAGGCAGGAGTCTATAGCTGTCTCATACTCTCCACAACACAGAGAGATCCAGTACCATTTGGACTGTGCATAGTTGGTATTATTCTTCCAAAAAATAAAACACTTTACAGCCAGTTTCTCAAAAACAATTCTTTACATAAATATGACCTTAGTACTTCTGATGACTTGGTTTTTTATGTGTTTTCAAAAACCTATCAAATGGACAAGTTTTCATGCTGTAATTAATAAAGAGTATGCATCCCTATTTTATTTAAAAAGAATGGGGGTTTTAGAATAAAGCCTATAGAACATTTGGTGCCTATCACAGAAATCACCCTTACTGGAAAACGAAGCACATACTTATCTATCACTAGATGGAGGCAGTACAAAAAGGGCAAAAATTACAATACCTGTGGAAAAGGAATAGTCGGTGCTTCAGATTTCCACGTCCAGCTCTCCCGTATGGTACTTCTATTTTTTATAGTATATGTTTTACCACACATTTCTTACATTACAAATGAATTTATTCTAGGTACGCAGAGGCTGGGTACAATACGACTGGATCCATGGCAATACAGCAGGAGTGATTTACAGCATGTCATTTTTGTGAAACAAATTGGCACCTAACCTATAGTATCTATGTTTGTATCTGGTTGAAGGAGATAACACTGTTTGTGAAGTACATCACATTTGTTATCTTGCTGTAACACCCATTTTCCTCGAAATGACTTGCTCTTGTAACACTTGCGAATAGATGGAAGAAATGGAAGAAACTTAGCATGGGTGCTTTCATATGAAGAAAGGAAATGGATGCCCTTACACTAAGATCTCCAGTTTAATTCCTAACATACATACAATTTCAACTTGATTTCACCTAGTGAAACAACTTGGACTCATCATTTACAAAAATAGTTATTGAAGAGATCCATAGCATTTTATTTTTTAATTTGTCCTTCATTAAAATCCAGATTATGATCCATGATCATAATGCTGAGTGCTGAAATCACTCATATGATTTCAATTGCAATTATTGCTCAGTTGCATATGAGTAATTACTCATGAGTGGGAGAAATGGCTGCAAGCATTTCCTTTAATCCTGAAACTTTTCTTTTCAGAGACTCTTTCAGCCTTCGGCTTCTAACTCGGTTACATGCTGAACTTCTACTCTGCCTCTCCCGTTCTTCCTTGACATTTTTACTCTTGTTGTTCTTATTGAGTAAACTGGCTTCAGGATACATTTAAGAACATTAATTTTGCAACCTGGAGAAGGTGATGAAAGTTGTTAAAATGTAAATTCTCTTATGTAAATCTTTTCCCCCATTTTAATTTAATGCCAATAAAGGAGAAAAAGGCCCAGAAATGCCAAATTTAATACCAGTAAAATAAAATTAACTGAAACCAGCTGGCAAGACTTATGAATTTAGATTTTATCCCAGTTTATTTGGTGGTTTTTTTTTTTTAAAGATGGAGTTTATCAGTAAAAATTTTGAGGTGACTATCCATGGAAAACAGGAATGGAAAAACAAAAGCAAAAAAAAAAAAAGTGAGGGAAGGCTTGAAACTGCACAAAGGCACCTCAGTAGAAAGCAACCCACTGTACTTCACTGTGACTTGAAGATGCCAGCTGAGGAGGCCAGCTTTTTTGGTTGATTTATTTGTTTTTTAAACAAATAGAGGTGGCTAATGGTATCCTGGGCTACATTCAGCAAAGCATTGCCAGCACGTCGAGGGGGGTGATCCTTCCCCTCTGCTCAGCACTGGGGAGGCCACACCTGGAGCACTGCGTCCAGTTCTGGGCATCCCAGTATAAGCGAGACATGGACATACTGGAGAGAAGGGCCAGGAAGATGATTAAGGAACTAGAGCATCTTTCCTACAAGGAAAGGCTAAGATAGCTGGGACTGTTCAGCCTGGAGAAGGCTCTGGGGGGAATCTCATCAATATGTATAAATACCTGAAGGGAGGGTGCACAGAAGACGGAGCCAGGCTCTTTTCAGTAGTGCCCAGTGACGGGACAAGAGGCAATGGGCACAAAATGAAACACAGGAGGTGCTGTCTGAACATCAGAAAACACTTTTTTTTTTTTTTTTTTACTGTGAGGGTGACTGAGCACTGGCACAGGTTGTGCCAGGAGGTTGTGGAGTCTTCCTCCTTGGAGATACTCAAAAGCTGTCTGGACATGGTCCTGGGCAACTGGCCCTAGCTAGCCCTGCTTGACCGTGAGGGTTGGACAAGTTGACCTCCAGAGGTCCCTTCCAACCTCAGCCATTCTGTGATTCTGTGATCTTTCTGATCTGATCTCCCTACCTTTCAAATAGTCCCTGCTGTACCTTCTCCTGCCTGACCCATACAGTGGAAACCCTAGGCATATGTGGTGCTTAGCATTCCCACCTCTGCTTGTAACGTATTGCTGGATGTATTGCCATATAGTGTCTTGGTGAACAAAGTGCTATCTTGCTCTTTCCATTCCATTCTTTTTATTGGCAGACTTCTAGATATCTATTCTCTCTTGCCTTGGCATATCTCTGACAGTTAGCAAGAGTAGCTTTTGTTAAAGACGGGTACTTCTGCATCTTTATAGACAATTTTACATAAATTAAATGGGAACCATCAGTTTATCTAGAAAAGTTAGTTCAGAGATCATAATTTTGTATTCCCAGCATTTGGGAGTAGGAGTCCAATAAATGTCTACAAGCCACAAATTATAGGTAAAATTCTCACCCGAGTAACTCTGGGGGAATCTGATTTTAGGGGATGGGTACAAACACATCAGCTGAGCATTTGCACATACCCATGATTAGTCAGGCAAATTATTTAAATTTGCTGCTACAAACAGAATATTTGCAACATAAGTAGGCGCACAGAATTCTGGGCATATCATGCATAATTAAAACACATTGGCCAAAGGTTTCTTCCCTAATGAATTTTCCCTAAGAAGCAACAATCTTAGAACCTCTGTTAGAAATGCCTGGAAGCATTACTATTACAAATCAAACCAAAACAAAATGGATTTTTCTTCTAACTGCATTTTTTTTCCTTTCAGTATAGAATAGGCACAGCTAGTGTACTTCTTTTCTTGCTGTCTTTACTGCAAAGCTTTCCCAGGATGCTGTATCTAGTCAGACCCCATTAAAATCATCAGCAAATAGAAATGTCTTTAACCTAGATTTAAAACCACAGCCTGATCCAGTATTTAAGATCTTGGCCAGGAATTTGTTCCACAGTCACCATTCATAATGACTGAGAGGTCGGAGGCTACTTTGCTACTCACAAGTGCAAATGGAACAGCAAATGTACCGGAGTTCACTTGCTGCCAATTGTAAGGCCAAGGCTTGTTTTGCAATAGGGCATGGAAGATTAAAATAACACAGGAAACTTGGCTACAGGATAGGTCCAAGTGGACCTTGAAGGAAGTAATTACTTTGTACTACTGTACTCCCTCTTCCTCCCTCTGCTCTTTCACTTCTTTATGTGCTTAATTGTAAATTACCCTCCACTCCTTCTATCACTGTTTTAGTTTTTCCTTGTACCAGTGAAGCGATACGAAAGTGCTGGTACTAAATTCCTGCTGTAAAACCGGTGCCAATACTCGGTGTCTATGAGCTTCGCAGCACTTTGAGCACTGGAGCTAGTGACATTACAAAGCTTGTTAACGTAAAATCTTCTTTGTGTTACATTTTTTGCAATACATTTTACAAAAATCTACCCCAGGGAGCCAAGGGGCAGTTGCTTCTTTATTACATTTTAGAAGAGCCACATTATTAGCGTTCCAGTCTATATATTATGAAATTAAGTGGATACCCTTGGGGTTAATTCCTTGTTGTAATTGTAATGAAAAGAAACAATTTCTAACCCTCCATTTAAGATCTATAACTATTAAAATCCACTAGTCTTAGTGACTCCTGGGGCCAGTGAAGTACTTCAGTGTATATGAAAAAGGGCACTCCTACAGTGTCCAATATCAGTAATTTATAAAAATATCAGCCTCCAAGTGGGAAAACTAACAAATGAGTTTCCATTGAGCCCCTCCCTGCTGTTTACCATTGCATGCTGGATTCATCAACTACATAAAATTATATGCATATCAAAATTATGGAGCTGGGTTCCAAGATTGTATTTTGCCTAGAGTAGGAAAGGTAGAGCAGGAATCACACAATACAATGATTAAATACAAGGAAAAATCACGCAATATAGCCATAGAGAATCGTCTTAGGAAAAAAGTTAAAAAGCAACATTTTTTTCAGAGGCTTCTCCGTAGTAAACAATCCCACTCGCTTCAACAAATTTTAACTGATAATAAAACACTTTTTTTTTAAATAATCAAAGATTAACCATCTATTTCAAAAACATTTACTTCCCTCTGAAAGTGCTTAATTTATTCACTTTGGGAGATATATATTAGTAACAATGCTATTCCCTATTTTCAATGTCTTTATTGTGTATGTGGCTGTATTTTTTGTGAGAATTCCTGCTCATTAGTGTTTTCCTACTGACTTTAATATGGCCAGCTTTTAAGTCATCATATGTGGCAGATTTCACCGTCTCTCCTACACACTTGTACCCCTTTTCACTTTTCATAATGTTCAAAAGAGAGAGAAACATTTTCATAAATGAGATGAGAAAAAATGGTTTTTAAAACCGCAGTAGTTAAAGGGAGATGCAGGAATCCTGCCATACAGGAACCTGTTATTAAATCATTTTTATGGACTGACTAGGTTTCAATTTGACAGCAAACCTTTAGCATGTAATTCAGTTTGTTAGTAGCGAAATAAAATGTACATCATCAGGTAGTGTCTTCCAATTTAATATGCTTATTAAGATCATTGTTTCTATTAAGCTAAAAATTGTATAAGTGCATTATTGTCTAACACAGCATAAATTGCCATTTGGTATGCATGCATGCTGAACGGACATACTAATTTAATAGTAGGAGAGTTTTCTAGGACTTTGTTAGAGTTGCCTTGTGAAAAAGAATATCCCTTTAAGATTTCAGGAATGGTCTGTCTTTTTGATAAAGGTACTTGTTTAGCTGCAGTTGACATAGCTTTAATACCATTTATCTCTCTCCTTTTATTCATCATAGTATAAACTCCCTTAGGAGAAAGGAAAAGGGTCTTACCAGACATGAAAGAAAGCAATAGTTGTTGTTTTTAAAAATACCGTTCTACCAGCTAATAAAATATGATGTAAGTCGCTGCGTACACAGGAGTTTAGACTCTGTTGGTTATTTTTAAGGGAAAGAAGGAATGAGGCATCATTTTATATGTCACTGATCAGTGAAAAATGGGTTTATTTTAATAAGTATTTATTGTAAATTCATGTTAATGTCACCTGTTACTATTGGCAAGCCATGCTGGACAATGTCCTTATTTCTCCAGTGTTTACAAACCGTTTGCAAATCTGATCATTCACAGCTTGTGCGTTCTCCAGTCATCACGCCAACCAGTGAAACCAGCACCGCCATCTCAGGCTGGTATCTTAGTGAGACTTAAATTGCCAGCTTGGAAGGACAAAGACCTGTTACTCTTGACTGCTTTCAAAGGATTATAGAAAGTTGTAATACAATAATTGCAATAAAAGATGAAATTGGAAAGCTGATAAGGAACTACAAATACTTTCATTTTTATCATTGGCACTGCTTAATGTGCTGAATATATGGGTCTTTAGCAACTGATGATTATTAGAACTTACATAAAATGAGCAGGTGGCCTCCATCTCACCAGACAGATGTTAGCATCACATCTAATGAAGCTAAACAGAACCACTGTCAATAGAAGGCTGTAAGTTTAACAGTTTTCATGATCATTACATCCCTTTTAATAAATCAAGAGCTGTTCAGAAAATACATGGCTATCCCTAGGAAGTAGAACACTTTCTAACATTGATTGTGCAGATGGTAGAAAGGGTTGCACTTCTCAAGGCCAGTTGCTAATTATCCCATATCAAATATGGATAGGATGACTGCCTGGCAAATAACTGAGCAGAATGTTGATACTGGAAACCTCGGCAAGAATTGGAAATCATTACAAAATTAAACAGGGAGCTCTGACCTTTGAACTTCTGACCATTTCTTTCTTATGTCTTCATAGAAATGGGTTTATTCAAATATATCTGCAAGTCCCTGCGATTTCACTGCCGATCATGTACTGAAGAGAGCTTTCCTGAAATGGGACAGAGCAACACACTGATAAGGCTGGGGTGCTTGGAAACTGTTGTCCTAATTTGCAATAAGAAGCATATCCGTTTTATTCTAGCATCAGAAATAATATACAGAAGTTTGGCATTAACATGCTACCAATAAAGCCATGTAAGTGCTGAGAATGGGTCCTTATTATATGTGAGGGAGCACGCACAGGGTGAATGTTAACTCTGTTTAACAGACAAAGATGATATAATACCCCTGAGATGCTGAGTCTGTGGATTATGCCTATTCACTTTGATAGTTGTAGTAGATATTTTATTTGTACTGTGTACTGCATTTAGTCAAGGCAAAATTCATTTTAGGAAGTTGAAAATAAGCATAAAACACAGCACAGATGCTAACATCAAATTACAACTTGAATAATTGCAGTGTAACTGCCTAAAAATTTCTTGTAATTTCAATTCCATAATGTACCCCTTACATTTTCTTACTCGTATCCCTTACTTCTGCAAATATAAACATCACTACATTTGTGAAAGAATTTATTCACCATATGTATATTTGCCAGCTCCAAACGGCAAATATATATATATATAATTATCAATATTGCTTGTCTAATACTGAACAGTAAACTGGTAAAACAATTCCAAGCAAAGAGCAATACTGGAGCATTCCAAAAAGGAAGAGGTATGCTTATGTTTAGTTATTATTTATGAAATAATGACCAAAAGTAGGAATTTGCTTGTTACAGAAAAAAACAGAGAAGAAGAAACATTCAGCTTAAATGGCTTTTGTTCAATTTTAAAACTTGCCATCTTAGCTGCTGACGTAATCTCTTTTGAATATATTCTTAACATAAGACAGCTGTATTTTGCAGACTGCATTTTGTGGAAGAGGAAGAAATCACAAGGTAGAACCCCTTCTCTCTTAATGTGCACTGTCAAACCATAAAGATGAGAAACATGCAGTGCTCTTGGCTTGTGATGGAAGTTGGTAACATGTTTGTAGATAGTGAAAAGCCCAATAAAAAACCCCAGCATCTGTCGATTCAGTGAAAATCAGCATAAAATTTTTCCACTGAAGTGAAACTATTTGTTTCCTCGAATAAATGGACAAATCATACGCGTATAATTTGCTGTTATATCCTAGCTACAAAACCATAGACAAAAGGCAGAAAGTAAGAACAAATATCACTCCAGAACCTAACTTGATTCAGCATTCACCTGGGAGAAGGGAATCTGGCTTCCAGTTTCTGCATCCAATTATTATTTGGAATATCTCCATCCTAAATACCTCCTAGCCACCAGGGGATGTGGATTCAGTCTTCAATCGTCAAGCTCAGACAGAAACTGAAGCCAGGACTCCCACATTCCCAATGGGCTCTCAGCATCACCGCGCAATCAGATAAAATCAGGCACTTGCTAGATGGGTGCAACCCAGCCTGAAGGGCAGACTGGGCTTGCCTAATGCCTTTGACTCTTTGGGGAAAACTAGGAAAAAAAATGCCTAGCATTGTAGGCCAACGCATACAATAAATATTATTTAAAGTCACATTGGAACTACTGAGTCCAGCCACACAGTACAGAGATAACTTACCCATGGGTCCTGCAGATTAGCACCATTGTGACATGCCAGGGTTGAAGACAAGCTATCAAACACTGCAGCTGAATTTGCTGTAGAAGGACCATCTCCCCTTACTTTCTGATGAGCATTTTTCAATATGCAACTGCCCCAACCAGAAGAATGCGGAGCAGGAGGAATGACCATCCATGCTCACCCCATCACACCACACCACTCAAGCACAGCTGGATGAGGGTTTTAAATGGGCAAAAGGGACAACTATGTACCCTGAGAAGCCTTTGTGTCTCTTCTTTAATCTCACATATTTTCCATTGTGATTAACTTGCTATTTGCTTAATCCATGAAGGATTTTATCTAAAAAAAAAAGAAAAAAAGAATAACCTGTCATCTCCTCACTGGTGAGGAAACGGTTCTTCAGTGTGGTAGGTATTTGGAGCTGTTTACAATGCAGGGATTGCAAGTTGAAGAGCTGGTGTGCTAGACAATTATTGCCTACAAGCACCTCATTCAAGTGCATGAGGAATTGCCTCTCTTCATACATTCTGTTTAGAAAGTGTAATGGTCTGAACTGCTTTGTTCTCCACATTTATTAAAAGCAGATTCATCACCGAGTTAAAGAAAATAACCAAGTACTGTCTCCACAGACTTTTAAATAACAGTTCCTCCCCTTTTACTCTTGGCATTGCTACAGATGAATAACAGAATATTGGATGCTTGCTACAGATCCTTGGGCTGTTCCATTTGCAAAGAAAATTTGAGCTCTTTTAAAGAAGCATATCATAGTTCCAGCAGAAAATATACCACTACTGAAGTTTCATTTTAATAGCTGGATAAACCCATGGATCTGGCCAGGTTTTGTTTTCATTTTTACACTGGAACTGTGAAAGTTTCTCATTTATACTCTGTAAGAAGCAACTAATAAACCTGTCTCTGATCAAGTGTGTTAATTTCAAATCTGAAACTTAAAACAATTAATTATGCTGTGAGGGAAACACTCTGGAAAAAAACCCCCAAATTCAGAAATGTTTAGCCATATGTAAAAGTAGCATTTAATTGTAAATGGTAAGAGGGGTCACACAATGTTACTAGAAGCTTCATACTCCACACAGACTTGTTTCAGTGACACTTTGAAGTTAAATACAGAATATCTACTAGATTTTCCTCCTAGCCAAAGCCTGGTACTCATATCTGGAACAAATATATTCAATAACCTTCTTTCAGGCCAGTTATGGATTGAATCATTCATTAACTCTGGAAGCCTTCTTCAGGTTTGCTGAAAAACTTACTCTTTTAGATTTCTAATGATTTCTAATTAGATTACTAATGACTACAATATTGAGCTATTACCACTTTATTTACTGGAGATATATTTTTCCTAGCATATACAGTATTTTGAGTGCTCTGTCAGGAGTTTTCAATAGCATCAAGTGCCAAATTCAGAACTCAGAGTTCTTAAAAAATGGAATTAAAACCAGCTCAATACCCTCCCACAAAAACAGGAGAAACAAGTCTTTTTCTAGGATCACTCACTGGACAATACATTCCCACTTGCAACCAAAAGTTTCAGTACAAAACAAATAGTTTCATTAAATGGAACTGGAACGCAGCATCAGTTTGGGAAAGCACAGCAACAGAGTGTGAAACCATTTAAAAAGTAAGTAAAATATACCCCCAAACGGGGTCTGAACAACTGATTGTTGGTAGTGCCCCAAACAGGTTTGGACAGGCTCCTCTCCAGGCTGCAGGAGAAAGCACTACTGCACTTCTTGTCACCTGCACTGCCTGCTCAGATCTCTCCTCCTGGGTGATCTCTCTAGCTGAAATACTCTGCATGGGGCCAGCTTGGCCTCAGCACTTCTGTAGGTATTCTGTAGGTACTGTGAAGGATTTATGTGGTGCTGGGTAGGTGTCTCCTGGGGCATCCACAGAGACACAGTCCCTACTGCACCTGCAAAATAAGTCCAGGCACTCATCCAACCTGTTGGTGCTGGAGAAAGGGAGATCTCAGGACAGCTCATTTAGATCCTGAAGTCTTCTGCGAACTTCTCACTACCTCCCACCATGCTCTGAAGTCTCTCTTTTCATCCCTATCCTTATGCTTTGGAGAAGGCTTAACAGAACAGTAAAGTCCAGTCTACTGAAGATACATTTCTGTAATTAGGCAAAGGCTCGGAACTCTTGTTGATGTCCTTAGTGCATCCTCTGGGCCACGTGTGGCCAAGTTGGAGTAGAGCATATGCTTCCATTCATTACTCAGAAAAATAACATACCAAATGCCCAATAGTCAAAATTCAAATGGATGTTTGCACTGTCACAGGGCTTGTTATTTGTTTTGTTTGTTCTGCCTCTTCTTGCAGTTCATCAATATATGAACAGATTTTCAGCTGTCATCTATATCCAGCAAACTACATTAAATAACCATTGCAATTAAACTTAGCCCCATTTTCCTTTAAAGTTGATTTAGATTGCATTGTGATAATTTTGGATATACTCCTTATAATTTTACACTGATCTTTCGTATATATTTTTCACTTCGTTTTGTGCATGTAGGTACCCTTCAATAGTTCCTCCTTGGTGACTTCTCATCTTGTGGCTATTTTCTTAAGAAAACGTAACTCCAGGGATATTTGTATTAAGAAATACAAGAATAAGGTGATGAGTAAAAAAGTATAATGGAGTTGGAAGAACACAACTTCTAATCGTCCAGTAGTATATTAGTTTGAGAACACTGAGTTAATAAAACATGAAAAAACAAAATAGATATTGTCCATTTCTTGATATTTATTTCAATTCCAAATTCTTGTATTGGCCACATGTCAATCTTCTACCAAAGCTGCTTACAGAAAATAATCATTTTAGGACTATACGTAGGGTCCTGTTACATATAACAGAAGATGTTAAAAGTCTTCTCTGGCTTCATATTTTATGAATATACGCTTTAAGAAAGGCTTGTAGTTTTCAAGGTAAGATCACAGATATCCATAATATACTGAAACCATACTCCGATTCCTTAGTTCTGCCTCAGAAACAGACTGAGGACTAAATATTGCAGGCTGTGCAATATCAATACCAAGATTTTTGAGAGAGATAGCACAGCATTTCTACCACTCGCCCCATGTGGGCAACAATGAAATACCAGAAAGTTTGGCACAAAGCTGGCTTTTACTGTACTAAATAAAGTCAGATCACATTTCGTACAACAAGAGGGTGACAAGGACAAAAGAAGAGCTGAAGATTTTTAAAGTTCCAAAGACTGTGAATCCTTGTTTGTTGGAGGTGGCTTGATTTTTGTTGTCCCATTCCTTTCCATAGATTTTTTTGATAGCTCAGAAAAGAATGAAGTCTCCAAATATAGGCCAGTACATCTGTGGCCCAGATAAGGAAAGTGATAAACAGTCCCATGATAAATGATATCTCAGGGAAGGATACCAGATATCTTGATGAGTCCTAAAGAATTTCCATGTGGAGAACAAACGCTATCAGAAAAAAGGAAGACATGATAAAATCAAAAACATTTCAGGGACATGAGGCAAAAGGGGAAGATGAGGAAATGCAACAGTTGTCTTTGAAACTGCACTGAAAGTGATTCTTTCCATGTTAATCTTTTTCAACCAGGGTGTTTGTAGCTTTTGTTGAAACCTTCACTATTTGCGTTGGACTCTGAAAATATTTGAGTTAAGATGGATCACAAGTGTTTTCTTCCATTGGAATTCTGATATTCTGTGGATGAAATTGAATATTACTTTACAAGAACTATTAGCAATGCTTTCCTTCTTTCAGAAAGCCTCTCCCTCACGTCTTTTTTTTTCTTCCCCAACATTGGTAATTGCCAGTAATGCCTATTTTTTTCCACTTTTTAAATGTAAAGTTAAAAGGAAAATATTTTCAGAACAATAACATTTCCATCGTATGAACAGTTAATTCAGAATTTGATGGCAGTCAGTTTACTGTCCTCACTACACATAATTCCCATTTAGAAAAGCCTTAACCCTAGAGTTATAGTAGAAGAAGCAGTGCTTACTTTAGTATTTTTCTTCCTTAATCCAAGATAAATCTCTATAATTAGAATTGACTGCTTTTTAAAGGAACAGAAATGGCAAGTGGCTCTATCTTAAATTAAAAGATCTGTTACCTTTGGTCTTCTAATTCTTCTCAGCAATGTGTTGTCTCAGGAGGCACTTTCTCATCCTTATGAAAACTAACTTACTGTAGGTGTAGAGGGAAAAACACATCATTGGAGTTATGTACTAAGTGACTGCATAAGGAAGATATATACAAGTTTAGAGCAATGGAAAATAATTGCCAAGTATGTCATGTATGAACATTTTATTAAAAAATTTCTGTAGCATAAGCTATTCATCAAATAAGACATTTTTATTGAAGGCTGCATTTTCATTCCCTCATGCAAATGGGACATTGGAAAGTAAAAAGTAGAGACTCACCATTTCTGCTTTCATGAGTTGAAGGCCTAAAAGCTTAGTGGCACTTCTGGTACACCACAGCTTTGTACAGCCATACCCCACAAACCCTCATGGCCAGCAGTAAAAAGTGGTATGCCCTGCCAGGATATCATGGCATGTATTTTCAGTTAACTGTTCATTCTTTTTGCTCCCAGGATTTTCTTTTTTCCTATGTCCTATAAGCTTCTTTTTTTAAACTTCACTGTGTTAGTGCCCCTTTCTGTCCTGCGCTTTACACGGCTGTGGCTTTAAATCTGGACCTTAATGATCCTCTGATTTTGTATGCTCATCAGTCTTTCTTTTCCTAGACAGACAAGTAGCAGATGTCCTAAGGTCTGCCAGATGATTTGAGATTTTCAAGACCTGTTGTACCCTGGAATTAGTGAACACTGGCAGCATGTACAACAATAACAATGCTGGAAGCTATCTGTTGGCTGATGCTTTGATTAGAAAGTCATTTATATAACAGTAACTAATACCATTTGTCTAACTACTCACAACATTCGGTGGATGGTATGTACCTCATATTAAAAAGACCTGGATCCAAACCAGTCCAGCTTTCTTTTACCCAAGATAAAAAAAAAAAAAAGTACCACCTAACTAAACGAAACATTGCCCAAAAGCAAAAACAGTTCTCTCACTGGTCCCTCCTCCAAATGCTTAGTTTTACTCATTCTGACAATTATTTCACTAAGTAATGTAATCTATTCTATATTTCAATGCTTTCTGGTTTTCAGACCTGTATGTATTGCCCTTTAAAATTACACTGTACAACCGCACACTAGCATCTGCTGGAGGGATTTTAGAAGTCATCAACAGGCCGGATAGCTTATGGTTCCTGAACACAAGGTATTTTGACTCTCCTGGCTAATTCCACTTATTTCAGCAGAGCTGTGCCAACAACGAATCTGAGCCCTCTATCTAAATTTAATCTGTTCATTACCTCCAAAGACTATTGCAAATAAATAGGCAATCAAGTAGCTAGAAGGACAGAAAAGAGGGATATGGTGTATAACAGGTAACCGTACAGAAGACAATCAGAGCACTGATTCCTTTCTTTCCAAACAGGAGACAATAACAGTTCAAACTAATCACGATTCAAATTTTCTTTTCTACATTTAATTGATACTCTGGAGACTTTATTCAGCTCACTCTAAATCAGTCCCTTGGTAATTGACTTCACCGATAACTGGATCAACCTGCAGGTAAGAGCTGGATTGGGATCTGTAGACCATAAAGCCCTCTGCTTTACACAGCAGTGAAAGCTGCTCTCCAATACATGCACAGTGTAAGCAATTGTTGAGAAAGGCTTCAGATGCCCTGACAATATATTTTACCTTGAGCTGGTAAAACAAGCTCAATGTTTACCCAGTTCTTGGCTTCTTCACTCCTGCTACATTGAGAGTGACACTTGTGAAATGGATATCTTTCCCCAGGGAATGAAGTTAAGAACAATTCAGTTTACAAAGTCTAGGCTAAAAAGCACCTTTCGGATAATGCTTCCAGTGAGGACTGACTGGGATGTATCTTTACCTGGAGTACACAACTCACCTCTACACTCCTGTGGACTCCTGCCACCTGTCTGATACTTTCTGGTCATTACCAAATGAAATTCTATCTATTTAGAAAATTTCAGCAGACATCACTATTTAAAAGACCTTCCAAAGACGTAGCAGAATGTGGTTTTGGGTTAAGGGAGAATCTTATCTCACTATGGTTTCTAAATCTGTAAGTTTTTCTGAGGAATGGAGTGTTGAAATCTGATTGCTGAGGCTGTGCAACAAGAATGAAAGCTAAAGAGAAAGATTAAAGATGTTTAAAGTTCAGATATATCTTTACTATCTTTCTCAGCACATTGACATAGGGATTAAAAACAGTTTCTCAGAAAAGTGAAAAAATCATTTTAATAGAGTCTAGTCAGAATTAGGTAATGTAAGGATTGTTATCCTCACACCTAAAAGAAGAATATTCTATCATGAAACAGAATAGCCCCTGAAGCAGGATATTCAATAATAACATTCCTAAAAGTGCCTGTTTATTTTTGATCAGAGTTCAGAATGTTTTTTGGTTTGGTTTTTTTTTTTCCTCTTCACGGAAACGTATTAAATTTTGGTGTCCTTGTGCTGCTGTCTCTATCTTCAAACTGTTCTCCTTCAGAAACTGGTTTTTTTCCTTCTGTCCTCATACTAAATATCTATAGTGCCATATGAAGCTCTTCCGTCTTACAACAGCAGTGGAGATCAATCATCTAATGTGGGGCATAAGCTTCTGTTTTACTAGATCATCTTGGACAAACCATTTAGTCTTTGGGAGCTCATGTACATGACTCTAACATATGGCTAATGACCAACAAATGATTTAAGTTCACTGGAAGAAAACTGTAACTCTTGTCTACTACAGCTACTCTAGAAACCGGCAGCATAAATTTCATGAGTAACCCAGAGGGGTAGGGGCAGGCATAAGAACAAACTCAGAGTGGCCCAGATCTACACAGCATTTCTCTTAAGCTAATATGATTTTTTTTCATAAGGCTATTAGATACCCTAATATGGGCATTTGATCCTTTGAATAGTTCTATTTTCTGCCTAATCATTCATAATGGAGTTAATTCCCAGCCTTTCCCCTGGTTGTTTTTAGCAGTTGAATACTCAATAAGAAAAGGTGTAGGGGACAACTGAGGAGGAAAATGGTGAATTGTGAAAAAGGAAGGGCATTTTAGTCTAAAATACATTTGCATTTCAAAAGATTAGAGTAAATCATGTGCACTTAACTGGCACTTGCTTTTTTAATTTAATTAATGCTAGAAAGACACTTTAAGACATAGTGCTCTAAAGGTGCTTGGAAGGAAAAAAATTGTCCCCCAAGTGTCTGATGTGAAGAGCCCCTGGGTGACACTCAGAGTAATGCACTTTTTGAGCACTTCAACTTACTAGTGTCTTTCAGTGCTTAATTAACATAATTTGACACAATTATAGATATAAACACTTTATAAGCACTTGGTACTAGGAGTGTCAAAAAAGTGTTGATCTCCATCAGTTTATACTGGAAACAAAAAGCTCTAGCATAGCACTCAAACAAGTGCTTAGAACTGTTCCACACTATTAATAACATTCAAAGAAGCACCAAAAAGAAAAAAAAAAAGTGTTTCTAAAGTGTACTCTGGATAAATTCTTTAAGGATTTTACACATCCACGTAGCAGGCTACCTAAAACATTTAAAATTGTGTGAAATGCACAATCAGAGTTACTGAATTCTGCTGCTCACTAACTAGCTGCAATGACTGGATGAGTAAGTCAGCAGTATTTGAGGGAAAAGAGGAAAACCAAAACTAGTGCCATTCAGAATAACAATTATCACCTTATCGTATTTACATGTTAGATCTTCTGAAAGAGGATTGAGAACATGTAGGCTGGTATGTAGCACAGGCCCAAGTCATAGTCTTTAAGGCAAGACTGAGTGCAGATATGCCATGTGACATTGTACTTAAAGAGTTTTTTTCTGTTTATGCTCTTAGCTTACTTGAAAAACTATTTTGGAAAAAAAGCCCACATGAAATGCACTGTTTATTTTCTCAATACAGCTAGTGAGTCCTCCACTTGCTTAATGCACATGAGAGTGCTTCTTTTGAAGAGCAATGTTGTTCTCCCAGAATTGTTCTCCCAGAAGATACTGCTGAGGACGCCTTCCAACAGGCAGAGTTTGGCCAGCATTGAACCCACATCAACTGCCTGCTACACAGGCTCCATTTCTTATCTGAGCAACAGATCCAGGTTTTGTGCTGAAAGTTCATTCTGTTCAATGGGGAAAAGAGCAACAGCCCAAAGCTTAGGTTTGCCCACAGGACACTGCAATATCACCTCTCCCTCTCTTTTGATCCATGGATTTTCTTTTCACAGAAAATGTTTTTAATTACTAACTTTTTAATTAATAACTTCTGTGCAGTCCAAAATTTCAAATCAGGGTGAGGATATGTTTTGTGTAAACATATGGTAAAAGGATCTGTTTCTAAAGACTGATTTGAAATAAAAAGTAAAAAAAAACCAGCGTGCTTTCTTCTCTTTTCCCTTCTCTTCATATTTACAATTTAGCATGCATTTACTCAAGTCAGAGGCTGTGTTTTGCAAAGTCAGTGAAGCACATAAACCCTGATATATATTATCTCTTTGTATGTGAGGTAGGTCAGCTAAATTTATGAACATTTCACCTGACAGTTACATTAATCATCTTAACACTTTGTGCTCTTTTTGCCAGTAAAGTGGAATGACAATTGATCATATTAAAGATCAGTCATCACATTAAGAAGATACTATCTATGTAAACTAAAACAAACAGAAAGAAAATGTAAAAGGTGACATTTGCAAAGTCATAACTTACTTTCACTAGGGTTAGCACCTAACTGCTTTTGAAAATAACCCATCAGAAATTGTCCCTATTTACCTTGTTAAGTATTGGAAGTGTGTTCGTGCAAGATCCATCCATTTTGATTTAGGATATGCCTGATTTGCCTTGAAATTATCTCTTTATCTCGTCATGTGCAATTGCTGAAATACTGCTTGCCCAAACCAGACCAGCACATCTCTTCTTTTAGGTTTGGAATGAGGCTGGGAGTGGTGTATAACTGAGGATCCTAAAAAAAAAGAACAAAATAGCTCTAAAAAAAAGGCACTGAAAGAATAAAAGAAAATTGGAGGCAGTAGGAATTACAGGATCATCTGAAAAAATCAAACCAATTTTTGAGGCACCTACCAGCAGAGACTGCAAAAACTGTGGCCTTCCTTTCTCTGTCTGAAATTTGCCATCTACCAATTTAAGGCACTGTTGCAGCAAAGCACTTAAGCACTGCTTAAATCCTCTTGAAGTCAGAAGGATTTAAGTAAGTGAATAGAATTATGTGCATAATGAAGTACTTGGCTGGGCTGGGTTGCATTGTTGAATTTGGCCATGGACAATTTTAAAAGATTACTCCAAGACTGAAACTGTTATCTGTAATTTCCTTGACAAAAGATGTATTCTGCCTTTCTCCCTCTAATACATTTGAGATAAATAGGAGAACAGAAACAGCTAAAATTGGTTATTTTTCGGGGCGGGGGGGGAGATAGTCTCCAAGAGAAAAAATGCAAGCTGGTTTTTATTTCCTTTCTGGGTAAATATGATATGTTTCAGGTTCTTGATCCATCTTTTCTAACACCAATGTCTTCACAGTCAAGAGTTTTGTCTCTCTACCAAGTTGCACATTATGTCTCTCAACTTTTTGGGTGTTGCTGTGAAAAACACTAATGGTTAGAGATTTCTTTTTTAAAAAAACACCCCTTCTCCCCTGAATTCAACTGCAGTTGAGTCTAAAATTGTGATTAAAAAAGCTCCAGCCTTACTACTATCTAACCACAGAGGCATTTCTTTGTTTGACTTAGTCTAATTCCTCTAGGATCTAGGAGTCTGTTTCAGAGCATGTTCAAAACTCTTCCAGTTGTAGCAGTTCATTTAGCTTGTCTTAAGCCTGATAGGAATCCAAAAATTATGCAGAGGATTCCTTAAATCCTGAAGGGTGTAATCCGCGGGGGGGTGGTGGAAAATATACATAATGTACAAACAGAATTTACTCTCAATGAAAATACAGCTAAATATTCTTCCATAGTGAATGCAAGAAAAGGATGGTGTAATAGCCTAGGAGGGAGAGCACTCACTACAAATAGGAAATGTGTTAAATTCCTTCTTCATCCTGAGAGGTTTACATGTATATCTTACAGCAAAAAACCCGCACACTTAACCATGACGTTTCTTCTCCACAGGTGCATTTGAAAAGAAAACTGCTAACGTTGTTCTGGTCTTCAAAGAACAGTTCTAGGTGTATAACCCGAGGAGCTTTGGGACTGCAGATCCTAAGTAGGCAGAGTTCAACCTTAAAACCCTAGCTCTAGACAGAGGAGGAATTTAAAGCAGATTTCTTGAACCGTATCTTACCGCATAGCTTCACATGCCTCTACTTACCACACAGGTGTTCAGATAACTTTTCTTAGGTCATAATTCCACCATGTTCTAGTCAGGTAATGTAGAAGAGATTAGATGTCCAGAGACTAGACACCTAAAACTTAGTTCCTGAGCAAAACCGCTTTTGGATGGTTATGGTTGATATTTAACTTACCTATTAGAACCTAGATTCAGCCCTCCTCATGCAACAAATGGTTTCAGCTTAATGGTTGGTGTGACTGTAAATTTTTTTTTTTTCACTAGAAAGAAATGACAGCAGCAGCTTTTTTTTTTTCTTTTTTTAAACAAAAATAATGTAAACTGTTATTGGTACATTATACTAGTTTATTCACCTAATTCCACTAGCAAAAAATATCTTTTCCATGTCTGATTAAATGTAAATAAAACTCTGTGGTAGAACAGTTGATCTAGATGACAACTATCTGTCTGTTACTCCTCAGCTGCCACTATTTCATCAAAACACTCTGGCATTGTGGGACTATGCCAGTTATATGACAAACAGGGACCTTATGTATAGCACAATGCCAGATTTCTTAATAAAAGCAGTCCTGGAACAATCAACCTCATCCTCTTGCTCATTTTCAAACCCTGAATTCATTCAGCATAAATTATAAATCACTTTCTTCCCCAGACAATAGGCATTTAGGATCCTCTGGCATTCCAAGGCCCTTTACTCACAAAAGGTCTCATTTTGTTCCACTCATAGGTTGCTTTTTTCTCCTCACAGCTTTAGTCATAAAATAGCCTTTTACTTAGAATAAATGCGTTAATTGAGTACATAAATACCGTTAATGTGTAGGAGGGGATATGTAAATGACAATATACTAAGAAGACAATCATAACAGTTAAAATTGCAAATACATAAAGATGCTGGTGGAATGATATGACAGTGCTGAACTATGTACATATACACACCCTTATGATGGCAATGATATAATATTACTTAGTTGGTTGGACTAGGTATGCTGTGACTGTGTTTGTCTTAATCAACGAAAGGGTTATAGTTTGGCATGGACATGACAACAGAACACAGTATTCCAGTGGAAAATGTAAAGCAACCTTAATAGCAGCACAGTCAGACCCACTTAAAACATCATACAGTCATTACATTTTGGGAGGCAAACACATTTGTTCAGCATCTATCTTAATATTTTGCATGTGATTAGCTTAGCTCTGTCACACTGTGTAAGCATGCCAATAACATATTGTTGAAGTGATATCAGCATAAATGAAGCTTTTGTTTTGTTTTGTTTTTTTGTCAAGGGCAATAAGAAGCATCAAGTAAATTGTGCTATATCTAGGCCTGTAGCCTAAACTGCAATCCTGGATACTTATGGAAATCAGGCACAGCTGGAGTTGATTCTCATTTACCTTCTCTGTGCAGCTGGATTTAATTCACAATTACCTTCTCTATGTCTTTGTCCAAAAAGAACATATTCAATGTTTGTTGAGTTTTTTCTAAGACATCGCCGTATGCAGCTTTTTCTTGTCATTAGGAAGTGTTGATGATGGTCTTGACAGGTATCATTTATTTTAATAGGCTGAGTTGCATTCAAATCTTCAGTTAATTCCATGGTCTGCTTCATTTATTATCTGCCACAGGTACGTTGTTCCACTTCCAACCCAACCTTTGCTCAGGTGCTGACTGGCCAGTATGGACAAATAGCTGCTTACACCTGCTGAGGAGAAGGTAAGAAAATCCCGTCTTCCCTTTCCTCAAGTCTGTCATGTGTTATTAAAACTTGATGCTTCCCTCTTGACAAACAGGGAACACAAATTTGCAATAACATAAGCTTAAAAATGCTCTGCTGTGCAGATTTTTTCTCCCTCCTCAAATCACTCATATCAATCTACTTGTTTCTTCTTTATTCTCTTCCTCCCCACAGCCCTACTGTTTATAATGAAAAGAGTCTGCAGGCACACCGAACAGAGTGGCTAAAGCCAATCTGAGGGAAACAGATTTGTCAGAAGCACCACAGAGCTCAGCTACAGAAGCATGGCGATGGGTGTCAGATATAGCTGCTGCAGATCTCATAGAAACACGATGGTTGGCTCATTCTCTGGAGCAGATTTCTGATTGAAATGGATGGGGAAAAAAGCTATGCAGGCAATCACAATCAGTTCATATGATGTAGGAGAGTGTGCCATGCTCCCTTGTGCTGGTGGGTGAGAGGTGCAGACCTTCTGGAGACCTTCCAGAAAAACCGTGCCTTTATACAAAATAGGAGGTTATTTTTTGCTGTCTTAAAATGTTACAAAATTTATTAAATTACCAAATTTATTCACATTTCATCTTTAAACTTGCAATAATTTTCTTCAGTTAAAAAACTTTCTCCCATAGCTACTGTAAGAAGAGGGGTATGTAGTAAGTAGTATCATTGTGTAATAAGTGTATCATAGTAAGTGGAATTACAGAAGTAAAAATTAAGCAGTCTTAGTGGCATGAAAATCCACTGGACTGTTGTTAACAAGGACTCTCTAGATAGGTGAGACATGGTTTTAAGAGATGATATCAGGATCTGAACATTGTCCATAGTGATTTTAAATATTAATGAAGCATCACTGTGTAGCTTTGCATATCCAGCTTTGCATATCCTTTGCATATCCAGTTGGCAGAGTGAGCCAACTAGGGAAGGCGGCCCGCTGGGCCTGTTGTTTGCGAACAGAGAAGGACTTGTGGGTGATGTGGCGCTTGGAGGCTGTCTTGGGCATAGCAGTCACAAAATGATAGTTTTTGATTCTTGAAGAAGTAAGGAGGGGGTAAGCAGAACTGCTGCGTTGGACTTCCGGAGGGCAGACTTTGGCCTGTTTAGGAGACTGGTTGACAGAGTCCCTTGGGAAGCAGTCCTGAAGGGCAAAGGAGTCCAGGAAGGCTGGACATTCTTCAAGAAGGAAATCGTAAAGGTGCAGGAGCAGGCCGTCCCCATGTGCCAAAAGATGGGCTGGCAGGGAAGAAGACCGGCCTGGCTGAACAGTGGGCTTTGGCTGGAACTCAGGGAAAAAAGGAGAGTTTATGACCTTTGGAAGAAGGGGCAGGCAACTCAGGAGGACTACAAAGATGTCGTGAGGTTATGCAGGGAGAAAATCAGAAGGGCCAAAGCCCAACTAGAACTTAATCTGGCTACTGCCATAAAAGACAATAAAAAATGTTTCTATAAATACATTAGCAACAAAAGGAGGGCTAAGGAGAATCTCCATCCTTTACTGGACATGGGGGGAAACATAGTGACAAAGGATGAGGAAAAGGCTGAGGTACTGAATGCCTTCTTTGCCTCAGTCTTTAATAGTAAGACCAGTTGTTCTCCGGGTACCCAGCCCCCTGAGCTGCAAGACAGGGACAGGGAGCAGAATGAAGCCCCCAAAATCCAGGGGGAAATGGTTAGCAACCTGCTACACCACTTAGACACACACAAGTCTATGGGGCCGGATGGGATCCACCCAAGGGTACTGAGGGAGCTGGCGGAACTGCTCACCAAGCCACTTTCAATCCTTTATCAGCAGTCCTGGCTAACCAGGGGGGTCCCAGTTGACTGGAGGTTAGCAAATGTGACACCCATCTACAAGAAGGGCCAGAAGGTGGATCTGGGGAAGTACAGGCCTGACAGTCTGACCAGGGAAGGTTATGGAGCAGATCATCTTGAGTGCCATCACATGGCACGTACAGGACAACCAGGTGATCAGGCCCAGTCAGCATGAGTTTATGAAAGGCAGGTCTCACTTGACTCCTTCTGATCTCCTTCTATGACAAGGTGACCCGCTTAGTGGGAAAGGCTGTGGATGTTGTCTACCTAGACTTTAGTAAAGCCTTTGACACGGTTTCCCACAGCATTCTCTTGGAGAAACTGGCTGCTCATGGCTTGGACGAGCATACTCTTCACTGGGTAAAAAACTGTCTGGATGCCTGGGCCCAAAGAGTTGCGGTGAATGGAGTTCAATCCAGCTGGCGGCCGGTCACAAGTGGTGTTCCCCAGGGCTCAGTATTGGGGCCAGTTCTGTTTAATATCTTTATCAGTGACCTGGATGAGGGGATCTAGTGCACCCTCAGTAACTTTGCAGATGACACCAAGTTGTGCGGGAGCGTTGATCTGCTTGAGGGTAGGAAGGCTCTACAGAGGGACCTGGACAGGCTGGATTGATGGGCCAAGGTCAATTGTATGAGGTTCAAGAAGGCTCAGTGCCAGGTCCTGCACTTGGGTCACAACAGCCCCATGCAACGCTACAGGCTTGGGGAAGAGTGGCTGGAAAGCTGCCCAGTGGAAAAGGATCTGGGGGTGTTGGTCAATAGCCAGCTGAATATGAGCCAGCAGTGTGCCCAGGTGGCCAAGAAGGCCAATAGCATCCTGGCTTGTATTAGAAATAGTGTGGCCAGCAGGACTAGGGAAGTCATTCATCCCCCTGTACTCGGCACTGGTGAGGCCGCACCTCGAATACTGTGTTCAGTTTTGGGCCCCTCACTACAAGAGAGACATTGAGGTGCTGGAGCGTGTCCAGAGAAGGGCAACGAAGCTGGTGAAGGGTCTGGAGAACAAGTCTGATGAGGAGTGGCTGAGGGAACTGGGGTTGTTTAGTCTGGAGAAAAGGAGGCTCAGGGGAGACCATATTGCTCTCTATAACTACATGAAAGGAGGCTGTAGAGAGGTAGGTTTTGGTTCTTCTCCCAAGTAACAAGCAATAGGACAAGAGGAAATGGCCTCAAGTTGCGCCAGGGGAGGTTTAGACTGGATATTAGGAAATTTTACTTCACCGAAAGGGTTGTCAAGCATTGGAACAGGCTGCCCAGGGAAGTGGTTGAGTAGCCATCCCTGGAGGTATTTAAAAGACGTGTAGATGTGGTCCTTGGGGACATGGTTTACTGGTGGACTTGGCAGTGCTAGGTTAACGATAGGACTCGATGATCTTAAAGGTCTTTTCCAACCTAAACAATTCTATGATTCTATGATATCCAAAGATGAATTCCATATTAGTTTTATGTAGCTGAATAATCTTTATTACCTTATAATGAAGGTTCTGAGTTTTTTAACATTTACATGATTGATTCATGCATACAGGATCAATTTGCAGGTCATTCCTTTCTTTGTTTTTAACAGTTTGTTCCTCCATTATGAAAAATTGCCAATCCAACCATTGCTCATTGCATTGGAATTTAGCTTTTGTGACTTGGATTAGATCATATTTTCAATATTGAAAAATTACATTGTGACTGTATTTCTGGTGACAAGTCTTTTGCTATTCTTTCATTTCTTTTTTCAGATAAGAATAACAATTATGAGTTGTCTAGACAATTACTTACATTCTCAGTACTCACAGGGTCATAATTGTTTGCTGGGCATTTGATACAAAACCTCATTAATAGAAAAAAACAAAGGCAAATATGTTTCTAATCAAAGACTTTATATCCTTATCTGTTCTATATTTGAGGCGTGGTAGATGAATGTATTAGGAATGGACATCTGCCTCTGTAGGACTGTATTCCCAACTACTGCCTCCCAGAAAGGTTTTCCATTGAGCTTTACAGTGTTTTTGCTGCCCATATAGTCATACAAGGGAGCAAGATATAATTTATAAAGGCACTGGTATGTACAATGCCTTCCGGAAGAGTTTTGATTCAAGGCATGCCTGCATAATAATATCAACAAAATAGGATAAGTCTACTCATTAGCAAACTATCATCTAAAAATCTAATGAAGTTAGCAAGACAATAATCCTTGTTAGCACTAATTTTTACCTAAATAATGGAAAAATATCCCCTGTCTACTCTATGGCACTTATCTGAAGCATGAGGGACACCATACTCATACAGGAATCAGCTGCAACACTACATATATAGAGGACATATTGTCAAAGAACATGGAGATTTCCACTCAGAGAATTCTTTTCTCAGAGAATCTTTCAGGATACCTAGGAAGCTCTGGAGATCTTTTGGGTATTGTGAACTGTTCCTTTATCTTCAAGCAAAACAACTCTAATGGAGTTTATAATCCTCAACATCTTGAAGTCTGCAAAGAGTTCACAAGGACCACTTAATAAAGTATTTTCTGGAAAATATATGCCTTGTAAAATTTTTAAAAAGCTTAGGGTAGTTTGCTAGCATAACCAGGGAATTTCCTAGAATAACCAGGGAATTCTAGCAGTGTAACTGACTGCTTCATCTGGACTAAAAAAAGTTTTTAAACATCAAAGCAAATGAACTGAAGAACCAAAATTTTAGCTCATCAAAATCATTCATTCTCCAGATTATGTAAACAAATGTCCTAAACAGTGGAGACACTCCTAACATCTAAGACCTACTAAATCTTTGAAAAAATTCAAATACCTTCTCTTAGTCACTTTGAAATACACCAGATCCAATTCATTTGTATCAGGAAGAATTTAACTAGACATTTTATCTAATACTATATGATGTACATATTATACGATGACTTTCATTCCCAGCGCATCACTAAGTCACATAAAGCAAAGTAAAAGGATATAGTCTCATACTGAGTGACACGAGCAGCTAACTGCTATAGTGGATGAAGACAAAAGCAAATCCTTTGGTTTTATAGGCAAGACATTGTGAAAGAAACAGAACAAACTCCATAAAGGCTAGCTAGAGCTTCAAACTTTGGACTTTGAGACTTACAAGCATTTCAGATCAGTTGTGTGCCTTCCTGTGTCCTTCCCTTCAGCTTTAGGAAATAAGGTCAGAACTGTGCACATACAGATGAGAAAATATATTATACACGTAATTGTGACCCTGCAAGGTACTAAAGAGTTAATATGGATCAAAGTATAAGAAAAATCTCAAGCCATTTATTCAGTTCATATTCATTTATCTCCCACAGGATGAACTATGACCTGTTGCTGTATTTTCCTAGTTAGTCCATAGTATAGACTGTTAAAGGCCAGTAAAAGTCAACGAAAAGAAGGTTCTGTCTTACAAAGTATTCAGCAAAAGATTCAATGATTTTGAATAGTGGCTAGTTCAATTAAGTGAGAATTCATTTTTAAATTCAGTGTAATCACTGCTTAATGTGACAGCATTTTTCTTCAAGCAATTTGGATTAAAATTTCCTATTTCATAAGAGAATTCCTTTCTGTAGTCCCTTTCAGAGACATCTGTCAGAATAAGATCTTTATACTGTTTGCTGTCATTCATTCCAAACAGGTTCACTAACAGCTGGCAGGGAAGGATCAGGTCTAGCCTAGGGAAGTGGAAAAAAAAAAAAAAAGACCTACCAGGAGATTCAAATTACAATTGCACTCAGTGCATGAACTTTCTTTGTAGGAAAGAGGTTTCAGATGCAGATTTGTTTATAGAAGAATATAGACGTTTCTTTCAAATGACTGTATTTATATATGAGCTCCACTGAATCCTGCTGAAATGAACTGGGCAAACACATTATTAAAAATCATATACAGTAAAAAGTAGGGCTCACCCCTTTTTTACTTCTAAAAGTGTTTCCTTCTCTAAGCTTTGAACTTAGATCTATTATATGAAATGTAGCCATTAAAAAGGAAATCAATCCACGTGTTCAAATTACTGACATTTACCCTACAAGGAAAATAATCAGTACTGTAAACTTGGGTCATGAGCATATTTTTCTTGTATGTTACAAAGCTCTGGGTATCTTGTGATCACAGTTACACAATAACTCTAGTACACAAGAAACAAAGCCTTGTTATATTATGAAAACATCAACACATATCAAACAATTGAATTAGACTTCATAGGTATAATAATTAATATGTGCAAAAAAGAGAACAAAAGATCAAAACAACTTAATTAAATGTCAGACTTTACAAGGATATCCTCACCTATGATACGTGGACTTAAAAGCATCTAGGCAAGACTCACAGTAGGAACCATTCTCTGGTTTTATTAATTACTGGAATAGTTAAATAGCATTTACTGAAGAAAATATAGGATCATTTAATGGAAATGCAGAAGTTCATAACAATCTCCAAGGTGCAAAATAAGAAGTGATTGGATCTTGAACCAATTATAGCTGTTAAAAACATTCTTGGAAAACCTCCAATATTAATTCCAAAAGATTAAATTTTTAAATAAAAAATTTTACATTTTGAGTAATTTAAGCAAAAATGACTACATTATAAAATTCTCATAAAGTACAAAAAGTAATTTCAGATTAATTTTAAATTGGAAAAATGTGAACTCTGCAAATTAGAGCACTGTGGCGAGTTTTAATTCACACAGTCAGCTCCTTACACAGTAGAAAATGCAAGGTTGCTTTGTCTTGGCACACTTCTGGCATATTTTCTAAATGTTTTCATTTGGAACTCTTTTTAAAATTATCAGGTAAAAATATACACTTCTTTAAAACATTAAGAGGGTTTTGTAGAGCTGTGAATTAATTGTTTACATGTGTGAAAGACTAATGGAATGATTTTAGGCCAGCCAGGTACAGAAGGACATATCCAAGATGCCTGCTGAATTCCTGTCAATGGACCTCCACAAGCCAAACCTTGGCTTCTTCAGTGAGGACACATGCAGATACACAGGCATCAAACATATCTATTGTACTAAACCCAAGATCAGCTGGAATTCCAATTCGCAAAACAAATGGCACCTTTCCAGTCTCTTAATTAGTTATTATATACCCTTAGCACTTAGAAGATTCTTCATGTGAAGACAAAAAAATTATAATCCTACTTTATATAAATATCATTCTCATTAAAAAAAATCCTACTTTAAATTCAGGTAGAGTTCAGAAATAGAACTGTAGAGGGATCTAGCCCCAAATTTAGTGATATCAGAAATGTCTTTCCACTGTATTAGAGGTTATGAATGAAATTTGAGACAACTAACCTCAGGACATGCAGTTAATTAAGAACTGAGCCGGAACAAAGCTCATGGCTTTCAAATCGGAAGCTAATGTGTTGCCAGCTGGAATGTATGGCCCCCCCATGGTAAGACTGAAAAGACACGTTTGTAAACTGTGTTTCTCTACGTTTTCTTTGCTCTGGAGAAACCCAGAACTGTAAAAGATACAGAGCAATAAATTGCAATTAGTTCTCAGTTAAAGAGAAGGCTTTTTTTTCCTTCCCCAGGACCCCAAAAAAGGCAAAAGACCTCCTTCCCTCCATGAAGGGAAAAGGAGAAAATGAGGATGGAATGCAGTTATTTGGGCAAGAGTAGTCAGTAAAGCTTTTTTTCCCCCAAAGTATGTCTTTCTTATGCAAATAAACTTGCACATAAATGCTGTCTGCTTCTGCATGGGTCCACCAAAAGTTTTTTAATTTCTTAACCAAATTTGACACAAGGATGGAGTTGTTAAAGATCATTAACTGCACTCAAATTTTATGAAAACAGCCAGGCCAAGTAGTAAAGGAGCATCTGTAAAAGTTACAACATGGCCACAAAGGACAGCAGATGGAAGAAAGCCTTATAAAAGCTCATCAGTGAGCAACACTTCACCTCAATCTGGTATTTTTGTAAACATGAGTGTCAAAAAACTAGAAGACACAAATCCATAGAAAACTACAGTTAATGTATCCTGGAGCTTATGGAACTATTTGTCATTTCATTGTAAGAACAAACTGACTAGCACATTTTTTAAGTATCTAGGGAAAAATGTGGTGGTCATTGTGGTTTATGCCTGTACCAGAGCCCTGAGAGCTCATGGCTCACACTACAGAGCTGTCCTGGCAGACTGGGAATTCATCATGTTAGTGCATTAGCTGCCTCTTGAAAATGGTCTCCAATCTTCTCTGACATTATGTATTATTATAAAAATAGTCTGATATTCTTTCCATGAACAGAGAATCTAATGACCATAAAATAACTTGTTACTGGTACATGAATCTCTTTGAATATCAAATATTTGTATTATTTAAGTAACTAGGGAACTGTTTTTCCAGTTTCCTTTACAAACTCCGAAAGTTAAGAATCAGCTTTAGAAAAACTTAAGAGACAACTTGGTGATTGATGTTCATTTACATGTAGACTTGGGCAGAGACATTAGGTGTGGTTTAGATTAATTTGAAACAGATGTATAACTCACGACTGAAGAAAAGCTCTACCTCATAAATTTAATTAAATGATTCAGCGATTCAGAGAAATTGGTCAATAAAGCCCAAACATTCTGGGTCTGAAGAATTACAGCACTGTTGCACATATGCTAGCAGACTGCACGTTCATAAAATGAGATGTTACCAATACACCGTGTTACATTCATGAAGGAATGACTTCCTGAATCCCTGAAAAAGGTCCTTCACCGTCCCAGGAAAGACAAAGAGATCAAGGAAATCTACAAGTGCTAAATATACATCTCTGAAATGAGATGCTAATTCCACATTTATACACTTTCACCTTATTCCTCCTAAACTAGTAAACTGCTAAAGATAAAAAGCAAGCTGCATTATGGTGCCACGAAAAAACAACCATTGTTTCTGCAATTTAGTTTCAGCATCATTGGTGAGATACTATTGGCAAAAGATCTGCCGAGAGATTAGATTTAATCAGTTTTTATAATCAACAAATAGGATTTTGAGAATGATACCAGAACTTAAAGTAGTAACAAATCACTCCAAATGCATATTATACTGTCTGTTGTGCACTCTGGAAAGAATATAAACTTTAATGAACAAAGAAATTGAATTTATTTCTAATTTGACATCTCTGATATTCATTAATTTATCTGTTCCAAAACACTCTTTATAGAGAGGTCTAACAAGCAAAAAACAGTCATATTCATCCCATTATTTAAGTTAAACACCTTTAATTCTGTTAGGTCAAGTCACTTGCATTTCTGCATTTACTGTTGGCTAATCCAAAATGCCAACAAGGATTTACCAATCCTAAAACTGAATTCCTCTGTCTATCGCTAAACCATTGCAGTTATCTGTTACAGAATAAATTAAGAATAATAGGATTCTTATTTCTCTAGACTATAACTATTTAGTAATTTAGAGATAAAACCAATTAGTATTAGATCCCTTTTTACATCTCATTTTAATTGGTATTATATTGAATATTCTTATTCTTCATTGGGTAGCTCCGCTAGCAAGATTCTAATATTAGCATGTCTTTTGTACCTTTTAACTATCTGAAATGATTCCAGTAAGGGTAATAATAACACTTCTTAGACATCTTTTCCATTTACTAGTCAGCTAACACTGTAAGACTAATATTTAATGTTATTAATAATTCTCAAGTCAGGAGTTAAGGATTAAATAAGGGATACAAAAGATTGCTAAGTTTAAAACACCATTTAATTTTGGTAGAGGTACGCAAATCAAAAACTGGAACAATGCCTGGGAGAAAACTGTTTAAGCATGCTTGAATTTCTCTTTAGTTCTGTTTAACCCTCAGGTTTTTTCCTGATAAACATTTGCCCTAATGCCTGCTGTGCAAAGAACAATAAGAAAATCACCAAAGCTCCCCAAACCGTATCAGTGACTCTTCCTGAGTCATTATCTTGCAGCTAGCATAAGTAGCATGAAAGGTATGATTTCTACTACTCCCAATAGGGATCCAGTGCAAAGTATTCAGCATGATGTCTCACAGGGAGAAATCAAGATCTAGAAGCTACATCAGTACCTATCTAAATTCAGTCTCCAACCTCCAATGACAGAAGAAAAACATTCCTAGTACAGTTAATGCATGTAATTCCATTTCCTGTTCTCAAGTAAAACTGTAGCTATATGGTCTCTTCTTTTTTACCTTGTTGATGAGCCCATTGACTTCCCCACTAATAACAACTGTCAAGGGGAAAACAAAAATCCTAATACAATCTGATAAAAGGTTGTCTAGGTGGGAAATCCTATTCCAAGAATGAAAATGCAGTGTAGAGTACATGCTAAAACATTATAACTTTATGTAGCACAATAAAATATATTAGCCTTTTTAATACATTAAAAGTTTTCCTTCCTTGACAAAAACTTTCATCTTAGGGATGTCAAGACAGTTTTTGTTGGCTTTTACAGCCATAAAAACAATTATTGTGAGCTAGGAGACTGCCTTAGGAATACGTGGTGATTAAACTTACTTTTTAAAATATATTCTTGGTATTTTTAGCCTGAAACAATTTTAGGTCTAACATTAGTTAAAATATAGCTATACACTATCTGAACAGAAACCAGATTTTTTTGTGTGTGTGTGTATACATATATATACATATATATATATAAAGATAGACAACACGGTTGAAAGAATGATACATTAATCTCTCCATTGCTCTCAATACTTGCAAATTCTGATTTCCAGGGGAAAATACTGCCATGTTCTACAATTACATAAATAAATACATAGTATTCTTAGAGAACACAGGATCGCTGCTTTTCAGCCAATGTCAGCGACACAACAGAGGGTGATTGTAAATACTAGTTTATAGCAATACCATATGCACCTGTGGTTGTTGCATGCATTTGCTTTTGGCTCAGAATAAAAAGCTTCCATCAGTTACCAGATGGCAAAACCTGCAACAACATTTGCAATTAGCAAATGTGATACAGATCAGTTCAGCATTTGCTGAAGGTAAAGAGATGTAAACAGTCATATATATATACTTGAAAACTAAAGACTAAGTAAACACAAATCAGAGTTCTTCTGTGGAACTAGATTATATTCATGACATTTTTATCCAGTTGTTTCTGTCTCCCCTGTTATTCTTTGCTGGAGATCTGAAGGTATAAGACTTCAAAAGTCTTATGGGGACAAAGCTCAGGGGGTGAGAGAGAGAAAAATAGCCTGGATAAAAGGTCACAAGTTATGGAAAAGGGCATAAAGTAGAATCAAACACAGGTACCATGTATGATAGATTCCTAGGCATATTTCCATTGAAATTGTCACTGACAAAAAATTTTGAAAATAAGTGCACACATGCATGCATAGGAACAGACAAGCCAATATATCAGTGTGAGAATAAACACCAATGCCACAAGACAGTGAATCATCACTGATAACAAAATATTGAACACATAACACACAGTACTTGCCAAAGACTTTGTAGTTCTTTTCATTGCAAATTGTTGAGGTTGAGGTTCAGATTAATTTCAATTTTTGTATAGTAGGAATCCAAGGGTTATTTTAGCCTCTTTTAAAAAACTTTGCTTTAAATAACTTTAGCCGATATAGAGTTCTGTGGTACATTTTATAACACCAATATTTAAATTAAATTAACACAACATATATACATTTGAAAATATGTAAATATATGTATAAAATTCTATTCTTGTCATCATTAAAGTGAATCTGCTACAATTAATTATGTCCAGAAATGGCAAATAGTGTCTACATGCATTTTTTCATCAAAATGAAATCCAGGAACTGCATATGATAGTCTTTTCAGGCAGAACAGTTTCTGAATTGATCTATATATATACTTCAAGAATATCCTTTGTTGTGTACAATGATTGTTTTTATAGTTTTGCATGAGTACCTCAGTATATATATAAGCACCACTGTGAATACACATTAGAAAATTTAATTAAACTATTAAACCTGTAACCTATTAAAAGTGAGGTAAAATTTGTCAAATGCTGGGAAGCCACTCCACAAATATAAGAACTCTTATACCATCATTAAGAAAATAAAACTGAAAAGAGTTACTGAGCACAGTTTCATAGCCACATGAAATAATATTTTTCTAAGTCTAACACATAATCAGAAACTAGCCCATAAAAATCACACATACTTGTTAAGAGAAATAAATACCCATGACCCTAAGAGAGGACAAACCATTTCATTTCATTAGTTACACTGTGTAAGGCCTTCATCAAGCAAAGATTTATGCACATATTTATGCACATAAACAATCTCATGGATAAATCTCACACATGTAGTTCAAGACAGATTAGCTGGTAGAGGATCAGATCCTAAATAACTGCTTGCTCAGATGATTGGGAAGCTGTTCCTGAGATTGATACTCAGCCATCCTCAAAGTTGGCTAAGATTTAATTGAGTAATCCAACTGAGTGCATTTGAATTTGATTACTTGTGGAATTAATGCTACACAACATGAGAAAAATGGCAGCATTGCACCATTAGAGATGACAATTTTTGGTTGATCAACCTGAAGGTATAATCATGCTGCAACATTAATGAGAAGCCTGAAAAAAACCTCAGGGGAAAGAATCAAAGAAATGTTTCTTTAATTAAAAAATATGTTAAAATCTTTAGTCATTATTATCATCAAATTATTTTCATGCATTGTTTGGGAGAATTAACCAAGCCAATATTGGAGGTATCATAATGTCTTAAAAACCTATAAACATGGAACAGAAAATTACTTAAGTGTGTAAGGTTGGCATACAAAACAAAATTAATCTTATTTACTGAACTTTGTTCCTGCTTAGTTTCAGTCTTGCAGGGGCCAAGACAATTACCTAGCTCAGTTCATAAAGAAACTAATTCTATAAAAACCTAACAACAATCCCTAAGTCACCATTTGTTTTAAAAACGCATCTATCCTGCCATGCCATTACCAGCCGATGAGTAATGAGGAGCATCAAATCAAAGTAATTAAGGGCAAAATAAGAAAGATGGTGCATCTTAATGACAGGCAATATTAATTATGCCCTGTGAATGTACACTACAGCGCAACCGTCACTGCAGAAAAAAATTATTAGTGGCAACTTATTCTGATTTTGTGAGCCACAGTTCAATTAAATTGTATTTGCCTTCTCAGAGTCCATCTAAACATTCAAACGAATTGTTTTAGGTCACAAAACTGTGTGAGGAATTATATACTTGAAAATGTGTATGTTTGATAACAGCGCATAAGGCTCCCTGCCACAAAATGGTGGCCAAAAGAAAATGGCTGCCCCATGTATGTAGTGGGGAGGGACTTCCGGCTCCTTATACCACATGACGAGAAAAGGGGCAGGGCTTCTGGGGCAGGCAGCTTATGTGGCTGCCTGCGGGGACTGGGGCACCTCTCAGTTCTCATTTTGAAGATCGGGGTCCTTATACTACTCCTGTTTGTTATTTGCTTCATCGTATTTATTTTACGTTTTTCTGTTTCGAACAGGTGCAATCAAAGCGAAAGTGCATCACATGACACATCAGTGATCAGCCGCGCACCACATGCAGTGCAGAGCATACATAACCCACAGGCTGTTTTCAAAATACCTAGTGAAAACAAATACACGAAAAGAAATCAAACCCTGTTGCTGGAATTCCTCACAGAAAACATGAGCAGTGTCTTCCAGCATACATGGGATGACAGTGAAGGATGTTTGATTAGCTCTTCAGTGTGTTGACTCACAGAGAATTAGACTGTACTCCTCTGTTGGGGAGAGTGATAGGATTCAGGCCATATGGGGACAAATCAGTCTGGTTCACCTCCTTTGAATAGAAGGTGTGTGAAATGTAATAGAATTATATCCACTTATGCTTTGCCTTGAGTGGATAAAAAGGTGCTAGCCAACACTGCCAAGGTGTCTACAGTCTAATCCAGTGTAATTTCCATATTCTTAATGTTTGGAAATGGTGTTTTCAAACCTGAATTAACCTAGTTTTAATTCATTAAAGTATTTCATATGAAATGAAATAAGCAGTAAGAAGATGGACACTCCAGTCAATTCAGGAGGCCAGTTTCCATTTAAGCCATCTGGGACTAACAAACCTTCACGAGATAAAAGAATGAGGAAGGCAACCTGAAGCCTTGGTGTGGAAGTCCTGAGATAAGGAGCCGGTACAACAATCTATTTTGTGAATGAGATTTTAAAAAAAGAAAAAAAGAAACCTAAAAACTTAAGCTGTTCCCCAAAGAAAAAGCATTTTAAGTTAATAGCCAAAGTGAAAAAGAAAATCCCATATGGAATGAATAATTTTCCTAACACGTCTTTTTTAATTTGAAATAAGATTTGTGATAACAATGTTAATGCTGGGGATTTTAAGTGACAGAATATTATTCTAACTCATTCCTTTAAAATCTCAAAAAAAAAAAAAAAAAAGCTCCTTTGTTAGGCCTACTTTAGGCCACCTTAAAGCTCCTTTCAATCAAAGTGCAGCTTCTCATTAAGGGAAAAATGATTATTAACATCCTCATTTTGCTTCCTCTTGTGAATTATTTGCATTCAAAAATGTGCACGGCATTAGTTTCAGGGTAAATGCAAATATGACAGCGGGATTTCTCACCAAGCTCCTTTTTATTATTAGCTCTTTTTATGCCCTCCATTTATTATTCCCTCATCATTTTTCACAATGTATTAAAATGTTACATTTCCTAAAATAATAATATTTTCCTTCATTTGGTAATTGTCTCAGTCCAGTCTACAAAAGTCTCCATCACAGTGCCTACTGTCTATAATTTGAAATAGTTTATAATAATTGTTCATCATTGCTTAGGGGAGCCTTGGGCATTAGCTATCACAGTTACAGAATCCCTTCTCTCCCACCGAGGACGTGATTATTTTAGGTGACGTTCACGTGACAGGGGGAGAGGGCAGGGACTCTGGCAAAGCTTATACTGTGACCGCCCGTGGTAGACTCAGTCTGTGTTCTGAAGATAAATTGAGATGTTTTTCAGGTTTTAAGCTTCATCTGTCCTATGTTTACCAGAAACAACGAGGCCAGCTCTGAAACATATTTTGAGATTATTTTAAATAAAACACCAAAACAAAACAAATAAACTATTACTCTGACTCATCTTCCTGACATTGTAAGAGGAATGGTCTTGGATGCTGAAGATTAGTCAAAACATAGTGTGTTCAGTTAGAACAAAATCAAGTTACCAGTGGCATACTCTCTGCCAGGGTTGTGTTTGATAAACTGATTACAATTACTTCTTTTTTCCCTGGTCATATTAAAAAAATGGAAATAGATCTGACTAATAAAAGCAAACTAATAAAATCATTTGATCATCCTGATTCACCGCACTTCATCGTGCCAAGCTTCCCTGTTGACTCTCAAATTGTTATTGTCAAATTCTCAAGCATTTATTACACTCAGGATGACTTACATGTCCCTTTTTTCTGTGAATGTGTTATGTCCATCATCATACCATCACCACCATCTAATTGCAGCAAAGCAGATAAAGACCACTCTGATACCACCCAGTGAATATGAGATAATTTTGTTTCAGAGTAACGTATTCTGCAATAGAATCATCTACTGTGATCTGTATTGACATGAGCACAGATAACATCAAATTCAAAATGTATCTAAATACATTTAGAAAGAGTTCTTAGTTGATATAATTTTTAACTTTCTTCCAGGGGAGTCCCTAAGATTTATCACAGGATCATTTACCAGCATATAATTGAAACATTGCTACTGAATTTGACCTACTGATGTTGAAAATTACTGAGAGGAGTAGAACCAATAAAGCAGTTACTAGCAGGATGTATGCTAAAAGCAGATCATATCCTATTTATATCTTTCCTATGCCTTATTCCATCTCACTTGCACAAATGTATGTGCCCATTTTGTACTCATGAGTGTCAGTATGAGTAATCTATGTAATTCTGAATTCAAGTAGCGTAACTTACTGCTTCAGAATTTGTTCCTTTTCTTAAAGTGGTGTCTGAGTTATGGTGGATTAGTCTTCTGCAGTGTTTTGTGGAGGGACTGAGGTTAACTTAGGGTTCATCATGATATGGGACCACAAAGAGCTGGAAGTGCTGAAAAAGGCAGAAACACATTGTCCACATCATTTGGTGGTGACCCATCTAGCCAGATTAAAAGCAGCATAAATGAACTCCAAAACTTGTTCTGCCCATGTGAAATCAAGACAGACATGAATTGGGGGTGGAGGGGTGAGGAGATGGAGAATGTATGTGGCAGTGAATTCAAGACACTGCAGGCTAAAATCCTTGCTCACCAATCTTCTGATAACGAGACCATTAAGTATTAACATGTGCATTTCTAGTGTTTGTAATGGCCAATAGTGAATTTCACATTGAAGTAAGCTTTTGAACCTAAGAAATTCTAACACATGTGCTTATACTATCTTTTTCTTTATAATTTAACTTCTTTCCTATAGCATATTTTCATCTTTTCTTCTCTTTTTTCCTATTCGGATATAAGGATATGCAGCAATTGCCATTATTATATGTTTTTAAAGACATGGTTGGCTTAGCTACCTTTCTCTCATTCTTTAACCATAGATAATTACATCAATAACTTATATTAACAGAAAAGATATTGGTTGTACAGAGCTTATTCCCTGTTCTTTTCAGGAGGTCCTTCAGAGCACTGAGCCTTTCATATAGGCAAGCAGTACAGCTTATTAAAATAAATGCAGTTTAATGCCATCTAATTCTGCAATGATCAGTTAATTATGGGCTCCTGTTTAGTTTCCAGTCCAAGATGAAGACATAAAATCATCACCTGATGATCAGAGGAGCACGTTTCTATAATTTAAACCATACTGTAGTACTCAGATACATCAAGTATCTCATTATTTCAGGAACAGTAAGGAAAGGAGCACAGGTTGCAGCGCAAGGCTGTATTGACTGTTTATTAACTTTTGCCAGTCATCTCTGCTTCCAATTCCTTCACCACATGGAGATTTTCTGAATACTTGACAATAAACCAACACCTACAGTACAGATAGGTCGCAAACACAAAATCTGAGCTCCTGTCAAAACTAGTAAGACAATGCCATTTTCAAGTAAGCATTGAAGTGACAGTTAGCATTTGCAATAGAAACTCTTTTTTGAGAGGAATTCCATACATTTGATATTTTCTCTTAAAGGTAAAACCACAGAAATTAAACAATCCTTCCAAAACATTTTCAGAGTTTTCTTACTTGGAGAGTGGTGGTTTTCCATCTTGGAATCTGACCTTTCTGTTATATGCAACTATTGTCCCTACTGGAGACAGCAAAGAGTTGTTTCAGAGTTATATTTCAGAAAGAGTTACATGTCAGAATCATTACTCTAAGGAATTATAGTCTGTCCTGTGTTTCTGTTCCACAAAGCAGAAAGCCTCACAACCTTTTGGTTAGGGAATCAAGAAAACTTTTACTCTAACTGTGCCAATCTCTATATTATAAATCTCTCTTCCTTTCCCTCTCAGTATTTGCCTTTAGCCGTTCCAAAGCCTGTCAGAATGGGGGCAATAATCTCTGTTTGGATTTACGGTATATCAAGATCACAAGCTGAGCCACAGCCACCATACTATAGGTGAAAGAGGTCAGCAAGATTCACTGGGGGCAAGGTCTACCACAAGGACAAGATAAAAACTGTGGCTGACAGAACACCTACTTATATCACATACAGGCTAAGAATATACTGTTATTGTTTAGACCTATGAGACCAAAGCCTGACCTACACATCTATTGGTTTTTGGCTGCATAAATATGTTTCCCCTGGACCAAATTTATAGAAGTATGAAATCTTGCATGGCTCCAGGCAGAAGTAGCAGCGTGAACACTGACTCAGCTTTGCTGAGGTCATAGGCTTTACAAAGCCAGTAGAAAGGACTGGCCATTAATTTTCTCTGGTATGATTTTACTTTTCTCATTACGTGCAAGAGTTTTTTTCCAGACTAGTAGGCTATGGCTGTAGGCTGGGAAGAATGCACTTCACTGAGATAGAGCTCATAAAAAAGTGTGACAAACTGCAATGCCAAGGTTGTCTTGGTTGCAAGTGATGTACCGAAATTAAATCCTAGCCCAGACAATAAGGACACTGACAGTGCTATGCTAGTTGGAATAGGGCCTCTTATGAACTCCACAATGAGACATAGCACACAAATGCCCAATACACTTAGAAGCCCTTACACCCCAACCAGATACTTCAGGGAAAAAAAAAATTACTAACAATTATTTCAATCTCTGCAGCTATTTTTTATTTACTTATTTCACTATTTTTCCTTTTTCAATCAGACCAGTGAGATATCCAATTAAAAAAAAAAATCAAGTTGTTCCCATGCCTTTCTAGTAACTGGAGGATGGTCCCCATTCATACAGGAATAAGCTGCTTCAAAATATTTTCTAGTGGAAAAATATCTCCTTCATCCACCATGCAATTGTACATATTCAATTTCACTTGATTTCCTCTCTTATCATGTATGCCATAGAAGTTGAAATGTCTATCAGAATACGGCAAAATATGTGTAGGAACAATAGGTCTGGTTCTTTTATTAGTAGTCTTTACTGAAGATACACTCTCACACATCTGGAGGTTGAGAAGAAAATGATAACTCTTATAAGATATGCATTTTTCAATTCAATAAGATATGATTGGCATAGCATGATATAAAAGAGATGGTGAAGCAGGTATCTCCTGACAGGTAACTATCTATGTCTCTATTGAGCACAGCTCATCCAGGACAGAGAGACTGAGGTCAGGGTGTTGATCCATTTGACCCCATTCTTTTAGGAATAGGTTTATTGATAAGAAACAGTTTATTATTATTACTTGGAAGGGTGAGGGGAGCATTGCATGTCAGAATGGAAAAAAGAGAGAGGAAATTAGTGAAATACAGAGCTGAGAGGACATCCCTGGAAAAGGAGCGAGGAGTCTGTCAAGCACTTCTTTTTCCATGACTACTCAAAAATACTAAACAGAAGAACAAACAAACTGAAAATATTACTTCAATATTCAATCAGAAAATATTACTTCAATACTAAACAGATATAAATTGGCATTTTAAAAGTACACTCCCAGGAGAATTTCTGAGGGTCTTGGGTTAGCCTTTTCATTGTCTCTGCCAAAACAGAAATAACTGATTTGAGTCTATCAGGGCCAATGAATTCCTTCTGTGGTATTTAATGATGTTATTAGGAGTCTAGGAAGCATTTGAAAATAATAATTATAATCGTGAACTCAATATGCTACTTCTTCAGGAAGAACTCACTGAGTTTTGCCAATAAAATCCAAAGAATCATACATTTTTGTTTGGATTGTGTAACAGGGGATAAACAATGTTCTGGTGTGGAACACAACAATGTACCAAGAGTGAACATGGAAGTGTGACAGGAGGGAAAGCTGGTCTGTGTCACCTTTGAGCTGTCTATATTCTAAGTGGGTAAAAAGGGATATTTTCCAATTTATCAGAAGTACCTGGGCATAACTGCATTAAAACCGTGGCTGCTCTATGCACTCTTCAGTCCCCAAGTTCCTATACGTTTTTCTTGTACCTTCTAAAACTTTTCTCTGGTCCCAGTATGAAGCCGTATCACTGTACAAGTCCCACCATCGTGCTCTATTTGGTCATAGGCCTGGAAGCAGCAGAGTGTTGAAAGTGTCCGGTTAGCAACAGACCGCACCGGTGGAGCTCAAACAGACTGTGGCCGCTCCATATTTTGCAGCATGGTTTTATTTGGAGAACAAGGTTTTTCTTCTCACTTTTTCAGGCTGCGAGGCATTCTGGGAAATAAGAATCTATACAGATCAGTGCAGATTTTTTTGGAAAAGAGAGCTGTAAGGCAAGTTACATAGTGTGTAGAACTCTGCTCGGAGTCCTGCCAAATTTACCAGGCTATTATTGCCTGTAAGCGAAAATATGAGGAAAAATAACAAGATACAGTCCATTTTGGTTTACATATATGAGATTAAGAATTTTCACAGATTCTGCATCTTGCTGGGCAAATCAAACCCTGAAGCTTTGTGTTGACAGTCTCTTACACAAAAGCATGTATTTCAGTTTTCATATTAATGCCTTTATCAGATGAAACTTTTACTTAGTCATATTTATATTCATTTTAATAGCCAGCTTAGTGACTCAGCTTTCTAGGGGGCTATCTTCTGCTTTCTATCCTTTAAAAAATGGAAGCAATTATTTGTGCTTATGAGAGCCATGGGAACTGCAATGCACTAAAGACAAAAATATATGAAATTATCCACAGGAAAATTACAGAGAAGCTGTTGCAGTAAGTGTTCCCACTAGCTACCCATTCACTGACCTCCTTCTTGAATTACTTACTTGAGTAAATGACACAGCAGAGAGACAATGTGAAAGACCCATTTGGCTATCACTCCACTGAAAATGTCAGCTGAGCTTGTTTGTTGAGGAATTCTGTTTATGTTGATCAATTGCTAAAATCCTTCATACAGTAAAGGCTTAGCAAGCACACAGCTGACTTCAGTGACAGCATCTACATAAAGGCACAGATTTACTTGAGTCTTTGCAGCATGATCCCTTAACTTGAGATTTAGAAGTTTCCATTGCACTGGGAAAAAATAGTTTAAAAATGTACAAAAATCCTACAATCTTAACTAGGAAAGATGGAGTCAAGAACAGTTTTTTCCTACTTTTAAAATAAAACTATTAAAGCCAGAATTTATTCATGTAAATTAGTTGGCTATTGTACAACTGTTATTTGACATTTAAAAAATCCATATATGTAGTACAATGGGATGGCAGAAAATACAGATACACTATATATTAGTTTTCAAAACCAACATTTGACTTACAGAAGTGAAAGTACAGTATATTAAGGGGAGAATGCTGTGGCTGACTTGAATGAGAGTTACTGGTCTTCTCAATGTTGTTACCCTGCTGCTGTTGCTAAGGCACCTTTCTTTATTAGCTATACTATTTGTACGTGGATGAATTCATCCAGCAAACATCTTTTGCACTTAGTAAAATGAAATGTAAGAACCATTAAAATGTAGGTGGAAAGGTATTTTTTAGAAAAGACAGCAAGTTCAGTAGAACAGTTGTTCTAGCACTTATTAAAACTTTCCAAAATGGTATTTCATCTCGTGTCCCTAATTACTGAACCACACTTCTTGTATCCTGACAGATAAACCTGTTTAAAATTCTTGAAGAGGCTGAAGAGAAATGACGTATCCAGCCCAAAGCACCTTCCGCCACATCTCTGACAACATTCAGCTCAAGGCACTCTGACCCCTCAGCTGATTATCTGTGCCTTGACAGTGCTGTCTACAAAAAATGCCAGAAAATTAGCACTTCTGAATGCCTGTTTTGCATTATTCAAGTACATTGTTAGAATTCTTTTGTCAAAAGAAGCATGCTACATCATTGTATTCATAATAAATGCTCTTTGATTTGTATGACTTTGTGTTTGTAATACACCCAAACAAAGATCTCATTTGTTCTGCTGGCAAAAGCTAATCTGTACAAGGATTTTTTTTATTATTTTCTGCAAAAACTGCCTTTCTGAGCCTAGAGATTGGGTTAGCTAAAGGCTTCACATTCATTATCTTTAAGGTACCATGTTAATGAAAGGATTTTAATCATTGACATTGCTATGTGAATTATTATTACACAAACCCCTGCTGTTGAGTTAGACAAAATTAACCCAGTGTAAGGGGCATTAAAAAAAATCACAGCTAATTAGTAAGCTAACAGGAACAAAGAGAATGTATAACAAAGATGTTGAAAGGAAGACACTTACGTAAAAGCTGTAGTTTCCATTCCAACATTGATCTTTCTGTATGGAAATCTTTTTTCTGTCTGATTTGTTCCATTAGACTTGAGCATTTTTATGTTTTGTAATTAGTTTTCTAAGCCACAATGTCTCACTTCTCTCAAACTGTGGAAATCCAAAGGCTCATAATAGAAAATGGAAGATATTTAAAAATGCTTTTAAATTATTTCCCCAGTGATCTATATCAGAAGCATAAAGTAATTCTCTGGATTATTCTAGGAAATTATTTCCATATTCTCTGCTGTTCTCCATGAATTGCAGAATACTTTAACTAATCTAGCCAGGTTCCAGTGGAATAAGCCCTTCATTTTAATGGATTGGTACTATTGTCCAGGTTGCAATTCCATATGGAGCAGATAAATGAAGCTATAGGTTTAAATCACTGCATGGCTTCTCTTCTACACTCCTAGTCATGCTGGTTTCCAATGGGCAACACATCATTGTGCTGATGTAAGAGCCAAGGATGAGATGATCAAACCTCAGAGAAGTATTCATGCTGGGTGCCATTTGTTTATAATTGCTCTTTGTAAGTTATAGTTTCAGATAAAGCTCCCAAAATGGAATGAAGAGAAAATAATAATTAAGTCTGTTTCTCTTTTTGAGCCTGACAAAGGCTTAAAATTTTTTAACGTGTTTGTCCTTCCGTTCACGATTCCACACATCCCCCCCCCTTCTCTCTTTTGTTCATCAGCCTTTTCAGCCTGATAATTAAGACTCAAAATATTTGCTGCTGTTGTTTTTTTCCAAGCCATCATTTGGTTTGTGTTGTAAATGTGGAACAACAATCATCTAGTTCTCTTGTGTGCCAGTAATTTAGTATTTCAATAATCTCCAATTGTTGAAAGGTTTAAAACAAATCAACATTTCTAGCAGTTTCCTTTTCTTTGTGGGGAAAAAAATATGTGAACATAACATTTACAGCATATACTCTTATATTTTCCTTTTTTTCCTCCTTTTTTTTGTGATCCTTATGAGGGAATTAAAACACGGGGCAATTGCTGAGCATAAAACAGAAGACTCACTTCAATAAAAAAGTAACATTCTTGCACAGGGGCAGTTTTTACAACCAATATCATCGCTTCAGCTCTGCTAGTGCTGGATAATTCCATTAACTCTTTTTATCCAAGTTCAAGTAAAATAAAAGAAAGAGGTAGTATCTAATATATTCTGCAAGAGGCAGTACATTTCTGTTATGTAGAAATTTCCATGGAAGGATCTTAGAGTGTTTTAAAAATATTGGCTAACCATGCCAAAAAACTGTAAGTCAAAATTGTGTTAGTTCAGCAACGAACACAATGGGTCCAGGAAGGTTAATGACAAAACTGGGAACTAGATGTTAAGCACCTCAGAGCACATTTTAGAGAGTAATGAAATTTATTTTATTTCCAGAATCCCTGGGCGATGTTCTTCTCTCCAAATTATCAACTCTGTAAGGAACTGCCTGAGTCACTATTTTGGGGAGAACTATGGGTGTTAATCAGGCCAGTTGTCTAAAATGGCTTTAGATTTCCAGTTTATATAGCACTGAAACTGTTTGCCAGTGACTGGCCTAGAGTCAAGTAAATCAGTGATAACTCCCAGAACAGAACCTACCCCACAGTCCTCACTCAGTGTATTTTTTTCATTTTTGGTTGTTTTTTTTTTTTTTTTTTAATTCGATGTTGATACACCAGGAATGAAATACAGTTTTTCCTACATTATAAGTTTTCCTATAATACAACTTTCAGAGCACAGAAGATCAACTCAGAAAGTCATCCTAAAATTGTATCAAAATCCACAAATGATTCAGCTGAAAACCTAGGAAGGACATTCGAGTTGCAGACAAGAGAGACTCTGTGCGCTTCTCTGACTCCTTTAGAAACTGGAACTGATTCATTAGTCCAGTTGAGAAATGCCTGGCAGTCACAGGAGACAGCACCCAGTCTCCCATGCTGTGGCCCTTCCCAGTGTGCGGCAGCCGGCTCTCCAGTCCTGGAAGTGAGGAACCTTTCAGGGAGAGCAAGATGACAAAGCTACTCAGTAACACACGCTCTCTCTGCAGTCAGTATTCCTATAACGCCATCCAGTCTTCAGTTAGATTACATCCTCTCTCTTTAAAAGATAGTGCTATACAGATGTGGTCAAAACTCCTTGGATAATCACGCAGAATTCACAAGCTTCCTTCCAACTTTTAGGCTATTTTGGCAAAGACTTCCTATACATCTTCCCTAGCCACCAAGATGGTTCCCTTTCCCTCCTTGTACTAAATCAGTCAGCTTAACGCTGACCTGTTGTGAATCTTGCAATGGGGAAAACTATGGATAGCTTTAGCTGTAACAGCCCCTACTTATATATCATTCATATGCTGTATTTGACTAAGCATGAATTGAAAATAAACAATTTCATGAAAGGAAAGAAGCTGAATTAATTTTTCAGATGTCCACAGCAAATCTGTTGTCTATTGAATGTCATGTTTTCACTGATGATAGATAGCTATGTATTTATGAAAATTAGATACAGGTCTATCTATCTGTATGTGTATGTTTTCACATATAAGTGCGTATGTGCATTTGCCTGTAAGAATTGCATAGGAAAACTGATTAGAAAAATAAGACTATCACCATGTGATAGCACACCCATTTGTGCTTTTCAGTTTCATATGCTACACAATTATTTGCTCAGCTTTCATACTGATGTCGATGAAAGCTGTATGCAAGCAGTGAATGCATGATATACAATAGAAATTTGTTATTTATAGCAGAGAGGTTTCTTTTCTTCTTCATAAATATTATTTAAGCTAGCCACTAAAATCTGAAAATACAGAGGTCCTGACAATGCCCTCTTTGAACGAGTATTTCCTATTGTTAAAAATGTTTCTAGCTCTGTTTATTCAAAGAACTTATGTATATGCTTCCATATTAGCATGCATTTAAGTTTGTTGCTGAATAGGGCTGAAATGCCACTTTTTTTTTTTTTGATACTTACTGACTATTCCAATGGTAAAAAAATGAATTTGACACCACTTCTTTATGTCTTATACAAATGATTTACAAAAGTTTTTGAATTTTCATCTTTGCTCTGCTGCACTACAAAGCAGTTATCAGACCCCATTGTGAACACTTTGGAAAAAGACAGCCTGGCTGACAAATTAGTAGTATTTGGTGCTAATATTACTAATTCAACATTTGAAAGGGCTGCTCACTGGAGAAAAATAACATGTTCTCTAAGTCACAGGAGAAACTAGGGAGATAGTTAATGGGTGTTGGCTGTGCTGCACATATTGTGCACAATGCTGTTCACATTGCAGCTGACTGACTGCCAATAGATGTGGAAGTAATTGTCAACAAGATTTATTGTTACTTTCACATTTATACAGTTAGAGAGGAAAGGTTGAAAGAGTTTTGTGAAGTTCAGTGCTGACTTCTGCTGAACCATAGCAACACACACTGATTATCACTAATGCATGTCACTGAAAGAATTTTGCATCTTTGGAGGCCTTAAAAGTCATTCTTTCTTGTCAGAGCAAAATCCCCCGCAATCCCAAGTAATTTTTTTCTGAGATCAATACCTGAGCTCTGACTTCAGTTCTAGCTCACAAACTAGCAATTTTTCAGTATACAACTGGACTTGGAAACCTCAAACTTTTTTAACAGCAGAATTAGGGCACTCAAGGTAATTAAAAAGTAACCACTAGGGAGAAGCAAATGGTTTTTACTTGAAATTAAGGGTTATAAGTAGTGGGGGGAGGCAGTGGATCATTGCAAAGTAAAGACTTTAGCTCACCAGTTTGAAAGAGCAGAACACACTTCTTATATAAATGTATAAATTCCAGAGGCATGAATTTCAATGAATGCTTTTTTCAGCTTCTGTTCCTGTGGTTTATGCTTCTAGAGAATGTTTTTAACCTAGCTTCACTAAGGCAAAACTGTTTGATTTACATATAATTTTGTATACATATATATTCTAACTTTAAAAGGATGGATTTATTTCACCAAATGCTACAGAATTTAATCAGAAACCAAGACTCAGTATCTCAGGCGGTTTTGTGTCTATCCAGATAGAGCAAAAGATTTTACTTTGAAGGCTCTTAGGATTGTCTTGCTTGAATCTCTGGTGGGTTTATTTCTTTGTTTCAGATGGAAATCAACTGAGGTAAACTTGGTTACATTTTTGCTGCAGAAGACCCCTCTGGCTCTGGCATCTTCTTAACTAATAGCTCGAGACTATGATACATGAGACAGACTGACAAGCCATAGCCACCCAGATTCTTTCAAACAAAAATTTCTGCAAAGACACTGTAATGTGGAAGAGAGAGGGGCTACAATTAGGGGACTTACCCAGTGCTGCTGGATGTTGCTGCAGTCTCTATCAAGATCTCTGAAAGCAAACTGGGAAGATATTTAGGCCCAGTTATTATGCATGAAACATTCTCTTACAGTACTACACAAATACATGTGTGCAATTACCCCATCTGTGATGAAGGTAGTTAACTGCTCAGTCACTGATGTGGACACCTACTTGTTCATTTAGCAGGATATTTTGTCAGTTTGTCTGCACATAATTAGCACTATTAAAGTCTCCATTTCTTATAGATGGTACTGATAAAATTCTTTATTTTATTATACTTTAAAAGTCCAATGTACCTAAAGGCAGCAAGTATGTTTAAAAGTGCTCCCTGGAAGCACGTTTCTGTTCGCTTGCAGTTCTGTACTTACCTATTAGGAAGCATGACCCTAATTTCAAAACTAGGCATGCAAACACATGCCAGCCAAACAGCTGATAAAAGTCTCTGAGTTCATTTGTTTGTTGCCAAAGAGGGTACATCTTATTGTAAACTAATAAAATAAAAAATTATCTCTTCTCAAAACTTGTTCTTGTCTTCCAATTTCAGGTGGCATTTCCCAGCACTGGCAGCTGTTCAGAGAATTATCTTGGTAATGAAGGACATCTGGATAACGGACAGAACAAGAGTGTTAGGATATGTAGAAAATAGGATAGGAAAAAGAGTTATGGCAATTTTGGATTGGAACTACTCTAAAGTGTCCTAACAAGTATTAGAAAAAATGACATTTCAGATAAGCAACCTGTTTAGATAAACATTATTTACATGGCAATCATTTTTTGCAGGAAGGCATCTGAAATTGTAATGCCAATTTAAAAAAAATTTTCACTACTAAGAAGAAAATCAAAACAGTTTGAAACACTCTTCTGATAATTAGGCAAACACTGTTAAAAGCTACAATATAGGAAAGAGTCTGTACACATCCTTGTGAAAGTAATGAATTGCAACCTCGGTGTTGAATGTTCCTGACAATTAGATTTGACCTAAAGGTGAAAACATTTTATATCTCTGTCCCTCTCTGTTTTAGGATTTCCCCTGTTTTCCAATATATCTACTCTTTTATATTCCTCTTCATAACCGTCTATACTCTTATTTCAGAAAAAATATATGGGAATAGTGTATTTGAAAATAATATTATAAATGTCATCTATGTATGGGAAATATGACTGCTCATTTCACATAGGCTGAGAGCTCCATGTTCCAAGTCTTGGACGTGCACACACAGGAATTGCCTCTCCAGCTCTGCCTACACTGACTGTCCCCAGGGTCACTAACAAACTATAAACCCTCAGGCAAATTTAGTCCCTTATAGTCAAATAGTTCCCAGAATTAGCAGAAGTCTGAATAATGTGAAGTGCTGAGAAATCATTGATGACTGTTGTGTATCTGTGTGAGCCAGAATAAGAGCACTCACACAGCTGTAGGAGAATCAGAAGGTAATGCAAGGATAAAGCAGAGTATTACCAAGGGTAATTTCTGAGAGAATGAGGCCAGAGGGCTAGGTACATGCTGCACTGCCTAGTGCCCAAAAGAGACCCCCTCTGGCCCTTCATTCTAGCAGTTCTGTGTTATGCATGGGAAATAAATGAAAACTGGCTACAGAAAGATATGCTAAGTGGAGTGGTTCAAACTTAGTGATTTTAGTGATTTTGGATAACCGAAATTTCTGCCAATTCCTTTCTCCTGTAGAGAATCAAATCCAAAGCTTCACCAGATTTGTCTGAACAGCCCTGCAGACTGATAGTAGGACTGAAGTTCTACCTTGTTTGGTCCTCACCCCAGGTAAAGACATGAGATACTACTAGAGTTATAAGCAAAGCTTTCTCTGCCAAAGGTTAAAATCCTGACTGCTTTCAAGGCTCACATCACTTGTACCCCCAATATTTAAGTATTCTTGTTCAAATGGGAAAATGGTTAATTTTGTAAGAGAACTTCTAAGGACTCAAATCCTATATCCTTGAACATTGCTGTGAGCCAACAGGTAGAGCATAACAGTCTCAAAAATCAGTTAATTCGTTGGACCATTAAAGATAATTCGTGTGAGTAAAGATACAATTGGCCAATTTACAAAGAAGTCAGGTAAGGCAACAAAAAATTCTGGAGACAAAAATAACTAAGTGGTTATACAACAAAAATATTTACCATGACTTTTTTTTAAGATAGCATTACAGGTCCCTCTCATCATGCCTACATGATAGAGCCAGTAATGGAAGAGCTATTTTAATTACAAAGAATCGGTGTAGCACATACCACTATTTGGCAGCTGGATGGCATTAATGCTGAGTAATGCAGAAAGTTTCCAGAGATAACATCTTCATTAGCAGGACTCTGATGTCCTACACTGACTTGCTTCTAGGTCCACGAGGCTGAGAAGCAAATATTATAGATGAAACCTTCAAACATCATGAACAATTTTGTCGCATGTTTGCTGCAGAGAAAGAAAAAATATTGATGTATAAAAAGATAATCGGGTGACTGATGCGGACAGTCAGCCAGTGCCCCTTTTCCCTTTCTCCCAAGCACGTCTGAGGAACTCAGCTGTCTGACATCAGCCCCTCGCCCCCTGCTCACTTATGTGTCAGTAAAAACCTAGTACAGATAAATTAAGGTGGTTCAGAGCATATCCCTGGGTTTCATCATCTCAGTTACCAGCCATGGGACAGATTACAATTTCACAGATGCTAGGAGAGGAGATATTATAGCAAAGCAGTAGTGCCACTACAGATAAGGTTAAGATGGCACTTCCATTATAAACACCTATTTTCAGTGGCTTATAACTTCAGGCTACAAATTTCTCTCAGGCTGAAACCTGGCATATTTGGGCTCAGCTTGGTAATGGCTTTCCCTGTCTCTTCATACCATTTTGATTAGGTGTTTGCGATACGAGAATGCAAACAAATATATGTCTCTGGTGGTTTCAAATGGCAATGAAATACTTTTCTTTCATGAAAAAGCCTGGAGGGCAGGATGTTCCTGTCATCCTAACACCCATTTTACTGTCAGCTATTTCCCAAAAAAGATCATTTTTAAAGTGACAAAATTCACATTATTATTTCCAAAAAAACATTCAGGACAGCTAAGGGGTATGGTCCCTGCCGATCTGCTCTGAAGGACATGCTGCGTCCCTCTGAGTGGTGGGATCTTGCAGTGCTCGCCAGCCCCATGGAGCCTGGGCTAGTCCTTGCTCAGGGCTATGATAAAAGCCACCCTGGGCAGAACAGCATTTCTGGGAGTTCCACATATTGACCAAAATGTCCATATTTTGGAATGAGGAAAAAACAAGCATTGTTACATAGCACACATCTCATTATTTTAATGAGGTATTTATTCTAATTGTCTAATTATTTTGAATTATTCCTCATTATTAAAATCCTGTTTTTTCATTCTGATCTTTAATGAAGGATGTAATGAAATCCCTAAATACAGTACAGCTTTTTCTCTGCAGCCTTCTCCTCTCATAAAGTTTAGAATTTTTGCCAAAGATGATAATTTTTGATCAATTCTCCAAAACAATAAAGTACAGAGACCCACTTGCATGTCTGTCTACCTGCCTGGCTCCCTTCATGGTAGTATCTATTTCACCAGCTATTTAAAAAAATAAATAACTGTAATAAACCTGTTGAATGAGACAAATTTTGTGTTACTTTTCCTTGGTATTTCTCATGTACCAAGATATGTTGAATTATTCTGTCACAAACAGTGCATAACCCTTCTGTGCCTTTAAAGAAGCTGAGACGATGCTGTATCAACCAAAGCATATTTTTAGAGTCAGACTTACAGTGGACAGAGTAGAAGAGGACAAAGAAAAGGGAACAGGAAGAGGAGAGAAAAAAAGGCATACCAACATTTGGAGAGGGAATATAAAAATGATTGAACATCACTTATTCTTGATATTTTTCATTTTTTCAAAATTTATTTCTGATTACCCTCATCAATTTAATTTTTTTCCAGCATATCTAATGTACACTATAACTCCTTTGTAGTTCTGGAACATATGTGGTATGTACATCCTTCAGGGTACTGGGCTGCAATAAAACTACTGTGTACATTCCTTGGGACCCTGGGCCCAGACACACTGGGGAGACGAAGCAATCATAATGGCATTACGTTAACTAAATCTCCCTAAAGTCTCTGGGGGCACGATACTGATATTTATTTTAGACAGAAGACATTCACATGTGGCCGATATAGACAACGGTATGAAGCACATGGAAGGAGGTAACATACTTCTTACTCTGGTCACTCCAACTCGAAACACGTGGCAGGACTGGAAAGAGGCTAAAGGCAAAAACAATTAAAAATTGAACTGCTGTTGTTTTCTGAAAACGAGATAGAAAAGGAGGTATGATAAAAAATTATAACAATAATGGCAGAGCAAGCAAATTAGGAAATTCTTACATGGAACGTACCCAACAAAAAGCCACCCATTGAAACAGAAAAGCAATGATTTAAGTGTATGCGTACACTGTACTGCAAGAGTACATCAGCAATGACTGCCGTACGCCAGAGAGATACCCACACTAGCTTTAAAGTAGTGAGCCCGGGTACTGCCAGCAGTCAGCTACGGCAGCGCAGAGCTCAGCATGAGCTAATTTACCCAGCTTCTCAGCAAAGTAAATTGGCTGTGCTGAGCTCAGTGCTGCCTTGGTTAGATTGTTACCGGTGTTTGAATTTACATCTAGCTCAGGTTTCTCTGCATTACACTGCAGGCACTTGAATGATTGCTGGGTAAACCTACCGAAAGACTTGTAGAAAGACAGTTTTTAGATAAATTGTGCACCTATGGAACTCCTTCTAAAAATATTATTAAGTTAATAGTATAGTGCAGTAAGACTCCTCCCAAAATACTAGATACATAGGCAGTAGGAACATTCATGGTTGCTTTACAGAGAACAAAATAATTGCAAAGGCTATAAGGAAGAGATATTATGCTGCAGGGCATAAACCCCAATTTAAGGCTCCCTATAAACTGCTGGTCCAGGTAAGGTTTGGATGACAATCCTGTATGGTGTATTTTATATTCCTAATTGGATATCCTGATTAAAAGTACCTTTCCAGTGATTGTTGTAGAAGAATCTTTTCAGTATATGTTAGCCATCATTGTAAATACTATTTAAAAGCCTGAGACCAATCTGGTGAAAGGAATAGCTTTTTAAGTCAGCATGGATATACCAGCAAGAAAAGCCCAACCCAACCCAAAATACCCTAACTTGGGAACGTTTAGCATTTAGTTCTAAATTCCAACTCACGAATGCAGCCATCTATCTCAAATGTTACTTTACTAGTGAATAGATTTATCTGTTGTGGTTATGTCAGATGACTGTATGTTATACAAAAATATTCCTTGAAGAGATGGATGCTTTTTCCTCTTTGTAAGAAGGATTTGCCATGGTTCAGTGAGACTGCAAAAATACTTTCGAATTAGGCATGGGCTGGTGGTAATTGTTAGTGATTGAATGTCAATGGGTGAGAGTGGGAAAAAAACCCATATAACAGCAGATGATGGTATGTGAAAGTGCTGGTTACACTGACACAGTATCATTCTATCAGACTTTATAAATGAAGGGCAAATTAAATTAGGTTAAATATATGGTTATTTAACAACACTCAACCAAACATTTCTTTGCTGGATAGCAAATAAGGCTTGTATTTAACCAAAGATTAGTGCATTCCAATTTTAACACCAATGCAGTTTGTTTTTATAGGAGGATCTAAATAGCACTTTATGTTGACATTTCTATTGCGTATTTAATGAACACATATCAAATATGCATGGCAAATAAATACTGTGTTCCACGTAAACCTTTCCCGCACATTCCCTATCTTTTCTGCTTTGAAATATATTTGTTCTCATAAAAATGCGTATCACTACAATGTAACTAAATCTTATTTCCATTTTTTTCCAGACACGAAACAGAAATCTAGATCATTATAAGTACTGCTGTACTGCTGGTTTAAAATGCAGCCCTGAACTGTACCTCCGCCTCCCTCTAAGCAGTCAGTCTGCTGAGAAAGTACCCTTCTGACAGAACAGATTAAGACTATCCAAAACCCCTTAATCTACTGTCCATACGGAGCAGCGCTCTGGCATTGCACACGATGCAACCAACAAAACTCAGACCTGGCAGAAGATCCTAACTACGCTCTTCAGCCTGCATAGCTCAATGTTTCTTTGTGCTCGGCTAGAGCAGAGGAACACCTCGTGTGCTAGCATCTGGTTACTTCTAGGTACAGGGGGGTACCTTTCCAGCACAGTGTTCAGTTTTACTGGATGAAAGGTTCATCATTCACATCCCAATGGATCCTAGCTGAAGTTTACTTCATTTGGAATTCTAGGGGACTTGTAGAAATATCTGGCAGACATTTACTACGTGGGAGCCTAAAATGTCTCTATTTGAGGAACTGTTTAAACACATATTGTGAATTATGCTATATAAGGAATAAATAAACATATACGTCTATTGCACATATCTTCTGGCTACTTGCAAATAAGTCTAAGGCTGTGAGAATTGTTCCAATTTTCATTTTAAAAGATGTAATCATCTATCAATGTATTATTTGGGTGCCCTGAACTTCATACTGCTTAGCTTAAACAGAGAGCAGGCAACTCCTTTTTCTGTGCAAATATATTAACCTTAAGGCAGTAATTACTATTTTTTTTCTTTTTTGATTCACAAAGTCTTTTCAAACAACATTGAAGATTTTTTAAAGGAAACTGGAACGTTGTATTTGTTTGGTACCTTCAAGTCCAGAAATAACAAAAAGCCGATTCCTTAGCTCAATAGATTTTGAAGTGAATGCTTATTTCTGCACACCTTCGGGTTTTGGTATTTTATAAAGGCGCTTGAATGCTAGTCTGCCTAGTAATTCACTATGGGATGTCTTTATATACCGCTGACAGTAATACGGCTCATTTTGGGTGATTAACTTAACCCTCGGTATTGCAAGTGCCTTGCTACATTAGCATATCTTTCAAGGAATAGTTGCAATGTGAGAAAATTGCCTGTAGGATTATTTGCAACTAGGAACCTGTGAAATGTAAAATAAAATTGAAGACTATAAAGTAAAACATCAAAGCTACCTAAAATATTAATAGCCAGTACTCCAAAAAGTAATTTAGAAGAATTGCGTGAGGGAGTGAAAATTACTAATTTAAAAACAGATAGCCTTGGCAAAATAAAGTCAGAAGTTTAGAACAAACAATAGATAATACAAATTCATTGTATACACAATATGAAAAGAATGCAAGTGGCACTAGCAGCTTCAGTAGCTGAAGAAGGCTGGGACAGAAATGCCTGACCAAGCAAGCAACTAGATCTGTGCAAACAAAACAACAAAGTTGCATTATATTGAATTTAGGCTACTGGAGAGAAAGAAAAACAAGTACTCTTTAATCCATCTAGTTTTCTGTTACATTTTCATTCTAATTGAACACAGGCAGAATTTGTGGGCAGAAGGATTTTCTTTTTAATTGATGCATTTGGAGCTGAGAGCCATTGTCACGCTGTTCCAAATCATGTTTTCACCTGCTCTCTGTGGGGCAAACCATGTCGGAAGTTTCAGGCAGGTTTCTGTGGGAGATTACAAGCTTCAAAGCTAACATTGTGAAACCTGTTTCCCTTTTGATATGCACTTTTTCTTTTAATAAATTTCAGAACAAAGAAATAAACTCAGATGAATCACAAAGGCACAGAAAATAGAAGAAAAAGTCTTTAGTCTTGAATCAGGCCCCGATTCTGCATGACGCACGGCAGAGCTTCGAGTTGGATTCATGTTTAGTCTTCTTACTGCACCATCGCCTCAGAGAAGTTCTTGTGTACTCACGCCGCTCGCTGCTCAGAGCGCTAACGCTGGGCCAAGAGCACGAGCATGGGCAAACTCTGCCATGCAGGGCTGCCCAGCCTCGGCTCTGCCCCTTTGCTTGGGATTACACAGGCCAGAAGGTGACCTAAAGGCCTGCATAAAATTCACGGCACATTCAAAACTACTCCAAGTTACACCGGTTGCACAGAACACCTGCAAGCGAAAGCAATGGGACTACTCTGTCCTTGCCTGCTCCTGACTTCGTGTGGGGTGATTCCAGGTCAAACGCAATGTAAGAAGCTGTGATTCACTGAATCCCACATTTGACTTCTGAAAGTCTTTAACGTACTGCTGCCAGGGCTGTTCTGTGAAACCACGTTAGTGTCGTAGCAGGTGCAGATTTAAACCTTGCCAGTGAATATACACTGTACAGCAAGGACGAGCATTTCTAAAGAAGTTGCCACATACACGGGGTCATTCCCTTCTGCATCTGAATAGTGCACAGGCTTAGGAGGAAAGTGCAGAGGCCAAGTATATTTAATTTATTCTGATATTTTATCTGTTTTTTTCTGAAACGGACAGTGCCCTAGTGTAGAAGGCTCCCATGATAAGGCATTAGGAAATGTTCTGCAGAAAACAACATAGTTTTGGTTGCAAGGGGACTGACTGAATGACTGAAGAGGTCTTTTTTTAATCTCTGATAACTGTGATCCTGCTATTTCTATAGACATTCATAGTACAAGATGATAAAAACTGGACTTGTTTGGGAAGTTCCGGTACTTAAAAGTGTAAAGAATTCTAGCAGCTGCTTCTAAAACAAGAAGAGTTTTCTGTATTAAATACTCCAGACTAAATTCTGTAATTCTTGATACTGATTTTTTTTTAACCTGTGATTAATATAGCTCAAGACCCTATTTATAATCATGCTCACTTATATCACGATACAATGTGGATAAAAGGATTGCAAAAAGAACACTGATACTACGCTTCTAGTTTATATTTAAAAGTCAGGGAAGGAAGCTTTTTCAAACTGACCTATCCATCCAAGTAGCAGGTGAAAAAACAATGCCAGCAGCTATTTTCAGATGACCTACTCTAAATACCAACTGGAATAAAATACCTTTAAAAGGAAGGTGCTTTTTGTTCTTCTTTGAGCTATAACATGTAGAGCAATAAGGGAAAGGCACCTTACAGTGAATGATTCACTTTCCTATAATAATGTGTGGAGTGTCTTCTCATTATGCCATACTTACAAGGTAGCAGAAATCACCTTTGAAGTGACTCAACTGAATCACAGGGATTATTCTATGGATAACCTACTTCAAGGCTGCTGTATCTTTTTTTCTTTCCTTCCGTCTTCCACAAAGGGAATCTTCCTAAAGAACACTGAAGTTCATTATATTGATAAACTCGTGATCCCATCTAGCCTGTATGGTTTCTTTGGACAACCGGTTACCAGGAATCATTCAGAGCAGTATGAAGAGTCCAAATCAATGTGAGTTGGGAGGATCAGACCCACCTTCCACCCCTGTTGCACCTGGATTAGGTATTTTGTGCCTGAAGGTATTTTGACTCCAGTTACAGAAGTCATCATGAAAAGGCAGTGCTTTGTCTTCCGAACTGGACTTTAAGAACAAGTTTATTCTTCACTGTAAAAAAGCTTGCCTGAGCCAAACTTTATAGGTCTTGCTTAAAGGTTTCCCAAAATTCTTTCACATCTGCCTGCTTCTATGTATAACGAACTATTTGACCAAAAGTGTTTCACCCAGTGAGGGCAAATGAGTGACCTTTATAGAGAAATCTGTAATAACCACATTGTCCAAACAGACATTCTGACAAAAGAATAGAAAAATAAAAATACGCAGAGATAATACTGTGGTTAAATGGGGACTAAATGACCACTGACAGATTTCTATTAATTTCACTATTGATTTCTAAAATCAATTACTTGATGTATCGTATGTATGTTAGATTCTTTACTCAATGAATGTATGTACCAGGATTTCCATGTCAGAAGTCAGTGCTGATTTTTATGAGCAGAGTGTCTCATCTGCTATGAAATGGAAAGGAACAGTTAAGCCAACCCTTTTCTTTTCAGGTTTACATTTAGTACCAGAACTTTAGAGAGAGAACTATGCTTCTCTCAGCTGTGAAATACTGTGCTTTGGCAATCTCCATTCTGTGGATCCATGATGCTGAGGCTGGTGGCCACACCGATGCCAGGACTATCTTGAGCAGGCCCATGCAGTCCTTTCAGCAGCTGAATATTTCTGAAATGCATCAGTATACTGATTCTTTCACCTTTTCTTTGGGAGTGATGCTTTTTGTGAGGCTGCCTAGGCCAAACTTCTCTCACCTGAGCTGGTGGCTTGACTGTTCCAAGCACTGGGCACCCACATATCCACTGAAGGCAGTGGGAAAGACAAGTGTTCTGAAAATGTAGGTCATCAGCTTTGAAAACATATGCAATACTTATACTGGTATATTACTTTTTCACCAGCTGGGGTAGCTAGCACAAAAAAGGCTTAAAACTTGGAAGGGTTTTGTTTTGTTTTGTTTTCTGAGTACTTCCATCCTATTCAGGACCATACAACTCTATGACTGTAAGTAATATTTGTTACTGAAGTACGTGACACTTCTATAAGAATTTGTAGTCACTTGACTTTTGTGCGGGTGTGTTGATAACAGTACTATTTATTACAGAAGCCTAAAGTGTCTCTTTGAAAAGAAATTACCAAACATAATATTTCTCTTTGTACAAAAATATCCTGTAAAAAGATTATTTTCATGAATAGCAACACTTCGCTTCAATTTGTATGTCTGTCTGCAGTTTCTAAAGAAGCTTTTAGATAGATCTCATTTCTATGAGGATTTGATAAGACAACTCTGAGGAAATAATAAACAGATTCTATTTATAATGGACTTGCTAACTAGCACTCAGAAAAGGCTTTTATGCGCGAGGTCTTTTTCTTTGAATTGATCTTCACTGGGATAAAGCTATTATCATAGGATCCTGTTCAGTCCATAAGTATGCAGGGACTTGATTCTGTCTGAACCCAGATCTAAGGAGAAAAATTCAGTGTTTATTGGAACAGTAGGTGATGGCAGTAAACTGACATTTCCATTAAAAAATAAAGATTTTAAAAAACAAGTTACTGTTTCCTCCATTCCAGGATTCTTGGGGAGATCTCATAATGTTGCACCTACAGTGTCAGACTGGTTTCTCATCTGGTAGTATTCACACCTAACCAGTTTATCAAGGAAGGAGGACCTGGCGTACTTACTTTTCTCAGATTTCACGTTGTCCTTAATAAAGATTGTAGAATTTGTATACTGACATATGGTGAAAAGTTCAGGGGGCCAGCTACAGTTACAAGAAGCTCAAGCTTCCACAAATAATAGCTTAACATGATTGAATGAGCAAACTGGTGATTTGCGCATACAAATGTTTAGATACTTAATGAGCAGAGGCTCCAGGAGTAACAGGCAAGGTTCCAGTGCCTTGTTCAGTAGAAATGGACAGGACTTTTTATTCTGAAATGCAATGCCCCTGACGAAGAGAGCTGATATGATACTACAACTGGCCAGTTTGACTCTGCTGCCTAGTCCCACTCAACTCAACCATCACAACTTTTGTTTGTTCATTTGAAGAGCTGATTTATCTAATCTGATTCCTACAAGATTAAAGACTATGAAAGGTCTGTCTTACTTTCCTGTTGCATGCAGAACTTTGTCTGTATTGTAGAAACCACTGTAACTAGTTTGGACCAACAAAAAATTCATTCCTCTGCTCAAGGACCATGAGGAGCTCTCTAAACGTTTTTGAAGACTGGGGGCAGGATAATGTGAGGCAGTGGGGGAGAAGCACCATCTTGGATTGCAGGGTCCTTTCCCACAGTAGGCAGCTGTGAGTAACTTTGAAAGTTTCAAGCATGAAGAAGTCTCCAGTGCATCAAAGGTTACTGCTTGAATCTTCCTGCCCCACACATCTGCTACCATCTGATCTGGCTGTCTGGGACAGACTCAGGAAACAGTGCAGAAACAAATGACACAAACATATTCAGAACAGTTATCTCTAAAATGTTACAAAGGAATTGTAGTTCAGTGGTGTGAAAGAGTAAAAAAAAAAAAAAAAACAACTTGACTTTAAAAGCTGTATTTTTACCACTGCAATTTGTTGAAGAAAATAAAAAGTGTAAAACACTTTACCATTATTTTAATGGATACATCATGTTCCCCAGCACCAGAATTACAAAGGTGTAATTTGTTGTATTTATAACCTCTATCCTCATTTGCAGGGAAAATCTTACACATTTTCTTTAAAGAGATTTCACTTGTAATACTTACCTACTTTGCTATTTTGCTCTTATTTATTATTATTACATATTTTATTCTATTCATTCTAAGAAAATAAATGGCAAGAGACTAACTCATTATACAGTATCTCATAAAGCTCTCACATTTCTTGGAAAAAATGGTTTATGCTAAGATTGGTACTGACAAGCACTTTTTTAATTGCTAGTAATGTATACACAAAGAATACGGTAGATATTATAACTGATATTGCTACTGAGGCTATAGTAATCTTCTCTGTATCAGAAGTCCCTGCCATCATTTTGTTCTCTGGAGGATACGGCTTGATTAGGGCAGTCCCATTGTTTCATCTGAAATCTTAGCAGATTAATACTTTCATCAGGGCATCAATTTGTCCCACTTTTCTTTTTGCTGCTCTTTGTGAGTGACACAGCCAAAGGAATGCACCTCTTTAAACTGTCATTCAGTTTAACTCCTCCTCTGCAATTATACTGGCATGCATAATACATCATAACAAATTGGATTTTGCGAAGAAGCAACAACAGAAATTATATTTGCTTGTGGCATAAGATAGAAGCTGTTGTAACAGGGGAGGGAGGGGGTGAGTGAGGGATAAAGAAATCTAATGAATTATAACCACTTACAGAAAACAGCAGTTGCCTTCTATTTTCTCAAGGTTTCTTCTTCTTCTTCTTCTTTAGCATAAAGACCAATTGCAAAAGCAAAATGAAAGAAAAAAGGAAATATTAAAACAAATGAAATAGCTTTACAATTAGCAAAGGCTTTACAAAATTGTACAGTGTGTTTATTGTTTTAGCAGGAAGATTTTCTTCTGGCTTTAGAGGTTAAAAATAACTGCCTTACTTCAAGGAAGCTTTTTGTTTGAACAAAAATTGTTAGAGACACCATCAGGTGAAAAATCCTGCATCATATAGGACAAATATCTTTACCAGATCTCCTGGCTGGAGTAAGGAACTTCCATTTTCCTTTGATGAGTAAAAGCCCTTCCCCCAAATACCAAACTCTGTGATGGTTTTCCAAGTCTCTCTAGGTCTAGCAGACTCCGTGGCTCATTATCCTCCTCCATGCATCTGATTGCCAGAGTTACTGAAGATAAGGGGCAACCCAGAATATCCTTCAAGCAGCTGACTAGAGCCAACAACATATCCCCAGTGTGCATGTGACTTCAAGACAGTGACCAGATCAGTTGTCTGCTCCAGATCCCTCAAAAAAGGCAAAATATGCATTTGGCAGAACATCAGCAGAAAGTCTTTTGGTTTACAAAAGAATTTAGATGAAACAAAGGAATGTTTCCATTGGAACACTGAAACCATTCTAATGTTTTAAGTCTGAGATTGTTTGTCTTCAGGATATCCTTCAAAATTTAAAATGTGTTTTTCCCACGCAATTTCTGTTAGCTTCAATTAATTTCAATTCAATTCAATTAAATTCCACTTCATTTCAAAAAGAAAGGAGGGGGAGGGGATCAGCTTTGCTGGGACTAGGAAGAGTATCTTTGTCCTTTGAAAAATATAGTATTTTTGGCTCAGGGTTTAGAAAATAAAATTTTGTGGGTAAAATCTGAACATTTAATATGGACATTTAATGTGGAACATTTAATACGGAATTAGAACGGCATTGTTCAGAAGCCTTGTCTTATGTTCCACCCCCCCCCGCCCCTCCCCAGCATCTCACATCTCCCATGATGATGTGCTAAAAGTTCTCAATTCAAACTTCAATAACATAACAACATACTGTTACACAACAAAAATACAAGGAAAGGTCAGGGAATAAATAAGTGGGAACACAATATGCAAAAGCACAAAACCTAAGAACAGTAAACAGTGGCATCTTTACGAAATCCCAAACTTTTTTCACCCAGACTTTTTAGTGATAGGCATTCCCTGGAATGTTTCCGTTAGTTTGAGGATAGTAGCAGTCACATAGGTGGTGACTTTACATTTGCAGATGTAAGTGATCTAGATATAAGTGGCATCAGTGATAAAGTGATGTAAGGTGTGAGTTTAGACAGTGAACATTTCAAAATACTTATGTTAGAACCTTGTAGCACACATCTTTATAGATAAGGGATTCATTTTTATCTCCTCTAAAACTGTGTCCTACTAACTTTTACCTTAATGATGGATGATAGCTTCAGGACCATCGCAAGGCCTCACAAAGTGGAAGCATTATAATACCAATTATGTGGAGAGTAGAAATTAGCAGCAAGATGACAATTTCTAGACTGATCTTAAAATAACCAGATTCTTTCCTTCCTATAATTAAGCCAAGAAGTTCCTTCTCAACTAGACTGGCAGAAGTTGCTTCTCAATGAGACTGGCAGGTGGATATATAGTTATTTCCAATAGCATTAGTGTATGTCACGGGGTAGAAATGAATTAAGGACTGGGAAACAGGAGAGCCTTATGTGAACAGGCAAGTTTGGCTGCCAATTATTTTGGGTGCATTGGCAGACTGCTATCTGAGATGCAACTACAGCCAAAGTTGAGAAAAGTGGTGTCTTTGTAGCACATACTGTGTTCATCTACTCTTCATATTTGGTTGCTTACACAATTATTATCATATTAGTGACCATTTTCAAGAAGTGCCCTTCAGCTACTGCTTTTCCCACAGTAACACTGCTGAAACAAACCACTTAGGTTTCACTGTGAGCAAAATGAGTATCTTTTGAGAATGATTAAAGAACAGACTCTAAGCACATTTCTGTAGTTTAGTATCTTCCTGTCACTAGGCTTTGTTGCAGTAAAACTGCATTTTCTATAATAATCTTTGGCTTGCACATTTATTTTAATACTAATTATGTGACTGCATTGTAACACAGATTAACGTGGGAGTTGTCAATTAAATTCTCATTTATGGTCAAGCATAAGTCTGTTCTTAGTTCCTTATGCACATGCATAAGAGAAGTCTGCCTCTTGTAAAATGCAGTTTATTTGATATATGCAGTTTTTCTAGTTTATCAGATATTATTATGCTGAAGACTTCCATTCTCTTCATTTTTTTCTACAATGCAGTGCTGCATAAGCATGTACTCTATATTCAATTTTTTCAGACTATATTTTAAACTTCATTTTTTAAACTTTAAAAAATAATAATGAAAAACTCCCAATGGATTATGTCCAAAGATCATAATCAGGTCTGTATCTGGGTGAAATTTTTTTAAATCATTTTTCCCTTCTATTGAAGTTAGAGAGCATATTTCATGGCATTTTCCTTCTTAACAGTAAGAAATTCACTTCTAAGAGTAGGGCAAGCAGAATACTTGCATGTTAACAGGTAGTGCTGTCCGCTACGTAATAGGGAATTTCCCACAGAAAGAAATGTGCTGAGGTTGATCTAGCTTTTTATGATTTTCATGCTAATCAATGCGCAAAAAATTTCAGATCACAGGTAATGATACAAATTAAAACAATATTTCTTAGGTTTTTAACATTCCTTTGCATTATATGTGAACCTAAACAGTACAACACTATGTAGTTCAGAAAATAAAAGGATCAGTCCTTTCTCTTTGTCCAAATTGAACAGGAAGTTGACTAGCAGCAATAGGTGGTGAAAAATAAATTGCATTTAGAAAATTCCATCAATTTAATAATTTAGGGTATAATTAACAATACAGGAAATTTGATGAAATCCTTTAATGAGTTTTAGCCTACTGTCTCCATCTAAATAGGAGGAGGATCTGCCACTGAAATCAAAGGAAGTTTTGCAGTTCACCTCAGTGAAGGCTAAGACTTGCACATCAGATCTTGTAACAATAATGCACACACTGGTCTGGAGTAGTGGATACATAGCCTTTGCCTGAAAATTAAAGGCTGGAAAAGAAAGGGTATACTGCCTCAGCAGCCTAATTCACAGACTACGTTATCCTGCCCAGAGGTTAAGTGCCCTCAGACTGCAAAAAAAGCTTTAGCTATTTTCTCATAAAATGCAGCATATGATACAGATATTTAATGGTCTCTGCAGCTGGTGAAGAGTTAGTCTGTGAGGCCTGGGAGGTTCAGTAACTTCCTTAACTTTTAAATACTTAATGGCCCTCCCCAATGAAGCTAGAAATCTTGTGAGACCAGGCTTTTAAAAAATCCCAGTACTGTCTACTTCTATCTGGATGAGATGTACCAAGAGAGCAGCTTATATAATTAGATCCATGGTTGATTCTCATTTTCTAAACTTACAAGATACCCCTGAAATTCTGCAATACCAGATGCTGTTACTCAAACATTACTGATTATAGTAAAGATTTGTTTTGAAACAGACAACTCGGTAATGGCAAGGACTTGAGTCACACTTATCACCTTGTTACACTTAAAGGTGACGTCCACTGGAAAGCTTTCCCAAATCCCATGGGCTGCTCTGCCCAGAGCTGCTGAACAATAGTATACCTTCACTCCTGGCATTTCATCACATTCATCACATCCTGCATCGTAACACTTCTGAATCCAGCCTGTATCTTTCCTAGCTTAAGAAAGACAGAAAAAATCCCAACCTTAGGACATTCCTGACTGAAGTTATCAGTGCATCATTATAACAAGGACTATCAGCATAGTCTAGCTATGCACAATTCAAGCAGTGCAATGGTAGAGGGGCTGATGGGCCAAAGAGACTAAGGAACCATATCGCACACTGGGGAGCGGAGAGCTGTGGGTGGATGGTTAAAGAGGACAGAAACCCCTTTGATTCCTGGTGTGAGAGTTCATGCCAGTCAGCAATATAAACTGGGACTGTTCTCTTCCTTCTTCAAATGTGCCATAATTTCCCAGGCCTCACTGATAAGACCACCATGCATATCCAATTCAATTCAGCTAGAGTCTAGCGGTAACCCATGTACACTTTAAAAGCCTCAAGAATGAAATGATATACAAAATTTAACTATAAATGAATTAAAGGATTGCTACTACTCTAGACCTGAAACAACCTAGAGTAAAACTGGACAATGAAGCTGAAACTGCTTAGAAATAGTGATGGATCTTTGATTGTAAATAGGTGGAAGATATCCACCCTTATTGTACAAATGCATTCAACAGTTTGTCAGAAGATGTCTTGGTATCTTTTGAAAGAGGAGACAAGTGTACATGGATTTCAGTCCTTCTCAAACAGTAAGAATGAGAAGTTTTACTTCATTCATTTGTGGCAGCCCACAAGAATCAATTTTTTTCAGTCCTTTTCTATATTACTCACAATCACCGAGGTGAATTTGTCAGATTATCTAGACTTATGTGTCAATAAAACAATGATGATATTCAGCTCTTCCTATGTTTTACCACATTTCCAGTATACAAAGTGCTTAGATAAGATCAGTTCATTTATAAAAACACCTGGCTGCATTTGAATCTAAAAAAGACAGAGTGCTGAGGGGCAGAGGAAGGCATTAGGAAGAATTTGCAGGAAGGTGCATTCTTTGATTGAAATTGTTGGCCCCAAATCAGCCAGTTCAATACATAGCTTGAGGGTATTTGGATTCCTTGATGCAGCTAAGTTACATAGCACTATCCATAAGCAGCAGTTTCTCTTATCACTGATTGCTACAAGGCTCCATCCCCTCTTGGCAGATGAAGCCCAGCCTTTGGTTATTTACATGTGTCACCTCTCAGCTGGATTACAGCCATGTAGTTCCTGGGCATGAAGCCATCACACCTTAGGAAACTCCAATTAATACAAAATGCTGTAATGCATGAGCTGCCCTGAGCAAATCTATCCCCTCTTACAGTGACTTCTTATTGACTCTTAAATCAAGGAAAATTCTCAGTTACTACTTTTAAGATAAACAATAGCCTGGGCCCAGATTTTTAGAGGACTAAATAAAATTCTGAGATCCACAACCTTAAAATACAGCTTCACCCTTTCAGTAACATAATGCTCAGAAAGAGAGTTACAACTTGCCTACCTAGAAGACAGAACATCCCCAAAGATGGAAGACAGAAATTAATTCAATGTGCGTTTCTGTGACCTTACAATCTTTACCAAATACATACTGTTATTAAAAAAAAAGGAAAGAAAAGAAAAGAAAAAAAGAGAAAACAATCAACACCAACAATAATACTGTCAAACTCACAGCCTCCACTACATGTGCTTTTTTGCCCCTAGGGAGAATATTTTGAGAATAAAAAAGAAAATGCAATAAGGAAATAAAATAATAAAAATTAAACAGATGTTTCCTAATAACCTACTGAAAGGCACTCGCAAAAGATTAATGAGTGCAGCACAACGCCTGTATAGAACTGAAAGCATGGACTACCTGACTGTGTAGTCACGTCTCCATCCATTTAGTTGTTTTTCTTCCTGCACATATCAAATATATGCATTAAAAGGGACATTATTGTTTTAATGAGCAAATTCCTCATAAAAGAGGAGGTGCCAGTGTCGTGACAAAAGCTTCATTACTATCTACTGAGTGTTCATTACTATCTACTGAGTGTTCACTATCATCTTTCTGAGAAGAGCCCAGTTCCTGGTAGTCAGATGTCTGTCTCCAAACTGACACCACTGCTGAAAATGTCAGAACAGAGCCCCAGGGACACTGGAACCCCCGTTTTCTCTCCTTTGATGATTTTCCCTCCTAGTGGGGTGAGCAAGTTAGCATTGGCGCTGGAGCAGAGGCTGCCGTTCTCACCGAGCAGTCTCCAGGGTTACCATCCGGCACCTTTCAAAAGCACTAAGTTAACTCCGAAAGAAAGAGATTCCTATTGCAACTGCGACGCATGAGGAAATGATGCCAGCTCTATGAATGATGAGTGTTCTGCTTGCCATGTTGAAATTGTTTGTCCTGTTGTGCATATCCATAAATTAAGCAGCTGTTATTTTTTTTTTTCAATTAAACACAGCCCTCACAATGCATAATAGGTCATTCAGACGTGTGTCTAATCTGTCTATCCTCACTAAACAAAAGACTAGATTCAGGCTTATAAACAAGGAGTCAGTTGTAGCACATTCATTTAAAAAAAAAAAAAAAAGAAGAAATAAAAAAAAAGCTGTAGAGTTGAGTTCTGAAAGGATTAACATTGGGAAAATCTCCAACCAATAAAAGAAACAAGAACAAGTGTGTCCACACTCCAGGCTTGATGGCAAAACCCCCTCCCAATTCTTTGTGCTGTTCCAGAGGATAAGAAAAGCCTACGTGTAATTAAAAATAACCATGTATTTGCACTTGCTAAACTGACCTCCAGACCACATATGCTTTTTCAATAAAGGCCATACAAGATGCTTTGCTAATTTGTCATCTTAGTATTCAGCTGGTGTGCAATTTCTTTTGGACAGGTGAAGCTTATGTCATCGGTCATTAATCAGATATCCTCCCCCTCACGTACAAGGAAGCATGGCAATTGATCAGTGATCCTTAAATCTTTTCGAAGTCACTGAACAGCAAGAGTTCAACTTTTCCTAGAATCTGAGAAGCTGAATTTCATTACAAACAAACCACTCTCCTGCCGCTGAAAGGCTGCATTAGATAACTCAAAAGGAAACACTGGAGTTCCATGTTGTGTGCAGAGTAGCCTGTCCTTTGAACATATTTATTTCTTCCCTCCACTCCACTCCCCTACTTCTGTGCCAGTGAAAGAGCACATGTAACCTTTATAACCTTGAAAGTTGCCTACAGTAATCATCTTTACTTTTATCCATATGAAATGTGATTTTCTGGGTGCTCTTATTCAATAATTTGTGATTGGTGATATCTTGGAGCAAAAAGCTCAACAGATAAGGACGAAAGCAACGTGTCAAAAAGAGTGACCCCTCCAAACTGGATCCTCCAGTCCAGCTGAGCTGGGCTCACTAAAGACTGCAAACAGGAAATGAAGACAGGGTTGAGGATAGAGTAGAGGACAAACGTGGGTTGCTAACTTCAGTCTCATCCTAGGGAGACAGTCACTTAAGAGCTTAAAAGCAGGTTAGCCTCAGCTGTACCTCTCTATCACACACTGCCGCTTTTGGAGGGTGGCACAACAGTTATAGGACAAGGAACATTTCCAATCCTCAGCTCTTTTTGCAGGCCAGGTGAACTGACTGAACTTACCTAATATCTGTATTATTTAATATCCTGTTTGGCTTGGAAACTGTTCATGCCATTGCTATGCAATGGCCAGCTCTCCAGGGCACTGCTTGCTTGCTTCTGTGCAGGTTTGGAGTGGATAAGGGCTCGTGAGACCACAGCAATTCAGGCAGGATACAGCCAAAAGCATGAGGAAGTCTGGGCAGGTCTCAGGTTTCACGCATGCTCTTGGTGTAGTAATTCTGTAGGCACTTCTTAATGGATGAATTCCCACCCATAGGATTTCACACCTCCCCAGGAGTATCTGGTTTATTAAAAATGCCAAAGAGCTCCCACAAACTGAAAAGGAACTGGAAAAAAAATCATTAACTAAAATTGAAAAAGCCAGTTCGGTGATATTTTCAACCAAGTTTGCTATCGTTGCTGGTTTTACAGGTGCAGACCTTTTAATCTGCCAGAAAACTTTGTCTCCTGCTGGGGAGAAATGGGACTTTTTCTAAAGAAAAGAAAGGAAGGGAAAAGAAAAACTAAGATATTTTCTTAAACATATTTTGCTGAAACTGTTGGCAGCCCTAGTAGTCGGTGACAATTGTGTCTGGGAGAATAAATCAATGCTGGTAAAGCTGCAGACTGTTAGATGACATTTTTCTCAGGTGACAATGTTCTGCTATGTCTCCTGGCGTTACTATCTTTTCATTGGCTTTAGGACAGTAGAGAAAAGAGTGAAGAAAGGATTCTGATCAGAACAAATACAGGACAAAGGCAACTGAATTAAGACCTTCTACATGCATCTCTTCTTCCCCAAATCTCCATTGTCTGCAAGGATGTCAAATGGGGATAGCTTCCTGCTGGAGCTGCTTCAGGGCCCTGGTAGGTCTGGGCACCATACCAACAGCCACTTACTCTCACCACTCATCCTCTTCCACTCTGATAATCACAGCAGCAGGTTGATTATTGGGTTGTAAAATACAAGGGATTTAGTGCTGACTGCAGCACTGAGTGCCTCCTCAAATTCCTCATTGCAGATCATTTTCATAAAATTTGTCAAGGGTCTTGTCTGAATCGTATTTTCACACAGTTAATCCTCCGTACAGCAGCCTGGGCCTGTGCTGCTTGCGCTGCAAACCACGCCTGCGGCCCACCTCTGTGTGCTCCCTGCATGTTTGTCAGGATGCAACTGGCCCAGCCACCCACTTGGCAGGTCCTGACAAATACTGCTGCAGACACATGTGGACTGACCACAAAGGAAAGTAAAGACAGGGAGGAAATGAAAAAAATCTAGGGGAGGTAATATGAGATTACTGCTGACAGACTTCCCCTAAGTACACCCTGCAACGTGTAGGAATAGTCCGTGGAAAGGAATAAGAGATATCTCTGACTTCAGGCCCTGAACTTTGGCAGGGTTCACAGAAGAGTTCACTGGGAGCCAAGCTTAGCAGTTTATGATAAGGACGAGTTAATAAAATGGAGAATGAACTTAACCAGTACCTAATAGTAGTAGGTAGAGCAAGTTCTGACTAAGAGAAAATGGAGTATTAAAACACAAGTTATCTGCTTGACCTTAATACCAGAGAGAGAAATAGCTGGACTTTTCCCTATCCATTTTCTGGTCCAGCCTGTTCATTTGGTGTATTTCTGTTTTCCTTTCTTTCTTTTTAATTATGGATGGTGAAACTGTTGCCACCCTTGATCCCACTTGTGACCATATTCAAGGTATTTATTCCCTGCAGCTAAAAAAAAATTTTGTTGTTGTTCTTCGTCCAATGCCTCACTGCTTACAGGGCTGAAAAGGACCACGAATAACTGCCTAGAAATTGGGACAGAACAAGGGAAAGACAGCACAGGAATGCATTGTGTTATATCTTGACAGACAACAATACTCTTCTTAGGTCATGTTTCCATTCTGAAAATTAAGTGCAGTGGAAAACAATGAAAGTATTTTGTAAAGGAAACAAAGATTATATTATTCAAGAAGGAAAGGAAGTGGTACAAAAATACCTCAGGAGGAGACAAGAAACAAAATGTCAAGTACTTCAATATTTATTTTTGGAAGCTCTATCATTTTGTTTTTAATTAATATCTAGTAACTCCTCTCTAACAAACAATGCTTTCTTCCATACTCCCCTTCAAACACAGGCCATTTCCATTATACATTCATTTCCCTAAGTATTTTTAACAGATAGTTTTCCTAGTAACATGACTGATTTGTGAAAAAAAAAAAAAAAGAAAAGAAAAAGCTTGCTGTGCAGCTGAGCTGAGAAACAGGACTTTGTTCACTCTCACTAATGGATCAACTGACAGTCAAAAGCAGAGGTGTCCTTTCGTCTGAAGGACAGCAGCTTAGCAGAATTCAACGAAGTTTTCAGGTGAATTCAACTAAAGTTAATTGAAGTCTGTTATTTAACAAAGAACATAAAAATCTATTAAGTTTCTTGGCTCAAAAGCTGAGAGAAATGTATAAATACAAACATGGTTCAAAAGGTAAGAGAAATGTGTAAATATAGACCTTTGAACACGGAGTATTTTTGTTTTGTAACAACATTAAGATGCCTGATGACCTAAATTCAACAGCAATGCAGCATATAGTCTTTTATACAGTAACATGGCCAGCTCTGTCCTAACGCTTCTTTCTTTACATACATTTTAAATAGTGTCCATAAACTGCAAAGTAATACTGGAGTTGCAAGCTTTTGTCAAGTGGTATTGTAAAGGTACTGTAAAATCATTTCTTTCCTGTGTTCACATCATTGCCTTGCATTCATAGGAAATAGCTGCTGAAGAAGACACCTTCTTGCTCACATTTATTCCTTTTGCCTGATCGTAAAAATTGTTTGAGTAGACTTTTTGCAGTGAAAAGTATTACTTTGTCACTAATGATCTACTTTACCATATTTGCAATACTTTGCTACGTATTCACAAGCCCATTCTCATTTCTGAACTACAGCCTTATTACCATATAATTACTTCTGATAAAAATAAGATTATCATTTCACTTAAAATGAAGTGTATGTGAAGTAATTCTATTAACTTTAAGGGGTGACACTCAGAACTTAAAGCATAACTGCACTTAGGCTCCAGTACTTAGTTTTTAATTCTCAAGGTTGTTACTAAGCATCTGAGAAGTGCACAGAGGAGAAAAGAAGAAAAAAAAAAGATCCCTGTTTCTCACTTTCTTAAATTCAGAGTGTTTTGGTATGGCAGTGTTGTACTGACAAAATATTGTAAGGAATAAATTCTTTATAAGCACTTTCTATTTAAAATTCTCTATTCTCTTTTTCTTCAGATAGCAGCTACTGAAAAAAACAGCCCCATATTGTAATATTGAGTAGTGAACAATCACTATCACCCCCAGGCATTCTCTATGTAATGTAGTAGGAGCCTGTGTTTAAACATGTTCTGAAAGTCTCACACACACACGCTATACAATAAGCGTCTGTCATGATGGTGCTATCCTAGGGCCAAAGACTCTGAACTACTGCCTTAACCTGCAAGGCACGATTTTTGAAGATCAGGATTGAAATACAGTACCAGTGGGGAAAAGTAAAGATACTATTACCCTAGGAATTCATTACTGGGTTATTCAGTTGTGTCCTTTTCACAAACACTAAAAATTCCTTAAGAATTTAAGGAACAAAATGCGATAGTTTTCACTCCCAAGGTAGGGAAGGCTGACGGCTTGCAACTTCTGGCAACAGCCAGAAGGCTCCTTCTTCACCTGCAGATCTGCAATTGCAAAATAGGTTCAGTTCCCTGGTAGCAGACTAGGGGAAGAAACCTCCGTTTGGGGCAGCATCGCCAACAGGTGACAGTAGTGGGAGACCTCCTCCTGAAGGGAAAGTGGCAACTATCTGCCACCATACTCGCTGTGCAGGTCGGGTTGTTGCTTCCTAGGGGCACCATGAGGCCATCTGAGCAGCGGAGCAGGGACCTAAGAGGTTGTGCAGTCTCCTTCCTTGGAGCTTTCCAAGGACCAGCTGAACAAAGCCCTGAGCAGTCTTGTCTGACCTCCAGCTGGCCCTGCTTTGAGCTGGCAGATGGACTAGAGACCTCATGAGGTCCCTTCCAACCTGAATTATTCTGTGATTCCATCAGGCCAGGAGAACATCTTGCTTAAATTACAGGCAAACTGCAATTGCTTCTTCCCTCAGCTACAGTGGCATTAGATCAGGTGCAAAAAAATGTAGTAAATTTATGCCAGCCATCAAGGGCAACTAGCTGGCAACAGAAATTTGTACAAAAGAGAGGGAGATGTAGAGCAGTTCCTCCTGAAAGTATATCATTACAATGTCTTTGCTTTGTTGCTCCAGGCCATGACAGTTCAGGTGCTGCAAAAGATTTTATGCTTTAAAATACAGCTGGCATACACATCAGCAACAAAATTCACCCTGGCTTCAGTAAAAATCCCCTTACGTCAATAAAGCCAGAATGAAAAGCAAGGGCAACTCTTATAATTGTGGCAGTACATTGCAACTGTGATACACGAAAGCAGAGGCAGAGATAGCAGCAAGTGCAACAGCAGGTTCTGCAGTCCTCCAATCAGCAATAGCAGTCACTGATGTTGTTATCCCTCACTCTTTACATCCCAGCTTAACATATTCTCATTTCTTTTAACCCCATTCACAAAACCCTTGGTTTACTCAAATACTTTGCCTCTGAGCATCCTTTCAAGGAAGGAATGCGGAAACCACCCAAAGACTTTCTAGACTCAGCTTTGAAACTTGCTCCAGGTTCTTAGCCGGGAAGCCAACAGTGCCAATGCTCTCCTTGGAAAAAAAAAAAAAAAAAACACAGGAAAGCCAGGGGTTGACACAGCCAGACCAGCACACTGTCACTTTTCCCTGCACCCTCAGGAGAAGAGTAACCATGCAGTGAGCTTTGGTGGATGGCCACGCTCTCAAATCCCAGGTACAGAGAGCAGCAAACAGAGGCAGTTGCAGGCACCTGGTGTCAGTGTCAACCCATTGCTCTGATTCTCTGCCCTGTACTTTTTGTAACCTGCCATTAAGTGCTAAGAGGATCTAAAACATTTCCAAATCGGAGATGTAGTATTTTACATGCCCTTTCCCCTTTGCTCTGCACTGGCATAAAGAACCTGTGTTATGCCCTTTAGAAACAGTACCAATGATTTAAGTGACCCCTTTTGGGGATGAACCTACTTTATCTCCCTCTGCCTTCCTGATGTGAAATCTGCATGCCTGGAGTTGCACCCTGGCCCAGTTTCCCCACTGGTGACGGAATAGTATTTTAGACAAACTGCTTCAATGGTCAGACTGTTAAAGAAGTAGAGTAAACAACAATTACTCATTTTTGTTAGGAAGCTGCCTTTCCTTCCCATGGAAAGACACTGCCAGCAAATCAATACTAGCTGTACAGAACTCTTTATTGCAGGACTGCACCCGAAGAAGATAACTGTAGCTCATATATTTTAAAAACAACTAATGTAAACCTCTGTCCATAAATAAATATTTATGACAAAACAGCCGGTTTTAGTTGGAGATGGTTAACTTACAAGATTTCAATTTTATAATCAAGGCAAACAAGTCCCACAAGCACAGACCAAAATGTAAACACCCATTTTGGTGATTCTGACTGAATAATGCTCTACCATAAATTTCCAAATAAGAAAAAAAAAAAAAAAAGAGTACGCAATACAATGAGAAAAAGCACCAGTAATTTAGTTATGTTGTTCAACCATTGGTATAACTGATGAAACATCAATAATCTTTATTTACGAATAATTACAACTGCTAATAAGAAATTTCAGTTGAACAAAGATGCATGCATCTTATTTATTCACCTTATGCATGACCTAATACTTCCATGAGTAACTTATTCCAGGCTTTCTGGGCTCTGCTGTATCACAGAGCCCCTGTGCTCCCTCACCACCATTCTAGGGTATGGTCAGGTTGCTCAAACTGCAAATGTGATTTCCTACCTCTGCCTACATACGGAATCAGCCTGTACAGATACTTTCATAGGCAAGCCCCCTGCTCAAATGTGATTCAAGCTGGTCACTTGCATTTACTACCAAGGAGTACCCAGCTGGTGTTGCTAAGAGGGACCTTGCAAAAGGTTAGCACTGAGAAGATTTTTTTTTTTTCCCTTCTCTGCCACAGGATCCGTGGATGACTTTAGGGTATTCTCATGATCTGTAGATTTACAAAATCTAGCACAGGCAAGGTCCTGATCCATGGCTAAACCCCAAGCATTTTGGTAATATATAAATGTAATATGCTTTCTGCCTCTCTTTCTGAGAAACTTCATTTCTAAACTAGGGATAACAACACTTTGTGACCTCAAAAGAGAGTTGCAATATTGCACTAGTATCTTAAAAGACTTTCACAGTATACATCAAGCAGAAAAGCCTATCTATAAGCAAACAGGTTGTATATCTGTACATGTCTACAACAAGCTGCTGGTCACATTATACTCCTAATGAAAAAATGTCAATGTCAGAACACCCACTAGGACAATTTTCACCCTTGCTGGTAGTCCAGGAAGAATTTACAAGGACTAAATGTACATAAAGAGTGACTTTTCAGTTTGTAAAAATTCTGCCAGTTATGGCCATGAGGGTGAGGACTCCTTCTTTGGTAAAGGGCCTTGGCCTCACATGGTTTCATTATAGCACCTGTGCCTACTAAAAATGCACTTAAATTTAATGTGTAAAAACTTTAGACCTTTTTAAAGCTATGAGCTGTGGAAAACATTGAAAGATTGAACCAGATTTCATATACTATATATTTATCTAGTTAGGTATCTATTTCTTGATCTAATGTGTGTATTTACACAAAATACACAAATGTTATACAAAAAGTATATAGTAGCAGATGCTTTATACAGATTAAATGTTATTTTTATACGTCTCTGAAGTCTGTGCCTCATATTAATACAATGGATTGTCAGAATTTTCCGTTGTTCCACTTCAAAGCATGCAATTATATTACCTTAATTGGAAGCACTGATGTGTTTTCACCAAGGATGTTTATTTGTATTCTGACTACTGAGATATAAATATGGGACCATTTGCTATATTTAGTTTTCTACTTACATGAATTTTTGTTCTCGGCATTTTATCTTTACAAACTATCATATTGAGTTTATTTCCAATGCAGGAACTATGAAATTAAACTAATATTATCTAAAAACTTTTTTCTTATTGGGATCTCTGATCGATTCTGTATAGTCAAGGAACTTGTTAACTGCAGAGTGCAGCAGTGAGAAGTGCCACAACTTTTTGACTTGTGAATTGCAGCAGAATCCAACAGGTTGGGAATTCACACACTGAAGCATTGGCATCCATTAATCCAAAGGACACTTGCAAAGTTTATGTGTCATTTTTTATCAGTACAGTTAACATGGGTACCCAGAACTTTTTATAGCTTCAGCATTAGAGAAAATATAGTGTATCTGAGACGTTCTGAACTGTGGGGATGAGAATGTAATCCTTCTTTTAGGATTTTTCACTTAGACAACATTCTCACCTCGTCATACAATATCTGTATCAAATTACACTAATCCTTTTCTAATCCCACTATAAAAATACATTACTTTGCCTTGCACTTTGTTTACTGTAATACAGTTCTGTTTATCCCAATATATAGAGAGGTCTGCACATGGCTCGACAGTACACTGATGCCTGTGGTCAATGGCTATGAGAACTGTTTGTATTCATTAGAGAAACAGTCTTACATTTCACGCAGTAGAACATGCCATCTAAGAGTGTTTTTCCTCAGATAATTTGCTATTAACTGAAAAAAATGTCATTCAAAAAAATCTCAAGATTATTTATCAGGTCATAGCATTCTAGATTTATCATCTAAATAAGGTTTTACTCCACAAAAGGGTACGTCTTTGGGCTTTGCTTTGACTCATCTAATGTGCAATAAATGTATTACTGAGGGTTTAGACTTGCTTGGTTTTTGGTCTCCTGGTGATTTACACTTGAATTTGCATAACAGCACCTATGAGACTGTTACAGAAATGCAATTCCCAACACAAGTCTAAAAAGTGCACATGAAGTACCTAGCTGTAACCTTATACAGTCACATCTGTTCACCTCAGAATTGTCTAATTTGACCTTTTGAATTTAGCTGGTTTTCTTGATATTCACCCAGTGTTCAGTCCAATGAGAAAAATATTTTGGATTTCTCACAATGTACATCTAGAGATGAAATGTCATTTCTCTGGGGGATGATCAGAACATGTTTAGTGTTACGCTTGCATTAGTTGACACGAGTGCTGATTAGATGAAAAGGTCTGCAGCCATCCTAAGCTGACAGTATACAACACAGCGCAGGTACTAATCATGCTTCCCCTTTAGCTTGGAGCATAGAAATAAGTGAAGGAGAATAAAATGAGGAACAAACTATCCAAAATCTGAAGGAGGAAAAAAAAAAAGGAAGATCTCTGACAGCCCCATAGCCCACAGAATCAGTATCCATATTCTCGGTACTCTCCTGACATTTTGGGGTTTTATTTTTCAGAGGCAACAGGAACAGAATCAAAATACTGTGAGCCATTATTCTGGACTTCCCAGTGAAACTTCCCTCCAGGATCCCGAAGTCTACCTTCTAGGCATGTTCAGAAGATTTTGGCAAATCCTGAGATTTTTATAAACTCTTGTCCCACTGTCTCAGAGCTTTTTCTTCCAGAGGAGAGGAAAACAGACTCACAAACAACAGCAGAGGAATTTTCACTTTTCACAAGATGTGGAAGGTAAGAAAATACCCCTTTTAATTTGGTTAGGAGTGGACTGCTGTTAAAGCCACATTAGAGTACCATTACTGAAAAGTCAGTTTTGCTGATAGGCAGATAAATCAGAGGCTTTTACCTTGAACAGTGATCTCCTTCTTTGGAATGAGCATATGTATAGGAAGGAATTGGATAGTTTTGTCCAAATGCTCATGTGTTCCCTTACTTTCCCTTTATCTGAACTCATCTGTGTGTCACACAAGTACTGCATGAACAAGGCAGATGACATCTCTGTCACAGACCGACCTTGCACGTGAGCGTTTGGCTACCTCGAGATGCCACTAAACTGCTGCAGCCAAAATCATTGGTAGCAGCAGGTGTGGGAGAAGGGCTGTCATTGAGAGAAAGGAAATGCTTTTGTTAATCAGACTTAGACACGGCAATACTGCCATAATAATAAGAACCTTCTTCAGCCTTTGCCAAAGCTTTTATGAAGGAGCAAGTACAACTACACTGGGACCAAGCAGCTCAAGGATCCATGTGCCAAGGTACAAAAATACGTAAAGGTAGGCAGAAATGTGGCAGTGAGGTAAACAGGAAACGTCATCCCTCTTCTGGTATGGTTCAGGCCAGCTACGCTGCGTTGCTGGTCTCACTGCATGGGACAGAAGCTAAGACACCTCTCTTCTCCTCAAAAGTTGGCATCTTCAATAAATAAAAAGACTTCCTTGTCAAAGAATTCCTATCATGTTATACCTAATATGTGTTAGTGAACTGAATGAGACATGAGAGTTGCCTTGCCTTTGCTAGCATTTATAGTGGTATAACTGCCCTTTTAGCAGCAAAGTTCCTCCTTTGGAAGAGCTCGTTCTCATTCTTTCTGCATTACTAATGGCTTCAGCTCACTGCAGAACGGATCCAATCCACTGGAATCAGTTTTCAATGATGCAAAATGCAATCAAATCAAGGTACTGCCCTAGGATATCAGCTACAGAACAGATTATAAAAAAGGTTTCAAATTTTAATTTCAGTGCAGTGAAGTTTTTTTATAAGAGTTTCTCTAGGTGCCCTTGCAGAAAATAGTTGATGTAATATGATTCCTACCAATCTTGACAACTTCCTACAAAAAAGCCCACAATCAGACAAACCCCACAGTATCCTTTCACCATCTGCAAAAGCTGAAAACATGAGTACACTTTACAGATGTGACTTTGCAATTCCTTGAATATCCCAGGAAGCCAGGTTGTAACACTCACCTCTTTAAAAGGAAATGTACTGGAGGATTTGCTATTAAACATATAAAATATACTAGTTTAGGCAAGTATGAGATAAGAATTTTCTTTTGGTTTGGCTAAAGATTCTTTAATGTAAATTAAGCGAGATATGACAACGTGTGGCTGTGTGAGACTGCAAGACCTCCCATTTTGCAAATTCTAAACAGGAACGATGTACTACGCATTGCTTCACTTTAAATGGAACAACAAAAACCAACATTCCCCATGGAACAAGTAATATCAGCAAAGGTCTCTGCAAGTCCCTTAATGATGGAACAAATCTTTATATTGGAAGCCATAAGGATGATTGAATGGTTCCTCTGTAAAACGTGAAAAGATATACGGGGGAAAAATATTTTAGAAGATGCCATACTAAATTAGGAGTTTCACGCCTGTGAAGAAAATCTGAGGAAAATCTATCTACAGGATAGATTTTCACTTTATTACAGTAGAACTAATTATACATTCATTATAAACAATGACTGTTTTACAAAATGTGGTTCTTTCTGCTGCATTTTTCTCTTAATGAACCCAAACAGATCTAATGCTAATATCAATGTTTTATACATAAAAATTAGGAATAAAATATATATAGGGCACAAGTCTGCTTTTGCTTAAATTATTTGACAGCACTCTACAGAATCAGGAGCCATGTATGTTTTGGCTATACAAATTAACTGAACTTAAAATACTAATTTTTGAACATTTCCAGAAAGCTATACCTCATAGTACCAGTATAATAGCTAACGTAACATTTCACTAAAATTATTCATCTGTTGATTTAAGTAGCAGTTCTTATTATTTAAGAATTCATCATAGAGAGAGCTTTTCAGGAATTTCTTTTTTAGTTGTTTTGCAACTAAAATATTCTCAAGTGGAGGGGTTTTTTTAATATTACACAATTAAATAAAATTTTATACTCTACGCATCTCATTTTCGTAAGGGAAATTTGTAAATCATGCATTTATTAGCCAATATTTTTCTATTTTTTAAATTACCGTCAAATTACATATGTCTGGTAACTCCCTTTGAAGTAAATGAGTAACATTTATTCTCAATAAAGCTTTCATTTTAACTAGGCACATTAGATATCATTAGTACAAATTCATTATAAATTATACTTCAGATTTCATACAGAGTTATTTACCCAGCCCTTTTTTATATTTGAAAGTTAACTAAGATAATATTAGTTTTAGTAAATGCCCCACAGTTACCCAGATTTTAATATGAAATTATTTTTCCTTGTTTTCTATTACATTCACAAGGCACAAATATATAACCTAGGTTTATTTCACAACTATTAAATTAAGTTCTGTATTTATTTTCATTCTAATGATATATCTAAATTCATAAGTGTAATTTAAAATGATGTATTACAAACTACTGTTTTGAATGTAATTAATTATTTTAAAAGGTACATGAATTCTAAATAATCGCCTAATTATAAATAAACTTAATGCTGTTTTATATGATCCTTCTTTAAAAAGTGATTTCTGCTTAATGTACTGCTTTCAGCTTCATATGTTATTGTTGCAGTACCTACATCCATTACCTTTAGGAAACTTGTGAAACAACTCATAATTTCTGCTCTGCCTCCAGCGTGGATATGAGCACGGATAGGAGCTGTTGTCACTGCAGCGAGCCGGAGGCTCTGTGGTGGCATACGGGGTGTTTCTTGTACTCAAATCATACCGGTTGTGCTGGTCATTGAAAGCTCTAATATGTCTGACTTGTACACCAGAGCTGTCAAGCACTGCACACAAAAGTGCAAAACCAAAGGAAAGAGCAGGACATAGAGAGGAAGGTGCCTCAGTCTTCCACCGACAGCAGTATCGCCAAGGGCCCCTGCAAGGCAGCTGGAGAAGGGCGCCCACGCTGTACTGCCACACTGCACGCTCGGATCTTGCCTGCCCCGGGGCTTCCTCAGAGGCTTCCTGCAAGCCAGCCAAGACCCTCTTCCACCAGGGCACTAATCAGGTAATCGGGCTTTACTCCCGCCGCCTCTCAGCCACCTTCTCCCCAGAGGAGAGGCGTAACCTCGTACCAACGCGCAGGAACAGCGAGCAAAGGGAGTCAGCGATGAGCTGATCCCAGCGCTCCGTGTGTCGATGCTGTACCCAGCACAGCTGGGCTCCCAGCCATGACTACACACCCCTCCCTTTGCCTTCATCACGCCCGCACCCACACTGTGGCCCTGAATGGGAAAAGCACAAACAAGGAAGGGGGGACAACGGAGTATGGAAGGAGAAAGAACTCGTGCAGCCTCTGCATGGGCCATAATTTGGGTCCAAGTAGCTCAGCAGCTATGTATAAAAGAAGGAAGTGTAACTGAGAACAAATTGCCAGAATTTTTCTGTCAAAAAGATTTATGGCTTTTTTTTTGCCATAGAAATGCCAGGAATGAATAATATCACTGAAGCAGGAACAACAGGATAGATGTGCAACATGACCCTTATAATTAAGTAAAGGATGCAAATGGCAAATCTAATGAGGGAGAAAGTACATTCATGATCACTTTACCCATTATCTTTAAATATTTGTTTTCTCTGTTTACATTTAGATATTTTTCCTTTCCTGCCCACCCCAAATTAGATAGGAAAGAGGAGCCAGCGTTCAGGTAGGAAAGGAAGCTAGAACTCCAGCTGTGCCTGCAGCTAGAAAAGCAGTATGAAAGAGGCAAAAGAATTCTTGTGCTCTTAAAAACAGCAAAACAGCAACAAAAGACAAAACAACCTTTTCCCTTTGCCTCCCTTTTCCAATCTTTGTTTCAAATGGGCAAATCACTTCAAAATGACTGTTGTCAAACAAATCACCATACTCACAAGATTTATTCTGTCCTCTGAAAACAGAAGAAAATATAGGGAAAAGCTCAATATGAAATGTAACATGGTCTGATGTTCAAAAGCTGCAGCCACAATTTCCGAGATCTGCAGGTGTTTAGCAATTACGTATAAAACCTCACTCAGCTTTGTTAACCTAGTTGTTACATTTTTAAAAAGAATTTATACAGTAATAAATTCAGAGAGCTGGAAGTTCTAGAAATAAGGCAGGAAGAAGTAATCAAAGCTTTTGTCAATTAACATTTTTTTCTTCTGGTTCTATCAATATCACAGAATGTCTTACCCATCCTTAATACAGACTTGGCCAAGTTTTTAATATCTTATAAATCAAGACTGATTTGAATAAATCTTCCCTCCAAAAATTAACAACTGGTATGTGAGCAGACAGGATATTAAAAAAAACAATGAATCAAGTCTCCATGTGAAATAGAAGGTAGGACTTCATAATGTTGTTTCATTGAACCTCAGTTACAGGGAGATGTACTGTGAGTTTGTAAAACTTGGGCTGTCCTCACTGGTTTTCGAACTATGTGGCACCAAACTAGGTACCGCTGCTGCCTCTGCAGTAACTGCCCACTGTCAGGGCTGAGCTGTACTCCTTGAGCAGAGGCAACCTTACAGTTGCAGGGGAATTCTGTTGCAGGGTTAGTCTTCATCTTCACCAGCTGCAATCTGCGCTACTGAGCACGGCAGATCTGAGCCCAGATCTCCAGACCAAATTTGCCACCCATACCCACTATGTCCGTCAGAAATATCATTGGTCTCACAGTCAAATCACTTCGTATTTCTGGGTAAAACCACCCAGACTGTTGCAGTACTCTCACCAGCACACTTTGTAGCCCGTGTTTCTAACGTGGCCTAGAAATTGTTCACTGTAAGAATCTCCTGGTATGAATAATTCTGGCTGCAAAGGGTGCTACACTTCCAGCTTTCTTCTGGCCTCTGCTGGGACTCGCTAGCTTAAGTAGAGCACAGACAGCATCACTGAAATTACCTCCGTGACAATACAGTCATTATTTGGTGATACCTGTAGGTCGATATCCACACTTACAATTCCAAAGTCTGGGGTGATGTTACTCAAATAAGCCTCATCAGAGCCTCTAAATACCACACAAAAATCAGTTAGCACTTTTGAAAAACCAATGTTTTCTGTTATAGACTCATATCCAAAGGCAATAGGATTCTCCTCTCAGTGTCCTGAATTACCTCTGGAAAAATCCACGAGCGATAACTGTAGTGATTCATGTAGTTGTTGCCAACTCAGAGGCTGACTGCACATCATCACATGTGGGGAATCAAAACTATCTGTGGTGAGAAAAGCCTTTATATCGCTATGAGTCTAAGTCTACATGCTATTTTCATTAAGTCACTTACATTAGCTACTGTTTCACCACATCTCTCAGGTTGACTATGGCCCACTTTCAACATGGCTGCTTCATATGACCTGGAATGGTGACAGTGGAAGCTCATCCTCCTAAAAAAGCTCTTGTATTTTTATAAAAATTCCCTTTGCTTATGAATTATTTACTGTCTCAGACTTTTTAATGTTGAGTTTTTTTAAAAGGGAATTTAAGAGGTACCGAAACAAAAGCATTCAGAAAATAACAACTTGGCTAATGTAAAGTGCCAGGATAACATTAGCCTTACTGTTACAAATTAACTTTATACGCATTATAAAACACAACTGAGAAAATAATGTAAAAAAATACTGTAAGATAAAGTAAAAACAATACATAATTAATGCCATAATAAAAGAGCAATATGATGGAAAACTGTAATGGAACTAAATACAGCACCGTGAAATGCAGCCCATAAATGTGCATAAAATATGCATAAAGGTGCAACTGCTCTCAGCCTGGTCGCACAAAGGAGGATTTCAGGAAGTGACTAATGGTTCACTTGGTCCAACCTATAGTCTAGAAAAGTACCGAGAGACAGAAATTTTATTTGTCACTTGAACCATTGGTATTGAATGAAGGAAGAGAAAAGCGCCAGGGAAGTGGTAAGGGGGCAGGGGGGAGAGGGGCTGCCAAGAAAGCTGAAAGAGCATACGAAGTACTGCAGTCAGCAGTGGAAAGTTTTGTTCTATCATCATTTATTCATACCATGGTAGTACCTAAGTACCATGATCAGGGATCAATGCCCGGTTGTGACAGGCTCTCTGGACACATTTCTGTTAAAGGCAGTACCACCATCTAATTTTAGTTGGTGTCTTTTCAATGCCATGCTAATTACTCTTCGATGTACAAATCGTCTTCCAGAAAATACAAGAGAAGTGTTATATGGTATTTTTGCTCTTTGGTATTTTAGGATAACACGTAAAAGTAGTTAGGGGGTTGTTTAATTAATTTTGTAACTATTGCCCAATGCCATAAAAACATTATGAGAAGAGATACAAACTATATTTTTAATTACAGGCACTGTTCAGAATCAGGGCCGCACTGTATCCCAAATACATACTGAGTACTGTTTTCTACAGACAAAGACCAGTTTACTCAAGGACTCTGGTGCGCATGCCACACTTGGATATCCTTTCACATGCTGAGCATGAGACTAACAGGAGTTGAGTTTTACTCAATGAGGAGAATGAAGATTTCTGAGACTGATTGCTAAATTGCCTGGTTTATGCCAGGCTTTTCAGTACTGAAAAGATAATTCATGACCCCCCTTTTTAAGCTGCATCCATCTTCCTTCCCTTTGGTTATTTGCTCATTAGCATGGACAGATACCTGATTTCACACACACAAAATTGGGACGCACAGCTATCTGCCTAAATTACTTGAAATCCTGATCTTAAATAATTTTGAGAATTAATAGCTGAGATGAAGAGTAATTTCTATTTTACAGAGCTTCTATTCCAAGATAAGATGATCCTATACTGAATCATATATGACTGTTTTATGTTATATTCTTTAGAAAATATTTATATTTTTCAGAATCTTAATATAACATATTCCAAACCAACTCAACATACAAACTGTATGTTAGATCCCCTTGCTGAAGCGCGGGTATAAACAGAAAGAGAAACAGATTTTGTTTTAGGATGAATTATGGGACAGTGGGCACTTGAAAAGAAATGTGGGCAGAAGAGCTTTCTTGAGTACTAGAAAAATAAAGTCATATCACTGAAGACAGTACAGCACATTTCCTATTACTTTACGAACACACTGCAGCACCTTAAAAAAATTAAAGCAATAATTTAAAAGAAGGAAGACTGTATTATACAGAATAATATGATAAAGAAAGAAAACCTGGCTTTGACTAGGATGAATTATGCTTCTCAAACCCACTATGATTATTTGAAATAGTAAACAAAACAGTGGACAAAGAAGCAGCAATGAATATGATATACTTATGACTTTTGAAAGGCTTTTGATAAAGTTCCTCACAAGAGACTATTAAGGAAATTTAGTAACCACAGGGTAAGAGGTAAATTCTTGTCAGTGATTAAAAGCTTGTTAATAGGCAGGAAGCAAGGAGTAGGAATAAATAGCCCATTCTCAGTATAGGCAATATTAATAGTGGGGTACCCTAGGGACTAGCAGCAAGGCCAATATTGTTTAATATATTTAATTACGGTAAGAAATGGGCCAAACCAAAACCCACAGTTCTGAATATTTCTGACTGCAGGAAGGTTTGAAATCAGGATCTGGCACTCAAAACTTGTAGCTCAGACTCCTTTCAACAAAGTGGTCAGAAGAAAACTGGGAGGAACATCACAGAAACACAGAAACGTAATGCACCTGGTCCAGAAAATGCAACATTACATAAAACACACTATCCCAAAAGTCTGTATTTCAGCAGTGGCTGATGTTATTTAAATATATGCGGTAAATTTCTTTAATCATTCAGGATGATATCAACTAAAGATAAACTCTTCAAATTACTGCCCCTTCTTGACCTAAGTATGCAGTTGAAATTCAGGCTCTGTCAGGAGAAGAAATTTCTTCTCTGTTCCTCTTCTCTGAAGAAATTTATGCAATGCTTCTTTCTTTGAAGGCATGTGCAAAATCCTGCTTCTCTCAGCACAGGGGACAGGTTTCTTAAACCATTTCTCCCCCAGTTTTTAGAGCAACAATCCTCTCAAGCTCTTTTGTTCATTCATTTATTTGTTTAGGGCCGAATTAAAAGCATACTGGGTTGGGGGGGTGGATTTGTGTTTGGTTTGGGTTTCTTGGAGGGAGGGGGCTGTTGCTTTTCTTCTGTCTTTTCACTAGTGTCTTTCATTTTCTTTTCATTTCTTTGCAGACACAAACTTTCACAAAACACCACCAGTCAAATCAGTGACTGCAGATACTTTGTGCCTTTTTGGTTTTGGAAGAATGTAATTGAGAAAACTGTAATGTCTAATACAGCATAGTATAAAGAAATATAAGGGTAGCATAAAAGAAGTTAACAGTAACTGAGTAAATCTTTCGACTGTATATTTTAAATTAAATCTGTGGTTCGAAAGGCAAGGGACAGAATTCAGTGGTCTTGATAGACTCCTCAGCCTATGTTCTTGTGGCACTTACATACCTGACAGCAAATGTATTAATACTGTCTTCTCTGTCTTTGTCTGGAACTCCTACGACAGTTTAAATTGCAGAGTATATTTAAGCAGTCTATATTTTGCACACCTTCTGGACCAACACGGAGAAGTAAATTCTATAATACATTATTAAAAACGGATCTTCTCTCTATTGATAGATCTGAGATGAGATGCAAGATGTAGCACAGGTGAATATATGAGATTAGTGAGTTGTATAACAGGTCTCACTTAGCACGGATTTATTGCAGAATCCTATCACTCTATGCTGCATACTGGAACTTATTTTATCCTAGTACATAATATTTCAGAGATGAATGAAAAGAATGGGGGAAATCTAATTCTTCACAGCTCAAGAGGGCTCACTGGCATTAGGAATTTAATTTGGCTGGATCACTGGGAGGAAGAAGGGAAAGCTGCAGGGCAGTATTGGGAAGTGGAATGAAGGAAGAAATACAGTCGCTTACCCTGGGCAGTACACAGCTCAGAAGTTGGAGGGACTGTGTGTGCCAGCGTCTAAAAGCCGCAGAGAGTGGGAGCAGATTATAGCAGATGAAACAGCATAATGAAAATTATAGCAGCTATTCATTTCTTTAACCATAGTTGAGAGAAGGATGATTAAGAAAAACAGGACCTGCACCCATAGCCATGGAGATCTATCCAGAAAAGCTACTAAAAAGTATTTGCTGCCTAAGTATTTTAGTTTTTAATAAAGTATTCTACGTAATAGAAGACCCCTGCCCAGTTTAGCAATGCAAGTAAAATTTGCAGAGAATTCTGATGCTCTAGAGAGGACAGTGAGTGGATATGCTATATTGCACATAGTGCAAATTACATTTACCTGTGCCTATGCTCAGCTGCACTGGCAAATAAAAGACAGTTTTTTCTAATACAGAATAAAATAGAGCAAGGAAGAGCAAAAAGAGCAACAAAATCTGCAAAGCTGCCTCTTTAGAGTCTGGATTGCTGTCCTACAAAAGCAGTTAACAAGAACATGTGAATCAACACACAACATTACAAGTCAAAATTGACAAGCAAAGGACTGAAATATCTCTGAAAGGGATCCTGTTCAACATTGGGTTTGGGCATTCATAGAAAATTAAATGTAAGGAGTCACCTGCAGCCATGTAATTATTATAACAGTCTTTAGGGCCAAACTGCTGTACTTAATGATTACAGAATCCCTGTGCATAATGGAGCTTTCTTGGTCAGAAAAATCAATCATCTGCGTATTTCAGAGAAATATTTACTTACTTGGAGGTGGAAAAATAAGTTTTTACTGCTTTTGATAAATTTCTGTTACCTCTACAGGAACAACACAGAGAACAGCATTTGGGATGGCATTTATTCTTTGTATTCGTCTCCTTCCTTCATGGGCCATTGGGAAGAAGAGGATTGTTTTGAAACTCCTGGTAACACGTGCCCTGCTGCATCAAGCCCATCAATTACAGTCTGGGTTTCTACCTGCAAAAACCAGGAAGGATCTGATGCACAGACCATCACTGAAAAGGGCAAAAGACATTTGTCTCATCTGCAGCGTTCAATTCCGTAACTTCACGCTGTAGCGTGTCTCTTTGCTAGTATTCATCCTAGTGAATACTAAAACTGTATACCTGCAATGGCACAACATTCCTTTTGAGCTAATAGAGTTATTATTCCCCGTGTCTCAGTTTATTGGGTATACTACACTGTTATGCTCAGCTGGGGTCTTGCTATCTGACATTGTGCTGTGGCATGGAGATACCACGGGGTGTCTAGCAACAGACACCAATGCCCTTAGCTGAGATGAAGAATTTGGTGGGGGGAAGAAAGATGAACAGTATATACAGTCTATCTATTAACAAAATCTTTTTCATTTGTTTGACACTATACCAAGAAAAAAATCAGCTGTCAATTTTTGTTTTGGTACATGATAGTAGTTAGTTCTGTGCAAACTAAATTGGTAATTTCAATCAGTTTAGTAATTTTTGCATTTGAGTAGGGAGAATGTGTTACATCATAAACAAAAGAGCTACTTTACTTCAAAAGTACATTACAATTAACCATAATAGCCCCTCATTTTATGAAATGAATCTTGAGACAAAGCACTAAGCTTTGTGTGTCGTCATAGTTAAGTCTTGCAGGGAAATTACATACAAGCTTTCAACACCTTAAGAAAAATTAATTACATAAAGTATAACAGACCAAATGGTCAAGCATAAGGAGTAGCATCAGTAGTATTGACGAGCTGCTATATAGCAAAATTCTCCCGTTACCTCTTTGTTCAACTAACTGTACTATGTAATTATAACAAGCTCTCTTGAATGTCGTCACTACATGTTGAGCTGCTTAAGGTCTCTTACTAAATGCAAGTCACTCCCATGGATCTCATGTAGGGATGACATCACTTCTAAGTGAAGAAGATAGGGGTAAACACATGGAGTCATGCTTTTTTTCTACACTTCTAACATTTCTGTGGATTTTAAATTACTACTTAGATCAATCGATGCTTTCATCTATTATTAAGGATTTAATGGATCCTCTTCTCTCTGTTGATTACACTTGAGGTAAGATGCAGGAAATTTTCAGCAGAAGGTGTGTTACTCCACAGCTCTCCATCATTAGTGATTTGCTAGTGAAAACCTTAACAGCACAATTTTTTGTGTGTAGTTCAGTGTTCTCTGTTCAGGTTTGAAACTCAGATATAGCTTAAAAAAAAAAACTTGTTCGTTTTACATCTCAGTTATCTTTTCAAACAGTAATTGTTGTTTTTCCTCCTCCTTTCTTTGGAAATTGTACATCTGCTGACAATACCGTGTGGGCAATAATCTATATAGGTTATCCTTTTGATGGGTCAGGGTCGACAGTACTCTGTTATTTAGAACTTTTTAGAATCTCTTGATCTACATCTTTAGATAGAATTTTAGCAAGCAAATGTTATGCCTGTACAAGTGTAGAAATATATACTCCTATTTCTGATCATATGGGACAAGTCTTAAAAGGAAGCTCTTACAGAGTTTTGGTAGTTTTGCATTGGGTCCTTCTTGAGTCAAAAGCTAATTTTGATACATTTTGAATGCGGCTCTCATGGTTGCAGTGTGCTTTATCAATATACAGTCAGGCTTACCATCAAAAGAACCAACTTGGACTAAAACAGACTTCTTTTTGACTCAACAAGAATCAGATTGCAAATAAGAATACAAAAAAAGAACTGGTAGTACTAGCCTGGGTCAGAAGCCTGAAGGTAAAGGAAATTAATCCAGCTGCTATTGTACTTCAAAGTCAATCTCATATTTTTCGGTGCTAACTCATGAGTTTTGACTGCTTACATTACCCATGACTATGGAGTCATCTGGGAATCTGACATATCAAAGATTCAATTTTGGATCTTTTTCCCCTAGAAAATCATCTGTTTCTGCAGGTAAGGACACATAGCTGCAGGTGTCACAACTGCAGCTTCCTGTGTTCACCATCCTCACTTTCTTCTGGCACCTTTTGTGCTGCAAAGTGTCAGTCTGGTTCTGCTCACTGCCTTTTGCCTCAGGGCCATATTCTGCACAACTGCTGTCCATCTTTAGCTACTATCTCCTGCATAGGACTGACTAGCAGTACTGCCTTCCCTAACGACATTTATTATCAAGTATCTTCTAGGACAATAACTGGGGGGGGTAGGGCTGCAGAAACACACGCAAAGCTTGATTTTAGTTTCTTTTCATTCTCATTTACAAAAAGAGATTAAAAAAAAAAATAATCAAGGCATTACAAATGATAAGAAATCTGCCTGTGTCTACATCCTCTCTTGCTCAGAGGCCAGGTCCAGCAGCCAATACACCTTAGTGTGTCACAAAATAACTCAAGACAAAAGTATTTTTGTATGCTTATCCACCTCACTTAAAAGCTGACAGGTGATGAGGACGAATACATCTTACACTGGCCAAGAAATGGGAACTGCTAGGAGCCCTGCAGATACAATTCTCCATAGCTCCTGACAGCATGTACAGCTCTATAAACTTTTGTAATCCAGGCAGAAACTCCTACAGCTTTGCCTGGAATAGGGAGCTAAACAAATGTTATAAGGAAAATAAAAGCCTCTAAAAATGGTTTGGTTGTTTTTTTTTTTTTAGGGGAAAATGTAAATATAGCGTTAGTGTTCCTCATATGATTTAGTGCTACTTTGTATCTTTAGGATAACACAAGTCCATTTTGTTGTTCTACTTGATGGCACTTTTTTTTCCATGTATGGTTGAGCATAGAATAAACAGGCTCATAACTGTCAGCGCATAAGTTACTGCCAATGTTGCCTTGGGGTCACATTAACTTATATACCTAATTTTTCTTCTTTTTTAATTTTTTTTTTTTAATTAATAGATTTTCTTACATGTATACATTTAGCATTTTCTTGTTTAGCTGACGTGTTCTCCTTTTGGGGTTTCCCCTGTGGGTGTGGGAGAAAAAGATTGATGAATTATAATTTGATGAAGGTAGTTATGGTAGCAGAAACTGAGAAATGGAATATTTGCAAAATGCCAGAGGTGAAGGAATAGGATACACATGATTAAAGTTGCTATAAAATCAAAGCTGTCAAAGCAACAATAGCAGTAAAAGAGAAATATTCAGGCAATGTTGGCTTCCCCAGAACATCCAGTGGTGCCATGAAGCATATTATTTAGGCAAGTCTGTTAGGAGTACAGGAGGTTTGGATTGGTTATTTTTCTCACTGACTACAAAAAAATATGTTGAACTATAAACATTGTTTGCTCCAGGAATTTCGTCCAGGACAACTGGGGATTGCAATTTCCTAATAGCATTCACAGTGCAAACATTTACAGCAGCCTATACGAGGACTGACTGAATGGAAGAAAGGTAAAGAACCTGGAGACCACAGCTGGAGAAATAAAGTGCAGCAGAAGAGCCAGAGAGAAACTGGCTTAGCAAAGCACTGAAGTAAGCAGGGTGTAAAAGCTGTCTTTATATTAAAGTCATTTCATCGTGGTCAAATGTGTACAGCCAGACTTTTGGAGTATTGGTGGCTGAGTCACCAGCACCTCAAGTAAGAAGGGGCAAAGGAGCAACTAGAAACCAACTTGGTTCTTAAATATAATCTAGATTTTATATATATACATATATATATATATATATATACACACAATTTTCTCTTTTGTAACTTTGTTTCCAGATTTGTTGACAAGAATTTAATGCTTTGCTAGAACAAGTTTGTTTTCACATTTAAGATTAGGAATGATAGGGGAACGTGTCCAAAACACACTATTTCTTTGGAGGCAAAAAAAAAAAGCCCTAAATGAAGCTCTGTGCAGGCAGACAAAACCCTGTGGGCAACCCTAAGACTGGAGAATCTCAGTAGATACACATATTGCTACCTATCAGCTAGAGTCCCTCTGGCAGAAGTTGGGTAGGCAATGGGGAGACCGTTCCCATACAGGATAAACTCAAGTTGTTCCTTTTTTCTGTCTGCCATGAATAGCTATTGAGAAAGAACTGAACTATATTTTATATATTCCCTTCGGAAAAGAACTAAAGGGAATAGCAAAAGAGGATGATGACTGCAAGAGGAAGCAAAGAAAAATATTAGAAATGAAATTATTAAATACGAGTAGTAGAAGAAAAACACAGTGAAAACTGCTTTGTAGAGTTACTTAAAGATGTCAGTATGAAGCAGGGGCTACAGAAGAATAAAACAGACATGTTTTCAAAAAGAGAGCACAGAAGCTGCTGAATGCTTCTTCCCTGTTTGTAGTTCAGATCGAGCAGCTTTATCTGCTAGCCCAGGGAAACAACACGTTCCTCACATGGAAAACCTCAAAAGGTGCAGGACGAGGTTGTAGAGCAGTGATGATGAACAGATTTGGTATTAGCATCACATTTATTATTGAAAGAGCCGTGCCTTATTGCTTATTTGTGCCAGTCCAGGTCTCTGACAGTGCTAAAGTTGATACTGTTGCCAATGGTTTGCAAGAAGGCTGTGAGAAAACTGACCAAAAAAATTCAGCAGAACCAGATGAGATTTTACGTGATTCCAGCTTTTGTCATAAACCTGGAACTCAGACCAGATTTGTCCAAAAACGTTTTCAGCGACTCATGCCAAATGTTCACCTTGCACTTTTTTCGGTGAAACAGGTAACATATGGATTTGTTTATGCACGGACTGAGGAATGGGTTTAGTTTGACCTATAGATTCAAAAGCAAAAATAAAAAATGCAAAACCACAGCAGGTACAAAACCTACAGCTGCATTCAGAACCACGCTAACAAAGGACTTAGACCAAGGAAGACAAACCAAATATTTCCCTCCTCTGTGTAGTTCCTAAAAGTTTTCTAAGTACTGGAGACACTTACGTTTAAACATAGGCTTTACTGTTTTACATTCCACCTTTTCTCTCCATCCAACAGTGAAATAAAGGATTTCAGGTTTAACCCTCGAATCAGCAGAATTATTCCAGTCACATTGCCAGGTTAGTGGCTTGCCTGTTTCCCCCCAGTGCAGAAATTGTAGCAATGCATTTGCTTCTGTAGTGACAGGCTGACGTTACAGAGGGTGGAGGTTTCCCTGCTGCAAGGAGAGAGTTGGGCTGCAATGGAGAAAGCCTTTAGCTAATGACAGCTAAAGGGCCTTCAGGGAATGATCAGGTACTAGAACTTCTGCAGGAGCGAGTGCTTTGCTTTTAATGTTGTCCTGCCGTTAAAGCTGAGATTTCAAAGCTGTCTAGAAATACCTAACCCTAATGGGAGTTTGCGCACCAAAATCGTTAGGGTTCATTTTTCAGCTTATCTAAACAGAAAAATGAACGATGCCAAATATTAAGTTTTTCATGAAGACTTTATATATATATATACATATACATTTAATTAAGCAACTTTTTGGTTTTGTATCAAATGAAGTTTTTACGAACACAGTAAAGTAACATTCCTAAACACAATGTACTAGCACTTTTGATATATGCTAGACTATTTATGTCCCCATCTGTTCAAAAGACACTGTCTGATCCTTTATTCCTTCAAGTTCTTTATTGTTTCCTCATTATGTATCCTTGACACTACTAGCTGAATTTGGACACTGAAATATTTCTCACATTTTAATGCAGTCTTTGTGTTATCTGGTTTTTGCTTTCATTTTCCCTGAAGGCTTTAGCAGACAAAGTGACCATTTCAGTGAAAGCAAGGTCTGGTACTAGCAAACAAGCTTCAAAAGCTATCTGAAAACAAAGAAATGCTTATTGTTTATCTTTTGTGTTCAAGCTCATTGAAACCTTATTCAGTAGAGTGCCGTGATTTGAATCAGGAAATTAAAATTAAACTGTTCCTACAAACTAATTTTAAAAAGTCAATACTAAAGCAAAATCAAAGTGAATTGGTCTTGGTTCCATCCAGTCACCAAATCTGATTTCCTGGTTTCGTTATGTAGCCTCTAAGTCCAGGCAGCTAGTTAAAGGATAAGCTTTTAGCTGAAATAGCAAACTTGCTAGGGTCTAGAGGGAACAGACAGAACTATACAAAAAACAAATCTTTGGAACATATGAAATTCACCTGATTTTGTATTTACAAACCCAAAGGTCTTTTCCAATTTACTGCAGTCTAAAGGCTGTGAGTAAAACTCTGCATATTACAAGTCCTCCAACCACATTTCTGGTGACCAGAAGCAAAGCTATAGACTCTTATTCCAGAACATAGTCTTTTGATTCTTTGACTTATTCAAATCCAACACATCAAAGACTGACAGCTGAAGACACAGGGATCTCAAGCGAGACACAAGATAATGTCCAGTGACGCAATTCCGCAAACATATTAATTGCCTGTGTACATAGGTGAAAACTCAAAATGAAAAATATTATTCTCGAATCCACCACACACAGAGACACTGAGCTCCTGTGCTTGCTATCCACAAATTCTCTCCTGTGTTTTACATACGGTATTATCTGTTACAGCCAAGGATATTTCTTAAGAGAAAAAAAATATAGTATATACTCTTGGGTGTTTGCAGGCACTTGTATTTCCAAAAATACCATAAAAGAAAGAGACATTAGCTGTGGAGGAATTATGCCACAAAACAGTAGTTCCTGGTACCACAAAATTTACAGCATCCTTTCTCTACCAAAACAAAAGGGATACCTCAAAACTAAGCATGTAAGTTATGCTCTATATTACATAAAATGTGTACAACTGGAAAGCTACCCCACAATTCTAACATAACACAATGTTTTAAGTATGACAAAAAAGTAACTTCAAAGACCCAAATCATACTTGGAATACTTATTCCACAAAAGCAGAGGATGGATTTTAAAGTGGGATTTAATGTTTTTGTTGTAAAATATCATTTTCTCAATTACTGAATGTTTACATGTGCAAAGAAATGTATCTTTATAGTCTTTTCTGGACTTGAGATCCTATTAAATTCTAATCTCCATTTTTATCTTCCCAAGTAGAATCTTTTTCCTGTTCAAAGGGAGTAATCTCAGGATCAATACTCTCCAAATGGAAATGGATTCAAAATGTGCATGACACTGGTTTTTCCAAAACTCACCAGTTTTACAATATCTTTAGGTCACTGTAGATCTGATAGGATATGGTATGAAATTCCATCTGAAATAACAGGCTTTGGAATATATTTATAGTGTTATTTCTGTAGTTCTTAGTACTTCTGCAGTACCGAGGCCGTTCTTAGACAAAAAAAGAGATCACAGCATGAAAGCAATCTCCTTCCTTCTACCAACCTTCCTTCACCAGAAGCTCTTTAGCAAAGAAAGACAGTCCAAGCATTTAACTATAGTTCTATCTATCCCAATGTTCCTGCCTGGAACCAAGCTGGAATGCAGTAACAATCATAACCCAGATCTAATGCTGAAAACCTGGCTTTTTTATTTTAAGAGAAAAGTTTGGGGGTTTTCTTCAGGCATTCTAGTTTTGCTTTCCTACATGAATATAAGTCAAGAATGTCAGTGCATGGAATACAAGTGCTTCTTTTGCAGGAGAGACATAATCTTTGCATTAAATCATTTTAAAGATCATACAGTGAAGAGAGCACAGACCATTATTGCCTACAAATAAACATTCATAACTATTCTTAAAATTAGTAAGGAAATAATTTTCCTCTATTTTCCACTGACTATTCTTGTATTGCTGCACTTCCTGGGTCTAATCAGGGACGGAAGTAGATCTGGAGAATACTGGAAAACAGCCAAACAAGGGAGTTGAAGTCCAGTCAGAAATATTTAAGTGCCAGGATCTAAAAAAACAAGTGTATTCTGAGAAAATGGTGAATGCAATAATGCAGACCCAGTAAAGATCTGAGATGAGGGACCTGTTGGCAGCTGCAGCAAACATCTAGAGATTTGCTTACAGCTACTGAGAATTATAATGAAGGCAGGAAATCTCCCTGTGGGAAAAGTATTCTTTAGTTTAGCTTTGGTTTTAGTGAAATTATCCCAGCACATGACAAACACTTTCCACAATGTGCAAACAGTCCCATGCAAGAGGATCCCTATGCAGTGATCCTTGTCCCGCTTGCGTAAGGAAGGAAAGTCCCAACCACCCTCCTTTCCAGGTCCAAGGCATCAGGCTCACTCTGGAGCACTTTCTTTCCTAGAGAAGCTGAACACTTTGTGCCTTTCTCCTAAACAGCATGTTTGACCACAAGTTAATTCTGCTGGGTTGATGACAGCACCATATAGATTAAATATGAAAACTCTCAAAACAGTGATTCACATTAACTGTGTCAAAACTTATGTACAGGGTGCAGAGGGTATCTTCGTGGAAAATTACAAATAAACAAAAATGATACTAAATGGACAACAGTATGAAAAATTTGCTTGGTATTTCTACAGAGGAAAAGTGGTAAAGAGGCAGCTCTTCAAAGGTTCTAAAATTATTATAGCTATTACAGTTTGTCCTCAACCTAAGACTAAGTTTTTATAACACAAGGAGACAGAGATTATTTGTGGTTTGGCAGCTGAACTGAAAGAGAAAAATGTTCCCCAAAAAATAGTTCAGAACAAACAAAACTTAAAGTGATTAGGACTTTCATTGCTGAAATGAAAAAAAACCAAAAAGCTCTCTTTTTCTTGTGTAAAATTGCAAAGGAAATGAAAGGACAGATTCCCATAACAGAAGACAACCTCTTTTTAATAAATAAACCAGTTGATAACAACTTCCACCTGACACATAGGAAATATGGTTTCAACATCTACCTCCAGCTAAAGAGAGCTGAACCCACATTTCTAAAGCACATGTCCTAACCACCAGGCTAGAGGGTAAGCTTTGACCTGAGATTCTCCGTGTAAACAATGACTAGAAGTTTTATATATCACTTGTAAGATGTGAGAAAGAGATGCCTTTCCAAATGCACTTTTATTTCCAATACTCAGGTACCCATTTAAGAGTTAGGTGTACTTGCTTGTATAATCACACACGGTGCCAAAGCAGAAAAAGATTGGGTTTGAACTTGAGTCTTCTTTTGTAACTGAACTTTGTAACTGAAAAAATAGGCATTTGAAGGTGCCCCCTTCTCCTTGACTTCGTATCGAGTATTTAGCGATTCAGACAACAAAAAAATAGGAACAATCTTCTGAAGTGCTGTAATGATGGCACTCAGCTGTGCGGTCAAAGGTACTTCATCCTGTCCCTGATCTTTTGAATGTTGAACTATTTCAGGTAAGAAAAAAAATAGTTTGGATATTAGAGGGTGGGTAGTGTTCATCTTAAACATCACAGAACCTTCTTGGTATGTGAGCTCTAATCCCCTTAGACAGGTGTGTGTGTCTGTATATGTGTATATATGTGTGTATAATATATATGCATATATATGTATACATATACACATATATGAGAACTGACCTTTGATTCTCCACACCTTGAACGAACATGTACTTCTGAACCATTCAGTGAAAAGGCAACAGCAAACTGGTAACTAATTGAGTTATAATCCTCACAGATCATTTTTTATTCAGATAATTCCAAGCAGATGTTGTTACAACAGGGAATGCTTGAAATTCTCCCCAACTTTTCCATTGGAAAGCTAGGGAGGAGTCAGATGAAGCTGATCCAGCCCTTCACTGACTGTTAGGGTTGGCTTTCTAGCCCTTTGAACCTTGGAGCAGCAAAAGCAGGCTGTAATGCAGACCAGAATCTGGCTCTAAGCCTTTATGTTTTCAGCAGCAGAAAATAAGATTAATATAGTTTTGAATAAGCACAATGAACTTCATAGGCCTGATAGATTTTCAAATTTAGGGCCAAGTAGCTGAATGTAAAGCTACACGTTTCTGTACAGCGTCTAGATTCATATAACAGAGGTCTTTACAGAAATTTAAATGTTGACAGATAAGATGGAATGCTTTCATGTATTTAATGTCTCCCTGCCCTGCTAAATGAGAATTGTAGTGCCACAGTTTAATGCGCTTGTAAAGAAAACTACCTTATCAAAAATTTAAAATCAGCTTTATTTTTAAAAAATACAGGAAGAAAGAAACGTTAAATAAACATAAGCCACTGGTAAGTATTTCAAAGTTATAACAGTCTCAGTGTTTTTTTTTCCTGTCTATTCTCAGCATTTGTAACAGAAGTTGTTTGAAATGCAATTAGTGAGAGAAGTTTGAAAGGAAAGCTTGACAATTCTGTTCAATAAAAATATTTGTTGTTATTTTACTGGTCTGAGAATGTCATGATTTTTCCTTTGGGGCTCAGAATTGCACTTTAATACCTTGATAGATCATAACTGTTAGGTTATTATAAAATGTTGACAGATAAGGCTGTGATTTGTGAAAGCTCCATATGAATTTTACCTTTAATTTCTCTTAACATTTGACAGAGCTTCATGACATTAGAACCACAAAGTTCATTGAAATTCAGCAGTAGTTGAGTACCTTGCATACATTTCTCATTTACAGATAACACTTGTACATCTCCTGACACAAAGATTCAAAATGAATCTCGTCAAAAGCTGTAAGAAATACACAGTGTTTTATTTCACAATAAAACTGAATGCATCAAAGGGCCTCTGTGTTGGTAAATTACTCCAGTTGGGCATAGGGAGGATTTTTAATTGGTTTGCATCTTTCCTGTTCTGACAATGTTATATCAAACGCATCAAAAAGTAAATAAATGGCTGAGGTTGCCCCCAAGGTGGCATGTCAGCAGCAGTGTTCCTGAAAATTATTACCAAAATCATGAGTGGTTCATACAGACTAACAGCTTCTGGAATTTTTCGTTTATTTGTGTAATAAAGTATGGACAAGCTTTGTGAGTTATGAATCAATATTTAATGAAGTCTAGCTTTCATAACTGACATCTTTACTTATTAACATAATCAGCTATTTGAAGAAAAATATACCAATACTAATATAATAAAATAAATAACAAGCAATAAATAATAAGTACACAATAAATATACTAATACTAATAAAATAATTTTGGTTTTCCCAAAATTTTGTGCAATAGTCCTACGTTACTGGCTAGGGTGAAATATTATTCAAAACTGCTTCTATATCAGTGATTCATGGAAGATGGAGAGGTAGCCTGGGAAGAAATTATATGCAGTTTTTAAAAACTGCATCATGTCAGGGCACTTCTTCAGAGGTCCCTCAAGAGGGAAAGCGACACATCAGGGAGAACACCACTCCCCAGCAACAAATCAGCTGTAGAAGCTAGAAGTCAAGCAGTTGAAGCCTGGAAATTTGCAGGCCCTCCCTCGACAATCTGCAACACAGAGTGGATAATCCAGATGTCCTTCTGAATATTCTTTCAGCCCTAGAAAGAGCATTTCCATATTCTTGCTCAAGAGCTATTGCAGAGGTTATGATTGCTCTATTTTTCTCCAGTAAATAACCCAAGGTCTAATTTACCAGATATTTCTCAAGGATTAAGAGCATCAGAAAATGTCTAATAAGAATCAAATTTTCTTCATCTCATGGACCCTACTGACTTTAAACTACCATTGATTTCAACAGAACATGCAGACTAATGGCAGGTTCATAATTTCATATAATATTGCATCATCTTTACTACTTTATTTCTAGTTAATTATCACCTTAACAGAACTGGAAGCGAGAACACCATTTTCACCTTTCTAGGTGGGATGAAGTTAATCCAACTCTGTAACCTGCTTCATATTTGAAAGTATCAGACAGCTGGTATTCAGATCACAGCAGAAGGTATTTAGTGGAAACAACTGTCAGATTTGATTTATTTAGCATTATTCAGAGTTACAACCAAAGGCTTTTAACTGATGTGTGAATTCTAGAGAGACATTTAAATGCCTTTCTGCTATTTTGATTGTTTGTTATAAAATTTTGTCTTTGACAAATCTACAGAAGTGCATTATCTTTTATCATTGTGACCAGGGCCCTTTTGGGTTTGTTAAGATGTAAGCGACTTGGATTGTGTGTTTATTTAAACTAGAGTTATATGAGACATTCCTTCCACAGCCACACTTTACTAAGGACTTCCAATACACTTCTAAGGTTTTTGTTCCATCTGCACAAATATTCACATAAGACAGCAGGTAGCTAGCTATATTCTCGTGATAAAAATACAGGGTCATTCCACCAAGTACTGAATATGGATTTTCAAATGCCAGAAGTGTGGATATCTTCCATTTCCCCAAAATAATAATTTCATTGGCTACTTTTATATAGGCAAGTATCTTGTGCTGGGACAGGAACTAACTGTAGCTAATGAAATGTAGCTAATGTATTACAAATGAAATGCAATAGCTTGAGACATGGACCAAGATTTCAATTTTTTGGATGTTGATCTGACTTGATCTTCGAACCTCCTAAAGTTGTGTTACCGGTACAAAGTAGAATGTTGTGTAAAAATAGACGTGTTTGTTCAAAAAGAAGCAAAATGGAATGAGTAACTTCATTCAAATGCCAGTCTTTGATAACTAACACTTTGGCATAGGGAAATTATTGTGAATAAGCACAAATGGAACAGCTCTCTGCAACAATATGAAAGAATGCTATGAAAAAAAGAAGTTACCTTTTCTCTGGCTTTATCCTGAACTATTTCAGAGGCAAGTGTCATACTCCTTGATGTTTTCCACTGGAATAACAACATGCCAAACAGAAAAAAAACCCAAGATACTTATGAACATGATCAACTGGAGGATCCTTCAAATGAACATCACAGGGATAAGAAAAAAGAGAAACACTATTCATTTTTGACAGAGCTGTATGTACAACTCTAAGTGATTCATCTCTAGATAATCTATTTCTGATATAAAACTAGTAAGACCTTTCTTTGAAACATAATCTAGTCAGATAGAGATGAAACCATAAAGGTCAGGATGCATTCTGGAATCCAGATACATACTGAGGTGCCAAACACATTCAACTGGAGAAATTTATCCTTAATGTAATTCCCATTCCTGTTCCCTAGACCTTTGTGAGGAAGAGTGAAGTGATTCTTGTATTTTTTTTATGCTACCAGACAGGAAAACAAGAAAAATCTGTAAAGGTCTGTGGGTCTAAAAAATGGTATCAAAGTGAGATTGAAGCCACAATTACAGAATAAAGAGACTAGGAGTAAATATATGGCTGAATTAGGACCATCAAACTATCTCTACTCTGGAGTCAGATACATCATATGCAAATCATTAGAGCTGCAGCCAAATAAGAATGTATAACCTTTTACAACATGTCCAATAAATTTTAAACCAGGCACATTCTACACAGATTAAATGCTTTTTCTAGAGGAATGATTTTTAAGGCTAAATAAAGGAATTGAGATTAGGATTCTACTATGCTCTATTTACAGGATTTTCAGAAGATGTAAAGTCATTACAGTAGCATGAATTCCAGCAACTGGAAGTATTCTGAAGGTAAATATTCAGGGTATTCTGTTGTTACATCCTTCCATAAATAATGTCTTTTCAAACATTGTGAAAAAGAAGAAAAGTGATGCATGTGAAGTAGCAGCTGGTATCCAGTTATGGCCAGTCACCAATAAAACCATTATGTACACAAAAGTATAAAATAAAACTGTACAAACAGAAACAACTTCTGACAGTGATCTATAGCCCCACTTCAAAAAGGAAATCTTAGTTGAGTGACACATCAGGAATTGTAATAAAAAATTAGAAGCTCAATACCACAGTCCCAGGCTACATCAATCTTTGTTTCCAATGACAGTTTCTGATTTTGAGTTAAACTCTCACTAGAAAATCGAGATAAGTTCTTTTGCTCACCAATGTCAGAGAATCAATATTCATGCCATGCATAATTTTCCAAAAAGAAGAGAAAAAATATCTAGGATTTTTCCCAACAATAATCAAAGGGTTAGTCTCACACAGTCTTTGAAAAGACCTGGATGTGACTTTTTCTAGATGTCAAAAATTTTGATCCAAGTTCAGTCAAACAGGATTAAAATAAGGTCACGTGTTGTTTTCCATACGATCTCCAGCTTTAATACTCCCTCTCAGCACCTATGAATATACAACTAAACTAAGGGACTTCATGATAATCTCAGGTTCTCTTCTACTTCCACTGGGAGCTGAAAAAACAGGTAGATACAATTTTTCTCTAATTTAAGTGATAAGATGGTATTGTTTAGCTGTTACATTTCTGTTTTCTTACAAGTTGATTATCACCACAATATCCAGACTCTGCCAAGAATTTAAAAATAAATAATGTCTCTCCTTTCTCCAGAGATCAGAAAAAATGAGATAGAAAAGTGAGAGTGTGTGTGTGTCTGTGCATGAGAAATTTAATGAGGGGAAGCCAATTCAATGAGCTGAGTTTTGCTGAATGCTGTGAGGTTGAGAGTCATTTTTATTTATTCCTGTGGTAAGTTTCATAAGCTTAGTTCTCCTCTCTGTGCTAGTGAGATTTCTTCTTCTGATCACAGCTTCGTGATTCCAGTGGAATGTAGCTGTCAGAGCTTATAGCAAGGAGTATATTTAAAATATATAGGGCTCAGAATATCAGGGAATAAAACAATCTACAACATATATTCACTAGAGAGCCTGAGTGGAATGCAGAACAGAGAAATTATGTTTTCAGTTGCTTGCAATTTCTACCACTTTGAACTTTCATCATTATTTGCAGTTTCTTTACAAAGACTGGATTATAATAAACACATCTGGAGGTCAGAAACTATCATTGCAACATCTGTGCTCAGAAGACCAAATTATAGATTTGTGGAGTAGTATGTCCCAAATAGCAATAGAGATTTTGAAGGCATGATCAATCAGAAATCTGCAGTAATATTAAGGGAACCATGATCGCTATGTAATATACTTATAAAATATATACAATATAACATATTTTTAAGGATTCCCAAAGGAAGAGTAAGGCTGCTGAGACATGACAGGGAGAAAGATTCTCTAAGGCTCTGGTTCATCAACACTCCTCTAATCTCTCCATCTCCACCTGGCAGGCAACAAGGTTTTCCTTTTCCTCAGAAATGTCTTTCCTTTTGTGCCTTGGTTCTAAACTACAGGACAAGAGGAAGAGTAATTTTCACTTAGCGTAGCCCACATTCAGGGCTATGAAAGAGCGAGAGGACTGAGAGACCATATTTACAAGGCACAGCCTCATTGCCACCAAATGCCTGAAATGGGAACAGAAATTGGTGTATGCTCAAGAGGCAAGAAACAAGATCTTCTCCTGAAAACCAGTGGCTCCTGCTTCTCAGTTTCTGCAGAGGTCCGAGTTAAGCAGAGAGTGCACAACTACTGTAAAGCACATGATCTTTGCTTTGGTGAAAACTAGCTACATCTGGCTTTTAATTCCTATAGAGTTCTGAGTTCAATAGTAGCTGAAAGACACAGCTGTTGAACACTGCTATCTTAAGGCAAAAGTCTAAATGTCCCAGGACCTTGATGTTCAGTTTGAAAGACCCTCCAAAATCCAACAGTGAATGCTAGGTTTGCCAGATATGAGGTTTTATATAGAAGATCCCCCTGCTGTGTGGAAAAGCCTCACAACCCAAGGGAATATAATAAAGGACAGTTTTTCCTTTATTTTGGGGGCAATAGTACATAAGCTTGACATGGATGTAATGGAGTATATGTCATATGCCATGTTTTACAGCATAGGTAACCAATTCATCTGCCAGGAGAAGAGAAGATCCTAATCAGTGGCGTGTCACAAGACTCAACATCTCCAAAACAGGCTGGTATTCAAGGATGCAGAATACAAGGGAGAGAGTCAGAGGTGTCCAGGGGAAATGTTCTATTATGATACAATTGTGGTTGCTGATCTTTAAAAACAAATCCAAAAACTTAAGCATGCCACACTGGCATATTGCTCACTAAGCCACTTGTAAATACCACCTTTGGTCAAAATGGGTACCGGATCCCTACGGTCTAGAAAACATATCCATATTAAGTAAACCTACAAAGTAGTTGTTGGAGAAGCTGGAACAAAACATTATTTTTCAGGTTAGTAAATTCCAGGTTCTTCACTGGAATGCCCAGTCCTTTCATTGTATTGGAATGCAAGTCCTTTGGGTTGTCTTGATTTTTCTTGATGAACTTGGAAATAACCAAGTTGGTTATTTCCAAGTTGGATGAACTTGGAAATAACTAAGTTTCTGCTCAGGTCTTATACTAACAGATCAATCAAGATTCAAACAGTAAAAACAACCCCCCAAATTAAATTTGAATGCCTGATCATCTTGTCCTCCTCTAGTCTTTATCTATAATACTTCCATGAATTCTTTTAAGCTCCATCCTCTCTACGAATTAACGATACGTCCAACAATACCCTGATCATTCTTTCATGTCTTTGCTGTTGTTGGTTTTTTCTCTTCACTCCTCCCTGCAGTTTTATACTTTGCTGTTTGGGTTGGGGTTTTTAAATATCTTTTCATGCTTCTTTTCTTTTTCTTTTTTTTATTTTCTTCTTCTCCTTTTTCCCCCAGCTTTTGCTTAAGATTTCCATATCTTTCTTAGCCATGTCTTTTAATTTCATTTCAATCCTGAAATGAGTTTATGGAAGAGTTGCAGAGAAAGTATCAGGATCAATCAGCTTTTGGAGGAACACTAAAAGTAGCTCTGAAAAGAAGAAAAGGTCATTGGCTGGAAGATTTTTTTAAGCACACAGCTGTGCATAAGGCATTTATACACCTACTTCTGCTTCAGCTTCTGTCTAATTCTGGAGATGCTGAAACTTCATTGGCTCCACTGCAATTTTCCCAAAACATTTAGAATTGAAAACTCAGGAATCAACAGAATATTTTAGTCTAGACAAGGTTCAACAGCTTGACAAGCTTGATCCAGAAACTAAGCTGCTTAATATCAAATACAGAAGCAGAACTCTAAGTAGAGAGAGAGACAAGAACCCAAGGCTCCACTCTTTCTGGCAGGTGTCCTGATCACTGAACTACAGATTTATGTTTCTCTGCTCGCGCGCTTTCCGCACAACAATACAGCCGCACCAGGAGAGGAATGCATGCCACTACTGCCTAGCTAGTTTGGTAGGCATATTCCCAAGAGGTAGAAATACCTACTTGAATCTGCTCCACTAGAAAAAAGGGATTGAAGAACTGGAAAGTCTGTGAAGATGCTAAGAGTCAAGTACAAGCCTGCATACTAAGTGTTAGACTGTTATAGAGAAGAGTTCTTCCGCTTTTATGTGTGTTTTAAAAGATAGCAATGCCTGAAACTTGTAAGCGGAGGAGGGATGGTAGTATTTTTTCCTCCTCAGGTAGGTGTCTCTGACTCCCTGAGGCCCCGATTGAGCAGTCTTTACTTTCCTATAAGCCAACTCGTGATGGCAGCTTTGAATCCCATCCTGAGGTTTTTAACCCCCCATGCACTAATGCTGGGAGCCTTGCCACCCAGCTTCAACTTCTGGGTTCACACTGGATGTCTAACAGCTGAAAATCAGACGGCACAACTCGTGCCTCCCAGGGAATTTAGCCTTTTACAGTGCATGCCTCAGCACTCATTGTAAATTGAATAATATCACTCGTTGCCTAAATATGGATAAATCTAAATATGAGTATGCTTATACACAAGTAAACTAAAAGATGGTGGTGCAGCTTACAGGTACTTCAAATATACTTGCATAAGATTATGATCTGAATTTCCATTGATAGGATCAACCCAAAGGACTGACTTCAGACCTCACTATTACTGAAGAACAACAGGCATCAAAATTCAACTGTCATTCTGCAAGCTGCCCCTACAGTTGCCCCTAATTACCAATTAGCCAAATGAATACTAGGTTATGGCCTTTTCTGGAACCAGCTAGGATTTGAAATTTTGGTCAGCTTTTTCCACTTTTTTCCACATCTGCTTCCAAAAATTCCAAATGTTTTGTGCATTTCCACTGGGTTAATAATATTCTTCTTTTTGGTGAATGTCATCTGTTTGGTAAATATCACCAAATGTCATGTGTGTGGTTAATAATGTTAATTGTGTGCCCCAGCTAAATAAAAAGGTCAAACTATTTACATGGTCTTAAATTGTTTATCACATGTAGTACAGAGGAGCCTGCCTGTGCTACGACCATGAGGAAAACAGATATAGGAGTAACAGACACTTATGGTCATAACCTAAAGCGTAAAGATTCTCTAGGATACCAACATAACTATAAATAACTAATGACACATTATAGGTAAGTTTTGCTCAGCAGTCCCAGACTGGAAAATCAAGGATATTAGAAGACTTTTAAAAGTCACTACTTTTGTCACATTCTTTGGTAAGAATCAGATAACAGCTGAAGTGAAGAATAATACTTTTGTTTAATCTGCTTATTATTGGTCAAGCCAAGTCCTCTGTAGGTACTTGGCCAAGAAAATATAGAAAGATATTCAGGTGTCATTGGATGCAATTTTGAAGTTTACACACTTTTTTAGCCTGGCAAGCAAAAATATTTCACCCAGGATATTATGCATGCACAGGGCTGCCAAAAATATGTTTAAATGTTACAGATCTACAGTGCCATCTGGCCAAGCAGCTTTTCAGATATAGTCTAGAGACATAAGAGAGAGACACTACTGGATATCTCATAAGGTACATAAGGGAGCTCTATTTCCAGGGTATCAGAGATCTTATCTAAAATACAGCAGACCACGGTCAAAAGTAGCCACCGTTATCTTTTCCAAGAGAATAAAGGAAACAAAGCAGGAAGGATAAACTTCATAAGCTCTCAAGTATAATGTATTCACTTATGTACTATAGATATATACATATATATACAGACCTACACATATATTTCTAACTGTCAAAGGTAACATGGTTTGTCACTAGTCCCACTGATGTTAGTGGGACTAATATTAGAACTAACTGTACAATGCAAAACAGGAGAAATAAATACCAGCTATCCTTTAAAGGAAAAAAAAAAAGGGAGGGGGGGAAGGGGGGGGGGAGGGAAAAAAAAGAACAGAAATCTATCTCCTCAATCTATTTCTCATTCATCTTCTTGATGCTCTAGATAATTCTGATTACTCTACCTGTTTTACAACAGGTACCAGGTACCATTTTACCAGCTTTATAGCTTTGCATTTGAGGTCATTCAGTACTGTGGCCTCCCTCTAATTTTCTTCTTTTGCCAGCATTCATAAGCTTTGCAAAAATATTTTTCCAATAAAGAGGAGATAATATGTATTTCAAACTGAGAAAGTTTAGGTATTATGCAAGGCAAAACTAGCAACTTGCTGATAAAAGCAAATGTGGCATAACAGCAGAAATTAAGAATACAATTGCTAGAAACTCATGAAGATTTAATATAATCATTTAATATTAGAACAGAGGAGGAAAAAACCCCACAAAACAGCCATAGTCAGCAATACGTTCAACAAATGTAGCTTCTTTTCCTGCTTCCATAGATTGTCAGCAGACCGTACTTTCACAAATGCATTCATATTTTGTCAATGAATTTTCTGTTTTCATTATTTTGAAATGAATTATTTTTATTGAAAGACTGAGTTTTATTAAAAACTGTTAATACTCAGCATGAAAGATTCTGAATGACTATGAGTTAAGTAGTGTCATACTACTTCATAAACAGTATTAGTCTAATTTTTATAATTTTGAACCTTTTGTAAAGAACCATGACTTTAAGTCTCTGGGAGAGACAAACCTGAGGGATATTCAGCTGGTAAACAGGATCAGGGATTTTTAAATCATTATAAACCTTGCCGTGGAGGGGAAAAAAAAAAAAAATTGTCTGTGTCATTCTACAAAAATGAGATAGACTACTCTAAAATAGACTGGCTAAGGATAGAATCAGTTTTAAAAGTCATCTTAGAATAAACTGATGAAAAGCAACTGCACGGGGTATAATTTTGGACAATACAAACAGGTCCCTTCCCAGATCACAGTCCCCTGAAAGCCTGATTTTTGGGGGAGAAGCAGTAAGAACCTTGTATTCCTGATGCACTAGGAGTAATGTAATTTACTAAAATAAATAAATAACCATCCATGCATTCTAATTTTTTGCCACTAACACAAACTAATTGAGTAGGTGGGCTTGTTATAAACTCGGAGGAAGGCAGTTATCCTCTTGTCTGGCTTGCTTAACTGGCTCTGTGCCAGAGCGCTGAAGAATCTGTCATTGAACAGTAAAAGCGAAGTCTATCCTGTGTCACACATCTATAAATAGGCATGTATGTATATGTATGGGCATGTCTCCATGTATTTCATTTTCTAGTGCAAATAAACAGGCACATTTAAAATTCACTCCTGAGCATTTCCAACAATTAATTTTTGGCAATTTTCGATCAACACAAGGGCAGTGGAATATACAGCCTGTATTCTATTCACAAGAATATAAACTGTATGCATTGCATTCACTTGTTTCCCATTTTCTTGTTTCAGGTACACCTGGCTGCTAGTCACTACCTGCCCACCTTACCCCAACACAATGAACAGGTTTCGTATTTTCCAAGCTGCCACCTTGACTGGCAGAAAGAAAGAATATGCATGCTCGCCACATATACATGAAGCTGCATCTTTATATACGGGAGTCAACACAAGAATATAAAGCACTAATCCAACACGATTAATCCTCCACACAAAGCACTAACCAAACAAACCTATAAACCAAACAAAATAATTCAGTATCTCTTCTCAGCTATCCTTTCCACAGATGCAGTAAAAGAAACAATTCAATACTGATGTGCAAGCCCTCTCTCCCGGCTGATGAGCAGAAAATTCAGCTGCAACAGCCACTTGGGCCTCTACACTTGATGACTCTTCCTCCTTCCTATAACTATCCTGTTAGAAGAATCTTGCCTGCAGCTTTTCCTAAGAGGTCAAAAAGAAATTTAGTGTGATTATACTGGGGCAAACACAGTCCCTGAATCTCTTTCACATCAGCCAAGAAGCTCTTTCATCGCTTATGGCAGCATCCCTCTCACTCTGCCACCAAGCAACACTCTTTGTCAGGCCCCATAAAGAACCAGTAATCTAAGATACAAGCCTCTTCTTTCCTGTCAGGATTAACAAGAAATGAAGCTGAAGTATTCCGCTGACAAGGATGAAAAGGCAATATTTAAATTAGAGCAAACCCTAGCATACACTGTATGTAATTTGATTAAACAGAAATCTAAGTGATCAGTGTTAACAAGGGTCCACTTTGATAAACAGAGAAGCGTTAAACAAACCCTTCCCAATTAAAACCGCGGCCAGGCTGCCTGCTGCTGCGTGCAGCGGAACGGGGGCGGCCTTCGCAGCGGCGGTCGCAGCAGCAGCTGGCAGCCGCCCGGCGCGGTGCGAGGGGGACGCAGCCCTCCCTGCCCAGGTGCTGCTCGGCGCCCCCGGCAGCGAGGCCAGCACCGCCGAGCCCCGAACGAGCAGATCCCCGCTGCAGCCCTGACGAGATAGCTGGTGGCTACTCACTGTGTCTAAATTACAGATCCACTTGCGGGAAACAGCCTGCCCAGTGCCAGGAACAGACAAAGCCTATGCAAAGAGTCAGCCCTCAGAAGGGATAAAGCAGCTCCTAGAGGAGAAACAGTGATTAAATAAAGTCCAACAAATGATGCCAATAAACAAGTTTTCAATTACCAAAGGACACCCAGGCAGCCAAAAAGAGGCTGCTAAAAGCTGTAATCACACCACTCTACAGTACCCACTTCAAAAAGTACAGAAACATATAATATATTTTGGCTGGAAAAGAACACGTAGAACAGACTATTTAAGAAAATTGCAACCTGCTACAAAAACAAGCTTGAGTGCCTCCTATTTAAGAGGCTGGGGCTGCATTTCAGATCCCATTTCTTACTTCAGGTGAATTATATCTCTGAATCACACAGCAGTTATCTGCCTGCATCTGTTTTTCTTTGACACCATTATATCCTCCTGTCCTTGACCCCATCTGAGACTGACAAGCTCTGGGGACTGCTAATGGGTCTAAATTTTCCATGAATATTTACTTGTATTTATAAATGAATTTACTTAAGCCACATTAATGTCATTGGTGTATTTGCTTTCTGAAAAAACCTGTTCATTTGGGTTTTGCTGGCATGAATGTTTACTAAAGTAAATTCCAAAGATGTAGCCAGAGGTATTAGGATCAGAAAGAGGCTTTTAAAATGTACTGAAGTGTGTCAGTGCATTTATATTTGCACAGGACAAATGATTCTCACTCAGCCAGCCAAGGAAGAGAAAGAAAATTTGGAGGTTTCCTCACCGATCATAATTAACCAATATAGCATGAGGAATAAGTGCTGAAAGCAGAAAACTGCTGGTAACCAATCAAGACAGTTTCATGTGTTACCAAATAGCATTCAAATATTTCTGCAGACTGGATAGAGTCAAGGATGCAATATGGTCACAGCTGACGATGTACAGAGAAGAAGTCTACACTTTATTAGTGTCGTGGTTTAGCCTCGGTCGGCAGCTAAGCACCACGCAGCCGCTCGCTCACTCCCCCCCGTGGGATGGGGGAGAGAATCGGAAGAGCAAAAGTAAGAAAACTCATGGGTTGAGATAAGAACAGTTTAATAATTGAAATAGAATATAATAATAATAATAATAATAATAATAATAATAATAATAATAATAAATTGTAATGAAAAGGAAAACAACGAGAGAGAGAGAGGAACAAAACCCAAGAAAAAAAAACAAGTGATGCAACCACTCACCGCCCGCCGACTGATGCCCAGCCCATCCCCGAGCAGCAGTCGCTGCCCCCCGGCCAACTCCCCCCCGTTTATATACTGGGCATGACGTCATATGGGAGGGAACAGCCCTTTGGCCAGTTTGGCTGTGCCCCCTCCCAGCTTCTTGTGCGCCCGGCAGAGCATGGGAAGCTGAAAAGTCCTTGACCAGTGTAAGCACTGCTCAGCAACACTAAAACATCAGTGTGTTATCAACAGTATTCTCATACTAAATCCAAAACTCAGCACTATACCAGCTACTAGGAAGAAAATTCACTCTATCCCAGCCAAAACCAGGACAATTAGAAACAGAGTTTGTGGCTAATCATTCGTTGAGCTGAAATAACTGAACACAGAGTGTTTCACCATTAGGTCATTTGTGTGTGCTCCAGCCTCTAGTGAGAGAACGAACAAGAACTTCATGTCACAAGGTGGCTGATCAATGGCTTATCAGATACAGCCAAGATCTCAATAGCACTTTTTTGCATTATAATGGCCACTTTCATCCTTTATGCTCCCAGTAAGGTTTATAGACTGGTTTGCCACTAATGCTGGCCAGATTTTTTTATGTTGAATATGATGCTCTCCTTTCCGTTTTATCTTCAGGCCTTCCTTTAACTCCGCTGTAGGCAGCAAGAGGTTCCTAAGCACAAGTTTTGGTAACAGTAACAGCACTGCTGCCTATTAAATGCAATGCATTCTGATCTCTGTGTATAAACCTGGTCATTTCATAAGGGCAATCACAGCTCTGAACATTTAGATTTTGCTACCTTCTTTACTTTTTCAGAAAATTAAGCATTAAAGCTTTTGGAGGCCAGCCCTTGCAGCAGCTGGACTAATGTTGATATTCACACAGTGAGTTAACACAAATACACTCCCTCTCCCCTCAATACAACTCTCTAAAGAGGAATTTAGGCATGGCTATCGAGTCAGATCAAGATCAGCGTGCCTCCTCTTTGGCACTAAGGACGTGAGGCCTAATGCCTGTAGAGAGTTTTTAAAAGAAATAAGTATGTTTTTCTTGGTTTAGTAAGAGATTTGGGTAATTCAGGTATAACGGTCATAACATTGACAGAAAAAAGTCCTGTCAGACTCTAGATTGAGTTGTTTGCCTTGCTGTGGGTTGCCTTTAAAACAGTCATTTGTTTTTACAGATAAAAAACCTGTGACCTTATGAGCATGATAGGCAAGATTTTTAGGGTTTCCTAACAATAAATATTTTGCACAAAGGTTGTATCATTAGCAGATTTTCATCACACACTTGTAATCATAGACAAATTTCAAAACAATCAGCTGGAATGAGTGACATCCAAATTGATCTGAATCATTGAGTGGTCTTGTATTTGGTCTCCTGTTTCCTTTTCCTACCAATGCCAGATTAAGACATTTCCTTAACCGTTCACTGGCTGCCTCAGTCCTTCTCTTCACTGTAATATTGTTGCACTCCATGAAACTAGAAATAGTGGCTTGAGAAAAATGGTGTCTTTCTGTATTAGGTCTCTACAAACCTGCAACTGATAATAATATTTGGATAGTGTTTAAGCTCCTTTACTCATTCTTCATAAAATATTCCTTTTCTTTCTCTGTGAAACCCTCTCACTGTCTTTCAAGTCTTCATAATTGGCCCTAACAGAAAAAATCCCAGTGTTGTTACTCTCAGCTGCCACCAAATATAATCAAATAGATGTGCTTTCTGCCTCTCTAATAGGACTTTTAAAACAGTCTCCTAGGATAGGAGCTCACAATCCATAAGGGATTTACTGGTTTTGATAGGCAAATCTATATTTGCACATATACTGTGCTACACCAAACTTCCTGAAGCACCGCAAACCATCACAAATTTTTACCTGGCCTATGTCTCCCTGCTAAGTTGTCTCACAGTGCCAGGTCCCTGGGAAGACCGAATCCGAATGTGGGTTTGAACACAGAGCATAGGGGACTCTGAACAACTAATTTTTCTAATTAAAGTACTGTGCAATTCTTAAATTATTTTGCTTTTAATTCCATGTTCGCGCAACAGCAGACTAACTGTAAATTACACTTTATTTGGTTTGCTCTTTTAGTAATTTGTCACACGGGAAGAAAAAAAGTGCATGTCAGCTCAACAAATTAAAGTCAAATGCGGTTTAATCATTTTCACTTTAGCCAAGACCATTAGCGTGGCACAATTACGTAAATCCTAGAAGGTAGAAGGGGAGTCTGCGAGGCAGAGCTGCCATTCCTGCAGCTGAGCAGCATCCGGGGAACTGCTGGGAAACAAAGACACCAGTAGCCCCTGCCCCACACCTGGCCCTCCCCGCGACGGCAGCACCTTTCCTTGACTTGACAGAACAGGAGCTTTTTTCTGATGCTCCCACCCAGCCTGACCACGTCCTGCCCTAGGCAAATAGCCATCTGGAGTATTTTCTGCCCTTAGTAGTCACAGAAAATGAAACCATCCTCTTGCTGTAGATTAGCAACCTCTCCCAGACAACTTCCATTAAAGGAGGTCGGGGCGTCAAATGGAAAATGTAAAGCCTTATGGAAATCAAAGGGACCAGGTTTTCAGCCTATTTTTGCCAGCATCGTAGTTATTTAAAGCATTGAACTCTGGTTTGAGTGTGCTTTGTTTTACATGATGCTGATTTGAATCTCTCCAGTCTGAAAATTAGTCTGAATTCTTCCAGATCAAGATTTTAAAGTACTTCTTATGTGAAGGCAAGATACATAACATTACAAATTATCTTATACACCTACACTGTATTTTTTCAGGTCATTTGTGAGCTAAGCTTTGAGGAAAGACTTTAGTTCTTTCTTAGATTATTGAAATTGATTTGCACTTCACTGCTCTTTTAGACCTTTAGGAGCATTAGCATGAGCCATCATTGCAGGTGTTATACAATCTTGATGTAATATGCTGTGATTCCCATAGCTAGTGAATTGTATTTGGACGGACTACAGTGGATTAACTAACAGGTTAATTTAAATGGCGTATGTTCTCATTTGAACTATTTGGATGACTAAACCATGTATTTAGACATAGTTAAACTCAAAGCACATACTGATGACAATATATCTGGCAACCAGAGTAAGCAATGATTTTCCTAGGCGTTTCATTTTATCAAACAGATCTTTATAAGGATTAAGAAAGTTCCCAACAGACACAAATAATGTTAGTCTTTTCTTGGGGATTTTTGTACCCATTTGGAAAATAGTATCTCCTTACATCATTTTGCATAGGAGTCCATCCAAAAGGATACACACTCATGCTAAGAAATTTTAACATAGTGAGCAAAACAACTTCTGGTATACAACCTAAAACCACTGCTGTGACATGCTAGTGTTGAACAACTGCAAACTCAGCCTCACCAATACTGCAAGGATTTCCACAGCTGTCAAATTCTGGAATCAGATTCTTCTCCATGTATTCTGATGTATGTTGACAATCAGACTGGGTACAGTACTAACCCCACTTAGCTAAGAACTATAAAAGAACTAAATTTTAAACAACTATGTTAACTATGTTAAGAACTATGTTTAACTATGTTAAAAGAACTATATTTCCAAAATACGGCCTTTGAGAATGGAGAGAGCCAAGTCTCTGCCTCTCACAGTTCCACGTGCATGCTGCGACAAAGCATGAACATGAGTTTGGGGCATCTTCCTCCAGGCCAGTTCCAAAGGGAAAATGCTCTCAGACATTCAGAGACTCTGGTCTACGTTGCTTAGGTCACAGAAATCTAAGGATGGGGAAATCAACTCTGTACATGTTCCCTGAATCCCAGCTCTTCCAGGTTTATTAAAAGGAAAGCAAACACAAGCAAACAACACAGTATGGGAGAACTGTCTGCTCAAAAAGCCCAGGGTAAGAACTCTAGCAAAGCTCTACTGAAAACCTGTGATAGTCATTCCACACTATCAGGGCAGTATTGGCCTTCCTTCAGCTTCAATTATCATTTTCCTGGTGGCTGAAGATAAAAGGCTATTCTGTCCTTTGCTTTATTCCCAAATGTACTGGCTTCCTTGTAACTCAAGCAAGTTTGCCATCTTACATAGGTGTAGCAGGGCACAGTTATCTTTCTCTGTATTGACCACTGGGAAGTTTATAAATCAGAAATTTATTCATCAATTCTCATATGACACTGTAGTTTTTCATATACATGAACAGATTTGTAGCATACATTACTTACATGTAAAGTAACAAGTGAAAATTCAGGGCCCAAATATTTAGCTCTGTAATAGTTTGTACTTAATGTATTAAAGCCTAGGAAATTTGAGTTCTATGTTCTGGAACAAACAAACCAGTCTACCTGCAGAATTTAAGATTTAAACATACTTTTGTTTATAGAGCAAAACAGATTTAAATTATGATCTTGGAATTGTGTGACCTCATTGGAATATGAGCTATTTTCAAAATGTAGCCATAAATGTTGTAATTCCTGAGGGAAATGCTTTAGGACTGGACCACTTTGAAAATCATCTGTCCCCTTTGGGAGTCCTAAAATAGGATGTGAATCCACTTGAAAATCTGTTCCAGTTGTGTGTGCTGGTTAGTTGAAAAACTAGAATGTTATTGAAATTTTCTTCTCGTATGCTTCACTGCATGATCCATGCATAGAATTAGTGTTCATCAGCATGGGCTATATGTCGTGCAATGGGATTCCTGCTTGTTATCCAGCTGTGAGAAACGCACAAGCTGTAAAATAAGTTAGGAAAGGAGTGAAAGAGACTGAAACCAATGCAAATGAACATAGTAACAAAGGAACAGAAGTGTAGTACTATTTCTAAAAGGAAATGGGAGAAGACATGGATAATTCAGGGTTGGAATCTAACAAACATTTTCACACCAAATCACTTGACCTCTTGATGTAGAAGGTACCTTCTCAGTTCTGCAAATTTGATATTTTTCAGGGATACCTCTCTGTGAGAACAGTTTTGCCTGTGTGTTAATACACACGTTCTTCACTTCGACTTGACAATTTTGTCATTTCTTTCTTTGTATGGAAGTAGCCTCAATATTGATGGAAAGCGTGTTCCTATTATAATCTTAAGTTATTAGAATTTTACCTATACCTTATGCTTGTGATCCTTTGAAGATAATAGATTTTACATGTTTATAGTAAGTGCTTACTTATTTAAAGAAACAAAGGTTAGGAAATTCCCAGAGTTAAGGAAATTCCCAGAGAAGTTCCAGTGTTTGCTAAGAAATTACTAACGCCAAAAGTATTAAGTAATCACAGTCATAAACCCCAAACTTTTTACTGCCAACTGTACTTACACAGAATCTAGTAAACAGCTTTCTGACTTACTGAATACTTGAAACTTTATTATTTCTTTTGAGAGAATGTGCATATGTATGCTACAGAGACTCGTGCACTCTGCAGACTACTTGACGGTAGTCTTTCACTCCAAACTATAAACATATTATAAATTGTGAAACAGGAAAAGTTTGGCTGCAGGCAAACCATCAACAAGAATAACTTCTAAGAGACCAAGACATTATCTCTTTTTACAAGGTAGCAGCTGTTGTGATCATGATCTTTATTTACAGAAAACAAATTCTTTTAAACATTTATGCTTTAGAAGAAGACACAAGTACTTAAAACAGTGTAAAGATTTGAAGTAAGGATAACTGTCAATCAGTTTGTTAACAGGGTTTTAAATCAGTAGTGCTTCTCTCCTTGCAAACCTTTAGTTTTAAGCTTATAACAAAGAATTCTTGAAACTCAGAAATATTGTACATTCTCAAATACAGTGCAGAATGCTTGTGACTGAAAAATGTTTCCAGAACATTTTCATCCTTGAAGATAAAAAAAACTTTGCTGCCTCTTAAATGCTTTAAAAATATAAGCTTTCTTTATGACGTTGGTTGAAAACATTGGCTGCACAATAACGGTATTTTGTGAATTGTGAGATGTCTGTATTCAATAAATCAAATGGAAACAAATGAGCTTTGATCAGATCACCTTAATACACATATAGATAAATTAATGAGCATTAAGGCATTGTGTATTTCACTTAAATCTCCATATTTCTATCTCAAATTTGTTCTTTAAATGTTTTCTTTGAACTGAGTTGAATATTTTTCAGCTTTAAAGGCTTAATTATCATATATTTCTGCCCAATTATAAATTGATATCTTACAGACTGATAACATAAATTGGTAACCTACCACTCATCAACCCTTGAATGACATTTCTTTGCCAATATATAAGCTTTAGAAAGTCCATGTAAAAACCCATATGTAAGTTTTAGGAATCTCTGCATTTTTCAGCAATACAGTGTCATCTAGAAACAGTGACCCCACCAGGTATAATCTCTTATGAAAGTTTGAAAAAAAAATCCCAAACCAAAATCACATATAAGACCTTGTAACTGAAGATATCATCATTGATCTCTTAACTATGTAATGTTTTATCTATCTTGTGTTGTATTATTTCTTCCAGTAATAATAAAATATTCATAGCTAACAATTGTAATTATTTTCCTTTTCTTTAATTATGGGGATCCCTGAAGGTGCAGTCACAAACCCATGTGGCTAACCTACTGAGAGCTGTTTCCCTAAATAAGCACTGATAAATGATCTGCCAGTCTTTGTGTACGTTTGAAATATTTTTGTTAATTACTTGGAAAGCAACACCTTAAGCACTCTTCCTTATTCTCTCTCCAGATAATTGTACTGAATAATAAGAAGCATGGTCACTATAAATAAAAATCCACTTTCCCTTGACGCCCTTAAATGTCTATACTTCTTTGTGCCGAAAACTAGGGCGGTGGTAGGCTATGATTTTTTTTTGTTCCAGATCCAGGTCTTATTTTTAGATACGTTATTACTGCTGAGGAAACAGAGAAACTCTGCAAAGAGTGTTTGTGTACCACAGTTACATATTTTTTCCATCTGGGGAAAAAAAAGATTTTCCTCAGCCTCCTTTTAACATATGGAGTTTGTCACATCAATCATTGGTGGAGAACATGTAGTGGCATCCATGTCATATGGGTGACAGGGCTGTTTTACATAGTACCAGTATTTTAGATTCATGCCTTCCCAAGCTACAAAGCGCAGACATTCTACTTAGCAATAGCATAGTTCTTCCAAAGACAAGCTGTCTTTTGTCAAGTATTTTCATCAGAGAGATGTAAAAATGTTACAAACTATCCAAAAGTAATAATCTAGGTACTTCAGCATGCAGTCTTTCTCTAGCTTGTATAATAAATTTGAGCTGGGTGCTTAATACATATGGGGATCATCACTAGGGAAACCATTCCCGTGGTACCTATACTCATATAGAAACCTTGTCTGGCTTTTGAGTCTGGCTCAGTGAGACAGTATTTCAGAGAAGATCAACAGAATTTCTAACAAAATCTTGTCCCTTGTCCCCCATTTATTTGTTTTTTAACTTTAAAAGTAAGTGGAATCTGGGTTTTTTCTCAAGGCCCAAATGTATCGTAACGGGTCCGTTACGCTCTGCCGCTTTCCTGTTACAGATCACCTACTACCACCATTCTTATGGGTCCTTTCCTACACAAAAATGATGCCAGCCCTGGAGTATCCCTGTCCTCTAGTCTGCAGGTGCCACAACATTGTCAGCAGTTATCATTTACCCTGGTAAGGCACTTACTGCCAGTTACTGTTCAGTCCATTAGCTTGTTGACCTCTCTGCGAATAGCTAGATAACTAATTTAGGGTATAAATGGCTGTGATAATTATAATTCAATTTAATTTTCTTTCAGTGATTCACACACAGATGTTTTGATATCACTGAAACAATTAGCCGAAGGGACCACACAGTGTATAGTCCCTAGTGCCTAAAAACTTAGCACTGTGTCCTAGAGGGCTTGGGCAGGGTATGAATGCAAAACTGCCAGTTTCTGTAGATGGCAATTTCTTAGGATGAAATTGTAATCCTCAAACCTCATACCACTAGGAAACTCAGCCTGGAAAGCCTGAATGTTGGTGTTTAGTTCTTCAAAATGAAACACCACAATTATTAGGCATGCCAGTGATAACAGGTCTGGCAACCAAACCTGTCTGGTTGTCCCTCTTGTATGTAAAACATGCCAGGACAATTTTTTATCTATTTCAACTCTCTGCCCTGGTCTAGTAAATGTTTTCTAGGTCAAATAGCCTTTAAAATATAACCCCACAGGTGGAATTAGCAGTGTTCATCTTTGCCTTCATGCTTTTTAACTACTAATTCAGTGAATAAAACATCATAGGAGAATATGATTTAATGTCCGCTTGCCCATGGGAATTCAAATCATTTCTCCTAAGGAATGCCCCATTCTTAGTGGACATCCTGTAGTGATGAAACTGCATCAGTGACACATAGGCTTCAATATTCATCCAGCAAGGGAAAAATCTACTAGTTTAATATTAGAATACTGACAGTGAGGTGCTCCCAGTTCTGCTGGTGAGACAGTCTCTTTGAAACAGGCTTTTCATCTACAAAATTTTGCTGCCTGAATGCAATGTGTTTCAATAAATGAGCCCTTCATTTTTGAACGGGGACTCAAGATCCACCATATTTGCAAATAAATACACAGCAAGAACAATCCTTACAAAAACAAATTCCCAGCCAGTCAGTACAAGCAACAAATCCTTTAAGTTTACCTCACAGAACCCCAAGTGGCAAGGGAAAGCAGAAATCTACTTTGTCACTCCCAGAGACACAACCAAAATTAAGAAGTCATTGTCATATGGGTCCCTGGTGAGCCTGATGACAGCACTTGACAAAGCACATATGTCATTAATGCCCAGGATAAGGAATGGATTCCTGTCACACGACTTACTGGCATTAATGCCCCTGTAGGAGTTTGTCTAGAAAAGCAAGTTGTCACTGCTGCCTCTGAGTGTCCCTCTCAAAGGAAATGTATCACTTTGCTTTTAGAATGAGACAAATAAATAAAGCATTGAGCATGACACAGAAAAAAACACAAGGAACCTCTAAAGCATGCATACAGTTTCATGTCCCTTCCATGGGACTTGTACAAAAAGGGGTCAGATGACACAGATGTTTGATAAAAGGCAAGGCAAAGCAACTGTGAAGAATATGCCTATGACCATCCTCATAGGGAAGCACCTTTTGTCCAGTAGCCTGCAAATTTTGCAAGCACACAAGCATATGAATATAGAAAATTGCAAACCTTTCTACATAGTGTGTTTTAGATGGTTTTCCCTGCTTGAAGAAATTGTATGTAAACTGTTTGCAAAGGTGATTTGTATCCCTGGGTATAACTGTTTCATTGGGCTTCTGGCAGCAAGCAATTGTTTGTCAGATGCGATGCTCATAAGACCCTTAACTATAGTGATACTAGCAACTGCCTCTATAATACTTAACATGTAAAACAAATTATAACAATATCCTTAAGATTAGCATATAAGTAATAGTCCTATATAAAAACTCATAAAAACAAAATGTATGGCTACAATAACCATATTAAAACAACCATAGTTCTGCTTTAAATAACTATATGAGCCACGTTTGGAAGATATTATAGTATTTACTGATTAAGCATAAGGAAAAGTCTACTGCCGTCATCTCAGAAGAAAGAAATCTATTCCAGTTTCTATCTTTCCTGTAGGTATTGGAAGGCCAGCTCATGATAAAAGCCCAACAGAACCATCTAAGAAGCTTCAATAATCCTTTGATAGTTTAAAAAGAATTAAAACACAACCTTTTTATGCATCCTTTTTGTTTTTTCCATCAGGGTACAATGATGTGTTACAGGCAACAAAAGAACATGGTGCATATCATTAACTGAACAGTGAATCATCTTCCTTTCAGAGACCTGGACCTCTTGACTGCCCTGGTGACTTAAAAAGTCAAGCTTACACTGATGCTAAAAAGCCAAACTTACACTGATGCTAAACTAGCATAGGAAAATGAATCAGGACAATATATCTCTTTTAAGCAGTGACATCATTTAGGGCCTGGGAAACTTGAAATGCAGAATGGATTTGACTGAATGAGCGCTAGACAAGACGGTACCTAAATGTTGAGAATATTTTTCTGTGGGTGGAAAGTTGAAGAGGAAACCCTTGCTTTGTCACAGGACTGGTACTTCCAGTCAGCTTAGCAGTTTCATTTTTCGCTTGGCAGCCGAAGTGCTGAAATGCAGGGAAAATGAAAACAAACACAAATATGTTTCTGAGACCAGTAAAAGCTAAAGGCAAAAAGATTATCCCAGTAGGTGGGGACCAGTTAAAAGTCCTTTTGCACCTCCGTTGAGGTGCTTAGGGATGGATATGTGTGTGTGGAGGAGAGGAGTTACGCAGAAGACCAAGGGGGAAATGCGTAGCCAGCTGTCTCCCGTGCTCCACAGCCCCTGTCCTTCCCACGGCACGGAAGCTGTCCTAAGCCCAGTGCACACCAAGGAGGGATGTCTCAGGGACAAGGCAGCTCCTTACCTTTCTACCTTTCCTCCAGCTCTGAGCTCAGCACAGTGACCCACTAACAGACTATCAGGCAGAGCAGAGCCAATAAAAGGAACACCAGTCATTTTTCATTTGTTTATGGACAGGCAACTGATGATGATACTCCGATGATTACTTTCTATTGAATGAATCACCTTCTGACCCATTCTCCTCAGTCATTTTCATTGTACACTAAATTCCGTTTGCCATGTCAGACCCTCAATTTTATCAGAGCCACTAACACAATTTTCCAGAGCAGCAGCATTAGCTCAGCTTCCTCATTTTTGTCTCTGGTGCCTTGTAGTTCAATTTATAGGCGGAAATAAAGACTTGTTGGAACTTGCCTTCTTCCCCCAAGGGTAATCTTAATCCAAACCCAAGGGCAGAATCTGGGTCTAACCTCCAGGCTTTTTCTCCCAAGAGTTGATATATCAGCAGATGATCCATATAAGTCACATCGCTATCATTGAATAAAAAGCAGTTTGCACTATCAAAAGCAGATTTCCAGCATGGAGAGATTAACAAAGATATCTGAAAAGCGAGCATACTGTTTTTCTTTCTGATATAAATGGGAGGAGAAAAAACACAAAAAAAAACATCCAAAGCACCAAATGAACAGAAAATTACAAACCAACACAATGCCAATAGAAATTTTTGCATTAATTCATTTCTGAATCCTTCTGCACATTCCTATTTAGCAGTTATATCTGCCTTAAACAATCAATAAAATATATCAAATATTATAAAAAAAACTAGAAAATCTTCTATGTTCACAATAAAAGAATGTTATGTGAAAAACAAAATTTGTCAATTTTGGATAGAATAGGGGATTCATAATCTCTTTTTTTTTCCCCCCCATTGCGTGGAGGTTTTAGATCTGCTTAACACTAACAGTAGCCTGACCTGGCACAGCATTACTTTAGTCAGAATGTCTGCCTTAGCATTGCTTAAAACAACTTCATTGAGACTTAACCATTGCTGAGCTCTCAAAAATATGTACAGGGCAATTTCAAGTTCAGTTAGCAACTAGGAGCTCAGGACACGACTGTGTCATCAGAATAAAAATGAACATTGCGCTCAGTGCACTGACTTGTCAGTTCATTTACAGAGATCATAAATAACAATGGTCCAAGGATAGATCCCTGAGGTACTTCTGTAATGACATCCATTAAATCTGACATGACGCTGTTTAATAACACAAGCTGTATGTGCCCTCCTAAGTAGCTAGCACCCAGTTAATTACAGATGATTCCATACCTAATCCACTCAATTTATCCTGTAAAGGAATATAATTTATGAAATAGACAATAAAAAACAAATTTAAATGCACTCCATACACATTCCCTGGGAACAACTTGCACTTAATCTGCAGTGTTTAAAAGCATCTGATTTTCTCATTCTGAATTAACCATAAACATTCTAATATCATTCTGCTCGAGAGTCCCTTATTATTGGTATGGCAAAGGAATACATTGTCCAGTCTTCATGCTGCTGAACCGCCAGCAAGGGGTGCTCCGTGGGAGCACACCCAAACGAGGTCACTAGTGCTCAAACCGTGTCTCTTCAAGGCGTGCTGTACAGCTTCTGGGTAATCTGCAAGTCTGAGCCGGGCAAGCCTGGCTTCGGCCGAGTCTCACCCGCTCTGGATGCTGCCACACTTCTCTCCAGGGAAGAGTGAAAAATGCTGAATGAACATACTGGTGCTAAGAGGGTATCAATGCTTCTTCTGGAGATGAAGAAAAGGAGCTGACGTGATTCCCAGTGACAACCAGAAAGTGTGAGAGAGGGAGAAAGGTGAGAAAGACAGGGAGATCGGAGACTCTGCCTTGGCTCGCTCTCCCACTTCAGAATGAAGGGAGAGTAGGATGTCTCCATGGCAACCATCAGAAAGCATGGAAAAGCAGAGAGCAACAATGATTATAATAAGATTAGAAGAGGTCACACAGATCATCAGATAGTCCCCCGAAATCTCGGCAATCACGTAATAATAGCCACTTAGTCTGAAAGCGCTCCGTGGAACAAGTACTCCACATCCACACATCACAAACTTCTTCCCAACTTATGACTAATTAAAGATTTGTAGTTTAAAATAATAATAATAAAAAGGTAAAGATTAATTATTATACTCTGAAGGAAAGGAGATTCAGAGAACAGGTATCCTATACGCCTGTGATAGGAAGGAATCTACTTGCTGGATCTGCTGGGTAATTTTAGGACAAGTACCTCACCTCCTGCTGTTGAGCAAGGCAAGCACAACCAATCCCCCACATCTGCCCTGAGCAGTCTGATCTCCGGGAGAATTACTTCTCGATACCAAATTTAGGAACCATGTTAACCCTCAGGATGTGAGCAAGACATCAGTGAGATTTCAGAACACTAAAAGGAACACCAGTTCACCCCCTTCTGCATGAATCTTGTCTCTGACAACATGTCAGTATGGGCTGATACAGAAGGTACTCGTTTCTTAAAGTGTCGGTGAAAATGAAAAAAGGCAAGGGGACCCCCACGCACCAGGTTTTAGTTGCAACACTCAATTCACTTCCAGAAAGTGGCCAGACACCACAGTGGTGAATAAGCTATAAGGCTTCCAAGAGAAGGAACAATTTACTTCTCCCGCCAGCGGGTGGGTGAGATTTTTTGGAGGGCAGAGAAGGAACACATTCACACGCTCCTCCTAATGGCCAGAGCACAGGAGATAAATCTAGCTGCAACTTGCTAGACAGAATAAAATAAAGATACTCAGTCTGAAACTGAATGATGCTCCACACCTTTAGAAATATGCTGAGTGTTGTCATTTCCCTCCGATATTGGAAGGACATGTGGGGGAGACAAGAGTGCATGTAGTCTAATGCACTTACACTTGTTATTTAGAGACCGGTGACTTTTAATTTTCAAACACACTCCCATGGTTACATATTGCTTTCAAAACCACACTGATGAAAAAGCAGACAATGCATGGTATAAGTCTCCGCTAAACTGACGCTGACCTGAGCTGCAGTTCAGGGTGAAAAATCTATAACTAATCCCTGTATGCTCCGTGTGACTGGGGCTAGGAAATAAAGACACTTTTCTTATCTACATTCCTATCCACCACACCTTATTAGAAAGGGTACTTTATATTTCAGAGCTGCATGTTTCACGAGATCCTGAAGAATTCCAGTGCCCCAATAAACAGAAAAGTCAAGTATATTATATATGTATTTGTAGACAGATTTTGAATTGGCATTCTTACAATGCATGATGGTTTCTGCTGCATTTTGTTGCTGTTGCAACTGTTTCTTCAATAGCAGGTTACGTCTAATTGGGCAATTTGCATACCATTTATGCCTGTCACATTGCTACCTGTGACACTTCCTGCAGGAGTGACTTGAAAGTGCAAGTTCTACTCATGTTGTAATTTCTGACTACAGGACACTCAGGAAAGGCAGCTCAGCTCAAAGTCTGAAGCCGGTATGCGTAAGATACAGTTTTCCCACCCTTGTGTGAAATGCAGCTAAGCTGTATGGCTGCTTTACTCCAGAATGAGATAATCCACACGGTGGAATCAATTTCAGTTGATTTGCCTTAACCTTCCTAAGTCCTTCTACAGACATGGACTTAATTTGTGTTTTACCGACTCTGTCCTTCCTTCCTCTGCACGTATCTGTCTCAGGCTTTTGTATGTCAGCTATTTGAAGCACCATTCCTATACCTGTTTTCTTTCTACTGATACTTTCTACAGCTGTGGCAGATTGCATTGTTTTTTCTTTCCTATCGAAGGGCGGGGGGTGAAATCCGACATGTTAACTTCTTTTCAGTATGCTTGGCAGCAAGGCATATGTGCTTCTGCCTCCCACACGATTTTCTCCATCCCCTGTATTACTGTTTGTAACAGATGTTTTCTCTGGCCTTTGCTTCTTCCTGTCGCGGAGACCCTTGCTTCCACCTGGACATTTTTACCCTGTCATTTCGAAGTCTCCGACAGCTTCTTCTGCCAATATTAATGCCATTACATGTGCTAACAAATATGTCGCACATGTGTACAGGCATGTATGGTACGTGTCCCAGCCACTATCATTGCACCAGAGGCTTATGACCCCCCCGGGGTAGGGCCAGGAAAGCCCAAGAAGCACACCTTTGTCCCATTCATGTGTTACATCAGCACTGGCTTTGCACCTGAATGTTCACACAGAAACTCATCTTGCTATACTTCTTAATGACTCCTACAATATTTTCTCAGCAGGAATTTTTTTCCTCTCTTTTTCATTTTGTTCACTAAGAAGGAAATATTTCCAATTCCACAGCAGCTAACCAAGTGATAAGTCCGCTAATGAGGGGCAAAGCGGGATGCATGGCATGCCTGGATAACGAGAGAAGTGGTGTTGCCTTATCTTTCCCTCTAATACTCTCTCTTTAACAGAAAAGCACATAGTGGAAGTTCAATACACAGCCTTGAGCTTTAAACTTCTGCTTGTCCTACAGGGGATATCCTGCCCTGTCGGGTGAATTCCACTTAATAATACTGAATTCCTGTTACAGAACAATTCCTTCCTGTGGGAATTTAAAGACTTCAAGACTGTTTCTTATATTTTAACTAGTGATTTTCCCTCCAGCGTCTATTGTATTTGGTTTAATTTCATAGAAAATGTTTATTCCCTTCTTATATTTTTCTTCCACAGTCTCCTCAGTTCACTTCTACCTTACACGCAAAGATAAGAAAAGTTACTTTTAGTTCATATTATCTAACCAATATGTAGGATGCACTTAAACCCCCCCACAGAGAGGTGTTATTTGCAAAATGTATTACCTTTTCTTTTCTTCAAACACTGCGTGTAATCTCTCCCTTGCTCAAGTCTCTCGGGTGTGACATAGGTAAATTTCACAATAACAAAGCGAGCTCAAACACCACCTCACTGTACATTATATGCCCTCCAGGAGACTTTACCTCATATACGGTTATTTTGGACCCCTAACAAAACAAGCGCCACAGCTCTACACAAATAAATTTGGGTACTCTTGTTCCAGTTAAACAATATTTTGCTTACACCTAAAATAAGGGATCTGGAGGTATTTGAATATTAAATCATTATTTCCGTGTGGCCTAAGCAGCAGAACAGGGTTAGCAAACCCATGGCTCTCGAACTGTGCACAATTTACAAACGGTTCGCGTGGTCCCAGCCCAGACCTCACGTAACCAGCAGCAGAACGCAGGAGCTGCTGGGGAACACAAAGCCCCAGGCCAGGGACGAAACAAGCCCACAAGCAGGGAGTACTGAGCTCGGTGCTGCTAATTCACCCGGGACCTCGGTGGACGCCTCCCACCGTAGCAGGACAGACTAGCTTTGGGCACGCATGAGACAAGACAGGGAAAGGAATTGTATGGGTGAAGGAGATATACCCGTATATCAGACAAGTCCTTTCGGCTGAGCCAGCTTACGTTAGGGCAAAACATGTCCCCATAAGCAGATCCTTACTGCAAGGCTTTCTGGATCACACTCTCATCTGTTTTAATTCACTGTAGGAAATATTTTGTCTGCATAAAGAAGTGTTTGTTCAAGGAGAATATTTATGTAATGCAAAATAGCGTATTACAAATGTAATTAAAGTTATAATGCAAAGTGCAAAAGGTCCCCGTTCTCTTTTCAGTTCCACATGTGCAAGTGTGAATTAACTGAATTAGTGTTATCATCACCAGAGAAACTTCTCTAACTTAAAGAGAAGGCTTTGGCCATAAATGATTTGCATACCTCTAGAAATATCGATGATAAACCAAAGTGTATCACAATTTAATGTTTTATTTATGTTGCACTTAGCATTATACAGATTTCTGTTTAAAATATATTCAGCTGATAATAAAATATCTATCAAGTAATAAATATGTAGGTTATCTGATGAAACATATTTGAATCTCTACTTAAACATTTTAACTTTTAGTTAAGACATTAACCAAAGCCAAAGATCTAAAAGTCCACGTACTTCAAAAGAGACTGATTTTTGATTCTGATTCTGTAGCCTGGGACTATCTTTGAGGTATGTAACTGAGTTCTCTGATGATATCTATTAAAACGCTATTTGGAGCCAAACATTTGTACATTGTACATCATTAAATGTATTTTTTTTGCTGAACTACATTTTTATACCCTGGCCATTTGTTAAAAAGGAAAAAACCCTAAACAAACCTTGACAGAGTTGGTAACCAAAGCACAGCAATCTTATAACACAGATTAACATATAAACTGTTATAGTACATTTTTTCTTTAATCTCAGAGGTAGTACAGAATAATATGGACCACCTCATTGTTATATAACATTACAGTTTTAACAGGGAGATGTGCTCAGTGATAGAATAGTTTTTCCATCTGTAACCTCTTTGATTGTAATGAATGCAATCATTTTAATTAAATGCTACAAGTCGTAGCATAGTATAACACTTCAAATTGAAGAAACCATTTTCAACATATGGCATAAGGTTTTGTATTTGGTCCAGACCAACCAAAAAAAAAAAAAAAAGTGTTTTATTTAATATTTGAGGATGTAAGACATTTTTATTACCATGTAAAGTTTCAGAAACATTTCTGAACTATAGAAACCAGTTTCAAGTTAACAACTGAGGTTCTGGATCCACTTCAAGGCTAGCAAAAATAAAATAATACTTGAAGTTTAGATCTCTCTGAAGGCTGTGAAAAACCCTTTGATATTTTCACTTTGAAAATAGTTCACTTACAAATTTTAACTACAGCACAGATAACCATCTCACGGCTGCTCAGTGGATCGTGTGAAATGAAATCAGCTTCAGCCTGTAACATTTAGGTAGTACTCAGGAGCCACAGTAGTTAGTAGAAAAACCACAACGCTTTTTATCAACTATGGAAGTATGCATCTTGATCTGAACGGCTCAGGTTTCTGGAAGCATTTACTTTCCATATTAGGCATGCCTACATGCTTTCCAAATGATTAGCAGTTTAGACATGCAAACGCAACTTCACCTTATTTGCATATCCATCCCTACATATTTTAAAATTGTTCCCTTAGTAACTGTACCCTGATGGAAAATGCAGGCTCGCAGACCAAATAAGAAAACAACACACCAGTTGACATCTGCCTGCATGATATCATATAGATTACAGAAAAAATAAACTCACTTGGCAAACAAAATAACATGAGAAACAAAGCTATTAGTAGGTGTTTTACCATTGACGATCATTGTCCTATATGGTGAAAAAGCTCCCTTTTCTATCAATAACTACAAATATGAAATTTAGAAAAGATATATTATGATTGTGGAGAGAGGGAAGAAACTAAAAAAAAATATTGTTCTATTCTGAGATATTATATTGAAGATGAACTTTATTTATATTTTAATATCTCTGGATGCATTGTCATTTACTTTTTTTTTTAATGTAGGTTATGCCAATATAGTTTAAAGAGAAGAAATTATTTGCACCCAATTTAAAGTCCCTTTACTGCCAGTAGTATAAAGTAGCCCAAATTTAAACAAGAATTGGGTCACTGCCCTCTAAAATTGTATTACCTTCCAAACCATGAAGTCAATTTACATTTGTACAGAAAGAATTGCAATACAGTCAGATTTGAATAGAAATACTTTATGCTTACCTCTTTTCCTCCTCTTTTTCACACATGCAAAAGCCTACACAATGGACAAGAGTAGTGAAGCAGACCTTTGAAACCTAAATTTAAAAAAAAGAAGTAAATAATAAATATATATTTAAGAGCAAGATGCATTTGAGGCCGGAGTAGAGGAATTAAAAGTTCCTGAACAAGGGAGGTTAAGATCAATATGCCATCTTGTTATTTTATATCCAGTCTCAATTTAAATCCCAAGAGATGCAATGGACACTGTATTTCTAAAGAACTTAATTGTGGAAAAGAAGTTTTGGAGCTTTGGAAGAAGGTTCAGCTCCCCTAACCTGCCTTGCCTGAGGATATACCCTACGTGCCCGCAACCATCTTGTCTCGCACTCTCCTCTCTTTTATCAGGTTTCTTGGCTCTTCATTTTATTTTCTTTTTCAGCACTGATTTTAATTTTCTTAATTTAGAATTTTATAGGAGCTAAAATACTGTGGTGAAAAGGGGTATTTAAATAGTTGATATTCAAACTATTGTTGCAACATTTTTAGCTATCATAAACACAAACACTTCATCTCTGAACTATGGTTTGACTGACACTCTGCAGTGTCAGTAACACTGTGCTGAACTGTTCACATTCATAATTGTGTCCTTTGCAACCATAAAGGTTGGAAAAATTTTGAGGACAGAAAAGGCTAGTAAAGGGAAATAACCACACCGTTTTCCACCTTCAACAGCTGCTAACTTGATTATTTCACATTCTAGAGTTAAGGCTTGATTTACTGTTCCCAAGTTTCAGCTAATTTCTCCACAATCAGATCTGGTGTGATACTGGACGAGTAACTGAAGGATTCTGTGTGCCTAGAGGATACCCACCCGAGGCCCAGACAAGCTTGCTGCCCATAACCTATTTCAGAGAGGTACCCAGTGAGGTTAAACAGACTGTACTGAAAAACTCGGGCCAAGATCCACAAATGGTTTAGGAGGTAGGTCCAATTTGATGGGAGAAGGCCGAGCACTACCAGGCTTGTACTCCTTCTGAGACCCAAACAAGTATCCGTGCATAACTGTGCAGTGATTCTCTGTGCCTCACTTTCCTGCCTGCAGATGGGTAAGAGTATTTCCCACCTCACAAGGCTGTTCCGAATATACGTCTGTCCACTGTTTTCACATCCTACGGTATCACAGTTATGGAGGAGAGGGAGACAAGAGCTGTAACAACATCTGACACATGACATGGATAATAAGTCAGCACTCCCATCACAATCCAGCATCAGTTCTTTGGAGACTACATTCACTCTAAGTGATCCTGAGTTTAACAGTCACAAACATTAGATTACTAAAAAAAGTCAAACAGGAAAAGGGGGCAGAGTAAACTTACAGGAGTTTCTTTTCATACTGAAGATACACTGATGTATCAGCATGAAAGGAAAAGATAGAGAAGGGAAGTTGGCAGCAACACCAACTTGTTTTCAAAAATATATTTTCATATTTGCCTCTGCAGGAGAAACCTTTTCAGCATTCATGTGTTAAGCTTCATTTAGAGTCCGGATGCTCGTGTCCATGCTCACTTGCAAATAAAATATTATTTATGGGCTGATCTCGCAAATATTTACTATGGAACATATGGGTGAATGTTCTGCTGGTGTAAATCAGCAAAACCACCAATCTCATTTACATTAGCTGAGGCTCCAGCACGTTATGTTTATTACATTAGGGACCCATTCATATGGATAGGATTTACCCTGGTAACCATCCATAGGTTGGTTAATCCAAGCTACAGGTTGACGATGATTGCAGAATCCCTCCCCTACTTATGGTTTGTGCAATGCAGAGCCTTAAACTGTCATTTAATGAATATTTTGTTATATCTCATATACAGATTTAAGATCAATGTTGGTTTCTATGCAAATATCAGGAACACAACTGCAAAGTTACAATATTAGTTTGTAAACCCTTAATTATACAAACAGTCACATGAAGTACTCGGCAATGCACGCCGTAGGCCATAAAGGTGCGAGCCGTAGTGTAACCCCGAGCACTTCCTGGGAAGGGCAGTAACCCTTTGGCTGCTGTTCATGACACTCAACACCTCCTAGGATTTACTCAGCAACCTTGGTGTGGCATCAACAACTTGTCAGAATATTACACCAACATCACGTGGGTTTCTGGAACAAGACAGACTGGAAGCACTTTTTCCTTACAGACCCCCTTTGTCAAGAGGGAAGTGTTTTCCTTTGTGTGAAGAGCTTTGGTAAAGTCTTCTACTGTAACACTCACAGTGGTCCATTCCTATATGTGAATTAGCTTTGTATCATTATTTAAAAAAAAAAAAAAAAAAAAAAAAAAAAAAAAAGCCAAAACCCAAGGTGCATCAGTACCTTGGTTTGCCTTTCAGCTCTGGATGAAGTGCAAAGGTAAATCTAAAAATTACTAATGCAGTCTGAAACAGAAGTTATGCAACAATAGAAATTTCATATCTTTTGTCACTGGTAGTGTATATAACCACAAACAGCAACATTTTATTGCTAGATTTGCCTATCCACTACACAAACAAGTTATTAGATAGCATGCAGGATGACTGGAGGTAAAACTGAATTTTCTCCTCCCCCTCCCCCAGCCTGTCTTTTCTCATTTTCTCTCAATTACCATATTTTCCATATTGTTTCCTGCAGCATTTATGGCTTACATTTTGAACCGTGGATCAAATACTTAAAAACATATTTCCCTCCAGGTTTTAAAGTTCTTTACTCATTTTTTTTCTTTCTTTTTCCAGACAACTATTCAAAGCTGTTGCTCTAGTAAGTAGTAATAAAAGGTAGCAGACAACTGACCTCCTCTATATTTCTGGAAAAGTAATTAGTGAAATCCTCTAGAGACCTGGAGACATGGGTGATATATTACCACCTGTAGGTGGTTTAGAAAGGCACATTTTACAACACCCACACAGTCATAATCATCTTACATATTTTAATGTAGGAGCAGTATAGCAATGTTAGCTGGAAATGTGTTTTTTAGACAACGTATTTCAGTTTTCTTGGACTGATACTGTCTCCTTTAAAACATCTATTATTATAGACCCGATGTCACAAAGACAACTGATGGTGGAGGCAGACATAATCAACTAAAGTTTTCAACACTCCTTATCTCATCCAACAACCAATAACAGTCTCTCTGCCAGGATTTTGCAATAGAAGAAACAATGTAAACTAGGCACACTCATTTTTCATCTTCTCCTTTGGGGATTTTTACTTGTCATCGTCACTGCATGCATTTACCCCTTCATAAGTAAGACCTAGAAACTGTCTTCAAAACAATATTTCAGGTAAAATGTTGAAACGCGTGATTGCCAGCCAGTGGTTTCAACTAAGACAGCTTATTTCCTCTTTTAAGACTAAAACTAAATCTTAAGTATCCTTGAAATCACATTCCTTTCAGTACATATACATTTCTAATAATGGCAAGGATTTCAGATTTCCCTATTTTTCCCCTTGAAAAAAATGAGTTTTCATCTCAATGATCTCATTTTTACATACTTGAAATACTATATATAGTAGTACTACATACAGAACTTCAAGTGAAAACATCCCAAAAAACTACAAAAATCAAAACAGTAGAAGGAAACAAATGTACCACACAATACTTTTTGCCAAACAAATTATTGAGTCAGTTGATTACCTGAAAAAAGTAAACAAAGTACCTGTACAGTGACCTGAAGAAATAAAAGGACAGGATGTAACTGAGCTAATAGAGAGGAATATGTTAAACAAGAGAACTGACAGATCCTCGTGGCATTGAAGAAGGTAAAGCAGTGTTCAGAAGGCTCTTCTTTACACGTACGTCTTTTGTATTGCTCATGTCAGAGTCTCCATAGGGAAAAAGAAGAGTAGCCAGGAGGGTAAAAGATGAGTGGTTGCATTCTCACTCCCTCAGTGCATTCCAAGAATGACTGAAAATGAGAAGTTGCGATTGCCAAACCTTTTTAGTTCCCTGTATGTGTTGCTAGACATACTGGCGCATTAACAGGAACATGATGATACAGCCTTCATAGTATTGCTCACCTCCTAGTTTTGGGGCTAGACAGTGTAAGAGGGGAGATGGGAATGCCTGGCATATGTCAGGGCCAAGATTTAATTCAGCATGTTGTTCCGCTCTCACAGATCCCTGGATTTACACTCAATCTACTTTTCTAGTGATTTATTGCAACAGAACAACTTGTATGAGCCTTTGTCTTTATTTTAATCAGAAATGGGGCAAGGAATGCAAGAAAATAAGCACCAGCAGTAAGTGAATTCAAAGTTCAGTTCCAGAGAAGTACGAACCAATTTCTGATTGCGTGAACACAGGACAAAACTTGGAAATAGTTCTTGATTAATAATGATCATGTTATGAATAGATTTACCAGAAGGAGGAATGCAAATCAAAGATTACGTGATGATTTCTATGAGAACCCCTCAGGACTAGAATCCAGACTAGAGATGACTTAGAATCCATACAGAGGTATTGATCTACTATCTGGAATCTGTGAGAGCAATCAGTTTTCTGGAATTAATTGTATGAAGATTTCTCTTGATGTATCTCTTCCTGCTTCTAAGTGATCTTTTGTTTTTAAGAACTAAAAGTTATATCCCCAGAAGCAAGATAGCAAGGGAGATTTCTTCACACTGGTGAGATCAACACCTATTCTGCACAAGCCCAAAGTGACGTAAGCCAATTTCTGTTTCAAAAGGCATATAACAATCACAGTACAGTCAACCTGTGTCATTATATTTCTCAGAATGCCATGCTAAAGCAGCTATGGAGGTTTGGGATTGGGGCTGACTTGGGCCTGACCAAGTGAGACTAAGTCACCTCTCAGGCAAAGGAGCCTGCACTCATTTACATTTGTGCATCTAGACATATCTAGACAAAAGGTAGAGCTGGACTGTAAAAATAAAACTCAAAACCAGATCAGGTGTCAGTGAAGTCAAGAACTTCTAGCTATTTTAATGGTGAAGTTAAGCTGGTTGTTAAGTTGATTTTTTTGTTTGATTTTTTTTTTTTTATATTGTGCTTGTATTTGACTGCAATGTTTATAGTCATATAGCCTATTGTGGACTAAAGACCCTTAATAGATCTCTGTGCGTCATATGTTGCATTTTCTGATTCAGTTGCCTTAGTTACAATACAACAGCAAAAAGACATTTTTTATCCATGGATCTTAATATACTTTCGAAGGCAAATACAAAACAAATTTGCCACTGAGAAAAATAATTTATAGAAAGGTACAGTGCTAAGATGATACAGCAGGTCTGTAGGTAACCTGAGAATAAAATCCAGGTTTTTCACTTCTCAGAGCATGTGTATCCTGTGACTGTACATTTTCAGAGGCAGCATAGCCCAGAACTCAGCAAAGGATAAAAGATCCAAGTTAGTTAAGCTTTCACAGAGTAAATTTGATGATCCTGCAAGCACGCTATTACAAAGGCACATACTCTCAGTCCTGTCTCAGTGCATCAATGTCTCTTTTCATCTGCTTTGTATGCTTTCTAACCTTTCAGATCTACAACCCCAACACTCAAAAGTAAGTGTACAATGACACAGCTGAAAGTTGCAAACACACCTTATATAAGCACACTAGTTACCCAGCCTGGGCTCTGCTGATGCACTCACACCACTTTTGTGCAAGCCTAGGTCGGAAAACTTGTTATGTAAGCTGGCCTCACCCAAAGCGAGCGTGCATCGCGCATGCTGCCGTAGGAAGCAGAGTGCAATGTAAATACATGTACAAAGCTATTTTTCACCTCACAAATATTTCCGTGTAAAAATAACTCTTTTCCACCTGTAAAAACCGCTTTGAGTTTTCTTTATAAGCCCAAGGTGAAAGGAAAAATGTTTTGCTTTTTCACAAAACTAAGAAAACAGGATTTCCCTGTGTAGCTGAGGAAACATTTCTGTTCAGCTGTCACACCGTTCATTCGAATAACTATAAGCCACATTTTGCATTTGGGTTGTGCATAACTCCTACTCATTTTAAATAGGTGCCATCTAGGAGCAGGATTTGACCTAGTTTCTCCTCAGGAGTATGCGCAGAGGAAAGAAACTGGAAGAAGTGATGAGATCCATTCACAGCTGATTCAAGCTACTGTGGAGCCACTAGACCTAGAACACAGTCTCACAAACAAACAGCTTCTTGAAGATCGCTAGTGAAAGGAGCTATCAGAAATGCCAAATATCATTAGCTAATTCTGGAACTGTGACAGAGTTTTGCTTTGATTCTATATCTCATGAATTTGCCATGACTTTGCATATTATTTGCCTAAAGAGACTTCCTCCTGTAATTTTGCCAAACACAGCTATAAGGAACTGTATGTTATAGTCATTCAAATCAATAGACATATTCAAAGCACTGAACCTAAAGGTGAGTTAACGGAACATGAGTTTTGACTTCGGCTGCAAAGTCAAAAGTTTGGAGGTCTTGTTTTAATTTTTACCACAGACAGAGCACAACAAGTGCATCTCTTCACTCACAGCTTTTTTTAAACAACTGCATTGAGCCATGTGGCATAAGCTACCTGCATTTGCTGACATAGAATAATCTTCTTCATTCACACATACAGTTCTAGGACTAGCACAAAGGCTGAATGGAGTTTATATCCCTCCCTCATCTTCTAGTCACTGCTTGCTTATCTATCACAGTAGTAGTTTGGTTGAAGCTGCTCTTTTCACGTCATCCATACTCCTAATCTGGTATGCCCTGGGGGAAAAGTAGAAATGTACCCTGCACACATCCATGCAGCAACCAGCTGCTGAGGAGAGACTTCAGCGGCTTTTTCAGAGACTTTTTCATCTTATTTGACTGCATTAAATAGCTCCTGAAGCCTCACAGTAACATGAGGAAATCAGATTAGTTAAGTAACCTAACAATGGTTTTAAGAACCCAACTTCATTCTGCACTGCTAAAATTATGCACTACTAAGTAGATTTTGAGGCAATTCTTATTAATGTTTCTAATAATATCCACATTCTTGCTGAACACAAATTTACTACTCAGTGTCTTTTCCAGAATCATTCTTTGTTTCTTACACATGTATGGGAATTATTTTCACACCTACCTCTTCATTGCTAACCTGTCTTAAGTAAGCTCTCAAAAAGACTCACCAAAGACCCTACTATTTCCCTAGCTATCTACATCAAAACTCTGGAATCTAATGCATTTAAGCCTGGTGCTCTGTCAAAGTTAATAGTCATAATTGCCTAATTATCTGCTCTAGTATGATGGTAAAACCTTTTAACATTTCACTTTTCCCCAAGGAGAGTGTATTGCAGTTTCTGGAATGCTGCCTTACCCTTCTTTTGGGAATACTTAGGCAAAGAATTCATTTTGCTCTCAGCTAAATGAACCTTATGCTTTCCCTCTGTAGCCATACTGTCTCTTTGCCTGGCTGTTTTACATGGAATGTATAGATCTATATTGAGATATATAGTAAATTTACTAGCATGTTCTGTTTGCCAGATTCCCATCTCACTCACAGTGATGTAAGTCACAATGTAAGTAATTTTGTTGAGGTAATCAGAATTACTTTACCTGTGCAATGTTATAATAGTTTAAATTCCCTCTGATTCAGCCCCTATATATGCTGAGGTTGTTCAAGGCTACTTAAATTAGAGAAGCCCTATGAGGGCTCTAAAGTGTACCAGAAGATAACTTCTGGTCTAAGCTACCAAGAAGGGTCACTCTGTAGGTGAACTAAGCACAGTTCTAAGACATCTAGGCTAGATTCTCCACCACCTTGCTCCTATGAAGTCACCTACATCAAATCATAGAGAGAGTTACTAGTTATAAACAGTGTTGATAAGAATAACGTACTCAGTAGCTGTTGAAATAGTTGTAAAAAAGAATGACTTTTCTTTATGGCACACTGCAAGCTTTATATAAAAGAGATTCAGGTTAGGGTCATTGGCTACTGTAATGTTCTAATAACAAACCTAAAAGCAGAAGTACAGTCACTCAGGGTCAAGTTTTGTAAACCATGCTTTCCCTCCTTATTACTTTGTTTTACATTTTTGTGTTCATTAGTCCTTCAGTTCTGGAGTGTCTAACATTTCGAAAGTTTGGGTGCAAATCAGAATCCACATCTAAGCATCATTTTCTTTATCTACAACAGGTTAAACACAAGCACTCCAACTGAATGTATCAGGAAACTAAAGCTCTTTGGGAGCCTAATTCAGGTACAGAACTTGGGTCCTCGGTTGCAAACACAAAGATGTGTTTTCAGTAACAGTACTCCAGATTAATTCCTTCCTTTAGGTCAATCTCTCCATAAACTCTGTTTTTCTTCTCACCTACTTGATAAGGCAACTAATTGTTTATATTTACTTCTTCCTTTAAAATTAAAGTTTTTATTCTCCTCCTCTCCATTTTTCTTTTGAAATAGAGGGATATGATTACACTAAAATCTACAAGAGGTAGCTTTAAATGGCAGAGGGAACAGGATAGTTACAGCAGCACAGAGCCCTACACAAAGAAACTACTTCTTGTTTTACTGATCATCTCAAGAGTAAACTGGCCAAAGCTGGTTCGCTTCCAAACCCTGAGTTAACTCACTTCTAGAGTGACGTAGATAATTTGCTGTTTGGGCACACAGATATACCAATTGTCAGGTTTTTTCCTTCTGTGCACTTATTAATTGTTCATTTTATTAATAAAAGCAGTACTTGGTCTTTATTGGCCAAGTTTCAAGTTGTGTCCCCATAATTGCAGAATTCTGTGTTTGTCCCTCCATCCGACTGCAAGTTTCCACTGCCGCTTGACCAGCAAGATGTATAAGCTGAATCCCTGAGACCAGGATATCTACATTGCACATTTCAGAGAGTAGCCTTACTACCCACCCCTCTGGCAATTGGCTGTCCCAGAAAAGGACTCCACAAACAAGAAAAGTGCAGTAAGTGATCACACATGGATCACTTTTATTAGGCTAACAGAGAAACGACCTTGTGGGAGGACATCCTTTCAAAAGTAGCTAAATCTGCTGATGACACAGAGCTGAGAAGTAGTAAATACAGGGGAACAGAGCAAACAAAGTCATAATGATTTGGATAGAATTAGGCTTATGGGATGCTAAGTAGTTTATGCAGTTCCATGTAAAGAAGTAAAAGGTAATGAGACTAGGGACCTAAAATAATCACAGAGACGGAAGTCTAAACTAAAGCACAACACAGAAGACAGACCAGGAAAAGGAAGTGGGAATAAGATAGTTTAAAGTGTTTTTCACAATCATGGACAATATTTGGCAGCAATAAAAAGGCAAACAAAAGTTTGGAGCAGGAAATTGGATAAGGTAGAGGAGAAAGAATAAAGAAGGAATTATAATTTATCAATGGAAGGCATTCTGGCACCACATGAAAGAATACTGAGGCCATATGTGGGATACTGTGTGCAATTCCGATCACCACATTACACTACAGAAAGGACATCACTAGGATGAAATAAAGCACTAGATGGACATCAAAATGTCTTACAATTTGGGAGGATAGGTTATTCATTCTGAAGAATGATTAGTCAGCTTCAGCATTTGCAGGTTTTTTAGAAATGATTTACAAATCATCATAGTGTTATAGCTCATCCTAAGAGGAAGGGCACAGATTGATGACAGGCTGATACTGAATTCAAGTGAAATGTTAAATTAGATATTAGAAAGTACAAACAGTCATTCAGCTAGACAATAAAATACTTTGCCAAGGCAGACTGCAGCAGTTCTGTTTATTTTAGGTCCTCAAAAGCAGGCTGGATTAATTTAGTGTGATTCTGCAACTTTTAACAGGCAAACATCCTATTAACTTACCAAGAGTTCTGCATGAAAAATACTTAGAATTGAACTCATAACCGATTAGATTTTTAAGGAGTTGAAAAAAGGTAAGAGAGATAGTTCATACTGACATCAAGGGCATGTGTAGCTAAAATTCCTGCACAAATTATTAGAAATGGTGTTGTAAGAGGCTGTAACTCTGAGTGAAGTATGTAAGCACATGCTTAATTTGATACATAGTCAGACTTAGAGACATGGTCAGTGAAACCCCTCAATTAAAGGTAAGCACATGCTTAGGCAATATGGTAAACTGCAGGCAAATGCACAAGAGATTTGTAACTATTTGGCAAGGTTTTTTAAGTTTGCAGTCTACAAACTTCTCATGTATTCTACAACATGTATAGGCCCAAATATGGAAAGACAGAATATGCATACATTTATGTTCCTACATGCAAATAATTCCAGTGTTAAAGTTGAAAATGTGCCAAAATTGGTGTGGCGACTAGATCTTTAAAGACAGATTTTAAAGCATTCAGAGTATTCAAAGTACCACCTAGCATGGATTGACCATGGAAAGCAATGGATACTTAAATACCTAACGCTTCAAGAAAAAAAAGCCATAATTATAAAAAAAATTAACCAATTAAATACCTTTGAAAAAAGTACCCAGTTACACTTACTTCGTATCCTTAGATATCTTTTGACCTCTGGACACTACAGGCTAAAATCTTTCAAAAAAATATGAAAACACAACTTGGTGGTGAGCTGTTATACCAAAGTCTTTTTACAAGAAATGATATAAAACATTCTGTCTTCTAATATTAATTGGAAGTAACTATACGCAGAAGTTGCTAAAGTGACTTAAATCACGCCTTCCTCTTCAATTTCAGTCTTTAGGAACCTAGAGATTTTCAGACTTTTTTTTCAGAGAAAGAAAAAACAAGTTAAAGATACCATCATATGTGCTTTTATATTAAATTACTGCATAGTCCTATTAGTAAATGTATGCTTTATTTATAAACACCTGTAAGTTGTTTATAAACAACTTGCAAAAAATACACAGATAAATGTAAAGCTGTTTGTCTGACATTCACTGCATTGGAAAGTGCTAATAAATCAAATAGTGTACAAAGAACAGGTTTTATTTCTTTTTACAAACTAATTATTGAGATGCTGCATGCAATCAGTAGATATGATTTAATTTATTTTGGGGGGTTTTAACTAGTTCCTGCTCAGTCAGGGCATACCAAAATCTTCTGGCAATAAAGCCTGGATTAAAAAAAAAGCACTGTCTGATATATTTGGCACTTTGACCAGCAGAAATTCTGTGAGAACAGCAAAAGTGAGGCATCACAGAGATGCAGGGAAAAATTAAACCCCCAAACCTCCTAAAATCAAGGAAAAGAAAAAAAAAAAAAACCAACAAAAATCCGAGAACCTGAACTAGAACTGAAATATATGTAGGACATACAAAGGAATAAAGAATCAAATAAAAGGGATGCAAATGAAAGGGAATGGAATTTTCTAGAGAGATGGAGGGTAGCCTGGGGGAAGCCTCCAGAAAAAGAATTGCATGAAAGTGTTACAAAAGAAGAGGAAAGGTCGAAAAAGAAGTCAGTGAGTAACGAGAAAGCAGAGAGGGCACAAAAGCCATAAAGCACAAAGATGAAAAAGATAAAGAAAGCACTTTCTTTCCTTTTTCTCCCCCCTCAAGGTATAGTTGCCCTCTAAGAATCTTTTTTTCACTTATTTTTATTTCTCCAGAAACTGGAAGATTGGACTATGATGGAAACAAGGGTTAAAACCCGTTTCACTTTTACCCTTATATCTTTGCATGTAAAAATTAAAACTCTGAATTCCAGAGTTGATTGCTGACAAGCTATGAGGCTGCTTTGCTTGAATGCTTAAAGGCCTAGCACCCAAAACTTCCAGTGTCAGGGACTTCGAGCACCCATAAATGCCCCCAATCAGCTCCTACGTGACAAGGCATCTGCATTTAAAGCTTTTCAGACAAAGACACTTAGATTCCTTTGCCTCCCATTCAGCGTCTCCTGAACATCACAGACAGTGCTACGTCTAACACGATCTGCAGAAGGACTTATCAGTACTGTTGTAAAACATGCTGGAAACAAAATGAAAGAAAACTCCTTGATAGCAAGGGAGGTTTTGCAAGTGAGTAAAACATTATCTCACTTTTCTGAAGCACCTGTTTTCATAAAGTAAATTGTTTCTCTCTCTCCTGCTCAGAAAGGCACACTCGACTGACTGCTCTTACAATCATTAAAAATTGTAATGTTTTTACAGTTTTTCCTTCCTTATCAGTTTGGACTTTCAAGTTCTGTAAGTCCTATACATATATGTAGCATAGGATAGCGTATGAGCACTAAAGTGAGGAAACCAAGCTAGATAAAACAATTTCTGTATTTAAAAAGACAATCCTAGAAGTGTAAAGATTAGTTTTATGTACTTCTCATTAGACTTCAGCAGGAATTTGGTTTTTTCCACCATAAAGACTTCCCAAAGCTCTCCATGAAAAATCAAGGGAGAGCTGTAACAAAAACTAACACAGTGGTTTGGATACTTCTCTGTTCTGTTTCTGACTAAGGACTCACACCCAATTACCTACATCCCAGAAAACATTTTAACTACCAAACTATCACATAGCCAAAAGGAAAAGAGCATTCCAGACTATTGGCTAAAAGACTTCAACAAAAGTTCAGCCAAGCAAATGAATATACAGAACTGCCACATGCAGTAAGCCAATATATTCTCATGAAAAAGTATTGTAGCTATAGATCCCAAATCAGTACTCCTTTATGGTCCTGTGTAGTTCTCAGATTTCTATCATCTTTGGGGAATGCATCATCAGCTAAGCTCCTCACAAGTATTTTAGCAACTCTGTGCCACAACAGATAGAAATCACTAAAAACAGACACGCAGATTAGAAGAATGACCACAGTAGACATAAAGAAATGATAGTTCAGTTCAATGTACATCAGCTCTTGGACGACAGAAGTGGAAGTGGTGACAGTACACTGAGTAGAGCAATTGTTAACATGCCCACAAACATCCCATACATTTCCTAGGTATTCTCTCAAGGCATTACACTGTGCTACTTGGTTCCTAGAAAACTAGGCAATTAATACATTTATTTGATTGTTATTGATATGTATTATGCCATGTTGATTGATTTCACTAAGATTTATTTCTCCCCTACAAGGAGGGCTGTTTCCTGTAACAGTATCACAACTAAGTTGTCTGATACTAGCCAAATAGAGTCATGGTGTTTTCATGGAAGGAAGAAAAACTCTTTATCAGAGGGACCAGAGTCCCTCAGACAGATCCATTGAGGTTTTTGGCTGGTTCAGAGTTACTTAGGAGGCTGAAAGGAAGAAAGTGTTTGGCAGGCTGTAAAACTTACAAACAGCTATTTAGACCTGGAGCTCATGAATCTAGTAGAGCTGATAAGAATTTAAGTCTTTTCTCTCAAACTTAAATCAGAGTAACAATGTATTCAGCACCTATATTAAAATAGGATGAAATAATATGCAGACTGTATACTTTGCTTCAGTTTACTTTCCTTCTAGTTCTTCTGAAGGCAAAAATGCTTTTGTTGATGGGTCCAGTCCTGGGAGAAAGATGCACCAAAACTAGCAGCACAAAGGAGGATCCTATTTCAGCTGTAAATTTGTCATCTGTATTTGATGTGTTCATTAAAGCTGTTCATTACATCACTCTAAATCTCCATGGTTCCAGCCATTTTGGGCAACTCTGAAATGGCAGAATGAATTTTCACTGTGTCATTCTCCACGCACTTCCTTCTAGAACTCTAGATTTCAAAGTTTAATTTTATAAGATCTGCAAGACAGACACTGTGACAGGAAAGGGATATTTTGAAGAAGAACATGCTATTAGGATCCCAAGGCCTCTTAAAAAGTGAACGGTCAGTGTCCCAGAAGGATGAAAGAATACATTTGATGGTGGATGGGTGGATGTTCTGTTTATCGTATGAAAAAAACGCCTCTTCCTCTGAGACTTCACAAGCTGGAAATGCAGTTTCTCTGCTGTCTGTTACACTTGGGTACTTCTGCTTAAATTATCCATTCCATAGATTCCTTCTTGTCCTAACTTGAAGCTTGTCACATTAAGACATGATGGAACACTAACGCAAGCAATTTTTATCTAACAGATACAAATGGTATTGACTGCTATCTCCCTAAACTTCCTTTTCTATTGGCTTAATGTAAACATCTCCAGTTAAATATCTATGAAGTCATAGATATAAATTACATTTCTGAAATGAATACACAGACCATTTACATTCCCAGATATTAAAAGCAAAAAGGATATTGCAAACTCACAATATTAATATCTACATAAAATAGGTCACTGAACTTAATGCAGAAAATCTTGCATTGAAGGTCTGTGCAACTCACTCAACTCCTGTCCCTGAATGGGAAACAGGGATCATTATACAGATAATGCAGGACAACAGTGATTCTCAGTAAACAGATGTAGATCAGCTAGTAAAAATTCCTTCATGTTAGTCAGGATGGCTAAGTGAGAAATTCCGCATTATGATAAGTTTTGTCACAGCATAGGACAGCAGTTATGCCTTAGAACCCTGTGGAGGGAATGAAGACAGATTTCCTCTTACAGCTATTATAAGAATGTGCTCCTCTAGGCAAGTGAGGCTTATGACGTTTTGAGGCATCTCACGTTGGTGAAAGAACATTCCAATCTCAAATCTCAGTCTCAAAGATAACCCCAGCTCAGCCACACAGCTTGCCTGCTAAATAAGCCCCAAGAGAATTGTGGTGATCCCAGCTAGAGAATACTAAAAAGGAGGAGGAGGAAAATTATTGCATTAAAAGGCATATGCATAAAGGTGCTGTCTATTGACTTTCATTTTACAAAAATATCATTTGAAAGCATTTTGCATTTCATGTAAAGGTGCTTTGGTATAAACACAGTACTTTTTCTAATCCTTCTGCATTGTCAAATCATGATAAAAAGTTGTGTTAGTGAAAGTGGAATGGAATAGTTAAAAGCATAGCATAAACATATACCTTTTTTTTTCCCCTAAACTTTTTTTTTTTCCTAAAAAGTCAGATCATCAGAGAATTTCCTTAGCCCATATGTCCACAAGTTTCAACTAGACTGGCATTTCTATGTGAATTCGGTTTGACCCAACTGGCCTACTCCTTGCTTTATGCTGATACTACAGGGCTCATATTGTACCTCTTTTTAACATGGAATTTTTCAATTTCTCTCCAAACCAATTTCTCTTTCCACATTAAAGAATGGAACAGAAACTGTACAGCATATACTAGAAATAAACACAGACTTAAATGCTAATTATAAGAACAGGGTTATATATTAACTACTTCTGTTTTCAAAATTGCTGTGAAATATCACGTTATGCTTTTCATTAGGAGTGATACTAGGCTAAAAGTACCACTATGTTGATGGTACTTTCCCATCTGGAGAGATGAAAAATTTTAGAAATACTCAGTCAGACAAAAGTCTAATTCAGATTTTATTGCTAAAACTTCCAGCCAGCACAATGTACTTTAAGTTACTATTTATATTTTTAACAATTCTTCTTTTATGAGTAAATGGGTAAAATACTTGCCTGAAATAAGTTGCATAGAATAAAGTACTTAAATATGACTGGCGTGACTGGCTTTTTACCATCAAAAGAGCTGACACTTTACTTTAGCACTGGTTCAGAAAGCACCATTCTTTATTCTGATGTTGGTCCCTTTTTGGCCCTAATTAAACAAGACAGTCCTGTAAAGTGTCTTTCTACTTTGTGCACATACATCTACTGATGTTTGCATGTATAACAGCAGCTTATGGCTCAACAGCAAGATACTCCGGATTGGAACATGCATACGATTCCAGATATCAAAGTTAGCTTTAGTTTGACTTTGTGAGATTCTAAAAGCAGCTGTGCTTTGTTGCACTTCCTTAGATCCCAATAGTGATTTAGTTCTGAGGATTATATATTTGTCTCTTATGTGTCAAAAGTCTTATCCCTAGTGACATTACAACTCTGTTTTTGTATTTAATGTAAAAGCATGATAGCTTCACATTGATGATTGTCAGCAGTTGCTATTTATCATCTGTCAAAAGTTTTCCTCATGGGAAGACAGAAAATCAAATGGATTATGGCTGTTTTTTTAGTTGCTTAAAGGAATCTTACATGACACAGGCTAAAAAGAATGGTGAAACTGCTCCTGACAACCAAGTTAGCATTCATAGCAATATGTGATTTTATGTACATCGCAGGAGAACTGTCAGCCGTCTTGACAAAGCAGTACATTTAAAAATGCTGTATCAGTTCACTCATCTGACCTCTTGGATGCAAGATCACCTGATACTGTAGTTGCGTATTTCTAAAACTACTTACAGTATTCTCTAGAAAAAAAAAAATGTGAAAAACCAAGACTGCAAATAAACACAACAGGTGAAATATCTAATAGTAGATGGTAAAAATGTCTAATAACTACACCTCTGCAATATCTTTTGGTTAAGATTTTTAGAACTAAGAGGGATACACTCTCCAAAGAGAGAAAGAAGAATGAGGGAGCCAGCACCTGCAATAGGACTTGTCTATGCCCCAAAGTTGCTTCCCTGCCCTTATACAACTACTAGAGCAAGGTATCCTTTCTTGAAAAAATAAGGAACTTTATCCTGTTAAAGGTGTTTTCTCCAATATGGCTGGAGAAGAAATTAATGAGAAGATACTCATTTAGACTTAGTCACCTCCCTACTTGCATCAGCAAACACACAAAGTTTGATCACAGAGATAGCTATGAATATTACATAAAACTTGAGCAAATTTTTCTGGTTATATCTAAAAAAAATGAGTCACAAACATTGAGACATAAAAATGTCTCATCTTTTTGCCCGTTTAATGCTTTAAAAATATGTCAATTTGTACACAGAACTGTAAGATAATAAAGTTAAATGTACTGTCTGTTTGTTATTTACTCAGACTGCCTGGAAATATAAGGTATTTAAGAGTTGGAGTTAAAGCTCCTAGAGGCACAGTGGTTGATTCTCAAAAGCTTGTAAACCCATGAAATGTAGGAGCTAACTGCATTATGAATAGACTCTTCATTCAGCCTGCATTCTGGGAACAACCATGAACCTGGTTCATGTTGTAATGCTGTGAAAAAGGCTATTTTAATGACATTTCATTTGGAATCCAAACTACAAAAGTGGTTTGCTGGTCCAGCATTCTCCATGATCTCCTTAACCTGTTTCAGGTTTGATATCCTTTTATCTTTAATAAACCTACTGAAAGGGATTCGGTGTTTCACAGATAATTATGCCCCACCTCTAATTTCAGTACATTATAACAGATAGATTAAGGGAAATTCAGGGAAGCAATAGGGATGTAAATGACATAAAATAGAATAAAAGATTTAAAATTCAGTCTTTTTAGTTTCACCTTATATTGTCAGATAGAGAAACCAGCTTTATTTCAACCTTAATGGTCGTGTGGAGATTACTGGTCAAAGTGCAGAGAATATAAAGCTCCTGTTATAGAAGTACTTCTGAAAAACCTGAAGCTTAGATCTGGGCTTCCACCTTCTTTGAAGCTTATTATGAAAACCTGTTCTATGACAAACGTCCAGATAATGATACACTGTAACAATACCTTGGGTTTCAAGAGCCATCTTACAGACTTGTGCTGCACTGTACCACCATTGGAATTATACCTTTTACAATATTTTATGTCCTTCTAGAGTTGTTAAAAGTGACAAGAGTCAGAATAGCTCTACAAATCTGAGTTTGAAAAAAGTGACGTATCCTGTACATGGCCACAGAAGGACAGTGCTAATATTAGGTTAGTGAACAACAAAAACCCAATGATTAAGCTCATTAGAAACAAAAGGATGTATATCAGCAATAAATTTAAGTAATGATTTGGAGTCTTACACACACACCCCCGCCCCGAAAAACCCCAACACAGATGGGGTGGGTCAAAACTATAATTAGGATTTAATACTATGCCTGAGCCAGGTTCAGTGCCAGGCTTCCTTTAGATTTACACTCACACGTTGTGGAAAGGAAAAATGGATTTTTATACAAGACAAAAGGATTGTTCTCAGAAGATGCAGCTTTTTTTTCCCCAACTTTAGCATAGGTGTTCTGCATTACTTAGGGATACACTAATTTTACTTCTCTCTGAAGCCTTGGTAAGAGCGTTCTCTTTCTGTGTAGCCAAGTTTTGAGGATTCAGTAGTAATACACAAGGCATATAAATACTATGGCAATGAGTACCATCAAGAAATGTAAAAAAACCAGTGTGACTTTACGCTTTGTCTGCATTTACTAACTGAGCTGGAGGATTTTGATTTCCCTGTTAGATATCCTAATACTTGTAAACAGGAAGAATGAGAAAAGATGTATTTAAACACCTTTGAATATCTCTGGGTGCCAGTGACAGACAGAAAAGCATTTTGGGGATGAAAACATGGCAAGCCAAGGAATTTCTAGGTTTCATTAATTCTTTTCTTTAGATGGATCAAATTTAATGATCTATTTAAAATTCTAGAATTGAATAGGCCTCTTCTTGACTATCAGACCTCAGATTAAATCAACTTTGCTAGCTGTCTAGACTGTATTTTCACTTTTTTCCCCATCACATTCACAGAGGTAACTGCACATGTGTGCATGGTTATCTACAATGCACAGCCTCACATACACTGGGATTTTCATGTACACGCAAATTGCAAATTACAGTGGGGCTATGCACTGATGCATAAAATATCGTTATATGTAAGGTCACATTCAACACATGCATGGATTAAGTCCAGCAATCGCCATTTTTACATTAAACAGTCATTGCTGGAAGCCCATGATTGCCTACCTATGCTCAATACTCATTTTTAGGGCTCACTCAGATCACATGACTCTCTCAAATGGTGCCTTTCTTTTAGTAAAGCTACGGGCAAGAGACGACTTGTCCCATCCTTGCTGGGGGCTTTCTGCACAGCAATAAAGCTGGGAAGAGCACTACAAAAAAGGCAGTGCCTGTGGGTGTGAGTCTGTGGGAATTAGTCCATTAAGAGAGCTATCCCTAGGCAATTTTTTTTTTTTTTCCAAGCTCTGTTTTTCATGCTGAACAGTTCCTTTTAATGAGCACTAATGTCCACTCTGATCAATATCTGTAGCAGAAAGCATTACTGTCACTTTCTCTGGTCATACCCAAAATAAAGGAGAGAATTTCCAGTATTTTTTTTCGAGCAGCATAAGAATTCCAGCCAACCACTTCTTGACAATGAAATATGGAGAAGCAGAATGAACATAAACACTCATGGATCTTTCTCCTCGTGATGGCCCTTCTTAATTTCACGACAGCCCTGTGATTGATACTGTCAATATCCATGACACAAGCCACTTCTCCCCATTTGTCAAACTACAGCAGAGCAGCAGCAAACAGCTGGGAACACACATGTTGTTATCCGTAAGACTTACTCAGCACAAAGGATTTTGAAAGCATTTTTACAGCAACAGACAAAAAACGAGGAAGAAAATTCACCCTTAGGCCTACCCTTTTTTGTGTGTTAGCATTTTTTTAGGAATCCATGCATGATCATATCTCTTGCTAAGAAAACGTTGATACTTATTTTCAAGTTCTTGTATGAAGACTTTACCATTTTTTCCCACAGACAGAGGTGTTGAGAGCAGTGGGATGTGATTCCCTGTCATGAGAGACTGGTTGCTGAGTGGAGTAGGGGAAGAAGGACCACCATAATTCAGAAACTTGGACAAAGAAATCATTAATCCCCCCCTCTTTCAGCACTACCCTGCCAATCGTGACAGGCTTCATTGATCACAGCATTACACACTTCTGATCCTTGTACCAGTCCTCAAGCGTTGATCGCACTGAAGAGAAACGGGCATCTGACGAGCTGCTCAGTGCCAGCCAGCACTGCATGACTGACAGAAGAGAAATACTTCATACACCAACCAAGAATCTAAAACTTCTACTGAATTCCATTTGTTGACAAAATTATGCCATGATCCTGCTATTTCCCACGCAGTTCATCAGTTTCCAAGGCAGCAACTTCTTCCTCGGGAAGTCTCTGGCACTCACAATGTAACATTGACCACAATCAGCACAACCAGAGAGGAAAAAGCTTGGTCTCTCACCCTGAAAATCTGCCTTAGATTTATCTAGACCCCTCTTTAGCTAATTTCTCTTCACCTAATACCGTCCCACTTCCTTTAAAGTCCTCCAGTCCATTCAAATTAAAGAATTAAAGATAGGACAGAGATGGAGGGTCCTTGATTCCTCCAATTACTTCAAGCAGTGACGACCTGACTTACAACAAAAGGAGGGAGTACAGAAGCAAAGGATATTCCTCTTGGAGGCTTTCTGACATTTTGGGCAAGCAAGAAATTAATATCCCAGGTGCATTTGGGGGAAGGGGAAAAAAAAAAAAATCCATGCTCAAAGCCTGAGTTAGCATTGTCTGAATTCAGATGCACTCATCATATGTCTACATGCTTCTATCTGATGAATTTAACTTTAAAGCATGTCAAAGGTAGCATATTTTGTACTTTTGCTTGTAAAAAGAAAAGGAGAAATGGAAAATTTAGCAGATACCATAGCAGTTCCAGAGACCAATAGCATACTCCTATGCAAAATAAAGCATGTAACCATCTTTAGTTACCGAACAACTTTAACATATACAAGTTCTCTGTGCTTAGAGTATCTTTCCCAATAACAATGACATTCCCACTCTCCTAGCCATCACTGAAGGCCAGTAAATTTATATGTTAATATTGAACAGTAAATTCATTCACTTTCAAAAGTAAACTTAATTCCAAAAATTTTCATGTGCCCTGTCTGCAAAGAATTTAAATTAATGTAGTTTGCATAAATAAATATGAATGTCAAGAATTCCAAGCAAGGTCTGGAATAGTTTTATGTTTTTGCAATACATTCATACTCTTTGCTGCTACATTGAGAATAGACTGTTTTTCATTGCTTCATTCAAGATCAATTTTTTTTTCCTATTATCATCCTTACCACCTCCACCTTTTAAAGTGTCTCTTTTGCATTGACTAGTGGTCTAACAGGACAAGCTCGCAGCCTTCTTCAAAGGCTGTTTTCCGGTATTGTTTTGAACAGACAAGAAGCAAATAGACGTTACAATTGTTCCTCCTCTAGCAATCCCTTAAATACCCTTCAGGTATGCTTTGTCCCCCAGTCTAGTTAGCTATTCTGCTGGTGCTTGCACAGCAATGACAGACTGCCTGCGTAGTCTAACCTTGTCAGCTGTTTCTAATTACTGCAGCAGTGCCGCAGACTCTGCTCTCTCTGTACGCCTACCAGACTGGTCTCCTGGGATTTACCAGTCCCGCTGATAATTGTCGTCATTCAACCATAAACGTTTAGAGAAGCATCTATGCCTTTAAGAGTCACATCTACATATCTTGACACAACATGAAACTGCACTGTGGGAATAACTACAGTTAGGTTATCCAATAATGACTCTATGCGCAGGATGTATTTATGCATTCCATACTCAAATGTATTTTTATACTAAAGTAATTAAGACAGGGACACAACAAAGTCCTTAATGTCTAATTTTTTGGCTCAGGTTTGAAGTTCGTAATTCTCTGCCTTCCCACCTCCTGTGGTTTTACTCCGAGATGGCTAAAAAGACAGAAGTTCCTGCTTTCCTGTTTAAATGGCACCAAAGAATGAAAATCTGAATCCTGTGCCTACATAACTTCCACCACATGGGGAGCAACATCTTGTAGCACAGATTTCTGCATTTTGTTGTTACTGAATCTGAACCTTGGTCCCCTTGCCTAACAACAATTTGGTCATAGTCTTTATGGTAGTGCCCCATGTGCTTAACCATGACTATGTGAATGCTCCCACCAAAGCCAGTGGGACTATTTAACCTTTGTATTATTAAACACATGTATCAGCATTTGCGACACTCCTTACTTGAATGTGCTCATTTGGCTCATCTCTACTAAAAACTTCAAATATAATTTGTCTGACAAACAGTTCTGACTGCAGAATATCTATAAGTAGAATTAATTCCTCAAGTGTATTACTTAAAACAATGCAAAATAATTCTTCTTAAAAAGTTTTAAACATATGGCCAGCCAAAAAAATACTTATTTGTGCACAGCACCTCTCAAAACTGATCATGCTTTATACAGAAAACAGCAAAACTACTATTTAGGGGCCTGAGAAGAGGTTAGTGTCTCCTAGACGCATTCTGAATACTGAGTCTCCCAAAGCTGTTTTCATTAATTAAGGCCGATCATTTAAATCGCAATATTCTTACGGATCCTGTGACTTATCAAATCTTTCTAGCCATAACAGTCCCCCAAGTGAATTTAAATTTGCTTTTTCTGATTCAATTTGAATACAGATAATTTTGATACAAAGTAGGTTACTATTTTCAAAAGTATATTTTTATAGTTATGATTTATTAGAAGCAGTAGGGAATTTAAATTTATGGATCAGTTATATCAAGTATTTAACTAAACCCATGAGAGTCCTGAACACTATGCTGCTAATCCCAAGATAAATATTTTAATCCACTTTTCAGCAGAGTCTTAAAATAATGCTTCTTTCAACATGTGTAATTTTATCATTCATTTTTCTCTGAATAGAGTTCCATGGATGAATTAGTGAAAAAGCACAACTTAGAAAGAAAATCAATAGTTCTCAACTGAAGACCACTTACAAAATACAATCGGGTAGTAATTGATTTGTAGCGAAATTTGCTATTTAATTCTCGTCACATGTAACTGGAGTAAAAGCATGCACAAGGGATTATAATTTGTCTGTGTACTAATGCTCCCAAGTGTATCACCTCTGCAATGATCATAGTATAACTCCAATAAATTAAATAAAAATTGAAATGAGCTCAGAGCTTGCCAAATGCACCTTTTGCTAATGACAGCAAGTTGAGCTTTGGCTGGGATTTACCACTGCCTTTTATTAGAGAGCTGTTCCATAGCAGGGGAAAAAAAGGGGAGAATAATGATATAAATTGGGTTCAGCATATATGTGCGTAGAATAAGATAATGATTTAGTGTTTCCTCAGAAGCAAATGGGTCCTATATTGCATAAGTTGATGATAGCCATTTATCCACAGGAGAAATCCTCTGTGGTAATTCTAGAGGGAACTGGATCACATTAAACCAATATTTGAAATTAAAAAAAAAAACAAAAACAAAAACAAAACCACGCAAACAAAACACCACCACCAGCTATTTATTTGCAGTTGTTTCTTGTAATGTTCACAACAAAAGCACAACACCTGACAAATGGCTTGCTATTAGAATGAGTTAGATACAAACTTAAGGTCACTGTGTTTTTAAAAATGTTTCTTCTCCTGCCTAAGTTGCTGTAGTATAAAACACACTCCCAAGACCCATCCATTAAGCGCAGTATTACATTATATTATAATCTTTTGACCTAACACCTGCACATCTTTAATTTATACTTTGTGGCTCAAAAGGTGCAGCATATCATCAAGGTCACTTAGAAAGGTTTTAACTCAGGGTGCTTTTTACAATAAATTAAAAACTGTAGTGGCATAACAAACACCACTCTTGTAAATCCTGAAGGAGCCCATACTTCTGCATGTTTCAGTACACACTGTTCTTCCCTATATACAGTATTAGCAAACACTGTATGTTAGCAATACATTGTTTCTGAAATCAAGCATTCAAAAATAGGAGATACCAGAAGTAATTTGGATTCAGCTATTTTGTGTATAAGCATTATAATCCTTGTTTTAATTATTTAAGCACATACTGTTTTTCTAAGAATTCCTGACCCCATGTTTAGCATAATTGATATTTATTTAGAAAGTGGGTATTCTACATTTTTTTTATCCTTATAGTTCCATGTTAGGACTGTAGGCTAGCTAGACCTTACTAATTTATTTTCATCAACAACTTCTTTTTAGTTCTTTCCACCACTCTAGAATCTGAGTTCTTTACAACTTCATTCAATGTCTTGACGAAATAAGAGTTGGTATTGTCATTTTATAGTTAGTAAAACAAGGCACAGAGGAACTCAGTTTAACATTTTTTCACTCATTTTAGATGTCTGATGTGAAACGCACAATGCTTTTCAGAGGCTGCAGCATGGGAGCTCATGCTGCCCATTTGGAACTCCTCACATAGATCACGTATAGGGAAGGGTAGATGTCGTTCACGCCATACAGCTCAAGCTCAGCAACTAATCATGTCATACTACCTTTGCTCCACCCCTTTCTATTTAAGTCTTACCACTCCTCTGTATCCAACCCAGTCCGTCTCCTTCCCATCAGTAAGAAACTGGAAAGCATGGAAGGCAGTCAGCTATTGGGTGTATAAGCGATTAAATTACAACCCTTAATAAATTGCAACTCATCAGCTGATTGCCACTTCCATAACTGGTCACCTTCCGTTTGCAGTGGTAGGAGCACAAACACACAATGAACTGAAGCGGTTCAGCTGATGAATGGTAACTCATCAAGCCAAGGAAACTCTATCATCTGCTGTCATCCCTACATCACCTAAAGTGACTGTTCCTAGTGCCTCAACAGCCACTGAGAAGCAAGGACCCAGCTGCTGCAATTTGCAGCCTTTTCACACACCTGAAGCCTGGTACTCACCAGTGTGATCCATACAGACTAAGTCTTTGAGAAATTTACCTCCAATTCCTTCAACTACTTTCAAACTGCGGATCTTTTGCTTTTAGCACAATCAGCTTTGGAAGGTCTTTCAGTTGGGCAGAAAAAGATGTGTTTGATATCATGAACCATTCTGCCAGATGGTGTTCAAAAGCATGGAAATGCATAGGTTCCTCCAGAAAAGTCTGCAGCTTTTAAAACATGAGAACATTTTCCCTTTAATTCCTTCTTTCAGAAACAATTATTTTTGCTGAAATAATTGTAAAAGAGGTGTCATGAGAGCCACAGAGAGAATCCTAAGTTAAATTAGCAAACAGGATATTAACATGAAAATACTAGGTGATTTCAACTCTAGCCATAACCATCATTCTCAGCAATGAGAAAGAAAAGGCATAAGAAGGGTAGTATTGCATGATAATATTACAGTCATGTCACATGATACTTCACCAGAATTTCAAAAACCATCAGAAAATGGATTCAGGTATGAAGGCGTTTGTCACAGACAACAGAGGAAGAAAATCTTTCAAAATGGTCTGAGATTTTGGCTTCCTCTGGCTCATCTAGTGCTAATCTCTCCCAACAAATGGTCTGCTATATTTTATAGTTAACCACAGAGAATTTTCTCCTGGAAAGCATTGTTACTTACTTCAGGCAATGTTACTACTCAAACAGTTATGCAAAGAGCTCCTAATAACATGTGAATAGACAGAGAACCCTATTGTACGGACAAAGAGATTTCTAATAGTGAATTACTGTGCACTGGAAACTTTTCTAATATTGCATGAGTTCTTTCAAGCAATTATACTGAAAATGTTGAAAAGACACAAATGTTTTGGTCAGCATTAGTGTTAGTGGTTTCCTGTGATGTGGCGTTTGTGCCAGTAGTACAGGTTCAGTTTGCAAGTCAGATCTGCCTGGAGGCAGTTCCCACTTAAATGCCAGCCCCTGGATATTTGTTCATATTTTCCAAAATGAAGAATATAGTTATGGTAAATTAAAAATTTTGGTCATTTCCACACTGAGTCTTTTTTGTATATATGAGGGTCCAACATTTTTCTCTCTGTCAAACATATAATACTACCAACCTCTCTGGAAGGCGTGACATTTCCTCTATTGAGAAGCAGCTTGTATTTTCACATAACTTGAGCATAAGACCCATGTAACCCATGCAGCAAGTATAACAGTCAAAGTTATGAAACCAAAAGTAACATTCACTTCAATGCCAAGAGTCTATTCAAGGTTTCACCATGAGTTTCACACAAATTCCAAAATAATGAGGTTACTTATAAGAACGTATACAGACTGTTCAAAGAGGTTGCGTTTTCATGCCCACATACCCCCAAATGATAAAAAGAATGGAGTTTTGTGAGTGGAATCCTGTAAATAGGTAAGGACTGGTACAAAAACGAAACCAAACCAAACTAAAAAAACCAAAGCAGTGTGCAGTTATCTTTGCATCAAAGTACTATTATCACATGCATAGGTCTTAAAATAAAGACAGAGATGTTGCTATGCAGTTGATGAGAGCGAATCCCACATCATTCCTCTCTCCGGCAATGTTTCACCATGGTAAAGGCACTTCATATTTCTAGAGAAGGGAAAGTGTAAAACACTTTTACATCATCTGAATTCAGGAACGCCTCTCAGTGTAGCTTCAATTAAGGATGTTACAAGGGGCTCCCTGCATCAGTTCAATGACCCACTTAGCCTGCACTAAAGTTCCTTATTCTATGAGGTGAAGGACTAAAAAAAGACGTAACACTTTTTCAGTCACTCAGAAATATGCTTTCACAACCAGTGGTAGAGAGGTTGGGGGGCAAGTGAAGGGAAGGGACAAGATGGCAGTATTAGAAGAATGACTATCAGATTCAGTCCATTTTCTGGAAACGTACTCTTTTACTGTAATAAAGTACTCTTTTCAATGTGTGTAATTTGAAGTGTGTTGCCCGGTGTGCAAGTATATGCGCGAGAGAGAAAGATGACTTTTTAGAAGGTAGTTTGGGCTTCTTCCCCAGGAACTTATGAGAGTTCAGTGCATTTGCTCCATTTAGTTCAGTGAGCTACATTCTGAAGGCAAAAAGCATCTCTTCAGATAATCACAGCCAAGGGTGATTTTTATAATATCAAAGGGAGGGGTAACCTCTCCAGAAACAGCCTCCTTTAAGTCTTAAAGCAAGCTAAGCAAGAGGTTGACTGAACCACTGAAAACCTGCTCCAGCATATCACTGTGGAGCTATAATCCATTTCACTGGTGCTTAAAGTTCAAGCTGAGTTTTCTGAATTGCAAATAAGTTCCTGTGTAAAGAATGTCCCATGTATGTATCCAGTCAGGGTGGTGATGTTGTTACTTCAGCGCTGTCTGCAATAACTCAGCTGTCAAATTCACTTCAGGGTGAAATTCAGTCTACATGGTCTCAGCTGGACAGCAATTTCTTTTTTCATATACGGTATGTCTAAAATGTATTCAAACTGTTATGAGTCATGAGGTGGCAAGTAAAAAAAAAGGGATTTTTTTTTTAATTTAAGAAGAAAAAAGGTGTTAGGAAATTTTAAAGAAGGTGTTATCAGTTTTGTCTCCCAATTATTTGTACCATCAGATATTACATTAGAAGAATAACTTTGTGACATCATGTATTTCATTTGTTCATTATATTTTCAGCATTGATTTTAGGGCCAAACCTCTTTTCATGAAATATTTGACTATATTACCTTTTCTATTTAGCTAGTTTATCCCTTAACACAGTATTAGCAAAGCCCACATTCTAGTCTATCCAGAGCAGATAGACAAATTATGATCTCTAATTTGTCAAACCCTAATAAAAATTTGTCAAACCCATTGACAGTAGTTTGAGACCAAGCAAAAAAAATGGTTTGGTTACTTTGAGTCCATACAAAAATTCTTTCAGTCTGTAGCTACCAAATTTCAATTGAATTCCAATGCATAAGCGCAAATATAGTGGAGTCTGGAAACCTGGTTGTTCTTACGTTCTTGTTTTATGCTGAAATTCCTTAGCAAGTGTCTACCATGAAGAACTCTTAGTGAATCAACAGCAATACTTCGTTCAAGAGACTTTGATCAGATTCTCCCTTTGCTTGCAGAATATCCAACTTTAATATATGTCAACAAAACAATCCAAAAATGCAGAGACTTCAAATGGGATTCAATATCAGTATTTAGTTCTTATGAAACATATTTCATATTAAGATCATCATGAGCTTTATAGAGCACAGTTGATGCTTTGACAGAGAGACCTATACAGTGCCTACTGTGTCAAACATGAGGCTAGAACTTTGCTACATTAAAGACAAGACAGGAGAATAATTTTACTTAAATAGCATTTCACTCATCAAATCTCATGTAGCTAGAATTAGCCATAAAATTGAAGATATTATGTCTCAGCAGTAAGAGAAGTTGTTGGATGAAAATGATGGAACATCAGAGAATGTAATACATTATAAATAATGTATTTAAATTTTTAAATACTTAAATTATTTAAAGGATTAAATAATGAAGGCAAAATTAATAGCTAAATCTTATAAACTAAATGTTAGAAAATAGTCACTGACTGCCCTATGTGTTAATACAAACATGGCTGCCCCAAAAGGAAATGACGCAAAGGTAAAAAAATTAGCAAAATGAAGCAGCAAACCATATCTTACAGGGAACTTACTTAGGTCAAATTAAAAAGATTTCAAATACATAACCCAAGCTGTGGGACTTCCTGTTCAAGCCAGAGCACTTGCAGGAAAAGATCCAATTTTGATGCCAGTGATGGACAACCCATCACATCTTGGCACTTTCATCACTGATGTTAAATGCGTGCTGTCTTTTCAACACATATTTGCTTGGTTCATCAGTTATTACTGAGTATTGTTACATCTTTGTATGCTAGACAGAAGAGCCCTCTCAAACTCCTTTTCTTCCCTCTCTATAATAGCTTGGAGGAGATGGATGATTAAGGCCCACTTGTCATCGTTCTGAAGCATCACTGCCTTGTCTGGTATAATGTTTTGTCATTGCAAGAATTAGATGCCGTATCTTTGTATTTGGTGTTGCTAACTCTCCCATTAAATCAGCTAAAATAAGAGCAACATAAGAGTAACAATCAGATGAACAGCTGATGAGAAATATGTTATTGTCCATGACATTATTGGAATGGCAAGTTAGTTTATGGAAGCAAATTCATCGTATTTTACTGTACTGAAATACAGCTGCAAGAATTTGTATAATCTGATGAGATGAAATATCAAATGTTAGTGGATAACAGCAGACCTCACAACTCCTGCCAGACTTTTATAGCAACTGGCAGTCCTACATAAGTTTGCCGTGCTACATTAGCCACCTTTAAAATATTTAAAATTTTCCTTTAATATTCAGTGCAGGAATTCTATGGCAGTGTTAATTACCTCTGAGTCACACTTGCAAACATTTGATTACTATGTTGCTTGACAATTGTGCTGCTTAGCTTTTGTCATACTGAGAGGTTTCTAAGTTTGCTCCTTGGGCAGAACTAACCCTTCAGAAACTACCCGTATTGTGCACCAAGCACAATTCACAGACAATGCCAGAAAGCTTGTGAGGGGTCTCAAGGATGATTAACTACATAAGAAGGATAATTGAAGTTAAAGAAAAAAAAAAGAAAAAATTCACCCATGACTTTTTCACATTCTTGTTTCCATACAGCCAAAGAGAAAAACAACAATCCAATATATCCAGTAACTGGCACCATAATAGAAGAGCAAGAAACTTATATTTCAAAAGACAACAATTTTTATTTATTTAGAGTCAAGAGCTCTCCAGTCTTTAGATTAAACCTGGCCTGAGTGTGCAAATTGACGGAAGATCTTTTGAGATCTTTTGAAAAGCCAGTTAGGAAAAAAAAGAAAAAAATATCAAGATAGCCGCATATTCTTTAGATGAGGGATTTATGTCTAAATGGAAATTCAGTGCCCTTTTTACACTTACACAGCTTCAGGAGATATATAACCATACTGATTATTATAATAAATAGTATAATAAATTGAGATCGCCTTTGTCTAAAGTGACTAATGAACAAACCTTTACTGGCTTCTCCATTTAATTTTTGTTTCATATAGATGTACATATTATAACTGGATGTTGTTTGAGTCTGTTTAAACCATTTAGAAATTGCCAGGAACATCATCAAGACAAGATTTTTCACTACACCAGTAGAAAAAGATACTAACAGTAAATCGAGAAGTCTACCAGAAATTTTAGACCTCTGCCTGTAGATTAAAATATTTAGACCCCACTCTTTGGCACTATCCAAGATGAAGGAGAGTAATGAGTGTTGAAAAAAAAATGAAACGAATCAATAGCAGTATTGAACAGGTATTAAAATATTATTGAATTTCTGTCTTTGGATTAAGCTTTTATGAAGGTTGACATAATGGAGTTGGACAAGTAGGCCTTTGCCCAAGTGTACATTGGAGTCTTCCTACTAACTGCACGCGATTTCTGAACAGATGCGTAGTAGAAATAAAAGTATTCATATCTGTATGCCTGAAAATTCAGCATTATTTTCTATTTCAGCCACTTTTATATACACTTTCATTAATATTTCCAGGAAGTTATATAAATCAATAGTAACTTTATGAGTATTTGTTAACAGGCACGCAAGCATAACCAACCAATTTTCTGAAGTACTCTTCTTACACTGCTAGAGAGGGAAAACAACACACTCCATGTTCTTGGCTGACCTATCAAACACTTCAAAAGCAGATTCAGAGTGCACAATAATCAATAATCTACTTGCTGCAAACAATTCATAAACATTGCCTAACATTCAGTGTTCACAAAACTGTTTTAAAACTATAACAGATAGCAAACAAATTTAAAACTCTACTTAGAAAAAAGCCCTCTTTCTAGTGAGTAGTACAAATTCCTCAAATATAATAGCAAATGCTTTTGGGTTTGGAGTACCAAACTCTAAAATAGATCATGGGTTAAATGAATTTCAAAGCACTTTTCATGCTAAAAGATATGTAAATGTGGAGATTATTCAGGCAATATTTAAATAGGATTATAGAAAGGCATAATCCTTTTTAATATATTTTTTTTTTAATGTCTGTGTCTCTTCCATTTTCCAATTGGAGTGAACTATTTTTAGGCAACTTCACAGGAAATATTAACCACTATCTTCCTTTACCATAACTGTCAAAACCCCTCATTGATTTACCTGTATAATATGCAGTTTCTGTATATTCTACACATCATGGTCTATTATTGTTGACTATGAATTAAGTTTTCAAATACTTGATAGGTTATTTGAAACACAGCATGTGCTTGAGATTTTTCACAATCTTTATAACTGATTGCTTCTGACTTTGTCTTTTCATTCTGTTATGTACATGTCCTTATATGAACATATTTTTAAAGTACTAAAATGCACTTGACAATGTCACTTTAAAACAGTATTTTGTGTCTTATCTCACTAGCTGTAATCGCTCAGCAATATTAAAGCTGTGTCTTGTGCTGCTAAGGAAAATGAACTACTTCTGTGCATGGACAGAAAACTGGTGTAATGAGAGCTCCGAAGTACGTAAGAGGTTACACAGTCTGTCATCTTCGGTTCTGAGGTTAATGTCAGTGAGCAAGAAACTTACAATAGCTGTACTTTCAGATCTGACATGAAATGTCATGAGATAGATGAGGTAATCATAAAGTGCAGTTACCAAGGCTAGACTAGTTTGAGTATGGCAGAATGTAAGAACTTAATGCATCTCCCAATGAGGATGTTACTTCTGAAGCACGAGCTCCTCTTGTAAAGCCAGCAGGTGATCAGTTCGCAAAGTGAAAGGTGGCCTGCAAAGTACACATTTAACAAGATTTGTTTTTTCCTCAATATATGGGGGGGTATTGAAGAAGAATGTTACCAGTGAGGTAAAAAAGGAGATAATAGAATGCCTTGCATTTCCTTAATTTCTTTGGTAACTGAGACACAGCCATGATAAGGAAAGACAATAGTTGAAAACATCATGGAAAAAGTAAATAAAAAATGGAAAGCTATTGAAACACTAGAGCTATCTGACAATTCAATCATATGGTAAAAGAACTCATTGCCTTAATGTACAAGGGAACACAAAAACGAACCTTGGAACCAGAGTTGTTCACAGATTCATAAGCAAAACAGAAAAAAATAGGTTGCATATCTTCCTGTTACAGAGGTGCCATTTAGCTCCTATGAATTCCTGCAGCATCGATGGTGTATCACAAAACTGGACAAAAGTGATAGCTAAATTCTTAAAAGCTCTTGCCCGATGCAGTGCAGTACTTTAACTGATGCAGTACATCACAGGCACAAATAAATTCAGAGTTCTAACAGCACGCTGGCTATCTTGAGTCTCCCATACTGATGGAACCAAACAATACATTTTCAAAATACATGCACACATGCAGAGCTTATGCTTATTAATAACTTATAATGCAGTACGACAATTGAAGTTTGTCTCTCCTGGACCAGGGTTTATTTTTGCCAAAATAAACCCTGGGTTTTGCTTTTATTTTTACCAAAATGACATGTCCTACAAAATATAGAAGAAGGCAGCAAGTATGTGTTTCTTTCCTTTTTTTTTCCTTTGAGTGGGAAGTTTAATTATTTGTAGAAGTCTCATCCAGTGGCTGTAGCAGTCAAAAGGAAGGTATGTTTTCTCTTGGCTATCATCTAAGTAATCTTTCATGCTCATGAAAGGGTAGGCTGGAAAACATAAACCTTCAAAAAAAGAAAAAAAAAGTACTAATCTTTTCAGTCCTTCCCTGGAAGAGTGTGTATATAAAGCAGGAACCTTGTCAGCAAACTGTTGTCTTCTTGAAGTTTCAACTTAGTATCTCCAGCCCAACAAAAATATAGACCTAAAAGATGGGATATGACACTAACTTCTTTGGAAACTACTGGTCTCTGATAACTACATTTCAGCTTAGGTATTTGTTTTCGATGCCCTTGAACAAAATTATGACACTTATTTCTAATAGTATTTATTTTATTTTTGTTTGGAGTAATTTCTCAAAAGATAAGAAATTTATTGATGAGTAAACGATTATTCATAGGACTAAGCAGAAGGCCACAATGATTTGCTTTAGATGTCTATGTTCTAAGAGCACTGGAGGAAAATGTTAATATTAGTTAGACGTACACTTGCATAAGAGACTGCTGCAAAGAACATTTGAATTGGATGCAGTCAAACTACACATTAGAAAGTCCTTATATAATGTTTTTATTAACTTAATATTTACAAATACTATTTCAAAAAGGCATGTCTGGAATACATTGTTAGAGAAGTGAAACATGATTCAGGTTAGGGGGAAACAAAGTTAGCAGGATCATTGTATATAATCCCTATTTACTCAACCAGTTCATTAATTTAATTATATTGTATTTCTCTGGATAAGGAGTATTTTGGTTTCATATGGTCAAGGTCACCTGAATTCTACAGAATGTGAACACTTTTGGAAATGGTGGCTGGACTGCAACGGATCACTTTAGATGTTTTAAACAGATCATCTTCATCACCTTATTAGTTAGGCCCTGCTAATGTCATCTGGCAGAAGAAATTATGTTTCAGCAAGAACTGAATGTTTTAATGTGAACATACTTATAGGAGTCCATTTGGCCATTTTAAAACACTATTAGCTGTAGAGTCTTTCTAACGCCTACCGGTTCCAAAACATTACTTTCCTTCTGACAGTTAACTCTTTGTATGAGCCACACAGTTATGATTTTTAATGGAAATATTTGAATTGTAAATATTGAAAATCAGCTACTGTTCATGCATTGCAACTTTTCGTATATTTTAATATGCATATGCATATTAACACCGTGAAGGCTCCATATTCGTAAAGCTGATCTTGACAGATAATAATAATTGTTGAATATAATTGATAATACTACTTATTGAAAGTGACCAAGCATTTAATAGTTTCTCTCTCTTTCACTTGCTTTAATTCTAGAGAAACATGATGATTTTTAATGTTCAGTATGGTAAGTTCAAGATTAATAATTCAATTATCATTAAGCACAGATTGAAACAATAGTGTTGCCTTGCCTTACAGTGTCAAGAGTTTTAGTGAACCATTTAATAATGTCAGTATTCTTCATATGCATGAATTGTCTGGATTGACAATACCATGCAATGGCTTCAAAACTAACATTTTGCAACAGCTACAAAGGAGCTGTGAATCAGAGGCATTTTACAGTTTATTTCAGTGGCACTTTTTTCCAATCCATAACTGCAGACATTTGCTCAGTGTAAAGAATGGGCCAAATTCACAACACAGGGATGAATACTCCTGGGGAAGGATGTTGCTTCACTGACATACAACAGAGACAATGACTCTGTCTGAACACCAACTCCTAGCAAAGTATGACTGACAGGTGGCAGTACTTTGCAGCTATGCAGCAACTCACCTGGCTGCTGAGCCTTTGCCATGGGGTAATATTCAAGCAAACACATTTTGCCTCACAGTAAAATAAATTAAATTATCTCCCTGTTTTCTCCAATTAGACCAGCATAAGGCAGTGGAGAGGAGCCATCTCTTAATTTCATTATGGTCAAATTTCAGTAAGGATTTAATTTTCATTTTAAAAGGGACAATTCCAGACTGAAGGATCATCTGAGCTTCCTGAGGAGTTTCCTGAGATAAAGACAGAAAGATGAAATTGCTTATCTTTCAGTCCTCAGTGAACCTTGGCTCTCAGACAGGTGGTCTTAACAGAGCTTAGGTGGACTTTACTCTTCAGCTTTTGATCTTGCCAGTCTCTTCTTTACTAGCATAAATGATCAGACAGCATGCACAAACATTGCCAGTTGCATATCTTTTGAAAATATGGAAGTCAAAAACCTGGGGTCCTGGCTGTTGCTTTTGATCTGAATCTATTCTTTAAGTTTTCCTCAAATGTGAAAATATCTCTTCAGCTGTACCGATGACGTCTCATTTATATTCACCATTTTCATAGCAAATACTTTGGAAACGTTTACTCTCAATTAAGGGATTTTAGAAAAACTCCACTTTTTATTATTAAACTAACCACTACTTCTCTCCTTGATCTGTTTGCATAAATTGTTTTGGAAGAAATACACAATCACAGACCAATTTTTCAAACACTACTGAATATATGCAAGTTTAAACTAACAACTCAGAAACATAACCTCTCAACTCTACCTTATACTTATTCATAAAGCCTATCTTGACAGATAATAATAATTAAGGATATAACTGATAATAACACATTAAAGGTGACCAAGCATTTAATAACATCTCCTTAATTCTGTATAAACAGGATATGTATCACAGACCATAAATGTTCAATATGATAAGCTCAAATTTTATAATTCAATTAGCATTAAATATAATTTATGTCAAAAAAATGTTTCAGGTGAATGGCAATTAAATATTACCTAATTCTCCATCAGGAGGACAAGATGCATTGACCCTATTATGCAAAAATAAATATCAATAAAGCAGCAGGTTTCCAGTAAACAAATACATTTATCAGGATAAACTATCCATTTCTTTGCACAGTTAGTGTTGGCATGCATCTTGTGCTTTGTTATAGACTTCTGTTCAAATTAAACTGCAGAAGAGAGAAATATGATGAGGCATAGAGCATATACAGATTATCTAAGGGCACAAGGATCAAAAAATATGAAAACTGATGATGATGAATGCAACCTAACATGTGGATCAAAAAATGCAATGAAGTAATGAGGACTGAACCTTGACTCCTACCCCCTTTCCTGTCAACCTTATGGAGCTTTGAAAGAACACCCACCCTGTGTGTCTGCAGCGCCCAGGAGACCTGGAGAGAAATTTCTACTTCCTTTTACCTGTTTTGGTGGTCCTACAGATAGGCAAGTCATTACATCCATCAAAAGTTTGAGGGAGTGGGGTTTTTTGTTAGACAATATAATGGTTTCAAGAAAACTGCTTAATCTCAGTTGAGTGGTACTGATAATGTATTGTGAAGCTAAATTCTTCCTCTGCGAGGCTATATACCCATGCTTTAGACACTAGGCTGAAAGATTTCTTTCACCTTTGGGCAGAGCCAACATCTGCCACCTGTGTCCCCTGACAGACTGCCATTTGTTTCAGATTTCAGAAGAGGAGAAAAATGCACACTTTCTTATAGTGTTTCAGAGCAATATTCATAATCTCCCCTCACATTGCCATGTAATATTTCTCCTTCGTAAAACCTACACTTTTTTTTTTTTTTAAACCACAAGGCTGTGTTTTTGTTAAAGTTGGCCAGATTTTGTAGTTCGGGGAAAAGAGCTAGCTAAATGCAGCTCATCCTGGAACTCCTACAGGCAGGGGAAAGAGGGAAAGGACACGTCATAAGGCAGAGCAACAGAGCACACCCCAGGCAAAGATGACTCAATAGGAAACAGTACAGATAATGTCACTGTCATCACTGATCATATATAGGTAACAACCACACAAAATAGAAAGACTCCATACCTCACAGGAGGCTATGAGGAACACATAGGAATGAATAGGCCTGTCAGTACATTTATGACAACAGTCTTGGTGTTTTTCCCCTCTCCCTCCCCAGAGAAAGGGGCTGAACTCCAGAACTGCAGCCCTTTCAGTGGGCAGTACCTCTGAGCTACCACATCCACTACTCCTAATAGCAACAGCTTGGTGCAGGGAAGTTAAGACCAACAACTTCATTCAAAAAGTTACTGGCAACCGCAGCAGTACCCGAGCACCAGTGTAATGAGATCTCGCTGGAGAACGACATACTGAGTGAATTGTGACATTCTGTATTAGTTTCCATTTCTAAATGATCTCAGGCTGTAGCCACATGCAAAACAGATTAGAGCAATCTTGTTTCAAGTGAGAAAAACGTAGCTAAATGTGGCAACATTTGTACTGCAAAGATTTTATTCTTCTCACCAGGCTCTGGTGAAAGAGTGAACTCCTGGCCAAGACTGTGGGCTGTGCATCTGGATGCAGCTTAAGATGAAGCAATTACTTATCCTACAATAGCTCTGATGCTTCAAGATGTTGTACTCCATGTGTATCCTATTGTACGAGTCTGTGAGGCACATGTACACAACACATGTTTTCCTAGCAGTACCAGCATTCAGCATGGCTATGCTTGTACATTCTGGTCCTCATGTTCCCATATGAGAGGACATAAAAGCTAGGCTAACCATGCCCAATTATCCTTGCAATGCTAACCCTATACTATTGAGAACTCTAAAGAGTATGGACAGAAACCAGACTAGAAAAACTTCACTGACAGCAACTGTAATGATAGTAAATAATTCTGTTTTGTGGAAAAAAACCCCACAACTGTTTTAGTTGGAGATTTCTACTTTCTAGAACTTAATATAGCTGCCCAGTGGGTGCCAGTGCCTAGGATGTAAATCTAATGGAGGGTTCCTTGCCATTGCCTGGTAGCTCTCATTGACTGGTATGTATCTGTAGCATGCAAAGACGCTCTCCCTCAGCCAACTATACTCTGACATTTGGAGGGGAAAAAAACCCAACCTACCAGCCAAGCAAATGGAGATACACTGCATAATCTAGTTCAAGAGCATTTATGTTGAAATAATTTAGCTTTCAACTATAGTGTCCAAAACAGCAAAAGAAAGCCTGAAATGTTTATTTTCCTGTTGATGTGGTAGAACAAAACTCGGGAGTTGTCAAAATACTCTGTTCTGGCATTGAATCTGGATGAGAAGGTTTAGCAAGTTAGGACAGATTAGTTTCAAATGCTAAGCGAAGTGATGCCCTTCAGTTAGGATCCTGACAAGAAGGCAAGTGTGAAGAAGTCTTGACATCTGATATTGAGCACAAACTGTATCATAAGACAAAATGGTTGATGCTCAGCACAGTGAGTGGTATTAACCACCCCTGCTTCACATACAGAATCAGAGACTCTAGAATCTGTTTCGCCTTTGCAGTCAATATAAAAACCAATTTCCTTGCTGACTTTTTGGGGCCACTCTCTGCTTTATATAAGAATTTACAAAGTGGTAGGGATTGGTTGGTTTTTGTTTTGTTTTCACAAACCTCCCGGTAAAACAGAGGTTAGTATGCCTTTCTGATCTGGTGAAAGATGTCATACATCTTAGACCTAGCAAGCTAAAAGAAATTGTCTGTTAAAACTAGTTTTCCAGCCCCAGCAGGTGTTATAATTATTTCACTCCACTCTACTGCTGCAATGTCAGGGTCTGAGGAGGCTGGCAAAATAGCTACAAAGATGAAGTTTCCCAGAAGTGTCTGTATTAGTAGAGCTTTATTTTGCTCAGTATATATTCTTTTGATTTCAACAGGTATTTTGGTATCTTACCACCTAGTTTAAACTCAAGGATGGTAGCTTGCTCTCCTGACCTTCACATGGCCTAAATTTAGCCTTTTAATCTGCTGACCAACTGAAGCTGGAAATAGCAGAACAGAAGGTCACAACTTCCTTGCAGTGCACGATCCTCAATATAGGATAAATCACATCTTTCCTCTGCTATACAGCTACAGTGAGGATTACCGGGGAGGCTTGCATGCTCAGAGGAGGCTGTTGTTGGCAGAGCAATCTGCGCTATACTAATCAACCAATTTGACCAAGACTAGTCATAAAAACCAAGAGATTCAGAGAAATGAGGCTGTGAGCCATTTACCACTTTGTTCTTGCTGCAGTTACTTGAGAATCCAAATAATTGCTCATCTTCCCAGTTTTTAAAGTCAGCATTATTAGTCTAGCAGCCATGTATGGGTTATCTGCACATGGCAAAGCAACCAATCTCCTTAAAGAGCTTCCACTTCACCTTGAAACCTGTGGGATTCCCATATAAATTGTGTGGGATTGCACAATGCAAAACCCCACCTTCCAGGTTGCAGTACCTCCACCTGGAAGGTCAAGGGAGGAAAATTCTTGAGGTCACTCCCAAACTTGATCTCCTGCAAGGGAGAATGTACAACTATCAGCTTAGCCTTTGTGCTGACCCAGAAACTGCAAATGTCTTCATTTCTTTTCTTTTTAGATAAAGGAACTTTTCCTCTCCCTCTTAAGCTTTTTAGTGAGGGAAAAAAAAAGCAACCAACATCTTTTTTCGCTGCCTTTTTCTTCTGTGTTCACTGTCCTTTGTAATCTACTTTGACTCGCTGACAATACATGACTTTCTGTACTCTCACTCTGTCTTTTAATCGCAAAAAAAAAGGAAAAAACACACCACCCAAAAACCCCTGACTGTCCATCCCTCATGATTACAAACCATCTCCTTTATCTAGTGGTCTGGGGAGGAGGAGGAGGAACAGCAAACCTTTTTCTTTCATCAGCTCCTGCCCCAACAATATGACTTCATTTGCTCCCAGTTCTCTTTTGTGCTGTATCTTCATTGAGTACAATTTTCAGATATGTCTCATGGGCAGCCAGGCACACACGCAACAGCAATGCCATTCCCCTCACGTGCATTTTAAAGCAGCTATTGAGTATGTATTCTTTATTTGGTCACATGCATTTCCGTGATTGATATATCTGCATTTCTGATTCTGTTTTGTATGCTTTGATTCTTAAATTTGATGAAACCAGATTTACCGATGTGATAGTGATTTTTTTTTTCTTTTTAAAAAGGGCTAAAATAACAAACATTATAAATTGCACACTTTTTAAATGCAGGGTTTAAGTGTTCATACTGTGACAATGGCTGTGTTATCTGTGGATTATAGTAATGTGCTTTATTTGTGTATATCCCTGAAAAACACTCAGACACTGCAATTACTGTAGAACAAGCAGTATAGCTGATCAAGGGCTTTTGTCCAGGCTCTTCAATGACATCCACACTGTGATTTGCTGTGACTGCCTACAGATCAGTGAATGCACTGCAAGATTTTGCTTGGTTGGTATATAAAGCTGTAAGTCACATAGGACATAGAAGTCAGGACTGCCCTGTTTGTCATCCCACTGGGATTTGTCAGGCACGTACTTGCTGCATGTGAGTATGTGACTGTATCTTGCTATACAATCCATATCTGAAACTCTTCCCTGTACCATTTATCTTCCAAGAAAGATTCAAGACTCTTGCTAACCTCAAGCACTCGAATATATAAGTAAGCCATAAAGCTAATTGCAAGGTTTCTTTTTAAAATGCTGGCTAAATTTCCCTTTTTTTGCAGCACTCACAATTCAGGTTTTCCAGTTTTTCTCTATAGGCACAAACCCCAGCAAATGAATCAAAACACCTTAAATTCTCACACCCATACATCTTCGGGAGTTGTTTTTTTACTAAAAACACAGAAGTCACAGTAAACCAGGCTGTGATTCACTCTCTAAATACAGGCTGGTGTCTCTGTCTCTACATTGTGCTCATTATTACAATATCAAGGAGGATAGTATGTTGTTTGTAAGAGGGGAAAAAAAGTTTTAATTTCATTTGTGACCTGCCGTTTGGCAACTCAAAGGGTTTTTTGGCCACACTGAAATAAGTTCTACCTTAACAACAATAACTTATTGAGAACTGCTACCTACAAAGCTCTCATTTTAGAAGGAAGGATTATCTTTGCCTTAGTGTCTTCTAGCTTCTCCGTAAACCTGCCATGTGACTGATCAGCCACTAACTTCTGAAGCTGAACTGTACTATATCAAAGTCCAGATTCATTATCTGTGAAATGGGTATAATGACACTCACTACTCTAGCAGATTAGTTTTTGAGGTGATAAATGGCACACAACCATATGCAGTAAATTATTACAGGTGCACACATTGCATGGACACCTGCTTTTAAAAATGCTTCTTTGTAATCTGGAAGCAGTAACAAAATCCTGATCATACTGTTATGAGGCCCCTCCTCATGGACACTGCATAGCCAAGAGACACGAGACATTTTGTTGAGTGCACTCTTTATGTGAAATTACAGAAGAGGTAGTGTTAACATGAAGATCTATTTATCTTATCTTAGTCATGAACATGCCCTAATGGTATAGCTGTCGCTTCTGTGCACTGGTGCTCTCTAATCAACAAAATGAAAGGAATACTGTGGGACATGCTTCTACAGTGTCAGAATATAATTTATATTAAGAGCTTTTTTCCGAACCAACGCCAGAGAGGAAGGATGCAACTCTCATCGTCTTTCTTTGGAAGCAAAATTAAATTATCAATCTTTAATTTAGTTAGTGATAATCTCTGCTAAAACATTCCCTCATGGCTTCCACTAAATATACCATTAAAATCTCCATTCTGTCTGGGCTACCAAGTGCTCTCTCTGCATGAAGACGCTTGTTCAACTTTGAACTGGGTGCTCACTGGCTGCTAGGAAAGCAGCTTTCTGCTCCAAAAAGAGTTTTTACATATCACTGTATGACATAAAAGCACAAATTGGTCATGTTGTGTCGTCCTATTAGGAACCAAAACCTATAAGACAAATACAGCTGTAATCATAGCAGGAGAAAGAAAAAGAGAAATTCTCTGTTAAACCCTTCTATCACTGGGGACAACTTTACCAGTTTTGCCACAAAACAAAAGCAATTTCCTGGGTTGTGTTTCAAGAGAAAGAACTTATTTGAGTAGCACTCAAAGACAAGGACAGTACAGGCAGCTGCATAACAATTTCTATCTGTGGGGGAGTTCCCGCACGCACTTATTCTTTCCACTGGGGAATTAAGTGGTACCAGTTTGGATCAGGAAGAGGAAGATGCTCCTGAATGCCAGCACAAAGTAGTAATCTTCCAAACATGGTGCCAACAGGGATATAGTGTAAATTACTGGGGAATCAGAAGGGCAAGACTGGAACTCAAGCACAGTTAAAATCAATGAGACTGAGGGTTGACAGAGTGAAGCAAAGATGAAAGACAGAAGAAAACATTTGTACAGGTACCAGCAGGGTGAGACTGATCCCTGCTCATGCTTATAAAAAAGCCAGTCCACCTTTTGGTTAAAAAGATCAGTTCTGAATCTTCATTACTTCACCCCATCGGTCCAACTTAGCTATACGTGGAAAAGGAAGATAAATTCTACTACAGCACAAAGAAACTAGCCTGATTTCCAGGTTCAAATTATTTCAGAAAAAAAATCCTCTTCATACATTGTTGAGGCAGATATGTCAAAAAACGAAAAATAATCTCAGTTCCTATGTTGATATATCTGAGATGCATCTGCAGTAAAAAGCCAGATTTGAATCCATGTGTTCAAGGGTCCCTTGGGCAGCACGACATGGAAGTGATGGAGTGCAGGGTGCTAATTCCAGTTTGTTTTCCCCTTTCGTCTCTGTTGACACAAAAGTGAGCTGACTCACTTTCAACTTCTTGCTACTCTGTAGCTCCTGCTGCTCCTGCTCCTGTCCTTCCTGAGCAGGGCAAACTGACCACACTCTGGAAGACATTCAATCCCTATGACCAACTCAAGAAATCACTGTCTCTGCGGTATACAGAAAAGATGGGAAGAGCTGACCATGGAGTACTATGGAGTATTTACGAACTCTGGACTTTGGACTTGGCAGTAAACAAGTTACCTCTTTCCTGGCACTGTGACAGCAATTTATTAGCATGCACCCAGACACCAATTTACTGTTCAGAGGAGCAAGGGCTAAACACACTGAATCCCTCCCTTGTCAATGAAGTCTCTCTGCTTCGTAAGAAAAGCACTTGCACTGGTAAAGAAAGACATGCTATTGACAATACAGAAAGATTCTAGATGCCGTGCAGGAGCACAGCACAGATGTTCCTTCTCTTGCTCCAAATTCTTGAGCTCTGTTCAAGATTGCAGCAGATCAAGAGATAATCTGGAGTCTAAAAACACAGTCATAAATCTTCCAGGACAGAGCTGGCTCAAGGCTTCTCTGCACAACAAACTATGAGTGAGGCTGGACTACTGTGGCCCAGAAAAGAAAGAGATGGAAATGGGACAGAGAGTCTCTTTCCTGTTATTATTGGAGAAGTGGGTGCAGTGAGGAGCAGAGTGGGAAGGAAAGGCAGCCCTTCCTGCCCTTCCTCACACCCGTCTCTCCAGCAGCAGTAATTAGCCCAGCTCTAGCGCAGAGCGGGCGATGGGCTACAGCTCTTTGGCCGTACCCTGCCGGGTGTCCTAGACAGTCACTTTGACTTGCCTTCAGCAGGTCTTGTCCCAGGAAATGCTCGAAGTAATTAGCTTTTCTGTCCATCCCCAAGAGGGGAAAGACTGCTCCCGCGGGGAGAAGCCTCATAGTACTTTGCCAAGTTCCGAGGAAACAGAGAAGGCAAAATGCCTTCAGCCTCACGTCCTGGTAAAGAATCGCTCTAATGTTCCTTCATTGTGCATGACCATGGTTTCACAATAGTCATAAGCAGGTGTAAGGCTGAGGAAGCTATTTCTATGCTAGCACTGTCTGAAATGTATGCCTGTAATTTCATACTTTTAATCATATACTCCACATCAGTTATGCATATGAAGTAGTTAGAATTTTCTGCTCCCTGGTCCTGCATAGGGGAAGTTTAATACTATGTCCAAATCACTGAAAATTCAATTGATGCAGCACAAATTAATGCTCAATACTAATAATATAAAGTTTATGATATTTAGCTCCCAGACAGAGACCACTGTAAACAACATTTCCACTATTTAGTGAACATACTTGTGTTTCTCATGATCTTTAATAAACATAAACAGGACTGTAATGAGCAATTCCATATGCTGATGATTCTTTCCTCGATAAAAAAAAATGTTAGCATCATTTGGAAAGTTATGTGTAAAGAACTTATTACACATGCCTATATTTAGTTGAATACCTAACCCACTTCAAATTGTATTGAGCACGAACAAGTTGAATATTCCAAAATATTTATATTGGCATAGAAACTATAAAGTATAGTCCAATTCAAGCCATTTTCTCATAGTTCAAAACCTATAAACAACCTTGCTTTCTCCAATTCCAAGGTTTTTTTTACACTTGTAAATGTGCTACTAAATATGAGAAATCGCATTGCTCATACCCCACTCCTGTCAGCAGGAAGCTCACAAATATGACATGAGCTGAAAGGGTTTAAGCACTTTAAAACAGTGTAAGCACTTGCTTGAATCTATAGCGGTCACATCAGCACATTCGCCCACTGCCTTTAACAGCCACTCTGACAATGCAGCCACCAAAATTGCTGGGATTAAATGGCACTTATTTTACAGCTGTGGAGTAACAGTGCTGAGGGTCTGCAGCCTTGTCCCAAAGCCCAACAGCTCTTGCCCACTGCTGATTGCTAAGGCCAGCTCTACGCTTCTGCCTGCCTGCATTAGGAATCCTGTTATAACCGCACAGGTGAAAACACTAGTTTTCTACATACTTGCTACATATTACCTCCTGCACTGCTAGACTGCACATGTATTATATATATACATATATATATATATATAAATAAAAACTAGATTCTATGTAGCCACTGTGCATACAAGAATTTTGACACTAAGGTTTCTCTTGTCCTACCCAAGGATCACCATGGGGCTAGGCAGATGTAACATTTTCCACTTGATTGCCCAGTTTCACCAAGCCCTCACCTCTTTTTTTTTTTAAAGCCCTACCCCACGCCCAACTCCATGAAAGCTGCTCTTGAAATAAAACGAAAGACTCAGTGTCATAGGCAAGTGGATTCGAACCAAGATGATACGGTGATGCAAGTGGCCTGCTACACTGCTGAGCGATACTGCCCCTCTCTGCACAGAACGAGCTGTTCAGGCCACTAACAGAGTGGCTGCAAAACTCATCAGAGAGAAGAGAAGTCTGCAGCAAAAGTTACAGATGTTAGCCCAGAAATAATGGGAGTCCTGGTCATACGCCAGCTCCTGACTGTGCAGTGTCTCTGAGACACTAAGCTGATGTGAGTCCTTTCTTGTTCCAGTTCCTTAATGTGGAAAAAACAAGGGTAACTACAGGTGTCGAGGAAAAAAAAAAAAAATTAACACGTCTACCGCTCAGCCTTCTAACTTAACACATTAGTTCGCAGTCCTTCCACTGTTATACATTATTTCACACTTGATCAGAAAAGCAGTTTGTTTTCAAACTGATCAGACAGAATGCATCAAGTTTTATTTCCATTCTAATTTCTCCCCCCTCCCATCTATGTTAAGGTGAAAATCTGCATTAACAACAAAGTTTTTAAAAGGTATAGACGAACAAACCAAAACCCAAACCCATTAAACTCTTGAATTTAATTATACATTGTGACAGCAAGTTTCATGAGCTCATTATCTACCATGCAGAAAAAGTATAAATTTTTAAATACTTGTATTTATTTTTAAAGCATGTTCTTTTAACATCAGAAAGCACAGACGTGAGCACACAGCGTACCTAGTCATCAGCCATACCATTAGTTTGCACAAACCTCTGCCATGTATCTTCTCATTCATTTTCTTCCTGAACTAAACTATCACTTTTTTCCTTTTATCATGTCCTATCTAGAGGTAAATCCAGGCCCTTAATCACTTTGGTTGCCATTTTTGGTCACTTTTTTCACTGCTTCTTTCTCCTTCCCACAAGATATTTCAGTCTTAGATAGGTAATATGTTAAGTGGCTTTTCACTAACTTAGTTTTCCTCACCTACATTTCTCACTGTCTTTCCAACTGATACATCAATAACAAAATGTTATGATATTCATCACAACTCCGTTTGCCTGCTGACTCCAATACCCATGAACTAAGTATACTTTAGTTGTGCTGGAAAGCCTTCAACCCAGCACCGTTATAGATGGGAGAGACAGGCTGATTGTTACCAAGAGTTTTGATTTTATTTTTAAGCAAACATCATAAACCAAAATGCTCTGACTACACATCCTGTTCTTCATAGAAGACATTTCTGCCTATAGAGTATTTAATTTCAGCATAAGGTAGAGGTCTTTTTCACTGGTGCCTAAATATGTATTTAAGTATGTAATTTTAGATAGACTAAATATTTGTGTTAAGGTTTGTTCATGCTTATGTTTTCTCCAGCTACGTTTCTGGTTTGTGTTCCTTTCTGTTTTTTATCAAAGAAATATAAGACTTCAATCAGAAAATTCTTGTCTCAGGATGCAGTATATATCCAAAAGGAAGACACAAATTTGAATTGGCAGAAGTTAACGTGAACAGGTCTGGGATCTGTAGCAATGTATTTCTAGGCTCTAGTACACTATTTATTGTCAAATAATTTCTAATAAATAGTAGGGTTTTGATTTTTATTAACTTGATTTACACGGAAGCGTAAATCCTGTCCTATCTTATATCCTGTCCTATAATTCCACAGCTTTTAAAATTCTAATTTCAAAGTCATTTCTGGAAAAAATTACCCTTGGCAACTATCTGAATGGAATAGTTGCCTGCACAAAAGGAGTCACAAAAATTGTGTAACGACTACCTGGACATGTTCAGAAGTGCAGATTCTATTTTTAAGGCTGTAAATAATAAAAACAAACAAACAAACAAACAAACAAACCAAAACCCCCCAAAACCCCAAAACTCTTGGCCAGTAAGAGAAGAAAGCAGGCTTCCACATCTGCAATATGTGTTTCTCCAAAAGAGATTGCAACAGTTCCTATATAAATTTAAATATTTTTAGCTACAAGACACATCAGTTTGCGGAGAACACATTTTTGCCTTATACTTTATCACCACCCTTTTGTGTCATATTGGCTGATGTATCAAGGATGATTACTTTTCACTGATACAGAAATCAATAATACTGAATGGTTATGGAAAAGAGAAACATCTGCAGAGATTTAGGTGTGGTTACTTGAATTTCAACATGAGGAAATAAAAGAACAAGGTGACTCACAGGTACTAACTACAGGTAAATTGAGGCAAACAGCTTATACTTGAGAACTCTTTCAAAAGGTTATTAACCAGAGTTCCAAATTGCTAAATTAATATTTTGTCCAAATATATTTTCACGTACGCTGTTTTCAAATCCTTCTCCCTTAAGTATTTCTTGTAATATTTAATACACTGTTTATGACATATGATCCAAAGCAGTGTTGTTTCTTCTTCCTGATTGAGTATCCAAACTTTTATAAAACAGGAAGAAGGAAGTCTGTCACATTAAACTCCAACTCTGTATTTGATTTACATAAATATTATTAAGATTTATGTCAACACATGGAGAATAAAATAGCAATTCCTGTAATTGTTCCTGAAAACAGATTTGAAAGAGCAATGGATGTCTGATCAGCACCAAAGATTAGTATAAACACTCAGACATTTATCCTTAGTACTTTGACTAAGAGGAACATCGTGATAAAAAGCATACTTCACATTTCTCGCAGAGCCGCTGCTTTCAGCTCAGACAACGATTGCAGACTGGGACAACAATACATCAGTTATCACTTCATTCTGGGTGACAAGTTAACACTGCCAGTTGTTCATTGCCAGAAACTTTAGGGACATTTTTCTTAAAACAGTAAGTTAGATGTTATGGCTTGATTCAAAAGAGAATAATTCTGCACCAAATTTAGGGAGCGTGAAATGCAGAATAGAAGAGGCCCTGCATGCTTCCTTTTATATGGATTTTCTGTTTACTATGCATAGAGTACATCTACAGTCTCTGCACCTACTATTATAGATATTATAGGGTATTAGTTACAGTAGCTTATAGATGCTTGAAGTATGGATGCTGCCACTCTTTCTGAGGTTACAAAGTAGTTTACTTGTGCCATGAGCTGAACTTCATTTAAGAATTAAACTGGTCCTCTGACAATAGCTCAGTAAAGGAAATTTTTAAAAAAGGATTAAAAATGTTTAAGTAGTGAAACACAGTACTAGTACATGTAATTAGTGTATTAAAATAAGTGTATTTACAGACTTTAGAACATGTAAGTAGAGACAACACAAAGATCTAAAGACAGCTTTGTCTCAGCTGCTACTGAAAAGAGATACCCTACACTTCATTGGTCCTAATATTCAGTATTTTTGAACAGCCCTAAGAGAACTTGAAGTTAACAGACACTAGATATTCAGCATGTCTGAAAATTTGATCCAGTCTTTTTTCAAATGTCATTCCTACTGAAAGGAGTAGGAAGATTCAAAAGATATGCAAAAATCACTTTTCATCAGCAGAGGTGCCTTCAGTGTCCATGCTCTACATGCAAAACCAGCTACCTATTTTCCAGCATTTTCTAATCTGCCGCATGACAATTGGTGATATAGACACCATAATGCAAAACTTTTATAATACTCAAATCCCTCCCCACTCCAGAAAAGCAACACCCCCTCCACCCCATCCCCAGCAAACAAAAAGAGCCCCTACCACACCAAAGGACTGCTGCTGTGGGTATGCACCAAAATATGTCACTGAAATAAAATGACTGACTGCTTAAAGAAGGTAGAAATGAGCAGTATCGTATACTGAAATCTATGTTTCAATTGATTACATAAGGGGAGTGGGGAAAAAAAAAGAAAAAAAACCACCACCAAACCCAAAACCCAATATACATATACATATATCTTTGCAGCCTTTTCCTTACTTGTGGTATTTTTCTATTATCCCTATTTCTTACCTAGTTTCAGGGACAGAAAAGAATATAATACTACAGGAGAAGAAAAAGCATTTGGGGGAAAAAAAGCACCCTCCTCAAGTCTGATACATCCCCATGCTGATTTCAGATAAGCGTGTCAGCATAAGAACGGCAGACCCGCAGTAAAAAGCTCAGTGATGAATGTCAGCACAGCAGCAATCGCCTTTCTGCCAAACAGGAACATAATGGACAAGCTGCAGGAGCTTACATGTTTGGAGGGAATCTGCTAGACAGAACTCAGAACTATGGTGAACATCTCACTGCCGCCCTGCTGAACATCTGCGCTCACATGGTGCAAGCCACTGGCCTGAATCTTTTTTGAAGAGCATCCCTTCCATGTCATGTTGCATCATTAAATACCCCAAATAAGTCTCCATTATATTCCAAATAGGACTGTTTGTTACAAGCTGTGTTCGGAGTCAGCTGTGAAATAATCATACAAAGTAGGCAAGAGGAAGAGGAGCTGAGCTTGAGGAGGTCTGTGTTCTGTCCCTGATTTTACCATACCTCACTGCAAGGAACATTCTGTGGTTCACTGAACTCATTCATGACTCACTTTCTCCCAGCTGAAAAATGGGATTAAAAACGGCTACTTGCTCTTGTAAAGTACCTTCTTTAAAAGAAAGTTGAAACAAAGCCAACGTACTTGGAAAAAAAAATACTGATTTTGTGACTAGTAAAAAGAAAGATCACTGCTAGAACCCCACCTGCCTACCTGTAAATTACTGCAGTAAAAAGAAGTAACAAAAAATTGTACAGTAAAATGTATAGGGAGATGCTGACAATGTTTTATATTAATGACTTTCTTGGGTGCACAGTGCTTCAAGTATTTTTCTATAAACTCATTGCTACTGTTTCAATGTTTTCCTGCTGTGCATTAAGATTCAGGGTTAACATGACATGTCCTGTCTCTTGACAACACATTTTATTGTGAGCTTTTCAATAAGATAATAAGCCTGTTGTAATAGCCCAGATCTCATATTCTGTTTCCAGCAGTGTTCAATAACAGATGTCTTGGGAAGAGTACTAAAAAATATGATCTGTACTGTTTGTTTACACTAGGAGAAGTGTTCTGCCCTTCTGATCAGATGGTTTACTTCTGGCTTGTCTTTCTCCAACTTTTTCACCAAAAACCTTCACAAATTCCTTTAATTACAAAATCTAGGGGACCTAGCAAGGACTTTCCTATTCTCGCCTCTGCAATTTTTCCCTTACAAATGCTTTATAGTAGAGTATAAGGAGAAAGTCCTCTGCCTTACAGCCTGTGACCATACCGGCTGCTTCCGCTACCTTTTCATTTATTTCTCATTTTCATCTCCATTTTCCTCGGTTTCATCTGGTCTGGCATCTTTCTGTCTCTGTCTTTCTGAAATGTCAGTAATTATTTTGTTCAGCTTCTGAACCCTTTGCCACATTTCATATTCTCAACCAAATCTATAAAATCATGCACCAGCTTTAAGATATACTTAGAATTTATTAATTGCTCTGTAAAGTTTACACTATTATTTGCAAAGGTAGGAGATGCCACTGGAAGCTACTAATTGAGCAGCTACAGTCCAGGGAATCAGCAAGCAGAAAGTCTTCAGTGAAGTAGACCCCAAATACTGTACTTAATTTCTTAATCACAGTCAGCTGTAGAACCATTATGCTACAAAACCATTTATGACCTGATGCTTCTTAAAGACTCCACCCCATCCCATTTTGTGGAACTGTAATAAGTGCATAAAAAGAAAATATCAATATCCTTGGGTAATTTTATGAGCATCTTCACCGTAATGTTTTATCCTCTGTGCTAAGGTTGATCCAATCTGTTTCCCCATGTCAATCAGTTTCTTTTTAGAACAAAAGCTGTTGATATCATGTCTGTCTTTTTGGTAGTAATTGGTTCAATTCCCAGATTAGGGACATGTTTGTGTACCAACTATTTCTTATTTACTCAGGTTGGTATTTGCATTAGCTTTGCTACAGCCAGATTTGTGCTTAAGCTGTTCTTGATATGATTCAGGAAGCAGTAATTTGCAACAGCTATTATTTCCATAGTGTCTCAAAGGTTTTCAAATTAATATTATGGAAGTGTTATCAGCCATCATCACAGTGTTATTATCCATGCATAGCTTTCTTATCATATAGTATTTCTTCTTTCCCCAGCCTTTCCTGTTGTGGTCAGCTGTAGCATGCTCTTATTACAGTTCTTTAATCCTTCTATCTGCTAACTCCATTTTGATTGATTCATTACAGAGACTCTAGGCCTAAGAGTCTTCATTTTTTCTATATGAAATGCCATTATTTCTTTCTCATTTTATTTTTAGTGATTAATCTGAATGTATACAGTTTAAATTAATACCTATTTCATCCCCTAACTTTTAGACATACACATAAAGAAGTCCCAGATGGCTTTAGCTTATTGTTTCCCCTATTCCTGATTTAAAAAAAAAAAAAAAAAAAGCAAAGAAAAGATTAAAAAAAAAACAAAACACAAACCCCATGACAACTGAAACAGGGTTCTTTTGCATTACAATTTTAGGGTAATGCAAAAGCAAAGTATATTACAGATTATTTCACTGACCGGCTTTTTACAAGAGGACATTATTTCACTGTTTTGTGCAGGGTTTAAATTGACACATCTGATATGGAGCATTCTTTGGGCAGCACACACGACTGAAATAATTTGTGCTTAATCTTTCATTTATTCTCACATGACTTCTGAAATCCCCATTATATTATTTTTAAGATGTTACTCCAGTAATTAACTCTGTAATTACTTGACAGCAACATCATACAATGACTAGTAAGTTGTTACATTAGTGATCAAGAATAAGCATTGCTTATTTTGTTCTTTTAATATTATGTCATACATTGCAGCATAGCAATATTTTTCAGTAACTGTTTATTTTCATATACAAGAGAGAAATCCCCTTTTGGGAAGATGCAAAACCAGTATGACACCTTGGCTCTTTCTTAGATTTTAAACGACTTAAAGCAATTTCTCAGACTGTCTTGTTGTAGATGTATTATACTCACTGTCTGCACTGAAGGTACTTGAAAACGAAGTAGTACTCAAGAGACTTATGAAAGAGTTGAGGAAAAAAGCCCTCTGCACCATGAATATTGATTTTAATTTTAAATAAAACACTGAGATGATGCAAGATTAGGAAAACGCACATTTAATAATGAGGAAGTGACTCCATCAGTCCACTGGCTGCGCAAACTTAATAAATGTCATTTAGGGTTAAACAGTAGGTGCTCAGCAATGCTGCAAAGTTATTGAGAATCCTAATTCTGGGCCGGCAATAATCAGCTCTGTTTGACCCTCAGTTCCAGAGGGCTGCAACTGATATCCTCAGTAAATAGCTTTCAGAAATGTACTGAAAGCAGCAAGTTCATTATAGTGCAGTAGTCCCCAAACTTTTTCCATATTCTGTATGGCATCTTAATAAAGAGATGCATATCTCTCCTCCCATCTGTATCAGAGACACGATCTTCTTTTCCATTCAGTCCTTCAGTGTCCCTGGGGCGAGCACAGCAATTTCTTACCTGGAACATCTATTTTACTTAATATAGCTTTTTAGCTTCTTCTGATGCAACTGAAGTACTACAAATGATGAGACGACACCACATCACATAACTAACTCATCATCCATGGACCTCTAGTAAGTGTGCCCCAAAAGAAGGCTTCCTGGGTAGCCATGTACTACTTCTGCAAGGACAGAGGATATGAATCTGTACTAAATGGACAGTATTAACTTCCACTCTCATTCCCATCCTTTTCGGGAATAGAGAGAAAAGAGAAGGACAAGAGTGCCTCATTAAATAACAGCTCATTATAACATAATCAGAATGATGTGGAGATAGCAATGGTGAGGAGGACTTCCAGGCACAGATTCAGAAGTCTGGGGACTGCCTATGCACTCCTGAAGGGTCCTCCCTCCATCCAATACACCTTTGCCATCTGAGCCTAATTCATTGCATATTCCAGCACTTGCTGGGTCTTCTACATCAAATAAGCACTTGCTAGCTCTGCCTCTCCATTCACCTTAGGCCCATTTTCCTGTCTGGCTTTTGTATAGCTGCTTAGGTTCTTATGGTTCCATACATCAATGGGCCATACATCTGCAGAAGTCAAGACATTAACATTATTTTAAGGGGCCATGACTCCTACATGACGTGATTATTTTGCATTACCATAAAGCAATACATCAGCCAATGAAATTATTTATTAAACTGATTATATGCTTATCTTGCCTTTAAGTTTAGTTGCCTTCACCCTCTTAATTCAGAATGTGCTTTTTACACTGCATTTACAATGGTGGAAGTATAGAAACGCCATTACTTTCTCATCCCCCAGAGGAGCAGGCAGTACACTCGTGTTTCAGTGTTTTACAATCCATCCTTGAAAGTCATAAAACACTTTGAGAGGAATATGACAATGCATCAGAATGTGAACACTTCACTTCTCAGGAAGAGGGAACATGTGGGTATAATGTTTTAGGATAAAAAAAATAAAGAAATTGGGTATGTCTCACTTACATGTCAGTGGTCTAATCTTCAACACCAACATATGACACTTCTTAGTGTAAAATACTTGGTTATATTTCACTTCAATGCCAGTACTTGAAACAGGCAAACTAGGGTTCATCTCAGTATGTGGTATGAGTGCTTGAAAACTGCATTCTTTCTGCAAAATGCATGGGGGAAGAATCCAGGGAATGATCTAATATTGTATATCACCACATAAAAATATTTACATTCTTGGCAACCTCAGCAGAATTGAACATCCACATGTCACCGTGTCTCCCTGGAAAGCAGATTTGCTTCCCTGCTAACTGATACATCACTGGAACTCAAACACTGCTGCATCTATTTATATGGTCTATACATGGCTGTAGTAATGAGTTCCTCATCCCTGTTCTTGAAGTGTGGGCGAGGGAGCCTCTCCAGAATACAATATATAGACCTTCTATAGACATGCCACACAATTTCAACATTAAAAAAAAAAAAATCAAAATCAGGTATTTCCATTAAAGATGGAATTAACTTGCAATATGGAAGCCTACAGAAACTTACAAGTGTTTCTTCATAAACAGAGTCCATGGTTTCTCAAAACAAAAATTATGAACCTGATTCAAATGTCCATTGCATTCCCTCCCCCTCCTCCCCCCGCCCTTGATATTCCACATTTTCACTATGGCACAGAATTATGCATACTGTTACATAGCACTACTAATGGAAAACGCATAAACTAGATCTAAACCCCACAGAATCAGCCTTTGTAACCTTTCATTAGGCATTATTTTAGGCCTTTAAAGAATCAGTATTATACAACAATTACCAAACTACTAAAAGTAACGGATGTGTACATAGGTGATAATAGATCAGCACCTCAAATATCCCAGTGTAATTGTTTGCAAACACCAGCTTATAAAAAGATTGGTGAGTACTGTCAGTCAATATCTTCAAATGTGAACAGTTAAATAGAATATGTTATCCAAATTTAAACAATGGATACTACTTATTGCTTCCTACAAGCAAGTTACTGACCACAGTACACGATTCACTGTTCACAAAAGTCAGATACACTTGACAAGGTGATTTCCAAAGCAATAGTAATGCTTTTCTCTTCAGCTTCCTATGTTCTCCAGACATATTTTGCTTACAGATCTCTCAGAATATTATTTGAAATGGCAATTCTTAGCAAAGCAAACCAAATGTTGTCAGGACTTCCTGCTCTCCAACAATAATCAGACAAGTCTAAGATGGCACTCTGAAATACAGTGAGTACTAAAAAGGGTACTCTTCCTTTTCTACAGGGTGGCAAAGCATTGGCCCTTTAACATACTGACCACTGAAACTTAAGTCTTCTGTTGGGAAGAAGTGGCAATGGACTTACTGATTTAGCATCAAACAAGTTTGCTCTATAATAGTGATTAAAGGCATAAGAATAATGGCTTCTTCAGCTAAGTGACCAAAGGGGGGACGGGATGGGACATGACGCAACAACCAAGAAACCAAGATGAAATAAGGGCTTGACTTTAAGTGAACTGAAATACTTGATTCAAACACTTTCATTTTTGATTAGTTACCTCTTGCTCCCTTTCCCTTGCCACCTCATTCAAGAAAAAACAAATAAAACCCTCAAACCCCACAAAACAAAAATGCAGGATAGTTTAAAAATAAATTCTTGCAATGTAAGCAGTTACATACATACTTAAAATGGTAGCTTATAATCATGATGCCCTGCCCTCTAGCATATTAATCTGTGTCATCCCCAGATTTCCAGTTTTTGTCCCGTCACCTGGGATGGAGACAAAAGTGTCCAAGAATGTTGGCCCAGTATCAGCCTTGGAAGAATACCACTCTAGCCAGCTGTCAAGTAGGACTGCCATTTACCAGTACTGTTTGAGTCCCAGGGTCCAGTCAGATTTTTCCCTTATATTCTACTCATCCAGTCCATTTATCCCCAATTTGGATGCCATGATACTGCAGGAGACGGTATTAAAAGCCTTCCTAATGTTAAGGTAGATGACGTCTGCTGTTTTCCTACAGGGACAATAATTTCATCAAAACTAATCGGGCTGTAAAGGCACAATTCACCCTTGATAACTTGATGTAAATAAATCACAAAATATAAGAATACATTCTTTAGGGGTCTGGCTATATAATTCAAGCAGAAATCATGCATTTCCCAAGCAGCAATGTCATTACACACTATTTAAAGTCAACCACCAAACCAATAGAAACTGGCAGAATTAGAGACCCTGAGGCAAGGTGAACACAGGCCAAGTAATGTTGTAGCTTGCCCAAAGCTGGTATTAGTACAGAGGCAAAGAATACATATAAACAACGTATGGGCAACAGGTACTTAGTTGTAACGCTGTGCAGAAAAAAGTCTCAGCAAAATATCCTGCCTGAATACAAATGGGAGTGTGGGGTGCTAATATAAAAATTATGTATGCTTTAACAATATGAGCTCGAAAATCCTTCAAAACTTTGAGCTCTACAGAAGTCTGAGGAAATAACCAATAATTTAGCTGTTCCACATCTACCAATCATTTTTTATTGCCAGGTTTTGTACATTTACAAAACTCACTAACATTTACAAACTTATACTTTGCTGGACCTTGAGTTGCAGGAAGCAGAGAACACTACTGACCAGTGGTTTTTTCCAACATAAATCTTTGCTTTTTTCTATAGAGCTCAGGAGTAATTTTATAGAAAGTCTGTATACAAACAGAAAATTTGAACAATTTTTAAAAGGCTATATACAGCATTCATATAGTGTATTTCTCTTTATAGCTTGTGTCTTGCACATGCATGTGTTTATTGAAGATAGCTGGAGCAAGTTCAGAAAGAAAAAATACACAATCCATATGGACTTGTGCAAGTAAAGTAGAAGTGAGACCTCCTCATTGAACTGATGAGGGTCTACAGTCTTTGTTTCCTAAGGACAACCATTTGCAAATATATCCAACACTCACACAGGCTGGAGCAAGAGGGAAGTGAAGGAAATTCCGTAGGTTCTGTATCATTCACCTACTTACAGAACCAATATGTTCTTGCTCATAACATAAAGTTTACCCTAAAAATAAATATTTAATATTTTAAAGAATTTTTCTTTTTTTCCCCTTTGAAGGCTCTCTGCTCCCCACCCCCCCAACAATATTTCTACAGAGACATGTATGAATTTATTGGAAAATATATGATCAAGAAAGCCAAGAGCTTTGTGTAGGTATCATCAGAAGGGCAACGGTTAAGCCCAGCAGTTTCAGTGAGTTATTAAAAATATATTCTTCATACAAATCAAGAACTGAGAGATCAAGCTCAAAAAGTGAAATTACGTGAGAGGTTTGTTCCACAGCTGAACTGAAATAAAAGATGAAAGAGTTTATGTTGGTCACTGACATCAGCTGGTTTTTTATAGACATATTTGTCAACATTCTTCTACAAAATATAAAACCATTTCCAAATTTTTGCAAAGGAAATGGCATGTTAAATTTACCCAGAATTTATTTTTATGGTTGTAATGAATAACCATGCAAACTTTCCAAATAAGGAAGCATTTGTGCTAGAATACGCCACGTTTCATTGAAGAAGTTTTAGTATTTTATGGCTATGCTTTAGGAACTTTGGATGACATCTCTAATGACCAACTTCTGTTCCATTTCACTAGCACAAAGGACTGAAGTCCTCTAAGCACTTTTGAACCACAAATAGGAATCTCCTGTGGAAAACAAACAGCACAGTCCACTCCTGAAAGCATATTCTCTATTGACTTGCTCCTTAGATACACCATTGCAAAGTGGTTCAATGTGCTGCATTTTGTAGTATTGGGTACAATGCTTAATTATCCAAATATAGAAATTCTAGATATCTATGTAGATAAATATATAAGTAGATGGTATTGGTATTAGACTTTAGTAAAGAGCCTTGAATAACACAGTCCCATGTAAAATTCAAACAAGATTAACAACCAGTATCAACCTTAAAACAAATATATGAATATATATTTCATCCAAGAGTCATAGGAACCTGAATTCACTGCATTATCACAGCTCTTCTGCTGTATCTGCTTTTCTCCTAACCCACTTTCATCTAAATCTTCCCATCCCAGGCAATACCTTTGTAGAAACATCTAGATGGTGTTTGCATTTTTGCTCACATGCCTACGCTTGCATACCGTACTCCAGTGTACTGACTCTTTCCATTTCCTACCCCTGTCCATGTACTTCATACTGCTATGGTAGTAAAAGTAAACAGAAACTTCAGTTCATATCCCCTAACCTGCACCATCATGCATACACGTGCATGACGGTGGAGGTACAGTAGAGAAAAATAAAGTAGGGAAGTGTAACCTACTGGACAGCAGACTGGGATAGTGGTGCACTGCTCTAACATCATCAGTGAGCACAGCCAAGTATCTTTGACCCCAAATCTGTCTGCGAAACAGGAACACTGCTTCCGTTCTTCTTCATTTCCTTTGTTTTACTGTTGCTTGTAAATCTACTTCAGCTATGAGTGGAAGCTACTTTGCCAAGCATGTGAAAAGGCTAAATAGCCAGAAGACCAACTTTAGCTGATATTGTCTTTGGTAAAGAAAGATAGACAGGCCATGGCTCAAATGCCATTACGTCATGGCTCTCTCCAGATGCCAGAACAGCAATCCAGATAGCAGGGTAAAGCTCAGAGATGCAACTGAGCCAACAAGAGCTGAAAACACAACATGTAAGGGCAAAAGTATGAGTCAAACAACTTGGCTCTTTCAGGGCTTTCCTTTCAGAAGATTTGTGTTTGGTTTTTAAAACCAAACCAGAACCTGCAAGACCTGTAATGCCTGTGGATAGGGACTGAGAGACATTTGGAGACACCGAGTACCATGGAAAATGACAGAGGAAACTGATGCTGTCAGGAGCAGTCACATTTAACAGAATCAAACTGATAACATCAAAGCTTTCATTATTATGGTTTCTGCATGTACCCAGAGACTTTTGTTAGAAAAGAAGAAACCACAGCTGAAATACAATAAAAAAACTCAAAACCTTTCTTCTTGGCCTGCAGCCAACTATGGCTATTTCCTGTTTTAAACAGAGGGCACAACCAGGAGCATCCCAGATATGAGTGGACTGCAGAAACAGACAAAAGCGTGCCTAGGGAAAGTGGGCAACTTTGATATGTATTTGCTATCGCTTTTGAAGAAAGCGTTTCTAAGTAACTAGGTTTCGACATATGCAGTGCCAGTGTTTAGTACAAGATTAAAACAGATAAAATTATACACAAATACAGATAGTGGATTATAGAAGGTTTTTTTTCCTTCTACTTAGTCCCAGGTTGATGTGAGAAATCCCCTCAGTTTAAAAGATAACTATGAGACAAATTCTAATGTTTACATTTCATAATTAAGTACCTACAATTAGTTACCTATATGCTTATCAGGTTACTAATAAGTTGAGCTGCAGCAGGCTGTTTAGTCAGTTAAAACTAAACCTTGCTGTAGAATTATTACTTCTTGATCCTCTGATCTATAACCTTTCTAAGATGTCATTTCGGCATAATTCATTGAAATGTGGATCCTGAAGTATATGGGATAACCATTAAGTTTCTGGCAATATGCTTTATAAAGAATTGGTCTTTCAATACATTTTACTATTCTTTGTGCTCAGGAATGCCCTGCAAGTTACACATTTGACTGCTTCAACACATAGTGCTTCTACCAGCCAAGCGACCCTTATACCTGTCGTACGCACACAAGTCGTTCCGTGGTCTCACCCGTGACCTACTTCCGATATACCAGATACATAAACGTACAACAAAATTTTGAAAGCCTTGCCTTGAAACCACAATACATTATGGATTACACCCTTGGAGTATAATCTAATACAAACAGCATTCAGTTCTTAAGGAAATACGAGACAGAGAATTTACTGAACGCAACCACACAGTCTAGGCCCAATGTCTTTAGCTGTATGTCTCAGCAGTCTGCTCTGGTGTATGCGAATTTAAACGAGGCAGTACACTTTTCCTCTTTGAATATTTCACCAATTGATTCCCCCTGGCTGAATTCCCAGAGTCTGAGTATCACAGTCCCCTAATGAAGACTTCATAGCATTCTTTTGAACTGATTCCTGCCAATATCAAAGTAGCACAGCAGAAACAAAAATACTAATGTGATGTTAGAAGTCACAATTGTTAACTTAAAAAAGAAGCCTTGGTATGCAGGTTAGAAAAACATGTAGTTCAAGAAGGAGATTGACAAATTCATGGAAAACCTGGAAACAAATAAAATGGCCATTAGAGAATATAACTTTGGTACTACTCAAATAGCAAAATGGGATTTTAAATAATGAGTGCAATATTGTTGTATCTAAAACCATTTGTTCCACACAAAGAGCAGGACTAAGAAATGGCAACATGAGGACAAGTGCTTTAAGAAGGTAATTATGAGCCAGGCTGTTATTTCACGAAATGAAGTTAGGAAGGTTGAGTAACTGCTCTATCTTTGATCAGTTGTACTAAATATAAAAAGATTCGCTGGAAGAAAAAAATATTTTCTAATTATCTGGACCATCTGATGAAAGGTGCCACACATTCAATAACACACAAACCTGCCCATGGTTTTTCAATGCCTTCATGCATTGTTTACATTTATAGTATTTGATTACATTAAAAATAAGGTTTGTTAAAACTAAATGCCTTCTTGTGGGGGCCTAAAAAAAGAATCACAGTTTGACATGCAACATAATTCAAGATTTTATTTCCCATTTAAATTACCAATTTCAAAATTTCCAACCCAGTTTATATTTTAGCAGGGCTGAAAAATGTGGGATGTTTGGATGTGATTACGTGTTTATAATGCTACTACCTCCATTCCCAGTGCCTTGAGACTTTGCAGTTCCTTTTTGGTTTCTTTAAACCCATATCAATAGTTTTAGTCTAAAATAACTTTGCTTATTAAAATCTGAAGTTGTCCTGATTATTCTAATACAACCAAATGACATTTAATTTAGGAGAAATTACTCTGAACGTGCGATTTAGGAAAGGAAGAAATTGAACAGACTTTCTCTATGAAACATTTGGGATGTAGTTAAATTGGTTTTGGTTGTTCAGAAGGGTAGTGCAAATTTAAATCCTACAGGCAGAGCCAAACTAGCAATGCAAGGTAGTATAGTCAGTTAATCTTGTGGTGTTCAGTTTGTTGGGTCTGCGCTGTGAAATTGCTCCTGAGGCTTTCATGTGGAAAATGAGAATGTTCTTTAATGGCTGATGGGGGAATAAAGAAGTAAATACAAAGAAACTCCTACAAGCTCTTCATATTAACTGCACTAAATAAGTGTAACTAACTGCATTAAGTTATTGATTTATCAGGGCTTGACCAAATAGTATTCGCTTTTGTTCTTTTGGGGGAAAAGGATGAAAAAAGAATGTTAGACAAGCCAACTGCTAACAGGTTTCTGAAAAATGATACTGTTTATGCCTCCAACTCTTTCTGTAAACTACCCAAGGAAAAACTAATAATGACCTCAAGTGGACTAAAGCTCATTGGCTTTAGCTAACAAAGTTTATCATCTCTCAAGTAAGATGTACTTTCCTGAAAGGCTGTACCATTTTCAATTAGGTCCATCCTCTTAAAAAAATGGTAAGTGTAGTAAACAAGCGCAGGACAAGATGTTACAGGAAATCTACTTTGTTGCTATAATCAGATCAACGCATGTGACAATTTTGTTATTGCCACATATCACAAAGACTGAGGAACTGAGCTAACCATGTCAGTTTATTTACAATTAAACTGTTTGAATTATGTGCACTTATGGAAAAAGTCAGTGTACTTAGGACGGAAACAACTTGGAGACTTTTACTTCAGACACATTTGGGTATTTTCCACTCTGTTGAAACTTACAGCTACAGTGGCTTTGTTCACAGGGAGATCTGACAAGAAGTTGCAGCCATGTGTTGGTCCCATTTGAGCTGCAAAATCAATTCTAGTTGGTGATTAAACTTGCGAACCATTTTAAAGGCAGAACAGTATATGCGTATGGAAGTTTTAGGGCTTTTAAGTGCAAGTCCCAACAGTGAGTTTCAGCAAATTTGAATTCCGATTACCTTTCCCGTCCCCAATTAACAGAAATGCAGGTTATGTGCACATACTGTAAAATCACTAAAAGCATCTTGTTTCCCTAACTTGATAGAAGTGCTTAGCCTACTGAATCTTACCTGCCAGGTACAGCGTAGGAACCATTTGCTCCATTAGGGGAAAACAACAAAAAGAGGAGAGACATGAGAAATATCTACTGAACATGCTGCTCTGTCTACAGTACCGCACATGTATCCAAACCATATCTGTATGCAAGAATTAGCAATTACACAAGTTACTGTATCCACACAGAATTTTAACTATTTCACATATGCACTCTGGTTCTTAACATAAACAAGATTAACCAAACAGTTGTCTGCTACTTTCACAGCAATTATAGAGTGGCAGCTCCTAACATCTCTTCAGTTTAGTGCAATTGTTTTCCCATAAAGAAGAGGAAGAAAAACATACACCATTTGAAGCAGAAACCCTTTTGCACACCAAAACTTAATTTCAAATTTCTGAACGCAACCCAAACATTAAGTTGTTTGGCAAGCCAATTCAAAGCTTTGGTTTGAAAGGGATAAAGCACATCTGATCATGCTGTTCAATTCTTGTCCATCTGTTTTGCTTAATAACACGTATTCTATTTTGTGTGTGTTGAAGGTAGGGAAAGATTTTATAGTTGCAAGAACAAAGTTCAGTAAGCTTAACCACACAACATTTTAAAACCTCTCTCTGCAAATTGATATTATACCCTATGCTCAATCCAGGCTGAATTTAGAGTCAGGGAAGCATGACACTGTTGCACTATACACTACTGGGATCATTTAGAACAACTTTTTATAGCCTCACAAATTACAGATAACAAGAACTTGAAAGAAAACAAAACTTACATTATGTCAATGCCTACACCAATGAAACCATTGTACATCTTCTCTACCTTTTCATATATTCACTCAATACCAGACACAAGAGTTGTCTTACTGAGGAAAGACTAAATTAAATGCAGTTCTTAAACATAGATTTAGGTGATCAATGAAGACAAGAGTAATGCTATTTCTCTGCAATCAGACAAATGAGTAAAGTTAAGCTTAAAAAGACACCCCCAAAACCTGAAAGACCTCATATGTATCCAAGGTTGTTGAAAATAAAGCATCATGCTTTCTGAAATAAATACAAACTAAGTCATATAAATTACACTGATGAACAGTAAAGCATTTGTGCAATATCATTTTCATTTCATAATGCTTGCTTTACAGTTTGTGAAAGGTATAAGAATTTTTAAAGCAATATTCAAATAAAACTGTTCAGATAGTCCTACTAGTAACAAGATGAGGAACTGTTGCATGTTACCTAAGCATTTCAATATTTTAATGGGTAAGCAACATGACCCCATAGTGTCAATTTTTACTTAAGTCTCCTGATTGTTACTAATCAAGGCAGATATTATGCTTCTTTCTCCAAAACAACTGTCAGTGATTAACTTCCTTCCTGTCTGACCCCAAAATTGTAGTTTCAGGCAGGTCAGTTGACTGACCATCTGTCCTCAAGAGATATAAGGCTGAAGTGTCATGTTGTGGCCAAGATTTTAGACCTTGTAACCCGTATTAAGCACACATTTAGATTATAAATGGATTTGGCCTTCGTGAGAATCCACCTCTTACAGTTCCTTTTGCAAAAGCAGAGTGGTTTTGTTTCAAAGGCAAACAGGGTATGACACAGTATACTATTACGTAAATACAGTCACCCACACAAGAAAGAACAACTTCCCCGAGGCTTCCCACTGCTCAAATTGTCTGGCAAACTACCTTTTCACACACACAATAGAGTCCAGCTGGACCAAGGAATCACAGTTATTTACCATAACGCAGACTCTGACTTTCTTCTAATACCAGATAATGAAGCCCTTTAATGCAAAGTTAGATGAGTTTTTAACACAGTTCTTTGAAATATTTTCATGTATTACTGCAGGTTTAATTATCAAGAAACTCACTACTACTCAAAATACAGATTTGAAAACTTACTTTAGCAACCAATGTGAGATTTAAATTCCATTTTCGATGGCAGAAGTTACTGTTTACTAATCCCTTTTGTCTCTGACTGACAAGCAATGAGAGAGTAAAAAAATACTGTGTATTTTTGAACAGCTGAGTGAGAAAGGTTCTCTTTGCCAGAAGAAGCAGGGACACACAGGTGGTATCCCCTGCTGCAAAACTTTAATAACTTTTAGACTAGATCCTCTAACATTTTAGACTGTTAAGGAAGAAGGAAGGAAAAGCATTCCAGCAGAGTTCGAGTAATAAAAAACTGTTATCTTAGGCTGGCAAAAAGAACTGACATTATGCTGTTTATCTGGAGGTTTATGTCTGATGAATGGCAGCTAAGTGACACAGAACAGACTCCTGAGAGCAGCGTGATGTGCCTACCTCAGGTCTGGCTGCTACAGAAGAACCTGGATAGCATAAGACCCTTCATAGCACTTCTGGTCAACCTTCTCTTTTTTGAGTTTTCTTTTTTCCATTATCATTGACATTTTCGAGTATGTGATCTGTTCCAGAGAATTAGCCTATCACCGTGAGCTGCTGAAGTAAGACTCCACTCAGAGACAGAATACATATTTTTAATTCTAAATGAAAATAAAAAGGATAGGTTCATTTTCAACTGTCTGCTTGAAAGACATTTTTAAGCAATAAAGCCAGGAGACAAGTTTAATAGAATATTCAAGGCAAAAATGTCTTTCCAAATTTGTTTTATTTTAACAACTCTAGGGATAAATTAATTTATTATGTGATTAAATTAGAACCTCACAGTGACAATAAACCTAGTCCTGCAGAGTATTACACTCACTTGGGAGGAATAGAACTGTAACTAAATAAAACCCCCTAATTTGTATCTAACATATCTTTAAAAAAAAATAATTGATGTGATGCTGTAGGTAATAATGGACAAAATACCAGTTGGAAGAAAAAAAATGTGTTACCATTCTTCTCTAATCATATGAAATGTGTTCTAGTTTAGAATTGGGATAAGTCTTAAACAAAATAAGACTTCAATACCCTTCAAAGCACATGCTTAACTTATCTTCCTTGCAAGAAGTTTAAACTTCACTTTGAAATATTTACCGAGAGCAGCATTACTTGTATGATGCTAGAATAAGAGTAAAGTGTCTGAATAGTGCCTTATTTCAGGCGTCTTCAATTCATAACTCTACTTGCTTATCAGATTTTGAGGTGCCAAAAGCTCTTTTAACAGCAATCCAAACATTTATATATAGATGAGTAATAACTATACTAGCTAATGTCAAAACCTGATGATGCAAGTTACCAAAAATACATGATTAACTCATAAGAAAGACAAAAACCATAAGATAATTTTTAATTGATTCTAAACAACAAAAAAATTTCCCCAATATAACAAGTAGATTTTTGTTGTATTTGCTGAGACAAACTATAACTCACAATCAGCTTATTTGCCTTAGGGCATTTTTACATATAGTAGTCAAACTAGCACCAAAAGAGCTTAACCAATTCCTAAGGATTTCTCAGTAAAATACGTGTATGAAAAAGAAAAATAGTTCTGTGTTCACATTTAGCATCTTACCTTCTGCAGAAATATGAAGGCCATTTTGTTAGCAATAAAATGATGACATAACTACTAAACCAGTAAAGTATTATGCTTGCCCTTTACAAAGAAAAACACATATTTTCCGATTTCCATATTTAAGACTGAGGGGACAAAGCAAGACCAAATAGAAAAAGGAATAAAAGCCTGTCTTCAGCAATAAGAAGCTGAATTGAACACAAAATGGCTGTAGCTTCCTGCAGAAAGCAAACTTAGAGCAGGTTAAAAGAAGACAGCTTTGAAAAAGAGTCACTCTACAGGCACCTAGATAGGCACCAGGAAAGTAAACAGTATCAGAGATATCGACCAATTTGCTGACTTGTACCCAAATCACAAAATTAGCAATTAATTTCATACATACTGTTGAATTCTTTTGTCCGTCTTTATCACTTTACTATTATAGAAAGTTTAAGAGATACTAAAACTGGCTCTAGCTAGAGATCATGTTGCCAGACTCAGAAAGATGCCAAGGACAAAACAAAAAAATGCTAACATCTTTGCCTGAGCCCTGACAATTATGCCATCCAAGAACATATATATATATATATATATATATATATAATCTTCAGCCTCAGAAATAGTTTGTGTATCATGCAAAGATTAAAAATAAAAGTAAATATTTTAATTAATTCTGCAGTTCTCACAACTCCTACATTCTGGAAAGAGACTTTAGATTGTTTCCTACTCCTTGCTGTTGTGGCATCCTAGTCCCTAATTAAATATGTATACATATACATAAATATATTGCTGTTACATTAGCTGTGCCTGCTTGTGCATGCAGCAGGAGAGCCTGACAGCTCCTTTAGCTGAAAAAGTGACACATCTAGGTTCCTTTCAAAAAGGAACCGCGCTTAAAATCTAATTATCTAATTTCTATCCTTGTTTGTAACTATGAAGACAGGATGAGGCTCCTGCTTAAAGGAAAATCGTAACAAATGCCAAACATAGTGTGAAAGCTAACAGTAAACAGCTGTAACGCTTAAGAAACAAGTCTTACTGGCCACAACAGTCTCTCAGCCCATACCAATTCCTTGATTTCTGTTGCTGCTCTTGGTCTCCCTTATCAGATCAAATCTAGTGCCCCATGTGCCTGTTTAATCCCTTCCCTCTTTACCCACCTCTTAATTATATATTTCCATTCCCTGACAGGTTTGGAGTGAAGCTATTAGGGGTGCTACTTACAATGTTGGGCAGCTCTTGCATCCCTACAGCCCGCTTCTCACATCAGCTCCACTGCTGCTGGCAGCTACTCCTTCGCCTTTCCAGGGGCAGTGTGGAGTGAAAACCCAGCACTCCCATGTCTACCTGGTGTGAAGCATCTCTTTAGTATTGTTTGCACCTTAGATCAGCAGCTACCCCTTCTATCTGAAACAGGGGCCTGCCTGCAAAAACAGGAAGGGGTTGTAAGGCTTTACTTTACAGCATACACTGGCCAGAAATACAATTTGCTCTGATGATATCATGATTGTTACCAGTAGAATTGCTTACTACCACTGTGCTTCTTTTTTAAATCTTAAATTCAGCCAGGAACAGAAATGCCTGATAACAGCAAGGGCCAATGATGGGAGCTGATGCTAGAATAGCTGGTATTAAAGTGTGGAAGTCTAATAAAAAAAGTTGATTTATCACAAAGCTATCTAACTACACTGACAGAAATTAAAGTGCATTTGTCACAATTAGCCAGTCATACCTGACCTATACTAGGAGAGACTAACAGGGCACACCTGACCTGAATCATTTCTTAATTTTACTTTTTGCTTCAAATTTGGATGGTGAAGGGAGGTTAATTAGGTAGCCAGACATTCCTTTGAGTCTCACTGTATCTATGCTACAGCTGGCCTATTAGCAAGAGCTGCTTCATGTGTCTGCTCCAATTTCTGAGCAGATGCACAAGAAAAGAATATTTTGACTTTTCCTCTTGTCATATACAACACTGAGATGTGACTATAAAATGTACATTGTGCAAAGAGTGATTGGGAGTTGAGAGGTACCATGCATTCAACATGATGCAAAGCCAACACAAGTACAGGGTACTCAATGTCAATCAGACAGAGGCTTAAAAAAAGCATGAGAAGAAAATGGAGTACTGTACATAAAATACATTTCTTATAGGATAGAATATTCATTCCAGAGGACCCTTAAATGCCAACAGTCTTTAAGGTGGGTGAGAGACTGTGCTGTTTTTTTCAGAACCTGATTACCAATTTTCCTTTTCATATGGGAAAGCAAAGCGATGGTTACCTCAATTCCACAGCTTTTTTTCTCAATGTCTCCTGAATTCAGAGGTTTTTGCTAAAATACCAATCATCTAGTCATACTTTATGTTTGTCATAGGTATATATTGAGTGTTTCATTAAGATAACTTAGGAAGATGTACATATCTGGCACATGACGGCCTACAATAACAAAAGCAACAGGACTCTATCCTGCATTCGTACAGAATTTCATTCATTTCTAAATAACTTGTGGTTTCAACATGGAGATTCCTACATTCATTTGCCATTAGGATAAGTTTTCAACCTCAGAAATAGTTTGTGTATCATGCAAAGATTAAAAATAAAAGTAAATATTTCAACTAATTCTGCAGTTCTCACAACTCCTACATTCTGGAAAGAGATTTTAAATTGTTTCCTAGTCCTTGCTGTTATGGCATCCTAATCCCTAATTAAATATGTATCAATGATACAAAAGTTTCTAAATTGAGAAACCCACTATGAAAAACCTGTTTAAAAAAGTCTTAAATGTAGGCTCTTCAGAGTGATGGAATTCTGCATGTCATTGCTGATTTTTTGAATTTCACAGTGAAAACTATTGCTGCTTCATCATCCACTTGCCTCACGACTGAATGCCAACATTCAACTCTAAAAGTTGATTATTTCTGTCAATAAGGCAATTTGAAACTTGAGTTGGTCTGAACAGATTACAATGAAGCAGTTGCAGCACAGACAAGGGCTCAGTTGTCTTTCAGTAACTTTACCTTACCCGAGATCTTTGCTTCTCACACTGGGGATGTTTATCTGTAGCTCTAAGCCTCCCAGAAAGCTGAAATGTACTAAAAGGTAATAGCATTTTGTAGAACTATTTTGTAATATCTGTGCATGCCACTTTTTCGATATGTAAGTTTTCAAAAACAACAATTCATACCCATAACTTGCATACAAAGTCAGCCTGTATATAAAAGAAGTACTAACAATTTTTGAGACTGAAGTGAGTCCTACTTGAAAATTTGACTGTTACAAAGTGTCGTGGTTTAACCCCAGCCAGCAACTAAGCCCCACACAGCCGCTCGCTCACTCCCCCTCCAGTGGGATGGGAGAGAGAATCGGAAGAGTAAAAGTGAGAAAACTCACGGGTTGAGATAAAGGCAGTTTAATAGGTAAAGCAAAAGCCGCACACGCAAGCAAAGCAAGACAAGGAATTCATTCACTCACTGCTTCCCACGGGCAGGCAGGTGTTCAGCCATCTCCAGGAAAGCAGGGCTCCATCAAGGGCTCCATCACGCCTAACGGTTACTTGGAAAGACAAACGCCATCACTCCAAACGTCCCCCCTTCTTTCTTCTTCCCCAGCTTTACGTGCTGAGCGTGACATCCTATGGTGTGGAACAGCCCTTTGGTCAGTTGGGCTCAGCTGTCCCAGCCGTGTCCCCTCCCAGCTTCTTGTGCCCCCCCAGCCTGCTCGCTGGTGGGGTGGGGTGAGGGGCAGAAAAGGCCTTGACTCTGTGTAAGCGCTGCTCAGCAATAACGAAAACATCCCTGTGTTATCAACACTGTTTCCAGGCCAAATCCAAGACATAGCCCCATACTAGCTACCATGAAGAAAATTAACTCTATCCCAGCCAAAACCAGCACAAAAGAATAGGCTGTTACCTTTACAAATTGATATTTTGTTTATTTTGATTGTATCATACAGTATAAATTCCTTTGATAGATGTGCCTAGGTCAGTTTTCAAGTTATTTCAACTAAAATTTTATCTGCATCCTTACACAAAAGATTTTTTTTCCCTTTAGAGAGATGAATCTAAGAAGAAAGGAAAAAAACCCTACGACTTCTATTTTCAATAATAAAACCTGTGCTTTTTTCACAGGTGTTTCTTCATTTTAAGCAGAGCTTAACCTCTGTTTCTTGCCTATAAACATGTATGGTTATAATCCCTTGACAAGGATTTTGCGAAGTGACAGTTCAAACTGTCAATCATTTCTTCAGGGTCCATGACTTCATGGTTAAATTTGGTTTTGATACATGTGCAATTAAACATTTCACACTGTTTCAGAACCTTCATCTTACTCCCTTCAAAGTTAATGTACCATCATTGCTGTTTTATACTGCAAAGTGCATTTGAGACAAAAACTATCATTAACTTAACATGCAATTCAGAGTCCATTCACTATACGATGTGCCCTTCAGTTTTGCTGTATTTAATATTTTAGCACAAGGATACATAACTTTGCATTAATCTTTATTAAACATAACTTGCATTTTTACAGCGCTATTCCTAAATTACTTGGAACAGCAAATGGATCTGCAACATCAACATTGTTAAGAAAGCTTACTGTCTCGTCTTGATTTCTTTCTACTTTTATAGGATTAAAATAAAAATAATAAAGTAGAGACTAAAGAAACAAGGGTATCAGAGCATTTTTCCAGTACTGTGCACAGTAAATGAGATGAGACTGGATTGAACTTCACAGATCTGCTAATAATAATGGGAGTTGTAAGCCTAACTCAAAGCTCAAGAAATTGAAATTATAACTGACCTTCTTTTGATTTTACAATTCTACCATTCTCATTTTCCAGCTCTCCTAAAATACTCTCAATTGTAGTATTTCATTATACCCTAAATGATATTAAAGTTATTACCAAAGTTTACAGCACTGCAAAAGTATGTATTCAGAACTCTGAGTACAGATATAAAAAATGAATTGTGTAGCTTATACTAAATTAAAAGCTTTTAAATAACGATTTAGGTTCTGGAGTTATATATCCTTTGGGATACCATATGGTACACCCTCTCTCTCTGTCTTTAGTGTAATAGACCAAAGTGGGGTAAGTGTGTTTGAACACCACAAAATACTACAGAGAAACTCAAAAACACCGCTCTGGATTGTGAATGCTCTTGTCTTCAATGGTGCACAGTTTCTGCTGATAATCGATTCTGGATAATGGCAAGCTGAGGAAGTCCATTTTTTTCAATCTGTTGTTGTGGATTGTACTTTATCCTCTATTTCTCTCAGATTGAACACTAATAACTGATCCATTTGAAATAGCACGAAATCCATGAATTTTGAACCCATAAAATTAAATCCTGAGAAATCTTTTTCTAGTTCACTTACAATGTACATACTTTCCTGACTGGTAGACTCAAAAAGACATGCAACCTTAGCCTATGGATCCTGTTCTGCAGCCCCCAAGCTTCATTGCTGTGTCCTGTTTAAACAAGAGGATAACAAACAGAGTCACGACTTAAACATTTACTGGTGGCCTCAAATCTTGAGTTTCTTGGTCAAAGTCAACTAATTATATTCTTCACACATTTCTTTATTTACAAAGTATACAAGTGTGTCTACATTATTACTACAAAAGACATTGCATGTGGATAAAACAAACCAAGAAGACATTTTGATTTCAGTTAGAATCATGAAGGTCACTGTACAGTCAGGTTCATGGAGCTAGAGATTATAACTTCTTGATTTTTTAGCTTATTGTTACTATATCTTTTCTTTTTAATTATTTACCAGACAAACTTCAGGACACATTAGAATTCATCCACTGCAATGCTGTCTGCGCATGGCATGCTTAATACTGTTATTCCTCCAAATTCTTTTTACATCAGTTCTGCAAGCATCCTATTCATGTCAAAGGGAATTTTATTTTTATTTAAGACATACTGCAAAACAACTATTTTACATAATAAACAAGGTTTCCATCCAGTGCTGATATACTGGTGTTTTGTTTTGTTTTTTTTTTTTAATGGTTTAAAGGACTAAAAAACATTCTAAAGGTAAGAACCAGAGTCATACACAAGACCCTGGGAACCAGAATTTGCAGCTGGCTAAGCTATTCGTCTGGAAACTCAGTTCAGCTGCAGTTGCTATTTTTTTCTTATTTATGTGGGATTGGCCATGGAGTGCAACAAAGAGTCCTTGATACTGGAAGGAAAGCCACAAAATTTGATTCTTTTTTTTTAAACATATAGAATTTCTATAGAAAGAGTCAGAAGTCACTCTTGCTCTGGAGATATCTGCTGTAGTGTATGTGTGTGCATGTGCTCTATACAAAACATTATGTTAAGATAAATTCATATTTAACAATTAAAATCACAAAAAGTTAGGCAAAGCAAAAAATAAATCTCTATCAGTATTTTTAACTTGGCCCATGTTCAGACAGTATCTGTTTCTGGGGATACAGCTAAAGGCATGGACATGAGAATGGAAAATACATAGACTTATTGTGCTTACAAGTTGTCACATTTTCTGGAAAGATTATTGTCCATCCAGTAGCTCAAATTTTAAATTTTGGAAGAATGTTCACAGAATAAGGAAGAATTATTTTTCATTAAGCTCGTGCTAAGTACATTGCAAAAAGCTTTTATACAGTTTTATCCATACAAATCAATGTATTACCATGTAAAGTGTATGTTCCTTATAATTTATTAAAAAATTATGGTTTTTTTTCTCTCTCTAGCCATGAAGTCAGGCTCTTGGAGTATAATGATTTAAAATGGAATAAACTTCAGCTGGACAGAATATGCAATGATTTTTAGAAACTTCTCAAACCCACTTCATATAGTTTTTAAAAACATAATAATGACAGAATAATGTCCACACTAAACCAGGGTTTGTTGGCGAAAAAAAATTTTTAAAATGTCATACACAGTCTGATCTTGTTACCTTTGAAGATGGGAGTCAGAAAGGCAATATGAGAAAGTAGTAAATACAGCGAGTTACATCAAAAAGAGGTTGCAATTACAGAGAAAGGTTTGTTCCCTATGTTAATCTGCTCATACATGCTAAGCAAAATCGCTGGCAAATGTCTATTTACTTCTATACAAGCACACGAATTGTTAAGATCTCTTAATTACCATAATGTTTATTCTGGTAATTTACACTCATTTACTAACATAAACTACATATTTCATATGGAGAAACACATACAGATTTCTGGGATATAAAAACATATCCAAGTTCAGTATAGTTGCCCCACTACAAAATCAAAAATCAGTTACAAAGGTCATTCTTCAATTGCCAACAAAATCTTATACATAACAGCTATGGAATGCACGATATTGTGGTGTGTTACAGAAAACCTTCAAAACATTAACTGGAAAGATTTTCAAGATACATTGATTGACAGTATAGTTTGAATTTTCCTGTCTGTAGAATGCTGACCATTCTAGTAGTCCTTTTAGTCCTTTTTAAAAATATTTTTTATCCATAAATACATTACAATTGAAAAGCATATGTCTCAGTAGTGTCGTCTGTTAGAATAATGCTCCTGGATACATTAGGAAGCTGGGAATCGTCCCCTCCTGGTGGTTGAAACTTTGGTTTGTAACCTTGTGGATGCATATGTTACCCACATTCAGAGACATGACATTTTTACATCTGAGCAAGCTGTCACTGGACTGATTCTTCCCTTCCCTACACTGGGTGGGTGTAACTTGAGATGAAATCCTACCTCCAGTGAAAGAGGAAAGGAGCATTCTAAAAGACGTTTAATTTTTTTATTGTAATGACAGCTGTGTGAATCTGCTCCAAGGTTTGAAGTGTCAGAGGAAGCCCTGGGAGAGAAGGATTAATGGGCAGAGGGCAGGTGAAGCAGTCAAAGGTGCATAATAAATTAGCGTATCACATAGTTGCACAATTTATCACATAGCTCTCTATTTCATCCCATTTATCACCACCACATATGTGCTTGTATGTATGTAATGACTATGGTCACATGCACTGTGGCCCAATGCTGTGATAACCGAAATCAGTGATAAATTGCATAGATCAGACTTCATGTTTCTCATTAAAAATTGTTTTAAAAGGTTTCAAGGCATTCAGAAGAAACAGCAGTAAATTTGTTCACTTTGGCTTCATCAAAGAGTAAGGCTCAGATATTAAACCTAAATAACCACTATAGCAGAAACAGGAATTTTATAAGAAAATAAAATTCACCCATTTATACTATGCTGGAATTAAAGAAAGGCAAGGAATGACAAATGATCTTTTCTGGCCTACCAATCAATTTTCCACTCTTTTTCCCATCTCTGTACAGACGGTATTTTAGGGATACCACAAAGTACTAACTGAAGTTACCGGGCTAACCTGTAGATTTTTATATCCACTTACATAACAAAGTTTTCTCTGCATTAGAGTGGTAATCTGTTATGCAACTGCTGAGAAATCAGTTTGTAGTTTTGAAGACATGTTTATTGGTGTTAAAGTAAAAAGACTATGTGCAATTATTTGAAACGTTGAATGTGGAAGACAGTATTTCCCTAGAGAAGGAAGATCAAAGGGCTGTAACATAAGCAAGAATTTTGATTAAACCTTAGAAGTGTTTGATATTTTAAATAAACAAATATTGACTCCTTGATTAGGTAATGATACGGTCCTTCGTGATGCAAGCCTGGAGAGCTCTTTGCTCATGCTAGCTATGTAAAATCTGCCCCTTCTAGTGCTTGCCTGATAATTTGCATGACCTCCATTATCTTCAAGGGGAATCTTGAGATTGAGATTGATGAAATTCTTGTCTGTTTTTCTTTCTTCTTCTTTTTCTTTACATAAATCCAGCGACCTATGTAAACTGACTGGAGTGGAACTACAGCCAGATGGGGACACCAAGAAGAAGAGAAAGGATTTCAGCTGGCAGTAGCTGTCATCACTGCAGACTGACAACAGGGGAAGTTGTTGGACAGAAGATTGTTTTCCACTGCTGTATAAAAACTGACTACAGCTGATACAGGCCTCCCAAAGTGTATCTGAGGTTATTTTATTGCTCTTATTATATTCGTTTCCCCAAAGCAAAATGTTGATATAACTCATTTAGGAGTTCTCATTTATTCAGAAATTCTCTTCCAATGCATTCTGCGAGTGCCATTGCAAGAATGGTGGAAGTTGTAATATATTGTAATATTGGTGGAATTTTCCCCTCCAAATATAAGGAGGGAACTAAAATTACAGTAGAAAAGACAAAGTATCATGGCATGATAAATGTCGTCCTGTCTAACATCCTCTGCTGTGCAGGAATATATTTATTTTTTCAATAAATACAATTCAGAACAGTTTTCCTTCTATGAAGCTGTCCCTTGACTCTCCCGTATAATGCAGGAGACACTGGGAGATGTCAGAGGGCCAGATTTCTTCAGTAAGCATGATTATAAAATATTTCTCTATCTCCTCATTAGCTTCCTGAGATTTTTTTTCTTAACTGTGACCGTCTTGGGTTTTTTCTTACTTTCTGGGCAATTAGTGAGAGAATTCTAACAGTGACATTGTCTCTTTCCTTCAGTCTGTATTAGACTAAAAGCAGGTTTCTTTTATTCTCTGACTAGAGTGGCTGAAAGAATATAGTCTTTCATGGAGCACCTTCTTGTCTTTTTCTGTTTCAAAGCTGCAGTAATGTAGAAGCTTAGCAGGCCTACTGACTCGGAGGCTATTCCTGTTAACTGCCTAGGGGGCTTTGTTTGCTTGTTTTGAGCTCAAAGAGGCACTAGACAAGAAAGTGGAGGGCAGAGGCTTTAAATCCTACTAAGGGAATGTGGTACAGCTATATTGCTGCTTTACCTGATGTCATCCTGGAATGCCGCAGGGGAAGAGGAAGTTCTTTTCCAAGTGCCCCTTCCTGCTTATATTTCACACAAACCTAAATCATTAATTATGTCTTGCATGAGCATGAGCATCTCTTATTCACAATGAACAAAAGCAGAAGATTTGTCCCGGCCTTGGGTGAAAGCAAAGAACTCTATCCAAAACAAACAATACAAAAGGGCAAGAACTTTCCATATAAAGCAGCTAAGGGATCTGCAAAGCTGTTCCATAATATGTTGTTGCTGAATACTGACTTATGTGTCTGTTAGGTAAATATCATGCTGTCATTCTGATGACATACTATCAAACCAGCAAACAACAGTTACAACAACATTTACATTTATTTTGGGGAAATACTGTTCCCGTCTATGTGGCACTGCAAGACTGACTTGTTTTCATTTTATCAGAAGACCACTGACGATGGGAAAAATATGGTGATGAAATTTCTGTAATCTAAGTTGGTCAGTTAATATGAAGCCTTCAAAGCTGAGGGATAACTCAAGTGTAGTCTGCTTATCTAAGTCAGAATATGTTCTTTACTAGATGTAAAAGCAAAATATAAAATACCAACTCACAAGCAGTTTCCTTACAATCAAGAAAAAAACAGGGCTTTTAAAACTCCTGTGAATAGAAAAATTATTGTCTACTGGGCTGACATATGAAATAAGTTGCCTTTTCTCAGCAGGAGATACAGTTCAGAAAAAGAAACAGTTCCAGGTTCATTTTTTAAGGAAGCCATTTAAGTTTCTTTATATCCTAGCTTTTCTATACTTAGCTGTAATGTCAGTGGCATCACTGTATCCTTATGAGAAGACAATTGACATACTTAATGGCTACAGGTTTTGATGCCAGGTTGTGCTGTGTATTGTAATAATTGCTTCTTTTTCTTTTGATGCCGCCTTCTCAAACAGGATGCCACAAAGGCAGTAACTTTGTCTGCAAGAATCTTAAAAGCAAGAGGACTATATTATCCTTGCAGAGGTGGAGTAAATTTTGCATGCTTTGTGTTTGAGGACTAACAGATAAACAACCCTTTGGGGTACTTTTATACAGTAATTCACCACGGGATTATAACTCTCTTATCGTTATGACCCTCATTGGACCACCAGGAGGAAGGAGCAAATCCACAGCCAGTAAGTTTTAAAGCATGTACTTCTACTGAGGAAGAGAGACCCAAATGTGTTGTCTAAGACTGTCCCAGGATCTTTGAGTTCTTTCAGTGACTGCTAACATGAACCATTTTAAAGTTTAACACTTAAGATTACAAAGCCAATATTCTCCAAGATTCTAATTCAAACTGGTGAACAGCTTCAAGGCCATTTATCTTTTGATGCAAGCAAACCAGATTATGTGTTTAACATACACGTTACATCAAAAATGCCAACTCACAGTCTGCAAGAGAAATGTACATACATATTTTATTACACACTTATTAAAAAGACATAAGGCCAAAAATAACCAAACATCTTCTAAAAGCAATCTGATAAGTGGTGAGGCATGTTAATGTTATTAACGTGTTTAGTGCTGAAATGACCAATAGTTATTGTGATGAATATGAAAGCTTGCATTATATTCTATCTACCTTTTTCTTTCACTTCTATCTACCTTTTTCTTTCACTGTGTCATTATGGCCATATTTGGTACATATTCTTACATTATGTTTCCCATTGCTATATTGGTCAGAAGACAAGCAGTTCTTAAAATTTTGTCATTAACCTTCATTGCCTCAAGCGTGTTCAGCAGGTACAGTTAAAGATACAAACTTCTTGTCCCCATCGTATTTATCTTACCTTTCTTCTAAATTTGAGTTGAAAATAGAAAGAAAAAGAAATCTAATTACATCCATCTTAGCACAGATATCAGGAGTACACTAAAATACCTAGGGAAACAAAAATGGAATTGTAATATTTATTCTGCATCTGTTATTCTTTAACTTGACACTGACTCATCATATCATACTATGTCATACATATAACAGTTTAACTTTGGCTGTGGATATTATTAATCTCTTCTTAATATTAAAAAAACCAACAACCAACCCACCACACAAAAGTATACTGACTGCACACTGTATTACGTAGCCTGTTCCAGAACTCCATCAAAACCAAATACACAATAATTAATACAATAATTCTCATAACCAGGTTCCTAGGATAAACAATTCAAGGGTTAAAATTGTCACAGTAGGCAAGAACAAAGAGTCACTACCATGACACTACTTAGATTCTGTTAGTCAATTCCTCTTTCTTCAAACTTCAGGGCAGTGACAGGCTCATTCATTAATAAAAAAAATAAAATAAAAAAAAAACAAAACAAAAACCCCCCCCAAAACTACTCCCTAAACCTTTAGGGTTGGAGGCATTTCTTCTTATACATGGTTACGAGCAACCAATGTCTGAAATGAACAAAATGCACAGGCAATGGGAGATGCATGTCCAGAAGAAAATTTAAAACTTACCAGCTAGAGTATTTAAAAACAAAACGTAGGCTTTTTTCTCACCACAGCAGTGTTTTCAAGCTCAGCTGCACAACACACTTCTTTTCTTAGGCTTGAGAAAACTTGAGTCATTTTGGGAAATTCAGTTCGAGTTTCTTAACATAAAGGAAGGGAGGTTTTTATCCCAATCATTTTGAACAAAATAGACTAGCTAGAGAGCTTCACTCCTAAGAAAGAACTGTTTCGTAGACAGATGGAATCTCTTTCCTCACAGATTCAGAAATTCTGATAAATTTGAACTCTGGTAGTGTGACCACCCATGCTAGATGTAACAGGGATGCCAGCTGTGTAGATATTCATCTCACAGGACAAGAAACAATATTAATTTCCCTTAAAAATTCAACATAAAGTCAATATCCCCAAAATCTATGGATTTGGGAATGACAGATCCATTCAAATTAGCAACTCTGAAAAGTTAAGCATTCAGGAAAGGATTTTAATCTCTGGAAACACAGAACACAATAAAGATGTATGTATTGTTTTTCATTTAAGACAGATCTGGATGACAATTAAAAAATTAGTGTTATATCTATATGCAAAATAACCTGAACATTGATGGTATATTTGACTGCTGAATCTGACCTCTGCTTTACAAAGAATTCAAAGAGATTTTCCTGAATGCACGTTATAGAATTACCTTTGGAAAATGGTATGTTCCCTGAGAGAAGACATGTAATTGCAAGTGAAAAACAGGTTTAAGAGAGCCACTCGCCATATTATAAATATTTTTACCCACAGCACTTAATACCAGGAAATTAGAAAATATATCAGTTTGGCATCATGGCTGGAAATTTTGCCTTCAACTCACCTTTTCTGTGCCCCTGTTCTTCGCGTATCAAATGGAGATAACACCATCTTTTTTCTGTCTTGTGCCGTTAATGACCTTTTCAAAACAGTGGCTGTGTCACATATATCTACAATGCCTGTAAGTGAGCTTCTACTCTCTGCATTATCTGTAGATGATCTACATGATAAAATAAGTAATAATAACAAGATCACATCCTGGTCGACATAGAATCTCAGAGAACTGAAACTTTCAGGACACTGCACACTATGAAGTACAAGAAATGTACTACAAACTCTTACTTCCAAAAAAGTCTTATGTTTGTAATATAGAAAAGCAATTTTTCTTGACTTTCTTTTTCACACCAACAATTATTTTTAGCCTAATGCTGGAAACCCTAAGATTCCCATTTCCTCCAGTGAATTTTAAAATAGGCTTATTATTTGACTGAATAAAGTCAAAGCAATTGTTCACACCAGGACAATTACTTGCACAGGTTTTAATCCACCATGCCAGGACCTTAATTTACCCTGCCATTTCACAACTGTGTTCATATAACCTGAACAAAGAACAACAGAATGGGCACAAAAATCTTACAAGTCATCTTCCACTACTTTTAATTTCCCCATCATTACTATATGACTAGTACTTTGTCTTTCTTTTTACATTTCTTTCAGAGACTTCAAAGAAGAAAAAAAAAAAAAGAAAAATATCGTCCATGTTAAAATTTGAAGGTAGAAAGCAGCAAGAAATTTCCTACATTCCTTCTTATTTTTCAGCTAGCAACCCTAGAAAGGAGTTGAAGGGTCTAATTATAATTCTTCACACAATATCAACATGAACTTTAATTCTTTAAAATAACCAGCTCACAATAAAGTTTTGCTATACTTCTGTTTTGCAGAATTACAGCATATTCAAGGCTGTATATTAACCAATGTATCTGATTGGTGTTGAGGAATACAGGCTTCAATAAAATGTGCTGGTACAATGTGGTTTTGGTTGCAATTTGAAGGCAGAAAAAGAATTAATTTGAAATTTTGTCATTGAATATATGATCATTTACTTATCAGAGAATATGGCCAAATAATGTCAGGTTCCTAGCTTCCTTAGCTTTTTTACATTAATTATTATTTCCAAAGAATAAGAATAAATTAATTGGTATCAGTAGCATTTGGAAAACATGAAGGAACTTCTTTGAATTTTGCCTGAACCACTTATCCAACATACTGAATATTTACTGTAGTGACCTTATTTCTCGTCTCCTTTTTTTATGCAAACACAGCTCTAGTTGACAGAAATGCTACCAGAAGCTTGAAGAAATAAAGGAAAAGGAGGGAAAAAATGATAAAATTATGTGATCCTCCTCTATTCTCAATATTCTAAAATATCTTGTGCTCTTACATTTGAAAGTACCAAACAAGGTTTTACCGACCAAACAGTACTGGAAATTAATTTTCTTTACATACTTTCTGTTATTACTATGTGTTGGCTATATTTGGCTAACATGTTTGGCTGCTCTCCCATTAAGACTAAGAAAGTTTTCTGCTGACAGCTAGGACTATTGGGTCCAGAAAAATTTGATTGATATACCTGGGTTTTTATACTTCACACCTAAGTAGCACCCAGAGAACAACACATTGCTCAGAAAAATACCAGAATATGTCAGTGTCTCCAGATATTATACAATAACTCCAAGGGAAAGGTCGTTCTATCATAATGTCAAATTTGATGTATAGTTAACTGGGTGACATCACTTTTTCATAGCCATTTTCAGGAATAAAACTTATTGTTGTGAAGTCAATGAAGATGTCACCATCTTTTCTATTCCTCTTGCAGTTTTATTAGGCAAGTTAGGCATTACTTTTATGGTTGTCCATGAGAAACCGAGGAATTTATTCTAGCATAAGTTATAAAAGGTGTATTTGTGTTGTAATGGCATGTTTTAATTCAGTTATTTAATTTACTGTAAGATAGTTGTTTTATGGCAGAACCAGTTGTGGTGTCTCATGACAAATGCAGACATGACCTTGAAGCATGCTGAAGTTTTGCACCACAGACCAAGAAATCCAGCTATAAGTACATTTTTAGCTATTTGTCAAGGAAGTGTACAATAAGATGTCTGTAATTCCTCCTTGTCATCCACATCATTGTTATCTATACTTGCCAATGTGTGGCAAGTTGTGATTGTCAACTTGACATCTTCGATGTGAAAAAAAGCACATATAAGATGACTTTGTTCAGTTCTCATGAGTTGGGCTTGATTCATATTTACTTTTGCAATGCTTAGTCCTACGACTTCTTAATTCACTGATACAATATTTGAGTTTTGACAGGGGAGTACCATGGTCTTGCCTTGGCCAAGAGCTGGATACCACACAAAAAAGGGCTGAATGTGGTAAGCCATTACCCACATAACAATGCAACTAGAACTGACTGTAGTGGGCCTTCATACAGACCATGGATGAGCAATGGAAAGGAGAACACCACCTGAAATGGGTAGGAAGGTATACAGTGATATCATCACAGATGGGATAGCGTCCTGTGCAAACATTTGGCTATGAAGACTATTGGCATTAGAGAAGCAGAGTGTGGGCGTCATTGCAACACTGATGTCCAACTCTGCATAGGAGCAGAGCACGCTGCTTAAGGTGAAACCAAGCCACCACCCCAGAGCCTGGCTCTGAAACTCATCGGAGGGAGCATCATCTTCTCCAGGGCTTGACTCTCCTGACTCTTGGGACCAAATATTGGGGTGAACCTCAGGTGACGGTAGGTGTGTGTATGCATGTGTGTATGTAATGGGAAAAGCTTTCCTTGGCATCACCTATCCCTCACTTGGTTCACTTAGTAAATTCAACTTAGCAGTGTGACACTGATGTTCCTTTCTCCACCATAACAGAGCTACATTGTTTCTTTTTTAAGGCAAATAACATTTTTGTGGAACTTTCACCAGAAACTGCAATGCTCACATAACTCAAAACTACCTGAAAGTGATAGTTACGTACTTTACAATTGACAACCATTTAGAACCTGTCAGTCAGGAAGAAAATTATTGTTCTTTGTGCATAAAATGGCAATTAAATTGTGCTTCTTGTGTTTCAGTTAAAAGACAAGCATCTCTAGACCACAACTTAAAGCATCAGAAAATAGACAGATTTCCGGGGATAAATTCTGATTTCAGTTACATCATTGCAAATTCAGAGCAAGTCTATTGAATGGAAAAACTTTAAAATGAATTTACAGTAACACTGAAACCAAAATTTGGTCCCTTCCTGCTCATTTCTATCAGCATTTGTTCCATATTTAGCTATTGTTACTGCTTTCCATCAAACAAAATTAAAACCGAGTCCAGAAGAAATGTTGGGGTTTTTTGCCATAGATCTTTTACTATCATCTGATATTCGAAAATAAATAGGCTAACTGAATGGACTTCATGACATACTTTTCCTAACTACACATCTCTGTTTTATATGCACTCCAGAAAACATGACTTAAATAAAATCTGCTTAAATTATAGAAAGGTGGTTAAAATTATAGCTGAAGAGTGTTAAAGATGTTTTTTCACAGACTGAGCAATTAGAAAAATTACATTTCATAGCATTCAAACCTCATACACTAACACCAAGTGATAGAGTATAAATAAGGAACAAGAGGTCTGTTCTCATTACAAGACGTTTGAAGAAAGATTAAGGGTTGAACTTTCAAACTGGAATGAGAGAGACAACCTTTGCTAATGAGAGTTGATACACTGCACCAACAAATAGCTGTCTAGAAAACAAGGTAAAATGTGTCTCTCTCTTTGTTGCTCTCATATGTTGAAAATGCTAGAATATTGCAGATTAATAAAGATATTTCAGGTGTCATTCAGGACATATTAGTAAGACAGTATATTCAGGACCCTAGAATATATTAACAAAGAAGTTGCTCTCATCTGAAAAACAGTAGGAAAATTAAATAAGTTATAGTACTGGTCATGCACTGAAATACTCCTGAAGGGACACGTTTGCTTTTCAATATGTGCATTATGATATATCCCTTGTGCAGCCTGATACTTCTCAAATGCCACATTATTTTCAGCTCTACCTTATCAAGCACGGGAGCTCAAAGTAAAGCAGCCCACAGAATATCTTCTATGATAGGTCACTGTCCTCCTAAATATGCCTAAACTCTGGACGTCTCATCCTCCAAGAAACCATCCCTTACAAATGGTAATGCCTTTTCTTACAGTAACTAAAGATGCCAAAAAAAGAAAAGCATTTCATTGTTTTATATGAAAAAGCCTGCTTTTCTTAAATCTTTCTCCTCCTTGCTCCACTGCACTTAAGAAGTACCTTTGAAATAAGCTTCTTTTCCATTTCAGGCATTCTTAATTGTATTTTCGAGATATCAGCTTCAAATATTGAAAATTCAATTTGTGTTTTATTGTACATCAATTTTGATGATTTTGATGATTGATTTTTTAAAATTTTAATGGAGTGTTCTATTTTTCCTGTTGACTCTTTCTAGAAACCCACACTGACCTTTCTAGTGAGGGATAAAATTTATACATCCAATTCTCTTTAGGCCATATCATTACTGATTCTAAGACCAGATAAACTAATTCAAAATTAGAAAAGCTCTGTGCTGTCGGAACTAGAGTAATTTTGGTACCCAAAGCTAGATCAACACTATTTTACTTACAGTCTAAAATTAGCAGGCATTCATAATTAAAGACCTCGTAACCAGCAAAACAGGGCTGAAGGGTACCCATCTCAAGCAAAGTGACAAAAATAAGGAAGTGCCTACAGGACAGTATTATGGGGAAAGGTCTCATACCTTTTCTGGAAAATCACTACGACTAGGTGCCTCTCTGAAACGCCTGTACACTAATGCACACACCTTGGGGAACAAACAGGAGGAATTAGAGGCCCATGTGCAGTTGCAGGGCTGTGATCTCATTGGGATCACAGAGATGTGGTGGGATAGCTCACATGACTGGAGTGCTGCAGTTCCTCAGGAAAGACAAGACAGAAAAGTGAGGAGGGAGAGTTGCCCTTGGTATGAAAAAGCAGTGGGAATCCATGGAGCTCTGCCTGGGGATGGGCGATGAGCCAACTGAAAGCTTATGGGTAAAGACTAGAAGGCAGACTAATGTGGATGATGTTGTGGTGGGTGTCTGTTAGAGGATGCCTGATCAGGAAGAAGTCATCGATGAGGCCTTCTTCAGACAATAGGAAGAAGCTTCATTTTCACAGGCCAACATCCTCCTTTGGGACTTTAACTGCCCCAATAGCTGCTAGAAGGGCAACACAGCAGGGTACAAGCAAGCAGGCAATTTCTGAAGTGCATTGATGTCAACTTCCTGACACAGGTGATGAGCTGATGAGAGGAGGTGCTCTGCTGGACCTCATATTTAAAAACAAGAAAGAACTGGGCAGGCATATGAAGGTTGGGAGCAGCTTTGCCTGCAGTGACCATGAGATGGTGGAGCTCAGGATCCTGAGAGGAGGGAACAAGACAAACTGCAGGATCACAACCATGGACATCAGGAGAAGACCTGATGGTCTTCTTTTCAGGGATCTGCTAGGAAAATCCCTTAGAGATGGTCCTGGAGAGAAGAGGGGCCCAGGAGAGCTGTTTGATTTTCAAGGATCACCTCTTCCAAGCTCAAGAATTTTCCATCCCCATGAATACAGAAAATCAAGCAAAGGAAGCCTGCATGGATGAACGAGATGGTCCTGACAGAACTTAGACATAAAAAGGAAGCATACAAGAGCTGGAAGCAGGGTGAGGTCACCCAGAAACAATATAGAGACACTGTTTGAGCATACAGGGATTGGTTAGGAAAGCCAAAGCCCACCTGGAGTTGAAGCTAGTGAAGGATTGAAGGGCAACAAGAAAGGGTCTACAGGCATATCAGCAGCAAAAGGAAGTATAGCAACTGGGGCAGTTTGTTAACAGGAACACTTAAAGAAATTGGACATACACAAGTCCTTGGGACCTGACGCAATGCACCAACAAGTGCCGAGGGAGCTGGCCAATGTCACTGTGAGGTGACTCTCAATAATCTTCCATATGTCATACCAATCAGGGTAGGTTCCTGAGGACTGGAAGGAAGCAAATGTCACTTCTATTTTCAGGATGGCAGGAAGGAGGAACCAAAGAACAACAGTCCAGTCAGCTTCACTGTGGTGGATTGACCCTGGCTGGATGCCAGGTGCCCACCAAAGCAGCTCTATCACTCCCCCTCCTCAGCTGGACAGGGGAGAGAAAGTATAACGAAAGGCTCCTGGGTTGACATAAGGACAGGGAGAGATCACTCACCAATTACCACCACTGGCAAAACAGACTCGACTTGGGGAAAATTAATTTATTATCAATCAAATCTCAGTAGGGTAATGAGAAAATAAAAGCAAATCTTAAAACACATTTCTCCACCCCTCCCTTCTTCCCAGGCTTAACGTCACCTCCGATTTTCTCTACCTCCTCCCCCAGCAGCGCCAGGGGACAGGGGATGGCGGCTGCGTTCAGTTCATCACACGTCTCTGCTGCTCCTTCCTCCTCAGGGGAGGACTCCTCACACTCTTCCCCTGCTCCAGCGTGGGGTTCCTCCCATGGGAGACAGTCCTCCACAAAATTCTCCAACGTGAGTCCTTCCCACGGGCTGCAGTTCTTCACAAACTGCTCCAGTGTGGGTCCCTTCCACAGGGTGCAGTCCTTCAGGAACAGACTGCTCCAGCGTGGGTCCCCCATACGGTCACAAGTCCTGCCAGCAAACCTGCTCCAGCATGGGCTCCTCTCTCCACGGGTCCACAGGTCCTGCCAGGAGCCTGCTCCAGCGTGGGCTTCTCATGGGGTCACAGCCTCCTTTGGGCATCCACCTGCTCTGGCGTGGGGTCCTCCATGGGCTGCAGTGGATATCTGCTCCACCATTAACCTCTATGGGCTGCAGGTGGATATCTGCTCCACCGTGGACCTCCATGGGCTGCAGGTGGATATCTGCTCCACCGTGGACCTCCATGGGCTGCAGGGGACAGCCCGCCTCACCATGGCCTTCACCACAGGCTGCAGGGGAATCTCTGCTCCGGTGCCTGGAGCACCTCCTCCCCCTTCTTCTTCACTGACCTTGGCGTTTGCAGAGTTGTTTCTCTCACATATTCTCACTCCTCTCTCTGCTGCTGTTTCTGCAGTTTGGTTTTTTTTCCCCTTCTTAAATATACTATCACAGAGGCGCTACCACCATCGCTGATTGGCTCAGCCTTGGCCAGTGGTGGGTCCATCTTGGAGCCAGCTGCATTGGCTCTATGGGACATAGGGGAAGCTTCTAGCAACTTCTCACAGGAGCCACCCCTGTAGCCCCCCCACTACCAAAAGCTTGTCACGCAAACCCAATACATTCACCTTGATCCCTGAGAAGATGATAGACTCAGGAGTGATCCTATCAATATGTACCTAATAGGAGGGAGTAAAGAAGATTGAGCCAGACTCTTCCCAGTGGTGCCCAGTGAAAGAACAAGAGGTAATGAACACAGACTAAAATACAAAAAATTATATTTAAACATAAGAAAAAAACTTTTTTTTCTTATACCTCCCCACCCCCATAAGGGTGATTGAACTCTGGAACAAGTTGCCCAGAGTCATTGTGGAGTCTCCATCATTGGAGATATTCAAAACTCAACTGGACATGACCCTGAGCAATCTGCTGTAGTTGAGCCTGCTTTGAGCAGGGGGGTTGGTCAAAATGATCTCCAGAGCTCCCTGCCATCTTCAACAATTCTGTGATTCTGTGACACCATTATGACTATGGGCAAAGGACTACAAAGGGTATCATACATCTTACAAACTACCAGTTTAAAACAGAGGGAAATTATTAGTAAAATACTATGACAGTCAGTGCTGGAACAACCAGTCAGCTATCAGAATGAACATGAAATACAGTGATTTATTTTGCTAATGACAAAACTGAAGGAGATCAACCTAATCCTGACAGAGTTCGTTGAATCAAGTTCATAGACTTGAATGGACATTCAGCAAAGGAAGATTGAAACAATAAGAGTTATCTTAACCTTCCAAAGCTGTAGGATCTGCAACCATTGTGCTGGACTATTTGTTAATGTAGACATAACCTGTGATGAAAGGGAACACAGCACCAGTTGACCCAGGGGACACAGGAGTCAATGTCTTGGTTTGATTCCAAGAGAATTGTTATCATCTACAATGGAACTCAGACCTTTGCCTATAAAACTATTTTACCTATAAAACCTATGTTTGATAAAGCTCATGGAATATGAGGATGTTGTGAATTATAGCCTACGCAAATCACATGATTGACAAAAAGCTGTTATAAAAATATACAAGATGTATATGAGGAACATCTAGGCTCATAGTAGGACAGGGATTTTAGCTATTTGAAAATAGATAAGAAATAGAGAGAAAAAGGAAAACATGCATAGAAATAACATATTTGTGAAGAAGAAAGAGTAGTATCTACATAGTTATTTAATCTATTGATATAATCTGAATAAGAAGCAATAGATACAAGTAAAAATGACTGGGCAATAATGGACTGGATAGTGAGAAGAATCTCTTCTATAGAGTACTTTGTATAAGATATAAAGGTACAACAGGGTAAGTCTGAAAAGCTCTTTGGAGGCATACTTGAATACTCTTCAATAGTTCTGAAAATTCTAAATTTTTGTAACACAACTGTTAACAATGTTCTTTGCAGTTTTCTCACCTACATAAAAAGTTCTGGAGTAAATAACCTTAAATAAACAAGCAATTGATGAAATATATCACAGCATTTATTCGCTCTTGTTTCAACTTACTCCAGTTCAGTTAAATCATTAGTTATACTTAGTATATTATTTATACTTAACTCTGGTGTATTATTTACTCCATAGGTGTGTTAAAATACAGATTTTTCCCTTACATTACCTGCCATCAGGGTCAACAGGGTTTCTAGCAACTACCCTGAACAACAAGGAGTGCATCCACTAGCAAAATAGCCAATTAATATTCTGAGAATTCCAGAGGGAGTTTAAAGCTTGATCATTACAAATTTGGAGTGGCATGTTCAGTTTAGGCAGATTAATTAAAATATCCAGGTACATGTTGTTATCATATTGAATTTACATCTTTTTATACTAAGGCTGCATTAGTTTGATAAAATGATGTATTAATCCCAAGAGGTGCTAATTAGGTGCTAATAAATACCACAATGCATTTCAGGAAAGCTCAATAGGACATTTTACTCTAAATAGAAATATTGTCAGTCAGTGTCAACACAAATATTATCTCTTACTGATAAACACACAAAAACCCCAATTCTATTTTCAGACAGACATAGGATAATTACTTAAAACAACAAGGACTAATCAGCTTCTTCCGGTGCATTGACTACTTATTTTTGTATATTTGGCAAGAAGAGTTATTTCTTCAAGCTAGAGTAATCATGATATCAGGATACAGATATCATTATAGCTGATGGCACATGTATCTGGTCAGTCACCCTAATAGCCTAGTAAAATAACCTTACAAAATTATTAGTTTTGCAGAAAATCTTCCCATAAAAATGAGGTAATTTTAGATATATCCTTTTAGTGAAGCTCTTTCTAAAGCATTCTTTTTTAAGCAGTAAGAGAAAACAATTTCTTTCAGGTACATCAGATATCTGCAAAGTAGAAATCTACGTTGAGCTTATGTATTAAATTGTACCTAATTCTAATACAAATTTCCATAGCTCCAGCTAGGCTAGTAAAAGACTACATGAGCTACTTGAGCTACATCAACAACAACAAAAAAAATCCCATGAAATGCCATGAAAAACAGCTGTAATAACTGGCACCTTGCATTGTAAGTGATCCCCTCTCTGGGGCTATATAAGAATTTCAGTATCTGGCACTCTACTAAAAAATGTCTATCAAATATAATATAGACATTCACACATAATATATATTTTACATTTGGGATGAGTTTTGTGCTCATGAAAATGAAGGACTGACAACACTATCTAGAGCCAAGCATAATGCAGACAGGCACTGCACAAACTTCCCCACACAACTTTGCCAGTGTGCAACAGTCTTGACCTGCAACCCCTATGCTATTCCAGTTCTTGGCCCTTCTTGACTAGAGACTGCCAGGCGTGTTGAACTGAGCCAAACTGTGTGATGTGAACAAATACCCACTGGGCACAGTGATGTACTTTCAGCATGTTAAATATTATTTGTGGTATAGTAATGGTTAGAGCTACGAGAGTCAGTAAAATCCCATTTGGCAAGCCAGCTCTTTTACTGTCTTCTTAAATTAATATTTTTTAACAAATCCTCTGAAAATTCCTGCCTAAAAGGAGGTTGGTTAAAGGTACTATTTAATACTACACTTTGTTACAAATGCCTGTTTGTACTCTACTGCTGAATCCAGCTGATGTTCCCATTTATGAGCTCCCTTGAGAGGCACATACATTAACTGAAAGCTGATTTGTGGATATTTTATTGGAGAAGACCTGATGAAGCAGAGTATCTCAACATACAGATTTCATTAGACCACAGACATTCTGGACAGACCTGTCATTTCAAAATTTGTTTGCTTGGCTGCTTCTGCTTTGGTGGTTCTCTGATAAGCTCCCTCTCCAGAGCCACCTAGAAACTGCAGAAATAAGAGCATTTTTTAAATGACAGGTCTAAGGAATCACAGTGCTCTGAATTAAATGTTTGTGTTTTTAAGACCGAACTTAGCAGCAAGGGGCTTTCTCATCTAGTCTCCTTCCATTGAACTCCCTTCACTCCAAAAGTCTAAGTCAAGAATAAGCAGGCCTCTTTCGGCAGCATTAATATGAGTCTTCAGGTTGCAGATGCCATATGACAGAAGGGAAACCCAGATTCAAGCTACTGTATTAATACTTTGAGTTCCAGTAAAATTTTAAAGTACCACTTATTTCACATACCTTAAGTAACAGAAGCTCCTTTTTCTTCCCTATAGACTGAAAACATTCCAGACATACTGTTATATCCAAAGTGCTATCCAGGTTACCCAGTCTGGCAACTCACATGAATGTCTAAATCCTAGGGTTTTTAAAAGAGAAGTCTAGAAATCATATGGCAAAGAATTATCTCATGAATTTTCTGGTACATCTTCATCACCTTCAATTACCTTTTTTAAATTACCATACAGAAAGAATATTCACTGATGGAGGGAAAATTAGGAATCTGATCCAAAACTAAATGGGAGAGATTCCCAAATGACTTCAACAGACCTTTGAACAAACCAAGAAAAAAACCCCCAAACTTAAAAATTGACTAAAAAGTTTAATGTGATTCTTCTGTCCCCTACTGCTGAATCAATCATCATGCATGAAATAATATGTAGACCTGGAAAGAAAATATATAATTAAACACATCTCCATTAGAAAATGTTATTTATTACAACCAAAACACATTAGGGGAATAGAATTCACCTGTCTAAACTTTCAGAAGAAACTAGAAAAGCTCTAAAATGAGTGGCTTTTCACAATTCTTAATATTTGAAATGTGAAAGTAATTCTGTTTTTATCATTAGCACTAATAATTTCCTAAAGCAATTGAAATTATGCAAACTTAGGAAAGTAATTATTACAATTTTTAAAATAAGTCATATTACCCTCTCAAAGATGTTGTGTCTTCATTTGTATTTTCCCCAGTTTTACAAAAAAAATTAATGTCTCTAGTTGTGTTCATAACACTTTAATCAATGAGAGCTTAGAGTGCCCAGCGTAAATCATATGCTTTGCTTCATTGCTAAGAGTATGGACTTGAATAGATAAAACCGGAAGTAAGGACAGCTTTTAATAATGGTAGCTCTTGGCCTTCACACTTTGAGTGGATATTGGCCAACTAGCTATAGCACAAGCATCATACTGTTTTGCTAAAGGAAATAACCCTTTTGAGATTCAAACCTCATTCTAGTTCCATTTTGTACAATTTATTAGGTGAGAACAGCTTTTGTATTGTATGGCTTAGCAACTTCAGTGACAGATTTAATTTCCAGTTATGTCTGCTACAATAGTAAATAAATCTCTCAACTGACAGTGTTCCTGTATGCTTGTACTTTGTCCTAAAATGAGAGATATTTCACCATAACTGTTCATTGGCCATTCAACTTTAATTGACCAATTTTTAGGCAGTTATTAGTTGGCTATTTTCTTTAGAGAAGATAACGTTCCTGACAGTCAAACTCCTTTTCCTTCCCTGTCATCGAGTAGTAAATTACGTATTTGTGAAACTTTATAAAACATTTCCTCCATCATCTGCAACATGGAACTGATGCAAAAAAAAACAATCTCCTGTGACTGGGCAGCCTATTTCCTCTTTGAATCATCAAGGAGTTTACAGCAAAGTAAGAAAGGGTATCCTGAAAACGAAGCAAGTATTTTTCCTTATTTTAATCTCACAAAATAAAGTAAAATAAAATTTTAAAACCCATGCATCTTTTACAAACCCACAGCATCATTTGGGAGTGCCTAAAATTCAAACACAAAAGGACCACTTACTAACATGACAACAAAGTGAAAAGTAGAAACTAAGAATTAAACTCAACTCAGTATTTTCAGTTCAGCAAGATTTTTCCTTTTTTTTATGGTGGCTGTCGTGGTTTAACCCCAGCCAGCAACTAAGCCCCACACAGCCGCTCGCTCACTCTCCCTCCAGTGGGATGGGGGAAAGCATCAGAAGAGTAAAAGTGAGAAAACTCACGGGTTGAGATAAAGGCAGTTTAATAGGTAAAGCAAAAGCCGCGCACGCAAGCAAAGCAAGACAAGGAATTCATTCACTCACTGCTTCCCACGGGCAGGCAGGTGTTCAGCCATCTCCAGGAAAGCAGGGCTCCATCAAGGGCTCCATCACGCCTAACGGTGACTTGGGAAGACAAACGCCATCACTGCGAACATCCCCCCTTCCTTCTTCTTCCCCCAGCTTTATGTGCTGAGCGTGACGTCCTATGGTGTGGAACAGCCCTTTGGTCAGTTGGGCTCAGCTGTCCCAGCCGTGTCCCCTCCCAGCTTCTTGTGCCCCCCCAGCCTGCTCGCTGGTGGGGTGGGGTGAGGGGCAGAAAAGGCCTTGACTCTGTGTAAGCACTGCTCAGCGATAACAAAAACATCAGTGTGTTAGCAACATTATTCTCATACTAAATCCAAAGCACAGCACTATATCAGCTACGGGAAAGAAAATGAACTCTCTCCCAGTCAAAACCAGGACATTGCCAAAAACATTTTTAAGGAGATACCTTTCATGGGATTCTGCAGTCCTTGTAAAATGCCACTTAGTAGTTTAAATCTGTGTCAAAAAGTAGTGAAAAATGTATGCTTGATATTAAAAAAAAAAAGTAACAGAAATAGATTTCATTTTTAATCCACTGCCAAAATCCATCTGACAAACACTTGGCCTTTGGCCAGTCACAGTTGAGGCTGACATGAAGATTTGTCAAACTGTGTTAACATTACTATCGAATTACTATATGAATTCTATTCTTTATTTTGGGAGGTTGGCAAGGAGACAGTAAAATTCCCGGTAGAGATGCTAAGATTTTGGAGACTAGCAGTAATCTATTGGATAATGCCCTATGGAAATGAAGTAGATGTAAACCAAATACAATGTCAGCAGATAGCCATCTTTACCAAAGTAAACAGCAACTATTTAGTGAAACACTGAAGCACGTATAGATATTCAGAGACACACGCGCACACATACATTCTAAGTAGTGCTGTCTGCCATTAAGTGGCAACAACTAATAATTTTAAGTTAAATATGCATTCTTCAGCCTTCATTAGCTCCTGTTTGGTATGTTGTACCTTATACCTTTAGTAACGTGAAACTACAGGACATAAACTAGATATTTTCTTACATTACTGCTGACCTTGAAGAATGGCACTCTTTATGCCATATACTATAACAGCAGAACAGAAGATTAAACAGGCTGTTTGGATCTTTGAGTCCAGTGCCTAATCACTGCAGTTACTGTATCATAAAATCTTTCCAGATATTTTAGATGTTAGTAGGCTTTTTAGAAGGTTGTCTCAGAACTTCATTACTTTAATGGTTCCTGTAATTTTCAAACTAAATTTATACTTGACCTTATCTTACACATGCCTATCAACACTCTTAGAGCGTTGTAATTGTAACTTAGAGCTTTCTTTCCTTTTCCTGGTTTCTTCTTCTCACTCCCTTCTCCTGTACCCCTTTCCTTTGCATTTCCTAATCCAAGGAGCATAAAGTCTTACTAAACTATACAATCACATCTGTTGTTGTTGACTGTTACTAGTTAGAGGGCAGTGAGTGATCAAATATTCTGAAGTTCAAACCACGAGACAACAGAATGTTTGGCAGGGCTACTCCTCAACTTGGGAACTCCTGTTTGTCCAGAAAAGACGAGTTTACTTATTCTACCCAAACCATCATATGTTCTACTTTTTCCTTTTTTCTGGATATTAAGAATAGTTATGACACAGTTGTTGCAGTCAGCATCAAGTTCCCTTTGATTTCAAAACAAATAATATGAAGGTCTCAGTGCAGCTAGGGTTTTTTTGTTTGCTTGCTTTTCCTGGTAGAATTTCAAACGCACATCAAATATTTTATTTTACTATTATAAAACTAATGTTTACTGTATTTTGTCAATCTTCATGCATATCAAATACAAAAGATGAGCACAGATTTGAAAGATATAAATTTGAGAAGAAAGATAAGGTCATGATGCTGTAAATTGTTGTATATTGGCTTCCTCTACATATGAGCGGTCCCAATGAAGGTGACTGGACTTTACTAATACTTAGGCAGGACTATAAACAAAATTCAAACTGAAGGGGTTCTGTAGGGGTTCTGTGAAAGACATGGTTTGAATTGTGAGCTCATAGTAGAAACAGCTGAGCATTTTTGCATCTGGAAACTAGTTGTAGTTATAAGTGATATGACTTTGGGAAACTTTTTTGTTGTGGTTCTTTAATCTTTTAGTTTTCAACTGAAACTTGTTTCATTAAAGTGGGGGATGCCTATTCAAGGGATGCCTTTATAATCTTTGTTACTACTTCAGATGGAGATCTGGTTTATGTGTACGGTTTCTGCAGTGAAGGTTTATTGTATTTACTGAACCATATGCTTTTCTACAGCCTGCTTGGAATTTATGATGACATTGTTTTCATTTAAGTTGACAACTACAGTATGTTTCATGTTAGCTGATTTCCACTGAAAATTATAGTCTCTAATGAACTGAGATTTTGAAAATTTCAAGCAATTACATTTTTCAGTTTTGGTGATAGAGTCCTGTTGCAAAGATTTTTTTGTTTATTTGTTTGTTTTTTCCTTTGTTTCACAAATTGATAAATTGTTTGAAAGGTTTTATTAGTGCCTTTTGGGACAAATTCATTATTTTGTGTAGGATCTAGAAATCAAGACCTCTGTATCTGAAAAAGTTTATTCCATTAATAGAAATAGCAAAAATACACATTTGGCCCAATTTACAAACACTTGCCAAGCACCGTTACTTGTCTGAATGCTCTAAAATTGGAAACACATCACATCACTGTTTCTGAAGAATATTAGCTTAACTAGACTGGCACAGCATTTCCTGAAAAGTAGGGCATGCCCACACAATGCGGAACAAGACTATCCAGATGGGCAGGGCAGACTGGCTTCTCAGTCACTTAATGTGATATTTGCTGAAGTCCTTGGATTAGTGGTTTGAACCACTAACTCACCACAAGAGGAACATCTGCATTCCACAAGGCCCCAGTTTCAAATCTTGATTGTGCAGTTGCAGCTCAACAACTTCATTAGATGAATCAGCTGTATTTTATGGTGTATACTACTGAAAGGTCTCTTAGATGTAATCTTTAGATCAACACATGCAGACGGACTCTGTCTTAGATTTGCACGGATATTACAAACTCTATATTTTTAAGTATGGAATATTCTGAGTATGCATCTCTTGAGAGGCTCTTCACTGCTTCCCTCATCGCATGCATCTTATACTATGCACTGACATAGTTGCTTTCTAAACTATGAAGAGTATATAGTAGTTGTGTTGTAAAAAATAAAAATTATTAAATATGCAATTGTCATCCTTCAAATCTAACATATTTAACCTAGAATAACAATATCACAATAAATGTACATTTCTCACTATAAAAACCTTTAGCATTTCCAGGATGAATGGGAAAGTTTTTATTAAAAGCCAGTGCATAAAGCCTATCCTACCTCTTTTTTTTTCGCTTTTCAAGACTGTCATGTTTGTTAGCAACTAAATATATTATTTACTAAATAAATGGTATTCTCAAATGTATCCTTCTTTTTAATTGGCCATGTGACACATCAATCTCATTAACAAGGAGGGAAAAGAAAATGTTTAAGATACATTGATAAGCACAATTCTTACTTTCCTCTTGCTCTGGCATGCTAAGCTTTTTCTCTGATGCAAGACAACTAACCTGGCAGGAGCTGCCATAAAAGGGTTCATCATTAGAAGTACTTCACAATGCACAGGTTTTTTCATCTTTGCGAATAATATTTGGTCAATATTAGTGTACTGGGTCTGGCTGGGAGGGATTTAACTTCATACCAGTGCTATGGTACTGTGCTTTAGATTTGTGGCTAAAAAAGTGCTGATAACGCACCAGTGTTCAGCCATTGCTGAACAGTGCTTGCACAGTACCAGCACTTCCTCTCTTTCTCCACAACCCCAGTGAGTAGGCTGGGGGTGGGCAAGAGGTTGGAGGGGACATAGCTGGGATAGCTGACCAAAGGGATATTCCATACCATATGACATTGTGCTCAGCAATAAAAGCTCAGGGAAAGAAGGAGGAAGGAGGAATGTTCATGGTTATGGCCTTTGTCTTCCCAAGCAACCATTATGTATGCTTAGGCCCTGATTTTCAGTGGCTAAACGTCTGCCTGCCTATGGGTAGTAGTAAATGCATTCCTCTTCTTCTTTTGCTTATATGCACATCTTTTGCTTTCCCTATTAAACTGTCACTATCTTGCTCCACGAGTCTTCATATCTTCCTTCTGTTTTGTCCCACTCCCATGGGACAGGGGAGTGAGTGAGCAACTGGGTGGGCATTTGGCTGCTAGCCAAGGCTAACCCACCACAATTAGAAAATCAGGAATGCTGATCTGTATTAATTTATGTCAGTGGTCAAATTATGCAAGGCAGTTACCGAATAAAGGTCTAGATTAACCCCAATCTCTTCATGGAAAATAAGAAAAAGTTCAATCTAAAAAAAATTTTGGCTGAGGAGGTAAAAGTTTAATAAGCAATCTCCATGCTGAGAAGTCCAGTTCTTTTGCTTCTCTCCAAAGCTACATAACTGACTAGGAACAAATGGGGACAGATCATCTCAAATATGTAAAAGTCATTCTCTAAAAAAGAAGTAGCATACTGAAGGTACACAGGCTGGCACAGGGATAAGTTCCAGTGGAAGGGTTTTTAAAGAAACAGCTAGTAATGGAAGTGGTAAGTTTTAGGTAATGTATTTTCTAGTTTACCCTCTTCCTTACATTAGGTTGTATCACTCCCATGAAGATTAAACATTTTTGTGATTCAGAAAATTCTCAATCACTTTAAAAAACTATTTACAGTTTGTCAAGGCTTATACTGAATTGACCAGTGGAGCAATTATGATCAACGTACATATGAATATCCTAGGCAAAAGGTCTAAATATGAGAACTGTGAGCTTCCACATCTGAGCAAAAGCCATTTCGGCAAAAGCTAAATGGCAGAATCCATTTCACCTACTGGCAGTGGGGTATGAGTTAACATGAACAAGTACTATAGGAGACAACTACTCTTGACCCTGTAATCAATGAAACGATATCCATATTCTTGCAGCTCCAAAGGATTAGGTATTAAATAAACATAAACATCTTTTTCATATAACGCAATCCTAATGACTGCAGGTCCCACATTAAAATCCTGTGTAACAACATCAAGTCTTACTTTCCACACTGTATATCTACACTGCATTATTTCTTTGATTTCTCAGAGATGTGTTTTTGGCATGCTACCTTGTAGTGTAAGAAACCAAAAGTTCTTTGCCCTATGACCAGAACCTGACATGATACGATGCAGAAGACTTGTAAGAGCCACATAAAATGCTTAGAAAATACTTTTGAAGATGAAGGCATACCAAATCTGGTTGTGATTATTTTTCCACTGGAATGTTATGTGTCCATGGCAGGTACTTTGCATAGGAGAGGCATAGATAGAAAAAGAATTTTCATTGCTTTTCCTATTGAAAACATACTTAAAGTAACTCAGTAGCCAGAAAAATATTGGTAAAATGGTAAAACTGTGTTTTAAATAAGTTCTTCAGCAAAAACTTACTTAATAGATTTTTAACTGATTATTTGTGCTGTTCATTTAAATGATGGGATATTATGAAACACACATGGATGTGCTGCACTGAGTCCATTCAATTCTTTACAACACACATTTAAAACTTTATTGGCTGATAGCGTAGGAGAGATTTCTTTTGATTTTTGTTTCTGCTATTTTCATGTGTTGAACATATGGTATATCTCTCTCAAGCACAGTTGACACTAGAAATCAATAAAGCCTACTCTCAGTTATGTCCAAGCATCATTTGTAAATGGCTTTAACTGTACTTTTATTAATTCAATTGGTATGATCAGCTTCTGATCAATAAAGAGCAAGTCATGAGATTCATAAATCCCACCTGTCACAATACATTATTGGGTAGAGTTGGACAATATTTCATCTTCTTTTTTTCCTCCAGGCTTGTGGAATCCGTTAAATACAAAGTAACCAGGCTAGTTCAGAAAGTGACTTGGAACATTGTTCTTAACTTTTTTTGACCTTTTGCTAGAATGATTTCAGGACAGTGTGTCATATACAACCAATTATAATTTTGCAATCCCATAAAGTGTGAATTGGTTTAATTTACTAACAAGTTACCCCACTTTCAAAATGGATTTACCTTTCTAATGATGAAGTTACATTAGCGTAAAACTGAGCATGAGCTTAGTAGCTTTCCATTTTCAGCAGATGCTTTTTTTGCAAGATGACTCCTTTAAGTTTACCTTCCCTCTCTTGAATTTTGATATCCTAATCCAAGCTTCAGCAGCAAATATAGTTACCAGATAATTATTTTCTAATTACATAAAGTTATTCAGAGGTTAGAGATAAAGTCATAGTACGACATTTCTCATAAGGGATGTAAATACTTAGTTTGCATTCCAGTGCACGTGCTTGCAACTTGACCAGCACTTCTCACCAAATCCCTCTCTGCAACAATGCCCTCTATGAAACTGAACATGTTAGATATTATATTTACTGTAACAAGACCATTCTATTCCAAATAAATGCTTTATGTTTTGTCAGGTCTGAAGATTTGGCCTTCTGTTTATTATCTGTATTTTCTCTTCACCTGTCTTGAATTTCATCTTTGTAGCTATCAAACGCAAGCATACTATACTGCATCACGTTTATACTTTGAACTTCATTTTGCCTTTATTAAAATCTGACTCCTCACTGGCTGCATTTGCCACTTCCTCAAGAGTAAATACTTTTCAGCTAAATCTTTTGCAACTATATATAATTTTGATAATAAGAAATGACTAGTATACCTCTTATTTCACTGAATGGTTTTAACACTTCTTTCCCTCCTTATGGAAGTTCAGAATGAAGCTGATTCATAATGACATTTTACAAGCAATGTCACACAATGGCCCATGGCAGGTGTGTAACTCTACGTTCCTTTCACCCACTTAAGCATGCCAGTACCTACTTCGCCCATTGAACAATTTCCTGACCAAGTTTCCTTCCTGTTTTTTTTTTTTTCTTCAGCTGGGAAGATTATGCAATTGTTTCACATTTTAATTCTATTTAAATTGTCAAGATCTAAGTTTAGGCCTGGAAACTGTTCAGTGATTTTTCAGCCTTTTGGGTAGGACTTAATGCTGATCCAAAACACTGACTAGGTTCCAATTCAGAACAAGATAATATGGCTAGCACTCTACAGACTTGTTGATAAGATGCAGTGTTACTTAAAAATATTAATTTTTTTAGATAACTCTGCTAGAACAATGTTGTGTACTATTAGTCAATAAAATAAACTGAGATTTTATCTCATATTTTATAACCTTCACCAATCCTCTGAAAACACACACATTAAAAAAAAAATTTTTTTTTTTTTTTAAATCACAATACTCTGTCACCTCTCACCCAGAAAAGTCTTGGGGAATATTCAGAATATTATCATAACAACGGGTTACATACATCCAGAACATGAAAGTGATTAAAATGTCAAAGTCAGTGGGCTGGCAAGCACTATTAAAGGAAGATAGACAACTTGCATATTTTCATGCAATCCATGACTATAGAAATGGCTGAGACTCCTTGATAACTCCTCCTCTCAATTTTGAGAATTTTGTTGCACTGGATAGAACTTCATCATTGAAAAGGAAAAGATTCATATATACTATCTTAAATCTTGAGGTTTCTTTACTCTCCTTTTTACTTAAATGTAATATAGTCTGGTCTTCTAAGAATTGCCAGGGTTTTTTTTACTTGGAAGTTTAATTTTCTACTATTACTGTAATCAACAGTGCCAGGTACTTTACAACTACACTGGCATTTTATAGAGAGCGAAGGATTCTTCTCCACATCCTTTTTTTTTTTTTTTTTGGGGGGGGGGGGGGGAGATGACAACACCACAGAAAAATCACCACAGAAAAATCTCTTAATCTTTGAATTTTTTTTTACCAGCTTTCTAAATAAAACTTTATGATCTATTACACCACCTTGGATATGAGTTCATTTCTAGACCAATATCAGTAAATAGGAAATACAATTCCTCCAGATATCCTAAAAACTGGGGAAATCCAGAAGCCTCATTTTCTGCACAGCTGATAACAAAGGACATTTGCAGAACCTGTAAGGGGAAGCCAACCCTTTCTACACAGCTTTGATGAGATTCTGCCATTTCCCTTAATCTGAGAGACGATAGCTGTTCTATCAGTAGGGCTTTCAGCAAATATTATAGCAAAACTAGCCTGTGCTTTATCTGAAGCATCACATGACCAGCTGGTTCATGAGAAATATTTCATGAGATTTTTTTTCTTTAATAGATAAACTATATTATTTCTTGTTAAAAAATAAAGCTTTGCATTCAGGAAAGGTACTGCAAGTCAAGAATTTGGGTTCCACTCAGATTCTGTTAATGAACTCAATCTGACCTGAGGCAAGACATTTAGCCTGGTCTTGTCTCTAGCCCTTTGTAGACATGTAGCTGAACCTAAACAAGAGCACAGAGGGTCTCCCAAGATTTTTCCCTGATGAGAATGATGATTTAAAAACATTATTTATTTATCTGTTTAAATAAATGCCACCCATGAAGAAAGTCTGGCAGTGGGCATAGCTGGTGCATTACCCTCTTTCATATGTCTTCTATAGATTTCTAAGCCACCCAAAATTTTCCCTCAAAATTCATAATTCCTCATATTTCAGCTCTTAGTATAGGCCATAACTGTGGTTCTTTCCTGGAAATCTTGCCTATATAAAGCCCTCCACCAAATATTAGTGTACTTACGGTGCATGTTAAAAGCATTGTCTCTTATTTTCATTCACACCTTTCATTCTCCCCTTTAGCTTGATCTCATTCTATAAAAATTTTTCCTAAATACCTCTTCTTTCACTGCAAAGCTCTCCCTAGAACATTTGCCTTCTGCTAAGACACCTGCCCACAGTTTGCTCAAAAAAGTATAGAAAATGATAATATATAAATTAGGAAACTGCTCCTTGTTACATTTCAAGACTAAACCTTTGGCAATATTTTGTCCATTATTTGGTTTTGACTCTAGATTCGGTGATGGTCATATGACACAACTTTTGCCTACAATTCAGAGCAGTGCATTTAGACATATGGTGTAAGTTCAGAGCTTTAACGAGAAAAAGGACAAAAGATGAAAATCGTTTCTAAATCCTAAATCCAAAACAACTCAGAGGACAAAGATTAAGGCTTTGGTATAGCTTTTAGAGAGCAGTAAAACCTTTAAGATAGGGGCTATATAGTCCATATAGTCCACAGGGAAAAGTTGGCATAAGGGCACAAATACCACTAATTTCCATCTATCATACTAGATTTTTAAAAAATTCTGACAGTATGTAAAAGGTATACAAAATGACATTTTGTTTCTAGCTCAGCTACTGTGGCCTAAAGGAATTTGTTCCTACTTCATAAGTTTATATGCATTGCTAGCTAGTTAATCATGGGGAATATTCTATTCTGCAATATTTTACCATAACTACACAGAAAAAAAAAAGGACTTGGAAATAAAAAACAGCTAACCTCCAGAGAAAGGTATTATTGTAATATGTCAAATAGAGGGCAAATCTTTTATTAAGAATGGCTCAAATTACAGTCAAATGATCACACTTAGACAATCCACGTGTTTTTTCTAAAACAAACTAACCTAGAATAAATAGGAGCCCTTACTATCTGATGTAAAATTATCACTGCCACAGTTTTTCTTTCACACTTATCAAAAGAGAAAACTCAAAAATAAATTCCTGAATGACTAGAAAGCCAACCAAATATTCCACATCTGGAAGAAGGTGTAATGAAAAACAATTATATAGAATGTATGGTTTATTTTTGGAAAACAATATAGACCATAATAAAATTATTTGAAACCATCTCTTTACCTTCATTTTAAAACTGAGGGAAAAAGATCAAGAAAGGATCTCCCCACAGGTCCAGCTACATTACTCAGTATGATGAAATCACAGTTTTATCTGATGAAATCACAGAAATCACCGTAATAAAAAAATTTCCTGCTTAATATCATTCGGTCATTCCATTCATATTCACAAAAAACACAGAATGTATTTGGACTGTGAGAGAAACTCAGCTATGTAAACCACTGAAATCTTCCTTTATCTCTAACATGAGTAGCATGGTAAGATCATGAGCTGAATAGGTCCTGAAATGTTATTTTATTAGGCTGGAGGAAGTTTATAAGTGTATCATACCTATTAAACATAGTCCAGTGGTCTGTTTTTTTTCAAGACTGCTCAACATACCACGCTGTTGTGTTACAACTTTGGTAGATTGCTGATTCTGAAAAGTCTGTATTTTTGAAGTCATTTCTGGCCCTGCAGAAGTGACCCCTTGTCACCTTCAACTCAGCAACTGCTCTCTCCTATGACATCCAAAAAGATAGTTTAGCACTTTGAAAGCACTTATCACAAATGTTGCCTTATGGTAAACCTTTTGTCTTTGCACGCCATTATTCAGTTTTCTTTCCAGCTTTCTGAGCAGCTCTGTTCAATAGAGTCTAATTCTAAACAAGTTCTGTACATGTGCAGTGCAGCATTTGCCTTCCATTTTCCTACCTAGTTCATCAACTCACAATGTGATGGCCATTTTCAAACTAAAGTTTCCATCTGTGTCTGCTGCCTTGAGTTTAATTTAAAAGGCTTTACAGTCATTCCAGTTGCTAGTTTCTGCTATTTCTCCACTTTTGTGCTGATAAAGGTATTACATTTCTTAAATAGTTTGTCTGTGATTTTCTTTTAAGTGAAACATACCAGTTCTTGGATCTTTAGGAAAGCTTCCAAACTTGAGCCTTCTTTGTGTTCTAGTCCAGCAGAATCCCTTTCTCAGCAGTGAACACTTTCACACACTACATTCTAGTTTTCCAACAACTTTAAGGCAACGGGGCCAAATCCTGAGCTGGTATTAATTACGTAGCCTCTTTTCTGAGGCCAATGGAGCCTAATAATCTCAGCTGACAGTTTAGTTTAAATTTTTGGTACCAATCTTGCTCAGACTAAAGTAAACTCTAAGAAGTAATGCAAAGCATGATTTAAAGCATGCCCACATGTGAAAATGTAAATTGTAGTCACTGTGATTAACACAGTGGTCCTGAAATGTATTTTTAAAGTTAGTGAAGGAGCTGTAGAACAGCTCAGAAAATATTGGCCAATGTGAGAAGCAGAGAAGTTGGGGACGGTTGATACTGTGTCAAGTGGGCTAACTTGGGAGCTCCAGCCATAATCTTCAGGGTGCTTATGTGAACGAAATGTTCCTCTGACAATCCTTTAATGAATTAAAAAAGAAATACAACCTATACTCTTTTTGTTAGTCTGATTCTATTTCAGATCTTGACCAGACTTTTATCTGATATTAAAACTTAAAAAAAATGCAACTTAAAAAAAATGCAACTTAAAAACAATTAATAAATCCAAATTCTTTTTGGAACTTCTTAATAGAGAGTCTTTTTCCTCCGGACAAAAAAAAATAAAAAATGGATGCAACATGGATAGCTTCCAAACTCCTAATTCTAGCTTGCATGTTTCTCCAAGACAATTTTGTATTGCCATATAATATGTTATAAAATCCAGAGAAACGGCTAACTGCTACAAGAACAAAGAAGAATTTTATGTGAACATACATTAAGAGAAAAAGCATTTAACAACTTGGTATACGTTTTCACGTTTCACAGAATGGATTATTTTAATCAAAATTCACCTGGACATTAATGGCCTGTTTCTCCTCTCACATCACTTTTACACTGACATAACTCAATTAAGTTCAATAGAGTTATTTCTGATTTACAATATAATATCTGAAAAGGATCAGACCCTAAGACTTTAATATATCTACCATCACAATATAAATAAGCATAGGAATCCTCACTGTGAATCGGAAACATTTAAAACAGGGAGCTTAGTACAGGAATAGCATAATGTTAATCTTTGATTTGGAGTTTGGGAGGGTTTAGCAGTTTTGTTCTTTTAAAAAAAAAAAACAAACAAAAACCAAAACAAAACAACAACAAAAGAACCCAAACTTCTGCAATGCTCTACATAGTTGTAATAACCTTTCCGGATTACTTCTTGGTATGCAATTTTAATATCCTTCTCTCTTTGACAAGGACAGATCTGCTTTCTCTTTTAGGCAGCTCAGAAGACTCAAGTTATAGCTAATTGCTTTGATTATTGGTTCTGTAACCTCTAATTCCCCATGACCTTTTCCAAGCCCATTTTCAATTTAATGAGCCAAACTAGTAAAGCTTATACTGGACTTTTGATGAGAGCTGCCAGAATGTCTTGACAAATTAAGTGTTCCACATACTGTGTTGCTTTCAGACCAAATGAAACTGCAGAGGTAATGTTGTTATTTTTCTTTTAAGTTATATCATTTGTCTGTACAGAACAGTTGCTTTTCACAGAAAAAAACCCCACCTCATTTTTCTATAATACCTTCTGTGACTTTAACTTGGCCATACTTATTCCATACAGGCTGGTCCCTCAAAGAATTATATATATATATATATATATATATTTGTATGAATCCAACATTGTAACTTTCATTGTTTTCTTATCCACTTCTGCATTTGATTAAGCTACACTGACTTATTCAACAACTCCACCAGGGTGGATACTGTACCAGAGATGGGAACATCCTTACAGAGGACATTAAGAAACTTCTATGGCCACTTGCAACAAAAATGAGGTTATTATATTAAAAGCATTTTTATTCTAGCTAGTTTGTACCACTCTAATTGTGCTCAAGATTGTCAGAGTTATTTTTCTGCAGCTATTTACTGCACTGCAGCTATTAAGCTTTCTTGAAGGTTGAATGTGATGGGAACTAGGTGGACAGTGCACAAAACCATACTGCCTTGCCCTGTGTTTTTTGGGGGGATGCAGGATCAATATCAAGATTTGTTGTAAACCAGAACTCAATGGGATGTAAAGAATAAGGCATTTGTCCTTCATACTTATCTTGGCCATGGTCTTTCATGCTCCCTGTTTCTTTAAAGCTAAGCTCACTAGGCTTCTGTCCATCATTCTTTGTTTCATGGTGATCATGTCCCTATTTATTCTTTTCAATAAAGAGTACAGGATTTTGTTTTCCAGTGCATTCACATAAAGGTCTTGTCAATATTAATCTAAATATTAGTCTACTAGCATTAAGTTTAAAAACCGAAGATCTTTATATGGCCAGCCATCCCATAATCTCTTATGTACACCCTTGTCTTTTCCATCTGCCTTTGAGGGATCGGAAACATTATCATAAATCTTAAATATTCATGTGTGACATCTGAAAATTTGACCCTGTAAGGACTTTAGGCACCTAGAAGTTAGCATATATCTTTCAGATACCTGATCCCTAAAGTAGAATCCAGATACCTCCATCTCAAATTCCATCCTTTTCTACATTGTGGCCTCCAGAAAGGTACCTGTCTACTTCAGATCTATATCTGCCCTTCAAAAACTGTCAGCTATATATACATATTTTTAATGTGGTGATCATCTTTTATATGATGATCTTGTTACCAACGTAGTTAGCAGCCTAACTCCCACCAAATTGATGGATGCAATTCCTTCATGAAATGTAAGAGGGTCAAATAGAAATCCTTTGTTTCCCCAGAGAGTTCACAAACCCTCTGAATGCTGAGCTACTCCAAGAGACCAGCATACCCCATCTGTCCAGTAGAATGAGGATGCAGAAATAAAGAGAGCACGTCAGGCAATATGGTCCTGCAGCCTAATGCTTCAAGCAGTTAACAGGTTCTTTATAAAGAACAGTATTATAAAGAACTAAAGCCTTGATAGTAAAGCAAAATAATAAGCAAAAGTTACAAATAATGAATAAATGATCACTACTCTAAAACTCTTGATTTGGCTTTGGATTACTCCAACAAAATCAGTTCATTATTTCAGTGAACTCAAAATAATGTAAAACCACCTTCAGTGGAAGCATAAGTCTTATATTTAGGAGTACTTAGGTTTCCACCCCCTAGCTTCATTTGTTGTCAAGAGATTTTCTTGAATACCAAAGTTCCAAGTAAAGAGTTCAATGAAATTAAAAGAAAAACAGTTCGAATAAGAAAACATGTATCAACAAAACCTGAATTTCTTTCTCTTAAACTAAGCCATCATTATCTGTCATGAGCATAATAGAAGAGGTGTTAAAACAAGAGAACTGGCTTGTTTTTTTTTATTTAGGTATTATTTGTTATTATGATTATAAATGGTATTACTTCCCTTTTAAACCAAATAAAAAACAAAGCTCCCTTGCCACACCTTGCCCCAGTTCTGATACTGGGATGAGGTGTTGACTTGTTTCAGGAAGGCTGTTTTCTCTTTGGCTTTGAAAGATGCACATTTGCATGTTTTTATAAAATTGTTTCTCTGAAGTAAATCCCACCAATTCCATTATCTAGAATAATGAATGGTTGGGATACGTAAAATGGTAGGAGGAAAAGAAGGAAAAAAAACCTACTACAGGTAGCTAATTAACACCTTCTGGATGGGACTGGATATCTTATAACCAGCTTTAGTGCCTCTACACCATTCTCCCTAGCACTTACTTTTCCAGTAATGCAGTACAAAGACACCTCTGCTAGTTTCTAGCCAGTTCACATCTAGTTTATATTTGTATTGTCAAGTGGGCAAAAGGATCAGTTGGGTTTTTTTGTTGTGGTTTTTGCTTGTTTGGTTTTTTAAACACCTACTTAACTGTTAGAAAAAAGTATGCATTAAGGCCCTCCTCACCACTCTTGAGGAATCACTTCCAGTGCATCAAATTGTAATCATGCATTTTGGTCAAATTTGATCATTTTACTACAAATTACTACAACCATATGGTCGTTAGAAGCTTTTGTACTTAAGAAAAGTTAATACTTCCAAGAGTATCTTGTCTCCATAAACTTCTCACTGTGATGCCATCCTTTACAAACTATATGTACTATCCAGCAAATGACTGAAGAGACTTCTGAGTTTTGGTTCAATATTGGTTTTTGTTATGTTTTTAAATTTTTAAAGATTGTTACTATTAAATTAGATTTTGAAAGATTATATTGCTTTAGAGATCTATGTTAACCTTAAAGTGAATAAAGCTCAAAAAAAAAATGAAGCTTAGTCCCTTGGTGAGTATGAGCCAGAATTGTGTATTTCAGGTTAATCCTAGCCATTGATTTTTTTTAAATTTCTTTTTCTTAAGTGAGATACCAAAGTTCTATCTAACCTGTTTTATGGTAGTCATGTAGTGTGTTGGTCAATTTTTTCTTCTACATTAGAGCAATATTTTTCTCATTCCAAGAGATGTTGCAGCACACTGTTAATCAAGATTAGGAAGCATCAGTGTATTTCCAGACCAGTTAAATCTAGATTATAATTGGAATGAAAGGCAATTTGATATCTGAGATCCTACAATATCAAAGGACAGAGAGGTAGAAAAACCTCCCAAATGGTGACCTCCAGCCCATTAGAAGGAAAGTGACAGATATCCTTACTAACCCCTTGCATAGAAAGAAAGACGCAAGATCATTCCCGAGAAAGTAGGCAAGAGATGAAGAGTGTTCAGACTACCTTACATGCTTATCACTGTAAGAAATGCTAGCATTAAACTGCAGCTGTGACAAATACCCAAGAAAACTTATTATTTTCGTTCATATTATTTAGTATGTGGTATTATTTATCAATGAATCCTGAAAATGGTGGGGGCATTACCATTTTCCTGGGTATTTACAGAAAGATGTGTGAAGGCAAAGGATAAAAAGCAATATGGAAAACAATCGGCAAACCAGCAGTGACTACCGTCAGTACACAACCCTATCCACTGTGCCATACTGCTGTACGGAAGGAAAAAAGTGTAGGGAGTATGCACAACCATCTTTTCTACTCTTGACGTTATTCAGTCAGCACTAGACAGAGGTAATAAAGTGACTATACGATGTACTGAGGGCTTATCTGGCTCACTGGCGAGGCTGCCAGCATAGTGCTTTTGCCCTGAAGGGGCTGAAAATATTTGACATCAACAACTTGATCTACTGGGATTGTGACAGCAGGTCTGTATCTTTTTAGTGCAGCGTGTCAAACTGAAGAAAATAGGGAAAGCAACATGGGACAAATGTTTTGACCTTACAGCGCTGTGCTGTGGTGATGAGATACTACAAGCGTTATCATTTTCACTGCTAACACTTGCCAGGAGCAATACCTTCTGCTGTACTTATGACTGGTCTTGTTTATGTACATGTTCTGTTATACCTTGGCAGAGGAATTCATTAATATTAACAGTTTGATTGTAAAAATTCTGTCTATTCCGTTCAGAATGTACAAATCATTTAATCAATAGAAATAACTTTCTCAGATCAGATAAAGGATATGTAAACTTAAAGATTTTTTTTTTAAATAGTCAAAAGTCATTTTGAAAGGACCTTGAGATATAATAATTGCAAAGGAAAAAATAACTCCAGTGCATTGTTCGCAAAGGAAAATCACAATACAGTTTCCTTAACAATACGCAACTCCAAACTATCTGATAGTATATGTCTTCAAGGGTCAGATAGAAGGTTCATATTTTTTAAGTGATTCTCCTTGTTCTTGTATCATTCGTAATGTTACAGGCCTGCTGTACAGTGAAATACAAAGTTAGTGAAATAGTGTATGTGACTAATACATAAGAGGCTTCTTTCCCCTCCTTGCGCGCTGCCCCCCTCCAGGCCATTTTTATTCCTATTCTTCCAGAATAGAGGAAGTAAAAATCCTGCATATACAATCATTGAATAGTTTGGGTTGGAAGGGACCTTTAAAGATCATCTAGTCCAACCCACCCAACAACAAACAGGGACATCTTCAACTAGATCAGGTTGCTCAGAGCCCTGTCCAACCTGACCATGAATATTTCTGGGGATGGGCATCTATCACCTCTCTGGGCAACCTGTTCCAGTCTTTCACCACCTTCATCATAAAAAATTTCTTCTTTATATCTAGTCTAAATCTACCTATCTGTCATATATCTATCATATCTATCTATAATCTACTTATCTATCATATATCTATCATATCTATTTTTCATTGCAATTTCCAGTTCAGCAAATTAAATGAACAAGAAAGAAAAGTTGTATTAGATCTATAAGGCATTAATTAAATCCAGGAGGTATGTGACTACAAGCTCCTTCAGACTCTTGCAGTGAAAATGTTCTGAACAGAATTAAGATCACATTTTTAGTTTATATTGTAATGCCTTTGTTAATGTCTAGGCATATCAATACCGTCAACAATAAGAAAGGGGATTTTATGAATCTCACTAAGTGTCTAAAAGCTTTTTAACTAGGATTACCATACAAAGATATTATAATATGCATAATAGTAATTGGAGTACACAGTTAAAAAAATAACAACACTAAGCTGTTCTAAATACTTACTTGTATGTATGGCATAAGTGTCTTAGTGTCACAATTGTACCATGCCATAGACAATCTTAAAAAAAAAAAAAAGTATTTTAGGAATTTTGGGACAGAATAGTTGTTTTCTTGTACCTTCTGATGAAATATGTTATTTTCAAAACTCTTCCTATATCAAATGTTATTCTATTATGTGACTAGATCACCATAATTAATGTGATAAGTTCAGAAACCTGAATCTGCTAATGGAAGAAGAAGAGTGTGTGACATTAACATATCTTTTGGAGAATGATATTGAAAGAGCAGCATTCACAGAAGAGCAGGACTGTTGAATATTAATAAAAATATGGTGCTCAGTTTTCTAGATACATATACTGAGGTGGTTCTACTGTTAATTTCAGTGTGAAATAATTTGTTAATCATGAGCATACAGCCGAACACTCAGTACTACCAACAGAGTCTGCAAGTGACAGGAATTTATTTTTAATTTTGGGGTTTTTCTGCCTAAATTAATCATGAGAGCACTCGATACATCATTTGTGGTTTTCTAGCTTACAAGCTGTCATACAGTTTGTCACATATCAGAAACACCACAATGTAACTTAAGCAATGAGTCACATGTCATCATTAGCATCCAATGCTAAAAACCCACAAAATGAAAATTATTCGCCCATATCATTAAGTACTTTCTTTGGAAGTACTAAAGGAAGTACTTCCTTGGGGAACAAAGACTTGAAGGCCAAGTTCAGCAGCATCTCTCTCAAATAAGAATCGGGAATTAGATCCTGTATTTGCAACTAATTCAACCTCCTGTAATGCAGAAGAATTTTATCCCAGTCTCTAACAGTGAAACAATGCATTTTAGTAATTTTGCTTTCTATCATAGTGAATAGTTGTATGTCCCGATAATGTGAAATACAATTTTTCTTCCCTAAGAAGAAAGAGCTATACTTGCTATTTACCATGTTTTTAGGTTGACATATTTTATTTACATGTTGCTTCTCCCCATCTGAGTTTTCACACTGATGGTCCTTTGAGGAAGTTAAGTACCCCAAAGCACTACCTCTTTCAGTGTTTTGTTGAATTTGAATTAAGATTCCCTGTAGTAAGTTGCAAAATTGTTCAAAATTGACTCTAGGCATCCTAAGAACCCTAAAGCTTCTAAGGGACTTGTTTAAAACTAAAAACTTAATATCTCCTGAAGGAAAACTACGTGTCAGATTTATATTATAATGTGTTATTGTGCTTTTTGTTCTAATTGGGTTTGAAGCCAAAATGCTGTTGTTTTGCAAATATTCCTGAAGTATTATTCTGTTATTATTATTTCCACATAGAAAACCAAACAAACAAACCAAGCATAACAAATAATAGCACCAGAACAATAGCAATTCTGGCAAATTTTCCATCCATTATACATATTATTTAATTATACAGTTTTATGTCATGTATGAGTAAGAAGTTTTAATATTTATGGTGAAGCATAGTGACAGGTTACATTTTATACAAATGAAGTAAAATTACTTTAACTGAGTGTCTAAGAGGACAATACTTTATTTTGAAAATTTTAGCTTAGCCTCAAGAATTAGGTAAGGAATATGAAAAAGTAAATCATATCTGCCAATAAAGGATATATAATCATCAGCAAATTTATACCACTACTTTGCACTTCAGCAATACTAAAATATTCTTATTTAATGTTAATCAAAACAGTGAAAGCAGCCAAGACATGAGAAGCCTAAATGCACTGTTTCTTTAATCATAGAAATTTCTTGAGAACTGATACTTCCTTTGTGGATACTTAAATCTTCTTCAATACAGACTAGAGTTGAATTAATTTTTTTCTCTGTATGGCACCTAAATGTATATTCGATTCACATATAAATGTAGAGTTATTCATTCAGGGTTAGATTTTTTGACGTAACAGAGTATGAGTCTGCTGCATATTCTAAATAGAACCACAATATGAGTAATAAAAGTATTGTGTAACAGATTTTTGTAATAATAGAAACTCTTTCACCTTTGAGATTTAATCTTTTGAGACAGAAAGATGACCTAGCAATTACTTTATATTACTTTATAACTTTGTTAAAACTTTTCCCTTTAAAAATCATGTCTGGTTACCATTTATCATATACTCTATGTATGTCTATATATGTAAATGAAACTCAGACAGGTAATGGCAACTACCCCAAACTAACAAAAAAAAAACAAAAAACCCACCAAACAAACCCACAACAATCCTCCATCTTTAGAGTAACACTATCAATACTTAAAAAGTGTCTCTGACCTTCTGTGTTGTAAAAGTTACTAGAGCAATAGCTTGTGAGAATGACACACACATTAGATATACCTCATAGTTCAATAGGTTTTCTGGAGATAAAAAAAAGGAGGCTCTGTTCTTGTTTATCTTAATGAAGCAGAGTGTCCCAGGATTCCTTCATGCTTTCATAACCTAGATTTGGCCTTTAGCTTTGTTTTAATATAACCAGTGCCAATTGATGGATCCACTTTCATAATTAAATTTCTCCTCCACTGATTTAGTTTCAAATCAACTTTTTTTTATTTTCTAGTGCCCCAGTCCACTCTACACAACTAAATCAAGCAAGAGTAAACTAATCCAGCTTAACTTCATATTCATAAAGTTATTTCATAGCTGTAGTTGGTACTTGATATGATATCAAATATTTCCTCTAAAGTTCGTTTCTTGAGAGTTCAAAATTTAACAAATCATATTTAAATACGGGAACAGCTCCTTTCAGACTGAAGGACTAAGGCAATGCTCACTCAGCTGATGTGAGAAACTGAGAGTTAATGACTTGGATTCTCAAGATGGTCCAGCCTTCTAGGCTAAGACAGCTAGCTATGACACCAAGGCTGTATACACATCTGTGAAACAAAACAGTATACGGAGCTTCAGTTGAACACTCCTTACCTTCTACTAAGAAAGTCCTCCTGCTGAGTGAAGTATGGTTCACACCAGATCCAGCTCCTTCACTCAAATGGTATCTGAGATTTGGGTATCCTCAACAAGTCTGAAATGGTGCCAGTACAGGCATAGTGAGACTATGCCATGCTTCATTACTTTGAGATATATCATAACACTCAGACGTTAAATATACAAACAAGCAGAAAATCACTGCACTCAAAATTCCAATGTTGAAACTATTCAGATTCTTGAAACAAACATTTAAATTGTAGTTTACTGAACAGATTAAAATTCTGTTCTCTCAATGTCTACATGTTTCTGCACTACAGGAAACAGATGGCCTTTGACATCAACCAACCTTTGGAAAGAAAAAGGGAGTTCAAATACAAGTCAAGTCAATGTGCATTTCAGGTTGCCTGTTTACACATAAATCCTTTACAAATTTACATCTCAACCCAGTTGGGATATTCCTTATAAATCCTTTACAAGCTTACATCTCAACCCAGAAGGAATACCTACTCTATATTCACTTGCATTTTAATTCTCAGTAGGAAAAGTACAGAAGAAGGTCAAGTACCAGTTATACCAAAACAGTAATGTACTTCAACTGTATAGAAAAGTCTACATTAGAGGAGACCAATTTTGGTGCGGCCATCCATACCAGTTACTTCACAGTACAGTTAAAGAATCCATGGAACAGGTAATTGAAAACATTTGTAATCTAAGTTATATCTTATAGGAACAGCATTTCAACTCATTGCGTAGTGGCTAGCATAGATCCTGAAGATGCTTATTCCGTAGGCTACCAGTATTTATCACCCAGTTAATATAATTCAGGATGCTCCCATTTTCATTTTAACATTGGGCAGATTTCATTAGGTACAGAAAAATGTTTAAACTATAACATTTGTTCATATTATAGTAACCATATACAGTAGTGGGCAGATTGTATGGCATGAAGGTACCAGTATAAAAAGTCTACAAGCAAGCCAACATGCTTCATGCATTAATCAATTATCAGTAGGTTATACAGTCCATTGACAATTACATGTCAGCAACTGACAGAATTTCCATGTTTTCCATGTATCCAGGTATTTATTTTGAAAATGCAAAATCACTAACATATATTAGAAACAGAAAATGGGTTTGAATGCATTTAAATGAGTATGTGTTAGTAACAGAAACAGGGTTTAACAAAATTATACATATACATATATAAATACGGAGATAAAGACACTTTTATCTAATTTGGCACCTTCTATAAAGTGCTTGTTATTTCATTTAATTACCACAAAACTTATCTATCCTTGTCACCTTACATGCAGTTAGAATAAAGCATGATTTCTTATCATGTTTCTTTTAATTAAAAGTACAAAAGGACTTTTCTCATCTAGAAGCTAAGCACAATAGGAAGAAGGAAGTTTACATGCTTCCGATTCCAAGCAAGGATCAAGACATTGTTCCTTAGTGTGACTCATAACCAGGAATTCATATCGAGATTCCTGTTAGGTTGCATGTCTGACTCATGTCCTCTCACAAGGTGTGGTGCAGAAGCTATTCTGAAAGTTGTAAGACAATAATTTTCAAACATACCGGGGAGACTCATAAAAATGAACCATTTCAATCTCCTGGAAATGACTAATGAGAACTATTTCAGCCATTACTTGGAAATATTTACTCTTCAAGGCAGAAGGCCATAATTACCAAAGTTTTAATGATAGAAATACTGGGTAGGTACACTTCCCAAACATTTTGGGCCAATTCATATTATGTGCCATAAAGACAAGACAAGCCGCCGCTGCAACCTATATGTATATATGTATTTAATATATTTCAATTAACTTAAAAATCACTTTCAATTTCTAAGAAGTACCAAACTACTTTTTTTTTTTTCTTTTTAATATTCTTCATTAAGGCAAACACAAAACTTATTCTGGAAGCTAGAATAGAAACCAAACTCATGCATAAAGGGAACTAGAGAGACTCTCCCTTTACAGCCTGCCTGTGAATACTTTTGACATATAAGAGATAGAGCTTCACAGACATGTCTCCTTTCCATCCCCTGAAGACTGCATCTACCACTTCTTGTCATGCTTTCTTGCCTCTATATGTATGTGCCCTTGTGCAGGACAGGTTGTCCTGGCATTTCAGTCAAATCCATGCTTGGGAACCCCTTCTTCCTTTTCCCACACCTCATTCATTGTTACGTGTTTCAAGTAAGCAGGTAAAGTAGTAATTTTGGTGTCATGGGTTACCTGTCTGATATAAAAACTATTTCTCAGTGGAACTCAAAATGAGAAATGGGCTTGAAATCCTACACAGCAATCAGGCTTCCACTGGGCTATGTGCTGGAAACTCCTGGAAATGAAAAAGATACTCTGCCCTAAAGAGCATATAGCCTTCTAGCACACAGATACAGCAAAGACATAGAAAGGCAAAAAGTCTAACAGCAATACAAGAGGGAGAGTAGCATGAGGCAGGCTAAACCCTCGGATGGGTGTTTTATCCATGAAAAAGTCTGAATTATACTTTCTAGCTACTCTTTATAGTCCTCTGGAAATCTTCCTTTCTCTTCCCTTCTATATTAAGTGAATATTTGTTCTGGGGGGCCTACCACAAGAAGCAAAACAGGGAACAAACTAAAGAAAGAGCAATGATTATATAGGGAGCAACAGATCTACATCTATATAAAACCTGTAGAAATAGTCCTACTGCTTTTCATTTTGCTATGCTCAGAAGGTTTCTCTGGGAAATAGAACACATACCTCTCATAGCTTTAACCCCATCTTTAACTCTCCCCATGAATGAATGAAAGTTCATAATGAAAGTTCAGTTCTGTAAATGACAATCTGGTGTACTTTCTTTGCCATTAATTGCAGTTTCACTTGATAAGAACCTGAAGAGTGTATCCCAGACTGAGTGAAAAAATTCCCTCTAATACACAGCAAAAAAAAAGTGATTGAATACAGTTAAACAAAACTAACTGTCTTGTAGGAAGTCCACCTACTTTCAACAAGGTTATATAAGGCTGTGCTTGATTTTCATTACCACAATGTAATCTGACAAAATTACATTTTTCTTATGAAATTTAACCTTTGGTTCCTAAATAGCCAATGATGCAAGACATAAATTTCAAATCAAGTCATACCAGAAGAGAAAGTAAAATATTTATGATAATATTTTAACTGTACTTATGATATGACCAATCATTTTAGCCATCCTTTTGCAAATAGGATTTCTTTTCTAAAGATTCCCCAGAGAAACAGCTTTTCCTGATCAGAGCCTAATTTTTATCATCTCTCCCTGCATTCGGGTAAATAGGTATCTGGACCATGAACTTCTTTGTGCTTTGTGGTAGTTTGCATTCAAAGGTCAAACCAATTGATTAAAATGGTAACTAGCAAGTCCATATAATGTGGTTACACGGTGGCCCAATAGTCTCCATGTGCACCTCATTAGGTCTAATTGCACTGAAGTGAACTGTAATTCACTGTTAATCTAAAACAGCTGAGAGGATGGAGTTCTTCACACAAAGTGCAGTCAGGTAAGTAATTTTAAGCATGCTTTGTGTCCTTGCAAATTACAGCAGAGTTAAGAGAAAGCTTGCATATTACTGACAAAATGAAAAGACTAGTAATCAGTAGATCAGGCTGGAGAGACAAAGGCTTAATACCTAAGTGCAATACAATTTTTGCTAGCAAAAATTTCAAGGATGTACATGCATTAGACATCCATAGGTTTGACAGAATACTATTCAACTCATTCCTTATCAGTTCTAGGTCTCACCCCAGTCCCTAGTCTTCATACTACTGAAAAAAACAAATATTCCTGCATAGAGAATATGCAGAAATAGTGTGAACTTCTGCTTAAAACTCCCCTGTGTGTTGTACAATGGCAACTTTATTGCCAGCTATCTGGGAAGTTTTATGTTCCTGAAGATAGTTTTCTCCAGATTAGGGGAAACAAAAAAATAAAAATCAAATCAAATCAAACCTGTCAGCCTGACCTCGGTATCAGGGAAAATTATGGAGTGGTTCATCTTGAGTGTGCTCAACAAGCATGTGCAGGCCAACCAGGGAATCAAGCCCAGCCAGCATGGGTTCATGAAAGGCAGGCCCTGCTTGACCAGCCTGATCTCCTTCTATGACCAGGTGACACACCTAGTGGATGAGGGAAAGGCTGTAGATGTTATATACCTGGACTTTAGTAAAGCCTTTGACACTGTCTCCCACAGCATTCTCCTAGAGAAGCTGGCGGCTCATGGCTTAGACGGGTGTACTCGTCGCTGGGTAAAAAACTGGCTGGATGGCCGAGTCCAGAGAGTTGTGGTGAACGGAATTAAATCCAGTTGGTGGCTGGTCACAAGTGGTGTTCCCCAGGGCTCAGTTTTGGCGCCAGTCTTGTTTAATATCTTTATCAATGATCTGGATGAGGGGATTGAGTGTGCCCTCAATAAGTTTGTAGATGACACCAAATTGTCCAGGACTGTCGATCTGCTTGAGGGTAGGAAGGCTCTACAGAGGTATCTGGACAGGCTGGATCAATGGGCTGAGGTCAATTTTATGAGGTTTAACAAGGCCAAGTGCAAGGTCCTGCACTTGGGTCACAACAACCCCATGCAATGCTACAGGCTTGGGGATGAGTGGCTGGAAAGCTGCCCAGTGGAAAAGGACCTGGGGATGCTGGTTGACAGCTGCCTGAACATGAGCTGGCAGTGTGCCCAGGTGGCCAAGAAAGCCAATGGCATTCTATACAATGGCTTGTATCAGGAATAGCGTAGCCAGCAGGACTAGGGAAGTGATCATCCCCCTGTACTCAGCACTGGTGAGGCCGCACCTCAAATACTGTGTTCAGTTTTGGGCCCCTCACTACAAGAAGGACATTGAGGTGCTGGAGCGTGTCCAGAGAAGGGCAACGAAGCTGGTGAAGGGTCTGGAGAACAAGTCTTATGAGGAGCGGCTGAGGGAGCTGGGATTGTTTAGTCTGGAGAAGCAGAGGCTGAGGGGAGACCTTATTGCTCTCTACAACTACCTGAAAGGAGGTTGTAGTGAGGTGGGTGTTGGTCTCTTCTCCTAAGTAACTAGTGATAGGACGAGAGGAAATGGCCTCAGGTTGTGTCAGGAGAGGTTTAGATTGGATATTAGGAAAAATTTTTTTACTGAAAGAGTGGTCAAGCATTGGAACAGGCTGCCCAGAGAGGTGGTGGAGTCACCATCCCTGGAGGAGTTCAAGAAACGTGTAGATGTGGCACTTGAGGACATGGTTTAGTAGGCATGCAGGTGTTGGGTTGATGGTTGGACTAGATGATCCCAGAGGTCTTTTCCAACCTTAGTGATTCTATGATCATATGAAACCAGTAGGCAACTTCTGAAAAACAAACTGGAAGAGAAGTATAGTAAGTTCAAGGCTAAACCCCAAATCTGGCTTTTGCAGCAGCGTAAGACTGTTACAGTATTCACCTTTTGGTCTGGCTTGCAGGGCAGAATCCATTCTTGAAGGGTACAACGCAAGGTGTAGAGACAGTGAGGCACCTCAGGGAGGGATCCACTTTGGCTGGCATGGAAGAGACAGCTAAAGGGAACACCTCCAAAACTTCACACAATACTGTGATATGTTTCAGATGAGGCCTTACAAATTACGTAACTTTATGCCAGGTGAATCTCATAACCTAAGCTCTTCCTGTTTCTGACCTCTTAAGCCCAACTTTGCATCTCCAACACAAGCAGAACAACTTAAAAAAATAATGAAGATTCGTTCAAAAAGTCAAATGCCATCACATATGCCAATTTTGTGCAAGACTGATAAGCTTAACCATATAAAAATTTTAACCAGTCTGGCTGAATATTCATAACTTAGTTCCTAACTGTATTACTTATTAAAACAGCTCTTTATTTAACCACATTGTGAGACCCCAAATCATGGAGTGGGACTCTGCTGTGCTAGGTAGCAAGAGTCACTTCCCATGGGACACTGCACCAGTCACTTCCCAAGGACTGCAAAACAAAACATCAGACTGGAGAGAACAGAGAGATGTAAGCAGAGACAGGTGCACAAGGAAACCAGGAAAGTAAGAAATGCAGCATCCACAGAACATCCCGAGCCTGACATTTCTTTCATAGGCATTATAACAAGAGAGAGTTTTAAGGACTTGAATTTAATTAGATCATCTTTTAAACATTTATGGCAAGTTTCAAGTACTGGGTCAACACAGAAGAAAGCACAAAAGTGCTTGTTTGAAAATCTAACAAATGGGCAACGAGGGTATAATGGAAGGTAGGAGCTGACACCTCAACAGAAGGGGAGGACAGACCATAATGTACTCGTGTGTGATACAATAGAGATACAGGCTTTGCGCAGCATTTGCGTGGACATGATGAACTTGTCAAGGCCAGAAAAAAGACTGTTATGGCAACTGAGATACAAGATTTTAAGAGCCTGGACAAGAGTTTTAAATGTTTTCCTACCCATCCAAACAGTCATCTGAGAGATGTTACTCAGAAAGGAACTACAAGAATAACATGAAACTTAGCTAGGAAGAGGTCTGAGGTGATCATGATGGATCGGGGCCTCCATGAAAGGCAAGGTGGCAGAAAATGGAAGCTAAGAAGAAGGCCTCAGGCAGGGGAAAAATGTCGTTTAGTCATGTACAGCTGGATCATTCAATTCCATTGATTTAGAGGTGATGGTAATCACAAACAAAGATTTTATTATGAAAAGACAGAAAGAAGTCCAGAGGTGACATCTTTGTCTAGATCCAAGACTCAATAGTTTGGAGATGGCAGCTGAAACAAAGTTTGTAGACAAGATTATTGTGCTTTTTCAATTAATAATTTAAAAATACATACTACTTAAGAGATGGCCTGCACACTTATTCTTATGCTAAGGCAGAAGGTAGAGAATACTTTTTCCTGCTTTCGCCATTGCTTAGAAGTTTTCCTAAAATCAGGGGAGCAAAAGATGATGCTACGCAAGATATATCCATGAGCCTGCAACTATACGTATGTTAATTATTACAATACAGTGTAAAAATAGAAGCTGACCATATGTAACATCCATGCATTTACTAGGCAGACTGGTAGATAATTAAGTTTATAAGTGCTCACTCTCAAGCCATGGGAAAATATTTCAATTTACTATATGCCAAAAAAAGTTATTTTGTGCTTTACTTATTATTTATGATGATGAGATTTACTTGGAACTATTGGTAAGACCTTCTTAATCACTTATGGTAGGATATTTCTTATGAGGAATAGAGATGTAAGGCTCTGCATGAAGCTCCACAGGCAACAGAACTCGTACTAAAAGTACACCTGATGATAACTTTCTCAGCTTCATTCAATTGTACAACTCTAAAAAAGAGAGTTAACTTGCAGACTTCATTTGATCTAGGATGCAACACTCCTCCGTTCATGTTTCTTTGCTTCAATCACATGTCATGAAATGTCCGAAATGTTTTTCTCACTGCTTTCAATCAAAGTCAGCATAACAGTCTCACCTGATTTCTGATGAGATTGCTCACCCTGGAGATCATCTGTGATGACCTGTAAAGAGAATAAGGAAGAGGTGAACAGAATTCATCTCATTAATAGTGGAAGAAAAAAAAATATCAGTGTTACCAAAGCACTAACCGCAATTGTCTGATGGAGGAAAGAGATCCCTCCCTGCAGCCCTCCTAAAGTGCTTTGATCCACTCTGCTTCGACTGACCATCTTCACTCATTTTTAACCTAAGAGGAGGCCCTCAGTTTATGTTTATCGGAGAAACAACACACTTATACACTGAAACAAGAACTGACCCTGAAGAGCGGCAGTTGCTAATGGTGGGAAGTTTAAGTGGTTAGCATTACTTTCTGAACTTACTGCTCCTTTAACTCTTATTTAAATTAGTGTCAGTTGCATTACTTCAGGAACAAACAGAGAGAAGAAATTTGGTATCTTGTAGAATACGCACCCAACTGACTAAAATTGCCATCTATCTGTATAAGTATGCTGCTTCCACTGTTGCTGCATCATAGTATAGCTTCTCTATAATTTTCCCTGTTCTGATCTTTTAGGTACAGATGCTTTAGTTGTTAAATGTCCCTGAAGACATTAAGTAGCACAATAGCTAAATACATAGTTACCTAGGTAGTCCCCAGGAAGGATTTGCTTTGCATTAAGCACTCTGATTATAACCTCTGCATTCATGATTTGTTTTCTTTGTTGCTGATAAGCAAATTGCCAATACCAAGTAAGAATGCTTCATTAATAACTTTAATTACATATAGAATAATCACATGCTCATATAATGAATGTATGATTATGTTCATATAGGATTAGCTACTCCAGTCAATGTAGAGCATTAAAGCACTGACACAGACGGTATGCAAAAATAATAATTTAACTCTTTAAACGGTACTCTGGGAGAAGCAGAAATAACTTATGCACAAACTGTGTTGCTGGTTGAATCGTACACAGGAGTGAATCAAACCTCTCTTGCTTCCTACTCCATTTCAGGAATTCAAAAACTTTAACTTAGATGATATTAGTGTCCCAGACTTTTCTAAGGCTTTTTTTCTGACCACCCTTTGAAGGCTGTCTCATCTACTCTTTAGAATCCCCATCTCTTCACTAGCTTCTCCAATACCTTATTTTTGCTTTGAAGGCTTGCTTTAAAGCAAGGAAAATCTACATGATATTTAATGGTTTGGCTAGTAAAGTTCTGATCAGCCCCACAGGGTTACACACATCCTGTAGTTGAGTGCTCTGCACTCATATGTGCAGAAGGCTAGAGCAACACATAACCAACACCTACATAGAATTAATACTACACAGATATTGAGAGTGTTTATAGATTAATAGAAAATACTGCAGTGTCCCAAAGATAAATAAATGCCTGATCAGTTTGTGATTTACCTGCAAGTGCCTGCTTTTTGTAGTCAAAGGTAAATCTATAAATTCCTTCCTCTTTCTGGGACAAGTTGCAATTTAATATCTTTTATTTCTCCTTTTTTTTTTCTTAATATTAAGAAAAAATATCCCTGAAATGTCACTTGATTGACTGTAATGGCCAGCTGTTACAATCTCAATGGAAGTATAAGAACTGCTGCCTAAGGTGCACTGAAGAATGCCAAACCTCACAGCAACTCAGCTCATCCTAAAAGGCACCACAGTCTGGAGTGAAAACTGCAATTTTAAATTCTCCCAGAGACCCATTATTTGCAAACCATTGACACAAACAGCTCCAGCCCCCCATAAGTGTATGCCTGGGGAGCTCTTCATCCACAGAGCCTTGCGTGCTCAATAACTTTACATACAAGAAGTCCTTATGAAATTTTGGCTAAAGAGGTGTTTGTACATATGTGAAATGTTTTTTCCTTACTATCCAAAAAGATAATTAGTATATTAAAATGTACACTCAGTCCATCTTGTTTTAGGAAATTTTCATTATAGAAAACCAGTCTGGTACCTAATAAATGTAAGAAAAAATAGGAAATCTAAGACAACTCTCCCAAACCTTCCAGGTAGCTTTAAAGAATAGCTTAATATATTTTTAAAAGGTTGGAATTAAGAGGGACAAATGAATCTAGAATGTTGACATTCCCTGAAAATATAATCCCAAAAGATTTGTTTTTTGAGTTAGAAATTGTTGTGAAAAGGGATTTACGTGTAGACACTAAAACATTAATATTACTGTACAATGGAACCTGCTACATGATTGTCCTTCATTTATACTAACCTTCTGCAGAACTTAAAAAGCCAAAAGCTTTTAAGAACAGACAGATTGAATCTAATCTGATTAATTGATGATAACCGACATTCAACATAAACAGATGATGATCCTATCAGCAGTGAGCCTAGTGGATATTCAGAATACTGCATTTTCTTGCTTTTTTACCCATTCTTTAATTAAATCTGTGAGTCTGCCTCTCTAGTGTATGTAAAATTAAAACAAATGATAAAAATAATTATTGATGTATCATTGGCTTTAAAATTACAGGAAGAATTCAGGATGGACAAATTTAAGGTATTTGATACTTTGCAGACTAAAACTGTACTCTTCACAGTTCCACTCAGATAAATTTCTATTGCAATATCTTTCCTAAGCATCTTAAATATGGCATCTATTACATCATTTGATATGATTTTATTTTCTTTCTTTTTTCAGTTTTATGGGAGTTTCCTGCTCCTTTCTGCTTTATTTTTGGGAAGAAGTTTAGCTTCTCTAAAAGAATATTTTAGGTTTTATTTTTAACCTATTCTTTCTTTTCAAAAAAGAGAATGTGCCTGAATGGCAAAACACACTACTCCTGTTCAGATTCTGCTACACAAGAAATTGAAGTACAGGCTTCTTCAGTGTACCCCCGAGTTCAGCTCAATTCTGTAAATGTACCAGGCAATATTCACACCTTACGGTGTGAAGATTTCGTATGTTATTACATATAGCTTAAGTAATTCACCCATCCCTTGCAATGTTTTAGTATTCTTAGTGTATATACAAAAGTTTTTCCTTATATTTATCAAAACCTCTTTTTTGTCTTATCAGTCATGCTTTATCTTCTGAATGTTTTTCTAATAGTTGAAACACTGGAGAAAGAGGAACATAATAGCAAAGAATCAATAGGCTTATTCATATCCACTGACACTCCAATCACTGCTTTCTTTACAGGGAAACTGGCTCTTTTCCCCTACAATTAGAAACTTCTCATACCAGCAGCCAGGGCTGTTCCAAGCAAATCTGAGTATGAGCAGGAAAGGTGGAAATATACCAGCTCCAGGACGGCAAAAACCAAATAATAAGAGCAACATAAAACTCACGCAGAGCCAAAACATTGCAGCCAAATCCAAACACACAGTGCATATATGGTATTGCACGCGCACGCACTCTGCAGCAGTTGCAGCTGCAGCTGTAGCAAAATACCTACTAAAATCCAACTGTGAACAAGTATTAACAGGCTCATTGCATCAATCCCATGGCAAAAGTGACACTGAGACATGAAGTTGTTGCTAATTATCCACCAGCCATTAATATATCTCCTGCTGCTGAGTCTTATCTCCTAACATTCCATCTGTGATGCTTTTTTTCCTTATTTCCAATTCAGCTACTGAAAATTTCATATGTAAGATACATTTCTTGGTCAAAGTAAAATGCAGCTCTGAGAAGGCTTCAATCCACAGAATCATGTAACAGAATAGGGAGAATGTTCATTGTAATCCTTAGCAAATATCTTCATCAAAGAACTATCAAAAGATTTCAGATGACAGCATGAAGCTTTGCAATTGCTTTTTCTCTGTCTTTTTTTGTGTGACAGAACAAGAGAGATCTTGTAAAATTAGCAACAAAATTAACTTTTACTGGGCAAAACTATTTTTTCTACCATAGAAAGAAATATTTCCATACTATTATGTTTGATTTTTCCCTCTAAGGATGAATTAAAAATATTTATTTTTTAATACACACACACAAAAAAATGAATTTTTTTAATAATATATATAAATGACAATATTAAAAATGGCTAAGTTTATTGTAGCTTAAAGTATTTGTTGATACTTAATGGATTTTACACAATATATTTAACATTTTTGCTGTGCTGGGAAAACAGAATAAATATTAATCTCTTCCACCAATTAATTTGCTCAACAGTCAGCTTCTACTAAATGGGCTTTTGCACAGGCTTACAGCACCATGTCTAATGAAATGGGACCCTCGGTAACCTGTACAGAGAAAATATGTGAGTGATGATACAGGTTTTCTTTGAGGTTTTCTTGGAGTGAAACGAAAAAATATTTGTGATACCTCACCCCCTCAGCACAGAGGGAATGTAAAGGTTTCTGATCTGTAAGGACAAAATGGACCTGAAGCCAACTTAATAAATAGCAGGGAGATTAAATCACTGTTCAGATGCAAATGAGAAGAACTTAATCAATTTTATTTTTCAGAACTCCAAACATGGTACAGCTAGAGGCCTGATACATGAAGAAAAGTCTGAATAGAAGATGTTAGTGGAAGACATATGTAGTCCTTTTAAAGCTAACACATATCGTATGCAGCAATTTCTCACAAAAGATTGTAGCTCTGTCATATACTCCAAATTGTAAGTTCACACTTTGTATTGTTCATATTTATATTGTACAGCATATTATGATGGATTGTGGTGTTTTATGTAACAGTTCAATTTAGCTTTTATCAGCACTTTCCATGACTCTAGATTCTGTTCAGACCTTCTGTTTAAAACCACTGGCAGAGGTCATTCACCTTCCCACTCATACTTCCCAAACCTCCTCTAGTCAGTCATCTCGTTTCATGGTAAACTGCCCTTATCTTTCTCCAAGTTTCTTAACACTACTCTTCCACCTGTCTTGTCTTACATATTATATCTTTCAAAGGCCTTTTCTTACAGCATTCATAATTTTGCCTTTTTAACATTAAAAATTGTGGAATGTCCTATAAATATATTAAATAGCACTAATCAATTTCTTTCACTTCCTCTTGAGCTTGTATGTAATTTTTTTCCAGATTCTAAAGCTCTTTGCAGCAGGCTCAGAACATCCAGGCATGGCAATAATGCTGACAATGCACAAACAAGCAGACATTAAAAAGCAGTTTTATATTTGGGACTGTACCTTGAAAGTATCAAGTTGGTCAGAAAAATACATTCCATTGACAAGAGCAATGAACAATCAATTCTAAAACAGGTAATTTTCCCAGCTGGAGAATGAAGGAGTCCAAATATTATTCAGGTCCATTATGCTAGATCTGATATAAAAGATCAGCACTTACAAATATTATAAAAAATAACATATTGACCATTATCAGTAAGGCTATCGAGATAGCATGATCACAACTTTTACAGAACTTTTGTGACTCTCCATCAGTAAAAAGTCTATCGTCATAACCCACAGATAGGGGAACTTCCATTTTACAGATGCATAAAAATATTATAGGCACCAAGGAGGCCTATGCTGGAGCCAAGAAATAAAACCAGAATTCCTGAGTCCTTGCCTCTTGTCCAAATTACAAGTAAGACTAGTATAAATCAGGCTGCTACTGTAGCAGCTATCATCAGAAGAGCACAGAAGACCAGAACAAAATAAAGAACAGTATAGATATATCTGAACTAAAGATTTCAGTATACCGAAAGGTACATATATAAAAGACCAAAACCCAGGTTGTTCATGAGGTTAAAAGTTAAATTTTACATTATACATTTTTGGTAGACGTTTGATATTTTGATGAACTACTAAGCTGGTGTGTTCTACATCCAAGTATTCTAATTGGCATTCTTCTATTATGATCTATTGGCTATACTTTGATTTTAAAATAAAAAAAAGCCATTCTTGATACTAATTGGTATACTATGAAAATTTGGAGTGCTATTCATAATGGAAGCAGGACACTAAACATTCTCCACTCTTTTTAGTAAACCCCTTCCCTAAAGTTAACTTCACCTCCACTACTCTTGCTTCTGTGCTACAAATGCTTCTTTAGACAAATGTTCTCATGTTATTAATGAATTAATGAATGCACTTACAGTACATTAGCAGATCTACAGCTGCAGAGAGACAGTTCAGACAAAAAGGGGTGTTCACACTATCTCGTATAACTAAGTACAGATTCCTTTTGAAAAAAAAAACATTTTTTTTATATCAAGAAACACTGATGCTGTGACAACCTTCTGCTGCCATTGATCATTGTTTTTACAGGGTTTGACAAACAAGGAGACAAAGATCACAAATCCTTTGTGAAGGATTTTGCTAGAATCCTTCATATTTGTTTATGGTACCTCTGGTACCTTCCTATTTGGTTATAAAAACTTGCACTTATAGAAACAGGAAAAGTATTTCGGATAGAATAAGGTGGCAGGATTTTTTGTAGCCTTGCACAATACCTACCCTAACTTAAAAAAGACATAATAGACTTTTATAAAATCTGAAAAGCAAGCAAAGAAATGATACATTGGGTGGCTATGGGGTGAGATGAATTTCACTGCCTGTGTCTAAACTGGGACAAACCAATTTTGTGAAGTTACTTGAGTGCTGGTCATCGGATGCACAGTGAACTGGATGTGTAATGAGGCGTCCTTGTGCCCCACACCCTTTGCACTCTCATTTCCTTTGGAAGGAAACCTGGACTCCCTGGTATCGACAACCAGAGCACCAGGACAGCACTGACTCCTCTGGAGCACACCTGCTTCAAAATGTGGAAACAGCCAAAGAAATCATTATATACTTATTATAGCACAGCCAAACAGGTTCTATTCCTTAATACAATTGCTGTGCAATACTGTATATTGCATCACAATGATTGCAATATCACAATCCTATTGAAACAGATTATTTCTAGTGTTAAAGTGATGTACTAAATTTAGCCTTTTAATATGCTGGTATGTAATATCTTAACCAGGGAAAAATTATCTGTTGAAAAGGAGGTTTTACAGGATGTGCTGTGCCTTCTGTAATTTTTTTAAGAATCTTTAATTAAACAGATAATTACTTGTATCTGATGCAATAGTACATGTGCAACATGTATGTGAAACAGGAATTGTTAGCCTGTAGTTTAGATGTTGGACTAATTATACAGAGATTCATTTAAAAAAACCCTTTTTCATAGGCAGAATCAGTCAACGTATATACAAGTGGTTGAAAAGAAGAAAGCATACTGTAGGCTAGACTTCATTCCCTCTCCTCCCAGCTGCTCTACAGCAGTTGGGAGGGTTTTTTTAAATTATCAGTGACCAAGTTTTTCAATTACACTCTCCAACTTTCTCCTTCTTGAGTACAAATTTAGTGTGCACACACAAACCTGAACCTAGGATGAAGCCTTTTGGAAAATTTGCCCTCTGGTGTTTAAACACAGTTAGATACTGAAACTTCACTTTGTCACTAAATACAAGAAAACACTGAAGGGCATGACTTCAAACATTAGAAACTACATACTCACCATTTTCTTTTCCTCAATAGTTCCAATTACCTCATTAATATTTGTTTTCATGCTACAGAGAATATACTTTGGAACATCTGTTTGTTGAACTGGGTATCACTGAATCACAATTGGCTACTAATAGCTGCAACAAAGAAAATTATGGGAAGATTGTTTCTAAAGCACAAATGTTTGCAGTTGCTGTTTTCCAGCAGCGAATATGCTTTTGGAAAAAAGAAATAAACATTAAGAAGGGAAGCACTGTGGTCTCCCCGCTGTCAGTATCACATATTCCGTGAATGGGAGCATCATTTTGTTACTATGTAGCTAAACAACTGCTTAAGTGATCGATAAAGACCATTATCTTAAATCATAGCATGAATTCCCAATATCATACATAAAATCAATAAAACACACAAAGAAAAGGACTAAAAATTTCCACTAAAACATAGCCTGCTGCTTTGGAAAATAATATTTAGTAGGTTGGGTTTTTTTGTTTTACTAATTATGAGCTCAGTGGCAGTTTATTCTGCAGTAAATCTGCTGGTGTGAGATTAAACCTGTTATTGAACAGAGTTTTGAATCTACTGCAAGGCACTCATCACTGCTGGAGAGTGAACATTGCTGTTATCTCATTTAAAAGTTGGCCAGCAAAGCAGCCCATTTGTTTAAAATGCAATTAAGCTGGTGTCTTGAAGAGAAATTAGCAAGGAGTACTTCATTCTAGAGGCATAAGAGGTCTGTTCATAGACACATTAATCCTGTGATTTGGGACATCATTACGATTTGGGACTGTGTTCCGAAAGGATGTGCAGTACACACAAGCACAAAAGAGAAAAGCTGTTCACTGAGATGGGTCAGCTCTCTTTTCATGAGCTCCCAAGATCTCCTCCACTAATTCATGCATGTTGCATGTGCTTGCTGGGGGCAGGGGGGAGGAATTAATGAAATTAATTGAATTGCTGCTGAATTGAAATTATTAGACATTTAGCGGTTTACAGATCACCAGGTTAGGTTAAAGAGAAAGTTGAAATCCATTTTTTAGAAACATACAGTAGGATTATTTCAGTCTTATGGCAAATATTCCATTGTTACTTGATTTCTAAGATGCTGATCAATATTACATGTAAAAAAGCTAATTAATTATCTCAAGTAGAAAGACAAGTAGAAATAAAAAAATAAACTCAGAAAAGTTCTGTTTAACTACAGTTCTTCAGGAAGCAAACTGGGACACATGGACTCAGTATACTCTTTTGAAATAACAAATCTTTCAGAAGTCTGCAAAGTGGAATAGCAAAGGACACATTCTTCGCTGATGTTACTTGACCAAAGTCAAATGCCAAGTTCAGTCTTTACAGAAGTCAGCAGAGTTAGAGCAAAGCAGCTTTTTTCCTATTGACCTGTGTAACATGAGAGGACAGTCCCACTTTGAAGAACAAGTAAACAAAGGCAGGCACATTTTCAAATACGTGTGTGTCTAAATGTACACATATTGTTTGCACAGAAATTATTTAGAGGTATCCACCTCTGGGTTCACACTACAGGGTCTGTCTGTACATACTTAGGTATTCATGTGCATTTTATAGAAAATATATACTAATCTAGATAAATGGTGAATTAGAAAATTATTTTGGGTGCCATTTTCTGAACTTGCCAATCATGGGAATGCAAAAGCATTTTGGTCTGTTGTCTTTGTTCAGAATATCTTCAAGGATGCCCTAAATTCTGTTCTTTGTTTTACTGGGACCCTCAGGGCTTTTCCAAATCCAGGACTTGTAGAATAAGAGCTGTATTTTTATCACTCTGCTTTTCCCCCACCTCATCCTGCAAACAGAGATTGAAGAGGAGGGATTTTGTAGGCTGTGAGCTTTGTGTCAGTTCCTTATTACACTGGCACCTTCCTCAGACAAAAAAAGAATCTCATCTGGCCAGGGTTTGCATTTCATTTTTGTTCTCTGCATTGCTCCATAAGGTTAATGAGGGACCAGGACATGAGTCTGGTTTAAAGTTTGTGTTATTATATTGCTGTGGTTTCACAATCTCTTACCAAAATTTCATTTAGTATTTTCAGTGAGGTAAAAGCAGTGGGATGCTAGTAGCAGAATCTAGTTAACATTTGCTGCTACTGTGGATGGGAATTTTTTTTTTTTAAGTTGCCAGTTCAAAATAAACTCAATGATCTATTATTAGTTTCTGATACCTCTCCACAATCTGACTTTGGGAAAAGTTGATGAGACTTGGATGCCGGATCAACAGGTTTTTTTGATCATCACCATTCACTCTCTCATGGTCATAGAGCTTAAAGCTGAGCATAGCAACATCTGAAGCACAGCAGACCCTTACAACATGTGCAAACTGTCCTGAGCAGTGCTTTTCTAGTAAGTGTTGATTGGCAAATACCCAACAACAACAAAGCAGCAGTGTGCTACTGGGTTTTAAGCAATCTTTCCACAAAATTAGATTTCTGAAAGAAATGAATATCAAAACATAGACTTTAGCTGCTGCCTCTGAACTAAATGAAACTGAGGAGCAAGCTCTGAGTGAGAAGGAGTAGCAACACAGTTGGAAAGGACTCCACTGTACTTCTACTTACTTCTGTCCATCATTACAAACTAACACTGGACTGTAAGCTGCCTGAATTTTTAAAACTCCAGATTTTCTTGTACTAAGAAGAGCTCCTGTGGGGATACTTCAAAGTTTCCAAAAGGTAGGAGAGTCTGTGGAGAAGGCTATACCCTTTCTATGCAGCCTACAAGGATGCCACTCAGCACAGGCAGATCTATGGTTTTAAACACTAGACTTAAATTCTACTTACAGGCAAAAATTAGTCTGTAGTGGCAGTGAGGAAATATGCGGAATCAAAGCCTAGCCTCTGAAAACAACTGTTTTTTCTCTGCCAAGGGCGCTTTCAGCCCCAGCTGCATTTAGTTCAAAGACAAAAGAGTCCGCAGCTGGAGCTCAGATCGAAAATGCTACTTTCAAATTACACTGGAGGCTTTAGGTCCCCAAGGTTTTTTATTCATTTAAATGAATAAATAAATAATAACAAAACAGAAAAGAAAAATATTTTCTTTTTTTCTGCTACTCTTTCCTTGGACATAATGATTCAGCTAGTCTGAAATAGCAAACAAGTTCCAGCAACATCCGTACAGGCTGGAACCTTCATTAGTTAATCAGATCATTCCCTTTTTTGTATTCCATAATACAGTGCTTCTACTGATTTCTTTAACCTTTCATTTTGGACACAATTAATGTAATCACACTTCTAACAATTTGGAGATGATTTCTTGCTAGCAAACTGCTACATACAGCGATGTGCTTCCTATTTCTGGCTTGACTCTCAAACAGCCAACAGAAATGGGAGTTTGAAGTTAAGTTAATTTCTTTTTAATTATCTTTCCTTTCTTTCTAATTATCTTTTGATCACAGATAAGAGGAACAAATTAAAAGAGTTTTTTCATTATCCACAAAAGCTGATGATGTCTGCATGTCTAGTATAACATATTGGTGATGCTTATTGTTTCTGCAAGATGCCTTGACAACATTTCGGAAGGAAAGTATGTACATTACCCTAGTACAAACTAACTTTTAAAAAAACATACAACTACCAAGATCATGAGGCAAACTATATCCATGAAATGACGGATTAATTTTTTGATTAGAGACAAGTCAGACAAAAATTATCTTCAGCCAACACTGATTCTCTAATCTTTCCTTGATGCCCCATACAAACAAGCATAACGTGAAAGCTACAGTTAAATATTCTAAAGTTACTCTCAAGAAAGCAGTGACGTTCTTACCTAATTCCCCTAATTCCATGTTTAGAACAGAGTAAGTCACCACCTTACCAGAGTAGGACATCTCTATGGTATATTTTCTAGCTTTCGTCCAGCCTCTCTAACATGCCAAGCAATTTGGCATCTACTTCTGCCTTTGGGAGACTATTCCACAATCTAATAGATCTCACTGTCAGGAAATTTTTCTGCACTGCCAAGTCACTCCCAAGAGTGCCACTTTTATTTAAGGGAGGGGAACTGATTCTGGCAATAGTGTAGTTGCTCCTCTGATATTTTCAGTTAGTGGGTGCAAGTAGCCAAACACCATCTGGTACCCAGCTGGTACAGTATATTTAGAGGCACCTAAAATCTTTCCAACCCTCCCTGGCTCATCTTTGCTTTTGGAATCAGCTTCTTAATCATTTTTAATCATTGTATTGTTTTGCTATCTGGAAAATTCCTTTGTATGTATACAATTATTGGAAGGAAGAATTTAATTATAGTTCAGAGACTATTATTATGAACAAAGCAGTGAGGCAGGGTTTTTTTCCCTCCACTTCAGTTTAATTATCTTTAACAAGTTTTAATTGTGTATCTTTTTTCAGTTTACAGCATGCAAAGTGTCTCACGAGATGAACAAATCTATGAAAGTGGGGCAAGGTTAGTGGCCACACTTCTACATAAACATGAGCAACAGTAGATCTTTTATGATATGTGCAATAAAAACATGAAAAAGGGAATCTATATGGCAACTTTAGCAGTTAAAATACTTTTAAGTATTCCGAAGGCATGTTTCAAAGACATGCTTTTGCACAAGACTATACACAGTAAATTATTTTTGCTATAATTAGACATAAGAAAAAGGTAGACAGGTTAGAGTGATATCTTTTAAATGGAGAAGGTGGTTAATGACTGCCCTATTATAGGTCCAAACACGGTCCCTCCCAGAGCACAACCCCTGTTTAATATTTTTCTCAAGACCCAATGGAGTGAAAAATGTGTTTAGTCTGTGGCACACTCCTGCAACATAAAAACACTACCTATTCTTCACGGCCTGATTCCCAAGCCCACTGAAGTCAATGAGATTCTTTGCACTGACATGAGTAGGTTCCGATTAGACCCCAATGCATAGCTAAATATTTTACAGTACTGTAATAAAAATTGCAGTAGGAGACACGGCAGAGCAGGGATCTGATGCAAATCTTCAGTAAAGTCATTGGAGTGATATATCATGTAAAAGTAAACGTGTGCTCTGTCCATGTGCTATTTAAGTCACAGGAAGTTTTGCCTCAGAATTAGATAAAGGATTTGGGGCATCCTCAGTCTGCTTCAGCAGTGCAGGCAGAAAGGTAAAATCTTTCATAACAAAAATAAATTACTTGTCTGTTCCAGAGAATACAGGAAAACAAATGTGGTCATCATCTTCAAGATGCGAAATGAATATGCAAAACCAAGATCAGCCACTACTGAGGAAACAGCTTATTTCCCCATGTGAAACCATTTAAAATGAGAAATGGAACTACCCAAGGAAAACAAAATCTTGTCTTTCTCAGCACACACATCTTCCTCTGAGGAAAGTAAGTTCAATGACTGGGAGCAAACAAATACAATGCTCCACAAAATTATCTCTATAAAGGACATTTAAAGCAAATATTTTGATCCCATCTGTCTGATTAGCGAAGAGTCTTCAGCTGAAGTCCTCCTTCTCAATTGGTATCTATGCCATACACACAAAGTGCACAATCCCAACACCTGAGCCAGGACCTACAGCACCACATGAATCAAGATCCCAGAACCCACCTGGCCCAGTTTTGAAAGCCTTAAGAAATCAGTTTCTTTCAGTCCAAGATGAATCAAAGATACTGCTATGAGCAAAATCTGAATGCGTATTTTGCTTGCCAGGGAACTGGGGCATGTATGCATGAACAGAAGATTTTCTGTAGACATTTTGCAATGAAAAACACTGACCGCAAATTCAGTACTCCACTTCAGAGCTTGGTTTATCTTATTCCTTTTATGTATCAAAATGCAAAAACATTTTAAAAGTTGAAGAAACTTGAAAAATTAAACACTCCCTTAAAATTGGAAAAAAACCCCCACTATCAGAGTTACTTGTATGGCCTTCATCCTCCTCATTCCTGGGTTGTGTCCATTCTCAACAGGGGGAATGGCACATTTGAGGTGCAGTCTGTATGGATGATCTTTAAGATGATAAGCACCCACAACCTAGAGGAAATCTCCAGTGAATTAACAGCTAAATCCCTCAAAATTCTCTACATAACATGTATGAACTGAAATTTTTTTCAGAACCTAGTTTCAATGACTACTAATTGTGGGGATGAAGAAAGTGCTCCTTGACACAAAGGTGGTAATATTTTTGCATGTTTTCTCCAAAGTATGGTGATACCATACCTTCCCAGTTGAATCTTAGGAGTACTTGAAAAAACTTCTTCCCCTAACACTGCTGCTGAGATTGTGTTAGCTGCAGCTTTCAGTCTCCAGCACTCTGAGACAGAGACCTCTGTGAAACATTTGTGCCTGAACTCTTAAATGTTAGCAAATGTACATGCAATTGAAAACCAAATCCTGTAACAGAAACTATTAGGCAATCTTAACTACAGACAATGATACTGGGTCTGCCTATAATAAAAATGAAAGAAAAGGAAATAGAAAAATATTATTAAGAACAGAATGAAGAGCAAAGCAAATGGAAACACTAACTGCACACTGGCACAGGTATAAAACTATGAAATTGCTACAGCATTCATTTCAGAGGGAGGAGAGAGAGAATCCGTCCCCATCAGAGCAGAACTGCAAGTCTTACAGCAACAACAAGGCCCGCTGGCAGCTGCCAATTTTAGTGCTGTCATGAGACAGTGTTCCTCTCACCTCAAGTACCCTCTACCTTAAAAAATTAGTCATATTAGTAAAATGAAGTATAGTTGCCTATCATTCTCATAGGCAGGAAAATAAACAGAGTACCTGATAGTCTACTAGATGTGTGACAGATGATTGCTCAGCTGATTTCATCTCCTCATTCATTCCTATTACAAACTGCAGGCCTTGTAACTGCAGCATCTCCTGCCAAGCACCGCATCAGTGAAATGAAGAAAACACTTGTTCACTGTCTTGGCTGGAGGGAAGACATCAAGGCAGTCTGATGCTGTTGTGATGGTGGTGTGAATACATGCATTTAGTCAGGGCTCCAAAGGACAGGAGATATGGAAGGGATGGGAGAGAGGAAGCTTGGGAAATGAAATATTTTAAATGTTAACGATGAAGCAGCAGATTCTTGCCTTTTTGTGTGTGTGTGTCTTGTGCTACAAAACTGACAGCCCTTTTATCTTAGGGTCGGTCCCAAAGTAGAATCCTAGATCTTAACACTGTTGAATTTGGGAAAAATGAAAATGTAGCTCTGAATTCATTGCAACCCTTTCTCTGACCTCTACAGGAGGTCTCTCTCTCCTACAGTCATTGCTCTCAGCAGTAGGTCTCTGCAGCTTATACACTTCCTTTCGCTATGCAGGCCCATCTCATGTTTGTGATACCCACCAATGGGAAATAATGTGTGATACTCATTTTTCATTTATTAATGCTTAAAAGAACACAATGGTGCTTAATTAAGACACAACTAAGAGACATCTGAAATTTGTGAATTATTTCACACTGCCCACAGTCTACATACATGTTTAATTTCAATACCTTTTGAAGTGCCAAAACCAGAAATTTTTTTGGCACTTCTTGTCTCTCTCTGCCTCCTACTGTAGGACGTGCATATTTCAGTTTATATGGGAACTTTTTTCCCATGAAACTACAGCCAATTTTAATTTTTTAGCCACTCTATAACCAAACAATTCTGATTAAAAGCTAAATAATAATTTTTTCACTTTAAAACATTCTATTCCATTTTTTTCTCTTAGATATTTTCAGCAATTAAATCCATTTCATACTCTGAACACATTAAAATCTGAAGTTCTTTTTCTGCCCTGGCCAACTAATAATCTTCAACAAGCAATCTTCTCCCTTTGGAAGAACTTTCCTTCCAACCACCATTTTTATAACTGTATATTGTCTGCTATACTAGAAGAAATCTAAAGGATGTGATAGACTTCTTAAATGCAAACAATACCTCTGAGAGAGTAATGGGTGTTATCTACTGATGGTCCTTCAGATATTTTATCTACAGCGGAAGAGGCTTATTCTAAATGACAGTACATATTGCCCTGGCTGCCTAGGGCATCTGCTTTACTAATGGTTTGTTTCCTGACCCATTTCTATTAAGCACAGAGGCTAGCTGAGGATTTATGCACTTTCTCCTCACTGTTCATTTTGGAACCTCAAATCTATGACTCAATAAGAATGTTTATTGTGTCATACTCTGTGGTCAAAAATAAAAGACAGAGTTTTAGTCAGAGGGTAACATTTGAAATAATAGGCAGTCCTTCAATCTATAATGCTCTATTATAGTTTCTATTAAAAGCTCCACATCAAAGAATTTATTATTTGGAAGCAAGAATTTATGATAGATCAAATATTTCAACCATGCCAAAGCCTCAGTCAGTCAATCAATCAATCAATCAAATTAATAAATAATTTCTTTGTTTCAAAACTGACAGTAGAAAAGGAGTGGGAGAGAAAGCAGCATTTGGGGACTGGATTTACATATGTTTCTAACCGAATTTTTCAGCTAGTACCAATAGTTTTGGTTTTGCAAGAAAAAAGCCAAATACAGAAATTAAAAATTTCTTGATGCCGTTTAGTAAGTTTCCAAGGATTCTAGTTCCAAACTGTTCTGCTCTGTGGAGTCCTCTGCAAAGAGGACTGTTACAGGTGTGTTCTGTGGTTCTTAACAGCATATTATCAGTAAATGTTTCTGTACTGTCATAACTTTTAAACTGAACTTATCTAATAAAAGTTTTAGTTAGAAATTGAAAGCAGGAATGAATATAGAGACCAAGATAACTTGAATGCTTTTACACTGTTATCTCTCATAAATTGTGACATTTGGTATATCAAAAATAAGCTAAGGAAAGTGACATTTGATAGGTAGATGATAGCTCAGGAATAGAAGTCAACTAAGAAAGTCATATTATGGAAGAGGATTATACACAGCTTTTGAGAAGAGGAGAGCGAGGGAAGTCTTGGCTGTGGAAGCATCACTTAAAGAGATGTTACTGCAGGAACAAGAATACTGCAAGACAAGATCTGACTGGGAGGAGAACATAGAACAATAAAGCAAATGAACTCCTACGGAAATTACCAAGTAGGGTATTACTTCAGTAAGACATTTTCTGTTTATTCATCATAGAGATTATTTGGGTTTGTAGCAGACAGGGTTGTTCTACAGAAAGAGACCATAATGAATATGATTCATCCTTTAATAAATGCTTAATCCTTAGCCTTTAATACACCATACCACCATCTACATGCTAGACAGATGTTATTTATAATGCCAAGCAAGGACACTGAATATCTGCTTACAGGAAAGCAGTTCATTAAGCTATCAAAGAAGTGATCAAAGTGCCATAGAATCATAGCTGTTCCGCTTCTTCATGAGAAACTATTTCTTTATGTTGAAATTGCAGACTTAAAGATAATATTTAATCCGTAGTTCCAGGTGACGCTTAGGGACAAAAGTTGAACTTTCTAATTGCTACCATTACCCCATCTCTAATCTTTCAGTGTGTAGAAAAGTTTTTGAGAAGCTAATTCTGGAGTTTTCTTTGCTAGTTAGGCACTAAATATGCATATATTAAAGAACTAATTTCACTGCCCAAGGTCTTCCTTTTGGTAATGAAAAAAGGTGATACTACATTTATCTGGAGACTTTAGCACCATCAAAAATAAGGTCTGGTTTACTCAACTGTAAGTTGCGTGGTTGAGTATTTCAGTTTCTTACTTTCAGAGAGCCCAGCAGAGAAACTGCCTATTTACATCACAGATTTTTTTCAAGATTGGCTTATCTCTGGTTTTCCCCTTCGTTCCTTGTACATGAGATTTAGAATGAATATCAATAGAAGGATGCTAACTCGAGTTTCCATTTGGTCAGCATCATGGCAGCAGTCACCTAAAACCATAGAGGGGTTTGAGTCTGGAGATCAGCACTGTCTGCATTGATCTTAAGGAAAGATTGCATGCTCGGTACGGCTGATGTTAACAGCTGAAGTCCATGTCTATGTGTGGATGTCATGGAATTCCAGGAACACTGGTAATTTCATATTTGCAATTTTATAGCAATTTACGCTGATATGAAACTTACATATTTTCTAAAAATATTATATCTGAATTGTCCCTCTATAATGGGATTCCAGGCACAATCAGCAATCCATACATAATGCTAGTTTCTGAGCCTGATTGATAGGTATTATACATCCTCTCATAATTGGGAAGGCTCATACATTCAATAAATATTCTGAACAAGAATGTTTTCCAAAGCAACCAACACTATTTTCCTTTAATCCGAAATAGATCTATATTGAAAGACCTGTGTGAACTACTGCTTGTGAAAACTGACAGCTTGCTTACTTACCAAATTCTCAAACATAAAACTCTTGGAATATACACTCATGACAAAATGTAATAGTCTTACATTTGTTTTCATGCACAATATCAACTAATAACAGTGTATGTTAGAATCTAGTATGAACCAGATACATAAACTTAAGAAACTTAATGCACATCACCTGAAATTCTGTCCATATTTGAAAATTTAGGGCTACTCTGCATTTGCAGTTTTTATTGATCTAGTAGATTGAGTCAGATGATATAGAGAATTTTCGATTTACATTCACAACCCTTGGCCCAGAAAAATGGATTCAGGATGTACTCATTTCATATTCAGCATCTACCTGATGAGTTTCTATGTGATCATTCTTTCACTCTAGCTAATAATTGTGTGCTATTTTTCTTAGAAAGCATGCAGGAAGGATTCAATTCACAAAAATTATTTAGGCATCATAACTCTAAATATTGTTGGTAACTTGACAACTAAGCATTAAAAATGGACTCAGCATCCAGAAAATATCAAAGAGAAGCTAAAAAGAGCGTGACAAACCTCACAAAGACACTTAAATGAGATGATAGCAGATATGGAAAAGTGAGTATGGTCCTTCTCAAGGAATTAAACCACTAACTCCATATGAGGAAGTGATGACTCAACTCACCATTTGCAGTAATGAATATGTGAGTGACATACAGGTTGCAGCTAAGATGTGTTTTTGTTCTTCTCACAAATATGGAGGAGGGAAGGGAACAAAAGGAAAAAAAACCTACTGTCTCCTTATACTCTGAAATGTAATGGGTAGACCATTTCCTGGGAGACCTACAATAAAATCCCTTTCACGCCACACTTGAAGGAGGTACTTGAATTCAGGACTGCAGCTTCACAATGAGCATCCTCAACAGCTAAATATAAAGGACTTGCAGGTAAGTTGTTACTAATAAAAGTACTTGTCCAGCTCAGGCAAAGCAGGGTTTTGAACCTGGGTGTCCTGAAGTCCTGCATGTCACAGATGAGGCTACTACATCTTTCCAAGGATACAGGAGAGGAAGTAAGCAAGTCAATCCTCCAGGAACTTTGTGTTCTATGAGCTTTTAATTAATCAAGCCCCAGGGGCAGAACAGGCAAGGGAATGCATCCTCTTTCAGCAACACCTGGGAGCGAGGGACAAGCCAGCTAGCACCGTCAGGACTCAGGGAGTTATGGCTACCAGCATAAACTTACGCACCATGGTGAGCCGCACCTTTAGGGTGGAAGTGGCACTGACACGATGAATTTAAGCAAAACTGAGATGTCCAAATCTCTTTGCATTTAGCCCCTAAAAATAATGAGAGCAGTGGTATTTTTAAGATTCAGAGATTACATGTAAAGATCCACAACTGAGCCGAAAACTCCCTTCCATTTAAAGCAGTCTCAATTTCTAGAAATCAATATATAGAAATGAAAAAAATCAATACCTTCAAAATAGCTTTTGAGATCTAAGTGTTTTAACACCAATATACTGCACATTTTAAAGCATAACCTATACAGTTCTGAGGGAGGCCAGACCCCATGTAGTATGAGAGTAATAGGCTATCTTGAACTCCTTCAGACATCTGGGAAATTTGGGAGACACTCTTAACTCATTTGTAAAAAAGAAGCAAACTATTTATTTAAGTATGTCTTAAAACTTCCAACTTTACTTTCATGAGTTTTAGAATTACCTTTGAGCTTTCTCAAGCTTTCATTAAGCTATTTTTTTGTCAGGGTTTGTGTATCGCGTCTCTGTGTCCAGGTGTCGACAGTGGGGGCTGCAGGAGTTTCTGTGAGGAGAAGTCAGGGCTGCCCCGTGCCAGACATGGCTGGTTCCAGCCGGTCCCAGCTGGTTCCAGCTGGCTCTGCAACGCACCTGCCACAGCACACAGCTGAGCCCATCAGCAAAGCTGGTGGCACCTCTGTGAAAATATATTTAAGAATGGGCAAAACTCTGCACAGGAGAGTGAGGAAAAAAGTGTGAGAAACAGCCCTGCGAGCACCCAGGTCGGAGGAGGAGGAGGAGGAGGAGGAGGAGGAGGAGGAGGAGGAGGAGGAGGAGGAGGAGGAGCTCCTCCTCCAGGCACCACAGCAGAGACTCCCCGGCAGCCCATAGAGACACCGCGGTAGAGCAGGTATTTCTCTGCAGCCCTGGTCACACCAGCATGACCCATGAGCTTTTCCCTGTCCTACTGAGGAGGGGGAGTGAGAGAGCAGCTGGGTGGGCGTCTGGCAGCCAGCCAAGATCAACCCACCACAGTTTGTAAAGAAGATCTGATTTTTGTAGTTACATCAGCTGCACTTCTCCATGGGATTACCTGTATTGATTATGACTTTAGTATTTTTTCTAGCTATATAATCATACAAAAATGAAAATTCTGACTGCCCATGTTGTTTTTGGCCTCTATACCCAGACTAATAGCCTTTATTTTTATTTATTCAAAGTACCTTACATCTCTATATGTATTTCTGTTATTGCATAATTTGTATAAGCTGACTATCGTAGCATTCTTTAATGATATTGGCATGTCTCTGTCTCAATGGCAGATTGCAGTTCTTTTATTTTTCCTTTTTTTTTTTTTTCTGTATACTAAAGCTAATTAAAATGGCAGTCTTCCAATGGCTTCTTTACCAGGAAAAGAATAATGACATCTGTACAAGATAAGGATATTGGGGTGTGGGCTTTTGATATATCTGTTTCCCTTTTTTTTTTTCTAGATATGCAAAGAAAATATACTATTGTACTTGCCTAATCTACAGTTATCTGGGTTTCAATTCAATATACTCTTTCCCTCACACAAGGCCTGAGCTCACCCTTGTTAAGAGTGAATCTTGCCTCCGAGAGACCCTGAGAAGAGAATGCATCTCTAAACACCCTGAAGGAAGCATTTGCCACAAGGCAGTGGTGGAGTTTGGCGTGAAGACACAATCAGAAGATAATAAACAAAAACATTCACATTTAAGTTAATTCAGTTTTTTCTCAGGGAATTTGTAAAGAGTTATGAATAATATAAAAAAAGAAAGTGAAAAATACGATCAAGTTTTGTTATGTAGTTGACTGACAAATATTTCACATTCCAGAGTTTACCTCTGATTCAAAAGCATTAAGGGTGAGCAAAGCCTATTGCAGGTTCAAGCAAACACGATAGTTTCACGAGATCTTTGAGCTCCATCAGACTGACAGTCCATGTACACTGCACTGTTCACCCTAATTCTCCTCTTTTATACTCCTGTACCTTTGTATGGTGTCTATGTTTTAGGGTCTCACAAAGATTTACTTAGTTGTACATCACAAAAAAATGTTTTAATAATTTTTGGTAGGAAAATGAGACAAAAGAGTTGCTGAGGGCAAGATCCTGGTGAGGCAATACCTCATCCCAAGAGCTTCTACTCAAAAGCCAGACTCAGAGCTTGTTTCTCTCCAGGTTACAAGTTTCAACTGTCACAAAGCACAAGATTAACAGTTATAAAAACTTGAGAATAGTACTGAACACAGTGCTGGGAAGAGAGACTTTCTACATTGCATACAGTGGTGCCTCAAGCTAGTTAAACGCCAGACTGATATGCAACTAATGAGTATTTCTTTAGCATAGCTATGTTTCTTTTCTTATGGGCAATGTATCCCATCTGGAAGCTGTCCCATAAGGATGAGAAATCTTGTCATTCTTTCTTTCAATGCTGAACCAACAATCTTAATATATCGATATACTAAAATATCTTTACCTGATATTTTATGTTACCTGATGGCTTTGAAAACCTATTTTAATTAAGAAGCAGCTGACACACTGAATGTTTCAGTTCAAGCCAGTTTCCCATGGATGAAATACTGAACAGTAGTAATGGAAAGGTACAAATGACAATGTCAGTAAATCCTCAGCTTTAGCACCAACAAGATACAAGCAATCATCTACAAAATGTAGCAGGAGGAAAAAAGGCTTAATGATTCTAGATCACAGTGGGCCTGCCACCAAAATAAGGGAAATTAGGCAGAAGGCAGAGACCCATGAACCCATGAGTAACAGAAATAAGAACTAAATCCTGTCCCACTGAAATCAGTGGCAAAACTCTTTGGGGTAGCTAGTCAGATTTTATACTAAGCAAACCGAAAAAGTAGGAAAAGTGAAAGAATAAAACTTGCACCACGACAGCAGAACCCAACCGGAGACAGAATTGCCAGTATTTCTTTGTTATGTACTATTTTTTAACACCAACTTACTACAGAAAATAAAAACATCAAATAGTCAGTGGATGAGGTGCTTTATAAGGAACCCATCCATTTTACCAAATAATTACTTTTTCTGTGAATATAAAAAGTAAGTTTCACAATTTTCTGGCAGAATTTGTCATTTCAAGAAAAACACAAATTACTATTTGAATTAAAGCATTATTATTTCACAGTGTAGTTTCACTCCTTCTTTCCCAGTCATTGACAGAGAACTGAAAAACTTATTGATTCATTCTGCATGTATCCATTCATTTCATATTCTTTTGCTCCAACTTTTACTCGCCATCAGGAAAATCTCATCTCTCCTTAGCAAACAAGGCAACATTTTTGTCTTCAAAGCCCCAGAAAACCTAAATAATTTCTCATAAGATTGAGAAGTAGAGAGAGATTCTGTCTGGACTGATTCTTTCTCCTATTTTTGCACCTGCATTATCCTCCTGGATTATCCTGCTGTCAGCTGCTTCTGCACAGAAAACACTATTATATATGCACACCACTGACTGAAGTCTCTTGCTTTTTCAAGCCATGCTTACCCACTTCAAAGTTGATACTGCGCCATCAGCACTATTTTAGTACAGGTTTCAAAAAAACATTTCATTATTTAGGCTTCTGCAACAAGGACATGCTGTATACTGTGGCAAGAGAGGTGTAGGATAGAAGGAAGAAAGAATAAATAGCTGCCTAGCGTAGAGGGAGCAGTGACAAAGGTTCCTACCTTTATTTGCAGAGAAGTCTGCAGCTGAACGAATAACAGCAGTGCTCAGAGTCCTCTTGTGGCACCACATTCCTTTTAACATGAGCGAGGAACAGTTGGCATCTGTAAACTTTGTTTACCTGGATACCAGATCAAATTGATGGAATACTTCATCTGTTAGAATTGTTGAGCATTACAGTAAAACTGTCCCTTTAACATGCACTTGCAAGTCTATTTCAGAACACAGAAATGAGTTTTCTGTAAGTAGTGTATTATTTGGAAATAATGAGAAGGTAGCTGGTGTTTGCAGAGGTCAAAGATATTAGTGAAAGTACCTAAAATTTTAGCGAAACGCTAGGTGTTGCAGCAAGGAGAAATTGTAAAAAAAGGAATAACATACTGAAAAAAAAAGTCCTGTGAGGCACAAAAAGAAGATCTGACATTTTCTGACAGTTTAGCTAAATCCATTGTAATGAGAAAAGAAAGATTCTGTATGAAATCAATTCTGTTTGCAATACTTATCCTTGGATGTTGTGAAGAACCATTTCACATCTCAGAGATGACATCCTTTTCTTTAGGGCCTAATCCAAAAACCGTTTAAGTTAGTGGGCTGAAAATGACTCAGCTCAACTAGGAATGATAGCATCTGCCATAAGATTTGTTTCACATCTTTAGAGTTTCAAAAGCATCACAGACATATCTCTAGGAACTGGAGAGGGAGGAAGGACATGTCCAAATGCCCCCAAATCTTTGTTTGGCTTTTCCACTGTTTGAAACCTTTCCCATAGTTTTTTTTTATGGTGGTAAAAAAGGATCCATCCCATCACGGGACACAATGAAAAAGGAAGCACAAATATTGTTTTTGCAACGTGCAGTCTGCATTAGTATAGTTACATTATCGTTCTTTTTTAAGTTAATTAAAACATTTGATCTAAAATGTTTAAATAAAATAGAAGATACAATGGAAACACATATAAACATGTCACATTAAAGGGTTTCCTTGAAAACGAATAGACTGGAGAAAAAGGAATCGTAATGCATATGGAAAGAGATAAAAAGAGCAGAAAGTGAAAACTAAAATACTCAAGCCAAGACTCTTACACAAACAAATACACTGTGACGGAAGAGAATGTGAAGTTTTACATTTAAAGTTTTCTATACCATTTAATTTTGTATATTTAAACAATGAGGAAACAGGAAACTTCCTCCACAGAACAAACTGGATGGCAGTTTGCTCCACTGAGAGGTAGGAAGAAGTAAGGATATCAATACTGCCATAGCGGCAGTTTTACACACAGTTTTGTTACCAGGTTGAAGTCAAACAAATCAGAGGTGCATTTGTGAAGAAACTTATTAAAAAGATGCCTGGAAGATTAACCAGGAATTCACATCCTATTAGTACCAAATGCAGGAAGAGAAGTTGTTTCTGGTTTTGAGACTTAAATAAGTAAAATGCCAAAAAACCCTCCCAAACCCAACACCAAAACACAGTGCTGAAGCTGGTGCTGATTAAACTGCGGAATCCTTCACCAAGCAGTATGTCAGATGTCCCATAGCTTAAGATAACACAGACTTGAAAAAAAATCTGAGGGAACTGCTGTAGGAAATGGGCTGGAGGATGGCCAAAATGACTAACAAATGTTTACTACTACTAATCCAAGTAAGGAAGGACAAGAAAGATAAAGGAGAATAAACAGTGCTCTCCCTTCCTTCTCTCACTTGAATGGCCAGCAGTATCCTCCAGCAATGCTGCGACCATCACGTCTTTCCTCCTCCTACCCTCTTACTGCACTACGTGTGCTCCAGTGACCTCCATGGACAATAGCAAACTTCTCATTTAGTTCGGCTGAGTGGGATTCAGTCCTAAGGGAAGACGCTGAAGAACAAATCTTATCCCCTATACCTTACTGCACCCCCTATACCTTACAGCACGGGCATGTCTTTATTCACTTCAAATATAGCAGAACCCTCTCCAGAATGGTTTTGCTTTTAAACAACTGGTGGCATGGGAGGGGAGAGGGGAGGAGAGGGGAGGAGAGGGAAGGAAAGGAGAGGGGAGGGGACGGGACGGGAGGGGAGGAGAGGAATCCATGGTGTGGGCTGGTTTTTTTATATACTCTTGTGTTCCTTGATTAGTTGTTAAAATTCTTTATACGCTCCATAAGGAGAGAAAGGGTGGGAGCACAACTTTCTTTTTAGATAACTACTGTAGGAAGAGGGTCTGCCTACTACTTGATATGATAGCTTGGTGATTAGAGATCTTTTCCAGCAAATTGGAAATCCAGGTTCAATTCCTTCTTCTGCTTTAGCATATTCAGGATCACATCTTCTATTTCCCAAGTGACATACATTATGCCATAGACTGCTTGATAACGAGACATCAGCAACATCTTTTGTTAAAGCTGCATCACTGTACTGGGAAAAGAAACTGAGATTATTTGGGCCATAGACACATAATGGAAAGAACAAGATTTTAAATTCAAACAGATTAAAACAAGTGGTTATATTCAAGTGATGAACGAGAGTCCTAATTTCCAATTCTTACATTTAGGATTGCTTGTTTGTTTTATTCAACAACCATTTAACCACTGAGGTAAGAAAGAGAATTTAGGAAGATACCTGTCTTATTTTGTGCTATTTTTAGCATTTTTGTTTTCTGCCTTTACTAAGTCACTTGCCAGTTTTCCAGCATCTGTGGCATTCAGCTTTTGTTGTGCTGACTCTGAAGTGAAGCATTAGACAAAAAGAGGGGCAGAATGTTTAATATCTAAGGTTACTCCTGGAATACATTTTCTTGGGGGACAGTGAAGACATGCAGAATCCCCATTTCAAGCAAGAAAAACTTCAAAAATCAGCTTTCACTCCCATCTTTACCTCCGCACTCAGTGAAATGCATACAGCTGATTGGAAATAAATACACATGCTCCATTTCCCTTTCTGTTTTCACTACCTCTAGTATAAATCATGAATACACCTAGCAAAGTCAGTGAAATCACTGTGCTAAATAATAGTTTGAGGGCAGAATCCACGTTTTGGACTATTTCTTACATACCCCTCTTTATTACTTGCCTGGTTGAAAAAAGTCCTCAAGAAAATTCCTTAAGACTATACTAGTTTAAGACACTTCAACTTTTTTTTTTTCCCCCCCTACTCCATGTTTAAAGACGAGACTGGCCTTTTTGGCTTAAAATGGTTTACATTTCACGTACATTTATTGTTCTGTAAGTGTATGAAAGTTTCTTAATAACTAATAGTTTTAAAGTAGCTAAAATGCCCAAACATATACAGTCTACTCATGAAAATTTGATGTCAATTTTTTCATATTTCCTGCAATCTGTACATATTTTGTCTACTTATTTTTGGAAGTACATCTGCTTGGACACCTGCAGAATTACTGCAAGCTGTCATTTTCATTCTTGAAACATTATTTAAATTTTAAATTTGGCATCTGTCAAAAACAAACAAAAAATACTATTGGATATTATAATGCAGCAGCTAATATTTGCCAAATTTTACCGAATCACACAGAATGATAGACAATGCCTTCAAACTGGATCTTTATGTCAGTTCTACGGAGCAGAAGAAAAATCACTGTGAATTAATATATTTCTAGTAACATATATTTTATTCTGATTAAGTCCCTGCAAAATTGATTGGATGAGATAACTTGTAAGCACTGACAATACGTTTTTCCTCTCAAAGTACTGTCAAAAACTTTCACATTGGTCCCAGTAATATGAGTCTCAGTAACAGGCCCTGTTTGACAGACTAGGACACAGAAAGCTGTCAACCTAAGAGCAGACTGAAGATGATTGTTAAGGGGATTTGGTACTTCATGTATTTTGCCTAATAGGGGAGCCTGTGCTCAGCATTTCCTGAAGCAAAAGAAGACAGATGAAATCTCTGGGCACTTCATTGCTGCTGCCTCTCAAAGATTTCCTGTCAAAATGGGCCTATAAGGGAAGAAAGGTTTTCAATAACATTTTTTTTTTACCTGGCAGGATTTCCAGTCTTGCTATGAAAGAGTTTGAAGGCGCTGTCTTTGTAAAAACACTGCTGCCAAACTACCATATCTAGTTGTGTTTAAAAATAAAAAAGCAATATGACTCACATTACCATAGTGTATACTGTAAAACCAGTTTTGATTGACACTCTATCCATATTTTATATAGTGCTTTTTTCTTTCGTCAAATGGAGCAAGTGACCTTGATGTTAGTGTGCTTTGCAACTTAAACAGGGAAAGCATATTTGTTGTCAACTTCTTTAGGGATACAATTTTCAACAGAGTATGTAGGGAAAAGGAACACAACTCCTGTTATTAATAATAGGAGTTATTCATGTAATTCCCTGTTCACCTCATTGAGACTTCACCCTTTTATGTCAGCCTTCTTAGAAGGTTGCACCTATGCAAATTTTAGCTGCACAGAATTAAAAGGGACAAAGAAAATGACAATTCTTTTCGGTATCAATTCTAAATAAAAAATGTTGTACATGACTGAAAATCTACAGTTCCCCATGGAATTTTATCTTGGGTGTTACACACAAGTGAATCAGCTGCATTAAAAATAGCGACACATACTGCAACTGTAAAAACCAAGTGTTTTCCCCTACCTCATCATTAAAAATAAGCAAGCAAAAATCTCATTTTCAAAACTATCTAGGAATCTGGAGACTGCTTTGAGAAAAAGAAGAGGACATCCAAAATGGTCAAATCATATGGAACTTGCAGATTAAGTATAAAGAATACCGCTGTCTGTTTAAGGCAACTGATGTGGCAGGGTTGAGGTAGGGGACTTGGCTTGTCCCCTGTTGAACAGCCCTCACCTGTTTCAGGTTTGGGTTTGCAGTGGTCTTCCTCCTAGTAAGGGGCTACTAGCGTGCTTTCATGTGAGCTTTCCTCCTAGTAGCGGAGCAGGAAATTCAGGTTTCATAGGTTTGAGGTGGTAAATTAACTTGATTTATTACAGAGTATAGGGAGGATTTTACTTTGTGGTCTGACAACCCCCTGCTGCCTGAGAAGACTCAAGTGATGCACATTAACTATGTTTAAACAGACTGTGGAGGATAATTTAATTTGCTGTAGAATGGTTTGCTCCAACAGAGGTTTTGAATGAGGAAAAATAGGGGATATAAGGCTCACTGTCTGCTATAGGTAAGCACAACTTATCTGATTGGAAAATGGGTAAAACTTTGCTGTATTTTTAAAAAAGAGTAAGAGGAAGCATTGGTTAAAGGGGAATGATGGATACTTTTTCCAGGAAACAGGATCAGCAGATGTTACAGAGAAACAAAGATGGAGGGGAGAGGATGCAGCACTAAAAGCAAGGACTGAAACCAAGAAAATTCAGTGAAATTGGGAAGAATAGTCTTTTAAAGTCAGTGGCTACCAGAAGCCTAAGGAAGACTTTCAGGGTAACAAGGGTGTATTTGCATGTTCAGACAGCCTGCCCAGCAGAGTTACAGAGGTGAATGACTTTGAAAGACTAGGGAGGACTCAAGATACACAGCGACAAATACATGAACAAGCTGTTCAGCAAACAGCATGAAACTTCAGTGGAGGTAGATGCAGATTATATAGCACAGGCCTGGTAGACAGTGGACCTGCAAAGTATAGCATTACATAGTCATGATTGGGAAAAACTGAGAGTTGAGAAGAGCTGCATAGCCCTGAGGCCAAAAAGGAAATCAACATGCCATCACTACATCAGGAGATGTAGTAAGTTAGATGGAGTAAGTCAGAGATACATTTGAAGGTATTTCTCTGTTTATTTGTGCAGAAGAGCTCTATGAATGCAATTAATAAAGAGCCATATTGAAAACAGTATAGAACTTCAGGGGAAAAAAGCCTACATTAAAATATTACAGAAGGTGTTAAAATACCTAAAGCAAATGGGAAATTCAGAATTAAAGATGCCACATGTTTACAAACTACCTCAACCTTCCCTATCCTCTCCTCCAGGAAAAGAGACATGCGGGCTTAAATCGAAAAATATTCCAGGACACAGCAAAGAAAGCAGATGCTTTTCTGCAGCCTCAGTCAAACACTTAGTACTCATGCAGATGCCTTAGCATAGTTTATCAATAGCTCAGTGGGCCTGTTATTGCAACGCTCTGCCTTGGCAGGAAATCTGGGATTCATATTCCTCAAAGTAAGACTGTTTTGGAGACTACTGCATGGAATATTTTTAAATGCACTCTCCAAACACATATGTGAGGATATAATCTTTTTATATAAGTAATTACTACGAAATATTTCAATAGCCCGTTAAATTTTGGTTGACAGTAGGGCCAGCCCTGAGCCGGGTAGATACCACACAGCTGCAAGAGAGCTGTTGAGCAATAAAGTGAATTGCAGTAGTGCAGTGGGAGCTGTTAGCTCTCCCCTTCATTCCCCCACAAATCCACATTCTGACAGGTATCTGTAAGTATTTCTGGGGCAAAGAGCTCAGCTACAAGCTTTTTTCTTGCAGGAACTTTTCATCAGCTAAACCTCCTGTAATTCATCTGCACAGGATCCCAGTCTCATGAAAAAAAAAAAGCAGGGAAAAAAATAAAAAGGTAGTTCACCAGACTGGAAAGACAGAGAAAAGAAATTTCTTTGGCGGTACGGTTCAGTCTGTAGCAGTCCTTCTGCTTTGAAACTTCAGATAAAGATGTAAAATCAGGCTTTTCCTTAACAGACTGCCAGAATTTCACACGATGATACTCTTGAAAGTAAAGAATTGATGGTCTGGACCTAGACAGGCTTCTCTCACTGTGACTTGGCATAGACATGGAGTTAAAACTCATTTAGGCCAGAAGAGATTAATTCCACTTGTGACATCTTTGTCCAGTTTCAAGTGATGAAATGCTGAACAGTGTCTGATGAGCTACAGAAGTAGCTGTGAGAACAAGTCACAAGGCAGGATTTTTTTTTCTTGCATAACATGATTGGAAGTAAAGCAGAATATTCAAGAAAAAGTTGAGAAATCCCCTGTCCCTCTTCTCTCCAGCCCAGCTTGTGACTAATCAAAATTAACAGACAGAAAATGTCTTTAAAGCCACAGTTAAGACTTTGATACATGAGCTCTCTAGTACATGCCCTAGAAGAAGGTTTGAATTAACAAATACAACCAAACCCAAACTCTGTTTGTTACCAAAGGTAACTTGACCTTTATGCCATAGTTAAAACAAAACAAAACAAAAAAAACAACCCCACAACCATAATTTCACCTGATATCATATTTTTTATACAAAATGTTGTATTGAAACACAGGCTCTACTGAGACTCACTTTTAAAAACACCATTAGATTATTCACCAAAGCCAGATAATGCACGACAATTCATTTCTAAAACTATCTTCCCTGGGAAAGACAGACACAAGCCTTTTGAGGATTCCCTGCCCCCCTTTATCATGAACAGAAACTTGTGAATCACAACAATAAATTCCACCATCCCAGAAAATTATGTTATTCTGTACTACTCTCACAATTTAATACTTTTCTCATTACCGGGATTCTTCTTTCAGCAGCTACTCCTAACTTCCTTTATTTTCAATGCAATATAGTCCCATATATAACTCTCCCTTTCCACATCATCATGCAATATAGAGCAGCTGACTAGAAACCAATCATATCATTAAGAATTTCCAAGCCAACACCTGCTGAGATCTACAACACTTGCACATGAAATGGAGAAACAGGGAAAATACAAGACGGGTTGTTACAAGCAACCTATACCTTGTATCTTCTGAAGCTGTAAGTACATTATTCTTTTCAAGTATTGACAACGCTGAAAATTTTCGCGTAGAGAGTCATAAAATTTGTACCTATTTAGGCACTCTATTAAGTTTTCAGACCACTCTTTAGGTTTAAGAGTTTACCTATCTACAAATTACAAGTGAAACAGCAACTTGATGGAACTTGATTTTCTCAATTACAAGAGTACAAGATGCAGCTATAGTAAGAAAGATGTGTAGGGCCACGCATCAGAACAAATACATGAACACTGGACAGGAGCTGATCTAACCACAGTGATGGAGAAGCATTTTTGTCAGATGTTATAACCCTCTGATGGGGCCACATTGTAGAAGCAAAATACAAGGTAGTACCAGCTAAATAACACCTCCATTTAGCATTTAAGAATTGCACTAAAATCTTAACATAGACAGTTTTTAAAAAGGGTCCTGATGTTTTACATTTAGAAAGTCCATAGTCCAAACAACTTACCATCTAAATGCAAGAAAAGAAGCAAAAGAAGAATAAGACTGTGAATCACAAGGGAACAGTAATGTTCAAATATGCAGAAATCTGTTCTGCATACAATGATTGCAAGTTCAGCCCTTGTCCTAGAGAACAATATGCCAGACTACGCAAACATAATACTTTGCCTTTTACATTTGTGTAGGCTTTTAAGCACTTTGATGGTCTTTCTATACTGTTTTTATATAATTTCCAAGTATTGTTCTTATTCTGGCTTTGTTTTCCTTTCTTCTTTGTCTTTGCACTAGTGTCTGTGAGAATCCAGTGGGTGAATTTGTGATGTTAAAAACACTGAGGCTGCTTTTAGGATAAAGTCAAACTCCAAACAAATAAGAAAGCTGCCAATGCCACATTCTGCCTTAACAGAAGTAATGGGCTTTAAAAAAACAATCAAAGAACCAAACAACCACTCCCTCTTAAACAGCAAAATGGAAATACAGCAGATAGCTGGGTCCAAATACTTATCACACACTCACTTTCTTCCCATCTTCTGTCTCCATCACATTTTTTTTCCTCCCATCTGAATCTATGTTTGACTGCTGAGTAAAGCCAGGTAGTAAAGCACATTGTTATTAACTGCCCTTCTAAAAAGTCATAAACAAGCTGTTTCAGTTTTTACAGAAAATACTGTATCTGTGTATAGTAAATACCAGGGACTAGAATAAACAACTACATAAATATTTAGTAGTCTTCACTATCAAGTCAAACAGGCATTCTCACCAAGTCCTACTGGAACCATCACCCCCGCTCACAACTCCCCAGTGTGGCCAGTACACAACAAATAGCCAGCATCGGGGATACCAGGGCTCCCTCTTTAGCCTCTAAAACCACCTATTCAATGTAATATTCTCAAAGCACTGCACTCAGTTGATTAAAGTCATGTTTGCCTGTGATGTAAACATCACAGCATCACCAAAGTGTCAACATCGTCAAACATTAATTTTGGAAATATTTTAACACAGTCTGACTACACTAACAGTTCATCAGGGTATTTGAACTAAAACATCCTTGTTAATTTGTGCATATATACTACAAATTAACAAATTAATACACTACAAAATCTATTGCTCTTTTTTACACTGTAAAAAGAAACCACACGTCCTTTCTCCTATGAAGGTAAGGCATTACACACTTACATCCAAGTTCCAACACTTAGTTCTGAAAAAATGAAACATCTCAGCCTGTTACAGAAACTAACCAAATAGTTTCACTAAGCTTCTCAAGACCATAATGAATCATAAGCACCAAGTTTCTCAAAGCTTTACTGTGAATAGCATGGGAGACAGTGCCAGACCCATACCTTTGACATCAGAGTACGGAATGATGGGGATGACAACATGGAGCAACCCTCAGAGTGAGCTGGCAACAATTACCACCCCATTAGACATCATAAATCTTCCATGCAACTCCAGTACCTCAGTGGCCATTAAAGTAAAACCACAGAGGGACAATCCCAACTCTGGCATTGCTGGGAGGGGCCCTACAAAGGCCGGTTAGAGCGAGACAGCCTTTCCTTAGGTCATCACTACACCCATACTGGAAACTTTGTAGCCTTGTTTCATAAGCAGGCAGGGTAAAGGTGCGCTCCTCTGTTTACATCATTTTCCTGTCGCCAGTAACTTGTCAATTTTTTTTTCCTATTTCCACAAAATCCGATGTAGCCATATAGATACTAAGCTTCTTTAAATGTGTGAATAGGCTGCTGTTAGAAGGAAAAGGAAAAGGAAAAGGAAAAGGAAAAGGAAAAGGAAAAGGAAAAGGAAAAGGAAAAGGAAAAGGAAAAGAAAAAGAAAAAGAAAAAGAAAAAGAAAAAGAAAAAGAAAAAGAAAAAGAAAAAGAAAAAGAAAAAGAAAAAGAAAAAGAAAGAAAAAACCCAATTAGGGCATCTGCTCTGGGAAAGACTGCAATATGAGCTCATCTTTCCATAGGCACCAGAGATTCCGCGGGACAGAAGGGACATTACACATGTCCTAATTTCAGGGAAATCTTCAGTTTGAGTTGCGCCTTATTAGTCTTCACAGAATCCCATCACTAGATGCAGAGCTACAGCACACCAGGTTTCATTAGTTCCACTGCTTGCAAACTACTTGTTTATTTTAATAAAACATGAATAACTGAAAACAGAAGCCTGCCTGCCAGGTGGGGGTTTTTTGTTTGGTTGGTTTACTTGAAGAGCTTTAGATAAAGCCATAATATTAAGCAGTAATTTTGCCTGTGTTTTAAATCACCCTATCAACAGTGAAATTACAGATGAGAGAGGTAGCTAAAATGCCTGCTGATGCAGAATGAGTTCAGCCTGCCAGCCCTACCCAAGCCTGGCGCAGGCTGCTGCCACCCCAGTCAAATTCTTTAGGTTCTTCTAGATTCTTGCATTCAATACTACAAAAGTGACTTTCCTGGTTAATGCTATAAGGCAACACTGAATAAATACAAATAGTTTAATCTTCCTCTGCAGTCATATCCTCCCACACTGGTAAGTGTAATTAGGAAAATGCTACATTGCATGTCCTGAATAGTGAATGTAGCTGATTGTTAACCATTATATTTACATAGTTTATATGAAAAATATTTAAATTCATGAATGCTTCAACTTTTCTTTGCCATGACATTAATACCTGAACAGCATCTGAGTGTATAATAGTGTATCTGTAGCTTATTGACTCTTCTGCAATGTCCTTGTAAGAAAACTGTTGGACAATGAACGTCCGGGTGTAGAGAACATCTGAGATTAAAAAAAGGAATATTCTTTGATAAAAGCAACATATGCTTAGAGGGAAAGAGGGGAAAGATACACTGTTCCAAGCTGACATGAAAATGTGTTCACATAAACAAAAGATAAACTGTAATATATTAAAAGAAAATTTGGGGAAGTGCCTTTTATAAAATCCTATTTTGCAGAATGAATTGTGAATAATCTTTCATCTGTATTTAACATCCATAAAATAATGATTTCCACAAAAACACAGTGATAAAAAGGTTTATATGAAGCGTGGAATTTCATTTTGCCAACAATAACTGTCTTGTATCCGTTTTATCAAGAAGAGACAAAACAGAAATGTATCAAGTATTTTGAGACTATAAAAAATCAAGAACATTCTTTTAACAAATAACTTTAGAAATTTGACTAGGAAGCAATGTATGCTTGCTAGCAATATCTCTGATAGGATTTGTAAAATGATAGAGTGAATGCATAGGGTATTATTAAAACATTTTTTAAAACCTGAAGTGGGAAAAAGAGAAACTAGTATTCCATAAAATTGGTTTTATAAACCAGACAATTATTTAAAAAAAACTCAACTTATTTTCTGGGTGGCCAGTCTAGGCTACCATGGACTCGATTTTCAGAAAGTGAGTGTTCAGACCTTTAAAGAACTAGGTTCATTTAGAAGTCAAAAACTAGATCTCCTCGACTCAAAATACTAGTCTTTTCACACACAAAACTGAAAAAAAAAGGTGAGATACAAAAATAATGTTCATTCATAATTCATAATTCATTTCCATTTCTCTCTTTTTAAACTTTTGTTCTTTGTATTCTCTGTCTATATTGTCCAACCACGAGGAAACTTTTTCTCTAAATGTAACAAATGAAATCAGCATTTACATTATACCATTACACCTCTTCACATTAAGGTCACGTAAATACAACCCAGTGCCCATTCAATTTAGGCATTCAAACCTGGACATGTTCTAAGCATTCATATATATACTTGACTATTCAAACACACGCATAAATGAGAGCGACAGTGTCCACTTGTAATATGACTCTGCCAAACAGTCTTAAGAAACGCTTCGTTCAGGAATACTGTAGCTTCTCCTCATGAACAAAATCTTGAAATGACCTTAAAGCCTCCCTGTAGGCATAACTATTTGCAGTTCTCTGTAGCTCTTAATCTGTATTTATCACATATTCCAAGTAGGATTATTCATTAATCTATGATGTACTTTACACACATTCACTTACTAAACACATTAAATGCATCCTTTCATGACCAAGGTATATATGAAGATTTATTTCTTGATAAGAAGCAGAATGCTGGGCGTGCTAGGGCAGTGATTAGATTATTAGTAAAGTATTTAAAACTCACAAGCACTGTAAGCGAACTGACCCTTTGAATGGTTTAACAGCTAATTTTTCAATAGTTTTAGTACTTACACAGTGAGATCACTAGAACTAAAATGGCAGATTTGAAACTCTTTCAACATATATACATTTTGTGCCGTAATATTTCCTAGAAAGAGTACATGACAATCCAGTGTCTCATGCAAAATCAATTACTTTTTAGTTCAAGATCCTCAGTCACTGAAACAGGATATTATTTTGTGTCCTGAACAATATCTTGTTCCAGTTTCTAAGGAAACCAGCAGCAAAAACTAAGTTTACAATGCTGCATCCTCCAGAAATTGACTACAACGTCAGTCTCCAGGGTATCATTACCAAGTGCTATTTGCATTTAAATTTCTATAACCCTTAAGCAACTGGATTGTTTGTTTATATGCATGGTTATGATCTGCTAGGTATCTAGGTGTTATTCCTCACCTCCCTATATGGGTTCACAGCCTATTGGCGTTTAATGGCTTATAAAACTAGATTTCAAATCAGGGACACCATTTGTGAATTTTTATTTTAGAAATTTCTTTTTGCCATCTCACTCAGTGAGATGTCTCTTCAAGCCTCAGTATGTGCTGCATTAATGGATGTCACTCATTTGGTTTCACACATGGGAAGAAACAGGCGAAGTCATGTTGCTGCGTGCTACAAATAGCCCGAGTCTAGAGGAACGGTCTATCCGTTTTGCACAGAAGGTTTTGGGAACTGGCCATGGGGAACTAGGTTACTTGTTCCTAGGGGAAGTCAAGGAAAACTCCAGATTTTTTCTTGACAGACACTTGCCTCTTTTGTCAGAAAAGCTCAACAAATATTCTGATGAGTTACTGATGCTTTTATAGTTGAAAACTCTCCTGACAAACTACTCTGCTGACCAGAGATGACAAGGCCCTGACATCAAGTTTCTGTCTTCAGAATACACAGAATTGTTATAAAATCTGTTCACAGAGGATGCAACAAAAAAGATTCAGGGGCTGTATTTTCCCACTGAAATCAACATCGAATTGTCATTTAGTAGAAAACCCTCTTCCTTTCTATTGTGTTTTAAGGCTTTACACTTTTAACTTTGTAATTATTTTTCATAGGAAAAATCTTCCATGAACTTCTACAAGCTCTAAATTTATTCCATATTTAGTGATATAGTAATTAGTGAACATGATCAAAAGAGGCTTTTCTAAACAAATCACTTTTACCACTAAGCCATCACACTTATCCAAAGAAACAGAGAATGTGAATATAAGAAGCAAGATTTCTGTTCCAAATTGTAGACAGATACTTGCAAGTGCAGCCTTCTACAATCAAACACATTTAATTAAATAAGTAATGTTCTAACCTTGGCAGGTGCAGCCATTGATTTAGACCAGATTTTTCTCCAGAAAATTATTTCAGCAAAGTAATTGTTAGTTGGTCTCTTTCCTTACACAATGTTCCCTTATTCTCTGTTCCCCTCCCCTTGTTAAGAACATTTAACCTGAAACAAACAAAAATTACTTTTCTTTTTTCTTTTCTCCAAACTTCACTAAAAACTAAAATAATTATAATAATATGGTACTCAAGCATCATAAAGTAGTACAGAAACAAGAAACACACACTTAAAATGCTCTGAAGAAGTCCTGGCCTGTGTAGGAAGCAGTTGCTTACTGTGCTTACTATAAGCAACTCTCATAACAGCTTGTTTACTGTGTTTTCAGTAGAGCATATATGTGTTATTACTATAAACAGTGGGTAGTTTGATTGTTACATGTTAAAATCATTGAAGAATTAAAAAGATACATCCACTTGCAAGTTATTAGTCCTTAAAATGAAACTGAGATATTGTGTTCAGAGTAGAAACCAAGGCACAACATTATATAATAAAAATATAATTCATGTAAATATAACCTTGAGATCACCGAACAAATGTTTTTGCACTATAAAGTCTTTTTTAGAACCATAGAATCATAGGATCATAGAATCACTAAGGTTGGAAAAGACCTCTAGGATCATCTAGTCCAACCATCAACCCAACGCCTCCATGCCTACTAAACCATGTCCTCAAGTGCCACATCTACACGTTTTTTGAACTCCTCCAGGGATGGTGACTCCACCACCTCTCTGGGCAGCCTGTTCCAATGCTTGACAACCCTTTCAGTAAAGAAATTTTTCCTAATATCCAATCTAAACCTCTCCTGATACAACTTGAGGCCATTTTGTCCTATCACTAGTTACTTGGGAGAAGAGACCAACACCCACCTTTCTACAGCCTCCTTTCAGGTAGTTGTAGAGAGCAATAAGGTCTCCCCTGAGCCTCCTTTTCTCCAGGCTAAACAACCTCAGTTCCCTCAGCCGCTCCTCATCAGACTTCTGCTCTAGACCCTTCACCAGCTTCGTTGCCCTTCTCTGGACATGCTCCAGCACCTCAATGTCCTTCTTGTAGTGAGGGGCCCAAAACTGAACACAGTATTCGAGGTGCGGCCTCACCAGTGCCGAGTACAGGGGGACGATCACTTCCCTAGCCCTGCTGGCTACACTATTCCTGATACAAGCCAGGATGCCATTGGCTTTCTTGGCCACCTGGGCACACTGCCAGCTCATGTTCAGGCAGCTGTCAACCAGCACCCCCAAGTCCTTTTCCACTGGGCAGCTTTCCAGCCACTCTTCCCCAAGCCTGTAGCGTTGCATGGCGTTGCTGTGGCCCAAGTGCAGGACCTTGCACTTGGCCTTGTTAAACCTCATACAGTTGACCTCGGACCATCGATCCAGCCTGTCCAGGTCCCTCTGTAGAGCCTTCCTACCCTCAAGCAGATCAACACTCCTGCCCAACTTGGTGTCATCTGCAAACTTACTGAGGGTGCACTCGATCCCCTCATCCAGATCATTGATAAAGATATTAAACAGAACCGGCCCCAACACAGAGCCCTGGGGAACACCGCTTGTGACCAGCCACCAACTGGATTTAATTCCGTTCACCACAACTCTCTGGACTCGGCCATGCAGCCAGTTTTTTACCCAGCGATGAGTTCAGCAGCCTAAGCCATGAGCCGCCAGCTTCTCTAGGAGAATGCTGTGGGAGACAGTGTCAAAGGCTTTAGTGCAAATAAATATGTAGAAATAATAATAAAAGTAAACTTATACATTTAGAGTCAGTTATACTTTTTCTTGAAAGCTTTGCAGAGTTTCCCAAAATCATAAGGAAAAAAATAGTGATGATACTATGGAGTTTTTAAGTCACACGAGCAATAAACAATAAAAGATGTTGAAACCACTAAAAATATTTAAGACAATATTGAAAAAAAAGAAAACTAATGCTTCAAGGTGATAAATGCACATTCCCCATTGCTTGGATGCAATACAAGTACAACTTTAATTAATTACATAATGCCTTCTGTGATGCATTTCTTTGATGTTATATCTTCCTTTTATTGTAAATAATTAGGGTAGGATTACTTGCAAGATGGATTACTAATTGATGACTGTTGAGTTCATTGGGCACTGTTGTTGATTTTATACACTTACTGCAGTGGCTTGACAATAAAGTAATATCCCTATTATCGTCTCACCCAGACTAGCACTGAGCACCTCTTAAGATGCAATGAGACTTTAAATCAGCCAGTGAGTTAAACACAACTTGTGGCTTCTTTGCATCTCATAAGATCAGTTTTCAATTAGAAGTGAAAGGCCACATATTGTACTAAATCATTCTTTGACTTTAATGAGCATCTCTCACATTCAAGTCAAAGGTTGTGTGTCGAGGATGATGTTTGACTAGTCTGTACTCCAAAAGCAGAGCAAATGCTGATTCATTTGCCTACCAAATGAGAAGCAAAGGCAGAAGCAGTAGCAAAGACACACCTTGACAACGTTACACCTGTTGGGCACAGATTCCCAAGGCTGTCCCAAGCATTGAGCCCCAGCACACAGCCAGGCTGCCTCCGCAATCCTGCCATTTCAGCCTTCCACGCTTTTGGCTATATGTGTTTTAGACATCAGCGATGTCTTACCTCTCCTGTCAAGTGAAACAGGATAATTCGCTGAGCCCAAACAAATGAGAAAGAGAACTATCCAGATGAGGAAGGCTAACGGCTGATCAATCCGAATCCCATAAGCTACGCAGAGGAAGCCAACAGACATTAGCTGCTGGAATATACTTGGACGTTCTTGAAACACTACATGGCATACTGATGGATGTTGCTGAAGACCATAGGTAAAAATGAAGAGTAAGAGAAATGCAAAAGTGAAACAGAGTGAGGATAAGTTTGGAAGTCCTCTTCAACTCCTGAATTACTATTTCTCGGATGGAGAAGTAGGATTAAAATACAGTAACAGAAGTTAGGCAAGAAGCAGCTATTCTAGGGGTGGGAGGCCTACACGGCTGTTTCTCAACCTCGTATCACAATGAAAGCAATTAAGATTGGGGCAAGGAAGGGAGAGGGACTTTGTATCTGTTAAATACTTCCCTCTGAAGTGCTTTAACTTTCCCTCAGAAATATCACTAAAGCCCTACAGCCACCAAAAGGCCAGCCAAATTCTGATGAGATATAAAGCTAGACAAAGTCTTTGTTGCTTTAACAGAAACAGAAATTGTGTTTGAGTATGGCAGTTAACAGAAGAGTATTACTTAAAACACAATAGAAGGAGGGAGAAGTAAGGGCATGGTGAATGGATGAGTATCTTCAGAGATGAAAATATACTGGCTGTCATAAAGCATGCCTGGAAATTAAAAGTTATGGAAAACAATAACGAGATCTGGAAAGACAGAAAGGTGATAAAGTAGACATTCCAGGTAGCAGAAACAGAGAGAGAGCTTGTACACCACTAGAGACAAGATTGCTGAAAAGAAAAAGGTGCTACAAGAAGAGGATAACTAGAAAAAAGAAAGGGAAGGTCATGGATAGAGATGGGAACAAGACTACTCAGGATTTAAAAAATAAGGCTGTCTTAAACAGATGTGAAATGAAACCCCTGAGTATTCAGCACAGCTACCTTATTTCTGTGTCACAGCTGAGCCATCTATAGGAAATACCGTATCACTGGTATTTAAACAAATAAAAAGGAGGGAGAGTCTAATGTAAAAAGAAAGAACAGGAAATCTTCATTGCAGAATGAGGAGGCTCTTTTTAATTCTCACTCCTCTTCCTTTCTTCCCCTTCTATTTTGGCAGCTGCTGTGGGGTAAGCCCTGCTCCTGTGCCAGGGATAACACCAAAAAGCAAAACACTCTTCAGCTACCACATTTCTGCAGAGTGTCCTTGCGGGGCTACTTACAAATGTCTGGCTATTTTATGTACTCATGTTAGGGCAAAATTCAAGCTCAGAAATACAAAACAAAATTGTTTAAAAGGTTTTTAAGATACTCCCTGAGAATGAGATAATAATTCATGAGAATTGATGCAATCCTTACAAGTAATCAGCTCTTGCCAAAGACTGAATTAAATTAGAGGGACAGTGTTGAAGCCTGCATCCTGTTAAGAATATACAAGAGGAAAATGTTTCATACATATTTTGCATACATTTTTCCACTGTCTAATTGGGCTGGAGGAGTGAGATAACTCATAGCCTATTGTTCTGGCAAGCCACAAGTGTAAAGAGAGAACGGAGTTGTTAACAAGCTAATATTAGTCCAGTAACATGACTCGATCATTTTATTTCTATCTGTTGGATGGATGTCACAAATTCTCATGTAGGAAATTTGCTCTTCCTTGTGCCACAAAGATTAGCTACAACCTGTGATACCAGTACTTTGCTGGAAGGAATAGTACAGGAGCTTCACTGCTGTGTTATTATCTGGGGTCTATTATGTTTTACATTTTTCAAAAATCTTTAAGCTAGATCTTTGACATTCAACCGCCTATAAAGACATACACCACCCGATGAGAAGCTTTGATGTGCATTTTGAGGATTAAATAATCTAGATGGAAGGCAATGTGTTTCCAGCCAAGAAGAAAACTATGGAGGAAATTTTGCCTCCTGCCGTTTAGCACTGCTGGCAGTCAATACCTTTTAGCCTACCCTCTAAATTTGATTTCATACATATTTACAGACTATTTTTCCTCTTACTACTAATTCTTTTGAGACCAAATTAAGAACAAAGATAGCAGGAACAGGCTTCATCAAATAAAAATGTAAATATGCTGCATCTCATTTTTGGATGAAGAAAGTTTATTTAAATATTTTCTCGAATGGAATATCTTTGCAGTATCATTATTGCTTGCAACTGGAAAAGTAATAGCCTTACAAGTCAGAGTAACCCATTGAGGCTTAAGCAAATTTATGCATTTAAATAATGTAGTTTACTTTAAAAAAAAAACCTAGAATTTTCTGCATGTTCAGACAAGGAAAGAATACTAATAATACAACAATTAGATACTAAAAAAAAGATAATCTTACTTCGTATATTCAAGGTACATTGTCAGGTAGCTCAATAGTTTTAACTATGAAAGAAACACTGAAGTAATTTCAAAATGGCTTTTTTTTTCCACATTTTTGAAAGCAAACTGAAAAATCTAAAGCTAGAACTGAAAATTATGGTGCTTCTACAAAGTGAGATTAGTCCATGACATATTTCCAATTTTCATTTTCTTAAAGGAGGTCTAAAACCCATTAATGCTTTTTTTAATTAGCAGCCCACCTTTTCTGTGTGATTGGCTCCACAGGTGAATAGGCAAATATGGCAGAGACAGGCTACTGTCTTGGTGAAGCCAATGAAGCTACAGCAGTGACTTTGGTGGAGTCAAACTCTTACCAGAGATGTTTGATCTTTTTTACTTCCCAATTTAAGTGCAATGAAAAAAATAAATATGCCTTGTCTGACTAACTGAATGCTCTGATATTTTTTCCTCAGTTATTACCTCTACCCACAGCCAAATAACTATTCTAAAAGGATTCTGAAAAATCGTTAGCAATAATTGTTGCTATAAACAATAAAAGTCTTTCCATTCCATCATCTTCATTTTTCAAAAGATATAAGACATATTTTCATCCGTAATGACAGGCTTCAGTAGAGTTCAGTACAAAAAATAAAGTTACATACAAAGCGAGAAGAGTCATTAGACATGTTTTCTACATGTTCATCTGGCATGGCATCCATCATAAGTAATTTTGGCTTCTAGATTTCTCTTAATTTTAAGGTTTTTCCATCCCATCGTACCCAAAAACCACATAGAAACTTCCATATGGGTTTTGTAGGACCAAAGTAGCACCGGAACTTGTGATTCTAGCTTTAAAACACTGTTAAGCACCTTATTGCATCAGCTGTTTCCCTACATATCCTACCAGGCATTAGCTACATCTGCTATACTTACAGAGAAACAGTCAGAGCGCGCTTGGTAAGGCTTTAAACATCGTCTGTGTGCTGTTAAAGGGTCTCTGCAGGCCAATCTCTGGTTTAGATGAGACACCGAGGGACGTTGTGGTAACCAGGTTTGCCAGAGATAGGCACACTGTTTCTGAAGAAGGTGGCATCCACAGCGTCATGAGGGACGTGTAGGAGAATTGAAAGTTTGCAACGAGAAGCCCACTGGGTTTTCCAGGTTGCATCAAACTTTAGCTTCCTCTGCACTCCCCAGCTTCTAAGGAGAGCATGCAAACCAAACTCACTGAGCTAAGGATGCCAGGATTTACGTGGGAATCCATATATCATCCTGCAGGTATTTTTTCACAGAAGAATATATTACAGCCTGCTACCTTGAATCATTTTCTTTTGAGAAACTGAATCACAGTTCTACTATTTCTAAAGTGTCATATATTCACAAGCATAATATTAAACTGATATGTGTTTGTTATGTAGTGTATAGATATCCTTTGTTGACATCTCATGATATTTCTATATAGGGCAAGATAAAATCTACTTGAAAGAAGAGCAAACGTTAACAGTTTTTCTCAAGAAAACTCATGCAGAGAGGAAGGAGAGATTAATCTTTCTGTAAGTGCTGGCAACATTTCAGAGATGTAGATACAAAGAATTGTGACAAGTTTAACAGTGACATTATGTAGAATAGTGAGGAGACTAAACACGAACTTAAAGAGCCAAACTTCCCCATTAAGTCTCTGTCTACATCAATCAGTAAACTGGGTGATGTTTAAACACAACCCCCTAAGGTGGTAGGCACGTTCATTATCTGTAGGCCTATTCTTGCAAGTCTGCAGTAGGAGACCCAAATATTCTTAGTTCAGGTTTGTCCCCTATGGTTTTACTTAATTTCTCCGTTTCTTCAGGAAAAAAAATCTGCAGCTCGCTCTCTGCAGCCACTGTGCCTACCGTTTGCCCCTACAGGTTGCAGGGCAATGGTGAAACGCGTTCCTGCTTGGCTTTGTTGGCAACTGTCGTACAAACAGCTTGACATTTCTTTATCTGCCGAACTCCAGATGCACAGAAATATTAACAGTACACAAATCTTCAGGAAATTTTCAAATTTTCCTGGAGACTAGGAACACACATTTTGAAGTGTGTAATAATAATAAGCTAAATCTAGAAAAGGAAAAAATATTATGTTCTCATAATGAAAAAAAGAGAATAGAAAGATTTAAGATTGACCTTTAAAAGAAAATATTTCTTGCTAAATGTTTTTCTTTAAAGGTCTGGCATCTCATTTCTGCAGATAAAATGTGTTCATGACAGTAAGTGTTTTCTTAGAATTATATCATATAATTTGTGAGAATTAAAAAAAACCACAAACTTTTTCCCATCTGCAAGATTATATTCAAGAGAGATGTTTAGCAAATTCTCCTGTAAGGACTGTATAAATCAGAATTATACAAATGAATGTTTTCACAATCTCAGAGGCTTCACCACTGTAATTAAAAGGTGAATTTTTCACTTTTATTTTGTTATTCTTGTCTCCTGGGTCTGATTTATAACTTCTGTTACACAATTATATTCATTTATTTCTTTGTGCCATGTTGTATGTTATTTCAAAAGTAACATCTAGGGTGTCCTTGCTTTAAAATGTAGATTTAGCCTCTCTGGATGAAACTTGGTAGAACATCTGTGTTTGAAAGTATGAAAAATTACCACATTTTCTGAGTGAACCAGGGTGAGTGCTCACATTATACTGTCTCTAAGAGAAAATTAAAGTGCTGCTGATAGCTGAGGGACTGGATGGCTCAAGGGAATCGTAGTGTGACACAGTCTTTCATCTGATGAAAACCAGCATGAATTTAGCCCATGCTGATAATGACCAAAAGTCATTATCATTTGTTCAGTAATTTATTTAAAATGAGTTAGGGGTCCGGCTCACGTCTTGGTGGTAAGCAGTCCAAATTAGAACTGAGCAAATAATGAAGAAATGTCTCTGCAAAATGATTTCATATTTTTAGATTAGTATGCTTAAACTTCTTTATGTTTATTACCTTCTTAATATTTTAAAAAACAAGTCTAGGAGGAGGGATGCTTGTGAATTTGAAAGATGTATCTGCAAATTCTCATGGAAAGCAAATTCTGAATTCATGAAGACAAGTATTTGCACTGGAAAAAAGACCTATTTTTTAGGATTCTGCTTATTCAACTAAATACATTAAAATATGTTCTGTCTAGTCTCTGTACTTGGTCAAAACAAACAAACAGCTTCTATTTTGTGAATCAGATGCTGACAAATGAAGTGTTTTCGAGAAAGCTACAGAATCACAGCTATTTACAAAAAATACTCAGCAAAGAAAACCATCTCACAAGTTAAACAGAGTTAAACAGAAGAAGAGACTCCATAAAAATACATGATGTCTTATTAACTTAATATTTGGGATAAACTGAGGCCTGTTGGAAGTGAGAATGGAGAATTTAAGTCTTTGCAGAAGTGGAACAAAGACTAGGGTGTGAAGTCATTCTGGCAATGTGGCCAGGGGATAAAAATCAGACTGGTGTATGAGAGACTACAAAATCTAGCAGAAGCATTTACTGGGCCCCTGTTCCCAAAAAAATATGTATGAATAATTATGGATATCTTGCAAAAGTACCTCCAGTGAAGGTATCTGGTGAACACTAGCAAAATGTGCAAGTGTAGAGTAATACTTTGGTAAAAGGCTGATCTAAAAAAAAAAAAATCTGCAAAGCTACAAAACTCTCAGCAGGACTATGAGGAAGAAGGACTATATCATTTCGTACTGACGTTTAACACATGCCTTTACAATGTCTAAGCATCTCCATCATACATGGGTATCTCTTTGCCTGACTAGGACAGAGGGTTGAAGATTGCACTGCATGTAGGCAATTTATTCTTGTGTTGGGATATTTTGTGAAAGCAAGATCTGAATATATTGGGATCTGGTAAGCAGGGGTATGGATAAGAGATTCACAGCTTCACAGAATCATTGAGGTTGGCAGGGGCCTCTGGACATCATCTTGTCTAACCCTGCTGCTCAAAGCAGGCTCAACCTGAGCAGGTTGATCAGGGCCATGTTCATTCAAGTTTTGAATACTTTCAAGGATGGAGACTCCTAAATCTCTCTGGGCATCCTGCTTCAATGTTTGACAAACCTCACAGCAAAAAAGGTTTTTCTTACGTTTGCATGGAATTTCCTGTACTTCAATTTGTGCCCGTTGCCTCTTTTTTTTTGGCCAGGCACCACTGGGAAGAGCTTAGCTTCGCCTTCTTCACTGACTCCATGAGGTATTTATACACATTCATAAGACCCCCTAGGCCTTCTCTTCTCCCGGCTGAACACCACCAGCTCTCTCAGCCTCTCCTCATATGACACACGTTCCAGACTGTAAATCATCTTCCTAGCCTTTTGCTGAGCTCTCTCCAGTATGTCCATATGTTTCTTGTACTGGGGAGGCCAGAACTGGACACAGCACTCCAGACCTGTCTCACCAAGACTGAGTAGAGGGGAAGGATCACCTCCGTTGACGTGCTGGCAAGGTGCTGCCTAGTGCAGCCCAGGAGGCTGTTGACCTTCTTTGCCACAAGAGCACGTTGCTGGCTAATGGTCAGCTTGGTGCCCACCAGGACCCCTAGGCCTTTGCTACAAAGCTCCTTTCCAGCTGGTGAGACCCAGCCTGTACTGGAGCATGGAGTGATTCCTTCCTAGGTGCAGGATTTTGCATTTACCTTTTTTTTAATTTCATGAGGTTTCTGTTGGTCCATTTCTCCGGCTGTCGAGGTCTGTCTAAATGACAGCACAACCTCCTGGTCTATCAGCTGCTCCGCTCAATTTCATATTGTCTGCAATGCAATTTTGGATTCTCTGCAGCAGATCTCTCAAATTCCAACAGAATGCTATCAAAACAGGGCGAAACTGTTTTGTCACAGAAAATGGAGAATCAGCTTCTGAAAGCTGAGTGACTTTTGCTGCAAGTAGGAAACAAGAAGAACTATGTGGGTATAACTACAGAGCTGAGCTGATGGCCCTTCCTGGGTAAACACATGAAACAGACTCAAATTCCACTCCTACTTTAATAACAAAGGCATTATGGCTTACGGTCTCAGCCTTTAAAGGCAGACAAGAAAGAAGGCTGCAAAGACAATAAACAACAGCGCTTTGTTTCCCTCGTGTTCTACACTCTTGGCTGGGCTCCTGCTTCCCTGGGAACAACAGGACTCTGCAACACGCCAAATACACTTGAACAGTGGCAAAATCATAGGCAAAGGGGAGCACTTCCAGCAATTATATTTCTGTGTGACTAACAATATGGCACAAGCCCCGTGAAGGTCTGGACAGACTATTGTTTTAGACAGCAGATTCTCCTCACTGAGAAACACCATATTTAACTGGAATAAATAGTATTACTCCTGATTTACATCAGCAAGTCTGAGAGAAGAAAAACACCTGGAAGAACTCACCATGAGACGAGCCTTAAGCTTATTCCTATTGTTGCTAAACAGAATGTCAGCAACAACATTTCCAATCTGCAATTTGTACTGTTCACTACGCTCATCTTCATGCCATAGGGAAAAATGATGCTTAAGGCAGAATGATTACACCACACTAGCCTTAAGCTAAAATGACATCATAAATAAACAGTGCAAGAAATAATAATAATGACAGCAAATCAAGGCAGATATAAAAAAACAAAACCAAAGTAGAACTGTGGCAAAGCAATATATCTTCAAACCTATAAAATAAACTAGCTAGGACATTTAAAGATTCATTTAGAATAATAAAGAGAAAAAATGGCAAACTAAAATCTATTATAATGCTTGAAATTGTCCTTTTAATCTTTATTTAAATTAGCAAAAGTTGCATGTTCATACCTGATGGCAAAATATAGTCCTTTTCTTGCAAAACATGGAAGTTTGGTATTAATATAGAGTATGTAATATTAAAAAAGTCATCTATTATAAAATCTAAGGCATGACTAGATTGCCAAGTATTGAGCTCAGCAAAGAAATACTAATTCTGCTTAAATCGGTCCAAAACCCAATAAAGCTATCCAATGAAAATTTGGGTGAATTGTCCATTTGCAGACCAGTAGCTACAATAAAGGAGACAATGTCTTCACTTGTTGAAAGTAATATCCATTTAAGTTCTGAACACAAGCATCCTCTAACAATAAACCAAATGAGCTCTCAACATAAAATATGTCTTCCTTCTCTGAAAATCTGTATAGCGAATACAGCCCGAGGGAACTTTTAACAAAATGTTATAAAACTGAAAGCTGACATTAATAGGAAGTACTGATATATCCTTAGCGACAATGAGTTCAATTCTCCTGCCACTGCATAATGGAAACACCAATTGGCTCCAATTTGCTTCGATTGGATTTGCTCCGATCAGCGACAGAAGAACGAGGCCCAGTCCTGCTGAGATATCATTATGAGAGACAGATTTAGCAGAAAGTATTGGCTACAGCTGAAATATGTGACTCTCTAACGTTACTCAGGCTTTGGTTGCAATCCATGGGGGCGGATAGGACACAGTAAACGTGGTCAATGCATTCCTTAGAGTCAAAGACTAGTTCACATCACGAGCTCCATCGGTGAGGTAAAACACACGGCATTTCTACCTTCCCACTGCGTACACCAATCTCAAGTCTCCCCCTGTGCAAATTTATCCTGGCCCTTTATTCTCAAAAAATCCTCTAGCATCTCCCACCCCCTTAATTACTGTTGTGCCTTTCGCACATCTTTCTTTTCTGTCTGCCTAATACACCTCATTTTCTTTCTCATCCTTGCCTCACATCTTAGCGTCTTTCTCCCTTCACCAATCTTCATCAGATCTCCTTTACTCCCTGCACAGCAGGGGGGCCGAGTTTGGAGAGCTCTCCCAGAACATCTGCCCAAAGCAGCCCCAAGTCCAGACTCTGCCAAAAGAATCCGTCCACTCTATTACTCCATCTTTTCTACAGTATGCCTGAATTTTGAAGGGAATGAAGAGGTACTGCAGTCCCCCTTGAGAAAGCTAGGAAGGGGAAATGCAATCTGTCCCCTTACCATGATGTTCTGACCAAGAACAGATATACTGCACCAAGAGGAGGTGCAAGAAGGAATTTACACTGCGCTAGAAATATGTGATTAATTTTATACTGAATCCAACTTAATGTTACAATTGATTTTTTTCTTCAATTCAGGATTGAAAGCCTATTATAATACTACTTATCAATAGAGAATGTTAATTCACACTTTGAATTAAGTGGCTAAAATGGGGATTTAATTTAGATTTACTAAGACAGCAATTGCATGTTAATTAAATAGCAATTGATTATTAAAATATTTTTACTGAGGTTTAACAGCTCCACTACATAAGAAGATTTGCTAAATTACTGTCCAAATTGTGTCTTTGGATGTACTGCAGTGAATTCAGTGAGGTTGCACAGATGCAAATGAAAACAAAATTTGACTAAATAGTTGTTTTCTCTTGAGTTAGTGTTTATTTAACATACAGTAACTCACTGAGTCTAAATCAAGTGCTTAGCTACAGGTATTTAGGATAGTTAAAGTGTTAAGGAATATTATTGATTATGTCATATGTTTTGAAGCTGTAAAACACAATAGTAAATGTCTAACAGCATTTATTAATTGCCAAAATAATCTTTAGTTCAGAAAGATATAAAAAACTGTTGATACCTCTGTACATAAGTCTGGCACCAGACATATAAGGTATAAATTAATGTGATCTGTAGCAATCCAGGCTATTATGGCCATAATACACTTAGGTTAACAACAATGTGGGAAACTGAACTGGAAAGCGAGGACTGAACTGGACCTCAGCAAAGCACGGAGAGGTAAGAACTCTCTCATGCCGTTGCGTGGTGTCCGGGCACACAACACTAAGCAGGTGCTGTGATCAACTTTTTTTCCACTTGATGCTGAAAGCTGGGCTCAGGACGTGCATGAGCATAGGCTGGGTTCTCCCTCTGCAGCTGAGGCAGCCCAAAGGGGGATGCCATAATTTGCTTGCAGAATATTCACTACCAATTAACATAATCAATTGAGACCTTTGCCAAATTAGAAGGGCAGGAGAAAACGCTACAGTTGCATTAGTAGTGCCCTGTCAGAATCTAATTCTGTATGAGTAGATGTTTTTCTGCATTTTTCTGTCACTGTTTAAGAGGTTGGCACCTTCAAGGAAGAGAAAAACAAACATTTTAAAGCCTTACCTAGCCATGCAGTAAGAGCGTAACTGTGCTTTTTTTTTTTATCATTTTTATCCAGCCTTAGATTCTCACCCAGTTCTTCCCTCTTAAGATAGCTCTTCTCCTGAAGCACCAACAAAATGTACTGATTTTTCCAGTGTGCATGTGGGTAAAACTCTCCTTTCTCATTATGATTCCTTGGACTTTTTTTTTTTTTTAAATGGTATTCTAACCACATTCAGCTTTTTATTCCTGATCTCAAAGTTTTTATCACCCCTGTTCACCCCCTGTTTTATCTGCTGCCTCTCAGCAGTTCCAACTCTTCCTGGTCTGTAGAGCACCAGCACAAATTTCAGCAACACTGCTCACTGCCTTTTTTGCTTTCCATCCTTCATGAACCAGAAACGTTCTTCCAGAGTGTATTCTTCCAATCCTTGGACCTATCCCAAGTCTTGTGATATCAGATAAATCACCATTTTCTTTGCTGCAAGGACTTGTATTTCTTATTTGGTAAGAAAACGCAGTTATCAGAAGAAGGTGTTTGGCACTTGGATCCGCTATTTGTTCTCCCCTACACACTCACATAAACATAAGCGCATGGATAGCAGAGCCACGGAGTAATTCTCTGGATGTCCTCTCCCCTCCCCTCCCCACCTCATCTAGTACAAACCCCCATGGGGGGGGCAGGGGAAGCTAAATCACACTGTCACACCCAAGCCAAAGCTGCCAAAGCTGGATTTTAAGTCAATATCCTTTCTTTCATCAAACACTGTATCCGTGTCAGATAGACGTACCTTTATCCTTTCTCTTTCATGGCAAAGTGCCCGTGACCAAGGAACTCAAAACCTTCCTGTCAGCATCAGCCTCTGCCTAAATTTTTATTCACAGCTGAGTTGACTGACAAATAAATCCCCTGGTCCCCTCCCAGAGCCTGAGGAATCGCTCGGGGTCACACCAAACTGTGCCACCAGGCATGCCCAGGCTCTGGTAATGATGGAGGGTTTGCTGGCGGTTTCCTGAGTTACCAGACCCAGCTCATATTCCTCCTTTTTTTGATGCCATTCCAACGCAGGTCCTGCCTGAAACACAACCTCTCCCTTCTCTTTCAATCCTCCAACTAAAGCTACAAGTGAAACTCTCCTGCAACGTAAATTCATAATCTTAGAATAAATGTTATTTTGTAGCCAGTAGCTAATCTTCCAAAAGAAAAGACGCAAAATTTAGCCATTTAGTTTCTTAAAGTGAAATATTCTGGAACCACATTAAACAAAAACATACACTTTGGTGCTTCTTCTGAAATTCTTGTGCTATTACAGACCAGATACTAGGGATTGAATGACTTACCCTCCATACAAGTACTTAATTTACCTTTTTTTTTTTTTTGGGGGGGGGGGTAGGGGGAGAGCTCAAGTGCAGCTGTACAATGTTATGTTGTGATTTTCATTACTACTCCTACCTACTGGACACACGCTACTCGGTCTCCCTAGGAAATACAGACATTCAAAATATAAAAGAAATACAAGTTGATGTTACTTTTATCTCTATTTCTCATTCCTCTGCATTCACACTTGTGTGACTGATTTGTGTGTGAAATGGTTTCCAAGTTTTCAAGCAAAAGGCAGTTAAGAAACAAAATATTTATACTCTTCTAACTTGTGCTTCCTGCCTAGCTAGATCCAATACAGATGTAAAGTCACTGGTCTGCAAGAGCCTTCCACAGATCTATAGTAAAATAATTAAATTAGTGAGTTGTGTTTAGATCAGAGATTCTTGGCTGCCAGCTCCTAAGAACTCGGGGAATTCAGAACCGCAGAAGGATCATTTGGAGTCCATTTGGCAGAAACGTCAGAAACTTGCTGCTCCTGGGAACATCCTTTTCCAATAACATTTATAGCTCTAGATGGAAGTGAAAAGCACCATATGTTAAGAGTTTCCTGCAAAGCTTCCTGGTAAGAGAGGAAATAAATTCAACTTGTCACATCTGCTCGTGGGCCAGTCAAGTAGGATTTTATCACAGCTTTAAGTGGTTTACAAAACTGTCCTGTTATCGACTGAAGGGAGCTTTACTTTTCAAGGCTTTTTTTCGATATGCATGTTTATATAATCTCAATCATTAAATGATTTATTTGTCAGTGGAATTCAGTAACATGTATTATTATTTATGTCTAAACAACAGAGATTACTCAGTTATTCAGCTAACAGTAACAATTCAGTTGGGAGCCAATTTGCATGGTTCAGCTGAATAAAGCTAAGCAGTCCCATTCTGCCCTTTGTTTTTTTGACCCCAGCTCTGTATATTGTATCACATTTTCCATTACAAAGTACATTTAATTAGACAAAAGTCAAGCTCCTACCATCTTCAGAAATCCTAGGTCCTAAGCACTGTAAATGCAATGCAAACAGCTGGCTTCAAATTCCCAGGGAGTCAGGGATCCCAAAGAAAATATTATGAACCACTACATATTGTCTCTGCAGTTGCTCAAGAAATCATTACTCCCTTTACAGAAAGCAGAAATTTGTTATGTGAAGTGCAAAGATAGCACAAAACAAGGCAACAGTATTCCGTGGCAGGAATTTTTGCAAAATTCACAGCGCTGTGAAATTAGGCATAGCCAAACTCCACAAGCTACACACGCGTTTTTTGGCATCTTGTCCTGTTCTCATTGAAGTCAGTGGGAATTTTGCCACTGACTAAACAAAGAGGAGGATTGGGCCCAAACTATGCAGCTATTTGCCAAAATAATCAAGTTACAGGAAATTGCTCCTCAAAAGGTAGACGTGTTTCAAAATTCCAGATGCCTATATGGAGCTGATCTAATTTACACACACTGGGCCATATACCGTTCCCTGCCTCTGCACACACTTCGCTTTGATGTTAATGGGAATCTGATGCTGCTTCAGGGCAGTACAGTACACATCCCTTGGAGCCCATTCATTCCACTCTATCAGTAAAGAGTGAGCACAAAAGAGAGTGGAAGTAACACATCACATTACATCCAATATTCATGCAATTATTGAAGAACACTGTATGTATTACATTTGCAAACTGTCCATAATAATTTAATTTTCTCTCCTCAATTTATAATATGTTAATTAGGCATGAAATTAAATGCTTTTTAACATACAACTGATTATGCCATAATGTATCCAACAAAGATTCATTACTGAATAATAAATCAACATTTGCATAAATATTTATATAATGTATTTCTTAAAATTCCATACTGTTTAAACAGATAACACGGGAAAATGACAAGTGCTATGACAGAAATTGTACTTTGCCTTTCAGAGATCTTTTTCTTGAGACTCATCAGGACTTTGCTATACATTAGGGAAACAAACGGTACTCCATACAATACAGTCCTTCTTTAAATGTTATCAGAACTTCATAATAACATAGCATGTTACTCTTAACATGCACCAAGAAACAGAAAACTTGCCAGAAAAGGAGAAAATGGCACTTGAATTACAATACAACATATATTAGCTTTTCCCAATGTAGAATTTTCATTAAAAGCTGATGTATTATTTGGGATCCATCCTTGCTTTTGCTCATATCAATGGCAAAACCTCTTCTTTCTGACCTTGTACCTATCATTATCATATCTGACCCTCACAAAATCTTACTGCAATTATTTCAACCTAGGTTTCTCTGTGACAAAATGACAGCTGTACTCATTACGTTAACAGGGAGTTAAGGGTGGGTAGTTTGTGTTTACAAGACACCAAGGAAAACTTCCAAATATGAGCAGAAATCTACAGAAATCTTCATTAACAGAGCCTGCTGAGTACTTGTTCAGCAGATTTCCCAGCGATTCTGGCCACACTCTGCTTGTCTGATAGCAAAACTCAGTTTTTATGGACTACTTGTCCTTGAGGGACTCACTTTCTACCAGCAACAGCTCAGACACATTCTCCCTCCTCCACACAGTGCCTCCTCCAAAGTTGACTGAAGTAAATGGAAAGGCTCCCCAAGACCTCATGAGCTTTGGATCAGCTTCACATTTTGCAGGACCTTCTCATAAACCAAAGATCAGGTTAATCCCAACATTGGACTCTGTCCTGCCCACACTGAGTGGGAAGGGAGAGTCAAATTGGAGTTCAGCAGGAAAGAAAAGGCAGATTGCATGTAACTGGATAAATGTCTCTACCTTGGCTAACTTTGTTTATGCTTCTTGTTGGCCTATTTAGAAGTGTCAAAGATATTTTAAAATAACATGCTTATTCAAAAACTGCAGCCAAAACAATGAAGTAAGTTGTTTTGGACATACTAACTTGCTGCTTACAAGCCAGGAGCAAGAAAGGGTTTGGGAGAAATCACATTGGCTAGAACACAGAATCCTCTTGTAAAAAGAAAACTGAATTTAATGCCTGAGTTAAGATGACCAATTAAAAACAAATTTCCATGATACGAAGAGGAAAAAGTTTAATGAGAAAACTATTATGAGAAAAGAAAACTGCAACTGCTTTTTTCCATATCTGCTTAAAAGTCACCAGCTAGCCAGCAGCAAGTGCCAAGGAGACATATTCCACACAGGGAACAAGACTGAAATAGAGCCCAGCTTTGGTTCACTGCTGCAAGCTGCTGTGCACCTCTTGAGAAACACTCGGCTCTACGCAGAAACCAGTGGGAGTTTTAGTGACTCAGACTGTTACAGCACCAGATTTTTGGATATTAATGTGGATTATGTTTAAAAAGTCTGTTTTCTTGCCCAGAAATCCTGTGATGAATTTGATCTTCAGTAAGTTTTCAGGAAGTACTCATCATTAGCGGAAGGACACGGCATAATATCAGCCTTTATGAAAAGTTTCGAGATGGTATTTCCCCTGGCTGCTGCAACCGTACATCCGAGAAAGGAGGTGGGAGTCCCTGCACGGTGAGAGCACGTGGGAGAGGGGGCCTGAAGGGCTGCCCAAGAGCTCCCGGGCTCCTCCCAGGGACCGCACGGAAAATGCCGCAAAGCTGAGTCTTCCAGGCAGTTTCTGCAGAAGGAGTATATTTTTTCTTCCTCTCTTCTACTTCTTCCTACTCCTCTTTCTCATTCTCAGTTACTTTCTCCTTTTTGTTTTCAAGGTCCCATGTAAGAGGATTTTGTTTTTCAGAAGCGACGCTCTCTTTGTGACTATTCCACCACAAGAAGTGGAGAACACCAGACTGCCCATGTCTGCTAAACCACACTCCACCTCTCATTATTGTTGTTCTGTTTGGCACCAGCTTCCCAAAATGCACAGAACTCTGCAAGCTGCAATCCCTCAGGTACAAACTGGTAATGCCACTCAATACACCGAATTCTTAGAGCTTTTTTCTGTGATCTCAATATTTCTTCTGCACACAGAAAACCTGGGGCACAGGTACATGAAATGACTTAGAGTATACACCCAGTCAGTGACAAAGCTACACACCGGTCACCCAACCGGCAATCCACTGGATCATCTAACATCCCTGAAGTAACCAGATCAATCTTTCCTTCCTCACAAAATTTGACTAATCACCTCATTCTTTCTGGTGCAGTTTAAAATTGCTGTATATCTTCCTTTTTAAAGATTTTTTTGCAACTATTGGAAACTGTTCTCACCCCATTCCCTCCTCCAGCCCACCATTTGATCTAGCGGTCTCTCAGCCACGTATGAAAAGGGCAGTGCACCGCCCTCCATGCCTCGACTGCCGTGGTCCACGCTTCTAGCACTCGTGCTCTTCTGCATCCACTTTTTACTACCATATTTCTTATATGCAGCACACTGTGAAAGTGATACAGGATGTTACATGAGGTGTACTGAAATGCTTTATTATTAAATATTTTAAATTAATCATGTGTGATAGTTAATTATTCATTCAAACAAACCATGAAAAATAGGGACTGCAGCAATTTCCTCTCTCCAATATCAGATTGCTACTAAATGTATGGCACAATAAAACACTCAAATTAAAACTTCCTGATGTGACAACAAATTACTAAATATCCGAACTGCTGAAAAATTAGAAGTATAACCCTTGCACAACATATTTATTATATTCATGTCCTACTTAAAACTGCATCTTATTTGGAAGAAAAGAATATTCGTGATCTCTCTTCTACAGATTGGAAAGGAAGTTTCTTGATTTGTCTGAAACTTTTGAACAGCGACATAAGCAAACCTTAAGGAAGGCACATCATGTGCAAGCAGTTGGTGGTGTATGGTGAAATTAAATAATTACATAGCAGAGTGTAACATCTTGAAGCTAGTCTTTCCCACCTGAACAACTTCATTTTTATTATTCCTAATTATTTAGAGTGCCCTTCACCAACAGTGAGTAAGAGCAAAAGTTCACTGCCCCAAAGAACTTGAAAATAAAAGTCTCATTACATCCTCCTTGAGACAAGACCAGTGCTGGTGGAACTAGTCCTTGTAATAAGCAACATGCAAAATAGGAAGAATTTGCAGGAAAGAAGCCTGGAAGAACAAAGGAAAAACAAAATACATAAGAAAGAAGTCCCTAAAAGAGATGAAGGGTAAGTTGCACAGTAAAAGTTCAGCTAAACCAAAATACGGTACATACCCTGTTAACTCTCCAATGCTATCTTACATTTACGCACTCACACCTCTCAGGCTCACGGTAGCCCCTCTCCTGCCCCTCCCCAACAACAACCAAAGCCATAAAAAACGCCACAAAGATAAAAACAGGATAGAAAAGATGAAAGAACCCAAATCCCAATCTTATTTTTATTTAAGATTTTGTTGTAATTTTGTCATAAGCACTCCACTGTATAAGCTTACCTCCTACATAATTCCCAAACCCTTCACAATATGTAAACATAAGACTTTTGACTGAACTTAATGATTCTATTTTGAACTGCCTGTGTTCTGGCAGAGATATCATTATAGTATATATTCCTGAAGACTCAGCGTAACGATCAAAGCACTCTCAAAGTACAGCGATCAATGAAGAGCTGTTTGTCTGTCAATCCTTCAAGAGAAGAAGGAGTGCCCGGTTCAGCAGAACAGCAGGAGAGCATGCTGCTGTCTGAGGGAATCACAGCTTGGTCATGGTCTCTCCAAGGTAATAATATTTTGTCAGTATTATTTCTTTTCTTACAGTAAAAAGAGATCTGTCTTCTGTGAACCCATTTGTTAGATTGCAATTTACAGGTTTAACCTTTCATTAGTCTCTATCCACTTTCATTAAAGCCACTAATTTGACAAGTGAATGACTTCTTTTTGAGAGGTTTGTCCTTTCCTTTCTAAAGAGATTTTTTTCACCTCGCCTATCAGTGTGGCCCAGGCGCTGGGCGTCATTACTGCCTTCTCTGCTGACGGAAAGAGGTTGGAACAGGAGAGTGCCTAGGTGAAGGTGTGCAGAGGTGCGAACAGATTACATACACAGATGCATTTTAATACTGGGCATCTTTTTACTACACTCATCCATCCTCTGTTCTTCCTTCCTCCCTTTCCCCTCCAGTAAAAGCCCATGCTTACCCCTCTCTCCATGTTACTGAGATAGTCCCAACAGCATCTTCGATTCTTTTCCCCTTGTGTGTCTTTCTTCTATACTTTCTCCTGCTTTGATTCTCCTTTGCTTTCTTTTTTTTTGGTCTTCTCTCTAGTCAGGTGTCCTATTCTTTGTTTCATCTTATGTTGCTCTTTTCCCTCTATACAGTTGCTCTTTTTGGGTGCTGCTGACTTATTTTCTTTTCCCAAATCCTGAAAACATTCTTGGAAAACTCTTCTCCTTTTTTCTTTTTTTCTTTTTTTCACCTTAAACAGCTTTTCCAGTCTTCCTCTAAAGCACAGCAACACAAGCAAATTACAGTATTTTTAAAATTTAATCTAGCACCTCCTCAGTGTTGTTCTTTTCTTGACCATCCTGCTCCTTCCTGCTTTTCTTCAAGCAAGGATAGACAACTTTTGCTCGTCAAGGTCAGAGGGAGAGGAAAAGACCATGAGCACGCTCTTCTGAAGCTCCCGTGATGCTTGCCAGAGACATTTGCTAATTTTTATATCTATAACCTATTCAATTGTTGCTGCCATTACAAGAACCTTCTCCTTTAAGCCTCCAGATGAGTCAGATTACAGCCTTTCACTGTTCTCTCATTTTATGGCTCTCTAGTCTTTTTAATAGTAATAATCTGGAAACATATTCTGCAGTATTATTTGTAAGCTTCTCTCTCCCCATCCCTTCAATTTTTTAAGTTCTTCAACTTTATAACGGTCAAAGCTTGGGACGCTGTATTTGAAAAATACTACTCAGCGTCTCTACACTGGAAGACCTGTGAGAGAAAAGGAAATACAGACCCTCCTGACAGTGTTCCTGTTCCCTGGCGAGCAGCACATAGAACGACTGAGAGTCATTAGGTTTCTTCAGCCATTACGATATGGGTGAATGTTGGCCTATACATAAGAACTGTTTGGAAATAGCCGGCGTAAGTGGGGTCAGAAAGGGAATGGGTTCCATTCTGTACAGTAAGGTTTGTTCCCATATAGCCTCTGCTTCATACCTGCCAGAATCAATGAGCTGCGACAGGTTGTTTCTTCTCAGGTCAGGAAGACTTGTGAATGTGGGGAGCAGTGCATGAAGAAAAATTGGTAGAGAGTCCTGAGGTTATTACACAGATGAAGCATAAGCAGTTGGAAATAGGAATGAAATGCAAACTGCCATGACAAAAGGGAAAGAGTAGAAAACATAAAATAAGAACAACATGCAGCGTACCAGGCCAGGCAATCACAAGGGATGGAGAGAAAAAGAGGGGAGAGGTGGGAGGGAAGATACTTTAGGTCCTATCCACACAGTAAATCTCCTCAGATTACTCAAAATATGTGAAATTATACATAATTCTCCTCAAAGTTGTTGACAGTAAAGCTACTTCTACCTCTACGATGTAGTCTGTGCTTTACAGACATCAGCACGTATCAATAGCTTTTGCCTACGATTCATAAAAGCATAGTGTAACGTATATATGTATACGGCAACCTTATCCAAAAAACCATAAGCACTTCCTAAGAACAAACACTCAAAATCCCCAGTTAGAGGCAACACATTTTTTTCTCTAATTACATATACGGGTTCTTTCACCTGCAAGTTAAGTCTTAGACAAAGCAGCACAGAAAGTCAAAAGCAAAGCCAGGAACAGAGATAAGTGTCCTGCTTTCAAAGCCTGGCTCTGAGCACCATGCCCCCTTTTTCAAAAAAAGACATTTGGAAGAAAAGACTCAAGTTGTAGCAGACGCTAACACAACTGGACAAGTAGCACCAGAGAAGTCCTGAAACGCAACTGGGACGGGAGACAATACCACAAGGTAATTCTTTGATATTTACTTGATAATTATTGGATGTAATTTTTCTCAATACTAGAGGTATAGGCACTTTGAATCTTAACTATGTGGTTCTCCGCCTGTGAAAGTTGTTTCCCAAACAGACAAGCCCTAATTGACAAGCAATCTCAGGCTGTTGAGATACCAGAACAGCAGCCACACAACAAAACACTACACAGACTCATGTGAAGAATACCAGGAGGTTGCCTCACTTAATATCCAACAACCCTTTCTTCTCACTAGATTTTGTAGATCAGTATTTTAACAACCTGACTTGGAGATTTCAGCTGCAGGCTGATTCGATTCACTTTCCACATACATAAACAACCCAAGTAGTTGAGCATGGTGCTCTGCATTTGAATAAAGACAAGATTCCTGCCTTGAGCAGACTAAACTTCAGATAATCCTAAATGATTGAATTATCAGTAAGAACAATCTTCAACTAAATTAGTAAAGGGGCTTTATGGTTTATGCTGCCATTGCTCTCTTTTCTAAGGAGAATAAGATTTTATTTTATTTTATATTTAAATGATCAATTAAGGGAAAGTGGTCTGGTGACAAGAATTCTTCTAATTACTAAGTTTTCACAGTATTAAATACTTTAAGTTAAATCAACCAGCATTTAGCAAACTGCTGCTCCCCCCTCTTCCCCCTTCCACATACACACTTTTTTCCTTCTAAAAGCCCTCCACTGAATTAGCTGTTAGGTGCTAATTGCAAATGATTAAGCACTCACCAGTCTTACACTCCTTGCTTTAATATTAATGAGATGTATTAGCATGGAACATGGCTTGTATTAATATTATAAATGGAAGCCTGCATGGATCACTGCTTACTGCTTTGCATTACAAGGAGCATGCAGCTAAAGAAAAAAGTCCAATTTAGACCAGAAAAAGCCTAGTACAACAAAGAATTAAAAGGACTGAAGAAAATAAAGTTAAATACTATCGATTTATATAAACAGCATATCATTTTTTCCATAATCAGCAGGTTATATAAACTTATAAAACTTACATAAAAAGATAAATTTCTCCGAAATAACTAGAATATATGAAGCTAACGTTAAATTTAAATTACTCCATTAAGCAGAGTCGCGCCACAGAGAAACACCTTTTCTGCCTTGCTCTAAAGAAGTAACTTGAAGTTCTTCTTTTTTCTGTGTATATCAGGTTCAAGGATTGTACTCCATTCAAACATCTTACTTGCACTTTCCTATTCATAGGATGCCAAAGTGTACATAGTGGGGTTTTTAAGTATGTATATATGTAATTAGTTATCCTTTCTCCATGGTAGCTTTCCCATTTCTGCAGTCACCATGGACATGTAAAGCATAGGTCTGTTAGCATGTACGACTTAACTAGCTTGCCCTGTATTCATTATACAAAATAAGTCGTGTGCTAAAACTGAATCCAATCTGTTAGAAAAAAAACATTGTTTTCATTCTTCATTGCTTTGTGAAAGTATAAATGGACATAATATGTTTAGAAGATAGGCAAATGAAAGCTCTCCACACACAAACTGTGTCAGTTCTAAAGACGAACACCTTTTACAAAGCCTATGCATTTTCTGAGGAGCCTAAAGAGTCTCATTCAAGATGAAATTTTTAATGCCAGTTATTGGAGAATTATGGAAAGTATGATGTGCACACTTCAAAACAAATGACAGGTTTCCCTCATCTGGAAAATACAATACTACTTTTTTAGCTTTTCTCTTGCAGTTGGTTATGAGAAAAAGCCTCTGGAAGGAAGGGAAATTATTTATACAGTTTTCTTACAAGTAAGTTGGCAGGATCAATAGAAATGTGGCTTTAGAAAACCTGAGAGCAGAAATATGAAACCAGCAGCAGAATCCTGGGATAGTTTTGTCATCACAATACTAGCAGGAGCGTGTGGCAACAATCGAGAAAGGACTGATATCAAGCTCCAGGTTACAATGTCCCATAGACAGACATTACTCGTGTTGACGTCAGTGAAAGGCATCGACAAACAGCAAAAGGAGAATCCAGTCCAGAGGATACTCTCGAAGAGAGTGAGCAGCTCAGCCACATCGCACCACCTAACACAGGACAGTACCACACATCAACCAGCTCCCATGGGTGACTGGTGCTCCACTAGCCCCTACTGATTTCAAAACTACGCCTGGATCAAGAAGCATCAACACAGAAGCACAGTGGAGGCAAAAAAAGCACACACAGAAGCAGCCGCCGCAGGCACAACAGAGCCAAGGAGCGATGCAAGAGAAGGTCCCTCCCGGGCCAAGCACCCCCACTTTGTTACCTCCTCTGAACTGCCTTCTATTGTCGCTCTCGTGGCACTTCACATGCAGTCCTGATCCCGCAGGAGGACCCATTTACGTGCACCTCGGGCACGCAAGCTGAGTCCCGTCAGCTTCAGTCGCCAGCGCAGGACCGGGCGCAGGCCAGCGGAGAGAGGACTGGGGCAGTACAGAAACAAGAGCTGACTGCAGCTGCACAGTGCCGTGTGCTGCCCCCGGTACCTGACACACCGCCAGCTTGTAGCTAGGTACTTGGTTTGGTCGTTTTGTTTATTTGAATCTTCTACATCTATTTCTGTTTCCTATTACTTGTTTATTTTGACTTTAAAACATGGTATGTGGGAATGAGTGGGTTGGGATCTCGTAGCTGCTGATCTCAGCTACAGGTTGGGTTAAATGAATTCGATTTGCACAGATGCTACAGTCAAAAACACATTTGTGCAACACTGCGATTAGAAAAATATCCCTTTTTCAACAATAAAAAGTTTGAATTATTTTTTTAATCATTCCTAGATTTCATAGGGGATTATGAAGATTGTGCCCCTAATTAGTCTAATGAATATTTTGTTTTTGTTTTATTTTCTATAGTATGTCATTACAGAAAAGCAACAACACTGGCACAGTGTAACTTCACCATTTAATGATTTCTGCTGTCATCCCCCCGAAGCACGTTTTGCATAGGGAGACTACTTTCCCAATATTTCTTATTCCCTACCATCCATCTGACAGAGCGACAGGAGCTGACTGGATTACCCATTGTCACAGAGTGACGCTGTGGCAGATTCAAGAGTTAACCCAGTTCACCTGAATCCTACTGACTCACTCTTCTGTCGCAGAACTTGACATACCCTTGTTCGTCTAGGAGGGATGGAGACATACCTTATACATGTATCAATCATCCAGATTTTTCTGAGATGGAGGTTGATGAAAATTATCCACCTCCCTGTGAAAACATGAATAAAGGGTTGTTCAGCTTTAGCTTCTTCATTAGTCCAGGAATGCAATATTAGTAGGGCTAAATTTCTGGAGTTATATATCCAAAGGAGGAACCTTAGGAAAAATAGAGTCATCAAGTTATTAAATACACTATCAGATTACATGGATTCTGATACAAGACTGGTATCAAATTAAGGTTGTCCTCCAAACCTTGAATGCCAGCTCTTAAATTTTGAATTTACAACCTTAAATAATGCCTGAGATTTTCAATGTATAGCTTTGTTTTGACTGCATATACATAGAACCGTCATAGAAATTCAGCGTTTGCCCATGTTTATCACACACTGTCACAGAAGTTTCTCAGCCTTCTGTTCTTAGAATTGGAAATAAAACTATTGCTAAGAATATCATTTTCAATAGAAACTACTTTCTACAGGAATACTAAGACTGATCATTCCTTGGAGTAAACACTGCCATTTCTGCCCTTGAATCAATGAAACTGAGCAGTCATTTCAAGTCAACTCCATATCTGATTATTATTCAGCTTAGCTTTAATTTCTAATGCAGGACAGGAAAACACAACAGCAGGTTCCCATCTCCAGTGAGGGCTGTCCTCTGGGAATTATGTGCTTCTCACTAGCAGCGGCTAAATCCTCTTTGCAGCTGCAAGACAACCACTTATTCCTCAGTGCCTTATATCACAAAAGCGATGACCAGACAACCCAGATGCCATCTTCCTGGGTGCCACGGCTCACCCATACAAGATTCTGCCACAGCTCTTTCATTTCTCTCATTTATGTTCTCTGCTGCACCGCAGTGATTTGGGATAATTGACGGTGGAATTCCGCTAACGTGAACTTTGGGATTGAATTGTTTTACATTAGTGAATGTTCCTGTTGCACATTGATGACTGCCTGTGCAAGTATTTATTCCTCACATATGCTACTGAGGCTTTTTGTCGGAAATGAGTGTTTGGAAAGAAGACAAAACAAAGGAAAAATAACAATAAGCAGTAAACACAAGAATCTTGTGGTAGTAAGAGAACTGGAGGAAGCAGTAGGTTGGTATTTGGCTACACGCACTGCTGAGTTCAAGGATTGTGCTGTTACTCCGTATTAAATTTCAGTTTCTGCTGAACTTTCACAAGAGATTTCCACTGGTTTTCCTTTTTGAAAGAAAGGGTAAATTAGCCACTAGATGGTAAAGGAGCTGGTGCAGTGTATGGCTTTACCAGGCAGGATCACTACATCCACCTCTATGAATACGTCTCCATGGTGTAAGGCACTTGCCTGAACGTACATCATAGTATGGCAAAAAATCCTGCTACTGGCCTTCTAATCCATGGGATGCCAGTCTCAGCAAATATATGGTTCAATTACTCTACTCTTCTACAGCAGTGACTTGCTGAAGAATTAGGATATCATTCTTGTTACAGCAGCTCACTTCCAACAGTTAGACGGGATTTTATCATTTCCTTTATAATTGTGTCTTAATGCTGAAATGCATCTCCTCCCTCTGTATATTTAATTCCTTTTTCATGGTAGTGAGCAATATTGAAAGGTCTAAAATCCCCCTTTCACAGCACCAGCTACCTCACCCAAGTGAGCATTGGTTGTTTTAGTTAATGTATGTCATGGTAATCTCAGGAATTTTTCATTTAATGTTGTAAACTGTACAGCTTCACAAATTTCCCATATAAATTACAATTCTTCAGTTTCCAGTATACAAACTGCATCTCCTGCGCTACATGACTCTGGGCAGCATGACAGTGGGAAATGAGAGACCTTTTTCTTCACTGCTGATTGCATCGCAGTGGAATCGCCTATCTTCTTTACTGCCTTAGCCCTGCTGACTTCTCCAAACAGCTGGAGAAGTGGGAACAGAGTCTCTGCAATTTTTGGTCTCTACAAATACATAGTGACTTGATCCTACACAGATCTGAACTGCCAAGCCCCAGCTCAGGGAAACATTTCAAGCCTTGTTTAGCTTTAATCCAATAAATTACCTAACTGAAGTCCACTGAATTACTTTGGTGCCTAAAGTTAAGCACAATAAAGCATCTGAGCATGCACTGGGACAAACTGCTCTGCACTTTTGAAGCTCGTACTCTTAACTGAATAAGTCTTAACTGAGTGTCACGCTTAGGAGTTGTGGAATGAGAGTCTTACCCGCTTTACTTCCTTTTGTCTTCAGTCCTTAACAACAAGCACATTATTCAGCCACCTCTCATTGCACCATATCAGGTCTGCAAGCACTACAGCTTCAAAGAGGCAAAGTGCTAAAAATGAGGCAGACTGATCATATGACATCAAAAACATACAAGAATTTGGGTAAGGAGGTGGGGGGGGAAGGAAACTGGTTTGGAAGCATGTGCTTACAATCCCTGGACAAGCACTGCTCTCTCAAAGACAATGTACATATGTTATTTATATGCCACCATTTTAATGGCTCTTCAATGAAAAACATCTTGTTACCATAGTAACTGCCACATTGCATGCTATCTCTGAGACTACTACATCATCATACTAGACACACACAGCGTTTCACACCGATAAGTCATGGGCATGTCTGGTATTTTACGAAGAGCAATGTGTACATATTTTCTGTACCTTAACCCATTACTCTTCATGCACGCTATTGATGTGAATTTCTCAATATGAGAAAGGAAAATTGTGTTCTTGTTCTTTCTCTTATTGTTTTGGCAGATAGCAACATAGGCTCATAATGGCAACTCTCAATAGCAGGAAAACCTTTATTTTAAATTATTATTTTACCTCTCCAAGTATCACAAGCTATTTACAAGTTGAAGGAGAATTTGTTGAATTGTTTCATCTCAGTTTAAGTGCTACTTAATCCATTTTGGCATTTCTGTAACACTGATTTTTTCAGGATACTTTGCAGGGAGTTGTGCTTGTTTGCAGCAGACATTCCCTGCTGCCATCCATGGGCTAAGACTCACTGTGAGGTGCAGGCAGAGGTCCGTCTCCATCCTTCACTCCATCATTTATATATTTTAAGATATTGTACATCTTACCTAAGCCATTGAACAAGTAATGCGTGTTGCCTCCATTGCTTCCATATTTCTCTCCAATGCTATATTCTTTGTCAGTCATAACTATCTTAAAGATTTAAAACTACACAAAAAGTGGACTGAATTTTCCCTTTGGGAATGGGCGCAATAAAAAATGCTTTGCCACGAGCATAAGTAAATGTTGGGTGTCTGTACATAGTCTCCACAGGTAGAAATTCAGAATAAACTATGCAAGAGCGTCTGCACGCTGCATACAATAACAGCTCTGAAACCTGTGTACTAACATCCATTCGGTGGTATAGCCGAAGAAAACACAGGTAAACAGTCTGCTGTTTCTAATTTGATCAGTATAACATCTTCAGATGTTTCGTTCACTTTAAGCTGGCAAGTTTATTGATTTTGAATGCGTTATCACATAATAACTTTTTCCTTTTTTTTTTTTTTTTTTTTAAATCAAAGGAGCATTAACCCTGGAGCCTACCTGCGGCAAATAAAATATCAGTATTGTTGGCTACATTTACAATACAATTAGCAGAAACACCAAGCTGTTAGACTTACATCATTACAATGTTGTTAAACATAGTAGCAGATACTGCAGCAGGACATAGCTTAAAGATTTCTTGAGACAGGGAGGAAGAGTAGGAACCATCATTGTCAGACTTAAGGGTCCTGCTCTGCTGTGCAACATACGAGTGATAAAGAGATATGACCATTTTTCACTGCAAAAAACAAGATGCAAGACAAGGATGACAAAATTCAAGCCAGCTTCTTGCCATGCCTCAATGTTAAAAGCCCCCAAAGGCTCCTAATTTAGGAGCGGATAAAAGTCAAGACAAGTCAACTACTGTATAGCCCAGGAAATGACCTAGGAGACACTTATATGGAAGAAGGAGGAGAAGTTCCACCACTGGCGGTGCTGCTAGGCCAGCATCACATCCTTCCTACGGCTCTGCCTCATAACACAGGCTCAGCAAGAAAAGTATATTTTCGATCGTGTGACTTATAATCACACCAGTAACCAGCATTTTTCCCTAAGTTATAGAAAACATACCCAACTAATATATTAAAAATGTGACTCATCTGGAGAGATATTTTTCTTTGAATATTCAAGGATATCCTGCATTGTCACTGATAGGGACAGAACTTGCTCAACTTAAAACTTTTTAATTGACTAGAAAGTCTGGAAGCCCTGAGGCCACGTATGCACATAGCACAACAGACTGTTTCTGCTTTCCCACTAAGAATCATGAGCAGCTTTGCAGTATTTTCCTCTTACTCATGAAATTGGAACTGAAAAAACAATGAATTTCTCACACTGTACGGAAATGAGCTCAGCCCCAAGACAGATACTGGGAGCTTTAAACCCTCACACCAGAAGTTATTTCAGACCTGACAAAACATACTTGTTTATAATATTAAGCATAGGCTCTAATGGCAGGAGTCAGCATATCTGCACAGTCTAGGCCACGCTGCTGTGCAAAAAAGGGGGTTTTTGTTGATTTTTTCTGTCCAGACTGGAAGGAACCTCCTGCTAATTGTCTCAGAAAGTCACTTGATGGTCTGTTATTCAATCAAAAGATAGAGGCCACAAAAGAAGAGCTTAATATAACAAAGTTAACGTGCCCATAACCTATTTCTATTACCAATTTTCAGACACAGAAGAAAGTCGTGTAAAAGTTTATATGTAACTGCAAATTTTGCCAGTTTTGGAAAAGGACAGGATGAAATAGCATTAAGGATTATAAAGGGGTTCAAATCTTCCTTTGGGCATAGAAGCCAAGAAGAATTAAAAGAAAATCTTTAACATTTAAAAAGATGTAGATACTACATTAGTTGAATTTTAAGTTTTATAGTTCCCTGACCTCCCCAAGTCTCGCTGACTGTTTCAAGCTTTTGTTTAATGTCATTATTTCTGATTTGGCTCTGTGCTCCTCAAATTCTTAAATATCCTTATACTTTGGTCCCCCTTGTAGCTTTTTTCACTAACCTCCTACTTCCCATTCTACTGAACTACTGAGACAACTTTTAAAAGGTTACCGTACATCTAATTGCACAAGCACAAATGATGTGTTTCTTTGCTGTTTAATATCTTTAAATTCTATGTTTTAGACCACAAAAAACAAGCCAGTTCTGCTTGCTCAGAAATCATTATCTGCACTGTTATTGATACCAGCAATAAGGGACCAGACTCTGCAACAGCAGAACACAGAATTTGTGGCAGAGATGGAAGAAAGTGAAACAACTGGATGTCACATTGGATTTGGTTTCTTTACATTTTCAAATTGTTCTGTGTTGTGCAGGAGCAATATGGTTTAAAAAATAATAAGAAAAGTCAAGTAAGAGACCACTATTTCCTGTAGTTTGGTCAATTCAGTACATAGAGTTCTTTCTACCTATAACTCACCAGTGGCATATGGGAGAAATAAAGGGAATGTGGGAAAGAGACGGGAAAGGGAAATGTACGTTGGTTATTTCAGAAGGCTCTTAATAGCTGCTAGCAAACTATCTGGAAAAAAAGTGAACCAGTTCCAAACCTTCATATGTTCTAAAGCCAACTTGTAATAGAAGGTTTTCAGCGCTGGAGAGAACTAGTCACTCATTTAGGCATCCAAGAGCCATACGACCAAGACCTAAGTGTGAATGCTGCTACCCCTCCTCAGCTACCCATGTTTCTGAAGTGTTTTCCATAGCTCAATGCATCAAAGAAAGAAAAGTATAGTTATGATTTCAAAATTTGCTAAAGCGGCACGTATTAACTTATGCACCCAGGACTTATTTGTGTTTGAAATCTGTCATTTCCTAAATTTTAATCCTACCTTTCCAGGCATCACTCATTATCACCTGAAATTCAGGACCACAAGCAAGGAAGACTGTCTGAACACATGGTTACAAGAGAGTGATTTTCCTAGCAAAGACAGCCATGTGAAAGCTTTCAGAACTTCTTTTCCAACTCTTGTGAGTTTTTAATGATTTGGATAGCGTGGGTAGTGGAAACAGATGCTATCGTCTCTACATTTTTGGCAGAGGATAAAGCAGCAAAGGCTAACATATTCATGCTGTTTGCAAACTGATGTATACCACAGATCATCTTTCCAAAATACATTTGGGCAGGACAGAAAATTTCCAGCTCTTGATGATACAAAATTATACCATTAATGTCTAAATATACCATTACTTTTTAAAAGAAAATACCCCCCCTCACAATGCATAATCTTTCCTGTTCTCAAATGGATAAAGGATACATATCTGGGTAGCCATTTAGATTCTTTCCCCTCCCACAGAAGAAAATCAGGTTGCCAAGTGCTTTAGGATCCTCAGATGGAAGGCACTTTGTATGAGAGAATTCTATTATTTATTGCTACCATGCAGCATTCAGTACAACCATAAGGCTTCCTGCAGTCTGAAGACTATATTAAGACCTAGTGCAAGCAGATGTAACTCCACTGACATCAGCAGAGCTGCACTTACTTACATCAGGCCTCAACATGGTCTAAACACTGCTGCCTACGGTTTATACATTGTCTGTTCGTACCAGAGAAGCCTTTGTAATTTAATAATAATAGTTTAGATCTAATCCAGAACTCAAGGTACACAAGCTGCTCAGAAAAGATGGCTAATGCAAAGCAAACGTCCTTTTTTTGCTTCACCCTAACCTTCACCCTGTCCTAAAGCAGCTTGGTTTGGAGCCTTAAAAAATTAACCTTCAAAGATCACAAAGCAATAAAACAGTTAAATATTAAGGAGAGCTGATAAAGGGCTTTAAGCGTTCTATCTGTCTGTATAACACACCACACTATACCACAGCATCTGCACCACGTATGTATCCCTGTTCTTTTTGTTATCCCCTTTTAACTACTTGTAGGCTGAGATGCATCATGTAGCATATTTAATAGCTTCTGTCATCCAATAACCTGAAAATATTTCAGTTGCATTCCTGCAAGAGATTAAACTGCATTTAAAGTGGTGAATGAAGAGGAAGGCAATTCTAGAATACACACAACATGCTATCATTAGAGAACCTGTTTCTGCAGCTCATTTTGCACAGGCACATCACCGTGTGCGTGCGCGTCCTTCTTAGGGTCAGCGGGACTATATGGGGTAAATATGGCCCAAAAAGGGATCCGGTTTCAAGATGAGATTTTCTAAGCACTCCCACAGTGCTGAGGCTCAGGAAAGGCACCAATTCATATCAAGTAGAAGGCCACTCAGTCTGGACTGATGATTACTTAAAAGTGACAATAAAATGCAGGATATTTGGGGGGTTTCATAAATAGTTTAAAAAGCAACCTCGACTCAAGATTCACCAGCAGACCTTTGGTCTGACTTTGATCTGCTTCTGGAGAGCACTCTGGAAAGCAAAGGCCCTATTCCTAGAATCCAGCTGATACCACTGACAGCATCATCAGTGATTCTGATAACTAAATCGTACCAATGATGTATTGAACTGTATGAAGAACATGGGGGAAAAAATCCCCAATATTTTTCCCATTGTGGGAAACAAAAGGCCACTAAAAAGGGAATGGTGCTTCTATTAGCCATGTCCAGTAACAGACAATTAAAGCAAAGACACTTGCTATAATCTCCTTTATACTGTGGTGACAATATTGCAGTATGTTTTGCATTTTGGCTTTAAAAAGTGACAACAATTTGATTTTTCTGATTTAAGTATTTTTAGCAAAGTAATGACATAAGTTTTTATAGAGCATCTTTTGAGAGACAGCGTGTCATGTTTTTTGAAAAAAATCTCCTGGCAGTTTAAAACCAGACTTGCCTCGTACCAGACTAATAGTTAAAACAGGTGGTGTTAGAGAGAAAAATCAAGTGGGCAAAAATAAAACCTCAGTTGTATATCTTTTAGTTTTAAAACTACCAGAAATCTCCTCTGTCTCTTTTAAACTCTAATGCTATTTCCATATACACTATAGCATAAGAATTATTAGGCTAATCTATCATGGATCTACAATCCTACTCAGTTACAGCAAGAATCCTAAGATTCAGTTCCAATGAATTTTACCAATAATTAAAGAAGCTGTGCTAAGTATACTTTAAATAAAAACATAAACATGTTATTGTTTTCAAAAAAATACTTGCAGTGCATTGCCAGAAAAAGACAATTATGTATTATAGTGAGATGTTCAATTAAAACTGCCCACCTTTCCGAATAAGCATTAAAGCAATATGCAATATTGCCTTGTTTTCCTTCTAATGAGTAACAGTGGTTGAACAGCCTGGAATCATGGTGGAGTCTTCGAGTGCTCTGCAAGTCCTAATTACGGCACTTATTTTGACAAGCAGTTACTATGACCTGATGTTGCTGTGTTTTGCTCTTTAGAGAAAGCTGTTTTGGTAAGAGAACTGCCTAGAGAAGGTACGGCTGCGATGGAGAAGATGGGGAATATAAGAAGATCATTTTTTCTTAGGATTACTGTGTACCATATCTAATGCTTCTTGCTCCATCTGTATGCTTGAGGCAATAAGCCCTACCAGTAAACCTTTCACCTTTCACATTTTATATTCAAAGACTGTCAAGACAGATGGCAGTAAATGCCATCTTTATTGAATTATGATCCTTAGTACTTTACCAGAAATAAGCAAGTATTAATCAAAGTACAAAGGTTTGAAAAAGGTAGAGCCGTGAGAGCTTTGGGAAGAAAACAGCTTGGCAGGCATGCTCTCATTTTTGACAAAAATTAAAATAAAGAAACATTACAGGAGTTAGAAAACTTGCCAGATACCAAGCAGGGTTGGATGAAGCATCTTTCAGACTCCCTATAAATTTTCAGAGTATTCTGTCTTTTGTTCTGTGCCATCTCTACGTGCCTAACATGGCTGTTTTTCTGGGTGAAAGCATAATTGTTTAGATTTTAATTTCTTTTGTTTTAATTGTAGTTAGTTCACCAAATCTTTTCAATTACTTATGGTTGTCCTTGGGCCCCTTATTGGTTTGGGGGTTTTTTTGTGGCTTGTTTTGGTTTGGGTTTGGGGTTTTTTTTAACCTTTTTGCCTCTTCTTGTGGTCTCGCTGGCTTTTTGTGATCATAACTTCATGCTTCTGCAATTTGTTTTGGCCAAAAGACAAAATCAACACTAGTCTCTCTCAGAGCAGAGCCCCATTCTTTGCACTGCAGGTTGGAGATGGGACACCGCAGTAAACCCGCACTCGTGTGCTCAGTGTAGATCCAGAAACAGTCTGCAATTTGTCCCCTGCCTAGGAGGAGTTGTGAGCTAGCAGGTAATCTGGTAAACCAAAAGCGTATATTAGAGTTTGAATCCCTTAGTAAACTACAGCTCTGGAAACTTGAAGCAATTACTTTTAACAATTATCTTTTTTTTAATTGCCAAAGGACTATTTTCTGTAATATAATAGAAGCTCTGGGACAAACAGATACATGATGGAGCACACCCACGTACAACCTAGGTCCAGCTGTGACGACCAGGAGCACGCTACTGGGGCACTACAGCCCTTTTAGCCCCCTCGCCGCTCCCTGTAAACCCAAACACCGCACACAGTCCCAGCTATCCCCTAGCACGCCTGCTGGTAGAGCCCCAGGAGCAAAATGAAAGGCCTGGAGCAAAACAAAAGGAGGACACGAGCACACATTCGAAGAAATACCTTTTCTCATATTAACTTTCTTTTACGAGCGTGGTTTAAATACTAACCAGCAGGTAATTTGTTCATGCGCTTGCATGCTGAATACCTTGAATCGAAGAAACCGGTTAAGTTGTACCAGACTTTGAGGAAGAAACTCAGACTTAAAAATTCTGTTTGGTTCGAGTTGGAACCAAAAAGCTGTACACATCTATCGCAGATGAAAGCGTTTTCTCTAGTGAAATCCCACTAGGTGTTTCTCCAATAGCAATGCTCATTTAACAAGTGCACTCTGCCATGCAGGTGGGACCTGTTAGGAGCTACAGCACATTGGAACATAAGCCTTGTGTAATTAATATTTATTGCTTACGCATATTCATTTAATTTACATCTTCATAGCCAGCCCCATGCTCTACAAACCAGTGTGGTAGGAAAGTAGTAAAAGTTTTCACTAGCTATATGCACCTTCTACTGCATAAAACCATCTCTAAACACCTAAATACACGCATTTATGATGATTTTTTAAAATTAAATAGAACAAAATATCAACCAATTTATCACTTGTCATAAAATAAAACAAAACAGTGAGTGACTCCAGATGATGAATACACAAAAATGTCAACATGAAGCAAATTACAGTCTGAACGAGCAGCTCGCAGAGCTGAGTTGCCCACGTACGTGATATTAGTCCCCAGTAAACCCGACGTGAGCTTGCTTACCTGCTAATGACAGGGAAGTGAGTTACCCTGCAAATGCAGGTGGGCAAAATTATGTGCAGCTTATGCACTGAGGTCAGAGCAGCTGGCAGGCTGCTAATTACTCACAAAGTTACCCCACAGAAACTCAGCAACGTGTTTGCATTCTGCGCTCGGAAGCGTAAGCAGCTCGAGGCACCACAAAGCCCCTCCACTTATTAACGACAGGCAGTGCCTCGGAACACAGGGCGGTTACGTACAATTAAGGCTGGTTCTTTTTATAGGGAGCTGGTACAAGACCTGAAGAAAACTTCATTTTATAGGACCCACAATTTTGAACATACCTAATTTGACACCTAGATAGCATCTTAACCTTCTTTGTATCCTTTCCTACTAAAGTACCACAGTAATTATTATTCTTCTCTTTTCCCATGTAATACTTGATGCTATTTTTTATAAAGAAAAATATTGATTTATCTGCTGTTCATTGTTTGTTGTTACTGGTAGCTTCCTTCCCCTAATAGCATTTTTTGTGACATTTGTCTGGTGTGTTGGCATTTAAAGAAACTGTGGTTCTACTCTGCAAAGCACTTAACTACTTAAATTTGGTTCTGCTGCAATCAGTGAAGTAAAGTACTTGTGTAAATGCTTTGCTGAACTAAGGCATAACTAAATATCATGAATTCTAAAAACCTAAATTTCCATTTTGTCTCCAGAAGCACAGTGGTTCTCTGAAAGGCCAAAATAAATCTTATGTACATCCTACTCCAATGGATGATAAATATTTTTACCTTTCTTCATATATATGTAAATAAAAGCATATAAGTATATAAATACATCCAGAAAGATATAGATATTTAAGAATTAACATTGACACAAAACATCTAGTGTTTGTTCTCTCACTTGCTCAACTATTTTTATTTTAACACAATTTTTCAAGGATATAGAAAAAACTCTAAAAATTAACACAGACATACACTAAGGAAAAAAACCATTTTATTTATTAATACTTCTTCTACCTTTTAAGTAGGATATTTTAAGGACTGTAACTACAATTTAGGCTTTAGAGCAATGTTGGACATCAAACCACCCAGAGACTTTCTGTATCCTTCTGTGTCAGATGGCAAGTTCTACCAGGTTACTACCAGTTTTAAATTGTAAAGAATTTCTATCATCTGTCTATATTTCTATTATTATTTCTGGTTGACTTTTTGTCCTGGTTTCAGCTGAGATAGAGTTAATTTTCTTTATAGTGGCTGGTATGGGGCTATGTTTTGGATTTATGCTGAAGACAGTGTTGATAATACAGAGATGTTTTAGTTGTTGCTGCACTAGTCAAGGACTTTTCAGCTTCCCGTGCTCTGCCAGGTGCAGAAGAAGCTGGGAGGGGACACAGCCAGGACAGTTGGTCCAAACTGACCAAAGGGCTATTCCATACGATATGACATCACGCTCAGCACATAAAGCTGGGGAAGAAGAAGGAAGGGGGGGACATTTGGAGTGATGGCATTTGTCTTCCCAAGTAACCGTTAGGCGTGATGGAGCCCTGCTTTCCTGGAGATGGCTGAACACCTGCCTGCCCGTGGGAAGGAGTGAATGAATTCCTTGTTTTGCTTCGCTTGCGTGCGCGGCTTTTGCTTTACCTGTTACACTGTTTTTATCTCAACCCTCGAGTTTTCTTACTTTTGCTCTTCCGATTCTCTCCCCCATCCCACCGAGGGGGAGTGAGCAAGCGGCTGTGTGGTGCTTAGTTGCCGGCTGGGGCTAAACCACGACGCTTTTACCAGACTGGTGCTAAATATAGAAGAAATGAAATTTGCATTATTTTTAAGTCATGCTTCTGCAGTTTTTAAGAAAAATATTTCAGAAATTAGATAACAACACTCTATTAGCAAGATTTGCAAAGCTGTGATATGATACAGTACTACACATGTAAATCTGTTCCATAAGGGTTTAGAATCTGTGATCATCCTTGGTATTTTCCAGGACATTTTTATCTGTTGGAGGACAATGGGTCAAGTAGCAAAAACTAATCAGTTACTCCAATATAAACTCAGTTATTTGCCATCTGCAGTTATTTGCCATCTGCAGTTATTTGCATTCAAAGCTAGGAGCATGGAAGACTAGAATCTAGTCCATGGATAGCTTATGAGTAACTTACTTGGGCAATCTCATGTTAGGGCTGCAGCAATGAAAAATGTGGAAAGAAAAAAATCCAACAATAAGAACTTGAACAAAACAGTTTGAAATGTCTATTTTTCCCTTTCTCCTCCTATTTCAATCCCAGGTTGTTTATTACTAAATACAGAGCGCAAGAAATCTGATGCACAGTAATGTAAATTCAACTTTAATGATGCACTGAAAAATGTCTTATTGTTACCACGATCACCGTCTTTCTGGATATAAGAGAATTTATAGGATTCTGAAATAAAGCCCTAAATCCATGATACTTTTCCTACAGAAAAGTAAAGGCTGATTGCTAAGGACAACTGTAACAGTATTTTGGTGAACTACAGACCCCACTTGTCATTAGTGGCCAGAAACTAAATTAGATCTCCCAATATATTTTTCTGTATATATTCTAAACAATCTTCTTGCTATTTGACCCATATAATTTCAGAAAATAGGCTGAACACCAGCAAGTTTGACAAAGCTGCAGTAAAACAGACTGCTATACAGCTCTGTTTCTGATATATTCCTAGATTAAAATAGCTGGTAATTTACATCCAAAGATGTAAAATAAACAACTCGTGAGGCATTCAAGTTGGAAGCACAACTCCTTCTGCAAAACTATGAATAACTTATTCACTAGCATCAACAGTAATTTCATCTCGATTGCAGTCTTTACATTGTAGGCACTGAAGGGATATTAAATACAACAGTATTAACTTCTGCCTTTGTTATCAAGCAATACCTCTTACTCTTTGAAATTGAAAACAATAGCACAAAAAATAAAAGTAAAGAAAGAACAACATGACCAAAATTAACTCTGCAAATCCAGAGGATATGGATAAGTGTTTGTGAGTCTATTGAAATGCTTAAATGAAAAACAGTGTAAGCCTTAAAAATACAGCTAGATTGTAGCCCTACTTATAAAGGAAGAATGACATCTGTGATGCAAAATATTAGACCATGCTGAGTGAACTATATTACACACTTGTTCCAGGTTGGAGATGCATAAAAACTGTTTATTCTTTACCTTGTTCAGATACTTTTGAGAACTCAAATTAAAAGGGAAAAAATCGAGAGAGAGACAAACATCAAGTATTCAATATTTTACTATCAGCCACTTGGTTTCATTTACTGTTAATGCATATATGCTTTGGTGCTTACAGAGAGTTCCAAGGAACATTGGGTGTTATTAGATTGATAACCAACTCATCTCCCCAGCAGGTGGCTCATATATACTTTAACATATGCAGATTAGTTGGGAGAAGATAGTCTTCATTTGTGGTTTTAGGTCATACTAATGTGATTTTCTCTTTCAAACAGAACTAAATAGATGTGTCAGAAGGGGTAAAATTCTTAATGGAAGAGAACACAAATAGTTTCTAACCTGCTGGTAAGGTTAGAAATGTCACGGGTTGTTGTCATTACCACGGAACAGAGAGTTCTTCATCATTTCAAATGCATTTTCATATCCACAGGTAGTCAGATAAGTGACCATTAGCACATGTAGCAAAAGGACAAACAGATGGGATGCAGCTCATTCATTTTTGCCTCTCCTGTACACTTCTATTGTTTTCTAAGTTTGCAGTCATCTATCGACTGTATGATGGGAGTGGTTCACTCTTTTCTTAACTGAAAAGACACTTCTACGTGCAACAAGAAGTATCATGTCTTTTGGAAAGCTACTTTCTCCAAATTTAAACAAACGCCATATTGATTTGGATCTTTGAGACAGTATCTGCCTGGCACACTACTGATGTGGGCACAGTTCTGTCAGAGACTGAGGGCAGAAGCAGAAGGAAGATTGGAACAAAAAAAAAAATCTTTGATGATGTTTCTCCACACTATTATTTTTAAGCAAGACAAACAAATAGAATGACGTTAAAATTGAATAAGTGAAACAGTGATACAATCAGCAAATTTATAACACTGACAGATCATATCAGGGTATCAATCATGAGTCATGATATGATCAAGGCAACTGACCCGATGCGTCATTCAAACTATTTTGAAGGAAACCCATCATGTTCAGTAAATCACAGCTATTAAAAAAAGAATTCCTAGCAAACTAACATTTTCAGCCGTTGAATACAATTTTAGTCAATTTTTGCATGCAATTTATGCAATATGCCTCATATATACATAGCCATATATATAGCTTGAACAGGCAAAGTGCAGTGACCTTTGTAGTGTCCAGCACAAGACTGCAAACAATCGATCTCTTTGCACATCTGCTTACAAAATTATAGAGCAGGGAAGTCAGTGGTGTGCACAGTTCATACCTGTGGTTGTTGCTGCCTAAGGACAGACAAAAGCATCTCTAACTAGACAACTGGGTTCCTTTAGGCACTAGCAGCATGTCTTCATTTAGTTTGATTTCAGTAAGTGAGCTTTCAACAGTGACTGCAGCGCAAGGTTGTAATTACGTCTCAGGAGTGGAAAGACACCGAAGCCCAGATTCTGCAAAGACTTAGACGTGTGCTTAGCTTTCTGCGCTGTAAGAAAACCCATTCATCTCCATGAAAACACTGCTCCCTGTGTACGTAAATACATGCATAAGTCCTCGCTGGACTGGGGTGCAGGTTGGAATTTTATTTCAGTCATTTAACTGTACAAACTTGCCAATTTTGATCAAATTTTATCAGTCCAGTAAAAATGAAAAATTGTTGTCACCCCCGGCTGAGGCTAATACTATGAACCCCTCACTGTTCTTGGCCCAGTGATAATTCTAGCCCAGAATGACAGTTTTCATACCACTCGCAAGACAGATCAATAGAGTAATATTCACATTGGCACAGATGGCCAGAGAAAGGCCTAGTGCACTGCGTTTATTGGCATCGAGGTTTGATATGATCAGCTGTTACCAGGAGCTCACACTGGAGCTGCCATGGAAGAGCGTGCAGTGAGGGACACAGAACAACCAATCTGTTAGACCTGCGCCAAATGCCAGAAGGAGCAGAGAAGTAGGCTGCATAAAGGGACACACAGTTTTAAGTCATATAGGACTCGTTATCCCTAGCCCAATTTGGTGGATGAGAGTGTTCCACTAACGGGGCAAAACAGTCCATCTTTCAAGCAAAACAGCAGATTTTTAGGATAGGAGATTATCAGGGCAGCAAACTGGCAATAGCTCTCCGATTCTGTCTGTGCCAGAGCCCTGCTGCTGCTGTGCCACTGGGACAGGCGGTAACATTCGTGAGCCTGAAGTAACAACAACATCAGCTGCACCCTGTACCCGTCAGGGGCTATAGCAAACCCCTCTCTTCAGGTGTCCTCCTTTACCCCAGATGGGCTTTCCAGCCCAAATCTCCTATTCTCCTTCCTTTTCCTTTAGGCAAATGATGCAGTGGCAAGTGCCTGGAAGGCTCCCATGCATGGAGAGCAAGGGGAGAATCTTGGGCATCAAAACGTTTATTGAGAGAAGTAAGAAACTACAGTATGTTGCTTATGACCCTACAGCTTATGACTTCCACAGACTCAGAAAAGTGCTCACATTTCAAATAAAATCAGATCATCCTGCCAATCACTTCGATTCTCACTCCTGAGCTTCTGCCTAGGCCTTTCCTTGCACACGTGCTGCCCATCTGCACAAGCACCACACGCGTCCCCTAGCCTTCCCATGAAGGCAAGTTACTCCATTCTTCCACGAGGAAATGGAGTTTCATCCCAAGGTTTTAGAAGCTATTTTGTTATGTCTGAAAAGTAGTGGCCCGGATTCCAGTGGCCTGGATTCCTCTATGCCAATACTATGTAGTCTGGAGGAAACGGGAAGAAATTCTGGGAAAACTTTCTCCTAAGGAAACTCGAGAGTTTCCCCAAATCAGCAGCTGCCTTCTGCCTTCAGACATAGATGTCTTTTAATATATATTGTCCAGGTGTTGCACTGGAAACTCTGTTTCGTAAGTGAGCCTGCCATTGAAAGAACTCAAATAAACAGCACAGCCATGTATAAGAGAATATGCTACTAATCAAACATTTCACTGAAGGTGAACATACGAGCAGTCTGATGTATACAAGATCTTTTAAATTGATTCTTTAGAGGCACTGAACTTTTCAAAAATATGCTTTTTGAAATGGAAATTGCCTAGCAGTGGTACTTAAGTTGCAGCTGGGCCACTTATCATGTCCAGTGCTTTATTGGTATACAGCAATGTAGCTAAATTGGAAGCATTATTCTAGCTTTCATGGTAGGCAGCGCTATCATTATGGTCACATATAGAGTTCCATTTAAAAGTTCTGTTTTCACTCATTACAATTTGGTGGGGAAGATTATACGGGGCGGAGGCAGGGAGGGTGACAAAATTTTTGATGCTTCACCTCTGCAAGTAAATTACTTATTTTGTTAATTTGGAATACATATCTTACAACTGCTTGATTTGTAAGTGCAGAAGAGAAGGATAATTGCTCCTGTTTCTCTTCACTACACTATCATCCTCCATTATCCACGCTACCCTTTTAATTTTCTACTTATTATCAGTTAAAGAGAGAAGTAAAGAAAAGTTATACAACACAATAACAAAATAGCAAGTAAGGTAGTTACAAAATGTAAGCAATTTAGGGGACAGGTACTGCACCACTACACCGTACTAAATTCACAGACGTGAATTTAATATTCACACAAAGAAATCTATGAAATTAGAAGTTTAACGTAAAAACCTTAGCAGACCCTTATCCGTAGTTACTAGTAGACTATCTTTACACACACATCCTCTTTTGCAATATCTCCAACTTTTTTTTTCTCCTTAAATTATGTGATTTCATCCAGGCTACAAGGAAAAGAGCTGAAGCTCTGCTAAAACATTCCAATGGCTTGTACAATGCTGTCGTTTTCTGTTTTACCTATCACCACTTACAAGTAAAAAGTTATTTTATGCTGGTCATGTAGAACACATCTCCATTGCGCGCTTCCTCCTTTTCTCTTCCTAGCTAATAACTTGGAGTAGGGATTTAAGTTAAATGGTTCTACACCTTGACCTCCATCTTGATGTGAACCATAGGTGGCAGAGACTGTATTAGAGTTGTCTCTGGGGTGTTATGCAAAAGACTTCAGTGCTTATATAGTAAAGAAAATTGTGCTTTAGTGGTAGCCTGCTGAGTATGCATTATAATTCTCTAACTATTTTCAGCAAGGTGTTTTATGGGATTCAGTGCTTTTAGGTGCCGTATATTTGGTAGGAGGTGGCATTAAATTTTTCATCTAAGGTTCATTAGCTAGGTTTACATGTTAAAATTAAATTTTTTCTTGTATTTTATATAGAAGTACGCCAAGTGGCTGACAGAAAATCTAAATCTCAGACCCTGAAACTGATTTTTTTTTTTTTTTTAAAGAAATTGTCTAAACAGTGTGATTCAATATAGATGTGCTGGGAAAAATATATCACAGAGGAAAACACTGTCTGTTACAAACATACAGACTGCATAAAACCAGTAAAATCTGCTAAAACCATTTCTGTTTTACTCAAGATCAGTCTGGTGATATTGCTCCAGAGCCTTATACAGCAATCAAAGACCTAACTTTAACATAATGGATTGTGGGGCTGGAGTTACTCTTCATAAAAGAGAAACCCTTATTGAGAGCTGAAACTTGTCCTGTGAGACAGAACTCATCATGCCCAGTGTTACCTCGTCATAACTCCTTCTTTCAGTCTTACACAGGAGAAAAAAGCCAGCCCTTTCCTTCTAGTTATTTAACTTCAGTCTGTCATTTCATCTCGTCAAACCAAAGCGTGAGGTCTTTGGGGCAGAGATTGTGTCTGGGGATGTACAAGTACTAGGCTCAGAACCGTGGAACCAATAGTTCAGGTTGAGATATTTTATAACATTCTGATTTACATAGTACAGATGTATTACAATCTCCAGTTATGTGGTCTTTCTGTGTGTATACGTATACATACACACACACAATCATGTCTATATATGCACAAATACATATCGGGCCAAGTACACCCGTGAGCAGGAATTCCACTGAACAGCAATACGAAATCATGATTCATTGTGAACTGCCATCAGTAGGATTTCAAATTGGCCAAGAGACCTTTCCTGAATTATAGTTTAGTGCCTTTTTGTGTCTTTTAGTCCTTAGCTGTTAATATACTGATGAAAGTTAAAAACTTCACGTACACCATCCGTACAGCAGAGCTGTTAGTGCTCTGTCAAAGAGCAAGCACCTCTACTCTGCTTGCTACGGCATTCATAAATTTTTTAGTTACTTTTGACTCAAATTTTTTATGGTGAAATACTAAACAAGAAAAACTCAGTTTGCTTAGGATAATCTTGATCTTACCCAGCTATGAGAAAAACAATCATGGTTTTGCTCTTGAATTGAAGAATGTAACATTAAGATAGTTCAAGAAAAGAAATAAAGAATACTCCCTTTCTATTTCTTTTGGAAGCCAAAGTTAGAGCTTTCTGCCATTCACAAATTTTCATGCTTTTTTTTTTTTAGATAAAACATTATTAAAATGAGTTGCACATGTAATTCCTCTTAATATTCCATTAGGCAACTGTGCTAAATGCGGTTTTATTTGCATGTGCTATTTACAACCTACATGTACCAATGTTCTCTCCAGCTCATTTAACACACATTTAGGTGGAGAAAAAACATTACAACTACAACAAGACAGTGTATTTGGAGAACATATCCAACCTACCCAGAGCAAGTGCAGAAGTCTACCCCAAAATGGTTTAAGCTGAGAATTTAACAGAAGGAAAAAAAGACTCAGGAGGAAAAAAAAAAAAGCAGAGTTGTTTTAGACATCGATGATATATTTGTTCAGCTAAAGTATTGTATTTTCATTTTGCCTTTGATACAATGATTTCCATCATGCATTACCACTACCCTAGCAGTCTGATCAGAATGAAATAATGAAGTGGGCTTATGAACCACTGATACAGAATACTGGACAGTCATCACCATCCTTTGCCAATCCATACCACAAAAAGAGTTTGGTTTAGTTGTTGTTAATTCCTCTTCTGTTCATATAATTCATATTTCCAAGGAACATTACTTCTACCTACCTAACCTTCTGTCTTCATCTACATTATTTTCCTCCTTTCAGTTATCACTGTTTCCCCAACCTTTCCCTGCTTTGTCCTGTGTGTTCCAGCAATATATTCTTTCAACTACTCTTTTTAAACATGATTGCTAGTCCAGAACATTTGGGTGTTTTATATCTAACTCAGCCACTTCCCGGCATACACATTTCAGAATTTCTCTGAGTCATTTTTAACCTTTGTTCAGCTTTTACTGCCAGGACATAAGTCTCAATATGTATCAGATGTTTTATGTACCATTAAAATACCATACTATCCTATTAACTTTCTTTATCTGAGTGCACCAGTTTTTCAAACTACATTCCACATGAATGGCAGTTTTTTCTGTCTTCTCACTAACTCTACAAGTAAGAATTTCCCCCACTATCCCAGCATAATTGCATCGTGGGGTTTGGCTCAGGCATGCACTTTAATATTATATTATCACATGACACTGTCATGCAGGTGCCATACCAAGAGGGGAAAAAAATAATTAAAACCCTTATGCACTACAGTTAGTAGTGAATAAAAACTAAAGGAATCTCCAAAACCATGATGTGGGACACTGAATCCTAGCTATTAAGCCAGTTTAAGATTATCTTTCAATGCCTCCTACTCACAGGGCACCCCATTTTAGGGAGAGAGGGAGGAGAGGCACTTATGCAGATGTAGGCCAGTGACTCAGAGAAAGCAAGAGAGTAACTAAAAATGCCAGGTTTAGAAACATGAAACACCAATCATGATTGAGATATAAAAAAGTCACTTTTAACTGTTTCATTAAAATCATTGCAAATACTATGCATAACAATTTGCTGTAGTTAGCTAAGACCCTGCAAAGCTGTGTCCTTAATAAATGAGGTTCATCTGTAGTAAATGGCTTGGTACAACACTGGCGTCTCTAATCAAATTTGGGACAGATGAGTTCCATAGATTCAGTTTATTTCATTAATTTACAACTGCTTAGCGCTCATGCTAGATGGTCAAATGATATTATTTGTGACAAAACTAAATAAAATAAGCAAAAGAAAATGAGGCACATGATGTATTACCAGGATAAATCATACCACAAAATGTAGAGAGATGAAAGCCTACAGCAGCAACACTTAGCACACTTCATTTGATTCCCATCCGTCAGCTTCAGTGCCAGTGGCTCAAAAAAGAATGCAAAGGTAAATGAACACCAAAATATGATTTACAGCACTTGAAAAAGAATCACACAGAAATAAATCAAAATTCTAGTGTTATTTTAGGCCAAGGTTTATTCAGAATATGGGGCTTTTATAATAATATGCTGCTAGTGTAAAAACATCACAGTACAAATGCAGTCATAAAAAACCCAAATAAAATAAACCCCATCTGTATCTAAGCCTGTCTACTTAAGGGTTGGGGGTTGGATTTTTCTTTTATTTTTTTTTAGTAGATAGTTATATTCATTCCATCCTAAAGAGGATGCATAGCGTCCTAAAATTTCAACTGTGGCTCATGATGCTGAGTGCCTGCTCACTTGCCTCAGTCTTCGCAAACAAGTGGTCCTCACCTTTATTTTTTTTTAGCATCAAGATAGCCTGCTGAAGGGCTCACAAGTTGTGGCCTGGGGATCATGGCTCAGAGGGGGTGCAGGCAGGGGGACTTCACCAGCCAGGGAGGTTTCTCAGCCCTCGCCAGCTCCTGTGTAGCATGGTGACTCTCTTGTTCAGCAACACCTCGTGCCGGGTATAGGTAGCTGACAGGCTGGCCAACTGTATGTGGCGCACGGGGCTACCACCGTGGGGAAAACGTTGGGGCGCTGCTTGCTGAGGGGTGAGGTATGTGGTCAGGAACTGCCGTAAAGCTAACAGAGCAAGAGACCTGCATAAAACACAAGACTTGAAAGATCTCAGCATACAGAAAATGGAATTTTCCAACAGCCTGTTTATCCTGGAGCAAACAACTCAGCTGCTGGCAAGAGTCACGTGTGGCAGCACACAGCAGGACAGAAAGCAGCAGGCATTACCCGGACAGACAGAAAGAAGGAGCCGTTTGTGGAGTGGCCTGTCCGTCCTCCACCTTGCAAGTGCCACCAGAGCAGCAGCCCACACTATTGCCCTAGAAAAGTGCTTGCACATTTGCTCTAGAATCCGGGGGGGAGGTTTTCTCCATCTCTTCTGACACTTTTTATGAGCCACTGTTGGGACATACTAGCCTAATTAAATGCATAAAAGCTTCAGTAAAACCACCAGGTCTAAGAGAAATCTTAGGGGAAAACACAAACAACTAGACACATATTGCAGGCTTGTCCTACGTGAAACAGGAAAAAAGAGAAAATGAGCCTTTGCATGCCACTCTGTATCCAGGTCAATCCTATCTAGACTATCCTCACGTAGCCACCCTATATACAGTTCTTGGACTAGTAATATTTCACAGGTATATCAGCATTCATTATTACAGTAAGCTTAAAGCGCTGATTGTTTTTGCTTTCAATAATCGGAGCTTTTTCTCAAGGTTAACTAGTCCATGGCTGCAGCTTGCATGTTTGATTTCCTTTTTTCTTAATTGCATGTAGAAGCAACACATTGGAATGATTTTTGACCACCTACTGCTATATCTCATAAGATTTATATCCAGTACTTTTATTAACAGGCTAAAAAGCAGCAGCAAAGAAAAGCTTTGATGATAATAATAAAAAAAAAAACCCTAAACCTTCTTTCATACCTGTAACATCATTCCCAGAAAGATATTTTCCTAGTGTTTGCTCCACAAATGCTTTTTATATTACTGAAACTTAAATTGTAATACTGTTGCAAGTAGGGATGAAACATTAACAAATCTAGGCTACTAGAGCTGTATGAAGTTAAGATTATACATTTCAAAGGTTTAAATAGGTGTTTGCCTAAGAGCAGCAATCTCTATGGAAAACAACTTTGAGAAAGAAAACACCAGTTGGATTTTCGTTCTATTATCATTGAAATGGCATGGGGCTTTTTTTGTTAATGACTGAATAAATCAGAATTTCAGCTTTATATTCGCAACATTTTCTCCTAGTTATTCCATGTTTGATGCAAAACTGAACAGCAGCTGAAGAAATAACTCACTTTACAATAAAAAGTAGAGTCCGCAGATTTAAGCAGTTTATGGTGAGACAACTCTCAGTTTTATTATGGTGAAATAAGAGTAAATTTTACAAAAAAAAAAAAAAAAAGAATTAAAGAATGAATCTTACAGCTTTCGGCATGAAAGCTTTTAAGTATCATTTGGGGCCTGAATGCATGTTTAACCTCTTTCCCTTCCCCTCCTGCCCTGAAGCAGGCAGTCTCAGCACTGTATGGTTGAGCCATAGGTTTATCTTGGGTCTTTATAACCCAGACAGCTTCCCACAATCTTTCGCTAACAGAAATGCAAAGTCTTTTCCTGCTTGCTATGAATTTGGAGCAAAACTTATTACAGTGCCTCTCCCACCAGCAATGGCCCTCATAGATTTTTAAAGTGGCTATAAAAAAAACCCCACCAACACACCCCACCAGCACCACACACAGATATAAACACAAATTTAAAGCTCATGGCTGGTGAGAGAATCTCTTCTAGGGCTCGTCACCCCCCGGTATTATTTCCTACCTGCATAAAAATGTTGACAATAGAATGCCTGATGTCTATGAATCAGTATTCCTGCTGTCAACTGAACTGGCAATTAAATGTTGCATCCAAGAAAAATGATCTATGTATACAAAGGACTAGTAGAAGTAATTATGTAGTTGGTTAAGCTTAGAGAATGTAAAAAACCCTCCTGAGGTGGTTAATGCAATCCGCACTAAGCATCTGACAAACCTCTACAGGCTGAAGCTCTCGGAGCCTGATTCTCAGCCCCTCCATAGCTTCTGTGGTTATTCACACCTGCACACGGCAGGTGTAAAGCCGGTGCTCAGATCTGGCAGTGTTTACATCCACACAGCACAGCTGTGAATGTCGACAGAAATCAGCTCAAAGCACTGTCTCATCCCAGCTCATCTTTCAGTTCAACGTGCTACTTTAAGACTGGAAAGCTGCAAAAGCCATCAACTCTATTGCCTTAAAACTCAATGTCCATAAGAAGTTCAGAATATACTTAAATGCCTTTCTAACTGTTTTAATAAAATCTATAATTAACTAAATGAGGATCATAAATGTTGTGATGTTTTAGATAAAATGTGACCTGATCGATATATGTAAATGACTTGTCCATTTTATTCTTGGAGAAAGCATCTGAGGTTCATAAAAGTATTAGTAGCACATGGCCTCACTACAGTTTCCAACAGAAAATTCTGAAGGAGGAGAGCTGTTTCATCGTTTTAACCATTAACATGATTTACAAATAATCCTTACAGCGCCAATAAACCAGGCAAACGCTGATCTATTTTAATCTAGTGCATTAATAGTCTGAATGATACTGAAAAGCATGAGGCTGGCAATGGCAGCACCAGAAAGACTGGCAGGGGCCCAGGAGTTATCCTTCCTCCGTGCCCTCCCTGCGGCTGCCTCCGCAGGGCTGAGGCTGGAGGCAGAGCTACCGGCGTGCTCCTGCTGTCACCAGGCCTGGGTGAAGTTGGAGGTTGGCCATGAGATTTCAGGCTCTCCTGCATCTCCTCGGCATCCCAAGTTACACCCACATATGGAAGCAAGCAGTGAGGAGAGGCGGAAGGAGCGGCAAACCAGCAAAGATCACTGAAAACCCCGCGATTTTCACCATCAGGAGCTGGAGGTGTGGAGCGCGTGCAAGCTCAGAGCCATGCAAACCATCCAAACTTCAATTGATGATACCTTCAAGAGGAATGACAAATCCCGAACAAACCACACGCCGAGCCAATAACTCATAAGTTTATCTTTGTCAAAATATTTATCTCTGTCAATTCAGAAATATTTGCACACAGCTCGCTACGGTAACCATTTTATTCATCGCTGCTGTCAGACTACTGTCACCTATACCTCGCTCGTAAGCAACGGTGCACCCGAATTCAACATTCAAAAGTAAAAGCCACATGGCATCTGCCCATCCTTAGCATGGAAGAACATAAGTCTCAATCCATTGCAAATGCCTATTGAGAACAAATTAAGTTGATGGTTTCTGCGAATGTCTCCCATTTTCTTTACGTTAATTCCCTGAAATGTTCAAAGGGGAAGAAATCACAAAAACTGCAATGAAAAATTCATTATTGCAGTAAAAAGAATATTCGCAGGTTACACAAATTAAAGGTAGGGGCTGTCCAACTCCAACAGAAAAAAGAAAAAACACCCAGACAAGTGTTCCTGTGAGTGGGAGAGCAGGGTACAATGTAAGTAAAAGGAAGGGAGTGAAAAATGAACAGTAAAGAAAATATTCATTAATTCTACTCACAATTTTGGAAGGGAGGAAGGGAGCAGACCATTTTAAAATAAAGAGATCATAAGAAACTGTTATTGACCCCAAGGGATGGAGAAGAAAGCAGATCAGGAAATGTTTACACAGATAAGGGAGGTATGTAAAATGGCTGGTCTATTGCCCATGAGAGGTTTCAATTACTTCTCCAATCGGCACAACAGTGGGATTACAAAGAAAGCATTCATTTTCCTGGAGTCGGGACAGAGTCAACAGGTTTCAAAAGCCATTCTGGAATTGGTTTAAGGAATTAAACCCGAAAAAATGGGCAAACATCTACAGTTTAGTGTTGAGAACAAAGTTTCAAATATACATGGCTAGAAACCCTTCACACTAAACAGTGCATAAGGAGTAAAATTTTAACAGATAAAAATATAGGAAAAACTTGTGCAGATTAAGTAATTTAAAACAATCCATAGGTCAAGTTTACTTTCAAGATCAGTGAAACTGGGTGCACTTCAGTTACAAGGTAGTTCATAACTTGTACTTTGCTTTCATTTGTACTCATCCCTGATACAGTATTTGGTTTAAATGAGAAACAACACATTGCTGTCGAAAAACCCATGAATGCCTTGCACTCTTCAGCAACATTAAAGCTGTGCTACCAATCTTTCAATGCTAAAATAAATTAATGGAAGGTGCTGTTGCTCTAGGGTCTCAGTACTTTAGAGACTTAAGTGTGTAACTTCTGTACATGTCCAAGAGGCTCCTGAGAGCACCAACCTTTACCATATTATAAATAACATATTAGCATCTCAGCCGAAGGCCATGATATAAACTGAATTAGCTAACCTCACGCTAAGGGAATCAGGAGCATCCATGCAATGCCGTACCCAAGTTGAGGGGTGCTAAATTGCAGGGAAGGACCAGTAATTTCTTTCAGCTCTTCCAGTTAAGATTCACAACTCCATCTACACTTCGCAGATACTTCTAAACCTCAGTTCAACAGCTCCAGGAGATTCAAATTACATTCTCTTTCTTCCTTCTTCCCCCAGACTTTAACACGTCCGTACACTTAGTCCACTCTTCACTCAGTCTCCTGCCCTCCACCACACTCTTTTTCTTTGTCCCATTTCCACCCTGGATAAATCAGTCTTGTACAAACTTTCCAGAATTATACTACATTTGGACACAAATCAAGCATGCAATATTTCTGCTGAAAATGACTGGTGATCCCAATTGGCAAGTCTTCCCTAATTATCAACCTCAGTTACTCCTTTCCCCTCCTCATCCTATGGCCTCAAATAGCATTTTGAATGTTCATATTTTAAATTTAACTTCAGATTGAGTAGCTACTAATTTATGTCACTTATTCCCTGCTTAGATAAACTCTATACATTTCTCTCTTCTAAACCTTCATCACGAGACAATCCTTTTGTTGTGGTGTTTGGCTGCTTACTGGGTCAGCTGGCAAAGACCAGGAAACCCATCAAGGGGAAAAGACAAGCAGAAATGAAAAAAAAAAAAAAAAAAAATCAAGAACTAAATAACATTTTCTCTGGCTGATGCACTGGTTCTTCATCTCTGGCAAAGTTCTTCACTTCATAAACTGACCCACGGCCATTAGCTGAGGCACTGAGTTTCATTTTAAGTTCAAATGGACACCTGGCTATTACAGGGAGAGTGCTGCAGCGTCTCCAGGCCTACCCCATGTATTTTTTTTTAATCAGAAAAGCAAAAAGAAATCCTAAGCTGGGAAATCAAGGAATCCAGACTTAAGAAGTAAAGAAAAAATCCAGTTGTAAGTAGTAAAATAAAGAGGGTCAATTCTGCACTGATATGAAACAATGTAACTGGTTTATTTTTTAAGCGTCATTTTCCTTTTAAAGTTCAAGGCCAATTCCCTACTTGTTTTGGTAAAGTGAAGTGATAAATTGTGTTCTCATGGGTTGTGGTGATGCATTTGCAGTTACTCGAAAAATCTTATCTTGTAATTTACAGCAACCAGGACTCAATCTCCCTTTGCCTGAAATCCTGTAAAGTGTGCTTAAATGGGGCTGTCAGGGCTTTTCACTTGGCAGCTCAGGGGCCATATCCCTGCTGCAAAGGACAGTCAAGCAATGCACGGACAGTCAGAGAAATTATAAAATTAACTCAGCTGGAGCCCAGGCTGGGCTCCTTGCCAGGGCTACAGAGGCACCCTGCCCGCACAAGGGCCGAGAGCTACTGGCTGCGGCTGCGGCGACGCTCGTGCGACGGTAGCGCGCGACTTGTCACGACAGGGCGAAGGTGGCAGGGGCACAAAGTGTCCTGCAGTCAGGTACCCCAAAAAGGTCCCCCAGGCCCTGCCTGCAGCAGCCCGTGGAGAGGAGCTGGCCTGCGCGGGAGCCCCGGCCCAGGCGCGGGGCGTGGGGCCTGGAGGCAGGCAGCCACCCGGGACGGGGCAGGGCTTTGCGGCTGGGGCTCCTCTCACCCGGCGGCCTCGTCCCGGCGCTGGGAATGGCGGCGGGGGGCCGGGGGGCAAGATTCCTACTTAAAAATGTGCAGAATAAGACACTTGTGGCCCATTTGCCCCTTTAGGGGGAAAAAAGAAACCCAGAAAATTTACCATATACTCAGTCCTGTTCAGGTTAAAGATCTTCATGCTGTTTTACAATCTAAGTCAATTAAAACACATTCATAAGTTTTTCAGGGCCCAGACAACGATGCTAAGCAGATTCAGGTTCAGTTCGTAGATGCTTCCAGAAGTCTCCACTTACATAGGAAGGTACAAGATGAGGGGCATACGCAATTTCTAACCTTTCAGTATTTTTCATACATTGCATTTTTCAGAGCCTAGACCACTTTCCCGGGTGTAGCTGCAGCACAGGCAGGAATGACCGACTTGCTCCTTCTGCAGTGGAGTGTTTTTAGATATGCTGACCAAAATTCAAAGGACTCTCTCTGTTCCTGGTGCTCGCTGAACCCTGACACAAGATCTTCTGTTCATTATTGCACCCCTTTTTTCTTTTTTTTTTTCTCCCCTTCAGTACTGCAGGAAAGTTCCTGCTTTTCAAAATACTTTATGCAAACATATTGCTTGCATACTTCCAAGCTGAAACTCATTTTGGTATTTACAGGGCATGGTTTGATTCTCTGTAGATGCTATTTCATTATTTCCTTGTCTTTCTGGTATTTGTTTCTTCTTTCCATTTTAGCTTCCTCCTCAAATTGAATAAGAAAATATAGATTTATTCCTTCATCTCTTTGACGAACAAAGACATTGAATATGTTCTTGCAAGAATGAGTGTCATCATATTACAAAAGTATAATCATACAAGTATCAGCAAAAAGAACACTTAAGAATTAACAGCTTTTAATGGGTATGAGAAATAGCTTATAGAAAACAAACCATAGTTAAGAATATCTTGACCATAGCCACATGAGAGCATATATTTTTCCCTTACATCTAAATGGTATTCAGTAAAAGAAAACAGATTTCTCCTGAATTACAGACAGATTGTATTTACTCCTTCTCACCAGTTATGTTGTTTCTCACCAACATGTTGCTTCTCCCACATTTTAATCCAAAAAAAGCCCAGCTGTTTATCGCAAGAACCTGTGACAGTGACTTATGCCAGTACACTTCTCACAGGCAACTGTAACTTTAATTTTTACAGTATAATTTTGACATTTGCATTGGTCAAGATGTGCTTTTCATAGAACACAAAGAGGAAAAAGATGTTCATAAAAAGACAGAACATCTAAATAGGAGCCACGTGACAACAGAAAACCCAAGAGAAAATATTCATGAGCTTAAATAAAAAAAAATCGTCAGAACTTAAGAAAAAAATCCTGGATCAATGGGTCAGGCGGGCCACCCCACGGCGTGCCCATCAGCCGGATCTCCCGTAAGGAGCCTGGCGGTGTCCCAGCTCCTCGCTGAGGGCCCAGGCTGCCTTGCCCTTCCCGGGCAGGCTCCCTGCCAAGGGCAGGGCGAGCCTTGGCGTGGCGGGCACTCTCGAGCGGGTGGCGCAGGGGCTTTGCAGCAGGGATGCGGCTGGGGTGACTGAAGATGTCAGTAATCACTCCTGCCCCACGGCACTGCTCATTCACAAAGAGGAAAACAAGATGTAACCACCACAAGGTACAGTGAAAGCTGTGAAAGTTACCCTACCATAGCTAGTTCTTCCTCGCACACAACAGACTGACTGCGCAGGGGGCAAGGACTGATGGTATGGGAGTGCAAATCCTTTTTAATAGCACGAGGTATAAACAAAATAAAAGTGAAGCATGTACTGTGCTTGTCTCTTCTGTGAAGAGGTCAGGAGTTTGCTTTTGAAGGAGGAAGATTTTTTTTCTTTAAGTCTGTGACGCTAGTAGTATTATTAAAACGGTTAGACAGTCTTAAAAACCATGGCCAGACAAATATCCAAATGTGCGAAGGAAGTGGGGAGAGAAACTAAGGAATTAGCAGGCACATTCACAAGTTCATTTAGTTTAGAAGAGACCCCTGGGGACTGGAAAGTGGCTAACATAACAAAGTTATTTTAAAAGTGCCTGGAGACATAACAGGAAACCATAGACCAGTTAGCTTGATATAAAGTGGGGAGAAACTCCTAGAATATCAAATGGGAAAACACTTGAAGAAGCACAGCTTGCTTAAGGATTGACAGTACAAGAGTAGTGAGAGGAGGGAGATCGGGGTTCATGGCTCGCTAACTTGCTGGGATTCTTTCAGGAGATTTCTGCCACGGTAATCAGGGAATGCAGTAGGCACCACCAATATAAACTTTTATCTCTATTAAAGAAAGCATATGCTCTATTTCAGACAAGGATTAACTCTTTCCTTGATGGCACACCACCACAGCCCCTGTGCAGAAAAACCTGATCATGTGCAGACACACCAAGCTATTCCCTGACAAGTACCACCTTTTGTGGAAAGGTCGTCCTTCCATACATTTCTTACACAGAAATAATCTCAAGTAAATCAAATGAAGAATTTAGTGATACTTTTCATCAGCTGTTTCTGGCAATATCAGTAGCAATGCTGTTTATCAGAAATCCTTATTAAATGTTGTAAAATACACTGCAAAAAAAATAGAGAAAAATTAAGAATTGGGTTCTGTTTTTAAATCCTCAAAATGGAAACAGCTTGAAGTTTGATTTCTTTATACTTTACATGAAAGTAAGCACATTCTCTTGATATGCCACAGTCTGTAGATAATGAACCAGGCAGAAAAGACAGCACTGAAAGTCTGCTTTGATTCATGGGCAAGACAGCACAATAATGGCAATGAATATGAAGCCGTCTACCACTCAGTAAGCATTTCAAATCAGTTTCATGATTATAAATAATTGTTACCATATTTGTAAAACTGAACGCTAAATTCCTCTTTTTGTTAAAGAGATAATTGTCCAATTCATGTGAGCAGAAGTTATTCTCCTTCCTCTCCCCCTTTTAAGTAGCTGTTACTTGTGATAAGTTTTATTACATGAAATAAGAGAGCCGAGATACTGATCAGCACAGTTAACTGAACCGAAATGTTACCCAAAAATGAAATGTAGCTGCAAAGGAAACATTTGGCAAATGCAGAAGTCAGATTGTGGTCATGCAGAAGCATTTTACGATTAGAAATGTCTCATTCTATTCTTCTGCCTGCCCTTGAGGAGCCAAAATTAACTGGGATTTCTGGCTATAGGTTGTGAGCTCCCAGCCTGGGACGACTGCTTACATGTTTCAGAGAATTGAGCTGGTTGACAAGACTTGCCATTTTCAAACAGAAATAGCCTGGATGCAACAGCAGATCCAACACACATGAGTTCACATGCCAGAAGTATATCTGCATTACCAGCAGGAAGGCTGTAAAGTATGAACTAAATTTGTTTACTTAATGATTAATTTGGTTTTATTACCCTCACAATCAAGAGCTTCTACATTTAAAAAAAAGCATATGGTGAAAACTATTTTAAGGACTCATTTTACCAAATTTGCGTGACAAGGCAGAGTAACAATTTACTGAAGACCATGAAATAAAAAATAAATATTTAACTTGCATCACAAGCTCATCTGAACCCAGTTCTGGCTGCAGAAAGATAGGATAAACTTGACATAGCAGAATTACCCACTGAAAAATCCTCTGTTTTGCAGACAACTGATGAGATTCTCTAACAAAAGGTAGCAACTCTAACAGAAACCCAACAGTGAAGAAAGGGTCATAAAGAGATACTGGGTTTTGAGACCAAAAGTTGAAACAACTGCAAGAGTTGGAAAGAGCTGATTTAAAAGATCAGTTGGGAAGAATTCTGCAAGCTATTTTCTGTCCTGCCTTAAAAAAAAGAAGGGTGCTAGGGAGTGAATGGGCCGCAGTCTATGCTGGCCATCAACCACGTGCAGCTAAAACCAATAAAACTACGCATGTGACCAGAAACTGGGGGTAACAAGGTAAGCTGGAATTAGAAGCTCTGTATGATAGTCTATATACCTTACATTGTAGCCCGCTAACACTACTTATGCTAGAAAAAGACAATTAAAAAAATGCAGCACAATATGTGATGGCTTAACTCATGTGTCTCGAGCGCTGTGAACACAGCAAATGGAAAGCCAGATTTAAATATCATCTAAAACATGGCATTCACAGCTATTGGCATTCATGCCTTTGTCAGGCTTTCCTTATTCTTTCACCAGACTGAAAAATATCTGGTTTCCATTCAAAGAGCAAGTGTCATCACCTTCTCTATATATCAACAGCAAATCTGCATGTATGATATGGAGTGCCATGGTGTGCTTTGCAACAGTTTTTGCAGCCAAGTATTTTCTGCCTCATACTCTACATTTGCTTGCAGAAGTGCCAGCACGGCTTTCTCCCTCTCTCTCCCTCCCTTTCTCCCTCTATAACAAAGGAACAAAGATCTCATAGAGGTTCTATTATTGTAAACATAAATCAGTTCTCAAGATAATGTCTGCCAGTCTAATCCTTTAAGCGATGATCTTCATGATGGACTAAAGTCACCTGTTTTCTTTCCTTTTTCTTTTTGCAGAAAAAAAGAATCACCATGTCCCCAGCCTGATAAAATAATAGAAACATAGAATCATTTAGGTTGGAAAAGACCTTTAAGATCATCAGGTCCAACCATAAACCTAACACTGCCAAGACCACCACTAAACCATGACCCTAAGCAACATATCTACATGTCTTTTGGCTAAAAGTAAAACTAATGGGGTTTGGCTCTACATGCCTCCAGGTCTCTGGATGTCACTGATTCTAGATGTTGCTGAAAAGAAATGAGAAGTAATTCTACCTCAGGCCAAGCTCCTTAGAGGATGCAGCCCAGTCCAGTCATTTCCAAAGACACTTTGCTCATTCACCAGTTTCCATAGCACTGATAATTGTTTCAGGTCCCAGCTCCATCCAACAGTGTGCCCACCAGAGAAAGCATGCCTCTATCTGTCTCTCTTTCCTCTTATATCCAGAGCTGTAGCCAAACACCTTGGTATCCATCCATACCATTGCCTGCCTGCAAGTGGTCACAAGCCAATTTCCGGGTCCTGTCACTGTCTGCAGGTTGACATGGTCACAAGCCTTCAAGCCAGCTCTTGTCCCTGCCTGCAGAAAAATGGAGGCAGGAGACAGCTCCCAATTTCTGACTGCTTGCGCACGTGTTGCCAGAAGCTGGAAGCAGACTCCCACCTCTGCCCTGTACCTTTCTGAGATGAGACACGTAGCTCAGCCTGAAAATCTGTAATTGCAGTTACTACTAGCCCTAGCTAATTTGCTGGTTTGAAGGCTTCCCCCCCAGTTACATTCCCACAGCTCATCGCCAAATTACACAATATTATCTGAAATGTCATCTAAGACTTTGGAGGTTTATAAGAGTTGACTTAACTGGTTAGTATGAGATCTTTTTAATGAGATTATTAGCTACATAAACCAATGACAAACCTTGAACCCTTCTATTTGGCTGATAAAATATATATAAAACATTAGTAAGAGTTTTACTCCTGGTAAAGCGGTAAGTGGATAAAACTGGCAGCTGCTATAATGATATAACCACCTAGCTGAGACCTCTGAGGAACTTTTAAATACGGACTATGAAAATACCACCTTTGTTCCCTCCCTTCTTTACGCCTTTGTGCAAATCTCTGCTTTCTTCCAAGTGCTAGTGGCAGCAGACGGCTTTATATGCACAGCTATCTTCTGGTTATAAACTTCACACTAAACAACTCTGAGAACAGCCAGATAGTCTTTCCAGATAGAGTAAAAGGCACCCATTCTTTCACAGCTGTATGAAAAACAATCCCAGGGTTGCTGGGTCATGTTGTTTTTCAACTGCTGTGTTGTAAATAAAGTAGTAAATCAAACAATATTCAAACAATGCAAAACACTGCCTTTTTTAGACTGGCATGTCTCATAAACACCTTGTCCAATTCATTTCTCTCACCATCCTCTCTTAAAAAAAAATAAATACAAGTTCTCCTGTGGCAGAGGAGAGCACATGAGAAATGTCTTAGCTGCATGGGGAAGTTGAAAATGAAATCAAACTCAGATTTATGGCAAAAAAGCGCTAATTGCTAGCTTAAACATGGAAACAATTGTCTCATATAATATATTGTGATGAATCAGCAGAGCAGTCACAGGTCATCGGGGACAGCGTGAGGAATGAAGCTGCTGCTTCCATCAAGGGGTCATATGTCATTAAGAGACAGATTATTTGGGGGAGGCCAAACAATCCTGGAGCAGCTGCTAGAAGGAGCTGGCCAGTCTGGAACAGGGACAGGACAGACCTCCTTCAGAAAGGGACAGGCTCAGAGATCAGGGAAAAATATGTTGCATTGCATGGTATTAGCAGGACTGAAGCGACAGCCCCTTGCACTGCCCTGCAGGCCCTTGGCACAACGCTGTGCCAATGTGCTGGAGAAGCCTCACAAGACCCCCTGGCACCGAACCCTGGCTGGCAGAGATGTGCGATGCTTGCTCGCCTCGTACAAAAGGCTGATGGAGGATAACCAGCCCTTGGTTGGCTCACTTTGGGCTAAGCTGGGAATTTATTAATTGCAACTGCTAAATCTAGCAAGACGAAGTGTATCTGTAGGTCTGCCAGCTCTGCTTTATCATCTTTCCTTTAAGACGTGTTCCAGGTACCTACCAGAGCTCAAGAGGCTGTAGAAACCATGGGCCTGCCAGCTGCCTCCCTTGCATCGCAGTGCACACCGGTGCTTAACAGGCACAAGGAAAAGAGGCTGGCATGTCCCGCCAGTCCACGATCCTCTCTGAAGAAAATGACTGCCTACATAGATACACACAAACACCAATATAGTCACCAGAGATTTAGCAATAGGAATCTTATGAGAAAAAAAAAAGAAAAAACCCTTTCATTTGATGTTGCCAGTTTGTTTTCTTTCCTAAATGTTGCTTATGCTACTCTCATCTCCACTGCCGGGGCATTTATGTACAACCCATCTACTGCTACATTCCTCTGGAAGCTGAGACCTGTCTTTGGTATTGCAGGAGGACCCATTTTGGGGCTTTGTTTCAGAAGGCTATTTGCTTTTTTCTGGTTGTAATCGAATGAAGCTTTGTCATTTGTCAATGTCTATCTTTTCCACTGTATTTTGCTGATTTTCAGTATTTGCTTTTTTCACAGGTGTGGTGCTGAATGACAAACAAAAGTTCTCCCTGTTCTAAAATAGGTTACTTTCTCTAGGAAGTCTGTACTTTTCCATACATGATAATCGTTCCGATAATTGTGTAGCATCATGAGTGACCCCACTGATGTCTAATAGAATCCCAGCCTGCATGGAGTGCACCAACATACATGAAGGAGAAAGACTCTGGGGAGAATGGGTGAGAGGCTGGTAGCTTATAAAAAGGAGGGTGTTACCATGCCCGTTCATACACAGCCCAACCAGCTAAAGAAGTCATGTCCTGTCAGACCTACAAAGGACCTGACACTTATGCCCACTTTTGAAGGAGCTGAGCACGCCCTGCTCCCCAAGCACAGCGTTAGGAACACTGCGCTGCCTGGAGAGCTCTGCAAGCCCACACAGCTTCTGGCCTTCCAGCTCTTCTGAAAATTACTACTTCTCTCTTTTTTTTTTTTTTTAAATAATGTACTTTCATCCTTCTTTTACATGACTTTGGTTTTAAGTCTGCATAGATTTGAAGATGCTTTATGAAACTCAGCTCCAACTTTGGACTTTGGTTTGTTTTCAGCCAAAGGAATGCAAAAGACTTGACACCAGAGCTGCAGCAAGACCTCAGGGAGCTAAGGAGAAGCTGTGTAAGGAGTAAGGTTTTCTTCTGTGTTTAATTCCTTAAATCCACCCTGACATTATTCTTCCCCGCTCAATTTTATTATACCCCTTAGCTTTCTTGTCACATTAGCAGGAAATTCCCGTGCCTCGTACCAGTGCCACCAAGAAGAAAAATGGCACTCCTCATTTGATCTTTTACAGAGTAATCTCTCACACAGAGGCCAGAAACTCTGGGCCCTCTGTCTAACCATATCTGTATGAATATTTGTGGTACTGGTAGTTACATGAGACAGAAAAGCTTTAATATCTCAACAAATTTTGGCAAAAGTATCATCTCCGAAAATAGATTTTTTGGCCATATTTTTGTAGGTAAGGAAAAACCTCACCAGCTTTACCACATCTCTCAGTACAAAGCCCATTGGTTTCTAAAGGACAGCTCTTCCTGATGGAAAAGTCAGCCTAAGAGTGCTCAAAACCTATTTTTCAGAAAAGGACATGAGATTTTGGATGAAAAATAAAATAAAAAATAAAATATTCTGGACAGCTCTTTTACACAGTCACTGCTCTAATACAGATAACCTTAAGAACTCATTCTCTTTAAAGGTCAGCCATCAATGTGCTCCAAAATCCACAGCTCTGAAAGGTGATGTAACCACCAGAACTGAAAACAGGGCTGGCAACTGGGAACATCCCAAAATATATTCACATATAAATCCCTAAAAAAAAGTGTCCCATGAAGAAGTATTCCTAAATATTTCTAAAACGGCGGAGAATTGTTCCCAAGAGAGTAAAGATGTCTTGCTGCAACACTAGTGCAAATGCATTAATGCCACGTGTCTACTGACTGAGTAGTTAAAAGGCTTTCCAGTCATCTAGTTTTCTCATGAACTGGGAGGAAAAACACAGGAGTTTGCAGGAGCTAGCGTCAATATGGATTAACCTCAGGAACCAAACACCAAATACATAGAACCACAAAGGTATCTTACACGATAATTAAGATAACATAAGTGATTTAGAAGAATGGACATTCATGTAAAAACAAAAAGGGAAGGGGGAAAAAAAAAAAGTGGTGCAGCTTAGCTGTTTTATTAACAGGTAAGCTTGCTTGCTGGTATCTTCTTCCTTCCTCAACTTCAAGTTCACAGTGACTCAGATTTCTGGAACACTGACCAGAACAAACTGAGGCATCACTGCCTCATGACACAACTACAGCTCCATTGATCTGTTCCACCTAGTTTCACCAGTATTTAAAATACACAGAAAATTCAGCAGGAGTGTTTAAAGATAATCCTCACTGACTGCAATCAGCCCCAGCTCCCAAATTTCAGAAGACTGTATAGCCAGTGACTGCACTAACATCAAATTCTAAGACGTGGTTTAGTGGCAGACTTGGCAGTGTTAGGTTTACAGTTGGACTCTATGATCTTAAAGGTCTTTTCCAACCTAAGTGATTCTATGATTCTATTCTATGATTCTATGACTCTTTGGCTTCCTGCTGGTCTCCATCATAGTTGTCCACTTTCTCCCTGCATCCTATTTACACACACAGCATCTCTGTCTCCGCTTGTTCCTCACAGCTACCCATATCCAAGGGTCTTCATTTCACTACTCCATTTATTGGAAATAATCTTCCACACGCATACTATCATATAATTTTCCACCAAATACATTTGAAAGGTACATTTCAGCTTCCATTTAGCTTCAGCTCTACCACATTTTTCTGCAGTCTATCCATCCATCCCTTCCTGACAACCAAGGGCCACAGCAGTAATACTGGGCTGTTACTGTCCTGCCCCAGGAGATGTTCGCAACTGAGGCACAGAGAACTGAGCAGGCACAGCAACTTTACCCGCCTCAGCCTAGCCTCCTGCATCCAGCCTCTCTCTCCCATTCTTTACTGCTGTTCTTTTCTTCACCGCTGGCTTCCATACCTTTCTATTAATGAGAACCTCGCTTAGCTGACAAGATCTTTGTATCACACTGATTGCTCCTCTGCATTATCGCTGATGCAAAACACTACTGTGAGCAGAGAGGCAGCTAAACCGCATGCTAGCACGGCTGTCACATTTCCAACAGACAAAACACTATGTCTTTTGTCACTGCTGCCCTTTTCCAAAAGTGCACATAAAGCTGGAACATGCATTTCCCATATCTTCTATCCATGCTGCTCTTTTGTTTACATTTTTGTCTGTTTGTACTTTCTTGTCCTCTAGGAAAGAGAATTAGACATTAACATGGGCAGCAAAAAAAACTTCTGCTCTTCTCAATTAAATGTATCTTTTTCCTCAAAACCAAAACCCCATTATTCTTAACATTATTTAGAAGACTGTCTGCTGCTGAAGGAAAAAGTGAAAAAAAATGCTTTCAGTTCTATTTACTACTTACACTCCAAGTAGTAGCGATGTGGTTACCATCGTGGGCTAAGGATACAAGTAACACAAAGTTTTGTAGAGAGAAACGGCATCATCCCACTGATGTAGTTGAGGAGAAAACAGAAGAAACTCTTCAGATTTGAAATATAGGTAGTGAACTTCAAGCTAATACTCATTAGGAACAGCTGTTCTGAATTAAACTTACCTATCTTAATTAAGTGGATGATTCTAGACTGTCTAGCACCTGTGCCTGAAACAGGTTTCTAAACATTTTTAATAGCCTTTTTTTTCTTTTCTGCTGTACTTTTTTAAAGAGGTGGAAAGGCATTTAATGATGGTTAGTTACCATGGAACTAAGTAGGTAAAGATTTCTGCATTAGAATCCTTCAATCTTGTTTTAATGCCCAATGTATAATATTCTTGCCTTTGACTGTTCAGGCTCATTTGGCCCATGAAAATTAACACATAGACTTCTACAGAAAATCCCGACTGTTACAGGAATACAGAAGTTAAGCTGATGACTTTACTTTAGGAAAGACTTGAAGAAAATTATATGCCAGACTTGAGTTTGGTGCAGCATGCTATTGGAAACATCAGCTCTCTGACAGAATGTCTAAGGTCTCGCAAAGGACTCGATTTTTCCCCTGTGAATTTCAATATCAAAACTTCCACTGCTCTTGACTGGAGCAGTATTAAGGCTGTTTTGGCATGTTAGCTAGCATACGAGCAGATGACTGTTCTGCTCACCTACATTTTTCCATGCACTTTCAGTCAGAACAGCTGAACTACACGAAGGAAACAGCTTAGGCATCATCTTTCTAGCAGTCCATAAACTACCAAGTAAAATAGGAGAAGAGTTAAGAAGGAAATAAAACCCTCTGGGGAAGAAGATGGAGGGGACTGAGCAATTCTCTGAAGACATATTTTTACTGAAGTACACAGTTATTGATACAGTCGGGAGCATACAGCAACAAAATACGTATGTGCTGTCTGTGAACTAAAGTGATCCTTTGAAGGGATTTCTCTACTGTATCCAAAGCAGAGGATAAATTGAAACAGATGCAGAAAAATTCCTTTCTGCTCCACCTACGCTGTGTAATTATATTACTGAAACAAGTTTTAATTTACAGGTATTTGATTGTAAAGTTTCAGTTATATCTTTAAAAATTGGGGTTTACAGCACAGATTTTTCTTTATAGGATTACTTTCCTTCTCCTTTCCTTTCCTTGTTTCTTTTCTTCCTTTGTCAATATTATTTTGTCTCTTTTTGTTTCTCCTTTCCATCTTCTTTCTGCCTTTCACTGCTATTATATTGTGAATATCATGATTTCTTTTAATTAAAGACCCAGTGTCTGGAATTGAGCGACCACAGGATGATCTCAGTTTCCACCTACTATAAACAAAACTGATTTCCTCCAGTTTTGTACCTTTGTCTAATTCCTACCCCCAAAACCCTACAATAATCCCAGGCTCCCCTTTAAACCTGAAAACATGACTGGGGAAGAGACAGCAGTACTGAGACTAGTTTTGATATGCAAGTACTAACTGGTTGACCAGCTGCTACCCAGACAAATTCATTGTGATTGAGTGCTGTCTGCTTTCTCCAGAAAAGAAACCTTAGAAACTTTATTATTGGTATTATTATTATTATTATTATTATTATCATTATTATTTCATGTGTATAACTTCTTAGTTTTTGTGGTTAGAGAGAAAGCTTGAAGAAAAGGCAAACTGTAAGAACCACAACCACAATTCTGGTATCATCATCTGAAGAACAATTTCTGAATAACTGGGATTCATAGTATTACTTAATTGTTGGATGGGCATGTCTGTGTGCATATGGACACAGACACCCTCTTTACTCACCCTTCCACCAGTATTAGAAATATTCTTCTGCCTCTCACTGTCACATTGACACAAAATTCCCCTTCCTTCATACAGGTAAGTGCTGCTACATGCTCGGCCTCCCAGCAAGCAAGAGAAAGCTCTCAGTATAGGGAGGGCAGAAAACTCTGTTATCGCTCTGCAGGCAAAATCGGGTGGTGTAGCCTTCCTACCCATTGCCATTGCACAGCAGGGCTACCCTGTATCTCAAGCAGTAAGACAACCACAGGGCAAAGAAGCGATAAGTTGTTGTGGTTTAGCCCCAGTCGGCAACCAAGCACCACACAGCCGCTCGCTCAACCTCCCCCCCCCAGCGGGTTGAGGGAGAGAATCTGAAGAGCAAAAGTAAGAAAATTCATGGGTTGAGATAAGAACAGTTTAATAATTGAAATAAAATAAAATAAAACGAATAATAATAAATTGTAATGAAAAGGAAAACAGTGCAAAAGAGAGAGAGAGAGAGAGGAACAAAATCCAAGAAAAAACTAGTTGCAACCACTCACCACCCGCTGACCAACGCCCAGCCAGTCCCCAAGCAGCGATCCTGCCCCCCAGCCAACTCCCCCCCAGTTATATACTGGGCATGACACCATATGGGATGGAACAGCCCTGTGGCCAGTTTGGGTCAGCTGTCCTGGCTGTGCCCCCTCCCAGCTTCTTATGCGCCCAGCAGAGCACGGGGAGCTGAAAAGTCCTTGACCAGTGTAAGCATGACTTAGCAACAGCCAAAACATCAGTGCATTATCAACAGTATTCTCATACTAAATCCAAAAAACAGCACTATACCAGCTACTAGAAAGAAAATTAACTCTGTCCCAGCTGAGACCAGGACATAAGTAGGGGCACAAGCTCGGCCAGTCACCTGTAAGTATCCTTTCTCCACCCTCTCTGTCAGGTACCCGGTACATTTGTCCATCTATAGAGCAAAACCTAGTGACAAGTCTCAGGTGAAGAGCAGCTCCACCTTGGAACACAGGATATAAATGTGCCCATCTGTTTATCAAGTCCTTTTGGATATTCTAGGATGAATGGTGATAAATATATTCATACACAAAATAAACTATTGATTATTGTTGCTGCTATGAAGGTTAGTTTCCCTGTATGAAGAATACTTAACAAACTCAGGAGTACACTTTGATTCTCAGAAAAACAAAACAAAACCCTGCGTGAAGCTGAGATTCCCTTATCCTATGGAAAGCACAGTGTAATACAAGTTTTACTTGTTCCACTGCATAGATTTTCAACAATGAATTAATTACATCTCACATAAATGATAGTAGAATTCGCAAGGGAAATCAAGTAGTCCTTAATTTGTTGACTTTCCCCACTGATTACAGCACATTCCAGTGCTATAGTAATTCTCATAGTGAGCTTGTAAGCATTTTCCAAGCCAGAACAGCCCTCAGTCCTGTCTTGGTCTAAGCAGAAAAAGTAGGGGTTTGTTTGGGACTGAAAATTACTGTGAAAAGGAAGAAAAAACTCTAGAAAATAATTCTGAACAAAGAACTCCGAGAAGCAATAATAGTAGTAATAATCTTCTTTTATTTTTAACACCTTTCACCTTGAAACTTTCTAAAGCTCTTTCAAAATTATGTATACAGGAGTAGCTTTACCAGCTGCTGAAAAGGAGTGGTACCTGAGAAGGAGCACAGCTAGCTGCAAGGCAAGAAAGGACTTGGTGTTTTCTTCCACTGCGACCTTCCTTTCTCCCTCCACAATGTGTACCCCCTACAAACACCTTTTATGAAGCATATTTCAAGGCTGCGATCCCATTCTCTAAATCCACTTTCAAGACCTTTCAACATTCTTTACAAGTATTTGACCATTCAAGACAGTTAACACAAAAATAAAAATCCCTTTTCCCTTCCCAGGCACACGCTAACATCACGGTGCTGACACAACTTCCACCGTGCAGCCACGTCACCTCGCACCTGGAACCTCCCCTCGTCCTCCGCAGAGGCCACCTGCAGCAGCAGATTGGCCCAGGGGTTGGAGCGTGTTGGCTTCCTTGGAGGCCCCCGTACGCTCTGGGGTCTACAGGCATTTTTAGTAGTAAGGTCTAACTTGCCAGCTTTTCAGGGCAGGACTGATTTCCCATCTGGGCGTTTGAACCAGCTCATTCCAGCAATCCACATCATCGGATGTGGTGTAAACCTAACAAGTATAAAAACACTGGATTAATAATAAATTAACACCTAGCTAAAGTTTATTTATATGTAATATTAGAGCATATCATGATATTTCTTCATACAAAAGACAATCCTGTCATTCAATGCTTTGTCAAAAAGAAAAAGGGTTAATTTACTGAATAAATTATTTTGTACAAGGTCTACAATAACACTGACATTCCTTTTGCGCAGAACTATTAATATTTTATTTATATGCTCGTACTGCCTTCAAACCTTAGTCAAGAATCAGGTTCCCATTATGCTCTCGCAGCAAATAAAGAGACAATCCCTGCTAGGAATATGTACCAGGTAATTAATTTTTTTAGGGACTTTCTCCTTTTTTTCAGGGTGCCTTTGTAGAAGCAGAGCCTGCCAAAGACACTAACCTGGATTTTCCCTAAAGCTACCCAACACTTTTTCTGAAATTCAATTTGCTTCACAACTAGAAATTCATCATTTGCTCTTTTTCAAACTTACATCCAAGGACGCTTCTCCTTTCCTAGCACTTTAACCATGCACATCCCATGACGTCAACACACCAAGAAGCATTGCATTACCAGCCAAATGCAGACCAATGAAAAAAGGAATGATATGAAAAAAAGAGTATCATACATAATCCCTCACCTCCTACTCTGTCACCCCTGCCACAGAATTTGGGACCTTTATCAAATTTCATCGAAGACAGTAGTGCAGGATGTAAACTATACAGAATCGTTAGCTAAACTAATACGGATCAAAAGATAAATCTTCCATGATTATTTTAGGGTCATACTTGGATGGAGAATCATTACATGAAGGAATCTCAATCCAGAGAAACAAGTGAAATCTTTCTCCCTTGCCAAATGCCTTTAACACTCATCTCACTCTACACTCACTCACTGTACAGGATCGTTTCTCAGGTTATAAGTTTGGAATGAGAGAACAGAGGGAAATTTCAAAGTTCTTTCATTTGCCATAATCTTTTTGGGGTGTTTATAGATCTTGTAGCAGAAACCACAATGTTCCCACTGGAATGTGACCTGCCACTTTTTAAAGTAGAAGAGAGACTGGCAATGAAAACGTCCCAGTTTCCCTTTCTTTCCAGCAGCGGCTTTTCACAGCTTTCCTCATAATTGCACATAAATTATGTACTTCCTTCAAAGTCAAGCTGTCCAAAGACTACATTAACAGCTCGTGCATCTTTTTTTCTTTCACCTGCTGTGCTCTTCTTTGGACCAACATTCACCTCCTAATGTGATGACTACACAATGCTCCTTTCTTGGATTTTTTTTTGTTTGATTCAATCTCTGTTCCCTATGATGAGATTTCCTCTTCATTAATTATCCTGAATTAATGGCAAGTGGTCATAGTGTAGCACCCAGGATCTATCATCAACAGCCAAATAATAGCAGGACTCCTGACTTCACACACCCGCCTCTTACAAGATACAAGAAAGCAGAAATCTAAATAAATTCTTTTGAAGTTATGCCCACATGCAGCAGCTCATGGTGCAAAGACCATAAGGACTGAAGTCTTGCTACAATCAGTTGCAGCAAGTACCACTTCATAGTAAAATTTTATTTAATTTGGCCTTGCTTTTGACATACAACAGAGTCCTGTCAATATGTCCTTCTCGTTTTGACTGCTGATTGCTTTTTGAATCAAGAATTCGGTGGCACAACTGATTTTCACTGAGTTGTCTCCATCATGGTTTCTTAGGTGAAGCAGCAGGCAGAGCGCAACTCCACTCTTTCTCTCCTAGCTTAAATTCGGAGATCCTTCTCCCAGCCTGTTGCTGGGGCTAAGCAAGCTCTGCCAGCTCCAGCTTAGAATTTCCCAGAATTTCCTCCTCCAGTGCAGATGGATGTCTGCTTCCATATTACCTACAGCAGCTCCACTGAGATGGGACTTTCTCAGTGCATCATCTACTGCTGGGCCAACATATCCACTATATACAAATCAGTACCACAAAAGGAGGGAGCCTGTCCAATCTCATTATCCTGGACTACATCACTTGCAATGATGAGACCTATACCATAGACAGTGAAAGCTAAGGGACTTACCTAATTTACATGCAGTCATGAACACTAGTTAGACTTCCTCCCAAGCTACTTATGAATTTAAGTCTCTGAGTTTGGAATTAAAAATTACTTTGGAAATAGGAGCATAGCCTGAAAATAACAGATGAGAGGTTCTGATATAGAAAAATCAATGATAGTTACCACACAATCATGCTTTCGGGAAAATGAGCCCTCCATCTCCTGTTGCATGTAATCAACTGTTAGATATGTAGCAACTCTCTACTTACAACATAGCCAGCCAATATCAATATTAATTAGAGTTGAGGAAACAGCTCATAACAAACAATTCGTTTGATGAGTTCCACATATTTTGCAAATGTCACTGCTCTATTAAATTTATAATTTTTCATTATTTCACAGAATATATACTTTCTTGCCAGCTAACTAGCATTGGAATTGTTAATTAATTGTGGTTTATCACAGAGATCATTTAAGAAATCTTCTCTTTTAATTTTGCTTCATATGTTATAAACAACTCTCATAGAACACAAGTTTTAAATGAGTTTATTGGGAGAACAGGAGCTTTCAAGATGAAAATGAATATTCTGTGAACATCTGCACACACATATTTTGAGTAATTGGGGAAAACGCACAGAGAACAGAATGATGTGACTAAAAACAATACACTAAAATGCCGTGGAACATTTTGAGGAAATTTTGATTGCATTTAATAGTACCAATTCCAACCATATTCTGATGAACAAAAATTAAACTGTCAAAAGAAGGAAATACCTGCAAAATAGTGTTTCTCAATTGTTTTACTGTTTACAAGGTCTTTCACAGCCTCCAAAGTCCTGCCAGGGAATCCTAGAGATCTCCAGGAAGCCAGAGGCAACTGCAGAGAAGCCCCTTATCTCTAGGCCAGCTCTTGGTCACTGTCATTTGCTAATTGACAACATATTCCCCAGCAATTCACACTACAGATTTTGTGACTGAATTGAACATTGTTGTTTAATCATGCTGAAACCACAGAATTACTTTCAGGCAGGGCTTGGAAAACCGTTAAAGCCTTATGTTGCGTTACATTTCCTAGCAGACCTCATTCAGTAGAGAATGTGCACGTCTCGGTCCTCTCTGTTTTCTCCTCTTGCTCAATGCCTGTCCCTTCCCCATATGTGGACTTCAGAGTCTGAGGTATGGGGAGATGAGTACACTTCCCAGAAAAGTATCCATTAGACTTGCAGATGGGAAAAAACAAAGGAGGGAAAGAGAATACAATACCTAAGATTTCCACTGATTTCAAAGAAAAAGTTAAATACACAGCAGCCAATTATGCTGGAGTACAAACACTTTAGAAATGTAAAGTCTTGCAATCACAGTCCACCTTACTAAGTATTTGACTTGTTCCAAGATTTAAATAAAAATATCAGTACTGAAAATGCTTTCCATTCTGTTTATATTTGAGAATACTCAGCAGCATTTTGAGATTTAGAAAAACTACTGTTTTCAGTCAATTTATTTTGAATAAAAATATCCTGTATCACTCAGCAAAGATTTCTCCTGCAGTATCGATAAAGTTTTTCAGAAAAGACAACTACCATTTATAAAAAATGGACTCAAATATATGTATTCTTCTCAACTCCTCACATCCTAAAGCATTCTGCAATTTATTTCCCCACTTTCATCTACTGAGATTCAGAGCAGCCATGGTGTGATCATATGTTTTTTCAAGAATAGCTGATGAATACCTGAAAACTCTCCCACTGTGGGACATTCTGTTTTCTCAGGAATGAAAAAAGCGGCCAGAATGACACATTTTCTATTTCTAAAAATAAACTAAAAGGCCAGAGAAATCAATGAAAAAAAATCACTGCTAAGACAGCACAAAACACAGAATACCAATTACAGTTTGGCAATGTGACTAATGAGATAGCCAGCTAATTACCTGATTCTGATAAACTTTTTAGCAAATAATAATTTTATGGGTAATGCTTACTTCCTTTCTAACACTGCCATTTTTCATAATGAAAAAGCATAACGGATAACATATGATAAAATCCCTCCCTACCTAAGTGAGATTTTGGTTCTATGCTGTTAACCATCTGAAGACTCAACTAGTTAAGCGGATTATTGCTGGATAAGGAAACTGAAAGAAGGGGTTTGTCTGGGAACAGGTTGATCTTTTCCCTGTATTGCCTTACATGAGAAGGTAATTTAATTTACGTAGCCTTCTCTGCAAGGATTTCCTACATTTCCCTGCTCTCCTATCTGGAACCCTCCTGGGAGGCAGGAAAGGAAAGGATCTCTCTGTAACCCCCACTTTTTTGCACAGGAATTCACCTCCACTTCCAAGGCTTCCCCCCTAATTTGATAATTACCAAATACTACAGAATGAAGAGGAGGTTAATTCAACCAACACACGCTGTTCCAGAGAGATGAGAGTAAGGGTAAGTTTTTCCTTTTTCGGGTCCAGGTGCCCTACTCTGATCCATGAACTCACATACGTAGGAATAGTTCCACCAGTTGGAGGATTTTTCAGAGCACTGTGGATATCAGCACAGATCTGCTGCCTTCATTTCTACAGGTGTTGCAACACCGGGGTACAAGCATTATTCTGATCTTTAAAAAATACCTGTTATCATGTCCCCTCCAAAGGCATAAAATTAATTATTCTGAATAATTCCTCTCTGATAGGGATTGATTCATGACTAATCCACAGGCAACACCCCCGGCACCCTGCCCCAGGAATGTGTGTGTATTGGAGAAGCGGGGCGCCAAGCCAAAAAGTGGCTTGAAATCTAAGGGCAAGCAGAAGCTCTGAAAACCTCAATTATAGCAGGTTTCTAAATGCTATTAAAATTCCATCTAACTCAAGTTGCAGAAAGGACAGGTAATATAAAGCTCTACTTTTAAAGCATGAAAACTCTTTGTAAATAATGTAGTTCCATCATTGCTTTGTATCCCTCTTGCCTGTATCCCCTTGCTTCTTTTGAAAGTTCTTTCTGCACGTTTGTGCAGCATATAGCACTCTGGGATCCTGGGCTATGGCAGGAACATCTAAGTGTTTTACTAATACACACCATAATATGGCTTCTTGGATATCTAATGCATGCTGCAATTCTCTTTTATTTCTGTCTGTCTTAAAAACTGAGATTTCACTGAGCTGGCAATAACAATTAAGAGTAGATATTACAGATCCATATACTTTTTTATCACGATAGAAATTCCAAACAACAATTGTGCATGAAAGGTAAGGAACTTCAGTAGAAATCTTGCCCTGCATGGTAAACAAACAGCTGTTTATCATTGGCCTAATTACCAAGTTAATGACATACTAATTTCTATATTCATAAAGTATGCATGAGCAAGCATAAGTGTATGCAAAGCAGAGCATAGTGACAAATTTAATAAATAAAATAACAGGGTATTGGTAAATAAACATTAATGATCTTTAAACCTAAGAATCAGGTTATGTTTTATGGGAAGCTTGCATGAGCAAGACATAATTCTAGTAAGCCTAGATGTTTGTATATTAACAGCATCAAACAAGTATAAAGTTCTTCATTTAGAAAGGAAAAATACCAAATGTACAAACATAAACTGGGGAATAACTGCGCTGGCAGCAGCGCTGAAGAGAGGTTTGGAAGTTACAACACAGCACCAAAATAAGTCAAATTAATAATATGCAGGTGCTGCAGGAAAAGGAAAATTTTCTGGGAGGTCACCTATGAGTACAAGCAGTAATTCTGCTCTCCTCTGACGATGTCACGGCTGAAGTGATTCATTAGGAAAGAGCTAGAGGAATTAGTGAGAATCCAGAGTAGAACAACAAAAATACTAAGAGGTTTGGAAATTGTAAGCTTTGCAGAAAGGTTGAAAAAAGTTGAATTCTTCCATTTAGAGAATAAAAATCTGAAGAGTACACTGTAAATTCTTCAATTACACAAAATATTGCAATGAGGAGTATAACGACTGATGCTTCCCTAAGGAATTATGAATACTCACTGACAGCAGTGGGGACTTAATATATTAGGAAATCTTTCTCAATAGTCAAGCCCTGGACATTTAAGCACTGGAATAGCTTATCTATGAAAGCTCTGAAACCTTTGCAACTGCCAGGTTTTTAAGAAGCAGTATGACAACCATCTCCCAAGAGATTCTTACTTTAGAGCAGGAGGACGAGATCGAATAGATGACTCCTGCATTTCCTTTCCAGTCCTTCACTTCTATGATTGGCCATTCTTTGCTGATTCTGTATATATGAAAAGTAGAAACAGTTCCCTAACATCTACACAAACTGGAATGTACCAGCTTCCTCAACCATATATATCCCTGTGTCCCACCTCTGAGGAAGCAGTGTATTTTTTAGGAATATTGTCTGTGAGATACAATCTACTCCTTGCAAATATACATGCTTGCATGAGCCATGTCACTGAGAGAGCAGAGATATCAATTCAGAAGTTTTCTCTTGCTGACTGGTGCAGGTGTTTCAGTAGGATGATCAATCTATTTCCACAATTGTACTGGAGAGCATGAAAAATGAACAATGTGAAACCAAATGGTGTGAGAGCTCAGGATCATGTCAACTCTGAGAACGTTCAGCCTGGCAAAAACATGATAAACAGCAGCTCTTAAAAATAGTTGCTGTTTCCCCTTTCTATTCCACTCCCCCCCAAATTTGTTTTAAAATTATTATATGACAAACTGACACTGTGCACAACATTACAAATCCTAGCCTGTCAGTGTAAGCCTGACAGCAGCTGGGTACCATATGCCTAAAAATAACTCAGAGTTCTAGCAAATGCTAGAACTGGGGCTGGTTTCATCTTTGTCCTTGTCGTTTTTAAGGAAGGATGGGCAGCCATGGGTCCTGCTTATGTGGAGATGGTAACTGCCCCCCAGAATTATTTAACTAAAATTGAGATTTCAGTTGCACTGAAGATGATAGGTTTGACCCGATTTTCCTGGGAAATCCAGAGCTCCGCATCATCCCTTCTCATCCGTTATCCAGGCTTAGCCTCCTTCTCTAGGACAAAGGAAATTCAGCTCCTTCTTCTTCTCCCAGGGGAAGGGAAAGAGAGAGTAAGTCTATGCCTCCCACATCGTGCTGAGGTGTTAATGAAATATCAGTACAAAAGTTCATCACCTCAATAATCTATTTCTGTTTTGTTTGGGGTTTTACCATTTTTTGGTTTGGCTGCTAAACTGAAAAATACACTATGCACACAGATCTGTAAACTGCAGCTCATGGAGTCCCACATAATTAGCTACCTACTTACAAGTAGCTGGATTTTTTCAAAAGTTATGTGATTAATGGTAGTTACTAATGGGGTGTTGGTAGTTTCTTCATAGCTTCAGCTGAAACTAGCTCTGTGTTATAAACCTTTTTTCTCCCTGTCAAATTCTCCCCTTATTACAAGGACATTACATCTTGGAAAAATTCTGGAAATCAGTCAGATTTATTTTTCTAACCATCATCATCATTTCAGTCACAGCACTATTTAAAGTAAGGCTTAGGTAGTGATTTTTTTCCCCAAAAAAACTTAGAATCTGTTTTTCAGTACATATTTCGACTCAGATAAAAGGATTTAGATACAAAGTCCTTATACTATACAACAGCTTACACATATGATGTATTTTGTGCATCTAAGAAATCCCACAAATTTCCCAATATCATGTCAAACTTCTAATCTTTATTTCATTAAGATTTTACTTATGGAAAAAACAAATAGAGAAGTTTCTAGACTTTATACTTTACATCTACTTTTATGTAGATGTATTTAGAATATGTAGAATATTTAGCCAAGTAGGTAACAACTGGATAAACATCAATAAGCTATTCCAAACATTTTCCTTTCAACCTTTAGGACATTTTTATGTTAAGGGAAAAAAAATCATATGGAAACACTTTTTAGATTCCTATCATGCTGTTAGACAGAAAGACTTTCTAATTTTTAAAGTCCAGTTCTGGTTTCAATGTCACGGTGTTCATTCTATATTTTTTGATGCATGGAAGCCTTGTTTTCAGCCATGCCACAGCTTTCTTGACAGAAGTTACTAGAAAACATTTACTTGTAGAAGATGGAAGATATGCTGATCTCCAGCAGTTGTTGCAGCTGTCTGGGTCTGAGGGATTTCTGCATTTTTCTTTTCCCTTTTCAGAAGGTCTCTAACCCAAAGCTTTTATTTAAAAAAAAGTAAAGGTATATTTTTCTATGGCTGTTGGTTTGTTCTTTCATTCTTTAGGCTGCCTGCTAGTAATCAGAAATTGTCTTTCTTGCCCCATTCCTTTCAAAACTTTAACTTCGTTTAATATAACCATTCTCCACCTTAATTGAAGTCCTAAACTTGAACATCACCGATCACAATAATATTTCACTTTCTTTTCTCTTTCTTTTCTCCTTCATTTATTTGCTTCTCAATCCTAAAGAAACTGTTGAAATTATAGGGACAATATAAATTTAGACTGAAATCCCCCCCCAAACTATTTACAACGTCACTAGCTTTCAAATCAACAGTTAGTTCATTCCTGATCTAATTCTTCTGGCTAAGAAGATGACATTAAAATTTTAGAGCAGTCACATTTTCCAGCTATGTCTATGTGTCTCACATTTTCCAAAGTTAATTTTCACAGTTTTATGTCTTACCTGAGATTTCCTGGGGAGTGGGCACCATCTCCCTACTCGGCAGCAGTAGCTCATTTTTATTCAAGCTATTTGCTATTCAGTCTCTAAGCTTCCTGCCTCAGCTTAGCACCGCGAAGGATCCTGCACAGCCTCGCTAAATTCTCCTAGCTATTAGACTGCTTTCTGCTTCTTTTGTGAAAGTAAGGCCTGTCACCAGCCCAGCATCACTTCCATCTTGACTGTCCTCACCCTGCCTTCAGTCAGTTGTCAGTCTGCTGCCATTCCCTACAGCCCGGATTAAGCTACTACCAGTCTTCTCCCTATTAAAAAAACCAGTAAACCTAATTACTCGACCAGCACCTGAATACAGAAGGCTAGTAGTGACTATCAGTCATTGCTCACTATTGTATACTCATTTTGTAGATACTTGTCTGTAACGTTGGAAGAGTGAGCCTGTGACTCCGTTTCATAAGGCCCACAGCGATGTGAATTGTTCTGAAATTACCGGGTGTCCCCAGGAGTCAGATGCAGCCCCCTGATGTGGGCCTGGGCCCCCTTGCACCCTTCCCACTGTAGCTTGGGTGAGAGGCACCATTTGGCCCGTGGCTCCTTCCAGGAAGCGGCTGTGATCTTCAAGCCCCCTCTGCCAGCTTCCCTGCCTCGCAACTTCTACCCCGCTACTTAAAGCCCATATGTTTTGTTGCGAAGTAGAAAAGAAACCGTGGTGCTGTGCTGACGTGCTGAGAGGTGTTTGCACTGCGGCAGAAAAGGAAAAGATGGAATTATGTAGATGGGCCTTCCCTCACCTCAGAGAATCAACAACGGATAACGTTAAAGCATGGATCAATATGCAATCTGCCACAAGTGTCTGGTGGCTTATTCAGACCTTGGCAAGGAAGAAAGAATTTCCCTCCCTTGCTTTAGGGAAAGCGTTGATATAAAAACAATTGTCAAAACCTCATCATCTAACCATCTGATATTGATCCTTTCATGTCAGCCAGTGCTCTGGATTCTCCAAAAAATCAACACAGGGTTTCTAACAATTGATCCTACACAGTACAAAACTACCACACCAGCCTGTCTTAAAACATACCTTTTCCCAAATGTGCAGCAATAAAAATCTAACTCCCTGTAAGGAAAGAGGAGGGGTAAGTCACACTCTCCCTCTTCTGAATTTTTGTCTAGAGAGTCCGATTAGGTTGGTGTCTCCATGGACCTCAGTGGAGCCTAATCAAGATACAGTGGTTCACAGGACTCGAGCAGCTCCTGCACCTACAGCCTTTGACCGCAATCCCATTCAATGCAGGGATCTCATTGATCAATTCTTGTAACACACCGACTGTTTGCTCCTTCTCTTATCCAACAAAAATTGCCCCTTGTTCTTCCCTAAAATCACATGAAATTAATTCACAGGCAGTATCCTGATTTTAAGTCTGAGACCTCCACACAAGAGAAAAAAAAAAAAAAAAGAGTAATGCAGCTCAATCCTCAAAATCCTCTGTCATGGTAACACAAAATAGGAGAATACACAGGCTGTGAGAATTCTCACTCTTAACCTTCTCCTGACAAAATAAGTTAAGCTCGATGGCCCTGTTCAGAATCATATTTAACAGGTATTTGAAGTGAGGCCTAATTCCGAGAGCTCAGGATGACACTTTCCAAAGTGTACGTATTTTCTGCTTTTTGGCACACAGGAGGGTCCCTGTACCTATTGTCTTTTGATGGCTGTTTAGCTGTGACATTAAATATCCTCTTTTCTCTCTGCTTGCAGCCTTTCGTTCATCTCTTAAATACAGTGGTACATTTTTCATAGCCTCCTGCATGTGAAATAGACCTCTCTGCTACTCCTTCCCTGTGTGGTAATCTTGTTTCACTAACATTACAATAATTTAAAGTCATACTGGTAAATCTTCTGTTAAATAACCTGACAGCTGAGAACAGGCAACACCATGCTACTAAAGAGTCCCTCTAAAAGACTTAAAATCTCTCCCAGGTGTGACAATAACTATTAGTTATTGTTAATTTAATAATTTTCTCTTAAGATGTATGTCCAAGTTTACTGCCAATCAATCAAGCTGCATTTGAAAGCCTGTTTAATTTCCCAAATTCAGAGATAAGAGTTCACAAAATGGAAAGAATAGTATCCACAAATTAAAAGTGAACCACAGAGAAGGCATAATAATATGAACAGGTTAGCTAAGGGCTTGTGCTGGGAAAATGCCTAAAAATTCTGCATTAAGTGAGATAAGCAGGCAATGTGATTTGGTTGTGATAGAATGAAGCAGTCTGAAACTGCTGTGAATCTGCAGGATTGGGGGTTTTCCCTCCTCCAGCATGGAAAGTTTGGGAGCTCATCTATAGGATCAGTTTCTGTAGGGCAGGAAGATGCTTTGAGAAAAGAGCTGCATAAGAATGTGTGCCTGACTGGAAAACGAAAGAAAAAAAAGTAAAGACAAAAAAACCCCAAACAAAATCTTTGGGGGTACAATTTTCCTCCCTTGATTCATCGTTAGAGTTTGTAGGGCTCAGCAAGAACCCTTGAAATCGTAGGCTGAGACCACTGTGCCACAGACGGGGACACCTCCTGGCCATGCCAGTAAGTACCGTTTTCCTGTGCCTTCCATTTGGAAGAAAAGATGCCCTGACACAATGCTAGAATCTCCGAGGGCCCAATTATCCCAAAGCATGTGTACAAAGGGCTCCCGGTGAAGCTAGTGGGAGCTACAGGTGCTCAATACTGAACTGAAAGTCAGTTCACTTTTAGTCATGCATGAATTGAGGAGCTGAGCTTCGGGAAGCTAGATATGAATATTTGGGGCTTGGCTCTTTCATGAGATAAAAGCCAAGGGATAAGGAGGAGGATTGAACAGATTACAATGAGAAGTCTCCCCATTTAGCTTTTTAAAAGCTGGGGGAAGTGGTCTAGTTTTAATATAATCCCTATTTATTATTTTTGTTTTCAGCCAACACTTCTTGGGGGCTTAATAATCTCCAGAGAAGCCCTGCCTGGCAGTGGTGAGTGAGCAGTGTCCTGGAAGACACAGAGCAGAAGTAATGGGAGAGTCATCGTGGAAGGTAGCAATTCAAAGCTCAAGCATGAACGACAGGCACAAGGACACTATTATGTGCGAAATCCCAGTACGCTCCATCGAAGGCAGGTTGTGTACAGGTGTGAATTACACGGGAAGAAGTTTATCCCTATTTTCTAAAAACCTCTGTTGCCCTATAAGCTGCTGCACCCCTTCAGTGGTCTCCCTGTGACTGGCTCTGTGCAGTTTACCTGAGGTACAATTTATATTCTTGCAAACTGGTTGGTTATTAGTTTGACTTCATGAAAGCCTTCTTATGTTACAGTTGTTCACTATAAATTAAGTTAGCGTCAGAAAATCAAGTGCATCAGTAACAATTTGGCAAGTGGTCAATAAGTAATCCGCGCATAAACCATTTCTGTTATCTGACATGATCCATAGATGGTAGGATGCAGGGAAGTCTGTTTTTGTCATTCTTTGGGAAAGCAGTAGCCTGTGATGGTAGAAGACTGCGTGAGTGCTTCTAGCCACCCTCTCTGTCAAGCAGGGACTGCTCCCTCTCCCTGTGAGCACATCAACAGGGCTGCCTGGGCAAACTTCTTTTTCAAAGGCTGTTTATAATCTGTCATGAGGAACACAGCTCTTTTTCCCTAAGGACGGTAAGAAGGGAAAGACACTTCTCGGCAGCCAGAATGCAAAAAATCTTTTGGCTCATACACAAACTTTAGGGGAAAAATGTTTCCTGAAGTCATCCTTTTCCCCTCTTCTACCCATTTTGCCCAACACATCTTGGTGAGCAGTCTTGTGGATGGAGTTATATTAGAAACGTCCAGGTCAGTAAGTTTATTCTGATCGCTGCATTATAGTACACCTGACTGTCATTTAGGGAGTTTTTCTGGGTTTATATTATTTCTATCTGTTGCCATATTTGTCAGTGAATTTCAGAAGACAGTTATAATTATTTATAGAAGGTGACGGTTTACTGAATTTTTTTCCATTTAGCATGCCAGAGATCTTGAGTGAGTTTGTAAAATTGCTTTTAGACCAAGCTCTGGCAATACAGTGTTTAATACAGGTTACCTGAACATTATCTAAACAGTAATAGTAGATGTCTGGCAAAAAGCCAACGAAGGTAATGCAGGCTGAGTCTGTCTGCAGAGCGGTAACGATCTAATGACTAAAACTGAGAAATGCAAGGAAAATCTGGGACCCCCAGATACAATTAAGGAGTAAGCAGGCTGAGATGCAGAGGAGTAACCCCGGAGGGAGACAGGCAAAAGAATGATGATTAATATCAGTATGTGTTATGCTTGATAGGACCAGTCACAGCAATTACACTAGTGATTCTAAAATGGGGGCGGGGGCAGGGGCATATGGTTGTACATAAGGCTGAGAAGTGTTATTATGTTCAGATATCACCTAGATCATTGTAACATAGTACCTGTAATGACCGAACCATGAGCTGTCCAAGAATACACATGCATGGAAAGCACTATGAAGTTTGTTACGCCAAAATTGCTGCATTGCTATTAAAAATACAGTTTTTACAGCCCAAATTCCTCTCTGGATATTACAACAAAAGCATCTGCTCAGTGTTGCTACTCAGGACAAGACTGCCTGCCCTTTAAGTGAATGGGATTTTTGGAATAAACAATCAGGATGATTATGCTTTCCACTGCTGCAGGGATTTTTATTTACTTCTACAGCATATTAATATAGACAAGAAAAAACCCAGATAAACATTTTTTTGGTTGTACTAGATGGCAAAAGTATATAATTACATCGCTCAAAATCTCATCAGCTCCCATCAGTCTAAGCTACTTTATGAACATATTTATAACTGCCGAGTATAGAGCAATTACGGGAAAACATTCTCCTTTCTGAATGCATCTGCACTTTTAGTATGGTCTGATCTAATTAAAGTCACTTCCATTAAAGTCAACTGGAGTTTTTCCACTCCAGGTTAAGGCAAAAACACAACAGGCACAAGAGGACACCAGTTCCTACAGCCAAAGCTCTGATTTTACCCAAATAAGAGTGTTTCTAGAAATGATCTGAAACATGACCCGAATACAAACCTCAGCTGAGACAGCAAGTTGTTTGGCTTTATTTTCTCAGTAGGAGTCAAAAACCTTCCTATTCAGTGTGGGGTATCATGCAGGAAACTGTACTCTAAACAAACACCATTTGGGGACACGAAATTAGGGGAAAAAACAAAGATCGAAGCTCCATGTTCCATTATTTACAGGCAGTTGAAATTGGTCTCAATATTTCTCTCAATTACTTTGTTTTCTGAAAGAGACAGTGATATATTTTAGGGTCTCCTGTGCCCTAAAAGCTCTATCAGTGCTAATACCTGGAAGACAATGGAAAGAAGTTAAAAAAAGAAAACAAACTGCATGCAGTTTGTTTAATAAAGCTATTAAGATAGACTACTTGTTTTTAATGGAGAAAAGAGAAAAGATCTGAAGCACTTTAAAAGTGAAAAGTTAACATGACAGGCAAGTTTAACAGGCTTAATTCATAATTCCATATTAGATTCATATTGATTTTTTCTCACCAATACCCCCTTTATCTAAACAACCTTTGACTGTCAAAAGCCTGGGGAGACTGCCAAAGACCACTGCATTAATACATTCAATAGGGATTGTTAAGTCTCACAAATATAACTAGGTTATGTTTATTTCGGGACAAAAGGCACAATTAAATATTCCAGCTTGAGCCAGCTGGGCAACAAAATTTATTTTGGAGATTTGTCAAGAGGCAAAATGCCTTTGCTCACATGACCGAGAATACGTAGCACAAGTTTTCAATAGCTGAGCAGAAACTACACACAGTGCCTTTGAATTCAAAGGTCTTTCACTTACTTCTTGAAGGAGAAGCTTTGTCTAGCATGCTGGATTTGTTTTCTTTAAAGGAAAATCCATGGAACGTGTCTATTGACCAAACGTCAAGGTAAGTATAGATGCAGATTTTTGTCTTTACATTCTAAGCCAGATTCTCCAATGATAGACTTCATTTTAAGTGTAATTAGAGTGGGGTAGTTAGTGACAAAGCCAGTCCTTTGTTTGAAATAACTAGATTGGTGAGTATCTTTTAATGAAGCTGATTTGATCTTTAGTTTTCAAAATTAGGAAGGCAGAGAGCATATACATATTATGTCAAAACCCGGGGCTGCGCACAAAAATTAAAAAAGAGAAACAATTTTGGACCATATTAAGATGACAGGGTAATTATATTTAAGGAATTCAAACTTGTAAAGACTTTAGTGACAATTTAACATTACTTTTCAGGACACATCACTATCTTCCATTTTCTTTCTCTGTACATTGCTAATAAAACATTCATAACATTAAGTACACAGGCAGAATTTGAAGGAGATGTAATTAACTGCCTGGCACACCAGAAAAGGCACAGTTTCTCTGGTTCCTCCAGAAAGAAAAGGAGTGCCCAACTAATTATACGAGCAGACAGTCATGAGCACGAGAAGGCCCCTTTAGCCCTGAAAGCACCACTGCGGAGTGAACAAGAACTATCACAGTAGTGACCCAGGCTGAACCTGCCTAAAAGACACCAAGCATTTCACAGGGAACAAGCAGGAAAAGAGTTGGCACATGAGCACCAAGCTCCAAAATGGATACACGCTGGTACAGGACTTTTACCAACAAGCAGAAAAATTCCTCTTTCTCTTCCTGCTTGTCCCATTTATTTTACATTTGAAGGGATTTCTGGGTTTGGGGTATTTTGCCTTTTTCTTCTTTTTACTAAGTATTACGTAAATTTATGTCTTATCAACAAACATTAGGTAAACAAAAATGTAAATAACACGGTGAGCAGTATGATTTGCATTCTTATACAATCACATTACACAAGCCAGATCTACATTTAAGTGCTTCAGATAAATAAACTTGAAGAAATATGGAAAGACATGCAAAGTACAACTGGAAAGCTGCTTCCCTCTTCTCTGCAGACATCCACGCATACTTCTACACACCTACAGTTTCTTGATAGCTTTGAGGCACTACTTCTTAGTAATTGCTCTAGCCTAGTTATTTTAGTTACACACTAAACCATCAACTTTTCCACAATTTCTGAGTAGCAGTGAGTTCCTACACATTTCCACCAGAACAGAACATAATTCATGAGTCATTACAGCAGGGAAATATCCTACTCTGACATTGTCAAAAATTACATAAGACAATTTTGCTCCAAAAGGAAGGATATCTCACGCTTAAGACTGGATTGATGAAAGAAATCGGGTTGAGTTCCTGACTATTTCACAGTCTTTCATTATGGCCTGAGGCAAGTAGTTTAACCTCTCTGTATCTACTTGCTATGACTAAAATGAGTATAATACCATTTTTTTCCTTTATTTTTTTGTCTGCCTTGCCTTTGGGTATTCTCCAGCAAGGCATGTTTTTCACTTTGACTTCAGTCCTGCTAAAGTGCACACACTTCAACAGAATTACCCATGTACTTACAGTTGCACACATTTAAGGCAACCTGCTGCACCAGGAAAAGCACCTACCACAAAGTTTCAAAATTACTGTGATATATATAAATAATACCTGCTTATCAATACCCCTCATGGTTAGCACATACTGATTTTTATTAAGAACTTATTAAAATATTTATGCCAGTGATATTCCTATATTATAAAAAGGAGGAGTCTAGAATTACAGTTGAGAACTGTGATATTTTAAAAGTACTCTTAAGCTTAGTTTCAGTGGTTTCACATACTGTAGCAAAGTTACATGGGCTCTAAGTCTGCAGGAGCAAGGCTCTAATAGGTGTAAGTACTAAATATCTTAGAAAGTGGCCAAAGAATCATTAATTCAACAGGTCTAAAATGTCTTGCACCAATGACTGCACCTTGCAAAACAAAACCTAAATGGTTTATGTTTGGTGTACTGTCAACATTGTATGAGATCACCTTTTTATAGAGAAAAAAGACTATTCCTATAATGTAAGATTTTAAGTACTTATTATTAGTGAGCTATTGTTACTTCATTTTATTGATATGAGTAATTTAATGTGTGAAAAATACTACACTGTAGGAATCATTCCACTCCTGCAGCAGCAGCAAAGGTGTTTACATGAAGGACATTTTTTCAGACTAACAAAAAATGAACATGTGGCATGTCTCTAGCCCCTGGGTAATTCCTGAGCCAGAATATGCATTACATTACTTTTTCTCTTCTTTTCTTATAATCGGCTTAGTTTGTAAACAAACTGCAATATCATTATGAACAATATTTGGTATTTATTGAACAATATCTACCCACAAAACTGGTTTCCTAGTTGATGGTAGAGATGGCCATGTCTACCACTGGCCATCACTGCTGCTATTACTAGGTTCCTCTGGTGCTTTACTGATGTTTTAAGCATGCTGCCCACACAAGCATTTTTTCCTCACTCTCCCTCTCCTGCACTACCTCAGACCAAACGTCTTTTGTCTCTCCTCTTTCAGTGCCCCATAAAACAAATCTGTTGTCAATTTGAGGACACCTGGAATGAACTTCGCAGCGGATTCCTTGACCTTTTTAACACATGGGGGTCAAAAATCACCATCAGCAGTTGGAGAGAAAAATGTGAAAGATCAAAGTCTTCCACTCCCACTACTGTTCTTGTTTTCCTTTGTTGATATGTGCACTGCTGACAGAAACCAGCAATTTTTATCTCGAAAGTGCAAATATTTGATAGGAAACTGAGGCCAGATGTATAAACCTAAAACAAACAGCAAATATTTCTGTGATTCTTTTAACGGCACTGGAAAAGGTCCTTTTTAACAAACAAAATCTTTCTCCTAGAGGGTTTGTAAATCAAACATTGTAGCTTTTATTAGTTGATAGACTGTTGATACTAAATAAGAGCTGACTTTAAGCCTGTGAGCAACTGCATAGGCTCCTTTCATTGTTGAGCTGAGATATGCAAAAAGTAAACACCATAAATCATGAAAACTTTGCTTTGTACAAGTATTTAATGATAATAAGATACAACATTTTGCTAGAACAGGCAATGTTTTTTTTAAAAAAAATACATTTTTTTTAATCAGGTGCTCTGCCAATCTATATCTTACAGAAAATTATTCATTTTCTTTCACTTTCCTTGAAATAAACTTTTTCTCTTTTGTTTTCCAACTATTATTTTTCTCTGCTGACCTTTATGTGGCCCAAATTTTAGAGCAATGTAATGAAAATGCCTCCAAGCATCTTAACAGTTCCAAATTGTTTATATTCCAAACTGACTCCATCCCAAATCAAATGTCAATATATATTTGGTCTTTTAAAAAAGCACCATATTATTTTTGAGGTATGTTCAGAGAAGTATTGAAGAAAGAGAAGAATAAGAGTGCAGAATCAAAAGAACATGGATTTGGTCTACAGTTGTACCTAATTTGTCTTGTAAAGTCAGACACTGAATTCCCTCAGCTGTTCCCATTTTTTTGCAACTCAACACAAAACTGAACGCGTATAAGGTGTGAAGTTGCCACTGAGGAAGTAGCTGATAAAATTTTAGGGCACCTATCACAGTATCAGCAAGGTCCCCTCTGATACAATTTTAATGGAAAGCCCCTTATTTCCTTAAACCATTTTCCTTTGCACCACTGTCACATGGAGTGTCACAGTCTCTAAATGTGCTAATAATCCAGGGATCTTATTTATGTTCAAATAAGAGTTCTACCCATGCAATTACAGTTAAGCTGACTATGCAGGAAAATAGTATAATTTAGGATTGAGCCTTGTCAAGGATTTATTCTTCGGTGGCACAAGTATCCTTGGAGAAGCCAAAGACTTTGTCCATGCCCCTTACCCTCTTGGTATAGAGACTAGGAAGATGCTGCATGCCACCTCCTAAGCAACTTAAGAAAGGACTACTGCTAAAGACCAAGGCCTCTGTCTCAAGAGTTCTTCCATGCAAGCGGACCTGATACCAATGCAGGGGTCAGAATATGTGTCTAATTACGTAAAAGGGTACAATCCAAAAAATCACACAGTTGTTGAGTTCCCTTTACACACTGCATACATAATACTTACAAAATCAGCCAATGTACATTATAAAGAGCTAACTCTTAAAATGTGTGGTTTTAAGTCAAAGTATCAAAAAATAGCACATGTTGAAAATCACTGGATGATTTATCAACTAACCAAAATATCTGAACAAGTCCTTAGAGAATCTTAAGGCAGAAGCAGTTTCCACACCAACTTAATCAATCCCCACTATGATTTTCATGATTTGATGTTTTTAGAGAATTTTGATCCAGTCTTAATTCGCATAGCTTTACCATCTGCACGACATTTTTATGAAAGGTAATTTTATCCCCTCTGCCAACCTGTTAAATGCTGTCAAGGGAGGATTTATTAGTTTCCATGACTCCAGACAATACTTTATTCTCCCTGAGTTTTCAGCTGGCAGAGCCAAGTTCCTAATTTTATCAATTGAAAGCATTGAAACTATTCATTAATAAAAGGCTCTAATCTACCTGGTTTGTGACTCAAAAGCAACACTTGCCTTTCAGTCCCCAGCTGACAACTGCTTTCACAGAAAGAGGGAGAGAAAAAAAAGTTTTTCTGTGTGTTGTAAATCTCTGCAAATGGAAAACTTTAGGTAGAGCTCCCCCACTTTCCAGTAAGCAAATCCTTCAGAAGTATGAACATATCAGAAGTTTAATTGCTACAATGTGTTGGAGAAATGTAATATTCAATTAAGCTCTAAGCTTTTTAAGAGCACCAAACTCATTTTGCTCTTAAAATTCTACACATACTACTGATGGTCTTTAATTATTATAGTGCAGTGATTAATAAAAGTAGCAACGCGCCCAGAAGCCTAAGCACACACGAACTCTTTCTGCTTTAGGGAAGCCTGAAATGCACGACAGTGGATTCTTTCCAAACGTATTTATCAGAAAGCTGTTTATCTTCTGTAGTAGAGCTTGATTCATAGTCATTCCATTCGTGTCAATGAATGCAGCACAAGGCCTTTAATACTCCCTGGTTGGGAGCTAATGCCTTTAGCTTTCCATTAGGTAATTTGAAAGACCTATTCATTTTTTTTCACAGTCAGCTAACTAATTCTTTAACACTTCATTTCAATACCACTAACACTTACTAAGGGATTGACTTCACTAAGTGAACAATCTCAGCTGTCTCAACATTTCATCGTTACCTGACATATATAGCTGTGTCTAAATCAATGAATCACACTGAGGTAGGTCTATCCCCTTGAGCATTTTCCTTTTTTTTTTTTTTTTTTTTTTTTTTACATCTAGTCCTAGTCCCAGTGCTCCTCTTTATTGTTCAATGGGAAACTTCCAAGATCTGTGGAGAGTACAATATACTTGCTTTTTTACCCCCGTTTCTATACTGTTCTTCAACTCAAATTACAGACCATCAGCTCTCCATTTCAAGAACAAGGATTGCATTCAAAATGCTTCCTTTCTGATGTACCTCATGGCAAAGGTGGCAAAGAAAAGACTAAGTTTCTTCCTTTCCTTTAGCCTGCAAAGACAATCAGATACCATGATGATAAGCAGAGTGTAGGAAAGGTGAACTGCGTTTTTTTTTTACCCCCTAACTTGGCAGAATTCATTCTCTTCCACCAAAATTCTATCAAGTACACCAAGGATGAATATCAGGGATAAACTCATGAAAGTTTTCAAGATGAATCAGTGAACGCATATTGAGTTTAGATTTCTGTTGGCATCAGCTTTGACTGTAAAAAAATACCAAATAAAAATGTAGCAATTTATTTATTCCAGGCATGCTTTAGAAAGTGAAAAATGATAGAATTTTATCTCCTGGCATGTCTACCCCACAGACAGCAGTATAAGGAATTTCCTAGTAAAAGATACAAAAGCACATTAGAAACAAAACATCACTAAATTTAAGCTAACTTTATTTCAGTGCCTTTGCTAAACACTATAAAAGGGCCCTACCAAGATGCAGAACATGCAACTTTTGTTGCCAGCCTGTTTGAGCGCGGTGTCTTTGCAGCTTCTGCTGCTCTAAAGAAGTTATTGCCCCTCCATTGCCAACTTGCCTGTGTCTCAAATGCATCAGTGAAGGGTACTGCAAGAAGTTACTTGCTTTGAATCTTTTTGAATCAACTTTGCAGTTGAACAATGTCAAGATTTGAAATTTTTTTACGCTACGTAGCTCATCAGTAGTGCACAGGTAGTATGTAACCTTATTTTTGGCATAACCAGGTTTGCATTATACTGTTTAAAACAAACAAACAAAAACCCACCAAAAACCCAACACAAAACAAAAAACCACCAACAGTCTCCTGGAAGGAAAATAATCAGATGAGAAAAAATTGTCTCTGGAAGCTTTTTAAGATTAGCTTTAGTGATCTAAAACATCAAGTGAGCTTTGTCTTTCCAGAGGAATGTTAGCTGAGAAAGAAGAGCTGGTGTTTGCCTGTAGGATGCCTGTCGCTGAGGTCTCTCCAGGGCAGCTCCAAACTCCTTTGCGAGTTTCATTTCTATGAAAAGCAGAAGGGGACCAAATCTCAAATAATCAGTTGGTTTCATATGCTGAGGATCAACAGTCACCTTTCTACTCAAGTCTGAGTGAATTCCCTTGCCAGCAGAAAGCAGGTGTCAACTTTAATCCTGCAATTTCTGCTTCTTTAATGAATCTTATAGCAGACATAGTATACTTTGATGTTTTACTGCCATAAGAAATTATGCCTTTATACAATTCAAAGCTGGCTTCTCCACATTTAGCGTTACAACATACTGTTACGATAACTAAATAATTTTCAAACTTTTGTACTTTAACTTAAACCCCATTTAGGTACCTAAAGGCATCCCAGTTTTCAAAGATACCTACAACTCAACTTGACCAGGAACGAGTAATAAAAAACCAGAAAAATTAAATAAATGCAAATAAATTACATATAAACTCTTTTTGAGTACAGAATAAACTACCATTGTACTGAACAGTGGGTATATGGGTGTATTATCTCAGAATCTCATCATCATGACAGGTTTTTACAGTGAAAAGGCAATGAAGTCTCATATAAATCAGAACCAATTCACTTTCTTCATGACTGTAAAGCCTCTTGTTACTTTTACTGTCAGAAAAAAGAATCACTTCATAGGAAATGGTAGAACCAGCTACACATGTTCAGCATTGTAACACAGAAATCACATTATAAGATTACTATTGAGTTCTTTTAACTCAGACAAAGCCCTCTTGTTAGCAAATGATACTTTGTATTTGGCCATGATTTGTAAAAGCGGATAATATTTTCCATTTGTATCATAAATTTCATCACTGGATATGAAAGTCAGCTAGTGGTTATTGGCTGCTTATGTACAATATGATTCTTGAGAGAGCGTCTGTTTTTTTGGATACAGAGATGGAAACACCAAATTAACTGATATTCCCCGAATATCCTCAACATCTCTGGAAGAACAGGCTAGGAAAGCCAGTCTTCCTGAACTCCAGGCTCCTGTGCCTTCACCAGCAGAACACCTTTCCTAACTTTAAGCACCTTTGTTATAATTTTTTAGATGAGAAGGACAGGGAGGGAAAAGATCAAACAGAGCTAAAAAGAGAGGTCATGCATTAGTGAAAATATGAAGTAAGACAATTTTGAATGAGTGTTGATTTAATTCTCTTTTCACAGACCTCATACTTTTCCAGAGTAAATTTTAAGAAATTAAAAAAATATCATCACTATGATAGCCTTGGGAAGCTGGACCCCTTTCACCAAAATACACCTATCTGGAAGGTGAAGAATTAGAAGTCACTTACATTATTTTACAGAAGTCCTATATAAATAACATGGAATATGGAATAGATAGAAAATGGAATATATATAAGAGAATACGCAACATCAGAAATCCAGCCTCCTGTCTCAAATTACTCTGTTCCAGTAATTTTGAAGACTTTCATAAAATCTAGAAAACAAAGCTGAATCTCAGTTAAGGACTGCTGAAGGGAGAATGGTATCCTATAACACTGACATCTGGACTACTGCTAGCACATGTAATGTATATCTGTCACTGACAGCTTATCAGGTTATATATAATTCTGAATCATTAGTCATGTCTTTCGCAGCAAGCACAGGAATCTGCAAAACCAACATAGTCATAGAAGAAGTACCTTTGGAGGACAAACTCACTTACATGTAACAATCTTAGACGGTAATCATAAGCCATTAATATAACGCAGACCATAAATGTCAATACAAATAGTTAAGTGCATTTCAACAGGCAGGGTATAGACATGACTGACCTAGACAATCAACTTAATATGGCAAATGATAGCTTTGTAAATATCTCCAGCATTGGATACACATTTAATCTCCACGTGCTAAAGATCCAATAGGAAAAAAGCAAAATCCAACATCATTTCATAAGGGAGGGGAAAAAAAAATCTGTTCCTATTCCCACAGCCTTGTAAAAGAACTTCTGAAAAACGTCCAAGAACGCAGTGTGCCCCGACACAAACTTATTCAAGATGTAGCTAGCAGATAAAACCCTACACGTGACACCAACTGGTTAAACAGAGGCAGGCTCTACATGCCCTGTCATTTGATCATGATATAGATTGATCATTTCTATTACTGGACTAGACTGTAATGAAAAGCCTTGTGAATGTGCTAAGACCATTTTAACCGCTCACTAGAGACCCAAGTGTGGAAGGAGCATGCCTAAGCCAAGTCTATATGCAGTCCATATACCACTATGAATAATGAAGTGTTTTAGGCAAAAAAGAAGATATGACAATGAGCACTTTTTTCTGTCACTGAGATTTTTTGGAGGAATTCTACTGACAATTGATTGGGTGTTTTAGAATTGGGGGATAAGTTTAACTGTTTGGTTGAATCCTCAACCTTAAACTGTTTTTCTGAATAGTAACTTAGTGGAAGAGGCAGGAATTGATATACTTTTAGGACACAAAAGATATGAAAGAGCCCAATAAAAGACTGCTGTAGAGAACCATTGTTTCCGAACACTTAACTAGCACTGCTGTTAATTCCTTCTAAAACATGGCAATTTTCTTTCCTGTAAAAACACAGTGAAATTGCTGTGGAGAAATGTACAGTACTTAGGCTTCCCATGTACGTTGGGAGCATGACAGACATGAATACAGTTTAGGATAATGTTGGAAGAGCCTTCTTAAAAATGCCAACTCGTTTCTTTTGACAAGAAACTGCAGTCCTACATGCATTCATTTAATTATTAACAATTCCTGTTAGCGTCTGAATGCTCAAATAAAAACTTTAGAAATTACATATAATTGTACAATCAGCTTAGAGCTATAGTTCTGCTTAAAAATCTCCCTTCTGAAGCATATGGTTAAAAAAAAGAGAGAAAGAGGTTATCAGAAGAATGAGACCTCCCAGACTCTATTCTCCCAGTGTCATTATCAGCTCATGCCCATGAAAAAATTAATTCCTCTGTTCTGCCAGGAATGGCAGTCTCATTATCCGTATTAGAATGACGACAAAAAATAAGAAAATGTAGGACCACTGAAAATTTTAAAAAATCAAAAATTGTTTCAGGGTGAATAGTGTTTTATTTAAGTGTTCAGAACTTGTTATTACTTTATTAAACAAAATTATGTGTTGAAAAGGGTTTTTTTTCAAATAGAAGTCAAAATATTTTAAATAAAAATGCTATGTAGGCTTTTCTAATACATTTCAAATGAGCTGTTTTATGAAAATAAACATGATTTTGTTAAATATTTGAGTGTAGCCAAAACTATTTCTTACTGGAAATGCTAGAGTTGAAAAATTTTCTCCCCCTCTGTTCCTAGTACAGGGGGAAAAGCAGTTTCAAAGCAGACACAGTTGCTAATGGATGAAGTAGACTAGCAACACATAAGGGTTCTGGAAAAGTCAAAAGATTGGACTGCAGTAAATATATAGATGGTATGAATTTCATGATATTTGCGATGCATGTACAAAACAAACTGCCAGTCTCCTTTTCCCCAGAATAGACCAGATTCATAGTACCACATTTTCATAATACAATGTGTTAGAATTGATGGCTTTAAAGAACTGATCCAGTTGGATTAATGATCCTTATCACACCGTTACACATTTGAACTGAAGCAGCATGCTTTATTTGCTGACAGTATTCAGAGCTGAGATTATGATTTAATTTTGATCAGAGGGGTTTTTTTGCCTAGAACACGAATTACAGCAACAGAAATGTTAAAAGAAAAAATAGCATATGGCTAATTGACTGGCTGAATAAACAACTGCCCTTTCCTTTTAAGAGCCTTCTACCAAATATTCATTTGATGCCTATTAGCAGCAGGCATTCATGGAGTCTCTGCTCATGGCATCAAGAAAACACAGGAAACAAATGTTAACACTTGCCTTAATGCAGAGGAAGTGCCATTCTCTTAAATTTATCCCATAATATCATGTGGATTAAAGGACAATTCAATACGTTTTCATATGTACCCAATGAACAGAACCTAAAGCAGAAAAAGGTTCCTTTACAGAGACGTGGGATTTGGGCCAGATGCCTTTGGTGAGGAATGTCTTAGAAATGGCCAGTCAGAGCAAAGTAAACAGCTTAAGTGTGGGCTCCCCCAGCCAGCAGGAGTCATTCATTAGGGGCCTTCCAGAGATAAGGGAAGTACTGACATGGTGGGGACAGCAGCTAAAATTACACACTCACTCTGCACTCCTCATACATTCGTCACCATGAGATATAAACATTTATGTCAGTGATAACAAACCACTTACCTTATTTGACTATTTTGAACACCAGTGGAATTTAAGGAATATCATTGCAGTGTGTTATGTTTCTGCTAGAGAAGAATTGTATCACAACTGCAGTGGTTTTAGATGCTATAAATTAAATTGTACAATCTTTGTCTTCTCTCATCCCAAAAGAGCAAGTCTCATAACTACCACACAAATATTCTTGATCACTGCAGTGTAATAAGGTGCCTACAGTACTGTGATTAGGTTGCTGTACGGTTAGTATGTGGCAGAAAATTCAATATTTTCATCTTAAGCCAGTGGGAGTTGATGATCAGCACTTTAATTGTGTCTCTTCACTGCTAACTTTTGAATAATTCCTAATGCTAATTCCAATTTTCACACTTTCCGGCAAAACGAAACCAACACATACGAAATTTAACACATTGCAGCTTATGCCAGAAACTTTCTCTAAAACTTTGAGTAAAGTCAAGTAAAAGTGTATTTGAGCAACGAGGTTTAAAATTAGAACCATAGCATTTGACTTCTCACATTTCCGAAAGGATTTCACCTACGAACACCAAACAGGATTTTTAGCCTTGCAGGATATATAACAAACATTTGTTGAGGAAGTTCATCTTGCAAATTCTTACCTATAAAGCAAGTTTGTTATGACTGTGGGAACTTTGTATTTACAAGGAAAAAATATAGTTCACTTTCAAAAAATCCTTTCAATTCAAAAATAAATAATGTGAACACTAAGTGTCTGTATGGTCTAGAGGTGCTCTGTGCCTTTAGTATTTGGGTGACATTTCCTGTGTATTTGCTTACTCTGTATTTGAATGTTGGAGGTTCTACAGTGTTCTCTTAAAATGCCACTACTCTGAAAAGTGACTTCAAAAGATAGGGTTGTTTGATGTTTATTGTTTCTTAGTGATTTTGGTATCATATGTGTTCCAGTTCAAAGTTTAAAAGATTACTTGCTTTCTGATTGTTAGGTCTGTGAATTGATCCTAGTTCCAAAAAGCCAAGAGGCTCCCATTGCTAACATTTCTATAGGATTTCAATGTTCTATATTTTGTTGCAATTATATTAATTGGGATGACACTGTCACTCAAGAAGTGTGCAATCTATCGATATTATTTCTTGACGATGCAACATAAAGAATAGCATCTAGTCTATACCTTAAAAATCTAAAAAACAGAGGCTATCTGTATTCTTGAGTAAGCAAGTGCAATTATTTGCACTGCTATCTGTGGAGTGAAAAAACACCAAACTTCGAAGTAACTAAGTGATGCAGCTACTAATTTTAGGGATTTGGGGGACAGATTTTAGGCAAATACAGCACGAGATTAGGACAAAGTTTCTTTTGCTGTTGATTTCTGGATTGGACAGAGGGGTCTTGAAGACATAAACCAATTAACAGTTAAGGGAGATTCCACAGCGTCACAGGATATGTCTTCACCTTTGCTTTCAGGTTGCCCCATGCTTTCCCAACCACATCTGACTCCTCAGGGCTAAGGTGGAAAATACTTCATTACAAAACGTTTTTTACTGTCATTTTCTTGGACAGAAGCTTTTTAGATACTGTCAAATTCTGCTTATACAAAGGAAACAAAGTTTTGACTCATGTTTTTTCGCCCTGCAACTTTGATAATTGAAAACTGCAAGAAAATTAATCAAGACTATGTTGGGACAGCAGATCACTAGGGCGGCACACCACCTCGCTTGGCATAGGAACAAGAAAAATAGTGCCAACTGAATTTACACTGTAAATTACTCTAGATCTGTCCTTGATAGCTACACCTTATCTATCATTAATGACCTGCTTACTATTTGAACAAAACTAAAGTACTCCATTTACATATATAGTAAACATCTCTTCCCTTAGCAAACAGATTTGACTCAGTCTGTCCGAGACTGCACTAGACTCCTTAGTACACACAAGACTCTCAATTTTCTATTCAAAAGGAGGTTATTCTATCTTTTAGACTAAGACTAAGACTCCTTAGAGTCTTAGACTAAGACTAGGACTTGTAAGACTCCTTAGAAGGAGTCTATCTTTTTGGTACAAAAAACTCTGTTCTTTTAAGAACGTAAGTATCTCAGTCTCTTCGGTAGTCTCAATGTAATTTTCAACTTTTATTACTTGGACTCTTACAAAAGAAAAAGCAACCCAATCAATTTCTGTTAAAAAGTCATTGTAATAACACGTTGCTTAGCAGAGTCCTCTGTCTAGAATCGGTAAACACACATTCAAACTAAAATACCGTTTGGTGACTAATCTTTCTCTCCCAACACCCATAGAGTCCTGCTAACTCTAGCTGAATCTCTGTGGCAAAGGTGAAGGTAATTCTTTGACTCTTCCTTTTAAACAGTTAACCCAACCCCCTGTTGGCTGCTTTTTAAATTTTGGTGTCTAGAGGTAACTAGACTTCTCAGGTGCATCATTTCCAGGTTAACTGGAGGATTTTTAAACTTTCCCAGCCTAATTGTGCAGGGATTTACAATCCTTATCCTGAATGCCAGACATCCATGATATGCAAGGACACCCAGAATTTTATACAAGCAAGAAGTCAGTACAATGCAGGCATAGTCAGATGCAGGTATACCCTCCCCTACAAAGTATAAAGAAATGCTGTGATAAGTCAAGGTTGTTTATCAGTAATTTAAAGATAAAAGTGCTTATGGAACAGTTGAATCTAAAGAAAATAAAATCTTGCAGGCCAAAAGATGCAGAGTTAAGCTTAACCTGTATCAGCATTCCTATCACCTGAGCATTGTTTATCATTGTCACGTACTTGAAATTAAAAAGCTAAAGAAAAATCTTAGAATGCAAAGCATCTTCCAGAAGATAAATCCAAAAGGAGAGAGAAGAATTAAATCAACAGGTGAGTTACATTCATTATTGCTGGCGCTATTATGGCAGTTACAGGCTGCACAGCACTCCTCGGGAGCATAAGAAGAGTGGATGGAAAGAATATGTAGTTTCTCAGTGAGAGAGTATGTCCTGTAGGGTTGCTTTTATCCTATCCATTAAAACTCACACCCACCGAACTCAGATTATGGTGAAGTAGGATTATATTAAATCCTTCCTCACTTTATGAACACTGGTTCAGTTTCTCAGTTAGTGTACACGGTAATATTGCTACTGACTTCAGTGGTGCTACACCAGCTCATTTTAGCTTAGGCTGGCTAAATAAGTATTAAAACTCTGTTGGTTTTAATACATTATTAGTCTAGAGGTTTCCCCATATTCCCTTTTCATCTGTTAATTGAGATAATTTTTATTATCTGTTTCTCTCTCTAGCTAATGACTCAGCACCTCTTTCATTCCCTCCCCATTAACGTTTTATTGTTGTGAATATTGACACAGAACATGTTCATAATTGGTCAATAAATACCATACCATATAGAAAAAACAGTATAAATAACTTCTGTGAAAGTAAAAGACTATGACTCCTTTACGGAATCTCATTTAAAATGGATCACAGCATCCTATTGTATCCTGTTACAATATCAAAGGCATTACACTTAAATTAAAGAAGCAGAAATAAGGGAAACCATCCAGACGAATGAAAATACTTGCTCAGGGGAATAGCTTTATTCTAATCCTGAAACTGTATATATATGAAAATCTTCATTATCAAGTAAAATCCTAGATCCTGTGACAAGGCCTCTTCTAGTAATCCACAACTGAAATGATTTCTGGTAGTCCTCTGGGTGAAAACAGGCCCCTCGGCCAATTTATGTCATAGCAGGATGATCCAGAAAGAAAAGAGACTTTGAGGATTTGAGGATTCGCACTACTTTAGTAGCTGTACACCTTAGCTTTGTTTTCCATGTCATCAGCTCTGAGAGACTAAGATTCATTACCCTCTGTTCCTTTATTAACTGTGCTATCCAAGGCTTATGATCCCTGCATGACTTCAAGATCTCACTTCAACATCAGCTTGGTTCAAGATCGATTCCACTTTTTGTCAATATTATTCAAAGACTCTGGATGTGCATCTCATCTTTTATTTAAAGCATCTATGTACTTAGTCACACCAAGGTAAGTGTAAGTACAGGTCTGATAGAAGCAGGTATAGTTCTACTAACTTCAGCCAAACTGAATCTACTGAAACTGGAACTGAAGTTGGTCACTTGGCATTCAAATGAAAGTCCACCCATATGGGTAAAATCCATGTTTATTCTATTGCCATCTCCAAATAATATGTCATCAAGTATATTCTTATTAGAAAAATCTGTTTGTGCTACTAATAATTAGAGGGCTGTCATGGTTTAACCCCAGCCAGCAACTAAGCCCCACACAGCCACTCGCTCACTCCCCCTCCAGTGGGATGGGGGAGAGAATCGGAAGAGTAAAAATGAGAAAACTCATGGGTTGAGATAAAGACAGCTTAGTAGGTAAAGCAAAAGCCACACATACAAGCAAAGCAAGACAAGGAATTCATTCACTGCTTCCCACGGGCAGGCAGGCGTTCAGCCATCTCCAGGAAAGCAGGGCTCCATCAAGGGCTCCATCACGCCTAACGGTGACTCGGGAAGACAAACGCCATCACTGCGAACGTCCCCCCTTCTTCTTCTTCCCCAGCTTTACGTGCTGAGCGTGACGTCCTATGGTGTGGAACAGCCCTTTGGTCAGTTGGGCTCAGCTGTCCCAGCTGTGCCCCCTCCCAGCTTCTTGTGCACCCGGCAGAGCATGGGAAGCTGAAAAGTCTTTGGCTAGTGTAAACATTACTTAGCAACAACTAAAACATCAGTGTGTTACCAACATTTTCAGCACAAATACCAAACATAGCCCCATACTAGCTACTGTGAAGAAAATTAACTCTATCCCATCCAAAACCAGCACAAGGGCGTGTTCCTAAACCACCTTAAGAATTTAAGTTAATAATCTTTAATGACTGGCAAATCCAATTAATTCATGGTCTTCCCTATTTACAAGCTGATCATAAATAAATCAAAAATATCTACCGACCTGTATTATTCAGCAGTTTCAAATCCTTATTGGTGTTGACTGTATGCATATAACATGTTTGTTTAATATACAAAATAAGAATCAGTCAAGGGGATTTTGACTAAATATACCACTCACACTAGATTTTAGTTTTCTGATTAGAGAGCCTCAGAGGAAAATTTTCAGCATACGCTCACATTCCCAATTGTAACATCATCCCCAGCATTCACAGGCCACTTCCTTTGCTCTTCCTGTTAGAGAACGTTTGCTGTTACATTGTTTCAGCAGAGGGTAAATTAGGCCTCAAAATAAGAGCAGCAAGTATGTCAAAAGAACAATAAAAAAGTAGAATTTCTACTTGTAGCATTTTCTCAGTTCTAGCAACCGACTCTCAGGATTGCACCTGAGAACAATGTGCTCTGAAACTATAACAAACAGAGGTACTTAATAATGCAGCTGGTTAGATAGGAATGAGCCCCTAGAATCTTCCCAGCCGGCTGTTGTTAATTTAACAGATTTCATTCTTCATCAGCCTGGTCTTGGTCTATCCCATCTCGATGCTGCGAAAACAGAAGATGTGAGGCTGAGAGCTGAATATCCACACTAGAGACCTTTTGCAGCCAGCCCCTCCCTGCTCACTCCCACATTAGCCTCTTCACTTTATCGCTGTCCGGACCACAGTACAGATGAAGCACATACAAGACTGTATACACAGTCTTGGCATCTGTCCTGGACCCTGGACGTCTCCCTTTGTGCTGAGAAATAAGCCATCAACTTAATGAAATCATTGATGGCATTTCAAAGGTTAAAACAGCGCTGCAAGTATTCCCTCTTACTTTCTCTCATCTCTCTAGAGAAGACACCACTAGTTCTTTGAAACAGTAAATAAACCTTAAACCTTTACGTGTTCAAAGGAAACGCTGGCTTGTCTCAGAGAACATTCCTTTTGACACAGCCTCCAAAAGCCTGCTCCCTGGCAAGTTCATCCTGTTCCTCAGGCAAGACCTGGGTATTCCCTGCTGTGAAAGAGCAAGCCCTTCTTCCCCTTCTCCCTCAGTGGAAAGTACATCTTCTTTCTAGCCAGGCTAACCTTTGACTTTGTCTATAGCATAACAATATTCTCTCCTTTGAAAGCTTCCTGGAGGACTTCTTCCTTTAAGGCACAGAATTGCCCTAATTGGACCTCCAAGAACGACTGTCATCTTTTTTCACATTGCTTTACAAACCCACTATCCTCCCCACCTCTCTATTCTGTGGTGTTAGATTTTGTTAGGTTTTAGATTAAAATAAATTAAAGGCAACTGCATGAGGTTAAAGGCACTTTAGGGTTTAAACCACCGTTACTGCGGTAGCTTTCTCCCTACTGTGGCACTATCGTGCATCCATCACGTTGTCACTTCTCCTTTCAGTGTACAATTGACAGAGAACAAGATGGAAACAGTCCATCAATCCAGTGTCACAGCTGTAATAAAAGGCTGCAGAAAACCTGTAAAACTGCTTACACTCTCAGCCATAGCACCAGCGTGCTGGCTGGTGTAAAGTATTCTACAGAGCTGCAAAGAGGTAGCATGTCATATAGAAAAACTGCCATTTGAGTCATTCTGCAAGTACTAACTGCTTGCAGATTCCACCCTATCATAACAGGAGAGAATGAGGACAGCACAAACAAACAAACATTTCTGCAGCTCCCACACAAAAAGCACAGATAATTCTGCCATGCTTTCATCTGTTGGGCTGCATCTATTATACACATTAATATGCTAAGGGACATAGTCATCCAAGTCACAAAGCACTTGTCTAAGTAACCGACTAGTTCATAGCGAGTAAACATACAACTCTTCTCAGTGAACAGAAAAGTTTTTATGTGGTTTTTGTGTGTACTATATATTTGCCCCACTTGGTAAACTATAGACAACACACCTGAGTGTGGATTTCTTGTACAAAAATACTGAAAGCCACAGCAAAGAGAGAACGGCAAGCTTTCAGAATAAAGAACATGGAACACGTAAATCCTTGCTTACAGTTCACAACGTACAAATTCGTTCCATGGAATGTATGCTTTAGATGCTCTACTCACATATGAGAGGCATGTACAAGAAATATGAGATACAAGCCCCGCTACCTACTACCGTTCCCATTCCTGGCAACAAAAATGCTAATACAAAAGTAAATGAAGGAAATAGGTAAGTGAAGAGATAAAATCATCAAGAAGGTGTATATTTAGGAGGGAAATAGAGAAGCATTAGAAACCAAATAAACAAACAATATAAAGATGTCTGAGGAGACTGAATCTTAGGAAAAATACATGGAATAAAATTCTACTTCAGAATACAGTAACTTTCTAGAAATACATATGCAGGTTACAGTGATTTTTTTTTTAAAACATTAAACCTTACAGGAATTATATTTAAAGGAACCACCTTTATTTTAAAGAGGATCAGGAAATACCCCCATCATCCTATTCACTCACATGAAGAAAGCAGTCGGTATACTAAATTGCTCCTTTGCCAGGGTGAAAACCAATTAAAGAATATCTCTACAGACATTCTAACAGATTACGTTTAGTGATAAATTAGAGACTCACTCTTTAAATTGTTTGTTTCTTACTTGGTTTTTAAGTGATTGGCCCTTTTTTAGTTCCATAATCCACCACAAAAAGGGGGTTACAAAGCAGTTAAATTCCACAGTTTTGTCCAGCTTTCTTCATAGCCTCTTTGTCAAAAATTCACTGAAGGAATGGTTTTGTTTATCAAATCATAATCAGATGTTTGCAGGGTGACCCAGAATATGAGCAATGGCAGATGTGTCTCAGTCTTTGTGTCACAAGATAATGATTTGAGTTAACAAAAATTGTTTTGGTGAGGTCACAGATCTTTCTATCATCAAATAAGAGTTCAGCAATCTGGGTAATGAGGAGCAGCAGGAAAAGCAAGTGAGAGAATAGAATGAAAAATAAGATTTCTACTTTTTTTGATTCATTGAGACTAAGCCTTTAACTGTTCTAAGAAATAAGATTTTTCTTCTTGGTTTTAAATAGCAGTTCCACTTCATCATTTATGTGGACATAGAAAAACGTGCTATAAAGCCAAAACCAGAGAACTACTAAAATCTGGGATTTAGGATAATTCTTACCATATTGGCAATTGCTCCCTTTCCGATAAATACGAAGGCTTTTCCTGAACAGGATAACCAAGACTGACAAGACAAAAGGTGAGGAGTCTTTTATTATCCCAGCAAACACACTGCTTAAAATGTTAGAATACCCACTGCAACGAAGCAAAGAAACCCTCTGCAACATGAACAAAGTTCACACTTGCATTATGGAGCTGACTTCTACACATAATCCTCCCCTGCTAGAGCCACACCGCAGACTACATCCATGGTCATGCCTCGTTCTTTTGCACTGTTAATCACTCTTTTAGCATTTCCCCCCCCCCCCCCCCCCCCCCCGGATCAAGGGCCCTTAAGTGCTGCAAAATCAGCTTTATGTCACACCTCCAGCTACCTGAATAGGCATGGAGTTACTGGAGCAATGGGGATTTAAGGGAATTTCAGTCAGTTCATCTCCCATCACGTTAGACCATGTGAATTCACAGCTGTGCAGGACCCTACTTTAAATAAGGGCTGAATTCACCTCCCCTGCCAACAAAGATGCAGTGGCCACAGCATAAATTACCTGACGTTTTCATAACCAGGAGAGTAGTAAGGTTGGAACACCACCTTGTTAATAAAGGCATTCAGATGATGGAAAGAGTCCACTAGCTTATTGCTTCCACAGGTGAAATAATACCTACATGGCTCCAGGATTAGGGATTTGCAAAAATGATGCAAGATTTCTCTGATATTGCTGCTTAACGAGACCATGAAAGCAGGGCCTTCACAGGCGCAGGAAGAATTATAATGCTTGGGCTTGCAGAGGCTGTGCCTGCCTAAACACCCTCCAGGTGCCTAGGCTGGGGACCTGGCACTATAGTCCTGTGCTGTTTGAAGTTCTCTTGCCTCTCTTGCCACTGCGACTGGCCCGTCTCTCCAGCACAAGAGATCCCTATCTATTCTAACTTCAGAGGATCAGTACTGATCTCCAAGATGTTTCATGAGCTTAAGCAAACCCTTTCTGAGAAAATCAGTACCAAAGTTACTGCTTTTGTATACCTCTCAGAGCTGAAGCACATCCAGACACACATGTGCCTTTCAAAGGTTCTTCATGCCAGTACAGCTTTTCTTATACAGCAAACGAGAGAGCACAGATCTACTCAAATCAAAAGAATTCATCCAGACCATATTCTTGCCTATTTTCCCCACTTACCTTGAAAAGATCTCTGGCCTTAATTCAGTGTCCTATAAGGAATCCAAATATTCTTTCTGTAGCTCACGACTTCCCTAATCATCAAATTTCCCCTCTTTCTCTACCCCGACTGGCTTCTACTAGCCATGGCTGGGCCCCCCTGTTACAAAAACTTGCTCCACTCTTTTCTGTCCACAGCCTCCTCCTCATCCTTGTGAATTCTCCAGCCTTTTCTCATTTCCCCAGTACCTGTGATTTTAAGCCCAACATCGACATACTGTCCACCTGTGGAGAGATTTTCTTTTCTCCAGTCCCCCTATCAGTGAAGAGAGAGAAGATTTTTTCCTCTACGGATGTCACAGTTACAGTTCTATTTTGTTATTCTAGGTAAGATTTGGCAACCCTTTAGACTGACCAGTTCATGGATAAGTACACAGAAACTATTCCACCTTCTTAGCACAAGGTGCTTGAGACACTACTCAATAAAAGACAGCTCTACGACACAAGACTACAAACAGATTGATGAAAATAACTTGGAAGATGTAGCTTTGGATATAGACAAACTTCTCACATGAATAACGTGCAATTTCTGCCAAGATCATAGGCAGAGGTTTGGTGCTTTGTAAACAGGCTAAAGATCTAAAATGTTTGGCCTACCTTAATTTTGAACAAGTGGCATCTCCTCAACCATTTAAAGAAGTATTAGCCCTGAAAGTTAGTGGTGACTGTCCCTATGGGAGGTTATTTTTCATGAAATCCAATATACAGGAAAATTACAGCAATTAGTGGATATTGCAGATTGTGTACACACATTCTGCATTATTTGGTGATTTTAATTGTTAAGTCTCACCCAAATGGGATTTTGCAATTAGTCTTTTATCTATTTGATGCATTCTCAGCACAGTGTTAGGTAGGACAGCTTTAGATAAAGACTGTTCAGATGTTTGTCTTAGAATAAGTAGGAGGGTGTTAATTGGCAAAATAGTCCCTGATTTTGATATTAAATATGAGTATCATGTGGCATATTTTGACGTTTATAAGGAAGTGGCACCTAAGTTCTGCATGCTGTGTTTACTTTGCAGATCTTGAAATGAATGATGTATGTTCTTGCTGGTGTACAGATGGTCATTTATTTCCATGCCAAAGTAATGATAGTTTTTTCCCTACCTTTTAACATCTGCCCTAAATTTATCTATTGTTGTATTACACTTAGCTCTCTTAATTAGAGGAGAGAGTGAGTGTAATTTGAAGGCTCAGCTGGGATACATTTTCCAAACTACCCTATAGAGTCTGAGTCTTCTTGACTCTTGAGAAATCCAAACAGCCTGATGTTATTTTGGCAGCTCCTGTTTTCTAAGTTCCCTACTTTCTCTTTTCAACACACAATGCCTTCATCCAGGTCTCCCATATGGACAGTAAATGGGACGCTAACATCCTGTATGGCTGCTAAATCCTGATTCATTCAGTTCATGGGAACATCATGACAGCTCACTTGTTTCCACATGTTTTCAATGGTTTCTGTGACAGTCCTTACCTCAGGACCAACTCATTAAATAGAGTTGTCAGCGATCTCTTGTGTCCATTATGTTGGAAGATTTAAATCCCTTAATATACTTGTTTGAGTATACAGATATGACTTTTCCTATTTCTAGATTTTCTATTTCAGTTGTTATTTTTTTGAATATAGTTTATTAATTCTCCTCATATTCCCCTTTAGAGCATTAACTGTTACCTGCCTGATAACTTGCATTGACTTACAGCCCCAGGCTGCTGTAAAAAGCATCCTGTGAGGACACGCTGTTTGGTTATTCATGGAGCTCTCTGTTCTGCAGATTGTTCAGTCCCGATTTTTCAGAAACAGTTTCATAAACTAAAACTACATTAGAAAGCTCACTCTCTACTGCAGCAGATGATTTAATGTAAGTTAACAAGATATTCTGCAACATTTGTGATAAATGTTTAGGAAAGAAAAGTAACATCCTTCCATCCAGCTTATAAAACATTACAAGGTCTACTCAGAAGTGCAATAGACTTCTTGTAAAACCTTGACAGCAACAAATTTTGATCATACATTCCTGCCCACATGTCACAACACTAAATGAAGTGACTTTGATCTTTGCAAAGCCAGTCCACTCTGAATTACCTTAGAGGTACTGAAAATGTTTATTATCTGTATCAGTTTGCTGTTGCTGCTTATTATTTTATTTAGATTTATTTAAAGGGCCTATCCATAGCTCTGTTACATTATTCTGCTATTCATTTCCCTTAATCAGAGCATTCAGTAAACGGTGTTGCTATAGCAATACTGCAACTTTTCATATGACCAAATTCTTGTCTACTACAGTCTGTGCAAAGAAATTTAAAAATAATACTATCAATAGCTAAAGAGGTCCAGGGTTTCACCTAGAAAAAAGTCACCTCTCACTTTGAGAGCTGGCTTGCACATTGGTATCAATTAAGGGTACGCATAAGATATACTTTAAGTTTACTGTTCACCTTGATATATGATGCACTTAAATGGAGGGCTAATAACAGAGCATAAAAGGGGTTTCTCCACGTTTGTACACCACAGAGCATGTTTTTCATCTTCAGGTCTTCAAGGTGGACCAGCACAGCCCTGTGCTAAAGGCCAGAAATAGGTCAGAGATTCTCTATTAAATATGTAGTGACCCAAATTTCTATGCAAGTGGCACAGTGTAACAGTCCCTGTTAGTCCAGACTAGCAAGTAATGCAGAAGTACCACTCTTTGGACCTAGGTTCACGGGGTAGAATTTGCTTCCCCATTTTCCTTGTGCTTGACCCACATAAAGCCCTCTCAGTAAAGATTTAGTATTTGAATTAAATTCACTGATCCACAGTTGTATTTCTCCAGTGTGAGTTACGCTGACATAAAATGAAGTGGTGAATTAGGCCCTGAGGGCTTTAGGAATGATGGGGCCTTTTGCAGGCCTTTTGGCTTGGGATGAGTTTTTGCCCACAGTGAATACATAAAATAACTAGCAAACTCTTTTACTTTGAATATCAGTTACAAGACCAAGGAGTCTTCATTACTCTACTGGCTGGGGATTGAAAGTTCCAAAATTAGAAAAGCTACTCAAGGAAAAAAAAAAATCTCTGCATGCTATAATTGAACTGGTTATGAAAAGAGCTGTGAAGAGACTATACAAGTGAGGCAGCGAATGTACCACTCAACAGAACAGCAGCAGCAAGAGGAATAGACACTGCAAGCCATTTCTAGGCCAACGAGGCACAGAGGGGGATAGCAGGCCAAATAATGAGAACAAAAGAGAATTAAAAGTGCTTTACCAAAAGATTAATTTCAAATGTTTATAATAAAGTTACACAAATACTTCAGTTCAGTAATTCAGTCTTAAAATAACGCAAATTAATCATACTTTAATTTTAGAGAACATGCTCTCTTATAAAGTTTGTGGGTGGTTTTTTAATAAATTTATCTTAATGCAGAGATTCATATTAGGTCTTTTTACCTGTGTGCATTTCTTCTAGTCACAGAAGTTCTACTTCCCTTTGCTCCCAGGTAACTCACTGGTCCTCTGAGATTATTCAGGGAAGAGGGCAGTGAAGGAAGAGGAATGATGCAAACCTTTTTACCCATACTGTGCGCGTTGAAAAAATAAAAATAAAATTAGTCCAAATAGAGAAAAAGTACAGCAACATACACATCAGAGGCAGATGATGACAGTCCCGTCACACAGATTTCACATCCTGTTCATAATTCAAATGATACAGGCCTCTTCCCCAGCTGGTTTTACTGACAGAGCATTCTGGAAGTTGTTCCAACAGCTTGGGATCTGGTAGTACCATTTATTAAAAAAACCCATGTATTTGGTGTCTCTGTGCTCCCTTAACCTTGTTATCATTAATTATTGTGTTGGAAATCAAAATATCATCTCTTTTCTTGGATTAATTTCACAGAGATATCTAAAGCTGGGTGGTGTGCATGTAATTCTGCCAAGCTACTTGGCTCAGCCTAGAGTAACCCTGTTGCAGAGCAGCAGTCTTTCTCGCTCAACCCTCCTACTCCATCCCAGCTGAGTATTTTCTTCTGTGTAATACTTTGCTTTTTCCTTTGCATCACCTATTTGCTATTCTCTGTGGTTGACTTAAAAGGCAAGAACACATTAATCAAGTCATTATTTTCTATAATAAAAATCCCCAAACATGTTCTTTCCTAGGTTTTAATTCCATTACTAGTGAGTCCACACGCAACATCTACTGCACAGGCTCTGCTTAGCAATGCGGACACTTGCAGCAGGCTAAGTCACCAATTTCAGAAGCATGTTTTGGATCAACTTTACCTGCCCAACTATGTGAGGGAGTGAGTCCACGCTTATTTATAATGACTGCCCATGTATACTGATTTTTCCTTTTTCTTATCTGCATCCTAGAAGCTGTGATGAAAACTTCATTGGTGGTGTACAGGATATAGAGCAACACACACTGGAGCAAGCTGGGACTTACATTGCATTTCTCTTTGGGATTTTAGTATATCAAACCAAATTTCATTAGTGCTGGATCCCCTAACACAGACTCCACTTACTTGCTTTTCCTACGCACTGTAAGTATTTATAATGCACAAGCAGTGCAGCATCTGAGCACCACACAACTGGCATATGGAATAAATCTTTTGTAAAATATGAGACCAGCAATCAGCACAGAAAAATAAATGCATTCTGAAGCACAACTGTAAAGCCCATCCCACAGAGAACACATTAATAGTTGTTAAATCTATCAGTATGCATACAAATATCCCATTATGGTGGATCTACAGTCTTATTAAATAGCTATCTTTCTTCCTATCAGTTAAATCAATCCCTCTTTCCTTTTTCTGAAACAAAGTACTCCATATTCCCCGTAGCTGGCACTCAGCCTAATTTTATGTAAATCTGACAGACAAAATAACTTAATTTTCACTATGTACTGCATTCAACCAAGGCTTTGGGCTATATTTGGAATGGCAACCCTCCCCCACGCCCATTCATTCATTAATCTGTTTTCCATAAATCTTGTTGCATAAATAATGTAAGTTCATTATAAATATAACTAATAATTAATCCAGCTCCAACCTATGAATAAACTATGCTCTGGAGTTTTTCCCATTTCCAAAGAATAAGAATTTTGTCTGAGAAATGGTTGAAGAACCAACCATTTTGATCTGACACAACAGAAAATTAATATTGTAATAGGAAATTTCTAAAATCAATATAATAGACAGCCTCTTCTGGACGCATATAAAATCCCTGAGTTAAACGATTGTGTCACTGAAGCACTCGGAGACAAGGGACGGTTGGAAGCCCAGCATGTGTTTGCTGTAGTACTCTGCTGAAATGCAGCTTTTATTAAGCCACATATCTTATGGAAAGTTTCTTTATAGCACTTATTTTTTCTTTATCCTACCTCTGTTTTCCAGAAGAACATACGCTCAAATTTCAGAGGCTGAGACAGACTACTAGGTAGGGGAACAGAGAAAGCACTACATGTCCCTTTACCAATATCAAATGAAGCTTTGTAGTTGGGAATTTTTTCCAAAATTTAATGAAAAAGTGCAGATGAAAAACTACTTGCAGAAGGCCTAGTTGTCTGTTCATGTTTAAAACGCTTACCTGTGGGGGTGCCTAAGTTATCTTGCAATGAAAATTAAAAAAAGCAGATGATTTTGAGAGTTGCATTAGCAAGTAACAAGCATGAAGTTTGTAACTCTGGCTCAAAAGTTTTTCCTTTCCCTTCATTCAGAATTAAATAATTACAGAACTTGCATATAGTTTGTCTGAACTACCACAGTTAATAAGAGATTCTACATAGTATTAGTATTCATGGACATCAAACAAAAAACCGGCTGAGGATGGCATATTTCCCTTCTAACAGGAAAATTGTTGTGTGAAACTGTACACAGTTCAAACAACTTCAAAAATAATGTTTAATATTTAAAGAAAAGTACTAGTCAAGGGTTCCATAACTTCAGTAGATTTTATCATGTATTATTTACCTATTGGAGACTCTGAAACCTGCTCTATAACAAAAATGTAAAGATGGGTGCTGAAGTAGCCCTTCTAACTCTGTGAGAACACCTGAAGGAGGGGGTTTGAGTTTATGATATCTTAATAGATCGAAAATATGTGGATGATTATGTTAGCAAAGAAAATATTTGATGGTATTATTATGTTATTTATTCAATTAGCTTTATTTTTTTTCATTCACACCAGACTGAGTTAGGTACTTCTGAACTGAAGCCTAAAGAACAGAGAGGAAAGAAAAAATTGTCCCTCCTCAACGCCCAGGTATGGTATGACTCTCTACCCTGCCTGGCCACTGCTCTTGCAGACTGAAACAGAAGCCCACCAATTATACTGCATCAGCTGAACAACTTTTGGTGCTAAAAAATCAAAATATGTGGAATTAAAATTGATTTTCAACCTGCATACATAACTGTCCAATGAAATAGCACTGTATTTTAGAGGGAACAGCATACAACAGAATTTCCAAACCCTCTGGCCAGAGCTGACATAAAGAAAAATTAAATGGGGCAGGGGCACACGTTCTCAAGTGTGCAGCACAAAGACAATTAAGTTTAAACTTTTCTGCGTGGCCTTACAAATGTATGGCCTGCACACATTTTCTGTGAAGGAGTCTCCAAGTTATTTGGGCCAAAAGACCAATGTGAAATAAACAGTGTTATTTCTCTGCTCTTTCCCTAGCTGCTTTGCTCCCACAGCCCACAGGTCCCAAGAGCAGCAACAGCCGATGCCTCGCACACACAGCCCGGATGGGGCAGCCCCCGCCAAGCCCTGGTAGTGCTGCCGTCACCGGGGCAGAAGGCAGTGGCATACCCTGACACGCATGCTGCGTTTTTTCTGCTGGTGAAGCACTGCTGAGCAGCTGGTTTTAGCTACCTTAGTAGTATGAGGGATCCTGTAAACAGCAGATCTATCACAACGCTAAGGTACGATAATCCCACCTGACTTGAAATGTTATACTTCATCTGAAGGGGAATCAATAACAGCCGTTTCACTTGCAACTAATCTTCAGCACAGCTTCAATATGGAATATGAAGCGGCGAGAAAGGAATAGATTTGCTATTCTTAAAATTAATCAGAAAATATCAAATAAAGACTAACTTTAAAGACTTTGCTATTTGTTCACGGTCACCCTATAAGCAGAAAGATTTATTCAACATCTATTCATTGAGTAAACTGCTGTGATTAATTTTTCAGTCATCAGTGTCTTCTGCATGAAGAGACATTTAAAGAGCATGTGCAGTGAACATTTTATGAGTTGCATTTTATTTGGCCAGGATGTTGGACAAGAGGAAGATGACCTTGCCTGACACAATTTCTTTATGAGACCATCTTCTCAATGATCTATGGCTCCACCGAGTAGAATTATGGTTTCAATGCTGCCCTTGGAACATGGGTCAAGTAATGTTGCGAACATACATTCCTCCCTGTCAAACGTCTAACTGATCCCATGGTTTGCAGAGCCACTACTATTACTTCCAAATTTGATTTGCATGTTTTCAGCAAAGAGGTGCCTATGCCTGTACATGATAAGTAGCTGCACCTGCCTTCAATTTGCTTTACTACATCTAATTTCCTAAGTGAGCAGTTCAAATACTATAAGATGGCAATCAAAGACTAGCAAGATTTCAGTAGCGAAGGTAAGGACTGAATTACTCTCAGCTTTCAACCTGTGTTTCCTTGGCCTCATCCAATTTCTTGACTAAAACTGGGAAATAAAGACTCAGCTCCACTAAATAGAGTTGTCATCTGTTCACTGGGAAGCTGCAGGGTAGAAAAATGTTTTATCAAGACATGATGCTTTATTCCGGTAACTCCGAGCTTTACGACCATTGTCTTAAAACTGACAGATAATTCATTCTAACTTATAAATACAGGGAAGGTACAGTTAATATATATTTGTGCGAATCCCAGAAAATATGTCTGCTGTTTTGTTTTTAACTGTTATTTTTTTGATGATAACTAGTGTGTCTGTGGTTAAAAACAAACATAAGAGAAATAAAGCTTTGATATCTTTTGTCCAGTTCATGTCTAATACTTGATTCAGTCACTATTGCCCAGATGGCATTACATGTTTGAGTCCCAATTGGAAGCAATTGCAACCATCAGGATGAACACACCTCACAGGATCAACACACCACAATACAATCCATGCTCGCACATTAAGCTTGGTCTTTTGAGGGCAAAAATTTACTTATGTCCATTGCTTTCAATTGGAGTCTCTGAAATCACACAAGCAATATGTGATTTCACAAAATGTGAAATAACTTTTTTTTCTAAGAAGAAAATTGTACTTACCATTTGATATAAGAAGATTATGCCAATGGAAACAGAAAGTTCAATAGAGCTTTCCAGCATGAATATATAGAAATGATCATCCTCTCAAGATGCTTTGTTATTGGATCTATGAATTGTTGTATAAATCATATGCTGTTTCTTGCAAAAGAAATTTCATTCTGAAATAATCTAAAAGATAAAGAAAATGTATAGAGAACTAAAGCCAAAATATAACTAACTTGTAACATGCATAGTCCATAATTAGAGGGCCAAATATAATTTCCTATTATTTTATATTAATATATTATCTTCTTGTTTTACATTCTAGCATTATCTTATACTACACTTTCCCAGTTTTCATAATGTATTTAAGCAGGCCTGAGCACTCTACCTATTTATCAACTCCTGAATTCTGTCATTCCATCACAAAGAAGACAGAGAAGGATAACAATAAATTTTGGTGCTACTGAAAATTAGGTTAAATGTTGTCACATCAGACAGGAAAAGATAAAATTTGGAGGAATGAAATCAGATAATTTATCTAATATGATTAGATATAATAACTAGTAAAAATGTACCGGTTTTAATATACAAGTCTTCTGAAAAACATAGGAGTGCAAAGAAGACAGAGAACATTTAATACAAGTTTGTCTCCAGAATATGAAACGTCTTATTAGTTGTGAGTAATTACTTGATTAACTTTTCTTCATACCATTTAGATTTAGTTGGGCTTAATAGTCACCATGTAATAGCAGAAAAGTGATAGAGAGCGTACTCTACTGTCTGAATGAGCATAACTGCTTTTCAAGATCACGCTACTATTTTCAAGATCATGCTAGCCATTTGTTACTCTCAAGCTGGAATGCAATATGCAATGTTTCTCCCTCAGAACATCTCCTTGTCTCATATAATATCACTTCCAAACTTACCGCTAAAGTCATTTTCAGAATATGGTCTCTAATGCAACCTCAGTGCTCATAAATGGACTCTCCTAGCAACTAATTCTTTAAAGACACATAATGCATGCTTGAACAGCATTATCTTCTAAGAGGCCTCATGAGTCATCCAAGTTAAAAGAGCAGAGAGAGAAAATCCACTTTTTAAATAAAGTCAGAGTAGCAGAATAATTTTACTACCCACTAAACTAATAATTTTATTAGTAATATGATTCTTTTATTAATTTCTGTTATAAGGACTGCACAATGGCAGAAAATATTGCTGAAAAAATATTTTTGATTTGACAAACACATTACTTCCATCATCAGATACCCACCATGACAGAAGGTCAGTCCCTAAGACTTTCCTGCCAGTTTAAAGGATAGAATGTACCAGGGCAAGCTAAAATGGGACTGGAGAGCCCACTGAGCCGTTAGTCTCTAGAAATTGGTCTTAACCTGAATACCCACAGAAATAATCCCACCTGGTGATTGTTCGCTAAGCCCCCCCCCAAATATTTGCTAGTTTCAATAGAATAATTATCACCACAAATTGGCACCACTAACTTTTCATCGTGGGAGAGAAAGCGAACCACTTAAAAACAAACTTTGCAAACTCTAGCCAGCAAAGTGCCTTTTAACCTTCTAAGCACTTGGGCTGTGGTATTATCAAGTCAGTGAGAGTAATTTCACTGCCAATAATAAAACACGCATCACGTGATATACACGGGCATTTTCATGACAAAGTAGTTGTTACTCAAGAAAACATTTGTCCCCATGAGCTACAAATTTAGCTTTTATATTCATAGTATAAAACAACTCTTGATGTCTCAAAAAGTGGTATGAGGAAACAAGCAATGAATGTTTTATTTCACGAACTGATCACTAAATGCTTTACCCAAGCACCGCCGGTGAGAACAGAGCAAACCTGCAGTGGGCCATCTGGTGAATGCAGGCTCCACTTCACTTGGGCAACACTACTCACGCTCCAACAGAAAAAAAAGAGTAAGATGCGTTTCAGGAACTGGCCCAAACACTGGTGGCTCAGGCTTTTGTTTCTAATTAAAACTTCATAAAAATATATTGATATTGCTTTATTAGCAATTTCTTTCATCCCACTATTTTCTCAAATGTCAGTTGCTTGAAAGGGACAAACTTTACACATTATCAGCTCTTTCAACAAATTAGAAAAACAAATATTAACATAGTATACCATATCCCTATATAATGAAAAATTGATTATAAGCAAAGAATTGCATACTGTGCTAGTGTTGTAAATTACTTCCTCTGTGGCTTTTACAACATTGCCTATGAACATAATTGAATGTCACTAGTTTATGTTTGCAAATACAATCCCAATGACATTGCACCTGGGAGCGTGTACGCACAGTCATCTGCTATGGAGAAGGATCTAAACATATGGCCCGTTGATTGGGGTCTGGCCCCAAAGCTATCACAAAATCCTCCAGCCAGTTTTGTGCCAGACTAACCCATCACAATAACTCAGCTCTATCAAACAGGAGCTTCCCAACAATGACCGAGAAAGCGTATAGCATTTGAAACAGCCACTTCAGATCTAAACACTAAACATTTGAGAAAGCAAAGGTCAGAGGCATACCTCTTTCCAAGAGAAAACTATATTGGGTCAATCCTACATTTTTATTCATCTTACTAGGCTGGCCTGTTAAGATTCAGGTTTTATTTTCTTCTCCAATTTTCCAGTAACACCCTTCTAGAGCAAAGCTTTAACAGTGAGCTTATCTTTTGCGTATATGGTAGCATCTGCATGTTCAAAGTTAAGCTGATTCTTTAAACATAGTTGGACCTCATGTGCACGGCTCCCGTCAGCTGTTAGCAGGCAAATCGGTTTTGGACAAGTCTTCTGTGGCTCACAAACGCAATGCACATGCTATCGCTTACACAGGCAAAACATGCTGCTTCTCCTCATTTCTGCATGTGTTTTTCTGAATAGGATAGTAATTAAATAAAGCAGAAATTAAACTGTAAGTTTCTATTTGTGAAAGTGAGCAAACGTTCCTGGGAATTCAAATAGGATAAGATAGTTAAACTTTAAATAAATATCTTTGGAAAGAATATTTTCAACCCCTAAACATAGGAATTTGATGTATTTGAAATGAGATACAGCTTTTGACAATCACTAAAGCTTACTGCGGGGTTCCAGACTTTAAAAATAAAGGTCTACATGTACATTTTTTTGGAAGAAACAGCAATCAGACTAAGAACTAAGCACCTGTTGGCAATGCCAGAATCTATAAACTAGGGCAGTATCTGCTGGTGTCTGTTATTACATTTGAATTTGAAACATCTACCCAAAGTAAATTGCAGCATTTGGGCTGCTTCCTTTGTCATACCTTCCAGTAAAAGCTGGCTTAGTTTGATCCTGAAATGCTTTTAAATTGATAACTGTAAGTGAATGTGCGCAATGGCCATGCTCATGCAATTTTACTTTGTATAAAATAAAATAGTCAAAACTTGGTACTGTAAGTGATAGCCTACTGTTAGAACATATTGAAAAGAGAAAGACGTTCTTTCTAATGAACCCTTAAAGTGAAATGTTCTGGAGGACAAAAATATTCAAGTTACTCGCTGACCTTTAGAGTCATATAGGAGAGGATGTGCATAATGCATTATTCTGTCGGATATGCATTACTTATTATAAAATAATAGAGGCTTTGGTACTTTACATGTGACCATTAGAAAGATCAGAACATAACCCAGCCTTCGTAATATAATTGAGTGCTGCAAAAATATCTCTAATGATTAATATACCAGACATTATGCAATGCTCCTACAAGGTAATTTTGTCCTGACACAGAATAATGACTGTTACAGTACTTCTGCAGCTTAAGACGCATCAGGCTTCTGGGCTTCCACGGCCAGTCGTAAAGCTGTACGTGGGTGTAGAAATTCCTCATTAACATCGGAGTATCTCTGACATCTGTTTATATTAAGCCAATGAAAATTTTAAATGCTTGTCTACACATAACTGCACAATTCTCCCTTCAGTGTGCAAGAGGAAGAGCCTTCAAAGCTAAATACAAACACCCTCATTCACACGGTGCCGCTCACACACAGCCGAGGCCCTGGCCTTGCACAAGTGGGGACACAGGCACAGGATTTTTTCCTACGTCCCTGGGAAAGGACTGGAAGAATCCAATGGTTTGTAACATCTGTAAGTCTATTTCAGCTTAGGCAGGGGCAACTTACTGCTAGAGATGAGCTATGAGGGACTACCCACCGCCCTGTTAGTGCTGCCTAGTTCACCACCTTAGGCAGCGGGGGGCTGGAGCACGGTCCCCCACCTCCCCCTCTCCCTTCCCCCTGGGAGCAGCCCACGCACGGCACCACTCTCAGCTGTCCGGCTCCTGCCACTGATCTTACTCTGTCCACAGTAAAAGGCAGGAATGAACAAAGCAAACAAAGAGCTAATGTAAAATAACTGCAGGTAGAGAGATGCAGAAATGTCGTCTTCTTTTTTATGACAATTTGAGAAGCGACACTAAAACCTGATGTCCAAATCTTCCAACCCAGCAGAATTTTTTTGTTGTTTGTTTTGACATAGAATGAATTCTTGCAGTTCATAGAGAACAGCTCTTAGTGAATAGCAGTTTGATACTTGTTCCATGGTTTGAGTATCTTTTTCTGGGGTGCTGTATTGGGCTATCACTTGTTTGCAATTTGCATGGTAAGCATTTGCAGGGCATACATGGCAATCTGCTGTGAGTGGCTGGAAAGGATGGCAATGTTTATGAAGGTAACCCTGTGAAACAATTCAGAACGACAAAAGCCACCATTATAGCAATAAAATTTGAGCTGATATTCATTCAAACCAAGATTAGGGATCATTTCAAGTGACAAAATGGAACATTTTTATTTATAAGCACCCAAAATTGGACACACAACTGAAACTGGGGAATATTTTTGCACCCATATACCATAAGTATGATAATTAATGTTGTATGTTGTACTATATGACAGCACTTTGCTTCCAGCTAGTACGAAAAAGATCGTTATGAATTCAGAAATTATGCGTATAACATCTACTCCATTTTCAGAGACAAAATCTGAAAGGAAAAAAGCAGCCATTATTTGTGCAAACACAGGAGCTTCAAGAAACCAAGGCAAATTTTCTTAATAAAGCACAGAGCAACACAAGACAGAGAAAAGAGTAGCACCATGACAAAGGAGTTGAGAACAGATACCCTCAGACAGTTCTGAGAACTGTAAAACTGAAAACACGAGACAACTAATAATCAAGACACTATTTCCAATGATGACTAAGAGATTTAAGTAAAACAAATGTTACAAATTTAAATTAAATTTCCCAGTTAACCCCTTCATTCCTAAAGCCATATATTTTTTCAGCAGATGACAAAACAAATGTTTCTTTGCACACCTTCATTCACAATGGAAACAGTAAAGCTGATGTGAGCTAAGCTAGCTTTCTCTAGAAACCTACACTTGAAGGAAATTGTTTAGAAACAGCTCCAATTTTTTAAATTCTCCACTCCCATATTTTGATACTAGCTAGCAAGCATGAACATCAGATAATAAGATGTAAAGACCAAAAGAACGATGTGTTTCATAAGACCACACAAACATCATTAGTAGGAGATGCATTTAATAAGTGCTGCTGCTTCTTTCTGTGAATCAAAGGACTGCAAAAGTTGCCATGGCAGAAATCAGAAACTTAACAACATGTTGTTAATATAAGAAAATAATATCAGAAGCAAAATGCTTCATTTTGGAAAAATGTTACAAAATGCTTTGACCAGTGATTTTTTTTTTATTTTGAAAATCAGTGGAGTGGAAGAAATCCTTCAAAAAGAACGAGCAACCATTTTTTTAAATATAAAGCCTTTGTGCTCGGCTATTAGGAACGTATGGTATTCCCAATGATCAGCCTAAGCAATCAGAAGCAGGGAAAGAGAGTAGCCCTCCTTACCCTAGCACTTCATGGCTGGATCAGCAGCATTTTGTAGCTGATATTCCAGAAACTGGATTAGAGCTATAGTCCTAGAAACATTGCATCTTGGGTATGCCTGAGGAATAGCATTTACAGATTGTGAAATAAAGAGAAAAAAATTTATACCTAAATCAAAAAAATAGAAAAAAATAAAACTGTGATTTTATTTCTCTTTTTCTGGAATAAGTTAAAAATATACCAAAATATTGCAGTTTGGGGACAAAATGGTCACATGGCTTAGAGGCAGTTGACATATTACAGTTTCACCGTCTGTGTTTGCATTGTTCTACAAAATGAACTCACTCCTCAGTTTCTTACGGAAGTAGCCTCTGATTAGCATTTTAACCAGGTCTATTGGAGATCCTTTATACTGAAATCGTAAAAGTGCCAGTCCAAGAAAAATAAACAGATACTGAATAAACTTCACTTATTTTCTTCCTGGCTGACGTGAAAGCGTGCTTAAACTTTAGCATAGGAAAGTCCATTTAGGGAACTTTTAGACATCACTTCTCTTTCTTGTTGTTCACTTGAAGATTTTATTCACTTTTCCCTTTTTCTTGGTATTACAATGTAGATGGAGTCTTTCAAGTCCATCCTTTCACGGGATTAAATCACCCAAAGAGGCAGCAACACAGATACAGACAGAAACGCAAAGGAAAATGTGCAATATGTGATTCAACAAGGATAAAAAAGTGAAGATAAATACAATGAGGAGACTTCTGTTTTTACAGAAGCCACCTGTGGGAAGCAGAAATTGCTTGAGGACATTTTGCATAGGTCTACTTTTATGCGCTTCTAGTAGGGACACTGATTGATTATATCACATTTGGCCTTTTCTTCATTATCTACAATTCACAATACCATGGCTGGTCATTTTTTTTGAGAGTTATAAATAAAACAAAGATTAGAAACTTGCAAAATTTAGCATACTGGTAAATTAAACTTTAAAGGTGCACTTTAAAGTACTGTTTTCTTGCATAACTGATACAGAAGGTGCTATTGGCATTTGCTTTTCAAGTCTGCAGTTGTTACCACATAAACAGCAGCTATAGTGTACTCCCTTCTTTCATTAGCTTATTCATATCACTCTCCCTGTGAAAAAGCTGGTGCATCATTGCTTCTTAAAGTAAATATTTTATGGTATCAGAGTCCCAAATTCAACTCCAGTATTGACTACATTTGAGTTCTGTATGCATAGAATAAAAACAAAGATCTCACAGTTAAAGTATCAGAGAAAGTTTAAAACCAAGAGATCATGTCCTGTCACGGTGACAGGGTTGCACGTGACAGGACCCATTTGGATATACCTGTTGTCTTCGGTTTACACCTTGACAAAAACAGATCACAAGGGAAATGTCTGGAGACTATAAAATTATATATTTACATACGCATTTATGCCTAAAGTAAGGGAATTTTGCAAACAAGTAAATCTCGGACTGCAATTGTCATTGCTGTCCCAGTGCTAAAACCACCATAGTCACTTCACAGAAGAGAGCTTAACTGTGGTATTCTTTTCAGTCATAACATCTGACAGGGCGGACTGTTTTATTTTATGCTGTCAACATGCGCTTTCCTAGACAGCAATGCTAAAGGATGTATGGAGATAGAAAAAAGGAACCACAAGTCTAGGTCATGCTTACAGGGTGAGATACTAGGTCTTGAAAAGCAGGGGCACAGAGGAGGGAGGCGCTTTGGGGTGATGGTAAACAACCAACAGAATGCAAGGATGCTTTAGCTAATGCACAGCAAATGCGATCCTTAGACGCACAACCAGATGAATACAGAAGCTCCCAAACATCACAAGTCATGTATCACCTTCTAATAAAACCAATATTTGTGGTATCATGTGTTTGTTTCTTATTTGGGACTACACGCTTTAGATCTTACACAGTTTCAATGAAGTGTTTCTAGACTTCACTGTCAAATATGTGCCAGAGAGGTTTAACATACCTAGGGCTTGCCAAAAGCCAAGATCTCTGCTTCTATTAAAAAAAAAAAAATCAAAAAAAAAAAGAGTTAAGACTTTGCAACATTTGGGAGCAAACAGACAACAAAACCCAGAAACCTGAGGTAGAGAAAGATAACTGAATGCAGCCAAATAGCTCATTAGCTGGGTCACTCAACATTTTACTGGATCCAATTAGGCAGCTAATCCCTACACTGCTGTTTCATCTTTCTTTTTTCTGGACCAGAGAAACTCTCCCAGTGGAAACTTCAGGTAAACAAGGTTATGTTAAAATTATAATTTATGGTTTTGATGAATCAGTATTTTCAGAAACAAGTGTTTTCATCAGAAAGCTCCCACTTTAGTCTAGTTATACCTGATTTTTTAAAACACATCAGGATTTTAGGCAGTGAACCAGGGGAAAGACAATATAAAAGGCATTATTATTATTTATGTCTTTTGTATAATTTATATTACAAGAAAAATATTTAAATATATCAGAAAGGTATTTAGGTGTTGTGCTGAACTATTTTCACTAGATTGCCTTATTTATCTAGGCTAACCTTGATATTCCTGCTAACTCATATCTAGGTTATTGCTGAACGTGAGCCAGAGTCCACTGTAGTTAGGTGTCTACAAATTTAAATCAAGAGAAATAGAAAACATTCATTATTTTAGAATTTTAGAAATGTACATATGCCAGATCTACACTCTGGAAACGATGTGTACATGTATAATGATGAGAAGGCTCCCCACACTAAAAGGCTTGCAGAGTAACAAAAACAACGGTCATGAGAGCTTACAATCCAACTTAAACAGCATATGTGCGTACCATACCATCTAACACCATAATCTAATTTTACAGTAGGAATTACTGAACAAAAGAGAAAGCTAAAATTTTAAGTGAAATTTAATAGTGAAACATGTCACAGGGCAAAATCATTATTCAAAGTAACTCTGAAGTGAAAAAGAGCAATTTAGCTAATTTGAAGATTGGGCTAGCTCAAAAGCACTAATCTTCAGTAGTGTCTTTACTACTCCTCAGCAGATGGCTAAGACTGTATTAGAGTTCCAGAACATTAGACTGAAGGCCAAGTGCCCAAAACAACACACCAAATGCTTTTATTTACTAATTTCTAGTCTCTGCCACACTATTGCCATAGTGCAGAGACTTAGGTCATCATTGATGCAGTCACAGGCAGATGAGACTTTAGAAATGAACTGCCCTGTACTTTAGCTACCACAGTAGCTCAGCTCTTTGGCGAGTATGACACTGCTGTTACAAGAACTGAACTTTACTGAGCAGGTGTTTGAGGATAACAGGTAATAGCAGTTACTGATCTTCTCATCAGAGAGTAAAGAAGGACAGAATGCAAATTCCACTTAAAGTCTGCTTCTATTGCTTTACTTCTTCAGGCATTACATGACATGGCAAACTCCACCAACAGTATCCCTTCCCACCTGAATAAATGTTAGTACATCAGAACAAACATTGTAATATTACAAAGTTAGCTATAACACTGCTAGGAGCATTAGGAAAATATGCTTTTACCTACCTATGTGAAGACAAATAATAATATTACCTCTTGAGACCACATTTGCTGCTTTGAGTTACTCTGAGTTACTATACTTTAATCTCTTTTAACCTGCAGGCTGCTCAAATGTCCCAGCTCTTCAGTGCATCCCATTCATCTCCTTACATGCACTGCTTTTATTTAAAAAAACAGAATCACCTTGGTTTTATTCAATGTCATTGAACCACAATGACCCCTCACATGTTCTGATCACTTAACACAACTTCCACTATGTGTATCTTATGGACCCTACTGCCAAATCATCAAATTAGGGGATAAAACTATGTTGGCCCACTGAGTTTAATGGAGATGTAACAACATGTTCCAAGAATTAGTGAAGAGCAGAAGCAGAGTGGTTTGCAACTCTTGTAACACTATGTGTGTGTTTTAGGAGAAAGTATATCTCCAGGTTTTGGAGAGAATGACAGGAAAGAGATTTAAAAAGGCAATACATTCAAAACTTTCAACAATCAGAACCTGGTGTGGAAAAAGCTAAGTAGAGATTTTTAAGAAATATCGTAACTGCCAGTGCACTGGAAAACTCATTTGTTCAGCCCTCTTCAGAGCATCACCGACAACAGTTTAGCAAAGACTGAGTGAAATACAGACTTTGTGAAGCTCATGATGTACAGGAATTTAGCTCCACTGATGTTCTCATCGTACAGAGTTCAGTCGCATTTACTACTTATGAAACTGGCCTGATGAATTCAATTACCGAAGGAAGTCTGTTTTTAATTCTTAGAACTACTACTTCTTTCAATTTAAATTGATTAATAATAAAAGTTACGGCATTTCAGAGGAACAGCATATAAATTAACTATAAACTGAAGCCCTAGCCCATGGCAATAAGAGACAAAGCTCTCCTTCATGTCAGCTCGGATGTAGCTTTCAAGCATATTCTAAAGGTACTTCTTCTGGATAAATATTTTACTTTATAGATATAAATTACAGTTTATTGCCAGCTGTTTAAAATATCTATGATTTGGTAAGATGAGTCTTGCTAACCCCCAGCTGTCTCCTATTTACTTGAATTGGAAAAACACTGGGTAAATTGCTGCCCATGGAGCACAAACATAAGCAACTGAAGTACCCATAATTTGTTGGAGTTTTAGATCATCCTAATTTAGATATTTTTCAAAAGACATAATGTAAAGTAGACTCCACTTAATCGCCACCCTGATAAATAGCTCTATTGGGAAGATAATACAGTTAGTAGAAGGGTAAATTAAAAGCAAAATATAAAAGCCATTCTGCATCCATGACATACCCATTGTGTTTGGAATGAAGTTGTTTGATGGGCTGATCATAGAAGTGTACAGTGAACTACCACTATATATGGCACAGCTGTTTATTATCTTCGGGGGACTTTCTCATGCTCTTGAATTTATATTTACACAACTACATAGATGTAATTAAAGAAAAACTACAAAGTTTCTTACTTCACTGTGCTCTTGGGTAGCTATATGAACACAGCATTCCATGTGCTCTCAACGGGGCATTTAGATATCTTTCTTTGCAGGTTTTATCATATGAAAAGCTACAATAAGTAGGGATGTAGTATACAATCAGGGTATGTACCTGGCTTCATACTACACTATCTGTCAAAGGTATCTGTAGATTGCTAGGTACTGTTACCACTAAGCAAAAACTGCAAGCTCAGGAACCGAGAAATACGTAGCTTTCCAATACCTTACAAAGCCAAGTATTTTATTCTCCATCAAAAACACATTTAATATTTCCTTTTGAAGGCTATTTATAACCACAAAGGCAATTTTGTCCTCTTTGACTAGTTAAAACCTTAATCTCTGGCTTTCTGGTTCAGAAGATATTCTTCATAGAACGATTTTTAACTGTTACAATCCCTTTCTATGACTCTTAGCTGGGGCTCAGCCTTCCCCCTTTTTACAGGGCGCAGTGAAGTCCAGATTAGGAGGGAAACAGAAGAAGGCGGTGGCAAGAGAGAAGTGAAGGAAGGAAAACGTGCAAGGCAAGGAGACAGAACTGCAGAAGGTAGAAGTGTGGCTGACAGCCCTAGAATCCCCCAGGATCGCAGTCAGCAGTGAAGAGAATTACCTTGCGGAAAAGACACAGCTGGCAGGAAAGATGTCAACCGCAGGAGGTAAAGAAAAATGCAAGCAGGAGGAGAAACTAGTGAGCCACTCTGTGGACAGGAGTGCCTTGGGAGTAACACAACAGGGGTAAGATGGCCGATGACTTACAAATGTGCATGCAGCCCACAAATTAATATAACATTTGATTACCTCTATCAATCCTAAATGGTTTCCTTGGACACCAGTCCAAGAGAACGCTCAAATTACCTCTTCACTCACTGACAGGCATGGTTCAAGAGCAAACACCTTATACCCTCACACCCAAGGGTATTAACCAGTCATTACCTCACATTTCCTTCTTTCCCTAATGGGCTCTGTTTCAACTCCCTGGGTATTAAGAGCTGCTTCACAGCACATCCACGCAAGCAATCTGTAACAGTGCACTTAACCAGTCAGCAGGGGTACTGAATAATGAGCCCATCTGTACTGTCCTCCCAACCCTGTCCTGAAAGCATCAGTAGAGCTCAAGGAGCAATATTTTCAAGGTACCTCCATCTAACCAAATTTCTGAGTAGCAAAGGAGTACTCTTATCGTTAGGGTACTTCTTGTACAATATATAAAATGAGATTTTTATTGGTCAGCCAATAAAAAATATTTCACTCTTTTTGTGTTGGCAGACAGCTAATAATAAAATGTCTACTCACAATAGCACCGTTATAAAGGGGAACCAGAAGCAAATGAGAATCTTAATTTTTTCTCTTCCATATTATGTGACAGGACATACCCAATGGCAAAACACTGGATATGCTTGCACTCAGATTAGAACAAAAAGATAAAATCACCATTTGGTGGAAAACTTTTAAATATAGGTGTCCAAAAGTAAGAACCTTCTGAGTTCTGCAATGGCAAAAAAAAAAAAAAGAAAAAAAAAGAGGAAAACTTTCCTCTGATACTGCAACACCTTCCTCTTCTCTGTTCCTCCAAAAAGAAAATGCAGTCTTTTTTCATACAGAAGGAGTAGCTGGAGCTTTATACAAATTAAATGCTCGGGAGTGAAATCTACCTTCTATTCCGGATCGAGATATGTGTCAAGCAGATTTCTGACCAACAGGAAATAATAACTATAACCATATTTTCACTTGCCTCAGTTCCTGCTAGGATCAAAGCCAAGGCTGTCAATCTTAATTTATGTTTAGGTATTTAAAATATTTTCAGTATCATTCTGGATTTTTAAGCAGTCGGCACTGAGCAATATCTGAAACTGTCCCACCGTACTAAACTATGGCAGTATTTTTTCCCATCAGATACTAGTATCGCAATCCCCTTCATGTCTAATTCTTTGACAGCAATTCAGTTTTAGATGGCTTATAATAGGCTCTGCCTGAATTCTGCCAGGATTGAATCGTTATTGATTGGTATGAGGCAATGGTGTAGAAGGGTGCATTTCCACAGCTTGTATTTGGATGGGTCAGATCTTTTGACAGCTGATTTTGTTAGAAAACCTGGGGTCATTGTGGGCACTGATTATTACACACCCTTGCATTTTTTCCTTCACACTGCAAGCTCAGCTTCTTACTCTGCAAAAGACAGAAGTCATTTGCTTTCTAAGGTCTATATAGATGTTCTTTCACATAAGACATTATAATCGGTCTTTCTTTGTACATAACTTTGCTTCATGTTACTCTGAAACAGTACATTTGGTGCATGAAAATGAAACATTTACTGTTTTAATTTTTGATCATATTATCCTGCCTGGGCCAAATCCAGCCATCAGTGAAGCCAATGCAACTATCCTGCAGGAGTAAGAGTGAGCCCTCCAATGCTCTTTGAATGCTTCTTTCTCACAGAAGCTCCCATGTGTCAAAAAGGTCAGGTCAAAAACTCTGAAAAAAACAATCTTATTCTGCAGGCAGCAACTTACTGTATTTTGGGGGCTTCTTTTCATTTTCAGTATCAGAATTGTTCTCATTTGTTTGAGGGACATATGGCTCTCACTAATCAAAGTAATGCCCAAAACCCTCCACGGATTGCACAATCTCAGGTTTTCAAAAAAAGAGGGGGGAGAGCGGGGAAGAAAGCAAAAAAAAGCCCAAACCTCCCTCTACTATTTTTCTAAAAGAATACCATGTTCTTTTTGAAATCAAAGCTGTCACAGACAAGTTTTAACATCACTGAGCTTCAATTCTGCTGTTGTCAGTCTTGTTGATGTAGAAAACACTAGCAATTATCAAACACAGTCTGAGTATATCAGCTGGGAGTTTTAATCAATCCACTGCAAGAGAGTTTAGGGAGGAGAAACAGGTTGCAAGCAACGGATGCTGAGTGCCATTTTCCTGCCACAGCACAGCCTACCAGCCTGAGCTTCCTTATAAGCATCTTTTTCCCCATCGCTGCAGGCTCAGCTTCTCACTCCACAGAAGATGTACTTCTCTGCACCGCTGTGTAAGTCAAGCCCATTCAGGTTGCATTTCTACACTTCTAAATGCCAAAATACAGCAAGTCAACAAAAATTTATGTATTTGACTTCAGAAGATGAAATGATGTAATTAGTAACATTACACTTATTTTATTACTGTTGCTTTGATTTAAATTGTTAGTGGTTTAAACATCTTAATTTCAGAGTGAATTATATAATTGTTTTTGTTGCCTGTTTATCGATTTTTGGTATAATTAGGATGCAGCAATTTACTTTATATCTCTTTAGTTTAATTGAGTTAATAATGTCTGCTGAGAAGCATGATGTCACACTCCCAGCTACTTGGCTGGAAAGCTGGGGAAAGAGCTTTCACTGGACCTAAGAATTTCAAAGGGCAACGTTTCTTCCAGAGCTGTAACTCTGCAGAAGTTAGCTTTCTGTTGAAATGACACAGCTGCTTCCATATTTTTGCACTTCTGTTATTGCTCTTGTGATAGATCATATTAAAAAATCTTTCTTGACATGCCATGGTTCTCCCTGATGATATTGTTATCACAAAACACTATCTACTGCATCAATAACAGCAAATAGGAGCAAGGACAGTCTGTATTGAAAAAGAAAACCTTAGCTTTCAGTTAGTGTCTAATAACTGAAATTGCCTCCCTTGAACTCTATCAATACAGCCAGTATAGCATGTCCATCTCCACTGCGGAGTAGCATTTTATCAACACTTCCACTTTTCATGACCCAGCCAGTCAGGAAAAGACCCCATCTCCACTTGGCCCATGTCAGGGAGGACAGGCTCACCTGAGGGCTGGGTCCCACAGTAATGGAGAACCTCTTTGGCACCCAGCTGCAGATGAGGAGCACGCACTGACCAGCTGCTGTGTGGCATGTCAGCCTCTCCCCAAAACTGAAATCCCATGCGGTACGTACCACTGGAGAGATCCCATGGAGGCAACTTCACCTCTGGGCCACCCAGTATCTCACACACAATGAATAGGATTTGACTGGTCTGGTGTCATCAGCATAAAGTTATTATGGAAAATAAAATAAATGTCATATATTGGAATAAACTACATTAATGACAGTAAACCAGCATCTACTTTAGGGGTTGTGCCACAAAAAATTCAGCTTAAAAACAGGCACCATGAGTACAACAATTACACTCACTGAACAGCCTAAAAGTCTAAATCTTGACTTCCTCTAGAAGTTAAATCCCGTAAATAGATTACAGCTCATAATCGCTAAAACTGGTGGAGTTACTCACCAGTAACTGAAAGAACTTGTTTAAAAAAGCCATATCTGTTAATAGACACTTATCTAATATTGGCTCCCAAACGCTCAGTGCATGTATAACATTTTCCAACTCCAAATTGTGGATAAATATTAACTGATTGATCTTTATATATCACAGAGAGGGAAAGTTATGTAATTGCTTTTTTCCCGCTGGAATAATGGAGATGTTAAAAATAGGAAAACAAGGAAGGAAAATGCAATAACTACTAGTGTAGCCATGGAGGACTCTTAAAACTGTCTGTGACAAAAAAGGACACACCACATAAAATGCAGTATTATAATCACAGCTGCAAAACACAGCACTAAAAATGTTAACTTTTGTATGGACCAATTCAATAAATGAAACGTCAGAAAAAAATGAAGCTACATGAGGTGAAGAAAAAAGTTCAGTATAATTTCTGTCATTCTGAGACAGAAACACTCTCCTAGCACCTCATACCTCAGTCACCGGATAATACATCCATCCTGCATCTACAGCCCACAATACGCTCTGCTGACTCTGACTTGCCAGCATGGTTGATATGGGCACCCTATGTCCAGCACTGCCTGCGTTCAGAGCAGTTACAGGCAACGCTGTTGGCTACTAAGAATTCCTAAGTGCCCAAGAGGTGTAGTTAAGGTAGTTCTTTTAGAAGGTGACCGGTATTAGCACTTTCTGCCCCACAAACAGCAGCGAGGTTCAGAATTAGAGTGTCCAAGCAGAAACAGTACTCATAGGAAAATGGGAAAAAAAGAGGGAAAAACCCAGGAAAAACAGCCTACAACAACCTGCAAATGAGAGCGCTGAGAAGAGAGTAGCCTTAATCTAGACCAATCTGTTGTAAGAAGTGCCAAGCACAGTTTTATCCCTGAAGGAGCCTTGGCTTTTGAAACTCGAGATGCCCACAGTCTAAGGCTGAAATTCACCCACTAAATGCAAGTGAATACTTCAGTTCTGTATTCTGGCCCACTGCAGTATTCATTTTGAAAGTATCTGTACAATTTAACCTTCCAGTGCCACAGCCAGCAGCAAGACTTCCCAAATTAGCAAAAGTAATAAACAAGAGCCTCATTAAATCTTCCTCTTCCCTGGTTTTTTATTCCTCTAATGAAGCTCTCTGTCCTGTAACTCCTCTCATTTCCCTAATTCTCTCTTCATCACCGATTTCTTTATCCTTTGATATGACAGAGTCTCCTGTCATAAGTAATGATAGAGCTACGTTTTCTAGAGGGCAGAGTATGAAAAGGACAGGAAGGCATGTTGTTCTTAAAACCGTGGCCCAGCAAGGCAGATGGCTCATTAATGTACCAGCCTTGCCCTCTCAGCAAGGAAAAAACACACACTCACTTACACAGAGGGGTCAGCCTGCAAGGCACGCTCCCTCTGCTAGCTCAAGTCTGGCTGCTCCTGTTCAAGCTGTCTTCTGTACTACTTAGGTTCACCTTTATGCAGCAATGAAGTGAAAGATTTTTTAAAAGATGTCGGGACAGCTCTTGATGCACTCCTTACAGCTTTGAGTCTGGCAAAATCTGAAACTCTTGAGAGCCCCTTGAGATCAGCAAAAAAACCCCCTTGGTATCATGTTTCTTTGCAGACATCATTAACTCAATTAAACAAAAGAGAAATAAAGTAATGTACTGCTTGCTAATTACACAAAAAAAAAGTTTAACACAAGCAGGCAACAATAAAAAACTAATATAATTCACTCTGAAATTAAGATTATTTTTTTTTTAAAACACCCTTGGTTTCTATCAAAACAAGTGTAATAAAATAAGTGTATTGTTACTAATTATAGCAGTTCATCTCCTAAAGTCAAATACATACAACTGTGATGACCTTATATATTTTGACAAATGAAACTTGAAAGAACAAACACAGCTCATCAGATCAGTTTCCCCAACAAGGAAACAAGGTCAAAGCTATAGGCATATAGTTTTCCCTGCTTTTCTATCTTTAAAGAAGGTGTCAAAAGCACATTGACAAAGTCTGACAACCACAGATGATCCCAGGAAAGGCTTTGCCACTTTATTTTTCTTCTTATTGTCATTTGAAGAATGGAAATAAAAATTCTGTTATGCCACGCACTGCCCCATCAGGACTCCATTGACTATTTGCTAATGGAAAGTGCATTGCTGCCTGCATTGGTGCCCCTGGGCTCTCCTTCCACAGTACCTTGGAAGCAGGTGAACTACTTCCATACTCTAATACCATCATCTTTTCACATTGGATTTTTTCCCTAAATAATGAGGTTTACTTTCAGTAATCCCTCTCCTACCTCTGAACTGCAGAGTAGGTACTCCAAACCTACTTCAGCAGTGGTAAGGACATAATGGCAAATTGATCTATCCCTGAAACCTAAGGAGCACATTATGAGGGAAAGCACAGGCAATTCAGGGAGGAGAAAATATCAAAGACTTCTTCCATTTGAAGTTACCTCCTCAATCCCAAAATTGCCATTGGGCACCCCAGCATTCCCAGATGCTCATGACTGTGATGGATTACTGCTCTGTTTACCACCCCAGACACTGTGCTAATTAGTATCATGCATCCTGGTTCACAAGGTCATTTAATACCAATGTTTCTTCAGATTTTGTATACCTTTCATACATTCTACTTTTCACAAATTCAACTTTTAATGCATTTCAACTGATGACAAATTCATATTTGTTATGCAGTTTTCAGCAATCATGGCAGTTCAATAAATGAAGCTTTACAGAAGTCTCAGAAATTAAGAGATGCCTGCTGAGAGATCTCTATGATTCGGAGGCCTTCAAAAATGGAAAAAATCATTCTAGTTTATAATGAGAAATTCTTCTGAAGCTCAATGAGAAAGGAAAAGAAGGTATCAAGGCATAAGGCCTGTGTTTCTTACATGTGTTTCTACAGATCCCTTATGTGTGGATCTGATCTCAAGGGGCAATGCCAGGGATCTCCCGAGTTTCACACAAACTGTGAAGGTTTCCAGTATTTTGCAGAAAAAGGCTGTTTGGCTTTTTTGTTTTAAAATCAGCTCAGCTTACTAATAAGACCAATCCTGTCTACCTTAGCTACTGCAGATCAGGATCCAGACATGTTGGGCAGTGGGTGGGGAAAAAAGAGAGAAAAATGGAAGTGAGCATGCCTTCCTTTAAGGTTACATGGATCCTGCGGTCGGTGGACCCCTGCCGAGACCCCCCTTCCTAATTGATTGTCTCACCCAGCAGGAACCTGCAGACTCTTCAGGAGCTAAAGGAATGGGAGCTGCACTTTTTAGCAATAGTAAGTGTCCTTAACAAGGCAACTCCGCCAAGAGGGTTGAAGGCATCTGTTATTTGGTAAAATACTTAGATGGAAGATATAGGTACCGTACCTGTTTAAGTGTGTGCACTGATTCTTATGGATGTAATGTATCAAAGCAGCAAAATTACTGCTGAATAAGCCTAGGCAGAACTCTTGAGCAACAAGAAAACTGATCTTATTTTACTCTAAGTTAAGGACAGTTGACTTTTTGTCTATTAGTATAGCTTTTGATGTTATAGCGTAATTAAATTTGAACCCAATGTGCCCAACTTCTGCAACAAATGATATATATTTCTCTTTCTTCTCTCTGTGTTGAAAATACATCCTGGCTGACTGGAATCACTGTGGCAAGCTGTAAATGATGTATGAAACGAAAAATCCCTGCTCACTGCAAAGACAGAATATAGACAGGGCGCAGCAATTGCTGCTGGGCTACGCTATTTGCTGAAATATTCAGCTCAAATACAATCACAAAAGCTTGCCAGTGCTGACACTGGGCAGCAAGTTGCATATATCATTTTTCAATCTTATTCAGGACGAAATGAGTAAGTGATAGCTGGTATGATAAATTCAGAAAAAAATTACAAAGATCCTAAACCAGCTTCAGTTGCTGGTTGTTGGGTTTTTTTTTTTTCTCAGATGACTAATGTTCCACTGCCTCTGTCTCACTAATGCTCTGAACTTTAGAAATTCACCAAGTGACACCAAGAAGGGCTGGACAGCTGGAAAAGCTATTAAACAACAAATGGTTTGACCACTCTGGAACTATTTATAGATGCTATTTAACACATACTGAACCAGTGCCATGTTTATTAGGGTACACTGCAATCAGCAGGGTTCTTTGAACATCTTTGACCAAAGTCAGAGGCAAAGACTTCCATCCTATGGTATATAGACATGGAAATACATCTATATCTCAGCACAAGTAAAAAACAATTTGCATTCTTGCACAGGACTGTTGGTACATCAGAGATATTTGTGTTAACTTTTGGGACTGAGGCTATGATTTAACAATATACAGACTTTTGCAGATTATGGAGTCCCTGCTAACCCCACACCCCCTGTTTGTTGTCATCCCACAGCTTACAGTTTCCTCCATTTTACCAAAGCAACTGAAACACAGCCATGCTGTGAACTGAATCAGGAATCTGACCCAACTTTAACAAACTCTGCCTAAAAAAAGGAAAGAAGGGAAAGGAGTGTTTTTGGTAAGCCAGACAAATTCTCCCTAAACAGAGGGAAGGACAAGATGAAACATGAGATAACGTAGGGCATGGCTGGGGCTCATTCTGTCATTAGAAGCATCCAGGGTGGAGATCCAAACACCACAACAACTGTTTGGAAGAGCTGTCAATTACAAACCTAAGAGCTGGGAAGGGGAAGGGGAAAGGGAAGGGGAAGGGAAAGGCACGGCAGCTGCAAAGAGGGGTGACTGTGTTGGCAGTAAATCTGTGACTTCTGTCTCCTGTGATGATTGTAAGCCTGACTGACAAAATGCAGATCATGTAGCACCTATGGGGTTGTCTTTAAAGATTTTTATTCTTGAAGGCCTTCAAAGATCACACAACAAGTTGAAATTTGAGATTCCTTTCTGCCTCTCTGTTCTTCCTTCCCTTCTTCCATTGAGCTGTCTGCAAAGGTTAGAAACTTGTCTCACCTCCCCTGAAGGCAACCAGCAAAATGGAACCTCAAAAAAGGCTTAAAAATCCACATACTTTAAAATGTATTAGCTGTTAAACTTTGGTTTTGTTCAGACATTTTTTACATACACATTTTCATGCATTATGGAAGTTTGGAAGTCTATCTTTACATACTTAATGTTTAACCTTCCAGGCATATTTTTGACTTCTTACCCCCTCTAAGTGGGTGTTAATTCAAACTAGTCAAGAGGGCACGAACTTGAACAGAAGATCTCTTTTCCAATGTTATTTTCTCCAGACCTTTCAAAGAGAAGGTTAGATATATGTGTCTGATCCAAATGTGGTGCAAGCAGTTAATGGCCCTCAAAGCACCAGTATAGCACCTTGAGGCCAGAGTTGATGAACTGAAGGAGCAGGGAAATACGGATGTCTCTACAGAAACAGCAAAGCAGTCCTACAGCAGAGCTGGCTATCCTTACCATGCAGAAGGGAAAACAGCACATATGAGGGGAGCTGGGGGGAAGGTCACTATTTTAAACATATAGAATATAACAGAAAGAGAAGACTACACTGGAAAATCTACTTACATTGATTATACCCATATGGGTACAAGTCCAAATGACAGAAAACAAAGATGTTAGAAGCATCATTGTGTTAATCATCTCTTGATCAGGGAGTGAACTCTGACTGCACAAGGTATTTTATCTAAGGTCTTTCTCCTCATGTGTTTAAACAGTGGCTAGTACAATGACAGCACGGCCTGCAAATAAGGCTGCTGTGCATTACTGTAGTCTGAATATTTTTCCTACACATTATTTATTCTGAGCATTGCTCTAACATCTACAACCCCCAGTCACGGGGCAGGACCCCACTGAGAAAACCAAGTCTAATAAAACAGCAGTAACAGGCATCTTCAGCCCTTTGTATATAAATTAGATCACTTAATACTGTTACAGCCTGAAGATGAGCAGAACTCCATCTGTGCACGGCTTTCTGCATTGGTGTGTGACCAGGTGCTTAACGCCTGAGCCATCATTTGCTGCCTTCCTGCAGCAGGGAGGGCCAGCTGGGAGCTCGCACTGCGACTTCAGCGTAGCTTACCAGGGAGCTCTAAAAACCGGGATGCAGCCCCTGTGGCTAACAAATTTGGACAAATCCAACTGGATGTTCTGAGAGGCTAGGAAAGTTTAGAAGGAGGATTTTTGAACTGACTGCTGTGGGGACATTACTGCCTTTATTCATGGCTAGCAAAAAGAGTGAAAAAAATAGCTGATACAGAAAGATGGACCCAAAGAAAACTAAGATCAAATTTGAATACTGAAAGCAAAAGATGTAAAGTAAAATAAAATGAAATAAAAATATTTAGTTCTAAGAATCAACAAAAGAGGGAGGCTGATGCATTAGAATAATAGAAAATAAAGGGCACCAGAAAGGAACAGAAGCTAAGTCCAAAACAACTGAATTACTTTTGGCAGGAAACTCTGCACTGAGGCAATACCTGGCCCAACTACCTCTCTCTAGAGTAACTGAAGCAGGGTGCACCTAACAGTGAATACCAAAGAGGTGTGTCTGGGGTTGTGAGCTGTCTCTCTCCTTTTCTGCTGCAAGAGCAGGCATTTGGCAACACATACCCTTGCAGCGCTCCTTAGCACCTTGACAGGAAAGATACCCCAACACATGCATGAACCATTTTGGATTTCCTCCCTCCCTGAAGACGAAAGCACTCCAAGTTTGCAACTTACACTTTGATTAAACTTATAAAAAAATAAGGTAATATTTTTTGTAAAACAAAGAAGAAATTTATTACCTAGTCTCAAGATCAGACTGTTAGCTATAGCACTGGATACAAAAGGTCACAAGTAAAACCCAATTTTAGTCTAATCTTGCTTCAATTAAAGTTTTCTATTTACCAATGGAATACTTTTCTAATTGCTTACTCTCGTTACATGGGATTTCAAGATGTATTTGACACACTGGAGACAAAGGTTAAGGTTAACAAACATAACCTGTCTCCTGAATGCCACTGCCAGTGATCAGTAATTTTATCTTACCTGACCCAAGAGTATGTTCATTTTGAATTCTAGTCTGAGATGCAAATATAAATGTTCTTGCTGGCTCTGCTGACCAGCTGTCTTGGGTATCATCTCCACCCTGCTACACCTAAGAGTCAAAAGATATATGGGCTCTCAAAAACCTGTGAGTGGCTTCTTCCTGTTCATTTCAGGTGTAAAAGAGTTATTTCTTCTTTATACCTGCCAGCTGGCTGTTTATTCTCAGTCTGATCTGTTCATTATGTATAGGTTATTGATTCATTCACGTCAAATATTATGAGATTGGTGATACATACTTTCTGTTTGGTTCACGACTTATTTCACTAGCTTTCTGTACTGGTATATGCAACATTCGTAACAGTTATTTCTGGAGTGCAGGGCCGATGCATTCTGCAGCAAGTCCCACAGTTCTGGTCCTCATGTTTCTCACAGGTTTCCTACCTATAGGACTTGGGATGGTGCATGTCTGCTCTAGCTATGTAGCTAGGACATAGTCAGCTAGGGTTCTACATCTGGGAATGAGAACATCCTCTCAGAAATAGCCATATCCATAGATTGGGGTTGGTTACAGAAGGAAATACATATTAAGTGCAATAGCACATGGGCACAAGCTAATCTTCATGCAGATATCCTAAGGGAACTTCAGAATGAAATGGCTGAGCTGAATACAAAAAAAGTTATCAACCTAAAATTACTACTAAAATCTACTACTGCAGGGGACTTGGGGACATTGTTAATTTGTGTTTATCCTTCAGAAAGGTATTGGGGTGATTCTGGAAGCCAGGTGCTAGTAAGGTTTTTAAAAAAAAAGTGCTGAAACAACTGCAACAAGAATAAATTACATGTTAGGGACAAACAAGCACAGCTCTTACAAAGGAAGATGTGTCACTGTCATCTATTTAGCACTTTGGGGATTGTAAACAAAACTGAATGAGGAAGAAACAGCAAATATTTATACGGGCTTCTAAAGCTTTTGACAAAAGAAACTAGATCTTGAAGTCAAACAATGTCATAGATACTGACTTGAAGACAAGAAAGTATAAATAAAGGAACAGTTTTCAATCTGATAACTAGATCAGAAATCACAGAGATCTCTCAACAAGCATCTCCTAATTTCTGAGACTTTTGTAAAGCTTCATTTATTGAACTGCCTTGATTGCTGAAGACTGCATAACAATTGAAACCTACTGGTTATTCTGTTTGTGGTTTTCTTAATTTATCTTGTAAACTCTTCAAATTAGGAATATTTTTCTAAAGCACCTGACTAACAAGACCTCCCTCTTGACTGGAATTTCCATATGTTCACATGAGTGAAATTTAGATAACTAACTTTAACCTAAGATTTTATAGTTACTGAATTTTTGTGCTGGCAAGGAGAAGTCTCCTCTAGCTACAAAAGTCACCTTCCTCTTTCTGGAAGTACAGTGATGATACCTCTTAAAAGTAGGGGGTAGGAGGCAGCAGATGGAAAGTGTAAGAAGTACTGCCAGTCAGGAACCCAACGAACATTAGAAAAGGAGTTTCCAGGTTGATTCTAAGCCCTGAACATTAGGGGGGAAGACAAATGCCTAGGTAAGAGCAATGCTAGAGATATCAGTTTGTCTGAATTTTTTTTTTTTACTATTTTGCTAATCTGATGATTTTTAGTTTTTCAGACTGCCCTACATATCTGCTTACACATATACTGGCCAAAGGACTTTGTGAAGAAGAAAGACATGGATACTTCTACGAGGAAAGAGCAGAAAAAGAAACTCTCTCCTTGCTGTTGAAAGCATCCCCATTTTTAAATATGAACCAGGAGAATGGAGTAACAAAAAGCCATGTGCCAGTACTATGGTCTCTGATAATATATTAGGCCATTTATGATAATTGATCACTTTGGTCCCTTCAGCTTTAATATCTATCAGTTCTTTTGCATAAACAATAAAAACTTAAACTTCCTAAAAGATTAAAAAAAATCCAAGAAACTTGTGCTGAAACATAAGAAGTCATCCTAAAGCCTGTAGTCTTCTGTGTCTCAGGCAGAGCACACAGAAAAGGTACTCACTGCACAGAAAGAGCAGGGGAAGACCAGAGCTGTACAGCAACGGCAAAGGCAAATGAAAAGTAAACCAGAGCAAGCAGCAGTAACTGTGACCCGAATGAAGGAGGTAAACGATAGGGGTGCCTCCAATACCGTGTTACCATTAATGCAGCAAAGAGGAGAAGATATATCTTGGATCTTTTACTACATGAAACTATTCGATCAGCATGCCTGAAACATTCACACCAGCCATATGACCGTGTTGCACTTACCAGCAATACTCACTGCTGTACAAGAGACGTTTAAAACAGTCAGGAGTACATTTTGCTTCTCTGTCTATGCAACATCAAACATTTCTTTAAAGCACTGTCTCTCACTCAATAAGTCAACCCTTGAGACAGACTAAGACCACACTCCCAAAATAGGCAAAATACGGACAAACTAGCAAGCTGTTTTCTCCATTAATATTTTGGCTTGTCACCTCCCACAGCAATTGATAGTAACTTTTGAAAATAAGCTAACTGTTCTTTACACCTCTGGGTTTAACGAAGATCACATATCAGAGCTTCATGACCAAATTAACGTAAGGTCTATCCCCTTCCCTAAGGCCCCTTCCCTGGCATTATTACTGCTGCTAATATTGTAAGTGTAGTGTGAAATGGCCAATTCACACATGTGCCATGTTTTGCACATTGCCTGAACCTGCTGGAACATGATTTTCCTAAGAATGATGAGAGTAATAAACATCTTCTGGCAGAGGCTTGCAAAATCTGCACACATTTTACTCATGCAGTAATGGGCCGTAAAACTCTTAGAGAACTGCAGGAGAAAAGCAATGTACATACACATGCATAAATTAAAAGAAGAAATGTGAACTCGGTGGAACGCTACTCTTTCAGACATTTAGAAAAAGCACGTATAGCAGGAGAAAACTACATACATATGCAGCAGCACTCACAATAGTCAGAGCGCACTGGTTTCTAAGACCAGATTTTATGGGAGAGCTTTCAGTGATCCAGTCTCAGCACTTGCCTCAACTGGATCCTACGTTTGAGTCTTCCACATGGGCTCTAGCAATGTTGTGACCGCAACTATGTGGGCCAAAGAAAGTCTTAAAATGTACTCTCTCCTACTAACCTATTCCATGGATTACTTGTACTTTCACTGGATGACCAGTAGGGAGGATCCTCAGGATTTACTCTGCTTCATTAACCAAGTCTAAACCTTACTGGAAGGGTTTCAGATTTTTTACAGCCGTTAGAGAAATGTAGAAATCATTTGCTTTTTTTTTGGAAAACCAGTCTGATGTCAGTTAAACTTTTCCAATTGTCTTCTCACTAGCACTGAAAATCATCAGAAATGTGAGAGATCACAACAACTACCTTTTGCTACATAGTGCTGAATGTTTTATGTACCAAGTATGATGACAGCATGGGAAGTCCAATGCCACAGTGTTCTCCTTGTAGTCTTGGCCCTCTCATTTGACTTGCTTTTGGAAGAGCTACTGCTAAACTGCCATGGTCCTTCCAGAAGCACAGGTAATAGGAATTGCTGTCATGCAAAGCTAACTTTCTGGGATAAGGAGGCATCTAACAGCATTACGTTACTGACACACAGCTGGATTTCCTCCAAACCAATGTCCAGTCAGAGGGATAATAAAATTGCTGTGGATTTTCTAAAGCTGAGATGAAATTCAACTTTTATGCTAGAAGAATTCCACCAGCAGATCAGGAAGGTCTTGGTAACTTGTGTGTAAAACACAAGCAAGAGTAGGGTAAAGACTACTTTTTTTTTTTTTTTTTAAGTGAAAACTCTGATCACCTCTCTCAGTTATTCAGATTACCTAGTTACACTGTCAGTGCAGCAGGGCAAGTTTTTGCTTACCAAGGAACCAATCTGAAGCCTGAAATTGTAAAGTAATTGACATTCTGCATGCTCCTGCTGCTTCAAAGAGACTGGGGGACTGCAGCTCCTGGTGCTGCCAGCAGCGTGTAGCAAGTATTGCCTGCATTTGCTGAGAAGCTCTGAACATGCAGAGAAACACTGACTGGATGACAACTGAGGTAACTGGTGTAAAAACCACAGTTTTGCCATGAAGTTAATGAAAGCACAGTCTTAAGTGCACAGGAAAACAAAAATTTTTTGTTTGTTTGTTTGTTTTGGGGTTTTTCTGTTTTTTCTTTTTTTTTTGCTTTCTCATTTTAGGAAATTAATTTGGATCACAAAAGTAACACTTAAACAGGATGAGCTCTGAATCGAAAACAGTAAACGCATGGCAGAAAAAAAGGAGGAACACAAATTTTTGGCACTGAAACAAGTTCAATCAACAGGGCTTAACCAAACAGGATACTCCCCATTCTCCTGTTCTCTGTTAGAGATGTGGTGTTCAGCCACAGCCTTCCTTCGTTGCTTCTGAACAGCTTCTAGTCCTTTCTATCTCTGACAGAATTTTGCTTTGAGAGTTTTTAAACTACTAGTGACTAGCAAAAGGCCAGCTAAGTGACTAATTCCTGGTGTAGAAACAAACGGAATGTGTCTTCTTCAATGAAAAGTTGGGTAGGACACAAAATAGCTTTGTCATGTTTTTTATCTTGTTCCTCCTTGAATGTTGACTATGTTAAAGTCCCGTACCAAGTTTCACACCGAGCACTGCTAGATAGAGGAACTCCTCCACGTGTCCATTTTCAAAAGTTCCTCCAGCTGCGCAGCGGCATGTGTGTCATAGCCTCACACGAACTGGCAACTAACAACAAAATCTAGATCTTTCATTGTACTTTTGCTGAGACTTGCTGTGTCTGGTTTTAATTTATGTATTTGCTCTTTGTCTTGTAATAAAATTGAGGGCCATGCCACGTAGTAGAGATGACAGAATGCATTCCTGTTTGACACTACCGTGACCCTGAAACACGGGCTCTTTCATGCTCATGTGAACTCCCGATCAAGTCTTTTGTCTTTTACATAACACAGTATTTTAAGAAGTTCAGTTATGACAACTGTGAAAAATTTTCTTTAGATCTATGAAATGTATGGGTAGATTTTGTCTTTCAGGGCTCTTTTCAATATTATTCTTAGAGTGAAATCAGATTAACACATGCTTTTCTGACATCCAACATATCTTCCCTTAACATCTCCTGAAGGGTTTGTCTTAGTTCAAGATGGTATTACAAAGAAGTAATTATAATTGAAAGAACTGCAACACCTTTGCAATCATCCCAACAACTTGGGTCAACTTTTATTCAGTACTTTGACTACAAGGATAGTATTTCATTATTGTAATAACTTTTTCCAGTCCCCTTCTTTACTGAGATGTTCTGGGAACTTAGCAATGATAAAATTATCTCAGACAGTCAACATTTTCCCAGTGATAAGGCTTCACTTGCACTTTTCCAAAGTTTTATCTTTTTATTGCATCTTAAAAAAAAAAAAACAAACAAACCAAAAAACTATTAGAAACCAATATCAGTTGAAAAGTAGAAATGTTGGCAGCAGTCCTCCAGAGAACCTAGTTTATCTTCTATGGGGCAGAACAGCTCTGTAGTTTATGAGTTTTGCAGGTTCAGAAATAATTTCCTCAGAAGCTTTGGTATCCTACCCTAAAAGAACAGATTTCTTTTGGGGGTACTGTGATAGGTAGTGCCATACACAGGAGTTTCCCAAGAATGTATGTATGATAAAAAAGTTACCTAATGGTAAAAAAAAAAAACAAAACACATTTTGAGATTTAGAAGAGAGAATTAGTTGGGTATGATTAAAAATATACCTGATCATTAACTATGATATCAGCATAAGGAACAAACAGACTGACAATAAAAAGGAGAAGGAAAAAACCTCACTTTTTTCAGTGTATTTTTCACTATGTTTTTTTCCTACTCTATTAATATTTAATAATAATAACCACCATATTAATCATATACAGAGAGACTGTTCTGAACTTTAGGAAAAGTGGGGTTTTGGTTCTCATGCTCTGAGCTTCTCAGTTTCTTTTTCTTCCTACTTTAAAGTATTCTGTCTCTGAGTCTCACACTCCATTTTGTAACACAAGACAGTTCTGTCTTATGGAATTTCCAAAAGAAAGACATATATTATTTACATCTGTTGCTACCATAAGAAAACACCCTTTTTTCCCCCGCCAGTATCTTTTTCTTCAGTATTTTCAGTGCAAAGTTTCATGAATAAGCACACACTATGAAAAAGACCCCCACCAGGAAATACCACAAGAAAGCAGGAAGGTCTTTTCATGTTAACTAACTGTTAAGCATGTTTAGTCAAAAAAAGAAAAAGCCCACAGGAATGCTTTTTGTTGTGGCATTCATTAAGAACAAAGGCATAAGCCAGTCTCTCAGGCAGCCCGTTTTGACAGATTTGAAACCCGTGCAGTTTCATTAACCCTGGCTATTGTGAATTTACCCATTGCAGTAATATATAGTGTGGTTAAAGACTATCCATCAAAATCATGATATGTTTAAAAGTGGATCAGAATTCCTTTAGATTAAGAGGTTCCTTTATATTGCAAAGTGTTCCAAAGTACAAAATGAGAAGTACCACTGCAAGTGGATTTGTTCTAAAGTGCTTTTAAATATACACTTTAATTGCTACTCCTACTTTATCTAATCATCACCAGAATTACTGAATCTCAACACATTTGATAACGTTAAGAAGTCTTGTGGTAATGAACCTAGGTAATGCTTCGTCTAAGTCAGAAAGCTTGTCAAAGGGCAGTATATTTGACCATTAATTTAACTACAGGGCAGATAAAATATTTTCATCTTTCCAAATTTGCGTATCTAAAAGAAACACAATGAAAGAACACTCAGATAGGCAGCGGTGAACTGCTTAGTGAAAGTGTCTGTTATTAATTTCTACAGAGGTATTGAAAAAGTGGTATTTTGAATCTATACTCATAAATGTTAAAATAAAATTGTCTAGCTACTGATTGAACACCAAAATCAAGTGGGTTGCAAACTACATGCATAGGTGTCAAAAGTACAAAATGTGGTATTGAATAACCTGACATACTACTGCTTTGTTCAACAACCACCAAGTTGAACTGAAAACCTGTGGCTGCCCTAAACTACGTGACATCACTGAAGTTATGCCACTGGCTATGTAGGGTCAAGCCCTTAATACTGTAAAATGGTAATTCCATCTCACAAGACAAGAAATACTGTCTCCTCAGAATTGCGGGGAAGGAGAATATTGGGTCTCCAGTATGTATATAATATAGATAGGCCTATACTCACACGGCCTAAATTCCTTTCAAGTCATTGTGTCTACAATTTCCCATGGGCTCAGCACCTTTTAAGGTCTAGATAAGAGCCAATAGGTAATGTAAAGCACAGGGACAAAGTGAAATTTAAACTGTGTGAATGTAGACACTATTGAAAACAGGTGATATTATTATCTTCTTTTCACCTGTGTAATAGAAACATTTTCTATAGCTTGTTGTTTGACATTAATGGATAACACGTATGAGAAAGCACACTCCATCTTTTTGAGAGTTTTCTTATTATTCGTCCCAGAGGTAAGAACTGAAAAATACAGCATTTACTCATTATGGTTGCAGTGACTGGAGCATGGGAAAGTGTAAAATATAGATTTAAGAACAGACTCCTGATAAAGAGATATACTGGATCTAAAATACAATATGGCCTAGTTCTAACACTGTTGAGCAAAAGATTTTTATTGCCATGAGACAAATAAACAGAACTATATGCAGGCACAAAATCAGCCCATTTTGAAACATATGTCAAGTATTTTCTTAAGCTTCCAAACCCTGTAAATTTCAAAATACGCCTGAGGAAAAATAAAATTTACCAAACATCATTTTTTGCATTGTAAATTTGTAAGCCGTTGTTTTTTATAAATTGAGATGCTTTTCTCAGAACACAAGTGTTTAAATTTTATGCCTGTACACTAGATCCTGAGAGATTTAGGGAATACTTGAACTCACTTCTGGAAAGGACCACCCTAGGTCTTTATAAGAACTATTTCTTGTAAACTGGTAGTGTGGTTTGGTTTTCTCTTTTTTTGCAAAACATCAGTGAGCAGGTTCTTGTTTCAAAGAAAACATTAACTACTTACAAACATTTGCCAAATAAAAAAGCAGATCTCAGACTATGCTGATGAACATTTGCTTCAGTACTTGCTCCTTGTTATTCCGGTCTACTTGGACAAATTTTTGAAATAGGAAATGAGGACAGATCCTGAAAAACGCAGATGTGTGGTAGCTTGGTTTTGCTTAGAAACTGGCCTGGAGAGTAACAAATGTTAAGCAAGGAGTAACCAATAGAGATTTTCTATCTGGTGCAGAAATGCCCCTTGTCCTGTATGAAAGTCAGGATGCAAATGAGGTAAAACAGAGTCGCAGCAGAAAACCACGCTTCAGTCCTTGAGAAAAACCACTTCAGTGAGACTGTGAGGCTGCAGAGACTACGAAGAACTTTATGGCACTGCTGTTTGTATGAGCAAAAAGCAATTTGAATGGGACCAAGAATATAATTAAAACATAATCACAAAAAACTTTAATGAATGTATGAGTATTTGATCAAATCCCATAAAAATGAAACAGCATCAGCTGCCAGCTTCTCTCTGGCAAATCACTTGATGTGAAGACAAAAGCCTGAAGTAGCTTTACGAACCTGAGCTGTCATACTGGCAAATCACAAAAACACTACACTAACTTGTTATGAATAATGCCTTCCAATTCACAACAAAAAATGCATAGTCCCTAGAAAAGGACAATATTTTACTCCTTAAATGCTTTGGTTATTAAAAAAAAAAAAGTCTCTACTCTGTACTGTAGCTATTAAAATCTTGCAGTATTTCTCTGCATTGCCTCTCATGTCTATGTGATGTTTCCTTAACATGTCACTTTGATTTTATTGTAAACATTACTTTTATTTTAAACACTACTACTATGACACTACATATTTCTAAGTGCTGGCTGTGCCAGGTAAAGCATTAGCAGGTGATTGATTCCCATCATCATGGGACTCACTCTAAATACATTTGCTATTTAAATAGGAACTAGCCATTGACTCTGTAATCCCTTGTGCCACACTTGTCCTGCAAAAGGATAACAACAAAAGGCTAGTACAGTGTTTGTCAGGACACCCTCGCCGTCTCCTCTATCCCCACAGGCAGTGACTGTAAATGTCTGTGACTTCAGGTGAGTTCGTGTTGTGATATTACTGTGCACACTCCCAGAGGGAGCTCTGTGAGAGGACGTTTGCATTCATGTTAAGACAGAGAATTCAGCCGCCTTCCACAGGCACACACTGCCCAAGACAAAGTGACTGACTGCTACATGGAGAGAAAGCGAAGGACGTAAACATACTGCAGTATGTTTGGTCACAGATTAAGGCCCTTTTCACAAGGGATTGAACAAAACAACTGAAATAAGAGATACATGTGCTGAAGCCTCATTGCTCAGGTAAATGCACTGATTCTGTGTTTCAACACTTGCCAAATACCTAACCTTTATTTTCTTTTTTTTATTATAAAAACTCACAAATAAGGTATTTCTTTAAATGTGAGGTTATGCCTTGTCTCTTCTCCCAAGTAACTTATCAGACATAATGTCTTGGGGATTGGGGATGACACAAATCTAGGCATCACAGCGGGGATGACATAAGTCTCTCCCAAGACTTATGCAGTCTCTTCTCCCAAGTAACTAGCGATAGGACAAGAGGAAATGGCCTCAAGTTGTGTCAGGAGAGGTTTAGATTGGATATTAGGAAAAATTTCTTCACTGAAAGGGTGGTCAAGCATTGGAACAGGCTGCCCAGAGAGGTGGTGGAGTCACCATCCCTGGAGGAGTTAAAAAAACCTGTAGACATGGCACTTCGGGACATGGTTTAGTAGGCATGGAGGTGTTGGGTTGATGGTTGGTTGATAGATGATCTTAGAGGTGTTTTCCAACCTGAATGATTCTATGTTATAGACTACTGATCTCGATCCTGATGAAGTTCTGGGTTACTTGAGGTTAAGGATAGCCAACTTCTACAGGCATAGGTGCCATTCTCTTCCCCTCCAGGGAGCATTTTGGTAGCTGAACCGGTGCAACATCAGGACATATTTGACTTTGCAAGGCTGAGCAGGTCCATGTGGATCAACTCAAGGGTCTCTGAACTGCCCCCTTCAGGGTCACAAGTAGAGAAGGCCTCAGCAAAGCAGGATACAGGGAGCCAGCCCAAAGCCAGCACTGCCCACAGGGCAAATCCAAGTGGGTATGCACAAAACCAGCTTGGATATATCAGGAATCATTAGCTTGTGCATTCCTGCCTCCATTTTCAGCTGAGGCACAGTTAACTATTTCTGGGCCAGGGTCTAAAGCACTGTCACCCTCTACCTTTGCCTACCCCTAGCTGCTGCTTTTTTGTACACCACCCACTATTTACTTCCTCTCCAGTGCGCTTTACATCCTCTGCCACTGCACTCTCCTGTATTATTTACTATCACTCCCACGGTGAACTCCAGTGACTCATCTCTGCCTTCAAGCACCTGTAACAGAGCAGTCCAGCACAGAGAACAGCCTCTCAACGTTTTGGGGTGAGCCTCATTGCCATTACCACCTACCCCTCACTCAAACACTGCTTTCTCACTTACCTGGACACAGCCCCTGGCCTGTGCTGCTCCCTTTCAACATACAGCTTATAGTATGGACACAACTGGCCCTTGTATTCTCCCTTGCAGTTAAATGCTTGTATCTGTCCATCTTACTGGTATGCCTTTTTAACCTTTCTAAATGAAAATGAACTACAGCTGCATAAACGTCTTCATGGAAGTGTTACGTTTACTCACAGAGCTGGGCTGTTCTAGCAATACAACTACTGTATGTAAGCAAGGTCTAAATATGGTAATTTTACAATATCAATGAAATCTCAATAAACTAGACACTTTACTAAGATAAAAAAAAAACTAGCTGATGAATGACAGAAAAAAACCCCACATACAGGCACCTCAAATCATGCACCCAAGCACCCCTCTAGTACCCCACTGTGCGGAAATACCAACATGTTAAAGCAGCACAAGCATACTCAGCCTTGATACTGTAAACACTTACAAATGTATTTATATTTTACATATAAAAATTTGAAGGAAAAAATCCTACTTGTTAAAGATGCAAGCACATACAGCCAATAATGATTTTCATGATCATTTGATATTTGGTTGTCATTAAGAATCATATCAATATCTGCCTTGAATCATGACTCACTATTTAGCAAAATTCCATTTTATTTCCCCCTAGAACAGACAGGCTGATGAGAAATTGCTTAAAAGACCATCTCCCTCAGTAACCAATTCCAGACAGCTTGTATGACATTTCCCTGGGAATGCAAAGGAAAAACTGAAAAAGAGAGTAAATTCACTCGGGGCCTCTCCTCCAAGCTATGAGCGAATGAATCCCTGTTTGTGGTTCTGCTGCAGGCTTGGAATATGGTAAAGTTGTGGGATTAGCAGAAATCAGACATTCCTGTCTCAAAAATGAAAACTTTACTTAGTATATTCAGAAGAAGAAGAAGATGCAAGTAGAAAAAGTTTTGAAAAATACCATTCTGTAATTTAAATGTCTGGTGTAGGTCTAAATACACAGTTCTGGCCATTTTCAAAGAATGTCAGCATGGGTATTTACCATGGGCACATCTGCATAAGATTATACACAGACAGAACATCTTTCTTAACTAAAAAATAAAGTGTTATTATGGTCCTTTAGATATATTTTTGTTCTGTATTAAATGAATGTAACCAAATACTTGTGAAAGCTCAATAAATATGCACACTTTTGATATAAAAGAAAAATTTTATTTCTGAATTAATACAGTAACAGAAGCCTGTGGAAGAAAAAATATTGCTTTGGAGACTATTTTCTGAAGGACAATCAGCAAGTCATTACTTTTAAACCTCCAGAAAGTACTGTTAATACCATATACAGCCGAATACTGAATGGCATAAATGACACTACAGAGAACAAATAAGTAGCATAAAAAGCCAGCATTTACCAATTAGTCAGTCTACATAAAAGTGTACATTGTGATATGGCAATTACAGAAGAAGTACTTACTACAAGGCATGTAAGAGGGATAAAACCAAATGAAAATGCAGGGCTAGAAATTATAAGAGAAACATTTTAATATGTACACCTACAGAGAACAAAATATACACCAGAAGTATATAATCAAACACTGTTTGCTTAAGACAGCATACTGAACAGACCAAGGAAGAAGAAAACCAGGAACTAGCATATGTAATCTGACTATATAATAAACATAATAACTAGTGTATTTGAGATTTGCTGTTATTGCCTCTAATTTGCTAGCCAGACTGTCTTTTCTCTAACACATTCAGTATGTGACACCACACTGGAAGTATGCAATATTGCAAATCCTGTTAATGGACTTCTTGGAAGTTTCTTATAAAATCAGAAACAGGTAACTTGGATTTTAATTAATAAAGCATAGGTGTCATATCTTTCCCACAGATTCAGGCACTGGTAGGAAATTCAAGACGACATCTGGTTGAGTTGGATTTTTTCAGTTCAAGCTCTGTACCACTGAAAATATTTGGGTCACAGAAATCTTTTTTCTGGATAGCAAAGAATTTCATTAAAAAAATTAGTTTTAAAATCTTCCAAGTATTTGCAGCTAAGAGAAAACATGTTTTGGCCATGGCTTTCAGCAAGCTAAGCCGTTTTGAATTCTGCAGGCTTGGTATGTCATTGCAAAGACACATCAGATTTGATTATGTTGTCGTGTTGCATCCCTCAGCAGTTCATTGACAGACTGCAGGCTCTTGATCCAGTTTTTGTGCTTCTTTCTAAGTTTCTCTTTGAAAGCTCCAGGGCCAAACAACTGTGGATACTGACAGCATTTATTTTCATATGAATAAGCCCTTCACTATTTAACTGACTGTTGGACCCTGTTTTGAGGAAGACACAGGACATGAAGAGCAGCCCATCAGTGCCACACAATACTTACATTATTCGGTTCCGCCAGTATTTGATTACATTAATTCTGGATACACAAAGTCTGACATTATGAAATGTTGAGGGTGAACCCCCTCATCTCAGTTAAACCAGTAGTATAAGAAGCTTCTTTAGGAAAGGATTTTCAATTCTATTTAAAGCTTACTCTCATTCAGGCTTCAGATGGTATCTACAGAAATCAACCCTTCAATATGCCTGTGTAGACTATTTTAAATACTTTTGAAGTTGCAGTCAGTTTACTGGCAATTAATTTTCAGATGCCTTCATATGAAGCCAGTGGGGATCATCTAAACATCCACACTGATCTCTGCCTAAGAGACATTACCCTTAATGAACTCTGATCACACAGGTTCTCTTAGCCGGTGCCATTTGAGTTATATGAAATAAAAGCAACACATCTAGATTTCAAAATTAATTTCAATATAGTCAGGACATAGAGTCAAAATGTTGCGTGGGCCAGGCACAGGTAAGACTATTTTAGCCATGCCCAAAACGCAAGCATATTACAATTTTAAGACACAATTTACCCCGAGCTAATGTCTTGGAGGTTGTTCAACACAAATTAAGGACGGATACCTTCCCTATGTTTCTTTTCTTCTGGGGAATACAGCTGATGTAACTACATTAGATTATTAGCTCATTTCCATAGGTAAATGAGCTGTATACCCTCAAAGATCTTTCCGTCACAATATGCAGCAACAAAGAGGTCAAATTTCTCTAGCTTTTCTTTAGATTTTGAGGCCATTAAATGAGTGTGGGATCCTCATCCAAACTTCCTCTATTGATTAGTAACAGTTCCTAGGGAGATTTCTCTTCAAAGGCACTTTCAGTTTTCCTACTGTGCCTGAGTTTTAATCAGAATCTAAGAGTATGAATGCTGTTATTAAGCCCCTGCTATAGGGCCTTAATATGTGTCACTTTAGCTAAGCAATATTATCACACTAATGTTAGCATTTACCCTTATGTAACAGGATATTGTTTTGTGTCTTGGAGCCACCTGCCTTTTTAAAAATAATTTTGCCAAAATTAAGCTTAAATTTTAAAAATTATTTTAAAATGCATGAAAGTTTCCTTGTTCTTCTAACAGCAACGTAGTCAACCAGGTTATTTTTAGCTTATTTTTTGACATGCTGAATTTCCCTTTTTCATTTTTATTCTAATAGTTATCATTATGTATCATATCAATTTGAGGACTGCAGTATTTTGTGTTAGTAATCAAACAGTATCCTTCCAATACTTAAAGGGGGCCTACAGGAAAGATAGAAAGGGACTCTTTACCAGGGAGTGTAGTGATAGGATGAGGGGTAACGGTTTTAAACTGAAAGAGGGTAGATTTAGATTAGATATAAGGAAGGAATTCTTTACTGTGAGGGTGGTGAGGCACTGGAACAGGTTGCCCAGAGAAGTTGTCGATGTCCCCTCCCTGGAAGGGTTCAAGGCCAGGTTGGATGGGGCTTTGAGCAACCTGATCTAGTGGAAGGTGTACCATCTAGTGGACCATGGCAGGGGGGTTGGAACTAGATGATCTTTAAGGTCCCTTCCAACCCAAACCAGTTTATGATTCTATAAAGTTAACTTTATAAATAAAGAAAAAGTACTTGTGGTCAAACACCATAACTGAACAGAATTCATCACCATGAAGAAAGGTTTAGAATGAGCCTTCTAATCTCTGTTCATCCCAATGAAAAGATTTCATTCAGCTACAAGATGACATTCAGCTATTACATGACTGCCATTCTCAATGAACCAAAGGCCTACTTAAATCTCATTTCTTAACAGTATGTTTTATAGAACTGGGATGTTTGTCCTATTTCACCAGCATGTTTAGTATCCTTGTGCAACCAACATGTTCTGCTTGCTCTCTCTCCTCTTAAATACACTTTGCATTTTCATTATCCTTGAGTTCAACAACACTTATACAAAACAATAAAAAAGTTGCAGTAACATATGTAGTATGGCAAAGGAAATGCCTAGGTCTATCTCCCTGTAGTTACATCATCTAATCCCTTCCATAAAATTCCTCTCTTGGTCCTTCTGGAAAGCAGTTAGATTTCTTACCCCCACTGCTGCACTTTAGTCTATTTCTTACACATCTGATTGTTAAAGACCTCTGACTTTCCACCTGCTCGTGGCTTGTTTATGTATGTTCGTTCTTCTGCCAATATCATAATTCATCTTAAAAATCTCTCTTCTGTCCATAGCTTTATAGGTCTTTCCATGTACATGTATTCCGTATCTTCACCTCTAGTGCTGGCTGATGATCAACATGCAGCTTACACTGACAACTTGCTGTTACACTGTCAGTAAGTTTCATCAATCAGTCAGTGATCAGTTAAACTGAGGATTGTAACAGAGAAGTCAAAAAGTTATAACAGATCCAGAAAAAGAAAGTTACTTCATTCACTGTGCCAGAACTGACCCAGAGAGGTAGGATCCTGTCACATCAGTGATACATTTTTATCCCAACATACAAATTGCCCTTGTCCATTCCCATCAGCGGGAAACGAACAAAGATGAACTCATGCAGGATAATTTGTTTCTCATTAGCCAAAATCCTTATAAATTTCCACCTCCTATGTTCTGCAATATTTTTTAGCCACTCATTGGCACGATACTAAGCCAATTCCGAAAAGGCCCAAAGTGTATTTGTTCCAAAGACAAAAACCTGTAGATAACTTCCAAAATACATTACCACTCAGTTACCTGAAAGTGTCTGCCATCTTCATTTTTTGTGTATTGCCATCTGTTTTTTTCTAAATTTTCTGGAAGCTAGATGACAATTTCAGATCTTAAGGTGCAAATACATATGTTCAGGACAGACATGGACCACAGGATTCTGCCAGAGTTCATTATTACTGCTGAATCTTTATTATTATTATTATCATTATTATTATTATTATTATTATTATTATTATTATTATTATTATTATTATTATTCAGAGCAATTCAGCATTTCAAAACTGATTCCCAACACTGAGCCCTTGGACAAGTCTGAGCTCATCTAAATTTTGAGTACTGAATGAGGTTGGAAGTGGAACTGTATCTTATCTCCAGAAACTATTTAAAGTCTCTTTTGGACTTCACTTCTTCCCTAAATTCTAAACTGCTTAATAGAGATTAAATTAATAAACAGGAGGAAAAATGACAAGTAGGATACAGTTTTGAACCTATTTATGGTCTTTGCAATACCCATTCCTTCTGCCAGAAGTTTGGGGCTCAATGTGCCATGTTACAATGTTGATTTAATTAAGCAAACCATCCAATTAGGATTCATTCAGCTAGGATACAACATCTGTTTTTGTATATTTGGGAAGATATAAGAGTCTCTTATATGGTTCCTCCAACTCTTTCCTGTACAGACTATGACTACACTGTCATACAAGTTAGGTCTGAACTTTTGAATGCAGGGAGTCTGAATATATTTGAATTCATCTCAGAGAAAATGGCTTGGAATTGTGAATTCATTTGGGTAAATCATTGGTTTCTCTCTGTCATACATTTCTATTTCCATTAGTAAGTATTTCACAGTACTCTCTATAATCTGGGTTCTTATCCTTCTGGTCTCCATGTATTATAGCAATATACATGAAAACAAGCACAGTTAAAGATTTTGAAGGTTAAAACATGCAGCATTCACTGATGGGAATGAAATCAACCTTAAAAATCACTGTATGCATATGTGTGTATATATATACACACACATATGTATGTGTGTATGTATGTACATATGTGTGGGGAGAGAGAGGGAGAGATATGTATGTAATATAGGCATGCCTCTGTGTGTGTGTATGTATACATATATCGCCAAGCATCAATACTGAGCTGGTAGGTTGTATGTCTCAGATCCCTTGTACTTTATCCAATGTAACGATAGCATCTGAAATACTTAGTGCTTTGCAAGTCCTAACAAATAACAAGAAAGCATGTTTTCTTCCTGCTTCATTAGAGACACTAGTAGTTAATGTTTATAGAATATCAATAATGCAGTTTGCAGTTCTGCATAATTAAAGACACCCTACGTTAATAAAATAACTTGGAGAGAGAACGCAAAACACAAGACATAAATCCTCTGATGGCTTTGGCCTAATCTCAGACAAGTTTAATTACAATGATGTCGCTGTACTGTACCCTACAAAAATATTTTTTTGTCACTTAAACCTATCAAAGTATACGCCCATTTATGACATTTGTGAGGAAGAGCAAACAATATAATGGCCCACAAGTGGATACTTACAGTTTATGGATTACTAGAATACACATTTGCAATAGAAGCTCATGGAAATAGAGGAAGCTTTCTGACGCAAAGAGCTACAATCCACTATTTTAAGGATCTTCTGATAAACGAAAGAAGCCAGGAAATTCAGAGACAGAAGTAAAATGCCATCTTTATGCTGCCTTAGAGTCCAATGCCTATACAGAGAGAAATCTTTTTGTGTGTTTTAAGCAGAACTTTCTATGGATTTCAGTAGGAACATTTGTGTCCAACAGGAAAGTGACTAGAACTGTCCCATGGAAAATGAAATAAGACAAGTTTCTGAGATTCCTCAGTAATGATAATCTGCAATATCTTGGTATGATGTTTTGTCATTTCTTTGTGACACTACTATTTTATTGCAGTACACTATTACTAGAGACAATTTAATGTAGCTTTCTGGATCATTGATTTATTCATAGTTGGGCAGTTCACTGTTGGTTTGGGCGTTGTTTGAGGGTGGGGAAAAAAGCAGGAAAACAGACATAGATTCTGCTCTGACCCTCTTTCTGCTTCTCTTAAAAGGAAGGAAAAAAGTCCCAACAAATAGTGCACCTGAAAGCCAGTACTTATGAGCTATATTTTGTTCATGTAGAGCTCAGCCTACAGCCTCCATAAGTCACTTACAAATAATCAAACTTTACTGAAAAAGTGTCCCAGCTCCAAGTCACACAAAGCAATATGGTGATGATAATAAACAAAGGTAAGTACTGTAATAATGTCATAATCCCTCACATGCACCACCATCAAAGAGATAAATAATAGAAAATGTCAAAATAAAGAAAAGTGAGATGAAGGAAGTTACTATGCAGATGGGGGAAGAAATTAGGAAAAAAATCATGAACAAAAAATAAGTGGTTCTTTTTTACTCATGAGCAGTTGAAATAAATTTACTGAAGAAGTAAAAGCAAGCTGCCTTTTGGTAACATGCTGTCATACCCCTCAAATTGTACAATAAATTGTCTGTACAGGCCCATGTTCCTATAATTTATGTCCTCATTCTCACTTTCCTAATTTCCTCTTACTGTTTGTTACACTCATTCATTATATTTGTATTAAGTTAGCCTTGATCCTACAACCAAATTCTTAAGTCTACCTGCTTGCTGCCAGTTGCAGGCTCTAAGACCCAGGCTGTGTGATCCTGAGGTAAAAACTCAAGTCTCCAGGACATTTGTACACTCAAGAACCACAAGGACCTCTTTCTAATTGGGACCTTTGGGCAATACCATAATACGTACGTAAGCAATTGCCGATCGAGGTCCATGGGATGGGAGGGTGTGTTGAACCCAAGGTTACCTACCAAAGTGATTCCACAGAAGACAGTTTGGGTTAAACCGGGGGTTTTTTGTCTGACTAACCTGTAATGGTTCAACCCCATTGATCCACAAAAGTAAAATCTTGCAGTAATGTAAGGGTAGGTGTAAAAAATTCACTCCACTAATTCTGGGTCAAATTTCAACCTTGTAAGGCTTAAGGATTTAAAACAAACCCTTCTTAACAAAGCAGGGCATGGAAGTGGGAAGTAAGTGGAAACAGAATGAAAAAAATTAACAATTAATAAATAAGAGATATTTAGTAGACGCAACTCCATTCTGCCACAAAATTTTTTACAACAGTGAGGATCTTAGCTCTCTTTATAGGTGTGAGTAGACCTATGAGAATATATATACTTTTTTTTATAATATGCAAATAGAAGAGGTAGACATGACAGAACTGCTGTTTCAGGTCAATGTGAAATTGCACCTTTTGCCAAGCAAAAGGTTTTGAATCAGCCTGACTGTCTATTTAACTTGAAACAACTGGAGATTAGATTGGTGTTTCTTAGCAGATAGTTTAAACGGCAGTTGTTTTTCCTCCTAAATGCAGGTCAATCTTGAAAAGGTGTTACTTTTGGAAAGAAAAATCTATATATTAATTTGAAAAATATTAATACAAAGCCTTTATAGTTTCCCCCATTTGTAATTTCCTGAAACTATACATGAATTTAGGTCAGATTTAATACTAGGTTTATTTCCCTAAGACTCCATTTTCATTTTCCTTTCTACAATGTAATACTTGCTGAAGAAGAAAATTCACTTAACTGTACTTATGAATGGGCAATGTAGTTATGCCTTCCAACATTAACTATGCCTTCCTCATCTGCATACCACTTATAGATACCCTTGCTTTCCAAGAAGATACACAATCATGATGGAATACAAAATTCAGATTACTTAACCTTCTATACCACAGGTAGTGCTACATACCTTTTCCTGGTACGTTCTCAACCAAGCTGAAGTGATTAGAGGTTTGACAGTGGGAAGAGCAGTCTGTAATTTGGGCAGCTGCTCCCTGCAACTTTAGCCAAAACTTACACATGGCTTCAAGAGCTACTTCTGTACTATCTCCAGCTGCATCCCATGGCTCTGTCTGTCTACAACAATGAAGCTGCTCTGCTCCACCTTAGGTGGGTTCATCTAAAAACTCTCTTCTGTGTACTGAGTCTTCAAGCTGGATGCAGAGTGTATAAAATCCTTACCCTATTCCAGGAAGGAAAGGGATACACAGCAATTAATGTTCAGCTTGTACTTTCACCTTCAGTGAAAATTTAGTATAATGTTTTTTTCCTTCATACCGATTTGCCAATATTGCTGGAAAGTCAGTAAGATTTTTAGTGATCTGCCATGCAAGTGATACAGGATGAATCTGTAAAACAGAAGTTAACTTGTATATTGGGATTTTTTTCTTTGTTTTCTAAGCTTTCCCTGGATGAATACGGGTAAGCAGTTGTTTTATGCTAGTGCTTTCTTGTTTTTTCTCTTACAACATAATCTCTTATCAAATACAAATCATGGCAATGTCCATTAGCGCAGCAAGAAATTTTCAAGGATGACTCTAAGGCATTTATATCAGTTACTGAAAAAACCTTACGTCATGCAAGCCTTTTGGGCTATTTACATGAAAATAAGACTTATGTGAAGGAATTAAGTTCACAAAAAGATGATAATGAGCAACAGAAAGTAGAAGTTTTTTGTTGGAAAAATGGATAATACCCAGAGTATATACCCTCATTAACATGCTTTTATATTACAAAGCTTAGTTATTTTATATCCTTGAAGCAAAGCACATATGTTTACAATACAGTACTCAAGAATTTATTGGTAAATGCACTTCTACGATCAGAGATTTTATACTCTCCCCATGCTTCCACTGTTGAAATGACTGAGAAGAATATTACTTTTGAGCTAAATGTCCAAAGGAAAAAATATTTGCTCAAAGAACTAGGTTGATGTTATAAAAAAGACCAAGGCTTGTTTCATGTTTGAACTGAAACTGTGGAAAACACTGCTAAACCAGAGGCTGATGGTCTTTGTGAAATGTTTCTAACTCCTGCTTTTTTACAAATGAAGAAACCCCAATAACTGCTCTAATGATTCAAATACTATATTTTTCTATATAATCACTAACCATCACGACTTCAATGTTCATTCACTGAAACAGAGAAACAATTTGATGTTTTGGTGATGTAGCCTATAAAAGAATATTCAGATGGACTGCTGAAGAAAAGAGAAAGATATAAACTTTCTGATGTATAGAAAAACAGAGTGAAGAACAGAGATCTCTAGCAAATCACTTAACCCCACCCAATCTTCCAGTCTGTAAAGTACTGTTTTTTACCTTTTCTTTCATTTCAGATTTTGTGAAGTGCTGTAACAGTATAATATATTCTAAGACATAGCATAAGTGATTAATGAAGTTATATTTATCTGGCATTGCAGAATTTATTTTAAATATTTTTTATCCCCCAAACATTTACTCTTTATTGCTGGAAAGCAGTATTTATTATACTTCAGTGAGAGATGAGAGGGAAGAAGTGAAAACTGCTGGAGTTGATTCACTGAAGCAAAACATATCAAAGTATCTGAAAAACACATTAAACAGTGAAGTCTGATCTAGCAAACTGCAAAACACTGAATGTTTCATGTGGGTCAAAGATAATCTAATGAAATTGTATTTCAGCAATGTAACATTGGTTTAGAGATGGATCAGTTCAGTCACCGATGAACACCACAGCAACTTACCAGTTCTATCCATCTCATTCTTTGTTTTCTTTTTCTCTGCACTTCTTTCATCTCTCTACTTTGCCCTCACAGCATTCCCTACATGCCGTCCAAATATATGTTTCTTACACAAATGAAGTGTGTCTTTAGAGAAAACATTTGTGAAATGCTTTATGGCCACAGATGTCAAAGCACTTTACAAAGGAAAGCAAGTATTATTAGTGTTCTGATCATGCAGAGGGGGGAAATGAAGCAGACAGAGGTTAACTGATCAAGTAAAAGCCACACAGCAAGCCAATTTCACTATCAATAACAGAGTGACAGCATTGTGTAACGTAAGACAGTGCCATCCATAGGACTCCTCTTAATCACTTATACATTCTCATTTCAACATTGTAGATAGCAAAAGGGGACCTCACCTGAGGAAAATTCAAATAGTACTTTGGAGGTACAGACCTGCTTTGCAACGTTCCCCCTACGGAGACAAGCAGATGCCATGCCCACCTCCCACGATGTGACATGAGCAACTGTGCTGTTCCACAGTATCCACCTAGACTCAACTGCATCTGGCCTTGTCTTAAGCTTCAAAAAAGAACATACCCAAAATCAGCGCTCATCACTCTTAGTGTCTGACTAATACTGATAACATTTGTCAAAATGTTTCCATGTTCACAGAGGTCCTATGGGAAATATAACTATTCCCCAACACACACTGACTAAAAATTATTTGCTCACTTGAGATTTCAATGGAGTGAAATGATATCATGTCGTGGAAATGTAATATATTAAAAGGAGACATGTGTCCCCTTGATCATATCTCTATTTGAAAATCAAGTTTTACCAGCACTAGAAGAAACTCCTGAAATTATAATATGATATAATTTATCATATTATAATCTAGTGTTTCAGGATTTTATCTCTATTACAACTCTCAGTAGTTTTTTCCATAGTGAAGTTAATCTGCATGAAACGCATAGTGCTAGGGAATGCATCTCTTCCTGACATTAGAAGTACCAGTAGCAGTGATGCTAAAAGTGAAATCAAGGAGAACTGCACTCTTGACAGGCAAGAGAAATGAGCTTTTGAATGTTTGAGCAGCCTCATTTTCACACAAAGCATCTACATAAACATAGGAAAGGATTAAGAAGTTACTTTTCCTTAAATTAAAATGAGAAAAAGACAGTCTGAAGTAGCCTGTACCAGTCTGATACTAAGCTATCATATCAGCTATTTCTTTTTACTGAAGGAAAATTTCAAATTTAGCTGAACTGAACTGGGTACACTGCACTGAGAAGAATACGTTGCATAGCTCAAAACACATACAATCACATGTAAAAATCGGTGGGAATGTTTCTATTACTATAGTGCTCTTTGTATCCCTCCCATAAAGTCTCATGCAACTAATACAATATTCTGTCCTAAAACCATCAGGATAAAAATGCATACTTAGAATCCTGACCTGGGGATTTCTCAAGGGTGAATGCCCCTGCTCATTTAAGCACTGCATTACCTGAAAGCTTAGCCCTATGCTGATCTAAATAATCAATGTTGCATTGTTTGGAATTCTGTCACAAATCTGTACGATTCCTTGCCAATTCTTGTTCTTCTCCATGCATGGCATGTCAGGTTGATGAACGAAGGCTTGTATACTGGGAAAAGATTTTAATTAATTGCAAGATTAAAGTATTGTCATGAAACAGATGAATAGTTCTCATGAGTCCTCACTAGGCTTCCAAAGCAGCAGTGTCAAGCAGAAGCTTTCGTATCTTTACTGCTTCTGCTCAGTTTTCCAGAAAACACAACCCAGCAGTGCATCCTGCCTGTACTGTTATCAGCCAGCATCCTACAAAAACTACCATGCAGGCAGCAAACAGAATCTCAACTTGGACCTTTTCTTCGTGCATTATGGACAAGAAACAATACAGGATTCTTCTTTTAAAGGTATAGTACACTTAAAAATACAAATCTGGTTACAAACAATATCCAGACATACTGTATTACAGTGAGTTTACCCTAGCTACATTGTAATAATTCCCAGAATAACTTTTTTGGATGTACACTCTCTTCCTGGGTATGTGCCCTCTTCTTTAATGTAATGTATTTTTACCACCTTTTTTACATACACCTATTTTATGTGTTTTATTACTGGATGAGTAACTCAATTGGATGGCAAAAGGAGACAGAAGAGCATTTATTCCAAAGAAACTGAAATCAATTACATCAACTTCATGACAGAAGATGATGATGAGAAGGAAGGAGTTTTGGCAATTGGATGGGAAACAGCGGAGCTGGTTATTCACTGTTTGATATTTTTGTCAAGGGGGTGAGAAAGGTTGCATTAGCACCTACCTTCAATGTTTTGGGCACGAGGAGAATGATATTAAATTCATAGCAAATAAATTAATTCATCACTTCTTCTCTACCATAGATAAGCTTAACAAAATAAGTGGTACCAATGGAACCTATATTTCATTTTCTTTTATTATCGCTAAAAAGGTCAGAAAAGCTCTTTGGTTGGCTGTCTCTGCTAAATCTGTCAGCTGTGAAATAGTTAACAATGGTGCTCGCCTTAGGCTTCCTTCAGAGGCAGCACCCAGTGCAATGAAGGGGGCAGCACGTAGGATCGTTTTCTTGAAGCTACTGTTTCAAGCTGTCTGCAGATGCAGACAGACATCAACGCATCTGCTTAGGTTCATTTGACATTTTGAAGGTTATCTTTGTAACCATAAGAGCTAGAGGCTTAATTACTTTTGCAATGAAAGCTTAGATTCTGAAGCACTATTATATGGCACATTCAAAATGAACTGTAATTATGTAGCAATTTAGGTGACTGCAAAATGACATTATACACTGGTCCTTTACAAGATGCTAAATGTGTATCTAAGGTTGTAGAAAAAAAAAGGGTGGTGCCTTTACGTGTAGGTGTGTGCGTGCCCCCCAACACACATTAGAAATAGCACAGGACCACAGAGCTGAAGTGCCTCTTTTTTTGCAGGGCAAAAAAGTACATTTTGCAGGGCATACATACGCTACGTACATGCAGAGCTAAACTTGCAGATCAGGAGATCTCCTGTGTATTTTAATGTGAAAGCTAAACTTTCTATTATTGCAGTATTTCCTAGGGTATTTAACAGAAACTGCTTCTGAGACTCGTTCTTTAGAAACCTGGCAAGGCTCAAGAGAACCGTTCAGCTGTTTCATGACAATATTGTAATTGTGCAATTAATTAAAATCCTCTCCTCAAAATAAAACTTCTTCAGCATGTTTCCCAGCTGCTGAGTTTCCAAAGTATACTAGCAGACTTTGCCCCTGTCTGCTGGACCCCAACCCCTCAGGGAACTTTTCTCACCTTTTCCTATGAAGACCTTTAGGTGCTAAGCAACAGTTTTAATATCAGTCAGGCACTAAGGAATGTAGATCACACTTCAGCAACCTGTCCATGTGTTCCCTACCAACCTCCTCCAGGACCAGTGACACAGATCTCCTAAGCATTCAGAAGACTACTTCTATGACGTACCAACTCCATGGCTGACCACAGGAGCAGTATGGTCAACTTGTATATATCATTGTGAAGGCCACTAGAGTTTTCCACAGTCCTCAGGTGTCCCTGAAATTTGCTTTGTGATGGGAACCAAAGCATGGTAAGTGAAGACAATCAAGAAATTCCCATCGAAAGCACACCTCTTATCCAAGCTGAAACGCTAATGTGGGTGCGCCCATATAGATGCTAAATTGTCTGGGGCCAGTTTGAGATCCTATGCCTGCATAGCACTTGGTGTACTTCTTCATGAGTACCATACTACAAGTAGCAAAATATTAATAAGAGGAACAGAGACCAAACCGGGTTTACTGTAGGATAAAGGCAGGCACTGCTTCCCAATCAGTAAAGAATACAGTTTATTCCAAACTGCAGCCTTCAACTTCTGCTCTAGGAATACTTCTTATAAGATTTTTCTTCTCAGTATTGATCATGATCTAATGTACAGGTATTGTGTTTATGAACACACCAAAAATTTAAAAGTGAAAATTTTAACATTTTCTACATAAATGAAGAGGGACATAGAACGGAATTATTATTCTGAGAAGTTTCTAATGCTCTTGGTAGAAGAGGAAACACTATTGACTTTGAAAGCTATCATCTCATATTCCCTTAGCATCTATCTAAATGTTCCATAAGGAATTAGGTCTGACGCTAACAAGCTACATTTCCTGAGTGTGTTAAATGGATTACTAGGATCAGCCACGCACTTCTCATACAAGCCCATGATCTTTCTATTTTTTTTCATATTAAGATAATGTTTTCTAAAATTAATACCTATAGCCCAGCACGTCTTCAAAAATCCTAAAAGAAGATGAAATGACTTTGTCTTAAGTTGAAATACAAGAAAGTATGGGGCAAGGGATGCTAGTTCTTTTAATTCTTATACCCACTGTCTTGCTCTGTACGAATAAGTTTCAGTCCTACATTTTTATGCAGCAGTGATAAAATTACCACATTCATTTACAATATTTTAATAACCAGTGTTTTTCAGTATAGTTTTTTAACTAACCAAATTATAAATGACATTAAATTTACAAGCGACTTTCCTCGATTGGATAGTAATCTCTTTCTTAAATTGGATATATTTTTAATCTTTAACTTTTCATTTACTCATAAAAATAAATACCTAAAGAGACAGTGATGCAAACTGTTCTTTACCAAAACACCCTGAAAGGTTTGAATCTCTTAAACTATACAAATTGTTTAACTTAATATAAGTGAATTGTTACACAGACTTAAAAAAATTACAGTCCTATATAAAATTAAATAGATGTTCAAATTTTTGCAACTTGCCACCTCCTGGCTGGACTTTGAGTGATTCTTTCATTCTACTACAATATTAGCAGAACAATTATAATAGCACAAGAAAGCCATGTAAAAGATTGAGAGGAAGAAGATCAAAGGAGGATCATATGTAAGATAAGATGGAAGGCTTCTAAGGTTTTGTGTGCTCTGATCATTCACCAGTATTCATAAATCTTTTAACATTTTTTCAGTTCTTTTTTATTTTGTGTATTCAATTAATTTCAACAAAATGTGTTCTAAACACTTCACAGGCATTAGGAGGGTGCAGGAGTACTGAGCCTGAAGCACCTTCAGGGAGAAGAACATATCCCCAGGATGCTCAGTGTGCAGGTGTAGAACTACCAGACTTCTTGGTGAAGCCATAATACTACTTCGTCCTAGGTGTAATTGGATGCAAGAATTAAATACTAACACTTTACATTTCAGAGAGCACTCATTTTTCTGTTGTGGCCAAAGATGGGCCTTAACAGATAAACACAGGGTTAAAACACTTTAATCAACTGTGTATTTGACCAGCTATGATATTAGTATTATTTAATGTCCTTATAGATGCAACAGTCCTTTTTGGGGGTTTGCTCTGTGATTTTGTTCTTAGTGCATGCTTTCCTTCAGACCTTCAATTTCAGATAGCTTAAACATCCTGCTGACTCTGGGGGTCAAATTTCCATTACTTCTGTCCATTCTTACTGCATCATATCTGTCCATCACCTTCCCCACCCCTGGTTCAAGAGCCTACATTTCCCAACCAAGACCAGAACTTGTTTAAGTTCTATTTTTAAATAAAAAACAGTCATTTACAATTTCATATTGATATTGCAGTAAGTACTGTATGGAATTCCTATGCAATGTCAGTCATACCCTTTAAAAGAGTCCCATATTCCCTCCTATGGTATAATTCTGTGAGATGCTGAGTGCCAATACATGGGAATCCTAAATTACTTCATTATTACAAAATTTAAGACAACCTGCTATCTGACTAGATAGTCTTCACACTGATGACTTTTCAGCCTTCAAGGAAACCATAAAGCCCATTTCAAGAAAATTGTGGTTAGAAAGTAGTTTAAGATAAAGTTCTGGAAATGGATTACTTAAAGTAAGTAGAACATGAAATTATACAGGTTTAAGGGCTTGAGTTACGGCCTAAGACACTCCTCTCTAATTACTGTACGTTCTCTGATTAGCATCTCCTCAATTCCAGTACATTCCAGAACTGCTACCTAACAAGGTGTCATATGAGTATATGACAGCAAACACATTACTAGCAGTTCAGATGGTTCAGTATGGCAAGAAGCACATGAGAACGGGGAGGCAGCTGTACTAGTGGTGGAAAAATCCTTGTAAAACTTTTTGAAGGCAAGAGAGGTAGGTATCAATTAGCCTTTGAGAGGAATGTATAGCACTGTTACAGATCTAATAGAAGTACCAACTACTGAAAAAAGAGAGAACAGACCAACAAAACCAATTACCTATGCAGTAATAGGACAGAGCTGATGTTCCTCTTATGAAGTTACAATCTTTTCCACCTAGCAATGCAGGTTTTTTATCAGCACTAACGTCTGAACATTTGAAGAATATGATCTCTTCTGATATCTATCTAGAACATGAGATGAAGGAAAGCTGCCTTTGGATGTAAGATGATCACCTTATCCTAGGATATCCAGTAGCAGTCATGGTCTTGGAAGGTAAATCATTAAGAACATTAAACCCTGCTACTGAAACGGTTTTGTTCAGGCAGAAGCTATCATGATAACATTGGCAACATCTGGGCTGGTCTTTCTCGGCAACCTGGAAATTGGAGGAACTGGTATCAGCATGTAACAGAGCCAAGGGCCAGTGAATAAAAAGAGCTTCTGCCAAAGCTTCTGGGACTTGAGGGAAAATTCAAGGCAGTAAAAACATAGCGAAAAAGACATGTTGCAACCTAGTGTGAAGTGTTGCACAATCTCCCACTTTTTCCATGAATCCTATCGGCTGCCTCCCCTTTAAACAGGGGCTTTTCCCTGTGGACTTCAGGTTGAAGGCAAAAAAAGAGTCGAAGATCACAAGGAATGGCCTTTATAACTGCTACAGTAACTTTCCCTACATAAGCCAGGCATATTGCTCAACATCTGCAGGACCATAAAAGGATCAAAAGGCAGAAACCCATACTACCTCTAACAATTCATGAATTAAATCATTATGGGTTTTGTATGTAAACAGCTACACTGAACCTCTTTTGCAGCAGGATAAAGTGAAGTTTTTAAAAGGACTTCCTAAAACTAAACTTACAGTCAAGGTAACAGAATTCAGGAATGTTTTCTAAGTAATGGCTTTTAATTCCCTGCAAATTTAGAATTGAAAGATTTACTATGTTTCCAACTTAAACTGCCATTTTTGCAACTAGTTACTGAAAAGTTTCATTCTTGTAAATTCCATATCATGCAGTCTGTGGATGTTTAGAGCAACCAAAACATGCCACCACCCGGAAATAAAGCTTGAGTGCTTCACTTGAGTTTGCTCTGTATAAAAAACTTTCTTTTTCTGCATTAACATGACTTAATTTTTTTTATTGTTTAAAAGGTCAGCAAACATACAGGATATTCTGTCCAGTGACACTGAACAACAGAAACATACCTTTCTCTGAAGATACAGAGTTGACTCATAAGGTGTTGTATTTACCAGTGTTCAGCGAACCAGAAACATTGGTTTGTTAACTGATGGATATTGACAATTTTACAAATGCCCATGACGATGTAGTTTCATAACAGCCCACATTTACACGGCATTACTCACTTGCAGCAACATGCTCCATAACAGCCCTTTGTCTCTTCCTCTGCTCTCCTCAGTGAGCTGTAAATCATGTCATTAAACAAGTGCTTCCAAAGCACAGTGATCTGTCATGATCCAGTGAAGACACCAGTTATAATGTGGGCACTTAATCTGTCAGAGCTTGTGGTGATGCATTCTAGAGCGAGGATCTCCATGTTTTGCTGCCCATACGTATTCAATGACAGAAGTTAAAAGATAATGTGAATTAATTCCTTCATCATGTGGATATATGTGACCATTACAGGGATTATTCTGCAAAAACCAGAGGGTTGTTCTCAAACTTACTTTCCTCTTTCACCATGAAGCCTGTTTAATTTCTTTTTAAAATTAGACTAATTATTTTATTACTGCAAGCAATACAGATTCTTTAAAAATATTAATTTCTGGATTTATTTTTCTAACATTATATGCAAGCTTGCAACTGACAAATGCTCCAGATATTCTTCAGACATAACCTTGGTAGTATGAGGGCATTGGACAATTCCCTTGAAATGAAGAAAACTACACCAGCAGTAATCTTCCAGAGACTTTTTTAACCATCTCATACTCCTGCCTCTCAGGTCCTGATGGAGGGAAGGAAACTTGTCAAAAGTATCAGTTAAAATGAAGCTGTCATTTAGATGGGAACCACATGGAGGATGGATTGGAAAAGAAGCATTACAGCCTGCTTGATTTTCATCTCCTGCTATCCCATTAACCTGAGTTTTGTCAAGTCCCCCCATTTCAGTTAAAAAAAAAAAGAAAATTAAATGCCAGAATAAGCATAAATTACATCTGTTCCGTAGCACGATCTTAGTGTATCATGGTAATGTAGAATGATGTTAGGTTGCAGTGTATCCAGTGATAGTATTTTTACTACTGTTACACTTTAAAACTGTGCTCTGAACACAAGATGTTCTGCTCTGAAACATGCAGAGCTGTTTTTTATCATGAACCCTGTTGAAAGATAAAATGACTCACAGTGTTTGGATTTATAAGCAATAACGTACACACTTCGAAATAAGGTGCAGAATAATTGTTTCCATTCAAATTATATTTGCTATAATGCTTAATTCTCTTCTACAAGCCACTACAATGTATAAAAAAGAATATGTACCAAGTATAATAGGAAATCAGGATTTGGGGGGGATATAAGAAATGTTTAATGATATTAAATGAATTTGATTTTCAGAATCCTAGACCTATAAAATCTTATGCACTGTGGATTTAAATTGTAAATACTATATAGTGACTATAGAAAGGGATACAGCTAGGATTAATCAATATAGAGTATCCCTTTCAAATAACCCTATAAAAATAAAAATCTACTCAAAATTATTATAAAATTATTTCAAATAATTATAATTACTAAAAAACTAAGGCAAAAATAAGCATTACAGACAGATCTTTTATGCTACACTCATTAAAACTGTATTACTGGAGAGTCCATTTTGACATAATGAACAATTAAGCCACATTTTTAAAATAGCATTTTCTAAAATGTAGAGGTGCACTAAATTAATTCTGTAGAGACACCAAAAAAAATATTTTTTTCAGACATTCCTCTGGCAAAAGATGAACGTATATTTTTTTGTTTGTTGCTGGAAATTCTCGTTAAATTAATTTGGGCAAGGATATAATACTTGCAAAATCAGGATTATACTTCAGTACGAACTTCCTGTAAATTCTTCATAAAGTCATTTGAACTTTTTTTTAACTTCCATTTTCCTTTTAAAGGATGATAATTCCCAGTCATTGGAATGTTTCAATAGATCTGAACTGTTCTTTCTAAGTAGAAGTATTTTCCCCCAGAATTTAATCTGTGATTGAAATTGCTTGTGGCCAATGCTGAATTTGGCAAATATTTTTGATTAAAGAAAAAAATAATCCAAGAAATAAAAACACCTTTATTTTTGCTATTGCTAAGATGAAGCATTTTATTTCAAAAATGACGATTAAAAACATTTACTTAATTTGAATTAAATCTGAGTATACATATATAAGAAGCTGGAAGAAAGCAAAAAGAAATTCAGTAATTCATTTGAATGAAAATGAAATTCTGGGGTTTCTGTGTAGATGAAAAAATACAACTACTTTTAAGGTGATCACAAGGAAAATTATTTTCAAGTTCTTAATTCAGCTATGAAACTAAAGATTAACCATTTGTATTCTTTGAGTTGGGAGGCTTAGTTACTGATTTAAACTATTTTTTTAATTCCCATAAGGTTATGTAATTTAGTGCAGGAGGTTTTTCAAGTCATATTTTCAATAATCTAATTCTGTTCTATCAGAGTCAATCAAACTGAGAGAAGACAAAAGCTCAAAATTTATTTTTCAGGTTCTAATTCCAGCCTATGTTAGGGTTTTTCCAGATGAATTTTTTAACCCAGTTCATTCCCCCATGCAAAGGTCTATAATTATTCATAATATTTATTTTCTTTTTTTTTAGGAGTGTTACAAATGATCCAAGGACATAGCACATGGCTTTTACATTAACTCATCCATCTCAGTAAACTGGAGGTGCGGTCTTTGCATTTTGAACCTATCAACATATTTTAAACCTTTTCTGCAAAGGTGAAAAGTATGACACACACTGTGGATGTGTGCTGCTGTCCACTTTGGCATAGATTTACCGAGGCTAACACCAGCCACATGAAATGGAAGCACCTACTCTAAGCAAGTCACCTACGTCTCCTCTGTGAAAAACATGGAAAAAGCAAGCGTCTTTGGAGAAGTAGGTAGGCAATAACAAAAGATCAGCAGAATGACCCTCTGAATGTGTATTCCTCTCTCCATCGACCACAAAAGGTGCTTCAGTGACAAACTTTGATTAAGTGCTCCCTTTTGATGGCTAAAGACAGATAAGGTGAATCTAACCCTGAGCATCTGAATCAAAGCCACTGAGGATGGCAGTGGAGTTTGGAGAGGTAACTGCAGAAGTTAAAATGCAACTTCAAAGCAGTTGGCATTCTTCCGAACCTTGTATAATGTTTCTGCTTTTTTCATTCTGCCCATCCACAAATCAATAGTTATAATACATTTTAAAACATTTTAATAAATATTTCCAAGGCTGCATGGTTTTTATTATATAGAATCAAAGACACTTCACCATTAGAACAGTTCAGCTACATCGTAATTGCCATGGCCGTAGATTTCTTTTCAACAAACAGGCCTTTGCCTTGTGTGAATCATTGGCATAGTGTACTTGAAATCTGCAACAAGCATCCACACATGCTGTTGATTTAGATAAAAGAAACCCACTGGCACAGTTTGGATGACTGCTAAGCAATATGTACCTCACGTGATGTCTTTTAATAGAAAGAGCACTCCATAGTACATACACACAGAGCAGGTATAAAATTAGAGACAGACTGGAGGTGAAACACTAGACTATAATCAGAGTTCACACAACTTCAGACATCAAACCCCAACTTCAAGACCCCACAGTCTTCTCCAGTTCTCCATATATTTGCCCTGACAATCCATACTCAGTTATCAGAGAATCTAAGCAGCGACTGCAAGAACTTACGACGTCAATACAGCTTCAGGATTTGATATATATTTTCATGCATATCAGTGAACAGCACATCTGAACATATCTCTTCTCTATGATTTACCCAGTTTTCAATCTCTAATTTCTAGACAAACTATTTTTACTTTATTTTGGATTAACCACAGCCAGGCAGTATTAGAAGACTTATACAAGAGCTTATTCTTTGAGTCAGTAAAACTCCACAAATTCAGGTACAATGGAAGGAAATGTAAAGACTTAGTTGGAATAAAACAGTCTAACCTTTGGAATTTTTAACTCAGGTATGTCATGTCTTCTACAGAAATGCTTCTCTTGAATTCTGACAAGAAAGTCTGGTGCCATGCCTGACAGATGAGAACCATGCTGAAACCCCAGACTGACTATTTTAATTGGGCTAGAGATGTGACAGTCGGAAGGTAGGTTATATAATTCACCTTCTACCTATTTTATCTGTAGCATGACATGAGATTAAAATCTGAGTGTTAAGGAGTATCTATTTGCTTCAGAGTAAATGGCAAGAATTCTCTTTGTCACCTACTAGCAAAGGACACACTTTGATTTTCTCCAGTTCATTCCATCATGATTCCCTCTGTTCAGGAAGGGTGAACAGACAAAATAACTATTCAGAGGGAATGTAGAAAATGCATTCATTAGCTATCACTGCCATGCCTGGGGCAGCTCGTAAGTGAAGCCCTCATGAAATCAAAGTGTCCATAAGGACTGTTTTTGCATATGATATATCCATCTAATTAACAAAGGGAGGAAGTTCTTGTTTGTTACTTAAACTGGTTCTGTAACATAAAAGTGAAATTAGAAAGAATACTGTTGTTAGGGGGTTTGTTCTGTTTGAAAGCAATTTTCAAAGTCAAGTTTTAGAGAAAAATCTGCCCTTCATTTCTTCCAGATGCAACCGTTTGCTCCTCAGGCTGCTATTGTCAATTTTTCCTGCCTCTGCCTTTCAGCTACCCAGTTGAGGTCTCTCAAGTCCTGCAAATATCCTTCCTAGAGTATTTCATTCCATGTGTCAGGTTCTCCTAATACTTTCTCAAAAATATTCAACACACTGTACGTTTTTCAGTCCTCAAAAAGTTGTCTTTCCGTTATCATACATCTATGCTGTCCATTCTTAATCATCTGTTCATGGTACTTACTCGGAGTTCACCTTGTTGCTAGTTCAAGGATACATCTCCTGTGTTTTGGCTAGCACAAAGATTCTGTAAACGTTGTAGATGAGTATCTGCTTTACTTCCACATTGACTATTTCTGCCTCTTATCTGTGTCCAACAGGTTCATCTCGTTTGGCCCTCTTTTAATCTGGATAATTTGGGATTTTGGTTCTTTCTTCAAAGGGCACTGGCTCTTATTGTGAAACTAATTTTTCTTTTTTTTACCTCACTGAGACTTTTGTATTTTACAGCACTTTTTTCTAGCCTTTTTCTTCACTTTTCTTCTGTAGATTTTTTTTGTTTTAGGACTCCCTTCTCATTGTGCTCTAGAATTTAGTCTTATTACAATTCTTTCAATTTAGCTCCCCTTACTTCTTTCCCAATTAGCTCATAACTAAAAAAAAAAAAAAAAAAAAAAACCAAAAACAAAACCCAGAAAAATATCAGGAAGTCCTAACTATACAGTTTCTAATCTTAATCCAGCATGTCAGCTGACTGTGGGTAAATGATACAAAGAGCACTATATTCTTATTAAACTCTGAGCTCACATAGCTTCATTTACCACGTAGGGCTCATACAGCATTGGCTGCCCAGCTGAGTGTTCTTTAACAATCTTTTCACTCAAGAAGTATGGAACAGCATACGTTGGGACAGAGGATTATATTCCCACATGAAGGAAGGACTGTAAAAACATTTAGGAACTAATCATCTGATGCACACCTGTGGATAGAAATTTCTCTCCCAGATGCGCGTGCTTGTCTATTAGAATGCTTCTTTCTCAGTGAGCATATAAACAGATTTAAACTACAATCATTCTTTCAAAATGTACTTTTTTTTTTCCTGTGTGGTACAACTTACAGATTTTGGGGGGCATAGAAAGGACCATTAGAAACTCAGCCATTCCTTGTAAATGTGGCCCACCCGTAGGCTTTGTTTTATATATAAAAGTATAATTATAATAATAATACTTATAATATTATAATACTTACAATATTATTTTAGTCTAACTGCTGATATAGTACATCTAATTTTTTCTGCTCAGGATTCCAGGATTTCTGCTTATTATTTTGGGGAAGATAAAAGGTAAAGCCATATTTGGGCTCTCATTCTTTTCCCTTCAGCAATAGTTTGCATGCTAGCAAGTCCAGTGAACTCTCTGTGCCTCTTGTGAAGATACAATCTGTTAAGTACTCATCACTCTGTCAGAGTCAACTAGCCCCCAAATTACCTGTTCTGTGTAATTTCCTCCTACCTTTTAAGCACTGACGTATTCTAACTCTTTTTAAACTTAGAAGTGATTGTCTAGGGAAAAGTGTAATTTCTGGTGTCGTTTCAGCTACTTGCAAACTAAACCTTAAGAGGCTCCTCTACCACTAATGATAAGATAAACAACGTGACCTTGGAAACATTTTTGTCAAGAGAGTCTTGAAGGTTAGTTCATGAATCCTTAAGATCCAAATGATTCTGATACGCTTTTTCAACATTTATTGCTATTTCAGGTTGCTGTTACAAGTGGGACATCCTAGTTTGTTATTCTGTCTTTTTATCTCTCACATGAATAAATTACAGGGTTCTGCTTCTTATCACAGAAAACATTCCACTGATCATCTGGGGAACACAAAATATTTTTTTCAGTCTATAAATTATTCTTAAAGAAACTCTCAGAACTAGTGAGACAGTGAGTTGGTTTTGTTTTGGGTTTTGTGTGTGCCTTTTTTGACAGCATTTGTCTAAAATAATCACATGTGGTCTATCAAATTTTAGTTTTGTCATCAGAGCTGTCAGTCTTTCATAAAACATAATCTTAAAAACATATGCACACACACAATGAACCCTTTGCAGTGTCTTGGCCAATGAGTGTGAATGACAAATATACCTGGCTGCTCTCCTATGGTGTTTTCTTACTGTTCATTGGCAGAGAAAGTGATTTCATGGTAGAAGGTTGGAAAATGACCTCTTGTAATGATGAAATTTGCATAAATAAATGCTGATTGCACAAAACGAATAATGTGCAGTGAGTATCATCACAGTAAGTTGTCTCCTACTGACACAGAGTCTAAGTTAGAAGCGTACAATTATGCAAATCAAACTAATGCCAGTTTCTCATTACTGTCATGGTGGTGGAGGCAAACACATATCCTCCATAGACAGCTTGATGCTGGGACACAAGCCAAAATGTTTGGTTTTGCTGACATAGTAACTGAGTCAACAAAAATAGGATATAATAGTAATACATCAGAGGAATCCATATCAGGGCAGACCTGAAACTTAATGGACTGTGAATCTTTTGTCTGCAGAGAGGCCTTTCACTGGTATTGACCCATGGTACGTCTGCTTCCACTTTTGCCAATTTTATAGAAATAGATTACAGAAGCAATTGCTTTTTGGAGCTGAAATGTCTGCAAAACAGTCTATTAGCTTTCCTTATAACAGATGAGATGACATTTATAAATACTTAAATAATGTCATATATACCACGTTTAAAAACTTCCCAGAATAATTCACAGACTGCTTGTGGTTGCTTGATCTAATGTTTATGTGAAGTCTCATTACGACACCACTGGGATTTTCAAACAATGCCACTTTTCTTTTGCCATCTTAAAAATATTCAGACAAAAGATATTTTATTTTTCCTTAAAAAAAAAAGATGCAGCAGCAATTACCATGAATATGAGGGACCGAATATCAAAAAGATATTGATGGCTCCACTTAACGTGTTGCTAACCCTTTGAACGTGTACGACATTGGTACTGTGAGTCACTGAAGAAGAATCTAGTGCTCTATCACTTCAATTTGTCACCCTTCTTATTCAAATAATTACTACTTGTTTGCCCTCATCTGCATATTTGCCTATACTATTGTACACTTCCATATACATGCTGGCATGCAATTCAGAAATACCAAGCTAAGACTGAGCTTACAGTTTGAAATTAACACCACCTTTCCAGGCCACCCAATGCACGCACAGTTCCAGTAAAAGAATTTGCCCCTCCAACAAAATTCTGCATTAAGGGTCATTTCAGAAATATGACTTTGCTCAAAGACAAATTGGAAGATCCTCCACTTGACTTAAAAAAAAAAAAAAGAGGAAAAACAAACAAACAAAAAACCAAAACAACACACACAAAAAAAACCCCCAGACATTCTATAAAGCAACCGTATCAACTAACATCAACTGAAATAGGTTGTATTCTGTGACAGCAGGCTCCGTGAGGTCTTCTCCTTGGAAGAGTCACTCCAAACTACCCAGCATGTACACAAATTTACCTTAAATTTCAGCTGCAGATAATCTCCTGGGACAGAGCAATTAACAGCACCTACAAGAACTGACAGTTTAAACACTTCTGAAAGTCCTTCTGGGATAAGACTTCTGCACTGTTATTGCACTCATAGTACCAGTAATTGAAAAAAGGTTTAATAGAGACAAAGGAATCTCTCCCACGTTATTTCAGGGTACCTGTACAGACTCCCTTCTGTTACATGAAGAAACATAATAGGCCCTTCCTTTTATACATCCTTCTTGCAAAAGCATTACCGCTTCCAGTAAAGCACATCAGAAGTATTGACGAAGCAAGAAGGTCGGCACACCTCTGTATAGCTGCCTTTGGAGGCAGAGATGATTCTGTAGGACATCACTTTTTAATAAATCAGTTAAGTGACAGAAGATTGGGGTACTTCCTTGCTGATAAAGTTTGGTCCCTTCTTAGATGGTCCTCAAATCAGAGAAGTTACACTTTGACCTTTAACAATACTGTTGCTTTGCTTTGGGAATATATCAGATTGCATCACTATTTGATGATGAGTATTTAAGAAAAAATCTCATGAAAGGAGGACACCTCAGAAAACAACAAAAAATATTTTAAACTTTTCATGCACAGTCCTTCTTTGAACTTGCTCAAAATGAACACTGTGCTGTATTATGCAACAAACTACTAAGTATATTTTTTTCCAGAGCAAAGTATTTTTAGCAAGAATATTCAGCATGCATTGACTGCTCTATTACTGCTGCCTTTTTTTATGGTTACAATTCCAGGAAAGCACAGCTGTAAATGAAAGGAAAATATATAAACATCCAGTTCCTCAGCCTTTCTTCAGCTGTGAGTCCACAGTTTAATAGGGTTCATCACAAATTAAGAGGTAAAATACAGGCGGGAAAGTCCAAGTTAAAAATTGGTGACAAACCTGTGAAAAACTGGAAACTTGGTTTGATGAGGGCCAATATTATACATATTAGCACAAGAATTTTATCATAGTAGGTGTGTATCTGAGCTCCCTGTTAATCATTTTTCTAACTGTTCCCAATTTCAAGAAATTGACAAAGGATCTCCAAGACATTTTTCTAAATATTTCATGAAGCCAGCTTGCTAAGCAAGGAAAAGTAGACCTGTGAAGGAACCAATATTAAAGGAAACCTTCATATACATCCTAATTTCAGGAAAAGCTTCAAAACTGGTCCTACACTTTTTTGACCCTGAAGACAATCAAAAGGCTCTAGGAAAGCAGGCTTCATGGGCTGCACTTGCAGCCCTGGGCAGGTGCAGTCTGTGATGCACCAGCAATCTGTTCCTGCCAGCACCAGGTCTCACAGACCCGGTAGCTTTCTCTTCTATCCAGATCAGAAAGTGGCCCTGGGGTATTTCTTTATTCTGTTGGACAGCTTCATAACAGAGATTTTATTACGGCAATTTCCACCTGTTCTCAGAAGTTTTGAAGTCTCCTCACAGAACCCATACTTCTCTTCTTTATTTTCATGCTGTCAGTTTAAAATGGGCAAGTTTCACCCTGGCTTATAATAAAGTTTATAATAGAGCACGCATACTGCTATTTTCTCTTGTTAGGATACGGCCATGTCAGCACTCCCGTCTACTGCCTCTTTCTCATGGCAAACAACTTCTACTCTCACTTTTCAGATCTGTTTTCCTCAATTCAATGATGTTGAATGGCCAAGAGGATCTCAAAATAAAGATGTTCAGGCATGGATTGATTGGAGGGAAACTAAAAGGAAACTTGGGTTTACTTAACAGGAAAGTAGCATTTGTGAGGCTTCTAGTGGGTGGCATATCCTTTCTATCCTGAAAAAATGCTTTCTGATGTCTCAAGCTTATAATAGACATGTACAGCTAACTGACTTTTATCTTGCTTGTGTCATATTGATCTATCAGTGAATCCATAACAAAAGATAGCAGTCTGAAACACTAAAAAGTTATAGCCATTGAGATGGATAGCCACAGCTAAAATGTAGTTGCATCGGGACACTTAGTGCAAAGAACTGTAGATTCATGTCAGGTGGGGCATAAGTATCCCCTTCAAAGCTCACTGTTACAAACACCCGGTGCACAGATGACCTGCCTTCAGAATATATGTTTCTCTATTGATTTTTCACAGTTTCAGAACAACAGGAAAAGCCAAGTGAAAGTTTCTTTGCAGAACACTAAAAGTAATTTACCTTCTTCTTTTGATTCTGTCTCTGTATTTTGCTTTATGGTTCACAGTACAAGTGCTTATTTTAAAAACTCATTCGTGACTCAGAAAGAAAGCACAGAGTTGAAGATCTTTGGGAGTGCAGAGCAAGAAATGAGCCACAAAATGAAATGAAACAAAACAAAAATGTATTAGGATTTAGTGCTAAGTCATTATATAACAAAGTTTGTATTTTAAACACAGACACACTGGCTGTTCTGACAGCTTATAATATTATACGTCTAGCAGAAATATGAAGAGGAAAACATGGTATGAAGATCCTCTTATTATGAACATGATAACATTGGCTTCTTATGGTCTATGCTCCCAGTAACCGACAAGCTCCTGAAGCCTACCTAAAATAGTTTTCCTGTGCATAATAAAACCATGATTTTAAGATTTTCCAGGGTTATGACCAAGGGCCTTGCTTAAGTGATATAAATGCAAACACCCTTCTGCTGCAGCTTCATGCTTCCAGGACCATACATATATTTTGAACACTTCGTTTTCCTTCTTTCTTTAAAAATGGAAATTATGATAAAGGAAGGGGCACAGCAGTTACTGTGAAATGCCTACATGTGTTAAAAGGTCCTGTCTGCCTCTGCTTCTCCACAACGAAGTCTCTGAAGCTCTGCGTTGGACAGAGGTGCTCAAGTAATGGGACTTGGGGATTAAGTCTGAGCTGCCTGGTAAAAACACTGTTATTCAGGACTATTATTTCAGGCTATCTCAAGAGTCAGGCAAATATAACCTAATTTGTTACAGTTGCTTTAGAGTTCCAAGCATTCCTTCATTCTCATGACACTTATTTTATTTGTATTTGATTGTACTTATGGGGGTTTTGGTGTGGTGTTTTTTTTTTTTTAAATAAAAAGATAAAACATACCTTGGATGTCACGCAGAATAACATCTCATGCTGTGGCAGCCCTCCAGCCTCCCTTAAATGCTTACAAGAACAAGAATTACTCCAAGAGCTGAGACTCTATATACAAGCTTGTGTTTCCTGTGCCTACCACCAGATGCCTGATTTGTTGCCATAAAGGAGCCGGTTATATTTTATAGCTAATAGACTGGCTGTCCTCTCTGAGGGGAAAGTTGGCTTTTCAAGAGATGAAATGTTTAAGGACAATTTCTCCTAGTAGTTCTTGAAGGATTGTTCAGTGCAGTTGGTCTGCCAGCAATTTTTGCCTTGTGGACCTTAAAGAACAAACTAAAAGCTCCAGAAGAGTGAAAGTGCAATTTCTCTTGACGCTGCTAAGGAATAGTGTTAACGACAAATTGTATTTTAAGGTAAAAAAGTGTGGGGTTTCCCCTCAGTTCCTGCCAGCAATGGCAGAGGACTATATGTTAAGCTCCTCATAGTCTTTGCAGGCTAACATTTTTACAGCTCTTCTTTTTCTGATGGCTTCATCACTCTTCAGCATTCATAAACATTCAAACCTGTTACTCTCACTTCTGCTCACCACAGAGATCTACAAAATACCTTCAAAAGATGTACATAGAAATTGAAACTCGAATTGGAAAAAATAATCACAGGTGCAGTTGAGACACTGGTTACAGCCCACCATAGTCTTCCTCTCACACACCTCCTCCTGCTGACAGGCTCTCACTCCCCTGTTCCTCAGCTGCCTATTTCCCGTCTCTCTCAAGCCGTCCAGCTGGCCCATGTATCAAGGTGTTGATGCCACGGGTTAACCCACCCAGTCACAGAGCCAGATGAAAGGCCTGAGTTGATTTGATGCCTGGCCACTGCTGAAGGTGCCCTGTTCTGCTGGTGCCCTGCTCCTGCCTCACCACCCCCTTCTGTCATCCTGCCCCTTCCTCTCACTGCCTGCAGCGTTCACCTGACCACGCAGGGAGCCAAATCAGCTCAAGTCAGAAGAAAACTAATCCAGTAAACTATCTAAATAGTTTTCTGTCATTACAGTAAGCTGCCTCAGCTCACGAAGAGGTTCAGAGGAGCTGGGACAAAGAAAGAAGTAAGGCCGCAAGCCAGTGGGGGAGAGTGGGACCTGTCAGTGCCAGAGCTGCTACACTAACTCTGCCAACAGTTGCGTCTAATGATACTTCACTGGGGAGTTTATTTCTTCTCTTTCAGACTTGACAAAAGGTCCAAATAAAACCTATTAACTTTCCTTAGAACTCTTATTTCTCTGGAGTACTCCAAAACCCTTTTCCTTTTCTAATAGCATGCAATTGTTGGATATCCTGGAGACTTAGCTATTAGAGCAAATCCAGCATCTGAGAGCAGGATGAGGAAGTATAATCCCATGCCAAAAGCCTCTTGGAGTCATTTTTGGGTTTATACATTTTTAAGGCAAGCTGTGATGGTATGGGATGTTATTTTACCATCTAGTGAACTCTATACTGAGGAGGACAGTGTCCTCATAGCAACCATTTAAAAAACAATTCACATATTTTGTGCCAAACTAAATTCATATGATCAATAAAAAGAAAGAATACCGCTATTAGCAGGAAAACATTTTTACAAAATGGCCCCTCCCCAATGACCTTTCAGCCTTCACCCCCACACAAGATTTACAGAATACCTTCCAGAGCTAATCCAGGAACTCAATAACTAATGGATACTAAAAATCATGGACTCAATAAAGACATTAGTTTTATTGCCCATTACAGTCTTCTCACTGTACATCCTACTGATCTCCACTCACTGGTGTTAAGCCGCAGTTTCTGTCTCCACTCCACAGGAATTCTCTCCAGCTAACACTCATCCATACAAAAACCCCTTTCTCTCAAATTGTCAAATCAATTAACATAATTAAGTTACACTAAAAACAATTGTTTCTGTCACTAGCTGGAATTTTACTGCTTCTACAACCATACTTCCATGGCTACTTTAACTTAGCCAAAATGAATGCTGCACTGAAAGGACCTTTTTCATATTTTTTCTCCTCCTCCTCCTCAATTTCTTCTCTTTCCACAAAACTTAATTGCTCTGGATAAAAGCTACACAAGAAGATGAGACGGTTCACAATAGCCCCATCTGGCCTGAGAAAGACATGTAGAAACCAGACAGCTGGCCAGGCCAGCTAGAGAGCACCCTAAGCCAGGGAAAGGAAACAAAGTTCAAAGCAAGAGAACCGGTGACCACTGCAGCACTGCAGCATTCCCACTGCACAGCAGCCACTTCGTATGCTGAGGACATCCACAACCCACACTGCCCTCCTCTGCTGCTTTGCCCACTGTGCTGACTTAGAAATAAATGACACAGGTACCCACTGAGAAGAACTGTTTGACAGACTTGGATACTTTAAGCAATGCCTTCTCTCTAAAAGAGAGACTTCCATAAATTTTGATTACAGTTTATTTTGCATATCCACTCCATTTGAATTTCAAGCTGCTCTATATCCAATTCTCTCTCTACAGTGCATCTCAGTCAAAAAATGTCCTAATTTTAACTTTAACTCTCCGGTATGTTTGCCATCAAGCTAAGCTGGCCATGGTCTTTCAACTTAAAACCCAGAATCCTTTTTTAACAGCTGTATCATGAGAGGATCACGTACAGTCTTTAAGTATGCTCATTCCACCTGAGGTAACACATGCTGACCTGGTTGAAAGGTATACCCAAAATGCAAAAAAGGGGGCAGGAAGGGAGAGGGGAAGGCAGTGTAATTTTAGGATAGGAATTTCATTTGTGCAGGGAAAGAAAAAAAGTTAAATTACATTTTTAATTAAAAGGTGATTCGCTGAAGGTACCAATTCTGAAGGCATAGCCCCGAAGGCAATGAAACCATGGCCAAAGCATATCAGATCATAATATATTAGTAAAATCTGTATTTAATCACATAGGGAGGACCACTACCTGATGTGTGTCATTCAGATAAAGCTTGTAAAGGTCAAGATGCATTTTGGAAAAATTGCTGGAAAACATCTGATATACCTTGAAAGATCAAAAGTGGCATAGATATGATTTTCTTTGCTTCTCTTACCAGGTCTAAAAAAAAAAATCTCTCCATGAAAAGAAAATATCTGACTGCTATATACACTGGCTTCACTGTGGTTGCAGAACAACTCAGGAAATTCTTGGTGTTGCCTACCCCTACTTCTGTGAATAATTACACAAACACTCAATTTTTAGCATTTCATTCATGACAGAGGTACCACTGACTTGAGAGTTCAGCACATAAACAGAGCTAAGAACAATCTTTTCAGGAACGGGGTTCCTGAAAAGCAATAAAATATTGCTTAATTTTGATACACCTAAAAAAATAGAGTACTAAAGTAGCAAGATATGCACAAAAGCAAGCTATTGGAAATTCATCATTTTGGTGATAAAATATTGTTAATGTCCCTCCCTCTCCCTGCCAGCATTCTTCTCCTCTAGGAAGGAAGCAGAGGACACAGAATAAAACATATTTTTCGTGTTCAAGCTACTTATGGACAGAGCATTTTATCCTCTGTTCGGTACCTTCTCAGACATCACACGCAAGTATACCTACAGCATTTTCAAATGGAAATTCAGAGCAGTTCCTTGAACTTGGAAGTTTGGGAAGTGCATTGCCTAGCACCAGTTAGAAATGATTCACAATATATTCAACATATTATTACTATAAGAATTAGTGTCAACAGAGCGTGAAAGCTACAGTTGGTGCCCCTCCAATGAAAAAATATTTCTTCACTGCTCTAAAAGTCTCAAGAAGCACCTAAGCCTATCTATCAACACCTACACCCACATGCTATCAGCGTATTGCTGGGAGCACTGACTTCTTGACGGCAACACTGAGAAAAGCAACATCAGAATGACCTTTTGTAAGATAATATATTACACCCTTCATCATCATCCTCACTGCTGGGATTTCTCTCAGATGATGAATCAAGGTAATGAGCCTATGTCTCCGCACAGCCATGTTTTCAAGCAGGTTAGTTAAATTATTTAAAATAAAAAACTAATTTAAAATGTAGGAGAAAGAAACAGACTAAGAACTACGAATGCTGCTCAAAGAACTGAAACTTCATATTTGTATGATGTGTAGTGCATCATCATTAAAATAATTTCTTTGCTGGCTGAGCGTTCTAAAGAGGTGGTACTATAATCAGGGTAATTTGATCTGTGATTAATGAAAGAAGCTTTACATGATATAAGAAATCCAAGCCGGGAGCCTAAGGTGCGGGAGGCAGGAAACAGAGACAGACAGACAGAAAGAAACAGAAAAAATGAAAGAGGAAAAAATACTATCCAAAATTTCTTTTTTTTTTTTCCTTCAAAATAAAACTGACTTTGATCATCTAGCTATAATTTTTCTCTCTTGAACTGCCCTGGTAGCCAAAGTCTAGACTAAAGGATAATAGAACAAATTAGTAGAGAAATAATATCTCAGCCCTGTACTGCCTATCCCTTCCTCAGTCCTTTCACTCCTCTATCTCTACCAGCTTTCATGCAGTCACCTGAATTCTCCTCCTGACTCCTGTGATCATGCTTCAGTCTTAGCTTCCACTAAATTAACTTCTTTTTGCTATTCCCATGGTCCATTACTTTCTGCCTGGTTCCTATGAAGTAATAATGAGGTAGTGGGGAAAGAGAAAATAAGCCATCAAACTTAGAACTGCAGGCACATGATGAGCATCAAGACCTCTCTTCTTCCTCTTGCTTTCCTGACAACTCTGTTACTTTCCCATGTTCTGATTTCACTGGATGATCAAAAGGCACACATCTAGCTAGTACTCAGGCCACTGCAGTTCTGGAAAAGCCTGGTTCCATTCATTTCAGTCCTTCATGGAATTCATATTCATTTCACCCATCTCCCTGCAGAGTTTCCCAACCATCCCATTGTGATGAAGGGAAGAAATGGGGAGAGGAAAGGGAAAGAACAATCTCTACCTCTTCTACAGTTGGTCAACATACAAAATGAAGAATTAAAGATCACTTATGCCAGAGCAAGGCCACAAGAAAGAGCATGGCCTTCTTGTGTTTAGAATATTCATTTAATACTCTCAGCTCTAGGAGGTGAGACACTACCTAGCAGCCTATGCTCCAAGAATTATATATATTTAACAACTGTCACTGCCATGGAGCAGTGACTGAAACCAAGAGCTTCCCCTCTTCCTGGCAATGTCCAAATCGCTAGATTACAGACCTATTATCTCCTAGGCTCCCTTCTATTCAGTCAGTCTTTTAACCTTTTTTTTTTTTTTTTTAACTTACTGTAACAGCCTTACTAGATATCTGTCTCTAGAACAGTGTACAGTCTAAAAGCCATCAAGTTCCAGGTACGTAAAAAGATTTGGATGTGAACTCAGATTCACATCCTGCATAAGTGCACTAACCAATGACGAATTATTAAAAAGGAATAAGTGACCATCCACTTTTAAAAAGGAAAAGGCATCTTAAAAGAAATGCATAGGCATATATCTTAAAGTCAGTATTCCAAGCTGTGAAAACTAGGTGAAAAGAGGTATTTGATATATAGTCACCATCAATCAATTACCCTACTGATTACTTTACATGGCTTCTTGTTCCCTCTGCATCCTATTAGGACCTGTCTGATTCCATAGTCATACAGAATTTGTGCACCTACTTAGAAGACTCCAGCTAAGGGGATCTAAATGCTTTTTTGCATTTCAGCTTGAGTGTTTTGCTTCTGCCTCTTCATTGGTATGCCTACCCTTAATTCTTTTGTGATTTTTACTGATATTTAACAATCTGTACTTCTGGGTGGCATTATGTCAGACGAAAGATGCTGAAATCCTTGCCTCAATGAAATTAATGCAAATTGCACCTAGGATGCTTGAAAACCAATGCCTTAGAAAAGATGCCAAAAGGATAAATAAATATTGTAAGGATAACAAAGTGGATTTTGAGCTGCACATTTCAGTTCCACAACTCGTACTGCGGTACAAGTCCAATGACTTGAGTGCAGTTGTTCTCGATTTATACCAGTATAGGAAAGATCAGGATAGCACTTAATAAAATTCTTTTGGGGTGATACTTTTAGGATCTGAAAGTTTTTCAGGATTTTGCCTCATTAACATCCATTCTAAACAGAAGATCTTGGCAGTGCTTCAGAAATATGAAATTACCTGTACTCACTTGTGTGTCTGTTTTTCAAAACAGCCTGACAGCTGCAGAGAGAATGCTTATCTGTTTGACACACTGCATGTAAAGCTGGTCAGCTAAATACCTGAACCATGAAACACTGATGCCTGTTAAAAGAAGCATGTGCTTCAAATTAATCAGCTGAATTCCCAAATATTGTACTTTATTGTATTAGCACTTTATAAATAACAGCCACTATTTCTACACAATTCTTCCATGCATCTAGAAAATGTCATTAGCCATGTTCTGGCAGGGTTCTTTGTCTAATTTCTACAGCTAAGGTGGCAAAAAGGTTATTACAAGTAATAGCAAATTTAAAGTTTTATTAGCAGTAAACTGCAGAAGCTAATGGTGATGCCAACGCTAGATAAAATCATTGTCACAGTTAATTTTGAACTCTTTATTTCAAGCTTAATAATAGGAAACTCAATGGAGAGGATATTACACGGCCCATATCACTCATGAGTGCCGCAGGCCTGAGTAACTTGTTATTTTGCTCATGAGTGAAATAAAATGCAGATTATACTGCCTGCTATCAGGGGCACTGCTTTAATTGAGGGTGCATGCATGGTGATGAAGGAGTACCAAGTAGGTTTCATTTTCTCAGATGTTACAGGAATGATCTTTGTGGTTCTAACTGTGACTTGTCAAATCACCTCTCTGTTATTGTTGAATTTTTAAAGTTCTTTCCTTCTTAGATCTCCAAAAGAGACTGGGTATGTTTGTACCTTTAGTCAGGCACTATATGAAACTGCTTCTGTGACATCCTAGTGCCTGTACCCTCTGCCATTCATTTGCTTCAGAGAAAACAATGGAATATCTGTATCTGAGTCAGACTTAATCATGTATGCGAGCCAACACAAACTACTTCTCCACCCTGAGACATGTTCCCAGTCAGAAAGAAATAATACAAGATATACTCCTCCTTACCTTACATTTATTTAGGAAATAGGTGTTTCCAAGAAGTAGTAGCACAGAACAATTTCTGATCTTTTTCTAAAGTAGTTTCTTTTCTATTCATCCACTTATTGTACTAATGCACTGGATGCCACAAATCACCTAGAAATGTCTCCCTGTCAGTTGGATGTATTTATGGACAACCTTTTTCATAATGTTCCCTATATTGATTTGGGAAAGCTATCTTCATGATTATCCAAAAACTAACTTTTTTTCCTTTTTTCATCCTGTACTATTAGCTAGAAATGTCTGATTTCTAATCAGATTGCATTTTTCTAATGCTTGCTAAATCTTGCAACTTCTTTTCTTCAGCCAGAACTACCTGTGAAATACAATCCAGTAAGTCACCTACCACTGAAATCAACTGAAGAACTTTTACTGATGTTAGGAGACTTTAGGTGAGGCCTTTAAATATAAAGGGCTGTACATTTCCTTTTTATTTATGAATATGTAACAGAAGAAAATGCCCTACACCTTTTAATCAACCATAGTCAGGACTACCAATATTGTACTTCTAGGCAATTGCTGATGGCATTCTTGCTGGGATACTAAAGAATTATTTATCAGCATTCATTATCAAGCTCCATATCCAGCACAGAATTGCCAAGAAGTAAAAGCAGCATTACGTGGATGAAAGTGTTTGACAAATTGAAATCCTGACAATAGACAGCTGTAATCACAATGCACTGCCATGTAAAGATGCTAAAACTAGCTTTTTTATAAGTCGTACAGCTAGATTAGTGTAGTGTTCCACTGAAGCTAATTTAGTCAACTGAAAAAGAGACGAGAGCTGCTATCATAACATTGCACTACTCAGTGTAGACATATTTTGAGGGACAACTTCTGATCTGCTGAGAGCGAGAAATGAGGTGTTGAGCTAATGACTTTTTTTGTTTGTTTCAGAGTTTTTACTCAAACTATTTCTGTAGTGCAACTGAAAGCAGAATTTAGTAATCAAATCCCACACTTTTAGAAAGGTACACAATAGCAATACTGTAATAGCTACTTCCTAAATCTCTGGGAGCCTGTCTTAAGTCACTAAGTAATTAAGTACAATCAATTCTTGATAGCTAAATTAGTCCTAAAATTACAATTCAGATTTGTCCTGAATTAGCTACTATAAAACCATCTTTACTGAGGAGACTATTTAAAGCCCTGTATTAAAGAGATCATTATGGATTTTCTACAACCCAGCACATGTGCATTGACCCAGGCAGACCATCATCCTTCTAAATAAATTAACATTTCTAATGGCATGAAGGACCATCTTCTGTAGCCATGCCACCATGACTCTCTGGTAAATGACTCACATGGTATGGGTATATGGTCATAAGTGCATCTTTCCTAAAGAACACTCTTTCTCTCCCTGTGTCATGTAGGAGACAAGACAAAGAAGATGGCTCCTTTTTGAAGCGCCTTTCTTCTAAAAGGAGACAAGATATTGACACACTTGAAATTGAAATTTCTCCTTCTTCAAAAAGGGACAGAACAGAGTTTAAGGGGTTACCATAGTTTCATCTTTTTAAATTAAGAAGAGAGAATTTAGTCAAGAAAAAAAATGTAATCCATTGTTAAGAGTTCATTTTACTTTTCGTTGGTGACATGTGCTGATACAGGAGCTTCATGCTTTCAGTGCTTCGTTTCTCTTGGGACCTATTGTAGACTTCAAAAGATAAAAGAAACCTATTGTTCAGTAAGCCACTGAACAACGTAAAATTGTATTGTAGTATAAGTTTCTTTGACAGGTTGACCTCATGAAGAGATTTTAGTTATTTCTTTTTATTTTCTTTACTGTGGCTTTGGTGAATTAGGCTAGGATATTGATTTTGTGGCAACACTGAAATCATAATGGCTTTTAATTTCAAAGATGACTGTTTGTCTTATATTACATGTCTGTTTCTGAGCAGTTACATGAGAATTTAAGCATTACTACCCTTAAACTTTACATCTGCTTCCCACTTTGAGGTCTAATAAAGCCTTTAAATCTGTTTTTCCTTTCTTTTCTTTTTTTTTTAATCTCATCTAAACATGTGCTCAAGCAGAGGACTGCAGATCATTTCCTCTTAGTCCTGACTTGATTCAAAGCACTTGCCATATGCATCTATTCAGCACAGAACACACTGTCCTCTAACTTGTGTTTATTAGAGACTCATGCTCAGAATTCCTTCATTAATGGTTTTTTTATTCTGGATATCCTAAGCCAGACTATCTCAGATATTTCAGATAAAAAAGGGGAGAACTGGCTATTACGCAATGAGAAGTTGTAATCAAAGAGAAAACATTGTTTTATAACCTAAGTTCAAAGAACATTGAACCACTCCTCAGCATTCTACCAAAAGGTTCACAGTCTTGGTCATCAAAATACAGATGTAATGCTTAACTGAATTTTTCAACCATCTTTGATCTATATACAACTTGGAAGGTCGATGAGGGGAGAGAACACAAAACAAAGAAAATACCCAGGGCAGGATTTAGAAATACCAAGAGGAAAAATTCTGTGGGCAATACTCAGGCACTCTGATTTCTGTCTCAGCATTAAAAGTAAGAGCAGAGATAATTCTTCTTCAGAATTCCTCAAAGTCATTCATATCACAATTTATAAACTCGAAAACCATAAATGGAATTCAGAGAATAATTTGAATTAAACATGAAAATACTATATGGCTTTCACCAAACATTTCCTCTTCTTCCTCAGAAATATTTTTCTCTTTTGCATGATACTGTAATCACTATGCAGCCAAAATTTTTAAAATGCTAGAGGTTGTGTTTCTTTCAGGGACCATATGTTAAGTGGAAAAAATTTTCAAAAAGATAGGACATCTAAGAGAAGAAAAAGAAACTAGCAAAAACAAACAAACAAAAAACCCAGTTCACTGGTAAAAGCACTGAAATTCTTTTTCTGACGAAGGTATTTATTTTCACAGAGTTACTGAATTATTTTTTTCTGTACATATAAGTCAACAGTGCAAAATAATAAGAAAAAAAAAAAAAAGAAAGATTCAGGAACTGACTTAACATGTATCCATAAATGAGTGGAATGGTTAGTAACAACAAAAATGCTCATAAAGGTCTCAATGTTGAGAGTAAAAGCAGAAAGAAATGAAAAGGGTGCCAATTTTACTAATGTCAGTAATTGCCTTCAAATGTAAATAAAATCCAGATAAATACTTTTACTATTTTGCTGTATAAAATCTGTAAGCAAGGAATTAAGACAGATATAATGCTCACAGTTGGATAGCTGCTTTTGGAATGGAAGCATTGAAATAGTTTTCTTACATTTTTCTGTTTAGAACTAACACAAAAAAGCAAGATAATTAAAACATTACAATTACTTATATTAAAAGGTCATTAGTTGAAGGTGTCTGTCTTATCTTTCAACTGTAAATACAAATTATTCCTGGTGGACATTCATTAAATATTGTAACCTAGTAGAAGAGATAAAAAGACAGAGAGCTCTTTTCCTATACTTATAGAGAAATATTACAAAATAATTTTTATAGCCCACTACTTCTTCAATCATTGCCTAATTTACTGACTACAGTGAATATTTTATACCATTAAAAACAGGGGAATACGTTTAAAGGTTTAGATCTATATTTCAGTTAAGTTCAATGTGTATTATAATAATTTTTTTTGCCTGAGGTACTTCCATTGCATAGGAAAAGAAAGTTTATTTTTATTTTTCACTATAGTTCGTCTGTATCTTTTTGCATTAATATTGAACATATCTGTCCCAGTTTTCGCTCTACTATTCTGTACTTGCCAATTTCAGACTAATAACGGAGGATTTGGGGACCGCTAGAGGGTTATATGAGCATTCTACTGAATTTTAAGTCAAGTTAGTCATATGAATCTTAATTATCATGTGTAGGAAACTGATACATCCCTATGAAATCCCTTGTGATAGAAACAAAAAGGAGAAGTCAAAAGAAAATTTTAGCAGTTCCAGTTCACAGTTCATGCAAGTTTTTCAGTTTTTGACAGCAAGTACTTTACTATTTACTGCCTTATGTTACTTAGATCTGTTTTGAGTAAAATAAATATACAAAAAAACACCCAAAATGTGGGGAAAAGAAAGAATCATTATCGTGTCTATTTTTCAGTTGAGAAACTGGGGAAGAAAGTTTGGGGGATCTCAGTAACAATGCAAATGTACAGAAACAGAGCTGAACCCTAAATCCCTGTGTATTGATTTATCTCAAATTTATTCTCATTTAAATTTGGCCCAGGTTTGTATGCATGGCCAAAGCATCCTTGAATCACTGGGAACAAGATCTAACTTTGCAATGAAATGCAGGGGGTTGGTTTCATCTCTAATTTCAACGAACAATTAAGTGGCAACTGGTTAAAACAAGATGTGCACAGATTCTGGGAACACTTGGCATTCATACACTTTACAGCATTCTGTGTTACTGGGTTAAGCAGCAGCTCACAAAAATGCCGAGGTTTCCTGTGTTCTCCTCACAAACAGTCTTTTGCAGTGCATTAATTTCTTGCAATAATCCCCAGTATTAGACATCTAAGTTGTTTATAGTCAATTATAATACGGTCTGCATTACAGAAGATCATTATTTTGTTCTCTGCTGACCAAACAGTTTGTTGGGTTTTCAAGATGCTGTGCCTTCACAGCACTAAATGCTGCTGAACTCCAGCCTCCCTTAGTCATAAAAGTATTTTTTTATTCAATCATCAACCCCTAGGTAACATTTGTGGACTGGAATCCTAACGAGTCAGAAGCTGATGGTTGTTATACAGTCTGGTCATTATCACATCCTTTGTCAAGAGCCAAGAAATCACTGATTCATGCTCTGATTTTCAGGCAGGATTGGTTCTACTCAGACATCAATGATGTCCAATTCTGTGGCAGTTTCAATCACAGGCATCCATCTAATATCCAGCAAAAAACACCCAGTTCTGCTCCTAACACAGTCCTTAAGTGCTGCTCTCTGCAAGGTGTCCAGACCTGGATTCATCTTCAAGTGACTCTCATCTGTGCTCAAATACAGCAGCTGACCTCTTGGCAGTGAAATATCAGAGAGTCAGCATAAATGATACTCAGACACTCACTTAGTGAAAACTCAAATCATTTATCATGATGGTGAAGTCCCTGTGCATTGCTGTGAGTTCCAAATGATTCAGGGTCAAGAGCCATCTCCTCTCTGCCCATTTCAAAGGGTGCTTTCAATTACCTTTGACGCATAACTCTGCTCCTCCTTGGATCTGAGCTAGATGCCATTTAAATGTATCATGTTTCTTTTTCAAAAACAGTTTGCTGTATTTAAACTTCTAAGGATAAAGGTCCACTATCATTTAAATTCCTGGGTTTTTTTACAGTTCTGCCTGTTTTCAGTTGTCCACTGCAAGTAAGTAAAATTTTTGAATAGCAACATTTAATAGCTACCTATTAATTATGATTCTCCCTCACCCTAGCCTGTCAAAGCTGCTAATTTCCACCATCAGGTCTGAATCCTCAGCCTCCTTCTAACTACCTTGTTGAGATACTCCACAGCAAGTTTGGAAATACACTGTCTATAGTGTTCTGACAAACTGTGTATTTTCAAGTCAGCAGCTCCTGCTAAATTCCTCTTTGTCCTCAGTTCCTACATATCTAACCTAGAAGGCTGTCTGCCTAAGCATTTTGGTGGAACAAAAGAAGGTTGATCGAAAATCAATTAGAGTTTCTGTGCCAAAATTAACACCTGTTAATGCATTCCCATACAACACAAGAAACCAATACAGACCATTGAGTATAGATGTAATGCATGAGTGCCAAGTAGCACCAATAAGCACACAACTTCTACATTGATGTAGGGACAGAAATTACTGGGAGAAAAGAGATGGGGAGCAGACGCTCTCTTCTTAGCCCAGCCTTCCCACTGCTGCGTGCCTGTGACTGCGCTGGACAGTCGCATGACCGCATGCACTCAGTTGGAGAAAACTAATCTCTCCAACTGCACATTAATTTAAATTCTCAGTCAGTATTCAGACATCATGTGTTGTTGATGTCCAACTTTCAGATGACAAAAATGCAGGTGTTTATTAGGAAAGTGAAATCCCAACAAAAATGTTTCAAACATTTTACCACGACAAGAGGCTGGAAATGCTATTACTTGTATACCCAGAAGCTTAGTTACATTTCGTCCTCTGTAGAATAGAGACAGCAGGTTAGAAATTTTCAAAATCCTCCACTGGAGAATCTTCAAGGTAAACAAGCAATCACTTTTAATGATCTCTTATAATCTCTCAAAAGAGGAGGATTAAAAACTGCTCAAGTGTACCTCTACCCATTTTTTTCTAATGTCAACTGCTCATGAATAATATCTCATCACCAATAATAGCCAAAGCATCTGTAAAACAGTCTGATACACCATTGGAAGGATTTCTATAACTTCTTTATAAAAGAATACTGTAAAGAATAATTTTCCATTTTAAAGGTCTTTCCAAATCTGATGAAAAGTGATAACATCCAGAAAATACTGCTATAACTATACAAATATAAAACTACATAAAACCATTAATCATTAACTGAATATAGTAACACTTTGTTTATTCATATATAATTGAATGTATCAAAGATCAGAAAAGTTTCATAAATTATTTATATAGCGGCTGTTCAATTGATAAGAAAAATTGATAAAGAACTTAAGAAAATGGGAATAACTGGAGGCAAGCACAGATAGCAAAGGGGTAAAGACAGTCAAGAGAACAATCAGTGACAACGTCTTCAGCAGACAAGAGTTAAAGTCAAGTTTTCTCAAAAAAGGTGGTGTGGGCAGCATTAACTGCCAAATACATACACCGGAGATGAGCAAGGGAAGGTCAAGAAAAAGACCATTCAAAGAAAGTAATGAAATCAATTTTAAATGGATAATTTTTCATCTGTTGAGTTTAGTAATACTAGGTAACATGAAAAATTATTTTCAAAAATGCAGCATTTGGCCAATTTTTAAAGACCACCTTTTTCCTCCCTTTTCTTTTTCATTTTAACTAAAACAAACTTCAAGGTGAGCTTTAGTCACTACTCCCATCTTCTCCCCCTCCCAAAAAAATGATCAGTTAGAGTGAGGGAAAGCAACTCCTATGCCCACAGAATTTTTATGTGATAGGACAGACTCAGAAGCACCAATAGCAGTGAAATTTCATTAGGAAATGTCGGTCTTAACAAGACACAAATGGTGACAAGTGGTGATTCAAGCTTCGATGCCATGCCAATACCTAGAGAAGAGCTTGTGTTAGGATATTATCTTCATGATGCTGAGCTAGTCACGTATCCTAAAAAAGACTGAACAGTACACTGCAATAACATGAAGTGTTTGGTCCACATGGGGAGGGCAGGGTTTGCTGCATTAAGCTGGGAGCTAGAGGAGGAATTGACTCTGAACTGCTCGCCTTAACTGCCCAGACTGCATCCAAAAAAAATGGGAATGCCAACCTAGCAATAGCAACCCATGCAAAAGTTACACAAACCCAGCCTCCAATGAACAGAAAGTTCATGTGCAAATATCGGCAGCAACGTTGAAGGACAAATTCTTGGTCTTTGGAAAAAGCAAATTCAGACCCATTTGAGCTACTAAGCTGTATATTTAGACACTGGGAGTGAAAAAAATGTTGTTACTGCATGGAAAGATGTGCCTACACAATGTCCCAGAGAAAGATACACCTGAATAATGTCAAAGACCTTTCTCTGGTTACATGAAAGCATTATTATATTGTTTTAAGCAGTGTCCTTGGGGTTACTTCTTGGTCCTTCAAATTGATGTCAGGATAGGTCAGGACCAAAAGGCAGTTTTAAGACTATGGACTGAACCACAGAATATCCAATAAACCTTTGGGATCCTCACAGGACAGAAATATTATTGGATATGTTTAAGAAGGGAGCCTGGGTAAGACTGAGAGAGTCCCTCTGACTCCAAAAGCTGAAGCCCAGAGTGCATTGACAAATACATATGTCTTTCTCACTCCCCAGGTACCACTTTCTAATGACCGTGGTATATCACAAAGACCCGCGCTATCATTCTGCTTTATAGGAGACCAGAGACCAGCACAACTTGAGTCCACTTTTCAGTTGTACTGCTGCCTCAACACACCAGAAACCAGGGTTGCTCCTGAACCACCTTACTATGCAACAGCAGAATACTAAATTTAGTTTCACCCAAAAGTAAATTTTGGCACAAAGGAAAATCCTCTGAGTGCTTCACCCCTCTTTTACATACTAAGTATAATAAAGGCAATAGAGTTCTCCAGGCATACTATATAGCCCGCTGTAAGTATTTTCATGACAAAATTCAGTCAACCCAGCCATGAAATACTAAAAAAACCTAACTAACAAAAATTCTATCCTCTCTTCATATGGTGGAAAAAGCTATATGCTTACACAATAATAGAGATAGATAACATTAACTCGTAAATATGCATTTTGAAGCATTCATTCCCAACCTCTCTAAGTTGATTTACTCCCAATTAGCATTTCTTCCCCAACACTACATTCAATGTTATAAAAATTGCTGTCTCTTGCTGTATTTTTTCAAAGAGCACCATCAAATAGTTTGTCCAATAGGTTTTTCAGAAATTAAAAACAAAAACCCTCGATACGTCCTTTCTCAACAGTTCTGTAAACATTTAAAATATCTGTTGATAAGCCATTTTACTTAATGCTAACTGTTCCTGTAGTTTTGTCATCCTGAACACATTTTATATACCACAGGCACAATTATTAGACAATTAAAAGTCATCTGGTAAGCAGACTTTGAGCTTCATTATTTTGATTCCAAAACATAGGCCCTAACGTAAGCGTTCATTTTGCAAGCAGACATAATAGCAAATCCTTCATCCTCTGCACTTGAAATGTCTCCTAGCTGACAGGCATACCTTACACTCCCTTTTCAGTCAATTTATATCACTTTGTTACCTTTTCTTAGGTCTTCTTTCCCCCACACACACTCACACAGAGAACACAGTCATAAGGTTCATGGTTCTGGTTCATGTCATTAATCTTTTTTGAAGTGGTATTTAACACACCATCCTGAATGGACCTCAAAAAACACCATGGTTGTTCTCAGAAGAAATGTATTCTAAATTGTGCAAACAGGTGCATCCCAAATATGATCTCATTACTATCTAAGAGTAGAAAGTGAACTGACTGAAAGATATCTCCTACACTAAATCAGTTTTTCTGTTGGTCCTAAGCTTATTTAGTAGTAATTACTAAATAGGGATGATGAACTATATTCTAAAGAGTCTTATGGCCAGTGTGTTTTGTGATGATCATGGTAGTTGCATCAAAATAGCTTGTGAAATTTGGAAGGTTTTTTTGTGTGGAGAAACTCTAGATGAAATACCAAAAATCTATAGGCTCAAGAAGCAGCTTGTAAAACACAATAAAATTCTCTCTGAATAGCTGGGACTCATAGCACTGCAGGATTGAACTGGAGGTCTCAGATGATTGTTTCTCTTAAAGGATTCTTAGTACATCTTGATTGGAGGCTTGAAATAGAAATGCATTCTATTTGTTCATTTTCTTTGAAATGTTTTAATAAAAATGAGATAAAATCACTATTTTACAAATAGTGAAGGAGAGCAAACTATACTCTTGACAGAGTTTGCCTGTGTTTCAAATGCAGATATTATCAAGCTAATAATAAAATTTTATAATAAATATCTGAACATTTCCAAGCCACAAACCCCTATTCAGATCTGCATCGCAGTAGCACCTTCTGTGGGTTTATTTCAAGTCTTTTTGCCCAGAATAAACAATATTTGTATTGGCAGACTCCATTAATCAAGTCACAATGGTCATGCATTTGTGGAATTGCATAGTTCAAGATCCAAATGTTAACACAAACTATTGCATTGGACAGAAAAAGATAAAGTTTTTGTACAGAAGCAGATGTTTCCCAAAGATAAAACTTTACCTAAATACAATTGTGTCATTTCCACTACATTTGAAGGTTAAGTGGAAACTGTTTTCAACATCCTTAGCAAGAATTGCTCCTCCACAATTTTCCTCTCCATGTATCTGAATGTAATTCATATCATAACCTAATATCAATTGTAAATCACGCAATTTCCGACAGAACTATGATGAATATACATTCAAATAAAAGAAAAAAGTGGTGGAGCAATATAGTCCCTGGAATTTAACACTCTGTGGTCAGAAGGTCACATATGTTAAGTTTCTTATTTATATCCCTATTAAAGCTCTGATCTGTGGGAAGCAGGATAGAAGCAATGTGACTCATTTTACAAATAAAGAATGTATTGTTGTTGTACTGTACATGTTTTGTTTCTGGGTACTTAATGATAACAGTGTATGAAGTGCAGGTGACTATAATAAGGGGAAAAAAGATCTTCATCAGGAGACATAAATATTTGTTCCTACTCCTTCTCTGGTAAATGCTTCATTAAAAGCCTAACAAAATACGTATTTCATGAATGAGTCATGCAAATTAATATTCTTCATAATTTTTTCTGACTTCTTGACATCAAATTATATACAGGCTGACCAGATATTTTGACTGCAGTTATGCTGAACAACAAGCATATAAAGAAGGAAGAATAAGGAATTTATGTACATTGCATATTTCAATTCAAAATAGTGAATTATTCTGATCTAAAGATTAACCCAGATCATCTGAAACTTTTATCAGCAAGCCTTTATTCACCAGAGGAGCCTCTCCATGACACTCAGCACAAACTACACTGTGGCTTAGTATTTGTCCTAACTATTTTGGCCTGTGATATTAATATTTTATTGCTGTACATCACATAGGCACATAAAAAAATTACATACTGACAGTTTTGTATAAGCAAGGTATTAATGTCCCCTCCAAGGAATTTTCTTTGAGAAATAATCAAGTGAACACATGTTCTTAATATCCAGAGGTTAGGCAATAAAAAGAATTAACAGTAGAGGACAAAAGAGGATGGACAGATGATAAACTGTTGAGCATTTAAAAAAAACAAAGAACAAACAACAACAAAAAAAAGCTGAGCTCTTTTTAATGAGTGGAAAGATTTGTTTGGGAATTTGGGAGTTGGGTCTTTTGGGGTGAGTTTTTTTGATGTAAGCATTCTACCTCTGGCCTAGTATAGTACAAAGGCCACTACTACATGTACCCAGATACCTAAATACCTACACAGACTTGTCATAGCCAAAACTCTTTCCTCTGTTTTTTTTCCAGCTTAATCTATATTGGCAATGGATGCTTAGGAAGTGTTTTTTCTTCTTGCAGTTTCATACCATAGTTGCAAATCTGCTTGGCATGAGTTTGATAGGACAGCATTACCTTGGTTATGGCTTCTTTTTTCTGGCATAAATATATTCCCTTTGAGCATATTCCTTTTTAGTTGCAATAAAAAGTGTGAGTCTTATTGTTTGTTTGTTTTCTTTAGGAGAAGCAGCTGCAAAGTCATAATTATGTTCACTTCCCACATTGGCAACAAGCAAGCTTCACATTTTTGCGCATTTGAAATCACCTATAAGGAGGGGCTGAATCACTACCACCTAGAGGTTTACAATTTTCACAGTATCTAAAACATATTGCTATTAAAAAGGGCTTTTGTTTCATTTTTAATTATGTTCAGAATAGCTAATAAATCAGTTTGGAATATATTAAATAATTAAAAGTGCAGTATCAGTAGAAAGATACAGCACTATAGTAATGTGATCAGTTCAATTATTTTCATAAATTCAAACCTGAAACACAGTAAGCACAGTTGACAATTGCTTTCTGGACATCAGGAGCCAGGTAGTGACACCTCAGTCAACAAATGGTCTTTGAGAAAAAAAAGGGTGGAAGAAGGAGAGGTTGTGAGGAAAAGGAATGGCAGCAGAGACCCTGGAGAGTCAGAAATGCTGTAAGAGCCCCAGTGCTCACTGTGCTTGTACACCATATACCTCCTTATACCTTCTGTTTGTCTTGCCCACATAAAACTGTGTTTTGGAACAGGGCTCATCTCTTGATAGTTAGAGTGCCTAATAAAAGCTAGTGTCCTGCGTATTCCTTTATCAATATCCAATAAGCAAATATCATTATTAAAACAAAATGGTGTCACCCTTTTGACCTAAGCATCTAACCAAAATTCAGGCTCCAAGTCCTTGTTTCTCTCAAGAGGAGGAATTGATGATGGAGCCCAGAATTTCTTCAGTGCAATCTACAGTAAATTGTATGTTAAAGCCCAATTTTCTTGAACACAGCAGGAATCAAGCAGCAGGAGATAGCTTCCTTGCTCACAGCTTCATGCCTCTTTTTAGCGAGTACTTTACGTAAAACTCTCTTAGCTCACAGTATAACTGCTTCTTTGGTTGCACCTGGAGCTTCCCTGTTCCTTTTCTGTGTGCTCCTGTAGCGTGTCTGCCCTTTTCCTCACACGTACTGACACCCAGCTGCAGCCAAAGCCCTTCCCCTACCTCTGCATTTAACTTCCAGCCCACCAAGAAACTGCTCCAACAGGATAATGAACAGCATTGTACATGGATTGAATTTTTAGGGGTTGTTTCAATATTTTCAACTATCTCTGAACACAGATGCATTTAACTGTTCCCTCATTCAGCTTGAAGAGAAGGTGGCTGTTACATTTAGCAGATGCACCAACATTTCTTCCCATCCCTAACACAACCATAACAATACCACCCCGCCATTTCATTCTTTGATGAACATTAGTATTTTGCCTTTTTATTTTCTGCTCTACAAAGAACAGTACATTTAGAATACTCCTTTTATATTAATTTTCATAAGTGGAACAATCTTTCAAAAATGACAAGTTTTTTTCTTCTCATTTTTCTTTCTGTGTGAGACTAGCACACACAGAGATGCTGGAGGCATTTTCTGAGGAACTAGTAGTGGCTTGGCAGGAAACAGATCATCTCTTGCATTGGACACTTCCACAATCTGTCCACAAAATTATTTTTTTAAATTTGGCTGGAACTAGACTGTCACCCTCTATACTACCAGATTCACACAGCTACTCAGAGAGTCTCTCCAGGTCACCACCACCATTGGTTTTCAGGCTTGCATGCTGAGCACCACATCCCAACTCTCGAGAGTTGCTTTCACTTGACAGATACGCTTCACCCCCTCTTGGTTACAGAGTTTCTAAATTTAGAAACTCAGACACTGGCAAAGCAACAGTGTTTGGTGAGAATCCATAATCTTGCAAACAGAAACTAATCTTGTTTAAAATCCTTCTGCCTACATGTGGAAGCTGGCCAAAAATACTATTAATGAACAGTCTTCAGTTTCATGGGGACTTTCAGAAAGGTCAAAATGGAGCTACATTATTTAAGTTTTATGGGAACATGTATTTAATGTTTATAAATCCATTTGGATAATAACACTGACTTTAATGGACTGATAGATGTATCTTCTAAAGTACATTACAAGAACGATCACCTACAGCGTCTGAAAAATTTAACATTTCCCTGTTGATTAGTCTTATTTGTCTGTTACTTAACAAAAGTTTTCAAACCCTCAATAAAATGTAATTGTTCTTCTTAAATGTGTTACCAACCCACGGATATCAGAAGGGTACTTTCTCTTCGAGCTTTGGGAATGACATATGTGAAATGGCATCTTCATCATTCTGGCTTCTTGACTTGCTGATAGGTCTCAAGAGAACGGATCTTTAGTCACTCTTAGATAAAGCAGTGCATTTAAACTTTCAACTTTGATACACTGTATATGTAGCACTATCATGGAATGCACAGTACTACCAAGTACAAAATGGAAATTACAGCCAAAAAACCACAATGGTAGGCATTAAGAAATAGTAAACTTAATATCGTTGTTTGATTTTTTTTAAGACGAAAAGAGCATAAAGCTCACAGAATTCGCAGTGGAAAGTATATACAGTAAGACAAAAAAAGATGTTTCTATCACAACTGAAAACCAGACAGAGAGCTTGGTCAGAAGATGTATAATCTCTGCTGTCATAACACAAAACTAATGGTGACAAGCAATCTATACCAGAAAAGAAAGACACTGAAATGCATGCTGTAAATATATGTCAAGAAGGATATAAACGAATCACAATTTCAAAAAGAGGACCAAATCTCTGCAAAACAGTCCAAATTGTTTCTGTGCTAGAAGTGACCCTTTCTACATCTGCTAGCAGATCTGACAGCTCCAGTTGCAAGGATAATATATCTAGCATAAGGAAGGATTTTCAGAATCATAGTAATAATCTCTTCACAACTATCAACACCCACAGAATTCACTTTTTGACATCCACACAGACATACCTAAACAAAATAGGATTTACTTAAAAGTAAAATGGTAATATCTCTAGTTACAACTGATTCCATGCTAAAACATGCTAAGACAAGTTAAGGGAGCATTGTTAAATACTCAAAACTAAAGAAATGTGAAGTTTCTTCTATAATTTGACAAGTCTTGGCCACAAGTCCACAATTTAGTTTCTAGAAAGTAAACACAAACATAACATTGTTCGCATGCCCATTACTATGACCTGAACCCAAAAGTTTTGAGATGTCTGAATCAGAACATGATTTAATTCTGTGTACAAATACTAATTCTTGGTTTCTGCACAGCTTTCATTATAGTAATTATTAATAGTATGATGACTTGGCTTGCTTTCACAAATATATAGCATGTCATCTTACATATATTGCTACACATGCATTGCCATAACAATGCTATTGCTGTCATGGTCTTAAAGCATATTTTGAGACTTCAAACAAAATCCTAAAACCTGTGGTATATTTACAGTACATTGGTCACTCCCAACAAGTCTCAGAACTTGGCTCAAACAGCTCATTACTTACACACAAACAAAATGTTACTTACCTCTCGCAGGCAAGCAGTCAGTAGAACCATTCATCACAATAAAGGATTTGCCTCCATTTTCTGAATTGGTATCAGCATGGAAATGTACTTATTTTCAAACAGGATAGCCACAAAATGAATAACATTTTACTATCATTTTAAAGCAGATATAATTTCTTCAAAATGGTACTAGCCCATTTCTTAGACAAATTAAAATTCACTGTCAATATCCATAATCTGTTTTTAACATACCAGCCATTAATTAAAAAAAAAAAAAAAAAAAAAACAAACACAAAAACCACCCAAAAAAATAAACCACAAAAACCCAAAATGCAGTCAATTATCTAAAGTCTGGAATTCTTTCAGTCTTCACTATGACCTGTACTGTAAATCCAGATGTACCCCCAGACACACATAAAGCCACCTTATTTTCAGTAAGGCTCCTCCTTAAGACCATGCCTTTTGTCTTATGCTTCCTAGTGGTCCCAAACAAGAACATACAATAGGAAAAAGCAGGAACTTTTCTTCAGTTCCTCCACAATGCAAAGGCTCAAGTGTCTGAGGACTCCAAAAAAAAGAACAAAAGCAACAAATCATGGGTACCATAGTGAACATAGTATCCGAAAGAATCAGAACTAATCTTAGCTAAATAAACTCTCCTTAGGGACTAATCCATTAGGCAGATAACATTGGTTATGTTCTGGCAGACTAAGCTGGAAAAGTCTACCAGCAAGCTGATAACACAGTGGAGACATGGTGCTACCCATTTTGGAAATCTTAGTGGGAAGACAGATTTATTTTCATAATTCTGCTTAGACTAGACTTGACATGAGGGAAGAGGGGGAAGGGAAGCAAACTGATTACCAAGGCAGTCTTGTATACTTCTAGTGTGTGCAATTCCTCTCTCCGTGCCAGAGGAAGTTTCTGGACAAAGACAAGTCATCTTATTGCAATTGAATATAACCAATACTGGGGTCTTGACAATGGACAGTCTGAAACTATTAAACAGACATTTTCAGGCACATTAAGAGTTTAAAGGGATGCTCTGTGACCTTAAGACAACTAGGAAGATCCAAACAAGCTTAACATTTTGCTAATGATAAAACATGAAATAGCCTTCCAAGAAGCTTCAATATCATAACGCAAGAAACAAATGAACACAAGCTTCTAAAAGAAATTGATACATTTAAGCTATTGTGATGTAGACCTTAAAACTGCTTAACATGAAGTCAGTCTATTTAAAATTAATTAATATACAAGCCTCTTCAAAATTAAGACTTTCAAAAATCCTACGCTATGCATGATCTACCGATACCATGAATTCTTTCCAAGTTTGGCAGATATTTTGCTGATCTATCACAAGTTCTGAACCTGTAAAGAATAATTTCAAGTCATGGATCTTAAATGCTATTTTCAGGGACAAAACCTACATAGTTTGGATAGTCACCAAGCTCGTTTTGTACAAGTGGATCTGGATAGGTGAGGATCTAAGTGCTTGATATCTACCACCATTCCGTTAGACCATAGTTTATTGGAAATGATGACACAGAAAAGACAGGAGAAGAAACAACAGCTTAGAGACATAAAATAACTTAAGTTTATATATAAAGACCAGGAAAGACTTGACAGTGGTGCAGTTCTTCAGGCCAGTATAAACTGACAAGAGAGTTACCAGTGGAGAAACTGATGAAGATAGGGTAATTTTTTTCTTTTAGGGAAGTCCTAAGTTCTCCCAAGAGAACTCCAAGTTCTCTGATAACTTGTGTAATGCTCTACACATGAGGCCATCCACTTTCTTGTAACATGCATGTACATGCAAAGAGTGCTGCTATTTAAAGAGGCGTAACTGTGGGCAAAAAGCAAAGCTGTGAGTATTCTTTTTCAACTGAATGTACAAAGTAAAATTTAATAAAATACGTGAACTCTTTCATAACTTCCACGGAAACAAGCATGTGGTATTCACCTCAAAGAACCTGGAACAAACCTTTGTGGCATAGTATACAACACAAATCCTTTACCATTTGGTATGCATATGCCTGCTTGTGTATGCATAGCATGCTCGTGTGTTAGTCTTAAAAAGCAAAGCTCATGTCAGAACTATACAGAGAATGAGGTTCTTTAAAAAAATGAAAATCTTATCTATTCAGAGATTCTTTAAATGAAAGAGAATTCTGAATCTTTCCTCCAGTTTTTAGGGGGTTCACCTAGTTGAAGATTTAGAGCCATAAAACAGCATGGAAATTATTAAACTGGAACAAATTGCACTACTCTGTCTTTCACAATAATTATAATTGAGGTGGTGTAAGAGTAACTAGCATTAGGACTTCTATAAATTACAATATTCTGAGGGAATGAGTCACAAAATACCAAGGATTCTTTGTGCAGAAAAAGATCTTTGTACAAGAACACAGAATATGAAATCCATAGATACAGCCCAGAAAGATTAAGATGTGAGACCAAATTCAAACTTAACGAAAGAAACATCAATGGGATAAAAACAGGAAAATGAATTTTATCACACTAATTGACAATGGAAAAAGGCAGCGGTGACTTGCACAACGTATTCCTCTGAAACAATAGAGCTCCCTGCAGCCACAGGAAGGACAGATGCAGGTACCTTTTTCTTCCCCAGTGGATCTTTCAGTAAAGAAGCTGATAAATCAGCTGCTTTATCATGTCTGCTTTCTAGAAACAGATATAAATGCAACAGGGATGGACAAGAGGAAGGTAGCATACACATATAGCAAGGTAACTTTGAGCTCATCGTGCATTGGATCCCCAATGACTGCATTACCTGAACATATACAATGACAGGATATGAAGGGAATAGAAGGTCATTATAAAGCTAAAGTGAGAGATTCACCTCATAAAACAGAGATGGACATGGGCCACTGGCTGGTGTCAGACCAAAAAGCATTCACACCAGTAGTTCAGTTGAACTTACAAGAAACATCTGAATTTTTGAAACATTGTCCACAATAACCTATTAAACTGTTGGAATATACAACTATTCTTTCAACAGTATTCAAGAAGAAAATAAGCAAAGCCCAAAGAGGAAAATATATCCTGAAGAGATCTATGAAGAATAAACTATATTAGAAAGCTAAAACAGTGACCACTGAGCAGAATCTGGACAACTTCAAGTACCCAAGGAAGTACTAATGAGGTGCACCAAAAACTAGGAAATTGCTGTTAAGAGTAAAATGTAGATACAACTACATCTGATCAATCTTGAAGTATGATACAGACATCAGACTAAAGAATTTAAAAGTAATTCAAATTTTAAAATCTGTACTGAGATATGAATGTTCAAATAATTTAAAGTGCTTCCATTTAGAAACTAAGATAAAAGAGTACAAGAAACTTGCACAGAGGGTACTTGAGAGTCATTTACAGATCACACACATTCACAGTAAGCTACTCTCACAAATGTGTTTGCAAAGCACACAGTAGAAGAGAGACTAGAGAAACTAAGATTTTAGATCTAAGTTTAAAAATATGTTTATTGTGATTCAAAGCTAATGTTATTCATTACTCAGCCAACATATTAGTGCAGACAATATTCTCTCACTTCCTCTGGGCCTTCTTTAATCTTATCTGGATTTATTTTCTGTGTATTTCTCAGTAATCAAAAGATATAGGCTTGATATCTCTTGAGTTAAAAACACCCCTAGTGTTCCTGCTGTTTCTTTTGTATATATTCATTTTTCAGTGAGTCTCTAAAACAAGGATTAAAAAAAAAAAAATCAAATAAGGTTATTTCAATCAGCAAGAACCAGCAATTTGATTTCTTCCAATGTATTAAGAAAACATTCCTGTTAAGACAGAGATTGATCCAAGTTGGTGTTAATAAGGGTAGCTGAAAATCTAATGTTAGGCATTCCTTCAGCAGATGTGTACATTCAGGACTATGGTAATGAAGCAAAAGTTGAAAGCATTTAACTCATCTTTCCTTTCAGTAAGTAAAATTATTCAACGAAACCTTCATTTGAATTATACACCAAAAGAAACCTAAATATACTCACCGGACATTCATAAATAGAACTGTTGAGGAATTTTCTGACTAAACTGAAAATGACAATTTGTCAAAGTTGAAATGTTTTGCAGAAATGTCACTGATTCAACAAAATTTCATTGGTGCACTGGCAGAGTACCCACCAGGGCCTGGCTGGTTCCTGGCTGGGACCAAGGTTCCTGCAGCTCTGGCCAGCCATACTACCTGGGGTTTTCTAAGAGCCAGGGGACTGAAAGTCCTCAGAGCCCTGTGTCACAAGAGTGCTTCCTACAGGAAAGTGCCAAAACCTTGACCTGAAGCTCTCAGATACTCCAGACTCAATATTGTGGAGCCAGGAGCCTGGACAGTAGGACACGCCAGCCCCAACACCAACACAGCTCCTGTACCTGAAGCAATGCACAGTGTGGCCCCAAGAGCCTCAGCTGAATTCACTGCTCTCAGAGCTTTCAGATTTCATGTGCTAATGCTGGAAGCCTTGGCTTTCTGGGTGTGCTAGTAACCCAGGCTGCACAGACACAGAAATTCACTGGGAAATTTCTTTACGATAGGCATGCCTTTTTTTGAGTTATGTTTAAAAACATAAGTCACGTCCGTGAATACGTCATGACTCTGTAGCACAGTCTAAGTGTATTTGACCTAGGTTTAAACTTCCCAGCTCAGGAATTGCTAGCAATATAGCTATGGTACCACTAGCTGACCATCCAGTTAACTACCATCTTCCTGGATGCAATTTAGTCTGCTGCATAACCATGAAGTACTAACACTGATTTGACCAGCTAACTGATAAGAAAACCACAAATCGCTTCGTCTTGACTGGATTTCTCTCTCTTGCTGATTAACTCAGGATGGCTAAATCAAGAATAAACAACACTTCCCAGTGAAGGCAAAACCTTGATGTATAAAGGTAAGGCTATTTTTTTCTTGCCAGAATAAAAATACACATGGAAAAAGCATGGAATTTACAGGCAGGTGTGAGGGGAAATGAATGGTAGCTGCACTAGTCAGTGCAGAGAAAATATATATTATGTGTCAACACATGGAAAAGTGTGAAGAATGCATGCCTGCATGTATAAAAGACTATATGTATTCACAGTACTAAGCAATTTGCAATTTAAGGAGTGGCTGTCGTAATATCTGTTGAATCCATAAGGAAATCCCTGGTTGCTGTAAGGTCTGATTAAATTTAAACTTCAAATTAATCTGTAAAGATGCCCCTGCTCTACCAACTTATTTATTGTAAAGAAGAGAGTTGACAGTCTTACGATTATGTTCTGTGGGACCAATGCTAATGCCATAAGTACTTTCTGGTTTCCTAGTAAACCAATTTACTGGTCTTGCTTAGGACTTGAACTTAGTCTTTATCAAGTGAGACAAAAGACAGGCATAGAGAAATTCCCCAAAACTTCCATTAATTCATCTTTGGAAAAAGAATGTTGTTGCATAAATATCAAATGGAATTTCCTAATTGGCCCATGCTACTTCCCTACATTTTCCAAAAATCATATATTTGAATAATTATAGCAATATAAAACTTCACATCTTATTCAGATTGGAAAGTTGGGAGCACTATAATACTGTCTGGGAATTAAGTTTATTTTATTATTTTAGGCAGGCAAGGTTTGGGGTTGGTTCTGTTTCACTGAGTTGTTGTGTTTGTTTTTCCCCTTTATTATTTCCTGGGACCCTAAAAGACTGACTGCTTGACAGAGACACTTGGTTCTGGGCACTTGCTCTCCCTCATTATCTCTGAAGAGGAAAAAAATACCTCTTTTGTTCCCCTTATCGCTTCACTAACTTATCCAAATATTCATTTCTCTTTTAAGAAGAAAAAAGACAACTGAAATCATGCAGAAACTATGCCTTATATATTAAGAAAAACATTATCATTCAGGCAAAGTACTAAGCACTCAGATAATAAAATAAAATAATTATATTTCTAGGGTTTTCCATTTCGTGTTTTTTCATTTTCAGCTTAACTTGAGCAATTTAAGACAGACTTTGTGTGATATAAAAGAAACATATTCTGCACCAAACTTTGGGATTATATTACAAATAATTTATCTGCATTCAATCATGACATTTTTATACAACATCATTAGCAAAAAATAAAATAAGTGGTGACACCTCAGATGGTGTGAACTGGCAGAGCTCTTCCGACTCCAGGGGAGTTCTGCCAATTTCCACATTGGCTAAGCGTTTGGACCTTAAACTTACATCATAAAATCAGAAAGAAATAAATTGCAAATTCTCTCTCCCTAAATAATGCAGCCTCAAAGAAAACAAAAGTCTTCTTATCCAAATAATTTTAAAAGCATGTAATAAAGTATACTTATTTACCAGTAACTGCACCTGAGATACATTACTGGCAAGGTATCGATGTCAGAGGTGGAAAATTTGCATTGTAATAAATGCAATGAGGCTTTTCAGATTAAGAAAGATTTTTAAGAAACTTGATTATTTGATTAATTTTTCCTTTCTTCTTGTCCATAATGAAGTGAAAATTCTACACTCCCGTGAAACACACATAATTGTTTTCTTTTCTCATCCATGTCCATATGGTACGACAAGCTTGGATCCAAAACATTTTCTCATGAGTGAGGGTAAATGCCTGATCATAACTTTGAGCATATGGTAACATTTTTTTATTGTTCTTCTATTTATAAATACTTTATTATCATTTATTAAATGATATAGAACATATATCCAGCCTGGTTCATAAACACAGCAAGCAGGCATTCTATATACCCCGCTTCAGCAAATTGCACAGGTATAACAGTCACTAGAGTCACTCGCAGCAACTGCATCTGTGAATTGTTAAAAATAAAGTTTATTTACAATCTTAATTCCTTATTAAATTTTATACCTGGCAATATAATAATTTTGATTTCCAGTTCTAAAATATTTCAACATAAAGCAAACACTGTATGTCTGCAATGCATGATATGCACAAGAGTTCTCCACCAGCTCTACTCTGTGCCACTTCCCCCTTTTAGAGCTTGTCACTTTTCACAGGACAGGACCTGGCCCAAGAATAATGAGCCTTGGTGTGGTAAAGATCCAAGTAGCCAAAGGGTGCCAAATCAACATGCCAAACCCTACAACACACTGCAAAAATAACAAATGAAAAAGCTCCTCCGGTCACCTATTCATAAACCGGCAAGTCCAAGTTGTTTTTCATTAAAAAAATGGACCAGGACTTTCCTTCAAGGGTTCTCTAGTCAAACTGACAGAATTCCAAAGAGCTTTGGGGCTTCATTTGAGGGTTCTGAGATGATTCAGTATAAACCCTCAAATCAAGTGAAATTTGTTAAATGCATCATATCATAAACTGGGATGATGACAATCAGAGTTACTGCACATCATTAATGATTAGGCACCTGCTTTAGCAGAAAAGACTCCTTGGTTTCTGTACAGTCAATAAAGACTCTAGCCTGTCCCTTGGAGACTGCCCATCACACTCAGCTGATGGTAAAAGGAACCTAGAGCACAGGTTAGCCAGTTTAATTAGATGGCTCACATCGGGTTGCGTGAATTTCCTCTCTACATACAAAAATGAATACAAAGAATTTCATTTAAACAGGAGCTGCCTATGTTTTTAGAGATGAGGAGGAAGGCAAGAAAAATGGCTAATGGCAATGGCCTGGAAAAAGTGATTTTGACGCTGCAGGCAAAATTGTCAGCTCACCTAAATCAACATAGTGCTTACTCTTTCACAGAGTTCTGCAGACTTGTGAAAGCTAAGAATTTGGCTATATACACAGCTAAGAAAAACTATGATTAACAGTTAATCTGGGAAAACAGCTATCTGGAAGAGGAAGTGCCTGTAGAGAAGGCAGATCCACTTAAGGTAAATTCTGAATTGTTCATCTTTAAGATAAATGAGTTCAACATTTCTAGCACTGAGGACCAAACAGTGGTTTTGGGACTGTCCTTCCATGTCACTTTTCTACATATGTTCAATGAGCATGTTCAGCCACAAGAAGGGCATTTGGCTGTTGGACTTCATAGGCTGCCATTCTGCATCTATGCCTAAGCAAATAAGGCTGCAAAAGAAAATTTTCTTATGGGCTCAATCCCACCCACAGCAAAGCATCAGAACCAGAAAACGAGCAAAATGGGAATGCATCCATACCTTTATTTTTGCAGACCTTGTGTAAGTACTGTACCTAACAGTACAAAGACACAAAGTTCCTGTATGGGATGGCCCCAGCAAACTGCATCAGAGAAGGAAAAAAATCTCAGTAAGTGAAATCTATTAGTCACGTATTAGCTAACACAAAGGACTTGCTCCCCTCTTCCAAATCCTCATCCACTCCCCACAACAATGCAATGGCATAGAATCAAACTAAGTAACCTAGAAGGTTATTTTCCACCTCTCATTTCCACTTTTTTTTTTTAGTTAAATTCTTGCCTTTTGGAAGTATATTTCCACTCCTAATGAAAAACAATTTCTGGAGGTATATTACAGATAAGCAACAAAAATGTTGGCAACCATCTCTAATCAGAAGGGAAAAAATGAGTTAGCTCTTTGAAATACTATTTAAAAACAAATAAAACAAAACCAGTTAATTTTTCCAAAGACCCACAGCAATTTCAGGGTAGCTGCTGTCAAGAAGAGTCAGATAGGCTGTCAGAAAGTAAATGTACCTTCTGGCTGTGAAGATTGCTGGTCCCTAAGGAAGCCATGTTTCCAAAATTATTTAAATTTGAGAAAGAAATCTTTTTTTTATTGTTATTTTTTATATTTCATTAGAACAGCAATGTATCATCACAACATAACTGTGTAAGTCCTTAGCAGTAATAACTCGCATTACTGAATCTCAGAGGCAAAAACCTCCAGGTATCAAGGCAAGTTTTATAGGGTAAATTTCTCAAGAGCTTAGTTCACTGGTTTGATATCTGCAAGCCAGAGCTATTTAGGTTTACACTCAGTGTCTGACATGTTGAAGATTTTATTGCATTCAGAAACTGGCAGAGCACATACTGACAAAAATGTGTAAGAGGCAAGTGGAGAGTATGTTGCCAGATTCTTAGTTCATTTAAGGTTACAAGAACACTACTTAGACATTTCAGTCAAGTATGCAGAATTCTTAACTTTCCATTCAGGCTAGTATTAGGAATGACCAAATGTAAAAGTTTTGAGAAAATAACTTTTTTCTTTTTCAGTATGGGTTTTTTTCTCATCCTGTTTTGTTAAATCTTCATTTCTTGTTATAGTCCACTGCAGTTATTTACATAAATTCTAAATATACACAATAATGTTACTATTATACTTAGGTAATTGTGTTAACAGCACTAGAGCTGGCACAGGAAAGGAGGGGAAATTGTTGTAAACTATTTTCTTAAAGTATAAACAATTGCTATTATTACTAAAATATTACCTAAATCTTTTGATTTTTGCAAAAAGTTGTGCAGCATTCTGACAAGGACAAGTTCCCCCTTAAGTTCTGTGGGAAATTTTTTCTTATAAGCAGGCCAAAATATATCACAGAAATACTGTCCCTTTTTGGTACAGAATTCCGGCAACACATAGCTCACTTCTTGGCCAGATCCTGGAAATGCAGAGGAGCCTGAAAATGAAAAGTAATGAGGGTGGAGAGGAAGGAAACATTCCAAACTTGTGAAGCCTCAAGAAATGTTAAGTTTGGGTCCAGTTCAAGTTTTGGGTGAAGATTTAACTCAGTTTTTATTTTCTTCAAAATGCCTGAGCACCCTCAGGGAGTATTCTCTTCCTAGAGAGTTCTTAGAAAAGCATATTTTTTCACTGACAAAAGGATCAGCAAATGGACCCTGATGCCAAAAGTTTGAAGTTAAACCAGTTGCTGTGGCAAGTCTCACTCGCATGTTTGTTCCTTAAAAAGGATTTTTTCCTTAAAAAGGATTTAAAGGGATTACATAGAACTTGTATATTTAGTGATTCTTCGTATTTCCAAATAAGACAGAGACAGTTGTCTATTAAACTACATGCAATGAAGCAAAAATTACTTCTTTATGCTTTAGTTTCAAAGTCTCTTACACACTGAAGTTGTTCCTTTAAAACATATTTTCTAAAGACATTTACAGCTAGAAATGTGCTGCTGATCCAAAACATCAAGAAAAGGAACAGAGGAAGAGGGAGGATCTCTGAATAATTTAAAACAGCCTCCTCATTCAAAAGTCATTCTCTTTTTAATCTCTCACACTTTATAGCCAGAGACTTTATGCTGGGCTCTGGCAGAAAGTCAGGAAACAATATCTCTGCAGCTTTAGAGCAGGATGAAAAGAAACAACAAAAAGTACAGGAGACCCACTACAAGTTCTACTTTTATACAAAGTTTGTTTTCCAGATATTTGTCTGCATCCACAGGTAGAGTCCACTGCTTGAGGACAGAATCTCTTCCCATCACCTGCCCTCTACCTACACAGGGCATGAGCATGCATGCACATGCAGGTACATGAGTACCCACAATTTGCTCTGCTAGAAGATGTCTTTTATTAACCATTGATATTTATGTTATTTTTTATAATGAGTTCTCCTGGAACAAAAACTTGAATGAAAATAAATTATCTGCATCATTAACAAAGACAACAATTAATAACCAATTGACCCAGACCAAAATTTCCCTATCCAGAGCTTATGAAAACAGGCTTTACACTAACAAACTCTAATACTTCCTTTTTTTGCCATAATCACTTTCCAAAAGACCAGACAAGCCTGTTTTAGAGGATCTCTTAATAGATCCAATAAGGGAATAGAAGCCACCTGTCTTGAAAGAATACTTTACAATGATCCCTGGGAAGAATCAGATAACCTGGAGGAGAAAAGCTTCCTAGGCATCACCTACTTGGAAGCTGACTACAGAAAACTAATCTAGAATTAGCAGTGCGCTAAATTACTGACTTTTCCAACAGTTAAGGCCAGCCACAGCTTTTTGGTCAGCCACCTGTCTTTTCTATACCCTGAAAAGTATTCTCAAACCTTCGCACACTATTTACCATTTACAAAGGACTTTTTTGTGCTCCCCTACTTCCCCCTCCATTTTCCTCTTCTTCCATGATATCTTTAAAGGAAACGCATACGAAAAGAAGCAATATTAAAAACACAAAATATTTTCTTTTGCTTTGAATTGGCACTTAGAACATAGTAAGATCCCATCAACATTAAGCTTCTGAGAGACCACCAACAAACATTTCACGAACCACAGTGTGAGAGTCACCAACACCTTCAATAATTGTTATGGAGTTCTGACCCAGTACAGAAGTGATCAGATACTTATCTCCTGGGGAACTTGTGACTTTATTCTCAAAACTCATGCAAAAGGTGTCTAAGAATAGAGGATTAATTGCCATGCCATGCCATGCCTGTGTGGCCACAACTCCAGCTTCCATTTGGTGCTTGCAAATAACTTTGGTAAGTGGCTAATTGTGAAGTTCTAAGCACACAAGTCACTTCTGACTGTCATTGTTCATGATTACAACTACGGGCACCTGCACAGACAGGCATACATCAATGCGAATGTAAAATGGAGGACTGGATTTCAAATCTGTCCAAGTGCCACTCATGTTGTACAGTTAGATCACAGGAAAGAAACCAAGAAGTTCAAAATACAAAGCAGATAGATAACTGTAGAAAGAAGAAGGGAAATGTGTTTAGACACAAAGAAAGGATAGCAAGTACAACCATTTCACAGGTATGTCTATTGTTGCTAAGCACATATCCTGAAGCTAAGCACTGTAGTATCAAGAGGGGCCACAGGAGACAAGCGAACTTGGCAACCTGACAAACCTTCTTTTAAAAATAAAGTAATTCTGATTATATGATAAAATTACTATTCACTGGCAAAGTTATTCTCTCATAACATCCTACTGTTCTCGCAGCCACCTGTTCTCTTAGGCACACATGTACATTTTTATCCTGAAGACTCATGAAAAACAAATCTCTACAAATCAATGTAGAAAAGTGCATTACAGTCAGACAACATACTCTCCTGAAGTCATGATAGACTCTAATCCAGTCAAGAATAAACCTGATCACTTTCCAACCGCACTCTTCCAGAGCAACTTCTGTCATTCACTGCCCAACATGGCAACCCTCTAGATGTCATACAGAAGGGCAGGAAGTAAACAACTCTATTCCCCAGTGCCAGGCTGACTTGGGGGCTCAGAGGAAAAAGCCCCTTTGCAGTTATGCTTTTCTTCTTAATCCAGAACCAGAGCAGAGCAAGACAGAATGTTCTGTAAGAGTTTTGCTAAACGTAAGCAGGGACAACCATATTGCGCTCACAGGTCCCCATGTGCTGTAGCCAAAACAGGCTACAGAAATCTTGGAGAATGGTAGGAATCTGAACCATAGCAAATCATCACAACAACAGTAACACTGACTTGTACTGCAGCCACTCTGTGCGTCCTGCATACAAGCAGGATACACCTAGAACTTTGTAATATCATTAGGATTTAGCTGAGTGTGCAGAAAGACCCATTTTCATCTTTTCAGGGAAAATCCTCACAACTGGGTTCCTAAAAATCTGAAAGTCCATGATGTGGTCTGAGAATATTATAAAATATTTTAACTGATTGTACATTACCATTAAACCAGTCTATACATCAAATATTTATCTTTCAAATATTTTTTCTTGCCATTATATATTATCATCATTAAATACGTTTTCCTTCTCATCCTTACTGTAACTCCTATTAATTAGAGTTTCCAAACAAAACTATTCAGGGTGGAGGGTGCATTTTCCTTTCCTTTACGATTAGGGTGAAAAATCTTTTCTTTGACTGTGTTCCATTTCCTCTATTAAATTGTTTGAATCTGTTTCCTCTGCTTAATTGTTGATGCAGTTTACCCATGCCTATGTAATTTTCTCACTGAAGTGTTTAACATTAATGTGTTAACTGTACTGTATTTTCTGTAATGGTACTGTATTTTCAAGACAACTAGAATTTTTTTGACACTGTGCAATCCTAGTTGGCTTTACTTTTTCTTCAATGGCCATGCAGTAGCAAATAGCATGCAGTATGGACCGTTGAACTATTCTCCTAATTATTACATCTGGTTTACTGTATCCCACACATCTCGCATGTTTTAACTGAAGGGCAACAAAAGATCTCCAGTTGATCACTGATACTTTTAAATTGGAACATAATGATAATACTGACTTCTGAAGGGAGTCCTTCCTAAATCTCAGCATATGTCTTTATGTTTAACTAATTAAGCTACATCTGGATACAAAAAGCAGATCAGAACATCTCTCAATGGACTGTGCAAGAAAATTCACTCAGTGAACAGAACACTTCATAAAAGAAGATGACCTTGAAGATAATTTTTGGTTAAAAAAACCTACAGGTATTTGAAAAATAATTCTATGAAATGCATAGCTTTATACTAGCAATGCATTTAAGCAACAACAAGGAGATTTCATTCAAAGGCTTTAGAGGAAAATACTATGTTTTAAGACATTTCAGATTTATTAGTTTTGCTAAGTCTAAGCATGCAACCAAGCGTCTATGCTCTAATAAAAGAAGGTATGGCATAATGCAAGATTATCTCCTATGTCTGTAAGAAATATTTAATTAATTTTGGAAGCAGCATATAAATCAACATTAGTTTTGGAGGCGGGCAAAAGAATAGCAACATACATCAACTTTGCTGCCTCTAGTCTTTGTAAATAGTACCAGTGAAATTAATAGCTACTTGAAGGAGAAGCTTTCCTCTAAAGTGCATAAAGAAGGCAAACATTAACACTATTTTTCAAATTCTAAATGAATCTGAAAGAAAAAAAATATATATTTAGGCATTTTCCAATGTCTTCCCTCTCTATTTTTTCAATAGTGTGACAATTCATGAAATTCTATGTTTCTTTTCATGACAACTCAGGACATTTTAATGATACAAATAATGAAAAAGAAAAATAATATTTGTAAAAATGATCTTTTCCATCCATATTTCAACTCTTACACCTTTTCTGAATCTCACTGTTATGGAATCATTATCACATCCTCACACATTTTAAGATGAAGAGAGTGACTATTTAGGCCAAATCTATGAACAAACAGGAACAAGAATAACGAAACCATTTTTAATTTGTAACTCCCAATTTTATTTTAAAATAAAATTACCCCCTCTTGATTTTTTTAAGTCATTTTTTGTATCTGGCAAAATAAAAAAGACACAGGAGTAACCTAAGTGAGCCAAAGCCACAAAAGGTGTCCTTTACAATCACCTGTGCTTTTTTTGTGCAAGTTTGTATGAGAATCAATCTTCAGTGATGAATCAATTGTTAGATCAAAATCTAAAAATTGCACTGTTCTAGGGTGGCACACTCAACACAAAGTCAAAGAAATATAATGACAAGAGTAAAGGAAAAAAAGCAAATTTTAACTCAATATATAATGAAAAACATTATCTAGAACATAACAAAATGCTTCCTTGAAGTTCTTAGTCGCTACATTTAAATCTAATATAAAGCTGAAATTTATCATCAATCACTGTTGTCAGTAATTAGCACAGTTTGGGAAGGGAAACTGATAGCAAGTGCAACAATGCAGGCGTCAAATATTCTAAGTATCTTGCTATTGCCAGCTTTGTCTAATATTTTATATTAACTTGATGATACTGAATAACAACAAAAATTTCTTGAAGGAGTTCTTTAAATAGCAAACTAGCAAACCTTTGACATTGAATTAGTACAACTAAAACAAGCAAGTCAACTGGTATGTGTACTGTAAACAGTTACATACATGCTATATCCATACTTGGATAATAGTTTTAACCTTGAACAATGTTTTCTTTTATGGCGTATTTGATAAAAAGTTTAACATATTAAAGTTTCAACAACACAGTAACTTCAGGGAAAGCAGAATCTGAGCTACGCATCATGAATGACTATCAAGCATGACGCACCACCAAAAAAAAAAAAATAGGGGGACATAATATGGTAGGCAGTAACGATCAAAGAGGGATAGATAGAACTATAAGCTCAGTTGAAGTTTTCAGATAACAAGTTACCTTCTAAGCTGCATGTGTCAGGGAGATACTGTGATCCGAAGGGTAGTTCTGCCAGGGTGAAGCTCATCCATTGCTCCTGGGTGTGCGCAAAACTCAGCTGCGCTGAGAGTATTTCTGTTATTCTGTTATTTCTGTTCTGTATTTCTGTTATTCTCTGGAAAACAAAAATAAAAAAACAGAAGTTGAAGGAATTTGAGTATGCAGAGGGTTTTGTGGGCACCTGAAATCTGAAACTCACCAAAAGACTAGAAACGCTTTCAAGAGGTTTCACATCATGCATATACTTCCCAAAGCCATTCCAAACACTAGAATGGTGCATAATCAGGCCCACAGTTAGGAAATGTAACTAAAGCAGTTGTTATAGACTTACACAAAGAGTTAGTCTGAAGAGTTAGAAGAGTTAGTAGAGTTAGTCTAAAGAGTTAGAGTTAGTCAAAGTCTGTATTCAGAAGAAATTAATTTCCAAATTTTATACATTGTTTGCAAAGGTTCCTTTTATTAAGTCTTTAAGTGATTCTTCCAACCACTGGTAGAATCCCTGAAAATACTCAAGGGAATTCCACTGGAAATGCTACCAGACCTTCAAAAGTTGATTTGCTGAAATTACAAAGTGAAGTATTTTCTCCAATATATTTGTTCTCTCCATGTATCACTTTTCAGTGTATAGATATAAAATAATGAGCAGTAAATTCTGTATTATTAGTATTGTTATAAACATCTTTTTGCAAGATGTAGTAACACTCTTTGGGAATCCATGGCCTCTAGGAATTCAAAATGAACCACAATGAATACAAGTGACATGCGAATAAAAATTCATTCCTTCCAGAGAAACAGATCCATACACAACTGACCAAATAACACAGATGCAAAGGAATTCTTTAGTCTTGTGCCCTCCCCTGGAAACACTATCCATCTACCCTGTCAGACAGAAAAAGGAGGTCAGAACATCCTGTGAAATCACTGTTCATAGTCTCTGTGGAGATAACCCTCTTCCTTCCCAAGACAGGTTACTATTTCTAAATATTCTCACTCTACATTATAGGACAACTGGTGAAGTTCAACTAAATTTAATCTTCATGTATCTTTGAGACTGGGATCTATCAGCAGGATGTCACTGTTGTCTCTCAGTTAATGCATCAGCTGGCCACCAGCAGGAAGGCTCTACGGATTACTCAGAGAGTAAATAAGAATAGTGAATTCATTCCACTTCACAGTGGTGAAAATAACTGTGTGTGATGCAAGGCAAAGGAGTGTGTGATGCAGGATCTGAAAGTCACAGAGTAAACATCCAGAAGGGGCACCTAGTTATCTATTTTCTATTACACCACTTTGAGTTGTATTATTATAATAGCCATTGCAATTTTGTCCAGTAACTTTTATACTGAGCAGAAAAATTTATGTTTTGCTTGACAACATTTTCCCAAGAAAGCATCTGATCATGATTTGAACACATGAAGCATACAGAGATACCACTCCATTTAGTAAGTTGTTTCATGGTACAGTAAGCGTCATTTAACATGTCTCACTTCAGCTTCCAGTCCATCATCCTAGCTACACCTTTAAAACGTTGCACTTTCTTCTGCACAGTGAGTCACTTCTAAATCCCCCTTTTAAAAAAATTAGGCTTTCTACAGCTCTCACCGCAGGCATTTTCTTCACTACTGGTATAATGTTGGTAGTTCTCTTCTGTATCATCTCCTACCTTTATACATCTTTTAAATAAGTGATCAAAACTGTATACAGTAGCCTACTAATGCCATCTTGCAGAGATTAAAAAACCCTCTCTATTTCCAGCTTGTATTTCTATGGATGACACTAGCCTCTTTACCTCAATACTGATCTGGGGGCTCACAATCAGATGCTCGTCCACAGTAACAACCCCCTCCACCAGAAACCCCAGTTTTTGGACCACCGTTCTCCATTGTCTCACCTTGTTCCTAGCTATAAACAGCATTGGTTGGGATTAATGCACATTTTGTTTTAGAGGATTACACCAGCAAATGATAGACAACTCCAGATGATTACCCTCTTGTCATGCTTATTTCCCAGTTTGTCAGTCTTTTTGCCATCATGTATTTCATCAGCAGTTATAGCACTGAGATACAGACATGGCTTGTGATTTTGTCAGTTATTCCACCACTGTCAGAATGCCCAAATAATGTATACAAAAACCTGTCCGTATGCATACTAACGTGCTTTTGCTAGTTAAACCTTAGTAAAGTCATAGGAAATTAGTCATTAAGATTGGAAATAAAGTACTGGCAGCTGTGAACTCTCATTTTTTACTCTTAATTACCAGGTGAGGAACACAACCACCTATTGGTTTTGTGGTTCTTGTGCACAGTCACATTAATAAAATTGTTTAATTTGGGAGTCCGCTAGGCCTTTCCTTCAGTATCTGGTATACATTGCTCATTTTGACAGTGTATTTGTTTCACATTTGCTTCTGAGCACATAATAATCACTTCCTTCTCTAAGTTCTGCTTTTATAAATAAAGCAAAAAAAGCAGTTTTGCTTGACTGAAAGGGAAATTTTCACCAGTAAAGTTCTTTAAGCACTTATGAGAAGAATAGCAACTTCTCTGTTCATGCCCTGAGTTTCTGATATATGCAGATTGTTTCTTTAAACTAGATGTTTGAAAGACAATATGCAACTAATTAACCTGTAACAATAACTTAATTGTGAAATTCCTTTCTGAGGTAGTCAGGGTAAAATTAAAGAAAAATTGGGGGACATCAAGGCCACTGTCATTCTAAAACTCTTACATCGCATTTAAATAAAGAATAAATAATGAGATACAGGAACTTATGCCATTTAGATTTATGCAAAATGTGTGTTAACACAAAAATAAATGCAAAATATATTGTTCAATGGCTAGAAATAGTGCACACCGACCCTGCAATTTCACAAGACGCTCAAGTCAATCTATGTATGGGCTCCCAATGGGCCAATCCGCCCTCCCTACCTTTTCCTGCCCCTTGCTTTGTATAAGCTCTACTGCATATGGCCGTGACATCAATGAAATCTGCTGAAAATGATTTTTCCTTCTTTTTGGCACAGTAATTTCTCTGACGGATCAGTGGGTTGTGATCTAGCCCACTCAGCAGTAACATGACCAGTACAGCAAATGCAGGGGAGCAGCAGGAGCATCTAGTTCAGAAAATGAGTGATCACCCCTTGGCAGTGCGGTCTCAGGTCAATAGGTAAGCTAAAGCTTACTGTGACACTGCATTTGTAAGGAAGTAAAAAATAACCTTTTTTTTAAAGGGAACAGCAAAGCTGTCTCCTGCATAACAAAAATGCAGGTGAGTTTCAAGAAGAAAGATTAATTTTCTTTAAACCCCCTTGTGGACTCCAAATGAAAGAGGCTATAAAAACTAATACGTTCCACCATGAAGAATTTCCTCCAAGCAATGCACTGTATAAGTAAGATATGAAGAAAGATGTACTCACTTTACAAACTAAACAACATAATCCACCTTTGAACAACACTGTCCCTGTCTCCATGGACACCATTCTGCACAGTGTCATCCCACATGACAGCCAGCCTTAAGGACTTACAAGAACAAAGCCAATACTGACTTCTAGCCTCAACGCATTATCGAAACCATACACTTTACCTTCATCCAAAACATCACCTTCAGCTGCCTGTGTTTCCTCTAAACCTTATGAACAAGCATCAGCATCAAAACTCCATTCTACCCATGAGATTTGCAAGAAAAAAAATCTAGATGATTGCACCAAACAATCTCTTGTGTACCTAGGACATGTGGATAGCATCTTTATCATTGGGACTAAAATGAAGACTCCCTCACTGATCTGTATCACAAATTAATAACTAGTGTTCAGTCCCCTCCATCAAAATAGCTCGTGGCCACTTTTACATCAACAATCTCTAAGAAGCAAAACAAAACAAAGGCCATAATGCCAACCTAATACATATTACAGTCTAATTAACTCATCTCTTCAAACAAGAAGTGAGAAAAAAAACCCCACGATACATAAGCAAGTACTCAGAGAACACATCTTCCCTGAAGAAAATACCAGTCACAACACCTTCAGCAATCCAAAGGTGACACATGCCCTTTCTGCAGTAAAAGTAAAACTATCCCTGACTGATCTAAAACACCTGGTTGTCACAAAACATACTGAAATTTAGACAGAAAATCATGAAATATGCAAGAACTGCATAAAGATCACACTTTGAAAACAATCTTCCCCAGACTCTACCAGCCTCTAAACGGTAACTTGCCAAACAGCATCAGAAAAGGATGAACAAACAGATTAGGGAACCAAAGCAGAGAATTAGTGTGTGTTGTGCAGACGTAGGATCTCAGCAGGTCTGTGAGGAAGCCTACAAATGCATAAGTAAATTGCAGAAATTCTAACATTGTGCATTATATATCTGAACCGTAGCTGTTCTAGCTTCTTTGAGCAACACTTCATTTATTTTCATTTTCAATGCTAATGGTAGAAGTGATAGTTACCTTAGCAAACAACGAACAAACTGGTGCAAAGAAAGGCAAGCTTACGCATTTCAGATCTTGCTGTAAAATTCCTAGCTTGGAAATCCAGCATAAAACTGTCTCTGATGCAACCGAAACATTTCAAGCATAATCTTGTCACATTGTTGACACGCACAAATCATATCTTACTCAAGTTTACAAGGCTAATTTTATTAATTCTTTTTGTAAGCAGCCTACACAATACACTTGTTGCAGAATGAGTCTAAAATGCCATGTATAGAGTAAGCAACACAAGGATCACAACACAAGTTGTGTCATTGCTAAGACAAACCAAGCTGCAATGGTACAGAAGTATAAAAAACCTACTTATTTTTAACAGGCAAGTTTATTAACTACAGTGGGTCGCCATTACAAGAAATCAGCATAGTTAACCTGTGACATAGCACAGTTGATTAACCGCCTCTTAGGTACAATACCTCAATCATGCCAGATCATTTTTTGATGCAAAGAATTCAGTAAAACATTATTTTCTTCATTACAATGTTCACCTTTATCCAAAGAATGACCTAATGTCAAAAGACTTTTGGCACTTGATGCTTTAGTTATGTTTTCATCAAATTTAGTTATGTTCTATCAAATACCTCACTCAGATGTTTTAAAGGACTACAGGAAAGCACTGCTAAAGAAAGGTGCAGAGGATAACGTAGTTAATTTCTGGAAGTCACTGCATGTGGAAGATATCATTTATGAATATTAGATAGCATGAAATAATACCCAGGAGACAATACTACAATATAAATGACAAACAAGTTCTTGATAAATCCAAGCTAGATATTGACCATACAGTTCTTCTTTGGTTATGCAGATAAGACTGCAAAGAACATAATATTAGATATTAGAATGCCTTACTGGCCTCGGTGACATGAAAAAGGAAAACAGCTAAGAATGAGTGCAGTATGGCAACTTACAACTGAATTATCAATTTCAAAATTACTCAAATTATCACTGTATTAAAGTAAAAACAGAAATGAGAAAGCAAAGATATCACAAAAATGTTAGGAAAGGTTTGTACGGAGCACAACAGTTAGTGCAAATATGGCACTGTAATACTTCCGGCATGCAGCTAAGTTCTTTAACAGCAGTTGCTGATATTTGCAAGTTTGTATCGTATGTAATAAGATCTGGTGTAAAATTTGCCCGAACTGCCATTGGAAAAACAGAAAGAATTTTCCTTTGAATAACATCTTCAGATGTATACTGTCCGGAAGAGCATTATTATTCATTAGTTACACTGAAAGACCATCAGATGATGTACGTTCTATCAGATTTGCATTACACAGACCATACAGTTCAGTTCAAATGCATACTCTTTCATGACACTAAGTGAATTATTTATTTGCAATTACTGTGCAGATGTATAAATATTCAGGAATAACCTTCCTGGAATCACAGAATCACAGAATCGTATAGGTTGGAAAAGACCTTTAAGATCATCAAGTCCAAACATAAACCTAACACTACCAAGACCACCACTATACCATGTCCCTAAGCACCTCATCCAAACGTCTTTTAAATACCTCCAGGGATGGCGACTCAACCACTTCCCTGGGCAGCCTGTTCCAATGCTTGATAACCCTTTCAGTGAAGTAAAATTTCCTAATATCCAGTCTAAACCTCCCCTGGCGCAACTTGAGGCCATTTCCTCTCATCCTATCACTTGTTACCTGGGAGAAGAGACTGACCCCCACCTCGCTACAACTTCCTTTCAGGCAGTTGTAGAGAGCGATAAGGTCTCCCCTCAGCCTCCTTTTCTCCAGGCTAAACAGTCCCAGCTCCCTCAGCTGCTCCTCATAAGACTTGTGCTCCAGACCCTTCACCAGCTTCGTTGCCCTTCTCTGGACACGCTCCAGCACCTCAATGTCTCTCTTGTAGCGAGGGGCCCAAAACTGAACACAGTATTCGAGGTGCGGCCTCACCAGTGCCGAGTACAGGGGCACAATCACTTCCCTAGTCCTGCTGGCCATGCTATTTTTGATACAAGCCAGGATGCCATTGGCCTTCTTGGCCGCCTGGGCACACTGCTGGCTCATATTCAGCCGGCTGTCAACCAACACCCCCAGGTCCTTCTCTGCCGGGCAGCTTTCCAGCCACTCTTCCCCAAGCCTGTAGCGTTGCATGGGGTTGCTGTGGCCCAAGTGCAGGACCTGACACTTAGCCTTGTTGAACCTCATACAATTAACCTTGGCCCACCGATCCAGCCTGTCCAGGTCCTTCTGTAGAGCCTTCCTACCCTCAAGCAGATCAACACTCCCGCACAACTTGGTGTCATCTGCAAACTTACTGAGAGTACACTCGATCCCTTCGTCCAGATCATTGATAAAAATATTAAACAGAACTGTCCCCAGCACAGAGCCCTGGGGAACACCACTTGTGACCGGCCACCAACCGGAGTAAACTCCATTCACCGCAACTCTTTGGGCCCGGCCATCCAGCCAGTTCTTTACCCAGCGAAGAGTACACCCGTCCAAGCCATGAGCAGCCAGTTTCTCCAGGAGAATGCTGTGGGAAACAGTGTAAAAGGCTTTACTGAAGTCTAGATAGACAACATCCACAGCCTTCCCCTCATCCACTAGGCAGGTCACCTTGTCATAGAAGGAGATCAGGTTGGTCAAGCGGGACCTGCCTTTCCTAAACCCATGCTGCCTGGGCTTGATCCCTTGGTTATCCTCTACATGCCGTGTGATGGCAATCAGGATGATCTGCTCCATCAGCTTCCCCGGCACCGAGGTCAGACTGACAGGCCTGTAGTTCCCTGGGTCCTCCTTCCAGCCCTTCTTGTAGATGGGTGTCACATTCACTAATCTCCAGTCAACTGGGACCTCCCCAGTTAGCCAGGACTGATGGTAAATGATGGAAAGGGGCTTGGCGAGCACATCTGCCAGTTCCTTCAGTACTCTCGGGTGGATCTCATAGGCCCCATAGACTTATGAGTGTCTAAGTGGTGCAGCAGGTCACTAACCATTTCCCCCTGGATTATGGGGGCTCCATTCTGGTTCCTGTCCCTATCTTCTGACTCGGGGGGCTGCGTACCCAGAGAACAATTGGCCCTACTGTTAAAGACTGAGGCAAAGAAGGCATTAAGTACCTCAGCCTTTTCCTCATCCTTGGTCACTGTGTTCCCTCCCCCGACTACTAGGGGCTGGAGATTCTCCTTAGCTCTCCTTTTGCTGCTAATGTATTTGAAGAAGTATTTTTTGTTGTCTTTTACGGCAGCAGCCAGATTGAGCTCTAGCTCAGCTTTGGCCCTTCTAATTTTCTCCCTGCACAACCTCGCTACACCTTTGTCGTCCTCCTGACTTGCCTGCCCCTTCTTCCAGAGGTCGTAGACTCTCCTCTTTTTTCTGAGTTCTAGCCAAAGCTCTCTATTCAGCCAGGCCGGTCTTCTTCCCCGCTAGCTCATCTTTCGGCACCTGGGGACAGCCCGCTCTTGTGCCTTTAGGACTTCCTCCTTAAAGAACGTCCAGCCTTTCTGGACTCCTTTGCCCATTAGGGCTGCCTCCCAGGGGACTCTCTCGACCAGTCTCCCAAACAGGCCGAAGTCTGCCCTCCAGAAGTCTAAGGTGGCAGTTTTGCTGACTCCCCTCGCCGCTTCTCCAAGTATCAAAAACTCTATCATTTCGTGATCACTCTGCCCAAGACAGCCTCCAACCATCACATGGCTCACAAGTCCTTCTCTGTTCGTGAACAACAGGTCCAGCGGGGCACCTTCCCTCGTTGGCTCACTCACCAGCTGTGTCAGGAAGTTATCTGCCACACACTCCAGGAACCTTAGGAGGACTGTTTCTTCTCTGCTGTATTGTATTTCCAGCAGACATCCAGTAGGTTGAAGTCCCCCACAAGAACAAGGGCTAGCAATCATGAGGCTACTCCCAGCTGCTTATAGAATAGTTCATCTGTCTCCTCATCCTGGCTGGGGGGTCTGTAACAGACTCCCACCACAATATCTGCCTTGTTGGCCTTCCCTCTGATTCTCACCCATAGACACTCCACCCTATCGTCACCATCATTAAGCTCTAAACTATCCAGACACTCCCTAACGTATAGGGCTACCTCACCGCCTCTCCTGCCTCGCCTATCCCTCCTGAAGAGTTTATAGCCATCCATCGCCGCACTCCAGTTGTGCGAGTCATCCCACCATGTTTCCGTGATGGCAACCATATCATAGTTTTCCTGATGTACAATGGCTTCCAACTCCACCTGCTTGTTGCCCATGCTGCGTGCATTGGTGTAGAGGCACTTCAGCTGGGCGGTCGTCCGTGTCTCCTTCACAGAGGAACACCCCTTGTGTGCTTTGAGGTGTTTCACTGGCGTTTCCCTCTGGGCTCCTATTGCCTCAGTATCCCCTAGCTCAACTCTGTTCAACTTCAACTGTGCACCAGTGTACCCAGCACATCTTAGAGACACAGGCTGAGTGCCCTCGCTGGCACCCGCTCCCTCTAACCGTGGCATGTCACCCCTCAGCTTCTCACAGGCAAGCCTGATATTACTCCCCTCCCCCTTCAAGTCTAGTTTAAATCTCTGTCAATGAGCCCTGCAAGTTCCTAAGCAAAGATTCTCTTTCCCCTTCGAGAAAGATGAATCCCATCAGATGCCAGCAAACCTGGTGCTGTGTAGGCCATCCCGTTATCAAAAAACCGAAATCTGTGGCGATGACACCAGCCACGGAGCCATGAGTTAATAGATTGGGTACCTCTGTTCCTTCTAGTGTCACTGCCCACAACTGGAAGGAGAGAGGAGAAAATAACCTGTGCTCCGGAGTCCCTTACTAGCCGTCCCAAGGCCCTGAAGTCTCTTTTGATTGCCCCAGGACTCCATGTTGCAGCTTCATCGCCCCCCACATGGAAGAGCAGTAGAGAGTAATAGTCTGAGGGTCGTAACAGGCTAGGGATACATGTGAATTGAAAAAATCTTATGGATATTCACAACTATTAGTAACTTAATATTGTCAGGGAAAAAGAAGATATTTCTTCAGCTCCTGTTTTGTCCCTAAGATGCAACTTTTTCACAATGTTAAGAATCTATGGTTATTTCAGACAGTTAATACAAAGACAGAATATAGATTATATTATGATTATAGTATACTGTTGTACGAAAACACATATTTAAAGTTCAGTTATGAATCTGAGATGTCCTCCTTCTATATGTAAAACACCTGAATCACTTTCACCATTTCTGGAAATGACAATTCTTGAAAAAAAAAAAAAAACCTACAACACTGTGATATAGCATAGCAAATATAGCAAGAGGAAACATTTTTTTAGATGTTGAATAGCAGAAAGTTGTGTGGATTTTTTATACTCATTTTACCAGAAAAACCTAGTTATTGAGGTCCAAGTCATCAATATATTGTGGTATAGCCAATACAAAATGGGCATTAGGAGCCATTCTTACACATGCAACTTCCCCAGAAGTCATAGCCTGTAAAGCCCCTAAATCCTTATTTGAAGCCAGAATGCATAGATTGCAACATACAGTTAGATGAATGTGCCTACAAAACTCTTGCATTAAAGTTATTCCCAGATGGCTCAAGACTCCTTGGATAGTTTCAAGTGAAAAGTGGCATGCAAGTGAAAAGAACTATCATCGCTGTAAGTAAAATCCAATCGCTGACACAACTTAAATGACCATTCTTGTCCTGAGCTACATATAAACATGTGAACTGAAAGAAAACTCAAAGTTACTTGCATCTAATTGCAGCATTTTATTGAAACTTTTATCATCTGGAATCCATATGGGTCACACTGTCGTAATAAACAATAACACATTTTATTTTGGTTTACTGAAAATTAACAGGGCATTTGGGAAAATACTATTATTGTAAAAGCCTGTTCCACATTTGTTTGGCAATACTAGAGCTATCTAAGTGGAAAACAAGAGAACCGGGTTTTTTTTCTCTGTTGTTGATATTGGAAGAAAACAATACAGCTGGTAACATTAATGATACCCTATATCCTCAACAAAGATGAAAGAGGTCAAACAAAGTTGTAATGGGCTTAACCATATGAAACAGCCATACTGGATTGATTAGCTCAGTATCCAGACACAGTAAACCCATTTTTTTCAGACAGTGTTCCATGCTATAGTCCAATAGGTCTGCAAAGTCTCAAGGCTTTGCATAAGGCAGTTTTCTTAATATAGTCAGCCCTACAGCAAAATCCAATGAAGGGCTATTTCTGTTTTGGCCTGGCAGACCTGGGGGGAAACAGGGAGAGGGGAGAGCAGACTGAATCACACAGCGTCTATCACAGTATCACACTGGCTACTCTGTTGTGAGAGTACTGGCAGCAACCTTATTATACAGTCCTGTTTTCAGAGATTTACAATTAAAATTCCATTATAAAAATGTCTTCTTGGCGAAACTGTAGCAAACAAGCTCGTTCCAAAAGGGATTTATATTTTAATTAGAGAAAAATCAGTTCAGCTGTCTTTTTGGAGAGTCAGAGGGTTTGGCTAGGGAAGACAAACAAAACCAGATTTTTGGTGGTTTCTGTAGTTCTTTTGTTCTTCTTGAGGAATCAGTACCATGTCAATGTAATAACCGTAGTGTAATAAGATCCATACCATGAAATGAGGATTTCATTTGACAACTGATCAACACTGTCTTTAAACATAGTTAACATTATTCCTCTGTAACTCTGTAATCCAGATCCCTGTCTTTCATTTTTTATGTTTAACAACAACAACAAAAACCAAAATCTATCATCCTGGAACTTAGATTTTTAGTTTTCTTGGCCCTTCTAGGATGCTCATGACCTCACTGTTCTCACTAGTGCTCTGAGGATCAGAGCACCATGAATGCTAAAAGGCATGAAAACTCAGTTATCCTTTCCTTTAAAATCACAGGATCCCTTAACACTGGACCATTACAGTATAGCTGATTTCACAATTGACCAATTAACCTCAGGATAATTCAAGAAAAAGTGATATTCCACATACAATGATCCAGAAGGACAATGCCAGGATTTTTCTTACAATGTACAGTACTGAAAACAACTTGATTCACATCTGTTCTTGAGACACCTCCCCATGGTACAATTCTATGGTACCCTAAGAAAACCAAAGGTTTTCAATGGAAACTTTTCGACAGTTATTCATTTCCACCACTCTTGTTTTAAATACTTCCTTAATGCCCCTCTGTACTACAGCAATTTAGCAAAGAATTAACTTTTCTTCCAGGTAATGTAACATGCATGTTAAAAATAAAGGCACTGAGAGTGATGAGAAAGGAAATTTTCCTTCATCACAAAAAGAACATGAGCAAAGAACTTTTCATCAAGAAATAGAAGAAACCACATCATTGGCATTAAAAAAATAACAGAATACAGCTTCTCAGAAGTCAAAGCATCAGTGACCTGGGCTCTCTATTCATTGCTCAGGATTTGAGAAAAAAGGTGGGAGGAGGGTGATATGCTTTGTAATCCTCTATGGTAACATAGAGGCAAGAGAAAAACAAGATAAAAACCCTTGTAGCCCACTACTTAGGAAAACCTTCACCTTACTTTATTTACAAAATAGCTAAATCTATTCGTAGCAAAGGCTGACAAATTACAAGTAAAACTTTCAAAAATTAATGTTCATTAAGAAGTTTTAAGTTGGAGGGGGTTTTTTAATCCTTTTGTCATTTGTGCAATATGTGATCAAAGATGTTTCCTTTTCCCATTCCTCAAACGTTAAGTAAATACGTGGGCTTAGAAAAGAAATTCATGTGATTCATAGCAGGACAGAAAGTAGTACTTGTTCCATCACATAATTAAGGCTAAAGTATTAGAGGTGGGAACAAGGGGCACAGAGTCTGATTTTCTAAACAAAGACATGATGAATTTTTTTCAAAGACTGGAAAAAAATCCCCAAACTATTCCTCTCTATGCATCCATATGTGCCAACTTCTCATCACATTCATTAATTTTATTGGCCAGCATGTTTCCCATCTGCTTAAGAATAAGCAGAGGGGAGCAAATTAATCTGTTTGCTCTACTTCAGTGCTGTTCCTCCTCCAGCCTACCTGAACAGTGCCCACCAAAACTGTCCTGCTTTCAGCAGGGGCTGAGGAGAGCCCCTCTTCCCACACCGACAGCCGCTGGGCTTCTCTGTCCAGCTGCCCTTTGCATTCAGGGCCCTGAAGCACTCATAGGCCTTAATGGCCCTGACCAGCTGCACCGGGCCTCCCCGCCACAGCCCCTGCCAGTGGATCTGGGGCCCCATTTTGGCTCAGCCCGGGGCCTTCAGCTGCAGCGGTGCCCCTGCCTGTCCACGGACCCCCTTGGTCCTCACCCATGGGCTGGCGTCCCACCTTGACCTTGGACCTGTCCCGTCACCGTGGACCTGCCCCATGATTGTGGGGCTGTGTCTGACCCCGGTGACCTGGCTGAGGCCCAGCCCTGACCCTGGCCTGCAGAATGGCTTCCCAGCTTGCCTTCAGACCTGCCTCATCACCATGAACTTACCTGATGGACTCTGGGCTGTCCCCGGCCTGCCCTGCTCCCTGGCTGGGGCGGTGGGACTAGTCCCGGCTGCAGGCCCTGCCCCACCAGCCCTGGGGAGCCCCTGCCGCTCCTGGCCCCTCAGCTCAGTAACACCCCAGCGCTGGGTGTGCTTGCCCACTACGAGAGGCCCAGCCTGGCCTCTGCTCACAACAAACGCACCAGCCCTGCAGCAGCAGCAGTCGGCACGAGCAGGAGACGGTATCAGTTAGCACGATTATGAATCCTTCTCTCCACACAAACATAAGAGAAAGAGCAGCTTTTACTTGAGGTTTTAGACTCCCTGACCAGAAAAGAAAAAGTTAGGAAAAGCTGAGGAAAAACTGTCCTTGGAGCAGCACCAGCAGCCTCAGGGAGCTCTGCCTAGCTGTGTACCTACTTGAGAAAGCTCCTCCATGGGAAGATGAACGGGGTTTACCTCAGCTGCTGTGTGGCCAGCTGCCAACTGCGCGGGCATCTCCCTCTGAACACGAGAGCAGAGGCGAGACAAAAGCTGCTTGAAATAATGAGGCACCAGAGCTCGTCGTGAGTCAGCCACATCTGGGTATACTCCACTCCTTTTTTTGTGGTAATTATTTCACTTTTGCATTGCAAGAGTCCTCGTGTGCTCTAACTAGGCTCCAGTTCTGCTTCTCCCACACCAACGATGTACCTCCTATTTTGACTATCACACATAATGTTTCAGAAAACCAGCACCACACACGAGACTGTAGGACTGTCAGCAGAACAAGACAAAATGCCAGGCTGGCAGGGCATGGCAGGGCATGCACCAGCAACAGGGTATTAAACCTATAAGTCACTGATGTCCAAATGACAGATCAGATCCATAAGATCTGGAAAAAAAGGAGAGAGAGGTGTATCAGGGCAGTATTTAGTGAGTAACTCAATGCTGCGCATCACAGCGGATCCTGAGACTGTTCCCGTTGCACATTCAGTGCAAAACTTCAATTGTGAAAAACTTTCAACTAATGAAAATCCCACGGGTTCAGGGAAAAGAGACCACCCACCTACAGTTACACTGAAGGAGTGGCCAGGGAGGAGGGTGTCTGAAAGCAAACCCAATACAAGATTTTAAGATGAATGACTCTAAATATAAGCAGCTCTAAGACCAAGGTGAGAGCAAAAACCCCAGGATACCACTAGGAAAACTCAATTGAGATTTTAGCAGAAGCAATTTCAGTCAAGCAAAAGGGCTGGCCACCAAGCTGGAGGTGATCCAGGAGGGATCGAGGTTGGATTACCAGAGAGGAGCTTGTGGCAATAGTTGTGAACATCATGCTCAGCGAGTTTGGATGTGTAACATAAGAAACAGCAGGATAATTGGGAAGATAGAAGGGGTTTTACTTAATGAATGCAAGAGAGCAGTCTGTGCCTACTTTATGACAGAGAATAATCCAAAATAAAGCAAGATGACTGAGCAAGACTGAGGCAAGAGAGATCAGAAGGTAAGCCTGAATGCAGTCTATGGCTGGAATAGGAACAGCAAAAGAATGAATAAATTAAAAACAAATAAATCTCAAAATTTGCAGTAAGGTGGAAGAAAAACCACTGCAGAAATGTTTCACATCTACCAACAACATAAAATATATAGACTAGTTACAGCCAGAATATTAAAAAAAAAAAGTACGCATTGTGTCAACTATAATTAAATGGCAATGAAGGTAACAATAGGCAAAGGGATAGTAAATCTGAAAAACAGCAAAAAGAGAAGATAAAATTTCTTTTTAATTAAAATGGATTCATAGTGTCACCAAGTAACTTGCTCTTTAAACTTTACCAGCCACGTAATAATAAATTGCAAGAATATCAATAGATCTCTACTGTGCTTCAAGCCTTTACTCTTCCTGCTCATCATTACAAGCTGGGAGAGATCTTGAAACAGATCATTGTAGCTGAAATATTTAGCCATGTTTTTCTTTAACCCTCCCTTTTTTCACTTTAAAAAAAAATCCTTCCCCTCAATTGTAACGTAGTCAGAATGTCTATAACATGCACGTATTCTCCTTGCTGCTAAACAGACCTGAAAGTTTTCTCACTTTCAGCTTGTACAGATTTGTACTTCACTCTTATTTTCTCCCTGAAGCAACATTAGCATTGTCTCCATTTCCCAACCAGCCCGCTCCTGAAATCTCAGCACCTCCTTCTCAGGCAACAGCTCACACTGTGCCTTCTGCAACACTGCAGCATTAACCTATTTTTCCTCCTTGGCAAAAGAAACACTGGAGTTCTCTGGAGAATGCTGATTCAGAAATGTGCTCTGTGAACTACTTCCTGAGGTTCCTAATTAGGTATGTTGGAGAAGTCACTGAAATTGTGCACCTGTAAGTCCCAGAGAAAACCAGGCCACTCACCTTTCAGCCCACAAGGAAAACTCTTATGAAGTCCAAAATAAGCAGCCCAGAGGAAAAGGCAGTTTTTTGAGTTACTACAGAGATATACAGTTTAGCTTGTTTGTTTAATACAGCTAAAGAATAAGATATGAGAATTCAGCTGAGTTGAGACTGGCAATTTTCATAGTCCTCTATGAGTATTTTAGAAGCTATCACAGACAGACATTAGGAATGATAGTACATATTCTGCATCAAAAGACCAACAGAAGGATAAACATGACTCATCTTGCAAGAAGGAGAAACGTTAATCATTTTTTCCTCAATAAAATGAGTTCCTGTTACTTTGGGGAAGCAAGAAGGTATATGAAAAGTCAAAGATTCAAGAGTGGCAACAAACTGGTACCAGAGGTTATAACAAATAAGAAGAAAATTTTAAAGTAAGCAAGCTACAATACAACCAGGTCTGTCAGAGAAATACTGCAACACCAGTTAGTCTACTGAAACAGTCTCCTCTCCTTGAGACTAATGAAAACAGCAAAACTGGGCAGTTTCACACAAGATTTACTATGAAAAGCAGTCATGGCAGGTGAACGCTAAAGTTACTGCTCAAGATCTCTTTTTCCCCATCATCACCGAGGAAACCACAGGATATCCTCATGCCTGCTAACATTAGCACCTTTTATAGTCTTGCAGCTTGCTCCATTTTTCTCTGTAAGCAGAGTAGGCTTTTGTGCTCCCAGACACATTGGTAGGGATCCTGTTTCACTCTACAAGCACCTGGTAGACCGAAGACAAAGCTTTGAAACTGTTCTTGGATGAACTGCATTTCTTAGCTGCTGCTAATGCCTTCTGAACCTCTGATTAATCTTCTTTGAGCAAAACTGCAGTCATCACTTATACCTCAAGGGCAACAAACTCTGTTAATGCACTCTTTCAAGAGACCTATTATCAGCTTGAAATCTCAAATAGCAGACCCTCTCCCTGAGTAGCTCACATTACTTTTGGCCTTTCAGGCTCGAAGGGCGTGGTTTGATGATCAATTTAAATTGATCTAACTGTGGACCACTGCCAGACAGACAATCCTATAACTGTGCCTATCAGGCTATGCAATGAGTTAGTATAACTGAGCATCTCTTGTTTGCTGGGATAGTTTTTAGCCAGATCATTTCCCAGTCCAAGCCATGGCCTGACAACAAACAGAATGGCACTAGAGAAGAGGCAGAAATGTACACTTGGCAATAAGGTCAGCACATGCAGCCCAGACTTGGATCTGCTTGAACTTCCCATCAAACAGCACCCTACACTGGACATCTGGGTGGATTATTAATATGAGATGGAACAAAACATATCATAAACAGTAAAATCTGTGCGTCTTCATCCCCAAAGGATCCTTAACGATTTCATAGCAGCTTTCAGCTAAATGGTAGTATTATGAGCTGACAATGCAGAACTGGCTTTCATTATATGCTTCTTAGGTCAGTATCCAAAATGTTTTAAGAATCTCTCTTCCCTGACAGCCCTGAGAGAGTCTCTGCCCACAGTACACAATCATGCTACAAATCACAACAAATGGTACTCAAAAGTTCAGCTGTTCAGAATCTGTTTTGTAGGTTTCTTTATTCATTTGGATATGCCCTCTTCTTTTTGCTTCATATTATTTTTTTTTCTTATTTTACCATGAAACAAAGTCAATGCAGTAAAAAAGCTTCAGTCTATTGCTACTTGGGATCTAGTCAGACAAAGATAATGTGGAAGTTTTTTGATTAGCTTTAAGTTTATAAGAAATGTTCACATTGTCTATTTTTAAAGGAGTTAATAAATGATAGAATATGGATATATCTGGATCCCAGTTATGTGCCTGGTAATTATGTGAAACTGAAGTCTATCCATATTTTATATTATTTATTTAGGATATTATCAGGATTTTTTTCCCCTAATGCAACCAAAGATATGATGATTCCAGAAGTCTTTGCATATGGAGCTAACACATTGCCTGACGAGTCATCAAATAGAAACAAGTAATAAAGCTCCAAGTGTTTAGTTAAATTTAATTTACAACTAAGCAAAACAGTGCTTATTGGAACAAAAAAGGTCATTAGTGTCTTACTAGGAAGCAATTAAAATAACAGATCAAAGCCATTCATCAAATCACAAAACAGATGCTAAGCTTTACTGTAAGAGATTTAGAAGCAATGGTGTATGTAACAGTAGAAGTCCATAAACTATGTTGCACCTTCTGTGACCACAGAGAAGTTGCTGAAGAACAAGATTTATCACATACTAGGTTTAACTGTGATTCTCTAGCTCCAAATATGCTCATCTTACTCATGTGGAGACTCAAAGCAAAGGCAATGAACCAACTGAGATTCAGTTTCTATGTTTTTAACATGAAAATTATTCTAACCCAAAGAAAATATGTATCATGCTCTTGGCAAACTATTCCAACCTCAACACTGAGTTCTGCTTCAAAAATATAATGGAAATCTCTACTGTCACTAGAAAAGAATTGAACTGAAAAAAAATCCCAGGTTTCAGCAGTTTGAACCAGAAACCTGTATTTTACATTCTCTCCTCAGCAATGGACTGAACTGAAACACTCTTAGCCTCCTAAACTTCAGGTACTCCAGATACAGTTTAATTCTCTCTACAAATTTTAAATAAGTAGTGAAACATAGTTGCAAATAAAAAGGCAAGGCAAGGTTGATATTACAGTTCTGTTTCTGTTAGAGCCTCTCTGTTTCATACAGGTGTTGCAATCCATCATTGAAAATCCCTGCTAATTAACAGATATTCTTATGTCACGGATTTAGGGAATCTGTCTATAAAAATTTTAAAATCTCTGCTTAGAATAACACGGACACTCCATATATACATCTATGTCAGACTGCAAACACTGTTTTTCATATATAGCTCAACCATTGTCTTCTTGCCACCAAATCCGTTCAGAAATTACAGTGTCTACTCAAATTGAACTGAGTGATCAGTAGTGTGAAGAACGAGAACTGAAGCCAGAACTGAGTTGCAGTTAAATAGCCTCAACTCAGTGTGACACAAGTAAAACTGCCCAGAAGCCTTCAGTTGTCTTTGTCTGGGGGCAATTACCAGCCCAAATGCACTGATTCAGCTCAGGTTCAGCTAAGGTCCAGTTAACAAACCTTTTTGAAGAAGTTTCTGAATGGCTCTGTAGGTATCAGGCCAAATCAGTGACAGGCATGCCAGAAGCAGACTTGGTTCATACGAAGCCTCTTAGGATTTATTTTCCCGCACTGGTACTCTCTGGATTCTTCCATTATCCAATGTACCCTAGACCCCACTACCCTGAGTAAGAGAGCTGACTGCCTGAAAGGAGAAAGAGACCCCAAAGAAGCAGCATTTACACTGGGGGATAAGATTTTCTCTTAGTCACTGGGGTGATCAGCACACAGTCTAAAGCAAGTTACTTGATTGCCCCTGCATTTATCATGCAAACTATAAATATTACTACTGGTCATAAAGTTATGTGACAGCAACTGTCATTTCTACCCTTAGAGCAGCTCCTCTGTCTGTACCAACAGCCAGCTCAAGTCCCTCCTAGGGAAGATACCCTGCTGTTCTTCACAAATTTTTAAAAATGAATTGGGAGTTTGTTGAAGAATGCCCTTAAGCACATCAAGTGGGGATTCTCATTAACAAATATCAAAGGGAAACTCCATATGCTCTGCAAGTAGCTTTTAACCAAGCACAGGATTACTCACTGACTAAGAGAAAAGAGTAGAAGCTACCAAATTCCTAACATCACTACTATTTCATCTCAATTTTCTCTGAGCAATCCTCATCTATATTCTAACCCTGCAGGAATGAGATTAACCAACAGGGCTACATGCACAGTACACTTCAGTGTAACAGAAGGACACCTGACCCGGTATCAGATATCTGTGGGAATTAGCTTGGGCATCAAAGTAGTCTAAACATGACAGTGTAAGTTCCATATAAGCTAATATATTCTATTTCTTAGAAAAAATGATTAGGCTATGCTAAGCTGAGTGCTGTCACAGACGGACTGCTTCTGGTGTCCAGCCTGGCTTGTTTAAAATTAACTTGGGTATCTCTATACTAAATTGTGCTGTGTAGCAAGATGAACAGATAATATAGTTCAACTGTTATCAGTGTAATGAGAGATTTAACTTTTACATCATAGGTTCTCAGTAACCTAATTAATAATAGTCACAGTGTTTTAATTTCATTTTGTAACACTAGGAATTAATTTTGGCCTGCATTAATGTAATCCATAGGCAGCAGATATCCTTACCAGTGTATCTTGTTACCTGTGGAAGGAGATGATGATACAACAGAAGAAGAAATACTTTGCAGTAGCCTACCTTGGGTAATGATCCACTTGAAAGAAAGTCAGTGGTGAAGGGAGATGCTAGGAAAAACTTCAGCCACATAACTGCTTTGTACGGAACCTGTTTTTAACAATGTACCCCAACATCTCACCCCCAAAGAACTTTTTTCCAAATACTTCTCAAGTTTTTTGTTCACCCTATACGCTTTCCACATAGGATTTGGCAGATTTTTGTATGCATCTTGTAACCAGCAGACTCAATGAATGGTAACAAAAGATGGGTTAAGAAGAACATAAGTTTGCGTTGTCCTTTTTAGAAAGGTTACCAGATTTGCTGCTTCTTAGGGATTTTGGTGTTTTCTGCATGCATCTGAAGCTCCTGAATTATTTTGTTGTTATCTGTGGTAGCTCATTCCTTCTGCTTATTGACTGTCATCTTGCATTTCAGCCCACTGATTGACAGAGCAACTAGAATGTACAAGCAGAAAATCAATAATGCAGGACCTCCAGACAGACCACTGCTGCTCTTAGAAGTAACTGATTTGCTGGTCGCAGTGCCAGTCGCTGATCAGAAAATGTAAAACTAGCGAGCCATGAATAGAAACAATGTAAAGACAGATGCACTGTTTCTTTGCATGAAAGGTTTTTTATATTAGTTTCCCGTGTTTAAATTCTCTTATATTTTTCTCTAAAGGCAGACTGGGGAAAGGATGAATGGAAAAAAAGAGGAGGGGGAGGGAAAAGAAAGGTATTTTAAAAGCTGTGCAGATTTGTATGCACTTGTTTTTCCATCACCATGCTAACCTTCACCACTTCTTAAGCTTTAGGGATTCTACATGTAAATTTACTCTTTAACATAACATTTTACTTGTTCCTGAATGAGTGATGCTCCTGTAGAATCCAGAATTACTACTTACAAGTTAGCATTTTACTGCTAATACATTCTGCCACCCTTTACCTTCTAGTTTTACAGTACTCTAATTACCATCCGCAGGCCATCAGTGGTCTTCTGCCACTGCAGCTGGAGGTCAGCTTCAAGCGCCCTCTACTTATTAGGACCTCCTGCTGAGTTACTGGTTATTAAGGTAATGCAACTTTAGTATAGAAATAACACAGAACTAAAATAATGAATAGCTTTCAAGGAGGGGAGAAGACTTCCCTTGCTCAAATGCATCTTCCTTAATAACGGTTCTCAGATTTGTATGTTCCTTAGTTCCTCTTAATTAAAAAAAGAGAAATCTGTAGCACGTCATTGTGAACAGAATTCTTTTTTAATAAATATCAAAGGAAAATGGTAGATGCAGAAACAGTTTTTTAGTTTTCTGAGAAAAATATGTCTTTCTACAGGTTGATAGTAAGAAGACATCAGTGCAAAGATTTCTCAATAGTTCTATTTTATCCTTTTATAAATTAAAATAGGCAGTGACCTTGGTGTTAATAAAATGTTCTACTTATGGATATTTGATACGTAGAGTGAAGAACAAAAGGAACCAGGAGCTAAGGATGCTTTATTACTTAGATAGAAAAAACAGCTCCAGGTTAGTACTACAGTAGCATTTCTGACTTCACTCTATGAAAGCCCACAGAAGGTAAAAACATAAAAATGGCATACAGGAAATTGAGTTTGGTGAATAAATCACTGGCAAATAAGCCTTTGGTAAGAACCCTGTTATTCTACAAACTTTACAACTGAGTTGGCTTGGAATTTTCTAATTACATATTGGGGGGGGTCCCATCATGGAATATCAATTAATCAAACCTGAAAGCATACACAGTTAGTTTTAAGAAATTTACTACTATAAAAATACTTTGGACAAGCTGTCCCATTTCAACATTTTCTCAATGAAAAGTTGTTGTTTTTTTCATTTCAGAAGAATTTTGGTTTTAGAAGTAAATATTTTCAAATTAAAAGTGAATTATGTGTAAAAAGTTTTAATATGCAAAAAAAAAAAAAAGAAAGTTCTAAAGGAGAAGAAAATATTCCAATGACGATAATCAAGGTTTTGGATTTGCATGTTTTTTGTCATTTCAACGCCTTGCCTAAAATATTGCCCCAGAATGAGAATATCTTTCTTTGATTATCTCACTTTTAAAATCACCTGGGATTTTTACATTGTCAAGGGCAACATGGCCATGCTCTTGGAGCTTCTGGGTCAGCCACAATGTATTAAAAAATTGTAATTTTTTACCAGAACTTTCTGCTCGCAATACTTATCCTTTACATAAAATTCCCATTCTATACCCTCAACTCTTTTTCAATAATGTACGCTCTGTCAAACAATCAGTTTCAGAGAGACACTGCAAAGGAGCCCATTCGTGCTTAACATCTAATCTAACCCTCTGTAAGATTATCTTAAATATTTGTATACTGATGAAAATTCGGTCCTGGAGCCACAACTGTTGTGAGAAACAGCTGAATCTGGTCCTGTCTTTGTCACTGCCTTTCGCAAACTGACCCGCCCTTATCAGGGCAGAAGTCAGTTTTAGCCAAGCTCACCTTTAATAAAAAGAACTATTTCTATAAATAGGTGCAATGTCTCTGTGGCAGAATTCTTAATGGCTCTTGATTAAAAGCTATCTTAGGAAAGCTGCACATACCAACTTTTCCTTCTGCTTAGTGATGCATTTACTTTTTGTTCAGTTATGATGGACATGCTTTATTTAGCGTCTTTGACCACAGGAAGATCACACAAAAGTTCAACGGAAGGCAAACACTCAGGCTGTTTCCACCCATAGTCACTGATTAGAGTATGTCAGTTCTGATAGCTAAAAGATTAAAATCTTCAGCACATTTGTATCAATTCATGGCATGTGTTGCTTTTACCACACTCAAGTAGCAATACTAAATTACTTGTTTTAGTTAATTACACACTCATCGAAACCACCAGTTTAGCTGCAGTATCACAGAGCTCAGCATGAATTCATACATCCCTGAGACACGCACAGGTGTCTCCTCAAGACTGCAATATAGTTATGCTGCTTACAGTGAATACCATAATCTTTCTTCTTATCTTGTATGACTTTTTATTGTAGTGCTATGTACTGCAGCTGCACAGCTGTACAGTGTGGTATCATTGCTGGATTTATCCAACAATCCATCACAGTTAAGATGTAGCTCTGAAGTCACAAGGGTCTGAGGTGTCTTACCAGGGAGTGAGAGCCCAAGTATCTGTTCTTTCACAAAAAAGCCCACTGGATCACACTTTTGGAAGAGGAAGAGAAGGAGAAGAGGCTTTAAAATTTCTATCAGAATTTCATATGTAAAGTAAGAAAATATAATTTTTTGGCCTTTACTAAAACATATGCTAGTCTCTCTTTGTGACAGCCTAATTCTTCAAAGAATTTAAACTTGTCTCCATCAGGAGGGTTTAAAATGCAAATTTGGTTCAGCATTTAGACAAAAGAACCATTTACATGCACGAAAAGCTGAAAAAGCACAAAAAGCTGAAAAATGGAAGTTCAAACCGCTTGAAAGTATAATGGTTTTCTGAAAACTGCTACTCGTCCACATCTGACTTAAACTACAGTAATTTCAAAATACTGATCATCACATCTATAGACCTTTATGAAAATTATATACAGACTGCTCATTCTAAAATTTTTCCTTATTATACAACAATACATACTATAACATTGACCAAGAGTTGAATGCTGCAAGTGAAAATTACCTTGAGACTGAAATTCAAATGACAGTGGAATATACTGTAGTTGAAACCATTTTTTAAATCTGAAGATCTATGAAATCAGACCTATGATAACTGATAAGAGTTAAGAATATTGTATTAAATGCCACACAATCCACAATCAAGGAAAAATTAATCAACCTTAGAGGTAAAAGACTCAAAGGGAAAGTAAAAGCCTGTGTAAAAATAAATAATGAAAGCAAAAATGGGAACACTGATAGCAATTAATATAAATTAAGAGCCAGGAGATTGCTAGAATGCTCGAGGCTAACGTCAGTGAGAAATCAATGCCCAACACAATTAAGGACAATAAGGATTTTTCAAAGTACATTAGCAACAAAATGCATTCTAACAGCAGTATTAGTACAGTAATAGATTAATATAGTAGAATGGTCATTAAAATCCAAGCAACATGGAAAGGCTCACAAACTAGTTTCATTCTGAATTTAGGTGAATTCCAATACAAGTCAATACTGCCAAGAAAATATACTACGATCCAAAAGTGATTTAAGGAAGTAATACTGAGTAGCTACTACACAAAGACTTTTTTTTAGATCAGCACAGATAGAAAACTGTGATCCAAAAGCTGAAGAAAAGCTTATTTTGCTGATGGTAGCTCATGAAATTCAGGGAACTTCCCAGAGAAAATTATGAAAACTAATACTATACTTGTATCTTCAAAAGTTAAGTGGTATGACCGAAATGAGTGAGTGGATATGACCTCAGTCACAAGCACAAGTAACGCTAGAGCTGCTTGTGTGTCACTTGATAAAGATTTAGAAAAGTTCAGTGGAAGATTCAAGATCTATTAATTGATAGATCTCAAAATACAATTGCAAGTGGAGAATCTTCATTGTATGTGTGCTCCAACTGAGTTCCTACAGACACCAAATTTTGGTTGCATTATTATTTAGCATTTTTATCAGCCCTCCATAGGAAAACACAGAATCTTTACCTCTAAAGCTGACATGCAAAGAGGATTTTGGCACAAGTTAACAATGAAGAGAACAGCTCATTGATAAGGAGCAGATCACTGTAGTGAATGGGGCACAAGGTAATTGTATTAATTTCAACATGGGCAAACATAGAGTAATAAATCTAGGAACAAATAATTATAGGATACCTCTTCCTACTTCTGTTGAGCAGACAGAGGTACAACACAATCCACAGCTGGAAGCTGAGAGGCAAATTCTAATTCAAAATTAAGTGTAGATTTCAACTGCCAGGTAAAAGGAAATAGGGTAGCAGCCTTCCACCAGTGGTAGTGGATTGTCCATTGCTAGAACTAGTCAAATCACACTTTTCTTTAAGGCAGAGAGTTTATTCACAATGAAAATGCATTTAGGGAACATTTATGCTGTGCTGTCAACTTACATATAATCCTCTTCCAAATGCAAGGTGTGGCCACGAGCAGGAACACTCCTTGCTATTCCTGGGCATACAGCCAATTCAATGGTCTTGATAGGATGTAAATGGTGTGCAGCTCACAGCACTGGGCCAGCATTTCCACTGCCAGTTTTATTTATAGCCTTGCCACATTCATTAAACAAAGTCAGAGAACATCTCCAGCACAAGGAAAAGGGACAGAAGAACTGAATGTTAGCCAATATCACTCTGAAAGTTTATTTTCAAACCGTAGCAATGTTGTATATGGTACTGCTAGTGACAAGTGAAATCCTGCCATCTCTACTTGCTCTTCACTGAAACAGGGGTCCCAAATAAAATGTCTCTTAAAGACAAATGAGAGTCAGTAGCTTATACGCCGTCACCCAGAACACAAACGGACACAAGTCCCATCAGTGTACCACAAGGGCAGACAGATGTGAATAAGGACCATTGCAGATTCAGGACTCATATGTGAAAGGAACAAGAATTTGAAAACACACTACTACCTTAATGCTCACGGGGTTTTTTCAAAGCAAATTTGTTACTGGATAATACCTCTTGCCGTCTGAAATCCACATGACATATAAGCTATTCAGTAGAAAACACCTAAATATCCAAACATACTAAAATCTGGATCATGACACATTCATTAGTGAGGAGTGGCAAATGAACAACCTTGTGCGTGGTAGGACAGTAGCTGCCCTTTTCCACTGTACAATAGCAGTATTAGACTCTTTCTCTGCAAGCAGCTTTGAAAAGTATAAATTGACATCTACCCCACTGTAATGCTTAAGTGTATTCTGAGATACACAACTGGGAAGTTTATAAACTGACTGAGGAACACAAATTTCCGTTTGTTTTACAAGGAGGTAAATATTATTCAGTAAAAGTCAGCCTTCAGGGTAAAAACACTCTCTAGTGACACACATTTTAGACCTGTTACTCCCAGTGCACTCTGAAGACAATCAGATAGCAGCTTATGGAATCAAAATATTTTATGTTTTACGAGAGTCATCTGATAAGCATCTTAATTCTGATTTTCTGTTTTTCACATAATAATGAAGCATGCCTAATTCAAATTTCCTTCTTTTTTAAAGAGCCATCACTTCAGCAATTCACCATTCAAACTCTGTTTAACACCTTGACATTAGACTGTGCCTATGGGTATGTGCCAACCAAAATTACAACATGGGAATAGACAAACCACAAGTACAAAATACTCAGAATCCTTATTACTGTAATTATTGTTGTAATTGTTTTAACAGATGTTAAAAAAGAAAAAAAACACAGTAAGAGCTGGAAGAGTAATAAAGGGATTAGATTTCACAGCCATATTCATAAGCCTTACATAACGAGCGGAAGGAAGGCAACAGAGGGTATAAAAAAAGAGAAAAGAATCCTAAATCCTCACTGAAAGAGAAAAGGCCAAAAAAGAACCATCCTGCTACAGCTTATTTGTACCTGCCACTAAACTTTCACCCATCTTGAATTCTTCTTGACCTCCTCAAAAAGTATGTCATTGCTACCATTAAATGTAATAGACTTTGGTCAACTGAAGAAAGGTGGAAATAGGCAGCAAAAGGCTTTTCCAAGCATACTCCTTTCTTAAACAAGCTGAAGGACTGCTCAAAACTACTGCACCATCCTCACTGGCTATGGTAACAAAACATTTAATTTCCCACAGTTGTCAAACAACATGTTTAAGACTCATGCAAGCAACGAATGTTAAAAAGAGAAGTTCTTCTCCAACAAAAGGAAAAGCTCAACTGTGAAGATCTTTGAAGGAAATGCTGCACCTCAGTGCTAGTATCTTTGATCTGCGATTGGTACCTCTAACAGAGGTACACTTGATACTTTAAATATTGATGAGATATTTGCTGAGCTGCCATTAAAAGCCAAGGCTTCGCTTTCTAGTGAAAGAAAAACACAAGCTTCAAAGACTCTGTAGGGGTCCTGATCTCAAGAGCCTTTAAAGAAGCTGAAAGTATATCAAACCAAGGGAAGGGGGATCACCCCATCTTGGTTTGATATGCTATAACACCAGTTGTTATACACAATTGTTTGGAAGTATTATAAAGTGTGAAGCCTCTTTTGTAGTTACCGCTCTCCTACCTGGGGTGCTGGAAAATAAAATCATCCTTTTTTTATCAAGATAGTACACATTAACAGATAGTTTTTATACAACAAATAACTTTGTATGGCTTTGTTCTTTGGTTGCGTGGATAACTCTGACTTATGTTTTACTATTTCTGAGACACATGAAAAAAATATATCTAAATGCTTCTGACAGATAGTCAGCAACTAGTCCAGCAACTAGACAACTTTATGTCCAAAACAGTCAGTAGAAGGTGAAATTTCACGGTCATATGCATCAGCACTCTCTATGCAGATGAAGTAAAAGTGAGTGTCAGGGGCCAATAAAGCACTCAGTTGAGTTTTCTTGCCTATTCCACTGTGATTTCATCCATATGTCCATCCAAGCTTCATTATTATTAGTGTAACTATCGGGAAAGGTACGCTACATACGGAAATAACTATCAAGGATAATGAACAAAAGTTAAGCTATCAGCTATCTTTTTGTTACGTGAAAGCAGACAATGACCTTAACAGGTAAAGAAAGTGCACAAAGGAAGTTTTGACCTTTGGTCTCAACTGTGTTACAGTCTGTAAGTCTACTGAAAGAAGTTAGGCACGAAACACTGCCCAAAAACTTACTGCAGCTGGACTTACATTGCTGGCCACAGAAACTGAAGAGCAAGTAGATGCTCCATCGCTATTTAGCATTCTGATCAGGTGAGCAGTAAGAAGGGTGAATCTGTAGCTGTTCTCCCTGTATGTGAGCTGAGCAAGGAAGAATTAGAAAAAGAAGTTAGCTGAGACAGGGGAAGGCTAATCCGTCTTATTTCTCCACAGAGTAAGGGGAAATATGGGTGAACTGTAAGTCTGCTTCATGAGAACACTGCAAGGTGCTCATTCAGCCATGTATGCTTTTCTTAAAGAAGTGAATAGAGAGCAAGCCTCTTTTAATACAAAAGAAAAAGTTGCAATCAAAAAATGCATCTCTAATTTTTAAATTAGTTACAAAAAGGAAAAATTAAAAATTAACCATTTCAAAGACAGTTGAATGTTTGTGAAATGCTTCTTCAAGCATTGCAAAGTACATTTGGCCAGGAGACAGTGCCGTTTTCAACAGTGAGGATAAGGCAGTAGAAAAGTCATGTTATTTCCCAAAGTTTAATTTCACATTTTTTGGTTTTTCTTTCTCAATTGAAAAAGGAAAAAAAATAATCAGAGCACTGGCATCCAGTAAACTTAGAGACCTGACACTTCACTTTTTGCTATAACTTTAGGAAAAGACTTATAGAATAAATTCTGAAAATAAGATATAGCTGAGCAATCACAGATGGTATTCCAAAGACTTTCATCCAGTACCCTGTATGCAAGCCCAGACATCATGTGTGCTCCTGCTGGCAGCAATTTGCCTAAGTGCTTATACATAGCACTGTGCGTATACTGTAGTCACGTTAAGACACTAGATCATAAAATAAAAACACTGGCTTCAGCATTAACATGTGCTGGAGGATAAAAGTAAGAAAATTAAATCTTCTTTTTGACTGGCATTAAATTAGAAGTGAACTGAGCAAAAAAAAATTGAGTTCCATTAATAATTTACTTGATGATGAAATGAAGAAGATTAAAAATTATTTAAAATCATACCAAAGAAGAGACAATAATATTATCTGCATTTGATATCACAGTCCTATGAGAAGTTACCTGAAAGAAGAGCCACTTTAGTTAATTTTCTCTGTAGAATAGGAGAAAAATATGGACGTAGTACAATTAGACCAATATATTACGAATCTTTGTACATTCAGAAGTGAAACTTGTTATTCTGCTTTCATATCCATTTTATCCCTAAAAACCTTTTCTTTAAAGCAATTGCAATTTACACTATGTGTGAGAGCATATTTGCATTTAGAAATGGAAACAAAGGTATGTGTTATTTTACAGTCAAGAAACACTGCATATGTTTTCTTCACAATGTAAACCAGCTGCATTTTACCCTGAGTCACACCCTGAGAATGGCTACTCACACTAAAAGTTGCAATAGAGGCATCTGGGATTTCTGAAATGGCATTCATACAGTTAGCTTTTCAATTCCAATTGCACTAATAAAACCAAGAGCCTTGGTGCCAGATCCTCAGCAGACAAGTGGGCAAAACTCACTTTTATCTGCTAATCTTTTGAGCTAATCAACAGAAGACCATGCATTTTGGTAATGATTTGGAGTTTTTAAAAAAATCCCTCCCTCTACGCTGGAAAACTAACTTCATCAACTCTGCTTAGTAGAGATTTAAAAATTGGGTCCCACGAAATGGATATCAGCCATTAGGTGAATATTAGACAATATGTGCTCAGCAGTACTCCAATCTAACAGCCGCCCCAGCTGAATCAGTATAATGCTTCCCTTTCACTGTGTTATCTCTTTAGTAATATTACATTATTACGGCCAGATCATCAAATGGTAGAAACTGGCAGAGCACTATTGATTTCAGGAGAGCTATACTAACTTCCACCAGCTGAGATTCTGGCTTTCTTAACATAAATGTATTATAAACTTAAAACCATAGCTAGAATCGTATAGATCAGCTACATGTAGACAATATACAAAATACCAGAGCAACTATAAGAAGAACAATATAAAGAAATACATATGGTGAGGCTTACACTGAAGAACAGACAAAGCAGCTCAGGAATCCGTTGTTTTAAATACAGGGGACATAGTTGGAACGGCTGAATGTTGTTTCATATTGCTCAAAAAGATTATCTTCAAATAAAAAGACTGATGCAATTCAAAGTCAGAGCCACCTGCAGCAACAAATTACAAAGCAAGCAGCAAGCACCATTGAAGTGGATCATTCAAACAATAAATACAACTAAAACTATCTGAATACCTTTCAAATACAGAGAATAAGCAGCAATTCTGTTGATACAGAGCAATTTAAATACAGACACTCAAAAGAAAAGTTGCAAACATTTTCTAAATAAAGTTTTAGTTTAAGTTTATAGTTAAAAATTTTAGTTAAAAGTTTTAGTTTTAGTTTATAGTTTAAAAATTTTCATTTTTAAAAAATAAAATGAAAACTTTTTTTAAAATTGCATTGCATGCACCACAATGCAATTTCAGAAGATGTCTCCATTTCCATACTAATTTTGAGTGATTGGGTGCAACTCACACAGCTGCGATGCCATGTGGACCATATAGAGCACTCAAACCCTTACTGAAATAAACAATATCGTTCAGCTTCCTCTATACTGGATTCTAGTACCTTTGCCCACATTAATACTCAATTTTGCAGGTATTTCTCTGGTGCTCTAAACTGATGACTTACATACATCAATACATTAATGCACAAATTCCTATTACTACTGCTGGGCCTTTAAAGTATAAATAAGCTGTGTGAGGTTGGTGGACACCTTTCCACAGACTTCTAAAATGATCAATTTCTCATGAAATGTTTCACTCCCATACTCATCACAGACTTTGTTATACAATAGTATTTACTGGCTATGCATGAGATTAATATTTTGATATCATAATATGATTGCTGTTTGGAAAAGTGCTATATACCACAAATACCAGTGGCTACAGAAAAGTCATAAGTATAATTTTGGGTCTCCAATCTCATATCAGAAAAATCTGATTCACATATTCCTGGGTCACAGAAGGATCCTTACAACTGTTTGCAACAGCTGTTTACCCTCTAGTATGGGTAAAATAGCAGGACATTTTTATACAACTGTTAACATGGCACATGCCTAGAGCATCATGTGAGGCCGAAAGATGGATCAGAACAGCAATAGCCAGCCCAGCAGAGGCATGGCCAGAACCTCAAAGGTTTGCTTAAAAAAAAATATGAGATTGTATTTGGAACATTAAACTGCTCCAGGTTTCTCTTTTAATTTAAACTGTACCTGGGAAGCACAGAGCACACACATATATATACATACACACATATAAAATAACAATCCCCAAAAAGCCCAGAAGCCAGGACAAATTATGATCCTTAATCCTTCTACAGACAGGCATCAGAAGGATATGGCACCAATTCATGCCACTTACAAGTTCAGCTCCAGAGTTAGTACTCCTGACAGGAACAGCGGGTGCTGAAGGAAGTAAACACAGACCACAGCAACAGAAGGGAAATACACACAGTGCGGGGCAGGGGAAACAAATGGCAATCTTACCTAACTCCATGAAAAAATAAAAGTAAATAAATAGTACACATATATTAAATACCTAAACAAATACATATATAAAATATATAAAAACATTTTAAAGTATCCTATCAAATTGAGGACAAAACTAGTATGTGGGGAACACTGTGTGGTTCTATGCCCATAGCAAGAGAGCTGTCTAATGGTATGGCATATTACATATTCCAAACGTTGATCGTTAAAGCCACTCAATGGAAATGTTTCAAGAACCTTTCTTCTTTACATATTTTTAGGTAACTGGTGCTTTGCCCTCTGCTAAGTGAGATATTTTTTAAGAAATGTGTTTTCATTTGTATGTATAAAGCACCTATGAAAGTAAGGACCTCAGCAGCAAAACTGACTCTCCTCACAGAGACTGTGGTTTGACCTCAGCTGAAGGAGGAGTCACCCTTGGGCCCAGTTCCATTTGGGCCCTCTTGAAGTCAGCTAAAGTCCTTTTATGCTCTCCATAAGATTCAACATATAAGACTGTTACCAGGCCTATGCCATTAAAAGATGCCAGGAAATTCAAAATTCAGCTGGTGTACATTAGCTTCAATGGTACTCGTTAGTTTCAATGGTACTGAAGAGCACTTGGAGACATGGCCAAAGACAACCTAAAGCTGATGAGTACACATGGTTTTAAAACCATGGCCAACGTCTGTCTCTCTACACCAGTACTGCTCATATCAAAAAGCAAACAGCTGTAGGCTGAGTAGTCAAGGATCTCATGATTAGATACGTCTGCAAAGAACTTTCTTAACACAACAGAAAGAATAGATTCATAGCGACAGCTATGAAAAAATGTTTTGTCAGAAAAACATACTAGTTATAGTGCTTACTAGAATCCATTAAAAGTATAATGAAAAGGATGTAAAGTAACATTAACATCAAATTTAAGCATAGTTTGTATCGGTTTTGAGGACTAATCACAGAATGAAGTCCTGTATTGAACAGTGTGTGGACCACTCCACTGCTTATGACTTAGTTCATTCAGGAATAGAAGCAGAAAAACAAGTGAAACTTTGTGAGCTTTTAAGGCTGCATAATCTGTCCTCCTGCTCCATAAGAAACTACAGAACTTATCGAATCATTTCAAATAGATCTATGCAACACAAGTATGCATGTTACTCATGCACAGTAAAAACTGGGAAAATTCATGATGGTATAAATAATGTGCTTATGCAAGCTTACTAACAGTCATACTGCACTTATTTTCTGTTGCAGGTGAGGAAAAATATATTATTTCTTTCTGCACCCAATCTAAAGAGAGACTGACTTTCTAAATTCCTCTAGAGGAAAACGAATATGAATAATTTGACATTATTTTTACAAACTCTGATTGAGAAGACACTAAATCAAAACAGAAGACACTAAATCAAAGTATTCAGAAGCTCTGCACACTGGTTTTCAAACACAGAGTAAATATTTTTCTAATATTATTGTATAGGGTGTCATGTTGTAGCTACTTTATATAAATTTTATTGCTTGATTGAAACATGATAATTATCCATTCCTCCAACTTACATGATATTTACAGGGTTCAACAGTTCTGCAGATGAATTTTTTACCTTTTTTATTAAGTACAAAGGCTAATAATTAAAAATTGAAAGAAAAGGCAATGAATGTCTACACAGCTATCTAAATAATTAATTCATACTTCTAATATTTTTTCTCTGCTAAATTTTCCTTCTTGGTACTACTACATTCTCTGTTATACAGACAGTTCCCCAGACATTTAAACCACAGCTAGCATGACTTCTACTTTTCATTTGGTCATGATTGTACAAATACTGGGGAGAGTCCTTTCCCTCTTGATCAAATTCTATAATACACTACAGGGAAAAAAATGTCCTATATGTCCCATTTGAACTTCAATAGCAGAAGACTGCAAAGTTGTAGCTCTCTTTGAGACTTTGCTCAGAGTTATCTTCAAGATAAAACATGGTAATGCATCACACGTGAAGGCTGGTTGGCTACACTCAACAAGAATTGCATTAAACTGTATGTAAGATTTCAACTTCATTAGTCTCCAGATGTTGATAAAGGAATGGCAGTTCTCCCTAAATCCCACCTGATATTGGCTGATTTAAACTTGGCATGCGCTTTTCAACATACAGGACCAAGGTCTTTACTACAACCGTACAGGAGAAATGAATGTATGTGAGGAGATAGCAGTATGCAGAGAGGAAGGAGCATCTACCCTTTTTGCCAATAAATATGGTGTCAGCACAGCAGAATGCACTTCTGTGTCCTCTCTCAAAGGAGCTATTATAGACTTCCAATAATAAACTTCTCATTTGATGCTTAAAGGTTATTTTTTGTATGACAAATAAATGTCTCCTTCCCAGACTGTTATGAATCAAATCATATAATATACAACCAAGGTTGGAGATGACAAAGACCTATTAGGTCATCTACAATGTGTTCCTTTGCCAATGCAAGATTGCTCCCTGCAGTCTTCTGGTCCCTTCTTCAATTTACTTTGAAGAGTCTCCAGCAATGGAGCTTTCACCTCTTCTTCGTAAGCTCTCCTTGTATCACAGAGATTCAAGTTACAGGAAGGAATTCTTAGCTGCTATGCTAACATTTTTACAGATGCTAAACCCCATTACTTGTATTCCTACCACTTTTGCTATCATAGTTTTCTTTATTGGTTCACATCCCATTGAAAAGTCATTTTCTCCCTGTGTATTAGGTTTTTTCCTTCCCATCTTTGTCCCTATGTTGTTTTCCTTCCATACCTCTTTCTTGTCATTGCTTATTTTCCTTCCTCTTTCCTCAGGTAAATCTCTTTCTTTTTTTTTTTTTTGTCCCCCATAATTCTGCTTTCATTAGGGTGATTTATATTATTCTTCCACTCTGAGTGTGGCTTGCAACTATCACTAATTTAGTATCATCTGCAAATTCATTAATAGGCTGTTTGCCTTCCTAGATCAATCCAACAACAATGAATTCAACTGGGTAATATTTTCAATTTATTATTGCAAATTTGTACCCAGATGTTTTGATCAATTGAGACAGAGTATAAGTACATGATTTCTATTTCCCACACAGTGTTTGCTAATTCTGTTCAGTTTACTAGATAGGTCAGCATAGCTGACCCATTAAAAATGCTCACAAGTAACCTACATAAAATGCTTATTTGCATGTATGAGCCTACATACATCTGATATCTTTATTTTGCATGTGTAAATAGGCAACTGCTTTTTGTTTAGTTGGTTGGGTTTTGTCTTGAATTTAGAAGCAGAAAGTACCACACACAGGCTAATTATTACCAGAGAGGGAGGACATTTGTGAACATCCGTGAGTTTTCAGAAATAGTAGCTGGGTTTTGTGAGGTTTTTCAGTTCCCAAGCTAAGCTGCTGCAAAAGAGTCTTAAGTTTAAGCATGATACTGTACTTCCTAACCTCAAAAGACATTCCTTTTGCTAACTACAAAACAATGACCACATTGACCATTTTTATTTAATTATTATAAAAACTCTTTCCCTTGTTAGTAAGAAAGAAGACGAGGGAAGTAACTTCACATTACAATCTGGGTGGTTGCAGCATATCAGTTATACTTTGGGGTCTAACGTCTACATATTCAGGAGAGGAGCACTGGTATATGGCTACCTCAGTCACAAACAATGTGTGGAAAGCAACTATCAAAGCAGCAAGTGACTTGGATTAACTTTCAAAATGGACTCATGGTGCTCCTCTTTAACATACCTGAACAAAACAATATTGTTTTGAGTCTGCACAGAAAGTTACAGGTTTCTGCAAAGCAAATAACCAATTCTTATTTCCTGGGCATCAATATTTCCACTAATTCCCTACCAATGACATCTAGCAAGGAAGGCAGGCAAGTAAGAGAGAAGAGTCAACACATATTGGATAAATCCAGAAGCATCCAGGCAAGGCCGGAGAGCGTTGGCTTTCAATTCCAATGCAGTGTAAAAAAGCTATTAATGAGCTATTTAACTGTTTCATGTCCTCACACATTGCTACTAAGCTCACTCCAAAGAGCTCCTATCATAGCCTTACCAGCTTCCCCTAAGCAAGGATGCATGATCTTTGAGGTGTCCTGTGGGAACAGTCTAAAGGACAGGGCCAGCACAGTATGCAGCTCTTTTGTTGGTTTATTCATGCTCTTACTCCAACACTGATCACACAGAGATCCTTTGAAGTCAGATGGTTTGCACTGCACCTGACCTTTATGGTTCCATTACTGACTCCACACCTCCTTTGCTAATGGACTGTTCTTCTTTAGAAGAGCATCTATATTCAGTTTGGCTAGCTGCTAACATTCCCTTCCTGAAATGCTAGTAAGCCTCAAGGGTTTGTCTTGAATCTTTATCCTGCCTGGAAGTCCTGTAATCTAAACTAAACCTATTTCCACCTCTTCACCTTTCCCAGTCCCAAATGCTTTAAGCCTTATCCCTAGCCTGCAGAATTCTAATTGTTTTCCCTGTTCTCACAGTGCCTTTCATCTTCACATCCGTTTCCCACTGCCTCCAGCCTCTATTTTAAGAAATTTCTCGCCCAAAGACACAGAAAAAGGGGAAATTAAAACAGATGCTCAAGCAACTGTTATTTATACTTCCTTTATCCTCACACAAACCATCGTGCAGAACCTCTAAACAGAATATGAATACCAAACAGCTTGATTCTGCTCAGAAATCCCTGTCCCGTGACATTCTAACAGGTTCTGCACAGTAGGACTCAACGCTGCTGTTGGTGTTTCTGCTCAGCGTGGAGGAGCACTCCTGTCCCACAGAGCATACACTTGAAATAGGTAGCAAGCAAAAAGAAGTAAATTATCCTCATTTTAAAGACAGGAGACTAAAGCATGGAGCCAGATAAGGAAAAAAAGACAAACAAAAAAAATGCATTTTTTGCCTGAAATATAACATACCCTCCATGAAAAACGTCACAAGGCAAACATTATTATTTACTCTTGTTTTCTATTGTTCAATATTAGCTTTTAGTTTAATTGCTGATAAAGACTTTTTAGATGTTGAAATGCAAAACTTTAAGCACTAAACTAAAGCACCGAGAGAACATGCACCAAAACAGCAACCGACAGTCAACTCCAAGCACTTAATGAGATTTATTGGAAAATATCCTGAAAGAAATACAAAAACACGCATATGCTTTACAAAGTGAGGCAAGTGACCCCAAAAGATATTTTTATTACTATTGTAATCCATGAAGGTCTAGGATCTATAATATTTAAACATGTGGATCTTCAGCACTTTTCTTCATCACTTTACAAGAAGACATGTATCAAATAGAAAGAGCTAACACAAAGATTAAAGAAGGCAAGACCTTAATGACATGAACCCCACACCTTTAAGGATTCCACACATCATTCTCTTTTAGTAAACCTGGGCTGATTTAGATTTAGATTGGTCTATTTAGAAAACGACCCCTTGAACTGAACCTGATCTAACTATATGCATGCTCCCTGCCCAGCACAGCGGAGTCCCAGCCTTGCTTAGGGTCTCTAGCAGACACTGTAATTCAGGTAAGCAATAACTGATGGCTTGGCTGCGAGTTCAAGAGGATTATAGCAAAGCTCACTTGGGCTGCATTTCCTCTGGGATGTTTATTACTGCAATTATTACTGTCTTTCAGCTTAACCTCTCCCCCCCGCTTCCCCAATTTTCATCTGGGACCTTTACTTTCAGTTGGCTTGTTTTATGTTGTGCCTTTACCTTGGAATTTCAACTTACTGTTTTAGATGAATTCATACTGGTTTATTTTAATATCGTACCATGTGGGAGTCAAAATGGGGCAGGAGGGCCTCTTAAGACCCAGAAAGGCAGCTGGCTCCACTTGAAGAAACAAGCAGCCACAGTGAAGGAGGTGAACCCATGAGACTCATTTTTAACTGGAGTTTTAAATGGGTGTTTGTTTTCCACCTCAGGAGAAACAGAGAGAACTTCTAGGTGAGAGAGAGAGGCAGCAGATGTGGTCCTGTTACCTTATAAAAAGCAGGAAAGGGAAGTGCTATTCTTTCATTTACCCTAAGATAAGAGGTCCATTATGAAATTCTGTACCTGTGCCTCTGATACTTGCCATGGCCAGTAGGGGCTAGGACCGGCTGCACCAACGTGCCCTCATCTTTCAGAATGGCCACGCCTTGATTGGCATACAGGTCAGCTGGGTTTTGCAGTTTTCTGGTTTGTTTTTTTTCTTTTTTCTTAAAGCAAGGAGCATTAAGGCACAAACACAGATGTCTTTCAAATACACCTAAGAAAGGGCTTGTTATTATTTTGCTCAGGTATACTAGGCTCAATATTTTGAACCTTGGTCATTTATTCCTTCCCTTAAATAAATATACTTCTGCCTTGAAAAGAGCAGGAGATGAAGTCAACTTGTTGAAATGTTTCTCATTTCCATGCAGCATATACAGTATGATAAGCAGTTAAAACTAAAAGTAATATTTGGTATGTCAACAACATCTCTTTGACTGCCAAATACTTCCAAGTCCAACAGAACAACAAAATTTAAATGGGTTCCAAGATGTAAATATCTTGGGACAAGGTCAAACAAGGTGGCAAATATTTGTGTGTACTACACAATTCAGCCCGATGAAAAACAAACTGGTGTGGATATTTATTTTTTTGTCAATGCAATAGTAAAGGGCAAATGTGGAAATCCATCCTATATACAAATATTTCTAGCATTAAAAAAAAAAAAAAAAAATCAATGTTTCTTTAAGCACTATACCAAGGCTCCTTTTCTATTAGGTCAATACCTACTGACTTCTGATCTGATGTCTTGTCCACCTCCAAGAATGAAGGCAGGCAAGGGTATATGCAGTCTTCCACTCCTCAGATTCTGGGAAAGATCTATGCCCCATTAAAATAAAAAATAGTAACACCACCTTCAATAGCCGGGTGAATATCAACATGCTTTAAGGGAAACTCTTGTGTATACCAACACCACAATGTGAGGGACTGTATTGTGACAAAAAAATCAGGCCACCAGTTTTTTAAAAGCATAGCAAAAATTCTGTATCTAAGATATCTATTGCACAAGTGGTGGCATCCAACAAAGGAAAGTGTCCAGCACCTGTTGTGTGATCTATGGTTCAAACAGTTAGTTATTCAGCAGACATAAAACAAAACTCCAGATTCATGGTCCGTTGGTAAAACTATACTGCAACAAATAGGATTCTTGCCTGAGGTAGGACAAAGCTGAGCCCCATAATCTTTTGAAGCACAACAGCCTCTCCATGATAAATGCTTGATTTATAAACTGATGGACAAAATATTAAGTGAAGTGCTCTGATAGTGAAATAATAACGTTCAATACGCCTGCAGCCATACCGTCTCCAACTATGATCCCATCAGGTCACACAAACTAAGCCAGGTCAGCTTAGGTCAGTGTTTGAATCAAACACCTCCAGAAGACTGCAAGAGTTGCAGAAGTGTTACTGTGGTTCAATTCATAATAGAGATCTTTGCTTCAAATCAGGATACATATTCACAGTAAGATAACCATACCTGAGTTAACTCTTCTTAAATTAGTTATTCTTACTCAAGATACACAACAGGGCAAACTTTATAAAATTGTTATTAAAAAGAAATAGTTATCAAAGGCTGCAGAATCAGATTAGATTATACAATTATTAGAGGAACTAAGGTACTAGAAAAAAAAATATTATTTTATGAGCTGCCAAATTCTGCTAACTATAGCTGCTGTGTTTACTCCCTTTCAGTTAACCAATTCAAATAAGAATTATTAGAACATTCAACATCAAGGTTTCATGCTAGATCAAACTCAAGTTAGACTTAATATCCAGGTAGTAAATGGAGGTTGTTCTTCAATGACAACAGGCTTTCAGTAATGACCCAGTATCTAAACAGAACGCTAAACAAAACCGGAGACAGTCAAAGATGTCGTCTTTATTTTAATCCTCACCAACACTTTATTGGTAAAAATTATATGCTATATGTTATGCTAAGCCTTTCAATCTGTATCAAAGCAGAAATGAAATAGCCCACCAATCAAGTTCTCTAATACTGTTTCAGTGAAAGTCAAATCAAAGCTTAAGGGCAGCTTATGGAGCTATTTCCTAATGCCTCTCAGATACTAACAGCCACATATATCTCTGCTGAGACCAGAACTACCTGCTGGCATGCATCTCCTCCCTGCTCCTGGAAGGCAGCAACTAATAACAGCCATTTGCAGCTGGTAAGAATACCTGCCAGGAGTAAAGGCAGGAGGCACACTGAAGCAGCTAGTTCTAAGCCCTCCAAAAGGCACTCCCAAAACTATCACTTTTCAGCTGAGACCCGGGGGCCCCCTCTCACCTTGAGTAGGAGGAGGGAATGCCCGAGTTCAGATAGGCAGCAAGGCCAGCAGCAGCTGCCTTCTCCAGAAACCTGTGCCTGGACAGAGGCATGGCGCAGAGTGGGTTAGCAAGCTTGTCTGGCCATACCCCTTAGCTCAGGCTTAACACAAAATCATGTTTACTAATAGCCAAAGGAAGAAGAGGGGCACCCTCAATGTGGATGGTCCAGTGGAGGCAATTACATTTCATTTTCATGCAAATTTAAACGCAGCATAAGATCACACATATCGGGAGAAACAAATTACAGGTAATTCTGATTTACTCTAGCCAACTCATAAACCACAATCAGACTACGCCCCCGTAGCAGGCAACAGAACTAGACCCAGCTAAGCTAGATGTGTCATGCTTAATTATTTAGCAAAAATTGGTAATGCATTTCTCAATAGAGACTGTGATAAATATTGACAAGGTGTCCAAGATACATTTATGTTATACAGTTTTATTTTAACATGAAAAAGAAACTGAGTTTTGTTTCATCGTTCTGTTAGGGTACCACCTGGACTCTAAACTGCTTCTGGATGATCAAAATACAATGTTCTTACTGCTGCTGTGTAATGTTAAATACAAACCAACAGTGCCTTTTATAATGAAGTCCATTAATAGCTGACTTCCTTGCATTTACAGGAAGATGAACAAAATTGTCCTGATATTACCCTCACAGGAGAAAGTTCTTTGTCTCTTTTCAGACAGTCTGTCTACAAGTACCATCCTGCGGTAAGTGAAGTTGCAAGTACATTTGTCTGAAACTATGTAATGGCAGTTTCATTTAAAATAGTATATTTTGCTTAGATTCACTATGATTATTTCTAGTCGGAACAGTCCTCCTCTGCAGAGGACAGAGAACTTTAATTTCAGTCAATACATGTGCACCATTTGAAATCAATATCTATAGAAGATATATTAAACTTCACTTGAAAAATGCCAGTAAATAGAGCCAATTACCAGATTAATTTTTTTTTATATTCATGAAATAGGAATAGTCATTATCAAGATAAGCAATCCATTAAATGAATGACTGATTTGTCTAGTAGCTGGAAAGATTTAATCTTTAGAGCATGGGAAATCTATAAAAGCTGTGAAGTCAACAATATATGCTGACCACAGAAATTCATTATTTTTAGGGAGACAGCTATTCCACAAACTGAGCAGCCTCCATACAAGCATCCCAGTTCACTTTATAAACATAAATTAATTAAGTTGAGCTTGAGATGTTTATGACATCCATAAACTGTGTTCTAAAATGGGAGATAAAGTAACTGGCTACTAAAAAACTAATGATCCCTAGTTTTGAAACGGCCATTGTGAGGTGCTTGAATTTCTTGGGGGGGGGGCATCCTCTAATTTTAGGTTATTAGTTTTGCTCTTCCTAGTGTTTTGTGACAAAAATGTTGGGTTCATGACATTTGTGTCAGTGACAGTAGCAGAGAGAGAACACAAGCCAGGAGCTACAGCTGTTGTTATTCACCCTCTCAACAGTACACTCCTAAATCCACCAGTCAGTATAGAAGCCTCTCTACAGTAGGACTTTCCTCATTTCTCTAGTTTAGTGCAGTTGCATTACAAATATTTTTTACATATTGCATTACAAATATTTTTTCTCTCAAAGAGAGAAAAAGGAATTAGATTTTTCTTTTAGCTTTTAAAAGTGATCAGTTGTCAAGTGTTACTGATACTGCTTCACCAAATGCAACTGAGCAGCACTTAGCCAGCATTATGAAACGTGTTCTCAAGAAAGACACTTCATCTATGCTCACAGCTTTAAATAGTTTTAGGGCTCTCTTCACCATAAAAGAGCTGCAATGCTGCTTGCTAGGGAAGTCTTTAGAGTGACTGAAGCATGAAGACTGGGCTCTTGCATCTAAATGAGTTATTCTGTACCAGCAATATCAGCTAAATATAAGTAGTCTGTGAGCATGAGGACAAAGGGTGGGTAAGACAAGCTCTCCTCTTCTGCACAGTGCTAAACCCGATTCATTCTGGGAAAAGAGCCAGTATTTCCAATCGCGCCTGCTTGCAGTAAGGACTCAAATTTGTGAGTTGCTGAGCAAGCACAGCTGCCTCTGAGTCACCAAGTACAAAGGGTGCTTAGCACCCCAAAAAATCAAGACCTAGCGTGCAAGTGCAGAGTAGTGCAGAGTACTAGTGCAGTACTAGTGCAGCACTAGTGCAGAGTACTGCAGTTCTAACAAGTGCAGGGTACCTGCAGTTCCTACTGGTTTTATTAGGAGCACCCTTAAGAGACCATAAAATAATGGGTAAAAAAATGGGAAAGGACATATCCTGTCCCTCCTCAGAAGCACTTAAATATGCAGCATGCACTCACACTTCAGTCATGGCCTCATTTTCACAGACACTAAGGAAATGTTTACAGCCCAAGTCTGCAATACTGAACTAAAATCTCCAAAGATCAAAGATATTTCATACTGAATTCCTGTATCAGTGACGACATTTGAAAGGTTGGGTCTTTTAAATTCACCACTATGATTATAACAACATCCCATAAAGAATATTTTATTTTAATTTATTTTAAACAATTCTCTCCAGAAGCCGCCTCTGCCAATCACACAAAGACCACTATGACTGGTTGCTAGAAAGAGTCACAGGAAATAAGTGGTTAATATCCTAAGCGAGTGAGTGTCTGATGCCAGTTGCCAGTCTTGGCTTCACATCTAGATTTAAGCACTACCACAGGCAAATTAAGAAGAGAGTTGGAAATAAACATATTCATAAATAGAGAGAAAAAGAGGTGAAAGCTGACCGCTGCTTGTCACCCTGAGGTTTTGATTGAACAGAACAAGGTTCAGGTTGCAGGTAGTTACATATACAATAGGCTCCTCCTGGTTTTACGAATTCCTTGCCATGGCTTTATAAATGCTATATATTTTGTGATGTCCCACCTTTAGGAAAACCAACATTCATATCTCATGTTGACTAAACTTTTAAGCACTCAGTTCATGAGTTTAAGCCAACTGTATATTCACAGTTTTTTCCAAAAGATTCATATACCTTGTGTTAGTTTGCGCTGTACTATGGATCTGGTCTCAGCAGATAACCACTTCTCAGATAAATATTTATCGCTATGATACGCATATTAGTTGATTAGGTACCACACAGTATCCAGAAGTTATGACTTAGTGAATAAATTCTATTTTTCCTCAAAAATCAACTAAATATAGGGATATTTTGCTATTGTTATTATTGGTACATTTTTTTCTGCAATAACAGCTTTATACATAAAAACAGTCTGCCACCAACTTGAGCTCTGGCTACATGACCCTTATACGGAGGAACTACATATTAGGATTGTTTATGAGAAATGCAAAACTTCATCAACCAAAACATTTAAAAGGAGTATTTGGAGATCCTGCTGCACTAGAACTGCCTGCCTTCATAGGTAGAAGGCAGATAAAAACAAATGAGACCCATTCATTCAGCTCTTACTCACAAGCAAGGGGGAAGAAAAACATGGCCAAAAAAAAGTCACTCCTCAGAAGCACCCAAAATTCTGACACTGAAAGCATATGACAAATGCCTTGAAAGGAAAATGGAATATGAGCTCCTTACTCCCTCACCACAGAGGTAATTGAACATATCATGTGAAAACAGGCACTGTAATAGCCATTATTAACTCTGTATTTTAAAACCTGTGAAAAATAACACGACAGCCTTATTCTATTTATGTCAAAGACAAATGTTTGAGCTAGTTCATACTGTTTGACCCACTCTGACACGCATATATTGATACAGATCATAGCAAAAGCAGCATTAGGCATGTCCATATTATAGCTCCCTTCTTGCTGCTTGTAACAATCTTTGATGCAGCCAGAGTTTTCTCTTTATAAAAAGCATTACAGAATTAGAACGGACCTGTTTTATACAGACTTCAATCAGCAAGATGGCACTTTCCCATGAATTCCAAGGAGCATCATATTTTCTTTGTGAACCATAACTGCATAAATACCAAAAATGCCAAAAGTATCATCAAGTGAAACATAGCCTTGAAGGACAATGATGTGTCTACGTATAAATTGTACACGTGCTTCAAATACAAGTTTTTATAAGAATTAAGGTTTGAAAAATTCCAACATGTACTTTTTTTAGCTGTGTTGAGGACAACCCATTGAAGCGTCCCAGTGGTGCTGGGGGTGGCCAGTACAAACAACATGTAACACACATCACTGAAGTCTGAGGGCTGGTTTGGTTCTCAGCAATGCAAAACTCCCAGTGTTGGCTCTAGTCTGTGGGGACACACAGGACTGCAAAAGCCATCTCAGATCCTGCTCGACTCTCATTCTAGCTCCACCAGTATCTCGATCCCAGTCCTTCTCCAGATGCTGATTTTTGGTTACATTCACTGTAGAAAGAGAATCACCTTATAAGTCAAAGTTCTGTAATATTTGGACCAGTGTGGTCCTGGGAATAATTGGGGTAATTCTGAAAAAAAAGCTTCAGACAATAAATTTGTTCAGTGGTCCAAATACCAGCTTCGTACCGTTACTGATGTCAGGTGCTTTACAATGCAACGGCTATGGCAAATAATCTGTATGCGATCATTCACTGAGTTATGATGTTTTAAGATAATACACTCACATAAATGCATTCTATTATCTTCTTACAACTGTTTTGGGTGTGGGTTTTTCGCCTAATAGTATGATTTTAATACCATTCATAACATGGGAGACCCACACATGTTCAGGTAGTTTCTCAAAAAATGAGCTTACTGCAGACCAACATGTTTTACCTTGCAGTTTTTAGGAGGACACACAGTTCCTGCTGCTTAGCTGGCACGTAGCAATTTGTGGAGATGAGGTACCTTGGGATCATTCACACACTATACCTTTTCTCTGTAAATGTTCATGTTTGCTAAATATTATCAGATCTCTACCTCGATAAATTTTACTCCATTATTTAATTTGAAATAAATTACCCTTTTTAAACAATGAATCACTTGTTAAGTGTAAGTTCACAGGTTGTTTAGCTTTCAAGAAATGCTCCCCTCTCAAATCCAAAAAGTCTGCAGTGGAGGACCAAACACACACCTAATGCAGGTCTTCCCTTGAGAACAGAGCTGAAATAACAGTCATTTCTACCCACAGAAATACAAGTATCGGGACTCAGCTCTCTCAGCAGACATGTCCCTTGGTACTGAGTTAACAAGTTGGCCTTTAATGTCTGTATTTATCTTCAGTACCTTGAGTGACTCCTTTCCTAGAGACTGACAGACTGCAGACTCACAAGGCAAAAATTGCCAGTGAAAACTTCAACAACTTTTGCCAAACAACTCTCTCATCTACTATATACTACTCCTGGCTTCCTCTTGCTGAATTGCTCTGCAGACAGAGTCTTCCAGCCAACAGAGTGATTCCTTCCCATTGCTTCATTGCAATCAATGCTGCCGTATAAAGTATGTCAGTTACAGCTACATTGATTGCAGTGATAAAAAGATTCATCTCCTTACTCAAGCTTGCTAATGAGTCCAAGCAAGGTTTTAGAGCAATAAAAGCCATTTTTAATGACTAAAAAGAATTGGTTTTACTCCCTGCACTCTTTATTTCTATAAACCCCAAATAACCAGCACTTTACACAATATCTCAAGCTCAAGGAGAAGAGGAAGAGTGCAAGAAAGCTAATGTGAAAGGGCTGTAGTATTGCTCTTTGCTCGTGACTCTACTTAATGCAATGTATAGCATAGCATCAAGGCCAGAGCCTGCCAAAATTTAAATGCTAAATAGTGATAGCACATCTATGTGAATAAAATTGTAACACAGAAGTTGCAATTCAGTCAGTGTCTTTTTGAAGGCTGGATGAAGGTTTTTCTATGGGCAGCCCTATAATTAACATCTAGCTTCTGATTTGTTTTCTCCCTGATTCATTGAACCACTAACTTAGAAACAGGGATGAATTTAATCTTAGAACCCCACTTTTAAAAAAATCTTTACACTTTAGCCAATTAGTTTTGAGTACAGTGTTGCTGCAAATCATCCAGGATTTCTGTATAGGTTCAGCTTCGCTCCATGAAAAAAAAAGAGAAAAACAGTTAGAACAGGCGGGTTTTTTCCCTTTATGGCTGGTACATTCTCAACTATTTATGGAGAAATTTCAGAGCTGCACCATCAGTATTTTGATGATGTGCTCATATAAGATGTTCCTTTCCTTGACTATGACAAGCATTGTGCCACAGAGTACAGGACTAGAAAAAAATAAAAATAAAAATCAGAGACAGCAGAATCAGTTCATTTGTTTTACTATTTAAATGTGTTTTTCCCAACTGTATCCCAGAAGGAAAGCATTCCCCCAGTCAAACAAATACACATTAAGTCGCATTTCTCTAGGAAATAATACACTTCGCTCCTCAAGAAACATGCCAAGTACATTGCTTTTGACTTTTAAGCTTTTTAGTCACTGACCATCAAATTTTTAAAATGCTAACTTCTGAGATGAGGGCTTATAAGCTTTTTGACTGCTTTTGGACCTGTACTTAGACTTTTCTGAATCCATCACCTTATTTACATCAGCTATTGGCCTTTCACCTGTCTCCATGATTTTCTTTCTCAGCTATGAGGGGCAGTTAACTCTACAAGAATATCAAATGCTGAGCTATCTCTATTTCACAAACCATTCAGACAGAAAAAAGCATTTTATACGCCTTGTATGTAAGAAACCTGTGGCAGAGGTTAAGGACAAACTTTTAGTTCTGGGATTCCAGAACAGAAGAGAGCAAGCAGTTCGCCACATACGAATGAGTAATGCCTCTAGTTGAAATTACAAGTGCTTAGACACCTTGAGTTGGGTTCACTAAAACACAGAGCTGCAAAATGAGAGGTTACTTATGACCTGTTTCTCTCACAGGCTTAACAGGGTTGCTGAGATGCAAGTCAAGAATGGAAATCAGAACCTCAGATGTTCATTTCTGTGTTTTTACACCAAACCACCAGGACAAAAGAGGCAGACAGCATCCACAGAAATGCCCACAACAGGATGTAAAACTTACGTAAAGAATCTATTTCAGTTCCTTTGCAAAGCTGCTGTATACAGGCAAGGCGAGACACACATGGCTACGCTGCTTCCTCCTGTGCTGTTTGGTGATACCACCTGGCAGTAGAGGTGAGAATATTGGGCCAAACCCCTCAGGGTTGCTTTAACTTGTGCTAAGATCCAGCAAGCCCTTTTGCCAGACCAAAGCTTCTTAGAGTACATGATTGCAGCTACCTTCTGACTCAATTCCTGAGTGGCATTAAACTTCATACCGGCATATAACTCAAAACCATAACCCCACCTTCTTGCTTGTTTTTTTTTTTTCATTTTAAGCAAAAACCATGTTGCAGTAAAAATGCACACCTTCCTCTCCCATCTCTCTGCCTCTGCTCCACCTCAGGGGGTAACTGAACATAAAACGCAAGCAACAGGGTTACAAATTTTCTCCTTTGTTTGCAAAGCTTAAAATCCTTCAGAAATTCCCTAATTTCATTCTTCTCCACCATTTTGGCCATACGCTATTTACATGCCAGATGGGTTTTCCCCAAGCTCTCACACCACTAAGAAAACTGCAGCATTTTTTGTTAATTTATCACTGTATTAAAATATAAGAAGTGAACCATACATAGATAAAATGAATTATAGGTATACCTCCCATACATTCTGTACATCATGCTAAGCAAAAGCTGTGTTGTGTTAACTGTCAAGCCGAGAAATAGCTGACATTTGTTATTTTAATTAATAGTTTACTTTGCTGAAATAAGCTTCTATGAGAAGCTATGACTTTTATTAAATCTTCACTACAGCATTATTTTCACAGATTGGGAGGCAAAAACTAATTTTCAAAACCGCTTTGCCCTACAAGGTCACTGCCAACAGCTTGAATGCACATGTCAAGGAGACATCTGCTTCAGAGATACCAATCTATGTTAAAAGTGCATTATTTCAAAAATTTAAGATACTGAATAATCATATTTTGCAATGAAAAGTAATTATGTAGTTTTTAACTGGTGTTAGTAGTAAAGATTTTTATCCCCTGTGGTTTTTTTTTTTTTAATATTTCATAACTGCCACCCTGAATTCTTAGACCTCAGCATTTGCTTTAGAAATCACAGTAAAGCATACCCATGGATGAATTCAGACAAATTGTCTGTCACTGATGTAAATCATTATACAATTAAAACAGTAAGTTTATACATTTTCTTTGCCCAAATATTTTGAGGTCATTGATGAGACCAGAGAATTTCTCATTTCTCTTTTCTATGAAAAGAACAATCTTATTTTCAGCTAAGCAAATTTATTCCATTTCAAACCAATGCAAGTATGCTTGGCAAAAGAGGAAAACTTCTTGGTACGCTGACCCAGTGATTCTCTAGATGCAGTTCTTAAATTAGCAGTTTCACAGGCTGTACTGTCACTGATTTCAAAAGAGCTTCCTGTGTAAAGAAGACACAATGTTCTGGAGAGCCAGACCTTTTCTTCTGATTCTTGATCCACTTGAACACTGTAAAGCAGGATACTGTTAAAAATAGCACAATCTTTTTTTTTTTTTTTTTGACATCAACATATGAAGATCAATACATCAATTGATTTCTATGAATTATATTTCACTTAACTTTTTTTTATTGAGGCCTAACCTTACAATGAATAAAACTTGTGCTCTTAGGATTGATCTGTTGCTTCATATTAATGGAAAGATTCCCATTGACTTCAAGTTCTCAGTGCTAGAAATAATGAGCCCGAATGTTTATGACTACGTAGTGTAACTGCAGGCAGGTAATAGCTCGCTCTGCCTCCACTCTGAAGTGATTAAAAGTCCCATTGTCAAGATTAAAATAGACCTGGGATTTTTTTTATTTGTTGGAATATACATATTATGCTTTGAATTTTCAAAGATGGAAAGTTGTGCTCATCTACTTAGATATTTTTGTTTTATTTTTTGAAGAAAGGAAGATTTTTTTTCTGCTGCTCAAAACCATAGTAGTAAAGCTGTTATAGACAACTTTGGTCTTAAGGATCCAAGAGTGGCACAGGTTATGAAGAGAAAGAAAATAATAATTAGACCAATACTGGAAAAATGGACAGGGTTTTGGGCTAAACACTTTTCATCAGGGCATATGCATAAAAGAAAGAAAAATGCATTTGCTTGAATATAGGTTCCCTTACAGACATATGCAAAGGATTGTTTCGTTCATGCTTTCCCTCATGGGCAACTAATTCTGCTAATCCTGTGTGTTCTCATCTTCCATGGTCCTCAGGACTTTATCGCTGACCGAACAGGACCACTCGGCAGCTGTCAGTAGCCAGGACTGGGACACCTAATACATCTGTGTTTACACTATCTTTGCTTATACCTGTCTCTCTTTTCACATTCCATAAAAACAACTTTCAAAATAAGTAACAAAACACTTGGTTTCATAGTGCACCTTTCAATAAATAGGTTTTTTGCAGCAGGTATTACCTGATTCCCATTTCTGGCGGAATTCTGGGTTTAAGGAGCGAGCCAGATGTTGCAAATTGCATGGCTGACCCGTAACTGCGCGGCTCCGCATAGCTTCTGTAGCATCCCCGTTGCACACATTTATGGATGAACTGCACTGGTGACAGGTCTGATTTTGTTTCTGCAGGAGTCAGCTATACTGCCCTGCCTCAGGCCTGAACCTGCTGCAGCTGAATCGAGTATTTGCTGAGCCCAAGGCCATAACCTGCTGCTGCTGCCTTCATCTTTTATTTGATAACTGCCTGATGCCACCTGTCTACCTCACACAATACAACAATTGGGACCAGATTGTCTCCACCACACAGAAAGCTGGAAATAAATGTCCCTCCCGGTGTGTTTATAACTCCACTGATACAATAGGAAGACACTTTCTCGTGGAACTGAAGAAGCACAAAAACACTCCCATCACAGCTCAAATGGAACAACTTTTAATTCAAATATCTCTGGAAAGGTAGAGAGAGCAGGTTTGCAGCATATTAGGACAGCGTCAAGTAGCTAAGTTACACGCACCCCACAGACAATTGAGCCATGGGATCTCCTACCTGACAAAACTGTGTGATAATTTTATAATTCCTCATTATAACCTTATTTATCAAATGTTGTACTTACTGCATGGCAACAATGCAAAGAGGGATCTTCAGAAGATAGTAGGATCAAGACTAAAGACTTGCTGAACCCCAGCAAACCAACTGTACTGACCTCATCTCCATAAAACTGTGATGCACCAAAGGAAGCTTGCAACCCCGTTAAACTGGCCAGCTCAAAAGGTTTGAAGGAACAGGAGTGCAATTCATTTTTCTAATTAGTTCCTATAATCTACATTCTACTATTTACCACAAATACCACTTATTATAACCTAAATTATTGCAAAAACATGATTTTTTTTTTACAAGACTAAGTCAGGATTCTTTTGTATTAACAATGCCAAATGATGTTTTATTTAAACTTCTACGTTATATTGAAATATTATCATAACTTACATACAAATACTGCCTTGCTGTCTATATTCATGTATAGTATTAAAAAGTAAAAATATAAATAATAATGGAAAGTATAAAGATAAAATGAAAATTTCAGTGACTTGTATCAACTAAAGATCTAAATTTGGAATCTGGGATGGGGTTTAAATAAATAAGAGGAATAAAAGGAGTTTATAATGCCTGGAAACAGTTATTTCAGTCTTTTATCTTTGTTGGCCAGTGAACAACAATATATATATTTATTGCCTATTAACATCTGCCAACAACAAAACAAGATGATATCAAGAATTTTTATAAGGTATATAAAGATATTTATTGAAGTTGTGTCATTTCGTATCTTTTGCAAGTTCATTTTCAGTTCCTGGCAGTTTATGAAAATTCAAACTATATATCATTGCTTAGTGATAATCCTGAATACTGGGAAACAAATATTACAAATCAGAGCTGAAGGAAAAGATAAGTCTAATAGCAAACAATTCTGACGTTTGCTTTTAACTGAATTTTTTGTATAATTGCTATGTACTTTCCAATAAGATAAAAGGTGACACACAACATATAACCTTTTTAATATAGAAAGGCAATCATCTTTTAAGCTTTCCTAAGAGGTAACAGAGTGGTAGCTAGCACATATATAGATACAAAGTAGATGCTTATAAGATAACAGTCAAACTGAATGCAGGGAAACAAGCAACACTTGAATGGTTAATCTCATGTATTTTTAAAAAAAAAATATTTACTGGTTTCGTTTTCTCCAGTTCTATCATCAATAATGCAACTCTGTTTTGTTTACATATTCCTTACAAGTCACCTGGGCTTTATTCTCCTTCCCGTCTCCTCTCTACCCTATGTTTCTAAGCTCATTTGTTTGGGAAAAAAACCCATAATATTAGGATCTTTTACAGCTGAGAACTATTAGGATGAAATGTAACAGATATTAAACATAGGGAAGTTGTTAAAAATGCACTAACATAAGTGAAATCCAAAAAAACCTAAGGTGTGTAAGAAGCATATAAAATTTCTTTACGCATGTCCTTCAAAAAAGTTTAATACATAGTCAGGTCACATTATTGCACATCAAATTCTCTAGGTCTCTAGCTGCCAGTAGCAATTATCTGTAAGAGAACATATTTTCCCTCGTGACTAGCTATCGGGAATTTTTGAGTACACCTAAGCATAGCCTTGAGCAAAACTCCTACGGGGCATATTTGGAATAGAGTATTTCATTTGGATGAAATACTAAGGTTTCCATGCAATATGTCTATCTATATATTTATACATCTGTTTCAACATATTGATCTGTTTATCTGTTTACTTTAATTACATGAAATAGTTGTATTAAAATGTAAATAGTTCTGAATCTATATATTTCTGTGCAGAGTTTTAAGTACAGTCTCCTGGTTCCTGAGGCTGCCGTCTATAACGATGCAACCCATACTGATGGCTCCTACCAGCCGCCCCAGCCCCGCAGGGCTGCTGGGGGTGGACCCGAGGGCTTGGCTCTGAGGCTGCATCACTGCACCCCTCACCCGGTACAAACACCCCTCGCTCTGTATCAGCTAATGTGTCGGGGTTTAACCCCAGCCAGCAACTAAGCCCCACACAGCCGCTCGCTCACTCCCCCTCCAGTGGGATGGGGGAGAGAATCAGAAGAGTAAAAGTGAGAAAACTCACGGGTTGAGATAAAGACAGTTTAATAGGTAAAGCAAAAGCCGCGCACGCAAGCAAAGCAAAACAAGGAATTCATTCACTCACTGCTTCCCACAGGCAGGCAGGTGTTCAGCCATCTCCAGGAAAGCAGGGCTCCATCAAGGGCTCCATCACGCCTAACGGTTACTTGGGAAGGCAAACCCCATCACTCCAAACGTCCCCCCTTCTTTCTTCTTCCCCAGCTTTACGTGCTGAGCGTGACGTCCTATGGTGTGGAACAGCCCTTTGGCCAGTTGGGCTCAGCTGTCCCAGCCGTGTCCCCTCCCAGCTTCTTGTGCACCCCCAGCCTGCTCGCTGGTGGGGTGGGGTGAGGGGCAGAAAAGGCCTTGACTCTGTGTAAGCGCTGCTCAGCGATAATGAAAACATCCCTGAATTATCAACACTGTTTCCAGCACAAATCCAAAACACAGCCCCATACTAGCTACTGTGAAGAAAATTAACTCTATCCTAGCCAAAACCAGCACATAATGGTAATGGGACATGCTAGTGCTTGTTACGGCATGACTGATGATCATACATGCAACCATCGGGGGGGAAAAAAAGAAAACAAAAAACCAAAAAGGGTGGAGTCTTTAAGGAAAGGGAGCAAATTCCATCACTGCGGAGGGAATATAAAGTCCTATAAATGATTGTCTTTAAAAATGTATGAGGCGATCCAGCTTGCTAGAGGACTTTCAACAGTGCCTGCTGTGGTGGTTTACAAACCTCTGCATGCCACAGGGTCACGTTTGCTACCACAGGTTTTCAAACAAGTTTCTAGTTTCACAGTGCTCTAGATGGAAGGGTATTTTTCAGCTTTCTAGAAACACGGTGCTTATAAAAAGGACAGGAAAAGAAAATTGTGTAGTTGGATGATAATGGTCCCACAGCGTACAAGAACCACTGGACTCTGCTAATAAGAAACACAACGCAAATGTGTAGTAAACCTACTAATGAATGAGATTAACTTAATTTCTGTCTTGTGAACACAGGTGCAACCACCTGCTTTTAAATGAGATTATGGTGGTTTCATTTTTATATGGACTGGGTCTCAACTGTACATTAACTATAAGAACGATTGCTTGGTCTCATACTACACCCTCTGAAGTCTACAATAATTTTTCCATTGATTTTAGAGGCAATCAGATCAAATCCTTTACATTTATGCATTATGCATGTGTATTTATTGTATAACCACATTTAAATGTATGACAATATAGCTGTAAAAATTAAGACATTATTATTCAAACAGAGAGAGTAAACTTTATCAGGAGACTGGTGATTTTTTTTTAAAAAAATTCTAACAGCAATAGACAATGACTAATTTTCATCAACACAGTAGTTTGAATAAATGCAAGAGCAAGCATAGCAAAGACTTTGATAGCTTTTATATGCACTTCTATTACTGCAAAAGAAAACAGCATTACAGCTTTGACAAGTGAAATATTCCGCGAGTCTTTATAGCCCTGGTAGAACAAGAGTTGATACTTTCTAGCTTTCAAATGACCATGAAATGTATGAAAAAGCAAAAAAGCATAAATTCTCATCTCTCCTCTTAATAATACATTCACAGTCTTAAATGGTGTTCTTCCTTCCTGGATTTTTCCAAATCTATCCTATTTATCTGATTGGATTTCTGTCCCATCTTTCCACATATTACAGCTAATTAGTACCCCCTGATGAGACACAGTCCACCGATGGAAAAAGCAGTTGGATAAGATCTACATTAACAAATGTAGTTCATTTAATATCATTTGTACTGCTGCATTATTAATAATACATAATTACCCTGTGCAGGCTGCAAGGGGGAAGAATAAAATCATTCATTAATTTCTTGGCCTTTACAAAAGGAGTAGTATATTTGCCAGGGGGAAAAAAAAAAAAGTATTGGACTTGCAGACTGCCATTCATCAGTTTTGCATGTCGCACTAAAATATTAACTTTTTTGCGTGGAAAGTACTGCTATATTTAAATGAGATCCTTACACTAGCCCAAGATATGGCGTGCCATACCACCACTGGAACCCTAAGTTGTTATTCTGAAAGCACTGAACAAAGAAGCATGACAGCCGACTATCTGAAAGTTGAGATTTCCAGACAGCTACTGAGGGATGTTTTCAATGCATACAAATTCCAGGCCAAAAAAAACATACAGAATTTCCCATGACCTACACCGGGCTGTATTTGTTGTACAAGCTATTACTTATCTAAAAATCTATTTAGTATTTTTTCATTTACATGTATAAGTTACTCCAGACTTTGCATACTACAGGAAGCAAATACAGACCTGCCTTATTTTTGTACTCCCTCTTTAGTCCAAATCAGGACAATAACATTTTACACCAGCTACAGAACAGTGTAAGAGCCTGCTAAATTGCAGGCTAAAAGTAGCTTTTAGTATATAGCATAAATTCATCCAAATGTGAGTCAAAATCTGTTGTTCTCACTCCAGTAATAGTCTCAGTGTTGCTATGCATGTTTTGCCTGAAGAACTGATGGTTTTTTACTTTTTTACCCTTGCTGTAACATTATCAGACATACCGAGCTATTCTGCATAATGACCTTTTCTAGAACTCTCATGTTCTTTTAAAAAAAAAAAAAAAAGAGAGAGAGAGAGCACATGCATGCTGAAACCCAGAACTATGTTTCTACATTTTTCCTGGAAACAAGAGTCTGGCTGTCTACTAATGCTGTGAGTAATACATATGCCTGCATTTATTAGAGGAGGAAGGTTCACATCTCTAAAGCACTTTCCCCCTGACCAGAGGTGGAAGACATGAGGGAGGGACACACAAAGCATCTGACTCTCTCTTTCAAGAAGATTTTGGATCACAATCTGACTTGCTCTCAGGAATGCTTAGCTCAGCTGAGACAGTACCTCAGAAATTTTGGGGAGTATTCCTAGTACTTTCTACATACTTCCTACAATAGATTGTGATTTAAAGACACAATTCAGCTATGTCAAAGTAATCTTCTGTAGGATACCATGTTCATATTTAGAAAGGGCTACAAGACTGAATACACTGCCAGAGTTGCTAGATGGGAAGGGCAGTTTGGGCGCAAGCAGGAGCCACTAGCTCACCTATGTTCACCTCAGGAATATAAACAAAAATATATAAAATTACCAGTGGATCAAAACACAAGGTGGTATACTAGAACTGGAACAAAGCAACTAAGAAGAAAATATTACAAGGAAAAAGTGAATTAACGTTCTCTCATATAAAGTTAACAGGTGAGAGGACCTTGAAATGAAGACGAAGGTATAAAAATGTGAGAAGACAAAAATGTTTTTAAAAAAATCAAATACAAGTTGTGTATGTGAAGGGCAAGAATATTAGCTATAAAACAAAATCACATTAAAAAAAAATCAAGAAAGAGAACAGTAAAATGAATGCATGAGACAGAAAGCAGAGTATGACAGGTATCACTAAAAACAGAGATTTTCCAGGTACAAGACAGGCTGAATAATGGGTTGAGTTCAGACAGCAGAGCTGAGCTCATTTTGAGGAGGGGGGGAAAAAGCTCGTTTTATGTGAATTGAATTAACGTACCTGCATGACAGAGTATGTGGGAGAAGGGCCCAGCTCAATTAAATATGATCAGTGGGAAAAAAACAGGGTGCAGTGAATAGCTGCTTGTCCCACTCAGTTAACCACAGAAAAGGAGTCCTTGGGTCTGCACAACTGTAACGGAGGGGATAATTTGGATTCAAGTTGGTAAATGCTACAGATTATTTAGGGGAATGCTTAGAAATACACTGCCAAGCAAAACGTTACGGTGAAGCTGCTTTTTAAAGGGATGACCTAACAGTGGACACAAGGTCACCTGAAACTGTTTCTATCATTTGGTACAAGCCTGAGGGAAAAAAAAAAACTCTAATATTTTATTATAGCAGAAGGAAGTGTGGGGGTCATGCTTTGCACTGAGAAGTCAGGACACAGCTCTCCTCAGGTCCCCAGCTGGAAGTGAGACATGCAGAAGAGAAGACCATACAGAAACGGCACGAGTCAGATCCAGCTGGACCCAGCAAAAGTTACACAGCCAAAATTATAATGCTTAGGGACAAACTTAAAGTCAACAGCCTTCTGTCTGACAGTGCTGAGAAGGGAAAATTAACCCATCTTCTGGAGGTACTGCAGGCCCTTGAGACGCTTGCATCCTTTTCAAGTCTCCTCCATCACTCCCCAGGAAAAAACAAAACCAAAAAGCCCCCAAAGCCTCTCACTTACCTAACAGAGAGACATCCAACAAAACTGCGCAAGAAACTAGAAAATCCTTTTAAAGGGCAGAAAGATATATTTCCAAAAGATGAAATGCAGTGAAGCGGAGTAATAGAGACTAACTCAAAGTTTGGAGTATAAAATGCATTTCAGAAAGATCTGAAGTATTTGAAATCAAATATTTTTTCGGTTGACTTGTCAAACTACTTATTTTAATTTTACAAAGTGTGAGAGATCCTAAATGTCTCAAGTGACTATTAAGTGTTTTAGAGAAAATAACCTTAACTAGCATATGATCAGTCAGGACTTCTAGGATTGTTCAGATTACTGTGTGTTTTGTAATGGTCATTTATTTTTTTCCTAAGATTTAAATTATTAAGACATGTTCCTCATCTGTTTTTTACACAAAGCTACAGTGATGTGTGTGTCTATAGTTCCGTTTTAAACTAATGAAACCAGATGGTCTTAGATCTCCACATTAAGAATACGCTACATGCAAAGCCTATGAATTCTGAATTATTTGAATGACATTATCTGACCGACATAACAAATGAAAAAGTTATATTTTATTAAATAATGTAGGAAACAGCAGTGCATGTTTCATCCTTAATTTTGAGAAGTCACAAAATGTCACTATTTCCCAAGTGTTTTCTCAAAATGTATTAAATTGAATATACTCTATATATGTTCAATATAAATAATATATGTTCAAATATATACAAACAATATACTTCTATATAAATAATGCAATTCTAAAGGACCAGAACAGACTTCTAATCCATTTTAAGTCATACAGTACAACTGAATTCAAGGTTAACGGCAACTTTATCCTAAGTAGTGTTCACTGCCAACAAGTCCTAGTTTCACTCTATTTACTACAGGATGCCACACTGAAGATATATCACAATATAAAACAGACGGTAACAAATAGAAAAAGCTAGAAAACAAGACAACTAACATAAAATGAAGGAAAACCAACACACAACACCAACATTAACTTGACAATCAGTCCGAATCCCCTCAATATAAGTGTCCCATACCTAATCCATCAGGATTCACTGATTTAAGTAAAAGCTGTGAGAAGAGGTGCCAGACAGTACCATCACCGACATAAGCTGCTCGCCCACAACAAGCAGCGCTTCCAGCAGTAGAGGCTCTTTTTCCTCACTGGGAGAAAAAAAGATCTCTAACATAGCTGGGTATTCCTCCCCACTTTCTTCCAAGGGTTGGAGGCCTTCCCAGTTGCTGTAAGTGATGATCATGAATTCTTGGAGAGAGGAAACTCACAGGATAAATTTAGAGAAGCTGAATGTATCTTATTTTTATCTACTTGATTAAATATTCCAGAAGAATATTCAAAGGATAAAACTTTGACATTATTACCTACTTCCTAATGATCAGAGATGCTTTGGAAGCAATTCAGAGCAAGGGGAAAAAAAAAAAAGTGGTTACCACAATCCAGGAGTTTTCTCCACCTCCCTTAATCAAGAAAAGATGGAAAGAGAAAGCCAGAAGTCATTCAGCAATTTGTCATTCTCTCACTCTTCTCCTCATCGTAGTCTGTGCTGAATGGCTTGTGGTTTTTTTTAAGATTTCTACAACGTTTAGGTTCAGACAAGTTGTGTGAAACTGAGGAACACAGATCACATTGCAGCTTATGATTCAGAAGCTCTTGAAAAACTGGGTATGTCTGTTTCTACAAGCGATATACTAGCATCCAGAGCTTGACACTGGCAGCTTTAATAAATAAATATTAAACATAAGCTCCATTACATGAATATCATCTCTTTTCCCTACTTCTCCTTCAGGTAAGGCTGAGTGTTGTAGTACATCCCACCTCACCGCTCAGCCTTTGCCTCTGTGTCAAAAGACACAGAAAGACCACAGCCATTGCCAGCATGTCTATATTGAAAGGATTTTTAGCAATCTAGGCTGACGTCTCAGTAGTGACTATACTACAGCCCTGTGTGCCAATGAACTACTCTCTCCACGAAGTAAGAAGTATAATTTGTTTCCTTCATTACAACTGTCGTTAGCAATACACACCAGCAGTAACACACTGGTGAAGACACTGCAGGGAGTAACGTAGCAAAATGTCCTACATGGATGCGTATAGCGTGGATTTGCTGACGCCGCAGACCCGGTCTCTGAGCTATCATCTATAAGCCTCTGTAACAAGCCTCCTTCTCCCTTCACTGAGATACTAATTCCTGTATTGTTGACTGAAAACGCTTTACACCTGAGTTTCTGTTTTTCTAAAACCTGAAGGAAGAAAAGGAATGCAAGACCCAAAATTGCATTAATGAAATTAAGTCCCCTAACACATACTCCAAAGCATTCACACCGTGAAGTCAAAGCTTTTGTACATTTGGTCATGTTTTTTAATTCATGCATTAGCCAACTGGGATAACAGTATTTTAATGCCCTTGAAGTGAAAACATATTTTTTACTCAAGTTTTTAAAGCTGTCACATATCTGAAACATAAATGAGACTTGGTGGATCCATCTTCCCTTCCTCCCCAGCAAAGGCAGGCGCAGTGCTTTGCGCTCCATCTGCCTCCAGCAGCTCCGTGCTCCTCCTCTCCTGGCTCATCAACACCTGTGAAAAGCGAACTTCCTCCTAGCTGTGGCTTCAGACCAGGCACTTACAATTCTATCCTATTTAAATACAATATCATTTCAACATGCAAACTATTACACGGAAATATTTAAAATGGAGGAATTTTTTTTTTTTTTTAGAGAGGAGGCCAAAAATTCACTAAAGTTTGCATATAATGAAAATATTTCAACAAGTGAAGCATAACAATGCAATATTAAGTCTAATATTGGTGACATTTCACAGATCTTGTTAGAAACTAGGGAGCAGGCTTTAGTTGAACTTTGTTGCCCTTATATTAGATTTCTTTTTTAGAATTAATTTATTTCCTTGTAGTTCTCATTATGTTTTTATTGCATTCATGCAATAGTGGAGCATTTCTCTAACTAATTTAACACCTGTAAATTCCCATGGCTGCTAATGAAAGACTGTGTAGACTACCAGACAAATTTCTAATTCATATTTCAAAGGTTGTGAGTTCAAATCCTATTAAGGTTGTACTTATTAATGTTTCTATTAACTCTTTTCCATCTCTGAAGTTATAGATTGAATTAATACTTTCAGTTTTTCTACAGAAAGAAAACACATCTGCTCCAAAATGTCACACAAAGAGGGGACAAGGAAGGAGAAGGAAACAAACTTAGTAAACGGACAGTTCAGATGCAATGTCTGCGCTTTTCAAAGGGATAATGCCATTCTTGCAATTAAAGGCAAAAACCAATGAACTACGCATCTTGAATCCTTCAAGTAGAAATAAATTCTGGTGTATATGAAACAGTAAAAATCCATAGTTTCTTCCATATAGTGCAACTTCATTGACCGAAGCTTTGACTTGCATTCCTGTCTTTCTAACACACTTTTCTTCACAACATTTATCATTTAATCTCCCACCGCCTCAGTTTATTCATCTGTAAAATGGATACAATACCTTTTGACCTCCTAGTTTAATAATCCTTAATCCTTTGCACATCTATAGCTATTTCCATTAGAATTTTAAAGGTAATAAATTAAATGCAACTCCAACGGGATTTTGTCAGATTTAATTCATTAGTTATGAGATTCTTAATGGAACAGCTATAGATGTTCAAAGGATTAATTATAGCTAAAAAAACAAGCACTTAGAAAACTATTTAGCCATATCAAAAAGAATATATCTCTGGAAATAACCCTGCCCAATGAGACCAGGAGCTAAGCAACCTCTAATATTGCCCTTGACTGACATGACTTTAAATGCAGCAGCATTCTGGAACAATGCTCTAATTTATGCTGATACAGTATCTACATCTGCTATCAGAAATAATTATGCAAAAGGTTTGAGAATTTTTTTAATATATTGTTTTGCATATTAGATAACATCTGAGAAGCTGTATTTTGCACAGCCATTAAAGAAAATAATTTGAGTGGTGTACAAATACACAATACTTGATTAGCAAGCAGTACACTAGACTTTCTTCTCATTTCTTGAATGGTAATTACTTTTTTCAAAAACACATAATTTTCTCAGAGTAACATTGCGTTCTTCCCCTGTCTTTGCAATTTACAAGTATTCACTGTACTCTTACATTGACCTCCAAGTCATAAGGCTAGAAAAGTAGGTTGTTATATTCATTAATTTCTTTAGTTTATTTTGCTTCTCAATCACTTTTTAATGAGCTGGTAGCATATATTTCCAATTAATGCATAACAACATTCTATTGAAATTTAAAAGAATCCATTCAGACCCACAAATCTATGCCTATAATTTACCCGGGTTCAAAAATCCCACCAAAAAAATCCACAAACAGCACTTACAGGAGTTTTTGAGCCAATCTGAATCACTTTAATCTGTTTGAGAAAAAATGAACGTGTAAGCGTCAGAAACACCTTTATTTATCTGGTAATTTGAAGTGCAGCTTGTTCTCTCATTTGGCTTTCTCCAAATCAGTGTAAAACTGTTCAGACACATTAGGCTCCGGTTCAGAGACAAAAATAACTATTTTCCCCACATATACTATGATAGCATGAGTCACCAAAAATCCCAAGGCGTATGGTCTCCAGTGGAAAGGCCTGTGAGCAGTACACCATAACTGACAGTACCCATACGTCCTGATTCACAAGAGCCACCGTACAAGGTCAGAAACTTTTTGCCCAACTCCTTGCATTAATTTGAGCCCTGCTTTACACTGTGCCTCACGTTTGGGCCACATTTATACCCTTAGCCCAATGACAGGTGCAGACTGTAGCTTCCCTGACAGAACTTGCTTTCAAAAAGACTGACTGACAAGTTCACTTTGTTCGTTTTCTGGGAAAAAATAATATATATATATCTGAGGGTCATGCTCTTGGTATTTTCAGAGCTCTAAAAACTCTAGAGACGTAAGGGAGACAGAGCTGACTTCTTGCCATTGATCACAAACTCCACCACAAGGAGAAAGAAGAGTGAGGCCTTGATGTAGACTGTCAGGATTTATACCGAGGGGGGGCCGTCTTCAAAAGAAGGCTGTGGATAAATAAAAAGCTGGATACCAGGCTTTTCACACAGAGCATTAGAATCAAGGTGCATGGGCTGAGGAGCCCCATCAATAGTATTTCTGCAACAACAACCTGCCAAGAAAACTAGGGAGGCTCTGAAAAATGAGTGAACAGGGAATGGGAGAAAGAGTTTGTTTATCCATATGGTAACAACATTCACACGGCTCCTAGTAACATGCAAGATGTAGTAATGTACTTGAGAGGAAATCATTTTAAAATATATTGTCTCCAAATTCTTATGATTCATACTAGCTTATAAAATCCTTAGGGCCAAATACCACAGTCCCTCCTCAGCCCTCATTCAAGGAAAATCTGCTCAAAATCAATAGGAGTTTGCTTATATAAGGAAAAAGTGAAAACTAAGGATAAAATAGGGCTATGATTCATGGTACACATGAAAATTATTTCAGTTGTTCACACATGCAGACTATACATCATAATAAAAAGATGCTGTCCCACTGATGACCTAGTTTTCAAAATCTGTACGCATTTATTAATGGAAATGAACACAAACTTCAGCACACATGCAAAACCAAAGTGTATCACCTGGCTGACAGTTTACACACCTGAATGTCCTGGTCCATTCTGGTAAGTGTTCAGAAACCATCAGCCCCCTGCATTGCACAAGCTTTCTTGTTCACACAATTATGTACGAGTATTTTGAGAAAAGTCTATATGCGATTAGGATGGGAAACGTTCTACTTTTCTTATGGTGCCTCTGCATAAAAATAACAGTCCTATCCATTTTTGTATTTTACCTTCTAATAACACAATCTGGGATTTATTTTGGAAGATTTGAGTGCTTCAGAATAATTCATGTCTCACAAAAAACATTATCATGACAAATATTTAGCTATTATGCAGGTCATGTTTAATTCATTTTACTAAGTAAGAATGTTATTAGTACAGACGCTTATGAAAATAAGTAGGATTGTTTTATTATTTGTAAATAATTTGTAGTGAAATTTTCCAAACAAACATGAAAAGGACAAAGACATTTCACAAAAGATGTAAATCAAACAACAAATTATTATTCATACTCTTTTCTTACTTTTTCTTTTTTTAAAAAAGGAGACAGAAAACTCTGCTCAGCATCAAAGACATTGATGCAGCTTTTAGGGTTTTCTGCACTTAATCATCTTTGTGGAGAAGAGTGAGCCAGTGGTCCCCTGGATTTCAGCCAGTTCTACAAGACTTCTCTCATTAAGTTTTCCACTTCCTTAATTCATCTTAATTTATTCTTCTCACTGTTACCAGGTTCTTGTTGTAGACTATGAAATGCAGATAATATAATACAATAAACCAAAACTGCCCAAATTTTAGTAGTATGTGTATTACTGCTTTTCCTCTTCAGTTATTCCCTTTTATTTTGTATTCATTCTCTACTCCACCCCTTCATCATCATTTTCTGTTCAGACACACCATTGCAAACCCCTCCCTGCCCAACCACTTTCATACTTTTAATTCCCTTATGCTCTCAGTTTCTCCTACCAGCAGGTCTTTTTTCCAAACTGTTTCATGATACTTAAGGCTCTCCTTCCCCGCCTCTTCTACCATATTGTCTCTTTTCCGCTTTTTGTTCCTAATAGTGTGTACGTCTCCATCACTCACTCATATTCAACATGGCACATTTAGGAATTTACCTTTTTCCCCCCTCATCATCCTTTCACAATACCTATGCTCTCTCCTGCACCCTGATCCCTCCCCTGCTGCAAAACTTCCCTATGAAGTGAATTTTTCTCACCCTCTCTCTCCAAGATGTTTTCTGTAGACAAAGTAAGATTTCTCATCAGCTTCTTTACTGACACATTAGTGCATCTCTCCTTACTATGCAACAGAACAGCCTGTGTGTGCATAATGGGGTGTATATTCTAGCAGATTGCAAGGATGGTGGGTGTTAAAATGCATATATGTGTGTGTATGTGCATGCTGGTATGTGTGGGTGCGCAAATAAATGCCAGTTGCCAGCTACACTCCCAGACTCTATGAATGACTGCAACATGCACCAGAACTTTATCATTATTAAATTCTACTTCCAAATCATAATGTAAAAATATTTTGCCTTAAGCAAATTAAAGCAGATACCAAAGCTTAGTATGAAATAGGAAATGTCTCCACCTCATATCTTCGAATCTGTTAGCGTCTGAACCCAAACTAGAACATGAGGACAGTACAAGTGACAGGATCATTATATTTTGAAATGAAAAAAAAAAGTCAAAACTGCTGAGTCTCACAATATGATATTCAAAGGAACAAGGGAGCCTGCTACTGGACTGCAGAGGTTAGAGAAGTAGCTGCCTGTTGACACGGAGCAGCTATGAGCACAGGGGACAGGAATCCACAGGAATGATGCAGACTCTGGGTAAGAACAGAGGAGAAAGGAACAAGAATACCCAGCTGAGGCAAGGACAAGCACACAAACGTTGAAATCTGCTCCTGAACCTGAGCGAATCCCTAAACTGAGGAGTCCCCATGGGTCTGATAATGGCACGTGTTCTCTTTAGATGAATAAAATGTATTTTAAATATTAACTCTTTCCTGGAACCAGAAACTGAGATACGAGCATGCACATACAACTTAATTTGACGATTCCTAATGCACACCCATGAAAAAAGGTTTGCTCCATGAAGTAAAGTGTAATGAGACAGGAATCTCGCATGTCATTTTCTAGATTCCTGAAGCTCATACAGAAATTTCAAACAACACTCAAACCATCTCATTTTTACAAATGAAATATAAACTACTGATATATCTGTTTTTCAGAGGCTATTTTTTCATGTCATTTCTTCGCAGTGAAGCACCATGACTAAGGAGGCTATGCCTGCTGCTAACCTCTCACCTCCAAATTTTGCTGTTGCCTCTTTATTCTTCTTTTACACCTGCTGTTTTTCAGTACAGACTAACTCAGAGGTCACGCTAATCTTCATGTATCAAGCCAACTGCATTTCATCTGAGTTACTAACAAGAGAGGCACCTGAGTGCTACTGCACCTCTTAAAGAAGTACCTGGATCGCTCTCTGCACATATAAGAGGTTGCGTTTCCCATTCATTAAAAAGCAAGAGCATGCAGAAAATTTCTTTTTTCAAATGTAATATAAGATGAGCTACTACATCATATATTAGCCCAGTAATATGTTGTTAACCAGTAGCCATGACTGGTGCTGAATTGTCATCCCTTTGGTCCCCAAAAGCTCAGTAAAGCGAGTTCACTTCTCTGTGTATCTTGATTTGAAAAACAGTAAAATATTCACCTTTTGAGTAGTCTGAGATTTAGAGGCCAAATGTCTATATTAGACAAACAGATTAAAAGAGCAAGAACAGGTTTACAGTTAAGATACACTCAAGTAAACTGATTATAATCTGCACCCAAAATACAGGAAAAATAATTTCACCTCTCATGTGCCTCACTTAGAAACATTTTTCTCTCTTTCTGTTTCTCTGTCTCCCCTCCTTCATAGAACAAGAAGCAGCAATGACGCTCACTGCTGACACTCTTCAAGAAGGGTAAGTGTGATAACCAGAATTAAACAGAGGACATTGGCAGAATAATACCAGAGACAGGAATAATTTCATGAATCATCTCACATTCACCTACTCGTCAGTTCTACAAACTGGAACTTCATGCTAAGCTTTCTATGTTGAAATAAGAGGTCTTTGTTTCAAGAAGAAAATATATACATATAAAGGTAAATGCTAACCTCTCTTTCACAAGATCTATATATATAATAGCACTAATGTTTGGTGGCACTTTTTTTCATTACTGCAGCTATGTGCTGACTACATTCAATTTAGTCCTGTCACCCTACTTCAGTTCTACAGACATATAATTGTTATTACGTTTTCATCAATACCTAATTTACTTTGAAAATATAACAGTCTCTGTTCACCTCTAGATGGGAAATTATTTTTGTTTCTGATCCACTATTGCTGCAATAATGAAATATCTCCAGAATTATTGTCAGATGTGTTTCTTTTTTGAAATGACATCATTACACAGTGCCCCATGACAACCAGATATGAAGAAAGAATAACTTTTCAGAAGTCACATTTCTCAATCAACACGAGCTTACAATTTTAATAGTGCCATCAGTCAGATGGACGTAGAAGTGATTGTGTATTTCATAAGGTTCCAGAACTACTGTCAGCCAGGAGTTATGTGTCACATCCATACAGGAAAAATACTGGAAATATAAATTATCCTTCTGTCTTCTATAATGTATTTATACTTTGACTCTATTGAGCAGCATATAATGAAGAGACTTGTGACTAACAGAGCACTAGCACGCTCAGGAAAATCAGGCAGAAAAGTGTATTTTTGTCATTTTCAGCAGTAAGGAGACACCTAACTTTTCACGTGCCAGTTCTTCCAGTTTCATCAGAGCTGAACAGCAGTTCAGGCCACTCAGCTGTGCTTCCTTGTTTCTTCACGCCATCAGCAATGTGTCACAGTTCAAGCAGATGCAGAGGGTGGACACAGTGCAATGAGCACACACAGCAGGAACTGGAATCACTCAGTAATGTCACCGCCATGGCCACTAGAAGTTACGGTAGCTCAAGGCCAGCCAGCTGGTGTATGTAAAAGATGGAAACATCACATCCAGTACGCCCACGTACTGGGTGAAATGAATCTTGTCAATTTGATGTATTTATCCACTATGTGCATTTTGTAAGTTACTGCTACCAAGAGATAAGTGGTTATGAACACTATGAAATGCAAGACTTAATATAAATGGTGGTTAATGACTAGCTCAAGATGAGAGATGTTATTATTTTGATGGAGGTCTTGGCCCTTTCCAGAAGCTTTTCTTGCATACTCTGTGCCTTTGAAAGGGATTGCTAGCCTACGCACTGTAAACAGTAGGCAGAAAGTGTCGAGTTTTCTGGAGACAGCAATCCAAACTCTGCATTACGTGATCAAATTTCTAAATCATTCCTACCTGTCCAGGACTTTGATCATGCTGCATTACTCCATGACTGGTCTCTAGGACAACCAGTGTCTCTCCTCTTTGCACACATTACTTATTTAGACCACACAGAACAAATTGACAGGACTATATACTGTAACATACAATAATTTCAAAATGAGCATTAAAAAAACCTTTTCTGGAAACCATGAATGGAACTAGTACAGCAGAAGAGCTTTGCCTATAAAATGCTACAAGCAGTGAAGATCCCTTGTAACTTCTGCGTTTGGCTCACGAGAGGTGTGATAGCTCAATGGTGAATATTCCTTTATTTCATACTTAGAAAGTATTGAAAAAAAATTATTTTCCATTGAAATCCGTGATTGGATTGTCTGCAGGAAAAAAATACAGAGTGTGTCTAATGCAGTTCTTTGCAGTTGCCTGCAGAAAACTAAATGTTGACTTTTTTTTTTTAATGGAAGCAAAGGAAGGTTTTTTCCTTCATCTTGTGCTTATATAACTTATTGCCATTAACCTTGCAGATAATAAGTCTTCCATCTTCTTCTCTAATGACAGAAATGAAATAAACTCATCCCACTTCAGCACTGCTTTGAAACTCTCCCTTCTGATGTGCCATCAAAGCAGCCCTGAACAGGCTTTAAAAAGAGAGGGTTAAATGAACCGCAGTTCTGCCACACTTCCTCCTCCCACCTGTTGAATCCCATGACCTAGAAGTGAAAAAGCCACCTGCATCCGTACCTGCCAGCTCAAACTGCTCCACATGATTACTGCAGCTGTATTCAGGATGCAACAGTGGGACACAGAATGATAGAAAATAATACTGAGACAATAGCAATACTAAGTGAAACTCAAAAAAAGAGAACAATATAACTGGGGGCAAGCTAAGTGCTACTTGGACAGCCAGAACTACCTTCCTCAATACACTCCACTGTAACTGACACACAATAGTTACAGTCCTGACCTGGTAGCGTTTCATTTTATTAAAATATCACTGCTCTTAAATTAAGCCAGAAGGATCCCAGATCTATAATTTTCCTTCCACTCAAAGCATACTGCTGTTTTGGAAAACATCCCGATCTCCAAGGAATATTATGAGAAATCCCAATCCATTAATAGTCTTCCTTAGGAGTTAATTTCATCTCTATGTACGTCTATAAAAGGGTTCTTACATGGAGGGCAATAGAGTTGAACTAAAGCTGTGCAAAATGTTCAAAGAGCCACATGAAACTATATAAAACTCACCAGGTCTAAGGTGTGCACTAATAATTTGAACCAGCAGGGCTTTGCTCTAAATTTTATTGAGCCAGAGTACCTTTCATTAAAATCAGAAATGTAATTTTGAGCACTATCTAGAATTGTACACATTTCTGGAGGCTAATTATTTCACTTCCCCCTCCCCCCCCCCCTTTCCTCCTTCCAGGTTGAATGCTATGGCTGTTGCACAAAGCCACCGGTACAAGTTTCATGGTTAGACTTCTGGAAGCCTAATTGGCTCCCTGTGACCAGCATGACGCCGGCTGCAGCTAAGCAGAGAGCCTCTCTGTAGCTGACTTACATAATTCCTATTTCCAAAAAGTAAAAATTCTAAAAGCAAGTCTTTTAAACACTAACACATTGTGTTCCTGTCTCCCACTGTGACTGACCCAAAGAGAACAGCCGCCTGTCACTGCTCGCAGCGAGCAGATCAGTCCTTCAGCTCAGCAGCAGAGGTCTGCGCTTCGGAGGGAGAGGTCTCAGGTTCATTCCCTCCGACAAAGCAATTATGTTGTTACAAACCTCTACTAGTTTCCACACAAAGTTTCACTACCTATTTGCGTAACCAGGGAAAAGGAAGTGAATCAGTGTTAACTCTTTACCAGGCTCTCCTCAAAAACCTAGAATAGGGATTCAAATTTGAAACATAAAGTATTCTTTAGATGACTGTGCTGTCATCCTTTCCCACTATCTCATTCAGGTTTCAAGCCTACAACAAATCCAATGGTAGAGAGCTAAGAAACACTTGTTTCCAGCAACTCTTTTGTTAATAACTCTACCTGAAAGTGTTTCAATATAACATATGCACTCCGGTCTCCCGATTACACGTGCAGTAGGAGCAATTTAACAGCCAAAAACTGTTTACAAGTATGCAAGTTCCAGATTCACACTTACTGAAGAAAAAAATTTGGATACACCGGTATTTGGGGGAACTGGAGCTTCATCAATCTTCAACTTATATAAGTCTGGTTTTCATAGCACTTGCATGAATAGATGTATAAAACAACAGCAATAGCAGAAGCAACTCCTTGTATATAAAAAATAAAATAAAAATGGAAAGAGCTCCTTGGGAAGGGAAGAACTTTCACAGAAACACTAACCAGACCAGATAAGGTGTGAAAGTCAGGGGGTGAGCTTGGCATATCATTCTCATCACTGTAATTTTTATTTAAGTAGTTTTAACTCAAATTGCAAGTGACTCACTCTATTTAAATGTAAGTTGAACTAAAAATTTTGATAATAATTGAGCCTTTTAGACAAAATAGGATCAAGGACCTGGAAACACTAGGATTGATTTTAGCGATTACAAAATAAGGTATCATTGAATTTGATGAGGGCAATCAGAGGAAAAAGATGCAAGACATGAAAGAAATAAGAGAGATTAAAATTTAGTAAGAACTGGATGACCTTAAGAACTCAAGTAGCAAGTGAGAGATGAAATTGGATAATAAAATGTTATTAAGCTAAAAGCTTGAAAAATAATAATTAAAAATGACCATAACCAATAGATGACCCATGGTAAAGCTAAGAAAGCATGCTGTGCTGCAAAGCTGTGGTGTCATGTACTTCCAATATTCATGTATCAATGTAAGGCTTGCTTAAAGAAAGAAAAAATTAAGCAAATTTGTTGGCAAAATCCAAATAATGACCTTTATTGACCATGGCCTAGTGGTAGATATATAGCATTCTGTCTTGCCTCCTGAATATTTGGCAGTAGCTGACATCAGAATTTACTTCGCTTATTTTAAGGGTCAAACATTCAGCATCTGTTTAAAAGCACAAAACTATACTAGTAAACAGTTCATGATCAAAAAAAACCCAACCACACTGTACTGTGAAAATGACCCCAAGATCCACCAATGAGGAATATGTAATTATGGAGAGTAATTAAATTCCCATCTTTGTTAGCATTTGGAAACCACTTTTTCCTCACAGATATCTGAAACACTGAACTATCTGAATTTTTGGTCATTGTCAGGGTCTTTGGTGGTTTTTTTGTTGTTTTTTTTTTTTTTTAAATGAAGTCTCCCTTTAACGTGAGCAACTGCTCACAGCCTTCTTCTGAAACTGGGAATTTTGTTCCTTTGCATACTCTACACCCTCCTGAGACATCATAAAAAGTAATGTTGAGAACTGGGCACAAGCAGCATATGTGCTAATCATCATGTTTTCCTTTCCCTTCACCATTCCAGAAGCAGATTTTCACTGTAAACCACAGAAAACCAGACTCCACTATGTCTTCCTTCCTTCCACCCACATTTTCTTTTCAAGCCTCAGCTCATAGAAACATTTTGCAGAAAAAAAAAAAAAAAAAAAGAAAATCAACTTTTCCCAGTGCTTTTTTTCTAGTTGATTGCTACTCCTTGGCACCAATTATAAGTAACTGCTTCACAGCTGAACTAAAGCAGCACAGTCAGCAAAATCACAGCCTCTCCATCCTCAAGCAATCAGAGAGACTCGATGCAAAGGAGCAAAGGTGAGACAGACACCAGCCTAATAGGCCAAGGAGGAATATGCCTCTAGTTCTCCCCAGTCCATGCAGCCTGGTTGGTCAGAATGTAAATTTCTGGTAAACAATTTCACTGCCCCTCTGATAAAGAACTGCAAACTGAGTAGACAGTACAAAACCGCTGGGACAAGGGGGACTGCAGATCCTGCCACACTAAAGCCAGTGTCAAAAATAAAAGCATGTAATGAACTCACCGCTCAGCTGGAGTGAGGCTCCTCTGGTCGCTGGTCAATAGTGACAGAGGGAACAGAAAACAAAGACCATATTCAATGCATCTGCTTAATGACAAGAGACATCAAACAGCTGTCTGTACAAGAAACCTTCTGGGAATTTGCAGTCTACCTCAATATCATGCTTCACACCTTGATTCCTGGCTCTGGTCCTTGATCCTGCTTCCTACCTGCTCAGCCCTGATTCCTCTTACATTTTCTTAATCCTGTCCTCTCTGTGCTACATCTTGTCCCTGGCTGGCCTGCTTGACCAGCTCCAGCACTGCCTGCTGGCCTCTGCCTTGCTGCTTGGAGTCCTTGGCAGCCTCTCTCAGACATAAACAATTCCCTCAACCCTGAACTGATGTATTTTTTAATTACTGTGGGTCCTTAATTATGACCCCACAGATGATTTGCTACTCTGTTGTCAGCCTGGTCTACCTCAGAAGCACAATCATCCTATCCAGGTGATGCAAGATTCAGTTCTTCAGGCCAGATTTTCTTTGAACTCCACTAGAAGTCAGCACCACAGCATAGGGGGTCTCTTCACATCTCTACTGTTACAAGCTTTAACCTGCGTGGTCAGGTTTAACTAATAAGTACCACAGAAGATGAACAAAGAATCATGATAAAGATAGATATGCATAACGGAAAGCAGCTCAGATCACTTTGATACCACACCCTGCTAACTGTTCGCAAGTGCTATGGCTTTAGCAGTAATTTTGGATACAGTTAGGAAACTTTTTGCACAGATGACTACAGAAGTGCCTGTCCTTATGGTTAAGTAATCTCCCTGGTTGATCTAGCAATAGTATTGCTGAAGTGGATTACATTAACCTATTTCTCTGTATTCATAATGAAGTGCTACACGGTCTCTCTTAAAAGAGAGTGAAAAATAATAACCAGGACACAAAGTCAGTTATAGCACAAGCATGAAAGCTGCCTAGGGAAGCATGCTGGTGCAGGCAGCAAAGTCACAACTTCAAGTGAGAAACCCTCTCCTGCTCCCACGGGAGCACAGGTCTCCAAGCTGGCTCTGTGACGCCAGCAGGGCGCAGGCTTGTCAGAAACGTGTTACACCTCTCTGAGGAAGGGACAGTTATCAGCTAGTACCCCTCAGCCATCAGTCCTAATGCTGCCCCGCAGAGCTGCTAGACCAAAGGGGAGAAGGAACTGACAGAGCAGGATAAAAAGATCATGGCCAGATGTGGAGTGAATACCCACTACTAGGGAAGGATACAGCACACCACACAACATCAAGAAACTTTGAAACCATTTGTGAAAAAATGATAGTCAAGGCAGAGAATGCCTTTTACGAACAACAGCGTGATCTGGGAAATCAATTCACTGTCGGCCAACTGAAACTACACTACCATCAGCTGGATGAGCTGCCTGTCCTTGGGTGGCCAAGGATTGCAAAGATCCTCTCTGGCATTAGGGCCAGGCTGCTCTGTGATCCTTCATCACTCAATTAATAGTAACTGTTACTTTGTTGGTGCTTATACAGGTCAGAAGTCCAATTGCTGGTGCAAGCCTTTGTCTCATTCACTTTCTACTTACACATCGACCTTGCTGACTTTCCTTGTTCGCTCTGCTAAGTACCATAGTAGCTGTGAACTGCTACAAACTGTAGAACTCCCCCCTCCCCTCCCAAAAAGAAGCCCCTTCCTCATTTCCCTGTTTTACACTCTAGCAGACATGAACACCACCCGCACTACTCCCCCAATTTGCACGTACATAATTTCCTTACAATCCTCCCTTAAAGTTAAGAGAGAAACTTATATAAAGCCTGTCAAAGACTTATGTCCACCAACCAGCTCCACGAACTGGTCAGGGTTCAGGGATTACGATCCAGAAAGCCTGTTGCAAACATGTCATCGTTCACCTTGGAACAGTGAGGAAAAGTGGGGCTGAAGCACTTGTCCTGTGTCACACAGGAAATCATGGTAGAGACTCACAGTACTCTGGGAATCAACACTTCCTTGGGAGGGTAGTCATTTGTAGAGGGCACTCCTGCATCCTCTCTAAAGTAGTTGTATTAAAATACTGTCATGCTTTCTTCTTCTACAATTCATCATAAGAATTGCATTTAGAATTATTTTTAAACATTCATATCATTTGACAATGAAAATCCCAGTAATGCAGAAGTCATAAGCAGAACTTAAAGTGATGTTCTCTTCCAGGGGTCCCTCATTTCTCACAAACATGCAGAAGTACATAACAACCAAAATAACAAATAGTGTTTCATCACTTTTCTTTCAGTTTCAATAATTCATAGCCCTAATATTTACTCTATTACCTGTGCACCATAAATATTAATGACATGCCACTACAAACTCTGGAGTACTTTCTGACTAGATCAAAAACAAGGAACTCTTGCCCTTGGCCTAAAGACAAAAGATTGTCACTGTGATTAATAACAAAAGTGACAAAACCTTGTAACTACAATCAAGAAACATATTATGCTAGAGAAATATTTCACTAGTTTCTAAATGCATTTTACAGAGGCTTGAGATGTGTTTTGAAAAACACATCAGAAAGCCCACCCTGAAATTATTGTATTGTATGGAAGTATTTGCAATCTTTTTATTGCATTGTAATGTTCTGAAAGATCTATGCCTCGCATTTAACAGGTTTTCCATTTCACATGTTCAACGATACAATGTATTAGTAAAAACGAAGGTTACTCCCCACTTTCCCTGACTGATTAATTTCACTTTAGTTTTAGAGGAAAGAAAATTTAAATATTATTTAAGGGGGGAGAATGGAAGGCACTGTGCTACCAAACTATCCACCTATAGACAAATAAATTAAACAGGGCTCTTTCCTCCAGTTTTCCCCGAAGCAAAAACAACGCTTATCTATGATTTCATTGAGTTAATCTACTCAAAACCTAGAAACTTCTGATGACACAAATCTGCTAACACATTCAAAAGGTTCTTGCATTTCCCTAATGCTACTACTAATAATACTTTATCCTAACTTTCTTTAATGCACAAAACTCTGTTCAGTGCAGTTCAGCCACTTGATGAGCCAAGGTTAGCATTTGCACAGTGCTGACAAAAACAGTTAATGAAAGTAGCAATCTGCAACTCTCTCATTCTTTAAAGAGTCATCATAAGTGTCTGGTGAGAGATTGTCACTGTATATAGTCAAGGACAATCTGGACTCCTGGACTCTGAACTAACACTTATTCTAGCTGATACAGATAGCTCCCCCTCCACCTCACCCTCCCCCCCCCCCCCCCCCCCAGTTTTCTCAATTTACTAAAGGAACAAAAAGGGCAGTTACCACCACCACCACCCCGAAACTGTAAATCTTTAAATGCGTTTCTGACATTTTGACAATTATTGACAGTCCTCTATTAACTGGAGGCTGCCTGAGATGGGCAGAATCCTACCAGCTCTCTCTTCCACAACCATCAGGAAGATCTCAAAAACCAAGTCAGATATTTAGTAGCAGATGAGTGAAGTGTAGTGTTTTGGCAACCTTCACCAGTCTTTGTTCTTCAATTTTGTTCAGCTCTTCTCTCCTATGTTTGGTTTGCTGATCAAAGTCCATTATGTGAGGGCTACAATATGCCTAGTTTAGCATGCAAATGCAAAGATCAAAAGCAGCCCTCCTTTTTATGAGCACACGCACTCTCTTAGTCAACAACCACATACATCCCACTTCTGTTTTTGCCACTGGGAATATGAAATCTAAATTAGATTCAGAGGACAGGAGAGAGAAAATTAGTGGCGTGTCATTTCCATCCATTCCAGCACAGTTAGCCATGAGTTGTGGCATAAGCAATAATTTATATACTATGAAGTTTCGAAGAACCACAGTCAATCACCATGAGATTCCAGTGTTTGTTTGGTATTTTACTGTGGCCTTTATGCAAATAGTACTCTGGGTATAAAACAATTTCCATGGATAGCTCAAGTATATGGAGGCAGATATCTGGACCCATCAGTCAGGTAGAGAAAGACTTGTGCTCCAAGCATGTACAGGGGAGCTCACTTTGAGTAGAGAGGAAGAGATGTCACTTAGCAGACAGATGTAAAACCTAGCAATTCAGACTCGACCATGAGGACCTACTCTACCACGAGGACAAGACTTCTCTCTTTACTTTCCTGTAATTTATAAACCTTCTGTACAAATGGTCCCGTCTGGTTCAGGAAACCCATCTGTAGTTGTCCCTTGATATGTCCATCAGAGTCTGTGCAGAGTTGCCTTCAAGATCAGTGTTTGATAGCTTTTCTAATAATGTCAGTTCATCTCTGATCCTTTTTTCCACAAGGACTTCCTTTTATTGCTTTATGCAAACATTGCCTTTCTATTGCCAGAGTGACTGCTTTTCCTCTCTTTAAAAACAGGTGTTGCAATAGAATAGAATATTTCAGTTGGAAGGGACCTACAGTGATCATCTAGTCCAACTGCCTGATCACTTCAGGGCTGACCAAAAGTTAAAGCATGGTATTAAGGGCATTGTCCAAATGCCTCTGAAACACTGACAGGCTTGGGGCATTGACCACCTCTCTAGGAAGCCTGTTCCAGTGTTTGACCACCCTCTTGGTAAAGAAATGCTTCCTAATGTCCCATCTAAACCTCCCCTGCCGCAGCTTTGAACCATTCCCACATGTCCTATCATTGGATACCAGGGAGAAGAGATCAGCTACCAGGGAGAAGAGATCAGCTTGGAACAAACGAAGAAAAGCCATGGAACAAATGAAGAGAAACATCAGAACAAGCAAGATGTACAGTAATCAACCATGGAGGAATTATATGACGTTTAGGTGTTTGGGTCCCATTCCTGCCCTCCCTCCCTGCCAAATGAAATGGAGGGAATAGAGCAGAACGCTCCCCCAGGTTCAACGTTTTCACAGGTCCTGAGTCAGAGTTAATACTTTTGAGAATGATGCATGAAATAATTTCCATAGAAAAGCTGGAGACTCAGTGTTACCTTAATCTTGTCATAAAGCAGGAAGGATTGTTCAATATCTCCTACAAAAGAACCCGAAAAAAAGAGGCCTTAACCTAGTCTACCACTCAGTGAATTCCTGAATGGGTAAATAAAAAGATCAGATCATTAGGGGAGGAATGTGGACAGTTTCTATTGATCCTCCCAAGGCCATTTAATTATTTATAATTTCCTTGATTACATGTGAGAAGGGTCAAATCACTTTTGTAACACATAAGGTTTTTATGTCATTTTTCACCTGGCAAGGTAAATGATTATGGCTTTTTCCCCTCTAGCTCCAGATGGGCTATTGTTGTTAATGTCTGTCATGTTAATAGAGTATGCAATATTAAGGAATATAAGATATTTATAACAAGTTATTACAGAGCTATGACCCAAACAAATCAGATATAAAATTTTAATGAATTGGTCCCTGAGTCTATTAATTTAGTTATGTGGTAGAAAGCTAGCAAATATATTTTCTCTCTCTCAAGCACTACAACAGGAGAAAAACATTAGCCAGGGTCAAACGCTGTTGTACACTACTAAAAGAAAAGAGTATGTTAGAAGGTGACATACAGTTTAATTTCAGGAAGATTTCCTAGTAACATCACTAATTATAAACAAAAAGCTGAACTACTTTTTCCACAAGATGTTCTTCTATATCATACAATGTTCAAAATACACATATATAAAAACCAAGACTGTAAAAACCTAGCAAAGCTCCCTGTTGAATTTACCATCATTTGTAGTGGAGTAATGTTATATCCACAGTCACAATGTTTTCAGTTCCTCCTGGGAAACAAAGAATGCCTTTTTGCATATGTGCATACATACACATATAAACACTGGATTAAACGCTTACAAGGAAATATTCGTTGGGATACATTCTTCACAAATTCCTACAGGCTAGCTTTAAAAACTGCTTAGAAAGCATACCATCTTTTTTCTAGAAAAATGCATTCAACTTCTGTAGAATTCCTCTACAGCATTTTTATACAGATCTTCTGGAAAAAGCCTAAGGAAATTAATAGTGACTAAAAAAATACATTCTACAGATCATACTGTAAACTCTAATCTATCTTCTATAGCCTTTTAGACTATTGATAGCATTCAGTACCAAGCATGAGATTTTTTCCAATGAATCAATGACGGCGTTTTGTTTGGTTTTTTAAGAGTTCGCTTGCTAACTTATAACCAGGAACATGTAACAGTTGCACACAAATTCATTTGCCTAATGAAAATCAATCCAACTACGTGACTTGCTGTTACACAAGTCTTTAATCCAGATGTTTCATTTTGCTCCTTTCTCTCCCTCTCCTTCACTTTTATACTCAAATTTCTCATTTCATCTTTACCTGACTCAATTACCCTTCAGGATAATCTGTCCATACTTTTCTCTATACCCACTTAATTAATAGCACTGCCACTGCATTATGACTGTCAGAAATGTTACATTGGAAAGTGTTGGAAGTTATTTAATTACACTGTATTAACCATTCATTCCCATCAAAATTATATTCCTGTATGCCCCCGTGCCTACAGAAATAAACATAGGGGATTTAATTCTCTCTTTTCCCTGGCTCTTTATGGCAAACGTCAGTGCTGCATAACTGACATTATACCTCCTTGAACCAAACTGATCCTGATGTCTCCCAGCAATACCAGCTGAGCTACTGCAAGTGATGTCACCACCGCATTACACGCAGGTCCACATGACTCATCTGCAACAAACTAGCGCCTCTGACACAGCAATGACTTCAAAAACAGCTCTAGATGGCTGCCAGAGGACAATGTGTCTGGCATCCACCGTTAAGGCCTCCTGCAGGCTCTACGCCAGTAAAAGCTTACACAGATAGAGTTTCGGCTCAGGCTGCCTTGCTGGTTTTTTCCCCAGAAACTACATGCATCGCACAGGCAACGCTGGCAGAGTGTCACATCCACACTAATATGGCTTTTGCCTGTTCTTCGGGATATTCTAGAAATATACTGCATTATACTTTATACCCTAACATATTTGTTGTCCTTTGTGATTCTTGGCAGTCTCCAGGTTTTTTTTTTTTTTTTTATGTTTCAATTGCCATATGAACCATTAAAAGCTCCCATAAACACAAATATTAATGTACTAATAATGCATACTCCTCTACGCTGCAGAATAACTTACTTTTACTACAGTTCTGCTTTGTATAGGGTGCAATAAAAACAGCATCTTGGCATTTTACATTCATATTCTCTCAATTACTTTAATATCATTAATTAAAGTTCTAAGTTTAAAAGTTAAACATTGTTTACTTTTCTGCTTGCCAACATGCAAATACGATATCAAATCCGAGAGTCAAGCTAGGTCATCTTCTACTTCATGAACAACAGTCAGCAGAAGTTGAATCTATCACTTAACTCTTTGCTTAGTGTTATCTGTGGAAATTCACAGAGCATTTCCCAGTTGGGGCACACTATGCTGGAGATTTTCCTGTGTGGAAAAAACTAGAAAGGCAGGGAAAAATTCCTAACAGCTGCTTTTTTTACTTGGTCAAAAAGGTATTAAATAGATACCACGCTTCACAAGATCCAACACTCGGAAGCCTTGACTTGTGACTGTTTTCTGTGAAATAATTGCTTATTGATATCTCTGTGCTCTGTTTCCCCATTTCTCTTCGAGTACTTCCCCGAGCACACAAAGATTCAATCCCCACTGGAATCAAACCCAGTTGAAATCTTCTCCTGAGAAGAGCTCAGAAACAATCTGTCAGTCATACAACATGGAGAACCTTATTCACTGGGGGCCCAGGGGGGAGAACCTATTCTCATTTGTAACTTATAATGACATTTATGACATTTTTTCCATCATAATATTTGGAAAAATATGAGAACAAGGTGGATGTCCAGGAGACCCATGAGTCAAGCTTGTTGTCTGGATTGATTGCCTCTAACCAATACCTTGGTGAAAGTTTAATTCAGGACGCCAGTATCCAGCCAGAGAAGAGAATGAAAGAGATGAAAGACGAAGAGATGAAAAGGGAGGATGAGAAACTAAGCAACATGGAAGGGTTCTGGTTGATATTTTAACAACTGCTACATGACAAATAAGACCTCTTTGCAGAAGCTTACGGCAGCAGCAACAACATGGAAGCATAACATGATCTAGTGAGAAGAATATCACCTTCCACTTAGCATGCTCCCTTTTCTGTAGCGTAGAGGACTAGGGTTAGACCACCACACTTACCATAGTTGGTTCCACACAAAGAGCGAGCAGGAAGTCAAAAGTCACCGTTAAAAGACTCATGAGGAACAAGGAGAGTATGTTCCTTGTGACACAGCCAGAGCGCTTTGGCTCACGTTGGGGCTAAATTGATAACATTCCACATCCCATGCTATGCAGTTGGAGTTTTAAAGCATCTTCTAAGTTAATTTCTCACTAACAAGTACTTTGGAATTCGAAACACTGCCTATCTTTCACAAACAGTTTACTGAAATCTTAAATATTTAATTATTATCAGATTACACAGCTTACATCCTTCACCATTCTGAGGCAAGACACTTAGCAAGGAAACCAAAAAAATGTTGTGAATGATGAAACAACAAAAACAACAACTAGTTGCATTAAATATCTCATTAAAAAATTTTATAGAGTGATAAAGTAGCAGAAAGGGAAAAAGCAACTTTAAAATCTCAAAAAGCAATATTAATGTCTATTAGCTTAACAAAGTCCATCCTCTTTCCTCCAAAAAAATCAATTAGCAATAAACAAGCACACAGACTATGAGTTTTATTAACAGCTATTTTTTCAGGCATTAACAGGACAAGTGTATAACACTACAGAATTTTTACTACAAGAGTAAAAAAAGTTATTTTGTGGAAAAATGGTAAAGAAATTCTATATTAAAGCAGCAGGGGAAAGGATTTGGAAGCTGTATGGCAGCTGTTTCAAATAACCATCATTTGCAACTATAATACAGATTTTTTATTTTACCTTGATAAAGTAACACAAATCTTTATGAACTGTATACTGTTGAATTTTGGATTAGAGCATTACAGTTAGGGCTGTTTATTTCAGATATACAGAAGATAGTAAAGCTCGTTTTCAAATAAAATTATCCATGTATCAGAAACCTATGTAGAGATGAAATAGTACTGGGTAGAAATTCAAGCTAGAAGCAAGTCACAGAAACATTGCCTTGCTTGTGTAGTCTAGTACAGTGCATGTATACAGTGTGGCTTTTTCTACTTAGAGATCATCGTTAAGTGTTTTATGACCATCACAGCTCTGTTAAAAAGCAGATTTTTTTCTTGAAGAAAAGCAGACACGCATTTTCCTTCTGAGCCTGTTGCTTTGTTCATTTTTTAAACAGCCTTGCAGCCCATCATGAGGGGCCCACCATGTATAACTAAATACAAAGTGATAGTTCTTATTTCTCTTGTTTACAGTGATGATACCACTTTTTAAAAAACAATTGACTTGTGTTTTACATCACTCTTTCATTAGCTCATCTCGCTCCTCCAGGTTATCCTAGCCATTCATCACCCTGAATTACATGCAAAAATGAGTCCAAAAGTCATCTGATTTGCTATCTTCTCATACTTGCACAGCATCCACCACAAAGCATGGAAGAGCACTCTTTTAACCATTAAGGGAGCAGAAAGAGGGAAGACATAGGCTTGGTTCAGGTTCTATTCAAATCTTTCACTCTCTTTAGCCTGTAAGGGAAACATCAAATATTTTAAGTCATTTGCTTGTTTGCAAGTCACTTGTGTACGTGTGTGAGAAAATTAACAAGAAGGAGCTGATCTAAAGTGATAGATGTTGTACTTCCATCTGAAACGTATTTCTGCGGCCCGTATTATCCGTGAAAAGGGTGAGCTCCGCACTCTGACGCTTGCTGGCCGCTGGAGCCCTCCAAGCCTCCCGCTGGGGGCTGCTGCCAGCAGAGCCAGGCTGGAGAGCCCAGCCTCACCTTTCAGGCAGCCACAGCCACAGCCACGCCAGCATCTTCCCCTCAGAACTTCCCAAATCAAACAAGACAAACCCTTTTGAAGCCCCTATCCATCTTAATAAACATTACTGAATGAAAAGCTGCCTCAGACCATGCAGGGCTCAGCTCAAAGCTTGTCTGATCTCAGCTCTCTGCAAGCAGGTCATAAAACGATCCGACTGCCCATGGACACCTCATTCCTCCCTTGCAGATGAGGTATTTGACACCTGCTCTACTAACCTGCGTGACTTCACATTTCTCCAAAGCTGGTTTTGGTTTTGTGATGCCCAGCCTTTTCCTCCTAAAGTCTATCTTTACTACAGAAAACGGCTTTTTAATGTCCTTTGTGCCAGAGTTTATCTGTTATAAAGGTAAAATATTTCAGGCAGCACCGTGACTGACGTTAAGAAAATACAGAGGATACTGCACCACGGATTCCAGTCAGGCTAGCTTGCCAGAGACAGAAGTACGTGTTTGCAAAAACAGCAATGTCTAACAAAAATAAAAATATCTCTTCCACCAGTGTTAATAAATGATGCATATTTCTTTTGTCAGCAAGCTGTATTTTTTCCTTTAAAACTTTTATAGCATTCAAAAAGATATCTTAAAACATAACTCAAGTTAGAATAAATGACGGGCCTAGGAAAATAGTGACTATAGGCAATATGGTGACTTGAAGCTCATCACGGATGATGACTGCCTGAATGCAATATTTTAAAATTCAAGTGTTCTGTAATTGTTGCAGATTTTTCACACTTCCAACAGCATACATTTTTAATGCTGGTTTAAAAATGTTTATAACCACTAAAAGTGTTTAGTGGTTATGTAGGAATCAGAAAAATGTAATTGAAGGTTATGGGATAAATTAATTTGCATCAAAGTAACTACAGATTTCCACAGAGTTTGCATTGTCGGTTTTTTTCCTCCAACAAAGCTATTCCAAATTTGTGATAACATTAGTGAAAACAAAACCACGCAAGTAGGACGGAATGAAGGAAGGACCAAGGTATCTTTTGCTGAGTTCGTACAGCCTCTACAGATACACTTACCAGCCATACAGTGTTCTCAGTGGTGCCTACATTTGCTGAATTAATATTTCACTTCCAAGTACATACACTTTGAAACAAAAATGGATTAAATGTGTTGCTCAAATTTCCAGAGAGATATAACAGTTACATTAATAGTGACTATATTTAGGGAAAAACACAAAAAAAAAAGTTATTTTTATTTGTTGCTCTTAAGAAAACTTGGAGTCAAGATCAAAGGGCACTTTGATTTGTTTGAAAGTTATAAATGATCCATTTCCAGATTTTATAAAGTTAGTGTGCAATCTGTGAGTACTTGTGCTATAATCGAAAAGGAAGGCTCTTCAGCTTCATATGTCAATGCTGTAAACATGTAAATCTGCAAAATATTTTCCAAGCAGGCAGCCATGTGTAAAATTTACAGAACCTGTCATGAAAGAACTGCAGCTGCAGAAGTGCAAACTTCTCACTGCATCTTGAAGAATCCAGATGGGGGGATGTGAGAGATTTTTTTTTTCCATCATGGAGGGTTCCAGCTGGATTGAGTTGCTGGTGCCATCAACTTTTAAAGCAACACTTCACCCAGTAATGAAACACTGATTATCCAATCACAAACAACAGAACAGAGGAATCTCTTTAAAAATAAAATAGAAAAAAATCTTAAGTTAATTACACCAGTATGTGAAAGACTGTGGGCTAATTTATGACCATTTTGCGACATGTCCAGATGTCACTGTGCTGAGACCACCAAAGTTATATTATGTGAAACCAAAAAAAAAAGTAAAGAAAAATAACAATTCAGAATTAACCAACAATCCAGACACACTCTTGAAAAGCAAAGGTACAAAACTGAGATTTGAAATGTATGTATTTATATTGTGTATATGTGCGCATATATATATATATGCACAAACCCACTCAGTCTGAAAATCACCCCCACCTTAAAGTCTTTCTGTGGAATGTTAGGTGGAATAAAGCTTCAGCCACCTCTGCACCCAAGTCCTTTCATCACTGCAGAGAAATGGGAGAGGAGCGTCATGTTCCTCCCTTACTAACCCTGCAGTCTCTGCTGCTTGGCACTGGACCTCTATTCACCCTCTGCCACCCCCAGCACGTTTGAAAGGACCAACATAGAGCAGGCACTGTAAGCATACACAAAGGAGAATAATTCTGGGAAGGCCAAAGAGGAGCAATAAGCACACTCCACCCATTTTCCCACATACTACCTGGTCATCTATTCTTTTCTAGCTCACCTTCTTTGAAGATGCCAGGAAATACAGAGATGGATATGCAGCAAAAATCTTTTGTGCTTATAGCATCATTATACAATATTATCCACCAAAGCTCAGTGCAGTAGGAAGAGTTACGCAGAGAACGCAGTGATCAGTTTGCAAAATGGAAAAAGAAAAAAAAATGCCCAATTTCCAGTTGAGGTAAGCTATCACAGTCACACGGCTGTTTTACATAAGTGAGAATGTAGTTGAAAAAACACTGAGCAGTCTTAAATAAAAATCACTATTAAATCACATACTTAAAAAGATACAATTGTCAAATTTAAATCCATAGCCTCCCTATAATGGTTCAGAAAAGTCTAGCCTTTGGTTTAAAGTTGTCCCTTGACACTGAAGCCAATTCTGGGAGATCATCTGTGCCAACCATCTTTTAAAATCTTTACAGAACTATGCAGTATTTGCTTTCCATTTATAGTTATATTAAAAACCTCTTAGGATATATTTAAAAATGACATGTATAAACTACCAGATGGCACAGAAAACAACGACAATTTGATGAATATAGAAATCAGTGCAACTATTTCTAACACCACTAATATGTAATATTTGTGATATGTAATATTCTGGTATAATATACACTATTTCAAAATGAAATCTGCACTTAAATGCCAATATCCTCTCCTTCTGGCTTCTCACTTTATGACACTAACATAGGATCTCATTCACCAAGCCAATTGAAATTTTAATAAAAGAAAGCTGGAGTTTCTAATAAACTCCCGCAGCGAGTGGATAATACTAAACATCTTTAGCAGCATGGTGTTTTTTATTATTATTTTAGCTGTATATTAATATGCTAGTATTTGTAAACTCTCTAGTGTCACCAGATTTATTTCAAAAGGATTCCCTGCATTCTTCTTTTGTGAAAAGTGTATGTGACAATGAAATAATAATTTCAGTTGGTCTTTACTATATAGATGTCTAAACCGAAAAAGAAGATACATCTTACCCTAAAAAGGAAACTTTCGATATTATTCATTTGCCATTTGGGAAGACAGTATATTGAATTTTCTTGTTGAGGGTAAAATTATAACAGCAAGACTGGCAGCATTCACCACGTGACGATTTATTACAGATTTCGATACAGATAAATACACATGCTTTTTCCTGCCTCAGTTCTGCACATACAGCCAGGTGAAATATGCATAGAATATGCTGCCCAAACACTGGCCAAAACCTACAACTGCTCACAGCCAGCAGCGTGCTGGCAGTTAGAGAACGATTGCTTTAAATATTTTTCCGATCTCATCAGCATCACTCGCAGCCCTGCAAAGCACCATCCACCCAGAGAGAGCACTGGAAGGCATCAGAGGCCAGACCCAAGCTTTCGCTTTCCAACCTGGCAACAAAGAGCTTTTCCCTACGGGACCCGGGCTACTAGTCTGCTCAGTCTCCTCTCCTGTCCCCTAGGCTTCTAGGATTTTAACGCTGCTGGCATTAGCGGTTGCAAGAGACCCAACAAAGCCTTTGAAATCAATCCCAAAACGGCCCTTTGTCTTCAGCGGACATAGGGCAAGACATCTAAGAATCAAGTTCTCTTCTGAGCACAAAAATCTGTCTACAGTGTTTAATTCAAGCAGGTTGCCTCCAGTATTTGTGTGGCAAATCAATTAGCAGCATGTTTAACAACATGTACATAAAACTTTGTACTAACTTTCATAGATATTAAATTTAGCTTTCAGTTGCTGAAAATACACATTCGCAACTTTCTTATCTTGTTTCAGGATAATAGCTATGATTGTCAATGACAAAAAGAATTACTTATTTGATTCCTAAGCTGCCTGTACACTACCATTAATTCATTATCTCTTTCATCTTATTAGTTATGTTCTCAAACTGTGCAGTGCACAAACATTAATTTGAACAGTCACCTGCCCTTAAAATGCCAAAGTTTGTATTAGGTTTTGGCAACTTTAAAAAAAACCTGCATTCATTGGCTTGCAAATGAAATGTATTCACAGAAAAAAATTCCTCCCATAAGCTGAAGCAGCTCATCATTAACATTCAAGGAATGTGAACACAGGCTTCATAGAAAACCATTAAAATATAAGGCAGCTTTCAGCCTATTTTAAGAATTCCAGAGAAATTTTGCATTCTCTTTCCCATGATGCCATGGTGATGTCAGGCTGCATTTCAAATAAAATGACAATGAAATCATTTCAATTCCATGCAATGTGCAAAAAAAAGTCAATTTTTCTCTTGGCAAACCAAAGTCTAAAGTAATTAAGCACTGCTGTGTGGGTGGCAGCTTCTTCCTCTGAAGTCAGCCTGAGATAATTACCATATTAAAGTCAAAACATCATGTGCTGCGCTGATAGATAAATGGATGGAGAGATTGGGCATCTATTAAATGATCCATTTTGTTATGCTCCCTGGGAAATGTGCCATTGATGCCAATTAAAAATATATATTCCAAGTGAGTATTTCTAAGTGACAAAACTTCTATTCAGTAAATTGAATTTATTATTTACTGATCATGAAGTACTTAAAGACATAAAAAATCTGCATAGATAAGAACCTAGGAGGAGAATTATATACTTTACAAAGTTTACAAACTCCTCATTACCCAATTGCCATATTCACGTAATGTGCTCTACAACACCATTTTTAGCTAAGATACCAAGCTATTTCCCTTCTGTCATAAAATCCTTAACTAAGGTGGAAATACAATACAGTAGATAAAACAAACATCATCTAAGACTTCTGAATTCACAAATGTTCTATTGTAAAAAAGGTCTTTTTCAATTTTAATAATAAAATATCCCTCAGTACATATTCATAATTAAATGTCTTTAAGTCTACATTTTTGGTGTCAGAAAAGTAAATGGACCAAAACTAAGGCATACCAGCGATGATTAATCGGTGTTATTTGTTGAGATGTATCACAGTGAGGCTTAGCATGAGAAACGCCAAAAAAAAATCGATATGTAACTAGTATTAACATGTATTACCAACACTGTCTTTGCCGCATACTACTGTCACTCCAACAGTAAAATGTTTCTGCCATTAGGATGTGAAGAAAATGGTCCACTAAAATTTAAAGGGACCACTCGTTTTTATGCATCAGATTTGGTTTCATTTGCAGTGATTTCAGAGCACAGCCACTTGCATTAATCCTGATTTAGCCTGGTATCGGAACAAATTTATGTCGTGCTTTAACTACAAAGGGATAGAGGCAAGGTTTTGCTATCTGAAGCATTACAAAAAGAGCCAAGTCTCCATTCTACCTACTCTGCAGGTTATATTTGATCACATTTAAATGCTTTGAATGAGATTTACTCTTCACTCTTGCTATGATAAAGGTCACAGAACTAAAACTATGTCTCTTTAAAATTAAGGATAGGAATTTCTGAGGCTCAGAAGAAGGGCTTTTTCATATTGACCAAACATAAATTAAAATAATGTCATATGAAAATACACATGCACTGATATTAAAATGCTAATGAGTTTTCTCACCAAGAAATCTAAACAATCAATATTTTATCTTTAATATTAGATTCAGATCTTGCTCTGAAGCACCTTGCTCAAGGTACTCCGATTCCAAAGGGGCCAGCATTTGAGTAAGCTCAGTATTTATGTTACTGTCTACAGAAAACTCTGACAGACAGTCTTAAGACCTTTCTGTTTAACAGATTTAAGCTAAAATCCTAGGCTGAGCGAAGCTTTAAAATTATCCTGAGGAAAGTTTAAGAATCTGTAAGGGCTCAGTCTCACAGCAACTGCAATCCAAATATATGATTTGTAACAGCAGAATTTATTCAGAGTTTGTATTGTATTTTCAAGAGACAATTTTCAATACCAGCATAATTCAATTTTTAATGTATGGTATAAAATATATAACTTTCAGTATACTAACATGCATATACTTTTGCTACCTCTTATGAGGTATTTAGCACAATGGCACAGAGCTATGAGGATGAAAAACTCTACACGTTCAAAAAAAAAGGACAAAACGGTCCTGTAAAAGAGTGTAAGTGGGGAAGAGGCACAGCAAACAGAATGAGTGGGAGTTTACTTGCCCTCCCCTTATTCAAGGTCAATGGAGTTATTGCAGATTTACTTTAGTCTACTGAAAACAAATTCTAACAAATTCTGACAACAAATTCAAATCCTTCCAAAATTAATATGTTAAATACTAGCACTAGTAAATGAAAGATTTATAAATAACTAATTATTAAAAATTAACGATGAACTGACTTTAAAAATCTGTACTTAAAAATAACCTATGTAAAGCCTGTTTTAAATGTCTCCTCATTTTGAACTGTTTTCAAGGTTCATTTTTCACTTTTGAGCATCATTTTTTCAAGCTTTCCTTTGTAACCTAGAAATTTTTCTTACAATTAAATGAAATTCAAAATCCTCTAATACTAATATGAACTCGAGGGGTGACATTTTGAGAAAACAAAAAGATTGCATGATACAAGCAATCAGGCAACAGAAGTGCATTTGCTGGTGAAAAAAACAGCCTTTAATTTAAAAGGTGATTATTGCCGACAGCTTCCCACACGCACTTTCTGCCCCACCCCAGTCATCTTTGACAGCCAATTTGCTTTTTGGTTCCCCAGTGCTGCTGCTCAGCTGCTGTTTAAGAAAATGTAGAATGTTTAAACCATTTACAAGTCATATGTTTTCTTCTTATTTAAATTGGATTTTTCAATGGTAGTTTATGATACTTTCATTAGTTTATAGATTTTGTTTTAGGAATATCCTAATGTTTAAATGTAAATAATCTTTGGTAATTAAAATCCTGCATCTGTACAAAAATGCAAGTTTAATTAATCTCCATTCCTCTCACCTTCCTCTCAAACTTTATCCACAATCATAATGCTCAATTTAAAAAACTAAAAAATAAATTTAAAAAATTATCAAGAAGCAGTTCTCAAATAATCCCCAAGAACATTCCTCTTCCTATCTAATGTAACAAACAGCACTTGATTATAAATTCTAAGGAAAAATCAACATGAGATGACATCTTGGCATTCGTACTCTTCAATCCAACATGAAGTCACCTTCCACAGGAAGCAAAACCATTTACACACCTGTAGGTGTCCTTCCAATTCCTAATAAATCCTTCTTCAGTTTTTTTCATTGCACCTGCATTACTTATCAACCCCTCCTGTAGACAGGTTTTCTGACTTAACACAGACAGACAAGGAACTTGTCAGGGGCCAGTCCACTGGCAGAATTTTTTGAAAGATTTTGAAAACTGAAGTTCTGACTTACCCCTCACCTAAATTTGGCACAAGCAAAGCCATTTTTGACTTGTGCCATCATCAGCCATGCTGTTACTATTCCTTTCATTAGACCATCACACCCAGCCTCAGACTTATCAAAATTTCACTCTTATTCTCTGTAGACACAACGGTCTTGACCTCAGAGCTCTGGAAAAAAATCCTGTAATGTACTATAAATGCAAGGGTGGACATTGTCCAGTTCTTTTCAGAAAAGAATACCACCTCGTCTCTAAGAAAGCTTGAACCAGGATTTCACATCCCCTCTACCTGTCTCTCAACTGATCATGAAGAAACAGGCTACCACAGCAACTGAGATGGTGGGAGACCTGCCTGTGAGTGCACAGACCACTCTGCACCTCAGGTGCAGAGAATGGTGCAGACGAAAGCCAGGTTTGCAAAGCCTTCCCAGTGCAGTGTACGGTGAAGCCAGAGAACTGGACAGTTCTGAATCAGGGAACTGCTCCCTCTCTTGAGCGGGTTCCCTTTCTTTTTCTGTATTTCCTCAATAAAGACAGCTATTCATCAATTACTTGATGTGCTATATTCCTATATAATAAATGTAATAAATATTCACTATCTGTCATCATAATAACTAATCCGAGGAGCTTTACAGCGCCTGCAAAACTTTGTGTTCCTACAGCATTTTGCCAGTGAAATTTCTTTTTTAAAATGCAGAAACGTTTTCAATTTATAGAGAAGGACACCAAGGCTCAAAGAAATAGGATAATTTGTCAACTGTCACAAAAGAAAAGTCAGTACATGAAGTAGGCAGACAGCAGATGTGTCCTAAACACCAACCTCCATGACCTCTTCCAACCTTAGGTCATGGTTCCTTCCCTCATTTATCCACCTGAAGCCCCTCAACAGTCACACCAGTGAAGTGGACATCAGAGCAGATCCAAGGATCTCTTTTTCCAGCATGTTGCAGAGCATACAGATGTGTAACTTCCTCAGCTGCCAGAGGCACAATTCTATTTTATTCTGTCTTACGAAGTCCAACACCTTTCTGCAGAGGACAACTTTACAAAGCAGAGCGTTCTCCAAAAACCCAGGGATTAATTTAAATCATGAGAGTGGAAATTCAGGACAAGTAACAGGTTACCAGGTACTCACTTGCCTCTAGCACATCCTATTAACCATTTCAGCATTGAACAACAGATGAGAAAAGTGAGGCAACAGATGTTGCCCATCTGGGCTCAAGACTGAAAGAATTCTCCCACAAACTGAACCAGAAGACCAAGAGAGTAACTCACACAGCAAAAAAAATTGAGAACTTCAGATGAGTGTACTCTTACAATAAGTAAGAGTACAATAATAACGTACACTGTACATTAGTAGTCTTATTTATAATAGCAACACTACAGGTGCTCATGAGAGTGTTACTTTGTTATGTTACTTGCAATTATGTTTCACTGTAACCCATAAATCTGTCAAAACGAAGAAAGCAATTAGGAATTTCCACATGAACAGGCAAGGTTTCTCCTTCCCACGCAAATGGCGCAAGTAAACACCTTAACTCATGTGCCTGGTGGGAATTAGGCACCAAAACCTCCTCCTGCCTAGTGCTGCCAAGTTTTGTGCTGCTCCGTGTGTAACACTTTTATGCCAATTATTAAATGAACTGATTTGCAGTTACAAATAATCTGCATATTAACTAGGAACTTTAGTTTACAACTAAGTAAAACGAGATGTACAAAAACCCAGAAGGAAGGAGCATATGCATATTACAGAAAGTCTAAGGACAGGAGGCAGCTGGAAGGAAAATGTCTTGGGGGGAAGCCAAGGTACAGCTGAAGGTCTCTCACCATCATTGTTCCTCTCTTGAACAAAATCCCTGTTTGTCCTTGGTGTCAGCAGCTGGTCCTTCTCCACTTGCAACTTTCAGGGGAGCAGCAAGAGGAAGAGCAGAGAGAGGAGGCCATACAGCTTCCAGCACATCAAGCATCAGTGAGCTCCCGATGGCAAGCTGCAGCGATGGCAAAATGGCCAGCTCATGGCTTCTCTGCCATGGAGACAAAATGCAATCTTCTGGCAGCCCAGTTGCAGGGAACAGAAAAGCGATTATTCTGCTATTGATAAAAAAATACATATGAAAATGTGTGTAAATTCTTAAAACCTGGGAGCCTGGAAGAGTGGAAGGCAAGGTGCTTCAAAGCAGTAAGAGGCCAGGTACAGAGGAATAAACAGCAAAATGCTGTGCTGCATCCATTTTCCAGATATTTTTGAAAATTGCAGTTATCAAACAGAAATACACAGCCAGGTAGAATGGATAGTTTCACACAGCTTTAGAAAGCTCCAGACTACTTCAGACAGTCTAATTTTCCATTAGAATTGTTTTAATACTTAAAAAGAACTGGACTCCATACATTTCTATTTATTACAATTAGCACTGTTCAAAATTCTCAATTAATAAAGCATTTTACTTTGATGACTATAATTTAGTTTATCCCTTGTCATAAATAGGGTAAGCACTCAGAAATATTTAGAAGCACTGTATCTTTTCTATAGTACAAGGAACAATGTTTGTATCCTTGAAGACAGAGTGACATCTAAAGGGATTTTGAAATACTCAAATCTTGCACACTGAATCCAAACTGACAAAGTCAAGGGCATGTCATATTTTTGAAAACTGATGAGTTTTCAGGTTTGCTGTGGTTGATTGTCCCAAGTAACCATGAAAAGAGGATCAAATTCCAATTTTAATGACATGCCTCAGGGTGCCCTGAGGACAACTGCCATTTTTATCTTAGATTTTGCAGGTCCTCAGTGAACAAAAGGGGGAAATCAGCTTTGAATGGATTCCTTGCACTGTTGTCAAAAGTAATCCAACTGCTCTAAATATCTATATCCTAAAATATTTTCTTACAGCAGTTTTTATTAACCTGAAGCATTAACAGAGCAGAATATTTAAATGGCATTTTTAGCTAGCAATTCTCCAAGCAGATCTCATCTTCCCTAACCAATAGGTATTATAACTGGAGTCTTTCATAACTGGAGTCTCTCCAACACGCACACACCCAAACAAAGAAAAATCAAAATACAGTATCTAATGGCTAGATTTGGGATCCAGGGTGGTATTTGCACACATACAAATACTTCTACCATCTTTAAATTATATCATTCCAGATATACTCCTGAATATAAAAGCCTATTTAAGAAAAAATAAAAATAAAAATCAAGTTTATAATATCAAAGACAACAGTACAGCAGAAATAGTAGCATATGTTTTGTGAACAGCATGCATGTGGTAATGACGAGTTAGGTACCTTTACAATGAACCTTTATTTCATTCTCCTGTTAAGTTCCTTCCTGAACTCATTGACGGGGGGTGGGGGGGGAATTCTACATTAAAAACATATTTTCCCCTCTTGGGCTGAAATCATAGTAAACTCTTGTGAATTTGTTTCTAGGGACTGGGGGACTGGGGGTTTCTAGGGACTATCTTTAACTGTCTATTCCTTAGAAGTAGAATGTCTTCTGATGCAGTTTTATTTATTTATGAAAAAAATCATGAACAGTTGTCAGGATGCTATATCTCATTTACAGTCACAATGCCCCAATGAATGACTTAAATGTGGCAGCAAAGCACTGGCAAGCTGAGTTAACTCTTTCCAGCTAAATATACAACGTGTCTCAGCTTTGAAGACACATACTTACTAGTGGAGAGAAAAACAGGCTTTTCATCAGCAAAGTAATACTCACAGCAAACCTGTGGTAAGAAAAGAACATGGAAAACAGCTCTGAAAAGCTGTTCAAAAGTATATTTACTGTATATCAGTTGTATGAAAGTGGTGTCTCCTGTCTTAATATTTACTCATGCAACTGATTTTCGTTTTTGTTTGTTTGGGGTTTTTTTAAAGAGACTCAGTCCTACTAAACTTTACTAAAACTACAGTATTTCCTTTTCAAGTTAGAGGTAGTTGGCACAGCTAATGTAAAACAAAAAGTGGGACCTGAGGCACTCAGACAATAAATAATGACAGACCCTTTCAGCAAGTCTTAATCAAGGAGATTAAAGCAGTATGTAACTCTAGATGCATGTTAATAAAACAAGTGGTGAAAAATAATAAATGGAACATAAAGATACCTATCTCTGTGCTTCAATTAGTCTTTGTGAACAGTATTTTTCTTCCCCCCCCAGCAGTTTCAAACATATTGTAACTGCCTTAATTTTTTGATGATTTTCAAAAGAAGAGTTCACATAAAGAGGAACGGTTGAGTTCTTATTTAAAATATTATTCTTTAATCCAGTACCTTTTTTTGGTAGGCTATTTGAAATGGCTTGTGATTAGCGCTGCTTTTGGGCCCTGTTTAGATCCTGACCAACTTTGCAGGGTGATCCAGGTTCTCACCCCAACTGCTACAATTCTGATAAGAATTCCCAGACAGACAGACAGGGCTGTAAAGTCTTGAAGACAGGACAGAATTAGAATGGTCTTTATTAGACCATGGGTGAGTGTCTATGGCTGCAAAGAAATTCATTTGCACTATATCTACAATGCAGTTTGAACTTTTTCTTTGTTTGGCAAAGCACATCAAGTCTGATTTAACAATTCTCTTTGTGGCTTTGCTTTCTCTGCACAGCTTCATATATTTACAAAAGGATAGATGCATGAAGACTTCTGATAAAGTATAAAAAAAATAGCCATTACTATACATCCCTGTATACAACTGAGAATCATCACCTTATGAGGAAAACAGTATTAATAGAAGGTATGAGTTATAAAAATCTCTCTGTATATCGAAGTCATGACAATGTCAGCTGCTAGCATTTTATAAGTCATGGTCATTTACTGCACTGAGGAAAAACACAAACCTCATTTTGCATTAAGAAGGCAAGCATTTAGCTCTCCAACTAAGAAAGCAAAAGTAAAAGCTGGTATCCACAAAGCTGAATGAGTCTCTGGTGTGAACTGTTTACAAGTAGCCCTACTACACAATTCACATGCTGTCAATACTGGCATTACATTTTATTCCTGAAGCATTCCTAGTTAACAATATCCACAATGAAAACAAAAAAGTTACAGTTTGTTCAGCAGCAGCAACCTGGAGTTTTGATAGAGAGCAGGACTGCACTGGGAGAGGCCCTCTCCAGAACAAGAGTAAGGGACAGTCCCTGTTTTGTTTTGAACACCTCGATGTGGAATTAGCAGGAGAGAGCAAGGAATGGAAAGCAGAGCAACATGGATTTGCCCAAGCTCACTAACAGGGAAGGGTGTTCCTGACTCCCCAGTAGGTCATGCAGCCTCTTCTTGAGTCCACAAAAGGTAACACAGGACTTACCGGATGGAGAGAAAGAAATGTAGCCCTGCAGACAACGCAAAATACAAGCCTATACAGATTGAGAATACTTTTTCAAAACCAATACTTAAATTTGGCAGATTTATTTTATATCTATACTGTTTTTTCTTTTGCTGTTCTTTCTGGTTTGAAAGTTAAAGAAATTAAGTTGCTATGGGGTAGATCAAGTGGGGTTCTGAATTTGATTTTTAGGAGGCTGTATGCAGAAAAATATCCACCACTAATTCACTGAAATTACCAAATTTTGAAATATAAAAAATAAGCCACAGGATTTTTTTTTTCCCAAACATTCTTTAACCAGAGGCAGGGTTTGTTCATTTAAGGGAAATATATATATATATATATATATCAATGCCTTTCTAAAGGGTAAAGAGGCTAAGAAAATAATATATTCAGTTCACAGTAGAATGAGTCACAGATGCAAAATCTCAAATATTCAGCTATCTTTGCTACAGCTTATGCACATATCAGTTTCAGCAGAAGAAAAAGAGCAAGCTCAAATAACAAGAAGATTGATCAGGCAACAAAGGAACACAGAAAATGAGACAATAGCAAAAATTAATTAAGTAAATATATCTGAGTACATCCCTTGTGTGCATGGAAGCAGAAACAGACAAACTTCATTAGTTCATGAATGTCCAGTTGTCTCCTCTGAGCAGTCATCCTGCTGCCACAATGCCCCCCCTTCCCCAATTTTTCTATATAAATATTCATATTATAAATTACCTAGAGCCAGGAGGAGCTTTTCAGTTTCTCTCAACTACATATGCCTGAGTCAGGATGCGCAGATGTCATGGGCAGCAAGGACTGGCATGCAAAACCACTGCACTTCAGAAATTTTGGAGAAATGGGACAGAAATAGACACTCTTTGCTCAATTTCCTTTAATTTTTGCTGGACCCCTGTTGTGTTCCTGGAGCATAAAGAGAGGAGAAGCAGAGACAGAGGGTACTCACATATTCAATCCATGCTTCAAGTATCTGCCAGCATTAGTTCACTCAGCACACTCCTACCCTGTCCCTCATGAGGGGCACCCCTTCATTCAGAGCCAGGAGCAGGACAGAGAGAAGGCCAATGCTTGGCTGTTGTCAGAGCCACAGACCTTCTTTCTAAATATCCAAACCTTTCTCCTCTCTCTTGTCTTGGTGCATAAAACAGATCTATCAGGAACCCATACAGAACACCATACCACAAATGATAAATGAAGGTTATCTTGGAAAGTCTCCAAACCAGAGACATCCCAGTTAGACAAAGAAGAACGTCTCTAACACACGTAAAAAAGGTGTTTTCCTCCAAGTTTCCCCCAACTTCTGTACGGCGCTCAGTTCAGTTAAGTATACATGTTCCTCATCAAACACAAACACCAATGAAAATTAAAATCAAGCTACACCTCTCCAGTGACACTCCAACAATTCATTTAAAATTAATGGGTCCAATGGATATATTAGAAAAATCAAAATTTACCAGTGCCCCCTTTCTGGAATTATCTTAAATTTGAAGTACAAGACAGATGCTTCTAACTTCTCAATTAAATAAAAGTAGTAGTCAATAAGACATGACTGATAATTTACATACGACATTTTTTCCAGTATTTCATGCTGCTCTCTTTATAGTAGGCTCAGTAACTCTGGTGTTTACAGATCAAGAGAAAAGTTAACCAAAACAAGCTATTCAAAGATCCCTAATCCTAAAGCTTGTTTTAAGTTACATATGTATTCCAATTCACGTGCTCACCCTTTGAAAACTGAGATCTCAAAACATTATTCTGACATTTTATCCCAATCCAAGAAAATTACATGAACCCAGCTATTTAGGAGCACATCAGTATAGGAAATATACTGGAAAGGACCTCCTAGATTATTCAGTGATGGTTATACCACCATATGTTTTATACCGCCATATGGATATGTGCATATACCAACGATGGTACCTGATGGTAAGAAACCTTCCATTTCCAATTTAATTGCAGGCCATTTGTATCTATTTGTTGGTATTTGAACATTGCCCTTCAGCTTCTATAACTTTTTCCTTTGTGTTGTTTGTCACAAAATAGGTTCTCCAATGCCCTCAGCACTCCAGAAGACTTCTCTCACCAATCCTATGCTGAATTTACATTCTTGAATAGGGGTGATCAAGAATGTGCAATGGTTTTAATACTTACCTGTCCCTACTGGAAATGCAACAACTGATGAATACTATGACCACATTTATTGTTTTCACTGTTGGTATCGCACAGCCATTCTTGCAACCTATTCACATACCTATCTTTTTCTTTTTTTTTTTTTTTTCTTTTTCTGTTATCTCTTATTTTGAAGTCCTTCAATATTAAAGCAAACAATCTGATTTCAGCTGAAGAGCATTTTACATCAGAACACCAAACTCTAGGCTAGGGCTCTCTTTAGTCCGTGTAAGGAAAGCCAGGAGTGGAGGGGAAAGGAGTGGAATCAATGACCAAATGAAGGTGGCTTTTAACCAAATAAAAAAAAGAACAACATTGTATAAGAAACCTTGGTTCCACCTTAAAGAGGTCAGTTAGTTAAGAAATCATTTTGAATATCAGATGCTTTCCAATGCACAGGTTTCACTATATATAGTACAGTGCCAGACTAGCTGGGTTGCTTTGTCAATGCTTTGCTTTCAGAAGCCAGCTCAGATCTTGAGAATCACAGTATCCTTTAGTCCAAATTCCTCATATTAACTACCTGGTAGTAAGTAAAGCCTTTCTATGTTAATTAAGGTTATTTCTATTCACTGCCCACATCTACCTGCATGCATTATAGCACTTTTTTTTTTGTCCCTTCTGAAAAATATATGAATAGGAAAACTCCAAAGCCATCCCCCCCACCCTCCAATCTCTTTCACAGTACTAAGAATTGAGAAAATCGCTTTATGTAAGATGTCGGGAGTATTCAGTCTTGTAGACAAAAGCAGAACATAGATAAAAGTTCATCTGACATAAAAAAGAAGGATGGTCAAGACAAAGTGTGCTTTGTGAACAGCAAGCCTCAGTGGCCTTCTGATCAGAGAATGGTCCTTCCCGAGGTTAGGAAGCATCTTTTTTCACTGTGGGTGATCCAGGATTAATCTCAAGCAAAGAAGTAATGATTACAAATTACAGATCAATTTCTATCTTGCCTGCTGTGACAAAGATTACTGAAAAATTGGTTCACTCGCCAATGATGAGCTCTCCAACATGGTACACACTAAAATTATACAGAACTATCATCCAGATTTTTGGCCCCTGATGTAATTCAAATGGCCCTGGAAACGTGGCCAGTAGTTTTTTCTGCACACAGATCAACAGTTGCATTTCTGGGCCTGTGGTCACGAATTCACAAGTCTTGGGCAAATTATTTTTAGTTTTACTTTTTCCTGAATTTGTGCCAGTATACTGTAGCAATGACACTGTCTAGTGAATATGCTCAAATTGTGGGGCTAGTCCTCAATGGGTGCCTCCATTCGCTTTTTCATAATGTTCAGGTGGATCTGGGGGAAACAAAACAAAGAATGTTTCATTTCATGTTTAAATTCCCTTCGGCATGTAACTCATAACAATTAGGTCTATTCATAGAACCCCAAAATGGAACCATATTTATTTCTGCAGGACATATCACTGCATCAGAAGAGATGAACGGTATTTCGACACCCAAAGAGAGGACAGGTACTGAACAGTGGAGAGGATGCTTTTATGGGATATATGACAACTTTAACCAGAACAACACAAAAAACACACCTCCTGGGGAACAGGTCTTACTAGGCTGAAATAAGGTACTGTCTCCTCCAATGCTCAGATCTCTATTCCAATTGGTTTATGAATTGTTATCCTTGGATGCCCTAAATGTGTTTTACAAGCATGGAAAATGCAGAAGGGCAATATTCTTCCACAGTGGCATTTCATTCAATACAGTACAGGAAACATATGCTCTAGAATTGCTCTTCTCCAGCTCAGGGGCTTTTTGAGTGACAGAAAAATAAGAGCAAACTTCTTCCACAGAAAAGAATGAGGGGCCTCCCAGGCTAGCTGGAGAGGAGGGAAGCCAGATTGTACAAACCAGAACAATGATTGTAACAACACTGATAACCCTAGTACCAGTCAAATTTGGAAACAAGACAAATGATAAAAAGTAGATCACGACACAAATACTCAGGTAGGAGGCTACTGTGTACTGAAATGGTGAGCTAGGGCTGGGATGGGGGGAGCGGGCTGGGCGTTAACGCATCTTTGCCAAAAAGCATCTTCTAGTTGAGAATATTAAAGCATGTTAAGAAGGGCAGGATAAAGTGTTATTCCCTCTGGTTTACGGATAAGGAAACTGAAGAATGGAAAGGCACATTACTCAGTGTCACACAATAAGGTGTAAAAAGGGCAGAAACAGACCTCAGGTCTCTTGATCTCAAAATCTCTCCATTTCATTTAATGAACTTGCCTCCCAGATGCAGAGAGATATTATAGTGCCTTAGGGCAAATCCAGATTTTCGTAACTAAGCAGAATGTGAATCAAAATGGATAACGAATTTTATCCTAAGTAAAACTCTTGCTTAAGATATAAAAATGCAAAGATGTGTTTTAAAACATCAAACAGTTTGGAAAGAGACCTTTGTTCAACAAAGCAGGAAAAGAGTTTTCATTCCTGCCTCATCCTCTACAAACTCATAGAAAATACATTCAAAATTTCCCCAGATGAGCTACTAAGTTGGGTGCTTGAAATTTTCTAAGTTTTACAATAGACAGGAAACTGGGAGCATGGGAAGGCTGGGAGTGAGGAATAAACAAATGGGCACTTTCAACATTTCTGCAACTAGAAAGATCTTCAAGAATGGCACAATGTGCTGGGCAGGCATGCCCCACCCTAGTAATGCAGGGGCGAAAGTTGGAAAAAAGTTGTGGGACAATTCCCAACCCATGTTTCATGCATAATCCAGTACTTGCAAAAGTAGGAAAAAAGTACAAAAAAAGTACTGTTAATAGCCACAAGATATTAAGGCAATAGCAAACACAAGAGAGAGCACAAGGCAAAGCATGATGCTGTCCACAGCACGACACTTGTTCAGTAGTCACCAGTGGACCTGCAAAGATTGGAAAAATGCTGCACTAATTTCAGTTAGCCCACTTGAAGGAAACAGAAATACAGCTTTATTTAATGTTCTAAACCGCTCTCAGTGTATGAGGCGACTGGACAGCCATGCCAGTTTGTGTTCAGTCTGCACATTATGTTTATGTGAGCTTATATCTTTTTAATGCAGCACGGTTACACTTACAGCAGTTTGCAGCTTCCCCAGGAAACCATTGTAAATGGGACCTGTGCCCAATTGTTTTTATCCCAGTTAAGTAAATAAATGAAATATGCTAATTAGCACCCTATTAGCTCACAGCAGGGAGTAATCCAGGGCACTTTGATTGGAAATTATTCTGTCATCCAAGAAGCTGCTCTGTAACAGAATGTAAACTGGCCCAATTTTCTCTTTTTACCAACTGTGGATGTCATCCAAATAACGGAGACGCCACTGAGCACAATCTATAGGACATGGTGATGTTGCAATGAAACCTCCTTTCTGTCTCCCACGAGTCTGGCCTACAGATATGTTGGCAAATCCCAGGACTAGAGATGCTGTCTGCATTTAAATTTGGGAGTCATTTTGTCAAAATCACTTTCAAGCACATAGTTTATTTTCTTCCCTACAACTGGCATTTGAAATATTGCTCCAGAATGCTTTCTGAACTTATCACAAATCCATATTAACATTATCTCTTTTTTATTTTTTTAAATACCAGAAATATTGAGGCTGGGACACACGAGAAGTACATCTGTACAGAACAGGAAAATGTGGGATAAAATAGCCACAAATTCCCAACTTCAGTATTTTCAAACTGTAAGCAAAAACAATTACATTTTTACATAATTTATATAAAATATATAGTTTAAATATACATAATTATATCTATTTTGCCTCTTTGTTAACAAAGCAGAATTGCCAGCCTAGCTAGTGCCTATCTGTACAGTCAGCCTGGCAACAAGGTGACGCTGTAAGTAATACAGGCCACTGAGAGAAAAAACTTAATAAAAAAGCAGCATGTTTTCCAATCCAGTCTTTCAGAAACGCCCATTTGCAAAGAGCTTTGGGACTTTTGGGGATTAGACACTATGACACATCTGTCAGGTTGCCACTGAGCATGTCAAAATTTCCATCATGGTTTGAGTTATGCAATGAAGCTTAGTTATGTTATAGAGATACTGGTAGCATACTTTCTTTTGTTATCAAATTTATATGAAAAGTTACAGGGATTACCTGTGGATTTTCTGACTGCCATTTAAACCAGAGAAGGACCTCAATTTTTAACCTGCTGAATAGAGAGGCAGTTTGGAGTGAGTTCTCTATAAAACTTCTAGGTCTTCCTTCTGCAAAGACCCACATTGAAGCATTACTATATTGCAGACATTTAAAGGCCACAAAATACAAATAATTTTTTATATTGAAGATGTAGCTACTGATGACAAGCAATTTTGGTTTTATTTAAAGCAGTAGAATCTTTCAATTGACATAAGATTTAGTTTTGGTTTGTATGAAATTACAGTCTTAATTCATTAATAAAATTGTGCTGCTCATGTTCACTATAGTGCCACAGTTATTTAATCTTTATATCCATTTGCACCATAATTGCAGTATTTACATATGTGAGTGCTAGCCACTGGAACCAGTATTTTAAATTTCAAAGGTTCCATTTTAAAGTTGGGAAGTTCAAATTAAGGAAAGGCAAACAACAAGACCTTGAGTAGCACACCACAGTCCTCTAGTGTTTCAAATCTACACTAATTACTCTTTCAAAAGGGAATTTTTTTAAACATAAAGGAAGAGAAGATCATACTATCAAGCGGCTAATGTAATATGGGTCTGCTGCCTCCAGCTTAGCAATGCCAGTTAGGTCACCCAAGGATCAGGTCTTGCTCGTGCTCTCAGGAAGGATAGTTTTATTCTGTGTGCTTACAATCCCTGACACAATGCGACTCTCATTCTCAGGGAACCCCTCCTTTAATAACTAAGAATATTGTGTGTTGTGTATCCAGGACTGTTCAGAAACATGCCCAGTGGGTTGTTCATGATGAGATTATTTTATTTTTATTTTTCCTTTACAACAGAGATGCTGGGGTCTTCACTGAAAACTAAATAAGAAACATCAGTGACTCGCAGCGTGATGTGAATGGACTCAAAGGACTGTTTATAGATCTGTAGAGAACATATAACATGTATATCTCTCTATCTGCCTTTCGGGAATGACCCCTTTTATCATTAGAATATATGTTTTCCCTCATGCAGAATAGGACCTTGGTTTTTTTCAATACAGAACAAAAACTCACAGCCCCCGCAATGTAACACTTAAAGTGGTATTTAGACAAATGAAGCAGTTCAGAAAACTGCAGCCCTCTGACCCAGCATTGCTCCTGAACGCAACCGCAGAAATACCCAGGGAGTCAGGCACGACAGAGAACCTGCTGGTAGAAAACCCGCCTGTGGAGTATCCTGTAAATACCCTCACTCCACATCTGATCTCAGAGCAGACCCGAGCCCATCTGTTCCTTCACCACTGGCAAATGTTTACTGGGGAGAGACTAAAAAGCTACATGTGTCTCATCAGTAGTTGATATCATCGAGTCAGCATCAGAGAACACCAGAACATCCCCAAAGAAGCCAGAAGGACTGAAACGCTGCACTGCTGGTGAGGAAACACCACGGTCAGCTTGGCATTTATCTGCTCCAAGAACTGTGGATCACATAGTTGAGTATCTGTCTGCTACATACATTTATTTAACCTGTTGAAAAGTCATGTGGAGAGGAGAACGAGCTCTGAATGCTTTTACACATTTACAGTTGCTGGGAAAAACATTTCCTTGAAATCCACATGTTCAATATATCCATCTCACTTTGGGTCGGGCCTTCTGAAAAGAAAATTCACAGCCTAGCATCGGGAATGAAAAAACAGAGAGAAAAATCCCTATTGACACATTAAATTAGACATGTTTGCAGGGCCGCCAGAGATAGCAATTACTCTGCTGCAGCTTCTGTGGACGGATTACAGCAGAAAACACTGACTGCTACCAGGTAATTCTACCTGCTAATTACTTGGGAAGACTCAGGTACTAAACTGACCTGAATGTTTTCATGGGTCCTGGGACCCATTAAAGGAAAGAACTTTAAAAAGCCGCACAGTGATGCTGACAGGAACTCTGGAGCTGTTGAAAATCCATCAAAAATATTCTTGCAGTATAATGATTAGAGTTTCAGTCAGCCTCAATCTGTGCAGGCATTCACATTTACCAGCAGTTACAACAAAAAGAAGTGCTTTAATGAGGTGGTGGGGTTTTTTTATTTTTTTCATATACTTTTTTTTTTTTTTTTTTTTTCCAAATGATGACTATAAAAAGCACCCACAGAGCTGGTCCTGGTGCCTGCCAAGCGGTGAGGCACTGCCAGTTTCAGCTGAGGGGAGGTTAGACGGTCGTGAAACGCTTCCATTTCGAAAGAGGCTGGTTGAATTCGCGAAGTGAAACTCCCCACCAGGCGCGGCTGAGCAGCACAGCCCGGCCCGGAGACACTCGCGCAGGCTCCGAGCGCCACCTGTCGCCGCCAGCGCTCCCCGCCGCTTCCCGCACCGCAAGGCCAAGGCGCCCGTGACTTCCAGGGGAAAACACCCGGCACTTTAATCTAAAATTGCTTCTTCTCAAGGAAAAGTCGCAATCTGGGGAGCGGGGCACTCACTGGCAGCAACACTGCAAAGGGACATTGCTCTAGCGAGGAACAACGTGGCGGGTAACAGAAGCCAGCGGGACGGCAGGCCTGCCCTGCCCGGCATCCCTTCCCTCCTCGGCCGAAACTGAGGGGCAGAAGCTAAAAGCTGATGCTGAGACCCTGCTGCATGTCTAGGCTTCACCCAAGACATGCAGTCCCTCAGCACAAACCAACCAAACCTCTCAAACAGGGAGCTAATGCAGGTGGCATTCACTGCTGCAGAATGGCCCCAAACAGTTTATTTTCCCTTGCTATGCGGGACGGGTCAGTCCTGCGACGAGATGTCCACTATGGCACAGCAAGCTCTGGTACAACTGTTCTGAGCCACCAGGACTTGTGGGTTGCTGCACAAAAAGCATGAGCTGGAGCTCCAGCACTGTTCTCAAGGGCTTGCTGTGCGGGATAAAGTAGATTGTCAGATCCAAACCATTAACTCTCCAAAGAGGTGATGCCTTGCAATTTTTTTGGTGCCATGCTGAGACAATACCTGCAAAACAACACCTACAATTGGGGACCCAAGTGGCAAACAACTTTCTATTGTGGCAATAACGTGCCTCTAACCCTGCTGGCAAAGAACGCTGTGGTTAGCAAATCCTCCTTTCTTTGGCAGCTATTTACAAAAAGGACTCTTGACTGTGGGATGTCCAAAAAGAAACCCAGACCAACGAGACACAAAGATCTTTCCATAACGAAGAAGCTTCTGCATGCAGTCACCGAGGCAGGAAAAAAAGAACAGAAGGAATAAGGAAGCTTTCTGTAAATAAACCTGCATCTACCACCACTTTCCACCCAGCACCCCCCCCCCCCCCCCGTGGGGGACTGCAGTTGTCCGGTGTCAGACAATAAATCGGGCCAAGGCATCATGGTCAGGAGCACATAACAAACATTATAGGCACGCTGCTAACTTCACATCTCTTTGCAGCATTTCTTTTCGTGTTTTCTACAGTACAAAGGAGAGTGGAAAAATCTGACAGAGCTCCAATAGGACAGGCAAAGCCCAGATAATCCAGGACCCATATAATCTGCATTTCACATCTAAAAATTCAAATCTTCTACCACTGAGACAACCTGCCATTTGTCATTCTGTAAGAATTTGGGTATAATTAAATACTGCTAGAGATGCAAGGAAAGCTGTGTTATTTCCTGTGAGGAGAAAAAGGTGACTTACAGGTTTTTAATATTATAGTTATTGCTTTTCAGAAACTCTCCTCAGGAAACGTTGGAAAATCCCTTCTCTCCAAATAGACAAGCCTAAAATTACAGATTCATTAAATCAGTGTGTGGGTAAGAAGTTTCTTCATATAGTATCACTAGGTTTAAAACAGAGAGAAAACACAACCTCCTTTCATCTGCTGAGGATGAGAAATCTATAACAAAAAGGGAATATATAAACAAAGCACACTGCTCCTTGGCACAGTCTTTGCTGTCAAAACTTCCTCCTGCTCAGAGTCCTTTTCCCCATCCTACCTACATTTAAACTATCACTGTCCCAAACTGTTATTTCAGGGTTGCATTAAACACTTCAGGATTTACTTATTTAGTGAGCAGTGATGCCACCAACCCTTCAGCTTGACACCAAAAACATCTGATCAAGGCTCTGCAACAGAACTTAATCCACTAGGCAGCTGCCTAACGTGAGAAAAAATTCTCTACACAATGCGTCTCATCACACACTTTGAACAAAAATATTCTCTTTATCATACCCAACAAAGAGTCCACTAATCTTTTTTTGATATCATGGCATACATAAAATTACTAAGAACAGTGCAGCAGGGACATTAAATAAACAAGGTCCACGGACCAAACCAGTTGAAAATTACCAGATATATGCAGTTTAGGTCAATCTGGTTATCTTCTAGTGAGTGTAACTAAACCAAATGAGCAGGGAGTAAACACTTTCATAAGCTTAAATACTTTGAGCTGCACTAATTTATCTATTCCATCAGACTAATCTAATTTATCTGAGTCAGTAAACAAAAAAAAAAAAGTGAGCTGCTCACATTCTCCCACAAATAATATCCCACCATGTTGTCTGTGACTGCGACAACTCTCAGCCACATTCCACCAGGCTTTCACAAATATTACCATTAGGAACTATTTTTTCTCCTCCAGGCTTCACTTCTCTTCTGTAAAACGAGCAGCTATTATCGGCATGCTCATTCTCCAGCTAGAAAGGGAACCAGGTGTCCAAATCAGGGCTCAGTGAAAGCTGATAATTATGTATGTCTACAGATTCTCTGGTTTAGCAGATCCGTGCTACCTCCTGAGCCAACGCACAACTCTTGATAATGAGGCACAGAGGCAGCAGCTGCCCTCTGGCGCTGTACTTCTGCGGAGGTGCAAACCTCTTTATGGCAGCTTTGTTAAAGCTGGATTTTTAGAGTTTGTTGCCTACAACTATACCTTGCTTCAACAAGGTCCTTAGATCTGTAACCTGTTTTAAGCAGGACAACAGTCCCACCAAAAACTAAGGTCCAATGGCCTTGAAGTTAAATATGCGCTTGAGAGCCTTGCTCGGTGGTTGCTTCTTTTTGTAGTTCTCCAGATGGTTGCCAGAGCAGCTTACTGCAGAGGTGCATGTTGCACATGTAGTAAGCCGGTGTCACACTACACAGACATGCTGAGAAAACATTCAGAAGGATCATCTTGATGCGTCTGTGAATGTAGGACAAGCAAACAGGTTTCCCTAACAGTCATACCAAGTTCCAGCAGTGATTTTCCCTATGACTGTGAGAAAATCATTTTGTTTCTAGGCTCTGTTGCTGATATGTAAAAGGAACTAAGACTTGCATAACATTTCGCCAACTCATGGAATATTGCAAACGTTAGTGTCCATAAAGCACAATGAGCAGGAGACTGATAAGACTCACTATTCCTACTCCAAGACCGCCCCCAGTGGCTCATTAGCAGTTGACTTTACAGCTATACATGCAATTTTCCACATGGGCCACCTCCTAGGGAAAACAGATGGTGAGAAAGAGCATTCCTTCCCCACCATCCCCTCAAAGAAGTAACTTCTCCATTTTGACACCATTAACATTTAACTTCACAAAAAGAAAAAAGCACTGGTATGTCTTGGACAAATAAATAGCTACACACAGGAGAAACCAACACATTCAAAAGAAAAGGGATATTTCTGTATTTGGAAAACTACATATGGATTCTTGCTTCTTTTTTTTTTTCCTTCCAGGAAGCCTGCTAATGTTAGACACATATTTGGTCAGTGTTTCCACTGGACTATAACACAATGCTATACAGTTGGTGACAGATGATATTATTTTTTATATATATAGTTGGTTTATATATGTTCTAGACTTTCCCAATTTTGTTCTCACAGACATACAAGAATGCCAGAGAATTAAATGCATAGCTAGTTCTAACAGTACAATTCAGCTCAAATAAACAGCTCAAGACAGCTCAAATAGAACTGTGTCATATATGGATATCTTACGCAGTCCATGGAGAACTTTCTCTGTTCCACCTCGTGGCAGTGGTCCTAATACTAAGGAGGGCAAATAAAGCCTCATGGTCCTCCTCTCACAATGCAATAATATTTATCTACGAGGTAAAACCACATATACGAATCACTGGGTCCCATTTTCTTCTGACATAAGCATGTTGATTTAGATAAAGCCACAGAGACAAAGCTTCCTTCTTCAACATTGACACAAAATGTTCCAAAAAGACATTAAAAAGGAGGGACCATCTATTTCTGAAAGGTAGAGATGTTTTCCCCAGGTCAACCATGTTTCATATCTATTTCTCTGCTTGTGTTGTAACTGATTTAAAGGTATTTTTAAAAGACAAAGATTCAGGTATTTTATTTGCAAAACATATTGCATAGCTTTCAGTAATTAACTGCTGATACCTTTGAATGGAAAAGGATGCAAAAAGGCCATCACAGGTCTGACGCTCCAGAAACTCTCTGCTTCCAGCAGCCCAGCACATATGCAGAAGCACACACACTAATGAACTGGCTAGCTCTTCAATAACAGCTGATTTATATAAACTACAATGGTTTCTACTGAGTTAAATGTATTTATAACACATTGCAACATATAAATATGCAGCAGGAGGGGACCCCATGCTTTGCATGTCTTTTGATCAGGCACTGTGTTTATTGTCACTCATTTTGAAATTAGATGCCAAAGTAGAAGCAACTTCAATCACAGTAACCCTATCTCATGGTGGTTTCGGAGAGCGCCCTCCAGCAAAATGCCTAATTAGCAGCATTTTCTGAAGATTTGGGGCACCCAACTTGTGACAATCTGCGTCTGATTTCCAGAAATGCTGAACATTCACAGCTCGCATTGGATCAGCAACAGCACAAGGTAGCTCAGCCTGAAAAGGCAGACACGCTTCAGAAGACAAGGCATTACAAGACAAATAATGGATGGTCACTTCAGTCTGCACGCACAGCCAGCAGCATCAGAAAACATTACATGTTGCCCGATTCCATCAGCATAAAATTAAGCTTCTTGTTAACAGACAAGCAAAATGAAAAGGAAATCCCTGTTTTGTATTTGAATTGCTGTTTTGAAGACTGTGGCATCTGTTGGTATGTATCTGTTGTAGAGTTAAGCCTGAGCAGCATCCCATGCACAGACTCATTTATCTTGGTATGTATTCTGTATATTTTAAGTTGTTCTTAATTTCTGTTTCTTTCCCTGAGATTCCTTACATATGGAATTGTGATTTTGCAATCATAAGGTACATTCAGACACTGCTTGAAAGTATTCCTTACAGCAAGAATGAAACTCAAGAAATTTAGGTAAGTTTACAAAATGCCTCGATAATGTTAGAATTAAAAGAATACAGGAAGAGAATCCCCTATGCCTCCAGCACTTTGAAGTAAAAGAAACAGATATTCTTTCTTTCCTTTTTTGTCAGGAAAAGAGCAAACAAGGTGTTAAGACGGCTAAAATGGATCACAGAACAAAAATGGTCACATCTCCTTTACTCATAGAGTGCCACAGGATAGATAGAATATTTGGATCACCAAAATTTCTACATTTAGCCAAGTCAGGGAAGAAAGTGCTTAGTCTAGAGAGGGTGGCAACTTTTTCCTGGTGAGGGAGTAATTTTGGTTTTGGGGGGTTTTTTTGTTTTTTTGTTTTGGTTTTTTTTTTTTTTTTTTTAATCTAGTGAATGGTATTTTTGCTTTATAGCTTCTTCTACAGCTGCTGGTTATGCAGCTGACGTGACTGTCATTGATAGAAAGACACTGCACTGATTTTTATTAATAAGGGCAGCAAGCATCCAAAGGCTGACCCAAACAAAAATGATGTCATGGTTGCAAAGATTTGAATTCACATCTGAATTTAAATGCTTGCAATTACTCAACTGCATTTGTACTTTTTGGCTACAGGGTGATGTAGGCACAATGTTAAAACAGACCCACTGGGGGGGAAGCAGACACCAAACCCTCTAATGGTGGTCTCCAACTGAGAACTATTTGAACTGTTCCAGGCATGTGCTCATGGGAAAGTGAAACAAGCCTACATATTTAGACAACTGTTACTAAAGCTATAGTTTATCTAGCAGAGTTACTGCTTTAAAGACAAACATTTTCAATCCATGCACAGAAATGGACACTAAAGTACCAGAAGGGATAGTTCTCAATTCCCGTGAGCATAAACTAGTCCAGTTGAAAATTTTGCACAGGGAAAGGTTTAGGTCATTGCGACTTACAAGTTTCATTGCTACAGCAAGTGACTGGCAGTGTGTTTATACCCTCCACAAATAATCAATATCCTGTGTGCCCATCACAATATGCTGTTACCAGGTAAAGCCATTTACTCTCCGTGGAAGTGGTAAAGGAAGGATAAGAAGCACTGCACTCTCCAATAAATAAAAAAAAAAAAAAAAGAAGCTGCCAGCACACACAGTTGTTAATCTCTTCCACTCAGGAATTATGAAGAGGAAAGTAATAGGGACTGTAAATTGTGCAGCCAGCCCAGGAAGCTCAGTTCAGTGGCACTCTATGTGACTCATGTGGCTGTGGTGTGACTTGTTAACAGTCTTTATGGGATTCTTGGGGAGGAGGGTCAGGATGAGGGGGACAACTTCTCCAGGCAATTCACCCAGAGGCATCTGGCAGCTTCTCATTCCCCATATTACATAGATAATTTATAAACATGCCTAACCAATCACAAGGGGTTTTTCTCACAGGTTGTGTTTGTTAGTGTTTGTTAAAGGTTGATCCCTGCTTAGAGAGCAAGAGTATAGAGAAGGCACCCAGTCCACGGGGTTGCCACGGCACAGCCATAGATTCAGTCACATAGATGCTGAAGTAAAACAGTCGGGGTCATGTACAGAAGATAAGGACCTCCAACCAGGAACCCCCAACAGACAAAAACAAACACGCGATCACTACAGAAATCTAAAGCAATCTGAGAGGTACCCTACAAGTGTCTCTCTCTACTTGCTAGCAGCAAAATCGCCATATGGCTGCATCTTTCTTTGGATTAATTCACCAGTTAGTTCAAATGGATCTCAACTTCTTCCTGCCTTGCAAAATTTTTACCTGTGCTGTTACCCTGCTAAAACGAGCAGTATTGTGTTGCTCCACAATTTCAGAGGAGCAAAGTCTGTCCTAGGACAGGATCTTCAAGTTCAGTGTTGGCAGAAATGCAGACCGTCAAATTCTGTTGCAGCAGTACTGTTCTGGGGTAGCGCTGGCCCTTGCCTTGAGAGCTGATCCACAGCTGTACCTCAGCACCGCTACAGAGGAAGCCCAAACCAAGGGATGAACGTGATACTTGCTATTCAATCTTATACAGATTAAAGAAGCAGGTCAATTCTATTGGGAGGCAGCAAAATATTCTCTATGTTACTACTACAATTAGTAAAATGAGAGCTTGGATTTCACATTAACAATTATGATCTGACACAAAAAACAAAGCATGTACAGTATCACCCTCCATACTGCACATCCAGGAACTGTGAAGAGAAGGGAAAATCCAGTCTGCATTGCTGGGGAAAGTTATAAAAAATTCAGAAGTATTTAATAATTTACGCAGTCGGACCACTGACCTTAAAAGTTGTGTTAAAAAATTAAGAACCTCAAAGAAAAGTTATTCAAAAATACAGACTGTACTTAAAATAGATTATTAGTTCCCCAAAATTATTAAATATGACTGAATTTAATAACAAGTTACATACGAACACAATTTTGTGTATAAGTAAATGTGATCAGATCTGAGAACTTCAGAGCACAGCTATGCAGCATCAAGCTGAGGCAGTGAGTGAGTGTGACACCCACAGAAAAAGCCTAGCTGAGGCACTAACAGCTCTCATCTGCACTCAGCTGCTGTCTGGCATAATGTGGAGGACATTTGCAGCCTGGCAAAATATTTATTGTGAAACTCATCTGAATTTAGATTTCATTATAAATGAGACAACAATCCCTTTCTCCATCATACCTCCCTTTCTCCATCATACCTCATGTATGGAAAATTATCTCTAAATGTCGGATTCTTCCTCTCCATCTTATTACTCCTAATCTATTCACCACACAGGCCAAAGTAAAACAGCCCTTGAACAGTGATTTAAGAGACATGGGTATGATCTGAAACCTGGTATAAACAAGGATGTGTTTGTTAACTGTCACTAGCATGGCATCCACTGGAATAAGTGTTAACATCCTACCTGAACAAAATTCAAGATGCAATTAAAAGTGAAGAAGATATTCCTCACATCTCATTAAAACTGTTATACAGATTTATTGGTAGAGAATATTGGTATTTTGGTCGGTTGGCCAGTGAGTAATCCCTAGATATACACTCTGTAAAGCACTTCATGATTCGCTGCAAAGAAATAAGCTCTGGACTATTATTTTACTGTACACGCTGCGAAGATAACAAGCCCTTCACTTGAGAGGAATACCTTTTTGGGTTTCAGTTAAAAAAAAAAAAAAAAGTGGTGTTAACCTGCATGCATAAGTGCATCTTTGATTGTCAAGTGCTGAAATATCTTGCTCAATTTGCCTTGACTCAGGAAGTGCTCTCTGATCTCAAAATTGTTGATGCTAAAAAAAGAGCATTGTCTTAAAAGAGCAAAGCAGACAGTACTATAAAAATAATGAGCTGGGAAGACTCTTAAGCCTTTTACATAATAGAACCTCTCACTACACTGAGGAAGATTCCCTCAAGGCCCAGTGTAGCTCTTTACTTTTATTTTGGCTTAAACAGGCAAACACCATAGCATCAATTAAAGAGGCCACTTATTTACTAAGCATTCAAAGTCTACAGCAGTTAAGAGGATTAATTGTCTTCATGCATATAAAATTTAAACATAAGAGATTAAAGACAAACCAACCTGGTCACACACAACTAACTTCAATTAACCTATTTGCACTCCCTAAGCATTTTTGTTAATAAGCACAGACCACTGGTCCCAATTCAGATCCTGATCCTGCAACAAGTTTTCTCCATGTGAACTGTGAGAGAGGGAGCACTGTCAGAACAGAGCTTCAGAAGGAAAAAAGATGACAACTCTTGGAATAAACTGTAAAACAGCAGCTGCAATAGTATGCCAGCTGAACCACAGTGGAAAATGTATGTGGAGACATCCATGGCCACCTTCAGAAACTACTAGCATTTGAGCATCCAAACACTGAAAGCAACTTTACTGTAATCTGAAATTTGAAACCAACTCTTGACTGCTAATGATAGGACAGGAAACCATCCAATGTTACAAGCTATGGCTGATCCATTCATTTCAATGGAGTTACTGTGCTGAAGCGATTTACGTCTATCACATTAAACATCCCAAAATGGGGACTAGAGCCACTTTATCCTTACATAATTAAATTAATGCCAGTCTCGAGCTTCAGCTCTGCCTGGTTAGGAACCTGTGTTCTTTCTGACCTTCACTGCACAGGAGACTGCCAGCAAAGAGCTGCAGCAGTAGTCAGGCTTGAATAGTACACACTTGTCAATATTGGTTTTCAGTATTAAAATCAAGTCCAGTTCTTCTTAGTGAGGCCTTTTTCACAACAAAATGCTATCTTTAAATCTTCCTGTGCTGTACTACTTGCAATCATTGCTATGGACGAGTGCTGGGAGAGTGGGGGAGGGAGGAAAGGTTGTTAAAGACTGTCAGTGTTGTAACCATGGGGTTTATTTACCCAGACTTTAAAGGATTTGGCCATAACAAATACAAGAAATTTCATTTAAGCATAAGAACAACCCTTTTTTCCTGTAAAGGCAACTGAACACTGGAACACATTGACCAGAAAGACGGCAGTGTCTGCATCCTTGCAGATGTTCAAAACGCAGCTGGACACAGCTTTGAACAACCTGCTCTAGCTGACCCTGCTCTGAGCAGGAGGGTCGCACCAGGTGATCTCCAGAGGTCCCTACCTACCCCAACTTCTCCGTGATTCTGCGACAACAGTTAAAATACTGGCACTCACTGCTTTTGGTCTCTGTGAGCTTGCCTCAGTCACCAAGTAGAACAAAAGTAACACAAAACCCCCTCTCCACAAAGCCAGAAACCTCTGTAACTCATCCACGGTATGGAAGTTTCCATACTACCCAGCTTCTGATACTTCTGATCCCATCCGATTTCAAGCCACAACACACCTTCAAACAGCCCCCCCAGAGTATCATAATGCAAGTCCCACATTCAACACAAGATGTGATGGGGTTTAATTTTTTTTTTTTTTTAAAGCAGAAGTGGATACCACTGACAACTGTCACAGTGTGTGCCTTCCCAGTGAACAGCAGGCTAATTACATGACAATTAGGTAACAAAGAAGAGTCACATAGAAAAACTAAACCTAGAATCTCTAGTTTTCCTGATTAATAGTTCACTAGAAGTGGTATTGAGATAATACTACTTCTAACCAATAGCTTCATTTGCTAAAGTGTGTATTCAGACAGCTATTTTTCCTACTCTTACTCCTGCTAGCCCTTTGCAGGTAATCACCCCAGCCAACTGCACAAGATTGTGAATTTTGCTCCTCCTTCTGAAATGCCAGCAGCATTATTGACTAATTTCACTAATTTCCAACCCATTACACCTGGATGAGCCTGTGGGCTCTTCATAGATGCAAGCAATATCAGAATTTGGCCTGATGAATCTTTACTGCTGGTGATAGCACACAAAGAACATCCCACAGAAATTGTGCAGAATTGCCAGTTCAGAAGGGTACGCGTGGCTGTCGCACCTCCTCTCCCCTGGAGCCAGGCTTTTCCTGCTGCACACCCTTCCTACCAACAGGCCACCTAACTCTAGGTACCTGGAGGAACCCACAGCTCTAGATTAGGAACACTATTTTTTTAAATCAACTTAGATTAAAATATCTCTTTTAAATAACTATTTATTAGAGCAGGACCATGTGTCTTCCTCTTCTAGATAGATGCTTCAATGTCTGGTCTCAAGTGTCCCTTTTTGGCCATAGGAACAATTACTTCATTTGTGAAAAAATGAAGAGTTTCAATGTAAGAAATTGTATGTATGCTCTCCCGCAAGATTTTATAGCCAGCCAGCTGAATTCACGATTTCCGGGCATCTAAATTTTGGATGTAGAAAGATAACAGTGAATCTAATTGGGGACAGATGGGCCATGGCACATTTCACCAGTTTCTCAGTGATTGTAACCTTTCTGCTAATAAATAAATGCAGTAAACCTGTGAAGGTTCTTTAAAATAAAACTGGTTATATACCCAGTGGAATATAGACTTAAGGCAGAGGAGCAGCCTATGTACTTCTTGCCTGTAATTTCCCTAAGTGTTCAGGTAGTAACACTGTGTTTCTTGCCCCATTTTCAGGGGAACAGGATGATACATCATCTGAAGGCACCACTTCCACATCCTCATGCCCTTCAGCTTTTATCTATTCTAGAAATCTTTGGTTTATGTTTCCTTCTTGAAGGCCCCTTCTTGAAGGCCCCAAAGCAATGAAACACGAGGCTTAGCTTTGCTGTAAAATATTGCATGTGTACAAAATATTGCATCTCTGTTTTACAACTGCAGAGGAGAGGTGTAGAGAAATGAAGGGCTTGATCCACAAGAGCAGCTTGCATAGCTAATGCTGGGCTGTGCAACTCCCACCCACCAGGCACTGGGTGCTCAGTGCAACACCAGCACCAGTGGGAACCTCCCAGGAGCTAGAGGTGAGAGACAGGGGAAAGGGGCCAGGCCCAGGTGCCCAAGTGACTGATCCATCCTTACCTGTTAAGCACCTGCTAAAAGTATAGAGCTAAGCTCCATTTCTCCACCTGCAAAGCCCACCACTGCTTTATATTAAAAATCTAGTCCTAAACCAACCAAAGAAAAAATCTAAATACCTCACAACCTTGAATGAGCATTCAAACCACCAAGGTGAAGCATGAATCAAAACCCCACTCTACCAAAATATTGGTAAGTATGAGGTGTTTCTTTCCTGTTGAAACTCCTCAGCTTGATATAAGTAATATTCATAATGAGAAAAGACACTTTATCTACAGCTCAGTATCTAGGATATTATCCTAAGATACCAGAGATACCTAAGATACCAATTTAAATTCATACTCCAAAGTAAAAAAAAAAACAAAACCAGAATTTTTCTCACTCTGGGCAAGCATTCTGATTAGTACATCTCAGCATGCCATAGCTTCTCTGCTCTTGGTTTCAGCTGCTTTGTGCATGAGCAGCGCTCAGCTGCTGTCAGCTCAGAAAGTGCCTCTGCAATTCAGCTTCACCGATCATCTCGGCAGAGCTCTGGCTTCAAGTGAAGGTTTCAAACAAATGGTTGGCTATGAGGTATTCATAACTGGTGGAGGTAGCAAGGGCTGGATGATTTTAAAAATGTCATTGCCACTTAAAAGGCAAATCAAATGCCTAAGGGCTTACATGGTGGTTCAAGTACATTTGAGAATCTGAGCCCAAGTTATCATTCAAAAGTCATGAAGAAAGTCTGAGCCTCCAAAAACCAAAACAATTCAATCACAGCCTCTTCCTTTTCTTTAGCATATTGTATACGTGAGCCGAAGGTGTATCTGTAATTTTAGAAAGACAGCAGAGCTGAGCAGACCCCTCACCTTGTTATGTACTGCAGGGCTGAAGCCTACAGTGTTCCCTTAACTGGTTAACTTAACTGGTAGAGTGTTCCCAGCAATGGAAAAAGTATTAGGCTTGAGGGCACATCAACTAAGTTAAAATGACCAAAATAGCTGCCAAAGAACATACAATAGAGGTTTTGTAACAGTTCTCCATGCAGGCACTCTACTCCCCAGTAACAGCTATTTTGTTTCAGAGGGACTAGGACAGTACCAAAAGGACAGGCATACAGAATAAACCACTAATTCTGGAATGAAATGGTTCCATGAAAAGATAAACCCTTGCTTCTAAAAACCCTTATTATTCAACAGACAGTAAAATTAACATCAAACCAACCAACAGAGGTTCCCCTTGCTTCAGCCAGCCTGAAAGGAAGAGAACAACTTTGTCTTCTTCTTCCACATTCTCCCATCTTTTATAGCCCTGAACAGTCACATCAAGCAAGGTGCTCTCAGATTTGCCTGGACTGCAACATTTACACCGTATCACTGATTTCCATTCCCAGTGTCTGTGAATGTTGGGACGAGGGTCTAAAATCCACTATCCAATCTCACCAGTATAGGAGGAATACACATGCTTTAGGATACTGTAGTATTAAGCCCAAATGTTAAAATGTTAATTTGACGCATCAAGCTGCCCTCAATATACACACAGTAATTAAAATAATAGAAAAATTAAACATTTTTTAAAAAAAGAGAGAGGTGGTAATTTGAAAATCATCAATTCTCCACAAGAAAAACAGAGGAAGTACAGAGGAAGCCTGACCCCATAAGAAGGGACGTACAATGAATGGAGGCCATCCTTAGAGAGCACTGTAATCTACACAAAGAAAAGCTCTTGTCCAAAAAGCAACATGTGCCACTTAAATAACAAAGACCTTTTTTTTTTAACCTTGTATTCCACATTTGCTAGACTGGCAGAACCACTTTAACCTAGAAGTCTTCGTGTATAATCTTCATTTCTTGTCTGTCCTCTTTTGTTTTTATCTTACATTTTATGTGTATACAGCTGGTATATAAAGAACCTTAGCCTGAACAGCACTAAAAATCACTGAGAAATCCTCACTGAAGAAGAAATCACTGCATTATAGGATTAGTCTGTTGAAAAATGCTTTTTTTAAAAGCTGCAAAAAATGTAAAACTGACCATGTGTAAAGTCAAGGTTAGCTGCTGCATTCATGAAAAAGACAGGCCGGTTTGTGTCATCAAAGAAGAGATTATTAGTTTCTCAGTCCCAGAGTGTCATTTCACAAATCTTTGACAACCTCATCAGGTGAGATATCTCAAGTCAGTTCACATTTCAAAGAAAAAGCCCTAAATAATTGCCTTACTAAAAACAATAAGGATTATAAAAACTAGAAAGCTATGATTTTATCAAAACAAACATTAACAACATTTTGGAAAGAAATTTTAGGTGTTCTTATGTATTTTAAAGCACTGTTTTTCATCTACACATTTAACACAACATTACACTTTTGCAAATGTCAAAAATCCCACATAAGGCAGCTTTTCTTTCTAAACCTTTGCTTCCTTTAAGTTTGGATACAACTTCAGATCCAACTCCCACGTAACAGTACATGATACAATTTTTTAAATTATGTAGAACACAAATTTATGGCAAACGACACAGTAGTCACATATATTGCAATGTTGATTACCCGACCCTCAGTTACCCAAAATTCCTGCTAGCTGAAATAAGGTTGTATGCTGCTGTATCTAACTATCAAGGGAACTTATTTAACGTGATTAACTGAAACCCTGATCCTCTGAATTCATGTTCCCTCTGACATTTGGATTATTAAAGCTATAACTGCTCTGAAAAAGAAAAGGCTAAAATGAGCTAAGAGGCAAAGACTATTCTAATGACTTTGTTATTTTAAAAAGAACGCCAGGTGCTTACCCAGGCAAGTAGAAGACAGAGTCCCCCACTTTGAATGGCCTACGGTGTACTCGGACACGATGCTCAAAGGCACAGAAAGGCCTGAGACGAAAGAGTACAAGAATTACAGTAATATGATTACACGGTTGCATAGTTAAGGAATGTGAAAATCTCGATGGTTCAGTTGCAAGTCTGCTGGTCATTTTGTGTGTGTAATTATTATTGATTTACTTCTTGATAGAATCTCAGAGAAAGCATGGAAAAAAGATTTGAATGAGAAGATCCAGACGTAAATGCAGTTTTTAAATGGTGTTTTCACTTGGCGTTAATTATTTTAATGGTATTTTTAATTCTGTTTTCCAAGATATAATTTTTTTCTCTTTTTCAAGCTTTTTTTTCAAGTTTTTTTTCTCTTTTTCAAGTTATCACGTAGTCTGCTTTAGCAAAATAAAGCGATCGAGTGTGGAATGGGCACTGAAGGCAAAGGCTCAATAAAAGAGCAGCATGCTTTTCAATCTGGCCTTTTAAAACAGCCACTATCAGAGGGCTTTGGAGGTTTAAGGGATTAGATACCATGACACATCTGTCAGATTATTATGTAAGAAAACTCTCCTGCTGTTTTTCTGTGGGTAGAATGTCTGCTGTGGAATATTTAGATAGTTTTTAAAACAAAAACACACAAAATAGGCAATATTTCAGTTGCTTCAAAGTGTGTTTTCATGGGAAAAAAATGATAACTTACTTTTCCTGGCCTAAAAACAAGTTATATTTAGCGGTCTGACCGCAGGCTTGTATCTGAATATGGATTAGCAGAATACACATGCTTTTACTGTTCACAACAGAGATTACGCAAAAATATCAGGATTTGTAGGTTGGCCTAACTTAGCTATAATTTACAGAGCCAGGAATCACCGACAGCATGCAAAGAATAGCAATGAAATATGAAATGGTAATTCATGTTACATTTCAGTTATATGCCTAAAAGCATTTTAAATGACTTCTGATCTTAGGAATCTTTTCCGTATAAAACAAAAGCCAAAATAATTTCATGAAAAATACCTAATATCATCTTACTACTCACACACTTTGTTTCGGGAACATGGTTACATCTTGTCAGGGGTGTGGCAGCAGTGTCCACATCCTGCCGCTGAGGGCACTGCAGAGCAACAACCAACCTCCAAATTCACATCGTACGTGGCTGGAAAGCTGCAGCTTCATTAACATTATTACGAGAAGCAGAGGTCTGAAGCCATCATCCACCACCAGCTGGATCCTATAGATTTAAACAATTATTGTAAATTCTGTATTGGTCAATTCTGATCTTCAAGTTCCGCAATTCCCATGCCCCTGCTGTGCTGTTTTAGACATCTCACCCCTACAGCAGGGGACCAGATGATGCAGAGCTGTTTAGGTGGTAAGAGCTACAGTACTGTGTTACAAAAAAAAAAGTCACAGAAGCAAACACAGCAAGAGTTGAATTGGAAGTTTCTCCCGTTTCAATAATTTCTCTCTCTTAGCAGCTGAAATCTACCTTTGCCAGAAATTGCATTACCAACTGCACAAAGCATTTTAGGCTCTGCTTTGCGTAGACGGATGAGCAGAAAATAGTTGTCAATAGATGGAAACTAGAAAGAGGCAGACTAAAAATCAGCAAAGACCTGTAACACCACTATAGCTCTGGATCACTAATAAATATGGCCAAAATATGGGGGGAACAGATGACAGATTTTTTTTTTTAATAAACCTGTGTGTGTGTGTGTATATATATATATATAAAATTTCTCCCAAACCTGACCTTCACTGGAGCACAGTATGACCATGAAAAGTATTTCCTGCTCAGGGATCAACCCTAACTGGTTTTTTATGCTGACATTATCACAATTTGAAGCAACAGGGATCCACTCTTGAGCACTAGCCCATTACTCTCAAAGGGTGCAGGCTAAAGCAAGAAACTTCTGTGCAGCTGCAGTATATTAGGGCACTTCCTGAGCACATGAAGCTCTCAGCATAGACACACTCATTTGCTTACCACTTCAGAAACATCATCCCACCTACACAGTAGCCCTCATTTTTTTTGTTTCCCCTACTTTCAGTGAGTGGGAACCTAAAGGCAGCATGTTCTCAGCCACACAAACTCATTTCACCAAAACTTCCCAGAACTTTTGGTCTAGGACTGGTAGTTTCACTGTTTCACTGTTTGCATTCCTGCAAACCAGAGCATCGTTACCGGAAGGTTTCTACTGATAAAAGAACAGAGCAGCAACAATTGTGAAAATTACAGACCTTGCTCTAAATAAGAACGGTTCAATAACAACATTGCAGATTATATTGACCAATACATAACTTGTTAGTAAAGGATAAGCACCTTTTGTTCACAGGAATTGTACAAACTTTGTTTGTAAACCTTGAGTCATATTTTGTCTCTGTGTGTACCACAGAGACATTCACGCTGGCATTCACACTGAAGTCAGCTTAACTCACATTGATAACCTGAACAATTTAATAGTTAAAATACCATTCCCGATTGACTGTGTACATACAATTACCACAGTGAGTCAAAAGAACAGTCAGTTCAACAATTCAAGATTTTTCACAAAAAAATATTTCGTAGGAAATATCCTTTTTTTGTCTAGAACTATGTACAAAAATATAGATTCAGAAATCCATGAGGGTGTCTCATTTAGATGCCTCTTGTGCAAATGCTCCTTCCTCAGCTGGGTTCCCTAGCCTGGCTGTATAACCCATGATGAATCTCATTAATTCAGAAAGAGGGAATACTCTTGTCGCAGATTGGAAGTCAGCATTAGGAAAGTGAGTTCAGTCTAAAACTAGGTGATCCCTAAGGTCCTCCAGCAGCCTTTTTGAATTCAGCTTTTTAAACTATGCTAAACACCTGTCATTTCTACAGAATCAGTGTACCCCCACTCTGCATAAAACTAGCCAAGATTATTTTGCAAGAGCCCATACTTTTGAAACAGGAGGTTCAGAAATGCTCTATTTCAATCTCAGACGTGAAGCATCCAGAGTCCTAAGTCTTGAACGCTTCGGCAGCCTCAGAATTATTAGTCTATGCTTCTTTCAAATGCTTATTTAGTCCGAAAATATTTGGAAAAAGGATGATGTCTTGGCTAGTAGTCAGAAAAGCATATTTTTATTGAATAATCTATTCTTCCAGAATTCTGGATTTAAATATTTTGAGCAAAATTCATGTGTGTACATGTATGTAGATCTGTAAATATATACACATTTTGTCTTTCTTACATGCAGTCCCTACATCTAGAGTTTGGGCAGCTTATGCAGACACCTCTTCTAGTGGGAGTGAAAAACAGGTTGAAACCAATGCTTATGCACAGCTGACAAAGAGATGTGAGAGTGGCTCTTCAGGGGCAGAGTCTGCCTGGCACACGCAGGGTCACTGTCTGTGCATGGAGGTCTCAGATGAAGAGCTCCTTATTCCAACAGACACACCACAACAAACAAACACAGGCTCAAAGCCTCAGGCACAGCCAAATCTTGCTGTATCTTTGCTTGGCTCTCCAGAGCCCAACATACTCTCACTCCCACATTGAGCATCTATCGGAGCTACCCTTTTGTTCGTCGCAGGGAACTTTCCCAGAATACTGAACTTTGAAATGAACTATTTTTTATTTTTACATAGAAGTAAATAGGGACACATACATTCAAAAATCCAGGCTATAGAAGAACATAATTTTCTTTCCAGTGACTCACACAGCTAGCACTTCCTGGCTCCAGCAAGCCTTTCATGTGAGGTTTCTAACTATTAAAAACATACTATCATTTGTGTTGCCCTCTGGCCTCATTTAGATTCAAACTCACTCCTATTTTACACACATCTCATGTTTCATTTCTGTTAGTATGCATCATCCACATTCCTAATAAACATGATGGGATGCTGGTTTTGCTGCAGCAATTCTTCAGCATCTCAATTTTTCCAGTTTTCCTGCTCTCTGACCCCCTCCATCCTTCCACAGGCCTGAAGATGTTATTTAGCTGACATTTTGTTGGACCCCCTTAAGCGAATCCTAGTAAAGCCCATTTGGACTACAGGATCTTTTCAAGAGTCTTTGCAGAGTTCGGGACTCACCTGAGGGCATCCATGCTGTTGAACCATGCACAGCCACTGGCACAAGCTGCCTATCGGACCTCCGGCACCACCACCGCCCAAGGGCCCCAGTTCACAGTATGTCCTCCCAAACACAGGTCTACTGCGTGCAGTCAGTGTTACTGTACTGAAGAAATGTCTATTATTGGGACATTGGAAGTGACTGGAAAGTTTACAGCACTTAGATTCTACTGGCTGAGCAGAAAAATAGCTGCAACAAACTTGGATCTGTTTTATTTCAACATCTGGACTACACAGGAAATAAAACAAGGAGAAGGGAGTCAAGCCATTCATTCTCTCCTGCACACAAAAGGGAGGAGAAAACTGCCCTTTTCAGCCTGGCACGGGACAGACTTTGTTGCTTGTCTCCCCCTTCCCCTTGCCTGCTGCAGTAAGAGCTACCCTTGTTTCAGCCTACACAGATCCTAGGACAGGATCTAGCATTGCTCTAAGTGAGGTCACAAGACCATGCCCCTAACACCTTTATGCCAGCTAAGGACCACAAGGTATAGTAATATATAAACAATGTAAATACTAACTTGCTAATAACAAATCCCAAATCCAAGTTATGAGAATGACACAGGTAGGTTTTGGACACCGCAGATAAGTACTTGCAGTCTGAAAACACCCTTGTGCATTACAAATCCCTTATTCTTTTATTTTGAGGATTGCTTATCTCAAGTTTTGCTTTAAAAAAAAAAAAATCACAGTTACTAACTTAAAATGGACATAATATTTTAGGAAAGAGACTTCAAGGAACTTTCACATGCTTACCTAAATAAGTATCTTTACATATCTGAGTGCATTTATTAGCTTTGGGGCTAAAAGAATTATTCAGCAGAATGAAACTGAATGTAAAATAAAAAGTCTCTACACACTCAGGATGGTGACAATCATTAATACTAAAAAAATGCACATTTCTAGGCTTACAAGATTTTTTTTCCCCAAGTCAAATCAAAAATATAGCTGATATGCCAAGGCATTTAAGAAAACTAAAAATGTTAAGTACATTTTAATGACTTTAGCCAAAGAAAATTCATGAATGCAAAGTCTGCTGTTGAAAAAAGTTTCTAACAGGAAAAAAAGCAGCAATGTTTCAGCGAATATATAAACATGTATCCTAAATGCAATCATAATGAATGAGGAAACATATTGTACATAAACATCTGAAAAACAAAAATATGATCCATAAAACATACATCATCAATAGCCATAAACCTAACTAATAATTGCACCACATCCATCACATTCAGAGGCAGGTAAAATACACACTCTACAACACAGGACAATATGTTCCTGCTTACAATGTAAAATGGCCACTTGCCTTAAGCACGTACAGTGTGCCTATGTTGCTCTCTTTTGGTGAATGTGCAGTACTGACACAAATTTCTCTGCGCAACAATTCCAGCCCTTAAAAAATATTTATTCAACTCTAATTCCAAAACCAATCTTACAAAGAACCCTTAGTTTCTGATTTTAAATACTTTTGAAAAGCTGATTATTTTTTCATCATTTCTTCAGCTAAGAAATGGCTAACGATGCAAAACGTTAGCTGCTTTTGTCCTAGCTCCTTCATCAGGTTTAAGTCTTATATGCTCCAGGCTGCTTTACCAAAGTGATCAATACCACATGTACATGCACAAAAATATTAATCAAAAATACGTATGTTGAAACGGAAGAATAATTTTGGAAAAAAGATTATGATAAGTTGTTTTGGTTCTTTCATATGGCAATGGCAGCCATACTTTACTACTCTTGAAGTTAAGGCAGGAACAGCAAAGACCAGCAAACAGTAAAGTATTCACTGAAAATTTCAGTGTAAATACAGTTATTTGTGCATAGTGGCAGAATAAACAGGATATGACAATTAAAACAAACCAATCCATTCACTTCATGCTGTAGCTCATTGAGAGAACCCCATCACTGTTCATACAGAAGAGACCTAGCATGGCATCCTACACTTCCCTAGCACAGTATGATAGCCCTTCCCACTTTGTATACTCTCTTGCATCTCACCCTCAGTGGGCCTTCCTGCCCTCACAAACCACCTGGTTTAAATTCTTCCTCACCTGACACCTTCTCACCAGCGATATCTCTAGATCCTTGTTTTCCTCAGCTGTTGTCCTATTTTGTCTCCTCTGTGTTAGACTGTTTGTGTGTACATCTGTTGTGCTATAAAAATGTTTAATAATAATCCCTGTCCTTTCCACCTGGGCTGCACAGAACTGCAGTAATAATGTTTATAACCAATTCCATGTGGTAGTTATACAGGGCCAAGTAACCTTCAGGCTATTTCTCATTCGGGGCAAATAATCTAAATTAAAGAGATTAATCCTTAGGGTACACATGGGCTTACAAGTACTAAAAGAGGGCAAATACTTTTTCTCCATTTATTTTTGTGAATAAGTCTAATCAACAAAGGACAATCTTCTTAAAATAAGCACCTAAAATAAAACATTCAAACCTACATGTGTAAAAATAGGTGAGAATTATTCCTTATTAACAGAGAACACTTACAGTTCTCTTGGATTTCAGTGGCGCAAAATGAAATGCTTAACACCTTTAAATCCTTTCTCTTTTACGGAGATGTATTAATATGTTTTTGGCATATAATTTTAGTCACCACAGTTTGAAAGCTTTGTCCTTCTTTTTCTGTGAACAAGAAATAAAGAAAACCACAGATTTTGCATAATCATGCAGAAAAGTAGCTACTGAAAAACTTACTGATATTTAGAAAAACCTCATCTTTTACTATCTTTCAAAAAGCTGTTTATCCTGCATGATCCAGATGTATCCACCTAATCTCTAAATCAATGGAAATCACACCAGGAGATGAGAGAGTTAAATCAGATGAGAGTTTCTGAGTATTCTTAAAACTTTCCTAAAAATCTGTGAGAGAAATTGTGTAGCTCAATCCTGCATCCATACACAGAAGAGAGTAATAGCAGAAGAATTGCTGTGCCCAAGCCATTTGATCAGTATTCCCACTACAGCTGCTGCCCCAGGAGTAACCAGAAGAAGTTATACTTAATGCAGCTATTCTGATGAGTGACATTTTAAACTAATTATTACATATAAATAGTGAAGAGAGATTAATAGAGCCATACTTCAGTCAAACAATTCTGCCAAAGTCACAAATGGTGAAAACAAACTGAGTAATTCATAAACAGCACCACATCTCTGGAACAGAAATTTAGCTGTTTTAACTAACTGCATCATGTGTATCTTTGCAACACACAACAAATCAAAACAATAGTGTATTTTGGGGAAAGGATATCAGATAAGCTGCAATAATGGAAACTGTTTGATATCAAGAGCATCACAATGAAAATCTGATGATATGAAAAACTGAGGTTATAACATTATAGAAGACAAAAGATGATCACCAGTAACACAGAGAAAGATAAATTATCACAGTGCAAAGAACAATTTTCATAGAATCATAGAATGCTTTGGATTGGAAGGGACCTTTAAAGGCCATCTAGTCCAACCCCCCTACAAGAGCAAGGACATCTTTAGCTAGATCAGGTTGCTCAGAGCCCCATCCAACCTGACCTTGAATGTTTCCAGGGATGGGGCCTCCACTACCTCTCTGGGCAACCTGTTCCAGTGCCTCACCACCCTCTTGGTAAAAAAATTCTTTCTTAAATCCAGTCTAAATCTACCCTCCCTTAGTTTAAAACCATTGCTCCTTGTCCTGTCACAACAGGCCTTGCTAAAAAGTTTGTCCCCGTCTTTCCTATAGGCCCCCTTTAAGTACTGGAAGGCTGCTATAAGGTCTCCCCGCAGCCTTCTCTTCTCCAGGCTGAACAACCCCAACTCTCTCAGCCTGTCCTCGTAGGAGAGGTGCTCCAGCCCTTGGATCATTTTTGTGGCCCTCCTCTGGACTTGCTCCAACAGCTCCATATCCTTCTTGTGTTGAGGGCTCCAGACCCGGATGCAGTACTGCAGGTCAGGTCTCACCAGAGCAGAGTAGAAGGGCAGAATCACCTCCCCTCAACCTGCTGGCCATGCTTCTTTTGATGCAGCCCAGGATATGGTTGGCCTTCTGGGCTGTGAGCGCACATTGTTGGCTCATGTCCATATTTCGTCCTTCAGTACCCCCAAGTCCTTTTACGCAGGGCTGCTCTCGATCACATCATCCCCCAGCCTGTACTGAAACTGAGGACTGCCCCGACCCAGGTGTAGGACCCTGCATTTGGCCTTGTTGAACCTCATGAGGTTCACACAGGCCCACTTCTCCTTAGATTTTAAGATCTAACTATTGCTTATTTAAAGTATTATCTGCATTAAATAAAAATTAAAAAATCAGTTACTGATAATTCAAAAGTTTGAATTGGATATCAAACAAGCACATCTATCATGAAACTTAAAACTGGCCCCAAATCAATAGATGTGGAGAGTTATGGAAGGACCCTGAGAAAGGGTCTGCTGCAGCCCTCCTCAGCCTCCTCCTCCTGCAAGCGGTTTCAGAACTCTGTCCATGAGGATGCAGCTGTAGGACCACATCTTGGATAGCAAAACATACAGAGGAAACAATTCTAGTCAACCCTAGTATTAGATCGCTACTACTTCAGAGTACCTCAGGGCAAAAACCAAGGAGGAGATACATGGGCTCAGTGCAAGGATGAACCTTGTGGATCACAGCTGAAGAGTTTGGCATCTACGCTCACTGCTCATATGCTTTCACTGGGTACTCTTGCAATTTGCTATACAGCCATAATTCTTTGTTCCTCACTTGAATACTGCCTGCCAGCACCTCGACAAGGCTTGTGCAATCACTTTGAGTCAGGCAGAAGACAGTGCTGGAAAAAGTATATGAATTCCCACAAACTATTTGCAGAACAAACATTTTTAGCTTTCTGCTGCCCTCAGATACAGACTTGTCACTTGTGAGATCAACTACAACACAAGCAAGGACATTTTAAAACTGCACTGCAACATGCAAGAGCTCAATCTTTCAAACACTTGACAAGTTTAGGCCTAATGCTTGCTAACATGGGAAGAGTCACAGTGACATCTATGCATCCCACCCTGAATTTCAAAAACCACTTGTTCCACAGAATACCACCCACTGCTGCATCTCTCTCGAAATCAGCCCCAACAAACTGCAAGACAATTTTCAATTTTCTACTCAACACTATTAATTGTCTCTTGATCCCCTGGAAGGACCACCCCGTACAGCTCAGCATCCCAGCCCTCCTCCATTTCTGCCACCCTGCAAGCTAGCTCTAGAGAGCGGGAGAGAAACTGCCACAGCCCAGAGACCATGCAGAAGGGAGAATTACGGCTCCGTTCACCCTTTCAGGTTGGAGCTCTCTGCAGCTGGCAGGATGCAGCCTGTTACATCCATGACCCTTCACAGTTCAGACCGGTTAATACACTGTTGCTGATCCGAACTACACCTTAACTGAAACAATTTCAGTTACAGTTGAGTCCAAATGTGAACACAAGGCAGAAATTTGCTGGTTACAGTCCCTGGACACAGCTGATGTATCTGAGAGCAACTTTCTACCACTGAGGTTTTGTTAAGGGTCACACAGATTATTTAGCCTTTTAATTTACAGCTTACAGAATAAATGCAAGGTTAAATACCAAATCCCAATAACCCATAGTAATTGGGGAAAAAATATCCTGAATACTGAGCTTTAAAAAGTCAATTAAAAATATAAATAAATAAATAGCCAATCACTGTTTTTGTAATTATTTTAACTTTGATCTTTAAAATCTGCAAGTTGACTTATACCCTATTGCTATGGAAATCAAATCATTTTTACAGTTGATAAATACTCAAGTTTACTAGTTAATTAAATCCTTTTTGGATTTTTTTTTTTCCTCTTTCAATTTTAAAGGAGAAAAAGTTTAAGCTTTTAATAGCAAAATGAAGCAGCATTATATAATTCTTTTACTTGATGTTCTTAATTGCAATTACTGGTTTAAACTAGAGAACTCCTTTGGGGGGAGCCTGAGAAGAGTTTGGGTTTTTCTTCCTTAACTAGAGCAGTAATTAGAAAATACTTGGCTTTTCTATACCTCTGATAATCTGCCATTTTCTCTTCCAAACAACTGCAAATTACCCATAACGCTAAGATTACATGAATTAGGTTTGCAAATTAATCCCCAAATTATCTGTGACGTACTTAGTTCATACAAGTTACATGTTAGTGTTGTTTCAGACTCCTAAGTAACACTAATATTCTATGTTGCATTATAAAAAGATACTAAAAAAGTAATCTTCATGTGATATCACACAACGCAAAATATGTAGGAAAAGCAAACTGCTTTTAAAAATGAATAAACTTAAGGATGCCACCTTTGATTTGTATTTTTGTGTGTGACAATTATAGGCTTGATCCTGAAAGTATTTTTTACTAAGTGCCACTCACTGTGCTTCGAAAAGAAGCCCCCATATTAGCAACTACTCAGCCTGAGAAATATTACAAACCAGCGGAGCCTGACTGATCTCGATTCAAAGCATATGGTTTTCCAGAAACCATCATGACAGATTTCCTTGCAACCTGCCAGCCTAATACTGATAGCTTAAACCCATTCACTCCTGCTGCCCAGGCCCGTCTCCTCAGCAGCTTGACTGACCACAGCTCTCAGCCTCCCAGAGCTCCCAGGAAGGGACAGTGGGGCAGTTGCAGAGCAGGGCTGGGTTTGCCTTTGGTTACCTGTGAGGGCAGAGACACCAACTCTGAAGGGCTTGGTGCATGCCTAGTTGTCTTGTAGTTCCTGTAGATGAATGCTTCTCAAACTACTGTCTGACAATATCTGATTGCACAAATGCTGCTGGCCCTTATATTCCACCTGCTAAAATAACATAAGATTTTTTAAAAAATAATAATAGTAATCCTTACTTGACATTAATTTGTAGAAAACTACTGTTATCTTAAGAATTGCTCCTCAGTTAACTAGGGCTAGGGTCATTTGCACCATTTGATTAAAAACAGTGTCCACAGGAATTAAAGCTTCCAGAAGAAATTTTTCCCAGTAACCAATAAATACGAGTACAAAAAGGCTGGGGTCATTATTTCTAGACTGCTCTCTCACCTGACCTTGGCAACAAGAAAAAGGGAAGTTGGGAAAAATCTCCCTCCCTTCCCCAGCGATTTTTCAGAAAACAGTAATAATAATAATAGTTAAGAAAAATCATCATCAGTAGTGCTGAAGCAATTCCTTTATTGCCATGGCACCTCAAAACCTTAGTCCTTTGTGCTGAAGGGCTTGAGGTTTGAAATGGATTATTTCACTGGTGTTTTGAACAAGCATATCCTGCACACAGCTCTCCCCTCTCAGAAAGGAGAATTATTTTTTATAAGCTTGCCCATGCAGACTTACAGAACCAAAATACAAATGAAGACCAGCATTAGAGGGATGGGAGGAAGGGGACTTCCTACAGATGACAAACTCTCCCTGACGCAGGCCCTCCTATCAGCGTCTTTGCTATTGGAAATGCTGGCTACCATGTGCAGTATAACAGGTGACCTTACTGACATCTGCTGAGGGCCGGAGGTGAGACAGAACGCTACGGAGGCAGTATGACTGCCTACAGTCTGCAGTATCTACAGGCTGCATTGGTGCTTTGCCGTATGGCTCAGTTGCTTTCAGATTTCCACATACAGTTCCCAGAACTAGAAATAATCTCAACACTCAGTAGTCTAAGACTGACACAACCAACCTGTGAAACCATTTCTCCCCACAGCATAGCAAAACTTGGTATTAAATTTTATGGGGTACAGACCCAAGAAGGGAGTATTGCTAGACTCCAATTACTACACTGTATTGAAGAGTGATGGTTCACCAGTAGATGTGCAATGAAAGTGAAGTTGTTTCTGAAAGATACAATGTTTTCTTTAAAAAGAGTAAAGCACAACACAACACAGTAAAGTACAATTTATTGTTGATTAAATAATTACAGTACAGTGCTATACTTCCCACTGACACTCTGCAAGCTAAACTGCAACTCAGGTGAGATATAAATTCCTAAATAACAAAAATGCTGACACAACAATATGCATATTAGCATTACTGGATGTTGTTACCATTGTTGATACAAAAAAAGATATACAGTTGTCCTCCTAGAATTGTAAAACAGGTTATATGGCAGCCAACTAAAACAAAAGTGTATACCAATTTTACTTACTTGACTTGACTGCAATAGCCAGTAAAGCTATCCCCACCATGTTGTTGCAGCCTGTACAGGAGAAAAAAATTATTGTGAAATAGATCCCATCATTCTAAAAGCTCATCTGAGAGCCAAGCTTCTTCCAAACATGCGTGTTTCTCAAGTAAGTGTAGCCATCCAATTACTTCAGCTTTCTAATCCTAAGTAGGTTTCCTATTATCGCTAATAATACATGTATTTGTGCACTTGAAAGAAGATATATAACAGGCAGAGATGTTACAAAGTATATTAATTGGATAGTGTTTGGGCAAATCAAACATATTTTATATAAAAATATTTGTATTCAAACACAGTTAAGAACATATACTGGGATAATTTGAACACTGATTCACATTAGATGATTATTCATATCACTATTAAAGCTTTTTCCTCAAACCCAGATTTGTTAACATTTGGAAGTTACAAGACGTACAATGCCTACTGTTTCCTCCACCTGAGCAGGCTGGGGGTGGGGGAAGGAAGGGAAGAAAAACTGCACGCTTTCACAGTTCAGAAAGAACGGTCTGTGTTAGCGGCACCTTCCTCTACCACAGCAAACAGCCACACTACTCCGACAGCTCTAACGATGTGTGCAAGCAAGGTACCAGCAGCTTGTGAGCTGGTAAGTATAAAACTACTGCACTGCACACTGTTTTTTCAAAAAAATTCTCTTGCTACCTATGTTCCCATTATTCACCGGTTGTGACCAGTGCTGTCATACTCAGTGGGACACCTGTGGAGCAAAGCATTTAGCTTCTCGGTATGTCAAAGGGCATGTCAAGGCTGAAGGAAGTTAGGGAGCTGTCTCCAGTTCACATCCCCTGTTTCAAAACAAAACCAGAGGATGCAGTGACAGGAGAGGAATGCACACTCTGAAACCACTACCAACAAAAATAAAGGTATGCACAAACTCTGTGCTTGGCGTGCAACGCAGCGAAGTTTAGTGCACCCCAAGTGTAACCCAACCACACAGCTGCAGGCAATCATGCTGATTAATCTGGCAAATCATCCCACAAATTAAGTAAACTAAAGATTGGAAAGATGCTGTCGGGTCCAGCTTACCAATGCTGGTAGAAATTATTTTAAGTGCCGGATAAACCTATTTTTCACTACGCCAGTAAGCTTTCTCAGTTGCTTCTGGTTGTATAATGTATTAAACACCAAAGCAACCAACAACGTGACTCAACTTAAACTGCCCTATAGCATATTTGTCTAGTACTATGTCATTTTGATGCAGCTACTTTATTCATTCTCTGAATCAGAATAAAAGAAATCAGATGGCTCAAATCCTACACAATTGTGAAAAAAAGCTCACTCCCATGAACAGCACAGACCCTGCACAGGGAGGGAAGAGGCTGTGTGCCCAGTGACCTTACTCAGCAGAACGCCCACAACCACCTAATAGGGCTGAACAGAAAAGGCTAGCTGGGCTGGAAGAAAGTCCAACTCTTCCAAGCCTCGCATATCTCTGAGATTGCTGACTATTTATCCATATGGTCAGTTACTAAAAGTATGTCTATACTGCACGATGCCCCCTAATTCATTAGGTACCAGAGAAACTACAGATCTCTACACAGAACAATTTACCCTGCTTCTCATTAGCAATGTGTAGTCATTTGACTAATTTACTGCCTTTGTAAGCAATACTGCATATTGGTTATTTTACCAAACACACACTTGTACTACTGAAACCTGCAGCTGTACGTGGCCCACAAGTCTCTAGCAGAGCAAGCAATGTCAGAACCGCAAGGAATTGACTTCAGCAAGAGCTGAGACCATTCGGCACTCAGCAGAGAGGTCCCTACACACAAGGGCTGCTTGGGGCACAGGTGCACGCTTCCAGAAGCACGTACTGAGTTCTCATCTCTGTCTATTCTTGTGCTAGATGCACCATTGATGAGTATTGCCAAGTCCACTTGTGTGTCACTCAGAGCTGTTCTTCTCTTTGCAAAGTAAATTAATCCCATCCCTCTTGTGCAATGACAACTAGAGTGCTTCTCATAGCTGAGTCAGGTCAAGAAATCTGTGCCCTGCGTATAAGTTTGCAATGCAGGTATTGCATTACTTTTTTTTTTATCTTGAAATGGAAAGCTTCTATTTAGAAAATACGGTCCTCTATGTCCTTCTGAGAAGCTTCTAAGAGAGACAGTGGTTTGTGGGGAATTGTGGCAGGAACACCTGCGTGGGTATAATGCTATAGATGGTCAGATGACACTATGCCACTCAGTTAAAAATCATACATAGCATTACATGAAACAGTCTTTTGTTCTGCTGTGACAGAGCAAATCATTTCCACAAAGATGGGCACAAGGAAAACCTTTAATGTGAAACCTACTCCAGGATAATGCATTTTCTCACCAGCTGTCTTGACTTCTCACAGCCTTTTCAGGCTCTACTCTACTTCATGATTGCCACCCTCAGCCTTCAAAGCCAGTGCTTCACAGTGAGTGAACTGCCTATGCTGCCAAACCCCGCTGCAGCAGGACAGTGCGTGACGATGCTCAGCAAAACCACCTGTGTTGCCTGACAGCAGCCGTGAGCAGTGGTTTGATGAGGGTGCAGCAGGAAAGGCAGGTATGGGTGACTTGCCCATGCTCAGACTGTTGTGCAGCCACCTGAGCCAGTACGGCATACTGAGTAGATTCTGGGCATCTGTGTCAGCCAGGTGCAGGCTTCACTTGGCTCTGTGGTGCTAAGAGCAGGCATGCCTGTTCAGAGGGCATTGAGGGGCCATATGCAGCAGTTTTAACTGTATTATATTATAGTATGAGTAATAACATCTGTGGTGAAAGGAGGATAGTTCTCCTTACTAAGTAAATGTTGCCTTTTGTTTCAAAAGAAGAAATTAAGATACATTAAAAAAACCACCAAGAATGTATCTGTCTTGCTCCCCCACGAGCAGAATCTTCTCCTGTTCCATATACGTAAATGGTAAAATTATCCCCGATTTCCTTGAGTCCTAAAGTGCTACAGGTATTTACACACCAACAAAGACTCTTCTACATTAACAAGCAATTTCAACAACATCAGGAACTGCACAGAGGTGGCTGGCAGAGAACAAAGAACGCAGATGCAAAATAACAACTAATGCATGGGAATTTTACCACATACAGAAAAAATTACAAATGTTTTTAGCAAATGCTGGAGTGAAAGATTTCCCAATAAGTATGCCATTTAACCGCAAATTATTTTCTCCTGAAAATGGGAAGAAATGCAACAGCTTTGAGTTAACTATTTTAACACTGCGTGCAAAGCTAACTTGCAAATACTCACATTTGCTAACACTGAAATTAGATGTTACAACCGTCAATACAATTCAGCCTTTTCACTTGAATATACAGGAAAAGTCAAAAACTGTAAACTTATGGTTTTATATTTAAAAGTTAATTTCTTCTAGAACTCCTAGCCCAGCTAAGGAACCACTCAGATGTAGTTTTAAAAGCTGATTAATTTGTTTACTTTCCTGTACAGACAATCAACAATTAGAGACTAATTTTCCCATAAGAAGGATAAGATATTCCTTTTGAGACAGGACATTAACCCAAGGCTGAGGTCTACCAAATGGGTATCCTTATGAGGTATTTTAAGCAACACTTCCTTTAACATTACTTCAGCAAAGCAATGCTTTTGAAAAACTATTTTCCTTGCTCTTCGGACTTTGTATTTGGACTCCCAAGCTTGTTACCAAGACCTAGAGAAGCACTTTCTTTTAAGCAGAAAACTCCACATCCTCAGGCACAGAGCAGGTCCAGCTGCGTTGAGAACATGGCAAGGTACAGATTTACACAGGCAAAGTACAGATTTGGACCTGCAGCATCCCACTGTGGAAAGCCGCACCCTTTCTGGTCAGCCCTGGAAGCCCGTTTCACAGCCCCAATGAACACAACTTCTGCAGACTCCAGCAGGTATTTTTCTCCAGTAAAGACAAGAAGAGCAGATGCCATCAGGCCATGCTCTCACAAGATAGAGCTGTTTTGCACCACAAATAAAGCATGAAGTCTTTGTAAGGTTTCATAATCAGCATTTCTGAGCCCATCCCTACAGCTGCTCATCCTGCCCTCGCACTAGCGCAGTATGAGAACTGGGGCACGAAGCAGCGAACCAGCACCCACACTGTGATGGTCGCCCCAGAGCAGGCTCCTTCTACTCAACACATGAGCTTGCCGTAACTGCGCCATTATCAACGTGAGTTTATTTCAAGACAGCAGACATGGGGGACAGGCATCTTTTACGGCGATTACGGTTACCCACAGCACCGCGCTTCGTGCTCTCGTGCTACCCAAGGAGCTGGGGTAGAAGTTGCCACCACACCAACGAAGCCCAGTGACTGAAGCCCCCCGGAGCCTTACGGCCGCTCCGCAGCTGCCCCTTACCTGCTGCTGCCTCCCGCGTCACGCGGGGCCGGCGGCGGCCCGGGGGGTGGAGGGGAGCGCCCGCGCTCGGCTGTCGAGCTCTGCTCCCGCCAACCGGGCGGCAGGAAGGCCCGGCGACGCCACGCTGGCGGGACGCCACTGCCTGCGCTTCCAGTCCGCTCTGAACAAAATAATTATAATAACAACGTAACAGAAAACAAAAATCTCCAGCAAAGGGCGGTACCTTCGACCAAAGGCCGGCGGGTTTCTGGAGAGTCAGTTATTAACCAAACTTAGCGAGGGAACCCAACCGCCCTCCACCTTTCCTCACAGGCACCGCGAGGAAGCCAACCTCACACCTCCGCGGCAGCCAGCTGGGCGCTTCCCGCAGGGGGCGGGGCTGCCGGCAGGGGGCGGGGCTGCCGGCGGGGCCGGTGCCGGCCGGCCCCGGTGCCCTGGTGCTCCCGCCCCGTTCCCCAGGGACGCGGCCGGAGGCACCCACCGGCTTTTGTTACCTCCAAACACACCGGTCCTACGTTAAAGCTACCGAGCATCTTATTTCTGCATTGCAGGGATTCTCGTTAAGGTCCTAAGATTATCGGGCACCCTTACAGAATGCATTACTTTACTTCATTCCTGTCTTCAACGGGTAAAGATCACCCTATGGTAAAAAAATTATCTATGTTCTTTTCCTTACAATTACAACTCTCATACGACTTGGAAATACGCTTGAGATCCTGTTGTACCATGAAAGGCATTTAGGAGGTTGGTCTTACCGCCATGTTTGATTAATTATTTGCTTCCCAAGTAAAGGTTTGATGGTGGGGCTAAGACCAGGGACCAGCAGAGCTGCTGGTCATCAGGCTGAAGGTTCAGCCGCAGTGGTGCTTGCAAAAGCCCAAGGCAGAACTAATTACTATTTAAAGGCACATTTACTGGGACCCCTTATCTGATCAGAAGGAAATGCTGCTCTTTTGCAGAAGGAAAGGAGTAAATGCTTCCACCTACAGCAATATCTGGAGTCGGACAGTAGGTGCAGCCCATAATTCACCCGTAGACTATACGCACTTGTTCTGAGGAGCTGGCAGGAAAGTGTAGCATTACATTTATTGAAAGTATTGATTCACACATTATTAGGAACACAGTACCACTTTAGGAAAGGTTATCAGAAATATGAATATATTAAGTAACGTCAGACATAAACCAAGCATCTGGTCCACTTTTGTACATGCTAAATGTTTTTTTTTTTCTAGATCTGTCCATACCACACAGGTATGGCTAGTAGCCCTCGTTCTGCTGGCAGAGTATTCTATACAGATCAACCTGTCCCAGCACTGGCTTCCAAGAACAGAGATCATAATGTAGTTTAAAGGAAGAAAAAGAGTTAAAAAAAAGGCATGTGAACCTACTAGCCGAAGGCTCTGTTTGAGTCTGGCAAGCTAAGCTGGAAGCTGGTTTTATCCTTACAGCCAAAAGCAGAATACAATGGAAGCCTCCCCCAAGAAGAGAGAATTTACAGCTTTTATTAGGTCTTACAGATGACCATAGTATGCTTTATCAGTAGTCACTGTATGGACCAAGAGAGATACACAATTAATGTGAACATACTATATTACTAAACTACTATTACCACAAAAATGAAAAAGACTTTTCCAGACCAGAAGACTGCTTAAATCTGGCTAATCTCAAGAGGTGTTTTTAATTGTTTACAAATAGTCTCATTATCATTTATCCTGCAGTTCTAGAGCTGAGGCACTACAGCACAGGCATCAAAAATCTCACCCAAATTCCCAGTTTTATATATGCTATGAGTAAAATCTAAAAAAAATCATTTCCAGACAACTTCAGTCTCAAATCTCTTAAGTCTCTTAAATTTGTCTTAAATCTCTGGATATCAAAAACCTCTAACATACTTGGCTCCTGAGGATAATTAGTCCCCAAATTATTTTTCTAAGTATATCTGAAATATATTGATAATTTACAAACACGTTTCAGGGTTACATGATTGGTAAGTAAACAAGTCTTTGGTAAATAATAACTATTCTGTTCATTACTCAGTTAAAAAACTTAATTCATTTTTAAATCTAGATTAACTGATTTTTTTCAATAATTATTTCTATAATGAATAAGGCTCATATGGCACAACGCTGAGTGGGATGAATGGGTGTATGTAGCAAAAACTGAATGATGTTTTCAGGTTACAAATCCTGTTAATAGTAGGTTCCTGCTCTGGCTCATTTTCTTTTTGTGCCCTTCAGCCAGGCCCAGGAAGCTGAATCTGAATGACAGCTTTCTAATTAATTAGATTTCCAACATTTAAAGGTGTCAGCAATCTAGAAAATACCGTCCCTTGCAAGGATACATTCTACAGTAGGGACTGGATTGTATGCTAAAAACTACAACAAACCAATTAGATTAAGGTTGAAATAATACATTATAGCTGCAGTATTTCCTAAAAATGTCTGCTTTACCACTTGTGCAGTAAAACAGAAAAACTATGCACTATGCCTGCTTGTGCAAGTTGGAGATGACTGCTTGCTCCCAAAGGAAACCTAAAGGCACGGGACATAGGTAATGTGAATGAAAATCTGGTAGCAAACAATGGCTTCTGTTTTATTACAAGAATCCAATTAGAAACTGAATGCCTAAACTGATATTTTTACTGTTTGTGTACTAGATGCCTTCACTTCGGCTAAAAGATACTATACCATGTCCTTTAAGAAAAACAGCAGCATTAAATAGATCTTGTAATTTCAGAGGAGAAATAAAAATGTCTGCTTTAGGTTTGGTTTACAGAGTTTTGGGGATTATTTTAAACATGTCCAAGAAACAATCAGAGTATTTTCTATGACTGTTGCAGTTTTACTGTTCTACTACAGTTTTTTAATCATCTTCCTTGTTAAAGGATCAATTACATTTCAGACAATAAATAGTATACTTTACAATAAATAATATTCAAGTCAAAGTATTGTACTTATAAAATAATGTAACACTGTAATAGGATCTTCAAGATCAATTCAATTTTATATATTCTGCAGCAAAAATAACATTTCTAGTAGGAATTACTTATAAACCTAGCAAGATCTACACATTCACATGTGTGTGTAAACAACTTAACAAGGTTTATTATGTTTCCAGAAAAGCTATGCTTTTACAGTAGGTTTTCAGCTAAATGTTTTATCATAATATGGTAGTAAATATATAACAGTGCTTATATTTAGCTTCATCACAAATTTTAATTTGAAAAAAAATGGAGTGCGATTATTTACAAAGAACAGCAACTTTCCTTTTGCTTCACAAGTGACTGTATCTGTGTGTGAACAAAATGTTAGGGCGAGGCATTCCAGACGAACTGCAGCTAAGGTTGGATGAGGATGATTTCATGATGAACAGTGAAGTTCCTGGCAATAAATACCTAGAAAGGATAGGAAAAATATAGCAGAGTTTACAGGCAAAGCGACATTCAAGAGCAAAAGAATTAGTTGTTCATGCGCCATACCTTAAAATCATTGTATGCAAGAAATTATGTACAATAAATAATATTTATAAAACATACAAGGCATTAGGCATTAGCTAACTCAGGAAACAGATCTAAACTCAGGGAAACTCTTAGCAAAATTTTGAGATGTTGTATGAGGATCAAGCATCTTTCCAGTCCTTTATGTTTAAAGCAAGTGGATAAATAAAACAATGGCATCCTGTGTAACACCCATTAATACTTCACCCATTGTTCTCTGTTACTATAGTACTATTTATTCAATTTAAACTGGGTAAAAACTGCAATTGATGTTAACCAGCTTATAAAAAGTTAAGTTGTAAAAAAAGTGGATTAGGGAAAAACCAGAAATTTTCAGCTTTGGTTTCCAGCTCTCATTCTCTAAAAATAGACATGCTATCATCACTACTCTAGGAAAGCAAGAAACAATGATGCTACAACCTAGTAAGTCACATTAGTGACTATTTAGCTTTTAAATTCAGGCAACTATATAGCCTGTATGTTATGTAATACTACAAACAATAATTTATCATATACCTAATATTTATTCTTAAATCTTTTTTCAAGTTATCATTTCCTAATAGTTAATTGCAGAAGTCGTTAGACGAGCACAGTAAGTGTCCAAAAATAACATCCACACTAAATCAGAATTTCATAATGAATTATGTCAATGTTAGGATGGACTAACACAACACATTGTGTAAATTATTGCTTAAAAATTGTTGCATCATTCTAGTGAATCATACTGATTAATGATGAATAAAAGACTGATCCTACTAATCACATGGCTAGAAACAGCATCACACTGTCAATGGGAAACAATCTATATAAGAAAGTGCACACACTTGGTTTGTTTAAGCTTTGAGAAAAGCTGTTATTATAAAAATATTATCACCAATATATTTTTTAACCAATTTACAAAAAAATAAAGTCTGATTTGGTATGGGTTGGTGGTGAGCTTGACAGTTCACTATGTCACCAGACTGAGTCCTACCTTTGCTTGACGATATAGTAAAAAACTAATGCTTCTCAGAGAATATGCCATGTAATAGATAAGATTATTTAGCAAGCTGTAAGGATGTAGCAGTAGATGGTATTTTTTTAAATTTTGTAACACAGGTGAGTTTATCAAAACATGAAAAGTCTGACTTTTTACATGGTTTGACTTTAGCTATTATTTTAAAGAGATTTTGGTATAGTTTTTGAGCTCTCCCATTGTTTTCTTTACACTTTTAATTTTGTGAGGGAAAAAACAACATTAATACACATTTACATTAATACTCCTATTCATTCTCTTCATGACTTATAGTGGATTTACAGTTAGGAGATGGGACTGAGAACAAAATTGAAAAGTGAAAAAAGAACTCTGTGGCTGCTTTCGTTATCTTTTTCTCTCTCCCTGTAAAAATACATTTTGCCAGCTAAAGAGGTATCTATTTGTAATCTTTGAAAGCTTTAGTTTCACAAACATTTGTTTTGTAAACACAAACAAAACAAAAAATTGGTTTGTGCTCAGAAAAAAACAAAGTTCTTCAAATTAAAATTTTTTAAAGTCTTGAAAAAAATTGACTCCTTGTACATTCATTAAATTATACCCTGATGTCTTCTTGCACTTCACACAATTTTACAGAGTCAAGAAAACTATTATTAGTAGTGCAGATTCTTATAACATTTAAAAACAGAAACCTATATGAAAAGTGAAATAGCATTGTGGTTCTCCCATTTCTAGAAAAATAGTTCATTACCTTACAATTGTGGGGCATAATGGGCAAGAGCACTTATTTCCATACGTATCTTTCATTTCACAAATTCAGAATATCGTGGTTAACTAGCATATTGCTGTATCCACAGTATAGATGTAACATTTGTGGAGATTAATATAAAAACCTGTCACTTTAATCAGAGTTGTCATGACACTCCATTGCTGAAGACATACTGATATGTAGAACATAGAGGGCTTAGATTCCTCTAGCCTGTGAAATTTATGAATAAACTTCCATTCAGCATCCAAAGAACCACAGAAACTGGAGATGAGAAAGTTCTCTTGGACCATCCCTTTCACTGCTTTCCAAATGCAAGCCTGTTAGCTGCAGCACATTAGAGTAATCCGATCAGTTTGAATAGTTTGTGGTTGGTCATGATGAAAAATTTTCTGCAGTATTAACAGTAAAAGCAATAAAAACTTCAAGGTTGAAGATTTTCTAGTCTTAGCTAATCCAGATGACTTTACCATACTCCTGCTATAGCTCAGAAGATGTTAATATTGAATATGATTTGTTTCGTGGCTAACATACCTCTACTTTTGCTGTGACCAAACAAATTCAGTTTCTGGTTGGTTTTAAATTACGTTAAAGTGCCTTAAGATCCATATGACAAAAACAAATGGGTTCAGTGTATCAAATAACTAGTCTGAGATACAGCAAGTAGGAGATTAGGTCATAAAATAAGTTTAACAGATAATATATCAAAGGTTTGCTTTTCACATAATATTTAACTCGTAAAGCCCTCCTATGAAATAATGTCTGTAAGATTTTTTATATAAACAAAGCATTTGTAAGTTTATATACATAATCATTCAAATTGCCATTATGCATAGAATTTGGAACCTAAGTAATTTGAAACTTACATTTAATTCTCCACCTACGACTGTTAAATTGCAGACCATTGACTCCCACAGTTGGAGCATGTTCAGTAATCCCTATACTGACAATATTATAATCCCTATTGTATCCGGTTGGAGAACTAAACCAGCCAATGGAGAATCACGTAAGTGCCAAATAATTTTTTTACTATATGATGCTGTTTTGCAAGGTTTGAAAATACATTTATGCTCTGTAAGATGAAATAATAAAACTTTCAATCTGTAGGTTTTGGAAATCAACTTTGCAAAACTGTGCAATACAGTAAATCAGATGGCACTTACCTGACCCTTGACTGGAGCTGTGCCCCTATAGCATCCCACTGTGAATGTGAAGTCAGAAGTATCGAACATGTTAGGATACCTCTAGGAATGCAAATCTGGAATCAGTGACTTTGAGGGATCTGAGAAGGGGAAGAAAGGAAATTTTCAGTTCACTTTATGGAAAGCCTTTGCTGCAGCTACTTGGGCAGTAGGCAACGAAGACTTTAATAAGTGTAGTTTCATGCAAAATGTGTATATCTAGTCTTCTTCAGTAGCACTTCATGAGTGGGCTAGAAAGATTAGAACAATAGAAACTCAGGATCAAGGGAAATGTTGGGAGTTTTGCCTTTTTTTTTTTTAAATACATTGTGAACTAGGCTAAGAGAAGTGTAGGGGTAGCGACATAGACTGAAACCTGTTCCAATATTATCCTTTACACTTATAATTTAGGAAAAGAATACTGAAATGTATACCTTGTATCATCCCAGTGGGGGCTAATCCCAGTCGGGGATCCTCTTGAATCTGATGAATATTTGTAAACCACCAGCAGGCAGTGTTTACAAAGCTGTACTATTCGTTGGCAACACTGGAGTTGCTCAGGAGTCACCGCCTCTGTGCTTTTACTGAATATGGTTTCCCAAGAGCTCCTGTTATGGAAAAAGACACCACTTCATGTCTTCTATCACAAATTGCAATCTGAGTGCTTTACTGCTTTATATCAGATTTAACAACAGAGGAACAAGAGAAAAAGCATGACCTTGCCTGTTTACAGGAAAGGTCTATACTATTTAACACAAAAATGCTGGCAGATGCTGAGTCCAAAACACAAATTAAGAAGTTAATCTTCATATGTGAAATGTCCACAGCCATTTTTCACTTGGTTTGTTCCCTAAAGCTTTTTATAGGGCCATTACTTAGGTTTAGCACATAAAGATTTACTGTCAGATAATTGTATATGTGTCTTACAACAGGAATAACAAAAAACACTTATTATTTTTAACAGGCTACCACCTGAATGCGAATGTGATGTGATATTAAAGGAATTAATAAAAATGATAAATTATTTCTAAATGTCTACACAGCATAATAATACTCATCTTCTAATTAAAGTACATGATACTAAGAAACAAATATGAAATCAATTTACAGGAGGTTAGTATGTGCTCTGCTTCCTTATCCAAATAATCATATGAGGAGAGTTTCTCAGTTTAGTCATTCAAATACTACTTACTATTCCATCTGGTCAGAGGGGGTTGATCTTCTACAATTAAGTGCAACTTGAGAAGTGTATCTATAGAAGCATTCCTTTTTGAAATGCAGACCATCACAGAATCATGGAATCGTTTAGGATGGAAAAAACCTTTAAGATCATCAAGTCCAACCATTAACCTAGCACTGCCAAGTCCACCACTAAACCATGTCCCTAAGCACACAGAAGTAGTACCAGTCCTATGAAGGAAAGCAGCTGGAAGACACTCTGATTTGTTAGCATTTACTATAAATCTCCTTGTAAATCCCTGCTACTTGTTAGCAGCAGAAGGTTCTTCTGTTTTCTTAAAAAGCCATTTCTCTTTCAAAAAAACCCAAACCCTACCATACCAATGTAAACCAGGTATGTTTTACCACAGAAGATGACAATAGTTCTTTGCATACACCTTAACACTTCTGTTTGTGCAAAATTCTGACCAGATTACAGATCATTACATCTGTTTTAAAGGCAACATCGTCCCTGTGAAGACTTTTTTTTAGTCAAAACATTATCCAGTAGCACAGATGGTTTGTAAGCTTGAGGTTTTTTCTTTGTTTATGAAAGCAGCACTTCATAGAGTGAGGAAAATTTACTGCATCTGGCTTCAACATAACATCCAGGATGATTTAGCCTTGTCCACTGAGATCAGCAGTAGATTTCACATCCCTGGTGTAGGAAGTTTGTCCTTAAAACATCAAAGAATCAGCAAGCTTACTTCTGCCTAGTGAGACTTTTAAAATTATGCTGTATTAGGATGGAATTATGAAATTTAATGACTAAAAGATAAGCTGTATGTATAGCTAACTGATTTTTCAGCCTGGCTCTGCAGTCTAGCTAATACGTTCCAGCTGAAACTGTTCAGTCCTGCAGAATTTCCACTGCCCACATAATTTTCAAGTGATGCAAGCATTTCTTATTAATTATTATCCATTTAATGAATTGTTTAAGAAATATTTGTTTATAAGGCATCAAAACTATTCCATAAACAGAATAATTCTACTACTTGAAAAGCTACTGTTTTCTTTAATATATTTTTCTCAGTATTGCTTCCTGTCTGGGAATTTTCCACATGTATTTGGAAATCCTTTTTACATGGAAATTAATCTATTGTCTTCATTCTTTCCTCATGAAGTCATGTGATGGTTGGTAGAAAGCAGCAAGATGAAGTTCTAAGTATTACATTCGTTCAACAGATTCATAGTGCTACACATAATTATATTCTAATGCAATCCATGTATTTCCAAAATCTTGTGGAAGAAACTCTCCTGATAAATTTCTTAAGTTCTGGGCTTTGAGGTCTGTGATCACTTTCCTACACTTATGAGGGATTTTATGACTGAAGAATAATATGTGACCTGCCGTAACTATGGCCGATTATAAACATAGTGGTATACAGTTACCCTAATAACAAAGATTGAGATTTGGAAATATATATGTGAATTTTAATGAGCTTTCATATAAGTGTGCCTGTGCAACCTCCTCCATGTGCTACACAGATTCAGTTCATACTCCATTATACTGCAGTCAACAGGGATCAGAGTACTGTTACCTAAGGAAGCTTAATTTGTTATGCTGTAACTTTAGTTTCCATACATTAGTAAGAAATCATGGAGTCCTCACCAGATTCAAAAAAAGAGTATTATGCTTGATTGTGCAATATTGTCAATTATATATTATTCTTTTTATAACCATCTGAAGTCAGCTGGTTCTACCAGTTTTCTCTTATTAATTTTAATTGTTTATTATACAGTAAAACAAATGTAGCTTTATGAAACCATATACATCGCGGGCTATTTCACTGAGGTTTTCTTTGTTTCTTTGTTCATTCTTTTTGCTAAAATGGCATATGCCTAGCAGAGATCTAACCAGCAAGAGGAAACCTTAAGGCTATTAGCTCTGTTCTTCTCCCAAGACATATATCTTGCAAATACTCAAAGTACTATACTCAGTATATTTTCATATACTCATGTTGTTTCTGAATTAGTACATTAATACCCCTTCCCAACATGTTTCCTTGAATTCTACACATGCCCTATGTTTATCCCAATCTGTTCTTTAAAATGGCACAATGAACTCTAAGGAAGAGCGATGAGAAGTTGGCCCCTCTGCTACAGAGGTGCTGTCATGAGTTGTCTGTTGTGTATTACATGGCAAGAAGGATGCTTCTAACTGAATAAATAACATACTGGGAAGGTACAAACAGCCTTTCTGTTTTCTTCTGTGAATTCTGTATTAAGTATATTACATGCAGAGTGATCTCTACACATCCTAGATATTTGTGTATTACTTTTACAGTATTTTTAGAATCTTTTACATAGCAACTCCTCTTACAAGGAACTGGACCTTTGTCAAAGAATTGAGCTCCACTTTGGAGTCAGCAGAGTCTTGTTCTGCATGAATGAAATTATTGCAAGATAAGAAATCCTACTCTACATTGAGCTCTTCTGCTGGCTCAAAAACTCCTCCCAAGTCAAGTGAGCAGCAGAGTTGTTAAAGGTTTTGAACAAAAAACATTATTTGTAGAGAAAAAAAATCCAAAATGAAAATTTTCATGCATATTAGAAGATTTGCACACTTAAATTCAAAATAATAACAGCATTATTAAAAGGGAAGGTAATTATTATATTTTATGACAATAAAAATTGAGCTTGGACTCAAGAATTCACACACCTCTGCTGGCATGAAGAAGGGACCCTGCAGCTGCTGAGGATTACATGAAAAAGTGTTTCAGATTGGAAACACAGAAACCTTTTCTCACCCTACTTTAACTTCTGGAGTGTGCTGCATTCCCAATACCTACATCTAGCAAATCTTAAGGCTGACATCTGCATGTTCCCACAGCCTGTCTCAGTGAAAAAAAGTGAAGACTCCTAATGGTTTGCACAACAACAAGCCTTCATCAGTGAGAAGGTAATGGTAAAAAAGCCCAAAAAACTGATGACCTTTTGGATACTCTCAGATCCCTCTTCTTCTTGTTATCCATTTTGTTGGGAAACCATTAACAAGTGCATTACATGCATTCTCTACATATGACAAATATGTGAAGTACATATTGACCTGATTCTTTTGTATATACAATATCCATCAGCATGCTATGTGTATTTGTTGTTCCTTTTCAATAAATCTCTTAGAACACCTTATGCAAGCTAATCAAAACCCCTCCTATTCTTTATACATTGTAGATACTTACAGAGAAAATGACTTTCTGTATGCAATGTATTACATATTTACACATTTGTATTCCTATTTTATGAAGAAATTTGGTGGGTGGGGTGGGGAGGGGGAGATTATTTTATACCTATGATCTGATCCTCCAAACCTATCCTTACATGAATGCCTTTGATTTCAGGAATGGAGATTTTGAAGCGTAGGATATTGAACTTTTAATATATGGCCTGATCTTTTTTCCCCCCATAGAAAACTTGTATTTGCTACCCAAAGCAAAAACATCTGCTTACCTCAGTGTGGCCATTTCCCATTCTGCATATACTTAAATTCCTACCAATGTGGCAAACAGTGAATGTAATCAAGCACAGAAATTTGAACTCATTATTTGTAAATCACAGAACTGACATTGCATTTGGCATGAGATATCAGCTGCACTTGTGACTGAATTCTTCCCTTGTAAGTCTTGAGCTCAAATAGACATGACAATGATTTCTGTTGATGATAAGTCCACATTTGACACAGTGGTCTGGCCTCAAAATTGTGCACCATCCAATGAAAGAGTTGACCTAAAGCTCAAGATATTTTGAAAATTAGATTTTTTTTCCTTAGATTATTATATTTGTAAATATATTACTAAATGTCTGATTCCATTACTGAAATGGTTGGCCTAGATTATTAGATTTCTAATCATACTATATCTTTAGATGGTTTTAAAACAAGTTCAATGTATTACAGCATTTTCTTGAATGAAAATGAGAAACAAAGTATGCCAGCATTGATTGTGAATTTATGAAGAAGACTAAGATAAGAAAAATAGGCTTACCCTGAATTACAGAAACAGTTCCATAGACCTTGACCATGGCTCCAAAGCAAGCGATTAAATACACGGTTAAAGAGACGGTACAGATGTAAATTTTCAATGTCTGGAGCCTTCCAGACACGCTGTAGAACTGCACGAACACTTGTCTTGACTATATCCAAAACCTAGGAAAGAGTATTCCAAGCAAATCAAAGCAAAAGCATATTGCAAAGCCTAAAACCAACTGTTCACTGATTCACTGCACACACACACAAACACACACACACAGATGACTGCATAGCTATAAATTCCCACAGATGTCTATGTTTCATTTCCGTGTATTCATCAAACTTTTATGATACGCTTCTTCTGTCAATAACATTTTGCAAAACCAAATCAAAATATTTCATTTTTATTACAGAAAAGTTGATTTCTACTTTTGTCAGTCTGTTCAATACTAGCTCATTTAAATGACAAAAAGAGTTTGAAAAGAAACAAAATGGACACAATTACAAACTAGAAGCAACATAATTAACAACCCAAATATTATATACTTGAAGATTATTTCTTCTTTTCCCCCTCCCTTTTAAAACACCATCTATTTTATAAAGATCTAAAATGTCCTGAAAAGCTACAAGCTGCTTTTGATTTAAAGTCTGTTGAATCTCAGTGTTACCCTAGATCAAACCATTTTAGTTTACCTTTCATGCAGGAAACAGTGTAGTGAAATCAATAAGTAAGAAAACAACCACCAAGATATTTAAAAGAGCAATGTTTATAGAAATGCAATGGATTTATTATATACGGACTACATTTAAATGCAAATGTGTAAAGATGTGGGTAAACAAAACGTTAAGCTGCATTCAACATAGTACTGAGACTTTTACCCAGTCAGTCTTAGCTACTCAGTGCACACACACACTTATAGGCAGTTGTGCATCCAACTCATCAGAATCCTCTTTGATGTGCCTTTGCACATCCCACTGAATTGGGACATGGAAGGTGAGATTCATCTTGCCTGCTTTTAAACATCTCTACGTTCTCTCAAGTCAGGCCTCTAGGTTCCCTCCATAATCACTGGAGAGAAGCAGGCTCCAGAGAGTCTTGGCTTCTGTCTATTTAGATACTATCAGTACAACAGGGAATATTTTTGTGACCAAAGTAGTATTTACGCCCCACATTGGCATCCTGAACAGTGTAAAATCTGTCCTAAAAAAAGTCTATGGTGCACGTAACCCATTAAGAAAAAAGTCAACATGATTTCCTGTAAAGGAGACACCCTTGCTGTCTCTTTTGCAAAACAGCAACTTCCAAAAAAACAGTCAGACTCAAGTGGTTGGTGAACCAATGGAGGTATTCATTTGCTTGGTGTAAGATGTTGCAAATTCTAAGATTTAGAAGGTACAATACTTGCCCAGGAAACTTTCAGATGTGCATGACAAACTGATTCACACTGTAAATATCTGACTCTGAAAAGGTGAAGAGGATTTACTAAAACAGTAAAGTATGGAAGCATGGTGTAGAACTTTGATTTTTTGGTCCTGCATAACAAACTGTTTTTTGTAAACAGTCTGATTAGACATGATGAAGGAAACAAAGCATAAATAAACAAAATGCTTGCAATAGCACAATGGAGCTGTGTAGTAGAGAGAAATGCTTAATGGGCAGAAAATCTATAGGTGCCTAAAAATGACAACCTCGATGAAGTATGTCATTTACATGTTATTTAAGCTCCTTTTTGAAGACCTAGAATTAGTCTGCACGCGTAGGTCTTGCGCTAATTCCATTCACATATGCACCCAGTGTGAACACAATGCTGTCCTTTCTGCTAGGAATCTTTATGAATGCAGGTGTCTAAAACTAAAACCACACCCATGGTCTCTTCCCCCCAAAGAGTGAGATAAAAGGAGTAGTAAATTGTAACCTAAGGATAGTGATCTTGTTTAGTGACTACAGGAGCTAAACCCAGCTTTTGGACTGCCCCACGCTTGTGGAACAGGTCCAGATTTTCAGACGTTCCCTTAGCAGTGTTAGCCTGCTGTCATAATGCTTCTCAAGCAGCCTTTTCCTTGTGTCTTGCCTGATTAAGGCTTTCCCACACAAATGGCCAGTAGCTGTGATTGTATACATCCATTTGAACCAACTAAGTCCCTAAATTACATAAAGGATCGACCATACATTTCTTTGCAATGTTACACTGACTAACAGCAATCTATCTCCCTGTGTAAAACAGAACAATTCCACCCCTTATAGATTCTCTCACTAGTACAAAAGACATGTACGGAGAACTATGATGCCAACGTGCAGCATTTTCTTTTACTTTAGCACCTGGAGTTGAAGAAAACTAAGTACTGAACCTTGCATCTTGGAGCAAGCTGCAGACTGCCAGGTACTCTGGAAAAAAAAACTTTCTTGCTGTTTTCACTGCATTGATATTGCCAATATGCCAGAGGGGAAAACATCTCAGTTAATTGTTCTTAATTTGCAAACATGGCTTCAATCACCCATTTAAGAAAAGAGACAAGGCATTGCACAAGAGCTGGAACTTCATGAAACTTACATCCCCATTTTTCTAAGTTAATTTCCCTAGTTTGCCTTCATCTTTTTGTTTACTTTAACATAACCAATTATCTAGGTGTAACAGAACAAGATGTTATGAAAGAGCGTATTCAAAACAAGATGTACAGACCCTCTGGTAACCATCAAAACACTTTTAAAGAAATTATGTAAAGTGATGTAACACAAAGCAGTCACAACTCCTCCCACAGAAAAGTCTCTTTTTCCTAAAAGTCTTGGGAGACTAAATTTCATTTTAGCATGTATCGATTTCATCAGTTTACTCTGAACTTGCTTCTAAATGCCTCCTGTGCCGCTGCTGTAATGCCGGAATATTAGACACTAAGAATATGAGCAGGAGTTTAATTTTTCTACATCATCTTGAATAATTCTTAAGAAAATATACCTGTCAGAGATTAACATTGTGAAATCTAGTACATTGCCCAGGTATTTTCTTCTCGTGTTTTAGAACGTCCCAGTAAGTATAGTGAAGGGGACTGAGTTTCTGGTTTGTATTTCACAAAGTTGCAGAAGGTACCTTTGAGACAGATTCCTTACTTGCATAAATACTCTCCACCTTGAGCTCGCTTCTCCTTTAACCGCCTCATTGGAATATAAAACATACTTCTTTCAAATCAACAAAAGCTTACACATTTGGCAGCCCTGAGCTGCAATGTCATTGTCAAATTTAATCCATTTTTATAAACCACCCTCCTAAGAATAACTATCTGATTGCTTGAAGGGACTGAGGTTAAAAGCAGTTTCAAAAAAAAAAAAAAAAGGCAAATCATTTCCAGTGCAAGCAAAGGTGAAGGGCCCACTACTGCTTCAGGAATTATAAGTCTCCTAAATTGTAAAAGATGTCCTTACAAGAAGAGCCAAGAAATCCACATTTCTGATTGTGCAGGTTTTGCTAATAATGACCTGGCATATCAACCTGTATCATCCTGACTTTGTACATGTGCCCTTGGTTTTACATGACTGTCAGTCAAATAAAGGACAGAACCACCCTTTATTGTAGGCTTTCTGCAATAATGCTTAAAGGAAAAAATTCTGACTAGATTGAAAAAAAACCAAAACAAAAAACAAACAAACAAAAAAACAACAGACAGACACAGGTAAACTAAGCCAGATGGCCAAAAGGAGAGGATTGATTTATCACTCTCCCTGTGGCAATTCCTCCCCATAGTTTTGGGGAATGACCTATGGGAAACAGTTGAAAGAGACACCTTAACCAGTCTTGTGTGAAAGCCCTGTATCTCAATTGCAACAATGGGCCCACTCTGGTGACTTCTTTCCACACCTGTGGCATCACAGATGCCACAAGTAATTCTAAAGAAAGTATTCACAAGTAAAGAAAGTAATTCTAGCAACATGACCCCCACCAGTTCCAACTGTCCCAAGATTCCTGCTGAGAAAATGAGATCTCCATTGTGCAGCAGCAGTGTGAATTTTGGGCCCTGATATCTAGGTATGTATATATCTGTCTATCCCTCCCTCCCTCCCTCCCAGCAGCTCTTCCTCCACAGCACCATTTTCTACAAGCCCCCAGTAACTCTCTTTGGTTTTGGGCAAAAGGCTACAACTGCCATATACACACCACAGAAAAGACCTATGTGCATGTATATTGGGATTACAGCATTCTTTCCTGTAATTAAAAAGAAATATGAGATCATTTTAAGCAAAGGACTATTCAGCAGAATGGCTGTAGGTATCAAACAAAATTACACAATTTCAGCCAATGAAGTTGGTTGCTCTACTGATTCATGTCAATGGCACAAGAAATAATTCTGCTAAATTATCGATCCGTGCTGCCATTTGACATTGTTTGAAAAGAATTTTGATTAAACTATAGCCTCCTACATTTCCAAATTCTTCTTCAGTTTGCAAAGTCTAATTTAGTTTTAGAAAGCTGTGTGGACACATTTTCCATTTAATATCTGAACTTAACTTGAATAGTCAAATATATATCTATCATATGACATCACATTAAATGGACATGTTGTCTCTGTCCACTATGAAAATACAAGCATTTAATGCAATATTCAATAAAATACAATTTGAAAGACTGAGGATCATACTGCTGATTTTATAAAAAGTAATTTGAGATGAGGATCTGAAATCATTCTTCTGTTCTTCTATAACAATCTACCAACCTTTTACAATTATAATATTTATCATGTATGCAGCATTTTGATTAAGTTACTTTCTTTCATGGTCTATAAAAATAGATTGTGAAATTGAGACACACAGAGATTAAATGCCTGGAACTGATACGCTAATCCACATAATGTGTCAGTGACTGAGGTAGAGAAAGACCCAAATTACTGCTTTAGGGGCGCCAAAGTATTAATAATAGATATAATTTCTGCTACATGAAGGAAAATAAATATTACACTGGGAAGATGATTTTGACTGACATACGACGTACAGATATAACTGACATACTACCGTATGTCAGGTTTTAAACAGATTAAAAACTCTTTAGATGCACAACAGTAGCTCCTAGATAGCAGGTGAGTGAAGACAGAATGATAAACAAATATAATTAGTCCTTTGCAAGACTAAACCAGTTAGTTCAACATGAGAACAATGTCAATAATCTTTGCTTGGCAGGTCTATTTTTTATTCAACATGATCTGTTGCAATACTGTGGGTCAAAGACTCAAATAATCAAGTGCAATATCACTAACTCTAATGGACTTTTAATATGCCTGGTCTGAAACCGCTGACTGGTTTATCCCTTATCAATCAAATCTGCTGAATCAATACACTTCTAAGAATGTTTGCTAAAAATTACATACGTGAGCACTAATCATTTATTTGTTTGCTTTTCTTTCAAGAGACTAATTTTTTAAGAAATTGTTTTTGAAATTATATTCCAGGATAATTATGCTTGTCTAAACATGGAGCAACATAATTTCTTGCAATGGAATTAATTCATATATATGTTAGTATTAACAGCCAGTGTTTTAGCATCTCAAGTCACTCCCAGCTACTGCTAAACACCACTAGAAACACTGCTGTGCATCTACTTCGGATGATCTTCAGAAAACGAAATATACGTCACTTACTTTTCGTTGCTTTACAGAATCCAGTTTTACCAACCAATAGGATGCCACTTTTGTTTTATGATACTTCCAATTATCCATAATCTGTAGTCATTGCAAAACACAGATAAAAGAAATACACATAAAAACAACTGAGATCTGGCATTTCATTCATGAACGTTCCTAACGCTAAAAAGCGTGAGCATCTAAAAGACCTCTGTGAAAGAACTTTTCTCTAAAAGAAATAAAAAAAAAATTGCAAATTTATGTGGGGGAACATTTGCAAAGATGTGCAATCTTTTAGTTTAATCCTACTCTCTTTTCCACCTGATTCTGACAGTCGTACACTACAAAGCAAGTAGAAATTTGCCTTGACTGATTCAGCTCAGATTCCCTGAATACAGTAGTAAGTTCAATAATGCATAATTGTTAATCTATTTAAATAGTGAGGTTTTTTGCTGCAGAAAGGACATTAGACATACCTTGAAAACATCCTTTCTATAAATGATCATATACAAACTGCAATACTCTCCTTTTATGACGTCTAAGTGCTATCAAAATAGCTCGAGCTGTGAACATACATTTTTATTTTCATTTTGTTGTTTTATCTTTCTATTCTATTCCAGACCTACGACAAGTTCTGCCTCACTTACAACTAATATACCATTACTTGTTTCCTTCCATGATGAAATGTTGTTTCCCATCAGAAACTGCTTAAGGCCAAATTTATAAAATAATTCTGCAGTAAGAAAGTGCATTTATAACCATGCTAACGTTGTATAAGAAAGCACCACTAGATGGAGTGCATACACACACACTCCCATACATACAGAAACGCACACACACTCTCACGTGTCTGAAGGAGAAAATTTTAATGAAGCATTTTATTTCTGGTTCTGAGAAACTAAATATGCTAGTTATGAATGCTATCTTCCAGAATCACCCAAATCAACCGTCATTAAAGGAGAATTCCTTTCCACTGGGATGTAGTTGCACAGATTACTAGAGACACAATCAACATTTTGAAAGCTCACAGAGCAAAGGACATTTCTGACCAGATAATGAATGAGATTAATTTTAACACACTGTGGACTGTGCTTACTACATCAGAATACAGGTGTTAATTTAAATTACTAGATCCCTCCATATCTCTACTAGACAGAAAAGAACTAGCTTCACTTTTTTTTTCTTTTCCAAGCTGGTGTTAGTTTCTTTGCACTAGATATTTAAAAGGGATTTAGATACCATGTATTTTCTGCTTATATATCTGAATATTAGGAGTTGCTTTTTAATTGCCCTTTAATTGCCCTTGGGCATTGTTTCACAAGTCTTTGATACCAAATGATGAGACTCACGACAATGCTGGACATAAGAAAGGGTAAGCTGGCAAACTAGAAGAGCCAAAAAGACTGTGACTGATGTTCTTTATGACTAGCAAACTTTCGGTTTGCCTTGCAGCATACCATTCTGAGTTCTCTAGTATGCCTATTCAAGAGCAAGTTAAACATGTCAGGATCTGTTCTAACAATATCAGATGAAATATAAACTGTTAATGAATTGTAACATTCTTCTTAGCTTACTTAAAAGTTTGAACTTTCTCCACAATGAAAAACTGAATTTTCCTAACCTTCCTGATTGTTTCTCATATATTTTATAAAGACATAGGAATGTTCTCAGTGCTGCTCTTCTAAGGTCAGAAAGTATGCAAAGCTCCAAGGCTTTCGAAATCTTTTTAATGATCCTGAGTTATGGAAGTTTCAAGGCCACAGGAGCTCATGAATCATAAATTGAGCTTTCTACTTTCCTTCATTTTAGTGGCCTAAACAGTGTAATTCTTCTTTTGTATTTATAGATACTTACATCTTCTATAATTAATTCTGATTCTTCATCTGTTTTACCTGGGAACTTCATTCTCATGTCATTGATAATGAGAAGAGTCTCTTTTGTCAAAGCAACTTCTTGCTCTTTTGTTTTCTGTTGCAGCAAAGACTCGCTCTAAAAACCAATATGAGGCAGAGGAAAAATTTCAGGCGTGTCATTAGATCACATTACAAAGATGTTTCCTTGACAAAAATAAATTCTAAATAGGGTGACATAAAATATATTATTAAAGTGGATAGACATAATATCTAATACCTAACTAATATACACACATATGCCTCATGTACACTAGTGCATCACCACCACTTATAGTTGTCAAGAAATTCAGGAAAAACAGTTCAAATGTAAGTTTGTTTGAAACAGAATGAGCAAATATATATTTGCTATTTATGATGCCCACCATTTAAAATATAAATTTGAACTTTAGAAAATAGACTTTGAATTTAAATTCAACATAATGAAAAGAAATTATTAGTCATAAAAAACTTCCTTTCAGTTCTTCACTGCAACAATTTAACAGAAACTGCCAATTATATGTCATTGTGCCAAGAATTCAAGAAGCATTAAAAAGTAAGGACACTGCTCCTACTTTGGTCAGTGGGGGTTCTGACAGTGTCTTTGATTGTCTAAGATTTTGTTTAAAATATCAGTGCTTTTTATACCAACACCAACTTGAACCTCTACAGTGTCCGCGTAAGATCATCTCTGGAGGGGTTTGGGGTTTTCTTTAAATCTTAGACACTAGTTAGAAGTATTTCTGATCCTCTTTCTTTACTTTTGCGTACTTTTGCATTTGCAAGATCAAGTGGGCTTAATTTTATGTTTTTTTTCAAGAGTGAAATGCAAAATTTTTAGGCATTTTAAATCTTTGTATTTTGTAAGAACTACAATACTTAAGGATATTTTTGCTTAAGTAAGTGATAAATATTTTCAAGCATAAAAAAATATTTTGCCAGATGATATATTATAATGTGGCTGAAATAAGATAGCAAATATTTCCAAATCCACTTTTGTTTGTAACTGCTGTAATAACGTGTCTGTAATTCCCAACTGTAAATGGCTTATTCTAAACTTAGTTTCCATACCTTTAGTACATTTGGATCTCAGCAGCCTCCAAAAACAGAAATATACTGCTCTTTTCTTGCCCAAAGGATAGATAAACTAATACTTTATCATGCATAAATGGTTTCTTCTTAGTAAGTTACAGTTTATCAATTTTAATTTTATTCTAGCAGTAATATATAGTATATTATTCTTAGTTGCAAAAATAATTATGAACAGAGTTCCATTCACAATACAGTGCTAAATTACAAGTAGTTCTTATCCATTCTGTAAGTAATTTTAGTCACATTATTTTAAGAAGCATGATCTAAGCTCTATCACCTCACATAGTTGTTCTGCATATCAAGATCATTTCTGTGGTGGAACTTTCTCAATGGAAAAGAGAGTATGGTTTCTTACTAATGTTAATTTAAGTGAGTAGACCATTTTTAATGTCAGATGGTAAGAGACTTTTTAATCTTTCAGTAATTTGTATTTGATATAGAGTTAATGTGAATAGAAAAATCTATATTAGCCCTGTCTCATTAAACTCTCAGAGTACATCTTGATGATAAAAGGGTACTTTTTAAACTTGAGATAGCTAATGTGATAAAAAATACCTTTAACACGTTGTGGTGAAGACACAATCTTAATGTCTTCCCAATTCTATTAGCTGACTTTAAAGATGGAAAACCATATTAAGGAGTATTTCACAAGATGTCAGCACACAATTTTAAAAGGATCCTTTTTCATCATTTAGACAAAGCCTCACAGGCAAAGCAGACAATGAGTGTTCTACCAGATAAAAATGATGATTAGAGATAGTAAATACTATGAAGCAAGTTAATTAGCATTACAAAAGGATTTCTCACAATCAAAGCTCAGCACAATACAGAAAGGCTGCAAATATGGGTTAAAAGAGCCAATTTGTTTTGCCCCATCTCCAGATGAATTATTTGGGTGATGAAATATACAGGTCAGGCACCAAAGCATGAATGGAAATGCACTGGCACCAACACCCAGTACAATACTGAATGAGGCTGGGGACCAATGCCAGCAAATGCTGCGTAGGGATAAGCGGGTACATGGTCCACCATGCAAATACAAAAGAAGAAATGCCTGGGTTGTGAAGGAGATACCAAAGATGATGACAGTCTGGTCACAAAAGGAAAAAGTATATGGTTCAGAAGTACACTGTGAAATTACAACTAACCACACAAATTCCAAACAGCTAAAAGTGTTTAATCTGATCTATTTATTCTATTAATTATTTAGTTAGACCACATGAGTCTAAATGCTTGTCTGTCTCAGGGACAGGCTTCGAAATGAAAGAAGTTTTATCTTCACTTTAAAAAAAATGATGGCTTCCAAGACAGTTATTGTAGTGGCAAATCCTAAAGACAACAAGAACTATCTATAAATTTTAAATTGTTCACTTTGGAAGTAGAGCTCTACTGCAGTGGTATAGTATATGCGAATTAGGTACAGTAGGTTGAAAGTTAATTACATCTTCTTCTACAATGGACACCCATACGAAGTCTTACTAATGTTTTATTCTGGTACAATGTATTTACCCTTGGAGTATACACTGGTTTTGAAACATTTATGTATTTTTGTTACTGTAAAGATTTTGAAGGTAGGTACATCCTTATTTCAGAACCAGCAGTCCCCAGACAAACCACAGAAACTTTTTAGGAGAGGTAAAAATTCTTTCTATCTTCAAAAAACTATTTAGGAGAGCAGGTTTCCAGTGACAAAAACGCTAAGATTTCCATTCGCACAAAGTATGACACGTGTATTGCTGCACCAGAAACACTGAAACATCACAGCTAGCACTCACTGTAAGTCATATGCAGCTCTAGAGATCTTACATTCCTGAGTTGCTGTCAAAATAGCATTGACTACAGTACCTCAGGTTTTCCTGACCTTGTAAAAATTAGTAATGTATTTATTGCGTTTTAGAGAAATGCAACACATTTTGAATGTAACTGCTATGTTAACTCACCCCTGAAGTGTTCATAGTTCCCAAGCTGGGTGTCTGAGAGACTCTGGCTGAAGATGGGCTGCGATTTAAAGAATGAGACCTATTCACTGAGGATGCACGCTGGATTTGCAGAGATGCTTTGGCTGAAAAGGGACGTTGCTCAGCTGCTTGAGACTGCATAGTCAATATTGATATTGAACGAGGGCAGCTTACAGAACGCCTTATTGGACCTGTGGATGATGTGGGGGACGAATATGACGGAGATTTTATATTTTTAATCGAAGGTTTCCAGTTCATTCTACCTGCAGACAAATTAATTGAATTATGCAATTACTTATTATTCTTTTAACACCCATTTTTCAGTCTTTGTCACTAACAACGTGTACGACCAACATGTGTGCATATATGTTGTACTATAATGTATGTTGATTATACATATGTTGATATATGTAGTAGTCAGTCATGTCAGATCCTCTAATAATATATACTTTACATACTCTATAAGAACATTTATTTCTTCCTCATAGTAAGCTTTAATCAGGTAGACTCCAGTCCTCTATAACATGCATCAGATTTATGACAGAGTCCATATGCCCTATAGGTCAAAAAGTACATGGCTACTATGTGTGGCTTCCTGACTGTAAGAATATGGAAGCAGGAGAGAAAATTTGATTGATGGATCCCGTATTTGCAGATCTGGTCTCCCTCATCTGCTCCTGCATAGCTGTACAGTTTTTTAATTCAGTCTTCTGCTAAATAAAGGACGTTGCTATGAAAAATAAAATTTCAGAAGCAGCGTTATATGTGTACAATTACATGATTAAATTCTTTGAGACAGTACACTGCTAAAAAAATAATATGCTATATCTACCACGTTCAACAGAACACACTCACACTATCCTCTGCAGCAAGCAAGAAAACAATCACAAAAAAAATCTGTACAGGGATCTCATCTGGAATATATTACCTTCTATGTCTCCAGATATATTTCTTTATCCTTTCTACATTCCAGCAAATTCAAGCTTAATAGGACTACCTTTTACAGGGAAAAAATAACAACCTGCTCAAAAAAAAAAAAAATCTAAGAGCGCAGAGGAACATTCACACCATTTCCAAGTGTACCCCGAGTGTATTTTTCTCTTTAGCATTCTTGGCAAAAGAATATTCATTTTTTCCTTTTTTTAAAATTAATTTTCATTAATTTAGAAAAGATTTGAAAGAAGATGAAACAAGCAAACTAGTATTTAACCCTGAGTTACAAATGTTGATACATTCTGAAATACTGAAGCATTTTATACAATTCATTGTGAATGTCAGACTTACTTGGAAAAGTGATCATTTAACTTACCTGATCGTTCTAAAGATTTGTATTTATTTTCTTCAAGATCATATGAAACCTTTTTCTCTTTTTTTTCATTGTGATCTTCCTTTTCAGTTTCTTCTCCTGATTCTGACATACTGCTACCACTATCACAGCTACTATCACTATTGTAGTTCTTCAGTTTTCTTAAGGGCTGTGCACTTTCTGGCATTGAACACAAGGGCTAAAGAAAAAAAGAAGAAGAAAAAAAAAAGACAAACCACCCAAGAAATTAAATTCCTTCATAATCCCAAAAGAACACTACTATCACACTAGGTCCCTGATTTAGGCAGGTTCATTTGTACGTATTTAAACCCTTCCAAATTAGATTGGAAGTTTGTCCTTAATTTTCAAACAAATGCTTAAATATTTCATTAAATTCACTACACAGTAATCCTAATCTTTCTCACGTGAAGAGCAGCATAACATAGTAAGGGGAAAAAAATCATTTTATTTCAAGTATGACTTACACTACCAGACATATTGAACTATAGTTTCACATCATAAATCAAGGGATACAGAATACCATTTACAATCAGTTTCAACCCCTCACTGATATTTGCAATAACTGAAGCTATAGTTCAACAATGATCAATGTGAAGTAAAGAAATACATCAGGGAACTTTGGCTGGTACACTTCTGAAAGAGAAAGTGATTAACCCACATCCTGCAGAAAGCAGAAACTGGAAGAATATAGCAAGCTATGCGAGGTGTATTTGGCGTCCCATATGCACATGGGATTCAGTGTCATTAGGTAATTAATCTTGCGCTATTATTACCAGGGATACTGCAAGACAAAAAGCAAAAAGTAGGAGACTGAGAAACTGATGCAAGAACATAAACTACAAATGAAAATTTTTCTTCTTCCATCTACCATCAGGCAGACAAGAAAAATGCAGTATCCTCCATTATATCTATTACCCTAAGAAGGCTCATGTGGTCACTGTTTTTTCCTGCATTTTCTTTCTTCCCAGTAACTCTCAGCTATAAGAAGCTATGGTGATGGCCTCATCTTCCTAGTCATCTAATGGACTGCAATTAAAACTCGGACCTAAAAAAATTAATAACGTAATTTCTGAACATATTTTGGGTCAGAGTGAAATAGAAGAACTCTCAGGGTGAATTTAAATTGCCCTATTATCTTAGCATAATGTAATGTATCAAGATTTATTGTGAAGGGCAATAGAACACAGCCCCAAAGACACTAGTTCTGCAAGATACACTTTGTGACTAAACATAGTCTACCTAAACTTCTATTCCAGCCAAGGAAGAAAAGAGATTTCTGCCACTAACCTAAAAGCGACAGTATGTTTATGCAAGCCCAAACTGTTAGACCAGATAAGGAAGAGTTGAAGAAGTACAGTGCATTGAGGAGAGCCCTGGCAACTGTTCAGATTACACAAAGAATATTTTTATATCTATTTACCTGCCAAAACGACAAATTAAGGTGCTTCAACACTTACTGCTTTCTCAAAAATAGCTGTCCTAATCATGAAATGCTGTGTATCATGGAGATATATTGATCAGACATTCCTCATGAGTTATACAAAGTATAATAAACATTTTCAATCAAAACTCACAGGGGCTTTAAAGTAAATCTCATTCCCACTTATCATATGCATGTTCCTTACACATTCTACACTAAACAATAAGAACATCCTGACCAAGACTTCACATCAACTAACAAAGAAGAACAAAAAAGTCAAAGAAATTACAAAAAGCCATAATGACAAATAATAGCTAGATCTGGGTTTAAACTGACCTCTTAAAATAAGAGATATTTGATTGCTTAGCAATTCTAATCACTTTGATTCTTCCCTTACACTAACCTCATTTTTGTTTTATTAAACTCATCTGATTTTATATCAGAAGAATAAAAATAAAAGTAATTGCTCATTTCCTCTAAAATATATTATTTTATTTCCTTAGTTCTTTTTCCTGCACAAACAGGTGCAATGTAATAAACACGCATAAACCTTACAGTGTGTAAGGATAAGGTGCCCTCTAGAGGCTACAAATAAACCAGACATTTCCAGAATGTATTTCTCAATATAAGTAGAATTCAGTAGTATTTTAATTGCAGCAAAAATACCTTCATTCTGGGAAATTCTTGACTTGTTTTCTACTCTGAGCTCCTAATCACGTTCATATAAAAATAAGGCTGAAATTCCTAGCAAATATGGAATAGTTGTTACATGCGAAGCTTATTTATACACACACACCACTCTACCCCTCAGATATATGTAGGTACGTATATATGTACAGATATGTTTCTATGTATGGAGGAGGATGAGGAGGAAAATCCCTCTCTCTCCTAACTATTCCAGCTGTTCTCTATAGAGTTTTCTGAGTCCTGATTGTTCCTTTTTCCAAGGAAGAGAGTGCGCCCAAGGCAGAGAATCTGACTTCCTAACAGTAGCTTCTGTCAGCAGGCCAGCCACTGACTTTTAAGGGAGGACAGGACTTTATCACCTTCTGAAAGAACTTTCATGTTGGGTAACATGACGTGAAAAGTACTGTTCCTTCAGGTTCGTTTTGTCTATCAGATCTTGCATATGTTACTTTTTTGATACACTAATGAATCTTTATTTGTAGGATTTTATGATTACAAGAAGATCAGTTTTACAGCCTTCCCTTTTGATTTCATCAATTTTATGGCAAAAAAAAAAGTGGAAATTTTGGTCATATGCAATTTTTTCTTTCTCCCGTAAGTGCAAACAATATTGTACTGGTAGAGCAGCTTGTAAGCTATGGAATCCATTTGCCTGCTATAAAAGAAAACCATGTCATATAGTCTCACTCATAAATTGATCAAACTTCATATTAAAACTAATTGAGAGGGGCTTCTCAATTTGGGCTCAGCACCCTATTAAATGTTTATGGCCTCCAGCTTGGGAATGGCTCATGTGCAACCAGTGTAGCTATAGTATAGATCAAGTCTGTGTGCATACAGTCAACAAGACAGATGCTCTCCGAGGGCTGCTGGGAAAAGACAGGCTTCTGGAAAAAGGAAAAACGTGACTGAGATGTTGAACTTGAATTAAGTGACCCATGTTAAAGAGCTGAAAACAAAACCTCAAGAAAAAGAATCCCTTAAGAATGTGGGTTGAGTGTGTTACTAGGGTGGACTGGATTTTTTTTTTTCTCTTCTTTAAATGAATCCACCACTGTTAAAGCACTGGCTCACAAAATCCCCATATTTGTAATGAGGTTCCTGCAAATCTATCTTAATACCAGATTGGGTACGCAGATCCTCTTTCCAGTATGCACATCTGTAATAAGATGTAGCTTGTTGGATTCTTGCACATATATAAAGTACCCTTGCAAGCTCAGGACAATTGTCAGCTTTCATTTCGTACAGAAATTCCCAGATTTGTACACCATGTTCTCAGAAACATAAAATGCTGTAAAAAATTTACATGCATCCATAAACAAATCCATCAGAGCTCAGGAACATAAATTCAGGCTCTTCTAAGCAGACTTGACCTCAAATGTTTGCAGGATATAAGAAACTTACTTATTTTAGCCAAGCCCGAAATATTTATCTTTACTGGCTTACAGAGATATGCAGTGTATTTAAGGCAAAGACTTGCATGAACTATGCACACACCAGAAAGAATTAAGCTAAAAATAATATACATTTACTTTAAAATCAGGTTTTGGATACAAAACAGGCTCCAAGATATACTGTACAACCCTTTTAGTAAGTAAGCAAGCTATAGATACATCATAATTATAATTAATCCTTTGAGGTTCCATAGTGCCTCTTATCCCATGATCTCAAAATTCCTTAGTGGCACTAATCAATTAAAGATGCAAGCATTCCTTTGAGATAGGCTATGGATATGAAAATCATTTCACACACTGAAATCAAGCAATCTCTTGTACAACAGTTGTTACCATGCACGACAATTCCTCAAAATAGCTTAGAGAAGAAAAGAAGGATCTCATATCCAGTTAAAATTTTAATGGGATTTAGTTGGACAAATGGTAGTTATGCTTCTCTTCATACTTCAAAAATAACCAGGCTAAAGGCAGTCTGAGGAAGAAAACTTCCACCAGGATCAACTAACTAAATTCCCCACTTAAAATTCTCAGATTACTTCTGTACAGAGTGAAATATAAAAGTCAAATACCTTAGGTCCTCGCTGCCTGGTGCATTTTCCCATTAGTTTTTCATCATCTATTTCACACTGCTCCAGAAGATCCAAAATGTCCTCCTCCTAGAAATGGAAATTTTGCTACAATTAATTCAAAGCAGAACATATCCTATCCTTCCAAAGTTCAAGCACCAACTGGTAGGAATTTGAAATTACTTTGATAACTAATTCCTGAAATAAGACTATGAATTCCTCCACAGGAGGATATAAAAGTATTTCTTCTGATGCATGCATCTCTGCTTGCAATCAACGTGAAATTGGAAGTTAAAATCAAGTGTTAACATTAAAGTCTGAAGAAAGGGTTGAACAAAGATTCCTGTAAAACTGCTGGATGATGCCAACTACAAAGACAGGAAATTATTTCTCAGATTTCAAATTAAATCACATTAGTTGGTTATTTTAAATGTAACCATTTTCCTACTGTTTATCTCTGACTACACAAGTAGACAATCAGGCAGAGTTTCTGGATGCCTTAAACTAGTGGAGCTGGTTTTATGAATCTCTCATTCCAGTCCATACAAGTGGATGAATAGGCTGGGGACATTACTGGAGGAAGAAGGAGGCAATTACCAGCTCAAAAGCAGTTTCTGCCAACCTCTGGTTTGGCCAGGGGTAAGGCTGAGGATCAGGGAAATGGTAAAGTAGCTTAAAGCCATCTAGCCTGTCTCCACCCTGGGTCCACTGCAGTTCATCCAGATTCAAGGATCTGGCCCACAAGCTGCACAAAGAATAATAATAAAATGATGGAAACATTATCAAATGCTATTTATTAGCCATCACACATGATTATCGTGAAACTAATCCACAAGGTCATGAATTCCAAGATAAATAACTCCTAAAGCCAATACTTCTTGTGCTTCAGTACCTTCATTCTTTTTAAAGGGTTATTCATTTCTCGCTGAAGGGAAGCTGCTCTCCCAGCAAGAAACGTCTGGAAAGCAGTGGCTAACAAACTCTCATACTTTTCAAGTAATGTCTTATCATCAGGAGGGTAAATTCGCCTAAAATAGGGAAAAAAAAAAATTGAGTTTAAGATAGAAGCTGAGCTACTTATCATACTAGGAACAAAAGTAATGCAGCTAATTCACAGTCTCTTCTATAATGCATACGCATCCCATCTATAATAATTATATAATATCGTATCATAAAACATATACTCGGAACATTGCTCTTTAAATCTAATTTTAACTCAGTGAACACATTCATGTTTAAACCAGCAATTAGCCAGTCAAAAGAAATACCATGCAGGTCATTCCAGGGATATACCAAAACTGTTTTGCAGTACCCTGAAATTTCAGTGGGTGTGAATGACACATGCAGGTGGGAATGATTCATGAAATATTAACAAAATATTGCATGTAAAATGCAGAGCCATAAAATAATTTGTATTAGCAATAAAAGGACAAAAAACAGGGAAAATCTGAACAATTGCTTTGAGTTAATGGGCATGATGTAAATTAAAGATTGAATATGTACTGCACTTGAATGCTAAATCCTCAAAAAAAAAAATGAACAGGAATAGATACTGTAAGAAAAAAAAATTGTTCTGGTACACGGACGTACAGGGTGACTTGATTTTCCATTAGAGCAGCTATGTCATTATTCTCTAAAATCACAGGTAAGGAGATTATGACAATATGAGAAGCAGGACTTGGTGATTTATTCATGCTCATCAAGCAACAATGGGCTTTGAAGACAATCACTCCAATCCATTTGTCATGAATGCCTGAAACACAGCCAGAAATTATGAAGGTGGAAGACTAATTTCTAATGTGTTGTAAGGAGTAATCCCTAAGTTAATGTTGCCTGCACTGTGCAAAGCATAGGAACCATTTATATATTGACTGGCATTATGTGACTTTTATGTTTCTGTGGATCTTTTGTGAACTTTTTACAAGTCTCTTTCTCCTTCTTCCTTTTCAGTCTTTTCCTCCTTGAAAAGGTATCTTTCATGATGATTTTGTTGCAATGAAAAAAGGATGGTTATGATCCGATTAGACTCAGGGCAGTTCTACAGCAAACTGAAGATGGTTCCAGTTTGCATTAAATACCTGTAGGAGCTCTAACCTAGTTGCAGTCAACATTTTTTAATGGTATTGATTCTACTGCTGAAAAAGTGCCATTGAACAATACTTTAAAGAAACGACATTCATTTTAATATATGTAGAAATATACTACAGCTAAGGGCCATTTCAAAGTCATATACATCCTTTTCAGTTCCTCATGAATTCACAAATGCTTGAAAGCATGGCTCCTACTTTGACCACCCCAGGACTCCTACTGGAATCAGTGGGCTAGTTGTGCTTGCAGACAGACACTTGACTAAGCCAATTGCTGAACTTGACATCCATAGATTAAATCAAAGCCTGCTGAGGTTGATGGAGGTTTCTCTGGATTTTTATTCAGAAAGCAATATTAACCCATGCAGCAATACTAGCACCCAAAATTTCCATGATTCTATGGCAATGCCCAACAGAAGCTAGTCCTGCTCTGCAGGAGAACATCACAAGGAGAAAATACTGCATAATGCTCAGATAAAATTTCTCTGCATCTCTAGCCAAGATTCCTTTACTTCTCAAGCTCTGCTGATTCTTCAGCCTTTTTGCAAACACATGGTAATAAGAAAACACAAAGCTGTTCTGCCCTTTTACATATGCACACTCCTCAAGAAACGACACCACTTTTTCCCGAGGGAAAAAAAAAATATTTTTCTATTTTTATTGATTTACATTAACCAAAAAGCTAAGTAAAGAGAACACTTGGCTCATTTTCAGTCAAGAACTGAATAAGCAACCTAAAATGTGATCACTTAAAAAGTTAGACTTTAAAGTTATCGAAAAAGCAAAATGTATTAAAGCATCATGACGTTTCTTATAGTCTAAGTAGCATGAAAATAACTGCTTCATCGGGGGGGGTATTTACTAGTTCAGCTCCACATATGTCAAGAAAGGATGTAATTAAAACTGGGAATGTTAAAGAAAGACTTTTTGTAAGCAAAATATTAATTCATCAAAAATGAAAATTTCACAGAAACATCCATCTGTTTAAATGAGAACTTTACTGGGAATTATAGGACATCTGCTCAAAAAAGCAGAAATGAAGAATAGCAGTAAAGGCATTCTGACTAATTCAGAATAAAAGATGTGAACCCAGACCTCCCACGTCCTGGATGAATGTTATAAAGAGTAGGCAAATGCTCCCACCATCTCTTCCTAGCCATACTCCACTCCCTTTCATCAAATACTCATAGGCCTTGCTTTCACTTCTCATTGAAGCAAATATCAAGAAATAATAATAATAAAAACGTCATAAAACAAAAATCTTGTTTTCTAGTCAATGCCTATTACAACCAGTAAGTTATAACCTCCTTTTGAATGTATTTTACCAAGGAATCTGAAGATACTTATGTTTAAGCCTACTAAAATCCAAAATCAAAGTGCAGAAATATGAATATAGTGTTTCAAATGCCATTCTATCAAAAATGATGGAAGCACCAATAAAGTTTCTTAACTTTTGGCAAGCCTCATAGATAACATTCAGATTTGAATTTTTATAGGGGAATACTCACACCCCTATTATTGCCCCCCGCTAGAGATAAGAATCATCATATGTGATTATAGAACAGGTCCATAATGACAGTCACGGTTCTTGGTACCCTGAATGTGAACAATCATGTCTTTCAAGCAAATGTCTTGCACAAACACTAGTGACTGACATCATATAAATTCCCAAGTGCATGCAAAAATTTGAAATAAAAAAAAAGAACTATCTGAAAAAAAAAAAACCAACTTTACTACCTGGTGTACATGTATCTATTTTCTATAAATGCCTACACATTTTTGGCAGAAAATCACCATCTACCATAAATACTTGTTTCCATTATTCCTAAAGAATGTATTGAATACTTCCTATTAATACAGTCAAAAATAGATACCTGTAGTTCCCCATGTGTCTATTTTCATGCTCCTCTTTGGAAATCTGTTTACGTACTTGTGCAAGTCTTTCCTTCTACAAATCAAGAAAATGACAATTAAAAGAGAGCATAAGCCCTGGGCAAGAAACAGCACATTTTTTCCTTCCTACCAGTTCTTCTTTTCTCCTTTCCAGTGTGTGGCGCTGCTTCTCCCAGTCTGAGGAACCTGGCAACAGTTTTTTCATTGAACCTTGACCATACAGTCTTTTTTGAGCCTCAGCCTTCTGTTGAGCTAAATTTCTCCTTTTATCACTTGTCCTGAAACACAGATGATATTAAGGCATGTCAATCCAATGCAGCTGAGATGAGATGCACTTTCACCTCAAGTATATCATCTGCATTTTTCAGTCAGTCATGTGAGGTTTATGATATAAAATTGGAATTGAAACACTCATTAAGAATTTTTTAAAAATATTAACTTTTACGGCTACAATATTTTCACACTTTAAGGTGTACTGTAATGACTCTGTACCATAATTTAACGTACAAACATGGTTGTATCTATTTTCCTGAAGTGTAGATTTTCTCCAACATATCCCAACTACAAAGTTTTCCTGTAGAGGGCTATGGAGTTGAGTGTATTGAGGGCATTGAGGTGCTGGAGCATGTCCAGAGAATGGCAATGAAGCTGGTGAAGGGTCTGAAGAACAAGTCTTATGAGGAGCGGCTGAAGGAACTGGGATTGTTTAGTCTGGAGAAGTGGAGGCTGTGGGGAGACCTTATCATTCTCTACAACTACCTAAAAGGAGGCTGTAGTGAGGTGGGTGTCGGTCTCTTCTCCCAAGTAACTAGCGATAGGACAAGAGGAAATGGCCTTCAAGTTGTGTCAGGAGAGGTTTAGATTGGATATTAGGAAAAATTTCTTTACTGAAAAGGTGGTCAAGCATTGGAACAGGCTGCCCAGAGAGGTGGTGGAGTCACCATCCCTGGAGGAGTTCAAAAAACGTGTAGATGTGGCACTTGAGGACATGGTTGAGTAGGCATGGAGGTGCTGGGTTGACAGTTGGACTAGATGATCTTAGAGGTCTTTTCCAACCTGAATGATTCTATGGCTTTTGACTGTATGTGAAACTATCACCAAAGCAAATTTCCTGTGTGGCCGTGTGCCCGTGACCGCACTCATACCCCCACTTTGAGACCTGTTTGAAAAAATCATTAAAAAAAAAAACGTACAAAAGTTACTATTACCACTCATTTTTTGCAAGCACATGAGCAAGAAGAAAAAATAATTTTGGGTTAATTTCAATAGCACTACTAACAGCAAGGGAAACATTTACATTTTGAAAATATGAAGCTGGAAAAAAAGGTCTTCATTTCTCCTAGTCCAGTTCAAATTTAAAAAAAAAAAAAAAAAAATCAAAGCAACAGAGAGAGAGACAGACTGAAGAAAAGACAAGTTTACCGTATGTTGAGAAGCTTTAATGCATTTAGCAGAACACCTCTTTTTACATCATAGTCTATTTTTTGATCAGTTCCAAAGCTTGGGGCACGATTAATCTGAAAAAAATGAGATACAGCAGACTCAGGAATGTTCACCTTCACTGGGAACACATCTATTGTAACAGGCTTTGGAGAAACCATTCTTTCAAATATAGCAGAGATTAAGAGCATACACGTTGAGAAGCTCATTTCCATTTGTATTTTTAAAAAAATAGAACACTGAATATCACACATACTGGGAGCCAGGAGATGTACCTTTCAGCCACCAAGTTATCCAGACACTTACAATGAACACCATTCAAGTACTGGCACTGTAAATCCAGTCTAATCTATTCTTGGTTGCTGCAACCAGAAAATTTACCACACAAAGTGCTGTTAAACATGTTATAACAGACTATGTGCCATGCTATGGTAGTCCAGCACAGGAAGAGTTAAAACTCTTTCCTAGTTCCCAGTCTGAAAGCAACTTTGAATACTTCTCTAAAAGGTAACAATTATATAAGGACAGACAGAGGCTCTAACTCAAGGTCTTCTCAAGTATATTTAAATAACTATTCAGATAGATCTCCGGGTGTTGCTGTAAAGTGTAAGTTATTAAATCAGTACATAGTGTGAAAACATAAAATAATTAACAGTCTCTGTAACAAACAGCTTATAAGCTAAGTACAAGATAAGAGATTAAAAATGTTACCATAAATATAGAGGAACAAGGGAAATGCAACTTGGAATCAGTGAGACCAAATCACACACTTAACAGCCAGGAGTCTCAACCAACCACCATATAACCACTGCCAAGCTCTGGAGCCCCTGCAGAAGAACATCAGCTTTTGGAAAGCTTTGAGGAGGGATAATGAAGAAGCTGCATGAAAACTTCTAGGAACACCTTCCAGGCTGGTATAAAAATTTATACATAACCAATGGGTGCTAATGAGAGGCAGGAAACTCACCTTGAAAGTGAATAAGCAGCGCTGGTTACAGAAGGGACAGACACTAAAGAGCTGCAGAAGTGAAAACTAACACCTTGTGACCCATGCAAATAAGAAGTGGGATACAGAGACAGCATGTTCAAATTAGAGGGCACAAGCAGTTCATTAAAATTGTGTTTTAACACTTTTGATACATTAGAGTATTGTAGAGCCTCTACAGTTGTTGGGCAAAGAACTATTCTGGCTGGTGAGCCACCAACTGTCCTATTGCTGAGTCCCAGCTTCCCATCACTCATGCTTATAGCCAAAGGACACCTTTTGGCTTTGAGAATCAGCTTGTTTGCTGGTTTTGCAGACAGGCTGGCAAAGTGAGCAATGAGATCTGATGCTGAAAGAAAAATTACGAAAATGCAGCAGAAATAGTGAAAAAGTGTATACATATTCCTTTTGGAAGGCTTTCATCCAAATATTTAATTGACCAACCTCCTTAGACTGACCTGTTTGTCTCCTATCACATCACAAAGGCTAATTTTTTTTTTCTATACTGTGACAGTACAAACATTTATCAATATTAATTTTTTTTTTAAATGTGAATGTTCCAGTTTCAGCTAAGCAAACATGTAAACATTCAGAGAAACAAACACAAGGATTAAAAACCCAGTTCTCCAGCATTCATCAGAGAATACTGGCAGTTGCAAGACCACAGACACATTGCGTCTCATTTTCAAAATGCAGTTTAAACAAAACACTTTAACTAGAGCGGCATTGATTAAATACAGCTGATAACTGAAATAAGTTGGAAATATTCTGATTTTGAGATATCACATTGTCTAATCCAGGAAGGGTTTATGTACGTTTAAAAACATATGCATGAAGATCCAATATGGAGCCTTACGCTTCAGTCCAGCAAATACCTAAGTACACAAAAAGCTCACTGGACTGAAAACAGAGACATAAAATCAAGCCCCAACTCCTTATTCAGGAGAAATGTTAGGTATTGAACAAAATTATATTCTGTACCATGTATTGAATTTTTTTACTCCGTATAAACATGTAGCAACTAACAATATTCTACTTTGAAATAATGTTTTTGCATGCATTAAAAATAGGGGAACAGAGAAATATATTTATTAAAACTTCCAATAAATTAATTTCTAATTTTTTATGTACACAGAATCCTTAAATCCAGTGAGACTACAGTTAGATACAAGGACTTATTTGGAACATGTAAAATCCTATATTGGTCCAATACTGAATTCATAGACATGCACAGACACATGCTTACAGAGCACTGAAGCATCCAACCTGAGAGCATACAAAAGTGCACACTGTTGTATTTATCTTTGGTTTAGGTACTTCCTAGATTTACAATAATTTGAAGTACAATATTGGGCATAAATTCTGCATTAATAAAAATGTTATAAATATGTGTTACTTATATGAGTACCAGTGAGAATTACCACTATGAAAGGTGTAAAATAATTTAAATAACAGTTTCTCTCCTACAGGGTGAATTTTGCCAAAAATCTACTTCCGGCACTTCTGAACAAACAAAACCATACTGACTGTGTTTATTAAGCAGAAAATTAAAGTGGGGGTAGGAAAGCTGTAAGAATGCATTTGAAATGCTATTATGAAGCAAAATGCTATTATGAGACATTACACAATCACTCCACACTAAGGTCACTTTAATGCAGTCATTTAAGGGGCTGAAAAGCTATGGCATTCATAGTTAAAACTGGAGCACTGCTGTACCACCTGCATCCTCAATTTTTTTGACATACCATTCATAACTAATGTTTGAGATCCCAATCCTACTGTGACCTCAATCCTGAAGAGTAACCAGCAGGACAGTAAAAACAGTGATCCAGTTCTGGAAAGCTATTGCAGACTTGGCTTAGTGCAATATGTTCCAGGTAGCAGTAGATGCAGGTCCAGTACAAATAAAATCCAAGCCACTGGGTACATCAGAAAGTTAATACATAGAAAGCAGGGGTGAATTTAAAGTTCATTAGCTATTCCATACTAATTGTCTATATGTATACTTCAACTGCCTCTTGATTTAGTATGACGATGTGCAAGAATGCTTCACTAACAAACTTTTCTCTTTAACCTTCTTCATCTGTTCCATGCATCTCCCTTCTCACAACAGAAACTTCAAGAGGCAGTCTTGACAGCTGACCTTAAATTTCAGCTGAAAAGTTTACTTATCGCTAAGTGTGGATGGAGTTATGGGAGATATAAAAATGGAGAATATCTTCATCCAGCATTGCTACCCAAAACTTCATAACCTGAACCCACTGCGTAAGTCTCTGATGTGCAAAACCACCCATGCTCTTGACACAGATCTGTAAGAAATCATAATTGAATCACAAAACAAAGGGTTTAATCCACAAATAACATTTTTAGAGCAGAAAACCCCTCTTCAATGCCAGAGAAAAACCAAGCAGCAGATAATCTAATCTCCAGAGCATACAGATAATACGCTCCCTGCAAAGAGCACAACTTAACTAAACTGGCTACCACATTTTACAGTCTCAACACACTATGCCTTTTCAAGGCTCCACTCACTTGTTCTCAGAGGTAACTAATGCCTTTTTCCTTAATAGCGTCTCCATATTATAGACTACCTGGGACCCCACTCAAAGGAATAAAATACTTACATGCTTCTTCTAGCTGAATACCTTCCGTGATCAGCACTACTCTTAAACTAGCAGCTATCTGGTGGAATCTACTCATGACGGATTTTATAACACTCATTCTGGAGCTATGGCAGTGTCGTCCATTAGGTTTCTTTGGATAAACTATGTTCAAAACTTCAAATTTTCTAATCTGTTGTATACAGCAATGCACAGAAAAGAAAAACTGCTTAATAAACAAATACAGTATTCCTCTATATAGACTCCTGGACTCAATGTTTCTCACATCTATTATTTTTACAATATCACAGTTTTATCTCCCAAATACCTGCTTTACTGGTGATGATACTTTCTGTGACTTTTCAATAGCTATAGAACTAAATTGTTCACATAGGTTTTTAATTCCTCCAATTGAAATCTTCAATGTTGGTTTCATAATTAAAATTTCACTGAATATAGCACATACAATTAATCAAACTGCTTGTAAGCACAGCAGTTGTGTAGCTCAGTGTATTTCATAATTACATACTTGTCAGTAGAGGACCTCATATCTGTAATGCTTAAATTAAGCTGCATAAGTTGAAGTACCTCCTGTCAAGGCTCCCATCCACAGTTACATTTGCAAAGAATTCTGATTTTACAAAAATTAAACTCTGTAAACGTGTAAGAGACACCATTTTCTTCTTCACCAAGACATAGGATAAATTTCAGCCTGGCATTTCACCTCTTTACTAAAACAGTCGAAGAGCATATTCTCACCACCCACTGCTGCAGCCTACTAGTATGGAGTAGGAAAAGAAATTTTCCACTATCTGTCACACATACCTATTGAGAAGACCTTTCAAATATAGAGAGAGATTACATGAATGACTTTATAAACCTAAAATCAATTGAATAAAATATTACATCCTTTCAATAAGAGGGATTTAATCTCTGTTCAATCTGTAGGACAGCATGAATGTTTTGGAAGGGATCTCATTCTTTATTAAAGTGATTGAGATTGCTAACAATAGAATTCAAAAAGCAAAAGAAATTTATAAGCCATAAAAATCCTATTACACAGAATGCTGTTAGTGGCTATCATTGAGCCAATCTTTGATTAGAGACAATCATGAAGTTCATTCTAATCACTTATTTCTAAACTTTACAAATTGTGAGAGTGCTAACCCCTTTTCTTAGCTTAAGCAGAAGGCTGTTTTTCCATGGCAGTTTAATACAAATCCAAGCTGTCATACTCTGCCTACTTCATTGTCTTGGCACCAGGGTCACAGAGAGTGAGGAAGCCTATCCCAATAATCCACATTAAGATTAACCTCACCAAACATTATTTTTCATTGGTCCTTGGTCATCTCGGGAAGGAATCCTACAAGCACCAGTGCCATCACAGGGAGGGGGCAGGGAGCACGCCTTCCACAAGGTCAGGAGGAAGGCAGAGATCTTGCAGCCAGTACCCTGATCAGTTTAAGCACCACAGAACTGCCTCATACAGGTGCCGTGTCACATTTAACCTAGTCCAGTGCGACTGCAGGCTGCCAGAAAGGACTGGTGCTGCCCCTCTCTTAGTCCTGACTTCACGTCACTTCCTCTTCCCTGCACCAGAGCAAGCATTGTGAAGTCCCTACGTGAGGAAGTTCTGCAGGCTGATTCAGTGTAAAATTATGGTCTGCTTGGAATGCTAAATGAGACATTCATCCAAACAGCAACCAGAAACATCTCATCCAATAGACATGACCACCAGATAGAGGCAAGTTGCTAGACCAGATCTTTGGGCAACTGCCCACAGTAATACCATATTATATGTTAAATCAAACGGCAGTCTTTTTCACTCTTTATTTCCTGGAAAAGTGAAAAAGGTCCAGTTAAGCCAACATCACTGTAAGTATACATTGTTGACTCATGCTCAACACTTTGAGAAAGATAAAGGTGTGACTGAATCTGGTTTATTTTGCTGAAGGTTGGTCATTTTCTACAAGCCATGTTGCTGATTGAGATGCAGAACTTTATCTCAAACAAAAAAGATTACATTTATGCAGCAACTTTATGAAAAATGGTATCACAGGAACAATTCAAGTGCCAATGAAATGCGATGAGATACATTTGAAATGTATTTCCTCATGGCAGTAGTCTAAGTAGTACAAGAAATGCAAATACCACTGCCCTATATATTCAGCTGTTTGATATCTGCATATAATTTTACTCATGTAAGGGGCTAAATACCGGCTATATGGAACAAAGTGTCTTGCTTTGTCAAATGTGATCATGGGTGAGAAATCTTGAGAAGTCTTGGGCAAAAACACTGTGTTAAGAAAACTGTTTTTCCCTTAAAATATCCCTTAAAAGAAACTACTGTCCCTTATTTTTTCATGTGGCTATCCTTTATTTCCAGACAAGAAATACAGTTGCTGACTAATCTGTAAGACAGCAGCGTTGTAAAGTGATCTTGATAACGTACCAGTGATACTGTCACAATAGGTATTCATAATAACTGGCTACCAAACCATTGTATATGTCTGCTGAGAGACGGTAATTTAGAGTTCAATGACCCAAGAACCAGAACAGACACATGACTAGGTTGTGTTAATATAACATCAGTAATTTTATCAGGAAGGCACATCTTGAAGATTGTTAGCAAAAACAGGATTGTATGAGTGGCCCCAAAAGTACAAGCAAATGATGATAGCGAAGGCCTTTGAAATCCAGAGACTCGGAGATATACACTGATCACAGTGGCCAAGTAGCGTTCACTACAGGAATGCAACCTTGTGAACTAGATAACAGCGGGTTTAGGAGAATCCACAGAGCAGAATCCAGGAAATGTAAAACAAACCACTTATGGTAAAACTTGGAGACAATGCAAAATTGCTAGCCAGTGAATGAACAGCCAGTAAGTGAACGCTGGCAGCAAATTAATAAAAACAACCTTATGTGAAGCTAAGAGCAAAGAGGAGGAAGCCTTCACCATCAACAGTGTGTTCCTCCTGGTACACAAGACACTGACAACTTGCTATAACCACCTACCCACCTTTTTTTGGAGAAGTAGATCTCTCCTGCCCCTTGTTGGCCTTTGGATCTACAGAGGCACAGGCAGGGTAAGCATAACACAAGAGGAAGGAGTAGATAACACAAAGCTTGTGTATGTGAGCTTTAACTACTTTATTAACAGGAATTAGCAGTAATTGGATACTTTGGCCTAAGATGTCCAAAGTACTTTTAACTGGATGGATAACAAAGTTTTGAATAGATTTTGCTAGTTCAGTTACACTAAATAATAAATTTGTGGATCTGTATATAAGGTGAGTTTCTCTCACCCACATAAATCACAAGGGAAGTTGGATACCCTGCACTTGAAGCAGTTATTAAAATGGGATCTTTCATCCAAGGATCACAACTTTGTGATCCCAACTGGATATAATGAGGTTGAACAAGGCTGGAGTCCATCCAAGAACTTCAACTGTATGATTTTCCGATGTACATAAAGTAAACTAGCTTGGAAATTTTGGTCAAAAAGAGGAAAACTAGATTTTCTGGGTACAGAAGGGAGATCTAGGTAGTTGTTGCTATTCAAAAAGGATGGAGGCTGCTGGGACTGCACAGATGCTTGCCAGAAACATTTGGTGCCACAAGAGGGCAATCACGCATTTCCCACAGCCCTCACTTTGGTAGAAGGTTCCGGAAGTTCAGTAGCATCAAGGAGCAGGAGAGCTACATTGCATCAGGGCAATATAAACAAAAGTCATCTCAGGAAAGCAGAGTCATTATAATGTTGCACAATTTATTTCTTATAATAGTTTATTAAGCTATCTTTATAACAGAAAAGCTACATGAGCTACGGAAACATGAAACTAGATTTACCATCCTAATCCTATTTTGGCAATTTTCCCGTAACACTGGGAACATTCGGAGCCTTGTGATTAGTACTTGTTACCACTGTTAGAAAGAATGATTCACTCCCCTAAGGGGGGTTTGGCAAGAAGGAAATGGTGGAAAAAGAAAAGGATGGAAAGCTGGGGAAGAAGCCAGAACTGGCTTAGAAAAAAAAATAATTATATATAGATACACATATATACACCCACATTGTGTATATATTATGTATAGTGTGTATATATATACACTGCATATTTGGTCTTTACTACACTACAAATAGTATACACACAGTGTGCATACATATACATACTGTGTGTTTGTTCTGAGTGTGCTGCAAAAAACATGAACAAGCACAGTAAAATTTAGTGGATGAGTATAGAAACTGAATTACTAAGTTTCAAAGTTTGAAATTTCTGTTAGTTTAGTTCAATGTCTGGCAAAATAAGTTGAAGGATACCTGTATCACCAAAAGCAGAAAAGGAAGTAACTAGACTTTGGTATTTAAAAAAAAGAATAACCAGGTACACAACTCCAAGTCCTGAAGTATTCTCCAGCAACCCAAAATACCAGAGCAGCATTTACTACTTTATGAGATCACCCCCTCACAAACAAGGCGTCTGGGATAGTATGACTCTCCTCTGAGACCCATTATCATAAATGGTGACTCTAACCCCCTAAAATCTCCATACTGCATGTAAACATCCATGGAGACAGAGGAGTGTCCTTCAGAACAGATTCACTATACAGGTTGATTCACCAGCTCTCAAAGAAGAGGTCTGTCACCATTTGCTACAAGGCTGGATGAAATGCATACACAGACCAACTTCAGTCTGTACTTAAACAACTACATACACTTATATGCAATCTACAGGCAACCTATAGATGATAATCTGGAAGTGCAGAGCTAAATCAAAGGGATACTAGGCTTTGCTTGACAAAAGGAGAATATGTCAATGCAGTACAGACCAAGTTCACGTCATGTGCTGCTTTTGGCTAGCACATCAAAGCCAGCAAATATGCCTATGTCCGCATGGCAACAGTGAAGGAATTTGTATTTTTCTAATTAAAATTATACTGAACCCCTGAGAGAAATAATCACAACAAAACAACTGTTGACAGTATTCATAGCTGGAGAACAAGGTTATAATTCAGTAAATTAATTGTGCACGTTTTGCTCATCAGTAGCCAAATCATATTTATGATTTATTGTCAATAGACAGATTTTTAATACATTTTGCTTTTTTCCTCCAGCTGTAACAGCCTCCCAACCAGTTAACATAATGACGTAAGACAATCTGAAAAAAGGCAAGTGAACGCCACGTATATGTTATTAATAGTGTAATTAAAGAGACACAACAGACAAACCTCCAACGTTCCTGGTTGAAAATGTGTTCAAGCACCACTCAAGCTTAACTGTATCAGTAACATGTCAGAGGAGAAACATTGCTTCCAGTCCATTCATGCCAATTGTTTGACAGTGTTTCATGTATACTGAATTAGTTTCCTCTGTTTACGAGGGTGCTTTGAAAAGCCACAGAAGAGGAAAAGAACACATATCCCAAAAAAAAGAAAATTAAGACCACACATTCACAAAAGTTGCCAGAGCCATATACAGAGCCATAATCATGAAGGAAATCTATGTAGCACCCAATTGCTATAAACAAGGTCCTTCAGCTACAATTACAACTGGATTAACATCATATTTCTCATTAAAACTTTCAAAAACTTCTGAAATGCAACATTCCTCCAGGAAGACAATTACCTTTATCTGAGTCTCCAAAAATCACTACAAGGCAGTGTTTCCATATGGATGCTGCAGAAAAAGCACCATCTATGTACTCGACAACAGTACCTCCTCCAATGCACAGATTTTCTTCGGAAGTTTTCTTACACAGATAGGGATTCAGCTGGGGCTTAGTTAACTTTACTCTTAAAAATTTACTTTACATTTGTTTAAAGAGGTTTACCTCTAGGAGCCATGGTTTTAGTTTTCTGTCCAGCAGAATATCAAATCCCAGGACTTCAAAGCAGACACTGTCACTTCCTGGTGCTTGCCCTGGCCTGCACATGCGATAAGCATGAAGAACATGTGGCTCTGCAACTATGAGAGTCTTCACTACTAACTCCTGTAGGGATTTTTTTCAGAAAAATTCATCAGGAGAGAAGACACCAGTATATATTGAACTAATGTGTTTCATACTTTAATCTTTTAAATTTCATTAAAGTATCTACTAAAAAAAGATTTTAAATACCAAATAAATGGTCTATAATAATTAAACTATTCCTATGGAGTAACAGATACATTTTTTTAATATAGCTTTAAAGTATATTGTTATACTTTCCACAGTACACACGTACTTTTAGATATGTAATCAATGCTAAGGGTATATTGGGAACAAAGTATAGTATAGCAAATCTTCACCATTTCATTTTGCACTATAATTTTCAATAAATATTCTCAGAATCATGTACAGATGATGCCTAAGCTCTAACTATCTTAGGCCTATTCCTCACCTAAAGATGCCTGTAACATAACCACTGACTTCAATGGCGCAGGTTCCAGTCCACAGATATATGCAATGCTGACTACAATTTTGTAAATATTCACACATAAAATTCACTTTATACTCTAGAAAAGTCTCCAAGAATTTAAATGGGATGGTTAATTTGTATCATACTACTAATGTGAATAACTGTTTGAAAGTGCTTTTGTCCCTCAGAAAAAGTTTAACATTAAATTTCTCATCAAACTCTGAACTTAGCCTTCTAAAAACCATAATCATCATTTATAGTATGTCCTTTGTGACATGCATTGCTGAGAATTTGGATTAATAAAGTTTCAAAAATCATTCTGGATTCCACTAAAGCAGATGGCAGAAGCAATTAATTTTCTAAGAATATACATACACAAAATAAAGAAAAGCATATTAATTTTATCTTACTGAAATATCGCTCCAGAATTTGGAGACATCAAGATTATTTGTTTCTAGAAACTCAGTAAACCATTTTATAGAGCGTTTGCTTCCTTTGTCTTCTGTTTCATCCCGTTCAAAGCGTTCATTATGTTTATTGACAGAGTAGTTAGTCAGATGCATATACAATTGACTCTAAAAAAAGGGAGAAAAGACAAATAAAAACCCTTAAATACAACTCTAGAATGGTCAATTCAAAAGAATTAGAAGGAAAAAAAATGATAATTCAATAATGACATAGTCAAACAGTTCATATTTGCAAATAACACTATGTGAAGATTTAGTGTTTCTGATTCTCAGAGATTTCATCTACTGAAAGTTCTAGCCTTCTTGTAACAAAACCTGTGCTCGTATTTAAGCCAGTTGCAATCAACCGATCAACATCTGGTTAGGCAATATATCTGCCACTTTTACAGGTCTGTATGTAAACAACTACCTAAAAAAAGTGAAGAGCAATTATCGTAACTTACAGAATGATTACATTCCACAAGAAGCAAACAATAAAGATGGTATTTTGAAGTGCTACTTTAAAAGTGCTAAAAAATACTCTGGCATCTGTTTCATAGACAATCCCACATTTCAGTTTTCACTGTAGTTTATTTATGAGAAATGTTCTCATGATAGTGATACTTTAAAATATCTTTTACAAATAAACTCATCTGCCATGTTGATATCTGCCAAAATTGCTCATTTTTGACTGGCTGGTAGCCATACAGAGAGAGGTAAATTTCAAGATATACATTACATAAATGAGTGAGTGCTATAGTTCCTTTATGGAGCAAAATGTCACCAGCAATAGATTCATGTTATCAGTTGCATTAAAAAAAAAAAAAAAAAAAACAAAAAACAAAAAAAAACACCTTTCCAAGGCCAATTTATAAATCATGATTTATACGTTTACATTATCTCCCAGTACAGATATTAATTCAGCTTTCCACCTATACTACCATGATGACTTTTCTCATCACAGTGAGAGTTCTCTGTCATGTTTGATTCCTCACTTGAGTGTAGTTGATATTCTAAGCTGACCATAAGCCTTCTGTTCCAATTCCTTTTTGATAAGATAGCCAATAGATAACACAAGCCTTCTGCTGTCATTTATCTCACTGCACTTACTTATGTTTAAAAAACTTAATGAAATCAACAAAACCAATCAACTTAATTGCAGGCTAGTTAACAAATATATTGTATTTGATATGTCCCATGGCTTCCAATTACTGCTTTGAGAATCATTCTGAAACCTATTGGTTTTGAGTCGTTAAAAATGTCATCTTTCCATGAAATTCAAATTATTTCAGACAAAAGCAATTATTTTTTCAGACTACAAAAAATGAAGGGTTTTTTTTATAACATTTGTTAAACATCTGAACTAATCTTTAGTCTGAAGTTATCTGGAACAATGTCACTGTGGAACAATGTCATCCAAAGAACAATGTCATTAGTGATAAGCCAGGTTATTTCATACAATAGACAAACTACAACATGAACAGTTGTGAGAACACAGAAACAACTGCCTGTTCTGTTTATCCGCTCAGAGCATATTTCAGTGCTGCTAATGCTGAGATCAGTAACAACAAAAAATATTAATAGCAAACTATTCCAAATATAATATTGGAACTCTTCCAAATATACCATTTGAACTTCTCCAAACATACCATTTGTACTGGCCTCCAAATTATACCTGCATTGTTCAAAGGAGCACTAAAAGACAGTCACAATTTTAAGTGACAAGTAGGGAAAAAAGCTTTCCATGTGTTGTCTATCGCACAATTACACTGAAGCAGCTCTAAAAGTGTATGGTATGGAAAGGGAAAGATACAGTGGCAACAGAGTACAGAGTGAGGTATAAAAACCTTACATCTACTGATGCCTCCCAATGCTTCAAATCTGCTTCTTTCTTAACAGACATCTGCATTTTGGTCTGTGCCAGAAGAGAGGGGTTACACATCTCAACAGGCAAAGATGCTATACAGTGAACAGGACGATTAAAGCGTCCAAACACTTTAGCGTGTCCCTTACCGCTTCTTGGTTCTCTGCAACTTTATAGGCAGCCCTGCTGTACCATCCTAAAGTTGTCAAGTACATACTCCTTTCCCTGCTGATGCAGTCACTGATAAACAGCACCAGCAGCAGATTCCCTCACGTTCAAGGATTGTAGTGACCACTCTCAAGAATTGGTCTTTATATCACTGTTTTTCTGTTTTCTGCATAGGTTCCCAACACAAAGGCTGAAACACTGCAGGTTCCTCAGCAGAAGCTCTAAACTTCAGGGATGTTGAACAATGGATCTAGCAGGAGATAAACCTTATCCTCCCCGCTACTCCACCCCAAACTGAGTCTCAGATAAATATAAAAGCAATGTAACTGTTCTTGAAGTGATTATCTTTACTTCATTTCTTCTGGGTCGAATGTCAATAATTGACATCTTTTGCTTTCTTTTAGGAAATATTTAAGCTCTTTAGCATACATACATGCAAAGTCATATAAAATTTTTATACATAAGCAATAATATGGCTATACTTGTGATTTTGATAGAAAAGCATGAGTTAAATAAGTTTCATTTTAGTTTTTTCTCTTCAATGACAACACAAAAAGTCAGCCAGATGAATACCAAATTAAATCTCATGTCACAATTTATTTTATTTTACCTCCTCCAAACACTACACAGGTAAAACTCTACATGCATAAGCAATAAATTGGAATGAACTCCAACTTACCAAATTTGAGTCACTGGGGGGATGATACTTTTCCGTGCCCATTCTCACCAGTCCATCATGATATAAAAATACTTTTAAAGGATCACAGGAGGTTACAAGAATATACACACGTAAATCAAACTTGTAGCCTTCCATAAGAAATGGTTTGTCAAGGTATTCCTGAACAATCAAGTGATCTTGAGCTTGTAACTTTTCTCCATTTCTTATTAAAGAGATCCTGGTAAAAACAAAAATTATTTTGAAAAGATGGAACTTTGACATTACTCGTTGAAATAGATTTTCATGGTCACCCAGCCACGTAGTCAGGCTAAAGTCTACCTGGAGAAAGAGACTTGGATATCTGATTTGTAGGGCAGAGAAAAAGTGCCATGGCTTTTGGTTTCCTGTACTTTATGGTGCTTCACTGGATGAAAAAAGGCAATGAGCCATTTCAAAATAACTTTCTGCTTCCTTTGATTCAACAATTTGTAATAATGGGTTCCCTCTACACTTAGAAATTGTTTGACAGAATGACCAGTCTCCAGCTTTTGTGATTATTCTTCCCCAAGCAGCTCTAAAAATGGGCTTCCAGTCTTTCTTTGTCACAACTTCTGCCCAGGTACAGGTTGCAAAGAACTTTCAGTGCTAACCTGACTCATGATGATGTTTGCAAAGCAGGACACTGATCAGTACAACTAAGGATGGCATAGATTAAGCTCGGTATTTCTGTATTCCAGTTTCCCCACATCAGAATGAAAAATGGTTTATATACAGACTATAAACTGGCAGCACCTAACTACACAGACTTTTAAATAACTGTAATAGCTAATATTTTTCAGTGTATCATTATTAACCCTGAATTCCCAGACATCCCCTGTTGCCTTAATCTTACCCTCTATTATTTATGATACATTTCAGTGTTCTGGTGCTGAATACTCCTAATACTCTGAAGTACTTTCCAGGCATTTCTCTGAAATATGCTGCTACCTCTCCCTTCAGCTTATCTTTGCCCTTATCAAGAGGATTGAAAAATAAGGAAATGGAAAAGTTTGCGGGCTTTACTTTTACAGTAATTCTGACATATTTTTAATAACTAAAAGCTTTACTATACTGTATAATCCAAATTGATATTAAAAGCAATAAAAGTTCAAATTGAAATATCTAAAAACAAGAACAGAGTTAAGAATGAAATCGGGATATTTATCTGGTTGTTTTTTCCTGTGCAGCCCTGTCACAGGCTAAGCCATTTCAACTCAACTGCAGGTTGCAGTCTCTGCAGGGGCGTCCCTCCGCCATGGGTGTCACCTCCTGCCAAGAGCGCACCTCCAGCCACATCCCCAACAGTGTCTCCTCAGTTTCTCCTACACCTCATGACTGCCACTCTTAAACATGTTTGTGCTTCTCTGACTGGCTACAGTTTTGGCACGCAATGGGGTGGTGGGGCTGGTTTCAGAGCTGTGGAAGATCCTGACCTTCTCCCACACATGACACCCCTGTAGCCCCCAGCCACCAAAACCCTGCCATTTATGCCCAATACAATCTCACCCCGTAAGTCTAAGCACAACAGATTAATAAATATATTCTTTAGATAAATTCCCAATAAAAATAATCTGACCTTAAGAATTATTTGAGCCTCATCAGAAAATGCATTCTCTAATTATGCCACATTCGGAACAACATTAAAATACTACTTCCATTTAGCTTTGTATTTTAGCTGTTTCTGCTTGTTAAGCCTTCATCCAGTACATGAACTTTCTTATACTGATCATACAACTTTAACTACAAACTTCTGACTAACACACAGCTTCTGCTAATGTTGTAAATAGCACTGGATTTCACCTTTAATGGGTAAGAAGACTGAAGTTAGCATGCAACTTACCCATGTCCCATTGCACCATTAGCTGGTTTGACTATGAAAGTTTTCTGTCTACGTTTCTTCTTCAGTTCTTTTACATAGTTCTGAAACTGTGTGTATTCTGCAGGGAAGATCCATGTTCGAGGAATAAAACTATACTCCTGAGGCTGACTCTTGATCATTCTGCAAAAAAGTGTAACCGAGTTAAAATCTTTTAACTATTTTGATGTATCAATCCTCAGGATTAAAAAGCATTTACAATAATTTGACAAGGAAATTTTTTTAGCAAAATGCTGTAATATGAAAGCAAACTTCTACTGCTGTTTAAGAATAGTTAGAGCTCTATATCATACTCATATGCATACTTTAAGAACAACAAAAGCAGACTATCTTGTGCATTTTTGCTTATTATCATATCATATTTGCTTATGATGTTACTGCCATCCATCTCACTTCTTGGCATCCATCTCACCCTTTATAGTTTTTGTCCAGTTACTCAGCTGATTCCTATTCTTAGAAATATTAAATTTACAATAGACCACGTGATTATAGATCTTTTCCTACCTAATAGACTCCTGGACTCCTGTATTCCTCTTTTTATTCTTTTTTTTTTCCCCTTGGGAGAGGTGAGGATATCTGGCAAGTTTCATATTGGTATGTATTTGGGGATGTATGAGGATCAACACACACAAAAAAAAGATGACCTGGGATATTTGGAATTTCTTCATGGGCACAAAAAAATATTAAGAGCAAGGAATGAATTTAAAATTAAAATGGAAGCAATTTAAAAAGAGTTTTTTGTTTCTTTCTAGTCTTTTGAAGGAATTTCAAAAGTAAGGAATTGTAGTAAATATACTTTGACACAGGCCAAGCAACTGCTCATGCACCTCCAATATAGGGCAAAACACAGAAGCTTGGATTTGTGTTTGGTACCAACGTATTGTGATTGGGACTCCCCGAGCACCTTATTTAGTCAAAAGAAAGCAAAGAAATGCAAAGCAAGACAAGGGGGAAAAAAACAGAAGAACTCAAACAAAAATAAGGTTAAGATATCATAGGGAACAATCTCTGAAACTGAATCTGGTTAAAGGATGCAGCAAGGTCCTGATCTCCCTACTTTAATAGCTGTGGCAGCTGAGGTAGTGAGCATATGTCATTTTATAGCTCTGCTGTCTGAATACAGAAAAGAAATAGAAGAGGAAAAATGGTAGAGAATTCAGTTAGCAGAAGTTTATCACCCAAAGCTGTGTATCTGGCAGACAGGAAGCATATACCCACACCAGACTGGCAGTATGGGCTAGATACATATGGGTTAGCTTTAAACAAAGTAGCTGTAATACTGGTTAACAGCCAAGTTTTGGAGCAATGTGGACTTGGTGGTACTATGCAACTAGTACACCATAGTTCCCAGCAGAATAAATTTAGTCTTTGCTGAGTTAAATACTGGTGCAGCTAGCTTGTTTCAGGTACTCAGAATACGTGAAACTTCATACATAACCTCCTATGAAATTAGTTCAGGTAACTCAAAACTATTCTGTAACATATGGTGGACATATCTAAAATACAAATATCCACAGACCAACAGAAAGTGACTGGTTGTTTAAAAAGAAATTAAGTGAAATAGGAAGCTCCCCAACTTTGATTTTAAAAAAAAAAAAAAGGCACTGATGAATTTTAATACTTTTTAATTAATTACAGATTTAGGTATACTTCTACTTTTGTAATGGAAAGTAATAGCATCAGGATAACTTAAATGTAAGAGACTTACAGTATCATTTTGATTTTTCATTTCTACTATGAGCCTACATAATACTCCTGATGCAGCATAAGACACTTTTTAAGTAGCTCAAATACTAATGGAAAAAACAGAGCTGCCAACCACATCTGTAAGGGTAGGACTGTAGCCAAGCCCTACTGGTATAATAGATACACTGTCACCAAATTGTTTAGCCAACTACCCAACAAAGACTCTGCAGAAACCACAATAGCTATAGTAGTCTTGAAGTACTGCATGAGGTTCAGTGCTTCTGCAGCTTCATTGTAACTATTATTTTTACAAATCTGGTTTGATGAAAGCCACCAAATATTCACAAAAAAGTTTTAAAAAACATAAACAGATACTATAATTCATGATTCATGCATATTTTTAAACTACTCTCCATTTGCTATATATTTACAAATGTTATTACCTTGCTAACCTAGCCAGAAATTATCCTATTTTTAGGCAGAAAGCAATTTCTGTGTTAGTTTCCACCCCTCTGCAAATTATTCATCATATGCATCTTGAAGTGTTACATGATAGAGCCTTGCCATTTAACTTACTCACACATTTCAATACACATACTCCCTACTCAATGAATATAGATAGCCTCATGGTATTCTAGATATATTAATATTTTGTGACTGCAAGTACATCAGTTCTATATGCCTTTTTCTATCTTATGCATAACTGGTAGACTACAAACACTTAATAATATGAAGCGGAACACTTAACCATTGTTTAGAAGTTCTGGTGCTCACTAAAACTTTCAACAAAAGAATTCAGCTCTGTTCTTTCCCTGCTTGGCCCTATTCAGAAATGGCTTAGAAACATCATCAAGTAGCTTGCGGAATCAAGACCTACTCCATTACAATAGCCCTATTTTCCAGCACATCTGCTATCCACTACTATGGGTAACCACTTCTTCACTGTGGTGCTCTATCCTTTAGCCTTTGCAGTCCTTACCAGGAGGTCTGAGAATTAAACAGCAAGTTATTGTTCTTCTGAGTGCTATTTTAGCTCATGGATGTGGTCAGACTGTGCTCTTGTTTCTCAAAATGCTTTCTGTGCAAAAGAATCAAAGGTGTTGAACAAAACATAGGTTACTGAAGACGTGACTTGTCAGTCTAATAACGCAGGTTCCCCTGCCTAGGTTTCATGATCCTCTGACTTTTAAAGTATGAAAGGAGGTTAGTGGGTAGATATGGATGAGAACGATTCTTGGTCCATGATCAGTTCACAAACCTTTTAAATGTAAACAACAAAGGTGTTGCAAAAAAGACCATCTCATACATGGGTCTGTTCCTCTTCTCATTCATACTGTACACCTTCTCCCCCACTTACTGGTATTACAGTATTCATTCTGTAACCACACTTACCCTTCACATGAGGAGATCTCATCTAAGAGACCATTTACAGAAATTAAGATCTAAGTGGCCCTACAATGGCACCTCTATTTTTTTTTTCTTTTCTGTGTCCTGATTATTCCCCTTGAAAACAATGCTTGTGCCTCCTTTTGTTCTCAATTACATTCCTGCTGCTATCTGTTCCATTACTCTGTGTCCCTACACTTTTTGTGCTGTGTTGTCTTCTTTCATAATTACACATGCTACGTACTACACCGCTCCCTTCCATCCTTCTGCATGTGAAAACCACATTGTCCCGTGATCCAGAGTGCCTGGATATTGGCTGTAAGAGGAATTCCTGAAGTGCAATTCCTCCTGAATAGCATTTGCCTCTCAGAGTCCGGTAGATTTGTTCTTTTGCTCCATTCCCAACAGCTTGCATAAAATGGAAGGGTGAGATCAGTGTAACAACAAAGGTAGAAGTACAAGAAAAAGAAGACTCCACTCTCCACCAATTCTCAGCAGTTGTTTCATGAACTCTCAACAGTACAAAGCCCACGGCTACTCTGTAGGAGTCACTATCAGGAATAGAAAAGATTGCATGCAGCAGAAAAGCAAGAGAACAGAATTAGTGTTTCTGCACTATCTTGTTCAAATAAATGTTAAGACAGAACAGCAGCTGTATGGAACAAAATCCTCCACTCTACAGACAAGAGCCTGCCCAACCACGTATCGCAACTGACTTGTGATTTCATATACATATGTCTGTTTCTCAAGCAGTCTCAAGGCATATCATTTTGATTTTTATAAATTATGAATACTAAGTATTGAATTGTGAGGCTTGTACTGTGAAAAACAGACTGATTAAAACCCTGCTATATCTACTGATATTAAGTGAAGTCACAACATAGATATGTTTGACCCAGAGTTATTGTATCAGAGAAATTATTCCCATCTTATCTGTAATATGTGCAATCTGTGCATTGAGTACCTTTAAACTGTGTTTCAAACTCAGAATTCAGTAGGTTGAGAAAGGTATAATCAGACTGTATTTGAAAACAATGTGTGCATGACAACAATAGCCTTTTGTCCATTTTGCACATTTTTTTAAAATCACAGAACTGTAGCAATACACAGGGATACTACTGCCTACCAAGCTGACCAATGTTGTCCCACTGTTTCCAGGACCTCTCCAAATAGCCGTTTGCCTCCACGTGCTATCTCTATGATTTTACTTAAAGTCTGGAAGGGGCAGTGAAAAGTGCTTGTGTAGCATGTACTGACAGAAGGGAGTTCTGGCCCACACGTAGGACACAGACACCATAGCAATGCACATAATATTTTCATCGCAATAGTTGCATACATTCTACGTGCTATGTGTTGCAGTTACAAAACAGAAAAGGAAAGAGAGAGAGACAGATGAGATATCACATAAATTACATTAACATATGAAAACAAATTCTGTTCTGGTAACAGGAAATGCAGTGTAGGTAACGTTGGAGGCCAAAAGATTAACTATATTAATAATTGCTCTTTAAACTAATTTAGATTAGAAGAATAAAATATTCACACACATTTATCCCTAAACTTTTCCTATTACCAGGCTGTTGAATCATTATTTAGTATTGTTTTCTTACAGGTCTTACTCACAGATTCTCAGCTAGGATAATTCCTCAGAACTCAGTTATTCCACTAGAGTGAGGAGAATTTATAATTAGACAAATGAGCCTCTCTGACTTATTTCTTACATAAACAGTAAGATGCTTCACATTTTTTAAATTTGATATACACAAAAATATAGTCATTAATTATTTTAAACAAATAATATCCATCCACATACTAATTATTTTTTCTGTTCTACCGTTACAGGATATATGCCTCAGTGTATTATGTATTAAGTGTATTATACAATAATTTAAGGCTCTCCTACATTCTGCAATGTGTAGACAGAGAACTGAACCCACATCATTTTCCACTGAAGTCAGTTGGAGAGATACAGTAGCCCACTCTGATGCTACAGATCCAAAACCAAAGCCAAAGTTATTAAGGAACTTTGGAAATTATTCTTGATCCTCTCATAGCCCCTTAGTAGAAATAAACAAACCTTACAAGCAATAATTCAGTATTGTACTGCCTTAAACACTGGCTGAAAAACTTCTTAATATTAAAAGAAAGATTACTTAGTCATGTTTCTTGCCAGAAAATCCTTTCTGCAGATCTCTCCCATTCCTGGAAAATGGTTGATTCTCTGAGGAAGGAGAAAAGAAAGAAAGTTAGTTGGTTAGTACTTTTTAGTTTTCCTGGCATACCTAATACAATCATTTAAAATGTTCAACTGCATGCTCAGGCAAACATAGTTAGCGTTATACATAAATTATTTAAGATAATATCTTACATTATACTATGTATTCTTGGCAATACTAAAGATACTGTAAGTTGTATTCTCCTCCACCAACATGAGTATGCCCATTGATTTCATTTCAGACATGAAACGAGACTATCATAATCTTATTCACAAAGCTATCTAGGAAAAAAGAATGCTATCACAAAGTAGTGGTAAAAAAGGGAATTATTTATTCACAGAAACTGTGGAGAGAGCTCTGCTTGTTAACTTACTGCTTAAAAGCTTATAAGCAACTTATAAATGATGTTTTGCATCTTCTTTCAAACTCTGATCACTCACAACACCCACTGGCAGACAAAAGCATGAAAGAACAGCCCCAAATATTTAAACACCAGATTCCAAGTGGTGTGAACAAATAACTCTGGAAAAGAGAATAGGATTTTAAAATATGTAGTGGTATAGCCTGATTGCAGTCTGGTTGGTGGTGTTTTGTGGGTTTTTTTTCTCTCCATACAAATGTAACCAACCAAATGTGACACATTACTGAACACTTCAGAGTGAAGCGGTTCACTGAAACATGTCAGAAATCCTAACTACCACTCTACCTGATAGTTCCGAAGTTCAGCAATCTTTTCTTGTTGCACAGCAGAATCACTCCATATAAGGTTAGCCGTTTCATCTTCATCACGCGTTTTCACAAATCCCATTTCTCGTATTACTACACGTACTACAGAGAAATAACATACTTAAGGAATATTTTGAATCTCTAAAATAGATTAATTTTCAAAATTTAAAAAAATCAATTAAGATTTTAAACACTTCCAATATTCAACCCTTTGTCAGAGAACAATGGTAGCATACAAGCTATTACTTATCCTGCAATATTTCCCTCAGTCTATTGCAAACCTGTCATTACAACGTTGCAGCACCTTGTACTGAGGCTGGAATCAGAGCACAACCACTGACAGGAACTGTAAAGAGCTTCAGGGCATACCACAATCATCTAGTAAAAGTCCACTTGCACGGCTTTTAGACTTAATCTTGGCTATCACATATGTTAATTTTAAAACAGTGATGACTATAAATGTCACTGCAGACAGGCAACAAGAATGCCTCCTTAGTCAAGGTACAGTAGTTACAAAAGCAAGTGCATATGTTATTTTAATATAAAAAAGATAAAAGACTGATTATATGCCAGGCATAACTCAGGTTCTAGGAAAAAAGATTTTTCTGAAGTAGTCCCAAGCATCAAAATACAAAACTTTACTAAAGTTTATTGAGAAACCTCTGTATAATAATCAGAGTATTTAACATTAAATTTACACTGTTCATCTTTCAAGGCTTTAAGTAAACTTCCAAACACATACATAATTCATAATTAGAAGGTTTTTCCACAGCCTTCTTGATTACTTAAGCTTTTGCATTTCAAGGCCCTTCCCTGAGTAACAAATGGGGAGTAATAGATGCACAGTGTTCAAAGCTATCAACAAAATGTTACAAAAAATCCCCAAAGGTTTCTTACAAAAGAAAACCTTCTGGAAATGTCTCACCGTCAGCTTGATGCCAAGTCCATTAATTCACCCCATTAATTAGTAATTCACTCATGTCAATGGCTATTAGGATGTAAACAAAATATGTAACTTCCTACCAATTTCATATTTTGTGCCAGCGACATTTGCAGTGATGACGCCATTCTTCTTCTTTCTGACTTTTCTTTTAATTGTGCTTTGATAGGGTAGTTCCGAACTCAAAGTCAGAGGAGCAGTTCCATGGTTATCTTTGAAAAATAATGTTGTAACTATCAACATCTTTATATCTCAAATAACATATACAAATGAACTAAGAATACAAACATTGACTTCATTGCAACTTAGCGGTACAAGCATACTGAATAATTAACAGGCTATATTAAAAATCCAAGACTAGCATACCTCCCTCATTAGGCAAGGATGGCATTATAACCTAGGATAGTGCAGAAGCGGGGCCCAAATTCCGTTCCAAGTTCCCAGAAAATGATGGAGCTGTCAAAGCCAAATTATTTAAAGCTCCAGTCATACCATTTCAGTCTCTGGTTGTAGCAAATACTAGTTCTGGAATGGATAGATATCTGTGTTAAAAAAATATAAGAGAAACTTTGTTACAGAGAAATCCTGAAAAAAAAATAAACAGCAGAAAACAAAATATGGAAATGCTTTTAATAAAAAGTCAAAAGTAATGCTTATTTTAAAAGATTGATCAAGTTATTGTAAATACAAAACTTTGCTCATTACAATTCAATTGTTTTGTTTCTAGGAAAAATAATTTTGCAGTATTCATTTTCAAAATGAGACTTTTTCAAAATTTCATTCATTTTCAAAATTTTCTTATTTTCATTTGTGTATGGGAGATTTTGGGCATGAAAACAGGTAACGCTGAATTCAATCAATACTGCAAACTTTTATCTCCACAAAGCTCTCTGAATTTACAGCAATTTTAAACCATATTTTAATTAAAAATTTAAAATCATACACACCGTATTATGTGTTTTCAGGTACCAAATGGGAAATAACTAAAATCACCTTAATAATCTTTTTCTGCTTTTTCATTTTTCAACATTTTTTAAAGCAATTGTCCAATAATCACTTGGTAACACATGGCTGCAGTTTCACGACCACTTCATGACACAACGGACGTGATTTCAAAGACACTTTGGGTTGGCAAGTATGTAAACCGTCATTTTCTAAAATTAGTAATTATTTGCATAAACTGGTATTTTTCATATCTACACTGATGCAAAATTTCAAATTTTTTTCTTGACGAACACACTACGACATGTGAAAGTCACACATATTAAAAAGTTTTTTAAGTCCAGCTTAAGCACATAAGAACAATGGGCTAAACTATTAGGAAAAAACAACAGGAATAAAATTCCTTTGAACACACTGCTACATGACTTCAGGTGTGCAGCACTGTTACAACAAAGTCTGCAAGGAAACAAATGCTGTCTTTGACAGGCTGCCTTAAACATATCTACAAGTTTTCAAAACATATACAATATAAGTTACTGATTTTTAAATGCTTTCATTTCTTTCCTGCAATTATATGTGTGGCTAAAGTTCCTCACACTAGCTTTAGATTAGTTTATATTGCCACTTGTGGTGATTGCAAAACTTATTTAAAATAGCTTTATATAGAGCACAAGGAATTTATTCTGCTATAAATAGCAGAAAATTACAGTAGTGTCAAATTCAGCCATGACTTATGATGTGAAACATATTTGGTCATAAGATTGGACAAGATGTGCATTAGCAAAATTACCAAAACATTACCTATAAATCCTCATTTTTTATTTGTGTGTGTGTGTACACATGTCAGAGAGAGAAAGAGAGAGATACAATTATATTCTGGACAAGTCACCCTCTTGGTAAGAAAATATCAAAGCAGATCAATTGAGCTGCAAGATCTTATTTCCTTTCAAGACAGAAATTTACCCTTAACAGTCCATTAACACAAAAGGATAAAAAGAACAGATTATGGTTTTTTTATGACTGTCACCAATGCACTAGGGGCCAAATTCTGCATTGTAATAAGACAACCGAATCTCCCTCGTGCATTTAGTGGAGGGCCACAAATTAACACTAAAACATGACCCTGTGTATTTATCTAGAAAGTAAGAACAGGAGATGTTTTATACACAGATACAACGTTCGACAGCATAGTAGTAACTCCCAGCCACACCTATTTGCAACATACTTTGCTGAACCAGAACTCCCTAAGAAAATCCCCCCAAACTGAACTAAAACTGGCAGGTCATTTTGACGCGTTAATGTTTTGGATGCCATCACCTGAGACGGTGGCCTGAAAGTCCTCCTGCCCGCTGGCCTACTAAAATTAGACACAGAGATGGGAAAGCAGAGCATTCATCCTCCTTAAAACCACTGTGAAGGAAAAGCAGTGCTGGGCACAACGACTCACTGAATATTGCATGTTATCTGTTTCTCAAGCTAAGAATACCACCAGAGTACAAGACATGTTTAATTCCTGGGAATAATACTGAAGTACATCTGTTAGCCAATTAAGGACTCCTATGCACATACACAAATGCCTAGCAGTTGTTCCTCTGCTGTACTGGCTAAAAACTTTTAACAAATTTGGAAGAACGTCAAGACAACTAATATTTCCCTGTGAGAAATGCCAGCCCTTACTAATACAGCATAATTTAGAAGCTATGACATGGTAATAAAAACCAAGCAGCTCATGGAGCTTTCATTCAGCTTATAATCACAGAAAAGTATCTGCCCAAAGTTACAATAACACGATGTATTCTGAAGGTGGACCATAAAGCTCCAAATGGCACTAAGTTGTTGGATTACTGTTTTTCTTTATATAGAAACTATTCTACTCTTTAGAGAAGACTACTCTTTCAGGTTTAAATAGAAAGCACCAACACTCAAGGTCTGTGACTTTCAACCAGTCAACTTTTTAGCACACATACATGAGTTGATGGTAAAGATTTATGGTCAACTTTAGAGTATTCTATGGACAATTAGTAGTTTGGCCATATGGAAAACAAAGTAATTGGAGTGACTAACTCTCACAAAAATCCCTGCAAACTGATCATTGAAGTAACACTTTTCTTGACAAGATTATGGATGACATAATTTTCATTATCACAGCTGAAGCATGCACTCCTCCAATGATGTCAAATCTTGTTACAAAGACACATGCAGTCTATTTGTCAAATCCTGATTTAAGTGGAATTCTTCAACGACAAAAGGGATCATTACTATACTCTGTATTCAAACTTACTCTAGGATTTTGACTGTTCACAGCACTGTACTATGCCAATAAAGTTAAACTGTAGTCTGCCTTAAGCTTGTATATAATAATTCAAAATTGTTTTACAATTGCTTCACTTCTCTTAAGTCATCCATCTCCAAACAACTATTTCACTGAATACCAAAACACCAGCAGTTCTAAATTAGAAGTAGTTTTCCAAAATATTTTACATAGGATGCAGTCCTTTCCTTTGTTCCTACAGGAACCATCTCCTTTCCAAAGGGCAAATACAAGTCCAATGAAATTGGACAGCCTCAGCTTTTCTTCCCATCATGTCAAGTGCCAGATGAGAGGTACAGCATCTCATCTGGGGGAATACATTGCCCAGAGCACTAGCTGTGAGTTGTAGGCTAAGCCATGGGAGCAATAGACTTGCTCCTGCATAGACCTCCATGCTTCCTATGTCCCCAGTGCAATACCACGAGAAGTTCCAACTGTGCAGCAAGAAAACCTAAGACCAGGCTACTGAGGAAGCGGCAATTCTCCCAAGTAAACTGCAACTGTTCCTCAGACTACACTTTAGATGAGCAGCTCTCTAACTAGGGGAACGGGTCACTTTGGAGAGACAGGAATACATCTCTGAGAGCAACAAATGAAGGGCTGTTGCTGAGGGGAGGGAGCTGGAAGGAGAGGGACGCACACTGAGAGAGCACTGCAATGCCACACTGCAATGCCACAGGCCCTGGCAGCCACGAGCTCCCACGTATCTCTCCTCTTCTTGACTTCTATACAGCAGAAATCACCCCAGAGTTACTTCATTCTCTGACCCAGGTCCTCCCCAGGCACTTTTTCTAGTTCACATCTCTTGACTTGTTATTATTGCCCAGCCCTACTCCCAGTCAGAGCACAGTTGTCTCAGGCATGCTGAAGGAAAAAGATTAGCAGCGCAGACCACTTTGTGGGCAGCCTCTGCCGCTCCCACGGCATCACCAGTTACAGGGCAAAGCTTATTGCAGGGCCCACCGGATCATGCAACAGTAATAGCAGCAGCATTGTCGGGTTATGAATACACCAAATTCCAAGTCAGTTCTTATAACCCTGACGAGCTTTTACTTACAAGCATAACCTATAACCTGCATTCAGCTACAACAACGTAGAGGCGTATCTCTCTAAGAGATTGCTTTTAGTAACATGGAAGAAAGTATTTGATTTCCAAAGTGGGACTGATGGAGCTTGCTTAACCTTGGGAAGTCAGCTATCAGGAATCTCTGAATTCACTCTCAGACAGAAAAGGATCACAGTTCCTGCTGTATATACCATTTCCCTCCTGAAATCATGATACACAGAAACTGGTGAAGGTTTGTTGCTCACCCATACTGATTCAAGGGATGCTGAACAAAAATGGTTAACCTATACATGGAGAAAGCCTTGTGAAGAAGAAATGAATGCATCTTCATCAGGTTAGCATATTCTTATACAAACAAGCACTTTGAATAGAAGTGTTCTACAGGGAAAAAAGATGAGATGTTATCTTTACTGTTGCCTGGCAAAGGTGTGACAGCGCCAGCAAGAGATAACACTGCATGCAATCCTGTCCTAGAAAGAGACAGAAGACAACAAGGGGGGGGGGGGGGGGGGGGGAAGAGGTTTTTTTTCCTCCAGGGACAGTGAAGGTAGAGTGCTCTTGCTGGAGAGGGAAGTGTTGCACACAGACAGGGACCAAAGCAGACGCTTGAGTCCATCTAAGGGAACAGTCTGAGCAAGGTACGAGGGTGCCTGGGTGAAGAGCAGGGGACAGTGGGAAGAAGTGGTTTCATAGTTAATGGAATGATCCATGTTTATTTGATAACAAGTTGTAATATGTTGTACAAAGGAAAGAACTAAGAGTATTTTTTGCTGTTACACAAATTAAGTGTATCATAAGAAGTTAGTAAATTGCCTGAAAAGTATTCTTCTGGCCTAGATTATATAGAAGTATTTTTTAACAAATCCCTCTCTTATTACATAAGTTATTTGCTCCATACTGCTCACAAGTGACCTCAGCCTTTCATGATCCTTCACTTTACATCCTGATGCAGTGTGGAGCTGAAAAGGTTATTTTTAATCTCTAAATGGGAATTGCATGCCATCAGACCCTTTTTTTTCCCCAAAGAGTAAGCATCCCAGAAAAACGTTGAATTAATCAGATCAAAATAGAGAAGGGGGAGTCAAATTCAAACTTAAAATAAAGTGGTGCAACCTGAGAATCTATTCCAAAGAAGACTCAAGTCAATGAGATTCTTCAAGCTAACTTGGATCATACCAGTAACTATGAAACCACTACTGTGTACCCTGACACAAAGAGACTAAATTGCATATGCACATTTAAAATAGATTTAATCTAATAGATTTAAGCATTAAGAATGGTAGAATCATTTACTATCAAAATACTCTATGTTCCAAAGCAGAGACAACACTGTATCACTCAATGCACTGTTTTTAATGTGAAACTCTTCCTTCTAGCTATTGTGACACTACCGGTGACCAGTTTGAAAAGCTCCACGGGTTATGCATGTGCTTAACTTTACATATATGAACTGAAATTGTGGCTTCAGAGCTCAAGCCATGGCACATACAATAAGACCCCCCAAAGACAACTAACATCTCTTAAGTGTCTTCATATTCACCTAGGTGAAATGCTACAAAAACTAGATTGTCAGTTTTATTTTAATTTCCTGCATTCTTTGTATACAGACAAGTAATCACTCACCAACAGTGGAATATTTTAGAATAGATTTTAAAACTAGCAGACTGCTTTCCTCTGAGCCCATTAATGTAATTTACTCAGTGCTGTCAAAAGTGTCTGGAAACGCACAGTAGCTGGGAAGAAATCCACAAAGCTCCTGACATAAGGAGCTTTCACTCTGAAATGGAGACACACTGAAGATATAGTTACAGAACTTGGCAGAGGACCATAGGGATGGAAGGACAACATTTACAGCACTGCAATCCCCAGTCCCCAATTAGCTGGAAAATTAAAATAACAAAAATTTCACAGAAACACGAAAAAGAAAGAAGTCAAAATAGTCTTCAGAGCATTGACCTAGCAAACATCCAAGTTCTGGTTTTTTCAGCCTGACCTAAATAATTAAGTTTTTTGCTCCCTTAGATCTTAGAGTGTGAAAGTCTGGATACACCGTAGTGAGGGGTCTGCTATTTATTACAGTTATACAAAACTATAATCTACTGTTGATCTGGAATTAAGCTATAAAATGCAGATTCAAAATGAGATTAAGACATTAACACAAATTATAATAGAGAAAAATGCCTTCTTCACTACCACCCTCAAATAGCAAGGTAATAACACTTTGCAATAATTAAACTGCAGAATTAAAAGCATCATAACCTTTCATGATTTTTTTTAATATGTGTCTTGACAAAAAGTATGTTGAAGTGTTCCTGCTACAACCAAGCATAGCTGAGCAGTTTTATTGTAACATGCTAAAAAAACAATTTGGTGGCAAATTCTCACTCCTACAGAGAAATGCAAAAAGCAATCCTCATTTTGAGGCTCAATGTGTCAAAGTGATAAGCTTGTTTTCAAAAGGCTATCTGTCAGCTGGCTTAAAAATGCATACACATTAGGGTTTGGTTCAAAATATTCTGAAGTCAAAGGAAATTATTAATTTTAACAGCCTTCGCTCTCGCCATCAAATGAGATGAGATGTTTATTCAGCAGTTCTTTCAGATAAAGTGAATGTACAGAGCTCTCAGGTGTTTGATTTGCTAAATGAACAGCTACAAGCTACACAAGAATACAAACAGCATGATTTACACAACTTAAAACTTTTTTGAATCATGCAGTTCTGTAAAACAATGAAATAGTTTATCCAAATGGACAGCATTTCTAAAACTTCCAAAATTTCTCTAAACTACCAAACAAACTACCAAAACAACCAAACCAAGCTATGGTAACAGCACTCTACCTCTGATTCTGTAAGTTACAGTTACTTAGTGTAGTTTAACCTTACAGCTGTCATTTCCCATTCGAGACCCCAATCAGTAAAGGCCCTAGAATCAATCTTAGCCTTCTGCAACACAGCTTATATAATAAACATAATTTTACAACACCTATGTAGTAATACTCAAAGCATAAACTATCCTGACCCTTCCAGTCTATCTTCAAAACACAATGCAAAACAGAGTCTGCGTCACAGTTGTGAACCTGTATCTTTTGCTGGAGAACAAAAAAGGTGTCTTATCTTAAACGGTTGGAGTCTGGTCAGAAGATCACCCGTTCAGTGCCAGCTCCGAGACCCAGCCACATGCGTTGGCACAGAGCCTCGGAAACTTTGCAGTCTCAGCTCATGGGAGATTTTCTTTTGGTCTTTCCTGACTTTGCACTTCACAGCTTTGGGTTGGGTTTTTTCATTGTTTATTATCACAAAAGGTCTATGAAATGATAAGTATATATCCCTGATTCAGAAAACAGGAAATGTATTAGAAGCTGTTAAGATGGTGGAAGTGTCACAACATAAATGTTTCAAAGGAATTAATCACTTCGTACTCACCATATACAGAGATCAGAATTGGGCACAGAAGCAATTTTTTTTCTTTTCAGCGTTGTCTTGAAGCAATATTGCTTCTTTTTGCATTCATCCATTTTCCAAAAGGAAACTTCAAATCCTTGGCCAAATTTAAATCAATGTCAAAGCTTTCAAAGCTGAAGATTGATTTTTCTCTTTAAAAAATGACCTCCAAAGTGTCTTTCATAGCAGAGCACACAATGTTGGCTCATTCTCACCCTTCAAAAGCCCTTTCTAATGTGATAACATATTTCAGACTGTTAGCAAATTGAGTAGTATAGACTTTCATAGTTATGTTCTGAATATTGAGAGGGCCATCATAGAAAGCAAGACAGAATTAGAAGACTACAATAAAAAGACTTCAAAAAATGTTTGAATCTTTTTCTTGCTCAGTAAAACACAGGAAATATATTCATTGACAAGGCAAGTGAAAAGAACCCGTATGAGTTACAAATCAATAATTCATAAATAATATGCAGGAAACTTTTAATAAACATCATCTAGTATTCATAATGGCAAGGAAAAATATTAACAAAATAGCCCAAACAACCCAAAGTACAACCATGTTTTTATACAGTAAAATCTTAATTTCAGAAAATATATATCTGCGTCACTCACCACTAAAAAAATATCAGCTTTAATGTTCTACTCTGTCAGCAAAAAGCATAGACAATGCATAGGTCTCGTACTACTGTTCACCACTTCAGTAAGTGTTGATAACACCATAAATCTGTCAGCAGGACAGCATTTCACTAACTCTAGAACAGAAACTATTCCTAGCCCTTGATCACAGTAAGTTCCACTGAACACTGCTGAATGGAAACCCATCTCTATTAACTATCTACCCTCAGCAACACCAACAATCATTCCACCTTCATTTAAAATAGTGTCGGAGTTATCTAGGCATTTTCAGCCTAGAAACATACACTATGTTAGAGTGCATTGGCCACATCAGCTCTGCAAGCAACAGCTGAGTGGCACGATACCTACCACCCACAGGAGGGCTGGACCCCTATCACCTCAAATGAAGCATTCCCTTGAAAACAAACAGCTGAAGGACCCTTGTTTGATTTGGCTTGGGGACCATGAGTGCAGGAAGCCATGCTGACTGCCAGACTGCCCCACGCTAAGGGCCAATGCTCTTTGTGGTGAGGCAGCCATGGCCGCTAATGAGAGAAAAAGAGATGATAATGTGCAATAAAGACCATGTGTAACAGTAATATTGAAGTCTGACATTAACAGTGTGGTTTTGGTAGGGGAAAGGGTAAACAAGAGAGAGTTAGGAGAGGAATTGAGTTGTGGCACCTGTGGGAACATCCATGCTCTGCTTCTGACTTTGCGGTGTGCCATCCATGCTCTTCATTACAGCATGTCAACATACACCAACATGTATCACAGGGTGTTTTAAATTGTGTACACCACACACTAATCACTGTTGGAATTAAACTATTCCTTTCTTTTTCTATCATTCACTTCTCAAAAGATTTATTTCTCTAGCAAGAGCTAGAGATCTTAGGGATCTACAAGATAGGACAATTTAACATTTTACATATATCAGCATAGTTGTCTTAGTAGAACAGAAAAAGCACTAATCATTTAATGAAGCTGATACATTTGCAATGATTCCTTATATTATAAATAGCCCTCGGGGGGAGATTTACTAAGGATCTTGGAGAAGAAAAAAAAAAGGGGGGGGGGGGGGTATCTTTAGAAGGTTCTCCCTCACACATCCAAGTCTCCCTCCCTTGCTTCAAGTTGGTGGCATTGGCTTGGTGTGAAAACAGCCTCAAGTTCAGGAATACAAGAACACAAATATGGTTAAAATCATTTCTACAGACCTCTGGGTATTGCAAGAGCCACACGTTAGCCCCACATGAAGTATGCCCCATTACATCTCATATTTTACAGGCCTACCATTCATAGATCTATTTCAGCATCTCTAGATGAGGACTGTAGTCATCACACATGGCCCACGATGACTCTGATTGAGGATTACATCACCCTAATTCACATGCTGCCACATAACAATGTTTTCTAGTTTAGCAACAAGGACCACGCTCCCACAGCAGCCTGAAATGTAAGTCGGCAGACATTAGCCTGCAGTTTCAGCACCCGATGTGAAAACGTTAAACAAAAATCAGGCCCTGAATAAGCTACCAAGTGCACTCACAAGAAACATCTATTCAAAGTCTTCTTGACCATGAAAGTACAAGAAAGATGCTCATACATGATCACCGAATTGTTTGTCATATTATACTGACACTTCCAATCAATTTGCTCAGCTCCACTGAGAATACTTATATGCTTGTATGAGAGTTTGTAGACCTCTCATATTTTAATGACCATGCCATATGCTTCTACTCCGTAAAGAATAAATGACAGTCAGAAATACTCGCGGTTGGCCTACAGTATCACTAAAACTACTGCAACCAACACCCAGTCCTAGTAATATTTTACAAACAACTGATAAAGCCAGCCAGAAACTCCAGCAGCTACAAAAAATTTCAGTAAAAACGTGCTTTCCTCCCCACAGCTAAGTATGTGGGGCTCAATGGAGTACCACTGATTTGAAAATATTTTTGCAAATGAAAACAGGAGAAAATCAGCAGTTTCAAAAGGATGCAAGTCCTCAGAAGCTTCTCTAACTGGAATTGACCCAATTTATAAAAATTCCTTTAAAAGGCTGGACTGGCTCCAAACCCTCCATGTCACGCTATTTTTATCCATTCCAGGGGATCTAAATAGAGTCACTATCCTCATCAGTAATGAGACGAGACTCCATCATGCTAGTATAGGAATATTTTGTGTTTATATTCCTTACCTGTAGAGAAATACAGCATGTAGTCAGAAAGCCTAGAAAAATAACATGCCTTAAATATTGACCCTAAATTGAACACTTTGAATACCCAAAACAAAAGAGAAAAATGAAGCGCATCAGACTTTATACACACTAGATTTAATTTTTGCTTAAAAGAACAAAGCATGAGAATAGCCTATCAAAAAGTAATTTTCCGGGATATGCTTGAACTCAGAGGATCAGAATAATGTACAGAATGAATGATATGTACAGCATTACTGATGCAACCCTGTAGTATTGAACTGTTTATTTATTGAGTAATCATACATTGCCTCTGAGGTACAGAGACCATACTGACATTGGCACCATAGCTTTTAATGCAGTTTAAAACAACTCCAGAATTTGTGGAGATAACTGCCCTAAGTATGCCTATTTGCTTTCATGACTTTAATCACAGCAGCAGCACAGTTCCAAGTTTGGAACAATATCACAGTTCGCCCTGTCCTCATCCATCTTGGTCAGCTCCCAAAAAGCAACACTTAAAAGCAGTTGGCTCTGGACTGTGTGTTTAGTTGTTTTGTTTTGTTCTGTTTTTTAAAAAAAAAAGTCATTGTGTGTTGATTAAGAGCTACACTTGAGAAATGTACTGAAATAAAAGTCTTCAGCCAGAAGCTAGAGCAGTGGGATATTCAATTCATTTAGCATGGCTCAGTTTGACTTTTTCACTGCTTTAATCTTATTTTTTTTAAAGGTGCATTCTTAATGAAGCAGAAAGGCATAAACTTATACAGTCAAATACATGCTGGCTGCAAAGTTAACTGGTTTTCAAATATTCAAAAGAAACAAAGACATTTATTTCTATACCATGTTATAGCAACACATACCACACCCACCCAAAATAAAACATGATTGAGAACTGATCCACACACTCTTTTTTTTAATCATCATATTATCTTAGGCTGAAAATTATAATGTTTATTGTTTTGCGCTTCTGACTCTCTCAGACGTATCATACCCTTCATATTATAAAAGATTTTTTTGTAGCCAGAGAGTATTATATTTACCTGATGACCACAAGATAAGGAAAAAAGAAATGCACCAAACTGAGCCAAATGCATTTATAAATACAAAGGTATGGAAAAGTTACAACACACCTATTAACCAGAAGAATAAATCTTTCAGTAAATATTTAATGCAAAGTGTTAGTACAAATGAGAATGAAGGAGAAGACCACCGATAACCCAAACAGAAAGAAACGGAGAATAAACTGGGATTCATAGCTGGTTATTGATCCAGGACTCTGAATATTATTTCACAAATATGAAACTTCTTCCCAATTTTTTATGCTACTTTGATTGAAAAGAAAGAGCTTTTCTCCAGGAAATTTCCCAGTTCCATCATTCAGAAGAAATGTACGCGAAGTAAAAATTTGTCTCAAGTCTATAGTGTAAATGAGATCACGCCATATGTAACAGGATCTTCTCAGTAGCCCAGTGAAGTAAATAGACATTTTTATTGACTTTTGTGGACTTTCTATCATAGTGTTTCAGTTCCAGAACAGCCCTGCTGGTGGCACAATTCAGGAATATAATTAAGACACAGACTCATTTGGTAACAAGACCGACCCATGTCTCATCCATGTCAAAACTACAGTCCATTTAAGTCAAACCTTCAGCACAGTAGAGATTACAGCTAAAAATAACTGAGTTGCCTTTGAATTTCTCTCTTTCTCGACAAAGATTATAAATTCCAAGTATCACTTTCAGAACTGCTTGGCTGTCTAGCGGCACTGCTTCATATTTCATAGCTCATGTAGGATGCACAGGGTCAGAAACAGAAATTACTGTGCAGGCGATATATAGATACATTGGCACAGAAAAAGCTTCATGCTGTTCTCCAGAAGCATATTTTCTCTAGCTAATGGATCAAGATTTCAGAAGTTGCTCCTGAATCTAGTTCTCTTTATTATAAGGAAAGATAAACTGCAAGCTCAAGGATGGATGAGAAAGAACATAAAAACGGAGAAAAGGTGCAAGAATCCTGGAAAAAGAACTCATTCCAAAATATGTGGTGGACAGAATGCATAAGCATTCAAACAGAAGGTAATGTATTTCAATTAACATATTCTGCAATAGAGAGCAACAGTAAAAAAAGAAACAACTTAGCAGCAGCATGTGGCAGGATGATATACCAAATTCTTCTGCATACAAATTACTGATAAGAGTGCAAAATGTTTATTTATCATGGATTTAACTGACAAGATTACACACTGCAGAATAAACAGTCATACCAGGATCTCCCACTGATATGGAAACAGATTTAAAATAATTCTGCAGTAGAAATAGCAAAATGAAATCACTTACCGTTAGTGTTGCATTGCTGAAACTATCTGAAGAGTCAGCCCTCTGGAAACAGATTTTTCTATCAATAATTGACAGCTGATACAGTTTCAGGCAGCGCTGGTACACCAGGGAAAGACATGCTGCAGCAGCAGCTCCTTCCCATTTAGCCTATCCCTAGCACTTGTTATATTTCTTTCTTAACCCTTTCTAGGTATTTTCCCCCTGTGTTTTGGGTGAAAAGAGAAAGGCATGATACATGATATAAGAAAAGAATGCATTATTTCCCACTTTACTTAGAGCGTGACAAGAGCCGTGGGAAGAAAGTCAGTAGGATTTAGTCATAACAATAAGCTAAAATGAAGTAAAATCTAAAAACAGAAAATGACTCAGTGACTGGGAAGGAGTTATACCAAAGACATGAGGTACTGTAACCAGAACAATGATTTCTCCAAATGTAGAATTAAGAGGTCAAGACCACAATAACATAAAAGAGTAGCAGAGAAGTAAGCTAAAGAAGATGGATAGTTCATAAATTGCTATAAGAAAAATGGTTATGATTCTCTTCCAGCCTTGGACAAATGAGATTCAGGTTTTGAAATCAAACCTATTTGGTTTCAGTGAGGCCAGGATTACAACCTTATAGGGCAATTTTTAAACCAAATGAAATCTTAAGTGAAGTGATAGAAAGAGAAATGTTACTTCCTTTCCTCGGATAACTCTTTCTGCAGTATTCTGAAAACGTTCACATTTCTTAAATTTGGTTGTTTTCTTTTACAATGTCCATTTATATCAGTGAGAAATTGTTTTCTGACAACATTTCACAAGATGACTTTTCTTTGTCATATTATTTTTCTTTTTCCTTAAGAAAAGGTTGGTCTGATCTGACAGCTCCATACATTTTAATAAAGGTGGACTGTGGACCACGGAGGCCATATGACAATAAAAGGTTTGGAAGATTCTTTTGTTCAAAAGGGTTGTTTCTCCTCACAGAAAAAAACTGGAGAAAACTCTGGAGAAATCAACTGCACTCCATTATGTTGTGTCAGTTTTACAGCAGTCAGGCCCATTGCACGTGCCAGACAAGACGGACTGCACCACCACTACTGGCACACCTGTCCTACAAAGTATGGTGGAGAGGCAGATTCCAGTGAGATGGAGAAGGATATATTCACATAAAGTGGTTGTAGTCCCACTAGCTGTAATGCCATTCTTCAGGAATCATATACAGGTAGAATGAAGCTGGGAGCAGAATGTGCAAAGGCTACAATATATGTAAGTGACATTTCCTCTTACTTCCTCTCCCCTTAGTTTACAAATTGTAAGAGTAGATGTTCTCTCTGAACAACAGAGAATGCCTCTCTTGCTTGCCCATTCAAGTGAAATATAAAATCAAACAAATGTGCATATTTGCACCATGAGTACAAAGAAATAAGGCTCTGAAAATTCAATAGCTCTACCACAGTTCGTTGCCATCTTCCCCGGTTCATAAGAATTATGGTTCTCCCTTTCACACAAATCAGTAGGGAAAAACACTACAATGAAATCCCACAGATAACACTGCAAGCACATTTATTCCTCAACTATAAAGACACAACAGTGGATTCATCTGTATAAATGTAGACCCCTACAATGTAGATTTTGAGCTGGTTTCTCTGGGGTGCCTTCACAGGTAGCCTAGATATAGCCAGTGCAGGCAGCTGCAGGTATCTGGATTGTAGATGTATAAACATTGGTGAGATGAATCCCATTCAAGTTGCTCAGCGTGAAAATCTCACTCTACATAAACAAAAAGTGACCAAACAAATGAAAAAACAACCCACCAAGGATTAAGGCCTCTACTTGGGCCATGATTGGACAGGTATATCTTCCAAAACTGAAGAAGAGATTAACTAAAGGACTTTGAAAGAGTGGGAAATTATAGGAGGAAACTCAGTGCAACCAACTGAGACACAATTTCCTGTGGAAGCACAGAACTGGTAGTGAAATCTGGACATGTCTCCTGAAGTCTCTTCCCACAGACTCCTCATACTGTCTTGGTTCCAATTTTCTTACATCCAGCTGTTGTAGATAATCAGCCTCAACTGGACCATTAATCTGTTATCCTCAAACAGCTGGAACAGCATTATGTATGCATGTCCCACAACTTACTGAGAGGTATTTCTTCTTTATCAGTGAAACTAAACGGTGTGTTGACTATCTGTATCAGACATTCCCAAACACCTACTCGCAAGAATATATCTTTTTATTTTCATTTCTCATAAATTTTCTTTGGTGTTTTCTGAGAAAATTAAATACTTGCTTCCTATATGTGTTTGTATTCCTGAGTGTTGCTTTTGGCAGAAAGGCCACAATGTCCTTTCATTTTCTCTTCACACCTAGAGACAGCAGAAGAAGTAATATACAGGCTTTTTTAAGTGACTGCTTGGGATCATTAACTGCATCATTTCTCAACTGGTGTCCAGAATTTCAAATCTAACTCTGTATTGTTCCCTCACTTTTCTTCTATTTCTTCACTTGCGGATGCTGCTCTGGGTCAATATCCTACAAGATTCCCAACTCTACTAAAGATCTTGCCACAGTCCAAAACAGCACTGATTCCTGTCTCATCATGCAGTAACGCTTTATTTTACTTACTGAATATATCCTCTCCATCCTCAGAAGATTTCTTTTCAGAAAATGCTTCCATTTTTAAAATGGTACAAAATGTACCACAGTCATGTTCTAATATGACTCTTGTTCATTTTTAAGCAAAAAATCTTTTATTCAAATTAATGCCTAATTGTTAATGCTCACTAGTAATTTATAATCTTTCAAAGACTTCAGGTTGACATAAAGATAAAAAGTTAGGATAATACTATACCCCTCCAAAAAGCCACATGAAACAAAATGCAATAAAAAGGGTGTTTCTTCCTCAGTGAATAAACTGCACATCTTTCAGATCTCTTCCATCAATAATTCATTTAAAGTGTTTTAGCACAGTTCTCCCACCCCCTACCCCACCAAGATAAGCTTGGAAGGATAAAACAATATAAAAAATTCACAGAAATGTAATGTTCAACAAACACTAAACACATGACAATCACCCACAAAAGCAAAGAAAATGCAGACTTCTATCACATAGCTCTATTCTATACTTTTCAAGAAAAGTCCATTCTGAGCAAGCAAATAAGAGCAATTTCCCCATCAAATCTCACAATCCTCTGCCCTGTCAGTCCACTCTTTTTTGTGTTCATAAACAGTATCTAGATCTTTGCCTCTTCACCTGCGTGAATTCAGTACCAAGATTCTGGTTTCATTTTCTCATGCTATACTCCAATGCTTCCACTGCACCCTATAGGTATATTACTGTGCTGGTTTTCAAGCGCTAAAAATAAAACAAACACATGTCAACCCAAGGACAAAGCTGGAAGGAAACATACTTTAATGTAACCAAAGAAGAATATATTTAGCATTTTGCTACTAAGCAAGGATGAAAATAAACGTGTCAACACATCGCTGTGTCTAACTGTGAAGCCCATACCCCCCTCAATTCTTTCTGTAGCATTTATTATATATGAAAAGTGGATTTAGTCTTTCTTTCTTCTTAAGAGTGACTGTTAGTACTCTGTTACTACTGCTGGCCAGAAGGGGCTTCTGAACTGCAGCATAAAGCACTTCCATCCTTTTAGGCAGTCAGTTTTTCTATCAATTAACAGTAATGCAGCCATCTAAGGTGCATTTGAGCAGTGGTGCATACTAGACTTCAATCTGATACCCTTCCAAAACCAAATACAAGCGTAAGTGGGAATTGGCATGCCACTTACTCCACAGAAAGGAAAGTGAAAAGTGAGTCCTAAATCAGACTGTTATTTTATTTTGTACTTCTTTCAGTATTATTGTTAATTTGGGCTCTCCATAAAGCAGTATTGTTTCTGTGTCCCCAGAGATGAATGCTCTTCAAAAAACATGTGATCATATTCTTAAATATTGCCTTTGAAGCAAATATTTTTTTAAATGAATACCTATATTTTTAACATTTTAAACTACTTGGACTTATATTTTTAACATTGGGAAAAGAAATATTACAACTATATACATTGGTCTTCATTTTGGAGACCCTGTATTCGGACTAAAACTGATACTGCAGGCAAGAGCCATTATGGCTGCTTCATTTAGTCCTTTAAAACACAAAACCAAAAATCTATTCTATTATGTTAGAGCTTGTTTCCTGCCTGGTGTATGGAATTCAAGGCAAGAGCAAAAATGTCAATAAACGAGTATAAATTAATGTGGTAGTATTTTAAAACTATTTTGTACAGCTGTATGAACATTTCAGAGAGAAGGCAAGGAAGAACATTGGGAACAAGCAAAAAGCTAAGATTTTAATCCCTACAGAACCTGCATCCACCACCACAAAGAAGAGTATCCAGTAGATTGAGGCACTAGAGAACCTCCTGGTCTGAAAAAGCTTCTGGCTCCAAGAGGGGTGCTACTACAGAACAGGAAGATTTGCTCTGATACCCAACAGATTCAAAGGTGTGACCGTATATCACAACATTTTTTCTCCCATACCTGTTCTCAATTACAGATGATTCTCTTACCCATCAGTGTAGTAGACATCAGTGAATTCCATTCTAAATTTAAAATACATTAGTATTTTAAATATTAATGTTAAAAAGGCTCTTTGGTTCCAGTAAACTTTAAAGGAAGCTCGTAATGTCTGCAAAAGGAGTAGTTGCAAAGTACCATTCTGGCAGGGTTTTAGGTGAGTGTTAATGGAGCTCTAAAGAGCTTCCTCATGCTTAATAAGGGCCATTTGAATCCTACTGCCAGAAGTCAAATGGCCTCAATTAAATTCCTAGGTGCGTACAAAATAAAAGTGAATCTGAGGCTAAATATTCTAAAGTTCACAAGGGAAAACCAAAATCCAGCTAATATCCCCCAATACGTATGCTGTGGTACTTGCAACAAATTTTCTTAACTTTTTGCATGCATCTTTCGAAAGAAATGAAGTCCCACTATCTTCATACAGACTATAGCCTAGGGAAAATACCACTATTCCCTCCCCCTCAGATCATTATAGAGTCACTGTGTCAACTCTGGATGATGGAAATACCTCATCAAAAAGGTAGAAGACTGACAAGCATTCATCTTTTTCTTCAGGGACTGATACAAAGCCTATCTATACAATTCAGTGTTTTTATGATTTAGGATTGGCCCAAAAGTCACACCACTTCAAGGCAGCAATAATGTTCAAAATTTTCTGAAGGTTTGCAGAAAGTTACAGATATGAGAAATAAGCATTGTTGATTTCAATAAGCTGTCTTTACAGTGATAAAATGATAGCGCAAAACCAAAAAACATTAGTGACTCACATACCAAAAAATTATCTTGCAACATGTTGTCATGCTCATTTTTTAAGACAAGACAGAAGCTTTATAAAAGTAGATACAAGGTAGCTTGGGAAATGTTATCAATTTCTCTATTTCAGATGTAAAGTTTTCATTTCAAGTTTCTTGGTTTTCTAAGAGTTTCCATCCTTAAATTAATAATGTGTTCTCAATTTGTATGAGACATCTGCAAGTATCTATTAAATGTGAAAATACTCCTTAATACAACATTAAAACACAGGGAAGAAAAAAAGAAAAAAAAAAACCCAGAACGTTAGAAAATGGGGAAGTTCAAGAAATTACTCATTTGCCATATGTATTCTACAGAGATTTTTAAAACTTATAATAAATATCCACAGATGGAGATTCAAATCAAGAAATCATATTTCAGTCTTTCTTGATGCTGACAATTCAGAGCAAGCACATTCAGCAGTCAGCATTACTCTGCCACATTTCACCTTCAAAAATGTATTTATGGCTTTCATTATCAATGTGCAGTATTATAAAGATCTTATAAAAAATCCTAACTATACAAAAGATGGTTTAGTGTCTTAACTGCTTGTTGACCAATTCATCTCCTAGTTCTTCAGACTTGTCCACAACTTAATCTACATTGCCAATTTAACACTGTCAGCTTTGGCAAAGCACGGGAACAAACCCTTATTTGATTGCAAACCTGAGCCTCAGATTAATAAAATGATTGCTAGATTACTGGAATAATTACCTAATAACTGCTGACAGGCTTGATCTCCTGGTCTCTTCTAACACTCCCAAATTGGTGGGCAGATCCTTTCGGAAGTATGTGGAATGTATCCAAATCATCAGAAATACAGAAAGGGGGCGTTTTGCTAAAAAAAAAAAAAAAAAAATTGACAACCATTGTTCTAGACTTTTTTGCATAATACTGCCAATACCTACAGGTGAAAAACACATTCTTTCCTTATAAAAGAAATTCCAGATTCTGTATTAAATAGTCCATGTAATTTTCTGAAACTCTATAATATTTGTCTTCAGAAAATCTGGCTTCAAAAATAATACTTCCATATGTCAGTGTAGACATTATACTTACCACATATGAAAACCCCTGGCATAATAACTGCTTCTGTCATTGTTTGTTCAAAGTAGCATTGACACATATCCTATTACTATTAAAAGCTACATCCTAGTACTTAAAACAGGGGCAAAAGCTTCTACTGATGCCAAGTCACTGTATATTTTGAGATACTCTGTAGAATTTGGGGGACAACCAATTCCCACACAGAAAAGTGCTTCTAGTCTTTCAATTGTGAAAACAACCAGCAGGATTTCTCCAAGTATTATTTAGACAGGTACTAACGCCCTGGTACATAAAATTAATGAAGGATTAAGGCAGAAAAGTATACTGAACCGGGAGGGGAGGGAGAGGGGGGAGGCGTTGCTTGGTTGGTTTAGGGTTTTCTTCAGTAGGAATAACAACTAATTTTGGTACTCAAACTGCAAATAGACAAGAAAGGCACAAAAGCGATCAACACTGAGCCCTGAAGTCAGTTTCACAGAGTTCAGCAGCATGTTCAAATTCCAGCATCAATTGCTTTTCCCTTTTGCTTACAATTATGTGTGGTTTCAATAGCAGAAACTCAAAAAGATCCCACAGATGATGGACTTCCAACTAAGTGCAGAAAGTAGAGGAAGATATTTGACTTGCATCTCCGGAGATTTAACTCGTTCTACATTTTAGCCTCCACTGGGTACTACTGCCAGCAGACGATCCCATTTTAACCTTAACTGGCTCCGAAGAAATCTGGCCGCACATGCGATACGACCTGCACACATGATGGACGTCGCACGCAAAATTTGGGGGGGAAGAGAAAATCAGTATCTTTAATCCTGAAACGCCTCCTTGTTCCTTATTCCTCACTGCGACACGCACGCAGCCAGCCCCCTCCCAGCACGAGGGCTGCCCGCTGCATTCAGGAAACTTCCCGAGGGGCCGCTGCCCGCCGGCACCGCGCGGTCCCGCCCGCACCTGCGCCGCAGCCCGGCTCTGCCCGCGCCCGGGGCCCCGCCGCCGCCCCAGGTGAGGGCTGCAGGACCGGGCGCGGGCTCTGCGGACGCTTCTCCGCAGCCCGCACGCCCTCGGGCCGGGCACCCGAGAAGCAGCGGGGGCTGGCGGCCCTTCCCCGCGCTCCCGACCCGGAGCATCGCCCCGAGCCGGCGACAGACCCCGCTCCCGTACGGCTCGAGGCGGGACCCGCACCCCCCCGGCTGCCCAGCACCCCTGCCCGCTCCCCGCAGCCCCCGGGCTAGGCAGGGCTGCCCTTCCCCGCCGCCCCTCCTTCGCGGGCGGCGATGCTGAATCACCACGGGCAGCCGCTCCGCCGCCTCTCCCCGGGGACGGCGCCCCCGCGCCCGGCAGCCTGTCCCCCGCAGGGGCGGTAGGCGGCGGGCCGAGGGGCGGCGGGTGAGGCGAAGCGCGGGCGGACAGGGCGGGCGCCCCGCCGCTCCCTCACGGTTACCTGTGGGGGCGGGGGGTGGGAGGCCCCCGAGCACTCCGGTCCTCCCGGGCGGCGCGGGGGAGCCGCGGAGCCAGGCCGGGCGGAGCGTGCTGCGCCTCCCGGGCGGCAGCATCCGAGCCGGCGCCTGCCGAGCCGGGCACTAGCGGGAGGAGGAGCGGGAGGTTACGCGGGGAGCTGGGAGAAACCATTCCCCGCGAGGGGGCACCGCCGGTGGCCGGCCAGGCGGGGCGAGGAGGACGGGCCCTCCCACGCAGGTACGTGCGAGGAGAGCGCCTGAGAAGAGGCGGGCGGTGTCCGCGGAGCGGGGCAGGCGGTGCCGGGGGCGGGGGCCAGCCCCGCCGAGCCGCCGGTCTCCCCCTCCCCGCTCGCGGTGGGAGCGGCCCGCGCTGTCTCCCTGCCCGAGGACGCGAGCGGAGGACCTAGCAACCGCGCGGGCAGCGCCTCGCCAGCCCGGGCCAGCGAGCGGCCGCCGGGAGGCGCGGGCACACTCCCCGCTCCCCTTCGCGGCCGGGCGCGGCCGTCTGCCTTCAGCCCCTCAGAGCCGGGCCTCCCGGCCGCCGCGGGGCGTCGGGACCCCGGGGCCTGGCTCCGGCTGTCGGGGACGTGCCTCAGAACCCCTGCGGGGGACTGCAGTGGGCGGGGAGGGGCGCAGGCCGGGGCAGCGCCAGTCGGGCACTGCCGCCGGGCCTGGGAGCACCGAGCGGGCATCGCCGTGAGGTGCGGGCAGCCTCCCCGGGCGCCCGCGGGACTCGGTGGCGGCCGCGGGCACCTCCTGCCCGCGCGGGAGCGGCGGGTTGCGCCCGGTCAGGTGGAGGGGCCTGGGGCACCGCCAGAGCGCGGCCCCGGGAGCTGCCAGCGGTTATTTGCGGACAGACTGCCGCTTTGGTGGGACCTGTCGTCACCGGCTGAAACCCGTGGGTCTGTGCTGATTTGTGCGCGTTTTCAAACCATTTTTTCCCCTTCCCGTTTGGTCTTTTAAGCAATGTTTTTCCTCCTGGGTGCATAACTGCTGTTTGCCACTCTGAAAGAGCCATTTCAGTCTTTTGCATCCTAGCATAAGGAACATGACCTAATCAGATAAATGCATTAAAGATTAAAAAAAATGCAGAAACATTTATCAAATGAAGAGTTTAAAGAATGTTATCAAAAGAATTAAAATTAAAAAAAAAAAAAATTTTTAAAAAAAAGAATAAATAAAAGCCCAACTGAAATTTAATCTGTTATCTCAATAGATTATGTAGTATCCTCTTTGTCTGTTTATCAGGGTTAGGAGCCAGATTCACAAGCAGTGGCAATCACCACGGCATTGGATTTAGGCTGATTTATGCTTGCCATGGAACTAGCCGTAATCTTTTGTTGACTTATTCTGGTTGCTAATGTTTGGGTTTTCTTCTGTTTTATCAATTAATTAATTTACTTCATTCATACTATTACATTCTTACATCACACATTCCTCACTACTACATACCTTTAAAATCAATTTCGGTCTACCCTTTTCTGCACAGCCTCTTGGCTAACATAGGCCTTCCATGAGAATCTCTACAAGTACCTTTCTAAGGCAGTTAGAAATAAATATATTCAGTAGGCTTATTTTAAAGTTTTCTTTTTCTTGGTCAGAAAGAACTGGAACAGAGAAAGTTGACAATGTTAAATGATGTGAAGGAAGTTGGTTGACAATTTAATTGCAATTTGATCAGCATTATGGTTTTCGTTCTACTTTAACATCTTGCAAGGTAAGCTGATATTTTAATAGGAACAGATTGTGGGCTTCTTGCAAATACTAGAATGATTGTTAAGGATGGAAAGCCACATGAAAAATCCTTTAGGGAATCCTAGAGAGATGTCAGACTGTTTTCGCATGCGTGGTATGGATTTGTAGCTTGTAAAGTTGAAGAATTTCTTACTTTTTACAGACATGGTATTTTTCATTGGGTTTGATTACAGTTTACATTGTGGTTTTTACTGATACAGAGAAATTATCATTTATTTACCATTCAAACCTTTGTTACGCTTGTCAAAAAAAGAAGCAGAGGTATAATTTCTGCCCACAAACATATAATCTTATGGAAATTCACATGCTTGTTTGTGTAGGTAAGTGTTTGTAGGAACAGATCTAAACTTTAATGAAAGAAATCTCATGCTAAAGCAGAGACAATGGGATCTAAGCTTGTCCCCATGTAAGCATTCTTTATTTTTCTCACAGCTATGAGAAAGCTGTGTTACAGGATGCTCTTAGGGAAAGGTTTGATTTTCTTTCCGTTAGTCATTTGGAATGCTGCCACTGACTGCAGATGAAACCGTTTACAAGGTTTACATGCATTGCATGTTATCTCCAGGTCAAAGCTTGCTTCCGGCCCACAGCAGATCCTGCCTGCTTTGTTTTAGCTGTATGTCCGCATTCAGTACCCTAAAAATCAGGTCTCTACACCCCAAAGTCTGAGGTGGACCTCTCTGCTGAGCGAATTATGTTAGATAGTAGGAAGAGCAGCAAATCACAAATGGGAGTTTATGATGAGAGATTTTACCCAGCTGTTGCTTTATACTTCGCAGGCAAACCTGGAGCTTGGCAATGCGACTGTGCCCCGCTCTGCTCCTGGGAGGCTTTTTCTAACAGCCTCGCTTCCAAGGTGCAGCTAATGCTTCCCCTTTCCAGAGGAAGGCTGGTACAAACGGATGCCCGTCTCAGCTGGGAAATCACAACCTATGACACAGCCTCCCAGCAAAGACCAGAGCCTGACAGCACAAATGCTTTTTCTCATCTCCGTTCCTGGGAGGTGGGAGGCGTTAATCTCTTCCAGAATGTGCTTTTAGTTGTTGTTTCCCAGAAGCAGATCAGATTTACTTTTTTTAATGTGATCTGCATTCTGAATCACTCTGAAAGTAGATGGTACTTGCTAGCTCCATGTTGAAACGTTAGAGCTAAGAAAATGTAGTAAGAAACCAAAACAGGGTATTAAATACACAGATGCTTGATTAGGAGCATTAAATAGAGTTTTATTTTTAATATTGAGCTAGTTTAAACATTGAACATTGATGCACTTGAGACAACAGATGTGCCTAGATAATTATTGTAAATAGAACTAGCAATAAAAATACCTTTTATGGCATGAAGATCATCTTATGAATTTCACAAATAAACAAACGTAGGCAAAACAGAAAACTAGAGATCAGGAAGAATGCTTTCTCAGAAATCTACATATTTCTATGAATTTTCTTAGTTTTTTTCCTGTGTTTCCATCCAGGGATCTTGGGTACCATTATGACTTTTAATTGTTATAGTACAAGAATGATGTGGGCAATCAGATCAATCCTGTCTTTCAGAGAAAGGCTGGTTATTTATTTGAGCACAGTCCCCTATTTCACCTTTCCTGTTATTAGTAACATACTCCCTGAATAATTAGGAGCACTGTAATGCTGCATATATGTAATCCATCTCAAAGTCAGTAAATATAATTTCTTCATATTACAAAGACGATAATTAAATTCTCTAAAGAATATTAGTCTTTGAACAAAGTCACAAAATAGGCTTTGAAATGCAAACCTATTTCTCCTGTCCACTCAACCATCAGCTTACAGAGGTGCAGTAGGATGCACAGTCTGATGTGGTACAGAAAACTTGAAGTGGCATTTTGCCTCTGCTTTTGAAACAGGTTGTATCTTCATGCAACTGTTAGTGCTGGGGAATGCCAAAAAGACAGAGTTTCAAAACATTAAAAGTAACAATCATGAAGTTCAAAAGCTTTGAACCAGAACGAGCATGTAGCTGTATAATATGAAACTTAGCTATTCCAAGCATGTTTTCTTCTGTTTGCACGACATTCATCTTGGAATATATTTACGAAGTAGTTAATTATGCTTTTCTGAACAGGTGTATTTTCCCACTTGCTATAAAACTATGTCCAAACATAGTCTGTGCAGTCAAAAATCACCCATTTCCTAGCGACCGACTAGAAAACATTACCAATGAAGAAACAAGATTCAGCTCGAGTTCCCTCCCTATGCTTTATATTCCCTCAGGATTCTCACTACAAGACTTCTCAGCCCAACCATATTTTTTGCTTCAGAGAGCAATACCCATTTCTTTTATAAGCCATCTGCTCAGTGCGTTAGCAAAATCCATGCAACAACCTCCCAGCACCACCAACACCTGCTAATAGGGGATGGTGTTTCAGGCAGATGCTGCCAGCCTGTCACAGCTTCTTACCTCCTATCTCTCTAATCTTCAGAGTACTGTCTGGGATTATCTCCTGGAAATCAAATGCCCAGCAAGATGGCTTATTATTTTTTTAATATATCAGCAAACACGTGCCTGATTGAGTTCATTGCTGCTGTAAACATCTTTTATTATACAGATCAATGTGAATTTACAAGCTGTAGCAGTACGATACTGACATAAGGTAGCATTTCATATACAATAACTTTTTATAGTCCTGATCACTCCAAACATGCTCTGGGTGAAATTCAGTACTGATGTAAGCAGATACCGTAACACCAAGGGTATCCATAGACTACAGTCAATTACACTCAAGCTTCACGGGGCCCCTTTGGTTCAGGCATGTTTTTGAACAGCTTTAAGACATGAGCACTTCTATTTTTAACTACACAAAAATATCATTTCAGGGTGTCTTTATCTGTTTAGTAATCAAAGCTTGGAGGCTCTTTTTCAAATAATCTCTCCAAGTTCCCATCTGTTGTCTGCTTCTGTTTAAGAAAAAGGGAGTCCCAGAACTTCAGCAGTTTGGAGAGGTGTTTCTTTTTGTTGAGCAGCCATCAAGCCAGTAGAAAAAAATTTCCACTGTATGAAGGCTGTAAGATCAAGCAAGGCATAAGTTGAAGGAAAGTGGAAATTTATTTCTGCTGGTCAACTAAGTTAATTGGTCATCCAGGAAATAAAAACAGTTTTCATAAATATTCACACATTGGGGTAAGATCATACAGTGTTACTAAAGGCTACCTATGCTATTGCTGGCCTGCAGGCCCAGTAGCAGGGTGCGAGCAGCTCCTCCTTTGCAGTTTGACATAGGAATTAAACCATTATTTAAGCAATATGGTCAGGAATCACTGAGAAGAAAAATGGGAATGAGAGAGATTTCTGCCCCAGCAAAATTGTGCTGTTTCTCATGTAGTTAATGTGTTCTTTCATAGTATAAAAGTTCTCAGCATCTGTTCAATCCACACCTTACCAGGTATAACTGAAAATTGTTTCACACAGGTTTATTGAAGTAAGCCTGAAGTGATCAGTTCATCAGTTTGATGTATTGCAATGTGAGAACTATTGTGTTATATGCTATTACTATCACCATAACCATTTTTAAGGAAGATAATTGGTATCTAAGCTTTATGACCTAAAGAAGCTCTAAATCTTTTGAAGATGTTGATTCAATTGACAGAGAAAAGTCTGCACTTATTTTCATTATTAGGGTCTCTCGATGCTTTGTTAATTTAAATTTGGGAGAAAAAGAATTAAATCCTTTTGCATGTAATATTAGAATTTGTTTAGCTAGGTTACTATACCTTTGTCATAAGCAAAACTTTTATTCACTTGACAATACTGTACAAGAACTACTCTCACAACATTCCTAGCAGGTAAATATTACACATCTCCATTAAGGAAATAGATATAGATTCAAATTTATTCCAGCGCTGTTGGTTCAATGTCATGTCAGCAATGGATTTGTGCCTATCAGATAAGTACATTGTCAAGAGACACACAGGAGATAATGATCTGAAATATGTACAAGGTTGAGAAAATCTATTTTCAGCATTCATCTAATTTACTTCACACTTTGTATGCTGCTTGGAACATGACCTCTGGAGTCGCTGGCAGAGCAAAGTGCACAAGTCCTCCCAGATCCCATTCGTGTGCTCAATATATAGTTCAAAATCAAATTTTTTATACAATATCTTCAGAATTTGTGTTGTCCAGAGTATTCCTACAGTAGAGTTAACTAGCAAATCTGTTTCTGAAATCTTAGTTTTAAATCAAGTCTTTACATTAGCTAAACTACAGAGAACTTCTCATGAAAAATATTGTATTTCTGTAGTATGTAAAGGACTACTGAAGAGTTGATCTTTACTTAAATAGAATAAAACTGTATGCAGAGTATTAATCTGAAGTTTGGATTTCATTAATATGCACCATTAAAACATTGAAATACATTAGTTCCTCACTGTTTCTACACACAAGTTGCTCAAAAAATCCTAGGTGATATGAGAACCTCTTATTTGGGTCTACCATTGTACCTCAAAGCAGTTTACAGCTGCATGGATAACAGTTTTTGGGTTGTTGGGGAAAGCATTTTTCTTTTATACAACTGTAAATTATTTTTGCAATGGTGACAAGCATCTCAGTGACAGGGCTATAGAATCCTTTTAGATTTTTTTTTCTAGTATATATGCTTCATTTTTTTCCACCTACAAAATAGAAATAATACTTACAGCCTTCTTTACAAAGGCATGTTAGATTTATCTGTACCATGTGGTACACTGATAAAATATTTCCATATTCATAGTCATTTCATTATTAGGTACGTACTTGAGAGAAATCAACATAGTGAAATGACAATAGATTTAATACTGCCTTCTCCAGGGCAGCAAGATAGAGAAATTTCATTAACAGTGGAAAAATCTTCCTAATACCAGTACTGCAAGATGCACTGGGCTGCAAAATGCAAAGACATCTAAGTACATGTACTGAATTCTGATCCATCAGGGCTGACTTGCTTATACATAGAGTCAGATGCTCAGGTGCCCCTACACTGCAATTCAGTTTCCTGGAGTGCCTGTTAGCCTGGCAAGGTGGGCGGCATGAAGTCGGCACACATCACTTCTCACCCACTCAAACTGGGATGTCCCAGCAGAGGACATAACAGTGACAGAAGTGGTAAGATACTTTTGCAGAGAGAAAGTGGAAGTTATCGTAGCAGGGACAAGGACTAGCCATTTTCATTTATAGGAATACTTCAGTCTAGAATTACAGTGGCCTCTTTTGCAACATGTAGTAGATCCTATAAAATCTGAGTTTGTGCCATACAGCAGTAAGTAATGCAGGATCAGTATCTATTTCACAGAATCACAGAATCATATAGGTTGGAAAAGACCTTTAAGATCATCGAGTCCAACCGTAAACCTAACACTACCAAGACCACCACTACACCATGTCCCTAAGCACCTCATCCAAACAACTTTTAAATACCTCCAGGGATGGTGACTCCACCACTTCCCTGGGCAGCCTGTTCCAATGCTTGACAACCCTTTCAGTGAAGAAAAATTTCCTAATATCCAGTCTAAACCTCCCCTGGCGCAACTTGAGGCCATTTCCTCTCGTCCTATGGCTTGTTACCTGGGAGAAGAGACCGACCCCCACCTCGCTACAGCCTCCTTTCAGGTGGTTGTAGAGAGCGATAAGGTCTCCCCTCAGCCTGCTTTTCTCCAGGCTAAACAACCCCAGTTCCCTCAGCCGCTCCTCATCAGACTTCTGCTCCAGACCCTTCACCAGCTTCGTTGCCCTTCTCTGGACACGCTCCAGCACCTCAATGTCTCTCTTGTAGCGAGGGGCCCAAAACTGAACACAGTATTCGAGGTGCGGCCTCACCAGTGCCGAGTACAGGGGCATGAATCACTTCCCTAGTCCTGCTGGCCACGCTATTTTTGATACAACCCAGGATGCCATTGGCTTTCTTGGCCACCTTGGGCACACTGCTGGCTCATATTCAGGCGGCTGTCAACAAACACCCCCAGGTCCTTCTCTGCCAGGCAGCTTTCCAGCCACTCTTCCCCAAGCCTGTAGCGTTCCACGGGGTTGCTGTGGCCCAAGTGCAGGACCTTGCACTTGGCCTTGTTGAACCTCATACAATTGACCTCGGGCCACCGATCCAGCCTGTCCAGGTCCCTCTGTAGAGTCTTCCTACCCTCAAGCAGATCAACACTCCCACACAACTTGGTGTCATCTGCAAACTTACTGAGGGTGCACTCGATCCCTTCGTCCAGATCATTGATAAAGATATTAAACAGAACTGGCCCCAACACAGAGCCCTGGGGAACACCGCTTGTGACCGGCCGCCAACCGGAGTAAACTCCATTCACCGCAACTCTTTGGGCCCGGCCGTCCAGCCAGTTCTTTACCCAGCAAAGAGTACACCCGTCCAAGCCATGAGCAGCCAGTTTCTCCAGGAGAATGCTGTGGGAAACCGTGTCAAAGGCTTTACTGAAGAAATACAAGAAATAGAGAACAAGGAATACTGTGCAAGGAATACAGAACATAGGAGGGCACTGAATGGAAGTACCCATTGGATCTGGGCTATAGGCGGCAGCAGTCTGAGTCTTCTGCAAAGTAAATGAACCTTTAAAAGTTCAGATTTGTATTACAAAGGTGCAACATGTCAGAAGGCAGCATGAACAGGGCTGCTTGCTAAGAGAACATGAGCCAAGAGAGATCCCACAGGCACAGGGACCAGCCCCATAGTACCCAAGCAACACAGGCCTGGAGATGGTAGACAGACCCAGCCAAGAGCCCATATCATAAGGCAGCATCATGGCAATGAGGCAGGGCCAAGGTCAGGCCAGGAAGTCAGTCCACAGGCAAGGATAAGGTCCAGCAATTGCCTGGCAGGTCCATAGTGACGAGGCAGGGCTGACACCAAGGTAGGAAGCCATCCCATGGGCTGGGGGTGAGGACCAACAGAGGCCAAGGTCAGGGCCAGGCTGTGACTGTACAGGAGCTCAGCACTCCTCCAGTACAGCTCCAACAAGAACTGAGGACTCAGGGCTGAACCTAAATAGAGGTCCTGAACCCATGACTGTGGGGGAGGCTCCAGGTGAGGCTGGTCAGGGCCATTAAGGCTTATTAATACCCTCAGTGCCCTGATACAATGGGATTCAGAGGAATTTGGAATTTGAGCATCTCTTCTTTGAGATTCTGTAGTGCAGATTGTAGATGTTTTCATTTTGTGTCATCTTTCACAAGGAACTTTTCTAGTGCATATCTCATATGCACTTAATCAGATTTAATTCAGACCGTAGAAGGAACTTCCCTGTTCAGCAACTGTTTACCTAACCCTTTCAATCAAATCTTGCTTGCTATTTACAACAGGAATTTCTGGTTCTATAAAAGATAAACTCGTAGGAGAACTAAGAATACCCCAACATAGGTAATATCTTCTACAGGCTGAATAATGTCTATTTGCTCTTGTCCTGTTATTTTTAGAGACTGAAAATTTGTCTTTATTGGATAGCATTCACCAACTGGAACTATTAACAGAGATTATAAAATAAACTGAAATGTGTGGAGTGAGGACTTGTGGAATAGCACACTATGAAATGATCTCACTGAGTTTATGTGGAATTCCAATGCAAAAAATAGTTCATGTCTTGAAAGCTGTTTTATCCCTCTTCAAGGTAATGAGTAGGATGCAAATATAGAAAGGATAGCCTGATAATAACCCTCATTTCTTTAAAGCACCGTGCTTCTGTTTAAAAATAAAAGAGTTTTTCAGCTGATGATCCAGAGCAGACAGTGGCAGATTATGGGTTTGCTACTCTCCAAGTCCCATCCCACCCCTATGTTGGACTAAAAGTCTATTGCAACGAAGTTGGTAGAAGAGAAATTACTCAGTACAACTTCACGTTTTATAAAAAGTGCACCAGAATCAGCAGGTCCATGAAGACTTGACGAGATTTTACCATCCAAAATTCCATGCACAGTTACACAAGATTTAAATTCACGTTCAATTTAATTGTTCTGCTTTTTTCCCTGTTTTGGCTCAGTTATATACTCTGGTTACTTTGCTCTCATTTGAAAGACTTTGTGAGACTTAAGAGGATATGAATTTGGATTACATAAACGAGAAATGCTTTAAATGCCTTTTTCTCTCTCAGAAAAATGAACAGAAGAGTGACATTCACAGGATTCAAACAAAAGTTCCAAATAACTTAATATTCATTTGTGAGATTCAGTTAGTCAATAAAGTTACTCCTTCAGACTTTTTTCATCATTTAATCACAAAACCACAGGTTTTATATGTGAAATAATATGACATTGTGCCATGAGTTTTTCATAGCTAAAGTTTAAGAGGTGTATTTTTATATCGAGTACAAGTTACAGAGCTACAATGATAACAAGAACTAAATGGAGATTTTAATCTTAAATATTACAGACATAAAATGGAGGTCAAAGCTAACTTGTTGTTCATGTATGACCCAGTTCACCTGTCTGTATAACTCCCAGAGACAGCAATTATTTTATAGACAGCAATGAAAGGGAGGGATATATAGGAAGAAGATCACATTTTAAATCTGGAAAAGTAGTAGTGTAGTAACTTATATAGCAGTAATAGTAATAATTTTCTGAAGCAACTCATTGTAATGAAACACTGCTAGGAGAGGAGACAAACTAGATAAACTTTTAATCTCATTTAAAAAACATTATCTGGAAAAAAAAATTGAGTTCTGAAATACCAGGGACACAGAACTGCCAGATTGTTGGTTTTTTAATTCTTCAGGATTGTGTGTAAGAAAGAACCTGCTGTTTCATATCAGTAAGAACAAGCTTTGAAATATTTATCAGCTACCTAATATTTAACCCCTCTATTTATCATACCTAATTAGCAACTCATATTGCAAAGGGTAACATTTGTACTCTTATTTGAATTTCCCCAGTATTTTTATTCAGCTTTCTAATAGGCTTTTCACCTTTCTAAAGCTATCACCTCAAAAGGCACAATAAAAACACACTATCAAAATAAAATTACAAGCAGTTGTCACTTTTGTATAGTCAAAGTCTTCTTTCTCATATTCTTCTTTCATTATATATAAATATGTAATCAGTAAATATTTATGCCACAACAGAAAGCAATATAGAAAACAAGCAAAAAAGCTGCTGCCAGAAAACACGTTTATTTTTGCCATGTATCACAAATTAAAAGACACCATAAAAGCATGAAGCATTCCACAAGAAATGTGCAAAATAAGTCTCTGCAAAAGCATATGTCTCCTCATACAGGTACAGATACACAGGATCCGCCCCTTCCAAAACAACCTAGTTTTTCCTCAAGGTCCCCAGCTTTTTGAAGACCACATGTTGTTCCACTGATGTTTACAGGGGTTGTCCTAAGCAACCAGATAAACCAGAGGGATTTAAAGGGGCCTGTCCTGTCTGTGCTATAGGCTCCAAAATCACAAAAGGAAAGGAACTTTGCAGAGTGCCCTGCCTATGGAGAAACGCACAGCCTGGGGTAGGAGCATCCCTCAAATTCTTCACTACTACTTGTTGGAGCAAAGAAACAAAAGACTGCTACAATTATACTTTAGATAGACATGAGGATTTTTGGTTTTGTTTCAGACTATGGATTGTAATTTTTGTGAATATAATAGATAACTTTAACATTAACTTAGAGCCATCAGGGAGTGAGTAGAGAGCTCCACACACTGAGCAGACACGCAGGCAGGGATGAAGCTGGACCACGTGTGCATTGCTGAGATTGTAAGAAAAATCACGGGTTCTCCTAGTCATAAGCAGCACTTTTTCTCTCCAAATGAAATAGGTTACCTGCCCTACTATTTTCTGTCTTGAAAGACCATATTGCATATTTTCCTGTTGAATGAGGCAAGTTCTACAAGTTCTCTTCCATAATGACTTTATCTATTTTCCTTTCTCTGCACATGTATGTGCTCCAGTTCTTCTGGCTTTGTTTTCCTCTCCCTTTATCATTTTCAAACCCTCTTCTCTTCTGTCCTGCACTATTTCATTCCTTTACCAGTTACCATGCTCTCCTCTCCACAGCAGGGTGAAGCTGCCGTCCCCGAGGGGTTCTGCTGCTCACCCCATACCTCCTCCAGCCTTTCTCCTCCCTCCTCCCTTGAAATCCCAGCTGCCATGGGGCTGCCGCTCTCCAACACCACTGAAACCTTCAGAAGCTTCAGACTTCATCTGTCTGTCTCACCCTGAGACAGACAGATGAAAAAGCACTGCATAAATAAGTATTGGCATTGATTGCATTATTAATATTTGCATGTTAAGGGATCATTATACAAAATGCTTAGCTGCCCCTTCAAACAGGTAGCGGATAGAAAGGAAAGATCCCTCCCCTGTCATCCATAGGGAAAGTGCTTCTAACTGAAGGAGAACAACGTAACCTGCATTTATCATTCCTAAGAAATTATAGGAATAAATTATTTACCCCGGAGAACCGTTTCTAACATGTCTTTTGTGCCCATTCAGGATACTGTCCTGTGCTAACCTTGAGGGAATGGATATGGCTAATTATACTCTTGTCTCTGCAATAAATTGATGGGATGCTATGGTAGAAATGAAAGAGAGCATGTAAGCAAAGTATTTTCTTTAAGATAGTTTATGAGAAGTAACAGCTTCAAAAATAGAAAACCAACCCAGGCCCAGTGTTGCAGATAACATCCTGATGTCACTGATGGCAAAAGTGCGATTGAGTATGAAGAAAGCAGGATTTCATTCAAAACTTCACAAAAATACTTTTCTCCTCTGCAATGGCTTTTATGGCCTTTGCCTCTGCATGTGTGTGCTCAGGAATTAGAAATCTCAACTGTGGTTTGTCTTTTCAGTAATGACCAGGTAGGGCCCCAGCTGATTTAGACATGCCTGCGTCTTTATATTCAACCCTATTAATGAAAATAAGATCTAATGTCCCAATTATTTGGAAGAAGCAAGGGATGCCAAAAACCAGCAAAGTGTGCTGCTGAATTTCATTAGCTTTGTGAACTCTTTTTTTTAATTTTAGCAATATAAAGAAGTAAAACTAGGGGGAACGAAAGAAAATTATGTTTAAATCAGAGGATAATTTTTACTGTGGTAAAAATAAAGTAGACAGAAGTGAATATTTCTGAGGAGAGATATCAAAGGACAAAAAAGCAGCTGTCTCAAGCGATCTACACATAAAATCCCATCACCTCTGAGTTAAAATGTTGCACCTGGACATAACATAAGTAAGTGCAGACATTATCCCTAACACAGTCAGACTTCTGTACAGCCTCTCTTAGAGACCTTGATTGATTGTCTTTACCAGAAATTATTTGAAAGGAATTACAGCATTGGAAACACGAAATGCTTGAGGGTAATTTTTATATGTAGACATTTATTGGTTAATATATTACTTGGGAATGGATCTGCCCTTTGCATAAAATTGAATGAATGGGGTTCTTTCATGTAAATGTGATGATTAAAATGGTAATACCTAATACCAATTAAAAAGCCCAGTCTTTCACATTCCTGTGAAAAAAACTGTATTTCATATGGTTACCATCTTTTAACATGGATTAAAAAAAATAAAAGTTTCACTGGAAGCACTACATTTATTTAAACTATTATTAGAAAATGAGCTCAACATTTCAGATGTGAAACTGAGTTTAAAGAAAATCTGGCTTGGACTAAATGCAAGTAGAAGTCAAAGATCTCTGCTTTATGAGATAAAAAAATGCTGGAAAACATTCAATTTCTCTCTCTTGGTGGATCAGTCATGCATCTATCAAATATACAGAACATCTACTAATATCAAAGCACATTCTGCCAATGGCTTCTCAGATTCTGGAGTTGAGAGGAAAAAGCTTTTACATTGACATTTGCATTACAACCATTTGATATAGCCACTTCTTCTTTGTGTTGCTGAGGATTAATAAGTTCTTCTTGGCTAGCACCATAGATATTTCTCCTTCTAGCTTTGTCAGTCAAACACAAACCAAAAATAGATCTACAAATATTAAGTAAACTTTCTAAGTGGGTTTCTTGTCTGCTTTCTTTTTTTTCAGATGCAAAGTGGCTTTTACTGTTTGTTTCTTGCATGGATTTTTTTTTCCAACAGATTCACATCTATGAATATGATACTATAATTTTCTTTGCTTATTATTTCTCATAATGAAAGGTTACTGGTGTAAATGTTCCTTTAGAGGTTTAGCTTTCTGGCTTGCAAGCATGAGGAAAAGGCACTGCAGACATGCATGATTAAAGAACATCTACTGTAATCCTCTGAGCCTGAAACGACTCCTCATTCATGGCACTAGCCCTAAAAAGAAATCAAAGAAAGACAGCGAGAAGAAATTGGAGCATTTAAAGGCTCAAACTCTGGAAATACCAGAAACTACTCGAAAAGAAGGCAAGAACACTTCAATGTACATCTGAAAGCAGTAAGTGTTATTTAAAAGCAAGTCAACCAGAAGGAGGTTTTCCTTCTGAAAATAGCAAGTGCTGATGCATTTAATAGCAAGTGCTGATGCATTTGGCGTATTTAACAGTTTTCAGCAATCCAAGCAAAGTAGGATATTCATGAAGCTTTACAAAAAATGGAGGAGTATTGCATTCTAAATAAAAAGGAAGCATATGAAAGTTATATGCTTTGAACCTGAAGGTTTTAAAGTATTTTGTAGTTTATAAGATTGGAGAGACAATTTTATCTGTTACAGGTGTTACGATAAAGTATGGAATTAGCCTGCCTTAGGGTAAGATCTAATGAAGATTTGTAGGTAAAAAAAAACCCTTCTAATATTAAAAAGCCACTGGTTTTCAACAGGAAGGGAAGCAAATAATACAGAAATAGACTCCTGGGAGAAGCAGACTCCAGATGAGACAATTCAGAATCTGCCAAGAAACTGGTACTTGAATAAGTGTTGGACTGGACAGTGCTCTGACACCTTAGATATGACCAAGAGCTCAAAATAGCATAAGACAAAGATAGTAGAGGCAGAAAAGCATGCAGAGCTTGAAATCATAAGCAAGGAATAACAACACAAATAAAGCAGATGGGAAAAGCCAAACGTTAAGCGAAAGCTCGTATTAATTTGACTGCAAGCGCCAGGGGTCTGAACTATGAACAAACTGCATGTGGCTGGCACCTCTGCCCTGGATGACTGTTTTCTTAAGAACGAAGGATACTTGCAGAAAAAGTGTGTGTGCAGAAGAAATAATAACCATGAGAGCAAATGGGACGAGTATTTCTAGGAACTGTGCTGTAACCCTAAGAGAAAATCAACAGGTTGTAGAAAGATAAATGGGTAAAATTCCAGGTTTAGGAAAGTGATTTTGTTTCTGTTTAAAAAATATGCTTCTAGATATAAGTAATAAACCAGGGAAAACATCTTAGACTGATTTTCTATTTTTAGATGGCATTACTAAAGATATTACAGCTGAAGAGCTGGTTATGCATTAAAAAGCTTTTTAGCTAGACTTCTTTACCCAATACCCTGATATGTGACAGTGGGACACACTTTACAGGACATGCATTTGAGCAGAATACAGTGAAGCTTAGATTTAGATATGTGACTACTAGTCCTCATCATTCCTAATTTATTGGGTGCAGAGTATGTACAAAAGCCTGGCGAACTCTTTGTGTGAACGTTCTTAGTTAGAATTAAAGTGACCTTCATGTAACATAGCCTATTTCACTTCCAGAGTGAATTAGGCTAAATTGAATTAAGGTCATTTTTAATTCTGAAGAAAAATACATACTGAGGCATTTAATATAGCTTAGTCTACTTTAAATTAACAGCTGTAATTAACTTGGAGATCTCTGTAGAAAAGACCTAAAAAGAGAAATTAAAAAACACCACTATTTTTGTTTTTAATCTTCTTTATTCTGTAAAAGGTAAGTGATTCAGAGTCTTAATATACAGGAAGAACAAACAAACATCAGTATAATATTGATCACCTTTCAATTATGGTAAGCATGCAGATAATGAAGGCAACTACCCTGAAAGTGTTTTACTATATAGTTTTTTAAACAGCTGTGCATTTGAATACTTTGACTACACAAGTAATATTTCTATTCAAATCTGTGTGACTAGACTAGAATCTGATGTCAGACAACTATACCATCAATTTTAAGTTTCATTCCTTCTATAGCTCATGCAGCAATCCAAATACATTGCTGAACTACTAAAAATACAAGAACAAAATGTGTAATTAAATTTTTTTTTGTTTTTTCTCTACTCGATTTTTGTACCAAATCAACTATTCAGAAGTGCAGCAAATCAAGATAATATAAAATATCTTGCTTTTCTTAGGCTGTGTAATCTATCATGGATTCAAAAAATTTGGAACATCTGTGTAGAAAAGCAAAGGACTTCTCTTGATGTGGGTAAGGAAGCTTTTAAAATGAGCCTGATGGCAGCCAGATACCCACAAAAGGATCACAAAGTCAGTTACAGAGGCAGGTCAGTAGGAATGCTACTGAGAGGCAGGACTTTTCCCTAACAGTAATTAGCAATTTCTTCTGAATCACCAATTTGCAGGCAGTATCTTCTACAAATATGTAATAACCTGCAGAACAATTATAAGCAACTGAAAAAAGTGCTGCTTGGCTGATAGCAAGAGACTACACCCCCGCTCCCGAGTGATCGTAGGACATAAAGGCCAAGAACTGAGCCGCTGGACTTGGCCATTAAGGAAGTCTGTAGTTTATCCCTGCGAAAAACATGTCTACTCAGCAGGACATGGATCACAAGACAGCACCTGCCACCTCCTATGAATGAATATATAGCCACTACCCATAGAAAATTTGACAAATGCTATCTTGTCAAGGGGCAATACTGACAGCAAAAGCATAGCCCAAACATACCTGTTTCTTTAAAGTATGTTTAAAACATCAGAAAAAAAACCCCACCTTGCAACTTTTTGGCTCTTGAGAGGTTTGTGGTGAAATAAGTGTAGTAAAAAATCAATAAGGGAATATATAAACCCTTTGCTTCGATGTTTACATGGGTTTTTTTGACCAGTGGGAAACTGCCTTGGGAAACATCTAATGCCAAAAAGGGAAGGGTGACAGTGGTGAAGTGTTGGCTGCTGGTGTAAACTTCCTTTGGAGCTTCTTGCTTTAAGTGTACCTAGTCACACTGAAGGAAGCCCAAGTTACCCTTAATTAAGATTCCCTCCTTCTTTGTACCAAAATGTCCCTCAGAATTGTAACAGTCACAGTGTGCAGAACACTCTCCTGAGGCTCCAGATTCCTTCTGGACTCACAGTTGGAGGGCATCAAAGAACATTTTTCAGGAGACCTGGCAGAGCAAGTTGTTGGCCAAGTTGCTCTGGTTTCATTGTGCATTCAGGGGCTGGCAATCTCAGATACTGTGGAAACACGATGTAAGACCTTTCACTCCTCTCTGTGAGGATGGGTCCTCAACAGGAATGAATTGGGCATCAGTGGATTTGGTCTTACGTGCACAAGGATGCACTTCATCGCTCTCTGTATAGCTAGTGCGGGGAGCTGGGGGAATTGCCGTACTCCAGCTTTCATCCTTTCCCTTAGCACATCTACATGACATAATTGATATATTCTTGGCAGGTCTGAAATTATGCTGCAGTGATGAATATTCCTGTTTCTGGGTCAGAAGCTGTAAAATTTGGAAAATAACTTCCATATTCACCAAGAGATACACATGCTTCTTGGCACGTTAGCAACCTGCTAGAAAAACATCCCACGCTGGCAGAGCAGGGGTTAGCTGAGAGCAGGAAATGTGCCAGTAGTCTGGAACAACCTGAAAGGAAACCAAAGAGTTAAATGCCAAATATGTCAGTCTGTTTAGGAGTAGAGGAGGAGGCTGCCAGGGGTATTCAGATATGCAGGAATGTGGGATTTGGGGAATAGCAGTCAAATCTGGCGTTCAAACCCTGCAATTTACAGACACTGCTGCAATGGTAAGGCAGGATGGCCATATAAAGAGAATTACAACTAAGGCAGGTACATATTCATAACCTGAGCAGAGCCTACATCCTCAGGGTAAGAATTATCAGTACGGATGGGCAAAACTATCCATCTGTATCTGCCAATCCCTGGCAATGCAGGCACACCTTAAATGCAAGGGAAGAAAATTAAGATGCCTAATGATTTAAATTTATTGACTTGTTTCAAATGTGTATTGAAAACAACTGCTGTAATTGCTACAGAGATGCCACTATCTTGTCTAGAAATTGGAATGATTATGGAGTGAAATGATATGTGGTCCAGAAGTAATTACCGTATGAACAAGTGATTTCCATTAAAAGCATGTGAGAGCCTTTGATCTAACAGAAATTTATCTTTTCTGTCCTGAAATGACCCTCTCATTTTTAGTTCTGAGTCTGAGTGGAATATACAAGTTTCATCAGGGAACTATACATCTGCTACAGAGCTTTAGGCTTTTTCAGAGAAAAAGATTGGTCTTGCTAGGATATTCCTAATCGATAGTTCCCAACAAATATGTAGAAAAATGGATTAAAACCTGCTGTGAGTCACTGAAACTACATCATTAAATGTGTATAGTTCTAAAACTGCTGAGCTGACTTTGTTAGAGTATAGCTATTTTTTTAAATCTTATACAGCTCAGCAAAACAAATGAAATTTGAATTTTTAGATTGCGCCATTACTGAAATATTCTAACATATCCAAACAGAACATTTTTCATATATGCATGATTTGATTTTTTAACCAGTTGTGTTGAAAGAAAGAAGACAAACTACTTCTGTATGAGCAGTGATATGAGGCATTTCAGCATCAAAGGATTTTCTATAGGGAAACCAAAGGATTGTATATAAGGAAATTAAGGCAAACTGAAGATTAGGGCTAGAATAAGAGTTGATGCTCTGAATGCTAAATAAGTATATATATATAACATAGATAATCTATACTACATTCGTTTGTTCTGCAATTAATTAATGAATATTAACTTGTTAATGTAGCGTAAGTTGTGTAAGTGGTGTGAACGAGAATGCAAATGTCCAGCCCTAAGTCCTTGTTTCTGTTACCTTCAATTAGACATATAATGCTAGGATCATGTAAGTGGTTCATTTAATGTGTCACAGCACTGTTGACTTATATTTGTTATGTTTTTGATTATGAGAGTGATTGGGTATAAGCATTTATGCAAATCCATCAGTGCTGCATGTGTATTCAGAGCATGTGCTTATTTGAGAACTAGTGTCATGCATTGCTGCACATATATATGCAGTGCTCTGTGTGTATATATAGGATTTTGCTGGAGTACGTGCAACAACCAGCCGATCCTTGTCCAGCAAATTCCAAAGGGCAGTAAAGGCTATTGGGCCTTGGTGGATCCTCACATACGGAGCCTATGCAGCATAATTTGTTAGTGAAGGAATGAGCTGTAATGCCAAGAATATGCTAAAGATGCTGCAGCGTATCTCATTTGTTAGTGATGCTGCTGCTGTCTTCTCAAGGATATCAAAATGTCTGTCAGCACCTGGATGAAAATCAGCTGACTCAGATTCAGTCTGGCCAAAATGAAAATGATGATGGCTGGAGCGGGGAAAATGTTTAAAACTGGGGTAACATCTTTACCTATCTGTGATAGCGTCTTCAGACATTTATTTAAATACTACAGCACCTCAGGTTTCTATTTTTTGTCGTTGTCTGAGTGATCAAGATGGTTGATGGCAAAAGTACCCTCTTCTTTTCCCAAGCTTGACTTCTCCTCCTGGTGCAGATCTGGCCATTGCAATCTACAGCCCTTCCTGGCAGAGTGAATTACCAGTAACTTACTGAACCTCTGGGTAAGTGCGTAAAGAATGCAGAAACTCCAGCTTTGGCAAAATGAGACAGCCCTCTTCAACAGTAGCAGCTTCACCACCCCCAATGGTTTGCAGGTTATTGCCTCATTATGTCTAAGTCTTGTTTCTGGTCTTCAAAGCAATAAAGACCTGGCTTCCCCAGAGACTGCTTCTTTAATCATAAAAACACAGGTACTCCTCTGAAGCAAGCAGTATCACACAGATCAGGAAAATGCAAGTGAAAAGGTGAAAATCAAGAGAAAGTCCGTTAAGTGAAGCATTCGTTGGTAGAACTTCAACCTACAAAATATCAAGAGAATTCAGGTAAGTGTTCCGAAAACTTTGCAGCTGGATAATCCACACAGCTCGTACCACTGTCAAGGTAGAGCCACGCGCTGGCTAGATCTGCCCAGTGTTCACATGCAACGTACTCTGCTGCAGCGTCTCAGTAGAATGGAAATTTCCCAGAGGCATCTGCTTTAGCGTGCATTAGCGTCTGTGTATAAAATCCTGTCTTACAGAGAGTAAGGTGTTAGGCCGTGACGGCGTGTTCTGCACCGGCAGCAGCCCAGGGTGTCAGGAGAGGACTTTGATAGCACCTGTGAAAGATGGTAGCCAGGACGGCTGCTGCTGGAACAACTCACGCAGCCTGCAGCCCTGGGGAAAGCCTGCTGCCACAGGGGCTGGGTATCGCGTAAATTGGACTGGCCGGTCCAATACACGGCTGGTGATACGTAAGATTACCGCTTCTGCTCTCCACTCTCACCACTTCAAGGCACATAAAATAGAGCCTTCTTTCTGATAAGCATTTCCTTCCAGAGCTAAAACACTCAAAGCATTCCACGTGGTAAATATATATATTTAAGGAGAGCTATCATCAACTTGAAAGTCACAACACCGTTTGAAAACGCGTAGCTGTAGCTATTTATGACATGAGTGGCAGCAAAAGGGGGGAGGCAAAAAAATCTTTCCTGGCAGCTCGCTTACTCGCTGTGCTTTTTTCCTATAGTCTGCTGAGCCATGTAAATACAGTTTGCGAACAGGCGGCAAGCGCGAGTTTCCTCCTCTAGGCTGCCGGGGCGCAGGCCCGGGCGGGACAGGACGGCCCGGCCCGGCCCGGCCCGGCCCGGCCGGCGGTGGCGGCTCCGCGGGGGCAGCGGCGGGGTGGGCGTCCCCGGGCCGCCAGGGATGCTCGGGGGGAGGCGGCCGAGCCCCCGGCGCCGGGCGGGCGCAGCCGCAGGGCCGCGGCGCGCTCGGCCTGCCGGGGTCACCTTGGGCACGGCGCGCCTCGCCCCCGCCTCAGCGGCCGCGCTCCGCGGGCGGGCCGGCCCTGCGGGCAGCGGGCACGGCGCTGGGAGCGGGGGCGCTCCCACGCCGCCGCCCTGCGAGGCCGGGCGCTGCGCGGGGGCACGCGGAGGCGGCCGCGCCCCCGCCACAGCGGCAGGCGCGGAGGCCGAGGGCAGCCCGCCCGCCCCGGCCCTCCGTGAGCCGCGGCTGGCGCGGGCGGGCGCCGCCCAGGGCTCCCGCAGCCCCCTCCCTCGGGCCCGGCGGCCGGGGCGGCGCCGCCCGCCTGAGGCGGCGGCAGCGGCCGGGGCCGTGGACGGCGGCGTCCCGCGCCCCGCGCGCCCCCGGCGGGCGGCGTAGCAGGGAGGAGGCGCCGCCCCGGCCGTCATTTCCGCCGTGTGTCGGGGTGGGGGAGGGGGGCAGAGCGCTCGCCTCCTCCTCCGCGGCGGCCGGAGACACAGAGACCCAGCGCGGGGCGAGGGGAGCTCAGCCGCCGCCGCCGCGCCCGCGGGCCGCGCCGCCCCGCCAGCCGAGCCCTGTCCCCGCCCGCCGCAGCCGCCCGGCATCCTTCCCGCCCCCCGCCCCGCGCCGCGCCGGCCCGGCCATGGGGAACGCAGCCACCGCTAAGAAGGGCAACGAGATCGAGAGCGGTGAGTGAGGGGGATCCGCCGCCTCCGCCCGGCGCCTGGCTCCGCTCCCCGAGGAGGGGCCGGCGGGCCGGGCCCGGCGCGCCCGCCCCGCCGCCGCAGGCCCCGCGGCCTAGCGGCTGAGGCGCCGAGCCCCCCGCCCCGCGCAGGCCCGGCCGCCCGCGCCCGCCGGCCCCCGGCTCTGCGCGGCCTGCTCGTCGCCGCGGGGAGCCCGCCCCGGCCCCGGCCCCAGCCCGCCGCCGAACCGCCCGCCCGCCCGCTTCGGGGTTTAGCGTCTCAGGAAATAAGCGGGATAAATCCGCCTGCGGCCGCCGGGCCGAGGCCGCCGCCGGGCCGCGCGTCCGGCTGTCCCGCAGCAGGTGTCCGTCCCCGGCGAAGGAGGAGCTGCTGGCGGGGCCGGGGTTGCGGCGGGCAGGTGTCAGCGCCTCCGCCAGCCTCCATCCTCGCCCCGGCCAGCTCGCTTTCCCCACCCCTGAACACACCCTTGCCGGCGGGGGAGGCCGCCCGCCGCGCCGCGCTCCGTCTGCGGCGGGAGGGTTTTCATCCCGCTGCGGGGAATGTAGGTCAGAAACTCCTAAGCCTGCCCGGATCGCGCAGCCCCGGTGACCCCGCCGGTCCTGCCCGCTCTCCGTGGCACAGCCCCAGCCCCGCGGCGTGTTTACATCGTTCGGGAGCGCGCTGGGAGAGCACTCGGTACAAACGTTGCTCTCCTGATCCCTGGGCAAGATGGAAGACAAAAGCATTGATCTGAACTTGCCATCGCAGGGTGCTTTTTGCTGTTTTTTCTTTTTCCTGTCTAAGGATTTCAGCATAATCTTCAAATAATATAAAGCCGATTCAATTGTTGGGAAAAAAACCCCCAGACTTTATTTTTAGTAAGTTAACTTCCTTACTTCACTTCTGGTGGAAAACTTTGGGTATGTCTGTGATGGATAAGAGAAAAGACAAGACGTAGAGAGCAGCCAGTTGTGCAAGCTCAGTGTTCCTACAACAATACCCTTTGTTACTGGAAATTCCATGGCATTATTAAAATGGAAAGAAGTTTAAACATCGAAGTTACTTTTTGGGGTTGCAGTTTGTTTACTTTTTGTGTGTTTACTACTGAGGTCTGGGGTAGAACTGGGTAACCCGATTGGCATAGGCCGGTGCCTGCCCACACAGCATTCCTCTGGCTTCCCCAGGGATCTGCATGGGTGTCTCCAGCTGTGGGACCAGGGGCTCAGCTTGACCTACCCAGTTCTGCTGTGTGGTTTTGCCTTTCACTTCTTGCGTCTTATCTCATTATTATTATTATAATTTTACAATCCAAATGTTTTATGAGTATTTCACCATTATTGTTTATTTTCTATTTAGCCGAGTGCATTAATTTTTGATAGGAAGTATTTTAGCCTACCTATAAAGGTACGTGTGGAGAGAGAGAGGGTGGATTGTTTGAAGTACTTCAGTACATTTTGTACTTCATAGTAGCTGTATTGCTATTAGTCTGTGCAGTTAAATAACACTACACCACACAGTGTTTAGTTCCATTTTAATTAATTCATTTCTCATACTACCAAATACAGTGATTTTTAAGTTGCAGAAGGAGTTTGCTTCAGAACTCCTCTCTCTCCCTTTGTTAGAGTTTAAAAATGAAATGCTGCTAGAGACTTCAAGCTCAGATGTTCAGTTACTCAGTATACTTAGCAGCAAAAAGCTCTGTAGTGATACAACTTCTGTAACTAGGAGAAGAAATTGATCATCATTGACATACTGCTGGGAAAGACCAGGATTCACTTACTATGGAGGATCAATAATATATGAATACTATACACATAATAAATTATTAGAAGCGATATTTGGTTTACTGGCAGTGAAAGTTGATGTGTAATCTATTCACATGATACACAGCAACTAAAAACTAAAGAAACATAGAATGTGATGGAGCTTTAATATTTCTGATACATATTCACATTGTTGAGGCAATTTTCCCGTTTTGTGTGTTAAGTGCCCTTAGTAGCACATATTCCAAACTTCAGGACACTGAAAATGAAGTTGTTTGAAATGGTAACAGAAAAATAGCCAGGTTTGACTTGTAAAAGTGATGTCATGCCCTTGATCCACGCATGGAGTGTATGGTATTGTGTGGATCAAGGACATGCTAAGGTCCCTGAAAGAACAATGGAGGGTAATGCAGCTTCCACTGATAACTGTACTTGCTAGTTCATGAAGTGTAATTTGAGACCTCTTTCACTATCTGTGGTCAGCACAGTAAATGCTGTTCACCTAACCGTGGCCCTTATATTCTTCTTGTTTATTTTAGTTTCCCATGTATGTTCAAATATCCTCAGTACTTGTTACTTCACTCAGGCTGTCAAGAGGAATAAAGCCAGTTGTATGTGAACACCAGTAGTAGAATGGAGGAAATGTTTCAGCGTATTTCTAGGCAGAAGTTGCAGGTGAATGAAATCTGAATGCTGGTTAAGTTTCTTAAGCTTAGCCACCAAAAAAGTGAATCAGGCTTGCATAGCAGGGAGGGAAAGATACATATGTGTATATACAGAAGATGGAAAGCTTCAGTGTAGTCCGTTAGGGTTTTCTTTCTATGCACTTCTGTTCCAGGTTCTCCAGGTGGATTTTGATTTGGAGGGCCAAAATTAAAAGCGAGCCTTTACTAAAGAGAAGCCTAAGGGTTCTGTACCCTTTTTAAACTCTGTGCCTGTTTTAAATGGTTTCATGGTTTTCCACAGGGCACAGCAGCCTACGAATTCTGAGAGTGTTTTAGAATAATAATATAAGTAATTTTCATTTGAAATTTGAAGAGACACAATTGTCAGCTGACTTAAAAGTTTCTCTAGGTTGGATCCCTCATCCTAATATTCATTTAATTATGAATTTCATTGTTTGGGGTTTTTTTTCAGCCGCTCAGTTTATGGTGGTTGAGAAAACTTCTTTTACAGCCTGTGAGTTAAAAATGTGAACATGTGGTAAATTACATTAAAAAAAAAAAGCCACAGGCAGTCTACCTTGTTGCAATTAATGTAGGAAAATGTTAGCTTTATTAATATTCATTATCTTGGAATCATTTGTTAAAGTAGCACACAACATAACAGAAACATAACTACAGCACATTTCTGAGTTTAGAAAAGGTCACATAGTATTTTTTTAATCCAGTAAGTGGATCTGTTACTTTCAAGATCATTATTGATTTTATATGAAACAGGAATGTTTTAACTTTTACTAGGACTATTTTCTAAACAGGAATGAATGTCAGCCCTGCAAATTGTAAAGTTTGTAGAAAGATTTTTTTTTTCTTCAGATAACTTGATAATACATGTTTTTTAAGTAATTACTATGTATGGCTCTGAATTATTTGCTCTTTTAGGTATGCAAAGTAATGTTATACATGACAGCAAAAAATTTGTTTAGAAATGAATAGTAATCTCACTTGGTATTTTGTTTGTTTTCCTAGATTCAAGAATACTTAGCTGTGATATTGTCTGTTTCTTTCTTCTAATTACCAGACTGGATTAGAGACCAGGTGATTAGAATACACTCTTTGGTGACTGGAAGATTTGTATACTTTCTCTTCTTCCAATAGATCTTGAAACCACGTGGGTTTCTGAGTTGCGTTAGCCAGGATTCAAATGGTGCTTGCTGCCTTTTCTGTAGCAATATGTGGTAGTAAATTGCGTTTAAAATGTATGTTTAAAATTAAACTATACATGATCTTCAAAACATAATTCTGTACACATATCTTCTTACCTGGTAGCCAGATCTCCAGCTTCCAGTGCATGAGGAATTTATTAGTCTAACATGAATTTACTAACTTAAACTTCTGTGGTCTTTAAATAGCCAAGTACAGTGTGTGTGATGCGTATTCTGCATGTGAGTTTTATGTTCATTCACTCCTCCTCCTCCTCAAAGTGTTCCCACTACACTATCTTCAGTATGACAGAGTTCCTATTATAGTCAATTCTTCTCTTTTTAACTCTTATAATTATTCTGTAAGTAGTGCTCCTTTGAAATGTGCTTGACAGGAAGATGCAGCCTTCTTAATTTTCCTTTGCCAGTAGATTTTAACATCCTCAGGGGGCATTTCTTAGAACTGAGATTTTTTTTCTTATTTTTCATGGGCATTCAGTGCTGGGTCATTCTGCTGTGTTTACTCATTGAGGACCAAAAGAGACCAATAGTTTGTTTCTTGTAAAGACTGGATGAGGCAAAGCTCTGTCACTGCTGACCCCGATTAGATTAAAATTGGTGAAGTAGAGGTGAAAAGCTCCGTGTCCATTATTATTCCAAGCTTGCTGATTCCCTGTCACTTTTCCAGAGACACTTGTTTCAGTGTTTTTGATCTGAGTGTAGTTTTGTTCAACAGCTGTTGTCTTTTTTTGCTTATTGTGTTTATGCTCTCTGATTTTGAAATGGATAGCTTTTGGAGCCTTGTTTACACATTTTCAGAACATCAGGTATAGTATGTATTGTATAAAGAGTAGTTAACAGTATATATTCCAGTGATGCTGGAATGGACTGTATGGATAACATCTCTAAAACAATGTATTTAAAGCTTCTTTCTTAATCTTTTTGAGCTTGTATTGTCTCACTATTGATCAATTAGATTTCAGCAATATGGAACTCCATCATCTGAAAATCAGAAGTAGTTATAATTACTTGCTGAAGAAATATCTAAAAGTTCCTTTGCTGTAATCACCAATGTAAGACTACCACTATGCACCATCTGAAAATTCCGCTTCAATTAAAAACAAAATGCTTATTCACAGCTTGGACTAGCAAAGAGAGAGGCTATCATTCAGTAAATGATAGCCACCTGGTAGCATAACAAAAGGTCAGAAGGACTCCCAAATGATAAATTAGTTTATGTATTTAGCTGTCATAGTTAGGCCTTTATTACAGGCTCAGACTGCTTTAAAGACAGAATATTTTAAATTATGTGACATGCCCTTGTTGCTGGGTTTCTTTAGTGTTCATTCATTTACCCATATATCCACATTCATAGAAATGACATAATGAAAAATAATATCTTGAAAAATACTGGGATTTCTCATATTTTTGGCAAGAGTCATGTTGTTCCGTAGTGTAATTAAGGCTATGTGTGTGTGCTGCAAAAATTAACCGTCTCGCTGATACAGGGAGCAGAATGTGGACAGAGAGTAAGTGGAAAAACTGTAAGGACGCAACTCTGCAAGTTATGGTGTCACGGGTTGCCCAAGTGGAGGGCTGTGCTCCATGCTGCACGTGAGGTTGTTGGGGGGAGTCTTCTCCAGTTAGTTAAGTTCTTCCATAACTGACACATCTCTCCTTTGGACGGAGCTGTGGAAAGGCCTTTGGATGGCTGTCAGATTCTGCGTGTTTTGCCTGCATCCTTACTATAGACATCATGAAGGGCTTGTTTGCCCAAAAGGTTTTGTTTGTTTGTTTTTTTTTTAAGCTACAGCAGTTAGTTTAATAAAGGATATTGTCTCTGCTACACAGTAGGTGGGTTCCAGATCAGATCCGGGTAGCGTGTGTTTTTTTAATCGGTGCTTCTGGTCATTTAAGCTTGCAGAGTTTTCAGTGTTAGGAACCTTGAGTCGGTGGGGATTTTTCTTACAAACTTGTGAAACTTAGGGCTAGAACTTGGCAAAGAGTCTGCCCTGCAGTGCTGCTCTCAAGCTTTGTCTTTGGTACAGGTGCAAGGTGTTATTTCATAAGCATTTCTTTCAGTTGCAGTTCTGCTTTTCTGTCCCCTGCCACTTTTTTCCTGCCTCTGTGCCCTCAAGTGTGCTGGAGCAACTATTTATGAGACAACAAGGTGAACTGAATTTGAGATTGATCTAGGTTAAAAATAACCCTGCAGAAAAGGGAAAGCAGAAGGGACTTTAGTTAACCTGGATCAGCTTCCTGATCCAGTTCACTGCAGCTATGCTAACAGTTGTACCGGTGCAGGTAGGATATGGCACAGAGGTGAGACTGGATAGCAGGCACAAAATAGGGGTTGTCTGACCTACTGCTGTTGCCGAAAGGAGAGCTGTGGTGCTGTGGTCTCAGGCTGTACTACAAGTCTTTTCCTACCATATGCAGTTTCTACGCTGTGAGCTAGAAATGCTTCCTGGGGAGTGGGGGAGAGGACGAAGTAGCAGTGGAGCTGTGAGGAGGTAAGTGAGTGAGAAATGTGTTGTCTTAGGAGTTGCAAAACTGGAAAGATAAAATCACCGTCCTTTTTTCCCCCTTTTTTTTCCCCCTGGTATGGTTGGGAAAGGATTACACATATTCCTTTGTCTAATTTTATTTATTTGTGTTATCCTGGTGTTCAGGAGGGCTAGTCATGAATCAGGACCCCGTTTTGTTTGTACAAACACAAAACAGACAATTTATTCTCCAAAACCCACATGTTCTGTTTTGGATAATAAGGTGAATACAGACAGATGGGAAATACAAGATGAAAGTGAGACTAGTAGTCTGTGTAGCAGGAGAATTGGGATAAAGCAATTTGAGGGTATGTTTGTAGACATTGGTGTGCAGGGAGCTAGAAGAAAGATACTGGGGTAGCCCTGCGTGTGGTGTTTGGGATCAGCAGTGGTAGATGAGTTTCTTCGGTGCTCGGTTGAGCCTGTCACTTTGGCATCCTGCTTGCTGTTTCTTCAGTGTCACAGCAGAATAATGTCCACTAAGAGTAAGGTTTAACAAAACAGCTGAGCCCATCTGGTGGCTTGCACTGTTGAAAAATATGTTTTTATTCCTAGACCCTTCGTGGGTCACAATTCTAGTGTTTTTCCCATCCATTGATAAGCTGTTTTACATAGGCAGAAAACTATGTGGTTTTTATCCCTTTGGGTTATCTGTAATTACTTTGCACGCCAAATCAATTCACTGAGGTGTCAGATGGCAACAGACAGAATCAAAGGAAGCGATGAAAGCACTGTTGGCAATGAAATGGTGAGGTGGCAAGAAAAAGGAGTCTCTTTTCTTAGCATTGAGCCCTTAGATTAACTCAACAGTTTCCTAAGACCTCACCCTGCTAACTTTTTGGAAAAATGATTACTCCAAACTACACCTTTCCCACCTGCCTTTGTTCGTATAATGAATTACTTCAAGGCTTGGAGTTTTTAGTGTGAGATGTTAGCACCTAGCAGTTGGACTTTGCTTTTTCAAGCTTTTCGAGTTATATGAAGGTAGAGAAAAATATAGCAAAACATTGCTTCTTTCCATCTCCACCCTTATCATATGGATCTTTAAGACAATAATATTTGAGAAGTTTTTTGTTGGTTTTTTTTTCATTTTGTATTTAGTTTCAGTTCTCTTTTTGCCAATTTGATACTCAAACTAAAAAAATGTTTTTATTTCATTCATTCATTTTCTGATTCATTAAACTATTTTCTACTATTCCCTGTCCAGAGGGGTTCATCTATAATCATAGAGGGCTTGCTAGCTTGTGATACAATGAGTTCTGGTATGTATTCCTGGATACACGTGTAGTATGGGTTAGGCTAACTGTGTGGGTTGCTTAACATTTTACCATGTAGTAAAGATGTGGAAACACCTTATTGGTTTGGGTTTTGTTTGGGGTTTTTTGTTGTTGGTTTGGTTTTTTTTTAAGGCCACAATTTTAATCACTTCAGACTAAACAACCAGTTTGTTTTCAGTGTTTCTTTACATTGAGGTATCATCTGCCTATAGTTTTAAGCCATAGTTTGAGGGTTTTAGAAAATCTTTCAGAAAATCCTAGGGTGTATAAATACACTCTGCATGTTAGAGATAAATGGGCCTCGAGACTCTGAGAAAGCAAAAATCTTTTCCATGACATAGCTGTTCTCTACCAGAGAAAGCCTGGTGAGCGTTTTGAGCCAAGTTCTCTCCATAGGAAGGGCAGAGAATTACTGTTCTACATTGCACTGACTGCTTCTTCTGAGAGGTATGGTGTCTGTGTGATAGACTAACACTGAAATGTAACATACCTTACTTGTGAAGTTAAAACAAGAGGCATAGAAAATCCTCCTTCAACACATTGTTAGATGAATGAATATCTAATCTGCTGGGTGATTTTATAAAGGTAAGCGTTAGTTTTGTTATCCATCTGCCTCTTGTTAACTTTTATCCTTTTGTTAAAATACTGTCATGTTTAAACAGAGGACATCAGGAACTTTTTGTTTATTTTATTTCATTCAAGTTAAGCTGCTTCCAGCAAGTACATACTTGTTAACCTACTGCACTTGCTGTTAGCACTCGTCTATAAACCCACAGACTTCCACAGCTGCAGTGTGGTTCAAGAAATTAAAACAAAGGAAACTGCATTTCTGGCATGAAGAAGGAAACTTTAAAGATAGAAAAGATTGTTGTTTTGCCTGTGCCCAGAATCCGTTTCTCTTCCCTCTCATGAAATGACATAATTAAGGGTGTATGTACTCAGATACATCAGCAGGTGCATTGTAATAGTAATTAAGGTTAGTTTTGATTACTATGATATTAGGCAGTTTGAAATTCTTTGTTTGTCTTGTAGCAGGTAACAGTAATAGGTTTATTGTATATTTAAATTCTAATTGTTAAGCATATGATAATCTAGCCTTACTTTGCACAGGAGAAAAATGTGACTTAACTGCACCAAAGTCTATCATTAAGATAAAGGTTTTAATGCAAATTACCTGTATTAAAGCATTTTATTAACTGATCCATAGATTAATGTGGAGCCTGGAGGTTTTAATCAGAGTTTCTCATTGAAAAACAGGGAAGGTGGTGGGAGAGAGAGAAAATGTATTACATAGCTGAAGTCATGCCAAACCAATTTGAAAGATCATGGTATTTCCGTCAAACAGGTGTCATTATGATGAAAGGAGATATGTTTTCATTGACTTGTTGAGGACTATTTTGTATCAGGCAGCTTTAAAAAATTCAGTGCTTCAGTCATACATTTGGTCCTTGTGAAAACTTGTGCAATGAGAAGGGGGGGCTTCTCATTGAAATTCAGGACTATGTGTGCACTGTAGAGCCCAGCATTGGTACTCTGCTTTGGGAATTACGGGTTAAACATCCTAAAGCAGTAGACTGCAACAGTGCATCCTCTGGTCAAGCTGGTTTCTCTCTGTTGGCTTAAAAATCAACATTTTAGTGGTACTTGTTTATGTGAACTGAACTGAAATAAGGCGCTAAATCATTTAGCTTGATTTAATGGCCTATATGAATATGAAATTGCAAAACAAGTAAGTTTTGTAATTAGTGTAAGTCTATAGCAGCTTCACGGGATGTGGAATCGCCTGGGAGGTTCTGGGTGTGTAGTGCTTTGTAATGGTTCTTATAGTGTCTTCTGGTTCTTTTGCAAATGAGCAGATTTTTTTTTTTTCTTCTTTGAATTTCTTGAGGACTAATGATCAGATGCAAAACTGACACGAGAACAAAATTAGCTTCAGTTTTTCACACAGATTGCTTTAATACCTAGGAACAGTTCAATTTCTATCTAAAATTTGTCTATTGTTATGACATGCTTTCTGCCAAAAGATTGCTCTTTCGATTCTACCTACATCATTATCCAACTGCTCATTTAGTATTCAGATGCAGAATTTATTTCATTTGTATATCAACTTAGGGTTTTTTATATTGAACTCCGAGGTAGAACATTATTGAACTTTAAATGAATGTGTCCACAGTTTGTTTTTTTTCCTCCGTCTGTTTTCATTGCTGAGTAACATGTGTTACCATTTGTAGGTAACAGACATATCAAACACATTGCATCTAAGGTGAACACCCAGGAAAATGTTGGCAGGATGGCAAAAGGTACTGAATGATTCCCATATGAAGAATTACTATTTAAGTGACATCTCTTCTGTCCAGAATAGGTAGAGGATATGATCTGTAAAATTGTGTGTGGCATGGGAAGTGAGAAGTGTCCTATGCTTGCCCTGTTCTTGCTTTTCTCAAGCAGCCACTTTGAGCCACTGTTTCTATTGGCTTTTTCCTTAGGGACAGATAGGAATTTATTCCTAATAAAACATTAGAGTCCTTCTTGAGAACGAGGAACTACAGAAAAAGAGAATGGAGAGAAACCAGGCAACAGCTGGTAAAAGAAGGTGTATGGGTCAAGAAATGTGAAAATAGGGAGTCAAAGGGAGCACTAAGCAGAGTATGGTCTGAGTCTTGTCCACGTTCTCCTGTCCTGGAAGAGGGAGCTGATGAATGTTGGCCAGAGGTGCTCTGTCTGAGGAGGTGGAAGTAAATGCCATGGGTGTCAGGGTCATCCTGTGAAGCTTCTTCCTCCTAGTTGCAGCTTGGTCAGAGCCAGTGGAGTTGATGATGAGATCTTGCATCATGTAGAGCCTTAGAGGGGAAGTGTATAAATATAAAGGTGAGCAAAGAGCATCTTAATGAGAGGTTTTGGGGATGCTGGAGGAGGGGTTGCCACTTGTCTCACTCGGGCCATGGCACATGTGTGTATTCCACCTTATCCCAGAGGGAGCTAAACTCTCAAGGACCCCATGAACAGCAGTATGGATGTGCCCATCTCTTTAAAATATTTTTCCTGGCTGGGCTCTGGATTTAGCCCAGAGTACAAGCCGGTCCACCTGACGTCTTGCCTCTTCTGGTGGTAGGAGATCCCGTCTCCTGCTGTCTGGGCAGGGCAAAAGGTGCGAAAGTGAAGTATGAGTGCATAGTGGAATTTTCCAAGATGATGAGTGAAGATGAACTAGATGTCATGAAGCCTACTGAAATACTGCGTGGGGAAGTATGTGTATATATCATGGGGACAACAATCTTATGCTGGTGTTACAGTTCCCTCAATCTTGTAACCAGGAATTACGCTGTTGCTGTAGGGGTGGCTTTGCAGGTCAGGGCACCAGTGACTGGCTTCATGCCAGATACCCAAAGCTACATATTCTGGTTCTGCCACAGATGCCAGGTATACTTGGAGTGTTGTATAGTTTCAGCCATCTTTAGCATTTTCCGTTGACACCTGTTATGGCGAGTCCCTTATTTACCTAGAGACCTAATCTTCATTGTGCGCTTGACTCTATTCCTAGCAGTCCTCGCCTATGTTTTCCTGTAGTCTGACGTTAGACAGTTTTACATTGTACTGAGGTCCATTGTTTTCTGTACCGAAGCGGCACTTTTTGATCTTTTTATCATGATAATTGTAGGTGCTACTTGTGTACCTGCAAACAGGATTGTTGAGTTTTTGGGGTTTTTTTAATAGATGGTGTCTCTTTAGAAGCTTGCTATTTTCAGGAGCTAAACTGATATTATAAAGTTGTTCCCTTCAGAAGAGTTGGCGTGTTTTGGTGGTGGTGGTTTTTGGTTTTTGTTTTGTTTGTTCTTTTTTAAGCAGATGCTTGAAACTATGCCATTTATTAAAGAAAAGCATTTGCTAAGTAATTGATAGCAGGAATATAGAACATAATTTGGGCAAATAACTGTTGTGCTTTTCAACTGTAGGAAAGTGTTGTATGATGATTTGGTTGAATTTCTAAATCAGTTATAGCCACAATTATTTGTTGGTATTACTTAGAACGGTTTTTCAGGAGCTCTTTTAGAAGCGATTTTATAGTTTCTGCTGGGCAAGAGCTGTGCTTTCAGAGTAGAACCTGGTTTCTGCTGGTATGATGGTTTTTGAAAAAAACAAAAACAAAAACAAACCAACAACATGGTTGTATTGTCTCCAGCTTGAGGTTTGAGGCTATAATTACAAAACTTTCCTCAACTTGCTGCTTAGGGAGTAGTTATGTGACCAATTTTCTTTGGCAGTAAAGCTGACTTGAAAAATTCCTGCCCCGATCAGCCCTGCTGCTCTGCTCCCAACTACAATTTGCTGCTCCCCCTGTGCTGATACAGCTGTTTGAGGACTGCTCTGAAGTGTCACCGAAATGGGTAAAACCCTTGCTTCCACCCGGCTCTGCTGCTTTAACCCATTAATTTCATGGACCTGTCTTAAAATATGGCCCCACCTTGTGTTGGACTGATACAAAGGAGGCATGTGAAAGAAAGGGTGAAACGTTGTAAGTGGATTTTGCCACTGAAGAAAAAGTACTAAGCATTTCACTGAAGGGAAGGAGAAAATGCTAGCGTCGCAGAGTGTTGATCTAAGCTTTTAGATAGGTTAACCTGAGATGGTTTTTAATTTGAGGGTCTCTTTGGAGCCTTCCCTTCAACCAGAGATGCTGCTGACTGACTTTTGTAACACTATGCATCACCATGCCATTCTCAAATACTATCAGCAAAAATTGTCCTATTTTTGCTTACTACTGAGACTAAAATAGTATTTGTAACATTTTAGTTCTGTTAAATGCAATTGCCCTCATGGTCATCAGAGCAAAATTTATTTTGACAAAGTTATCAAAAGGATCACCAGCCTTCCTTTTCATATTTTTAATTACTCCAGAATGTACTCAAGTATTTGTTAGGACAAATAAAACTGGAAGATGACTAATACATACACACTTATTTTGGATGCAGCATGTAAGTAGGGAATAACAGGAGGAAGAAGAGAGGCATGCAGATCTATGCAGTAGCACAATGAGAGATGTGAAAACCAGGTATCGAAGCTAGCCTAAATGATACAGTAAAGCTAGAGGTATAAGCACTGCAAATTTAGTATGATCTTTGACAAGAAAAATTAAGGCATCTCTTGCATTTACCTTTTCTGCGGTTGAACTGAATTTTCCACTTAACAGTGAAGATACGGATTTTATGCAGGATGTATTTTTCATTTAAAGTGAAAATAAAGTTTGTAGCCTTACTGCCCTTTCTTTCAAAAGATAACTTGTGGTAGTTCTGCCTTTCTTTGTGTGAAAATAATCCCAAACAGAAAATAGTAGTTGGCTGGTTTTCCACAGTTCTATTGAGAACATTGTAATTTTCTCCACCAACTAAATTGACTCATTCATTTCCACTAATACATACAAACTTACTTGTTCCACTGCCAGTCTTGTTGTTAAGAGGACTAGCCCAAAAAGCAGTGGCTGGGAAAACAGAGTACTAGATGCTCAGTATGGAAAGCATATAAATGCAAGCCTTTCACACGCAGTCCCTTCGGACTTGGACACAAGAGGGAAATTTTTCACAATGGGAACAATCAGCCATTGGAGTAATCTCCCCAGGGAAGCGGTGGATTCCCCAACATTGGACACTTCTAAGATTCGGCTGGACAGGGTGCTGGGCCATGTTGTCTAGACTGTGCATTTGCCAAGAAAGGCTGGACCAGATGATCCTTGAGGTCCATTCCAACCTGGTATTCTATGATTCTATGATGTGTTATGGAGAAGCTGAGTAGCAAAGCAAGTCTGTTGAGCTTGAGGTTGTTACTTGTGCAGCACTTTAGAGGGGTTTATAGAAAGTGAGTGCTAGTTGGGGCGGAGAGAATAGAGATCAGGTACATTTATGAGAAATAGAGCGGTGGTGAGAATTTGGATTTCTCTCAAATGGCATGGTGGTGGTTGGATAGCCTGAAGAGGGCAAGAGCTATATGAAAAGCAGTTTTGATTTCTTGTTGAATGTACATTTAATCATGAAAAAAAGAGCCATTTACTGAGTTTGGATAAGATGTATGCTACAGTTGCAAAAGATGGAATATATTCAGTATTATGGGCGTAAGACACAATATTGGCAGTTTTCTGAGAGTCAAAGTAGTAGTAAATACTGAAGAAGGAAGATGCAAAAGAATAAAGAAATAGTATTATTACTCCCTGTTAAGTATTTACTAATTATATAGGTAGCAGCAATAGCATTATAGCATGAGGAATATTTTTCCTCTTCCAAAATACAGAAGTACACTAGTGTTATGTGTAAAATAAAAATAAATAAATAAATAAAAACCAAACAAGCAAAAAACTGTTGACACACGTAAAAGCCCAGTTTTTCTTTATTGGTAATATGGAGCATTCTTGATGTGGTAGAAAAAAAGGTCTAATCATCCTCTGTTATGCAAATCTCTTAATGTTTCTCTTCTTTGGGACCCTCGCTTCCTTGCTGACAAGAGGCCATTGGACGTTTACTTGTGCTCCAAGAATATGATGAAACAGTAAATCTCCCTATTTGTGGTTACATCAAGAACTGTTGAATAAAAGGTAGTGTTAAATTTTTTCTGGAGTTTCGTCATTTGGCAGAGCATATTCTCTCATGAAAGATTAAATTGCAGATGCTGCTGACATCTGTTACTGTTTGGGAGGTTCTTGTTTCTTTGTGTATTTGGAGGAGGGTTATCCGAATCATAATTACTTGTCTGCTGCAGCAGCAGCAACTTTGCAGTATCCTTTGATAGGAGGCAATCTGGAACCACAAACGAAAACAATACTTCATTTTTATAGATGTCTGTTCTTACTGGTGTGGTTTTGCGGTCTAAACACAGCTTAATTGTCACAGCATTGGATAATTTAGAACTGAACTTAGAGGACTGCTATGTGAAGTATTAAAATACTGTGCTTAGAATTAGACATTGTTGCTGTTTAAAAAGTACTTCCAGCTAATTGTTCTTCTCAAGTACTTCTTCAGCAGTGATAGTATTTAAGAAGGGACAGCAAAATTAGAACAGTTTTGAAAGATGACCTACAAGCAGATATAAGTCTGGTCCTTCAAATTGTCACAATTTAAGAAGGCAAAAATGTAGTCATAACAGAGCCTAATACTTGTAGCTTCTTTATACTGAAGTATGCATATACTGTATGCATAGATGGAATTCTCTTAATATTCTCTTAATAACTGAAGGAAAATCTCTGAACAAGGGGAAGAGGAAGTTTCCCCTGTAATTTTTCAGGTTAGAGAAAGCAAGGAGAAGGATAACAGTTTTATTACAACCAATATAATTACGCTCTAGATAAGATCATTGTTTGTAAACATTTTATTGTAGTTTGACAAAGACAATGTTGTTGAGTGATAGATTTGTGTTGAAGTTAGAAAAATGGGAAGAAATGGTAGTTAATATATCAACAGTTACAGCTTGAAGCATTCATGTATTAGTAATTTTAAATTCTGTAAGGTACATTAATATTCTGTAGAGTTATGTGAGATACTACAGGAAATCGGAGATCAGTTTACCTTTTTTCAAGTAAATGCAGAAAAGAGTGGAGATGATGGCCAGTTATTGTTCTATTCACATCTTAGTCATTGTGTTTGCCAAAGTGACCAAAATAATAAGCCTGTTTCGAGGGAAGGTCTTTTAATATATTGTGGGGTTTTTTTAATCAGGTATATTTGTTTTATTCATTTATATGAAAGGAAATAAAGTCTATTTGAAATACTTCTACTCTTACAGAAACTTTTTATTTTTTTCATTTGAATCTCAGAATGTATGGATGATACTGCTATTCCAAACAGCAGTAATTTTGGTCAGAAGATAATGGTATATATGTAACCTCCCTGTAAACAGGCCATAAAGCATTGGCAGTCTAGTGGTGGTGGTGAGGTAGTTATATTTTGTAATTTGGGTGTCTGGTTAAGGGTAGAAAAAAATTGGACATTTATGTTCAAAGTTGAATTTTTAAAATTACGTCGTTAATGGGTAAGGGATGTGCTTTTCTTCTATTGGCACTTGTTTGTAGTAGTATGGTACAATTAATTTTTTTCCTTACCTCAGTGAATTTTTTTTAGCCTCTTAACAAAAGCATTTTTAAGAAGTCATTTTAACTTTAAGAAACTGAAAAGCTTTTTACAATGCAATCAGATATTCTGGTGTTCTGTTAGACAATGCAAGTACATAATTTTCATTAATTCAAGTTGCATGATGCAGTATTACTTGGCGATTTATTAACAAAGAGTCTAGCTTAGGAACAAATTTTTATGAGTATCAAGACAGTTTGTCTTAACTCAGTGTTTCTGTTTTAGTACATGTAGCAACATCAAAAAAGTGAATATCTTCTTTATTGAAGAGTATTTTCTGTTAAGTTCTTCCCATTAAGTGATTTTAATCACAAGCACTATTAGCATTCTCGGTAAAATAAAGTATGTTGAATTTGGGATGTGTCTTTCCTGCCAACAGGTGTTTATGCACCATGTCTCTGTGCCTTTCTGTTTTGCCTTTTGTCTTCTAAAATCTAGAATAGAAATTACCACAGGCTGCCAAGATTGTCATTCTTACTGAACTTTACCCCTCAATTCCTGCACCTGTTTAGGTAATCAGGAAGACATTTCCACTTTTAGAAAAAGAGGACATGTACATCTTGTTAAAACAAGGTGTCATAGGGTACTTTTTAACTCTTTGTATTTCAAGAAGATATTTTTATCTCATAATTCAGGATAATAGGGATGTTTTAAATAGTAAACACTGGTGTCTATTTCAGTTTAAAAACTTTGCATTTTAATATTTTTAACTACTAGATATTAGTTAAAATTTGCTTTGCTTAGAGTAAAGATTACATTATTTCAGTGTGGTTTTCAGTATCTTACTTTGATAAGAATAGGATTATTCAAACCCTTTGGAGATACGTTTCTTTTGCTGCCCCTTCTTACTATCATATTTGTGGTATTATGGGTTGGATAAATTTTTAGTGAAAACGAAGGATGGAAATGCAGCTTTCCTATTCTTGGTAAATAAAGCAAAAAAAATCCACCAAAATTCAATCAAATTAATGTTTTCAAATAAAAAAAATCCAGGCAGCACACTGGTGAAATATTTCAGGCAAGAGAACTATATCACTTGAGGAGTGTACCTGGATGTCATTTGGTAAAGATGTGTGTATGTGTGTTTCTGAGAGGGGAATCAAAGACACAGCAAGAAAGCCCTGGATACAGTTTGAGCAAACAGTGGAACATGGCCTGTGAAAAACATAGCAAGGTATTTTTCAGCTGAGCGTGGCTAAAGAAGCCTTATTATGGGCTTCTCAGGTTCATTTCTTCTTTGTAGAGATAGGCTTTTATACATCCTTTGTAAATACCCAAGATTGAATCGAGATAATCTGCAGAGAGCAGCATCTCGTGTATTTCTGTTCAAGTGGTGAGTGGATGATGGAAACAGGTAACCGGCTCAGGTCAAGTAGGTAGCAGTGTGCATTTGTGTAAGCAGCGTGTTTTTTTCTTTCTTGACTGACTTCCACCTGTAATGATATCTACTATCCTGAAGATTATTTTGCTGTACTAGCTAGTCATATTTCTTTGCTTTTGATTTATGGTTTATTATTTATATCAACAAGCTAAAACATGAATTTTCAACTGATACATCAGTTTCCTGTCCTGGGCAGTTAAATGCCAATATATGCTTTCTTTATAGAAACTGCTTCTCAGAGTTTGTGATCACATGCCACCAGATACAGTGTGTCAGTTTATTTTGCAAAACTGATGCTTTCTTGCTGCTAAGAAAGTTTGCAATTCTTATATAAATTTATAAGCTTTAAAAAAAATTCTGGTGCAGCTCTTCCAGTTTTGTCAAACCTTTATTGTCCATGAATAAAGAGTCAGCTTAAAAATAAACTTCTATGGTCATAGAGCTGTGATAACAATTGGAGGATTCCTTGCTTGGGCAAATTAAAATCAGTATCTTGGGGGGAGGAGGAAGGTTTTTGTTAAGGAATTTGTTTCTCTTGTTCCTATGTATTCTTCTTACGATTCTTCTTGAACTTCTCTCAGATGTAATTAGCATACACCTCCCCCACCCCCCGTTTTTTTTTTTTGTTGCACCTTTTTTTCAAGCTGTCCTTCTATCTGGGTCTGTTTCACCCAGATTACTTTTATGTCTCCCTTACATTTTCATTCAGATTGGAATTAATACAATAACACACACACACACACATCACTTCCAACTGTTTTCTATTGAAGTTCTATGTGAAAGTTACTTGATTTGATATATTACCAAAAATTTAGCAATACAATGGATAGAGAATAAAATGAAATCATGGTTTCCTCCCCGTTTATGTTCTTACTGTTCTAATCGGTTTGTGGAACAAAAAATAATTCTTCAATGCCGTGTCAGACCAACTTTCTCCATTGTATTATAAAGTGAAATGTTCAAGTAGCCTTGAAATCTTGGCAATTTTGACATTACAGAGTTCTTAAGTTGGTATGCTACAACTTTGTTTTATTCCTGTGTTTGTTATGAGTTAGGGAATTGTGAGGTTCTGTATCTGTGACTGTAGATGTACTGGGTACCATTCAGAACCATAGTGCAGGTAAAGTAAAGGTAAGGATTAGGAAGAAATCTGAACAGAAGGCAAGGAGATCAATAGAACTGTTTGTCATCAGAAATAGGAAAGGAGCCCAGTATTTTCAAAATTTACCATTCTTCTGTTTGAAAACTTCTCTGAGAGAGACTTTCATAGCTGATGTGACAGAATTTTATGGGAGGGTCTGCTGATGAGCCACCTCTTAGTCTAGATGATGCCACAAGGTGATACTTGACTTTTAGGTTTCTTTTTTAAAACCCTCTAAGTTTCTGTAATCAAAATGAGAAAGAAAGAAAAAATAGTAATGTTGGAAAATCAAACTTTAAAAGGCAGGAAATGCAGAATTAAAATTACCTATGTGACTGTATTTTAGCTCCTTTGCACCTATGTGTTGTAAGAGAGAAAATTGCATTACTATATGCTCCTTCTCCCCCCTCAAAGGATCTTGCTACTTTCAGTGCACAGGACATTGAGCAGTACTCAGAAGTACATTAAGCAAGTTTTATTTATCTTTTCTTTGTTATTTTCAGTGCATGTCTGTCTACCTTATTTACTGCACATTATTCTTTTCCTTGGGAGCTTTTTACAGAAATCATTATCTTAGTATACAACTGTTTTGCAAACATTGAATTTACCTTTACAACATCCTGCTAAATGAGGAGGTTTTCTTATTCCCATTTTACGAATAGGGAACTAAGGCACAAAGAGATGAAGGTAATATGTTTGTGTTTATTTAGGGAGCCCTGTCTGATGTGATAAAGGCTTCATTTCTTGGGGCACATGATACATGAAATCCTCTGAAGTATTCAGGTGCTGTTTATATAGATTTCTGTAGCAGTTACAATTGTTTCTTCTTCTTTGTGAAACGGGCACCCAGATACCATTTGGTCATCATGAGGGATAGAAAAGCAGCAGTACATGCAGCTGAAAATAGTATGGTTTAAGGAACTTGTCACAGAGCAGGGATATGTCCACTCCTCAAGGATGGCATTCAGTAGCCTTCATCATCAGCGTGTCCTGCTGCTTCCCAGAGTTGTGTAGATCTTTCCACCCTACACAAAGGAGCCCTACAGATACCTTTCCTTCACCACCTAATCCTGAATGACTGCCAAGGCAGTTCAGTACACTGTACTGCAGGAGGTATCAGTCTGTGGAAAAATGAATACATGGCTGTATCTGTTGTTACAGAGCATGTGTAAAAAAGGGCTATGCTGAGGTTCCTAAAATGATGCTAATTCTGACTTTTTTTTTATGCTTTTGAATACCAAAATATGAAATATAAATAATGTTTTTAAAACATAGTTTTCTGTTTGAAATAAGTTACATAGACAAGTACTTGTTTATACAGTTTGATTTGTAAATGTGTTCCTGTAAAAAGGGAGTAACTTTTACTAGTCAGTTATTGTCTTTATTCATAAATGTTCATAATTAGCATAACAATAGGTTGATAGCGGATTAGGTCACTTTGTCCAATGTCAGTTGAATTTCTGTTTATTTATCGAACGTACAATAAAGCTAAGGGGTAATATACTAGCTTTTTCAGTGGCAAATTTTGTAGCTTGTATATTTTTATGCTCAAGTTGGAGGAATTTATTAAAAATTTTGAGAAGACATCAATTTGTATAGATATTACCTCAAGTTTAAAAAAGAAAACTTGGAATCGTGAGAAGGGAATAGGTACTGGTGATAAGTCTTTGCTCACTGGAACTGTTAGGAAGGTCTTTTGCTAAACTCAGAAGTACTCTTAAAAACCCCATTAAAAGCTCACCTGTCTGTGTTTTGTAAGAATAACAGAAATGTGTCAGGCTATGGTATCACAGTATGAAAATTGTTTGTAGATACGATTTGGCTCTTACCCGAGGTCAAAGCACAGTATTTGTTGACCTTCCTACTTAGGCTTGATGCACTGAAAATCTGGGCTGTTAAACTTGAGAGTCATATGATTGTCTAAATCCCTATTTCTCAGTTGCGATGTCCCAGAAAAACAAGGCAGAGGCAATGCAATCAGGCTTAACAGTCCTATTCCTTTTAACCATTTCTAAATTTCTGTTAGGGAAGGTATAGCTATTAGGAAAATTATTAGCTTTTTAAAATTAGTTGGCACTGTTAAGCACCTTTCATCTGAAAACTGGCAACTAACTGCAAGTATTTATTAAACAATTAACTTTTTAGAAGACTCAGGCATACAGCAATAGTGAAGTGACTTCTTATAATTACTGTAGGCTTATAGTAACACTTCTAGTAACTTAAAATAACGTGTATCTTCATTTTTCGCCAGTCATGCATTTAAATTGGCAAGTATAGTTTTCTCTCTGTAACAGACCTTATTTTATGGCAATTAGTATATCAATTTACTTCACGTTCTCAAAGTGCTTATTAATTTTAGCTCAAAATAGATCAAATGTACCACATGTGACTGCTGTATCATAATACTACTTATCTATTTTTAAATCTAAATGGACTCTGGGAAAGTACTTTGCAAACTTTTGGCTTCTATCACAGAGCAGGTTTCCTATGTATTTCTGGATAAAGTGCCTCCTAATGGGGTCCTGTATTATCCATGGGTCTTTCTGGCCATGTTTCAAGGCTTTTATGTTTATTAATCAAAAAAACTGAAATAAAACTCAGGTGAATTGTGTAAATCCTTTTTCAAAATGAACAAGCTGGGGAGACTCCATCTTCTTCATTTCAGTCCTGAAAATGTTCTGATATTGCAAAGGAAAATGAGATGTATGCTGTAAGTCATGAGCTCAGAATTGTATTGTGGTATTTTGTTTTGTAAATGTTTTCTCTGTGAACTTATATTCAACACCAAAGAAATAATACTGTTTCCCTGTGTGTGTTACAAGCTTTTCAAAACGTATTAAATGTCTCATTAAAAATATATTGACTAATGGAAAGCAAACAGTCTTCACCTTTCTTACTCTGTAATCATGGAATCGTGGCTCAAAAGTTATATAAAAGTTAATATTTATTTTGTAATGGTCAATTGGGATCTCTTTATCTCCACTGCATGTGGTCCAAGGTTGAACATTAGGACTTTTCTAGCAGGATCTCACCTCACCAAATTATCGTAGCATGAAAATGAATAAGGTAAGAGAGAATCTCCAAGGCAGTGAAGAATTTTAGTATTTTCTACGTTGAAGGCAGCTGTAAAATAAGACAGATAAATCTAAGGAGAGCAGATGAAATGTTACTGAACTGGTTGGTTCCATGGTTGCATCTGAGTATGCAGTTGTGTTGTATGCTAATTGTAGTTTGGCTTTTCAGCGTAAATCTGTGTAATTGCCGTTTGTAGTAATTCAGTCTGAGAGTTACAAAGACAAAAATACCAGCAACGAGCAGCACCACAGAGATGATATCAGTATTTAACAAAAGATGATAAAGGAACATTAATTATCTTTGCAGTCTGAACTGCATCATAATTTGGGATCCAAGGGAGTACCGTTAGGTGACAACCATAGACAGACACAATCCACAATAGACTGCAGATATTTTCATTGCTTAGCCTATGAGCCAAATAGCGGTAGTGCTGTGTGGGTTTTCTGAAGTCACTCTTCGTGCTGCAGTCTTGTCGCTGGCTGAAGAGACAGCACCCCAAGGTCAGATTTTTCATTTCATATAAAGATATCAACACGTTAGTGATGCTGCAGCCACTAAGTTTACAACTTCAACTTCTCAATGAAAATCTGTAGCAACATCAGATACAAATTAAGGAGGATAGCAAAACAGATTTAACAAACACTAACGTTTGAGGCATTCTTTTTTCTCAGCGTGCCCAAAGTATATCTGTCGTTTGCTATTCATATCCTGAGTCAGCTATTGCTAAGTCAGAAGTTGCTAAAATATTGAAGAATATTAAAGTGGGTGTTTTGTCTTTCATTTATGCACAGTTGGCAGTCAGTAACTAAATTCAGTTTTCGTTTCAGTTTGAGAACTGAAATGAAAAGAGTTGAGATAATGAGATTGTATTGAATCAGGTTTTGGTCTTTGACCTTCTAAAATTAATGTCTAAAACAGAATTAAGGGTGGAATTGTATATAGACATGGAGTATTGTCCTTTAAGTTTAAATGGCTGAAGAATTACAGCAGTGAGGGGTTGGGCTTTTTTCTTTTCCATGAACAGTGATAGGGCAGACCTCTTTTCACGTAGAAAAATTTTGCCTACGCTCTTGGGGACTTGCATTGTACAACATCTCTCTTTTTTTTTTGTTTGATTCTGTTTTTTTAATGAGGCCATAGTTGGCACCTGACTTTTTTTTTTTTTTTTTTTAACATGAGAGAGTAAAACTATTCTAATTGTTTGGGAAAATACTGGTGAAGATGCCTTTTCTTGCTCTATACCTTACACTCAAACTCAGGTTTTGCCTCCACTCACAGTAGTTGTTTCAGGTGCAGAGCCCTCATCCTGCCCTTCCTTAGCTCCTTGTTTCACTTTTACCTCTGTCCTGTGTCGGCTCCCTAATGCAGTCTTGCATGAGGACACAGTTCCTTGCCTGTTCGCCCTTCCTCTGCTCCCCGCCCCCCCCCCCCCCTTCCCACCCCCCAGTTCTGTTGTGAAATTTTAATTTTTGACCGAGTGTCAGACACATTCTCGTGAATTCTAATATCGTATGTTCCCCATGTTTGTATCGTAGTTGTTCCTGAAGTGGACATTTAATGGCAGAGAATAGGAATATATTTTAATTTTAAGCTGTGTATGAACAGCTCACTAATAATTTGTAAGCAAAGAAGAAAGCATAGTTTCCTTTATCTGTTGTATTTCAGCCTGTTACATCAATAATTAATCTCTGGTGTAAATATTACTATCATATCTTTAAATGATCTATTTCACTCTTTTGAATCAACATATTTTCTTAGGAGTCCCTAATTTGGGGTTTGACTTAGGACAAAAATCAGACCTTATTAAATGTGGCTTTTGTTTCTGAATACTTTTTATTCTCTTTATCTGTAATATGTCAGCCACTCTGTTTACTGTCAGAAGTCTGATGTTAATCCATTTTCTTGGCTGAAGCAAAAAAAAAATTAACAACAGTGTTTGAACCTGAGGATGCCAATTTAAGCATATGAAACACATATAAAGTCTTATTTTTAATTTAACAAAACCCAGTCAATTTTATTTGAAATTGTTTCCATATTTAAGCCTTAGTTTTATATTAAATTTCAGGCTACCAATTATTTTTGGACTACACTTACAAATTAATGAAAACAGACGGAATGTATGATTAGAAATTTTGGCATATTGAGCAGTCAGGCTGAACTGAAAAATATTTGAATGTATAATATGTAGGACAAAATTATATCAAAGAGCTATTTGATTGCAAAACCAAGGGTGCAAAAGGATGCTTTGAAGAAAGGCAGAGAGCGCATCTGAGCTTGGCCCCACTGCACACTGTACAGGATGTGAGCATGTGGCCTCATCCAAATGGCTGTGTCCCAGTCGAGTGTCTGTATACTTGTATCTCTAGATGTGAATTCACTCCTTTAAGAGAGTGAAACAAATAATTTCAATAAAAACTGTCCAAAGAGAAGGGAAGAGGAGAGAGATTCTGGTTTTAAAAAACACTGCATAACATGTATTTTCATGTAATGATGTTCAGAATTAAAATATTTACCAAGAAACATGGGTTGTAATTTTTTTATGTTACTGAGAAGAATTTGTCTTTAATAGACAAGGAGAAGATTTAAAGGTTCATGCCAGGTTTGTTGCCCTGCTATTTTTACATGCATTCTAGGTGACTGCCAGGATTTTATCAGGGTTGCTAGTTATGGTTTTGTTTGGAGTTCTGCTGAAAGTATGCTTTTCTTCTCTGTATTCCTTGAGCTGGGTGCTTTAAGTAGAACAAAATTTGTACCCAGGATATCAGCCTTTCTTTTCTTTTTCTTAGGGTGAGTATATACATGCTGCTTTTTTTCCTTAGAGGAAGGAAGGAAGAGAAACTTTGTGTTTCAACATGAATGGCTATGAGGCTGCAAGTTTTCCAGAAAAGTATAAAGCTTTGATCTTCTAGCTGAAGTTGTTGTAATTAAGGAGTAAGAGAAGCTGATTTTAGGTTAGATTTATAAATCTTTTCTGTGTAGGCTGGGTAGAGTGTTGGGAAGGAACTCAATAAGCTACATCCAAGTGAATGCGTGTGAAGCAAGCATAAGAGAAGGTGGAAACAAATTTGGTATCCTGTATTTGCTTTTGGACAGTTTGCCAAGTCTGCTTTGTTAATTCTGTGAAATAACAGATTGATGAACTATATACAATTTTAAATGCTACAGTCTTGGTGGAGGGTGGTGATGAACATTAATGAGGTGCTTTTAATAAAGACTGTTCTTGAATCTGAACTAGTGGTGTAGCTTTTCAGTTATGAGAGTATGCTCCTGCAGTTCCTACAGTCCATGAGTTGGGTTATCCTACACAAAACGAGGAGATAAGATACCTTCAGAGCTTGGCATCCATATGGTATATTTTCACTGGGTTTGAAATACTGTTCTCCATAGGGGCTGGTGCCGCACATAGACTAGTCCAGTTGCTGGTGGATGTAATTTAGAGTTACTGAAGCAGTCATCATTAATGGAGTATGGACTACTAATGTATTTAATCTACTCTTAATTAGCTCATGGACAGAGGTCTTAATGAACATACACCTGAAGATAATAAGGAGGGTACAGAGATGTAGTTAATCCAGTAATTGTAACAAGTGAATCTCCAGAAAGAACAAAAAGTGAGCAGGTTATAAACTGTTAGTGAAATCCAGATGAGTAATGAATGTTCTAGTGCTGCTCTTGTTTTAACTAAAGAAAGAGCTGCACGATTTGAGTTAGTTCAAATAATTTCCTTCATGATCCCCTCCTGCCCATTTCCTCCTTTCTCTTTCTACCCATCTTTCCATATGTGCATTTTAGCCCCACAACATCCTTAACACCTTGTTAGGTTCAGAATTGGATCATTAAGGACTAAAGTAATGTGTTCCCATTTTGATGTGTTTTCCAGGACCTATCTATTCATTCTACTCTCTGAGAAGTTCTGTAAGAAACTGTATTTAGTGTGCCAAAATAGTATTTTACTTCAGTGGATATAGTAGGGATTGCATAGATTTAAGGCGTACCTGAAAAGGTAATTCAAATGTAGATTTCAAACTGAGTAGAACTTATAATTGCATTCAACGTGGAGTCCCAAAAGCCATTCATCTTCAGAACTTGGCCATGTTTGACATCCTGAATGCCCAACAAACCTTCCGGGAACCATGCAGAGTTGCATTACACAGCATGCTAGCGTTGTTCACCTTTCACAACTTTTCAGAAAAATTAGGTACCAGCAGTGTTTTCAAAAATTACAATAATATGTCGTTTGCCTTATTTGGCTGATAAATCAGTTGATACTTTCTTCTGAAAGTGTCGTCTTTACAGAGGCAGAGGAATGGAAATGTCAAAGTAGGTTACCTAATAATACATAAGCAGTCCTTTTCACTTCAGATAAGTATTTATTTAGGCTTTCATTTCTGCGTAATTTAAGTATTGGGTTTTTTCTATCATATAAGAAAGGTGAAGAGAGGGCTCAGTAATTGCAATTACTAAGTTCATTATTTTGATATTTCATTTAAATGGGATGCCATGTGTTCTGTCCGTGTGTTCCGTGTCCGTTCTCTGCCCCCCCCTTCCTCCCCCCCCACCCAAGAGTGGAGGAAGGTGGATCTTATAGTGGAAATAAGTTTAAAAATTCACCCAATGTATTGCAAACTGGTACTTCATTTTGGCAGTTTTCTTGGGAAGAGTTTAACTTGAGAGGAATTGGAAGAAAACCAGAATCTTCCCACATGCCACGTGACTCCCATAAATAACAACTCTGTGTTGAGGTTGTTAGGAAAAGTTATGAGCATCTGAGAGCAACTCTAAGTGAAACATGTTTTTTCTTCCAGGAGGAAGAAAAGAAGCCTCTGGCTAGTTACAAAATTTTAAGCATTTTTCTCAAAGTGGTTCAAGTAAACTAAGGTAATAAATTCAAGAGATAACATGTCTTCCAGCTCTGCCAAATTAGAGGGGTTTTTGCTTCCTAGAAATTAGAAGGGCCTGCATGATGCTATCATAAGGTAGACTTTACCTATTCAAAATTGGAATATTCAAAACTTTTTTTAGTAGTAGTAATCATGAATAGGATGCCCGTATCACTGCAAGATTAAGGATAACATTCCCAGGTATTAGCAGGAATCCGCCCAAATGGTAAAGGCCTGTGTAGGCAAATTCTGTTTTCCCTGTGTGCAGTCTGCAGTGGAGGTGTGCAGTGAAGCTGTCAGTTATTTCAGACGTGCATGTTTCTGCGACTCCAGACTTTTTGGCAGAGATCTCTCATTTACAGATAAAAATATTTGGACGTTTGTCATTTGTCACAGTGCTCAAATTCTGACCTGCGTAGGTTTCCTGTGTGCCGTTTGGGGTGGGTTTTCTTTGCGAGAGTTCTGCTGATCAGGACAAATCAAAAGAAATACCAGTGGCATCTCTCAAAAACAAACAAAAAACCTGTCTTTGAACAATTACTTGTTTTTCTTGGCTTGCTTTCATACATACAGTCATCACGTAATAAACCCAAGCAATTTATAATTAATCTGCGGAAGGTCAGAGCAAGACTCTGGAAGCTCTTTGCCAGGGAATTGTTAGCTCCTGGGTCTGTGACAGCCATTTCTTATCGGGTAGGGCTCTTGCCTTTTGATACTAAGGTGAGAAGGGAGTTAAAGGTGTGTATATCTTGAGATAACTTATATTGTCATGAACATTTCATTTCTGTAAATACCAGAAATAGAAACCAGTGGAAAGAAAATTGGAGTGAACTTTGATAGTTAATATTGTTCCGTACCAAATGCATTGGATCTATGCCGCAAAAATTTCTTTACCTGTTAGAGTGTTCATTAGCTCAGTAGGCAAAGGGAAGAATAACTCTGTGGTCAAGTCTTGCTTGAATACGACTTTGGGGAATTCTTTGGAAAACAGTGGTATAGAAGAGTCTTGCCATATCCTTGTCGAGGAGAATATGGGGTTGAGTGTCAGTGCTTTGAGGTGACCTACTGTGAGAAGCTGCTTTTAGTGGCATTTCACAGCATGAAATACAGTGATTTTCAGGATGCATTTTTAATTATTGTTTGCTCCTATTTCTCTTTAAAGCAAATTAACGATAAATACAGTTGCAACTAATGGATGTTTTTGTATCTAGTTAAAAAATAACTTCAATAATATTTGCTGTCAGTTTACCTGTCAATTAAATTTTATATTAAATTTATGAAAAATATTTTTAAATCAATTTAAATATTGTTGAACTGTGGAAAAGTTTGTTCTTTGTGCAGTCTAATAGTGAGCTATAATAGAGCTAGCCAGCATAATGAGAACCTGCTTTTTAGAAAGAAAATCTTTGATTTTTAAACAAAATGCAGAATTGTCAAACTTCTTGGAATAAAGATGTTATGTATTATCAAGCATTGATTTTGCACTAAAAATAAGCAAAATCTGTATGTTCAGCACAGCTTGTAACTTAATTCCCTGTAAGCTGGTGAAGGACATCACTAGTTTCTTTTGATCTTATTAAAAAAAAATCTTTGATCATTTTGCTTTGAGAGTGAAAATGCAATTGCAAGGTTGTGGCTGCTTGAGGATTTGTATTATTAAGGAATTGTATCTTTTCTCTGCTGTCATTCATACTGCATGCTGAGCTGACATGCCATGAGAATTGTTTGATTTTGTTCATCATTACAAGTAATGGTGTATTTTATCCATACTTGCTTCTAAAGCTTTTTTCGGAGTTCTGTGTTGTGAATAAAGGCATTTGTGTAGCAACTTTTAGAATTTTGTTTTATGAATTCTTAATTATTGTTCTTAAAATTGTCTTTACTTGTATCAATAAATATCAAGTGACACAGCATCTTGGCAAGTTTACATTAACAAAAGGAAAGAATAGAAACAGCTATGCATTTAATCTTGTAACGTTTCTATCCTGGAAAGTGCTTTCTGCTTTCCTGTGCTTTAAACAAATATTAGAATAAATTAAGTATATTTGTAGTCATGTATTTCTCTTGTTCTTAGTAAGTGCAAGAGTGAAAGATAGATCTTCTGACCATTCTGCCTACTGGCAATTGCGTCTTGCAATAAAAAGTTTTCTCAATTTCAAGATAGCTGTCTGAGCTTCAGTTATTTTGGCCTTTATTGTAAAGTAGCGCTTGGGAATGCCAAAGGATACTATGGACTGAGAAGTAATGTGCCTGTTTGCTTACTGGTAGCTGGAAAACACATTTCATAAATAGCAAAAGGGAAACATTTCACTTTAAGTAACTTGGTAAATGATTTCTGTTATATCCAAATGCAAATACTATTTAAGAATATATCCAGACTGCTACTAAATAAATTCACCTTGCATGAAACAAACTGGATATAAGTTGTAATTTATAAATGAAAACCCATCACAGATAGGGGGAAAAAAATAAGGTCTGTGCACTTTGCCTCTACCTCACTAAGAAAAATAGCCAGTAATTACAAAGTTGGTGTGTGAATTATTTCCCCTCTAAAAAATCTGAGATACTTAGTTGTGTTTATACAACACATTACAGATGAATGACTGAGTACCTTTAAAACTTGCTGCTCAGTATTACAGTTTTCATACCTCACGCTTTGTTTAGTCTTAAACCAGCAGATGGCATTTGTTACTCCATTTAAATGCAGACTAACATAAATTCTGTAAACCCAGTGTAATTAACTTCAGTATATAGAGAAATCCTGTTGTCTGAGCTGCACTTCTGATGCCTCTGTATTAATGCAAGTTCCTGTAACTGGGATACTGCTTACTTAGCACAATGTGTATTAGGAGCATTTAAGAAACTTTGAAATATCCTCTTACACATTCTACAGCCTCTTGTCTTGGGGCCAGCAGCATCCCTTCTACTTTTCAGGGATTTAATGCCAATTTTCCCCTCTAGCTCCTGTGCGGGATAGTGCTGGATCTCTACTAATTTGGTCTTTCCCCTGTTTTGTAGAGTATCTGAAGCTGAGCAGGCTGGTAGGAGTGGAGGGACCAGGACACTCCAGTGCAGTCTGTAGTCTAGCGGTAAGGCACAGGAATACAGGATCTGTTCCTAATACAAGCAGAGGCGTGCGCATTGCCACAGCACATGACCAAATGTTTTGTACTTTAGACCATACTTTGTGAAAGCCACTACTGTATTCTGATTTGCACTGTACTCTTTCATTCTGTGAAGAAGCACTATCCCTTCCGATGAAGTAACTTTGGTTTTGCTTTCTTTCTTATTTAGATATTTTCCTAACTGAAGCTAAATGTCATATAATTGGGGAATGCTCCAGTTTTGGAGGAAAACAAAAGTATCAATTTAAAATACTTAGCTCAACGTGGAGTCAGTTGTTTTTATTTTGTTGTGGTTTTTTTCCTCTAGGGAATGTGCTGGTGATTTAAAATGCAGACAGGCTTCCTGAAAGAGGTACTAAAATGATTCTAGTTACTCTAGTATTTATCATTCTGGTCTTTTACTGTACAATACAGAATCTGATAGTAGAGTGTAGCTACTAGTAAAGAATTTTTATCTACAAAACTTTAGTTTTGGTGAGCATTTTACTACTGTCCCTTCTCTCACTTCCTTCTGTTATCCCATATCAAGAATTAGCTCTAAGCACAATCCCAGATCTCTCAGGTTTAATTATCGTTTGTTATGTGAGGCACTCTTGACTCGGGATACATAATGCTTAATTCGTCCTGAGCAGCAGTTTTCAAATGTAAATGTGCCTCTCGGGGGAGTTCCTTAATATAACTAAGTGGCTAAACCAAGGAAGGATAGACCAAACCTGCAGATTCTAGAAAAAGTAGAGCTTATCAGCCTGAAGCTTTCTGGAGCCAAGATCCCCTCCGCAGCAGCTGCTTACCCGCAGGAGCCTTTACTGTTTTGTGAGAGAGACAGATCGTCAGCATCGTTGTTCTGATGGGAGATGGGCCAGAATTCAAGCAGGTAACTTCTCCTTCAACCCAGTCAGATATTGAGCAAAATGTCCAGGTTTTTAGTGTGTTTCTTCTGACTCAGGAACTTCATCTTATTCATTTTGATGGATAACCCATTAATGCTCATTATTAATCAACAGTATATTTTGTTGTAAATTAAGTGGACCAAAACCTTTGTCTGCTGTTAGTTTTTTCAGAGAGACAGAGTTACTGAATTGCTAAATTTCTTCAAAAATTAACCTTGGATTTTAATTTAAATAAGTCCATACACTTAACCTGTTTTTTTTTTCTAGACCTCATTTGTCCAAAAGCAAGAGTATCTTAGTCATGGCAGAGAACTATTTTATGCAAGTATAGCAAAACCCACTTACACAGGTCTTAGGGTACTTTCTATTTTGCTGAAAAGTAACAAGAGTTTGTACAAAACTTCTGATTGTATGTCAAACTATCTTAAATAGTGCTATGAAGTAACTATGGAGAGTTGAGTAGCTTATGATCTGGAAGGGCATGGACCAAGCAGATTTCTACAAGTACTTTCAGAAGATTTCTTGTACTTATGTGAAAGCAGGTATTTCAAAGATGGAGCTTCTCTAAACTTTGTTTTATTATGGAGCTATTGTGTGATCTTTATTCACATTCTGAAAACCTCTGTCTTGCAATGTGACAATCCCAGACCATAAGCACCAGTGAGCACATCATCTTGAAGGAAGCTGTAAGAAAAGCAAGGAGGAAGGAGCCATGTTGGAAAGGAGAGGAATCCAGTTCTCTTTGGCAAGTTGGACAGTTTTGTGGAAGATTTGGCTTGTAAAGAAAGAGTTCTCTGTCCCCTTCTTCTCAACACTAGATTTGGGACTATGACTACAAGCTATTTGACTTCAAAAAAACCAGATATGTGTTGATAGAAATGAGGAAACTTGATCTGCTGCCGTGGTATGTGTACATGGTAAACCACATCATCTTCAATGGTGAGTTTGTCAAATTTGGACAAGAAAACTGATGGGAAGAGTGAGAGCTTTTAGCTTGCCTATGAAAAATCAGATGCTGAATACAAGGAGGATTTGAGTTTTTTCTTTTTTTTTTTTTTTTTTTTCCTTGTCTACATTCTTAGTTATTTTTTTAATTCCTTTTTTATCATCACAGATAAAGAATAAACGATGCTGTTGGACCATGCAAGCCTTAATTTATGCTTCCTGATGAGAGATGAAGGTATTAGATGTCTGCTGCAATTAAGCTTGTGTACAGTAGATGCCAGTAGAGGTCTACTGAGTCAAACCAGAAATATGACCAGCATTTCCATAGCAACAACTTCCTCTTGGCAGTCCTATTTATAGAAGTGCTGCAGTCCCAGCCGTAGTACTGCTCTCAGAGGGGCTCTCCAGTAAGGGTTAACCTTTTTAGAAAAAAAATGTACATGTACACTAAGACTGCATGGGTTTACTTTCTTTTGTTTTATTAAACAGTGAAGTCATTGGTTGTGTTTATTTTGTTTATATACATTTTGAAAAATCTTTGTTTCAAAATGGAAAGCCATTAAATCTGTAAGATATTAGCAAATACTGCTCTTCCTTCCGTGTGTTTAAAAAGAAATGCAAGCTAGTGGCATAGTGCTGGACGTATAGTGAAAATCAAAATATATCTGCTTTTTAAAGAAGTCTTTTTCTGCCTCTTTCTACCCATAATTCTTTCTGAAATATGCATGCCTGGCAAGACTCAAAATGGAGTGTGTTTACATAATTTCTGATGAAAATGTTCTTTTCTTTTTAGTTATGAAATAGCTATCTGTATACTTTGTTTTACATCCTTTTCTCTCAAGCTTTATATAATAACTAGAAAAATATACATATTTCCTCAAGCTTATAGCACAGAATGCTCTAGGTTCTTCAGTGTATATTTTAAAACAAATTTTAGAGTTATTAAATGCTTATAAACTTTTGTATTTTATAATTCAAAATTAGACACTTACATTATTTTCTTTTTCTTAAATGTGTTGGCTGCATCTTTCAACTTATAAATATTTTATTGGTCAATAAGAGACCTGCTAAATTTAGCAATATCCTCAAGCTCTTAAAAATGGAGGCACCCTCACTAACACTTTGTATCAAATAATTGCTCACTCCTTTTGTAATAAATAATGAATACTAAAGTTGGACTTTCGTTGTTGAAATAACTGATGCATAAAGGAAAAGATGTGCTTCATCAAGCCATCATTTTTTAAAGCAAATAAATAAGCTGTCTTTAACCTCTAGAAAAAAATTCTTTATTATTCATTTATAAGGTTTCTTTAAGTTGTTTTTTCTGTAGATTACAAACAAAATAAATAGGCGTAAAATGTCACAGTACGTCTTTTTTACTTGTGGATAAAGGCCAGTCCTGAAAAGGAGAAATACTGATTTTAAATATTTAGAATAAGAAGATATAAAAGAATATTTTTATTTAGCCCTTAAAGAGAAGTAGAACATCCATAAACAGGCAGATTGAGACTCAGCTTCGTAGGTAACCAGGAGAATGTTAGGTTTCAAGATTTGGAATTAAGACCTAAATTTTAGTTAAATGTAGGTGATCTGAAATTTATTTTGCATCATGGATCCCTTTTTCAAGGTCCTGTCAAGGAATACAGTTAATTGTCTTTAAAACTCCTGTGTGCCTTTGCAAGAAATTCATGCTTAGCTTTCATTAAACACTAGAGAAGAGACTCCCAGTTTTGACATAGTATGAGAGAATTTCAGATCTGTGTATGAAACTAAGAAGTACAGCATTAGATCCTAGAAGTAAAATAAATACATTTCAAAGATATATAGGTGTGCTGTAGTTTTTAGTGTTTTTCTATTTTGTACTTCTTTAAAATTCAGGAATTTCATGGTAACTTTACTTGGGAAACATTTTTAATATTTTAAATTGATACTGTGTGCCTTTTTCTGTATTGCAATTGAAGTAGGACTGTACAAATCATGCCACTACTCAACCATCTAGCTTTTTCGAGGAAAGGAGGGTGCTCTCTTTCTTAATCCTAAATTTTTAAGTCTTGACTGGTAGGGTAGCATAGCTTCTTAGAAATTGAGAAATGATGTTTTAGCAGAGATTATTAAGAAGAAATTGTCCACGTAGCCACATTATTCCTGACTCTTTTTCAGCAAGAAGCGGAAAGAGTCTGTGGCTGGGTTATCGTGCTGTGTGTTGTTACCTATGGTTGAGAGAGACACACTGGGCATCAGCTGCTGGGAAATGCACGCAAGGTTATGGGCTGGCCATCAGGAAAAGTATAAATGGTTTTGTTGCCTTTATCAGATTGGAGGACCACAGCGTTAGCCCTTTTCTATAGTTATCATCATTATGTTGTTTTTTATAAATTTGTGGGAGAGCACCTTAAAATTTTTTACTGAAATATTATTTATCAAAATTCTATAACTTACACATGTAATGTTCACATTCATGGCTGAATCTCTTACCCACCCCTCTGGGTGTTCTAATTTGTTTTAAAATATCACCAAGATTTAGTGGCTAGAATTTAGTGAAAATAAAATTTCTGCCTAAAAGAAATTCTTAACATTTCAGTGTTGACTTTGGCTGCAAGGAGAAGTTGGAGCTTCGTTATCTCTTGTAGAACAGAAATTTTAGAAACTGGTTAGAAACATTGAAGCAACTCTCTTTTACATTTTTCTATGTAACACCTTCCTTAAATTGTATGCCTAGCCAGTTTGAACTGAGTGTGTTTGGGAGTGCTTTGGAAGAGATGGAGCTCTGCAGGCAAAGGAAACCACTGCACCAGCACTGAGCCCCTGTGCCAATGTTGCTTGGTCGGACACCGGGGTTGTGAGCTCCCTGGCATACACCAGGTAGCAGATACACTGTGTAGCCTGGGTAGCTTGGGTTTATTTTGCAATAAATATGAACAAAGAGTGGATTTTCAACACTTCCCCGGCTGTAGAAACTAATAGGAGACCTGGATGGTAACTGGCTAGTCTTAATGTCTTCAAACTTTAATTGTTTTAGATAACTGACCTGAAGTAGGCTATTGTTTTGTAACAGAAGGGTTTCCTAGGCCACAGAGACTGTCTGTAGAGTAAAAGTTACTCGGTGACAGTTAAATGAACCTAGTCAGGCTTGATATTATATGGGCCATACCTGTGCACAGTTTGGCACACACCTGATATGACTTGCATTGAGTGGGTAGAACATCTGGATGTTGATGGTCTGGCTGGAGCACAGCCAACTTCTGCTCTTTTGGGAGGGCGTACGAGCTTAACCAGAAGCACTGCATGGCTTTAGGTCAAAGCTGGCTCAGGTTCTTCTTCCAGCTTGGAGCATGAGTAAGATGACCTCAAGTCTGTTTGCAGATGTCTGTATAAGCATTTATTGTATTTGAAGATTTACAAACTGTTCTAGGGGAAAGCAGTGCTGGCTAGCAAGTGGAAATCCTAAGACAAGCAGAGCCACAGAATTTTGCCTTTGATAAAGCACCATCCATTGCTGATTACTGAGCTGAGCTTTGGGGCAGTAAAATACTATGTCAGAGCTTGTGGACTCTGTGCTTCATATATAACATAAAAAATATTTGGTGTGGATAAATTAATGTTGCATTGATTCGGAAGATTAGTATGTCAATAAGATGAAAGATTAGGTAAAAGGAAGTAGGAGATTCCACCTTTAAAAATTGTGGACTTCATTTGAAGACATTGAAGTCCACGTGGGATGTGGGCTTCACAGAAAGTCGGTGTGGTAGTATTTTATATTATCATTGGGCAATGCCGATCAATGCCAAAAATTTCTGAGGTTAAGGAAGTGTACTACTATCTGTGTATAAATATGACCAGTACTTTATTTTCATGTTTTGCATGTGGAGAAGAACTTCTATAACAGAGTTCTCTGGCAGTCGTTTGTAAAATTCTGGCAAATCCAAGTTTTCTCTTAGGATGGCTTTTAATAATGCCTTTTTGATAACCTGTTTTCACTTAAACCAGTTCACTTCTGTGATCTCAGAGGGTGGATATTTCTGCTTCCTATTTTTGGCGCCTAATTCAAGTGTCCAGGTTAGTCACTTGGGTGCATTCAGAGCTCTGAATTTTGGTGGGCAGAGTTGGTCTCTGGCAGTTCCCTTATCTCTCCATTGACTCCAGAGGGTTGGCAGGCTCTAACTTACATAATGTGATGTGAGTTTTGTAAATTACCCTCTCTGAGATCAGGGAAATGAAATGGTTTAGTTGAAGACTTGTGTGAAAGATAAGACGACAGTAGCGTAAAGGCTCAGAACCATGGGAGAGGAGAGAGATGAGCACACCATTGTACCAGGTGGCTTTGTTTACTGGAGAAAACAGCCAAGGTCATAGAAAACAATAGTCTCTTGGAAGGATTCCCTGGATGCCTGGAGACTTGGGGTGAGCTACAGGGGAGCACAGCTGTACAATTCCAGAGGGGCTATAAGCATCCAGAGGGGCATAAGGTAGGGAAATAAGCATCTTGTTGCTGTCTAAGTATTTCTTATACTGCTGTATGGAAGGTAGCATAGCATTACTCTGTCATAAAGTGTTTGGTTATATATGGCACATAATATATCCCCTCTGCCTGTTTGTGACCCCTGCTAAGGCAAATGGATCCCCATGGTCTTCACTAGCTCTTGTTTCTGGCAGCAGAGCCTTGAACCGACAGGGTATCGTGGAAGTCAGCACTGATCCTGCAACAAAGCAGGTAAAAAGCTGGAAGGTGTAAGGTGGAAAAGGACCTGTAATGGGATCCAGGGAAGGTTGCAGCGCCTGACCCTGACAGGGGCGAGCAGCCTGGTCACCAACAAGATAGCAGGTGCTCATCCAGATTTGCAAACTGGTGTGTAAAATGTAAGTGTTTAGACATTGGGTTTCAAATTTTGAACAGGTGCTGGAGAGAGAAATTACATTTCCAGAGTATAATCTGGAGCCTCAAAGCAAAGGGTGTTTCTGCGCTTTGCGTAGGGTCTAGAAATTTAAACTGTTGCGTTGACTAAGGCCGATTACAACAACCCTGGAAGTGCCTGTTAGGAGGAATGTAGCCAAATCTGCAAAGTCTGTCCCTCGGCATTTTTATTGTTTTATCGTTATCATAGGCGGTTTGTCATCATGGGTTGTTTTTTTTTCTGAAGCAGAGAGCTGTTATGAAATAGTTATGTAATGTCCAAGGATGGATATCTGCTGACATTTGAAAACTATTCAGTGAGAAGTATGGTGAAAAATGAGAGGTATGTCTTTAACACGTGTTGACTGTAAGACAGGAGACAGATTGTGGAAAAGTTATTTCAATCTTTCCTAAGAATAGCCTTAATTTTTAAGAAGCTACATCTTATATGTGCAGAGAATATACTGGGAAACCTGCCTAATGTATAGGTTTCCATTTTCACAACAATGAATATTTAGTATTACCTGTTGTAAGCATGCAAAACTACATAATTTGCAAATTAATATAATTTAATGTTAAATACAGCTTTCAATTTATTTCCCCTATGTTCTGCACATTAAAAATGATGCTTTCTAGACTTACTCTACAGTTGAAAATACTCGAATTTCTTGTGAATGGAAAAACTTTCTTACGCAATTCCAGGAGACTTGCATGCAAAGCTTTTACATAAGCAATGTCAGGAGCTGGTAACCATGACTTTGTGACTCTCCTTCCAGCTGCCTTTGGGGCTGGGAGAGTGAGCACGCTGCTAGATAAACATCTGCCAACGCTGGTCGTTCTAGTACTTTATTACTGAAAAAGTTAAATGCATTTGGTTCATTCTTGGGAGTAAGTAGAACGCAGTTTGGGTAAGTATAATGCAGTTGTGTTTATATGTACGTTAGAATTCAACTTCTGCAGTCTGATTTTTCTCAAAGGAGGAAAAGAATACTTCCCCACCACCACCAATAATAAAGTAATAGTTTCTTCAGTAGTTTTTGCAAGTAACCTCCTTGCTTGGAAAGTTGTTTCGTTGAAAACATGAGATTACTAATGATTAGATTACAGCTGGTTATGTTTGCTATGATGATGGTAGTACTCCATCTTAATTACAGGGGAAGAACTGCAGAATAGTCACTTTTCTTTTTTCACGCATGGTTGTGGTAAATTAAAAAAAATATATCTGCCTTATGATCTTTACTTCTGAACAAGTTGTTTATAGTATTTTAACATAAAATGTGTATTTAAATATAAAATGTGATGCATTAAAAAGCTGTGAAAACACATGCTAGAGCAATTATTGTGTATTTTTTTATAAAAACACTTTTTGATTGACGTGAAAAGAGACTTTCAGGAGTATAAACCAGTACATTATAGAGCTTTTCTTAACAGGAAGTAGAAGAGAGTAGTGGTTAGAAAACACTGCATACAGGAAGCTTGACACATGCATAGCTCTTAGTGGCTCTGGGTTGTCCAGCTCCCTCCAGATATTTTCTCTTTTGCTTTTGTAAAAGTCGCCGGTGTGTATAGATGGCAGCTCAGAAGGAGGTACCTTGTAACCAGTGCACAGGGACAGCCACAGCGCTGCAGAGGCTGGAAGGTTTTGCTAATCGCCTTTTCCATAGGCATTCAAAGAGTGGTGCGCATGAACAGAGAGCGGCTCTGGAAAATGAGAGCCAACATTGCTCTGAACTTGCTGTCCTATGGGACAAATCAAGTAAGTAGGGGGTTTTGTTTGTTTTATAGATACTCTCTCTTCAGTTTGCCTAGCACGTGAAGAACTTGCGTGTTTGTGATCGAATATGAACACTGATCTGTGATATGTTCTGGGGGCAATTTTACAATTCGAAACCTAAAGGTATTAATTGGAAGAACAGCATATTGCATCAGGCAGGGGGAGGTGGGGGGCTGGTTCATGGCCTGGTGGCTGGCAGGAGAATTTATCCCTCGTCCCTTCTTTTCTCTTAAAGCACAGTTGATGTGTTTTGGCAAGCCGGGACCCCAGTTTTTACTTCTGAATTACTTCCTTTATTTTCAAATTAAATCAGCTAGTTCAGCAGAAATAGAAAACTCATTAAAGACTGTAATGTTTAAACTTTGGAATAGGCAGACATTGCTGCACAGATTAAACTTCTAATTATAGGGCTTTTTATCATTCGTCGTTTTATTTTAGGGGATATATACATCAGAACACTATACAGTGATAAACAGTATATAATTGTGTTTGGTTTTAACTATTACATATTAATTTAGTGTGGGAATGCTGACTATCATTAGCTTTAATTTCTTAATTAGTGAACAGTTTACAGTATTATTTGTATGGATTAAAACTTTTAATGATTGCATTTCGGTTAATAAGAGTGAGAGATTTCAAAAAATATCACAATCTGAGTAAATTGACATTTGATTTTCTTTTTTTTCTTTTAAAGCCATATATTCTTTTGGAAAGCAATTATTGTCTCTGTGGTTAAATACTCGTTTTAAAATGTTACAGTATGGTAATTGATGATAATTTTGTTCCAGATTTCAGATTCATTGATAGATTTGAGATAGCACAATTATTTCAGTTGAAAATAGGTCTTACTGGAAATGCTTAGCATCAGAGTGTTACCATGAAGAAAATCAATGTTTATACATCTCCCTGCTTGCAATTTAAAATATTATATGAGTAGGGAGTGAATCTGTTCTCAGAGGATAAGCAGTAAACATGGATACAAAAAGGTGTTAATGCATTGACCTAAAATAGATTAAATCTAGGTCTCCCAAGTGGGATGGGAAAGGATCGACTAGTTTTGTTGGGAACATAAATGATGGAAGTGCATAAATTGTGAGCTTCCACTTCTCCAAAATGTTTTCGGCTTGGTAAAAATAGAGGCATACTTGTGTTTATGTAGAAGCTCTTTTTTATGTAAATAGCTATTTGAAAAAATAACGCTGAAGCACTTTTGTTTATATAACATGAAGAAAAAAATGGTATTGACCTACTGACACTTACAAATTGTGACCTGTTTGTGTACAAGTCTCTACTATTTTTTCCCCCTCTATTTAAGGCAGGCTTCCTCATGTGACATGCTTGATGAGGAAATGGACTGTCGTGTCTCTTGATGATAAACATGGTGAAAATGGCTGTTCCGCGAATGCTATTTTAAGTCATAATTAAGTACAGTGGTTGCATGCAGTTTTTCTGAGCCAAAGTTACTGAGCTGGTAGCTGAATGGTGGTTGATTATGTAGCTTTGGTTTCGGGGTGAAATTCTGAATCTTTATCCTGAACCTTTACTCTCAATTTGTAGATTATTTTTAAAAAATTATAAATAAAAATACTGTAGGTATACATGGACTAAGTCTATGTTTCAAGATTCTCATTTCACTACCAGTGTAGCCAAAGGAGTGATAGGGAAGATAAGGAGTACAGTGGAGGGACTATTTCTGTCTACTACTGACTCCTAATTATATCTTTAGAAAAATACATCATCTGTGAAAATTCTTTGTGAAAAATGAAAGAGAAACAGTTTTGTTTGGTTTTTGGGTTTGGTTTTTTTTTTTTTTTTTGGTTTTTTGTGGTGGTGGTGGTGGGGGGTGTTTGTTAGTTTTGGTTTTTTTACCTGAGAATTCAATGTCATAGAATTGCATAGGGTCACTGAATTCAGGTCGTAGATTAATTTCAGAGAAAGTTTAATAGTGTTTTAGAAACACACTGGTGTTTGTCTTGTTGGATATTTGAATATTCTCAACTATTCTGCCCATATCACTGCAACTTATTGAAATGTTGGTGTAAGGTTTTAGGTGAAGCTACATAGCAGACAGTGCGAATTACTCTTGAAGTTCAAGGCAAAAGCAGTCTTTTTAATTCCTGAAAAAAGTTTGGGAAGTGACTTCTCAGAATTTTTGTTCTTTTAGGTTTGAGGTGGACTTAATTTGAAAAAAAAGTTAATATATTTATACCTTTTGCTGTAATGAAATACTGTAACAGGTCTGTTTCTATGTATGTCCTTTTACAAGCGGTTACTGCTGAAGCTACGGGTTTGCTGAAGGGGAAGGAGCTGCCCCTTGTTGGGTGCACTTTTTGTTTGTATTGTCAGTCATCTAATGTTGTGGGTTTGAGTAATCTGCCACGTGGTCTACGGCCTTAGGGGTTTGTCAGTGGTTAATTTTGCAATTTAACATCTTTTCTTCGTTATTTTGATATGTAAAACATAAAACATGAAGTGCCTTGCATTGTTGGTTGGTGCATGAAACAAATGGATGTGTTTTGTAAAGTCCTCAGAATCCAGTAGGGCAGAGGTGGCTGAGGACACTGCGGGCCTTGGAATCTCTTTTTAAAAGCTGCCTGAGTGCCCGTGTGATTGTACAGCCTGAACCGGTAACCAGGTCAGTTGTGCTGCACAGCCAAAGGATGAAAGGGATGTGATGGTAGTCATCGGAACCATGTATTTCATTCTTAGTTTAGACGTCTTGACTGTGACCGCTTGCAACTATATGGAACCTACGCTTTGATTTTTCTTTCGTTTTTGTAGTTGCTTGTTGCTCTTTGAAAGATTGATATGGGAAAGGAAAGGAGAATGAGGCTGCTTGGTTTTTAATGTAGAGACAGTAAGATCAGTGTGAATCTTTTATTCTTGAACTGATATAAATATTTTCCAAGTCTGTGCATAATAAGAGAACGCATTAACAACTTGGATAGCTGAAATGGTCAGGAGAGTCACCACTATTGCATCTTTCTGGCGTCTTCATAGTCTCTAAATTGCAAATGGATGGGTGATGAATAGTCAAAGGAATATTATTTGGTCTTTAACTGATTCAAAATAGTATCAATATACTTTCAAATACTGTGGAATGTCTTACAGAGATTTAGCTGAATAATCACTAGATAGATATACGTGTAGAGAAAAATACACGTGAAACAGGAAATAATGTACAGAGTACATTGTGTGAATTGATTAAAGCTTTAGAATAACTACTAGTTGGGTACAAGTCAACAGATAATTCTGGTCTAAGGTTGCCATGGAAACAACCAGTGCTTGATATAATTGAGAGCATCTTAAAACCTCCTGGTGTTTGCATGCTTTTTTCCCCCTGCCATTTTGAGTTGCTCTAGGCATGAATAGGTAGCATTGGTCAGAACAGAAGTAGTTAATGAGCAAAACCAAATACCCGTGTCCTGAATATTGATTGTGGTTTACTACTGGTATCTTGTGCTTCATAGTTTTTTGCATCACAAGGAGCTCGTAAGGAAGAGCAGCTCTCTGGATTCTGTGTGCTCTCTCTTTCCAGATAGTGTGTAAGTGTGTTTAGAGATTGAAGCACTGATTTTGTAGGGATTAACATACTTCATCAACTGTTGGATTAATATTAGGAGCAATATGTTTCTGAAAACTAGCTTTTCAGCATGAATGGTAAGTCTTTTCTATTACCTTTGACACTATTTTTTTGTTTCGTCTTCACAATCAGGAAAAATCTACCGGGTTTTCCTTTCTTGTCTGCATAGCTGCATTGACTACTGATCTCTTTGTTTTTGTAATCGACTCGCTGTGGGTTTCTATTAAAAATTACTGGTCTTAAAGATTTGCAGCTTTTATTAAACATTTTGCTTTGCATAACTGCTATTTAGTATTTGAAATTCTATTTTAAAGCTTTCTTTTAGAAGTAACTGTTCCACATCATTAAATACGGCACAGAATCTGATTTGGAAAATTTTATAATTGAATGATATATATGTCAGTTCACTTAATTTTCTGTACCACTCAAATTATTTTATCTAAATTGATACAAATACAGAGGCCTTCTGAAATTATAATAATCATCGCCTAAAAATTCGGAACTAGCTTGTGTTGGTTTTCATCTGAACCAGCTTATTCTTCTATGGTTTTTATTCTTTCTAAATGATGGGATAGCAGAATAGTTGAGGTCGTTCATGGAAGTAGGGGAGGGGAGTCTCATTTGGAATGAGATATAATAGATCTAGTAAACTTATCAGGCAGGTATTTGCTTTCCAAAACCACCGTGTCTACTTATTATAACATACTTTGAATTTAATGGAATTATGAAGCACTTTATTCTTACTTGGAATATTATTGAAAGTTGTATCTAATTATATAAACTCTGTATGTTTATTTCCTTAGAAACAGATATCCTTTGAAAATTGTTTGCAAAAAGCCCAAATATATTAGTTTCTGAAATGATGCCTTTTGGTTTCAAGCAGATAGTCTGGAGCTTTGGAAAATGACTTAAGAGGGTTAGAGATTGCTTGAAAAGAAAAAACAGTTAATCACGTATATGGGGTTTGTGTGGATCTGTCTGTGTGTGTGGTTTTGCTTTATCCTGCAAATTTGAAGTACCGTTTTTATGAAGGTTTCACTTTTGTACATGGCATGAGATAAAGAGTGGGAGGAGTCATCCCACTGCCTTATCTAATATCAGTTTATATATACACTTATCTCATTCAAATGTGTTGAGGTCATCTTCCCTGAAATGAAAAGTGTGGCTGTCGTTTCCTCGGTATACAAAGTACAATATACAAATGTGAAAACCAGTACAGACACAGGACAAGGTTTCAGAACTTTGTACGTACATTGTGGAGATTTATGTTACAGTGTCATGGCTGTTCAAGTAAACCTAAATGCGGGCTGTCCCCGAAAGAGGTGGCCCAGCCTCCCTTGTGTGTTCCCCGCAGCCCTGCAGGGATGCTGGCAGGCGGGAGCCCGGTGGGAGCCGGTGGGGAGCTGGTGTGGCCCCGCGGGCTCACGGCCGGCCTAGGCTTGTGCCGCAGGGACGCGGCGGCAGCCCGACCTCCCCGCCGACACCTGCCCCTGCTCAGCCTCTCTGGAAAGTGAGGGTGAAACTACAGCCTCGCTGCGCTTCCTTGGCGTCACGCGGCCGCCTTCGTCTCGTGGAGGAGAGGTCTCTCGGTGGGTTTATCACCAGTCACCAGTTACCAGGCTGGGTTTTCCATCACCTTTTTCTCTTTCTCTCTTACAGTTAGGTGGTAGCTTCCACAGGAGTTAAGGTTTGTGGAAATCAGCTCTATGAATTTTGAATTTCGCTGCTTGGGTGGTTTATTTTTTTTGGTATTCTGTTATGATTAAGTCATTTTAAGGGAATACATTTCCTACAAACTAGGTGAAAAAGAGGTTACAGGTGTTATGTTTTGTTGGTTGGGGTTGTTTGTTGGGTTGTTTGGGGTTTTTTTTTTTGCAGGGGTGGTGGTTGTTTTGTTTTCTTTTCTTTTCCCTGGGGCCTTATTCTGCAATTTGCATCTGTAGATTTCATTCATCTTGACATCCAGGCTCCCGGTTCCATTAAAAATAGAAATAAATAGCTGCAAGTTTTACCAAGTGTCAGTTCCCAGTCAAGAGGATCTATAAATCAGAAGTCTAATTTTGACAAGGGAAAGGTGACTATTTCCTCCTCCATCAAGGGAGGATTAGATTAAGTCTTCGCTGTAAACATTTCCTCATTTAAACCACTTCTGCTTTTCAGTGCACTTTTGTGGCTGTCTTCACTGCAGCAGTGTTACATTACACCCTGTCAGTGGGTAAAATCAGATGTTCTCCTTGTGAAAGATTGCCAAGATGCAAGTGAAGCCTTGATGGAAAAGTGATATATTTTCTTCAATTGCAAGTACAATTGGCTTGCCTTTTTTTTTCTTTTTTTTTTTCTTTTTTTTTTCTCCCAGGAGAGCTCCAGTTTTTTTTTTTTCTGGAAAGACTTGAAAGAAGGAAAACCTATTTTTCTATTTCTTTGGTTGAGGGTTTTTGTTTTGAACAGCAGAACATTTTTGAACAGATAAAACTGGGAGGCCAAGTAACTTTAGGAGCCCCAGCTCCCACTTCTGAAAGGTGTTACTCTGCTAGATCTTCTGTTTTACTAGGAATAGGCTTAATACTCCCAAGTATCACCACGTACATGATTGGGCTAGTGCTTTCAACTACTGCAAATAGAGGTAGTTGCTGATACAGAAATTTACACTCGTGAGATAGTAGTTACCAAATGTGTGTGGAGACAGATGGAGCAGTATGAGGAAAGAGTACGAGCAATGCTGATAGACTCTGCTGAATTATTGTCCAGCTTTGTGTGCACTGGAGAATAGGAGCATTTCAGGAGTGAGGGTGAAGGGAGGTAGTGTAAATATCTTAGTTACGTGCATTGGGAACATCTTTTCAGGGCAAGAGACAACAAGTAGCAACTAATTAGTCCCACTGCTGAAAAGGCTATAGACAATGGAAAGATGCCATGGAATGTCCAGGTGCCAGAACTATACATCTTCCTATATGCATCTCATGGGACTAATGGTTTTTTTCCTTTCAAAAATTCCCCGATGTTACCCGTTAGCCTCTGACAGCAGACTAGGATAATTTCTTAGGTGTTGACCTGGGTTCATGTTTCGTTCAGATTCTTGTATGAAATATTTGAAAAAATAAAAGGCTACACAAGAGTTGCTGTGTTGACATAGTTCTTAAAATGCATCCATACAGGGAACAGTCCCTCAGGGTGCTTGGTTCGGAGCATGAGCAAAAAATGAGTTGAATAAAATTGGGGTTTCTTCCAAAGGAAAGGGTAGTTAGTATGTTGTAATCTTGTATCTCTTGACCTGTGACTTACTCTAGTCCCTTTTGTTACATTTGTTACGTATATTTTGTTACCAGAAAGATTTTCTTCTTTCCTTGGTTTTTAGTTTACATCTCAAATTGTTTATATGATTATTTGTTGCTGGTTCCTCTAAGAGTTGCTGCTGGTCCTGCTATTGCAGGCCAAAGTTTGCAACACGAGTTTCCCAGCTTTAATGATTGAGGTTCTTACCGGCCGTTTTGTAACTAGAATAATGGTTTTGGTGTTTTCCTTTGTTCATTCTAGTTGCTGACAGATACTCCAGTCCATTAAGAATTCATGTGGTTTAGGTTTCTTCATTTAAGTTTTTTTGCAGGGTTTGCAACTCAATTCAGTGCAAGTTTTATGCTTGCCTTTTATCCAAATAAGCGTTGACTTGAACCAGTTTCTCTCTACAGGCCCATTCTTTATCAGAATGGATAGTAAACACTCTTACCTACTTTTTGCCCGCCCTAATCCTGAGGCAAACAAAAACTTGTTGTTCACTGGATGTGTTGAATTGTGAAATGTGTTTGTTTACATAAGACTTCCTTATTCAGGAAGTCAGGCTCTCTGCTATTTAAGGTTATAAATGAACTTCTCCTGCTTGGCTAGTTACTGCAGGCAACCCTTTCCTGTAAATATTGAAAGCGTGTTCTGCAGGAGATATGTCAGTATAGCGATGTGTCAGAATCTCAAATCTTGCAAAGAGATGAAGAGCTATTTTGCTGATTTACCCTGACAGCTGTGAAGATGTGTCTTACTGATCCCAGCGCATGCATATGAGAACTTGGGTAGTTTTGTTAATGCGAGGGCTGGGACAAAGTAGCTTTGTGGGAAGCGGACGTAGACATGAGTGCAGTTAAACCAAGACTGGCGTATCTACTATGATTTTGATGCCTTATATGAAGTATTTGAAAAAAGAAAAAGCAACTCAAGAGTTGCTGTTTTCAAGTCACTTGCAAAATGCATCCATACAGTGACCAGCCCCTGCAGTTGTTTAGTTTGGAGTAAAAGGAAGGAATTAGTTTAGTAGAACTTGGGTTACTTCTAAAGAAAAGGGTATTTGTGCATGAGTGTATCTAGTAGTATGAGAGGCATTGCCTGCTTGCAGGGAATGTATTATTCCCTATGCAGATCAGATCAACTACCTGCAGATTTACACTTACTGTTTCTAATAATCTACCCGTAAAACATACTCTCAGTGATAGCTGCCCAGTAATATGTTATCCTCTTTAGTCACTGAACTTTTACAAAGAGGGAAGGTGGGGCAGTAATATGGAGAGGAAAGTTGGTGCTAGCCAGTTAGGCAGCATCCTAACAGTGCAGAGGGGTGGATGGCTTAACTAGAGGAAAACTGCAGCAGGTGCCGAAAACGTTTTGCTTGGTATGTGGTTTTGACTGTATGAGGAAAATCTGATTATGTTGTATATTTGTATTTAACTACTAGAATTCGCTAAAAACCTTTACTCAAGAATGTGATACATTTACACGATATTTTATAGTAGTGCCCTAGAAAATTCTGTTCTTGGAACTCATTCTTAAAATGTATTCTCACCCCACCCCTCCCCATGGTAACCATGGAAATATATGCACTGCAGAAACAAGAGATGTTGGAATTTTCACCATTTTTGCACAGTTTTCAATTTTCTTTGTAAAGTAGTACCTGTTATATTTCACACAGGAAGGTGGTTGTTTACTCTATAGGTCCTGTGGTAGTTGCAACATTTTAGATTACTTGCTGGATAAAGTTCAGCTACAACTATAGAGGGTGGTACTGCGCAGATGAACCTTAATTCCTAATTGCTAACAAAGCACATCAACGTATGAAAATTGAGGATTTTACATGTTAAGATTTCTTCACATAACCTTTTCTGTATGAACTAATTTTATATGTAGGGAGTATTACGTACTGCATTTGAAAGTAATTGTGTTAAACTTATAATTAATTAATTTGAAATTTTAAGTTAATAGAATTAACTTATCTAATACAATAATTGAAAATTAATAACTTAAAATTAGAATTATTTCTCAGCAGCCTTTTCAGTAGTCCAGTGCCCTACGTTCATGGTCACGTTACACTAGCACAAACTGGCACTCCTTCAGAAAAGGAGCAGTTCTCCTGCCCCACATATTTCCACCCCACTTCTCCTTTCCCTCACCCCAGGAGAAGCATTCATGTGATAAAAAGAACTGGGAGCTGCTGCAGATTAAAATTAGCTTCCCTTGTCCTCCCCTGCCTTCTGTCCATTACTTTTTAATCTGGCCTAATTCCCTGACCTGGCTTGGCAGTCAGCCACAAGGATGCTTTTGCTCTTTCAAGGAAGGTCATGATAGAGAGGCAGGGACTGTGGAAGGACAGGACTGAGGTTTTTTGTGTTTATACCAGCCCGTACTGAACACTGAACTGCAGCCTAACAAACCAAACTACCATTTCTTCGACTTTTAAGCCTCAAAGCATGTGGGTCGTTGCAAGAGAGGAAGGAGATTTACAAATGTGTCGTCTCTGGCAGTCTGGAATAATTCTCTTCAATGAACACTTCAAGGGCAGGAAGAAGGTATGAGAGAGACTCCTTTCTTTAGGCCAAAGCTTAGTTTTAACATATTCTAGAACTAACTGGATGCCAGTTCTAACTGGTCATTTTAGAGAACTGGGATAAAATATCAACTCTAATCAATCAGCAAAAGGTTCCTAACAGTGCTTTAATTTGAAAAGAAAGCTTGGGCAAGAAAGAGAGGTGCCACCCTGAAGAACCAAAAGACCTGAAGGGATGGAACAGCTCTTGCCCACTAGGAATCTGCAAGAGACTTTAGGTCATGTCCCATGCTTGGATGTTCAGATGAAGCTATTCTGCTTGTCTGCATTGAGGAAGTCTTGCATATAATCAATAATTTAGGATTTTAATAATAAATCTGCTTGGTTCATAGGTTTTGGTTGTTTGTTTCAGGTTTTTTGGCAGAGAGGAAGAGAGGCTTTTGGTGTAACTGGAAAATGTAGAACTTACCTGTGTGTGTGTCTTGAGGGAGGAGTCACTTTTTTAATGAAGTATATTAATTTATAAATTTTGATGAGCATTGGGTCTGGATTCTCTTTTAGATTAAGAAAGCAGAGTTTTTATCTCATTTATATTTTTTTGGTGGAAAATGGTGGAATTGGGACATGTACGCATGTGTAAGTCGCTGAGCAGAGCTAATACAGGACGTGAATGTGTTTGTGACTGAATAAATTTACTGATTTACATTATACGTTTGGGGTTTTTTAAACAAAATTTCAGGGATTCACATTTTAAGTGACTTGGTGTTAGTTGGGTTTGGTGCTGTCTCCCCAGAGTGGTCTCTGTTATGTTGTACTTTGGGCATTAGCAGGGTTCACTGCCTCTGTTTGGACCAGTACTTTATGATTTAAGAAAAAGAAGGGGAAAAGACTGAAAATTGGATTTGGAAATAAAATCAATTTTATTATCTCTAATAAAAATAGAAGAAGGAAGAAGAAAGTCAGTCTGACTGTGGCAGTTGTGTGCAGTAGAGTATCTACAGCTCAAAATTCAACAAAGATAGGTATTATCTCTGAAAGCTGAAAACCTGGCTCCTGTTTTGGTTTGTCTAAATCTGTCACATCTCTTATGCAGGCTGTTGCTGTCTAAGCAGTAAGTAGAGGTGAAAATTAAGTAAGACTTCAGCTTTGTTTAATTTACAGCTTAAAGTTATAGCCTCTAGCACTGAAAATTAAGGAAAAAAAGAAAAAAGAAAAGTTGGGATCTTTGTAGAGCTCTTAACTGTTGCAAATTTGCTTTTATAAGACTGACAAAATACTCTCTAGCTCAAGACTTCAAAATCGTGGATAGGATTAAAATAAGATTTTGCCTGCATTCCAAATTTTGAGTTGTAATGGATGAGAACAATTTGTATGTTACAATTGCTGCACATTGTAAACTAATTACTGAATGTGCTCCCCCAAAAATCAGATTCTAGTGCTCTCTTCTAGTCTTTAGGCACTGCAGCTGTAATTGCTCTTAATTTACTGTTTATCCTGTTCCTCTCTCTTTTTCTCCATGGGTTTTCCATGCCCTTCTCTTCTCCACTTCTCACCAGTCCTTCCCAGTATTCCACAGAAGCGTTTACAGTGTACAGATAGGTTAATTAATAGCACTTCCATTTTAATAGCAAACTTGTATGCAGTTGTTAATTCTTACGTGATCCTTCATTTACTAAGAACTTTTAGGTTTTGTATTCCAGCAAATGAGCTCTTTCAGAACTGCTCCGTATGTTTTGGGGGTTTTTTTAACTGAAGGTTCTTATCCATTGCAGCTGGGTAAGTTAGTTTGCTCTGCATCACCAGTTTTTAACATAATTAATGTTTAAACAGAAATACAAGATCAAAACCTTGCTCTCAAAGTAAAAAAATGGGATAAATGAGATATTAAATTGATGCAGAGTTTATTAATCTAGCCTTTGTGACTTTGCATCTCTTAGAGCAGAAACAAGACAAAATTCTCACTGGTCGGTTTTTCACAAGAGCGCCAGTAAGTGGGTCTCGCCGCAATGTTAAGACAAGATTGACTTGCTCTGTAACAGGCTTATATCACTTTGGACTTTTTTTCCCCCCACCGTTTTCATATTGTGAGAAACAAAATGTGTTGTTCTTGTTGACGGTCTGTTTCAATGATACCATTTTAGTCTGTGTTTTGAAGAGTTTCCCAGCTATTAAAATGTTAACTGGTGCTCACACTGTTTCCTTTGAGTGTATTAACACTTAGTTGTGTTTATTTTCAAAGACTTGCCAGGGTAGAAAAATCTTGCTGTAAGCCTTGTGATATTTTTCCTGCTAATCGAAAGAGAAATTTAAAGATATTTAAGACAACAAGTTAATGGTGTAAGAGTGGGACTTAGAACTTGAATCGTACGCTTCTCATATGCTTCTGAAATGTGGTACCATAACCACAGGATTCACTGAGGCATCTATATACATCTCGATAATGTTTAAGGCTATAAATATTGGTTTTATAAAAATGAAATAGACACATATATTTACCAGAATCTCTTCATACATATTTATTTTTCCATTAAATGAAATTTGGAGATTTAATTAAATAGCCCATTTAATTCCAGACTTCAAGTTATTATATTAGAGTTTTGGAACAGAAATTGAATTGTATTTTGATAAAGGGCATTTTAAATACCAAGCAGAGATTGGCATTTAGCACAGCAGATGGGGGTTTGTAGTGGTGCCCAATGTTTAGTCTTAATCAGTTTAGTTCTTGCTTTCTTGCCATGAATCTTATCCAAATACTTTCTTTTTTTTTTTTTGTCCCAAAAAAAAAGAATTTCTGGCTTGCTGGCTCTTGTGGGAGATGTGCTTGAGAATAACAAATACAGTGCACGTGGGAGGTGGGAGAAAGGCAAAGTAATTCATGGTAACTCTTCAGGACTGCTCCATCTGTGACCCCTTTCCCTCTGCTATCATTGCACCCCTGCAATTGAGAGGTCCTAAACCTTTTAATTTTTTTCAGGAGCTTTCCTCTGATTCACTCACTCTTAAACTGTGTTTTAGGCCAGAGTACTCTCGATAGTACTCATATACCATTTGTTAACAATTTTTTTATAAGCTTGCTAACTTTTCATACAGGAGTTAATTGATAAAACAAACAAAAATATTGTACATTGCATGAATATACTGTTAGATAACAAACCTCCTGCTGTTTGGGGGTGGGTTCAGGGGTTTTTTGGTTTTGTGTGTGTGGTAGGGTTTTTTCATTTGTTTCGTTTTTGGTTTGTTCTTTTTTTTTTTTTTTTTTTTAAATACCTCCTTGTATGCCAGTATTACCTAGGAACCTCTTGATCTTGAGTTCCGCTTCCCTTAGAAATCTCTTCCAGCGGGCTTTCCTGCTTATCACCATGTTGCCCTGGTTCCGAGTACAGATCTCCGCAGGCCCAGTCTCATGCCACCTGTGATACACAAGGGGATAGCTTATATCTTGTCCAGCTGTGGGTGCACCTGTAGCCTTTCTTCTGACCAGGGTTTGAACTGAAGCAGGCAGAAGTTATAAAACTGCTTCAAGTCTTCCGGTTGTAACTCCTTGGCCAGTACCTCATTTCTTACTACCTTTTTCTGAACCTCCCCAGATTTCCTACTGTACGCTTTGGGTGTTTGTGTTGCATAAAACTTGCTTCTCCTGCCAACGATTGCTCTTGCTGGTCATGAAGAGCTAGGTTTGTGCTGTGCGTTTGTGCTTACCTGATCTGTGGACCACTGGTGCATCCTCTCCGGTTCTAGCTGGTGTCCTTCCTGAAGCATCCAGTTGTTTTGACCGCTTCTGTGGCCTTCATTGTGCCAGTGCTGTTACCCAAGCTTTGCCCTCTCCTTCCAGCACCTTCCTTTCTTAAGCAACAGCTTTTCCTCCTTTAGTTTCAGCTCCTTCTCTCCAACTTCTGCTGTTACCAGTGAAACCAGCCTGAATAGGGTCTGTTTGCTGGTCTTTGCGTACGCTCCTTGCATCGTTATCTTCCCTTTGCTCCGCCATATGTGAGTGATCCTTGCTCTGCAGTGCTTATGAGAACCTGTATATCAACATCTCTTTCCTGGGTTCTTTTTTTTGACAGTCCTACAAAATTAAATCATACTGGTATGGCGACCATACAGGATTCCTGTACACATTCCAGTTTGCACTGCACAGCTGAAGTTGCTGTATGCAGACTTTTCAAGGGGTTTTGTTGCTGTTGTTGGGTAACGGGACTGAAATCTGATTGTGAATTTTTTTTGGAGACTGCTTGCCATTTCTGTGCTATCCACCACATGCCATGCAATTCACACATGCTGTCTTTTGGAACAAAGTGCTAAGTAGTGGGAAGATCACCCGATTACAGGTTTTATTGTGATCCAGCATGCTGTGATGAAGATAGATACACTTTTGTTAGCAACAGTTCCTTGGATGTGTGTGTCTCGGAATACATTAATTATTAAAGATGCCAACTTGATCTCCTGAAGTTTTGTAAGCTGTGCTTATTTCTGTGATGCATGATCTTTTTTTCATACTGAATTTAGCTGCTTTTGGGTTTTTTTCTCTTTTCTTTGCTCAAACATTCTGTGATTTAGCATGAGTCATTCTGTCTGTGTGGGAAAGGTCTGGTTTATTACACAGTCCATTCTTGAGTGGGGAGGGGAAAGGGTGGAATGTATTTGTGTTTTCTATGTGTTTGTTGTGGAAATGCATAAAACTTTTTTTTTCTTCTCTTTCTTTCCTCTCTTCATCATCTCATCTGTGTGGGTGAATGTTCCTGCAAACCCTTGGGGAACCTATAGAGACTTTTGGTATGCTCATTCCTTCATTAGTGCCCAAAGTCACAGATGCTAGGAACAGTTTAAAGACTAGAAAAGCAAACGAGTCCCATTGTAACAATGTAAAGTGGCTAAAAATGTGCACTTGTAGAAAACTTCTAAGTCATCATCTGATAAACCTATTTGTTTGCATCATCACAATAATACCAACGGCCACTACTATCCAGTTGGCGTAAATTTTGATTATGCACTTGAAAAGTAGAAATGCCATGTGTTCTTTTGTAGCAAGAGCTAATGTTTTGTGATCGAGAGATAATTTTCAAAAGTACCTATCCTGTTTCAAATTCTAAGTCCTATTTTCAGAAGCGACTGAAGTGTATGCACTTAAGTTGCCTAAATTCTATTTGAAATCACCTGCTGAATTGTGTTGCAGTGTAGGAACCCAGGTGACCACTGAAAATGAGAACCAGGCACAATTTGACCCACTTTCTCCTTAGGAAGAATATGTAATTCCAATAAAACACACCACAGAATATGAAGTAATTTTAAAAAGATAACGATTTTAAGATAAATGAGTGCCATTAGGTAGTTTTATTTTGAAAATACATGTTCAATGCTGCTTTCCAAGAAAAGAGAGCAAAACTGAAGTAGAATAAGGTGGAAGTTTTGTTGAAGGAGAGCTTGTGGCTTATTGATATTCTAGAAAGGAGAGATTTTTCTTATGCTTCCACAATTTGAATATTTCCAGCTAGATCACTTTTTTTCATAAACAGCATTCTTTATTCCATAAGTAGAACAGAGACAAAGATGACTACATGTAAATGTCATTGTATCTTTTTATAAATACTGAATAATTACAGTTCAGTGCAAAATATGTGGAAACTTAAAATATTTATTTATATGAACAATGGAGATAGCATGAGGGATATTTAAGACACATGTACTGTAATAACATGAAAAAAATGAGACAATTATTTCATTTTTTGGTTGTGCTGTATAGTGTTAAAGTTAACGTTCATTTCTAAGCTACAGCCACTTATGTTTGAAGGCTCAGCTTTTTGGTAATCTTAACACTAATCTTAGGGGTTTTCTTGCCATTAAGAGAAAATAATGTTCATGCCACTTTAACATAAATTGATGTTTAAAAAACTTTATCAGTAGTCATCACTTTATCAAGTCATCTCTGTTCTCCGAATGGAAGAAGGATCATCAGGCATTAATTTGGACATTTTTAGCTTCCCTTTTTTGCGTTGAGAAATTATTTCATGCCACAGGAAATCCTGTCCTTTTCTCAAATTAGGATCATTAAAAGTCATTACATGAGTAACCCCCATAATTTAAAAACAATGGAAATATTTTCCCCACATGGGGTAAATATGTCAAATGTTTTACTGATTACCCACTAAAATATTTTTAACTCTCAGTGAGTTTTAATGCCAATTTAAAATAGTTCCTTTGATATAAACTATGTTTTTCTTACTCTACTTAACCATAATTTTAGGGTAATAAATATGTTCCTCCTCTCTGATATTGCTTGTTTGTCTTAAAATAAAATTACTGAGTGGATATCATGCTTTAAACACTTTTCTAACCTTGAGGTCTGCCAGAACGTTTGACAGTTTCCCTAAGATTTCCATTATATTTATGCTGCTCCATCAGAGCCAGTGACGGTGGGAGCCATAAACCTCCCTTGAGTATTTTCTGATAGTTGAGTTCCATAGCGCACTTGAGAGGAGGGGAAAAAAAGGAAAACAAAAAAATTCACAACCAGTCTTTCCAGGGCTGCCATTATTATTACTGCTGCTGTAACTGTGCTGGTAATAGAAGAGTGATAAGAGAATTTTTGAAAAGTTCTCTATGTAGACACTAGTATTCTCTGAAAAGAAAAGTACAAAAAAGTTCTGATTCATCACATGATTGTTTACAACCCCTTATAAACCTAATTTTTTGACCATCAGAAGGTAAAATACAGTTGCTCAAACATATATTTCTAGATATTGACCAGAATAATCTTGGCACATTGCTGAGTATTTTTAGAAATTGCTTGTGGCAGAAAATCGCAGTACAGAAAATCCACTGTTATTAGCGTTATATTATGTGAAATGATTCAGAGAACACAAAAACAGTATGAAATTTTCTCGATTCTGTGACTCTTTCAGAACCACAGCAATGTCTGAAACGCCTCCCGTTTATGACTGTGCATTAAGTCATCTGCATTGATCTGGCTGATAATGGATACTCGAAAAATAGAACAGCTGAAAGATGATCTGAACAAAATATGTTGGTGCACATTTTAAACAGTCATCCAGAATTTTGCTATTATATATTCCTTCAATTTCAATGGAAAATCAATATTAAAAATATACATTCTCTGACTGTGGGCATGCCTAATGTGCAGTGTTGTTGTAGCCCAGTGCTTTGTCTTTGCTTGCAGTAATGCTGTCCATTTGGTACTTGAGCTTGCAAACAGCCTTTAAATAAAGGTGATGGGGGGAAAAAGCAATGAGATTGACATTATGCTCAATCAGTTGAAAGAAAATGTAACTTTTATTTAACAAAAATAGATTAAAAGCCTATCTTTGTGGAATGGCTATTTATAAATGTCAGGTGTTTGTGGTTTTTTCCCAGTCGAATTACGAACGTCTTACATCACCTTAAAGCCTGCTTGCGTATACAGTATTGTGAGTTATTAGAGCTGATTTAGTTTAAGTAATTTGTGTAGAATGATGTGGTTACTCCAGAAAGCTTAGAGATCACCTGGAGATATTGTAGAAGTTCTAGAAGCATTGGTGCTTGCTTTCATACATGGTGAAAATAGCATATTACGAGTTGAAGAAAGAAGTTGATAATATAGTTTACATATTTTGTTAACAAAGCATCTCCATCGCATCCATGATTAATTACATTAATTAAAATGTACTTTTTTGTGTGTGTTTTCAGTGAAAGAGTTCCTAGCCAAAGCCAAAGAAGACTTTTTAAGAAAATGGGAAAGCCCCCCTCAGGTATCAGTCATTTAAGCATTCAATAATTTTCTCTATTGCATTTTTTGGATAATGTTATCAGTGTGTTATCAGTCCATAATGAGCAGTGCAGAAAACAGAAGTTTAATGCGATTTTAAAGGAGTTTCCATTTTTAATGTCAGTTTTGTCATTGAAGTTCATCAGCAAAGACGCTCAGGTCTTCTCCAGATTTGAGCTGATGAAACGCTTATACTGAACAACAGCTTTCCCTTACTGAGAATGATGTTTACCATCAACATGACAAGACTGAAAATCTATTGCATGTTTTAGCTCACTTTTTATAACACTAAGTGTTGGCACATCTGTAATTTACCCTGTTAATAATTTCCCCCATGGTCTTAAGGGGAATTAAGGACGTTAAGTCTTCTGCATGGGGGTTGGGGACAGGTTAAGGAGCTTATTAGAGAGAAATCTTTTAAAAGTTGAACTTGGGGATTTGGGTTTTTGGGGAAGGGTCATTGTTGTTTTTAAAGCAGCATTTGAAATGCTATGGTAATGAATATCTGAGCAAATTGACTCAGTGATATGCTCTCCAGACAACCCTCATGTAGAACTGTCTCTAGAGCTTGGGGGTTTTTGTATGTTCTAATATTCTTGTTTGTGAAGCATGAGGGGGTTATTTATCTGCGTGTTAGATTCATTATCTGTTTACTGCTAAATGTTTCTTACTAAGCATGCTTCATCTGTATGGACAAATTATAGAAATGTTGACACAATTCAGTTAAGTCTTTTTATGTTTTAGTGAGTGCAATGTAAAATCTCTTATTAAAATTTGTCAGACATGAAATTATAATAACAGTATAGTTGGCTATAGTTGTCTTTGATAAATGTAATTTTACTCAATTTTCTTTCATAAATTAATTAAATTCATACAGTTAAAGCTGTCTTTGGGTGTTAAATTGTAAATAATGTCATTATATCCTTGTACGTGTAGAATACTGCTGGCCTAGATGATTTTGAGAGGCAAAAAACCCTTGGAACAGGATCATTCGGGAGAGTTATGATGGTGAAACATAAATCCACAGAACAGTATTATGCTATGAAGATACTGGACAAACAGAAGGTTGGTGTAATTTATAGTGTTTTTTGTGGTACAAAAGAGCTTGATGTAGACAAAGATCTGGTAACTGTGGCTAAATTTTGTTGCACTTACTGTGCTTTTGCTTATCGCACTTGAATACTGGTGATACTTTAAACAGTTGACTTCCTTTTTTAGCCAGCAGATTCGGTTGTTGGGATTGTGTAGAATTCTTACAACGGCCAATAATATTAATGGCAGGCTAAAGTAATGTCCAAGGCATTAATAAAATGTTATCAGTTAAAATTCTTTGCTTAGCTTTTATAAGGTGGCCTATATATTCTTTAGCAAAAGCAAAATGTAGTGCTGTAGTTAAATAAATAAAGAAATACACTTTTGCAGGGTAGCTCAAAATTCTGGAAGACTCTTTGCATTAGAAATTCACAAAATACTAATTTGTGAACTATAATTTAACAAATTGTTTGCACAAATAATTTCTTTTCCATTCTTGATCCCATGAGGTATTACTTTTTGTATGCATAATTATGTAATAATCCTATTGCGTCTATAGTAACTGCACAGATAGAACAGTAGTCCCTCTCTCAGAACAGCTGTCACACAATAGACATTTTCTGTGTTGGAAACTTAAGTGCTGTAGTCTGAACCTGTGGTGTTACTCCAGCCTGATTTTTTTAACAGCTTATTACTCTTAGATTAAGCAACCAGTGTCATTTGATAAAGTTTAAATTTTAAATAAAATAGAATTCCAGAATGCTAAGGAGTCTTTTTAAGAAATTTATCAATACAGTTCGTTTTTAATGGTTTTGACAAGTTTTTCAGAAGTACATTATTTAGATTAGTAGATTCTAAGGTCCTCAATATAAGAGCTCTTCTTACTTTGTAAGGCACTACATATAACTTTGCTGCTGTATTACAAAAATCATATTAAGAAAATATTAATCTGGCAAAGAGAACTTAATCAGCAACTGACAAAATGAAAGTCAGCGTTGCCTCAATGTAGACTCTTGCACTTAAGCGTTATTACATTCCTGAGTAATTTTATATAATGGAACTATGGCAGTAACATAATCAAACCATTTTCCCTGAGTTGCAGTTCCAGTTTTCTTTACATGTGATTTGGGGTCCTGGACCTTGAATAATGTGTCATTTAATTAAAGACTGCTTTGTAATGGTCAGACAAGAAGAAACTAAAGTAAACTTACCTTTTAGTGTCAGTTCTGGCATTATTTTTTTACTTGGAAAAGCTCAATTTTTGCTACTTCAGCATTCTCCTATAACAATGGTTTCTGACTTTTATTTAAAAAAAAAAAAATCCAATTAATTAAAAAGACATTCCAACATAGTAGAACTGAAAGACCATTTTCATTTCCACTCGTGTGGAAATTTACCTCATCGTTACCCCGGTATGGCTGGTGGCATCCTGCGGAGAGCGTTGCTGTAACGCAAGGTGTGATGAGCATCCCACTGCTGCACGGAGAGCCCATCATCAAATTTCAGATTTTCAGCTGTTTTTTCTTCGAACCCTTTTTCATGAATGGCTGAGTCCTTGTCACTGGAGCAATTCAGGAAATTACATCTTACTTCAGAAAGCTGCCATAAAAATAGTCTGAGGATTTAAAAAAAAAAAAAAAAGTTAAACTCATTGCTACCTCTCAGTCTAAAATAAATTGGAAAGCTATAGCTATAGAATTATCTGGTAAAAGCAAAAATTCACATTTTTAATGATTGCAGTGGACCTGCAGTAAAAGATTCACAGGATTAAAGATGTTTGCATCCAGGTATCAGTCTTCTATCAGAAAATTAGATTATTTTATCTATAATCAGAAGTCTGAAGTGTTCCTTTATGAAATACATGCTTTTTCAACTCAATTTAGCATATATAATTCTATATTTATGTATTCTATTAGAAATATATTAGTGTTATATTAGTAATTTCTATTAATTGATCAAAAAATAGGAGATGGTTTAGGGAGAACACATTTCCATCACTTTGTATATTACAGAAAATTTACAGATATCTGAAATTAGACAGTGTGCGGGCTGCCTATAATTTTTCATTTACATTTTACTTGAAATAAGAGAAAGCATATTGTGTGTCCCTTTGTTATCCAATCTTACGCTTGGCTTATCAGGATATGAAAAAAAAAATAAATGTAATAAATGTTGATGTAGCCAGTAGTTACAGTAGTTACAGCCAGTAGTTCTGTAGCCAGAAGTTGTTATTCCTTTAGTTGTCTGCCTTGATTTAGGAAGGCTGTGGTATAACATTGCTTGGCTAGTTTCATTATGTAATTGGTTTTGGAAAGAAAATATTGTTAATAAAAGCTCAGACGCAAACTGTTGGACAATCTGTCATTACCAGATATCATTTGATCTACAGGAAGCTGTCATTGGACATGCCCTGAGCTTGACCTTAAATGTGAGCAAAGCCATGTTATCTGGCTCCAGTTTGATATTATGAAGTGTTAAACAGCAGCTTCAGCCTGTGGTATTGCTGCCATCACCCTCCTTCTTCTGCTGGGTAGATACTGCAGGAAGGGTGGTAAAGTCTTGTCTAGCATTGCAGCTGAACGCTGCACAATATCAAACTCAAACCTTAGCTTGCTTGCTTTGATGGCCAAGATAATTCCAGTACCATAGCTTTTTAGGGATGAAGGGGACACTTCCCACAAATGAGCTGATTTGACAAAATTTTTATTTGGTCCCTAAAGATCTGTGATTCAAAAGAGACTTAATATTTTTAACTCACTATTTCTTTTGTATGACGTTTCTTTCAAAACAGTAGTGTGTTTTTATAGGTACTACCTTTTGCATCTAAAAGTTAAATTTAAACACAGTTTCACAGTCAGGGTTGGAATATCTTGCTTATCTGTTATTTATAGCAGTTAGATTTGATTTCCGAACATGTAAAAACAGACTTCTTGTGATCACTACTGTACATTTTCTCCTTGTTTCCTATGGGGGAAAAAAAAAGTAACTTGGAAATCATGCCATTCTCAAAATGAAATATAGATAAATCGTGCAATAGGGCTTAAGTAAAATGGAAAGAATCAATTATGCAATGTTGGGGTTTTACACAAGGAAACCAATTGTTCATTACTGAGGAAGAGCAATGACCAGAAATCTGCCCCTTGCTGCCTTGTTAGCAGCGTAACGTTAGAATGGATTTCAAGAAGGTAGCATTTAATTTTTTTTAATACTTTTGCTAAGCTGTTTGCTAAGCAGAAAAGCAAAACCCATTGAAAGGTCTGGCAGAAGTAACTTGTTTATGTGAATGGTAATTTTGAATTTGTAGTCTCCTTAGTCTTCTCCTGACTAATATGTGAGCTATATAAAATAAGTCGGTTTACTCCTGTTCACACATAACAAAATTCATAATTAAATGTGTCTGACACAGTTTCCTGCCTTTCTTAGCAAAGGGTCCAAAGATCAAATGGATTTTATTGAACTGTCATCTTCCTGCAGAATTATCTCCATTACAAACGCAGGCAATTCTTAAGAAAATGTACAGAGATGTTTTCCTTACTGATTTCTATACTCAGCATGTACTAAGAAACACTATTTCTAGAGTTATCTGCAAACCATATTGCATGAGTATTACTCTTTAAAATGTCGTTAGACTTTTTAATCCTTTCTCCGCACTGTTACTGTACTAGTAATCCATAAGGTTTTTCATTATCTGTAAAGTTACAAGCTTGCTTTCAACTAATTGTTTTACACTGAAAAATTTATCAACAACTATAAAATATCATACTTAAAGTGAAGATTGTTTCTTCTCTTCTAGGTCGTCAAACTGAAGCAAATAGAACACACGCTGAATGAGAAGAGAATATTACAAGCAGTGAACTTTCCTTTCCTTGTAAAACTGGAGTATTCTTTTAAGGTAATCATTATTTTGAAAGTAGTTGTTTGGATTTCAGGGAAGTGCGTGCTCAAACCTTAGATATTGAAAACATTTAACTTTTACAGTGCAATAGTTGTAACTATTTTTGTTTTCAAAGATGCTTCACTTGGCACTGTTGCCAGGTCTTGAGCAGGAGTTCCTGCACTTGTGTACACACTTGCACACACCCCAGTTCACCAGGTGGAGATTGAAAGGATATCTCCAAATAAATAAATAAAAATTAAGTTAAATTAAACTCTTAGAGATTTCCCTTGTTTCAGAGAGAAACTGGCTTTTGTACAGCAGGGGACTTTTAGGCATCGTTCTGTCTTTGAGAGAAACCAAAGGATGTATTTCTGTACCAATATATGGAATGGTAAATTTGTAATTGTTCTGGAGATTTTTTTGTTTGAGATTTGTACCTGAGGCATGTCTTAATGACAGTCTTAACCATGAAGGAAAGAACTTTGAGGTTAACTTCTAATTTCATAACAGTATGTGCTAGTTAGCCTGTAAAGAAATTGAGTATTTTCCTAATTTAGAGTGATATGTGTCTATATATTTCCTTCCCTTTTTTTTTTCTTTTTTAATTTTTTATACCATTTAAAATGAACAAACATGTTCTACCTTAATCTTTACAGTTTTGAGGTTTGGGGCTGTGGCTGTGGGAGACAAGAATACCTCAGGCTGTCAATTCTGAACTTTTAAGAGTGCAAGGTCTTGTCTTGCAGTAGGCATCATATCCTCTCTTCCTTCAGGTCACTTACACACCATGCTGTGTCAGGAACTCACTAATTATCTTTGCTCAAATTTACTTTAAAATAGATTTCTTGAGATATATGATGCTCCTTTTGTCATGTGTGTCTGCACTTTTTTGATTATTTCTACCGGTGTTGCTTCATATTTGTTAAGATCATTGGATGGCTACAATTTTTCATTTTCATTCTTTAATAAAATATACTGTATGTAGGAATTACAGGGACTATAGCATGCCTAATATGTATTTGTGTGTGTGTTTACTTGCTTCCTTAGGACAATTCTAATTTATACATGGTAATGGAGTATGTTCCTGGTGGTGAAATGTTTTCACATCTAAGAAGAATCGGAAGGTTCAGGTAAGAGTATTAGTGACATTATTCCTGTAAAAAGGCTTATGTTGCTATATTGGGAAGATGGTTTTATAAAATTTGTTAGTATTGAAGAACAAATTCTGAAGGGGTAAGTGCATTTAATTTACCCCTCTTTCAGTAGACTTAAACTAGTCAGTCAATGAAAAACTTGTAATTATTTCTTGTTATTATTACTGTTATTATTATGTTATTATTACTTGTTATTATTTTGTTATTTTTCAGTTAATGCAGGCATTTGTGATTTATGCATGATAGAATCTTGGAATTCCTATGCATATTGTCACTAAAATTGATAATAGTTTCTAGAAGTAAAATTTAAAGTCTAAGCTCTGTATTATGGGACATGTTCATCTTGATTTGCATGTGTATTTTAGCTGCAAGACTTAAATTAAAATTAGGGAATGAGTGTATCAATTCTAAAATGTTTGCTGTTTACCTTTTTTTTTTCTTTCCTCGTTAAACAGTAAAAGAACCAGTTAAAAGATACTTAATTTGTCTATCCCTGGCAGTTACATGGTTGTTTCAGTATCTTAGCATAGCATTGGGGTACTTAATATTCTTTTAATTCTTCACAGTGAACCACATGCACGGTTTTATGCAGCTCAGATAGTGCTAACATTTGAGTACCTCCATTCATTAGACCTCATCTACAGAGATCTAAAGCCTGAAAATCTTTTAATTGATCAGCAAGGATACATCCAGGTATGATATTCTTAATATATTTAGGGAGTGGAGTCTTGTCTTACAGTGTAGGCTTAGGTAATTCTAGCAAATGTGTTTAGAATAAATGGTCTGAAGCTGGTTGGCATGTTAGCATATATTTAGGGAGCATTCAAATGCCCTACTGCTTAGTAATGGTTAAAACCATTGGATTGTACTTCCTCTGACTAAAATTAAGTATGCACAATAGAGCTGTCTGCAGTTGAGCGAGTTGCCAAGGTTTCCCTTGGGGTCTGTGGTGAGAAGTAGGTGATTACATGGCTCTGTTCATCTGACCTATTTTATACATCTGCCCTAGAAAAAGACGAAAGGTGCCCAAAAATGTCTGGTTCTCTGCATTGTCTATATAAGTCGTTTAGGATAACCAGCTTAGATGTCAACGCCGACACTATAGTACTTAATTTCAGTCAGACGAATCCCACCCTTGGAGAGTCCTAACCTTCTCAGCACATCTGGAGTAAGAGCTGAGTTGAGATCAGATCAGAATTGCAGTGCTGTAAATGATGACTTTGGTTTTACAACAGCCTCTCATTTTCTTTTTAACTCTTGTTTTTGATCTAAATGGAAATGGGAAGGTGGTAACAGCAACAAGCACTCTGCAATGCTTTGGAGTCCTTAAACTATAGAAGCTCTTCTTTCCTCATTGTGTCACCTTTTGCCATAGCAGAATCTAACAGGAAAATACATAATAAAAATGCTTGAGAGAAGTGGAAAGGATTCATATCTTATGTTGTTTATAACTGTAAAATAATTTTGCATAGATAATAAAATAACACTGTAGAGAGAAGAGAAATACAAGTTCTATTAATGTGGTTGGGGAGCACCATTAATGTAAAGCTATGAACGGCTTACTCCAGAATTGGCGACTCTCTATATGCAACAGTATGTTTTTGTATGGTGGGCAAACTGCAAATGGTAATGGGTCCAGCAGTCACTCTTCCCATGTAAGGTTGGTGCGCTTCTGCTTCTGAACAGAGATGGGTGTTTGTGTTCATATGTTGATACTGCAGCTCCAACTAAATTTTGTTTACAAACTCTGTTCATTTTCTTTGAATTTTAAAGCCATTACCATTTGTCCCATGTCTGCAGTGTATTCTTCTTACGTAGACTTATGTGCATTCACAAACACAGAAATGATTCTTTGCTGATGAAGCAGGTCTGTCTAGTCAGCACGTCACCCTCTCCGTTCAGTTCCAGCTGTGATTGCTGTGGTTTCTACCAAAAATGAAGCAAAAGCTGCCTCGATAGTTTGGACTTTGGCTTGTTTAATTGTGACACTAGTGTATCAGAAACATCCACACAGGTTATTGTATAATTAGTAATTATTATCATTGTGGTACAGTATGTTTTCTCAGGGAATGGGTTGAAAATGATACCAAGAAGGAGGAAACAAAAGAAACGGATCCCCAAACAAGCACAGACTTGATAGCTTGAAACTGATCCCAGAATTTCACATGTAACTCCCTGGCTTCCATATGTATTCCACAATATGGTCCAGGAAAAATGACAGAGACGATGATACCGCATTTAGAGTTCTGAAAACTTACTGCAGAAAACACAAGTGGAATGAAAAATTTATAACAGCCAAGAACTTGCCATTTGTGAATACAGTTACTGCTACATTTCCCCCCCCCAGTCCTCAAATAAACAAGCTTGACTCTGGTGATGCTTTCAAAGATGTTCAGAATCAGAAGTTACTGGAAGTCCTCTTTTATGTTGTCTTATTCCCACACTAATTTTACATATAACCTTTATACACTTATGCAATAAAATTCTAAATTTACAAGACTGGCAGATATCTTGACCCTTTTTGTGATTCATTTATTTGTAAACTAAAAGAAAAGATAAATATCTTGTTCATATTCACGTTCTTTAAACTTTCAGCAGTATAAACAGTCTGATGTGAAAAGTATAAGAAAAATGATTAATGTAACTGCAGTACATGTGGAAGATTAGTAAGCCATAGTTCCTGCTGATTTTTTAAATTATAAATAGAAGCTTGTGTCAGGGGGGAAATATGTATTTTGTGTTATTTATTAATTTTATCATGAGAAACCTCCTATCTGTCTGAATTGGAAGTATCAGAAGGACTGGCTACTAAAGGTACATCTGACTATAAGATACTATGTGATTTGAGAAACAAATTTTTCCTCTGTATAAAATAGCTTTCAAAAGTATTTCAGAAGTACTTAGTTTTAAATTTCTTTGTAGAAATGCACTTACAGTCAATTTATTTCTTCTGATGACAGGTCACGGACTTTGGCTTTGCAAAAAGAGTAAAAGGAAGAACCTGGACGTTATGTGGGACTCCAGAATACCTGGCACCTGAAATAATTCTCAGCAAGGTACTTCGTCTTGTTATTCTGCCATGCATTTGATGCAGTTAAAACTTATCACCCAATTATTAAACTCTGAGGGATAAACAATTGCCGATACTTCCAAAAATCAAATCTTGACTAGTCAACTCTTTATGAACTGCACAAAATGCAATCATTGCATTGTAAATATTTTTTTAGTATACTAAAACTTACTCCAAAGCAGGGATTTTCACATAGCTGTACAGAACTTTCTACATGTGCTTGCCATGTAACTTGTGAGGGAAAAGGGGATTTAAAGAATCTGTAATTAGGTTATTTAACTAGCATGCTTACCAGAATAGCAGATGTGAGTGATTACATTCTGAAGTGTTAACAGACTAGAACAGGAGCTCCAGAGGTAACAAGAACCGCATATTGGATGAATCAGTAGTCATTAAATAACTAGTTGCAGAGTGTTTCAGGTTTAAGGCACTTCACACAAAATCAAACATGACAAACCACTGGTTTTACACATAAAGTACATGCAGTCTAAGCTTACCATTGATCAGTTTGTGTCTAGTACTTGCACTAAGTGTTTGAACATAGAAGAAATATTATTTATCATATGGCTGTTCAACTGTAGCCCTTCATGTTTTGCAAAGGAAAAATATCCTTAGAGTTTTTGGAACTGCTTGTGATATAAACAATCATAATGCAGAATGTTAAATTATACATGTAATTGAATTGGTTTAATTAAATATCCTTTGCAGGTCTTTAAAAGTTAATGAAAAATACTTTTATTTGGGGAGAAAATGTTCGTTATTTGCAGCTTTTTTGCCCCCATGCAGCTAAAGCAGCAGAGTAGATTGCAATGTGTCTACTACAAATTCTCCATAGTAGATTTTTCAGGAAAGACTGAGTCTTAGCCCTGAGCTTTGTAAAAGATCTCAGAGAACACATATAAAATTGATGAGGCTGGTGGGGTTTTCTGTCTTTTTTAATATTAAATAGGATTTTCTAATGATTTTATGTTCAGGCTTTAAAGATCAGATCATAAATTACTCTATTACAGCTAATTCACTAAACTTCTAAGCTCTTGTAGCTAGTTTACTAAATATGAAAATTAATGTTCTGAAATGCAGATAATCAAAAGATGATGGTATACAATATAGGGAGGGTTGTCACATTTAATGAAATTTCCCTAAGCTTTGAAAGAAGTTTCAAGCGTTCTGTAACAAGATTATTTTGATTTTAAATAACTAACTAAATAAATTGTGCCCATTCCTGTCACATCAGTGTACAGACATCACTGAAACTCATCACAGGAATGTATGCAAAATGTTTCACTTTTCTCACTGTTTCACTGTCGTCACTGTATTAAGTTTTAAGTATATTGCTGTTGGTATCTGTGAGCTTCAGTTTGGTTTGAACTAGGTTGTAAGTTCTGTATTAAACAAGCAATAATGCATTTGCTTTTTTTGTATTCCATAGATATATATTGAAAATCTTAAACTGTGTTAAAAATGTACTAACAGTGGTATTTCTCATTTTATCCAGGGTTACAACAAGGCAGTGGATTGGTGGGCATTAGGAGTGTTAATCTATGAAATGGCAGCTGGATATCCCCCATTCTTTGCAGATCAGCCCATTCAAATTTATGAGAAGATTGTGTCTGGCAAGGTGAGTGAAGGCTCTGTGTATTTTTGCAAATGCAGTTATTTATCTTTGCAGAACCTGTTTTTTTGTGTGGAGTAGATGCAGAATTTACTGGCTACTAGACAGTGAGCAATTTGGAAATAATATGGGAAAAGTTTGTAACGTATACTTCTGTTGTGGTTTAACCCCAGCCGGCAACTAAAGACCATGCAGCTGCTTGCTCACTCCTCCCCGGTGGGATAGGGGAGAGAATCGGAAGGGTAAAAGTGAGAAAACTCATGGGTTGAGATAAAGACAGTTTAATAAGTAAAGCAAAAGCCACGCACACAAGCAAAGCAAGACAAGGAATTCATTCACTCACTGCTTCCCACGGGCAGGCAGGCGTTCAGCCATCTCCAGGAAAGCAGGGCTCCATCAAGGTCTCCATCACGCCTAACGGTTACTTGGGAAGACAAACGCCACCACTCCGAATGTCCCCCCTTCTTTCTTCTTCCCCAGCTTTATATACTGAGCATGATGTCCTATGGTGTGGAACAGCCCTTTGGTCAGTTGGGCTCACCTGTCCCAGCCGTGTCCCCTCCCAGCTTCTTGTGCCCCCCCAGCCTGCTTGCTGGTGGGGTGGGGTGAGGGGCAGAAAAGGCCTTGACTCTGTGTAAGCGCTGCTCAGCAATAACGAAAACATCCCTGAATTATCAACACTGTTTCCAGCACAAATCCAAAATATACTAGCTACTATGAAGAAAATTAACTCTACTCCAGCCAGCCAAAACTAGAACAACTTCTTAAGTACAGACATTGTTACAGTAATATTAAAAATCAAAGTTCTAAAAATCTGTTCCCTGCCTTCAAATTTAAAATGCAAGTTACTAAATTTACATTGTGGTATTATATCCTTTTATGCTTGCATAAAAATGATCCAACAACTATTAACAACTGTTTAACTGTATGCTTAATTTGCCTAGCTATTTTCTTTTCTAGAAATATTTTTGCAGCTTCTGAGAAGCTCTAAAGAGTTTCCATAATTCATAGTAGGTTTCTTTATTCCTGCAGTCCTGTAGTTCAAGACATGTCTAATGTTCTGCGCAGCTTTCATTGTTACATAAAATTTTTAGAAAGCGTTTCCAGCTTTTCCCTTTTTATTTTTCATGAATATCTCTTAGTGTGCCAGATAGCACAAAAATGTGATCATTCTGTTGTTTCTCCTGCCAGCCAGTGTTGTCTCTTCATGTTTCTTTGTGCTCACTTGATTTGTTACGGTTCTTCTCTTCCTTGTCCCTACGTAAACACACGCTGTGCCGCACCTTACATACTTCTCTAATTCTAACCAAGGGAAGTGCCCCAGTGGGCCCTGTGGTACACTGCAGTGAGGTTGATTCCTGTCTAGGACCTTATTTAAATCAAGAAGGTGATTGCTGTTTGAAAGGCTGTAATACTGTGACCCTTCAGCTGTCTCCATTAATATATGGGAATTCATTTACGAAGGTTTATTTTTAAAGAAATATTTATCTTCTAAACTAAAAAAACTTGGGCATTTTTTGCAGCGGTATCTAATTTGCTTGATATTTGTACTGTTGATCATCTACCTTTTACTGAGTCCATGGATGGATGGTTGCAGAAACAGCACTGGACTTGAACTCTGGAAACTCTGACATTCAGTTCTCAGATAGCAGTATATTTCCTTTATAACCTTAAGTCTCTCATTTAATCTACCTCATGCACTTAGTTCTCTACTTTAAAAATTGAGTTAGTATTTCCTTACTTCTCAGCTGTCTAGGTATTGCATTCATTAAAACCTGTGAATTTCTCATGTACTGTGATAGAGCCATATTGACAGGTAAACTGAAGCGGTGTCTTTGATTATCAGACCTCTTGATTTCGCAACATGTTTTTATGTTAAATAATTCCATGTTCTGCATTTACGTCTTAACTGATCAGCTGAAGATAGGGAGTGTCAAACCCTGAGCCTATGGGCATGACAAATACAACTTGCTGCCTGTTCTTTTCCCCTTTCTTCTCTCTTCCATCTCAAACGGTGTCAGTACATCTTTTGCTAGTAAAACCCTATGTAATTACATCCCATGAATTGTCTTCAAATATTTCTTAGCCAGGTTTGAATTAATTGTATTGCCAAGTCACTCGTGTGCTATCTTCAAATAGTGCTGTGTTATTTATGTAAGACTTTTGATGTTGGTGTATTTAGTTATCAGAAACAGATTACAGTACAGGATAAAGTTCCAGATTGAATTTTCATACATGATTGCTGAATGTTCAGTTATTTCAGAGCATATCTATATATGCTGTATATATGCTATACTATACTGTATCTCCTGTGTGCGCACGTGTGTGTATATATATATAAAATGAAGTCTAAAAATTTGTTCCTGGAAAATAGTTGAGAATGTCTTGGATGATGATGTGTTGGTGAGACACCAAGTTAAATTTAGCTTTTGTGTCATTATTACATTAAATTAATTTTTTTTCTCAACTCAATCAGATCTAGACACTTTCAGTTCAAAAAATGGTAGAGGCACAAGGTAGTGCTATTGATAAAGGCTCTGTGAAACAGAAATACATGTGCAACAATAATCATCTCCCTTTTCATGCATTCCTACTTGATTTGTTTTTAGAGGAAGAATAGAAAGAGCCCCAATGTTTCCTCTTGTGTGAACATTGTTTTACTTCACAGGGGGAAGAATCAAATTTGTATATTGCTTTTAATGTTGTGGATGTATATTTTTAGGTAAGGTTCCCGTCACACTTCAGTTCAGACCTAAAGGATCTTCTAAGAAATTTACTCCAGGTAGATTTGACCAAACGATATGGAAATCTCAAGAATGGTGTAAACGACATAAAGAATCACAAGTGGTTTGCAACTACAGATTGGATTGCCATTTATCAGAGAAAGGTAAGACCCTTCCTGATCAAAACTATTACAGATCTTTAAGGGGTTGAAATAAAATTTCTAATTATTTTGCTTTCCTAATTCTGTCACTTTTAATTAAACTAAGAAAAGGTGAAAGTAGTTTAATCTTTAACACTCTGAAGAGTTTATATTGATTTAATTATGTTTGTTTCTTGTTGATATTTTATCCTGGACCTCTGTGTACATTCATGTTCTCTTAACAGGTGTTGTGCTTTAGTCTATTTCTGGAATATCTCAGAATGAGCCATCTCCTGCCTCTCTTGCTTTTTATTTAACCCCTGCTATAGTGGCATCTATAAATACTCCTCCACAGCACAGAGGAATCTGTTTTTCTTTCCAGCTAGTTCTTAGCAGTCAGATTGTGCTTGAGTGTGGAGCTCTAGTCAAAGCTAGAGCTTTTCTTTTTCTGCTAAAGTATGCTCCCTCCTTCTTGCTCTTGCTTTATCTGTGACTGGGACAGGATCAGATGTAGAGAGTGTCTACTTAGTCCTCAGTGTTTACTGAGGAGTTTTTGTCTTCTGACACTACGCTTTAATTGACTGCAGTTCCATAAGCTGCGGTAATGGAGAGAGCCTGCTGAATGCTGTTTTCTGGCATTTTTAAAAATGTTTTTCTAGCCCTGCCTGACCAACATGACTTGCAATGTGGTTTTTAGAAAGTCCATGCCCAGTTTGCACTATGAACTTCAGACTTGCACAAGAATGAACGCAACAGAGGGAATTGAGAATATTTTCAGAGCACGAGCAGCCATTAATGTATTGGTTTGAGAGGAGCATGTTAGTGGCTGCTGGGATGAATGAAGCAGAACTGGGAGAGGAAACTGGGGAAAGGGATGAGGATGATGACATTTCAGTCTAGGTGTGTCTTCCAAAGCTCCTTCTCCCCTTCAGGGTAGAGTCAAAGTTAAATATCTGTAGATTAGTGAGTTACTAAAAACATATTCCTAAGGAATTATTTGTTCTCTTAAGTGCAACCTCTGAATTCTTGTTTTTCCAATAGACAACAATAAAAGACTAAAACAACTTCATTGGTGTTGTCCCAGAAGACTCTGGTGGAGAAATAATTTTGCGTCTAGATACTAGTAAAAAGGTTAGAGTCAAGCGATAACATTTCAAGGAATTGGTTTACATTGTTGAAATGCTAACAGTCTTGATTATAGAGGCATGAACTTGCTGCTATAACAGCAGTATTTTAAAGGCCAAACCTAAATACAACAATAGTTTCTAAAAAGAAACTGGTTGTTTGGCTACACAAACTGACAGTACAGTTGTTGTATTCTTCACTAATGTATTAATTACTAGAAGACAGGGTACAATTAATGCATCTTGTATTCTTTCTATTAAGTATAGATGTTTTAAGAAAAGATTCCCCACTGCAGAACTGTAATTATCTGTTCTTTGCTTTCTTATTGCCTGTTTACAAGGCAGTTTTATATGCATTGAGTTTCATTCCCCAGTATGCCGTTTGGGGACACCCAGGCACCATAATATTCAATCAGATCCTTTAATAGTGTGCTAAATATTCTTAGCATTGCTAGTGCACTGCTGTAGAGAATTACTTTCACAGAAACAAGAAATATTTTAAAACGTGAACTAGTAGTACAGTCAGAATAGCTATTACTAGTTTTAAAGGATTTTGAAAACTGATGCTGAATAACTTTGAAGCTTCTAAGTATAAGGAATAAATACTGTAATACTACAGGTCTGAAACAACAGTATGGATTATAATATCACTTAAGCAGTCATAGAAATACAGCAATAAACTTTGGGTTTATACCAGCTTTTCACAGTGGCTGTTACCACATGTATTTTCCTGAATAAACATACTGTTCCTTGGCAGCTAATGTAATGTGAATAATTTGTTATGCTACAGTCATAAGTGAACCAGCCAATTACTTAATATTTCAGATAAGATCAAGTCTTGTTTTCTTTGTGTATTTGTGTAGCTGTTTATTAAAATGCTGCCTGATAATATGGTGGTACTTAGGCCAAACATGTATTTCAACTATAAACAAGTGTTATCTCCTGCAATCTCTTTTTAGCAATTTCCTTAGTGAAGATAATAGGAAAAAGTCTGAGGCATCTCATTTGAACGTGTTCTAAAATTCCAGTAAATAAGGTATTTCTTGTGCTCTGAGGTTTGTTGTAAGGAAGTAATTGAAAATCACTTTGAGAAGACACAGGGACAGAATTCAGGTAACAGTAAATGTGTGGCTTTGTAGGCTAGGTATGTAGACAGACTGTGTACTGTCTCAGGATAAATCACCTAAACACATATATTGTTTTAGGAACAAAAGGATACACACGTGACAATTGTAGCACAGTCTATAAATGCAGAAAGTTAGTGTTATTTCGTGGGGGTGTATAGTGTTATCACCCAAAGTCAGCAGAGTTTAATTTGTATTAGTCTGTGCTGTACCTCTTTAATTTACTGATTTCCACACCACCACCCGCCGCCATCAGTAACCTACCTGGGGCACTGCGCAGTTCCGTGGCTGCACAGTGGGATCTGATCCCCTGCCTCAGCTGGAGCCATGCCTGCCCTGCTTATCTGTCTCCCACCATGCTGCCTCTGGCACACGTACTCCTTGGGATGTCCCAGGGAGAGATACTTCTCTGATTACTTTGCACTTCAAGGTTTAAGTTTGCATCACCTCAATAGTTTTGCTATAATTTTGCTTACCATAAAGGTACATAAATCGGGCACCTGTCAAATGAAAAAGAGGAATGAGGTACGGATGATCATGCCTCCAACTCCAGTTTGCCCTAGACCTGTTTCAGTAGAGTATCTCTCCTTCTCCCTGGTCTTCCATTCCCTCTGGTCCCTTCCTTACCATCCATTCTTCATCATTGCCTCCCATCAGCCCCGAACCCTGTTTATTCCTTCTTTCAGCATGCAGTTGATTCTAAAAATTTAGGTTATTTTAAAAAGTAATTAAGCTTAATTTTGAACTTTGAGGTGTGATAGACTAGAAGGATTAAGATTTGAATTAATATTAGCTAAGTGAAGGTGGAATTTAGTAGTCTGTTCCCTAAAATAGCATTTCAGTGTCTGCAAGTTGGGAACAACTCCTTCTTTATTTTTTTTCCCCTCTATTTCCCCCCCCCCCCCCCCCCCGACTCTGTAGGGACAGCATAAGCTGTTAGCCAGTAAAAATGCAGGTATGTCGCTGTGCAGACCCCATATCTTCATTTAAGGTCATCTTTAGTTTAACTGCCAAGATAAGTAGAGGCTGAAGTGCACTAATTGGGACAGAAAGATTGAGGCTGTTAAGTTGTAGCCAGACCCAAGAATTTTATTTTTAAGGTCAACCTCAAAAAGCTGCAGGTTCCCTCAACTTTAAGAAGCAGCAGTTAAGAGGGTCCTGGAAAACAACTGGTTCCAGTACCTGAGTGTGAATGGCTTACTACCATACAGTTGACATGGGATGCACTGAGTCTCAAGGCTAATTGAGTATATATCTGGATTTGAGAGGATACGCAGGCAGTCTTTACCAGAAGGGTTTTCCATCATTAATTAGAGCTGCACTGGCTTTCTGTACAATCTTTTAGTGACCCGTTCAAGTCATTGCTTTTCTCTCAGTTGTGGCCTAGTTTCGAGAAGGCTTTCACTTCTCACAGTTAGGTCCTAGGAGGAACTTTGTAGGAGATGCAGAACAAATTGTTTTAAACTTGTGTTAGGTTAGTTTTTATTTGGAAATAGAGGATTGTTGGCAAGTGGGAGGAGAGGGGTTCCAAAGAGCCCTGAGATTTTTGAGTAGTGTTGATGGTAGTCCATCTACTTCTCCACTTCCCCCATGACTGTGCGACCGTTACATGCAGCCCTCGCCGCGCTGATGAGGCCGCACCACGCAGCTGATGAGCTGAGAGCAGGGTCTCTTCTGCAAGGAGAGAACTAAACTTTGTTTTGAAGTGGAAGTAATTTTTTATTGATGTTTGTCTGTGAGATATTAGTCTTTTTCAACTCACATTCATACATCTCAGCCTTCACCTTTAGGCTGGTTTTATTTATGTGCCATGACTTTAAGCTGGTTCACTGTAATACCTGGTTTCTTGGCCGAATTTGAGGAGTAATGGGAATACTGTTGTGCTCATTATCACAGTGTTAAATCTAAAGGTATTAGGCCGATAACATTTCATGTGATTCCCCCCCCCCCCCCCGAATACAGGTAGAAGCTCCGTTCATACCAAAGTGCAGAGGCCCTGGAGATACCAGCAACTTTGACGACTATGAAGAAGAAGATATTCGTGCGTCTCTAACAGAAAAATGTGCAAAAGAATTTGCTGATTTTTAGTAGGAGTAAGAGGACAAGATGACATCAGGGCTCACATTGGGATCTTTGCACTCTGTTAACAGATGAGGTGGAGCTGAGACCATCATATGTCAAAACAGTTACCTAGTTACTTCATTCCACAAAGCTGACTGAGGTCTTTATTGCCATCTTCCATGTGTGCAGTTTGCACCAACCCTTCTAACTAGGCACAATTAAGCAAGCACTGTTTGTGCAGTAACACAGAATAATAGACCACTTTCCTACTTAACTTTGGTTTCTGTCGTTCTTTGTTTCTGTGTATTGTTCATTTTCCCCCTTTAAAATGAAGTAGTTTTTTACCCAAGAATGCTCCATTTTATTTTGAATAATGTATTATTTGTGTGAGTGAAATGGAAGGTGTTGCGGCTAGTGTGATTTAGACTGAAGTGAAAGATAAATGTTGCTTCTAGTCTGTGCCAGCCAATAATTCTTGTCTGTCTTGTGTCTGATGCTACAATTTATAATAATTTTTTAGTAGCTCAGACTAAACCTAGCCAACATTTTTAGCATTTTTGAAGGTAGTATTTATCGCCATATAAATGTCTGCTAAATTAACTTAAAAACATTTCTTCCTGGAGACTGACCAAAATTCAGTAGAATCAATTGGGTGGCTTAAGTAGGGGACAGTAGCTAGACCCTGTGCCTTGGTTTTCTACATCCCTGCAGTTTTCGTCACTGCCTCCTTCCTTTGTATTTCCCACCTAGGCAGTAGGTAAATGGCCATAACCAGACTGTACCATGGAAAGCTTACAGTCTCGTGAGAGGGAGTAATTCCACCTGGTCTGGATTTTGGACCATATTTAACCAAGTCAACTTACCAGCATTTCAGTTGGCAGGTATGAAATGGCTTTTTTAATAACATGAACCCTAAACTCTTAAAGGAAGTTTTGGTCAGTATTGTAGAGAATATTATTCATTTTGATTCACATTTTCTTTTACTTTTTTTTTTTTTAAAAAAAGCCGATGTTTGGGCTCCCAAAGTATTCCTTGTTTTGCGCCTTTTTTGATTAAAAAAGGCATCCACTAAAATAAAAACCACCACACCACAAAAAGCAAAATGCGCTCTGCCATTAGCTATGAAAAACAAATGGTTTAGCAAACGCAAAATAATGTTCTAGATGCATCGCTGGATGAACACGGTTATTTTTTGTTAGCTGTTAAGAATAAGAGGTTATTGCCAAGTTTTTATTCTGGTATACTATATTAGTAAACTGAGGATGGAGTACTGCTACAATCATTTTCTTTTGAATTACAGCACTTCATTCACGAAGAAAAGAGACAAAGTTTAAAAACTGCAACAGCTGGGTTTATTTTAGTTGCGTTGTGTCTTCATTTCTAACCTACTTTTTTCAATCAAACAGAATGTATGGTCACACAGATATAAGTATTTGGGCTTAATTATGTTTTGTATACTCTCACCAACTGACTTAAAAGATACTGCTACCATGTGCTAGCTTTGGGCACTTTCACACATTTATTTCAATGTTAATAATCAGTGGCTCAGCACTTTTTTGGGGGTTGCTTTTAAACTTATTCATAGTAGTTTTATTTGTACACTTGATTCTGGCTGTCTCAGTGACCTGTCTTAAAACAGCACATCAAAACAGTTTAAACTAGACTCATATTTTATGATAAATTTACATGCATACAAGGATGAATTGTTTTTAAAAAAAATGAGCTATATTGATACATAGCCATTGTATTTGTTTGAATGTCAGTGCAAATAAACCACTGACATTCCTTCCTTTTAATCTGTATGACACTCCTTTAAGAAAAGCCTTTGTAGACATTTTACAAAAGAGTATGAAACGTACCATCCAACATTCTGTATGTTTAGGTTGTTGAGCATTTTTGCACAACGTCATTAGGAGGCTGACACTGAATGCAGTCTTTGTCCACCCATATTTACATATGTGCAAGAAAAGTATAAGATACTTTGCTGTAGCAAATTTTATGTAACAAAGATATATCGTCACATTAATAAATTTAAAGAAATCCTTTGTATGAAAATGTTAAAATCTTTTGTATTTCATTTAGACCAAGGACATGCTGCTGTATGCTAGCTGTATGCGATAAATTCTACAGTAACTTTGTTGTCGTTTATGAACTTTAAAAGATTTTAATAAATGTTGGAGATCACAATTTGATTCTGTTATGATTTTAATTTTTAATCATTACATTTATAATTCTAGTAAGGTTCAGAGATTTTTCTGTTTTGTAAAATACTGTAATCATTCATCTTGCGTGTACAATAAGACAAAAGTCTAGGAAATTGGTTCTGACATGTCTGTCTGATATCCAGATTAAATTCTACGTGGGCATAGTGGAAAAGTCATCTTAATGCCATGATATTATGCTATTTTTTAATTTTATGAAAATCCTGTTAGAAAGTAAAATACTTTTCCAATATGGCATAATAGACTTCAGTATGGAAATGAGATTCTATTTTGGAAAAGGAGGGGAAGTGTGCAATTTCCAAGGCATTAGTGAGTACATTTGACAATGTGAGTATTATACAACCCTCTCATTTAAACACAGTCATAAAATATAACTACAGAATATTATGTTACCTGTATTTAATTTGAAAAATCCTTTTCACAATATGGAAAAATTGTATATCTATGACAGTAGAAGCTTGTTAATTTTACACATTTGAGGAATTAAGTGTTGAACTATATGGTATATTTTAATTGTACTCTAGTTGTATGTAACTTTCATTTCCAACATAAAGGATTGTATCTCATTAAGTAAATTGCTTTTTTATTATCTTGTCAGTTGCATTAAAACCCTTATTTTTAAATCCTTTAAAGTATTTTACTAATTTTTGCAAATAATTAGATGTTTTTAAGTGCTGCAATAGTGTGCAATATAGTAAACATTTATATACAGAAGTGCAAATTAAATTATGTACAACACTTGTGCTGCTTCTTTGTGAATCAGAATGTTGTATGATGAGAGTCGTTGCATCTCCCCACACACTGCAAACAGGGTTTGAAAGCAAGAGGAAAAGGTTATGAAACATACTGCACGTACTAGTTGGGCCCCATTGAGCATAAACGCGAACTCGGGTGTTTGGAGAAGGTGGTGTGGAGAACATTAAAGGCACTATGAGAAGTCAGTGAGTTGGACTTCTTAGACAATCAAAGGCGAGCAAGGTGATCATTAGCTGCAATATTGTTTGTCTTCGTACTTTCACATTCAGACTCCATGCTTTTTATTAAAGGTAATTGCCTGGTTTTAAACTGTCCGCAGATCCCGCTGTACAAACTTTGTGCTGTCTCTCATTGTGCTGTGAAGCAATTGGTAGAAGTAAACACTGTTCACGGTCTTGGCATTGTCTGTCTTGAGGCTTTTTCTGCAAGTGTTGTTGGGAGAGGCTCTGGTACCTGCTCTCTCTAACGCAGCTCCTCCTCTTCCTGCTTTCCGAGCGGAGCTTCGGCCTCTTTGCTTCTGCTGCGGTACGCCGACTGACTGGGGGTTTGTGTTCCTCTTGGTTTCGTAGTACAAATGCTATATTACATTTTAGAGACCTTTGTACTTTTCCTAAAGCTGAGCTAAGAAACTGCAAAAAGATTGTCTCCTGCGTTTACTACAGCTCCCGTGCAAGCACAGCGTGTCGAGCAGCAGATTTGAAGGTGTCATTCAAATCTGTTGTTCTAATTTGCCCCGTCTAAGGAGGACTTAGCCCAGATAAGAATTTGAGAACCATTGCGTAAGAAACTGGTAAAAAGATGATTCCATTCTCCAGCTGGGGTGTGTATAGCTGTTCTGGATGTGTCTGACAAAAAAAAAAAAAAAAGTTGTATGACCACCAGAGTTTTACAAGTGTGGGTCTTGCACACATTTTGAAAATGCTTTTAATTGACAGCTTGAGAAATCAACTGATTTGAGGGCTCTGACAGAAGGGATAAAATATGAGTGTCTAATGTCAGGCTGGGCAGTGATCACTTCCAGTAAAAAGGTTAGAGCTCCACAAGGATGTTTAAATGTCTTATGGATAGTAAATATTTGTCATCTTACATAGGAATTATGTAAAGGGTTTTTTAGAAGGATAGGATGGGTATCTCAGGGCACGATAGCATCTCAAGATAGCTTCCCTTCCTAACTTTTGAATTTGATGATGAATAGAAGTTTTGAATTAAATCTGAGGTCTAGTCACATTTTGACCTTTTGTTGTTGCTTTTATTTTTTTGCATACTACAAAAAGGGGTGCCTGCCTGAAGGAAACTTGCATATATTGAAAATGTAGTTTATTCTTATAAGTCACTACTACAAAAAGTTCCTACCTCAGTGGGATAACAGCAGGTCGAGGCTTCCATGAAATCATTGGGATGAGTTCACAATACTCTATTTCACAAAGCCAGTAAAATTTCCTTTAGAATCCTTACAGTCCGGTTGTCCTGTTCCCTCCCTCAGAGGGTCAAATACAAATGTTTTTGCAAAAATGTGTTGTGAAAAATTGTCTTTATGTGGCTCTTGGCTTTAAATTTTAAAAGCAACATATTTGTGGTGTTCATTTGCATTAGCTCATGGTCAGCGAAGCATGTGAGAAAGACCTAGTGACAAATTTGCACATTCCTCATTAGTGCTCAGCTTACAAGATTTAGATTTTGATAGATGACACAGCAGCAATCTAGTCTCTCATTGCAGATTCTGCTCTGTGTGTTGAGAAGCAGCCTGTCTGAGGATGAGGCATCTTTGCTAAGGACAAGATAGAGAAAACACTTTGCCCAACACGTGGACATGGTTGCAGCACAAAAGCTCTTTAGGATGAAAAGGTTGTTCTAGTTGGAAGGAGTTTGAGGACGAAGGTCAGTGATCTGTTCCTGTACATACGCAACCAGAGTAGGAGATGTTTTCCTTTGCTGGGAGGTAGAGGTCAGAGACTTCTTCCTTTGCCTGTGCTTCCAGGATGCTGTGGAAGATTGGAAAGGACACAGCTGTAGGTATATTGACTCAAATGGAGCAAGGACTCGGCAGCCTGGCAGGTAGTGCAGTACGTTCTGAGTGTGTCCAGTCAGTTACAGGAAGAAACACTGGTGATTAGTGCAATAAAGAGAAAACTGGAGTGCTGGAAAGGCTTGATTAACCTTCTGAAATTCTTCCACTGTCAAGATAATTTAATTAAATGAAAAAAAAAAATCCAACACCACCTTATTTACATTTAGTGGCATATTAATGCTTTGGTCTACACAGCAATATCACAAGAACTGTCTTGTACTGGAAGTATTGTTCTTTACTGTGTATCTACATTGCTACTTTGAATGTATATATAGTTATCTAAGTAATAGTTCAACAAAATGAATGCTTGATTGGGATGTCCTTTCAGTTTCTTCCATCTTTACCATCATCTTTCTACTTGATGTTTGCATAAAGTGGGGATGTAGGTGTCAGGACTCCATTAATGATGGGTAACACCTTGGATGAGTAAAACAACGTAATTCACCTGTCTCACAGATGTGTTAATTGAGGTTAAGCAATCAATATTTGGTTATTTCATAAATGCCCAGAGTTTATAAAATAATCTCTCTTTCAACTGCCACCTTAAAAAAAAAAAAATACGATGTGTGTCCCCAGTAAATACATTACCTTTATGTCCCTTTATTCTCTTACCATATGTATTGGGAAGTATGCATCTGGCAAGCTTGCTTACCGGTGGGAAAAACTGAGAGGAGCTGAGCAGGTAGCCTTAGTAAAAACATTATGTTGTACCAGAAACAAGATCATGGTGGCAGAATCATTCTAAGGGCTACATGATATAACGTGTATAATGCAGTGATATAGTTTGTTCATGTTAGCATGTTAGTTCATGTCAGGAGTGTGATTCTCCTCCTATAGAAGTATCTGCTCTGTGGTTTGCGACATAACCCAGGGACTTGGCTGCAAGGAGGACATCCACATCAGCGAGCCACCTCCCATGGCCAAAGCACCCCTAGCTCTTTCATTCTGGAAGAGAATTTGCTAACGGCACTGGGTCAGCTGCAAGGTACATTTCCTGCCAAGAGAAGTATTGCAGTGAATGCTGGGGGGGGAAAATAACTCCCTAAAGTCTCATAAATGAGTTGGACTTTTCAAAGCCCCAGAAGGAAACTTGAAATATCAACACAAATGCTTCTTCACTCAGGATTTGTACACCCCAATGCTATGCTTTAGGGCATTCGTAGTATTGTGTCTGAAGTTATTAAACTGGTCTTAATTCTGCAACTACTTATTGACTAACAGAACTCAACTCTGACTTTTCTTGAACTTTTTTCTATGTTCCAGATCACTACAAAAACCTGTAAACTAAAACGAATCATGATTCCACCTTCACCGAGCTTCTCTACAACAAAATGCTCCAGCTGCATTCATTTGCCAGTAGATGGCACATTTCTATGGTGTGGAGCAGTGTGTGTAAGAAATGTCAGCTGCAGGGCGCAGTAAGAACAAGAGACTTGGAAAATACTTAAGAGCAGTAGGGAATGAGAAATTTGGACTGTACCAGTCACATAATATGTCAGATAATATATGCACTACCAACCATGAGTATTTGTTGTTTATGTATTAGATTTTGCCTTTAAATCCTTTTAGTCTTAATTATTAATACTTGCAATATTTTTTTTACTGGTTTTCATATCAGCATCAGCAAAAAAGTTTTTGACACTAATTTGGACAAAAGCATTTTTTTCATAATATATATTATTGCACAAGCTGTATGAAAATTCCACTAAAAATCCCTAACTGATAAATCCTATTTTCATTAGAGGTTAGAATCGGGGGGGTCTGTTTTAGTACCACACAATCACATTTCTGTGTTATGTGCCCTTGAAAGTTCAGAAATACACCACTTTTAACCCAAGATTGTCACAAAAAAAAAATTGAAAAGTGCTTCTAAGCTGGTTCATTAAATATATAGTATTTATAGTAGAGAGGATATACATTTTTAGAGTTGGATGCTGATCAAATTTAGATATATTTAGACTAATTATAATGTCTACAGGCAAAAAACATTGTTCAATATTTTTCTGAATTATGTGACCACCAGAGCAGTTGGAGAGAAAGTAAAGTTACAGCAAACGTGTTCTTGAGAGCATCCCTATCAGAGCCTCATCAACCAGTTTAGAGCTGAGCAAATTTTTAAAAGGTGAGTTTACCTGTTATAACCTTAATGCATAACTTTTGAATGTCATGTCTGCTCATGTTCACATGTGAATATCTGTTTGGTTTTGTTTTATATCAAGGGAGAGAGTAGAGAGGGGAAACGGGGTCATCTAACGCGCGACTGGAACACTTACCCTGCTGTAACAGTGGTTCCTTTCTTGCAGTCAGTGGTACTGTTTGCAACCACGGTCTGCCAAACAACACGCGCATCCTTTGATCTTTCATATTTACACACAAAGTGTAGGGTTGTCATGATTTCTTTGTTTTCCTCATAGTTCAGTGCCTATGAGCAGATAGAGAACCCACAAGCCCCCCACCAGCAGCAGTGAGTGAGAACTGCAGAGATCACCCCTCTCTGGGTCCATGGTGCTTTCAGTGGGCTGAGGAGCAGCATCCTCCACAGCTGATCAATGGAAGAAGTGCCATATTCTGGTCTTCCACACCTGGTATCAGTTCTGGCAGTTACACCAGAACTGTAACATGTAAAGAAGATGCCAGTATTTACCAGGACATGGGTGCTTTACAAATCTTGGAAATCTGGATGTTTCTAAAGCAGGCTAAAACTGCCTGCTACTGGCTAACTCTGCCTGCCTACTGGATATCTGGTGGAAAAACTTCACTGCCCTAGAAACTCACTGAATGATCCGCCTGAACACCTCTGAAATATGATCATTCCCCAAAATGGCTATGGTTAGCAAAGGTGGACACCCTTCAAGAGCTTGCCCTTCAAGAGATCTACCCAAGTGTTGCGTAGATTTCTGTGCATGCTCAGAATATTTTTTAGAAGAAAACCATAAAGGAACAGACTGGTTTGGCTGGACTCCGGACACCAAGGTGGGTTTGTGACTAAGCCTCTGCTCCTCTTTTCTTTATTGAGTGTATACATGGTCCCGAATCTTACTGACCTTGGCTTCTAAGAAAACCTCTTGATGGGAAGGTGATGTAAGAATGTTACAACAGTGCTTTTAAGGGGAAATCCATGACATGCCAGAAAGTCTGTGTGGGACTGAGCAGAAACCTCCATGGGCAGGTGTGGAGAAGGCTCTTAATGTCCCCACATTGAAAACGGGGGAAAGCTCAGCACAACTGCATTGGAACATTTTGATTGCTGCTGCCAGGTGGCTACTGAGGAAACTAGACGTTAGTCTTACCTATTATAAAAATAATGCATAAGTTAAGATATTTAGAAATGGAGGAGGTATTTGAGGTTGTCCCTGCAGAAAATATTTTCCAGCTTGCGGACTAGGTGTCTATGATGGATGTTCCCTCGGTCTGGGTGCGGGCCTCCTCTGTCTCTTAAAAAGGTGTTGTGTGAGAGCTATGCAGGCTCATAGGTACGCTGGCTTCCACAGGGGTCTGTACTGGGCCCAGTTCCCAGGCACAGTGTCCAAGGAAGTAAAAGCTCATAGGGGAGGCTGGCGAGGTATCGGAAGTCAACTTTACAGCCAGGACTGCCTTCTTATTAAGAAGGTGGCAGCCTTACCCCTGGAAATATTGTCTGGAGAATGAGGAGGAGGAGCAGAAGCGTACAGCACCGACTCCAAGACCACTGCAGGGGAAAGCTGTCTGGCAGGAGTCGGAGCCTCCCCTGCAGCAAAAGGACCTGTGAATTGCACTGTCACCACTAGTCACCAAGTGGGTCACTGGGCCACCAAGGCATCGACATCAGGCTTTTGATGGTTTTTCACTGATAGACAGTTCTTCGCTCCTAGGAAAAAAAGCTTTCCAGCAAAGTGGGAAAAAAACTAGCACTAATTTCTTAATGCAGTTTGAAACATAGTTGAGATTTTTTCTTGTGTTTTATTGACATTTTTATGTCTATAACTTTTTCTATTCTTGAGTGCATCAGCATGTTGTGCTTTTTCATTTGCCTCACTTCATGCAACCAAAGTGCTACCTTTCAGATTTCCCATAGATTTAACAGCTATTTCACCAAGATATCTGAGCCATATTTATGTAAAATATTTTTATTAGGCTGGGTTCTGTTTTACAGTGTTGGTATTTCATATGAATACTTTTTATAAGCTTCTTGCTACATTATCACAAGCTAGGCAAATATGTGGCAGGTTACTACTGCTAGTATGGGCAGAATGAGTTGTGTTTTATACAGTGATTTTTTATTTTTTATTTTTTTTTAAGTATAAGCTTTAAAATGACAAGGGTTTAAGTCTGGACCATAGCTTTATTAAATATAAAGCAATTACCAGAATAACAAGGAGCACAACAAAATAAGTAGGGCAGGAAATTCTCAGTGAAGTGGATATAATTCACGTGCAGGAAGATTTATTTAAGCAATTCAGTCTTGGACACCAGAGGAAGCAAAAGCAGAAAGGTACCACTGGCCTTGCACTGTAGTCAGCTGCCGTACACATTCATTTTTAGCCTCTTCACTTTTAGTGAAGAGGGTGCAAATCTAGTCATCTTACTGGAGATCCCTATGATTACAAAAAAAAGGTTGGATAATGCTTATTGTGTAAAAAGGACCTTAGCATACTAAAGCAAAGATTTAAGGGACTCCCCATCAGGACAAAACAGAGGGTCTTTGCCATCCTGTTAATTACTGCCTTGTCAGTAAATCTGAGCAGTGCTCCTCCCCTCCAGGCTTGCAGCAAGGGAGCTGTGTTGCTGATTCGGCACTGTGCCCCTGCAGAGCTCTTAACCCATGCGTTGATCCTGAAGCCCAGAGCTTTTACAAAACTTTTTGCACATCTATGGACCCTGTCTTTTACCTTATAAGAGTGTACCCAGGTAACTGCATGGAATATAAATCGAGGCTGACTGGCTCTTGTGCTCTGACCTAGTACTTAAACATGCACTTCAATTTAGTTGCCTTAGAAATGAATGCCAGGCTGGTACAACTCTCTCTGCTGTACTCTTGCCACAGGTTTTCTGCCTTCCTTCCCTCCACACCTGCTTTACACCAATGCTATCTTTGGCCTTTTGTCTAGGCTTTATGCAGAACTTCAGAGCAACGTGACAATGCTCAGCCGTGCAGAAAACCCTGGCAGGTCTGAAGGGGGCTGTGAAGAAGACACGGGATGGCTTTTGGGTGACCTTCCTGGCCAAGGCAGGAATCAAAGAGAGGAGCTTCATTGCTGGACTCCATGGGCGGACTGGAGTACCTTGCTGGGAACTGTCCCTCATTCCTCTATGCAATGCCTAAGTAGGGAAGGGAGAGCAGGACGACGGGTATTAAGCTGTCAATGCTGTGGAGCAAGGTAAGTGGCAAAATACTATTCAAGCAAACTAGAAAGAATATGGACTGGAGTGGGAAAGACATTAACTGATGAAAGACAGTTTTCTGAGCATAGAGAAAGTGTTGGAAAGGTGCAACCTGGACCAGTAACAGGGATTTTGCCTCTTTCTGGGTGTACAGTAATTGCCAGAGACTGTGGAAAAGACCCTGGGGTACTTACCAATCCTGGGATGTCTAAAATCACCAGTGCCATGCAGGTGTGATAAAAGATCTCCATAAGCGTAGTGTGGAGCTAGGGGCTATTCAGAGCAGACAGGGAAGGTAGAAGGTACTGCTGAGACCCTACTGCACCCCAGGGTGCAGCTCCAAATGCCTGCTCCTGGGAGGCGAATGTACACGAAGAGGAAAGGGGAATGGGCTCAGAAGACACAGCTTATTACAGAGAGAGCCTAAAAGGGCTATGGTCATTCAGACAGCTGAGTCTATATAAGCAAGTAAATACCAGAGAAACAGAGAAGTCAACTATTAAACTAAACAATATTACTACAGGAAAAAATAGGTATAAACTGCTCATGTATTTTTCAAGTTGTAAATTAAACGTTCTTAACCACCAGTAAAGGGAGCCTGACACAGGCTTTCTGACTGGCAGAGCAGGGTGAGATTCCTTACGGGCTCAAAAACAGTGCTAGATGCGGATGTGGTTATGTGAGGGTTTGCCTGTGATGGCAGGAGATCAAACTCCAGGGCCTGGAAGGTCCCTTTTTACTCCTGCATCGCTAGGAAGGAAATGATGCAAAAGGGATTTTTAGACTACTGTTATTAATAGACTGGAAATAGCTATAAATTAATTCAGTTTGGGTGGCAAGCAGTCATCTTCAACCTGCGCCACTTCCACATCTGTGACAAGAATTACTTAAAAACAGCCCGTGTCCCCTGTTCGTTTCCCCTGCCGCCAGTGCTGCACGTTAAGAGGAGCTGATGATTTTTGGTCACGATCACGTTTGGATGAAACCTCTCAGCATTTGGGCTATCTCTGGATTACTTTCTTCCTCACGGTGAGCAGCATTTCCAATCTGGCCGCCAGGAACCACAAATGATCAACGCCAGCCCCGAAATGTCTCCCCGAACACCCAGAGGAAAAGCGTAGCACCTTCCAGCGTTTATTTCACGCTGTAGTTCAGTCAGCAACGGCAGCTAGCCGCTTCGAAAGCCACATCCCAGCCTGCTCACCACCACTGCCCGCGGGACGAGGGCCGGCGGCCAGCCGGGCCGCTGCGCATGCCTGCGGGTGCGCGTGCCTGCGGGAGCGCTGCCGGGCGGCCCCCTGCGGGACTTCAGTTCCCAGCAGGCCCCGCGGCTGCCAGGCTGGCGGCTATTGGCGGGGCGGCGCGCGGGCGGTAACGGTCCCGCCGGCCGTTACTGCCGCCTCGCGCCCAGGGCGGCTGAACGGGCGCGTCGTGCGCGGGGCCGGCCCTCCACAGCCCGCCGGTGAGCACCTAGCGCCTGCCTCTGTGCGCGGGGGTAACTGTAAAACCTTCAGTCGTTGTTGACAATGAAGTATGTATTTTATCCATTCTACTCTGCATAAGGCAGAGGAGCTTTCCTAGCTTCCCTCCACGGGAAACCACGAAAGTCCTTCATTGTTTTCTCACTCAGCTTTCCCTATGAACATGTTTAACCATGTTTTTACCCAGGACACTGGAATAAGAGAGGTTTACAGGGCTTTACTTTGCCCTGGGGGAGCTGACATTCGGCACCCACTGCACAGCTAACGGGGTGCTACGCTCTCCTTCGCCACACGTGTGATGCATTTTGTCTTCATGGACTGCTGTCACTTCCAGGGACAAAAAAAATAATAGCTTTGCAGTAGAAAACTGGCATTTTCCAATACCCAGAAAACAGGGTCAATTGGTGTCCGATATCTACACTGGCTTCTGCATGTTTCTCCTTGTGCAACAGCAGAAGTTCAGAAACACACAGGGCTGACCCCTTAACCTGGATCTACCAACCCTGGTCTCGCTTTGTTCCCTACGAGGCCTGGAAACGTTTTTTTTGCCAGAAGCGGGATGCAAATAGTCAAACAAAAGTCTAATTCACTTCCCTGCTTTGTCTCCCTCCAGACATAATCTCGTTTTAATTAAATTACCTTACCCCAATGAATGAAAATACAAACCACAGATCATATTCCACATTGAATTTTCCCACAGCCCGTTTTCTTAAAATTCCTTTCTCTGCTGTTCAAGGTCTTTTAGAAGGAATGCATGCACTGTGTGAGCCTCACTTCGAATACTCTAAGGATTAATTGAAGAACATGATGGAAGGAAGGGGAGAGTATGAGTAAAATAGCTGGTTTATATTTGTATCCTCAAATGTCAACTCATTACCAAAGTTAGAAACCAGCTGATGCAGAAAACTCATTATGGCCTCATTTAGAATGCTTATTTCTTCAGAGACAAAAAAGAATTGCCTTGCGCGGCTTACTTGTCCAACACAAATATGCCACATTTTACAGCACGCTTTGGGATGTGAAGTAAAGAGGGTTTTCTTTAGGGTGCAGTATCTTTAATACTCTATTTAACTTGTTTGTCTGCATTTATTTAAAATCCAAAGCAGTGAGGACTCCCACTGCTCTCTGTTCTCACCACTCCTATCGATACTTGAGTCCCATTATTTGCATAGTTTTTGCGAGCTTTGGTTACTTATTTGGCAGCATGTGAGTCAGGCAAAATGACATGGTTGGGGAAGTCACGTCTACAGTCCTTTGCACAAAAGTGCACTTTTCCTGTGATTTTAGTGCTTGTAACTGTGTCTGGTTAGCAGTTAGGTGGCTCGGATCTCTGTTCACAAGTGCAGCTAGGATGCAGTAAGCTTCTTCTGGGAGTGAGACAGATGCACAGTGCCTGGGGAGAGCCCAGCACGCCCGCTCTGCTGGCCAGCAGACTCTGCTTGTCAGTGCCGGCTGGGGCACTCGTGTAGTGGAGCCGTGACTTACTCTGCAGAAATCAGGCTGAAGTCACCAGTTGGTTCTGTACGAGTCCCCAGGTAGCTTGGAATGTCCCCCTTGCCTCCCAGCAGGGGTGTAATTTGAGTGGTTTGACTCAGAAGGAAATTCTGCAAGTAAAACATCCCACAAATTTGTACTACCCCAGACTGTTACGGATGGTCAGAAGGTCACTGCATCTGAGTTGTGGTTGGGACGCAGCCCTGGTGCTGAGGGGAAGTCTGCATGCCTGGCTGTGGGGAAGGCAGGGTGTGTTGGTGAGCTGGTATTGTTTGCTTAATTTCCCTAGCACTGACAACGTGCCATCCATGTAACACTTCTGTGCCATTAGAAAACATCCTGAATCAAGGGACGTTTGGAAGAAGAAAACAAAAATTAGTGTCATAAAGAAAAAAAAAGTGCAGTTGCTGGAGAAACTTGCCAACGTTTGTATTCATCTCTGCGGGTGGGATTTTATTGCCAGTGGTCCAGACTTAGTCATTTGTAGGCACTTTGAGTTGTACCTTGCAGTACAGCGAATCCCATGGGTATCTGTGGGTCTCCTTGTGAAATAAGGTATGGTGCTCACACAAATAAGAGATGCAGCTGTCCCCAGAAACTGCTGTCTCCATCTCCTCTCTTCCCCCAGTCCCGGCGGTGGCACGGTGGTGGTGGCACGGTTGTGCTGTCCCTAGTCACTCCTCTTTCCCATCACCCTGAGCCTGCCGATGCTCCAGTTCCAGAGAAAGCCAAGTGTCTACTGTTCACCTGCGAGTTGATGAACTCATTCTAGAAATGCATTTTATGTAACTTTATCAATTTTCCGAGATCTGGCTGTTCCCGTTTTCCACCTTGTGTAAAATTGCCTCGATAAGCTACTGCATCCTTCAAAACATATCTGCGGGTTTTTTCCCTTTCCCCCGCTCTTACCGCTACTACATACACCCCAATTGGTAGGAGGAGTAGAAATGTTTACAAGGAGGTTCCCAAGAAACTCAGGTCATGAATCTTGCATTGAGCGCTCCTCTCCGGCCGTGTGCCGCGGGCGGGCTTGCAGCCGCCCGTGCCCGCAGCGCTCCGCCGCCGCCGCCGCCGCCCTGCCCGCGGCTCCCCCGCAGGTAGGCGCTGCCGGAGGGAAGCCGCTCCCCGGAGGCGTCGGTCCCGCTCGCCCACAAACTTCCCGGGTGCCCTCCCGAGGCTGCGCGGTGTGGGCGCTTGCGAGGAAGGGGGCGGCCGGCGGGGGGACCCCGCGGCGCCGCGGGCCCCTGACGGCGGGGGGAGCGGGGGGGGGCGGTGCAGCGCTGCGCCTTTAAAACGGCCGCCATGACGCGGGCGGCGGTTGGTGCGGGCCGTGTGTGGCGGCCGCGTCACGCGGGCCGGGAGCCAGGCGGGGCTGCTGCCCGGTGTCAAACTGAGCCGCCTCAGAGCGCCCCGCTGCCGGCGGGGGGGGCGGGAGCCGGGGGCTCCGCCGCTCCGGAGCAGCCTGTAGCAATGCTTTGGTTTAGTTGCTCGTAGGTAGGTTTTTCTGTCTTACTTCCCCCCACCCCCAGCCAAAAAATGACAATGTGGTGCAGTGCTGCCTGGCGAACGGTTTCGGAGATGCTTGTAAAATGGTGAACGCGTGTCACACAGTCCCGGCGGAGCCGTCTCCTCGCCCGCCGCGGGGGAAGGGGAGCCCCGGGGGCCCCCCACGCCCGGGTGGCTGCGCGGGGCCGGGGGCTCCGCGGAAGGTGCCCTGCCCCGAGCCCGGGTGGCTGCCGGGTCCTGCGTGGCCGGGGCGAGGGGACCTTCCGCAGACAGGCTGGTGCGGTTGTCGTTTTGCAGTCACCTCAGGTGAACCAAGAAGTGATTTGAGGGAATGCGTTGAGTTATTTGGTCAGCGGTACAGGAAGAAGCATCTTTTCGATTAGTTTGTTACTGCTTTCTTGGTGCTTTCCATGCTGCTAGCTGTATAATAAAGGGTCTTTTTTTTCAAACAGCAGTATTAATTGCTATCCTCTATTTTTGCAAAGTTTTAGCTGCAGAGCGTGATTTCCCTATTCTGTACTTCCCAGAGCTCTGTGACATTTCACTGGCATCCATTAATGCTACAGCAAGAACATCCTGAGTCCTTGGTCAGTTCTTTGGTGCTCTCTGAAATAGAAATGGCTTATTTGAGAACAGAAAGAAAAGGCTCCGGTCATTTCTGCATGTTCTGTGGTGGGAAAAGCTGTGTGGTGAAAGTACTCCAGCATGCTGCGAGGAGGGAAACAAACGGGGTTTTCTCCTGTGTCCTTCGTATGCTCCTTTCCTTTTCAGAGTTCCGTATACCATACCTATAGAAGAAGCTGTGCTAGTGCAGGAAGGATGGTCTTATAGATAAGATACTGATTTAGGCCTCAGGAGTTTGGGGCTCAATTAGTAACTCTGCTTACCAGCTTTATGTGTGAGTTGGGTGTAAGTGACTTTGTGCTCATCTGTATCCCAGATTCCCTATTTGTAAAACAAGGCTATGGATTTCAAAACCTCAGTAGGGATAAGATCGTATGCCTGTTTGGATCCTCTGTATAGCAGGGTGACTGAAGGCATAATAAGCCCTCTTGATATCTAGCTATGTATTGCAGGTCAATCTCTATGTGTATGAATATATAGTTTGATCAAAATTTTATTAGTTTCAAAAAGGAGCAAATGTAACATTACCTTCCTTGATTTTCAGGCATGAAATATTTCTTGTCTTTGAAGCACAGGTCAACTTTTCGTAGTTCACTAGCTATTACCAGCTTTGCCGGGCTTCTGAGGAAAGCAGTCTTTGACAGCATCTTTGCTCTCGGGTGGAAACATGGTCATGTCCCTGTAGAATGCTTGTTTTTGTTACATTATGTTGCTCTACCAGTAATTAAACACAGCTTTTTTTCCCCCCTATTGATCAGTTGCTGAAGTAAAAGAAACCTCTATCCTCCCCATGCTAACTGTTGACATGGAAAACAAGGAAAATGGCTCTCTGGATGTCAAAAAGTAAGTGAATCCGTAGTGTTCAGTTTATGTAAACAGCACATGGATTTTGACTGTAGTTTTCCTTTGACTTAATGCGGTTGGCAAGGGTGGGCACCTCTATCTTTGCTTGTTTCAAACCTTCCCTGTTCTCAATTACTTTTATTGTATTTCATCTTCGAAATAGAAGAGTCTCGGGCACTGAATTGATTAAGAGTGATATGTGGGAGGACTGTATAGCAAACTCAAGATGCAGAAGCTAGTAAGTTAAGTTAGGGGTATACCTTTCTCTATTGATTTCTCCTCTCAAACAGACTAAAGCAAGTGGTGGCACTGTAACCAATACTCTGCCTCTGCTCACCTGTCTGCTAATGGCTTTTGCAGAACCGGTGCCTGGTGGCGAGAAGCGTCCTATGTGGAAGTCTCCTTTCTGTCTCTTTCAGCAAGACATATGCCCTTCTCCGCTGACTGTCCAACCATCTAGAGCTGAGAAGTAGTAGCAGCAGCATATGTCTTTGGTTTCAGTTCTCTTCTGGAACAGATATTTTAAGCTGTTTGCTGGAGAAGCCTTAAACTGCTGGGTTTTTACTTCAGACCTAGGATGGGAATAACACAGAGACATGGTGTGCACTGCTCTACAATTTTCTTTGGTGTGGTAGACTGCAGGCTAAGGGATAGGAACTGTTTCGGAGGCATTTCCATATCCTTAAAGGTCAGCAATTCTTAGAGTAGGACTAGCAATTCTGAATTAAGTTATGATCTGAGAAGTGGAGTTCTTTGGGGAAAAATTTGGCCTTGCTGCTTTAAGGTTATAGAAGGGTTATAGAATATATAGGCTGAGATAGATATATACATAGATAGATATAAAAAAAAAAAACCCACACAATGAAAGGTACTAGAGAGAGTCCTTAGTGTGTCCTCTCAAACTGCAACACTTCTGCAAAGCTGCACCTCATTCTTCTCCTTCAGATCTCTTTTCCATAAGCCTTACCAGAAAACTTGACAATGCTTAGGCTCCCAGGCACTAGAGTAATATAAATAATAATAATAATAATAATAATGGTCACTTCAGGATGCTGATAAAACACCTGATTATGACACAGCATCGAAGGATCTGATGGCAGCCATTAAAATCAGCATGCTTCCCCTTCACTTGAGACATTGGTTACAGCACACCAACATAAAATGCATTTCCTTATTCAGCAACTATGAATAGATTATACCACGTATGTCCCTCAGAAGCCACCTTCAGCTGGCAGTCTTGCTTCTACAATGAGGGCTCTGCGGTGGGGGGAGAAGGGAGGCAGTCAAAGCAAGGATAGTTTGCATTTAATAATTTTCCCCTGAGGCTTAGGTGATAAAGGCTCAACTACTATTGGGAAGGTGGCTTTTTAAAACTGATAGGGATTGTAATTAAACTGATCAGGAGCTGTGGTTTCTAAATTAATGTATACAGTATGTATGTGCGCATATCTACAAAGGAAGTATTTGGCACTTTCTTGAAGTGGTTATAAATAGCTTGGATAAAATCTGTTTGTTCACAGCTATATCCTTTCAGGCCTTGCTGCTTCTGCCACATGATGGCAATAAAGGCACAGGGACAGTGGCGAAAAGCAGACGAGCATAATCTTTATTCATTGTCAGTGCAACTAGTATCTTGTTACAAAGCCTAAAATGCCAGTCCTCTTAAGATTTTACAGCATCCAGGATGTCTGGCATAAACCAGTATATGGCTAAGCCATGGCTGTTACACATTCCCTTTTCTTGTCTAAAGAATAGAGCCATGTGCAACAGCAGGGCAAGGAGGATACTGTTAAAGTCTAGAAGCCAAATGACCATCTGTGTGGGTAGATGGGTTAAAATCCAGCCAGCCTCCAGCAGTCTGCCACATGCTGTTGAGTCTTCTGCAGCTGTAACTGTGGAAATTGGCTCCACTTGAGGTCCAGCATGATGCTATTCCTTGGGGCAGGAACTTGCATTTCCTGTGATTAGTTAATGACTAAGGTAGAGCCCCTGAAGTCATTGCAGTTGGGCCTGGGATGGGGCTGGACCAAGCTGTAGTTCCCTAGCAGTAAAAGAAGAGCTACAGGAAGAACTAATGCACCTGGGCTGAAATACAAAATTGTGGGAAGGAGGGTTTGGGACCATATTTAGTTTGAAATTAAAGTGTTTTGGGAAGTAAGAAAAATACAGTTAGGAGGTATTTTTACAGAATGAATCTTTTATTTGCTGTTTAGGAAGAACTAAGTTCAGTATCTTTTAAGATTTGTTATGGTTTTTTAGAATATTGAATTGTTGGGGTTTTGTTTGTTTATTTTTAAGTAGAAGATGAGTCATTGAAAGTGATAGTCTATGTCTTAGGGAAAATGCAAAGATTTAAATATAATTCTTCAAATGCTGCTTTTACAAATATGTGTAGGTTTTGTGGTGCTTTTCACATTTTACTACTTAAGCCTCAGAATGCGCACAACACCAAAAATCTTAATTGAAAGGCATTCTTTGATTTAAAAAAAAAAAAAAAAGTGCAGCTCTGATAAGGCCAGATAGTCTCATTTTCAATTTTGCTGAGTGTTGCCTTTCTATGTAATCACAATCAGTGAAGCGATTCATGAAGTAAGTCATTACTTGATGAGCAAAAGGAAGACACTCTGGCCCTTTACTCATTGCTCTGAGATATGTGTATATTCCATGTGATAAGTGAAAGAAACTGCTTTTAGAGGCCAAGTGCAGCAAACAGTGTGATATAAAGGTTGTAGTGTGAGTCTCTAGGGCCAGAATTTTGTTGTCCTATTGACAGGTACATTCCAAGAGTTAGGGGAGAAGCGAAAATCATTGTGTTCACGAGTCCTCCTTCCCAGGGCTCAGCTAGTTGTAGAAATTGGGATGTTGTGGAAACAGTGATGGGAGGCACTATATGTGATTCTGTTCACTTCTCTTCATGGCTGGTTGGAAAAATGGTTGGTTCTTGATTCACTCAGTTATTTTGCTGAAAGATACACAGGTCTAGGCAAGACAGAGGTGGTAACAGTTGAAAAAGAAAAATTCGAAGGACAGAACAAAAGTGCTGTCAGGAGAGTATAATCTGTGTTTCTTTTCCAGCTGGTGCTGTTGAAGATCAAAGTCCTGCCTCTAAGCTTCAGGTCCTTAAATGGACAGGATTCTGACATCTGCCCTGATCTGTACATTTTTCATATTTTTCATTAGCACTACGGTTAAGCATGCAGAACAGTGGAAAATGTGGCATGAACTTTGGGACTTCTAGTTGGAGAAACACGTTAAAGAAGTTCTTTCTTTTGATGTCTTGCTCTTCATCCTCCTAAATTGCTATAGGAAAGGCAATCAAGCTCACTGTGTGTCTTTTTACCAAGAATTTGCAGATACACAAAGGTTATCTGAGATAGGGTGATGGCAGGTTGAAGATAAGAAATGCAGGAGAAGGATAGTAATATGAATGATTGGTTGTTTTTGCTACTGTGGCAAGCAATTGCCTGAGGTCAATCACAGAAGGAATTAGTTCCAATTGTGTTTAACAGATGTTTTCTCAGATTCATAGCTATTTAAAAAGTCCATAGATTTGTCCAAAGATGAGTCCAAAACCAATTTTGGGCAGTTTTCTATATTGAGCAATTGGTGCAATCATTGGTGCCTCTCTTTTTTTTGTTTTGCAAGGCAAAGATGGTTTCCAGTTGTTTCTACCCACGTTACAATGAAGCACAGTCTCATCTGGGAAAAGAATAATCCACATACTGCAATTCTTTATAAGTACTTGCTAGCTGAAAACAAGCTACAGTCTTGAAAGACAGGGATTTGGTACCTCAGTCATGGTAGTCTTTGTCTACCTTTATCAAAAGACCTTTGGCTGATGTGAAGATTCATATACTTTCTTCTTTTCTGAAGGGAGAGGTACCTCAGTTGTCCCCAGCATCACGTCTTTGAAATGGAAGAGAACAGGAGTGACTGTTCTGCATCGGGGCAGGGGAAGTTGTGTTGAAGTATACTCTTCCTGGAGGAACAAGGAAGGAAGGGATGTACATGGGGTGTGCACAAAGAAGCAGCAGGCGCTCTGCGCACATTTAGTGATCACTTGTCTGGATTTCCACTTTGCAGTTCAGTAGAGAACGGGAGACCTCCAGATCCTGCTGACTGGGCTGTTATCGATGTTGTGAATTATTTCAGAACAGCTGGATTTGAAGAACAAGCCAATGCTTTTCAAGAACAGGTAAATCTGTTAGGAAACACCTTTTGACTGCCACAAGTTTCTCACATTGCACATTTTTGCCATGAACCTGGTTATATGCTGTTAAATGGGAGTGAAAATCCCACATTAATGGGGGGATTTGAGTCTGTCATTGGGTGCAAATCCATGAGACTATGATGTTTGAGTAACAATATTGTTCTACAAGGTGTGGATAATGGGTTGGAGTTTGTTTAAAACAGTCATCTGAAAGGTGAGGAATCTAAACAAATTTTCTGGCTTGGACTCCGTGTCCTTATAGAACCACTCAGTTTCACTATCTTTTTATTTAAAATGTGAATGGTAATTCCCTTCTTCCTTAGTGTATTGTGCAAATACACTTATGAGTATTTATAAAATCTGGGGCTCCTAAGAAGTGAGCTGCTTTTGAAGACCTAGGGTGAAAAAGGGGCTGCTGTGTTGCATTGAACTTGGCAGTGCAAGTGACCAGGGAAAGGACAAGTTGGCAATAAAGGGGAAGAATCTTTTTAGGCACAGGAGCAGCATGTGTGTAGGACTCGGTCTGAGAAAGAGGTTGGGTCTTCATCTCTGGGCCTCGTAACTGCTGATGCTAATGGATGGCTTCTTCTGGTAGTTTTGATCAGCAAAGAGCTTAACAGTCATATGGCCCCTTGTAATTTGCCTGTCAGCACACTGGTAAGGTGTATTAATGGGGCAGGATAGGGAAGTTGGCTTACTTGGCCTACAGCCCACCTGTTCCATAGAGAAGGAACTTACATCTCCAGATTATCAGTTCAGCACCTTTCCTGATAAGTCTATAGGTTTGTGTGTGACTACCAGGAAATTAGTTACCAACACTTGTATTTAGTATTGGAATAGGTGGCTTGACTTTCCAAGGCACTGGAGATAGTGCAAGTTACTGGCAGCTTTTCAACGAAACTGTACATCTAATGTGAAATAATGTTACTGTTGGTCAGGTTAATCTTGCTGACCTTCAGCACCTGGACAGTGAAATCCCATCTGGTTGTAATTGATTAGTATAACAGAGTATCTACATTTAGCTCGTTTTTCTTGGGGGTGAAAAGCCTGGTGGTTGGGTAATTCTCTGGCAGGGTGCAGAGAGAGGCTCTTTCTGCAGCTGCTACTAATTTTTCAGAATTTGAAGATGGGTAAACAGGCAAAAATATTGTTTAAGTGTATCCACTCTTTAATACCAGCATCCATGTCCCCTCAACAGCCCTGGAAATGTGGCTTAAAAAAAACACACAGGCAAAGTAATTGTGGCCTCTGGGTTTTTTCCTTATACTGACAGATACCTCTGACTTTCATCAAATATCTTAACCTCTCTGCACTTCAGTTGGCTTGTCAATAATACTGCAGTAATTACTACTGGTCTTGCAGCAGCAAGGTGAGGCTAACTTATGAGTTTTGGCAAAGCAATTTGCAACAGCCTGATGGAAAGCAGCATAGAAGTAGAGTGTAAAGATTTTATTAGTATTCTGCAGTGAGGGTTAGTGGCTTCAGGACGATAGCTGAAGTAAGCTGCTTTTTAGCAATGTGTTGCCAGGGCTCTGCTAGGATAGCCATGGGCAGAAATGTGGCTGTGATTCTGCTGCCAACTTCACTTTATGCCACACCCTTGGGGAGAGAGGCTGACAGCTGCTGCCAAGATACGGCCAGGAGATGTGGGACGGACGCTCACAGCAGAAGTCATTGCCACTTCCTTCCCCCTCCATTCCCTTAGCAGCACGAGGGGCAACAAGTGCCTGGTTCTCCGTGCCAGCTCTGCCAGCCCATTCCCTGTCTGCACCAGGAACAACCCTGTCCCTAACCTCTTACCAGTGGTGGTGGTGGTCTGTTTCCTCTACACTGTTTACTCACCACGAACTTTAGCTCTGTACTTATGGTATTTGTTACCAGGATCTCCCAGGCCTTCCAGGTATGGCAGTGCAGTCAGTATGGCAGTTTGAACCCTCAGCCATCCTCTGTCTATAGAGTGACCAGGTGTGCAGCTGAAGCTCTAGCCATCTCTGTTTTACTCTGCTATTTGTACTGCAGCTTGCCTAGGCCACAGAAACCTAAATTCATTTGATCTGCTCCTGCCCTGAATATGTGCTGGAAGGGGAATGAGGTTGTAAATGGTAAAGGAAAGTATTCCATTTCACCTACAACACTGGGAAATTGTTTTCCACTGAACTGCTTCAGTAGGGGTAGCACAATGGTTTCCTTACAAAACGTCCATAGCCCAGAATGTAATAATGAGATCTATTATTACATTCAGCTTTTACACAACAGTAACTGAGTCCACACTTTCTTTTGATGAATCGGAATACATCTGGACTCACCCAAAGCAAGTGACTCAAAGAATTTTGAAGACCTGAATTTTTCTTACAACATTTTAAGGAAAATGAGAAGACATTTTAAGGACTGCAGAATGTTTTATTAAAATGATATTGTAAGTGCTGGTAAGAAGTGATGATTGTATGATGATTATACATTATTCCTTCTTGGAGTTCCACTGATGTCAGCAAGTCAAAAATGCTCACTGATGAAAACAGATTCAACTGAAAGATGTTGCCCAATAACAAAAAACCATAACATCAGCAAGCAAATCACTCAAGCCAAGAAGTTGGGGCACAGGATAACTAAAGAGAGAGGCAGACCAGATGCAGGATGAGGGTGTGAACACCTTCAAAGAACTGCTGCCTGCCAGTACGTGGCTGAGCTTTCTCAAGGAGCCCTGGGAGCACAGGGGCCTGTGGCTCACTAGAAGACTGAAGCTGTTTGCCATGTCTTGAGACATGCTAGTGCTATGCCTGACCATTATTGCCCATGTGGCTTCTTAACCATTAGTATTGCAATAGCCAGATAAGCCTGAGTAACCCAATGGTAGTTTGCTGGCCTCGCTGCAATGCCTTACCAGAAGGGAAATGGGCTTGATGCTAGCTTGTGTCCACTGCTGCTTTCTAGCAGAGCCATGTCATGGAGGAGCATGTAGGCATGGTGGCTGCCATGCTTTTGTGTTAGCTGTACTGTAAAACCTTGCAGTTCTCAGTCACTTGGAGAAAGAGCAGAGAGAGTGCTGGGAGGACTTGAAGCTTAACTGGTCCACTGGTTATTTGCTGAAGACAATACGCTATTGCTGCTGAGCTCATCCTGGTGCAGTGAGGAATTACTATTAGCTCTAGTTGTGCAGAGGGGTGCCCCTGCAGATGACATTAAAAAGGCATACTGAAAGCTGGCATTGAAGTTGCATCCTGAAAAAAATCCAGAAAATAGAGAAGCAGCAAAGAAGAAATTCAGAGAAGTCACCAAAGTATACAAAATCTTACCTGGTGCAAAAAAACGGACAACTATGACCAATCTACAGAAGCAGGTTTAAGTGGAAAACTAAAAAGAAGTGGAAGAGGTAAAGCTTACAATACACACAAATATACAAAACACTTGAATTCTGAACACATAATCACTCATTTCTACCCAAATACATTTAGAGAATCAGTTTTCTATTCAATGAAAAGTAGTTACCAACTACTTAGTAGTTACCTTAGTAAGGTAACTTACTAAGTTACCTTAACTAAGTTACTAACTTACTAAGGCAACTTAGTAGTTGCCTTAGTAGTTACCAACGTTTCTAGAATCCACGGGGAACGCTGTGGAAGAAGTAGGGAAAGGAGTAGATACTTTTTTCCTATTCTTGGAGTTTCTCCGGTTCCAGGTACTGGATTTACTTAATTTGGATCTTACGAAGCTGGAGGCTGTTCTTCCTCCATAGCATTGTTGAACAGCAGCAGAAAAGGCAACTTCAGATTGGTCATAGCAATAAGCAAAATACTCATCGGTGTCAAAACTCCCACAGAAAGAATTGTGACGAATGGAAAAGAGAGCATAGAAACTCGTTTCAACCATTAACATTCTCAACAGTAATTGGAAAGAGGCACCTGCTATAACTGGGTAAAAAGTTATTGGAAACTTCTTTTCTTTTAGAAATACTGTTATGTTGCACTGATCTGAGGGATTAGCCATTATATCTCTTGGCGAGATTTTTAAAGAAATTCCACTTTCAGCTGATCTTTAACTATGTTGTGGTTTGTCCATGTATTTTGTATTTGTAAACTTTATCAAATCATAAGAGAGATCAGTCTGGACAAATTCATGCTGAACTCTAATATAAGTCTTCCTCTTTTCACGTTGAGTTGTAATCGAGGATGGGATCTCTGATGTTCCCAAGACAACATTTAATATTTCTAAGGAAGATGCTGCAGTGGGATAAATTGATGTCTGATGCTCATAATATTTATAAAAATACAAAATTTTGGGAATATATTATCCTGGACAACAACAATATATGCAAGCATTTGAACTGGTTGTTGGCTATCGATAACAAATTCAACACTTAATAGTGTTTGGGTTTTTTAATTAAAAATAAAAAAGAATGCAACAGCAGAGTGAAGTCCCGTGCAGGAGAATGCCATAAGGCTATATACTTTGGGCTATGACGATCTTGGGAGGTCTGGCTGTGTTGTGAGACACCAGTCAATGCATTGTTGTGTAGGTGTAGCTCCTGTTTCCGGAGTAGTGCAGTGTGATTGAACTGTAGGAATGTGTAAAGAAAAGGATGGTCCCATGTCTAAAACAGAGATAGGAGTTGAGAGATGTGGATTCTTTCTCTTCCATTTTGACCTTTGAAAAATCATTTACAGGTAGTTTTCAAACATACAACAAGGTTTTGAGGTGGAAAAAACCCCAAAGTCTACAGGATTTCTAATCTAAATAGGTCAGACAGCCAAGGTTTGAGAGAAAAAAGAAAATAATATCTGTGATTTTAAAGTGGGAATTTTTAAGCAGGAAGAAGTAGAGGTTGTTGAGACCTAAGCCGGGAAGTTGCTGTTTTTAGCCTCTTCCGTTGTAAGTGGAGGAAGAGAAGTTCTCTCAAAGTGTTGAGGTCCACAGTTAGGCCCTTCTAAAATTTCTGATTGCAGGAGTTTTGGTGGGTGGGGGTTTTTTGTTGTTTGTGGGTTTTGGTTTTTTTTTTTTGGGGGGGGGGTGCTTCTTCCCCCACAGGAAGCTTGGGAAGGTTGGCCTTTTAAAGAAGGCACCTGAAGTTATTAGCAGATACCGACTAGTCCAAACTTGCATATCACTGTCAATGGTAATTCCTCTGAAATGCACTTCTTAAGCCTTCTTCTTAAGAGTATCCTTCCCTTAATGGCTGATAATTGGGCAATCTGCACATATACCTATTAATTTGAAACAGGTTTACAAGGAGGGAATTTTGAAATTAGGCTCATTTGGGTTTTGTGCTTGACTGAATAGTATTTATGTCTTAGTCAGCACAGGTGAGCACTTGAAAAGCAGACAGCAGAATTTAGCAGCTATAAACATAGTTTCAGGAAAATAAAGGCTACTATTTCTTTTCTCGTTGGTCCTCTGCAGATCCTCTTCTATTTGTTGCATGACTGTTCTCATCTGTTAGATTTGTACCTGTCTTTATCAACTCTTTAATTCTTCTTATAGGAAATTGATGGCAAATCATTACTGTTGATGACAAGAAATGATGTACTGACTGGACTTTCATTAAAACTGGGGCCTGCGCTGAAAATCTATGAATATCACGTAAAACCTCTACAGACACAACATCTAAAGAACAACTCTTTATAGCGAATTGTCTAATTGGGGTCATGTTGGGCCTCAAACAATAAATAAGCAATTTGGTTTCATGTGATGGAACTTTGTAAAGAGAGAATATATCTATTAAGAATTTAAACCAAATTACACTATATATCCTATTGGATAGAGTTGGCAATATACTATATACTGAGTCTGAACTGAGAGAGGTGGTGTGTATTTTTTACATAGTACATAATGATTTTCTCTTTTAGGAATTGTCAATGAGCATGTTGAGATAGCTACATCACTGTATCCAGAACAAAAGGGAGGTATGTCATTCTCATTTTTGAGCCAGACATGTTCTTGATTTCATGAATTAAAATACCAAAAAAAACCCCAAACCCAAATGAAGTTTACATGCATCTTTGGGAGAGAGAAACCAATTAAAGTAGGTTTTGGTTTACATTAAAGACCTACTAAAATTACTACTTATAATTTTAGGATGGGACTGACACTTGCCAACTCACCCTTTTTTGCAGAGGGTCCTATTTTGACCTTATTAAGGTTTACTCATGGTATGCTGCAATGTTTAAAGCTGTACATACAACTAACATAACCCCTTCGATAGCAGAAGGTGATGCTGGGTTGTGTATTTTTTGCTGTCCTTCAAATTTTCAGCTTGTTTTCACCTGTTTTTAATAGTAGTTCTATGTAAAGTATAGTTGGTTTTAAAAAGTTTGTGTTGCTTTGCAAAACAAAAAAATCTTCATTTTATTCTTTTTTTTAATTTATGATAACTTGTTTTCTAACATTATGCAGAAATTTGTAAAAAGAGTAAAATTCTGCACATTTTAAATATTGTCTGTCATTGGTGTTGTAATGGTTGATTTTTTTTTTTAATGCTTTACTTAACAGTTTGAATACTTGTTTTAAAAACTGAAAGAAGCTGTCTCGTCACCATACATCTCTGTTAAAAGAGAGTCTTGTTCAATCTGTTTGTACCAGTTCCCTATTTGATAGGTTGCTTGCTATATCCCAATAAAGCATTGCTTATGTTTGGATTCAGTTTACTTTACAGATCTTTTCCTTCCTCTGCTTCTTTGTTGTGGTATATTGGAGCTCCTGTTTTTCTCCATTTTCCCATTAAAAAGGTACCAAAACCTACTTAATATTCTATGTTCTTGTGATTACTTTTAACACCACCTACCAAGATATTTAAAGATTTCATTATTTTTGCTTTTTCTTATCTAGCATTATATACTGCTGAAGGAGAGAATTTGAAGCCCTGGTCACAGTTCACCAGTAACATCTGTGCTTCTCACCACTTTCTAGAGCTGTCAGTGGTACAGAGGCACTGTGCTGGCCCTGCTACAGCAGGGTGATTTACCCCAGAACACCTGGGAGATAGCCCACAGATAGTGCTAAGCGCTGTCTGGACTCACCATCTTCTCTGGCCCAGAGAGCTTTGTAATTACGCCCAGAATTGGGTAATCCCCCCGGATGTGGGGTTGCATCAGTGAGGCTGAGCAAAGGAACTGGGAAGAAGAAAATAAGCAGGAGAGCGTGGTGAAAGTGGAAATGGTGTGGGAGGAAATGGTGAAAGGGTGCAGCTGAGGAGGGAGAAGGTAAGAGAGTGGAGCTTTCTGCCATGTGGGGACAGGATTCGGGGAGGGGGAGGAGAATCTCCTGTAATCTGCTGCCTAGTGATTCTGCCCTGCCTTCACTTCTGACTTGGCCCAAGTGCAAGGTGGCTGTTGATGCTACAATGCCAGGAGAGTTGCTTGTGGTTTCTGGTGTTGAGATCCAAGAGGGGATAAAGCCACATTAATAGCTGTGCTGTAGGTAAAGCTTACAGTATACGGTATAATACATAAACTGTACAGCCGGATGCTTTCTTGTATACTTTCTAACCTTTACATTGTACAACATATTTATTTGGAATTTGAGACACTTGATAGGAGACAGGGATGTATTCACCATTTCTCTTTCTGTCCCTTGTACTGTGCTCACTTCAGGTATCGGTCTGTAAGCAGCTGGTTTGTAAGTCACAGTCTGAAGTCTGCTTATGATTGTATTCCCCTTTTAATCAGCACTGCTAACTGGTTCATACAAGCCTAACAGAAAGCTCGCTGCAAGTGTGAAAGGGAATTTGGAGGATGTTACTCAGTTCTGTAACAACTTCTTTTTACTGTCCCTTATCTTTATTGTAGTTTCCTGCTGTTCTCTTTGTGCAGGTGACCATTCTGGTTTTTGTCTATTACATTCTCCTTGCTGTTTCTGGGAGAACAAAAAAATCTTTTTAAAAGAGACTGGAGGGTTTGAAAGAGGAAGTCAAAGCCAGATTATTTTTAGCTACCATTCCTCTTGCAGAAAACACAGCTGCTGTTGAGATGAGGAAATGGCTGATGGGCATTACTGGATACCATGTCAATACTGCAGTTCTGAGAGTCACAGAGCTATGCAGGAATCCAGTTTATAACATGCCCTTAATGTGCCTGCAGCTAGAAGTCCCTCTTCCTCAAAAATCCTCCCTGTGCTTTGGGTGGTGGTTAAGCTGCCAGGTGTCCAACTGCTCAGCTGATACCAGGTGTGAGAGTGACAATGGTCTCAGTGCTGCAGGTCTCCTTGCTTTCACACTGAAAGAGCAGTTTAGAGAGTGGTCTTCTCCTAGAGGCAGCTTTAAGGAGCAAAGCAGCAGTCAGCTCCCCTGCCCCACTGCCAGTCAGCACAAGAACAGAGAGATGTGCTGCAGCCAAGGACCTCCTATTGCCTTTCCATCCTCTTCCCTGTCCCTCCTCTTACCCTTTTCATAATACCACTAGTGCACATCTATCAGAATCTTTCATAGCACTTTTAAAAATGATTTGAAAGCATTACAGTATTCCTTTTTTGGTATGATGGCTGTGAAATATATATTGGTATTGTTCATCAGCTCTGATGCTCGCTCTCTTCTCAAGCTGTAGATACACAATGCATAGCATGTTCTCTTTGCATCCAAATATAGTGCCAACTACCACACATAAAGCACATATAAGGCAACTGTTGGCAAAGTATGGAGGCTGTGGCTGTCCACCAAGGCCGCTTTCTCAACCCAGAGAAAATTGTTCTGTCTACTTGCTGGTATCTCCCATCACTGTGTGTTATTGTTGCCTTTAAAACAGTTTGCTCTAATGTGCTGCACTTTATGAATTTGTAGAAAATTCTCTGCTCTTATAATTGCAGGACAAGACTTGGCAGCTGTAGCGAAGGGAATAGTCACCCATGCATCAGTCCTGGTTAGAAATGGCCCAGGCAAAATGTCATGTTAGGCCCTTGCTGTCAGTGATTACTTGCTAAATGAACTCTCTTTTCACTGCTTTTTTCAACGTGTTCAAATTCTACCACGTCCTTTACCTCTTCCTCTTTTTAAAAATCAGCATTTAATTGGTCTGTTATCTTCAACACTCCTCTTTCTATTGTCACATTTAAGTTTCAATCACAGTTATTTGAAAAGCAGAGGGTCTTACTTTCTGTGAGTCTGGGGGAAGCTACAAATCTATTTCTCTTTTTTTAATGGCAATATTCTCTAAAATTTGAAGGCTGAGTCTGAGCAGGACCAGAAAAACATCATCTCACTTTGTCTCTGTTCTTGTTCTTGACTTCCAAGTCATAACAGCAGTTCCTTCCCTTCCAGGAAGGGGTTTTGGCCCAAAAGTCATGTGGGAAATTAATTGACTTTGAATGTGCACGTGAACAGCGTAACCATCACTGGCTCAGTAGGGAGCAGGATGAATGGAGCAGTACAGAGAAGGGTCTGCTCTCACCTTCACCTCAGGGACAATTTCCGCAGGCAATGGATTGGCTTCTGTGTCATCTAACAGAGAATGAGAGGACTTGGTGCTTGGGCATGTCAGCCAGGAAGGCCCATCCATGTCCCGTTCCATCACACCGAAGGCCTCTGTACACCTTCACCTCTGCATTGCTCAGTTTTGACAGCAGCTTCCCCTTGGGGAAGTGCAGAGGGCAGTGGCTGTAATTAGCCCACTGGCAGCCTGCAAGGGCAGTCTCCATTGGAATAATGGGCAGACTGATTTAATAAGTAGCTTTCGTTCCTGTTGGGAAAGCCTGTGTTCTTTTTAATATGATAACTTAACAAGGTCATTAAATTCTTTTTTGCTTAGCCCCTGTAATTAGGGAATTGTTTGATTTAGTGGTGTTCCTTTGGATCCTAGATGTGTATTCAACTTATTGCCAGAATAACATTAGCTGGTAGACACTGTAAATTTGGGGAATGCAACTGTAACCGCAAACACCTGGACAGCCTAAGGGGAGCACTATGAAGACTGTAAGTGGCCCTTGGTCTCCATACGAGAGTTTCATTGCTACTGAAGGCTGCTGGTGACCACTGTTGTATTTATATGCTGCACTCGTGAGCATCTTTGTTAAAGGAACAGTCAGCAGTTATGACTGCTGTATAATCAGCTGATCTGCTGATAAGGCAACAACAAATGTCTTGGCATTGGCAGGCTTGCACTCATCTCAAGATGTTCTCTTCCCCTTTTCAAATGATTGCTGTAATCCAGCTGCCCCTCGATAACCACTCTGCAGTACTTGCTATGTTGAGGATGCCCCTGACTTTGTAGCAGCTACATCGTACCAAAAAAGGGAGGGAAGGCTCATCATTTGCACTGATCTCTGATTCAAGAGTAACCTTGCTTTGTCATGTCCTGGTAGATTGCAGCAGGAGGAAGTAAGTAAAGACTAAGGAACTTGTAGCTGAGTGTGTTTCTCAGCTGGTGGCCAAACCATAGGGAGAAGTGTGGAAGTGGGTGTGTGCCTGGGTGTAGCAACCCTGTTTTTGCAAGGGTACTCCTCTTTTACTCCCTCCACCCTTCTGTATAAATACCACATGCCAGTTTGCCAGGGCTTCTCTACCTAGAAATATGTAATCTAGCAGATTTGGAAATATTGCAGGAGTACAAGGCCATTAAAACTTGAGCTCTTGTCTCTTCCAGTCAGCTGTAGATGTTAATGTGGGAATTCATGCCTAATGCCACTCTTGAGAGGTGGCAGAAGGCCCCCTTAGTACTCAGGCACTCTGATTTCTGCTGTTATGTTTCCCTCTGCACCGAAGGTTTCTCTACCCCCTTCTTTTTCAAGTTTTGAGTCCCTCCAGTATTGTTTGTTTAGGGTTTGTGTTTTCGGCTCTGAAGTAGCCAGATAGGAAAGATATTTTTCCTTACTGATTTTTTTAATGTTCTGTTCTCTCCCTCCTTTGATTTGTATGATATTTTTTACTATCACTGTATTTCTCCCTCCTCTTCCCTCCCCCCATCTTTCCTGCTTATTTTCTAATATCTCTTGCCTCTGTCACCTTATGTTCCCATTCCGGGCTGGCCGCCCTGTGCACCTCCATTCATCAGGACCTGGGCTACAAATGCCTGTCCCCACAGGCAAGCATTTACTTGCAGCAATACCTGACCTGCTATGGTCAGCTAACAGGACTGAATGATTACCTTTGCTTCTGCCCCCCAGGTCCGTGAAGTACTCCTCCAGCTCTCTCTGGCAGGCAGCAATGGGGTGTGTGCCCCTTTCCTGGTTCTCTCCAGTGCTTGTTTTTTTGTGAGCCTGGCAGAGGTGAAGTGCTGTCCTGGTGCGTAGCCTGGGATGGATCTTGAAGGGAACATGGCAGGCTTCAACTCAATGCAGCTGAGAGTTTGCAAGTCTGTAATAAAACTATGTAACAACTAACCCCAGCTCATGCTGTTTCTTATTTGCTTGTCATAGATCAGTCATACACCAGCTGATCTAGTAAGTGCCATTTATACATATATTTCTTTTATACATATACATATGGGACCAAGTGCGTGTGTGCATGCACTCAGGTACATGTGGTGTCTTTTCTTTCTCAGGCTGCTATGGTAAGGTTCAATCTCAGAATCACAAAACAGTTTATATCCTAATTATAGCTGAGATGTGAGTTAACATTTTTGATCCTATAACTGGAGACATTTAATAGGTTTCATTTCTAGATACAGCTGTGCGCTTTCCAGGAGGAAGATGGTTGGCTGTTGTATGTACACAAATAGCAGGATTCTAACTTCAGAAGTATTTATATTTAGATTTCTAGCCAGAAAGGTGTTTTTTTGTCACTTTAAGTGACAAAACACTAACAGTTGACTCTGTTCAACTTAGAATCAGGGTTCTGTACTCCTGATAAAAGCAAGATTAAAAAAAAAAAAAAAAGACAACTTTAAAGAAGAAAAAATGTAGCTGTCCTAGTTAATAAAAACTGACAGTTTTAAATATGTGTTGGAAAGCAGGTAGCCTGAATATATATAGAATAATACAGCCAGTGAAGACAGATAACTTGTACTGACCCTGAAGGTGACATTTCATCTCTGTTTTAGATGTTGGCTAATGAATTTAGCTAGTGTATTTTAGCTATGTGACGTTGGTTGCGCATAGAGTGTGATCAGCAGCTGAGGAGGATTGTGGTTGGACTGTCCTAGGCAGCTATCAGAATTGAACAGAAACAGGATGTGAAAGAATCGGACACTGAAATGATAGCAAGATGTTTGTGCACTTGAAATACCCTGTTTTCTTGGTAGGAGGCTCCAGGCCCTATAAATTACTGGGATACAGCCCAGGACCAGCAAGGTCCATGGGACCAGCAAGGTCCATGTTACCAGCAAGAAGATGTATTTTAAATGGTAATTTTACGATCTGCTAGCTGCTGCTCATTTTTGTCAAGTGTGATTTCATCAGCAAAGCATCACAGCTGCCTATGAGTAAAACACAGCAAGCAACTTGAATAGCTCCTCAGGACAGGAACTGAAAAAAACCAAAAAATCTGTCTCAAAATAATGCAAGTCCATTGTGGAGACTGGATTTAATGAAGCCAATGGGAATTTGGTCAGGTTTCAGGCCCAAGTAAGTCTGGCTAAGCCCCATTTTCAAGAATGATTTATGCCATTGTTACCTGAATCTAATTGCCATATGGAAAATTTGGGCTTCTTCCGATTGCCTAAGTACTTTCTTTAGAAGCAGTCTGCCCACATAAGTGACTCAAGTTTGCAGTGCTGGATAGAGCTGTGCCAAGATGCCTTTAAAGACTTGCTGAATGTCTGCATGTCTGTGGAGGTTTGTAGAAACCACGTTGCATGAGCGTATGTGTGTGCTTGTCGCCACGGGAAAGTCTAAATAAACAACTGGTTGCTGCTTTGTGTCCTCATTCTGCCATGTCCACCACTACCTTACAAGCCCACAAATGAAGCGCAAGTAGTAACGATAGGAAACCTGCCTAATGCAATAAATTTCTCATAAGGTAGAAAGGAAGTGGGTTGTGAAGATCTGCCTTGTTTAGAACAAGGTAAATACTGAAATGTTCAGTAAGATCCTTTTTCATCTATTTTTAACAATTGGTAGTGAACTGCCATTTGGAACAAGACTGGTTGCTTTTTGAGGTAAAATTGGCTGAACTAAAACATATTTCTTTTACTTACAATGTTTGCATCTATATATAAGTAGCAAAGGGTTTCATTTCTTATTTGGTAAACAGTCAAATACTAGTTTGTTTTTTGATGTTGCTCTTTATTTGCCCTTAAAAGATACATTAATAAATTACAAGCACCTAAAAATAGCGGAAATAGCAAGGTGTAAGCCCACAAGTACAATACAAGACAATCTAACAAGAAAGAATGTCCCTGGCAAAAGCTAAAAGTGTTGTAAATAAAATTTTCAGAATTGGCTAGTGCCCAGAGAACAGCATATCTGGGACAGATTGACTCGGTGGTATCATTTGTCCTGTTGTTTTTCAGGAGATACCTCAGGCTTGTGAACAGTGTCTTCCCTTTGCATCTGTTACATCCTGCTCACCAAGGCAAAGTACTATCTCGCAAAGCACCTCAAAATGTCACACGGTGCAGGACACGTTCCTTATTTTCGGTGCCCATGAATGTAATGATTGTGCCCAGAGGAATGTTGCAGGTCTGCCTAAACTGGGAAGGCACAAAGGCAACTGAATTGCAGTTTTCAGAAGTACCTCTGAGCACTTCCCATTGGATTTGCATTCTGTCACATGGAGTCTGTGAAAATGACGCCCGGAGAAAATGAGAGCAGTGGTTAGAAGTTGTCAGAAGTTGAGCAGGTTTTCTGTTGCAAATGTGGTAGCCACAGTTTGTGAGACAAGAATTGTTGGCTGTATAGTTTTATCTCTATGTTCAAAGCTATCACCTGGGGTAACTAAAGAAAAATACGCGTTGTCTGTCTGTTTAGCTTTCTCCCTGCCCCTCCCGAAAGTAATAGGGTTACTTAGTTTGACTCCTGCCTGCTCAGAAGTCATGATGAGATTATTAGACTAAAGAAAACTATTTAATTAAACTTACAGAGATAGCCCAAAACCTCAAACACCTCAGTGATTAATATAAAAGTAATTATATAGTAACTGTATAGTCTGACAAGTAGCAGCAGCAGCCATGCAGTCAGAATACATGCAGAGAAATTAGTCAACAGCTGTAACTATTCACACCGCAAAGGAGATATACTAGATACTTTTTTTTTTTGCTTCTTTTTTCATTTCCTTCACGAAGAAATCAGTGTTCTGTCTGATTCAGTTACTGGGTCAGAACCTCAGCTCTGTAGTTCAGTGTGGCATCAAGGGGTCATGACAGGTTACATCAATGAAACATCTGGTCTCATGCCTGTATATTCATTTTACTGAAGGAACATTAACAAATAGAATATACAGAGTTGCTGATTTTACATGTCAAAAGCATGTTACAGACATTATTGAATTAATTGTTTCATTAAGAGGTCTGGGAATAGCTAGTTTAAAAATTAATTGACTATAATGTTTCCAGCTGGGATTTTCAAAAGAGCGTAGGGGATTTCAATCTGCCAGTCACACTGAGATTCAGGGACAGACTTTGATTTCTGAATTCCTGAGGGTCCTTCCCAACCTCAGGAGTTCATAGGGGGAAAAGCAGTCAGCAATGGAAGAGGCCAACAAGGAGTACACATTGATAGGAAAGCCATACTGTTAAGTTTATCAGGAAGGTGTGAGTGTAGCCAAGAGGTTTAGTTTCCCTGGGTAGCTGCCAGTCCAAACTGACTTTGCCTCTCATCTTTTAGCACGTGGCCTTGTGCTTCTAAGAACTTCTTCCTGCCAAGCGTGCAAGCGCAGGAGCCGTAGGGAGTTTCCACTGGAATCAGAACCTGAGGGAGATAAGCACAAACACAGAGGTCATTTCTGAGACAGGGATGTGCCAGGGCCATCACAGCAGAAACTGCAGCTATTCACCTCCTCTCAAAATCATGCCCAGGCTCTTCCCTTCCCTTCTGAATATGAATGGTAGATTTTGCTGTTATCTCAAGTGAAAGTGGATCTATAATGTCCTCCTGAAAGAGGGCAAGGGTAGGATAGGATGGCAGCAGAATCACAAGACTTAGGGAGGGAGACTAGAGCATAAATGGACCATTGATGCAAAATGGAATAACCCAGTTTCTCTCTGTCATGTGAGGATAACATAAGAGACTTTCAGCTGGACCTGGCTGTCAGCTAAAGCAGCTGTGGAGGGAGCAGCAAATATATCTCATCCCCTACATCTCTCACCCTCTGCCTGATCCCAGGCTTATACCTTGTCCACTGTTGGACCAATCTGCTTTGGCACCTAATGGCTACAGAAACATCCCTTCACTGCTCCCGTGGAGTGCTGGTCTCCTGTCACCTAGAGGCAGCCTGTGGCCTGCCTCGCCTCCTTGTAGCCCCACTGCACCAAGGATGCTCCCTGGACTCAGTGGTGCTGCCAGTGGAGCAGAAAGGAGAGCCATAGTGGGCTAGCTTTTCACACTGCCTGGCTATGTGAAAGGATGCCGTGGCACATTCTGCTTGGTTAAAACTGCACAGGTTGGTTGACATTATCACTCAAAGTCAAATTCAGTGGAGAAAACAGGAATAATTTTTCAGAGGTGGTCTCTGTTACAGATCCCTTTGATCTCCGAAGCATTCCACTGTACTGCTTTAGCTATTATCAACAACACAAGAAGGCAATTATCCTTCTGCTGTAATCAGTGTAAATCTCTTTTAGAGGTAAGGTGGAGCTTTCACTGGGGCTTGGGGGAGAAAGTTTTCTCCCTTTAACTCTGTTCTATGCAGAACTGCTGCTATGCTTTAAGGCTGAGTATTTCTAAAGAGTCCAGGCAAGTTGTGTTTGGAGCATTTACTTACTTCTTTGTCATTGGCCAAGCCTAGATTCGTCATGTCTATGACATTATAAAAAGTATTGTTCAAGATGACTTCTATGATCTGTACCTGAAACCATGAAAATGGACGAGACAATGAATTAGGGCACCTTCTTAGCCAGCAGCCTGGCAATCTTTTCACTCACTGTAAAGAAAAGCAATGCAACCCCTCTACCCCCCCATATTTATAGTTGATAAAATGCAATCTATTGAACATGTAGACAATGTTGTAGCACCCATTTCACTTTTACTCATGTCCTGCCAAGCACTGAGTGATATTCTCCCCCATTATGTTCACAGCCGAGGAGCAGCATATGAACTTCTCAGTGTGTTCATATTTTTTCAGACCATCTAGTTGTACCACCAAACAGTTTCCAGTCTTACTTAGAACTGTCAGAGGAAGTAATAGGCTCATTTTGGTCTTCTTAGTGGTCCGATTAACATTCATTATTGTTTAAGTAAAACATTGACAGGAGAAAAGAAGATACCTGTGGCACTTTGGAAAGGACGAGCATCTGGATGCAGTTGACGGTCTTCTGGTAAGAGGGTGAATATTCCCCACAGTCGGGTGGCCCAGAAAAGGCTTCAAGGATACATTCACGGATTTTGTTCCTAGAAGTAACACAGATTCTTACAAAACCTTGTATCAGCTGTCTCTGTCTAGATCCGTAATGTTTTACTGTGGTGTGGGGTTTTTTTATTTTCTCTGTCTTTTCTGACAAATACATAGCACATGGGATTTCATGGAAGAACAATTTCTTTGTTCTGTTACCTCCAAATTCCCCCCCAGCTCTGTAATTCACAAATAGGTGTTTTGCTAAAAGTATTTAACAAATTAGTTGTTAGTTTGTTCTCCTAAAGTGTTCTGTACTGAACACTGAACTGTCCATTTAAATATTGTCCATTGATGCACCATCAGAGGGAGGAGTACCCCCAAGGCGTGCCTCTCGCCCCTGGTACCAAGGGCTTAGCCCAGCCACTGAGATCTGGGAGAGCGGCTGGTGCACAGCAACTGCAGATCTGGCCCTTACACCTGCTGTATTGTATAGAGGGACTTCGGGGTCATAGGTTAGGTAATAAGTATTATTTGATTTGATGTATACCATATGCAATCAAAGTCAAGATCTCTGCATTCGCCGTATGACCATTTGCAGAAGAGCTCTCCACATAAAATCCTGTCCTTCCTTTCAGGAAGTGTGGTGTGTTCGTTCTTATAGAAGCCTTCGAATCCAGACTGTGTTGTCTTCATAAGTTTCAGATCTTTAATTCCAGCAAAAACAACCAGAGGACCTGGGATCCAAAAATACGAGACAGTATGAGCTCCTTTTCAGGCAGAGAGAAAGAAACCTCTGGAGCACACTTGCAGTGACAGCTCCAGAGCCATGAAACGGTCTCTCCAGGACTCACCCTTGTGCTTCTGTTGCAAGACTAGCTACTTTTAAAAAATATTTTCTGCACGCTGATGTTAGCGGAAAGGTAAGAAAGAAGACAGAAACTACTGAAACCAGAGCTTGATGTAGAAATTAGAGAATTCCATCATCACCTGCAGTCAAGGAGAGGTAAGGACACACTTTATCTCACCTCTTTGGAGCTGGGACATACATTGAGTTGGCTCTCACTGATGTCAGTTCAGGGACTACTAATTGCTCTAAAGGGAAATGAAACAGGCTACTCGGGCTGTGGAGTACAGGAGAGGTGAGGTGAGCCTTTTCGAACAATGTAGACGAGTGTAGAAACTTCCTGTACAAAGACTTGGAGCCTCAGTCAGAAATTCCCTTTCCATACCCAGCCTGTTGTGAGTTTTGCATCCGTAAGAATGAGAGGGCGAGGAGTCAATGCAAATCCTGGCAGTTCAGCTAATTAGCAGGGACTGGCACTGATACAGATGCCACCCACAGGATCAAAGTGACAGTGTTTTTGCTCTTAGCCTCTATTTATAAAATGTGCTGTTGTAGATCACTGCTGCATGGGTGGATTGTCATCTTCTGAAGACCAAACAGTTGTGTTCTGAACTTTTTCTTCTGACAAACCTTTTGGATGGCAGCTAAACAATTTCACGTGGTCAGTCATTTAGAGCACACCAAACTGATAACTGAAAATCTCACTGACCAGAGCTGCCAAAAAAAGCAGATTCAGAAAAGAGAAACGTCATGGCACGCAGGCTTATCCAGAGCCTGTACAGTCAGTGGCTGAAGCCCATGCTGCTGGTTCTGTGCCGTTCTTGGTGCTCACACTAGCTAGTTCAAAATTAATCCTTGAATATGTCTGGCGCATAGTAATCCTGCCTTTGACTGGGAAGACTGATGGACTTTGTCTTTAACTTGTGTCTTTGCATGAAGTTATACTGGAAATAATTCTACTGTGATGGATATTCCTAAATGACATAATTGTTTAGAGGTTTGTTTTTTTAAAACTGCTCTGTTGCTGGAAATTATTAAAACTTAATTTTATCTATTTCTTCTCTTGTTTACATTCGTTATTGTTTTTGAAAGAGTCCAAAGAGGTGTACCTATCATTTTGGCTACACCCCCCTGTTATTTACTAAAGCTTTAAAAAAATCTACAGAAGAGACTGTCCTTGGACAGGATATTCTGGGGTTTGTTCAGATCTTGATGAATTCATTGCTTGGGTATAAGATTGTAATACACAGGTATTTATGTAATGCAGATATTATCAGTGAACCTGGAGACATATTTATCTCATATTCAAATACATAGCCTTGTTTGAAAGAGCTCCTTGCAATGAATGATTTACTGAAAGGCTGCTGACTGGCTGACTGGCTGGCTGCACAGCAATCGACCTGAAACTCGCACTGGAGAATGTAACGCCGAGGCAAAGTTTGCGAGGTGAGCAGCCCGTGCTGTGCTTTCAGCATGGTTTGTGCTTGTGCTGTCTTCAGTTGTCAAATGTTGACTCTGTTAAGTTACTTAGGATGTTTTCAGTTTCCAAAAACTCTGAGCCTTTTATCAGCCGATCTAATGGCAAAAAATAAGCCTATAATTCTATTAAGCCTCACTAGGTTTCTTTTAATGATGAGTAAAGTGTTAAAAGCTAGGATTAACTGAGAAATAAATTTCTGTCTGGCTGATAGGTGCATAGGAGGATGCTAAAGATAGAGAATGTTCTCTTATAAGAAAAATAAAAGGGATTTGAAAACCTTCTCTTTGGTTATTGTTCACCTAGGCGGGGAACCCTAAAGAAAGAGCTAAAGGGCTACATGAAGGGAAGACTAAGAAGGAAAGGCAGTTTCTTCAGTAAGCCTTAAAGGTTTTTTGTTTGTGTAGAACCTGAAACTGCAGAATTTCATGCTGAATTTTCAAGGTGGTGAAAAATTTAATTCAATCTGTACATTAAGAGCAGCAGCTTTTCAAGAAAGCATAAACTCTTTTTCTTTAATTTTTTGTATTCAGGTTTCTTTCTTAACATTTTCCAGAAACCTCAATACTACTGAGGCTGCCAAAAATACAGCAGTAGTTAACATTACTAGGAACATCACAAAAGATTAGGCCAAGAGGCACTGGAGACTTGTACGGGCTCTCTCTTTGCTTTCAGCAGGAACACAGGGACAATGCTCAAATGAGCCTTTCAGAATTTGTGTCCTGTCTGCAAGTGAAACTGGTCTTGCCACTGGTCCTAACACCGACACATTAGGAAAACAGGGAGAGAGGGCAGGATGGGAAATAGTCCTAAGTTACATTAGGAAAGTAATAGACAGATACCGAACTACTGCCTAAAACCTCTAAACCCACCGTGTGAAATAACGCAGTGATCTCAGCTCAGTTCCCAGTAGTCTGAGAGACCGGTTAAATGAAACACCAACACACTGAGATTGAACTTACACTCTTGGTGTGAGTCATAGCAAGAAGAGGTAATTTTTACACTCCCTTTGGAATGCCAATTTATGGACAGACAGTTGAGCTTGAAAGCCTATGTCTTTTAAGTATCACAAAACTCTTAGTGAAGCCACAGGATGCTTTGTTTACACATGGCGTGCAAAAATAGTAAGCACGCTCTGAAGTATTTTCATGTGAAAAATTGTTTGTACATAGACCTGAGTGCTCACGATGTTCAAGCCAGCCTGACTTGCAGCAACGAAATTGCATCTTTCTTAGAAATAAAACCAAGGCATGCTGACAGGTTTTGAAAATAGCCCCAAACTAGGCAACTGGCCAACAGCAGTGTGGTTTCATGATATATTCTCTATAGGGTAATGATAACAGTGAGACGGCAGAATATAGTATAATGCAAAAAAGTGAGCAGACCGTTCTCAGAAAGCTATTAAATCCTGTGACAATGTATAGCAGTTCTGTTGTATGTGCTGTTGTAACCAGTATATGTTTAGGATACACATACAAATGTGAGCTACATTAGTTCTTCAGCCATGTCTCAGATCAAGGAGTGCAAAATTAGACCATAAAAATATTCTTTGTTTTAGACCTCTGGAGAGGTTTGGCTATGCTGTAAGCCCTGTAACACCTTTTGCTATCTCTAAAGCTGTCTTCATCTCTCATCAGCGGAAACATTTACAGAGAAGTAGGGGAAGTTGCAAATTCTTTTCTCACCATTTCGGCACTGCTCAGCTTCACAAAAGCGGATCCCATCAGGAACGTATATAAATGAGTGGATGTGGGGAACGCCATTCTGCAATTTAGAGCAGACATGTAAGTAAAAGTGCAGTAAATAACATCTTAACTTGAAAACAGGAACTAAGAGAGTGACAAACGGCTCCAGCATAAATAAACTGAATGTATTAGTATTTTAGATACCTCGTGTAGACGTTGCCATGGTACTTCTTGAATGTAGGTTTTGACGTACGCCACTTGGCAAAATGTTGTCATGAAGTGTTTGCAGATATCTATAGCAAATTGTTCTAAAGTTGGGATCTAAGACAGCAAACAGTATTATTAGAAAGAAGCAATTACCTCGTGTACAAAAGTAGATTGTTCTGATTGTGGTAAATATTTGGGAAGGGTCAATGTTGTTAAAAATACAGACTTCTCTCAGTTCTGGTTTTGTGCACTATGCCTAGTCATTTGATCAGCTTGCAGCATACGCTGCAAATAGCAGAGTCACGTCAAAAATCTCCTGTTCTGTGGTATAGTGAGCTGCAGTCCTTGGACTGAGAGAAACTGCTACAGAAGCCTTACACTTCGAGGATATAATGCTGAAATAATCATAGCGATATTCTGATTAAGCTTTACAGGCTAAAGATGGGATTTCATTACTGAGACAGAGAATTTGCACTACAGATTGTCATTACGATAGACGCAATTGAGGGAGGTAAGAGCACAGTTAATGGAATTAAGGGAAGTCTCACATACTTTGACACCTTCTGTTTAAAAGTGCTATATAGGAATAATGCAGTATTATGTGCTATTAAATAAAAAGAAAAAGATGGATCTTATATGACATATCTACAAAAAATACTGCTAGTTCTGTGAGAAAAAAAGGCTTTGGAAAACTAAGGAGGAGTCCACAGCATAAGCACTGGAGGAGGAAAAATTCTCTCCCAAATCACTGAAGGTGACTTTAGTGGCCATCTGACATGCCGATGGGGAGAGATTCTTCTGATGCATTTTGAAAATAAAAAGTTAGTATAACAAACACTTCCAAATGAAGTCATAAGAAACAGCAAGGCTAGTTAAAAAATAAGGAATACCCCATTTTTTTTGGCCAACACAAGGACAATATTCTTCATGGTGTCGGTAGGTATCACAAGAGAGTTGTTTCCCTCCAGGTACTCCTGAGCAGAAGTCAGCCGCAGATGCGTGCACACTTCCACTTCTTTAACGAAGTGCTTCTTCCCTTCTCTGCGAAGGCGAAGGAACTTAATTGTGTTCTTGCCATATTCGCAGTTGAGGACTTCTACATCCTTGATCTGCAGAGAAAATACATGACAGTTGTAAAGGAACTCAGTGGAAGCCTGAGTTCTGCTCAGTCAATGAAACATAAACAATGTTTATAGCCTTTATTTCTGTGGTTACCTGTGAAGAAAATATTTCCATTATAAATTGCAAAGTCCTGAGGGGAAGAAAAAATACTTTAGGAAGATATTACTAGTAGCAGCTACTACATTAGTAGCAGCTGTGATAGAATTTTAAATTTTTATGGGGGCAGATCATTTAACATGAGTAACAGTGAACTAATCTCTCTAGTTCATCATCTTTGGACCAATCCTGACTATACAGACTTTCGCTGAGTCTTCCCTCCACCATCTCTTTCTGAAGCCAGAGTGTCCCAGCGCATTCAGTGACCGCAGGTACAGCGGTGCAGAGGGCAGGCAGCATTCACACCCGCGCCCTCACAGCCGCTCCATCGGGGCCGGCTCTGCCGGGCTGGGCTGTGCCTCTCTAGACGCAACTCCTGATTTTCCCAAGAACCAAGAACAGATTTTCATCGCCTCCTCCTCCTTTGGCTCCCAGCTCTCACAGCCGCTGCCAGGCTCCATGTGTGCCATGCTCTGAGCCCTCTCCGTTTGCACGCAGAAGCTGGCAAAACACGGTGAGCATCCTGCGTGGCAGAGCCCCCCGTTAGCAGGCAGAGCCCCCCGTTAGCAGGCAGAGCCCAGCGAGCGCTCTGTGTCCCCAGGGCTGCCCCCGTCACACGCAGGGGCGGGGGGACTTGCTGCTCCGAGGCCGAGTGGAAGCGGTGAGTATCAAAGCAGTTCTTCCGTGAGGGGCAGGGAGGTTGCTTTGTAAGCAGGCAGAAGTCCCAAACAGAAAATGGAAACAGCTGTCACATTCTTGGCATGTTGTGTGTTTTATTACCCCCTCTATGCACGTTGCAATTCCCGAGAGCAAGAAGGAAAGACAGACCGAGCTGGGCTGGTTGCAAGCGTTTCCTCCCAACTCTGTTACAGTTCTGATCTCCCACAAAAGGGATCGGGAGCGAGTCTGAGCAGCAAGATTCAGGTCTTGATCCACACCTCCAAAATCCCGGCTTTCTGGGATCATTGGCTTTGTTTGCACTAAGCCCTAGTCAGTGTTATCCTGCTTCTGCCAAACACACCCAATTTACACATCCTTTACAGTGTTGGAGAGGCTATACGAGAAAGGAGGCAAAATACTGTGAAGGTTGTGAGGATTTCTGTTATGCTAAAACAGCCAGAGCTTGTTGCACTAGACTTTCCCTGAGGCTGAAATATCCTATACTTGGTATCAACATCTTTTAATGTAAATCAGCACCTTTTAATGTAAGCATAATGAAGAGGGAGAAAGAATATTTCACATACCAAAATATAAATTGAAGCTTTTTATATGTGAGTTGCTAAAAGATTATCAGATGTAAAAATTCTCGATTCAGACATGTTTGTTCCTAAGAGAAATGCTAATGCACTTAAAAGATAATTTAAAAAAAAAACATTAACTAATTGTAACTAAATTACTGGGGCTCAGAGATCAGAGCGGTCTCTCTGCCTGTCAGCCCCCGCGGGCTCAGTCCCACTGTCAGACGAAGGCCCCCACCGCCAGAGCCAGGGCCGGGCAGGGCTCGGCGCTGCCCCAGAACCCCTCTTTGCAGGAAGGGTGCAATGGCTGTGCTTGCGACAGGGGCTGGATGGAGAAGTAGTGACACGGAAATGATTTTGTTTTGCTTGTCTGAATACCGAGGCTTTTTCAGATAGTTGTAAAATATTCACACTTCAGTCATGCAGCACTAAAAAGAAAACAAAAAGGGTTTCGGTATCTGCGGCTTTTTTTTTTTTTTAAAGCAGAATACCTTGAATATTTGAAATAGTCAAAATACTACCTCCTAAAATACAAAGGTAAGTTGTCTCAAAAACATAACTTGGCAACTGTCATTTTGCCATTTTGTTGCCCAAAGAAATCCTGAGCAGTTCCCAGGGGCCCGTGGGAGCCCCGGCCCCGCTGCTGGCAGCTGTCCCTGCAGTGGGAGCCCGACTTCCCGGGCCGGGTCTGCCGTCCTGCGCCGCTGCCCGGGGTGTACTCGCTGCATCGTACGGCAGGAGCTGACAGCTAATGCAACGCAACTTCTCCTTTTAGACCCTACTCAGTGCTCGCCCCGTGAAGCCGAGAAACCAAAATGCCTGCGGGATCTGCACGGTGTCACCCTGCTTTGCTGTTGCTTCTCTCCTCCGCGCCCCTGTGGGCAGCCGAGATTTCCTGCAGGAATGAAGACGGGGAGACAGTCGATTGGTAAGTAAATACCACACAGGGGAGAAACGCTGGGTGAGTAAATAACGCTTGAGATTAAACCGCGTGAAGTAGGTGGATCACCGAGAAGTAATGCATAGCAATCACTGTTTTAATCCTGTTTGCCTGTGAGTAGTAGCTGAATTTTGCATTTGGAAAACCTAGGATAAGTTATTGAAATGCGCTTTCATTTCACTGAACCAACCACCCCTCTGCATTATGACTAACTGCAAAATAATCACCAGTTTACACAGCGTTCATGTCTCATCATCAAAGGCAGCACAGCCTGTGTTGGGGTGCCAAGACTGTGCTTGCTGGCGGCAGCCCGGGGGCACCCGGCCCGGGCCCGGGCTCCAGCACATGGCTCATCTGGCTGAGGGACCTGAGCCGAGCGGGGAAAACATCCCCGTCTCGCCCTTTGCCTCGTTGCTCATACCCAAACAGCAGCGTGGTGGGACTTGTCCCCTCGCTGCCGTCGCCGAGGGCAGCGGAGGCTGAGCCGCCCCGGGGGATGCGGGCAGGCGCGGGGCGGGGGCGGCAGCGTGGGAAGGTGCCATCTGCCCCCGGGGACCGAGGGGCAGGCGTCCTTCCCCGGGGACGGAGGGGCAGGCGTCCTTCCCCGGGGACGGAGGGGCAGGCGTCCTTCCCCAGGGACCGAGGGGCAGGCGTCCTTCCCCGGGGACCGAGGGGCAGGCGTCCTTCCCCGCCGCCCGAGCTGCCGGCGCGTTGGAGCTGGTAGCATCCCGCTGCCAGCAGCGAGCCGAGCTTGGGTGTTAAATGATTAACTGGATTAATGCGCTTTGAAGATGAAAGACGCAAAGGATAACGACATAATATCCAACCCAGGTTTAAAAAGTGAAACGAGGGCTCTTAAAAAAGAGCAGGGAAGCCTCTCAGAGATAAATATCAACCAATTTAAAAAGACAAGTGTCTTTCGCACGGAACAATGATGAGTTTGGATACAAATGATAAAGAAGTAGGTGCTATTCTTGCACGTCCCTTCCCTTGCACACATTGCTAACTGCAGGGAAGGCAGGGGCTCCTCACACCGCAGGCAGGCTACTCAAGCAGGGGCATAAAGCCGGCTTCACTCTCTATTGGCGTAGCATCAAACGCATGAGGGTCCGATCCAGCCCTCTGACTTGGCACCCTTGCCAAGGCCCTTCTGGATAACGTGAGTTTTTCAGGCATCAGACTCTTAGTTGGTGCAGCTACCCAACCTAAAGGTACGAGAAATTTCATTTCTCCACAAACTGCAATTATTCCTTGCAGAATGAGTCTGCGTGTGCTAAAGCTAAAAAAAAAAAAAACAGACCAAAACCCAAACAAAGAAACAACCAATCAAAACAAAAAAAACTTTTACCATCCATTTCTTAAATGAACACAATGTTTGTATCCAAATTCTCTGAGACATTCTTTGAAAGCTGTGACTAGGAGTAATTCACCTGTGCCGCCACGCGTGTGAACACCAGCGACGTGGGTCCCGTTCCAGACGGGAGCGGGGGGGCCTGCACAGGTAAAACCATGTTCTCTTCTGCCACGTTTAGCAGGGAGGACATGGGGGATTTCCTTTCCAGTGTGCCATGATCAAAGGAAAGAGAGACTTGCCTATCTGCACGGGTCATCGTAGTTTATTGACAGGAAATATTCAACTTTTGCCTGATTCTGGATTTGGTTGCTACGAAGCCGATAAGAGAAGCAGAACTGAAACTGCTGAGAAAAGCCTCCTCTTAACCAAAAGATGTCAATGCCCTTTCAAACAAACACATCACTGCAGGTTTTATATTCAGTTAGCAAGAGCTTCATGTGAGTTCCTACTATTCAGTGGCTTCATCCTGCAGTATTCCATAATTACTAATTATTAGCATTCACGCGCCCTTTCATTTGCCACTAAACCGGAGGAATCACTTGCCTTATCTGACCTGATCCCATCTGTGCCTGCAGGTCCTACCCACACGCAGTGCCGGGGCTGGCAGAAGTCCTCCCCTGTGTTTTCATTCCACTCGGGAGCTCGTCCCGCCATCTTCACCGCACCTTGCGCAGGGGCTACCAGAGCAAATGGCCGTAGGATCGGCTCCCTGAGGAGGGCGGCAGGTCTTTCCTTTATTCATCCAAACTCACTGCATTCTGTGGGAAGCTCTTCAGGCTAATAAAAGTCAAAACTCTGCTTTCTGAGAAGTGTTGAGTCAAGGACTGAAGACACAGATGCACATTGTTTGGGTTTTTTGGGGGGGAGCAGGGGGACAAGAAGTAAAGATGTGATTATTTGTAGTAAGTTTGTGTTCAGTCCCAAGCAAACAATGTGACAATGCTAATCGGGTATAAGCGGATTTGCTTTTCCTTGGTTCTGAGGAAAATAACTTTCAGTCTGCTCCCACAAATGGCTAAGCTCTTGAGAAATTTCCTGTGCACAAATAGCAGTGAAGACTTTTATACAACTTTAATTGCTAATACGCTCAGCTGGCTTTCTGGAAAGGGCCAAAACATGTATCCACTAGGAACTGGCAAGCAATTTACTGATAGCTCAACTGCTAGCATTTCCGTAAGCATACCTGCTAGCGCATGGTTGTCGGATGCAAGGCTGTGAACACCCTGAGAGCATAAATCTTCCAATATATTTCAAAGCAGTCTGGAAAGGCTTCGTATACTAATTCCTGGATCAGCTCGTACTACTGTAACTACTGCTATTCCTCTCCTTTCCAAATCTTCATTTCAAATAAAGGGCTTGTTGTGACTCCTTGGGCACGGACAGCTCTCCCCAGCCTTGCTATATAAATCACTTCCTTCTTTGTGATCTGTCGTCAGCAATTTCTCCTGAGATATTTAAGGAACATCAGTCAGTGGCAATGCAGGTGGACTACCAGAATCACCAGTGGTGCCTGTTTCTCTTCTGCCTGTACACGTACGTTTCCCACGGATTAGACGTTCCTCTGGCAAAGTGCTTTCCTGCCACTCCTTACCTGCTTTCGGAGATGCCTTTTTTGACCAACTTGAGCCTGTAAAGCAACTGGGCAAGGCTCACTCCTCCTGATACACTTGAAGGGTTAAGCACAGTCAGGCTGCATTTTTGGTAAATAGTATAGGTTTGAAAATAATGCCGCTCAGTTCTTACTATTGACATAAATAACAAATTACTCAAGTACAGCACTCAAAGAAAGTGGCTCCATTTATTATACTGCAATTAATCCCATGGACTTGTGCACTGGGAAAACCTGTTTACTTAATCAGGGACATCATTAATATGAACTGAGCCATTTACTGACAATATTGAGTACTCTACAATTTTGAAGAGAGTTGTGTTTCTGGCCAATGGTTTGCAAATATCCAGTCTGCAACAGTTCAGCAGAGTGCGAGTCTGTTATGAAAAGTAGGATTGGAACAACATTATCACATGGCTTTATACTTATTTTGTGGTTTTAATATGTACAAATATAACATTATGCATTTTTATAATTTTAATACATAGTTTTATCTATTTCATATAAAGTTATATTTCTATAATGTAAAAATGTATTGGTAAGAGGTGTCCGGGTTGACCATGAGAATGTCAGACTGAGTTTGGGACCTGAGGTTCTCTACCAGAACCAGGAGCAAGAGGGATTTGGTGGCTAAATGGGACTCCAAACCAGGGCTACCTCAAATTCTTTCAGGGTACCAACAGCAGTCTGGCCACAGCAACAGGAGTTCGGTGCTGAATCAGCCTCCCTTGCTTGCTAAGAAGCAGAACAAATTTGTCTGCAGCAGGTACTGTGCTGCCGAACTGCTGCTGGTCCCTGCGCCAGGTGACCTCCCTCAGGCCCAGGCGTCCACACCACACGCTGGTGGCACTCCAGTGTAGGCATCCCCGGAGCCACCCTTCCCTTAAATCTCAGGTGGGAAGGAGATACTGATTGACACCTTCAAACAGGATGGTTGTAAAAAACCCAAGTGCTCTTCCCTGTTGCAGGTTTGCTCTTTACAAGTTGCCGAAACATGCCAAAGGAGAGATTCCCATGCTGGGGCTGGAATACATGTACATGGACACCCTGGCTCCGCAGTGGCAGCTTGGTAAATACCTCATCAACATGACGCAGGGTGCTCTGGGACAAACACTGAAGCAGCTGTATGAGACGTACAAATCCGAGGCAAGTGACATTTAATTATCGTTTCGTTAGTATGCTCACTTGATATTACATGCAAATGAAATGAAACGAGCCAAAATAAGCACGTAGGTATGGCTGGACCTGACCGACTAGATCTACTAAAACACGTCAAGGGGAGAGTCTTGACAGCTGGGCAGATTATTTGCAGTTTTGGCTACAATTATAAATTATCCTCGAACTTCTAATTTCTAGTCAAGCCTTTCACACACTTAAAGTATTGCCCATCAAAAACTGAGCGTTGGTACATAGTCCCTTTGGCTTCTTCTCTGCAATTCATGTTGAGCGACGACTGAAGCTGTGAACTGGCTGTGAACTCAGACCAGGGCCAGTGGTGACTATTACAGACACTCGTCCTAAGCCCTCCCATGTGCATGCGTTTCACTCTCTGTCTCAAATAAAATCTGGGTTTTGCTCTTCCCCACCCTGAAATCCCTGTGACTGCTTCAGCAGTGATATGCTGCTTGTTAGGCCTTTTGCTTTCCCCACGGTCAGACACCTCATTTATATGTGAAGCGATTATGCAATACCGCAAGATCTGCCTATAGTTTTTTTTTTTACCATCTACATAGTATTCTTGGGAGTCTGGGTGTGTCTTTGCATTTCTGCAGTGGGTTAGTGGTAGGGTGTCATTAATTTATATTTAGAAGAGATTCCAAGATTCCCAGAAGTCAGTCAAATATTAGCAGTCCGATCAACTGTCCTATTCCAGGTCTCGCTGTAATTGTAATAAACTGTTTACAAATTCAAAGTACATCAGGAGGAGAAACATGTCCCAACTCCTTTGAAGTTCTCTACTCAGGGGGAATAAGGTGTGGCCATATGCAAATATTTTGCAAAAAAGCATTAATTGCTTGACCTTCATAAGAACACTTGTCGTGTATTTTTCCTCAGCAAACATTTTCACCACGTCTGGTTGCTAAATCGGAGAGAGGCACAAAAAAAGAGGGGGGGAACTTCTTTGCAAGCGAGCGCCCAATAAACCCATGTAAATTGTCTTAGTGAGCGTATTTGACTTCTTGAGGAAGGGCTACTGCAATGATTGAGAGAACTTCCACTTCATATTAACCGGGACCCTAATGCTGAGTCTTCAGGTTTATTTTACTGTAACTTCTGTGGAGACTGTGTCAGCTGAACTGGGAGAAGAATTAGGCTCGTGATGTTCACACAGAGAAGTCCTGAATTCTTTCTTCTGTTCCCAGCAGCAGATGTTCACTTAAATGCCTTCCTTTTACTGAATGTCATGTTTCAGAAATGTGTGTTTTCCTGCAGAGGAACAGCATTGCATATGCAATATACAACGATGAGGTCCCTGAGTCAGACTCCAACGGGTGGAAAAGAGGACATACCAAAGGTACAGGGAGAGTCCCAAGCTACTATTTTCTCCCTTCTAAAGCTGTGGATAGCATCTACTTGTCTGTTTGTCTATCTGCATATCTAAAATTTCTGCCTCAAGCAAAACTGGAGAATGATTTGCATGATGCGTGGTTTGTTGTATCGTTATATATGTTTTGCTATGCCTGTGCTGTGTTGAGGAACTCTTGGGGCTTATGGACCCTTTGTTTTCAAGAGCTGAAACTCATATAGCTCCCTTCAGTGAGTACACGCCACATCACCCTGAGCCTAATGGCAACAGCAGTACAAGATGTGAAGGGAAAGGCACCCTAAACATAAACCCCTCCAAACTCTCTCTCTCTGGGGCAAGAAACTGCTGCCAAGATCATGGAAGCACTAAAGGATGCAGTTAAAGTAAAGCAAGACTTCAAGTAAGTGCAAACTTCAGTGGAGGTCAAAATGTTCCCTTGAGGAAGCAGATGGGGTTTCCCCGGCTGACTCTGGGATGAAGGTATTTTGCAGGGCTGTACTTCCAGGCTGCAGCAATGGGGACGGTTCGGTTTGGGAGCTGTGCTCCTCCCCGGAGCACTCTGCTGCAGCGGGAGGGGGAGGCACAGCCCATCTCTCTGCTGCTTCCCCATGGAGGAGAATTTGGTCTGGGAAAGAAGACAGAGTCTGCTTCCCCTTACGCCGTGAATATATGAAGGGAAGGAAAAGGAGCAGTGGAGAGAGGGTCACAGCCACTAACTCATCAGATTTTTTGAAGATAACATTTGAGCAGAGAAAGAGAAAAGGTTTTGAAAAGACTTTTTTTTTTCAAAAGAAAAGTGGTGACGGTTTGAGTTAGGCTATGCAGGAGAGAATTAATGCAATTTTAATACAACGTTAGTGTCTCCTATAATCCATTAATCTACTCTAGGGCCAGTTTACTGCAGACGTTAACACATTGAAGTGCGGTGTCTGCAGCAGCAAATCCAAAGTAGGACACAGCTATATCATCTCAGGGCTTTTTCCCCCTTAATTCATTTGCAATAACTTTTCTTTGACAGGATTTCTGCTCTTGGACAAATCACAAGGCTTCTGGGTGATTCACAGTGTGCCCCTGTTCCCTCCCTTCCCTGAGGATGGTTATGAGTATCCAGCTACTGGGGAGTCCTACGGACAGACGGCCATCTGTATAACCTTCAAATATGACCAGTTCACAGAAATAGGTATGAAATGCTTCTCCCTGAGAAAGCCTTTGCCCTGCTGCACCTCTCTGACTGCTTTCCTTGAGGCTTCACCTCAAAAATTGCTTGTTCTTGTCCTTCGTTGTCAGATTGGGAAACCAAGTGAGGCCTGGAAACAGCGTTCTTGGCTTCACTTATGTTTATCCAGCGATTTCCTGTGTGAATGTGGGAAATGCACTCTTCCACTCTGTCTCCATCTCTCCATGGGGACTATTGGGATAATAATAGTCACAAGTGCATATCAAAGGTAAACTCAGTCCATGCATACAAAATGCTTTGTAAATATAAGGTTAATAATTTTTAACAGTAATAGCTTGTTCAGCTGCAATCGTCTGCAGTTCTAAAAATGTAGGGCAACCCCTGCTTGAGCTCGAGTAGTAGCCTTGACACATCAGAAATATCAAGTATGGAATAAATATCACCCAGAATTTCCCCAGGTACCTTGTGCCACATAAAATGCCAATACTAAAAATAATTTAAAAAGAAGAAATCTATACCCATAGGATTCAGAACAATCTGACAATGATATCTGGTACTGGAATCCTGAAAAGGGACTATCAAAAGGCATTATAACAAATCACACTGGTATGTTCCTTAACGCTTTTCACACTGCTTTTCACTCTTTTCCCAGCTACAAGCCTCAAATGATATCAATGAAACACATAAACTGTGCAAACGGCCAGGCTGGCCACACCCCAGAGCTATCTAAACCAAGTTCCTGTTTGTGGAAGCATGTCTACGCATGTGTTTAGGGAAAGACGACAAGAAAATGAGAGGCATACAGTAATGCTTTTCCTGCTCCATCCTCCCAGCTTCTGGTAATCTGTGGTTCAGGGATTTCCTGAGCCAGAAAGACTGGGAAGTTCCTGATGGACTGGTCTTCCATGAACTCATCTAATAAGTCCATTTGTTCCCTTGCTCTTTACCATATCCATGGCAAGGGCTTTTACAGTTAAGCTGTGCACTGTACAGAAAAGTAATTTTCTTCTGCTAATTCAATCCAGACACTGGAAGTCAAGCCCTGTTCTCCCTAAAACCAAACTAGATCCTTTGGCAGCTGTTTGCAGCTGTTTGCATTTGGCTTGGCAACTGTAGCTGACTGGGAACTACTCCTGTAACTACTGACAGGCTCGAATGTACTATGCCGTCTGAGTGCTATGTGCTTCCAGGCTTGAAGATGAGCATGGATGGACGTGGCAGTGGACTGAGACCACGGGTTAACAGTTCTGCTAAGAATAATGAGGTGTAAGTGCAAAAACCTGAGCATACTCTCCCAGCCAGTCTACGTGCTGCAGGGCCAGTCAAGAATACAAAGCAATTAAACATGGTTTTGGTTGCTAAAATAAGATACTTTGACACTAAACTCCTCCAGGAGATAGGCTGTGAAGATTTAGAAGGATTTAGGTTTCCTTTCCAAGGCAGAACTTTACTCTCTTAATTCCTTCGCTTTAACCCATTTTATTTCTGCATGTGTTCATTTCTTTGGGTTTTTCTCAGACCAACAGATGCTGAGTTATAATCCAGGAATCTACAGCTGTTCCATCCCTAACATCTTCCAAGCTGATCTCCCAAATCTGCAGAAGCTCTGTGCAGGGTCCAGGCTGCCCTCGGTCCCCTTGCGCCACCTCTCCAAACTCCAGTCAGCTCATGGGGAAACCTTTCTCCACTTTGCGAAGTCACACTTGTACATAGATGGTAAGAAAACCTGTTGCTCTATCTATCACACATTCTCAAGCAAGTAATAAGCAATTAATATATTCTCTGACAATTAGTATTTCCTTTGAGGGGAAAAAAGAAGTTCAGCTTCAGAAATAAATGTAACAGAGGGCAGGGAAAGGTGTCCCGTCACAATATTCTTTCAGCCCCACAAAACAAAAAGCTGTCTGGTCCTTCAAACACCTTCTTAAGGTGCTCAATAATGGGATTTTCAGAAAATTTATTTCCTGCTATTCAACAGTAACAACAAACAACAAAAATGGGGTTTGAATCATCTGCTTTTTTTGTTATGAAGAAGGCTTTAAATTTTTTTTTCTTTCCTTTTTTTCCTGCTGATTGTTTGTAAAAGGTTTTCCAGGAGAAGGAGGAAATGAACTTCTGAAACAAAAGTCAAAACAAGGGGAGGGGGCAAAATCCCTTCTGCCCCACTGTATGCATTGGGATGAAACGAGCCCAGTTTAGGCAATGCTTTTCAGTCCCCTCTTAAATGAAGGAATGTGAAAGACTAATGTCCCACACTCTGTGTTATTCCACAGATATCTATGTGGCCTGGGTGGCTCAGGAGCTGAAGACTGATTTGTTGGCTGAATCCTGGCAGCATTCTGGCCAAAAACTTCCCTCAAATTGCTCTCTCAACTACCACGTCTACAACATAAACCTAATAGGGACGCCATTGAATTCCACCTTTTATTCCATCAACGATCATTCCAAATGGGCTGTTTCAAGGGAATACGAAGATCAGTGGACCTGTATCGGAGACTTAAACCGCGCTGCTGAGCAAGCTTGGAGAAGTGGTGGGTTCATCTGTACACAGAACGAACACATCTACAAAGCCTTCAGACATTTGATAATCCACTATGAAAGTTGCACTGATGCTTCCACATTGATATAACGAACCATTCCTCCCAAACAGCACAGCCTCTTGTTACATAGAAAGTGTAGGAAATGTCTCCCTTAAAGTATATTTTTACTCTGAAAAATGGCCCTGTGAGTCGCCAGAAGTGTTAGACCTTCACCTTGTTAGCTATAAAAGCAGACGGTTTGCAGGTAAATTATGGCTGTTTTTCTCTGGGTGCTGGACCAGCAGGCTCTGCACGTGCTGAGCCACCCCCTGCTCTCTCCTCGGCTCTCGGCCGAGACGCTGGGGCACAGGGCTGCACCAAAGCACATCGCTGGGAGCAACTGTGCACAGGCGTCCCTGGGGAACTTGTGAGTGATGCTGGACACGGGATGGGAGGAACAACAGAAACCTGTCGCGTTAGCTAGGTTGTCAGGGCTGGGCAGTTAGCAGGAGAAAAGTACCCCAAAATGCTTCAAAATTGCCCCATGTTCCAGGCGCTGTTGAGATCAGTCACAGCATTCCTGCTCAGTTTGGGGTGAATCTCTTAAAGAGCTGACATAACTGGATACAGACAGGGAGGCGAGTAGATCTGTGGACAGGAAGGCTTCATTTTTACATGATTAATTTTTAGAGAAGAAATGAGCTTTAAATCATTTGTAACCAATGGCTTGGGAGTACTTCTAGTGCTTTTGTTCATGTACAGCAATCTTATACACAAATAAACATGCCCAAAATATGAATAAGCAAAATAAATTAAGAGCGAAAATGGTCTGTTTACAGTCTCCCTCTTCCATCTTTATAGTTATTTGTGGTTGGTTACAATATTTTATAGCTGCCAAAGGAGAAATAGAGACAATTAGGAAAAAAATTAAAAGGAAAAGAGAAGAAAATATTTGAAGGAAGATGTTATTTCACCTACATTTTCACACTACAACAAACGTGGCTGTTAATTTTCAATACCTCCAGTCTCAGGCTTTGCACCTGAAGTTTGCATGGACTTGCTATGAAGACAAAGCTAATTTGCAAAATCCTGATACACTCTTGGGTTCCGATTTCAAAAGTGTACCTGTATTTAACATGTTCCTAAATTTATAGCGTTATATCTCACTTGTATTTTTTTTTTCTGAATTGCTAATATAAAGTCCAGTCTGAAGAGTTGGCTGTCCCGCTAATATTTCTGGTTTGCTGTGTTCATAGTCCATACTACTGATTCTCCACAACAGTGTCTTACAAGGAAGCAGATATCAAGAAATGCCCCACAACCACAAGAAGCTGTTGAAGATTCCCTTCCCTTTTCACCCTGAAAAATCAACCAAACAACAAAGTGTACAAAGTACCAAACAAATTATATTTCAGAAAACATTTGTGCATACTTCTTGAAGAAATAAAAAGAATGTATCTGGCCTGCTTAATGACAAGAATTGTCCATGAATAGTTTTTATATCTAGTCAATCTGGATTGAAGGCAAACCCGAGTCTCATAGCTCAGTGAAAATAATGCAGATAGTTTAGATATTCTGCACAAAACAGGCCTTTTTCTTTTCCCTGCGTATGACCAAATAACATTTGGTAAATAATTTGCTTGGTAATGTTTTTTCTCTGATGCTTGTCAAATTGTTTTACGTATCTAGTTTTCATTGTTTTACTAGCTGTGGTCAAGCAACACCTATTTATGGCAGTGAAAATTGCCAGTGACACAGAACGCTGAGCAGTGGGATGGTAGGGCATCACTCAGATAAGCCAAGATAAAATCCATTTCTCTTGTCCACCTTCTCATGGCAGACACTAACCTAACCTAACCTGTCTGAACTCTTATATCGTGCCCACGCATGACCTCAGTGTGCAGGAATGGCGAGAAATCCTTCACTGGAGACGCTGCTGGTGAGGTTCACCATGGTGCATCAGAGGGCACCTGGACCCATGACACAGCCTTAGTTTCGTGTGGTAGATGCTCAGCCACAGCATTTGGGTCACAGAGTTCAGTAGCAAAGAGTCTCCATCCACCGGCTGTCACAACAGTGTTGCCACAGCCCTGCGTCCCAGGCTAAAAGTCAACAGTCCATCACTTGACTTTAAGTGCTGATTGTTATTCTTAATTATTTGATCAATTGATAGCTGTCAGAAAGCTTCACAAGACTACTTACAATATTGCTCTTTTATTATACCCAAGATTGGTAGCCTCCATTTTATCTGTTACTGAAGAGGCATAAACAGCAGTGGGAAGATGGAGAGAAAGTTGTACCATACATTACAAGCGCCTAAATAGCCAGGTTGCGCACACGCTCATTTCAGTGGTGTAGCAATAAAAAGGCTGCAGTTCTGGTTCTCTCATTTTTTGACTGTAAACAGTTTTAATTCAGTTTTGCTTTTGTTGTGTAACTTCCATATTTGCATATCCTGGTATTTCTACTACACACATTATGAAACATGGGCAGACTTTTTGTTTCCTGAAAGAGACTGATAATTAACAAGATAAACCACACAGATTTTTAAAGTGTTTGTAACTCTTGCGCTTCCTGTGCAAAGGCAAGACCACACGCCACTTACTCAACATCATATGTCCTCACAGCATGCACTGTGATCGATTGTTGGTGTAAAACATTTATTTTTGCAGTTTTTATGTATATATTCATAGAGTTCTTAATTGTAAAATGTGCTGTTCTTTTTCAAAATGCCAAACGCTCAACAAATATCTGCCTGTCCCAGTGACTCTGTGCTGCCTGTGCTGCCCACTGCAACCCTTTGGACTGGACAGACCTTCTCCTGCGGAAGGCAACATCTGGCGCTGCCCCCTCTGCGACTGCAGGGGGACCTGCCCCGCAAAGCTGATCCTCCAAAAGGGCAGAAGTCTTGGACCCCGGCATGGAGAGGAGAGAAAGCTGGTCTCTCATCTGGAAGCCCAGGGCCTCTTCCCCTCAGCGTGCAGGTATGGCTATTCTGACCCTTGGGCTCTGTTCTAGTTAGACTAAATGAGAACATCCATTATACATGAAAATTGTTTGCCGAGGGAGTAGGAGAGGCCAAAAGCAGACATTATTAATCCACTAAACATTACTGTACTGCAGCCAAGTTTGTAACAAACACAACAGTAGGAATCGTTGTTTGCTATAAATTGCCTTGTAATCATTTCCACAAGCTGAGACTCGGTCCCAGCACGCCTGACAACCTCGCAAGGGGCAGGAAATGCAAATACGGCCTCTTGAAATACACGCCTGCCACTCACTCACCCACTAGGACGGCTCCTACCCTCACCATGGCCACTGCCATCCCAGAGCAAGGACACAACTCTGTCTCCCTGTCACTGCTCCAAAAAATGCCCTGATGATTTTTCTGTAAAGCCCTGTATCCCCACAGATGCTTCTATAACACCAGTAATTGTGGATCATTAGGGTAGGGGTTTGCTGGGTTGGAAGACTGCAATTTTACACAGACTTAATGCAAGAGGTCAAAGGATTAGACGTGAGCCTCACTAGAAGAAAAGCTAAAAAAAAAAAATAATTTGAAGGCATAAATACTTAAACTGTGTGAAGTTTAATTCCAGCGGGGCAACTACAATACTGGAAAACAGGCACAGGCATTGCAGCCTGAGCCCACTTCAGAGGGCAGCCTTCATGGTGGGATTGCTTCTGGCCTCTCCACGACGACTGAAAATGGACTGAGCCCTCATGATGGGAGTCCTGAGCAATGTCTAGGAGAATTTCTCAAGGACACCTGGGGCTCCATGCCAGCTGTCTGCCAGCAAGTCAAGGGAGGCTTTGGGAGAAATTTCTCTGACTGAGCTGGGAACCTTCCCTTCTCCAAGGCGTGCTAACTTAGCCTGGCACTTGGACTTGTCACGGAGGTTCACAGGTGTATTTCTGAACCACAGCAAAGTCTGCTTCCAAGTGTGCTAGATTGCACTTTTCAAAAGTACAGAAGTCCTGCAAAGCCCAGGAGGTTTTGATCGTTTCACTGTCAGTAATGCCCATTCTTCCAGCTACCCCTGCAAACCACACACGCTGCTCCCCTCTCAGCACACTTGGTGTAGTTGTCTGCTCTCAAAACGGGAAGTTTCCAGGAAACACACCTAACGTAAGCGCCTGGGTCAAACAGGGCTTCCTCAGCTTGCCTGCGGGGTGAAGGGAGAGGGTTGTTTTTGCGAAGACATATGGGCCTCTCTCATGCCTCTCTCCTGTTTAAACATACACACTCCTGACTCCTGACAGTAATGAAATGCTCAAAAACATCATTGTGAGAATGTTTTAATGTATCAAAGCACCCTTGGCGTTATTAGCCTAGTCACATAATTATCCTCAGAGAAACTTACACCCATATGTTAACGCCCATAAATTATTGCATGGGTCTCTCATACCTTTATTTTCAGCTTCTGGGAAAAATACATCACTGGTACTTAGTATAGTAATTGCTTCAGAACGTGTAAGCTGCCTCTGCCCTGGGTAAAATGTTCAGGAGACAGAGCAGTGCTGGTAGTGTCTTCTAAAAGCTCGGTGTAAGCCAAAGCCTAACTGTGTTCAGAATGTGATGCAAGAATATGATGCACCTCTTTAATTTCACAAGAGATTTCTTAAAAGACAGAAATTTAAAAATGAGAATGGAGATGAATAGAAATTTATGTTAGGCAAAATGTGGAAAAAACCCCCTTGTAGCAGGAATAAATTCTTCATAGTACAAGGCAGAGAACCCGATCTGAAATTTCAAACTAGGATATCAGTATCAGGGTTTTCTAGGTACCCTGATACCCTGAGTAGCTTAGCCATATCTGACACTTTTCTATTTAGATTGGAGATACCAGATTAAAGGCCTAATCTACTGAATTTTCTCATAATCCTTATGAACTTGGCATGAATGCAGTAAAAGAAGCTGCATATGAACTCAGAAATCAGTTGTAGCACTTTCAGATCTCAGCCTCAGACAGGAGCTAGCTCATAATATAATTTTTAATGCAGGCCCATTGTATACTTATCTTTATGGTTTTTAATTGATTTATCCCAGTATTAAGAGTATGTTATTCTATGCATATCTGATATGTTCACTTTACTCAAACTGTTAAATACAAAACATTAGGACTTGAAAAAACATATCTTACTTTTTATAAACAGGTGTGTTACACTTTTAATCAAGTGATTTTAGTAAATCCTCTTGATTTTATTTTTTTCAGTTGAGTTTGTTTGACATTTCTATACAAGGTATCTGGTGCCTATTCTGATTCTCGTGTAAGAGGGATAAAAGTGAGGAACATTCTTCCCCTCCTTTGATCACTTTGCAGCTTGGGAACTGCAAACTGATATTCAAATACTCAAAGCTTTACTGGAGCAGATTTTTACTTTACTGGAGTACACTATTTAATGTTGCCTGCTAGAGTGCTGGTGAGTGCTACAAGTGGTTCACTGTAGTACACTTGTACTAGCATTGCCTAATTTATTAATCGTAGAAATTTTGCACACAAATTAGCCACCCACACAGTTGTGCATCATAATACAGTAACCCAAAAATCTGTCTTCACACGTATTAATGCCCGCAAATAAGCATGTCATATTACAGCAGTACATGGGTTTCCCCATTACATTCCAAAACCTGTCAAAAGCTCACTAAAAGCCATATCATCAAGGGTTTTCTTTTTGTTCCTAACTTCTGACTTTCTAAAGTGTGAGAGTATTTCACTCCAAGGCTTGTTTGTGTCTGTCTTTTTTCAGGTTTCCTTTTTGAGCTAAGATTCTGCCAGCCAAAAATCAGTATTTCTCTTGCTATAGTGCAGTTTTAAAAATGTAATTTTGTACTGGTATGAGTATGCTCAGCACCACTGTCCACCACTCCATGTTGAGGATTAAAAACGCCCAGCTCAGTACACATTTCAGGAACTGTTTCCTTCCCTGCTCCATTTCACGTACTGACCTTGTAAATCCTAGGCATTGTGTAAAGGAAACCTGCATCTTTTCCTCTCTTGCTTTCTAACTACTCCAAATATTTCTTTCACGAAAGTCAAGGTGAGAATGAGGGAACTGACAATTTTGCAAGGAAAGGCAATGAAAGAAATGCTGCACAGTAAACAGGGACAATTAGTACAGTTGTGTTCCCAGCCACCCCCCAACCCGCCCTCCTCTTTACTGCCAAAGGACGTGAAGAACCAGAGAAATGGAAGCAAAGAGAGCTTGCAGGAGAAATGGAGAAGAGGGAACAAGACAACTGAAGGTGAGCAAGACAGAAAAAGCAAGGGAAGAGCAGAAGGAACATTAGGATGGGCAACACCAGGGAGGTCAGAGACCTTCAGTTTGGTGACAGAGAACCATTAGGACTTAACTGTGCAGAAATCCAGTTAATAGGATATTTCATTTACTATGATAGTCAGTTAACATTTATTCATTTTACAGATATAGCTTCCATAGGCTGGGCCACTGAGAGATAAACATGAAAGACATAAACATAAAATGACTTAGCCAAGTATTAAAAAAAAAAACCCACAACAAAGCCACACCCAGAGAGAAAGTCACTACCTGGCTGTTACCAAACCTACAAGAGGTGTGGCAAGGCAAAGTCAAAAGCACTAAATATGTAAAAGTAGGAGGGAGAAGTTCATAAGCTAAACAGTTTGAACCACGCATATTTGAACAATATGCTAAACCATTTCTTTAAAAGAAGGAAGCTACTATTAAGGTTTAAAGGCAATACAAAAACACAATGAAAACAAGAGATGCAAAACATTTACAAGCGTAACTGCAGATCATTTCATTACGGATCGTGACACTAAAGCTAGCTTCATTCATTCTTGTGGCATTGAGAGAACTGCAGGCAAAAAAGTAAATACAAATACAAAAGAACATAAACAGAACATAAATAGTGATAAGCAAAGTGACACCTTTAACACTTTGCTCTTGGGATTATTATTACAGATATATCTACAACATATGGCCTTTTATTCTCAGGTAAAAATCAAGCTTAGTTTAGAAATCTCCCCAGTTTTATATTTTCTTTGGTTTCATCTCTGATCCTACTTTGCTGTCCAGCACTAAGCAAACCACCACTGGTCTAATACGGTTGTTTCTCACTGCACTAAATAAAAATCAGCAAGCATTCCTAGATATTACTTACTGTCACTTGGCTCATGGTGGCCTGCTATTTTGTCACCTCCCGGTCTTGGATCCGACAGAGGAATAATGGCAGTATAGAAGCCGTAGCTCTATAAAAAGTGTCATCTTAATATCAGAGGAGGAGCTAGGCATCAGGGCTTGGCTTCACAAATGTAAATACTTCATAATTTATTTAGTAACATGGCTTTTCTTTTTCCCTCAGGCAAAAGCTTTAATAAAGGAATAGGTCCACTGCAACAAAGGAAACAACAGCAAAAATAGAGACAATCTAACCCCTAACCCCATTAATATCAGTGGGAATTTGCCTTCATCTTCAGCGGGAACAAAACTTCAAAGACATGGGAATCACCCATAAAACCTGAAGGATAAAATCTGAACCTTTCGTGGTCTATGACACGAACTGTGTTTAGAGCATGGTAGTGTAGTCCCGACAGGGTGGAAATGTCCCCAGCAGGAGTTTCACATCCTTGGCTTGACCACAGCCTTGTCCCCGGAGCTGCCAGGGTGGCTGTTGGGACAGACATCAGAGAGGCCACGCGCGTGGGCAGTTTCTTTGACAGAAGAACCTCTCTGAGGCAGGACCATGCCAGGAGCTGGGCAGAGATGAACCTCGTCTTGGTGAACACTGTCTCTCTTGCTGTTCATGGCTTTACTTTCAGTGTCCAAATCAGGAAGAAGTGATATCCCCACCTTTAGAGGTCTATTTTTACATCTCAGTAATTTAAGGCAGACTTTCAAAGCCTGTCTCTGGCAGAATGAAGACTGAATGCTGTATCTCCTCAGTCCTACATTGTGTTGTTAGCACTGAGGAAGATGAGCGGTGTGGATAGAAAGAATCTTTTCTTCTCCAGGGAGATTCAAGATCTCCCTCGAGGACTTAAGAACACATCCTGGGTGCACTCTGCCTGCTAAATGCCATGAAAAACCAACGTGGGAAAGCCAAGATGAGGGAACTCATTCCCAAGCATCTCTGCAGGTCTTGTTTTGGTACTGGCACCATATAGCAAAGCAGAAATTAAACGAACAGAGGTACCATTCTTCTGATAACAGCAGAATTAGTTTCCCTCTCTTTCCTTTGGATGACTCCTTATGCTTTTTCCATTCCCAGGATTGCATAAGACGACACAGTACCAAGTCACTGTATGGTAATGTGCGTAACGTACAACCTGGAGAGGTTGTTACACTCTTGATGGGTGAGTTCATCTGCCCCACAAACACACAGCTCCTCATAGTCCTATTTCAGCTCTTTAAGAAAAAGTCCCCTCTGTCCTTCATTATTGGTCACCAAAATAAGTCTGACAACACAGACCCTTTCAGATAAACCAAATAAAGGCAGGTGTTTCAGGAAAATGTTCCATGGGAGTGTGTACCCTAACTAAGGCTCCCTCATTAATTTCAAATTGTATTTCCTCTGGGATCTACACCACCAATCCATTGCAGGTCATATCAAGAAAAAATGACAAACATTTTCAGAAAAGCCCCTTTAAAAGAAATATGTTTGCCATATGCTAATATGTCTGTGTACTATACGGTAATGATTTTCAGTCCCTGGGTGTAGAGAGGTCCACGGACAACCTTTAAGAAAGCCACAAATATGACTACAAAATACAAGTTCATACATATTTTCCATACATTAAATTTCTTAAGGAATCCTGCGCCTCTACGGAAAACTATAGGGAAATTTCAAAACCTGTGCTTTTTGCAAATCAGACCTATATTGTATGTCAAAATATACAGCTGGGGGTTTGGGGTTTTTTTGAGAGAGCAAGCATTGCTCGGGATCCTGCAGGAAGAGAAAACTTATGGTTTCAATATTTTTTCAATAAAACGCAGTATTTCTTTAATGCTAAATTCCTTCAGTTTCCAGTGCCCTCATTTTTAACAATCAGCGTGTATACAATCAGTCTAAGAAACAAGGAATGAAGCACGTGGTTTGGCTGCTTTGAAAATAATGTAATAATGCTATTTGAGTTTGTGGGCTTAGCTTGGTAGTCCAACTAAAATGACTGTCAGCTAGACAGACAGTGCTATAAAGGTGAAAGACAGTATTACAGATAAGAAACTAATCTTTATTTCATGGTCCCTGTCTTCCCTGGGCATATGAGCCCAGCGCTTTAAGGGATCAAGAGACACTTAAACATAATGCTATTGAGCACAACCAATTTGATTAGATTAGTTAAACCAATGTGGTAAAGGCAAAGGGAAACTGAGCAGCTTCATGGCCCCTTACCACGTATACCATAAGCACGGTATCTTCCATAAGCAAGGGAAATTTCAAGGGCTAACAGCATTTGAAGTAAGGCTAGTGTAATTTAAATGTAATATCATATGAAGCATGACAATAAGATCAGCTGAGTAAAAAAATAGAAGAGCTAAACTCTGGACAGATTTATGAATGCACTGCACAAATTAATACATATTTGTGCAAAGTATTCAGGAGAAAAGAAATATATCTCTTCTAAAAGGATGTAGGTGTGGCTACTACAGTGTACCTAAGGGATTAAAAAAAAAAACCTCCTGTTGATGCTGTGTTCTTGTTGTGTTTGAAGTAATAATTAGAGTCTGGCGTCAAGTTTGGATGATAACTATTACTTTCTTCACACTGATTTTCTAAGCTTGAGAGACCAGTTTTCAAAAGCTCTCTAGCAAAGCTATTATGTTGCCAGTATTACTCCATCAGAAGAAACTGTTAAAGGATGATCAGAAATACTGAGGGTGAGTCCTGGTTTCCCAGTATCTTCTCAGGACTGAGCTTCAAAAATCAAAGTCAGCTTTTCTGACAGTAATCTCTCATAATTGCAACTGAAAATGATGCAATTGGCAAATTCTCAACAGCCTTGGAAACTGAACCTAATACATTCAAAGGCATAAGCCTTTAAAATATTTCACACATAGACACTTTTTGCCAATATTCTCAATTAGAACTCATGTTTTTGTTCTTAAAGAAAAAAACCCATGCTATTTCTTTCATTGCTGATACAGTTTTGTATCTGTTACTGCTTTGAATTTTCTGTTTTGAATACTCCCAGAAGGAGGTTGTCACTGCTGATGCCGCAGACTGCCAAATGATTGGCTTTCTATGCAGCTCAGCCATTTCCCTCCATTGCAGGTATTAGATGCCCCAGCTTACTTCAGCGTAACTCCAACTCGTGGTTTTTTTCTTCTTTAGGCTTATTAAAAAACAACTCTTGGGCTGAAAAGAAAGCACCATTATGAGTACAGATATTTGGATTCCTTTTACTCCAAACTCCCATAGCACTGTGCCCCAGATGGCTTAATACTGAAAAGGATTCCACTAAGTCTTGCATATGGATGTCTGAACATACTATATATAAACTTACAACTGAAGAGCTCTAATACTGTAAAATAAAGCATTCAAAAGTGAGGGAATATAGAACTACATTTGCCTGCACAACTTTGATTTGGCCTGTGTATGGCTATCCTTTACAATAGGACCATCTTTCATTTCATGTACAAAATCTACAGCTTTCTCAGATAATAGGTAAGGGGTTTGCTGGTTTTTAATCCTTTTTGTTAAGTGTATAGTCTTCTGGTATTATTTATTGCTCATTAGCCATCTCTGTCCCAGAACCTAATTCTGTCATGGGAGTTTTATGTTTAGCTCCCTGAAGTATTATGGTTCTCACGTTTGATCTAGGATATGTAGTAGTGGTACAAGATGTATGCCTATGGGTGGAGGGATAAAGAGTATTTACTATTAACAGACTCAAACCGTTCATTTCCTTCCTTCTGTGGGTTCCCTTCCGGTATACTATAGCGAGTTCTGCTCCTAAACAATTTTTCTGAGTTGAATATATTATTAGTCACAAGATTATCCTGGCTTTGTGCTAAGCCTTTACCTGGTGACAAAGCTTTTCTTAAAACCTGTTGAAATGCTTTTCACCCTAAGTACATAGTTTAGTTTCTGCCACACAGTCCTCTGCTAGTACTATACATATGTAATGTCTTTTCCAAATCACAGTAGGTGGAAGCTTGGTTTGAGAATACACTGGAACATTCAGTAGCATTGAAGTTTTAGGTAGTGACTGTTAAAAATTCTTGGAAATAGAAGTAGTATTTAAAGGCCAGATGGTTCTGGAAGCTAACAGGACATTAACTGGCACCAAAATGTGGGACAACAAAAAGAGTGAAGAAGGTTATCTGCTGCAGCTTGCTTTTTGAAATGAGAAAAATGGAAACAATTTATGAATGCAAACATGAAGGGGACAGCACTTTTCAAAGAGTTTTGAACTGCAGAGTAGAGTGCCTGCCTCTTCCTAAGGCAGGACAATACCTAGAAATACAGCCAGTAGGTGAGGGGACCAGACTGACATCTCGCTTGAAACAACAAAATTACCTTATTTAATTTCTGCCAACAGGCATAATGGAATGAAAGATCTTGAGCTCAAAGGAAAGCAAATAATTCTGTCCCCCAAAAGATGGACTGCTTCCTCATGAGATGGTGTTAATGACAGGCTGCTCTCCATGCAAAGCTGGAGGGGTGCCCAGAGAAAAAACAGCATGGCTAATGGATGCGGTTCTTCCTTGTCAGGGTGGCAGTCTGTTCCCAGGACTACCAAGCAAAATATAGCTGAATGAACAAGTGAGAACAAAATTTTAGATATCAGCCTCAGCCTGGATAAAAGCCTGGAAAATTATACATTTAGTTGTAAAAAGATCTAGAATGACAGGCTAAAAGTCTTCAACAGAGACCTGCAAAGAGACTACAATAATCTGAGCAGTATATTCTACTTAAGTTTTAAAAAAGTACAACACAATTTGGTCTTGATAAATAACTTGTGTGCAGGATCTAGAGCAGTTTTTTTGGGATCTCCAGCAACACCATAATTCCATCTCTCAATGATTCTGTGGCTGGCATTGTATCAACAATATCAACCCTGCAGGTTGTGTAACAAGGTAATGATGCAACCCTTAGGGATGAAGGTGGAGGTGCCAGTAGGATGACAAAGTCCCACCACCCACAAACAGTAAGAGATAAATGACATTAGGTGAGGCTACAGTCAAACATGAAACATTAAAAATACTGTTTATTAACAATCACAGAACCAATTAAACTGAATTTATATAAACTATTTAATTAACAGATTAGAAAGCCTGAAGTGACCTGTGTGATCTTCTAGGCTGACTTCCTGTATAATGGAGAGCAGATTTCCCTGAACTATGTTCCTGTCTGAACTAGATTATATCATTTTAAGGGGGAAACACCACATCTTGATATAAATATCAACAGAAAAGTTACCATAATTCTTGGTAACCCTCTCAATGGTTAATTATGGGTAACTATAAATTAAGATTGCTGGTCTTGGATCTTTGTCTGCTAGAGCTAAGCCATGTATTTTTTAATGGATATTTACTACATAGAAAGGTATGTAAAGGGCCCCTATTAACCTTCTCTTTGATAAGCTAAATAGGTGGAACTCCTTGAGCCCCACATTAGGAGAGTATCCTAACCCTTTAATCATGTCTCATGTCTATTCTATGAAATCCCTCTAATTTTTCACCACTCTTTTTGAATTTAGGACACAAACCCCATGTACAACATTCCAATTTGCCTTGCATCAGTGCCAGATACAGAGGAAGTATAAATCTTGCTATTCTTTCTCAATATTTACTTGCTTGGGCAATCAAGAGTTAGATTCCCTACTCTAGTCAGAGAAGTAGCAATTGTGGTCTGTTATTAGTCTCCAACTCCTTTTCAGTGATTCTACTTCCCAGGAGAGGACTCCCTATGAGATTTGCTGGGCCCTTGTTCTTCCTTCTAGAATACATGTTATGCTTATTTATCTGTATAAGGCAAAAATGCTTTCACGCTAATTTTGTAGAAGAATAAGGCACAAAGGGACTTATCAGATGTTACCATGAAGTATTTGTGAAGAAGGAAAATTAGGACAGGACAGGTCTCCTGAATCCCATACTGGCACTAGTACTGCACATTTACATTTGAAGTTGAATTGCAGAGGCCGTGACCAGATGCATTGTCAGCTGATGGATACAATCCTGGTATCAGACTGAATGCTGTCATTTCTTTCCAGATGTGTTTAAAACTCCCCTGGTGAAATAAAAGAATAGGGCTTGAACTATTTAGCCTAAGCCTCTCCTGCCAAAGGTAACCACGTCATACCTTCTCTTTCATAAATAACCCCACACAAATTTAGGAAATAAAATATTTTCCCAAGCAAGAGGAAAATATGATCAAATTGGAAATACAGACAAAGGAAAATATTATCATCTTAACTAATTCTTCCTTAGCTAATACTTCCTAAAAGTTACCTTGTATGGTAACTTTTACTGAAATGGTGCTTTTGATTCTGTCCTCTGTCTCCTACTGTAGGGAATAGAGATAGCCTTCAGTGTCAGTCTGTGTTGGGTAGAGCACCAAACTTGCTGAACCATGTAGACCAAGCAAAAGAGCAACCGTAATAAGGTCTAACTTAAGAGACCAGATTTCATTGTGAGTTTCATTCCTTCATTCAGTCAAACCCTGTGCACCAGACAGAATTGGGTCCGACAAGCTTCTACTGTAAAATGCTATAAAAGAGGCTGGAATCTAGGCCAGAGCTAGGGATAGTTCTTGGGAAGCTCTCTGGATTTCCTGGAGGGCAAGGTGTGGCTCTGTATGTGGGAGGTAAACGCCAGTGATTTTCTGTTACTGGTAATTAGGTGCAGCTTGAGTTTCATTAATAAGAGCTACATATGCATACTGGAAAAAAAAAGAGTTTATCTGACACTGGGATTATTACGTGTTGCCAGCTAAATGTCTTACAATGTTCATTAGCTTTGTTATTTTGTGATTAGCACTTATAAATGTCTGAAAGCACATTCATATTTTACCAACACATAAGAAAAAAAGTTCTGCCACTGAGAGTTTATAATGTAAAAGAGAAGGAAATCTCCTGCTAAATCTCCAAATTATCTCACCAATATGTCTAATGATTTGGAACTACTTCTTGCATTAGCATTTGTTTTTATTAGCTTTAGTCATTTTGCTTTTAATGTTGTTCACGATCACTACCAAATATAGAAATTTGCTTTCCAGAAAGTTATCCTGAGGTGAACACCCAGTATGGACATATCAGTCGTAAAAGATGTGATAAACCAATAAAGAAAGGAAACAGGGGAAAGGGACCGGGTAGCCTTAAATAAAAGAGACACTGCAGTTCTAGTGACTATTCACCAAAATTTAGCAGTACAAACAGTAGAAAACCACTCTAATGTTGCTAAAAATGTCCGTTAAATTATTTTGAAAATCCATTCATTGCAGTCTCTAACCAGGTACTATCTGAATATTATGGCAGATATTCTAAAATTCTTATAAAACATTTTAAAGGGGGTTTTTTTTGCTCCATTTTGATGTTTCATAGCATCACAGGTTTTCAGGCCAGAAGAAAGCACCGTGATTCTCCAGCCTGACCTTTTGCACAGTACATGTGACAATTAGATCAAGTGATGTCTACATAATTTCTGGTGGAGTAGAACACTTCCTTTGGAAAAAATCCACTTTCTTGATTTAAAGATTTCAGGTGACAAGGAATACTTCACAGGCCTATCTATCTAAATTTTTTCCCAAGGCTTAGTTAGTCTAAGGGGTTTGTTTGGTTGGTTTGGTTTTTTTAATCAAAAAATGTCTCTTGGCTCAGCTTTCAAACACCACATCTTTTAAAAGATTTGTCTGCTAAACTGAAGATTTCTATGATTACAATTATTCTCTTTACTTATGTAATTCCAGGTGAGTTAGCTCTTATGTGACTCATTGATGGGCTAAAGAGATTAAGCTTTTTAAGCCTCTTCTGTAAGAAGGGTTTCTAGATCCCAAATCAACCTTGTAGTTCTGTTTAACCAGTTTGTGAGTTTTTGTATCAATATCAGGCCAAGACATACTGCTCCAGCCATGAAATCCCTACGGTGTGCTACGGTGTGCTCCCACATTTATCCACAAGGATAGCATTTCTGTGTGCTCTTAATTGCTTTTCAGTATCGCTACTTTTAATAATGCAGTCCTCCATCAGATAAGTGACCTACATTTTTCTTTCCTAGAAATATTAGCCTGCACTTAACTATATTATGATGCACATTGTTCAAGTTAGCTCATCTTACCAAAGATTCTGGTAACGCTGCGGAATAAATCCTTATCATGTATCACTTCACAACTTCTGTTTCTTATGCAAATATTATCTTACAAACTTGTAAACTAACCAATATGCATTACTGGCCATTTATAAATACTTCTGACTTATTAATAATGCCAAGTAGAAAATGGTCCTGATTATTTTTTCCCAATTTAAAATGTAAACTATCTACTCAGAGCTAGAGAGACACTGAAATGTATTGAAATAGAAGAATATTTGAGCAACATTACTTCGCTTAATTGTTGATAACGTGTGTTGATACCATGGAGTTAAGAGTGATCTGCAAGGGGAACAACAGTTTCACTTGAGTATTTTACTCTGTAACAAAATAGTTACCTTATTTCTATAGTAACACCTACAAATTAGTTGAAGTAATTTTGAACAAGGAGAAAATTCTTAGGCATCTGTGAGCAACCTGCAAGCAGAAAAAGAAGCAAAATTATTGCTATACCAAGTTCTATTTATTACAGAGAAATTATTCCACTACAGTGCAAATATGCCTTAATATAAAATAACAGGAAGTCAATACATAAAATGAAAACACAAGGTAGCATATTCTGAAAAATATCTGGCTAGAAATGAGTCACACTCTAATGTTGGATAAACTCTTTTTTCTTCAGTACGTGAAGGAATGTTTTATTACGGTAGCCCAAGCTATGTGTAATTGCCACTAGCAGAAAGATACTAGCATTACTTCCTCCAAAGAGGACCACACCCCCCAAGAAACACAACTTTTCCACGTACCCACAAAGTTGATGAAATGTTGCCATTGACTACCTTCCCTTTTACAGGACAATTCTTTAGAAAAGGACAGTGATCTCCAGAAGCAGCAAAATGAATTCAGCAAAATACCAGGGCGGAAACAGTAGATCCTTCTTCAGTACTTTGCCATTGGATAACCTTCTCAAAAAGTCTAAATGTATCAAATCACAATTTTCTAGTTTATAGAACAAGAATGTATTCTGTTTGGGGAAGTATTCCAGTTTTCTGCACTAGGCACTTGAATGTCCAGTAAACTCCTTCACCTTTTTTTTCTGCTTACATACAATGAACGCATTATCTAGTAGTTTTAATCTACTAACTAACCAGAAGTGCTGACAGACTTGTAGGAAATCAAACACCCAGTATTCATCAGGCTGCCCTGCCCAGATTAAGATAATGGCCAGCTATGCCATCTTGATAGGTCCTGTGGGAAGGAATTATTGTAACATCAGTTATAACTACACGTTTAAGATTGTGTTGACATCCATACATAAAGCAGCTGTAAGGTAATTTTTTTACACTCTAATGAGCTTTAAAACTGAACATTCACATGAAGCAGACTATGGAAGTTCCTTAATTTTTAAATAATATATTTGCAAGTTTTTTTTCAAAATACCACATAAAATACCTTCTTTTTTAAATGCTCTCCTTTGCTTCATTTTTCCTTAGATTATTTAAATTTTGCTCTCTCAGGTTTCCAAATGCTTGACTTCTTTTTCTTTCTCACATGCACATACATACATGTTCTGAGATGTTAGACGCAGACCATTTAAACGCACCAGTAATCACTGCTCTTCACACGGTACAGCAAGAGGGTTACACTAAGCTGAATTGCTGCAACTTCAGAAGGGCAGGATGGAAGAGCCAGGGAACTACAGGTCTGTCAGCTTCACCTCAGTCTCCAGGATGATTGTGGAGCAAATACTCCTGGAAGACATTTCCAAGCACCTGAGGGACACAAAGGTGACTGAGAACAGCTGGTATAATGCGGCTTTACCAAGGGCAAACCTTTGATGGGAAGACTGGCTCAGTCGAGGAGGAAGAGCAGTGCATGCTGTTTACCTTGACTTTAGGGAGGCCTTCAACATGGTCTCCCACAGTACCCTTACAGTCAAATTGGTGAAATATGGAGTGGAAAAATGTACCACAAGGTGGATGGATAATCAGCTGGGCTGTGGAGTACAATGGGTGTTGATCGGCAGTGCAAAGTCCACCAAAAAGGTGGCTGGTTACTAGTGGTGTTCCTCAGGGACCCACACAGGAGCCAAACTCTTAATGTCCTTATTAATGACCTAGACAAGGTAACAGAGTGCACTCTCAGCAAGTTCTGGTGTGAGACCTATTGGGGGCGGGTATTGTCAATACTCTGGAAAACAAAGCTGCTATTCAGAGGGGCTTCGCTTTTTTTTAACCGTTGTTTGCTTTCTTAAACCTGAGACTTTTTACACAAAAGCTATATAAAGCACAAAGATCGTAAAGAAACTCTCAGAAGTGATGGCATTACAGAATGAAAACTGACTAAGAAAATGTCATTTGGTCTCCTTATTCACCTGTAGTATAACAAACTTTAATTTCATTTTAGGGACAGACACTAAGTCTGCATTCCTCATTTGCTGGGTGCTGAACTTGAGATATCTGGAATCTGATATCTAGAATGATCCTGGGCATGGTGAAGTTAATTGTGAACCTAATTGAACATAGCTGTGGTTTAAACGTACGGTGCTAAATATTCTCAAAATATGCAGCTTTGGGTGTCTTACATGGGGCATTTTAAATTCATAGATACATTTGATAAATTTTGTTTTGACAAACTTGTCTATTTTTCCCTATGTCTATGTCTATCCCCTAAACTATGTCTATTTATAAGACATAATACCTTCTTTCCAATAAGCACCTTCATGTTTGTACCCAGCTTAGATACTGTAAAGAAGAGTATCTCAGAAAAGCATATTAAAATAATTAATTTTTGTGTTGAGTTACGGAACGAGGACAGGCATTGGGAGCACATAGTAAGATCTAGTGTTCATCCTGAAATGTTAAATAATACCCAACTTTATTGAGCATGATCCCCACTTTATCCATTAGGAAGATTGCCCTAGGTGTCTGAAAATACTGAAATTAAAGACTGTAAACAAGATCCACTAAGGAATGCAAGCCTGTAAGTCCCAAACAGATGACTGTGAAAACTACCCACATAGTTCCTGCACAGGCACCTTGTAATTTTACTTTGCTCCCCTACGTAATGCTCCCCTGGAGAAACGCCTCTGGGTATGCCCAAGTCTGGGAACAGTCTGGAAAGAGCTAAGCAGTTCAGCATTTATTTCGTGCTTATGCCTGCCTGGATGAACAAGAGGCTTTTCTACAGCAGAGATCCCAGATGGCTTGGTGCAGTAACACGTAACAAGCATCACAGGCCTAGGCTCTCTACAAAATACAATGCAGGCTTTCTCTCAAAAAGGAATGGTATAGATGTCCAGCTTTCATAGGACAGCATATTGTGGTGGGCCCATGTTCAACTCCTTCCTCAGTTAAAGGGATGGGCTCAAACACAAATTCCCCTGCCATATGGAGCATCTCCCACCACTCTCTGAGTATTGCACCCTGGTGAGACCACATTGCCCTTTCTTCACTGTGCAAAAAGCCCAACACAGCATCAGGCCACGAGCGTAAAAGGAACCAGACTCTTTAGCCCAGTGATGAGGGCACACACCCAGAGACTGAACCTGGTTACAATCCGTTCTCTACAGCTTGTTTCTGCTTTGCTGTGTAACCCTTTGAAGCAAACTACACGGAGAATATTGAGACCTGGCCAGGAATCCAATATTCCTTCCCTTCAGGAAGAGAGTGCCCCAGCCACTAGCTATTTGGTCCAGCATTGTCTGTATCTTATTCTGCAACTGAAACACAATAGCTTCAGTTGGAAGCATGATGAAAGTTCTCACCTCTGAAAAACCTGCAGGCTTGTGGTTTGATTGTTCCACTGAAAGGAAAAACGTTAGTCTCAGTCTCCAGAGGCTGGAAAGTCCTGTCTTCTGTATCAAGTGTGAATACTTTAACTTGTGAACTACCAATTAAGGAAAGCTACTATCACTAACTTTGCTACACCATCAGTGCTGTTAGACAAGTCCCTGAGAATGCCTACCAGAGAGAGGCTGCAAGCAAGGCTGCGGAGAATGTTTTGAGGCCTATTTTGAGGGGCCTGGTAAGGCTCAGACGTGATCGAAGCTGTACTAACTGCTCTGCAGTCTCAAGGCTGAGGTGCTTACAGGCATAACAAAACCCAGACCTTTGGGGTACAACTTTGTTATCTACACAGCACCATGAAGGGATGGGAGAACTAGCTTTGAATGCAAGAATAAGAAGAGTACACTTGTCTTAGTTCAGTAGTCTGCTCCTGCCAGTTAGCCCTCCTGGGCAGCTGGACAAAGGATGCCTACTGCAACAGCATGCAACCATACTGCAAGGCCCCAACTCCTGTTTCCGCTCCGCGTTGCCTTGTGCTGTTTAAATGTATGAGCCTCTTTGACTTGACTATCAGTACATAGCACTAACTTCTACAGTTTAGACGTATTCTTCACCACCAACAGAAAGTTCAGAGGGCCCAAGGATCCTGCAGAAGGTTTTGAGGGCCGTAAATGTGGACCTCAGCAAAGCTAGGTCCTTGAGCGAACCTTGAGCCACCTCACTTCTTACTCACGTTCCTTGTATTTCCCCTCTCCTCACCAGTTTCAGATCCATGACAATACTGATCCCAATTGTATAACTTGGGGGATTTTGTCCTAGAGGAAAATCAGTCACTTCTCCCTTGTCCTCTACTAACACAGCAAGAATCCTTAGAACTGAGATACTACTTTACAGAAACTGTGCTCATGAATCTTGTGGTCTTCAAATTACTGTTACCAGTTGGTGATTATCTCTTTTAACAACAACCACAAAGAATTCTGGCTCACTGATTCCAAGGGGAATTGCTTTGACATATTAACAAGGCAATGTAACTACAGTCAAAATGAATCCATTTTTAAAAGCATATAAAACAGCCTTTTGTTTTGTTTTTCAAGTGAAAGACAGTATTCTGTAGGAAGAAAGAAAGAAGCCTGTAGGCCGTATCTCTCTTCCAACACAGACAACGGTTTGTTTGGTTTGGAGCACTGCATTTTCTGGGGCATTTTGTTCAGTATAATGAATCTTGAAGACAAGTAGTACATCCTCTCTACCTTCAGGTAATGAAATTAAGAAAAACAAAACAGGAAACAGCAAAATGTTGGTTATTACTTTAAAAAAACCCAAAACAAACAGTACTCTAATAAATTCTTGAATCCAGAGGCACCTTACCTTCTTTTCTCACCTCCTTCCATAAATATTTTCTAACTTAATTTCCTTTCTCCCGCTGAATTTTTGTCCTTTCAACTTAATCCCAAGATATTTTTCAATTGTTTAAAATGACAGAACAGCAAAAAGCCCGTGTCCTATCGATACAACTCAAAATGATGCTTCTGCTGCTGCAGCTGGGCCAGTGGTAAAGGTTCCCTCCAAAATTCCTTAGTGTTGACATGGAATAAATGTCTTTATTCATCACTCTCCACTCGAGAACTTACTTGTTGGTTTACACAAATCAAAGCTACCGGTGCTTTCTGTTTGGGTAGGTTTTTTGGTTTTGTTTTTGTTTTTGTAACCAAGCAGCTTCTTCCAAAAGATAGTTTCCTGGCAATGCCACATTAGTTGTAAAGAAAGAGCACCCTGGTAAAATGTTATTTACACAGAACAGAGTTCATAGCTAAAATAAGCAAAAGACCCTGGGACTTTCTCTATGAAGAAATTAAACTAATACTATGCAAGCATTTATTAGTTGGGCCTTCTATTGAAATTATAATTGTACCTTGTTAGCGATCTTATTTTTACCAAGTCCACAATGTGTTTCTGGTGTCTTTTTATTGCCCCTCCCCTGCCCTAGGAAGTTCTTCTATTATTGTATATCATTATTTTGTTCCTGTGAGTCCTTGGAAGAAAAGCCTTTGAATACTACTAGTAGGTTGTCTTCCCTCTTGCTCGGAGGGAGAAAGATAATATGTTTTTTCCACAGGTAAGCACTCAGTGAGCTTCACACAATTATGCTGCACATCAGTTTGCCATGATCCCAACAAAAACACCATTGCAAACTGGAACTACAAATATCTCAGAATTCCCTACGAGCTCTGCTAACAGCAGTGATCTGTTAAAATCTCTGCTAATGGCTTTTAGAGATACCCTTGCAATCTCCGATATTTGAATCAGCTAGTGAGATACAGTTACAGAAAGTCCTTGGTTAACATATTCTCAACTAAATCCCCCAAACCTTAATTACCATGGAAACTACTTATCCTTAAGGCACCAAGGATAGCTGAATTTTTTTCTCTTGACAAAAATGGGAGTGAAGCCAGAAAAATATGGGATTGTGCATAATGAGGCCTTTAATCTTTCATCTACATCTGTGTAAAGTAGAAATAACCTCAGTGAAGCTAGTTGAGTCACAGAGTTAAATTCATTTATAGGACAGAAGTCGGTTTGAGACATTGTCTAGTTCAGGTTGTTTCTACATCTTTTTCCATTATCTTCATGAGTTTATGTTAACAGATTTCTTTTTCACTTTTCTAGTAAGAGAAACTTAGTAATGCAAAATAGTATTTGTATATAAAATTAGTAGACGTATTCCAAGCTTTGAGACAATCCTTGGGACGAATGGAACTAATCAGTCCCACTGAGGCTCAGAATTTTGCCATCTGAGATTAAAAATGCCTCTAATTTAGCCCAGCCCCCCCCCAAATTCCCGAGTATTCCGTTTCTCTGAAACAGAGTATAGTCTTCACTGTGCAGCAACACTTGCACACCTCTAAGCTGGAAAATCAGCTCAGGAACAGAAAACCTCATTTCTAGCTTTACATGACTTAAACCTCTGTAGTTGTAGGGGTTCTCATTTCATTTCAATGTTATGTTTCAACAAGCTTTAACAAAATAAAAATAATTTTCAGGAACATTACCATCAAAACCCCCTATGGTTCCTTTTAAGCAGATGCTCCCCACAACTTAACTCACTGTGAGCAAATGTCTGAATGTGAAACGTGTGTACACGGGAAAACACTGGGTCACGATGCTACTGTCATTTATGTAAACCCATTGGTGCGTCATGTTTGTTCAAAGCTTCCCATTTTTATATTGTTGACCCTGATCAAAAGCTACGCTGCAGTAATAATTTGTATTACTCTCAGCTTATCTCAAGGTTTGTTGCTTGCTGAGCAATTAGCTTAGCCACTTTGCAGGTACCTGCAGCGAAGCAAGAGGCTACGCAAGTACCTCAGTCAGGCGCACTGCCTGCGCACTGTCACTGTCACGGCCGAGGGAGGCAGCCGACGCCCCCCTCTGCCGCACAGCACCGTGGCCAGAGCCGGGCTCCGCGCCCGTGCGCCGGAGGGGTCGGGACCGGCCCTCCTGTGACTCGCCGTGCAACGACCGTCACCAAGGCCCAGCCACGTCTCCTCGGCGCACCGAGCACGACGGCACTCGGCTTAAAAAGCGCGCTTTCTCTCAAAGGCTTAACCGAAGCCGCCCCGAGGCGCGGGGCCGCCGGCGCCCCTTCAGCGGGCGGTTGCCGACGGCGGCTGGCGCGGCGCGAGGCCGCTCCCCTCAGAGCCGCCCCGCGCGCGCCGAGCCCCACCGCCCCTCGGCCGCCCCCTCGGCGCATGCGCGGCGGGAGGCCCATCCTTCCGGCCGGCGGCACCGGCGCAGGCGCAGCGCGTGCTCTCCCGGCGGGCGGGGCCAGGGGTCAAGGGTGAGGGGTCAGTTCCTGCCCGGCGGCGGCAGCATGGCAGGCGACGGCAGCGGCCCGGTGGGCTCTGCGGCGGAGGATGGGGGGCCGCCGGCCCCGGAGCGGGTTCTCTTCCCGCCGACCTTCAGCGTGTCCGAGATCAAGAACAAGCAGCGGCGGCACTTCATGTTCCTCCGCTGGAAGCAGCAGCAGAGGAAGGTGGGGGAGGGCCCGGCGCGGCGGCCGTTACCGGAGGGCGGGGGAGGCCCCGGCCGGGCGGCGGGTCTGGCTAACGGATCGCTCTCCCTCTCCCGCTAGGAGAAACTGGCCGCCAAGAAGAAGCGGAGGAAGGAGCGAGAAGCCCTCGGAGACAAGGTGAGGGCTCCGGCCGCAGTGTGCCGCGGCCCCGCGTCGTGGCGAAGCCCTCCCCGCTGCAGGGGGGTGGTGCTCCGCCGCGAACGGGGAGGAGCTCGTCCTGGGGATAACTCTTCAGCTGAGCCTTGCGCTGGGGGCTCTTCAGTTTCGTGAGTGAAACGGTTTCTCCACAGACTTAAGTGGAGCGGAGCGGTGATCTCGGTGCTCGCTGGCCGTGGTAGCCTCGGGGACACTGTGTTGGGCAGTGGAGGTATCAAACGGTTGAGCTTAGAAATGTTGTTGGTACTGTGTCAAATGATGCTGCCATCGGGCAGGGTGAGTTTTAAGCTAATAATGGCATAAAAGCAGGCCTTCCCTGAAAAGTCTTCTCTGTCCGATGTAATGGCTGCGGCATTGTGTTGATGTTAGTAGGAATTATACTCTAATAAGTAATTTATGTATAAATTAAAACAATCAGATCTGACCAAACCCTGCCCAGACCAGTTGTCTGCTTGTTTCCAAGCCTAGTCACGCACAAGGGTGTTGCCTCTTTTCCTGAACTACTTCAAAAGCATATTGACAGTTGAAGACAGTCTCTTGTGAGTTCCTGTATTATTATAATCTCACGAGAGTCGAGTAAGTAACAGGGTAAACATTGGAGGCTATCAGTCGTTAAATTGTAGGTGTCAAAACTAATATGTGTTGCTGTTGAAAGTAGAGCTTTTATCTTCTGTGGAAGAGAAGAAAAGTAGATAGAAGGTTCCCCTCTTTTTTTTGTTTTGTTTTGGAACCCCATTTCTTAATTAGACTGAAAATAAGCAGTGTCACTGTTCTAGCGATGCTTCTCCTCCATGTGATTCTCTGGTGTCCCAATACCCGCACATATTTTTAATCAAGGCGATGTCGTAACTTCTTTTTTGAAGGCTGGCATAAAATGAATAATACTTCTAATTCTGTGTAGAAATATACACAATGTCATGGTAGTATGAATGTGTTTTTCGCAGTACATGTAAAAATTACATGACTGTGTTAATAAACTTATTTATTTTAGGCACCTCCAAAAGCCATACCAAAGACTATTGAAAATCAGAGAGTGTATGACGAAACAACTGTAGATCCCAATGATGAAGAGGTAACTGCTTAATTTCTGCGTATGCTATTAAGTTAACCACTTTTTTTCCAAGAAGGGACATAAAACGGATTGATGAAACTTAACATTCACCAGTCTCCTGTTAAGGTGTTGATGAATTACTTTTTATATGTGATGGGTTCGCTAAGAGGTGATGTCATTTTTTCATTATCTACATTAGATAATAGCCTTTTGCATCACTGTTATTGATTGTAAAACCTGCCAATGTTCATCACAGTAGATTCTTAAAAATGTAAAACCCACATGCCTTGTAATGATTAATTATAGGATAGATCTTGTGAATTGAAATTTTTCCTACTAAATTCATTTTCATCAGAATTTAGATCAGATTGAACAATTGTTCGTATATGGTGGATTAACAAGACTTCCATTCTTCCAGGTTGCTTTTGATGAAGCAACTGATGAATTTGCACCATACTTCAACAGGCAGACAGTTCCCAAGATTCTTATTACAACATCAGACAGACCTCGTGGGGTACGTATGTTTTACTTGGAGAGTTCTGAGCAATCAACTGGTTATAAGATACCAAGGTTTTCATACTATGATTGGTAAATTTAAGCTGAAAATAGTAGCTTTCACATGGATTTTTTTCTGCTGTTGTATTTAGTGACTATCAATAACCTTGTATATGTATGTACTCTATTAGTTTCTCCAGCACTGTTTGTTTCCTTCATAACAAAAACCCACCTCATGCATATGTTCTTGTGTGTAAATGATCTCCATTACGTAAATGGGGACATTACTGACATTTGTGAAAACCATAAAAGAAGTGGTTTTAAAAGTAGGAAAAACTCCTCAAACAGTTTAGCTGGAAACTCAGACATTAGTACCTGAAATAATAGTTGTATTGTATTTTGAAATGTTATGAACTTTTTGTAAACCCATGTCCTTAATAAATACTGAGTTTGGAGGTGATGCTTTTGGAATGCTTTTGGAATTTTCCTGCTTTTTTATGATTGAGGGAGGGGGAAAAAAAATCCTTTAAAAAAAAAAAGTCCCTGGTGTGCTGTAGTCTTTACTGCAAATAAAATTTTTTTCCACTGACTGAATGAAGTGATTTAATAGCTTGTCTTCAAATCTTTATAGAGATACTGGAAGTAATATATCATCAGAGAGGGCAGTTGGAATGAGCAACCCTCCATTCCCCTAATATTTGAATTTGGCCCTGTATTTACCCCATTGCCATTTAACTCACCTGTTTTGCAGAGAACAGTGAGATTCTGTGAACAACTGTCTACTGTTATACCGAACTCACATGTCTACTATCGAAGAGGACTGGCTTTGAAAAGAATTATTCCACAGTGTATTGCAAGGGACTTCACGGATTTAATCGTCATTAATGAAGATCGCAAAATACCAAGTATCCTTTTGTGTATTTATTAAAATAGATATACTAGCTCTGGGCCTATTAGGGAAAGAAAATAATTCTGTAGTGTGCATCAAAGATCTGCTTTAGTCTGGATTTTTTCGCTTCACTGTGCAGCTTACAGTGTAACTACAGAGTTAAAAATCACTGTGCCAACTTGAATATCTGATGGCTAATGGAACTTGGAATTATTTTAAAAAGTGTGTTGGGTTTTTTTAGGTTTGTAATGCATGGATAAACATTGTTGTTGTTTCAGTAAATTTAACAGTTTGATTAATTAAAAAGTTTTTCTGACCAGGAAGTTCCATTTAGTTTTGCTGACTAGATAAAACATTACTAATTAATAAGTGAGAACGTGGTAGAAGATAACTCTGGTTACCTATTGAAACAAAATTTAATGGACATACTTCAGAACACTAGTTAACTCGTTTATAAATATATGTTCGAAAATATAATGAAACCTTGTCAATCAGGCATAGATTATGCATATAATATTCTAATGTAATACTGCATTTCACAGAAAATGTTCCTCTGTAAATTACATGCTGAATTTTACCAGCCTCTTTTTTTAACTCTGTGAACAGATGGTCTTGTTCTAAGTCATTTGCCTGATGGTCCAACTGCTCATTTTAGAATGAGTAGTGTCCGTTTGCGTAAAGAAATAAAGGTGAGATTCCAACAAAATTTAAAAAATGGGTAGTCTGTTGTTTAATGATAAATACGTTCAGTCTACTTGAACTGTCAAAACTGGTTACACTTTTGGAAGATTCAGCTGATCTTGTAAAGGTGTTTTTTTCGTAAGCTAACAGGAGGCCAAGGAGTAGTATAGTCTACTTCCATAAGCAGCATATTTCCATTTTCATAGTTATTTGCTGAATTTCTTTAACTGTCTGCCAAGTATTTTTATAGTCGTGCCAATAAATAGCAGCCGATAACCTACATCAATAGGGAGACCCAATGTTTAGTATACACACAATAGGGTATATAAAAATCAGCAGTATAAAAGATTTCAATAGAGGTAGTTGCTAGTCTTGAATAAAACCTAGTTTTTCTTATTCTTACAGCCCTGTCACCTCTTCTGTAGTTAAGTATTGCTTACTTAGCCCTAAATAATTTGCAGTAAAATGTTTTTTTTCTCTTTTGAAATAAGTAATTTTTAAACTTCATCTGTTCTTATTAAAGAAGAATCCCATATACTTAGACCCATGTGCTCTTAGTTGGTATTAGTACAGAGAGAAGACTGCTGTGATAGGTAGACTGCATTATTTGGTATAACGGGTGCTGCCAGGAGTGGAAAGTGGTGCAAGAAAGAGGAAATGTAAAATTATTTATTTGTGCTTTTCCATTCAATTTATATTGTTGAACCAAAGATCCTTATGTTACCAGCTGCTCCTTTACTTGTGTATGAACTTAGGTGGTGTTTGAAAAAATGATTGGGGCATGTTATCCACCCTGTTAGAAGTTGGCCCTGGCTGTCTTCCCCCTATTTTATTTCAAACTCTTCTTTGATAATATATTAAAATCCTTTTGCATTCAATCTATTCTTTGCATTCTTATCTATTACTTTCATTTCAGCGAAAAGGGAAAGAGCCCACAGAACATGTACCTGAAGTAATCCTGAATAATTTTACAACACGACTCGGCCATTCTGTTGGTCGCATGTTTGCTTCTCTCTTCCCACATGATCCTCAGTTCATTGGAAGACAAGTAGCTACATTTCACAACCAGCGAGACTACATCTTTTTCAGATTCCACAGGTGACGTTTTCCGCAAAACTCACAAATGCGAGAAAATGTTCTTGTAACTTACTTCCTAATTTTTATTTGTTTCTTCCCCAAGATATATCTTCAAGAGTGAAAAGAAGGTGGGAATTCAAGAACTTGGGCCACGTTTTACATTAAAGCTGAGGTCTCTTCAAAAAGGAACCTTCGATTCCAAATTTGGAGAATATGAATGGATTCATAAGGTATGTCTAAGTCATGATAATAGTCCTGCTTGGGAAGGGAGAGTAAATCCAACATGAAACGTAACCATAAATCTTAGCCTAAAAAGTGGTATAAATGTAGTTGTCAATACAGAAGTGCTTAACTGAAATATTTAGAGGTGTATTTTGAGAAATATGCAAAGTAGAAGTATTCTGCTATATTGCAAGTCAAAAATAAAGATAGCAAGGATGGTGAATATCAATATACCATGACTACTTATTTGCAGAATGTAATTTCTTTAACATATACGGATATAAGCAAATGTGAAAAATGCTCCCCTGGTATAAGCTGTTACTGGACGCCTAGTAAACTTGACTAAAGCTATTTTTGTGCAAGGCAAGTGCAAGAATCATAATGTAAAAATGATTAAGCTATTTACATAAATGTCACTTCTTAATAGTGAATGGAAAGTAACACTGATGTTTGTACATCTTCAAGTGAAATGGAAGTATTACTCTAGGCAATGATAAATTACTTATCCAGTTATTTTTACCATGGAATTGCAGTTGATTGGCAAAACTTAGAAGTGAGTATCCAAGCTATACCGGAATGAAAATGCTAATACTCCTGGTGTAGTCCATGAAATGGAAAATCTTGGTTTTTTAAAGACACTTTGTCTACTGTCAGTAGACAGAGAACTGCTATATGTTCTTTAGTTCTAAATCACTAATCTCTAATTCTTCTCCCTTGTTAGTCTTGAAAAGCTGACTATAAAGACTCAACTACACTGTAACTGGGACACATTTCACTCACTACCCTGCTGTAAACTGGAGTGGTCATCCTTGTTTGTATCCTGTTGCATGAATTTGCTGGTTAATAACTTTTCTTTTAAATTTCAGCGCCGAGAAATGGACACAAGCAGAAGAAAATTTCACTTATAAGGGACAGCTATCTGCCAATTGCTGGTGACCAGAAATACAACTGCTTTGAACTATGGATTATCTCAGACTCCTAATGATAATGATACTGAACAGTATCTGTCTGCAGAAAGACAAACTGCAAACATTCAAACTTTATACAGGAGCAGATCGAGTACAATGCATCTTTCTTCCTATGTTTGTAGCTAAATCCAACATGACAAGGACAGTGACTCTCTTTCCAGTTTAGCAGGAAAAACTATGGCAATGTCAGAGCAGCCTGTAATTTAGCTATCACTGAAGATTTGCCATGATTGCTGCTGTGCTGTAGAGAGAAATTACACTTTGCAACATCAAAGACAGTAAATATTTTGGTTAAAGATATTCTCAAAATAAAGTATTTCTATAGTTGTGCAGCTTTTTTTTCTGTTAAGCAGCTAAACCCAGATGTCTTCCATTAATCAGGTAAGAGATAAATAGTTTAAACCTCTTCCTAACTTACAGTATGCTGCTCCCTGACAGTATGGTGAGTTTTCAAAAAATGGTCTCCTATCTAGAGAACATTGAGAAGGCTGTATGCAATCCAGGAAGTCTGTGGTATTTTATTTCATTAACATCTTGCATAAATAGCTGTGTTGCTGAAGTTACAAAAATAATATGCTTGACTCCTACAGGTATTTCTTCTGTGGATATCATATTTAAAAGAGGTATATACCCAAAGCAGTTGATACTCTTGTACATAAAAAGAAATAAACACTGATGGGAAAGAATTCGTAAGGCCAGCTTACAGGAAGTACATAAAGCTATCTCACCTAAAAATGCTGCTCAGTTGAACATGTGAGGTCTCTGAGCAGGGTTTTTCCCATTAAAATCCTAAAAATGCTTCTTCAGCCTCACAGCTATACTCAAGTTGGTATTACCTGCAGAATAAAGTACTGTTCTGCCTTAAGTGTGCACACTCACTGGCAGCTAAAAAGCTAAGTTTTTCTTTGAATTACTTTCTTTTCATATGCAGCTATAAGAAGTGCTTTTTCACATTTACCTAAAGAGTAAGATGGCTCCTAGAGTAAGTCATCTACTAGGGTAGAATTCCTCTTTAAGATAATTAAGTTACTCTTTATTTAATATCTATGATATGGGACAGCTCTATAGTTGAATTATAAACTAAGAACCAAAAAAATTGTTCCTGTTCTATTTCTATTACACTTCTAAGTATAGTACTGATGATGCCTCATTGTTCTGTAAGACTATCAACCCCAGGCAAACTTGGAGCAGCATGGGATATTTAAAGACAGATTCCTGCATGTGCTCTCCAGCTGCTGCAGAGTGCTGCAGTAACTGGTGAGCTGTCAATGTACCCAGAAGTTAATCAACTTGTTACAGTAATTTCAAGACCAGACTAAGTCAAGACACTTTTATTTTTTGCTTGGCATAGAAAACTGATTCCCTTATGAAACAGAAGTATTGTAACTAGCATACAGTTCATTTGGAGAGGTAGATGGTAAGAGGTTTGACAACAGTAGCAATTTTACAGTTAGATTTGGCACATTAAAGCTAAGCTTTTGTACAGACTTCAAACCAGGCCACTCCTTGAGGCACTCTGCCCATACACACATCAGCAGCTAGGAAAAGATGCTAAAAGATCTGAAAAACAAAAACAAAATGTAATTAGATAAGGATCAATGCTAAATGAAGCAACTCTGTGTCTAAAAACATGTACCTTCAGAGTATGCCACGGACAGCTATTTAGAAAAAAACTCCTCTTTTCCCACAGCTGTTTTAGAAAATAAACTTTTAAAACCACAAAGTTGTCCCCAAGGGTATAAGAAGATAATCAAAGCTGTTGCAAAAGAACTGAAGCTTAGTGTCTCCTGGAAGCCAAATTGCTAAGTGGAAGGACAGAAAAAGTTGCTCCCAGTAGGAACCAACTGGTAGTGGTCACAGTAGGCACCACGTGGTGCCTACAGAAACACCAGGCATCTACTTTGCCTGTGAAAAGCAGGGGGAGTCTGTGTAACTAACAAATTACACTTCCTCTTCACTCCACAGAGGTGGTGCTGACTGTGCAAACATGAACTCTTGTTGGCTCATCATAAAAACACCAGGATTACAACTAAGAAATTGCCTATTTTGAGGAAGTGCTTTCAGGAGATACAGTGAAGGAAAGAAATTTTCTGTGTAGGTAGCATAACTAAGGCTGCTGTTCTAATGACTTTTGCCTGTAACATCAGCAGAAACAAGTGCTCCGTTCCAAAATGAGACAGGGGGAAGATAAAGGCTGTAGTGGAGAAAGGGCATAAAAGGCTCAGTATTTTCTGTGTATGCACACGTGTGCATGAGACAGAGGAAGCATTACTTCCTGACATCCACACCCAGGAATTACTAGACCTTGGCAAGGCTCAGTGAGGAACTGTATGTGTCACTGATTAAAGTACAGTTTATTTGTCTCTTTATAGGTTATCGGTCTATAATGGTTACAGAGGATCTTATTTCTTCCTTGAATTACTGCTTAAAGCTGAAGCTACAGTAGTGTGAACACAAGTCAGTCTCCAAGAATAGTATCTTTTAAATAAGAGTAGTTGATAAAATTCACAATAGAAATACCTTTAAAAGCTACAAGAACTCTAAAGCACATTTCAGTTACGCTGCTGTAATTCATTGCTCAAAACAATGGGGGAAGTGTTTTTCTTTTTGTTTGTTAAATAGTTAAGCATCAACCTCTATACTGTTACTACTCTGGGTTTTACTAGCATGAACCACCTTGTTTATACACAAACTTTTTGGAAGCTTTCTACAGTCTGCTTGAGGGGAGAACAATTTTAAAGAACAATCTTAACAACTCAGTCTGACTGTGGTCACCTTTCTATAAAGCTGCCTAAGTAACACAACTTAAACCTAGCAAACTACAATTCTTTGGGTGGTTTAAGTCAGCTGCAAAACCAGAATTCTTCAAGGTTAAGACTCACTATGAGATTTCTAAGGATTGTGAACTATGGGTAACTGCGTATCAGGTGCCTCCCAAGTGACGTATATACTCTCACCCCTAGCAGATCCAAGTCGAGGGGCAATGGGGAAGAGGGACATGGTAAAATTATGATGCATTTACTGTGGGCAAAATATAAAATTATTGTGACTCTCAGACTCTTGGTGAGACTCCTGTGGATCTAAAACTCACCTTTCCAAATACGTTAGTCTAAAATCTAACCACCAGAATTTTCAAGGAATGCCAGATTAGCAGGCTTGAGAGTGATAGCAGTAGTGCTAATGAACCTACAAAAGTTTTGGAATGAAAATCCAAATGAGTATTCAACTGTTTCTAGTTATTTAAACTGCAGTTATTTAAACTGCGTGTAGTAGCTTATTTGAGTGGAGTATGGGCCTTGATGCTATTCTTGGACTACATACTTTTTTCTTTTGGCTTTGAGGGTGTGTCCTATAGGGGACAGTGCTCTTCTTGGAGACCACCACTAACCTATCTTTGGAAGTGCTCTTTAAAAGTTTAAGAACTAAAGTCTGCTTTATCTGCCACAATCAAGATTCACCATATATGCTGTCAGGCGAGTAATCCTATGCAAAAAAAGGGAAATAATACCCTTACACAGAAGGAAGATAAGCAGAATTACTGTAGAGCCAGGTTAGTCCAAATAGCAGCTCAGCAGCAGCTGCCCCACTACTACTTTGCTGCACCAACAGAAACTGGCGGAAGCTCTGCAACAGCTAAATGCCACTCATCATACTTAGGAACAGCATGTGTCCAGTACAGAGCTACGACCAGAACAGGGGCGGAGGGGCCCAAAATGGGGATCTAGACCAACACTAGCTGCACAAGTCAGATGTCTCTTCTGAATACTTTTAATACACGCAGTCTCATTTAAAGCCAGCTGTTTTTAATGACAGAACAGTTTATGAATTGTAATTCAAGAACTTACCACTGAAAGATATTGAAGTAGTTCACGTAATTACAAAAATGAACAAACTTTCTGGGGTCTGAATGGATTTGTACTTGATGATACTCCTGTCAGTAGGGGATCATGTTGTGCATTCTGCAGGCAGAACTGCTTCAAGTCTGCTGCAGCCTGAGAAACCTAGTCATAATAAAAGCTGGCGTTAGAATTCACTGAACACTCTTTACTGAGGATGTAACTAAATCAAAAAAGTATAAAGAATATTGCTAAATGATCCTGCAATACAGCTTATGTAGATTTTTATACAACAGTTTCATTGCAATTTTTTGGTTTCTTGAAGACAAGAAGTGGCACAATATTAGAATAAGAATTAATTTGGAAAATTCTCATGTTAAACTTCTAAGCCTGAAGGGTAAAAGATGAGCAACATCTTGGAGATGGCTTTGTTAAATATATGAATATCCTTGTTCTAGCATAAATCGTTTAAAAATACAGCCTATCATTTAAGATGCTCTACTTGACTGAACTGGCATTTTATCTTCCCTTGGAAAGCCATCCTATGATGAGATAGTGTATAGGTTTTTTGGTAGGCTGTACCTACCTAAAAACAGAACGGTGAGAAAATTCTTTGTCTTGCTTTTCTTTGCTGTAACTCTGAACTCATAAAAGAGAACAAAGTTTCAGAAAGTAGCATCTTCACCGGTATCTTGTATTTGCAGTTTGCCCAGAGTTTCTCTAATTTGACAGGGCCCAGTCTCGCCCCAAAAATGCACAAGTTAAACGCACTTGGTATGCCTTGCAGCGAAGTCTCCATTTTATAGTGTCCGGGCCAGGCCAGCCCAGGCAACCTGTGGTACACCCCGACTCAAGCTGCCCTTTTCACCAGAGTTTGAGGGAAGACGACGCTTCCCAGAATAAGGAAATGAAAGGGGAGAGCGGGGCGCGTCCATCCCCCGGGGGCCGCGCTCCGGCCGAAGCGCTCCCCCGGGGGTCCCCGAGAGGCTGCAGGAGGCGAGAGGGCGCGCCGGGCCGGGCCGGCCCCGCGCGGGCCGAGCCCCGGGAAGGCGGCGGCAGCGGGAAGGGACGCGGCTCGGCCGGGGAGGCCCGACGGAGCCCCGGGGCTAAAGCCTGGGAGCGGGGCGCCGCCGCCAAGGAGGGTCGGCGGGGCGGGACAGGTCGGAGCTGGCTGCCCCGGCCCGGCCGCCTCCGAGGAGCGCCGCGGGGCGCGGCCCCCGGGGCGGCGTAATGGCGGCGCGTCCGCCCCGTCCCGTCCCGTCCCGGCTCCGCTTCTCACCTTCACGCGAGTCACGCTGGCCTCCAGGCGCAGCTGCTGCACCACCTTCTTCATGGCCGCCACGTTGGAGGAGCCCGACATGGTGGGAGCGACGGCAGGCGGCGGCACACCCAGCCCCAACTTCCCGGCGCGTCCCAAACTCTCCGGCCCGGCGGCGCCTGCGCAACCGCCGCCGCGCCCGGGGCCAGGGCCGGGGCCGCCGCCGCGGGGGGCGCTGCGGGGCCGCTGGCGGGGGCGGTGCCGGGGGGCGGGCGGCAGCCCCGGGCCGGCGGTGACCCTCAGGCCGGCGGCGACCACCGGGCCGGCGGCAGCCCTCTGTCCGGGTCTGCCGCCAGCGCTTGGGCTTCGTGGCTGTTCGCCTGCGAGCTCTGTATGCCCGGGAGTCTTATTGTCGGGGGGAACCGCCTGTGTTTGCCCCCGAACCGCCTGGAAACCCAGAAATAAGACACACCCCCCCCCCCATTTATCTATAAAGTGGATTAAAAGAGAAGACAGTATTAAGACCGAGGTGGCGAATCGTGGTGATAATATCCAGTGAGTTACTAGTTTGGAGCTTATTTTGAGATGTAATGAATGAAGTTACTAACTTTGCTCTTGCCAGCATGTTTGTGTCTTGCCTACAGTCTAGAGGAGATCGGTGTTTACTGCAAAAAGTGTCCAGGAATGACCGTGAAGCCCGGAATAATGGCATGGGGTGGCATGTTGTAATGCAAAGTGCAACATCTTGCATATATACAGGGACTCATGGGAAGAACTCGTGCTGTAACCTGCTGCGTCTTTGGCTGGGAATAACTGGAGAAGTGACAGGATGTTCCAGTCAGGTCATTTGCGAGAGTTCGTTGCGGTGTAATTGTGGAGAGGCAAGTAAAGACACGGGCCCTTTCAAGTAGGTGCTTCCCCCCGACGTGAGAAAATCGTAATTCCACCGCACGGAGCCAGGGCGAGACCTGGAAGGCTGTCTGGAAGGTCTGGTCACTTGCACTCAAGAAAAGGTGAATTAGAAGTAGGGGTGCGAGGGAGAGCTGCTACGAGGATCAGGAGAACAGTGAGGGCGTTCAGCAGGCTGCAAATCAGAAGGAGGTTTGTAACCTCTGAGGTGCTGGAAGAGCCTTCAACGTGAGGGCACTGAGGAAAGTCATAACGAGGTTAGGGCAGAACTGTGGTTTATAGTTTATGAAAGGATTTTTCTGACATGGTTGCCCGGCACAGTCAGGTTTCCTTGGAATACTGCATTTGGCCGGCGCAACGTGCCATGCGTGTGGCTTGGCTACAGTTCACAGTAATTGTCACTTTGTCAGAGATAAACCCAGACCCTGCAAGAATCCCGTTTTGTGGGGATTTAGGTCTGTGTCTTTAGGAAAATAGTACGACTGTGTAGAAAATTATATACAGCCGAGGTATTTTTCTGAAAGGGGAGAAAATGTTAAGAGGAAATACTCCAGGGCAGATCTCTCGGAGCTGCAGGGCTGTGATTTAGCAATTCCCCCAGTTACTTAGGTGATACTCACTTGTGTAGAAGGTGTGGTTGAGTTTGTTTGTCTGCAGTTAGCTGGAAGCTTTCTGCCTCAGCACAGAAACAACTTTTCATTTTCATAAATGGAGAGAACAGTAAATGAAAATAAAGGATATTAATGGAGTAACTTCTCTCGTAACAGATTATCATGAAACTCATTCTAAAAGAATGTTTCGATCAAAAAGAAAATTAGAAAGCCCACCTGGCATTCGCTGTGATCAAGTACAGGGACCAACATGTCATTCAGTCAAATGAGACCTCGAACTTCACAGGTGAGAGTTTTTGTACTTTTGCATAAAGTTTTCTTTAGATTTCACAAATAAAGATAAAAAATATTAAAATAAGTGACACTGCACCATTTCTAGGAGACCTGAGAGGAAAAAAAAGTGCCTTTAACACAGTATATAGAGAAAGCATTCTTTTCTAGTTTATATTTAGTAACTCAACAATTGCAGAAATATTTACTATAGCTTATTTGCATGGCTTCTTGTTATAGGGAAGTGTATCGTCCTTGTCAATACCATCTGATTTTCACTAAAAATATCAAGACCTAGACACTAACAGTCCCACAGCTACCACAGGTTTGAACACAATCTAAGTGAACCTTGCTCAGAGCAGGCTTAGTTCTTCTTTTTGCAGACATTATCAGGAGCATTTCTGTGCTGCCAAGGTAGCTAATATTATTAACAATTGTCAGTGCTGCCAAGGTAGCTAATATTATTAACAATTGTCAGAAATATTTTGAATTTTTTTTCTTGCTGGCAAGGTCAAGTTGTGGTGCTGTTTGGATCAAGCTTTCAGGGCTTTGCACTTTTAATGAGATGAACAAAGGCAGGATTTCAGCTGAAGTACTCTTGTAACCATGACACGCTCCAGAGTATCGACTGTTTTTGGTAAGCTCTGTTCATTGCTGTCACAGTGACATACAGCAGTAGCACAGGCTCTCTTTTCTCTCATTTCCATTGTTGAGCTTGTTCTAATGTGACTTATTTTGATGCTGTCAGCTGGCATTCAATCACAAATTGCTCTACTCATGGCTGTTCTCACTATCTAGTCACCATTGTCAGATAGAGCCTCACTCTTCTAGTCCATGTGCTAACATCAAAGAAACCATTCCTGCCTCCAGAAATTGAAAGTCCACCTAAGCAAAACAAAGCGTATAGGAAGAGGGTTATAATATATCTACAGTTATGATCATCTTTCTTTATTTAGTTGGTGGAGCTCCATGGTTTTTATGTCCCAGAAGAAGTGTGGAACTTCAAGCTGAATACAGTTCCTGTAGCTCTTACTAGCAAATTCATCTCAGCCGGGTTTATAAGGTGAGTATAGTCTTAGGCTTCATGTACATGGTAGGTAGGTCCTTCACATTGTCCTTCAGTCATTTAGTCCAGCTGTTGCTCTATAGAGTACAATTACATCTGTCAGAAGAGACTTGTTCTCTAATAACTTCTGGAGGGTAAGTGGTGCCCATAACTAGTGTTATGTTTATTTGTATCAGGCTTAGCTCCATTGCAGCCTTTGGTGTAGACCATTGAAACGCACTTCCAGAGCAGTGCTAGTATTTCTGCAGAATAATTTATGTTGTAAATTCACAGTCTTACATTCTTTCTGTCTCCTTGAGCCTGATTATCAAATCTTGAATTCTTTTTGGAGATGGGCCAGCTTTAACACAGAGTGGCTTGGTGAAGGCGGGGTAGCCTGTCAATTCCCAGGAACAGGGATATGACGATCTGAGCTCTTTCAGTCCGAAGAAAGAGCTTAAGCCATGTTTCTCAAGGGGGAGCGTTAGAGCCCATGCAACTACCAGCATATCTTCTTTCTTCTTCAGTAGTATTTCTGAAAGGTTGCGCACAACGCCACATGCTATGTGTGCTCTCAGGTAGCTGTTTAGAGGACTTGTGAAAGAATACCCCAGCTCCCAGTCCTAGGCCCAAACCTGGCACAGAGGGTTCCAGTTTTACTCTTTCCTAACTTTGAAAGTTTGTTTTATACTCCTAAACACTTTACTCACAAAATCCGTGTGTATCTGGTGTGGTAAGAAGTTGTAGAAAAATCAAATAATGTAAAAATGTGTATTGAAACAGAGCTTTTACATGCACCTTGTCTGCTCCTGTGCAAAACCTGTCAATTTAGCTTAAACTGCAGGGAATATGGGTTTTAACTAATTTAAATTTAGGCTTGTATTGTCCACTTAAGACAATATTCTGTGTAGCTGAAAAGATTGACGGCAGTCAGGTATGAGCATGTAGGGCAGAATGTATTCATTCTTGCAGCTTCTTTTGTTGAAAGGCTGCTCAAAACCAGAGGAAATAAGTGCATGTTTGCTGTTCTAGTCTCCAGCAGAGGTGCAAAATACACGGCTGGAGTGGTAACTTCAAATCATTTCATGTGATTGGACATTGGTCACTGCCCTCTGCTCTCTAGTGTAAATTTATTTCACCAAGGCTCAGTTCTGAGGTGTCAACTTAAATTAGGATTCTCATTGATTTCAGTGGGTTTATATCTGTCTGGGTATTTGTTGCTTGCTAATGAGTCTTAAATAATTGCTAATTAATTATTCTATGGGTACTATGCAATGCTGCAGTACATTAGCACTAGCAATAACTAGCACCTGGCCAGTGTATCACTGTATTTAAAAACAAAAAAATATTTTAAAAAACTTCCTTGTTATAATCTGGGAGAGGGAACAGCAGCCTTGCTGCAACTAGTGCTGTTTGGATGTTGTTGATAGCGCTGTCCAGTCAGCTTGACAATCCTGGTACTGGCTGAGTCAGCTTAACAAATGATTCCTAGGTCTACGTACAGGATGCTTCCATTAATCATGAAATTAGAGGAAAATATTAAGCGTGTAATTGTCTGTGGCCCTGAGTTCTTGTTCCCATGAACGTGATTTCTCAGCCTTTGTGATCTTTTATTTATTCCTCATTCCTCACCACAGAAGCCATACTTTTGTTATTTCTAGATGAGATGGCTGCAATGAACTCTAGTTTGCATTACTTTTAAAGGCACACCCTGAAGCAGATGACTCGGACGTGACTAGTCTTCTGCTAGCCAGTGGCAGCAAGTAAGAAGTATCTTATTATATGTTCCTAGCATCTGCACTGGCAAATAATTTTCAGATAAATTTCTGCCCTATATCTCCGGTTCTGTATACCTAGATAATTTTCTCCCATGATACACTGTGGTTACTTAGATGTTTTCCCTGCTGTTCATAAATGCCTTAGGTTTAGATTTCCATGCTGGTTTGGACGGGCATTATCAGTGAAGGATGTGCAGTGTTAGAATTGCCTCTGAAAGAGCTTGCATTTGTGGGGTTTCAGAGGACCATTCAAGGGGCGTATCTTCTCTGAGACATCAGCTTGAAGAAATGATAGTGAATGAGAGATATTTGAATTATAGATCATCTCTGTTCTCACATAAGACCTTGGAAGGGTGTATATTGAATTAGGTATCCATCTTTCAGATATTTCTTTATACATTTGAAATAAATTGCATTAGGGCTAGTATCTGCGGCAAGTGTGGGCAAAATGGCTGGGGAAGAAATAAACAGGAGCTCAATGTACAGGGACCAAGCAGTGTGGCCTAGATGTGTCCACTCTGCAGACCTTGGTCTCCTCTGCTGCATGCCTGTGCTCCAAGGCAGATTTATGATCTTGAGGAGGGTCCTGTAAGTCCAGGGTGTTTGAAATAATGCAAGGGAAGCATCGTAGCCCACTGAAGTACTGTGTTTATGAGATGAAACTGAGGGCGTTTTTACATACCTAGGGTGTGACATGAAGGCATATAGGGCTGTTTGCACATGCAAACAAAACCTGACAGGTTAACATTGAAGACCTGTCCAAGTTGAAGGGATGGCATGTTCTTGTCTATACTGTCTACTGAGAATGCCATGTGCTATCCCCCAAGCTATGTCTGTGCGTTGCTTGAAGAGTGATAGCTGCCTGGGCCAAAATCATGCTAGGTAGTATACTAACACTTAATCAGCATGGGCGATTAACAGTCTCAGGTCTGAATTTGTTCCCTGGTGTATTTTATATGGCAGCATAGTAGCAATTAGAATTGCTTATGTTGTGTTGCAGAGCTTTTGTATGCCTCTTGCGCGTTTGGTTTTATTCTGCAGAGATGCTTTTTATTTTACAGTGATTTTATACTCATTACTTTAATATTTGCATGGTTTCCAGCAGTACATTAAATGATGCAATTCATATTTGTGTCAGCTGTCTCATCCTGAAACTATGGTGGAAATGTTCACACTGCAGTGTTTGGTTTTGATTTAAAATACATTTGCATGTATGCATGCACACACCCAATTGTAAATTTGTGTTGGAGAAGACAAAATCAAAGGAATGTGCCTGCTACTTAAAGTGGATGGTGATGAAGTCTCCTCTAGCCCTTAGTGCTTGAAGGGGTATGTTCTACAGTCCTGAACTGGCCCCATGAAACTTTGTCACCTATATGGAAATGCATGACTGTAGTTTCCAATGTTTTTGTTATTCATCTGCAGATGAGCAAGAGCATTCTGAAGGAGTAATTTTGAAATGTCAGCTGCTTCCATATTCTCCCTTTGTATGGGGTTCCTAAAATATGAATATTGCTAGTTAATGTTATGGCAGCCTTTGTAATACAGTCTACCATAACGTGATACAATGTTCTGACTCTACCACACCAAGACTCTCTAGCCTATATGTAATTAGGTTCAGTTCTAGGACATAGTTCCCATTTTTGGTCATTCTGTCCATGCAAACCAGCATGTATATAGCATTATCTTCCCCCTCTTACTAACTAGCCATCATTATTTGATCTTACAGATGTATTAATGAATAACAACATTCTAGGGTGTCTCCTCACATCACATTAAGAGTGCTACGTGAGAAGCTTGGAGAATACCTGGGTGGAGTTCCAGTTGCAGATGAATTCAGATTTTTAAAATGCATCGGGAAAAAACTAGCAGTGGTAAGTTAATATTTTTTTTCTTTAGTGCTCTTCTGCTTTATAATGTAAACCACAGATTTCGTTCCTGCAGATTAGATAATATCACAAGAAAACAGAGATAATGTTAGGAGCACTGTTAGCATTTGTTTTTAAACATGCTGGAGCATAAGCTCTTGTCAGAGAACATCTGCTTCCCCAAATACAAAGGCACACCTGGACAGGTATATTAGAAACATCCTTTAAAGCATCAAATGTAATTAGTTGCCGTCCAGTGAAAAGATGCTAGTTTTGATAAGTCAATGGATTAAATATGACAAATCTGGTTGCATTAAAAAAAAATCTCCCTAAGGTCATTATTACCAGTGCATGGTTGGGAATATAGCACTGGAAGAATTTGCAATGGAAGCTGAGTTAAGTCAGAGTTCCTCTAATGGTTCCTGCTGTGACCTGCCCAAAAGCCTTTAAAGATCAGTCTCTGAATGAAAACTTCTCTGGATGTACATTTGTGTTCCAATAATTAGGCCAGTAATACAGCCTGAGATTGAGGTAATCAAAAAGCTACATCTCTGAATCCTAACTGTTCCTCACATTGATTCTATATATATTTATATCTTACAAACTATAGCTAAAGATTAAATAAACTTGAAAATCAGTCCAACTGAAAGTTTGTTCATGTAATACACAAAGACTTAAGTGATGTACATAAGTATAGAATACTTTTTTCACTTCTCATTTCACCTCTGTTTCTATGGATTTGGAAATTAATTGCAAGCTGGAAATTTGGTGCTGTTCTTTCTTTCATTTGTAGTTGAGTTATCACTAAAATTACCCACACGGAAGAGCAGAATAAATACTAAGTAATGTGCAAAAACTAGGTGGAAAAATCTGAAGAGAAACTTAAAGACTGTGACACAATCTGAATCTGAAAATGTGCATATGTCTTCAAAGAATTGATATGTTTTTAACTGCATGATAATAAGTAAGATGGTATATTTTCTTCCCCACTGATAGTTCTGAGATAAATGGAGAAATTTTCCAGCTTCCTTTAGAATGTCAGGATTTAATGAAGTATTTTACTTTAATAGAGAATTAGAGATATTGTTAGATAAAAGCGAAGATTTTTAGCGACAGATTAAAGATATAATTTTAATTTGGGGTATTTACCATTGCTTGTTGTTTAACTTTATAACAAAGTGTAAAGCAATAAATCAACTAACAGGTTTATTTGTTGTTTAGGGTCATGGTAACCTCATTGAGTTACGTCTCCATGATCAAATATTTGTTGTGTGTTTCTCCCTGACCCCCCCCCCCCCCCCCCCCCCCGTTTCACAACAGTAACAACGGAAGTAGTACGAAGAGCTGCACCCGACTTGCAAGTAAGGGCCTTTAAGTGAAAAATAAACATAAACCAAAACCATGTCCATTTGCTCTTCCTTTTCTTTCATACAGTCTGTGTCTCTTAACAGTGAATCAATGGCATTGCCCAGCCATTACTGAGAACAGAATTTGGCCCCATGTTCAGTTCAATTTCATTATTTAAATGTCAGCTCAAATTTCTTTTTTTTTTTTTTTTTTTTTTTTTCTGTTGGAGCACATCTTTCAAATACACATTGATTATCTTAGACTTTGTTTTTAGGACTACTGTTGAAATCTGAATGTGTATATCGCACAAAGAATATCAAAACAATAAATACAAGAAGACATAAGAGTCGGGGGTTTTTATATATACATTAAATATTTTGCAGTGGTGTATCCGGTAAATAGAGAAAATTATGTCAGACTCAGCATTTCTATTCAGATTCAGCTTGAAGCAACCTCTGGTAAAGACAGTCTAAGACTTTCTTCTGCTGTGACTGTTGGATCAGGTCCTTTGAACTATAAGAGAAACTGCAAAGGATAAAGAAATTTATTCAGTACATCCATGTACTCTTGTGGGTCTGATTTAGATTTTGAAAAATAGACAAAGTTTCAGTGCCATGTCAGAAAATAGAATCGTATTCTGTGTTCCTTCTTCCCCATCAGGCCATTACAGAAGATAGTGCTGGTTAAGAAAAATGTAGTATGTAAAGATGATGATAGAATACAGAAATTAAGTCATATGCAACTTTGTTGGTAAAAAAGTATTTTATTGGTTACACTTCCATTCTTTATCTTCCAAGGTGAAAGCAAAGCAAGAAACAGAACTGGAGCTGAAGTTATTTGCTCCCCCTTATGTAGGTATTGTATGGCTTTTAAGCTATCATTTTCAGAAACTTTTTACATTGCACATTTCCTCTTTTGTGTCTGATTAATATACTGCATCTTTTAGGCAATTTATCCTGAGTTATATTTATTACCTGGAGTGGAATACTTTGAAGATGTTTATCCATTATCAACATCAACTCAACAGAGACATCACTTTCATGCAGAAGCTAATGGATCAAGATTATCCAGTCTTCCCCAACAAAAACCTGAAAAAAGCAAACGATTTTTAGAAAGCATACAACGCAGTCATTGGCTAGAAAATCAGGAAGTGCACAGTCCTGTGAAATGGGGTGAGAAAGAACCTGTTCCAGTTTTGCACACAAAACATGAGCGAGACCATAACAACAGGATTCAAGAAAAACAGATACAGTTTAGAGAAGAAGGTAAGTTTAACCTATGTAGTGAAGGGCGATGATGACGAAGGAGAAGAATAACTATTATGGTTAACACTTACAATAAAATATTATTTCTCTTTTCCAATATCAATTATTATGCAGATCAAAATGGATCTAATGGATCTCTCTTCGCACCAAGTAATTCAAATCCTGCAGACTGGGAGTCTGGAGAGAGTGATATGCTATTACAGACCTCTCAGCAAAATCATCTCAGCCAGAATGAAAAGGAGCATAATACTCCTAAGTGGAATGACAAAACCAAAGGAACTGCTCTTACTCTTCATGTAAACCACAGTGATGAACAAGGCCAGAATAACCAAACACCCCAAAATCACATTAAATATCAAAAGGGTATTAAATATCAAACTCTTCATTGTCATCTTTTTGCTAAAGCATGCGTTTTAGAAAGTTGGCAGAGTAAAGCTGAGTTTTAAGAAATCTACAGTTACAGCATGAGTTGGAATATTGCTATCAGAAGAATAGTCTAATTTTAATAACAATAATAATATCTTTCAAAGAGCTGTATTTTTTACTCTGGACGCATCCTTTATCACAATATAGTGATACAGGGAAACACTTCACTGTAGTTGATGCATTTGTCTAATCTTATTACATGAAAATAAATTACTAAGCAGCTACTGTAAAGACTGGAGGATAATGATCCCATAATTCAACAGCAATTTTAAATGAAAAAATCTTGTTATCAGTACATCAGGGAAAGTGTTTAGTCACTTAAACTTTCATTGTCATCTTATCCATGGCTACATTACTACTGAAGTGTTTCCTCCCCCGCCCTCCTATATAGCATTTATTTATATGCTATCGAACAGTGGCATTCCTAAAACTGAGAGGTGGGAGAACTCTTTGAGCAGACTAGAGTGAAAATAGTACAGAAGTATGGAGGGCTTTAAAGCACACATAAACTAGATAACAGTTCTGTGCCAAAATAGAAAATGTTGTTTGGAAGAGACCTATTAACTACTACTACTTTAAAATGTGATGTCTTATGGATACTGGGGGCCATTAAATCTCTGAACAGTTTTCTAGTGTTAGTATTCCTAAATTTTTAGTAATGACCAAGAAAGAAATGATTGACACATTTAAATTAGATTTGAATGACCACTGTTATATTAACATCAAAATTATAACAAACTGGTTTTGAGGAAATGCTTTTGAAAGACAAGTTTTAATTTGAGTAGAATTTTACAGTTAATGTATAAAAGGTGACCTTTATTCTATTGCAAAATTTTAATGAATAATTATTAAATGAGGCAATATTAATTTTGTCATAGGTATGGGCACCTTATAGATCTCAGTTAGAATGATTTTCTGGATATCCAGTACTTTGAATAAGAAAACAAAAATTTGGATATTGTCTTCTTTGAGACGTGTCTGGAGAGTGTATTAGAAAAGACTTCCACGGATGGCTTTTCAGTAATTTCAGTTTCCAAGCATAATCTGTCAAAAATAGCTTTGTCCCCATCATCATGTTAACTGATACTAAGTACAAGACCACTTAATATACAAATATAGATGTATATCTACATATATATGTGCATATATATATATATATATATGACTGAAAAGTTTTCCAAAGCTTTATTTTACATGATGAAGGATGTAGGATTTTGTAGCATAAAGTAAAGGTAATGTCTGTCAGCAATTTTATCTTGAAATATTTGTTGTATATATTTTAAAGCAGATAACATTTATTAATTAACATTTAAATGCAAAACATTTTGCTGTCCCTTTCTTTGCTGGCTATAGTTTGCAGGGGATCTTCAGTCTCTGAAAGGCAGAAAGTGTTAGATACAGCATTAGTTTAGGGAAGGTGAAATAATTACATGGTTTATCTGTGATAATCTTTCCTGTACTAGTTACCAGAATTAGTTAGATATAAATTGTCAAAACAAAAATACCTTTTTTACCTTTATTTCTTTCCTTTGCTATTCACACAACATTTCCATACCCCAGAGTTAAGACTATTTATTGGATTGATTCACTGAATTTCTAATACAGGTTGGAAAGTCCAGGAACTGACAGTCAAAAGAGCTTGAATTTTGTGAGTATATATTTTGATCATCATTATCCTCTCACAGAACTAAGCACCAAACTGCTCATTACAAACATGGAAAATAATGACCACCAAAAAGATACCAAACTAAGAAGAGACAGAACACGGGATGCTGGAATTCCTAAAACAATGAAAGACCAAACCACAGAATATGTACACAAACCCCAAAGGTCAGTAAATGATGATTCTGATAAAATAATGGGTAATGTTAATTCATAACTAGACATTTATTTTACAGACTTCAAATAAACAAAAGGAAATGGTGAAAAAAACCCATTTTGTTATGTGAATTTTCACTTGCTTCTTTGGTTTTCTCTCTAGCTTGCAGCAATACGGAACTGGCAAGTCTATAGCTGATCCTGGTGAAAAACTGGATAGTCAGGTGTGTTTTTCAAGGTAACATATTTGCAGTAAACATAGTCCTCCACCTATAAATAGTCTAATGAGTTATCTGTCCTGTAAAATTAGAAATATGAAATATTCAAATATAGATTTGAGAGTAATTAAGAAAAGTTAATTCATGCAGTGGTACTTTGCAGATTTCCTGATGAAAAATCAACTATATTTCTAAACAGTGAAATCATCAGAAGCTATACCTCTGGTTATCATTTAACAAGAACTACATATACAATAACTATCTCCATCTTATTAATGTTAGCTGATTTTTTTTTTACAGTTTCTTGACAGTAACATTGTATTATTTTTTCGGTGACATTTTTATAATTTTATATTTCCCGTGGGATAAATCTATCTTCTCTGGAGCAAAACTTCTGATAACAAAAACGATAAAATTCTTTAAAATATATATATGATATAGTCATAACATCAGAATAAGAACATATTTAGGAAGACACAGGACTTGCATGCAATCATACAGCATAATAGCTGTCACTATTAACTGTCCTCCGTGAGCTCTTGTGCAGAAGTGATTGTAGTGGAGTCTTATGAAAATACAAATGAAATGGAAAATCTGCTATTATAAATTTCGGTTTAGAAATGGGCAGTCCAGACTTGATAAGCAATGAGCCAGATGGCAGTGTTGAGGTCCGTTATTCCTGGTCTTGCATGGGAGTGTCAGTCACCTGTGGGGTTATGGACATGGACAAGAACAATTAGCAGTAGTCTACATTTTTGTCCATATGTTCTCTGCAATGTAAGTAAGTGTTCAGTGTTCTGATTTTATTTGCAGAGGTCCAGCTGTTTGTAATTTAGTAATCATTTGTACTGGTAATAGAATAGAAAAGCTTATATGCAGAATTCAAATTCAGCCCTCCCATTCACACAGGCCACTTTCAGGGCATATGTCTACTGTAACTATTCAGGATTATGAGTTCTGTACTTATAGTTGTGTCTTTTGACTCTCTAGGCAGATCAAAACAAGCAAAATCATCTTACTTGTCCAAAAGAATATATTTCGCCTCCTAGTCCGCTTTTTCTGGCACTTCCTGTAAATCCAGCTCAAGTTCCTGCAATTCAGGCAGAAGGTGAGTATATGATGCCAAGAAATTGCAGGGGAGTGAACATTTAATCAAGACTGAATAGTTAATGATGACAGAAATACCTACTTTATGAAAGAATTTGTACATACATTCATTCACAGTATTGTTACAAATTTTAATTTGTGGGTGGAAAATTCCAGGCATTTATAATTGTATGGGCTGTTCATAAGAGCGTGGCAGGTTCCCAGTGCTAGAAAACCCAGCTTGTGGACTTGGGGATGGAAGGAGAAAAGGACGGAGATTGGGTGAAATACTGCTGGCTGATGTGCAAATGTAGCAAAGAAAACCAGTAGTAGTATTGCTGAGGATCCTCTGCTGTGGTGGAGGAGGAGGAGGAGGATAGTGAGAAGATAAGTGATTGACCTATTGTTGCAAACTAGTGAAAGTTTGAGATACTATCCCGCCTATGACCAGCTGGAGTTTAAGGCAAGATTTCGCTACAGGTTATATTGCAAAGTATTTTGAGAAGGAAATAAGAGTCTTTTGGAGGCTTTTTTGGCTTCATGTGGCAAGAGTTTTCAGTGCATGCAGTGTGTATATATATATCTTGAATATATAGTTTTAGTATTGTCTAGCCATATAAAAGGGTGCTTACGTGTTTGTGTGTGTGTATGAATGCCTGGATGCATGCTGGATTTCTCACTTTTTTCTAATGCACCAGCCATTTCCAAAAGTCAGAGCTAGTTTATTAAAATACAAGAATTTCTACTGCCTGTTCTGACAGAGCTTTTGGCATGATTTATGATGGGTGCATTACAAAAATCTTGACTGATCCTTCCTACTTACAGTATCCAGATGCTTGCTAAATATAATTATAATATCTTTAGAAAAGAAGGTGGTAGAACAATTGCAACAAATGAAGAAAGACAGAAGGCACATGGAAAAAACTAGAGAAGAACTGATCAAAAAAGCTAAAGGGCTACTGGAACAAAATAAGCTGAGGAGATACCACGGTACACTTCTAATTTATTTTGGAATTTGGAATGGTAGAGAAATGACACTGAAACCAATGTGAAAATGTTTGTGTCCTTGTCAATGAGCTTAATTACAGAGGGAGCAGTTTGCTAACCAATAGCTCCAGGAAGGCTCATTTGTATAACAGCATGCTAGAAAGATTCGAGGTTGCAATGTTTCCTTCCACTTTTTTGTGGCAGTCTTATAAATCTAAAAATATCCTGGCTTTTATAAACCATTCAAGTTGTGTCCCATGTACATACAGTGCCCAGAGAGCTACTGCAGGCTGCTTCTCTGTCTGAGGCCCAGGGCAGCTGACATATTCTAAACCTGCCTTTAGCTGGTGCTTTCAGAGGTTTTTAGGGCTGATAGGGCTTCTGGTCAAATTGCCAGCACACTTTTTGTTCCTCCTGTCTAATGGTATTCAGCTTATGGCATGGAAGTTACAAGCCTGTCGTGACAAGCTTGACAAACCTTGTTTTTTAACAAGGTAAAATCTCATTAAAATCCCACCCAAATTTTCTTTGTAAAATTATTTTCAAGTTTATACTTAAACTATCCTCCCTAAGTCACATTCCAGTTATACAGAGATGAAGTTTAATCACTTTGATGTTTTGAGAGCATTTTCTTTGTAGTTAAATAGAGCTAAATCACTAGGACTCTCAACTGTTATTTGTAGCTTTGTTGAAAGGAGAAGACAAGCCAATTCTTCCAGTTATTCTCTAAGGGCATGGCTACACTGCACTCTGCAGCATGGTGAAGTTGTATTTAAAAAAACAATCAAACTTGGGTACTTGAAGCAGCAAATCTGTAGTAGCATGGAGCTGCAAGGCAAGCTAATTTACCTTGCTGAGATAAGCCCTAAATGGCTCCTGCATTGTCTTAAATTATGTTATCCAGTTATGGAAAATAAAGGTTATTTCACAAGGATTCCTACAGCTTCTGCAGGTTCTTTAAGAAGCATCTCTACCTCTGAATTATTTTTATCAGACCTGTAGAGTTTCATAAGTAAGTGCATTTGCAAACATGTTTCTTCACAAGGTATGAAGGGAAGAGCATATTCTGTAGGAACAGCGACCCAGTCTATATTTAATATCCTCCTAAGATTGCCATGCTGACGGTCACTCTCAGTTACGTACCCTATCGTCCTCTAACAGCTGGGTTCTCTTTGGTAAGTTTCTGAGAAGCAGTTGTCCTGATTTCCTAAAATATGCCTTGAAAGAAGGAACCATTTAAGACACTTTGCAGACTAGTGGACATATGTGGCCATAAGGCTGCCACGCTAGATACGGGGAGATTTATGTGCCAGCTGCTGATAGCACATTAACAACATAGGAGGAATCCTAGTTAAGTGCAAAGGTAAATAGCTGTTTCCCATAATCTTGGGACTTCTGTATAAAACTAAGCTGTTCAAAATCTCTGGCCCTGCAGAGCTCAAATTTTGCATAAATCTACAGTGCTAAATATTCTGCTACAGTAAAGCTGTGGACTTCAGACTGTGGTGGGCATACCAGTCTTCACAGGTCTGGAGCACTTCTTGTGCAGCTGAAACCTGCAGAACAGCCAGGCTGAATGAAATTTTGGTTTTGGACCTTGTGTTATATCTCAGTGGACAGATAGAGCCTTTTGTTGCAGGTGATTGTGTGAAAATTCAGTTGCATTCATGGTGAATGTCATTTTAATGAAGATTTTCACTAATTGCTTTTTTTAAAGAAACCTACTGCCATGTTTTAATGTGTCCATTGGCCAACTGAATCTTGTGAGATCAGTTGGTCATTACTGTCTTCAACAGACCTTATGGTAAGGTGAACAAGACCAAACAGTATTACTGTTTTCCTGTCTAGTTCGTGAAGAATGGAAAAAGAAGTACTTTGAAACTAAGAAAGCTACGGTTTCACTGGAGGACGCTTTAAACAAACTGCGACAAGATTTAGAACTTTACCACCAGAAATTACTCTTGCAGTTGGAAGCCAGAGATAGCCGAAAACAACCAAACAATACGACAAACTCCAAGGTATTTGCCTGTATTATTTAAACTCTCTTTTTACACAGCCTGTTTTTTTGTATAAAATATAAATTAAAGTAACAAATTCATCACCAACCAATGACTTGGAAACTAGCTTTAACAGCCAAATATCCCTCAACGATCTGAATTACTTCAGCCCATTCTTCTCAAAAAGACTGAAGAAGTGCTTGAGTCTGAGCATTTGATTCTTTCTGCTTTGTGTTTGTGTACAAATACCTTCTCATAACAAAATCCCCTTTTGTTCAGTATGATTAATGAATTGTTCAGTTCTATATTGTTCTCATCATCCCAAATTTCACTTACAGAGGTAATGAATTCTAGTTGTGTTTGGAGGACAAGAAACATCTCTGAGGCTTTTGGAGTGGTTGCACCTGAACTATTGTGCAACTGTGAGTCTCAGGTTATGTTGTTGCAGTCAAACCATGGCAAGTTCAGAGAGGAATTAAAAAAAGAAAAGATAAAAGAGAAGGGGGAAACACCTTCCCAATACTTGTATCTGCTAATTTTCTAAATGCGTTAATGGAAGCAAGTCTGTTGGCGAATCTGAAGCTAGGCTAGAAAAAATATATGTCCCTTTCTTGTATATGAAAGGTGGGAGAGTGTATATACAATCTAAGAGTGTATATTATATACAAATGTGTATTATTTGAGCGATCTTAATATAAATATCTACACTATACAAATATTAATAGGGTTGATATTACATTGTATTACTAGCTATGTTCAGATATGTTATTGCTCCTTTTGGGGAGGGATATCAGGTTTTTTTAGGTCTCTGGCTAGGCACAAAGAGGCCTTATGTGAAGGATATGCAGAATTTAACATGCATACAGCAGTTATTTATTGGCTAGCACACACAGAAGATAGCTAAGACTTAATGAGCTATTAGGCTAAGCACAAGTATGCTCTCCACCCTTCGTAAGCTACGTGCTGGCCAGGCAGGCGTCAGTCAGGTGGGAAGAGTCACATTCTGGGGAACAGATGCCGCTGTCTCTGGTTTCCCCTCTTTCACCAGCTTTGTCCTCACTGGTGACTGTCGTGGTTTAACCCCGGTCGGCAACTAAGCACCACGCAGCTGCTCGCTGCCCAGCCGTCCCCGAGCAGCGGTCGCTGCCCCCCGGCCAGCTCCCCCCAGTTTCTATACTGAGCATGACATCATGTGGTGTGGAATAGCCCTTTGGCCAGTTTGGATCAACTGTCCTGGCTGTGCCCCCTCCCAGCTTCTTGTGCACCTGGCAGAGCATGGGGAGCTGAAACGTCCTTGACTAGTGTGAACATTACTCAGCAACAGCTAAAACGTCAGTGTGTTATCAACAGTATTCTCATACTACATCCAAAACACAGCACTGTATTAGCTACTAGGAAGAAAATTAACTCTATCCCAGCCGCAACCAGGACAGTGACTCAACCCAACGATACGGTGATTCCTCAGTAGCCCCCACTTAGCCCGATGGCCCTGCCTGTTTTTTTCCTGCATGACTGTGTACCTTTTGTGCTGTCTCAGTGGTCTGAGCCAGCATTACACACCTGTGCGGTGTCAGAGCTGGGACTTGGACCCTTGTATGCAGGCAGCTACACCCCTGGGTGGGGAGAAGCTTACAGCGGGAGCTCAGAGATGAGAGGCTACAGATACCACTTAATGACTCCTTGTATGGGCAACTTTATCGCATAATTTGCTTTAGCTGGCACCTTAATAGCATTTTGAAAGGCTTGGAACATCAAGAGATTACCACATACACCCCCACCCCTCAGCGTTACTGACTTCAAGGGACCACGGCTAACGTACATGAGCTGAGTATTCAGAACCTGCATTTTGGAAACATGAATTAGTTTTACAGGTTAAATTCAAAGATAGGCCCACCCACAGCTACTGCTGAAATGATGTGCTGTATAACCAGGAGTTTATCTGCACTAAACAGCACGAGTGTAGCAATCTCGTGACAGAGTGATGCTAAGCCTGTGAGAGAAAACAAATATGATTTGAAGTATGCCTTTTTATTATAAATGGGGAGTAGCCATAAAAGATAATTGCAAAACAATGTGCTATTACTGTGGAGCTCTGATCTGGATCTTAACTTCCCAAAGCAACAGGGAGTGGAAGAACCTCCGTACCCAGCTGAAGGGCTGGCAGCTGAAGGGAGCTGCCCTCTCTTGCAGAGCAGACTGCTTACGAACCAGAGACAGCCCAGCACACTTTAAGGACTGGAAGAAAGCAGGGGAGTTGGAAAGAGTTTAGAGGATTGTTTCTGTGGTGACATAAGACCCAATGAATGAAGAGATGAACTAAGGATGCACGTAAAGTTTTATTGTTGTTGTTTCATATAGAATTACACAATCATCCGGATTACTGCAGTGCAGCATGAGCTTGATCAACTGAGGAGGAAGCTGGATGATAAAAAAATGAAACTCATAATAGAAATTAAGGTACTCTGCCTTTTAATTAACACAGTCAAAATGTTACTATGTATAAAAAACCTTAGATCTTCCCAAACATTAGATGATGTAAATATTTGCTAAACCGTTCTTGTTTTATGCTGTTAGTTTTATGGTGTTAGTTGTCATTGTAGCTTTATCACTTTAGCCAAATTACTCCAGAACACCAGGTTATTAGATAATTTTGAATGCATGGCATTCAAGCACTTAGATCTTCAAGGTACTGTGTAAGCTAAGCTTCATGATCTCTTTCATAAAATTTCCATTTCACTCTAAAGGTAATTGAAGGAACATACTTTTTGAGGCACTGATCAGTAGTAGACCATGACTAAGAAAAAAACCCAAACCTGGTATAACGAAAAGAAAAAAAAAAAAAAAAGAGAATGGCTCTCCAAGCAGATGGCAGTCCTCTTTGTCCGCTTTATTCCATACCAGTGCTGCCTGTGGCTCCCTTTGGAAGGAAGATGATGGTACCGACCTTCACATTGGATAGCCTTTCAGCTTTGAATGCTTGAAATAGGAGTCCTCTACATCACAGAGATTCCCCATGCCCCTGTTTACTGGGTAATCTAGGGTGGATGTACTCATTATGCCTCCTCCATTGTATAACGAAGAGTGGCAAGAACAATGAATTTCACAGTTGTTTCTTAAAAACACCAAGGCAAAGTACAGAAGAAAGCAGTGCTAGAACTAGGCTATCTAATTAGACATGTAAAATGTTAAAGATGAAAGACAGATCCTGTATTCAGCCATCCTGTATAAAATTCAGTCTTAGTTATATAAACTCATATGCATGTCAACTCCAAAAACTTCCTTAAATTGCAATTCCTTAAATTACTGGGTATTTTGCAGATGAGAAAGCAGGCAGCATCTGATTTACGAGCACTGAGAGCGGAACTGACACAGAAGAAGATTCATTCAGCTTTAATTCTCCAGTCCAGAAAATCAGGAATTTAAGAGGATGACATGACTTTAACATCTGTAAAGTCTTCAGAAGCTCTGTAATGTATATAGAAGCTCAGAATTTCAGAGCATTTGTTTGTATGTTCTTGAAGTTACCTTGTAAAAAGACATCAACTATAGAAATGTTGTAGAATTTGTATACTAGGTTACTGAGGTACTGCAGCTCACTTCTTGTTAAATCTCACTATAAGATCAGTCAGCTACTTAAATATACAGACATGTTACAGTTACCTAGTAACATGTCTAAAACAAAGCTAAGTTATTTTAAAAGTGCAAATTAGTGAATTGTGTAACATCACATTGGTATGCTGATGTTCTTTCATTAACAAAATACCTACTAAGCAAAAAACCTATAATCTATAACCTCCTGTTCACATGCATTTAATTTTGGAAAATTATTAAAATACATCTTCTGGAGAACTACAGCAACGGTAATCCTTACTGAAGTATATTTTTGTCATTATTAGTATGCCTATCTATAAATTACCAATGTATTATTACCATATTATTATGAATTATGAACAAAATCTCAGATAATCTCACCTTATTTCCTATCTAGCTGTTTTTGTTCCCTCTCTTATTAGGAAAGCCACATGGACGTTAATCTTCTTCTATAGTTAGTGGAAAATGCAAGCTGTAATGATGATCCAGTATTGCATACTCTGTTTTTCTTTAAGTTCAAGCTCATGCATGTGCTTAGATAACAATTCTCTGAAAGAGTAATCAGAAACCTCTTCTTGATAGTAATTTTTTCTAGCTCTCCTGTTTGTTTCTTTGCAGTTCCAGATGTTATTACGTTAAACAGAACAGTAACATGCTAGGAATTAATGTCAGCTAAAAAGCTGACAAGGGTGTATTTATTACTGGAAGCCCAACATTCATGGGAAATCAGCAATACGGTAAGAAAATTATGCAACTCTCAAAAGGAATAACTTCCAAATGCTTGAGTCAAACCACCCATTATCCAATTTATTTTCTTAAAAATAGGATTTAACAAAGAATTTAGTGCTAAAGTATTACATTAATTATTAAAACTACAACCACTTTTGCTCAATTCAGGATTGAATCCTACATCCTGTATTTCAGAATTGTGTCTTATTTAAGACACAAGAGCAGGCAAGTAGCTACTGGAAAATCTGGACCCAAATTAAAAAATAAAAAATATCAACTCATGATCCTTGACTGCTACAGGAAGGAAAGTTCTATTATAAAGTCCTCTGACCTTCAGTTAAGATGTTGTAGCTCAGATCATCTGCTCCAGAAGACCTCTCAATTTCACAAATATCTATCTCATACTATTTATATTCATATGCTAAAATACTAATTTAAATTCTGAATTATTTATATGTCAAATAAATGTATCAGTTTCTCCTAAAACCTACAGACCAGAGTTCTAGTGTAGAGCCCTCTGATGGTCCAAGGGATATATTTTTTTTTTTTAATGTGAGAGAGGTAGGCTTCACCACCTGCTTTCCATCACCTGTAGTATCAAGCACTCAGACACTCATACGAAGTCTTCTCCTCAGTAGCCATTATGGTAGTGCTGCTATTCTATGGTGTTTTCCCAGTAACTATTTAGCAAGGGGGAGGAAAAAAAAAAAACACAAAACCTCAAAAAACCACCCCACAACTGACTACATATATCTAATTAAATAAACTGTTTAATTAATGGAGTCACTTAAGCAGGGCACAGTTGCACTTTAATCTGGTTGTGAAACAGTTCAGAGAAGCAGTGTGGGCTGTAAGCTGTGGAACAAGTAAAGCATAAACAGACACTGTTTACTGACCTTAGTGAAGACAGCATTTTATTTAACAAAAAAAATCCTGTAAACACCAGTCAGTCTTTCCATGACTACAGATATTTTTAAAAGTTACACAATTTCTCTAGGCAAATTATTTTATAAAAAATATGAACTAGAAAGAAAATAGAACCTCATATTATCTCAGAGGCAACACCACATAAAAACAAACAACAGGCTACTGAATGAATCTTAAAGTGTGTGGAAAAATACGTATGCAGTTCATTAAATAAGCTTCTGAGTTCTAGTTTTCAGGAAGTAAAGAAGTTTGAAATGGAAAAAACCATCATCCAAGTCCTCTCCATATTAACGTCCCCCCTTCAAGATAAGGTCCAAGATTTTTGGCTTTTGAAACTAAGGAATTTACGTGATTCATAAACACGGTGAAACTGGAGTTTATTGAATATTCCTTTCTAACAACAAGTCTGATAAAAATCTTAATGGCAACTACTTCATGTTACATAATTTCTTCAGTCGATAAAATATTTTAATCTCTAGAAGAGTAACCAAGTACAAGCGCAAGTTTCACCAAGTTGCATGTAAGCAACAATCTGTCTCTCCAGTGTTCTGTGTTTAATCTGATTCAAGAGTGACTTGGCCAAAACATAGGTCAGGGTGGGAAGTCAGAAAGGTGAGACTGCACCATGTGACCCCAGAATGAATACTTGCTGCACCAGGCACCCTTAGCAGAGGACCATTATTAGATTGCTCCTGTAAATCCACTTGGTCTTACTTGTTACCAGATACATGCTGGGTTCAAGCTTTAACCAACTTATGGTAGTTGTGAAAAATGAAAAAGATGAGCAGTCTTTTAAAAAACAAATGCTGCTAAAGCAACATTGGAACTTTTTGAAGAATGAAAACATGGCTTTGCATACAAAATAACAAGAAGAATTTGGCTAGTTCTCAAAGTTTTTGTAATCATGGTATATTTATATAAAGTCAAAATCTATGACAATATAAGCCACAATAAAAAAAACCCAATTTTCATCATTCTAAATCAAGGGTTCACATAGTTCTTACGGTGTCAGGGCTTGCCACATTGCTTCAGTTTGTTGCTCTGCTACAGCTTCCCTGGAATAATCAAGACTATTTCCATTCCACATGCCAATCCCCCTTAAACCTCGATTCTTCACATATGCTGCTTTTAGAGAGATGCTGCGAGGGTCATCATACCATACTTGGTGGAAGTAACCAAGAGAATCCTAGAAAAACATTTAAACACTAGCGTCAGTACCTACCTATCTATATAAACATGATACATTAAAGTTCATTGAGTTTTGATACATTTTCTGTTGAATGCAGTGAAAAGTACAATTAAAAACTCAGATATGCAAGCTATGTAGATTTACATACTGATACTTTCCTGATTTACAAATTATTTTTCACACAGGACAATTAGAAATTTTAACTCAAATACTTGACTATTTTTTTACTTGTAGAATCTAAGTTATAAAACAGTGATACATTTTAACTGAAGTTAGATGAAAAGACTTAGCTAATTTGTATTTTAATAATTTTTTAAAATACAGCTAAAACCTCAGATACACTATCTAACCTAACAAACAGGTGAATTTAGTTAGAGATAAAGTGCTTTTTTCAGCAATAAACAGTTTTAGAGGAGGTTGTAAAATTTTGTCAAAGTTATGCTGCTTGGACCTGGTCATTGCTTACAACACCTTTTAGTCATCTACATGTGAAACTTAAAATTATGTCTAAAAAACAAGACAAAATGCATATACTGTGTTGTTCATGTAAGCACAATCATTCATGGACTCTTTCACTATGTCTATGTAGAAACCAAATGCAGAAAAGAACATGCATGCAAGCCACCGGGTTAGAAAAACTTAAGAGCATCTCAGAATCTCTTTCAGTTTAAATTAGTCATCAACTCATAAAAGTAACTGCAACAGTAAAGGATGGAGCTATAGGATTTCTTTGTGCCAAAAAGTCCTTTTTAACATGATACAATCTCTCAAGAAAACTGCAAAGTAATAAAGATCTTTATTACTCCTGTAGTCTTCAGTCACTGCACCCCTCTTTCAGACTAGAAATTTAAGATATGGAAATCCAGCCATCCTTTACCACACGAAAAAAAAGAAGTAGAAGACACAAATGGAAGAATCTAACCCTGAAAACTTTATAATCAAAGAACTATGGTTCATGAACGTTTACTCTACAACATGATGTCTTATAAAGAGACACTTACCTGGTATTCATAAAATGGAGATTTCTGTACCTCATCCCACAGCACCCCTGAAAGAGAACTGTTCACCTGCTTCATTATTGCTCCATAGGGGACCTGACGCCCTGCAGCATCACTGCAAGGAGCCCCACGGAAAGGTACTTTGGAAAGGGAACAAACGTGATCCTGAAAAAAAAGCAGAAGGCATGAGCTTCATGTTATATAGATTTACTGAACTCCAAAATAGCAGTACAGCCAAGAACAAAGTCACAAAAGGCACTGGGGTCTCAAAAATCCCAAATCTTCAAGTATCTGAGGCAGACATACTATTTGTAGACAGTAAACCAGTTAAATTTTGTTTGTCGTAATACAGGATTGGATGTATTCAATTCATTCAACTTATACAGTTGTCTTATCTTTTCCACTTTTAATTCACTCTTACATTTTTCATAAGTATGATGTTGTTTGAGACTTCATGATTTGGATATAAACTGCTATACTTTAAGTCTTAGGTCTGCTATGGTTTGTTGCACCTAGTCTTTAAGCAGTGAGCTTAGTGACTGTGTTGAGAAGGCAGATACAAGCGTTGTAGTGCCTTTGGACATCATCTCTTCTTGTACAGATAACATCTACAGCTCCTTAGTCAAACATGGCACTTGGTTATCGTGGGGTTCAGGTTACCTAGGGAGAGATAAAATGCCTTGTTTGGTAATAACACTGCTCATCAGTTATCAGCCAAGCAAAAGTCTCTGTCCTGAGTCCCAGCTTTATGCTCTTACCCATCAGACCACAGTATTTCCTAACCCAAAAACAGGATCACCAAAATCTAGCTGTCTCTTTCCCAGGAAAAAATTAGCAGTACGATTGCAAATGAATAATCTTCATCTTACCTTTGACAGGTTTTGGCAGACATAGTCATAGCCATACCAGGGGACACCCATCACAAGCTTCTTAGGATCAATGCCCATATTAATGTACTCTTCATATCCTAGTTTTGAAGGAAATAAAAATTAAGATGCATTATTGCATTTTCCCACACTTTTTATTCTTAGAACTAATCTAGAGCCAGAGCCAATATAGGACTTGCATGATCCCCAGACAGAGGCTAAGGTGCAAGCTCTTCTTTACCTCCCACCTGCATACTCCTACACTTGCTCTATTCAGATCCTAGTCACTGCTCTAGTTGCTCACACTTAAAACCAGCTGCCCGTAGCAAGAATTCACAAGGATGAGAGACAAATGTTTCAGGTTCTTTGCAACACCATTGCTTTGGCTGCTGTTTGTCATTCTAGAAGTGTTCTTCACAATTGTGAGGGCTAGACAATTACTTTACAAGTAACAACACACAACTGCTACAGGTCTATCCATAGCGTCATAAGGATCTGAGATACTATTTTCACATGAGGACAACACATATTTGAGCGCACTCGAAAGCCTTAATAGAACCAAAAAACTTGTCTAAGAAATGGCAATCTTTTCTATCTATTCATTTGAACAAACGGAAACGTTCTGATGCCTGGGGTGTTTTGTCCTCACCAACTAAAGTCTGCAGGTAAGGAGCATTGGCTTTTGCAACACAGTCTGTCCAGATCTGGCTCTGTTCGTCATATGACATCACAAATAAGAAGTCACAGGCATCTGCAATCCCAGTGTAGTTGTAGCACCTTTTATCTATGCATGCTGGTGACCAAGCCACATCAAATGTTACCTGAAGGAAAAGTGCATGCATTAGTATCATGTATGGCACTTAGGCACTCTGGTTTTCTCTCTAAAAAAAGCTGTAGCTTCTAAAGACAGTATTTCCCAAATGTTGCACAGTGTTTAACACATGGTGATACTAATGAACTATAGGAGAAGCTGCTCAGCTGATAAAACAAACATTAGATAATAAACAGTGAGTGCCCCTATTAGTGAATTCAAAATACCAAATAAATTAAAATATAACATGAAAACCATCTGATCAAAAATATGAAGCATGATGGAAATCCTTAAAACTTCAGTGATGGGTTTACCAAAACATTGTCAAGCTTTTGCACCAGAAGGCTGTATTTGCCCTACTTTCCAAGATTCATTGAGCCATACTGATAACTGCCAGCTCACACAAGGCAAAAACTTGTATCTACAAGTCTCAGTGAAACCCTTCTTCCACTTAAATTTATACAGGTCAAAAAGAGTGATTCTTATGATAGTGTATTATAGCTAACATGCATAATTAACCATTCATGAGAATATCATGGTTTAGATCTGCATATATTTTTTCATATTCATATGCTAAACAGCATTCTCAAAACTCCTTGCATTTCATAAAGTTAAACTTAAGTTTGTATAAAGTACATTATTATTACCTGTGATCCTGGTATTTCTCTGTGAAAAGCATCTGTAGTTTCTTTAACGAGCTCTGTTAAAGCATAATACTCAGGGGAGGTTTCGTTAACTTCTTGCTCTATATCTATGTTAATTCCATCCATATACTGTTTTTTTGCAAGGTCCACCTGTTGGGATATCCACGCCACTCTTTCAGCAGGATCAACAATGTCCTTAAGAGGTACATCACCTAGACAAGAGGCCTTCGAGAGTTAACACATATTTGCACCACAGTAATAGTAAGGAGGAAAGGTTTGTCTTTACTGAACCAACAAACATTAACCACAAAATAAAAAATCCCCACACCCATACTGGTAAAATACAAAGGAGTTAACTTTTTTCCCCAAGCGTAATTTTGAGAACCCACCCCAGAAGAGACTACCAAGCTTCTCTGAGACAGCAGTGTTTAAATTCCTTCTGGATTTTTTTCTATAATTTTAATCTCCTTAGTTTTGCTTAATATTCTTTTAGCCACTGTAAACTTCCGTGCTTGAAATCAATGTCTTACTGTTTAGATAAACATACTTTTATGTTTAACCTTTGCTACTTTCCACATTGTGGTCTTGGATTCTGTTTTTGCCTCAACCAGAACCAAAACTTGATTACATCAGGTAAGCTGTAACGGACTTTGTCTTTCTAATCAACATTTGTACCTGCACGGAGTTCCTGAGTATTCATGTTCTAAAACTCAACCACTTCCTAATACAGAGGGATTGATTTAAGTGAAAAATACTAAAAATTACTTAATTTCCCTTCCCTTACCCTGTCTTTTGGGTACTGCGCATAATATCCAGAATACAGACCCAAATAAAAATCTTCTACAGGCTTTTCCTTTCCTCCTTTCCCCCCTGTTCCTCCACAGCTGTGATGTTCCCTGTTAGAGGACTTTTATTTAGATGTCACTGGAATGGTTTTGTTATTACTGTGGCAGAAGCCACTGATGGTTTTCTTTCTAATACCCTGCATACAAGCACGTGCAAAAAGTCAAGGTATTATAGTCCTGTGTGCAATATCCCCTTATTAATTAATCTGCTTACTGATTTTTAATACTGTGCATACAAGTGAATGTGAAATGTCAAGGTATTATAGCCCTATGTACATTATGTTCTTATTCATGTATCACATAAATATCCACATTTTTGCAATGCAACCAACCTTTCAGTACTATCCTGGCGCCTTTAGAGTGAGCATAGCACATGAGCTCAGGATCATACTTTCCGAAAGCAGCTACAGTTGTAATTTTTGACCAGTCATAGGATTTCCAGGTTTCCTTTCCCACATCGAACACGAAGACCTGGGAAAGGGGTAAGAAGCACCCTCGTTAGCTCCAAACACGTCTCAGCAGGATGATTATTTCCCACGTGCCTCTTAAGGAGGTACGTGACTCGTGTCCCTGGAGACCAGCTGGCACGCTTGCCCTCTGCACTTGCAGGAACAGCTTCCCCGGGCCGGCAAGGGTCGCGGTTTACAGCAGCTGCGGGCAGCACTCAACCCTGCAGCGGGGACAGCAGGCTGCAAAACCAAACTCATCACGGTGCCGACGCTTCCCTGTGAATCACACGCACCTATGTTTTTAAAAACTGTTCCACTCTAATGCAGGCAGTTAAAATCGGGCAGCGGTGCACGGTGCGTTTAACACGCTCCCAACCGCGCAGGCCGCCCCGCGCCCGGCCTTCCCTGCCGGCCGGCAGCCCCGCGCCCCTCCCGGGCCGCTCTCCCCAGCCTTCACCAGGCACGCCCCGGGGCCCAGAGCCGCCGGGCTGGGCCGCGCCGGGCCGGGGGGCCCAGAGCCGCCGGGGGACGCGCACCTCGAAGCCGCCGGTGCCCGTGACGGGGCGGCAGAGCCGCGGGTCCTGGCAGGGGCACGCACCGGCGGCAGGGCCGCCCAGCAGCAGCAGGAGGCCGAGCGGCAGGAGCCACCGGCCCCACGGCCGCCCCATGGCAGGTCCCCGCTTCCGCCTCGGGCCCGGCGACGCCGGCGGGCGGGGCGCGCTGGGTGCCGGCCCGGCCGCGCAGCTCCGCCCCGCAGCCCGCGGGAGGGCGGCCCGGGGGGACGCCGTTGTGTCCCCGCCGAGGGGCGGGGGCGAGCCCGGGGAGGCCTCCCGGCGGGAGGGGCGGGCCGCAGCCTTGGCGGTGGTGTGGCCGTGGGCGGCACACGGCAGGCCGGGCAGGCCCGTGGGCGGCCCACCCTCAGGGAGGCACTTGTTCGGGGAGAAATGATCTTGACTGACCGCTTTTACAGAGCAACGGTTTATTAAAAGACCAAACCCGGCGAAGGGTGTCCAGAATTATTTTCGAGATCTCAAAATAACTAGAGAAGAACGATCTCCTGAAGGGGACAGGGCCTTATCCTCACTGTCCAAACCAGCCGTGTGCGCAGGGTCGCAGGCCATGGGGGCTGACGCTGACACCGAGAAACGAGTGGATCCTGTGGAATGGGGCGTCACGCCGGGCACGACTGATGTTGACAGGAACATGCCGTGTGAGCAGAAACCGTGCTCACGATGTCCTCGGATTTCTGGTCTAGCCTAATCTGTCCTTCCAGGTTGAGAGTGGAGTCTGTAAATGAGAAGAGAGGAAAAAGAGGTCGTGGGAGGGGTTTTTTATACATCGAGGTACTCACATGTTAGTTTGGTCAACCTCATGATTTTTCACAGAATCAGAGTCTGACGTACTGGTTGTGTTGTGCACAAGTACCCGTCCTGCAGACTCACCAGCTGGTACACAGTGGAAGCCCATGGAGACAGGAACAGTCCTGGTTGCTGAACAGCCTTCTACGCAGTGTAGGACTGGCTCCACGGAGAAGCATTTTGCTGCCTTCTTCTCAAATGCAACTGGCTTCTCAATTTTGACAAATTTGCACTGCAGCTTACAAGCTATAAAACATTAATTCTCTTAAAGCACCTACAGAATTTATATAAATAACTCTTTGGACTTAATTTGTAGAATTAGCAACAAGATCAATGGATAAACCAAGTGACACAAGCTACGTGAAACTAGTCTGATTGAAGTGAGTCGATTTTCTGTCAGTGGCTTAGGCTGTGAGAAAATCAGGCATGTGGGGCATAGTCCCAGGGACAGAGGCTTGCCAAATAGGATCTAGGTAGGACACAGGTGTCCAAATCCAAAAAGATGCGTGTGAAAACCTTGGTCAAGTGACGCTCAACTTTACTCAAACTATAACAGCACTTCATTTTGGGGCAGCAGTGGGTCCTAGACATCCGTATATCCAATTCTGCACAGTGCCTACCGTTACCTTGCCACGGTAGCTTAGTCCTTAAGCCTCTGTGATCCAGGCTTTCCGGGACCAGTCCCCCTAGGGGAGCTTGATCTAAGCATGTATTGCAAAAATGCCACCACATGCCCGGAGGGTTGGGTTCCACACAAAATACGGTGCACCCTAATGTTAGCAATATGTTCATGTTGTTGTTTTTGTACAGGACCTTAATGGTAAGAACAATCATTCCTGGGCTGAAGGTTTCAGATTAAGTTAGTCTTCGGCCTGAGGAAATTAGAACACGTATTTCCCACCTCAAATGCCCTCTAGTTTGATAGCCAGGGCTAGATTTTAAATTTTTTCCTGGGAAACTAAAAGCCTGGAAATCACAGAATAGAAATAAAGAATGAAATGATTAAGGACGACATAAAATGTCTTTTGTCAACAATCAAGCTGCCTACTTTTCATACTAACTTACAATCTTGGGGAGTTTTAAGTTTATGATTGTATCTGGAACACACAAACTTCAGGTAACTACATAGTGCATAAGAAGCTGATAGAAAAATGCAACAAAACCAAAACTTGCAGTGAACTACCAAACTCAGGAAACCCAGATTTTTTTTTAGTCTATGGCCACTAATCACAAAAATAGTGGAAAATAAGATGATTGTGCTACAATTAATATAAATCATCTATTTGTGTGACTAATTAATTAGTCAAAGGCAATGACATTAATATATATTAGAGTCTTAGTACCTCCAGCACAGGGATCTTCTGAGATGATCCAGGACTGACCAAAACTCACTGCATCTTTAGCTAAATATCCACTGGGCATTTGATATTCCCTTTCCGTCTCAGCATCATATTTTCCACAAATACCACATGTTTTTCCAGCCATCCAGAAAGCAACCTGAATCTTTGTGGAAATAAAGAAAAGATGCACTTAAATGTTTTTCTTCTAAAAATACGACCACTGAAAAGAATTTAAAAAAATACCTCAAGTCTATGCCCATCATAATATAGTTTATCTATGCCGTAATCCGGGGCTTTTAGTGACAGGCCTTCCTTTTCGCTACTGATCAGCATGCTTGCATCTGCAACAAAACAGCAAAAAGGGGTTTCTTTTAAAAGGAAGTTACTGTTTTAGGGTCCGACCTGAACCACTTGTTAAATTCCTGGGAACTTAATGCAGGCTCTAATGTACCTTGAAAGAGGTGAGGGAAGTGAGAAAGACCATACTGCTCCCTGCCCTGGAACAAGCCGAAGCCCTGTGACAAGGGTGGCCATGGCCAGGGGACATCTAGGTGCTTGTTCTGTGGCTCTCTGTGATCAGCGCGAGGTACCACAGCCCTGCATTATTTGGTTTGTGCAAAGATACACAGGATCAGCATCTCCTTCTTTGCTCATCTCTCTTGTCACCCCCTATGAAAGCTAGCATGAAGGTATGTTAAAATCACCTAATTGTTTCTCAAACTAGGGCGGTCTTTATCTTGAGAGGTGTTTGAAGGATCACATCTTCTCCTTCTTCAAAATACCAGAAAAGATTAAACGAAATACAAAGATGAGTCTCTTACCAGAATTAGATGTATATGGAACATCTGTTGGGGCTTGAACACCATTAATCTTCAACTGGATGAGTCCATTGGAAACATACATGTCAACCTCACTTTAAGTAAAGGAAATGAGTATAAACAAATGCTTCTCCTTCGCCCTACTCAGCTCACAAATTCTAGTCCTGGTAGAACCAACACTGCAGGATGCTCATATCATTCTGGCATGAATCACCTGGTACCCTTTGGGAGGAAGATTGAGAGCCCAGGAAAGCGTGCCAGGAGGAGCACTCACAATACACCTTTCCCTGGCTTTACTCATCTCTGAGTGTCTGCTTGTGGCCACAGTTCAGGCAGGAAGACACCAGGCTACAGGGACCCTTGCTGCAGAACAGTATAATTGCTACTATGTTTGCATAAATTGAAGGTGCTTTACATTTCAAAGGAAGATTGGATTCCCTACAGCAGTTCTCTTACAGCCTGAATAGTCTGCGTATTGTACTATTTTCTTCAGAGCAGTGTTTGCTCTAATGAAGAAATACGAAGCTCAAGCACATGAAAAGCACATCCATACAGTTGTATGAAATGATCAGGAATGATACAGTGACGAGTATCACAAAAGATACAAGAAGAAAAAACAAGCATCTTTCTGTTCTTCCACAAGACAGGTGCCGGGAATACTAGTTTCTTTCTGTTTCTCTAGCGTTATGGCACAGTTAGGCACACAATTTTCAGAAATAAATAATTACTTGTAATGAAACCTTACAGATCACGTGCTTATGTGCTTTGAAGAATACTCCCTACAATGATTTTGGTGTGCATAATCCCATACAATTTAGAGTATCAGACTATACTTTTAAAGAAGAACCTACGATGGCGGAGGTGATTGCTCCAAGATGAAACAAAGTGTGTCTTAAGTTAATTTCAAATAGATTAGAACTTTATGCACCAACTAAGGGATGACCTAAGAGAGTGCCTCTAATCTGGGATAAGTAATTCCCTTTTTAGCTATGTTAATTTCTCAACATCTCTGCTGAGATGATTGTGGGTGCTAATTAGTGCCAGTTATTAGCTTAGTGTAGGAGGCCAGACTGAATGATTACAATAGTCCCTTTGGGATTTATAGTTTGTGTCCACCTAATTACTGAGAACTGAAGTGAGATGGTTAAATGCTAACAAATTAATGAAGAATTTTGGGCAGTAAAGACTTTAGGTTACTGTGAACCTCAGATATATTTCAGAAGCACTTTTGAAAGACAGAGTCCCAAATCCCAGTGGCACTCCTAGAAATCTTTCCATTGACATCAGTAATTTTTGCATGAGTCTTATGCTGCCCAGTCTGCACCAATCTGCCCTAACAATCTGGTCTTCACATTTATAGCATATTCAGCTTGACATCTATTTGTCATTAAGTTTACAGTTACTTACTGGCTGGCGAGTCTGACATTTATTGCTGTAAGGTCAGCAGACTCTTCAAGTCTTTTCATCATCACCAGGAATTTCAGTTCTGGACTACAGTCCTGCACCAAGACATGGTAGCAATTTTCAGGCATTGAATAGTTAAATTCAACTCCATTGAAGGTTGTGATCATATTTTGGAAAACTGAACAACGAGCTGAAAAAAAAAAAAAAAAAAATCAGTCAAAAGCAAGCCTTTTATACTTTATACAAGACAGTTATTCTATTTTAGATTTGCAATTTAAAAAAAAAGACCATTTTCTGGTTTTACCTATTCCCACGTAAAAGCAAAATGATTCCTTCAGACAAAATATTGCATTTGTAGTAATACGAAAGCAAGACTTTGCCAGTCCCCAGACAGCAGTGCAACCCACTCATGATTCAGTCGTTGTGTGAGATAAATTCGGCTCACAACTGGTGCTGGTGCAACTCTGTTTGTGACCTTTTGGCTTTTGTAACTTTATTGTAGTCAAAAGAATTTCTCAAATGCTGTTAACAATTCACATATTAACACTAGAGGAAATTCACTAAAATGCTGTTACCTTTATTGAGTCATAACCAGGATTAGAAATAGTTAGAATATGAGGAGGAAAAAAAGCCACACTAGAGTAAACTTCTCCCTTTTTCACTGTAATGGTATTTTGTTGGAAATCCTACCAGCTCTGATTGGAAGTTATTTTACAGCAATTTTAATTAATACGGACTAGTTTTGGTGTTTACCAAAGAAATGTGCATAGGTATGATGTTAGCCCACTGATTTCAAGCAAAATATGACTCCTTGTCCCAGGATTACATAAAGCTTGTCCATTTAAAATTTACCCTAAGTAAGTATGATGTGATTAGCTCTTAATACAGCATTAATGAAACAATAATCCCTTCAGAATCAAGTGCAGGAGGTGAAATTAATGGGTATACTTTTGAAGCTGTTTTAGCTTCGACATAAGCACTATTCAAGCAGAGCACCCCAAACCTGAGGTCACTTACATGTCCCTCTTATAAATTTTGTAATTTTTTTTCTTCATCCAATCTCTGAAGCTGAAATGGATGCATTTGGGAATGGATACGTTTGGAATCACTATTTGTCATGGAACTGAATATTTAATCTTACTAATATAAGTTTCCTTTTCTTTAAGTCTTTGCAGCCTCACAGATTTTCATACAGTTGGGTTTATTTCTGTCTGAAGTCCAACTGATTTTTAAGTGAATGTAAAATAATTTCAGGTTATGTCAAAAGCATAAATTGTATTTGCAAAATCTGGAAAGTCAATCAATGCTCATGCAGATAGTTAATTGCTGACCTTTAAAGCTTTCAATGATTGAAAGTGTTGCTTGGGAAAAGACATTCCGATCAGGGGATGGTAGTGTTGAAGTTGCTGTACCTGGACTTGAAGGGAATGGCAGGGGAAGTCTGATGGCTCTGTCATAAATCGTGAGCTGAAAATCAGTCAGAAAACAAACATGAATGTAAATGCAAAATGCAATGTAGAGATGAGATAGCATTTTCCTATACTGTTCAAAGAGGACTGTACTGACTGAAATCTAAATTAGAATCTAGATTTAGGTCAGAGCTAAAAAGAAATCGATTCCTCTGTCTACAGCATGAAATAGCTAGCTCTACAGTTTGACACATCTGCAACCTATAGAATAGCAGTGCTATAAGTGAAGTTTGATATTCACCAATTTGCAGCTTTTTGGGGAGTTGTACATCGCATTTGGTCACAGTCCGAACAGTGTGCTTACCTGAGATGCACACCCTCTCCTTGCCTATATGTTGAAGGCTGCTATTTGGCTGTCATGCTTCTCTACAGCCTGGTTTTATTATCTTTTCCAAGACACAGGAAAACCTATCATCTTCCTGAAGATTTGGGAAGGAGTGGTCTTTTTAATAAGTTATTGTTAATGTGCTATCAATCATGATGGTTGTTTTGTAACCTGCTTCTTATTTCATGTGTTTGCATGCTACATGAGAAAGAGAAACGTGTTGTAAGATATTTTCATAACAGAACCAACTGCGTCAATATAATGTCTTGTGATGGGAGCTTCTTTATAGTTTAACAAGTAAAAAAAAAAAAAAATCAGTGGGTTAAAAAAGCTATTAACCTTCAATTTCATAAGTACTGAATGCCCCAGGGTAAAAGAGAGTGGAAATAGTTACCTCAGGTAGCTTGAGCACCACATTGCATGTTCTTGGAGACGTCAGAGCCATAACCAAGGTTGCCTGGTGAGAGGGACCACGCTGTTGCCTTTGGGAATACCCAAGCACATATGCAGCTCCTGGAAGAAATGAGTAGAACCTGGAAAAGAGAGTAAGTGATTAAAACGATCTGTCTTTGAAAAAATTGGTTATTATTTGTTCAGACTAAAATACCCCCATAGAGTAATATGCATTCTTTGTTAGACACGTTTTTTATCAGGGTTTGGTAATACATGGTGTTGTGTATGGGAGGAGGGGCAGGCAGATTTTAACTGTTACTGGGTGAAACAGTCTTCAAGAGACTGGATGACAGAGTGATATGAGAAGAAAAGTATAGCCAACTTGTTTTAAACACATTCAGAGTTAAAAATAGGCACTGATTACATAAAAACTAAAATACTAACATGCTAAAAAATAGATGACCTCATATTAATTTGTCAGTCCTGCAGTGGTAACTTTTAGCAAGGATCCTTCTCCCACTAAGATTGTCAATGAGTTGACAGAGGGATCCCTATGATAGGGTTCCCTTACAGGCTTGGGACTCAAATAGAGAAATACAGAAAATATTCCTTTAAAAAAGGCATAGTCTCAGAGCAGAAAAAAGCTGAGTTCTGTGGCTTTGCTCCAGGATAGCCAACTGGATGCTTTCATCCCCTCTAATAAAAGCAGATAACAGCACTTCAGGTAAATCAGTCTAATATAAAAAATTATCCTCTTCAGTAGACATGCGTTAACCAAATCACCTGTATGCCTTTAATGTGAAAGCTTGTGTTGCATGCATATTTAGCTAACTGAGTTGTTGTATGTGTCTGTATTTTGGTAGCACTATGAAAAAAGATTAGGCTTTGATATGGATCTATATGTTATTGTGGGCAAACGCATGTATGAATACAATGAATGAATGAATCCAATAGATACTATATGTGTATGGATAGACATATATGTGAACTGAATCCAGCAGTTACAGTTTTCTTACACTAAGCGTCACACAACATTTGCTATTTAGTGTGCAATAAGCCTTATGGGCTTATTTGTATCACCTTCTTTGGAAGCTGGAGGTAAGGTGCCTACGTTAGGACATTACTCGGCCTGTACAGTCAATAGGAGACAGACTCCTTCAAAGAACCAAGGTTAGGCTTCTGCTCTGAGCCTCCGTCAATTAGGAGGCATCAGGAGACCAATTTCCTAATTCAGGCACTTTAAATTAAAAGTCTACAATAGATCAGGTGAATCCCATCATCCCCTTTGTTTCAAGAGGTTTTCCTGCAAACGAAAATGCACTGCTTTGAGGGAATGAATACACAGAAAAAACAGACGCGTAATCAGATTTTATAATATCATACTGATTAAGGGGAATTTTTCCAGCTCAGAAATTGCAGAACTGAATTGGTAATTATCTGGAGCATTGACACAGGTGAATTTTTCAAAAACTAAAGTAAAATCTCACCATCTTGCAGTTGTTCGGACTATTGAAGGTACTTTTAGCCACTCCAGCTTCATCTGCATAGCTGGATAAGCAGCAAATTGCCCTGTTGCAATCTGAGTAGCAATCTGGTAGTCCTGGCAATCTTTACCCCATTTAAGAGAACCCTAGTAGAGGGGAATATATGTATTTTTGTATAAAACATAGTAAGATCATTATATTTCATTTACATTTGAGCTGAACATTATTTTAAACTTACCGTTGCTTTATGGGAATTTATTACTGAAGCATCAGCACAGAGTTTCCATCTACGTGGTCCTGTGATGCTTGAAACAAACATCTGTATCCTCAATCTCATGGGTTGTGTATCAGTGTATAGTACAAACTGTAATCCCGTCGGCTGCTCGTTTCTGTGGATGGCACGAAGGACTGCAGCCAGTATTGGTGGTTTGCTGTCTCCCAAGAATTTAGGCTTAAGTCAGTAGAGAGGAAATAGAGACCAAAGACATAAACAAAGCATTAAAATTACTGTATTAAAACCACAGATAAATACTTTCTGAATGAAACTTTTCCTTTACAAATACTTTTTTTATGTGAAGTATGGGAAAGTTTCATTGTTCGATCTATTCGTTCATATGTAGTTCTTCCACAGTCTTTCAAGGGAGAGCTGTCACCACCTATGTAAGTAAAACAGTAGTGTTAGGAATCTTTTTGTAAAGTAATTTCAGTGTAACAAGAGGAAGTATGGAGTAGGACCCTACTGTATAAAGAACCAACATTGTGCAGCTCAGCACTGCTCTCTTACCAACCTGTAGTTTAGCTGATAGTCTTTTTGTTAACATTCGTTTAACCACCTATTTCAAACCGTGATAATTTGTGTTGACAGAGGGATCCGTTCAGTGCAGTCTGAAGTGCAGCACTGCCGTCGAGGAGCAGCACGTGGCCCCGTTCAAAGTCGGAGCCTTGTGCCCGGCAGCAACAGCCGCTGCGGCTGTGACGGCCCTACCTGAGCTGTGGGGCAGGAGTCCCCACCTGGCCAGGGGAGAGCTGCAGGTGGGACGAGGTGTGGGGCAGCGGGTCCCCCCTGCACTGCCACGTCCGAGCGACAGAGACCCGCAGAAGGATTAGGTGGGAGAGAGCTGGCAAGGGCTTAGGGGGAAATGGGGAAAGAGCAAGGCTGTGGCTGAGGAAGAAGATGTATGTGGTGAGAGCATTGGGGAAGACTGGGAAGAGTTCAGGGAAGCAGTAATGTGGTGAAAAGATGGACAAGAGAGGTGAATTCAAGTTACACAGGAGTGGGGGGGGGAGGAGGTAGATCTGGTTGCCTTTTTTCCACAAGCTACTTGGACTAACAACTGGGAGCTGCTGGTGCGGAGGGGGTGCCTCAGCAAAGTAAGGTTTAGTATTTTGTAGGCATGTAGGTCATTGCCTGAATGTGTGAATTTTTCCTTTGATGAAATCTGCTCCAGATGCCATTAGTTCTTACAATAGTTCTCGACAGAAAGACCAGGTACCATTGACTATGTACCATGCAGTCATTCCTGAATAAACACCTGGATTGCTGTCAAAGTTGGAACATTACTGCAAGATCAAGGTCTTTTCAAAGGCCTTGTATGGTCCTGCTAACATGAACAGAAGTACTTGGCAGTGAAGACCTAATGAACAAGAGTGGTGGAGTCAAGTCCTGGACCTTTACAGAGAGCTATGCAATAAAAAATATACCTGAAACTAGTTTCTGATCAAGCAGGTCAGCACTTCTAAAGTGTTTTCAACTCAGTAACACAAACTTCAACATATACAGCAATACATTCCAGTTTCATTAAAAAATGTAGCCTGTATTAAGTGAATATTAAAAAAACATCCAATGGCTATCCAATGTGCTCACCTTTATGAAACAGGAAACAATTTTCTTTCTATATATTATCTAATATGCTAAATCACCATATTTTTCCTATTCTGTTATAAACATACAATAACTGGAAATCCAAAGTGAATGGTTTTATTTCTTGTAGATTAAGACGCTCACCTGAGAGATGGCTCTAGAGATGCCTCCATCACTAGCTGAAGAAGAGGAGGAGCTGATGCTGCTGTTCAGGACTTCCCTTCCTGGGTCCTGCAAAACCAGAGAATCATCCTGAAGCCAGTTGTTTACCAGTGGAAGTTGTTGCAGAATTAATTTCTCATATTTTCATTCTCGGAGAACTAAGCTCTAATTGCAGCAAAGCCAGTGAGAGCAGTTGTAGGCCCTGCTCACTGTATAAGCAGTAAATGTACCTGTTCATCTGCTGGCTTGAACCAAAACTGGTAAACAGGTAGATCTGTCTGTGAAAATAGATAGTATGTAAGAAGATCTAAGAGAAGACAAAGAACTAACTTTTGAGAAATGCATTAAAAAGTTCAGTATTGAGTAGGGAAAAAAAGGCAAAACAAAACTAATTTTTTTAAACATTTTAAACTGAAATCTTCTGAAATGTGAAACTTCTGAACTGAAATGCTTCAGAGAACCAGAGAGGTTAAAAAGGGGAAGAAGCTCTGCTAGGTGGTTACCTTGTCCATCCTGCAGCAAACAGCCACCCTCAACAGTCTGTTTTCTCTTTCTTTGGTCCATGCTCTATGGGCACAATTTCCTGATGTACAAAAACATCCACTACAAGAAATATAAAAAGGTCCAGCCTGGGTGAATTACCTGTTGGTTGGAATATTCACTGTGCCCACTGCAGTGCCTGTCTCCAGAGTGGTCTTCTCCGCTGCTGCTGCAGATTTTACTGCTAGCAGAGCTGACGCTGCTGCTGCTTCTCCTGCCACCGCTGCTCCCGCTGCTGCTGCCACGCTTCTTTCCAGATTGCCTTATTTCATATTTCTTGTGTTCGTTTCCAGCCTCTTTACCATCAGCAGAGGAAGCAGTGGAAGAAGAGGATGAACTGGAGAGGGGGGTTGCACTGGGCTCTGCCCAGAGGTCTGTAACTACAGTCTTGTCTTTTCTGAGAATCCGTTTCTTACGGTGCCGTGTTTTATTTGCGACCTCCAAAAACAGTTCAAAGTGTTATGAATTTATAGCTTGTTCTGTAACATTTCTCCAGGTGTCAGACAAGCTGCTCACCACAGGCTTTCAAGGAAATACAACTTCCTGGCCCCACACACTGCTGAAGCTGCACCAGAACTCACCTAGACCCATTCCTCCCAGCCAAAATCCTTGCTTTCCCGTGCCACTTTTCCACACTGGAAACCCTTGGCTTCATTTATAGGAAAATATTTCCCTCTCCGATGCTCAAAGTCTCTTACCTTGAGCACATTTTCAATGCCTAGAATCTTCTTCAGTTTAACTTGAATGTCCTCGTGTGGAGATGTCTCATCCTCTTCCTTAGGCTCTGAGCTTGCTACATCAATTATTTTGGAAGCTGCTTTGGGTCCTGCCTGAATCTCCAGCTGTATTTTGTCAATATCAGCATCTGTATGAACTAAAGTCAAGATACTTACATTCCAGGGTTGTGCTGCTTGAACAGCATTCACAGCGATTGACAAAAAAGCTTGTTGTCATGACTGTACCTGGCTTCAAAACTATTTTGGCTTCAAGTTCTCCAAGCAATTTGTGCAGATAGGTATTTCTTAAGAAAGCAGAATTTCGTGACTTTAGGCTGAGACAAGCAGAACATCCCAAGCTCTCAAGTTTTCTACAGAAGATGCCTGTGTAAAATCTTCCTCCTACACTGTGGTGATGTGCCTCTTCTGAACCTTGCTGGTATCCTTTGGATATCACACTAGGAATATTGCTTTGCTGCATTAAACAAAAATATGGCAAATAAAGATATTTTCCACAGAAAAATTGTCACAGCTCCTAAAATCTTTCCTCCTATTAATGAAGAGAATGACAGTCCTGCCTAAGTAAGGAAGCACTGCTTAAAATTAGAGATCCAAGCACTGGAAGCAGTGGGGTTTCCTCCAAATTGCTCTGTGGAAGAGGACAGCTCTCCTGCCCAGCCTTTCCCAGGCAGTGTTTCACAAACAAACTTCCCAATGAGAACCCGCAGGGCTCTTCGGAGGGGCTATTTCTCTGCATCAGTTTTGGGCTACCAGCCTTCCTGTTGCGAGTCAACCTGTCCTTCCCATGCCAGCCTCAGAAGCTGAAAAGCACCTAAGAGAATGGGCTTCTGCAATCCACTGCAGGGATTACCTCAGGATTTGGGAAGAAAAATGTATATCCTGCCCAAGAGCCATCTTTTCCACGTTGCTCTGGCTCAGGAAAGAAAGGGACACTGTACAAGGGGTATGAATTTCACACACCCTCCCCAAGCCTGTGAAGAAATAGGAAGACATGCTTTCAAAGCAACCCTACCTGCATGAGATGATGAGAGTGAGCAGACTGAATGATCATGTCTTGAACCCATTGGGACTTACGTTAGGCTTGGTTTGGGATATGTCAGGCACGTGTTGAATCTCACAGTTTCTGTATTTGTTAGCCAGCTGCTGTGTTGGGGGTGCTCAGCCCCTCTGAGGAGCTGTCTGTTTGTTCTCTACCTGTCTGCAATACAGATGGTGAGAGGTCTTCTTACCTTCCAGCTGCCAGGTCTTGGAGATCTCTCTGATGGCTGAAATGGCTGGTCAGAGATACTTGGTACTTCTCCTTTGGGGAGAAGCTGGGATTTCTTTTCGGAATCTACTTCTTCCATGTTCCTCGAAATAGCATAAACTTCACTCCTGTGGAGGTGATAAATGGCACACAAGTGGGCCTACTGCCTGACTTTGCTTACCTGTCTTTGGGGGTGCAAAAAAGACAATACTAAGCTTTATGTGGCTGCCAAGGGATGGCAGAGCCTAACAAAGAGTTGTACGTTCATGGTTTTGTATCCGGGAGCTCACAATCAGTAAGACGTAACAAGCAAAATGCAACAAGCTCTTCTGTACCTCACAGCTGCAAGCTCAACCTCCTGACGGCAGGGAGGGGTTTCAATCTTCACGTTTTTCTCTTTCATATTTATCCTGGCATCAAATTTCATTGTAGTGTTGGCACTGAACTCTGCATGAAATTCAAGACCACTCTGAAAGTATCGTGTGTTAATCCCCATCATTGCAATCATGTGAAAATGTGCCCTGAAGGAGTGGAAATAAAAACATGCATAATTACAGATTAATATGCACATATTTAACTTTGAAATGCAAAATTGCATTTTCATTATGTTCTTTTTATTGTAAGAGCCACTACTGATGGATAAAGAGATGTAGCATATAACGATTAAAAAAAAGCTGAAGTGCCACTGGAAAAGGTGAAGGGATTTATCTGATAAACAAAGCTAACATGGACCCTCTCACTTCCTTGTCACTGATACATTGCTTGAGCACAAGCTAATGCCAGAATCTCTACTAGCTTCAGATTGTGTCTAGTTGTTTATTAATAGCATCACTATTATTATGATAATTATTACTATTATCATTATTAGTACTGTTGCATTTGCTTTTGCGGATCCAGAAGCATTTCCCTTTACCTCCTCAAATCCCCCCAGCTTTTGCCTGGTGGTGATGCGATTCTACGTTGAACTTGTAAAAACCTGTTCATACATAAGCAAATATATCTTCACAGCTTAGTATCTTTAGTCCCTGAACACGTACAAACGTGAGCATTTTTAGCAATGGCAGAACAGCGCAGCATCCTGTGGGATACAGTACACAGTGCTACGTTTGCAGGGTCATAAAGCATCAGGTGATTGTGTTGCATTCTCACAACTTCAGTGCCCTGGACTAGCAGAGCCGTCCCAAATCTGGGACAAGTAAGACCCCTATATAACAACATGTAATCACATATCTGTTTCAAATATAAATATAAATGCTTGTGTATGCATGTGAAAATATATGTCATTTTTACTTTGGCTTGATGTCAGCATGAATATCCATGTTGGTTTCCAACAACTGTGAAGGTCTAAAGTTGTCAGATAATGGTGGTGATATCTGTATATCCACTGCAAAAAACAGACAGGAATTATATGAACAGAGAAAAAATAAATGCTGGAGATGCAATGTTTTCAATAAGCATAGTAGTTAACACACGGACTGCTTTTACATTTTGAAATACTTTATGTGATTATTTAAAGATTGCTTCTCCAGACCAGGGTTATACAAATATGTCCCAGGTGAAACGTGCTAATTACTTCTCAAACCCTTTGGAGGTAGCTGGACACTAATGTTTCCACATTACAAGAGTATTTTTCAAGATTATAGAGGGATATAATTTCAGCAGAGGGATTGGACCCACAATTATTGTGGGGAAGCTGCTCAGTTTGGCATCCCAAGCTCACCGTTGGCCGCAGCCTGGGCCAGTGCGGCACTGCACAGACTGAGCTCCAGCGGCAGGCCGACCACCGTGGGGACAATGTGCCGCAGCTCAGCCACCATCGCTGGCAGGGTCCATCGGCCTGAAATGCCTCGCTGAACCTCTTCCACCACTTTTTTCACCACTGGCTGCCAGTTTGATGATCCAGTTAGACTCTGAAAACAGAGAAATAGGTTAGGTAAGTAGGTAAGAAGAGACGGAGAAGGGAAATTATTCAGCATCGCGGACAAAGAAGACAACAGCCTTGTCAGTACCGTCATGGTCTGCTGAATGGCATCTTTATCGATGTCAGCAAAGGCAATCTCTTGGCCCAATACTTTGACGTAAGCGGACACCAGAGGGTCTTCGGGAGGTAGTTCTTTCCATCCCAGAAGCTGCAGTGTTAAGGAGAGATGGGGAGAAAGAAAAGCGGCAGATAATGTTACTTCAAATACAGTAATGTATTAGCAAAGAGTAGATCCCATCTGAAGGATGCTAACCATGGTTCCTTAGCCAAAAACAAATAGACATCTTACAGGTCTGAACCAATGTGACCTTTCTTATGTTGCATAACTGACTTCAGTGGGAGCTTTCCCGCATAAGGATGAGGTAAGGACTTGGTAATTTTTGCTGCTGTAAGTAATGGGTGACACCCAAGGACTCATGGACAAAAATCTTACTCAAGAATCACTTTTAAAGAGAAGAGCAACCACTTACTGTGTTTTAACATATGCTTTAAAACACATGAATTTTGGCTACCAGCATCATCATCATCTTTTGTACTGTACATTAAGGGCTGACACGTGTTGAGTGAGAAGGTAGCATCTGTTGACAACGTAAGTACAATGTAGGTACATCTTTCCGTGACCAAACAGGATGACTGACTCCTTTCTCACGGAAACATCAAAGGGACGGCTCGGTGGTTGGCTGATGCAACCCCGGCGCTGGCGGGAACTGTGTATTGCAAACAGATCGGAAGGGTGCGTAGAGGCGTACCGTTTTACCGAGTTCCTTCAGTGTCTTGTATGTATCATACTCGGCAAAGGGAATATTCTGCTTCCTGATAAGCTTGGTTAGGCTTTGTGACCGGAGAGCCACCTGTAGAAAACAGAGTCAGGTGTCACAGCCCAAGTACAAGAGAGCCCAGGAAAACCTTTGTACCTAGTATTACACTCACCGAGGCCGCTCTAAATACATACTTCATGAAGCCATTGCACTTATAAGCCTATGTCTACCTGGCAGATGACTGTAGGCTATGGCTGCAGGTGCTGAGGACACGCTGAGCCAGCTTTGAATTAGTCAGCAGGGATAATTTTAGGGCAGTGCAGAGCTCGGCCCAGGCTGCACAGCTTGCCCAAGAAGCTGAGTAAATGCCTGCATGCTGTTACATGGATCATCATGCTGCCCTGGCTGCACTGCTGGCTGAAATTTAATTTCAGATGCTATTTCCCTGTAGTTATGCAAAATACCCTAGATGCCACGTGACTTTAGGTAGGCAGATGAATGTTCTGCTGCATAGCCTTTCCTCTGCTCTCCTAGATTTTCATGCCCATGCTGAATGTGTTCGTTGATGAATGTATGTGTCAAGAAGCCCAAATAAAAGAAGAAGCCTAAGCAAAATCATAATCATTATCTAAATTTTCTCTTCCATATCTGCCCTCACAGCCAGAGATGGAGTTAAACACTACATCACTGTCCAAATGGTTTAACAAGTAATACTGTCTGTAGCTGGCTTGCATCTAGCTGGCTGTTTTAATGAAATACTTACCTCGATAATATCTGTTGCAGTATTTGCATAATATCCTCTTACTTTTGTGATTATATCGGATGGAAACATGGTGCTGGGACTGTTCATTAGATAGACCCTCCAAATGGCACCAGCCTGATATTCGGCTATCACAGGAATAAAAAGCAGCAGAGATTTTGGTTAGGGTCTCCGAGGTGTCTGGTGCATGTAAGCCACCTCAGGTACGTGCTGTAGTAGATCACAAGGGGTTCTGCCAGGATTCAGTCCCACGAGTCCTCAAGTTTGCAACCTCAAGAGGAGAAATTTGTTCTAGGGTAGAGCCGACACAGCCACAGTGGCTGAAGAAAGAGGCCTAAATCCATGTGCAGGCACCGCTTTCCCCAGCAGATACCCAGAGAGCAGTAGAACACCCTCAGGGGATTTTGCATGTTAGGAGGCTCTTGTGCTTTTGCTATTTCAAGGGCACACTAAACTCACAGCCTGTGATTGGATTTTGGATGAAAATCACGGAACACAATAGAGGCATTTGGCTGCGTAAGCTGGAGCAGTGAACAGGGCACCTGGTACTCACAGGAATAATCGCCGACATGAATGACCTTGCTGTAACGATAGCTCAGCCTGTCAAGTCTGGGGCTCAGTAGTTTAATGGCAATGTTGCAAGCAGCAGATCTGAGTAATAAAGAGTTAAAATCATATGAAAATAGTTGACTGTGACCAAATTCTTAGAAAACTGCAGGAAAAAAAGCACCATTTGCTACTAAAAAAACGTACTTCTTCCTCTACTTACAGATTATAGAGCTGTGGGATCCTGCCTACTGCCAAAGCCTTCATGTGTGAATATGTGAAACTGGCTACTTGTAAGCTGGGCTCCGTCAGCAGCGAGCTGGCCATAGCTGTTACAGTTGGAAGAGCAGGCTTAGTTTCAAAGAGGACAACACAAGCCACCATTCGGACGTTAGGAGCAAGTGTGTTGTCCATAAAGACCTGGAGGGAGATCTCCCGTACCTAGAGGAGGAAGATACAACCTGTGAGTACCTCATAACTTCTCAGTGAGAAGTGGTTCCTAAACCGTGTATGTGTGGTCTGCAGTGAATGGAGAACAAAACCCTAAACAGAGACTTGAGCATGGGGCCTGTCACCGAGAATGAAGATGCTGCTGGGTGCACAGCGAACAGGGCTGGAAGAGACAGCCATTAGTAATGGGCCCAGTGTTACAGCCACTAAAGCAACCTCTTTCCCAGGATATCAGCAGGGACAGGGTGATGTCAGGAATTTGCAGTGTGGGAAGACCAGTAACTGCGAAATTGGCCCAGAGTTGCTAACATTACCTGATGGCTTTATTATTCCTGAATCACTAAGTCAACCCAGATCATACCCTCTAAGACATTAATTTAAATAATCATTTCAGTTACTTTTGCAGGGTCTTTTCTGGCAATTTTCCTCAAGGCCAACACGGCATCAGCATGAATTCTGTTTGGTAATGAAGCTGCAGCCGGGGAAAACGTTGGCAAAAGCTTCAGGATGCGTTTGATACTGGCCGGCTCTCCTGCATTGCCGATGGCTTTCAGGGCCAAGGCCATGTCTTTGGCATCACCTTTGCTGGTGGCTTCAGCAGCAAGGTCGTGGAGTGGCTGAAAACAGAGCAGACTGTTAATCTGTGTTAATCTTATCAGGTAACGATCTGGTAATAATGCATAAAAGTATGCTTTGCCGTAGCAAGCAAAACAACTACTGGTGCAGAGCCCTGAGTAAAGTTGTTCAGATTTTTCTCCCAGGAAAAGTGTCACCATCATTATCGGGATGCCAAACCTGGAACATACAAGCAAACTTGGTTTTCTCCTTACACAGTGTTGTAACTGGTTTTCAGTTGTGCCTGAGCCTGAGCGTAGGAGATAATCCTAGGTGGATGCCTGCACCAGAGACTCTCTTGCAAGTTCAAGAGCAGCCCCGAGCTGACGCTGGGTTCAGTCGTTCCTGGGGCACCTCCACTCGCCCTGCCAGCCTGCAGCCCTCAGGGGCTGCACAGCTGCAGGGTTGCACGTGCGTGTTTTTCACTTCCTATAGCAGCAGCAATTTCACTTAAACAGTTTTGCTGTCCTGAGAAGACAAATTACCCTTCTGGTGGCTTGGCCGTGTTTCACTCTTTTTTGGAAGATTTAAACACGTCAGATACCAACAGGCCATCTCAGTGCTGCGGTCCTTTTGAGTAAGGAGCCAGAGCTGCATAGTCCAAGGACAATGTCCTGACTATTTCTGACAGTGATATGCAATTATGTAGCAGGGCCTCTTTGGAAGCCCTAACCTATGACATATCTAGAGCTTTGCTTATATTCACACTTTAGTACCTTTTTAATAGATTTTTTAAGTATGCTCTACCTAATGTAAAAGCAGAGAGAAGAATCATAGTTATTTTGCTTTAATCCTAAATTTGTCATACCTAAACTCAGTTTCAGGTTGTTTACAGAATCCATTATCCCCACGGGCTTCTACCACTTACATTTGAAATTCTGAACTGTTAAGACCAGATTTTTCAAAGGCATCAGCTCGGTGTTTCATTCTGTCTTTGCAATTTTGCAGGCAATCACAGCTAAGAGTGAGGTATGTAAACAGCAAATAAACAGCAAATTACCTACTTTCCAGCATTGTGAGAGCTAAGGTAGAGACATTTTAAAAATGTCTTCACCTCCTATGAATAAGAAATAAGAGTCACCTACCTGAAGAAGTTCATTTGGACAAAGTGAAATCTGAGCACAGTATTTATTTACCATGCTACCATATCCCAGGTAAGCAATTATTCGATGCATTGGTGCTTTCTGGATTTGGGGACAGGTCAGAAAATGCTGCAGAAGAAAGAAGTAACAGTCTTTAATGTTTCTAGTAATTAGAGCTGATATTTAGTGAAAATTACATTTGAGAAATAAATAGTTAAAGTTACTTTGGATTTTTCCTAAATATTTTCAGAAGTTAAATCAAATGCTCATCACTCAGCTAAGATAAAAGTAAATAGACTCACTCCAGTTATACTGTATGTACTTTAGATTTTGGTTACATTATATTATTTTCTTCAGTTTGTCTATTTTTAAAAAAATGTTTATTTTGGCAAAAATATATCAATAGCAATTTTCTTAGGATTTGTGGATTTTAACATCAAATATCAAAGCCATTTAAAATGTTGGCAACAAGTGTTTGGAAACATTTTCTAAAGCATTCCCCATTTTTGTTAATACCTTGCATTTTACAAATTTAGAAGGAAATATGTTGCAGCTCTGACTTCTGTGAATCCTGTGAATTCACCTTTAAAAAGGAGTGAGAGGGAAATAGAAGGAAAAATGATCTGTACTCACTGAGGCAATGTCTAGGGTTTGCTTGTTGGGCGTAACAAAATGGAAGGCAAGAGGGAGAGTCGCAGCTGCTTCCCAGATGTTCAGCTTCTCTTCATGAATTTTTTGCTTCAGGAATCTGAATGTGTCAGTAGCTCCAGCAGCACAGATGGCACTCAGGAACCAGTGTCTGCCAGGGAGGGAACGATTCATTATCCCCATTGCCCAGTATGCCTGTGATCAGAAATCCTGGCTGAAGGCACTACAGTTACCTGTAGGGAACGTCGTTCGCAAACTGCACCCACAAAGACTCAATTTGATCAAGGGTCACTATACGAAAAAGCTGGACCACTTGTAAGAACTTGGCTGAAGCTTCTTTAGTGGCTCCTTCCTCGTTATTCTGAGCTAATTGCCGCAGTGTTTCTGTTAACTATGGGAAAAACCAGACAGTTGGAAGGATCCATGTCTAAAATAATTATGTGATGACCTGTTAGCCTTATCAATAATGAAAGAGTATGACAAGTGAGCCTCTAATACCTGTAAATCTGGATTTTTAATCCTTATTAGAGGAATTGGCATCTGGAGTAGCTCTCCTGAGAAATGATAACGAAGACTCCCCTGGTTTTGCAGCTGAGTTTTTGGTGCACTGATGGGAGTCCTTTTAATGTTGACCAAAGACAGTTCTTGTCTTCAAGAGAGAGAAAGAAATGCATCAGTAGCCTTTAACTGCATGGTGTGCGTGGAGGACACATACAGCAGCTGGAGCAGACTGAGGAGTGCCCAGCAGGACCGTTGCATTGACCACAAACGGATCATGCACTTCTCAGTTAATGCGTTGCTCAGGATTATCTGAAAATGTTATAGGACTGGCGAGAGCTTTCATTAGAGTTTGCCAAAGTCTCTGAGAGGTTGGACAAATGATTCAGGTGGCCCAGCAAAATCCCCACACGGCAGGACACGGGACCTGGCTGGGCTTCCCGAGGGACAAACTGTGCCTTGGCCCTTTGCAGCCCACAGGCTAGTGCTTCTTTTTAACTCACAAATCAACAGTAAATATGGTTAGACATCTCCTCCTGGCTCTGATAATCACAGCTACGCTAAGAACACACATGGCACCTACCGTGCCTCCATGACTGCTGCCCCGTTGGGTTCATTGAAGGGCGAGATCTGGTACAGCTGCTCAGACACAGCAGACGTCATCAAGGCCCCGCTGTCACCATACTTCATCTTGTAAGTGAACATCACCATGCCCTTAATGTTTCTGACTTTCTAGAAGTGCAAAGAGACCCGCTCACAAATACGAACGGGTGGTAGTTAATTGAGCACAGACGAACCAAACGCCCTACTAGCATCAGTGTGACGCACGGGTGTTTGGCAGTGGCTTACGCCCGAGCGCGGCAGCAGGGCTCCACGCTGCTCATACCAGGGGGCAGGCGGGGCAGGGGCGGATGTACGCCATTCCCATGTTCTTCACCGCTTTCTCCTGGCAGTCTGTCAGGTCCTTGCTTTTGGAAATGGTGGCACGGCTATTCTTGCTGTCGTCCTGGATAACGTATCTGGTTTGGCAGATGCCTTCAATCCCAGCCTGTGAGTATTGATTAAACACAATGAACTTTCCATTTGAAACAGCAATTAATAGGTCAAAGAAAATTGCCTGCGAAGTGTATGTACAGACAAGTTACTATATAACAGTAAAATGAGAATAAAAGTAAAATCAGAATGGAAAAAACAAACCTCCTGTAGTTCATACACATTTTGTGACTTTTTGATGGTTATCTGCATCATGTTTAGAATCCCTCTCACTAGGTTAGTGCATAGGATGGGACAGTCCTCAGGGGCAAAAATACTTCCGACCCTTCCCTCAGTGTATTCAAACTTAAAGGCTTGGCTGAAACATGCAGCAAGGGTCTCTGTGAGCCTCGAAGATGGAGCGAAGGGGTCCGTGGGCCAGAAGCCGTTGTATTCCTCCAGCTTTGGGGATCGAATCTGTGAACAAAATTAGGAAAATATTCATCCTGTTCATTGAGTTTGAAACAGTGCAATAACAGGGAAACTGGGCACTTCCAGTCCATGGCTGGACACAAGCCACTTATCCAACACCACAGGAAACATTTTCCTCCTCGGGCTCTTCTGCCGGGCCTAGGAAGCATCCTTGAAAATGCAATTTCCACAAAGGATTTCTGCCAGAAAAATAAGATCATGCAAGCAGCATTCAAAACTTCAGCAAGTCTGGTGAAGGTTGCTGGGTGAGCGAAACACTGGCTGCCAGCCATCTCTACGGAAAGGACACTTGCCCGTTTTCCCCAGATGCCCAGTGAGAGCTCCCTTCGGTCCGCAAGGCAGCCAAGCCATTGCTCAAGCTGCCTGCCTAGACAAACACATGGGAACTATTTTGGCTGCTGCTCCGGATCCAGCACGTCCCAGAGCACCAAAGCCTCGGCACAGCTGATGTGGAAGCAGAGATGACCACGGGACCTCGCACGGGAGATGGCCCGGCGGGAGCTGAAGTGGCTTTGGAAGCGGCTCTCATCATCTTGAGCTTATCAAGCTGTAAAGCTTGCACACAAGTCCTCGACTGCTACCTAGTGGGAAATGCGTGCCTGCATGCACATACGTACCTAGTCACATACACACACGCCTCCCACCCGCGTACATAAAAGTACATGTTCCTGCATAGAGGGAAATGGTGTGGGTTTAGTGCTCTATTTCATTTTAGGCATTTATAATCAATGCTGCAAGGGTGGCTTGCCTCTTGTCACGTTTTCTCAAATTAAATCCTGCTCAAGACTATTGTCTGCAATTGCTAAAGTTATAGCAACTCTAGCGAGGTTACACAGAGCCTGCAATTGCAGCAGTGTGTAAAGCCTGATAATGGGTATTCCTTCCCACTGTTTCAGTAAATATGCACAGGATTACAGATGGAGTAAACTCCTAGGACGAATGCTAAGTGCCCTCTTACCGATTTCTCCCCACGTGGTGTCTTCTAGATCCCTTTTCTGTGGTCTTTCATTCCATGCCAGTATTTTAAGCTGTTTAGTTTAATCTTTTTGATGAGTAACAGCACTTCCAGATCTGATATCGTTATGCCAAGTACAAGCATTACCGTTAGAATTCTTCACATTTGACTTAATGCCTATGTGAAGAATATCAAAAGGAAGATAATAGAGACAGACGGGAATTTCTCATGTGATATCTGAATTCTAGCGTTGAGCTTTTCTCAGGCTATGGATCCGGTTGAAAAACATGGGTATTTCATGCTTGAGTTCTCCTCATGGTCATACTCCAGCTTAGTGTTGCCTTAGTAAAACTGTCATAAGGCCATTTCTTTAAAGCAGCTGCCTGCCGTATTTCTGCATGGAGATGAACCTAAGGCAGCTTTAGTCAGGGGGGCTCAGGTACTGATGGCAGCAGAGCTGGAGCAGCTCTGGCTCCCTCCCGCAGAGGCGCAGGCTGCGAGGAAGCCTGCGGTGCTGTCTCTGGGTCACTACCCGTAACCCAAAGCAGTTTGGCTACAGCTGCAGACACTCCAGCGGTGCCCTTGGCTCCCCCCAGCACGGCGCGGGGGTACGGGGTGCAAAGCGCAGTGCCCGTGCCCGCACCTCTGCCGCGCTGGGGGAATCACCACTGCCTGAGCAAAGCCATTTGGCCTGACGTTGGGCTTACAGGGTCACCTCGGCACCGGGAAGGGCCCTAAGCTTTCGTGTGAGCTTTGCATCTTTTTGTCGTTTATTTTACCGGCCTGGAAGTATGAACCAAATGTCTGTAGCTGTGCGATGAGGGCGGGTGGGTGGGTCCACATGCCCGTGGTGATTTACCTGGAGAAGGTGGTCACTGCGAGACACACGGCTGATCTCCAGCTTGCAGGTCAGCCTCACCCCTGCCGTTGCCAGGCCTCTGCCAGGCAGCCCGTGCAGGATGAAGCTCTCGTAGCCATAGAGGTAGGTCTTGCCGGTATGAAAAACAGGCTCTATTAGAAAAACAAAACAAACCAGAAACACCTCCTTCGCTATGACCGTTGTGATGTTACTTGCAAGAACCATCCCAGCAAAGAAGGGTGAGGCTGCTACTGCTGAAAAATCTGTGCAAGCAGTGGGCAAGGCACGGCCGTAGGGGAGGACAGCCTGGGAGCTGCTCGCTGGCGGTGGGAGCTCACTTACCGAGGTCCTGCTTCTGACCCCCTGTGTGGGAGGAAAGAGAAGGATGCGTGAGAAATCCCCATCTCTGGGGACACTTTACATTTATTATTCATTTACACAGAGTGCTAATGGTTGGCAAACAACCAGTAATGGGCTCCTGGGGTGCACCCCACACCCCCGGGACACCGAGCCTGCGCCAGCCCCGCTCACTAGCCGCTGCTTGCTCTGCTTTTCCCCTGCTGCTAAGCTTAGGCACAGAAATCTAATAGTCATAAAAGCACTTCAGCAAACTGAGCTGTAAATACCCGTGAAAGGCCGTGAGGAGTTGCAGTTTGCTCAGGGCTGCAGTGGCCACCATAGCTCTGCAGTAGTGGTAAAGCTTCAACTTACCCACGAGGGCGAGCACCAGGGCCAGGACGAGTCCCTTCATGCTAAAAGCAACTGAAGACTGCAGGGGAACATGTGCGGCTTTTATAGAAGAATTATTAACAGGCACAGTGAATTTTGTTGAGTTATCAACTTTTTATCAACCACTCAAACCCTTTGAGGGAGATGGGGTCGGGGACAAGGTGCCGGCTGTTATTGCTGAGCCAAAACCATCACAAGCAATTTTGTTCTCACTTCACCAGCTGAATGCTCTGAAAGTACCTTTTGAAGCAGGTGCGTAAAAGTATTAAAATGTAGTTAAAGCCAAAATATTTATTGTGTAAGAAAACCTACTAATTATCCTTATTCATTGGAAGCACCTGGTGCTATTGCAGTCTGTGCTAACCTTGCCCAGGTTATCCTGACCTGACCATAAGGCACACAGCTTATCTAACTGATAGTGCTTCAGCAGGATTGCGCAAAATCCCCGGGCAGCCCTCCGGTGCCGCTGCGCCGATACCCGCCTGCCGCGAGCTGGGCACGCCGTCACCCACAGCACTGCTCGCTGGGGACGCGGAGTTCACCCAGTAACACGGACCTCCCGCCCTTGTCACAAAGACCGTGGCTAAACGCCGCTGGTGTTCATGCTTCCCTCACCTGCCTTCTCTTACAGGTCTAATGCGTCAGCCCCTTTCACCGCCGTGATTACCCGTGGCGGGGTGTCGGCGAGGGCTGCGAGGTGGAACGGGTGAGGCTGACGGGCGTTACGGACACAAACCTCTTAGTGTACAAAGGCGTACGAAGTCTGGTTCACCCTCACTCATTTCACATCGTGTGACAAGGGTCGGCATCTTCACCCCACGGTGGAGCCCCCTTCTCCCGTCGGTAGGCGTTTCCCCTGTCCCTTTGGAGGCAGCCCCGCAGGTCCCTCAGGCTGCTCTTGGTCCAGGATTTGGCCAGGTCCCCTGGTCCCCCGCAGCCGGGGCGTGGAGCTGGGCTGGGCCGGGGCTGAGGGGAGCCACCCACACCGCTCCCGTCGAGACCTGCACGGGGAGGGTCACGGCAGCCCCGGGACTGAGGGTTCAGGTTGGCACTGCGCGGCCACCGTTTGCCCACCAACCTTCTCCTCCGCGGGCGGGGAACCGAAGCTGCTGCCCAGCTCACTGTGGGAAGGGGCTGGATTCAGTTTCTCATCAACAGAACAGTGGCTCCTATCCAAGACGGCTTAGTTTTCATAATGCTCTTCAGCTGATGTTTTTTTATAATTGGCAGTTGGGACATAATTTATAACGTCTGACAAACTGTGGATTTTGTTCCTAGATCAAAGATTGCATCTGTAGGGTAAAAAAAAAATAATAATTTTGAAGCATGTCAAATAGTTCACCGTATTTTTACCGGCACTATATTCTGGTCCCATTTGTTTTAACCCTTTCCCCTGTAAAACTGATGGTACGTGATAGAAAAGCCAAGCCACTCATTAGTGAGCTGTGTCATGTCTTTGGAGACTTGGTAAATGGTAAATGTAGCTAAAGGATTTGAGTGTACAGCTACTGGTGACTGGTAATTGAGGCTCAAAAGTTAATGTATTATGGCATAACTATATGCAGCTGCACAGGTTTTTTTAAAAAAAAAAAACAAAAACAAAAACCACCTTGCGGGCAGCGAGGACTCGAGGTCAGTGGCAGTGCAAGCAGAAGAGCGCTGCTGTGATGGCAGATTAAATGCAACGATGCTTGTATTCAGTGTCTCAAAATTATAACACTGTATCACCAAACCACTGCACTATCACAGTGACACCGTGAACCGTAACACTCCTCAAAATAAGGGTCGTCCCGGGGGGCTGTGCGGGCTGTGCCTGGCTGCAAGGGCAGGGTCTCCCCGATGCCCCCATCGCCCCAGCCCAGAGCCTGCAGAGTCTCACCCCCGTCCCCACCGCTTTGGGCAGCGAATGCCCCATCCCCGGTCACCCCGTCCCTGCTGCTGCCACGGGGCATGATCATCTGTGCTTCTGCTCCAGGTGTAGGCAAAATCTGCTGGTGAGGGCTTCGCCTTTGGGGGGTTCTTTATAGAACTGAACCCTCTTATTTTCTAGATCATTTCTCCAGTACTTCAAGAACAATTTCAACTCCCAGCCTGTCCCCCCAAACACTCACAGCCCTTTCACACTTCGTATTTCTCCGAAGGATATAACCTGAATTAAAAAGAGGAAAAAAAATCCCAAGAAAATTGTGAGGGTGACAAGCGACTTTGCTGTGCCCAGGGCCTCCCCTGGACAGCATTTCCTCCAAGCTGTGCTCGGCTCTCTGCAACGGCAGTGGGGCAGAGAGGCAGAGGCTGGCTGAGGCCTCCCTGCAGCCCGTCGTGAGGTGGACACCCACAGCCCCCGTCCCCCCGCAGTCCCACGGCTGCCATGGTGGTCGGGTGATGCTCACCCGCAGGTCTCCTGCCAGGGCGTTGCTGCTGAGCATATCGTACCTCCGCACCTGAGCACGGGAGCTGGAAGACAAGAGTCCCCCCAGAGCTGTGCTCCAGCCTCAGCAGGCTGGGCAGAGAGGAGCCCCATGGGCTGGACCCACTGGAGTGGGGGGCTTATACCAGAGCCCCCCGCGGAGCCCAGCTCCGGGGGTCATGCGAAGCCCCGGCTTCTGCTGGATTTGGCCTCAGGGGTTACCCGGGAAGTCTGTGCTTCCCATCGCTGCTCCGTGTGACTGCCAGGCAAGCACCAAACCCACCAGCTCCCCGCTTTGCTGCTGCCGCCGGGTCGTGCCCAAACACTGCCTGCTGTCAGCTCCCCGTCGCTTTGCAGCACAAGGTACCAGGACAGCATTTAAACTGTATATAACATTTATGTCTGTCTTTCAAACGTATTCCTTTTGGTACTAAGGACATTACCTTTCCAAACTATAAAACTCACATATGTGCATCCGTTGAAGGTACCAAAGCTGCTGGGGAAAGCAAAACAACACAATTTTTACAGAATGTTCTCAAGTGTTTTCAAAAACTAGCCAGCGATTACCACTCTACCCCGCGTGGTCATAGGTAAGTGCCATTTTTCTTCATTGGCTTCTACTGATTTTAAGAACCAGAGCACTTGTTTCTCTTTTAATTAATTTACTGTCGATCTACATTTTTAACAACTCAGTAGGATCACATTCTGCTTTGCATTAACAAACCTAAATATAAAAATGAATGTATGGTCAGTCAGTAATAAAAATGGCTGGATGTCTGTGTATTAATTGGGAGAACACTGATGAATTAAGGCAGGTAAACTGAGTGCAATACTATTTCTATTGAAATGTGTGCAAAACTCCTGATGACTTAAGGTGCCAACAATCTCATTGACATCAATGGTTATGTCTGCATCATCTCCTAAGGCAGTTCTCTGAAAAGCAGATTCACCCAGCACGCATACTCGGCCTGCAAGCACAGCCTTAGGGACAAGCAGAAAACATCTCCCCGATCGGCTGGACTCCTTTGGGCTCCAGCGCTCACGGCAGATGAGCACGTCCCTCGCCGTGCCCACGCAGACCTGCAGAGGGTGGGCTGGAGGCAGAGCCCACCTGCTGATGGTGGCCGCAGCGAGGGCTCATGCTGGGCGCGGAGGCTGGGGTGTCTCACCCGAAGTGCAAAGGTCTGGCTCTGCTTTGGACCCTTTGGCAGGTGGTGTATTTGGGTAACTCCACCACGTCCTCTTCAAAGACCCCTGATTCACACCAGCTTCTCCATGTGGTGCATCGGGAACATAACGTGTTCTTGACTCCCTCAGAGCAGCCTTGTCCAGTGGCATGAGGTTCAGGCTAATTCCCTGATCTTGGTGTTCCCTATGGCAGCTGGCACATCGTTACTGCAGAGCACCACGCTGCTGCATCACACAGGGGTGATCAGGTCCTGCTCCGGCTGCGCAGGACCCCAGCACCAGGGAAGAAAGCCCTGGGGGAAACAAGCGGGACCCTGGTAGCACAGGTGCCCAACCCATGTCCCCAGTGGGGCCTGACACAGCCACGTGCCTGGTGCACAGAAGACTGTCATAGACTCAAGGCGTCTATGAAACAGGGGGTGAGGAGCAGCAACACAGGCCTCCTCTTTCCATAACCAGTGAAATAAGGAAGCCTTCATCAATTTTTCCATGCATGGATTTATTACGAAATCAGGTATTTATGGGCAATCATAACAGTTTCTACAATAATAAAGTTTAATACTTTAAATTACTTGGGAAGATTCCACACGTCCTTAAACACTTAATTTAGTATCTCTATTATGCCTTAAGATGAGTTTTCTTACACCACACAATAAAAACATTAAAGTGTTTCTGTTTTTTCCTGTGCTGCAATGTACAGCTTCATGTACTGCAGTCTTCGTTCTCACAAGAACATGCTATGTGTGCTTCAACAGTGTCCTGCATATCCTCTGACTTCTGGTCGAACTTCGTCTGTTTGTCCGTCAGGCTGGTAGCCGAATCTGATAGGGAACAAGAAATGAAAAGTAAACAGTATACTTCAGAAGTAGGTTTGCAAGGTACAGTATTTACCATGCACTAGACATTAATTACGGCAGGCTTGGCTTCTCCCCACTGGCTTACATATTTATATTTGTCTAAGTCACGCAGAGATGTTCCAGGACACCCACTTAATTAATAAGCCAGTTCTACATTGAAAACTACTATTTCCATGTAGAATTTTATTAGCAATACATTTAGGAAAGGATATTGTGGTCTTAAAGGAAAAACAAACTTGGAAAACAGACACGAACCTATCATCTTTTTAATCTATATCTATCTTATCTAATCTCTTATAATCTACAATATAGCTATAAAAAAGACATCCTCCTATATCACTGCACCTGTGTGCAGGAATCCCATCCACCCCTGCCCTTCTATTGCCTAAGTCAGCTCAGTGAACTAGGATCACGCCCAAAGGCAGCGATATATAAAAATATACAAGGCGAGGATCCCCGTTTCAGGGTGCTGCCCATGATCAGCTGTGGCTGAATCCTCACAGGCTGCAGTACACAGGTTTTCAGCTGAATCACAACATTGACTGTGCTCTTATCCTGCCCTTACCCTCTGAGCTCATAGCACCATGAAGAGGAGTTCAGTTTAGATTTGAAATGCTGGTATCATGAAAAACATAGTAAAATTACAACAGCAAAACACCTCTCTTGCTAAAGAAAGTTTTATATATTAATGAAAACAGGGCAAAGACTTCAGTCAATCCCCCAGTAAGTCCATCCCTACCTGTGGATATGTTAGATTATTCATACATTTCAAGTGGAATTACTGAGTCAAGGCACAATCTATTTAGACTTGTGTGCAGCTCCTATTCAGTAGGCTTTCTGTTGACTTACCAGCTGGGAGGCAGTGGAAACCAACAGTGACTGGAGTAGTCTTGGTGGCGGAGCATCCTTTCATACAGCGCAGCACGGGCTCTGTAGAATAGCACTTGGACTCTACACCCACAAGCTGAACTGTCTTCTCAAGCTTCACAAATGAGCGTCGCAGTTTGCAGGCTGTAACACAATCATTGGCGATAGTTTATGTGCTTTTGTACAAAATCGTCAGATCTCCCCAGACTGACCCATCTGCCAATGCTGCCAATTTGCAGACAGATTTCCTCTATGAAAACTATATTTTGAGCATAAGCAAAGCAGCATCCCTGACTGTTAAAGGCAGCATCCTTAACTTTTCAAATCAGCTAATTAGATATGGAGCTACGGACAGTTAATTTCCAATGCAACTGGTTTGTTTCTAGATTAGCATGTAGAAACATAGTCTGATACACTTTCTAATAAACATTTTTCACAGTAAACTGGCTCACAGAATAGCTGCAAACCCACATTCAAAAGCTTTGAATATTCAGCAGTGGAAAGAAGGGGGGGATTTCTGAACAAGTAAAAATAGTTACCAAAGAATTACACTATTACCACTATCATTCAGAGTCAAAATTGCTGCAGAGAGAGACCAAAAGTCATTGCTGCCAGCCAGTAATATCGATCTTGTTTTGGATTCCCAGTACAAGCAGCTACAAGTGCGTGAGAAGCTAAACGGACCACATTTTATTCCTGACTATAAGCTTTATTCTCTAAAATTCCACCCATGTCCACCATCTGTGAAATGGAAATACAACATGTGGTCACTACCAACCATGTGAATATTATTGTGTACATGCATGTGGACTCCATATCCATCTAAAGCAAGTTTGACGCCCAGTATTCTTTACAAAGACATAGCAGAATAACAGTTGATGTACAGCTAAACATGTAGAAGCCATCTCCAGGGACCGAGGAAGTCCTTCCCACCAGGACAAGTCTTCTTTACAAGGGCAGCCTGCCTCTTCTCGCAGCACTGTGGTATGCTGGTGCATCGTAACCTCAGCTGAGAGCACCGAGCACACCATAAGATCCTAATCTACTGAAACACTTAACATACAGCTTTTTTATTTCAACCATGTAATTAAGTCCCTGGAATTGCTCACGCGCTTGAATGCTTTGCTTGACAGGTTGCACTGGTTCAAAAATCAGGTGGTCAGCCAAGGTAAAATAATTACTAATCCCCATCTGATTTTTTGATGGATCAAATACTGGCTGGAAAATGCGGTTGTGCTTAAATCAAAGCATTCCATCTGAATTTGTCCTCTTACTTTGTTTTCTGATCTTCTTCTAAGACACTTCAAAACTGTAACAAAGATTTTGTTTCAGCTTGGTTATTTAATTTCAACTGACTTGTGTTTTTTGGCTTGTTTGTTTAACTTGTAATTTCTTATTCCTTTCTAAACTGACAAATACTTTTTATACTTAATATGACTTAATAAAGAACCCTTTTAAAATGCTTTTTTCAAAATATTTATGGATTTAAGATTTTCTAAATAAATTCTACATTTTCTGTACAACTGCAGTAATATTATATTAAATTTATCAGAGCTTGCATACCTCCTGTACAAGGCTTTTCTTCCAAAATCCAAGAATGTCCAAAGCTCACCGCATCTTTAGCTAGATATCCATTGGGCATCCGATATTCCTGTTCACATTCTGCGTCATATTTTCCACATATTCCACACATTTTCCCTGCCATCCATAAAGCGACTTGAATCTTCGAGAAAAAAAATCAAAACCATTTCAAGTTAAAACAAATAATACCTGTGGAGCAGATTTTTGCTATGTAGGTCCCTTTCAGTATAAGTTAATGCACAAACATTTAAAATCTCTTTGCTAAGAATTCAAAAGGGTCTGACAGTCAGATCCCAAACTCCCGTGGTGCTGCAGCGTCTTTAACTGTTACAGCCTTTAAAACCTACTGTGCTAGTCCAGTATGCTACGTTATTAATAGTCTAGACTATTCATATGCTGAAGCTTTTGTCTGATGGATGTTTTCATAGTTTAGGTAGTAGATACAGTATGGTTTACTGATTTCTCACATTCCTGTTTCACATTATTTTTAGCGCAGCCTTTAAAGCATTCATTCATCTTAAAAGAATGGCTGCATTTTTGCTGATCTGAAGAACGCTACAGCTGTAAGAACAGTGGACAGGAGCTGAAAACTCATTTTTCTTGCAAATGCACTGCTGACTCAGTGTGCGTACGCTCACAGGCCCATGTCCCAACACACACCTGTACTGCAAGGATAAGGTATTTTCGTCAGTGAAAGATTCGCACTTCTCGCACTCAGAAATAAAGAGCAGGACTGTGCAACCCTGCAGTGTCATCTTCCCTTTTGGGTTTTTTGGGCCCTGCACACATTTGGTTTTGCCACTGTGTACTCTTGCATTATAGGGAATCTTGCATATAGATTTAAGGGAATCCTATGGCAATTTCTCAACACCCAAGCTTATGAAGAGGAAGAACAATACCCTGAATGTGTATCCATCAAAGTACAATTTATCAATGCCATAGGCTGGGGCAACAAGTACAAGCCCTTGCTTTTCACTGTGGATCCACAGAGAAGCACCTAGAAGAACACAAAATAAAACAAAGCAAAACCAAAACCAAAACAGACCCAATCTAGCTTCTTTAAGAAAGAAAAAAGCAACTGTCCTGGTTCTAAAATGTTCTTTTCCTTGAAATTCCTCAACTGTACTATTCAAGAAACAAAACATACAGCAAAATAATGTAGAAAGGTGTATGTATAGAAAATGGGTGGTTGTAAAAAGTTGGAAAACAATCTTTCTGATCAATGATTTATTCATTTTTCTCTGGGTTATTTTTCTTTGGGTTATTGACATAGTCATATATATTTCTAGAAATGATTACAGAGCTGTCTATAATATCTGTATAGTTGTGCAGCTATACAAGACTACACTATGATACAAGACTACACCTGACTACACTATGATGGCGTAAGGAAATACAGAGAACACCGTGACTGTCACTGGAGCCATTTCTAGCACAATTATCACTTCCGAAGTACGTAACAAACAGGACCGAGCTCAGCACTGGCAGATGCTAACCCAATTTCAGCAAGACTTGGCCTGGTTGGTGTCCTACAGCTCTACAGCCAGGAAACACCTGCACTGTGTGCAGCCCCTGGCTGCGTGGCACAGAATGAAACAAGGTCCTCCTGCGTCCTTTCACGGAAAAAACCTATTCCTGCTTTGAGAGAAGCAAGCAGGCTATTTACCAGTTCTCCATATTTATTCCTAGCACATTTCAGAACGCTAGCCAAATTTATGACTCCAAATCAAATTAGGAAAAACATTGATATACAAGTGTGGTGAATTTTAGAAAAGCTCTACTTCCAAATGTTTTAATCAAGCAAGATTTTATAGTATAACCGAAGCAATTCTCAAATGTGGAACTCCAGCAGGAGCTGCAGTAATGTATGAAAAGGAGGGATCTTCATGTTAGTTATATCTTGCTTAGTTTGGCCACTTCGAGAGCTTCACGCTCTAATCAGTCTTTTAAAATGTTCCTATGCAAGGGAGTACAACACATGTTCTTAAATATTAACCTACAACCAAAGGTAGAAATATGTATTGAATACAAACTGGTGGAATCTCTTTGATAGATTTTTTTTTTTGTCTTTCTTTCTCCTAAGACACACATGAAAATGAAACAACAGATGCTGCATCACTTACCAGCAGATATGTATGAAACATTCCTCGTGGGGCTTTCAACCCCATCTACCAGCAGTTTCACCTGTCCGTTCGCAGGATGCATATCAATTTCGCTGTTAAGGAGAAGAGCGTTCATACCCTGTTTGTATCGCATTCACACACGTACAGTGACACAGGCATTTTCCTGCTCACTAAATATCACTGGTCACAGCATAAGCTCATTTCAACTACTTAAATGACATGGGGGTGTTCTTGTCGCCTAAGATGCAGGATAACATCATCAGCATCACATTCAATATGCATGGAAAGTACATAAGGGAAACGCTGAAATCCCATGGGCTGCTAACCATTGCAGTCAAGCTCAGATCTGAGCTCCTCTCATGTTAAATGTGGACGACGTAGTCCCTCACACTCCCAGCATCTGGCAGGAGTTACTTACTGACTGCCAAGCTTGATGTTGATTGCTTTCAGGTTCATAGCTTCTTCAGCATTCCTCATCATCACCAGGAACTTAAGGTCAGAGCTGCAATCCTGAGCCAAGATGTGGTAGCAGTTTGGCGGCATTGTGTAGTTAAACTGAACTTCGTTAAAGGTTGTGATCATGTTGTGGGAAACTGAGCAGCAAGCTGGTTAAATAAAATGCCAGTGAGTATTTTCTTTTCCATAAAAGAAAGTCATTAAATGGCAGATTTTATTTTTTGTGCTATATTATTTTAGCTTTATAATTTTTCCACTATGTGATATTTTTGTATGGATTACAGGGGCTTTTGGCTACTAAGCACTTATAAATTCTAAAAAAAGCATGGAAAATATACTCCTCTATCTAACAAAAAATAATTGCCAGAAAGTTTAAATGTTACCAATTCAGATAATTGGTATCTTGATCCCTGAAATGCCGATGATTTCTGTGTTATATGCACAATATTCTCTCCCAGTTGAACCATCCTCGCATTATTACAGCGCATTTCCCAATTAACTGGAGACAAGTAATCCCAGAAGAAATTCAGAAGGCGCTCAAGTAATTCGGAAGACTGAGGATGTCATGCTTCTGAACCAGATTAGACCCTGACCTTTCAAATTCTCCAGCACTGCAGAGGGGGCTTCAGCAAAGACATCCCAGATGGGAGGCTGCAGCTCTGAAGCTGGTATCCTTGGACCTACAGGGAGTGACAGGGGAAGCCTCATGGCTTTTTCATAGAGGATCATCTGAAAAGGAATTCAAAAGCACATTCAAAACACATTTGTGCCAGCTATTCATAGCAAACAGCTCAGATCAGCTTTTTCTCCTATTTGGGAATTAATTTCAAATTCTTCTGCTTTGGTTGACAAAGAATTTGTGTGAACGTAATTCATCTGACTCGGTCTCTGTGAGCTTTTTGTTTCTGCTTACAGTTTTCTCTCATGGTGTGGGTCATCATTCAGGTATTATTTGGGCGAGAATGAATTACTCCCCTTCAAAGGGGGTTAGGTGAACACTTATGGAGCTACTACAGATGGAAACGCATGTCAGTATGAGTACCCACGGCACTCTCTTTTTCCATGAACAAAATCACTCTATGAATATTCTTGGATGTAATATAAAAAGGTTGAAAATAAACAAAAGCTGTTTTCATCATTTGCACACAAACTGATGCTTACTTAGTTTTGCTTTCTCAGAATTGACCACTGTAATTAAAATGCAACAGGCTCACTTTTCTACTAGGAAAAAATAGGAGAGTGATAATAATACTTCATAATTACATCAGGAAGCTTGATAACAACATCACATGTCCTTGGAGAAGTTAGGGCCACGATCATCCTGGCTTGTCGAGAAGGATTCTTGTCCGTTTTTTCAGAGAACCCCAGCATAAATGCAGCCCCCGGAACAAACTTGTAAAACCTTCAAAAATTCAAATCAGAAAGATCTGGTGAAATAGAGAAGCAAAAAGCAGCACACATCCCAACCAGGCCTTCTCACATCTTTGTGTAAGTAGCATACAGAGTCTTCAGGGTCCATGGTTAGGTCCCCATGACCACTCCCTGCTTTCCTGATCAAGCTTTCAGTGAAAGGATCTGTTCCTCAGTTTTCAGTAATTATGTCAGTACAAAGAATTACTGTACATTACAATAGGATGGCTATGATCTCCCACTCAGCTTTTATGTCCAAAGGCGGTACTCAGACAGATCAGAGAATAAAATAATAGCCAGTACTTCAGCCACTAGAACCTCACGGGTGGATGCTGATTTTTACCAGTTGACTGATATCATGAACGAGTGTCACTAAAGACTAAAACCTCACCATTCTGCTATGGATCTGACACTTGAAGGAACTTTAGGCCACTCCAGTTTCAGTTGTACAGCAGGGTGGGCAGCAAACCGCCCAGTTACCAGCTCAGTCGAAATCTTGTAGTCCTGGCAATTCCGGCCCCATTTCAGGTAAGCCTGAAGAGGTAATGGAGAGAGAAATGGCCCATTTTTAAATGCATGGAACATGGTTTTTCTGTGATGCGTACAGCTTTGTATAAGTATTTTTGAGCCTTACCGCTGCCTTGTGAGCATTGAGGACTGAAGCATCAGCACACAGCTTCCACTTGCTTGAATCTGTGAGGTTTGATACAAATACCTGCACCCGGGGCCTGATGGAGTCAGTATCAGCATATACCACGAGCTGGAGGCCTCCTATCTTCTTATCGTTACGAATGCCATGAAGAAAAACAGCTAATACTGGTGTTTTAACATCTCCCAGAAACTTAGGCTAGGAAGAAGGGAGAGAAAGTATGAAAATAGTATGAAAAAAGTATGAAAGAATATCATTATAAAAGAGTTACCATGGAACATTTTAGATGCAAGATCTAGATGAATAAATGGAAAATAAGCAACTGAAGTGCAAATATATATCAGCATATGTACCACACATATATACACGCCTATAAACTCTTATGCATATGTCTTTAATGTGCATGTGCCTCTGCATGCATAGATGGATTTTATCATTCACTGTATTTTATATGAGCCAAAATTTGTGCCGTTTCCTGAGCTACAGCTGATACCATGGAAATATTCATATCATTAGGATACAGTATCATAGAATACCACGTTGGAAGGGACCTCAAGGATCATCTGGTCCAACCTTTCTTGGCAAAAGCACGGTCTAGACAAGATAGCCCAGCACCCTGTCTACCTGAATCTTCAAAGTGTCCAATGTTGGGGAATCCACCACTTCCCCAGGGACATCATTCCAATGGCTGATTGTGAAAAATTTTCCTCTTGTGTCCAATTGGAATCTCCCCAGGAGCAACTTGTACCCATTACCCCTTTTCTTTTCCAATAACGGCTATATGATTTGGGCTTCATTGTTAATACCCATATATTTGCCTGTGAATGAAAGAAGGTGGTTCAATCTGACTAACAACATCAGCTGTCAGTTGTACTCATCACTCATTCTCACAATAAGAACATCCCCCAGTTAGTGTCCTCCTGTTTATCTGTCTGGTTGGTCTGTTGGCTTTCACCTCACACTTCAGCTGTGAGCTCTGTGGGGCAGGCAGGTTTTGTGTTTGCGCAGCACCCTAGCACAAAATATAATCCAGGACATTGTCTTCAGCATCAAGAAGCTCCCCCTCCTGACAGCAGGGCCTTAAGTGCGCTATGACCTGCAATTCCTTCATTCCATTGTTAGACTTCATGACTTGCCCCAGAGGGCAAGCCTGCACGCATCAGACTGGGTGCTGGTGAGGAGCCAAGGTTCTACATGTCACCTCTGGAGCGTGCCTTCTGCTGAGCCTCCTCTTAGCCTCGGCCTCCACTACCAATGTCCTTGCACTGGCACTGCAACACCTCAACTTCCCTCCTGGTTGCAGAGGTCACACGATCAGTCTCTGCAGGCATCTGTTGGGTGGGATTGCCATGAGGGAAGGGTCGTGGTGCAAGAAGGATCCTCACCTCACTGCAGAGGAAAGTGTGTGTGGGAACTATGGTGTGTGTCTCACTCTTGATTGATACCTGAGACTTGTGAGGTTGGTATTTCTCTCTTCCCATTATCCTGGCTGTACAATTACTGCAAGTGTACGGCCACTCTGCTGTTCTTCCAAGCTGTCAAAAACCCCTAAAAATGATGCAACTAACCCGGGAAGCAGCTCGAGATGAGGCATGACTGGATCTACTAGAGGAGTAACTGCTGCTAATTCGGTCGGCTGGGAGTTTCCTTTTTGGGAACTGCAACAAGAAGACACATCATGCTCAAGAGGGTAACTTAAAAGCATGCTTGAAGAAATTGCATTAGGCAGTGCTGCAGAATACTCTCTGTCATGGCACTTGGTGTTGGCAAACTTGCGTTCCAACACTGAGCAGCTCCATGGCTAGCAATATAATACACTTTGTCCTGCTTAGTACATGTGATCTAGCTCTGAAAAATCTTGTTTACCCAAATATATCTGACCCCTCATAAGAAACAAATAAGGAACATGTCTAGATGAGACTTTCCTGTGTGAAAAAACAATGGACCAGAGCAAGTCAAATGGAACCAGCCTCTCAATTCAATATGAAAGACCAGAACTGATTCATTTTACTTCTGGAAGGATCTGATCAATTGGAGGACATAGTGAATGGACCAACTGAATGGTAAGGATCAACTGAATGGACACACACAGCTGAATTTTTTACTTTTTGAGGAACACTAACAACAAGTACACTGCTCCTGGCTGGATCACACCCTAGTAAGAATCTTCTGCTGAACTAAATTACCATAAAATAAGGTATCCTCCCACATTTGTCAACATAGCTATCCCAGTGTGTATCAACAGTGATTCCAACTCAAGAAACCAAGTGATCAAAGCCAGTCAAATGACCCAGGCTCTTGATGGTAAGATCTCTGTTCCTCTAAAGTGTGTGTCCCCAGTCCCTTGTACTGCTTTGGTGGAGCTTTGCATCTACTTTGCAGAGCCACAAATGGCATCATGCGCACAACACAAAGGACAACATAGCTCTCTGTATTTATGCATCTCAGAAGAACCACCACAGTTGACTTGGTGTTCTGAATGTTATCAGTACTGTAATTTTCCTCAACAAAGACAACAAGTTGCCTTTAAGGTTTCCATTTGACTCATGACAGATCCCATACTTAATTTACTGAGGAAGGAAAAACTCACCTCTTGTCTATGCGCTGATCTAAAGCGATGCTGATAAATCTCATGATCTCCCTTTGAAAATGATAAAAACAAGAAGATGAAAAGCCTCAGAAGAAAAGAAGTGCTGCAATTTCTTTGAAATCTGAGCACTGGGAATTAAGTAAGGAGTTTACTAATTATCATTCATACATAGTTCTGTATGCTTAGTCACAAGCACATAATGCAAGACTTGGAGTAGTTTATAAAAGCATTAATGTTCCTACCACAAAATTAAGACAGAAACATGCAATGTATATTGACGGAAAGTATTAAATTGGCAAAAAATGGTTCCCTTCATATAACAAAAGTTTCAACAAACTTGTGGAAACTTTTGAGGTGCTTTGAAGTAGACATCTGAGCCAATGATTGCAGGTGTGTTTGCAGAATAAATTTTGCAATTTTGTGCTGCTAAAATTTACCGTGTCAACTCATAATTTCCTGATTTATGATGCAAAGCCAGCTGCCATCAGGAATGTGATTCACAAACATTAGCAGCATCAGTCAATTTACTGACAAAGTTACCCGTATTTTGGAATAGCTGCTGCTGCTGCTGCTGCTGCTGCTGCTGCTGCTGCCACCTTCCAGATGTCCTGAATGATGCCCATGGCTATGGTGACTCAGTGACTTGCTGCTGCTGCTGCTGCTACTGCTGCCATTCAGATACCTTGAGTGATGCCCATGGCTATGGTGACTCAATGACTTCCTGCTGCTACTGCTACTGCTCCTACTACTACTGCTGCTACTCTTGCTGCTGCTACTGCTGCTCTTGCTGCTACTGCTGCTCTTGCTGCTACTGCTGCTCTTGCTGCTACTGCTCTTGCTACTGCTGCTCTTGCTGCTACTGCCACTACTGCTACTGCTGCTGCTCTTGCTGCTACTGCTGCTGCTCTTGCTGCTTCTGCTGCTGCTGCTGCTGCTCTTGCTGCTACTGCTGCTGCTGCTGCTCTTGCTGCTTCTGCTGCTACTGCTGCTGCTCTTGCTGCTTGCATCTTTGTTTCTCACTTGCTTTACTTGATCATTCTCATTTTCATCCACAGCCTTTTTACGATCAGGAGAAGCAGCAGATGATGAGGAAGAAGAGGAGACAGTTGAGGAGGCAGAAGATGAGCTGGAGGGATTTTTTGCATTGGGGTCTGTCCCAAGCTCTGTTAGCATAGTGTTTCCTTTCTTAGAAGGTTGCTTCTTCGGATGTCGTGTTTTATTTGCAACCTGCAAAAGCAGTTCAAAGAGAAGTGCAAGAGAGGGGATACATCTGGTTCTGTATTTACAAAGTAAAACCTCTCTGGGTGTCAGACAAGCTGCTCACATCAGCCTTTCAAGGAACAACCACCTCCCTGCCTCACTCACTGCAGAACTCCCTTGGATCCACTCTGCCCAGCTGAAATCTAGCCCAGCACGAGGACCAGCCCCAGCGGGATGCACCCCATAGGATCAGTCCCTCCAGATGGGGCACTGGCACCTTTCAAACTAGCACCATCCTTGCTTTCCCGTGCCAGCTTTCCACACTGAACTTCAAACCCTTGGCTTCATCTATGGGAAAACATTCCCCCCTCCCATGCTCAAAGTCTCTTACCTTGAACACATTTTCAATGCCTAGAATCTTCTTCAGTTTAGCTTGAATGCCCTCATACGGAGATGACTCATCCTCTTCCTCAGACTCCGAGTTTACCACATGAATTATTTTGGAAGCTGCTCTGGATCCTGCCTGAATCTCCAGCTGAATTTTGTCAATATCAGCATCTGTTTGAACTACACACCAATTGCACACATTAGAAGGTTATACTGCTTCAAGTAGCACTGACAAACCTAAGACGGCAAGGCTTGTGCTCAATATTGTACCTGGCATCAAGACTATTTTAGCTTCGTGTTCTCCAATTAATCTGTGCAAATATGTATTTTTTAGGAAACTGGCATCTTGTGACCTTCTGGAAAAGCAGAGCTGACAACCAAGACGATGCAGTTTGACACAAATGTCTCGTTTATGAGTTTTTCTTCCTGTGCCATGGCGAGGATCCTCTTGAGAGCTAGAAGCATGTTTCCTTGGCGTGCTGTCAGCTCCTTGCTGCATTGGAGATGAGTATGTGAATACCACTGGGAGCATATCATACGTACCAGTAAAACTGCAGACGTGCATCACGGAGAGGGTAAATATTACTATATGAGCAAAAAGGAATAGATTACCATTGTGAAACCTTCACTGGAAGCTCTTTCTGATGGTTTGAAAGGTTCTTCCACAATATTTGACGAAGCACCTTCTGGGAGAATTGAGGTCCTCTTTTCAACACCTAGTTCTCCTATATTTCTTGATACAGCAAAAGCCTTATGTCTGTTGAGATATGCACAAAAAATGGTAAATTATTCCAACCCCTTGTCTTTGGATTAAGTGAAATATCTCCCTGTCAATATCATGTGACAGCACAGAGGTATGTTGTTTGAACATAGGGATTGTATATGCAACTATAAGTATAATTATTATTAAAGATAAATAAAAGTTCATGACAAACATCAGTTCCTTATATCACAGGAAGTTTTCAAAATCTGGATAAATTTAAGCAAATATCCAAAACATGAAAGGCATTCATTTAAAAATAAAAATTAAAAACCCTAAAAGACAATAAAATAATAAACAAATAAAAATTAAAACCACAAAATAATACTAAATAATAAACAAATTAAAATAAAAACTAAGCTCCTGAACAATTTAGGTATCTTTTAACTCCCCTATTTCTCTTACTTGCTCTTTATCCCAAAGGTTGTGCTACACACTGAAAAGTCGCCCTGCCTACCTAGAAACCTCCATAAGAAATCAGTGAATAGTGAACTTCATAAGGTTTCAGCAACAGAAAGTATTCTGAAGTAATGCTACCGTACCTTCCAACCACTATCTCAGTTTCCTCATGGCATGGATTTGTTTCAATCTTAATATTTTTCAGTTTCATGTCTATCTTGGCATCAAACTTCATTGGCACTCTTGTCAGGACCTTGCCTTGAATTTCGACAGCATGTTGAAAGTATTCTGTGTTGACACCCATTGTTGCGACTGTATGTACGTATAAGCTGAAACAGAGCGAAGCGGTCAGATGTAAGAAAGGTGCTCTCTTTTAACATGGGGTTCTGCTTTTCATAAATAACCACCATCGTAGGTAAAGCCTTAGAAACCTGCCATACCTTGGGTTTATGTCAGACCGAATCTGCATGGTGGATTCAAGAAACTGGGAAGGTCTAAAATCTCCAGTTAAAGGGGGCGTCATCTTTCCATCAACTGCAAAGGACAGAACAACATTTAAAAATGGTAGAAGTCAAAGAAAGGATTTGAATTCAAGCAAGACACAGTTTTCAGGAAGAGGTAATATTTTTGTTAATACAAAAAATATGGCTGGAAAACAAGACAGACTTTGGACTACATGAGATCTTTTATGAGTCTGAAAAATACTGAAAATATACAGAAAGCTTGTTCTGTAGGCAAAGGTTCTGACGCAACATATTCAAAATGGAAATTAAAATACAATAAGAAAATAAAGAGCTGACCCAAATCGAAAGTTTGTTAATTAGTATAACATTAACATTTCAGAAACGCATGGAGCCAGAAGACAGAGTGAAAGGTGCGCAACCAGGCTGAACAAGCCCTGCTCTCCAATCTCTCCTCACATCAAGTGTGAACATCTTTCTTGTACTGCGGACCCGAAACTGGACACTGTACTCCAGATGCAGCCTCAGATGTGCTAAATAGAGGGGGAAAATAATTTCCATGCTAGCTCTGCTCTTGCTGTTGCAGCCAGTGATGCAGTTGGCCTTCATCACCACAAGAGCACACTGCTGATTCACTATGCCAGCTTGTCCTCCAGGCCCTTTTCTGCAAAGCTGCTTTCTGTCTGGGGGATGCCCAGCCTACACAGTTGCATGGGTTACTCCATCCCAGGTGAAGGACTTGGCATTGCCTTTGTCAAATTTCACCATACTTCTGTCAGGCCACCCCCTCCCGCCTGTCAGGGTCCCCCGGGGTGGCAGCCTGACCCCCCAGTGCAGTGACTGCTCCCACCAATTCAATGTCATCACTGACGCAGATTTGCTGAGGGTGCCTTCTTTTCCAAAATTCAGATTGTTAAAAGAGACAATGAACAAGTGCTAACGATGGAAGAACATTGCTCATAACAAGCCACCAATTAGACTTTCATCTGTTGACTGCTCTTGGAGATCAGCAGTCCAGACAGCCTTCACTCACTCTGTAGCCCATCCATCCAATCCATACCTCCCCAACTTGGCTACAAGGACGGTATTTAAAAGAAATTAAAAAAAAAAAATTTAAAAACACCCACAAAGCAAGGGGCAGGGGTTCAAAGATGTTATTAAAACAAACTAGCAAACCAAAAACCAAGAGCAGCAAAGAGTGGGCACATACAAGACTTCTATAAAGAGCACGAGTACATGTAGTTCACCCTTCATTCCTTATGTGGTGTCAGCAAAAGGAAGGGGCAGTTTTGTCTAAATTAAAAGTCTGCTGCACAACAAACAGTATGATCACTGAATTAACTTCTTGAGTCTGAGTCGCACTTGCATATTTATTATTTTAAAATAGAACTCTCTGTCTCTTTTCACAAGCCCTCTTCTCTTCCTGCCTTCTCTAACATTACTGGTAGTTCTCTTTTGATTGTCTTCTGTTTTTGTCGCTGTTTAAATCACCATTGAATCTTGCTTAGCTTGTGTGTGCATCTCTCAGGAGCCACCCCATTCTGCCCATGTCTGCAGTCAGCTCCCCATGCAGCTCTTGTTGTTTCTGGCCTTGAATGCTGTGACCTTTCTCTCTCTGGTTTCCCAGATTCTCACCTCACCTTCCCTGTCTTCAGTCCATTCAAAGATGAGGCAGAAATCAGCTGTGTCCAGCTTATCTTCAAACATCTTCACTACCTCCCCTCCACTACAAAATTTAGTTCTTTTTCTAACTTTCTGGTTTTTCACTTCTTTCTCCAGCCACTCTTAGCCTGTCCCTCTCATGCCCTGCTCAGAGCTCACGCAGCTGATCTCATGCGTCCCAACTCACTGTTGAGTGCCGCACGTGCCAGCGCGGTAGTGTATGACCCATACTCCAGTGGCAGACCGGTGCAGGTAGGAACGACGTATCGCAGCTCTCCCAGCCACACCGGCTGTGTCCATTGTCCTGCAATGCCATTGCGGATTTGGCTGGCGATTCTCTTCATCACTGTGTTCCTGTCAGCAGGTTCTAGCACAGTCTGCCGTAAAAGAGATCCAAGAGGTTGGGATAGAAAAGTAAAATGGTGTCAAATTTTGCGGAGAAAAGTAGAGGTCCCTGGTACCTTCATAGCCTGATGGAGGACTTCCTTATTGATGTTGACGTAGGCCAGCTCTTGGCCAAATAGTTTCAAGTAGGCTGATATCAAGGGGGTTTCTGTTGGCACTTCCTTCCATCCCAGCAGCTAGGGAACAGATAGAGAAACAAGCAAAGTTCCTTAATGCAACACTTTACAAATGGTAATTCAGCAAGGTGATCAAACACATCACTGACCAAGCTGCAACTTTCTGTTGCTGCTTGTGTTTCTTTGCTGCTTGGTAAATAGCACAGCGTCACTAGCGCAGGCTCCCTCCCCGCCACTGAGGTGCCCACGAGCAGCCTCCCGTCCAGTGTTTTGTACTCCGATGCAATAACGTTTACACAGAGGGTCTGGGCCATTAGTACCACTAGACCCAGTTTGAAAGCAGAGCAACAAATCACCTTTTCTCTTGAAAACAAAGGTATATTCTTGTAAACTCAGTGAGGTAGATGAAAGGAGGGAGGAGGAAGCCTGCCAGGCATGAGACACACACCGCGCCGTGATGCCTGTCTCCCCCCTCGCCTCCCGTGCTCCTTCTGCAGCCGTACACGAGGTGGGGAGGAGGCAGGGCCAGAGCGAGAATTGGCAAAGCTATCGCAACCATAGCAGGAGTGATGTCCCCTTCAGTCCCACTGCAGATCTCTCTTTCACAGAAATACTCGAGCTGACTGCTAGGCGGGTAGTTCACCTTCTGAGACGGGGCTTAACTAGTCCGAGAAGCCTCACTACATACCCCTTCATATAACCCACACATTGCATTACTGAAAATACCTACAGCTTTTCCAATCTCCTTTATCTTTTTGTATGTGGGATATTCAGCAAACGGTGTATTTCGTTTCATGATGAGGTCTGTGAGGCCTTCCACGCGGACACCAGCCTACCAAAACAGCATGAGAAGGAGCAGTCTGAAACATACTTACAGAAAGAAAACTTTGTGGTCAATTTTAATTTTAATTTGCTTTAGTATTGATTTAGGTAAATATTTACCTCCACCAAATCAGCCACTGACCCTGCAGAATATGCCATCAGCTTGGAGATTATGGCTGATGGGAACATTGTTCCCGGGCTGTTCATAACAAAGACTTCTCCAGCAGCACCAACTTTGTAGTTATCTATGGCAGAAGTAAACAAAAGACATGTCTTTTTTCTAACCATTCTGCTTATCATTCAAGATCATATTTCTGCAGCTTTTTCCATTACTGACTCTAAGATACATCATTACACAAATTTTAACTGTTTAGGCCCAAATTAATAAATAGTTACTCATGCACTTTTAAATATGCGACTGTCACATTTAATTCAATTTCGTATTGAAATGCAGAATGCCGTATTTCTCCAAAGGACTTCATGTCTCTTAAGAATGGATTTCTGAAGGGAAAGTTTCCTGGTCACTGAAATGCTTTTACTCACCAAAGTAGCCACCGATACGCATGACCTTGCTATACCGATAGCTCAGCCTGTCCAATTTGGGGGCCAGCAGCTTAAGGGCGATATTGCAAGCAGAAGATCTAGACGAAATGAGAAAGGTAATGTTATCCAGAAATAAGCTGCACCCCAGAATATAAACTGGATTCAGTTTGTCAGCACATGCAGTGCTCACTAACAAGAATGTAACAGAACTTACTATTTGCAGAAGATCGCCCACTTCGTTCCTGTCTCTACTTACATGTTGTACATGTACGGCAAACTGCTCTTCGACAAAGCCTTCATGTGGGAATACACGAAACTGGCCACTTGCAAATTGCTCTCCTTCATTGCCACATTAGCTATCGTTGTTATTAAAGGAAGGGCAGGCCTTGTCTCAAAGATAACAGCACAAGCCATCATTCGCACTTCGGGGGGAAGCGACTGCTCTGCAAGGATCTGGATGAGATATCCCTGCACCTGCAGAGAGAAAACACGGTGTCTGGAATTACCAATAATTGAGACTTTTTTTGCAGACTCGATCCGCACGTAACCCACAAGAAATATGGGAGAGGGGGTCATTATCTCTGCAGAAAGGTTTCCTGATCTTTTTTACTTCACGGTTCCACACCATTTTATTAAGACAGCTGAAGGGGCCATGGAGGAACAGCCCCATGGAGAAGGGCTGGCACAGAATCTGAAATAAATGTCCATGTATCAATGTATTGGGTCAACCCACCACAATCAAAAAGACATCAGCATAGCTTCTTGCATTACTGACATTCGAAGATCGGTGAATAACTTGGGAAGAAACAACGGCAGATAATAAGATAGATTCATCCTTTGGAGTACCCCCACTGACTCGGTGAGCACGCTTCACTATTTTAGACCACTTTTAAAAGGGCAGTTTCAGCAGCTCACCAAAAACAGTCTGAGTGGATGCTGTCTCATATAGCTCCTATATCAAAACCATCTGAAAGGCAGGAGTCTTGCCTACGCTCACCATATCAGAAACCTCAGCAGGAGGTCAGTGGTGACTTGTCCAACCTTAAGGGAAGGGTCTAAAAGAGACAGCAATGTCGACATTTTGCCTAGGAGGTCAATAGAAAGTCTCTCTCTCTCTCTGCTCTTCACTATCGAAGCAGGTTAAATTATATGTCTGACTTTTAGGTGGCTAAATTTCCACCATATATAACTAGCACAGGACTTAATTGGTTATGACAGATGACTAAAGAAACACGGCTGGTATCCTTCTGGAATATTCCTACTGACTAACAATTATTACAGCTTAGCAGAAAACAGCAGCTGAAATATAAAATTGTATTGTGTCATTCTTAAAAATAATCCTTTTTTTAAAACATGCTGAATCCACAGACATGATACCATTAAATTCATTACCCTTTACAGTATGTATTCTCTAATTCACTAAAGAAATCTCTGACAGATCATACTTACTGTTTTGGGGTCCTTCCAAGCTATTTTTCTCAAGGCCATTATGGCATCAATCTGAATGTGGATGGGGATATCAGAAGCACTGGATGAAGATATGGGAAGGAACTTCACGACGCGCTTGATGCTGGCTGGTTCTCCCATGTTACCAATGCACTTCAGAGCTAATTTCATTTTGTCTTCACGGCCCCTGCTGATCGCTTCATCTGCCAGGTCGTGGATGGGCTATAGGCAAAGCACAGTTCAGTCTTTTCTTCCTAATGTATAGATTGTCCACAGTGTTCCGTTTTAATAAAATGACTCAGTAATGGCTTCTCTCAGGATTTTACCTTACAATGTGAAAACTGTGTTTTCAATGATGAAGCAAATATCTACATTAGTAAAATGATTCATTGCCTTTGTTCTGAAGGAAACCTATGAAATGTGTATTTGTAAGTCCAATTGCCATTTTTATACTGTATCTTAAAAGAATGAAGCTAATGCAATGAACATTACTAAGCTATTAAGAACAACCTGAGAAAAAGCTGCTCACCTGAAGAGCTTCTTTAGGACAAGCTGAGGTCTGAGAACAGTATCTATTGACCACAGAACTGTATCCCAAGCAGGCAACTTGCTGAAGCATGGGACTTTTCTGAATTCGAGAACTGGTCATTAAATCCTGTGGGAGAAAAAGGGGAAAAAAATTAATTTGGTATTTAATACAGTGCTTTACATAGCTTTCAGAGCAGGAAAATCATCAGAGCTTATCTCAGGGGAACAGTTTCAGAATGATTATTGTTCACATCCAAACAAATTAAATCAGCCTGTAGACATTTTATTTGCAAGCTTCACTTAGGAGCTTAATTCCCCACTAGTTTCAATATAAATAAGCATATATATAAGTTTACATAGCACCATTTTGATTTTCCTCAACTGAGCATAACACTGAACATACAAAGATTATGGGTAAACATCAATCTATAAATGGAATATCCTTAGAACAATGTGTAACTCAATTATATTAATGATGCATTCTCACATCATATCCTTTTTTCCTATTTGAGAAGAATATTGACTAGAGATGGGAAAAATCCTGTTCAGAATAAATGAGTCATTATAGTGTCAAAATATTTGATGTTTGCACTAATACTTTCACTTGCAGCACTTTCCAGTTTATAGGAATAGCTTGCAATTAAAAGAGCTATTCAAATGATGTAACACACAAATCTCCATTTGTTTCAGAAGTAAGAGATTGAAGTGAACAAAGTTTTGTCTGTAGAAGGCGTGACGTGATCCCAGCAAACTAAAATGGGAATTACTCTCAGAAGCTGTCATGGGAGAATGGCTTTTATATCCACGTAGCAAAATGAAGACATAGGACTGTGTCTCATCTCATGTATGTAGTGCCAGAAGAAATTAATGGTTCAACATTTGCACAAAACTGGTATACATGAGAGGAGAATCCAGTCTCTAATGTGCTTTATAATCAAAGGTTGTCATCAAGTATCATTCCTTTTGTTGTCAGATAGGAAAGATTCACACGGATTTACTCACTGCTGCTATTGGAACAGTGTGTTCATCAGCTTTCATTAAATGGAGAGCAAAAGAAACACTTAGAAGAGTCTGAAGGTAGTTAAGGTCATCATTGCGAATTCTGGTCTTAATGAATTTGAGTGCTTCTGTGGTGCCTGACGCAGAAACTGCACTCAGCAGCCATCGCCTGCAAGCAGGTTAAAAAAAATCCTTAGGTTTAGCTCTCAATTCTCCAAAAATAGAAAAGTTTCTTATAAGTTGATTTAACGAAATACCTGTAGCGGGATTTATCTGAAAATTGTCTCCAGATGGACTCAAGACTATCAGCGCTTGCTATCCGGCAGAGCTGGACGAGCTCCAAGAATCTGTATGGAACATCGTCATGGAAATCTTGTTGGTTATTCAGGACTATGTGTTGCAGTGTTTCTACTATCTATTACAAAACACAAGAGAGAGAGGGCATACATAATTAAATCCTTTGGAATTTATGATCATTATTCTTTTATTAATTGTTTTATTAGGAAAGCAATTTGAAGACCTAAAAATACTATACCCGTTGCTCGGGGTTTTTCGTCTTGATTAGCTGCAGTGGCATCTGTGGCAATGCTGATGGGAAGTGGTAACGAAGGCTTCCGTAGCTCTGCATGGAAATGTCCGGGGCGCTCCCCCGTTCGCTTTTCACTTCAAGCAAGGTGAGTTGTTGTCTGTCAAGAGACAAGTGTCATGGGAGGAATGAATTAGCTCTCTTCCTTCATCTGCCTTGGCTTTTTGTTGGTTCAGTGATACTGCGATGGTATCAGTTTAACTCTTTAATCATTTTTCCTATGACAGTAAAATCTTACAGTTAGCTAATGGATAAAGCCTTCCAACTGGAACAAAATAGTATTAGTTATCTATAATGAAATTTCTGAGGAGCTAAACCACTGTCTTCTGAATGAGAGCTACCAACACTGTAATCAATGATCTTGTTTCTATGTGCACCATCTTCCTCCTGACACTATAAATTAGCCCTTTTTCAGGACAGTGTAGTAAAGTTGCATTCGTATGGTATAAGCGAGCAAAAGAGCTTTTCTCCTTTTCTTCCATGTAATTGTAGTGCTAAGTTCACCAGGGTACATATAAAGAATGGTTCACTGAATTTTTAGGAGTGTGGAAACCCCAAGTATGAGTACTCACAGCTTTACTCAACTGCTGCGGAGCTCAATTCTCAATTCACTTCAACTGGGGGTGAAAGGGACTGCCAGAATCTATAATTATTCTCACTTCGTGAACCAAGCCCGTGTCCCACCTACCTTGCTTCCATGACAGCAACACCGGTAGGTTCACTGAGCGGTGAGATCTGATACACCTGCTGCGACACCACTTCTGTGATCAAGGTACCACCGTCTGACTGCTTCAGTTTGTAGGAGAAAGCCGCGGTCCCTTTTATGAGCCTTCTCTTCTGGAGGAGGACAGAGAGACACAAAGAGTGAACGGGAACAGAAGGGCCGTGCTTGTAATTAGAAAGATCTTTTCACATCTCACGTACCATCATGTCAACAGGACAAGGGTAGATGTAAGCCATTCCAACACTCTTCATCACCTTTTCCTGGCAATTATTTTGGTCTACGGTTTTGGTAATGGAGACTCGGCTGTTCTTCCTGTCTTCCTGGATGACGTACCTTGTATGGCAAACGCCTCCAATTCCAGCCTGTGCACATCGACAGAGATAGTGAGACTTCCCAATTATATCAGGGTTTCACTGCATGAGAAGAAGTTTTATTGAATGAAGATTCTGAAGGAGCAGTAGGACCTACTGAGGGACCTACTGAACAGTCTTAATTATGTTTTGAAACCTGTTACCACTACTCACAATTAATCCTATTGAACTGAAAAATAGACATGTGAACAATACTCAGTCAGGGGACTGAGTTTAAAATGCAAAAGTAATCAATTAATTAATATCAACAATGAAAAAATAAAATGGATCAAGTAGCTGTATCAGGGAAGCCATATAACAAATACATTCATAGCTAATAATTCTTTTTCTTCAAAGGATTGCATTTCCAGTCTTAAAGACAGGAGTCGTAAAAAGAATCCAGCTCAGATAATTTGTTCAACACATATGCACACATTTTCTTCTATGTGAATAAAAATTTTGATGATGAACATTTGAAAGTAGATGCAAATAAACAGAAATTTGAAGGAAGAGCACCTAAACAGAACACATCCTTTCAGTAAAGTAGTTTTAGAATGGAAAAAAACAAACCTCTTGCAATTCGTACACATTCTGTGATTTTTTAATGGTTATCTGCATCATGTTCAGTATTCCTCTGACTATGTTAATACACATATCGGGGCAGTCTTCTGGGCCATAAATGTTTCCAATCCGTCCGCTGTTGTATTCAAACTTGAAGGGCCGGGTAAAACATGAAGAAACCATTTGGGTGATTTTGGAAGATCGAGTAAATGAGTCCCTGGGCCAGATGCCATTGTATTCCTCGAATTGTGGAGAGCGGATCTGAGAGGAAATTAAGAAGAGATACTTATGTGAATAATTACTTTGGTACTAAATATGCAAACCGTTTGGAAGAAATTAACATAATCAGTAGTTCGATATGCTTTCCTTCCAAATATAGGCTTAGCAATTCATACAGCAGTTTATTTTTTTGTCTCTTGCTTACGCTATAGTAAAACCAGTATAAACTCTGTGAGCTCAGCGGTGTTATTTTCTCTCACAGAAGCAGTTAACATATTGCTAAACCTCCCAGGGACATTTTAAACATTTTACTTGCATTATCCCTGAGGGAGAAAGGCTGATTCAAAAAGTAATTAAAAAATTTTGAATAAAATTCTCTCTATTTTGTCAACCTTAAAATAAATATTCTGCTTTTGGTGAAATTTAGCATTTAAAAAGTTTTATCATTCTAAATGTCAAAAAAATATAGGTTTGGAATGTTTCATTTTAACTCGTCCCCTTCCAAATTTTTTTTTTTTACTAAACTGGTTGCTGTATTTGATTCATATTTGTGAATTGCTTAAATCAACCCAATTTTTTTTTAATAATGAACAATGTATTTATAAACCCTTTCTTTTTTTCCCCCATACTGAGACACAATGTAAATCAGAAGCAACTTCAGTAACTTTGGCAAAGTTACTGCCGGTTTAGGTGCCTCAGAGCACAGGCTGGTGCACACCACGTAAGAATTTCAGCATGAAGACTATAGCGAGAAATGCAATCCCTAGCCCATAATTTTGACATCTTGCCCTCATCAATGAAAGATCTACAGCTCGACTACAACCAGTAAGAGCTCTGTCACTGAACTCTGTGCCCAAAAAGAAGCTCTGATTTGTAACTAAATTAAACAGAAATAAAAATACTTTTCTGAAACGTACTTATTTCGGATGGGTCAGGTCCTATCTCTATTGAGGTAATTAGAGGCATGATTTCACACATATAGATCTTTTACTGCATTATCCAAACACTAAATACTATTACATGCTCCTTTTTGATGCCTTTCATTTCTTTAATCTTTCTTTTATCACTTATCACTTTTTATCTTTAGCTTTTATCACTTTTTTAAGTCTACATTCATTAATTACCTGCATGACAATGTTTTTACATACTCAAGTCCTGCCTTCCCACAGAAGTTGGAAATGTGTGTTAAGACTAGAATCAAATCTTGAAATCAGAGCAGGCTTGAGTGCCTTGAGTTGGAAATAAACACTTTCTAACAGAACCCCTGATTTTGGCACCTCTATTTCTGGTACAAAGTCTTGAGGAACACCTGCTATGAACGATTTCCACAACAAACACCTCTAAGTGACCGGATGCCAAATCACTCATCACTTTGAAACTTTAGCTTGCAGATCATTCTCTGACATCTACAGCGCTAAGTCTCCAGTTTTGTTTCCTACAGCTTTCCTAAACCACAAATTAGCCAGATGCAATTATATGACTGTGATTTATAGTTCACTAGTGTATTGTACGTTTGGAAGAAGGCATGGTACCTTGAGGAGGTAAGCGTTCTCTGACAGCCCACTGATCTCTAGTTTGCTGCTCAAGCGCACGCCGACTTTGGCTAAATTCTTTTCTTGAAGCCCATTCAACACCCAGCCTTCGTAGCTGTACAAGTGGCTCTTTCTGCTACTGAATCCAGGGTCTGTGGGGAATATCAGCCATTTTCACAATACTATAAGCGTGTTCTAATAAATAGGCATCACAGCAAAGTCACTGAAAGAAGTTTACAAAAGGACGTTTACTTACCAATGTCAAATTTCTGGCTACCTGCAAAAAGAGATGGAAAACCAGATGAGTAACATTCAGTCTAGATCCAATTGTTTCCACTGAACTTAAGGGCATTTTGGTAAAGAGTGGTGAAGAAGGGATACGTAGGCTTACCTACGAGGGTGAGCGCTAGTGCAAGTATGATTCCCCTCATAGTGAAGGTGAATGGGGCTCTGCCGGACATGGTGAGACTTTTATGGAAGAAAGCTCAGGAACACGTGGCTGTGTTCTGCTGAATTCTCAAGTTTTTTATCAGTTTATGTAAACACTTCCCTTTTTGCAATCATACTTTCTCTTCAGATGGAATAATGGAAATCAAGTCATACCTTGACATCCCACTGATTTTCTCCTATAAGCCCTTTGCTGGATTGTTTAAAAGTTTCTACTTATTCTAGTAAAACAATTTTGCTAGGCTCTTTAAAATAAATATACAATAAACACATTACTTAATTTCCTCGATTGTGTCACAGCTGGCTGCTGGTATTTGGTCCTGCGACAGATTAGGTTGATTTTGCCCAGGTTATGCTGACCTGGCATCTGACCCAAACTGTTATCTAACTGATAGTGGCCCAATTAACAAAGTAGAGTCAGTGTCACACACATTAAGGGTGTTCTTTCTCTTCCCTCAGCATTAGTTTACGGCCACACCTGTAGACAGGAGACAAGGACAGCTAAACCCTTGCTATTCTTATATTCATATGTGCACCAAAGGACATTTAACATCCTACTGAAAACCCCTATATATGGAATATAGCTATTTATTTATATAAATCAGAGGCTCAGTGTGTCCTTTCAGCTCCGGTCACACTGACCAGGAATATTTTTTTAATGAACAAAGATTTCATAAGCAATCTGTAAATATTTTATCTTCCAAGGTAAATGACAGCTAAATGTGAACAATTAAAACCCGCAGAGACTCTTAGCAGCAAAGCAGGGGGAATGGGAGTGCAGGTCAGCTAGAACTTTCGCATCTCCTAAGGAGCCAAATACAAAACGCAGCCAAGTACCTGAACTGATGTAGGCTTGCAGCCAGCTTCATCACTGATTTACATTGCCAGCCCAGGAACGCATTCACACAAGCGTTCTGTTCTAGAAATGTCGGGGGCATGGAGGCAAGTGGCGATGCACAAAACACGCTTGCCCTTTTTGAGCATGGTAATAGATTGATAATCACAAAACGGGAGGAGTGAGTTCTGGCCAAGCCCCGCAAAAAATTACACAGCCTTCCAAAGGGAGCTGGGTGGCAGCTGGATCAACCAAAAAAAGGCAAGAAAAAGGCACAGGGGCTTCTGAGTTGGAGGCTATTTCTGGAGGGGTAACTTCAGATAATGCAATAAACTGTGGGCTTTAAGTCACACAAAAAACATGAATCCAATCCTAATTCAACATCTACGACATACTAGTTGTTCAGTCACTTTATTTCTGTTCCCACAAGACCTGTGGCTATAAGATTAACCACAGGAGTGTGACTTGCGGCAAACACTATTTTAATGACCACAAATGAACATTTATTTTCTATTCCACCAGTTTCTAGTGTCTCCCGCTAGCAGCTGCTCTTCCTGGGTTGTCAGTCCCACAAGTCTTGACTTTTTCCAAACAGATTTCATCTGGGTGTAATTCCACCTGGGGTTGTGCAACCTCTATTTTGGGAACTGCCTCCCAGCTCCCTGTAGAAGACTACATTTGAGGAGGACATTAGCAAGAAAGGTCTCCTTTTTCATGATTATCCATCTACTATTATGTTAAAGGGAACAAGCATGTTTCGTGCCTCAGGTGACAAACTTTTCACTATGAAGTTGGCAAGCTCTTCCATACAATTGTAATTAATTTTTTATCCTTGAACATTTCTTTAGAACAAACTTACCTGTTATGCATTCCAGTTAGTTGCACATCCTGTACAACTCAAAACTTGAATAAAGGAACAGGAGTACTGTGTCAGTGTGAAAACTACAACACAATATAGATGGTGGGATTTTTTTTTTTTTTATTTTTTTTAACAACAGTGCAACTTGCTGGATATAATGAACACTAGAGGTCAGATGTATTGTCTGAAAGCAATAAATAAATCATGAGATAATATGAACATTTCTCTTGGGACCAGTTTTTAGACCCAACTATATCAACCTTTCATATCTTGTCATCTACTTCTCTCACAAATTAGATGGTGGAGGTGGAAGGGAAGAAAGTAAAAGCAAGCTGTCTTACATGTCTTCACACACAAAAGCTTTGTGGTAACTGCAAATTAAAAGAAAAAGAAGAAAAAAGCAGCACAAGTAGAAGAAAAAAAAGCAGCACAAGTAGAAGCTAAGCTAATTCAACATACACAGCATTGCCATTACCCTGCAAATACTTCTGTTTTCCTTTCAAGAACAACCTGTTTAAATTGATGTTATCTTGGGGATTTATTAGTTACCTTGGCCCGGTTGAAGTGTACATAGAATAATCCCTGAGAAAAAGCTAGGATATGGTCTGTTTTTTTTCATACACATGGGAATATTTTTGTCCTGCTGCAACTGAAATGGAGCAAGTCTGCAGAAGCTGGTGGAAGCAGTCCTTCAAATTAGGAAGAGGGCTGTTTTGTAGGGAGAAAGTTTACTTAAGTAAAGTTTTCATTTATTTATTTTTTGCTATACAGTCTGTTTTGCAAAAGCTATATTGTATGATCCTCAACCACTGGGGATGAAAGGGAAAAAAATTAACAGCTGTAATCTAATCCTGGAAAGTAAGTTCTCATACCTAATCAGACTGATTTTTATGGCAAAAGCAGTCTCTCATCATGTAGGCTGAAAAAGCAGCAATGCATATTATATCTAAAGATGTTGTGAAATAAAACACAGTAGTTTAAGAGAACCACTCATCTTTTCAGTATCATGCTAACAATACTGAAATTGCTAACAATAACTGTATGCTAATCAGTCACTGGCAGTCAGTACTTCTTGTTCCTTCTTAAGTAGGCCACTTGCTCCATTATCTCAACCATGCACCTGTGCGTAGTGACACACCTGGATCACATTCCTGCAAGCAGTCTCCCCCTTTGCTCTCCAACAGTTTGAGTAAGAAAGATCCTGAAGTTATTTCCACCACAGTGAAGTATTACAATGTCACCATACTACCAACCAGACCACCTGCAGTATTCATACCATTATTAGCAGTAGCTTCAGATTTAAAAGCTTCCTGATCACTGCATATAGAGCAATCCAAAAAACTCTAGGCATGTTTTCTTTCTTTACAGGGACAGGACTGAATCTATACCCCAGACTTCCAGACCAGGTCTAAGAGGTCAGCTCAGGACTCAACTGCATACAGACTTCTAGCACAGTTGGTTCTTCCATGGAGGCATTCAAATGAATTTCCACTTCTAAGACGGGTTACAGAATGTTAAAGGAAAAAATGGGTACAAAATGTTTATTAACTGCCAATCATTCAATAGGCACAAACAAAAGATTAAATAGCTAAATTACTTAGTTCTTCAAAGGCATTATTATCCTAAAAATTACTGTCATGAAGAAAAACTGTCTAGTAGAGAAGTCCAACTAAACTGAATGCATTTAAGTGTCCCAATAAAGCACCAGGGAGCACACCTGAATTACTTCAGAAGAGCAGCAGCCCCTAGTGGCATACTGGTACTGCCTCAGCTATGGACTTACAAGCCTGGAATAACCTACTAGCTTGAAAATAAGAATCCTACATGTAGAATACTGTTCTCCCACTTAATTGCCAATATATTAAAGTCTCCACTTTACATCTTTAAACATGTCTTTTGAATATGTATATTTATTCTTCCATAACTAAAATTCAGGCAAGAGCTGTCCAACACATTGTGGGGAAGGTGCAAGCCCAACAGTAACTATACATTGCTAAACCCTTTCATTAAGTGACATGACTGTGATCACCCATTTATTGAGGCAGAACTGGAGAAATATATTTAAGAAGAAATATGGTGTTATTTGTATTGTATTTCTAGCCTGACTACCTATTGAGCAGAAAGCTGACCAAGAATATCATTATATACACTCCTGCTTCTTTAAGGGTGCTATGCAAGAACCATACTACAAGTATCCTCTGCAGTTTGCATTGGCTACTACCTCATCTTAAGCTGTAACTCAATGTACTGAACTAATGAGCAGAAACTGCAGTTTTCTGTCTTAACTTCTTGGAGAACTCCAGTTTCTCTTCCCTATGTTATTCTGTTGCTATTTTTCCAGGTAGTCCAATCACTCCATTACATCCAATTCTGAAGATAACAGGCAGAGCAGCAAGGTGTTTTCAGTGAAGGATTCTAAACTTCAGAGTTAATTTCCTTCCTATGACCCTGCGAAAGGCAGAAGTTTCTTAGACTATCTTCTAAAAGGTTAATGACACTAGGATCAGAGCTACACATGTCATTCAAAGATGGATGAAAACCCAACAAGAGACAAGATGGATTTGTAAGGGGCAAGGAAAAGTGCATGCTTTGAGTCATGTGGAAGAGACTTTGAAACATCTTACCTCTACTTGGCTATTTTTTTTACATTATAAACAAACCAGATTTCCCAAAGGCTACACCAAAGGATTCTGGAGTAAATTAAAAGGAAAAACTAACAAAATACAAAACCAGCATCAGATTTGTTGACATAGTGTATACCCTACACCACAATAGCTTAAAAGTTTAGTGCACACAAAACACAGAACCAGGGTTTCTTAGAATAGAATTACACGTTTATTGTTCACATTTGAAATAATTTGGTTCCTGACTGAACCATTCAAAGTCCTAATGCATCTGTAAACTGAGTATCACTATAAAACAATTTAAAATGCCATGTAAAATAATATTATTATGTATGCATGTGTTTCATTTCACGGTTTCTCAGCATAATCACTTTGTCTATTTACAAATATATAAAGATTTTTGCGCTTTAAGTCATCTGAAATATCAAAGAGGTATTTTCAAATCACGCAACTTAATAAATATAGAACCTGTTTTGTTAAAAATCTACAGTATACTGTACATTCAAGTTGAAGCAAAAGAAGTTTTAATGCCAGTTACACTTGAGACATAAATGAATGTTTCCAATAATTAAACAATTTCTAAAAGTGCTATCTCTGCCTGTGATGAAATTAGGATCCAATATGTCGTTACAGTCAAAGTTTCAGACCATTGCTTCATACACAGAATCAGAGCTTCTGTCACTAGAAAAATATCAAAGCTTTTATATCATCTTAAATTATCTTCTTTCAAGAGTTGCAAGACAAAGAGGCAAAAAATGGTCTAAAAAATAAAAGCCATATGCACACACATACACACGCCACAATCCAGATCACCACATAATCCTCTAGAAGAACAATCAAACTCACAGCATTCTGTTTCACTTTAGAATGGTAAGTTTATGAAGAAATCTCTAACAAAAAACCCAGCAGGCAACCCTAGGAAGTCTAAGGCAGTTGTTCTATGTGCAAGTTTATACATAGCAGAGTGCCAACTCCAGAATCTTCCCATGACTTTGTGCATTACTCCGTTTCTTCTTTGTCACTTTCCACCCACTGATTTGACTTGCTATCTCCAGTGGGTTTTTTTGATGCAGCACTGGAACTGGGAAAAAGAGAATGTTACAATGCAAGTAAATTATGCTTCAGATAGAAACACAATACTGTTTTTATGATATAATGTTTAATATGTTTTGTTTTATATCAGTCGTAAGCCTTAGGTTAGGCTTTCTGTAAGTTATCACAACTTAGTCTCTGTGCTCTATGTAGAGTTTAGCACTATAAAAAATAATCACCTGCAACATCATTTCAGATACCTGTTATGTGTAATATACTGAGAGGTCTGGCAAGGTTCTGCTGAAACAGGACCACTCAACATACAGTGAGGTTTTCTTTGCTGAGATGTAGATTTTGGTAACCGATTGTCTTGGTCAGAACCTAAGAGATACACAGTCATCGGTTAAACCACAGTGCAACCAAAAACATTTGAAAGACTTGCTTCTTTATGTCTTCTGCTTTAAAAAACCCCCATATTACAGCATGTCTATAGTAATAAATCTTGTTATAGATCTGTGATAAAATTTCATAAGTACACTTAATGCTGTTGAATGAAGTTATGTTAAAGATAGGATTCAAAGTCTGAAAATGAACACTGAAAATGAAAAAAAAAAAAAACCACCACTGCTGCAAACAGTCATATTGAAGTCAAGTTTGAAGTCACTCAAATGTAAAGTTTCTCACTTTACAATTGATAAAGCTTTTTTACTCCTTAAGTAAAAACTTCTCCAGCATGCATATACAGTAATTAACACCAACATTAAAATGTGCAAACTTGCCAGAGTATAGAAAAAAATTAAAAGCAGTAAGTTAGATGCCTTAGTGTTTATATGAACTTAACCATCACTAAAGTCAATGGAAAGACATGGTCAAACTTGGCAGGGCCAGATCAATCCCCGCTAACTCTTCCTCACACTTAGATTTCAAAGCTTTCATGTGAAGTGGAAAAAAAATAGAATGATTCTGTATTCTACAGTATTCATCACAGCACTACAGAATTAAGAGCTTTTGGACAAGTGTTGTGAAAAAGGAAAGTTTAACATTAAACAATTCTAATGATAACCTGTGGAGTAATATCCAAATGGAGTATGATTCTGTGTGACAGACATATTTTTGTTTTTATTACTATTATCCAGTAGCTTAAGATTAGAATATGTAAGATTGAAGAATGCCATTTAGAAGAGAAAATATGGCATTAAAAATATCCAGAAACACTAGAATTTGGAAAAAGGCAATTACAAATCAAAAGCTTTAGTGTACAATGAATGTTAAACAGATCTCAAGTTGCTCACAGATCACTAAATCAAGTCATTCTTCATGAGCAACAGCCAATCTCAATTCTGTTCCTAAAAATAAAAGTTTTCCTACTGTGGAAGATCATTTCATTTCACACTTACAGAAGTGCTACAGGAATTGCACAGAGGAGAAACAAGGAGAACCCAGAAGACATGAGGCAGGCTACTTTATCTAACAAGAATACAAATTCAAGCTATCTTTACTTGCCAGGTGTTTCACACATTTATCATTAAATGTTGGCTGCCACAACAAGAATCTGTTTAACAGAGATTGCTGTTATTTTTTCCTCCCCCATCCCTTTTTTTTGTCTCATCCTACTCCCCCACACACCTCAGAAAGTATTGAAGACTCAGTGGTGAAGACCAAAACACAGCACATGCATATTCAGGCATGAGGGGATGGGAAATAAACTTACCAACTTGAAAGAAAAGAGTTATAGAAGAAAGGAAGTAAAAAATACTTTCAATAAAAACAATATTCCGAACTGTATGTCATATAGCCATATTTTCATTATCTTTTCTAAAGAAATTATTCCTTTATGAAGACTTGAATCTTAAAATTTAATTGTTTATTGCTCAAATTTATTTTCATTATCATTATCCTCTTTTCACTATTCCTTTTTCCAAAGGATTTTTACTGAATATGTGTACATATGTTTAATATTACCTCACCTCAAATAATTAATGCTGCTGTCTTCACATTATGATGGTCTTGTTTCTAAAACTTGTTTCTAATCTATACAGATCTCTATAGGTCACAATTTCTTCAACTACCTTGGCAATTAGTATGCTCATATTTAATTTAGTAATTCTAAAAGTTCCCCATTCTTAACAGCTGTGCTGTCAGGTACTTGACATTCACCAGATCACTTCACAAATATAAATTAATTCCATAAGTAATTATCATGGAGGAAGTTATCACAATTCCCTTTTTAAAAGTAGATTTTGAACCATCAGTTACCCTGACAGGTAGAAGCATACAAATACATGGTAAATTTGTCTTGGGAAGTTTTGGGTTTTTAATAGTTTTGTTCATATTTGCATCTTCTGGTTGAAAGGGGGGAAGAAGAAACACATTACAAGAACATAATTTGAACCAAATACTTGCTTCCTAAGAAGGCACTTGGAGTTGTCACATTTTCAGAGTGCTTGTAATCAGTAGACATACTTAAGAACTGTTGCTTCAGCCACGCTCCTCTATCTTCTTCAAATGCCTTTCTCTAGGAAAAGAAATTACAGTGTACACTTATGACCAACTTAGAATAGCATCAATTTAACGTGGACTATCTAAGAAAGCAAAAATTGTAACATGTCCATGTAATTAAGGAGAGCCAGCAGTTTAACACAGAATTAGTCACGTGAGCAAGCTTTTGAATCCAACAAGGATTAGCTGAGAAGGTATTTATTTATAAGCCAGACCCCATGGTTTGTTTCACAGAGGTCTCACTAATCCTTTCATTTTACTGTTCTCCACTCCAGTGACACAATCTCCTATCATTGCCTCCTGTGCTCCCCTTCTCCCTCAGTGTAGCACTACCTCTTGGAGGTAGCCCTCATTTCTGAGCAGCTGCCAATAAGGATTACTGCTTAATCCTCAACCCTGAGCCTTTTCCTAAACAGATAAAAATGACATTGAAAATAGCACTGATTACTTCTGTCCGAAACTGGGGCAGAAAAAAAAACCGGGGTTGTTTCATTTTCCAATCACTCTGAGCACAGAAAAGGAAAACAATGGATCTTTTGGAGGTTGTCTTTTAGCCAATGGCTCTGGAATCAGGCGACAAGCTATTTCATCTAAACCATCAGTGAAAGAGGATGTCCCCATTATAGAAAGTTATTTCTACTATGTCAGTAGAAAATAGAGCAAGCTGAACTCCAATGCAAACTTTCAAACACCTACAAAGCTTATAGCATTGCTTCTCTTTTCATACTTAAGCATTTTAACAAGCAGAAGCATGGGTAGTTACACTTATGCTGCGATGTAGTCCTAAACATTTCTGGACAATTATCATTTATTATCACTCGAGACTTTTAAACTGAATTCAAGGTCCAACATGAAATTCACAAACTCATTAAAATGCAAATAAAATTAAATTAAAATTTGAAGAATACATATCTATATGTAGTGGTCTGAGTCAATATTTGTCACCATGTGAACTACTGTTGTGCCAGTATCTCAAGTAAAATCTAAAGTATTTTATGTTCTTTACTGTAAATTTTACAGCACAAGAATAAAAAAGCTGTCTTGAGTCAGAGAAGTTGTCCATCCACCTCAGTATTCGTCTCCAACAATGGCCACAAGAGATGCTATCTATGAGATCAGATGAACCTGGCCGCTTCTGCAGTGCATTACCTCAGAGGTTCCCAGCCCCAAAAGTCATTTGATTAGAGATGTTGGAAGGCACCCTCTTGTCCCTTCCTTTTAGTATCCATCTGTGGATGTGTTGTTCATGAGCTTAGGCAACTGCTTTTTGAACCTGCTGGTATTGATTACCTTCACAGTCTCCTATGGCAGCAAAATCCAGAAGTCAACTACCTGATATATGAAAATGTACCTTTTTTGGATATGTTTTAGACTTAATTTCAAGCAGTTTCTATGAATTCCCTCTAGTCCTAATCTTGAGAGATTTGGTGAACAATAGTACTGCTTTTGTCTGACCAACTGAATCCACAGTTTTATAAATTTTAATCGCATCCCACTCCAACTTTCTCCTTTGTGTGTCAAAGCAAGCAGTTCTGTAAGCAATAAATCTAAAGTCTATTTCTTTTTTCCTTCAATGTCTTTTTTTCTTGTCATATCTGCACCATCATAGTTTCACAACCACATCATCATGACCTCCCTTCCCTGCTAAACTTGTAAGCCCCTTCATGTTCTTGGCCCTAACTATTGGCTAGGCCAACGGAGACACATGCTGGAGCTCATTTAGAGACACATCTATCATGACTGCCTTCTAGTATGTGTACTTACTCGCCATCTTAACTACAAGAACAGAACAGAGAATAATCCTACTAAGGGAAAGGCAGCAATTACTTCGCGTTTCTGCAACAGTCACTGGTTTTCACAAAAGTTTAGGAATTGAGTACCTTTGAGAATTCAGCCCTGCAGCCAAATCTGACTGAAATTTGCACAGGCCTTGCTTTTGTAGGAAACCAAACTTAAGCAGCATCTAATAAAGGATTTAGTGAATAAGTGGACTGATTTTTGGAAGTACATAGACATTTCAAAAGCTGAAACAGAAATGGGTCATTCCAGTTGCAACAGCTGTTTTCCAATACACACAAAAAACCTTGGGTTTTTTTGAAATGCCAACAGAATGATCTCCTACAGTGACCAAAGATGTTTTGTACAGTATAGGAATGATCTTTCTCTATAGGTGTTAGCAAAGAGATATTGTTGGATGGCTGCACTTTGTGTAGAACAGTAAAACTACTTAACAATTGTAACTCATCTTCCATAGGAGTTCCCTTTTCTAATACCTTTCCATTATTCTAATACCTCAAGTCCTAGTCTAATAGCAGCTTCTGTAAAACTTCTTCGTTCCTTTTCAAAATTCTTTTTTTGTTCTCGAAATAGTCTCCATTCTTCCTGAAGACGTTCTCTTTCTTCCAACAAATAGCAGTCCTGTAGTAACAGAGTGGTGTCATCGTCACATGGAGACATAAGCTGCTGCTGCAGATATAAAGCAACAAAAGACACAAACATTAATGTGGGAGTGACTGTTAAGAGGTGCAGTATTTCCACAGGTTCAGTTGTATCAGAAAAATGCTTGACGTTTAATATGGAAAAAAATGTAGGAAGTATCAAGTTGGTGGCTGGTGAGGGCAGAGTTTCAGACAGCAAGCAACACATCCCTGTTCAGGCAGCTGACCTCATCAGCGTTCCTCACTTTTGTTTATCCCCCAAAATTATTCCTACCAGGATTACAAGCTCATTAAGGTACTAACTAACCCACTAGCACACCTATACTCAGACCAACCATTAAGATGTTTTGTTTAAAAAGCATTAAAGAATAGAAAAGGCTCAGAGGTGAGAAAAGTGGCACATTAAGAAAAACAAAAAAGCTTAGATTCAGTTGAGACAAAGAAGAAAAATTAAAGCCTACTACCTGTAAGAGCTGTTGCTGAGTTTTGATCATTTCTTTACATTGCTGAATCTCTAACTCTAGCTTTTCAGTTTCCAGCTCATGGTCTTCTCTTGAAATGACATCTTTTTCATTCAAAGCTCCTGAATGTACACGTGATACTAAGGGGGGGGAAAAAGAGCTACTTAAAAAAGCAAAACAAAAAAGTCCCTCATATCAGGGACTTATAGCAATAGCAAAAAGTTTTAGACTGTATTTGTTTCATCCTGAAAGACAGATGCACAGTGTATTCAAAAGCACTTCTATCAGAAACAAGAGATCTAGAATTGGTGCTACACATGTAATTATGCACATAATCCAGTTCAGAAAAAAAGGCAATGAAGACATAAGTGCTTCACATTCCCCAAGGAAAACCAAGCGCCTGCACTGCAATACAAGTGTCACACAAAAAAACCCCACTTGTTTCAGCAGTTATTTAAAAGAAAAATCAGACAACTGAAGACTTCTTTTCACTAACATGCTGTTAGCCTATTCTTCTGAGCCTATTTTTGAAGGGCTTGTGTCTTCATAAAAATAAGACAGTAACTATATTTATCATAGATATAAAAAGAAAGCCTTTTCCTTCAAGTCCTGTGAAGGAGAAACAGAGCTAACAAAATTGTGTGCCTATTTTCATCCTAGTAAGGGAATGAATTAGAGAGGAATAAAATGTATGTTGTATAATTACATACTGCTTTATTTAATTTCATGTATAGCTATCACAGTGATTGTAATGAGCCAAGTTTTGATCCCCTGATGCCAGCGTTGAACATTAATTGAATCCTAAAGGACTAGACTACGGTCATCTCTATAAATCCAAAAAAAAAAGTGGCTCCAAGAAAACAGCAAATACTTGAAAGATTTTTTCTGATGCTTACAACTATTTTTTCGGTTAGTTACACCGAATCAAATATTACTCAGAACAAGTGTTTTTAAAATCCTTTCTATGGTATAAACATATTCCCATAGACCATCTGCTCTTTTATTTGCAATTGCATGTGTGACCTCAGTCTTATTCTTGACTGCAAACATCCCTGTGGTAGCAGCAGCATTTGCTTGCATGGGAAAATAATACTAGGAAAGAATTTTATATATTTTTAGCCGTCTTTTAATGCTGTTTAACAGCTGGAAATGAGGAGAGTCCGGCACCATACCATCAGCCAGTTCACTTTAGAATGCCACAAGAAGCCTCAGAGGCATGGATGTGGCAAGCCTGGACTCCTGAGAAGGATTTACATATTTTGCATCCAGTTTGCAATACTTCAAATTGTTATATCTGCATTACTTGAACATCTCAAAAAGGAGAGGAAAGGCAACAAACATTACTACAGGGCATGTACTTTCAAAAGAGAAATAATTATTTATTTAGAAAGTTGCTGTTTAGTGTGTCAAACTATAATCATGTCCTTTCTCGTGATAACAGGCTTGGTATGCAATTGCTTCCCTAACTACCTACAAGTAAAACTCACACAGAAAAATGCCAATCACAAGCCCTTTGAGAAAGTCTACCAGGTCACAATTCCTTCTATTTTAGCTTCTTTTAGCTTAGATAGTCAGTAAAATAAATTCTAAGAGCATGATAGGAAATGGAATTATCAGTAGCATTTTACATGTACATGTAATACAGTTAAACGTCACCTTGGTTATCCAGCTTTTCAACATGATTTTTCAACATCCTCCATTGTTTCCTAATGCTGTTGGTAAGCTGCTCTCGCACAGTTTCACAAGACAGTTCCCACATATTCTCTTTATTTAACTCTCCAATGTCTTCCTCCAGGTCTGACAGCACCTGTAGAAGCAGAAACAAGAAGCTGCAAACCACTCCACCACTCCAAATACGTGTATTTGTTTATTGAAATATGTATATGGATTGAATTTACTGAAGAGAAGGAAAACCCTTATATACAGGAAAGGTTTTTCCATCCAGGGAAATTTGACTGTCAGGGAGTTCAGTTCCCTGATAGCATAATGCTGAAGAGACAGAAGTGACCTGGCAGTCCCCAGAACCCCACCACAGAGAGAGTGTATCAGCTAGCAAGACTCACTCACTCTCACACATCTTCAAGCTAGAGAAGTTCAGACTGCTGAATTCTACTGTCAAACTTAAGTGGTAGCTGCCCATAAGCTCACTGTGCAGCATGAACAGGATTTAAGACAAAAATTTTCTCCTGTTGAGAATTAAGTAATTTCTCTGCCTTATTTTTCTCCATGATAAAAAAAAACCCGTAACACACTGAAGGTAGAGTGAAACTAGCACCTCCTTCTCCCACTTCCATTTTACACTACTGTTGAAACATCAAACCTGAATGCTATCTCGAAGAGTTAAAACATAAGTCTAAATGGTTGAGAGAAGACTAGCCCAGGACAATTTAGTAGATTTAAACTGAAAAGCTATAGCTGTTTGAATACCTGGCATGAATACTCCACTTCTCAAGCATCTAAACGATTCTATACAATCCCCTTTATCTACAAGCAGATAAGAAAAATGGCACGGGAAGTACGAAACCAGGAAGTTCAAATGCATCAAAGTAATTAATTTACATATGCAGTAAGCACTTTCTTTCAAACTTGGATCACAGGAGATCTTAAGGAGTGAAACAACATATAAAAACAAAGCAGGTTTTTGGTTTGGGGTTTTTGGGGGTTGTTTTTTGTTATTGTTGGTTTAAGAGTTTTATGTCACTTCATAAAGAAACATCTTATTCCTTTACTTATATATGCTAACACAATGAAAGCCCAGTCTAGAGTAGACCTCTGGCTAGTACTGTAATAGTATGACAGTCTGGCTAGTTTCATGGCTGTTATTTTGTGACGGGAAGCAAAGTGATAAATGATGCAACTACATCACTAGCTACCACACTCCAAGGTGTATGTTTCCTTCTAAGAATCAATATGAATTAGCATTTCTACTTAGAAATATGATGTTTGGGGTTTTTTTTTTTATTCTTCAAGGGATTCAATAAGAGCTCAGATTTCATACCAAAATGTTAAGAGCCACAAACAAGCATGAACTATCAGATGCAATATTTTAAACAGAAATTTGTTTTCAGACATTCAAAGTAAACCAGTACTTCTAAACAAAAAAATAATCCATGTAAAATACACGTTGTGGGATAGACTGTCTTAAATATATAATTTATTTCTGCAAAACCATGATTTTTAGCAACATTTTTCCCATTAATATTAATTTGACAAATGTAAAAAAACCCAAGCAGTGTCCCTATCATGACAAAAAACTACCCCCAATTCTAGAGTGGCATGAAATTAGAGAAGGCATGAAATACATTAAAAGGAAAAAACCCAAACCAAAACAAAAAACACACCCCCAACAAACCAAAAACCCCACACCACCCTACAACCCTGCTGAAATAACTCTACTTGAGACTTGCATGTACTAAGTACTTCTATTATTATTCTACTACTAGAAATTACTATTATCTAGTAAGTAGTTGTTCTGCTTAATTTGGTTAATTAGTACTATTACAAGAGAACTAATCAGAAGTTTCAGTGCAGGCTTTTAGTATTTTCTTAGTAGTCTATTAATGCTTACAACAGTTAACAAATACTTGTCTAATCACCCAAGAACAGTGAATTTCAGAGCACTAAGTCCCAGTTTTTCCTCAAGTTTGTTTCAATATACAAGTTTATAAAGATCCCATTCCCACAGCTGGATTTTCACAGTGTACTCAAGTTTGTGCCAAACACTCCTAGCCTCACTGGAATCCTAGAAGCAGAATGACCATTTACAGAACTGGTACCAGCTTATGCTTTATACTATAAATTATACCCAACACCCATTACTGGAGATCAATTTCTTGTTGCTGACCTATAGTAATAATTAGATCTATTGACATCCTACATGATGAACTTTTAAGGTAAAGGTTAACATACTGCACATTACTGACTACTTCACTAAATACACATGGGAGTAATTCTGTATAGTATAGGGGGCAAGTCATCCAGTGAAGTTAAAAAAAAAAAAGTTATTCACATTTTACAAAGGAGTGGCCAGAGACAGTCTAGTGCTTTTCTACACAGCACAGTCTGGGGCTGGACAAATGTACCTGAGATGGCTCAGAAATAAAGGAAGTAGTACAACTTGAGCAGGACAGGGGACCTTCTGAAATGGCAAGCACTAGATTCCACAGAAACAGCACACTCTGGAAAGCTCCATCTACACATTCTTATGTACCAACATGTACTATTTGCTGTAATAGGAAATACTTCATACTTTGTTCTGTAGAGTGTCCATATTCTCTTAATATCCTATTACTAGTACACCATTGATCTTGAATGATTCCCAGAATCTAGCCTTTATGCACGTTTTCCATATTTCAACTCTTTCTTATGCCCAGGATACTCGTTCTCTTCCTACTAAGAGAAAGCTCAAGTTAACCTTCTAGATTATTCCCTACTTCACTCTTGACATCAAGACAGAACTGCAACTTCTAGCAAGGAATCAGCAAAAGGAATAAACAAACTCTCTGATAAACAATGAATGTGCAGTGTGCTGTTCCATAAAAATAAAGTATCCTGTGTAAACAAAGAAATACTTAAAACATGGAAACAAAAAAAAACACAAACCATTTCACTTGAAATCAAACATTTTCCTTGAACATACCAGCAATTCTGTAAAAGGCACTAACAGCTACTCTAGTCCATGTACTATAGGAGCGCACCCTAACTACATTTCCTCCACCCCCATGGATTCTATGCAAAGCCTGATTTCTTTGCATAAGCACCTTGAAAGCTAGAATCAACATCTTAGTATGGAAGGCAGACAAAATCCAAAATGCATCATTATATAGAATTACATACAGGTACCCACTGCATTTAAAATTACTTCAAAGTATACTTTCAAGCTTTCCATTGACTGACTGGGAAGAATGCACTGGGTATTGTTCACAGACAGTAGAACATTTAAACGTGGATGGATTTCAAGCACAGCACTGGCTGTGTAATCCACTGCAATGCCTTTTTTTTCTTATGATCAAATTACTCCACCACTATACCAAAACTACCACACATTTAATTTTACTGAAGAATACTTACTGGCCCATCTTCAGACCTTTCTTTAGGTTTCTGTTTCTGTGGTGGAAGAAGTGAAATAATGTCTTTCTTCATTTGCTGAAGAACTTTTTTCAGCTCAGCATTTTCCACTAAAAGCTGTTTTTGGCGTTGTTCATAATCACTTAACAGAACTTTGTACATTTCTTCTTCATTTCTGGAAGAAGAAGCCTTACAGTAACAGTGTAACAGCCATAATATATGCTTCAATTAACGTTGTTCTAAGACAACTACCTGGCTTCTGTCTTATCAGTCCTCCACGCACCTCTCTTCCCATCAGCTCTACCAACATAATTTAGAACTTCCATAGCTACAAATGAAAAGGATATTTCAAAGTGTGAAACATGCAAATGTATAAGTATTCAGATGACATTGCATTTACCTATTTGCATTTACATGTAGTTATTGTCAAGAGACCACATTACCCAAATATCCCCCTCAATCTTCAAACCCATATGAAACCCCATTGCCCTGCTTCACAAAGTAAGAATAAGATAATAAAGGAAAGAAGATAATTTTTGTGTTTGGAAACTCACGAAGGGATGTATTCTCATCCCGTCTTACCTTTTTTATGCATTTCTTAGTGGCACCTTCATGCCTATTTCAGCCTTTATATCAATGGTGTATCAACTCTAACCTTTCTTCTGGCAATAATGCCAGTTTTATCTCCAGTTTAAAGTAAGCAATATTCTGATGTTTCACAAGGTGTTCCTCAAAACAAAGAAACTTCTCTGTCCACATTTGAATTAAAAAAAAACAAAAACAAAAAACCACACAAAACAAACCACAAAACCAACACAACAACAAAAACCCCAGAACAACATCACTAGAGATTAGTGGTCCAAGCTCAATTCTAGTTAGCTATCAAGCAAACAGTAACTAGGTTAAAACCCTGTTATTTTGACCTCACTGATACTTGAGCTAGTATTAGCCAACTGGAGTCAAGAACGTGCCACAAGTTTTGCTGAGCTCAGAGTGAGGCTTTTAGAGATTACTGAGCTGACACCTAAAGACTTTCTGTAGCCAAGATAGGTGTTCCTGCTACAGTGTCCTAACCTGGTTTGGCTTACCCACAAGCCCTTTCAGAAAACTAAATCAGCAGAAAACCAACTTGGCAACGACATGAATAGTTTTCTTCTGGTTTAGTTCACTAAACCAGCTTACTAAAATACAACATGCACTACAGTTGGCAAACAGACAAGTGTTTCAGAGGTGGCAGGAGGGATAAGAGAGGAAGAGCAGGACTTCTCTTCCACTGGAGAAGAGTTATGTAAATACGCTAAGGCCAGTTATATGAACCAAAAGGTGCAGATATTTTTATCTATTACATAACACTGATAGCTATTTTCAGCAACACACCACAAAAAACTATACTCATGCTAAACAGCACTGACGAATATCTTGAACACAATTTTTGGGCAGCACAACATATGAGTACTCATATGATAAAGGAGATTTTTCTCCTCATTTCACATAGCACTAGATGCTATGTCTATCTTATGTTACTTCCTCTCTAAAATTTCTCATCGCTTATTGTTAACACAAGTAGACTGTAATATCTCAAGGGGAAAAGCGCTCATGCAGTGTTCCTTCCCAATTGTAACTGGTGGGCATAATACAGTGTTTCTGACACTATCCAAAGTCTTGTGATGGCAGCAGTAGCAAGAAAGCAGAGGAGACGCAGCTTTAGCTTAGGAATTAATTCCAAGTAATTCTCCCTAGTAAAAAACTCATTTTGTAAAGATCTCCATCTAGGTTTGTGCTTGGTAGACAATCTTATGGAACACAATATAAAAGTTCATTAGCCTTACACAGTCAGCTAACATGAAATATTACATCTTATGTAAGATTTTGACATCCAAATAAAAATCTACAAGAGGAGGGCCATATTGACTTTAAAGATACCTAGAACCAAATTTAAACATTTTTTAACATACAGAACATGCTATTTTGCTGTAGTAAAATTCAGAGCTTACTTACCTATCTTTTTATCCTTTTTGTTCATGACTAATTGATGTAAGCGTTCCTTTAATTTGTTATATTCTCTCTCTTTCCTCTTCATATCATGATTGTACTGTGTAGCTCTACTTGAAATTATGTTCTGTAACTTCTGTACCTAAAAGCAACCCCACAAAAACTGTATTTCTTCAACTAAAGCAAACACACATACATTTCTTCAGAAAACCAAAACAAATACATGAAACAAAATGATGTTTCTATTAAACTGTATTTCTGGTGAAGGGAAGTGACAAAAGGAATCAGGAGAACTCTCCCAACCCATGGATTCTGACCTCAGACTTATCATGGGGAATTTAGTTTCTTTTCTGCAGAAGCCAACACCATAAGCAACATATTATAATACTATAGCTCCTCTGACGTACAACTGAAGTCATGTTCTGGCAATTCATGTAACCTTCTTCAACACTTTTATTGATCAGAGCAGAGGAAAGACATATTTTTGGTTTCAGTAATTAATGTTCAGGATCTAGTTTAACTTTAAAGTATGCTTGTTAGGTTTACACTAAAAAAAAAAAAACCACCCCACAGTAAACTCTTCTTCTTTTGGGCATCAGGATGCTGGAAGACAGACTATTCCATTTGGTCTAAAAGAACATTAAAGCATATCATAAAGCACATTCTTGGCCTGTACTACCAATACCTGGGGGGTTTTTTTGAATCATCAGTTTTAACCTTACAAATATACAGCACATTCAATATTTTAAGCTGGAACTTTAGGATGTTCACTATATACAGAGAGTACTATGATTGCTAACTGTATGAATATGTTTGTGAACACAGAGAACACTCACAGAAACTTAGGAGCCAGGTACATACAGTACAGAGGGGGGAAGGGGCACACTGGAAACAAATCCCAAATTAAGCGGTGTCTTGGATTTCAAAGTGTTTTCTGACCTTGGCTCTTCCAAGACTCCCAAGTTTAATGAGACCGTGCTTTTGGGCTGGGTTCCCCCCCACCTCCCTTCTTTTTGGTCTTTTGCTTTCTTCTACAATATAACCAAAAAAAACACCAAAGAAAAGCTCCTATACACATAGGTTTGAGGATGTGACTGAATCCTGTTGCCCCCTCCTATTTTTTGGTATTTTTAAACATTCTAAGATAAAGCTATGCTCAAAAGTATAGAAAGCCTCAGATAAATGCACACGTGCATTTCTGCAGTACTTTCTGCCATTGTTATAACTTGGACCTATCCCTTACAGAACCTATTTATCCCTATGTAACATGCCAATTTCACTTTGGTGAAAGAACAAATTTAAAGTGAACAATTACAGGACTCCTTGCAAAAAATCGTATTATTGAATATCTATGTAATGACTTGTTAATGTAGAAGAGAACTCACTTCATCCTTTTCATTTTTAAGTAACTGGTGCAAATTTCTGTTCTTGCTTTGCAGTTGTCTGTCTCTTTCCTGAAGTCCAACTATTTCCCTTTTAGATAACTCCAACTGTTCCTAGAAAAAGCATTGATAGTTCAGTATTAATAAGAATTAATAGCAAAGGATTAAAAAAAACAAAGCCAAAAACAAAAAACCCCACCCAAACCAAACTGCCACACCACCTCACTTAGAGTAAGTTAGCCTATATATTTGATCTCTGATGTTTTGGGGATGATCTTGCATTCTCAATGACAAGTTAGTTCTATTTTCTGGAGCAAGAGTCATGACTCTTCAGTACAAGAAACACTCCTGCCCCACAAGAAACAAAACTTTGGCTTGGTATTTAACAGATATTTTATACAGTTATTACTTTTTCATTAAGTCAGGATTCTGTAAGTATATCTATACTGTGATAATGAGGTGGATACTAAGCAACCTGTATGAATTTGGGACTACAGTATTACTGGAATGCTTAAATAATCAAGGGAACAATTAACACAGATATGCAGACTGTGACCATATCAAAGCAAGTGGGACATTTCACATATACAGACTAAGGCTAGACAGATGATCTCATAACAGATTATGCAAAACTAGCATTTTAGAAGTCTTTTTCCACAAATATGAGACTCAAACAAACCTGAAATCACCAACTTAAATGACAGAGCCAAACACTACATACAAGCTCTTTGTCTTCGAACGTGTAGTGAGCTACAGATGTGTAGAGATATTTAAGCAACAAGAACTTCTAAGCAAACCACATCAGAATATAGGTAACACAATAGTGAAGTCAAGAGGATTGCTGCATGGTATCTGAAAGAATTTGCATGGAAAACCTTACAAACTGACAGCTAAATTAAATGCCCTGGGATTGAAGTAGTACTAACAAGTTTCCCCCCCACCCCCAGGCCATTTGTCTAGGGAAAGTAACTCCAGTGTTCTGGAACCCAACATTATATAGTGTTTGTATAAAAATGAGTGCAGTTACACATGATTTTTAATGTCACACTGACATGCTTCTACATGGATGACCAATCTCAGCAGAAGTACTACTATGATTTTGAGAATCTACAGTAGTATTTGTCAAGGAGAAAGTCCTGGCCAGCCCTAGTGAAAAGCAAGCCTAGAAGGCCCCGAATCATGCATTGAAATTATTTTATTATTATTTTCTTGACAGAATCAAGGGAAAGACAATACTTTAATATGACTGCACATACAAGTACCCATGAAGCAGCATAGGCAGTGAACTTCCAATATATCAGCTAGTTCACAGTGACTGGCCTCGTGCATGTACTTATCTTGTGATAAAACGAAGCTTAGTAACTTTGGTTTTGACAACAGCTTCTGAGCAATTCTTACAAAGAGTCTTTGTAGTCAGCTATCCAAGGAGTCCAATAATAAAAAAAATACATGGAAAAAGCTACAGATATGGAGGAAGACTGATAACAACCCTGTGACACACGCTAGAAGTGCTACCTACACTTTTACTGGTTACGATTATATTAGGAATTTATCTTTTAGAGCTGGGCATATCCTTTTAAGTGATACTGAATGATATGAAATGTTTAACATTTTCACCCACAGCATACATTAACACTTCCAATCCAAACAGTCATCCATCTTCCTTGATTAAAGAGGCCACAATTCTCAATAAGTTTTCAGTTCTCTCATTAATTCATATTTTGTTAACTTTAAGGAATTTTCAGCTGGAAGACTTCAAAAAACCCCAAAATGCAGATACAAATACAATTTCAGATTAGTACTGGGGATAAAAACAAAAAAAAGCACTCACTGTTAAGAATGTACAGTATCTGTTAAATATAAGTGCTGCATAATATTGGTGGAATTATCTTGTTTTCTACCTTTAATTTAGCATAGCAGTTCTGTAAGTGATCCATATCACTACCCAGTTTCAGATGCTGCATTTCTACTTCTTCCTGAGCTCGAAGGTTCTTGTGCTGCAGTACAAGCAATTCATTCATGCAATTTATGATAGATACTAAATTTAATTCTTTTCCTTTGGACTCCGCATAAATAGAAGGAAAGCCCAGTGTTGTCAATTCCTGGTAAAAGACAAGGGGGATGGGGAATAAATAACTGGATCAGTCTCTCACAATTCTCCAAGAGATGGAAACAATTATCAGGTGAAATGCTAGGGCGGGGGGAGGGGAATCCTATTCCCCACCAACTTAGGCTTCTGAGCATTGAAAGAAGCCTTCTTAATCCAGTGAATCTTTACTACCACAATTGATTTAATGTCACCTTCACACAACCTCCAATAAACAAGATCTGGCTTACCCTATTGAGATAGGATATACTCTGTTCAATATTCTCCTCTGTGCAGAAGGCACTGAAAAAGCTATGCATGCTTTTGGATGAAGGCAGTGGCAAGCGTAGCACTTGTGAGTTCATGCTTGGGGGAGATATCTTTTTTTCTGAGGTATACTGAAAAGTATTTTTGCTATCTAAAAAAGTGAAAAACATTAAGAAACAAGTCAGGCATAATAGTTACACATCACAAAGAAAAATAAAACAATCCCCAACTACTCAAATTATTATTTACAGAAGTTTACAAGTCTAGAGCTCAGAATTTCATCTAGAACGACATATTAAACAATTCACAATGAAAAATTTGATAAATTTTCACTGGAGATTTAAAGACTCGATAACATTTTAAGGTATCATATCTTTCAAATTTTACTCCTCTGCCAAGAAAAAAACTGCCCAACCTTTCTTCCTAATTGGCTTGCTACAACACAATTTTTAACCACACAGATGTAGAAGCTGTGCATTTAATGAAATTCTTATAGAATGTATAATATCCTTATTCATATTAAGCGTATGCTGTGATTTACTCTTCCACTAGGTAGAAGCAGGCAAGAAAATATTTACTACTTTAATAAATTTGTAATCAATTTATGAGGCAATAGGATTTAGAACATGTGAAGAAACCTCTGAAAACGCAAGATATCCTGAAAGGTGTGATTAAAAAAAGTGTGACTGAAAAGTCTTAGAACCTTTATATATATGTGAAAGGACAGTATTTTACAGCAGCATTTCTGTAAGCACTCAATCCAAAACAAAGCACTGTATGTACTACACATTATTTAACATTCTGCTTAACTAGTCAAGCATGTCATGCATGAAACTCCAATCTCACTCTCTTTAGCAGCTATAACATCACTGGTAAAGTTAGCAAATCCACCAAATTCAAAATATTACCAGTTTACCTGATGGCAGCACTGGCACAGTAATAGTCTTCCAATCTCCCATAGCAACAAAGACAGGCAGGGTACCTGAGCAACTGGTTCAGCAGTGAAGTATTTAGTACAATTGCTGGCAATGTGCGTTACGTAGGCATCTCCTAAAATAGCAAGAGCATTTTAGATTAACAATAGCGGCTCATACAGCTAGAAGATTAAACCAGGCATAGAAGAGTGACTATTGGACTTGAGCCACATGAAGTTTTTCTACTTCTTTACACAGCATTTGGAACACAGTAAGCACAAAGCAAATATTACGCTGTAAAAAATGATGCATCTATCTATATTTAGCGTTAAACTTAACTAAGTCTTGTAAATCATTAACTAAAGCTAAAATGCCACGCACACATGAAAATAATAGACTCACACTGTAGATAACTCAGTTGTTTCTGTTGATGTACATCAGAGAAAACACAGCAAGCCAAATATTAAATATTTTCCTCCCATATAACCAGGAAGCAATTTTATTAGGATAAACTTATATGAAGTTTTAACATAAATCTGAGTGGGATTATTACTTAAAGAGAAGGATAGTAAAGGCTCTAGACAAGATATATTGGCAGAGAGAGGGCAAAGGAACTTCTAATAAATATTTAACCATTTAAATTTAACTTATACATTTAGTTATATTGCCTTTCCCTTGCAAGTTGCTTGCTTCTTTGCAGAACCTCTAAAATTGTTGAAGAAAACAAATAGGAGAAGCCTTACCCCATTGACACAGCCACTCAGTACAGCACTGGCCCTCTGGAAACCAAAGGAAAATCACACACTCATAAGAAAGAACAAAGCAATTGTCCCCTCACCCTACCTTCACCTCCCAGTAAGAAGGCACATAATAGCATTAGAGTTACCACACTGCTGGAAACTTAAAATCCAGCTTGGATGCTTAAGATTTGGACAGTGCAACCCATCAGCTGTTATGTGAACAATGATACTTCAGGGAAACAAACTTTCCACCTGACAGGAAAGAAGGCCCCCTTTTTTCAGTTAACACTTTGGAACAAAATCTCAAGTCAGTTTTAGATGGACTCTGTAGACCTTTAGAGCACAGGGATGTTCTCCCCTAACCCTCTCCTCCCCCTCGCTAATGTTCCAATAAATGCACTCTGGATAAGCAACTTCTAAATTTCTGACCCCAAACCCTGTATTTTTATCACTGTGGAAAAAAGCTATCATTTTGGGGAAAAAACAAGGGGGGGGGGAGGGGAAGTGTGCTCCATTATCCATAAGGTCTCTTGAGAACACATAGACAGTAATAATCCTTATCAACATTTCAAAGCACAGAACACAGTGCCCAAAGTAACACCAAGTTTTTAAGAGATAATACAATCACAGTAGTGCACAGCCATGTGCACAGAATGCTCAGCACTAGGAAATAAAGTATCCAGCTGGATGAATATTTCTTCAGGTTCATAAATTTATTTGGATATAAAGGGTAAGCAATTATTCCTCAGAAGAGTTGAAAACTTGCAGGAACTACCGAATTACACATCAGAAAGTACATGTAAGGCAGCAGGAAAACACAGTCAATGCAACAATCTAGTGGCTGTTCTTGTTAAAAAATGGGTTTTTCTGCTTTCTCTCTGCCCATATTCATTTATGCACATTTTTAAATTCTTTGCCCTGTAAAACTAAGATGTCCAGAAATGAACTAAGTGAATATTCAGATTCTGAAGACAATTGACTTCATAGCAGAAATCTGCAAGGCAATCTTTCCTTTTTTTCACCCATCCAAAACACCTGTGCTTTTAAAAATGGAATTCAAAGTCAAACTAAAAATTAAGAGGACATACTTCTTACATGTTAGCTTTGTTTCTGTTGGATCCATCAGATAGAGAAACCTGCAAATATAAGGGAAAAAGAATGCAAATTAAGCTACAAGTATATTCTCATTACTGGCCTCGCAATCCTGCATTCTAATAAGATATTTCGAAAGGTTGTTAAGAAAAATCAAGACACACAGATTCCACTAAGGACTGTTGGAAAGTCCACAAAAACACTACTCATATTTCAGATATGCCATTACTTTCAAACAAACTGGCTTTTATTCTTTAAGAGGCTGCATACCCATTATGAGATCTTATCACCCACATTCCCTCAAAGTGCACTATTACCAACCCACAGGTGTCTCTACACTGACAATACTATTCTGACACAGCATCTATCACCCCAAACAATGTTTGACTGGAAGCAGAAACAGGACTAGTCCAGGTGTGGGAATGCAATTATTATCCAAATTTTATTCCTGCAAGCTGCATGCAGATTCATTCAGTGCAGATGTTTTATCAAGACTACTCTCTAGTGACACACTGTTTCTAGGTACACCAACAAGAGGACACAAAGAAAATTAACACACAAACTCAGGCTCAGAAGGATGTCTAGTGAAGACAGAGAAAGCAAGAACACATGGGCAGTAAAATAAAGTCCAGATAATGCAGCTATATTCTTCTCACATTAATCAACCTTGAAAGCTCTAGAGCCTTTTGTCTTGAAAAGGCCACCTGCAGTACACTGCACACTGTTTAATACATCAGAGTAAAAGCTACCCGCAGCAATTTCAAGATTTGGAAAGCGCCAAACCCAAAAAACTTCCTTCAGCTGTTAAACCACTACCCCAAAGTATCTTAAAGTGTTATGTATCAAAGTGCATAGCTTTGAAGCAGTAATCATTTCAGAGAGCAGTCAGCATTTTGTACTTGAATCATCTTTACATACTCTGTTTAGAATTAAACTCAGATGTGCAGAACAAAACAATCACGTCAGCTGCAAAAGGGAATGCTACAAGCCTTTAGTCCCATGCTAAGATCATCTCATCAGTTCCACATGGCTCCTACTGCCAGTTCAGGACCTTAGCCATGACTTCTAAAGCTATCTAGTGATTAAGATCCATCAGATACATTTCCTTCCCAGTCTAGGCAGTTCCTCTGGAGCAACACAGCTCAAAATAGCCTCACTGAAGTATGCAAAAGCTGAAGATGAGCATTCCTGATGAAGACAGTGTGAATGGAAAATTAATTTAGATACACTGTGTTCAGAAGGGACTCTTCACCTTTAGTACGCTACAACACTCTCTCTAACCACCATAATACACCAGGGAACGTATTCATGAAGAGGAAGAAAATATGTAACTCTGAAGCAGTATTTTGTGTAATTATGGAAGAATAATAAGATAGTACATAAGATCAAAAAGTACTTTAGGGATCTCCCTAGGCTATCCTAGTTAACACAGAAAAGCTTTAACCAAACAAAAGTAGCAAGAAGGCTTTGTGGTTTTCTGGAATTTTTTTCCCCTCCTCAAACCCTGGTTGGGAAAACACATACAATAGGAAGCAAAAAGTCAAATTTTGCTGTCTCCCAGCATCTCATACTAATGTCAAAATCTGACAATGCGGGTGGGAGAGAAAAGAACCACTGAACAGCCACAACTGCTGTAACTACTTAATGATTTTCCTTCTGTGCCCATTCTCTATATACAGGGATTTGTTGCAGTTACTTCACCAACAGGTTCAATGACTTGCCCAAAACCTGTAACGAGGCAGTGCTTGCCAGATGAAATTCTGCCAGTTGGCAGTGTCACTTCCTGTCCCCAGCAAGAAATTCCTGGGGTAGACAAGACCTAGGTGGATTGTCAAAAAATCAGTCTCTGGGACCCAATTTCACATGCGTGAGTACAACAGCAGAGCCATCCCACTGCAACTAAAAAACTAAAACAAAAACCCCTAAACACCCCCAAAAATGCTTACACTAAAATCACAGAGAGCTTGATTAATACTAAGAAAGCAGTAATCAAACCAAGGCATTCAAGTGCTTGTTGGAACAAGTGAAGTACAAAAAACCCCAAAAACTTAAAAAAGCCATCATGGTAATAACATACCAGAACTTGATTCTTAGAAAGGCACATGGGGAATTTTGACAAAAATCTACAGGAATAGTTCCACAAATTCCTACATGATTCATTAACAAACACATCTTTATTTTCAAGAACAAGTTTAGAATAAACTTCAAAAATAGTACATTTCACAAACCCAGAGAGCTGAAAACAGTGGTTCTTAAAATTACTGCTTTGTGTTTTGGGGGACAGGGGAGGGATTGACAATGAATGCGGCAAGATTCAAGACAGAAATCTGATTAAGTAAGCCTGAGTTCAGACCATATCACAACTCAAAAATCACAAGCAGTAAGAAGTAGGATTATAAACTTTACACAATGCAGCATACTTAGAATTTCTTAATACCATGCTTAAGCTTGAAAAGGAGCAGTTGTAACTGGGTTTGTAAAACTCATTCAGACAATCAGAAGAGAATCACTTGTCACAGCACTGTGCTGTGATCATATTACACCATCTGGTCATCTCTAACCTACACAGGGTGTGACACAAATGGGAAATGCAGTATCTGGTAACACAGAAAACTTTTCCCCCCTAAGGTAGAGAGGATAGGGAAAGGCAGTTTTTGGAGAGGCGATTTCTACCTGCCCCCAATATCGCAATGTTTTGGAAAAAAAGTCAGTATCATCCAGAAATTGTCAAACAAACATTCCTTCTCTGTATATTTCAAATACTACTACAAGTTGTGACGTATGTTTCAACTTGTAAAAACGGGGGGGGGGGGGGCACAGGGGGAGGCAGGGCATAGTTAGCATTTACTTAAAGGGCAATATGATTCCTTCTATAAATTTATATCCCAAAAGGAGCTGTGAATCTGCTTAAAGCTTTTACATTTGTCTAGTAATCCACAGATGCCACACAGATGGCTTTTATCCAGACAGACACATCAGTCTATGTAAATTTAGGGTACACTCATGACATTGTAGGTTTACAAATATATCCCTGATAATGTCATAAGACATATACTTGTTTTAATTCATGTAATCGCCATGAAAGTCCATGCATTTTCTCCCTAGAGTTTTGACACTTATTCTCTTTACAGCTGTTTTAATAACACAGTTTACAATTAGCACTAAAATATGCATATCATATCCAGTGATAACTGTATAGTTGAAAAAATTCCTTCCTCTAAAAATCTATTACAGTTTTAGTGACCTTTATTTAATATTGTAATTTTAATGATGGGTCTTGCAATCAAAGCAGACCCCAGATCTTTCCTCCCACATTTATAAGACTGCAGCAATTTAATCATTATTCTATTGACTGCAAAATGGGGGTGGAGGAATCCCTCCACTTATCCACATTCTATGGGAACTTTAAGTAATGTCAAATTTCCAGGTAAACATCTCAGTATTGCCAAAAGTCATGTGAAAAGGCAAGTCAAACCACCCAGCCTGCAGGTATCAAGCCTCCACTCCATTCTGAGTATATCATACTCAGAAAATCCCAACTACATTTTTACATTCCATTTTACTCAAAAAACAAACAAAAAAACCCAAGAGTTTTAAGGAAACAAATGTTTATTTGATCTTCTCAACACGTATAACCACACAAGAATATACGCTTGCATGTGACAAAATTCAATATTCGATCACTGTTCTGTCATGGTCTTTGCCTCAAACACTCAGGTTACAAGGAATATAATCTAATCTACCACCTCAAGATTCAACTCTACCTTTTACATATACAGATGACTGAAATACTGTTAATGCAATCACTGAAAAAATTGAAACACATGGAAGTGTTTCATCTGCCTCCCAAATTCCTACCCCATTTTGAACACACACTATGGATCTTCACATTAGCATTTTCCTCTTACTAAACAACAGCACTATTTTTGTTAATCTTCAAAATTGTATTCCTCTGTTTGCATTCACAAGCCACTTACTACAAGTAGCTGGAGCAGAACATTCTGCTACCAAACCTCCCCACATTACAGATTTGCTGAGGTTTTCCTCTTGGGTCTGTCTTCTGCAGTTCCTCCTCCTTTTCCTCAGATCAACTTTAGCCAAACTTTATAGCTTGGCTGTCTCTGCAAGCAGATGACTTTTTAAGAGAAAGGGGAAAAAAAAAAAAACCTACACCCACAACGAAACAAACTCCAACCTTACTAGTTCCTAAAGTTGGTAATATTTACAGGGCAGAGCCAGAACTAGTAGTCCAGATCTCAGAAATTATGAAACTCACAAGTTTCAGTAGAATGTAACCTGTAAGTTAAATCAGGCATGGAATGGAAGATGGTAACTGTAACTAATTTCTCTAAACATTGCCAGAGAATTCAAGGAATGGTTCTCCTGTAAATTCTAGGTTTCTGTTGAGCAAGCCAGAAGTGTCACAAAACAGACTTGGTAATTGCAAACAAATAGCACTGGTGAAATGTCAGCATACCTTCAGTGGAAGGAAGGAACGCTAACAAGTCTGCCACAGTGCTCTGGAAGAAGGAATGAGCCAATATACCTGGGCAAGACAGCATAATTGGATTTCCAAAAAGCTTTTCACAATGTTTCCTACCAAAAGCTCTTAAACTAAGATGTCAGGGGATTTATTAATGACCAATTATAGATGGGGAAGGGCAAAGTGTAGGAATAAGTTAAAGAAGGGTGAGGAGAGGGTATAAAAGTATATTATATGAAAGTCCCAAAGAGACAAAAGTTAGAGTCCCAAAGGGGTCTGTGCAGGCATCTCTGTTGTTCAGCAAATTTAAAAAGCAGCTAAGTGAGAAAGCTCATGTACTGTACAGAGTTATTCAGAAAAACAAACACCCAGACTGAATGACAAGAACTGCAGAAGGTTGTCCTCATACTGAGCAAATGGATGATAAAAGTCAGCAGCTGAAATTCTGTGTTCATAAATGCAAACTAACACAATGAAAAAGACAACTCTGCTATGTACTTAAACCAACAGCCTCTAGTTAGGTATTTACATGCAGGAAGAGATCCCAGGGTCACTATGATTAGTACTCTGGAAATAGCAGCTCACAGGCAGCTAACAGAACATTGGAGCAGAGGACAGAAAACAGATCATCACAATGTCTCTGTATGAACACTAAGCTTCCCCAGCTTAAATATCACACACAGGTACAACCTCCCCTGTATAAGAGACAGAACAGACCTGAAAATGGTGCAAGAAGGTCAACCAACACTTTCATACAAGAAACTAATAAGCTATGACTTTTCAGCTAGAAGAGGAAACAGCTCAAGAAATAGGACAAACGTACAGAAAATAATTATTCATTGCTTCTTTTAACACAACAGTTAAGTAGAATGAAATGAAACATTCAGCGCAAAAGCTGGAAAATAAGAGCATTTTTTCCACATAAAACACAGTTAAATTGTGGACTCGCATGACCATAAGGTGCTGTGAATGCTAAATATATAAACTGGCTCCAATTCATTGAAAAACATCCATCAGCAGCTATTAAATTTAAAAAGAGAGATACAACCTCTGCTCAGAAATCTTTCAGCTCCAGACTGCAGTATACTGGGAGGATACACAGATAAAAGCATCGCTGTACAACCAACCTATACTTACAATCTTTTCCTTAGCATCTGCTGCCAGCCACTTTCAGAGACAAGATATTGACCCCAATGGGTCTGGTAGTACCCTCTCCTATGCTCTCTCCAGTCCAAATGATAGCTCATATTAGTACCACAGCTTCCCCCCCCCCCCCCCCCCAAAAAAAAAAAAAAAAAAACAACAGAAAGAACATCTTCCCCCCTGAATACTTATAATCTAAAATCTCCATCAATGGTATCAAAACATTTCTCTAAGTTCACTATTAAAAATTACCTAATACATTCACATTTTACTTCACATGCCCCCTATTTTAAGTCATTGCCCTGAAATTCCTATCATACCTCTGTAGCATATGGAGCCCTGTGTAACTATTTCGTTGACAGCACAGAAAGCAGCAGAGTGTTCTACACAAGTAGGGGATGCAGTAATACTACAAACTGATCTTGCATTATGATTTGATCTTGAAATTAAAATGGGCTTTGCTGCAAATAAAGAAAAAATATTTTTAAACAAAATTTAAAAAGCCCAAATCCTTCATGGAACCTCTACTCTTACATCACGTGAAACTACCAGCTAAACCCGGGCAGTCACAAATTCACTGACTCAGTAGAAAGCTTTACGGCTCTCACCTCTTCGAGCATCCGCTGCTTGTAGCTCCACAGAGATCAACAAAACGCTGGGCCTTCCAGCGGGGGGGGGATGGCCGGCAAAGCCAAGGCGCTAACCTAGCTCTCCCTCGTCCCTGCGGATCAGCCGGAGCCTGACAAGAAGGAGCACATGCCAAGATCCACAACATAGCCACGGCCAGCGGAGGCTCCCCCCCCGCACGCAGCCCTCCCCCGGCCCGGGCGACGGAGCGCCCCAGGGCGAGCCCAGACGGCGGAAACGCCGTTCCCCTCGGCCGCCCCACTCCAGGCTCCCACAGGCGCAGCGGGCGGGCAGAGCCCCGCGCTCCCCCGCTCCCTCACCGGCCCCGGCCCCGGCCCCGGCCGCGCCGCCCGCCCCCTCCCCCCCGCGCCATGCCTCGCCAACGGCCGCAAGGCGCCCGTTAGCCGCCGCGCCTCACAGGCGGGACGCAGCCCGGCAGAACCCTCCTCCCCAGCCGCCGGTGAGGAGGAGAAGGGGGGAGGAGGAGGAGCCCCGCGCACCCATCCGCGTAGCACCACCTGCTGCGGCTGCTGCCGATGCGGCGGGGGTGGCAGAGGAGGAGAGAGGTGGCTCCCGAGCTCGCTCTGCTCCACGCCCCGCAGCTGCCGCTGCCACCGCTCCGGCCCTTCGCCGGGCCCCGCGGGGTTAACCCCCCCGCCGCCCGCACACCCCCGCCCCGGTGCCGCTGCCATTGGCCGAGCAGTTGCTAGGATACCTTCAACAAGGGCCTGCACCACCCCGGCGGGCCGCGGCCGGTGGCCGCGGCCCGCCGGTGAGGGAGAGCACGGCCCGGACACGCTAGCTGCGCCTTTGGCACCTGTTAGCAGGGGTAGGGGCAGCAGGTCGGGGCGCGGGCCCCGCTGCCGCGGCGCCCGTGAGGGAAAGAGAAGACAGAGCACTGTTAGTTTGGCTGCGAGAAGTCCCCGTGGGGCCGGAGCACTGCAGGTGAATGGAGTTATGCCTCCTTACCTAATGCTAGGCCCAGAATGTCATCGCCTTTCAGAGGGGACAGAGCGGTCACTAGTTTTGAAAAAGATCTGTCATTAAATATTAGCCTTTACCTTTGACTATATGTTGCTGCCTTTTTTCTCCCCGCAGGCAATTTCAGCGGCTGTACGCAAAAGCGTAAGGAGTCCTTCCCTGTATCAGGTTGCTCTTCAGCTAGTCTAAAATCACATTTCTGTAGAATACACTTTAAAGATAGACAGCTTCATACTTGATCTCAAGGGTTGTCTGGTGCTGTCTGAAACAAAGGCATTGCTGATTTGAGCAATGAGCTTACACCAGGAATTCCTGGCACTCACCAAGAGCAAGTTTTGCCCAGACATCACAAAAATGGCTCCCTGTGGGAGACCTGACGTATCTGGCAGTTCTCTCTGTGGCTGCCAGTGGTGGTGGAGGAGCACCAAGACACCCAGCCTGGCACGAGCCTTATTGCCCAGAGACCATCAGTTACATTGTCGAGCATTACCTCACTAAATATGTGAGGCTTTTAATAAAATTACCCAATAGAACTCAGTAAAATTGAGTAATCATGATCCATAGGATTTGATTACCTTCATTACTGGGGTTTGCAAGACTGCAGCCTTCACTGACTCGGTGACATCCTCATTGATTTTTCTTGATACCTACCACCTTCATACCCAAGTACACCAAATTCTGTGATCATACGTGTGTATACCTGCAACATCTAATTCGCAGTCCTGTGTGTTGCTGTGAGTTTGTTGATGTCTCACATCTCTCTCTTCTTTTATTTTGGTACAGGAGAAGAGGTCAGGTTTTATGTTGCCTTTCATAATTTGAAATTTTCATCCTTAGTTTCTTTCCAGGTTAATTAACAATAATTTTCAATATTATCAACCTTATTCTGGTTTTGTTTTTAAAGATAAGGTAACCAGAACAGGTTCAGCTGAGTAAAATTACATTTTTAATACAGCAAACATTTTAATTTCTAGTGACTAATGAGCCTCTAAAGAATATTCAGCTCCATTCTCTGTAAATTTATTGTTATTGGTCCACTATTCTCTTTGTGTTTAGCTTTGATGAGAGTATCCTGTTGGAGAATTCAGGGCACATAATCACAAATGTCTAAACATGAGAAAAGTGAAGAGATTGAGGATTATTTTTATCAATTTGTCAAAAGTTAGGGTGTTATAGTCCAGATCAAGAAATAACAAATTGATTACTGACAGAAAAGAGGCTTAAAATGCAGTAGACAGGATGGCTGTTATGACTGGAAAGCTACCATCACAGGGAAATAGCAGCAATTAGGACACAAAAGATTTATTTTTAATAGATTACACAGTTATATACCGCTTCATAAATTCAGTTATTCACCCAAGTTGGGAAATTTTTATTATTTTTGTGTGTTTTCAATGTAAGAAGGTGGTAACACAGGATACAGGCCATACATTAGCATTTTCACTGGTAGGGTCACCAAGTGGACAGAGCGATGCTCTGTGGTGTGCAACAAGGGGTGGAATCACAAAAGAAAGTAAGTCTTTTAGGTTCTCCTGCCACAAACATAGCTGTGATAAATCACCTTATATCTGTTACACACTGCGTGCTCTGCTTTCAGATTCTTTTTCATTCAACATTTCTGTTTTTTAAAGGTCAGCCTGAGAATGGAAAAATGCTGAATAAGGTCAAAATCATCCTTTCAAAATTCTCACCAAAATTTAACTCCCAGCAATGAAATATACTCATGTCATCAGGACTGGAAGTAAGGTCATTCCTCTTTTTTGTGGGCAGACCGTAATTGCTTCTCCAGGCAGATGAAAAAGAATTATATAGAGCTAGTAAACTGGCCAGTTCTTGCTGTGTAGCAAGCACACTCCCGCAGCTTGCAGAAATACTGATTATTGTTTTGGCTTTTAGTACCTTTGCAATAACAGTAATAAATATTTTTAATAACAATACATTCTTTTTAGAGTTGTTTAGGTCATAGGAAATCATTCCTCCCAGTGCAGAAGAAAAGTTTCATTTTATGACTCAGGTTAATTGCAGAGACTTTGGACCTTTATACTGTAGCTTTGCTGCAGGTGCATTCTTAGGAGGAAGCAGACTTGTACAGAATGTGGTAATACAGAATAGGTTAGTGGTAATGGCAAGCGGGACAACAGACTTTGTTCACAGGAAGGATTAAGCTCCTGGAGCTTTAAAAGATAATACACGGGGTGGGTGGTGCTGAATTCCCTTTGTCCTTTTGATCTTAGCAGCTGTTCCTGAGGTTGCTGCTATCCAAAAGAGAACTCCCCAAGCACTTTGCTGTGCATCATGGGTTGGGTTTGGTTTACAGTTTGTTTTTTTTAAAGGGCTGGTCAGGAAAGCAGAAGTCTTTGTGGGATGCTTTCAGGCAAGAGAGTCAGAGGAAATTTTACCTTATGAAAAACTGTAGCCCAACACAGTTCTTTATTGATAATGCACCAATCTGTTATAACAGACTCTTCACAAACCACAAGGAGAATTAAAACCTTTCTAAAGTGGTTCCTAACAAGGTGGCATATAGATAGGATTTTGGTGGAGGGAAAGGGTGGTGTCACTGGCGGTTTGGTTCCTAAGGGATACAGTAGAGGATAACATCAAGTGTTTCTTGTGCTCTCTTAAGTAACATCATAAATATCCTGTAATGGATGTCAGGTCTTTGACAGTAACCCAAATTGTAAGAGTACAACTCCTTAAACAGTTTTTTCCTTCTTTACTTGGGTTTGCTTGAATCTAATTGATGGAATTATCTGGAGACTCACTTTATTTTGCTTTATAATTCAGCAGTTTAGAAAAAAACTTTTGTTATTTCATAGCTGTTCCTCTCTGTGATATAGACCATTATCCTTAAAATTAATTTTAGTCCCATTTCTTTTATAAACTTAGTTTATAGAATAGATTATTAGAGAAATTTTGAAGATGTATTTATCCTTTCTTCTTTGTAATCCTTTGCTAAAAAGTGGATTAAGAATTATAATGGAAAAAATATTAAAGAACCAGAGGAAACTGGATGCTTTGGGAAATGAGATATACAAAATACCTCTAAAATCTTAAATTCAAGCTGGATTAAACTGTAACATGGACAGGAGGGCAAACAGGCTCCTACAATTCAGAGAGAGATGGACTGATCCACAGTTTGTTTGCATTTCAATTCAAACTCGTCTTCTTAAGTACATTCAAAAATGCTGTTTGCTGGAGTGGTTTCTATAGCAGTGTCCTGCTTCATTAAAAATCAGCAGGGCTGATGAACCATGGACTAGCAGAAGCTCATTAAAACGTCTGATCTTGTTATGCAATAGGCCAGGGGCAGCCTGTGACTCCTTTATTGTCTCTTGATGTAAGAACTGTGTCTCGACAAAGCCCAGCTCATAGGGCTTTCCACGTCTCTTTGTGGAGATGCATAAAAATAACCGCATAAGCCAGTCTGTGGGCTGTGCTGTGCACTGGTAAGCACTTTAAGGTCTGTTCTCGGTTCCAGCTCACACATGAGATGCTCCAGTCATGCAGTGAACTTAACAGATACCTCTATCTTAACAGATACCTCTACCCGTGCAGGGCCCATTGGAGGCTTCAAAGATGCAGAGACCTACAGCAGGATTTAGGTGGACTTTACATACTTAAGGCCACCTGTGTGATCCAGTCCCTCCTCTCTCCCCCTGCCCCACTACGTGACAGTCACTTGACTCAGTATCTAAAAGACATTCAAATTTTGTCTGAAAGTTGCCTCTGCTCTTGCACTTGGACTGTGAGATTTCTGGCTAATGCCTGTTATAATACAAAAAGTAGAGAAAAAGATGCCTATCCTTCCCCAGGGGTTGACCAAGCACACCAACATTCACCAAACCATCCCTGGGATGAGATGGTGTTGCTGCCTGGTCAGAGCATCCCCCACCCCAGTCTTTGTGCCGAAGCAGTGCCACAGAAAGCAAACTGAGCATCAGGGATCCAAGATGATGCAGCACAAGAAGGATGCTCACTCCGCAGCAAAGAAACTACAGGCAAAACTTTTGAACAAGAGTGCCTCAGAGTGAGTGACAAGGTGCCAACTAAATCATGTGCTATCACTGTTTCACTCCTCCTCCCCAAACTTGTCTACACTGTCATGCTTTTGCACTGGCCCTGGTTTTTATTGCACCCTCAGCCGAGTCAGTTCAGTTCACTATTTTTTTTTTCCCCCTGGGCTAGTGCTCCAACAGCTTAGCAAGTGAATTGGCTCACAGCGGGTTCCACATATGCTAGAGCCAGTATAAGATAATCCAGAGTAGGAGAGAGGGAAAAGAAAGAATGGGGAGAGGAATGGTACTTCCCAATTTTAGTGTCAATGAGACGTTAGATCGCTCATCCCTTTCATGGAGCTACACCCTCACATTTCTGTCTCTGCAACCTTATTTCTGGTTAAAGATGGGAGCAGATATTCACCTCATTTAACTATCTCCACACATGGTACAGGCACCATAGGCACCCAAATTTAGCTTTCCATTGTGGGAGGCAGGCACCAGGTAAACTTTTATTGGATTTACTCCGAAGTCCTTTGGAGGAGGATAAAACAGATGGCTACAATGCCTGCAGCAACTCTGGTTCACTTCTGAAATCTTTTGAACTATTGCTAGTTCAAGGGACTACTTCCATGAGGGAAGGAGCAGCACAGACAATGCCATTTAATTCAACCGTGTTGAAGGGTTTCAGTGATGCAGATACTCCATGAAAAATTTTGATCTTAGTAACTATAGCAACTCATGCCATGAAACAGTTGTTCTTCTTCCCACCATGTCCTGTGCTACACATACACCATCTTCAGAGAATATGTGCAGTATTTTGCACGTCTGCTTCAATCTCCATCTGAAAAAGCTTCACAAACATTTGTTCAACATCTCACACCCATGAAATATCACTATAGGCAGGGCTAAGCGTCACTGAATCTCGTGCATTTAACTTCTCTCCTTCATTCGGATAGCTGCTGCGATATTTGGGCAAATGCCATTACGAAATACCAAGGCTCTCAGAAGTGTTTGAAATTGTTGTAATGTGTTTGTAAAGGAGGAAGAGCAAAAAGTAGCATCAGGGAAATGAAGAGAAGCTCCCACAGCTTGTGAAAAGCAGCAAAATAGCATTTTAGGAGAAAGTGGTGAATGAAGAGTATTAGTGTGGTGTCTGCAGAAGCAGTCTGGTTTATCTGACCTCTGCCCAGTCTTGAAAACAAGACTGGTTTTATTGTCAGCAAATAAACATGTCTGTGTTGTTGTTCAGCACCTCAAAATAACACACAGAACCCCAAACTCTGAAGGGTTATCAGATAAAAAGGAGCAGGAGTGCTGTTATAATTTTAAACATGTGGAAGCTGAGGCAACAAAGTATTAAGGGTGTTTTCAGGGAAAGTCCATTCCACATCCAAGGACTGTCATTTATTTTATTAGCTCCAATTTCAGATCATTAGCACTCATACACTTTTAAAAACTAAATTTCAATAGAAATATGCCCCTGACACTCTCACATGAGTTTACCATTCATTTTGCACTCCTATGGAGCAGCATGGGCCTCGGAGCTACCAAGAGTGACGCTGCATGCAAGTACAAATCTTCTCATTCTGTGGGAAAATTTACTGCAGCATCATTTATTGACTGTAAAAAGAATTATACATGTGTCAGAAGAGAAGAATTAAAGCTTTCACCCAGTGCCACTATCAACCATACAGTGAAACACTTAGGAAAATAAAATTTCTACAATCATATTTTACCACAGTGCAGTCCTTTCAGTGTGAGGTCCACAAAGTAACACTAAGTGTCAGGAGAGCAACATAACGTAATGGTTTCAATCCTGTCTCTCTTTAGCTGGTCTGTGACTAGCTTGCAGAGCAATTAAACTACCGTTATCCACAGTGAACACAGCTGATACTCTGGTTTTTAAGCATCCTCAGCTGCAACTAGTTTCAAACAATGCCTCTCCCAAGAGAGGTGCTTCATGTCACGCCACTGGAGTATAGCCTGAGCTAGGCTGAGTTTACTGCTTAAGGACACAAATCGAAATCCTTTCTTTTTCATTTTAGGATGAGCTCAGCAAAATCATAAGGAAACAATTGTGTATGAGATTCTATATCCCCCCTCAGTCTGGCAACTGTTGATGCATGAGTGCCTACATACAACTTAAACTTCACGTGCACAAGTACCATTACCTGTTAGAAAAAAAAGTAAATGTCAAGACAGATCACCAGCTGAAACTATTTTGCAAAAATGCAATATTCAAGTTAATATCTTAAAAACCAAATCAAATACTTACTGTTTAAAATAAATTTTAAGGGCAACAATATGGAAGTGAGCAGTATCTCTCAGCTCTGCCAAGGCATGCTGTCTCTGCAGATAGCTGGCATGCCTACTGCACCTGCAACAGAAAAGCAAAGACAGAACAAAAAAAGAAGAAAATATTTTAAAATCTAAATGTTTAAAGATAATGAGAAAATCTTGGTAATATGAGTTTTTTTCTCCTTAGTTCTTAATCTGAAACCTGCACAAAGAAACTTCTCATTCACTCGCACCGACACAGTTTAAACATCACAAATACAGCTAGCATAATGGCTCTCTGTCCAAAACTGGAAAGACAACGATGAGTTACTTGTTCTTACTGGTCTCTAGGGTAATAGTTAAAGAAGGGTTTTCTGTTATTTGAAGAAATAAAGTGAGCTGCCTTACAAACAGATTGAGGCCAACAAATGGATCTTTAAAAATGTCCTTAAGTGAAATAGTTTTTGTAAAATTTTTATCAGGGATTGCATTCCAGCAAACACCTGAACATCCCACTCTGTAAGCTTAGGTTATTTCTTTGAATGTCTGTAAAAATGACGTCTAATGTTGTATGCTGTGGGCATGGTAACAACTGTGCTACACACCTCTTCAGTCACTGTTCAGGCTGTGACATGTGCTACTAGCACGCTTAGATTATTATTATATCAGGTCCCTCTTAAATGAAAAACTGGTATTCTACACTGTACCCTGGATTTACAAAAAGTTAAAGAATGCCCTTTTGAAATGAAGGCAAGGAAATCTTTTTAAACAGCTGGGGTGGAGCATAAAAGGAATCCACAGTAAAAAAAGAAAAAAGGCCTTTTTTCAAATAAATAGTATCAGGAATCATGGTGGAAAAGGTTTGTTGTCATATTGAAATCACTTCAACTCCTGAAAATTGCAAAAGAAAAAATACGAGCCATGGAGAAGATTTGTTTTAGTTCGATCATAAATTATACTGTCATTTTTGTCTCCATATCCACATAGATGACAGTCACCTTTCCCTGGTGACTGAAGTACACTTGCTGGATTCTGAAAGGCAGTTACAAAATGAGGTTAGGGATCCCTCAGCTAGGATAAAGCAATCTTGATTTTAATTTCAAACACCCAGTATTTTTTGTGTGTGTGAAATTGGCAACAGAAGAAGGAATGTGTGTGTATTTCATAAGAAAAAAAGCACCTATATTTCCCTTTTATACTATCTATAGGAAAGGGAAAAACTTCTTTTTAGTGCTACAATTAGGTGCCAGTATGTAACATAACTATCTGATTTAGTGCAAAGTTTTAGAGCAGAGGATTTAAGACATTACTACCTGCAGTTGTCATCTTCACCTCTTGCTGGAGGTGACCACCTCTAGAATATCAACTAGAGCAGCTAAGAGGGGAACATCTATTCCTTCCTGACAACACCATTAGGAGAATTGTCTCCTGGAAAGGAAAAAAAACCACAGTATGGCTGCACGGCACAGACAGCTGGGGATGAACAGTGTTGGTGTGTAGAGAGCTTGCACAGGAGAATGCCTGAAGAAAAGCTGGGAGCAGAAGGGCTCACAAGCAGCATCGTTGCTCATGCTTTCTATTACTACGGCCGGGCTCAGTGCCAGCTCCAAGCGGGAATTTAATCATGGAAAGCACCAGCGTGAAATAATACTTAGACAGATTTGGTGTCATGGGATGCAAGTGTGTGGAGGCTTTGGGGCAGCACTATCCCCTGTGGCTTATCACAGAGGTGAAAGGAAAGCCCTTCCCTTTTGGGGGGAAGGCTGCAGAGCCGCGGTGCAACCCTGGGGACACTTCAGCAGTGCATCGTGTCCTGAGAGCTGCAGGGTTTTCCTGTGGGCTTTGAGAGCTCGTAGATCTTGAGGAGCTGCACACGCAGACCTGCAGATGGTGAGAAATGCAGCAATCCACGTACCATGTTTCTGCAGACAGAGGCAGAATTGGCCTGGTTTCAAATAAATATATGCATTTTTAAATGTTAAAAACAGTAAAAAGCTTTTAAAAGCAAGATAACACAAAAACACTCATTTAGAGAAAATTTTGCCTTTTTTTTTTAACATTGTTTTCTTCCAGTCTTAAGGTCCCTCTGACATTCAACTCCAAGTTTACTACCGAAAGAGGCTCTGAGCTCCACTGCAGCTTCTGTCAGCTGGGGACCACGGTACCGTGGGGCAGAGGGCGGGTGAGCCACTCACTACCAGTCTGCCTGACCAGCTCCCCAGTTCGGGTCTCTGATTTGTTGGGGGCCAATGTTAGGTCATTCATCTCTTCCTCTTTTCCTGCATAATGCCTAAATATCCTGTGTGGCCAGAATGTGGACTTGAAATTGCTTCTCTTGAGTCAAAAGATGGGAGTAACCTGCCAGGGCCTTTGAAGGGAGAAACTGGTGCTGTGATTCCTGCTGAGAAGGGGCTCTGAGCAAGGAGGAAAGTCAAATGTCTAAACACAGTAAAAGCAATTAGTAATTTCACATCCAACTGCTTATTTTCTGCAGAAAATGTCACACACCGGTGCTGTTTAAACTCCCCTCTTCAGGGGTAGTAAGGAGTCAGAAGATGACAACACTACACTTTATTTCAGTGGAACAATAGTGGCATCCAGTGGTCAGTCAGCAAAATTCAAAGCACTCCTTCCCCAGGGTTTCACTGGGATACTGTGGTCTGCTCGGACACCTCACATTCTGTCCTTGATTGCTTTTATTTTTGGGTGGTGGGAAATAATACTTCCCCTTCAAAATGGGGTGTATTTGCACCTCAGTGGAAAGAGTAAAATACATTTTCTAAAGTCCAATACTTAAAAAGTTAATTCTCTGAGGCCCTATTGCAGTTGGCAAGTAATAGTAGGGAGGGCAGAATCGGCCTTGGTGCAAACACATTTGATCTAAAGGCCCTGTTCTTGTGACGAACGAGGTCAAACAAACTGTAATACATCATTGCAGCTACGTTCTGTTTGGTTCCTCTGATTGTCTAGAGGAAGATCTGTGTGCAGCTTTATAAATCACCAGAAGTAATACTTTGGTTGCTCTAAATCCTTGGGAATTTTTTTTTGCCATGTCACTGAAGTGAGTTGCATCCTGTCTCCTTACTAGCCATCATTTATATTATGAAAATATCATTGCACTGTGTACCTTTATACTGTTTCCTCCTAGACGGAAAGTAAGTTTTAAGAGAAGAATATGATTTGTCATATTTGGTTTTAGAGTCTCACCTTTAAACTGTGGATGGAGAGCTTCCAGTCATACCAGGCTGGTCACCTTAATGCCCATTGCCTCTCCTCCTGCACTGAAAAGAAAGGGGGTGTTTACTCCACCAGACCTCCAAGTAGATCGTTTACATCCATCTTCTGCTACTCCATTTGGATTTCAGCTAAAGCAATGAACCTAACCCTACCTTGGTAATGACGAAAGTATCTGCTGCAGTCTCTTTCTGCAGGAAACAAAATGCTGTAAATGAGATGCTGTGATACCTCAGGAGAAAAAAATGCAATTAAATTACCCTAAAATGTTGTAACAAGCATAATATTTTTTTCCCCTCAGATATACTCCTGACAACTTAAAAGTTTAAAGATTCATCCAGGGCACTTGGTTTTGATTTGTACATCTTCACAGTCATTATTTTGCACAGCAACCAAGAGGAAAACTAAATACTTAAATTCTGGACTCAGATCTCTGCAGTGTAGATATTGATACACCATCCATGATTCTCACAAGTAATTGTGAATGCTCCAAATTGTTTATCTTTCCAATTTCCACCTTAAAAACTAAATACAGTTTTTACTTTCAATCAAAGTAACATCATAAAATATGTATCAAAGCTTTCCACCTGCCTGTTTTCATAGCATCCATGTCTGGACTAAATATAAGTTCTACAGGGTTTAGCTTGTTACAGGTTTATACATAGCCTTAATGACAACATTTGTGCTACTTGTCAAATACATAAACACAATTAATTAAAATTATGTGTTGTGACATATGACAGAGAGGAACTGAGTGAACTTCTTTGAGAAGTTCAGAAAAGTTTACTACCCTTTAATTTAATTATATGGCTGTTGAGTGACAGAAGGGGCACCATATAGAGGGGAGGGGGGATGGCTAGTAGATGCTTTCTGCCTAACAAAAGATGTCTGCTATCTCAAATGTTGTGTGCATTTTATGTGGACTTATGAAATTTCCAATTCAGACTTTGTACAGGTTTGCCCCCCCTTCTTTTTCCCTCCCTCTCTTCAAATGTGTAAGGTCCCAACTCAGTCCCCATTGAAGTAAATGTAAAGACTCCCACTGACTGCAGTGGGAATTGGATTAAATCTCTAAAACAATTACATGCCTAATTGCTTTTTACTGCTCACTTAAAAATGCATTCTTTGAAACACTACCAATATTTATAAAGGCTGATAGTTTAATGTGCCGAACTATTTAGGTTATTTGGAGACCTATTTTCCACCAGTGCCTGGGGGTTTAAATAAATGCTATAAAAGAGTGTTATTTACATTCTGCATTTATAACAGAAGTGTTTATATTGCATCGTTATTCTTCATAGTGATTTTCCTCTAAATGCCAAAACTTTGCTCCTTTGAAGTCAGTGGGAGATCTGCCATGAACTGAAACTGGGAGCAAACGTGAGGAAAAGGGAATGCGGGTTTCAGATCATTCTGAGAGACAAGTCTTGTGAAAGACTCTTCCTAGAGCTCCGTACTGACTGTGTCTTCTGGAGATCACCCTTACCCTGTCCACTCCAGTCCTCAGTGTCTCCTGAGCTTCAAAAGACCAGTGTTAGTTCGGCGGAGCCTGTAAATAGTATAAAGTGACTGTGCTGATTTGCTGATTTGACAGTGTCTCGGAGAACTTTAACCCTATTCTGCAAGTGGCAATCTGCACCAGCTCAGCTCTCTAAAATGCAATCCTGACTCTAAAATACAAGCCCCATACAAAAGTGGGTGTGAGAAGATTCTGCAGAAATTAATTAACCATCAGAGATCCTTTACTTGGCCTCTGAGACTGAAAAAAGTAGTCACTGAAGGAAAACAGTGCAATCCTTTTCCTATAAAATCTACTTGAAAGAAACAATATAATTAAAATAACCCTGAGTCTCACAAGTATGGCCTGGAGGAAGACTATAAGATCTGAATTTGGCTGCATGCCTAATGACTTCTACTACAGAAGCGCTTCATTACCAGCATCCCCTCTGAATATGCAAACCCAATCTCTGCCACAGAGCTCCTTCTAACTATAATGGACCAAGTTTAGGCATCTTTTTAAACAAATATAGCAGGAACTCTCTGGATAGGCTTGGAAATAATTCTGAGTAATGCTGTTAGGCACCATAAGAAGGCAAGTCAGATTTTGGGAAATAGATTAAAATGGTTACAGAATTCTCTCTTTAACTTGACAGAGGATTGACAAAGGACATGTTGGAAGCAAATAGCCTCAAAACCCATTTATCTACCCACAAACCAGCTGATCAGTAAATAAAAATAAGCACGCCATGAGTATACAAATTAAGGTGGAGAGTACCTACACACTGTTAATTTCAGCATTATTTCAGTGTAAGATGTTTGCAGATCCTCTAAGAGGGCCAGATTTTTCCAGGAATTAAAAGCATACGTCTCATTTTGCTATAATGTATTGATATGCTCACTGCTCAGATTTAAAAGCATTTCAAGATCGTATCCTAATATGGGATCAAGCAAACACTTCTGGACTAATGGAAGGTGGTTGTGCAACAGGACAGCCACAATAAAAGAAATGGTCAGTTGTGTCCATATGCCTGGTTAGTTAAAGCAAACAATCCTCCTTCTGAAATCCATTTTCTTAGCGATGTTCTCCCTGTTGCTGGGTCTGGGCAGTGCCTAACCCCTGCAACGCTGTGGTCAGTAAGTACAATATAAATGGGAGGGTTATATTTGACCAGATAATTCAAATACAAACATGAACATAACATAGCTATAAAATAAAAGCAACAAAGACTATATTCCACAAGCTGAGACATTATTATTATTACTACCACTACCTAATGTCACTCCAGCATTTTTTCAATATAAGGAGTGATGATTTTACAGCCCGTTACCCAGCTTTTAGTGAGCCCAGGTCCGTTTCCATGGCAACGGGAGATGCAGCCGTCTGCGAAGTTGTCAGAAGGCTGTGATGTTCGGTTCCTGTGCCGAGCATGGCTGATGGCAATCCAACAGCGGCAATCCACACATTTTTAGGAACTAGTCTCCATTGCAATGCTTTTAGCTAAATGAAACAGAGAAATAAATATCCTGTTAACAGGCTGTGGGGCTTTTTTTTGTTGTACAATTTCTCTTGTTAAAGATTTTGTAAAACAAGTCTTTTTAAGGCATGTTTATTGACTAGGAAATTCCAGTACCTGCATTTTAATTATAGCACAAGCCTTTGCAGTCAGCAACTTCACCTGATTTTTTTAAATTTTTTTTTTTTTTTTTTTTTTAATGAAGTGCTTTGTCCCTTTCTCCTCAGCTCTGACTTGCTCCCGGCCTTTGGCAGGGGGCAACAGCCCATGTAACACTGTGCATACACAGTGCAAGGTGCAGTTGTTTGGCCAGGTTTATACACTGGGATGTGGTGACTGACAGTAGTTTGAATAGACTGAGGATGTGATGGGTCAGATGGTCTAAGGAAGAATTTGTCCAATTTAATAAAGTTTGTATGAGAAAAATACTCAAACCTCAGGAAGATTCGTAGGTGTCCAACTAATCCAAGTACAGCCCTCTGAAGATATGCACTCTGCGCACATCGGTTAGGGGCTGAAGAGCAGCTGGATGTAGCTGTGGCCCTTGGAGCCGTGGCTGCTGCAGGGGCATGTCCTCTCCCTTCCCTGACAGCCAAAAGGCTGCCATAGCTCACGGTCCTGCATATTAACCCAAGTGGAAACCCTTCAAGGTCTAGGTTAACATGCCAGGGCATGAAACGTGGCGGCCGGCATGGAGCTGTACATCCCCTTCAGCCGCATCTCCCACAAAGACATTTGTCCGTGGCGTGGGCAAGGCCGGTCACCCAGGGGCTGTGGTCTCACCGCTGCAGTAGCCCCACCACCACCCACCGCACTGCAGCCATGAGCCCTGACAGCGCTGCTCTTTCCCAAAACACTTCTGGCACACTCGCACCTTCCCCAGCTGCCACGGCACGGCAGTGATTGATGGCGCTGAGCATGCAACACGCAATCGATGGGTTAGGCAGCTTTATGCTCCTAACAGGATTTTCTGCTTGCACAAGTGCCAGAAACACAGCACAGCCTGCCCCTACTTTGAGCATATTGAATTATAAGGAACTGACTAAAAAAGTACATGGGGAGGGTGGCATAATACTGTGCAGCATATGGATGTTCTGCTTTGCCATGCCCAAATCCTGTCTAGCATAAATAGGCTCATTTCCCACTGACATCAAGAGATACTGTCTTATGTTATTCCATACTGAAATCTAAAAGTGGATCATGATCATCTCCCACATTATCAAACAAAAACTAGTTGTCCAAAGCCAGGCAACATTCTCATAACAGCTCTAGCATATGCCATCAATCTTTCCCTGAAAAGTGATTTTCCTCTCATTGCACTGACTGTTCTCTGATTCAGCAGAAGGTTATTAGCAGGACAACGTGGAGAACGTGCCTTTTCCAAATCCATGCAGCAAGAAATAACTCAATCCTGGCTTGCAGCTTGGTCGAAACGATGCCAGAGCTGCCCCATGCCCTGACCAGCCCCCCTCCAGCTGAGAGAGAATAAAACTGATGTTTAAGGGAGGTTGAAACTTGCTTTCTAAGGAAGTCGCTTCCAGGCACCTGCTGTCCAAGAGCAGCCATGGTAGGATTCAGCTCATGGTAGACATCCACTACCTCCAGCAGACAGCTGTGCGTGATGCCACTGACCCGCAAGCACATTTGGGGATGCGGGGCCAATGCTGACCACCTTTGTGCGATCAGCAGTGTCTCTGTTCCTCCAGTTATTCATGTTCTGCCTCCAGATAAGGGACCATACTTGCTTCTCTGGCATGGATGGCCTTCCCAGGGTGCGAGGGCTGAGCCTGAGGCGGCAGGGACACGTGACAGCGTTTGGGCCCCAGGATGCTCTGCCGCACAGCCCGGCTGTAGCACAGAGCCTCGCAAGCTCTGCTTTGCCATCAGACTGCAGCACCACATGAACACCCGTGTTTTTTCATGGCAGAAGGAAGTTTCTCCAGGAAATGCCACACTCGGGCATTCATATTTTGCGCATGCAGCTTTTGCCGTGGAGTAAGAGAGAAGCCACATCAGCTGTCAGTGAAATGTCCTTTGGACTGATGTTTTTCAAGTGGCCTGCTGTGTCGAGTCCCTAATTGCACTAATGGACCTAATGAACCAAGCCTCCTGGGGGAAGCGGGGAAAGCCACAGTGAAAGAGTCATTTAAAATTAAACCAAACAAAGTGCTTGGAAATACATTGCTGGGAACAGCTCTGCCTCAGAGGCAGCGGCGATCCATAGGTCCTATTCACCCCCTGCCCATTTTAATCTCCAAGAGCACTTGCGATCCCCTTGGTGGGCAAACCCAGACCGACCTCCCCCGGGGCTGCGGGGAGCAGCGGGGAGGCAGCTCTGCACCACCAGAGCCACAGTGCCCACGCTCTCCCGGGGCGCAGGAGGGGTCTCCTGCACTAGCACCCTCTCCCTCCAGGATGTTCCTCGTAGCTTCATCTCATTCCACCCCACCTGACCCCACCTGTGAGGTGCTGGTAAAGGGCAGGGCACCCCGGGGCTCACCACTCCCAGTCCCGGTTCTGAGGAGATGACCCTTAACAACTCTGCCTTTGCGTTTTCTACTGGATTTGCTACTGGCGGTCATGAATCTCTGGAGATTTTCCAGCACAGCCCTGCACTAGCAGCGGGCTCAGCCCCGAAGAGGAGAGGCTCATGAACTATATTGTTTCTTCATGCCAAAAAACTGCAAATAAACAGGCAAACCTCTTATTTCCTAATGTACCCAAGCCTGATGATTACTAACTGGATGCTTGCTATTTTTAGTATCTGTTGTAAGCTGTTTTCTATAATTGTTCTGCCTGAAATGGGAGCGTATAGTGCACAGCGTGCTTTATCATCCTGAGGTGATTTTTAATTGATGAATGGCCTAGCACTCATTGGATGCTCACAGCTATCTTTTAATAACAAAACAGGTTATTTCTGTATCTATCTCCCCTGCCATAACTGCCTGGTATTCATTTCTATAACTTTTTTTTTTAATTTGGGTAAAGAAAGAAGCAGGACCCAGCTCCTGCAGACCTCTGTTTTGGCTGAAACACCGGCAGCCGTCAAGACTCAGTGACCATCCTGCATTTCGGTGCTGGTCAAAGTAACCAAGTGGAAGGGGATGCGGGGTTTGTTGTGCTGTGGTTGCCATAGATCTGCTTAAAAGGTATTTCATCCCAGGAAAGCAAACTTTAAAAGACAACAGAAAATCATGAGTCTCACATTTTTCTCCAGTTACTCTCGCTCCTGTTTGTAACTGCAAATATTTATATGTGAGCCAGGATAGTTTATCCCTCATGCCTTCTTAACAGCAACGTAGCATTACTTGCAGATCTTTAGCCCCACTCACACAGAGACCTCAGCCTGCTTCAGGAAAGAGAGCTTAGCTCTTAACCCTTTCAAGAAGGACAGGAATCGTAACCTTATTACCTGCAGATATCACCGCTCAGGATTGGCAGCGGAACCAAAAGTGGAGTTTGGGAACAGTGGTTGTGAGGGTTTGTGCTGTGGCTGCCAGCCTGCCTTCCTCCCACCTTATCCTGCAAAACAAGAAGGGTGAAAATTTTACAGCCCCAACCAGATATCTGCAATAACACAGCAAAGCCCCAGAACACAACACTGGAAGAAACCTAAGATTATTCTGTCTAAGCTGATATACCTAACCATACCTGGGGGCTCCCACATGCACATTGATCTCCTCTCTTTTTAAAACATTCAGTAATGGTGTTTGTCCTCCCTAATAAGACAGGTCTAGTGCCCAGCTCGATTCCTTCAGCTTTTCCTCAGTGCTCATATTTTCTACAACTGCCAGGTGTGTTGCTGTCCTCTGGACACCTCCCAGTTTGTCCAGAAAGTTCAACCCAGTGTCCTGGATGTGGCCTCCCGCTGTCAAGCAAAACAAGATACCTGCCCCCCATGCTGCTGGTGCAATCCTCCCATTAACGTGTCTCAGAACAAGACTTGCATTTCTTTTCTCTGCTTGCAACAGCCCAACGCTAGTGTTTTATATCCGGTTTGAGACCCAGTATTTTTCACTGGTTTGCTTTTGTGATAGTCCTTTCTATTTTTGCACTTGATTCTTCTTCCAAATGCAAGGCTTTCCTCATCTTTTCATTATCCTCATCTGGACCACATGCCCAAAGCCGTTGTGGTGGCTGAGCACAGGCAGGAATCTGAGGCAGGTGAAGAGATGTGTGTGGGGAGGGAAAGGGCTGCATGAAAATATGTGGATGGGAACAGAAAAAGCAGAGTCTGACGGAAAGAAATCAGAAAAGGAAAAAGAAAGCCTATAGAAGAAATGAAAAACATGTCATGGGAAAGAGAAGAAAATGAATAAAAGAAAAAGGTACAGACAATGACAGTGAAAATAATGTAGAAAAATTACACGGGGATTTTTGAGAGAACAACGCAGGCAAGAAGGGAAACAAAGTCTTACAGAACAAGAACTTTGTCCAATTTTAAGCTGTTATCAACCAACTCCAAACTGAATGAATGTTTATATCCCATAAACAGCTGCTAGCTAGGTATACCTGCCCTGGGTAGTAGAATGAGTCCTAACAGTAAGATGTATTGAATGCTTTTCGCACCTGCGTGACAGAGCTGTGAATCATAACACAGTATGCAATATTTTAATTCTTGCAAAGAGAGGATAGCAAATGGCCTGGAAATGTGCTTTACCATCAGCCTTGAAAAAAATAAACTTCGCCCCTCTCAGATCTCCACAAGTCACCGGAGAACGCTGTTCTCCCAGATGAAGGCTCAGGTGGTCCTTGCTTTTCTTTATTAAAAGAACAAACTTTTGGGGGCTATTTTCTCTAGAAAATATAGCAAAATTACTGAGAGCAAAGGCCCAATGATAAGCCCTCTGTCTATACAGTAAAATATAAAGATATCTTTGCAAGTCAGGACTCAGGATTAGCAGGCACCCATAGCCTTCAGGAGCAGGGATTTCCGAAGCAGTGCGATATTTGGTGGCTAAGAAGAGTGCTGAAAGCTAACAGTGCAGATGGGGTGCTAACAGGCTGGACAGATGCTACTCAGTATAAACATTGGAGAGGCCAAGAATTTCTCAAAATTCTGTCTGTGCAGTTTTTTGGCCTTATTTGCCCTGTAAACTGAAAGGCAACTGCACTCAACTTTCTCCAGGGAAAGCCCGAGAGGTCTGCAACAGCACCAGTGCGTGGAAGCTGTGGCTGTAATCTCATACAACAGGAGGAACCCTCAAGAGAGATGCATAGCTAGTTCAAGGTTTGTGTGCATCACAGAGCACCTTGAATAAGCTTTCTTACGAGTTTTATGCAATGTCAAATGCACTTTGATAGCCTGTGTACAGATGCTATCCCGTCCTGTGCAGATACATGCGGTGGGGTGACCCTAAAGGAGCAGCTCTGTGAGGCTCTGTGTGCAGAGCAAAGGTGAATGCTGTACCTTGCCTCCAATAAACACCCTGTGGCTTTGCCTTTTTTTTTTTTTTTTTTGCCATTTTGAAGCTGTTCTTTGGCTCTGGACAGCCCCTCCATGCACTGCTTGGGCTTCCCCACTGAAGGGCAACCTGGAGTTGCTCTTCACAGGAGGCAATTGGCCTGCCTGGGTAGTTTAGGCAGCCTTTGAGGGTGCTATGCACTGGGTAGACTTGCTCTGGTGCTGTTGGTTGATGCATCCCGCACTTCTCCCACGTGCAGACAAAGGAAGCGACAGATCAACACCAGCCTTTCCCAGGTCTGCTGTAATGCACGCCTTTCACTCTTGACTTGCAGCTGCTGCTCCATTAGGCAGCGTTTTCTCCCCCACGCTTAGCAAACCTATGCCTTGCTCACCATCCCAGACTTCACCTCTTCCCCAAGATTACCAGTGCTGAAGGTCTATGCAACATCACTTGTTGCTGTAAAGGATTAGCCAGGGAAACACCTCTGCAAGCTTTGCAGCAAAGGCACATTAAAAGCAGCCACACGGCCAGTGAGGGGGTTTGCAAAAGGCTGCTCAGTGAAACGGGAAAAAATTTGGAAGACAAAAGAAAAGAATGAGTTTTCCTAGGCCAGCGATGCTGCAACTCTGAGAGGAGCCAGTAGACATTTAGACCCCAATGGGGAAGGGACTAAAAGACCTTCATCAGTTAGAGGAAAGGAGCATTTAGCAAACACTGGTGTTTTCATTCCCTCCTGTTTTAGCTTTAGCCTCCTGCTCATAGGATTCAGGCTTTGAGGTGCCACATTAACCTGACCAAAGCATTGTCCCTGCAGAGTGACAGCAAGACTCACACACTCCCTTAGCTCAAAACATACAGCAGCAGTCCCAAAGTCAACATTTCCACACTTACAGGCAGTATCCTCGGGATTTCCTATTCAGTCCGAGCCCTCTGCAGTAACTTGCAGCAGCTACTGTTTCTTTTTCAAGGACGTGTTCACTTGTAGGCACAAATGGTACCTCACAAGCACTGAAGGAGAATGTAAAATTAGATAAGACAGTCCTGATAAGAGATATTTCTATATAGGTTACAATTTTCTAATTGGAAACCAGCCCTTTTATTTTTACTTGCCCCTTCACTAACATCATAAAAACCTCCCCGCTCCCAGCCATTAGCTATTTCATTTTAATGAAACATATCTGTTATTTTCAAATACAAAACTAAAGTCTATTTAGACAGGTGGAGTAGCCCATAAACCCTTCTAAAGCTCTGCCCCACGGCCTGGGCAGTGACTCAAGGCAGCAGCACAGCAGAGAGCTGGGCTGGCCATGCCCGTTTGGAGCCGATGTTTGATGTTCACCCTTCCTGCCCCTTTCATTACCATCTCCTTGAGGCAAGCACATGCGGTGGCTGTGACTTACCCCCGCACCACAGCTTTACATCCGCTCCACTAATTCGGGTGGAGAAATGAGCAGCAGGAGGAGGAGGACCCTTGGCATTCGTGTTGCGCCCCGATCCCCTCCCAAACGCACCAGCAGGACGGGGCACAGCGAGGCTTCTCCCGCTCCGGGGCGAAGGGTGCTGCTGGAGGAGAGGCGCCCGCTCGCCGGCTGTCCCGCCGGACGTCAGCGCCGCATTGACCATTGCCGGGGGGACGAAGGCAGCCCAAACCTGCAGCTGCCTGCCCTCACCGAGAGCTTAATCATTTTTAAATTGGGAGAATTAATGCCACGACCTGCAATTATTCATCTTTTGTGTTGTTAGCTACAGCTCGCTGTGCTGTGCCAAATCACACGGTTTCAGACCGGTTTGCTGGTTGGAGCTTTATCAACAGCCCCATCTTCCCACTCCTCTGCCTGCCCTCCCCCTGAACCACCCCGTCACCCCCCCGCTCAGCCCCCAGTGAGGGGCTCGGAGGGGCTGGGCAGGATCAGCGCTGCATGGGAAAGCCCCCGGGGTGGTGAGGGAGCCCTCGGGGTGGCACACGGCCAGCAGGCACCAAACAATGATGCCACCGAGGCGCTGGGCTATCCCGGCAGCCCCGGGTGAGGGGGGCCCCCGGGAGCGCCGTGTACCATGCAGGGAACGTGCCGTGCCACCCCCCGGCGTGGCTCCCGCCGGCCGCCCTATGGCAGCACCAAGGGTGCTAGCACTGCTGGGGAAAAGAAAAAACAACCAAAACAAACCACACCAAAAACGTGCCTTACCTGAGAGCAGACTGCAGTTGTTGCTACCAGGAAGAGCCCAGGCTCCAGCACAACCCCTCCCACCTCTGGTTTTAGCCCTAAAACATGTATTTCTCCAACGCATTATTTATACATCCCCAGTCTTGAGCAGGGAGATGCCCGTGCAATGCCGGGAGAGCTGCCGGTGCTGCCGCCGTGCCTTCCAGCTCTTGCAGGACTGGGAGCTGCTGTAGGGCACCGCTCACCTCTCTGCCTCCGCATGGGGCAGACCCGACGCCAAGAGCAGCTGGTGGCCATCACAGCATCACCCCTGGCCCTGCGGGGCTGTGCCCAAGAGAACTGCGCTCTTCAGTGATTTTCCGGGCGGGCTGAAAGACCAGCGGGTGCTGAGCCCCTGGGGACAGAGGAGTAAGAGCAGCCAGGACCAGGGATGGGGTGCCCGAGCCTCCTGCAGACACGCAGCTTGTCTGTGTGCAGCACGGCAGAGCCGCAGCGTTGCAGAACCTCTTTGGTTGTTTCCTCATGCTGGGCCGAGGCTGTGAGGGTCCCCGGGGAAATACAGTCCATTAGGCGATGCTTATTAATGGGACGCCCGACTTTAAGAAGTCTTCAGAACTACTCAATTAATATAAACAATGCTTCATTTAATTTGTTGTCCCAGTTATCACTCACATTTAAGTGCACTATTCACTACAGAGTTGTAATTTTCACTTCTAAGTGATACGCAGGACTTGGTTCAAAGCATCTCCTGCTTCATGAGCTATGCTTATAAATTGACTTTTGATTTGTCATTGGGGTTACACAGAAGATGGGAGATGGGTTTGGCCCAAGCGACAATTTATCATCCTGTGTGAAGCAGCCAGGTCATAGGTGCTGTCTCCCAGGGCTGGGGAACAACCACGCAGAATGCTGAGGCCAGATTTACACAGAGGTTTATATATTTGTACATGGGTTATAAGCAATAACGTAACATTGTTTAAACTAGGGATAAGCAAATAATTGTACTTAAAATTATAGATGCGTACAACCTCCCTCCTATGCAGGAGTAAAAATCCAGAGGTGCTATAAATAGTAACATTCCTAAAATCACATCTAAAGAAAGTTTTATTGTAAAACTTGGCTTATCTTTAGTGGTATCAGGTTTTTACTACTTTTTGAAGACTAAATAAGACCTTTGACAGCTGCTACTGTCAGACAGTGGTATTTTTGCTGCTGGAACCATGGCATTTAACAGATGGAAAAGCAGATAATGTAATAATATAGCATTCGCAAGTAACATTTCAGAAGTGGTAGTCATGGTCTTTAAATAAAACTGGGCAAAGCAGAGCTGATTCAGCTTCGCTCCTGGATCAAAGAAAGCTCCAGTTGCTTCAACTTTGACAATGTCAAAAATGTTCCTTAAAAACTAAAGGGACAAAAATTTAAACCCCATAATTGGAAAGATGCGTTAGTGCCTGTGGACTCTCCAGGGAGAGCGGTGGTGCAGAACCTGCGAAGACCCCACATGCGGGTGGGAACCGGCTGCTGCACACTGACTGACCGGGACTCCACCAGCAAGGCCACCCACCGGCTCTCGTCATCGCTTCCAAAACGCGGCAGGAATTGTAAGGAGCTCCCAGCTGCATTTGTTGGGCAGGCAGTCCCGGTCACTGCAGCATCTCAGGAAGCCCAAGGTCCTTTTCCTCGCAGCGACGTCTCCCACTTTAAGCTATGCAGAAGAGAGGTGCAGAGAAATCAAGTGAGCAGAACACAGCAGTGCCACCCCTTCACAGAGGATGTTTTTAGTTTACTGTTCATAAAGATAACGCATCACAAGAGCATTGCTTCTCTCCCAACCAAACATGGAGACCAAATAAAGCATTAGCAAAAATCCGCTTTGCTGGGCTGGATGAGGCACTGGTTGTGTCATTTTTGGCATGTTGATACAAATACATGCTGCATCCAGCTTGCGTTTTGAAATAATAGCTCACTCAGTCTTCATTGTGGGACTAAACGAACCAACGACCCTTCAGGGCAGCTCCTGATGGAGCCTGTTGCTACCATTTGTATCAAATCAGTGGATATCAGCCCACAGGAAATTATTGTAGCAAGTCAAAATATTCAGTGTGACTGCCACAGGAGAGGACAAACTGCTCATAACAAGTCCAAGTGTTATCTCATCCCTGGCACCTCTTCTAATCAGCGCTTGGCTTTACTCACTGAAAGCTCTTTGCACTTCAACTCTGAAGCTCAGGCTGCTGCTGCAATGGGTGAGAAGGGACAGAGGGCAAGAGAAGAGGGGACAGAGAGAAGTGAATTGTTATCCATCAGGGACTCCTGTCTGGCAACCCTCAGCAAGTCATTTGGGCTTAAATCCCTTGAGATATTGCGATGTCACTTCTTACTCTTTCTTTAAGCTTCCTACCCTCATGTCTGGGTGCTGAATGCCAGTACCTGGTCCTGCTGCCCCTGAACGTGGCAGCTGAGGCTGTGAACACCCACAGCACCACTGGGATGGCCCATTCCCATTCAGGCAAAAAGGGCTTACAACCACAGCTGTTGTAAGCTGAACAGCCCTATGAAGAGTCAATACCGTCAGGTTTAGTTAATAAGAGCAGTAGCCCTCCGCACTGGGAATCTCCCGTGACTGTCTGCATCCCCTGAGGCTCCCTCATGTCAATCGGTTTGGGATCTCTGGCTCATTCGAACCACTCCCACCGGACACAAGGGTCTCAGGATTCACACACAGAAGCAAATCCTTAAGCCATTTTGCAAAACCTCTGAAACTCAGCCATCACGAAGTGAACAGTCCACGCACAAGCTGAGCGAGCATGGGAGCCTGGTTTTCCTTCATTTATAATGTGTGTTTACAGATGGACTCAAAGCTCTCTGCAAGTCATCCTGCTACCTTTTGGAGAACCACAAGCCATATTCATACTCCTGCAGAGAGAGGGAGTCAAAGCTACTTCACTTCAATAATTCCTTAACAGTTTTGCTGGCTATAAAATGGGATAAAGATGGCAGATTCTGGTATTTCCCTGGCACTGACTGGGTGAGAAGATGAGTAGAGGCACAGTAGTGGTGGGATATCAGGGTGCTGGGGATTTGCTGTGAAGCAGCCTTGGGGATTGTCTTCATCCTCCCCCAGGGAGTCCTCACCTACGCACAGGCAAGCATAAAATTGCATCCATGACTTACATAGCTTGAACCAGAAAACATTTTATCCTGATTTCTGAATGGAATGAGGCATGTGCAGCTCTATTGCTTTTCGCCTGACTAGTCCCTCATAATTTCTGAAATCATCAGTCACTTTCAATAAAACTTGGCTGAGAGGAAGAGATCTAAAGGTATTGCCCCACCAACAGGTTTTGGGAAAATAGGCAGTTGGGTAGAGGAGGGTCTGCTCCTGCCTCCACGGAAGGAAGGACTGTGGTGCAACCTCAGCCACTGCTGGGGAAAGGGGCAACAGCACTTGCCAGAAAGTCTCCAGCCAGAGCTCACGCCGTGTTCAGCAGAAGTTCCTCCACCTTCGAGCTTGGTTTTGTTTCCGTAATTTAGCAAAGCTCCTGATGCCCGTGGAGACAGAAACGTGGGCTGGAGCTTTGCTGGGGGAAGGGGTTCAGGAGATCACCCCTCTGCCTGGATCCCCTCGCGCCGGGAAGGTGCTGAATGCACGTGGCAGCTTTGCTCCAGTTCAGAGAAGAAGTCAATCAGAAAACAGATTCATTCAGTTCTGCTGTTCAGAAAATTCACCGGTTAAGAGTCTAGGACTCCCAACTCACATTTTAATTGCAAAAAATCAGTCATAAGCTTAGGGCCTACTTTTCTTTTGCCAAAGGATTATTCTCCAACGTTTTTAACTAATACAGACAAACATAACTTTTTTTTTGTTATTGTTGGTATTCTGACCTTGCAAAAACCCAAGACTAAAATCTCTGCTCAACCATATTTATTTCTTTTTGTGGCTCTCTGGTCTGTGAAATTGGAGGGTTGCTCTAGGACCCAATACTGCTGGAATTTATCTGTTTAGAGAAAAGTGTGGTTTAATCTGTGCTTTGAAGAACAAAGCAGAACACACAAAAAATTACATGGACTGTGCAAAGAGATTATAAAGAAGAAAACAGAACAAAACAACATAGGTCAAATTTGGGACATAATCCAACATTGTAAATTTGTGCTTATGGGCCCAAATGTTTCCTCTTTAAAATCAACGACTGTGTCTGTGAGGGACTGGTGTGCGAAGGAAGCCAGCCTGCTGCAGCTGCGCTCTTGGTAAAGGGACAGTTTCCCATATAGCAGAAACTTACAGTCTACAACGCGACATTAAGTGTCTTCAACTCACAAATGCTGACACACGCAGGACTCCTTTCACAGAACAGGGTCTACTGAAAGCAACGCAACTGCGCAGACAGTTAAAGCTACGCATGTGGGTGAGCAATCCCAAGTTCCCGGTCTGTGGGCCCTTTATCCCTATATGCACAAAACCTTATGTTTCTAATTAAATTAACTCATTTATACCTGTGGGAAAATCCCAGCCCAGTATCACAGAGTGTGCTGCACAAACAAATACACTGACATCCGTAACAACTGATGCGTTAACCGGGATTTGAATAGAATCATTTAAGCATTAATAACATTTCCATCTCTGGAGGTCAACCCTGTGCATTTTGACATCCATTAGTAACTGAACATATTCCTAATAGACACCTAATTAAATCCAACACAGCAAGCATTTGTTTGCATAAATATAAACGGAAGCTGGAGATAAAATTAACCCTACAGTACTGTGAGAGTCTAGCATATGCTAGAGAATCTTAACATTTAGGGTCAAGACAGTAGATTCATATTCTTAACTATTACACATACAAAATGCAATACTGGGCGAGATCAACAACGATGCTCCCAGGCCAGTATCACATCTCCTTCCACAGCAGCCTTAGGAGGAAAGCTAAAGAACCTCTCTAGATGAGAAGCACATCCCCAGGAGATCGCCTACCGAAACCCCAAGCAATTACTTGTGCTCAGAAACACGACCTCCTTACTTTCATATATATCAAAGCAAGTCAGGTAAACTAAAGGTTAGCGAAGATAAGTACACGTACTTACTCCTGGACTACAGATATGCAGAATTATTTTTTCCAGTTTTTTGTTTGTTTTGTTGTGGGGTTTTTAATGGGAAATTTTGTTCGTTTGTTTTGGGATTTTTAGAGAAGTTAGACCATATCTATGGTTTCAATGAAGTTAACATTTAAGTTAAAATACAGCTATTGGTGAGAACAGATTAGTAAGTTATTTGTGCTTTTCTTATTCTGCATGTTGATTTTCTTATAGGGCTGTACACCAGACTCCTAAGTGCACAACTGGGATACTAGTAAAGGCTAGTTCAGAAAAAAAAGCTGTTCCTAGCACAGTTGTCTGTGGCAAACACAGCAGAGGTTAGTTTGAAAATTAATTTATTTCAACACACGCAGGAGAAGATGCATAGATGCATATATAAGACAATTCAAAATAGCATACCTATGGGCTGCAAAATAGCACTTCTAAGTAGGTTGGAAGAAAACAGATGCTTCTGCCTGCTGCAGTGAAAAAACACCCTCCATATCATAAAAAGATGTATAAAAGAAGCCCAGGGACCAATTACTACTTGAAAGATAAGCAGTATATTTTGAAGAATGGCTCAAAGCATAGAAGCGTCTAAATTCCTTATCTTCCAAAAGACCTTGGGGGGGGGGGGGGGAGGGGGGAGACTATCATGACCTAATTCCTTGTTTCCAGATGGATTTTTTTCCTTTTCCCCTTGATAGAAGCTTGCCTAGGCACTGCAAAGTGTAGCATTCAAGAAGGACTGTATTTTACAAAGATTTCTAGAAAAAAATCATCTGTGCGGCTCTATATAACAAACCGAGGAAATAATGCAGCTGCTAGCTCATGACAAGTGGAAAATCTTCTCTAGTTATTAGCAATGTATACCATCCAGGGTTATTTTTCAGACCCATTACAGTGCACCATATGGTCTCACAAATGGCTGCACTAGCGTAAGGAGGGAGCGGGTGCATGGGGGAAGTGGGATCACTTCTTTGAAGTGATTTAAAACATTCATCAGAATTATAGCCTAGGATAAATAACAGAATTCCCCTGCCTTCTTCAACATTTCCATATATTTTCACTTTTTAGTGCTAATCTTGCAAGCAGCAGTTGCTTTGGGCCAGACCAAAGGCTGACCCTGCGCTGCATCTGCTAGGATAGTGGCCAATAGCCAGAACTATAGGGAAAGAGCACAAGAAATATGACAAGTTTAAAATGACCCTTCCTCCATCAGCTTCCAATAACCAGTAGTTCAGAAATCTTCATGCAGAGTTCACTGAAACCGTGAAAAAAATCGTAGTAGAAGTATTGCTCCTATAATTAACTGCTACTTGGAAGAGAATTTTAAGTTAAAAAAAAAAAAACCAAACAAACATGTATAAATATATATAAATATATATAAAATATAGATCTGATCAGAGAAAGTCATCATCGTGTTACATAGGTGCAGTAATTACTGCAGTTCACAAATACATGCAACAAGCTGTTATAAGCACAAATACAGATGTATTTCACCAGCCTGCAGTAATTACTAAAAAAAAGCCCCCAAAACCTACCCTGAGGGAAAAGTAGTCATGGTAAAGCAGCCCCAACGCAGTGGAGAAGCCATGCTTCAGGGCCACTCAAGCTGTAGCAATTTGGCTGCTCTCCCAGAGGGACTCATCACCCACACCACCCAGGTCAAACTGACAGCACAGATATTAGAGAAACTTCTCTCCCACGCACGGAGTTATTAAACAATGATCAGTCTAGCTGCTTATCCGGAAAGATTCAAAAGATCTATCGTGTAAAATAAAACCCCATTGTTCCCGGCTTTTAATAGTAATTCTCTGAAAAGCATCTCTAATGATGGTGACCACACAGGCTTTACGGGAGAGCTAACCACGGAGGAGAGACCATACATCTTTGCCCTGGGAAAAGCCACGGAGCGTTTCTTCCTGGATCCACTGATCGACTGGAAGAGCAACTTTGGTTTGGGAGACAAGCAGCTGGAGAGGGGAAAAGGAGGAGAACACCACAAAGGTTTTCAAACCATAATTGCTGTGAAAATGTTGTATTAGAAGTATCTGCTTGATACTTACTGCAATACAGCAGCTCTCAAGGCTCTCTCAGACACAGAAAGGCCTCCAGCATCCCCAGGAACACGCAAAACCTTGTAACTATCCAACTTAATGGTAACTCTACCCTTGCCTTCCTCTGCCTCCTAAGAATTAACATCCTCGGGTTTCTGTGGGTGGTCCCCAAAAGAATTTTTATCTTGCACATCAGTACGCTGGCATACATAAATAGGAGCAGGCACAGGCAAAGTCAACAGATACCGGTATCTGTTATTCTGGGATACTAGTGAAAAAGGCAACAGGGAAACCCCATAGAACTTGCCTTCACCAACTGCCCTTTGCTTTTTTCTTTTTCTTTTTTTTTTTTACTCAAGTACCCATGGTGCTTTAATGTTTTCCTTGAGACAAACTATTCTAGTAAATGTTTATGGAGTTAAAAAGAAATTCCCCACTACTTGAGTAGCTGGATGTTTAGACAGTTTGATATAGGAAACATTCTACAGTCTCCGCTGTAGCAGTTTGTAGGAAAGTTTGATGCAAGATGAGTTTCCTGTTCCAGTCATGTCACATGGTAATTTATAGTCGTAGACAATGCGGTAGCAGCTCTGAGGGAAGCATCGTGCCGAAATAGAGGGCATGTCACTGCAAATAATACCATTCGCAGAGCACCGGTTTGCAAGCTTTTGGGGGTTGGTTGGTTTGTTTTGAGGGTTGTTTTGTTGGCTTTTTTTTTTTTAAATGAGATAACAGACAGAATAAGAGTGCAGGCCTCAAATCCTCCCACTTACTTGCAGCAGAATGATTGATAATACCTCTCAGCTCTTAATCCAGATCAGGAGTCCACTGTAGGAGGTGCTCTACAAGCAACACAGTCCTTTACCTTTACAGGAGTCAGCTTTTCCTGCTTACCTGGAAAAATCATCCACATGTAGTTATTTTGCAGCCCGCATCCCAAGCTCTGCAGGAGAGACCTAGTGTTTTCTCCACTGTTGCAGATGTTCCAGATCTTCATCCAAGCTCTCTTCAGGGCCTGATTCAACCAAGTATTACACGGCCTAGTATTGCTAGTAAACATGAAAATTTTATTAAAACATTCCTCCCCCCCCACTTCCCTGTGGTAACATGAAACAACGTTTCCCCATCTCCATTTTTATCTGCAGTTTGATCAGTTTTAGCTTGGATGGATCTGTGGAAGTGCATAAGAGTGACAACAGCCATTTACTGCCGACAGGTAATGTTCAATCACCATGCAAACAGGAAACAAAATAAGTATTTTATTTTGAAGTAGCATTTTATTTTCTGTTAGCTTTGTATACGGAGCTTCAGCCTAGTTAACACAAACTGTGCGCTGCAGGTAGCTGAAGGGACAGGAATGCTTGCATGCTGTGCCTTTGCAATGCCACCGGCTCTAGAAAGCACCACTTTACATACTTTTCAAAACACCAAACTAACGAAGTAGTATTTGCACAAGAACATTGCATTATAACGGCAAAAAAACATGTGTAAACCTTTTTAGCATTACTCAAATACAGCATCTACCTCGGAATGTTAGGCCATATCCCTACAAGGTAACTTGTGTTATGGGAGAGCTCTCTGAACAGGGGCTTGCTGTATTTGTAAGCTAAGGCCTGCTAGGAAATCCGCCAGTGCCTTCTACAAAACTGCGACTTGGCCTTTGCGCCAAGTGCTGGTTCTGCTTTGACCAACATAGTCCAGATATCCACATGCAAGTTGCACCAAAGGAAGAATTTTCCCAAACCACAGCTGATCTTTATCTTTCAGCCTCATACAACATGCTCTTGGTGTTGTTCTCCCACATTTCCAAGTGGTCAAAACTTCCAAAACTTTCCAGAGTGACCTCTGGTCATGGTCACCTTTAATACCAGGGATCAGACTTTCTCTAGGACACAACACAGGTAACCCCTCTTGAAATTAAGACAGGTAGCAGGGAGCTCACTGCTGTTGAAACCAGACAGCAGGAGCCAGGTTTTTAGAGTACTGAGAATTCTACATTCCAATTTTTAATTTAAAAGTTTAAATTTAAAAACTTTACCCTAGAGCTTTAAATTGCTGGATCCTCCATTAGAACATACTCCATAAGTCAAAACTTCAGCTTTTTGGGCTGTGGCTGCATCGACACTAGACTTGATTAGTCACAATGCTGAAAGCCCTTCATTGCTTGCTGTTTCATGGCCTCTTCCCCAAGTACCTTCCAGTAAGATCTGCTTGCAAATCGGAGGTTAAATGTGGTCCAGACAAGGTCAGACAGTCAATGCATACTGTACTCTTGTCGGGGTTTAGGTTGGTTTCAGGCTTTTTTCCTGTAAATTAATTTCCATTTTAAATAGCTTGATTGAACCTGTATATTTGTATATTTAAACTTCCCTTAAAAGTTCACCCTCTTAAAACAGAGTTTTGGACTTCATTTCCCTCAGTGGCATAGCGGTTGAAGAGGGGTGAGCACACCCATTTGATGTCATCTGGGGAAGTAAGAAATGAGCATAATGAACACAGCCACACTTCTGTTAATCCGCCCTCAAAGAGTGCCTGCACAACAGCAGCAGAGTGCAATGTATCTCCTTGCAGCATTCACCCCATAGGGAAGCAATAATGGCTTTTGCACTCGCTCTCAGATCCTGACAATCCACAGTCGGACATACTCACGCACACTGGTGCCTGGTCTGGGCTTCCCATCACAGCCAGGTTTCTGGCATAGCTTTAATAAACCATCAGACTAACTATTTTGAAAGCAAGGTAAGGAGGAGGAAGAGAGAGGGTAAGTATGAACTATTTCATGAACTTTGTAAACCAAGAAAGCAGGTCACAATTCTGTCCAACCAAGCCTACGATCCTCCTCAAGGTGCACAGAAACTGTTCAAAGCATAAATACTCAATGAATGCCAAGCCTGCACAGCGAGGCAGGTTTATTCTCCCTGTAGGAGCTGAAGGAGGGTCTCACTACATTGCTCACACTTTGCTTCCATGCACAAGAAGTCTCTGAGATGTATTTATTCCATTCATATGAAAAAAACAATTTCATGTACTTAAAAGAAAAAAAGGAGAAAGACAGCAGCACAGAAAGTTTTCTTCATTACAAAGTGTTTTTCCATCAGGCAATTATTTATAAGAACTTTTGTTAACACTGGAGTTTAGGCTCTGGAACAAAGTGGATATATTGTTTACTAGCTTTGCCAGTCAATCTTCTCTTACAAAACCTCTCCCTTCCCCCTCTCCTTTTCCAGCCAAGTCAGTTCCTTGAATAGCTCAGGAGTTTCCTTTGTCACCAAGATCTCCTTTTCCACAAATTGTCCCTTGAATAATGCCATCTTCAATGTAGTGCCCCGAGGTATCCGTGCTCCTGCAGAGAACTGTCGAGGGGATCCGCGATGAGCGTCTGTCCTGGCTCTTATCCTCAGAGGAGCAGCAAATCATCCTTTTCATGGTACCCCACATCTCATCATCTTTGTATGAATAAATTATTGGATTCATGACAGAGTTCAACAGGGCCAGGAGAAGAAACCACCTTTTAACATTCTGAATCCCACAGTGGGTGCAGTTCAGACCGTCGAGCAGTAAGACGACCAGGCCAGGGGTCCAGCAGACGACAAAGGCACCTAGAAATAAAGGAGACAAAAAAAAAAAAAAAAAGACTTCAAACTGTTAGGGGTTTGGGGTTTTTTTGCATCTTACAAGATTATTGGGTTCATCAAAATTCTACAAAATTCTACAAAAATGATGAAAGCAGGAGAAGACAAAATTCTAATGACAGTAGCAAAATTGTATCTACTACAGCTTCTCTGCCAAGCCCTGAGGACAAGGCAGGGCAGCTCTCAGAAGACTGGAGGGAGCAAGAATCCAGCTGCTGACAGCATCGGCTCAAACACCAGTGGGGAAAGGTCATCACAACAGTGATTTGTCCACACTGATAAATGAACAAGAGCTCTGGAACATTAACAAGCAGAGAGCTGGCGCTCTGAACACAAACTTCTTGTCTTCATCTCTCTTGTACGCGGGAGGAGAAGATACCAGGTGGCCCACTTCCACCACTAATGCAATATGATCCAAAGAAGAGACATGTCTCCTGTCACACTACAGCTGACTCTGCAGAGCTATGGGCACACTGCCCAATTCATAAAACAAGAGTCACATAATTTAAACACGTCCTGGCTGGAAACCCCACAGCTAGCGTAGGATGCACGCCGTTGTCTGCAACACACAGGCACTGCCGGCTCCCCGGCCGGAGCAGCAGCCCACCTCGCTCCACTGCTTCCTCCCGGGCTGTGCGTGCTGGGTACTTGAGACCCAGCAACTTGGACCCAGGAAACAAATTCAGTTGTAAATGAAAAGAGAGAAAGAAACAAATAGATGAGTTAGCAAGGATGAAGCAAACGATGTAGCAGTCAGGGCAAAGAAACGAAGCAAAGACCAGAATAAAAAGCAAAAAGAAAAAAGGACAAAAAGGATGAGGAAGTAAAAGTGTAGTGATAGGGGAAGGAGAAAACTCTGCAAGAGGCATTTCCCCAAAACATAGCAAGAAACCACAGGACAAGCCCAGGAGCAGCACGGTTCTCCTCGTGTTTCCGCTGCGAGGCAGGAATGACAACAGCCCCTGAGAGGAAGAAGTGAGACACAAGGTGATAATAAAAGCTGAAAGAGACAAAGTAGGACAACACACTCGTCTCCCACCAGCCCCTCAAAAAACAAGGAAAAAAAAATTAAAGAAAGGGGGAATAAGGGAGAAGAGATCTTAGAGCGAAGACAGCATGAAGAAAGCACCAAAACCACAGCTTAGAAGGAAGTTCAACATTGCGTTTGCATCTTTCCATGTTACTGCACATCCCCACCATAAAGGCAGGGGTGTGGGCAGGACTGCTGCGGAGGGGGACATCGCGACCAAACGCAGCCCTCGGCCATGAGCTTGGGAGGGGCCCTGAACTGCCCCATCTGCCCTCCTGCCTCCCCCGGCACCGCAGCCTGCCATCCCTCGCCTGGAGCCCAAGGAAGGAGTAGCCATATGCATGATAATACTAACTTAGCACAAGCCACAATTGCTGTCTGACATACAGAAATAGAAAATTACAACTCTGCACAACAGTCACAGTTTGAACAACGTACTGAGGAAATTCCAATCATTTATAACAGCAGAGTTTCCCCTTTTTTGGGCTTAGAAAAAATAATCAAACAAATAAGGATGATAGCAGCTACATGCTACAAAGCTCTCCAGGGGGTGTTGGTACCTGTTCAACAATTTTGGTAGGGAAAGCAAGTCCAGCTCATTTTTTCAAAGCCGCTGGTGTTCCCATATCTGAGCTGTGCAAGCAAGCAGCGAGAGGGCAGCCTGGCTCGCGGCAGGATGCAGGCAGCGCCGGTGGCAGGACGGGCTCGGCGTCCCCTCGGGCGTCCCCTCGGCTCTGCTGCGCACAGGGGCTGGCTTCAGCAGCACTGGATGACATACAGATTTCTGTATGTCAGCACTTCTCCCCGTTGAGGATTTTAATGGACACTGTGCCCACCTGATGGGCAGGCCATAATGGTATATAAAGTGAATTCATGTGATTTAGTAAGCATTAGGATTGCTGAAAAAAAATGCATCCAGGACAAGGTATCACGGATCTTGCTGCAAATCTATGCTCCTGGAGTCCAGACAAAATTCAACCAACTGATTTACTATGTTCCAGGCAATATGGGACAGAACAGAAAGGCAAGAGACAACCTCCTTCAGAAACTGCATTTTCTACTCTGCTGTACCAAGATTTTTGTGATGCTAAGTACTAATTTCATGGTGTTAGTTTTGAGATACTGGTTAACATCAGTAACATTCCTCCATTGCCCACTGGCATCAGGAGCTGCAAGCTGCTCCCACAACACTTGTTTTCTCTGGTCAGTCTCTATACTACACACTGGTTTGGCTCCAGCGTGCTGAGTAAGCAGTTGTGACACCAGCGCTCTCTTACAGTCTACAACGGAGAAAACACTGTACTGATTTTCTGCCCTGGGGTTCACCAGCAAATCCCATCTGTTTTAATAAGCACTAGAACCAGACCACCCAGACAACAATACTGTGTCTAGTTGAGTGTCTCAGTAAGTATTTGGACAGAGAGCTTTCGCTAGCCACCATGGGTCACTGGCAAAGTCGCCAACACACCAGCTCCATGCAGAAATTAAGATGGTAACAAACCCTCCTTACAACAAGCACTGAAAGCATTTTGACCGCTTGTACCACAAAGCATGCAAGGTCCAACCCTGCTTTCATGGAAGTCAGCAGGAGAAGAAACAGACCCCACAGCCACATTTAACAAAAGACACAGAAATCTCTCCTTCAAACAACACCCCAAGATTGCAGGCAGGATTAGTCTGTGAACTCCGAGGATACATCCCTGTCTACCTACAAAGGCAAAACCAGAAAGGGTTTCAGTGGCAAAAGTAAGGGAAGATAAGAGACATCTGCAGCCATCTCTCTGCACATTTCCCCCGCCCCCCCATGACTGAAGACAAGGACAAGGGGCAACGCAGTGACAGTGTCAAGAGTTACTGGCTAATGCTTTCATGGGGCTGTTCCTTTGACTCCATGAAAAACACATTTTGCTGTGTATGGAGACAACACGAGCGATTCACACCCTGCTCTTAGCACCACAGAGATGAAAGAGAGGCATGGCTCAGACTCACAGCCTTGCTCTGATTTTGCTATTTTTACCACAGAGCTTTCAGAGGGAACCATGGTTAGGCATAAATATATACCTTTGTCTTGGCCCTTTGGCAATTTTCTTGTTTGCAGACTTTTTATCCCGTAGGAACTCCTCTCCCTGACAAAGTGCCACACTCCAAAAAGAATTTAATTTCTGGGACTCTCTAAAATTCACAGAAGTGACATGAAATATAGCCTGGCTACAACATGGATCAGAAGAACAGCTCTGAGTCTTCCCACCGGATTATGGGAGATCAGGTGTCACCATGCCTCAAGGTTAGTTTGAGGATTTTCCATTACATTTAAACATGGATTTTCTTGTAGATTACATCATCTCTGCTTGAACATGAATTCCTGTGTACCTGGAAGCACTGCCAATGCTTTGGCAGCATCATGTCATAAAACTCTGCACATCAAAGCTGTTCCTGACCATGCCAACACTGAGAAAAAAAAAAAAAGAGTGCAGTAGCTTCCAGTTGCCTTTGCCACATGTGCGCCCGAGTTAAAACAGCAAGTTACCAATTAAACTATAAATTCACTGAAACTGAAAATCATCCACCCCAAAGCTGCTATTTCAGCAGGAATCTAACTGCCAAGTTCAGATGAGCTACCACATACACACCACCTGAAAATCACGTACCCGCACACCTGCAGCCACCCTTCTTCACAGCTACACTCACAGGCTTAGCTAGGACTATGCCACAAGGTCAGCCTAAGAGGATTTTAGCCCCTTTTGCTAGGTTTCACATCTTCCAGTTTCAACCAGATAACTTCCTACGGTTTAGCATGCCAAAGGGAAAGCCTTGTTCCTATCCTGTGATGGACCATTTTAGGGGTTATGGTAGAAAAAGATAGATGACAGGGACCCGAGTCCCAGCCTCTGGAAGCGGCCATCCAAGCCCAAAGGGTAGTGCAAAAAGCCACCTGCAGCTGTGATCAGCACAAATCCATGAAGTCGCACTGAAACCCAGACTCCCCCAGCTCTTAACTGTAGGACCACAGGAGGAGAACACCCAGAGACGACAGCGATGTTTTGCTGGAGGGGCAACCAGCCACCAAGCCCAGCCCCAGCCTCCCCAAGAAGGGAGGTGGAGGCCGACGGGAAGAGCAGCACGCCAGCAGCACCCAGCTACACGCAGCCTCCTTCCACGCAGCAGCGGGGCAGCAGGATTTTGTCCTGAACCTCCCATGAAACCAACAAAGCACATTAGCGAGAACTCTGGTTCTCATCGTGCTTCATCCAGCAAGAGGGCATCTTGGAATCGCTTGTAGGTAAGACCGTATCAGGTGTGTACTCCAAAGCATTTCCAGATGTTTTGGAACAATAAAATTACTATTAAAAATAACTGCTTTGGGCAAAATCCACATGCTGCATATAGCTGTAGGTTGTTGCATCAGTGGATGTAAGCAGAATTTTGGAAGAATCACTGTGGTCACTTGGTGACTCCTTTAGTAATTGGAAAGCCCAGAAAACATGCCATTCAGTTTCTAATACATTTTGCACAGTGTGCTTGAATGACTTGGCCAGGAATGCACATTTCAAACTGTTTTAAAAAATAAATTCTCATTCCTAGATATAAACATTTATAAAAAGCCTCTTAGAGTCAAAATTTGGAGAATTGATACGAAGGAACATGCCAAGATACACTTCCTCTGACACGGGAGTTTGGGGTAGATCTTGCACCCAGCAACACATGCACTAATTCGACTTCTTTGGAAGCAGGCTCTGTTTTAGTTTTGTTTCTGACTGACAAAGTAAATATACAAAATTATGATCTCTGAAGTAGCACTCAGGCTTTTTAAGTTAAATTTGCCTGGCCCAGCATACAATATCATTAAATGCTTTGCCCAAATTATAGTTTAATCTGGTGGCTGAAAAGCCATATTCTGCAAGAGAAAGCTAATGCTGATCTTTAAATCAACCCATAGTCCTAACCATGGGTTGGACTATGTGCAACCCATAAGGCCCCTCTCCCTAGTAAAAGAAAGAATAAGTTGAAAATGAAGTTTAAAGTGGGGTTTATTTCTGCACAGCAGCACGGCCATGGTGGGAACTGAAGACCCGCCACAGGCTAAAGCACCGTGAGGGATTAGCAAACGGCAGCCACCATCGCTGTCCTTCCAAATCCCACATCAGCCGGCCGGGTGTCCTCCCCGGCGCGCAGACCACGTCTCCGCTCTGACCTGCCAACGTGCACGGGTGGCACCGAGAGCTAACAGCGTTATTCCAACACTCACTCAGCACCCTCCAACTTTGCCTTATACAAAACCAAAGTGATACGAACTATATAAATATACATATAAATTAGACACGGCTATGCATGATAATTTATTGTTATGTGACTTCCCAGAAAGCAGCCTGCAGTTCTGCCTTCAATAGACATACTCAGAGAACTGCTTTTTAAAAGTGCTTTTCTTTTTGTCTCTTTCCAATGCAGCAGTTAATTACAGTCTACCCGACGCTTACGCATTAGGGCAGGATCATATTTGGAGCAATTCAGAGTTTTTCTGCAGGGATTTTCTCCTTCCAGGTGGATGGTTTAAGTTTCACTGCACGAGAGCTTCAGGCGGGGCAGAAGATCGAATCTTGCCCCTGCAAGTCAAGGAGGGGACAGGAACAACCACCACATTGTCTCTCTATAGGTGCCATAAAATCAAGGGAAAAAAAGGAAGGACAACCGAGGAGGCATTTAGAAGGGAAAGGCTCTGGCAGCGGACAAGCCAACTTCAGAAGACACAGGAGTGTAAGTGTATATGCTTACACACTTGTACTTGCTTGAACCATCAGTCCACTTTCTTTTCCAAGGTCAGGCACTGTGAAGTTTAACTGACTGCAGCTTCTAAAGCATTTTAAAACATCATTTGGTAGACAAAGGTGTTGTGTACTACAGCACTATTATTCCAGGGAAAAAAAAGGAGAAAGAGAACCAGATACCAGATTGTGCAAACAGCATCCATAGACTGCAAGGGGAAGAACGTGTCCTCAGCGTGAACTTCCTATTCATAGAGGTAGGAGTTGCCAGCAAAGTGACACTTTTCTCCCAGACCTCTAGTACTACCATGCTGCAGTATGACACAACTGTGTCCCAGGTATAGATGGACACCAGCTTTCCCAAAAGCTCCAGCTTTCTTGTGCTGGCTCATACTGCTCTGACAACTGTTCTGATGTTGTAAAGCCATATCTGTGGTTTGAGAGTCCCCCACCACTTGAGCCCAGCTTCACAAGTGTCCCAGTGTCCCCTCAGTTCCACCCGCAGCGAGCTGCATGAGCCACGCTCACCTGATGCCTGGCTTCCAGAAAACATCTCACTCAGATTCAAGTCTTCCTGGGGAAAATTGACTGCCACAGCTAGTATTGTGTTCCAGCGATCAATCATCCGCTCTGTGCATCTCTAATTTAATAAGCAGCTACATCCCAACTAGCTGATGAAGTGATCTGAGCTGCCCAAATATCAACAGTGTCTCTAGGGCAGAATCTAGGTCAAATCTCATGTTATGATCTAGAGATCCAAGGCCATACTGTATCATCATCTGAAAGTATTTTGCACTATGCAGCCTTCACAGAATGAAAGTGATTTCTCCCTTTGCAAAGCAAATCTCTGTCAAAGTCAGACCCACCAGGCATCCTCTCCTTTCGCCAGGGAAGGTGTGTTTCCAGGGGGAAGAAGTTAGTACGTTTAGGAAACAGCCAAGAGGAAGAAGTGCAAAGAAAACTATCCACATCCAGCCATAGGATTCATAGCCTTGTGCAGATATTAAAGAACATTATTTTGAAAATGTTCTACTAGGTAGTTGTGAATCTTCACAAGCCTTCCTCCAAAATGATTTTGTATTCCTTCTCACCCCCCCAAAAAAACCCTGCAGATAATTTGTGTTTTGTAACAAGCTGCCTACAAAATAGAGACACTTTTCTTCTACGTGTTGACCAGTCCCCTACTTCGCATTTCTGCAAGTGGTGCAACACTTATTTCACTATGTAACAGCAGACAGAAGTCTAAATGCCTCCAGCACTTAAAAGTTTGGTGAGGGTTTTTTTACTTTGTTTTTGTTTAGGGGGTTGGGGGTTTTTTGTTTTGTTAAAAAAAAAAACAAGCAAAACCAAACCAACACACAAACCCATTCTTTGGCACTGCCAGCCTCGCATACCATGGTTTGTAGTCTCTTACCTAAGAGAGTCATGACAGTCTTCATAAGCTTCACAGGGGTTCTCCTGCGGCTAATGGATCCACTAGTGTGTGATGACAAGACATTAGTTTTCCTCTGGACGTACATGTAGATTCTTATGTAAACCACCACCATAATGAAGAAGACGACTAGGTTTAAGACACTCCAGAACACCAGGTAACTTCTGCTGTAAATAGGCGCCAGGGATGAGCAGGCGGTAATGTCACAGAGGCAGTTCCAACCCAAGGTAGGAACAGCACCCATGAAAATAGCAATAGCCCAAATCGATATAATTAAAAAGGTGACTCTCTTCTTTGTGAGATTGCTGTGGATCTTCATCCGCATTATCGACATGTGCCGCTCAACAGCTATGACGAGGAGATTCACCAGGGAAGCTGTCAGGCTGGTGTCCAGAAGACCCTGACGCAAAAACCAGCGGTTAACAGTTAACGTCTTAGACACTGGGCCAGTGTTGAACATCAAGAAGACATAGGCAATTCCAGCAAAAAAGTCTGCAGCAGCTAAGTTGGCCAGGAGATAGTAAAAGGGAAAATGAAACCTCTTGTTCTTGACCACAGCTGCTATGACCAATGAATTTGAAATGAAAATGAAGAGGCAGAAAAATGTCCCAAAACACAGAACAACAATAAGCTTTGGCCCTGTCCACTCATCTACTGTGTCAGTGTTTGTCCTGTTATAGAAAAAGTCCATGCGCTTATCATAGTAGCATTCGTTCATCCTGGATTAAAGCCCCTGCATCCTGGGAAGGGTGGAAGGGAAAAAAGAAAGAAGGATTAAAAATGAACTATTGGGCCTTGCTTCAATCACCATACCTAACGGCTTTTTCCTGGGGCGGGGAAGGGGATGGGACAGGGACGTGAAAAGGTATATATTCAGAGGCCTTAAGTAAAAAGTCATATTGTACAGTTAATGCAGAAGAAGATATTCTGTCCACTGGAGGACTGCAGTGCATGACGCTTGGATGAATCAGGAATTTTTAAAAGACTTACCTGCTTACAAAACCCCAGCACAGTCCCTTTGCATTAGCAGTCATAGCGTACAGGCAACAAAACGGAAGTTAAGAAGTTAAAAGTGACTTTCTGGAGGTCACAGAGAAAATCTGAGCAACAGCCAAGCCATTCTTGCTGTGAAATCCCATGTTTGAGCCACAGCCCCATCATTATTTCCATTTCTCAATGTATCCAGTCAGGACAGGGAAGCATAAATCATAACTCTTCCATTTTACTGACTAAGCAATAAAAGGCCTATTACTGGAAAAATATTTTTTGGTTTTTCAATTATATATTAATAAATGTAAAAACATACGTATATAAGATGCTACAGGCATATATATTCTGAGCACATGCCTGTTATTTACTGCTACAGGGTTTAAGTAAATGTGCTGAAAAGGGAAAAATATATTCTACATATTTGACTACTCTAAAGCCAGGGATTATTTTATTGGGCTGTCAACCCAGAGACCTGCGAGCACCACACAGCCCAATTATCTTCAAACCCAAAACACAGCTCCCTACCCAGCCACAGGATAAAGCAAGCCCAGCAACAGCAGCAGTGCTGGGGGTTTTTTCTTTCCCCACTCAGCACTATTTTGGACACAGGGCTATTAAACACGATGGAAGCGGGAGTCTGTGTTCCAGATTACACCACACTTCAGCTACTCCGGTGAGGTCAATGTCAGCTGCCTTGGCAATGTTACTGCCTTTATTACGAACCAAACTGAACTCGAACTAATTTACACGGGCAGATCTGACAGCAGCTACTGATGGTGACCAGACCCCGCGCGGGGTCTCACCGCCTAGTAGGGAGAGTTTGTGTCGGACCATCGCTAGCCCTCACATTCGCTGCCAGTATCTGAATGAGGGTTTTAACAATGACTTCATTAATAGATATTGTATAGTTTTAGCAAAACCTAGGAACCCAACCATGGCACAAGATCCTAATCACGTTAGATGTTATACAGAGTGGCGAACCTGTGCCTGACTCTAAGGGCAGAGAGGAGGAAGTATCGGGATACAAAGCTGCGGGAGAGGCAGCAATGCTAACAGCTTTTGTAAGGCTCCTTGTGAGCCTCAGGCTGCCCCAAGTGCCAGAGTGATAGACCCAGTGGGGCTGAAAAGAAAAAAAGAACTAGAAGAAGTGGTTACAGGCAGAAAGATATAAAAAAGCATAAGCTTTTCACCTCTGCAGCTAAAATTGATCACAGATAAAGATCAGGTTCACTTAGTCTATTATTACCCTGTGGTTACTTAACAGTTATCTCTCATCTCTCCAGGGACTGGGAAGCAGATTAAGCAAACCCCAGCAGACTGGCTAGCAAGCCACATTTATATTAAAGGCTCCTTCTAAGTTTTAAGATAAAAAGGTTCATCTTCTGTCATTTAAGTTATACTACTTGTCTTATTTCTCTCATGCAGTATTTGTATTATCTAATTTTAAATCAACTTGCACTTGCACAAAATATTAATATTTTCAGCAAAGTGATTTTTTTTTTTTTTCAATATTTCATTTTTCTGAACTAGCTCCTTGGCCTTTTTTTCTTGGTTCCCACCCTACGTCTAGCAGTCAACATGAAAGCAGGCCACTTGACGCTGTTGTCCATTTTATTACCCTAAAGAACCTAGGCAGCCACTTCTTTTATAAAAGAATATATTACTTAAAGCATCAAATTCAAGTACATAGTCAGAACTAAGAACAATTAATTAAGGACAACAAGCAGAAGGAATCAAGTAAATCATCCCTTGTGCTGAAATATTACAGAGCATCCCTTCACCTAAAAATAAAAAAGCCTCAGCAACTCAGATCGACCATAAGGAGTCAACTGGAATTCAATGCCGACCGCTCCCTGTTCAGGGCAATATGGTAGAGGTGGGCAGTCAGTACATTCCCCATTCTCACCTAGGAAGTACTCAAAAGTTAAATTAAGTCTGTAAGTGACCAGAGGTCCCTGAGGAGCTGCAGACAACAGCTACTCAAGCAGCCGAGTGCTGGGAACCCTGCCCAGCCGAGATGGCTCTGCTCTTACCCACCAAGGCAGTGAAGGACCTGCTGAGCTTGACATGAAGCTTTTACAGAACAGGCCAAATGCCTGCAAATAGAAGCAGCATTTTGGGCAAGAATGGCAGGAAAAAAAAAAAAAAATCTGTGAAAATTATAGGGAAGGTTTTCTGAACATGTTGTATGTTACTGTGTAATCATCTCAACAGATGAATCTCTTTTACTTGCAGTGACAGGAGAGTAAAGAGATCTGCAGATACTTTTTGCATCTCATCTGGAGAACAAGCTTAAAGAAATCCAAAATACCAACGATGAACTTATTCTAAATACTTCAGCTTATTGAGATCCCATCGTCATTTGAAGTAGTACCCAAAAAAAAAAAAAAAAAAAAATCACACTACAAACACTCACTGTCACACAGTAGAGCTCAAATGACAAATGATTTTGAAGGAGATGTCTTGAGGTGTTGAGATAAGGCAGGAGGGAGTAGAAAAGCATCCAGCTGAGGTCTCAGGGCAGACTCTGGAGTCGTCCAAATGGAAGCTGCACAGCGGTAGCTGAACTAGAGCTAGTTTGCATCCCAGTCCTTCAGAGCAGAGATGTAGCGCTTGGCTGGCTGTACCAGCCTATGTACAAAAAGCACTTGTCACGCCAGGGCCCTTCCAGACAGTGGTTTATTTCACACCTTCATTTTAAGTCCTCCCAGCAGAACTAGCCTGGCCTCAGGGGAGCTGTGCAGCTGCGACAGAGCTATGCAGCAGTATCCTCAGTGGTCCTGCCCCAGTCCACACCAGGCACGAGAGATGGGTGATAGGATATCCCATATTTCCTGGCATGTCACAATTCAACACATTGCGGGACTTTATTCTCCAGGTCTTCTCTTCTGCAGCCAAACCAGAGATGTTTCTCTCACTCGGGGCAGGTTTAAACTTAAAAAGAAAAAAAAAAAAAACACCACACCCTTAAACATTACATATTTCAGATTAGTTTGTTAAGTACACACAAATTTGAAGATTCAGGCATAATATTGTTCGTCAAAGTTTTAAAAATAATAGAAACCAAAATAGTAGAAAAACAGCTAAACCGGTCAGCCCAGCCTTATAAAGACAGCAGAGAGTCTTCTAGAGTCTGCAGCAGAGCGGTCCCCAGTTCTGCTACTCGCTTCATGAAGGATCGCCTTCTTTTGCTTTGAGAGTGGCTCTCACAAGCTTGATACTTCTCAGTTTTTTATGGGAAAGGACAGCAAGCAATCTCCATTCACCTCTTCTATGCCACTTAGTATTTTATAGCCCTCTATACAGACCTCCAAAAGCTTGACAGCGGTAACCACATATTGCGTATTCTACAGATGGGTTGAGCTATTAGCTTGCCACAAGTCACTCACAAGCAAATACATCAACATTTTGCAAGTGCCAAAAGCATACCCTTGTCAAAAAGGTTCTTTTCCTTATTTCAATCTATTTAATTACTTCAGTTCAACCAATAGCAGCTATGAAGATCAGAAACTGAGGGACTGTGAAGTGTGTTTTCCTCTACCACTCTGACTAAACGTAAGCTTTGAGTGGGAGAAATCATCTGTTCCAAAAACCTCAAAGGATTTGGTTCAGTTAAACTGCCTTCAAATGCAAAAGCGCGCATTAAGAATTCTTCCCAATCCAGCAGATCTTGAGCTCTGTTTTCGTAAGCACAGCTTGTATATTTTAACTGATTTTAAATTCCTCTATGTTAGTGCAACTTGTAGCAAGTCAGAATATGTTCTTCACCATTCTTAACATAAAATTCAAGAATTTGCATGAGTATATAGGAATATATTATGCTAGCTACGTAAATAAAGAGTTAGTGAAATAAAATATCACCTAGAGAATGTTTTGGACAAAAGCTTCAGCTAGTTGCAAGCTAACATGCTTTAATAGTTCTTATTCAATTAGAATCTAGTTTGCTTCCAGAAAGTTACTGAAAATCTGTATATCTATAATGAAATTTATTATCAGTTATTTAAATCAAGGATTTTGCTGATTCAAACTGTGATTAAAATCACCTTTTAAGTGACTTTGATTCAAAATTAAATTCAGCCTGTAAATCAGCTCTAAGTTGAGTTACTCATTATTAACACAGACATTTCTGAAGGAAACCTCAAACAGTATTTTAATGAGAAGGTCATTACAAAATTTAGTCTGCAAGCCATAATGTGACTCATGGCACACCCCACTGGTTTTCTGCCTCTTTCCTGTCCATTAAAAACCAAGTTGTTTCAATATATTGGCCACAACCTTATTGAAGAGTTGGCGTTCGGGGGACTTTGATGGCTTCTGCCCGGCTCCTGTATAAATGCAACAGGGAGGGAGCGGACAAGCATGGGTTGGCACAGTGAGCTACTGTGAGAGGATTCAGGCCGAGTTTGCAGCTGGACTGAAAAGTCCATAGAGCAGGACTGAACCTATAGGAGGACTATAGCAGTGAAGTCCTGTAGCAGGACTGAAAGTTAGCTTGGGTGAGAGGCGAGGGAAGTTTGCCCAGGCAGAACCCCAGCCTGGTTTACTGCTGGTTTTCCTGAGCTGGCACAGGGATTTCTGTGCAGAAATTCAGGGCAGTTCAGCATCCAAAGTGATACACTCTGCAACAGAAGGAGAGACAGCAAAGCCGGTACAGTCCGGGCAGGTCCGTGGGACAGCACAGAGAGGCAAGCTGCACCCAGGCTCAGCCTGCAAAGCGGGCAGGCTGCCAGCCTATGCTGGAGCACTTCACCTCCCTGCCTCCCCTTGTCCAGTAGCAAAGACGAGGTATCTTACAGAGATCTGTATTTAATATTTTGAAACTTATTACAAAAGTTGCTCTTCAGAAAACAGAGTTTATCGCACTGGCTGATCACAGGCATTGGTGGCAGAGCAAGGAGGCAAGTCACTTGAAATACTCTTGAATAGTTCGCATTCAAACTGTTACTGCAGAGAAATATTAAGCAGCAGCAATTGCCCATCTGCACGTACTGCTTAGGCTTTTTAAACTTACCCTACCAGCAGCAGACGGCCCTTGACACAGCACCACGAAAGGAGTGTCTGGAGGCTTGCAGGCTACGCAGCCCCTGGCAAGGGTTCCCCACGGCAGTGCTCTTGCTCGCCTGCAGCCTGTGCCGCAGGCAGACAGGAACACCCTCTGTCCCTTCCTCTTCTTCTGGATAAACCACCGGTGCTGCTTTTATTTTCTTGTTACCGAAAAGCTCGCTCTCACCTCATTCCCAAGAGGAAGGCGCAGGCAGCAGAAGGAAGCGGGGACGCTGAGCAGCCAAGCTATACATACAAGTAGTACCAGTTCAGAAAGGGAATCGGTTCCTCGTTCCCCTCCACACCCTGCGTACATGTATGGCCACAGAGGAAAACACAGCCAAATGACTGCACAGTAACCCAAGAAACCCATTCAGGTTACCTCAGCATAGAAAGAAATACCAGTGCAGAAAAGGGTGTGTAACACAGCAGAGGCCAAAAATGTTAATATGTAACTGTAAGAAGGAGTTTTGCGAGTTAAGTACTCTGGTTCCCTTTTAATTGTCGTTAATAGTTAATTGATACTATAACAAAAATCAATTTAGAGAAACAAACTGAAAGGAAGCACATAAAGAACACAAAGTAATGCCCAAATACCTCAATCTAAACTAAAGCTTTTTTTATCTGGTACTATTAGAGGATGCAATGGAAGCCAACATTCGTTTAACAGGTTTCACAGAGACGAATTGTCTCAGAAGTAACTGTTTTACATTTTGTTTATTACGGAAATTCTGTGGGCACTGCCTGTACTTGGAACAGAATGCTAAGGAACTGAGAATATACTTTTTAAAAACAATTTTTTAAAATTTTAGCTTTACAAATTGGAAAAAAGTTATTATTAAAAAAGTACAAGGCTCAATAAGTAAGTTTTTAATCCAGAGAACTTATTTATTAGCAAGGGAATCTACTTCTGGTTGTGTTTGGCTATATTTTTTCTTTGTAACTTAAGTATCCCCAATTTCAGAAAATTGGCTGAACTCAAGTCAAGCACGCACAAGCAGCATTATCCCACTATCTTGGTCTTCAATGCCTTTTAGAATAAGGAGAGCCGAGTGCCACATCCATTTCCACTGCAAGCCTGCTTCATCTACATAATGTTAAGTACTTGATGGAAAGTACAGCAGTGCTCATACTTCCACCGTGGCTCTGGTCATTTCCAGTAATTTAATGGTCACTTCCATAGTCCATTTTAATGGCATCATCTTTTGGACTGAAAAGAGAAGGGAGTGGGGTGAAGGGAATCAAGGTGATTCTTTGGCAACTCTTACATATCAGTGGTGGAAACATCTAAGGTTTTATTATTTATCATATATCCTGCGTAAAATACCAAGGCTATATGGTACAAACAAAGGGTCTTAAGAAAAGTATTAAACCTACCAAAAACATAGAACCTCAAGACTAAATATTTAAGTTGCAGAGAGAGGAAGTAGTACCGCCAGCCACGGACCACAGCGCTCTGTACACACAGACTGATAAGAGGCTTAAAAATCACTGTAGGGGCACAGAAGTGTCACCCTGAGCATGGAGGCGACGAGTGCTGTTCCTCTGCGAGCCGCTGCAGACTGGCACGGGCAGTTGAACTGTGAAGCACAGAGATAGAGGGGCACCTACACCAAGGTATTACAAAGCTCAGCCTCCAGCTCCTGAAATCCCTTTAGTACAAAGCTGCTCTACTGCACTAAATTGCTTTTTAAAGCTCTGATCCACTGCAGAAAGTTGTTCGGGACAGATACTAAGTAACTCACTAGTTACCACAAGTTTAGACTTCAGACTTTGGTAATTTAAGACTTTCTGAAATTATGGTTTACTAAATCTATATATGGAGTTCAAACTAAAAACTTCACTGCAAAGCTTTCATTTAGTCTCCTAAGTGTGGTTCTGGAAGGAGCTGGCAGGTCATCCTATAATGAGGAAACAGACACAGCATTTAAAGTATTTAAAAGCCATTCAAACAGCCTGTACATTGTGAAACATGCCTAGAAGAAAATACCTGTTCTGCTTCTAAACTAAGTTTTCCATTTCTGCAGAACTTCCAGGTCTGCTCATCGATCGCTATCAGCTCCATTTTACAGTTCAACAAATCAGCTTTCTTTCACAAGACCTACAGAATGCGAATACAGACTATTTCAGCACAGTCACAACCAAGTGAACTTTTATTGTTTATTTTCAGCACATAGCTGATGAGGACCTGAATCACGCCACGGCTGATTAAAACAAGCCACCTGACTGTACCTGATCTGTTAAAAGATGCAGAGCCCTGGTTTGCAAGCAAACATTTCAGTGGAACTGGTAGAAATGGTGGGCTCCAAGAACTACATGCTAGAGACATGGAAGTGGACCTAATGGCTTAGAAGTAGAATCCAGGTATGTGACTCTTTAAGACTAATAACCAAAAGGAATATATTCTCTACGATGTCAAATCTTGCCCTTGAGAGATTTTATTTCATTATCTGATAGCATAAAGACTATGCTAGCAAATGTTCCAAAATGGTTAATGGTCACAGTAGCACAGGAGGATAAGGATACAGTCAATCCAACTCGTCTGAAACTATAGTCTGGCATTCTACAAAAAGCCAAACACATCTTTCAGCTTTACTTGCTGACAAGAGCTGCCGCTTCTTTACTGGTTGTGCAAATTTGTTTTGTTTTGTTTTAAATTTCTCTTCATTTTCAGTACACAGATGAACTTAGTGAAATCAGATTTTTCACCGTATAACTGGATTTGAGTTGTGCTTCCTGCTATACCTCTTAGAAGACCATAAGAACATGCAAGAAACCACATACTCTGCACAGCTTGAAGAACAAAGCTACAGCAATGCACCTTACCAATCGGTAACAAGAAACATCTTTTTCGAGATTCATGTTACAGAAGGGAGACCAGACCTACCTACACGACCTCTGGAAACACAAAAGTGCATTATTTTTCCTTAAGGAAAAAACTAATCAAAATATATAATGCAAAATAATATCATTGTATTTTCCAGTGTATTGCATAGATTAAGATGACACCTTACAAAAAACTTCATAAAAGAATCTGTGCCAACCCCCCACGCAGTATATACTTACAACCAGTGCCTCAGCGGGACACGACACACGCGCAAATCCAGAGGCGTGCAAACAAAGTCTCAAACGTGTAGGAACTCACACGTGTGCGTGTAGGAAGTACCTGTCTTTTTATCGAGGCATTGTGCACCGGCAGGCGTGGAGGCGTGCACGGGACGCGGGGCTGCAGCACCCCCGCCCGCAGGCAGGGCCAGCGCCGCCGCCGTCGCCGGGCAGCCCTCAAGGAGACCGAGCCCCACTCGCTTCCCGCGGACAGCAAGGGCCAGGAGCTCGCGAGGGGGACACCAGCGTAAGCGACAGAGAGTTTCATCAAGCCGCAGAAAGTTTTGCTCCGCCCGACGGCTAGGGAAACGCTTAATAAATCACGGAGTTCATTCAGTCCGTCTTCCCGCCGCCGGCCCCTCGGCCAAGGCGCCGCCGCCCCGGGACGCGCCCGCCCCACCGCCCCGGCCCCGCTGTGGGTGCCGGGGGTCTGCCCCGGCCCCCGCGGCCCCACTCACCGGCAGCCTCTGCAGCGCCGCGCCGCCGCCCGCAGCGGGCCCGCCCGCGCCGCCGCTCCCCGCCCCGCGCCGCCCGAACCCGCCCGGCGCTGCCCGGCCCCGGCGCCGCCCGGCCGCGCCTCGACCGCTCCGCGCCTGCCCCCGGCCCCGCTCTGCCCCTGCCCCCGGCCCCGCTGCCCCCCGGCCCGCGCTGGAGCGCACAGCAAAGCGGGTTTCGAGGCGCCTGCTTTCTCCCAGGTGCCAAGGCTTCGCTCCTCCGAGATGCGGGCAGAGCCGAGGCACACAAGCCAGACCTTCAAGCAAGCCAGAGCAGCGGGAGTCTGAAGGGTCGTGCTGCCTCAGAAGGTCCATCACCACTCACGGTTTCGGGAAACAAAAGCCAAACCCAAATAAAACAGCGATAACTTCCAGATCAGGTCAGCACAGACAAGTATATGTGCCGCTTCCTTCCAGCTGGTTGTTTTAAACATGATACAGAAAGCAAACAAGACCCACCTCACGCCCAACACGGCGACACAGAATCCTCGAGGTTCATGTCAGTTCCAGAGGGCAGGACCTAGCATACACAGCTTTGCCACGAAGGACAAGCCAAACTCAAACGTAAAAGGTGGTACAAGGTCAAATTTATCTGAGGGTCATGAGCAGATGGGTCTGTCCCATTGCTACCTACCTGAATCACTTGCTGAGGCCAGGCATATATCCAAGGTGTACAGAGCTACTCTGTTTAGAACTGGAGAACTGACAGAAGAAAATCTCAGCAGAAAGCCTCTGCTCCACTTCTCAGAAAGCCTACTAATGACTACAGCACAAAACCTAGACAGAGGGTTAAAGACTAGGTGGAGCCTTGCACGTGAACATTATATATGAAGTACCAGCCTCCACTCCAGCAGCTTCTTCCTGTTTTATCCATCAGTGGAAGGCCCCAAAGTAAGAGCCCAAACTCTTTTCCACCCTCTCCCCCTCACTTGAATGCACACCTTGAAGATGGCTCAGAAAACTTCCTTTTCCTCCTTCCTGCCTGTTTCTTTCCAATGCAACCTTCTCACTGCCTTTCCATCCATTTCTCTCCTCCTTTTGTTAAGTCCTACAAGCAATTAGAAAAAGCTTCTTATTCCCAGGGAACAAGACAACCAAAAGTAACAGATTATTTTCAGAACACTTTGCAACAGCTTATGCTCCAGTTCTCCTTCCATTACTGTGCATAACCTCCTTAGCAGCTGGAGTGGGACCATCTATCAGTCAGCAACTGTATTCAAATCTGTATTAATGCACAGAATTAAGAGTCAACTATGCCAGATTTCCTGTTAAGTTTAACCTCCATGGAACAGAGAGCCAACGAGAAGCTCCAGCAACTGGCTCTTATCTTTTTTCCAAGAGAGGAAAAAAAAACCCAACAAACACAAAACCCACAAAAAACCCCACCAAACCACAAAACAGATGGCAGAGACACAAATTGGTTTCTACAACACATTAGTGACCTGCTCTAATATGGTAGGACTGAAGCAGTAGTCTAGCTGGCAAGCAGCTCATATGATTTAAAAAAAAAAAAAAATCAATACTGGACAAGAAAGCTTTATGATTCCATTATAGTAATTAAGTCTCAAAATCAGTAAGAACTATAAGTATTTCCTACATTCCTTTGGTTGATACTACTTTCCGTCATTCCCCGAGGATTCTCTCACAAATATGTATTTATCTGATCAATGGCTTTGGCAGGTCACACTCAATGTCTGACTAAATTGGAAAGAAGCAGTTTGAGACAGCGCTTAGGGGCTCCTGCACCGTGGCTCACAGTGCAAGGGTACGGGATGTACCTCGCCTGCTTTAGGGGAGAGAGGCACTAGACTTCAGAAGGTGATGAGCCTGCTACACTGTTCATAAAACAGGACGTACTTCCACAACATGCTGTCCTACCTCAGACAGCACTGCAAAAAAAATTAGAGATAGAAGAAAAAAACCCAAGCCCAAGGACTTGCCCTGCGTCAGTCAGGTGTTGGCAGTTCATAGCCATCAGCAATAACATCTCACAAACACACGAGATGCAGAACTTGCACACTCAAGCAAGAGCCCTTGGAAGCACGTACTGCCCAACATATTTGTATGCCGTGTCAGGGCAACACAAACTGGAACACATTATATGACTAATTATCCACTAACATAGCATTAATTATCTGCTTTTTCTAGGTTTGCATCTCTAACCTGAGTCCCACAAGTACTGACAGAAGCTAGGTCAGTAAGGAAAATAAATTCATTTTCAGACATGCTTAATTTTACTCCTATTTACTAGGGAACCGCTTGATTTAGAGAGAGACATTCCAGAAAGCTACCAGTAAAATAGCAGCAAATATGGGAAACACCAGCATCTTACACATAACAAAGGTGAGATTGCACACTGTATGGGCCAAGAAACTCTGCTAGCAATCAGTTAATGCTGAGCACCTCTGCAGTTTGCAGAAGAGCACTTGGATTATCCAGGGCCCCAAAGCAGACACTAAAAGACTAACATTGACCCCAACAAGTTCTATACATGAAAAATTGATTCTTCTGTCCTGAGTGGAAGACAGTAATCCTCTGTTCTAGATCCAGTCTATTTTTCTGCTGTCCTTTGGGAAAGTATTTATTCACATTTAATTCAAGAATCAATTATTTTCTCTCTCATCCTTCATATCAAGTGTTCAGGCCAGTCCACACTATGACCAACCATTGCATCTTCACAGCTTGGAGGTGATTACTGCTGAGAACACCATGGCTGCGTTGGATTCTTCTAACACCTGCCCACTGCAGGCTTCATAGGAGCACTACTGAAGGTCTCAGTGAGATGGTACTGTGAACTTCTATCTTTGCTCAAGAACAGCAAACCAAGCTTTTATATCTAGGGCTGCAGGTAAATGTGTAGTTCCATTAACAAGACCTTTGGACAATGCTGTTAGCGAGCCCTTCCTTTTTTAACAGTTGAGGTTTTGTTCTCCTGACTGCCTGGCAGCATCAGAGCATGAATTTTCCAAGTTCTAGTTAGTTTCTCACCATCATTTTCCTACATTATAGTTATCTGCTATCAAAGACTCCTGGCCCCTGTGATACTCTTCTTCATGCCAGATTTCAAGGGGATGTAATGCAGTAGTTTGAGGAGTCTTCTCTAAGAGCAGCTTTCAATAAGTCAGGATCTTGTTCAAGTTTTACCAGCATCATCTCCTTCTTACTCCAAACTAAGCTGCCACCCACCTTACTCATACAAGGGCAGCACTTCAAATTGCCTTTGCAATTTGAAACACTAGCAAGACAGAACTTGCACAGAGTCCATCATTAATAGTTAAAGATACATATCAAGACCAAGTCCTAGCCAACATGCTCTTAAGTGAACATCATCTGCTACAGACAATTTTCTTTTAGGGAGCAGATAGCACCATTCAGACAAAGTGGAGCATCTAATATAATAGTTCACCCACCCCCAGGGGCAGTTAGTACCACTGAAAGTCTTTGGAAGCACTTGGTAACACCTATGCAGTACTATACTGGAAGTGCTTTAAAGCTACTGGAAGCGCTCTGTTCTCACTGAAAAAAAATTTATAAAGGTCGAAGGGAAAAAACCCCGTACTTTGGGATGGTCATCTGTAAAGACACCTAGACAATCAACTGAAGAAACCAACTGCCAGACTCAGCTGTTACATATTTTCCTCCACTTAAGATGTGCTTGAAACAGAAGTAATTAGGCAAGTCACTCCCTGGCATTGTTTTTGCCTGAATTTGTCCTCCAGGTTATGGCAACACAACAGTACAATACTAAAAAAAAAAAACCCACAATAATCTTTTCATCATCCATCACATGATGCTTGCTAGGGAAGTTTCCAACCATGCAAAAGAAGTATTTACCTATAGCTAAAGTAGTAAGTTTAAATGAAACACAGTACACATCAAGTATTGTGGATATAATAGAAAAGACTCAAAGCCAGAAGAAAAAAAACAAACTGCTTTTGTTTTTAGTAAAGCTGGTAAAGAAAAGATTGTGATCTATAAATGGTTTGTGTTAAAATGATATACAAGAGGGAGAACAGCAATTAATTTGCACTTTTGTGCAGCTCTGTAGCTTTACATAAATTTATTTCAAGGAAATTAATTGTGCCAAGTAGAAATTACAGTCTCAATGCCAAATGCATCGCTTCAAGTGAAAAACTCCTCCCTTCTCCTTGACTACTTTTAATTTTTTTAAAATAATTTCATGCTAAAAAAAGTTATTTTCACATATTTCTTTTTCTTATTAACAACAGTTGGTTCAAGGCCACCTTCGGTCCTCCTAGAGGTGATTAGCAAACAGAGCTCCCAAGGACACTGCTCAAAGATCAGCCCTCTTTAACATGACAGAACTTGGGGCAAGAATATAGAGTTCTTCACAGCTCTCCTCCAGATGCAGCTTCTGGGCTTTCCTGCTGGTCAGCCAGCTGATGTTGCATTAGCAGCTTTCCTTCCCCCAGCACCTTAATTAGGTAAGAGTCTGTTCACAATGAGGCAGGTCCAGATAGTGGATTTCATTGCAATTTGGAGAATTATTCTTCTCCATACAACTATGCTTTCTTTCCATATTAGTGGTGAATTTCAATGTGTAATCATCAATTAATAAGTATCAAGTTGTCATCACTCTGTTGTCTGCAAAAGAAAAAATTCACAATTTTTCATTCAGCAAGAAATGCAATAGGAAGTATTTACCCATACAAAACCAAGCTGAGTTTTGATCCTTCTGTTCTGTGCTCTCCCATTTCAGCATACAGCTCCAACACCTGCACTGGGACAATCAAGCAGAAACTGCTATAGTAGCAAAAGCTCTAGGTTTGCACTCCAGCTACCAGGCTTGTGCCCTCAATACTCTGCAGCATATTACAGTAAAGCATATTTATTATGCTCAAGCAGACAAAAATCTCTTATCCTGCACAATGACTTGAATGTGAAACCCAGAGCCGTACCTGGCTGGAGTTCTTATTAACTAATTGGCTTTCAAGTGTCCACAGCAACTGCTGGGATACCTGCCCATCATCTCCTCACATGCTCCTTTTTGGCTACAAGGTTTCCCTCTGCCAGAGTACATCAAAAGTATGAAGTTGCATTTCACAAAAGCCTCAGTATATAAGTAGACAAGTATCCTACTGATAAAATAGGATTTGTTACACCAGTTGGGATTGACTAAGTGTTCACATTCAGCTCTATTCCTTCTCCCATAGCCTGGCTTCCTTGCACAGTGCCCATGACCATTCTGTGCACAAGCAGGAATTCTCCCAGACTGCCTAGGGACTGTAACAAGATCCCTCCACTCTCAATCAGGGATTCAGAGGTGTGTTAGGTTTCCTCAGAAACAGAATTCAAAGAATAGACTTCCAGACCAGCAAGCACCAGATGAGATGTTCACCTCTCACCAACACCAGCTTAAAAAGGACCACTGCTAAAACCTCCAAAGGCTTGAGTTTGGTGGCAACCAGACATTTACAAGTGTTTCCAGTATTCTGACAGATGGTATTGGACAAGTTTGCCTCACAGACACAGCATAGCTTTGGGATTAAATACTGGTCCCTGGCTGAATCACATTCTCTTGCTTTCTGCTACTAGTCCCAGCCTAGTGAAAAAGCATTTCAGAAACAGAAGCCTTGCAAAACCCTAGGAAGCAGAGACTGGCTTTGCTCAACTCCTTAGCAGTTCCATGTTATACTCCACAGTCCTCCCATCAACTTCCACCAGTTTCTGCATGGTAGTTTTCATGAGAGCAAAACACTGCAAACATGCATCTAAGCTCAGAATTGCTGCCCCTGCACCATCAGCAGACTAAAGTTCTAACACCAAGTAAAGCACAAGAGGAACAACAGAGTCCAATATTCCACAGGCTGAATTCTGGATGCCCCAGCATTTGTGAAACAGGACTTTGCAGTGAGAAGCTAACTGGCGTACTTCTGAGAAAAACGCTCATTCCTACTGACCTCCTACAGCAGCAGATGAATGGCATGGAAGTCTGTTCTTTTCTGTAACCAGCGCTGCCATGGTCTTTTAGAAATTCATGCAGATCTGTTACTGGAAACCCACTTTGTTGGTATTTCTGAAAGAAAAAGCATTTTATTTACAATGCATGAGAAGTTACTGGGCATGAAGTGTTCTAAAATTTCATCTAGAGTGTGATAGCCAAAACCAGACTATTTGGTTCATTTGTTCAGTATTGCTGTAGGAAGAAAAAAAAAAAATACAATCCCATTCTAGAAACACCACATATGTAGTTGGTGGAACAAAGCAATCTAAGTGACATAAAATTCATATTGTTCACAGATTCTCTTACATTTTGTTTGCTGACCATAAGACCAAGTGAGTGATCTCAAATTATACTGGCATTGATTCTCCCTTGTTCATATCAGCTACTGTGCTCACTGAGTGCTCTGGGCTCGTTTTCCCTAGAAACCCCAAAGCTGGATTTGAAGGGCCCTAACATCGATATTCAGCATTGCCATGCTGAAGAAATGCTCTGCAAAACACCCATTCAGCACACTGAAATGGCTCCCCATTAATCCACATGAAGTGCTCAGAGGGAAGAGTAACAGTAAAACACTGTTTTGCAGGTCAGACCATCCAATAAACTCAGAAGCACAGACAGTTGTCTTTTGAGATGCTTAGAAAGTGGAGCTCTTGCTCAGTCTGGAAGTTGTGGTTCATGTCAGACTAGCCTTATTCTGCCGGCCTGTTTATCTGACACTAACATAAGAAAGGGACAAGAGCTAAAGAGCATGATCCACATTGCCTTCCCACTGGTTACTGCGGCTACCAGGAGCACGAAGGAGAGACAGCACTAGAGGACAAGAACAAAAGGTAATTACCGAAAACTTCATTTCACTTTCAGCCAGTTTATACTGGAAATGGATGGCGCAATTTTAACTTGAATGAGAAGTAGTGGGTCTTTCAGAAGACATTTCTTTTTAACCACACATTTCCAAGCAGCACATTAAGCAAGCCTGGACACCTAAATGAGTTTAGAGTTATCTGCTTGGCCCTTGCCACACTCCTGCCAAGGGGATATTCTCCGAGATGCCAACAAGCCCTTCCTGACCTCAGCTTTTGGTGCCAGGAGAAGAAACATTCACTCCGAACAAGACTTATGTGGCTCTGTGTAACTATACTTAAAAATTGACTCTTTCCACTCATCCTTCCACTTATGTTTCCATTAGCTGTTACCTTTTTGAAGCCAGGTGAAGCAGCAGAAAATACAAAACAGGTTCAAATGGTAAGGATGATTTTCCAAACCAATTATTGCTTAGTCATTTGGATGACTACCCCAGTCATCCTCCCAGTTTCACCACAGACTAAGCTAAAAGATTTTAATAGTCTCACCAGTCATCATAACTAATGCTAGATAGTATGGTGTTGAGTGATTAACAAGAATGAATACAAAACTGATTAGAAGTGTAATGGGGAAAAAAAAAGTTTTACCTTTATGGTGTCATAGGAGTCGGTAATGAGTGCAATAAAAAGGCTGAGGATCATGTATATAAACAGACTAATGAAGGAGTACAGATATAACCGACTGAACACCCACACCAGCGTGCTCTTCTGCTGGATTTGAGCAAATGTTGCAAACATATCATCACCGTTGACCAAAGAAAACAGACACTCAGCCACCGTGTTCAGGTCTTCAAACTAGAAAATAACGAGTACAAATTATTAATAGAATGTGAAGATCAATCATCCAGATTAAAGGGAAAGTGAAAAGTGTTATAAAAACAAAAGTAATTTTTTTTTAGTTTTACTCATAGCAGAAGAAAAAAGCCAACCAGTCAATCAAATGTTACCATACTGTCTTTCCTGTACATTCAGACCAAAACATAATGTCAGTAACAGAACCATTGGCTAATCATTGTACATTGACATCAGAAATAAGATGATTTATTATCAAGAAATGAACTTGTGATGCTCAACAAGCAAAACAGACAGTAACTGACCACCACAGAAAGTTTAAGTTACGGAATTTTAAGCCATTTTTGACCTGCAGGAAAAAATCATGCTGTTTGCCAAAGCACATAAAGTGATTTCACAGAACCTATACAGTGAATCAGTGGCAGTATGCTGGGAACAGAATCCACATCCTCCGGTTACCCAGCTCTGCAGCATTACTGGAGATGGGGTAATTAATCAATATGGTATTAAGAAGTTAGAGATAGCATATAGCCTTCAGAGCTCAAATGGTCTAAACTAGATGTGTCTTGCAATATCATTATCCATCTGTCATTCAGAAAACCCTGAGCTGTAGGTAAAAGCTATAGCTGTACCGTGAAGCTACTACACACACCCTGGACAAAATCATGGGTTCATTTCAAGGACATCCTCTTAAATTCCTAACTCCATTTCCCCAAGCTGGAACATGCCCTGAGGCTAAATTCCATTCAGCAACCAGGTAAGCACCCTTCCCACCATTGCTCTGTCCCTCCAAATAACTGGATTTTTGTTAACTACACTTTAGTAGACAATATGAATTAATGCACAATGTTTTAATGTAGCTATTATCAATGAAGTAACATGAGTATACTCACTTGACTTGCTGTCCTATATCGAAAACAAGATGTCAAGAGGCATATGTTTGTACGGAGAACATACTGTTGCATAGGAACAGCAGGTGTGGTCTTACCTATCGGGGGGTTTTTTGTTATTATTATTTATTTTTAAAGCCATTATGAGACCCAGCAGCATATTTTCCGAGAAGGGGTGCATGGCATGCATCATTCTTGAGTAACCCACAAGTTTTGATGCTTGGGTACAGAGAGAAACCTGCTAAGGATTGCTCACCTATAAGCCCCTGGATTGACACAATGCAGGATTCCCACTCCCTCTCTCTGGCCCTAGCAGAAGGCGGGGGGGTGGAACCAAACACACACGCACATATTTCTATGTTTTTGCACCAAGGCCTTCAGAATTTTTGAGCACAAGGACCTCTCTCCTGTGTACCTGCACAGCAGGGAAGGCTCTTCCCATTTCTTACCAGGGACAGCTCACGCAGCCGGAGAGCCCGGCAAAGCCAGCCCTGGGCTGCGCCTGCCCTGCGCAGTGCCACACTGCCTTCCCGTGGGGTACTGGGGAACTGCCAGAAAGAGGAAACCCCCCCCCAGCTACAGGTGCTTTCCTTGACATGGATCTGTGATATTTAGCAAGAGGTAACATTTTCATAGATAAGCATATTATTGACTACACCTCCTTTTGCTCAGATAATTAGTGTACTTTCTGCAGGGAAGCTACAACAGTATTTATGCTGTGCCTGTTACAAACAATTGAGCCTCTAGCATGACTGACTGAGGATCCCACAGCATCCAACATCCCAGAGAGAAATGTATCGTCATCAACTTAAAACACGTGCAGACTGAATACCTACATTTCTCAAGGGAGAGAATTACATTATGTTAGAGGAATCCAACCTCTGGGGGTGCGAGAAGCTGAAGCAAGCACTGCAGCATGCGTCTCTTAACAATGTATACTGCGTACAACCAGAAATTGAGAATGAGCTGTCATACATTTGTTACTGGTTAATGGACATCTAGAAATTATCACAACAGGAATCTGCCTTTTTTCAAACCGTCACATAGAGCATCTGCCACAAAAAAAACCAAACAAGCTTTACGGGTTTTTTTGCTTGTGTTTTGGAATATACAAAGCCTTACTGCTATACCCAGGTTTCAGACAAGACGACATACCAGGCACACACTTTGATATCAACCTTAAAAAAACCAAACAATCAAACCAACCAAACAAAAAACCCACACCACACCTACACACAGGAAGCAAAGTAAACAAGACAAGCATTCATCCATCCCTTTACGAGTCAAGATTTAGGAGCTGAAGTCACATGGCAGAGGAAAGATTTGCAGAAACAAAGTCAGAGTCGAGGAGATCCCCAGAAATGGTAATGGTGAACAAGTGCCTCTAATCCAACTGAACTGGGATTGCCAGAAGAGGGCGAAAGAGATAACAGATCAATTTACCTCTAGTCCCCAGCCAGACATTGCCTGGATAAACCATCCACTCATCACAAACACAGCCTCGTGTTTGAGATTACATTGAGTTCAAGCACACAGTGAAAGCAAGAATACCGTTATTTTGTTAAATGGAACAGGTGGCAGGAGGTACACATGGAAGGAGAAACACTCCCGTGTTCTTCATGTTACAGCTTTTAAAACAAACCCATGAATTTAAGACCTATTTCTGTTGTTATAACTAGGAACTATACACACACAGATATTCACACATCGTTAGACCAGAAAAGGATTACATACCTTTTCATGATAAGGTCCCAGGACAATCCAACCACAAAAAGTATAGCCAAGATAAATCATCCCAGCACAACAACAAAACCTTAGCACTTTGGGCAGTGACGCCTGCATAGTTAAAATGAGCACCTACATGTCAGGGTGGAAGAAAGGAGAAGGGGAAAAAGCCACAAGTTAGAGAGACCCGAGTAAGAGTGACAAATATATGCTTTAATTGTTGAATATTTGATTCCTGCCTTACATTGTAGGTTTGAAAATATCCCAGGTATCTGATGACTCCAACCCAGACAAACAAAGTTGATGTTCCAAGTAAAATGCTGCAGACATCGTAACTTGTGAGGTTCTGAGGGATCCAAACAGAGCAGGTGGTCAAGTTAAAGCAGTAGGTATGCCAGCTTGACAGCTATTCAAGTTCCAGCAGTTCAAACAAACAAAGCAGGGCAGTCCGATACTGAAAGGATGTTGCTACATCACAAAAATCAGACCAAAGTGAACTGCAGTTATTTAGTGAGATCAGCCAGATGCAACTGTGCTGCAAATAAAAGCACATCTACACTGATATTCTTGTAGTTTTGCATGAAGAACTAAAGCCTTTACCTTGATTATGATGCAGTTTTAATATTAGATTCAATATCTCAATTTTTGTTTAAGAAAAGGTTCATATATATGCTATTGTTAGGCAAACAAGCTCTCATTCGCTATTTACTAAAACATGAGCCAACATTTAAATGATAAGTGAGCCTCAGGACTACGGCCCTTTCTATGCTACATGCATTTACAGCTCTGAACAGGTTGCCAGCTGTTTGGAGCCTGAACTTATTACTGCCAGTGAAGTCTATAACCAATTCTACTCGCATTTTACTTTAGAAGGCTAGAGCTGGTTGCAATAAGCACGAGATACCCATCTAGCTCAAGATTTACTACCCTCATCCCTCCACCTCGCCATACAGCTGGAGGTTCTCAAGTGCTTCCTCTGAAGGCCACTCTGGGCATCTGCCCTTTAAGCCTTGCTATACATGAAGCAGGAGCAGCACACTACCTACCCTGTTTTTCCCAGAACACAAAGTTTTGTGAACACATGAATTGTTGACATACAGCTCTATTGAAGGGAAACAAACCAACCAACCAACAAAAAAACCCTGAAGAGCTGCCAGCTGAACAAAACACATTGATTTCAGCAAGCCCAGACTGGGAGGTCAGGGACTAGTGGGTGACACTATCTGTGCCTGTAGTTTGGACAGGCCAGGAAAGCAAGCTGTAACAGCCATGTTTCCAGTCCCACAGGCCATCAAGACCCCTGTTTTATCTAAGGGGATGACTCCTGGTTTCCCTGTACAATATGTACTACTACTTCTTACAGAAATAACACAACCCAAGTTGGGTTTCTTTCGTTAGGAACTGTCTACCCACAGGTCCTATACGAGGGATGAGAGGACTTAGCACTGTGGAAATAAGATGTTTAAACAGCTTACATGGTCTTACTGAAAGACTTTGGGGAAAAGGGACTGAAACCAGTTATCGGTCAAACTAGCACTAGGAAATGAGTAAATAAGAACTAGAAAAAGTAAACAAGATGACTCGTGACTACGATGCTCACTTTCATTTGTCCCCAAGTTAAAACACATTACACATGGTTGTAACAAGACTAGTATTTTATTTGAAGTATTAAACTCTCACCTTGGCTTTTATTTCCATTTTTAGGATTGAACCAATGATTGTCATCACATCACTGATAATTACCAGGACATACCATCCATTTATGAACTCCAGGCGATCAGCGTGACAGACATGACGCTTATATTTCTCCAAGAAGAAGTTCACAAATCTCTATTAACAAGCATTTAGATGTTTAGTTACAGGTCACCTTAGATGAAAAAGGTGTACAGATGCCCCAGTAGTATAGCAATGCTCAAGTTTCACATAGCTTCCTATAGTATTTGCTGGACTAATAGCTTAAAACTAATTCTCAATACCAACAGAAGTAAATAGAAAAAAAAAATTAAGATTAGTTTAGGCCAGTGAAAACCAATTTTCCACAGAATAGCTGACTTCATAAACAATCCCCACTAGCCTAACCATGGCTTGTTGTCCCCTTTTTAGCCCCATTCACAAAAGTTTCTACCCACCTCCAACAGAGTAAGGCCACCCAACTAAAGGAGTGAAAAAGAGAGTAACTCAGAGACAACCATAAGGCAAGAGCTCTCATTTCCAGTAGAGATGACAATATCACTTCCCACACCCAACACTGCCTGTCTGCTTTCACTTGCTCTTTCTGCTCGTGCATAAATGCTGATGTCCCGATTCCTGACAGCAGTTTGACAATGCCTTTGCTGAATTGTGCCCTCTTCACCCTTGTCTTGTTTACAAGCTGCAAAAAGGATATATTGAACAAGATAAAGAAGTACCTGTGCTTTCATATCCTACCTATCCTGAACTCTTTTTCCAACTCCCATAAGCCACATGCTTGCAAAGTTTGTATCGATTAATGGTTATAAGCTGGCACATCTCAGAGCCCAGCTTGTGTTGCTGCATCAGTATTTGGACCAGAAGAGCTAAGTCTGCTTACATGAAGCTCTGCAAGCAGCTTGAGATGAAGTTGGACAGGGCTAGTCTCAGTCCAGAGGGTGAGTGGGGAGGAAGGTGACAGCCAATGGTGATCAGGGATTGTGAAGGGAGAAGGAAAAAAGAACTGTAAAAGGGTGGTTCCAGCCCCAGAAAGACCAAAAAACCCAGCCAGAGTCAGACTATACGCTATGCTCTACACTTTCTCCAGCTAGAGCTGGCTTTGAGCAATGTTCATTAAAGCATTAATTTATGACAAGACCTCTATGGGAATTCTATTCTGAAGCCAGGGAAGGAAGAATTCATGTTTTGAAGGTGCAGGATGTGTTGCCTGTTAGCAGCACAAAGACTCAGAAGTTTTTTTTGCATAAAATCCTGGCCCAAAAAAAAGTCTCCTTTTGCCCTCGAGAGATACAACAAAATACTTTGTATTACAGCACTACACAAACAGAAGTAAAACCCCATTCAGCTAGCAACTGTTCATCAGACATCTACACATCCTTTCTAGAGATAGATACAGTAAGAGAGCAACATTCTGCAACAGATATACTACCCAATATTTCAAAACGTATCACTTGACAAGACCAGCAGCAAAAAAGACAAAGACAAAATAAGTACTGAGATGAGGACTGTACTTACTTTTTGTAGTCTCAAGGCAAGAACAATGGATCGTGTGCAGAGGACAAGAGAAGCAAAGCAACTTAAAATGACAAATCCATCGAAGACTAGAATATACTGAGTGTTTTTCTGGAGAACTGTAAAGAGTCAAAGAAAGGAAGTAGAGCTAGACTTTTCACATCTCTGAGCAAAAATTGTTACAAAATGTGATGTATTTTGCATTTAAACACTCTCACCCCATAAATAGATGGGCTAAAAGAAATACTCCTTCTGCAACTATGGAGACAGGCCACAAGAGTGAAAAGCACATTCAAGTTCTTCAAAATAAAACCAAAAGTGGGTATATTAATACAAGCGTCCCCTTTCTGCACCAAGTTCATCTGTCCATCTGTACTCCAACAGTGTTACAACTACACGCGGTAAAAGAAATGCAGACTTTTGCCCATACCAACATTATTAAAACAAAACCAAACAAAAAAAAAATCCCACCTCATTTCTCATTCCATGACCTGCAATCAGAAACTTGTTTGACTTTGTGTACTGTACCGTATTCTTTTCATCCACAGGTTTATAAGCCATCACGTGAACCCAAATCAGGTGTTTTCCTTGGCTTACTCACATCAATTGATGAACATTGTGGGGAATGTCTTGCTAGACAGACTGTTACAGAGCAGGGGAAATGACAGGAGGAGATGTGTAACAGTGCTATCATGCAAACACACATGCACCATTACTTACCAGAGCCAAATACGTGCCAGTCTTTACATTCTTGAATATCAGTGTCACTATCAAAATAGATTTTGATTTTTCCACTGTGGGCTCTATTATTGAAAGTTATCTGGAAACATAAGAGTATATCAGAAATAAGACTTACAAAATTTCATTCCATTAAAAAAACTTGGTAAGTGCTTTGACATAATATGCATTTAATATTTGTTGGTCAGGTAAGTTTAAGAAAGCTGCCACCATAAGTGTTGGTGTAGACATAATTTGAGAACATGTCACATATAGCATAAAAAGCAGTATTCCAAGAAGCCAAACTTCAAGTTTAACCTTTAGAAGAACAACAATTACTTATCTCCTTCTCAGGTTATGAAGTTACCAGCTAGAATACGATACAAAATAATATTGTCCCATGGCAACACCATTTCAGCAACCTTTGGGAGGAGGGGTAAGGGGCAGGTCATGCTGAATTGCTTTTCCCTTGCAGTCTAAATATAAGGATGATGACTACCGCTTAGCTTAAGCTCTTGTTATACATACAGTGTTGGAAGCGCCATACCCGATATTCACTTACAGTATTTTGAAATGCATAGCAGTCAGGCAATTCACGGGCATGGATTGTTTGTAGAGCAATGCCTTTCAGCTTGAAGGAGATTTCAACCTGTATGAGCCTGAATGTTTTAAAAAGCATATAAACATATATACACAAATACACACAAACACAAAGCAAGGAAACAGCACAACCCAAAATCCACCATATTCATATGAAAGGACAAGTTAAAAAATAAACAAATCCCCACCACTGCTTTACCTGTAAAATTCAAGATCGAAAAAAGAGGAGTTCAGCTTCAGTTCAGCCTTCTTACCAGCTAGCTCCTGTGGCTTAAAAAAGATACATTCTGGGAAGAGAAGAGGAAAAGCTGTAATCTTAGAAACTTCACATAGAAAGCAGCATACAACTGAGACAATCAGGTTAAATGGCAAGTCCTAATCAGGCAAAATGTTAATTTTGAGCAAACCTATCCATAGAGAGCCCCAGCTAGTGGGATCAGAAGCAGGTTCATGGAGTAAATCTTGAGAGGCTAACAGCAAGGACTCAGCTCTGAGAGGTGGTAAGGACACCCACCCACTGAAGGTACAGGCTGACCAGCATCCAGCATTCTGTATTCAAACTTTCGGGGGGGGAGGGGGTGGGATGACAAACAAAAAAACCAAACCAAACCACACAAACACCCCCAGCCCCCTCCGCCCCCCCAAAAAAACCCCACAAACCCACCCACAACCCATTAATGACAGCAGCTGAAAAAGAGCTTCCTATAGTCTACACAGTTGCCATTTCTAGACATGGACTAAAAACCAAGAGGGGAAACAGGCAAAATGCATGTTAATGTTCCTATGATTGCCACGCAAAAAGCTATTGGTTTTAAACTTTAGTGATTTAGTAGTAGAATGTACATACTCCACAGCCAGACGCTTCGAGTACAACAATACATACCTGTTTCAGTAGAAACATCTATGTTCAGTGTCTCGTTGGAAGGAAGCATCGTGCTTTTCTTGTACTGTTGTTTACAGATTTTTAAACCTGATCCTTCGTGTTCATAACCAAGCGTCCCCAGGGATATGTTCTTTAATTGCTTGTACTAGTTTAGAAACAAAACAGAAGTTACAGAGATAGTAGTCTTTTCTGCATTAGATAGTAACTTTCAATCTCAAAGTCATGTGTATCAATATAGCTTTTTACATCAAAAAAAAAAATCTTTACTTTCACATAAAGTCTGTAAATTGAGAGAGGATCTCTCATGGGAAGCTAAGAGGGCTGCTGGCCACTAATTAGTAGTGACTGGCATCCTGGTGACACAGTAACTGGGAGCCTCGTATCTACTGGGCTGCCTGCAAATGACTACCCATGGGCCAGACAGCAAGCCAGCAGACAGCTTTTAATTAGATGCCTGGCAGTGACTTCAATGCAGTATTGCTACTAACCACACACACTCCAGGGATATCTTATGTATTTATCTCATGAATGTGTTAGTTTTCACACCACTTGAAATTTCATTGCTTTACATACAATCCGAGTCACAGTTCTTATCAAATCCAGCCCAAGAGCAAAACCAAAGCCGCTCCCTGTGTGGCTACAGAAGAGGGAAGCCACACATTCACTATTTAACCAACAACCAAGGAACAGACACAGAGCTTGGGCAGCCTCCAAAACTAATTTAACCTGCCTGCTTTACACAAGCACAGAAACAACTGAAAACATGCCTGTGAGGAAGGCACTTTCTTTTTCACTTACTCTAAACACAGCACAAGTCACCTTCTTCATATGTTAACATATGCTGGAAAACAAGGACTAGAAGTAGAAGCAAATAAAGCTATGCTAAGCCAAGCATGGACCAGCCCTGAGCACCATTGAAGAACTCCATTCAAGGCCAGTCCTCTCCTGACCTGCCTTCCGCACATCCTCAGTGTCTGCTGGAAGCAAGATATATCCTCTGATCCTTGGAGTCACACCTTCCAGTCCTGCACAAGCAAGGCAAACCCCTGGGGCACAGCTCTCCCTGTGGTTCCTGACTCCGACAGCTGAGGAGATCAATGACTAACCGTGAACACAGCTGTCTGCCAGCTCAGCTTCGCACCAGCTAACATTGTCCAAGAGAAGCCAGACAGACCCCGGCCCTTTGAGGAAGAAGGCATAAACATCTAGTAATTCATTAGTTTTTATCATCACCTCACCTAGTGAAAGAGCTCGGGGCAGCATACAGCGCTGGTCTGCTCTGAAGGAAGCATTTACCTCCCAGGAGGCCTGAAGTAAATAAACATGGGAAGTCAGACAAGGCTTCCCATTCCTTAAAAAAATTGTTCAGCTGGGTTTGATACAGATTAGACCCTTTTTCCTTTAAACATGGATTTTGCTATCATGCATCATTCAGTGTCATCCTATTTGCCATCCACTAGCCCATCATGTGGGGTACAAAGTCCCAGTGGTCATTAACAACCACACGCTCCACGTCCAAAAGACCTGTAACCGGAACCATCACATTTCCATCCATCCAAAGCTCTGCCTCGCAGTGCTGCTTCAACTCCTGACAGCTGAGCTTGCAACAGGTTTAGACAGCCTGGGAGAAAAGCATGGCCTCTGCACCCTGTCAGAACATTATCTTAAAAGTAAACTCAGGAAGCCAAGTCTGACGAAGGCAGGTCAAGTGAGTGGAAACAGTAGCTAGTCACAACTCCACATCCCTCTAAGGGCATCTCCAGATCACTGCATCTAAACCGCCGTCGCTCTGTCCATGTGCGCTTTCAGGCTCTGCCCTCCTGACAGCGTAACACACGGCTCTGGGTTACTCACGTGCCACTTTCAAACAACACTATGAAACAGTAAAAGCAAAATTCCCATTTACACATTTCTAAGCAGCCTCAGACAGAGCACCCAGCAGAACATCCTGGTCCTCCAGACTCTGCCACAGGCAGGGTACAAGCATGACAATTCCGGATGGCTTCTTTGTAATAGAAGCTTCCAAATCAGACCCAGAGAGGAGTAAGGAAAAGCTGTGTACTCTTCCAAGTGGAAAGCAGGTTCTCCCCCCTGCCCCCCTCACCAGAGTGTGAAAATATTGCAGTGGCACATTATACAAAGCCTAAAATTCCATTTTTACAACTCCAGTTTTGCTGTGCACTACTACCATCTTCTGTAATATCATATCCTTCTGCTTGCCCACCCCTGCAACCCCCCCACCAACCATGCATTTCAAAACAAAACACAAAACACCAAAACCTATGGCTTCTAGCTGCCTGTATGAAAACAAATTGCTTTTAGCTTAGGAGCCAGATGACTTGTCTCTTCCTAAAAGGCATCCTTTAAAAAACAAAACGCCCCCAAAAAAGCAACACCAGTCATAATGTTCACCTGGAGACACACTTTAAATCTTACATGTGATTTAAAAAGGCCCAGGAACACCACAGAACACTAAGGAACCCAGATTACACAAGTTTAAATCTCCTTAAAGGATATGTCTACATTTATACAACATAGACATTTTATGAAGTGACCTTTTTCTGATGCCTGTATCACACATTGGCTCATTCTTGAGGATATAAAGCTATTATTTCTCTACTGTCTTCTATCTGGACTTCACCTCAGCCTTAGTGCCTACAAAAGAAGGAAAGTGAGACAAAGCAAGCAAGGAAGAAAAAAAAGCACAGTTTATAGCAGAAATAGTGGCAATATTGAGAGTTCAAAGGAAGACTGAGAAAACTACTTCAACACTCATTTAACATACCAGGATGAGAGTCTTGGCCTTGCCCAGCACAGCAGAGACAGCACGTTTGATCTGCAGATGGCTCTGCTGTAGCTTAGAGGAGGTGGCCGAGGAGCAGCAAGTCCCCGTGCAAGTGCATGTTTAAGAAGGAGGTATAGCCTTCGTGCCACCGCGACTGCTGGGCATAACTGATGGTGGCAAAACTACTTTAAACCAAGCATCAGAGCTGATGTCCCAAGGTCAGGGAAAATGAAAGGTGGTTTAAAGCCACCTTCTGTTCATCCCATGTGGACCATTTCTGGGCTTATAATCATCCCCAAACACAAGAGACATTTCATTTTACAGACACACACACACACTCTCATCTCATGACTTCTAAATGTATTTAATATTACATACAAAAATGTTTCCTGAATTTTCATCCTAGATTAATTCTCCTTCCTCCCATGATTGTAAAGGAACTGTTCTTTAAAATACCATCCCTAACCAGGGCGAGTGCCCCTACATTCCTGGAAGTACCGTATTCCCCATTTTGAGGCCTCTGGCACTCACTACAAAGCTGCAATTCAGCATAGCTGTAAGCACAAATTTTTTGAATACCATGCATAGGTATATTCAGGCCCATAACTCTTCAAAGTAAGACCTAAACAAAGGTTCCAGTTCATGCAAGATGACTGATTTTCAAACTTTCTAGATTTCAGTACCACGCACTAACTGAATAAAGTTTTGGTTTAAATTTGTCTCCAAGAGACAAAAATGCAGACATCTACACACAAAATTCAGGATACCTCACCTAGACTGATTCACTGAAATATCAAAACTGAAATCCAAGAATGGCAACAGAAAACCAGAACCTAAGTAGAAGTTTATAGCTATAGCTTTGGTTTTAACACTGTTCATTATAAACACACACACTTACCTGGTTAATAACATAAAAAATGCTATCATAAGCATCCTGTTGTGTATATATACTGCAGCTGTAGTCATCTTCATCAACTCCAGAATAGCCTTTCAGGAATAGGTGTTTAAAAGCAATAGTGTTTTCCTCTTTGAATGAGACCACCAACTGGTTACTCAAACCAAAAAAAATAAGCTGACAAGAGAAAAAAACCAAATTCAGATTTTTGAACACTGGTCAAGCAGCAACATTTTGAAAACAGCTTTGAATTATAATAAATACAAAACAGAAAGGTGCCTGTTGCTGTAACCCTGCTACGACAAGAGCAAAGAGTCTGTTAACTAATGCCATAGGACTACTGAAGTCAAGGTTACCACATGCAGGGTAAGAGAAACAGAAATCAGTCTCCCACCGGTTCTAAAACTTACAGTGCAGCAACTAAACAGACAGCTAGATCACTGCCTCCTTTCACACATCCTGGACCAAGAACTCTAACTGGAATTTGCCAAAACTTTTGTGGAGGATGCAAATGGCAGAAGAGCTAACCTACAGGCACAGCCTGCTACCCCAGAAATGCCCTGCTTTGCTATGGGACAAATTCCTGCACCTTCTTCCTATGTCTGGCATGGCACAGAATTAGAGCAAACCTATGTGGGACCCCACAGCAACAAAAAGCATCACCTGGCTGACCCAGGTGCTGGGTAAGGAGCCTATAACAAGAAGCAGCAGCAGACAGCTGAGTTATACTCAGGATTTGTGTTGCCCTACCATATGGATGCTCCCATTCCCACCACCAAGGAAAACATAAATGGAGCCTAGAAGCTAAAAAAAAAAAAACAAGCAACAAGAGTTTCTTCACAGGCATAGTAGCAGGAAGATATCCCAAGCCCCCAAAATAGCTAACTCTTCATCCTAGGTTTAAACTGCTTACTAACAGCAAATGTGAAACTGTCTCATTACTGCATGGAGTTTCTAAGTCCCACAAGAAACTGGCTGAAGTAGGGAAGATGTAAGAGTGAGAAACTGCAAGCAAAAGAACTGTGAACTTAGAAATCCCCCAAAGTAAGCAGGCAGGCTCCACTAACATCCAAATTCCTTCACTCAAAACAATGGAAACTGGAAAGCACACCTATTTTTTCCCCCTTCACTGAAATACGTCACCTTTTGTCCCAGAGAGTAAGTGCTGAGATCTGGGCCAGGCTAAAAGAATACATGCAGCAGGACTATTTAGTGCAAGGCTGCTTGGTTGCACAGCAAAGTCACAGCCAGGACAGAGAAATGGGGATGTCAGCTCTGCCGGGTATGTACAGTCTTCAGATGAAGAACTGAATCTTCATACCTTCAGCCAAGTTTTTAGTCAACAACTTATATCTTCAGTTGACTGCAAAAAATCACCGAGTACTACAAATAAGTCTGCAGCACTCTAGTCAGTATCTAAAAAATCAGGGATCTTCCAGCTGCAATACAGAGAAATAAAACATACTCAGCAGGATTTCCTCAGGGGACTCCCTAGGGGATTTCAGCACAGCGTTGGAGTAAAACTTACACCCCATACTGGGACAGAAGCCTCTTCTGCTTTTCAGTCAGGCACAGATACCCCAGCTGCTGCACCACACCGAAGAAGCCACAAGTGTCATGACTGGCATCAGGCAGAAGCAGCTAGAAGGAGGCTTAACTTATTCTAGGTTGTCCTTCAAGGGTCTTGCCCTGGCTCTGAAACACAGAGATGCTTGTTGAACCTGTCCATTTACTATTAGCTCACATTTGAGACCTCCCTGCAGAGCAGCAACACATTTTCCTTCAGAAACTCTATTTTCTTTTTCTTGCCAACTACCTGTCTGGCATCTGAGCAAGACCCAGGGCCGACAAGAAAAATCTTAAGCAGCAACCCAGAAAATCTTGTGGCCTTTGAAAGCCAAGCAGCAGAGCACCCCTTCTGCTCACAAAGGATAGTGGGAGACTAGGACAGCAGACAGAAAAATTAGACGTTCAGTCACTCCCCCAAGAATTTAAGTCAGTAGGTTCGGATAGATTGAAAGTACTGAACCTTTTCAGAACCATGTGAAGTTGTACTTTGTCTCATTACTCACACACAAAGGTTAGTGCACTGTCTTTGAAGAGCATGCAATAACCCACATCTGAGGTGCAGCTGCCAGTAAAGTAAGATGGGGCAACCCGTCCTCTTAGCTTACGCTGTGCTTGCACTGCCCACCGCCCCCTTACACACTCCCTGTTGTCAGCAGCTCCGACGCTGCGGGTACCAGTTGTGCCAGCACTAGCGCAAATGGCCTATTTCAGCTCGCCTTGCCTCGACAGGCCGACCACCGCATCCCGCTCCCGCCTGCACACAGAGCTCCGGCCGGACTCGGCACAGCACGGCCGCAGCCGGATCCTGTGCCAGCAGGGCCAGAGCGCCTGCCGTGTCTTTCCAGCGGGGAGAAGAGCGAGAGCGGTCAACAAAACACGGGGACACATAGGCCAGGGTTACGCTTCATTCTAGCAGGCAAGTCAAACAAACCTGGAATCCTGCAACTCAGCATGTTTTTAGGAGTTGTATATTTAGCTGGGCTTGCAAAGTGTCAGATGTCAGAGTCCTGCATTTCAAAGGTCCAGAAAAATAATTTCTACTTATACCTGCGTCCCGTTTTGCTTCCCTCAACCTCCAGTCACCATTTCTTAGTGGACTGTAAATTAATCAACTACACTGTGATACCAGTGCAGTTTAAAAACTGCCTTCCTCTTTGCCTCTACCCGGCTAGGTACCCGACTGTTCGAAATGCATCATCTGATGACAGGAGCAGAATCGGGCCCGTCCGATTCCTGTAGCCCAGTCATTCCCATCATCACCAGAGACTGTAGCGTTTTCACATTGAACACGTACATTTCAAGTTACTGACCAGATTTCAAGAAACATCACTTTTGAAACAGTCCAGTGAAACTATAATCTGTGAACATAACAGGAAGCAGAACATAGAGCCATACTGTGCCAGCAAGCCTGAAGACAGTGTTGGATTTACTGGGAAGAGTAATTTTCTTTCAAGCGTTACCTTAAAAACAGCAAAATACCTAGTCAAATAATGCCCCACAATCTCCAGGAGGCTTTTGCAATTTAGTTTATGTTATTCTTCCCCCTCGACACCTTTCATAGTACTTTTTCTTTCTGGACCAAAGCAGGAAGTTCAAGTCAGTAACAAATACCCAGGGATGGCAAAGGCCCAGAACCACAGACCTGCTTCTCCTGCACATCATTGCTACGCTTTCTAAGAGTAAAAACAGAGGACAGATTACCTGTGTAGTAACCATAAGTATCTTCAAAATCTGCAAAGCCAGTTTCCATGGTATTTGACGTCTTGATCTGTATTTTTCACATGGGTTCATGAAGTAAAACTTCAAATCCTCTTTCAGAGCCGTCTCTTTTAGATCTAAATCTGACTGAGCCATCATACTTCTGCCATAAATAATACGTTAATTAGAAACCAACAAATGCTTTGGCAGACAATTTCCTCATAGTGCAGTTTCACCTCAGATCACCACATGTCATAAGATGCCTGTAACAGTTTTCTGTCTGTTTTACAGCAAAATCCAAGAAATATTTCCCTATGATCACATCATTAAAAATCATTCAATCACATTAGATCATCAAAACACAACATTTATACAACTATTTCTCAGAAAATAGGCATTAAATAAGAGGATCTGTAATAGTAATAGCAGGTCTACATTTATCTCTTTCTTAAAACCAAGTATTTGAAATAAAGCGAGGCCACTGTTAACACATTTCTCTGAATAAGCCACATTCTACCACCAGAAAAAGGTGTCTTAAAGACTAAACAACCAGAGCAGGCTTCACAGCACGTTTCTGTTACGATCATGCAGCTTTAAGGGCTAAACTCATAGGCATTTATTTAAATAAATATCTGGGCATATAAAAATCTGAGGAAAAGCACAGAGGCCTGTTGTTGTAGGTGTCTTAAATCACTCTAAGTTTCTCCCTCTCAACTGAATGGGACATTGAAAACTTTCCCCTTCTCCTAATCTTTTTAACCCCATTTTCCAGTACCATAATTGTCAGAACTTTCATCCTCCACACAGAGATCAGAACCAAACTTACAATTTTTCTCCTCCCTGCATGTGTTAAGGTAGAGCAATCACATCTTAAACTGGCTACATAAGCAGATTATCAGTCCCATTTACCATCCCGAAAATTATTGCCCATGTTCTGAATTTTATAAAGGATAGCATTTTCTCTCAAGGTCAAAACCAAAAGCATCATTTCCAAGTTTTCAAATGCATTCTTACTTCTTTTGTCCTCACCTGTCTGAAGTGTCTCAGTAATTAAGCCCAAACTGTAGACCACAAAGCACATTTGATTTGCTAGAACCAGGTGTCTCGTAAGAAGAGAAATGAGAGTTAAAAAACACAGTAAAGTTGATACTGTGGTGTTTCCTCATAAGAGGAAGTGGAAAAAAAAAACAAAAAAATATTTTTTATCATTAGAAGCTCAAAGGTTATCTTTATTACACAGCCTTAAATCAATCATTCATGAACATGATGGGAGGTAGGCTGATTTCGGTTTTGAGACAGGAAAAACACAGGAAGGTTCTTAAGAAAAAGAAACTGTGGAGTACATCCCTATTTAAATTTATAATAAAAACATACTGGACTAGCTTTAATAATGTTTAAGATATAAAAACTTTGAAAAATTTAAACACATCTGACAGAAAAACATGATAATTATAGCTGTGAGTATTGTCTAAGGAAATAGGTACATACGCACTTCAGTCCTGCACTGACACCCAAAGACATGGCTACTCCTGTACCCGCTCCTCTTGAACGGGCAGCAGCATTTGTGTGGGTACACAATGAACAAGACCAAACCCAGAGTAAAGTCATAGGAGTAGATGGGAAAGAAAGAGGAAACTGAGCAGGTTTAAACTGGATCTGGTCAAGACTTAAAGCATGAAGGTATGGCATAAGAACCGCCCCAAGACTTCAGCAAAATCCTCCCCTAAGCTTCAGTAAAAGCATATCTGAAGTGACAGATCTTAAAGACCAAACAGCAAACCTTATAAGAAACACCATTTCCTTTGATATTCAAATACATACCGTGGAAGACGTGGTTTTTTCCAAAGTTGTCCTTCAAGCCCCTACAGCTATTCTAAAAACTTGATGCTGACTAATAACTATACTTTCACTTTTACACAGCCCTCACTTAACTCCACTGGCTAGGGATTATTTTCACTGCTGCCTTTAGCTTCCCTTATTCATTAGCTGTAGAAATTGTGAGCAGGAAATTCAGCCAAGGAAAGTAACATACTTTTTCAGCTTAAGAGGAAGAGATGAGATTCAAGCCTGTATCACTGTTGGGCTTTGTCTCCCAATAAAGAACAGGCATTCTCTGGCGTAATATTTGAGAAATAATTCTTTTGGCAATAGGTGAAATACAGCAATTGTTTTCTAATCCATTTGTTTCTAGAATAGATTCAAAATAACATCCAAATAAACTGCATTTAAGTCTACAGAATTAGAACCTTCAACCGAAGCATTAAAAAGTTAAAGAGTTCCGAGTGATTAATAGTGACTTACTGCATTTAAAACAAACGATCTCGTTCTACCAAACGTTTATTAGCCTAATAATCTAAAAATAATGCAAACAAAGCACCTAGCTCAAGACAGAGTAACAGAAAAATTCAGTTCAGGCACAGTAGTGTAATTAACACCGCTCAATAGGTTTCCATGGTATGTTTTGTAAAGCACTGATACCAGCAACTTTTGTGAATGAAGACTAACTCTAGCACGCACATTTAAATGCATATCTAAGTATCACAGTGTTGTGCGTGAATAATAATTGTTACTAATTCAATCCTAAAAGCTGCATTAGGATAGCCACCATTGCAATGCTGTATCTGGTAGGACAATCTGTTGTTTGGATAATGTTTTGTAGTGAGGCACTTTAAAGCTCAGTGTTCTATTCAAGAACGAGGTTTCAACAGTAATTACTACCATTTACAGCTACCTATGTATGAAATAAGCATTCAATATGTAGCTCTTCACCTAGCAGAAAAAGCACCATTGAATCAAGTAGATAAAAAGCTATAGAGCACAGATTTAAAAAAAAAAAAAAGTGTAATTCACTACAGGAGCCACACTAACACTGTTCATCAGAGATCCGTATCGGGAACATTTATCCACTTGAGCTCTGCATCTTGAAGAGGTATTAACGAGATGGGGGTTGGGGAACGCGGAGAAAAAAAGAAGAAAAAGAAAAAAGTCACTGGAGTTGGGTTCTGCGTATCAGACCGGGCAACCCCAGCTTCACCTTCACGGTCTTGTACTAAGTTCACAACTCGCCCAGAGGAGGGCATCGCCTAGCACCTCTCAGGAAAGCGAGCTCTAAGAAATTGAGGAAAAAACCCTCCTTTCACAGAGCTGCCAACGTTACCGACCGCTAAGCTGCTGCGGGAGGAGCGGCAACGCTACCAAGGGCGGCCAGAGCGAGGGCACGCAAAACGCCCCGCCACGCCGCTCCGTGAGCGCAGCGCCGGCAACGCGACACGCAGGGAAGCTCCGCGGCTGCTGAACGGCGGGACAAGGCAGACCCCGGGCGGCGAGGCGGAGAGGACCTACCTCGTGCAGCAGAATTTAAACACGACTTTGCCGCGGCACCTCCGTCCGTTTGCCCGTCTGCCGCCCGACGGCTGCAGGGCGCGATAGCAGCAGCGCGGCTCCCGAGGCCGCCCCGCCCTCCGCCGCGCGGCGGGCACGCCCGTTATCGCCGGGCCACACGGCGCCGCTGGCGAGGGAGCGCCCCGATCCCCTCCCCGCCGCCTGCCCCGCCGGGCGCCGTGACCCGAGCGGGCAGCACCGCGCCCAGCCCCGGCCCGGCCCGCCCCGCTCACCCGCTGGCGGCGGCCCGTCCGCCGGGCAGGTACTTGAGGGAGATCTCCATGGGGCCGCGGGGGCTCGGCCGCTGCCCGGGCAGGGCAGGGCGGCGCGGGGCTCCGGCAGCCCTGGGCGGCGGACGGGGAGAGCCGGCGCCGCCACCCGAGCGGCCTGGGCCGGGCAGCCCCCTCCCGGCAGCGCCCCACGCCCTGCCCTGCCCCGCCGGCCGCGCCGCCTTTATGGGGGCCCGGGCGGAGGAGGGCGCCCCGCCGCCCACGTGCCCTGCGCCCGCCCGGCCGGGCCGGCGGCAGAGGGAGCTCCCGCGCCCCCGCCGCCTTCCGTCACAGCGAAGTCGCCGGCGCTCCGGCTCCGGGCAGGTGGAGTAAGGCTCGGTAGCTGCTGTTGTAGGCAAGGAGACAACATGCCGGGAAGAGCGCCAGGTTTGAGTAGCTGCTAGAGGCGGGCGTTCTGCAGCTGGAAAGGTACTTAGTTCCTCAGAGGATGTGGTTTAATGTGGTTACTCCAAACCAGCGTGTTCAACACAGAACGCAGACGTACAAGAGGCGTCATTGCAGCGACTGCGAGCTCTCTACCTGCCCACACAGCGGGGATGGGCAGTGAAGGACTCTGACATAATGCTCTCAGATGATGCTCCGTTGGGTCACAGTTTACGGGAGAAGAAGGAACAAAAGCCCAGACAAACATCTCTGTGCAGTTACTCAAAATTAGCTGCAAGAGCATCGTGTCAGCTCACGCATGAAAGCTTTCTTAAAGCGTCCTCTGAGGCAGCTGGTATTAGCTACTGCCTCAGGCTGGAAGATGCCCCCAGCAGATGCAATCGCAGGTTTGGTCTTTTACGGCAGCATCTGTTCCCCCCCCCCCCCCCCATCTGCCAGAGATTAATTATGCCTTTACACTTTTTTTTATTGGAAAGGTATGAGCATATCTGGATTTGATTTCTTCCTCCTTAGCATGCACACTGTTTACTTGAGAACATGCTCCTACCCAACATGGATACTGGTACTTAGAAACAAGTATGGCCCCCACCTCTCTCTTCCCCTCAGTGTAACTTTATGCTGTTAAGAGATCTGAGCTCTGCTGAAAACAAGAAGTTCTCGCTGCATAGGCATATGCAAAACATTGGCATTGAAATGAGCCTTGGTATGAAAACAGCTGTTACCCAAATTTAGCACCCTGCCACTTATTTTCATGAGGAATACATCAGTATTTTTCAGGCAACTCTTTCCTGAGCCCAGTGAGAATCAAAACAAAGGAACTCTCTTACCCCTCCACACCTTCTTGGGCAGCCCTGAAAGCCCTGTTTTACTTAGGATGGCATTTTTAAGCATAATGAGTTTATCTGATGCTTTTTCTGCTTCTTTGCTCTCCCCACCTGCATTTTACAGTTCTATTTGTGCCTGCTTGATTGTATCAGCATAAAGATACCGATGTCTCCAGGATGAAGCTTTACATGTGTTACTAGCAATGCTAATGTTGAGATCACTGATACTGTTGAAGTCATGAGGGTTTTTTTAGAATAAGATCATTGTCACATTTCTTGGCTCTGCGAGGCCATAACCAGCACATTGTATATTGACACAAAATAAGATTAAACAGCCCCACCACACACCCAACAGCAGCAGCCACAGAGCTCCTGGCTGAGCTGCACTTTATCTCAAATGCAGCCAGTAGGCTATAGAAAACACAGCATTGACTGGCTGCTTCTCAGGTGAGCCAAATACTGAGGCAGATGAAGATCCTGAACACCAAGGATCAAGCAGGTCAGAAATTGAACAATACATGGTCTTCTTAAAAAACGAAATATAGAGAGATATCAGATATGTAATAAAAGCAGCATTTCTTTTTCCAGTCAGAACTGGACATTTTGAGCAGGCGTAAGCCAGTAACTTGTCAGGGTACCGTTCTTCTTTCCCCCATGTAACAGCCTGCACCCATAGCCAGAAATATGCAATTGCTGCTCTGCTAACTTTATAAGCAGTTGTCCCTTCTCTTCCTCCCACCCCATCCTATCCTTTGCTTTACACATCCTTCTCCTAATTTAAGGTATCCCTTCCCTTCTGGCTTCATAGTGTGACCCTGCCCATTACTGTTTGAAGGCAAGTTGCCTTTCATCAACTCTTTCCTCCCCAAACCCACACAACTGCCAGCAATGCTAACTTAACAGCTGTTTAGTCCAGCAGAAGTAAGGGAGTGTGGTTTTCCAATGAATTTCTGTGTCTCAGTTGATTGACTTTTTAGCTGTAGCACAAGCACAGGTCATTACTTAAAGATTCTAACAGGGATTTCACTGCAAAACAAACTTCACATTGAAGTTTGCTCTTCAGGCAACAGAAACCAGTCTTCAGTGGAAGATTTCTCCTATTAGGAATTGAAAGAATCTGTATACGCTATCTTTTCCTGCTCTGGGGTCACCCATTGTAGCTTTCCATGCCTTATGCTCCTACTGCAGGATTCTATTAACATGATTTCATGATTAAAACTTTGTGAGCATTTGATATTTTATAGCTTTCTCAAATTTTGTTGGAATTTGTTGCCAATTTCATGTTAACAGTGATGAAGCATATACTCTGCCTCATTTCTAAATTAAATCAGACTACTGCTTGCCTTATAACTGTATTGGCAAACAAAGTATTCCATAGCTGTTTACAAAATGCACCTGCATTTTCAGCAAGTTATTAATTTTAACTTTCTCTTAACTCTGTATGAAAAAGCCTTGCTAAGAGGTCAGCCTTCTGCATTTCAGTGATCTTAAAGTGCTTGCCATCCTTGTCAGAATTCCTCACGCAAACTATGTTAGACAATAGTGATGTGCACATAATATATTGTGTGTTGTTGAAGATCCATAAGGAGTTCAATGTGTCAACAGAAAACATGGTCACTTAATATTTGCTTTTCGAGGCAAGATTGCCTTGAATCTCCTTGAAAAGCTTCAAAAGTCTTCAATCTGTTGGAAGACAAGGACCTCAATACAGGAAACTTTCAGATACTGTGAATAATCTGTTCTGCCTACACCTTGCATTTGGTTTGCCTTTGCTGAATTTGAACTTCATGTAATGTACAAGAGCATTTTTAGTGTAATGTTTAATACTTGATTATTTGTTTCTATGGCAAACTCTGAAAAGCTGTTAAACAGGATCAAACTGTTTTTGCAGTTTGCAAACTGCGGTTTTGCAGGTCCTCACCAGAGTCCACGGGAACTATCCTGACTACAGGAAATGCAAGTTCACACCCTTCACACACTGCTTCATGCCAGAAATAGCATATTGCTGTAAAAAAAAAAAAAGCTCCTGTATTAACCCGGCAACATACTTACTCTTAAGATGAATAATGACACACCCAATACTCACTGCAGATGGAAGTGTTTACTGTGGCGCATTTGCAATGTGTAAACATTCAGACAGAACATGTTTAGTGTCCTCCACCTTTGTGCACAGCATTATACATTGTCACACATACCTATGGGATTGTTGCTCACAAATGCAAGTTACCTAAAATATGCTTCCTTTTGGTTTTCTATTCTGCTCCCAGACTGAATAGACTATAGAAAATAAGGCATCCATTAAATGGTATCACAATCAACAAAGTATATAAACTAAGTTGTCAAAACTGAACTTTTATTAGATCTAATGTTTCAGACAGCTGCTGACAGTACCACGTTATTAGGTTGGTAGGAAACATCCAGTTTCTAAAGCGTGGAGAGATATGACTCTGAGAGACATATCTATTAAATACATATGTATTTAACTTAGTTTAGACTTCAGGATTACAGACTTGTGTACCAGAGGAAGATTTCAAATAAAAAAATAGATATTTTGAAAGTGCTTTTGTCTGACTTTTCCTTTAAAAACATAAGGTCAGTACACTGCGAAGCTGAAGACTGTAACTGATCCTACCCAGTGCTGGATATAGGAGAACACCTACATTTCTCCACTCAGCTCACCCCTCAAGCTTCAGTTCTGGCCTGGCATATCCCCAGCCTCACTGAGAATGGACTGCCACTTACATTAAGTGCTACTTATGTTTACAGAAATACTTAGTTTACGCTCTCAGCCATATTTGAATGGCTTGTGCATCAATTCACTGTAATGTCTCCAGAAGCAAGTTACACCAAATTTCATAGTTTTACTTTACTTTTACTATGAGTGTAGATAAACAAAAAATGCTGAGGGGTCTAGAGTGAGCTTCCATTCATTCAGTGCTGGGTCAGCCATAGCTAGATAATGCCTGCAGTACTGAGGGCTAGGTTGGTGTTCAAAGTTGCAGTTGTCCAGCACTATTTCTACTTACAGTTGAAAGTTACTGCATTTCTAGTCTACTCACAAAATCTAGCCAAGTCTCTGAATACAGATAGCTTTTTAATGCCCTTTGCATTCAAGCACAACTTAACTGAGGAAACAAACAGCACAAATCTAATAAAAAAACAGACCCCCAAAACCCCTGAACTAGCAGTGAGAGTGCCTAATCAGAAAGACTGTAAGTTTATCACAAGCTTCTGCCACAGGCTTACACTGTTTTTTGAGAAAAGCAAATTCAGGCTTTAGGTATAAGGTTTTCCAGCAGCTCCACTGTCCAGTTCTTGCAATGTGTGCTGCTTTAAAGCCTCCATGATACACTCCCACAATCCATTAAATATGTTCACTAGGACCTGTACAGGAGAGGGGGAAAAAAGTTGTCAGGTGCATGCATCAAAACAATAGTTTCATTGTACAAGGAGCCTTAAAAATGCATGTGAACTATTTAATTTCTAATTTGACATACACTGATAAGAAACTGCTATGAACCACCATGAAACATTTTGAACACGTGAAAGAATTAAGAGAAGCCTTGTGTGTCCTTTAAGACCATATGACTGTTTAAAGAGCAGAAGTCATAGAACTGATAACTCAACATCCCACTCGAGATACTTATTTCTTCCTACAGATCATGTGTTTCAAAGTAAAACCAGAAGGCCACAGTACTGAGCTAAAGGAGCAATGTCCAGTATTTGCAGGCAACTGCAAGGTCAGCCCCTGGTCTAGTTTCTAGAGAAAGAAACACACTTTCCAGTTTGTAACACTAACATGCATAGTATGAGGCACGCACCTGGATCAAGACATTTTGGACCAGGATAAAATCATTAAAGAGTAGGTAATCAGTTCAGGAAACAAGGCACTGAAACCAGGCACTTAAATGCCTACAGCTCTGTTTGAGTCCAGGGCACTGCTGGCTGCCCAGTGCTCCTGAAGTACAAGTTGCTTGAGAGTAACCAAGTTTTCCATGTTGAATGCTCTTCCAGAGTCCTGATCCCCGCCTCCAAGTCAGCGGGAGAAGTATTACATCCCCACCCTGTCCCACCTCATGTTGGGTTTCTTGCCTGGTTAAACTGAGACGTGTGTGCAGAAAAGGAAATATTAACATGTCAGTGCCCTTTACCCAGGAGTAAGATGCCCTGCTCTGCTTCATTCCACACTTTCATTTCAAGAAAGGCACTCAGTCAGAACAGTGGCTCTCCGCTCTGGACTGCCTGACTGCAGGCTCTGTTCTCTCCCTGCTTCAAAATATGCCCCCTTCTCCTCCCCCTCAGAAATATATTCTATCTGGCATATAACAATACAGCACACCAGAAAAGTCCAATACCAAGGAGCTGCAAATGCCTCTGATCTTTTTAGTCAAGCTGCAAATATTTTAAGGCTCCCCCACCAAGGGACCTGTCAGCAAGCAAGACTCAAGAGTTGCTGCCAGCCAGGTCAAATATAAACCACATAACCTGCAATCAGTATTCCTGAAGAAACAAAACTTCAAATAACTGAAGCATTAAGCTCTCCATAGTGGAAGTTAGGCAATCCTTTTCCAAGTGCTGTGATAATATCTTAAACTGCATGCTATCTTACAACCTTGGCAAGCTGATTTTCTCCCTAAGCTTCAGGCCTGCTACCATTTAAGTTAGGACAACTTACTGCACAAGGCGTCATTAAAAAGACGACACTGAATGAGTTCAGTAAGTCCTGACTATTGCCGTAAGTACAGAAAGTATTAATGGTTGCGCATTATACATACGGGGTTCCTCAGTTACTGTATATATTATCTAACTTGCTATACTATTTTTCATATGTTAAGTAATTCTTAATTTAAAAGTTCCCTCACCTCTCCTAAGGAGTTTGCTGGCTGCAGACATTTCACTGAAGTGCTCCATTCTAGAGCATTAGAAATAGTTTGGGATTTGGGTTTTTTTTTTTTCCTCTCCACTCCCCAAAATGTAAGTACTCTTCATAAACATTATACCAGGGACATTTTGTGGTGCGTTGCTTTTGAATATACATTAATGTATAATTTTAATGTAGGTACGTACCGTTACAACAACAGAAGAAAGATACAGAACTCTCCTCCTCTAACCTGTACCTGCCAGAGTTTGGTAAGTCTTTGCACTGTGATATAAACCTCTGAAGTTCTGTCTCTGGAAAGCCATCTTGCTGGTAGTGCTAAAAATCGATATTTAGTTAAACCTTTAGCAGAGCAAAACCACACAATAACCCAAATCCTCCCCAGACTACTGTTCAGACATTGCTTAAGCCTGAATTTAGAAGATTCAGAGAACTGAATATGAAATTACTGGGTTTTAGTAGATATTTAGCTTCCATTGGGGCAGGAAATCAGATAGGCTTGTAAGAAAACTGAAGTAGCGAAGGACTAAAAACCTCTTGTCACCACTCTGCACTCTCAAAAGTAGCCATTATATTTATTCTTTAAATTGGCGTTCCCTGCAAGTCAAAATATTGAGGGAGATGAGAGGCTTGGTAGCACCAATCTTGCATTTTTTATTCCAAACGAAGAGTAAGAGTTCATGCTTACCTTGACAGTTTCGTATGTATCTGTAATGAGTGCAATGAAGAGACTCAGCACCATATAGATGAACAGACTGATGAAGGAGTAGAGGTAGATCCTACTGAATAACCAAACCAAATAACTTTTCTGCTGCATTTTTGCAAAGGTGGCAAACATGTCATCTCCATTGATCAATGAAAAAAGACACTCGGAAACCGTGTTCAGAGAGCGAAACTAGAGAGGAGGGAAGAAGACAAGGATGTCCATCGCCGCTTTATTTGGCTCCAAAGACTGTACATAACATGAAGAAGATACACAGCTGTTGACTGGCTGCCTTGGATCTCTTTGTACGCCCAGGGTATGACAAGGCGCAAACAGTAAAACATTTGAGGAATGAGCAAAGTTTGTCACCTCCTGTACACATACACATTCAATTGATTCACCTGTATACTCCTGCTGGAGCAGGTAAGCCAATTTAACTTTTAAAAGGGATAACGATAAAGTCTCCAAAGCTTTAGTCTCACTGGTGTTCTGCAAGATGAAAATTATTTCTCAAAATACCAGCATGTGATTGGGAGTCACGGCAGCTTCCACTTCTGACTCACAGCTTTCATAACTCGAGGAAAGTCTGATTGAGTCATGGAAGTCAGACTCCTCAAACAGAGCAGCATCATGTTGAAGATGCGCTATTTTTATATTAAGGGAAGCCTTGACATGGAAACTTAGAAGACAACAGTAGTAATCTCTCATTTCTTTGGAATCCATTCTGTTGTTCAAGTTTTTCATGTTAAGTATATTACCTTCACATGGTATGGTCCCAGTACAATCCATCCACAGAAACAATAGCCCAGGTAGATCATAGCAGCACAACAGCAGAACCTCATTACGTTGGGTAATGCTGCTCGCAGTGTTAGGATGAGAAGCTGCACAAAGCAATGCCAACAGTTAGAATTCAACCAGGCATTTCTTCCAGTCCTCTTATAGCAACAAACAGAATAAATACCAACAGCACGAAGATCCCAGGAGATCCTTACATTATACTTCTGAAAGAAACCTAGGTAGCGAATGACTCCAAGCCACACAAGCATCGTGGATGTTCCTAGGAGTATGCTACAGACATCATAACTTGTCAGACTCTAAAAAAAGAAGGAAAAAAAAAAAAGAAAGCAAAAATCAAATATATAACAACTGACAGGTTCTAAATTGCAACGCTCATTACTACAAAGATCTGTTAAGAAATATCGTTTTCCTTGGCAATCTCTCCCATTAAAAATTAGTTTGGGGCAATATGCATTAGAGAGCCGAAGTCCCACCAAAGAGCAAGGGCACTTTCAAGTGTAACTCATTTCACATGCCTTTACATATGGCTGTTTGTAAAATAGATCCTGACAAGACAAGCTTCATTTGCAAGGCCAAGAGCAGAGCTGCACGGCAGGTGCAGAGACACCCCCTCGGTACCTGGCTCACTAAGACCCGCAGAGTGGCACTGCAAACATTTTTATGCTGCTTCCGGACCTACAGCAACCGCTTCTGGAATCTGCATCGACAGATTCCCCACAGCAGCCTGAGAATCTCTCCACTGCATCCCAATGGACAGCGTAAACGTGACTTCAGAACCACAGAGCCAAGAAGGTTCTTCCAGCACGTAGGCAAAGCAGTTTTTAAAAAATAGCATGACTTGTCAGCAGACCTCAGATAAATACTAAGAAGGATCTTGTTAGGTAGCCGGGAACTGTGAGGTGTAGAAAGTTATCAAGGAGAAGACTAATTAGCTTCTAATTAATTCTAACTGGAACTTCATTTATATTTTATTGGCACTTCACTGTTTTTTTCCACCTATACATACTGGCCTGTTTTCATCCAAGTTAGCATATACCCTGTTCCCTGAACTGCAGCTGTACTCTGAAATGGCTCATGACAGCTTACTTGAATACGAAGTTTTTACTATTTTCTGGTTTTATTCTCTAAGAGTTGGCTAATCTTTTATATTAGCATAATTCATTTACAGCTTGACAAAAACCAAATTTAGGCTACTTTAATGTGACCTTGTTATTCAGCCATTAACTTTCACACAGTAATATGGATCGAGATCTTGTTATTATGGTCTGCAAGGCTTGCAAAATGATGTGAAATGTACCTGTAGACAAGAGTTTTAGTAAAATACTCTCTTAAAAAAGAAACATATATAAATACATGTATTTATATATAAGATACCAGAATCCCAAATGCAAGATCTTACGCTAACCTTGTTCTCATCTTCACTTCTCCCAAAGCAGGATGAAGTTATCTCTTATCTTAGCCCACTTCCTCATAGCTTCTTTCTACTCCTAAGAACTGAGTTTATAGTTCCTAAGGTAAGATAGGGCAATTTGTACAGGGTGTTTATGATAGTCAAGCTGTCACCAGATGGATTTCAGAGCCATCCTTTCATCGTTACTGTCCAAAGTCTGTTGTGTTGCAATGTCACACTTCAAAGTCTGCTACAGATTTGGTGAAAAACAACATTATCTGAATATTAGAGTGCTTCAGGATAGCATATTGTAGTAATTTTTCTTCCCCAATTCTGGCTGCACATAATATGTTTTTAAAAGATTTTTTTTTTTCTAGATCAAGTTTATTTTAGAAATGGAAGGCCTAGAACCTGGCTGCGGCTGACTCTTAAGTACATGCTGGAAACCAGAAGCTGGGAAAGCAGCAAACTGATGTTTAAGGAGAGCGTCTCTGTGCTAGTTAAACACTTGTTAAATGGGGAACAGAAAGTTAAATGCTAAATTTTAAAAAAATCCATCAAATAAGCAAATATAAGTGGTCCTAAAGGGGGAAGAGAGGAAGTCAACAGTCTTAAACTTTCAGAGATCATTTTATAATCTCTGAAACTTTCAAAGTTCATTTTGTTCCTTGGAGTCACAAAGGAGCAAAGATAACTAGAACTATAATATCTAGTGATATTTGGAGTTTTTAAATCTCGCGACTGGAAACAACACATCTCAGTTATAATTCCACAGGAGAAGATAGAGTTTTAAAATTTCATGCCACTCAGAATCAAGTATAGCCAGCCTAAAGTCCTCCGAGAGATTTAAACCTAGCTGGGACAGAAACAATCAGTTTTGCTTCCACCTGACAGTGTACAAAGCTTACCTTGGCTTGTATCTCCATCTTTAGTGTTGATCCAACAATAGTTAAGACATCGCTAACCATAATCAGGATGTACCATCCATTGACAAATTCCATTTGATCACTGAAAGAGACTTCTTTCTTATAATAATATAGGAAAAAGCTTACAAATTCCTAGAGGAAAGGAGGAAAGAAAAAAGTTAATCAAACTTACACAAGACATGAAGACTTTCCAAGGAACGAGTTGTACCCACCCTTTGGAGCCGGATTCCTTTAACCACTGATCGTGTGCAAAGGATTAACGAGGCCAGACAAGTCAATATAACAAAAGCATCGAAGATCATCATGTAATGAGTGTTCTTCTGTACTGCAAGAACAAAATGTACGTGTTTATAATCAGATGCATTCCATCTTGTTGACCATCTTGAGTAGAAGTAAGAATCAAGTTTTGATGTTAACTATGTTTATACAACTGAATTAAGAAAAATCTTAGCATTTTTCCCACAAAAGTTTATCTGACGTATTTTCATGAGAGACACAAGTGCATCTGCACTACAGATACCACCTCACTTAATTTAGGAAGATTGATACCACATCAAAAATGTAACAGAGCATGTGTGCTTCTTACAGTCCTGCAGAATTAGAGGTGGGAGTTGTCCACTTTACAAGCACTGGAATGGCCTTTGGAGTGACAGAACTCATCAAAAAAAAGAAATCCCAGGAACTTTACAGTATGTATCTTCTCTTCCAGACCAGTATTTGACTATCAGATAGGTTTTCTGTCCTAGAGCAGTGCAGATAATTTGCACTGCTGCTCAGCTAGTCAAGACTAACATTGAGCTAGACATGAGTTCTCCATCTCTTATGTTACTAAAATTCACATTCTTGATCAACTAAGGTCAAATTTTGCACCAAATCTACTACTAGACCTCTTTTTCTTTTTTATACCTATCATACAGCTGAAACTAGATGAGACAGATAAGGATTAGATTTTTAATGCTAAAGAGTGAATGACTGAGAAAAAAATCGAAATAAATTAATGCTAAATTTGCAAGAAGATGCAGCAATTCTCCAAAATGGGACACTGAAGTTCTAGTTGACTTCACAAACGGCACTACTCAGAAAAATCCCACCTACTTCTTGCTTATACCAAAATCACTAACACATGTACTGTTGCCATTTAAGTTGGTTTTGCAGTGTAGTCCAGAACAGCAACAGCTTGTTATTGGCCAGTTGCAATCATTACCTTTGTATTTTTCCTTGGCTTTCAGAAAATAATACCGGGTACCCCAGGGGATGATTTTGAAAACTGTTACAGAGGCAATCTACATAGATATCAAATGTGGATTATTACAGAAGCCTGGTATCAAAACCTTCTTGTACTGCTGCACAGGCAATCTGTTAGAGGTAGTGTGCCATCTGGTGTGCATTTATAACATGGCAGCTAGCAAAGCTAGTGATAGAGAGTGTTTAGTGGAATATGCATTTGCGTAAGTGCTGTGTTTTGTACTCTGTGATGCATTTCATTAAATTCCCCAAAATTAATTCCAATCTGGATCTTTAAAAAATAAACTTTCTCTTTTTTCACTACCAGTTCTTCATTTCTAACATAGGCATAGCAAAGGGGAAAGTGGCAAAGTAGAAAAATGGACCCGATTTATCCTATTGCTTACTTCAGCAAAAAATTTAAAAATAAGTGGAATTTAGAGTCTTGGAAAGCTTCTGACTTTCAAAGAGATTATTTTCTCTAATCAAAAAAGATCTCAGACAATGTTTTGACCAGACCCAATAGCTGCCAACAAAGGGTGCTCTTGTGAGTAACTATTTAAGATATATTATTTAACTATTCTGTGCATCTTGGTTACACGCAAATACATGCCAAACCACATCTAAGCAGCAGTAAGAAGTGTTTCTAGCCATTCCACTCTAGCAAGCCGTAGCAACAGTGCTTCCTTATCTTTCCTGGTGCTAAGTCCTGAAGTAAGAGTGAATCAGTTTCAACTTTCCACCACTATCATGTGTCCTTCTGTTGCCTGGTGCTAGGAGAACAGTTCACAGCCCTACCCTAAGCAATGAGCAGCGTAAGTTCAGTAGCCAAAGCTAGAAGGATGCACAGTGAGGTGTGGGAAAATTTTGGTTTGACAGTATCAATGGTGCAAGGTTTGAGAACTGCTAAGGAAAGTAATGGTGTGGCTGGGTTCCCAGGATTTCAGATCAGCAGTTGAAGAACAACAATTCCTTAGAAAATCAGGATTTAGAGCGCTCCCACTAGGGAATGTATGTCAACAGTGCCTCATCTTTTAATAAAGAAAAAGGTTAACAAACATTGTGCTAATGTGGCAAAAGTTTAGCATGAAAATTTGAGCACATTTATGTCACTTACTTGATCCAGAAACATGCCAGTCTTTACATTCCCTGATCGCTATGTCGTTGTCTAGACTTATTTTAATTCTTCCACTATGTGCTTTATTATCAAACACTATCTGTATTAACAAAAAAAAAAAAAAAGTGCATGTCTTTCTAAAGTTAAACCATTATGTACGTAGAACACAGTATTGCTAAGCTTGCATAATGATTCAGAATAATTCTCCTAGGGGAGAAGTTACAAAACTTGTTTAAGCTTAAGGTAATTCCAGTTTATTCAAATAAGTGCTGTCAAAGTGAAAGAGAAATCTGGTGAACCATGTACTTGCCACAAATTGCTTGATCAACTAGATACTAGGTGAAATTCTTTTAAACTACAGCCTCATTCGTCTATGATCTGAAAACAACCTTTCCTAGAAGCATCTCTCTAAAGAGAAGAGGTTTATGCTTTCGTTATACTTCAGATGGATTAGAGCACAGAAGGCTGTAAGCCAAGCAAGTGCTTCAGGACCACATCACGAGCACTCAAAGCTTAACCTCCCACAGTCACAACTGGCGGTTATTTACAGGGTACACTAAACCATGGCAGAGTAATCCAGACAACACTAGGGACTGGTCAACGGTGCCCAACCCTCTTCAGAAAACATCTGCACTGACTGTACATGGTAAACCAGCAAGAACAATTTCTCGTTTTGAACAGAAAGACACGTGGCAGGCTTCCACGTACCGTCAGAGTGAAATCATAACAGTCAGGGAGCTCATGGTGACGAACGGTCTGGAGGTTGATTGCCTTCAGATTGAACATGAGCTGCACCGACACCAGTCTGCAACAGAGCTTTGTATTAGCTTTTCACAGGGAAAATGCATGAATACCCCAATACAGCAATACAGGAGGTGCTGATTCCTCCTCACCTGTGGAAATCCAGAGTGAAATTCAAATTGTGCTTTCCCACTGTTGTGTTGTCTAAAGGCGTCATTGGCTCAATGTACAAGCAGTCTGCAATGGATAAGTACTCACAACAGTATCTCATGGGTTATCACGCTCTTTAACGGTAATCTGCCTTTCCCATTCCTGAGGCTGGAAAGAGCTGTTGACTACACCAGGCAAGACAGCGCACTTAAGTGAGGAGTTGTTTGGGAAGTTAGCTGACAAATATATTGGCTTCCCTGAACCAGCCAAGTTATTCATCGTGAATTCATAGGGAAGGCTCCTGAAATTAGCCCGAAATACTTGTATTAGATGGCCATCAGTGCTAACAGCTCATCACTCGTTTTGTGGCAGTAGACATAAAGGACTGTTACCTTGGAGGTGAGGGCTAGAGGTTAGTTACACAGTAGTTTTCTTGCCAGTTTTGGCTGGTAGTAAGTTCAATATAGATCATTTGATAGGACTATACAATACTGGATGTTTCTAAGAATTCATCATAAATGTAGGGTGCCTCCTCCCAAAGACTTGATACAATAGATTAGGTTCATTACCAGTCACAATCTCTGGGTCTATATCAAAGGTGTCATTTCCAGGACAGATGGTTCCTCGCTTGTAGAACTGCTGACACACGGCCAGAGCTGTCTCTTCTGCTCCCCTCTTCTCATAAGCATGGTTTCCAACAGAAATGTTGGGCAGCTGTAAGTACTAAAATTCAGAACAAACAAACTGACTTAGATGGCACCAAAACTGTTAGTCTCTGAAAAAAAACCACCCCAGAAGTGTTTGGATCTGTGCCATAACCTATCTTTTTTATTTAAAAGGTCACCTAAAGAACTCGGAAACCTACACCACACTACAGCTGAGTCATCAAATACTTTAAGGTATTTGACAACAAGTTCAGGATTTGGATCTAAATACCTTTTTGCTTATTTTTTTTCTCTTTACAATCCTTACTAGAAAGCCTAATTTGTTATTTGCAAAGCACTCTCGCTCAAATCCAAGGCCTGCATGTAGTGCAGAATTAGTATATTGATTAGCTTTAAGGATGCTGCCACAAGTACAATGCTGTGGCAATGACAGAAAAGCCGAACAAGTCGGCATTCTAGTCTTTAGCAATTGGCACAGAAGTTCAGTTTCAGACACCATCAGGGAAGGCAGAAGAAGAAAAGGTACCCAGGTAAAGAGCATTATGTATTGTATACACTGCAGCAACAATCCTTACCTGGTTTATTGCAAAGAATATCTGGTCATAGACATCTGTTTGTGTGTATACAGCATAGGTATCATCCATTCTGTCCATGTATCCTTTCAAGAACAGATGTTTGAATGCAACAGTGTTCTCTTCTTTGAAGGCAACCACCATTTGATTGCTCAATCCAAAAACCACCAGCTGAAAAAGACATTTATATTCCCTGTTCAAAGACAAAGTTGGCTTCTGGATTAACATGCGAATCGTGTCCTGCAGCCACTCTTTCATCACGCTGGTAGACACGGCACTTACATGCAGGCTACTCCATTTCACATGTGGGCAAAAGAAAGTTTGACTTTAGGAAACAGTGGGTTTCAAGAATGTTCCTTTAAGATGTTTACCGGCATCTTGGCCAAGGACTCGCATTTTTACAAAGAAAAGGATACCATCTCAAATTCAAGCTACCCATATACTGTTACACATGCTTTGTTAGTTCAGCCTGACATTAATATGACTTGCCTTGGGGAATATCAGTGTACCTCAGCCAAAAAGGCAGGACAGGACTTACCAGACCCCAGTTCGAAGTCCCTACTCCAGTGCAGAAAAGGCAATTTGAGGACAACTCAGAAAAACAAACATCCCTCCCTCAGGTTTGCGTGAAAGGTGCTTTCAGAATAACTGATCAAAACTGTGCTTGTAACAGGATAACCTCTGAAGCTGTTAAAAAATATATTGCAATTGTTTGTGAAAAGTTAGCATAAAACCCTGCTAGCTACTATCCAGGCTGGAAAAGGTTTCTAGAAGGATGTGATGTACTGTTTGTGCGAGCTCGCAATTCTCTTTAGTGACTATTGTTTCAAATGTCGTGTCAGGAGTATTGTGAAGAAACTCATCAGAGATAAGTCTGAATCAGTAGTCTACAGATTAGTTTTATGGCCATGATGCAAACTGGATATGTAGGTTTTGATAAGGATAACTCAGTTACTGAGATACTAAAATGCTCTGTGGGCAAGCTCAGTGTGCTAGGCACACAGGAATACACCGGCAAATCAACAGTGCTAAGACTGAATTACCTACTGGCAGATTTTCTCTGAAAAGGCTAAATCAGCATTGGTTTCTTCCACCTAATCAAATTTTATTTTTAATTGCAAAATGGGACAGATGACAGTCAGAGGATGATGATGCATTTCAAACTAAAGCGGTAAGTAAGGGATACGAACATACTGCCAGATGTATAGCAAAAGAATTATTATTTCTGCAGTTTGTCCCATCATTCATGCAACCGTGAAAAACATTCTTCTTCATACTGGTATTGTTATAGCACTGACACCACCATAAATGTAAATCACATGGGGGCAACTCTGAAGGACCATCATCTGAGGTGTTAGAAAGATTTTCTGAAAGACCTTCTTCCTCCTTAAGCACAAACAGTTGCATTTTAGGCAGCAGATAAATGTGTTATATGAAATTTGTGGTGCGAGGCTGGGTGACGAGCAAAATTTCTGGTTTTTTCAATACAAGAGTTTGTATACTATATGCAAGGCATAAGCAAACATCATGAAAAAGCTACCAATTTCAGTTCTTATCACTGTGATATTGAAACACAGGTGACTGTTCCTTCCCTTGAACACAAACACGGTCAGACTGAAGAATGTATTGTGGAACAGATGTGTAAGGATGCCATCCTTTGGCAGGGGGGGGAAGGAAAGAAAAAAAAAAGTAAAGTAAAAGGTAGAGTCGAGCCCTTAAACGTGGTTCCTTTCATCTCTGCTCTTAGGAAAGATATCTTTCAGTCAATAGTTTTAGGAGAAAATTATGCCATCTGAGATCTAAGCTACATATACGCAACTAAGATAGTTTTGCAGTCTATCCTCTCCCTGTCTCTGCACCACACCAAGAACACCATTTGTCACCTGCAGTCCTTATTTGAATTCCCATAGACTAAGAAGAGCCCCTGCTTCCCTCATTACTCACCTGAATAGTAACCATTGCTATTTTGAGTAGCTGAATCCCGAGTTTCCAAGGTTTCCTGCCCCGGGCCCAGAATTTCTCACATGGGTTCATGAAGAAGAATTTTAACTTCCTTCTAAGCTGGTCTTCCAAAAGCCCCTCCTGCGATACTGACAGGTGTCGTTTGTAGCTGCAAAGATTTTCATCATCGTGAGCACTGCAGCTGCTCACAGCCACTTCAGGGTTTTCCATATCTGAAATGAAAAGCAGTCCATGTCAGTTGGAAGACATGCAAGCATGAATACAGTAGCATCAGATCAGTCTGCACTGACAACCTGGACTCCAAAGATGTTTATCTTCTGTGAAAGGCAGTTGCACATTACACTCAATTTAAGACCTTCCTCATAATACTGCACATGTTCTGCAGAACCCAAAGAAAAGTTTGGGCAAGCTCTTAAATTTGCAGATAGGCTGTCAGGACATTTATTTAATAGTGGAATTTCTGTCCCTTTGGAATTATGGAGTCACTTGCTGAAAACTTCTTCCTCTCTCACTTGCCAACTACATCATATATGCAAGACATCCTGACTCATTTCCCTCTATGTCCAGAAGAGTACCAAAAGCCTCTCATGAGCATTCACTCTTCTGGAAAACTTAACTAGTTCTGTAGCTAGTATTTTCCCCTCCTGTCAGCCTGCTGTCCGGTCCTTGAAAGAAACGGAATTTTCAAGACAAACAGCATTTTTCCTAGACATTAGTATTAGCATCGTTTGCTCTTGGAAATGGAAACCCAGCACGCCAAATTGCAATTCAGATAAATTACCTGAGCACATTAACTTGTCATTTAGCACGATTATATCTATTTCTTCAGCCATAAAAGACTGAATGCAAACCAATGGTGATCATGAGCCAGACAAAAAGACCAAAAGGTAATTGTATTCCAGCACCATGATAAGCTGAAGAGGCTGACATTTTAGATCAGTATGAGAAGATTAGAAGAGAACCTTATACACACAGTTTGAGACGTTACTCTCTATAGTATTCAACATATTTAGATGTTAATCCGTTACTAACTTCACTGACTCCCAAACATTTTATAAATGCTTCATAAAGTACTTAAGAGGTAGCCAGGAATATTTATTTCAGATACAAGATTGTTGACATTAAGAACAGAGGAGACAGCCTAGGTTGTGAATAAATTTAAAGATGTGCCATATTAGACAAGTTATTTGTAATTTGCATAAGAAAATTTGCTTATATAACTCAGACAAAAAAATCATCACCAAGAATAACTTTTAAAAATGCATAGATCACAGCCAGTCTCCTCAAGCAGCCATTGCACACAGCAGAACACAAGTCTGGTTTCAGGTACGATTCAAGACCTTCAATTTCACCGGCTGTCAGAGAGGACAAGAAAAGCTTTGAATCAGCAGTTTAACACTAAGAATAGGCCCATAAATAGGCTTAAAAAAAATTCAGCTCCTGTTTTATCAGGTCTCCATTGTCCTGCGGGATACAGTATGCCAGTTTCCACTCATCTTTCTTGCAGCTGATCAATCATTTCTAAGTTAAGCCCTGCTCTGATACTGCAATATTCCTGTCAGTGTATGTGCTTGATTTATAAAAAAGAAAAAAAAATCCTTCTTGACCTCACGCTATCGGCTGGAGAAGATGTTGCAGACAAACATAACACACAGGAGGTCTTTTCTCATTAACCTGCGCAGAGACAGCGCGGGCTCCAGGTCCGGGCTCCGCAGCCGAGGGCGTCACAGCGGGCAGCGCCCGAAGCGGGCCGGGCCGGGCCGGGCCGGGCCGCCCCCTCCCGCGGCAGAGCCGCTGCCCGCGGCAGCCTCTCCTCCCAGCCGTTGCGAACGGTTGACAAACACGCTTACGGCCAGTTAGGGCTTGCACCGCCTTTCAGGTGGCGCAGGGGACCGACGCGGGCCTCTGCTCCCCGCCGCAGGGCACCGGCGATTCCCCGGGAGCAGCCGCCGCCCCGCGAGCCGCCGCCGCCGGCCTCGCCAGCCCCGGCGGAGCGCGGCAGTCCCCTGCCCCTCCGGGGCTCGGCGGGGCCCGGCCGGGCGCTGGTTGACCGTGGCATCCCAAAGGCAAAAGCTGGAGGCCGGGGGCGCACCCCCCGCCCCCCCGGCACCGCTTCGTGCTTTTAACGGAAAGGCTTCAGCATACCTGCCGGCTGGGTCGCGGTGCTGCCGCGAAGGTCCTGCTGCTCCCTGGCCTCCTGCCCACGCAGGCAGCGGGGCCGGGGGCTGCTGGCGCCGCGGGGGCTGCCGCGGGACCGCGGCACCCGGAGCCCGCTGCCGGCGGCCACCCCGCCGCTCCCGCTCCCGCTCCCGCGCCCTCCCGGCCGGCGCGGCTCCGCAGGGGGCAGGGCTGGGGGGCCTCCGCTGGCCTCCGCCAGCCCGCCCCAGCCTCGGGTGCTGGGCTGGGCTCTGCTGGGCTGGGCTTTGCGGGGCTCTGGCTGTGCTGTGCTGGGCTCTGCTGTGCGGGGCTCTGGCTGTGCTGGGCTCTGGCTGTGCTGGGCTGTGCTGGGCTGTGCTGGGCTCTGGCTGCGCTGGGCTCTGCTGTGCAGGGCTGTACTGTGCTGGTCTGGGCTGTGCTGGGCTCTGGCTGTGCTGGGCTCTGCTGTGCAGGGCTGTACTGTGCTGGGCTGGGCTGTGCTGGGCTCTGGCTGTGCTGGGCTGGGCTGTGCTGGGCTCTGGCTGCACTGGGCTCTGGCTGCGCTGGGCTCTGGCTGGGCTGGGCTCTGCTGTGCGGGGCTCTGGCTGTGCTGTGCTGTGCACCCAGGCACACGCAGTGTCTGTCCCCTTCTGCTTCGCATCTCCCTCCTGCTGCACGTGACTGACAGCTCTCCCCACGTTATATACTTTCTATAGGATGGTAATGCCGTCTCCAGATTTATTAACTTAGGCTTCTGCCTTGGGAGAAAAAAAAGGTAATGCTTGTGGTATAATTATCTGTCTCCCATCTGTAATAAAATAAACCCTTTCTGGTCACAGAATTGTAGTTATGAAGGGCAGTGAACTAAGGGGAATGACTGACATGCTTAAGTCATTCCACTTATATGCAATTAAGCTATTAAAGCTATTAACTGGACTTCAAAGAAATGGTCTCCTGTCCTGGGTCTTGGCCAGTTTCACCACACGGCGGAAATTATCGCTTTGGTGTTGCTGCCTGATGGCACCACTTAGACACTCACAAGTGTCCTGCACCACTTAGACACTCACAAGTCTATGGGGCCTGATGAGATCCACCCGAGAGTACTGAAGGAACTGGCAGATGTGCTCACCAAGCCCCTTTCCATCATTTACCAGCAGTCCTGGCTAACTGGGGAGGTCCCTGCTGACTGGAGATTAGAAAATGTGACACCCACTTTCAAGAAGGACTAGAAGGAGAACCCAGGGAACTACAGGCCTGTCAGCCTGACCTCAGTGCCGGGGAAGCCGATGGAGCAGATCATCCTGATTGCCATCACACGGCATGTAGAGGATAACCAAGGGATCAAGCCCAGCCAGCATGGGTTTAGGAAAGGCAGGTCCCGCTTGACCAACCTGATCTCCTTCTACGACAAGGTGACCCGCCTAGTGGATGAGGGGAAGGCTGTGGATGTTGTCTATCTAGACTTCAGTAAAGCCTTTGACACGGTTTCCCACAGCATTCTCCTGGAGAAACTGGCTGCTCATGGCTTGGACGGGTGTACTCTTCGCTGGGTTAAGAACTGGCTGGATGGCCAGTCCCAAAGAGTGGTGGTGAATGGAGTTTACTGCGGTTGGCGGCCGGTCACAAGTGGTGTTCCCCAGGGTTCTGTGCTGGGGCCAGTTCTGTTTAATGTCTTTATCAATGATCTGGATGAAGGGATCGAGTGCACCCTCAGTAAGTTTGCAGAAGACACCAAGTTGTGTGGGAGTGTTGATCTGCTTGAGGGTAGGAAGGCTCTACAGAGGGACCTGGACAGGCTGGATCGATGGGCTGGGGCCAATTGTATGAGGTTCAACAAGGCCAAGTGTCGGGTCCTGCACTTGGGTCACAGCAACCCCATGCAACGCTACAGGCTTGGGGAAGAGTGGCTGGAAAGCTGCCTGGCAGAAAAGGACCTGGGGGTGCTGGTCGACAGCTGCCTGAATATGAGCCAGCAGTGTGCCCAGGTGGCCAAGAAAGCCAATGGCATCCTGGGTTGTATCAAAAATAGCGTGGCCAGCAGGACTAGGGAAGTGATCGTGCCCCTGTACTCAGCACTGGTGAGGCCGCACCTCAAATACTGTGTTCAGTTTTGGGCCCCTCGCTACAAGAGAGACATTGAGGTGCTGGAGCGTGTCCAGAGAAGGGCAACGAAGCTGGTGAAGGGTCTGGAGCAGAAGTCTGATGAGGAGCGGCTGAGGGAACTGGGGTTGTTCAGCCTGGAGAAAAGGAGGCTGAGGGGAGACCTTATCGCTCTCTACAACCACCTGAAAGGAGGCTGTAGCGAGGTGGGGGTTGGTCTCTTCTCCCAAGTAACAAGCCATAGGACGAGAGGAAATGGCCTCAAGTTGCACCAGGGGAGGTTTAGACTGGATATTAGGAAATTTTTCTTCATTGAGAGGGTTATCAAGCATTGGAACAGGCTGCCCAGGGAAGTGGTGGAGTCACGATCCCTGGAGGTATTTAAAAGACGTTTGGATGAGGTGCTTAGGGACATGGTGTAGTGGTGGTCTTGGTAGTGCTAGGTTAACGGTTGGACTTGATGATCTTAAAGGTCTTTTCCAACCTAAACGATTCTGTGATTCTGTGCCCTGGATAAAGCCCGGGTTATGAGAACTGCATCCAGTCACCAGCTGCCTAATTTGTGCTGCAAGTACCTGTGTGAGCATCGGTATAAAAAGAGAAGGTAAAATATAGACAAGGCAAAACCAAGCAGACTAGCAGGCATTTTAAGAGAGGGAACTTCCTGGCTGTATAGAGAGAAAAGGAAGACAGGAGGATCCCTTGGGCCTCCTGTGAGGAGGGTGGATGGCCCTTGGAGTGCCACCAAAGACCAGCATTGGGTGCTCCACAAACACAGAGGGAAAGATACTCCGGGGCTCCTGTGTTTTACATTGCAGCAAAGCAAACTAATTATTTTTATGCATCAAAAATATGAAAGATGTGGAATACAAATCTTTATATTACCAAATCGCATCGAATCGCCTAAACCTCCTTCCCAGCTGGAGACGCCCCCAGCACTGCTTGGCGAGGAGATGCAGGGTCGGGGGGACCGCTTGTCTGCAGAGGTAGCTGCCACTGGCTGCCGCCTACAGACCCCATCATGCTCTGCTCCCCACTTGCCCCAGGCGGCGGCAAGCCTCCCGCGCACAGCATGCTGGGACATGTAGTTTTTTTCCCCAACATCCGCGTTCCTGTGAGGAGCCCCCAATAGCCGCTTCCCCTCGCGGGGGCGGGTTTCAAAAGCAGAGCGCTGATTGCTTGTCGGAAACGTCAATCCTGGCCCGCCCCGTTGCCCTGACAACCGCGCGGCGCCAGGGCCGCGGCGCCACGCAGGTAGGGGCGGCCGGGCGGGAAGGGGACCCGGCAACGCGGGGAAGCGGCCCCGCTGCGCTAGTGGAAACGGGTGAGAAATGACAGGCTTGAGAGCACGGGCAGCAGCCGACGGGGAATACGCGTCGGGCCGGGCCGAGGCTGCGGCGCGGAGCCCGCGGCCTGCTCTGTGCGGCCGAGACCACCCCAGCCGCCCCTCACCGCGTCACCTGCCAGCGGGCTCCGCGCCTGCTTCTGCCCCCTGGCCTGCGGGAGGGGAAGGGCGCCCGGCGGGCCTCGAGGGCGGCTGTGCCGAGGGCTGGAGCGGGGCCGGTGAGCGGACCCGGGCGGCTTCAAACACTCCCCTCAACGGGGCGCGAAGCCTTCTCAGCCCCGCCAGCAGGACCCTGGGCAAGGTGTGCGAATGACCTGCAACTTCGTCCCCCTCGTCCCAGTCTCAGCACATGATTTCGTTCCAGCAACCTAGCTCTCACATTTCAAAGATGAGATAATTACTTTTCTTACCTTTGCTTAAAAAAAAATGGATAAAGTCTTACCTAGTGTAAATCTTTACAATACAACATTTCTGGTTCAAAAGTCATAACAAGGCAACATGTGCTACTGTTTGCTTCCTGACAGGATCATGTTATGACAACTTAAATATCATACTTTTTAACTATTGAAGTACCGACCAAATTGTTAATAAATTTTAATAACATAGACCAGCTGTACTGGCTCATACCAGAAGTTCTGCCTGGGCCAGTAAGGGCCTGGGCAAGATTATAATAAAGCCATAGTTCCACTCTTCACACCCTTTTTTCTTGGATTTATGGCTTTGTTTCTATAGCCAGAGGTATTATCATTATTTTTAGTAGCCCTCAATTTTTCATCTGTCAGTTTGCCCTGTTACTTTCTGAAATTGTGTGCTTTTGGCAGCTATCCTGTCCACAGCCAGTATGCTCCATAAATCAGCTACCTGTTGTGCAATGAAATACTTCTGTACTCCTTTTGTTTGTTTTCAGTCTGTCCCTTGGTAAGCTCATGTGATGCCAGCTAGATCTTGTATTACGAAAGATGTGAATAATCATCTCCTGGTCACTTTCTCCATGCTTCTCATGATTTTATTGACTTCTATCATATCCTCTTCAATCCAGGCTAAAAAGAATCCTAGTTTATTCCTAGTACAAAACATGTTCCATATCTTCAATCATCCGTGTTATACCTTTTCCAATTCTATTCTATTTCTCTTTGAATGAAAGAAAGGAGAGAAACAGAACACAGTATTATCCAATGTTTTAATGAAGTTTTCCATTTTGTTCTCTGTGCCTTTCTTATTAACTTTTAACCTAATTTTACACGTATTGTACTTATCATCCCAGAGCCTGTAACTACCTCGACTGGTTTCTATCAAATAACAAAATCTACACCTGGTTCAAGTAGGCCTAATTTAATGAAAAGTTGTATGTGCGAAATCAGGTACGTTCAAATGCTGCTATTCCTATGCTGAAATGATTTGGCAGTTGCCAAAACTTCAGCTTTACTCCCTACAACTTACACAATGAAGTTGTGTCCAAATATGCACAAGCATCATCAATAATACAAACTTTAGGTGTTTGTATTATTTGCTCTTTGTGTAGAGCAAAGTAGAATAAATTTAATTAAAGGGAACATTGTATATGAATTTCTTGAGAGATTATGTCATTCTCAAAATGGTATTTTTAACAAGTTCCTAAATGTTTACAGACAGAAATGTGATTTTTAGCTTGATAGTGACACAACAAAAAAAGCAAGTAGCACATGTTTCTGATAGTTTCCTTGAGTGCTTTTGTTAAATGGAAGTGCACTCTATTCTTCTGCCATTCCAAACTGTAGTAAATTACAGTGCTAAATTAGTAATGCACACAGGCTTGACCTTAAATCGTTCAATTAGGCAACTAATGAATCATTCTGTGTCCTCAATGCAGACAGCATCTTTTGTAGTACTGATAACTAATTAACTTTCCCCTTTTGCAGTACCTAGCAACTTCGTGGATTTGTTTTATAACTGTAAATGTTTCAGTACATTAAATGATTAGAGGAACACTCTGATCTTATTTTTTCTCTTGAGCCTAACGTTCAAAATATTGCAGCCATCTATAAATAAACTAGGCTACAAAATGTCAAACAAAGTTGTCAAATATTTACTTGGGCTTTACCAATTAAATAATGTAAAACTGTGTTCCAGGGAAAAATTGCTGAAAAATTAGACTGAACATATTTAATATAGTACGTTACCTACTTTTAAAAAATAAAATATATGGCAATGTTTATGACAATTGATTTTCAAGAGCTATTCTTTTTTGTAGGTTTTGCATTCTTAAATTTTTACAATTATGTTAATTTAAATGTTCTTTCCAACCTCTCTTCTCAATCGTAGAATCACGAATTTATATAAGCATTAATGGAAAGGCATAATACATTTGTACATTTCTGGACAAATGCAAAGTCCTTTCTAAATAAGCAGTATAGAAATATCCCTAAGAGGATAGGCACTAACAACAGATTAAAGAAATTATCTTTTTTTGTCATATTTTTCAGACAGTCCTCTAATACAGACACCAATTTTTTCATGGTTTTCTTGATAGGATTTGGTACTTTGGTAAAAACTTAGGCAGTGAAAAAAAAAACCTGAAGTAAGAGGTAACTTCTGAAAATACTAGCTTTTATCTTACACATTAAGAGCCATTAGGATTTTTGTTCCTTTATTTCTTTTTTTGGAAAAGGAGGAGTGCAAAAGATTGCTCTTCAGTACCTATTTTAAAGTTCTCAGTGCATGTTGGTTTCCTGCAGGGAGCACCTGGGGGTTAGTAGCATAATCCTGTGTAAAACAACAACTTTGCATACATACTTTGTAAATTGCTATGGGCTTGATTATGCTTCCTATGCTTCCAGATAAAAGTTCTGCCTTTGCTTTCTTTGGAGGCCTTACATGTTTCCTAACCACTGACAATCATATGCCCACAGGATGACAAATGGGCAGAGGCAATATGGTATTAGAGATATTGTAAAAGGAGAGAATTACTTTGTACTTTTCTATCAGCTTTCCAGTTGGCGAGGTTCTGTGCATCACAAATGGAACCATGAACAGTCCTATTGATTGCTGTATTCATTTGCAACCCTCAAACAGGGATACGTTTTGTATTAACATATGCATATACATACACTCTGTCACCGACACTGCTTTCACCAGCACTGCCCTTCTTTGTATGTACTTCTCTGTGTGTACCTCTACACCTGATTGATTCAATAAAGGAGGAGGAACTGCATTACTGGGAGACAATTTTCAAAAGTTTTAAGTGTTTTTATAGGTATAATATACTTGAAGTCAGTCAAAGGAAAAGGGATGTTTTTACTTGCAAGTTATTGTACTAAACATAGGCATGTGACTTATCTCAGCCCTCTCAGTGTTTCCTCTATTCATGTGACTTAGGGTTTAGGTTACTCAGAAGAAAGAACTCAAAATTCCCAAATTGGCTTTGTTTCAGTGTATAATTAGGAAATGCTGAAGTAAGACAATGTGACTGTAATATATATGAGATGGTTCATATTGTCCTTCAACTAATTTCTAAAACAGCTGGGCTCTCCTCCTATCCTGGAGGGCTGTCTCTTTTATCCAGAGGCATCAAGGTTGGTTTCAAATTAGAGTAGTCACAGAATCCATTTATAAAATGGGTCACAATTTTTTAATGTAAAATATACAAGGAGATGGATAAGAAATAGCTTTGCGCCTTTTTTTTTTAATACGGGAAAATTAGCCTCTTTGAACCATCTGAATTGACATGCACTCTAAGTTAGGTAGCCCTACGTGTTTCAGAACTATAAACTAAGCATATTGTTCAGTGTAGAGGCTCCTTTGAAAGATTATAACTGGGAAAATATATTGAATTTTAGACGTAAATATACTGTCAATGTTTGTAGTCCTGTATTTGACACAAAGACTGAGAATGAGGGCAAAAAACCCTCTCTCCTTACATTCATTATACATGACTTGTGGGTTTATTTAATCTTCCAAACACATTGTCCATCCCTTGCAAGAAAAAGTTGCAGAATTCAGAAACATTAATCTGCTTTGCATTGGTATTATTGCTTTTTGGAAAAAGGAGAAGACTAAATTGCTACAGTTCTTCAGATGGATTAATGAAGGGGGCTGTATTTGCCATAATGATCAAACAACAGAGAAACGCACTAACATGCCATGGATGCAGCTTGTCATCTGTGATCTGCAAGATCCAGTATGACAGAGAAAAGAGCCTGAGGATTTATGGAGTATATTTTTCTATTTTGATTGGAGTGAAAAAGAAAAATGCATAACTGTAGTAAAAGTGTCAGACTCTGCTCCCATTAAAGTCAACAGCAAAATTTACCTTGAATTCATGGGAAGTTAACATAGATCCCAAACCCAGGCTATACCACCAGGCTGCAATCCATGACCTATATGTTGCCGTCAGTGGCCATCTCCAAACTAAAATTCAGATTGGAAGCTAAAATTATATTGCTTGCTTCTGGAGTGTTTGAGAACTGTGTTACAAAACAGAAAAACACTGTTTCTCAGTCTGGGAATGAAAGACCATCCCAAAGCCAGGATGACCACTGAAATTGCAAATGCACAGACCACGGCGTGTTTAACACTCACGCTATTTTAGGCCTTTCATTGGGACAGTCTCAATATAGAACATTTATTTTATAAACTCACCTTTTCACCTTAAGCATCTTAACAGTAAATGGGCTGTTCACATGTGCTGTGAGTGCTGACAGGCTGTAGCTCCTGTACGAGTTCATCAGAAATAGTTATGTCACGACAGAGTTCTTGAAGGTGCCGTCTCTTTCTGCCCTATAAGTGCATCTGCTTTCCTCTTATTAGTGTTAAAATTCTAACAGCATCCAAATACTGTAGGTGCTTTGTAGACATTTAAAAAATGGTTCCTCTCCCAGTCAGTTTACAGTCTTAAAAAAAAGTGGGAACATGGAAGAGGGGACACACAAACAAACTGGGAGTCCCACTGTCCTGATCGCACTTGAATGTCTCTAGCTGTTCAATAACATCAAACAACTTTCAGTGCTTCTCCTACCAGGGTTTGGACCATCCCGATGTAGTTGTTCTCTCGGCTGCTATGTGTGTACCTTCCACATGATGGTGCTGTCCGGTTTGTACGGTGGGCAGGCTGTGTTGCATTTCCTTCTTTGCAATGGAACTGAGCCTTTCTACGCTGCAGTTCTCATCCTTATTCTAGATATTGGGAAGAAGGAGAGTAAATGAAACAAGAGTAGCCTTCTATACAGTGTCGTCCCCAGCTATGTGGTTGCTACATGTAATTATGCATACAACTTCCTTCCAACTTTGTCCTCCACAGAGCTACACTGAAAAACGAACTGGAAATAGAAAAGCACAGAAATGCTTTGTGCAGCTGAGTAATATTTACACTTAAGGATGTTGGGGCAAATATTTACAACTGGAGAATTTTCACCTGCGCTCTTCCCACTGTAGCTCAGGTCCTTAACTTTCTGTAAGGGAAACCCCTATCCTAATTTAACCTTTCACTGTTTTGGACAATCAGTTTCCATACTTAATCACCCTGGACAGAAGAAGTATTTCCATCTATTACATATCATATCAAAATACAGTTTATGATTTTAAATTATGGAACATTCCTTTGGCTACGTATGAAAATATTACTGTAATGATAAACTACATAAAGTCATGGACCAAATTTTCACTCATACATGGTGCATTCCATTGTCTGTTTAAAGTTTTATTGATGATATATATGTATCTTTCCCTAGAGAAATCTGAAAAAATGACAGAAAATCTCATATCCGGCAAGACCTCCTTGAAAGGTCCAAAAACCTCGGCAAAGAAACAGAAAGGTGAAAAAAAAGCTAAGGAATCCTCAAAAGGAAAACGAACACAGCTTGGTATGTAAGGTACAGCAGCAATGAAACAAGCAGTAATCTGGTCTCACATGACAGCTACCTTAATTATTTTGGGCCCATGCATTTCAGTAAACATGAGATAAATTAGAATATGCTATTTTATATAAATGAGAGATCTACAATTACTGACGATGGGTTTGTAACCAATATATGGAACATAACAAAGCTACTTTGCAGTATTTACTCTTTGTCTTGGTAGTTTAGATTTAATAGTCTGTGGTGTCATAACAGTAGTATTGAATGAGAAATTGGGAGGCTTAATATATATTAAGGGGGGAGATTCACAAAAGCTAACAGCCCAGGGAGAGAGCTTCAGGCAGAGAGAGGTGCCCCCAGAAGCAGGAGTTCAGGTGCTCAGGATCACACTGTAAAGGTACAATAATAGAGCTTGGAAATATATCAAAGTCTCACAATTTAATTTTGCAGTGCATTTTGTTGTGGTTTTTCCAAGATGTGCTGAGATACTATCTCACTTGTGTCATTTATAAAATGTATAGTTAATGAAGTGTAAGGCTAATGAGCCTTTGCTATATACAAATACTTTTTTCCAGCGATTCATGCACATTCTCAGGAAAGGTGGGAATGTACTCTTGCTTGGGTTTTATTTGTTTCATGGATTTTTTTTCTGCTGTGACAGCCACCTTCCTGAAGTTACTTTCATCTTTTAATCACCTTTTCCCTCCCAGCTGATTAATAGTTGCGCTGCAGAGAATATTCTGCACATCAGTGCTAATCTCTTCCTGTCCCACCTTGCTGTGAGATTTGCAGACCCTCTCTCAGGAGCTGAAGAAAGCCTGGCTCCTGCAGCACCCTGCCACCCAGAGCAAGCCTGCTCACCTCACCACTGTCAGAGGGGACTAACATCTGCTCCTACCTGCCAGTTCTGCTACTGTCCGATGTTAGCGAGCCTTGCCCATTTATCTCCTCTTCACATGACACGATTTGCATCGTAACTGCCCCAAGCAGGTGCGATCCGGTAGCAGTCAGTGCAGTTTCCATCCATGGACACTGCAGTGTGCACCACAAGATGACAGATTTCTTACAGCTTCTCTCTTATGCAGACCACCTGCTCAAAATAAAAATTAGTTTTAAATCTCCATAGTTTCAAAATATGCTAACATCTCCTTAAGATACAGACCTATTTTAAAAGGCTTCACTCATTTCTTGTGTTAAATTTGAACTGAATAGAAATTATTTTTTGTTTCCTCTTCACAGTTTAGTTTTAAATATATAGAGAGCTTTTAAATATTGCCCTAACAAGGAAAGGACTGTATAGTTACTTTGTTAGGAAGAAAAATTACTGATACATCATGTTGTTATATTTCAGGTAAAAAAGATGAAGTTGATCTTTCTATGGTTGGTATAGGTAAGTGCTATGATGACTGGGCTTTAAAGTAATAGTTTTGGAATACTTTAAGCATTTTGAAGCTTCAGTGTTACTAATACCAGGGAATGAAAAGGAAAGATTTTTTATGAATGAGAAAAATTAAAAACAATGAAGAAATGCAGCTATTACAGTAGTGATTATAGTGCCACTGAGTAGCAGGCAGTGCAGCAAGGAATGCTGAAACAGGTATGGGTTTGTAGAAGATGTTTTTATCTTGGGTTGAGAGGAGCTGGGATAAGGGGAAATAAAAAGCATCACAACAAAATCAGGGGGAAAAAAAGCATCACAAACAAACCAAAATGTTTGCATTTAGTAATAGTTAAAGCAATTGAAAGAAAAACTTGAAATATTTTAATCATTTTTTAATTGTTGATCTTTGTCAAATCATTATTAAATCTGGTGAGAAGATGATTTTAGCATATCACTTGTGTTTTTTAATCATAGATATCAATAGACATTGATTAACATCTTTTGCTTTGTAGGGGAAAAAAATCTGCTGTTTAAAAGTCACAAGATATCAAGCATTTCTTTTGGCTTATGTGCAAGAAAAGTGCAGTTTTAAGTGTGGCCATAGTTAAGAGCTAAAATATGGACTTATTTGAATTGAAATATATTCTTTTTTCTTAAACACCAGATTTTGTTAAATTTTTTTTTTTTTTTCACATTTCTGGTTGGATTTTTCTTCTGATTTATGCAATTCTTCCTCAGATATAACTTAAACTGATGTCAATGTAAGATTTATCTACAATTTACAGGAACAGCCCAAAGGGTTATCTTCTTAATTGGCTTTTAACAGTACAGCTTTTACTGCTAAAAGCTAAAACAATGTGGCAAACTAGGAATACACAAACTAGGTAATTTTTAAAGAAATCATAAATCACTTGTCTTCCTACATAATCCTATGAGCACACGGGTGGAAGTGAAAATTGCACTCTGATAGCATCACCGAAATGGCGAAGCTGCAATTAATGAAAATGGACAATAAGTGATCCCTCAGATGATGAAAGTGTTACTTTAAAAAAATGTATTTTCGGTGCTCCTGGAGATACTTCGTTTTGTCAGTAAGAGAGAATTTTACCTCCACCTAGTGGCAAATAAGGTTAGAGCCGTAATAGCTAAACTCTTGCTAGAAACCTGTCGCTAAAAGCAGGAAAATAATGCTCCTGTATGCAGACACTGTCTGCAGGATTTAAACTGTATGCATGGTATCTCCTTAGCGTAAGACCTGCAAGTGTTCTTTACTTCTCTTACTGCTTCTTGGTCCTTTGTGAAGTTCTCATAGCGCTAAGAGCTGTTGACTGTTACAAATGGTATGAGTACAATTTACTATTAGAAAAACAATGTGAAGTCTCTGATTAGATGCTACATACTTTTTACTGGAAAAGAGCATTCAATAAAAATGTTCATAATTGTAAGAATTCCAGCTTCTTATGTTATACTATAGAATCTGTTATAATATAGCATTCTATAATACAGAATTTTAGCCCTTTCGACTAAAAGATGTACATATTTTAATTCTGATCATTACTTTGTTTTTAACTTGGACTTAGAGGAATAGAGCATTGAAGAAAACACACTTAGACTCTCTGTCCTGCTCCCTCTTGTAGTGATGTCTATTGTATTTTTGCTTAACTTTAGTGCATGCTTGTATTGTTTCATTTGACATTGAAACCTACATCTCTCTGAGAGGATTTTTTTAGCATTAGCATTTGTGGACAAGGCTGTATGCACGATTCAGCATTTTAAATAACATCATACAAGCTTCTTGAATAAACAACAGTTACTCCTGGTTAGGATTTTTGATGTATCAAAAAAAAAAATCTAATTGTTCGCATTTACTTTAATTTATTTGAGCCATGGGAATAATCTGAAAAAAAGTCACATAAGAACCAGCAAATTATGTTTATAAGTTTTCTGTAGGTTCTAGCCCTCCTAATTGCACTAGCCACATAACCAACTCTGAGGACTGCGATATGCACACATTTCTTGTTCCTTTGCTCTCCTGTCCATTCTGTCCTGTGAGCCAGCTGTGTACAGCAGAGGGTGGAAATTGTATTCTGTTTTGGTGCGCAGCTCTAGGTTTCTATCCTCTTTCTATCCTATGAAATCTAATTTGCAAAAGGAGGTCTAAATGTTTTGCTCCAATATATCGAAATGTAAAGTATATCTGTAGTGTTGCAGTTTGTACTAGGGTTTGAGTCTGCTTCCTAATGACATCCTAATGAGGCCTCATGCCCTTGGTTAGGGTGACCTGGGAGTCCTGCAGATCGACTTTTGCAGTTCCTTACAAGGATTAAATGTTTCAAACCACCCTGGAATAAACACTTTTTTTTTTAGTCTGGTCTCATAGCCAAATTGATCAGCAAAAGAAGAACCTAGGTCTTGGCCTCATTAGCTACAGAGAGTAGATGTCAAAAAGGCAAGCACAGGGACTCTGGAAGATAAATGAGACTTGATTTGGTCTGGTGTTACCAACAGTGAGTTTGCACCAGATGACTTTCAGAGGTCTTTCCCAATCAACATCCCTATGATTTTGTATTTTTTGGAAGCATCCACACAGAAATCCTGGACATCTCCAAGATATCAAAAAGGAACGTCATGCAATATTGACTACAACTTGTGAAGAAAGTGAACTAATGGACTGTGCATGCTACAAATGGATTGTGTATGCTACAAAATGACTAGTGAATACTAAGTAAATCATACTAGATATAGTGCAGGGTGTACCAGAAGCATTATGCATGTCATTAATTTTAGTGGGTGATTATAGCAGAGTGGATGCAGTGGAGGAGCAGCATTGAAAGATTTTAAAGGATAAATGTCAGATTCATCAAACATTAGGTAGTATGTGATAGGCTTATGCAGAGATTTAGCTTCCCGAATGGTAGAGATTAAGGAGGATTTATCGTTTTGTCAGTCCTTGTTGGCTTAGGTTAGAGATGGCTTCTCAAAACACGCTGAGCCAGCTGGTCAATATTATCATTTTAGAGATATCAGCTTCAATTTAAGGCATACACAAAGATAAAAATAACACAGGTACTGTGAATTAAGATAAAATATTAAATAACTCTAAGAAAAGAGAATGAAACAAAGATGATAGAAAGTATGAGCTATTATCACAAAAGCCAGCCCATTTCAGTACACCAGAATCCCATGTATACATGTCCCTAAATCTTTTACACTTTCCATTTTATCAAAAAGATGAACATTCAAAGTGAACATCTGCTAGCCTTCTCAGACAAAAGCATAGTGGCCTTCATGAAGAATGCTCTTACTATGGCAGCTGAGACAGAGAGCATGAGTTTGCTAGTATGGCAGTATTGCAAAGGAAGAAAAGAGTCTTAGGTGGCAGGATTCAACTAGCTGGGCCTATAATGATCTTAATCACTTACAGCTGTTATGTAAGCTGGAAGGCAGAACATGTAGTATGGGAAGGACCAGTGTTACGTACATACAGCTGACACACACTTAACAAGAAGCACTGTATATCATCTTCAGATTGAGTGTTTGCAAAGTGTAGTTGACGGGTCACCAAACTGCACCCAGCCTCACTACAACCAATGAAGATAAGAGTGCTGGAGCCAGGATAAGAAATAGCTTGTTCTGAATTAATATGAATGAACCTAACAGAGGTCATGTGTGTAGAAAACAACAGCTATATATTCTCCAGCAAAGCTGAAAATAAATATCTGGCTTGAATCTTAGTGACCTTGCTTTAGTCTCACTTGCTTAGTGAGAAATAGACTCAACTGCACTCTGAACTTGATGAGAGGATGATGAAAGTCCAAAATCAGAAAAGCATCCTTATTTGGGAGGGTGTTGAAGCCTTATCTAGATTAAACATTGGCTTAACATGGCACTGCTCTACAGGGAAGGACTAGAGTATATTTATTCAAGAGCTCTCTTAAATCAGAGCCATGCAGTTTTGTCCTTAATGTATTAAAACCTGTCCATTAATGACTCTTCACTAAAGCTCCTAATCACCCGTTGATCAAGAGGAAAAAAACCTCTCATACTAGGAATAACATTCATTAAGTAGGAAATGTTAGGTAGAGTCTTCCAAGATTAACAAAATGTAATATATAATTTGTATTCCATGCCTTCCAAAATACCAAAAACTAAGCTGAGGAGATACAAAGGCATTCTGCTAGGAAACAGGAAAGACCCAGAGTTATTAAAGCATATGTTTATGTTTAAACAACACTCTGAATTTGTTTATCAAGCAATTTTGCTTTCTTTCATAGGCCACCCAGAAATCTTTCCTTTAGTTTTCACTACAAAGACCCAAGAAATTTTTAATTGCCGAGTTGATGAAGATGTCACAGAAGAAAATTGTTTCAAACTTATTAAAAAAGAGGACATCATTCAGGACCTGAAAACAAGAGCTACAATTTCTGATTTCCACCCTGTCAAAAAAGTTGTCCTAGTATGTAGCTTATTTTATTCTCACTTTAAGACTTCAGGCTCTCAGAGTATATATTCTTTTAATGATAAGGTCTGTCCTTGTTTGACTCTGTGTAAAAACACTAATGCTGTAATATCCAAAGGCCACGGATCACTGTCAGCTAAAAGTTTCTCATGGCTCACCATGCACTTTTTTTTTTTTTACTAACTTTAGATTGAAAATATGCTAAAAGCAACATAAATATTATCAGTTTTGATTCTGTGAACTGGCAGAGCTTCACATATTTTGGCTTCCACTAATTCACAGCCTATTTATTGCGAATCATTAAAACAGTTTCTTTTCTGTTTAATTCTCTGTATGAAAAGATTAGTTTTGTCCCAGACTTATTTTTATTACAAAATAAAATCCATCTGTTCCTTTCAATTAGCACATGAAATTCTCTGTTAAGAACACAAGATTAACCAAAGATACTGAATTTACACTAGTGGTAGCTTTGCCAGTCACATGCTCATGTCTGTTTTGTATGTTATTTGCATTCAGTTTTCCACTAATTGTTTTAATTAAAATAGGAATATCCAGGGGAAGAACTTTTGGTAGTTTTTGATCCAAAGTTCCAGTATGGACAGAACTTTTACTTTGTTGCTTCTGAGGAAGCCAAGGAAAACCTTCTGAAGGTAAGAAAATCCAAGTATACCACAGCATTGTTCTATCTATGAATATTTCAGAATCTTGTCTCAAACATATACTTCAGGAATGGTATTGTATTCATAAGCATCTGATGTACTTGGCATGCCAGTATGTTTCTCTAAAGGTTAATCTGATCATGGAAAAATGTGTGTATCACTGTAAAAATATCTTTTATACTGAGAAAGACTTAATTAAATTTTTGTATTTTACTTCAGAGGGCCAGTATCACCCCCATTGCTGCATTTTTATCATAAGCGTTAATTTCCTCTGCCAAGACCCAGGTTTCTAAGAAAGACATAAAAATAAAAGATTATAATATATTGGACATCTTCAAAGAAATATATTTATTTTTCACAATATGTATATAAATGTATTCTTCAAATCATACCTTAAAATGTTCTCGAGTTCTAAATAATGCTAGATACATAGAATATTTCCTCTTGTGCATTGCATCATAGGAGAAGGTTTATGGATAGATTATATAATTTTTCAACATGAGTTTGTCACCCAGCATCAGGAGAAGTAACAATTAATAGAAAAGCAAATTGCAATTCCAGGCAGGCGGGCCTAATGTAGAAAATCACTATAAATTCTTTTTATATAACAGTGATTTGCTTTCAAGACAACAGTCTCTCTTTAGTAGTGAAATATTAAATAAGTAATGTTTATTGGAAAATTCTAATACACAAATGAATGAATGGGACCTAACCCAATTGTACCCAGGGGCACAGAATAGCCAGACTTACTGCATTGAGACAAAAGTAAAGAATGTGTGAATAATGACTGAAAACTGGGTTTCTAGTTCATACTTACAGTTCAGTAACAAATTTTTGAAAAAGTACCATTTCTCACTGTTTGATGTCACAGCCTCCAGAAACTGCAGAAGAAAAAGAAGAAAAAGAAGAAGAAAATAGAGAGGAAACTCTGGAAGTCCATCCTTATAAGCCTCCTGTCCACAAACCTTGGGTTTCTCTTGGCAGTGAAAAGGAAGTTGAAGAAGAATCTGTTAAAGACACTGTTACAAAGGTCAGAATCAACAGATGTTAGTCAATCAAATAAATATAAAAAACCCAAATTTATTTTAAGTTCCTTAAAAAAAAAAAGTCACAAACTGGAAGTTGCAATCCTAGTTTTGCTTGGGGTCTTTCAAGAAAACAAAAAAAAGAGAGAAATAGAGAAATAGCTCAACTTTTAACAAAAACTGGAAGTGCTGCAGAAACTTTTTTATTAATTTTTATTTTTACAACTCTATTCTCTTTAAATCCTGCAAATAAGGCATGTGAGACTGCATTGGACATATCTACTTTCTAAACTGTAAGTTCAAAAGTCCTGATCATCTTTGGTCATTAGCATCTCTGCCACTTTTTGCTCAATTTACTATCTGGCCAGATTACAAGTCGAGTAATTGTAATTATATTCTAAGGACCTAGTTCTGTTTCCATGGAGCCCAGTGCACTCTATTTCATTATACAGATGGCATTTAAGTAGCATACAATACTTTTAAGGGCTCTCTACCTCGGAATAAATGTTACCGACTACAGGTATTACAAGCGGACTTTACAGAAGGACATATTTGATTAACTACACCTACAGATTATACTGAGAAAATTACATGTCCAAAAATAGATCCACTCACAGCTGTCACCTAACTTGTGATGTGTGGGGCATCTCCAAGGATTTAACTGTGCATCAGTGATTTTCACTCAATACCTAAATCCCTGTTCAGGGAAAAGTGGCTACGTTTTGATAGTTCTCAGCAACTGGACATCTTGCTTATACTTAAAAAAGAGGTCTGATTGTTCTAAAGCTAATTCACAATCACTAAATTTAACCCACATTCACAGTCCAAGTATTCTGTATTCTATCTTGCCGGCAAGGTCCACTCAGAAGTATTCTCAGTCTACATTCCTCTCCAGTTCTGTGGGAGGTGCTGGGAAAAAGTACCTGGCTATGAATCCAAGACAAAGCAATACCTCTCTACTGCCTGAAATCAAGTGCCTACCTCTCTTTGTGGGTAGAAGTCAAGCCACATCCCTTCTTCCCAGTTCTCACTATAAGGAAACTCCTCACTCAAATTTTTGTGGATCCTCTTCCGGGTACTTTTCTCTCCCTAGGCACTGCAAGGGAAGCTGAAATACCTCACCCAAAGTTGAGAATCGCACTAAGAGGGAAAGGCTGAAAAGTCTTGGAAGTCCAATGCAGTATTACATAAGACCTCCTGCAAATCAATCCTTTAAAGGTGCAATTTTGATATTGCATGAATTAGAAAATGTAGTTTTCTCATCCTACTAGCAGTAATCCAAAATGTTACCTAAATGCAACTTCTTGTTTTAGAAATACAAACCTGTCTTCCATTACATATGTAGGTTATTTATATGAGCACTTCAGAATTTCAAAATGCAGAAATGTAAGTAAACTCAGCACAGAAATCATCAATAGAACTAATTCTACAATTATATGAACGCTGCCATTTTACACAATGAACTTTCAAAAAAATTTCTCCTCTGCTAACTACAGAAAGATCTCTTTTCCAGGTTAAATATATGATTTCTCGAGTACGCAGGAAGTTTGGTGCACCAATTACATTTACTGATACGAATGCTTCACATGTAAAAGGCAGTTACGTTGAATGCACATCCTATCAAGACAAAACTTTCAGTATTAAAATGCTTGAAAAAGATGTGGGCATAGAAATGGTTCCAAAAGTAAGAGAAGCTAGTACTCAGACAAAATGGTAAGTGAGAAAATATTTATCAGCTTATTTATTAAACTGTGCACTATTTCTGATCTCAACTGAAGTTATGTAAATTAACTCAGCCCTTCTGGAGTTACTCAGTTACAAACTGATTAAGAGCAGAATTGGATGCTCTGTTTGCATCTTTCTTCCTTCATGCTTTTCCAAAGAGTTTCTAGAAAAACTGAATATATTCAGCTTTTAATTTTACACATTACATGGGTTTCTGTCTTTGAAATTGTTTCTATACTCACATTCAAATTTATTCCAATTGATTAGGACCTATCCAAAAAATGCAGCCACGCAGTATTTTCCTAGACAGTTGTCAAATGAAGAGAAAGAGGAGAGTCTGTCATCTGAGAAGCTGAAAGAATTTCTTACGTCAGTACATTCAAGGTAAAATTACTGCAGCAATACACATCAAAGGCTACCTGAAATAATATAGAATACAAGCAAGAACTCTTGTCTGAGTGGACCACTGGTCTGGTCAAATACTGATTTTTTGTTCGTGTCTATATACTTTTTTGTTTTGTTTTTTTTTTTTTCCCTCTTGTTTATTATTTTAATACTAACAAATATTAACTTAATATTTGTTTCTATGAAAATTAACATGAAGTGTATGCCACGTAAATATGAATGTTGGTTTAAATAGATATTAAGAACTATTATAAAGTTGATAGTGATACATCTTTTCAAACAAGCTGCAAAGCTGATCTTTCACACGCTGCTCACTCAAGCAGAGGCTTATGCAGAAGAGCAAAGGTGCTGTCCTACAGCCCTTCGTCATGGGACAAGTCCCACTTACTGACACTTTTTGGACAAGAATTGGACAATTGCACTGTACTTGATCCATACAGAACTAGAGTTAAATTCTTGGTAAAATTAGTTATTTATATTTAAATGGAAGAGGGTTTCCTTACAGTGATGCATCACTGAGGAATTAATACTTTCTTTTTTTTTTTTTTTTACTACTGTGGTCATAATTTTGTGTAAAACAAAAGCTGCCACTTTACAGAAATATTTGTGATTCTACTACTGAGTAGTCACCTCTGGATTATTGAAAGTGTTAACTTTTCTTTTCACAAAACAGAATGGAAATTGCATTGCAGCAAAATGAAATTATGAATGCTTTTTTTGATGACTGGAAGGCCCTAGCAGAAGATGAAAGCAGTTCTGGTGGCAAGCCAGATGTTTATCTTAAAGCATACAAATCATTTACAGATCTGCGCTATCTCAAGGACAGAACTATTAGCTGCGTTTGCTGGCATCCAACCATTTATGGTAATGCGGTTAAAATACTGATTTGAGACTTGAATGACATGTATTATATGATAGCTACAAAATATGCATCTTTCATAAAAGTTATCAGCTTTTAAATTTAAAAACAAATCAAAACTGATTTAGTATGTCTGTCTGAATTGCTGATTTGAGACAAAGTGAAAAATGAGACAGACAAATTCTTTGTAGAGTTCAGACAGGCCATGCAAAGTCCCTCACACTAATGTGTAAGTGGAGATCATAGGAAAGGGATATTTCTCTCTTATGAGGCTCATTTAAGTGGGGCTGCAACTCTGCCAGGTCCTTCTGGTGGCTCTGCATACGGTTGTTCTTCTCCCCATGGCTGGTTCTTGTAGCACGCCTAATACTTGTGAGGAACGTTACAGCCACAACGGGACATAGCTCTGCTGAGTGCCAGGGAGCATCACGAGGCATACTAAATCACAGAATCATTTAGGTTGGAAAAGACCTTTAAGATCATCAAGTCCAACCGTTAACCTAACACTGCCAAGTCCACCGCTAAACCATGTCCCCAAGCACCACATCTACACATCTTTTAAATACCTCCAGGGATGGTGACTCCACCACTTCCCTGGGCAGCCTGTTCCAATGACTGACAACCCTTTTGGTGAAGAATTTTTTCCTAATATCCAGTCTAAACCTCCCCTGGCACAACCTGAGGCCATTTCCTCTTGTCCTATGGCTTGTTACTTGGGAAAAGAGACCAACCCCCACCTCGCTACAGCCTCCTTTCAGGTGGTTGTAGAGAGCGATAAGGTCTCCCCTCAGCCTCCTTTTCTCCAGGCTAAACAACCCCAGTTCCCTCAGCCGCTCCTCATCAGACTTCTGCTCCAGACCCTTCACCAGCTTCGTTGCCCTTCTCTGGACACGCTCCAGCACCTCAATGTCTCTCTTGTAGCGAGGGGCCCAAAACTGAACACAGTATTCGAGGTGCGGCCTCACCAGTGCTGAGTACAGGGGCACGATCACTTCCATACTCCTGCTGGCCACGCTATTTTTGATACAAGCCAGGATGCCATTGGCTTTCTTGGCCACCTGGGCACACTGCTGGCTCATATTCAGCCGGCTTTCAACCAGCACCCCCAGGTCCTTCTCTGCCAGGCAGCTTTCCAGCCACTCTTCCCCAAGCCTGTAGCGTTGCATGGGGTTGCTGTGGCCCAAGTGCAGGACCTTGCACTTGTCCTTGTTGAACCTCATACAATTGACCTCGGCCCATCGATCCAGCCTGTCCAGGTCCCTGGAGCCTTCCTACCCTCAAGCAGATCAACACTCCCGCACAACTTGGTGTCACCTGCCAGCTTACTGAGGGTGCACTCGATCCCTTCATCCAGATCATTGATAAAGACATTAAACAGAACTGGCCCCAATACTGAGCCCTGGGGAACACCACTTGTGACCGGCCACCAACCAGAGTAAACTCCATTCACCACCACTCTTTGGGCTCAGCCATCCAGACAGTTTTTTACCTGGCTGGTAATGTCTCCTCTGGCTCCCTGCCACTGATTATTGCTCTACACAGCCAGGCTTAAAGGCACACTTAAGTTCTATATAAATGTCCTAGCTGCACAGCATACTAATAGCCAACACGGCAGCCTGTGTCAGAAATCAATTCAGCTACAAAACATCTGATTTCATGGTGGGTGACCAGGACTATATGCCTGTCACATCATTTCAGGTGCAGTATCACACCATTAAGGAGTAGTAGCAAAAAAGTTGAATTTTATCCTGATGCTTAGGTTCTACGATTCATTGTTAAATAACTTAATTTTAAGCAACAAAAATAATTTCCTCAAAGTTGATCTGTAAAAAGAAAAATATAAATACATGGTTGGGGTTTTTTTTGCTTTTTTTGCACTGTATTCAGAAGGTATAAATATAAGGCACTTAAAATAATTAACAGCATGCTGAAACTTGAATTGCTTCTTCTGAGAAAATTCATTTTCTCTCTCAATCAGGGATTATAGCAGTGTCAGCAAGAGAGCGGCTTTCTTATGAAGAGCAAGTTAACCTTTCTGATAAATCATTGCTGCAGCAGTCAGTAATACTTTGTTGGAGTTTTTTTGACCCTATCCACCCTCAGGTATTTAATCAGGACTTTTAAATATGCCAAGTGTTTAAATAATAAGAGAACAAATAATCAGCGTGACTGTATTTCTCAACTATTTTGTTTTTTCTTGTTTCTAGTTAATTTTTGAGTGTCCTGAAGACATTTACTGCTTTCAGTTCAGTCCAGGTGATCCAAATATCATTGCTGGTGGCTGCATCAATGGACAGGTGTTAATTCTCTGTTTAAGAATAAAATTGGATATTTCTGTATTTTCTTATAGTATAAAAATAAGGGTGAAGAGATGTACTCAACATCCGTAATAACACATAGTGTCACAAGACAGATGTCACAGTCTCAGAAATTCTCTGATCCTGTACTGAAGTTATGCCTGGTTATTCCATAGCTGAGCCATTACTGTACGATGCTTCTTTGTAGTACTGATAAATAGGTCAAGCTGTAAAGACTCTCTTTTTTTTTTGGTTGAGACAAGTGTAGCCTTTCAACTGATTGCATCAGACTGAAGAGGCAATACTTTAAAGACTATAAATTCTAGTGCAGAGAGTGAATTTCTTATTTTTCCCCAAACCTCCATGAATTGTATTTGAAAAAATGCATATTAATATAAAGGATGAAATAATTCGTAATCTACTCATTTCTCCTTGTAGGTTGTACTGTGGGATATTTCTCAACATGAAGAAAAGCTGCAAAATGCAAAACCCATTGCTGATGGAATCCAGATAACAGCTGTTAATATGGTGAATGCTTCCATTCTAAATATATTGCAGTACATCTATATGTCTGTGAGGAAAAATGGGTGAAGATATCCTGACTCAAAACAGAGTAGATAAGCTTTGCAATGAGAGACTAGAAAGGATAAGAAACCTGATGAGTTCATGAAATAAACCCATTATCACAATATAATTTCTGCCTGATTAGTCCAGCTTAATAGCTTTACTGCATTTTGTGCAGACTTCCGCCTCAGTAAGACTGTTCTTTAACGGGCACCAACATATACTCAACTTTCGCCTTATGAAGCCTATCAAATACACAGAGCATTTGTTGCTGAATATAATACTGAAAGTTATTCTGGAAGTTTATGGACAGAAAAAAGGTAACTTGGAAGACGAGAAGCAGATTTCAGTTGAAGGAAACTATGAAGGGGATAAGCAGAAAACAGACTGAAGAGCAGAGGAGGAACTAGTAACATAAGTGGATGTGTGTGTGCCTGTGGAGGCATGTTGGAATTCTTTTTAGAGCTTCATATCCAAAGGCCTGTTTTGATGCTTTCCAATTTTTTTTCCAAAGGGAAGGTATTAGACCCCTAGAAAGTTCTATAAACTGATCTGAAATGTGTGAAGAAGCATTAACAGTATGTAAAGTAAACTTTTTCCTTTGACAGGTCTACTATTGTATTTTGGAAATACACTAAGATACCTCTTTTTTTAAAACATTTCTAGCCATCACTTATGCAAGTCCAGCAGAATAGCACAGAGCCACCTCTAGTGAGATACTGTGCAGTCTCTTCCATACAGTATAGTCATAAAAAACCAGTAACAGATATACATTGGCTGCCAGATTATTTTGAGGTGAGTTTAAAAATTCACTTGTCTTCTTGTTATTGTTTTCCTAATCTACTACCTCCAAAATCATAGTGTAAACTTAAGATAAAATATTAAAGGTTCAATTATTTGTAATAGTCTTCATTATTTCTTACTACATTTTCTAAATGTTAAATAATCTGGTGCCACTTGTCCTGTTCATTGTGCTTTACAACTGTGCTGTGTTCTCAGTCTAATATGAATCTGCTCATACTGGAAAAAATTTCTGTAGCTTTACTGAAAATTATAATTCAAAATTATAATAAGCCTTCCGTATCTAAAATATGCTGAATTTCTACTATGAGCAATCTAGCCTGCCACCAAGAATTCAGAGAAATCATTTCAATTACCTAAATATCTAGGCATCCAATAATGGTGTTATTGTAGGTACCTTAATTCTTCTAGGTGCTCCCTGCGTACTCAAAACTTACATTTTCTGTGATGGTTTTAAAGCTCCATAGTACTTAGGGTCTATGTAGTTAAAGAGTCCAACACTATTACAGGAGTACTGGATGCTCAAAGTACTGCAAATGGTTGCTCAAATTAATTTGAAATGCAAATGTAGTCAAATGCAAAATAATGACAGTGGAAAAGCAGGTCAAGAGGAAGAAAACAGACCTTTAAAGGGTTTATGCAAATTAATACATCAATAATTTTTTAAAACAGATTTTTAAGACTTCATAGATACCGCAGTCGTTAGCAACATTACCAGAAAAGTGAGGATAAGGGTGCACATATATAATAAAAAGAAAGCAGCTACAACTGTCCATTATTAAATTATGCTACAGTAGTACCCATGGATACTAATTGGTATCAGATGTAGAATGTGAAGAAAGGGATTGGATAGCAGAATGCTGTTGTGGTTTTTGTTGTTGGGTGGGGATTTTTTTGGCAAGGTTTAGGCTCAGAAAGCTGTTTTCATGTTCATCTGGGATAACAGATACAGGAAACCCATGCTTGATAAACAACACTGACAAAGGAATCATTTTGTCAATATTTGGCAACATGTACTGGGACATACTTTTTGTTACATAAACACGGAATGTGCACAGCATTGCACATGCATTGCAGTTTTTATGGCACAGTTCCTAAAATCAGCAGTTTATTTTATATATCAATGAAAAAGTGTTCAAAGTTATATCCAGAACCTAATTCAGCTTTGCATGGTTGTGAGACTACCATTTTGGCTCCAGGTAGGCAACTCATGAATGAAAATAAGAGTAGGATTTGGCCTAAAAAAAAAAAGTGTAGCTGAAACTTTGCCACATGGTTGATAAGTACAGTTTTAGCTAAAATATATATGTTTTGCATATACTGGAAATTATATTTGATCAGGGCATAGCCTATAATCACTTGTTCCCCCCTGACATCTTTCCTTTATTTTTCTGAATAAATTAAAATAAATTTGGTATAAAACAATGACTACTTGGTAAATGATAAGTACTATAAAACCTGCAGGACCCCCCCCCAAACTAAACTATTAATAATTAACATTTGAAGGCACCACTACCATCCTGCAGTGTGGTCTAGCTGAGTGATAATTTAAGAGAGATGATCCGTGGTGTAAACTTGGCAAAGAGATATCACTCCCAGTACACTTTACTGTTGGAGATAAATTTCTCAATGATTTGCTCTTTGGTTAAGCTGGATAAGAAAAAGTTACAAACATGGCAACGTAAGGAGGGCCTGACTTGCAGTCATACCAGCAAGTATTTATCCTGCTGACTTAATTTAAAATTTGGGTGTTTAGTAGGCAAAGCTGGTATCAGTTCACTTGAAGTACATTTGTAAAATAGCTTGACTTTATAACTACAAGTTCGTAAGTCCTGATTTTCAAACCTTACCCAAGCAGAAACAGTGACTTAATTTCTAGAAACCCATTTTATGTGTTGAAGTACTTACTTAGCAGAGTATAATTTTTGTCTCTCATCATCTTCTCCCCCTGTAATTATTATTACTGTTATTTTTAGGACAACCGAACAGGTGCTACTTTTGAAAACAGAGCTGGAATTTGTGTGCAGCTTGTAACCTGCTCCCCTGATTGGTATATACAATACATACTCTACAAGATGTCTTCCAGTTTCCTTTGGAAAGCTTTATGGAGCATTCTCCATGATTTAACTAGCACACTTCTGGATTCCTATCAGCCTATCCTGAACAGCTGAAATTCTGTATGCAGAAGACAAGCACATCAAGTTCTTGGCCAGTTAAGCCCTTTACAGTAACAGCATTAAGGGTTCATTAACTGAAAAACCTCACATGTATGTGTTTATATTCTGTGTATACCTTAAGAAGAGTGTTGATCACACATGCATGGGCCTGGAGAGCCACACCCCCACACTTACATTGATTACCTGACTTGCACAAAAAGCTGTTAAAGATTTTGAGGCCACAGAAACACTGTAAACTGTATTTAAACTTGGAGACTTAGCTGGCAAAATTATTCTGTATGAATCTCCCCTTTTGTGGGCTAAATAGTCATAATGCTTATGACCAAATATTATCCTGTGTGAAAGACTGGCAAGGGGGTAGAATGCAAAAAGTGGAAATAAATGTTTAGCTTTCATGATGGCAAAAGGCTTAAGGCTTCAAGGCTGCATGGCTGGGCTCAATCATATATTTGCCATCAAAAGGAGGATCAGAGAGAGCAAAATTTGGTAATGATACAAAGTTATTTTTCGTAATCAAACACAGAGAAGACTTAAAGGATTAAGTTAGAAGAATGAATTGCTAATACGTTTGCAGTGTAATGCAAGTAATGCACATGGAAGAAATAAACTACTCACACACCAGGGCTCCAAATTAAGAGTATTCACCTAAAGTAAGAGCAGGGAAGTCACTGTAATGCCATCCTTGAAGAGAATGGGTCCCTGAGCAACTCCTGTTAGAAAAGGGAAAGAGATGTCCGCAATGAGGAAAATTACAATTGTCTATATCAAATCTGTGAATGAATGTCCAGAGTAGAGCAACAGGAACAATCAGAGGGCTGAAAACTCCAATGAGATGACAGATTCAAGTGAGTAGGACCATTTGCCTTGAATGTCAGCAAATAAATTGGTACACACAGGAACTGGGAATGAGGTTCGCTTTGGATTACTGGATTACCTGCTACAGGGTTCTGTCCAGTTCTCTCAGCCTCCAGGAATTTCACCCAGGTAGTACCAGTAACTTCACCCAGTAACTTTCCATAAGCAAACTGTATGAATGCTGTCTAGCTGCTCTGGTATAGTTAACAACTGATGAAATGATGAATAGAGAAATATATGCCATCATTTACAAAAGAAGCAATTAAGTATCTAGCATTTGTCTGCCTTTCAGAGTCTGTATTGCTATGTAAAGTTTGAAGATGAAAGGCTAAAAAAACCAACTTAAAATATGTGGAAAACTGCATCTGACTTTGAAACAAAAACAGGGAATAATATTATACAATCATTTTGCAGCTCAATATTATTTTGGGATATTCCAGCTACCAAACTTCCTGAACAACCTTCATCTGAGAAAGGAAAAGAGGAGGAAATTTTTGATATGCTCCCTGATGTTCCAGATACTTCTAAGCACCTAGATCTCTGCTGGAAACCTCTCATAAAGGTACTGTACACAAATATAGAACAGAAGGATCAAGCCAAACTGTAGATATGGCCAGAACTCCACAGGAATGTATTCTTTTTCTTCCCAACTCTTTAAATTTTTCCACAAAATTGTCTTCCTTGTGAATTTCCTTCTGATTATGAAATGAAAGACTTCAATAAAACACATTTTGTAAAGCTAACTCACAAGAAACAGCATGACTGTTTCTTAAAAACTGCAGCAGGTGCAAAAGTAGTTGTATTAATAGTGTATGTTGCTGTCAGCCTTTTCACCCGCCATCCTGTCTGTCTCAGTGGGTCCCAAACTGTGAAACACGGTCATGGTCAACAGAACCATAATTACTGGCAACCCAACAGTCAGTCTGATGAAAACGGTCATAGTCATTTGTGAAAAAAGCGAGGCTGAAAATAATCTGTTAGGTTAAAAAAAAAAAATCTGAACCTGCTGATCTGTGCTGCTCAGAATAGCTGCAGCTGGTACAGTTGTTGAACAAGCACGACCACTGGAGCTGGGTTTTTTTGCGAGAAACATGGCAAAATCCTTACAGGGAAAGGATAACACAAGAGAAACAACAGGTTTGCATTTTCTCTGTGCTGGCACGTGAGGCAGCAAATACTGTTTGTGGAGTATTACAAACACACTGCAAACTGAAAAGACGTGTTCCATTACAGCAGAAAGTCATTTAGTCTTGTACCTCAAAGATCTGACAAAATGAGTTAGCAAATGCATTTTTTCTGAACAGATAAACCTGTGCGAAAGTGATACCAACACAGAGTACAGTCCCATCAGAATTAGTTTAAGGGAACTGCATTATCATTACAAAACCTCAGGTAATATTTTTATTACACCTTATTGGGGAAAATGTTTTTAATAAGCTTATATTTCAGTATATACATAATGAGAGCTGAGCAACAAAATGTTGTATAGCTAAATGCATCTGGGGAAAAACGTTTCAAAGTGCAACATACATGTATTGACTACAAAGATACGTACATGTACTGAATACAAAAAGAGCAGTTCTGTATCCACAGTAACTCTGCCAGGTTTCACTTAATAGCCCATGCCAGTCCCCCACCCAGTCTCTTTATCCCTGAAACAGTATGTCCTTTTCAGCCCTGATAGAATACTATTTTTAGAAGAATAATCCTGGAGTAACAGTATATATCCTAGGTATTTCTGCAGTGCTTTGGATAGAGGTGTCACTCTTCACTACAGAACGTGAAGTTAGCGCTTCACATTCCGTAGTAGGTCAGTTCTTATTATGGTACTTTGTGGCAGGGACACACTACTAATCCCTCTGTGAAGTTGGCAAGCTGACACACAGGTAGCCCAAGAGCTGGACTACCTGAGAGACTGACTGCAAACCATGCCAGAAGACGCCTTCCTGGCAGTTGAGCTGCTGCGGCATAGCTGCTCCAGCACACACCGTCACACCCCAGACTGCAGGAGGCAGGCTGTGCCGTTCCCTGGAGCTGAAATGTTAGCTCCTGGTTGCAGCAGCTAAAGAGGATGCATAGGGGCATTTCCCACGGAGACACTGATGCTGTGTAAAACTGAAGAACAGAACGGTGCTACCCTAAGTAGTTGTCTGGGTACGGCAAGCACTGATTTCAGGGCAGCTGCAGCAACGGGGAGATTCCACCAGGAAACACTTAACCTGCAAAACTGCTGCTTTACCTGGCAGTCTGTCTTCACCTCTCCTCCTGAAATTCCCCTTATCCATAAACTACCTTTATAAGACAAAGGATTTGCTTGGTCTGATAAATTCCATTGTTAATAAAGAGATGTATCCATACCCTTTCCCAGAGAAGGTGCAATCTCTGAACACGCTAGAAGTACCTGCCAAAGAGAACCCATATACAGAGATGAGTACTCCTTCAAGCAAAAATCTGAAAGCGCTAGAGAGTATCTCCACCGACTTTTTTGTTGGAACTGAAGTAAGTGAAAATAAGAGATTACTAATGAAAATGTTAATCCAAGATACCCAAAAGACTGAACAATTAAATAATAGAGTTTTCACAAATGTATGGACTTGCATGCTTTCTTCAGGTGTTAACTAAAAAGATCTTTCTAGACATGCCACATTTTATTCCCATGTAATGCATTTAGCTACATGCTTAAAATAATAATAAAACCCCAATGTTTGGTAGACTATGAACCCTTACTCGAAGGGCAGAATTAGAAGACATTTCCAGAATATGCTGAACTTAACTACCTGCCATCAGGAACCAAACAGTATTTCCTTATTCCAGAACTCATAAGATTAGTAGTATTTTTTTAGTGTTTCCCCAAATGCCAGTTGAAAATGTTTATACTACAGTGTCCCCCACAACTTATTTCTACTTTAGGAAGTCCCAGCTATTCATAGCCCTCTACGTACCCTACGTATCTAAAATTCCAAAATCTTTCCCAGTTTTGGGTTCATGGGAAATAAAAATTTGGCTTCTAGCTACCTTTTTGCTTCCAATCACCTTTTCCTCAAATACTGGAGCAAAGCATGAATTGTAAAAATTGAGCACCTAATTCTGCAGGAAGGACTGCCTACACACATCATGGTAAGTAAACCTGTTTTGGCAATACATAACTGAAAAATGGTGATCCAAAATTTTTGTGTTTTTTCAGTCATTGGCTGCAAACTTTCATTTTAACTTACTCAGAACATATTTAATATTAAATGCATTTACTTGATTTTTCTGGCATCACAGGATGGAGAAATTGTTTATTCTGACTGGAAAATGGAAATTGGTTGTGACTCAGCAAAACCAGTTAGTAAGTACAAGTTTCTCAATACCTGTTTAAACTTTAATATATCACTAACTTTAAAATATTTGCACCTATACTCTGTCTTTTTAAGGTTCTTGCTCCTCTGCTATAATAGTCTGTCTCACTGATGACACCAGGATTCAGCAGTACAGCCTCAAAAGTGTATGCAGTTTAGCTATCATGACAGAACAGCAAAAGCCCTCTCCAGTATCACAGGTGCATCTCTATGTACCTATTGGCACAAATCATGGAAGTCATACTTCACAGTAACTAGATTTGCGGCAATTCCAATTCCTATACCTTATGAGCAAAAAAATGAAGCTAGTATCTTTGAAGCCTGTGCTGGATCCTGCACTCCTGTTTCCCCCTGCGTAACTCCCATTGTGAAGACGATCACTAAAGCACTAGTTACAAGCAACTGCCTTTTTCATTCCATTAGGTCAGAAGCACACTCAGAAATACACCATCCACACTGAAACTATCAATACTCTCCAGAGATCCCCATTTTTTAAAGACATCATTCTAAGCGTTGGAGGCCGGAATTTTGCCATTTGGAAAGAAGGGGTTACAGTAAGTAACTTTAATACAGCTGTAACATAATTGATAGATATACAAGACAGAACTATAATAGCCTCAGAATCTGTATTTTCAGAAATGTTTGTAAGTCACAAAGCTTTAGAAATAAATTGGGTGTAAGAGCAGCTTTTCCTTTTTCTACACATCAGAAAAATGTTTTAGAAATAGCTTTGTAAACTTGCCTTTTACAGAAAAAATGAAGTGATCTTCAATTCCAACCTTGTAAAAACTGTAGCTTCTCAATAAATTATTTCTGCTGCTAGGGAAACCAAAGAATAAAGGCAGTGTGTGCTAAACAGGTCTGAAGAACTCATATTTAGGACGCAGTCTTTTCATCATGTGAAGACAAAGAAACGTGGGGTTTTTTTACAGTTCCTCTCATGTAGGAATCCAGGTTAGCTGCATCTGGCAAAATCTCAAGACCACAGATTTTAACAGCAGATAGACAGATTATCTTCATAGACTGGAAGCGAGATATCAGTTTTTTTACTTCCCCACAATGCTCCTCTTCATCTGCAGAAGGTGATACCAATTTTGCCATTTATATAATTTTTATAACAGGATCATTTAAATTGTGAATGTTCTTAAATTATATGAGATTTGAAGCAGTGAATGGATAGTACTGTTTGATTGTTGGGTCTATCTTTTATTTGTTTTCAAACAAATTAAGAACGGACCGATCCTTCAGTCAAGCTGCTCTGCAGGAAGAAACACTGCGGGACACTGGTCCTTAACAAGACCAGGAGTTTTCTTCATTGGCAGAGATGATGGAAATATAGATATTTGGGACTTACTGAAGAAAACTCACGAGCCATCTCATTTCCAGAACATCTCCAAATCAACAATCACTTTCATCAGCCCCTGGATTGCCTCACGTATGTTGATGGTGATTGCACTTTACTGTGCCACCCTGTTTGCAAAATGGCCCATGACTCCAAGGCACGCTAACCTTGTTACAGACCATCTTATATAAGTACATACTTCCACTAATTTAACACTGCACTGTAGATACAAAAACGCATACATCAGTTCTAAGCGCACTATCACGGCATAAAGCAATTAAAAAAAAAAAAGAGTTTGGAAAAGTATAAACTTTAAAGGGAATTTCATTTTTTAAGAAAATGAGAGAGCAATAAGGCTGCCTTTTTGCTGCAGTGAACAATAAACCAAAGAGACCGCAACAAAAATGAACCCTCTGTAGCTTGTGTTTAGGTGGAGGTATGTGTTACTGTTGGAATTTAGATTGTTTATATGTTTTTTGTCAAATATCTTTCAGCAAAGCAGCATTTTTTAGCTGTTTCTGATGATCTTGGAGTACTGCATGTTCTGGAAATCTGTCAGACACTAAGTCATCCTTTGAGGAATGAGGTTGGTAAGAATTTTTATTAATCTCTGTGACACTTTATCCTGAAAACTCCAACACAGAAAGAGGCCTGCCTGGAAAAACTTACCTCCAAATGGATGGCAATTAATTTGAGATCAGTATGGCCATATTCTCAAAAGATCACCTGTAGCAAAGCTGGCTTTGCACAGAGCTCAGATAGGAGGCACCTAAAGGAAACCTGGGTGACGGCAGAATTCCACTGCTCCAACCTGACTACATGAAAACACTGTAAAGAGTTCAGCATTTTTTGCCACATGCATAAAATGATACCTGGTTTCATGCATTAAAACAATGCTATATAGTGCATAGTCATGTAAATACACTGAGTTTCTCTTTCTTTACACCTTCTTGTCCACATTTACAGGAAAAAAATTGACGTAAATTTGGTACTTCGATTTACACATCTTAGCATCTAGTTCTAGCTTAGTTAAAGCACATTTTGCAAACTGTTACTAACATTACTACTCATTCATTCTCTTTTGAAATAAGGACTGTCTGTACCAAAGGGCCAGGGGAACAATGGAAACACTTTTAATTTCTCTTTATTTCCACATCATTTTCAATTCTTCTTTTCCACCGCCTCCCAGCCAAAGATCAAGCTAGTGTCTTCATCTCATCCAGTCTAGTAGTCTTGCCTGCTACCTAGTCTGTTATTTTTACTTCACAAAATCTTCTTCCCGTCCTATCCCAGTTTTAAGTTAAGTTTATGTATGCACTTAAATAGTTTATAAACATCCCATAAAGGTTTGCTGTGTGCAGAGCTACAGTATGTAGCAATGTAACACCAGGTCAGCAGCCTCATTTTAGTAAAAGTAACTTCTCCAAAGCAAGGCAGGAGCTAACTAAGTGCGGTAACATGAGGAAACACATTGCTTCTGCCCAAATTATGTGTGTTTTGGAACTACAGTATTTAGGGCACAGAATTATTAACCCAGGAGCAGTCACTAATATTTGGATTACATTCATTCTAACTGAAATATTCACTGAAAAATACTAGGTTGTTGAAGAGACTAATGAAAACTAAAACACAGAATCCCATGCATAGTGTAATACTGAAGTATGGTATTTTATGGTTTCTTTGTGCCTGAAGTTGGGTCAGTGAGGATTTGGACTGATTGAGTGAAATCAGTAACCTAAAACTGGTTCAGTTATTTCAGTGCAGGCTCCTGAAGGATGATCTACTCAGAGTCAGTGTAATAAAAATTATTTAACCTCATGCGTATTCGTATCCAAAATCAATTGGTTTCAATCCACTACTTTATATTGTTTTGGTGCAAATTATTTGGATAGAGATATCTATATTCCCAATATAGATAAACTAATAATACCATTCGATCATCAGCAATAATTCTGTGTCTTGGGCATGTAATGACCCTTGTTTGTCATTGTGTTAATAGCATGCCAACGTACTTAATTATTTTGAAAGAGAAGTCAAATATCTGAAGTACTGCGAACAAGAGTTCCAAGAGCATCAAGAGTTTCAAGCCAAAACAGAACTGAAATGGAGCTGGAGGCACAGAGGGAGAAAACAGTATGTTGTACTTGGAATTAAAAAAACTTTCTTTGTTTCTTTGGGTCTTTAAAATGCACCTGTTTTGCTAGGCAGGATTTCCCATAGTATTTTCAAAAATGAAGATGGACATAACCAGAATAGCTTAGCAGCTCCTTATTTCATATTTACAGTTCTTAGGAGTGGAATAGATGGTCTTAGTTCACGTGAGTTCAGCTCTTGGTCAAGTGAAACTCCTGCAAGAGCATTAGAGTCTATGGACATTTAACAAGTATGAATTTGCTTTTCTTTCTACATCAGTTGCTCTTTCAAAAAGTTACATTTTGGCAACTTCCTTATAAACATTGCTCCTTCAAGGGAAGAGAGATTCCAGCCTTCCATTCTTTAATCACGTAAGGATTTTGCCTATCCATTCTTTGGTAAATGATAGGCAAATAATATCATCGTTTATTAAACCAATAATACCAACTAATCAACCAAGAAAATGACAATTCAGTTAATGTAGCCCTAGGTGATGCCTTTTTTCATTAATTTGTGGTAGCACTGATACTATCCACTGGAAAGCAATGGGGTCGCATACAGGTTTCAAAGCTTAACAGTGCATTATTGCCTGGTATGTGTTTTTCCTTCAGAGTATGACTACTCTTCAGAAAACAAAAGAAGAGATGGAGGAGCAAGAAAACGCAGACTATACTGTATGTCCAGACCTGGAGAAGCAGATACTAATGGATTTAGGACTAGTAAAGGGAGAAGAAATACCTTCCTCATCAGATGCTTAGAGCCCATTATCACCTTTAGAACCAGCGAGCTTTTTATTTAAGGACCTCTTTATTTCAGCAGAACATGTTTAGCTTCAGAAATAAAGTGTCTTGCAGTTAGAGATTATTGTTTCATTAACTTTATCCATTTGTTTACTCACAATGTGGTTAGAGAACAACTGTTTTGGGCACACTTCCCCTAGTATCTTTCATTAATACAGTTATAATGAATATTCTGTTTAAATAATAGTTGTCAAAGTTCTGTGTCTGTCAGGACTCTATGAGCTGTAAAAATCTTAAACACAACTCAGCTGGTCAAACCAATGTGCCAGTATTCACCCCTCCAATCTACATCCACCTGCTCCCACCAGAGGGGAAGCCATTCTACTCCAGTAGTTACATTCACATAGGCCATCCAAATTCTGCTACTCAGCTCCAGCAAGCATCTCCTCCCTCATCCCCAACGTATTCATTCCTCTTGAAAACTTAGGGACAAGCAGTAGGCTTTTTTTGAGATGTCTAGGACATTTCCTGCTCTGGAGATATGGTGACAGAAAGCACTCCAGAGTGAAGAACGCTCACCTGAGACTTGTGCAGCCCCATGTCCCCGCGCTGCCGTTGAAGGGAGAAGGGGAGGCATACAGGCACACGGGTACTGCAGATGACCACAACAATCACAGTAACACAGGAGATGGAAGGAACAATTCCTCATGCAAAAGCTCCACTCTCACCTAAGGGATTTAAAGATCAAAGCCAGACCCTGAATTGCTCTTATAAATCAGTGAGCCATTGCAGCTCATGAAACATAGGAACAAAGGTATTTTCTACAGTAAAGATGATTTCATCATTAGCTAGCTTTACTCTACCCACTACAACTTCTACAAGCAATTGTTTCCCCAAATAGCATGTGCAGTCACCTGGATTACAGCAGGGAAGAGAAGTGGCCATCACTGCTACAAGAGGACCTATCCCAAGAAGATTGCCACAACGCTCAAAAGGCATCATATAACGCTACTGCTTATGCAGTCAACATCAGTGCTGCCTCAACACAGCAACCTGGTTCTGTTCCCTTAAATGCAGCCACAGCAAATATTCACCATGCTATGAAGTCTTCTATTTATTACTTACTACACTTAAATGATAGGTGACCCCCTTGCACCTCTGGCGAATCCATATGTGGATACACTAAGGGAGGATCATATAAAGTACTAAACAAATTTCAGGGGCTGTTGAACCAAAAGCATAGATCTGACCACACTATTCATAAACCCTTCAAACTTTGCAGACTGAACCACTTTTGCTTGCCATCATCAGATTAGAAAACGATTGTTACTTAAGCCTGGCAAATGCTCACAAACAGGAAACCAAAGCCATTAAAATATATTGTTCCCTCGAAGAAATCAGTATTATTTAGAACAAACAGCTTTTACCAAGCTCACGGTGGCTGTTGAGTGTATGCATTTCTGTCAAAAGACAATCATTCTTGAGAGAGATCGAACAGTGTTATACAGAAGTTTTAATATTTACCAGCCTAAATGAGTAACAGCTCATGAATGTTAATATTCATCCTCCATCCACAGAGACGACTCTTTCGTAAGCAGCGTTCTGCTGGCTGCTCAGTTTCCATAGCCAGGTCAGACACCATGTAACTGAGCAGAGCCTGTCAAGCAGAAATTAAATCTATCAGAGGAGGACAGATTAAACTCTATACGGGTGACTTCACTCTTTCCATGACTCACCAAACTGTTTGAGGGTCACAGACTCTGTCAAACAAATGTCCATATGGTCACAGTAGACACTAAAGTACAAAAGACAACTGACACACGGGGGATTTGCAGAGAGGATCTTTGGCTGACAAGCGATAGCCAGCCCTGGTGCTCTGCTTTGCCAGAGTAAAGCGTAGCCAAATATGAAACAGGAGCAGCGTGAGCCTCCTGTGTCCTGAAATAAACATTGCAAATTGGTTTTAGGCAGTGTTAAAAACATGCCCTTTCAATTTTCTACAGCCAGAATCTCCCCATCATGTACTTTTTACCACTTTGATTGAACTTTGGTCAGATTTAAGAGAGGCTTGGTGAGATATTTAGTTTGAAGTTTAAACATTATAGTAATATTCCTTGCCCCTCATATTAAACTACCTCTAAAATAAAACCAAGGAAAACTCAACAAGCACATCCCTTCCACCCGTAGCACAGTGTTTGCAGTCAGAGCTCAAACAGGAAGAGAACACAGCTCCTCTGCTAAATCAATATTTAACTAACAGCCTGCTCCATACAGATATGTAAATATCCCACAACCGACTAATTAAAAGCTCAGCTGGCTCTTATCAGGCCTGGACTTTGTTAGAACACCACCTCAGATCATCCTCCACAGATTTTTGATTAACAGGGCTGCAAACTGCATATACCTTGAAGTCAACCAGGTCATGGCTTACCTGGAAAGCCCAACCATCTCCCCTCCACTGCAGCTCTCTCACTACAATCCAGAAGAAGCGGCAGCCTCAACGTGAGCCTTGTTCCCCACCACAGAGGCACTTCTGAGAGTTTTGGTTAAGAATGTATTCCAGAAGACAGCTGGATTTCTGCTGGGTTTTCCTAACAGTGAGGACAAGGAGGCAGCAGATGAGGGCTCTGCTGATCAGCCCCCCTCCCTCCCCAGAGCAAAGCAGGAATCCCCCAATGGAAAGGGAGTAGCCTTCCTGAGAGCCATTTTCCTTCTCATCTCTGTTCCCAAGTGACACCAGGTGCATGAGATGATACATCCCATCACGATCTTTTATCCTCTCTAATGCAATCCTAGACGTTCGAATACCTGTAGGGTCGGCTTTGCATTATCTCATGGCAGACTGTTCCACAGGTTAATTTTGTCTAGCAAATTTTGTTGTTAAGACAAATTATAGGGTTTCCTGCATGGCTCTAAAAAAGTCAAACAGAATGAAAACAGTTAATTAATTGTGTAGGATGACATTTTAAAACAAATGCATCATAGTTACACTAAAGCGTAACAGCAGTCCTTCCCCTACCCCAAAAAAACACCTTTCGACTGTTACTAATTCCGGAATTTGAGATAAAGACTTCTTATATCAAAATACATTTTTACTGTTAAGAGAACACTATACCTTGGGATGGGGAGGAAGCTGAAGGGGTTAAGATCTGGCAGCAGAAATACCAGATGTGTCTCTGGCTCATCAGATTTATAGATTTATTCTGTAAAACCCCTGAATATCTCCTTCTGTTGGGGATGTTTCCCTCTACTTTTAGAACACGTCTGAATAGCTGCAGCTACATTTCTTGCCTGGTACATTAATAAACATACACATACGTTATGCATTTGGGAAAGACAGATCTAATGATCTGAAGTTTCTGAGGATGTAGGTCCCCAGCGGCTTAAGCCAGCCCGAGGTCATGCTGCCACCCCCTCTGCCCCACATCTCACACCATCCCTACCCATCTCTTGCACGCTCCTGTAGTAAGCTGGATTATTTAAAAACTTTGGGAAGCTGAAAAAGGGGGAGAAGCGATTCAGTGTCAGCTGGATCAGCCACACAGCCCAAACAGCATTTGGACAATCCTGTTTAAACAAACAGCAATGGATTAAAACTCTACAAACGGGCCTAGTCCATTCCTGAACTCACCTAAGTGTATCATATCTGTAACGCTTGGCAGCAAAGAGTTGCACGGACCTACAGATGCATTTCTGCTTTTCCCTGGGGACTACAAACTACGATTCTTGGTTGCTACCCAGCCCAGCATATGGCCATCACTGGCCCGTACCTGGGTGTAACAATCTGTATGAGACTTCGGTGCAAGTCTTGGAACAGTTTCTGTAAGAGCATCTGCATCCATTTTCTTTACCTGGGAAGCAGAGGTCACACCTGAAGGAAGTCCATACACTCCAAGGACACCGGCTCTCTGAACTCAACTGCAGGCTCTGCCCTCTGCTTTTAACCTCTTCTAGCAATGGTAAGAGCCCCCGCAGAACAGGAGCTGCTCCTGATGTCAAACTGAGTTACACCAAGCAGACAACAACAGAGGTTAGTACAGTAAGAGGAGTTCCTGGCTGTGCCCACGGGGTTCGACAGGAGCTCTGCCCTGCAAAGCCCACACAGCCCGAGGCTGCTCTTTTGTATAAAAAAATGTTCATTACTACTTTGGTAGAAGCAGGTTGTTTTAATCTCCCAATTTAGTGTTTCTAGATTAGGGCAATTCCCACACTAATCCTGTTCCTTAAGAATCTGTAACAATCATAAGAAGGATGCAGCTTGACCAGATTATATAAATAATTATATGAAATATAATAGTATCTATAAGAATATATATAAGGGACAACATATAACAAATATACCACTTGGGAAATGTCTCATTAAAAGATGATTTCTAAGATACAAAATGTGTTCTACAAGTTGTTATAACTAGATTAACAGCAAATGTTTCATTTGAATAATACCAATACTCTACTCTTTTTTAATTAACTAATTAGATTAACATTAATAGTTTATCAAGTCATTAATTTCCCCTGTTGTAAGGTTAAAATATTAAAGTTGACAGAGCAGCACACTGCTGCACTGAGTAAAAGACCCCTCCTGTAGAGAAAGCTTACACTCATTCAAAAGGTGCTCGCTTACATCATCTAGATTACTATAGACAATGAAAACTTAATATATCATTTATCAAATAACTTTAAATGCAAACATCTTTCAACTAGTGCTAATACACCTACACACCCAGTGCAGAAGCCAGGCTATGTTCAAAAGCATCAGCATCCTGCAATAGAACAAGAAGAAATGCTGCCACAGCACCGGTTTGACAACTTCCTCAGAATATTATTCCTTTTGGATTTAAATTGAGTGGTGGTTTGGTTTTCTTTTTAATTATGTAACTGAAATGTTGGGTCAGTCTAGAAATGGCAACAGAACAAAACATCTTCTGAGAAGCTAAATGTCTTTATGGGATTAATTCACATGTGCAGCCAGTGCAAATGGATGGCATCAGCTTAGGTTTAAATAATCACTAACTAGGCTTAGTCAAATTTTGTTCTTAATTCAAATTTTATTTAGAATTTAAATTTATAGTTTAAAAAGTATGCATATTCTGTAGGTATAAAAGTTTAAAAAAATACATCAATTTATTGATAAATGCTTCAGGTTAAATTTACATTTTCATACATTATCATTATATTGCAATAATTGTTTTGCATCTTTTAACACTTATAAAAAATAAATTAATAAGATTGAATAAACCATTTGAAACCATGCTAAAATAATTCCTTAGAAAAGAGGGGTGAAGTTTGCCATAGCAATTCTTAACTCCTTGCTACTGTAAATAAATAACTCCTCAATTAAGCAATATAAGGAAGTACAGGTTAGCAGAAAAGCACTTACCCACAGGGTGAACGGAAAGCCATGGCGGGATGCCAACATCGTACCAAAAAGATGAAGAGAATTAAGTTCTACCCTGCCAGCTGACAGCAACTCGGTGTTTGACCTCTCAAAACACATAACCCTCTCGCCCTCACCTGCCCAAATCCCCCCTTCCTCACTGGGGGTGACCTGTGAAGTGGAAGGAATGAGTCTGTATCTCCTTTAGGTTAGAGTGACTATCAAAACACCTGTATGCAATTTGGTAACTATTTTTAATTAAACCAAGGATGTGTTTCCTTATCATGAAATGTTTAATTGCTCACCATAAATGACTAAAGATAAAAGATGATCTGAGAAGATGGTGATAGCTGAATCTAGTAAGGTCACAGTGAACTGCAACCCCACCCAAACTCCCCAAGAGTAACATCACTCAACCCATTCAACCTCATGTAACAATGCAGGTTTCCATTTTTGGGAGATTAATTTAAAAAGGAAAAAAAAAGACAGACTCAGAGAAAAAAGTAACTGCCTTTGTGCAGAATTTGAGTCTTGCATCTCCAGAGCCACAGCCCTTCAGAGAGGGCTCAAACACATCTAACTACCAGCTGCCAGACAAAGGTACCTCAACAAAAATACATGAAACTCTAGAGAGAAAAAAAAAAAGTATTGAAATGTCAAGAATAAAGTAAGAGGTTACAAGGACAAACCAGAAGTATTTTTTGAAGAGTAAATACCTTCCAGACCTTCTTTATATATGAAAAAAACATGGAGGAAAAAACAAACAAAAAAAGAAGGAAAAAAAATAGAGAAAGGGTGGTGTGTGTGTGTGTGTGTGAGAGAGAGTTAATAGTCAACACCTGCGAACTGATGCCCCTGCAACACACAAAGTCATTTATATTAATCATTCACCCTGCCTTCTCTCTGGCCATGTTTCTGTGCATAAATCAAACGCTGTATTACCCAACGGGTAAGTTCATCCTGGCATCACTGAACACGTCTTCCTAGAAACAGGGATGTTTCATAATTCTGAGACCTCTCCTTTCCAAAGGTGGCTACAGATACATGCACTTTTACACATAGATATATACAAACAAGGTTAGAAAAATATTTAATTTTTGCTTGTTTAAATAATTACTGAAAAGTGTTAATACAGGAATACATTAATATTTGTACAATTAAAACTTTATATATAAATATTATATATATAAAGCATTTTTCATAGCAGCCATTGCATATATAGTAAAACGAGTCTATCTGAAGTCCATTCTGCAAAAGTCAGGCCAAGCAGCGTTCATCCTCTTCCAAGAGGAACATCTGTACCGCAGCTAGGGTTTCAGGAATGAGGAGTTCTGCTGCTGCCGACAGCAGAGGTGTTGCTTTATCTTCTGCCAGGTATTGCCCAGATCGCCTAAGTGCATAGTATGTTTAGGGAGAAATGCCACTATGTGGAATCACCTCATGGTCTCTAAGGCTGTCTCCAACACCAGAATCAGGCCAACACCTTCTAACAAAAAGGCAGAAACGTAACGGAATGGCTTAAAATTTGTTAATTCACGGTGGGCCGTGGCCTTACCACAAGGCGTTCAAGGGCACCATCTCTCCTCACACAGCTGTGGGAAGCCCGGTGAGGGGCACGGAGGCACTAGGAGGAGGTGTCATGCAGGACAGGATTTAATAACTCATATTTAACTTGTTTTTGTTGAGTTCCCTTTCCAGGTTTCCTATCAGAGTATCGATACTTTCCTGCAGGTCTTTGAGGTTTGCTCTGTGATCCACCGCAGAGTCTATCGCTTGCATTGTCAAATAGCTCTGAAACGTGTGCTCTCCGGGGATGGACTGCAGCTGTCTTACTGGGGCATCTGACTCCTCGGCTTTGCTGCCGTCATCCCCGCTCTCTGTGTCTTCTGAAGGGACGTCATCATAGTCTGCTTCGCTCAGGCAGTCTTTCGGGTTTAAGAAGTAGTTCTCCCCACAACTACTCCAGTCTCCAGCGTAGCGGTTGCTCGACGGGCTGTCTAGACCTGCTGGCCTTGGTCTGAGAACCCCAGACATCTCGGTACTGCTCAGATTCAGCATCTGAGGTCTCTGCCTCTTGGGTCTCAGGTAATTCAGGGAGGATGGGTGCTCGGGAAATGCATTCAGATGTGCTGGTTCTTTGGCAGGCGAGTGATGTACTAGAAGAGAGGAGAAGTTAAACCAGAGTCAGGGCTGAATCCATATTGCAACAAGAAAAGTCCATGACAGATGCCCACTCTCCTCCCTCGACGTCACTCGCTAACACCATGCATGAATACATGCAAGCTTACAGCCAACACATTCCACTACTATGTTTTCTGCTGCTGTTTGATATAAAATAATTAGAAAGACTACTGTAAAAGCTCAGTTTTGAAGATTCATGCCAGATTCAAACTGCAATGGAGAGAAGCCTATCTAAAAGTAGAAACTCCCAGAGCACCGATTAAATTCACTGCATGAGTTAATCACCATCTGGCTCTGGGTCAGAGAAAAGCAAACAGCTCAGCTCACACACTTCGTCCAGGCTAAAAGAGTAACAGAAAGCAGGCACAGCAAAAGAGGTTAAAACACAACAAAAATACCACCATGGAGGAACACCTAGAGAAGCTCAAGACGCACCAAGAGTTGAACTCTTGTGTTTATCTTTTGCCCTGGTGTTCTGCACTATTAAAAGAAGCTCATTTGCATTATGCATTATTTTTCTAAGCAGCCACAATCCCGTGTCAGATGTACACTCAAAACAGGTTTGAAGGTCATGTTACCTGAGCTCATGATTATACGGCATAAGTTACTAACAGTCTCCTCCACTGTTACCGGCTTCCTACGGTAAACAGCACAAATATTTTTACTGACCTGTGCCTATTAAATGTCTGAGCTGCAAAACTACTTTTTCTTTTAAATAGACCATTACCTCTTGTAATTGGAAGCAGAAACTTTCTATTCCCATTCACCATTGAAAACGTGGTGCACGCAAACCCGTGCAGTTCCCAGTCTTACCCACTCCTTGTTAGACTCCTCACACACAAGCACAAAGGCTCAGTCCTAAGATGTGCCCAATGCTTCTCCTTCTGGGTCTGCATTACAGGTCTCTCCAGGGGATTTTAGTCTTACTTTACATCTTGCATAGTAACATGCAATAACTATCACTGCTTCCCCCCCTCCTTACTATAACAAAAGCCCTTCTGTTTAGACTATGCTCCATTAAGACAAAGGGCCATAGGTTAACAATAACTTGCCAGTATTACATGGTCTAACCAAACAAGGACTATTTGTTTTCGGTTGGAAAAATACGGAAATTGAAGTATTGCACAACACGTTGATTATCAAGCTGTCTCAATCTACAGAAGATTAACTGTTACGGACCAGACTGTGATCCTTCCATCGGGTCCAACTGTTCTGTTTACACTGTATGGTGTGCTCCTGCTCACGTCTCTGCATTCGTGTTTTACCTCCCTTTTAGCACAATGTCCTGCACAGTTCTTGCAAGCTGAGGGATAGCGTTCGGTTTTCTCTTCAAGGTGAAAACTCTACTACTTACCCTACTCCTGCCCCTTTACAGCAATGTACACTCCTATGGGCAGAGCTACATCTACCTGCCTTTTTTTCCCCACAGCAGCCATGCCATAAGCTATCCCCAGAGTTTCATGATTAGCTCCTGTGCAGTATTTGCTGCCCAAACAGCTCTTGGTCTCCCTCTTCCTCCACCCATGTTTCCCATCTCTCCTGTGCTGGCTCACTGACCTGACTGAAAGCTCCTTTTCATTTTTGGTGGTCAGCAGCTTCGGGGCTGCCCAGCTGCAGCTGACAAGGAGCAGAAGTGTCCTCAATCGCCTAAAGCCCATCATGAAGCTGCACCATATGTCAAACGAACTCTCCTCTTGCTCTTATTTTCAGGCAGAGAAGGTTTCCGTGAGGCTGCAAGTGAGCAGAGTCAACAGCCGGCAGCTTCCTGGCGGTGCTGACCCTGAGCGTGGTCAGCATGCACTTGTTACAGCCGCAGGGTCAGCTGTCACTGGAGGTGACTCCAGGGCACGGCCACTATCAGGTCAGCAGAGTATGGAAAAAACGTAAAAAGCACTGCCATTTACATCACCCACAAGCAGCTCTTCAAGCTGCCCAGCCAGTGACATCCTTTCAGCACCCGAGCCTCAGCTGCTGGAAAGCAACTCACCCGCTCAGCTGAAAATCAGAGCAGAGGGGCTAGCAATGTCTAATGCAAGCAAAATATTATAAATCAGACTTACGGGGGGGAATTAGACAACACGACTGAGACTATACTTGTTGGGGTTTTTTTCCATCCAGTACATTAGTTGTCTACATTGACTTTTTCTGCAAACTCATCTTTCCCATTGCTAAGAGATAGAGGCAGGGGCTGGCTGACCGCTGCAGCCTGCACAGCAGCAACACGCCCCGATTCACAGCGGCTCTCGCCAACAAGGTTTGTGGCAGCAGGAAGGAGCCTAGCGATACTCCCCGGGTGCAAACTGTTGTAAGAGGAATGAAGAAGTAGGCCACGATGGCTGAAATCACTGCCTCACCCAGAATATTCTTTATACCAATCAGTATCTGATATACCACAAGAAACATGCGAGCACTTGAAAGACCTCTGCGGGCTATTCACAAACCTGGCAATTACGCTATGCTGGTCAAGTGAGCTTACAGTCAAGTCTCTTCTTTTGCATTTGCTTCACTTGTCCTGATACTTCATAGTTTTACCCAAGAAAGGATTAAACCTTCCCCAAAAATTCTCTCTCTCATAATTAAAATAAAAAACAAAACAAAAAAGACCCCTCAAAACCCCCACCTTACAAATTTAAAATAAATCTCTAGATAAAAACTTAACAACTATTACTGGCTAAGTAGAGCAGAGGCTGTTTAAGATGACCTGCGTAATAACAATACAGTGTAGATTCCTATACTTTTTTTTGTAATCATAAAAACCCCTTTAATTAACAGCAAGATCATACATCTTACATAGTTTGATTATGAACTACTAAGAGACTACACATTCATGTGCCTATCCTGCACTTTGTCTGCTAGTGCACATTCATTTATACCTCATGTCTAGGAATAGACAACAAATCCAGACACTTTTTTTTTTTAAATTATTGTATAGAATCTGCCAGATATAGGTCTCAACCCATGCTTACAGGTCAGGAGCCCTTCCTGGGCCCTCCAGAATAAAATGCTTCAAGAACCACCTAGCTAGGAATGGCAATTTCTCTTTATAATGTTTGCAATGGGGGGAGATGACAGGGGAAAAAAAAAAAAAAAAAAAAGCTTTTTCCCAAACACTCTTTAAACGAGTTGGGGAATATTTTGTATCCTGAACACAGAGCAGCAGAGTCCACCTGACTGGCTCAAATACAGCCACAGCATCTGTAATTCAGTATTGCCAAGTCAGGCCCTTCGTGACCCTCCATATTTCCCAGGTGACCTCAAGTCTCCCGTAAGACCATAAAAGTCTCCATAAAGACCTTTAAAGACCATAAAGACCTCCTCTTCTTCAGGTAAAAATAAAATAAATTTAAAAACAAACCCAATCAGACATATTATTCATTTAGATTAACTGTAATTCCATTTCATGTTTCAATTGGTGCAGAAATTCAGCAGTTTCCCAAGAGCAACCATTGTGTTCTAAAAGGGAACAATTAAGAAGCTGTTTAGATGAGCTGAATCTTCTCTTAGCCTCGAGAATTAAAGGGTTTACACTGCTCAAATTTGAGAATTGCATATTAAATTATTCAGGTTACCAAACAGATCAGTTCTGCACACCATTAGCCAGACCACTGAAAAAGGAAGATACTACAGCACAGCACAACGGACCCATCTTCTGCATAGTTAGGTAGCTTTCAACAACTGCGTGGCCAAGGACTAGCCGAAAACAAAACTAAACCCATCAGATCCAATGTTAAGTTGTTTCACAGTATTACCCTCGCACTCTCCCTGTTTAACTGAAAAGCTGCAATACCTTTGCTTGCTCCTGACTTTGGGCAGCGCTTGCGCAAGAGAAGGCTGTGGTTCAGCAGCAGCAGCAGCAAGGCACAGGAGTTCACCACAGGCTGAAACCCAGGGCTCCAGATGTCATCCTGACTATTTCCACTGGTCATGCCTCTCTGAACACCAGGGGAAACGTAACACTGTGCAGTCACTTCCCATTTGAAAGGCACATCTTAGCAGAAATAGTTACCTTCACATCTACTTTGGTAGTTTATTAGAAAGATTAGAATTTCACCTCCCTTCTCATTGAGAATTGACACCAAATTGTGTGAAAGTATATATCTCTTAAGTTTGGAAGTGGGAGCTAAAAGGTACTTAGGGTGTTTTGGTTTGGGTTTTGTTGTTTGTTTGGTCTGGGGTTTTTGTTGTGTTTTGTTTTAAAAACATTTCTCCTTACACAAAGCTCTGCAAAAACAACTAGAAGTTGTACAGCTCTTACTGTAAGGATGTTCCCAACTCTGCCAAATTACAAGGGCAGAAATAAATTAGCCCTTCGGGTATCTCAGAGACCAAACAACTAATGAATTCCATACACAGATAATCCTGAATGGTCAAAGCAGAAGCTTTCATTTTCTTCTGAAAAACAAAACAAAAACCAAAACACCCCCAAAACCCCCCAATTCAGATGTGGAAACCTTACTGTCACTGGGTTTGTTTTTTCTAGTGTCTTTACTCACATAAAGCACTCTTCATCACTTCTTACATTATACTCAAACTCTGCCATCTGGTAAGAAAGCAATTAAAACAATAAATTCCCATTAAACAAAGTGACTAAATACAAAGAGTAAATTATAAAATTGTCATGATTTCTTTAAGATTAATAGGTGGTGCCATAGTACCTCGTGTTTTAAGAATTCTGATGCTGCTCAGTCATCCTGTGAATTAACATACACTGTCACACAGTAAAAACATACAGCAATGGTTTGACATTTTCCCTTGATCAGATTCATGAAACAGTACCTGGCCACAGCTGGAGTAAATAGTGAAGAACCTCTATGTGTTTTTTGAAGTCCAGGGCACTAGCAAGCTCTTCTGAGTCTGTGAAGACTCTGTTGTTATGGTTGGTGGTCTCCTGCCTCTGGCTCAGTAACACAGGCCCAAAACATACAGCTAAATTCTGGCACGTCATCTTATTTACTTCGTGGTAAGAAGCCACCAGTTTCAGGTGATCCAACAGCATCTTCAGGGTAGCCTAAAAGAACAAAATACTGCTCAGGAACCAAAACACTAGATGAAGGTGGTGTTGACATCCTACTGTCACTGCTCTAGAGGGGTAAGATCAAGGCTGATAGCTATGATTTTTCTACTGACATCCATCAATGGAACATCTAAGTGCTGAATTAGAAAAGCTGTGTTAGACTATCAGAGCAGACTAGTTAAGACAGACTTTCTGGTAAAATTCAGCTTGTTTCTTACCTGATCTCAGTTTTATATGGATGAGTTTTCTCACAGTGGAAAGGGGACATCAGGGAGGTGAGAGAAGCTGCAGAAGCAGTACAGATGATCCAGGTACATTAGAAAATAAAGAAACCCTCCGTATGACCTCAGCATCAGAACAAGCTTCCAGGTAACTTCTGGGTACTGCGCAGACTACTTGCTCACGCTCTCCCAGGGGCTAACTGTGGTTTTCTACAGAGGTGAATTTGGCAGGTAATGGCGCACAGCACCGTTACACTGCACACTATGGGAAGCTAAGGCTTTATTGCACATGCTTAGGAAAGAGGAAAGCATTTGCCCATGTAATTAGGACATACAGATGAGAAAGCTCCACAGAAATGGAACAGGACACCACACGGGAATAATCTCCCATCTAACAACGTAAAAGCAGTGATCACAGCTTTTCATTCAGGTTTACAGAGATAATATAAAATGCAAACTAGAATAAATCCAGCAGTGCAGATGCTCCAATTAATGACAGCATGGAAGTATTTTCAAAGATGCAGAGCATCAAAAATTCAAGTGGACCGTTAAGTCAGAAAACAGGTGTACACATTTTGACACATTTTATATCCAGTGTGAAAATGTTCCTCTATTTTCCAAAGCATGCAATTTACTTGAACTGCTAACACCGCTCACCTTCTCAACATCTGGCAGGCAGTCCAGCAGGGCTGCTGTGTGCTCAGAGTCACTCGGGTCATTTTCACAACCACTTGCCGTCATTTTCAAGGGATTTTTCACCATGGCATCCAACACTGCTTCGTAGAGCTGCTTGGTTATCAGGGGAGAGGGCAGCTCTCGCAGGTAATCCTTTAGGACGCCTTCACAGGAGACACAAGAACAGTTGCCTTTAACAAGCTGCAGAGTCACTTTCCCACGTTTTTGGGAGTGCTAAGGCACATCAGCTTCACCCGTCCCATGAGAAAATCCTCCATGTCAGTGACAAACTTCGCACTCGGGAGCGAGGGATGGCAGGACGACAGCAAAAGGGCACAGTGAGCCACGGGTACATGAGGGCTCCCCATAGGGTCAGCTCTGAAGCAGGAGGTACCTCGCAATGTCCCCATGAGGTCAGGGGCACCAGCACCTCTGTCCTCACAGTTCTGACAGCTTCTCCAAGCCCACGCAAGGCGGCTCGTGGCCAACTAAGGACTGAAACCAAGGGAGGAAGGTGCACCGCATCCAGAGAAGAGGGGCGCACGCAGGTACCCCAGGAGCAGCTCTGCCTGGGGTTCCCCTCCTGACTGGGGCGAGGGAGACATAAGGAAAGGGGTCTTAGCAGTCCACCTCCTGCCCAAGGAAAGGAGCTACTGCGAACACCAAAGTCCTCACAGCCTGATGACACCTCCTCCTTTATATACGACTGGCAATTAATTTTTCTGTTCAGTGTTGTATTGGGTTTGCGTGGCAAGGTTTTGGTAGCGGGAGGCTACAGGGGTGGCTTCTGTGAGAAGCTGCTAGAAGCTTCCCCTATGTCCGATAGAGCCAATGCAGCTGGCTCCAAGACGGACCTGCCACTGGCCAAGGCCAAGCCCATCAGCCACGGTGGTAGTGCCTCTACAATAACATATTTAAGAAGGGGGACTGCAGCTGCAGCCGGAGAGAGGAGTGAGAATATGTGAGAGAAGCAACTCTGCAGACACCAAGGTCAGTGAAGAAGGAGGGGGAGGAGGTGCTACAGGCACCAGAGCAGAGGTTCCCCTGCAGCCTGTGGTGAAGGCCATGGTGAGGTAGGCTGTCCCCTGCAGCCCATGGAGGTTAACAGTGGAGCAGATATCCACCTGCAGCCCATGGAGGTTAATGGTGGAGCAGATATCCACCTGCAGCCCATGGAGGTTAATGGTGGAGCAGATATCCACTGCAGCCCATGGAGGTTAATGGTGGAGCAGATATCCACCTGCAGCCCATGGAGGTTAATGGTGGAGCAGATATCCACCTGCAGCCCATGGAGGTTAATGGTGGAGCAGATATCCACCTGCAGCCCATGGAGGTTAATGGTGGAGCAGATATCCACCTGCAGCCTGTAGAGGACCCCATGCCAGAGCAGGTGGATGTGCCCAAAGGAGGCTGTGACCCCATGAGAAGCCCATGCTGGAGCAGGCTCCTGGCAGGACCTGTGGACCCATGGAGAAAGAGGAGCCCATGCTGGAGCAGGTTTGCTGGCAGGACTTGTGACCGCATGGGGGACCCACGCTGGAGCAGTCTGTTCCTGAAGGACTGCACCCTGTGGAAGGGACCCACACTGGAGCAGTTCGTGAAGAACTGCAGCCCGTGGGAAGGACTCATGTTGGAGAATTTCATGGAGGACTGTCTCCCATGGGAGGAACCCCACGCTGGAGCAGGGGAGGAGTGTGAGGAGTCCTCCCCTGAGGAGGAAGGAGCAGCAGAGACAACGTGTGATGAACTGACCGCAGCCCCCGTTCCCCGTCCCCCTGCGCTGCTGGGGGAGGAGGTAGAGAACTCAGGAGTGAAGTTAAGCCTGGGAAGAAGGGAGGGGTGGGGCAAAGCTGTTTTTTTAGATTTTGTTTTATTTCTCATTATCCTACTCTGATTTGATTGGTAACAAATTAAATTAATTTTCCCCAAGTCGAGTCTGTTTTGCCAGTGGTGGTAATAGGTGAGTTATCTCCCTGTCCTTATCTCAACCCATGAGCCTTTCGTTCTGTTTTCTCTCCCCTGTCCAGCTGAGGAAGGGAGCGATAGAGCAGCTTGGGTGGGCACCTGGCGTCCAGCCAGGGTCAACCCACCACAAGTGTATTTTCAGCTATGAAATTATGAGCAAACACCTTGGTGCCAGTGCCACGTGTGGCAAAGCACACGGCCTTTTCTCACCTACCAAGGCACGGAGCAGACAGACATCCTCAAGAGGGAAACACCAACTCCCCCCTGCCTCTGGTACTCTGTCCCCCCAGCACACCGCTCGCTTCCGCTGTGACAACTGTAATTCACACCCACAGGAGACACTGGCTAAAACACCCACGCCCTGAGCCCTCCCAGCTGCAGAGACTACTGCACTGTTTCGCAGGCTGGAGAGGTGCTGGAGGAGAGGCTGTTTCTAGGGGATGCAACAACCAGGCAAGCACCTCATTAACCCCTATTCCTTCCACAGATGCAAACAAACAAGGAGGAATTGAGCATTTGCATTCTTGTAAGCTGGCTTTAGAGGCTGGCTGATACTTCAGTTTGAGCGGGGTTTCAGTGACTGTAAGAATAATAATTAAAAAAAAAAACAAAACATGAAGGCTTCTAACAGCAGTCCCCTGGAAAGGACACAGCAGGATGCTATCCAGGAGCAACGTATCCAGTACAACTGACACAGAAAACTTTGAAGGAAACAAGCCTGCCTCCCGGCAGCTTTTATTTTCCTTAAAAAATGCATTCTGTGCCACAAGTATCTCCCCATTTAACTAGATCACAATTGAATTTAAATACTTTAAGAAGAAATGGTGGATTAAAAAAAACTTTTTGAAAGCGGGTACTGTAATTAACAAAGCAGCCTGTCCTCCAAAAAGGCAAAGTTGGAAAGGTAGAAGATTTTTTAGTATGCACTCCTCATAGCCTTGTAAAATCCCAGCTCACAGCAAATACCATCACACCATGCTATTTAACAAAGCAACAGTTTTTATAAACTCAATAAACCTAGCTGTAAACCGAACTGTATAGCAGTGGGCTTTGTTATGAGGTCATTTCTAAAAAAATACAGGGAACAAAGGTTAACATTTTCCCCTTCACAGCCATGTTCACATGCAAAATGCAAGTAAAAGTTGGCTTCTACCTGTACAAATATTTTTATTTTAAAAAGAATACTGCACCTAGCAGTAATGCAGCTATTCCAGCCATGTTGCACGAGCAGTGCTCACGGAAGCGGCATCACCCCCTTGGAGCTGCCAGACCACCCCTCTCCGCAGCATCGGGCACGGGGCAGCCAGGCAAAACTTCCGTCTCTGCAGACCACCACGCAGCACCTAACAGCTCACCCTGTGCTTGAAATGGAAACCTCCCATCAGGAATATAAAAAATGCAAACAACCATCCACATATTTTCCTGAAAACATATTCCCTCTGGTGGTTTGGGGTTTTTTGTTTGTTTGTTTTAAAAAGAATATGCCACTTTTTTTACTGCTCCACTTAAGTGGCTAGTTTTTGTTGAATAACTTACTCGTATTTCCCCCTCCCCAGAAAATTTTTCTTCCTCCCTACATTTTAGAGGCCCGTTTCCCACACGTGGATTAACTGGTTACAATACCTATGAGACAAATGTGGCAGAAGCTGGTGCTGTACATCATGGTTTGGGATGTTTTCCTTTTCTTGAAAGCAAAACACTAGCAAGAGATGCTGACTTTTATCAGGACCTCTGTTTCAGCTGTGCTTTTTTTTTGGAGGGGGAGGCTGAAATCAGAATCAGCTTACAGTAGGAAATGGTATGTCGTAATCAAATCAGCTTATACTGTTGAAACACTCACAACCATCTATTAATAATCATTTAATAGGAATTCCCGTAATAGTATCCACAGTCATAGGACTACCACCTGCCAAAGAACTTTCTCCTGTTTAACCCTGAATAACAGGACAGTTTGGGAGCCATGAATGCCCCTTGACCTTTCTAAATGCTTTTGCTATTCACTCAGCTAAATTAGCCCTGTAAGAGGCTGCTGTTATTTTCTTTCCATGAACCTATGCTTCCCGCTGCTGCCAGCCCACTAGCACATTCCCCTTGACACAACCACACACAACAAATTTAGACAGTGAGCAGAAATTGCCATCCACTTCATTAATTCCTCATTTTTCTGACCCACTGAACTGTTAACAGCATTGCATGCTTTATGCAGAGATATGAATTCACGTGGATGCGAACAGATGTGAGGCAACAACATGACTACTGGTCAGTTCTGAAAACTGGCTGCACGCTTCAGTCTGAGCCACGAGCATGCTTGGCTGTGTGTAAGCCTGTGCCAATCCCAAGAGCATTTCTCAGTCAAGATTTAATCATTAAATGTTCATTCTTTAGCCTTTGGAGAGCTGTCAAAAAAAAAAATCGTTTTAATCTTTTGGAAAAGCAGAGCTACTCAAATTTCAAAAAGGACACAAGGCAGCACTTCTCTCCAAATCAGCCAAGATTTATGCTGAGGATTCATCTTTTATGGAACACATGTTTTGGCTTATAAAAGTATGAATTGTGCATCAGCCTCAGCATCGCAAATACAGCAGTAACACATCAGAGGAAACATTCCTCCTCAACCCAGCTCCCTAAGCATATGTGAGAGAGGTTCTGTGGGCTCTTTTATTCCTAGCACTAAGTACAGTGGGTACCTAGGGTATGTCAGCAAAAATTGCAGGTTCCCCTTTCAGCCCAGACCACACTGTTTACAATTAATTAGAAAGTGGGCTGCAGTTTAGTCAGCAGCAGTTATGGGTGCAAACAACCCTTCTCCCCCTTGTTCACGCAGGACCCCTGCACTCAGTCCTTTCAAACACAATTCTAACACAGGCACTACAGGCAATCACACAGCACAGCTGCAGGGAACCATGGGAAAGAATTTTTTTTTTTTAATGTAATTTCTTAAAACTATTTTTTCCTTGCAAGGAAAGCAGCGAGTAAGTCAACTCTTGCAATTTAGCACATACAAAAGCATACCCAGTAGACTTTCCATCAGACAGACACCAAGGCTGGTAGTCTTTTCACTCTTAGAATACAAATTCCGGACACAAAAAATTACCCTTCAATAATGCAAACCAAAAAAGGACCAAGAGTCCAGCAGTACCCGCACAGTCACCAAAAGTTCACCATCACCAATGAGGCTTGCAGCAATGTATATTGAAAAATTGAAGTACACTTTTCTATTTAACCACCGCATCATAAACTCGTGATGGAAAGATCAGTCAGACTGTGTCGCTGCCCTTCCAGGGCTTTGCATCAGTACCGAGCTCTCCTGCAGTTCAGTATTCAGTTTCAGCCAGTTATGGTTGGTTCTGAGTGTACAATGTACTCAGGAAAATCAAAATGCTTATGAAATGTTACAGGTTCTTTTGTATATGGGTGACAATTAAATTCCTATACCCTTTCCCATGATAATCCTGCAAATACTGTTTTATTGTAATGATTACTTGTAGCAGGGGAGTGCAATGCTATTTTTATTATTCAAAAAAAAAAAATTACAAAGTTTTCCATTAGCCAAGAGTTTACATTAACCAAATAGCAGTTTGCCATTTGTCTGCTTACAAGTCAATATCAGACAGTTTCTGCTGTTTGGCAGAAAGCAACAGAGGGGTTTTTTTACCCCTTCTGAGTTGTTTTACAAAATCAGGGAGAAAACAGGACTTCAGTAATTTCAGGGAACAATCTACTCTTAGATATTATCACCACTTTGTCTCATTAATTTATTTGTAAAGAGAAGAAAATTATCCAGTTTAAAAGATCTTTTATACTATTTAGTTTTACTCTACACCTCATCTTTATAAAGGGTGTATGCCATCAGAGTGAAACGTAAGTTTCTGCTGCTGGGAACGCGGGTACTTGTGAGCAACACTGAACCCAACAGCGAAACCAGCCAAGGCAAGTAAGGTGAACCGACTGGCTGGGCATTATGAATGAAAAGGTTTATTTAACCCAGTAAATGTCACCATGTAATATCTTCTGACACCACTTTGTATAATTATAAAGTATAATGAACAAAATTCATACCCAATACACTGAAATGAAATAAACCACCAAAGAGGGTAGAACTGTCCCATACAGCTGGATGTTGGATGTTACAGAAAGGGCTTTGGCACAGAAAATTTATACCCTGACTACTGTTGTTACATTTTCCATCCCTGGATAAGTAGGAAACGAATGCTCCTGCCTAATTTCCTAGAGCAATTGCTTTACTTGGTGATGCCTGACATTAGATCAACTTTGGTTTACATAACAAGTATCAATAGTTATAAAACTGTTCCACTTTTAAGCTAACAACAAAAAAAAAAAACCCTCAACAACTTGCTTCAGTTGTGCAGTGCAACTCCTGTGTAAACACTCATGTAAAGAGCTGATGCAGATGCAGAGAGGCTTCCTAAGACTGTACTCCCAGTCCTTCTCACCTTTGCCAGTAGCTTCCAGCGTGACAGCAAGTAAAGGGACACTCCGGTGAGCAGGAAAAAGCTGCTATTTAATTACATTTTAAAAGAAGCAGATGATCAAACAAAGGCACTTTCCTGCAGCTCTACCTAGCCTGCACAAGATGATGGGAAACCTGTTTCCAAAAATCCTGTAATCTCCAACATAAAGGGAGGACAATGGGTCGATGTGAGATGGTCCTTGGATCGCATGCTGTGGAGCAACCAGCACAGCGCACGCCTCAGATCACAACCGAGTTTTTCAAGATCTGCTCCAATACAAAACAAAAGTAGAGGTTTAACCTGCTCTGGGGACCTCGGCTCCTTTCAGACTCCCACTTCCCTCTGTAACTGGTAAAGCAGTTTCTGAAAGTGTCTCCTTCCATATCCTTCTCCCTCCAAATCACTGCTGCTTCATATTTACACAGCCCCAAGGTTACTGCACTCATTCTCTCCTAACCTTTAGCAATACAAAGCAGCAGAAACAGCTGTCCTTTTAACAGCTTGTTAAAGGACAACAGAAAACTAGTTCAGAGCACAATTTCACCTTTTAAAAGGTACCTTACGAACATGGCACAATTCTATATTAAAAGAAAAGCAAGTAAATGTATTACCTGTTATGACATTAATATCTGGGTACTGGCTTTCACAGAGAGTAACAGCCTTGCTGTCCCTCTCAAACGCCTCTCGAAGCTCTTTCTTAACCGCTGCCGAGCCACATAACCGATACAGGCCTACCACCTAGGAGCAAAAACAACAGCCACACATCAGTTATTCTCCTGCAACTAATAATCGACATTATGCTTTGTCTCATCTGGGAAGCACGACAAACATGTTCAGGCAATTGTTTGGAAATAAACTTTAAGAAAACTCAAACAGCACAAACTGTTAACATCAAATGATAATGTAGTTCTCAAACATTACACAAGAGACAGTTGTGACTGTTAAGCAGTAAGCTAACAACACTAATGTTTTCTGTAACAATGAACAGGCTGAGCAGTATTTTATTGACAGAACATGACTTAAAATGGAATCATTTAGTGCTTTGCTTTTATGCAAACTTAGGAAACAAGGAAATACAGAATAAACTAGATGAAATTTAAATTTTGTTTACTATTTGATACCAGGGTTTCAAAAGAATTATGAATACTCTATTATTACATCTGTAAGATGCTGTTTTAAAGATGACAAGATGCTGACTTGCCTGTGTTTCAAATTACCTTAAAAGTTTTATGCAAAGCAGGGGTTATTTAACATGCTCAAGGTGATAGAAATGAAACCCACACACTCTTGGACTGAATTACTAATTCAATCATGTGCTTTCATGTACTCAAATTTTGCATTTTATCATTATTTACTTTTCATTTTCATCAACAGCATTTATACAAAGCAATCGTATGATATTAGGAACTAAATCTTAAATATATTAATTTTACTTTATTTTAATTAACTCTATAGGCAGGTATACTGAGCAGTAAATAGCTAGTCCAAAACTACCATGGACTCAAAAGACAAAAAAAACCCCAAAACCCCCTGACTTAAGACCATGCAAATCTAGGTTTGCAAAGAAGAGTGTTTGTCTGGCCATATATTAATTCCTGTTTAAATAAATGGAAAGTTACCCAATGGAATCTGTACTCCCTCTTTCCCAAGACTGAATATGATCTAGTATTTGCCCAAGACAATTTCTTTTAAACTCTGAAGTTTTCTAATGCCATGTCTGAAATTCAGTTGGAGATGACACACTATGACAGTAGTCTGCAGTCTATAGGAAAGTCAAAAATGTCAGACAAGCACGTGGTTAAAACAAGAAGTTAACAGTATACTTTGCATTTTTGGTTCTCCCTGTGCAAATACACAAATTAGATTTCATGCTCAAAAGCACCAGGTACATTCAGACAATTCAGATCCCAATCGCTTCATTACCAGTGTTGCCTTGATTACCCAATATCATTTGCATGACTAGGTGCTAATAAACCCAAAATAAAATGCTGAAACCATGGGACACACACACTGGAAAGAATAAAACTTCTCTTTTCCACTGCTTTTCATAACGTTAGGAGAAGCATTCACAGTAAGAGTCACGCAGTTGTTAAAAGTAGTGACTTCCAGCAAAGTAATTACATAGAAATACCATTTCTGTCTAAATTTTATGACCTAGGTTATAAATAGCAGAGTTAATCTCATAACACCTGGAACTACATCCAACCTCTCAGCAATTTAAAATAGTAACAGTGGTAGCTGTGATTACTTCTCAATTTCACCTGAGCAAGAACAGGTGGAAAAGAAACTGAGGGCTCACACATGCTGTGGAACAGCATGCAAGAGTCCTCCCACCAGTTTCAAGTTAATTGCCAAGGGGGACATCCGTCCTTAGGGATGTGCATCTTCCTTCCTAACAGACTTCTTGTCTAGCATCCGTTACTGAGGATTTGTTTCCATACCTTGTTTCTCATACATATTTTTGTCCATTAGGTTGCATCAACCAATAAACTGTATCAGGTGAAGAGAAGACACTGGGCACTGCTGCCTTACAGCATTCATCTCCTGTCCCAATTTTGAAAACAACCTGAAGAAAGGCAAGGAGCAGTGGCATGGGGAAACTACTAATTCAGCCCCTCAGGGTCTCCTCCTTATCTTAATGCTGTGCACAAAGCGATGGCAGAGACAAGTCTTTGGCATGTTGGCTTGAGAGTGCACACACATAGGTAAAGTTTTGACAAAAGACATGTCCTCATCACTTTGTGTCACTGCACACGATGCATTGGTTTCAGGTAGGAGGGAACATTATACTCATTTTTGCATTTAGATACAGTATGTCCTTAGGGAGTGATCTGTGTCTCAGGAATTAGGCATTTTCAAGCTCTCATCTCAGCTCTGCTTTCTGAGTGTGACTACATGCTGGGGGCTGCAGGTTCATCCAACCATCCCTAGTCCTAAAGCACTACTGTGAGCATCTCCTGTGGGCAAGAGTACATCTCCTCTACAAAGGCCAAGTTGGAAGCATTGATTTCATCCAGTCCTGTTATTCTTCCCACATTACAATGACTAGTGTTCACCAAACAGGAGCAGCAAAGCAAAAACAAAGTGACATGTAAAGGTGTTTTTAATTTCCCCTTTCCCACTCACTGCTCACACTCTGCAACAACAGCTATCCCAACACAGAAATATTAACAAAACAGATTAAAATATGCACAGTACCTGACAGCCTCTCTTTTCAATCTCCAGAATGCATTTCTGCATCAAAAGTGGCACCATCAAGCCCGCATTTTCCTTCTCTACAACTTTTCGAGCATCTATCCCAAACATCACAGGCTCCCGATCTGCATCGAGACCATCAAGAGAGTTCTCCCACTGCTCCATGAGCGACAGCTTGACGTAGATAAGCCCCCTCGGTTCCAGTTTGACAGCCAGCTGATGTGTCTTTGTCACTCGGAAGAGAGTGGGAAGAGCCACGGTTCCATGACAACACACCCGATTTTTCCGCGGGGTGGGTTCCCAGCTGAACACCACCAGCTTTAAGTGCTGAGCATTTTCAATTTCTATGTTGAATGTGTGGTCCATATCTAGGAATGTTGTCCTACATGTAAGCAGGGCTGTTCTTGCTTTGTTTACTGAGTCAACCTGTATTGCACAAAAGACATCTTTTGAGTCTATTCTTGGTGGTTTTAAGTCTTCAGCACCATAAAAGTGAATGCTCATGAGTCCAGAGATGTACTGAGAGCACTTGGGTTGATCAGAAAAGTTATAGTGTCTGAAAGCATCAATATCTATTTCAGTTTTACCACTGTTACTTGGAAGGCTCTCCTTTCCTTTCCCGCACTTGGTTTCATGCCCATGTTTACCTGATTTAGTTACAAGTTCGGGAGAGTCACCATCACTGAGGTAACCACCTTTGTTGAACGATTTGGAGCTCCTCGAGCTTTTCTTTTTGTAGGTGTGTTGCGATGACACACTGCTGTCGAGATGGTAACGACTTATCACATTCCTGCTGGCAGCTGTGGTTGAGTTTCCAGAAGATGGCAAAGACACTGTATGGCTTGTATCCCGGCAGCTACCTTTCAGTAGGGAAGGAGGGTTATCTGAACTAGTATGGCTTGAAGTTCCCTTGACACTCAGTTTCCTGCTCAGCTCTGGCAGCTTTTTCATTTTCATGGAAAGCTTCCTCACAGTCCTGGGAGATTTAATTCTATCAGGGAAAGGCCAGTTGATTGATCCGCTTTTTTTCAGAGGACTGGGACTTGGAGGAGAAACCTCTGTTGAGGGTATATCAGCCTTGTGTGCAAGTACAACTCCAGACCCTTTAGAAGAAAAGAGAAGGAATAATCATTTTCAAACCGCTCAGTAACTGCAGTTCACAGCAATGAAAAAATAAATCTTGAACTAGGGGAAAATATGTTGATTTGTCATAACTTGATAAACGCAATTCATTCAGACAACCATCATTCATTCAGTCAGTCAGATGTTCAGGAGCATTCAGAAAGCTGTGCTCTGCTGACTCGGTCAGCCAAATTTGGCAGTTCATAGTCAAAAGCCAGATTTGTTCTGCTTTATGGAGATGAAAGGGCCAGAAATGACATATAAACAAACCAGCTATCTCACCCGCTGCATCCAGCTCGATCCATTTGTGTTGTATCCCCCATACAAGCAGACATGCCTGCATTCCTGGGGCACAGGTGCAACAAAACCAGTCTCAAATGGGAAAACACTGGAATATGGCAAATGCACCCTTGTCTACGAAGCAGTTAGCTACGTAGCCAACACATCAGCATTGCCCACTCCTCTTAGGTCCACAGGTAAGACACTCGTCTCTATGAAGAATATGGCTATACTCTTGTGCAAGTGCCTCTATTACCCCAAAGAGCCCTAAATCCCTCCTGTGTAGACGCAGGCAGCGTCTCACACCTTTTCTTCCATTTCTCTCGGCTCCTCCTTTCCCCTGCAGGACGGAGGAGGAGGAACACAAAAAGGATTTATTCCTTCCAAAAGCTGCATCCTGCACTGCCTCATTCCCGCCAGCAACTTTCCATCTTTCCTGGCACAACCATCCCATGACAGGGCTTAAAGTTAAACAGCTCCCAAGTGATGTCCTTGTGGGAAATGACCCACCTTTCAAGGTACCAAAAAAAGACCCAAAATCATAACAGCAGGCACTGATGCTAAAGAAGGAAAATGAAAAAGAAAGACTCCCTCAATTTAGCAGTAAGAGACAACTAATTAAGGAACAGGATCAGACATAAGCCAGTACTGCACACAGTCAGGAACCTGCGGTTCACCTCATGCTCCAATACTCGAGGAAATCCAAATACCAAGTTATAGTTCAAGCTTTTCTCACTTTCACCAGCATGAGGCAGTAACGACTGTAGGAAAGGCAATGAATTTACTCGAGTTAATGAAGCATGCAAGAGGGGAACTGAGGCCAGAATGATAGATACTAATAAAATTACATGAGTACTTTCAATTAGAGTCACTTTTCTATCCCTTGAGAAACCAACAGTGGTTCTTGCTAGCAATAACCACCCCATTCACTCATCACTTTGCAAATTTTAGCAGCTCCCAACAAGACTCATGTAGCCTTGCCTGTGCAGGCTAGGGTACTATGGAGCCCCTAAGCACACCACCCTGTGTAGTGCAATTAGCCTGAGCAGCTCACAGAGACTCAAACACCTATATCCATCTGTCATCCCCCCTCGCTAGCCAGGGAAAGGGCGAGTCCATTTACAGCATATAAAAAGAAAGAAAGAAGCGTTGTTTTCATGAGATACTCAGCAAATCTTACTCTGCAGAGGTTTCTCTTACGGATTTCTCAAAGGCTTACTGCTTTAATTCTAAACTAATCACTTCAAGTCCAAATCACCATACAGCTAGTGATTTTTACAAGTCCCCTGTTCATTCAAGTTAATTTTCACCATTTAACTATAACTTACTTTTTACATTTCACTTAGCTTAAACAGTTAAATTAGGCGATCTGGTCTTTGACCAAAGTGATTTGTTGTGGTTTTGGTTTTTCCCCCAAAAAAACTCTACAAAGACTAGTTCTAGTCCCAACAAAAGTTTGGCTTTAATAACTTTTGCAGGTAGCTGCTTAAAAGAGTATCTTTATAAAAGAAAGTTTCAGTTATGAAGAATAATGCACAGAACTTGTTTTCCAGAGCAAGAGAGGAAAATTCATTTAGCCCTGCATCTCATGGAAGTAGTTCCCTTGCAGGGGAAGGGCTATTTCTAGCACGCCTGCTGTGCTTTTCTGGCAAGCAGCTAGTTAGAAATGTGGTGTTTGATAAAAGCGGACAAAGCCTTCCCTTGTACTGCAAATCACAGCACGGTCCCACTGGTGGGCTGGCCTGGAACGCTCTATAGCAATCAGTGCCATACTTCAGCCTGCTAACATTAATCTTCCCTTTCTGTCAAAAGTCTCTGGCACAGGCTTGGAAAAGCAGGCCAGCAAATTAAACTTCCCCCCAGCTCATTAAAACTGAAGAGTCAATCTAACACTCCGACTTTTATGTGTCCAACTTCTGCTGCGTTCAGCACCAAACAGTTAAAATGAAATATGTGGCTGGAAGAAACTTAACAGTGGAGTATTATGCAGGACGGTATTCCCATCAGCATTGAGCCACATGTTGTTCCACTAAAGCCAGCAATGTGCTGAGGTATGCACGCAATTTTAAAGAGTGTACATGACACAGCTCTGAACAAGCTGCAAAAGGAGTTGTAGCGCGGTCCGGTAACACTTCACTTCCCGGCCTATCCATCCAATACGGCTTTCTCACAAGGGTGCCAGAGGAACTGAGCTGCGCCTCGTTCCTTTTACCAAGTTACACGGCTGTGCTGCAAACAGGCTCCTGACTGTCCCTGTCCCCACTCACTCTGCCACCACACATCCCATCTTACCAGTTAAACTTGAAAAACATCCTTACAGAAGGATGGTAGGAGGAGATGAACATAAGAGACACCTGTTGCATAAATGACTACCAAGGCAGCAAGGGGATGGTCAGTTTGATGTGATGCAGCTGACTATATATATGCATACATATATAATTTTTTAATTTTTTTACAATGAGAACAATCAATCACTGGAACAACCTCCCCAAGGACATGGCAGAGTCCCCATCACTGGAGGTTTTCAAGATGGAACTGGACAGGGTGCTAGGTAATCTCACCTAGGCTCCCTTTCCCACCAAAGGGTGGACCAGACCATCTTCTAAGGTCCTTTCCAACCTGGGCTGTTCTATGATATACTTATGCTTTCCAGAAGCTTTAGCAGTATGAGCAAGACAGAAAAAAAGATAGCTTTTGAAGGACAACGCAATCCAAGTCAAAGTGACTTGACATCATAAGTGACTGCTTCCATCAGCTATTTGTTCAGCTTGACTAGCAAAGCCACCTTTTACTTTGCTCAGCGATACGGCTGCGTGAAAGGATAAAGCCTTTTCATGACCAAAGAGACACAACCGGAGAGACATGAACAGCCCACAGGAATACAAACCCAGACCCCCCCTCTCCCACCCCACCCAGCCAGCTGTCCACGGGGCAATCGCTACTGTCCCCTTGGTCGAACAGGGGAGCGCTGGCAGACCGTACCCCTACGCAACGCTGCCCCAAGGCAACAGAGGACTCAAACTATCTCAAGCACTTGCAACACAGCCCCTGCCAGACATAGGCAATGATTTAGCATAGTAAAAATGCTTGTCTGACCCTGCTTAACACTGTTTACACGTGCTTGGACACATATATCACTGTCATACCGACTGCCAGCAGCGCATGCTGTTTTACAGGCATATTTGATTAACCCCAGTCTATACATAACATTCCTCATTGCTTAAGGTAGGGTTTCTGAGTTATTTTAAAGTTCATCAGAAAACCTGTGATTTATTTTTAGGATAACGAGTTGAGGTGAATGAGTAAGTCAGAAAACTATCAGTTCCTTATTACAGCAAGCTATTGAAATATCAAATGGCCACTCTCATAGCTAATGGAAATACTGAGTTCCAACCAAATTAAAACTGATAGGTAATTTAATTTTTCCTACCATTCTCCTGACTTACTTAATAAGTACACTACATCTAACACTGAAAGCACCTCTCTAGAATAGTGACATTAGTGTTGAAGCTCTAAGCCATTTCATTTTAAAAAGAGGAAAAAAAAATACAGCTTACACTGAGGGGTTATAACTTTCAAAACCAAAGTCTCCCTTCTGCCTAGATTTTTCATTCTTTTTCTTTTTTTTTAATCAACACAATGACTTATTGGGAAAATGTATTAAAAATGAAAAAGTGGCAAGTCAAAACAGAAAAGCCCAAATATCTCTAAATTGTTCTTGTAGCAAACGATGGGTGAGTGAAAAAAGGGCTACTGTTTTTCTGTGCTAGATGCCACAAGAAATACTGATCTGGATTCTCAACTGACAGAAACAGGACAGCTCTACTGATGTCAGAGGCTGTGAACTTACTCGGGCACAGGCCCACCAAGCTTTTTCATCCTCAGATAGTTCCAGACCTGTTCTGATAGAAAACTTCAGAGTAGAACTGCAAATGCCATTAAGATAAGAATTCATGCTATACGAAATTCAAGCCACTTCAATTAAAACGTAAGGAAAGCATCACCTTCATCCACACCAGCAACTGGGAAAAAAAAAAATCCTTAAAAAAAACTAAAAAGAACTTTTAAAAATTGGGATAGTATGAAATTATTTCTGCGTAACATCTTAACTAAATAAATGGAAGAATCTCCTCTTAACCTGAAAAAAAAAAAAGAAGCCTTTTTTTACCTCATAAAAATTACTATTTTGACCAATGCAGCATCTGAGTTCCATTCCACATAATGCTTCAGAGTCAAGGAATGGAGAAATTATTAACCGAGTAAAAAAATCTCCAAGAACTCTGTAACAGTAGTTTGTTTTCAAGTACTATGCATATAGACATTAATTAAGCTGTGACAAACCCATCAACCCAGGGATCACTTTTACAGGAGCAAGATATAAAACGAATTGCTTTAAATAGTCCATTAATTAAAACGGGAAGTGATTACAGAGTAACCTCCCGAGGCCGCATGCACGCCCAGAGGTGAGGGGGCTGACCCTGCCTTCTCTGCATCACGGCGGCAACCCTCAGAGCATCCTCGACAGCAGTTACCTCACTGGAGAGAGGAACAAGCAGATATTCTAACAGATCTACAAGGAACTGTAGATCTCTGACCAGACTTAGAGAGTTCAGTATCTACAAACAAGTATGAGCTTGCTGCAGATATTTTAAACGTTAATGATTCCGCGATGCACGTCAACCACAGCCGGCTCAATTCAGACGCTGCCGTCACGCCAAGGCGCAAGCGGCAGCACCGCGGCTGATGCCAAGCACTGTCCGTCTGGGCTGCTCTCACAAAGATTTCCTCCCCTCACTGTGTCTTTCATGGCATGAAAAGCAGCTTTGCCCCTATTTCCCCAGTCAGAGGATATAGACAGTTACTCAGTACAAATCAGAAACTGAAAAAGGCAACAGCTGTTTTAAATTAACTGCTTCCACTCCACAGCTGCTACATCCTTTTGCCTCTTTCACCAGCAGGTCTTCATGGCATTGTCACCCCATGGATCAAAGACACATGCATGAATAAGCCCTCGACTTGCAAAAGCCTGTGCACAAACTCCCCAAAAGCCCACCAACAAACTGGCTTCAGCTCTGCAGGAGAAAGAGGGAGCAGAGGGACCTTTCTACCACATACAAACCATTCTGGTATCTCAAACATTACGCAAATATTTCACATGAATGCTTTTCTGCCTCATGAAACTAAAGCTCCTTGCACTTGGAAAACAGTTAAATCAGAAAGTGTCTTCCATCTGGAAAAAAAATTAAGCAAATAGTATTTGCAATGTGTGGAAGGAAATTGGTAGATAGGATTTGCTGCCCAGTATACTCTACATATATTGCTGGAAGCTTATTTGCAACATCTAAGCATGCAAAATATTTGCCTGCATTGGCCCCAAAAGATGTGTTTGGAAACCAGAATAGTGGTCAAGGTCTAAGTGGAGAAAGAGCACTGTAGTTTTAATGTGATTTAAGCCAAGCTCCAGTTGGCACATATTGGGGTTAAGTGGGAATACAGTAGCAACCTTCACTTCCTAGAACATTGAAAAGAAATCTGTTTATGGTGATTCCTACCAGGATTTTCCATCCAGACAGCTAACACATACATTTGCAGTACCAAAAGCACAGTCCAGATCCTGGCAACCTACGATGCACAAGTCCTACCAGGATGTCTCTGAAGGACAGATATATGTGAGATGATTCCACTGATTAGGTGGATGCTAATCCCAACAGTAATCCTCCCCAAAAGCAAAAATATTACAAATTCTTCAGAAGGCACTATTCAGAGCTGCATGATGTAAATCTGTTGCAGGAGCTGACATTATAAAGGGGAGTCTTTCTTCAACATTTTGCAGGTGATACACACCATCTATAAAAACATACAGTTAGAGTTCAATCCTAAAGAGTTGTAAAGAAAATTTACTTTAACATTTTATATATGCAAAAAAACTATATATAGAATTTTTCATATTGCATTTATAACAAAAAATATGCCTGTTTTCCAATCATAACCATTTTGATTGTGCAGGGAGACATCAAATTAAAAACAGCCTCCAGGGTCCTTTCCACTTAAACCCATCTCCCATGGACCTAAGAGCACGAGCTGGCGCTATGTTTCTACATTACTAACTTGGAACCAAGTTATCTTCTTATTCTTACCTTTTGTGTACTTGTTATAAACAAAATACATAAATTATTTTCCCAAGCTCTGCTATAGGGGCATCTTCTTTTTAGTCAGTTTCTTTTTAAAAGCCAGCATGGCTAGAATTATTCACTAAGGAATTACCTGACAAATCCTATTAACAGAATGGCTTTTACTGTAAAAAGTAACCAGATCAACACCAGGAATTAACGGTGTATATTAAGACTATGGGGCAAATTAGCACCTCTACAACTATGATCCATTTTATTGATAATTTTTACAGGAAATATCTATTTGCTGCTGTGTTTGGAAAAACTCCCAATAACTGAATTCTATCATTTATCTTTTCTTAATCTTCTGTCTAATAAAGACTCTCTCAAAAAAATAACAGAAAGAAATAACAAAAAGAAAAAGAAGAAAAATCCACGACCGTTTTCTCTCTACAAAGTTGGAAAACCAACTAAGGCAGCAATGTTTAAAGTTTTAAAGGTAACATTGATTCCATTATCCAAAGAAGAAAACAGCAAATGACAAAATGAACAATTATATATTTTGTTGGGTTTTAGAATGCCGCACTTTCTTCTGTCTATGCTTCTCAAAATCTAATACTTTAGACTCTAATACTAACCAATATTGACATATATAAATCATATCAATAAGAAAGGTAAGCAGACTTTTCCACAAAGCAGTAATTGCTTATTTGTCAGGAGTTATTGCTTAATGTACCCAGCTCTCTAAGAATATAGACATATATTTCATAGCAGCTGTGTAATTCAAACAAGGTCCTAACACAAATAAAGTTAAATTGGCCATGTTGCCCTTCATGCATAATTTTGTATGGAGAGGCTGTCATTTTAAATTTGACTGAAAATAAGTGTAGACACCTTAACTGGATTAAAAAGAAGAACTAAGCCACTTCTCCATAATAAAGCCAATTACTGAGCAGCAGGGATCCACTTCATCATCAATTAATCTATTCAATGTGATCACTATTCAATACATGCAAAAGGAGAGCTGCATTTAAAGTACCTTAATTAACTCAACGCATAACAAACCAATCGGGGAAATTCATAACACTTTCCTGGTTTCATGAGACACTTTAAATGGGCAATTTTGCTTTCAGAAATAAACATTTCTTCAGTATGAAAACAATTTTGACTTTTTTCTTCTTACATAAAGGGATTTATTTTTTAAAAAAGGAAATAGTCACCTATATATTGAGAGATTAACGGTCTAAATGGGGGTCAAACAGTTTGCAGGACACAGACATGGCTTTCCTAAAGAACCATGCTCACTGACCTCTCCAAAGCACCTAGAGCTCCTACGATGACAAAAATCTACCTAAGAACATGATACTTCATCTGTCTTGCAAGCAAATATAACTGGTCTAACTATTTAATGCAGCTATGAAGTGAGCTATTTCTAAATAAATGCCCGATAACTTTAACACACTTTGCAACTAAAAATACACTTGTATCTGCAGCATTTCCACAAAAAGAACAAAATGTGAGGTCCCAGAAGAGAAGATCAAGTGTTTTTTCTTCTGCTGTTTACAGCAGTTGCTTTGGTGCCTTTGAAAACAAGCCCTGTTCCCAGAAGCAATCTCCGCACTGGGAATCCAGGCACAGCAGCTCCCGGCACGCAGGGACACGGGGCCAGAAGTCTGCTGGCATGGCAAGGCTGGACGGGGGCAACCCAGACTGGGGGCTCCTCCGGAGGGCAATGCGCACCTGGGCTCCGACACCGGTGTTTCAGGTCCTCTCTGCTGAGCCGGGCAGAAATACAGGCTCTTAAATGTCAGTGCAAAGAAAATGTGAACTTTCTCCAAAGAGAGGAACCTGGAATTCCCTGTCTCCTGAACTTTACATTAAGTTTCTAACTCTCAACAGGGTACTAGAGTTAAGGTCAAGATAATATAAGACACATCAGTAATTAAAAATAAAACCTTTTTGGAAACGGTTGGGGTTTTTTTTCTGTTTACTTTTGTTTGGTGTGGTTTTATTTTTGTTCGGGTTTTTTTAATAGACTGGGAAAAATCTTTAATAAGATGCTGAATTCAGACACTAATGGAATTATGGAAATGAGACTATCAAACACTCAGCCAAAGATAACAAGGAACAAAGAGGCTGGCTTCTGAAAGTGAAAACCACCCCGCTCCAGTCTATTAGATTAGCCTGAGACAGTTAACAAGACAGCAATTACAGAAAGCGATGTGATGAATAGTGTTTATATGGTCTTCCAAAAAGTATTTATTAAAAATTCCCAGACAGCAAGTTAAAGAAACTTCTGCAGACATTAAGTAGCTTTGAGGCTGGAGTCTAAGGCCAGGGTTAGACACTAGCTAACAGAGGAAACCCAGTGTGTCCTCACATTACCAGGCTTTAGCAAGCTTGCCTTGTAAAACCTTTGTCTTCAGCAAGGTGGGGGCCAAAGAGCACAGAGGACAACACCACCTGGACATGCCATGAGCAAACTGACTGAGAAACCACTGTGCAGCTCTACATTAGTAGGTATCAGTCTCACAATTTGTGTCATTTTTTAATGACCTTGGCATGCATTTCCACCGGAAATTTGTGCGATAAAGACAAAAGGAGGAGAAAGAGAAGAGAAACATAAGAAGAGTTTATTATTCCTCTAAAAGAAAACAGAGGACATAACACTTCTATGTTATGTCTTATGAGGAGCAGCTGAGGGAACTGGGGTTGTTTAGCCTGGAGAAAAGGAGGCTGAGGGGAGACCTTATTGCTCTCTACAACCACCTGAGAGGAGGTTGTAGTGAGGTGGGCGTCTGTCTCTTTTCCCAAGTAACAAGCCATAGGACAAGAGGAAATGGCCTCAAGTTGCACCAGGGGAGGTTTAGATTGGATATTAGGAAAAAATTCTTCACCAAAAGGGTTGTCAAGCATTGGAACAGGCTGGCCAGGGAAGTGGTTGAGTCACCATCCCTGGAGGTATTTAAAAGATGTGTAGATGTGGTGCTTGGGGACATGGTTTGGTGGTGGACCTGGCAGTGTTAGGTTAACGGTTGGACTTGATGATCTTACAGGTCTTTTCCAACCTAAACAATTCTATGATTCTATGTTCCTGAACCCTCTTACCTGTTGAAGGGCACTTAAAGGCAGGATTGTCCTCTACTGCTGGCACGCTGGGAGCCTTGCAGGCAAACCTCTGCCAGTGCTGCTGCAAGGATGCACTGGCATCGGGCTGACTCACGTCGCTGGGCTGAGCCACCCGACTGTCCCCCGCGCTCTCCATGGAGTGTGGGGGATTGTCATGAGGACCTGTGGCAGTCCCCGAGTCACCCCCAGGGTGGGGTTTGTACCGAACCGCTGGGGAGCCCACAGCAACTGGGCTATTCACAGCAGAAGGGCGGACCCTCAGCAAGTTGGGCTCATCATCTTCGGGGATCGGGTTGTACCATATTTCTCCTTCATCATCTGCATCATTATCCTCACCGAAGTCCAAAGCAGCGCTCCTTGGCACAGCAGGGCTTGCAGTGCTTGGCAGGGCACACACAGGAGCGCGGCTTCGCGTGGGGCACTCCCGCCCCACCGGTGACGTGGAAGGAGCCCGCGGCACTGCAGGTTCAGGCAGCAGGATGGGAGATTTGGGTACTGGGATAACAGCCCCATGCGCTTCCTTACAGGTGTGTTCTTCTTCCAGAGGAGGAGGTCGGTGCATGCTCTGCTGCAGCCAGCTGCGTTTCTTAGAAACAGTAATGCTGTTCACCTGTGGCCTGTGCTCGGAGACCTCGCTGGCCTGGGGGAACTTGGGCTCCTTCCTGCTTCTCGAAGCTATGTAAACATTTTCTATTAAATCTGTTCCCAGAAAGAGAGGCAAGAAGAGAGGGAAAAACAAATGTTTAGAATATCATTTTGCTTTTGACAGATAAACAAATATGCTGTCACATGACATTTGCATTAGACCTCATCTGAAAGGACAAAAGATAAGTTGATGTGATCATGAAATTAGATTTCAGCCTGCCAAAGCAGAATGTGCACATAATTAATAAAGAGTCAGGCTTGTTTGGCTGTATTTTTAACACCATTTAATTTAGATAAATGGCAGTCAGATAGCCCTGCTGAAAGGTCACGCATACTTAGACAGAAATGGCTGCTTTTTGTTCAGCTAAGTTCAGGTACAATCGTTTTGGAAAGTTGCTATGTAGTATTTCCACAGTTTACTTATGCCAATGAAGAAATAGTTTTACTATAATGTATAGCTTAAATGGCTACAAAAAACCCACATAGATTCACTTCCAGATTTAGATACAAAATAAAGGCAAGGATGTGTCTTGAACAAAAAAAACTCCAGAAAGGACTGTCCTTACCAGCTTCATCCTATAATTAAGACAGAAGCATCCCCTGATTTGTGGGGAATAAAACAAAACACACCATCATGAAAGGAAGGAAGGAGGAAGAAGAAATGCAGAAAAGTTTTTAAATATCTCTACACAACAAAAATTTCATGCAACACCTAGTCAAATTCCACTGACTGCTCCCAAAACTTGACACAATTTCTTTAAAGCAACGGCCAAACATTTAATTATGCATCGAAAAAGCCACTTGCACTGGAGCCCCTTGTCAGAGCACATCCAAGCAGCCCAGTCGGCAGCAGTGCCGTGCCCCCCGGCAGGCTGCAGGGCACCGCAGCACCGCATCCCGTCTGCATCCCATCCAGGGAGGTGGGACCATGCAAGGAACGAGCACCGCACCCCCGAGCAAGCACTGACCCCTTCGCTAGGACTGGAAGTAAAGCTGCAAATACATCTGAATTAAAAACGGGGAACAGAGGTCAGATAACCCTCACACTCCTCTGCGGAGGACAACCCAGACAGGGTTTGCTCAACCACTAAGACTGAACGGGGATAACTCGGTTCTCATGAAGCAGACAACTTGTTTTCATGCAAAGCCCTCTGCAAGGGGAAATACCAGATGGGAGCACCTATATGACACTGCTTGAAAATTATTCTCAGCAAAACATTATTTACACACCAATAACAGATGTTAAAATACAGACACCTCTCTGGATGACTCAAGGAGCAACTCTGTAAATCCAGCTAAGTTCGCTGTAGACAGGGAAACAGGAAAAAGACTGTCACTTGAACACCTGCCCTTCGACCCTCTTTTTAGGTTTGCACATTAATGACAGAAGAGATCCTTGATAAGATCTGAAACACCACCATTTCATTTGATGAAAGATTCATCATTTGGTGATGTTTTTAAAAAGTGAGGTTTACTTGTTTAGCTAAACTGCAATATGAACAGTGTTTGTGATTTGAAGAATTAACTTGGTTCAAAGAATTAACAAAATTAACCATGCTCATTTTGAAGCCTGTGCACACCTCCATTGAAGTGCTTTGCTACACCGGGGCCTAAGTCGGTCAATTAACAGAATCCGAGGAGAACATGAAAGCAGGTCTGAGGACACAGATCTCTGGCAAAGTTTCAGTGATTTGGCAGCAACTATATTCCTTCCCCCACCCATAGCCTGGAAATGTAAGCGTGCCATTGTGAAGGTTCCCCTTTACACAATTTCACTACTATTTCAAGTAAGAACTAAACAAAAGGACAGGGAACTAATCTGCAGCAGGCATAGGGCTATGCCTACGTTGCCAAGAAGTCAGTCTGGATCAGGGACTTCTTGGGCAGGCATCCTCCTGCTGGTGACGACTATCTCAAAGCCCTCCACTTCTGCATGGACAGCCCAAGGAGCAGTCCCTGCCCCGGTGACATAAATAGATGGAGCATCCAAGAGCCTTATTTCCACAAACAAAAATATCTGCTACTTCCTGCTCCACTGTAGAAATGCAGGCCCTTCCGCACTGGTTAAGACAGCCTACAATTCCCTAAAGAGCGGGCTCCTAAGAAGTACAGTGTGCCTAAATATACACCCAGTGACACATCTGGCACCAGCCTCAGGCTGCCCTTTGGTCCCAGCGGCAGCAAACGCACAGAGCAAACTCAACTTTGTTTTCAACATCCATCCAGGTATCTCAATAACAAGCCATCTGCAAAAGCTTACCGCAGAAACGTTAACGATCCCGTAGCTCCAGCGTACTCCAATAACCCTTACTGCTTGCAGAGACACACTGCGTCTCACACATACTCAAAACTACCCCTCTCTGCCTCCAAACTAGCCAACATGCTGCCAGAGGTCACTGATTGTAAATGTTCACTGACTCTCATCCAAATGATACACTTAGATGTAAATCTTCCAACTGCAGTTTTTACAATTGATAGCAGTATTTGCAAGCACCGCTTTCCCTTTATTCGAACTTGGCCCTGATCCTGAAAGCCCTTATGCCTGTGCTTATTTTAGTAACAAACTGTTTCACATGCAAGTATCTGCACAACCACTGGTTCACTGTAACACAGCAAGTTTTAAACCTCGTTAGCTTTTACAGTAACGAGCCAGATTTAAGTAAATACAAAGCTTTCAGAGATATACAGGTGAGGCACATACTTTTTGTTCTAGAGCAAAGGTTCATTCAGAAGAACACTGCCTACTCTCTATTTGTATTTCATATTCTAAATATATTCTATATTAATATTCTAAACATAATATTCTAAAAATACATATATTAAATCTCCACACATTAGGCCTCCGCACAAACACAGAACAAGACAATGGTTCCTTCCCAAAAGGCTTCAATATGGTGTTGAATTAAAAAAAAAAAGTCAGGTGCTCCCTTCACCTTCCGCTCTATTGACAAAAAATTAAATAAATCACTACTTAAAGTTAAAATATTATGGCAACAACACATGTATTCTCAGAACCAGAGCCTCAATGTTTCAGCTCAACTGAGGTCAAAATTGATATACTGCCTATTACACTGGCACATAAAATACTTCAACATGATACTGTGCACTGCTTTTCAGACTGTAATGAAGAGGGGAACGGCTTTTTCCAGCCTCTCCATATATGGATCAAAACAATTCATAGTTCTTCTAGTTGTAATAGCAGCTATTTAAACACATTTTCTTTCACTAAGCTTCCTAGTAAAACTATAAGATATAATAATTCTGTATTTAAATGGAAAACAGCAGGACTAAAAATTGATTTGTAAGCTTTCAAGTACACCTTTAAAACAAACAAGCTGCAAAGGAAAGCCAAAGAATGACAGTCATATGATAAGAAAACATGCAGGGACTCACATAAAGTAGTGGTCTAAATTCAAGAACCTCTTATTTTAATGAGGACTTTTTATTCCCAAGAAAAGGAGTAATTATGGATGTGAGGATGCTACCGTTGAGGCTACCGTGATTCAAGACCTAAATTTAGATTCGCTGAAGTGCCCGATCTCTGCTCACAACAAACGTGAAGGTTACACAAGAACTGGAAAAAAGGCAGAAGCGTTTCCAAACACGAGTAAATAACTTATTTAATTTTACTGCATGCTGGCAGCTCCATCTAAAACCCTACCGGTTTTAGGGCTCTGTTTTTGTTTACTTACAGCTTAGATAAGCTGGCACTGACCGATGCAAATAAAGTTAGCTTTTAAACGTGGACGATGGGGCTTAAAACACTGCGTAAGGAATAAACTAGTAGCGAGCCCGTCTCCCTACGACCGCCGACTTGCTGCAAAGGCTGCAGCTCGCACGGCCGCGAAGCCGCGGGAGTTGCCAGAACAGCCGCTTTCTGCTGCAGCAGTTCCCAGTACTCTCACCGGCCCCCTTCTACGCCGGCACGCTCAAACGCGAAGTACAAGCTTTGTAAGTATAAACAAACAGCCTCGTGAGTCTGCAGAGAGAATTCAGATCTCTCAGAAACGGGACGACCTGATTTTTTTGAAAGCGCCATCCCACTGACTGGCGGGCTCTCTCTCCCACCCCTAAGAGGGGTAAAGCGCTTCACGTCTGGAAGCGGAGCCGCTGTGGTAGCGCGTGAAGCCGCCTCGACACAGCGATGGAAGAGGCAAAGCCCCACCGGGGCCCGGCTCTCCGGGGAGCGGGCACGGCGCATCCCCGGCGCCCACGGGACCCCTCGCCCCGCGGCGAGCCGACCTCCCGCCGCCCGCGCCCGGCAGGTGGAAGGGCGGCCAGGGGCGGGCAGCCGGAGCCCCGCGGCCGAGCCCCGGCCCGCCCCGCCCGCGGACACTCACCCTGCGGGGCGCAGACCCCGCTGTGGCGGTGCCCGGCGCCCGCCGCCGCCCCTCGCTGGGACCTCCTGCCCCGCAGCTTGGAGAGCGTCCTGCGCAGCGGGTCGGCCATGCCTGGGTGCTGCCTTCCCGCCGCCCTCAGCGGGCGCTGCCCCCCGGCCCGCGGAAGCCGGCGGCCCCCCTGCCCGGCGGCGGCAGCCCCGGGCCGCGCTGCCCCATGGCGGCGTGGCCCCGCGCGCCCGGCCCCGGCTCCGCCGCGCACATACTTGGCATAGCTGAGCGGGGTGAGAGGGCGCCCGCAGTGCGCATGCCCGCCGCCGCGCCGCCCGCACGGGGGGCGCCCCCGCCCCGCCCCGCCCGCCGCGGCCCCGCCCCGCCCCGCCCCGCCCTCCGCGGCCCCGCGGGGCGAGGCCCGGGCCGCTGCCGGGGCGGGTCCGTCCCGCCCGTCCCGCGCGGTGAAGCGGCGGGGAGCGTCGCCCCGCCCGCCTGAGGGACGGCGGTGCCCACGGCGCGGGGCGGGCGAGGGGAGCGGCGGTGCCTGCCGCAGGTGGGTGGCCGGCCCGCCTCCCCGGCGCCGCGGTCCGTCCCGCCCGGGCACGGCTCCCCGTCAACACCCCGGGCTGCGCTCGGAGCGTTTCTCGCTACACCTCCGAGCATCACCTTCTCCGTCAGCCGCCTGCGTAGCATTTCTTGCCACAGACCAAAAGATTCGCAGCATATTTTAAATACTTCTTTTCCCTCGATGTTAATTTTTTTTCCCCCAAAGAAACAAATTTGTAGGCTGCAAACTTATTTTTCCCCTCCGGGCTTAGGCCGTGCATGTGGCAGTTCTTGCTTCCTGGCAGGTTTTTAGGCAGTTTCCCTGCAGCGTGGGGAACGGCACCTCGCTCTCCTGAAAAGCCTTCGCACGCTCCCCAGCAGAGTGACGCCAGCAAAGCGGGGATGAAGTTGGCCTTGGGGTTGGTAGCCTTCAGCGTTCCAGCCAAAGTACCGCAGAGGTAAAAGACAAACGGCATTAGGGCAGGGCAAATAACGTACTGAGGCTGCTGAAGTGGGCAAAAATTTGGTTTCGGTGTTATGTGTTGCTCAGCTACATCGCGCATTAGTTCCATTAGCAAGCGCACAGCCCTTCGAAACCGATCTTGGGAAAAGGTATGTCATTGATTTTTTACCAAGATAAAACACTGAGACAGCTTTCGTTGGTTAACATCTGCCTGGGTCTACATTTCATTATCAACAACTTCAGGAATATATTTTGCAGCTTTGATCTGCGATACCCCTATTTTGTGGCGGGCAAGAGCAAAGGAGCCGTGGTGTTCGGCGACAGGTTGGATGTCCCTCCCCGCCGAAGGCAGCCGGGAGCCGGCAGGCATTCCACGCATTCTGCATGCCAAGCACAGCGCTGCCTCGGACATAACAAACCCCCAAATACTGGGCTGCAGGAAGTGCTCCTTCGGTTCTGGAGAAAACAACCGCAGCTTGTGAACATAGCACATAGTCACAGATTTCCTCTCTTATCAAATTTTGAGGGGGATTCAATTATTTGATCCTCTGAAACTAAGTTCATGATAGTTATCATATGTCATGTTGCAACAACTTGAAACGCCATTTTGCCATCCTGTCTTTTGAAACCATTTGCATTCCTTTAAATACACATACTAGAAAATACCTGTGTACGAGTTTCAGAGCAAGATGTCAAACCATTCCAGAATGCTTTTGGTTGGGAAAAATTACAAAGGAGATGGCAGTGGCTGGGACGATCGGATGCTCGCTGCTGTGCAGGTGAGGAGCTGCGGGTCCCGAGGGGTCTGCCTGGCCTCTGTCCCTGCAGGGGTCAGATCCTGCCCCCTCAGACAGCCGCATCGCAGCGCCCGCGGGCTGGGTTAGGAACAGCGTCTCAGGCAAAGTAGCATACAAGAAATGCATAAAAACAAAACTATCAGTACTTCTCTGAGAGTGCACACACTGTGCACAATTAATGCATCGACCTCCAACAGATTAGTTAACCATATGGTATCTGCATTACCTATGGGCCCAAGTAAAGGAAAAGCCCAGTGCCACCTCCTCTAAACCAATCTTACCAGTTTGAGTGGTTAAGCTTTCACACCCCCCCCCCGCCAAAACCATTGATTTTCAGGCTGGAATCAGTACGTAAAGCTAAGCCTTTTACTACACCTTCCAGAACTGTGATCCTGATCTGTAAGGATACAGTGAAAGAAGAAAGGTATAAACATATCTGATGGCATTTTTTTGTTCATCTCAGAGTGGGATGTTGCAACATGTTGCCCAGAAAATCTGTGGAAACTCCATCTTGGAGACACTGAAAACTTGGCTGGCCCTGGCCCTGGGCAAGCTCACCTATGCGGCTCCTGCTCTGCGTTGGGGCTGAGCAGAGGACCTCCAGAGGTCCCGTCCAACCTAAATTACTCTGCTGACTCGAAACCTTTCCTCGTATCGGAGCTGCTGTCCTCCCTAGCTGAGACATGGCTTGGATAGAAGGAATGAACTCCAGCCAAGCAGAACACCAGAGATAAAATTTACCAGTGGTTTACCAGCGGTAAAATTCTGCATGGGCACCACAGCTCGACTGCACTGACCTTACTGATGCTATCAGCTGTGCCACCAGCAAATGTGTGCCTAAAGCAAAGGGCATGCATTTGGAGTCTGGAAGAGGGGATCTGCCTTGTTAAAAAGCCCTGAAAAGATTCAAAACAGCTAGGAGATGAACTCCAGGCTTTTTCTGCAAGAAAAAGTTGTTGCAACCATTTCAAACTGAGCAAACGAAAGAAGTCTACATCTACCTTGACTGTCATCGTCATACCTGCAGATTTCCCATCTGTTCTAATGGGAAATCGGATTCCTCCTGCCTACCCGTGCCTTACATTATCTCCATTAATTCCCTAATGAATAACAACTTACTGCACTTCAAGTAACTGTATGTCATTTTTACCAAGTTCCTCTTATTTAGGTGGCATTTTTGGAAATTTTTGTTACTTGGATATTTTCTTTTAGCAATTAAAACTATATTAGTAGAAAGTAGGCACTAGCCAGAGTAAGGACCAAATCCTGCAAAGAACTGGAGTACTGACGTTTGGTGTGCAGTACTGCCTTCTCCCATGGCTATTAGCTATGGAAACAAAAGAAAATTCAACATCATGGTGCGTTCTGTGCTGCTTCACACAGTATTTTCTTCATGTTCTGTATGGTTTTAAATGTTAGTTTAAGCATTTAGATTATTCCTCTATGCAATAGGCACACAGGAAATAGCTCGGTGAAAAGCTGCCAATAGTTGAGTCTATAAACACAGTTTGATCTGTATCTTAGAAAATTGTTTCCAGTCCAAACTGTGGTTACAAAGCACTTTTTCTTGTTGGCAGCTGGATTTTTTTTAACTCCCTATGCATCCTGTATTTGCCCAACAGAGTTGGCATTGATCACACAAAAAAAACCTTGCAGATAAAATAACATTAAGGATCTGGCTGGAACTGACTTGAGCCAGTGGAGTAAGAGTCAAAGCTGAGCTTTTGTTTTCAGCTCAGCCTGTTTTGTTCAGGAGTTGCAAAGCACACAGTGCTGAGCGTGAGTCCTTTTACCCTGCCTTCTACAAAAAGTAAAAGCTACTTCAAGAGGATGGGACTAGAGCTTGCATCGACTTGAAGAGGCTTCTTATTAGGAGACTGGCAAATATTTAGGACCGGTTAAACAGTGTGACTTTAAACAAACGGAAAGCAGTATTCTTCTGAAGGGACAAAAAAATGTTTTAAACAGTTTTTTTCACTAACAGACTGAGATTTTGCCAATTACTTAATCTCTGAGTTGATGACATGAGAATTGCAAATGACTGCACAGGCAAAAAAGTCAAAGAAGTTGGAAAAAAAATGCATTGATGAGAAGGATATCCCTGGTGAAGAAGCCGATGCATAGGTGGCAGTGTTTGGGCACTGATATAGCTGAATGATGAAATTACGCAGATAAATAGTTCCTAATACAGGACTGACAAATAACCTTTACAGCCTTGCTGACAGTTTCAGAGGTCAGCTCTGCCTCAGCAGATACCGTGAAGAAGCTTTCCTAAGTACACAGGCTTTCATTTCTGTACACTCAAGAGACTGGTTTTGAACTGCTCTGGTCTGATTTTGCAAAATTCCATCCCTCATAGCATCTAAGAGCTGCTCCTGTACCTGAAATAAAAGTTTCATATTAATTTAGGTTGTAACTGTGTGAAGATATACTTTATTTTACTTCAGTGGGATTCATTCATATGAGTAAAACTAAAAGTGTCTGGAAACGTGAGTGAGTCTCCTTTTCATTAAAGCTTAGCAAATCGGTATCTTTCTTCTCTCAAGAGCTGTTGCAGACAGGGGGATAAAGTGACAACTATATGACTAAAGAGGAGCTGATGACAGCTGGGAACTGGAAGCATTTGAATGCCCCAATAAAATCTATGAGCACTCTTTTTATTGAAAGCGTCTGCCTTCCTGACATCGAAATGGACTGAAATAAGAGTCCCATGAAACTCTATCAGGCAGCTAATAGCCGTGCGCATTATCCCCAGCCTGCCAAACGACTGATCTCTCTCAGATGCAGACACCACTACAGTCATCCATACCTTTGTTACCCCCAGACCCTATTTTGAACTGGCCAGCCGAGGCACCCCAGAGGCCCAGAGGGTCCAGAATACAGCTGGTTATCTTCTTAGGAAGACAAACCAATGGGAGAATAAACCATTTATATTCTTAAACCTGAGGAGGTTGCTAGACAACAGGCTGGACAAAGCTGAAGGTGTTCATTACCCAAATGGCTCCACCATCTGCTCCCTGGTCTCCAGAACCATTTGCAGTTGGGGTTGCAGTTTTTAAAAGCAAATTTTAGAGACTCCAAGAGCAGTCAAGTGCTTGGCTCAGACCACCGACTCCCTTCTAGAGCGCATCCTTGCCAGAAACCTCTTTAATCCAAAACTGCTTTAAGAGGCACCTCCGTTGAGATCTTATACCCAGTGCACCACACCCGCATTGCTGTTGCTTGGCCATTGCCAACCAAACTTGGTGCCTTCACACAAAGAGGTAATGGACCTCTGAGAAGCCACTGCCACCATCAGTTCCTCTCTGACTCCTGTGGCGTGGGCCTCCTGGGCTCTGGCGATGCGACTTGTAGCATCAGGACGGTTGCTGTCCTGGCTGTCTGTGAAGTGCTGAGCCCGTTGCTCCCAGTGGCGTGGTCTACTTGTCCTGTTAAGCTGTAATTAAAATTAAACGGGAGAGGATTTTAAGCACCATGTACGGTTAACCGAGATTCAAATGAGCAGTGTGATGGAAATATTTCTGTTCATAGCTATCAGCTAAGTTAAGCAGCAGGAGCATTCATGGCTCTGCCTTCTGCGCTTTGTTCAAACAGAAATAAGACAGTAATTCATGCTCTTTTTAGTATCTGCACTTATTTTTTTAAGTTGGTACTTGTCTTTTTAGAGAATGCAAGCTAACATCTCTATGAGCTTTTCAAAATATGTCATTGAACTTCAGGGCTGTCATTACCACCTCTGACTGCAATCTTACAGCATGCCAGTGCTATGGTAGGATGTCATTCTCACTGAAGATATGCTAAAAATACCAAAGTATTTTGGATACGAATAAGCCAAAGCGTTACCCATACAGTAAAAATAGTCGGTATCATGACCATCATCACCATTACCTTCTCCTAACATGGAGACAAAACCAGCAGATTGGTGACACTCCACCTTGCTTGAAGTAAACACCAATGAAGAGTGTAATAAGTTCAAGCAAAAGAAAAACAGAGTCAAGTTTATGCTCAAAACTTTAGGAGATCCTCTGTGAAGGAATTGAAATCACTAAATAAGCATTTCTCTGTCTATTTCGTCCTATCTCTTTAGGCCAGGACCACATTTGTGGTCCTGCTGTTTCTGCCCCAGGAGGGCAGGGAAGAAGCAGAGCTCTCCCCCACGTCTGCCTGTGGTCCATCTTTCTCCTTGGCCTCGTGCCTTCACGAAGTCTTCGCCATCATTCAGTCTCTCACTGTATTTGGCTATTAATCCAAACTTTGATTAAATGTAACACTTGTGAATCTCATCCCCTAACTAGCTGGAGCTGTAAGGTTTTTGAGCTGTGTCCTGTAGCAGTCCCTGTTAATATTGTACAGGAGTGCTGTACCCACCGGCGGAGCCAAGGGACTGCCAGTCCATGCAACAGAGTCCAGGAGATGTTGCAAGGTACATCCACCATAAATCCCATTATGCACAGGGTCCTAAAACCTGCTGCATATGCAAAATTTATTTACTAAAAATCCTGCAAAACTTAAACACTGTAAGAAGAATATCTTGAATGGCTTCTGGTTGCCTACTAACAGTCAACAAAATGCCAGAATGGGGGAACACATGTAATGAAATGTTCTCAGCGGAATCCACTTTCTTAAAGTTCCTTTCTTCCACTTCTGTCATTAGAAATAGAAAATTTTTTTTTTAATCATCAGCCTCAAAACTCTGAGTTTCAAGTCAGAGCAAAGTATAGAGGACTTCTAAATGCAGTAAAAGGAAAGGCAATATTTAAAAAGAGAAGTGGAAAAGTCCTTAAATTGGAAGACTGATCCTCTTTAAGAACTGTATATAGCACTCTGTGCTCAAAGTACTTTGCTAAAGGTAATCACAAGGATGCCTTAAAGACATGTTCTTATAATCTTAAATTTTAGGCAACAGATGTTTTTTCTGTAGGCAAATCTGCCAGTGACTTTCACATGTTGAAAGCATCTAGTCTATTTTTCTCTTTTATGTAAGCTAAATAATTTTATTCCTCAAACAACTTTATGTGTGTACATATATGATGATTTCATTATAGTCATCCTGTATGTTACAAAGCCAAAAAAAATGAAAAAAAAGCCAGAGAAACCCAGCATATCCCCTCAGGCTGCTGAGAGATCTGTGGAATTTCATGTATGAAATATTCTCCTCTTTCTCTCTGTTGTATGTGCGTCAAAAGGAGCGATCAGAGAAGTTAATAGTAAGAAACTGTGACAATGAAGTCTGTGCATGCATTAGCGTGCTCATACTTAGCTTGTTTGCAGAGTCTGAACAACACCGCTTCAGTACAGTGACTGAAAAATAGAAAAGCATTTTTGTGTAGCTACATAGATGAACCCTGGCGTTTCTTTTGCATCTCCTGGAGTGCACCTATCAAGTAGAACAGAATAAAACTGCGTGTCACAGGAGAAAAAAGTTTTCCTGTTTAGGCCAGGCACTATGGAGCACATGTTTTGACCTGATGAGCTTTCTTGACTCGTAAAGAACAATGCAGCCAGGAGAAGACTAGTACTTGATCCTGCTGGCTCCAGCAGGGAAACTCCCTCATTTGCAAACTTGCTGGAGTTGCTGCCTACCTGCTGACAGCTTGCTCCCAACGCTCACTCACTCCTGTGATACCAAGGAATGACAAAAGCGCGGCAGCTGATGGGAAGGTGGCATGGTCAAGCTTCTTTTAATTATTCATGTCCATCACAACATTCAGTCACCCCTGGGAGACACAATAGAATCCAAGGAAACGGAAGTGAAAAAGTAGATTTATAATCTCATTTGTGCTCCCTTAATCACACATCTCCTCGTTTGCTCATATTCAGACCAATCTCATTTTAAATATCTCAAGGTGTATGGTCCTACTATTATCCCAACGGTCTAACCAGTCACATGGTAAGGAAGCATTTCCAAATATTTCACCCAAGGGTTAGTCAGCTATTCTATCTCGTCGTGTCTCATCTGATGTATTAGTGTAATGTCCGGCTAGTCTTCCGTGGCTGCTCAGACTATGGCACGTGGTCCTAGGTGGCATCTCTTCCTACCCAGCCTGACAGACCACACAGCTGGTAGCAGCCCAACAGGCAGAGGTGACACCAGACGCTGGCACAGGGGCTGTCAGCCAGTCCTGCCTGGGCTCCTCTGAGTTTCCAGGAATATTACCTGAGCAATAAAATATATATTTCAATGCAATTTCATCTTTCCAATAATGGCAAATCGATTTACTTCTCACTTTGAAATATTTTCTGAGTGGGAGTGGAGAGTCCGTGTATCCCAGCTGATTTCAAGTAGACGGGAAAGGCTACAAAGGCTTCTGTGTTTTCTCTAGTGGGCCCTCACAGTAAGGGCACTCTTCAGGTGATATCTGTTACTGAGAAGTGTGAGCTATTGAAAATATTCAAAATATTTACATTCTTTAGCGGATAGAAGCACTACTTTATCCTAATCTCTTCTCTAATTACTTGAGTTTCCAGCCATGCCATGGCATAATCTGTGTAACACCCACAACAAAGACCCACAGCACTTGAATACAACAAATTTCAGACAGATATCACATTGGAGGGGATTCTGAAAGACCTTGTATATTTACTAGATTACATCCTTTATTCAAAGCAGATTTTTCCTTGTCTAACCCCCCAACCTTCCTTCTCATTGCTAGAATTTGTTTCCTAAATGCCACATTCTCCTCCAGAATAAAAAGACTCAACAGTATGTAAAAAACAAGTATTTAAACTTCTAGGTTCTTTACACTGAGCTGTAAGGTCTAAAATGACTGATTTTTTTTTTTTAAATCTATTTTTGGATGGGTTTAACTTTGTGTGTTTCCAAACACCAGTTTCTGCTCTGAAACATCATGCGTGAGGTCATTTCCAGTGTTCTTCCACTTTTGCCTGGCAAATTCCCCCGTTGTTTATATAGAAAAGAAACACAGCTAAACAGGATATACTGAGTGTAAAAACAGAATTTGCATGGGAGGGACAAGGGCAGAGGGAAGTCTGAAACTAAAATTACTCCAACTGGCTTTTTGAAACTGTGTTTCCAAGGTGACAGAAACCCCTTTATTGCAAGGTTGCTCATTTATCTTGAACAGTTGCCAGGATTTTGATCTAATTTTTTTCTGAAGAACTAAAATTATCCCTCTCCTTCCCAAAATAAAACTCAACCAACCAAACACAACAGATTTTAACCACACAGTAGCTTCTATCTTTATGACCAACAACAAAGAAAAATCAGGTCAAATTGTAAAGCTGCCAATTTTAGCATCCCTTTGGAAGACGTATCCCCAGATAGCACGTTCTAATTAGGCATATAGTTCATCAAGTATCACAGGCTTAATTATGCACAAGTTTGCAGCCCTTCTGAGCTGACGTGTTGCACGCTTCCGTGACAGGCTGCCGGGAACAGTGCCCTGCCTGGGCAACTATTGGCAGGTCAAAGCCTGCGGGCTGTGAAGGGAGAACCGTGGGGACACGCACACAGAGAATGTGTTTCTTCAGATCTTCGTACATGTTCACTACTGAGTATTTAGGGGAAAAAAGAACCCTAAGAAAACACTGCAGACTACCTCCTACATTGCTCTATAAACAACCCCAAAACCGACAGTTCATTTCAGCAACACTACTGATGCAGTAGAGCTGATGGTTTGTTACCTACAGTATTAAGTCTCAGAGCTTTAACACCTAGAAATCATTGGCACTTTGTCTTAGGATGCAAAGCCCTCTTTTGCACAGCACGTTTTCCTTCTTTTAAGGACAAAAACTGTCACGTTCGTTTTCTTCCCCAGTCCTGCTCTCATAGAAAACACTCCCAAAATTTGACTCAGAGTCACCTTCCCCCTCTACTTTGTCTGCTCCTGAAACACAACAAATGAATTAATGCTCAAAACCAGCATTTTTTTCCTTTCTAAACAGCAAATGGGCTTAATGAAGACCCTTAGGTATTTACCTGCTTTACCTGAACAACCCCAGAGAGCGATGCCCCTCGTTTCACCTCCCCTCTTCCCCTCATCTCTTCCTTACCGTCACTCTGTGGCAGCTGAGCTTACTGCAGGGTTTTGGGACAAGCGCCATGATACAGGCCCATAGAAGATTCATTTCCTGAAGTGGGACTTTACCATCTCTAGACCTGACATCCACCGCAGTCCTCACACACCTCTTTCTTTGGCCTTGGAAGGGCTTTGCCCGTAACGCTCCCAGGGCCCTGAGCTTTGCCATGCGCAGGAGCAGAGCCCTCTCTAGCTAGCTAAAATGCATTTATCAGTCTTCTTGACAGTCAGTTAGTTAAAACAGTTCTAACAGTCGGCAACCTCTGAACGGAGACAGGTTTACTGATCATTTTGAGAGAAATACACGTCTCCAGGGTTCAACGTACACAAGCAGGCAACACGCAAGACTGCTCCACCTCCTCTGCCCTCCCAGTGAAAACCAGCTTGTGACTCACAAAAGCGTTCTGGTCTCCAGTGGCATTTCTGGTTCCGCACACCATTTGAGAAGGACAACAGTTGTTATGGATGGACGTTAGGAAGGACCACTTCCCAAGGAGACTTTTCCTTTGCCGCTGACGGGCGTGAGCCCCGTTACTTCCCGTGCTCAGCACAGCGGCTGCTGTTGCCTTAGAGATCAGCACCAAGTGAAGAAGAATCCGCTCTTCCCAGGTATCAGGGTCTCCTACACAACTGGTTGGTGCTCAGCTTTCACCATTAAGAAGTCCTCATGTTGTAGTCATTAGAGACTACTGCCAGGCAAGAGAGCCAACAGCAAAGTAAGCATCGATTTCTTGTGCAGAGGCAAAAGCAGTAGTGACTGCAGCTGCTGGCGGGGAGGCGAGACAGAGTGCACGGCGAGCAGGGGGCGAATGCACAGTCGCCCTCTCCGACTGGCTCCCTTCTCAGATAACATGTAAGACATCAGCCCTCCCTGCTTCTCTAATTCGGTGTACTCCCCAGAAGCCCAAAGTCAAACACCTTGTTGTTCACTGTGCCAAGTCTTGCCAGCACTTGGTATGCAATGTTTAGGAATCCCATTAGGAAATGTACTCAGAGCATCAAAGAAAAGGTGAATGATGTATTTTTATATGTCCGATTCAGCAAGCAGTGCTGAGTCAATTGTCTACTGCGAAACACGCTGAACACGGCCTCTGCGTTTCTGTCTGGAAGATACATCCATCTCCTCTACTTGTCCATAGGAGATGCACAGAGGGAAGCTCCAAAGGCTTTTAGCCCAGTCAGCAAGAGCAAGCCCCATCTTATTAATGCAGCTATGACAATGCAAATCTATGCATCTCAGGCACTTTTAAGATGCCTGTTGTACTGGCTTGCACTCTCCCTGTCAGATTTGTGTACAAAATATGTGTTTTTTAAATACATTCACAAATGTTAACCTAAAGCAGAATTTTTCTTTACCTGTCAGCAAAGAGCATCTGGAAATGATCAATCTCTCTCTCCACTTTGCCCAAATGTCCTCAGGGAGAAATTAATCTTTTAAGACAACTATATTGAAATAAAAAAATGCTTTTGCAAGCTTGCTAAATTCAGATGCTAGTTAAGTTTTCTTGAGAAGAAAGCATAGGGAGGGGAAAGGGATCCATTCTTTCTAGGAGTAAAAAAACACGAATCACTTTCCTTATTCTACTGCTCGGTGCACAACAAGGCTTCAGCCCCTACCAAGAATGAGAGGCTCAATGCTATGGCCCCTGGCAGGGTAAATTCACGTGTGTGATTAGCTTCATATACAACAGGCTTTCCATTGCCTACAGTGGGACTCATACATAGCTGAGCTTCGTACACACGCAGAGATTCTTGCAGGAATGAGTGTGGCATCTCTAAGGAGAAATGTTAATGGTCTGGGAACAGACGAACAATCATCAGTGCTGCAATTTACTCTCGCTCTCATTCTCCACCACCCCTCGTACTTAATACAAGAACCAGTGAATCAATTACTACCAAAAAAACCCACTAAGATGAGGAAAAAGCTAAGTTTAGAAGGCAATATTGGCGTGCTACCAAGAGCACAAACCTTGAATACAGTTGTGTTTTTCCCAGCAAGGCGTATTTTGGGTGCGAAGGCGTGTCCCAGAGACACTCCGGTTCTGTGCAGGGCTCCTCGCACAGGCAGGGTGTGACTGCAGAAGTATTTCGGTTTGGATGAGGAGGCTGCTTTTGAAGTGACTCTCCCTATCAGCCTGGCAGACTCTGCTTTGGTTTTGAGAGTGCACCAGCTGGATTCCTTTCAGATGAAACTCAAACCAGAAGATGCACTCCAGGAGTGCATGTAATGCACTGGGACTGCTGCTGGGCGTTGAGCCCATGGGAGCAAAGCAGAGCTAGCCCACAGCACGGACTAGTTCACATTACAGGCACTCTCCTGTTGTGCCAAATGACTTACTAATGTAAATGTAGCCACAGATTAAAGAGCATCCTTTAACATGATATCAGAAATAGAATTGAAGTGGTTATATCCCATACAGCTTCCTAACAACACTATAGCATTAACCAGGAGAGTCAGTAAAACTGCTTATTCTTATAAAAACAGAAGAGCTACTTACTTATTTAAAAAACAAAAGCCATATGCAATACAACTGAGAAAAACGAGATGGAACTGACCTTCTGAAATGGATTATTTCCCAAGTACCAGGAGAGCCAATTTCCCAGCTGCTTTTATTTCTGTTTTTTAATACTCAAGTACATATGCACAATCTGGGATATAAACACAGCTCTGATGGAAAATCCTGCAGACTTTCCTGGGAATTAGTGCTGTTACTAAATGTGATAGTTTTTCAGGTTAATTTCTGCAGAATGCTATTAAAATCTATGGGACTTTTGCAGAATGAGAAGGAAAAACAAAAATCAGGTTTTGCAAAATATTCCCACCGTAAAATGACTGCTTCATTTAAACCTCTTTACATTACTTACTAAACTCTGAATTTCAGAGCAATCAATGAAGGCAACTGCGTAGCCCCAGCATTACTGTTTCGCTGTAGGCAAAGCAGGCATCAAGTGAAGTTTCCACCTACCAGGGGGCATATTCAGCCCCTGGCAACATTTGCCCTTTAAGGAAATCACATTAGGTATTTCCACAGCAAAGACCATTAACTTTTAGCTTCGTACGCTGCCAAAATCCTGTGAAAAATTAAATGAAGTCTTTTAATTAAAAGCCTGAACACATACAGTGGGTCAGTTCCATCTCTAGGACCCCCATTTCTTTTCTCAAGGATAATGGTAGTTTCTTTTCATTCCTTCTGAGGAGTCTTGAGGGAAAAGTTGGTTTTAAGGGCTAATTTAACTTCTGAGTGAACTGCAGGGCCTGACTGTTAAAACCTCTCTGGAGCTGCCCCAGTACAGCAGCAACACAATCCTCAGCAGAAGTTTGCTCCAGGGAAACTTGGACGCAGTGCACTGGAGCAGGTTCCATGACCAGACAAACTGCCCACAGAAATGAGGTCTTTTGCTATAATTCTGTCATTTTGCTTAGAATTCGCTAATTTTTTAAAAATTACATAAAATGTTTTTCCCTTGGCTATGTCACAACCAAAGAACCAAGGCAAAACCTGAGATAAATAACATTTTATAACTCCGAATACATCATCCTGAGCCATTTACACCTGTGCTTACATAGGAGTCCTTGCTCTGTATGAACAAAACTACGAACCATAGAGCTGCTCGAGAGGGTTATATGCTTCCCCAAAATGGAGAAGAAAGCTGTAAACTCTCTTGTTCAACTGCATGTTTTTGCTGATTTCTACTGATGCATTAATGCACTAAGTTGCCGACACTGGAAGGAGGGCTGGCGGTGCTCGTTGCATTGCTGTCTTCCCTTCGATCATTGTTTTAGAGCCGAGAGATCATTGTTTTAGAGCCGAGAGGTCTGCCAGGAATGGCGTGGGTCCGGCTGGCCAGCCTGGGGCAGCCAAGGGGCTGGGGCACCTTGGGGAAGGTACGTTCCAGCCTTATTTTTGTAACTTTCTATGAAAGAAGCTTATGAGTCCATGGGAAATTAGATAAATGCAACTTTTCAAAGCCAATTCTTCCTCACTTTCTTATTTTGCAGAAATAAGGGGGTTTTTGAGCGTTCTTAAATTTAAACCAACCATTCCTCTTTCAGGCACAACACGATAAAACCCTTGTTCTTGGGCTTTTCTCTACTAAGTTACAAACTTTGAAACTCAGTAATTAGTTTGTCTGAAATAGAAGTTTAGCGTGACATTTAACCATTCATTATTTTCGTGCTGGTTTTCACTGCTTTGTTGCAGACAAACACACTTGACTAAAATTGTGTTTGCCAAATAATTTTTTCATTGTGATCCATCAATGTAAGAATTGTTTTTGAAAGAGAAAAGATTACAGTAACTCTCCCCAGAGAGCAATTCAAAAATTATGTGAAATTTACAGTGCAAAAGCTGTTTAAAAAGCCTTTGTAGTACGGAGAAAATCTAGAGCAAGGTATCAAGAAAGCAACCAAAATAGATGTGTACTGTTTCAAGAGACACTTAATCAAGTATTAGAAAGAAAACTAGAAGAAAATCAGGGTCTGTAGTTTAAAGTAGTACTGCAAATTCAAACAGGCACCATGCCAGCAGTTAACAAAAGCACCCTCTACTGGAGTAGCACAGCTGAAAAGCCAGCAAATGTTCAGCGTAAGAGCTAAATTACTGCAGGGCTTCATTTGCCCAGTGGTCTGTTGGATGATTTTGCCGATGGAGCAGTGCATCTTTCTGCCAGCCCATGAACCTTACTGACTCAAGAGCTGTCCCAAGGAGGCTGAGAAAAGGCAGGGAGATAGGGGATCCCCAGCAGGAGGTTGGGGACGATACACACCTGGGACCCTCACGAGGTCAGACCAGAATTTATCTGCCGCTGGCTCTTGAGCATTCAAGGAGCCCTGAATTTCGATATATACAGTCTGTATCAGGTAAGTCTCCCTGTTTCATCAGCATTGGAATCACTTAATGACATGGATTCTACTTATTTTCATATTGCCAGCTTGAGGTGTCAATTATGCTTCTGTGGGGAAATAATGCAATGAATCCATTAATGTTATAATAATGTAATAATTCTATAGCATATAACTGTGTTGTCTTATATAAGTCTATGTGTTGCTTTATATAGATAATTTGAAAAATTTAAAGTTTGTAAGATGTAAGCAGTATTTCATTACTATGTCAAAGATCATGGCGACAGGGCTTATTTAAACTGTCAGCTTATTTACAACTATCCAAGAGGCATACACAAAGGTTCCTGTGAGAACAAGTCACTAATGGTAAGCAAAACCTTAGATCTCGTATAAAAATTAGTATTCCTAACTATTAAAACAGTATGTTTTCAAACAAGCCTTTGCCATTGCCAACCTGATAACTACATTAAATAATACAACTCTTTGAAACATTTCAGACAATATATAAGCTCTTAGTCTCACAAAATACAATTTTATCAGTCCTAAGGAAGGGATTTGTGCATTTCTCTTAAGCATCTTCTAGTTACAACAGGAAGTGATACTTTTTCTAGACCAGAAGCCTAACAGAGAAACATTTTTTGCAAAACCCTTCTTTAGGTCTTTGTTAAGTAGGTGTGATCCTTCCTATGAAAGAAGTGAAATTAGTCTCTCACATTACCTGCTCTGGTTCCTCAAGGCATCCCTTACCACCCTGTGCCAGAGAAGTTACGTGCTTAACAAAACCGGACCATGTTCTGCTTCCCAACAGAAAGGCTCCCCAATTACTTTTGCTGGGAGCCTGCTGCTGGGAGGGGATGTTGTTTGGTTGGTTGGGTTGGTTTGAGGATATGTTAATCCTCTCCTGATAAGTCCTGTGGTTTAGATTTAACTCCCCATTACACTTTCCTGGGGTTACGCTGTATTAATCCTGTATTTGTTTTCATATCAGTCCATCTACACCAAGGAACAGATGGTGAGAGAAGTTAAGCAAAGGGATGGGAAACCAATGTTTGCTCCAAAGACTGAGTTCACCTTGTTAGAAGACAGCAAAACACAGAGTCCTTGTGTTGCTCCTCACAGCTACAGCAAAGCAAAGATGTGATTTATCTTTTGAAGCTACCAAGACAAAAGCATTCTAAAGATGAAGAGCACTTCATCTTCTAAATGAAGAGCACTGATAAAATTATTTGATAAGGACCAAAAATGCTTATCTCCATTCATTGAATTCATTGCATTCTTCTGTCAATCCAGCTCCACAGGTCCTGGCTTCCCTGAAAATTCCTGCTTTTTTCAGAAGTGCCCTGAAGAAAATAGTTCAAAGGAACCAGCAGCACAAACCCATTCCAATCTCTGGTGTGACTCCACCTTCCAGGCCCAACTGATTTTTGCACATTTCTATCAGCAACACAAATTCTGTAGACTCCTCTGAAGACGATGTTGCTCCCTTTGGTCTGTGATACTCTACACATGAAGAACTACCTGACTGGAATCTCTGCCCCTCTGTTATTCCTGCTATTTCTTGGTTCCTAATTATATGACTTACAAGCTTTTAGAAAGCAGTCCACTACTACCAACACGTTTGTCTCGGGAACAGAACCATTCCCTGAGATTCCCATGTTCCACGGGAAGCCTCCTGTGCAATGAAAACACTGTATTCCTTTCAGCAATTTTCTGTATTTTGCCAACATTTTACTCTACAGAAATCCTGCTTTTGTTTCAGTCTTGACATTTTGAGACAGCTGCAGACTGCCTAGCTAATCGCCGCCTCTTGTTGCATCGTTCTTTAAACGTCACCTTAGTCAATGCATCCAGAAAATGCCTTTGGCAGTAATGGAATCAGATTTCTTAGCAAGGTGCCTCCATTTGTTCAAGTTTTCTAAACACATCCCATGCTAGTCTTCTTTTTGAGAGGTTTTTTGCTCTGTAACGTTTGCTCTCCTGTGAATTATAGGGAGAGGAGTCGGCATCTCCTCCTGGGCACGCCTGGGCAGCCATTTCCACGCTGTTGCTGCTACAGCAGTTGGCCTCTCAACAAGCTCACCTCCGCAGGGCACCGGTACAACCATGCTTGTGCCCAGACCTGATGGTGCTGGGGTTTTTCCAGCTATTCGGACACCAACCCTCCAGTATTTTCCAGTCTACCGAGTAATTGTGGGCGTCCTTACACATTTTTCTCTCAAAATGGAAATGCTGCACAGCTGTAGCCCTTGCCAGGGGTCCCTTTCAACTGGTGCAGTCATTTATCCTTGAAGAACTCACATTTCAGCTGTAATCAGCTTCCACGCTTTTGAGATGGTCCCGTGTTGTTCTCACATCAAACCCACACCCAAAGCAAAAGCACAAACATCTGTGACCAGTAGTCAAAGGGGTTTGGAAAAAATCAGCAAGCTAAGACAGAAACAGGCACAAGAGCCTTTCAAGCCTGAAAAGAAAACCCAAATTGTATCCTGCTGCTGACTGAAAGCATTACATCTTTTCATCCAAATTCTGCCATGATTTTGCAAGATTAGCAAGCTGGCAAATGAGCTTCCTGTCACCAGAGAAAGAGCGAGCCAGCCAGTGCCGCACAGCTTCTCTTTCTCTCCTTTGATAAAAAATCCTCCTCCTGCGCTGATTCCAGGTTCACGATAAATTACTCTTTGTGGAACACACTGCATTTCCCTGGATTCACTTTCAGATCGGCAGCCTTAAGCTTATCACAAGCCATTTGTAAATGAATCAGTTCTTCAATAGCGTTAGCACGCATCAAGCTGCCGCATAGGAATAGCAGACTAACAGAGGGATGCCTTGCAACAACCTCCCATCAGCATTTCTGGGAGGAAGCGCTAAGCGCTGCCTGCCATGAAAGCCATTATCCTCAACAGCTGTACTTCTATACTGATGTGAATTCTTCTTTTCCAGATCATCCTGACTTCCTTGGAAATCCAAGTAATGTAGCTGCTATTGTGCCAGCATCTGGAGGCAACACAGTGTGTTCATTGCAAATTAATTGCCTTCCAGCCACCGGTTTTCTAATCCTGACAAATTTTTAAGAGAATTTTCTCAGATCAAACTTGTACGCGTTTTTACTGCCTTTTTTTCCCTGTTACACATAATGATCATCATCACATTTGATTCATCATGAAAACAGTGCAATGATGAGTCAATAGAGGGCTCCTTTTCAGAGCCAATCTTCCCCATTTGCCAGCGGGGGTGTATGTTCGCTGTCACTGTCTCCTCTTGAAAGACAATCCAGGATAAACTGTTCTCTAGTTAGAGTTTTTGAACATCTGAGCTATCAGTTTAAGTTTAGTAAGTGCTTGCTCATGCATTTCACTGATCCTGATTCACAAAGCAGCCAATTTTTCATTATTAGCTGCCCAAACCTGAAGAAAACCTACAAGTCTGTTTCTTGTTCCACCAAGCTTTGTCCTTCAGCTTCTTCAGAGTCTTTCCCTCTTCTCCATTCAAAACAAATGAGAAAATCTTATTACTCATTTCTTCACACTTACATGATCTGCTTCCTTTAAGCACTGCATCATTATCAATTTTTCTTGTTTTGTAAATCTGTGTCATTTCTAATCATGCAAAAAGGGGACGGAGAAGACTTAAATCCCCTTTTGGAGGACTGTTGGATGCACTCCCGTAATTGCAAGGCTTATCGTGACTGTATCTTTCCCGGTCATGCTCTGTCTAGTGACTTATTGAGGAACTTGAACGATGGCTGGTAATTTTACAGCTTCGTAGCTATGAACACCATGGATGCGTTATCAGTAATCTTGATCTAGAAGCCCAGCTCCAGATGAGCATTCATAATTTAGCCTATTGCCCATTTTTCTTAGAAGCTTTTTATGGTATCTGAGTAAGACCTTGCAGATCCTCGGCAAAATCAGCATGATTTCTCTCCTTTTCTTCCTCTCCTGGCTAGTAGCTACATTCTATCCAGTTCAATCCAGCCATTTCCCAACAGCCTCTTTGTACCAGCTATAGATACCTGTGGTTTTTTCCCCGCAGAAGTACTACTTAGTAAGTACCATACTATCAAAGCCGATCATGGAAACATTTTGTGCCTTTCCAGCCATTTTCTCACCACAGTTAGGACTCTAGCATTTTTTTCCACTACAGGGAGTTCTGTAGTTGTTTGCATTGTAAGTCACTGATGATACAAGCATAACATTTCTTTCATGCAATCTCATTTAGTTACAATAAAATGCACATGCTGTCTGTTATCTCTGAACTCAGAAAGCTCAGTCCCCTCCCTGTGTTGCCCCAAAAATCAAAGTTCGTTTACCTGGTGTGCAAAATGCCAGTATACACACAGAGCAGAGGTATTTTATTGCATATTTGCACAGATATGGGTGCCTGTCCCAAGCCAGCACACCAAGCCTTCAAAATAACAGTTATTTATACACAAAGCATTAACATATTCAACTTCCTAATAGATATGCAGTATTCTTCTATTAAACAATTGGTTAAAATCTCATCGCCCAGCATGTAAATTAGTACGCAGGCTTAGTTGTTCTTCTTCAACTTCATCATTGGAGTTGGTGGTATAATCGGGGTAGGTGGTCTGTGAGTCGGTGGTCACGATCTCCCCCTGCCGCAATTACCTTTCCCCTAGTTTCCTACTTTTTTGGCAGACCTAAGCAGTTCTTCATGGTTTACTAACTAGACCAGTAATACATCAGTTAGACTTCTCCTTTCGACAGCCATATCCTGCTTATTAGACAAAGGTACATTGTCTAAGTTCCTATGGAGATAGGGTAGGGCTCTACAATGGATTTCTATAGCAACATCAACATTATGTGAATTGTATGCTTACATTTGATTATTACAACACCTGCTCTGGGCTTTTTTGTATGCCCTCTATGTCAAGAAATCTGACTTGCTTCAGAAGCCGCAGCACTAGCGCTTCTCTCATCATCTTCTCCTGAAGATGATGTACTGAAGCATCTCTACCAAAAAACTTCCAGCAGCAGAACCAGTCCACCCAGATAACTCAGCTTCAGACAGGCTTTCTCACAGCCTTGTTTCAGATGTCTTACTAAAGAAAAAGCAGCATAGTTGCTTTTGCCATTTCTCCTGAATAGGGAAGCTGCCATGGTCACTGCTTACAATGAAGATTTCCTCAACCTGTAAATAATACAATTAATCATTCTTCTCCCACATTAGCCACGCTGGTTTTCTCCTTGGAAACCGAGTATCAGATGGTGTTAACTTCAAGACAACTGGATACCACGTATATCATATTATCTGAAAACAAAAGGAGTGATTAGCATGGTAACTTCCTGAGCTGCCCATAGAATAGCAGAGCAAACAATACAAGGACAAAAGCCTCCTTGGTCATGGCAGTCGTGGGAATGCATCCTATTTCCAGAGCTGGTGACATTAACCTTCAGCTATAACGCTCTTCAAGGAGCACTTCAGTAGCAAACAGAACTATTGTAAGACTTGAGAATTAGGCAGTCCATTGAACTGTGTACTTCATGCCAAATCCCTCAGATTTCAAGAAATGGTACCATTCATCCTACATAACCCTGGAGTAAATTCTGTACATACAGGATAGCAGAGGCAGATTTCTCAAAAAGTGTCTTGCTAGACATACCGTAATCTGCAACTCGCTGCCTGCACACAAACGGAACCTTTGGGAAACTGACCGAACATCTGATTTTCATATCTGAAGGGGAGCTTGCTGCTATTCCCTGCCCTCAGGTCTCTATGCCAGCTGTAGTAGAAACACATTCCTGTTAAAAAAAGGAGCATAAGCAGCCTTTTTCCTACCACATTTGCTGAAGATTAGCACCTTCAACCTAGCAATATTAGGACAGCAGATACATTAAAAAAAACAGATTAGAGTGAGCCCTTTCATTCAGAGACTTCACATTCAGCACTTCAAGAAAAACATCCTTCGTTTCTTTGTAAGCGAAGCTCACAGAAACCATTCAATACCAGATGAACAGGAGCTAGAGACCCGCGACGCAAGTAGCTTGTGACAATCCACATCCTGAAGTGGATGATGTAAGGCTGCGTTACCTGCATGGAGACAGCTATTCCTGTAAGAGAACCGGTCTGCATTAGATGGCAACTTTTAGTGGAAGTTTCATGTGCCATTACTAGAATGAGGGAGAATTTACATTAGCATTCTAGACAAAGCAAAGTACAGGCATCTGTAGTCTCTCAATTCAACAAAATGCAGATATCCACAGCTCCTGAAGTGTCACGCTCCACTGGCTGTCCACCTAGTGAAGGCTCCATTTCAGCAAGGGATAAATACGACTGCTGTGAAGGGGTCTTCATCCCAGCTGGAACTCAGCAGGGTCATCATCAAGGGCATGGGAGGCTTCCCCTTGCAACCCGCAGGCCAGCTCTGCTCTGCTCCCTGCTAGCCTAGCCCCTGCTCTAACCCAGCCTTCGCAACCTGAGATGAAGGAGTAGTTTGAGAAACTGTAGGCAGATCTGGCACTACCTCAGCTTTGCCTACGACACCGTCCCTCATCGTCCCTCACTGCTACAACAGTGTCAGATATTTGGGTTTGTGCTAGGAGAGCTGGGGCACGGGGGACCCTCAGCTGTGTACAGGTACCATTTTTTGAATGGTTTCCAGACTGGCAGCACAGTGGAATGTATCATGGATTTGGCCCGACAGCCTGTGAAATTGGCAAGGAGCAGTTGCGGAGTCTGCAGGTAGAGAAGGATTCAGAGAAAGCATTATCACACTGCCAAGGCTAGAATTGCATAACCTGTTGCTAACTTCATATACTCACTAAAAATGAATACATTTTGCTGTATATTTAGGTTCAAAAGAATTTTTTTAAAAACTCACTTTAAAAAATATAAACATCATATTAGCACATATGCATACAGAATCTGTTCTGCCAAATTAAAGCTAGTCCAAGACAGAAGGAAAATAAAAATGATGAGTTTACATTAATGGTTTAACTACAAAAACTTCTATTAGTAGGCCTAATCTCATTGCAGATTTCCTAAGGCACAGAAGCTTTATTTGAAAATAAACCTAGAGTAACCCTCCCTTCAAACCAGTTTTGCTGGTAGTTTTTCATATACAGACCCAAAAAAATCCATGCAGCAGCATATCACAAATGCAACATATACTGACTAGCACTTTGAGAAGATTACCAACCGTTTGTACTGAAATAAATACAATTTGGCAGTAAAGACTCTATCACAGCTTTGTCATAATTTTTTTCCACATAAATATCTAGATTCTATTTTCAATTTTAGGAAGAATATGCTAAATGCTTCAATTCCTCCTGCATCAGTTAGTCTCATGTTTCACTGATGCAAACCACATAACATCAAAACTAATTATCAAATATTAAACTCCATTATTAGGTCCATTTTTTTTTCAGTTTGTAGTTGTATATTTATTACAAACAAAACCCTGAGGAATCTGTTGTGTCATAAGAAATACATCACTGAAATGCATACAGTACAGAATTCATCCCTCCTATTCACCAAGCATGCAATGCAATATTTATACTGCAGATGTTTTCAAATGTAGTTTTATTCCAGTGACCTATTTGCAGTCTTTACGTACATTTCAAAACAACATTATGCAAACATATCACAGGACAGTACTTGAAGAATCTTTAGTATATACTCCTTTATAAAAGGTTTTGACACAAAGGAAAAGTCAGTCCAGAAAAGCTCACGTTACCAGGTTTCTTGATAAACAAAATACCATGAAATCCTGTAACCTGCATGAGCACAAGCATCCATCACCATGGATCCCTCTTTTTAAATCCCTCTTTTAAATAAACAGGTTTAAATTTTGTTCAGTAGACGAGTTTCTATCACGACACTGTCCATTTAATTTTGTGCTTTCCAAAAGGCAAGCATACTACAGAAATAAAATTCCCCACCCAATAGGAGAGAGAAATTCGGTAAACGTGTATTTGTTTCCTATTCCAGCAGAGCAATCCAAGTTCACTGAAATTCTCATTACAGCTAAATCCAGCACGCCCTGCTTATAACTTCTTCTTCTTTGTCTGCTCCCCAGAGTCTAGTTTACGTTTCTTAGCAGAAGCTGGTTCATCATCTTTTTCACCATCTTTAAATAAGACAGAGGTAATCAAAGTCAGCAAAGCCAGTATTTTTAACTTAAACACCCCCCTCATCCCAGAACAACTGAGATGCCTGGAAAAAAGACACAGTAGCATTAACTGACAACATCCTCATTTTTGGCATGTGGACAAGACATGGACAGAACAGGAATGATTACTTGTTATTACTACCACAGACCATTGAGGATAACCAAGAAGAGGCCTTGTTATGCTACTATACAGTACCTGTTCTAAAAAACTTACTATTTGAATAGATAAGACAAAAAGCCAGAAAATTACATTTTAGAAGCAGGAAGTAATGTCAAGGTCAATTAGTAGTTTATCTTCTTAAGTCTTTGGATGAAGGTTGACTGAGAGAAATGTGAAGGAGGGAAAAAAAAAAGCATACAGAACAAATGGAGCAAGACAGAGACAGAAAAAGTGCCACTGGGGAAGGAACACCCAGAACAAAAAAAGGAGCAAAATAGTAAAAACCCCTTCCTCTGGAAAAGGTTTGCTGACAACTTTACTGGCGAACCAAAACATTATCACGTGTTCTGAAAGCCCAGGATTTCTTCTTCTGGTTTTGTTCTCTTGGTTGTTACTGGCTATTCTCTTTCTGCAGCAAGTTTTAAAAAAAATAATTCCTCTCTCCTGCCAAATATTTCTTTACTCCCTAGATTACCATTACAGCTTGTACCATGATTAAAAGTGAAGAGGATAGTAAATATTTTTTTCGGTAATCTGTCACACGGACATTTTATTTAATTCCCCTCTTGGCCCCCAAGTTTTGCAAACATTATAAAAATAATCTCACCTACGTCTACACCTAAGGTCAAGGCAGCAGCGTTTGAAGAAGCTCTCATACCACTTTCTGTTTTAGCAGTACCATGACCGAACCTGTAAGTTTCATGCGCCTACTGTTCTCCAGACTCTTTAATTATTCCCTGTTTCCGCTCATGACAAGGGAAGGGGAGCAGAAAGATCGCTGGAGAGACTATGTTGATTCCAGGAAAACCAGAACACACGCGCTGAAGCCTAAGCATCCCGGCAGCCAGCTACCGCTCTGCCCTTGAGCGGCAGTGGAGGCAGAAGAGGCCGGCAGACCTTCCTCCGAGGGGAAGGAAGTTCGGGGTTCCAGTCACAGAGCCCTCGCAGAATCACCCACCCACCCACCCACTTCGCCTCCCTGCGCACACGAATTCGGAACACGCACGCCTGTGCAAAGCACAGCTGCCTCAGGCCAGGACCTCACCCGATTCCGGGGGCTCCTGCTCCTCCTCCGGCAGAAACCTGGCTTTGCTGGCCTGCCGGGGCGCGTCGTCGCCGTTGTCCTCGTAGATGTTGGACCACTTTATGGCCATGTCGAGGGCGGGGGGCGGCGGGGGCTTCTTCTCGGGCGGGCTGTAGGACTCCGGCGGGGGCACGGCGTTGCTCTTCCACACCTTGAACTCCTTGGGGGGCTGCAGGAGAGAGCAGGGCACCCGTCACACCGCGCCTCGGCGCCCGGGGCGGCTGCAGGGCGGCGCGGCCCGGCCCCACCGGCCGCCTCGGGCTGCCCCCCGCGCCCCACCGGCCGCCGCACCTCCTCGGGCGCCCGCAGGACGCGGCTCTCCCAGTCGATCTGCTTGTTGAGCGGGTTGTAGAGGAAGGCGGGCGGCTGCGACACCCTACGGAAGAGCTCGTCGGGAGGCGGCAGCCGCGGCCGCCGTCCCGGGCTGCCCCCCGCCGCCGCGCCGCCGCCCGCCTGGCGCTCGTCGGCCTGGGGCTCGTCGGCCTCCGAGTCGGAGCTGGAGCTGCCGTAGGCCGCGAAATAGCCCAGCGGGTCCTCTCCCTCCGCCGCCATAGCGGCGTCTGCCGCCGCGACACCGCCCGCACGGAAACCGGGCCCGCGCCGAGGGTTCCGGCCTGCCGCCGCACCGGCTGGAGCCACAGCCCCCGGAGCCCGCCGCGGCGGCCGCTGCTGCCGGCGGCCCGGGGCCGGGCTCCGCGCTGGCCCTCGGAGGCGAGACCCACGAGTGTTTTCGCGTGGGTGGGGTCCCGGTCTGTACCTGGCGAACGGCATCCAGCAGCAGCAGGAGGGGGAAAAGGGACCTTTCTGCGCCGGCCCTGGGGCTCACCCCGGTAACTCACCCCCACCTAAGCGACCACAGACAGATACAGAAAATCAGACACGAAACTGAGACGACCTCCATTTCTCCTTTTTTACACCTGCAGACCCAAGTAGAGAGAAAACACATTTTCCTTAATGTTCGAGCAGGCAGAGAAAGCTTTGAACATCGCCTATCCCGTTAACAGCTATCTTTACCAAAAGAGATTTTTCAAATCTGTTGGAAAAAGTTTGTACTACACTTCTCTTGTCAACAAGGCCCATATATCTGTTTTCACATCAGCTAAAATACTTACAGCGCTGTTCAGGTTACTTACGCTACCAAGCAAGCAGGATAAGGTCTAAGGACAGGGCTTTGGTTATGATACCATCAACTCCTTTATCGCAAAGATACTACACTGGGTCCAGCTACTCTCTCATAATCAATACTATAAATGATTATTTGAAAGAAACCCGACACACAAAGTACGATGAAAACCGCTGAAGTGAGCTTCCATGGCCCCTGCAACATTTGCAAATCCTTTTTTGAGTCACACTCTTCAGCGCTCAAAGGTTTTGTTTCTCCCCCACTATTAAAAAAAAAAAAATCTTCACTGAAGAATGAAGTCAATATATGCATGGCTGGAAGCAACGCTTCTCACATCTTTAAGAAGTTGAGCAATCAACTCATTTGAAAAAAGCAAGAGTCAGGTTAGCAATACCAGTCATGAACCACAGAAAGTGTAGTTAAGCAGCCGAGGTCTTAATTTCACATGCATGTTTTCCCTGTACGCTGCTCTTGAACACAGTCCTACAGGCACAGGTGTTTCACATTAAGTCAGTCTTTCCACCAAAGACAAACCTCTCTAACAAGAAAATGAGAACAAAAGCCTCCCGCACACACAAAACCAAAACCACACATCCAGATACTGGCATGAACTGCTCTCACAACCTATACATTTTAATAATGAGAAGCAGACAGGAAAACAGGCAAGTATACAAAAGAATTTATTCCAAAGTTGTGATAAAAATATTCCAAATTTTAAAAAATGCATGTTATAAACATTTGGTAAGATAATACATTCATGTAAAGTCTCAGGTTAATAGGCTCCACTGCAGGAGTGATCCCTGCACAGGTAGGCTTCCTGCAGGCTGCGCGGCGTGCTGTGGGGCAGGCAGCACACCTCATGTCTTCGGATTTAGATCTGCAAGGCTGTCTTCACCCTGAGCTGATGCTCTTTTTCATTTAGGGCCAAGCTTGCTCTCTCCTCCGTTTACAAGAATCCAAGAAGGGACCCAAACCCAAGCACAGCTCTTTAAGTGGTTACAGTGGGCATTTAGACAAATCGATCTTTAGACATCCCGAGTATGTGCAACTGCAGTTCAAGTTAATGGAAAAGAGGGATTTAAACCTACCTTTAATTTCATGTTAGAGAGCAAAATTTTGCTTGCATATTTAGGCACTTAACTTCCAGAGTGCCTTCTGAACCAAGCAGTTTTGCCGAAAAGCATTTTCACCGTCCTGACAGTCTATGACCTTAGATGTGTACAAGAAAACCATGGATTTTTATAAACACTAAACAGAAGCCCACAAGCCCACATCTTTATGGAATGTAAGCTGGTCATATACCAAGTATGGAGTGTAGTTGAACATTGCAGTTCATTTTAACCTACTTCCAAAACCAGAGTAAACATGAAAAAAATTTAGAGACTGTACTGAGGTCCTGTAGAAGGCCTGTCTCCACAAAAGGAGAACACAGTTTAGGAATATTACCTGGGTTTGAATTTGAATGGAATTACACAGCTATAGCACTGTACGAGAGCCAAAATAATTTAAAGCCTTAAATACAAACCTACCCTTTGATGTACTGAAAACATCCCATCACTTTAAAGTGTAGTACTGCAGAACACAACTGTACACATTTCCAAGTAAGAGTTCGTTTTTGTGTAGCAATTTTAAAGTGATTATAGGCCAGCTTCATGAAAAGTAGATTACAACTCGAGTAGAGTATGTGAGGAATACAGAGCATGGTACATTGTGTCAAGAAATGAGAACCTTCCCATGTTGAAATAGTTTAAAATGCATTTGACTCTAAACAATTTGAAATGTAAACCTGTCTATCTGCTTTGAAGAGTAGGTATCTGAACCGCAACATTTCCAAGAGTCCTTCACTTCAGATATGGATACTTTCTTGCTACAGGACTCCCCCTCTACTTACCTACTGGGACAAAACATACAAGCTTTGCTCCTTAATAGCATTATACAATAACATTTTCTTACAGCCCACTTGATGCTGTTACAGCAGTTTACATTCCTTTTCCAGTACGAATGAGAATTTATATTTAAAGTGCATCTCAAATCAGAAATCTCTAACTAATATACAAAAATAATACGCTAAGACTTGTGGAAGTGTATTTGCTAACTCAAATCACCATAATACCGAGTGCCTTTTGATTTACAGAGAATACAGGACAAAGTTCAGACAATTAAGATGACTTCTTACAAGTAAGCGTAGCTACAGATTCGGCCAGATTGGTTTTGGGTTTGGTTTTTTTTTTTTGGCAAATGGAGCTGCACACACATACATAGAGGGCAGAATTTATCCTACAGAGAAACATTTAGTTTGGTAAGTGAGTTTAAGCTTTTTTGGTAAGTGAGATTAAGCTTTTAGTTCAGAAAGTTATTTTTCAATACTCAATACTTCTCCTAACCATCTTTCCCAATTCACCTGTCACAGAAACTTTAAGAAAAACAGATTTGTTAGTTTCTGCAAGAAGAAAAAAAAACATTTGTTCTATAACTGCAGCTTAAATATCTGCAACTAAATGTGAAATCTTACATACATTGGTTTCAAAAACAAACCTTTGCTGGTGTAATACCATGATCTTTTGAAAAAAGCTCCCTAAAGAACATAAAATCAAGCAGCTCCAGAGTCACCCAATTACAAAAAAAATTACTCTTTAAAACCAGTAAATAGCATAGATTGTTTCCTCTGATTTTGCTAGTTAGCAATGTTTGAAAACATCTTTTTAACCTTTATAAGACATCACACACAGTTTCAGTACCATTTGGATGAAAAGTCACTACGTTCACTGTGGTTGAAGAGAACGTGATCTTAAAGGCAAAAAGCAATTGTCACTTGAACTGGTACATGGTTCTTGCTGCTCTGACTGGAGCTCGGGGGGGAGGGGGGGTGCACCGGGGTCTCCAGGCCCTGGAAGGGTGGCTGAGAAAACAGCGCTCTCTGCATTTCCCATCTCTGCAATTGGTAAATTCATTGAATGAAGAGAGACAGCAGACATAAATGCAGCTGTGCTATAATCTTCTTCTGGATGATGTATCTGGGTAGATTCTTTGTCTTTTGTTTTATCAAAAAAATTAGATTCATCAGAATATGATCTAGAAAGATTATTCGTTCCTCCATACAGTGAGGTCATACAGGTGCTGCAGCTTAGACCTAAGACAAAAAACAGAGACTAGATTTAATTACAATATAGTGCACTCTTAAAACTCTGCTCTGATTTAATATCAGTTAAGATTGTCAAAGATCAATTGTCTGTATTTTTAACAGACTAACCTCTTCATCTCACCTGTGACATCCCAATATTCACGGCAAAATAAAAAATACATGCAGGTTATCTAGGCTGACATGAATGATTTCTCTATATCTCTGCATCAGCTACTATTTGACAAAGGTGCACTGTAATTTAAGCTTCATTTTAGGAAGTCACTTTAGCCCTTTGACCTATCTTTTGGCAGATTTTTCTCACTGTCTTCTTCAAACTTTCAAAAGCTTCAGCTACATGGTTCTACTCTGAAGTGGACTGCATTCGAAGGCTGTTTTACCTGGAGCCAGAGAAAACTTCAGGCCTTTCATCTCTAGGGTTAAAATGTACTTCTTCCTTCTTTATTTCTCTTTTGATGGGCGTGGAAGGGGAAGTAAGGTTTTTGGTTTAGAAGGCTTATACTTTCTTTATCTGCCTTATAAAATATAAGTACATATAGTCACTTCAAGCTTTGTGTGTCAACAAAACCTCTCTACCTGTATGATGCAATATATGCATACATTTACAGTGTCTAATTTTAAGTTTTGGCACTGAAGGCATGCAGGAGAATTCCCCTCAGGCTGCATTTGCTGGCTTATCTTCTGCTGAGGTGCAGAGTTTAACAAAACCAGAGCATCCTGCCACTGAAGTAAATAGCTTCAAGAGAAATGCAAGATGGAAGATAACCACCTATTCTGAGTTCTGAATTAGAACCTCATAGAAAGCAAAACTGAAATGTGAAGACCGACTTATCCGTCATAACAACACACGATAGGGTTTTTTGCAATTTGTTATTTGTGATGTGTTCAGGTAGTAAAAAGGTAAAGCCAGGATACATGCACTAGGATCTTAAACCCAAACTGGTGATATTTCCAAGAATGTTGTCCCAAACACTAGAGGAAGGAAAAAAAAACCCAACAACAAAAAAACCAACCAAAAAACTGTACTAAGAAATATGATTTAAAGAATTGTTGAGTTTAATTTTGCAGACCCTCAAAATAAAACGTATGTCTTACAAGATATTATTATAAACTTCTCACCTTTGAGAGCTTCAAGTTTTTCATTTTTGACTTTCAACACTACGTCAGTTATCTTTTGTAACAGGAAGTTTTGCGTTCTTTCTCGTCTGATAGATTCAATCAAAGCATCTAGTCCCTTTGGGTTTTCTGCCAAGTAGTCCAATAACTTTCCAGTTTTTTTCCTACTGGAAGATCGAGAAGAAATTTCTTCTGTGTCCTCTCTAGTGAGTATTTTCTTTGAACGTAGGTAATCAAAGTGTCTCTCAGCTATGATTTTATCACACAGGTAAGGACGCATCCTTTCTAAAGCCTGAAAAACAAAACAAACTAGTATTAGCCAATCTTTCAATTTATTTAGAAGCCTGTATTTGAAGCCTATATTATTTTGATACAGGATAATGAAACAATTTTTAAAGCTGCCACCGTGTTACCTAGCAGAGATTTTTGTCAGTGTAAAAAAATATTTTTTTAAATGTTATCTAATTTACTTATCCCTTTCATTAGTTTTCTTTGAGTGAACTCAGGAGTTTTAATGCATGTTAAGTAATAAGGTGAATACTTACTGAAAATGTTAGTTACATCAAGCCTGTGGTTATCACACTTCGGAACATTCACCAAGTAAAAATGAAAAGAAATTATACCAACAAATCACCACAGCACCTACTCGCTTTGTCTACAGACACACTCATTCTCACTGACTACCTGACTGCCACATTTCCGTACTATTTATATCCACGAGGCACAACTCCAAAATACTGCAATTATTGATGCTTTCTGTACATTGAGTACAAGCAGTCTCAGAGCAACAGCATGAATACACTGACTGTTTAAAAGGTTTGTTACATAAACACCACTATTTACAAGTTCAACAGATTACTGGCATCCAAGATACGTGCACTTTCATCTACAGATGTACCTACTCTCAACAACTTTACTGGCTGCTTTTTGTCTTCATCAAGCTGCCTGCTTTTGATTTAAGATTTTATATTAAACACCTGAAGCAACTTGCACACCTCTAACATGCTGCACAGGCCACTGAGAGTTAGTGCAACTCTGATGACTCTGGCAAAAGCAAAATGACTCCACCTTCCGCAGCATAACTTCAGCTTACAAGTGTACACTGGTTGCTTAATTCCTCTCTGTAACTAGCAAAAAGAAAGAGGTGGAACAATCTGCCCACGGGAGGGGACTCCATCCGTGGTCTAAAGACCCCGATATGCAGTTAATTAACATTGGGTATGATGAAGCAGAGACATCCTGTCTTGAGCACTTCAGCAGCAGTGCCACCTTGCATCTTCAGCAACTGTAACACCTAGTACCGATCACCTTCCTTCAGAGATCTTCTTCCTGGGGAAACATGCTATCTTTTGTAACCATATTCAATTCTAACCCGACTACCAATTTATTTCAGAAGTAATTTTACAGGAGCAATGTCAGAACTAAAGACTGCCATGTCACCGCTTTGATTTCCTCCTTGGAAGATCAAGTGTTCTCTCCTATACTGACCAATTTATTTCTAGTTATCAAAACAAAAAACAATCTTCCTCCACCTTGTTCAGAGAGTACAGACAAGCACAAACATTGCCAAAATGTAAATTATATTCATCTTCTTTCAATCTGTACATTAAGTAGCCTGCTTGATATCAACATCGAAACAGAATTAATGCATGTGTTCGTAACTTTCCAGTTTCGGTATCTACTACTCTATGAAGACGAGAGTCGCAAATGACATCTCTGTGCTTGAAAAACAAGCTCTCGTTTTATGTAATACCACAAAATTGGCAGTTTCTCCCGCCAACATTTTTCACTGTGCAGAATTACACAAGAAGTCAGATACCCACTAGCTGAATATTACTGATGTGAAAAAACTAATGCCCCCCACATTGGATAAAAAAAAAAAAAAAAAAGAATAGGTGAGAGCCAGAAGGAAAAGCACCTTTACATATAGGACATGTGAAGAGACAGAAAGAAACAAAACTTCTTTCCTGAAAAAAGTTTTCAAATATCCTCCAGCTTTTTGAGATTAGATTCCATAACAGCAGCATTTAAAAATTAAAATTTGAAAGTGACTGTTTGCCTTATAGCCATTTGCTAGCTCAGTAAAAAGAAGCGGAGGAAAAGCTAGATATAAAGATGCACTTTAAGATAGATTATTTCAAACAGCAAAATACTGTCTGGCATACTGGTGCTAGGGAAAGCACCAATAACTCTTAAAGAAAAGACTTCCTGGCCTGCTCCACTAAGTATAGCAGAGGATAAATGTGTTCTTCTAGTTGCTCTTTGGGATCCAACAAATACTAAGCTATCAATAAACAGCCTGTGGTTACACAGTTGTTAAAGAAAACATCAGATGACCATGCATGGAAGATAAAGGAAGGCTTTTGGCAGTAGACCATCACCGTTAGATTGAATACAACGTAAAACCGAAAATGTAAGGGTGCAGCTCCATGACGGGCAATTTAAGTGCAAGGAACACTCCCTCCGCTGCATGGTAGCTGTGTGTTCCTACCCTTTCCCTTGTACTGGTGGATGAGAAGATCCAGTCAAGAAGCTGTATTGGTGCCTTTTTTTCCTCCTCCCACAGCCAGATTAGTTACCTGATTCAGTTTAACGTGCAGTCACTTTGGTGCTAGTGGTGGCATAAAAACTATGATAAGAGCAGAAAAGTGCAACAGTACAGCTTATATCAACTTCGGCAGCTCTGGAATACATCTCAAGTGTCCAACTGCAACAAGCCCATGCCTGAATGGTTACGAATGTAGTAAGCAATACAGATTTCTTCAGTTCCTATGGAAATCTCATCCTACCACCAGAAGGATCAATCAACAAACTCTGAAACGTAAGTCAGTCAACCTTTCAACATTAAAAGAACAGAGTGAGTTGTTATTGAACAGAAAGACTATTGGTTTTGACTAACATCTTCCTGTAATGAGTCCTTCACTGTATGAATTGTATCAGTTCTGAATTCCCCTCCGCACTGTCCTTGTAGGTTTGAGGGACAGAAAGAGTAAACACGTTAGAACAGGAGCTTTAAATATACTTTGCTCTATATTGATTATTTTGTATGGCTCGCTACCTCCTTCCCAGCTCTCGACTGTAAGGCTCCAACCTTTATAATTCTTCCTCAAGACAAGTTTACCCAGACCAAGTTATCCTTGCAGGTTAGCTTTCTGAGGTATGCTGTCCCATAATATACACAACTTCTGCAGCACTTCTGTTTGAAGTGATCCTATCAAAGATACTTAAACAGCTTTGAAACAGCTAAGTGAGTTTATACTGAACCAGCACTTTGTATCGTGAAGCCGTAATATTTAAAATCTACGAGAAGAATCTCTAAAGTCAGATCTATTTGATTGTATTTTGATGATAAAACTAATGTTATTTCTTCTACATATTAGGCTTCCATCAAGTCCTCCAATTACTATGGGAGACCCTATAAGGTTAAGGACTGAAGCGACATACATGCACTTCTGTGAGATGCAGCCGTGAATTCAGTCACTGACACAGATTAACGTACATATCAAGTTATATATATACAGTCTGATTTAAGTAGTTCTTATCTTCTTTTGGTGTAACTACCGGATGCTAACTATTGCAGTATTACCCTGTAGTTCCACAGAAGCAAGTAATAACTTGAAAAACATGCCTCACAAAACTATGACAAAGCATTTAAAGACAATTATGTATGCATAAAGCTAGTGAGAAACCAAAACCAAACGCCAAACATTCTTTATTGTACTTTAAAGGAACATAAAAACTGAAATAAGTCAAAGATAAGACATAGTAAATTACAAATAGAAGCATGGATGGTCAATAAATAATTGATAAACTGTGATTTTTAGAAAGTTTGGGGTTTTTTAAAATTAACTGATCACTTGTTGAGGTTGGTTAGCACATTGCTTGCTTCCCAGCCTAGCAAAGAGATAAGTAAATCCAGGCTGAACCAGGGTGAAGTCTTCCCTCAGATTCCAGACATCAGTGAATAAATTCGGGGGGGAGGGGATCAGGAAAATATAGAACAAAAAGCCTCAAAAAAAGTTATCAGTATTTAATCCAAATATTCATGCTCTATAAGAGAGAATCTTATTAACACCAGGAGAAGCATACTCATTGGCAGCTAGCCTTTGGGCACCGATTAATCACTCATCGCTTCTACTCTGTCTCCTGCGCCTCATCGCGGTGCGCAGACACCACGAAGACCAAACCCGCGCTACTCCGGCCTTAAGGCGCGACAAGGCCGCAGGCAGACGGCTTAGAGGAAAACACGAGGAAATCGAACTTCCAGGTGAACACCTGCCCCAGGCTTCAGTTTTCGCCAGTCGTTATCAGCCCTACACCGGGAAGCCCCGGAGGCCAGAGCCGCGGGCTGCCGCTCCCGGCGGGCTGCGGGCAGGACGCTGCGGGCAGGACGCCCCGGGGCCGGGGCCGGGCCCGCCGCCCCCGCCGCACGTGACCTGCCCGCCCCCGCGGGCGCCCTCCGGGAAGGCGGCGGGGAATTCCGGGCGGCGCGGCCGGGGCCGTAGCCCGGCGGCTGCTGGCGGCCCTCCCGCCTCCGCGCCGGCCTCCCCCCTCGGACGCCCGCTCTGACAGGGCTTCGGCTTCCGCTTCCCTCGCCCGGGCCCCGGCCCGGGCCCCGGCCCCACCCCGCCCCTCCGCCCCCCAGGCACGCAGGCCCAGCCCGCCACTTACATCCTTCTTCACCTCGGCCATCTCGTCCTCCGTTAGCAGCCGCCCCGCAGGCCCCGAGTCTGAGTCCGAGCCCGGGCCCGGGCCCTCCATAGCAGAAACCCCTCCGCCGGCACGGCCGCTGCTGGGGAAAACCGCTCACGGCAGCGCTTCCGACCCGGCCCCCGCCCACGCCCGCCCGGCCCCGCCCCGCGCCCGCCCACCCGCCAATGGGGCCTCACGCAGAGCACTCCGCCCCCACGGCGGCCCCGCCCAGTGGCGCGTGCGCCGAGGGGCGTCGCCCACCCCCCGCCCGCCAGGCGGCCGTTGGTGCCGGCGCCCCCGTGCGGCGGAGGTCTGCCTGCGCCGGGAGCCGGGCGGGGCGAGGGGCGGGCGGGCCGGGCCGCGGCGGGGAGCCGCCCGGGGCAAGGGCGTCGTGCCTGCGGGCCGGGCCCCCGGCCTTCGGCGGCGCGGGGAGCTGGGAATCGCCGGGCGTGGCGGCGGGGCTCCCGCCTCCCCTGCGGAGGCGCAGGGAGCGGTTCCCTTCGCGGGTTACACCCTGCCCTTCTCCGGAGCTGTCACCAGACCGAGGCAGTCGTCCGTGTCTGCGGCTCGCAGCTGCCTCCCGAGGACACGTTAACCCCCCTCCGTTAAAACAGGTGTCTGGAAACGCTGAGTGGGCGCGGGTGCCCCGGGCCTGTGCTCCGGGCGTTACCAGCGTTGGGCGACGCCGTAAGGCTGCGGCTCGTCCGGGTGATGACACACTCCTTGCAGCGCTTGCAAGTTACGCGATCGATGACAGGGGGGCACGACAGGTTTTAGGGACTGACGGTTTTCAAAAACCCGCTGCTGTAGAGGCTGTCTTCCGAGGCTGCTGCAGGCCTGGGAGCAAGCCAAGCCGTGCGCCGTGGAGCAGCCGGCAGCTCCCACCTCGCTGCGCCGACGGCCCGGCAGCCCCGCGCTCTCGGGCTCGGCCCCGGAGGCCGCCGCTGCTCCCGGCCCTGCCCCGCGCAGCAGCCAACTCTTAAAGAAAGGACAGAAGACAAAACGGACTGAATCGGTATTTTTTCAGCTGTCAAAAGTAAAACTCGGGCTCTTGCTGCAGTCTTGAAAACTTCGTTTCCAGCAGTTAACCATGGAAGTGTATAGAAGTAGAAGCGATCAATACTGGGTTTTGCTGTCAGTAAGGCAAAACTACCAGTTGTACGATATTTTGCAAAGTCCTTTTGCTTGATATGCCTTGTTAATGCAATCATACTTCAAATATTAATTGCAATGATACCTATTTTACAGTGCTAGCATTCCCAGCTGTTCAATAAACACATTGGATAGCAAAGGTCCTGCCCAGAACATTTAAAAAAAAGGACTAGTCACCGTTGTTACCTGGTGACAGGGCTGATTTCTAAAACCACAGCCAGCTCCCAGACTGGTTGCCAGAAAGCACCCAACCAGCTCTGCTCCCTGCCCCTGCTGTGAAGGTCACTTCTGCCCAGTGAAACTCCTTCCGACTCACCCTCACCATCCAGCCCTGCAGACCTGATCGCTGGTAATCTGGCAGCACACCTCTGCTCACAACGCAAATCCTTCTGTGGTGTTATCCCCACCCCAAGAAGCCTTTGTGTGCTGCAGTGCATTTGAATTTCTCAAAGCTGTCTGTGTTATCTCTGAATAGAGATGAACACAGCTGAAATACAAAGTAAAGGAATATTTGTCTCCTGTTTTCCTGCTCAGAGGGCTCCAGGGCAGGCCATTTTTTTCAAGTCCAAGTGCCTGCATTGATCCTCCCTCATCTGTGCTAGGCACCCAAATACATGGAAAGGTTTCAGATTCTCTGATGCTTCCAGCAAGCTGATTGTGGCATTTCCGAGACAGAGCCAGGTGTCTTCCCAGCCCCTAACTCCTATCCTTGTTCATTAAACCAAATGCCTTCCAGCTCCTCCTCTTCAAGGTGAATTATATTGTAGACTTTGCTGGCTCTGTACAACACTGCTGATAAAAATAGCTATCATGCATTCTAGATTTAGACTATTTGTTAATAACCTTGCTCAGCGAGAGGTGCAGTTCAAAGCCATGCGATGTCTGGAGGGTTAGGCTTCTGGATTCCTGAGCCATGTGTGAGACAAACTGAAGTGAATTAACTTTAGTGATCAGGAAAAGAGCATGTGGTTAGAGAATACAAGAATAGAATATATTTTAGCAGACTTAATACCGATAAAACCTAACAGGATTTAATGGTCCAGGCAGCTGGAAGAAGACTACTCTCAGCATGAAACTCGTTTCAGGAGGTTAACATCAGTTCAATATTAAGAAGTGAGATAAAGAGCGAGTAAGAGAGAAATTCTTTCAAGGAAGCTGGGAAGATTTTGGACACTGCATTAGTTTTATGAGTATGTACACATGTAACGTCCATCTAGAATAAATTTCTAGAGTGAATTTCCAAATAAGTTTTGGAAACTGCTTACAACCCAGAGCTGTTCAAATCTTTAACAGTATTGGTCCTAGAAAATGTTGTAGTGCTGTCACAGTTTGTGAGAAGAGGTCAGTCGGCTTTTCAGAGCTGTGGCAGGCTCTAGGTTTTCTTCCCCCTCTGCCCTCATTGACCAACCCCTCTGCAGGCAGCCTGTCCTTACTGCAGAGCAGGGGCCTCTACCGGGGAGCTTCATGTGCTCCCATCCCATTCTGCCTCCTGGTCCTTACTCAAGGCTCTGGGTCCTGCCTCAGGACAACCCCTTTTTGGAGCTGGCAGGACACCCCAGCTGGCCCCTGTGAGAGCAGCGGGGCTCTACACCCACAACTCCCTAGAGAGGAGGAGGAGAACTGCCAGGCAGAGAGAAGCAAAAGAGTTTGCTTCAGTTACAGATCCAGATCGAGGGCCTTGCCCAAACTGAATGCGTATCTGCAGCTACCAATGGCATGTTTTCAACTACAAACCCACAGCAATCAACCTACAGCTCGTGAATTTTTGGGGGTGAGGTTGCAGAGAGCATCAGAATGTCTGGACTTTACGATGCAGGGGACTGTGACTGATGCTTTTTTGGCAGGATGTACTTACAGTGGAGAGTGAATTCATACACCCAAGTGAAGAAGTCTCTACTTGCTGAAGTAATATTCTACAGCTAAATTTTGCAAAGGACGCTCCTTTTTGCATTACTATTATGCTTTTGCTTTTGAAAGCTTTGATATTCTATGAGGAACTTCTTAACGTGGCACGTAGGAGTGGCTTGTATAGCTTTTGTTATTTTTAATTATTGCCATTTAGAAACAAATTCAAGTAAATTGGTACGAACTCTCCTGTAGCTATGGGTACACAAAGATGCATGTAAATGCAGTAGTTTACTATATTAATTTCACAAAGATAAATGTATCCACATTAGACATAGCACTGATTTAAATATATTTGTATAAAAAAAATCATACTTTTAACCCGTGTAGTTAAATTAGTACAAAGGCTGTATTTATATCAGCCCTAATGAAATCTTTCCTTGTCCCTGCTTCTCCAGCAAGAAGAGTATTAGATTATGGTTTGTTTAAAGTCCTGTTACTAGCAAAGCTGTACAGTTTGGAAGTTATGTAATTCTTTTGCTACAGTACTGTTAATTTATGTCGGGTTTCTTAAAAGTTGAAGCGACAGTACGGAGGCCTTGAACAATTGAATCTTGGATTGCCACGAGGTGGCACTGAAGGCCCACGAGCACTTAACGCACACGTCCACGAAGCCTGGGGTAACTGCGCTGCCTCCTGAGATGGTTAATCCTAATATCATAACCTAATGATATTAGAGCACAAGGGTACAAGCAGAGATTAGCCCCACATGCACTATTCATAGCACACAACAAGTAGTATTTAGATATAAAACATGCGACCATCTGTCATGTTACCACAAAGCCATGTCTGAAATGTAGTCAGCTCTCGACATCCTGGGGGAGAAAAGACACAAGAGCTACGTGAATAATTTAACCTTAACGGTCATGCCAGTAAACCTCTGTAGTGTCACCTTTTGTAACTTACAATAAATACAGGAACTACAGAGAAAATACTATACTACAGTAGCATCTGTTTAGTTATCTTGGACAATAATAAAATTTAGTCACAACTATTGTATCTAGAACACATAGGCAGTATCCCCTCTCTATACATTATTCTTAAATGTAGAGTCTAAAATCATGATTTGTTTTTAAAGAGTCAAGATTTCTTCTAACAGGCTTAAAGGTTTTAGCACTAGTGTCTATAACTGGCTTTATTTCTAGGCACGTAACAAGCTTCCAAATAAAAAGATGGCATGAAACAGTATTAAATTAAATGCATATGCTTTCAGTTTCAAAACAAGAGGCAAAAACTACACAGTGCACAGTACAACTGACACTTTATTCCTTCATGATGGGGATATATAGTATTGAAACTGCAAGAGTCACCAAAAAAAAAATCAAAGTGCAAACCTCTATTAGAACAGATTATGGAATGTATCGATGTTTTTGGCACAAAAAGTGGGGAACTATATCCTGCAACAAGATTTTAAGTTTAATGAAATGTCACACTTCTGTGTTCAGTAGTCATATTTGTGCACTGCAGAACAATACAACGTAAAACAGTGACTAACACGATTCACATGCAACTCTATACAAGTTACATACGTCCAGTTAAAACTTTTCTGAAAATACATGAGGTCCAATGATACTTTGTTCACAATCACTTAACAAATACCATTCTTCAAGCAATCTTATCTTTTCAGCTTCCTCATTGATAAAAGCAAAAATAGAGAATCTTAGAGTAAATTATTTTCCCAAAATGGTTCCATGTGAATGCTGATGTTTTCTATCAAAGTAATTTGGCTCTGACTTCATTGATATAATGTGTAAGAAGTTGAATGAAATCAAAAGCTCATTTTTTTCCATATTTCATCCCTAATTTGTTGTGAACAAACAGCATTCTGTGCACTGACTTTTTGTTTTTAAAACTGGACATAGTGTTGGCTATGAGCTCTGTACCTATTACATGGAAATCACCAAAAAATCAGAGCATAGCTTCATACAGTGGCATCTATTTAAGACCAAAAAGGAGTATATTAGCACGGAAAAGACGAAAATGCAGAAATGGAAGAATTCAAGTTTATCTTGTAAGGTACAGTATGCATTCACATTTTCATTGCAGAGAGAGACACTGTATTCACATTCTGGTGAAGAAAACAACCCACGTATCACAGCTCTCCCTAAACTCTCAGCAAAGACAACACCCATGAAAGATCTATAATGCACACTGTAGCTCTTTCATTTGAACTGAGCTAAACTGATTGCTCAAAGGAAAAAAAACCTTTGATGAGTAATTCAAGCCCCATTGCTGAGCTATTAACCACAAGAACTTCTGCACTGGCCTGCTATGTCATATAGCCTGACAGTTGTTATCAAGTGTTTTATGTGGGCAGCTATTAGTGTTCAGTGTCTCATCTCCTTTTTTGGTTTGGGATTTTATTATTTATATTAATCAAGGATGATGGTTTATATCAGGCATCTGAGAAATGTTCTGGTGATAAGATGTACAGGATGCCCATTAGATGCATATGTATCACAGCAGAAATGTCCTCACAACTGAATTCTTCGTTTGGGCAACAGAAAAAATAGCAAACAGCAAGAACAAGAAGCATTTGGCATGATTTTAGTTCTTAGTACCATACTGCAAATGCGCAAACTGAAGTGCTCTTAATGTTTTTGCTTTATAATGCCATAATAAAGAATAACACTAAAAGCAGAGAGGTGAGGGCAATCCCACTAACCAGCTTAGGTAACTTTTGGCATCAGGCTAAAGTGTAATTTAGAGCGTCTATGTTAGGAGGCTATGATACCTACTCAGACCAACAGAGAGAAAGCAGGTGTGATTTAGAGCACCTAAATTCTGTGCCTGAAGTTAGACAGTTTGAATACAACTTGAAATCATCACCTGAGGGAATTCAGGTCCCTCAGCCACTCCCTTGCTCTTTCTGTATACGAAAATGCAGCCTTGAAGGCAAGGAAATCTAAATAGCAATAGGTGAAAGACCAACCTCTCTGTCAACACAGATGTTTCTCAGCTCTGAGATCCCAACTCCCCCTCTCCCTCCCTTGGGGAGCCAGGGGAATTCACTGTCACCTATTCTATTGCTTTCAGGGACACAAGATATCAACATGTCCACCACAAATGTTTCTCTTTTCTGGAGTAATCCTAAAGAGGAGTCACCCTTGTCACTCTCTGGATCTATAGCTCCTGTTGACAGTCATGCTTTCAGCTCAAAAGAAGTCGCTCAGAGCCAAAGTGGACCCCTCAGTTTCTCCTCCCTCCTGGCACCTATTCAAGGAGGGAGTGAGTTTAGGATAGTCCACCGTGGGTTGGGATACTTTGGAGTGAACAGTGAAGAGGGAGGAGTACAGAAAAAGATGACTCAAGTAGGAGAACTATAGTAGGAGGCAACAGAAGGCAAAATCACTTGGGGTTAGAAGAGAAGTGCTCATCATGCCATAAACTAGAAATGAGAGTCTGAGGAAGAGAGAGACAGGTGAAAGGTGAGAGAGGGTGGAAATTAAAAAAACACACCCACCACCACCACCACAACAGAAAGTTTGAGAGAGAAATTGAATAGAAATCCCCCAGCCTAACGCTGTCCCAGTGTAGCTGGATGCTCTAGCTCCCTAGTGAGAGGAGGGCAGAGGGACTGAAGGACATGGATGGGGGCCAGGCCCCAGGAAGTACATGGACAGGTCGGGGGGATTCTGTTCCAGCTTTGTATGACAGCTCCCACAGCTGCATAGGTTTTTAACAAGAGTCCAGCTTGCCTCTAGAAGGTCACAGTTAAATACTGCAGGGTCATTTTTTGGCACAAAAATCTTTGTTTAATGTCAAGTCATTTTAAAATACAAGATGCTTTATCAGATATTTAAAAAGCACCATGGGAAGGTAGAAAAAGAGATTCCCCACTGCAATGTTTACATCCTTAGAGCCTGATCACCTGGGTCAGGCTTAAATGATGGCGCATGGGAATGGAGGAGACAAAGGGGAAACATTAGGAGAACCCTTTGGGACAGCACACAGCTATAAAAACAGCACTTGCTGTTTGGCTGGCTAAAGACTTCCTTTGGGACATGCTCTCTTTTCACATACATTATATTAGCTTGTCATTGCTCTCTCCCTCGTGATACCTCATGTCATCGCAACATACAGTGTGCCTACAAAGCATCAGATGTATTCTGGTAACTGCCAGGAGGCTTTCTCCTCATTAGCCACTGAGATGAACTGAGAGAGACGCTGAGGAATACCTACGGATATGAGTACTTGTGTTTCCTCCCTTATGACTGCACAAAAAAGCACGCAGGTTTCCAAAGGATATCCAAGTGTGCGCTCAGTTAATACTGTTTGCTTTCCTGCAGACCACATTGCCTGAGCACCCCCCGCTCGCTTCCTACTGTACCTTAGCAACACGCCACAAGTGGTTCAGGAAAGGTGGAGGAGATGTCTAGGAAGTTGATAACATGTTCAGCCTATTTGTCAGTCTCTGAAGAGTTCCCACTACTGCCTCTGTTTGGGAATTTCTCCATCCTTAGTTTACAAATGATTTAACGAGAAGCATGTGAATACAATGGGGTATGCTTCACTTTACTGTGGTGGAAAAAAAAGTATGACTCAGTGGGTAAACATGCTGTGGAATTTGCTACAAAAATTACATTTGTTTTAATGGAATACCACAGTAAACATTCATGCAATTAAAAAAAATAAGATGGTTATCGTTCCAAGGAAAACTGCCCCAAGGGCAGATAAAGTACAAATGCCAATCTTTCAGGAAAAAATAGCTTTCCTTATTCATGAGCATAATCCAGGAATAGCTGTCCTTCAACTCCTTCTATCACCCTTTTCTTTTGAATTTTTCTAGTAAGTGGCCTCCAAAAGAGGAGAAAACAGAAAGGAGAGACAGAAATAAATAAAAAAGTAAACAGAAAATTTAAAACCCCCAAATTTTAGATTAATTTTGTAGGTTTAACTTTTCCAAAAGCATCTCAGTCTTTCATTTTTGTGGTCCGGGTGCTCCCTGGGATCTGGCCTTTTTAAAGACTCCTCTTCCATTCTCACTAAATTGAAAGTCACAGCACTAGCAGCAAACTGGGACCTGAACTTGCAGGATGTATCTTGTGTGGCTGCACTACTCTCTCTTTTTCTGTCATTCAAGTTTCCCAGGCAGATGTTGCCCTTGAATGCTCCCGTCGGAGGAAGCTTTTTCCGAAATTGCTACCTGGCATCTGAAACTGATTCCAGCCACAACTCTGCCCAGCAGCAGCAATGTGATATGGCCAAGACTGAGCACAGTCCATTGCCCACTGTTCCAGCTAGTGTACGGAAAGCTTCCCTACCACACAAGGTACCAAGTTCATGAGCCCACTGAGTCTTCTTCAGTCCCCCCTGATACCTTGCATCACTGAAAGTAAAGAGGACCGAGGAAGGAAAGACAGATGCAGAGCAAGAAAGCAAAAGAAATAGACAGGAGAAGGGAACAGTGTAAAGACAAAAGAGGTGCTTGAAATGTTGAGAATTAGTTGGTTTTCATAAAATTTTCACACAGATATGTTAAATCACTAAAGCTAGGGGTTAGCCATTATAATTGTCTTCTGCTAGCCCATGGGACTAACATACTTCAGAGTTATGTGCCCCCCAAACCATACATCCACCTTAAATACCATCTGCAAGGACATAATAAAAATACACAAAGCAAAAAATTTGTAAACAAGGGTTAGTAGCACAGTGGTACAGTAGATTGTCAATAAAAACAATAAAAGTGTGGATACAGATTCGTCTACCTTGTGTGTAACATTATTGCCAGTTACAAGGGAGGGACTCTGTAAACTCATAATTCTGAAGTTTTGTTAATAAGCACAGAGCAACAGGTGAGGGCCCCATCTACTTTCTCCAGTTCTGTGTTGGCTATTGGGATCAGCATGTGGTCCTTCAGTTTTTCAAATACCTGTTTAGGAAAGAAAATGGAACAGAAATCATTACACTTTATGCCTCTCTGTTTTCCCTTTTCTCTAAGTATTTACAGAATGAACAGGCATGGATTTATCAGCAGGTGCTAAGCCGTCTCATCATTTGTAATCAACACTAACATTTACAGTGTGTGTGGCCTTCTGGCTATGGGATTCACACACATCAATACTGCAGCGAGGGGAGCTGTTGCTACATCCAGTTATGCAGAAGAAGCACCAGGGGCACAAGAGACTAAGTAATTACATCAGTTGTGCAGATGAGAACAGAGCCCAGGCCTCCGACCTTTCGCCATCTGGTATTTCCATGATGGGATACAACAGTCCATTCTGGAAAGCACCTGATTTCAGTTCCCACCAACTTCCCGGCGAGGCCGGGATGCTGGGGGTCTCCCAGGCACGCTCAGCGCAGCTCTCACCTTCGCGCTCTCCGGGTACTCCTCGGGGGCTCGGTGCAGCAGGACATGGCCTTTGCTGGGAATGTTTAAGTAGATGCAGTTTGCTGCGGCATCATCGGGCACCGTCAGCTTGTCGTAGCGGTGGTCGCTCATCTGTTGCATGGTCTGCCGGGAGACACAAAGCACAGCTATTTAGACTAAAAACATTAGAAGCCCCAAACAAATGGGAGAACAGAGCCTTCAAAAAATAGCTAATTGAGATTGCCAAGTCAGCCAAAAGCCATTTTGCTATGCAGGAAGTAAGAAGATCTCTTTTCATCTCTGCCCTTCAAGGAAGGATGTAACTCCAACTGAAATAAGTAGTAGAAAACCTTTGTGAAATGGTTCCTGCAAGCGGCAGGATTAAGCAGGGCACTCTAAGTATCGTCAGTGGGGTCTTTTCCTTAAGGAATGCACACTGAGTATGCAAAACTTTTGCTTGCATTGATGGAAACTATAGGTGCTCAGCACCTTCAAAAAAAGCAGCCATCATTCAATATTTATAAAATGAGCATGAATTAACACAAACAGGACAGGAACAGTTCCCAGCCTGGATATCAGCCCAATCTTAATTCTTTTCAAGGATCTCCTTTCTGCTTTCCAAGCAGTTACGCTTTCACTAAGCACCTGTGCTAGGGAGCAAGAAGGCACGTCTGCGCTAATCCTCGTTCCCAAGGGGACAACACAATAATCTCAGAACAGTAGAGCTGGTGGGTTTCAGAAGTTTGGTTTATAAATATAGAGCTCATACACAAATTTGGATCCTGGCTGGAATTTCAGAGGCAGAGACTCTCAGCACATGAGAAGCCTGAGATCCCAAGTTTTGGATCAGGCTCAACTTTTAAATAAAGATGGGAAAAGCCTGGAGACAAGACGCCTGACTCCCCATTGTACTGTTCCAGCTTTACATCAGCTTCACCCTGACAGAGACCTAGAATGACTCAGAAGTGAACAAAGCTCAAAGTCAAAAACTTTGGTCCTACTGAAAGCCTAAGCAAATTCAAGTGTTCCAGTTTCTCTCCTAGCCCTTCTACGTTCCCACATTCATTGCAAAGACGCAAACAGAAAGAAAAGGGGTTTTTTTCAGCTTAAAAATACTCATGCCAATATTATCTTAAAAATAAAGTGGTATTCTGGTAACAAAATTTTTCAACTAAATTTCCTTCTCAGGGAAACCCCACAGGTTTACATGACGTAGCAGAGAGCAGACTTTGATTTTAGTCACAGTTAAATTAATCTTTAAATTATTTGCAAGTTCATTTGTACTACTCCTCATTCATTAAAAAATATTGTATGGAACTGAATTATAATGAGGCTCTACAACATATTGGGAAGCAACAAAGCAACCTACGCTTGCACACACCTACAGTAATTCCTTTATAGGTCTGGATACATTTTTCTTATTGTAGCCTGAGTCATCCACATCCCGCAGAGAACATGAAACTCACAACGAGGAATGCCGTGCATTCTTGAGGAAGTGTTATCATATTGTCATTTCTTGTTCCTTCTGAAGTTATGAAACTTTCCTGAGTTCCCAAGGTCACATCTACCTCCGTAAAAGGTTAATGTGTTTTTCTGGGGAAAAATCCTTGCACCTTTACTTCACCGGATGTATTTTTATTACTGTGCTTACCATGGTTGACTTTCCTATTTATAATTTTGTTTCCGTTATGTTGCCAAGACGTATTTTATTACGCTTTCCTTGATGCCGCAGACATCTAGCAGCAGGTGACATGCTCACACCCAGTGCAATTCTTCTCCCTGGTAACCAGAGCCAGCAGACTCGTCCTCTACCTGCAGCTTCTCTTTTCTTCCCTACATAATCTTTTTAAGTCTGGATTAAGGAAACGCATTTATTAAATCTGCACTGAAATACATGTATCAGTGGAGGAAAAGCCACCATGCCTGGATTTCGCTCAGCTCCCAAACAGTTGTGCTTTCTCCAGTCCTTGTTGGCAACAGAATCCCAATATTGTAGGTTTTCTGTAGGAACAGCTCATTCATCAGAAATATATTATTAATTACTGTGTAACATTTCCATATGAAATTACAAATAAATTCTTAAGCAGAAGGGTATGGACACATCTCCCATTCATTCGCTTCTGCAAAGTGCTGAAGTGAGAACACCAGCAGCAAGCAGAAATGAAGAAGAAGTGGCAGGGCTTTAGCCGTGCCAGCATGAGGCATGAACCAGCTTTGGGAAGCCTGGGACGTGACGGGAGGGCACATTAGGAGGATTGTTTTCAAGATTAAAAAGCACAGAAGTTGTGGCTGAATTAATTCAGAAATAAATGAGGAGAAAAAAAATGAGTGGGAAAGTGAGAGCACCGTGGCAATAACACCCCAAAGCTGCCCGATAGGGAGGCTCTGGATGCAGCAGAAACACACTGATATGTTGCAATCAGGTTATTTTAAAGACTTGTGGGGTTTTCCATATTTCTATTATGTAAAGTCATGGCACACATGTGCCTGGCCAGACAGGATTCCAGGGCAGACAAGGAGATAAAAACAAGGTCCTTTGATTGTATTTTCTATCAGATAGAAATACATATTTTTTGGAAGTGACAAGTTTACAAAGACTATAGTGCTCGCACAATGTGTTTGCGGAGGGCTGGCTTTCTGCCCACAAACATTGTACGACCAGCTACGTTAAGAGCCAGGCATTTCCCGCATGCCTAGTTTTTCTGGGAATTTTCTTCAGCCTGAAGAGGGTGATTTTCATTGCACATTCTCTCAGCCCTTAGTCATGCTTTCCTTATGTTGAAGTCATTCGCATAGCCTAAAATGCCTTTTCTATAGTTTTTCTTTTACAGTGTGTCCTCCGACAACTGAGGTAATGGATAAGCTAAATAATCCTAAATATGAAGCAGCATTATGCATGAAGGAAAAATGCATATGTGTTTAGGGCCTATTATCACTGACAGAGTCAAGATGATCACATGCACTTTTAAACCAGGCCAAGCCTAGTTACAAATTTTCCCCCTCCATGAGGACGGCCCTTGTCTGAGCCCGGCTGCCATCCGGGACCTACTCGCATCAAGATTGCTGCGGGACAGACAGCGACCAAACCCACCACACCTGCAACATGCCTTTGTGGGCTGTTGGAGACACAAGCAAAACCAAATATACAGTGAGTGTTCCTCTTGTTAACATGGCAATGAACACTGCACTTAAAAATGCCTGTGTCATGTCAACAGAGAAGCAGAAGTGCAGATTTTCAGGGTCTGATTTTTGTTTTGATTAGCTCCTGTCCCCTAGCCCCCAACATTTAGAAGAAGAAACAAACCTAAGCCCAAGTCAAATGCATGTAACCCCACACCCACAGGATCATTCCCTCACCAGATTTCAGCTATCTTGTCCTAAATCCTTCAAGTCACAGTATTCTTAAAAGAAAACTATTGACTTAAAACTATTGAAGATATTTTTTCCATCCCATCTTTTCCTTCTTTCCAAGCACATTAAAGTTTGGTCTGGTTTACACTGATGCTTAAGTAACATTTGCCCTGGCGTACAGTGCAAATTGGGAGATTTTAATCCAGGAGATTGCAAGTTGTGAGAAAAGATTAAGCTACATCAAGACTTTGCCTGCAACGATGAAGATTAAGTCTCTTGTGGTGCAGGGCAACTAACACTGATGAGAAGAATTACTCAGCAGTATGCAAGTCACATCCCCCCAGGTTGGCTGGGAGTTTGGAGGACAGCGTGCTTCTCTTCTGCTTGGAGGAAGGACCACTTGTCTGGGAACGACAGCAGACTGATGCCCTTGCATACTTAAGGCAAAAGATGAGGGCAGGCACTTGGCCAGTACATTGCCACCTGGAGGGAGGACTGAAAAAGGTAAATTATTGCTCACTACCTGGAAAATACCTCTGATTACCAAACCTGCCATTTTTTCATGCTTGTAGAACCTGGAAATGCTTCTTTAGTGCTGCATGATGTGGGCCTCCAGCCCCACGTTAGAAGTGACAATATCCTACTTCTGGATCCTAAGACAGGGACTGGAGACTACATTTCTTTTTTGAACTTGCCCCTTGCCTTTAGCACTCCCCTGGTTCTTGCACTGGGAGAGACAGCAAACAATTGATCCCCAGTCAACCCTTCCGCATCACTCCTGATTTCATAGGCATCTATCATCCCCTCTTAGTTGTCTCTTTTTTAGATTATAGTCATAGCTTGCTTAGTTTGTCTCCTCAGGCAAGGTGTTCCAGGCATCTGCTCATCCTTTTTGCCCTTTTCTGAATCTTTCCAGTTCTACTCTATCTTTTTTGCAACGAAGGGATCATGCATGCAAAGTGCACACAACAGCCAACACGCAGATGCACCACAGCTTTAATCAGTGGCATAAGGATGTTCTTCATTAGGCTTTCAGCTGAGCTGGCAATTTCAACAAGCCCAGGATCTTATTTCTGTGGTAACGATCAGTCAGAGCACATTATTTCATATGTGATGTTCACATCATCCTTCTCCCTGTCCCTTGCTGCACATCACCTTACACTTATCTACACTGCATCTCATTCATTGTTTTATTGCCCTGCCTCTGTCTATTAAGTTCCTTCCTCGCTTTTTCATATTTGGAGAAACAGTTGGCACTGGAGAGGGAAAGTAGCAGCCTTAGGGTTCAACACAAGAAAATGCGGGACAGAGTGGGGCTGGAGAGCTCTGCCATGGTGCTACACACCTGGGTGCAGGGACTCAGCCTGCCATACAAACCACACTACTCAATGGATTCTCAGTTTCCTTGAAATGCAGCAGTAACAACAGTGACTGTAAACAGTTGGCCAGGCTGACCAGAGGGGACAGAAGCACAGAGCTGGAAAAGCCAGCAATCTTCTTGAATGTCAAGATCTATAAGGAGCATCAGCCCTGAAATGCAGACAAGCAGGAGAGACAACAGCGGGGTAGACTCAGTAGGAAGGGGACAAGACAGCTACTTTGAGCAGCATAAATCACAGTAGAATGATCTACTTGTCAGGTACTGAAAAGTCTGCTAGAGATATAGGATAGGATAGATCCTATGGATGCAAACTGCATTCTAGATCTGTTTGAAACCAGCAACGCCCCAGTCTGCCATGGTCAATACACCAAATTTCTTAGCCCACGCACAGCCAGAGCATTTCTTTAATTTCCACCTACCACCCACAATCTCAGCAACTGGGCTTTGGGCTTCTCCTCCCTGCTGCACCCTCTCAGTCATGTTTTCTAGAAGGTAGAGTTCTTTAAGCAACCTCTCCCACCCTGCTTCTCGGCTCTTCCTGGTGCAGGACACCTTTTGCATCACCACAGATGTGACAGGTACCACGTGGCATTCACACACACGCTGTGCTGCTCTGCCCCTCTGAACCACCTTGCGTCACGGCCGTGCTGTCACCTGCCTGCCAGCTCTGCCCAAGGATGGCCGCAAAGGGAAACCACGACTTGAGGAGGGGAAAAGGAAGTGGCTTACGTGTGCTGTCACCTTCAGTCCAGAAGGCGAGAGGACAAACATCCTGTCTTTTGGAACAGGAACCCAGGGAGAGAATAGTCAAAGAAAAAAAAGCAGCAAAGGAATAGAAACATGAGTCCCCATTTACGCAAGTCAAATGACATCTTCTCAGTCAGCCTCTGACCCAGCTCCTGTGGCTGACAGCCTTCCTGGTGATGACATATGTATTGAAAGGGACACTTTCCTCATCCTTTAAACTAAATATATACTTTCGAGTCTGTATCTTCCAAAAGGGTAGATTTTTCTGCATATATGAAAACTGAACAGCACTGACACTCAGTTAAGCACAGGACGTTTATTACAACATCTAACCTTAATTAAAAGAAAAACACAACTAGTTGCCTTTTTAAAGTAGCAGGTCATCTGGTACTCAGTGAAACCTGCGTCCTCCAAGATGCCGTACACCCCTAATTCATAAAGTAATGGAAAATCAGAAGGAGCTAAAGGAAGGTGCACAGAATTTTATAAATTGACTAATTTTCCTATCTATAAGGCTGAGAGTAGTGAAGTCTCATTTTTTTACTTTTTATTTTTAGGGGCAAGTTGTCAATTTCTGGATTTCACTAACATTTCTTTGTTGCTGCATTACAGAAAAGTCAGCATTCATCTGCACTTTCTGCTAATTCCCTAACTGATGTCATCCTCTTTGGGTTATTAATATTAGTAATCATTTCCACAGCAACCCATTGTGATATCGTAAATAGAGGATTATGACTTCATGTGGGGAATAAGCAGAGGCACAAATGATGAATTCTTAAGGAAGAAGAGATAATGTTTTCATGCAAACTTGTGCATTACTAGAACAGACAGACACTATACAGACAATAGGAAGAGCAGATTTAGCTGAGCCTTTTCATGCTGCCTGGAGGTACGGGCTGCTTTCTAAGAACACTGGATAGGTGCAGTTTTCCCTTAGGTGCCCATTCTGGAGGTGCTTCTGTGGCAGAGCTGGGAACCCCTTAGCTTTTATGCAGGCACTATAACCCTGCTCTCATGCAGGGAAACAGTACTCAGCTTTTTAAAGCTGGCACACTGCAGAGACTTCAGTTATACAAGATGGAATAAGAACAAAAGGCATTTAATCCCAGGAATGGGGGCAACCACCAATGCTAAAAGAACTCCTTGCGCCCAAGTCTTTAAAAGCACTGCTCTGATCATAGCTTTGGATACAGACCAAGGGCCTAGTTGCCTGAAAGAGACTCCTTTCTATTTTATCTGTAAGATGCGGTTTTGATAAGCCTCCCTTGACCTCTGTCAAAACAGCGTACAGGGCTGCATTTGCAATAGCGTCCTTCAGGGAATAATTTAGGGGATGAATGAGCAGCTCCACTCCCAATAGAAGATACTGAATGGGAGAGCCAAGAACACGGCAGAGCAATCATGTCCAACCTTTTATTGAAAGCAGGAAAAAAAAGGAAGGTATTTGCTGAAGTCATGGCATTGCACTATCGTACATATTCTGCTACACTCCTGACCATAATGAAATCCCATCGACTAATAAGGTCAGAGCCCAGGACACCAAGGATGAGCTCGGAAGTGCAGATATCACCACTGCTCCAGGTCCTGCTGGGGCAGGTCTGTCCAGGGGACACGAGGGGTTACAAGCTCAGCTGCGTTACCTGCTCTGCCTCGCGCCCTTCCTGGCAATGCCACTCAGCCCTGACATCTGCCACAGCCATGCTGCCTCTGTAATTAGCATCCATTCCTCTGAAATGACCAAGTGAAATCCCAGATGTTTCACATGAAACCAGAAGTACTCCATTATCCCAGATCTTGGAGGGAATACCCCCAGATACAGCAGCCACAGGGATTAAGCTCAGGCCATAAGAAAGGCTGAGAGAGCTGGGGTTGTTCAGCCTGGAGAAGGGAAGGCTCCAGGGAGACCTTATTGCGGCCTTTCAATACTTAAAGGGGGCTTATAAGAAAGATGAGGACAAACTTTTTAGTAGGACCTGTTGTGACAGGACAAGGGATAATGGTTTTAAACTAAAACAGGGGTTTGCCACAGTTCAGTAAGTTTGATGGCAAGGTTCACCTTATTAATTACTGTATGGAGAAACATACAAAGGAAAATTGAGTTAGAATGGAGTTACGATGACTCGTACAGAAGACCGGAGACACAAAGGGTCTTCTCCCGTTGAGTCATGAGGTTCAGAGTGGACCCCCTTGCTTTCTAAACTCCTGATGGAGCTTAGGTGCGGCTAGGTCCAATCTTAGTCTGACTTGGACAATGGTTTATGTCTAATAGAATTATCTGTACAAAGTTTATAGTAATTAATATTTAATAGCTACATGGATTAGTAACATTTCATTAATATTAGTTCAGCATGCTATCAGTCACTTACCAAGGATCTGTTGCAAGTAAGGGATCTCCCCACCTTGGGCAAGAAAGGATCTCTTAGTCCCAGGTAGGGAATCTCAAACCTTGAGAGGCGTCCCTGCTCAAGGGAAGAGTCACCGTGCGTGCAATCCAGCTGCAATTCAGGGAGAGCTCAACTTGGACTTATCCAAAGATCTGCCATTGGTAAAAGGCCTCTCTGCCTCAAGGAGCAACCTTGAGAGGCATCCCAGCTCAAGGGGAGATCACCGCCATGCAGCCACGCTGCCTAACAGGGAGTGCTCAAAGAAGGCTCACTTAAGCTGTCATACTTATGGAATAAAGTGGTTGGCTCATAGTCAAATCCTATGCGATGGAAAGCTATGCATGAGACTCCTTGTACCCACAACTTCCTTTGTTCCTTGGTAAATGAGTCTTGGAAAAGCCACCTGTTATTCATGCATTAATCGCATAATCGGTGTTCCAAGCTCATATGCATTGATGCTCACTGTGTCACTCTGCTCCTTTGTGGGTTTTCAGAGTACAGAGTACAGAACTAGAGGAGTTCTTGGCCCGGCTACGGCTCAGGCCTTTGCCTCCTTTGGAGCCTGTACCAAACTACTGTTTGGTTAAGGGGTTAAGTGCACCCATCACAGTTGACCAGAGAGGTGGTAGATGCCCATCCCTGGAAACATTCAAGGTCAGGTTGGACGGGGCTCTGAGCAACCTGATCTACTTGAAGATGTCCCTGCTCATTGCATGGGGAGTTGGACTAGATGACCTTTAAAGGTCCCTTCCAACCCAAACTATTCTATGATTCTATAATGGTGGGTTGAGTGCTCTCCTTGTCACAGCCCTCACCCCTAGGCACCGTGATGGGTTTCCTACCTTCCTTTTAAGTCTTCTGCTGCCTTCTGAGATCCATCAGCAACCACCAGACATCTGGCATTACCCCGGAGCAGCAGAGTCAGCTGGAGGCCTTCTCTACCAGTCCCGTGGAGAGACCTTGGTGTTAGTCCTTTGGAGAGTGCCCAACATCAGAGCCTACCCAAAGGACAACCCTCATTTCCCAATGGGTGAGAGAACAACTTCATTAGCAGGCACTTGCTACAAATACAACACATACCGCTTGTAAGGGAATAGTTGAGCTCGCCAAAGCTGGGAACACCACAAGTGACCCTCAGATCCTGTGGGATTGCTACCAAGTTATCCAAAGGGTGACAGAGAATGGTTTGACCTTAGACAAAGCTGCTTAAACCAAGGACTGTGTCCACCATCATCTGCCGCTGTCCAAGTCTTCACTCATCACAGCAAGCGGAGGGGATCTGTGCTCTGTACCAACCAACATGAACAACCAATGGACAAAAACGTGGCTTTTCTGGATTCAGTAGAGAGCGAGAGAGTACAGAAAGGAGCGAGTAACAGATGCTGCATCATGGTTCCCATTGTCATCTTGCCTAGCGTTTGCTTTTGCTGCTGGAACCTGAACCAGGTTATGCCCCGGGCCAGTTCCTGCTCATCTACTGTCCCAGCAAGACCCCAGGGCCATGTCCCTTGTGGAAAAAGCAGTGCAGAGCATTCGCCTGCAGCACTGCCCCATCACCTCCCTGCGCTGGGGCCAGCACCGTCACAGCCCGAATTCATCCTCACTCACGCTAACGGTAGAGGTCTGCGACTGCAACAGTGCAGGATCAGAGCCCAAAGGTGAGATGATTGGAGGAAATCCTGGCTTCACTGAGGGAACAGAAAAATAATGCCAGGCTTTACTGCCTCAACAGCCATGGCCAGTGTTCAACTATGGAGTTATGTGGACGGAATTATGAACGAGTTTAACTACAAGAAGGAATTAAATGCATGCTGAAAACAGCAGAGGGAAGTTAAAGTTTCAGATGTGATAGCCACTACAGGCCCCGGTAGTTTCTTCAGTTAATTTGTCTCTCTCTCACCCAGTTTCCTCGAGTGCCACTTTTTAGCTGCAGCCCACATATTCTCTACTTGCCAGAGCCTGAAGAGGATTTCATGGTTAAAATGTCACTTCTGATTTATTATCTGCTTCTAGAATGTGCTCTATAATCCTAAACTGCGCACTCATTTCCTAGCTCACTTGCAGTGCCTTACATTACACACACAGCACTAAACTCATGATCAATTGCACTCTGCCATATGTGAGCACCAGATGCAATTTCTTTTTCTATTTTTAAAGTATTGTAAGGATACATGAGTTGCACCAGTAAGAACAGTCAAGAAAAATTTCTCTTTCAAACAAGATTGTTAGTAGGAAGATAAATCCTATTTTAAAAATAAAATGTTAGCATAGCATGACATAGCAGTTCACTTGTTGCCTAACAAGACACACTACAGAATGAAAACAACTCAGCTACCAGAGATGGTTAAAGACAGCTTAATCATCTTGCTTGTATGATTGCATTTCCAGAGCAGACATGAAAAATGGCAACAACAAAGGAGAGGTTTAAAATAACAAGCTATCACAATAAAGGAGTGGCATGCTGGGCTGTGCCAGGCAAATGACTCAGTAGAAGCTCAGGGGACCGTACTGCCACACAGACTGCAATGGGTAACGAGAGGAGCAGCTCACAGCGCTGCTCAGTCGAGCTGGTGAAATCCAGGGAGCAGCTTTCAATTCTGAGTATCAGTGCCTCATAGAGATTCTATTGCAATTGCATTTCCGTAAGACTGCAAGAAGCAGATTACCAACTGATTTTTTTTTTTCTTCGGAAGCAAATGAACAAATACAAAGAAATCACTGAGGTCAAAAAGCAAGAATTCAAACATTAGAGGAAGCTAGTGATAAGCAGCACTGCCGACTCCATAATTTCCAAGACAGACGCTTTACCTATTTGTTTTCCAATAATTTCTCTGAAGAGATTTAGACTCCTGGAGGAACAGCTAGAGGTTCCCCAGGATGAGAGTGGAGTTGGATCCAATACACTGAGCAAGAAACACACTCTGGGTAACTTCATATGTTGCTCTGACTGTGACATGGCTGCCTGATGTCACCTGTCAGCTCGCTGGGAGCATGAGAAGGGCATGTGCTACGGCACAAAACCGCCGCTCCAGGCCAGAGTCCCTAACCTTAGCTGGAAGGGTGTGAGCAAAGACAACCGTCACACACATGTAAACGTGCTGCTAAACCTCCAATGCAGAGAAACACACAGAAAACTGACATAGTTGATTTATTTTTTAAAAGATATCCACCAACAATCACAGACTGCTAGATTATCTTGTTAATTACCATTTTCGTTTAAAACTGTATCTGCTTTTTACTGTACCTTGATTAATGCTGGTATTTACTTGACAGCTAGTTACCAGCAACACTTAATCAGCTTATCCAAAAAATATTTTTGGCTACAATAGCTAAATTGATGCACTGCAACACGATTAGCCAAGCTGTGCAAAAGGCTTTAATCAAACTGATGAGTTCTCAGATTAGTCCTGGCTCAAGTTCAAATTGCAGCTCTGAGCAACCAGTATTGTACTTGAATTTTACTCATGTTTATAAACACTCTATACAAGTGTAGGGCTGTCTGGATATCTGCAAACTTCATCAGGCCGCTGCTCACGATGCATTTCGTGTTTGAGCCTGAATATTTGGGATAGTGCATATTTCACAGGGAAAGATGCAGGGCACTTTCCATCCCAGACTAAATCAATCTCACAGCATCAGGAACATCAGACCTTTACAACCAAAACTGTTTGTCATAAGTTTCTCAGGGGAGAAGACATGGGTGATAAGCTGGGAATGTGCTCCCAGAGCTTCATGTAGTGATTTCTAGTTGGAGAGTAACTTCGACAGCTTGTTCAAATGCATGAGCAAACTTAAAGCCACTCCAAACTATGTGGGAAGCCAAGGGACTGTCCTCTTGTTTAAGAGCCCCCTAAGATCGCGCAGAGCAATCAGGCTGCTATCCTATTCCCTTAATTGCTGCCAGGCTGCAAGTCTAAGCCAGCCAGGACTGCACTTTCGTGGCCTCCATAACTCAACCCATGTCCACCAGGGGAGATTCTGAGATTTGAAATGTTGGTTTTATCTTTGCTGGGGATTAAGACATTTTAAATCTTGAACTGTCACAAGATAAAAAAAGAAAAAAACCCCATCAAATCTCTGCTGAGCTCTGACAGTGAAAATTATGCTGCTGGGAAATGAAAAGTCCTAGGATTATGCCCATGAGGAAAATGTGTAAGATCTGAAAAGCAAATGTGCAATGAAATATTGCAGCATGGCAGTAAGGACAAGAAGTCTCTCAGGCCTCTATCTTGCAAATACTTACGGATGTTTTAAAGTAATAAATATCACTAGCTTACTGAAGCCGAGGAGGTGTACAAAATGCACAGGATGGGTTCCTAAGCTCTTTGGGGGCCAGGGATGTTGATTTCAGAGTTACATACTATTTCTGTTGTAAATGTTCTGCCTGGCACAGATTCAGATCAGTAGCCTTGGGCACCAATAGCAGCACTGTCCTTTAAAATAATTCATGCTTTAGAATCCGGGCAAGAGATACAAGTTGCATTTAAATTGAGCAGATTTCAGAGAGCTTTCTCACTAGTTAAGCAGAGCTATCTCCACCCCTCCTCGTTTACCTCTTCCTTGTGTTAGTGATCATGTTGCATCAAGGAGGCTTCTGCAAAGCCAAAGAGCAAAGCCTGCACTTAGGTTCTTATTTATTGGCAAAAGAATCAGTATAATCATAAGCTGAAAATTTGGGACTTGCTGCCATCACTGAAAAGTAGATTTTGGTTTAACCTTTGAAGGCAAGTCGTGATAAAAATGTGTAAGACACTTAGCTGTAATGCTTTCAGACCACTGTAATGCTTTCTGGCTTACCTGCATCTCAAACCAAACCATGCAGGATGGTAGGTCCTAATTTATCAAGAGAGACAAACTCCCCCAAGCTGCACTTCAGGTAAAGTCTCAGTTGCACTTTGCTGTTTTGGTGCCCCAGCCAAAGTTTCTGCTGCAAAGCATCAGTGCCTGCAGCTGTGCGACTGTGCAGGAGTGCACAGTACTCTCTCGGGTGAGCCGTCTCATTGCCTATGTGCATAATGAGATGCATGGTCTCAGGTGTCTCTGTGCCCACATCTTCAAAAAAGCTTAATTTGGTAGATTTGCTCTGAATACACCCAGCAGACAGGAAAGCCATTGAGCCCAATGCAAACCACAGGAGCAATAAACATTTCCCATTGAGGATGATGGTGGTAGTACAGCGTTGACCTGCTACACAACAGATTACTGGTTCACAAGTCTGCCAGCGAAGAGACACCCAGATTCACAAGGGCTCTTAGCCTGAGGGTTCAAACCCACACCTCCCAGTTTAAAGGAAAACGTTCAGATACTCAAATCATTGGCAAGGCTGGAGTGAGACTACTCTCCCTCCTTTCTGCTGAAGCCATGCTGTTATGAGACCCTCATGGGACCAGAGAAGAAAAAGCATGACCAGGAAGAAAGGTGACTTTGCAGCCAGGTGACAGAGGAAGGAAGGATGGGGAGTCCTGGACTCTGGTCTCTGCAGCTGGAGTTACTTACCGATCTTATCCAGAAAGCCTACACTGCAAAATGCGTACACGGGTCATCTTTGCAACAGCGATCAGACCTCTCTCCCTCCTCCTTCATGCCAAAACTTTTACTTCCCCTCCGGCAATTTCAAAAGCCACGTTTCCTCATGGCAACATCTGAAGTAAACATCTACTGCTCTGATGATATCTCCTTCCTTCCTCCTATCACCAAATTATCAGCTTTTTAGTCAACAAAGCTGTAAGTAATAACCTGCGTAATCCATTTTAACCTGTATAATCCATTTATTTCCTGAAGATAGCTAAAGCTAAATTAACATAACTGTTCTCTTGCCTGATACAAACATTCTTTATGGTCTGCACATGCAGGAGGACCCTGAGATGTACTGATTTCCTCTTTCATTGATCTATATCTATTTCAAAATTCCAGCATCTTTGAGCAGAGATTAAAAACAAAAAAACCAAGTCTGTTTAGAAAATTTTCTTATGTGCTTTACCTTGAGGGCTTTCTGTGCAGCTTCACTTGATCCAATAGCAATCAAGTTTGGTCCAGCCATGCTGCAAAAGCTCTTCAGATGCAAAGAATCATGAACAGGGACAGTGGAGACAGCATAATCCTGTATGGGAGCAAAGAATGGTTGCTATAAATATTTTTAAGTTGTCGTAGTTCCATAATTATATTGAGACATTCTGTAATTAATTTTACTTTCTGCAAATTAACAATAGCAACATATCCTAGGGCACAGTGTCAACTGTTTAAGTATGACATACCCCTCTGGACCAGCTTGTCTTGTCTGGTGCACTGGACTAAAATCCAGAATATGTTTCAAATATTACTATTGTTGCAACTGTAAAGAAATACATTAAAATGTGTAATTAAATAGTATGTACATAAAACCTCTCCAGGGACCAGCAATAAGAACAAGTTGCCAATACATGAAAACATTAAAAACGTGAGTGTTGATATGCTCTCAAATCATAACAGCCTCCCACTATCCAAGTTACTTTTATGCAGTGATCTCACATTTCAGATCACTTCAGCATCTGTCACTTTACAGGATGCTCAAACCTTTTCAGTAACTTGCACTTTTTTTTTTTAATTAAGTCCTAAATAAAGTACTAAGTATGACAAATGTCTTTGCCAGTATAAGTTTTAAACTGGTTCAGTGGATGATAGCTTATTTTTCCTGTGGCATGAATGAATCTACAAACCTTAAATGTGTCGGCCAGAATTTCTGCACCACGTTGATTTGTCCGCCTGGAAAGACCCACAAAAAATTCTCTGCCTGGAATGAAAAAATGAAGGGCAAAACAAGAACAGTTTTGGTTGGTTTTTTTTTTTTTAAGCCATCCAAAAAAATCACTACATCAGCTCCTTCATCAGAACATACACATTTTAAAAACAGGCCAGCTTTAGAGACATTTCTACAGTAATCTTTCACAGGTAACATTTTCTATTTTTCTCTCCTGAAGTTGAATAGTAGAACTGAAAATTCAGCTTGGAAGAATGCAACCTGCAATTGTGAGCTGATAATTTAAAGCAATTACCTTATTCCAGAAGACACATGTCACCAGAAGCATAAATAGCTTCCTCTTCTAAAGCTCTGCAATGGTCATTGAGTCAGGAAAAAGAACAGCTGGGCTGGATTAGTACAGCACTGATTGACCATTTCCCCCTCCCTCTGAGACTTCCTCTGGTCTGGAAGGCAGCTCTGCAGCCACCAGCATCCTCCAGCTCCAGAGGAAATCTGTGATGGATCTGCACTGCATTAGAAAGGCCTCCCTTCCCAGTCTGCCTCTTTTGAGACCCTTCTTTCCCCTTGGTGAACTAAGGCAAGCAGCCAGTCTGCTATGACACTGATCAAAATAAACAGGCTCATTCAGCAGAGGCGGGGAGCAAGCATGTGCGCAGCTGATGTGAGAAAATGCCTAATGGGTTTAATGACATAAAAAACACAGTCAGTATCTTCATCTTTGAAGTCAACCATGCATATAAGTTGTCTAGCACATGACATCTGGCAGGCAACTCCACCACTTTCTCCATAAACTAAAAATGGATTTTTTGCATTTGATTCATTGAACTAGTGACAATTGTCTGCATCAAGCTTTTACAAGTCCTGAAAATGAGTCTGGTGAACATAGCTGCTTGTAATAAGAAATACGAAACAACTGCAGGCAGTTGACTACTGAAAGCATTTTTCTTATTGGCACTTTACAAGCTAAAATAAAATTTGTATGCACAGTGCTGCTCTTTGTACTGTGTGTACTGCTACTTCATTTATTCAGGCATTAGGCAGGACATCGAGCATTGCATTGAAAATTCATCTCTCAGCTACCTTCATGACATTTAGTAAACAACTGATTTAACAAACCGCATGATTGACATTTTATTACACAGACGACAGATAACATTCGGTCTTCGAGGCAGAGTATGTAAACAGCAAATTCACTACCACTATACCTGTAAATAAGACATCTCCACCATCCAAGGTTGCGTTTTCATCTACCATCTCTACTATATTGAGGTTGAGACTTTCTAGTACTCTCTTCATGGCTTCAACCTGTTCAAAATAAAGTTCTTTAGAATATATTTTATCATTGGAAAAACTTAAATCTACCAGAAATACATATCATTAATAAGAATTAAAGTCCTTTAACACACCTTTAGCAAGATGGATGGCAGGGTCCTTTGTGTCCCTGACCATCGCAGTTCTCCAACTCTCTCCAGAGGCATTTATGGTCTGGAGGGGATGAGGCATCTAGTGGCAGTGATCAGGCTCCTGCCTTTGCACAGTGACCATGCAGCAACCAGAGGAGACACGAGGGGTCCAAAACGTGCGTTAAGTTCAGTCCCTCTGCACAGTAATAATCCTCTCTTGCAAATCCTATCCCTTGGATTTGAGCAGGAAAAAGGACCAGCAGGAGTGATGTTCTCTCCTTCCATGCTGCTCAAACACAAGACATGGCTCTACCAGCCATGGAGGTGGCAGCTCCACCCCAGGCCCCTCTTCAGTCAGGAGGAAAAAAAAATCCTAAATCAGTAAATGTCCAATTCCTTTAGAGTTTTGCAACTTTACTGAGCACTAGTTCTACTTGCATTTTTGAGCTACCTTGCTACAGAATGACAAGACCTTTCATGTCTATATGTTGTGTGGCCGGCTGCTCGCCGCAGAGAGCCGCACGCGTGGCAGGGAGCCTGGCACTGCCAAGCCCATTTCCTGCTGAAAGGAGCTCATAACAGGAGGGGGCAATGCAGCTTCAGTACATTTCATATTTCCCAGTGAGGGCTGCTGAGGAAGCCTACAGCAGAACCTGTTTCTATAGAGGCTCACGTCATCGGCCATCCGTAAGAGGGGCTAACGTTTGCTATGTTCAAACCCCATTGTCTTGGTGCCTTCTAAGCCAAAACGCCAAACGCTTCTAAGCACCAACACACAACCAAACGCTCAGCAAAAGCTTATGACTACAGCTTGCAGAATGTCAGTATAAATATGAGCTCATCCACAGAAACCCGTCGACCTGATCCCACACAGCAGCATCTTCACATTCGGTGAAACCTCCTCACCGTGGTTGACCAGGGGTGCCCAGCAAGCATTAACGAATGTGGAAGATGCAGTGAAGGCCTGTTAGATAGCTCTGATTTTTGTATGTCCCACAGATCATTTATCTATTTAATGTGATAAATTAAGCATTTTCTTCTAGAAGAAACACAGGAACCTAAAGCAGGTGACACAGTACTTGTCTTCCAGCACCATTTACCAACAGAAGCAACTCTAGCAGCACTACTCTTGCAGGGCTCTGCCAAGCTATACCTGTCACAGCAGAGAAAGGAGATGTGATGATGATTAGTCCTTCACCCTCACTGCAACAGCCTCAGAACAATAGCAGCACAGGCTTTGCCTGCCATACCTTCCTAAGAGCGGTGCTGGCTTTAGGGAATAAGGGAGGGGGCAGATGTGATCCACCTAAGCCCACTTTTTCTGCTCAGTTTCTACAGCTTGGCTATGTAGCATTTGTGAGTCATCCCATTAACCCCAAAGCCCAGGCCTAGAAGGCAAGAGCAGGTCTCCATGGGCTGTGAGGACAGGCGATGTAGGTCTATAATAGATACACTGGGGGCATCATCTTATCCAGGAGTGATCTGCTCTCTGGAGGTACCTCTTTGTCTCTAGCACATCCTTGCCCTCCAGTCACTTTACAGAAAAAACCTTGGGTAAGCACACTGCTAAAGTAGATGCTTCAGTTTGAAGTTGAACGGGATGAAGGCAGGTCTTTGTGCCATCTGGAGAATGCTAATGGGTTACACTGCAACACAGTACTGTACCTGGGAGCTTCCTGAGACCAAGGGACTCATCCTCCCCGTGTGAAATCCCATCTAAGGCTTTGGCACACAGTACTGGAGCGAGCCTGCAGCATGCCCTTTACAATTATTAACACTTCTTTTTGCTCCTCTGTCTTTCACTTGATGCTAAAATGACTTCAGGCTAAAACTTGGCACTCAATAGTCTCCAGGCTTAGTAGTAAGGCTTCATTTTTCTTAGTCTTGTTGCTCTATCTCAAGTGATCTTTAAAATTAGGTTTATAAGGAGGACTGGACCCATGTGGTATTTTAAAAATAAATGGGAAACAGCTGAGTTAATATTGGAAAACTGACTGTTGTACAAACACAGCAACATTTCGTAATATCTATGTGCTGATAGCAGAATAATTTCTTTTGCCTGCAAAGCCCAGTGGTTTTTACTGTGCAGGTGCTACGTGCTCAAGAGCCATCGGACCCCAAAGAAGAAAACAATTGCTTAATACGGAGTAATACAGTTGCAGCTTTATATGAGAAGGTTCCCAATCCAAGTGCACCTAGACTCACTGTTTTGTGCCGGTGTGAAGCAGACAAGCAAACTTGTGACCGGGCATAAGGATGCCCTGATATACAAGTACACCAGCCACCAGCAGCTGGAATAAATATACGCATCAGATGGGGTTAAGGCAAGCAGGAAACCACAAGGAAAACAACAGGATTACCCAGCCTGTTGTATGGTCACCTGTCTCCAGTTATCCATCCGCTCCAGCAGCTTCCAAAACCAAAACACCAAGAAGAGAAAGCCCTTTCAGGAGATACGCTGCTGATCGGGTGCTCCCAGGGCGAGCTGTCTGGGTTTGCAGAAGAAACCAAGCCAGCGGCTGCCCCCGCCAAGCACCCGCTCCGCTCCTGTCCTCCTCCCCACCAGCCTAGAGCATCAGCAGAGCTGAGGATGTTATGGTGGCAGAGGACCACCCTACCCCACTTTCTGCGGGGAGAGCCAAAAGCAAAAGCTTCTCTAGACTACAGAAGACCATCTGAGAGGGATAACATGTAAAACCTGGGCAGCCTACAGGGAAGACATGAAGGTGCCTCTGTGTGTTGCCAGGCTGCCTGCAGACCTGATGCAGCCAGGAACCCTGCCACAAATATTGCAAGCAAGCTAGGCACACTGGCTAGAAAATTTGTGTCTGTTAATGGTTTAATAAACTTAATGGTCAGAAGGAGGCATATCACTGAAGGGAAAAGAAAAGCAGCATGCATCTTCACTATGTGAGGAAGGTTGAGGGGGTACAAAAGCCTGAAGGTGGATCTGCCTGCGAGAAAATGTGCTGTGACCAGAGCAAACAAGTACCAGTCACAGAGGTGCATGTGGGCTCCCTCCAGCAGGTGGGAGACCTACTTTTTGCCTGAGCATTGCAACCATGCAAAATGCTTGCACCGTCCTGAGAAGCAACTCCACTGCAGAGCTTCCCGGGGAGAGAGGTGGCAGCACTTCACATCCCTGGGCCAGAATGGCCAATTAATAACATTTGCACTAGAGTACCAATTAAGTAAAGTGCCTAGCTAATGAGAATAGTGGAAGGTAAATGCTGACTTTGGATTTGTCATGAGTCATATATATGTTTTAAACACCAGCTGCTGATTACAATTTAACCACCAGGCTGTGTCAGATGCCTTGAATTGTTTCTATTTAATTTATAGGGATTGATGCAGCTGTAGCACAGATATTAAGGAAAGTTATCAGAACTAGAAGTTGTCCAAAAATCACAGAAAACCAGTTTAATTTGCTTCATGATTGTTTGAGGCTTTGAAGATATTTATAAGATGCTCAAGATGTTTTTCCCCAACAGTTGAGCTCATTTTAGCTTATGAAACAAAATTTAAATAAATAAAATGACTGCCATATAAATAGCTGGATCTTTTTTCCATTATGGGTGTTAATGGATTCAAGTCTACAGTTCAATGTTTTGCAGGGTTTTTAAGCAACCAGTAGAAATTCCTAGAGTTTTAATTGGAAAGTGCTGTTCACACATCTGATGACATATGCTAGGAATATCTTTCAATATCCATTGCTTGTGTAAAATAGAAGTCTCAAGTTACTGTTTGTTTTCTATGGGCAACACAGGCACTTCATTCAGTAGAAGCAGAAATGAAAAAAGGAGGACAAACTGAGATGGAGAAGATCAGAGGGAAGACTTGACATTATGAAAAAGGCAACGGGGGAAAAAAAGAACTTGTAAATATAGGATTCCTGAAAAACAAAACCAAAAATGAATTGCCCATCTGCTTTCACATACAGCTGAGTTTCCTGCACAGGGGATAGCACAGACTCACATTACCCCCACCACATCATCTTTAAAGCCACCCTGCAGCAGTTCTGAGTAGGGTCTCCAACACAGCACGTCCGCAGTACATGTTTTGACACATGACCATCTTGGAAACAGCATACTGCATCATTCAGAGTTTGGGTTAGTATGTGGTAAAGTCCACACAAGTAGCTTGAGTCTGTATGTCATCATTGCAAAAGGGAATTGAGAGCTTGGCTCCATCCTTAAGCCTTCCCACATCAGGAATGATTGTGCCACTTCCCAACAGAGCTCCTACCCTGGAGGGAAAACTAGATACAATCTCTAGCTAAGGAGGGACAAGTGACTGTTACCCTCCAGTAAGAAGTTAAAAACAAGGATGCAGCAACAGGATTTGATTTTATAGAGCCCTCTATCCTCCTTACATTTTATCTTCCCCAAACAACTGATACCTGTTTTTCTGAAATGTGGAGTCTTAAACACATACTGGTGAGATTTTATAATGAATGAAAGACTAATTCACAGAGCTAGCTTTGATGTATGAACAAATAACCACCTCCTGCTTTTTTTTTTTCCAGGAGAGAACTGAAAAAAGGTGGATGGAGAAAGTCCATTGTGAAGCCAGTTACCCAGGAGACACCAGTAAAATACACAAAGTATTTGGAAATTACTTGATTACAAGCATATTCACTATGAAGATGACTTACTGCTTGCTTTTTTCATAAGTAGCCAAGAGGAAAAGTCACCTTCCCTCACTTTATCTCCTTTATTTGAAAACTAAAACCCCAGGTAGTCAGAATTGTAGCACACAAAGAAAACACTCATCTGTATCCTTTAAGATTTCTGTATCATATTATCTCAGGTCAGCTTCAGGTTTGTAACATGATATTGGGTTTTATTGTAAATGTACCCATTAGTACACCGGTTGAGTGTTAAAGCTTGTATGCTTTGTGTAGTGATATTTTTTCTAATAAGCACATTCCTGGTGTGAGACGGGATGTGTCTAATCTATAGCAAAGCTGATTGAGAGACAATGGGCTCCAGCCAGCTCAGCTCTGTTTCAAGGAAAGAGGACAATAACTGCGTTTGACATTTGTAAGAATCTAATTTCCTCGTGCTTTAAAAATGGAGCTCATTACGCTCTGGACTGGTGCCTTCCACCAATTACTGTAACTGATGTGCGGGGATTTTTCCTTCTCTATATTAGTATTTGATGCACTCTAAACAGAGGCTGCTTCCTAAATTATTTACTGGTCTTCTGTGCACTAACCAAGTTATGGTATTTATGTTATTGACAGTAAGAAGGAAATTATCTTTTGAAAAGACAATGGAAACAGGGAAGTGATATCGTGAGCCACAGGCTCAACCCTGCCTGTGGTGAGCAGGGCAGCTTTTCCCCCAGGGTGCCAGGGCTGGGCAGCAGGGCCATGGGCAAGGTGCCACCGAGGCTCCCAAACACCCCATGGGCAGGGGCACAGTTGGGGCTCGGCAGAAGTTGTGGATGGTCCCAGGTCAGGCGTCCCCTAATGACTGCAATTACCCATCCACCTTCACCTCCGAGCTCTTGGTGAAAGGGGGAAGACGTCTGCAGACCTGTTTCAAATGAACGGATGCAAAGAGATTCAGAGAGCAGAAGACGGTCCAATGAGCCAGAGATTAAATGAGGTTTCTAAACCAGCAGAGCTCAGCTCTAAGTGCTAACAGCTCGGTGCTCCAGAGACCAACCGCAGCCCTAACAAAAAGGGCTCTCAGCCCAAGACACTACTGCACTGTCTCCTGAAATTTTACATCCAGCACCAATTTCTCCAGCATGGTAAATCACAGTTACTGGGTTTCAGTCTCCACTTCATTGTGTTTTAAACAGTCATTTATAGCTGTACAAAGCAAATGTCAGACTTAGTATATGCAGAAGTTAGACTATGATATCTCCGAGGTGACTATTTCTGGAGCCATTAGCTCCAAGTTCACAAAGTGCCACTGTCAGTATATAATGCATTTTTCAGCAAGGCTCCGAGTGAAGGCTATAAATAGAGATGGACAAATCCGGGGCCAGGAAAGGGTAGACTTCAGTTTTGCAAAACCAGATACCAGTGCTGGTCACGATCCAGGTTCTTGCATGTCTGAATCTGCTCCATTTGGAGATGAGGAAAGCCTGTCTCCTCTTGATGATAAGCATTGCCCTTCTGGGCTTTCAGAGGCTTCAAAGAAAATAGAGCGGCACTGTCATAGTTTTGAGGTTTTTGAGAAGAAAAACCCACTACTGGTTGTTCTCTTGCTTTAAGTAGGTCAGATGCATACCCTCATGTACATTGATCTTGGAAATTCATGGAATGTGGGTTGTGGCAGAGTTTCCAACTCCTGCTCCCAGTGTTGATACCAAAAAGGGCCCTGGCTCTTGAGAGGTCAGCAGGGAAGTGGTGGAAGAACAAGATGCTCCAGCACTGCTATTCGATGCTGGATCACACTGTAAGAGTGTGTTAAGTGCAAGACAAGTAAGGTCAACTCTGTCCTACAAACAGCTGCCAGCACAGCCTGGTAAGGATGCCCTGTACCTGCCATTCCTGCCCCCACCAGCTGACAGACCACAGTTTGCTTTGGCAATCAGTCCCCCTTTTGACCCACACAGGGCCTTTGTGTCCATCCCACTGCCTCTTTCGGGAAGGGGAGAGAAGGTGAAGACCAGCAGCAGGCTGGCCCCAAAGCAAATTGCCAGCTGCTCAGCAGCACACTCCTGGATGGCATGGGTGGATGTGCTGCTCCCAAGGCACCTGGACAAATCACATGCAGACTGCTCAGTTCAGAGCGATCCGAGCATGACTTCAAACTAGGCTGCACATCATGACACGTGGAAAACAGTGTTACATCAGAACACCCAGAAAACCTTTTCTGGGAGTTTCAGCTGATCCTACCCTGCTGCCCTCTGCCAACATAGAGCTCCAGGGCCAGGTCCTTACCCAAATGGTGGGGCAGTTGCACTGTAGCATCAGACTTGTAGTGCCTCAGTGGCTGTGCCGGAGTACCCACCGGCACACAGCCGGCACCGCTCTCTGCTGGCAGACACTGTGCTCCTTCCACCCCGCTCAGCCAGACATGCTGTCCAGCATGCATGCAGCACAGCTTGTCCTCAACCATTTTTCATCAAACAAGGCCATGAGAGGGCCAAGAAGGAACACTAAGGTACTCCCAAGCCATGTCCTCAAGCAGAAGATAACTTGTTAGTTGCTCCAGACACAGATCCCACACCAACACTTTGAGGTTGCAGCTCAGACAGTTTCACCCTTACCCAAAGCTTGCACCAAGCAGGAGCAGCTTTTGGCAGAGTTTGTGTAGTTTATGAACCATGGAGTTCAGAAAGGGCCACACAGATAATTACCCCATTTGTTATTGCCCGCACACTGCTAATTATGGATCCAAACCCACTCATTGCCCTACTACTGAAATAGTCAGAAACTGTGTGCCTAGACCTGATGTACCTGGTGCCGAATGTCCATTGCCCCTAGAGAGTGACCCGAGGTCAGGGTGAGTACAGCACCAGTAGGGATTAATAAGGAAGGAGAAACATGGAAAGAGCTGGATCAGGGGCAGCACGGAGAGGGACTGGCACACAGGAGAGGAGCAGAAAGTGGCAGGTGGCCTCCAGGGCTTCTTGTCCCAGAAAAGCTTCTCCGCCGCACAGGAGGGGAGCTCCAGCCTGGCAGGTCTCAGGAGGTCAAGCAGCAACCTCCTCTTCCAGGTACAAGCAGTTAAAACACACAATTAATCTGGATGTCCTTGGAGCATGTTGTGTTTTAATAGCTAAGCAGAACCAAAGCGCATGAGAACAGCTCACCAGCAGTAAATCATTCCTGGGTTTCCCCTTCTTCTCTTCCACCACTTAGCATTTAAAATGCAGGAACACCATTTCCCACAAAACAGGAGCCAGCAACCTGCTCACTTGCTACAAGAAGTTGGGCTGAAATTTCAACCACAGCAAGTGGAGATAATTTCAATCAGGTATAAAAAATTCACAGAAAAAGAAGGATGCTTAAAAAGATGAAGATTTAAAGTCGCTAGAAGAAAAGGCTCGCTAAGATCCACTAAGCATAAAATCAGGTTAGTGGAAAAGTTTAAGTGACATGAATGCATTGTTACAGAAAAACAGTGAAGATTTTGCTGGAAAGACGATGACATGAAATTTAAGTCGTACGCAGGCATGCTGAGAAAGTAACTTTCTAAATACTTTCTGCTTACAATTACAAAATGATCAATTGTTAAGTGTTGGACAGAGAAATATATTCCATTCTGCCTGGACATGCACAGCAGGCCAAGAATGCACCTGGATAAGCCAAGCATTCATTATCTCCCAGACACTCAATATCCCATAATACCCCCAGCGGCTGCCAGCTCCTTGTCCACCCTTGACCACACGCCATGTGCCCCATTTCACAGCTGAAAAGTATTTAAAATTCATGAAGCCTGTTGAAAGCTCGACTGTCACATTCTGCTCATTCCACAGGGTATGGGAAAACCATGCAGAAGGGACATTTCAGCCGGGGCTATTATGGCTCTTGAATAACCAATATTCCATTAAATTGCTAATAAACCCACTTGAAGATAAGTTGATCACAATCGAACCATACAGTAGCATTCCTTTCCTTTAACACCGAGTTGTCAGGTTTCACTCTGTACTGTACTACTGTTTCTGTGCCGTTTGTTCATGCCTTGACACAGAGCATTCAAGATACTCACTTTGTCCCCAGCAATCTAAACACCCTATTCTAAAGAGGCTGAAAGATCTTTGGCAAGGATAATACTCTGCTTATTTTAAGGTAGGGAACTCTTTTCAAAGGAAAATCTACACTAAAGAAGTGAAAAATAATTATACCTCAACCCAGACATTTGGGGATTTGTAAGTTCTTGAACAGGGTGCTCACAATGTGAACATAGTGGTAAATGGTACAAGCACCTCCCAGCTTCCCTAGCACCTAGTCAAGCTTGGTCTGGTCTGAATTTTCATTTGAGTTTGCAGTTCAGCAACTCATTTCCTCCTACTTCCACCAAATCTTAGTTTTATCAACCAAAATAAATGTAAAAAACTTCAAAAACTCTTGAAAAACCCTTCAAGAGTGTTAATTTTGCATTAAAATGGATTTTGCTTAGATTCCTCACAGTTAATTGTCAAGCTGTTGGCACACCTGCTGTTGCCTTCTGATCTTGCTGTGTGCACATACCATTGTACAAAATTTGGAGTCCTCTTGGCAATTTCAAACACTGAAAAGCATGTCAATCTCCTTCTTGGAAGGGGATTTAGAAGCTTTAATTTTATATTAACTAACCCAATACTGCAGAAAAGCAGCTCCCACCCAGCTCCGTCCCAGCAGGACCCCAAGAGCTACCATCACCATCCAGCTCTTAACTCTTCCCATCATCTCTCCGAGGCATGTGGGAACCAACCTGCAGATTTCAGCTGCACAAATGGCCAAGGACCATCACTGGGAAGATTTGGCCCCATCTAGTCTGTCTGGTGGGGACCTACGGACAAGACCCAGTGGTTGCCACCAGGTCCCCATTGCCCCGTGCTGAGGATGGGCAGGGAAGAAAAGCAATTGCTCCCATGGGCGCCTGCCCAGAACCCCCTGAAGCCAGCCCAGCTCAAGGAGCAATGACCATTGTCACAAGCAGCAAAGGAATATTTTTCTTCACATTGAATTCACTCGATAGCTGGCCTTTCACTGAGAAGCATCCGGTTGCTCCCATGTTACTTTCTAACAAGGGCCCCACAGGCAGAAGTTACACTAACCCAGCATTTTTTTCCCCTCTAATAATAGGTTTCATTCATGCTTTCAGAGAAGTTGACTTGTCCGTCTTATTTTAGTTAAGCTAACACATCCTGTAAGAGTGCCCTGAAGTGTCTAGACATATCTAATGACAATAATGGCAGAAAATGTAAATTCTGACCATTTTCTGTCTCCCAACTAGTTCCAGTAGTTTCCACTGCCAGGTAAGAAAAGTGTCATCCCAGTAGGATTACAGAAGTTTACTGGTATACATGAAATGGGATGCAATCCTTGAAGACACACCAACAGTTTTAAGCAGTCAAAAATACATCTCAATACAAATAAGCAAACTGGGCATCATCTATTGAACAAATTAGCCACCACAGTGCTAGGTGGGACATTTCAACCTGAAAATAACCTTTGGCAGTCTAATACTATACTGACAAGTTTTAATAAATTCTTAAGCTTTAAAGAAAAATATGCAGTAAGCATAAGCAGTTATCCATCTCTGGTTACTGTTCCTTGAACTCAAACTGACAAAGGCGAAGAAAGACCCAGCTTTGCAAGTCCTGCTTCTGCACCAACTTCCCGTTTGAGGCTTACAGTCGTAAGGAAGAAATAAGAATAAAGCAGCAAGCACTAAAACATGAAGAGCACATGAAAGATACAGCAGTTGGTGCAGTCTCTCTATACCACACATTTTATCTCTACATCTCACACATCTCTACAACCACACATACCAAAGAGGTAGAAACTTTTGTATATGCAGTGCCCTGCCTTCCCTTGCAGGCTCACCAAGTGTTCCGGCAGCTGCCTGCAGCACCGGGCAGAGAAGAGCCTCTATCCCCCCAGATGCTTGCTGCACACCCTGCAAACGCAGAGGGGCTATGCCGCCTCTCGGGCTGCTTTGCCGGGACATCGCTCACCCTCCCGTGCCTCTAGCGACAGAAGGATTGCAGTACAAGCTCTCCTCTCACCTTTTGCATTTTTAAGCCATAAAACTCACAGGCAGTATTTCATTTAAAAACCAACAACTGTAGGAAGAGTACCTTCATTGTAACGTACATTACATTAACACGATACTAACAAAACACAGCTCCTACTTTTAAACCAGCCTGCTCACACCCTGCCTCCCCTCACTAATGTCTCAGGGGACTTGGGACACTGTCATTCAGTACGGTTACAAGACCAGAGAGTTATAGAACAGGAAGTTTATGGCGATTAAACCTCCTACGTGACAGCATTGAGTCTCACTGCCCCAGAGGGGACAACGACCCACCAGATGCAGAACCATGCCCTCAGCTCCAAGGAGGGAGCACGGGAGCCTTCCTAAAGCCGCTCCAAAACCACGCCATCAGGACTGCTGTGAAAGGCACCCGTCTGCCCCGTGATCAAGACCAACTTCGGATATAGGTGATGCATTGCCAAAAGTCCTGAAAAATTGTGAATTTCTTGTTTATGACAGACACCTAAATGCTTGGAAAAAAAGAAATAGCCACCTGCCTTTCACACAGTGATATTTCACCCAGACAAAAAGGGCACACATAAAAACTCTGATCTACAAAGCCCTGACCCATGCAACAAATATTAACGAAGTACAAGCCAAAGGAATTCCTTTAAGGCCTCCCTGTATTTAATTACCTGAAGTCTACATAAGTTTCAGTGCATTGACATTTACACAACCCCCTCCAAACAATTTCTGCAATAGAGGCACAAGGATAAAGAAATTAAAATGTTTTTTAAAGATGCATCACAGCAACACACATCCTTTTGATACTCAGTCATAGATAAGCACTGACCAAGTTTAAAACCAAAACATAGATTAGAATTTTTTTTTTTTAATGAAATTGCTTAGGTGCAATTAAGGTCAAGTCATAGCCATTTCAAATCTGACAACACTGCTGCTTTGACCACCTGCAAGGATCATCAACATAACTCCACACAGATTTGCCAGGAGAGCATGTACTTCTGGGTGAGAATTAGGAGGGTCAGACCTGAACACAAGACCTGAGCTCTAGGCAGGCAGCAGAGGATGAAATCATGGCCCCACCAAAGGCAGAATCCCACCCACCCAAGATGTCCCTTGACTTTTTATACAACAAATGCAGAAATGCAAATGTCAGCATGCCTGTAAGGAAAGCACTTTAAGAGCACTAACAGTTGCAACATGGTTCATTGTTTTGCTCCTTTCCCTGCCAAACAAGCTGCTACACACTTTTATGTATCCCAAGACCATATTATTTCAATAGAGCTAAACATTGTGTTCAGCTACAAAGTGCAGTGAAATTGCGGGGTTGTGATGGTACATTTTCAAAAGAAATACATTTCCTTGACACGTCTGCAACTCGGTTACTACTGCACTTTGCTACTGTATCAACATCTTCCACTGTACATGCATAAATACAAATGGATTTAAACAAAGGGAAACCAACATGCTTACTTGTAATGTACAGGGGCAGAGGAGAAAAATGAAGAAAAGCAAAACAACAGTTAAATAAAAAGTAAATGTTCAAAGATTGTACTTAATTAAAGCTCTTCTAGTAGAAAGACACTTTAGATGTGAGACTCCTAACCCAATCACGCTCCTTTAGCAAGATGTGCTTTTGCAAACTGAGCTGCCTCCCCTTCACTCCCCCACCAATCCCACTCATCGGGCACTGTGCCGGAGACAGCTTCTTTGGTGTCTTACTACTTTGTCTTGCTAACATTTACTTTGGGAAGGGAAGTATCTCTCTGCAGGCTTTTAAATGCACCTTAGAAATTAGGGTTTCACTTAAGGTATTATTTAATAAGAGCTACTCTGAAGGAGGAGTGAATCCAGTAAGAACTCTTCCCAGCTGCACTGCACCGGGCTAATTGAATTTGATGACCTACATTTCCTAATTACACCTCCTGTAATCTGAGGCAGCACATGCCCATGTTTCACCACACCCTTTGCAGAGCAGCAGCGATGCTCCCAAGGGGTTACGTACCAGAGCACCCAAGCTCTGCCCTCCTGCCCACTGCCAGCTCTGCGTGCACAGGGCACCGCTTTGGAGGATGTGGCAATGCCAAGATCCTCCCAACAGGTCCCCTGTTCGGAGCGATACCTGCCTCGCAGGAGCCTGGCCCAAACCTACCGCTGCACAGAACAAACAGCAGCAGCACGACTGACGGACACAAGGCAACAGCAGCCCGTTTCCAGACTCGCGTGGGAATAGTGAGCACGTCTGCTGGAATAACAGCCAAGAGTCGATGATACAGCAGACTCTACTATTACTTTATAGTCAGCCTAATGGCTTTTCCTTTCTCTGCACAGTACTACATAACTTCACTGCCATGCAAAAATAAAGGGAAATACTGAAATTTATAAAATTATAACTAAATGGAAACTATTACCTCACCAGCTGCTATCAACACCATTGGAGGTGTGGAAGTAACCTGACAGCTTGTAACTGCAGCGATCCCGGACAAAGGTAATGCCAGAGCCCATGGATACCTGCAGGACCTGCTGCAAACAAAAAGGTGAGCCTTGGGCTGGAGTGGGGGTCATTCATTGGAAAGTTAAATGAAAACAACTTAATGCACCCCTGCCACTGAGGAGCTGAACTCTGTATTTCCTTGGCAGCCGTTTTTGGTTTTGGCTGTTGGGCGCTCCTGCCCACCAGGGAGGACGTCACTGCTGTGTAGGATGGCTGAGCCTTCCTGAGGACCACAGTCCCAGCCAGGCAAGCCCCAGCCCTACCAAGAGGGCTCAGCTACGGGCATGCCACATCATCCAGCCTGGGAGGAGGGAAACAATGCCTGTACCATGTGGCAAGCAGGGGGGAAACTGCCAGGAGCACCTTGCCTAGGAACAACTGCCCTTGACTGCAGCATCAAGCCCTTAGTGCATCTCCTGCAAACATCCTGGAGAAAATGAAGATGCCCTAACACTTGCTAGTTATGTACCCCCATGTAAGGAAGACAGCTCAAGAGCTCCTCATTCACTCCTCACGATCACTGGGTTACACTTAGGAAGACCAGAGACAAGCATATATTGTACAACAAGTTTTTTAGCTTCTTGAGTAGGAAGGGTCTTCTGCTGGCTGGTGTTAACTCCACGCTGCACATGCTTACAGATCTGTGGGTCAAGCAATAAAGTGGAAACCTGGGAAAATAATGACTGCTATATTCTTTGTAGATGTTAGTGTTGTTTTTAAAACTTGTCTCTGTCTACTGCTGAATGCCTTTGATGTCCTACAAGTGCTCAAGGGGAAAGGTAGAAAGTCTGTTTTCCTACCTGTTCTCGCTCGTGACAGAAAGTTATAACGAGAGTTACCCAACAGTGAAGAGAAGCTGCAGAAATTAATGCAGTCTGCAAGGTCAGAGCAGAAGGAACATGACATTTTGTTTGGCCTGTTCCACATTCATCTTCCACTTCAGCAGAGTAACAGGTTGAAAAGATGGCAAAGGTAGGAAGTAAGTCTCCAACACACTGGAATACACCAGGTCTTTTCAATACTCGCTTTGCTCTAAAGCAAGAAGTACAGCTTTTCCTTCAGAGACCACTCGTTACAGTGACCAGAAAGATGATGCTCCTGAAAAACCTAACACACAGTTAGTGGATATTACTTTATAAAGACACAATAATTTGTTCATAATACAGACAACACTCCATGCTCTTTCAGTTAGATAAAGCGGTGAAGCTAAAATGCACCAAACAAGTGACAGATTTCATAGATAAAATGTATGTCCCTAATGAGTAAAAGCAGTTATATAACGAACACACAGAATTAATAATTTTCAGAAGCCTTATTTTCCCAAAGCTGAAATAATTGAGCCAAATCATTAAGCAGCTAATTTGCATGCTAAAAATAAGTAATGCCCAGAAGCAGTTTTAAGAAAATGTCACTAAATGTCCAGAAAGCCTGCTCTCACATGTGACAAAGAACGCCGTACTAGATTAAGGATCAAAGATAATGGATAAGTTAATTGGTGTAGAGGGGAAATTAAATCAGATATAACAGCCAAAACAATTGTAAAAAGTTTTAGTGCAATATATCAGAAATTAAGAGAACTTTTAAAAGCAAAAGGACCTAGTGAAAACCTCTGGATAGCAAAAATCAAGATTCATGAGGGTCTTTTTATTTCTCCTTTGCTTCCCTACCTTAGGAACAACGGGAATAACAGTGGTGCTGATTCATTACTACCTGGAAAGGGTGAAGTTTTCAATATTCACACCAAAAAGGTAGAAGTACTGAATAAATATTTCTGCTCTGCATGGGGAAAAAGCCAGTTAAATATTCAGATTGTATTAGAGTAATTTTCATCACAACCATAACACAGGAGGACATTAAACAGCAGTTATTAAAAAGCACTTTTAAAACAGCAGGTCAGGATGATTTCCACCTAAGGAGGAGTTCTGTGGTGTTCATAATCCTTCACAGCCTAATGGGGATGCCAGAAAAATTTGCAAAATGACTAACAGGAGAGTAATAAGGAATTGAAGGATAAAATAATTAATACCTATCAGCATATATTCAGAGTCAATCTTGTCTAGTTTGATACAGCTTTGGATGAAATAACTCCAGTCAATAGCAGTGATAGCACTGATGCCCCAGGTTAAGATGTATGCAAGTGGATACTGCTGCTGGTATGCAAATAAGATGTTTTCACATATGGTCTCAAGGCCTGATGAGAAGGGAAGTCATTGCTGAATAGGCATGTTTCAAACAAACCCACCAGTGCAAGGTCACTCAAGTTTCACACAAATAGCCTGAGAGCACACAATTATCACTGGTCAGCGACCGGAGTGTTAAACCATGAGCAAACCGGGTCACAGGCAGGGAGGACAGCACAAGAGGTACAAACGACCAACACACACGGCCATATGGCCGCTGCAAAGACTTCGTGGCTGACACGAGGACCTCAGGCCACAGCCAGAGGATGGGCCATCTGTTTAGTTTTGTAATGAGCCACCACAAAGGATAATCATCTGCATGTGGGCTCTAACTGCAATCCTGTGACCAAAGAGAGACCTTCAGGCGGACAAGCAGGGGAACTCTGTGTAGGGACAGAGAGATCCACCATCCCGGCGTGTGCTGTTGCTACAGCTGCTCTCCAGTACCACATCCACCACATGGAGAATGTCCAACAGTCAAAGGGCTCAGAGGAGCCACCAGGAGGAAGATAATTTCCAAAACCCTAATCAAAGCAGCATTCACAGAGCTCAACCTGTTTCACTGATCAAAGAGAGGATTATAAAGGCCTTCAATCATGTCTGCAAAGACCAACACAAGGAACAGAAATTCAGTAACAAGCTCTGACAAAATACAGCGCATAGAAACTGAATCCAAACTAGGAGCCATGGTTGATGCAGGGATAGTGGTTTTATTTTTAAAAGGGAGAATTTATCATTTAGATACCTTAGCAAGGATTGTGTTAAACTCTTTCCCTTCTTTGCAGCCTGAGCAGAAGGCACCCATGGCTCAGCAGTGAGCAGCCCGCCCCCAGTGCGGACAGCATGGGTCTGGGAGAAGATGATGGGCAGAAGGTTGAACCCAGGAGCTAGTCCAGGCACTGACGGACAAACCACAGCTTCACAACTCTTCCTCCTTGTTCAGTGAAGGGGAAGAAGATACAGAGCCTGGTGAGAAACTAACACACTTTTCAGACAGTGGCTAATGCCAGTGCAAATGATGTAATTTCAGGAACAGATGAGTCTGAAAATTTTGACTAAAGAACTTTTTTCTTTTACTTTTTTTAATTGCTGCCACACATCCCCACACAGGCAGGAGTATGCTCACAGAAACAGATGACGTACTCAGTTTACTACAAACGGATCAATTTTCTCTTTGCGGGTAGTAAAGGGCCTCCCTGGAAAAGCTTGTGGCTATTTAGGACAGACAAGGTGGTTAAAGATATCTTACAGTACCACTTACTCGCCACTTCTGCTAGTGTACTTAGCAAACAGGAACATTAAACAGTACGATCTTGAATGAAAGCACACAGCATCTGCAATACGTATTGCAGCACATCCAAGAGATGGGATAACTGGGGAGGAGTGGTGTGAATGGTAGAGTTCACTTGGGAGGGGGTGGGGGGCAAGGCGGCTTGGGAAACACTGACGTATTGTCTTTCCATTACTAAAAATTACACTTTGTGAAATAGCATTAGATCATTTTAAGAGGTTTATATAAGGACACTGAAAAACATGTCCTTTTGCAAATTCTATTTTTTTTAATGTCTCCCTCCCCTTTCTGTTTCCACTATGCATCAGGTTGTGAAAATCCAACATGCAATAAGTCTAGTGTTCCCAGACAGAGGAGACCAACCTCGACCCAAGTTAAATCTTCCAGCTGTTCCTTGCTCCTCCTCTTCTCTCCATCAGACAGGCTCATAGCAGCGCCTTAATTACTTGTTTAGGAAGGATGTGACATGTTCCAATTTAATACATTTAGCCCTTCTTAAAGCAAATGTAGAATTAAGCCTCAGTATGCACTTGACAGATCTCTTAGCAACTAGAGTGCAATCAGCCAACAATGGATGATTCACAGTTTTAGCAAGAGTGTGCAGAACTGCCTGCCAAAAGTCTGAATAAACTCACATTGCTAGACACTATGGTAAAATGTACCCTGATCTCTTTTAAACTATTATATCATAGAGGAAAGTTAAACTGCATGCATTCCAGCAGCTCGCCCGAGTCTGGAAATACAATTGAACTACAACATCTCGATTTTATGATAACCAAGACTTTTCGGTGATTATTTTCACTTAATTAGGATAATGGTACCTTTCAAGGGTAACTGCTAAAATCCATCAGTTTGTGTAAATAAGGGATGACTTCTGTTTCCGTTGCTCTGAAACAGGAAAAGGAAGAGTCTGGAGGATGCTAATACGGGTACTCTATCCAGAATCACATCGATTAAAAGTGTGAAATTAAGCCCATCTTACTGTTGCAGGGCCCACTGGCATTTAAAATATTTAGATATCTCTGTGCAATCCATGAGTCAGAGGGGAATAGCAGGAAGCAGCACAAGAGAGTGCAAATATCCATCCTGACGCATTGCTATACTCTCTTTATCACCCTCCAAAGCATAGTTGAGGACCAGGCTGCAGCAAAAGGCAAGCTTGTTTGTATTTCTACGGCCAAATTTCTGCCTTCATTGATCAGTTTCACTCCAAGCTTCAGATTTTGCTTTGGAAGAGCTTCCTCTATGCTCTCCATGTGGATATCTTCATACACAAAACAGACATGAGCAAATCCTTTACGAAATACTATTGAAAAAATAAACAAAACCAGAAAAGCACTGCTGGGATTAGTCCCACGCAGCAAGGGCACTGAGTGACAGGGGATAAGTCACAGACCCTTCCCTTTCAGCTACAACCATGAATCATGACTAGAGCTTTTCCTGTGGCACACTGGACACCAGTGTGAAACCCCTTGTGAGTAACAGGGTCTGGTCCCAGGAGATGGGGGCAGCCCTTTCCCAGCATCCCAGCCTCATCTTAATGTCATGACAGTGAGGAGTCCCTTTGGATCTCTGGCACACACTTCAGCTCTGGGGGTCTGAAAAGCTTTTCACTCTTTTATGGCCATTTATCCATTGCATCTGCTCATCTCTCACATTTTGGACTTTGTTTTTCATCATCCCTTCCCCAAGACATCAACAGTCACAGCAGAACAGAGCTCACACTGTTGTCCTTTCTACTTTAACTGCCTCAAGCCACCCACTCACTCGGCACCTGGCTGAATGAAACCCTATTTAAAAATACAAACATCTTAGACATCTTTCTTTGCCATCTTTTCAGTAGGTCTTGACCTCCAACTCTGTCTCAAGGCAGGGGATGACTCAGTGGCACCCAGCAGCAGACCCACCCTTAGCTCCATCCAGGCACCATGCAAGTGCTCTGACCCCACATTGCTCCCGGGAAAGAACACCACAGTCCTTAAAGACCGGGCACAGACCCAAGACAATGAAAAGCTGCAGCATGCTAAATCTGTTTACCATTTCGGCAATGCGCCCTGGCAGCCCCACGCTGCCCCAGCCACCAGCAGTGTGGGGATCTCTCCCATTGCAGGCAGGAGCCTTGCTCCGGCAGCCTCAAGCAGCCCTTTTCCAGGTAAAGCAGATACACTTGGCTAAATAAGTAGCTTTCTTTGGCACGGAAGAGCAGGGCGCCCGAGTCGGTTGGCAGACTTCGCCTCTGAGAAGAGGGCTGTGGTCAGGGAAAGGAATTTGAACACATTGAGCTCTATGCTGTCTTTAATACTAGGATAGTTACAGGTTTCCACTCATATGGGCTGACGACCCTTCAAAGCAAAATGAAGGCAGCAGGGGAGGTACAGCAAGTGTCAGGAAGATGCATTAAGTGCAAAAATGCTATAGCTGAGAGTTTCTGTAAATGCACAAAGACAAAAATTAGGCAGGTAAAGACAGGAGCAGGTACGAAGGAGAAGGTGCTTATACATTTATTGCTTTTGTAAAGAGAAGCTTCCTATTGACAACACTCTCAATAGACAAACCAGAGCCTAGGAGATTTTTCCATCTATTTCCATAAGGATTAGATCGAAGGGCTGAAAAGAATCTGAGCAGCGGGGCCACAGGGAGCTGAGGCACAGGCACCTTGGTCAGGGAGGGAGCCACGGGCAGGAGGGGGATCCAGCATTTTACTTCAATCAAGCAGCAACATGTGATCTGTGCCATGTACTACCAGCATCATCACGTACCACCAGCTAAAAAAAGCACCGTTATATCTAGAAACAAAACACACTGGGGACTGATTTTGCCTCCACTCCAAGCAGGCTATCCTTTGCCTGGATGGAGGCGGATGGGATGTCATTTTTTCCACCCCCGACTTGCTCTGCTGCAGCTCTTTTGGGAGCTCTGCTACCACCTCAGCCACAGAGCACGTGCGGTGGCGTTTCTGCTTTGGGGAACTCGATGTTACTCAATGGCTGACGTGAATCCCTGCGTTGTACAAGGCAGTGGAGCAGAATTCCCTCACTCCCTGTTTTACCCTATAAGGGCATTCGATGATGGTGCTACGAACCTGTGCCTTTGCACAGATTTTCTGCAGCTGCTGCAGCACAGTGAAGCCAAGCCCAAGTTTGGATTCTTGCATGTTGTGATAATCAGCTGGGGTTCGGAAAATACTTCAAAAAATCTAATGTTCTGGCAACTTAACAAGGCTTCTGAAAAAATAACAGTTTAACATCTGGAACAAAAATACTCTGAGGAAGTCCAAGACCAACACAGCACAGAACATTTTCCCCCCATAACTGTTACCGTACAGCACTTCCTTGTCCCCAGCCCAGTGAAACTGGAACGTTTGTATCAAGATGCTGAAACATTTTATTGGAAGTCATGCAGCAAGGTAGAAAGATAAAGGGCTATTCATACACTTGAACTTTTTTTTATTTTCTGGGGTTTGTTTATTTTTATTCCTGTCCCATGAATTTCCTCTGTCTTTTAATGCATCTTAATCTTCATCAATATTTAACTCTGCAGCAGAAATACTGCATACTTTGTTTTCCCATTTAACTTGAGAGTAGAGGGAAAAAAAAACCACACATCTATGGGAAGAAGAAAAACAGCCAGTTCTAAAGGAAACCTAAAGGAAACAACTTTTCCTTTTTCCACAAGATGTCCTGGAATAGTCAGGGAGAAGGATGAAAGAGAAAGGTGGGCAGCAAGAACACCATGCTATTTCAGAGTTAGCTAGGGTCATCATTTAGGACACTTCTTCCTACCTCTGCGTCCCAGGTTTAAGACCTGCCTAAGATCAAGACCAAAAATGTTTCTTGATGATGGACTTAACTCTCAGCAGACATTACCACGTAAGAGCAGTTCCCTGCAGTAATAAAAAACTGCAGTATCATTCACAATGAATGAGTAACCATATATATAATTACATACACTATGTACATATTGTGTAGATGTTTGTATATGCATGTATGAGGACCTATCAACTGGGGATGGGAATGCTTAGTGAAGTTTTCCAAGCTAAGGGAGATCTCTCAATTTTCAGTATTTCCTAGAATAGCAATTTCCCATCACACACAACAGACAGGTCTGTAAGAAACTGCCCAGCACAGAGCAGAACTGATGTAACCGCATGCTAGCAGAGATGCTCCACAGGACACTACCTGGCTCATTGTACCACACTAGAGCCTCCAACAGAAAAACACTATTTTTGCATTTCCTTTGTCTCTTACTGAAATCTGTAAGTTCAAATCGTGTCCTGCAAAGTCTCAGATACCTAATTTTCCACCTGCCTGCTCTTCCAGGGAGCAGCACCTGGAGCAGCACTTGTGCCTGGGACACCAATAGCCTCCATGCCTATGGTTAAAAATAAAATGAAGAAAATCTCAGTTAAAATGTATGGAGGGTTAAACTTTCCAACACAGTATTTTCAGTGTTGGCTATGAAATGCTACATGGTTCTTCCTTGAGAAAAGAGAGTTGCTGTGTTTGGACAAGCTCATGCTCTGCCCTCTATCAGAGTTACTGGGGCTCACGCTACAGCAAATCAGACCCCACATACCAACTACTGCAGCATTAAAAACAGCATGGAGCTCCCTGCACGCTGTCACCCACCAGTGTCCAAAAGATCCCAAGGCCCCTGAAGAACCTGTGCACACCCTCAGCTCAGCCAGAGAAACCAGGTACAACAGAGCTGCTCTAGACCTTGGATGCAACAGGAAGCAAATCCAAACCTGGAACACATTTTTTTATTTCCATGTATTGCACAGAGGATTTATACACTTTAATTCTGGTGCATCAAGCTCTCCTGCAAAGGAGACTTGGACCTAGCAGAGTGCAGGAGCTCAGCACTTGTATCATCCCTCCGCGTGATTATCTCTAAGGAATTTCACTAGTGTAACAGGACAGCAGAAACAGGCCCTGTAGTATTCAGGTTTGTGAATGTGTTTGGATGCAGTCTGGCTCAGAGGGGGATGATGCCATGCAAAGCGCTGTTGTGGAGGAAGCCATGCAGACTACAGTGTCTTGGGACCCCTCTGGATTAACCACAAAAACAGACAAATCAACTCCATAATCTCATGTGCGGGTACACCTTCCAAAAACATGGAAATACTGAGGAGAGGAGCCCTGACAGAGCCACCTGTGAATTACAGAACCAAGATGTAATTGCATCTCTCCATTCCTGCTTGCAGCTGAAATCTAGAGTCACATCAACAAACACTTGGCACATAAAACAACAGCTTTCAAGTGCTCTTACAGAAATTAATGACTCCTTCCCACACCTCTGCAGCTCAGGGGATTCCTTATCTGCTGTGGATGGACAGAAAATGTTGCATCTCTGCCTAGCCAGCTCAGCCAAGGGAAGCTACAGGTGCTCCTGAGAGCCCCTTTGGGAGCAGGGGAGCTCCCAGCTCCCCACCAGTGCTTTGCCATCACCTGGGGTCCTGGCACATGGCATGGCAGAGCCAGGGCACAGCTCCCTGGTGTACAGCCCTCCTTGAGCAGAGCTGGCAAGGGGGGGCCTGGCCACCAACCAGTGGCTGCAGCAGGTAGAGGACTGAAACACTAAGGAACTGAATGAGAGCCACAAAACTCATGCTAGAGAGGAACCTGCAGCCACAGTTTTGTTGCTCTGAACACAGAAAACCCTACCCAATTAAGCTAAAAGCAAATCTGAACAGACAGGAAGAACCGGGACCAGAAGAGTAAGTGTCGATTTTCAGTAGGCTCCTTGCAGAACAGCAGGTCTGACCAGCGATGCTAGGCTTTCTGATGGTTTATTTGTTCATTTAAGATTTTCCCTCTTGACCAAGAGCAAACAAAGTCACCAGGCACTTCAGAAAGTACAAACAAGCTTTTTAAATGTAGCCTGGAATTTTTTCCAGGCTCATGAGATTTATACCAAAATGCCCCTCTCCATCTAAGTTGTTCCTCATTTCAAATACAAGTAAGACCCATCAAATCTTCTCTTATTTCAAGCAAAAAAACCCTAAACCCCCAAAAGCCCAATACACAACACTTCATCCCTGCCTTGAAGAAGTTGGATCTACAACTTACTGGCCTGTGCGGACGCTCCAGTGGCACCACTTGGGGATCACAGAAGCATTTCTCCAGAGCAGAGCCGACTGCCACCAAGGACCCTGGCACAAAAGGTTTTCAGTGGGTCTCTGGAAGCATTTGTTGCTGAACAGCTACTTGAAAAACCACTCCTCTCCCCATATACACACACAGTTGTGATACAGGGACAAAAACTAAGCCAAGCAGCGGGGGTACGATCAGTGCTCCTGCCTCCAACCTGGTGCATCATTTTATGGATTTCCATTCTCCATCTTCTGGGTTGCTTTTTCCTCATTCCCGAATGAGACCCATATAATTGCAAACCATACAGACTTTGCAAGAGGTTGCAAGAGTCCATCCTCTATCTTTCATGCTGTCTATCCTAAACCTTCTTAGCAGGCAGCAGAGGACAGCAAGAGGTCTACCCTCCTACCCACAGGCAGGATAACTGCATCCCACAGATGCACACCTACCCTGGTCTCCAGGACTGGAAAGCCCCAGGACACCCACGCAACCTATTCTAACACTTCACTATCCCTCCCATTTTCCCCTAGTATTGAACCTGTATCTTGCTCACTGCAGTTTAATCCCCCAGCTTCTTACCCTATCTGCCATAGCTAATCCCTCCCATTCAGCAGCTGGCTGCCCGGGGGACACTTCTGCATTTTCACTGTTACACTATACAGAATGTAATGAATCTTTAATTAAATGGGCTTGATGAGGAAAGTCATTCAAATTAGGCTTCATCAGCAAGACAAAACCCCAGCTGTCTTTCCTAAAGGATATAACGAAGCACAGTTTAAAATACCTGGAATCCAATTTTAGCACTGCAGAACAACAGTTTGCAAAACCAGCATTTGTTTGGTAAGCAGGGAATAGCTGAAAGAGAAAAATCTCCGTGACCTTAAACAATCAGGCACATTTTAAGCCATGCAGCTTTTATGGCAATTCCTTCATAAACCAGGAGCTTCTAACAATCTAACAGGCTTAATGCAACCAGTAGCAAGAGTGCAACTGGTTTCACAGGGGTTGACATTTGCACATCCAATGTATTACAGAAAAATGGTGCAAGTGCCCTGGAAAAGGCACCTCTGGGAAGCTTATTGTAGCTCCACAGAAATGGAGTAAATAAAGCATGCATCGTCAGCACATCCTCAACATGCTTCTCATCCCTTTAGGATGAGAGCAACACTGGGAGCTTCTCTTGTTTAATCTGCACAAGAGGATTCACGCGCTCGGTGCTGAATGACTCTTCACATTTACTTCAGTGGGAATAAGCTACCCTGGATTTCAGAGGAAAAAAAAAAAAACACGAACAGAAAGTTAGTGACGTACAAACCAGGTTATGAATGGACCAAAGAAAAAATTCTCCTAAAAATATTCCCTGCCCTGCTGTAATCATACATGCCTTTTAAGGCCTCACCCTACCCCCGCCTCCTTTCTTTAGGCAATGCTTTATTGTACCCCAAGACTTTCTCCACTTTTCTAATCAGTTTCCATTATGTCCTTTTCCTTTAAAGTTTCCCACTGTTACAGCTCCACCAGGAGCAATAATGCTGAAAACAGCAGCATAGACTCGCTACGGCCTTTTAAATAGTCTTGAAATGGAGCCAAGGTGGAATAAGTCTACTGGACCAGGGGGGTTAAAGCACCAGGGCTCTTACTGCAGCGCCTGCATCCCTGCTCCTGCCAAGGCAGCTCTGCACACAACATGGAAAGTTTTAGAGCACAGTCTAGCCTAAGGTAAGAAAAAATTCCTGACCTACAAGTTTTAAAAAGGATGTTATGAACCAGGGGGCTGGATTTGGCCCCCTTCAAACCAGAGGGAGACCCAAAGGCAGAGCACAGAGGTAGACCAGCTCTGGCAGAGGAACGCTCAACCCATACAGCAAGTTTTCCCTATTTCCTCCTCCATTGGAAGAAGGAGGGTGATGCAAGTTTGCTTCGTGTATTCACTTCTTGCTTTTATGTTCAAAACTGAAAACCACCACCCTCATGCACACATACTCTGCTATCACTTCTAATGAACCATTGTACCCACCTTCAAATATTTCTCTCAACCACATTCCCACCTCACCAGCTCACACTCACAATGAGCAACCAGCAAGGGTCAGAGCTGGCTGGCAATCTCATGAGACAGGCTCTCACAAGAATTTCCTGCTTCTGGTTCGGCCAGACATACTGCAACAACAGACGCTCTCGCAGTATTTTGGCACCTCCACTCCTTGTTCAGGCCAAGACCCAGGAATGCAAGTGAAAAAAACACTTTTTAATTTTTAGAATTTTAAAATAACTCAGCTCTTCCCTCTGCTGCCATGGGTGCCTGATTGGCTTCCACGCTAAAAAGACTGTTTCCGCTGAGATTAACTGAATTTGGAAACTACAGTGCTGAAGGTATCACCAAAAAATTTGCTTCCCAGAAAACAGCTTGGTAAGACACCACCACAGTAGGGCATCAGAGCAGTTTACTCCAGAGAAGCAACTGTTATGGAAAGAACAAATGACTGATGCTTGAATTACAGTGAATTAGGTTTTCCACGAGTCCTGGGGTACTTCCAGCAAGCATTTCTATGAAGATGACCTAGCTGGTAAAAACTCTGCATAGAAGCCTCAGGCAAGACCTACAGATCTTTCATGCATGTTCCTAAAAGTGCAACTCATGATAGACTGAGGAAGCCAGAGTTTCCATGTTTTCTGGTCTCTTCTATTGAATTACCATGCAAACCTGCACTACAGCTAGACAACGCCATTTCTCAGTATGACTAATGTCTCACAGTAAATACTTCAGATACTTGTAGGCTGCTACAGCTCATACCTGTACGTCAGGGATCATCTTTCTAGGCATCATTGCTGGGTCAATACAATTCCCACTGACAGATCAGCGTGAGAAAAAGCCTTGCTGGAAATTCAGAATTTGGGCCACATACAGATGCACTCGAACAAAGCTCCTCTCCTCATGCCAGGTCTCACCTCGTAGGAGAGCCTGAACGCGTGTCATGCTGCTGGCATGAAATAAGGACCACACTGGATGCTGTGGAGGGTCCTGGCTCCTTTCAAGAGGGGTGACCCTCAGACGTTCTTCTAGTTGTTCACTGGAAATGCAGCTTCCTAAAGCCTGTGCCAATACAAGCAGCAGTCATAGCTTAAGATACTTTCAAATGCACCTTTCCTACCTCCTGCATGCAATGGCATGCTCCTCTGCCTCATGCTTAGCTTTCTTACAGCAGCAAAAGCAGGGGAAGTGGGGGCAAGAACACCTTTTATGAAAAACAAAAACCCTACTCCTAGCATATAGGCAGCTCAAGTTTTAAGGATGAGTTTAGAAACAGAAGCCAAAACTTCTCAGTATGAGTGCCTATACCTGGGTTGGGCTCCTAAACCACACGTAAGCTCAGGAGGAAAGAGCCTGCCTTTCAGAGACACTGAACCTGTACTTCCCATTCAGGGCTTTGGCCAGGGGTCAGAGGACACATACCACGGTGTGAGCAGTTATTCAGGCATGTTAAAATACTTTAAAAAGATTCTGCTGCTGATCTCATCTACAGGAGTTATCACCTGCACCGGTGTCTCTTCCGGGAATGGGATTAATGCCTTGCACCGGACAGTGTATGTGTGACAAGGGAAGCTGGCCTCAACAGCAGCCACCTCCTCACCCTCAGCTCTTCTGGAGTACCTTCCCAAAAAGCTCAGTGAGCACATCTATTTTCTACTAGGTATAAAGGTGCAAACCTACAGAAAATCTCATTACTAGAGCAGTCAACACATGGGAGGCATGTCAGATGCTTTATGCATCAACAATGCAGAGACAGCTTTCCCAGCCCTGGAAGAGCATGCAGAAAGCAAGGCACAAAGATTAAGTGTTCTTTAAAGATCCATGCCCCACATGGATTTAGCTTGTTCTTAAAACTCATTGCAGGATATATTTAATATTGCTACATGCTGTATTTAATATTACTATGCATGCAAGTTCTGTTGTGCTATTAACCACACACTTTCGCAGGCACCACACTACAGTCTAAAATCTCCTAGTCAATATTTAAGGCTATGAAACACTTTAAAGCTAAAGCCGTATCATCTTGACAAATGTTACATTACATCAGACTTTCCACTATTGAAAAACATGATCATGAGATCAGCTCAGAGAGATGGTAAGCAAGCAGACACAGGGCAGGAAAGAGTTTAAGTGCTTCAAATTAAGACGAATGATTACAGGCTCTGTGTTAAGCCCTGGCACCTTACAGGATTGAGCCCCAGCTACTTATATACTTGCGTCACAGGCACAAGCCTTTAAGTTAAAAGAAAAAGTCCCTCTCCTTGAATCTTAACATAACATACAGAATGCATAGCAGTTGCCTGTCTATCCTTCCACTCCTTCCTGGACTGAAACCGTCAGCTAGATCTACATCCAGCTCCCTCACACTCCTCCCTGCTTCAGATCCCACCAGTTTCAGAGCAGGCAGCCAACGCTCGCACTTCTCCAATGGACTGTTCTAGGCCATTTCCCATACTGGATGCCTCCTGGTAGTACCAAGACTGCAGTCCATTCCATGTGTTTAAATATTTAACATGACTGTCGATAGTATTTTGTAAGGCTAATAAAATTAAAATGGGTTTTCAGTATTTTTCATACCACTCCCAAGAAGTCCAGTTTGTTACCAGCATACCACTTCATGGCAGATGTAGGTATGTGGTGAATCTGCTTTCAGGAACGCAAAATAGGGCACTATTTTTAGACATGGTTTCAAGATTTATATAAATCTGAGTAAGACCTTACACACTGTTTTATTAGCAGCCCTTTGTTTACATTCCATCCTGGAGAAATACAAACCCATTTCTTAAAGTTTTGGGAATACGGCTGCACATTGGAGGGCTGGCAGACCTTTAGGAGCTCCTGTTAGGCTTCTGGTTGTGCACAGCAATCTTGTAAAGAGGGTAAGGAAACTAAGCAAAGTGGAAACTAGGTTAAAATCAGAGAAGCCTGGTGCAGAATTACAAGCAGTGCCTTTAGTCCTTAGGATGAAGCGTGGACAGAGCACATTTCAACTGCACAAAAGCTTTTGGCGGTTTCTGGTAGCTGCTGACATCTGTGCCAAGGTTCCCCTAAGGATGGGGAAATGAGAAAGATAAAGCCATGCTTGGGGAATATCAAAGCCAGGACATGAAACAGCAAGCCCTGGGAGGGACAGGACACACTCGCAGCTAGCAGAGGGGACAGTCACAGGAGTATTTTCCCACCGGTACCACAAACCCAGCTGCCTTTGTCAGAGCCTGGATAGCTGTCACCCTTCTTTGTATTAGTTTCACCTTCCCTGGCATTTACTTTTGCTACTCTCCAGTCATCCTGCATAGCCAGGACATGGTGCCACAGCAATCTGGGCTGCAGGGAGCCACAGCTCCAGCTACTGGGTCAGGCAAACCCATTGGGAGTGTTACTGCAGCCAAGCGACCGGCACCAAAGCAAACAGAGATGCAGCACAAGAGCCCTTCTTCCCTGCCTGGCAGGCTGTAATGGCTACAGGTCCCAGACGCTCACAGCCCCTGTTTGATCAGGGCATCACCAATGCCATGGGTCCACACCAGGCTTCCATGCAAAGGGCTGATGGCTGGGAGGACTTTTGAAAACACAACCACAGAAGAGTGCTTACCATCTAATCCTGGCCACGCCAGTTCTAGTCCTGCTCCTGTAAAAGCTTTCCAGTCAGCCCTGTGCAATGCACAGCTGGTTTGATGCTCTTCTGTCAGAAATGGCTTTCAGGCTGCTTGTGGCATTATCTCAGATAACAAGATGGATGCCACTCCTGGCAGCCTGCCATTCATCAAACCCACCTAGAAATGGCTCCCGCTTCTGCTGTTTGCAGGCATAAAAAGACCAGCAGTTCTGCTTTGCAAATTTTTAGTGATTCAATTAGCTGTGAAGCAGGGTTACAAGGGCAGAAAGGAGCAGCACCTTTTCCAAAAGGCTCCTTGTGCTCTGAAAATGAACAACTATTTCCAATCACTGATGCTGGTATTTTCAGGCTCACTCGATCTATGTCAGGCTACTCAAGAAAAGTCTGTCCATCTCCACAGCACAAACTGGCAGATTATGAGCTGCCATCAAGTGTCCTACAACAACATAGACCCCAGGGCCCATGGGAGACTGACCTCCCCTGGCACCTTTCTGCAAAGGCTCTTCTAGGACACTCTTTTCCATAAGATTAAGCCTGGCTCTCAATATATCAAACCTCTGTATGCCAAGTATTCATTGCTAGGCCTTTCTAAGAAAGATTTTGCAAACCTTGGATGGCAATATGTTTTCACAGCTGATGTGGAAAAGCTAGAAACAACATTTCCCAATGAGAAATCTCTGCTTTACAAAGTGTGCACTGTTTCTTAGGGTTAATCTGACTTGCTAAGGGGGGAAAAATCCTTTTATACTGTTGACATAAAATATCTCTGACTGTCTTAATGGTGGAGTCATTCCATTTTCTACTATCTGTTCTAGGATGGATATACTAAGGCAGAGAAGAAAAAAAATAAACCAACATCTGACTTCAGAGCACCCATTTCTGGTGCTAGGGATGGCCCATCTTATGCCATCAGACACCCTGATTAAGCCTGAACACAGGTTCCCCTTGCCCAGTGGGATGGAAACACCAGCAAGATCTCTGTAAGGTTAAGGCAGGGCAGCTGCCTCCCAAAGAGCAGTCCTTGGACAACTCATGACCTTCAGGATCACAGCAAGTGACTCATTATGAGTCTGCTAAACAGCTATCAGTACTACAGCTTATTCATAATACATAAACAGCTTAAGTGGGTCAGAGACCTCTATATCCAAGTAGCCCGACTCCAACAGCAGTCAGTACTGGCAGCTTAAGGAAAGAATAACAGAAGAGAGGACAAATATAGAGTGCTGTTGTCTCCAGTATATTTTCCCCAGCTTATTGTAAAAGGTACATATTTCTAAAGCCAGATATTGCATCTGGCTCAAAGTGTTAAACAGCTATTGATGGATCTCTCTTTCATCAGTTGACACCCAGCTGTACTTTTGGCCCCCACAACATCCTGGAAATGAATCCGACACTTCAGTTGTGCATTGTATGACAAAGTACTTCCTTCTGCTTGAATTTGCTGCCTGGGTATTTCTCTGGATGTCATCAAGTTTCATACTATCATTCCCAATTCATTTTCTCTGTACCATTTGAGATATTGTAGGGCTCTCCTATTTCTCCCCTCCCCAAAATAACTTTGAGGTGAAGGCATTTATCTAAGTAGCATCACTTCATACAGAAGCAGTCCCACACTGCAGCAAGGTCTTCTCATCCACCCCTACCTTTTCTGCTTACACTGCATTTCCAGAATGGGTAACCAGAACACCACACAGCATTTCAGGTCCAGATGAATAATCAATTTAAGCCCAGTCAAAAAAAAAAAAAAGGTCTTTCAGCAATACTGGAGGTATATAGCATTTAAGAGTTTTGGAAATGCTCATCTAGAAGGGACTGTCCTAACCCAGAGCCCTGTGATCACAGCAAGCTGTTGTTTTACTGTCTGACAATAAGGTCACATCCCAGAACAAGAGGAGGATTAACAGAAACACTTGCTTTAAGGGTCATACGAGATTGCTGTATGGCACTACTGAAGCTCTGTTTCATATGGATTGGGGTTTCACAATTGGACTTGCCAGCACCAGAGAAGACGTAGCATCCAGCATGATGCATAAAGTGCTGACAAGGGCTCTCCCCTACATAGACTGTCAGGTCACCGCCCCAGCCTTTTCTTCATACCAGCTTTGACAGCATGTCTCCTACCCTGACTTCTGCCCTGGCTGCTTCTCCTGCATTGGTGGGGTTTTACCTTTCAGATAGTTTCCTGCCTTAAAACCAGTTCAAATCAAAGGGATCGAGAATTATTGGACAAAGACCAGTAAGGCCAACAGCAGAGTAGTATCTGCCTGATTTCTTCTAGAAACTACACTAAAACCAGTTGTTCTTTGCACACATTTTGAGCTGCTGCAGCCAGGAGGAATGTGGAAAAGGGTCTATCACAACCCTGTGCTGCTGCCTCCTCCTCCTCTAACACCCTCTGCTCCAGGAAGGCACCACATTTGGAAGTTTCTGAATACACACTGCTACAGGAGTCACCCCATATCACCTTACAAAAAAAAACCAGGCAAACTTGTAGAAGACTTCAGTGTTTACTGGAAAAATACAGTTATCCAGTTCATATCATCCTCCATCAGTATCTATTGTTTCTATTTGCTTCTCAACAGCACTGCTTGCTTCAGCTCTTACTACCACACTTCGCTAGGACAGACACCAGTATTCCCAGAGGCTTGTAACAAATACCAAGCCATGAACTAGTGCATTAAACTTCAGTGAATACCTAATGACTAGCAATAGCCACACCACCTCTCCTCTGTACCATGTTGGAAGAACATGAGATAATTGAGATTCATCACTTTTACTGTTTTAAGCACAGTGACGAAAGGCACACTCAGCTATCTGGGTACTCTGAAACTCTCCAAAGTACCTGTACTGTTTGCAAAATTAACTCCTGTAGGACTGGTAAATGTCTCTCACCTTTACACAGAGGCATGGTCTGGAGTTTACTGCTAAACATTTAAAGTATTTTAAAAAACATAGCTTGCTATTTCTGGACAGCAGGCCAAAAACTAGCTCCATCTCTAAAACACTTGCCTTTCTAGCTTGGGTTTGCATGGAGATGACCATCTCCATGGCTGCTGGTCTGTGACTCAAAGGACATCGGCCATACTGAAGTGTAGAGATATATGCACAAGCAGGATTCTTGTCCTGCAAGATTACCCTTTCTATGAGGTACGGGATTCAGCTTCCCTGACAGCTCTTACATTAAGCCTCAGAAAAAGAAGAGAAAAATCCAAAATCAATCACAACACTGCCAATAGTGTCTAATTATGGGGCAGTCTTGTTTCAGTTTGCTTCAGTGGCCAGCTGGGACTGAGCTGAGACAGACAATTTCGTCTTGCCAGAGAACTTCGTTTGGCATTCAGAGATAGACGTGGATAGTCAGTTCCTTTACTATTAACGTACATAAACGTTCCAGAAGCAAATTATCACAATTATTTTTTAAAGTTAGCACCAAATACTGAATCTCTACTGAAATGAAAATGAGTTCTACAAGTCTTGTACAAGCTATTTTTTAAATACTTGTTTGGTTTTGCTACTGACTCAAAATGACAGAAAAATGGCACATTACAGTATGGTCAGTTGACTTGTATGTGATCAGTGGCCTTGGATCTTGGATGTGATCTTGTGATGAATGCAAGATCTGAGTCAGGTACATCTCAGCCATAAAACATTTAATTTTTCCTGAAAGAAAAATTCTTTTTCTTTCAACAAAAGAGACAGCAAGAAAAGATATTGTCACCTGATGCTGTGGGCACATCATTTATCTTCACCCTAGAACTGTGATTGCCCTGATCTGATACCAAGAGTAAAGCTCTCTTACACCATAAACTTGATTGATTAGACATATGCTCCTGTAAAAAAAAAACAAACTTTAAAGCAATTAATGATCAGTAATTACTGACAGTGATTTCTTTCTTGGTAGGAACACATTCTCTGCAGCCACCAACTTCTGCAAGCCTTCTGTAAGCAATGACTTCTATACAGAAGCCTGTATGTACTGGGATAACTCATAGGCAACAAAGACTCTGCTTTGTGTAGGTGACTTGTGTTTCAGGTCAGACATTTAATAATCAGGTCTACATTTTTGATCCAGGAGACTTTTGACAAAGAAAGAAACTCTTCGAAAATTCAACAACACAGAAGCATAGACACTGTTTGCATGGGCTAATCTGAGCTGCTAAACTCACAAAGTATTCAGTACGAGCAGAGTATTGCAACTTAAAGCTTGCTATATGGTCACTTCCCACAGCACCCTCAGTGGAGTCACGCTGTGTCTGCAGTGGAGGTCAAGTACACATTGCACACTCACTCCGGAGAAACTGGCAAGGGAAGAATAAGCAGTAATAGAGGCAGAAATTAAAGTCTGTATGTGTTTACTTTAATAAAAAAGTCAGTGTTTAGACCAGTCATGCTTGCTGAAGAGTTGCATGTCCTGGTCATCTCACCAAGAGAGACAATTGGAGGCAGTGAGTTTAAGGACACAGCTGGCCTTGTTGATCAAATGTAGTTTTGGGAGAAACAGTAACAAACCAGAGTTTCTTGCCTCTGCCACATTTATGTTTCTACATCAGAAGTATGTATGTTTTACAAGGAAGCAGCCTGTCCGCTGCCAGAGCGGAGACTCATGTTCTTGAATTAGCATCAAGGGAATCACGCTAGTTTATATGCAGCATTAGGAGTTTTGTATAAAATAATCAGGACCCTAGAACTGGAGGAAGCTCGACAAGATGCAGCATTGGGGCAACAAGTGAGCACAATGAACTTGGTACCAGAATGTGGAAAGTACTGTTCTTATAAAGCCAACTGCCTGAAGGGACTGCAAAGAATCACAAACATTTAAAAGATAATGGGAATAAAGGATTAAGGAATATCTGTTCCACTGTGTTATATGCATAGCTAGACAAACAACATTGTGTAAAAAACATGAGACATGTCTCTTCCCAGGAAGTGGAGTAAAGGACCTTGAAACGAGCATTGTACATCTTGTCTCAAGACAGAGTGCTTTACAACAAAAGCTCCATTTCAGCTAAAAGACCTGGCATCACACTGCTCAGAGGAAATGCTAGATTGCTATATAAACCTATAATGCATTAGTTACTGAAGAGTTTAGAGGAAAGGGAAATTAATCAAGTTTTGAGAACTTTAATGAAGTGACAGACAGGCACCTCCACACACTATTACCAGCAAACAGCTGCACTTACCCTCGACCAGAGGGCAGCCCTGCAGAGGTGCTGTCAGAGGTGTGCCCTGCCAGTGGAGCTGCCATCCCAGCTCCCCTTCTTCCCATGAGAAGTACAGTACAGGCCCACAGCACTACAGCCCGTGCTCCGCACAGGAGCATGGTGGGCAGGGCACGTCAGGATCCTGGCTCGGAGGACCAGTACACAGGGGTTATGGAAGGCCCATGTGGAGACATGGAGGGCAAGGGGCCCAGGTGGAGAGACATGGGACTGGAGGCGAGCTTGCAAGTGGAAGCACGTGGGAGGCAGAGGAGGGAAAAATGAAGATGCATGCTGCTTCTGTGTGTCCTGGCACGGTGCTAGGAACAGCATGGGAAACCTCAGCTGGTGACTTCGCTCTCCATTCTGGAGCATCTCAGAGACCAACAGGCAGCAGAGCATGCAGGAGCTCTTCTGCGTCGCATGCTCTGCTCCGCCACTCTCCGGAGATGCTGTCAGATCCCATGATGAGCAAGACAGCACCGCAGTCTGCATACCAACCCTCTCTTTTGCAGAGTGTAGGGTGTTGCAGGCTTGTAGGGAGCATAGGATTAAAGAAAAAAAAAACTATCAGGCAACCTACACTGGGTATGTTACAAACTCCCCTTTGAATCTCAAAACCAAAATTCCAGCAGTGACTGTGGTAAACCAGTTTTTACAATGCTTTTAAGTGAGCTGGTTACCAAAGAAAGATTTCGGTTTAGTTTGAAAATCTGGACAGAAATCTCTTGGGGAAGGAGCAGGGTAGCTCCAAGTCATATGTATAAGTCAGAGCAGCAGAAAAGGCTCTTTTCACTTTGAGGAAATGCTTGCAGTTATTTGGAACCTTTAGCCACTTAGCATTTGCACTGAACCGTAAGCTCACCAAGGGCTATTTATCACAGCTAAAGGAACAGTGATTAACAAGGTACAAAAGCTGACATCAGGCTTGCACAATAATAACCAGTGTCCACAGGAGATTAAAACACAGGCATTTAATTTGGGTTCTGCCTTTTTTTAATCTCCTGGTCAGCAACTTGGATATTCCTAAGAAACTTGACATTGCAATTTAATAACAAGGTCTAAATATTGCCTCTGCCAGAAAAGCATGAAACCCAAGTTGCTCCTAGACTGTCCTTAAAGATTGTTTTACAGTCCTATAGATAGAAACCAATTACAATGAATACAGTCCACTTATATTGATCTGACTAGAAGCTACTTCCTAACATTTTCATTGAATCTGTAATCACAGAAGCAAAATTGAAAATGAAAAAATACGGTTCTTGGCATAGCCAATTTGCCCAAAGTGTCAGCCCTATTAATGTAGGGTCAGAGCTACATCAGCAATGAACTTTAAGACCATCTACCCGAACCACGAGGCAGCACTCAAACTGCAAAGCAGATGGAAGGGGCAGAGCCACAGAAACAAATCAAACTGCTTTTGAAATAGTCTGCTTTAAGAGGCTAAAACATCCCTTCTCACATCTACTGATACTACCATTACATAGGCTCCTGATACATGTCTACCTGATACTGTCCAAAAGGTTGGTTTTTTAAACTTCTGAATATTGTTTAAGAGCAAACTTAAGCACTGTTTAAGAAGCTTTTCTCCCCTACTGGGTGCTTCTCAGTTAATTTGTATGCTAATACCAAAACACTGAAAATGAAAGCTAATGAAATATTAAGACAAAACACTGATGCAGATTCTGACAAGAGTTACTTCGTTGCCTTCTGTACCCCATGATGGGCATCACCCATTTGCTCCTGGAGAAAGCCTCCAAGTGAGACACTTTGTGGAAGATAATTACATTTGGTTCTGCCAATTATGTCTTCTGCAAAAGACAACCAAAACCCACACATTAAAACTCAAGTATACATCTTATCTGAAGTCTGACTCGTACTTCTCAACTTGTTTTCAGTATAACTGAAAACACACTGACAAAATCTTGCACACTTGCACTCTAATTTTGAGGTTAGACCGAGAAGATTGGGAAAAGGATAAGCTAAAGGAGCATGTATACGGCTCAGCGTAGAATGGGAAAGGTAGTCAAGAAAAAACATCTGACAGGAGGGTAGAAAGGTACCTAGTGCCACTCCTAATTTTTCTCAACCTTCAGGTAAGGCTTTTGCCCATGTTTACTCTCCTGCTGTTTTAAGCACTAAGCAATGACACAGTGGTAACCTCTGTGCTTTCTATCATAAGCTTCCTAGGCAGAACACCAAAAGTTACTCTGTTAACATCAAGGGTAAAACACAGTAAGGACATGCAAAGGGGTCAGTGTAAATGTACAAGACCTCCACAATTTGTTATGACAGTTTAAAGAACTATGAATTATTTAAAGTCGTAGTAAAATGTTTAATCACTTGCCTCTCTAGTGATCAGCACATGCTAATCCTCCATGGAAATGACAGATCTTTGCCAGTTGTGCAGAGATGCGCTGGTTTAAGTGATTAGTCAGCAAATACAGGTTCTTTGTACTAGCACATGCTATAAAATAAAAACCTCAACCTAATTAAGCTCAGGAGCTAGCAGAGTCTTGAATCTATTTCTCCTGAGCCTAGCTCTTCTATTACTTTGCAATAGACATCATTATCCTACTGAACTGTCTAGGTCTACAGAGGGAGTGGAGGAAGTGTCTAGCATTTAGCAGCAGCTATGCAGTGTTACCTGAGTCTATGCAATACATACATAACTTAATAAACTGGTTTTGCCTTCTATTTTCTCAGAAGCCTCTACCAACTGGCCTGAGAATCATTCCTGTAAGCAGTAAGCTGGAGCTGGGACTGCAGCCCAGCACAGGGTACAAGCTCTAGTTCATATATGGCTGCACAGCCCTGCAGAAGCTGTACAGGGTGGGAGGGGGGTGGCAGCTGAGGGTGCTCAGCACCAAGGAGCAGGTTACCAGGCCCAGCACAGCTGGAAGCTCTGCAGAAGCACTGCTGTGGACAAAGCCCTGCCACTCAGCAAGCGAATTCAGGAAGAGGTGCCCAGAGATACTCAAGAGGCAATTAGGAGGCTTCTCCGATGCTTGCTGAGAGGATGGGATTTGACGAACATACTCCTTTGCTGCTCATCCTGTCCTCACTGCTGAAGGACTGTCTATCCTCCTACACCACCACCCCTGTGGGTCTTGGGGAGGTGGGGAATAACAGTACTCTTGGATGGAAGTGTCCTCTTGACAACCTAGGAAGGAACCACAGTGATCTCTTCTGCAGCAACTCCTGAAGCTTTCCCAGCACCAGCTATTCTCCTTCCCTATGCAGCAGCTGAGAAGAGGCCAGGTCACTGTGCATGCATTTTGCTGAGCTTTTGGGTTTCCATCTGTCTGCATAAGCACAGAAATGGTAGAAATGCTGTTTTGTGCTATCCCAAGCACATTAAGACAACTTAGGCAGTAAGAGCAATGTGCTGATGAGGGCTCTTCTCAGCAACTAACACTGTTGTGTTCAGAAGGTGACGTGAAGAGTTTATACTAGAGGAATAAACAACTGAGAACATTCTGCTGAAACAAAAGATGCTGGAACTGGCAATCTGATTGCGATCACAACATTTCCATTGGAGTTACTCAACTTGAACATCAAGCACACTGATGACTGCACACAGCTAAACAAAACACCAGCTTATCCGCATTAGCGATCTACACCTCTGGCTTACTTCAAAAGCCTTTACCTTTCTGCCAAATCCAAAACTCCCCAGAAACCATGAATTTTAAAATAAGTTCAGAAGTCGATAACACAGAAACATAATGCCTTGAAATAAGTCTGACTCTTGCAAACGAATCATTAAATGCATGACTAATTTTTCAACTTTACTAAAAAAATACTGGTCTCTTTCCCAGTACTGACCGAACATGACCAAATTTAATTCAACTTTTTTTCTCCCTACAATAATTTGGAGCAAGAACAGACATAACCCCAGATTTTATTTTGTTTTGTTTTGTTCTAGACAGACAACCAGTAAAGAACCCAACGATGCTGGAGGGGCAACCAACAGTATCTATAAAGCCTGAAAGCTCAATCAGTGCTATTACAAACTACCACAGAAATTTGCCTGCTGTATTCAGTGTTACAGTAATTGATGACAAGCCTTCTTAATAAGGAGTCTAGTCAGTGAAAGAACACGCTGCATCAGTTCTTAAATATTGCATTATGGGTTTTCAGTAGCATGAAACAGGGGAGATGGAGACAGTGCTGTTCAGTTCACACATCTGGCAGACAGTTTATCAGGAGGCACAACACACCTGAAACAGCACTGCTCCAGCTGCATATTCAACCAGGCTGTTGTCTCTGGGATGCACCTTGGCAGCCCCCTGTGCCCTTCAACTTTCACTGGTCTGATCAGGCTTCAGAGCCTGACCTACCACATGCCTCTTAGCAGGCTTCCTGGAGACAAGCTCTCCCTCTATTAATTCTTTGCAGAAATGGTACCGTACAATGCTCATCCCTTCCTTCCTCCACTGCTCCTGCCTGCTCTGTACAGAAGCCCATTAAATAGTTAAAAGATCAGCAAGAGAAGCCCAGCTGAGTCCTGCCTTACAGGGAGGCTCAGGTCAGGAGTGCACGCTCAGGAATTGGGCTTTACATTAACTGGGTTAAGCCAAGTGTACACCAACTGTACTGCTAAAATATTAATGGGTTTGTGCTTACATTACATAAAAAGAATAAGAGATTGCACTGAGAAACTGGTGCTGTACATAGACTGCATCCACCCTCTTTTCTCCTCTGTCACTCAGTTGACTGCACAAGTGACAATGCACTACAACAGCCTTGGTTCACTTTCACACCAGGCTGACCAAGCCAGCTGACGTAGGAGTACAGTCTTTCAGAGGCAGCATGAAGAAACTGGTTTCACAGGGTTACATCCTTCTGATTTTCTAGCAGTGGATGCCTCAGACCAGAAGCCATCCAGATTTAATGACTGTCCGCTGTCTTGACAGTGAAGATTTCATGGCAATTCAACTGACAAATGCCTGACTCGATGTATTCTAACATACAACAGGTTTCATGCTCACAGAATAATTCAGGTTGGAAGGGACCTCAGGAGGTTTCTAGGCCAACCTCCCACTCAAGGCAAGGCCAGCTATGAGAACAGACCAGGTTGCTCAGGGCTTTATCCATCTCGGTCTTGAAAACCTCCAGGGATTACAACTGCACAGCTTCACCAGGCCCTTGTTCCACTGCTTGGCTGTCCCCACTGAAAAGCCTTCTCCTTATACCCCACTGAAACCTCATGCTTCAATCTGTGTCTGTTCTCTCTTGCCCTCCTGCCACACAATTGAACAGCATGGCTCCATGTTCTTGATAAGATGCAGTCTGCGAGTGCCAGGTAGAAAGGGTAATCACCTCCGTCAGTCTACTGGTTCTGCTCTTGTTAATACAGCCCAGGATCCTGTTGGCCACCTTTACTGCAGGGACACACTGCTGGCTCATGGCCACTGTGATGCCCAGCAGGCCCCCCCAGGGATTTTTCTGCAGAGCTGTCCCTCACCCACTCAGTCCCACCTAGGGATCTTTCCTTCCCTGAGGCAGGACTTTGTGTTTGTCTCTGTTCAACTCCATAAGGTCCCCATGGTTCAGCCCCTTCCTTCAGCCTGGCAAGGTCCCTCTGAACAGCAGCCCGGACCTCATGGGTATTGCCCGTCACACTTGCCCCCCTTGCTCCAGTTTGGGGCTGCTCACAGCTCGATACAGATGCCCCCATCTCCTCCAGGTCACCAACAAAGACATTTACCAGGGCAGATGCTAGGACAGACCTCACAGCAACTTCACTTGCCACCAGCCTCCAGGAATTCTCAATGGGGAACTCAGAGATTAAACATAAACCTGAGAAAAGACCTTTGGGAGGCTGCCAACTGCCACCCACCAGGATGAACAGGAGAGTCAGGAGCAGGTGCTGGACTCTCAGCTCAGGGTGGCCACAGGCCTCAGTACCTGGACTGCCTGAAGACCTGCAGCTGGTACCTCCAGAACCAGGGCTGAAGGCAGCAAGAGCAGAGAAGCTCTGGCTACAATAGGAAACGCCCTCAGGAAGCTACAAGAAACACTGCTGCTTCTTAGGGGGCTTTTTATGAAAGCAAAGTTATCATAGATGTTTGCCAAGATGTCCAAGGCACATGCCAAGCCCTCCACCACAGTATGCAGAGCTCTAGACAAACTAGTCATGTATACTTTTCTGCTTTCTAAAGGCTTGACCATCTTACTGTTTTCAAGATGACATCCTGGTCACTAACTACTCACACAAAGCAGACTCACTAGCTGAACACAACTGACTCAGTCAGCATGCCAGGGAGGGGAGGCTGCCCAGGGGATGCCTTGGACAGGAGAGGGACCAGGAGCAGCCCAGCATCATCCCACAGAAAAAAGCATCTTCTCCCCCTCTCTGCAAAGCACTGCTGTAATGATGTTCCCAGGAGGAAGAATTGTTGTAAACAGTTAAGAGTTACACACTCAGACAAGCACTACACTGCAGTGTCATGCATTATTATAGCTTTAAGAGGATGTTTGTTCAATTATTTTTTCTTTTTTACTTCACACACAACTCAGGGGAAGGATTGCTCCATCATTCAAGAAAACTAATAAGGTTCAAATTATGCTTCAAAGCTTTTTCTCTCCTCTTGATTCATGACTCTGCCTGGACAAGTCACCTATGGAAAGAAGTAAATCTGTTCTGCTGTTTCTAGTAAAAATTTACCATGTTCAGCCTTTACTTCCAATCACTTCTGAACTACTACTTCATGCAAAATAGGGAGTGCTGATCAATAAGAAACCTGGTCTCACAGCCAGCAGGCATGGACCAAGCAAAAAAAACCAGAATATACACAGAATAGATTTTGTATTATTCTCAAACTGACAATAAACTGTGTAATTCAATGATAAATTGCTACCATATGCATACCCTGCAGCACAATTCTTTTTAATTTTTGTGGATGCTGGGAAATAACATCTAATTATGGTTTAAAACCATTTAACATACTTAGGATTACAAAAGTAAATGTGACATCTTGTGTTTTTTTGTTAAAAGAAAAAAGCTTTCCTTTACCTGACTGGTACTTATAACAGGCAGGATACAACTAATTTGCTTAATTTGCTGTTTTTAACCCCAGGAGAGGGCTAATGCTGTCAGGTACTCACATCCAGCACTGTTTTGCTCAAGGGTCCAGCAAACCCCTTCTCTCTGCCTCACGCATCACTAACTCTCCTTCATTACTCCTGCAACCTTGGGTTATGTTTCTTTGTCCACTACCTTTGCTGAGCCAGAGCAACTAGAGAGACCAAAGGGAGGAGGAGGAGAAATTAACCTGCTTCTTTGTAGAGAGTAAAAAGTACCCCACATCCTTTGCTTCCTCATTTCATGCTTTTGAATTTCCTTATGGCATCTCAAATGGTACAGCAAATAGTTACAGCCACTCTCACATTCAGCTCTGCTGCCTTGTCTCTTGTAATTCACTGTGCATTGGCACAATTTGAGACCTCAAAAGGGAAAAAAAACGTATTGAGCCAGAGCTGATTCCCCGCATGCACACTTGTGAATTTGTACAATTTCTCCTTCAGTACTGAATTTGCACTAAGTGCAATAACTGAGATACTGCTCCTAAAGGGGAAATTGTGCAAATGGCAATGGGAGTCACATAGCTACATACCAGTGAGTCATAGGAAGGACCAGTGAAAACTCACTTGGACTCTGGCTGAGAAACAGCTGCTTCTGAGAGCAGCATGTGGCAAACACACTTTACTCTGATGCTGTCACCTTTAAGAGCATTCAGATGTGCTTTGAAGAGTAAATACACATGGGTACACACAAGGAAGTGCACGTGTACAAGATCTGTGCAATATCTTAGACTGTTACACTGTTGGACAAAATTCAAGTAAACTTTGTTATTGCTAACAGAAGGGCACTGTATAAAAAATACCAAGTGGAGACGCTCATCCATTGCACTCAATGGCCAAGAGCAGCTGCTGGTATACCACAGCTAGTGGCCCAGCCCTGTCCCAGAGGCATAACAGTACATGCTTCTGGATCAATACTGGATGAGCTATGGTACCACAGAGAAGATTGGAACTGGAAGAGATGGGAAGAGGGTTACGGTAAGACATGCTTATGGGAAGGCAGGTTGTCAGCATAGTAGTTTTGCAGCTTCAAACAGGGTAAGGTTTGTTTAATTTGCTACTCACAACTCGTTGAGGAGATAACTGGGTGGCACTTCAACAGATGCACTGCCTGATGAACTAGTTTATGAATGGGCTGAGCATATTAAAAGAGTCCTAAGAATATCTGAAGTAAGGCTCCTGCAGCTGCGCATCCTTCACACCTCTCTTCAACAAGATGGCCTGCATCCCCTGTACATCCACGCACCTCTAGCCCACAGAACCTGCAGTGGCTGCACAGGGAAGGTTCAAGGGCATTCAGGCTAACACCAAGTACGCCAAAACAAACACCAGCTCTTTTGCACAGGCCAGCAGGTACAACTACCGTAGGTATCAGCAATACACTGCCTGGAACAGAGCTCAAGTTGAACATGTAATGAAGACGGGGTGTGGGCTGAGCAGTGCTGCAGCACGGACACAAGCCTGCACGACCGACTGGCGATCCATCCCGCAGGACCGAGCTGGGCCAGTTCGCACGGAGCGGGAGCCCGCACGCCCCAGAAAGGATGAGTCATAGTTTACACCGTCCACTTGTTTTCAGGAGCAGGACAACACCGCTCTCCCGTAAACCCCCAACGCGGCCGGGCTCCGCGGCAGCGGGCGCTGCCAGCCGGAGCCGCCGGGGCGGCAGCAGGAGGCCGGCCAAGAGCCGCTGCCCGGGGCCCGCCGCGCCGGTCCCACGAGGAGGGCTGCTGCTCCCTGAGCGATCCCTGCTGCCGCCGCCGCCCACCCCACTCCCGCCGGGCTCCGGGGCGGGCCCGGGACACGCCCGACGGCGCGGCCGCCCCCAGCCCACCTGGGCGGCGCGGTCACCGCTCCCCGCGGCCCCGGCCCGGCCCCTACCGTACCGTACCTCCTTCCTGCGGCTGGGCGCGCCCGGGCGGGTGAGGAGCGCCGTCTCCTCACAGACCACGGCCGCGTCCTCCACGAAGACGCAGTCGGGGAGGCTCTCGTCGGCCGGCAGCTCCAGCACCTGCAGCCCCAGCTTGCCCCGCAGCACGCCCACGTACAGCTGGTGCTCCCGCTCCGCGCGGGCGAAGTCCACCTCGGGGCCCGCCGCGCTGCGCAGCGCCTGCCGGCACAGCGACTCGGGCAGCGCCCGCACCACGGCGTGCGTGCAGCGCCCGAAGGCGGCGGGGCCGCCGCCCAGCCCGGCCATGCTGCGCGGCGGGGACGGCGGGGCGCGCGGGAGGGAGGGAGGGACGGCCGCCGCCGCCGGCCCTGGCAGCTGATAAAGCGCCGCCCGCGGCCCGGCCGCGCCCCATTGGCTCCCCACCAGGCACATTTCCATGGGGCCGCCGCCAAGCGCGCTCCCATTGGCTGGCGGCGGCGGCCGGGCCGCGCCATTGGCCGCCCCCCGCAGGGCGCCGCTTACCTGTGCGGCGGGCGGGAGCGGCGGCGCCACCCGCTCAGCCCTGAGGGACCCGGCCGCGCCCCGGCGCCGGGGCGATCCCCGCAGGGGCAGCGCGGCCCGGCCGGGGAGCGGCGGTGGGGGCTCGACCCTCCGTGGGGCGGCCCCGGCGCTTGCCCCAGGCCTTGCCCCTCGCCAGGGCGTTGGGGCTGCCTGTGCCTGCCTCGGAGCTCCGGCACCACAACGTGGTTTGAGGGGCAGTGTGGTTTCACACAGTAGTTTCAGGTAGTTATGTGTAAGCACACAACTACGCTGACAGAATTCAAACACCTGCGTCTCCCTGCATTTCTATGCTCGTTCAGGCTCAGCATGGGCAGGGGGGAAGGCTGCTTACCCCTCTGGCTCGAGGGTGCATCGGGCCGGCTGCCTGCGTGCCCTCTGCGGCCGCCTGCTGCTTCCCTGGCGGCGGAGCGAGAGGCCGGGTGGTTTATCCGTGCAGCCAAAGGAAGAATGTCCCATGACAAAGGCAGTTCCAAATACAAATCCAAAGGAAATTATCCCAGCCACTTCGTAATCCCTCATCATGGCTTCCTACAGGGCCACTCACCAGCACAGCGTGTCCACCTTCTTCCACTCCTTTACGCTGTCAAAGTTTCCACCTCTGTGGGATAGAAGGGACACCAGCGTTTTGCTCCACCTCAGCCTCAAGGACAGAAACACCGAGCATTTTCCACCCTTCCCCTAAAAGAAACCTTTACTTCCCCACTTTTCATTTTCCTCAGGTTTTATCCTGACTTGAGGTTACCCCAGACGAGGGCCAGCCCTTTCCAGCGCACACCTCTGGCTTCCAGACAGGAGGCGAATGAGGCTTTGGGCCAGACCTTGCACCATGGGAGATGTCCACAGCACCAGCCCTGGTTGCGCTGCTCCTGCTGCCGCCCTCCCAGGTACCTCCGAGGTCTCTCCTCACCGGAGCAGACAGGAAGAGAGGAGGAATATTAATTTTCCTTCCAGCTCTTCTTTTACCAGCAAGGCTCTTTCAAGTGTCCCTCTGGTCGCTGAGGGGACCTCACCAGCGCACACCTCCATGTTCCCTCTTTGGTGCTCGGACAAAACCCGGGCAGCTGCCTTGGCCGCGCTGTCACGGACATTAGCACATGTTCAGCATTTGGCAATATGGTTAATGAATAGCATGAAGGAAATATCAAAGTGTGTTTCCAAAATGGCAGCTGACTCGATTTTCATCTGCATTTTCCACACGTTCTCCAAATATCCGGTAAAGGCTGCCTTTACTTAACGTGCATAGGCGCAGTTATTTGAATAACTGTCATTCACTGAATAATGTGCAAATATTATTCTCCTTAAAACAAATGGATAGGTAATTGAGTCATTATCATGTGGGACATTTCAAACTCTTGAGAAACCACTACAAATGGTATTATACTGTCTCTGGTATAATGTGTGATCCTTCCACAGTTGTTAAAGCCTATTTTTACTCATTACAGATTTGGGATACGGCCATTGGCACGCTTTGGTTTGCTTTTTGTTAGCGTGACTTTTAGCCAGAAGAAAAAGTGCTACTATCCTTCTGTAATTTAAAAAATTGCCAGGGTTCCTATCTGAAAAGGTATTGCAAATAGTTGTTCTTGCAGCCAATGGATCGGAAAGTTCTAGTCAATACAGATTTTTTTGACATCCATAAATACCTCATGAATTTATAAGCAATGACATTTTTTAGATCTCACTGAGATTACAGGAATATGAGATATGAGGTGATGCCACACAGTCATCCCGTACGCACATGATACGCCAGGACAGTGAGGTTTGCCCCAGAGGCATTGTCACTGGCCCAGGCTGACCTCGGGTGGCCACAGCTGCTCCCTGGGAGCTGGCCAGGTATCACTTCTGACAGCTTCTCAATACCTTCCTGCATTATGGGAGACAAGGCTGGAGGAAGGAAGATCTCTTTATGAGATGCAGTCGTATGAGACAGTGGTATGCTACAAATACAATGTGTTTTGGAAATACAAAATGCTAGCTATTTAGACAAGATTACAGAAGTGATGACTACAGTAAAAAAAAAGTCATCTGTACATCTGTATTTCCATACATGTATAAAATGGTGCAGTTTAAATACAAATGAAGATCTGTTTGCTGATTGTGATTGTTCTATTATTTATGTTGAACAGAAAGGCATCATTAACAATCTAGGAACAAGTGCAGCCAGAGCAAAATTGTGCATATTTATAATAAGATTAACAAAATATCGGTTTACTCACAAATTAACATTACATAATGGAATGTATTCACACAGTCTTGTGGGAGTGATGTTAAAATTCATCATATGCAGTAATACAAAATGGGTCAGTTACAGTCATCGACATAGTGTTTACAGTCTACCTTGCTCTATACTCAGTATTTTCCTGTAATTTTGTCCTGCTGGAGCAACTAGTGTAAAAGAGCAAAGCCGCTCCCCAGCAAAGAAAAAAGCTGTGTCACACTACGGAATTCATGCGGAACGATGAAAACCATGCTTGCAACAGAAGATGGACTGCAGACCGCTTAAGCACTGTCATAGGAAGCTGTATTTAGAAATGAGAAAACGCTTCATACAGAAAATACACAAAAGGATGCAAATCCAGGTGTTTTGTGACTGACACTACACAGAGTCATCTGCTGGCAGTGACAGTGAGAAGAAAATTGCTTTGCAAAATGTACTTGAGGAAGCATACGTGAATAGCACATTCGCTTTCAGGAGAAAGGAACAGATATTGAAAAAGGAGATATGGTTTAAAAGTTATGACAGAAAAGTCATCAATATACAGAGTGAAATTTCATCCATTTGACAAAATCACCAGCAGCATATCGATAAGATTTTTTTTTTTTTTTACAGCCGTGACTTGAGAACAGTCTGCAGCTATGTAAAAAGCTGCCACAAAGATGAAGGGAATAATTTCCACAAGGTAGAAGGCAAGCAATGGACTTAAATTATTGCAAGGAAAAGTAGGGAAAACTTTCTAACAAGGAGCAGAGAAAAAGATTGCCTGGGAAGAATGTGCAGCCTCCATAACAGGTGTTTTTAAGAAGAATCTTGTATCTTAAGAAGAATCTTATTAAGAATAATAAAGAAGTATCTGCCAGGAGCAGAAAGACAGAGCTGGGGAAGAAGGATGGATGAGAAGAGGTCCCTTCCAGTCCTATGATTCTGTTATAATTTTTACACTGAAAATGATGGATAATTTTAGTGAAAACAGCTACGTAACGATCAGTCTGATGTCCCCAGTAACAAATGCACAACCTCTACGTGCACCACTAGGAGACTGAAGGTCACGGCTGGTCACTGCTGTTGAACAGTTTGTGTGACATGACAAAGGAGAATTTGAATCATCGCCGAATACAAGCACATACCACATGGGCTGATTGCTTGGGCATGCTAGATGGCTGCAAAGTTTGAACACACCATCGCTTGCAGATGCTAGAACAACACTGCTGGCTCTAAAGCCTTAATGGACCTCTCTCACACTATTAATGAAATGCTACTTGAAACTTGAGACAGTGAAAAGCCAGGACAAGACAGCAACCGAGCCATCCAGTCACCAGCAAGTCCCACTATGGTGATGGGAATCTGCACCAGAAAGATGGAGAGACACCGAGTTTCACTTTTTAAAAGGAATACAAATTTGAATGATTTCTTCACCTCAATAGAAAACTGTGCAACTACTACTAATAATAGCCAAATGCCATTATTAATAGAAGCAAATACTGCTCTGCAGGAAAAGCTCCCATTACGATCCATGGATCATTCTCTTAGTAAAGGTTACAGGATCAGGTCTTACTTACAGCCACAGAAGAGAAAAATGTTACTTTAATCATACTTTAGATACATGAAAAGTGACTCAAAGGGGTTTTCACCCAGATAGTTGACAGAAGTTTTCAATTTCTATTCTAGTACTGTAATACAAAAAACCACAGTGATTCAGTGAAGCAGTATTTTTACTAAATAATTAAGTGTCTGTGCTCCTCATTTAGAGGAGCTAAAGACATTAGGCAACAAGTCACTTCACTTAACTTCAACCCACTGCATGGACAAGCTCCCGAGTGTTTTTTCATTTTCCAAATACTGAACAGATTTAGCTCGCCATCTATTCTTTATGTAACAGATCACTCCTGGAATAGGAGACCAACCCCTTCTGGATGGCTTAAATCAACAGTGCATCTGCCAGCCTGTAGAGAAATCCTTTTGGGGAACAGCATTTTCCCTTGCCTGAGTTGAACCCAAGCTATCTCACAGAGTCTTACCAGGGTCAGATTAATTCTATATATAGCTGGTTCAGGGGAAACACAATATTTGTTTTGTCTGCTATGGGATAATGAACTGGGCGTTTTCTCAGCTGGCATTTCGCATCCTCCGGAGAAGGAGGAATTCCCATGAGCTGACAGCTACACAGTTGTTGGGAGACAAAGCTGTCAAAGGGTGATTCTTTAAAGTCCAGCTTTGGCAGCATTGTTGCCATGACACATGGCACCAAGGAGCCTGGACAACACGCAGAGGCGCAGGGCATTCCTCACATTTATAGTCTTCCCACGTGTTTTGTTACAATAGGTTGCGCATAGTACAACCAGGATCAACTTTTGGATTCACTTGGCTGCGCAAACAGATCATTGGGGAGAGACGTGCAGGACCCTGACTATTTACCTCCTGTGCTCCTATCTCCTCACCTTCACCATGCCTTACATCCACTTCTGCACTTCTTCCTCTGCAGGGGAAAAGTCACTTGTTGAATTTAAAAAAAAAAGCATGAGTTAGGTACCACAGGTTCAGATGTCCACAACTAAAAAAATGAGATTAGTACTCTGTAGAAATTTATGCTGAATTACAATGGTTGACATTTCTCATACAGAAAAGAATAGAAAGACACCATTTGTTTCCCTGATGGACATACTTCCCAGAAGTATGCCAGAAATACTACACCAGCCAGGAGAGAAAGAGGAGACAGGGCTAGGGTAAATGCTTTGTAAATTGTTCTTGTTGTGGCTCCCCTGGGAAAATTAGACAATAAGAGTTTTCCTGCTATCAGACAGCATTTTTAATAAAGTATGCTATTTTATCAGCTTGGCAAGAAAGCATCAGCTCCAGCAGTAGAAGGCGGGGGTGGCTCATGCCATTCGCACTTACACAGCTATTGTTCAATGGGTCTCACGAATCCAAAACCAGCTGCTGTGAGATGCTGCCGGTGCCCCCATGGGCAGCAGAAAAAGGCTGCCTGAGGGGCATAAAGTCTTTGGTAAATCATGGCTGCTAAACTGGGCTGCACTGATACAAGAGGAATAATGCACGTGCTGGTTTTTTTTCTCCCCTTCAAGTCTTCCACCAAAACTATACTTTTATTCCCTAAAAAAGCAAAAGCTTAAAAATGCTGATTGATGCAGGTTAATATTTTCTAAAGGACCCAAGTCCTTTGCAATGTAACTTGAGTTGTTTTTTAATGTTTATCCTAAGTCTCCATTTCCCTTTTCTATGGAGCCAGCTGACCAGTTGGCAGCACCCTGCAGGTGTGGCAGGCTGTCCTTCCCTTTCATTGCCTGAAAAGCCCTTGCAAGCTCAGCAGTAAGATGCAATGACATTTGGCTGTAGCATTTCTTGCTTTTCTTAGTTTGCATTTCCCATTCCTTCCAGGAGCCAGCTGCCTGAGAATGAATTCCCAGCCTTTCTTATCACTTAGGCATCTTTTGCTTTGATTTGTAAATGCTTGGTGCATTTTTGGTGTTGACTTGGTCAATAACTTGCAAATGCAACTATGAAACTGTATATTTACATGAAACTTGTTAAAGTGGAATTAGCTTTTGTATCCACAAGAAAGAGAATATGGAGAGAGAGAGATATATATACACATCTATATATGTATATGTATGCACACAAGTCAACAACTTTGTGGTTTCCCTTGTGTGCCTGCAAAGGGCAAGCAGTTCTGTTGCCAGCTTCCTTGGCACTAAGATTAGTGCTAGAGAAAAACAGACAGATTAATACATCACAAATTAAGCTAAGAAAGGGAAAGGTTTCCAACAGGCTTTTTTACTGAGTTTATTAATATGCTGTCCTAAGTGTCAGAGTTAAGAAGCTATAAAACATGAAAAGATACACAGATTAGCTTCAGTATTATTGTATCCAGGCTGGTGGCAATAACTCTTGCTGTAATTCATCACAGAATAGACGTGAAATGATCTTTTCTTCTTCAAAGGGAAATGTTCAATAGCTGTTTGCCTCTCCATAGGGGAGCAGCATGTAGGTGCTTCCATAGGAAGCAGGTAGTACAGAGGGAGTGACACCGGTTGGAAGGCTTGAGGAGGCAGCCGGTGATCAGTTTGTTCCGTTTAAACTTGTGCTGTTCCTTACCACTTAACCAAGAGGTTTCTGGATGCCTCTAACTCACCAGCTGAAAAAGAACGGAGAAATGGAGCAGTTAAGGTGCAGTTCAGAAAGGGACAGAACTCCTACTCCCTACAATTTCCCTGACAAGTAGTGCCACTGCACGTGACAGGGACCGGAGGTAGCACAGGGGGCACTGCCTTCTGCAGATAAATCAGCAGATGAGGCACCCTTGATACCACCTAACATTTGATTCTGAGGGAATGCTGAGCTGAAGCATCTATGGGACTTCAAGGTCTGTTTTCTGAATGTCAGTAAGAAGATCAGAGCCTATCTCTGTGTATTCAGTGTTAGAATCATGTACCCTTGTAGTACAAAAGCTTTTCCTAATGTCCAATTCGAACCTCTGAAGGTGCAACTTCTGCCTTATTTATCCTCTGCATCTATTGAGAAAAATTTGTCTCCGTTGTAACTGCCTTTCAAGTACCCACAGGTTGCCACCAGTTCCTTCTTAAACTTCTCTTTTCCAAACCAAACAAGCCTGGCTCCCTAAATGTCTCTTTCCATGCCACGTGCTTCAGACCCCTAATTACCTTGGTAGTCCTCTGCAGGGCAATCCACAGTTTCTCAACCTCTCTCTTGACCGGGGAGCCCCAGACTGGGCACGGTGTTCCAGATATAGCCTCACCAGTATCAAGTAGAGGGGGATAATTTCTCCCAGTTTGCTGGCCATGATCCTCCTAGTGCAGCCTAGTACTGTTTGCATAGTTGCAGACTGTGAACCTGGAGCCCACAGCAACCCTCAGATCCTTTTCAGCAGGGGTCCTGGTTGGTTGGTTCCTATTTTGTACAGATCCACTCATTTGCAAATCTCTGCAGTTCTCCTTGTTGACCTTCATGAAGTTGCTGTTAGCCCACTGCTCAGGTTTCACAGGGTCCATCTGAATTCTCCCACAGTTTGCCACAACTCAAAAGGAAGATTTGCACCTCAGCATATTCCAAACACAAAGAGCAAAAAGGTAGATCCAGCTGAACTACTGCTGTTAAAAACAACAGCAACCTTCTACACATAATACAAACCTTCCTATCCTTTCTCTGATTAGCAGGATTTCTACCAAAAATCAGCTCATCCCATTTAGTTCTATGGAAATCTCCCATCTGTATTCAGCTCCAGGGAACTATGCCTAGTTACACCAGTAAAAGATCTCATTCACCTTTTCTTGTGTTATCTTGCAACTGATGGTTACAATTTTTTTCCCGAAATCCTGAGGACTCGTGATGACCTGTAAATTACTATTTGCTGTGTGCTGCAGATATTCTGCACTGATGCTCACGCTTCTGTCTGATCTGTTGATATTTCAAAATCTCTATCCTTCTACATTTGATAGCAACTTAATATTTTGTGGAAATCCAACCGCTTTAATTTTAGGTAGACATACAAACACTGCCAGCCACATTATTTGAAAGGAATGAATGTTGTCTTAATAAACTGCTAGGAGAAGTCAGTTCACATAGTGAATATGCTTGCCAATAGCTTTGCTGACCACATAAATTCAGTTCTGTTTGAAATGTGTTTGTGAAATCAAGTGAAGAGGACCAGTTATGCCTTTCACAATATAACTGCACAGACAAAATCAACACTGAAAGCAGATAGCTCTCATATTGATTTCTCTGAAAGCAGTAACAGAAAAGTATATTTCATGCATTTTGGCAGTTCTACTCCTTACTGCTATAAATACATATAGACTAGTGCCTCAGAATGCTCATATTCTGATTCCATTCAGGATCAGAGAAGAAATACCATATGGTAATGAGCACAGTAAGTGGGGATGGAAGAAATTTTATTGTGCATCTAGATAAAATATAATTATTTCATTATTATGGTCGTAGTTTTACAGGATAGATCTAAAGTATAATTATCTGCTCAATTTAACATATGCATTAATGGCAGGAATGGAACTATATACTTATTTATTCCTTTCAGTTACAAGTAATTTAAAAGAACTTCTTTAACAGCAGAGGGAAAAGCATTCTTTTATTTATTTTTCACAAGAGAAAGACATATTTTTAAAGATAACTAATGGTTTCAGGCACTTCCACTTATGGGTACACTTCTTTTAAGACCTGGAAGTCAAAGGCTTGGGGAAGCACCTTGGAAAAAGCAACATCTGAAGTATCCTAAGTAGGGCACACCACACCATGAGTCATTTCTCAAAATCTCTCCAGAAACAGTGAAGATGACAGGACAGTGTCATGTGGGAAGTATTTTGTTACAAACAGTAGAACTGCTCTGCGTATAAAATGAGGCTATAATCCAACACAGAATAACAAAGGGGATATATCAATAACTGTTGTATTTTAACAGCTGTCTCAGGTACCAGATGACTTCTGTTGCATATATTGTCATCTCCTGATTAGAAAGGGAGATATATATACACACACACAAAAGTAACGCAGCAATGACATCATGATTTAAAAATACTCTAATAGCACAAGATGGAATTCAAGATCTAACCAACCAACAGAAAATGCATCATTTTCCTATTTTAAATTTGGCAAGTATGAGTCTAAAACTTGCCTTTTTTATCTCTCCTATCTTGTCCACATATATGGTTTGCTTTCCACTACAGGCTATTTTAATGGGATTAGTTATTAAAGTCAATGGGAAATAAATCACTGTTTCCAAGAGACCCTGTTTGAATTTGGAATTTTTTTTTCCCTACTGTATCCAGTTAAATCTTTCTTAAAGGAAAACAAAAAAAAAAATCAAGATATGACTAGTCAATGACCATATTAATCCATGTTAGGCATTTCTTTCCTGGTAAGTCAGAAAAAGCCACTTTTAAAATATAAAACTTATTAGACAATATTACTTTTAGAGGATTACTTTTTAGACATTAGTCAAGTACTGCTTTCATTTTAATTTATAAGCCATCACTTAACTTTACCACACTTACTCAATATTTAGATATCTGGAGGCTGATTCCACCCTATTGTTGCTGTCAGTGCAGAGTCATTCCAGTAAAGTCACTCCAGATCAAAACATGAGCAAAAGGAAAACTAGCCCTGTATGTGTTTATGTTTCTTCCCATATGGTGTACAAATAATCTTGCTAGAATTGGGTACATCTAACAATTTTTACTGTTGAACATGATTATTTTTACTGTATAGTGTCCAGTGCCCCTGGGGCACTATATGATGGAATTTCCTATGTGAATAACTTGCATCTGCTGAATATTACCATTTGACTAATTATCCATTCCTCAACAGAAGAGAATTCATTATTCCAGCCTTTATTTCTTTAATTTCAGAAAACCATACCCACATATCTACCCTGCACAGGCACACCAATCTCCATTACATGCACAATTTTAGATTGATTAGTTGTATAAAAACCTGTTTGTGCCTAATGATGCTATTTACATATTGTAAATTGCAGCAAGTCTGGTTTTTTGATAGCTTTGCAAAGGTAATTCTACCTCCTCTTTCTCTCTTCTCAACCTTTTCCCCCAAAATACCACTTAATTTTTTTTTTCCTAATTAAGTTGCTACACTTCGTGTCTGCCTGTGAGTTTTCTCATTGTGTCTCTGTTTCAAGATCATGACCTGCACCAGCTCTGTGCCCCTGGAACAATGAAACTGTCAACAACAGGGCAAAAATGTGGCATTTAGCCCACAAAATTTGGAAGCAGCCCCCAAAAGAGATCATGTTGACTATGGACATCTGTGTCTTCAAAGTGAAAAGCAAAATCCACTTCTTTGATCTAGTCCTCTGCTCAGTAACACCACATTTATAAACAAACATGCATCATATAAAATAAACATTGCCTTGCTCCTGTTGAGCAGAGAGAGAGAGAAGAAGGCTCCTTCTGTGCCCATTTTATTTTTGGGAGGCAACTGGACACTACAGCAAAGAGACGCTTTATATAAGGACCTAGAGATGTGGAGATTTTCCAAAACTAACAGCACATTGTGCACTGACAGCGTGGTAAGTAAGGCAGTATTTACCATTAACGCCTTGCAATTCTAGCCACATATTCAACTGAACCCCCACCTGAAATCTGCCGATGAAAGCAGCTTTAGCTTGCACACAGCAGTGACAGCGAATGAAGATACACATCAGGCTGATGAGCACTAAGAAGTAAATTGTTTGCCCAGATGGAAATCAATAGCTCTCTTCACTCTCTTCATTCTTTGGCAAGATCAGGAGCTTTGGATGGCAATTAAAGCTTACCCAGCTGCCAAGTGTCCTAATTACACACACAAGAAATCCCACATTTCTCCTTCTACCTGAAACATCCCTTGCGCCACATTCATTAAGCTCATTACGGTCAAGCCTGCTGCTGTTGCTAGCACTGACGTTTCTTTTTTACAAAAAAACCCCCACCAAAATCCTTGCTTGCACCTGGCTCCACCAGTAAGCGATCCTCCCAAAGCCCCATGGATGCTCCGCGATGGCCACCAGCCCCTGTGCCACACAGGGATTTTCACAAGACCCTTCCAGGCAGTGTCTTCCCTCTTCCACTCCATTTTCAGTGTTTTTCACCTCCCATTAATTTTGCAGCTCACCCTCCCCTGCCCAGGGCATTTTCCATCAAGATTTGCCCTCCTGCCTACTTGTTCATGGGCCACTTGTTTCTTTTACTCACACCGAATTTCCCCGCATCCTCCCTAGCCATCACTCTCGCTGCTCAGGCTCTGCACTGCCGGCCGCGTTTGGAGCAGCATTTACAGACAGTGAGAAGCAGCATGGGCCGTGGCTGAGATGCAATGCTACCTAACTGCACGTGGGATCGTGCATGCAGAGCACCCGCCGCTGCCGCCTTTGAATGCTGGCCTGCATGAGCAGGTAACGGGCTTTCTAGGCAGGCACGCCATTAGCTGCACACACCGCTGAGAGCATTCAAAATGGAGCGGAGAGCGGTTTCATTTTGATGTCCACGGACTTGTCTGATTCTCCTGGAAATGAAGCCCTCTCTTTTATGTATTTTGTCATGATAGTGTTCATCCATCCTTTGTGAACCGAGGCAGGTCTGGATTCTAAGAGAAAAGAGCAGATTCTACTTCCCTTGTAAGGAAAAATATAGCAAAAATTTCTCATAGAACTTTATTTTCCTGGCACATTCTTGGTGCTGTATAAATAAAAGTAACTAATGGACAGCTGAGCTTGAGCAGTGCAAACCATTTCCAGGAACTCCTCCTAATTGTCCTTGACCAAAATATGTGTTTTTTCAGAAGCCTTCAATAATTCAGGTCTGCATCTAATGCAATTAGTGAAGCTGTGCAAACACACTGAAGAGAAAAGCCACTAAAAGCTCAGGCCTCTTATTTCATCATCATGATTATCACTTTCTTATGAATTACAGTGGAAAAACCCATTAAGTACCTGTGGAGCCAAGACCAAGGGCTCTAAAAAGCTCTAAAAAGACAAAGGTAAAATAGCATCCCAGTTAGCCCAGCAGCTCAAGACCACAATGCCCAAGACATTGTGCTGTATCAACCACCTTGTGTTTGAACAAAATGGTTCGATTATCTTAATTAAGCCACAAGATTAGCTGAACAGGGTTCAACTATATTCACCAAAGAACAAATAAGCCATGGGATACATCAAGGGAGAAAAGAAAGGGTAAGAGGGAATCTGTCATTCCCCTTAAGCCATCCATACCCTTCCAATTTATCTGTGAACTTCTAAGGAGGAGGAAGGTTAAAAAGAGTATTATGAACATTAAAGAGTATTAACTTGTGTTGTGCTTTTTTTTGGTCCCTTTAATAGCACTTTGATTCTCATTTATCCTCAGCCTCTGCTGCACTGCTCTAGAAGGGCAGAAAGGCCTTAAAGGCAGGTATAAATGAATTTACACTGCCAGAGAAGCACAAGGGTGCCTTAGAGCTAATGAAAATTATCTCCATTATCAGAGAAAGAAAAAATATTGAACAGCCAATACTGCTGTTGACGCAAGAAATAGCTAAAAATTTCACTTCATCTCAATGCATTATAGTTCGCCAATAAATGCCATATTCATTCTCTTTTAATACAAATAATTCATATGCACATAAACTATTGCAAATAAAGCCTGATGGGAATTCTCCTTGAAGGAGAAAAAGACCATCTGTCCTTCATCAGCCAGGCACAAAAGGGATGCCTCGCTATTTTATAGAAGCTGCCAGTCAATTCTAGGTGTGGGATCATCTATCACAATAGGCAATGTGCCATCTCCCACACTGGTGAAGTGCTGTGTAATTTGCAGCGCTGTGAACATGGTTTGTAATTATATTTGATAGGGCCACAGGATGTAAATTACATAGTTTTTATGTTTAGCTGCTACCGCAAATTCTTGCCTGGCATTAGCTCCTAGGTTTTCAGTAGGGATACCTTACAGTAGGAAGAGGGGAAAAAAGTCACGTTCTGAACTTTTTAAGAGACTTTATTTAAAAACAATTTTTAGGGAAAAAAAATATATGTGGGAATATTTTATTATTATTATTCTTGTTTTGTTGTCAGTTCAATTGGACAACATCCCAATAGGACTAGCAACAGAAGAAAGAAGACACAATTTTAAATTTTTTTTTAATTTATTTATTAAAATCCAGGGCTGGCAGTATTTGCCTAGGTATGTCACAGCAAGACCAGTTTTCTTCTCCTATTTGCAGTGATTTGTCAGCACAGCTGTCAGGCAATATTCTGGTCTGGAAACCAGCTCCATAAAACTGATAGCTTATAACCTGTTATGTACATGTCGGCTGCAGTACTTGGTCATACTTGCTGACTATCATGACAGGTACTCTCCAGGACACAAAGCAAGAAGGCCCCTCTTGCAGAGACCTTAATGATGGAATTTGAAGAGGCAGATCTTAATCATAGCACAAGAGTACATACTCTGTGATTCCCTGAGGCTTACTGTCATTAAGGAACCGGCGGCTGAACCGGCGGCACGGCAAGGCCATCCTCGAACACTGATCCCAGGGAAACGCTGGATGATTGAAGATTAGCAACTATTTAATCCATTTTGGCCTGAAAGAATTTAAGAAGAATGAGAAGCTTGAATCAAAACTTGAGTAAGCCTGAAGCTATCCTGACATGTTTGTGAACTAAATTCCCTCCCGACACTTTTCTATTATTTCGGTTCTTGGATCATCATTCTTTGCATGCTGGGACCAACAATGCCTTTTATTGTAGCCTGCCCCATTTTCCTCTTGCACACAAAGGGAAAGCTCCCTCGGTGAATGCCAGAGGCAAATACTGCTTTCTCAAAAAGTTACATGGGAGAAGTATGCTTTGGCTTTTGTTTGCATACTGTAATCTTCAGCTGCACTGAGAGCAGGCTGAGTCATTCATAAACACGGCCTTTGGACTTTAAAGGTCACCTATGCTTTTCATAATAAAAACCTGTTAACACAGAATCATCCTGGCAAACCCAAACACCAGTTTTAAGTAAAGTACCACAAATGACCCACCATGATAAACACTCCACCCATAAACTGCTACTCTGCAGTCTACAACAAGCAGTACCAAAACAGGAAAAAGTGATGGAGATAAGAAGGTCTTGGAAAGGTCTAGGAAAATCTGTGATGTTTTTCACATACCATGGCTCGGTGAAGGAATTTACAGAAATGCCTGACACAGCTGACTATGAGAATATGTAGACTCTGAAACAGGAGGCCAGCTTAGGAAAGAAGCAGCGACATGCAAAGGATCAGCTCATGAATGAGAAGCCTTGCAGTGAAACGACAAGGGCCAGTTGTAAATAAGAGAATAACATTTCAGACATAGAAAAGAAGCACAAGCTATTTTCCAAACATAATGAAAAATTCAAACTCTTTCAGGGGCTTAAGGGTATTTAAATGTAAATGAGCTTCCTTCACCCAACCCAGAATCAAGAGCTGCTTAGAAATTGTTGCATTATTTTCTGTTGAGTAATCATAACTTTTGAGCATCCAGCGTACTCTGACAAAGAGCTGTGCGCATGGTGTCTGGGTGTGCATGGGATTGTCTCCTATTAAATAGAGTGGATGTCTATTCTACGTGATGCGGCACCTTCATAGCTGGGTTTTGTGTGCATCCATTTCGATGAGACCAATTCCCTTACACACGTGCCTGAACCCCAGCACTCACTGTAAAGTTGGTTTTATGTAAATAAGTTAGAAATATGTAGAAAGAGTGGCATGGGGCTGCTTCTGTATGAGAGCCATAATATATTTTAAAATTTATGACCGGATTTGGAGCTGATGAAAGGCTATAGGTTGGCAGACAGAAACCAAAGTCCGCTAAGCTCACGGGAGCGGTAGCGGGGAGCGGCTGTCCCCCGCCCCTCGCACCGTGCTCTGGCCGCAGCAGCAGCGGCCGCCAGCCCTGGGGCAGCCGCATCCTAAGGGCCTCGTCCCTCCCCGGCCAGGGCCAGCGCCAGCAAGGGTGCAGCTCAGTGCCGACTGCCACGGAGATGTCCGTGTCCTGGAGGGTTTCCAGGAGATGGCAGGAGTGAGAGCAGGCAGGCAACGCTGAGCTGCGCAGAGCACTCATGTACGATGGACTGAATCCGCACATTCCTCCTACCCCCTTCCTCCCGCCCCATTCGTGGCCGCGGTCTCACCACCTCTCCTTCCACTCAAGCACTCGGAGTTGGGTAACTTTCGACTCCTCCATTTCCTTACCCCTTCTGTCCTCCCAACATGTGTCTAGGCTCCGATACTTCTTCCTCTACAACTCTAGTGAGAACTCCGGGCCGACCTGGTCATGACTGCAGCACGGTGTCCCTTCTGCCACCCTGGCACTTGGCCACCCCACCCTGCTGGCTTATAACGTTGCTTTTGAAGTCGCCTGTCTCTGGGATCCCTCAAAACTGTAGCTCTTCATGCTCCTGCATCAGGTTTGGGCTTCTCAGAGCAAGCCCAAAGCCAGTGGGAGCTGCCCTAGGTCCCTCTGGCCTCAGTGTATGTGTGTGTGTGTGTATATATATATATATGTATATATATATATAATGTTTTTACCATCTGCAGATCCACTCCTTGCTCCTCCTTTGAAAATCCAGCCCTGGTCTCATCAGACTCTCATACCATCTCTTATATACACATCCCCGGTGCTCCTTTCAGGCTCACCCAGACTGATGTTTTCTTCTCTTTCTTCTGCACCACCTCTCCATAAGGAAATGTTTTGCTAATTCTGCTCAGCTTGCCACGTCTTTTCTTTTAAATCCCTCCTCAAACTCATTCTCGCCAGCCTGCTCGCGATGCAAAGTAATGCTCGGTTATTTGCATTAGCTTCTCAAGAAGTTATGTCGCATTGCGATACAACTTAACCCTTCTCCCGAGCGCTCGCAGGCCGGGCTGCCGAAGGAGCTGGCTGGGGGGACGGGACGGGTCCCCGCACACGTAGGAAGGCTGAGGAGTAGCAAAACACTTCTCCCCGCTGCCCTGCTCAGATGGCAGCCACCACCATCCCCATCCAGAGCCGGTGCCCAGGCCCCAAAACTGCTGTCTGTGGCTCTGGCCCCTGCTCTCCATCCCCACTTCTGTCGGAAGCACTCAGCTGTTGGTCTTGCTTAAATTTGGATTATTAAGCTCTCTGGCCAGGAAACTTGTGCCATCTCCTATAAGAGAATTTCCATTAAAGCACCTAGCAAATTTCTGGGCACTGCCAATTTACCAAAGGGAAAGCCATTTCTATTTCCAAATAGTATGAAAATTAATGGATTTGGCAATCTTTGTTTCTAGTATTTGATAAATGTTTACTCACGCTGATTAGGAACGACGCTATTCCTATCCCCAGTTAATTCTGCAGAGTGTGATTAGCAGTATGTACCATTTCAGCTGACTTACCTTGGACCAACCTAAAAAGCCAAAGCTGGAAGCCTTCAAGTGAGCATGTGAAGATGGCAAATGAAACAAGAAATTATACACATTTTGAAATATTTGGGCTACTGGATTTCTATTGCAGATATCTAAATACTGAAATGCCTCACACCATACTGCCACCCTGTTTCTACATCCAAAAAGGCACCAGAGCTCTTGTCACGGTTTCTACATTTGAGAGCTTGTTAAAGTTTGCTCTTGTAACCTATGCAGGTTATAAAAAGGCCTATCTCTAGTGAAATATGTATTTAATATGTATTTAAAGTAATTTTTGGAAACTAGACCCAGACTTATTTTATACAAAAGAGTGCAAAGGCTTACAGCCGACATTTTCCTAAGCTTCAAATTGTACTCCAATGAGCTAAGATCTTCTTTTAACTTGCTTGTAGGAATTTCTGTTGGTAAGTGGCTGTAATGTGTTATTTTATTTGCAGTTAATGTCTTGAAAAACAAGGTATCAAAGATAGCAATTACAGAGCCCGTTTTCTCCTCTGGTATCGGAGCAGTAGTGAGGAGCTGTGCCGGTGACGCCCGAGTGCATTTATGAGACAAACTGTCATGAAGATGGAAAATGGGGGAAGAAGTACCAGCGGAAGGAAGGAGAGCGAGGCAGTGCGGGAAGAGTGCTCAGCGTCCGTGCAAGCCACACCATCGGGTAGCTCTGGCTAAGACGTGTATTGCCTCAGTAATGAAGAACAAGATGAGAATCCCAACCAGGCAACAAATGAGCTGAAAATGGGTAACAACTGCTGGATACAAATAAAATTTATACATGCATGCTGTAAAGCTAAGCAGAGAGGTACTGATACCATTTAGAGAAACTCCTCTGAAAGCATAGGCCTGTCTTTGTATTTTAATACACCAAAGAAAAACTCTGATTTAGGCAATCACCTAAGTGCATATGCTTGAATCTTCAAGCAATATTTTAAACTTGCAAAGCAAGGGTGATAGCGCAAGGATATGTCATTCCCCACAGAGAAAAACCGAGCTTAGGGAGAGCGGATCACCTTTCTGCCTCGAGCCTATGCAGCCCGGTGCATGCAGGCTCCAGGGTGCCAACCAAGGGAGATTTTCCTAGGAAGAACCGAGAAGGAGGGTGAGGATAAAGTAACAGGCAGAAGAAAAACCGCGGGGACAGGGTGGGTATGTTTCGTATGCCAGTAGGAGAAGCGGGTTAGGGATGGGTACCTTCTCAAACGTTAATATCTCTGCAAGAATCTGACCTGAAACGCAGAGTTCAGCATTGCACTAATGCATTTTCTGTGTGTCTGGGCCTAAGGAGCAAAGAAGTCAAATCCACTTCTGCAACAGAGCCAGGGTCTTTAGCTGGGACACCCTTGCCACCCCTCCCGCCCTTGCACCTCACAGCTCAGCACACGCAGGTACAGGATGGAACTTGTTTTTAAAAGTCAATGTCAAAAGGACACCTTTTTTTTTTTCCCCAAAATGGAAAACTCCTTGTGCTGGAATCAAATAATTGAAAAGTTGCTGAAACAAGAGAGTAACAGTTAATCCTGCCCAAAGGGTAGATCTAAATTCTCCCTGGAAAGGCTACTGCATGTGGGATTATATATCGTGGTTAACCAAATATTCAAGGGACATTAGTAATTACATAACATCCCACCACTTACTCTGTCAAATGCACAATTTATGCAACAAGCCCACAACTTCAAAAGGAATTTGTTTACTTTAAAAATAGTTGGAAATACATTTCCAACCCACAGTTTTTTCCCCAATGCCTTCCTGTCCCCACCTCAAAAAATGCCTGAAAGGCTTCTAGGTGTTTTGTGCAAACACCTTTCCCAGTGAATTTTCCCCCGGTGTCATTCGTTTCTAATGTATGGCGTGCCAGGGCACACAGCTCCTTCATCTCCCCGCTCTCCTGGCAGAGGTGCGTGCCGGCCGCCAGTGTGAGATGGCCGCTCTCGACGCTGGCCCCCAGGTCCAGAGCCCTCCTGCCACCCCATGCACCACCTCAGGGGATCCCCGTCAGCTTTCACACTCATCGGAGCATGGAAGAGGGTCACAAAGAAGGTGTCTGCACAGAGATCCACCTTTACGCTGCGATTTCTTAAAATCTAAGATTCATAAAAAATACACCGCTGGAAAGCAGAAATACACCAGGAGTTGCAGAGAGGTGTCAGAGACCAACAGTGCCCACCACTCTGCAGCACCAGCACCCCCGGCACCAGAGGTGCACCAGGATGTGGGAGAGATCACTCTCCTCTTGGCTGCTTTGCTCCTGACTCGAAACAAGCCGCAGCCACGGCCCCCGGGAGGGCAGCCCCTGCCCATAGGGAACAGCCCCTGCCCATAGGGAGCAGCCCCTGCCCATGGGGAGCAGCCCCTGCCCGCGGGGAGCAGCCCCTGCCCATGGGGAACAGCCCCTGCCCGCGGGGAACAGCCCCTGCCCGTGGGGAGCAGCCCCTGCCCATAGGGAGCAGCCCCTGCCCATAGGGAACAGCCCCTGCCCGCGGGGAGCAGCCCCTGCCCATAGGGAGCAGCCCCTGCCCGCGGGGAGCAGCCCCTGCCCATGGGGAGCAGCCCCTGCCCATAGGGAGCAGCCCCTGCCCATAGGGAACGGCCCCTGCCCATGGGGAGCAGCCCCTGCCCGCGGGGAGCAGCCCCTGCCCGTGGGGAGCAGCCAGCAGCTGTCAATGGGAAACCTCCCAGCCGTTATCGTTCCAGGCTGCACTGAGTCAGGGCTCTAAAAATAAGACCAGCCTGGTTCCAGCCCCGGTGCTCTCTGATCTCCCGGCCCTAACGCTGCCCTGACCCACGGCTTCTGGGGAGCACTTTGCCAGCTGGGCTGGTGGCCTGCCTGGACTTGTTGTAACCTGTAGCCCCATCATTTCAGTGATGTGTCAATTGAAAGCTTACTCTTTAAATCTGATACGTGTTTTGGTATCTTGCTTCTTTCTCACCTACACTTGGGGAGCACCAAATGCTTTTAGGGACAAGGGATCAGGATGTGCCCCTAATAACGCCATGTTTTTATAGCAGCACTTCAGTTTCTGATGGGATTTATTTAAGACTGTGGAATATTTATAGTTAAATGGAACTGAGCAACGGAATAAAAATAGACTTTATAAGTTAAGCTGATGCTATTAACTGACTCGGTACCGGTAACCAAGAAAGAAGTAGTGCTTGGTCATATAATTTTGTCTGATCAGTCTGGCTTAATACACACGTTGAGCTGAACTCAACTGGTCTCCTGAGCTTGTGCTCCCTGCCTTCACCTGGACTTCGAACGCGGTTCACAACCCCTGCCTTTCCGCGGCGCAGCGCGCGGAGCTGGCTGCTCCTCGCAGCGTGGCGTGCTGGCAGGAGAGGACCTGGGCAGCAGGGAGGCAGCTCCAACGCCCGGGCGCAGCCTGCGTCCGTCCCCTCGCCCGGTCCCTGGGCAGGCCGTCACCTGCAGAGCTCTCCTGGCCACCCCTCTTCCACCCCGCTTTCCACTTAGTTTCGCCTCTGACCTCAATGGCTTCGCAGCCAAGCCTGCATTGGCGGAGGCTCGTTGCTCAGCCTTACAAGGTTATTTTAAAAAAACAGTCTTGCAAAGATATGGGAACTGAAAGCACCACTTTGTTCATATTTGTCTTCCCTTGGCTGTGTGCATGCCAAAGGGCTATCGTCTTGCTTGCCGGCTGAAATAGAAATTCAGTAATGCATACTTGGGGAGTTCTGTCACTGCAGTAATCATTTAATAGTGACAAATAAGCCAGGGAATAAAACAAACAGATGGAAAATGGTCATCCCCATCCATGGACACCTGCTCTGGGATGCAGTCTGTAATGATCTATATACACTTCAGAGACAAAATTACTTTACCACATGTTGGAGAGTATCTGTTCAGATCTGGGAATGAGTTACAGGAAAGACATAATGGGTACCAAAAATGGCATCAAATCAACAGTCTAAAAAGTACCTAGTTGTAGTTTTGAAAATAACAGATTATCTCATTCACAAAAAAGCTCTTGAATTGGGAAACAAAACAAGGGTAAAAATATCCCTTAAAGAAAACCAGTACAAGCCCCAGCACTATTCACCCCCAGGACAAGTCACCGACACCATAAGCTTCCAGGGCTTTTTCAAATGTGGGCTACCGAACCTGATTTTGTTCAAAAGAGGCATTCCCTCTGACTAGGAGCAAGGTGGAGCCTTCCATGCATTTCATTTCCAAGTTCAGGCCTTAAGGCACTTAAGCAGAAGTTAAGAATTTTAAAGATTTTTAAGGCTTCTGAAGCCTATATTGAATTTGAAAAACCTACATGCTCAATACTTCCAAAAGGCAAGGCCAACCTGATTGTATGCCTAAACAAGATTTTAGGAGCATAATGATACTGGCAAGCATCCCAGTCTGAGTATCATTTACAGTAAAAAAGAAGAACCTTTGCAAGAAGACCTTGTATCTCTTCCCTCAGCAAAATGAGCTTTATTAGATTTTTTTTCAAGAAGTAGAGAAACGATGCAAAGAAAACATGCCTCTATTCAACAGCACCCTCCCAGCAAAAGTTTCCAGTCGCCATCCTTCTGCCAGAATGTATTTTCATTCTTGTGTTCTGAAAGTATCTCGAAATGAAGATAGCCAGAGTACTCTTACGTAATAATGATGTGGCCTTGTGCTGTGAAGTCACTATCTGCTAAAATTTCAGCTTTTTCAGTACATAAGTATTTTAAGACTGAGATTGCTGGTCTTTAATTGTAGGAAGGCCAGATTTAGGTTTCCACAAACTAAGTAGAAAGAATTCTCTTTCCCTGCTCTACTCCTCCCCTCTTGGGTTTAAGGGGAAGCAGAGTAGGTCCTAAATATACATTCATTCATTACCTTGTCTTTCTGAGTGCATATAAATATGTTAAAATAGCTCACTAGCTTCCCCCCTCAGAAAAAAAGCCTAGGTAGATGACATAATGTGACAAGTTACTAAGACATCAGTACTTTTGCACAAACAGAATAGATATTATTGCAGCTCTGGACTTTGAATTGAATCCTTGATGTCCAACAATGTGTTTGGAAAACTTAATAATGGGAAGGAAACAAAACCAGGTGTAAACGTGGAAAGAAAATTGAAAGCAAATGGGCTGAATTTTGGTTGCAATCACATAAAATAAGCGTGAGCACACAGAATATATATAAGCGCCTTATTGCATGCTTTAACATCAACTATAAACCATCATTCCAAAAATAACTTTCCCGGAAAAAAAACCATATCCACAGGAGGAACAGAAGACTGTTATATAAAGGGAATCAGGGTCAAAAAAGAAGGTCCAGGAACAGTGATCTATTCACAAGCCCTGAATTACTTCACCTCTTTCATGGAAAAATACAGGGCAAGTGTAGGCTTTCTCGCTTCATGTGGTTACAACTATAAATACATCTTCTGCTGACCTGCAGGTATTTACTGATGCCAGGCAGATTAAAGGGGCACTCCTGCCAGCCTTTTGCTCCTTTTTTTGATAACAGGTACATGTCCACAGCCCTTAGCCACAGCATGGCTCAGAAATGACTTTGGGACTCTTACCAGTGAGGGTGGCTATTTTTATAATTCACTTGTCTAGATCTGTGGGATTTTCCCCATTAGATAATGGCTATTTTAAGATTAACTTGTCAGCCAACACGAGCCAGAAAGATGAGATCCAAACTTTGCACTGTTTGTATCACCATCTTGAGTCAGTAATCGGTAATGCTGTAAAACAACTCATTTTAGGCATCCGAGGCACATAAGCAACCTTTGGCCAAACCAGCACCGTAAGTAGGCTACCTGGCCCAAAGAGAAAAGCACTCAACGTCTTTCAGATGCTGCCCACTGCTATTTGGCAGGGAAAACTAATTAACCCTGTATGAAGACGCAGACAATATTGCTTCTAACCCACTGTCTCGGCCGCGGGGTCACCGAGAGCTTGGCAGCATACCACTTGACTTACCTTTGCTTGCAAAGAGCATCCCGACAGACGAACGTCCCTGCTGCTGCTGGCCATTACTTGAGCTTTGAGCAATGCAGATTGTGAAAGAGTTCGGCTGTATGGGAAATAAATTGTTATTTTTCTTCCTGCACAGAAAGGAATGGATTCAGCATGTGCCAGACTTGCCTCTTTTTTTTTTTTTTTGACAACTTGCAGCCCATTGTTTATCAAATGGCACACTGAATCTTCTGCGTCATATTTTCTTTGACTTAAAATACTTTTATTTAACTAACACAATGTGTATGATGGCAAACAAACAAATAAATTTTAAAAAGCAGGACTCCTGTGGAAAAAAAGTTTACAATTTCCCACACAGATTAGATGCTGATTTTCCTAATGAAATAAAACACTTGCATATCATTCCGCTCCTCTGTACTCGAGATGAACTCAGAGCCTCACGCTGGATCTTTTCAGTGTGATAGCTGATAACAAACATGCTGTAATTGCCTCACCTTCTTACCTTTGGTTTTTTCCTTTTTTTTTTTCTTTTTTGAGAGATGCTACATTTCAATTTCCATTTGGCTTCTGACCTTTTTGTTTCCTCCAATTGGAACAAAACTGTTCCAAAAAATAGCTGTGTCACCCTCCCTACCGAGGAGTTTCGGGGCAAGCCAACACAGCCAAGGCAGATGACCCCGGCCCACGCCGAGGCGATGCTCTGCTGGATTGGGTTCCTGTGCCATCGCCGGGCAGGGAACCTGCCAGCAACTCACTGGACACGAGAAGGTTTTGGCTGGACCCCAGTGCACTCCAGGATGGCAACTCCTACAATTTGTTAATAGCTTGAACAATTTAGAGCAGTCTTAGCACTGCTCCAAATCACTCCGGGGCTGCTTAACCCGCCCGTGCTACGCTGTTGTTGTGGCTATCGGAACCCATTTCCTCAGTCCTCTCCAGTGAAGGTGTTTTAATTTTTGCCTTCAAACAGTGGAAGCAAACGAGAAATTCCACGTGCGGTTTGCGAGGGCAGCAGGAGAGCTCTGCGAGGGCCTGCCAAGGACAGGCAACTACACAACGCCCTGCCGGCACCGCAGCACTGCTGCCTTCCCTGCATCCCTCTCATCCCCCTCCACTCGTCCCCGTTTGCAAAAAATAATAATTAAAAAAAAAAAAACAACCTCCTAAAATCCCTATATGTGAACTATCAGACTGTCCCATGGGGTTTCAGATGGCTGCAGCCCTTCTAGGCTAACAGCTTTGCTGTAAAGGATTAATGCACCAAAGGGTTCAAATATTTATGAGCATCATGGAATGAGGCCAGGCAACACGCAGAGGGTGCTAGGGCTGTTACACTCATTTAGCATTTTTAAATGGTACCTTCTTCTCCAAAAGACAATATTAATGGTTTGGGTTTTTTTAAAAAAACCCAATATTCTTTTGATCTTACTTACAATTTTCTTTGGAGATTTTTTTTCAGGCAGCCAGGTGAGCTGTACTTACAGAAGGTCTACAGTGTTTTACTTTGGTTTTTTTTTTAAGCAAGCTACAGTTGTAAATAAGACCTCTGATGACTAAAGTGGCATGGGATCAATGTGTAAAGCTTTTTCAGGCTGTTTATTAGAACATCTGAGAAAGCCTGGTTCACTTTTTCCTCTGCACAGGCAAGTTTCCTCTGCCTCTGTGTACAGCAACAGAGGAGAGAAAAACACTGGGAAGATGTTGGAAAATATGATAGTAAAACTGCAAACACTGACAGGTGGGCTCAGAGAAGGTAAATCTCTCCTTCATCACTTTGTTTTTAATGGACTAGATTTGATATCGAAGCGCTGCCTTCCTCTCCCGTTTAAGAAGGAGCCTATTTACAGAGGCAGGAGGAAAGGACGTGGGGCGGGAGCGTCGAAGGATGCCGTTGGCGTTTCACTATAATTCGGCCGAGCTCTGCGGATTCACTCGAGTCACCTTTGCTTCCCTGCCTCCCAAACCGCCCCACCCTCGGGGAGCACGGGGACCCCTCCTGCAAGCAGGGGTGCACTGGCTCAGCCCCGGGACGCATACGGGTTCATCCCCAGGAGCGGCTCAGACGCCCTTTCCAGATGTGACGCTTCCCAGCTGCAGCTGGCCACCGAGCTGCCGGCTGCCTCTTTTAGCTGGGCACAGCGCTCAAACCAGCAGCGTGGTGGCCAGGCAGAGAGGATGGCTCGGGCAGTGCTGGAAGGGTGTCAGTGGCACCTCCCCAGCAATAACCCACCTTTTGGGGGACGCTGTGCTTATGGTGGCCGGCAGCTCCCCGCCAGCTGAGCCAGGGCTGTGCCCACAGCCCCGCCACACTCACCCACGACACCGCCGGCCATGCAGGGCCACGGGCAAAATGAGTAGCGCAGTTTCTTGCTAGGAACATTTGAAAGCAATTTGAGAGAAATGTATCATATTTGGAAAACTCTGTGTCACAGGGCTGTTGTGTTTCGGGGGGGGGGGGAGATGGGAGGTGGAGGTGCAGCGTTACACAGGCAGGAGGAAAAGTCTTGGCAGTGCTTTCGGCTCCACAAAATCTGAGCTGCCGTTAGCATGTATTGAACAGCGGCTGTCCAAGCATTCAGATAATTTTTCCCTAGTGATGCTCTTGAAGGGCTATTTTTTTCTTTTAAACCGTGTGTTGTGCCGCACAGCCTCTCCCAGGCACTGCGTTACCACCTCCCGTAAATCCCCTGGGCACAGCGTGATGGAGCGGCGGCAAACCCCCGAGGGGAACCCAAGCCCAAGAGGCAGCACCAACACTGGGCAGCACCACTGACCCTCTCCCCTGCCCAGCCCTGCTGCCTCTGCTCCCGGTGCGAATGCACACCCTCCCTCCGAAACGTTAACACCCCCCTCAATTTCTTTGCACCACGAATAAGCTGCAAAGCTGCCAGCAAGGGATGAGGAAAGGACGTCCCTTCAGGCCCCCAGCCCCTCTTCTCTGGCAGCCAAAGGCAGGGCAGAGCCCATCCCTCACCCGTGGTGGCAAAGGCAGCAGCAAGAGCTCACCCAGGGGTGCTGGGAGGCATCGGGAGCGGATCCGGCCACGTCTCTGTGCCCGGGCTGCACGGCCAAGCTAACCAGCTGGAGTGTGGAGGAACAAGGACTGTTCAGTGGTTTTAAAAGGGGAAATTCTTTTTCTGCCAGACCATCCCAGGCTTCCAGCACTCCCCACACCATCTGACCATGGGCTACGTTTAAAACATGCTCTCTGGCTCTTTCTCACCAGGGAGAGGATATGAATAATGAGCTGGTACAGCCGCCTTATAATGCCACGTTTTTCTGGTTAGTAAAATCTCTGGCAAAAACACGAAGAAGATCCAGATGGATTTCAACGTGCCAGCACAGCAGACACGGGTTGGATGCCTGTATGACGATGGACAGCTGGACATCACCTCCTCCAGCAGTGCCCTGGCCTGCGAAGCACCTCGACCTTGGGGAGGTAGAAAGGCAGGGTGACTCAGGGAAGGCATCTGCCCAGTTTCCAGTAGCCCTTCGACCAAACTGAACGCTTGGAAGCGCTGGTGGAGCCATGAGCAAGTTGTGGGCACTGGAACTAATGAGACCTCATTTCCTATGGACTTGTGTCTTGCGGTTGGACTTTCCGGTGTCTGAAGACCATACGAGTGCCAAGGAGGCACTTCCTGTGGTTAGGGTGTGCACGGCCTCTCCCTCCGCCTCCCCACCAAGGATTCTTCCTCCAGCCTCTAACCCGAGCTGTGCTCAGGCCGCCAGCTCTCCCAGGGCATCGGCAGAGTATCCCTCCTCCCTCTGGCTGCTTGCCTTCCTGGGCTCTGCCTCCAGCTTAATCTCTCAGAATCAAACACCTTCTTTTCATGGTTGGCTGAAATTGATCCCACGGACTCAAAAATAGAGGGCGAACTAGCAGGCAAAAGTGACTAAAAAAGTGCATTTAATAAGAAAGTCAGCCTAACAACGTTACAAAAACGTTATGCTATAAAGCAGGAGCAGCCCGCAGTCTTGAGTCTAGCAGATCCACAAATGAAAACTTTGTCGAGGCCAGCAGGCACTGGGCAAGTACCACACACCTCCGGGAGCCGAGGACAGCGAGGCAGAGAGGGAGCCGTGACGGGCTCCCAGTTACCTTCTTGGGCATCAGCACAGTTACCTCCCCGGGCCCCCCGCCGCGTCCCCAGCAAGCCCAGCAGCGCAGCCCCGGCTCTCCCACCTCCTGCTGCGGGTGTAGCATCAGTGAGCATCCCGACCGCCGCACAGCCCTGCCACAGGTCACCCAGCACAGCAACAGAGGGGTAAGTGGAAAAAAGCCAGTAAACTCCTCTGTTTGGTACACGTGGCTGGGCAGGCAGATGTTGCATTTCCCACATTACAAGTGGATCTGTTTTGCATATCTGTTTACCCTCAGTGAGACTAATTATGTAGCACCGGCAAGGAAACACCTTTGAACTTTGCTGACCTGCATGCGGTTCAGTGCCACAGATGGGCTGTTCCTGCGATAAACACTGCTTCACACGTACCTTTTGCAAGAACAGTAAGAGTAGATGTTTCTCCATGAAGATACACGACAGAACAAATGGAGCAAATCACAGGCAAAAATGAGAGGCTACACAGCTTGATTTACAAAGTTGGAGATGTCATATGCCCTAAAGCTATATAACTTTTTAAAAAGACCAAAAATGAAGGCAAGCACATCCTAGTGACCACGGAGTTTGCTGTCGCAGGCAGCGGCAGGACCGCAGCATAGCCATGGTGCAGCTTTGAGCACACCATCACGGTGCCCGCTAAAGGAAACCAACAATCCTCCCTCCCGCACTCAGTGGCTGCAATAGGGCTGAAGAGCGATGGAGAGGCAGGCTTCCTGCGTGCGCACCGGCCACGAGCCAGCAGCGAAGATGGCCATCAGCCTGGAGAAGCCTTGGTCACCCTGGAGAAGGAAAAGCTCCGGGGGGCCCAAGAGCAGCCCCCGGCACCGGCGGGGCGGTTATCCAGAAGGCAGAGCCAGGCTGCTCACAGTGGTGCGCACGGGAGAGACGCTGGGCATGAACGGGACCGAGAGAGGTTCAGACTGGGTTCTGAATTCCAGCCTGAATTATCCAGTGATCTTATATTTTCCCTGTGCCTTGGCTTCCCACGGGTAAAACGCAAAGGCACATATAGATAGCATTTCCCGCTGACAGTAGTTTCATGAGAACACATGCACTAAGACTGCATGGCACCAGAGACCACAGAGGTTTAAAAATAAATACCTTTTTAAGACAATGAAGAATAAATACCCATCACATGAACAAGTGCAAAATTAGCTGGGAGCATGTTGTCTGTGGGACAGGAATTCACTTTGCTGTCAAGCTGGTTTGCGGCGGAGCTGACTGGCCGCAGGGTGTGATCCGACAGCACATCCCCTGCTGCAGGAGGTGAGCAGGACAGCGGGACACAGCCTCGGTCTGTATTTACACCTTAAATCTTCCTTCCTTCTCTCTTTGCATGATAATCTGCTTCTCAAAATATTTTCCTTCCTAAAACTACATGAAAGTGAGAGCAGAAGAAACGTAGCCTCAAACTGCTGTTTAAATAGCACTGAGTTACTAAAAAGCAAGAAAAGAAAAAAAAAGAAAAAAGCTGAGGATGCTATCATCTGGAGTAGAAGAGACGAGACTGACAGGCAGCTAGAGGCTTCCACATAAGCTGAGGGAAAGATGGCTCCCATTCACACCAACAGCAAAATGTCACTCATCAGCTGGATCAGGACCCCTCTGCACTGGAAATCAGCTTTCGGATGGGGGGCAGCCACTCTTTTGTATTGACTTGCCTGTGCCACAGTGACACTGCTGCTAACAATTTATTTTGTCCATTTAGGAGACATCTAGTTATCTCAATTATTTAACAATGTGTAAAATTACAAACATATTCAACTACAATATGTTCCTCTTGCGTAAACCTCTCCTCTTGGCCACGTACATAATGAAAACCCTGTTGAGTCAGTAATAAAATCCTGAAAGCTTTCAAGTCTCAGAACTGAATGTTCAAATTTTGTAGCTCACTTCCTTTTCTAACCAGACAGCGGGGCTGCCAAGAGAATTTCTGGGCGTTCAGCCCCTTTTGATATACATATACATACATACATACACACACACACAAATATATATAGCACTCTACTGGGGCTGGCAGAGAGCACGCACTAATTGTTTTTAACCCAGTTATGAACAAATGCATTTTAAAAAGAAATGAGAATACTACTTGTTTTCATCTGATGGAACAGACAGCTCAGAGCTGGACAGGGAAAACGATCAGCTCCAGCTCTGTCAATAAATAAATATTTGCATTTCACTCCAGCAGAGGAAAAATGCAGCACTGATTTTAGGAACCAACTTCAGAAATTTGTGTGTGGAAATACCACGGTTCTTATGCAAACAGGCCAGTTGCACATGCAAATGCCCAATTTGCGTGAATAACGGCGCTATATGCATGTACAGGTCGGGCATATGATCTAGCACACCGCATTTTGGGGGGCTAAGCCTCATGCCCATGAAGAGCAGAGCATCCTCATCCTGCACTGAAGCCAAACAGTAATGAGTGAACTGGGCCAATCACGACTGGGAAGGCTTCTATAGCTAAATACGAGAGCCTTAAGATTATATTACACAGAACACTTGTGATTCCTGCCCAAAAGGCTAAATAGCTTCTAAGTCCTTTGCACTATTTATAACAACAACAACCACCACAATTACATTTATTTCTCCTCAGAGGCACTGTCTGCTTTTGTATTTATACTGTAAGCAGCATATTAAAACGGGGACCAAATAGATTTCACATATGTCAATGCAATACAAGAGCAGGCAGCAGCCACGTGAGGGGAAGGACAAACATTCAACGAGTTTCATATGGCATGAAAATACAAAGCGAAGTTCAAGTCTGAGAGTTTTCCCACACTTCGGCTAAGTACATTACCATCTCGGCCGTCGTAGGGAAGCAGGATGATATAGGGCATGATACAGCACCCCCCCAACACACACAGGTACTTATACTGGTGTGGGAAAGAAGAACAACTGAACGTGAGATAAACTGGCAAATAAACATCGGCAAATAAACTAGACACCGTGGCTCTTCACTTGCCGGGCGGAGCGAGGTCATCCTAACCTAGCCCGCACTCTAAACTGGGAGATCTTTGCATCGCTTTCATGATGAAATCTTTCCACTGTCAGTGGGCAATGAGTCAGAATAGCAGAGGGATGCTGTTTACTGAAAAGCTCTTGGAACTAGAGGGAGGAAAAGGGAAATACATAGGAGAGGCTAAAATGGGTTCCAAAAACAAGATAAGAAAAATAAAACATGGACAAAATGTGGGAGTGACAATGGAGGTGGAGGCAGAAATACCGAAGCAAATGCAGAAGGGGAAACGCGCTAGAAGAACCTGGACAGAAAGCTGAATACAGGTAAGGAATAGCATAAGGAACAGCAGAAGGGCGCGAATGGGAATGAGAGAGATGAGAAGTGGGGCAGACCAAAGGCGGTGGGTTCCCAGGTTGTGTGCTATTGATGTGCGCGTGCTCCTTTTTTAAGGGAATGCATAGCCAAGATGACCCTAGTATCATCAGGACACCAATGACCCCATCAGGACAGCCAGCTTGCACTGGCAAGGATATAAAAGAAAGGTGCCTGGTAGGGAGAATCACGGCAGTGACTAAAATGACTGGGATCAAAGGGAAGACCCATCCCTCCCCCCCCCCCCCCCCAAATGCCATTCCTCCCCCTGCGAGGGGTCAACTTGTGCATTGTAGCTGCTCTGTATGTGCTCTTGTCATTCGTAAGCACCCAGGGTACTCTCACTCATACTTCAGGTATCCGAATGCCTCCTCGAATTTGGCACGCTCTCCTGGCATCCCCGTGAGGCAGGAAATAATGTTTATCTCCTCTCTACAGAGGGGCATTGAAGCACAGGGAGATGAATGACTTGTCCAAGACCACACTGGCAGGCTGTGGAAACCCAGAGCTTGAACCCAGCTCTCCCAAGTCTCAGGACAGAACTGCAGCTGCTAATGAGAACCAAGAAAATTCAAAAAATGCAAATGAACCATCTTGAAAGTTTTATAAGTGAAACTCCCGCTGCAGGCATGAATGGAGGAAGTGCCGACTCCAACAGGCAAATTCTTTGCCACCCCATCTCCCGAGTCCCAGAAATCCTGTTGATCTGGGCTAATAAATTTCCCCAAGCCCTAGACGTTCTCTTGGCCCTCATCCCAAGCTCACATAAGAAGCTATTTCATAGGCAAGGTTCTTATTTACAGTTACTCAACTCCCATAATATTTTATCTGAGGTGGCATTTTTAACACTCCCCTCCCCAATAGTGGATGAACTGTCTCTTTCTTTGCTTTATAGGTTTGTAACTAATCTAGTTAAAATCCCATAAATATTGGGATGTTTCTGTGCTCCCCATTCAGACAGGAGGCTGGCTGAGGAAAGAGTCCATTAGCATTAAAATGATGGTGACATCCAGACTGAAGCTGACAATTCATTCATTTTTTAAGTCTACTGTCATCATGCCAGCTGCCCTTCAGGAGCTGACTGTGCATCAACTGTGCAGCCTCCTGAACGCGCGATACTCAGGCAAGGGTATCCTGCCATAAAATCCAGAGTCACAAGTCCTTGCCAGGTCGCACAGTGGGTTAATGTGCTGGTTTGCTGCCCCTGGGAGACCCGGGCTGGAGCCTTTGTTTTACTGCAGGCCCGTGTGCCACTCTAACAGCAAAAAGGAGGTCATAAATGCAGGGGAACGGGGCGCCGGGGAGCAGCCACGGCGGGGCAGGGCGCCTCGGGCCAGCGCCGCTGCTGGAATCAATGGATCTCAGTCTGGGTCCTTGTAAGATGGCTGGGTTTGCTCGAATCGGTGCTCACAACTAACGCACGGTAAAGAGGTGCGAGCAGGCCATATTGAAACACGGCCTGTAATTCAGCTTGCAAAGAAAGAGTTGCCGTATTCTGCCACTTCTCCTTCTGGATGTGCAATGGCCCCTAGTGCTGTCGCTCGCTATGGGATCCTCCTTCTCTCGGAACACTTGTTTCGTGACGCTCCCAGGTGCAACAGGGTGGTCTATGGCCAGGCAATTCCAGGAGCAGGTTATGGCCAAGCTGCCAGGCAAACACCTCCCTTCCCGTAGATAAGCAGAATTCAACTAAAACAATCCTTCACCGTGCCTTAGTAGCCCCTAATCTGCCCTTCTCTGGATGAAAACCGGTTAGCTCCTCAGACAGTAGGAGGAACAAGGCCAAAGTAGTACTTGCCAGACAAGGAAGCTGCAGACGACAAGGAAGCTGCAGACGACAAGGAAGCTGCAGACGACAAGGAAGCTGCAGACGACAAGGAAGCTGCAGACGACAAGGAAGCTGCAGCCAGCCAGGGCTCGAGGGCAACGGCAGCCCGGTGGCCCTGTGCTGGAAGGGCCCAGTAAGGAGAGGTACCGACCTGCTTTTACCAGGACGATGCTGTCCCGCGCCGAGCAGGTACCCATGGGATGGCCCCATCCCCTTGTGTCACCAGGATGGCAGGTCACCTGCAGCTGGGGAAAGATGTCCCTCTGCAGGTGAAGCTGATGGGAAAGCAAAACCACCTCACCAGGACTCCTAGCTTTATTCACACACTGAGATGACTATTACATTGTGTATGTATATATATATATGGCTATATTTAATCATAGAGTGCTTAGCCAGCCCTAATACAGACTTCTACTTCCTAACTCCACTTTTGTTCAACAGAAAACTTTCCTGAGAAGTTAATCAGACCAAGAATCCCTTTTTAAAAGTTAATCTTTTTTCTTCAAGAGTTAAAACGCTGCCAGCTGTTTAATCAGTTTATTGAAATAAACTGACTTCTCAGCCCAGGATAACTTCTGAGGGAATCAGAGAGAGGCAGATGCAGCTACCCATTCCTTGGGAGCTCTCCAGAAACTCAAATGTCAGTTGTTTCAGTTAATTAATGTGTGCTAATTAAATAATGCCATTAATTTTGACCAGATAAATCAGCTTTAACGTCAGTATAATTGAGATCAGAAGCTAGCGCTCGGATAAGATCTAGCCAAGATCAAAGCTAATGTGCAAAAAATCCCCCTGAATGTGGAAGTGGATTTCCCACCGTCCCCATCAGCACCTCGCAGGCGTGGGAGGTGAGTGCACCCTATCGCGTGGGGAGGGCTCTGCACATTTTGCTTTCCCCACAGCATCTCACCTTTTAGGAACATGCCCGCTGATAACGTCCAGGTTCTCAGTCGTGGTCCTGAGCCCCAGCTCCTAGTCCGTGGAGAACCACAGGCACCCCTCGCTGGCCTGTGCCCCCGCCCACCCACGCTTCCCCCTGCACAGGGTCTGCTGCCCCGCTCCGCTCACTCCTGAACTCTTAATTTCACACCCAGTCTTCACCAGAGGCACGTCAGCAACAACCCTCTTCTCCTGCAAGAAGAACTGCCACCTTGACCGTCCCTTTCACTGGCTACGTAAGCGGGGAAACGTTTCTTACCCCACATCCTCACCAACCACCATCTAGTCCTCTATTTTTGAAATATGTAAGGCCTGAAATGTAGAATTTGGGGTTTTACACCAGCTAGTATTAATAGAAACATTCTCAGGATTTTTTCCCCCAATGTAAATGGAACACTTATTTTTTTAAGCGTGCCCCTGCGGTGCTCGCAGGCCAAACACTGCAGCATTGTACCCGCCCGGGGAGCTCGCTATAAACACATCTGTCTAGCTGCTCTGTCAGGCCCACTGAGCTCTCTATAAACCAGGAAAAGTAAACCTGTACATTAAATATTTACTGTTTTCAGCATGTATAAACTAGAAGTGTTTTTAGCAGCACAAGTAAGGCGCACTTTTAATCAATGATTTTTATTTTGACATGGCACTGTTAAACACTGTACGGGTACATCCCGAAAAAGCCCACTCCTTGAAACCAGAGGCTCTCCTCTCACAACCGGTTACAAACATCGTGTTATCACACGCTGCTCACCTGAAAGACCCATCCTACCTCCCATTTTTCTGCTCTGATCCCAAATTATCCTGTAAGTCTAAAAGTTGAGCTCGTGGGGAGTTTCAGAAGCAGACCCCAGGTTAGGCAGTAAGAGAGGACAGTGACAGATACATAGGTGGCTGGCTGTGTACAAAAGGATACAGATGAGTGCAAAGAGTTAGAAAAATAACAACACAAAAGCAAACTTCTCTGAAAGTACATAGCCGCCAGCCAGCACAAATTTTCTTTTATGATTAACGTAACAGCTAGCTTTTAATGCTTGCTCCACGCAAAAGAGCTCCTGCTTTCATCTCAACACTGACACTAGGAGTCATAATTTCTGTACAACAACAGGAAAAGATACATTAATGCAATTGTAAAAAAGTCTCTGCACCAAAGTAGTCTGCTGATAGCCCCCTGCTAACCTTTTACTTCCTGAGGACATCAGTCCCTGGGAAAACAGCGGGCAGCAGAGAGGCTCCCGGCTGACTCAGAGATGCCCTTCTCCCCGTGGGGCTGCGCAAGCCCCCGGGCTCCTCGCTCCTGTCTGCTGGATGGAGCCCATGTGAGGGCCCTTTCGCAAAGCAGCCCACCAGCTCTCGCCAGCCAGCTCCCTCCAGTTTTATTTTAGCCCCCAGCAGAGATAAGGTGAGGAAGAGATTCCATTCACATACTTTCTTCTTCACTCCCCTAGAAAAATCACCCCAACCAGCTCCACAGCACAAGACACATCTTTCAGATTTGGATGCTAATCAAGTCCAGAGATGGTTTAGCACTTCTCCCTAATCGCAGGCACGCAAGACTGGGATGGGCAGCTATTTGCACATTCTTGGATCATAACTCCATCTCCACAAACATTCTTAAAACACATACATGATCTATTGGCTGCCTGCAAGTCCTCCCTATCTGCAAGGATGACATCGTGTCTACTTATTTTGTCTGCTATTGCTTTTTTCACTACACTATCACGGACTAGAAGCAGGGGGCACAAGCCAGAGAACAGCGCAAGTAACTGATCTCCAGCAGCAGAGTAGCCACGGAGGAGGTTGTGGCTGGCTTCCTCGCATCGGTTAGCTCACGTGTGCCATCAAATAAGCGTGCACAACAGAAGAACACAGCTAGCTGCCACTGCAAGGTGCTCACGTAACACAGTGGTAGGCGAAGGGTAAGAGCCAGATGGAACAGAATGGAAATAAACAGTAATGCAGCAAACACAACTAAGGTCTCACCGTGTTTTAATAAGCTTGTGTACGTAGCAGAGAATGAGTAATGATTCTGGACAAAGCCAACAGGCACCTCAGGGGATTCTGAAATTAATCCTGTGACATTTCCAGCAGCTAGCCTGGAAAGCACAGTAAGTGACAGAATTCACTGTGTGGCAGAGCACGTTCAGCATCCTGCCAGATCAGGCCTCCCCTTCTATTTGCATGCAAAGAAAAAGATATATTAAACAATACTCATTTTTTTCAAGAAAATAGCTACAAAAACATGTTCTTAAAACCAAAGGCTAGGCAAGTCTTTTGAATGTCCAGGTATCAGCGACAAGAAACTGTTCCATCAGGTCCTGAACAGCAGGAAGGCAGAGGGTTCCCCTAGCTTTGACACAGACTAACCATAAGGAACTGTAGCTGTGATTATTAACTATAATAAAACAAAACACCTTTGGGGAAAGAAGAGTTTGCCATGTATTTCAAATGTAGAAAAAGAAAACAAACAAGCAAACCTGAACATACCAAAGAGAGCATATTCTGGGGCACACGGTCCCACAACACAGATAAAAGCAGGAGGCGGTTGTCTCCAAAGTGCAGTTAAGCTGTAGACTGAGGCAGACAGCAGCTGACAACCATTACAGACCACAGCCTGGAAGTGTGCTTTGATCAAGGATTTCTCGGGCACAACCCGATTGATTGCAATCAGGTTCAGCTAGCTCCAGTAACTCCTTGCGATCATGAGCAATTTTCTTTTGAGCTTGCTCATTTCATCTTAACAGATGTCAGTTCGCATGCATTGCTCCACTGGGAAATGCTGCACTCTGAGGACTAAAATTTAAAGATAAGAAGTTTCTACTGAGGTAATTTGGGATGATTAACTCTCTGGGGTGGGATCCCTGTCCAGGACCTTCATCTCAGCTGACACTGAGAAAGAACCTGTGTATGCTCCTGATGCCTCAGCCTCCTTCACAAAACTCAGGAGACACAGCTGTGAATTTTTTTTTCTGGAATATATAAAGAGATTTCAGGCTATATTGCTACCATTTACAAGCTGCATCACTGCATGGGATGAAAACAATAGACATGACTAAGAAATCCATGTGCAGCCAGGTATTAGCTAGGACCACCTGATTTTTTTTTTTTTTTTGTGGCATGGAGAGCCAAAGCCTGCAATAGGCTTTTCATTGCAAACTTCAGCTATAGGGATGTGCCTGATGCAAACTGCATCTTCTGAATGTTGTGTTGAAGTACACATGCATGAGAGTAAGTGAATATATATTAAGTAATCCACCTGTCTCACTGAGGAAACAGTAGTGGCTGGTACTAACATAAAGTTAATGCCAGATCCTTGAATGACAGTGACAAAGGTATTTTGAGTCTCTGACGGGGCAGGAGGAACTAAGCAGGAGCTGGCTGTAACTGCTTTGCGTTTCTGCATCCAGCTTGGGGTGAGAAAGCCGTGCAGTACGTACTGCCGGTCAGCGGTTCAACAGGAACACGCTGACCGCCAGAAGCGATGCTTCTTACCTCTGTTATGCTGCTATGTCCCTTATGTCTGCGTAAGGTATATCTGTATAGCAGTGCAATTCACACACTGAAGCAGCAATGAGCACAACTGAATATTACTGCAAATTTTCCTTCTCTGTTTCCCTGCAGAGCGAGGAGGCTCACCAGTCCCCCTTCCACTTCCACATAACAGGAACCTCTGCGACACCTTGCCAGCAGCCAGAGGAAAACGCAGCGCACCTACAAAGCAAAGTGCCTCTCAGTGCACAAATACTGCAAAGCAAAAACCCCCCGAATATTAGAAACCACAGGCAAGGCAAAGACTGTACAAAAACTGACAGGCATGAGCACAGCTAAAAGGAGGGTAGTAGGAAAGAGGAAGAAAACAAATAGGAAATGCCATACTCGAAGAATTCAGCATAAACTCTGAGCAAATCAAAGCAAGAAAACAAATATCTGAACCCACTTGAATTTTAGCTGCTGAAGCCTTCTGGCTACTCGGCCGCTCTGCCTGTGCGTCGCTATGCTTAATTTGCCCCACTGGATTTGCACCTCCTGTGAGTGACTGAGAGGAGCCATTGACTCTGCGAGGACTGATTTAGTGCAGCAGGAACCAGCGGCCTGGCAGGGGCTGCGGGAGAGGCACAGCCCAAGGTAGGTAAACATTAGAAGAGGAAAGGCTACAGGGAAGAAGACTGGAACAGAGAAAAGGAGAAGAAAGAGGAGGAGAGACGGAAGAAACATGCGGCGAGGGATGGGCAGAGGAAAAAGAGAATGAGAAAGAGGAAATTGAACACAGTACAAAAAAGGGCTGGACGCTGGGTTTAGCAAGTTCTTTCCCCAGAATTCACACGGCTGTAAACCTCTGCTGTGCTCCGGTTTGGTGCTGGATACTTACTGTCAGCGGGAGCACCAGCACCCGGAGGAGCCTCCGTCCTACACAGCACTTCACGCTGCTTGGCGGTCCCTACGCATGGCCACGAAAAACTGACGCTGGGCAGAGGGAAGATAAACCATTTGGTTATTTTTTTTCTTGATTTGTTTCACTGGAAAGTCTTTTCCCTGGAGAGACACAGGCCTGTGAAAATGACAGGATATACTCAGTAAATCTGTAGTACCTGCTGCATAAGCCAACTGTTTCCAATTCCTGCTTTGCGTTAGCCAAGCTCCCAGCAGACTTTACCTGACAAACGGCAATTGCCTACAGCACAAAAAGCGAGAAGCCAGTAAAATACTCTTCATGACGTGAGGCAGGGAGTATTTCCCAGTTCACTTAGGATAACAAAGGTCTGGAACATTACGTTACACTGAACAAAACCTAAAAAGGAAGATATTCCAAACTTTCTCCTGTTTCCTGGCATGCATCCAGGAGATGTAGGCACAGCCTGGAAGGTAAATGGTGGGTCACAGCTTGTGACAGGGAAATGTGTGCAGGGAAAGCCTATGAAAGGGTCACAGGCTAACCTGAACTCCAAAGAAACTCAACCCATCTCAAGTGTTGTCAACTACTTGAAATTCAGGACAGGTTTGTTAAAAGGTGCTTCAAAGCTTTCGAAGTGACCTTTTTTTGAACAAATGTAGGTTCAGTTACAGTTTCCCATCAAAGTTGTGTGAATGTGTGGTAAGACATGAAACCAAGTGAGAAAAGGCGCTATTCATTGACTTTTCCTGCGGCATTTGGTGAATGTTGTGAAAGTCATAGATCAAAGCAAAACGCTTGGTGCGTGTCCTTAAATTAGATGTAATTCAATAAACAAGTGTTTGCATAAATCCCTGAAAAGCAAAACTGGCCAATTTAACCATGCATTGGTGTACCAGCTCCTTCTGCTTTTTCAACATTTTTGAAAAGTTTTCAAAATTTTCATTAATCAAGGTGTGTTGAATCACAAACTTGTTCCTCCTGATCACAATGCTGCTGTGTAAAGAGTCATCCTGGGAAAAAAAGCACCAGCCAGAGTCTCCATCTAAAAACAGCTGTTAAGAATCTTAAAACTAAAGTACCACAGAAAAAAACCATACATCTACAAAACCAAGGGAAGCCTGGCGTACTGGATAGCTTAGAGTCTGGAAATGGGACCGAGCCTTGCTCCTCCTCGTCACCAGCTGGGGCTCAGCCAAATCAGTAGGGATGGAAAGTCGTTACTACCATTACTGGCAACCATCTAAGTTTGCCGGTGGTCTCTGTCCAGTTCTTAATGGATACATAAAATAACTCCTGTCATCAGAAATGGCACTAAATGGTATATATTGGCAGTCTCGGGAGATAGCTGCATGTAACTAAAGACTGAGTTTCCCCTTCAGCTGTTGTCCTTTCTGGTCAAATTTTGAGGCATACGACTGATGAAGACAACCACTGCCGCCTTCTGTAGAGCGAGTTCTGGGCAAAGAGAGGCCCGGAGCTTTCATCCCATCGCCTTTCCCGAACCGCAAAACCACCACAAAATAAAGCGTGGATCTGATTTACTTGAGTGAAAAGAAAAACGCGAAGACAATAAACTGTGGGGGGAAAAAAGCCCACAACGGGAGCCCTCCGTCAGGCCTGGCCCGGGCACGGGCCTGGCCACGCCGGGGGGAGCGATGGCAGTGCTGGGGCCAGGAGCCCTCCTGCCCGGCACGGCCGCCGCCGCGGGGACACCGCTGGAGGAGGGGGAGGACGGGGCCGGGCTCCGCAGCCCGGGCCGGCAGCGGCACCGGTGTCCCTCCGACGGGGACACCCGTGGCGCTGCCCCCGCCTCCGTCCCCGGGGTCACGGCATCCCGCGGGGAGAGGCCGCCCCGTCCCACCGCGGCCCGTCCGTCCGTCCGTCCGTCCCGTCCCGTCCCGTCCCGTCCCGTCCCGGTGCCGCTCCCCCCGTGCTGCCGCTGCGCGGAGCCGCGGCGGTTTCTGCGGGAGGGTCAGGAAAGGCGGGCGGTGCCCGTCAGCCCCGCTCCGTCCGCGGGGCTGGAGCCGCTCAGAGAGAGATGCACGCCGGGGAAGCGAGAGAGAACGCGGCACGTTTTGGGACGGTCCCCCGCAAGGCTGCCGCTGCCGCTGCCGCTCGGCCGGGCCGGGCCGGGCCGCAGACAGGGCCGCCATGGTGCGCGCCCCTGCCCGCGCCGCCCCGGCAGGCAGCGACCCCCGCCGCACTCCTGCGGCCAAAGCCACGTCCAGGAGCGGCGCTCCCAGGACAGCAACAGCCCCCGTTTCTGCGGCTGCGGCGGGGCCCAACAAGGCCGCCTTATTATCCCCGCTGCTCTCCCACACACCGAAAAAGCAACACCCCCCCGGCGGCGCGCGCACGCACGCACAGGCGCCCCCCGGCCCCGCGCGGCGGGAGCAGCCCCGGAGCCGCACTTACCGCAGCCGTGCGCGCCGTCCCCGTGAAACGGTCCTTTCTGTAACCCTTTCGGCTGTGGCACCGGGCGGGCGACGAGACGTCTGGGCTTCGCCCCTCCGAGCAGCGGGGCCGCTGCCGCCTCCCCTCCCCAAGTGCCCATCCTTTACGAGCGGCGCGCACAGACACTTACTGTATGGAAATGCTACGCAGACAGGTTAATCACATCCCCCTCCTCTTCGCATCCCCTCCCTCTCCACTGTCTCCTCGCCCCCTCCCCCCGCCGCTTTTCGTGGGCTTCGGAGGTCTTTTTGCAAAGGTTCGCCTCTCCTGTGAATCTGCTCCGCCACCTTCCAGCCTTGAAGGCGACCGAAACCGCCCCCCCCCCCCCCCACTTGTGTTAGGAACAATAACCTCATTTGCAAAGAAAAATCCCTGGAATGGGGACTTATTGTAACGCCGTTGGGTAGCAGGCTCCACCGCTGGGCTTTTTTCAATAAAGGAGCGAACTGCAGTATAACGCCAGTTGGCTCCTCCAGCGCAATTCTCCTAAATCATGATAGACAGATTGCGTGAAAAACAGGAATTCCAAAGAATTTCCTGCCCTGGGAACAGAAGTTAAGGCTATATTTAACAACATCTGAAGCTGTCAAGAATGCTTTGTGGTTGGATAACAGAGCAGAAAAATGTGAAAAATGCAGGCTACTGCTATACCAAATATGGAAATATTGTTACGTCTGGTGTCTAAATCCCCATCTGGAAATACTTACAGCCATGAAAAGACAAGACGCCACAACAGAAGCTTAAACTCTCCTCCCCAACCCCAAATCTTAACCTTCAACAAGGAAATACTATGCGAGGACGCCCCACTTGAGCGAGGGACGCCGAAACCGGTGCTAAGCAGGCTGCAGGAGGGCTGCTTGCAGCGGGGCCCTGCCATCCCGTTCCTGCCCTGAACACCGGGCGGCTCGAGGCACGCTGGGCATCGCCCGGCTCCCGGGCTCGGGGCAACGGGAAACGCTTGCTCGCGCCCTCAGACAGCAGCAGGGACGACAAAGTTCCCCGGTGCCGCCCGCCGGGTTACTGTGTGGGAAGTGTAACGAACACGCAAAGCAGCGCCGCGGCCGGCCTCGCAGCCGCGGGGGGCTCGGGCAGACGCGCGCCTCCCCCGCCGCTGGCAGCGCCGCGGCCGCCCGGGGCCAGCTCTGCCGCAGGGCACCCGCCGGCCCGGCCCCCGGCGCAACAGGCTCCTGACTTCGGCGTCCCGGCGTTAGGCGCGCCCGCAGGGACGACAGCGGGGCGGAAGCCCCGCGGGGCGGGGGGAGCGGCCGCGGCCGCGGGGCGCGCCGAGAGCGGCGGGGCAGCCCCGCGGAGGAGCCCGCCCGCGCCGAGGGCCCTGCGCGCCGCTCCGCAGGGGCGTGCGCGGGGCCGCGGCGGGCGGGCGGGGCGGGCGGGGGGCGGGGACCCCCCGCGGCAGGGCCGCCGCCAGCGGCCGCGGGGCCGGGAGACGGGGCGGGGCGGGGCGGCCGCGCCGCGCGCCAGCCGCATTCCTGGGATGCCGCGAGCGCTGGACGCGGCCGCGGCCCGGAACGCGCGACGTCAGCGCCGCGGCGCACGCGGCGGCCCCGCGCCCCATATAAGGCGGTCGCGCCCGCCGCTGCCTCAGACCGCGCCGGCCCCGCTCCGCGCTCGCCGCCCTCCGCCGTCCCTCGCTCCCGCACCGCCGGCGCTAGACATGGGCTCCGCGGGCACCCGCCCCGCTCTGGCGGCCGCTCTCCTCTGCTTGGCCCGCCTGGTAAGTGCCGCGGCTCTGCCCGGAGCGGGGAGGGGGGGAGGCGGCGCGGCGCGGCGCGTCGCGTCGCTCCGCTGCTCCGCTGCCGGCACTCACCGGCTGCCGCTCTGCTCCGCTCCGCAGGCTCTGGGCTCGCCCTGCCCCGCCGTCTGCCAGTGCCCGGCGGCCGTGCCGCAGTGCGCCCCGGGCGTGGGGCTGGTGCCGGACGGCTGCGGCTGCTGCAAGGTCTGCGCCAAGCAGCTGAACGAGGACTGCAGCCGGGCGCAGCCCTGCGACCACACCAAGGGGCTGGAGTGCAACTTCGGCGCCAGCCCCGCCGCGCTGAAGGGCATCTGCAGAGGTAAGCGGCTCGCCATCCGCCTCCCCCGGGAGAAAACCCTGGTCCCCGCAGTGCCGAAGTTTAGTAATTTCGAGTCCATGTATGGTTATGCTTTGTTGTTGGTAGCTTGGCAGAAAGGCACATGACTTCAGCAGTCTGGAATGCGATTCAGTATGTCTGGGCTGCGCTAAACGCACATAAGGAAAAGTGATTCCTGACTAACTTATTGTTCTGGCCCCGCGTCTCCGGGGGATTGTAGGGAGCTCCGCCGTAAATTGAATTTAACAGACCAGCAAATACCTGGGCTTAAACGAGCGATTCCCACCGCTGACTCCCTCCTTTCCCTCTCTCTCGATCTCTGCAGCACAGTCCGAGGGGAGACCGTGTGAATATAACTCCAAAATCTACCAGAACGGCGAAAGCTTCCAGCCGAACTGTAAACACCAGTGTACGTGCATAGATGGAGCTGTGGGCTGCATCCCGCTCTGCCCGCAAGAGCTCTCGCTTCCTAACCTGGGCTGCCCCAGCCCCCGGCTGGTCAAAGTCCCCGGGCAGTGCTGCGAGGAGTGGGTCTGCGATGAAGGCAAGGATGCGCTGGATGAGCTGGGAGGCTTCTTCAGCAAAGAGTTTGGTCTGGATGATTCCGAAGGTGAACTAACCAGGAACAATGAGCTAATCGCCATTGTGAAAGGAGGCCTGAAAATGCTACCTGGTGAGTGTGGGCTAATCTGTGTGACAGTTAAGGGGAGGAGGCGGAGGCGGGAGGATGGCTATATGACTCCTTGGACCCCGATGGAAAGAAAAAAAAACCCAGTGAGAAGATATATTTAGGCTAAGCCCTCTTCTTCTTTTGCAGTTTTTGGAGCTGAGCCACAAAGCCGAGCTTTTGAGAATCCCAAATGCATTGTGCAAACAACATCCTGGTCCCAGTGCTCAAAGACGTGTGGAACTGGCATCTCCACAAGGGTTACCAACGACAATCCCGACTGCAAGCTCATCAAAGAGACCAGGATATGTGAAGTGAGGCCATGTGGCGAGCCTAGCTATGCCTCCCTAAAGGTAAATATGGACTCTTCCAGTGCTGCTTCTCTTTCCAAACTCTCCTCCAGCCTTCACCCTCTACCCAAAGCAATCTCCTGCTAATAATATTCTTGCTTCTCCTTTGCAGAAGGGAAAAAAATGTACCAAGACTAAGAAGTCCCCATCCCCAGTGAGGTTTACTTATGCCGGATGTTCCAGCGTGAAGAAGTACCGCCCCAAGTACTGTGGCTCCTGCGTGGATGGCAGGTGCTGTACGCCTCAGCAGACCAGGACTGTCAAGATCAGGTTCCGCTGCGATGATGGAGAAACCTTCACCAAGAGCGTCATGATGATCCAGTCCTGCCGATGCAACTACAATTGTCCGCATGCGAACGAAGCTTATCCCTACTACAGACTAGTCAATGACATTCACAAATTTAGGGACTAAGTTGTGTTGGGGGTGGGATGCTAAACAGAATTTTGAAGTAACCAGCCATGGAGAAAGGACCTTTGATGGAAATGGTGCCTTGCCCATTTGAGGGCAACATTGAGATGTTACGAGAGTGCACTGTGCAACTGGACACTAATGCAACAGAGATTTAAGCATACTTAAAGCTTCATAGTACTGGAGCAACTTTTCTGCTTCTTTTTGGAGCACCTTATCTAATTATATACTGTTTTCTGTTTGTAAGTGATCAGATAAATGTTTTGTTCCGGTTAAGAAAACTTTTTTTTTCTATCCTGTTCAATTTAACACTATGCTTCTCCCCCTCCCTCCATCTTCTCCCACCCTTTCCCAACCAAGTTGGAAGTTACATTCCTTCCTGAGGTGGGCACTTGTGGGGTGTTCACAGTGGCAGCTATTATGTACCAACTGTAGTTTAATGGCAAACAGAAATCAGTTGTTTTAAAGCTGAGTATTTTATTTATCAAACTGTAGCTTTTTTTGTTTTTCTTTGAGTTTTTTTTAATCCCTTTCAGCCCCTGTAATACTGGAATAAGTTGTAAATGATTTTAATTTTATATTCAATGAATTAAAAGAATTTATTTATGGAATTAATCATTTAATAAAGAAATATTTACCTAACTACTCTTAGTAGAGCATTGTGATAGGCAACAGACTTAAATACAGCAAATGCAAGAGCTTTCTATGAAAACTTAGAATTTTGAAAAGCTTAGATTCTCTGAAAATGAAGACAAGGTTACAGATGCAGTGATAAACAAGAAAGCTGAGTCTAATTCTTTGGGTAAATGACATTTTGTAGCGGTATGTGCAGTCTCCGACCCCATGCTCTAGAAAGTATATGCAGAAAAAGCTTCTTGGCACTGAAAGCAAATGTTTGATAGAGAGACTGAAATGTTAATTAGACTGTCAGATTATTCAAACCGTCCTGGAATTTGCAACATAAGGTACTTCATTAGAATGCAGTGCATGCATGGTGATGTTGAACATCGGGGTGGAAGCTGTTGTCAGCTCTCACATTTTTTGGTGGCTGCTTTTTGCAAATTAATACATTTCTGTGGCAGAAGAATGTTTCCTACAGTCTGCAGGAGGTAGTTTGCTTTCACTAAATTCAAATTAAATGAGCTTGAAGCAATGACTTTTGTTAATCCTAATAACCCAGTGATGAAAAGTAAACATACTGTTAACAGGAGAAGAATGTGAGGAATTTCAAGTACTTCTCCAATAGAGTAAAAGGCAAAGCAGCCACTCTTTTCTCTTCCTTGCCTCCCCTTCCCACTTTTTAAATATGTAATTACACTTCATACTGTGGGACACAGATGACATTTGGCTAACCGAGGGAGTCGTAAGAGAGCTAGCTGGCACGCGGGAAGAAAATGACATTTAAAAAAATGAACTAGAGGAGGATCTGAGAAAGCAGCATCAAATATTTCTACTATGCTGGTTAGCATAAAGCTGTGCTACAGATAAGACTGAAAGGAAACCTGCAACAGGGTGGCTTATTTTTTTCCCTCCGCCTTGTCACTGGTTAGTTCTCTGGCAAAATATCCTCCTGTAGTCTGTAGTAAGAAAGCTACTTATAAAAAACAGAGACTGATTCCTGAGGTTTTAGAATTGTGAAGGGGTGTCATCCAGTGTCATATAGTTAGATGCAGAAGTGGTTAAGAATCAACTTTTTATTAGATTAGACATAAATATTTCAATAAAATAAATGGCCAAGTATCTCAGAAGCTCATCTCTGGCAGCTAATGCTTTGCCTGAGAAATTACAGCCGTCTCTCTTCTGCTCAGTCAAGTTCTCTCCCCGAAGGCATTCAAAACTTGAGCTGTTTTGGAATTCACCACCTGGCCACCAGTCTCAGCTGTATCTAAACTTGTCTGTACAATATTTGTTGACAGTAAAAGTGTAAAATGCAGTGAAGTGCTTTTGTTTGGCTTCTACTTACATCTAGCACTGAACACATCACTACCTCGGCTGCTCACTGAGAAATCCTCAGGTTTACATGTTGGGTTACCGCATGGGGAGGAAGAGGAACAGAACATGCTGCTCACAGACACGCGGCAGCTGCACGCGCATTCCTCGCCATCCCCACTGTCACTTACACTTGAATGACACCCATCTTCAAACCCACGTAAGTAACAGTTCCCTGAAAAATTACACATACATGTGACTATACGATACGCGTAGACTGTATGTCTGTAACACACACACCGTATACGAACAAAAGTGGCCCTTGAACTCCTGCCTCAAGTCTGGCTCTAGCCAGGCCCTAGATTTTACAACCTGCACTTTGGACTTTCCAAATTTCATCAAGTAGAGGGGTGGTTCTGTAATCTGCTCACTAGGAAAATGTACTGTTGGGAGGATAAGGGCTGCAGGAGCAGATCGTGCAAACATAAGAGTAAAATACGCTAAGTGAAATTATCCTGCTATAAAGAGACGGAATGAACCCCACTAAAATGAACTGCAAGCCTTCCAGAAGCTGGGATCTCACACCAACTGATCATCAACCATACAGTCCTCTCTTCACTTTTTGCATTTTGCAATTACATGGCAAAACTACTAAACCCCACAATTCGCAATACTGTAAAAGGAATCAGTGTCAATTTTTGCGTATCATCTTTGCACTTGCTTTGAAATCTTTATACCCTCTGTTGTTCCAGCAGAAAACAACCTAAATACTAGGCATGAAAATATAAATGATAAAAACACAGGTTCCTTTAAGTGTAATCGGCAGGGCTTACCAGTAGGGTTAATGAGCACAACTATAATTTTATTTCTTGGTCAAACACTGAAATATCAATATTCTTCTTTCAGGATGAACACTGAAAGATGAGGAGTTAGGAACACAATAAATAACGTACATGACAAGCAGCAGTAAGGTTTCAGTGCGTTTCAATGCCAGGCCAAGCAGTTCACCCCCTGAAAACGAAGGCACCTGCGCCGCGTGGAGCTCCCCGAAGGCGGGCAGACCCCCGGAGACCCCGGGCACGCAGCCTGCGGGCACGGGCCTCAGCACCCTCCTCTCCGCAGCAGCCCCGCTTCAGCCGTCCCACCTCTCCCCTCTCCTGTCTGCCCCCGGTCCTTCGGCTGTTTCTTTTGAAGCTGCTCCCACCTGCCACGCAAGCCCTCCCACCTGCCACGCAAGCCCTCCCACCTGCCACGCAAGCCCTCCCACCTGCCGCACCGCTGCGAGCGCTGGGGTCACCCGAGGATGGAGCCGGGTGGCACGGGGCAGTTTGCTGGATGCGGTGCTGCCGCCAAAAGGAGCATTTGCCAAACTACAGTTTTAGGACCGAAGGAATCCGTGGACTTGTATTCAACACGCTTGTTTACAAGGGTTTGATGGTGGTAACTGTGATATCAGAGTTACATATAAAAATCTTCCCTACTAATGAAGGCAACACAATGAAGACAAAGCTTCTGCTTCCTTAAGTGCTGCAGCACAAGAAACAAAATAAAAGCAGGAGCATGCAGAAAACAGACTTCCGTGATTACATTAAATCCTCTCCCAGGGGATGCTGCTAGCTCGCTCTCCTGAATGAGCAGCAGATGGAGGAAAAGCTAACATCTTACTGACAGTGGGACAGCCAAGCTATTAATCAACCCTCGCTGAGCTGAGCCATGAGAACCTCTATACTCCATATATAAATTGCTGCGGAGCCCACAGCAAAGCAGTCCCCGCTGGGCTGCCTGACCCTCCGGTGGACACCTTCTGGGAATCGGGCCCATCTCCCCGCTACTGGTAGGAAGCCGAGGCGGCACGTGGGCTGCGCGGGAACAGGCAGAGACACTGTGGATCGGTCAGATTGCTGCGGGAGGATTTCCTGTGCTCAGAGTCCACTGAAGCTGCATGAATCCCCCCACGCTCCAGACAAGGAGCTCTGCCGCAGGAGAATTTCTGAGCTACGGCTGCACGTGTCTTGAGGACTGAAACGAGAAAGTTTACAGTGTGCAGTCATTCAGAGTTGGAAGAGAAACCTACCTACCTACACAGAAGCAGTTAAATGTGTTACACCAGAGGCTTGCTCTTGCCAGATGCTGGCCCTTCTGGGCTGATCCTGCAGAAAAGCACTTTGATGCACGTGCACATTCTAGTTTACTCCTGTTTAATCAGTGGAACTATTTCCATGCAGTGCCCAGAGTGCTCAGCACACGGCAAGGGAAGGCTGTGTAGTTTTACCGGCTGCTCTGCCTCAAGCCTGTTTTTTCATGTAGGTATGTCCCCGTTCTCATCTTCACAATTTTTTTCTGCACGTTACGTAGCCACGTATAAAACAGCACATAGAAATGTGGAAGTGCCATGGTGAAAGCAATAACATATAACTAGCTTTGGACACACTTATAAATGCATTTCAACTCATGAACAACTGAAATGCATTGAACTGCAGGGAGGCTTGGTGTCTAGAAAATATAAATCCTGTAAAAGAAGACTTCAACCAACAAAATGATACAATAAGCACCTGTGTCTATTACCCTGTAAAGACCAAACACCAAGAAACCAAACAGACGGTATCCAGTATGCTATGACTTTTCCCCCCAGAAAAACTACAGAGCTATGACTTCTACATACACAATTTATATTGGAAAAGATCCTGAAAGACCCCAAGGCACCATTCACATAAGCAACTTCATCTGTCTTGAAGTACACACTTAAGGGATGGAATGTAGCAACTGTCCAGGAGGAAAAGATTACACAAGATTTTGTAAAGGTTTTCATTTACTAGACAGAAGAAATTTAAAGGTAGGGTGCATAGATTTGCCCAGATGGGAATCCAGCTAGGACACGTACATTAACAACTTAACCTCATGGTGAATGCAGTTTCAGTAAGAATGAAGGGATTCCATTATAGATATCAGTTAAACAGTCAGCAGTGTAGCCCAGCAGTATTTTGAGAACACTGGTTGAACACCAGATCAAAAGGAACCCAGCAGATCATCTGAGTCAAAGACACCGGCTTCTCAGAAGCTACTGATTTCCTTCAGCATCTCAACCAGGTTAGATCCTAATTAGCTCATGAATTTGACAAAATTGGACATCAAGACATCATGGCTGTAAAACCAGCAAGTCTATTAATGAGAACTTAAACCAGGAAAATATATTTTACTCTACAGAAGTGGCTACTCGTGCTGTAGTGGAACAATCCCATTAAAACCAATATGGATGCCCAAGCACAGCTGAAAGCAGACACTCGGAAAACAGGTCAACAAAGAGATACCACCGAGTTTAGATATGAAAATGCTGGGGACTTCTCAGGCAAGCTTTTAACGCCACCCCTGTCTGCTCTTTTTCCTGAATGTCTATACATTATCCACCAACCTAATTTTTACCTCACTTTGACATATCTCTACTCCCTATTGGCACTCTTGGCAAAATGGACAAGTTCTGGGGCTACAATACGATTCAGTAGAAGAACTGGAAGCGAGGAGTGGAAAGGCAACAGGCAGCTTTCACAGTCATTTCTTCCTCCTTCTTGAGGCAGAACTTGGATGACAGGAAGAAAGTGGCAATGTGATTTTAAAAACACTTTTGCTTTCTGCACCAGCTGGGATCATCTGGAACCAGCCATCTCCCAGTGTGGTACTTTATTCTCTAAATCAAGACTCCCTCTCCCCTCTCATTTCTATCCCTGCTTCTTTGGCAGACTATTTTTAACCCTCTCTGATTTGTCACGCAATCCCACAAACAGCTGTACTGATGCAACTGATGCAAAAAGAAGCCTAATGCAAAAGGATTAGATAAATATGAGCACTACTGTGCCAGTTTAAAAAAAAAAAATTAATCCACTGTTTTCCACTGTTTCTATCACTAGTAGGAGTCAGTAAGTCCACAAGACTTCCCCTTGCCCCAAAGGTAGGCAAGGCTCTAGTGGCTTTCCATATTTTACCACTCTATTGATTTTTCCTGCCAAAAAGCCTACTACAGTAAGATAGCCTGGAAGTGCTTTTCAGCAGGAAAAGTTAGCAGTGGTGAAATCAGGCCAAGCCAGTGGAACTTTGCTTCCAAAACAAAAATATGTTACAATGCAGAGAGCCAATGAGGGAAAGAAGCTCTCACAATAAAAGCATCATTAGAGCTAAGTCACTGTCCGACGGGTCACTGAGACCCGGCAGGACACAGCGGGAACACATTTCTGTTATCGCAGACAGACAGGCAGCAAATCAACTATCCTTGTTTTTTCCTAGTTTTACATGTCTTCTGCAACTTCCCTTTCAGTTTCAGTATTTGTTTCGACTTGGTTTTGCTGCCATTTCTTGTTTGTCTCGCATACATGTGACTTCCTTCCATTTCACCACAAATTTCCACCAAATAAAACCATATGCACTGCCATAGCAACATTTTAATACAAACACGGGGTAATCTTTGTTCACTGAAGTACACAGTTCATTTTTTTTTTCTCTTATTAACAGAACCTGCATCTGCATACAGTTTAGCTGAATGTCATAGCAACAACATAAACACAAATGCAAGATATTTTTTCCTTTGGAGGGAGGAAGAATAAATGTTTTCAGGAAAAGAGCATGGGACTTAAGAAAGCAGAATGAAATGTTTGTGACCAAACACGGCCTGAAGTTACATCATCACAGCTGTATATTTACTCTCCAAAAGCCTGCTCTTGCAAGGTGTTATACATTCTCAGTTCCTACAGATGTCAACAGAGAACAGCCGTAACTGGCAGGGCAAGGTCTGCACCACAGCTATGCTTACACACAACACGGAGGCTGGACTTCCTGTCAGCACTAGACTGAACTTAGAAATTTATGTACTTTTTTAGACTAGAGTGCACATTCTGCACGGTAAACAGTTTTACTCCTAATGCGAAGTAAAACTGCACCATTCAACTGGAGTAACAAAAATTGGTCTGGTGTGCCTCCAAGACCTAGTGCCAGCCACACATTTTGCAGCATGACCCTCTTTTCCTCTACGGATCAACAATTCCTAATGCAGAGATAAATACAGCAAAACCTAGAATTCAGATGTGTTCATTCAAAACTTAGCTGTTACACTGACAGGGGGTATAACATTGTTTACCCATGACAACTCAATAACTTATGCCTCATACCCCCAGGAAGTTATACAAAAAAGGAGAAGAACCAAGTTCTCTCATACAGCTGACTCAATCCTACCTCTCAGCTATTGCTATGCGCTTAGCTATGCTCTATTTTTGTCCGTTACGGCTTGTGAAAGGGATGACTTCATTAAGCTTTTAATTTCTTTTAAGTAGCATGTTCATTCAGGACAAGAGCCTTTACTCTTTGCTTTGTAAGCTGATGGTCCTTCAGCTCAAGCACGCTGTGAGGGTTCAGGGTTTGAAACCTGAAAAGTCTCAATGTTAAAAGAAATGCCGCAACAACACTACACACAAATAGCTTGTTCCTTCTGTGACAAGTAGTTTATAAAGGAAAATAAATAAGTAAGCGTAGTAGGCATAAAATCAAGCACTCCACGCAAGCTGGTGTTGAATGATGAAGATTAAAACAACATCACAGTTTTCATTCACAGACATCATCTGCGCTGAATCAAGGCAGAGTCCTGTAGGGATCCTTGTATAGTATGTTTACAATAGTATGTTTTCAAAATGGACAGAACTGAAGGCTTCCAGACAGCCTCAGCTCCATGTCTTAAATTTCAAGTGCTTGACCGGAAATTCAAAAATACAGCTTTTAAAGATGCATTTTCTCTCTTCAGTTTATTACAAGATGCTCGTTCTGGGTTAAGTCACTCAGAAAGGAATTTAAAACTTCCCTACCCTAACTGCCTATGAAAGTGTTAAAAACCATCTGCCTAGCCAAAGAGTGCATAAACTTTGATTAAATCAGTAACCTTACTATTATGAAGAATGACCACTGTTGCAGGACCTGCACTGGTCACCTGACATCAGTAAGGCTGTGCTTTTAGCCACAGACCATTGTTTTGATTCATTTTTATAAACAAAAATTGAAAAAGTTTAGCAAAACTGAATAAAAATACTTGAATTTCATCTTGACTTCCATTTGATGAATCACCATTGTTCAAATCAGTGTAACCGTTATCAAAACCAAATAAAAACATGTGAATAGTAACCTGGGAATGAATGGCAAATGCTACCAAGGCCTTTTACTCTCAATTTGATTGAACTCTGGAAGATGATTCCCAGCTTGCTTTAGGAAATTTCAGTTCTAGTAACCACCACAGGAATGATCCTTAATCATTTTTTAAAGCCTTCTTTAAGGTAGGAAAAGATTTAAATCTGAAGGATAGATTTAACAGCACCTTCATTTAAAAACAAATTACGGTTGTGTTTGACTCACAAGAAAGCTTAAACTAGATTTATATAAGAAAAAAAAGAAATGCTGGCAAACCCTTTCATACAATTAATGACAACTGCCAAGAGTGTAGGAAAGTAATGCAAATTACCAATCTGCATTCCTCAGCCAAAGACTAATCACACGCACATGCAGATCAACACTAATATTTGCAGCACTCTAATTTCCACTGTGTGCCATGAATCTTAACAGAAATGCCATGCTTTTACTCCAGATGAAACATTTTCTGGCAAATGAACTGTGGCAGTTTTGCTGTTCTGCTCTTTTATCAGTGTTATTATGCATGGGTTCAAGACTGGTTTAAAGTAATTTGTGGCTACCAAGTCAGCGTGCAGTAATCACTGATTAGGAAAAGCTTATTCACTTTCACTGAACTGAAAAAATATGAAAGCAGCACCTATAGCTAGGAATCCTGGTCCTTTAAAAAGGGTTACAAAAACAAACATTGAAACAAGAGGTGGGCAGAGGACCAACAATGACTAAAAAAGAAAATAGCGCACAGGTGGCTACTGCCAGGCAAGAAGAAAAACTTCCCTGTTTTACCAGGGGTTGCAAAACACACAAGGGAAAAGACACATGATACTGCTGTGAGAAAAAGTAGTACGTGACTACAAAGGTCTGACGCTCTTTCCAAACTTCAGTAGCTAGATGTCATGGTGAACAATTTTTTAATGACAATTTGTTTGCAACAGCATGAAAAAAAAAATAACTTGTAAAACTTTGAACATCTCAAAAATCCTCTCCACACAGCGTGCCTGGTAAGGAACCGACAACCTGGTGCCCTGAAGCCTAGACTGAGCGTCTGGAAGCCTGAGCCCTCTCCCGTATTGCTGTCACAGCCTCCTGTTACCTCAAAAAGTTCCTTCACTGCTTTCTGTTGTCTTTCTGCCCATAATGTCAGCACTGGCAGGAAGAACACTTATGACTGAAAAACCACCTTCATGACAGTTTAGCGTGCATCCCATGCCACCAACTTTTGTCGCAAAGGTGCTAGTCTTAAGCAGGAGACAGACAGGGGTAACAATGATGCCAGCAACAACCTCACAGAGCTGTTTACAAAGTGATCATGTCCTTAAAACTTCACAAATGCTGACTTAGCTAGACCCTTGCAAACTAACCCCAAATGCCTATTCTGGTTCCTGAGAAGCCCCTGGTGCAAGTGTGCAGAGGGGCCCACCTGTCTCACACGGCTCGCAGCACATGCTGTTCTCGTCCTCCACGGACCCCACAGACATGGGGGACTTAGATACAGTGGTAAGTGGTCTGGGATCTAGAAATCTTCCCAGAAGTTAACAACAGATTTCTATTATCAGCAGATGATACAGTACAGGACTTCTTTTTAAGGTTTATTTGGTTTTAATTAGGTAAATTTAGTTGATATTCCAGTAAATATTTACAATACCTGGCATCAGTAGGTAAACTAGTAATATGAGATGCATAACATAAGCATTGTTTTGAAGTCCAATATATTAGCACTAGTGACACTCCATGTATCCATTTCTATTGATTTTAAAACCCCTGCTAATTTAGAAGATCAGGTAGAAGATTAAACATACGGCAATATGCCACTCTGAAAACACGGTTTGACCTGTCCTTAACACATTAAACAAGATGCAACCAAGTAAGAAATAAAAAAAAAAAAAAAAAAAAAAAAAAAGTATTGCGAGAGGCACCCAAAACGTCACCACGGAAGATTAAAGTAAAAAGTAAAGTAAGATCATTGGCAGCAGTTCAGCATGGCAAACAAATACCCTGAAAGAAAACTGATCTAATGAAACACCAGTGGTTTTTTTTCAGTAAGTTTAAGCATTAAGACTCAAATCCACATATAAATACAAATATGAGATCAGATATTTAAACTCAGAAATCAGACTCTGAGCTGTTAAGGTAAAAGGAAAACAAAATATATTGTTGAAACTAACTTCGAAACTTTAAATTTGGGTTACTCTGATTTATTAAAGATACATGGACAAAAGGGTGCAATTAAATATCAGTTTTTTCTGGAACCAGCAATTCCTCATCTCTTTATTTACATCCCTAAATATGCATTCCTAAATCCAAAAATAGGCAGGCAGTTTGGAAGTGCTGCCTTTAGTGAAGGAAGCCAAACCAAACATCTGAGAGCTCAGCTGTATAAAAAAAAATTTAATTAAATAGTAATAAAAAATTATATAAAAGGCTCATTCCACCCTCTTCTCAAAGAACCATCATGAACTGTCCCGAATTTCCCCTTCTTCCACAGATGAAAGGGATGAACTTTCACTGTCCGAGTTCTCTGCAGGTTCACTGGCATCTGAGGGTGTAGGACACAAACAAAAAACAAACAAGCAATTAGTTTCAGCAATGTTGTTTGCTCATCACACGGTAGCAGTTTCTTATCTTCTTTTCCTTTTAATCACACTTTCCTTGAGGACAGCTATTTCGCAAGACTAACCAGTCTCATAACATGGGATAAAGCCCTGGGTAGGCCCTTGTTGTTGAAGGAAAAAGCAAGACAATGTTGAGAATTTCTTTTAGTTTTTAAATCTTGGTCTTTCAGCCAAGTAGGTAAGCTGAGTATTTATCACACACAAAACTCGTCCTCTTCATCCACGGAGAATTTCAAATTGTTCTCTTGGTTTATTTATTTTAAATGTTGTTTTCTGGGTTGCTACATATATATCACAACTGTAATGAATTATAAATAATTTACACTTTTATTAGCATTTCAGTTAAGATGGGGAACTACTGAGAAATTCTACACAGAAATGGAAAATTAAGATGATGCACCTATGTACTCCTTCCATGTGTTCCAGCATCCCAAAGATGGTGTTAAGCTGTGTGAATCCATGAGCTAAGGCTGATGAGGTTAAAGCTGCACAATAACTTGTGCTTTAGCACACAGCTGTTGTGGTCTGCTGAGATCATATCGTGAAGTACTTATTTCCCAAACTGGTCTTCAGCCTCACACCCTGAGACTCCTTCTTTAACAAGCACTGACCCTGGTCACCTTGTGGTGAGGCCACTGGTCGGTGGCACTCAAGCAGCACAAAAATAAACTACAGCAAAGTAGGCCCACGATTCACACTCTGCTCTCGTTGTTTTCAGTATCTGGTCCGACTATGAATTTAAAGAAGTTTTTGAGCATTTAGTGGCAGATGCTTCATTAGGGAAACATTATCGGAAGGGAGCTGATGCGATATAGTTACTGTCTTGTCAAGATAAGTTCTACAGTTGGCAAACATGGGTAATACGTGGGACACAGTGTGCACCTGTACAGTTTCAATGGAATTTGTTCAAGAAAATAGAAGCATTTCACCCAGAAACATTGGAGGTCACATTTTGTCTACACTAAATCTAGTGTATAATCAATTAACATTTATATGCCAGATATGTACTCAGTAATGCACAAAGTAAGGATTGTTTTTGCCCCTAAGTCCTGTGAAAGCTTCTATAATCCCCTACTATCTTCAGCCATGACTGACCTTGTATGCTGAAATCAGAGCACCTGTAGTTTTTGCTATAAGCAAGTCAAGCATCAAAGCATCACATAAAAGAATGTGGCAATCTTCTGACTCACAGTGAAGCTCAACAGACAAATTTTAGCTTTAGTTTAGTCTGTTACAGTTAAGTTTTATTTAACAGGAATTATGGATTGTCTTCACTCAAAAATAACATATTTTTATGGTGTTGATAGCATTGCCTATAAACAAAGATTACCCAGTCCTTCCCACCATAAAACTGTCTGCAGTTTACTTATAATGTAAAATTGAAGCTCTGGGTTTAAATTTTTCAGTGCCAGTTTCCTTCCTCAATCCTTATCTTTTTTTTGAAAGTTTCAGCCAAAATACTTCAGCCATTTCTGAGAACAAGGATAGGAGAAAGGGGCTTTGTCCTCATTAAATTCTAGCAGCCTCTCTTTGAAGGTGTCCAGCTCTAGCTCTCCCCCAGTCTTCAGGGGAGTAGTAATTTGAATCACAGGTAGTAATTTGAATCACAGGGGGGAGTGGTGATCTTTCCCCAGCACATGCCTGTTGCTGTGGCTATGAAAACTTGCCTTTCTTCTTCCTGGGGAAGGGGATAGATCTGAGATTGCTTGGTAAAGAAACATCATATTAGCAGTTAAATTTCCACAAGACTTTGTTTCTTTTTTTAGCCTGTGTCCTTTGAAAACAGACCTTGGAGGGCTACGGTAGTCAAAGCCCCTGCACTCCAGCAGACACCCTGCCAGACACCCGCTTATCAATGCAGCAGCTGTTTGCCTGGAATGCCAGGGGGAGGTCAGCTGGGCAGGCACTCCGAGACAAGCGTCCCTCTGGGTGCACACGGAAAAGGAAGGCAGAAAGGAAAGCCACTATTGGCAGAGATAGGATAAGCAAGCGCAGGATGGATGGCTTAGGAGGAACGTGCAACAGATACAAAAAGCCATATGTGTCGAAGAAACTGGACTGCAAGTAACCCACAAGATGCTGCAGCAGAAAGGTCACTTCCTGGGAGATGGGAGTGGGCTAAAGCCCCTCTCTGATTACAACAGACTTCTCCCTGGAAAGTCTGGAGGTAAACCCAAGATTTCCGCTCTTAGCAATTATCTGTGAATGCAACTGGTAAGCAAACTAAATACTGTTTTTTCTCCTTTATTCTGTAAAGATGACACAAAACAAAAGAGTACAATGTTTGTGCCACACTTCAACAAAAGTGGTATTTTGTTTTCAAGTGGAATAACAGCAACAAAAAAGCCCTCCTATTTTTATATTAATGTTCTGAACATGCTTTTCCTGAAAGAACCTGGCGTTACTGTGGCAGGCTTCCACTCTTAACAGAAACAGCTCCCAGAACACAGCGTCCAAACCAAACTCAAGGCTGAAGCATTAATATGTTAACTAAGAAGATGTACAAAAATAAATTATGATAAAAGTTGTGAAAATCATGTTATTTTTGCCATTAGCTATAATCTTTTGCTATGTTATTCCCAAGACACCTCAACAGGGAGCTATGCACTTGATTTTTACAGATTCTATAGAAACAGTTTAAAAAAAAAAAAAACAACAAACGGATTAAGAAAATTAATGGTTCCCAAAACCTGAAATAGCTGCCAGCATTCCCTGAATACCAGCTTCAGGGATGACTGCTAACTGAATGATCCCTGCAGCAGAGGAAGGTCACTGTCTTGAAGACACACACTTGCACTGCCCTGTGACAGAGCTATCAGCACTTCCCCAGCTATTACTGGCTCTCTTTTCCCTTTGCCCTTCTACTCTGCCTTTTACAGAATCAGCTAGTTGCTGCGGCAGCACGACCTCAAAATACAGTTTTTCCATCAATGCTTATTTGAATCTATACCCTTAAAAGGACAACCTCCCTACTAGCTCAGGAGACAATGACAACCACCCCATTCAGATTAGGTTTACGAGTCAATCACTTGTAACTCCCTCCTGACATCTACATCATAGCAGTAGGGCTGACTACTGAAAAGCAAGGGACCTAGATCAAGAAATAATGGATAAACTGAAAGTACCTAGTTTCCTTGTACTCCAGTGTATGTATGTGCACTCCTAGGGTGAATATCGGTGGACCTACTTGCTCAGACAAGACTCCCACCTCATCCCCTGGCGTGGTGTCTCGCTCTCAGAAGCTCTTGCAGTACGTAGCACAAGAAACATTTGCATGGTGTTTCTTTGTGAGCAGATTGCTCCAATGGATCACTTGGTGTCATCTAGCCAAAACAGCCAAGATCCATGGAAGTCTGGTATCACTGGTACAATATTCTCAGTCTCATATTTATTCAGTCAAATTATATACATATAGAGCCATGATTGAATTGCCGCAGGGAAACAGCCATTGCAAACATATTTCAAAGCTTTTCCTCCTGAAATCTGTAAAAATTACAGACTGGCTCATAACTGGAAAGTATGGAATTTGATAACTAAGGTGACTAGCTGGGGGACTAAGAGACGAGGGAACTGATTCCCTCTATCAGCAGCTGCAGAAAGCAAAGCTGGGACATGAAGCCTTTATACTGGGGAGAAAGATGGAAATTAACTTCAAAACTAAAATACAAATTCCTGCTAGACCTGGACTCTCCTCTAAGTTAACTCCAAGATGAGAGTTTTCCCTCAACTAAGTACTTTTCAAAAGATAACACTGTGCTTTTAACCCACCTGAAAAGCTACTTTGCCATTAAGATTTCTAATAACTATCCTGTAATTCAGAATTATTTGTCCAATGTTAGGAGTTATGCTAGGAAATAATGGAGAATGTTTCCTTTGTATGATTAGCAGGCTTGCTTAAAACTTATCTTCCCCAGACAGCATGACGTTTTAGAAATAACCAACTCTGTCAAACTTTGCTACATACAAAATTTAGCACCAGTTTGAAGAGTTGTTTTACCTTAGTGGCTAAAAATATACAAAAAAAGAATCAAGCACCAGTAAACAAAGTTAGGAAAAACACATACAATACAGCTTATGGATGTAAGCCATCAGCCAGCAGTTTTAATACAGAGCATTCATAACAGCTTTTTTATAGCAATCTTTTAGATTCAGAGGGAAATACAAGACATACTGCACATTCCTGGCATTATTAATAGGTGCATCCTTAATTATTATTTATTTAAATAAAATACCTAAGTATAGCATAACAGGAAATAAATATATGCTTACCTTGGCCAAGAACCACCATGTCATTCTTCAATGTTCTCAAAACCACAAATAATGTTGGATACTCAATTATTACTTTGCCTTTCAAATTGTCTAGGAGGCTTCTACTGGCATCCAGTTCATTGTACCTTAAAAATAACAGAGAAGTTTATTTTGGATTTTAATACTAACAAGGACATAACGTACACTTTTGGGGGGGCAGGGGGAGGCTTTCTGGCAATTCACAAGATTTTCAGATGATATCATGTTCAGAAGAACTATCTTATGATTCAAATTACATATCCAGTCTTATTATCCAACTACAAAATTTTTTTTAAACTCTCCTAACATCTAAGCATAAGAACAAGAGGAGAATCAAAATCAAATTTCTCTAAGGGCTGAAATGTTTTATGACTTCTTAATGAATATCTTTACCAAAATCGGATATGGACATAGGGTTATCAAAATGGATATATTTACCAAAATCAGATTCTAAATTAAAAATAACACTTAATGTTCTACTTACGGGCTTTAACACTACAAGTTTAATTTACATGGTTAGTAGTGTACCTTATTTATCACGTTTGCTTAGGAATTATCAGTGAACTACTGGGAAGATGAAATAAAAAGCATACCTGAACAACTACTACAGCAAAGGTATACTGGGAGCACTTAGAGCTCTGTTTTTCTAGAAGTAAGGGCTCTGATAACCCAGAACACGGGGGCAATAATTTCCAAAAGCTGGTACAATATCCCCATTTATGCCTAAGCAAATCTCTGCTTACAGCACCATACAAGAGGCGCATGACTCGGATGCGCAGTCCTTTCCCAGACAAGGGCTCCTCTTCACCCTGGAGGGTGAAGCCCGGTATGTAACACATGATGCCACAATAATAAAAAGTAAACTGAGCATCGTCTCCACAATTATTTCCTAGAATTGTAATATTCTGTCCCAGGTCTCTTAACTGGAAACCTGGACGTGGGATTTTGGGGAAAAGGAAGGGATATTTCAAAGCCTTCTGTAAGAGAAACGCTGTTGCTTTCACTTGCTATAACTGCGGCATCCAACAGATGCTCTGATATTATTACACTGCAATCTCAGTTATGCAATTCTTTCTGTAATCAGCATTATTAAATTACTAGTAAGCTATTGTATCAGTTAAAGGCAAATGAAGTTCAAAACCAAAATACACTGTGGGCAATAAGTGGAGTATTTCCCATAGCTGCTCTGCCTTCTCTGATCGTTAACATATTATGCAGTTGGGTTTTCTTCTGCCAAAAACAACACTGGATGGGTGAAGGAAATTATATACTTCATGATTTACAGTAATGTGTGATTAAGAACAGTACATCAGAGGAGTCAGCACACAAGAAGAATATTGAAGGTAAAACAGGATTTGAGTTCTTGGGATTTAAGGGAAACTTAGTTTGAGCAAAAGCTACTTCTCTCTCATATTCAACTTCAATCATCATGAAAATATTTGGTTTCATGTTTCTCTCAACCCAAAGTAATTATGACCTCTTCTTACTGAAACCCTTTAAAAGGGATAACAGTATATTACATTTCTTATTGAATGAATGCATTCATAACTTGTGGATTAACACACATGAACAGAAACATATTTACTGCTTTATTTACAGTACTCTAAATGCAAAGTATGGCACTACCTTTCCTTTGGCAAGGACCTCAACACATTCTTTTCTGGTTAAGCAAACATTTACCACCAAGAGGCTAAAGTAATTCACATGCCACAATACACTTTCCATTATCTCATGTTTTAGACAAAACATCTTTAGCGTCCAGCTTGGCATAAGATAAAACATTTGTACTTAAAACTATTTTATGATAGTAAATTACTGAAGTGTTAGATCACCAAGTCAGAGCTTTATCTTTTTTGTTTTTAAAGTAAATTTTATTGGTTGACAGTGACAGAGAAAACATCTAAATTTTTAGTGCATAATGTGGGCTGTAAACTTTGGGGAGAATATAACAAAGAAGCTTAATGCTTCTCTTTTTTAAACTTTGCTGTTATTGTCTATGCTATCCAAAAAACCTCAGTCTACCACATTCCCTACTTTATACACAAATGCAAGTTGAGGTTTTCTGCTAATCCACCTGCCAACCTCTTCCTTGACTGTGCATGCTTAAAGATCTCAAAAGAAAACTAATACTTGTCACTCAATTCCAAAGTCTAATACAGGATGGCTCCTGAGCAAGACTAATTTTTCAGGTTCTCTCTGGAAGACTTTGTCATGATAAAAACCTTCCCAATTTTATCCCAGAACTAGAACAAAGTCATACATCAGAGGCTGAACAACACAGACCTATGGGCAAAGGAAGACTGCCCTGTAAGGCTTTTCCAGAAGCCTAGATACACACACAATTTCAATTTTTAATTATGAAAAGGCTAGACCTGTTTGAAGAAAAAAGAAAAATAAAATGAAATGACATTTTTACAAGTCTTGTAACTTCCTGTACTGATTATTCACCAGGATGAGCTGAGGACGTAGGGTAAAACTGGAATGCAGGTCCTCCTATGTATTTGCAGGGAAGTGGTCTCAACAGGTGGGAGATGGAGCAGGGAGAACCTGGTAATCAGGTATTACCAGATATTCTTTTATCACCATTCTTACCTACTTGTCCTGTATCACTGGGATTGTGAAGCCTGCTCAGTAAGAACCCACAACGAGCGGAAACCTTCTTCAGGCCCTGCCTTCACTGTGCATTTCAAGTGACAACCCAGTAAAATGAATGACAACCAGTGTAAGTCTGTCTGTCCTTTCACTTGGACTCTTCCATGCTCCAGGGCCAGTTGCAGGAACCAGCTTAACTGAGGCTCTCATCCTAAACAAGCTCCTTCAGCCCTTCGTGACAGGATGGATTGGAAGATAAGCCTGGCTCGAAATGAACTGCCCACCCTAACAGAACCATTGCCTTAACGCCCCATCTTCACATCTTTCTTTTAAACCCTCCCTCTGTTTTCTCTTTTCTCCCACTACCCAGTTCATACAAATTGTCTGCGCTACGGCTTCCCGATCCTTGTATTCAGTGGGACTTCTCTTTGCACCCTTCTTTCTCAATTTTCTTGCCTCCCTGGTATTTACTTACCACATATTTTCTCGCTCCCTTCCATACATTCCCTCAGCTTCCTTGTCCAACACCCACCATCTAATAATACACTTTCTTGATTATTTTCTTGCCCCAAGCAAGGCTTTATGCCCATGGCACGAAGCAAGAAATAGGCCTGGATTTCTTCTCAATAAGACAACTCCATTTGTAAGGACCACAAAGAGACAATCTTGGCAGACAACAGCTTTTGATTTTAGCTGGAATGAAATAACAATAACTGCTTTTTAAAAGACAAAAATTAAATAAAATTCGCCTGCCAGCAGGCAGTTTAAAAGCCTACAAAAATTGTGACAATTGAGAAAATTTAACAAGATTCAGCAATCCCACATCAGTTCCCATATAATCTGTTACATTCACTCTACGACTGGCTTTGTTACCTTTCACGAGATGCTGAAATTAATGTGGCTCTGCACTTCTGATAGCATCTATGAGTTTCTGCAAAGGATAGTTTCACTATCTATAGTCATTCCACCACCTTCCAGGAATTCAACAATTCAGTCTCCTAATCTGTCTGCCACAGGCAGGAATGCCATATTAGGTCACTGCATCACAACAAGCTCCCCTCAAATGGAGCCTGTGGCTATCATCGCAGTGGTGTAACCCGTCTCCATTAATTCAAACAGCAGGAAATTCCCTGCTGATCAGGTTTTCCTGAATGTCATCTACAGGAACTTCGATTTTAATAATAATAAAGAAAAATCTGGAATTAAAGATAAACTGTAACCATGTTATTTCCCTAGTTTAGTCTTCTAGACACTGAAAAGAGAACAAAAAACTTTTAACCATCTAAATAATTGTAAATATTACTAAAATGCATATTTGTATAATGACGTTCATAATTTTCCTGTGAGAGAGATCAACTAAAACCCTGCACATATTTTAAACAAAGATGATTTTTCTTCCTAGAACTGAGTGGAAACATCGAGGTATTTACTTGGCATAATTCAGGTACAATAAATCATGCTATCTATTTTGGGCCTAGTCCTAAAAATCCACAATCAAACTTCTGCTAACTTATGGGAAAAACGAAGATTTTTTTTTTTCCCCCAAAGAAAAAAGGGTAGCATTTCCTAGGTATCTGCATTTAACTAGAAGAGAGCAACAACTGGGCACAGCATTTGAAGTCTCTCCCAAGCACTCATTCTGAAGTGCTGCAGCACAGCAAAGATAATAACTAACAGATGGACTTTCATTCCTAAGTGGTGAATAACCTCTTCGTGTGGTTATGATTTGGTGAACATGGAAGTAGTGAAATGCACTCTTGAATTAGGTAGGAAAGGAAAGTTATATGGCAGAAAGTAAACACAATGTATTGAAATAATGTGCAATTTTTATATTTAACTTTGTCACTAGAATCCCGACATTCTAAAAATCTGGAACACAGTGAATTTTGTTAGTCCATAGGTGTGAAAAAGAATTAGAAAATTCAACGAGCAAAAAAGCAGAGACCTTAGAAACAAAAAAAGGAAATGACTTGCCATAATACTTCCCTTGTAATTAATTCTTATCAACAGCTGAACAATATGAAAGACTACTCTGCTTGAACACTCTTTTAAGGAAGGAGGATATTCAAGTTAATATTTTAATATGAAAAAAATTATACTGCAGTTAACAAAAATATTTTAAAACCTGCTAGCTCCTCCTTGGTCTATGGTTTTTCTTCCGCTCTAGGGCCTCTATAATTTGCCTCAACAAATGTTCGCTAACCTCTCCTCCATACTGTTGACACCTACATAGCTCAACCTATACCAATACAGACCAGAGGCCTGGCCAATCCCTTTTCAAGTCAGATCCCCATCTTAAGCAACGCTTCCATCACAGAGGTCCTTTTTCAGAAAAAAGGAAAATTAGGACAAGAAACCTTCTCTTATCAACCATTTGGCCCACAAGTCCTGCTAGGAACCAGATAAAAAAGCACAGGACGAAAAGTTGCCAGCATACCAGGAAAGCATCTCAGACATTATCACCATCTCCTAACTATACCTACATACACAGAATACATAAAGGCACTTCCAAATAACAAGAAAACCATGAAGCTGTTCCTTTTCCTTGCCATATTTCGGCCATAGATCATTCTCAAACAAAGACCGTATTAAGACAAGCTGTAAGAATCCGTGATCTCCTCTCTTTTATAGGCCATAAGAGGCCCCTCCACTAGGGAAATCGAAGAACTGCTGAAAACTAAAGTGTAAAACGGGGAAAAAAAACCCAAAAAACCAACAAACCAAACCAAACCACAAAACCGCTCTTCTTAGAAAAGTATTTCAGGAAGTTAAAACATCCTGAAGAAAAAAAAAGTAATACCCAGGTGAAGCCAGCAGGAACACCAACTGTCGCCTAAATTATCGCCTATATTATGTGCTATTATTACATAGCACAATAGTAGATGTCCAGAAAGATTTAATGGTTTGTTCACTTTTACCCTAGAAAATATACAAAACATTTAATGGAAAGAAGAGATAAGCGCACAAAGGCTGTCCGTGTTCAAACCTCTTGAGAATAAGGCAATTGCACAGAGAAACACACAGTAAAAGTTGTTTAATGACAATCACTGAAAAATGTATCAATTGATGGCAAACCCCACAAAGCAGATAAGGCATCTGCTGCAACAATTTAGTGGACTGAGCATTAAATGTGATGTGGTAAAAGGATTCAGGATGCACGATGTAAAGACTAACTGAACTACAAACCATTCTGCATCTTTTAGTTATGGGAGAAAGTACGGCAAAACAGAAGGAAAATGTGAAACTAGCAAATGTGAGTTTCTTGGATTCAGTAGAATTTGGTTCAAAGAATACAGAAGTAAAGCGATACTGAATTTCAAGAAAGCAAATACTTTCCCTATTTCATAAGACATAGTCAAAAGAAGTAACAAAATCCAGCAGCAAGTAAAGATGCTATAATTCAAATGCATCACGGCAATAGTCCTTTACACATACAGGAATTTACTTACTTTGCGAAGCCAGGCAGCTTTACAAACTGCTCAAAAGCTCAAGGTTTACAAATCTTTAAGTGGTACAGAGCAGACATACTGAAAAAGGTTATACCACAATCATGTAAGGCTACTATATGGCTGAGATAAAGAAACAAAACAGCCTAATGAGTTAATGATAGCCAGAAGGCCTAAAGGGAATATGAAATTTCACAAGGGAAAAGTTATTAAAAAGAGAGTGGGTTGACTACTGAAGATGAATGCCTGAAGTTTCAAAAACTGAAAAGATATTAGTGGTATCTTTAGTACAAGTGAAAGCTGTGGGTGGTTCCCCAAAAATGCAGGGAAGTCAAAATATGTAACTTGTACCATTAATAAAATACTGGCATGATCACGGAGAAAAAGTGAATGCCATAAGTCTACTTTAATTACAGTACTTGTTACACAGCCTCATGAAACATTACTGTAATTAATTTTAGAGGTGGGGGGTGTACCAAGGAATACCAAAGGATGCAACGAATAACTCTTAATACATCAAGTTCAGAAAACTAATAGGTCAAATCTCATTTGAAAACTTAAATTAACATAAGTAAGCAGTGCATTGATAAAATAAACAGAAATATAAAACTGATGAGAAATCAGTCCTTGTAAATTGGCAATACTTTTCGTATTACACTTAGGTTAACCTAATGAACCTCCACTTCAGAACAGGAAGAATTGATACTTCTGTAATTTTGGATCCCTAGATAGCAAATTCTAACTTCAAAATTAGCTCATATGGAGATAGCCTGAATACCTCTAACACTCTGTACTAAATGGTGGAAACTTATCCACAAATTTATACTTATTTGCATGGGAATCACAGTGCCATAAACCTTCCAATAAGGGGTTACTAGTGCTTTACGATGAAAAGGAAAAGCTATGAAATAAAGAAAACAAATTATTTTCTTGGCAAACAAGCAGGAAGGTCCATTCCCTCCTTGGCAAGGTCGAAACAATCAGCCTTAGCTCATTTCCGTCAACAAAGAGAAAAAACAGAGGGATTCCCCTTTGGCAGCATCAGCAGGAAATAACAAGTTTTCTCCTTCCTGACTGGAACATGAAGAGGTTCTCCTCCACTCCGCCTTTGTGAAAACGCTGATGGCTACGCTGCCATGTTTCACAGTGCTGCAGCTTCCAAGTTCAGCCCATCGCTTCAACTGCCCTCAAACACGAACGAGTTTGTATCTTTGTTCCTAGAAGCCTCTTACTCCAGCCTCTCCACGCTGCCAGGTCCCCAAAATTGAGAAACTCTACTAACTTTAAGTCAGCATCTCACTGTATCTTTTTCTTCCAAGAAACTAGCAGCAAATCCTCTTTTTCCTTCAAAAAAATATTTTAACAGCAACCCAGACAGATACAGTTGAATTAAACCCCTCGATACATCTCACAACACTTATGCTAGACTGGAATAGGACAAATGGTTTCAATATTATTTCTGCTCTACAGCCCATTTTTACCAGCTCCTTCCCCATCTGTTGCCAAGGGGCAACAGATTATTCAACAGGGTTTTTCCAACTGCAATCTTTTCTTAGACTTCATGAAGTCTTCTTGCCTTCAAGTCTGCCTTATATGTGCATGCTACACAGTACATGGACTTCCGTGAAGGCATTTCCCATACTATGCATATGTTACATAGTACATACATACAGGCAAGTTCCTCTCTGCTCCCTAGGAGAGATGGCAGGCTGGAGCAAACGGCAAGATTTATTCTTGAAACAGCCTTTCCTAGATGTACACTTCTTCAGAGAGAGGAGAGAAAATCTGCCTGTGCATATGCTGTGTATGCTGCTCCCATGCTTCAAGCCCTGTTAGGATGCAGAAAAGAGGCTACTGTGTAGAGTTTTCTTTATGTTTTAGAATTTGGGGTCTGCCTACCTGCTTTGCAAGCATGAAGGGTCTGAAGGTCTTCAGGTCTGCCTGTGGTGCTTACAGAACACCACTAGATGACTAGACACGACAAATCACTGGCTGAAGCCAATACTAACACTTTTATTGTTATCTCATCCTCCTCTCTTTACTTACATATTCCTCCTCTGTGAGTGGTCTGGATCTAACTTGCTCCAACATAGACTGCAGAATTTTGGAGCGGAGGCTATAATTTCAAATAAATCTTTGTGCAATAGATGTCTCAGTCAGCGACTCTCTAGCTGGGACACTCCAGAAACCCTAATGCAATACCATTAATTATAAAACAGTTCATCCAAAAGAATTCAGCATGGGTTACAAAACACTGGATTGTTACTTTAAAAAACAGGCGCCTACTGGTTCATAAAGGAATCCCTTTCAAGAAAAAAAAAAAGAATGATTGCTCAAGATAGTAAGATGGACAAATTCTGGGTTTTTTTGGAATCATCCCAAAAATCTTCTCAAAGGTCAAGCAATTGTAGTCAGCCATCATAAACATTTAGCTATGCATGCTACAGATTCAGACCGTACATACTTCTTATGCTCAGCAATGACTAGCTTTCTGCTTTCCATTTATGTTGTGTAATACAGGACTTCAATGAAAACTGTAAGTAGATAGGAAGGAAAAGTGACTATTTTTTACAGTAAAAGCTGCATATCCTGGCATCTGTTGCTCTGCATCACTTTTTGTCAGCACAGAGACTGATGTTCAGATAAAGAAGGAGCAAGTGAAAAATGACACTGAAATGGCTGCAGTAACAAAACTAGAAAGCCTGAAATGACCTACAAGAAAACGTAACAAAGTATTCAGTAAGAAAAGATGAAGTTTTAATAAAAAACCCCACAAAACAAAACCCAACACTCTGGGAAAAAACAGCAGCAAGTATTAATACACAGGAACGCTGTGTTTAAGAAACGCACTACAGACCAAATTCTATTTCCCCTTGAACAGTACAAAGTTGCCAGAGCTTGACTACAGTTGTGCAGTGAAGAATGACTATTGTAAGCTAGCTCCCTGCTTTTGTAAAGATGGCAGAGCTGCTTTTGTGCCAGCTGCTGCGAGCTAGAGAGGAGTAATGAATTCTACTGTCAATCTTCTGCTGGCATAGGCTAAAGCCAGCTTGGGGTCTGTTCCAACTCATGCCAAGGCCAGCAGTTCAGCCAGGGATTTGTATCCTTAATTCCTGTCTCATGTATACCACGTACTACACAAATGTGAAGAGAATTGCTTCCTGAGAAAGGCTAGAGAATCTTAAATAAACCACCCCACATTTTTCACATTTGCAGAAAATGCAGAGGCGGAAATAATGCTTGAAACGTGCCAATTCCAGTATATTTATTTTGCTAGATGAACTAGTATTTTTAAAATGAGGTCGTAATGTGATGGTAAAAAGAACTGATCCATGCACCACACTAAGAGCAGTGACTTTTTAAAGCAACTGAGTTATATATGAAAAGCAAAGACTATAAGCTCTGTTGGTTTTACATGAAGTTATTCACAAATGACAATGCAGAACGAAGTGCCCTACAAAAATGGTATGAAAAATTAAGGAAAAATTTAATACTACCAGTATTTGAGGCTATCTGCAATGTATTTAAATATAACAGGTTTTGATAATCTTAAAATCACTGACAAAATAGATATCTAATAGACATTTTTAATGACAGAAAAATAAATAATCCAATATAAATACAACATTTAAAAAGATTTGGTTCCATTACATTTATATTATTCTTCGAATTCCAAGATGATTTTCTAAAAGTCTGCTGGCATATTTGCACACACTAAAGCAAAAAACTTACTTCATCTTCCTAAATCTATTACTGTGACTACTGCAACCTACTAATGTGACCTAACCCTTAGTTATTTAAAAACAATAGACTACAAAAGAAAATTCTCTTTGAGCACAGAACTCAGTCATCCAAGGAAATAACTCTCATTTCTGCCAGCTGATCTTGAGACAGGGAAGTGCTCCAAAATTACTAACATCATCCAGCCTTCTGGGAAGCAACTGCACTGGATCAGTTAAAGCCAAGTAAGTGTTCACCACCATAAAGCAGTGGCATTTAGTAGAGAAGAACCTCTGATACTTGTTTAGCAGATTTTCTTCCCTGTGGTCCACAAGAATTAAGTGGCAAACATGCCAGTATTCTCATGTGCACCAGCCAATGTCACCACAGAGAGTAAGAAGGCCCTTGATGTTGGAGCTGGTACAAAAATGCTTTTGATACTTTTGGCTTTCTGAGTAATTGAAGCCTGAGCTGCACCAGTACTACTGACAGAAAGACCAATGCTACAACTGATTCTATATGCATCCCTGTATGGTGTGGCAGTTTTACAACAGAAAAGCTACAGGATACAGTCTGGTATTGCTCTGTACTCCAGCTTCTTGAAGGATACGGTCCACTGAAAGCAGTGGGCTTTGCAAAGCTTTTAAGGCCAACCAGACCAAATTTTCCAAGTGCCTAAATATTCTGTCAGTGCCTACTGATATGTTCAAATCCCCAAAAGTCTTCTCCATCAACTTACTCTGAAACAACATTCACACGCCATTCTGAATATATTAACAGGCAAAAAAGAAAATTACTATATAAAGACCTAACATAGATGTTTAAGAAAGCATTATTTTTCAATTCCATTAAACTAAACGCATGTGACTAGAGACAGGCAACTATCTGAACTAGACTCATGCAAGATATTACTGAACCCAGTAAAAGAGATAGTCCATTTGTGTGGTTTAACCTCATTAAGATTTATTTAATTAATTGTCTGTTAGATTAAAATATCTGCTGTAAACCAATTCTGTTGCAGTTATCTTTCTTCTAGAAATAGCATCATCTTGTATGATAAGGATGAGTAAATAACTTTTTCATTTAATATCTGTAGTTACAAAAAACCCAGCTCTGACCACTAACTTAGTTATAACAAATATCAAGGGTCTGTTGGATTTAGGAATTCTTTTTCTGGGGGTTTGGTTTGGATTTTTTTTTTGGTTACACAAAGCCTAATAAGGCAATTCTCAGGAAAATAAGAAGGTGTGTTTCCCAAACCAGATTGTATAATTTGGCAGTTGCGTCTTTCGTTTCCTTAGTGGAAAAAGCAATACTCTTACCATATGAAGTCACTTTGAAGGCATGTCAAATAAAGGACTGAAGACAGTCAGGACACTAATTTATCCTGAAGAAAGAAAAGACTACTTTATAAAAGAATGTAGACTGTAAAAATCATCCAAGAGGCAGCAGTTAAACCTTTCTTGGAATAGTTACAGCCGAGGACAGAACGGACACCAACCACCAACTAAATATTGCATAACAGGTGATAGAGGCAAGCACCACCAAACTGCAGATTTTTTCCAAACCAAGGTTTTAAAGAAAGAAGAGAGTTGTGTAACACTCATTTTTTCAAACCCTCCTTCATAAGATTCCTTATAAAGTAAGTGCAGTTAATGAGAAGACATAATGAGAAGTGGTATAACAGTTACAGTCTTACAGAGTGTTAGGTGACAGGTAGGGAGGAGAGGACATGAGGAGAGATTATGCTTTAGGTTACTCCAAGTAATTGTGGAGTGCTACCAATTGATGCCGAAAGCAATTCTTACAAGCTGGTTTTAGAGAAGACAGAAATAAGAGCTTATCACAAAGTTCTCTAAGTACTGTCACCACTGATGAAAAAAGGCACCTAGCAAGAAGAAAGCAAGCACCATGTTGTTTCACAGCTATCCATTGCATCTGCACACCAGTGGATTTTTCCTGTTGATTTCTGAAGTTCTGCAGAACTCCTGTGAGGAAGCAGAAATCTGTACTACATGGCTAATTTATATTTCTGGAGAAAGAAAAAAAGACAAACCAAAAAATTTAAAGCATTCTGCAAAGGACCTTCAAACTAAAAGGGCCATTTGCTGTGAAACACAGAAGACAGCCAAAACTAAACCACAAACTCCTGTTTCATAAACAATTGCAGGAAATACTAAAATCCTTCTGTAACATACTTATCTTAAAACTAGAAGACTAACATTTTATAACCCATAATAATCCTGCTTAGATGTTCTCTGAAACACCATTGCACTTCCTCAATAATACGTAATTGTAACTATGAGAAGTATTTTTTTCAAAAGGTTCTGCTAAGCCTAAAACCAACATCCAATTCAACAATGTATATTTACAGTCTTTCTATTATCTAGTGCTTGTGGAGCAGGAATTTTTCTGGTGGGCACAGGGGAAGTTTTAGATAACGCAACATTCATGTAGATTTGCGTGTATTAGTAGACTACACCAATCCTACTCCTCCCGTCTGCCCACAGTGTCGGAAGAGGATTTTGCCATACAGGAACATACAGCCTAAAATCACACAGAATGAGGTGGCACAGGATGAGAAATTACTCTGAGCTGACAGTGGCACTCAAGGCTACACAAACCAGTAGTTAGCAGCTCCCCACTGTCAAAGAAAAGCAGATAAAGAAATGTGAGCGAGCTCTGTCTGCACTCAGCTTTGGTTCCACACTGAACATCAATAAGCAGCAAGCCGGTTCCGTTTCAATCGCAAGTACTTCCACTGCAATTCCAGGTATTGATTTATACAATGAGAACCATAAACCTCAAATTAATTTAATGGGGGGGGGTGGGGGGGAGAGAAGAAATCAAAATCAAAATCTCTCTTACTTAACTGTAATGCAACTACAATCAAAATTTAAATTCTCTTGTAGAGCCTTTGTCACAACAACTACGCTGGCATAACCGCGCTGAGAGCGCCTGCTGGCAGACACACAGCTTATGTCGACAGAAGATGTTTTTCTGCTGACATAGCAGTCCCATCATTTCAAATAAACTTTGTTCTTTCCTTTCAGGAGTGGAATTTTCTTTCAATATGCTGCTTCCTTGACCTGTCTGCACTGCCACAGCTGGGCCTGCTCCACCAACTTATAGGAAAAGATTCACGTAATTTCCAAGTGAGGAGTTACTTTCCTCAAGTCAAAAAACTTTTCTATTTTAACTTTCTACAGTTCTTTTTAAACTTTTCATTCACTAAGTAGGATAAATACTTATTACTGTGACTTTAATATCAACCAATGTAGCTGATTCTGGGAACACAGATGAGGCTCAAACTTAAGGATATTTAAGTGTAGCACAACTCCTGAGACTCTTCTAAAAAGCTTCATGAAAAAGAATTCTCTCTCAACAAATCTGTGAGCTAAGAAAGCATTATACAGATTTCAGAAGAGGAAAATGGTTAAGTAACAAAAGAAATCAATGAGCACAAGAGATGGTCCAGTTTCTTTCCCAAGCCTTCTATGCAACTTACACATCCTACTTCAAGGGATTAAAAGGTGAACTTTACCTGCTATTACAAAAAACATTTTTTCTTCCTTTCTAAAAGAAGAAATGTGAAAAACCAAGCACTAAAATGCCAGGGAAAAACCCACCTGTGTATAAATTACTATATTTTTAAAATACAAATGAATATTCAATATCGTTGCTTGAATACTGCCTTTCCAATGACGTACTGCGAGAAGATGTACAGCAGTAACATACTGAAGGCATTTTCAGTTTTTGCTGCATTAACTTAATTACTTGAGAATGGGACAGAGGTTGTTCATGCTCTGGGAACCTGTCCTGAGCACCACTATTAACAGATGAGCAGGAGAGTCTGTTAAAAATATTTAAAAAATGGGAAATAATTTCTGATGTCATTTCCTGGAGCTGAGCTCTAGAAGGGCTTCTTTACTTGGGTGCAACAGCACATAGAACCTGTATGGCTAAAGTGCCTGTGCTGAACAGCCCTTCATGGAGCACTGGGAAAGACAGTAGAAAGACAGACAGAGAACTGAGAAAACATCTGCCCAGGTGCTTCTGCAATGAACTTTCCAGGGTAGCTCACAATACCAGCATTTCTACATTTCCCCCCCAAACACCCAGAATTTGGCTATTCTTCAATTAAATGGAAATCAGTCCAGACATTTCACTTAAAACCAACAGGTTTCTAGCTGACAACTCTGATGGTAAATGTTACAACCATATTTCAAATAATGATTGCAAAGAGGAAAAAAAAACCAACCAAAAAAACCCAAATCAAAACCATGAAGAGTTTGGGGCTTGAATTTTGAAGTATGTTACACATTTTTGAATAGTACTTACTGGGACAAAATACAGCACAAACAGGAAGCTCAGTTACAACTAATATTTTTTTAATATACCTTTCCCCCCTCCCTTAGAAATAATATCCTATGCTCCAGGGAAGCATATTATTTACATTTGTTACATTTGAAGAAAAGAATGTACTTTAAGAACCCTAACTAGGAATCACTGGTCAACCACAATAAGCTATGATATTAAGCTGGTACATATCCTTTTCAGTAACAATGACAACAGGGTGGAGTGTTCAAAATGGTATTTATAACAACAAAAATTATTTCTTTAAAGTTTAATTTTGAAGTTCAAGATTATTGTCTGTTCTGGAAACAAAGAAAACAATTCTGCACCAGTCTGAATTCTGGAGACTTAAAAGCCCACACCCAGAAATATGGTAACATGAAGACTGATGAGCTAGAAACTTTGTGAAAAATGTGTTCTTTCAAATGCAGTGACTGGATGCTGATAAGCACATAATTTTTGCACAGTGATTTAAAAAGACAGCTCTCCTCAACTATCACTTCAACTCTCTTGGGGAAGTTAATATAACCACAGAGGAACTTGCAGAAGGGAACGGATGCCTACATTTCTACTGGTCAATACAGTGATTTAGCATTTTAACACAAACCTGTCCTTGCTGCAGACATTGCTATGTTTGCATGGACTGCTGCTGAAGCAGCTCAGGTACAGGCACACTCAATATTCCACCAGCTGTGAGTGCCCTAGAGTCTTAAATTGTCCAAGTATGAGCTGAATTTACTACTCACAGAAATTGCACAGAAATTTCAGTGCTGACATATTAAAAGACAAAGAAATAACATTTTTGCTGAATCATTTTTAAGATGGCTGGTAATTACTCACTGAAGTTTAATCCATGAGATTATGTAATCTCCATTTGTAATATTGAAGACTAAGAAGCATATTATTACTTTTTGCTATTTTTAATTAATAAGCACACAAACTGAAGAACCATCTTACCTGATAGAGTTTTGTTTCCTGTTTTCTATTTTCATTAAAATCTGTACATCTGACTGAGGAGACACTGTATAGATTTTTAATCTGGAAAAAAAAAAAAGAATATGCAACAGAGATGAAGAAACAATGATGTACAATGACTTTTCTTCCTGTCATCCATAAGAGATGGATCTTTTGCATGTCAACAGCCAAAAGTATATATTTCTTCATAAAGACAATATTCCACATCCTAAGTATTTCCTATAAATGAGGGCTATGATTACTAGTATGTTTTTCTAATTACTCCAAAGAAAAGGTTCACTGTCACCCTCACTGAGGTTAATTATAGTTACATTTTTTAGAATTACAGTTGCTTTCTTTGATCTTTATGCCACGAGTCAATTTCTTAATCTTTTCCTGGTTTAAATTTGGTGGCTATACTCCAGGGCTAGTTGTTTGGTGAATGTTAGGATGGTTTTCATCACAGGAATTGAAGATATACTGCTGACTGGGAACTCAGCTCTGCATGCTGAAAGTGCAGCTAGTTTAAGCCTTTTATTCAGAACCGTTCCCTTCTTTTATTAGTGCATTAGATGAAGTAGGCAGAAAAGTTATTCAATACACACCTTTGACAAACTACAGGATCTGACTCCACTGGATCAATGTATGGCTTAAGGATATCAGCAAGTGTTTTATCGTCAGGCACCCTTTCACCAAAGATAAAAATCAAATACATAAGACATGGTTCATCATGTACAGAAAAATCTATTATCTGAGTCATTTGAAGGAAGCCATATATTTGCATGCTACAGTGGCAAAACTGAGTAGTTTACGGGAGGATCATAAATGTGTATCAATACAGCATAGATAACTGACAGCTTTATCTCAATTTCAACACTGGGACTTCACTGGTATCTACAAGGAGTAAACAGATGTATATCTCTAGTTTCTAACCCTGCAGCAGAAACAAGCTGTTCCTACAGCCCTAGAAGTAGAGAAGGGCATACTTCTCACCCCCCTTCAGGCTAAGAAAAAAGGAGAAATATTTGTCAACAAAAGCTTATTTTTTGGCCTTTGCAAAATGTGCTTGTGGGATTTCCTACAAAGCAAACAATGCAACCATTTCATCCTATATGAAGGTCAGCTCCAGTGTGCAGGCGAGGAGGGATGGCAAATCTTGCTGAACGTATGCTCCATGAGAACAGAATATGTTAAGTGTACAGGATATTGCTATCATGAATATACAAGCTGCTCCGTTCACATAAAGAAAAGGACTAGCAATCACTTTGCCTGATTTGAAAAGCCCGCTAGCTTTCAAAGAGGAAAGGACTGCACAACTTCAAGTATCTTTTTCAATTTAAATGCCCTTTTAATTAAGACTAAAAATAATATTCGCGTTTACCTTGTATAATAGGAATAGATAAGAACTGATCAAAATATTTTGTAGTCCAATTTCAGCAGACTAATTTAAACTTTATAAAAACCTGTTTTTCAAGCTCTGTACCCTTTTAAAGTGTATTCAGCATGGCAGTGAGGAAATACGAGCTTCAAATGCCAGTAGAATTTTTTCTCCCTGAAAAGAAAAAGAAATGCATATTCTTAATGTTAGCTGGTAACTACTAGCTGTTTTTTCTATGATAAAGCTCAGTAGCCTACAACATGGGTGCAGAAGAAAATATATAGACAAGATTTTGAATGGCATTTTCAAAGAGTAAAAGGACATGCAGAGAAACTGAGAGGCACTTTGAAAGATACACTGCTCCCAGATCCTGCTGAATTTCAAGTCCTCATGGGATAAAAATCTGTTCCTTACAAATACAGGTAAGATATCACCAATTAACTGATCAACAGCATTTCACATTCTAAAAGGGAGTATCTTCCAGCTGACTTTCTACATGTATAGCTGCCCTTTAATTTCAGAAAAGGAAAATACTTTTTGGTGTATCACCCAGGACAGACTGCCAAACCTGTGCAACAATAATAGCCAGAGGTCCCAGCTGAGACCAGGTTCTACATAAAATAGGGCACTCGACTTCTCACAGCAGTGATTGCCTGAATAGAAAATGTGTCATAGGCAGAGAGGGAAGCTGCATTTTGGCATAACATGGATAACAAGAAGTTAGAAAGAATAAATGTTTCACAGAAAGATCAGGAAGCTTTTGGTAGAGACCAAAACTGATGTCATATTCCCTTCTCCAGTTTGCTAGTTTTAAGGCCCATCTTCCCTTTCCAGCTAGCATAATTAATACCCGAGAATAGAAGATACTGAAGCATAGTTCCAGTGCAATATCGTCTTAAGAAAGGCAGTATTACCTTGAGGATACTTTGCTAGATTAGGAAATCTCTTTTTGCCTTTTTACTCCATCTTCAGAAACGCTGCTGAAGTCAATATTGACTTAAGACAAAGCATTTTCCCTCTCATTGCTCCAAATTCTCCCATTTGGTATGGTGAGTGTAACAATATTTTTCTAAAAGAAATCTCCTAAGAAAAAGCACAGCCTAAAAGGTAGGTGCCTGGCCCTTTGCTCTGGTTCAGAATTTTACACTCACGACAAACAGTAAAGATTTGGAAGAGAAAGGAGGCAACTGCTACCATTTAGAAATCGGAGGCCAGACATCTGTGTGAAGCAGAAGAACATCTAATGGTACTCCCCCACACTTTTTTTTATTTTTTAATTTTTTTTAACACTACTTAAGCCCTATGAATCATTATATCCAGAATAATCACCATCAGTTATGCAAAGATTCTGGTACTACAATTAAAAGTAAACACAGTGTTGTTCCAACATGTTGTTTAACTTGTTTATCAGGCAGATGAAACATTATCCAGCAGGTTCTAGCTGGCTGCAGAGACAAGTGTACGTGCATCCAGTAGCAAAACAGTAAACAAGTTAGCTGCTAAATTCAATTAATTATGATACCAATTTTTAAATGCAAGCACTTTGTACAAAAAAGTGCTCTTACCAAATAAATAATCATTCCCTTACCTAGTTATTCCTAGGAGAAAACTGAGCTTTACAGCTGAACTATACTTCCTGTAGTATAAGTAAAATCAGAAGTGTTTGTGTTTACCAAAAAAAGAGCAAGCAAGAACCCTAGCTCCAAGGAGCTAATAATTAGAATAAAAAGCACTAATGAAGGCCAAGGCTCAGCAGAGGTGTGCAGCATGCCTTGTGATTCTTCCCCTCTATCTGGTCATGTTTGTTAAAGCTGAGAATGAGAGAGCCTTTCTTAAATGAGAAGGTGAAGTTAGAGCACATCAGGTCTGAAAGAGTTAGTAAGGCTGTTTGACCAGAGCTGGAGGACAACACAGAAAACATTATTAATTCCACAGCATATATAACCAGAAGCTGACATAGTATCTTGCCTCATGAATTTTATGCTATTTTGCATATTGGTATGATACTGTCTTAAATTACCAAACTGGAAAAGGTTTTGAAATAACTCAAAATCAGTGAGTGGAATTTTGGAAGTTTTTTGCAAGGTGAGTAAAACAAGGTTTTCTAATTCTTGACAGCTGAAGGAAGCATCAACGCTACCGTATGTGTAGAACAAACTGTAATATCAATAGGGTTATGGAACCAGTTCAATTGACTTGTGATTAACAAGCTTGTGGTTCCTCTCTCAGACATATGTTAATATCTGGCATTTAACATGGCATGGTATTAATTCAAAGCACCTTCTCAAGGAGAGTTTAGTAAAAGTTGGTAATCTTTAGACATAGAAATAAGGTTACCATCATTAGCTGCAGGAAACACTAATGATGGGCACATTTATTAAAATACTGATAAGGACTGTGTGAGGTTTTAGTTACATGTTATCAACTAAAATGAGGCTTTCTAGCATTTTTTCATTTAACTCATCATCTTCCACAATTTTTTTCAAACAGGCCACGTTTATCTACTCTAAGTGACCAACCCATCCTGTGATACAGACTGTCTTTCTGTCAAATTTTTAAATCAAGACCGCCAAAGCAATGGGAGTACTGCAGGTCTTCCTCTCCTAAGTGGAGACAGACAAACCATGACACAGCTCACAGAAACATGTATGTGGGCTAGAGGGCTGTCTCTAACACAAGCACTTGAAAAAGAAACGTTCCAGAAGTACTTCTAGCTATCTGGTACCTGTTGTTAGGAATACTCTTTATGTGTCTGCAGAAACAGTAATCACACAGCACATTCTGATTTCACATGCAAGACCAGTTCCCTGTGGGCTCACTGAGGCAGACTCAGCTCATCACTGCAGCTGTATAATCAGCTTAAGACGGATCTTTTCAGACTTTCGCCCTCCCTCCCCCTTCCAGGCACAATCTACTCTATGGAATAGTGCACAGAAAGAGCTATGAATCAGGGAGCCTGAACACTGAAGTTAAAAAGATCATTCCTTGTCAAAAAGTTTCACTTTGGAAGAACAGAAATGTTGATTTTTTTTTTCAGTGTGCTAATAACGAAAATGCAGTTAATTACTTCACCTCTCTTCAAAGTACTCTTGCCTGAAAGTAAATGGCAAGCAGAAAGAGGCAGGCTAGATTAAGAACTGTGTAGAAGAAGGCAAGGAAAAAAGCAGCTTAGAATTGGAATAGCCTCACACTCTTCGCTGTACAATGAAGTCTTGAAAAACAACCTGCTGGGTGCCTGTTATTAAAGTGAAGCATCCCTCACCATCACTGATCTCTGCCCAGCTAGAGAACTTGATGTCAACTGTAGATGCTATCAAAGCTGCTTCACAACAAGTTCTGATTAAAATTAGATATCCTGGCTCCAGATCTCACTGACTTAATTTTCCATTATGGCTCACTGGGGTAGTATTTCCTTCAAATACAACTGACATGTACTATGTTCATCTTCTAAATGAAAATGCTTAATTGAGTAAGTCATCTGCAGTTGAGTAACAGCTCCCTGCATGAAGTGTTCCATGCCGCTCAGCTGCCATGGAACACTACTCCACGGTTTTCTTGAATACCAAGGCACTGACTATAAAACAACCAAATAGCAGAGATCTGGATGAGGCACAAGCACATCCTTGATGTCAGTAAAAGCAGCATCATAGCCCATCCCTGCGTTGCTTGGCTTCACATCCTATTTTGGCTACTTCAGAAGCATGGAAACTGATCAGAGGGAAAAAGAGCAGCCAAGCACCTCTTCCCCTGCGTCAGATGTAGCTGCAAATTATGTTCAGAAGCGCATAGGCTGTTTTGCAATTGCTGTTCTTCTAAAGCAAAGTAACTGTCTCCCTTTCATTTCTCCTAAAACTTCAAAAAACTTGTTTTCTATAATCAACTGTAGTTTTCACAGAACTACATGTAAATGATTTTTAAATTTTTCACAGCAACAACTGAAAGACTTTTATTTCTGATGTTACAAAGACAGCAGCAGTATATACAAAGTGGATGTTACCTTCAGCTAGCTCTCAGGACAACTGCAAAAATTCTCACCATCTTTTATAGTTAATGCAGTACCTAGGAAGATGCTCCAAGTACTGCGGGTGTAGGCAGTACGGCTGCTGGGAATTAAAGGACAGATCTGCACAGGATTCTGGGACTTGGACATACCAGTTAAGTGCCTTGGCAGATTTTCAGAAGGGTCCAGTGTTTCCGTATTTCTTAAAACATTTATGAAGTATCTCATAAAGCTCATCTTTCTTACCTAGGTTTCCTCTGAATAGCCAATTTTGCCTAGATTGCAATAAAAGGTTTTAAGTATATAAAACATTTTAAAATGTATACACACACACACACATATATGTCAAATAAAATATATATCAACAAAAAAATCCAAATTCATCACATCTTAAGATACCAATTGCAGTTCTGGCTCTGCAGAAGTACTTCACTGCCAGCCTGTCAAAGATAGCGATTCACTGATGATTTTGTTTCTATTTAGCAACTAATATTCTTAAAATGTTTTAAAAATAGTATACAGGACATCCTACATCAAAGCACAAGTACTGTAGTATTTCCTGTCTATGTTATTTTGAATTGGTAAAAGAGATGAAAAGGATATAAAGAAGTTTAATGAAGGACCAGTTATCCTTTCATTTGACAATACACAGTACTCTCACCTAATGCACTGAAGTTTAATTGAAATACTGGGGGTTCAGTATCTACGCCTTTGGATAATAATGCCTTTCTCAATTTTCTTAAGCAATGAAGATTCAGCCAAAGTAAGTGACTAGATTTTCTTGTGGATTAAAAAAAAATAAAATTTAAAATAAGAGAACATGCAGAAGTGTGATGATTTCACCCCCCCTGCCTGCCCAGAACTCTGTGTTCCTAGCACCAAATGGACTTTGTTGCACTTCTAACAACAGCACACAAAAGAAGATGTCTCTGTTTTCTTGAAACTTCATCAAACTAATTCCTGGATTTGATGTATAAACAGCAAAACTAAAATATTTCTCCTGAAAGCGTATGTTTCCTAGTTACAGTAAACAGCAAGACAATCAATGAAGGAACTGAAGTGCACTTCCTTTCTAACACATATGGTCTTCTATCAAGGGGCCTCCCAAAGCAGGAGATGTTACTAGCCATATGTGTTGCAATAATCAAACATGCCGGGCTTCAACTAAGTCCTGTGTAAATCAAAGGGACGCTGTCAAGGCCAAGTAACCCAAACTGTAATAATCTTTAAAGAATAAAACTACTGTCCTCTTTAACTTCTACAAATAAACAAAATTACCATCAGATTCACTACGAGAGTAAAACATTTCAGTTGCTAAAAAAAGGAAAAAAAATAATCTCAGGTACAGAACTCAGTCAGTACTCATCTTCACATAGGGATGTTCTGAAAAGCTACTGATTTACTAAAATGCATGAACATCATGCTCTCTGATCACTCCAGAGTAGCATTCCTTTGCCTGGGAACATACTTTAGTGGGTCCTAGAAAGCAAGCAAAACTATGTACCAAGTAACAACTAAATTCAAGTTTAACAGTTCCAACACTAATATCAGCCCCAAACCCAGCTCAGATAACTCCTTGGTAAATTCTCAAGATCAGCAACACTTCAAACCATTAATTTTAATTATCCTTACCTAGCTAATGATTAGAGTTGACATTTTAGGGCTTTCAGGTAGACCTCAAAGTAGCTTCTGAAACACTAATGATCTCTTAACTGAAACTTAATCCCAAATCTCCACACTATATTTTGTTCTCAGAATTAAATCACAGAAGAGAGACAATGAAAAAGATTCTTTCTTCTCCCACACGTATCATCTGATCAAATGCTCCCAAGCTGCAGGCATGCCTTCCACCAGGGAAGGATACTTGTAGCCCTCTGGCCCCTCTCGGCGGTGAGGAGAGGTAAGAAGGATTTTGTCTGGGAGGTGCTGTGAACGGAGTGGGGAGGAAGCTGGGTGGAGATGCCTATGATTGTAAGCAGCAAGGAGGGTTGGAGCAGGGCAGCACAGACTGCAGAGCTGAGGGAGCTGCACTGCCCCATTTCAGCTTCTCACAGCTGTCATCATCTCCCACCAGGGAACCAGGAGCCACAGAGCTGCAAGCTCCCTCCCCTCTTCCAGTTTGCCCTGCTGGCTGGAGCTCCCCAGTTGCTGCCCCAGCCCTTGTCCCAACCTGGTCACATTCTCCACCCCTTTCCCAAAGGCTCCCTATCCCAGCAGGCCACCCCAACTCCACAGCAGCATGTGTCCAGAAGGGGAACTACCACTTCTATTGGAAAATAAGGGCACCACAGGAAAGGTAGGGTGAAGCAGCACATTAAAAATAATTTGCGAATAAGGTGTCCTAAACCATCAATAAGTCAGATGTCCTATGAGTTCACAAACTGGACTCAAGACTCTACTTCCTAATGACCCTCCATTATCTAGGTATTCAATATTACAAGTTACTGTAATCCATGTGTTGCCCAGCATTGGCACGTATGCTTTCACAACACTGAATTTAGCAAACAAACTAATGGAAAATGGGAAATGAAGAGTCTAGTTAACACATCCAAACAAGCACCGATCTGTCCTCCAGAGCTGGCAGGGGCAGGGGATGACACAAGAATACATCTTGTACTTCCTAGTTTTGGATTACTCTGATTCCTGCCTTGTACAGCCTAACAGCTTGGCTCACACAGAGAGCGTGAAGAGGACATCACAGAAGACTGTTCTCAGCTTTCCATGAGCATATGTAGAGCAGCTTCCAACCTCCACCCTCTGGAGCAACCCCTCTCAACTGACAAACAGCATGAGAAGGGGTTCAGGTCTACAGAAGAGTAGACACACCAGACCCTGACCACTGTCAGGTGTTAAGCTTATATAAAGCAACTATTTGCACAGCTTTACCCCATTTGAATGTAATATTCAACAAAACATCATGGGTGTCATGAAGTCACATGGGATAGGTGTTAAATGGTTGACACTCACTGGATCAATCAAACCTGAGGTTTGATTCCTCAGGAACACATGTAAGGAGAGTGAGCAAAACATGCCAATTAACAAAAGGAAAAACAAAACCAAAGGTTAATTTTTAATCTGCATCTCTGAATTCAAACAGCCCATTGCTACGTGAATAACAGCAGCAAAAGAGAGGAAACATGTCCTTTGTGTAGTACTCACTGAGCATATTCTATACCCTTGGACAGCATTTACAGGAAAGAGATGGTTCCTTCCTATCCTCTTAAGAACAGAGAACGTTATCATGCTCCTTCTGATGGGATGTGAATGTCCCAGGAAGGCTAGCGTCCCAAAACAACGACAACAAAATACCCCAGGACTTTATGATTGACAAACAACAGTAAGGCATTCTCCCAGACAGCCTGTGAAATACTTCCATGCCTACTTGCCAGTAAGTCACCTTCCCTGCCCCATACCCTCAAGTTTTTAAATCTGCTTCTGTTAGACAACATAAAGCACATGGCACACGTGAAAGCATAGTCTGCTCAAAACTTAATTTGTTCCCAATGCAAACTACACTTCAGTATGTACCCAAAAAGGCTTTCTAGAGAAAAGGAACTGAAAAACATGGTACACGAAGGCAAATTTCTGTCAGCACAGCACTGTACCACGCCCAGGGTCTTCCCAATACTGTCAAACCTCATTGTATCTGTGCCTTTTCTGTTCTTCTGTTAGCTACTGATCCCAGCATCCCCAGGCTTTCTGCACTTTCCCTAGCTCTTAAAGACTAGTCCTTACCCTGTACTCCTAAGGGTGTTTATGTTGTTTTATCCACAACATTGAGGAAATCCCCCAGGAAAGTTAAACTCAGCTCTAAGCCTGAGATACTTCAACAGCATGAGACTAGCACAAGATATCTGTAAAAGGTAGAGCATATGACCAAGAAAAAGAAAGTCAGTGCAGAGGCAGACAGCTTCTGCTCACATGACTAACATCTGCAAGGTTTGGAGCTATCCCCTGGTCTGTTCTGAGGGGAGAGCCTCAGTGATGTAGAAATATGGGGTAGAGGGAGGAGAAAATGCCCCAGATTTCCTTTCTTTCCATTGATCCACCCTGGGTTTTCTCTAACAGAACTGGTAAAACATGTAACTTTAAAAGGTTACACTTCTACATCTATTTTATGCCTTATGTTCTGCTGAAAATTAAGATACCTGCAAAAACAAAAATCTGTGCTTTTGCCCCAGAACAGAAGAAATGATGCAGGCAAGTCTGTCGAGCAGCCTTCTGGGTTGGTTATTTCTCTGTCAGAGAGAGACACCTGGTGGCTCGTCAGTCCTCGGCTACCGGCACCTCGCCTGCCAAACACCGTGCTTTACATCACGGGTTGTGCATCTCCGAGAAGAGAGGGGAAAAATGTATCCTGAAAACAGAACTTGCCACCAAAACTATGACCATGAAGAAAACAAGCGGAGGAACCATCAGGGGTAGCTGGCACAGCTGATTACTGTGAGAAGCTCAGAAGGCATTTATATTTGCTCCCAGTAGATCATCGAGCTACACTCTAGACTCGTTTCCTGCCACAATGAAATGCTTTCTAATTTTTTTTAATTTTTTATTTTTACTGTGAAAATATTTTAAAATACAAACTCTGGATATCAGAGAAAAGCCACAGAGTGGATAAAGGGAAGAACATTTAAAGTCTTCTTAGCCCTTTTCCTGATTTCATATCTGTGCCTGCACTCGTCTAAGCTGTGCCATATCGAGCATCCACATCCTCCAGCATAGTAACTCCTTACACAGCATGCAACAGAGAGAACGGTATTGGAAGCATCTCTTCAGATTTAAAGTCATCCTTTTCAGAGAGGGATTTTTGCAATCATTCTATATCAATCCTCTTATCATAAACCTTTAAAGAAGTGTTTTCTTTTTCCAGCAATAAAACTCAATGTTAATTAAGAGACGGGAAAACACTACAGCAGTAATTCTTCCTCCTGTTACTCAATGTTGCTATTTTTCAAAACAAAGCATGAGTTGCATATGCTGTTAAATTGAGCTCAAAGAGCCTAAAAAATGAAAGCCTGCAGCATGAAATACTAAATCTAGATAGCTTTTGTAAAAAAATAATGCATCTAACTGATTTTTAAAAGCAAGTATATCGGTATGAATTCTGATTCTCATCATTATGGTGTTCAGTGAAAACAAAATACTGCTGACTGTAACCAACTCACATGCAATTGAAGGTGGTTGAATTTTCTCTTCTTTTTGTAAATCCAATGGGCAGCGTTCTCAGGTCAATATTACACCTTCGAGCTTTGTTTCTCAAGCAATATAACTGGTAAAAAATAAAAACTTTTTTTTTAAAAAACCTTAATAATGTATTCAAAATCTGAAAGTTAAACAATAAAAGCGTAATGCTGACAGGAATTATGGGAAAACTGTAGAAAAGGCCACGTTTAATGAAGTACTTTCTTTGACTTTTTAAAAAAACATCACGAATGAAAAAGTTAATAAAGTAAGCCCAGAAACTATGTGAAATGTTTTCAGGTGAAGTTTTTCCACAGTTAAAAACCAATATGCCAATGACTTCTTTATAGCAGAAGTTCTTTAACATACCGTGAAAGCCACAAACAGCCATTGTGGGCGTAATACCACCCATGGAGCCTGCTAGCAGAAGGGATGTACAAGCACCATCTCAGCCACTCTGACAAATTCTGCTTTGAAGGTAGCACTAAGCATATCATCCCGCAAACATGCCTAGTACCACACCCTAAAAACGCTGCCTATGTAACCTATCTCACCATCTTCAGCGCAAGTTTTCAAGACATCATGGTGCTAAGTACACACGCAGAGTATGACTTCAGCCTGAGAGAAAGCTGGACTCTTCTGAATTTACTTTGTCACCAACATGAATTCTCTCCAACTGAGTTTAGTGCTGTATTTAAAGATATCTCCACGAGACTGGAAAACAACATGGCCCTGATATCTTTCTGTGACATATCAATGAGTCAAAGTATTTTGGAGTGGATTTTGTTTTTCTGGGTTTTTTATTTTTATTTTTTTTCCCCCCTTCTTGATCTTGGTCTTTGCAGTTTATCGTCATAGGACTTTCAGGAAATGCCACACATTTCTGTGATCTCATTAATGCTTTACTGGAATTGGAGGAGGTTCAACAAAAATCCCCTCTCACCCTTAGAAGGCTGGCTTTTACTTCACTGTTGCTTAGATTTATTCTTTGCAGAATTCTAGTTGCCTTCATTTAGTATAGGGGGAAGCATGTTATAATTTTTAGGCAATTAATAAATCCATTGTTTACCTGGGAATTTTGTACTTAAAAATTCAAAAAAGCTGTGGAGGTGGAAGGAAACATTCAGGCTTTCTTAACACACGTCTATCATCAAACAGCAAGAGTGGTCATGCATCAATTTTAAGAACGTACACTGTTAGCAATTTATTCTTCTAAACAATTGGACATAGCCATCAAGACTAGTATTACATAAACCTAGAGACTTCTTTTGATTTCTGGCTCCAAAATTCAGGGTCATTCATACCTTCATAAGAGAGGTATCAGCTCTGAAATCTGGATTGGGACTGCCTCAGTAGGAATTCAGAGGTAGTCAACCCTACCTCCAACAGACCAAGTTGCTAATTTAAAACTTACAAGTTTTTTTGTTGCAGGACTATGCACAGTAGGATGTCGAGCAGCAGCATCAGCTGTCCTTCCTACATCTTCCAGGAAACGATAATCTGAAGGTAAAAAAAGAACAAGGAAAAATGTAGTGCTAACCTAGTAAACCCCATGAATTTTAAAAAGCACAAGGAATATTCTTACCACTCAAAAGGTTCAAGTCAGTAAAGTCATTTACAGAGACGAACGCTGTTTTATCCCTGACTCCATTACAGCTCAGTGCAAGCTTATGCTTCTTTACACACAACAGACTGAAATGACAAAAAGTTTTTCATTAACATGCCACATTCAGCACATGAGTGGGGGAAAAAACAAAAAGCAATTTAATTCAGATAATAGATACCTGCATGAATATTTCATGCACCGTGGACATCTGTACTTAGCTTCCTGTTCACTACATGTTTCACATCTGAAAGAAGTAAAAAGCACCTCTTAATAAAGTGGCATCTTTGTGCCTGACTGGCCCGGGAAGGTGCCTGCTCAACAATCAGGCACTATGCCATCAATCAGCATTTTCAGGAAAAGTTATCTGAACCTTGAAAGAAGAAAGAGAAAATACAAATACCCTGGATTAGATAAGGTGGCAGATAAAATAACGTAAGCTATGGGGAATATCTCCAAACACATACAGGGGTTTACCTATATTAAAACACAGTGCAAATGCTTGAAAGAAAGAAAAAAAAACCCATGCTAACTGCAGAGCTAGAAGCATAGCAAGGCTGTATCAGTTTATGCTTTGTGGCCTGGTTGTACCAGTGCTTTTTGCGATTTACATCACCTATAACATGCACCATACCATGCTGGCTTATAATGCTCCCAGTTTTAGGCAGATGGAAAATAAGCGTTGAGCATTCATGCTAAAACCTGAGCACTGCATCCCATTTTTTCAATGAAACAGAAAAACCATGATAATAGACTCAGCAAAACTTCTGGCTGTTAGCAGTGCAAACCCCAAAGTCAGGGAACCTCTCAGGCACAATGCGTAAGCTTTATGAATGTAGCTAACAAATATTATCCTCATTAAAAAAATATTCCTCTACAAATGTTATCTTCTGCTTTTTAACCAGGCTATTACAACAGATGTTTCTCCTATTCTTCAGAAAAAGTTCTTGATCTATTAACCGAAATAATCGTCACTTCTTGTTTATTTTAACTCCGACAAATGTGGAATGGAAGTAACCCTCCCCCCACATCAGCAAAGTTTTCAAGAATGGCACAAACCCACCACTTTCAACTACCAGAGGAAAAATGTACGCCTCAAAATACTGTTCCTCCTCTCCCCACCATGCGCTCGCTGCTGGCTGAGAGTGGAAGCGCGAAGGACAAGCCAGCAGTACCACCTCTTGACGAGAAGGTGGCTCTGTATCATACTGTGGCAGCGCCAAGTATCAGAACAGAACAAAAGTGTTCCATACGCTGCAAAACAGAAACAGGAAATACTCTGAGCAAGGATTTCTTTTTTTTTCTTTTTTTACTATCTCCACAGTGCCCAACGCACGTTCGTAGCTCAGCTGCAATGCCAGAGGGAAAACCTTGCCACGCGTCAGCTGCCTGCAGGCCCCCATCAACAGGCAAAAGCAGACGCTGCTGCCTAGGACAAAACTCACCCCATGCCCAGAACAGTCCCCTCACTCAGATGAAAACGAAACTGCTCCATACCGAAGCCGTAACGCCCGGTATCGCAGAGAAGGCTACTCCTCTCCCAACATACAGAGGAGAAACGAGAAGGCGCGGGGGCTGCAGGGCAGAAGACAGCGATGCCGTGCGCCTCGGGCACCTGCGTTCCCTGAAGCCCCGGCGCCCCCCGGGGCGGGGGCCAGGCCCGGCCCAGCCCGGCCCGGCCCGGCCCGCAGCAGGCCCCACGGAGCCCCCGGGGCAGGCCCGCGGCGGCGGCGCTGTGTGAGGAGAGGCCGGCGCAGCCTTCCCCTTCGGCGGCCCCGAGCTTTCGCGGAGCCCGAGGGAGGCGCTCCCGGGGCCCGGCGGCTACGGGCCTCTGCAGGAGACCTGAGGGCGGTCCCGGGTGCGGTCCTGCACCCCGCCCTTGCCCCTACCTCTGCAGGGACATCTTCCGCCCGCCCGACGACCGCCGAGGGCTCTCCGGGCCTTCCTGCTCCGCCATGGCTGCGCGGCGCCGCCTCCCCACGCGGTGCCCGACGGGGCCTGGCCGGGGCGGGCCCGGCCGCGGCCTTTCCTGGGCGGCGGCGCCGCCTGGCGGCCCTCGGATGGCAGCGGCCTCACCCTGCTGCGCCGCGGGCCGGCGCCGCGGAGCCCTGCCGGCGCCGGGCCTTGCCCCGGAGCAGGTGAGAAGGGACCGGCTTGCAGCCCGCCTTAGGCTGGAGCCGGCCCGCTCCCTTTGGCGCCGAGAGCATCCTGTAGCCTTTAGGCTTTATCCCTCCTGCTTTAGGCTGTTTCAGAGCCCCGCTTCCCAGCGGCTTTTTTATGGAGTTTTAACTATGAAAAATAACAATAAAAGGAAAAGGGATAAAAGGATTCTGACAAAGACTCTCATAATCTAGCTCAGGGCTTGCTCTAAACTTAAGGGTAACAAAGTAGGTGATCACCTCAGAAACCATAAAAAATTAATTGCAGAGTACAGGTACTTGTTAACATTGTGGGACAAAATTGTATGAGATCTCCTGCAAATGCTTTCAGGAGCTCGAGTAAAGATGTAAAGGAGCTCCAATACAAGAGGCTTTCCAAAACACACACTGCACCGTATACAAGTACACTGTCAAACAGGATGCTTTCAGCTAAACGTTTCCGGCAACCTCTAACTCAAGCGATGGGTACGTTATCACCTGCCAGTGTCCTGCTGCATGAGTGCATCGTGCTGTCTGCATGGGATGTGCATTTTTGCCTCAATTACGGAGATGCCGATATTTACGTCTCAGCAGCCTTATAATGCTTCAAGCTATTTGTTTTTAAAATACATGATTTCTGAGACATGCTACCATAAACCATAAATAAAGGCTACAAATAATTTCCAAAAATAGGACAGTGAGACTAATAAAAATATACACGAAGCAGAACATTTTCTAAAAGATGACTTTCTTACAAAAAAATAATCCGTTTGTCAGAACATCGGCTCCACAGCCAGACTAAGAGCAAATGACAAGTGATGCTGTCAGGCTGTAACTAACCTTTATCATCACTCCGTAATCTTGCTTTGTCTTTAGTTTTATCAGATTTTCTCACAAGGAACAAAACTGATGCTTCGATATAAAATGTAAAATGCGATTTACATGTACATTACCTTGTAAAAGTAAACACTGTCACTCCCACAGCATTCCATGGCATGAAGTGTGTGCATTTCCCCTTGGTAAAGGAAGCACTGCCACCTAACAAGTACCCTTCTAGAGGATTTTCATTGTTACTAAGAAGGAACTATACAATACGAAACAGAATAGTAAAAGACAAACAGATAGCTTGGAAGCTTATTTTATTATTCTTTGGTAAGTATGGTTTCCTGTGGATCAAGATAGTTAAACAAGTTGTTTGAACGCTCCCCTTCTCCCCAGTATAGTCTGGTATCATCTTGCCGTGTACTACTGAGCAGACTTTGGATTGATAATAGATTAGAGAGATATCGTTATAAAGAGTGCTTTTCCTAATGGTAAAATTGTTCTTTTTTAATAAAAAAAGACAGTTGAACATTTTAGGCTTAATTTAAAAAAAACTGAAATGACCTAAAAATGCAAAAAAAGGAATTTCTAGGTTGATGAAATGCTGATTATAATTTAACAGCAGCCATTCAGAAGACATGCCGTAGTAGATTTTTTTCACAAGTTACAAAATATATACACAATATATCATCTTAAGATGCCTTTGGCATTCAAAATGTTAACTGAAATACAGACTCTAAAACTCAAAACTACTGTAGGTAGCTCTTCTACAACAATTTTTACAGTGGCTGCAAAGCTAACTGTTCTCACTATATGCATCATATACAATGTGCTGTCTCATATACCATTTCCACAACAGTACACAAAAATATTTTAAACACGAAATCCACATAAATAATGTTTTCATTGTAGTGAAGTATGTGACCAACGATTTAAAATAAGTACCTTTACAACAGAAACATATCCTGATGTAACCAGCACATACAGTCTGAAAGATAAAAAGGCACTCAATAATCTCTGATAAGGCCACAAGCACCTTGTGTTATGAAGCGCCCCAAGGCAACATGGACAGGAAACACAAAAGAGGTAGTGTGCCATCTGTAAAGATGTATGTGTCCACAAAGGACTATAATAAAACAATGTTTAAGAAAAGAAGACATATTGTACTGTGGCATAATTAACTTTTCATATATAAGCTATTGCACATTTAGGAGCATTAGCCAGTATTGCTCCTTAGTATTGTATGTCTCCAGCTTTCCTCGGGATGGTTTTTTTGCAGTGCTGTTAAAGAGATTGCTAAGAACACTAGAGGTCCTGAAAAATTCCATGTTCAGATACTCTGTTCCAGGAAATTATGCAAGAAAGCACCAACCAATTTTTTTTTTTTTAAATCCTTTAGGAAAATAGTTGTAGTCTTTTCTTTCTTTCTTTTCTTTTTCAATGCCATTTCTCCTTAGGAGGAAGTCTTTTTCTTGAGGTTCTTTAACCAACACTGTTTAAAATGATTCGTCAGTTTACTAGTAATTTTGCCTGCAATGGATCATTACTTTTGCATTCGATCTATGCAGCAATTCCATGGTGACGCAAAAAAAACCACCAGGACAGAAACCTTAAAGGAAGCACACTGAACCACTTTCTATGAAGTGCTGCTGTCCTTGTTTGAGATGAGGAAGTGCGTTAACTTGAACAACTGGAAGCTGATTAGTGTCCTGAGTGTGAAAAAAGAACTGTGTCTTATGCCAGCCACCATCTTCAATCTGCAACACACAGAAGAGGAATATTAGATTCATATCAAAGATGAGCTTCAAAACACAAATGGAAATTGTGCTTAAAGAGTGAGAGGAGGAGAAGTGTACAGGAACATTTCTTCTCCTAGCAGTTCCTAAAGAAACTCTGTAATTTAACAAATGCCATTTCTCCCATGCAATACCATGGGCACACTCCTGGCAAAACTGTACCTGTAAAAAAGCCCAGCACGGAAGCCAGCTGGAGCGGATGCAGACGCAGTGCAACACGGCTCAGAGCAGAGCGCCTGTCACTTTGCAAGCAGTCCTGGGCTCATATAGACTCTCAGATCTCTTGCTAAATTCACCTCTGCATCTGAACAGTAGGTCTCACGTTATGAACTCTACAGGCACTTGAATGACTTTGTCCTTGAAGAATAATCATGGGGAATGGGAGCTGCCTTTTTGCCATGAACTTTGTATTGATTATTCTAATCCTTTAAAAATCTCAGTAAAGAATTGATACCTCATGAAATTATAAAATAACATTATAACGTTGTCTGAGGCTGGGAGTGCCTTGATGTTTGCAATCACGCCATTCTTAAAAACCATCAAGTACAGTGGACACCACTGAAAGCGAAATCCCTGTAGAGAGGCAAATGCGTGAGATTCTGCAGCAGACCCGTACAAAACATAGTTTCCCACAGAAAGAGCAACAGGCCTCGTAGAATCTCACAGAAAAATGGCAGTTCTCAATAGCCATCACTGTATGCCTTAATTTTTCTCAGGGATTAAAACAGTCCCAAACAGACTGGGAGGTGGGGAGAAGGGGCTTCAATGGCCATACCTTAGCTGCATGACACAGGCTAGAGCATCTCATGAGCATGTGCTAGTAAAGGTTGGAACCCTAACAGCTTCAAAGTCCCGCAATAAAACCACCTTCTGTCTTGAGATTAAAAATCTCACTTGACACCCCTCTATTGATATGGAACTAGTCTCATGTCTTTCGTTATTGTAAATGAAAGTAGAGCTATAAAATCCTGAAAGTGTAAAGTGTTTGTCTCCTCTATTTCATAGTGTTCTACCAAGACATTTACCAAATGGCTCACATCTTGGTGAGTGGAGTAATCTAATGAGCACTAGAAAATTAATAAGCTCTTCCAATTTTTCCTAAATACAAATGTGATTTAATATTTTAGTTAGCAATGGAGTCCCTTTCCAATCATCATTATTTTATTAAATAAACAAACCATTGACTCATAGTCAACGAATGTAAAGATATATAGTTGTCCAAAAAATAATTTCCAGCCTGTTTGAACCTGAGATTTTTGTGTTAGATAACCTCAACAGAACTCTTACTGAAGCCTGAATTTTCATTTTGAGAGTAACTGCTCCTAAAGTTACCTGGCAGACCTCCTTATTTCTGATCTCTCTCCAGTGTCTTAGTAGAGTCTTGAAATACCTGACACTCAATGCGAACAGCAAGTATAGATACCCTGTATTACTGCAATTGCTTTTATGTTTGGGTAGATGTTGAATTCAATATCAAAAGGCTGGCATACAGAGACATACGTAGAAAAATGTAAGAAGTAAGCTTTAAGGGATGTGAATCTAAATGATTGTTATTTATTTGCAGAAAGTTAATAATGTCGAAACAATAACTCCATTATGGTTTTAATAATGCTAGTGCTAAAAAGTATTTACCATGCATTCATCCATAAGCACCTTCGGTTCAAGTAGCGTATTTGCTTTAAATATTTGACCATTCCATCCTTTGAAGCTAACAGACGTTTTCTGGCCACCTACTTTATTTAATCTCCACATTGGTGTGTTCAGACAATGAACTGTGATGCTATGGGTTGCTTCTGAGCTCAGTAAATGAAGGAAGTTCATCTGCACTTTTCCAACGCCGAACTCCAGCTGAAGTTCCAAGAGAAATGCATCGTTAGACTTAGCTGGACTATGCTGAATGGCCACAGCAACGCAAAGTGACATGCACATACATGTGTGGTGTTTAGGCATGGGAGCATGTATACATGTTTATACATTGGGATCAATGCCAAAGAGCACAATTTGTATTTTTCAGGAGAGCTGTTAGGTTCTATTATAGTGATTACTATAAACAGAAGCTTTCACAGGACATTTTCAAAGCTTAAATATAAACAATTTGCTAATGCTTACAACATTGTTGAAACACAGCTGGGCAGAAAACACTATTTTTAAATAAGGAAACTGAAACAAATTATTTTGTGATCCAAACAAAGATATTATCAGCAGCAGTGTTTTAACTGCAGCCACATCATTCTGCTGTTTAGTCTTCTTTGACCACAGGTTCTGACAATACCTACATCCCATTAAAAATCCCCAAATTCATAAGCATACTTTGATTTTAGACAGAAAATATAGTTACTCATTACTCAACAAGAACTTCTCCATGACTCAATCTTATTCAGGGATCTTCCAAATGTAGGAATGCATATGGGAACTTTATGGTATTTCTGATGCTCTTCAATGACTACAGTGTATATGCAAAACTCCACAAATATAAAACTTCTATTCCCAAGGGTTTAAGGACTACATGTGAACAGGAGCATGGACTAATGATATAAAGGAAACCAGTCCCTGCCTAATGGCATTTAAAAGTGTTGAGAAGTAGTCATAACTTTCTTCCTTCCCACTGCAATGACCTCAGCATCTCTTCACTTAGCTGCCTTGAGTGATGAATTACTAATGTAGCTTAGAAGCATTTCAGGCTTATTTTCATGCCTTGTATAGAAAAGTAGAAAGCAAAACAAAATAATTCTATCAGCATGGAAGGTGAGTAAATGAACAAAGTGAGAGTTACACTAACATATATTGTCTCTGGAAAATCTGTAACTTCTGTAACAGAATGTATAATACGTCCTTCCACAAAGATGCACGTTAAAAAACCCCTGAAATCTAACATCTTTTCATGAGTTAAGTAAATAAGCATTCGTTTGTTCAGAGTTCCAGCACAGATAGAGTCTCTCTGGAAGCCATGCATACCTTTGTAACAGACAGCGGTGTTAAACATGTCTGACCACCTGCAGTGAAGTTGCAGAAAACTTCAATGGCATCAGAAGGACATCCAATATTTGGGTCAATCCAGTATTTTCCTATTAGTATATAATCCCAGATGGAAAATAAAACCAAAATATAATTGTTACTAAACAATTTGCTAAAATATTCATACTTTTGGGGAAGTATTAGATGTATTATCACCATAGCTTCACTAGGAAATGAAAGAAAAGGAACATGAAAATCTTTTCACTATTATAATTCTACTAATAACAGATACTGAGCAAAATTATAACCATTCGATTCTGATTACATGTACAATAACTTTTGAATACTGTCATAATTTCAAAAATGTCTTCTCTTTCTACAGCTAAATAGTGAGAAAAAATGGTATTTCCAGTCTGCTCTTTCTGTATTAAAACTTAACTTTTTTTCTTTGGGCTTGGCTTTACTCAGAGAATATATTCAGGATGTAAAATACTGATCTAAATTCTCTTGCTCTCACAGCATCTTGAAGATCCTTTCTTTTTCCACTATCATCAGAGACTTCTACATGACATACCCTAGTGAAAGTAATAAGGAGTAGTTGCCATTGTGAATCCATGGGATTTGGTCCAATAAAAGAAATAGGACACATACAAATTATATCAGGATATAGCTTTCCTTAATTTATGGTTAAATATGGGTGAGCCTGGGCTCTAGAATTTATATGGGTGTGTGTAATCCTCTGAAGTGGAGGACTGTGTCAGTGACCTCCATGGCCCTAAAGGACTGAGATTTGTTTAGGAGAGCACAGTTCTAATAAGGGTTAGGCTCATCTCTAGTAGAGTCTTAAAGAATTGATCCATCCTTATATATGCCATAGAACAGTGATTTCCCTGTAACCTCTAACTTCATTTCCCATTTCCTCCTTAGCTTGTTAATACTAATACTTGATAATAGGGATACTTAGAGGTATTTATCATTTTATTAGTTACTGGGAAACTGAATTATGTCACAGCATTGACATTACAGGTTTAAATAATTATTTTTTATTTGAAATATTGATTCAGGATCTTCTGGGATACATCAGTGTATCTGACAGTGGTAGTGTATTGTATACAATTTTCTCATTAGGAATCCAGAAACTGATCCACACAAAATTCATTGCAGATTAGCTATAGATACTTGAGAAACTTTTAAGCACAAAATTGGATTCAGTTTCAAATTTTCTGGACACTTTTGTTTACTATATATATAGAATCTGTCTCTAATATCTATATAATATTAGATAGCTACATACTTTCATCTTTAAAATTCATAAATTTTATCTTAAATAAAGATAGCTGTGACAGGAACACTGCAACAGAATATAATAACAAAACTACACATTAGAATTTTGATGTAGAAAGTAACATTTGGAAGCAACACATTTCAAAGGCTACTTGTGTTCAAGCTTTAATGAAAGTGGACACTTACCATCTGCCACTTTACGTTCACAGTTAAGCAAATCCCTGCAGATGCGTGCTGGGTTATCCCGTGTACCAAGGGGGTTCTTGATGCTGTGCAGTAAATTGCTAAGGTAGTGCAGCGTTTTGAATATCTCTGTACTGTGATCTAGTAAAGTTACTTCAGTATTCTGGTATTTCTGCCAAAGGCCATTAGCAAATGTGTTACCACAAAGAAGTATCACAACAATAGCATATGCAGTAAAAGTCAAATGGCCATTGAATGGCCAGACAGAAGTGAAGTATTTATAATGCATGCAATCAGCCATGTAAAACAGGGTAAGAATAACATATTTCAAGAAACAAATTAGTACATTTTATTAAAATTATCAGAGCAGTGAAGTTCCAGGCAGGTTAAGATCATGCAAATACATCATTATGACATGTTGACATAAAAATGTGGATACAGGAAAAAAAAAAAAGGTACATTTTTGAAGTATACTTAGCAGTTTCAGATTTTGAACAGTGAAATCTACTCTTAGACTTCACCTAGAAAATATATGCAAATGTATTTGACTTCACCCATGTATGGAATTTTCTTGCAATCAATGGGACCACACACTTGCATATATGCCAGTATTTTTTGGATGAAGGCCTAAATGCCACTATCATTATCTGTGGCTGAACAGATACAGTCCACTCTTCATGATAGTCAATAAATTTTCATTACTGTCAATCATGACAAAAAGGTAGGAATGCTGCTGTTTTTCTTAACTTCATTTCAATTGTATCCTATAAAGCCTCACATGTTTAATTATATTCTACAGTAAGTAGAATATAGCAAGCACACTTGCTATCCAAGATTCATTTTAAATTAAGTCTTTGTAAAGAAGCCCTGTTCTGTTCTCAAAAAAATAGAATTATAATTGCATACCCTGTATGACAATGTAAATACATTGAAATATATTACCTCCATCTGCAGTGCAGCATTTGACTCAATCAAAGCTTGAACAGCAGCATTGATGTCCACTTGTTTCTGAAAAAAATATATTTTAGAATATAAAAAGGTGAACAGGAATATTCTAAAATGCAGGCAGTAAATTCTTTGAGCACTGTAGCAACGTACAGTTGCTCAACATTGAGCAACGTAGTACACGATAGCTCCATTATTTTGTTATTTTAGAAAATAATTCATTGTAAATGCTTACTTTTAAAATAGGATCCTCCCTTCCATTTCCAAAGAATGCAAGCATGCATACAGAAAAAGCATATTTGATTTTTATTAGCACCCCCATACACAATTTAATTATCATACTCCTGGAACCTGGAAAAAAGATACTATAATAGTTGTTACAGACTAATGTCCCAATTGATTCCTCCCAGCCATTTAATTTATGTACTTAAGAAAACCAATCGAGGTAAGTGTGAAAAGGTGTTATTCCTTTACAGAGAAGCACAGAAAGAATACCTCAATCAGCCATCAGCAGCTGACAGATCCAAGTAGTCTTCATGATGCATGAACAAATACCTAGACTGACAAACTAGCCTCTGAAGGAGGAAGCCCGTTTCTTGCGTGTCTTCATTCTCTGCACTTTGTGCAACATATATACCAGACCCAGACAACAGGTTTATTTTAAAGAATTAAGTCACCCACACAAATATCTAGTTCTCGCAATTTATTCTCAGATTACATGTATCATTACAGCTTTAGGACACTTCAGATACTGAGTCTGTCCTAACTGGCACAATCCCTTAACAAACTAAATCTGTGTGTGTGTATATATATAGGGAGAACATCTGGGCCAGAAATAGCACAAAATTGTCTGTTGCTATCTTTCAGAGTGTTCAAATGCAGAACAGGAGAAAAACCTTTTAGAGTGCAACAGAGTTAACCTATGTCAAAAGTATGAGTATGTCCATGAGCGTTGGCTGTTGAGGACTCAACAGCATGGCAGAACAGAACTGACAGTGTAAGATGGAAGGTTCAAAAATGTATTACCGCAGTGATGGAAGTTGTAGAAAAATGTATTTGCATTTAATGTGCAGTGATGGAACAATCAATGCATTTGAAGAGGATCCTGCTATTTTCCCTTTCATAAAAGGACTGTATTGTAGGTTAGGGTTGTTACAGAACTTACTCTTGGTCCTGGTGGTCCAGGTGGTCCCTGCAAAATGGGAGAAACCAGATATTAGGTGCTTAACATGTTTATGTAATGCAATCACAATGGAAAAATACAGGCATGTTTTTTTTACACACTTACAGGTGGCCCTGGCTGGCCCTGAGGTCCCTGAGGCCCCTAGAAAAAAAGGAGATAAAATGCAACAGTTATACATGAACATCTCTGCCTTTACATTTATGTATTTTTTAAATCACAAGATGTCACAATGTGTACAATGAAGATGATGTGATACCAGTTTTGGTAAAGCTGTAGATTATTAGTTACTATTGTTAAAGTACCATACTCTGTTAATGTGTGAATATTCCTATTAGAATTGCTGGTTTGTCTGGTTACTTGTTTATCCAATTACTTTTGATATTAAGGGAACACTAGAAGTCATACAAAGTATCAATATATAATGTGCTATACATTGTGCCAGCATTATATGCACGTTGCCAATACAAGTACTACAAGGGATGAATGATCATAAAAGCATTGTAAATAATGTTATGGGTAGTTGTAAAAAACTAACTGATCTGCCTTACTCCTTGAGTATCTGCTAGGCATTTATTAGCGCTGTCAATTTTCAGCCAGAACATGTTATGTTCATTGTTGAACAGTGATATCGCAGGCTTCCTTCATATTCAAGAAGTTATGCCCTTATTTCCTCATCATAAGTGGCATCATTTTAGTGTGTAGGATGATGCAGTGGGGAGGAGAGGAAGAGAAGGAACAGCTGCTTTTCCCTAGCTTATAGTGCCTACAACGCATGTAGTCTTAAAGGTAAGTTTTAGGCTTGCCTTAGGGTTGAGCATGGACCCTCCCAAAAAACAGTAACTCCATGTGAATTATCCTTTCTTTGAGCAACTATTCACATTAAGATGGAACAATTATGAATATTTATTAATACACAGTGATACTTGTGTTTCTGTTAGATTCTCTTCTTAAGTCTCTATATACTCAAAGCCTCTAGGAGCTGCTGTAACATAAACAATAGCAATAACAATGACAAGGAAAAGAATAGGTGGCAGTGCTTTAATACGAGCAAAAGAGAAGGAGGAGGAATGAAAGGCATAGGCCAGACTTGCACCATGTATTAGTAAAACCTTTTAACGTAACTGAGTTAATTTAAGCAAAACACTCTTTAGCCAGTGCTGCTTGTACCAATTATTCAAGCGTAATAAGCTGTTCCAGCAAAAGCCCTCTTACACCAGTAAGTCTCTGCCAAAAGAGAAGTAGTCTTATCTGACATGGTCATGCTGACAAATATTGCGAAACTGATCTAGTCAAAGTTGTAAATCACTTAATATAGTAATAAGAAGTATTCCTGCTGTGAGATTTCACAGCAAGATCTGTGTGAGTGTCACTGTGTGCTACAACTGCTGAACTTGGGCTGTGCTTCAAGCTGCCAGCAGCGAGGGCGGCTGGAAATGGTTAAAGAAAGGCCAGATTCAATCTTACATTGATTCATGTGTGTTTAAAAAAAGGATCTCAAAGCAGATAGGAGTGATTTAGTACTTAAGTCACCGAGGCTCCAAATTTATCAGTTTTTAGGAGAATACCAGCTGCATTTCTTACTATCTCTAGACATATTTGTAAGGCAGAGCACATGGTAGCTACTGGGGAATGCATCTGTCAGGGGTTACAATGACCTCTAGAGCTGCACAAGTTAACTATGCCTGCACACCACCTGCCTTGGCCATGGCAGAGGGGCTCAGCTGCTGGATTATGAAGGGTGTGAAAAGTGGGGGCCGTCATGTAATTCCTAGCGCCAGATCTACACCAACAAGGCTATGTTGAGGGACTGCAAATGACTTTTGAGACTGAGCCCCATGTTTTACACATGTTCTTTGGAGAATAGGGGAGAATCAAAATTGAAGTGATTTCTGGGTGTTCAAGTCTTCTGATACTTCTGGTCTGGGTCTTCTGATACTTAACTAGACGACTTTAAAGGCATAAGCTCTAGGGACTGTAAATATTGTCAACTTTTCAACTGATGCATAGTGACCTATTTATTTATGTTTCATCCACTTGTACCTATAGAAAGGACTCTAAGCCATCTTTTAGGTAAATATTTACTGATATTTTGTAAAGAAATTAATGACCGATGTTGGAAAATGGAAATCAAAGAATAAGTCATTTTAGCATATACAGGAGTATAGAAAACCCTGTGGGTTCTGTGGCAAGTACCTAGCTTCCCTTTACTCTTCTGAGTTTGATTATTGTCCAGCTTGAAATTTTCTTTGAAATCCTATTACTGTTAAATAGGCATCAAATATTATTGTTGGTATTCATTATTACAAAACTGACGAGAGATGAGTTTGCAGAGATGACATTCCCTATTTTGGGGTAGCCCCTCAGCTGTTGCAAATCAACTGGTTTTCACAGAGCTACACTGTTGTATGCCAGCTGAGAAGGCTGACCTCCACATTAATTCATCAGATCAGCAACTCAGGTGCTGTTAGACTGCTGCAGGATACCTTCAATCCCATGTGAATATATCACTGAACTGTATCATCATGCTTGGTGAAGTATATTTAGTATAAAATGAAAGAGAAAGTGTGAAAAAGAAACTTGAGAAATGAATTTGACAGTGTAAGGACATACTTGTTTATCTTGAGTCAGGACTTGATTATGCAAATACTAAGTCAAGGCAAGGCACAGTCTTCAACAGTTTGTCCCTAAGTAACCACTGCTCTCTGATGAATAGATGTCCTTGTTCTGGGTGCTGAGATTTAGACATTCCAGTGGATTTTTCAGATGACTGAACGCTGCCATTAATATTCTATGTTCTTGGCATGTGTCACAATTTTAAGACTCCAAAAGTCTTGGGACGAGAACAGTTCAAATTTATAGTGGTTTCTGAGATAGAACTGAATATTTAAAAAATCAAAACCTGCACTGTTCCAGTGAATTTAAGGTATTTTGCAAAAGGGGAATGATTTGTCTTGATTCACTGTCTCCTTGCCAATAAAACCCATGTGAAAAAATGTAAATATTGAATGCTATTTGTTAACTATAGTAAACTACTTTTTGGGATATTACATTTCTTAAATTCATTAAAACTTCACAGGGCTGTATCAGTTACCTTTACAAGCCTTTAAAATATAACAATACTGCACAGAGTGTGTTGAAAATCCTGTAGAGATGTTATAGATGTTCTTTCTTTCTGTTGTAGAGCAGCAAAAGAAGGTTAAATTACACTTTTCATGGATTAAGTTAATTGCTAAATGTTTTACTGGAATGTACAGGATTACCTTTACAAATCTACTTAATTTACCCTCTAATCACATTAGAATTTAAGTGAGAAAAGGGTAATTCCAGTTCATAACAACAAAAACAGAGAATAGAATCGTTAGTTTTAGTGTGCTCTTTAATTCTTTAATCACCCAATTTGATTGCTAGTACAGAAGTTCAAAGGCCAAAAATCTAATCTTTTTCTAATACCATAAGGACTTGATTTTACATGCAATGATACATATGCTTAACTTTGAAAACATGAGCAATCCCAAGGACTTCCATCTTTTCCACGACTTATGAAATTTTCCAAGAAACAGAAAGTATTTTTAACAAAATGATTAATGTTAAGCTTTCCCTGACCACTTTTGTCATTTTGATGTTATGTCACCATATCTCAGAATGGGTAAAGCCTACTAACATCCTGCAATATAATAGTCCGATACACAATACAGTGTAGTAGCTGCCATTAATGATTGTAAATCTAAGATAAAAGATCATAATAGAAAATTACGGATTATGCCTTATAATAGCATTTCCTGTCTTTTTTTGACTTTGAGGATAGTCATGCACTGGAACACATTGCCCAAAGAGATTAACCAGTCTCCATCCCTGGCAGTTTTCAAGACCTGGCTGAATAAAGCCCTGAGCAACGTGGTCTGATCTCAGAGCTGGCCATTTTTAAACAGGAGGTTGGTCTAGAAATGTCTTTTACAATCTGGATTTTCCTATGACTCTATATTATAATTCATTATGTGACATGTCATGAAATAAAAAAAAAAAAAAAAAAGAAAATGAAAACACACTTTCAGAAATATCAGAATTCTGAAACAATATTCCAAAACGTATTCCGTGTTTTTCTAAATGTTTCAATCACAGTGATATGAATATTTTGAATTGAAAAATAATTTTGATTAAAATTTTTCAACAAACTTGTTTCTGACTCTATCAGTTTTTCTCCAGAAATAGCCTACAGAACTTGAACTTTGGTTCACTACTGACTTCAACAAGGAGATACAATTTTACATTCCATGTTTTTCAGGGGATAAAAGAATATTTCTTTCTAGTAATGGACACTGTACCCCTGACAGACTAAAAACTGTAACTAAAACTTGGACTGCTACAAAAAAGTTACAATTTTTGTGATTCCAGGAAGAATGCCAACATCAATTTTAAAGGTATAAATTCAAGCTGGGAATACACAGTTGTATGAAAATAATTTTCTCTCCTTTGTATCTGAAAACAGTTGGAAATAAATCCTTTTCTTGGCTACATAATATAAACTAATGCCACTGGGTATGGTTTAAAATTGAACATTCTTTTTCTGAAGACAGTCTTAGGAGATGAATTCATCTTGATGAATTCAAGAACTTATTTAGGAAATAACTTCTTAAACACCAGCACCAGTGATGGAAACGGGTGTTTCTCGTTCACTGTTTTGGATGGTTTTTATCATTATTTTTTAAGTGTCAGCATTTTTAGCTCTACACTGTCATAGCAATTCTTATGAACAAACAGGAGAAAGACAGTTAAGATGGTTAATAGCACCACAAATTAAGAACCTAGTTTTCCTCTTACTCTGAGATAGGAATGGCCTCAAGAGGATTAGAATCAAAGAGGAAAGTTCCCCAAGATGTGTACAGCAAGCTTAGTTCCAAGCCCTAATTCTTTAAGCAATTTTTAATATTTCTGTTTTATTTTTCAAAACTTTTATAAGGCAGGTAGGTTGGAATTGCACACAGGTGGCTGCTAAAAGCAAAATACAGTACGACAAGAGAAACTAAATGATTTTAAGTGAGGTGGGATCAAAGGCAGGATAAGAGCAACAGGAACAAGATCACATTGGCCAGTTACTGGAAAAGGAACTAATTATAAACCTGTCATATAAAGTAATGTCATAGGTATCACTGTATTCATATTTGCTGTCAATATGGTAAATTGACACTGGCTTTTCACATAGCCATTATTAATTGGAGGCTTTACTAGCTCTAACATATTTTTTAAAATAAAATCCAACATTAATTAATGTACAAAACCTAATGTAATATTCTTACTGAAAAATGAAAGAGAGCAACTTCATTACCTATCAATACTGCCTACTGCTACTACTGCTGGCATATGTTGCATGGACAGCCATCCTCAGCTCTAGGCTTCTCCTGAACTTCTCCCTCTCTAGACAAGATGATATAGATGTGTGAACATGTGTATGCATGCTGTGCTGTGAGGCACTGGAGCATTGACAACAAATGTGACAAAGGATTTTTCTTTTAGACCTGAACTGGGACAGATTTGAAGTATGTGACTGCTATATGATCAGGGGCCATCCTGCCTGACAGCACACACTCACTGGGCATATCTACATAAGTCAACTTGAACAAGAAAAGGTCAGACTTTTGACTCATGCTACCAGCTTTCTTGGCCAGCACTCTCCAGGAGCACAACACGACTGTCTGGCATTCAGAGCATGCAAGAGTACGTTCAGAGTAACACAGGAATACTTTTTACACAGCCAAAAAAATGAAAGCACAAAAGTTGTTTCATCTTACCATTTCACCCCTTGTGCCCTTTTCACCTCTCGGTCCCTATAAGAAAGAGAAGCTGTTAATCCAGTATGCTTTCTAGCTGCCTAGGACTGAAATAAGCAAATTAGTATCCATGAGAATTGTACTGCTCACATGAAAAGTCCAGTCTCATCTGTGGAAGTATTTAAAACTCTGGGGCTTTAAGTTTTCTGTACTATTAGAAAAATAAATTACTTGAAAACATCTTGTAATTCCTATATGTGGAAAACTGTTTTCTTCACATTGTAAGTATGTTTTTTCTCAGTAATTTTAACTGTCAGTGTTCTCCCTGTCAATCAGCTGTACTCTCTACAATTTAATCCACAGTAATAGATCAGTGCTTCACCATCTGAAGAGATGAGAACAAAACTCGGTACTCTCTGTCACTGAAGAAATCCATCAGTTGCATATCTACTTTTATTACCCCATTAGTTCTCCTCTCACAGTCAGATTAGACTGTTTTTCTGTCACCATGGCATTTGTAGCTAGTTTTGCACTTAAACTGTGTTTCTGAAGACGATAACAATCTTACAGTTCTTCTCTAGAAGAATTTTGCAGCATTGATGGCAGCTTTTCATAACACATAGAAATAATCTTCAGCTGTAGTGCTTTCTTAATGATAGTGGCAAACTATTAAATTCAATATGAAGTCTATTAAAAGCCTTCATACAAGCATATGCAACTGGAAAGTTTTCCTCCTGAGTGGGATTGAAAAGAGTGCAGCAAGACAAAGTGCTGTCTTTTTCCCAACAGGTGGAAAGAATAGTCTAATTATAGACAGAACACTTCCCTTCTCCTTTCTTTTTCTCTTGTAAATATTGGTATTTATTACTTTTATTGTATATTCTTGTTATTTTAATGATTATTATTTCAATTTTTAGACATTCTCATCCATTCCAAGTCTTGTTGATCAGACAGAGGTACTTGGGTGATACAAAGAGCTTCTAAAACTACCTTACGTGGCTGGGTAGTCTGCAGATATGCGCTTGAAATGCACTGCAGATATGCACAGGGAGTGCAACAAGGGATGGAAACAGGGATGAGGGCAGAGGTCCCCCACTGCAGGGAACCTGGGGAGCATTGAAGGTTGTCAGAAAGGCCAAGATGGTTTTTGAATTGTAACAGGGACCTCACCAGCACCTGGAACACCCCAACAAGGCCTTGAGGGCTCTCCCAGCATGTCTAGAGAGGCATTCTAGACAGTTTAGCCCAATGAACACATAAAAAATAAACTACATTGAAACCAAGTGTGGATACTCTAGATATGTCTCAGACCTGAGGCTGAGAAAGAATATCCAGGTGGTAGTTACTATGTGCTGTTCTATACCTTGACTCGCCCGCTGCCCCTGTAGACATGCCCTCTGTATACTGTACTTAGACAGAAGGCCATTGCAATGGCTCTTTTGTCATTGTTTTTTGTATTTTTTTTTTTCTTGTTTGTATCACAGATGCTGGAGTCACATATGTTAGCTCACCAGCATGGTATAATATGAAGTTGGTCCTGTTAGCTGCTATTTGCAAATGGAAAAATGAGAAGGTTGCTAGTTGCAAAACAGATTATTAAAAATAAGGGTAGGTGAAATAACCAAATTATGCAAAAGGGAAGGGAAACTTACAGGCCTGCCAGTTGGGCCTGTTAGGCCTTCTTGACCAACAGGGCCAATATATCCCTGTGAACAAGCAAAGAATTGATTAGTCCACCATGTTTTCAAAATGAAGAAAATCCTTATGACGTGTCCTGGTTTAAAGTTGCTCAGCCCACAGCCCTGGCAAATATGCGAAAGATCACGGTGATATTCTCTTTCTGAATATTGAGTGCACATTGCTACAAAATCAGCAAGGTAATTATTTTAATAATTAGTAATAGTTATGCTTGGAAAGCCCACACACATTCTTTTATGTGAAAGTTGGTGCACTAAAGCCAGTGGAAACCTAAGTACTCTGATTACCAAAATCACATATTTATTGAGCTGCAATCAACTGTATGTTGAGCCCACAAGTACTCTTGTAAGGCTGCCAGTAAGTACTGCTAAAATGTTACTTTCCTGTTCCATTTCACTTAGAGCAAACTGCTCATTTCCAGTGTTTATCTTGTATAGGAATGTTTAGAAAAAGAAAGCAGCGATTAGAACAGGCCCCTAAAGCTTCTGCTCTGCATCTGGTTAACTGAACTAATTCAGTTCTGTGATGCCAATGGCAGTAGTAAGAGAAGAACATTTTGTAGTAAGGCCTTCCATATTGCAACGTTTCCTCCTTTTTCACTTGATGCTGTAAGCTGGATGCACATTCCCCAATATTACAAAATACTAAAGATGCTTCCACATTTTGGGTGGGTAGCAAAGCAGAATGTCATGAAGAAGGTGACATGAAGAATGAGCTAATGCAAGTTAGTAACCTTATAGATAAAAAGAAAATATTTATTAAAAAAAGACTCCCTATTAATCAGTAATGCCGAGCACCACTCTGTCTTACCGCAGGCAAAGTTTGACCCTTTTTTCTTTCACTGTTAGACAGAGTTATACAACCAGCATTGTTGCCAGTAAGAAGAAAGAGAACGTTCAACCCCAATAGAGAAAGATATGAGAGTGATAAGGATACTTGTGTAGATAAAATTATACTAGGAAAGCCACACTTTGTCAGCAGAGCTTGCTGGTTCCTTCAAGATTGAGAGCCCAGCTTTGCTTGTGTATCTGTACCCATGTTGCAACCAGAGCAGTGTTGCAGTACAGGCAAAGGGCTTCTGGTGGAGTCATAGTCTCAGAGAGAAAGAATTGGCTAGAGGGTTCCGGCCTTGTTAATAAGAAAAAAGATGATTCCATAAATTAAAAACATGTGCCACTTGCAAGCCATCCTGACAATCTCTTTCATGGAGTGAAACACTTACAACTTGGCCTGTTGGACCTTTCGGGCCCAGAATTCCAACTAAGCCAATGTCCCCTGCAGGACCCTGAAAATGCAAAGGAACAGTTTAGTCAAACATGAATGTTAGCTATCCACTTGTTTCAATCTCTTGTAATCAGTGGAAATAAGATAATTTCTAAGAGCAGTAACACTGAAAATACCAAGCGCGCTGACTCAGAACATTTGTCTTTGGACATGGAGCACACAGTTCTGCCTACAATGTTCCAACAGTTCAGATAGATTTTGAACAAATTATTGTTAAAGCCAATTAATTCCATGCTTTCTTAATGTTCTCACGCTGAAAATGGCTTAAGATCTAACAGAAAAGAATGAGCAATTACTTTTGGACCTGGGAATCCTTGAAACCCCATCAAACCTTGATCTCCATCTTCTCCCTGTAATAGGAACAGGCATCCTTATTATTATTTCACATTGGTAACTCTTGGACTACTTATTTTGCATCAACAGCTGTGATTACGTACAGTCTGTCCTTTCAGTCCAGCGTCTCCTGCTCGTCCTTGGTCACCTTGTGATCCTGGAAGGCCTCTTTTGCCTCGCTTTCCTGGATGACCCAGAAGCCCTTTCTCACCCTGTCAGTAGGAACATAATATATCCTTTATTACAACAGTTATAAATGTAAAGATTGGTTTCCTAGCAGAAGTGTGGAACATGCTTTCTCTCTAAGAAATAAACCTACTCTATTCATTTTATTTCCATCAGGAATGCTTTCAATAATTGTACTTTCACTAAAATGCAAACGTGACTTGACTCTTCCTTGACTTGGAAACATATAAAACCCATACATATTGGATCATTTCCACTATGGTATCTCCCAGTGCAAGAACTAAAATGCACAAAATGAAATACAGAACAGGAAGGTTAAGAAGTAACTTTAAAAAGTAACCCTCTGAGCAAGGCATAGTATAGTTGTGGAACTCCTTGCTCTTAGACTAAACGTTTACATCGATTCAAATGGAAACTAGACAAGCTCATGCAAGAGAAATCCTCTGGGGACTATCAAATACATAGAAACCATGTCTAGCTCAGGAGGTTACTGAGCTGCAATTAAGGCTGGGAATATACACCTTTCCTGCTTGCTTTGTGCTTATGCTCTTTCCTAGGTGTTAGCTTTCTGCTCTAACAGAGACAGACTTTTGGCCTGACTCAGTAAGTCCACTCTTAATGTTTATTTTGCACAATGTGGTAAGTTTTCCTTCACCTCATCTATTCCCTATCTTTGTCAGATTGCAAGCATTTCTAAGCAGGAACTACCTCCTATGGCTCATTGTCTAGACATAGGACTAAAATCCGGACTGGGAGCACTGGCAATAAACACTACGAATAGCGAATACAATTAATACTAAAACATTTCCATTAAAAGATAACAAAGACAGACAGTATTTCCCTCCCTCAGTTTTCAAGTAACTTAAGGTTTTAAAAACTGCTTACCAATAAAATCTCAGAGCACTGCAAATCATGATTTTAGATGAAAAATCCTATTCTAAATGGAGAAAATTATCTGTAATGTTTCCCAGTCTTTGCTTCTTTTACCACTGAAATAAGTCTAATTAATATTATCAGTAGAAGCTGAGGATACGCTGATGTCGGGTACCTGGAACTGCCTGGAAAATGGAGCACACTCAGACTTCTTTCTTTCTGACAGGGCTGAACAAGAACAGTTTAAGTCCTATGATAAATTAACATCCCAGACATGCTTGTTAGCCCCCAACCTTGGTACTCAGGCTTGAAATTACAGTACTTCTCTGCTAATAGATTGCTTCGATGTTCAAATAATCCAGACTGTTCTAGTAGTTATAGAAATTTAAAAAGAAAAGTCAGGAATTATTTGGCCCTAAAGCTTTGGATGAATAAATACAAAGTGTTTTGAATGGCTTCTGGACTTGGGAATAACACCCAGATGGATGGAAACTCTGTTTTCAAATTACAGTTTACAGAAACGAGGTCAGCACAACTTGCAGTCTTACCCTTTAAATAAGTTGTTATGTCAATTACTCATATGATTAACAGTAGCATAGTGGTTCCACAATCACTGGATGCAGTATGAAGACTAAGCAATATCAGTAACACTGTACTTAACAAGATCCCCTGTGTGTACCTTTAGTCCGGGTGCTCCCATGGGCCCTGGCATGCCTGGCAATCCCTTTGGACCTTGAGCTCCAGGATAACCTGCCAGACCTGGTAAGCCTGAGTTTCCTTTATTACCCTTAAATTGAAAATAATTGATTACAAGCAGAACAGCCGAACATGTTTTTTCATTGTATGCCAAAACAGGCATATAACATAAAATCAGTCAAAGCCACTTAATGCTTTCTGTATATATGGACACAGATTGATAGTATATCAAAATACATGGAAAGACAATGATGAGCAGTATCATCTGGATTTCTGCTAATACTCCAAAAGCAAAGCCCCATCATACTTAGCAACAAAGCTATATGTGCTTTAACTGTGGGGTGAATTGAGGTTTCTGAGTCAAGTTATAGTTTAACAAGTCACTGACTGTCAGCAAAGCAAATGCTAACCATGCCATAGCCCATTGCAGTTGTTCAGTTCAGTGTTCATCTTAAACCTTGTTCTGTCCTACCCTAAATATATCATGATGTCATTTGTGTGGGATCACCTACCTAGACCTTGAAAGACTTCTCAGAACATTCAAGAGAATCAATTACCTCTTTGGGCTTATGCAAGGCATCTTCCCTATTAGCACCCTCCTAAATAGGAATAGTTGCCCAGTTGGATAGTAAGCAATCTTTTCTCCACAGTAATTGTGCATTCAAGTATATATGGAAGCACTCATGGACATAGCAGTGACTGCTTTTACCTCCCACAGGGAGTCATACAGAATAGTTTATATTAGAGACCTAAAATTGCTCCCAAACCTGAAAATGTGCATGTTCAGATTAATAGCCTTTAGTGCTGATCCCTATTTAATTCTTTTCTAACTCTATTTTGAAATATGCAGGAAGAGAGCACTAATCTCTGTTAATTATAGAAGATGACTCCTTGAGACGGTTCTTGGATGAGTGTTGTGTGATGTCTGAGGATTCTGAGCTTACAATAAGGAGCTCCTTCTGATGAAAACAAGATGCTGGATTCATTCATTACAGATGGGCTGAAAATATAGTTGAGATTCACAGTATTCATTTTTTCAAGAAGGAACTCCATATCAAGAAACAAAATGAGACTACCTTCGCACAGAAACATTCAAAATTCAACACGCTTATTTATAAATACCAGACATGCTGATAATATTAGTATGATTTGGTACACTCTGTAGGGATTCATATACAATAACTTTACCACATCAAGAAAGATCAGAACATTTGTTATGAAAACGTCTGAGAACATCAGACAATAAACAAAAGCAACTATTTTTAATGAAAAAACATGTTACTGAGTACATGGAGTTAAGCCAATTTTGACATGTTAAAAAATACAAAATGGAAATTTGCTACTATCCAAATGAATGTTTCTGTGATGTCATTTAGTAGAAATATATACATACATATATATCTCTCTCTCCTTTCTTACTGCATATGACATTCCGTTAAGCATTCATAGAAACAAAAGAGTTACAGTAAACAGGATTTTTATATTAAATGTGATTTGCAGAGCTTTTGAATATGGTACTGTGGCTTATAGCCTGATGGACTGATAAACTTACATAGCAAAAGTTCTGTTCTTTTTATTCATTGTGGCAAAAATCAGTTAAAAGCCTCTCTTTATTACAAATTGTAATGCTACTGTATATTGTTAATATGGAGTAATGGAAACCTTTTTAATATGAAAGGTGACATTTTGAGTGGAAAGGCAAAAATGTAAGAATTCTTTGGGGTGATACTCCTAAACGCAACTCCAAAGTATGTTAAGTACTTGAAAGAGGAGGACATTATCTGAAAATGGGGAAGGCTCAAATAGGGTACATTTTCCCCCTACAGGTAACTTGTTCAATTTTGTCTTTGCTCAACCAGATACGCAAATTTATATTTGTAATAGAGGTGCCTCATTCAGCACCTTGATTAATTCCCAACACCAAATCTAACTTGGCATCCTTTTATAACAATTACTGGTCCATCTAACTAGAACTACTGAGAAATACCACACCTGAAATCAAAGTGATCAGACTTTCAACAATGACAACAACTAAAGGAATTTGCTCCCTCCTCTCTGGAGTGAATAAGCGAAGAGCTGTGTCACTGCTCCCAGCAGCAGCAGGTCACCACCCTTGGCCCACAGCAAACCACAACAGACAAACAACCTGTCTCCAAGAATGTTCCCAGCTACCTCAGATACCTAATAGTATTTTTCACTGGTTTTGGGCAAAGCTTCAGAATTGCTTAGGTAGAGAGACATAGGTTACAAATTCAAAGACAAAAAGGAAAATGTGGGATTATCATCTCAGGGCCTGAGAGGAAACAACCTCAGCTGGGGTCTATGGCTCATTTTCAGGAACACAACTGTGAAGCCTCTCTCATTAAGAAAGCATTTTCACTTAGCTGTAGTTACACTAACATATGCTAATGAAACAGTTCTCACAGCACACTTCCCTTATGCTAACCTTACATCCTGGCCAGAATATCAGGAGCAAAAGAGAAAGAAAACAAAGAATTGGTATAATTTTCAAGATGCTCAAGGAACTGAGAATGGTTCCTTGTGTTTAAATACCCTAACCTTAGAAAATTTGTAATGCAAAATGACATAAAGAGGGGCAATGTGGAAAGCAACTTACCTTAGGGCCAGGCTTCCCTGACAGCCCAGGCTTGCCAGGGTTGCCAGGAATGCCTTCTGGTCCAGGGTACCCGACTGCTCCTTTCTGCCCTGCTGGCCCTGGCTTTCCCTTGAAATAAATTAAAACCAAATATAGCACTGTCGGCTTTCTTCATCTTCACCATCACAGAACTAGATTTCAGTCACAGTATTTCCTAAACCCTACATAATAACAGACCCAGTGACACGGATAAATACTCACAGAGGGGGCTCTGAGTTAGGATGTTTGGTTTAAAATGCTATTGGATTAACCTTAGATTTGCTGTGTTGTGGGCTCTGAGCAACTTCAGCTGAAACCATGGGGCCAACCCTCTGCGTGCCAGGCCTGGAAGATGGCTGAGAGTGTTGATTCTTAAACTGCAGCAAGGAAACCTAATAAAGTAATCTGTTTATCCCTGTAAAAAACCCAACCATATGTCTTTTCAGCCTTCATTTTACTAGATACTCTGTATCGTACATTTGCAAAATTATGTTGTTCAAATTTGTACACGTCAAATATACATGCAAACTTCTAATTAGACAAGTTTGTGCTAACTGTTGCTATACTTACACAGAAAACCCTCATGTCACATCCACCAAAGGAACAGTGATTTTTTTGTTTACAATCATTTCCCTTTAGACTGCCATACACTATCTTAAAGGGCTTGGAGTTCTTAGAAATTTAAAATATGCTAACTACAACACATCTCATTTGAAAAAGTATAGTTAACAACAGCCATACAGGATGTAAGAAGTGTGCCATCTTAATCTTATTTCTAACTTCTGCTTGCTGAAGTATCTTGCACTTGGGATGTGCTTTGAGGCTTCCTCAAGTTCCACTTTTACTGTCTTCTCCTCCTCACTGTATGTCTTGCCTTTTCCTCTTTTCCTTTGTCTGCCAAATGATATGCTCTCTGCAGTCCTCCAGAGGGAAGAGCCAAGCATTTACAAAAGACACAGAGTTTGCTTGCCTTCAAAAGGCTATTCTTGCACTCTGCCCAGCAGCTACAAGCTCTGTGAAGCAGCTGCATTTCTCTGGTTACTGACAATGTTTTGATGTAAGGTAGTAAAAGTTATTTATAATATATGCTTATATGGTATTATTTATTAGGGGACCAAAATAAGCTTGATGCATTTTGTTCTTGGTTATGTTTACAGAACACCTACTGTTTCCTGCTCTTTCTTCTCCTTCAGGGAGAAAGGGATGCAAGTTAGCGTCTCTACAGTAACTCAAGAAAGAGCATAACAAATTTCAGCTCAGGGCAAGCGAGAGAAAGAAGTAAACCTTAAGGGATCTGCCAGCTGTATTCATCATGGACATATGGATTCAGGCTTCTGTAGGCTGCAGCTGTTCAAAGAACTGATGGGAGCCAGGAGTGAACAGTAGTACAGCTCTGTGCAATATAATGTGATAACTTGCACATGGACTACAACCCACATGCAAAAATGATCTAATTAAGTAACTTCAGAAGTGGGAAGGACCCTGATATATGAGCTGCACTTCACTTCCATGAGCTGAGTAACTGAGTATAATTCAGTAAAATTTAACACAGTTTCAAAAATTATTCTTATTTTCACAGGGGTTCCTTTACACTTCCTGGATAGTAAGAAGGTTCTTTAGCATGAGCATAAGACTTTCTGGTACCACTGGCATGACTCAATTTTGGTTTTATTAGTTACTTTCTTTGTTTTATAACCTGAAGATAGACTGTAGAATTTTGTTACTTACAGGAATTCCAGGTTTGCCTGCCTGACCCGTGGCTCCTTTCTTCCCCGTGGGTCCCTAAAAGTTACAAATACTTGTGAACTGACAAATGTCTTAAACTCAATCTCCTAAGAAGAGCTGAGAGTTGTTCCCCTGTAGTATGCATGTTCTCATTGCCTGGCTTTGGACCAGATTATTTCCATTTCAGGAGACAGCAGAAAGTTTTTCAAGTATAAGTGAACATATTTTTGGTAGAATTGTATATATTTTTCCCTTTCCCGAATTGATAAAGTGTAGTTTTCAGAACTTTTTCAACAACAATAGGCATAAAAAGTTTTTCACTATGAATCTGGCAATTTATCCTCTATCAGCCACACCTCTGTAAGGAAGTATGCTTTTACAGCACTTCCCATACTTTTTAAAAAGGGAAGTCATGAAAAGTAGGCAATGTAGATGCACTGAGTGTATGTGGAAGAGAATACTGGAAAACAAGTGTCACATATGGGAACATTCTTTTTATCTAAGATGTACACAAAAGATAAAATTTACTTAAAACCAGACTTTTTTTTTTTGTCTTGACTGATCTAGGAATCTGTAGTCTTAGAAAACTGAGTGACACTGATAGCAGATAACATTCTCGTAAGTGGTTTACAGAATCACAGAATCACAGAATCATATAGGTTGGAAAAGACCTTTAAGATCATCGAGTCCAACCATAAACCTAACACTGCCAAAAACCACCACTACACCATGTCTCTAAGTACCTCATCCAAACGTCCTTTAAATACCTCCAGGGATGGCGACTCAACCACTTCCCTGGGCAGTCTGTTCCAATGCTTGATAACCCTCTTGGTGAAGAAAAATTTCCTAATATCCAGTCTAAACCTCCCCTGGCGCAACTTGAGGCCATTTCCTCTCGTCCTATCACTTGTTACCTGGGAGAAGAGACCGACCCCCACCTCTCTACAACCTCCTTTCAGGTAGTTGTAGAGAGCGATGAGGTCTCCCCTCAGCCTCCTTTTCTCCAGGCTAAACAGTCCCAGCTCCCTCAGCCGCTCCTCATAAGACTTCTGCTCCAGACCCTTCACCAGCTTCATTGCCCTTCTCTGTACGCGCTCCAGTACCTCAATATCCCTCTTGTAGTGGGGGGCCCAAAACTGAACACAGTATTCGAGGTGCGGCCTCACCAGTGCCGAGTACAGGGGCACAATCACTTCCCTAGTCCTGCTGGCCACGCTATTTTTGATACAGGCCAGGATGCCATTGGCCTTCTTGGCCGCCTGGGCACACTGCTGGCTCATATTCAGGCGGCTGTCAACCAACACCCCCAGGTCCTTCTCTGCCAGGCAGCTTTCCAGCCACTCTTCCCCAAGCCTGTAGCGTTGCATGGGGTTGCTGTGGCCCAAGTGCAGGACCTTGCACTTGGCCTTGTTAAACCTCATACAATTCACCCCAGCCCATCGATCCAGCCTGTCCAGGTCCCTCTGCAGAGCCTGCCTACCCTCCAGCAGATCAACACTCCCACACAACTTGGTGTCGTCTGCAAACTTACTGAGAGTACACTCGATCCCTTCGTCCAGATCATTGATAAAGATGTTAAACAGAACTGGCCCCAACACCGAGCCCTGGGGAACACCGCTTGTGACCGGCCGCCAACCGGAGTAAACTCCATTCACCACCACTCTCTGGGCCCGGCCGTCCAGCCAGTTCTTTACCCAGCGAAGAGTACACCCGTCCAAGCCATGAGCAGCCAGTTTCTCCAGGAGAATGCCGTGGGAAACCGTGTCAAAGGCTTTACTGAAGTCTAGATAGACAACATCCACAGACTTCCCCTCATCCACTAGGCGGGTCACCTTATCATAGAAGGAGATCAGGTTGGTCAAGCAGGACCTTCCTTTCCTGAACCCATGCTGGCTGGGCCTGATCCCCTGGTTATTCTCTACATGGCGTGTGATAGCACTCAGGATGATCTGCTCCATCAGCTTCCCCGGCACCGAGGTCAGGCTAACAGGCCTGTAGTTCCCCGGGTCCTCCTTCCGGCCCTTCTTGAAGATGGGTGTGACATTCGCTAATCTCCAGTCAGCAGGGACTTCCCCAGTTAGCCAGGACTGCTGGTAAATGATGGAAAGGGGCTTGGTGAGCACATCTGCCAGCTCCTTCAACACTCTCGGGTGGATCTCATCAGGCCCCATAGACTTGTGAGTGTCTAAGTGGTGCAGCAGGTCACTCACCATTTCCCCCTGGATAATGGGGGCTCCAGTCTGGTCCCCATCCCTATCTTCCAACTCCAGGGGCTGGGTACCCATAGAACATTCGGCCCTGCTAATAAAGACTGAGGCAAAGAAGGCATTAAGTACCTCAGCCTTTTCCTCATCCTTGGTCACTGTGTTTCCTCCCACATCTACTAGGGGCTGGAGATTCTCCTTAGCTCTCCTTTTGCTGCTAATGTATTTGAAGAAGTGTTTTATGTTGTCTTTTATAGCAGCAGCCAGACTGAGCTCTAGCTCAGCTTTGGCCCTTCTAGTTTTCTCCCTGCACAGCCTCGCTACACCTTTGTAGTCCTCCTGAGTTGCCCGCCCCTTCTTCCAGAGGTCATAGACTCTCCTCTTTCTCCTCAGTTCGAGCCAGAGCTCTCTAGTCAGCCAGGCCGGTCTTCTTCCCCGCCGGCTCGTCTTTCGGCACCTGGGGACAGCCCGCTCTTGTGCCTTTAGGACTTCCTCCTTAAAGAATGTCCAGCCTTCCTGGACCCCTTTGCCCATAAGAGTTTAGTGACGCAGGAGGCCAGGCACCAAGGAAGAAAAGCTCAGAATGGGTCAAAAGCATCTCAGAGAATTTTGCTTATAGGATATTCTTCACAGAATGTAAAGAGCTATGGCATGAATTTTATCCTACCTCTAAAAGATAAAACTACTTGGATGGCAGGGACAAGAATAACACTTGTTAGCATAAATCAAGTAGGAAAAAAGCTTCCCAGATTAATTATTTTAAACGCTGTTCTTAAAGCAAAAGTGATGCTAAACTACTATGCTGCAATATTACATAACGTGCAATAAAGTGAAAAAGCTAAAGTCATTGTAAGTGTAAATGTTTTATCATTAATGTAAATATGATAAATTCAGCAAAGTTTTGTTCTGTTCCTTAATGTCTTTTTGTTGTTATGAAAGACATAAAAAAAGCCCACCAATCAGAACTGGAATGTGTATATTTAAAGAACTTATATGGTTGTCATTAAATTTCTGAATGCATATAAAGTAAACCCAGATGATTCAGCATTGCAGTTTATGAGATTGGCTTTGTAAGACTTGCTATAGCAGCACCAGTCATGCCACTGGAGTTAGGACTGTATGAATGTTTTCACTTTTAACGTTTTTGCGTAAACCTTTAGGCTCTTATGGGTTGCTCCAGGCTGGATATTGGTTCCATATTTGCAAATGGTGGTTTTAATCTGAGAGGCATTTGCAACACAAAGAAAACATTTTCCAAGGGAAAGACAGAGGAATGACTGATTTTACCCTGTGCTGTGAGTAGTTTGTCAAAGGCAATATATCTGAGCTCATGGTTAGAGTACATGCTGACAATGTCTCCACATTGCGTTTCCTTTCTCTTGCTCCTCATTCCTAATCTACTACAGATTCTTGTATTTACCAGGAAAATTTTGAAACTCTAACAGAGTTGCGCTATGGAACTTCTCAGACAAAATATCTCATTTAAGTTGCAATGGCAATTGGTATTGTAAGAAAGCTTTTAGCCTAAATCTTTTGAAATCTCTAAAGCCAATGAAAGTCACCACATGGGAGAATATAAAATACTTTGGGCAATTTTCAACACACCACCAAGATGAACTATTATTTCTAAAGGAAAAGGTTTAGTCTTTGACGTTTTTCATGACTTGCTCTGTCATTATTCCTCTACTATTCTGTAGCAAATTCCTTATTTCCAGGTCTCTGAAAATTCAGTGCAGTGCAGCACCAGGAGGCTTCATTTACAGATCAGAGCAGTAAAATTCTGGGTGTCTTCCAGAGATAGTTTGCCACAAGGAACTCCATTTAAGGGCATAATTGAATATCACTCAAATGTTTCCAAAAGAGCCTCTCATAATACTTTATATCACTCCAAAATAAAACCACTTATCTATCAAATAACACATATTTACTATCCTAGATCATTATGCAATTTTCCATTCTATATTTTTATTGCCCTGCAGGTATGAAAAAGAAACCCAAACGCTGAGTTTTAGCCTTATATAACAGTTTTCCAAGGATAGTCAGCAAAGAGTAAAAACACACAAATGCCAATTAAGCGCAGTTTTGCTTTACTTTTTTCTACTTACTTCTGAACCTCTTTCTCCTTTTGGTCCTTGCTCTCCCAATTCACCTGGCTCTCCCTTTAGAAAGAACATACATTAAATAAATAAATAATAAAAAAATCTGAATGCAGATGAAAATGCATTTTCAACACCAAATAGAGAAATCTCACTTGTTTGAAACACTTACTGGAGGCCCCTGTTGTCCAATAGGTCCTCTAAGCCCTGGAAGACCTATATGACCCTGGGAAGTGGAAAATATAACATATTGCAATACAAGTAACTCAGGATGTCACGCTCAGTGAGCTACAGATTTCCTTGTCAAGCTCATCTTGGGAGGTGCTGGGTGGCCCCAGCTTCACTGATGCGACCTAGATAAAGTATGCTCAGCTCTCCTGAGATCAGGCCTTAGGGAGCTTTTCTTCTTTAAATTCTCTACTCCAAACTGCAAGTGGGAATTATGTATTGTATAAACATTTCTGCGCTTCTGTAAGCATAGATCATATTCAGTTCATTGATTTATTACTATGTCTATCTGTATTATCTGTGTAACTTAAAACAGGATATTCCATGTCAAGGACTGTCTCTTTTGTATTTCAGCAAACCAACTGCATCAGTGATTAGCATGAGTTACCATCCAATTTGTATTTGCTGAAAGACTGAATACAATTTATGAATAATTATTAGGATTAGATTTACAAAGAAATAGTGCTTAAATTTCAGAGAAAAATGTTAATTCATTCAGTATTACAGAATCACAGAATTGTTTAGGTTGAGAGGGACCTCTTGAGATCATCTAGTGCAACCCCCATTCTCAATCAGGGCCAGGCAGAAAAGGTTGTCCAGGACCATGTCCAGTCAGGTTTTGAGTATTTCCAAGGATGGAGACTCCACAACCTCTCTGGGCAGCCTGTTCTGGTGCTCAGTCATCCTCACAGTAAAAAAGCGTTTTCTTGAGTTCAAAAGGAATTTCATGTGTTTCAGTTTGTGCCCTTTGCCTCTTGTCCTGTCAGTGGACACTACTGAGAGAAGTTTGGCTCCTTCATCTTCATTCCCTCCCATCAGGTATTTATACACATTAAGATCATCCAAGCCTTCTCTTCTCCAGCTCATAAGTCCCAGCTCTCTCAACTTCTCCTCATATGAAAGACGCTCAAATGTGTTCTAAGAGCTCATCAGTGCAGTGAGGCACCAACAAGTGCATCTCTGCATACTTGTGAGAGAAGAGGATACTTCTGCTACGTGTATGCATAGCATGCCATGTTCGAATAAAAAGAATAAAAAGCAACAGGTATTACCTTGTAGCCCTCATCACCAGGTTCTCCTCTATCTCCACGTTCACCACTAGGACCCTAGAGAGAAAACCAAAGAGCAAAATATAACAGCTGAATTGAAATAATGCTGCAGTAAAGTACAAAAAGAAAGCTGGGATTTGTCTCAAAACAGACTAACCAACGAGACTGAACTGAGGATTACAAATATTAAAGCTAGCTCGTCTAAAAGAATAAACGTGATTTTTTTCTAAACAAAATGCATTGCAGTCAGACAGTAGACACTGTCTGAAATATTTTGTAACTGAAGACTAGAAGCCTAAAGATAGATCTTACATGGGCATAAATGAAACAGGAGTATTAACCTCAGTAGAACTTCTCCAGGTTTATACCCATATATCTATATATACATATATATGATATCTGAATTAAAAATCTCCACGAATAAATGAAGATACTTTGTTTTCAAGACATGCGAGGAAAACTGTCTTATGGTTTCTGTAAGACAACACATGAAAAATGTTTTTTTTTTTTTTTTTCTGGAATGACTTGCTGTACTCAGAATCTGCTTTAATTTTGAAGTTTGTCCTAATAAAAAGGCAATTTCAATCCCTCAGCACACGTCACACATATGAGAACTGCACAGGTTCAGAGGGAATGGCATGATTTTTGTGAGTCGTGGTTTTTCCTGCTTCATTCAGACACCTCACTGGCTCTACTTTAGTAGTAGAGCTACTTTACTCCAGTAAAGCTACTCTACTGGAGTAAAGTAGAGCTACTTTACTCCCACAAGAAATGGGATTTTTCCCCAGAATTTTAACTCTCATTGCAGCAAATGGACCAAATCTCAGTCAAAGGAAAAATGACAGGATAGGGAATCACACCCATAGAAAGTAAGAATGGCCAAGACTTTCCAAAAGGCATCCAGCCAATCATTAGGTGAAATAATAAGGAACTGCCTTTTTCCCACCTATGTCTCAGGTAAAGGCACATAATGAAAAATCAGCCAGGCATCACTAACTGCAATGTATCCTTACAGTTCATAAATGAATAGATTAGCCACTTCTAGTGCATATCCACCAAGAGATACTATTATGCAACTGCTTGTATACTCCCCAAGGTTTCAGCAGCCTCATGGCATGTTTCCTAGGGGGAATCTACAAGGTGGAAAGGCCCTGCTTGCAACGTTTGAGCAGTCAGCATTACACAGCCAGTTCAGCTACAGCAGAACTGGCTGGAGTCTCTTCTGTCATGCATTTCCATAATTAAGGTAGGAACCTAGTCCAGACTCTGTCTTCAGTTACATCAGGGTCTTATAGTCCTGCCTTTTGAGGAGGTGAGGAATAAATATTAAAGTTAATCTGAAGAGAAGTAGGCAGTACAAGTATTACTTCTGGCACAATCAAAGCCTGAACATGAAACAGTTTTAATCTTTTAATAAGATTTTGAGATGGCTTTTTTTTTTTTTTTTTGGACATGTTTGTAATTGCTGCAGAGATACCCCACATATGAATTTACTAAAAAAAAAAAAAATGGTTACAAAAGGCAGCTCTCTCTGAAGCAGCTAAATTAGCTTTGTAGTGATAATGAAATAAGTCAAAACATATTTCTGGTTAGTAAAGCAATTAGGTATAATTCAGGTTAAACACAGAGGGTAAAATTCTGTTCCAAAATGTGCTGGTCTAAACACAGACTAATGGCATTAGTGTAATTAAACACAGGGCACAGGAAAGAGCACATGACTGCATTTTTCAGGGAGAGATTACTGATTAAAGGACCATCATTCTACATTTTTGTACAAGGGGGTACTGACTCCTGAGACAGTGACACAAAGTTTCAGGAAGAGCTTGCATTGTCTCTTGTCTTGAGAGGCACTAATATAATTTTTTTGAGAAAGAAAGACCTACTGGTTCACCTATGGGCCCAGGTGGTCCAAGAACTGTATTGTCTTCACCTGGGTAACCCTAAAACAAAGATAAGTATTAAGAATATTAACTTGGAAATTCAACTTTGTCTATAATGCACACATGTTCAAATGCTAATAAACACCCAGAGAGCATGCTGCTGTATAGATGCTAGAAGTGAATATGATGCTTGTGGTTTTAATACAGTAGAAATGATAACTCCATTTTAACATGCACCTAAATGTCCTAAAGACATTTAGGATTAAACAAATCTAAGTATTTGCTCTATTCTCAAAGGCAACTATAAAAAAAAAAAGTATTTGAACAATGTCCATGTAATCATTTCTTTATTTAATGAAAAAAAGGATAAACAGGATATTTGACAAGAGAAAAAAGAAAATTTATTCCACTGTTTTGAGGAATATACTTAATATAGACAAACAAGTGTACAGAAGACTCCAACAATCAGCCTGAACTCTATTAAATTTTAAATATGAAGTGACTGCCATCCAAACTAATAGACAAAAAGTTATCTATTCCAGATGATATTTACCAATTTTTAATGCAAAGAGGCTCATATTTTAAATAAGATTAAGGGTTTCCAAAGTGCAGCAAAGTGCTTTTTCAGAAGTGATCAAGCAAGCTAGACACCTAGCTCCCAACAATTTAGTTTTCAGTTATTGTTTCTGAAAATTATATCAGAACCTATTTATAACATCACCACTAATTGCCTATTAGAAGTATGCACTACAAAACTGGGCTTAATGTAAGAATGTATTTCTCTGTCAGGTGCAACTCCAAACTAATTTTCATAAAGGGAATCCCTGTACCTGCTTGGGGCCACACAGACTTCAGTAAGCATACACATCTGTTTGCAGGATTTGAGGCTTAAAAGAAAAACAGTGAATTTGACACTAAAATAACAGCACTGAGGCAAGATCCTGCCCCTAATATTTTATATTAAGCATAGACCTTTGTCCATCTTAGCTGGACTTTCAGCAAAATCTGTGGGTATACTCACAGGCTTAAAGCTAAGTAAATACTTAACTGGTTCCACACTGATTATTTCTATCAGCAGCGCTCACTAAAGGCAGCGGTGCTATCTGATACAATAGAATGTGTTTCTTAGAATGGGTACCTTGTGTTTTAAAACCTGAAACATTTCAACTGTATAATTCGAAACTCTGCCCCTCAATGATCCATTTCCCCAGTTTTGCATTTCTTTTCATATTCTCTCACAATACTAATAAATATTGCAAACGGTGGCTTTTGCTGTGTGCTGTAGAAAACAGTGAGCACGCAGTAACATTTCCTCCCTTTATAATTACTCAAACTGTAAGACAGTATAATCCATCTTCAGACCTTTTCTCCTTTGAGTCCTGGGGGCCCTGGGGGCCCTGGGGGACCCTGATGACCCTAAAGAAGCAAACAAAACAAAAATTAGTTCCAAAACAAATAATTAAAGAAATAATTAATTCCAAGCTTTCTTTTAGCTGCTTGTTACTATTATTTTTTTGCTGCTTGCTAATAATGCTAAATAGTGATGTGGCACAAAATTAATAGGCCCAGGCAGAAAAGCTCTGTGCACAGTGGGAAACCAAAGGTTCTGGCAGGGCTTGATGCAGGTGAGGGGAGCCGAGCTGGTTCTCGCTTCAGGGTTAGTGCCACCAATGGAAGTTTCTGTTTGGAAAAAAGACATGGCAGTCGACCAGTCTGTAAGAGCAGGACACGATCCATCTGTGATTACGATCATAATTATTTTTCACTGAAAGTCACATTATCTTTATGTCCTTCAACTAACCTCATTCAATCAGTGTTTCTGTTACTGAAAGGGAAACTGCCTGACCAGACAGTAAGCAGCGGTGGTGGTGTTTGCTGAACTCTATAATGAATAGCTGTAGTAGTTTTATAGGAACTTTATTCACAAAGAGTGGGATGCATTGGACAAACAAGGGTTTCAAATCTGTGGCAAAAAACAACTGCTAGTGAACTCACAAAAATCCAGTCATCAGTGCTTAAGGCTAACATTTCTGAGTAGGCAATGAGGTGTCATATAAATATATGTGAGTATCTGACACTTCTAAAGATATTTGTGTATTCTAGATACAAATCCCCATGATATTTGAAATTATTTAGAGTACCACAGACTTACCTTAGGGATGTGTGGGTGTACATGAATTCAGTAAAAAAACTCACCCCATAACCTGGAATTCCTGACTCTCCTTCAGGTCCCATTCCTCCTAGATGTCCCTGTTAAATGCAATAATCAATGACAGAAAAACGAGCTCCCTTGTAAAATGTTACAACAATGTATACTTTATAAAGTTATCACTTGGAATTACTGGAATTATTAATGCAAATACACTTAATTCAGTTAACTTTGGATCGGGTTCCCATTCAACAGGAGTAGTAGCCCTTATCTGAAATGCTTTGTTTCAGCAATGGCTAAGGTGTATTTTATGTAACAGCAAACCCTGTGATTTCTGTTCTTGGAACTGGAGAGGTTTAAGAAACAGCCACAGCAGTGAGGTTGTATGTAGACCGTGGGGCATGAGTATTCCATGGCATGCCCTGCCATCCTGCTCCTCTGATTGTCAGATCAGGAACCTGACCAGAGCATGAGATGACTCCCTCCAGGTCCATGGCCTGGGTTTCTGTCTGGAAAAGTACACAGGTCTCCTTCTGATGCTGAAAGACCAGAGCACGTACTGGGACGCACAAGCTGGGAAGGACACTGCCTGCATCTCCAGCAACCACAAAAAATATTTATACGTGCTACAGCTGTGACTTGCCTCTTCCCAAGGAGAGACGTGATTCTGCTAAACCAGAAATACGTGAGCTCTTAAATAAGCATGTTTTGTACGAACCAAGGGACCTCGAGTTCCTCTTGCACCTTTGGGACCAATTTCTCCAGGTTGGCCAGAGTCACCAGCAGGTCCAATTTCTCCAGGAGGGCCAAGCTGCCCCTTTTCCCCCTATTGGTGTTATTGTATTAAAAATAATAAGAGATGGATACTAAGTTTCTAAATGCAGTTTATGCTTAACCTAAGTGTGTAACAGCATTATTTAATAGGAGTATTACATTTACATGTCATTTACTGTAGTTCTTAGAATGTCTGAACCCAGAACTCTGCAGTGAAAAAAAAAAATCTGCTAAAGCCTTCCTGTTTTTTTTTTTGTTTTAGCCAAAGCTTAACATTTTTTGATAGCAGCAGAAACTGTTCTGAGTTGCAAAATCACATCCTGATACAAATTTAAATTTCCTAAGGTCCTGAATGTTATTGACTGCAGAACGATGAAAATTCTAACTGCTATGGCCAGCAAGATAAAAAATGGGCTTGAAGTGTGACATACAACAGTGATAAGACTTGGTTCAACGGAATTATTTTGTAATATAAATTCGAGTTTCAGATAAAAGGAAGGGAATTGGGGGAGATGAAGAATACTACCTTCTTTCCTAAACGGCCCCTTTGACCTGGATTTCCTGGTGTTCCTTCGGGACCCTGTACATTTATTAGGGAGAAAAAAAGAAATGATTGAGAAAGGCCCTGGAAACATGTTTAAACTGTGCTGCAAATTGGATAACTGAGCAAGCTTTTGTAATGCAGAGAGGTGGGAGAAAAATCTCATTAACTGTGGCTGTGAGCAAGTTTCAAGTTACAGCAGAAATAAGTGGGCAAGCATCAGGGATCACTTATCAAACTAGTGAAAATGCACTGAAAGGGGGGGGGACGAAGACGACACACAACACACCCAATAAATCTTGTCCACACAGAAAATACTACTTTAGGAATAAAATTACAAGACAACCACTGGATTTAGAGAAATACAATACACAGACAGAGAAAAACTAAGAAAACCTTGGGGCTGCCAAGTGTGAAGAGCAGGGCCCTGACACAACATGCTGCAGAGCAGAGACCTAATTCAGTAAGTGCTGGTGGCTACCACGGCCCGCCCCTCAGTGACTGTGTAATTGGGTGTGCTGCCTGCAGATAAAGGGTGCTGTGGAGCTACAGCCCTGCTGCCCCCTCTCTAGATCACTTCAAAAACTTATCCTCCCAAAGGTCTGGATGTGTCCCCTGCTCACTGTTTTCAATTTACCCAAAAGCTCTGTGAGGTAGAGGGGGTAATTTAGCTTCATTTTTGGACAAAGGGAGATATATTTGGGTTTTTTTGAGTCATTGTGGTGATAAAGACAGGGTAAATATAGTTTAAACTGATTTGTGAAACTCATGTGTTGCTTTGTGAGCTTTTGTTTAAGGAAAATGTAATATTACTCTCACCCCCAATAAAATCCTCAGACAACTGATTATAGGAAACTGATTTCCATGTTTAGACCTGGATGTTGTGATCTGTCCGCACCCCTAGAAGGTCAAACCAAAACAGTGATGTGAACACTCCCAGATGCCAGGGAGGATGAGTGGGGAGGGAGGCAGCTCTACAGCTGCCTTTGGAATGTGTGGAACAGAAACGTGAAAAATCCGCTGCTGACCACATCCTCCCAAACATCAAATTGCCAGACCTGCTTGTTTCACTGAGGTGCAGCAGCACTGCTGATGTTGTTTACTGTATACAAGTATAATTACATACAATGTAGATATGCCAGGGCTGAGCTTTTTTATGATAATTTCAATGTATGAAACTTTCGAGCTTCTCCAGAATTGCCAACCCAAAACAGAAAATAAAGTCAGGGTGATATCATTATGTCAGAAACAAAAATTGTTCTGTAGCACACTAAGTGTGCTGACAACTAAAAGAGCATTTTTTTCCTTCACTAGAAGAGTAGTTCACTGTGAAGAACCCAGGACTAAAGAGAGACGATTGTAACACTGATGCTTAGAGGACAGAGGGGACAATGCTCACAGCTGTTGATAGCTGGCCCTCCAACTAATGTTTACTCAGACTCCATCATCACATAAGAGCTACACAGAAGGCAGCCAGAGGCCTGTGAATGAGAACATGATGATTTTTGGTAAGGGAATCTGATGTCTGACTTGAGGCTACAAACTTGCTTTGGAAACTGTGCTCCAAAATATTAGTTCACATTAGGAAGCTGCATAAAACTTCAGCAAAATAGATTTTATAGATGGATTTTAGCTGCTAGGAGTGACGCCAGAACAAATACACAAACTGATCTAACAATGTTGACTATGGATCCCAATGCTCGTTTACTATTTGACCTGTGTATGCTTGCTGCCATTTCTCTCCATCTGCAATCTCTGTTTCAGTTTTCTATGGCAACTAGTGCTCTCATATGTTTATTTAATTTCTTTCACAGAGGCACCAAAATGAAGTTAGTTAAAGAATGTGTTTTAAGAACAGAATGGAATAATGAAATTCTTTCTTTCTTCTCTCTCCTTACTTTTTATAGTATATGCCTCATTACAGGGTGATTGACAAGGTAAGAAGAGAAGGTCCGCCAGAGACATGACATCACACCACAGCACGGAACTATCATTCGAAGTAGCGCTGCCTGGCATGATAGACCCTCATTTCTGGAAGTCAGTTCCAGCGCAAGATGGACAGCATCCATAACACTGTCTTTAGAACACCTTGGCAGCAGTGTAGAAAGACCACTGTTAGGAAAGGCAGGCCATCCTCTGATGACAACTGATCAGGAATCAACAGCAGGAATAATTTGGATTATCCGATATCTATCATGTGATACTGGTTTTAAGTCACTTTTGACCTGCCTTGTATTCCGTACCAGAGAAGGCGCTATAATCCACACCAACATCCTGTGCTGTTGGTGTCTGTGCTGCAATAATTTTGTAAGTAAAGAAACCTCAATGTTCAGGATATCACTTTTCCTAGAAATGTTATTTTTAGACCTTCCTTTTGTTGTTAAGGTTTATTAAAAGGAATGACAGCTAAGCATGTATGTGGTAAGAACATTAGCACAAAATCTTAAATTGGAGTCAAATCTTGTGTGCTCTAAGGTCTAATTCTTCATCATTTACAAGCTGCTCAAATGGCAGTTCTTTGCCCCAAGGAACTTTTAATCTAAACTAAAAACTAGATAGTCCTGGGATGGTAAACAAACCCATGAGTAGGGAAACTGATACAAAACAACGAAAGATCTTACAGCACAATTCATGGTACTATATGCATCTTGCCAATTTCTTTGAGTGTTTTTAAAATTTAAAGAATCATCTAATACCTTGAGATTGCTCACAGTCTCCAAATGAAGGTGAGGATAGAGACTAATGACAGAAGGTTGTCTGGAGAGGAGAGATCTGAAGTGAGAGGCTCCAGGTTGTGTGGTGTATGTGTCTGGATGACAAGTGGTAAGGAATCACTACCTGCTAAGAAGTCCCAGATTTAAGATAGGAAAAACACTTGTCTCCTCTCTCTACCAACCCTGGAAAGCTGAACCACATAGAAAAGGGAGGCAAGCTAATTTAAAGATGGTCATCTCTAATTGGAATAGAAAATCAGAAAATAAAAAATAAAAGAAGCAAGCAAAATTACAAAGAAAATAATTACAAAAAGCAAATGAACAAAAAGTCTGCTTAAACCTGAAAACACTTACAGGAACGCCCATTACACCAGGTTCACCAGGGGGTCCAGCAATTCCTGGTAACCCCATCTCTCCTTTTTCACCACCTTCTCCAAGAAGTCCCTGGTCTCCAGGGTCTCCCTAAAACAAAGCAAAAAAAAAAAAAACAGTCAAGCTGCTGCTACAGAATTACTTATTCTTGAGAAAAATGAATTCTGAATCTTCAATTTTGACAAAAAGCACACTAAAACTGATGGGAATCTTACCAATCAAATTCAGATGAGGTTCCAAGTTAGGGTAAAGCCCTTTCTATCTCATTCATATGGTCCTACAGCCAGATTTTGCCTCACCCATTGCCAACTACCTGAGGGCGTCCTCTGTGACATCCCCTGTCCTGGCACCTGCCACAGTCCCTGGCACAGCATTGATCCAATGCAGGGAGTGGGGCAGCCTTGGGCTCACTCTCTCCGGTATGACAGTCACCACGGAAATAAGCTGTACTAGATTCTCCAGCTTGCATTTCTCTGTCAAGCCATTCGACTTTGCAGCCCTTGCAGAGTAGGTATGTGCCAAAAAGGCACAGGAAAGCCTATAATATACAGGGCCTCCTATGTTAAAACTAAGTGCACTCAGCTGGGCTCTATTGACCTGATGAAATAGGAGAAAAAAAAAAGATTTGGGTCCTTAAGCTAATATGACGGCTTTACATCTGCTATAAAAACTGAATGTACCTTTGGGCCATCTTTTCCTTGAACACCATCTTCTCCTGGAGGTCCTGGTTCACCCTTATGGAAAGGAACAGTTGAAAACAAAGTTATTGCCTAAACTTCTCAGCATAGAAGTATTGCCTTGGAAAAACTCAAACTAGTTTTACACATGCTTATTATCTTTTGGACAACTTTTATGTTGCTGTATAGTTTATTTGTCTTCATTTTTCTCTGATTTACAGTGACAGAGTCACAGCCCTGTGAATCTCAAACACTGGAAAACATAAAAGATGATCAACATCAGAAAAATGAGGCAATAGCATGTCCATATAGCACTGGAGATTTGGACAGTGGTACTGAGATTGTTTGGTTTCAGAGTATACAACATGTAATTACAGTAACCTCAAAAATATACCTATTCTGTCCTCAAACTTCCATGTTTATGGGGATAACTACTATATTGGTATGTTTGGTGATTCAGTTTAGGGCCATGAAAAACTCATAATTTACCAACAGTATCGGCACCATGGCATTTTAGAATATTTGCTTTTCTCAGGTAAAGACACTGGCAACTTGCAACTTTTGATGCAGATAGTAAAAAAGCAAATATGAGCTGCTCTATACTAATAACATAGCATTTCAGACATAGTGGTATGGTTAAGTCCAGAGCACCCATTGAGGGCCAGTACCAGGAATTACTCTGCTCCAAGGACTGGCAGAATTGCAGAATGCACCTCACTGGACATTTTGGGCAGGAGGAAAAGATGACAGCAAGGAGCTAACGGAACAAGAGAGCTCAATGGTAAGATATAAGTCTGAAAGAATATAGTTTATGGTCTTTTAAAAGCATCCTGCATAAAACCTGTTTCTAGCACTTCAAAGGTTTTTTTCAGCCTTCAAAGTTAGGCAACTGTTTGGGTCAGATGAGGGGAGCAAGACACACAGGAAGAATAAGCAGGGGTACAAGTGCTTGGTAAAATCAAGTGCCAAATAAGCCATCCACAGCACCAGAAGTAAATCAGCTGCTTTAGATGGCAGTACAGAAAGATACACTGCTCTGCTGAGACTACAAAGTTCCCTTTATCTCAGTATCTTTACCTAGATTGGGTATCCATACACAGCATTATTATGTGCTGTCATCTTAACAGCTGGGATGGACACTCTTGGATTTTCCTTCATGCTCAAACTACTTGTTCATGTCTCTCAGTGACATGAGACACTTACACAGAAATAATTCAATATTATAATCAATACTCTTTTTAACTTCCTACAATATTACAATTTTTTTTTTTTAAAGGTATTGGAAAATAGCTTCTTATCGAATTCTTCTGATAAATCAAGGTTTCTCAGCCTGCATTTCTGACACATTCATAACATACTTTCTTTTTTGGTAGAAGGTTTGCATCCATAGCTTACCCTTAAACCTTGGTCACCTGGTTCTCCAGCCTTCCCAGCAGGTCCAATGTCTCCCTGGAATATCACAAGAAAAAGAAATAATTGGCTTTTAAGGGACATTATTCCTAACAATAACGGGGTTTACAGATAATGCAGTCATCTTGACAATAACAATATTTCTTAATGGCTCATTCCTGTATCACTACCTAATTGGCTAATGAATCAGATCACTCTGATCTGCTTTTATGGAAGTCTGAAAATTTAAACAGCACAAGAGAGAATAATTTCAACATTTACCTTTGCGCCTGGTTCTCCCTGCAGGCCAGGTTCTCCTTCAGGGCCAGGAGGTCCCTGCATGGTACAAGAGCTACTGTTACACATGGTCACCAATAATAATTTTGCAACCACCAAATAATACAGCCAAAATTGAAGCAGAAAAACGGCATGAGACACTGGGAAGGATGCATGTCTGAGAAATCAAAGTAAGACAATGCAGTTCTTTGTTCTTACTAGAGCCCAACAGAAGAAAAGAAAGGAGGGTATAGGAGGAGTTCAGGAACTGCACTGTGGATCAGGAATGTATTGAAGATTCAGCAGTACCACTAAGCCTGTACTTTTCATCATAAATTACTAGCAGGCTGAGCAATCATCTATCTTTTGTAAATCTGACTGACACCTTCATCACTGTCTAGGCTTGGAGCCAAGCAGATATAGCCTTTGGAGAACAAAGCCCTTTTTGGAGTCTTCAGCCCTTAAAGAGTTAATGGTATCAGATTGCTTCTTGTAAAGTTTAAATGTAAACCTTTTTTTAATAGCCAGAAGACTGGATTTTGGGTGACTGAGGAAGTGCGTTTCTTTGAATTAGCCAAATCCCTTCTGTTCTGAGCTCATCCCTCAGCTACTTCACTGCAAATGTGGCTAATACATTCTGTCATATTTCTTTCAAAGAGACATTAAAAACAAAGCAAAAAATAGATGCAAAAGTTAGCAAGAAGACTGCCTGCAGCTGCTTTTCTTCATCTACTGTTTGCAAGGACATATGATTAATGCTGTTTCACTGTCTCACTGCAAGGAGAATGGTCCTTTTACTAAAAAAAAAGAAAAAAAAAGAAAAGAAAAAAGAAAAGAGAGAATCATTTGCTCAACTAAACATTCACCTTCTAGGTGCAGATGTCATGAAAGTATGCCTGAAGACAGTGCTCACAACAGAAAAAGTTACTTATTTTAGACATCTTTTTTCGGTAACAGCTTTAAGTAAGAGAGTCTCTCAGCAGCTCATGGTATTTAAGTCAGCTGCAGGTAATAAAAAAATAGTTTCTAAACACATTGTGCAGGCTTATTCAGTTGCTTGAGTGTTTGTAATTACTATATAAATGATTAAAAGCTCACCTCAAAACCCATTTCTCCAATAGGGCCAGCATCCCCCGGTTGTCCTCTTGGACCCTGGCATTAAACAAAATTTCGGATGCATCATTCAATTAACATTAAATTACATTGTATAGTCTTGACTTTGTCATAATTGGCATAAAGAAGTATATTTCACCATCTTTCCTCCTGAATCCAACAGTGTCTATAAGTACCATGATGGCATACAGTACTGAAGACCTCATTGCCAATCCTGACACACTGAAATAACAGATTTCAAGTAATAGCACAGATGTCTCTTCTTTTAGACCAAAAGTAAATTATTATCTAAACTAAGCTCTCCTCTTGATTAACTGAGACTTTGTTTAATTAAGGCTTGTTAGACTGTCTGGTTTGCTTTGTGGAAAAGCCTACAGTCTGGTATGGAATTAACTGAAAACAACTACTGTGTGCTTCACTACAGATTTAGCAATGTTTATATAGGACAGTCACTGAGGTGTAATAGACTAAAGGCTAGAGCCTTTTTGGTAATATTAAACACTATACTATGAGCATTTTCTTATAAGCCCTATTGTAAGTAATAAATTTATTGCAGTAACACATAGGGATTGTTTCCTAGAGTGGCATGCTCAAAGTCTCTGCACACGTTAGATTGTCCACCTCTGCTCACAGAGTGAGATTTGTGTGCTGGGGGGTAGAGGTTGCCTGTAACAGCTTACAGCTGATTCCATAGCCACTATGAATGTATGTCAAGACAAATCAATCCTCTGGATGTATCTAGTCTTTGAACTTTCAGAAAGTTCATATCCATTTACTCCTTTGGAACTCATCTGTGTTTAAGTACATTCTAAATTAAAAACATTGTGTTGATCCATTACTCTCATGTAAAAGAAAAATGCTGCTACCCATATTTATGATAGAAGCCTTTTAAGCAAATATTTACTCTTTTTTGTTTCACTTCCTCTTACAGACTATGCATATGGTTTTGCTCCTCCTGATGACTTGGCAGTGATAATGCGAGTATATTCTTCCCTTGTAGTAACAATGTAAACTGCATATTACTGAGAGGATTTCAGCAGGTGCATATATTTTACTCTATAGCTTCATTTAAGTGTGAACAACTGAAGCTGCAGTTAATCTGCCGTTGAGAATTCACCTGGTCCTAAACTAAGTCCATCGGTTTTTGTTTGCAGCAACTCCGTGGCATTCCACTAGGCAAGTGTCACAAAGCTTAAGTTTGATTCACAAGTCAAGTATTTCTTCATAATATTACCATGGAGCTAAGTCTGCTGGATTGGTAATGTATCTTTCCCCTGAGACTTTTAGGGCGTTTCAGAAGGCAAAATTTTATAGCAATATAGGGACTCCTTTTAACCATTAACAACAGGTAACTTGCAAAGAAGGATTTTACTGAAATGTCTGACAAGTAGGTAAAGTTAGAGTGTAATTTAGAACAAGCCCGTTACTTCAAATAGTTCTAATTGCTTACGTTTCTCTGCTCCTCCACCAATAATTAGGGGTTTTCTGCTCTGTGCAGAACTAGTGACAGGGCCAGAGAAACTGCTTCAGCAGCTGGCTTCCATGTAGTGACCAGCTGACAGAAGATGAAATCAAGCTGCTTGGATGGGCAGTTAAAAAAAGAGCCACGCATTTTGTTTCATAACATCTTGTGTCATTTCCATCACTGCTTTCTAGCTCCACAGACCATTTTCTGCATTTTACTTTTTCAGCACTTGAAAGAAAAGGTACCCTGTTCACAGGTAAGCTTTTCTTACTTCTGACTGCATGTGTAGATTCTATGATGATAAGCACAACAGAAACGTAGGTTGCTCAAGAGTAGACCACCTAGATTAGATAAGGCTGATAGTCATTATACATATATATATATATATATGAAAATTCAGACTTGACCAGAAAATGGCAGGAATTTTTTGTATAAGCCTTGTATTGTAAGGCTCTCAGATGTCACAACATGAAGATTAGATAAAATGAGTGAAAGAGATGAAGTGACAGGAATCCAATAATAACCATTAGAAAATACATTTTCTGTTGACGCATTTTGCCACTCCTACAAGTTGGCAGCTGAAGTTAAGTAGGCAATTATATCCAAAAGAAAATTTACTAAAATAAAACCTGTTGTTAGCTGTTGGTATTTTTCTAGCCCCCAAAAATGTGCAGTGGCTTTCTGTAAGCATGTCAGCCTATGGATTAGTAGAAATAATATTTAATAATATTAGAAATAATAATAATTAGTAGAAACAATATACTTTATATCAACAGATCACTTTCAAGATTTAAATTAACTGTATGTCATTTGATGTGCAAAGTAATTTTTCAGAAGCAATGAAAACACACCATTTTTGACAACTCTATTAGATTTCTGCACTACAAAATGGCAGCCTTCTCCCAGGTCCCCCTAGGACAGCACATGCTCTTTCACTGTATTTACATAATCTGATTTACCCTCAGAGATGGCAATGCAATAGCATTCCTGTCATGGCTACACCTTGTAGCACTTTGCATATATTTGCTGCAGATCCTGCATGATCTTCTGTTACAGTATTAGCCACATAAAAGCGAGCGTGGCTTTGAAATAATAACCATCAGAACAAGAATCCATCCAGGAGAGGAATGTCTGAGGTTTATTATAACAGTCTCTCTGTTGTTGAAAATTTAACCTGCCAAATAGATGTGGTCCCTGAGTTCCTGAATAACTATCCTAAAATTTGCCTGAAAAAAATACCACTAACATCTGTATTGGCACATACATTTACCTAATCCATAATGTAGATGTCTACTTCAATGCAGCATAAAGCCACATAATATTGTGGTCCAGATTCTGTCATGCTCTCTTATGTTGTGCACCCCTTACTACAGTGCTTCCCAACATGATTAACAGGTCTACTTATGAACAAGTTACGCTAAAGCAAGGGAGGCAGACTCTAGCCCTGCAGTTTTGGAACAATTACCCCACAATTCCAGCTGGCAATACTGAATCTTAGTAAAATGGAGCTTGAGTTACCAGGGAATTTAGTACAATATGTGGAAAAATTTTTAAGCAGGCATAAGGATCAACTTACTGGCTCTCCCATTGGTCCCCTGTCTCCTGTGGTTCCAGGAGGCCCAAGCAAACCCTGGAAGATTAAAATAAAATAAAAAATCATCGGAAACAAGCTGTTTCATATTCTGTGAAAAGCCACTTCCTCTCTTATTTCTGCTCACTCAATAACTTGCTCAGAAATACCCACGTGCAGCCTTTTCTTCTGGTTGATGCGCCACATCACTAGCTCCCGTGGCAGGTGAAGGAGCCCTGAATAAATCTGTCCTCAGTTTCTTTTACATAGGGATGGATCTTAGCTGACCCACCATTTACCAGTTCCTCATCGTTCTCCTTGGACTCATGCGCTGCTTGTATGCACAAACTGGGCCTAAACACATTATGAGTGTCCTGCCCTACAAACTGCATTTGAGATGATCAGTAAGGTTCACAGCCCACTTTTCTTTCTCCTCAACCTAGCTCATAGCATATCTGTCTGATACCCTCTTCTAGAAACTGTAGCTGTAGGAGTAATAGAGCAGTATCTTGTAGTTTGCAATACATGTACTAATTCCCATCATTTCAACCTAATGAGGTTTTGCTTCATTCATTTCTGTGTATATAAATACATCTAAAAGTCTTAGTGAATGAAGGGGAAATGAAAACCCACCCTGTCAAATGTGACAAGCTCCTAAATCTGAGCAGAAGAGGCAAGAGAAGTATAATGACAACCAACATTTTGAGTCTCAATTTCAGCACAAAATCACCACCATTACACTGCTTTGTTTCTGCTTTTCTGCTTCCTTCCTTATTGAAAATCCAATACAATTTGGACTGACTGGTAACATTCTTTGTAAAAGAAAGCCTCAAATAGAACATGTTAGATTTCCATTGAAAGAAGCCCTAAAAGGAAGAATTTTCTCCTATATATGTGATATACATTTTACACATTTTTCTATATTTATCCCAACATTGATAGCAGACATCTACTCTAAAATCTATCAAAGAATTATTTTTCTATGTCACAATGACTTTCTCCTTTAAAACTACAATAAAACTAAAAAAAACAAAGCAACTTCTAGGACCCCCCCTACAAACTACAATCATCATTTCTTCTGCTGCAATTTGCTATCATGTATTCTGTGGACCATCATCCATGGAAACACTGGTCTTGTAGCAGACTAGACCATGTTCACGCTTACTCTCACTTCTGCCCGATTCTTTGTATGAATAAACACAAACTGTACTGTCAGAGTTTTGCAGCTGTTCTAAAGCAGGCAAATTCCCTCATATCCGAGAGTGAAACAAAGTAGGAGATTTTGTGGGCTTTTTCAGTAGAAGTACTAGAGAATTTCATACTCACAAGTGCACCCTGATCTCCTCTTTCTCCTGGATTTCCAGCTTTACCCTGGTCAAAGAGAAATATGGAAAGACAGTGCTGGCTTCAGATAATTTCCAAACACAGCTCAGAAATTTGCAGTAACTGTGTTAAAGCTTACTATAAAGATTGGCTCCAATACTTACAATGAGCCCAGGAACTCCTTTCTTTCCCGGATCTCCTCTTTCTCCCTGATAAATAACCAAAAATGTATGAATTCTATGTGCATTTGCTAGATAAGCTGCATACAGCTGCTGTCAGTTTAAATGCTGGGTAACTCTGCAGAAAGTGCAGATTCAGGCTTAGATAGGTTTATACCATAATAAGGAAGTACCTGAAGAAGGCAGAAATTGGCAAATCTCCTCCTGGATTAAATGGAAATTTATGGCTTCCGACATGCTGGGTTGTTTTTTTTTGTTTTTTTGTTTTCTTTTCTTCTAAATGTTCTATCTAAAAGTTTTGTATAGTACTTTTCTTCTAAGTGTTCTAAATGGTCTATCTAAATGTCTTGTATAGTACTGAGCAATGCAAGCACTCACCTTAATGCCTTGTGTTCCTGGTTCTCCGAGAGGACCGTCTAGACCTCTGGGCCCCTGAATATTGAACAAGTGATTTGGAATATTAATTATGCATTATTTTTGGTTATCATCAGGGAGATGCAACACAAGCTTTAGCAGAGGGGAAACATGTTTTGTTAGCACAAAAACCAATTTTCATTGTAGGTTAAGTGTGAAATAAAGCTTCAAAGAATGAAGTAAGTTTCTGGTTTGCTGAAATACGAATTTAAGAAGAAAGATTTTTTGGAAAATATGTAAAGAAAATGTTCAGGGTCTCTGTTGGAGCCAGGTTGCAGGCTGATATTTTCTGCTCTCTTTTCCATCCACTTTGTATGAATGCAACAGACATATATTTAGAAGAATTTAGATGAGCACTGGTTATATAGAGTGCTTGCTTTTGAGCAGATTATAAATTGTATATGCACAAATCCAGCTTGCTAGTAAGCCTCTGAACCAGGCAGATAAAGTTCTCCCATTAGTAAACCAGTTAGAGGCAAGATTAAAAGCAATTTATCATCTTGCATAATGAACTGCTCTATTGTTACACTAAAATGTATCTTGTAAATTGATTTTTTATAATCAATAGATGAACAAAGATAACCGGTTATATTATTCTATTACAATAGAGCAAATATTTATTGCCAAAACATTCAGAAATGATTATTTAAGATTAGACATCTAAATCCATTAGTTTACAAGCAAATGAAAAATCCTTAAAACAGATCATGAGCAAAATGGAAAAGAATATTTTATCCATGCTGACTTAGGAAGTTATTTCCATAATTCTAAACACCATGACTGTTTGGATATGGAAAATAAAATTAAAACTAAACCCAATGAACACTTTAAAGCAAGAGCTAGATAAGTATCAAGACAGAGCCAGGCTCTTTACAGCTGTATGCAGTGGGAGGATGAGACATAACAGCTTTCCTGGTGGCATCTGGGCTGGCATCAGAGGGAACTACTACACTGCTATGGCAGTGCCTAGAGGAAAACGATCTGCGTTTTCAGAGTGCATTTCTGAGTTGTAGAGAACCTTAACATCTTGGGTCATGGTTTATAGTGCAGGGCATGCAATCACAACTGATTTCCAGAGAGTTGTAATACTGTTCTAATAGGTAATAATAGGGGCTTATAAAATGATTTTGTTGGAAGCACATCTGATTTCATTTAGATTACTTTCCCCTCAAAAATGTCTGTGATTTCCATGTCTCCGTTGAATTTTTTTGAGACAAAACATAGCAGAATTCTGTTCTCTCTGACTTGGATTTACTGAGGCACATCAAAATCTCTGTCAGAAGAGATGGTAAGCACCGACCCGCTTCTCTCCGGAGCTACAGTGAAAGAAATGTCTGACTGGTAACTCAGGGACAGTGTGTATCCAGAATCATTTAGGCTTTCCTCCTGAAACGGAAATCTCTCGAGAAAAGGCCTTTCCTGTGAGCTGATATATAATGACAACCCCTGGCAGAGCCAGAAATATCCCACGAGAAGCTTATCGTCAGCATTTCAGCACTGCTGCTTCTGGCTAGCATGAGGGAAGACACAGAAACCATAGGAAAAGGAAAATGAACAGGCAGGGAAAACTGTCTGAACACTTTTGATACCTCAGTAGTCTGGGACACAGCTTTTGTGAGGCAACCCTTGGGTTAGCCTGGCTACCTTTCTTGTTTTGGTCTAAGCCAGGACTGAGTATCTGCAGGCATTTTTTTAAGCTAGAGGAGAAAAGAGGCTACAGACGAAGATATGCTGGGTTGCTGCATGGCTCTCAATGAGAAAGGTTCCAAACAAAAGGCTACCGAAGTCTGTGGAAAAAACTCCTGGTGACTTCAATGCACTCAGAGATCAGAACCAAAACACTAACGGTGTTTTCAAGGGTGATGGAAGCCTTTATAAGAATAATAAGACTGGGCCTCATGTTAAGATTATGTAACTGTGTAAGCCCAATTATTGAATTATTATACAGCATAATTTAAAAGAAAGCTAAACATCTTGATCAAATTAACATCGGGTTACGGCTCTGCACTTTTTCTGTAACTGCTATCTACAATGCACAGAAAAGGGGTTGTGGTGAAAATTCAAGGCAGACTAAGCAGGCTTAGAGTCCCATGATCTGATATTCCTTTCAGGTGAAATGCCTCAAAGAGTGAGAGAACAGAGAGGAGGAAACCTTGAGATGGAGTGAGGACAGGTCATTAAGCAGGGGGGGTAGAAGGGGAGAGAAGTTCACAGAAGAGCTGCAGAGGAATCCCCTAGGACAATGTAGGGAGAGGGAAATTGAGAGTGTTAAGCTGAGCAATTGCAGGATAGTTTTAGTGTTTCTCAAACTTTAGATACATGACCTGTCATTTGTCTTTGTGTATCCTCCACAGGGCTGATCAATGGATAGAATCTCAAGGAGGAAAAAGGACACATTTTGATTGTACAGATTTGTGTAATACAGAAATTTCTTTCTAGGTTTTATCTTCTATCATTAATAATATTAACAGATAAATTCTCTGAACACTTGTGAATTCCTTTTAATCATAAAGGGGGTCATGGCCCATAGTTTGAGAAATGGTCCTGTCAGGAAACTGCACAGGATTCTCAGTCTATGTTATGCACATAACACATCAAAACCTTTCTGCTAGTCACACAGATCTCCACTTCAGTGGAGTTTGCATTGACAGCCCAATCATTAGGAAGAGAATGACAACTGATTTGATCACTAATAATCAAGGGAGAAGGCCTACCATTCAAAACACCAACCTTCTACTATATAATTTTGAATTGAAAACAAAGTAACAGAAACCAACATGATGCTCAGCTTCTGGCTCTGGGCCATGCCTGCCTTCAGCCTACCTTTAGCCAGCCACAGAACAGAGTGCAGGAATCCAAGGGAAAGGCAATTTAATGTTCTAACAAAAGCACACCATAACACTCCTATAAATAGTATGGTGACTCATTATTGGCACAGATTAATTGGATCTGTATCATTTCCTACTATAGCTAGTACAGAATGAGAGACACACATTATTTGCCTGCTGTTATTTAATTTATGTTGCAACAGAGCTGAGGAGTAAGGCTGCCAAACGATTGCTACTTTGGCATAAGTTCAGCTTTGTTTCTAAAACGCAACATATTACATTGAAAACTCTAGGATAATAAGCTGGGGAAAAAGTCCATATAAGAAGGCAAGAAGCACCAATTAACTCTTTGTTCTTTCTCATCCTGCCTCCTAAATATAAGAGTGAAAATAACATAAACACACTATGTAGCTACTTCTCTCTTTTGGTGGTTGACATGGAAGAATATTAGAAAATTACATCAATTCTAGTCTCACTTTCTTTGAACAATTTGAGACAGATAAACACACTCAGCTATTGATGTATTACAAAGCACACTGGCCAGTTGTTTCACACAACCCTGAAGCACACACGTTTTTCTAGGTTCCATATTCCCTGCTGTGAGGAGTATGAAAGATATTAGTCATTAAAACAGAGTGCTGATGTCCTTAGGTAATTGAGGTTCTTCATGCCGGCACAGACACAACGGAAGCAGGCATAACCCTACTGGCTGCTACAGACATAAGCTGCTGTTGCCTGACCCCACATTTATGGCACTTCACTATGCAATTTACCTGTGTTTTCAAAATCGAATTTTGTGAGCTGCATTCCAGGAAAGTAAGCGCAGAAAAATTATTGCTTTTAAGCTTTAAAACACCAAACATCAGCCTGAAGAATACTAACTGCTAAGAATCTTAGTGGCTATTGAGAATTTTGCTTAGGTCTCACTCATGAAATGAATCTAATGATATAGGACCTCTTCCTCTCAAATTAAAAGCTACAGTTGTATTAGTTGGACATTACGGTATAAACTAAAAGCAGCACCAGCCTCTGACATTGTGGTTTTCTTCTCCATACATTAACAAACAAGAACAACAAAAAACCATGCAACAATGGCTTCATGGCTGCCCACACTGCTACCAGCATGTTTTCCAGACTAAATGTATTTTTTCCTTCTGGTCATGGAGAAAAATTCCTTCTCTTAGATACAGATATTCCCACCCCCCAGACTGTCATTCTGCCATTGAAGTATCTATAAAGCAGTGTTCCCCCTCTGTGTTTTCATGAGATTAACACTAAAAAAAAAAAAAAAAAAAAAAAAAGTGGGTCACACAAGGACCCAATCTTCCACATAATTCCAACTGAAATGCATCAAGTCTTGAGCATCAGCTGAGGAAGCTCCGTGCTAGCACTATGCCCAGTGGCATATCCCCCAAAAGCCCCTGACAGCGAGATACTCCATAGACTCCTAGTCAGCCTGCCTTCAGCTAGCCAGAACTCCTGGCTGTACTGGAGACTGAGCAGCTGGATACTCTCAGGCAGAAGTAGGCTGCTGGGTAATCTTGGATGTGAACCGGTTGCTGAAAGGTCCAGAATTTATGAGATGAAGGAATTCCACTCTGTGACAGTGCAGAAGTAGAGGGTCAGCGCTCCTAAGACTTCCTGCAGGTTCCAGCTGTGAAGACGGGATACGTTCGTTTCAGTACACAACAAAGGGGAACTTCCATATGCTTCTATTTAACTTCTGTATGTGACTGTGGTATGCATTTTTCCAAGGCCTGCTGCACAGAGCTCAGGGTTCTGACACTTCTCTTCCTGAATCCACTGATGACAAATGCCAGGTTTCAGAGGCCCACAGATATCTTTTTTATGCGAGATTTTACTTTGGGTCTGATATTTTGATCTTGAGAGCAGACAAAATTCTTAGGGGCTTCAGTAGGAGTTTTTTTGCAGAGCCTGAAGACCTGGGTCTGCTCTGAGGCCCCCTTCCATGAAGCATTCCCACTCATGCTGGATGGAGGCAAAGGCATAAACCACAGCTCCAAACCGGGACTTCCACAGAGCTTGGGATGTTTGGGATTTATTTTGAGTGATCTTTAATTATAAGCAATGTACTCCATGATGTGCTGCCAAAATCAGAAACAGACTCCCGCAAAGATTCCTGTGTCAGTTGGCAGAAGATGTGACACTCCTTAAATAAAAACTATCTTCTACCTTCAAAATGGAATCTAAATTAAAATAAGTCTTTTCCCCCATAAAAACAATCACCAGGTGGCAGATGCTGCTGGAAGGGAGGAGAGTCTGCAGGGGAGGACTCGCATTCATATCAGTAGCTTGACTCTGACTCCAGCTCTGGTGATGCTGTCAGAGGATGCTTGCCAGGAGGGAAGGATCAGAGAGGGAGTTTAGAGGGGAATGCTATGTCCAGACGAATTAAAATGTACAACCTGCAGCAGTTCAGTACCAATCTCAGAGACAACTATATTTATACTAAATTACTTTTGAGCTGGCCTCCTAACTCACTGCATCCTACAGGCCACCAGTCAAACTGAAACTCTGGTGGACCAGTAAGGCCCAAGGGAGTTTCCTTTTTAGATGAAGCTCAAACATGAGCATTTTACAGTGAAAATGAGTGCATACGTGTACTCCTCATCTGATGCCACTGGCTTGTGTGTCCCAATTCAGCGTAACACTTGAGCATGCAATTCACTTTCAGACATGCTCCTACTGAAATCACAGAGAGGCAAGGCACCCATTTGTTTCATTGAATCAGGCCACTGAAGAAAAAATGGTGCCAAGCTGCTACTTTTCAACCTCACAGTTGCTTTGCATTTGTTTTAATTTACATTTTCAAATCTGCCTGTGAACTAAAAAGGCTGTTTTTCCCTCCGCTCCTCTACATCAAAGCAGAGATTCACACTCCTGTCAGAAGGCTGCCTTCGTTATTAACGCAGGGCTCCCAGGAGCCCCTAAAGCCTCTCTCCACTGAACACATTTGTATAAGCATCTTTTGAACACTTCAGGAGCAACTTCTCTGCTAGCTGATGCCTGGGGTTGGACACTCCTGCTTACACCAATTCTCGGTAGCTCACTATGCTTATCAGTGGGGGATGGATTCTTGCCCTCTTTTTTTTTAGCTAATTAAGCTTCTCTCTGAATTTTGTTCGATATGTTGCATAAACAAATATACCTACATTTCAGTTTTGCCTGACAATCAGGCCTCAATGAACTCATTTTTCTGGGCACTGATAGATGACGTGTGTGACATATTCAGTTCAGAAAATAAGCAGGTGACCTGTGAGATGTGGGAAGCATTTGCTATTTCTGCATGTAAAATTATCAAAGTAATACTGAATATTTCTTAGTGTATATGATTTTGTGTTTTTTTTTCTTTTTGTTTTTTTTTACATACAATTCATTATTAAATTAAAATGTCTGTTATTAAATTAGCAAATTAATTCCCCAGAAAGAAATTTTTACTAACATATCCTTTTAAAGAGGCTTTTAAAAAACACATTTATTGTAAGGGAAAAATGCAGACTATATTCAGAAGACCGTACAGATTCTCTCTGATGATGGTGGGTATATCCTTTTCCATGAGCTACTGAGATAACTTCCTTAATCCTGAAAACCAAACTCAGACAAATCTCTTAATGATAGGTACTTCCAAACAGCAGAAGAAGTTTTAAGTGTATGTAGATACACGCTCAAATCTGCTTCATCCATTTAAGGAAACTGAAGTCTGGGATAAATTATACTCCATGTCTGAAACTAAACAAACAAACAAACAAACCCCACAACCCACTTGGCATTGCCAGCTGGAAACCTCTCTAATACAGGGTAACCCAGAACCACTATTGCAGGCTTTTAACAGAAATTATACATTTCATATGCTACATTTCACAAATTGTTCCTACAAAATGCATCACGAACAAAGAGGTAAACTAAAACAGATTTCTTCTGAAGGAAGAGGAAACCATACTAAAGAAGGAAGACTCATTTGAAACATGTGAAGTTTCTCTTATGAATAATCCTGTAGTGTACTGTGAAGTTGGTAAGCATTGTATATTTTGAATATACAAAATATTCAAAATATTGTATATTTCAAAATATTGTATATTTCAAATATAACAAATATTCAAAATATGGTTTCAAATATACTATATTCATATTCAAATATATAATATATTCAGATATCTTATTTTGAATATACTGAAAATATAACTCTTTACGCAATCTCTTATTTAATAGTTTAGCAATCATGAAAAAGTAATGTAGAAGAATATATAGTTAATACATTTTGTATTACAAAGTTTGCTAACCACAATATTTTCTAACCTAAAATCTTATTTAAAAATGCAATGCGTGCTTCTTAAGTATCTATCTTTAACTGGAGTGAAAGCTGCAGATCTTACAACTTTTCAAATTTTACCATGTTTTTTCTCAGAAAACGTACGTATCACAATAACAACGGAGGATGAAGGAAGACTATAATGGTATTTTGCTGTAGCAACAAAAGTTTCTGCTTCCTGTGACAGAAAGAAACCAACAAAATTATCTCACTGACAAGGATTCAGGGACTTTATCAGGCATGAGTGGTAAGCACTGCCTGATGCTAACACCACCTGTGAAGACACACTGGTCCAGCCACTGGTACGAGTTGTACACGTCTCATAGGAAGCCTGGATATGCTGTCAAACTTCTAGGTGAGGCTGATGTTAGAAGGGTGCATCTTATCGGCTATTCTCAACAAGCTCCATAAATCCAGTGAGAATACACTTGCTCATGCTGCAACCAAACCCACCTATACTATGAACTGGAAGCGCTTCCTGCAGGCACCTTGAGCTCAAACTGCAAAAACATGACCAAAAAAAACTCCAGACAGGAAGTGCAAGTGACTGGTGGGGTTTATGAAGGAAACTGTTTATGAAAACCATGTAGCCAACCATCCCAAGGTAACAAACTGCAATACTTTCACTGATACTGATTTTATGCATTGTGATCAAACACTCATACAAACTGACGTGGACACACTCCCTCTTCACTTATGTGGGCTTTGGATTAGTGTTTTGTATACAGTGGAAAAATGGTTCCCATTTCCCTGATAAAAATGCATGAAATGGAAATGACAATCTAATCAGAGGTTTGAGATTCTAGCATACACTATCTTCTGACTTTGCTTCTTCCTCTCTCAGAACTACATTTGGGTGATTTTGATTGTCTTTCCAAAGACATAAATGACATGCAGATAGAGAAAATAGTCCTTAAAACATTGAAACAGTCCCATGGTAGTTATAAATGCCAACATTTGCATATTTATGTATACAGAAAATAAGGCCAGTGGTCATTTTGGTTCTGGTCCTGCTCTCGGCTGAAATCAATGGCAAAAGCCCATTTAACTGTAATGTGAGGAGAAATGAAGATTCATGTTGTTTCCTACATGGAAATACAAGTATTATTTGTCTGGCTTCAGTCCAGAGGACAGAGTTCAAAGGACGCAACTGTACATGGGTTACACGTCAGATTCATATCAGCAACACACTACTCTCTGCCCTAAATAACATGAAAAAGCAATATTACTTACTCTTCTTCCCTTAGGTCCCTGTGGGCCTGGTGGTCCTCTTGTCCCTGAAGGTCCCTACATGTCAAATAAACTTATTATTCATTGTCTTCTATACACAGATTTCTGAAAATTACAAGGCTCATGCACATTGAGCAATAGTCAATACAACCAATACAAACCAATCACTTTCACTCATGGTTCAAATTTGATCAATTGTGTTAGTACAATTTATCTAGAGAAATCTAAATAAGAAACTCTATGTAACTTTATTCTGAATAAGAAATCATGATGTAACTGTTGGATAAGTTACTTCTGTCCAACATCCCAAAATTGCTAGCTAAAGGGTACTTGTATTTCAGCAACATTATGTTAAAAAACCCTAATAATTTGTGATAAAAGATTCAGTCTGTCTGTAGTGAAGACCCATAGTAGCCAAATTATAACACAATTGTACACAGCAAATTAGAATATAATTTATTTTTGATTAACAATGAAACTAAACACATAATGAATATATTTAAATTATATTAGGCACCAATGCATTACAAATAAAATTGTTGTGCAATTATAAACCATCCTTAAAAAATTCTACTCCCTTACTTGTCTCAACAAAGTGATTTTTTGAATGGATGAGTAAGTGATATAAATTAGTTTTCCCGTTTCTCATGGATCATCCTGGTAAAGAGCAGGTGAACAGACTTTGTATCAGGATGGGTAAATTTTCATGACAGTTTTATAGACTGCAGTACAAATTAGAAACCATTCTTAGCTTCAGCAGAGAAAAAAAGACAATTTGAAAATGGTACATTTTATGTCAAACTAAAGCACCACTCTATACTTACAGGCAATCCTTCTGGCCCCACAGGTCCAGGGCCTCCTGGAGGTCCTGGGTAGCCCTAGAATTGAAATAAATATAGAAAAGACAGAACAGTTATCAAAATTGTTATTATAACAACAATAATAAATCCAGTTACTTACCTGAAAAAATTGAGCAAGTTAATAAAAATGTTTAACCTTGCCAAATTTATTTCCAAAATTTTGTTTAGAAAACAGATATTTGTTTGGATATATCACAGTAATCATTAAAGCAACCTAAGTTTTCCCGCACACAGGCCCTAGCTGACAGGGATTTACTGAAATAAAAGCTGCTGAGTTCCAAATGAATTTCAAAATTCTCACATCAAGGCTGTGACAGTGGGAACAGAAAGTGGACACATCCTGGTGTGGGCAGGACTGGCCAAGACAAAATGTGTTCTCTATACATTGTGGAGCCATCATAGTGCTCACTAGCAAACACGCAATCAAACCCTAACCACTTCTCCTCGAGAACTTCAGCATGAATGGGGCAATGGGTGCATGTGTATAGCTTTTTAATTCTGTGCCCCAACACCCTACTTAACATGACAGTGGCCTCTAGACTGTCTAATGCTGCATGAAATGTTGCATCTTGATTTAGGACAAGTGGTGTTGTCAGGAAGCCAGTCCTCCCAGCAGAGTGGTACCCAGGGGCTGTCTGAGTACTGCTGTGCAGTAGAATTAGAGGTGATGCTGGTTACCAGTCTGTCTATTAGAATTAACCTGTGTTAAGCCAGTCTACACAGGAGATCGTTCATTTACTTTCCCTCCTTTATTTACCTCTCCTTTCAATTCATTGTGTTTAATTTTTTATGTAAGACTGCTTAGAGCCATTTTTCAAAAATGCAGTTGCTCCATTGCATCATTCAGCAGATCACTTTGCAATGTCACTTCCACAGAGGGGATAAAGCTGCTAAATGAAACTTCCCAGGAACAATGCATCATAAATACTACTCTTTTCCATAAAGCTTGCACAGTCGGAAGAGTGAGAATTTACTACTGTTTTGGAACATAAAGTGCCTTTGTAAGTAAAATAATTATGGATTCTACGTTATTTGTAACTTACCATGACACCTTTCTCTCCAGGAGGACCTACTGGTCCTGGACTGCCTCGCTCTCCCTTTAACAAAAAATTAAAAAGAAAATAACAGTGAGCGCTCTTTCCCTGACTCATTCCATGTCCATTGAGCCAGGCATATCTGGCCAACGAGGCTAACCTGCAATAACAATACCACAGCAATCCAAGAGGTCTTGCATGAGGGTTGTAGCCCATAGTCTACAAGAGACTCGGTTGCTAAAGGGGACAACTTTTTGCAGTGCATAACACCATTGGTTCAGGGACTGTCCTTCAGAAACAGTGCAGAGGCCTTTTTTCACTTTTGTTGAATTTCTGCACTCCTTCCTCCTACAAGCCCACTCATTTTTGAAAAGATGATAAAACTGAATTTCTCTGTCTTCCCTTTTCCTAGAAGACTGAAGAAGAGATTTGGTACATCAGTCTCTGTGAACTGCAGCTAGCAGATCCCTTTTCTCTCTGATGGGTGCATCACATCTATAGTTATGTTCTCCTTTAATCCATAAAATTCACCACAACAAACAAGTAAAAAAGAAAATGTTGTTCTCCTCTCCCTCATTTCTTCAGTATGTGTTAGGAAGGCACAAATCTAAAAGCAAGACCAGCCCTTCAGCAGCTGCAGAAGCAATTGGAGTAGAGAAGTAGGAAGGGTCTCTTTCTTGTCTTACCTACTTTCTCACCTCTTATTCATATAAAATCCAGCCCAAACATCAGGCTTGGCTGTAGATTATCCCCATACAAATATTACACCTTTATTGCAGACAGTACACACAACATAGTGATAATCCTATATTTTATGTTGCACACTGTTAAAGACACATTTCTTTAAAATAATTACGTTGGAAGTATGTTTGTCATTTAACTCCACATAGCATGTTTACGTTGTACTGTTTAATCCATAAAAGAAGAAGATAATAAATTCTACAGAAACAGCAGAGCAATGACAACAATTATTGTACCACAAAGAAGCTTGCTTCCATTTGCTGATAGATTAATTAGTCTTTTACTGCCTTTTCCCTCCTAGCTAAACCAGCGGCAGTATCCCAAGGTAATCTTTGTTGGGCCAAGTGTAATTATAAAGAACAGGAATCCTTTGACACTGAATTCTAAGATGATATTACAATTAAAACCATATGAGGTGTCTAAATTTTAGTTTTAACAAGCAATGCTTTCCACTGATGTACTTCCTTTCATAGATTATATAAATTATAATCAGATTTCCATGGAAGTTCTAATACATTATTAAGACTTTCTCAAGAAAATATCTAAATAGAAGCCACCAGGCTAGGTGAAATAATTCAGCCCTGCAGGGAAGAAATATAAACGGTGCTGGATCATTCTGACAAACAATTATGTTTTCATTATAATTGAAGCTGAAATATAGTCCAGTAATAATTTCCTGTTTTTCAGTTTTAAAACTTCACCTAAAACCATGTCAAATATGCTTAAGCTATTTATACTGTTCTAGTCACATTAAGTCTGCCAAACTTTGCTCTCATAAAAACAACTGTTACTACATAGCAGACAAAACTAACAGCATTGTTGTCTTTACTCAGTTAATACATACAGCCAAATTTTACCTTTCTACTTTTGACTTCATTATGTAGCCGTGCAAAACCAGTGATTACTGTATAAAACAAGTATAATTTATGCCAGTTTCTGTGCATCAATAGCAGTGGATAGTAAAGTAAGTGCCATAATATGAACAAGATATCAAATCTATCAGCTCTAAATTCATTGCCAAGTAAAATCAAGGATACCAGATGCATACCCTCAAATAACAGCATTTGGGTTACCATTTATTACATCCCTGTGCTCTGAAATAGCGACACGAATATTAGCTTTGTCAGTGGTCAGTAAACAATCTCTGACCAATATTTTATCACCCCAATGGTTTTCCAAGCTGATTTTTGCTGCTGAGTAGTCAGATACGTTATTATACCTTTTCGCCAAGGCTTCCAGATGACCCGGTTTCTCCAGGTAAGCCAGCTGATCCCTGTACAAAAAGTAAACAGGCTTTTATTAGTACAATGTCCATACTAGTTCATGGTTGGCAGCTCCCCAGTAACCCGGCAGCAGAGCAAGGCACATTTCTTCATCCTGGAGAACCACTGGTCTATTTGTTTAAGTGCTCCTGTGGGGAAGTGATGACTGCACTAGCTAACATAGCTTACAATCCATGCAGGAGGATCACTGCAACTAGATACACCAACAGTAAATGGCTACTGCTCAAAAAGAAATTACATTAATTTAATCATCATACTGTGCAACCACCTAAGGTCTGCCACTGAGCTCAGTCTTGCAGTGCTAGAAGCCTTACAAACATACAATTAAAGGTGATAATTGCTCTGCTAGCGCTTCAGTCTGGCCACAAATTTCAAGGGGAATAAATTCAGTGGAACAAAGTAAAAGCCAGTCAAAACAAAAATGATATTGGATCAGGTGTTGTCAGAATTTTCCCTTTAAGTGTTGTAACCCCAAATGCCTTTGAAGTCAGGGGATCAGAGCCTTTCAGTCCTTTAAAAATGAAATAACTCTCTCCTGAGGCTCTCCCACAAATTTCCACTGGATTGAACAAGTACCACCATATGGAATAGGAAATACGAGAGGAAATACTTTTAAAAAGCTTATTCCCAAGTGCTTGCAATATCCCCTTTATTATCGAATGAAAAGAAAAAAAAATAATTATAGTGCAAGGCCCCAGTTGAGAAAAGTACGAAACACTGAACTTGAAGAAAAAACAATAGGTGCCCAGAGTACATTGCATGACTGCTCATGAAAGATGGCAGAAACGTGGAAGCTCCTAGTGACATAATACACAACTTTACCATGTCTGCAACACTTTAAAAAGCAAAAATTGTTTGCACTTTAAAAAGTGCAAATAAAATGGCAATTCACACATTGGCATTACTATCACTACACGTGTAGGAATGTACTAGCTTAAGTAGCACTACACTGGCACTTAAGTGAGATTTATTTTTTTTAAAAAGCATTACTTCTGAACTCACTAGACAGCTCACATTCTTTTCAAGCGCCTAGTAGTAGTTTATTCCATAGAAATAATGTCATAGCAGAAAGACAATATTCCAGTCTGAAATCTCTGCCTTTGAAAAAAAAAACCCACAACTTTTTTTTTAGCTTTTACCTGTATAATTTCAATTTCAGCCTCAAGTACTTTAACATAACAGATGCAAAGTAACTAAGGCTTTATGATGGCTTCTTGTTTTCTTGGACTGCTAGCTCCTCTAGAAATCTCATAGTTTAAATATATTGCAATAAGTCATTGATACAGCTGCCTTTGAGTCTGACAATACTGGCACACACTACTTTTTGGAAGGGGCTAAAAAGATAAACAGCCATCTCTATGGCTGCTGGACTGATGTATTATGTGTGAGAACTTGTGTATTATATGTCAGAACTGAGACGTCTCTTGGCAGCAGCCAAAGATTTGTCCTGGTGATACTGGCGTTAAGGTGATGTCCAAACGTCACTGGCAGGAATGAGGGACTTTCGTGACGAACTCTGAGAACGAGAGCTACCACTGCTACCAGTCATGGCCAACAGTGGGCCTCAGCACCAGGCAGAAATCTGAGACAAAGAATTACCCTGTACTCTTGCTCATCAAGATAAGGGGTGTGAAGATACAGTTTCAAAAAGCTAAAGACTAATCACTTTGATTCTCCTATTCCAGAAAGAACAGAAGATGTAATCAGAGCCAAGATGTAACTCAGACCTATTCTTCTTCCACAGAGACACTCCTGATCTCCCAGCCAATGCCACGCTGTTTACAGGACTGAAGACACTGATTAGAAAGATGGGTAGCTGTGCCTTGCACCAGCAGTGAAGCATTTACTATACAGCCCCAATCAAGTCCCCTGATCAAGTCCTCTTTTCAATTCAGAAGTATTGTCTTTCTGACTAAGTTGCTCTGGTCTGAAAGAGAAGGAACGATTAGGAAGCAGTGATTGTCAATGTGCTGTTGTATTACCCAGCACATTAGGTCTAGCCTGCAACACCTTCCAGAGCGAGGACAAAAGTTGGCTATTAAGTAGAAAGTTTCCTAGACACTGGCTGTTCCTCAGAAGAAAGTAGTTAAGTAAAGAAAATTTCCAGTAAAAATGCTAAAAGAAGAAAGAGGATTTTTGTTGATATAAAAGACGGAAAAAAACCTCTGCATGAGTGGAAGTGGACATGTATGGAAAGCAAAACAATAGTCCAGATGACCAGAACTGAAGCCAGTGAAATGGTAAAGGCAATAGGACTTCAAGTGGAATGAAGGGGAAAGAAGTTCATGACAGATTAAGTAAATCCTCTTCCACTCCTCCAACCAAAACAGAGGGCAAGTATTTGAGACTGAGATAAAGATAGGGCAGGTACATGCAGAGGCAAGAGAGGGGAAAAAAGCTTACTTAAGAATATAATTTTGGTCTTTAAAACAATTAGTAGCATACAGTGAAGAGAAAGTGTAATCAGAGAAAAAACATCTTGCTCCATCAATACATTAGCCATAAAGTGCTGTTTTCCCTATGGACTTTCTTAAAGATCACATGGCTCCTTAAATCCCAGATTTAGACTGGTTTATTATAGACACCAGCCACTAGGGCTGGATTGAGGTTTCAACTCTCTCTCCCTCTTACATAAGAGGATGAATACAGTCCAAAGCAGCTTTGTTGAGTCAGTGTCTTCCAGCATCTCTTCAATCTTTGTGGAGCAGTGGTGGATTCCAAAAATCAAATGGAATGTATTAGGCAACAGAAAAGTAAAGCAAAAAACCCTGAAATGTTTTAAAAAAATCATCATGGTTTTAAACCTTATTAAAAAAGTAGTCATAACTTTCATTTACAAGGACTTGTGTAAAAGTCTCCAGTGACAATAACAGCATTTTAGAAACCTTCTTGACAGGAGCATTTTTGTGGAAAATTAATCAGAGACCAGATCTCACAACTAACACATGCCTGAGAAAGACAAAAACATCTTGCCAGGGCATATGCTCTGTGTTAGAAACTGGACTGTAGCTGAATAATTGAAAACACATTGTATACTTAATGCAAATCCAAGTATGGAGTAATCCATTGAAAAGCTTGGTAGTGAGAAATGAATATTCAGCTGGTTCCAAACATTCCTGTGGAAGCAGTTACCTGTCAGGTTGTACACTAACACGTTCTTCTGTGTTAACTGAAAATTTTTCATTCCAACGTTATTTAGAATTCAGCATTTTCAAACATTTTTCTGCAATATCATTTAATGATGACACAAGTAATTATCTTGCCACATTAACATTTTTCTATGAACTTTTTTTTGGTAATTCCAATTAATTTTCATTAAAATTTTCCTGAATCTGTGCTGAATCACTTCACTCCAGATCCAGCATTCAGCAATATCATAATCTCTGCCTGCTCATTAAGATTCCCACTTAAACATTTCTTTAAGACCCCATCAGCTTCATATTTTGTGATGGACTTTATACATTTTGGCACAGTACTCAAAAAAACCAAAATGAGCTAACATTTAGGTTTGATTTTAACAGATCAAAATTTACTTGAGGATCCTTGAAGATTCAAGCCAACTACCTATGTTAAAAAGACAACCAAGGGTGAGGGACAGGAGAAGGAAGGAAGGTTGCTCTAACAATCAGCTTCTAGCCATCTGACAGATAGAAAAATGCCTCTATAACCCATAATATTATAAAAATGAAGTTCTAAGGAATAAATATTAATCTAAGCTCAGTTTTGCTAGCCAGACATAATGGTACTTACAAATATTTTTTAAACCAATCCATCTGGACCCTGGTATCATAGGTGCTAATACTGGATCTGTGCATATATGCTTCTAACAGATGTGACCCACATTAGGCTTGGACAAAAATTAGGAAGAAAGCATGATGCAGGGTTTACACTGGCTGCTATTTGGGCTTCACATCATCGATAGTAGAATGAAAGGTAGCTGATCTGTGAGAAAGGAGGTGTCATGGATGGTTGATACCTGCTCTGGAATAAAAAACCCTGCTAGTCATAGATTTCTGGGTGAATTTGTATCAGATCAGTGCTTTTGTGTGACTATTTTTGATGTGACCAAAAATAGTATATTGCTGAACCACAGACAGGCTTTTGAAACCAAAGACTTTCAACAGAGCCTTTGTGTAGAACAATTGTTACTACTGCACCGGTATCAGGTATGAACTGAATGGAGCAGCTGTTGGTATCCTGCACTTAGAGATAAGAGCAACCTGAAGTTTTAAAGAAAGCCCTGTCTCTAGACCACTGGGAAACAGGATCAATTTTGGAGGATGCATTTTATCAGAGAAAGGAGAAGCTCGAGTAATTTGAGCTTTTTTGAAAAGCTAATTAAAGAATACGAAGTAAACTGATGCAAGTTTACTTACCCTTTACTGCCAGTTCAATTAATGAATTAGTTACTTTTGAATCCCTTCGTGACTAATACTACATTTGCCCTCTAATGGCACTTTAGTTTGAATTATCAAAATGCAAGACTAGACTAGAAAATGGCCCCATGTCAGACCTTGGCATCTGAGAAGCTCTTGGCTGACAGCTGTGCAAACTGCTGTATGTATACCACAAAGTGATCTTGGCTTTTGGTTGTGTGGTCCTTTTTTATTATTGAAGATGGTAGTTCTACCTCTAAACTTCAGAAACTATTTCCTACCTTATAACCACAGTACTGAAAATGTTATGAAGTGACCATAAGATCGGTATCTGCTTTACCCAGGATTACATTGGGAAGCACGATATTTGAAAGGCAGATGCTATTTTCTTCTTTTTGACATCAAGATATGGCCATTTGACACCGAGATCATTGGCATTTTCTGTCTGTTGAGAAAATTACTTAGTAGTCAACCAGAGGTGATAATCTGAGTGAAAGTCTATGCTTTGTTACTGCCAGTGGAGGAAGTGAGTGAAAGAAGAGATGCAGCATATTTGTACCTCACAGCTGATGTTTCACTCAATTTTTTAAAGGACTCAAAACTGCACCTACCTAAATATTTGAAAGGCAAAATGTACTGGCACCATTGCTTAACCTACAGCAGTTTTAGGAAAGAAATAAATGAGTTAAATTTTCCTTCCGGTAACACCAGTGTAAGGTAGGGTAATTCTGTTTGATAGCGTTGTGCAGAGAAACACTTGCGTTTAAAGGAAGCTAGCTTACGAAGTGGCAGCAGGATGTGCCCACTGCCAAAACCTTGGAAGCCAAACTGCAGATGCCATGTGCAGATACTATTCCTCTATATTTTTCCTCCCAAACCACTGGAGTACATGAAATACATCAGTTAAATTCAGACAGACAGTAAAAGGGACAAACAATGAAAAGACTAGATGTGTGCCAATACCTACGCCATTATTGAATAAGTTTAATGCACGCTGGACAAGCTTATCCTTCATTATTCCTAAATGAGCCTTAAACATTTTTCTCATATTTTAGTGCTGCAGAATCACTTGGGCATGCAAATAAGTATAGATATAAAGCTATAGATCAGGTGGCGGGAAAACAACAACACAGCTGCAAAATAACTACCACACAGGTAGCATCTGATTCCCTGGAAAGGCAAAATTCCTCTCTTGGTCAGGGAAAGAGCAGAGGACTGGTACATTTTTCTGATGTTCTACTAGATCTGCAAGGGTTCCATTGGTATGTGAATCTTTTAAATGACCGTGAGAAAAAGGCAGCCTGAGGTCAGTGCTGTAGTGGCAGTCAGGACATGGTCCACTCGATGGGAAGGATACTGGATTTTACACAGTCTACTTGCCGTAAGCAGCTTGGAGATGACATGAATTGAATTGGGTGACACAAACCCCATCCCAATCTGAAGTATTTTCACTTTTCAAGTGACAATCAGAATAGTGACATTTATAGAAGTTCTTGGTTTTGATTGTCAAGTTCACACTGCTAGCTTTTTGTAATCTGTGCAAAGGAAAAAAAAATACTCTTCTGAAGGTAGATACTACTCCAGAGAGTCATATCTTGGCTAAACTGAATTGGGATAAAAGTTATTTACATTTATCCATCTAACTAGTGGCTTTTTTTCTTGAGTAACAAATCTCACATGGAACAGATTATCCTTCTCTTTGACTGTTCTCAATGGTATAGGGAGTGTTGACTGACTTAAGATGTGAGTCCTAACTTGCAAAACCATAAAGGGTGTGGGGCTGTGGGTATTCTGCGGGGTAGCATGGCAGCTGAAACTAGCTGATGAAGAGCACTACTAGCAAAAAGTCTTTCAAGAAAAATGAGCAGCAGCTTGAAAAAGCTAATCTCCAGATGTCGTAACCCGTTTCCCCACTCTTGAGAGAAAGACCTAGCAGCAATGATAGTATATCAGTTCATCTAGGGTAAAAACAAGAAGCACAACATAGACACAGCAGTATCATTATTAACATTCACCATAAGATCTTCGTAGAATTTACATTAATCTGTATCCAATAGGTTTCTGAAAGCAGCTGAACTAGTTCCTTCTTCTGAAGCCCTTAGCAATGCCCCATGCATTCACCAGTCTTTGAAAAAAAGGTTTTCCGCAATTGACTTTTCTTTGGCTTATGGCTTACAATTCTTGTTTGCATATCCCCAAAGCCCAGACTTTTCATAACAGTTCAAAGAGCTGTTCAAAGAGTCCTTCTATTGAGCATCCTGAAAACATCAGTTAAAGCCCATTTAATCTTTTCTTCAAGCAAAAGGAATTGCAGTTTCCATTCTCCATGAATTAAGCATCCCTGGTGCCTAATCCAGCTAAATTTTACCTCTGCAGGAGATGTGGTAATTGCTTTATGGGAATTCTTCTCAAAAGCAACTCAACTCCTAGGCACATGGCCTGACTGCAGCCTTTTCTTGCCTTCCCACAGGCTCTTACAGGCTGATCATTTTCTGCCACTGACAGCCTGAATATCAGTTTTCTTTTCTTTGCTGAACTGTAACTTTCTACTCTTTTTAGCTTTTTTTGGGGGGGGGGGGGTGAAGCACTTTTCATTTCAGCTTGGTTTTTCTTCTGCTGTTTCAAAAACTATTTGCAACTGGGCAAACTTGCTGACATGTAACTTTTCCGGGTCTTTGAAGATTATTTTTCCAGGATTTGTGTTCATGAACTCTGCTTATTTTAGTTTGTCTTTTTGACACCAGTTGTACGTACTGCAGCTGACAGTTCTACCCTTGCACTCTGTCTCAATATGTGTATAAATGTCAGTGATTTCTAATTCAGAAGTGTATGGGCCAAGAGCTGAATTTCTGTAATGGAGCTGGCAAGGAGAAATTGGAATTACCTTGCACTTAGTTACTCAGCGTGGCCCAGTCTGGGTAAACACTAGCATTACCAAACAGTAGCACAATCCTGACAGGCAACTGTTTTAAGTTCAGATTAATTCAATTTTGTGCCATAGAAGTTGAGCAATGAATCATTTTCTTAAATCATCCCTGACACTTTGACATAGACAGGTCATTTGTATGGGATACTTGAAGCTGGTTTCAAATATTTGCTATCCATCACTGGATAGCATCTGATCTAAGCATACAAAATCCAGTTGCACGTCAGCAAAGTGAGATTTTCCTCCTCCCAGTTGTAACGACAATTTTCTCAGTAGCTGAAGTGGTTGTTTCCTTTGGCATGACTTCCAAAAGATTTTGTCTCATCAGCAGTGTAAATTTGCTCTGCCTCTTGTCCCTTACTTCTCACTATCTTAACCAATACCTCTTCAAATGGACCTGATGGTCCTGCAGTTAACTGAGTATCTTGCAGCAAAGGACAACTGCTGGGTTCTATCACAGCTTTGGGCTCTGCTTAGGCAAACAGCACCACCTGGACCTGCCCACCTTCCCCTTTAAACAGGGTGTATATGGTAGCCAGAGAAACAATTTTTGTTGTAGGACTCGGTTAAGGAATAGTGCCTGAAGTTTGCTCTTAGGCACATTCCTGATCTAGTATTAAAATGTGTGTCATTTTGAGCTTATGAGCACAGTGAACATTTTATAAATGTAGTCTACGCAGTTTCCACACTGGACAAACATCCAGAAATACTTTGGCAGAAATGTGCTCTAAAGAGTCAGCAGCTTCATGTGACCTAAGAAATGTTGGACAATATGGCTTCTAGCCTATTGACAAAGCTGTATTTCAGCACATATCCCATCTTACTAGACTGAATAACCAAGCATTATGGTCCAGTCTCCTGCTGTTGAAAATTCCCTGCTTGTGTACAGTTGCCATCTGTATTTTTCTAAGCAGATATTAAGCAGTACTTGACCTGGAAGAGCAATAACTATTTTGGCACCTCAGGCAGCAATGACAGATGTATTAGTCAAAGACAGAAGACAGATGATACCAGGAAAAGTAAAAAAATGGAAAGAAACAGAAGAAAAATATTGGTGCAACCCTTTGGTATCAACAGCAGATGCGCACATGTGCTTCATGTCATAATTTGCTATGAAATCAACATTTACAGGATTTATTATTGTAAAATTGCTTCTTTTGACAGTTTATTCAGGAAATGCACTAGTTTTCTTTTGGAGAACTGGACTACTGTGATGGATTCCTCATTGCTAAAAAACCAGTATCGTGTATTTTAACCGTGGGCTTAAAAGCATACATCATATTCTGTAATTTGAAGAACTCAGTCAATAAAGATCATTAATAAACAACAAAAAATAGATAAGCCAAAGCAGGGGGTGGTGCAGAAGGAAGAAGCCATACACACAGAATTTTATTAGACATTGCCCTTCCTATCAACTTTTTTGTAACTTATCTTTCCCTTTGCCTTTACTATTAAATAAATTGTACAGTAATTACACATTGTTTAGTGCTATTTGTACAAATCCTCTTTGTATTTGGTGTCACCAAGCATCTGGTAACACAAACTTCACAAGGCATCAATAACGACAGATGCCTTGCTCCACACCGTCTTTTGGGCTCCATCTCAAAATCTGTCACAGCAGCTAGTTGCATTTGTACTTTGCTCTTGTACTTTGTCTTTTGTTTTTAAATTTTTTTTTTTTTTTTTTTTTTGTGTGCATGTTTGGTTCCAGAGATGTCCTGGAGTCATCATGTATGCCACCAGAGCCAATACTGAATAGCAGGGAGTGAACTGATCTGTGAATTAGGAAGTTTGGATTCTCTCTGCACACCAAGGAAAAGAAAAATTACTCGTTACAAACAGAAGCTGGTGAGAAGCTGGAAGTAAAAACTGCGGCCAAAGTGTACAGAAGTAAATATTTTGCATCAGGACACACATCTGGAAAACCATGTTCTGCATACGAGGAAAAACCATCCTCTTCCTGCTAGTACTTTTCAATTTACTTTGGAAGAGCTTAGCTTAACTGTTACAGATTACAGTGTTGAATAAAGTGAAGAGAAGGGATTTTGAAAGGTCTCCCTGGGAGTTCTGCTGAGTGTGTTTGATAGGCTGTCTCTTGCTCTTGGTGTTTTACCATTGGCCTTAACCACAAGATAATATATATTATCCCCCTAAAGACCATGTAGTGGGCATTAGTCCTCTGCTGCCAGATAATACAAAGGTAATGTAATAGGATCAAGGGCCTATGAAGCTCATTTGATTAAAATGCCTGTAAATAAAGCAGAAGGCATTCTACAATCCACAAGTAAAAATAAAGAGTATTTCTCAATAGCTTATAAACCACTTCAGTTCTCAGGTATCTCATGTCATCCTGTATCATATGCAAATTCTCCAAACAGCAAGTGTGGGAAGTGGTAATTAACGATGGGCCATAATTATCTTTCTTTATACCACTGTAACAGGGCTGCAACATCCCCTCTTTTGGCACAAAGAATATTTTTATTATTTTATTCTTGCAGCTTGGCCCTGACTACAGTTAGGTAGTTAGTATGATTATTTTATTAATAATCATTGCAACATATAATCATTGATTATAGATTTGAGCTAGTGAATATCGCATTTGATTAGAATGGAGCTCATTTAGTGGTGAATGCTATTATGTTCGTACAAAATATCTGAGTTGTAGAAAATATGTGCACTGAATTCAAGTTCACTGAGGAGCAAAACAAAGCCCATGACAAATCCAGAAACTTAAGGTTAAGTAACTAGCTTCTGTGACCATTTTATGCACTATTATTAATGTACTGATTTAAGACTGAGCTTAGCTTTCTCTTTTGTTGAGGATTTTGGTGCATGTGGCACTGTACAACAGAGTAAATGCTATCAATTTTCCTTAACATGTTACAGACTGAAAAACAGAATTTATACGTAATAAAAGCTTCATTTTGCACACTGTTGGGGAAAAAAAAGAGCAAGTATAATGTCATCAGAGAAATGCTGGTTGAATGGACAGGAGATTATATTACTGTGTCCCCATAAGGGGTAATTTCTACATCTCTCCATAAAAGCAACATAGTGTTATGATGTCCTACCCATTCTCTACTGTGGCATCCTCCTTCCCCAGTACTCATCCATGTTTGCCCTAATAATTCAGTAATATAAAAAACTCCAGTAATATAAAAAACTCCATATAAAAAAAAGGTATAAGGAAAAGTAAACTATTGCTTTACAGCTCTGATTACAACCTAACAAAATGAAGGTTTTGCTATGTATAAACTGCTGAAGAAAGCTACGGATCAAGCTGCTGCTAAGCATAGTCGCTTTGTTTAGAGATATGCTGGCTGACTTTTAAGTGGACCTTATGGCATTATAAAGCATTATCAGTTCCTGTCTAAACAGATACTTTTAACTGACTGAGAGTCCAGCTTCTCAGTCCCCTTCCCTGGAGCACAGAGTCTTCAGAGTGCACAGAGGAACTGGACTTGACTTCCAAGCAGTTCTGAAAATTTCAGCAGTATCCAACCATTTGATGAGCTGTCTGGGGTATGTCTGCTTGGTATTTTGCAGACAATGGGGAGCTCACTCTGACTGCTAAGTTGAACAGAGTTTACGTGAATAGTACAGAAATGACCCAAACCAGTGTACATGTCCTGGTTTCAGCTGAGATAATTTTCTTTATAGTAGCTAGTATGGGGCTATGTTTTGGATTTGTGCTGAAAACAGTGTTGGTAACATACTGACGTTTTAGTTGTTGCTGCACTAGTCAAGGGCTTTTCAGCTTCCCATGCTCTGCCAGGTGCACAAGAAGCTGGGAGGGGGCACAGCCAAGATAGTTGATCCAAACTGACCAAAGGGCTATTCCATACCATATGACGTCATGCTCAGTATATAAAGCTGGGGAAGAAGAAGATTCTTCTTCTGATTCTCTCCCCCATCCCACTGGGGAGGAGTGAGCGAGCGGCTGCATGGTGCTTAGTTGCCGGCTGGGGTTAAACCACAACAGTACAGTATCTCTCCTTGGCATACATTAACTCAAGAAACAAAACTGATTTGGTCATGTTCTATGCAACATCTGGGTAACTCAAGCTCAAGCTCACACCTGCTCATAATTCGCAGACAAAAGTTAAAAATACAAAAGAGCAAGGGATGAAATTAAGCAGAGATAATTGCAAGGCAGTATGTTTAAGTGATAATTATCAACTAAAAAAGCACCTGGAAGAAGAACTGGGAAAGATAATGACTTTAAAAAACAAGGATTGGAGACTGTGGATCACAAACCGAATAACTACAAGCTATTGCAAAAATGGGGATGTGTATGCAAGAATATGGCTTGTAAGAAGCAATTTTTCCTTTCTCTCAGCAGTCTGAACAGTTTGGGCAGTAAGCTGGAGTCACAGATGTTTAGATGAATTGTAAACGGTCTACAGAAGAGTAAGAATGTGACTTAAATTATCTTGAAAACATGGAAGGCTAAGTGAATTGGGACTATTTAGCCCGAAAAGAAAGAATGAAGGAGGCACACAATAACAACCATCATTTGTAAAATGCTGTTTCCAGCAGAAGGGAGTCAGGTTACACAATTGGAAGAACTTTTTAAAAATAAAGACAGGGAAGTCCTGGGCTGCCTGCAGGTCATGGAGCCTTAATTCTTGGAGCTTTTTAATAACTGGTTATCCAAATATTTGTCAGGCATGATATAAAGATAACTGATCCTGCCTAGGCAGTAGAGGATGGACTACGTGTCACCTCAAGGTCACCTTGAGCTCTGTGATTGTATGGAGGACAGACAGAACAAGTCTGCAAAATACATCTCAGGCTAAACGTAGACTCTCAAACTATTTCACTGGTAAAGGATCACTCATTCATTTACTCGAACGTGCTTTGGAAGATCCCTACAAGTACCTGTGATGTTCACTCAACCTATTAGGAAAAAAGCAGAATTAACTCTGGAAAATACTTGAAATGGGGAATTTCTTTAAATAGTATGATTCTGAAAGACCACAGTGGTATAGCCAACATACTACAGCTTCAAAGAAAGGCAAACGTCATCAGAAACTTACTGCAACAAATTACTCATCCACTCTCAAATAAACATAGAATTAAAAATAAAACCAGAAAGAGAATTCAAGCTTACTGCTTCACCAGTTTTTCCAAGGTTTCCTTGGTCTCCTTGTTCTCCCTGTTAAATGTAGAAAACAGATGATGTAGTTCATCAGAAAAGTAATTTCTTTCATATGTGTATATTAAAGTCCTCTATTTTCCTAGGAGCCTCTTTATTTTCTAAATTACATCTGCCAGTTAAAACTTTAAAAGCTAAAATAAAGCAACCAGGAAAAATTTAATTTTGTCAGTGGCTAATTTTGATTTTGTAAAAAGATGTAAGCACTGTCCTAATGTATTTAGGACTTGCCCACAAAAATGAAAACTATGTATTAAGTGGTTCACTAAATACATTAAGTCAGCAAATAGTATAAATGAATGAATTTATTTACATCTTCCTTTCAGCAAATTACCTTCATTATTTCACAACTGCTTCAAAAGTAAATGTTACCTGTGCACACTATTGATAACTTTAATTTCATTATGAAATATTAGGAAAAATTGACATTTGAATGACTTTTTAACAAACTTCTCCCCCTCCCCCCAAAAGCTTGGAACTGGCATTAAGTATTAGGCTAATTAATTCTGTTCTCCTTAATAACACTGCAAGCCATGCTATGTAACTCCGGAATATTTTGCTATGTATTTTATAAGTGGAAGCTGGGTGTATACACGTTATAAATTATCTGCCTATGACTATAATCTCAGTGCCCTGATAAACAGTGATTTGGGTACTGTTTAATCAGATTGCAACTCAGCACTGAAAAATTCTGCTGCCACAAGCTCCTCTTTCAAATTGCAGCACTTCATCGCATTCCCCCTCAAACTCCCAAAGTCCTGCCAGTGCAGGAACTGCCCTGGATCCCTTGTTGCCCGCAGGCCCAGCCACCCTCACATCCCCAGGCAGCTAGATCTCATTTTAGCAGGTGCTGTCTTTGCTCACATATCCCTGTCTCCTAGAGCTGCATAATTTCCTTCTTTTCCAAAATGGGATCTTGCAAGAAAGCCGAATCACCAGTATGATATACATTTATATTATATGGAAGCATGCGTACTCATATCCTTTCACTGGCATGCCACTGTATATAGCAGTGTATAATTGTACACAGTTGATACTCCAAACACATTTTATTTCATACATAAAACCATCACTCACCTTTAAACCTTCCGGTCCAGGATCACCTACATAACCTGTCTGTCCTGGCTTTCCCTAAAATAATGATTAGAATAAAATATTGTAAATATTTAATTTTTAAAAGAGAAATACAAAAATTGGTATAAAATTATCAAAATATGTGCACTCAAAAATGTACAGTTTGGTAATATTTAATACCAACATTTGAAGCTAGTGTATTTATAAATCCACATCTGAAAATACACTGTTGATTATTACAGCAAATACTAGCACAGTAAGCAGAACCTGTATTAACTCTTATAGCGGTTAACACTGAGGAAAAACAGTCACAATCCAAGAATCAAACACATTTCAGTTTCACTTTAAAAAAACATATTAAAGAGACAAAGAAAAGGCAAAGTCACGTTCTCTCCTGGCTAATTCCAGCAGAACAGGGACTCACGCTAACAGAATTTGATGATTAGACTTCAGGGACTGGTGTCATAACTGTCCTTCCTCAACCAGACAAAATCAGCTCAAATATCCTCTCCTCTTTGTTAATCAAATTGATTATTTTAAGCCTCATCTCTCTCCACTAGCATTTTTCTGCTGATAGACCTTGTTGGTGTGATACTCAGTTAATAACACATTGCTACCTGGAAGAAATACAGCAACATCAATCAGAGCAGGAGGCCATGAAGTGACGAGATCTTTGAAGCATTTTATGAAATACATCCCCCTCTCTGTTGTCACTCACACAGACCCACAAAGGCGTAAAAACCAGAATGCTTTTCTCCTGAACTTTCAATTAGATGTTTATAACTTAATTATGTCTCACTTTTAGGAGGTCATTTTCCCTCCAAGTATACTTTACTTCCTCTTCATGGCCTAACCATTTGGTTATCTGAGGCAAAGACCCTAGTCCAAAAGTAAAGGTCTGATGGACTGGATCTGGCCCTTTAGCAATTTTCTAATGAGATCACTGAAGCCTGACAACTAGAAAAAAGAAAATTAATTCAACATTTTAATGATTCAGTAACAAAAAGTTGCAGATTTCTGCTAAAAGGAAATTATCAGCTGCTGTTCCAGCAGACTGAATAATTGCAATGACAGGACTCTGTAATGAGAGCTTTCCTTTCCACATCAGCTGTCCTGAGACAAGAGCAACTAAAGCAATAGATAACAAACAGATTTCTTCAAAAAAGATGGGATTTTTCCATTTGGCTCTCTTGCTCTGGCTGCTCTGTGCCTGTCTTTCAGAGCACAATGGGTATGTTAGTTTCTGGGCATCTGACAAATTCTCTATATGGCTTAAAATTATATTGTCTTAGCAGGTTCCATGACTTCTCATATTAATCCTTTTTATCTCTCTCGTTCTCTCTCTGCCCAAGTGATTTTGTTTTACCCTACAAGTTCCAACAAATATCACTGCTTTAGGAACAGACTTTTGTTTTTGCCAATGGATTAAAACATGGCACAGCCAGGAATGCAGGGAGAAAAGATAGTGAAGAGAAGTTCTGAGACACCCAGATAAAGCAAGTCATGTCTTTCCACAAGGCTTAGAAAAGAACAGGCGATGGGCTTCTGCAGGTTACTACATGCTGTTTAACTACTTTGCTGCAAAGAACATTAAAGTCTTTCTAGAGAGCAAAACTGTAACATAAAAATGTTTTAAACTAAATCCATTGAAAGAAAACTAGTGGCCACTATTAACTACCTTGATAATTTTAGTCCTATCAGAACTGAATTGGAGTTACAACTTTCCTGGCTGTAGTACCCCAGCTATGTACTAGCTGCAAAGGACACACAACAGATGCAAGTTGATGAGAAAATGGAACAAGTGGATTTAACTGGTAAAGCAATTTGAAACATACAGATTTGGCTTTAAACAGAAATGCAATACAACTGTAAATTACACATCAAGGAAAAGCCACTGACAGAAGGTTAAACTAGGGATGGCTGCTTTCCTGCTTGCAAACCCCTGAGAAAATTACTCTTCCAGGGCAGGCTATTCCCAAATGAAATGTCTCTTTCCTAAAATATTAGCTGAAAGTTCTGCCCTTCCCTTTCAGGAAGCAGCAACGACCTGTGCTTCCTTTCGCCTTACGATGGGTTGATACAGGCGCATATGTTTTAATATAAATATCTCTCACCATCACTCTATTCCCATGCCTCCACAAGCTCCTCACATGCCTGCAGCTCACAGGAAGACATATGCCACCTTCAGAAAATACTGCACTGGTGGAGTGGGGCAGCTTTGAAAGCACTTTCCTCCGTCTTCAGGAGGAACTGCTCACCTTATGACTACATAAATTCTAGCTTCTGTTTTACATATGTATCTCAGGAAGGAATCAACTCACAATTCCTTTTTACATTCTTAACACAATCTCCCTCCCCCCCCCCAAAGGCATTTTCTGCTCCAAAAATGAAGATACAAAAACATAAAATGCACCAATGCTTGCACTGACTGAGCTGAGCTACACTGACAGTTACAGTGTTAATATTTGGATAGCCTTTGAGAAAGAGAGTTAATTGGGAGGAAACTGAGTAAACAGAGTTGCTTCTTTAATGTGGCATCTACTGTATTTTCACAGGACAAATAAAGAAATACTAAAAAAACCAGCATTTTTTATTTAGAAGGATTAATTTAAGAGAATGTAAGTATTTGACTTTGGAATAGAATAAATAGGTGGAAAGTTTTTGAAAGGAATGAATGAAAAAAATCGGATTGTGTGATCAGATTCAGCTCAAAAACCTCTTCCTAAGTTCAAACAGGCTGAGCTCTGTGGAACCTGAGATATATCCTGAGTAAGTGGGGAAGCATCCTCAGTTTTGGCTGCAGATGTTTTAGACATACGGGAATTCTTTTCCAAGCTGGGACCTGGGAACTGGAGTGCAGGTTCATATTCACATTCTGTTCCAGTAGAGGATGATCTATTTTGCTGGCAGCATTGTTCAGGTGGGACCCAGGGGTTTTTGGTCTCATGCACGTTTTTTAAAGCAAATGTTAGAAACAAGGCGGGGGGGGAGAACTGAGGTGAAAATTTATGGCTGCTGGCTTGGTGCGTGTCTAAACTGGGGCTGAACACTTTTACCTGAATACTACACAGTAGAAGAGATGAAGAATTCCAGAAGCACTAGAAACCTGCTCCATTACTGTCAAGAGAAAACTAGAACAGTTTCATAAGAATAATCAAGGGTTTACCATATATCACCTACAAGGATACTTTGCCTAGTTTAGGCAAACCCTAAGAAAGTCAGGGTAACAGTGGCTGAAAAGAGGACTAACCTATTCACCATGCCTACAAATAAGGTCCGTAGGACAGGAAGCAAGGTTGTAGTGAGAAAGACACAGGCAAGACTTTCAGATAGAAAGGCTAGACATTAGAAAAATCGTCTGTAAAACAGCCAAAGGACTGAAGCAGATTGCCAAGGAGAATGAAGAAACCCCAACCCTGGAGGCTGCAAAAAACAAGTTAGAGACACATCTGTCAGCTAAAGGCATAGTTGACAGCTGATGGTGCCTCAGGGCCATGCATGGCTAGACCACTTCTTCAGGTCCCTCTCGGAGACCTCCCCTGCCCCCATGGCTATGTAATTAGTACAGTGACAACACAATTTTGATAGCATTTACTTTTTTAAACTCCTTTAATGGAAAATGGAAACAAAGCCTATGTAAATCAAATGAATGCGAAATTGCAATCAAGCAAGCATCATTTAAAAAGACAGATGTGTTCAGCAGCTTACTGACTCAGTCCTGCTAAACTATATCAGATTTAACAACTTCATGATTGGGACTCTCTCTCTCCGATGTAATCACACAGTCTATGTTACAAGCGGGAGTAAAGAAGCAAGGAAAAGCAGAGATGGGAGCAGAGTTCAGAGCAGCAGTGCGAACAAGTTGGCCTCGAGCTGTGAAACAGCTGGAGCCAACAGAAGCCACAGAATCCAGGTGAGAGCAGATGAGCCCTGGGATGAAGGCGAAAAACAGGCAGGGCTCCCCATCAAGCAAAATTCCCATTTCCCCTACCTCTCATTTCAGGAGGGGATGTTAGCCAGCAAGCTACTAAAAAACGTCTGGAGACAGCAACTCTGGGGCTCACCTCAGCTCCACACATTCTTCTCTCAACAGCTTGTTGTGAGAGAGAGAAACCAGGGAGCCACAAGACATGCCAATGGTGTGCACATTTCCCACTGAGAGAAATCAAAACCAAAACAATTTAGGTCAAACTGACCCAAAATAGATTAAAAATATTTCAGTTTGCTAGGTTACACAAAAATTTTTCCTCTTGGGTCACTTTGACACCAGCTGATGGCGGCCTGTGCATGCCCGGTGATGCAGAGAACATGAAGGTAGGTATCTCATTGCCCATGAATCACCCACTGCAGTATCTTCTTTTCCAATTGCCACAGCACAACATGGGAGATGCTGTCCAGCCATGAAGCCCTGCCCAAGGAGGAGACTCAAAGTATGATGCAGCCAAAATAAAAATTTCCATGAAGCTCTTGGCAGAAGCTCAGGCAGATAACTGAATATTGAACTGAGTCACAAAGTGTTTTGAAATTCTGTTCAATTTTTTGCATGTTTTCCTTAGCCAAAAAAAAAAAGGGGGGGTTGGGTTTTTTTGTTTGTTTTTTAAACACCTAACCCATGTAGCAAATAACCATTTTAATATTATTTCTAACAGAAAGCAAACTCCCAGCTTTAACTAGCTACTGAGCAGGAAAAAATGACATGGAATATATCCACTCTAGAACCAGGAAACAATGGGAAAGACTTTCCCAAGTTCATGCAAGAAATGGAAAGTCATTCAAAATTAAGACCAAGCATTCAAAGACCAAGACCATTCAAAATGATTACCACACAAGCAAATCAAGTAAAGGCAGAAGATCATATTGCTTTCAATACACTTAGAGACACTCCCGTAGCCCCTAGTGCAGGCTAGTATTAATTTTTAGCTTATAATTTTTCTAAAAATAAGCTTCAAGTCCACTAAAATACTCTTAGACACTAGTACATTTTTATAACTAAGAAAATTGGTTGTTAGTTTTAAACTTTTATCTTTTAAAACATGTCAGCACAGTGTTGTGACCAGCTTTACTGTTTTCAGCAACTGTCTACCAGATCAGTTTGAAAATAATTCCTTAAAGCATCAGTCCTTTATATTTTTCCCTGTGAGCTAAGTCTCATGGTGGGTTCTTCCCCAATTTAAATATTTTGATATATCAGCTGGTTCAGTCCCTAGGAAGTGCCTGGTGGTTTCATCTGTCTCAGAAAAGCACCATAAGCAGTTTGTTATTGACTCTTTCCTTTTCAAGAATTTTATTTTGTGCACCATGGCTATGATTTTCTTTCAAATCCTTCGTATGGAAAACCATTTCTCCTCCCAGCTCTGCTTGGAGCATGTGCTGAGGAAAGAGACATATTTATTCAGGAGAAGCCACTTTAACATGGTTACTTCTCACAGTAAATTTACCTTTTAAAGCAGTACTTCTCCTGAAAAATAGTCTGCCCTAACAAAATTACTTATACTTACTCTTGGGCCGACTCCTCCAATAGGTCCAGCTGGTCCTACTTCTCCCTAGAAGAAATCAGGACTTCAATAACCTTCATGCCAAGTCTAGCTTTAAAAAAGAAAGTCTGCAGATAACTGTTTGTATTTATTATATCATCTTAAATTTGCTTCATAGGTGTTTGTATGAGTCCAAGTCTGATAGAAACACTGTAAGAGAGACTAATCTGATTTCAGACAAATTCATTAGCCAGAAAACCATGCCCTATGTAGTCACCAGATGCAGCCAGAAAGGCTGTGAAACTGTTGGTATACATACCATTGAAGTGGTATTTTCACAATTTTAAGCAGGGAGAGACTCAGCAATGATGGGTCAACTTCTCTGTCTGCCCTGCAGTTACTCCCTTCTAGCAACATTTGACTCTTCATGACTATAAAAGCAGTAGGAACATTCCTGCTTTTCTCTTCCACATTGCTATGGCACAGCCACTAAGCTACCCAAGCCATCTGGCCAGGGTTTATCCTTGTCTTTTCTCAGGGATGGAGGGAGGCTGGGGGTCAGGCTCGTCAGGTGTGTAAGACAAGAAATGAGACAGTGTGCCTCTGCTGTGCAGTGCACTGATATAATTACGCAATGATGGGGAACTGCACTGTTAACTCTTCAGGGTTCACCCATTACACGGTTATATTAAAGCATGGATTTGTATCAATGCTGTGCCAGGATGTCATGCTGTGATCATTTTATGGTTCACTGATCCTCCTCAATATGGAATATTTTCTCCAGGTTTTGGAGGAAGTGGTACACAACCTTTTCAATTACAAGCGATTTCAATTACAACCACATCTGGCTCTGGACACATATTATCTGAGATTCCACTGAAATAACTAAAATAAACCACATAATGGATGTGCAGCCCTGTAAGGTTGCTAAAACCTCTTTGCAACACCTGCCAAAATGCAAAAGAAACTTGAAATTTTGCATGACACCACCATAAACACCTAACCATTGCTGTCTAACCCTCTTATCCCTCACAACTTTTTCTTTTAAGCATAATCTCTTGATTGGATAATTTTTCCATCTTACCTCAACTCCTTTGGGGCCTTGTGGCCCTGGAGGCCCTCGATCACCCAGAAGTCCCTAAACATCCAAACACACACAGTGAGAACTTATATTAACTAACAGTAAGGTTGGTCTAGTTTCTCTCCTCTTACAAACCTGGACAAAAATGCAAAACTGAGGAAGCAGACCTCATTTCTTACCATTGTTCTTAGGATTTCCCTTAGGAAGCCAGGAGAAGATGCAGCAGAATTTTAATATCTGCTGGAAACTGAGTATCTTACAGTCACATAGATCTTCTAAGTACATAGATTTTTCTGAAGCTTTTTTCTTTTGTCTTTTTGAAAAAGAAATAAGAAAATATTGGAGTTCTCACAAAAGAACAAATCCTCTTTTTTGAAGACGTAAAGCACACCATCATATTAAGATTAAAGCAGAACCAATATAACTCTTATAGATCTCTGATTTAGGTCGTCTTTAGCATAATGTGATGACAACATTGCAATGGAAATGAACTACAAAGTGAATTTAAACTACTAGCTTGTCCAAAATTATGTGTGATTTTCAGCCCTTACTTTTCTGTCAGGATTATGATGAGCTTCCCAAGAGATAAAGCACCTTATCCTCTGCCAACTCTGAATTTTCATGAGTGCTCACACCAACATTTTCAAAACTTTATTAAAATGACTTCACAGCTAGCAGTGTGTCAAAAATCTTGGTCATCCCAATTACAATGGTAGTAATTGGGAAAAGCACTTGACCTGGCGTAGGACAAAAAAAAAAATCTCTGTAAACATATTATTAATGTTCTGGGAAAGCTAAGCTTAACAATATCAGATAAAGCAAGAAGAACAAAGAAACTGCCCTTTAGGAGAGATACGATTAGCCTCTGAAGAAAGCAATGGTGGGAAAGTTCCAAGTGTAAGCCTTATTAATTGCTTTCTAATGAAGCTGAAGTCTAGACAGAAGGTGCAGGCATTGATCCAGTAACAGTTTACTTAGCACACAAAGTAAAATGGAACAGAAAACAGAACAGGCCACCTCAAGGTACTGAGTTTCATCAAAGAGCCCATCAGTCTGGGGAAGACTGGCGTGGACTGCTGTTTGACATACCACCACAAAAGTGACAGGAGGGCTTTTAGTAGCACTACATAAGTAATATTCTTGTGTAGTTAGTCAGGAAAATTTTTCATTGACAGAACTGTTGTTTTATTCTAATAGCAAAGCACATTAGGAGATAGGGCTTTCGGTACAATGTAATTGCACAGTGGAAGTGTTAGCAACACTGCTACTTTACACACCCTTCCACTGCACTTAATTGGATCCGGAAAAAAGTCCCAGACTGTAAAATGAGTATTGAGACTAAATGAAATCTCTGTCTCCCCTTTGAGCTTTCAGGCAACAAACAGAAAATGAAGGTAGTCATTAGATATGTGCCAAAGTGTCTGGAAAAAACTAGGGGAGTCAGCAAATGGGGGTATCCTGTATTTCACATATATAACTTTCCCAGTTGACCATCCCTTCCAGAAGTGGTGAAACTCCTAATAGCCACTTCTATTAAATGTGTTATCCAAACAAACACAAACGAGCAGAGGAAGGAAGTTCTCAACTACTTCCATGGTACAACACACACTGCTGGAAAACTATGGTTGTAGTCAGCATATTCTGATCGTCTTTTCCTCCCACTTTTCTCAGTTACGGAGCATAAATACTTGCAAGAATAACATAGGAAACAAACTAAATTATTTCAGAACTTCTTAAAAACTTTCTTATTCCCTTTTGTAAATGTAAGTGTGGGTTTTTTTTTTGTTTTTTTTTTTTTAGTAAGTGGATCAAGATCAAACACCTTCTAAAATAATTGTTTCCAAGCTAAGTAATGTGCTGTAGACCAAATTACATAATGAATCCTTTGAACATTATTTTAGAGAGGTCAGATCTGCTGATTACTGCACTAATTTAGGGAAAACTGACAATCCAGAACTTCTACTGGTATTTAGAAATGGCTGATCACACTCACAGAGCTTAAACTTTCCACCAAGAGGCTGAATTTCTCCCACTCCAACTGCTAAAAAATAAAGCTTACCCTGCTTTCTTGGCTTTTAAAATGGGTATTGCTTCTGAGGAAGCATAAACAAAAACATGAGGAAAAAGAGCAGCACAGTGAGAACAGTGTTCTAAAAATAAAAGCTGGAGGAAATTTTTTAAACCTGCAGTCAATACAAGACAGCTGGGAATCCTGAAAGACAAACATTTCCAGTGTTATGCAGCCCTTCTCCCCTGGTACTAGGAGCAGTGTAAGAACTTTTCCAGTTTGGTAATATTCCTTCTCAAATGTAAGCCATCAATTCTCCCTGATTAGAGCAGGCTGTCTAAGCTTTTTGTCTTTAAGACCAAATGTGCCGGAAACCACTGGATCTTGTTCAGCTATGTAATTTCTGTTTCAAAGGAACAGAGAGTCTTAAACTTTGTAGGCTACCTTTTAGTACTTTTTTTGCTAGAATCTGTGAAAAGGCAATAGATCAGTAACGTATGTATTAAACATCAACCCAATTCTAACAAACACATCTAATTTAACACTTTGGATATAATGTGGAATAATATGATCTCACTTAGTGAAGAAACTGGACAGCAGGGATTAGATCTCAGTTATATCATTCAGGTATCAGCTTGGAGGATTAAATCTGATCTGCAGTTCAAGAACTGTTGTATTTCTCTTCTCCTATTTCCCCAAGATCCTAGACACAGTCTTGCATCAAAAGGTTTTTTTAAGTGCCCTGGTAATTCAGAAACACAAGAGCAACTGCCACTGCAATGGTCAGATAACACTCATTCATATAAGGCTGCTAACATTATAGATATATACATACAAACAAGTTAGGCAATAAATCAGAACTAAAGAAAAAGTCCATACCTGCCTCTGGAAATGTATTTTAACTTCTCCCCAGTTTGCCACATCAGATAATGAGTTCTCAGCCTTCCTAGTAAATTCTGAGCTATTTTGGGACAAGGCTCTTGACACAGTTGAAAGATATGAGATGCAGAAAAGATTGGCTATGGCTTTGGCAACTGGAATATTTGAGATGTTCTCAAGAATTATTAACTTTGGCATGGAGGGATTGTTACAATCTTCCAGGTACAAATAAGACTGTATCTTTGAACTATTTACTGCTCCCTGTCCTATGTTTTCTTGAGCAGTCTGCCACAGAATTTCACAACTCTCTTGATGGGAAATCTTGTAATTTCCATCTCTGTTTATTTACGGACAACGTGCATGTTTCGTCCTTGGACCAATTATATTGTTGGTCTTGCAGTTCTTTTGCCTCACCAATTTCTGCCCTCTGGTTTACTTAAAAAGCTCAAAAAGGCCCTTCATTTTGGTAGGATAAATAAACTGCCTCTCAGAATACAGTCATTCAAGTATCCTTTTCTGCATCTAGTCCCACAGTCCTTCTGGAATACAAATGCCCAGAACTGGGTGTACTACTTAGATAAAGTCTTCTCGCATTTTGTGCAGTGGCATTAACGAGACACCTTGCCTCATGTGTTCTAGAATTTCACTTAATTTCTAACCACCTTATTGTGCTTTTATTTCAGAGAGATCTGGCACTGTCTTTCCTTCTTGCCAGGTGCGAAGCTCTAACTTTACAGTAGGATTTATTGTTTTAGTCCTTGCATGCATCAGTCTGAAGTAACAGAAGTGGGATGAATTAGTACAAAGTGCAATTTTTAAGATCATCTAAAGATGGTCAACTTTGTTTCGTATACAAATTGCATTCCATCGTACTTGTGCCTATTTATCAGTGAAAACACAATGTAAGAATAGTCCCAAGGCTGGTGAGTGAGAAACTTAATTGGTACTTGCCTTTCAAGAACAAGTAGTCAATCTTTAGATATTATTCAATCATCTTCCTCTGGGTTAATTTCTGAGCCACCTGCACTTTTTGTACTAGTCTCTACCTTTTCCATTTTAAACAAAAATTTCCCATATGTGCTTCTATCCAAAGCTTCATTGAAAACACTATACATGTGAATTATTGCCTAAGCTTGGTCTAAAATATTAGTCTACCAAAGAACAGAGGCTAAATTAATCTAGCACAGTCATTTTTTGGTAGATAAATTTTATCCATTATTTTTATTATTATATATATTATTTTATGCATTATTTAATCTGGCATGTGAATTTTACCCATTTTTCCATATCTTTAGCTACTATTTCTTTCAAAATTTGTTAAAAAAAAAAAAAAATCTGAATTACTCAGGTGAGACTATAGAGATCTGCATGCATTTGGCATGCATTTTATTTACATATAGGTGAAATATATGCTACTTTCTAGCTCCATAGCGTTTTCTCCAAATTTCCTTGCACTTAACTTGCAATTGCATGCTTCCATCTAACACAGTAATTACCCTCATAACTGCATGGACAGCATTAAACATTAGATTAACTTCCTCATATAAATACCTGAGGCAAAGTACCTGTATTTTGACAGCAAGATTATCTTCTCGTAATGCCAGTGTCCATCTCTCGGAGCTTTTCCTCAGAGATTTACACTGTTTATTGTTACTATGAATAAGTTTTCATATAGTCTTACCTTAGGACCTTCAGGGCCATTTAATCCAGGTACACCAATATCTCCCGGAAAACCCTAAGAAATCACAGAGACAAATGATTTACAGAGTTGGAATGTTTCCAATGTACTTGTTTTGATTCTGTTCATTCATTTAACAAACCTGAATCACAGAAACAAGAAATAAATTTGTTCTATAATAAAGTGACAGATAAGTGACAGATTTTAGGCTGTCACTAAATAAGTGACAGATTTTAGGCAGCTTTCATTAAACTCAATTTAGCAGATGTCAGTATGGGTTTCATTTCTCTTAGCATAAGACTTTTTATCCACTAAACAATATTGGATTGGTCTTGATGAAAAACAAAAACAAAAACAAAAAACAACCCACCCCAAAAAACCACACCCACAAAGCAGCCACCACCAGGTCCTGTACTCATCAATTCAACTATTTTTTAAAAAAAGCTTAGAGAGCAGCTGAAAGCCCTTGGCTGCAGTTTAAGGACGAGATCACTGCAAGATTAAAAGGGTAGAAAGCCTTTTGCCTCCAAATCAGCAGGTGCTAATCCAGGTCTGGCTGGCAGTAACTGAAGGTCACCAGCATGTACCATTATTCAGAATAAGCCTTTGTGAAATAGTGTGTGATATAGGTCCAGCTGTTGGTAAAGAAAAAATGAATATGCAAAGGAAATGAATCAACTCAAGTTATCACCCCAAACCATTTGACCAGCAGGCACTGAGTGGGACACCATGAGGATGCCTCTATGTCAGAAAAAGCCAGTGCTACAACTAGATTGCTTTATAAGAAATGAGTGTATTTTAAGGAAACAAAAATGATGCAGCTAACCCTTATGCAATACAGTAGTGAGTTAAATTTCATAAACATCCAGTGAAGAAACGTAATCTTTATATTTGTAGGATAAAGTAAAGCATTGGTAATTGACTCTTTAGTTAGCACTAGACTCACTTAGTCACCCGCCAAGATAGTACTTGATTATGTTATTTTTATAAACTTTTAAATTTCATTAAATCTTGCCTATCTGAAAATAGAAAGACTGCCACTGAAAAGCTCTTCCTCTGAGTACAATATTTATTACTACATCTGTGCACATCCATCGCTTAACACTAGTAAAAACAAGTTTCCTTCTTCCTTAACGGAAAATCATTGCAGATTAAAAATGATAAATATCACTCTTTGCATGCATACTTTTCCAATAATGGAAATGAAAGCATCATACATGTTTAGAACAATTTAAAGAACATCTCAAAGAACTTCCAGCATGAAATTCTCTCTGGCACCCTTCCATACTAATGCAGGCTAATACATGTCATCATTAAAGCTTCAAGAGTCACTTTTTAGGTTCTCTAAGCAGGAAAGAGGTATTAAAAAAACCAAACCATTGCTTCACTAGGTGTATAATAATTAACCACACTCTATTCTTCCAGAACAGCTGAGCTTCAAATACAGCTAATAACCATTTCTAATGATTATTCATAGTTAGTTGACATTAATCGCAAAAAAAAATTACCAGAAAGGTAAAGAAAAAAAAAATCATACAAAGCAAGAAGTTTAAAAGAAAATATTATTTCACCCTCAACTACCACTTTATTATAAAATTTTAAAAAAGTATTTAAAGGCATCACTGTTCTTACTTGTAGGGATTTCTCCTGTTTGCTTTCTATAACCTGTTCTTAACAGGATGCACAGAGACTTATAAGTAGAGATTTAGATGGGATGCAAATATTTTTAGGTGTGTTTACATATTAAATAAAAAATAAATGTATAAAACAAAATATGAAACAGAATTATGATTTCTTTAAAAAAAATATCAATTTTAGCACTTGAATGCTAATGAGTACTAAAGCAAACCACTAAAGAGTAAAAAGGAACTGATCTGAGTTTTCAGAATAAGTGGAACAACCCTAACACATAGCATTTCACAAAACATCACGGTGGTAGTTTCTTTTTGCCCTAAAGCAGTAACGACCAGTAGAACTGTGCAACAACTCCAACATGCCTCTAGGTGGCACATAGCATATTATTCACATGTGCCCAAGGCACCCAGACTGATACCTGAAGTACTCACTTATATCAGCCTAGATTTCTATACAGTTCATAAGAGGATTTTTAAAAAATCCTGACCGCACTTATCTACTGAAATACACTGAAGAGTTAGGTCAATTCTTTGGAAATTGCTAACTCATCCTTTCTTAATTTCAAATTTGCTTATTTACAGACATTAAACAGTTACCAAGGGGTGGGTTGTTTGGTACATCTGTAAATCTTTAACTTTCTAATGTGTGAACAAGTGCTAAATGCTGACACAGAGACAATTTCCCTCATGGCAATAAACATGCCAGAAAACAATCTGTCAAGAAAAATCCCTATTTAGAAAGATTCTTATACTTTTATAAGGGAGTATGTCTACTTTATTTATTTATTTGCATAAATACTTCTAGAAGGAATTCAGTAAGAACTATGAGATGTAAGCATTCACAAGCACTATCACAGTTAGAACAATCATGACATTTGGAAACCCTTCCATGTCAGGCAAAGTCCTAGGATGTGAGAGGGCTACTGGCCTGAGAGCATCAACGCTAGCAATGCATTTAAAAGTTTAAAATCTTCATCATTTTTGTCTTTGCTGTAAAGCTGAATTTAGTCGTTTCTTCTTGAGCACTACCACAAAGAAAATGCAGATGCTATGGCAGTATTAGAGCACTATTTCCAAGATGTTCTCACATGAATAATCCCATGAGATAACTGTAATAATGCAGGACACAGATAGCCACTTAAGACAATTCCAGAAAATGAATGAACCAGAAAGGAGTTCTTAAAACACTTCAGCAATGGTGTTTGCCATTCAGATTCTGAGTCGTGAAGTGCTATACATTTCTACCTGTATCTGAATTTGACAAGAGTTACTCAGCAGCCAGCTGCCTGTGAAGCTACTCCAGATTAAAAATTCATTATTCTTCCATAAGTGAAAGGCCAGGAGATCAATGTATAGTTTCCAGCTGCAATGTAATTTTCAGCAGAGACTATCTGGAACAAAACATCAGTCAATATTATGACTTCTACTAAGGAAATGCAAAGTGTAGATCCTTATCTTCCCATCAGCCAGAAGCCTGGCAGCTGGTAGGTTACAAATTATTTTCAAAATCTTGCTGCAGATGTGGCCTTTTACCAGCAAAGCACTTCAGAGTTCACTCAGTCTAATCAAAGTAGAGGTGGTGTCAGAAAAACCTGAAGTACCAGCTATCTCAACACAAACGTGGCTTTAACCTTGCTGGGAAAGTGTTGCTTTTTGTACTGAATACATTTAAATGTAAAATTAACATATTTATTGCTCTCATTAATCTATATAATCTTTAATTAACAAAAAATGCAGAGATGATCAGACTGTTACTATGTCAGGGTGTATCTTTTTGTACTGAAGTCAGTGCCTCAGAGATGAGGGATCTGCAAAAGCTGTTGCTTTGCTTTTGTTTGTTTTCCCTTTGTGGCTGCTAACATGGAAGCAGAGTATCAGAAATGTTTGGAAATTACACTCCATTTCCACTAGGAATTCTCTTACATTTGCAGAATCCCACTCACTCCAAGCTGTTTCCACACGACATTTGCCAGCATTGCTATTAGTCACCGACCCGCACCACGCCCTCTAGCTCCTCAGCAGCCCTCAATGGGATCCGGACACAAGCGCTGGTGGAAGGGCACTAAAGAGAAAAAACCTCTCCAGGGACTGTGATACTCCCTTTGGTTGCCAAGTTTCCCCGCGCCAATATTATTTCATTCAATCACATGCTGTGTTTCATTTGAATGAGAATTTAGAATGAATTTTCAGAAGCAATACTGACCGGATGCAGCTACTGAACTTCAACAAGATACCTTATTAGAGCTTTATTACTAATTACTATCAAATTAGAAAGGAAGTGCCAAAGGAAGGAATTACAAATGCAAAAGGAAGACTTCTGCATAAACCTACAGTCTCTCTAAACAGAGAAAACGAGCTGTGATTTTGTATTCTCAAATAAGAAGTGTTTATTATTATTCTGAAAGGACACGCTATGCAGAGATACAATTCAATTAAAAAAAAAAATCTATTTTTTCTCTACACAATTTTAGAAATGTCAGTGTTCACACAGTTACAAGACTTTGCTCTTTGCCATTTGTGCAACTGCATGACAGCGTCAATAACCTGCCAAGTACAAAGAGGAAAATAGTAAGAAAAAAAAGATTTGAAATGAGCTTTCTTCTGTGTGTGCCAATCTAGCCACAGTTTAATGCCAGCATTTTTAAAAAGCAGAGACAAAACTTTTATTTTTTCCTACAAACCTTCAATTCTGATTTTGGAAAGGGTGGAGGAAGGAATCTAACAGTACAAATTACAACTGTACAATTGCAATTTGTCAGAGAACAAAAAAGGGCAGTCATGGATTACAGCATACAATACAGGAAAGCTTTGCAATTTACTGTTGCTAAGATGTCAGTAAAATGTGATGTTGCTTTGTCCTTTTCTCTAATTGCACATGGCAGATCTGTACAGCCATGCTCACCGAAACACTAGTAACGGATTTTCTTGTGAGAGACTTAAAGTCACCAGTTTTCCAAATGTGATGCATCATCCTTTAAAGCCATCTAGTGCATCTACATATTATATGCAACACACATCAGGATCACTGTATTTACAACAAATAGTATCTAGTGTAGTCTACTTTATAGCATGAGCAATGCCCTACACCAACCCTTCAAAACATGTCCTTCACAGACCTGCTTGGCTGCTTGATGGCCAAGAAGGTGGCTGGTGATCCACCTGACTGACCAGCACACCAGCACTGTCCATCAATCAACATATTAAGGACCAAGTCTTGAAGCATTCTGTAAATCTACAATGTGAAAAATTAAGCGCTTTGGTAAGAACTTCAGTGCAGACCTACTCCGAGGATCAGACAGGATTTCCAGAGGGAGCTTGGCACAGTTTGGTTAAGAACTACACTTGCTGTTAAACTCTTGTTTAACAGTCTCCCTGTCTGCCCTGAAGACTTCCAGTAGTCAACCCACAAGGTGCACCATGGAAGAGGGTGTCTGCTGGGCAATCATGGCCCAGGGAGACCTTAGCCACCTGATCAATTACTTTCACAAGACTCAAAAATCAAGCCAGTCATTCAACATCAACAGCTACTTTTGTGGAACTTTCCAATACATACCACAATGCTAAGCAGAGAGATGTAAAGTTTAAAATTTTGTTCTGACTTATGATGAAAACAAGCATCAAATGTGTGCATTTCATAAGGGACAGAAATACCAGATTATGTATTTATTTTAAAATATTCAGGCTCATTTTTGTGTTATGAGCCCTCCCAATAATAGTTAAATGAGTAAGGTCTGAGGAACGGGCGTTCTTTCAAGCATGCTTCTAATGATATAAGTGACAGTGGGGTTAGGCAAAGCCTGAGTACAGAGACAAGTCATCAGGAACAACTCTGTGCATTTTGAAAATCAAGTATTCCTACTTTAAACCTTAGAAAAGAGACTAGTAACTAATAGTGAAATAATCCAGAGGAACTCTGATCTATTGCAGGAGGATTATTTCACTGGATGTTGCTTCTATGATGCTAACAACTGCATGCCCATACAGATCAGACCACATCTAGACTAAGGCCAGACCGAAAAAGTAAGGCAGAAATTTCAAACTGATTGCAAGACTACTGTTTCTTCTAAGATCAACACCAAAACCGAAGAGCCAAAGCAGTGCAAGTGTTTCAAATAAAATAAAAAATATTTAAATATTAGCTTGCCTTACTCTAGGCAGATTCAGAATGTTAGAAGTTAAATAATGCCCTGGTAAAGCAACACAAATCAAGTTTTGTTTATCTGCATGTCCCTTCTTTTCTAGTGAAGTCTCACCATAGTTCTGCCTGAAAAAGGAAAATCTCCAAGATGACAAATTCTATGCAAAGTACCTATGAAGGTCTGTGGAAACAGACTAGGACCTAACAGGCACAGACTGAACTATTATAATCACTCTGAAGAAAATATAAAACACAGGAGGGTCACACGAACAAGCATTGTTTAACATTATTTAAAAGTCAGGGTAAATTGAATCTTTCTGCAGAATTCATACAAGAAAGATCAATACAAGACCAGAAAGACGTACTTATGTCAAATAGATTTATGAAAGAACCAGTTAAAGATTCTGTGCAAAGGCAAGCAGAAAGTATAAGCAATTCTACAACAAGAACAGTTCTTCAGATGTATGCCAGAACATGCAATTAATTCAGCTATAAAATTGTCTTTATTTCTACATTTCCTTCAAGTCATTTGCATGCAAGTTATTTGATGCAATATCGAAACAGAAGGCTATGTTATCACTGCACTCATGGCATTGTTTGCACAACCTCAAAACATCATGTGATAAGATAAAACATGCATTAAAAATAAACTTTTTTTTTTTTAAATGAACAACTCAAAGCAGCCAGTGATTCACTTACAAAATACGTGCCTTTTTGACTGTTTACTATTATTTGAATGTATCCTTTTCCTTTGTAATGCTATTGCCTTGAGCATGAAACATACCAGCTGAATCCCATAAGTACCTTCCTGAAAGAATAAGCTAACAACTTCAGATCAAAATACTGCACAGATGAAAAAAGTTCTATTGAAGATAATGACTAATGCTCCCTCTGCTCCAGATGAAACCTATTTATAATACTCAGAGCATATCTGAAGGCACATCTGAAGGAAACTATCACCCTCATTCTTGGAGGAAAATTAAATGTGATTCATAGAGCAAAATTTAACTATAAAATATTCTGAATACATGTGGAAGCCTGTTAAAACCTTGTCTAATTTCATTCACATTAACAATAAGCATTACATAGTTCATTGTACACAATAAACACAGGCATTGTAGGTTAAAACAGTCAGACCAGCACTTTCCAGTTGTCATACGAATAAAATAAAGCTCTCTAGAAAGTTGAAATTTTGGATGTTCATTTTTAGATGCATGAAAAAGCAGGAAAATGTGTAAACGGATGAAGCGCTCACTAAAGATATCCAGTGCTTTGTGAGCAGCACGCATTCAGGCACGCGACAGACCCCGGCTCTGTGGCAACATACCCAGAAGAGAATTTGGCTTGGCACTGCAGGACTTCTGCGCTGAAAAAAATGCACTTGGCAGCCAACCCTTGTACGGCCGCCCAGAGAGCGAGCACGAGACCTCTGTCCCCCCCTCTACTCGCTCCTGCCCATCAGCACTGCAGTTCTCAAATGGACCCTGGCTATGAGTGGGTGGCTTATTTCAACTCTGATCTGGTGTACCTAGGCTGCACAGCTGCAGAGGAAAGATTTAGGAAGCAATTCACTGCTGACCTGCATATAAAAAGCCAAAAACCCAGGAGGATGAATGAAGCCTGCCAGGCCTGCTCCCACTGTTGTGTGGGGAGATAACTATAGACTTCAGCTGCTGTAGTGCCTGGTTTACACAGGAAGAAAGTTACGGATATGACTGCTTATTTTTTATACTGGTAATGAGATGTGTACACATACTCAAATGTGTAATTGGAGAGACCAAAGGATCCCCAGTTTCATATTTCACATGTACCCAAAACAAGCTTGAACGTGGGGACAGGGCACATTTATAAATCTCACTGCCTTAGTGTTTGACAAAAGGGGAGAGACATAGTTTGAAGTAGGATCTGACAGGTTCTGCCACTGGGCAGACACAACCTTGTTCCTTTCACTCACAGTAATGTCCAATAAATCCCAACATAGCCTTTTTTTTTAAATAAAATCTTTCCTAAAAGGCATATGGTATGGGTTGTCATGTCCATACCAAATTCAAAGTACTCCCCTTGTAAGACACTAATTCATCACATTCTGCTGTTTCCAGAAACGTCAAGGGGAACATTGTATAGGATGTAATGTCTGTTTTCTACATGGGGTCACGGGAAGTATGACCATTCAGATAATGAAATAGGAACAAGGAAAGCAGCCCTGTCTGACCTGCTAGCTGTCTGTCTTTGGAAGCAGAGACATGATTAGATATACAACAGTAGGCTTTTCTTGTAGGAAAATCTGCACTAATTGCTCATACTTCATATATCCAGTTGTGTCTAAATAGCTTCTGGCAACAACAGCTAGCTTATTTTTATAAGACAAAGAAACAGGGAGAGTAAGATACAATCTTCAGGTTTAAGCTGGTTTTTAAAATTCCTTTTATTACAGAACTTCTAGAATTTCCAATTTGTTCAAGATCCCAGTATACTGCTGTCCTACCTCCCTTCTATTTCTGCTGTTTTGCCATATGGTGACCATGTTTTTATGAAGTAAAAGAAGGCAAAACTTCTTTTACTTTATTTGGATCTGTCTTGCATGATTAAAGTTAAGAGAAATACTGCTTTGTAGTTTTAAACCTGACATTTTGCAGACAATTATTCAAAGAAAAATACCTGGACAGTCAAGCTTTAATTATCTAACATAAAGCACATTATTTGCCTTCTAATGGCTGAAGTAATTCTTGCTTCCTTTGCTCACCCCTGCGCAAAAGGAAATACTGAGCTTTTCAGACAGGAAGTTTTCCCATCCGTATCTGCCCTGAGAGTACTAGCCCCAAATGATGAATTTCTCCCCAGGCCCAAAGGAATAGCGTGCCTGGGTTAGAACAAGGAACTATGAAGGACTACAAGGATAGGCACCAGGGCCACCAGGACACAAGCTTCAAGATCAACAATTTGATATTAATCTGCCACAGGTCTCCCTTGCTGGAAGCTATACAAAGAGAAGAGATGATGCAAGGATCTCTTTTGCTAACAGTGAAGACACTCACAAAATCTAAAATCCTGAGCCACAGAGGGAGGCAGCTGGGGGCAGCATGCACAGGCTTTGCGCCTTTTTCATTCTAACTGAAGGGCATGAAAACACTCTCTCCCCATTGACTAAAACATATTGGCTTATTCTGAAAAGATCATCTTGTGTTGCTACAACACATTTCCCAGTGAGTTTTCTCTCAGTGAGGGCTCATCTCCAATAAGAAAGCATGTTCTTTAGGATTTAGAGGAGCTATAACAACAAAGTAATAAAACCCAATAATTTGTTCTTTGAGGATCAGAGGCCTTGGGCTTCCTCTTAAAAAAGGTAGGAGTATAGAGCCTTGGTTTGAGGAGATATGCTCCCAGAGTTACTTTATCTTGTAAGGCCAGAACAACTATCACTGCTAATATATAGCCTTCCAGATGTATTAAAAAAAAAAAATCTATTGGAGGAGGCTGATTAAAAAGAAAAATCTGCATTTTCTGCTTTCATCTATCCAGCAAATATATGTGTGCCTTTGTATGTCTTTCCTGTACAGTCCACCACATTTTTTCCTATAGCCTGTGGTATAAATGCCAAAAAGCACCGAAACAGAACAATTCAGAGACTGACTAGACTTCCATAGTACTATACAGTTCTTAGGCAACTGCACTGCTAGATTCAAGTGCTTGGCAATGCTTCCTATGTAACTGGTGTTTATTCTTTGCATTCCTGGCAAATAAAGTTATTTTGTAAGAGATAAATATGCAACCAGGCTTGGAAAATCCCATTTGTAAACATGCAGTAGAATTCATGAATGGAAATGTGCCTGAGAAATCACATGAGCCTCACTGAGGTGTAATCGGGTGTAATCCATAACACCTGAATTCAAAGGAGAGCAAATCCTAATCACATAGGCAAATGAGGAACTACTTTGTATTCAAAGATCCTGTATATCAATATTTTGCATTAAAAAATTATGAGCTAGAATCTTTTGTACTTTATGGAGGAGAATGAATTCATCGGATATGACTGAATAAAAAGTATTTTCTAATTCAACGAAGACAGCAATCTTTTGTGAAGCAAACCCATTTACCTCTGATTTTTGTAATTTAGTTCTAAATGACATTTAATTTACCTCTATCAAGCAATTTCTTACCTCAGGTCCTGGAGGACCCAATGGTCCATGGGATCCAGGATCTCCAATTTTCCCCTTAAAAAAATCCAAACAGTTAGATTTTTTGATGATAAATTATTTTTTTAACAACAGATTGTTATGAAGATTTTAAAAACATTTACCAAAACGAAAGCCAACAAAAGTGTTGAGATGATTTTTCCACTAAATGAGAAATTTTATAACTGCCTCTCTTTGGATTCAATTAAGACTAGTTCTTCTTCATATCTCTTTGAAGTCACAATAAAATGCAAATCAGCTTTAGACAAATAAAATCAGGAGTTTTGGGATGGTCCAAATAGTCGTATTAAAAAACCTTTGAAATATATAGCTGTTTTCAGAATAAAAACTATGTATTATTTAAAAGTCCAGGAAGTAATTGTTAAGGATATTGGTTTACATACTTACCTGTGTAGTTTAAGTATCCAATCACGGCCAAAGAAATGGCAGCTTTGTGATTAATAATAGTAAAATTAGGTCCTATCCACATGTTATAGTGACTCCATTATATACAAATGACGACACACCTAAAAACTGACCAAAATATTTCTCTAAATTATATCTGTTCTTCCACATTTTTAAAAGTTTGCTGCTGCTGCTGCCATAACTAGGTGTTCTTTGAGCAAAATTAAAGCCTGACCTGGAAAATCTTTTTTTCATTTTTAATGTAAATGAATTTATTGTAAACGTATTTTACAAAGTTAAACATTATATTACTTGCAGGACTAAGGCCTCATATCTTAATTTAACATAAGTCAAGAAGTTGGTCACATTCAGTTTGTGTTTAAAATCCACAGCTGTTCAGGAATGGGCTAATTCACATGCTTATCTTCAAATGAAAATGCTTATATCTTTAAAGGCAAAAAGGACGAGTTTTTCCATCTAAGCTTAAGCAAATTTGTGTAAGTTTTTTGCAGGATTACTGTTTATATTATAAATTCTCTAGGACAAAGAAAGTATTTTTTATTGAGTTTAAGGGCCTATGACATTCATGAGGTCTAAGGAGGTTTATCAGATAGTGGCTTGCCTGCACATAAGAAAATTGAGACTGGGGTGATTAATTCTTTAACAGCATTAGGTATTAGCAGCTTTTAATTATACGCTGAAAAGAGGCAGATAGTAGTGCTAAAAACAGGTGAGGAAAAAGCCAGGTAACCCTGTGCAATGCCTTTTCTGCCTCAACATTCACAAACCCAGCAGAAGTGGCAGCACTGCACAGATGCCTTTAAAGTTGCTAAAAATCAGTAAATACTGGAATTCATGACTACTCCCATCCCTGTCAGAAATGACTGGCTGTTATTAATGAGATTTCCCACACTCTCTCCAAATCCAGCTAGACCAAATGGTCAACTTGGCAGCTCCCAAAGCTCTCAGTGGATTTGTTTCAAACATTACCAACATGTCTATTCCCCCACAAAGTGACTGTCACAGAATACCTAATATCCTAAGCACTCCCATATTAAAATCTGACACAAATCCTGATCTCTGTAATAAAATCTCACATGTTAGGATCTGACTCACTCACCAACCAGTCACTAGAAATAAAAGCAGCTTCGACCTTATTCTTTGTGCATTTTGAATTAGGTAGCTTCTAGAGGATTATATGCAGTGTGAACATAAGATACAAAGAAGTATCAAATATAACAACATATATAGTGATACATTGAGAGCAAAAATTGATGTGTAAACTTACTGGGGGTCCTGGCTTTCCTCTGATCCCTGGGGGTCCTGGTAAACCAAGAGCACCCTGAAAAAAGAAAGCTATTAAATACACATGAAAATGTATTGTTGTGTTATATTGGAAGCAACAGATTGCTACACAGTGCCACCTGAAACAGGCTTCAAAATAATTCTGTGGGATGAGAAATGTCTTCTAACACTCAACTTTCATCAAAAGACTTCTCACAGGATGTGCAATTTCAGTGACTTCTGATGTACTAGCCAAATAGGAAAGAAGACATTTATCTCAGTTTCACAATATGAAGGAGCATGCCAGACCATGTGCTGCTGCTAACAGAGTTGGTCCAGGTGAGCTGCAGATGAACCTCAAGGTTCAAGGGAAAAATATCTTTTACAACAGTTTCTTAGCAGGTTTCAGATCTTACCATAATTCTTTTCTTGTTTGACGCATCTCTGAACAGATGGCAGCCAGAATTCTGCCCATACCCTTTACTTGTCTTTGTTCACTACTTTCCATAACTAAGTTTTAATTAGCACAGCATTTCTTAAAAATATGGCAATTCAGTGGTATCCAGTAACTTTTACTACTGCATTCTACTTTTATGCAACTGACTTGTTGCATTTTAAGAGACTCAGAAGCCTGATGAAGTTACTGAAATTGGACAATTTTGTAAAACAATGCAATTATAAATTACCTTGTCTCCTGGGTACCCCTGGTCTCCTGGCTCTCCTGCAAGGCCATGTTCACCCTAAACAATATATTTTATACAGACATATGTATATGGATTAAAATGGGGTCGTTATCAAAATTAGAGAATGAGAAAGATAAATTCAATATTTAGTATTTAAAATTAACACAGATCTTTGAATGACAATGCAAGATGTTCCACTGAAGCACCCCCTCCAGGAAACCCTATAGATACTACTGGGCATAACAATATCCAGGGCTGTAAGTGCTCTGTCCAGAAGTAAGTTGGTCTGAAGTACCAGATTGTGAGACTGAAGTAATTTTAAAAAACAAAAGTCAGAAAAGAAATCAAAAGGAAAAAGGGAAGGCTTTCTCAAGTACATTATTTTGCTCAAGATTTAATGAAAGGAGTCTGAAAGAACTATGTATCTCTAAGATAATGGAAATATTTAAATCACCTTATCACCTTTCATTCCAGGCTGTCCCACACTCCCTGGGAGACCCTATTAAAATGGAGAAAACAAAAATCCAATGTTTGTCGATAATTTGGAAAGCAGCACAGGCACCAGGCTGTGCAATCGTTTAGCACCATACCGTAGGCCCTGGAATTCCCGATGGTCCGCTCGGTCCTGCTGGCCCAATGCCTCCCTATGAGATAGCAAGAAAGGTGACTGCATTAAACATTAACTTAAAGACTGGCAACAGAATGTGGCATTTTCTGCACCACAGAGAGAAACCAAAATATTTTTCAGGCTAATTTCTTGGGGAAAAAAGTATCCATATTATAAGCCCTCCACCTTTACAGTTCCCAACCACATTAGCAGAAACACAAGAAACCAAACTTCCCTCTTTTCCTGTAGATTATGTATTCATCAGAAGATAGCAGTGCATTAGGCAATGCAGAATAAGGGAGCTTTCTTTTGTACTGCAGCTGCACATTCGGTGGCTATTGCCTCTGTCCTTAGGGTAACATGACATCACTGCTCTGTAAGCATCGAATTTGGCTTAAAGGAATTATTCTATCATGAGTAATGCCATAAAAAGTGACTTTTACTAGGATTTCTCATCTCTCAGTGACTTCTACAAGTTAAAAAAAAAAAAGAGATGGGATTCTTCCAAAATACTAAGTGTGCAAACTTAACGTAAGTTCTGATGAGCATGCTAACGTTTTCTGTTTTCCTGTACCTTCAAAGACCTTACTACATCTCTCCTTTCTGGGATTTATAGGGACAGTTTTATGACTTGAAAAAGAAAAGTGAACCAGAAATGAAAAAAATAAAGAATCTTAAAAGATCAACACAGCAACAGCAATAATATTAATGAAAGATGGCGAGCTAAACATAAGAAATGCTTTAGCAATAACTAAAACTATATTACAGACAGAGAAGTCTCTCTACTTTCTGCTTATTCTACCCTCTGGGAAAAAAAGGAAGGCAGTGTTATACCTCTGTGGCTATGCAAGAGTTTTGCAACAAATATGAAGACAGAAATCTTTTGTTACTTGCTAAGAGTGACATGGAAAAGATGAGATGGACACCTACTGATTTCCAGTTCAGTACACATTCATTATTCTCTGAAGACTCTTTCAGCAATATTAGCAAAAACATTCTTCTGCAGCCATCATCAGACTCATGGCTCACTGAAGAAAAAGGAAGACTGATGACTTAGCGTCTCAATGGTGCTTGGTAAAGCTCCCAGGAAAACTGCCACTCTATATTGCCTTAGCTTTCCATGACTGTTTAAATGATATATTCTGTCATGTTAGCAGATGCCAAGATAAATTGTTTACATTGCTGTCTCTTACTTGTGCTATATATTCTAGTTCAGCAAGGCACTTCTGTATTAATGATACTGTACATTGAAACGCATACTTATGGTAACAATAGCATTGATTGAAAAATCACAGAGGGATACTGAACTGGGAAATGTAGTTTACAAAAGCAATGGGAGGAAGTTCCAAAACAGCTTTACAAAATTCCGGTTGATGAAACTCCTGTCAGTCTCCAGAGATATTGGCTGACCCAATTAACAGCAAAGAACTGGAACTACACAAAAATAAAACTGAAATATTATCTCACTGATAAGAAAAGGGTTGAATTAGTAAGTCTGTCAGTTTTTTAAATCGTCCTCCATCTACAACAGCTTTGCTATATGTTAGCACTTGCTTATCAGTTTGGTTAAAACTTGCTGATAGATAGAAAACAAGTTACTTCAGCTACATAAAGCGTACCTTTTCCACCATTTCTATGTGACAAGTGAAACTAAAACCAAATTGCTTTTACCTGTCAAAAACGTGATACCAGAAAAGGAAAACTAATACTTCCTAGTATTAGTTGGTTTTTTTTTTTTAAGAAAAAAATGTAAAAAGAAAAGCTAGCTCTGATAACTGTAGTCGTAAGTTTTCTGAAAGTCTTCGTCTTATTAAAACTCATGGCCTTGCAAATCTTGAGAGACTGACTGCTCAGCCAGCCAAAACTCTGAACTTGGCAACAGCTTTGTATATTGAAGAAATCATGGAAGCAAGGAATTCTTGGACTCAGCTTGCTGATGCTGCTCACTTTGCCGTTGTTCTCATGAACAGACACAAAAGTATAATTAGCTCTTGACACTGCATACAGCTGGGCTGGACAAGCTACTTGAATTAATGCTGTTTGTTTCTGCCAGAATAATATATTTAATCTCATGCTCAATACGGCATCTTGTAATAGTATAATGTGGTATAATTGATTAAGTATTCCAGAACAAACATTGAAGTCTAGTTCTTTACTTGGTTTTGCATGACCACTAGCATCTGCTTGAATAAGGGCCATGTGAAAACAGAGGCCAGAGTGCACAAACCCACAAACCCAGAGAGCAGGTGCGGTCAAGGAACAGGGCTGCACCACACAAGCTGTACTTGGGGACACTGGGGTCACCTGAAATTCCCCTGGGGTCTTGGTGAAATTCTGCTACAGTTTAAAGAGCGCAATGGTCCCTTGTAAAGAAACGCTGGAACAAAGCACAGCTCTTCCAATTATCTCACTGCCTGGGAAAGTGAGAACCAGAGTAACTAATATAATGTAATGCAGACACAGAGGAGTGCGTAATAGTAAATTTTACTGATGCTGCCTATACACTGTGTTAGTATTCACAAAAGACTCATGCCACTAGATAGTGAAGTCCTCTTTAGCCATGTTCCGACCTTTTTTCAAAACCCCAACTAGATTTGCTGATCTTTGGGAGCTTCCAAAGGGTGTTCAAAAATCTGGAGGAAATGTTGGGCCATTTTCCTCAACTGCAAAATCTTACTGTACCAGTAAGGTCTTATCAACCACAGAGTGTTAACTGCCCCTGAGTGGCAATGCTAATGTATCTTGGCTAAATAAAAGAACATACCTTTAAAAACACCCCAATATATCCGTAAGATCTATTAAGCTGTCAGAAGGATGTACAATGACCCTACGTTTATGGAGCCACGTTTCTACATCATAAGCACTTGCACATACATACTTTTGTTCACACATTTGTCATCCCAAGCACTAAACTCTATTAAGACCAGAAGCTCATTTGCAAAATTATTTCTGCCTCCAAAAATGTCACTGTTTTTCAGCATATATACTTACACCTCAGCTACAAACACACAAGTGTAGGGATCAAAGGAGCTCTCTGCTCCATAAAAGACCCCTAATTCCTTGCAGTCAAATGGAGCTGCAGCAGATGATGTAAAGTTTCCAACAGTTCTGGGGGTCAAACAGGTCAACAAAAGATGTGAATATCAGCACGCTCCCTGTAAAAGTCCTGTTCCAAATTGTCACATTGCGAAACTAAAAACTATGCACAGGAAGAATTAGCTTAGTAATTGTACATAACGAAGAAAGAAATGTCAGTTGTTATGCTTTACTTTCTTGTCTTTATTTTGAATACAAATTACGTAGAGCACATGGGCACATAATCAATGCTCTTATGCACAGCTGGAACTATGCAAAAGAGTCCCACATATAAACAAGAGATGGCAGGCCATTCAAATGGAGTTCACGGGCAAAACAATTCTTGACTTCGTGCTGGTCAAAATCTAAATATGCCATCAATTTTTTTTTCCCCCAAGAAATAGCTCTTATAGTTATACCTTGGCTATGTAGAAGTGGCAAAGGCTTGGACTGGTGATTGAAAATAATTTCTATATTTCACAAAAAATTATTGACAATCTCTCTGTGTAAGTGACTGCAACTCAGCAACATGGCAAATGGAGCTTTGACCATGCAAACATTTATGCTCATGAATTCTAGGAAGGGCTAAACTGCTGACTAAGTTTTAGTCAAAATAATCAGTAACAGTATCTTTTTAGAAGTAATATGTAGTAGGCTTTTTTAAAAATGTCAGATACATTTGTACAATTACCAAAGTCCTTGAGATAAAATTCCAAAGACTGTCTGCAAGAAAGAAAAGCAAACTATAATTCAAAGCAAATTCTCAAAAAGTGCAACCTCTCGTCTCATGAGTGGTTTAATTAGCTCAAATATGTCAGCTGACAAGAACACAATGAGTCATGTTTGCATGACAAAGGCTGGAAGCCACAGAAGTTCCTTGACCAAGCTTGTGTGTCTTCACTATAGCAATGCTGTAACAATCCCAATCAGGCAGCAAGGGACGACTTATAGGAATATTTTTTGTTATGAACAAATCATTAAGAAGAGAATAATAATGGAACTCAACTGTCATACTTCAAAGGAAAAGCTGGATGACCATCAGTGTAAACTAACAAACTTATCAAGAATGTTTCAGATTTCCAGATATATAAAAAAAACCAAAAACAACAAACCAACCAAAAACCCACTGGACGCAATCATGGCTTTCTTAATTCAAGTGTAAACATGCTATTTTCTCCCACATGTTATGAACTATGAAAACAGCTGGGCAGCCAGACTTGATTGAGCCAACATCAAGAATCAAATCCAGGTCCTCAATCAGTAAACACATGAATTACTTAAAATATAAGGGAGTAAGACTACACGGTATGAAAGTATCAGTCTTTCCCACCTCCTGTAGGACTCATTCATGTCACAGAGCTTGTCTGTGCAACTGTATTTATACAACTGCAGCTTGCAACTCCATAACGAGCATCACAACCTTATTCTAAAAACATTTTTAAAAATTTGAATATGATACTGTATACAAGATAAAGTAATTTTGCTTAGGAATTAATGCCGCTTAGAATTTGGTAGCCATATACAGGAATGAAAGAGGGCTGTGGATGTTAAAATGTTTGAAAGTATTGCACTTTTTGAAAAAGTAACGCTGGCTTTAGGGGTATAAACTAGCAAACTTGGTTATTTCAAATAAAAAACCCAGACACACCAGATCAGAAATAAGCATACAAATCCAAACCAAGTATAGAAGTACTCCATACCAGCAATATGACAGCAGTTTTGTAGAGTGATTTTAATTAAAATCATGGCTAACTAAACCAAAATCTGCTTAAATTCCTGGATTCTTACATTCATTTTTATTATTTCACAAACAAACAAGACAAATATTCTAATGAAGCCATATCAAAGTAAGTAATAAAAGTGTACTCACTCTTAGTCCTGGAAATCCAGGAGGACCAACACCACCAACAATTCCCTTCAAAGAAAATGAATTTTAAATTATCTGAATTTACAATTTTAAAAAATTCCCAGTGATAAGATTAAACAAAAAGTGATCTGCAAAGCAAGTCAGTTGGGATTCTTACAGAGAGTTCCTGAAGAATGACAGCTTATCACTGTATAGGGGAACATGCTTATTAAAATCCCTGATTGTGGAATTAGATCTCAAGATATTTGCATGACGAAATCATTCCTGCATTACCAAGGAATACGAGATTTGTTACCATGATATTTAAAGTGGGAAGAAGAAAAAAGAATTTTTTTGGGGTGGAAAACAAACACCACAAGACTTTAAGATTCCTTTGAAAGAGAAATAGAACACCAGCTCAGTTCATAGAAAGAACTTTGCAAATTAAAGGCCACACTCTCTTTATGAAAAATTATTTCTTGATACAAACTACAGTATTTGTACTTTACGCAGAAGTAAGATTCAACAGTACTCTACTAATGCCTCTGTTGCACTCAAGTTTAACTCAGCAGAGGCTAAAAATCCAAACATCGCAGAAAACAGTTGACAAATCTCTTTGCCCTGAGTGAAAGGGGTATTGTAGCCCTCCAGGTCAGCATGCTTTGCGCTGGCTGTCCCAATACCTAGGACCTGCTAGTCAATGGATATCATACATAGGGTTCACTGCAGCCCATCAGCACCCACAGTGAAGGGGAATTTTTATGCAAGCAAAACTGAGCCCGTTCTGAAGCTGTCCAACAGGGCATGGCTGCTGGGCATGGCTGCTGGGCATGGCAGAGAGGACACCTTCGTGCTCTCCTCCCTCCTCTGGTGCCTATTCACCTTCTCAAACCTGCTCCAAACTAACCACATGGGAAGTTGAATGCTCTAGCAACATCCTCGAAGGCAGACTGACATCCTCAGAGAATTGAGAGGGTGTTGTGGAAATGAAGGATGGACTTACACTGTTAAGCAGAAGAAATCAGGCATGGAGACAAATATCATTAGTGTCAAGTCAGCACATGGGAAGAAATGTCTTCCCTTCAAGTTCCTGCCACTACAGGCTTCCCAGGCAGCCCCTGCTCTCCACTGCCAGCTCATGAACGGGCTCTGTAAATATCCCATTAGTATTGCAGCCCCTTGCAGCTGCAGCTCTGGCCCCTTGCCTGAACAAGCCCTGCAGGGTGAGTTTTAGGGGAGGAGGGGAGAGGGGTTGCTGCCTGTCTGAGAAGGCAGTGAGATCAGCAGCTGTCTTGGCAGATTAGAAGGAACTTGTTTGCAAACACTTGCGTTAAAACAGGCTTCTTTGTAAAGTGCAAGTCTGTAATTTCAGATCCAGGCTTTCTGAGCTTGTTTCTATTAAAGTACTGTTGTTCTGCAGATCTTGTGGAAAGACAATATCTGCTTTATCAGGAATGGAGGGAAACTTGGGAGTACCAGGAGGGGAAGGAAGAACTAACCTTTTTGTATCATTTGCAAAGCAGCTGGCGACACTCACAACCCCTCAGAAGGCTTTCAAGATGAGAAGCACCATACTGACATCACCTGACATTCCCACAAGGGGAACCTTGCTCAGGGACCAGAAATGCAAAATAATTTTTTTCCTATGTTCCAAAATGCTGACACCAAACGTTGATAACCCACCAGCAAAATTCATAGAAACTTATTTTAGAAAAGCTTACAAGATGGGTGTCAGGAAAGGGCAAGCCTTCAAAAAGGAGACCATCTCTGCCCAATTGCTGACTCTGGTCCATATCAGAACAACCTTTAGACACAAACTGGGAGTAGTTTCTAAAGGAGCATCCAACAATTAAAAGCAGATTCAAATCAGCTGCTCTTTTGCCCAGCACTTAGTGCTGTTCACTTGTCTGGCCCAAAGCCCTTTCACTGGTTTCTCATATCAAAGAAAACCTGTGTTTGGAGTCTGCAGCCAGAGTTTCCCTACAAATACAGCAAGACAGCAAAGCTCCTTTGAGGGCAGCCAGTGAAGTGATGTGACTGTGCCACGATTTGAATACCATACCATGAGAGCACTTTAGCCTGCACATGCTGCCAAGGGCAAAGCTGTTATCATGCTGATTATAATGCACTAAAAGACATACTAGCATAATTGTATTCAGTAACAGTTCAAAGGATGAAATCAACTATCAAATGCATAAGCATACAAAAGCTAGGGTTTTGGCACACATGCAGAATCCCATTTTGTTAAGGTGATCGTAGAATAATGGTTTAAATAAACAACGCAAAGTCATAGCCAATGCAAGAATTTCTGAAGACAAAACATTCATCAGTAATGCAATGAGGGCAGCAAGACATCTGATTCTCAAGGCAGTCAGCACATGCAGCAGTGGAAATTGTGTTCTCTCAGCAGCTTTCTGGTTCTTTTCTCTCTTTTATACCACTGCTTATTACAGTACTGTCCCAGCAATTTCCATGGAAACCTAACAGTCCAAAATTTTCCTGTGGACTTCAAGACACTGCTTTTGAGGCAAAAGTCTCCTTTCCATTTGGGAGGGGAGTTAATATTGAGCGTTACAAATTTCACCATGTCAATCAACACACAATTTGATACTTACAGGATTCCCATCTGGACCAGGGGGGCCTCTATTTCCAAAGTCACCTGGAAAACCCTAAAGCAGAAGAGAGAATGCTTGTTCTGTATTATCCAAGACACGAAGGGTAGCGTGAACACTGAATTCCTATAGGAATTAGGACATTAGCAAGTGGATTCAGGGAGAGAGATAGAGGAATGGGAGAAGCAGAAAGTTTCAGCTCTGTAGTTCAAATGAATAGAATAGAATAGTGGTATTTGTCTGTCTCCTAAAATCATAGCCAAAACAGATCTAACTATACACAATGTAAGCATAGGGCAAAAATCAGGTGACCGAATGCTTTAAGAGCAACATTAAACAAGTATTACTTGAATTGTTTGTTTGGAGTCTCTTTTCCTATTTAGTATTTTTACTTCAAATATTTTTTTTTCCTGTTACCTGCAGCATTCACTAAAACATTTGTCTTTTGTACTCTCCTGACTGTTCCCCAAATATTAATGGTTGCAGTCTCAGTCTCAGACACATGTTCATTAGAAATAAAATTTTTCAGCTTTCTGGCACAACACTGTCCTTACCAATGTGAACACTTGCCTTAGTCTGCACTGGAGACTGAAACAATAACTCAAACAAGACATGGAAAAGCCTCATTCATTTTATCAGAGTTTTGACTTCAGAGACTAGATTATCAGGACAGGGAAAAAAATCTGACTGGCCAAGTCAAGCATCGAAGCTTGAAACAGAATTTCCATTTCTTGCTTGAGAAGCGAAATGGAAATCCACCACTTCACTGGCTCTAACCTTTCTTGCTTCCTCTCAGCATTTTGCAGATTGTTTTACTTCTTTCTGATGTTGCCCACTGCAGAAGCACGTGAGTTGCTGGGGAAAAGTGGTTTGGTTTTTTTTGTTTGTTTGTTTGTTTGGGTTTTTTTAATTAATTTTTATCAGTGTACTGTTGCTGGCAGATCTCACTGTTTCTCTGGGAGAGCCACATGAAGCTAATAGCAAACTCATGCTATTAGTTTGAAGCAGCACCAAGCCATATTTTCATTATTCCTATCACTGTATAAAGTTAGGAGAAAGGGTGGAGCACAGATCGACAGAGAAGTCAACATCCTTTTTAATTACATTGTAAGGTTCATAGAAGAGCCCGTCACAAAATTTGCAAAATACCAAGCTGGAAAGGGAAATCCTGCCTGGAAAAAAAATCAAAGCTAAGGTGCTCACAGGAAAAAGACTTTTCCTGGAACTGAAAAATCTCACACAGTATTAGAGTACTGAGATAACAGAGAGATGCACTGACCTCAAGAAATCAGCTGCAAAGCACCAGAGCATTACTAGTCCATCTCCATAGGGAAAAGGAGCAAATTCCATCCTTACAATAATTTTTACATTAAATACTCTGTCTTTTCAATGTTTGAATGTCTTTTTACACCTCCCTGTGTGTCAGGAACAGTACTTTGAGGCATGAACCTTTCACCTCTGTAAGACTGTGTTCAAACCTGCTGCAGGTCAAAGGTACAACTAATTTGGACTTTCTAATCTACCTTGTTTGGAGAACATCCACATAGCTGTCCAGCTCAGGACTTAGTATAGCAGTGTCTTTCCTTAATGGAATGGAGGATATGCACCATCATACACTATTATATGAACAGCAGTCAGGAAGACAATATAAAACTGTGGCAAGGAGGTGGAAAAATCATATCATAAACCAAAGTAGTTTAAGCGCTGCTTAAGCAATATTTGGCTTTAGTAATAACTTAAACCAAAATTCTATGAAGGTTAAGGCAACTTTTTATGTGTGTATATATATGCATACACACTGCTAAAACAATATGTTGAAACAACTTAATAGGCTCTTAATTCCCATCATCATGCATGATACTGTGAATTAATCTGAGACATGCTTAACACTCCCTGTACCATCTTTTGGATTGATTTTGGCTGGAGTTTTTTTTCTGTATTCTCCTGCAAATTCAGGAAAGCAAAAGATAGGAATGCCTCTCACAACAATGACATTTTTATTCAGGATCTGATCATGGAACTCACAAATAAGAACCTATACCCATTACTGTAAGATCTGACAGTACAGGTCTTTATATGGTTACTGTCTTATCATTTAAACAGTAGAGGTTCATAGGTTAATGGTCAATAAAGCAGATTTCATTGATTCTCAATCTGTACACCATTGGCCGAATTTTTGCACAACTCTGAAAATGTACTGTAAAATTTCACACATGCAAAATGGGCATTTGACAGTGCCTATGTTGTTAAAAGCTACCAGCTGATAGGATGTAGACAAAGATTAATTTATCACCCTTTCCCTAACAGCATAATATTTTGGTTGTACTGCCTACCATCGGTAGATGTTGGAAGAGGCAGAATTGCCATAACACACATGAATATAATTTTTTTAAAAGAAACACACAAATGAGGCATCAAAAGTGAAATGGGGGATGCAACAGGACAGTTTTACCAGCCACCAGATCATAGATGCAGGTCAGAGATGATGGCTTATATACAGCAGGGACCCAGCATAGCATGAGTTACGAAAGGGACAGATTACCAACAGTCATCATAACCGCATTCTCAACAGCACGTATCTTCTAACTGATGCTGATAAAACTATCTTAGCAAGCAGAAAAATGAAAGGAAAATGCAACACAGAACGGTCAGAAAAGTCTAAAATTGGAAGTAATACAATAATAGTACGGTGCAACAAGTGTTTTATTACATCAATATTATCATGTAACATTAGTTTAAAGCATACAAAGGATGACTATTCATAATTTTAATATAAAACAGAACCTGAACTCTTTTTACAGTTACAATGGACTTGATTAATAAATTCTTGGTATAATTTACAAGGTCAGTTCTGTCACATTGACCGCTAGTTGTAACTAATCCCATATAGAAGAAAACTATATAAAAACATTCCCCCAAACGTGGTCAAACTATGTATGTAAAAGCACTATGCATCATACTAACAGGACAGACAATGCATTAAAAATACTGCAGAACTAGCCAAATTTCATATTACAAGCATACAATGGAAAGAAACTGAATACATATGCTTTTACTATGAAATATTTTCTTTAAATCATATTGTATGCATAACTAATCTAAAATTCAAACAAATCCTCACTCTATAATCTTCACAATAAAGATTTTGGTAATTGAATATTTTGTTCCATTTCAAATATGCCAGAGATGTTACAAATACGAATAACTATTCAATAAACCTGCTAAGTAGTACCATTTTGAATTGTAAGTGTACAATCCCTTGTACGATCCACTTTTCTTATACTTTAATATTACTTTCCAAAAATGAGATCATATTTGGGATCTGTTTTCTTTCAGAAGGATCTCTGGCAGTCCGATGGGGTTTTTTCCCAAGTATTATTATTGACAGAAGTTTTGTCCAAAGACATAAGTTGCATCCTAGAACGCAAGGTGAGGAGCCTGATTTCAGGCACTATGCAATTCCCATGCCAAATTTCCTTTAGTGACAGCACCCTGCCCCAAAGCATTGGCATTGTTAACTCCAGGGCACTGCGTTGAAAGACATTGTTATCACAGCTATCATTGTCTGGGGTTAAAATAACACACATTCTCTAAGCCCGTGATCCAGCAAAATACTTCAAGCCAGGTTCCCATGTGATTGCTCTTCTGGTTTGGTCCCTACATTAGTAGCCTTTAGTCAAATAAGTACTTTATAGATCATAGAAAGGATATGGAATGAACCTTGGGACTGAGGAAATTACAGAGGAATCAGTACTGAATAAAGGTAATCATGGACACTGTGCAGAGGTGCTTTTGGTGCTCTGTCACCTATGTGAAACCTCTCTGAATTGATTTATATAAATAAAAGTCCTTATCAGAACGCAGCCTGGCACTGATAAAAGTTGTGCTCTTATCGTAAAGGAAAAATAACTGCTTACCATAGCATGCACAGAACCAACTGTTATGGATTGAAACAAACTACTACACTGGCTATCAGAAGCCTCAGTGAAACCTGCCACTGAGAATGAGATTATAATGCAAAACACGTTTTCAGAGTACCCTGCTGTCACCCCCTCTTTCTTTTCCACACTGAGCACAAGCCTTTGCTTTCCATCCAGTTTCTCCTTCTTAAATGCTGCACGTGACTCAGCAGTACAACACACTGCCAACTACTGCAAGGTACCAATGGCACAGAGCCCTTCTTGCCCAAGACTCAGATGCACAAAGCAGCATTTGATTAAAATTATAAGCAAACTACAATATGATCAACAAGAACAGGAGCACCCTGTCCTGCTAGCTGAATAATTAAAAACCAGATCCTTACTTTGATTTTATACCTTAACAATTTGATAGCAGCGTCAGAAAGAGCAGTGTTTCAACTTAATGACACTTTTCTCTGCTTGTCTTTACATCAAAAGGAACTCTGTTGAAGGCTAGTGCCTTTTTTGGCTGGTGTTAGATCACACAGAAGACAAAAGATAATTAAACGGAATCCTCCACAACTTTCAGAGCATACATCAAGGGCCAAACGATGGTAATCACACTACTACTGCTGAACAAGCTTGTTCAACATGCTAGATGAAAGTCATCTAAACTGCTGAGTGCAACTGGGTATGCAACTGGCGAATGCTATCGCAGTTTCCAATCTCAAACCACAAGCAAGTTAAAATTGGAAACTCCTGGACAGCTTCAAAGACCTAAAATAATAAGGTTGCAGCAGAAAACAAAACACTTGGCATTGAAGATATACCACAGGAAATATGTAAACCTTGATAATGTATACTTGGCAGATTTGTGTTTATTCTCAGCTGTAGAAATATATGTTAAGTAGAGGACAGCTTTAATTTACCATAGTCCAGAAATATCAGACATTAGAAGCAGCTGATTTGCATTCAAACCAACACCAAAATCAGACTATGAACCTTGCATCATATCTGTACCTTGTGCTAACACTAATTTTACAGAATATATTTATGTGTTTCTGTCATCTTTTAACCCTCAGGTAGCTGATATCAGTAACCAGCCACAAGGCTCATCACAAGTCTTCCTCACTTCAGAACATCTAGTAGTTATAACCTGCACAGAATTTGCAGTACTGCAAAGTACTAACTGGAAACAATAGAAAGTAATCTATGGAAAAAATAAACCTAACATTTTTCAGCTGATTAAAGTTAGAGTGAATTACAGATGCATTTACACTGGCAGCAGAAATTGTAACAAGTGTTAGAAGCTTTACCTGTCTCCCTTTAGGACCTCTTTTTCCACGGAAGCCTGGGATGCCCTGAGAAAGAAAGAACCCATCATAAGTAGGTTTTCTTTTCTTCAGTAGCTTAAACTCAAGTAATTAAACCTGCACGTGATTGGAAAAGACAGTGTGAGAAGAAGCACCATTGAAAAAAAAAAAAAAAAGAAAAAAAAGAAAAAAAAGATTTGAGCAAAGAATGATAGAGACAATGTCCTATAACAGGAGGGAAGGAACACAAACTTTGCTTGTGTACTGTGGCCACATCAGAACAACTATGAAGAAGGGCCATATCCTGCTTCCATCAAAGTACATGGCCAGACATCCTTTGTGCTCAAGAGAAGCAAGAAAAAGCTCAAGCACAGAGTGATAGAGATGAAGATTTCCATGACTGGTTTTATTGCAAACATCATCTGACAACTCACACATATTAATTATTGACTGAACGAAATTGCTTCAATGAAAAAATACTCACTATGGACCTTAGTGGTAAGAAAAAAATACCCCTAATCCTTGGAGCTCTAGATTAAATTCAAATAATAATTTACAGCTGCTCCCCATTTAACTTTAGCACCAGTGCATTTCATTGATTAGACTAATTAGACATGACCTATTTATTTAATTTCCTCCACATCAGTTTTACTTTTAGACAAAGACTCAAATGAAGAGTTATACCTTGTACATTTTTTCCCCATTCTAGCATATATTGCATTACCACACAAACATCAATATTTCATTAACATTCCATTAAACCTACCCTTTGTCCTTCAGGTCCTGGTTGTCCCGCCACACCTGGAGGTCCAATGAAACCCTAAAAACATAACAACAATTCTTGATTACAAGGCTGCTTCCCACCAACACTGCTTGTCCCTCAGTATTGCCCAGGTGTGGGTTCAAGATCCAGGGATAAAAATTCAGGCTCATTTGAAATTACCAGTGAAGCTCAAACAACTTAAATGTGACTAGGATTTACTCTCCAACCAACAGCAAAACCAATTTCCTATTATAAGGGTACAGAATCAATTAATAAAGAAGTACTAAGAAAGTGTTCCAATAAGACAAAGTTGCATCAGAGACCTTATTTATTAGAATAAATGAAATATGAAAAAGCTGCTGAAGTTAACCTTATTCATTAAATACATCAGAAAAGATGTTCTCATCGTTAATAACACTGTATGCAAGAGTCCTAGAAAGTTTACCTTTCCATAAGCAGAATGTTTGTCTTAAAGTTCAGTCACAATGCATTTCTCTCCCATCTTCCCCTCAGAAAGTCAGAAATAGATCCTCTCATATAATCAGTTGTATGGACATAGAAACATGCTGTTGACTCAGCAGAAATGATAGTACAATTTCCAAAATAGTAGTAGAGATTGATTCTGCACTACCAGATTCAAACTGAGATTGGAACAAAAATATTATTAGTTACTAAAAAAGAATCCTTTGGTTTCATCTCTCTCTCTCTCTCTCTCTCCAGTCCTCCAACTGTAATGATTTGGTTTTGTTTTTTGGGTTTTGTTTGTTTGTTTTTTAATTATGAAAGTAAGTGCCCGTCTTGTCATCCAGTCCTAATGAGAGTAAGGAAAACAAAGGCACTTCTTTTTCCTACAGTTTCTTAAGACAGCTGAGAAGCAGAGTATAGTTTGATTGCAGGAATGTTCTAAACTTAAAGCTCTAAAGATACTTTGTATCATGTTGCTATACACCTCCATGGCACAGTAGTATGTCTCAACAGGGCTGTGTCATTGTTTTTATTGGAAGTTGCTTGCAGAATTCATATACAGGACTTAGCCTTAAGACCTGACAGGTGTTTTTTCCCTAAAATTACTCATATATTGGCCATTTTTAGCTTTGTGTAAACAGAGAAGTAGTAACTTTTCAGGAAATGACTGGGATCACTTAATGTCTTGTTGGTTGAGAAGAGAATGAGACAAAAATGCATTGAGAATCTGAGCAAAAATAAACTGAAGAAATGTAAAAGATACAATCCCTGAGGGTGCAATATCTGTTGGCACTTGATCCTGACAAACTAATTTTTTCCATCACTATAATGAAAACTAACATCAAAAAACCCTACCCCCAAAAACCAGACATATGTTTAAGAAGCTGCTGCAGGTAAAGGCTTTTAGTAACTCCATTTTAAAAACAGGATAAAAGCAAATCTAGCAATACAGTAAGATTATTTTAATAGATACTTGAGAACACAGCACACTGCTCAGCAACCTGTACAGCATGAGCTGAGGGCCTGAAAACACCTAGCAAAAGGCTCCTTCAAATCCTAGGTGCAATCAGCAAACATGCAAGTTTCTGGAAACCTGTGCCTACTGCCCGATGGTGAGAGTCAGTCTAAAAAAATACATATACAAGCGTGTGTAGGCATGGACACATGCCTATTAAAAAGAACAAAATACAAAACAAAACCAAAAAAACCCAGAAAAAAGCTGACCTATTTTACCTCCAAGAATAATCAAAAGCAAACTTTGAATCAGCAGAGCATTAAGAGCCTTCAGTCCCTGGGATATACACGACTACAACTGAACCATTCTAAAATCTCAAGATCACTTTTATGGTTTTATGTGACAAGACCATTTCCCTTTATCAACTTCTGTAGCTGTTACAGATTGCAAATGCCAGATAAGTCTCCCTTCTTGACAGCTTCCATTATGGAAATAATGCTTCAGGCAGGAAATGTCCACTCCTCTTCACTCCCAGCTCTCACACCCCCACATTCAGTATTGCTTTTCTTCTCTTGCCTGCATGCATTCCAAGTGAGAAGAGCAACAATGTAAGACTGCTCCATGCTGCTCACCATGGAAAAAAAATTAAATCCTTACACGTATTTTGAAAGAAACACTATGTTTTCTCTTTTGCTGGTTCTGTAAAGACAGAGTGGTTCAGCGGGCATACAACTGGCAGAGCTGAATTAAACTCCTCATCCCCTTTCTTATGTATGGGTAAAAATAGACACGTATACCAAAAGGCTTAAAATGCTTACTTACTCTTACACCTTTAGGACCTGGGTTACCTTCTGGTCCAGCTAAGCCCTATTACAAAAAGACATGAGTTGTACTTCATTTTAAACAACCAGATATGCTCTATTTAAAGAACTGTAACAGTATTTGTTAACTGCAAACTGGCAATACATTCTTAAAATGATTAGGATTGAAGAGGGTGTCATCAAACAGTCCCCTGGGACCATGTTCAGAAAGGTCTCCCATTAATTCATGGCTGAAACTTAGACAATGACTGAAACTGCCTTTACGTTAAAATTATTTCTTCTGGGACAAAATTTTTTTCCAGACCCAGTGATCTGGCATTACAGTGACATAATGTTACAGGATTTTTCATAAGCTTTTATATTTGGACACATTTCCAATTTTCAAGCTAGTGTCAGAATAGCATAGGTAGTCCAAATGCTCTGAACATTTTATGTGATTCAACACAAACATGTTATCATCCATTACTATATAAAATATTGTAATGGAATTTTAAAATATATAGCCATTACAAACCTAATCCAATAAAATCCTAAAGTATTGGTCAAATTCACCCTTTAAGCAGACACAAAACCACAAAAGTCAATTGTTGAATTTGGCTCATATACCTTTATCCGGGGAAAATAATTAATATTTCTACTTTATGTCTTATTTGTATTACTGGACTGAGGTATCTGTTAGCTTATATGTAAATTAAAAAAAATAAAATCAGTATTTATATAAGTGCTTGTGTTTATAGAAAGCTGCTTTCTGGCTTTATTAATTCTCCTTCTCAAATACCTAAAGGGGGGGGGGGGGGGGGGGATATCTTTTAATGTTCTGTTTCCCTAAAGGGCTGAAGAAATAGTTTCAGCAGTGAAGTAAATACACTGGTAAAAATCAGGGGGAACTATACTACAACAGGCAGTTTCCTATTGTTTCTGGACTTGAAATATGAAAAAGATAAAATGCATAGAACCACAAGAGATTTATGAAGGAGTAGACATTCAGTAATGTCATTTATGTATTCCAGAAAGGTACTGCATTACTGCATCTAACCCATCCAAGTTTAAAAGCCACAAGCCTCAACATTACTGAAGGACACTACCTGTGAAAGAGGTTTGTTTCAAGGATAAATGATAGGATGTAAACAAATACATTTATACTATTTGCAGTTCCAAAAGAGTTAGATATGGTACTTTTGAAAAGAACAAACAAGAAAAACCCCCAAACTTCAAAGGCATTAGTATAGTTACTGCACCTGCCTGCCAGGGTAACCAACTGCCCCAATATTGCCAGCCATTCCTGGAATTCCCTAAGTGGAAAAAAAAAAAAAAAAAAAAAAAAAAAGGAAAGAAACAACAAACAGGTTTAATGTCATGTTTTGGAGTTTATTTGTTTTATCATTTCTCTTTTAACACCTAGTCATATGACACAGCTTAAGCGCATGGAAGAACTGCTTTTTAAGCAAGCTGGACAGCAACACCCTAAAATTTACTCATCATGTGTAAGTAACTCCACCAATTTCAGTTACATATCCTTTAAAAAGCATTACAGCAGAGTAAGATTTTGTGAAATACAACAGTGCACCCCTTATTTCCATAATAAAAAAACATTGATGCAATTTATTAAAAGCAATTAAGGACAACTATAGGAGACAGGTCCTTATAATGAAGTAACTGCACTGGTCTTAGCTGTATTTCAACAAATGTGTTAAATGTTTCATTAAAGAAGAATCCTTGTGTCCTTACAAAGCCAAATTTCTTTGTTTCTTCCAGAATCAGGTCAATATAGCACTGGATTAGTTATGAATGTATAGAACTTCTCTCCATCTTCTTCCTCCTAATCAAATCCAAAAGTCATTTTTTTGTTGTGTTATTACTTAACATCTGCGCATCTGACTGTTTATTTTCAGAAAAATGTGCTTTTCTGAAATGGTGCCAAATGGCACAGCCCCATCATTGAGACATAGGAAGCTCCACCTACCTCTGTTCAGTTAATTTTATTTTAATCAAGCCAACTCCATAAATTGGACACTCCCAGCCTGACCCTTCCACCCGCTGTCATATGTCAGTGTTACCATAGCACTGGACCAGGGCTTCCTCTCTGAGCTGTTCACAGCTGATGGTGAAACAGCAGTCTTAGGAAGCAGAACTCAGAAGTGCAGATGCAAAAAGGGGTTGCAGTATTTTTTGTTTAAATGAGCTGCCATTGAGATTATTCCGTCACCTGCTTTCAACTGGTAGTGATTCATCTTCTGACAGATGTTCTATCATGGAACTAGGATCCATAGTGCCCTATTTTGGCTCAGCTGTACCTCAAAATATGCGTATATTAAAAAACTAAGCAGTAGAATCATCGCATTTACAACTTATCTTTTAAAACTTTTCCTTTGTTACCAGCTGTTCAAGAGGTTCCACAATTCACAAATTCAGAGGAATGTCTGCCCTCACTGTACAAGCTTCTAAAAACTACAGACACAGGTAGGTGCTACAGATGACAAGTAACTGGTCTAACTCATCTCCTTCACCAACCAGGCCTGAAAATACCAGCAGTAAGAACTACATGCAAAATAAAACTTTCATCCCAAGTGCTCTCTTAAAAGTCACATCAGAGGATTTTCTAAGTGATAATAATGAAGGAAAATATTTACAGCAGCGGTCTGAGAACACTGAGATATCAAACAGTTGCACATCACCAGTTTCCACGTTCTTGAACATGAATTGCCTTCAAAGGAACTTATATGCTTGATTGCATGAATAGTGAGCAGAATTACTTTTCAATGCAAGCTTCACTTTTCCCCCTCCATGGTAACTGATTACTTATCACCTGCAACTTCTTCAAAGATTGAGGCATTCTTCTTCTGATGTTAAGAATGACTTTTTTTTTCACTGGCTATCTCTTTATCTCACTGCTAAATTATAGTAATCACAGAAAAATGCCTGTGGGCCTATAATAAAAATCACCACCCATTCAGCTAAGATTTGTGTATAAAACTCATTAAAGTCATAGATGATCATGAGTTTTCATCTCCTTTCAGGTGTCTATCATCTGTTATCACCACCGTTTCCCTTTCAGTGTCATCCAAAAGACGACTCATGCTTCCATCTACTCTGCCATGAGGAGCCTCGTTAATGCTAACAAGATGCATCAGCAATTGGATGTCTTTGAAATTTACATACAGATTGCTTCTTGAAGTGACATGGAAGTAAGAAAAAACACTAAATAACCATTTCATTTTCTACATGCTAGGAGATTTAGAATGCATTAACTCAGTAGAGGTTCTGAGAGAATCCAAACTGTGCCTCTAACAAGAATTTTACACCAACCTCTGCCAAGCCAGTGTGGTAGTTGAAGCTGGTCTTTTCCATTTCATTTAGACCATTTTTTACCACACTGATCTCTAAATAATCTGAATTTTTGGTCAAGAATGATCAAGTATTTCCTTAAGCAATCAGTAATCTACACTGATTGCTTATACTGAACACTTACATTGGATTATGCATTCTTCTGTCCTCAATTGTTCATCTGTAGGGTATAGTGTACTGTGCTTTCATCACTTACCTGCTCACCCCGTGGCCCTTGCAGTCCCAGATAACCCTTAAGACCCTGCAGGTAGAGCAACAGATGCGTGATAAATACAGTTAAACACACAAAATGGACCTTTTTTGCCTACTCCAATCTCCTTTTATCAAGAAAAAAAAATTATCCAAACTTGTTTGCCTGCAGCATTAGTGTGGTTTACATCTAGCAGCTCATACGAAAGCTGAGTTAGAGAAAAGGAGTAAGAAATCATGGCAGTTTAAACAATGTCAGGATATCAGCATGCTTAAAGACAGTTCCAGACTTGTACTCTTTTATTAAAATGAGTATATGGGCTGCTGTACCCAGTTATTACTGAAACTGCAGAATTGGATTTGGTACAGTGCATTTCTCCATTCCAAATCCTTGTCACTATGCCCTTTCTGAACAAGGCAGTTCAGAGGAGGGGTATAAGTAGGGGGTCATCCCATACTATTCTAGGACACTCTCAAGAAAGACAGACCTTCCAGGACACGTTATGTCTTTTTAAAATTAACATAGAACAAACTTCAGCCCTTTTATTACGGAATTTATATCGGTAGGGAGTATAGCCGGTTCCTCATCCCAGAAATCTTTTCCCTGTGGTGCTGGAATCATGAAGCTGTCAAACTTTACTCCCTGCACATTGACCATTTCATGCATATTTTAGCTCTTCAAGAAAAGAAAGAATTAAAAATAGAGCTGGAACCTGCCACCTGCATCAGTACACTTGAAAGGGGAACCTTCTTGGATGTCTCTACACTATACTAAACATACCCAGACAAGCTGGTCTAAAAAGGGAGGCTGTAATAGTTGCATGATTGATGCAGAAGCCAAGTGTCTGGTCTCCACATCCCTTGCAAGAGGTGCTGGGAATACGCAAGTTCCAAAAGCTGCAGCTTGAAAGAGAAAGACCAGAACAATCCTTATTCTGGATACAAATCTATCATAAAATTGGCCTCAAAGACATTGACTGAATAGCGGGAGTGTCTTGGCTGATGTCAAACATCTGGCTGCCATGCAGCATGATGATACTTATTAGTCAGTAGAGATTTGAGAATCACTGTAATAAGAAGGAATTCTGCAACTCATTTCAGCAGATCAGGTATCCCAAGGTTTTAGATAAGCTTCTGCGTGACCACAAGAGTATTTCTGCATGAAATTAATTTTATTATCATATACAAAATTAAGAGATGGAATGATTTTGCTTGGTGATAATTTTAGATAATAGAAGACAATCACATCTGTCAGGCTTCAAAATTTGCAATTTAGCTATTATAGGCTTGCTTAAGGAATCTTCATCCAAAAGAGATGTACTCATTAAGGAACCCAAGGCCTCATTTTCTCAAAACCCAACACAGCAGGTGTGTCCTTTCATTTTGCTAATCACACATGGGCCACTGCCAGTTTGCAAAATTATAATGTATTCTGGCTTCAATCCTCTCCTGTAGATTAAGTCTAAATAATTTATACATGTTATCTTGCATCTAAGGAAGCAGGTCTGCATTGCTGTTGGGGGGAAAAAAAAAAAAAAAAGGCTGTAACACAGATAGCCAGGAGTTGATTTTGCATAAACCAGTTAATATGAAATATCCCAGTTTACTACATTAATGCATGCCTAAAACCAAATTTTTTATTGAAGTGTTAAAGCAGAACTAAAGTTGCCAGCATAAGCCAGTAACTCATCTTTAGCTTTCAAAATCTCCCTCAGAAAGCCATACAGTTTTTTTACAGTCTCAGCCCACTCTGTATTTCATGAGTTTTATCCATTTCAGAATTTTATCCTCTCTCTATGCTTAAATGATCAACTAAAGTAGGTGTTGCTAGAAGAAATCTCTCAGTAGTTTATTATTTCTGCACAAGGAGAAAAGAAAAGCAAATACTGCTATATACAGAAACGTTCAAAGAGAAGTTTATCACGATTTAGTTTCAAAGCAGGTCAGTTTAGCTGATTAACAGCTGCATGAACAGTTTCAAAAGAAGGCACACAAGGAACTGTGAGATGAAGGAGGACTAATTACTGGTGTGCGTGTTTCTACACAACAACATCTTACTTCTGCCAGAGGAAAACTGCTCTGAACTCATATTTTAGAGTAGTATCCCATATTCTTATTCAGAGTTAACATGGCCTTAATTCATTCTAACTGAATGCTGCTTGGGAATGAAGCTAAACCACGCTAAAGTGAGTATCATTCCAAAGAGAGAGTTTTCACAGAGTGGTTTCCTTTCCTGTGACTTGGCTAATCTTCTTAAAATTCTTAGCTTTTTATTCATTTGGGTTCATATTCTTGAGCATAGCCATATAAATAAGACCCAGTTTGCTCTGAGCTAAGATGAGAGTAAACAAGAATAGAAGTTCACATGCGCTGGTTTGCAAAATGAAATACCTCCCCATTTCTAATGAAGATTAATGCTCTGACTTAAAAGCCCAGTGTGGAAGAGAAAGATTTGAAGCTTCCAATTACAGCAATACAGACTTCAAGCACATTACAAAAACACAGCAAGCTGCAAGAATACTTTGGTCTGCGTGACAGAAAAAAATCTTTACCGCCAACTAATACGACTCAGAAAAGACTTCGTAGCAAGTTTAAGTGTCTGACTTCTACCATATGCCTAGCACAGTGGGACCCAGACTGAGTAAAATCTGTATATAGCAAGATGTAGATGTTAAATCATAACAGCAAGGACTGTTCAAGACAAGTCTTTCCATCTTACTGGTGCCCATTGTGTTTTATTAGAATTTCTATGCATTTATTATTAAAACACATCTGGCACAACACCGGCACCTTTGCTATAGAGCCAAGAAGTTTCTGTAACCTCTAAAAATCAGTAGGTGAAACCTAATGCTACAACCATCAGCTGCAGAGAGATATTAGTCTTTGAAAAGTGCCAGAAAAAGAATTTTCTAGGCATGGGTTAAGTCTAGCATATAAACAGATTTCCATGCACTGTCACAGGAGCCTTTGCAATGCTTACTTATCAGCTCCACGTTGTCATCACACAGCATTCAGTTTTTCAAAACTTCTTCATTGGCAAATGGTGATGTTTTTTTTTTTTTCCTTCATAGATCCATTCTATCTTGTTTGCTGACGTTTATTAACACAACTAAGATTTCACCTAGCATCTCTTAGCCAGAATATCCTAATGAATGGAAATATCCCTTAAAAAAAAAACCCAAACCAAACCCACCCAAACATACAGAAGATGGACCTTTTCTCAGTCTAATTCAGTAGAGGAATTTCTCTCACAGAGTTGAAGTTTCCTCCTGCTCAAGGAAGATTGCACTCTCTGGGAGAAGCACTGGGAGACACTTGGTAGCATAATGTTGGCATCACCACAGGTACTGTTTTGAAATTTACCTATCTGCCTTACCCTTTACAGGATATAAAAGTAAAGACAAAAGGAAATATGGAGCCTTTCTCAGGTTGCAGCCAAGTTTTTTCCTTCAACATATCTTATCATATCATACTTTAGTATGTGAATTTTATCAGCATTTTATAGATCCAGATTCCCATGATTTACTGTTACACACATATTAGATAGGGAATAAAGCTAGCCCAAAATTGTAGCCAATCTTTTAAAAAATCTTTTCCAATGTCATTGTAAAGTACCTGCAACCACACAGGCACTGCAGTCATTCTAATGTATTGGCACGATCCCAGGCAAGCAAACACTGTCCAGGAGTACTGTCCTTTGTGGCTGGCAATCTACCCCCCAGTATTCTGGCTAGCGGAGGCAAGTACTCGCCTGTCTGTACAGTGAAATAGGCCCTCTTTGGGGAGAGGCGGAAGGAAGGAATGTCACTTTGTGAGGTCTCTGGACTGATACAAGGAAGTTTTGAGTGCCGATTTAAAGATGGCCCTGTCAAGACAGCTCCAGACATGAGATCCGTGCAACTGCTCTGGATCCAGCACTCTCCTCAAACTAACCCGCATGTCCCACCATTGCTTCTCTGCTTCAAAAGATGCCTGAAAGAAGCAGGCCTCTAAACACTTCATGAACATGCAAGTTTCTGTTCTTATGCTAGGACAAATTTGGAGCCCTACCCTGAGCACAACTTGGCTTTTTATAGTGTGTGTTACAGGCATGAGAAATATGTCATATTTTATATGCAACCACAAGGACGCATACTCGGACATATGGCATGTAATGAAAAATAAAGTCAATCACAATAATCTGTTCCCAGAGCCCTGATTAATAACATACGTTTGTTTTATTGTCTCATTAATTCTCAGCTTTATAAAAAGAAACACATCATTTTATAGTTCTAGTCCAAAACAGTAGTTTACTAGTGCTTTTCTATTGCATTGAGGGCTTAAAAAAAAAAAAAAAAATTTTTTTGGGGGGTAAAATGAATCTTTCCAAGAAACTCTCCTAACATAATCTCAGATATTCAGAAAAACAGAACCAAAAGCACATGGAATATGGCTTCTCAAAGTCATTCTTGTCAAAAAAAGTGAAAACAATATGCACACTCGCCTCAAACTTCCACAACGCATGTTTTTGTATAAGCACGAAATAACGTTGCACAGGAAGTTCAGAACCAAGCAAGTTCTGATTAGAAAACTTGTTAAAAGCAGTTTCCTCCACAGCCACAGCCACCCTGGAGTGGGGCGATCACGGCCAGCGGAGGGCAGCAGGCATTGCAGTGCACCCTCCCCTTCAGCTCTCCCAAGCCATCGCTCCAGTTAATAAGAAATGGATGATGGATTGCATAAAGAAAAAACCTCAAATTTCTAGGTCTTTCAGGAAAACACTGACAAAAGTCAATATGACAAAAAGTAATTTCCATGAAACGAACATAGATTTGTATTACACTATTAAAAATATCTGGAAGAACATTAGAGTTTTTCTTCACTATCAAATATCTCACTGTTCAGAAACTACTCTGTTAACACAAGCCGACTGTCAAAATCAAATAGAATTTGGGACACCATTAAGTCATATGTAGGATTTTTTAATCTTCCTTTTTACCTGGATGAGAAAGAATATTAAAAATATGTTATTTATTCAATATTCTAGCAATTCCCCAGTAGTACTGGGGTACAAAACAATAACAGAAGTACTCGATTTTTCTGCAGTTTTTTCTTGCAGCTGGTTTATTTCACAGCTACTTGTGCTCACATTCCTTTGAAAATAATTTCTGAGATCACAATGAGCTAAGAGCGTGTTTGCCTATTTACATATATTGAAAAGCAATAACTAAAGATCAATTATTTAAAACAATTGTGGACTTGTCATTAAAACATTAAGCGTGAAATACTTTTAACTCTTTACAGGTGTAGTGCTGTTCAAAAGCTGCTATTCTTAACTTCTGCCTGACCCAGATTGTATCTTAAACATGGTTCTAGTTAGTGTCTGATCTGTACAACATGGAAACAGAGAGTAAAATTTCCAGTGATCAAGTGAGCATGATTCTCCACAGAGTCTCTAACCCTCAGATAAGGAGTGAATTCTTGTGGCAGGAAAAGAGCATGATGACCATAAGATTTTAATTTCCTTGCCCCCAAATGTCAGTCTCGTAATCCAGAACAAGTGACAGTTGCTTCCCATCTAAAAAAGCTTTAAAACAAAAGACTGCTTTGTTTTTGGAGCAAAACTATAAACCTGATGAAATAAGAAAGCACAATACTTGGGGAAGCCCAAGGTGGCCCAAGATCAGCAGTGATAAAAGCTATCAGTGTCCAGGCTTGCAGGTTAACTCTCAACAGAAGGAATGCAAATTCTTGTCACAGGTATACATTTTCTCAGTTCATAGAACTGTGGGCCACATGTTTGACAAAATAAATTTCCACACTCCTCCTGGTACTAATTCAGTGATAGCTTCCTTTTCTGGTCACATTTTTGCTATGCTTGGGTCAATTCTAGAAATGAATGACTAGACTTTAAAAAAAAAAAAAATTGTCATAAACTTTAAGATCAAGACAATGTTGAATTAAGCCATCTTAAAACATAACACTGAATATAAATTTTGTTACAATGCCATTTTTCTTAAGTTTCAATAGCAGGCAAGCATTTAATTAATATTCCTTCTCTATATGTCAAAAATTAAGGCCAAAAATACCAGGGCCTACCCTTCCAACAAGTGTCCATCAAAAGGATGGAATGAATTTACAGCTGCCTTTAGTGTTATATACTACTTCAAAATTCTGCTGTGGTATCTGTTCTCCATGTTTTTCTATTACGGGCAGGTAATAGGGTTTTTCTATTCACCAGCAGGTGGTGAGCTGTTGCATCACGTGTTTTTTTGGTTTTGTTTGTTTGGTTTTTCCCCCCCTCAGGTTTCATTCCTCCCTCTCTCTCGTGTTATTTTCCTTTTCATTACAATTTATTATTATTATTATTATTTTATTTCAATTATTTAACTGTTCGTATCTCAGCCCACGAGTTTTCTTACTTGTGCTTTTTCAGATTCTCTCTCCCATCCCACCGGGAGAGGGGAGAGCAAGCGAGCGGCTGCGTGGTGCTTAGTTGCCAACTGGTGTTAAACCATGACACGCTTGCAATACCGAACTATCTTCTACAAAGACAGCATTTAAAAGTACTTTTCCCCCCAGCTTTCTTGCTGATTTTTGCCACCTCACCAGTTTGTCACCATCTGACTAATCAGAGCAGCCTACTGGACTTATGTCAGGTGACCTCTCATTCCACATAAACTATATTCACACCCTCAGTCTTCTGCGCTCCTTTTCTTAAGGTCGTCTCATTTCCTCTATTGATATCCTTCATGTTCCCTTCCCAAAACTATCTGTCTGCCTTATGCTTTCCTGTATACGTAGGACTGCCATAATTTGGATATGTTTTTTAAATATATCCTGACATTTCGCATATTAAAAAATATCGTGTTATGTAGCATCCAAAACTTGAATTTATTCCACCTGAGCTCTATTCCAGCAATTCTGGTGCACGTTTGGAAAAAAGCAAATAATTCAGTAAAAAAATACTGAGCACGTGATCCCATGGAGCTTTTTCTATACTACAAAATACACAATATAGAAAAATAAATGAAAAAACTATGACTGAAAATTGAATACAATTGATTTAAAAAATGGCCATACCTCGCAGGCAAGCCTATCTTCCCCAGTACCTATTCTGTTTGAGCAGGGGCACGCCATGCCTTGTGAAGAACGCCAACCTAAGCTGCTGTGATTTACATTCCGTTGCCATGATCTCATGTGCTTTAGTTGCAAGGGAAGGTTTTGCACTGTTGGCCCTGGAGCCTGACACAGTAGACCGTCACAGTACCAACAACAGGCCTAAAGCCTTTCTATCACCTCTTGACCACCAGACATCCACCTGAGTGCCACGGATTTGAGCCAGGGAGAGTTACATGAAAATGGCAACAGAATCTTACCTTCTGGCCTTTGATCCCAGGTGGGCCTGGAAAGCCTATGGGGCCTGGATCACCCTGTACAACAAAAACATCCAGAATCACTGTTTTACTGGAACATGACACAGGGCTGTAAACATGTAGGAATTCATATCTTCTCTGCATTCTTTGACATTTGTTATGAAGAAGTAGCCAATGTTGTTTTATCAGGCATAGATTTTTTTTTTTTTTTAGAGGAAAAAAATTGAAAAGGCAACAGTTCCTCAACTGCAACCACCTGGTGCAATGTGCATGCTCCTGCATGATACAACACGGCTAAATCATGGCTGGAACAGACTTAGTTCACAACCTCACAACATTTACTTTTAGCCAACGTAAATGGGAGTGAAGAAGCCATATAATTCTTGAGGTAATCCTTCCCTCAGAAGTGCATGTGATTTCACCTCAAATTAATATATATATTTAACTATTACTGTTTATTGTTTGTGTTACTGTTATGCCAACAATCCTCAACCAGCAATCGGGACACCATTATGGCATGTCTGCATAAAACACGATGTAAATCTAATCTGTATAAAAGACAACATGACAGACGCGTACAGACAAAAGTGTTATGGTGGCATATGGCTATTCTCATTCAAGTTCTTTAAAACTTGCAACTACATGATGGTACACGTGAATGAGAATTAGAGCATCTCAAATGCTAGGGAGCTAGAAAAAGATGCATTTTCTTATGGTTGTTGCAGTTGGGGGAGGAAGGAAGGTTGTTCCAATTCTTTTTTTCCTTGCTCAGGACTGACAGTGAAGACACTCACTCTTTCAGGATTCGTGCCCAAATTCAAATTCAATGAGTCAATGAACAGATCCTGGAAGTGAGTTCACATCAAAGTAAGTTAAAGTCCATTACTTAGGGTGAGCAAATTTGACTTGGGTGAAAAATTAAGAACCCAAAATAGTGAGAACTATAAAAATGCATATCAATCCTATATTTTTGGATTATAGATTCATTCTACATGTATTTAGGTGTAGGTCATACATATACATAGGTGGGGTTTAGACTGTTCTGTGGTAGTTTGGGCTCATGCCAAAGAATATACCTTGAGTTTCAGGTAGACACGTATACCTCACAACACTATGATTAGATTGCCAAAAGCAAGAGCTGGTTAGCTCTTAAAATAATGTTGCTATTTCTACAAAAGCTTCACTTCAATTTCTTATCAGTGCATCAACAGACACATTTCTGAATTTTGCTCAGCAGCCCTTTAACACTGAAAATATGTATTTGTGAATTTTAGGGTTTGAAAGAATGTATGCATTAAAAAAAATACGCATATACATCAGCAGCTAGTAAACAATAGTTATTTGCTAATGCTTGCTTCATTATGGAGAGTGGTCCTGGACTCCTAAAGTGTTTTCTACTTAGCGCAAATGTTCCACAATTGAACTACTAGCAAATGCTCTTAATAAAACTTAGCATAAATACAAGATATTCTAAAAGATATAGCATAGGCTAACACATTAGAATGCAAACATGCAATTTCATTTTTAGCATTATCACACTGATTTTAAAGTTTCATACATAGTCAGTAGATTTGCAGTCTAAAAATGAAATAATCACAAGCTTTCAAGCCCACAATTTCTATGAAGAACCATTTTAAATATTTATACTTAAATATTTTGGGCAACCGCTAGTTTGGCTAAAGCGGCTTAGGAGGAACTAGCAAGAAAAACCTCTGAAGTGAAAGGAAAAATCTTAGCATCAAGAGTCTGTTAAAAAAAGTGGTTAAATACAACACAACATGCAATAGTGTATGCACTTATCACCAAATCTCATCTGTCTTACACAACTTTCTGTACTAATGCAAGGTACTAAAGAAAACTGGAATCTGTACTTTGTCATATCAGTGTGAACAAAATTGAATTTCATTTTGTGAATTTTAGGGTTTGAATATTATGAACATATAATACATAAAACTTTCTCTTAATTTTTTTAATTTTATTTTCATAAATGAAATCAAATATATCATTTAAGTTTCAGCTTTCAATATAATTTCTTATTTGTTTTTGGTTCGTTACATCACCTGTGTCTGCACTGGTCAGTCTCACGCAATTAAGTCTCAAAATACACCAGCGTCGCAGTAAATACAAAGCATTGTGCTGTTATAACTTACCTGAATATTCAACAAGACTTCCACAAAAGAACGGGACAGACAAAACATTTTTCTATAATTAAGAAAATATTACCTTTTCTCCACGTTTTGCCTGTCCTGGAGAGAATCCTGGGTCTCCTTTAGGGCCCTGTTGCAGAGAAACTAAGCTCATTAATATCATCAAGGAAGAGAGCTTTTAATAATATATGTGGAAACAAATATTTGCACAGTTATAGCAAGAGGAGGGGAAATGTTCATATAAAATTCAATTGTTATTACAAATTGGTTTTTTTCCCATAACTTTTCCAGTAAAGAACTACACAAAATATTTTGTGTGAGTAAAGAACTCACACAAAAGACTGGATTTAAGAAATTATACTGGGTTTAAGAAAGACTCCATTTAGATAGGCTCCATTTAGACTGGATTTAAGAAAGAAATTTTTTACAATGAGGGTGGTGAGGCACTGGCACAGGTTGCCCAGAGGGGTAGTGGAGGCCCCATCCCTGGAAACATTCAAGGTCAGGTTGGACGTTCTGAGCAACCTGATCTAGCTAAAGATGTCCCTGATCTTGCAGGGGGGTTGGACTAGATGGCCTGTAAAGAGCCCCTCCAATCCAAAGCATTCTGATTCTATGAAAAAAAATGTGTGAGTTCACATCAAAATGAGATTTACATTTTCCAAATTTAATAATGTCACAAAAACATTTGATAAGAAGATTTTATTGATAAATCCAAGCAGTGTTACAGCCACACCCCAGCTGAAATGCTCTCTCCCCGCATCTCCACCACTTCAGGACACCACCTATTCCCCAAATGCTATATTACTTCATTGATTATAATCTTCTCCAGGCTTCCTCATGCTCAGTACCTGCCCCACGCAGCGCAGACATTGCAGCTGGGAAGGACGGAGCTGTAAACACACAGCAAAGGCCTCTGTTCAATTCCGAGTTACTTCCTAGCAGATGAGACAGTTCACCGTTCTGGCCAGAAGTTACTGTCTGCATCCAAGACTAGGCTGCTGAAAGGGGAAAGACGCTGCCACACTGATCTCTCCTATTGCAAATCCCCACTGCCAGAGCCCGCCGCCACACAAAGCACCAGGCTCTGCAGGCCGACATGCCGCAGAGGCCTAGGGCCTGCCTGGGCCCGGAGCTGGGGCTGGTCAGGACCAGCAGGCCCGGCAGCCAGCCCTGCAGAGCTCTTGGCTACAGGCAGCTCTGCCACCACCGCAAACCCGCACCCCTCATAGTCAAGTTCACTGCCCTTAAAACAGGAGTCACCAGCGAACGGTACCTCCTGAGACAGCCCTGGGTGAACTGCTTCACGCAGGCCGAGCAGTCATCTGGGGAGCTCCCAGAGCCATAGGCTGAAACCACATTCATGCACTAACAACTGAAAGTAAGATAATTGAGGAGGAAATGGCAAACACCTTGGTCTAATTCATCCTGAAAGCTGCATGCAAAAGGCACCGTAATATTTCATTGACCTGTTTATATAAGTGGCACAAGCTACAACAGTGCTCTTGATTTCAAAGCTGTAGAGTACCGCTGGGTGTTACTCACAAGCATCAACATCTACTCTTCTCACTCAAAAATACGTTTCATGTAGCCAAGGAAATAAATGTTACTATTAAAGATATCTCACAGCAGCGCTAAAGATTATATGTGCCCTTCATTGAAAGAGAGCTAAAGTTGGGAAAACCAGCTGTTTAGACATTGCCAGCACAATCCTACTCCCAGGGGCAACGCTGGATGCTCGGAGGGACGTGCAAGACAAGCAGCGCGAGGCTTCCTGACGCTCAGCCATTTCAGACCTGTAACAGTTGTGGCTCTTATCTGAAATGCTACGGGGCCTGATCCTCCCCTTGCGTACGGTGCTGCCGTCAGGGGTTACCTTTCCCTCTGCAGTTAAGATTTGTACATGTGAGGCCACTTGAGAAACTAAGCCTGTTGAATACTAAATAAAGCCTGGAAATACAGAAAAATGAATCTGTTGTGTTAAATTGATGTGTCAGGTCAGAGAGAACACCATTCTTCAGCGTGGCAGGAGTTATCCAAGTATCTTCCAGCGGATTTACCTTTTGGAAGGTAAATAGTTATATTCCTTGAACAACTTCAATCTGTCTTCTGCTTCCATTTTCCAACACAGGCATATTAAACAGAGTTGTAATAAAACTGTGATCAGCTCTCAGCTAGTTAAAACACAGGCCTCTGATAACTTACTCATAGCCTTTCCTTTCCCTTATAAGCATAATTAATTCCTCATTATTTTTAATCGAAAAAACAAACAGCCACTGTGATGCATGGCCTTCAGTTGTGGATTAACAACATGTCACCACAGGTCAAGATGTGAGGATAAAATAAAACACTTCATTATTTAATCCATGTAACATTACAGTGTAGTTAGTGCCAGAATCCACAAACTAGATTTTCTTAACTAATCCATTTTTCAGAGAGCCAGGAATGCAGCCAAACCTCATGAATATTTCTAAATGACTTTACAAACACCCGTCAACTCTTTATCAGGAATTAAATGCTGAGGATGTCAGCTATCGGTTGGAACTGTTAGCACACGTCCAGGGCTGGATACTATACTGTAAGGGTATTAGTTAATGTTGTTCCATGCTTCAAAAGCAAGTACATAAAGGATGCTTCAGCATAGGAAGGAAAAACACATGCATCTCAAAGGCAGAATAAAATTCTGCATTAAGTTACTGCCAGAAAATTGTTGCAACTTGTCTGCAATGTTTTAAGATCAAACAAAAGTGTGTTTTGTTTTGGTTTACATAGCCAGTGCGGGTCAACTGGACCTTAATAGTCAAAACTTGGTGAGCACCTGGCTAATTTTTTTATTTAAAGAAAATTGTTTCAAAAGACACTTGTATTGAACAGATAATTTATAGTCTAACAGAAAGAAAACAGATCGCTAAGCACCTAGTAATATATGCATATATATATTTTATATATGTATATATAGGTACATGAATACACACAGTTCCTTCTATTCTTAAAATCATGGAGAGAGCTACAGAACTGATCAGGATTATGAGGGGAAAATACAGTGGAGGGGGAAAATACATTATAAAACAAATGCTAGGAGTAATTGGTTACAATTATTTTCCTAGAGATCTATTGTATTATACAGCCAGCATAAATATTGTAAAAAATAATTATGAATCTCTAAGTTTAACTGTTCCTATAGAACTATATAATAAAAGCACATACAAAAAAAGAGAGTCACTTGGTTTTACAGTGTTTGACACCGAAAGCTTTATTAAATTTCTTTTTATGTCCTCAAGCAGTTTTTAACACCTGTCATGACAGGTCAGATTCCTGCCATTAGAAATAGCACCAAAACAAATCATGGTTGCCGCTGTTTTTTTCCTAACATATCTATCAAATTGCTCAAACTAAATATGAGTTGAAGGCATTCTGCAACTGCACAAATCTGTCAAATCTATTTAAAGGGCCTATGTTACACAAATTTGAAGGGTTTTATTTGAGCTTCCAGTCTAGTATTTTTTCTTTGGTTTTAAATATCACATCCATAAACCTTCAGAAAATTAGTCTAGCATATTAATCAAGTGATAATGTCTGAAATATTAGAATATTTTAATATCAAAGGTTGGGCACTGAAAAAAAAAAGAGGAATTTATAGAGAATGACAGTATATTTTTCTTCCTTTTTTTAAAAAAAAGGCAAAAGGTTACAGCAATTAAATGTTTATTCTCACTTAAATTCCAGTTTATCAAAGAGGCCAAGCTGATTTACAGGAACTCTTTTGGGAATTACAGACTACTTGCATGGATAACAGTTTCCAGGTTATCATTCTGCACACATAGGGTTTTTTTTTTCCCCTGAATAAACTGCTATTTTGTTTTAATTTGAAGTTCAATGTGATTGATTACATTTAATTAAAATATGTTTATAGTAACAGTCTTCATCTGTAAACCAAAGAAGGCTAATTGCTTCTATTACAGGAAACAGTTCTGGGGCTTCCAAAAAGTCATTAAGAAGTTCATGTATTTACATGGCAACATGGATAAATTAACTCACTCACCTTTGGACCTGGCAATCCTGGCAAACCTGGATTACCATGTGGTCCTGGAATACCCTATAAAAAAAAAAACAAACAAACAAAAAAAACCAACAGAAAAACAAAGAAGAGTGGGATTATTCAGTATACTACTGAACAAGTGTGAACAGCTTGCAGAGAATCATTTTACTGCATCATTGTTGCTTTTAGAAGCACTGGTTGGGATTTTCAAAGGATTCTCAAGAAATAAAACATGTACATCTTCCTAAAAAATTGAAGTTGAGTGAAGTTGAGTACTTCCCTTTCTTTAAAAAAAAATAATAATTAAAAAAAATCTCAGTTTCTATTGTCTTCCCAAGTAATTCTTAACAAGTATTTGGCACACAGCCACTGCAATGCTGCTCTCCGGCTACAAAACTTGGAGGCATGGGATAAAACCAGAAAAAACACATTCTGAGGTACCCAGCTATACACTGCAAAGAGAAGGAAGCGGATCAGTTCTCACTCACTTAAAAGATGACTCAAAGCAATGTACTCCACTTTCTCTAAACAAATCACAGATAAAAACCCTTCGCCAACCTGATTCTCCCACAGCCAGTGTAGAAAACGGGCTTGTTACTAAAAGAGTCGGACTTACACCATTCCAGGAACAGAATAGGCTATCGGGACTATCTATGCCTTCCAGGATAAGTGTCTGCTCCTGCAATACACTAAGCAATCCTCACTCCTTGACAAACTGCCCATTAGGGAAAAATATTTGTTGCAACGGCTGTCAGCAGCTATTCATCTTCCAAACACTGAAGGACCAAACTGGTGAAAACCTATCCCCGGTAAGCTGGCAACAAACCTTTTGTTGAATTCACTAAGGCCAAAATTCCACCCAAACAACTAATCCAAATGCCAAAAATAATAAGAACCCTTTTCAGCTTCCTCATATATTCAGTGGTCTTACAACAGATAAACTCAGTGATTGTCTCTCCCTCACATGAGACTGAATTTACCAGTTATACCTTGCAGGAACACTGAAACGGTATCTGTTAAGTGCTCCCTCTCACTAATGAGAACATTGACATAACCACACAGAAATGCTAATCCCGTGTGCTGTTTGAGAGATGAATTTGTACACTGGCAACTCTGGAGGCACTCTCAGGGCTTTAGGAGAAAGGAAACAAATAGAAAGTGCCAAGGTAGCTGCAGTGCTGAAGTGGCTCCTAGCTTTTGCTGCTTGCAGTGTTGTTACCTTGGGGCATAGTACTGCAACACAGAGGTGCAAAAGTATCCTCGTGAAATGAGAGGCATCAGGGGAATTTCATCTCATCACTGACTAATTCTGAAATTTCATTACTGAGAAACTCAGAACAAGCCAAGACACTTCGAAAACCTTAACTGTCAGATGTGGACTTCTCTACCATAGACTTAGAGATAAAAATCAGTTTTTAATGGAAATCTCTAACCATTAATCAGGCATTGATGCCATGCCCAAAGTGTCCAAACCATGTGAATCTGTCAGGATCAAGTCTGGACGCACACCTGAGAGACCCTGAAGAAGGCCGGGGCAATGCGGCTCTGCACTCTGCTGCTTCTCTTCAACACCTCGAGTCTCATTTCAGGATCACAAATGGCAGCTCATGTGAAGCAAGACAGAAGTCACAGGGCAGACTGGTAGATGTGGACATGAACTTTGCATCAACAAGGTTTTATGTGTTTTTTGGCTCAAAAAACTTCTCTATCATACCATGTATCTTCACTAGCTATACTTTCTTGAATTTATCAGTGTTGTACGAACTAAAGAGCACTGACATTTCAAAAAAATGTATTTCTTTGATCAAATAGTATTATAGACTTTCTTGGCCCATATAAATATGTATTTTAAACTTAGAACTACTGGTAAAGATTTATCTCTGCCATTTCCATACTTTTCCAGGCACCCTACTGTAAGCTGTCTCCTCACATCGGAAAGCATGTCCTACTCAATAATTAATCCAGAAAAGTCACACGGTAGTCACTTGCTCTTAAGTACTCTATACCTGGGGGGGAAGCCCAAACAAACAACTGAGCAAGAGAGATCTCGCCAACAGGCGTGGCTTTAAACATATGGGCAGCCTCCTCTAAAGCAAAGACACCTTCCCACTTGTGAGGATCTACTTGGGTACGTGGGATGCCAGATGTATCCTCGACAGAGGCACTATGCAACATAAAAAGCTGAGTTGTAAGAATTATCAGCTCTTATGTAGAAGGATAATTTGAAAAAAGGATCCAAGAAGTCAGGAAGATACGGATTTGAAGGCATGCTTTTCATTTTATACTTTTAAACATGTCTCGTCCACTCCCTTGTCTCCAACTGCTCTAAAGCATCAGTTTGGTTTTCGGACCCTTTGATCAGTGCACTTTCCTACCCCATCAGACCAAGTTTTGAAAGGCAGCAAAGCACAGCATGTTCAACACACGATTGAGCAGCAGCCTGTTTAAACGTTCCTCAAAGGCTGAGTCAAATCTCCTCCCATGTGTCTGCTGAGCCTTCATATAAACTACTCCCTTATCTCCCACTTGCGATTTGCCTAAATGAGTGCACTCCAGCCATAACCATTTACACCTCCAAATACCATGGCCCAAAATCTTCTGCACAACAAATGCTAACCTGTTCACTACTCCAGCTGCCCTTCCCCTAAAACCCCCAAAATCAACCACGACCTCAGGGACTCCTCAAGCATTTTTTTTGTACGCAATTGTGCAAACACCGATTTACCCTCTTTTGCCCCGTCAGCTAGTCCTTGCAGTGGCACAGGCTTCTCCCATGCTTTTGGCAGCTGGGGCGCAGGTTTCTGCTCGCTGCGGCAAAGCCTGTGCTCTGTCCCCTGGCACAGGGCAAGGTTGCTGTCCCTGCTCATGTTGGGGTGCACCCAGTCACACTAAATAAATCAACATTTGCTACTGTAGCTCATTTCTTGGGCAAATTACCCAGATACCTATCACCCCTTTTATCAAGCTGCTCTAACACAAGAGACTAAAACAGATTTTTGGGAGTGGGGTTTTTTTTCCCCCTCTCTCTTGCAGTGGTTAATTTTGTATCCACCGCCTGCTCCTCTGCGGCTGTGGCCTGCATTGCTCACTCCCCCTCATTCCAAAAACAAATGAATGTGACCTTAGATTGCAGCAGATGGGAGCAGCAAGGAAAAACTAATAGTTAATACTGTGAGCAGCAAAAGCTAGGTACAAATGTAACCACACTCTGTGTACGCACCCATACACGGAATTAACTATGCTGGAGGCTCACAGCAAAAAAATAAACCAAACCTGTTTGCTTTGCCTTACTTTAACCTATCTGCCAAATGTTAAGAATCATACACTTTCATAATCACCTAGCATATGAATAAAGTTGAGAAAAACAAAATGATGCAAACTCCGGTTTGATTATTGGTGACCTGCCTAGAGCTACAGAAGAACATAGCCGTTTTACTCACCCGAGGACCTCTCTTTCCTGATGGACCAGGTAAACCTGGAGGACCTGGAGGACCCTGGTGATAGAAAATCAAAACAAATTAGGCTAAAACCCGATACAAGGACAGTATCACAAGTCTGAATCAGACCAGTTCTTCTAACTGATGACTTTCTGCTCGTGCAGACCTTCTCAACTTGAAAACTAACTCCTAAACTACAAGCACGTGTGTGTTTAATCTGGCTCCAAATCAGATTTCTGTTTAGAAAGTATCCTATGTCAGTGGAATTGGAGCTAACAATCTAGATAATAACTTTTACTTAAGTGTATTTATATTAAAGGAAGAAGAGATCAGTTCAAGGATTAGAAACAAGCAAGTGCAGTGTATTTCAAAACAAAGAAAAGAGAATAATGAAGCCTTTTTAATAAGCATGCCAAACATTTTAGAAAAGTCAGGAGTAACTGTGAAAAAATAAGATACCACCTCACAGAAAAGACAGACATGAAACAGAAGAAAATAAACGTGGACAAATGATTGTTCAGTTTCCTATTAAAAGCTTCTGATAAGAATAACTGGTAGCACGTTTGCCCTTGTATATAATGAATATAATTATCTTTACAGAAAATGCAGATTTTTTTAAAATGCTAGTACATATCCAGATGTATCTTTTGCAAATAAGTTAGATTAACATCAGTTAGATGCATAGTTAGATATGCATCACTATAAGAATATTAGACAGTGTACCACCCTCTGTATATCTAGTTGTTTTGACCATAGAAACCTTTCCTTTTCTGTACATGGTTGCTGTTCACATTCAAAACCCCAGGATCTACTTCATTGTACTCAAATATGAATGGAGCTCCCAAAGAATGAGAGCTCCACACTAAAATCTGCACTGATTTATATTATGTTCCATCTATCACACCTGAGTCCTAAGGAGGCATGGGCTATTCTTAAGAGTGATTTCGGCTCCCATCCAAATGCCAGCACAGTGAGTCCCAGCTTTAACAGAGACCAAGTATTCCTACCGCAAGGGAGAATGGGCATCAAGAAAGTCAGACCTCATGAAGGAGCTCAGCAGATGATAGCTGGAAGGGATTCAACTTGCTCTTTCGCCCAGGCTTCCTCACGCTTCCGTGTTCTGTATATACTACAGCTCTCAGCTGAGGCACTAGGCAAAACACTGAGTATCATACTGCCCATCACCAAACAACACTGCTGAAAGCTGGCAGGGATACCAGGGAAATCAGAAGGGCAACTACGGTGCCTGAAATGGCCAACTCGCAGGCTTTGCAAAAAAGGAAAAAGTAAAAAAAAAAAAAAAAAGAGAGAAGGGAAAAAAAGATAAAACACCCATTGGGGTTTTATTAGCAACCAACAAATCATTTTATTAAGACAAAAGTTGCATTTTTAAAAACCTAAAGTTTTGTGGAAGCAATATTTCTTTTTCCTTGGAAAGATAACTTCACTGGCAGAGAAGACAATACTGATTATGGACTTCAGGCATTGTCAAGTCAATTACATTCATTTGGCCAAAATGCAGACTACTTTGGACAATGGGAAAAACACTGTCGCTCTGAAGAAGAAAAAAAACAATTTTCCTCTCCAATTAATCATAATAATCTTAGGAGTCTAATTGTACTGCAACTGCCTGTTTATAGTTGGGAATATTTGTATGTCCATACATACTGCATTAAGTCATGAAATGCATACCCTGCACTTCCCTCTCTGTATAATTTAGAAGACACAAATCTGCGTTACAGTTCTGGTCTTTAGGTTAAACCGTAACATGTCATACTTTTAGCATAGGAGGTTCGCTATTCAGCCTGAATGCATAAATGCTCACTAGCTTCCTCATATTATTCTAAAGTAAAAAGCCCCTGTGTTTAATAACAACAACAACAAAAAGTAGCAGACAGATGCATGGAAAGCTCTTGACCCGGCATTCTTGTCCAGGTCCAAAAACGTACCTGAAACAGCGCAGAGAGCTCCCACCCTGCCACTGCTGAGCTAGTATGCTTTCTACCTCTCCTCTCAGATTTTAAGTTCAGATACACTTTGCTTAGAAAATTATCCTGGGACCACAAAGGGAAACATATTTTTTATTAAGTAAAATATTTGCAACTACTGTGCATTATTTTGTGATTTGTGGTACAAAGTTCTTCTCTATCCCTATGCTCTCTACGTTTCCTTAAAAATACATTAATAGTCAACCCCCACCATTTTCCTAATAGAAATCTTAGTGAGTATTTATTAACATCCCTGATCTTTGCTGCTGATTTATTGAATGGCAGCAGTGAGAACATTTTTCCCTCTGTGACTTTGAAAAAAAATTTTTAAATAGTACCTGCTTCCTTTAAAAAACAAACAAACCCCCTCACTTTGATTACACTAATTCATAAGTAATTATCTCTCTTCATCTAAAAAACACAAAAAGAAGAGAATCTAATCACAACCAAGCCCTCAGCAACCCCTAAACGAAGCAGTAAAATATATTTTGAAATATGCAGCCAGAGATGAATAATGCTTTCTCAAGGATTTCTAAAACAAAGTCAACCACTGTAGATGAAGTCTCTGGTTAACAATAATTAGCAATTAGCACCAGCAATCCAGGTGTTCAATTAAAGTGTTAACAAGGACCCTCCTTAACCAGAGTACGTGACTCCTTAATCTCCATCTTAGACTCCTCCCTGCAACTCAAGCAACATCTCTGCTGACAGCAGACTTCGTAGAGCACACATAAGTCTTCCTGGAAATGCTTCTCCGACTAGTTGTAAGAAGTTATTCCACCCTATGGACTACTTCAACCTGTGAAAGCAACTACAACTTCAAATCAGCATGACTGTTTTTATACTAGCTAGGAAACTATTTATGCCTCTTAGGCATCCATGTAAGCCACAGAAGTCAACTTCTGAGAGTGAGCCAATCTCCCAAACCAAGGAATTAGTCACTTGTTTGAATAGCTTTTCCTCCAGCTACTGGAAACAGTAAAGAAACCTGAAGCAATTAAAAGTGTTAATGGCTTTTTTTGCATTTGACATTTTAACTACCAACAAAAAGTGACTTTGTGTAAACTTTGTGACAAATTTAAAATTCATTTATTTAATAAGATCAGTTTGCTCAAAACAGATCATATATACCTTAAGAAAGGTACTACACCTTACTGTCCTTAGGAATTGTGAAAATTTCATTTAGCTATTGAGCGGAGAAGCTCAAGTTCCAAATAATCATGGCTTAATCCTGAAATAATAAAAGTAGATGCCACTCTTCCAGAAATTTTCACTACCTTTCAAATGGTCATTGGGATGAATGTAATGGTGAACTTTCACAGACATTTTCTAGGATACTGAAGCCCTTCTATGGATACATGTGTTTTAAACTTTCCCTACCCAGAGGTAATAGGAAGCATTTCATTTACATATAACAAGCCGCTAAGATTTCAGATGCACAGCAGTAAATTCTGCATTAAGTAGTTAAAACGTCTGCACAGGCATATGCCAATCCTGTTGCCATTCAATACCTAAATCATACCGACTGAAGTTTCTCTTGCAAAACAACTACGACATTTCTCTTTAAAAGGCATTAGACTACACTCCAGCCACTCAACCTCAGCTCACCTCAGACACTTTTTTAAAAGACTGAATTAAATAAACATATGAGTTTAATGCTTGATCCATCAAAGGCAAGTAGTCCTTCAGCAAAACAAAAAAGACATGAGCCTTTCTGCACATCATGACCAAAATATCTGAAATACAGCACGGAAGCAAACAGAAACATCAGGCTCCAAACCTCTTCTAAAAAACTCTCCACAAAAGGAAATTCCACTTCTAACATTGCTAATATCACTTGTTCTAGGTATCACTCTGATTAGCCATGTTTTCCTTATGTCCCACCTAAAATTTCCTCCTCTGTCTTGCCATACTTTCTGTGAACAGGCAAAAAAGTGTCTTTATTAACTCACTCTTTGCAGAACTATAACATTTGTCCCTTACTTTCATTACTAAACACACTTTTGTTTTAACCTTTACTTAGAATCATATTTTCTATAACTGTGCCACCGTTACTGCAACCTTCTGCAATCCTCCTGGTCTGTCTGCATCCTTTTCAAAGCTCATCATCCAAAACTGAGGACACTTCTCCAAAGTGCAGCCTCAGCATACCCAAACCAGTAGGAAAATACCCTGTCTCTGATACATTACCAGGACTGGTGAGTATCAAGCATGACAGTGATAAGACACATTTATTCTCTAGTGCCCTATAACATCACTCTATCACCCTCATCTAACTGCCTAACCAATCACCCCCCCATCCTCTATTTGTACTTTTAATTTCTGTACTATTGCACTAAGTTTCATCCCATCAGTTTTAGACCATCTGGAATTCTGATTCTGTCACTCAGAATTCTTCTACCTACTCCTAGCATGCTTTGTCTACCTTTTTAAAGCATATTACTTAATTCAGAGACTAATTTAATTATTGAGCAACAAGGATCCTACCAAACATAAATGTCCACCTATTTTTTCTTCTTGCTTCATTTGCATGTCACTGGAAATGATAAAAACACCCACACACTTCTCTTTCCAAATGCCCTAGAGCAGGCAAGTTGCTTGTGTATGATTAACCTCCTTTCTTTACAGCTGTGGAAGTCTTTCCCTTTCTCTGCCAAGAATTCCTACAACAGCCAAAGCAATGTCATCAACATCAGAGGAATATATATATGGGTTTGGGTTATGGATTAAAGCTTTTCAATATTGTTGTGCAGAAGATAGGGAAACTGCATCAGTTCCAGGTGAATTAAAAGAAATGTTTAAATATTTAAGACTAACATCATCTTTTTGCTATTAAAAATAAAACAACAAGAATCTTAAGTTTTTATCTTAAGCAGATACTGAGATAGATTTCTCAGCTTCGGTAGGGAAACGTGAGGGTTACCTGCAGAGCTAAAATGCATGAAAGTGATTAACTGCCCAATATATCCCCTGTGGCTAGGGAGAGCCTCAGCAAGCAATTTTGTTCAACTGAGAAATAAGCTAAGAGTGAAATCTCTGCTGACACTTCCCTTACTACTGTTTATTTAGCACCAGATTTAGGATCTCTGAACTGCCCTCTTTGTGTTCTCACCCTCACACCTGTTGGCTGGAATAAGAGCATCTCATCCAGGACTCAGTTCTGCCTAATGCAGGGCTTGCATTTCCAATTCCTCTGGCAATATCTCCAGACTGCTTCTCCTTACCAACTAGATAGACTAAGGACACCACTGTTTGGTCTTCTACTTTCGCCTCCTGGCTGAGCGTCTTCATAATCCAGAAAGCTTTTCCAATAGAGAAAACTAATTCCTAGCTCATTTCTCAGAGGAAGCCAAATCCTGTGCAGATAGGCCTGCAGATGCAATTACCTACCAGCAACTAACCTAAATCAGCTCTTCAGCTCACATCAACCCCCCCTTCTACAAGTGTGGGACTATGCGTCATGTTACTGCAAACTGCTCTAGGACTGTGCAATGAAGAATATCAGTTTGAAAGTTAAACAACTAAAAATACACACCTGATCTATTTTTTTAATCTTTATACAGTGCCAACACCCTCTGCAACACAAAAAGGACTGGTTCATCAGATGAATGGAGTAGCTTCCCTCTAAACTAGTGGTTCAGGAAACCAGACTGTTCCACTTTAAACTCACCTTATATTTTTGTAGAGGATTTTCGGCATTGCAACTGCTAGAATTTTAATCAGGGTCTTAGTAGTTTTGAAGAAATAGGTGCCCTTTTCCATATGCTATCCATAAATGAAAGCCTGAATTCTGGAGCCCTGCTTTGCAGTGGTGGGTGAATTCCACAGCTGTGGGGATCATGGAGTACAAGGGGCCTGATTATACAAGGCAAGAATCAGTTCTGGTAGATGATTAAAAGCTAAAACGAAGCTGAGGAGTTTAAGAACCACAAAAGCTAGTTCTTGCCTGTCAAATCCAATAGAACAAACAGTATTTCTGCATTGAAATCTTGAAAGAAGGTTCAAACCAACCACAACATAATGACAGAAGAAAAAAAAAAAAAAGGGAGGTTTCATGCCTTATCAGGATTTTTTGCTGCAAGGGAACTTTGCAAGTTTCTCAGTGTTGCTTTTTTAGGCTTCCCACTGATAAGACTCTGTGGGTAGTTATGTATTAAAGTGTTAGAGCCACACAGATAAAAGCTGGATTATCTCTGGTCTTCTCTACATGGGTGTACTAGACTGAGAAAGCAAACCAAGACCGCCTCTTCAAGTCTGAGGGCAACAACAGTGGCAAGTACTGTGCCACGCAACCTCCATGGAGCACAATTCTTTACAGAAGCTTGTGTGGAAAAGGCCATGCAGAGGCCTCTGCTCCCTTTGGCATCGACCTCTCTGGCAACACAATGCTTTAGCTTTGCCTCTGTTTCAGTAGGTGCTGCTGGCCCCTTCAGCCAACCTAGTGCCCACAAAGAAGAAACCTCCCAGCTCTGCCACCGATCTCCAACACCTTGGCCACGTTATTTAAATCCTGACCCAGCAAAACACTTCAGCACAAATGCACCATATCCACTGCTACACACTAAACCAAACGCAAGGTCTAACTGCCTTCCTAGGCGAGACAAACTTCTGCGTCCCCAGTCTGTAAGAGAGGCATAGAAAATGGTAATAGACATCTTCAAACTCTCCAAATCAGCTGTCATCTTTGACACCCCATGTATAGCGTCTGTGTCTAGAAAAAAACCAGAGCAGTTGCTTAGAGTTTCTTAGTAATGCAAACAACCAACAGCATTATCAGCAGCCATTTCTGTGCCATGCGAAAAAGAATGGATTTAACTTTCTTGGCTGTAACTGACTGAAAACAAAATGTACAAGCTATGTGCTAAAATTAAAAGCTTCCATTAGCAGTTACTAAATGTCCTAAGCTCCAAAAATGGAAATTAACCTCATGTTGATGACAGCTACATACTTAGTGATATGTCCCCATAAATACTGTTGTAAGGGACAAAAAGAGAAAAAAAGACTAACTTCACATTCAGAAAAGATTAAGCAAGAGCACCCCTGGACTACTGTGAATTACTTGTTAACACATTTTTCAATTGTGTAACAATCCCTTTGCATCTGGATCCTGTTTAGAGTAAAAATTGAACTTTTAAATAAGTTTTCAGTTGCTGACTACCTTAAGAAAAAAATATTTCAGTGCTGAAAGAATACAGGCAGTAAATTTATGGGCACATGCAAATGTATATTAGGAGCTGCTTAACACATATCAAATTGCTTTCCAGTAATAACCACACAAATGCACACACACCAAAAAAAAAAAAAAAGAAAAAAAAAGAAGAAAAAAAGTGCCATTATCTACTCCATCCTATGGTTTAAAAATTTTAACCAAAAACTCAAACAAGCACTAACTATCATATTTCCCAGGCTAAGCAGGAACTGCTGTTATTTCTTGTCTGTAGCTTCATATATATTGCTCCCATTTTTATGTACTGAAAAGTTTATGAGCCTTGTGCACACAATAAGAAAGGACAAAGGGGTTTCTATTAAAAGCACTACTGGGCATTTGCAATTGTTTCAGGGATCACTTACACTGTGAACTGAAAAGATACCACAAAATCTTGTAAGACTATTCTAAAAATCATTTTACATGCAGGTTTGCATCACCCCATAACCTTGGGTTACAAATGGTTTTACCAGTCTAGACTCTGCAACTGGTCTCTTTCTACAATTATGAATTTTGATAGCACTGCTCAACTGAGAAAACTATGTCAGTCTTCCAAGCCGCCTGGTTGGTCTTTTCATGGATCAGTGTCTACATTTGCATACTGTATGAATTTATCCTGTAATTTTATTAAGTGAGCAGTCTCCATAATTAGCAGTTACAAACATCTGGCTGCATTTCAAATTTTAAAGAAGCCTGGGTTGCCTACCACTTCACCAGAACATGAATGTCTTGAATGTCTTTGTATTCTGCCAGTAAATAAAAATATACAACACTTACACCAAAATTACATGCGGGAAAGAGGCATACTTAAGGCAGACAAGCATTTGTACAGTACAGCCAGGAAAAGTTGCAGTCACAGCTTTGGCATGCTTTGCGAGGTTTCTTTCAAAGCCTCTGTAAATGTATGTTGCTGCATGACAGTAAAAAGAGTAGTAAAGATAACTTACAGGAGGTCCAGTTTCCCCCTTTGGACCTCTGACACTTCCCATTTCAAACATTTTGTCAAGATCTTCATAGTTATAAGCGTAATTATCAATACCGATGTCATAACTGTTTGCCGTGTGGTAAGTCGCATCAGCATCAAATGCACCTTCCTGCCCTGGACTGAGTTGATCATCCAGAGAGAGGTCAGCAGGCAAACCACGCAGTGTTGCGTTGAAGACTTGCTGCTTTTTGCTTGGTTCATCTAAATGCTGTTTTGCTTTGTCCATTCCCTTGCTTTTAGTTTTACTCTGTTTTACAGGGGAGATGAGAGGAGGCTCACTTTGTCTGCCTGCATCTTCTGTGGTATTATCTAAAGCATTTGGATATGAACCTGTGGGGGTTTTAGTGATGCTTCTTTTTTTGCTCGTCTCCTGCTGATGAAGAGGCAGATTGACGTTCTCCTGGAGTTCCATTTCAGGCCAAGCTTCCAGCAACAGAGGTTCGGCCTCTGGAAGCTCCGATGCAGAGACATTTCTTGACTCAAAGTCTTCTGATAGAAAGTGAATCTGAGCAACATTGGTAACAGGAACATTTGATGTTTCTTCCCTTCTATAAGCTGATATGCCTTCTGACTGGTTTTTCTCATCAATCATCATCTTTGGAAAAACATCCAGCCCATCTGACACATGTGGAGCTCCTAGCAGAGATCGATACGTTTCAGCCTGGCGACATTGCTGCTTTACATATTTACAGTAGTTTGCAGAGGCTTCTGCAGAGGGAATAATATCTAGCTGACATATAACTCCTTCAAAGCTGACAGAGTGAGAGTTCATCCTTCCCAGAGTAAATAAACCATCCAAATCAAATCTCTCCACTTCAGAAAGTATTTCCCTGCTATAGTACTTCTTTCCGCACTCAGCAAATACCGAGACAGTCTTGTCTCTAATGTCAATGGCAAATGAATGCCATTGTTCATTATGAACACTATAATCAAAGTATACGGACTGCTTCCCTCCAGTGTACACCACTACCTTTCTTGGTAGCAACTGGATACCAAACTGCAGTCTACTTTTGTTCCTAATACTGAAAAGGAAAGCGTTATTTACTCTGTAAGAGTACAACCCGACCAGTACGGTGAACTGATGCCCTAGATTTGATGGTATGACTTGAGTGATGGGGGACTCAATATGTGCATCACTGGTTAGTACAACTCCTGATACGGTTAGACGAACACCCTGAGGTAACAGAGATGATGTTGAGGGCGCTGTTGTCTCTGAGGGCTGTTGAACATCTTTCACAAGGCCTAGTTGATGAAGAACATCTATTGCTGTAAAAAGAAATAAAGGCATACTGTTGATTTCGTTTACAAGCTCATAAATTCAGACCCATATAAACAAATGTACGCACAACATCTTAACAAATCCGTACTTCCCAGAGCATATATACTGCACACAGCAAGGCCACCAAATCGCTAGTGTAAGACACACCAATGTTTCACATAAATCAAACAAATAAAGCCAGAACAAAATTTTAATCTTAAAAAAAAACACAACCCACCACATAGAAAGGTCCACGTAATGCCCATTGTAGGTTAGTTCATTTATGAAACTGAAAAATCCCCATTTGCTGTCTTCAACTTTTTCACAGTATTCGATGAACACACTTTGTTAGTTCCTTATTTAGCTAATCTTGCCTATTCTTCAAGCGGATAATTTTTTTTTAACTTTAACTTTTTCCTCTGCAAAAACCTTCTGCAATAAACCCATGCTTTTCCTCTTTATCAGAAAAGTTTAGATGAAAATATTGGGGGGGGGGGGGTGGGGGGGGTGGTTTGCTTTGTTTTTAAGAAGGGACAAGCTATTTATAACAGAGTAACACACCAGTGGAGCACCAGAAGATAGGCACTGGCTCAAAGCAAAATAAAATGGTAAGCCTTGCTAAGTAGCTACTACGTGCTGCAGAGGTAATGCAACTGGTACCTGGGACGAATTGCTGTGCTTCCACCAGGGAGCTTTCCTCCCGCCAAGCAAGGCCCTGTGCCATTACAGAGCTGGCTTCAAAGGGAATTGTTTTCCCCGAGGGGTCACCCTTGATTGTATGTATCTGTGCCAAAGCTAGTCAGACTAAAAGAAAACAAGGATCTTTCCAAGGGGAGACGCAACAGAGTGCGCTGCTGCCGCCTCCTCTCCCTCTCCACGGTTTACTTGTTAGGGCCAGGGATGAGATGAACTCTGCAGAAGCAGAAGTGGTGAGGAGCAAGGAAGGAAGAGAAATGTCAGGACCCAAGGGGCAGTGCTCCCATCTTCTGGCTCGTCTCTCTGCCCAGCGAATGCAAGGCTGCGGCTACTCAGACAGGATACTACATTAAGAGTGCACTCCACAGCGGGAGACAGCAGTGGACATTAAGGAGACAGAGAAACCAGCTGTCCTACTGATTTATGTCCTATAGATTTGGCTTTGGCATATAGAAGTCTGGATGGAAGATCTTCCTACAGCGTGCAATAGGCAGTGGTATTTTCACTGTTGGCTTCTCTAGTGTCTTATATAAATGTGAGCTTTGTGCTTTAGCCCTTTCCTTAGCCTGGACCTTACAGTACCTCCATCTTTTACCTGGCTAAATATCTTCACCTAATGGGTAGAAACACAACTGTCGAGCCTCCTGATAAACTGAAATCAGATCTGACCTGGGGTAAGAAATCAAAGCCACTTTCTTCCTAAAGGGTAAATCAATGGTCAAAGATGACCAAATTCATTTGGTATTGCCTAATCAGATTTAGGCATGTTGGAGTTGGTGGGCATAAAGACCTCCTTCCTTAGGATGAATATAAAGACACCGTTAGATCCTTTATGATGCAGCTGAAACAGAAACACTACAAAGGCTTGAATAGGAGCTAAACAGCACGTCCCCAGCAGTCTTCCTGTGGGGATGCAAGACAAGACAGCACTTGTGGCATTGACTGGTCAACTGCTTGTCTGGGTATTTGTGAAAGGTGCCACAGAAATACTGCAGAGACTGAGACAAAACGCAGTCACGGAAATAGGAGACAAGAAGGTTAGGGGATAAAACACATGACATGAGAAAAAGCTGAAGGAGCTACATTTGCTTGGCCTGGAGATGGGAAGGCTTGGGGGTATCTGATTACAATTGTCCGTGATCTGAACTGGGGTTATACGGAAGACAGAGAAAAGCTGAGGAGTAACGGGCACAAGCTGCTACACAAGAAATTCCAACTCCATACAAAGAAAAAGCATTCTCACGGCAAAAGCGGTTAAGTGCTGGACCAGGGGGCCAGAGACGTTGTGTAATCTCCATTCTTGGAGATTTTCAAAGCCCAACTGGACAGGACCCAACAACCTGAACTAACTTGAACATTGACTCTGATCTCAGCAGGAGCTAGAACCAGATGAGTTCAAGGTCCCTCCAAGCTAAATTTTCTGATTTTCTGCACAAGGGGAAACTGAACATTGTAGTTTTTATAAACAGCATTGCACAGAAGCATACGATAATCATCTTTTTTCCCCTAACTGGAACAACTGGTTGGACCTAAGCTTCAGTGACCTGCCTATATTAAAGATGACTAGTAGTATCTAACAGTTGCACTGATCTGATAAGCCTGACTGGGAAGAGACTGGCACTTTCCATAGCATTTAGCGGAGGGTACTTTTACTATGCACGTTGTGCTTATATTAAGTAAATAAAGCTATTAAATGGCATAACAAAAATTTGGAGTAGCCAAGAAAAGTTAAGAATTCTCTGCTATATAAAGAGAAAAGAGCAAGTGAAACAAATGGATGTTCACTCTTTTAGTGGGAAAAAAAGTCTCCTTTCCCAGTCTTCCCTCTCTCTGTTTACTGAATGTATTCATAGCAAACTTTAAGAATAGACAGATGTTGGCTTCATTTCAGTGGTAAATTATGAAAAGAGCCTGAGATTTCCTTGAAAGTAGTTTATAAATTGGAACCAAAAGCATCAACCTGAATGCACCGTACATCTTGAAAATTAATTACACACCTTGTAGCGTTTCTAGTCATGTTTGAGGTTCACGGGCGCGCCAAGATTATCCTGGCGGGTAGCCAGCGCAGACAGAGGTACGGAGAAAGCATATCTTTGCAGAAAGTCATGTGTACGCCAATTTCTCAAGATGTTTTGCCTCAGAGCAATTAATCTACTATGGCTGTATTTTTATCTGTCAAACTGATAACACAGGTCAGGTTATAGTAGAGCTTCCAAGCACAAGGCATCTGCTAATGAACCACCACACTTTCCCAGGACCCATGTCCTGTGTGGTCTGCATGCAGTTTGGAGGAGAAAGCTGTACTTGTATTGCCCTTGTGAAAGCTAAGAAGAAACACAGGTCCTGAGCTCTGGGCAACGCAAAGGTCTTACACATGCAAATAAGAGCCCAAGGCTGGAGACACTGCTCCAGCACTTCTAGGCACTGGCTGGGCCAGCTGACTGCACAGAGGAGAACAGCGAATAATCTAACCTAAGGTTGTGCCTAAATATTTCATCCTAACCTGAAATATTTGGCAAGTACTTGTATTTTAAAATATTTGTAACTATATATTTGTATTTAAAAATAACGATGCACAGGATCTGTCCAAAGTGTTATAAATTGAAGTATAAAACAAAAAGCTTAAACTTAAACTGGCTTAAAACAGTCAATTTAAAAATGGCATTCAAGAGTATCGCTACTAAATCTCAAACTGCAAGCAAAATTGCCAAAATTTTGGCAGTTCTGATTTGAAAACAGGACATTGTTTAAAAGTTATTAAAAAAAGGAAAATCATCTGAGAGCATGATGAGAAATAAGACACATTCTCCACATCCTGCAAGCAGATTTCTGTGAACAATGACAGGTCCTGAGAAAGCTAAAAACAAATAAATGCTGTGTGAAAAACGACAGCAAAAGATTAAGTATCAACTAATTATTCCTTGCTGACTTGCTGCCTGTTAACCCACCGTCAAGCCAAAAGACGGTTCCAAATTTTTTTGGCCAGGCATTTCATTTCTGGTCCAACATGTATTTTTATTTTATTTTAAGGCTTTCAGAAGCTCTTGGCAGTACACAGGGTTTTGGGAGCAGGCAACTCTCTCAACTCTTCCTCCCAGCATGACAACCACTATTTTCTTTACCTATCAGTAGTCAGTTTTCTTTGTTTACCCATGTCTGCACAACATCTGTCTTCACTTACTGTTCATTCAACCCATTAGTCCCCGAAATTTTAACGGCTCATCTTCTTGAAGGAAAAGTTGTTTTGGGTTTTTGGTGTCAAGTGCTCTCCTTCCACCTTCTAGGAGGACTTGAAAAATTTACAACCTTACTGCATCATGAGGGGAGGCAAAACCTAACACGGGCTTTGGCAAAAAATCTTCTGACCCTCTTGTGGCACAAAAAAATCCCAAAAAGGAATCGGGGAGGCATGAGGGGATTTGGCTGTTTGATCGTTCCACACCCCTGTTCTGCTCAGTCTCTCTTGTTCATTTTCCACATTCCTCCATACTAATGACTACTCTGAAGGGAGGATATTTGGGGTGCTCTCTCCATTTCAGCAATCCTAGTACACACATTACTCACTTTCCCTTTACCAGTATGGGTAAGGGAAAGACAAGGCTCATTCATCGCTCAGCTCCACCAGAACTGAGGTAATTACTCATCAGGTTGCCCATTTCCTAGGTGATGCTGCATCTGCAACTGGATAAATTAAGATACCCGCAACCAGTATTCTCCCGGACACCAGGCCGAGCGACTGGCATAGGAAAGCCGACCAGATACATTGATTCTGCAATGTCCTTGAGCCACACTCAAAGTACTGCTCCTAAAGGCTGAGGCTGTATCTTGATATGTATTTCACTGAACACAATTTATAGCAGCCTACCAAAGTGAACAAGGCATAGCTTCTCAGGCAAAGCATGCACAGGCTGTTCCATCAGCTCAGGAGAGAAGGAATGTTAATTACTCTAGCTAGCATCTTCATATTTGGCAGAATAGTCTTTTTTGCAAAATACCACTGCCAAGAAAGTTTTAATAACAACTTAAGTGTTCACATATTCCTAATGGGCAGACAATCCTGTTCCTGGACAAACTCTAAGCACTGCAAATGGAATAGTGCTAGCTCTGCAGGTTATATACTGAGACTGAAGGATACACTTGAGCTGCTCTTTTTCTGAGGAGGTTTCCTCAGTCTGCTGGTCTCTGAACTGCTTTTTGCAGCCTTGTTTACACACTGTGCAAAAAAAGTGCGTGAAGGACCAAATTCACCCACGGGCAGAAAGTTGCATCAAGGTTCAATGCATCATTTTGATCCCAAGCAAGCCCTTAAAGAAAATGAAGTTGTGTATGGCTTCTGTGCACAGGGGGTGGAGGGGAGTTTCTATTCAGTAAGGCTTCTCCTGTGGCTATCTAGAAATGCTGCTGAGGAATTAAAAAAAAAAAAAAAAAAAAAAAGAGTAGGAAAGCGCCTTCATCTGCTGGTGACAAAATAAAAAAATAACCAAATATAAACATGTCAAGACTGGAGGCTTTACCCCATTTCTGCGAAGCTCTGTGCATGGAGGTACTCTCAGCCAAGAGGCAAACAAGCCTCAGACTGCACCCACTCTCCCCTGCCGCTGCTGCCCCTCCAGTCCTGTAGCCTTCACGGTCCTCGCCTGAAGTTTCATTAGAAAAGCAATTCCCAGACTGAGGCACATGAGAAGTGAGAGAAATTGTTTATTTCTTTGCAGAGGAGGAGGGTGGGCTGGAGGGACGAAGACAACTCAAACCATCACTGCACGCTTGTCTCTGGCATCCTTCACCTGCTCCCGCTACACCGGGAAAGTGCAAACTGCCTCCCTAAGACAGCCTCTTCCCTTTCCATCCCGCAGGCCTGGAGCAGGGCAGGCCACACACATCTATGGGTGCTGCCCCTCCTCCGATGGCTCAGCTATTAGAAAAATCTGGGAAAATCCCATCATCACGAACACATATGTCCCCTATTGAGCTGAATGTGAAAAAATCAACAACCAATCTTAACAGGCAAACAAGCAACTAATGGAAGGCAAAACTACAAAGAGAACAGGAAAAAAAACCCGCAACTGAAGAAAAAAACAAGCTTTGCCAGTCATAGGGAATGATGAGAAGGAAACTGGTGAGAATAATGGTGGGAGGCTGCTGAGATATCCCACAGGGCTCTAGCAAAACGTTATCAGGAACGAGTCTTAACTGTGCAACACAACTGTATTCAGCTGAGTATTTGCAGTTTACATACTTACCAGCCAAGGATGATCTATTTCTTGCTTCACCTGTATGGTGAAGGAACATGGCAGAGAACTGATGCTGCCACTCTCCTGGCAGATACGCAATGACTAAGTGGCATGTTACCTCCGCCACTCGGGATGCTAATATTCCCACAGCAGTCTCTAGTGCAAGCTGCACATCTGGTGCAGTTATAAGAGCTGGCAGATTAAGAAAGAAACTCAAAACAAGACAACCCTATTTCCTCACTAACATCTGCATCTGAATGCAAAACCAAATGAATACACAATTTCACTTTTTGGTTTAATGATGCCAGCCTAGACTAAGCCTTTATTATATGCAGTGGTTTGCTTGCACAGCCCTAAGTGCAAAGGTAACTCAGTCATAGCTTGCCACCCCCAAGGACACCCACTTGCAGTGGGAACACAATCAAAGCCTTTTCACTGTACAAGGCTTCTCTTTTATGAAGAGCTTGCTTAAATATGTAAGCAATTTCATAGACAGAAAATCTGAGTAATTTTCAAAAGGTCATCTTTTCCAAACTGGTTGCTTTAAACTTTTGCTCTCATTATGCTGTAGCTGGTATTTTCTTCAAGTGACCATTAAGGAACTGAACCTAAGGTCACTAGTAACAACAGCCATTTATTTACTCTTTTCATCTAGTAAGAGATTATACAAATGTCCTGTTATAAAAAAAGCGTTCTCACCTTGTTTGGGTACTTGTGCAACACCCACAGCTATACATATTGCAATAAAAAGGAGAGTTTTCCTAAAAGGAAAAGAAAAAAAAGAACATGTGAGAAAACATCTACAGTTTCAGAACTCCAAGGAATTAGAAGCTTGATTCAACATCCGAAGTCAATGGCAGGATCCCATTGACTTCAGCAAGTCCTGGATCAAAGCCATCACATTGTACAACTTTCCACTGATGCTGAGAAGGCGTTTTACACAAAGATCAAGGATTATGTATGCCCTCATATATAGTACATATATTTTACACTGGCTTATATTATTAAAGTAACTGCATCTGGTTTATATTTCCTTGCAGCAGCCTTCAAATACGAACACTGCTATGTAGTAAATTTCTTCCTGGAAAGAAAAGAAATGTTGCTGTAAAGAAACCTTAAAATAAATGACAAGTTAATGCCTGTGGAGATCATTAGATACTTTTAACCTGCTATCCGTCTTGTCACTATATCACGTCATTTTACCATAAATGAAAATGTTGTGTCACACTTTTGTTCCTGTATTATAAAATTGTCATGTTACAAACAAGACATGCTCTTCAAAAAGCAAAAAAATCCCATCACATTTTGACTTAAAACTTCACGCTCAGATAGAAGAGTGCAATACTGACAGGTATCATAGGCTCACTGATTGCAATGAACATATATAACGTTGATACAGATTAAGTGCTCAAAATTTGCTTAAATGAAAAGTGTTGGATGTTGGGCAAAGAATACATTTTTACCATGGTTAAAAACAGACTGTCTGCTGGTTTTTACTCAATTATCCTATTAGGCAGATTAGCATCTAATCACACCCTTTTCAGTGACTGAATCTTTTAATAAATGAGAAATATATTTTCTGTTGATGTTGGACATCCAGGCACAGAAACAGATGTATGTAACAATAATAGTAACCTATATCTATTTAGTTCTAAGAATAAATATTTCTAAAATATCAGAAATATAGTTCTGATACTAACTACTCAACTCACGCTCAAGCCTCAGCTCAACCCTCTTGCTCATTAAGATATGTAACCTCATTGATTTTTCATAATATTAAATGCCAGATTGACTAAAAGTGTTTGCTGGACCATGCCAGAGAGCACTTGAGTATCTGGAATAAACAGTATTTGAAAGTAACACCGTTGCAACTAAACACCTGTAACTTCATGTGATGTAACTTTGCCAGCTAATTAGTCAGGTTTGCGCAGCAAAAAAAGGGCAGGAAGAAAACCCTACCACTTTATACAGGGATGTATGGTTCAAACAGCAAGTTTGAACAGACAGACAAGTTCCTTCCACTGAGCGTTCACTGCCAGGTTGCCTTCAGCTCAGAGGATAACGTATGCATAAACCAAGTATTAGTAATGCTACAATGACAAGAAATAATGCTATGATTTAAATGTTTTTGTGCGTGTATATACATATACGTACATATACACACACACACACATATATACCAGTATTTAGTGAAAAATCTTAATATTCCTTTCAAGGGTTTGCAATTCAAACATTCCAGAAACATCCAAGTGCATGAAAATCACAGAGCAGAAATCTGGTTTTAGCAATTTGCTCAGTGAAGGGAAAAAAAAAAAAAAAAAAGAGTCAAAATCCATTGATCTAGCAGAGGATGTGTTTGATTACTTACTCTCCTTCCCCTTACGCAGTTTTACCGTGGGGTTTCACCCCAGTTTTCAAACCAAGTCCTCCTTAGGGGAAGAGGGTACTTCACAGCTGGTCTGCTGCTTCTTGTGGGCCCCCTCCCCTCCGCAGCCCAGTCCAACCCAAGCAGCAGGTAGTTCTCAACTGCCCCCTCCCCGAGCCCAGCCCTTGATAGACAGTTGGCAACCAAAGCCCACTGGCTGAGCCTTCCCCCAATTTCTGTTGTGAGGAAAAACACCCGTGGCAAATGCTGGGAGGAGAAAGGAAGCGTTATAGACCCAACCAATTCCCATTTCTTACAGGTGTGTTGGTTCAAACGATAATTAAAAAAGTGGACTATCCACCACCACCCACTCTTCCTCTGGCAAACCTCTCTGCTGTCCTTTCCTTTTCCACCTGATCAGCAGCCTGGACTGTATTCACAAATTGCCACTCTGATTTTCAGGTTCAGTATGGCATTTCACAAATTGCCGCACTGATTTTAAAACACTTATTTAAACAAGATTTCAAATTACAGGGACAGGGAAAAGCAGCTTTAAAAAATTAGACTAAACATATTTTTCCTGCTATGATATATCTTAAAGAGTCTCCTGCAGCATTCTTCAAAACATCTGCTCAAAGTTTTCAAAGCCAGTAAGTGGGCTGGATCTTGGACAAAATTAGGTCCATTGGTTATACACCTACATGTGGATTTGCAGATGGAGAGAGCTTAAGTTTTGGCAATCGGAACAAATGAATAATTTAAGGAACAGTAAGGCACGATAATGGTAATATTTTGGTATTGCCACTGTAAAACCGTAGATACATCATGGTTTTTAGAACAAAATGCACAGAATGTACAGGATATTCAAAAATATGCATCATTGCTCCAGTTCTGATCACAGAAGGGGAGTGGGGTGGAAACTACACCTTACAAATCCCAACATGCTTGTAAGGGCACATTTTTTCATTAACCACTGCAGTCCCTAGCTATTGCTCTCTTCAGGCTTTCTCCTGCTACAGCCATGAAATGTCTACTGGAGCAGTTCTGCCACTCCTGCAAAAGACTTTATATTAACTGTTGTCCAAACAGCAGGTCAGCTATGGGACACTCACTTTGGTTTTTTTCAGCTCTGAAGACCAGAATTCAAGTTCATAGTTTCTGTGTCACACAATGCATCATCTTTTGATTTAATGAGAAGCTCAGTGACAGGAGACAGCTGTGTTAGGAAGAAAGTCCATGCACTGCGCTGTATCAGCTAAAACTCAGGGCAACGCTTTATCTATTTGACTTTCATGGGCACAAAATGGATTCGCGATTAAAAATAGCATAAGACATTTTAGTTAACTCCAAAGTCAGGATGCTCAAAGGACCCCAGAGCCCAAAATGTGAAGATGACTCCTCTTGACATTACAACAGCCTCTTCCACAATGTCAGCCAGGGACAAGATGTGTGTCAGGTATCTGCCTCCGTCACCTCCCAGCAAATGTTGTGGGAAGGCAAGAAATTCCAAAATGCTCCCAGGGCTGTAAATTACACAGATGTAACTGGATATACAGAAACATTTAGTGAGAGGTAAAGACAATGTCTGGCTTACACAGTGCTCTCCAGCTAATGTCAAGAACAGACGAGTGATCAGCTAAAAGAAAAAACAGGGACCAGAGACAACCATAGGGCTGGAGGTCCTCTAATGCGTGGGAAAAGTTAGCCTTCCTTCTACCATTTTTCACAAGTACAACTTCTTTTAAGTGAAACCATGTGCAACCTAAAGAGAAGTTGTACAAGGGAGCCCTCCATAGCCAAAGATGAAAAAATGAAATTCTGTCTTTCTGAGAGAATCCATTCATGCAAACTCTCCCTTCTTGTTCAAGATCACTACTCTTGGCATTTGCAGCTTTTAAGCTGCATAGCAGCCAGTTCTCAGTCTCCATTCTCACACCAGCACTGCCACTAAGCCACCAGGCTCCCTGCTGTGTAATGCATACATGGCTTAATCCATCGTCTGCCATAGCTGCAAGGAACAAAGCAAGCAGCATGCAGAAACCCTGGACCGCATGCCTTAGCTGAGCCCATAGCTCTTGGGGAGACTTGCCCTGTTGGGACATGACAATAGAAAAATGCAAAAGCATGTGGCAAGGAAGACACCAGCTGACTCGAATGCTGGCTATTTTTCCCCATTTAACATCACACATGAAGCTGTTCCAATACCCCTGGGCTATGTCCTGTCCTAGAGTCTAGGTATCTCTTGAGCTTCCTCCCTTCCTCCTACCTTTTCACCCTCTCTCCTGGTTTACATGCAAGCACAAGCTGAAGGCAACTATATAAGCATTTGGAGGAGGGCACTATCAAATGCGATTGAGCAATTCTACCACTTAAAATAGAGCTTGTCTTTCTGATAATCTTTGACATCTTGTGGCTGTTTGCCTCTTCCTACGAGTGGACAGTGACTATCCGTGTTTATTTTTTCCTATTATGGGTGACGGATGGATGAGGAAACTGATAAGCTTCAAAGCCAGTTGTGGCAAGCAATGATGAAAAATTCTACCCTCTGAAGACTATTCAGCAGCATACAGAGCTTGGGTTTGGTCAGTGCACAGCAGCATCCTCTTCATTCCAGGCTAGTTTCCTAAACCCCAAGTTTAAAGGAAGAAATACCACTAGCTGGCTGCTAGAGAAGGCAGGAAAACCTGTTCCCAGTGTAACTGGCACAGATGCATTCAACCCTGTGCTCATCAGTGATGATGGTTTAAATACCAGCACCTGCCCCATGTGCATTGCTTCATTGGATCTCCTCTGAGGCCTGCTAAGAGAACGGCCCAATTTGTGTCCATCAAGCCTGAAGAGGGCTTTAGGACAGGTGAGAGCACCTTGTGGACAGAGATGCCCTGGGCCTCTCAAAGACTGCAAGATAAGGTTAAAAGCCTTATATTTCAAAATCGGAGAAGAAAGATATCTTCCTTTGCTACTATAACGAGATTAGCCAGCAGGTCCAGTGCTGTTTCCCAAGTTTTAAGAGACCTACTATCAATGTGGCTCGAGGGGACACAACAGCCTCCAAAGCCCCTCCCAGGTGACAGTTGCATGCTGTTTGGGCATGGATGCCACTATGCACCCAACCAGCAAGGGGGAAGCTCCTGAATCCTTTGCCACAAGTTCACAATTTGAAAGAAGGGAAAAAAGGAGAGACACAAGATAAGGTGAGAGGTAGAAGATCAAAAGATGTATTGCTCTTTCCTTCTGAGGAGCAGGGGCCCAAGAGGAGTCCTACACAGTGCTGTGGTTCAGAGAAAGAAAACTCCCTGCCCGGTGGCCTAGCCACTCTCTGGACAGCATTTGGCTTAAGATGAGAAACTACCACATCTAGAAGAACAGTCAACTCTGTTAGTATTTCTAAAAGGAGAAAAATGAATGAAAAAGATGTGATTTTTAGAACCATTTTATGAGTACCTCCGTGATTTCTTACACTAGTTCTCTTGTCTAGATAGCACACACTGTTTTCCTCTGTATTAAGGCAAAAGTATACAGCTCAAATTCCCACTCCTGTGAAATACTCTCTTCTTTCGGGGTTTGTCTCTGTGTATTTTGTAGATAGCTCTTCAAACGTTCTACAACTCGGTGCTCGCAAGAGACAAGGGTAACACAAGGCTGTTTGTGTTTTAACATTAAATATTCCATCAACAAGTTTGGTGAGAGATTTAGGAGTCATGCAGCTGTAGGAGTTTTATTTATTTAACCTGCAGAAACACCTCTATACAGATAGCAGGTCTGACCTAATGGCATTTCCACAAAAAGGTGGTCTGGGTTGCAAGGGATTGACTGGTTTGATATATGCTAAGGAAATCTGATCCTTTTGCAAAGAATTCTGGTTTCTTAACACAGGCAAGCAACCAGGTTGCTTCCTCTCTAGCCAAGTAAATTAGGTAAACAAGACAGAAGCATATAGGTGTATACATATTCTGAAGCTATCTCCGATTTTCAACTCCGGTAAACTGCATCTCTGCTACTGTACTACTTTACTACAATTCAATTTTATGTTTCTCTATCAGCAATATCCCTTTACAGATATCAAATAAACCCCTTTTTTAAATTGCACTCAGACGATTCCTGAAGAAGTCCCACAGACACAGCCATTAAGCACACAGATCTCCCGGGAAGGCCACCGTCAGGCAGCCACGTAACTAACTGCCCATAAGCATTCAAGCGCACCCAGATTATGCACCAGGCACACTTTAGCAGCATAATCCTCACTACAACACGAGACAAATCCTTCTCTGTCCCGCTTGGAGCTCTCAGTAAGCTTAAATTAAGCCACAGCCAGAATAAAATAAGCACTTTACAAAAGGAGACACATACTGGCAACCTCTATAATATCATTACAACTATCAAAAGCTCACAATCGTCTTGCCTAGGCTGCTTTTAGGCAAACTATAGGGGAGAGCGGAGTTCTACCTTTGCATCGCAGATGGTGATGCACTAGGAATACCTCAGCCTATTGCAGAAGCATGTAAACACAGGACACCTCATCTGGGCATCTCTTAGTAAGAGAGTAGCCTCAGCTCCTAAACGTAACTTCTACAGGTTTGGGTTGTTTGCTGTGTTTTAACAGCTAGGTACCAAAAGGGAGGACGAGCAGGCGGGTGACTTGCGGGTGCAGAGGCACGCTCTCCCCCAGGACCCCTTCTCCCCCTCGGGGCCCGGGGGGTGTGCTGGCTCTCAGGGAAGGCTGCCCCCGCTCCCCGGGGGCCGCACACCCGCGCAGCCCTCCCCGGGCCGGGCTCCCCGGAGCCAGGCTGCCTGCCGGGGCGTGGGCTCGGACGGGGGAAGGATGACACAGGGTGCTGGACGGGACCGGGAACACCCAGGAAAGCAAGAGCGAGAGGAGAGAGAAGGGAGAGCGCCGGGAAGGGCTAGGGGCGTGCGGCGGAGAGAGGCGCACCGGCGGGCTCCGTCCCGGGAGCCGGCACCCCGCAGCCCCCGCCGCTCCTCCGGGGGCACCCGGCACCTCGCGGGGTTGCGGCTGGCGCCCGGGGGTAGGGCTGGCGGCACAGCCCACCCGCGCCGTGGGGACAGCCCACCGGGGTCGCCGTCCTCTGCCCCCGGGAGCGGAGCCGAGGCGCAGCCCCCATCCCCTGCCCGACCCCGCGGCGGGCTGGCGGTGCGGTGCGCCCCGTCGCCGCCGGCCGGGGCAGCGGGGCCCGCCGTCGCGCCTCCCCGGCTCCCGCTTACGTTTGAGCCGCGGGAGAGATGCGTCCTCGCCTTGTCCTCTCGGCTCCCAAATGCATTTGTATGCATCTGCCCGGGCAGCGGAGATCCGAGGGAAAGCCGGAGCCGAGCGCCGCGCCGCCGCAGGGTCAGGTCCTGTCCATGAAACCCCGCCGGCCCCGAGGTCTCCACCGAGCTCCGCGCAAGCCCGAGGGCGGCCCGCGTACGGCCCGCGGGGGCGGGCGCGGCGGCGGGGGGGGGCCGGGCGGGGGGGGGGGGGGCGCCGGGGGCCGGGTGGCGGGGGAGCCCCGCGGCTGCCCGCGGAGTCCGGCGGCGGAGCGGCGCTGCAGCCGCCTGCCCCGGCACCGGCGGCCCTCCCCGCCTGCCTCGGTGTTGGGTTTCAGCGCTGGCTGCCTGGCGATTACATCAGCAAACACGGCCCCCGAGGCGGGCCGGACCCCGGCCGCGCATGCTGCGCGCTGCCCCGCGCAGGTCCCCCGCGGGCGCGGATCCGGGACGGGGGCCGGACCCGCCGGCGGCCCCGGGCGCGCAGCGCCGAGCCGAGCCGCGCCGGGCCGCGCCGAGCCGCGCCGAGCGCCGTCCGCCCCAGCACCGGCGGGGCCCGGGAGGGAGCGCGGTGCGGCGGCCCCAGGTGCGCCCGGTGCGGCTGGCAGCCCGCTGGCCGCGGGAGGGATGGGAGAGGCGCAGGCAGGTGATGCCGTTTCGTGCACCCGAAGGGCGAGGCGCGCCTTCGGTTCCCGCTGGGCTTCAGCCGGGAAGGCTTGGCAGGAAGCGGCAAGTTAAATTAAAATGTGGGGACGGAGGAGGGGGGACGGGAGATGATGAAACGGCACAAAGAGAAAAAGCAGAGTGTGCTGGAGGTTTTGCATCTCGAGTATAATTGGAGTGGGGTCCGGCAATCCTCCCTGTGGAAAGTGCTTGACGAGCAGATGTAATTTGGAAGCATTATAATGCCAAAAGAAATACGACACCCTTCACTGTCTTCTTCCTAAAGAGACAAAGGTCTTTTTAGCTTTAATTTCCAGCTTTCTTATCTTGTCCCAGTAACGCGGTCTATTACAACTTTATCCCATAAGACATCTTTATGCAAACTGTCTCTCAAAACAAACAAGGTAGTAAAACAACGCTAGGCGTTGCAATACACGGCGTACAGCAAACCCGTGGTCAGATCCTGCAGCCTTACTTAGGCAAAACTTCCACTGACCTAAGCAGAAGTTTGATGTGTTAGGATTGTGGTACTTGGCTCTTGCTGGGTGTTACAAGAACAAAGATTTCACATCAGACCTGCAGCAAAGACCTTCAAGTGGTAGGTAAGATGGAGAAAGGTGACATGAAATAAAACCAAACGTATTACCAAACGGCAGAAAACGAGAAATGATAAGGCACAAAGAAAGGTTGTACAAGACAAGGATTTTATATTGTTATCACTGAGGATGCTCCACTCAGCTGAAAAGGCCTTTTCTGGGTGATCCAGGTAGTTAGGAAGAGGCAGAAAAATGGGAGGGAAAAATTGTGAGGCAACCAAGGGCTAAACCTAGAACAGTGAATTTTCTTGGGGATAACAGAAGCCAAAGTTACAGGGGAAAAAGTTATTCTCAGGCAACACACCTGAGTGTTTTAGTGTTTAATTTCACACTCAAAGTCAATTTCAATACCTTGAATCATCCAGAATGTATACAGTCTCACTGGCTACCAGAGGATTCCCTATTTTCTTCACTTTTTGAAAGCCGAAAGTAAAAGCCGACAACATTTTGTCTTCCTGTCTGTGTACCTTGCATTAACAAAGTGACAGCAGAATATGAAAATGTATTTGTTCACCGAAGAGAACATGGTGCCTGCCCAGGGAGGTATTGGACACTGCTGCAATAAAGTCTTTGTCAGCATTTCTGTTTTGAACCCCACTTGAATGGCTGCCAACAACTGCAGTGTTATATTTCATTTAGTTTTTGTTATTAGCATTAAGATGAACTAAAATGTGTACATTACAGATTGGGTTTGGAACGGTTTGGTGCCGTTCCATGAAATCTATCAATCCCTTAAGTAAGATGTCTTGCATGCAGTAGACATACAGTTGATTTATTAACCCTTTAGCATCAGCATTAGGGCTGTTATGGAGAGAATTCTGCCCTGAGAGTGACACTGGGTAAATCCTGCCCTCCTTTCAGTGCACATCGCCAAGTACAGGAGCCATTCTGCAGCACGTGCCGAGGTGGGCTGGGGGCATTACGTGCCGAGATCTCCCTTTCCAGCAGTGTTCTCTCCGAAGAAGACACAACTTGAAATTCTTGCCAGCTGTGCATACCGGGTGTAAATAAAGCTTTGCTGACCCTGATTATGCAGTGACTTAAAACAGTATAAAGTTTAAAAAAGAGCATTGGGTTTTCAGTTTTCTATATTCAAAACTACAAAATTAAGTTCACAAAGTAGGACACTTCCCTGCCATTTGCCGCTTTGCTCTTTAGGTCCTTGTTACAGCCCCTGCTGTGGTTTGAACACTGCCTTCAGGCCATTTGGGCAGAGCCCCTGGCTATTCTGGTGCAAGGAGCCCAGGGGCTGGTCAGGCCGTGAGGAGGCACAGGCCAGGGGAAGGATTACCTGTGCCTTTCCGTTTCCCCGCCACACACAGCTCACACGTTTGAGCCACGTGTCCACAAATGGGTTGGGAATGTGCAAGGGATGCTCCTTGTTCCCTCCCCTGTGTCTTTCTGCCTGGCAGCTCTTGCGCCTTGCAGCTTAGTTGCTTTCCTTCGATATTAACACCCTTCAGAGCTGCTGAAGCTCCTAACAGAAGAAATGAGCACCATCTAATGCAAATGAAGAAAGCAAATGAAAAAGCACAAGGAAATCGAATGAATCCCCCAATGTCAGACAGTGAGTGTGTGGCGCTGTCGGAAATAGTCCAGCGGTCCTTGACTTGTTGCCCATCGCCTTGTGTTTTAGATCAGCTCCAAATCTCTTCTAAGCTTCATGGCAAAAATCAGTATGAGTTTTGTTCTTACACTTGCTTCTTCCAAGTGTTCTTACAGCCTAATAAGCAAAACTTACTATGTTTAAAGGTCTCAGATTACGTGTGTTTATTTCCAGAGCTATATATAGCCATCTGCATACTTACACACACCAAAAGACGTGGTCAAGCTCCAAATGTGTTAGCACTCAGTGCAACACACTGATGCTGGAGTTTCATTTCCTACAGTAAATGTCCCGAGATCCCATTTTTCCATGTCTGCTATCTCCTGCTTGACCACAGCCTATCCCTGATTTCTCTTATCTCTCCAAGTAAACCCAGGGATTATTGAAATACAAAATTAGTTCTTTCGAGATACCAGTTCTTGTCTTTCTGACATGATTGCAAGCTCTTCTGTTTGTTTTTTCATTTTCCAGCAGTTTTTTTCCTCCTTTCATGATATGACTTGCTCATCTGTCACTCCAGATTACAGCTGCTGAGTTCCAGCCACGCTTTGGGGCACAGAACAGGAGCTACTCTTAAATGGCGTAAGAGGCGAGGAAAATGGTTCCTATCTGTGATTCTCCTTCCAGAAAATGTACAGGAGAGAGCAATGGTTAGTATATTGCCAGAGCCTAAAAATAAATTTAAAAATGAATAAGAATTTGAAGGAAAATGTGTGAAGTGGGAATGTGAGGACTGAGTGTTGGAGCCTGAGCCTTATCCCACTGCAGTCAGTAGGAGCTTTACCTTTGACTTCAGTAGGAGCAGAACGGGACCCACACAAGTTTCCTGGTACAGTCCCAGAATTAGGAATTTTTGGCAGAAGATCCATGCTGCTATTGAGTTCCCTTTGGAGAACTGATTTTCCCTGCACGCCACAATATATGGTGTTAGGCTACGTACCAAAACTGCTGGAACCTAGTTCAGCAAAATATTTATTTAGAATTCTCTCTGTGGCAGCCAAAAAAAGTTTAACACGTTGCTCTGGTTAAAGAAAGTTACCAAGCTATCACATATGATTAAGAAATACAAGAAATGGAAAGGATTACAGCATGTCTTTGACAACAACTGGCTAAAATGGAAGAAAGGGGGACTCCAGGTCTGAAACCATTAGACGTGTCTATTCTTTGTAGAAAGTGAAAGAAATTGCAATGACCAGCATCTCCCTTCTCTCTCTAGTTATGCCTGTTACCTTCTGATAGAAGGAATTAGTGAGAAGCAATGTTCTCCAGTTTTGAATATGTCAAAAATCTGTAAATGCCTTTAAAGAGCACAGTTGATGACTTTTTAGATCCTATCCCTTCTAATCTTCTACTAGCAAACTAAAGAGATAATTAACATAAATTTACATTCTGAAGAATTCAGAGTGGAGAGGATTTTTCTGCCTTACAAGACCAACACACAAAAGCCTGTGAGGGGAAGGGGCTGAGAGAGGAAAGGAGAGTGCTGTGGGTACATGGGACTGAACTTCAGAGATCCTGGCACAGAGAGCAAAAAAACGGCGCAATAGAGTCAGGACTGACAAAAATGCCAAGCCACAAATGACCATATAGACCAGTGAGATTCCTTAAGATGCTTAGTTAAAGCAAACAAGGGAATATATCCAGCCAGGAGCGAGAAACAGAAGAGAGCCTCAGCGAACCGCAAGACAGAGTAGAGGCTCCAGACCACAAGGCTCCAGCAGCTCCAACTGAGAAAGGTGACTCAATGAAGTCAAGATACTTGCAGTTGTTTACAAGACCAGGTATCATCCATTTTAGAAAGTCACTGCTATAGCAGAGACCCACCATAAGCAGCGTAAAAACTCTTGTGGAGAGAGCTGAAACAGGCGACTGAAGCAAAGCCTTCTGGAGGAGCAACTCCACACCCAGCAGCTGAAAAGCTCTGACGTCTTGTTCCAGTGATGGCACATTGTATGCCATACCAAGAATGCGGAGAAGCCTAGCCAAACACACAAGAAAATATTAAAGGAAGAGAGAAGCCTGAGAAGCCGTTATTAGGAAAGTAATAAGTGAACGGAAAATACGAGAGCAAGAATGAGTGCAACGTGGAAACCATGGGAACGGCTCACCGAACGAGAAGACTCCAATTACCAAATAGGCCAAACTGCCAAGAGAGAAGCACAGTAAATTTCCATCTCGAAGAGGGGGTCTGGAGCCTAAGAGCAACTGGTGAAAGAAAAAACAGAGGAGTTAGAGAAAACCCAGTGACTTTCATTTGTAGTTAATCTTTATCCCATCATTGATGGAGTGTTTTGCCATCCAGGCAGGAAGTGGAGACACCCACTCTTACAGGCGGGAAGATGTATTTGACATGAGGTATTTTCTGGGATACTCATTGAACCAAAAATCCCCTTGTAGGTGAAGTCCATAAATATGACGAAGAGTCTGTATTCCTGGGGCCAAATCACCACCTCTACTGACATGTGCTGAGAGAGAGACAGCGAGCAAGCAGGCCTCAGCCAGGTGTGTTCAACCAGTGTTCCCTCACTGCAGTGGTGGCTGTGACCTCCCGCCACGGGTATGCAGCAACCTCGGTGGGGTCCCCTGCACCAGGGCTTCCCCAGCAGCTCTCCCCAGAGCCTCCTGCCCCTGGCAGGAGCCCTCCCCAAAGGGCCCTGGTTCTCTGTCATTGTATAAAACTTACCCTGTCTCCATCAGTAAAAGGAAGCAAAAGCCTATTTTTGCAAAAAATAAAAAGCTGTGGTTGTCCTATGTGAAAAAACACTAGCTCATAGCACCCAAGGACACTTACCTGACCTCCTCAGTAGTGCTCCATGGTGCCCTTTCACGTTGGAAGGGTGGGCCAAAAAACGCTTAGAGACATCTTATAGGACGCCTTTCTGCACAATAAAATCTGCAGGTATTTCCTGAAAATGGCTCTCTGTAAAAGAATAAAAATGGAACCCATTTGGAGTGAAACTGTCCACACTCATATGGCGCTCTCGGCCCACTAGCAAAATCTCGACACTAAAAATTGCTCACACATCTGGAAGAACCAGCGCAGTCATCTGAGAAGTATTTCATTCCCGAGCCGCAGAGAGCTCTGCATTAGGCCAGTCCTTTTTAAAGACATTCCCTTTCTTTTCTCAGCAACTGTGGGAGATGCTTCATTCCGCAGTCCATTAGTCCTAGAAAAGTCTTTCTTGACCGTCTCCACTTTCAGCCCTGGGGCTGTGCAGGTTTTCACAGTGCTGCTCTGCAGCCAAAAAAATGTGTTCCCAGATATTCCTTCTGCAGTAACTAAAATACAGTTTTGGCTTGCTTGTGCAAAATTAGCTTCTGGCAACAGCAAGGGGAGTTTGCAGAAGCCTCAGTCCTCCGCTTTCTCACCTGATGAGAGGTGAGCTACTGGTGCTCAGTGGCTAACACCACGTTAAATCTCTGCCTTGGAGTAAGAGGACTTGTTCTCACATTAAAAATCTTATCAGAATTTTCTCCCCAATTATAGAAGCAGAAAATTCCATGAGACTCCAGTTTACGACCTTCAAAATGATACAAAATACGGTTGTTGGAGGCAGCCACAAGAACTCCATTTTCTCTGCCCAAGCTTTGAAAGAGAGGGAAATAATGTCATAACAGTATGAATACTTATGAACTCCACCTTTGGGAAGAGAGGAATTTAATCACAAAAACATAAATAATTTCACCAACTTCACATAACTGTTAACAACAAATGATTGGTCTGATATGTCAGAAAATTTCTTCCAACTTCCCACCAATTCTCTCTAGTGGTTTTTAAATATCCTGAGTCTCTTAACACACAGCATACCTCAATCGTGCAGAACAATGGAGTCATTTAAACCTGACAACCTTTGTTGATGACATTCATCAAAACAGGAGTTTCCAGACTCAGTAGGTATTAACAATATCAATGAAAACGGAAATTGCACTATTTCCCACTTTTTTTTTTTTCCCATGAGTAAGTCATCATCAGACTTCTTCAGTACTCTTTACCTCCCAATAAGGGAAAAACAAAATGGGGCTTGTTGTTTGTTTTCTTGGAATCTCTGGATTTAAGAAGAAAGCCAAAAGTATTGTCAAGTACAACATGGTATTTTTGTATGATGAACATTTAATTTCCAAATTAAGAATTCTAGATCAGGCATGTATAATGGCAGGAAAAAATTTCTATAGAGAAAGAGACTTTAAGTAGATTGCTTTTTCTGAAAATACCAGACAGATGAATATGTGGAATCCAAGACCAAAATACATTGGCACTAACTTCAATGCTGATATTTTTGCAATAGTAATATAATTAATTTTCATAAATCCCTTACAGCTGTACCACCAATATAGCATGGCATTTTTAATAGGCTACTTTCATCACCTTATTTTTAGAGATGAAATTTTGATCCTGGTCTTCAGTTATTTAAAATTTATTAGCTATGTGAGCGAGAACTACTGTTGCAGGAAAGTAAAGGATTAGGTCTTTCACCAGGCACAGAATTATTTCAGAGCAGCCCTTCCCCCCTCCCCACTCATGTCATGTAAAAAAGTAAAACTGAATAAAATCCTCCTATAAACACTGATTAAAAAAAAAAATAGAGAAAAATTATGAATACATCTGAAAGATGAGACTTTTTTTCTGCTTGGATCAAACAAGTTCATTAAGCCAGATGTGCCTGGATTATTCTTATTACAGAGAGCCATAAAAACCTCATGGTTGTTTAGTTATCCAGTGTTGGCTTAGACATAGTCAAAAGTTGAACAGCAGACGGTACGAGTAACTGCACCATGTTTGACCCAAACACACACACACCAGTTTAATGAATGAACATGATCAAGGTTGAGGAGTCCAGAACTTGTCAAAGTACCAGTATTAACTTCTGTTTGCAACCTCTCATTGCACGCTAGAGTCCTTACAGGACCGTGGATTATTTTTCACAGGGCTCCAACCTTCTTCTGGTGCTCCAGGTCCTCCAGAGACGGTGGGCGTTGCACCCCAGGAACTCCGGGGAGCATAGGGGTGAAACCTGCAGTGTCTCTCCTGGACACAAGTGAACTGCTGCTTTTTGAAAGGCTCACAACCTGGGTGAATTGTAATGGCAAGGCAAGAGACCTCAGGCTGGCACAACGATCTACGTCACTGCCAGATTTTAGCCATTTTCTTTGAAGCAGGAGATGCCAAACCTTACCTCCGTCTCCACGTTCAAACACAGGCACAACAATATGCTTTTTACCTCCCTTCAGAAACTACGGGGGCTGTTTAAAATTTTCTGAAACCATCCAGCCGAGACAGATGTTCACACAGACCAAAACGTAGACATCTCTAAAACCAATAAGAGGAAAAAGTATTACATAAAAATTCTATGGTTTGTTCTTTTCCTATTTTATAGTTTGGGATCACTTTTTTGTCTTAAGTACTTATGGCATTAGAATGTGCATAAAAAAATAGCGTTTATAGCTATCAGATGTTTAGCTTTGCTTTAAATTGGTTGGCCAACACATGTAAGCTAGCTGCTCTTTTCCAAAGCAAAGTATTCTCTCCTAATAGCTGACTTGCAATGATTTCAAAGTTACATATGTAAATATAACAGCATTCTTATTTGCCTGTTGGAGAATTGGAATGAAATGGATTTTAATAAAAATTTTCAACAAAATTAATTTACAGAGAATTGCAGCAATAACCTTTCTTATCTCAGAAAGTATTTTTATAGTTTAAATACACATTAAGAAGTTGGACAAATATCGCCACATGTTTTCAGAAGATTTGCATTATTCTTGAAGTGACATTATTGATTAGAAAATTATTTTCCTAAGCTTAAAATTCTTTACAAGTTGTTCTTTTTTTTTAGTTTGTTTTTTTTTTTTGGGGGGGGGGGGTAGCTGGGGCAGTATGAGGCTGATTATAAAACAGAGTCTTCCTGTTAAAGTTTGGGCAATTCATTTGGAGTATTTGCAGGTCCTAAAACACCATGTTTGTCAAAGCAGACTCCTGAGGAAACAGTGGCAATCAAAAGGTGTTAAATTTTCCAAGACATAAACGCCTCTCTTCAAATCCATCTGGAGATTTCAGGAACACACTTCTTTACATGAACAGAACCTTCATTTTTGGCAATATGATCTCTACTAGGTCCAGTTTACCTTAGCAAAATCCCAGTGACTGTCAAATACATCCATGGGTTTTGTGGAAGAACTCCAGATTGCAGGAACTTGGTCACAGGGAAGGGGGAGCAATTCACATGGGCTCTGACAGCCAGCAGCAACTCCGTGCCTTCAGTCAACGCCATATTTTGCCCTTTGAGGATGGAAGAGATTTTGCAGACCTTTGATTTAGCAAACTTGGGCATAGAAAACTTCCTTCTAGGCTTCATACTGATTGCTCTGAAGAAATGGCATGCGCCAGCAACACCCAGGCAAGTGTGCCCATCTCCAGTTCTGCACGTAGGACATGATTCATTAATGCATACGGACAAAGGCACGCATCTATCTAGGCAAAAAAGATCATTTTATTATGTTAATGGTACTTTTGAGGAAATGCTGGCACCTGCAGCAGCACTAAAAGACTGAGCGCTGCGTGAGGCCATCATCAGTGGGAAGAATCCCAGTGGCACCAGAGCTGCTTGAAAGCTGCTTGTTCTGCGCCTCCGGGTTTTATGCACTGAAGTTACTTCACATGGCAGTCTGACAGGGAAAAAAGCAAATCTTCATTTTGCGTAGCAGCAGGTAACATATTACTCCAAATTTGTAAATAATTTAACAGAATACTTATCAGACATATTTGCTAACACTGACAATCACTTCCTTGTTGATGTTAGGGGATTTCTTTTCCATTCTTTTCGATGTCTCTCCAGTTCAGCTGCTTCCCTCATTTGACAATCTTCCATGAAGACACGGAAGAAAATGAGACCACAGAGCATTTGGAAAAGGGAGTGTTTACAAAGCATATAAATAGTCTGTGCTGTATCCAGAGTAATTAGTTGTAAGCAAAGTAATAAAAACTGTGGAGAATTTACAAGTATGCCAGATGACTGAAAATCCAAGATTTATTCAGATGTTAGGGATAGATTGCATGCTATGTGCAAATAAGATAAATGCCACTGCATAATCTGAGGGCAAAAAATAAGCAATATGCTAAATTCAGACCAAATGCATGTAATACAGCTGAAATATCAATTGAGCCAGATGTTAATTTAGCTCATGACCCTAAAAATACATTTCTGCAATCTTATGCGCAATATGCAAGGCAGGATGTGCTTTTCCAACTATTTACTGAAAACTGAATTATTCTGAAAGAAGAGCCTTAAAAACCTTAGAACTCTTCAGAACTTTGCCATTGCAAATACAGCTTCTGGGGAGAATTATTTAGGAAAAGAACAGTAAGCACTGAAAATATACTTCATTCCGATTGTGTAAGCAGCTAGTTTGCAGTGAAAAACCCTGGCCCTCCTTGCCCCCTGCTGTTATGTTTTAAAAATTAACGCAGGACTCCATCAGATCAATGTTTATTTCAGACAGGGAGTTTTTGGCTGAGCTGTAGCTAATGTCCTTGGCGTGTTTTAAGTAGCATATCAGAATGAATCATCTACTTTGGTAATACTGTATTATGTTTCTGTCTCTTGTTTAGAGCAGTAATGTGTAGCAAGGGAACCTTTAAGGATTCAGTCTGCCGTTTGGGAGACAATTACACATAGACATGCTGTGGTATGTGACTGCAGTCCATTAAACAGCAGCAACTCTGAACTTACACACTCTATACACACCTCTCTCTTGATTTACCTCCTGTAGTCTAAAATATTAACTAATCCTCCCACCTTGTATTTCCCAAAAGAATATAATACAGAAAAAACCCTCATAATTATATCATTCAAACCATTTTGTTTTTCTAAGGGTCTAAATGCACGCTACTAACAGGAGCCTGCAGTGCTTTCTAGCCGCGGGCACCGGAGCTGGTTGCAGAGGGAAGCGCACACGGCGCAGGGGGGTGTTATCCTCCGGCCCTCGGCACCACTCGGTTATTTCTAAGCAGAGCATCAAATGCATGCAGCACATAACAAATGCTGATAGTTACCGTAATAGATGGCGATCATCTTGGAGACTCAAGGGCTTTTTGGGCCATTGACATCCCTTCTTGCTCTCTGAAATGCGCTTTTTGCAGGGGCACATTCAGAGCTCGAGGTAAATCTGGCAGCTGCAGATAGATGCTGGCTGTGCTGTCAGTCTCTCCCCTGAATTACTGACTTCAGCTAGGTGCTATCAGTAACACTGTGGTTCTCCATGGGCTGCGAGACTCGTGGTCTTGTTTCATCTCATTCGGTAGCTTCCTCACCTCCCCCAGGAACTGCTCTCCACAGTGATAATATCAGATAAATATACCGTAGCGGTATGGCCCTTTGCAGCCTTGCATCTGTATTCTTTCTCTACCATAGTGCTGTAGCAGGGAGTTTCTTAACACAAGATTTCTTCCATCACAGTCCGTTGTTGTGTAGTTCCACGTGCTGTAAATGCAAAAAGCTTGATAGATGGTGGCACGTCAGATTGCATTGGGCTTCTTTTTTGTCCTGCAGTGCATAAGTCTGACCAGATTATCCTCCCAAACGGTACCAGCTGTGTTATGATAACTTTCTGAGTTCTCAGTTATTTGGATTGACATTTCTACCACCACACTAGGCTCTGCAGCATAGGCTTGCTATTGTCTGCCTGAGCTCACGCATCTGAAAGAATTGCAAACAGTGGTATTCTACACTCTGATGATATTCCTGCTCAATTTTAAAACAAAACCAGGAATAGTCTACTAATAGGAAGTAATTAGTCTTCCCATTTAACTCAGCTGCACCTCCTGACCGTGTCCCAAGAATCACTGGGAACCTCATTCTTTTGCGTTTCGCTTCCCCTGCATGGAGCTCGGACCCTGTGCCTTGTGCCTCCTTCTGCTCGTTCCCCCTCCGTTTGTTCTGTGCGAAGCTGTAAAGCCAGATTATTTGGCATCTTTTTTGGTATTCTGCTTTCATCGACAGCTGAGCTTTCCTGTGGTCCCTGTAAGGGGAAGAACACACACAGAGGTAATTATGGGAGCCAAGCAATGCTGTACACCTGAACTGCAATTCATACAGCAGCATCTTGTATGTGGCTTTAAGTAATGTGGTCCTTATGCAATAGCCTTATTGGAGCACTTTGATAACCTCTCATAAAAGATTTCAGCATAATCAGGAACGGTTTCTTTGGGAAACCGATCCAGTGTTTTATCTCCTAGTCATATGCAAGCATAGACTTCATCTTTTTCATACTCTGATGATGTGGATTTTTTTCCCCCCTCCCACTGGCAATTCTTAAACTATATTGCATACCCATCTATCTTAAAGTTTATTAAATATATACCAGGCTATACCACTGTTTATTAAATATATACCACTGCATATAGAGATTCAAAATCGAAGGGCAAAGTAATTTATAGTAATTTAATAAAAATATTGATTTTCATAAAATTTTTGAACTTACATGCAACCCAATGGTGTCATTCAGAGGCTGAAATATGCCATGGCTAACTCAAAGGGAACTATGACAACATTTTAAAAATAATTTTTCCCCCATCATATTGGGGGGGGGGAATCTTTCTTCCCCTTTCCCCAGCCAGCATATTTAAGTCAGCTTAGCCAGATGGATTATAGCTGCCCAAGATGCTTTCAAAGTGTTAGAAACAGCTCTCCATTTGCTGGTTCTCATGACAGATCATACAATAGCTTTTATCCTGCCCTTGTACTTATGGGTTTGGGTTTTTGTTTTGGTTTTTTTTTTTTTTTCCCCCTTCCCCAGATGTTCTGACATTTGTTAAATTACTTTTATGTGGTTTGTTGACAGCATAATTTAGCTCAGGAAATGTTATAGCCAATTGTATGAAAATCTTGAATTGCTTTCCCAATGACAGGTAATGACATCTCACACCAGGGTTTATTTTGGTCTGCTTCCCTTTGTCATATTTTTGGGTTTATTTTAGCTTGCAATGCTGAATGTGCTATAGAGAGAGGAACAGCAAGTCACTTACAAATTTCCCATCAGACAGCTTGTGTTGTCTGGATACTGTTTCATATGTAAAGGAGTAAAATAAGCATTTACAAATAGGTAAGTTTCAGGGGATCGGTTTTAGTCTCTCAGCAGAGCAAGTCAAGCCATGCTCTGGAATGATACTCAGAAATGCAGCTCATACTTTGCAAGGCTTCTCTTCAACAAGAGTGGTTAGGAATCCTTCATTTTTGCCTAAACGTGATATATTCATGAGTCCCTTGTTTCAATGATGAAAGATCAGCTTTAAGTTGGCTCATTTCAGACTCTCCTTTCCAGAGAAAAGCCTACCGCAAAGTAGATTAGGAGAGGCAATGGGGGAGTAGAGCTTATACGTTGTGATGCCTCAGAGAGGCGCCTGGATATGTTGTGGAGCCAGAGGCACCCCGGGCTGCCCCTGCCTTGCCGTCCCCACGCGCAGGCTGTTGTGGGGTGCAGAGCTGCCTCTCCGGGCAAGGAGCCAGGACAGATGCCATCGCTCCCCACATTCACCGCCTGCCCCCGACTCTGGTGGCCCCCTCGGACAAACCTCTGGGGCAGCTCAGCCGGGAGATGCAGCTCGAGGGGCTGCGCACAGTATTCCAGCATCCTGAGCTGACAGTAAAGTACCTCAAGCTGCAGATTTATTAGCAGCTCCAGCTCCTTGTGAGCAGCTACCCTGAAACACATCATCCTGTTTCACCTGAACCTTAATCAAGCTGGGCAAACGCATCCTCTTTTCTCCAGTATTTCTATCTGCAAAAAGGTACCTACTGCTTTCACATATACAAATATTTAAGGAAAAAGTTGCAGTCTACGCTGTTCTTTTCAAAGAGACAAATTTTAACTTGTTTTCTGCAGAGGCATCTCACAGGGACGTGTCTCAGCTCTCCTGCAGTTTCATGTACAAATATTTACCATAAACAGCAAATGCCCGTGATGGGAGCGAGGGGTCAGTGTTTCCTGGCTGTGTTTTGGATTTAACCTCAATAAAACCAAGGAGACATAACTACTTCTTCATTTCTTTGTGCCATCAGGACTGAAGAAATAGCTGCCAATATGTTAGCAACAGCCACACACCACCATCTAAAACCGAACGCATTTTGGGGCAAGAAGACTCACAGACAATTTTGGTGAAATAATTGTGTGCCTGTGACAGGAATAGGAAATAAATCCTAAGAAACCATAAGGGAAAAAAACTAGCATGAAAATGCTAGCTGTTGAAACAGCTTTTTTGGGAAGATCTCAGAGACCATCTAAGTATGAATATTTACTGAAAATATACTTTTCCTTCGTTGATTTTTCCGGTACTAAGACAAGTTTTTATACATGTTATAGTTAAATGTGACTGCTTTAGAGAATGGTTAATGCCACTCTCAGGTGTTACTCTGTACTGGAATTAGCTTTCAGGCCTTTTTTGCAGACCTGTCATGCAAGCGAAGAAAAACTGTAAGCGTATGTTTGCCCCAAACCCTTGAAAGGTTAGTTTATAGACTGCATAGCTTCCTACAAACAACTTCAAACCCTTTTAAATCTGGAAGAAGATACATGCCTAACTTGGAAGTTAGCAATGTCACATATATTTAGGAGGACATCAATCTCTTTATGAAGAAAGAGGGCTTCTCACCCTGAACCTGACACTGTTTGCTTTCTCAGGCGGAATGAAGCATGGGCAGTTTACTTCCAGGACCTTGCAGTCAGGGCTGCTTTACAACTTACTTATGCGAGGATCCAGAGACAGATGCACTAGCACTCTCAGCAGCCTCTGGGCTGAGCTGTGTTTTCACCACAGGAGACCTTTGCCTGTTCCTCACCTGGAGTCTCTGAACCAGGACCATCCCTTCGCTGAACATGAAAGTCGCATATGGGAAACAGCGTGGAGAAAACTCCACTAGTAACCAAAATACCTCAGTCTTTAAAGATTCAGAACTGCATCAGGCCAACATAAAAGTGGAAATGGGAAAACTTGAGGTATCAGCCTGTCGTACCTCGCTGCACCACGGGCTACTTTGGGTGAAACAGATTTGGTAGGTTGTTTTCAATGCCAGTCTGCAGGTAAAGCACGTTGCCATGCCATCCTCAGGGTAACAGAGGTCAGCAAGGAGGTCTAAAAACACCACCAGGATTGCAGTTCTTCAAATTCAGCGGCACATGTCCTGCCTGAAGGGCCACGTTATCTTCCCCGACATGCATAGTTCACTTGGCCTGACCAATGCAAGCACCAAGCAGCTGGGCTGAAGCATATTTTTACTGCTGTTTCTAACCTCATCGCAATGGAGTAAGCACACGGGCACTACAAAAGCATCAGTCCTGATGGCAGCGGCCTGAAGGGCCAAGGCAGGAAGCTGTGCTGACACGAACAGGGCAGAGGAGGCAGGATAGTTGGACAGGGGACTCCAGTTCATGCCTTGCTCTGTGGGACAAGTTAATCAGCTGCGTTACAAGTGAACACACTGCCAGTATAGTTGCGCTAGGACTCGTATCATTGCTCAACGGATTTTAGAGGATTAGGCAGTATTATTGTCATACCGGAATGATCTACCTCTCGGAAAGTGAGAAATCCCAGAGCTGGAAGAGGAGAAAAGTTTAGGATAGTTTCAGGTCACCATCACACCTTCCTCATTCTGGGTGCTGAGGGATCCCAGGTGCAGCAGGGATGGCAACTCCCTTGGGCTGCCCACCAGCTCCAAGGCAGCCTGGACTCTTGTGCAGCGCGGCTTTGCCCTCAGCAGTCCTTCCCCAGCCATGCAGCACTTGCTCTGGGGCCTGAGGGAGCACCCTTGAAAAGAGGCGTTGGCAGGGCTTCAGCAGCACAGGGGTCTCCCGGTCCTGCAGGTCACTCATGCCAGTGCGGTCACCTGGGACGAGATCTCCCCTCTGTGCTGCAGGGGACAGCAGCTAGAGAGGAGTGACCACGCGTGGGACCAAGTCCAGCTGCGCCTCAAGTGCCTTCGGACACCAGAGTCAAAGGCAAATGTAATCGAGAGTACAGTCACTACTCAGTTCAGCTGCTTGCATTTCTCATGTACATTCAATCAATTCTGTCCTCACTTAAATTTGTTTTCCACTAACTGCACTGATTTCCATGAGGATATCCGAGATTTACACTAATGAGAAGGGTAGAATCAGACCTGCTGAATTCCCTGGCAGTTGTCTTCATTTTTGGGGCTTTTTTTTCGTCTCATCTAGTAACAAGGCATGGAGCAGACTTACTCAGGAACACTTCTTTGGCCAACAAGTGACGTTAACAAGAAAAATCGAAGGAAGTATTGTTGTTCTTTACAATACATTTGTAAATGAACAAAAATCCTTTGCATCTGGCATTTTCATTTAGCCAGCAGGTACTTTTCATCATTTGCTAGGATATTATGTCCATAATAGAAGAGCAATAAATGATCCAACAAAAACAGTTGACATCTATAAAGCATATTAAATATTGATGTCTGGCTTGGGACTTGGACAGAACTGAACTGGTGACAAAGCAAAGGAACCATCTCCCAGAATGTTACATAGTAAAAAACACCAGAAAGTATCTAGCATAAATTACTTTTCCATTTCATTTCCTGATTCAATAACCTTTTTTAAATGAATGAATGCATCTTCTTGATGACTTTTCCAGCCTTGTTTTAGAAGAGGAAATGGAAAAGACTGTGGCTGATGCATTAAAAGCAAGGAGAAAGCTGTGTAAGCTTTGTCATGTTTCCTCTTCATTCTAAATAAGATTGAACTGTGACTTTCTTGTAGGAAGCTTATTGGAATGGGCAAATACTACAGATATTCTGAAAACAGCAACAGTTTGTGGCTGGTGACCTTTGCACAGATTATTTATGGAAAAAAATAAAAGGAAAAATGTAGCTGTGCAGGTACTATAAGCAAGCCCAGGAAACATGTCATGTTTGAGAAGAACATGAAGAGATGATGTTTGACTAACAGTAGACAAGACTCTAAGCCACATCTTATTGTGATGCTTTTTGCATGGTCAAACACTGCTCAAAGGGCCAGGTACCATAGGAAGCTTGTAATGAACACTGTAACGAACAATGAATAAACATTTCACAGCAAGGAATTTCTGCTGGTTTGTGGTTTTGGGGAGGTTCTCTCCTTTTATCCTGCTCTCAAAACCAGGACGAGTGAGACGTCTCCTTCACTGTTACCAACATGACTGCCATGAGAAGCACATCTGAGCATCCCATACAGGGAGGGTGGAGGTGGTTCCAGTGGCTGTATCTCAGAACAGGGCCATTGCACTCGGACATCTGGACTCTGATGGGTTTCCCGTTTCTGCCAGTCCCCTAGCTTTGCTTTAGCAGAAAACACCATTACTCATGCTTCAAACTCCCTTTTGTATTCATGTAAAGCAGCCTTAGCATAAATGAGAATCAGCCCCAGATGTCTTTACAGGAAATACTACATGGGAAAAATGCATAGCCCTACAAATATAGAAACCTTTCCCCTCTCCATCCATTTTCAAACCTGAAATTTTCCTTAGACATATAAAGACACATATAATTAAGGACATTGAGCTGGCTGTAGGGATGCAAATTTGTAGCCCTGCTCTAAGTTAGTCCATTGAAACAGAAGTGGTGAGACAGACCACTAATCAAGGAGAAAACCATTTATAGAAGGAAGGAAGGAGAGGGTACAGCACGTCTGCCCAAGGATCAAGCAGTGGCCATGCACCTGCAATGGGCCCCATTACAGCAGTGACACGTTCTCCCCCTCCCAGCATCCCCACAGTCTTTGCCCAGAGCCTGCCTTCACCCAGGTGCCCTTGGCAAGGGTCGGGGGACAGGAAGAAACACCTTTTGTATTGGGATAGGATGATCAGGGGCTCACGTATTGCTGAAACATATCCACAGCTTCCCAGAGTCTTACAGACAGTGGGGAGATCACAGACAGGGTTTAGGCTCAAGTGCAAGGCTTATTGAGTTCATACAGTAGTTTGGGGGAAAAAAGAAGGTCGCTGGCATATACATGTTCGCTGTGATGCAAAATAGTTCCAATTACCTTTGTTTCATTGCAGGACAGGAGTTTGCAGGGTGGCGGTTCCCCCAGGTTTGCTGACAATCAGTAACCAGCTCCTCAGCGTACAGTTGTGGGGCAGTGGTGGGTCTGTGACCTGCAGCATGGTCCCGCTCAGCACCCGCACGCCTGCCGGGCTCCAAATGCATCCAGTATATCGCTACTTCTAAAGGAAATTCCATTGCATAGTAGTCGCTATATGCAGCTACAAAGAATCCATGTATGCAGCCCTTCTGGTGACACAGACCTGGTAAATCTCACTCGGTGAGAAAGTAGAAATTCTAGATATTTGCCATTTTACTCCTTCACGCAGGTGTCAATGTAGGCTGACGGGGCCAGTGGAAAGCATCAAAGCTGAGAGAGCTTTCAGCAATTTCTTTTACATAAAAACTTGTATTATGCAACTGTCCCAAAGTTTGCAGCATTTGAAGGAAATTGATTTGGATGAAAGAGGAGCTCTGTGCGGGTTAACAGTTTGCTGCGAGTCATGGTTTTGCTCCTGTTCCAGGAGTAAATCGAACACCCGTAGTGAACCCTAAGTGATGCACCAGGCAGCTCCAGCTTGCCATGGAGTAGTGGTTTCAGTACACTGGAGCTTCTGGAAGAGCCCGTCTGCTCCCACCAGTGGCACAGGGGACACAGGGATATTTGTCTCCCAAAGCATTTTTAAGCTGGTTGGATGTGAAAGAGCAGGCAATACCCCTGGGTAAATAGGGATGGAGGCACACTGTTGAATCGCACTTAATAAAACCTTTTGCTCTTTTCTGTACACACTTTGCCTCTTCCTGAAGGCCTTGCTTTTTCAAAACACTCCTTTAATTTGAGGGCAGGTCTAATTAAAGCAAATAAAAGTTGGGTGCCTTACAGGGAGCAGGAGAAGACCCCATGGTGGTTCATGCCTGCTCCCGCACTGCAAGGGCACCGTGGCAGCAGGGGACACCTCCTGCCCCCCATAACCTCCCCACTCCCGGGGCTGCCCCAGCACGTGCCCGCAGCTCTGCTCCTCTCCCTGTGCTCACTCGAGCCTCCGCCATCCACGGTCACAGCTGCACCCTTGCCCAGATACCTCTGCTGCCAGCCACAGCAGGTGGCACAGAGCAGGGCTGAAATCCCACCATTTAGCTCATTTCTTCCTACACCTGGGACACGTAGCACCAGGTCAGTCCTACACGATCCCCCACGCTGCAGGGGAGAATTAAATAGAGTGCTTGAACGCCTTCGCAGGAAGTAAATAGAAGGCATGCATTACTTACCAAGAAAGGCCATCTTTAAGTAAACTTTTTATGATTCAAGTTGTCATGCAGGACAAAGCCTCCTTTCACCAAAACACAACATTTAAGATCGCTCCCCTTCTCTTAGAGTTCCTCTTTCTCCAAAGATCACACTCCTCCTTTCCTGTGTTACTAAAATGATACTCCCAGAACAAGCAAGTAATACAGCAGCCAAGCCAAAACAGTGGGAATGCTTTCCTATAATACAATTGCTTGCTGAGCAATGAATTTAAAGGAGGACGAGGTAAATTCACCCTTTTATTTATTTTATTCCTTTTATTTAAATTTATTCCTTGCGGGGCGGGGGGGGGAACGGAACATTGCTATTCCAGAGTCAGCAGATTAGTTATTTTGCAATTCTTCATTGACTGTTTCCCCTGCCTTTTCAATACTATGGGAGATACTTTTATTACCAGGTCAGTGAATGGAAATACTGCCAGCAGTGAACAGGGATGAAAGTTAACGCTATTTAGTGAGCAGTCCCAAGATTATCTTAATGCACCTACATCCCAGTGTTTCAACTCATCTGCTACAGATTCAGCAGGGCAAGTCTGATTACCCTGCCCTTGAATGCTGCCTATTCTGTTGCAACAGTATGAAAGCAAGCTAACCATGTGCCTCATGAGGCCATGCTGTTGGTCTGTCTGCCCCTCCGCAGTGGACATGGTGTGAGATGAGATGGGAATACTCTCACCGGCTGCTCTCAGGGAAGTTTCTGGTTTAAAATCTACACATGACCCTTAGAGTTTCTGTTGAAAGCTGCAAAAGCTCATTAATATTTCTTATAAGTTTGCAGGATAAAGTTTGTGATCTTACTAGTGAGCAAAATTGCATTAAATAAAACAGTTATTCCTGTGTCTGTCACAGCAGCCAATTTGGCCCCACATGCCTATCAGCTTTCTGAAACAAACCAAGAACACCTTGCCTTTAAAGGCAAAAAAAATATGGTTTTTTCCTAATACTGTATTCACTCAAATATATTCCATATTTTTAACATGGCAAAGAAAGTCCTTAATATATCAGAATGCTCTCAGCTCCCAACAAGCTGAACTGTTCAGCACCCAAAAATGTAGCTGAGATAGCAAGACATATCTGGAGAAAGCTTTAAATTATTTAAACTAATTCTCACGATGATGCAGGTTGAGGCAAAGGCACTTTGGATGAGAAAAATGAGGACTTATTGCAGCAGGCAGAAGTCCAAATGCTTTGCCTGTTTGCACAAAGCTAAATCGCTCAGATACAGGAGGATTTGGGGGAATGGCTCTGACCCCCTGCGTTCCCCTCAGAGCATGGAGTCTGTGCTGGAGACGCAGACGCACCTTGATCTCTCCCATCTGAGATGAGTTTCAAGACAGATTGCTGGGATTTAGTTACAATGCAGAACTTCAGCTCTGTGTGGTGTAGCATGACTGATTTCAGCGGTGGAAACTCAGGGCACGAAGCTGCCCACCGCCAGAACGGCAGAAAAAGTTCTCCCCTTTCGCCTAACAGCCATTTGCTACGTGCCAAGGTAGTTAGTGGGAAGGATTTGGAAACAACACTGTGAACAGTGTATTTTACCTATTGGACCATTTTTTTTTGCTTTTCACCAGCTACAGAAACCAAAGTTTATATTTAGATTTCCTTTCACAAATAGCCTACAATTGACAGAGGGGAGTAAACAGCGCATCACACGAGCAGTGACACAGCACACACAATATAAGCGTACCACTCTTTCAGATGTTTTGCAAAGTTTTACAACAAAGTAATATCTCTGGTTTTCTTCCGTTATTCTACACCAAGACTATAAGAGAGAAAGGACAGTAAAAAAGCCCGAGCACACATCTGCAATCACAAGTCTACATTTTGCAAAATCTACAATGTACAAACATTTTGTGATATTCACACATATGACTATAGCTACAGTCGCATACAGGGGCAGGGCACTGAGACAGCAAAACAACCCATTTAACTGCATAGAATGGGTTTCTAGGCATTCAAATGTGAGTACCACAGCAGAGAAAGGAAATAGTGGAAAGGAACCAAAGAAGGACTCAAAGCCCCCACCCACATGCAAGATCTGCATTAGCAGCTGCGTTCAACCAACCATCAGAAACTGCAGGATGAAGCACATCCATTTCTCCCCAAAGAGACAAAAATAACCCCGAGATCATTCTACAAGGAATCAACTTTGTTGAGACACATTGACCCTACTAAGCGTGACGCTCCAGCCACAACACGTAATAACGGCCTTACTTACACGTGGCTTCTTACGGAGGCACCCAGAATAGCTGCCGAGGGCCAGCCTTCACCCAGCTGAAGAGCAGCAGTTCTGCAGAGGAACATCTGGGCAGGCAGGTCCCCCCAGCAGCAAGGGGGGCTGCCTTGGGCCTGGGGGTATGGGGGAAACCAGCTGCTTCTTTGGGGCTGATCCCTGGGACTCGAGACGATACACCTCAGCGGGAGCTTTACCCAGGGCTGAGGCTGAGGCTGTTTCTCATATAAAGGGCCATAATGTATTTAATCATCAGTCTATATTTTATGTCTTATATCTGTGTTATTTACATTTTTCTGGTTTATTGAACAGCAGCCCACATACAAGGGGGTGTGGGGAAGACAGCCCTATCTTGTCAAAACCATAGCATCGTCAAAAACTGCTAACAAGGGGTTAAAACCTTTACCCAAGCAGTCAACTTCCCTTGCCCCAGCTTTTGGGGGTGGGGGGTGGGGAACACATTTCTTTTGAACATTTCTATTTACATTTCTTTTGAACTTCTAAATCAAGCTGGAAGGGGTTCAAGTGCCCCAGAGCAATTTATTGTAGCTGCTGGGAGATAGGAAATTTGCATACACATTCCTGTTAATATGAGTAAGCAAGAAAAGAAGGCACAAACTCCACTTCTGCATAAAGCACATCCATCTTTATGCTAAAGTGATTTATGAGGTAAAACCATCTGCCTGTAAGCACCTTTTAAAGTAGAATCAACAATTGCTAATAAAGCAGCTATTTAGAGATGGATAAATACATTGGTGTAAGCAGATGCAGCTGTTTCAGTCCACAGCACGAATACAGCCTATACCAATGGTGAACGTGGGCCATTGTGGATGGCACGTTTCAAAGCAGGTTCAGAATTACATCCAATATTGGGCATCATCACGGTATCTTCCAATATGATATATGTTGTGGTACTGGTGGTTTTCTGGGACCTGCGGAAATCAAAAATGCTTCTCCTGAAAATGACGGCAAAAAATGTCCTGCTGCGTGCCCTCCAGTCCTGGGTTTGCTTAGCTAAACCGAGTCTGAGGCCAAAATAGGACAACTGGTGTATAACCCAGGTCTGTCTCACTAAAGGTGACATCGTTACTCGAAACATAATTTACTGAGGAGATTCCTCTACTGACAGGCCACTGTGCAGTGTTCAGTAAAACCTGAAACACGCTGCACAAAAGAAGCTGTGCCCGAGCTGTTTTTTCCTGGATCTTTTTGCAACTGTGCATTGGAAGAGCATGAGAATATTTCATGCCGGGATGTTTCTAGCTTCTCCGAGGACACATGGAGTATCTGTGCGAGTCCTCCTCCTTGTGCCGCCCGCTCTTGGGGTCTGATGGCGCCCAGCACAGGGACATGGTTTAGTGGTGGTCTTGGTAGTGTTAGGTTTACGGTTGGACTCGATGATCTTAAAGGTCTTTTCTAACCTATACGATTCTGTGATTCTGTGATTCTGAGCGTGCGCAGGCATCTGCTGGGCTCTGTTGGCTGCTCTCGGCGGACGCCTTTCCACACCAGGTGCCTCTGGTGCGGGGAGATTTACACAGTGTGTATATGACTGCCAGCTACAGACCTGATAATATCTAAACACCCACTTTTCACCTCTTTAGGTGAAATGGGTTAAGTCCATGTGTTTAGCTTTTACTTTTCCACATTCGATAGCGCATAAATACACATCAGATGTGCGCGAGAGGGGATGAACTCCTGTCAGACTGCGAAAAGCTACATCAGAGCCTGCCTTTACGTTTCCGGCTGCTTCTGAGGATGCTTTTGTAGTGGCTGGCAGCAGTGTGGTGGCTCCCGCTCACGGGGCCCTGGGGCAGCGGCTCTGTGTCCAGACCTGGTCGAGGGTGGACCTCCCTCTTCACATTTCACCATGAAGGACTTGGGAGCATCTGTCCTCAGTGTGATACTCCAAAGATGTATTTCACTGCAAGCCGTGCCCTTTGGGACTCGGCCTCCTAGGACTGAAGCACAAGTAAATTTGAAAAGTCCAATACAGGAGGTAGAAGCAATGTGAACATTTTAACCAAAGTGAAGAAGAGATCACAGTCTTGCCTTGGCAAGGCGTTCATGGTAATTTCATACATCATTCTGCTGTCAGTAATTATTAATGAGCAGTATGAAGTATGTGAAATTTTCACTTGTTTTCTCATAGTCCTACATTTCTTTTTAGTTAGTTACTATCTATCTAGGGAAATTAACTTTGTACTCCATATCAGAGGACTCAGCACATTTACAGTTATTCATGTCTGTTTGGAGGACCACATTTTTAAGTATCTGAAGATTTTAGCTTTTTTTTTTTAAACTTTTTTTTTAAAAACTCTTTTTTTCCACCTCAGAAATAAAACATTCTTTTCTGATTTATCTTTACAGGCTACAAAACTTTTAAGGGATTCCTTCTGCTGTAAAGTTTTTTGTCAAGGGAACATGTGTGTTTTATTTTCAGAACATTATAAAGACGTATTGTGCCATGCATGAGATTTCTATTCACAATAAATAATAGTTAATAAAGAAAAAAGTGCTCTAAACATAAAATTAAATCGTTCAAGTCGGTAAGAGCATCAATAGAAGCTGGTTTGTGCTGTTTATTAGAGAGATGTTACTAATACTAAATGATCTGCAAAAGATCCACAGAAAAAATTTCCCTGAGCTTAGTAAATTTTAATGATGATTTTGCTGAAAATCGAGTGTATTTAGATATAAAGCCCAGTGCAGGTAATGATGCTGCTTACCACCGGATACGCTTAGGTAATCAAAAGTACTCCAGAAACACTATCGGAGTGCCTTTGTTTGCCTGAGTCCAGCTGGGAACTCCAGACAGGTCAGGAATAAGATTTGCAGTTAATTGGCAACAGCTTAAAAGGTTTGAGAAATGTTCCTCTGCACAGGAGGACATAATCCATGTCCATAGAAAGTCATATTTGACTCACAGATGCAGCTCCATCTTGAAGACAAGCTTCTGCTGACTATTTCCAGCAGAGCTGGAGCAGAGGCATCTTCTACTGTCACACAACCACCCGCTTGCCTGGAGCCTTTCAGGACGGAGACTGGACTGACCGTTCCCTCTACGCACGGGGACGCGCGAGTAGTGCCACCGCCGAGAAGCCTCTCACAGCAACCGAGTTACTTTTCTGACGTACAACTTCTGAACAAAATAAACTCTCTCAGTAAAATAACATTTACTGGAGCCATCAGCTTATGCCAGAGACAGCAGAAGGTTGCTAAGAAGGTCTAACCCAGGAGGATGTTTACAGTTTAAGATTTGTTTAGCACTTATGGTATAATTTGTGCCATATGGTCTCTTATTTACAGTTTTCCACGCAAACCATTTTCTATTAGATACGGAGCACAAGGAACTTTCTAGCTCTGTGCCTTCCCCCGTAACATACCCCTTCATTACGGCTGGGATCGTCCTTCCGTGGCAATTTGTAACCGAGTAACACGTCCCTTGAATTTTTTGTCTGGTCTCTGGCAGTAGAGAAAAGTTGCAGCAGATGAGCCTGATTTGCTGAAACCTAATCTGCAGAATGGAGCACACATGGAATAAGGAACATTAACTTGGTTTTCCGATGACCTTCTGTATTCATCTCGGGAGAAAACCTCCTTTGGAGGCTGTTTCCAGCTGGTAGCCTGGGACACGCTGGAGTGAGTCTTTTAGTAAAAAGCAGCATGCTTTGCATTATTAATCATACTGAGATTGCAGCAGCAGTAGTAAATTAGTGAGCATAAATTGTCAGAAGCAGTCTGAAGTGAAGGGCTGGAACTGGCAGCCACCACAGAAGGGTTTTTACATTTCTCCTATCCTCCTTGAAGGGACTGAGTGTCAGTATTTTGGCATGCAGTGGAAAATCAGGGAGTAACCACAAAGGCAGAGGGAAGAGAAGATCTGAAACGGCTGAAATGTCAGATTGACCAAGGAACTGCTTTTCTTGCATTTCTGAATGAGATTTCACTCCTGCAATACAGCAAAGACTTCAAAATCCTTCTTGTGCCCAAGAAGAAGGAGAGGCTTTTCCTTTACTGACAGAGGTGTATTTCTACTGGCCCTTTCTATTAGTTAATGCATTATCAAGCACTATCCACGCAGCATAAATAACTGCGGGAACTGAATGACTCCGAGTTTTTACACCAGTTGACCTTTTAATAATAATCCAGTCGGATTTTTTTTAAATCATATGTGAATAAAAGGGAAGCCGAGCCTTTGGTTCACAGGGGGGAATAACAGGGCCAGCAATTAGCTTTGGAAAGCCAACAGTGAGTAAAGTAGACATACAATTCAGAACAAATAAACATGGAAATTTTCTGATATTTTTCTGAAGTGGTTCTTCAGGCTACCTCCCCGGTGAGTGTTGATCCGCTCCTTGACGGCAAGTGTTTCTACGCAGCTTCTGCTGTCTTCCCACTGTACCTGACGATGGTCTTTCATCCAGCAAGCAAAGAAGTGGCCACTTGTAATGGCCAGACTTACAAAGTTCGGTTTGATTTTTCTGCTTACGCTTCTGCTGGACTTACCATTACTGTTTATACATCATGTCTTTGTGTAGAGCTTGCTTCCTCCGTACCGTTCTCATTCAGAAAGAAATGGGATACTGTTTGGACTGACATTGTCCAGAGTTTTCACTTTTCCAGGCGGTGCAGGGCTTTCCCTTATTGTAAAATAAATCATTTTTTTTCCTCCTGGTGTTCCTGAGAGCAATGTTTGTGAGCTAATCAAAAATGAAAGATGTAGTGCTGGGTTTAGGTCAACACAAAAATGCAAAATAAAAGATAAAAACACGAAAAACGTTATCTCAAAGTCCTTTGCGTGGTCCCTTTTCTTTGTCCTGTGACAAAAGAATATATATAGTGGAAACTACCTCGGGGTGTGAAGTTTAGGTTTATTTCTCTCACATTTTAGCTTTGCTAAAAGGATAACCGCAGGCTGGGAAAAGGGAAAGGTCCCACCTGAGTGTAACTGTGGTGACAGCAGAAAGGCGCAGGTCTGTCCTCACCAGTGCTGGGCCCACTGGGAGCACTGGTTTCTCCTCGGGGCCCGGCGGCGCGTAGCCTCACCCTGGGGCTCTGCCGTCCCCTTCCCTCTGCCTGCGCTGGCTCCTGGGACACAGCCCAGCTCCACGGAGCTGCCCCTCGCCCTCGCCCGCTTCACCGCCAGGCATCGCCCTGGTCAGCGCCCTGCGGGCTGGCACCATCGCCGGCCGGAGCGCTGCTCCAGATCCCCTGCAAATGATCCGCAGGGCCTGCGCTGCCCCGCCGGCGCTGCGGACGGGAGCCCAGGCTGTGCCCGTGTCACCTGCACCCTGCGAGGGAAACGTTTACTTATCGGCCAAAGTCTTTCTATTACACAGGCCAGTGGAATACGGTAACGTTAGTGCAATACTTTGATTTCAATATCACTGAACGTAATCGGTAGGCAGGAGAGAGCACGTTTACTCTAGTAAAATGGAGTCAGCGATGCTTGGCTTAAAGCGCAGTGCAGCGGTACACTTTACTAACCGTCATTCCTTTTAATTTTATCACAGCCTATTCTTAACTCCCTCTTGCAAATGTACATATATTTTTTAAGGATCCTCACTTAAAAATAGATCAAGGGTGCTAATTTAGCTGTGAACATAATCCATCCGGCATCTTTGAAGTAAGTTCTTTAATGAGTTCACTGAAATCAACACAGATCACTAACTGTTAATTAAGCATCTTCATCCGGTGGACCACAGCCTATAGAATTAGAACTGTGAATAGTAAAATGAAGGAAACATAAAAGAGTTTCTTCTGATCTGGAGATTTTCCCCACCAGAATAAAATCACGAATGTTTCATTATGTTTTATAGACTGACAGAAGTTCAAAGCTAACACTAGACAGGAACTGGTTGTCATCACTGGATTGAATATCTGTGATTCAGTCAGATATGGTTATTGGTTATGATAATTCCTGCAAGAGTGCCTCCATGAATAAAAACAGCAAGTATAGTAATCATATATAGTCACAAAAATGTTTAGGCTTACCTAGGAGCATCGCTACTACCCGTGGGAATAAGAATCAGCATTTTACATGGAGTGCTAGAATCAAAGTAAGAAGCAAGACATTGGGGACATTTAAAACGATGCAAGCTTCATCTAATATGCAGCTGTGGCCAGCTGACTGTCAAAGGACCAGGGATGTACCGCTACACTGGCTGGGGGGAGCAGCAGCAGCCCACTCTCGACTCTGTTTCCAGTCCAACACCTCTGCAAAAGCTGCCTGCAGGCAGGAGGGAGCCCGGGATTCACGAACAAACCAAAGCGGCGGTACAGAACCGGAGGCGAGGCAGCCGCTCGCTCTGAGGGCAGAAACCCTCCCTGGCTGGGGCCCTGCTGTCAGGCGGCGCCGACTCTCCCATCGGAGCGAAGAGTGGACGGTGGGGAACTGCTCGGGACCGCACTTCCTTTCCCATGAATTTGGGGCGAAACGACATTCTTCATTGCTCACACGTAGCTTCAAAAATTGGGTGCTGCTGAAAATACCTGCACGTTTCGTAGCAGGAAATGTGTAAAAGCTCTTAAAAATGCGAGCACTTGCTTTGAATACTAATCATAAATGGAGAGCCTACACCTCCTCTGGGAACTGCTTAATATAGCTGTATTCTCTGGTCTTCTTGGGAGCATTTTTTTCACATCAATGCATTCTTTGTTTTATGTTGGGAAGCATGTGAATGAGCTCTGGATATACATATGAAAACATATATAATTGCATATGACGGTTATAGGAAGTCTACAGGAACCACTTGTTGATATTAAGCAAACAATTTTTTAAAATTAACATCTGGCATAAATGAATATGACATAAATCACATCTAGCCTGAATCAGCTTTAACTTACTATAGAAAAGGTATCGATACATAGTGTAATGCAGAATGGAGAATAATCAAGCTTTCTTCCATTTGCCCTGAGACCTTTCCATGGATCTTACAGCTGCCAGCCTTTTCACAACGAAGAATTGTTATGGCCATTTTTGGTACCACTATTAACACAAATTATTAATAATTTGGCACTACAGTTAATTTCATTGGATACTATGATACAGCAGCCTAGAGAGTTTAATCATGATACCCATCGGAGGGCGACTATGTTTTAGAAATTTGAACAGAATCAAGTTGATTTGAGAGTTCATGTAGATAAAAGACAGAAATAATACTGTGCTGCATTTCATTTCCTCCCCCGTTTCCAGTGTTAGTACTAAAACAATACTACCAGGAATATTCCTACATAAACCACCGTAAGTATCACAATGATGTGAACCTGTATATTATGCAGAAAAATGAGAAGTATGTAGACCAAGACATAATAAATGCTTTCCTGAAACTGAATCAGCGTCCCTTTGGAGGTATTTTGCTGTCATACCTCTATGGCAAAGCTGGTTATTTTCATTATTCCTACTGTGAATACACGCTATTAACATCTCTAAAATGATTCTGCACCTGCGAATATTTCTCTGACAGCAACAAGTGTGGCAGAGGCAGACTGTAGAGCTGTCTAGAAAGCGATGGTAGCTTTAACAAGCAAATCCACGACAAACAAGACGTTTAGGCATGAGAGTAACAAACAAGCAGCCACAGGGATTTAGTTTCACTCCTAGTCTGCTGTATTTCTAGTTTTGAACAACGGCAGGTACATTTTAAAGAAAGCTACTGACACTAGCACATACCTGAAAAGATCATAGAATTCACAAGGTTGTATTGAATGACAGATTGTTTTTTTTAAAAAAAGTTATACCACCATTTTCCAAGGTATAAACTGGGTCTTGTGTGTGTGCACTTGCATGCCCACTCAGCTCCTATCATATGCCTATGTTTGGAGAATGTAAAAATTCCTCAAAATTTGGGGTTGTTTGGGCATGGGAAGGAAGAAACCAAGGTTCTAGGTTCAGCCAGGTGCTTGGTATTTGTTCTTGAGGACTGATTCCTGGCCTTACTGACTGCAATGAACTCCTCGTCACTGAAAAACCAGCAGAGATAAACATCCACTTTGTCCGGTTTTCCTCAGTTCACAAGCTCTCCAACTCTGAAAGTCTGTTCGAAATTGTGAGGAAGGCAAAGCAGCCTTTCAGATTCAAGCAAATTGTCCTTCCCTGGGGAAAGCTTCTTCCCAACCACCGCCGATGATGCAAGGGACAGAATATCCTGTGCCAAGTAAGAGCAAAGGGTTGCTCGGATGGTTCCAGCTCTTCTTGATCCTCAAGGCAGGAAGAAAAGAGTTGGCTTTTTTTGCTAACCATGGCTGGCTGTACCTGGGGCTCAGAGGATGTCTTTGGTGGGGCAGGACAGTTTCTCAAGGGTGCAAGAGAGTTCACCAAGAAAATGAATATTCATGCCTCTCACCAGCACGCTCAGTGGACCTACTTCAGCAGTCTGACAAGTGGGCATTTGGTCCTCTGCAGGATTTCCGTTTCTTCTTTTTGCAATACTGTAGTCCCATTGTTTCCAATTATTATAGTCTACTGTGGTGCCCTGCTAGGAAAGACACAGGAGATGGCATGTGCCTGAGCTGCTAACACTGAAAGATGCACTAGATGCAATTTTGCTAAAATTAGGGCCTGTTCACTTGCAAGCACAGCTTTACAAGAGTTTCTTTGTCCAACACAGATCGTCTGTCTTGCAAATGCACAGATCGTCTCAAAGCAAATGGAGGCAAATGAGCAAAGTCTGTTATACAGTGAGTATTCAGGAAGACTGAAGAGGAATAACAAAAAGGTAATTTCTTCCAGGGTATTGGCCGTGAGTCTGGGATTTCCTGGGTGCCTTACATAAAGTTTTACTGTTCAATGTGTGAGTAGAATTTTCATCTAATTTTACCAATTTCAATCATTACCTCCTTTCTTTTATAAGATCAATATACTCCTTAAGAAGAAGGGTTTCAGCTAATGAGGTCAATATAATTGAAAGGCTATTCAACATCCTTTTTCTTGAGCAGACGCTCCAGAGAGTCAACCCCAATACATCATTTGGTGTCACAGAGTTTAAGGTTATGTTAAAACCTACAACCCCCCCTGATTATTTATTTAAAGGAATCTAAATATAGCTTCTTTTAATGTTTTAGTACATAACGAATAAAACAGCTGTCAGCAATATGTTCTTCTGAGAGGCGTTCAGATGAACACTAAGTCTCTTGTTTCTAATTTCAAAAATACGGCTGTAGTCAATAGTCACCCGCAGACAGGTGTGCAGTCCAAATATAAATTTTGTATTTGCCAGCTCACATTAAATATGGAGATGGTAATACTAAGTTTCACACAGTGGAACAGTAAGAGCTCTAAAATTAATATCAAATGCCTTGACACTGTCCGATGGTTACCAGGTGCCTTACCCTATGACATTTACATCATTAAGGACATATTTAAGAAACATGGTATGTAGAGCAATATGTCACTGAAATTGCCAAATTCAAACGTTGAATTATGTTGGGTAAAATAATTTCTCACGTTTGACAGATTTAAGTGGCTTAAGGTGTGGGAGTTATTTTTGTCCTATGGGCTCTGTGAGCACTTAATACAGATATTTTCAAGTAGGCAAGCTAAGAATCCGGAATAGGATCACTGACTAAAAAGGTGCTGCACTTGTTTATGGCCAGGTTGAATCGGTCCACAATTCTTTATAGTTCTGAGTACAACAAAAATCCCAGCTTCAGCAACCAGCTACAGACTTTTACTTCACGTAGAAAAGTATATGACAAAGTCCCGGCCATGATGTCATTGGCCAAACTCCTATGGAGTTTTAATAAAACCCTGGCCTTTGACTCTCACAGGTACTATTAGAATATCAAAAAAGGAATTGCAGAGAGACTGAGCATAAGAGTAGAAGTGGCTTCATTTAATATAACACATTGTATGAATTAAAACTTACTTTTTGTCTTCGTTTCTTCCCAACTAAGAACAATAACATGTCTGAGGATGTGTGGAAAAAGTTGCGTACAACCTCCAAGTAAAGATACTGAAGTTCACAAATTTGTGAGTTTCTTTTCCCACGAAACTGTGCGCAAACATTATTTTTAAAGAAAGAAGGGAGGGGAAGTAGAGGAATGAAACCAAGTGTTCTAAGATATTTCTGTATGAGAGTATTATCTCATGCAGCTAGGAAGAGCGGGTATGCCAGACAAAAGGAGCGTATTTTGAAATGAGGGCACAATAGCTGCAACCACAGACATTGACACTCTCACTTTGCTCACAAACCCCCTTTTTTTTAATGTTTGTGTGCATGCCTGAAATCCATTACATGTCCGCACATTTCTCATACAGGTGTGGGACTGTGACTTGCCACCACGTGTGCCTTGATCTCTGAGCACTGGAAACGTGCTCTCTGTTAGCAGTGGCCAGGAGCAGCTTCCATAAGCAAATAGAACACCATCAAAAGCCATTGCAGAAGCTGAATAAACAGAGCAGTTTACTGAGAGCAGTTTACTGCTTTGAAGGAAATGCCTGAGACTGGTACTGACCCAGAAAGCCTTTATTAATGGCCTACGGATTTTTAGTTAATAAAATTTTGCTAAGTCTAAGTTAATCTTGAGTAATGTATTGGTATGGAAATAATCTAGTTCAAAGGATGATTAATCCGTTCCAGTGTGATAAATGTTAAGCAAGGATAATTAATTCCAGATTTTTAGATTCAAGAACTTAAGCTTCCGAATGGCTAATCAAATACATACAATGGTAAGATAACTCAGGAAGTCTGATCACATCTCACATGCCCCACCAGAGGCCTCATCTATCATACAAGAAATAATCTCATTCTCGGAGCAACTTGAAAGCACAGGCAGACATTGTACCTAAAACTATCCATCCCACATCTAGCCATCCATCCAAAACAAACTGCTTGGGCATTCACCTTGGAAGGACTTCTGTCATCCATATGCTCTTTCACACAACTTTGCAAGTGTATATGAGGCTTCATTACGATCTCCTGTTGGAAGCTCTCAATTTGTATCATCCCAGACCAAAGTAGATGTTAAATCACTAAAATCTGGAATCAAATCTGGCAACCTTGGACATACCTTTAAACAATTCATCCATGTGTACAGTTCTTAGATGCATCTCTTCATACTTTGGGAAGTGAAGTCTGACAAGCAAAATGAAGTACGAGGTTCACTACTATAAACCAATATTTATCCAGGAGGTAATAGTTACAGTAAAATACACTTTTCCCCTGTTTAAGTAAATGATACTGTGAGACTAATAACTATAAGATTTTAAAACATAAGTTGTAGCCAAAAATGGAAAACCCAGCAAATTTAGGATGGTCCTGAATAAGTGAGGAGATTCATAGACAATCTATTGGGGAGGGCAGTTGCTGTTACAGTCTTCCTGTAAGATTTGGGCCACTTGTGCTAGAGGCAAACAGAAAAAATCAGCACCAGAGAATAATTAGTGAGTTCACACCGAGGTGTTTTTGGCATTATTGTCTTGTTTCCAGTACTTGATTGGCCAAATTACAGCTGTCACTGAAATGTGCCATTTGTGAGAAAAATGAAATGGCTATTCAAAACAAAGTCTTCACCGTAGAGTCGTATAATCCCTGGGAAGTACATCATCTGGAGTTTCCACATTTACACAGCTAATGTAAATAGCTAGATGGAAAGCAAAGACAAAATGGAAATGAGCAACAAGTCTTGGGGCTAAATTACATCTTCACTTGGACTGCTGCAGCTGCAGTGAATAGAAAACTCGGGCATGAGACTCTAATATGTGCAAAGGTATTTCTAGTGTAACTCTGATCTGACTTCCAAAATAGGTTTTAGAAAATTATTTAAAAATGTGTTTGTTCCTGCCTGGAAAAAAGTTTGAAGGAAGGAACTCACTTCAAGAGTTTCAATATTGTTCAAAGAAAGGACAACTAAATCATCAAGGCGTCCTTTAGAAACTGTGGAGAGTGGTTAGATCAAGTAATGTGAGTTTGCCAAAAGGCACAATGAGAAAGGATGCTTAGAGGCCTTCTGAAAATCTGGGAGCTTGGGCACTTGAAGTTTTCATACTTTGACTGTTCAAATGAAGTGCCTTCACAAAAGACACCTTCACAGAAAGGGGCACTATTTTTCCCTTATGTGATACTGAAAAGCGCTCCAAAGGGAACAGAACTGGATGGAGCAAAGTTCCTACTTTAACACAGAATTTTAGTTCATTAAATATAGTAAGAAGACAGAAGGGAAAGGAAATTCTTGGTATTCACCATTCAAAGCTGGATATGATGCCAAGAGCTGAGAACTGATTAGGCTGCTAGAAAGAAACAAGACTTATCGTATAAAAATCATAAAGGCATCCTGTTTCCAGATGTTAGCTTGGTAACCAAAGCCAGAAGAACTGAATCCTAGCAAACAGTATTTTATAAAAAACATAAACTGCAGTTGATACCACTGTTCCCAGTACCCCCAGCAGATGTGAGTATTGCTTAAGCATGCTAAGTTCAGGAGTGGAACCATGCCAAGAATGCTATCAACAAGCAGTACCTAGCAGGATTCAAAGGATGTCTTACGCAAAACAGCAGCATGGAGTTTTTGTTTCTGTTACTGGGATTTATTTCATTCTGGGGAGCTTGTTTTCTTGCAGATTTCGGTATGATGGGTCTACTAGAAGCGTCAGTAGAAGACAACCACACTTCCCTTCCATTATTTTATGTGCATGCTGAAAGAGACACCAGCAAGACTACCACTTCTTAATGCTTCTCTCTGGGGAAATCTCTCATGAAATACAAATATGCAAAGAAGTATTTAAATCACAGAATCACAGAATCGTATAGGTTGGAAAAGATCTTTAAGATCATCGAGTACAACCATAAACCTAACACTGCCAAGACCACCATTATACCATGTCCCTAAGCACCTCATCCAAACATCTTTTAAATACCTCCAGGGATGGTGACTCCACCACTTCCCTGGGCAGCCTGTTCCAATGCTTGATAACCCTTTCAGTGAAGTAAAATTTCCTAATATCCAGTCTAAACCTCCCCTGGCGCAACTTGAGGCCATTTCCTCTTGTCCTATCACTTGTTACCTGGGAGAAGAGACCGACCCCCACCTCTCTACAGCCTCCTTTCAGGTAGTTGTAGAGAGCGATAAGGTCTCCCCTCAGCCTCCTTTTCTCCAGGCTAAACAACCCCAGTTCCCTCAGCTGCTCCTCATCAGACTTGTTCTCCAGACCCTTCACCAGCTTTGTTGCCCTTCTCTGGACACACTCCAGCACCTCAATGTCTCTCTTGTAGCGAGGGGCCCAAAACTGAACACAGGATTCGGGTGCGGCCTCACCAGTGCCGAGTACAGGGGCACGATCACTTCCCTACTCCTGCTGGCCACGCTATTTCCACATCATGGAAATGTCATTTTCATCATGTGGAAATGTCTATTTCCACATCACATATGCTTGATAAAATATGTCAGTGCTTGAGTATAACTGCATTAAATTACTAAGGGTTGGAATGTCATCAATAAATGTCAGAACAATATTTGAACTCTCCATTTATAGAACCTGAATGACATTTGTCTCTACAGACACTATAGGATTGTATCTCTATAGAAATATCCATGTGAAATTTCTCCTAAACCATCATCTTAGTAAAGCAAGACAATAAAAGTAGGAGAATTATTTGAAATGGAAATAAACTGGATGTTTAAAACATATTTAGAGTTAAAATTCGTACAAGATAAACCAGATCATTCACCTTCCACTTAATTCCAGAGAAATGCAAGCACCTAATTTTCTATTATTTAAAGGCAATCTTCTCGTTCTTGATTGTTCCTATCAACCCACTAGCAACAGCCTGCCACCTGCAGAGATGCTCTCTTCCGCTAACTCCAGGATCATCTTGTCCTGCTGAACTGCTTCCAGAGACACCATCCTTGCTTTCCAAAACCATACTCGAGCTCTGGGGTTTCATAAAAAGATGGAGGCCAGAAGCTACTGAATAAAAGAAAATTTATCAATCCAAGACCACTTTGCCTGCCTGTAACAATTCTCAATGAGGCCTCCAAGCAAGCTTTCCCAGTAGCATTGTTTGATGATTTTCAAGAATATTATAGACAAAGATCTGATCCTTCGTCATAGCTGGGCAGGTTCTGAAATGTTATTATGACACTATTTGTCTGTCATTTCACTGTTTTGCAAAATTAAAGTAGTCTACATTGTGGGCAGACAATGAGAACCAAAGGAAGAGAAACAGGCTATTTAAAACCTTATGTGACACGCAGTACTTGCTGGTTTTAAACAATTACACAGCTTTATCACTTTAAAAAAAGTAAACCAGCACTATTTATGACCCAGCGTACCTCACAGCTTTGATAGGGTACTGCAGACATGAGGTGGATTTTATGTTTTATATAATATAGTCATATTGATTATCAAATCATTATCAAATATGGCAACCCTTGAAGTATATTGTTTGTCTCTACAAAGTAATCTGTAAGAAAAAAAGTTGGCTTCTGAATCACTGACTGCCTCCAAGGGGTTACTTGTGTACTTCAAGCTAAGTACACACAAATGTCTACCAGACTGTGGGCGAAATTTGCTACAGCAAATTCCACTTAAGTTCAAATGTCATCTGTTACAACACAACCCCATTTAAAAAAAAAAAAACACAACTAAACAGCAGCATGTAAACATTGACGTCATTACCATGGTTTACGTGGCTCATAAAACAGAGGACCTAATATTCTACTGTATGGTAAAAAAATCAGAGACAAATTGGGCATAAAGCCTAGGACAGGATCAGGAAAGTTTGCCTGCACTCTGGCAAAGGATTTGCACAAAGACTTGAAAGCTCCTAGGTTGGGCTCTTCCTGCAGATTTCTTAAGATTTTTTTCCTCTAGAAAAAGAATGAAATGTTGGTGAAACGGAATGAAATCAGTTTGCATTTTGCAGCATATTAATGTACTGATTTTCTCGAGCGGAGAGAGGAGGAGGAAAACTTACTGCGGAGGAACAACCAATGTCCTGAGAATAACTTGAAATGCCAACTTAGCATTTTTGCACTTCAAAAATGTCTTTGACTTTTATAAACAGGCATGATGGTGAAATTGAGGCTGTTAAAAATACATGGTTTACTTCAGTAGTTTATAATTCACAGTGGCATTTAGTGGGTGGAGTTGTAAATTAGTAAGTGGACTGCTGCCACAGCAGACTAGGCTGCTGCTCTGTAAAGGAAAATCTTTGCTAAGAATAGGAATGTGGTCACGGTGATAATGAACAAGGGCTCGGCATGCCTGGAACGTTGATGGGAGATCTGGAGATGGTTATTGGATGTGTAACAGCTGCTCCAGAAATTAGATGTTATCAAAGATTTTTTTGAAAGATTGAACTGGATGAAAAGCAAGCAAAGCTTACCCAGTAAGACTTGGTTTCCACTGTTAGTAGTACCACCAAAAGGAGGAGTGGCATGTGAAATAATTATGTTGTCAATAAATTGGAAGGTACAGTTTTACAGACAACAAAACAGAAGATTGCAGCAGAGTCTCTACACCCAAAAACATCCTTTTCCCTACTGTTTTTAAATCAAGTAGATTAATCTGCCATAAAAGTAATACGATACTTTAATCAGGTATTGGATCCAGTCTGTCAAACACTCAAACAGAAAAGGCCTGTTTGTAAGTCAGTTACTTCCGGGAAAGAATATTACTGTTCTCAGTAAAACCAGCATTTTAAGGACACTAGATTTCTCTGAGTGGGAATGATTTACTTGTCACTAGAATGATATTCCTTTGGACTGTTCATAGCTGTAAAAGCCTTGTCCAAAGGTCGCAAGCCAACAGCATTACAGGAAGAATCCTGAGTGAAAGGTGCAGAGAGATGTGGATGGCAATATAAAACACACTGGAGGTGGCTCCAAATGATTGGAAGCTTTACTACTGAGGGACAGCTGCTATATGATTAGTGTTCAGCCACAAGTACACACGAAAGTATTCTGAACCCAAATGCATATCAGGGTGACTTGCGTGACTGCAATAAATTTATGGTTTTGACTGCTTGAATTCCTCACCAGTGGACATCAATATGGTCCTCTCACTTCTCTGGCCTTAAGGAACGTGCTTCAGCTATGTCAGCCTTAAAACAATCCACAGGAAGCTTTTGTTGAAAAAACAAAAAGAAATCTGTATGACATCATTGCATCTACTTCATGCCCCACACAACCCTTTCCTATGGGGCCCTGCTTTGAGCCCTGTTTGTGCTGGCCAGCTCTAGACCTCCCAGCGCAGAGAGGGCCGTACACAGATGTTACGCTGCTAAACAGCTTGTCAGCAGAGGAAGCTAGGTCACTTCTCCTGGAGGAAAACCACCGACAAAGTGATTTTGTCACAAAAAGTCTATAATCTGACTCTTTTCCAAGGCAGGACGCTGGACACAATTCTAGCAGAAGACATTTTGAGCTGCATGACAACAGTCCCCCCTAAACTTTTCACAGCAATCCAAGTATTGATTTCATTCACCATTAAATAGATAAAAGGCCTAGTCAAAAGAAATCTTGTGCTAGTAACCTACCACACTCGACTGAGGAGTCACCTGTATGGAGCTCAATGATCGCTACATCTCTTCTATAAAGATATCCCTTAAGGAGGCAGGTGTCCAGAGGGAAATTCCTGAGTTGAAATTACTCTCACTGGAAAGACTCTATCTTACAATAGGATTTATAGCAGTTTTTGTGCCATAGATAGGAAACAGACAAAGTTCTTCGATCAACCTTAAGCCACTAATAATAAGCTACTTGGCAGACAGGATTAAAGAGGGTAGGGCCCCAAGTAGCCCTAAGACTTATGCTTCTGCTTTAAATTCTGTGTTCCCATACATTAACAAATCTAAAGCATATGATAAGATAATGATCTTCTACTTCAAATCCTTTCTTTCTCAAAACCAGCAAGAAACCAGGCATTGATGTGTTACTCCCCATTTCATCACAGATAAGGCATTGCAGGAGTAGGGAGATCAGGTCAACTCTTTAAAGTCTGCCAATTTCAGGACTCTATGTGCTTACAATTTAACCTAATTAAAGCTCTGAAATTCTGATTGAATATGGAAATTCACTGGCTACAGATATTAGGAGAAAATAGTAACATTGTAGGTAGCTTTGGTTTAATTTACAAAAAGAACACTAGTACCAGTTCAGCCGTGGGCTCTCTTATGTACCTTGGATCATACCGAGTCAGCTTTTGTGAAAAATTACCACAAAAATCTTAGCAAAACCATAAATTCTACAACACATACAATGCATAACATCCAGCTATGTACCTCAGTAAGTCTATGGTAAAAACATCTTCTTACTCGGAAATCTTCTAAATACAGTGGGATAGAGAATGTTTTAATCTTATATTTGTTACTCTTCTGTTCTAACCCAGCTTAAATCTCTTTAAAGCTTTACCGGGTGAGCTCATCATTGAAAGCATGGTCAAACTTCTACACAGAATCTCTGATTTCTACTGCTTTTCTGGGCAAGGATGAAAAGAAACCTTCCTGCTTGCTAAGGGTCCTGTGAATGAACGCTACTAGACTGAAAACATAATCACAAAGCATGTACAGTACAGACCAGTAACTGTTGCTTTGATAATTTTTCTGTACATATTTGCAGCAGTAAGATGTTTCATCTGACTGTCTGTATTTGAAAACTGCAGCAGCATATTAAGCATTTGGAGGGGGGAATGCTAAATCAAAATCTCATTTGAAAAAAGGCTGAGAGGTGAGGTGCTGGTGACTGCATCATGATTGAGGGCTTCTAAAATTGCCTAGAGATGAAAACTCCCAGGAAAGCAAGCATAAGGAGTCTGTTTCTTCCTAGAAAATTGAGTGTCACTTTGCTATGTGATGCAGACAGTAAAAATAAATTGCTTTAAAAAAAATATTAGAATCCCAAAATATAGTCAATTCAGTATAGCTGTATCCAAGAATTCTGCAGCATGACACGTGGCTTTCTATGTTGTAAAATGAACAAGGCAAGAACTACTTTAGCTGTATTTTACAGTTACTAAAAATATAAGCAGCAATCTAGAGTAGATGGCAAATCCTTAGGTAGTTAGGAAAAGTAATTTCATTCTTCTCTTTATTAAAATCCACAGCAACTCCTGTCTAAATGAGCTAACAAAATTTAAAATGGAAATAACATGATCAGCTAACACCAGTTCCCAAATGCAACTGAGAAAAAATAATTTATCTTTGTGACTAGTAGCCCTACTTCTACCATGCAAAAAAAAAAAATCAGTAATGGAGAGCCATAAAAACATCACCATCATTTGGAAAATGCTGTCTTCATTTTTAAGAGATTTCTAAGACTTCGAAGATCGAGAATGTATATTCCAGTGCTTGAATATGAAGAAAAGGAAAGAAAGTCTAGATTAATACAATGGAAACAATGGTTGAAACAAAAAAAATACAGATTTCTAATTTTATAAGCTAAATCAAGTCACATATACTTTGACATATCCTAAATTTATTGTTTGTAGACATTCAGAGGTAGAGGTACCTGAAGCTGTCAGCAACTTCAATAATTCCAGATCTATTTCTTGCAAATGACATAGGAAAAAAAAAACCCTAATTTCCTGGATAGCAAAAGATAGGTTGAAATCAAGTTACTGTACATCTTTGTATCATTTATCAATGAAAAGTGTACAATTTTCCATGATGACCTTTAAAAAACCTGTCATGAACTGGACTCAACACTTAATTTCTGAAATCTTTCCTTCATACATGATGACTTTCCAAAGGTTTTGATATTTAGTAGCACAGGCAGGACTAAATTAATACAAATATGGTTATGTGTGTGTGTGTAATGCAAAAAAACCCCCAAAATATAACAGAAATATTTGCTAATGGCATAAGTCATATATAATAAATGATACTTTTATTTTTAAAAAGTGCACACAAGCAGATCATTATGACATATCAGTATTTGTTAGGATGGATAAGCATTTGGGAAAAAAAAAGAACATCAACATTCTACACATTATAAATAACAATGAAATACTAAATTTAACAAACAGGTATTATCTGTGTATGAAATAACTTATGTTTTCAGTTAAAAATATAGATTATTTAAATACACATTCTAAATTACATATATTTAACTTATCTGAATGTACTACTTTTCAAAAAACATATCACAGTTCTATAAGCATGTATCTATGAAACAATTACTTTGTCAGTCAGAACTGTTTTTTGTATTAGCCCTGTATCAGCTGGGCTGATATTTACATGTGTTTAACCTGAGGCATAGGTCAGTCTTACTCACTTCAGTGAACAGCAGCTTTTGTACTCAAGCACAGAAAAATACTTAAACACCTTAACTGGAGCTGTGTCACCGTGAAAGGTTATATCAACACATTCAGAGCTTAAACTATATCTGTACCTAAAATACTTTCCTACTTATATTTGCAAAATATTACTATAGTATACTCCTGATCATAATGGGATGTAGGGAAAAAAGGCTGGATGGGACAGCCTTGTGGTGGCAACTATTTCATGCAGTGCAGTAGTGTGTGCTGTACCGGTGCTGAGCTAAAGGGAAAAGACAGGAAGGGAACCTAATGCTCTCTAAATTTTTGCCTGGCTTAATAGGATAGATACCATTATCTCGGGCAACTAGATATCTACAGTAACAGAAGTGTAATGACTGATAAATATTATATAATTATTAATAATTAAAGTATGGAAATTACTATGCAACCAGTCCATGGATGTTCTCTTCCCTCATGTGAACTGAAAGGTAATCTGTGATCATCTGCATTTACCATGGACTATAAGGACGCACGTAAGATTTTACAGCACAGGACCTAACACACGGTAAATTCACAGACCAATTTACAACTTTGTGTGCACACCCCACACTTACACACCTGTCACTACTGTCACGCAGTCTGCCTTTTCACTTCTGTTCCATGAATAATACAATTTTTTATATCAGTAATACCAGGTAAATTTTCCATATGTGACCAGCCAGTAGGATATACAGTAATGATTGACCTGCTTTTCCCTGTCCACAACAGAAGTTTTCCTAGGGAACAACTAACATTATAGTACTCAGTCCTACAAAATACTGTAAGGCCTCAACAGCCTTGCCTCCAACAAGAGTTAGCCAAATCTTGAAAAGTTTCCTTATTATTAAAATAAATTAAATTAAAGAATTCAGCCAAACATTGTTATGTATGAAGCTTTCAAAAACTGCACATAATTCTGGATGCTCTGGTTCTTATTCTCTGACTTTTGTAGGCTGTTCTCCAGCTCTTTCAAATGTACTTCATGGTGCTTTTCATTCTAAAGAAAAAGATAAATGCAATGCAACTTAGAAATAAAATACAAATCAATCAAAATAATAATGTAAGACAACTAGTACCTAATTTTTATAAGTCTTATTTACTGATAAAAGTTTTCAGAGGCTCCACAAAACTGAAGGTTACCAAAAAGATCTCAAAATATTGTATGTTCAGTCAGGACCAAACTGAACATGTTTTGATAGGCTTATAATCCAAAAAGGCCTCGGAATGTAAAAACTAACCTTCTGAATTTTTATCATGAAAGATTTCTAGCATCTTAAATCTGTTAGGGACTTAACACTCTCCCTCTGTTGATTTTTCAAGGAAACATTTGTTATTGATCTCTGATGCGACATGATTTTTGATGCCTATTGTTCCTTATTTAAAAAAGATGATTGATAGGAATATTACCTGCTCATTAGTTCCATACCTGATGCATACCACAGATCATTTGTTATATAAATACTACAGATATTCAGGTATTTCCTTTTAGGTCTATTATAGATTTCAGATGCTGGTTGCTTAAAATAAATTCAACTTTAAAAAATGGAATTATAGTCTTCAGATTTAAATCCACTCTTAGAAAAAAATAATCAGGTTAAAATGAATAAGTGAATAAAGTTACCTTCACAGTCCTATTTTGTTTCCAGTTCCACTACAACAACAGGAATAAACCCATTTTATCATTTTCCATAATGCATTCTCATTTATATGTAAATGTAATTGGAATAAAAAGCAATGAATTAATTGAGAACAGTTCTTCTCGCAGACACATATACCTTTCACATTTATATTTTAACTGTAAGCTTAAAATGGAAACCATTTGAACATAGACTTTATTTCTGACACAGAAGGATTAACAGGAGTGTTCTGCCAAGTGACATGAATTCTTATTATCTAGGACTGGTGATTCTCAGTTTCTTTGCCTTTAGCCATTGGTGTGAGGCTTTAAAATGGACTAACAAGCAAACAATTACTTAGAAATTAAAGTGTACTGGTAATTTGATTGAAAAGAGCAAATTTAAATAATTTTAAATAGAACTAGGCTCTTGAGATCCAATTCTGTTCCCATCTCAGTAACTGGACTACCACTGATTTTAAAGGAAACAGAATGAGGCTTAAAAATAAACAGTAAAGTAACTTACAGATATCATACAAGTCACATAAAAATAGATTATTTTAAAACTGATAAAAAAGAACAAAAAATCCTGCCAAAAATGCAAGTGTGCCTACTTGTTTTTTTAAGTTGCAGAGAGAAATAAATTAGGATCTAATTTTAAGGATGCTTAACTGCCAGTAAAGCTATAACAGTGTATAGCACCAGATTCTGTAACTCTTACTTGTAACCACTGGCAGCAACTCCTTCCATATTGTTTCTTTACCTTGTACCTTGGTATTATATCAAAGACAACCAATGCAGCTCTATGATAATAAACAACAACATATATATGTACACAACATATATATATCAACATATATATACATACACACACACACAGTGCTGTACATTTTCAGGTTCATTTCAAGACTCCAAGTCTTTAAAATAAATGTAATCAGGGAATCTTTAACTAGATTTCATGACAAGAGTAGAAAATAGAAATTTGAAATACAATATACTGTTTCTACATCACCATGAACCTCTACCACCAAAAAGCCCTGAAAGATAACTAATACCAAAACCAAACTAGGATCTCTGAACATAGGTCTTAAGGTATAGGATCTGACAAATTGGTCTTTTTGTCTCTTTCAGCTGAATTACAACACCCTCCCTGCCTCACCTCCCAAAAAAAGAGATTACATGAATGTCTAATCTTACTACACCTCATTAGGGAAAGGAACTTAATTTCTTTCTTAATATTCAGGCAAGGATATTACGGCAATTTGCTTGCTGAATATGATTAAATTTCACATCCTAATTCAATCTGGGAGTTTTTCTTGGACAGAAGACAAGAAAATTTTCTTTATTTTCTATTTTACTTTAACATAGTAAGAAATTCCTATGAAAAAATATTTGAAGTAGAATAAAATGCTAGCCAATGTCTGATTTTGTTTTAAGAACACTTTTGTCTTAGGGTAAATGCAGACATTAAGTTATACTTGATACAGATAAAAAGTTAATTAAAGCATACTGAATTCAGAACCCTATCTCTGATGTCTTATTTGAACCTTGAATAGAGTTTGCATTTAGGTTGGCTTGATTTTAATCTTGAATGCTTCAAGTCAGAATACAGAATATTGGTTTTGAGAGTCTAGGAGAGTGATACTAAACCTTTTTAGTGTCTTCTATATTTATTTTAAATAGCTTTGTAGCTTATTATCACTGATCACAGGACAAATCTCTAACTGTATCAGAACTTTGATTAAAGCAAATGATTTGCCATCATTAGGCTAGGCAATTCAGAGATGTCTGACATTTTATTAATAGAAAATGTGCTGAAATTTTCTGGATTAGATAAAACAATAAATCAGACTTCTGTTTTTTGTTGTTTTCAGGGAATATTACTCATGCAAAATACCTTCTTAGACTGTACATATTTTAGACTTCAACCTATCAAAACCTGGGCATTTAAAGGCTTGACACTGAAAAATCAGAGTATCTCTTTTGTTACTAATTACATTTATGTGCAACATTGGTATATAAGCTGAAAGCTTTTCACAAATTCCAGTAAGATCAGATTCTTGTATCAACTCAGGGAAAAAAAAGATACCACTATGTCATTATGGAACTGTTAGGCATTTATTCAAATCTAGGTATGCTTACTGAACATGATTAATTCATACATATTTTTTTATTTTTGCCTTACTGGCAAAACTGGATTGAATAAGAGATGTAAACTCAATATTATTCCAGTGATTTAGTAAAATAGACTGGGCATCTGTTAAGTCTATTAGAAATGTCAATATACAAAGTATATTGTCAAATTGAATTAATTTGCTGTTCCCCAAAGTATGTATCAATTATATTAAAAGTGTGTTTTTCAGTAAAATTAACTTTATGTAAACAGTGATGTGGTGAGTAATTTCTTACGTCATAAACAGTATTTACTCACATGGTGAAATATGCAGAGGAGTTGTTTTTTCTCTTCTTGCCTCTCTCTCACTTCAGTTTCAAGAACTAGCATTTTTGCCTGAAGAGCTTGTTCTTTGTATGACATTTTTTCCAGTTCTTCAGCTACCTATAATAGTAATGAGAGAGAAATTATGTATATTTACTTTCACTTAAAGCCAAAACCAAATTATTTTCTTATATCTTAGCATTAGTAGCTCTATTTCCTATTCTCTCATCTAATACTTCAGCTATTTCCCATGCACAGAAACTAAACAAACCTGGGAAATATTCTGCCTAAATTTGAAAGAAGTTTCAATTTGGAAAAAAAGTCCTATTATTGAGAGGAAGACACTTTTGTAACTCATTTATAAGTTTACCCAAACTCGTTATTTTTTCAAAACCAAATCAATATCCTCAGACACTATTGAGAAAATTCAGATAGTTTATTTTAACATTATAATCTGAGACAGTGTGCTGGTTTTGGCTGGGATGGAGTTAATTTTCTTCATAGTAGCTAGTATGGGGCTATGGTTTGCATTTGTGCTGGAAACAGTGTTGATAATTCAGGGATGTGATGTTTTTGTTATTGCTGAGCAGCGCTTACACAGAGTCAAGGCCTTTTCTGCTTCTCCCCACCCCACCAGCGAGTAGGCTGGGGGTGCACAAGAAGCTGGGAGGGGACACAGCCGGGACACCTGAGCCCAACTGACCAAAGGGCTGTTCCATACCATACGATGTCATGCTCAGCACATAAAGCTGGGGGAAGAAGAAGGAACGGGGGGGACATTCGGAGTGATGGCGTTTGTCTTCCCAAGTAACCATAAGGCATGATGGAGCCCTGCTTTCCTGGAGATGGCTGAACACCCGCCTGCCCATGGGAAGGAGTGAGTGAATGAATTCCTTGTTTTGCTTTGCTTGCGTGTGCGGCTTTCGCTTTACCAATTAAACTGCCTTTATCTCAACCCATGAGTTTTCACACTTTTACCCTTCTACTTCTCTCCCCCATCCCACTGCGGGGAGTGAGTGAGCGGCTGCGTGGTGCTTAGTTGCCAGCTGGGGTTAAACCACGACAGACAGAAATTACAACTTCATACATATCTTCTGATTAAACTAATACAATCCACTGCAATCTAAATGCCTACATTTCCTCTTCCATTTGATTTACTGTTTGCATCCTGCCTACAAATGACAAATCTCTGCTGAATATTGAAAGTGTGCAAAGCCTTCCTCTAAAAGGAGAAGGATTTCAAAACCAACATTCTTGTGGGCTACCTATTCCAAAGAAAATAAGAAAAAGGAAAGATTAAGCTTTCGTTCAGAAACTTTTTGCCATATGTGTGGGATTTAAATATTAGGTGGTTAAAACATTTTGATTTGTCACCAAAAAAATGATGGTGAAATTTTGGTCCACTGAACTTCGCCATTAGTTTCAATAGGATCTGAATTCCACAAAGAAGTTGAATTGTGCAGTCCATATTTAAATACGCAGAATTCCCAGTAACTTTGTAGTATTGCTCCCTACATGCAAAATAATCTTGTCCCATCTTTTCTTCTCAAGCACATTTGGTTTTAATGCTATTTTTAAATAGAAAATGGCAAACAAGATTAAGAGATGTATTAAATCATCAATACCATTTTTCTTCCTTCTTCCATAGCAGATTCCAGTTGTCTGGTTAATCCATTATATTCTGCAATTTTCTCCTCAAGTTGCAATTTACTGCACTGAAGACTCTCATCTTCTTTTTTGAGCTGACAAGCAAGTTCTTCATTTTGAAATTCCATCTTTTCTAATTGCCTTTATGCAAAACAGATTAATATATTATAATTCACTATAGCAGAAAAAATAGGAATTAATTGCAATCAGATTTTTAAAAAGTTACCTTTTAAGATCTTCATATTTCTTCTGAATGTTACGGTTTTCTTCTTCTAAGAAATTACTACCCACAGAAGTTACACTGTCTTCCTCCTGTGAAAATGACAATTCGTTTCTAGTTGAAGAGACCCATACGCAGGGTATTACAGAGTAAAGTAAGCTTGCCCATTAAAATCCAATCAAACAATTTAACTGTAATTTCAGGTAGCCACTACATTATACTCAAGTAAACATTATCTTGTGTTTAAAACAAATAAAATATAGCCAAAGTAGCAGACTAAAACTTTGTGTGAACACTTTAAGACTGAAAACCTGCTATGTAACAAAGTGAAGTCCTAACAAAACCCATATGCTGCTCATGCAGCCTTATGTATTAGGAGTTGGCCAGGTCTATCTCCTTGTGAACTTTGACTCTTAAGCTTTAGATTCCAGCAAAAATAAGTTCCCTCAAAGTACAGTCACAGGAAGCATAAAAATAATACCGCATATATATACAGTTATCACAGAAGAACAGCGTAGCACTGGCAAAGAATTTCAGAAAGTAGTGAATATCAAAAAAGACAATCAAGTTCATAAGAAGAGGTTATTAGTAGCAGAAGCTGAAGAAAGCAAGAAGTCAAACTGTCTTGCCCTGTTCAGCATCCAGACTGACAAACTGTTACATGTTTTCTTTTAAATCTCCTAACAGCAGTGATGAGATTATTGCCCTTGCTACCACCCATCAACAGCAGATTAGCAATAAATAGCCACATCACCAGCCTGCTGGCACCATTATTTAAGGGGCAACATCCATCACTCACAGGACTACCTCAAGCAGTTCCATCCAGTAATTTGAGCTGATCTGGTTGATTTTGCCTATGTGAACTACAGGCTGTTCAGCTAGCAGACTGGTGGTAGCAGAACCCTCCAGCAGAGGGGCAGTAAACTGATGTCCTGGTCCATCTGAACCCAGAAGAGGGTTTCTGCATATGGTCCAGTTACTTCAAAAGGAATTTTCCTAAATTCTGATCTTAAGATCAAGGGTCAGAATCTCTAAAGACATCACCAAGATTTAATGCTGAAATCTAACTGCTGTTCCACCAGACTAGTGATTATATTCCCAATTACTTGACTATACTGAAGAGGTTTTTTGCATTTATTCAGGAAAACAGGTAGTTAGACTAAAATTGTACTAAATTACATATATAATTTTATATATGCACCTCAAAATTAATTGTTGCTTAAGTACTTTGCTAAGCAAAGATGGATTTATGAGTTTATGAGCATTTCTGGAAGGAGTATTTAAAATTATACAAACAAGAACAAAATTTGATGCTATAAAGATCATCTTGTCAAGAAATTTAAAACAAAATCAAGAGCTATTTTTTTATAAGCATATAAAGTCTATAGGGACACAGAGACTCACTGTGTTTCAGCTGAAGTTTTCCACTGACACAGGAAGAAGATTAAACCCCTTTCCCACCCTACTGATTCAAATAAACACCTTTGTCATTCATGCTAGCAGGGTATTCTCTTCTAACTCAAAAGCACATAAAAGGGAAAAGCGAACAACAAAAGCCCCCAAACTTAGCCCTGCTGTTGAAATTGATGTCACAGACAAAAAAAGTTGAGGAATATTCATATTCAGGCTTAAGAGGAAATACAAGCAGTAGCACTAAAATACTGCTAAAAATAGAAATGATCCTATTAAAGCATATTTTTAAAATATATTTTACCAACAAACACAATGTCATCATTAAAATATTAAAGTTATACATCATCAACAATACAATTTATGACTATTTATCTGAGCAAATACTGTCTTGTTTATAAATTAGTCATTAAAAACAAAATGAATGTGGAATTAAATTATTCCACTAGATACAAACAATAATTAGACTTGCACATTTATTTCCAGGGAAGAATACTGCAACACATCTCAGGACATAAGTATTCAAAAGGATCAAGAATATACTCACTTAAAAGATACAGAATCTAAAAGTAAATATAAGTAACTAGTTTGTCACATACCGAATTCACGTAAATACAGTTGGTGATAGTTTTATTTGCATTGTGCTATTTCTACAGAAGGAGTTTTTGATTTATGAATCAAATAACAAAGGAAACGGCAAAACTGTCACACACACTAATAGGAAAAAAATGTTCCAGAGACTTTCTTCCACATAATTTTCTCATTTATCTTTAAAAATCAGCATGTTCTGAGCACCTGAACTTGCAGCTCCCTAAGGGTTTTGCATTTCTGCACATGGATCCTTTCCCAGGATGTATGCTTTTCCTGATACCCCTGCTGCTTTTCCTCAGCTGCTTTCCACAAGTCACAAACATGTTCTAACTCCTTTAACTCAGCCTCTGTTTTGTCCCTCACCTGCATCATAGCATCACAGGAGAAAAATGTAAGTGTAAAACCATAAATTAATTGTTGTAATACTTAATAGCTTTCCATGTCAGTAATAAATCTGAAATTCTACACAAGTTGCATAATGTCACCTATTTCATAAAATACTGACAAATTTACAAGTTCACCATTGGAGAAATTTCTCTCTCTGACTACGTTTCATTAAAGACTCAGTAACACTCACAATGAACATTTACAAAATTATGCAAGTGTTAGCAGTTCATTACGCAATACACAAATTTTGATTTTATTTTTATTGCAATATATTTTGGGAGATGGCATACAGACACTCTAAGCAGCTTACAGGAAAAATTCTGACCATACAACTATTGCAGTATTTGAAAAGAGGGCAACACCTAATGCCACCTGAAGCCACATACAATGCTGTGCAAGTATTATTTAGGGGATCAGAAAATATTTTTTTCCATTCTACAACTGAATCATTGAAAAATAAAGTTAGTATGAAATAAAATGAACATCTGAGACACTTCTCTGTGCGGACTAATTCTGTTCTGTAAAACAGAACACTGCAGGCAATGCAAAACCTGTCCCTGCTTCAGCTTCATCGCTTAAAATAATATGTATTTTGGTGAGAACTGGAACTGAGGAAAGTGATTTTTCTACCAATTTTGTATTGTTTTCTGATGCTTAAGAATGTGCTAACTGTGTTGCAGTATTCGGCTCCACCTGCTGAAAACACTTAAAACTCATCTCTGTATTGATTCTCCGTTTTAACTGCTAGTTAAAACAAACAACCTACACTGCGAACAGTGTAGGTTACAGTAGGTTTGCTTCCCTGTGCAACTTTCACAGCTGTTCTGTCGAGAGGTCTAGGTTTTAAAATCATCAATAACAAAATCACATTTTTAAAAGTCATAAAATGAATTCTTGAATTCTAAAATAGCATTACTCTAGGAAACATTTCTCACCTGTTTGCAGTTGTGTAGTATCCAAAAAATCACCCGCTCACAAGTAAGAGTTAGTAAAGCATTCAATTAATTAAAAAACAATTTTATAGATGGAAAAAGAAAAAAGAAAAAGAGCCAGTACCTTGTGACTTCTAATAAGTGGATCACAACAATGTAGTGATTGTCAATGTACTACAGAATTATTTGGAAACATGCTTTATTACTGCAAAACTTACCTTATCTACTTCTAAGCATTTGTTTTCTGTTATTCTTTTGTCTTCATTTAAGACTGTGTCATATCTGGATTTCAATTCTTCTACTGCTGTTTGTAATTTTTGTACCTAGGACACAATATATTTTTCACATACATTTTCGAGGTGTTTCTTTTAAATATAGAAAAGAGAATCATTAGTATGAAGCATAAATTAAAACCTTTGATTTCTAAATAGAATCTTAATATTTGTCATTATATGAAGTTATTTATTTTCATTATCCTACTCACTACAGCAAATATAAAATGGTAGCCAGGTGAAGAGCACTCTGATATCAACATTTCATTTTCAACAATGAAGAATGAGCTACAGTTGTGCTACAGAAGCAGCCAGCATGATTCACCCTTCTCTCCCCAGATAACGAGTATCACCAATGAGAGTTCCCATCTGGAGTCACCACAGCTACAGGCTAGGGAATTTCATCCCGCTCACTGCTTAAGGTTGACTGTTCCCTGGAACTACATCTCCCATCTTAAAGCTGGCAACACTTTAATTGTGATTATATGTCCCACAGACAAGGCACACTGGTTGTACTTAAGAGTTAGTATCAAGTCTTTCCTCTTGTCAATGATTTAAAAAAAAAAGATAAGACTGTCAGTGAAATAGTATCTATACTATAGCAGAAATATATACAACTTTGAATCAATGTTCTAAAATTCCTTCTCTGTGAGTAAAGCCAAATACAAAAAAGGAATTGAGAAAAAGCCTGTTTTAACTCTGATTTATATGTTTTGCTGGTATTTTCAATGTGGAGCTACTGATGTAAATAAAAAACCCTCTTACAACAGTACTTGAGTGCTGTTTTACTGTTCTTAGGAATGTGGGAATAAAGATATGACCAAGGAGAGGTGAAATACCACTGGATATGCCCACTAAAGACATCAGACTCAAGTTTTACTTTTTAAATATAGTTTACTAGGCTGCCAACTTGATTTTTAGGATGCAAATCTTTTCTAAGCAAGCATGTAATTAGCTCTGTTGGCTTCAACGAGCTTCAACTGGGCTTCACACAATTCAGTAAGGATTATGTGTACTGGTAAGAGTGTGGAGACTATTCTTGGATACAGTTTGTAATGGCACCCTCTTCTATTATCCTCAATGTTATGACAGTATTACAGTCAACATGACAACGAATCTGTTTTATTTACAAAGAAAACCTTTATCATTTCCTCAAAACGGCTTAAAAATTTAAAAACCCATACTTGAACATTTCAAATATGCTAGTCACCTGATTTTTATACCATTCAACAAGGTTTTCCTGCACCTTTGCCTTTTCTTGCAGATTTAGAAGTTCATTTTCAACAGAAACAGTACTGGTTTCCAATGTAGCAAGGGAAGCCTTGATTAAAACATGGAAAATATAAAAATTGTAAGAGTGTTATTAAAATAACAATCTACAATATGATATTACTAGCAAGTGACCTGCAGGCATTAAAAAGAGTGACACAATTATTTATCCTGTCAAATTAAAATGATAACCCACAGTTCATTTGTCAGCTCATCAGACTATTTACTTTGGAGGATAAATACAATACAAAACCTGTAAACCCTTTAAAAAATTTAAAGTAATAATTGAGCTAAACTCATTTCTTTCATTTGAAAGAAAATTTTACAAACATAAAATAACAATTTCCAATTAAGCGATTTTGTAGCTACTGACAGTAAAATAAATGGCATCCTGGTTAAGCTGATAGATGATAGACTATCCTGTTACTAGATTTGCCACAGATTCCCACTGACAAATTTTCAATGTCTCATTTTCACTTACTATAAAAAATGGATGGCAGAATTTATTCTACAGGTTTGGGATCTCTAGACAGAAGGCCAAAAGGGAATTAATGTGGTTACTTTATTAATGTATCAGAAATGCAGAGCCATTCAACAACGATTTAAAATAATCTCACCTTTAATTTTTCATTTTCGAGGTAAATCTTTTCATTTTCAGAGTTAACAGAATTCAGCTTTCCAAGAATTTCCTCATCTGACTTTCTTCTCCATGCCTCCTTTCTTTTCAGGTCCTCCAAAAGGCTTGTGACCTGTCTTGTTAGATAGGCAAGAATTTCTATATCATATATAATACTTCCAAAACTCTCACTATGCAAATTAAATTGTACCTTAATACATACTTCTTCTGTGTTCTTATTTTATTAAAAGAAAAAAAAACAACAACAAAAATTGGGAGAATGCATTTAAGCATTCCAAGAAAGCAGTATCTATTGAAATAAGAAACTTTCCAAAAGAGATGTAGTCCACCAAAGAAGTGGTCCTAGCTAAATTATAAATAAATGCATTACCTAGAACACCCAAGCATACTTCCAAGACAACTATGCATACACATACTGTACAAAATGGAATTATATTGAATTTATAAGGTCTATCAGATAATGTCCTACTAAGAACATTCCATAGGTAGTTTAGGAATGGTATTTTCCATTATTAAAAGCAGCAAATTGTGCTATATGCCTCACCATTTGCTTTCAATGTTAATAAAGTTAAACAATGAAATTTGTTTTGCTGTTTATTTAGTCATACGCTACCTAGTAGAACAAGTCTTGTTAGAATGGTACATTTCAAGCAAAGACTTATATTTTCAGCTAAAATAAAACCAGCAAAAAACCAGCTGGAAGCAGAAAGAGTACTTCCGGGAAGTATCATAGATGTTTCCCTTTTCTTATTCTTTCCTAGATGCCTCCTCATATACACTGGACCAATAGTGGGCTAGACAGATTTCTGGACTGACATCGTGTACCTGTACTCCTTTTAAATTTTAAAACACACTGTCCTGGTTTCAGTTGAGATAGAGTTAATTTTCTTTATAGTGGCTGGTATGGGGCTATGTTTTGGATTTGTGCTGAAAACAGTGTTGATAATACAGAGATGTTTTAGTTGTTGCTGCACTAGTCAAGGACTTTTCAGCTTCCCGTGCTCTGCCAGGTGCAGAAGAAGCTGGGAGGGGACACAGCCAGGATAGTTGATCCAAACTAGCCAAGGGCTATTCCATACCACATGACGTCATGCTCAGTATATAAAGCTGGGGAAGAAGAAGGAAGGGGGGACATTTGGAGTGATGGTGTTTGTCTTCCCAAGTAACCGTTATGCGTGATGGAGCCCTGCTTTCCTGGAGATGGCTGAACACCTGCCTGCCCATGGGAAGGAGTGAATGAATTCCTTGCTTTGCTTTGCTTGCGTGCACGGCTTTTGCTTTACCTATTAAACTGTTTTTATCTCAACCCTCAAGTTTTCTTACTTTTGCTCTTCCGATTCTCTCCCCCATCCCACCGGGGGGGAGTGAGCGAGCGGCTGCGTGGTGCTTAGTTGCCGGCTGGGGCTAAACCATGACACACACTGAAAATATTTTCAGAAATGTCAGATTTTCTGAAACAAAAACGAAACTCAAGCCAATTTAATTTGAGCTGTTACGTATTTGAGCATGAATCAAGTTCTTTGTAAAATAAACATTCTGTGTTAGGCCTAGCATAGAGGCACCTACCAGTTTCTTTTGCTTGTTTGAATTATAGTCCATATTTCTACTGACAGAAAAGGTAAAAGGATATTTGTCACTCTCTGCCAAAGAAAATGGCATATTCTTCATGTACATTAAGATTTGTTTGAATAAGGTTGAATAGTTTGATAGAGAGAGCTTGAATAAGGTTGGACAATTTTGTGTTGCTTTTCCTTACAAGACTAAACTGTTCAAACACGCATCTGAGAGGAACTCTTCTCTCTCCTCTAGTGGGGTGAGACATTAGTGGAACTGAAATAATTTTGCTGTCATTAGACTGAAGTAGAAAGTAGAAGCCTAAGTAAGAACCTTCTTCTGTAGTGCAGTAGACACAAGAGTTAACACTCAAGCTGTTTAATCAGTTACTAAATAAATGGTTCTGAGGAAGCAGCATAGTAGCTGCTAGCAAGTTCAGGCTAAACGGAAGTATGCAGAGGAAAGAACGTGTTCCTTACTTGTATGGGGGAATGAAGTTTTTTAAAAAGTTGTGAAATGCAGCAGAGAGAAGGACAAATCTTAAATTTTTTCTAGTTTTCAACTTTTAAATTCTGCTCAGAATTTTAAAATATGAATACATAAACTTGTGTACATTGTCAACCTGAGTACTACACTACTGAATATCAAGACTGTGACTACAGAAACAAACAAACAAAAGAGATCAACCGTTTAACTTACTTCTTAAGATCTTCTGTGTGAATTTCTAATGTTGTCTTTCCTTCAACCATTCTATCATGCTGGTTCTTCCAGACATTGGAAGCTGACAGTATCTCAGACAGTTTGACTTCCTAGAAAATACAGGAATTACAAATTATGTAGCAAAAGAATGCCACTGAAGAATACCATCTACTTCTACAAAATTTTCTAAACACAAGAGCTATTTAATATAAGATGGCTTAGATCTCCCTAGTACAAAGCAATGTAAATTTTGTCTTGTCTCGAAAGAAAATAAACAAAACTACACACATTTTAAAAACTTAAGGTCTAAGTATAGACTTACATTCAAGGCAGAGACACAGTTAAACATTGGCACTGTATATCAACTGTAGAATACAACAGTATTTCAAAATTTAAGATGAAAATATTTTCTTACAACAAAAATATTTGTCCCCAATACATCTCTACTACATATAAATTATATAAATTAATACAAAAATAAAATTCTGCCAAAACATTTTAAGAATAAAAAATAATAGCTAGGTAAGAAATGCAAAGTTAAGTAAAGTCATTCAAAGAAGTATGGATAATTAACCAACACATCTTGGAAGTACACCAGGTCTTCAATGGGGAAAGAAAACAACAGTGTGACTACAAAACATCAAAAGTTCAGGAGTTAGCTGCCATCCCTCTGTACTGCTAAGTGTACTTAAAGATCCACTACTGTCTTCTAACAAAGATCAAAGAAAACAAAAAAACATTATTAACTATCTCCTAGTATACTAACTGGAGAAATATATCTTTAGTACTGACATAACCAAAATGACGGCAACACATTTAAGAGTATGAAAACATACTCTCTTCAGGAAATCTAAACAAGGCAATAAAGATCTCGGTGCAGTTCTGATCCACCTGGCCTTTTTGAACAATTACACACTGTAGGGATATGTGGGGCAAGAATCTAAGGAACAATTTGTATTAAGGAAGTTTTGTACATGGATTTTGAAAAGGTTCAGAGCAAGCAGCTTAGAAACAGAAAGCTAAGTATCCACATGAGACGTCATACACTGATAAATAAAGAAAACAAAGACGTCAAACCCCACTCATGGATTCTCAGTTAGTATGTTGTACCTCTGAGATGAGTCAGTGTATATCCATAAAGGTCTAACAGGAAGATCAGGAGAGGTGTAACTGAAAGCTGATCAGACTTCTCTTTCTTACTACAGTTTGAAGCATACAACCTCATGACTTAAGACATTCACTAAATTTTAACAAAACGAAGGCAGTGAATGTAGTAACAGTTTGCATGTCACTTACAGTAACCTTTTCCTTAACCAAGGAGCAAAAAAATAAGAGAGATACAAACACAGCATGACCGACCAACCAACTTTTCCTATTTTTCCACAGGTGAAAGTCTCCCAATTGTTCAATTTAAAACAATACAGCACGACATTGCTCACAGCATAGTCACTCACACGTTCTCTTATTCTGGAGGTTAAATTTTCCACAGCTGCTTCAAAGCGTTCAGCTCTTTGTGTCTGGGACCTGATTGCTTTTTTCAGAGCGGTCTTCTTTTGCTCACTTGTTTCCCTTAAGGCTAACATCTGGTGCTTGTATTCACCAACTTGAAGTTTCCATTCTGCTATTTTCTTTTCTAGAGTCTGCAGTATAATTAAACATCAACTCTTTTCAAATTCTATACCTTACAGACCATTTTGTGACATAACATAATCAGGAATAGCAATTACATTTATAATCTGTTTCCATAATGTCTTTTTATCTCAAATCTTGTGGCTGATACAAACAGCTAGCCAAGGTATGTACAGCAGTAGGCAAGAGAAAATACATGTTGGGAAACATTATAAAGATAATCAAGAGAAGAGATTGAAGAAGTGCAGAAGCAGGCAGGAGTAGGGGGAAAGACAGCAATCTAATCATTGCTGTGTGCTCTTGGAAATGAATGCAGAATTTCAACGTAGAAGGCATGGCATGGAAGTTAAACCTATTTATGAGGAAAATAAAAGTGGTTTCAATGTTCCTAGTGCCTGATTTCTGTAAAGAATATCACGTTAATGACTCTACTAGTGATATTCACTGATGTAGTAGTAGTCTGTCCTCTGAATCTATAGTGAGTACACATAACTAGGGCTGGAGATCAGTATAACAGTATACGAAATTTGAATATAAAAGTTCAGATCTTGGTTTTGGGTTTTTTAAGTCAAGAAGCTAGGAAAGGCCAGGGTCTCTTCTTGAATATATGTATTATGATATGGTCTGTGATTAGATGAAAATATACTATTTTCTTGCAAGATCTCTGACTTTTTCCCATGCATATAATGGCCTCACTCTATTAATGAGAATTAAACAGAATTGTTTAGTGAAGAAACTATTTTTAACAGAAAGTTATATTTTGTGTTCAATGGATAGTAAAGCAGAAAATGCAAAAAGAAAAGATTAAGCACTGCCTTGCCCACAGCAGACATTTGCTTAAAGATAATTAAAACAGGCTATGATAAAGCTTAAACCACAGCAGTAAATCACACATTGTAAGGAAAGCAAATAACTATAATTTCCTGAGTGCTTGATTTTGCAGCACTCAGGAAATAAAACGCATTTGCATTAAATGTATTTTTATTTAAATACCTGTAAAACTATATTTGCATTAAATGTATTTTAATGCATTTAATTGTATTATCAAATGTGTACAATGCAACCGAGATGACAGCTGGGTTCTACAATTGTCATTATATTATATTTTCTGTTGCTGTTAATATTTCTGACTAACTAGGTTTTTACATCGCTCTGATGAAGGCAGTGTAACGATCCCATCCAATCCAGGAAGCTGACGTCTCTAACTTCATTACTTTTGTATTTTTCATCTACATATCACTTGTTATTTAAATATGAATAGAAAAAAGAGTCTAGACTTTAAAACACTACATGATGACATACAACAAAAGCAATACCAGACTCTGCTTCAAGGAGAATCTCAGATGTGATTATTTTTAAGGTGCTACAGCTTATCAAAAACATGACGAAGCTACCAGTAGACAACTACTTTCATAAAGACAAGTGCAAATTCCATTCATATCACTTATTATTCTTCTGCCAAACTACAGCAACCTAAGTAGGCTAGCAGTGTAAATAAATTTGTCTCAAGTCACTGATAAATATCCTAATTGTAAGAATGATTAATGCATTTGTTTCCTACATTTGAGTCTAGGTCTGACACTTCACTTAATTATGTTCTACATGAATAAAGACCAGAATGACATGCCATTTACCTACTGCCTATATGAATGTGCCAGCCTTATTCAAGATACTATTTGCCAGTTGCTGTAAAATATGCATATTATGCATATGAGAGGATATCTGTCAGTATATGTCCTGCTAACGGCCCCAAAACTTATCCATAATCAATGCAAAATGTATGTGGTTTTCCAAGTGAAAGATGGTCTCAGGTACTGGACCCACCAAAAAGGAAAATACTATTTCAAAAAATGAAATTATAAAAACCCCTAAATATGCAGGAAGTAGTTTTCATATATAGATGCTTGTAGGGCATTTAATAAACAAAGATGTGACTTGGGCGGGGGAGGTGGCAGGAGAATACCTTCAATAAATAGAGCAACTGAGTCTATGCATGGACTTCTTTAACTGCTGGTATAAGTAAACAACTGTTATACCCTGTTATAACCGCATGAGGTCACAATTACACTAAGAATAAGTGCTTTAGGCATTCACTGACAGGTAAATTTAAATTGAGAATTAATTTCATAAAGGTAATGCTAAGCTGTCGCAAGCTTTTGTCCAGATATTAACAGAATCATCACCAGGATTTAAGCTAGCAACTGACTTCAGCACTTTTTGAAGAGCGAACAAATAAAACTTTTAAATATTGAATGAAAATACAGTTGTATATCAAGTTACTTTATCAAACTATCACAATGAAAATGTTGTTGGAATTCTAATAATTGTACTAGGTAGACCAATAAAGCAATTTTTATTCAGAAGAAAACATAAGATAGAGACATAGACATATGTGACTTTTTTTGAAATTGAATTGCTAAAGGTTCCTTAACAACTTCAAATTATACAATTCGTAGTGGATGTATGCTAATAAAAAAAGGTTGGAAATTAGAAATACATTATTTTTCAGCCAATGTTTTCTCATTCATGCCTATGTTCTTGACAAGTTTCAAATATTAAAATCTGAGGCCACATACAGCTCCAGCCTTTGACACGTGACCTCTTCCTTGCCTTGTTCTAAAGCCAGTAACTGCTGCAAATGCCCAAATTTACCTCTTGCTTTTTAGAATAGAAAATGGAAATCATTTCACCTACCTTAAACAAAGTGCAGTTAGGCATTAGTCTTAAGTGTTTCTCTTTCAGTCAGTATTAAGAGGTTTATTGATTCCTTTACAGTCAATAAAAAGAAACAGGTGGTGATTCATCACTCTTATCTTACAACAGAAACTCATCCTGGAGACTTGCCTATCTCTTTCTATTGACTATATGGAGACTGCCTCAGGATCAATATCTATCTTCTAGACAGCACAGTTAGGTGAGTGCAAATGCTTCTATGTGTGCTTAACTTCTCTTCAGCAGAACTGCTAGTATGCACAAGTTGAGAAAATAAGGAAAAAAAAAAAAACCCTTGCAATTAAGATAGTGTGGTCAGCCAGACTGTGCAAAATATAAATGCTAATGATTTTTACTGTTTGCGATTTTTCTTTTACCAAGAGTTTGATTTCAAGTGATACTTTAAGATTTAACCCTCACATCTGAGTTAAACTGTGACCACAATAAGGCTTTGCTAATTTTTTCAAATAAAAACTGAAAAACAAGTAAAAATATGTTGACCTGTATTTTCACTTTTAATTCATCATTTTCCACTTCTTTTCTTTGAATCTGACATTGCAGGTGAGCTTGTACTGCTTTTACTGATCTTGACAGGTGGTCTTCTTTCCGTACATTGACCTAATAAAGAGAAATATACACAAATCTATTGATCTATGGAGATATGCTGTATGATGCTATCTGTATTCTTCCTACTTTGCCATACAGTTTCTAACTGACAGTTGAATGTCCTCAAAAGCTGAAAAAGATAAAACATGCTCTACAAGTATATTCACAAGCAGTAACTTGTTACTAATGTTATTAATGTTAAACAGAAATCACAAACTTGAAAGAATATATGTATAATTGATGCCTCATATTTAATCTGACACATTAAGTAGTATGAACAAGGCCTGGAAGCACGAACTCAGAAACCCAGATTGAGCAAAGCATCTAGCTAGCAGGTTGATCAAAATTAAGCCACACTGATCAGCTCTGCCCTGACTAATTAGGCCTGAACTGGTCTTCATTCAATACCGAAGACCACCACCTGCTATTAGAAGTATTGATACATTTAATTCAAACTAATTTTTTGGGGAGGGAAGAGGCAACTTATGTCACCAGAACTGAGGTCAGATGATTCTATGAAATTTCTTGCAACTTGATTCCTTTGGCTCGTTCTAAATAAGAAATAATGAAAACAGGTAGAAAGAAGTCATATTATCAGTATAGACTAGAAGAGCATTGTAATGCACCAGTGCAAGTGTTCATTATGGATACCAGTAAGAAAGGCAGACTCAGACTCAGTCAGGTATTGATACAAATGCCATTTATTGGAGATAATGTTAAGAAGGAACAAGGAGATAGCATAGATAATCATTTATCCCTTCAGATGCTGGGACCCCAAGTTGTTCAGCATTACACAGATCTCTAGTCCGGGCATGGCATGCTGCACAAATCCCATCAATGCTGAGGTTTGCTGGCATTGTGGTCTTCAGAATCTTTATAGGCCTTTCTGTTCAGCATTTCTCCTCTCAAGCAAAAGGATGTTTCTATGAAAACATGCTGCTTCACTTCAAGATAAAGACAAGGACATGCCAGTTGCCACGTGTGAAAGTGGGCACCCTCACAGGCTTCTCTATTATAATTAGCTGGCTAAGTTTATCCTGCAGCCAAGTGATATGTTCTCTTAGTTAAGCAAAGAAAAAAAGAAGAAACATGGCTCTCAACAAACCCCAAGGAGTTACAAAAATCAAAGGTCACCATTGTCCCCTTAAAGATTTAACTCAGCCTACTCTGTCCCTCACTAACACTGAGCCACACTGCACTGCATACACATAAAGTGCACTTTAGGTATACAAGTACTGTAACACAGATTGCTAAACTACCAGTAAAATAATTTTGAAACTTTTGTAGCACCTTCTTGTACAGGACAGACAATCCTTCTCTTCCTCTGGTTCCTGCACTGAGCCCCTTCCTTTGGTTCAGAGAACGAAGGAGGTCTTGTCAGCATGGGCAACAAGCAGGAGGAGTTAGAAGCCATTGTACATCAGGAAAACGATGATATGGTTGCCATCACGGAAACATGGTGGGATGACTCGCACAACTGGAGTGTGGCGATGGATGGCTATAAACTCTTCAGGAGGGATAGGCAAGGCAGGAGAGGTGGTGGGGTAGCCCTATACGTCAGGGAGTGTCTGGATAGTTTAGAGCTCGATGATGGTGATGATAGGGTGGAGTGTCTACGGGTAAGAATCAGGGGGAAGGCCAACAAGGCAGATATTGTGGTGGGAGTCTGTTACAGACCACCCAGCCAGGATGAGGAGACAGATGAACTATTCTATAAGCAGCTCGGAGAAGCCTCATGATTGCTAGCCCTTGTTCTTGTGGGGGACTTCAACCTGCCAGATGTCTGCTGGAAATACAATACAGCAGAGAGGAAACAGTCTAGGAGGTTCCTGGAGCGTGTGGCAGATAACTTCCTGACACAGCTGGTGAGTGAGCCAACGAGGGAAGGTGCCCCGCTGGACCTCTTGTTCACAAACAGAGAAGGACTTGTGAGCCATGTGATGGTTGGAGGCCGTCTTGGGCAGAGCGATCACGAAATGATAGAGTTTTTGATACGAGGTGAAGTGGCGAGGGGGGTCAGCAAAACTGCCACCTTAGACTTCTGGAGGGCAGACTTCGGCCTGTTTGGGAGACTGGTCGAGAGAGTCCCCTGGGAGGCAGCCCTAATGGGCAAAGGAGTCCAGGAAGGCTGGACGTTCTTTAAGGAGGAAGTCCTAAAGGCACAAGAGCGGGCTGTCCCCAGGTGCCGAAAGACGAGCCGGCGGGGAAGAAGACCGGCCTGGCTGACTAGAGAGCTCTAGCTCGAACTCAGGAAGAAGAGGAGAGTCTATGACCTCTGGAAGAAGGGGCGGGCAACTCAGGAGGACTACAGAGGTGTAGCGAGGCTGTGCAGGGAGAAAATTAGAAGGGCCAAAACTGAGCTAGAGCTCAATCTGGCTGCTGCTGTAAAAGACAACAAAAAACACTTCTTCAAATACATTAGCAGCAAAAGGAGAGCTAAGGAGAATCTCCAGCCCCTAGTAGACGGCGGAGGGAACACAGTGACCAAGGATGAGGAAAAGGCTGAGGTACTTAACGCTGCCTTTGCCTCAGTCTTTAATAGCAGGGCCAATTGTTCTCTGGGTACCCAGCTCCTGGAGCTGGAAGATAGGGACGGGGACCAGAATGGAGCCCCCATAATCCAGGGGGAAATGGTTAGTGACCTGCTGCACCACTTAGACACTCACAAGTCTATGGGGCCTGATGAGATCCACCCGAGAGTACTGAAGGAACTGGCAGATGTGCTCACCAAGCCCCTTTCCATCATTTACCAGCAGTCCTGGCTAACTGGGGAGGTCCCTGCTGACTGGAGATTAGCTAATGTGACACCCATCTTCAAGAAAGGCTGGAAGGAAGACCCGGGGAACTACAGGCCTGTCAGCCTGACCTCGGTACCGGGGAAGCTGATGGAGCAGATCATCCTGAGTGCTATCACACAGCATGTAGAAGATAACCAAGGGATCAAGCCCAGCCAGCATGGGTTCAGGAATGGCAGGTCCTGCTTGACCAACCTGGTCTCCTTGTACGAGAAGGTGATCCGCCTAGTGGATGAGGGAAAGGCTGTGGATGTTGTCTATCTAGACTTCAGTAAAGCCTTTGACACGGTTTCCCACAGCATTCTCCTGGAGAAACTGGCTGCTCATGGCTTGGACGGGTGTACTCTTCACTGGGTAAAGAACTGGCTGGATGGCCGGGCCCAAAGAGTTGCGGTGAATGGAGTTTACTGCGGTTGGCGGCTGGTCACAAGCGGTGTTCCCCAGGGCTCTGTGCTGGGGCCAGTTCTGTTTAATATCTTTATCAATGATCTGGACGAAGGGATCGAGTGCACCCTCAGTAACTTTGCAGATGACACCAAGTTGTGTGGGAGTGTTGATCTGCTTGAGGGTAGGAAGGCTCTACAGAGGGAATCTGGACAGGCTGGATCGATGGGCCGAGGTCAATTGTATGAGGTTTAACAAGGCCAAGTGCAAGGTCCTGCACTTGGGCCACAGCAACCCCATGCAATGCTACAGGCTTGGGGAAGAGTGGCTGGAAAGCTGCCTGGCAGAAAAGGACCTGGGCATGTTGGTTGACAGCCAGCTGAATATGAGCCAGTAGTGTGCCCAGGTGGCCAAGAAAGCCAATGGCATCCTGGCTTGTATCAAAAATAGCGTGACCAGCAGGAGTAGGGAAGTGGTCGTGCCCCTGTACTTGCCACTGGTGAGGCTGCACCTCGAATCCTGTGTTCAGTTTTGGGCCCCTCACTACAAGAGAGACATTGAGGTGCTGGAGCGTGTCCAGAGAAGGGCAACGAAGCTGGTGAAGGGTCTGGAGCAGAAGTCTGATGAGGAGCAGCTGAGGGAGCTAGGATTGTTTAGCCTGGAGAAAAGGAGGCTGAGGGGAGACCTTATCGCTCTCTATAACTGCCTGAAAGGAGGCTGTAGAGAGGTGGGGGTCAGTCTCTTCTCCCAGGTAACAAGTGATAGGACAAGAGGAAATGGCCTCAAGTTGCGCCAGGGGAGGTTTAGACTGGATATTAGGAAATTTTTCTTCACTGAAAGGGTTATCAAGCATTGGAACAGGCTGCCCAGGGAAGTGGTTGAGTCACCATCCCTGGAGGTATTTAAAAGATGTTTGGATGAGGTGCTTAGGGACATGGTATAGTGGTGGTCTTGGTAGTGTTAGGTTTACGGTTGGACTCGATGATCTTAAAGGTCTTTTCCAACCTATACGATTCTGTGATTCTGTGTCAGCCTTTGATGAGATTAGCTCTGCTGTCAGTACTACCTTTCCCTATTCATTGAGCTCAAAGAGCCATGGAAACTAATGGTGAACAGTCTCTGTTTAGTTTACTCTGTATTACTTCATTATAAGTATTTTTTTCCAGAACTATTGCAAAACTGTAAATGAGAAGCCAAAAGCCATTAGTCTAGATATATGCCCCTCCTTGAACCATGGGACATCAGTGTTAAGGATAACCTGTCTCCTTAATAGGTTTGGATACTGTCTTATGGTTTTAAGATATTTCTGTAGGAACCATCTTTCAGGATTTTCCTTTTTTTCATAGATCTTTGAAATAATAGCTTTTCTCAAAATCTAAAATTTGTAAATAAGAATCTAGTACATTGGGAGAAAACATTCATTCCAACAGAACTGGTCACTCACTTTTTCAAGCTGAAGCCTGGATGAAAGTTCTTTAACATGTTTCTCCCTTTCAAGTATTTTTCTCCTGAGATTCTTCATGGAAAAAAATTAACAAAGAAATTATTTTAATGTCTATACACAACAATGCAACAGCAACGCACACTGATGAATGTTTCAGATGTAAAACTAAGATTCCATTTTGTGATGATAAACCAGAAATACTCCCACCTTGCCACTGTCACTTCACATTGTATGATACCATGACGTAGCCATTTTCAGATGTACAGCATAGAACAAAAAGAGACAGAAATTTTAATTTACTTACAGTATTTCGGGTTTCATTTTCACTTAACTTCTGCATCAAAGTGTCAATGTTTTTATTGTTTAACTGCAAGACAGAAGCAGGAAACAGTAAAAAAATTACTTCCAATTATAATTGATTTAGCATTTTTTCAACTGTTTTGAATGTGGTACATATAATTTGCTATATTTTCAAATTTGGTACATATAAATACAAAAGCTCGCATACCCATGAGCTACTTAGAGTTGGTGATTTAAACCCTAAAGATTCAATTTATTTTGTGCATAGAACTTCATAGCTGAGGAAAACAAACTAGGGTCATTACATATGCCAATTTCTTTCTTTATTTTAGCTAAAAGGACTCTAAATACCATAAATACTTAAGTGTTATTTAAACACGTAGTCAAATAGTAAAAGCATTTGTACAGCTCGTAATATTTTAAAGATTAGTATTAAGTATTAAAGCCTTTTCGGAACTTCAGTTAGGAGAATTTGACGCCTGAACCAGAAAACATAGGCTGGGAGATCACAAAAATCAACCTACATTAACTGTTACTACAAATCCAAAAGAATTTATATGCCTGTAATATTGTATATGCCTGTATATCCTGGTCTGCATATAATTCCTCAGAATATTCTGTAATCTTGATCCCATGTTTATCTGTGAAGTCAGTACATGGACCCCAATTCTGCATCCAAGTTTCCACCTCTGCACGCAAGGCAAAATTATAAACATTGTATTCAGCAGTAGTCCTGTCCTTTCCTGACTATACTGAGTCAGATTTGCTATCAGCAAATAACTAATATATAAACAGGAATGGTGTTTTGTGACCTCACAGTAATTTATCAGCAAAAATAGAAGTGCTTAGAAGACTTCCCAGAACTGAGAAGTGACTGGAAACCTAAATTACTCGTGCTATCTTTCCATTCTCAGGAAATTTTCTTCTCCACAGTTTGTTCTCTACGAACTTTCTCTGTAACAATCAACAAAAAGCCTCACGCTGTAAGACACCTAGCATTGTCTACGAAAACCCGAAAATTAAGAATATCTTCAAAATTAAAAAAAAAGTTCAGAATAAACACCCATGTCTGTTAGCTGGTAAGAACAAAAGGTTAGCTTTATGACTTCTGAAAGAACGGTAAGAAAGTCAGCAATGACAAATCACATTTAATTTTAAAAGAAATCTACATTCTTCACTCCATGAGGTTTCTGTGCAAGTTCCATGTGACACTACTGTTAATCAGGAATTCATTGTGATCCACCTCCTGTTTTAACATACGTAGCCCACCAAATTCCTTCCAACTTTGCAGGAACTTTCTTAGTGCACTGGACATAACAAAAAAATCTTCTTTAATAGACATATTGGGAAGATTAAGACTAAATGTTAGTTTAAGATTCACGTAAGAAATGTACATTTGCATTGGTTTTATGTTTATGCCTTATATATTTTCTTACTTGGTGTTCTAGACTGTCAGATTCTTTGCTTAGATCAGTAAAGTATTTTCCATCTTGGATAGCTTTTGCAGTTCTATGATAATCCCTTTTATACGGCTGAATCAGTGAACAGAAGTTTCCTGCTTTTCCAGGTGGCACATACATTCTTCCCTGAAATAGCATTCATAATTACGTAACATTTAGTATCCCTCACAGTTAGGACACTGATCTTGCTAATTCAAGGTTATCAACATGAAACAAATCAGCTCTTCAGGAGAATTGTTTAGGAGAAATTTTAAAGATCAAAGAAATCTCTCATTTATGACTTCCAACAAGGGTAAAAGCCTGTGATATCACAGGATGTACCCTCAAACTGACCGCTCACAGAACACACCTAATCTACAAGGCAAAGGTAAACAGTTTACCTCCAGTGAAGGTGGAGGCCAAGTCCTGCTCAGACACTGATATTATGTTTCACAGCAGAGTTCTTCCAATTTGGAAGCAGCAATGGCTTTTCTCTTTTCCCAGTTTGGAAAAGCTCCTCGCTTTGCAGGGCTGCACAGAAACATGATGCTGCCCGTGTCATGGCAAGTCCAGAGCCAAGTATCAGTGCCTACTACCTAAACGCACCCCATTCCCCCCGCTTCCTTGTCAAGCACCAGAACCCACCGTCACCCTCACCCCTTCTCCAAACACCTCTCCTGCCTCTGTCCTCACACTCCAGCAAGGCTGATGCCCTTGCCAAGCACAAAGTTATCTGTTTACTCTGCTCAGTGCTCTGCTGACTACTCATTTTTCAGAAGTGGATTGTCTTGCCTTCTCCACCCACCAGGACCCATTTCTCCTGCTTTCAGCCTGTGCCAGGTGCATCTCCACCAAAAGGATTTGACAGACTAAGAGTTTATATTCTTACATCTGTATCTCCTTAGCATAATTGAGAAAATGAGTAACAGAATTTGGGAAGTTCCCAGCTAAAAAAATCACTTCCTCACAGAATCAGAATGTAGACTGCTCTGCTTCCAGCTGTTGCCATAAGGCAAATAACTACACTCCAAACATCTAATGTTTTTTATTTTATATATATATATATTTATGTGCCTTGTTTTATTACAGGCTTACATTTCCTGGCAAACCTCAACTTGTCTAACACGGTGCAGGTCTCTATAGCTTTTTCTTGGTTATATAGCCAAAACTAAGTTCTTGAATTTAATTACTTTGAGTGAAAACAGCATCTTGGAAGATTAAACATCGTGTTTTGTTTATCCTAGCCCATCTATGTAAGCAGAAAAGAACAAATAAGTATTTTTCCATAGTTTCAGTATACTATTTTTATGTCCAGCACTCTCACTACCCATTTTTTTGAATTATCACCTACTTCCCATCTGTAGCTAGGAAGTATGTTTTGAAATATGTTTTGAATCTTAACAAATTAAATAGAATGAAAAAAAAAATTCAAGCGTAACAGACAGGATGAACTTGCCTCAGTAGCATGAGGAAGAAGTAGCTTTTCCTGAAGATCAGTGTTCAATAAAGGAGCAGTACACTTATGTACAGGTAAAGATGAGGATGATCGTGATGATGACATTTTGTTTTAACGCTGTGTAACGAGACAGTATATGTTAACATATATTGGTGTTGTGTGAATCAGTAACTGAAACATTACTGGCATCTCAGGTCATTCCCACTAGAAAATACAGTGTACCCGACCAAATAAACCCCAGTCTCGTCAGAGATTTACCCCAGTTAATGCAAGTGAAATCTCGCACACGTATTCATACCTTCTAATCACTTCAGCAGCACTGAATTCGCACATTTGGTGCACAGAAATCAAATCCCTCAGCAGCAGAAAACTGAATACAGACGAAGGACGGTGTAAAGCTCGCAGCCGCAACTTCCCACTTCCGCGCTCCCCAGCCCAGAGGGTGAGCAGCAGGGGCACAGGCCACCCAACCGTGGCCGTCACCCTGGGCTCTGTCCCCTGGCCAAGCGCCCCTGCGCCCGCCTGCCTGCGGCTCCTGCCCCCGAGGGGTCCCGCGGGCCCGTGCCCCCCTCAGCACCTCCCTCCCGCGGGGCTGCGCACCCTCACCGCCGCCCCCTCACTGCCGTCCCCGCCTGCACCCTCACCGCCGCCCCTTCCCCGCCGTCCCCGCCTGCACCCTCACCGCCGCCGCCGCTGCCCGCCGGGAGCCGTTGCCGGGGCAACCAGCCGTTGCCGCGGCCTGCTCCTGTCGTGGCGGGCGGGAGGCGGCGGCGCCCTCCCCACAGCCGGCGCCCTCCCCACAGCCAGCCTTGTCCCAGGGGCCGGACCCGCCCTGGCCCGCGGCTCAGGAGGAACCCCCCGGGAGGAACCCCCCACCCCGGTCGGGGCCGGTGCAGCCCCCGGAGGCCCGGGGAGGCGGGGGCATCGGAGGCAGCTGTGTGGGCCCTTCCGGCCTCTGCAGAGCAGCGTGCGCCTGGGACCTCCGCGGGCCTGGGGAAGCGGCATCGCCCCCTTCCCCGAAAGGAAGAGGTGTATCCGGGTAGGATTCAAAGGCGCTTCAAGAAGTGGCTGTATCCCTTAGCAGCCCGTAACTTGTGCAGACGGGGTGGTGGTCATGCGCTCCCGGGAGGTTATTTTCAGAGCAAGGTGGACAAACTTGGAGAGCTCTGGGGAGCTGTGGATCCTCTATTTGTTTTCTTTCTGGGTGTTTCCATTAATAATTTTTTTCTGAGGTTAAACAATAAGTATTCACGTAACCCGACTGTATGTGAAGCTTTTTTGCCCACACATTGTCAAACGTTGTAGAAAAGCCACTGACTTTTAAATAAACATGTTCTGATGAAAAATAAACCAATTACTTTTGCATCACATCGCATGAGAAAGCACTAATGACGCTTGAGGTGGCACTTTGTAGAATATCCAAGCCATCGCAACAGACGTATGGAAAGATCACTTTCAGATAGTGAAGTGTGCAAAACATAATGATCATGTGATATGAATATGCTCATATGTATAGATATGTATGTACATACATACAGATATGTACACAGATACATAGGTATCTGATACATATGATCATACACAATGATGATCCGCACATTAATTTTGTTCAGAAAAATGCATACTGATAGAAATACTACTTTTTAATATGCTACCTAAAGATCAGTGTTGGCAACTTACTTTTAAAAAAAAATCTTGTCATTGGGAGAAATAATCAAAAGCAATATAAAACATATCCTTTGGCATCATTTGTAAACATGCCAGTGTGTTTGTATTTTCTTCTCTTGCTGGCAATGGAATTTCAGAAGACAGAGCAGTTATTCTCTTTATACACTCTTTGGAGAGTATTATCTAGCCATGTGTGCACTGTAATAAAAATCAAAGGTTAAATTTCAACCTTTTTAATTCTAGTAGAGATGGAATCACTCCATTATCCATTCTGGAGCGCGTGCCTGTTTGTACCTGAATTACAAGGGAGATTTTGTCTTTGCACGTGCAAAAGGCCTAATGGTTTGTTCTCTATAGGACCCATAGCCTTGAATTGTGAATTAACCATCTCTGTCAGACCTTTGCTTCGGCACCGCAGTTTATGAGCTGTGGCTTTGGTGTCTCATAGTCAGCTCAGACAGAACTCGTAATTTTAGCTTCCCAGAACTTGCTATATGATCGACTTATTTTTAAAAGAAAGCAACAAATTGTTGCAGTTACCTAAAAATGTGGTGATTGCTTATATAATAAAGCAACCACTATCCATCAGTGGGGGCTAATTAGCATTATAGTTAGCACTGCACTCTGTACCTCATAAACAAAGAATGAACTACAAGTTTCAGTCCTCAAAACCACGTTTTAATGACTGGCACAATCCACAGTGTGGAAAATAATTAAAGGAAATATGACACACAGTTCCATGATGACATAATTACAAGCCTTACTAAAAGAGGTGTGCTGGAGAGAGGCTTCTTTAGATACCACAGGAACTCTGTGGAGTGTTTGTCATGGCTCATGACTTTATCTGCTATAGAGGTATAACTGAACCTTTCATTTCTGTGTCAGAAATTCAAGACTCCAATGCCTGCCTTTCTTCATTGTTTAATTTTGGCAATAGCCTGCTATCACAAAAGTCTCACAAAAGCAGCAGATTTGCTGCGACCCTGTTTATACACTGTTCCTTCCCCATCCTTTTATGCACTGCGTGGTGTAATACTGGCCAGAATTTGTTTCTCAGAGCAATCCTTAGACACTCACTGCCTTACACAGAAATATATATCTGGCAGAGACGGAGTGATGACAATGTTTCTTCCCACACACACATAGGTATGGTGGGTTTTGCTACTTCCCCAGCCTGTTTCTCAGCATCTCTCACTCCGTGTCATGGCGTGCCAGCTTCTCAAGCAGGTAGACAGGAAAGTCCTTCACTCTACAGTGCATGGGGGCAGCGGGCACTGGGGCGGGCTGCCCCGTGGAGTAACGATGCTGTAGTGCTATTGAGTTCCACACAGACAGCCACCCACTCACAGAGCCTCATCTCTGCACAGACAACTTAGCGAGAGCATGTTCACTGCTCAAAGAGCAGCAGCGGGTGTTTCTGCACCCACTTAAGGCATGGAAGAAATATAAAGCAATTCCAAGGCACAGGGAAGTAGCAGGGAGGGCTTTCTCCTGAACAGCATTTTACATGGCAGCAGGTCTGTGTGTCCTTCATTTGGAGACTGCGGGTTCAGTGTTGGTCTTCTTAGGTTTTGGCCAAGGGCATTTGGGAACTGCAGATGCAGGTTATAGCGGCTACAGTGATGCAGAACTTCCCTTATTACGTGTATTGACCTGCCTGGATCAGAGTTCCCAGTGCTAATTGTTCACCATAAATCCAACTGTACTGATGCCACTCCTCATTTCCATGTGAGTCACTTCCAGCTCAGTCAGACATCTCAGCTGTTTGCAGGAGACTTTTTAGATCTTCAAAGCAGGCAAAAATAGCTTTAATTTATTTCTCTTTTACTAAGCAGTCCTTAAATCCACTTGCATTCATTCCCCAATTTAGACTATCTCCCTGTGCAGTGCAACCCAGGGGGTGAGTATGAGCCCAGTTTGTTCCTTTTCCTTAGCACGTGCATCTCCTGCAAAACTGCTTGCTCCAGTTCCTAAATTGCTACAGCCCCTTCCTTACACTGCAAAATGGCCAGAGAGTAGGGTGAGGTCCCAGAACTAGGGCAGGTACCAAAGGAATCTCTTTTAGGACTTGGGAAATGAGACCCTATGGTGAAAGAAGGAGCAAGAGGACACATTACAGAGTGGAGTTCCAAGCAAAAGGGTAGAAACAACTGAGAGCGCATTGTATTTTCAAGATTAAGGTAGTTTAATTTGTATAAATATAGTTTAGGTACAGAAATTCCTTTCCAAGAGAAAGGGGCGCACTCAAACATGTAACTTCAATTTTAGCCAGACTTTTGGAAGGCCTGATTCTGTATCTGGCCAAATTCTCTCTCTTATCAGTGACAGCCCATTAGCCCTGGAAATTCTGCCTTGCAGGGAGCAGAGGCAGAGACCCTTTTGTGCATGGGTGGAGCAGACAGCCGGGCTGCAGTTAGCGGGACACAAACAATACCTACAGGAAAACGGGAAGTTCTTTGGAAGTGCTTAATGTGGCCAGCTGGAACTGTGAGCGGAAGCCTGGGTGGATGTAATGCACCATAATAAATGTCAAGCCATTCTCCCTGTGTAACAGCAGGGATCCCATCCCCAGCTGGTTGTTCATGGTGCTGCTCAGGGAAGATGCTCTTAGATTTACCAAACCTCTGCTTAAGCCCCGTTAGCCTGTGGGTTCCCCAGTCCTGGGCACTCTCTGTGGGAACAGCACTCCCTATGGCTAAAAACTCCAGCTTTTCCATGGCGGGAGGGCTGACCTCACTTACCCGCAGTTAGCACAGCCTGGCCATGCCTTTGCAGAGGCCAGCCCCACATGGGGCACTGGTGGGCTCCGGCTCTCGGGATTTTGGCAGCACTTGGCCGAGGATGGCTATTCAGGAGAGAGATGGGCCAGAAAGGCCCTGACTCATCCGGTGCTGCGAAGCCGGGAGGAAGCTGGGGATCGCTGCCCAGTTGGGGGCTGCTCCTGGGGCAGAGCCAGCTGGGGAGGAGAGAGCCCAGCAGGCGCCTGCCTTGCCCTCCCACGCGTGCGGCTCCAGCCCTCCGCACCCTGTGCCAGCTCCACTCGGGCACCCTTCACGCTTAGAGGCAGGATTTGGTTTTGGCACTTCTGGTTATCAGCGGTGAGAAATCAAAACATGAGTCCTGTGAAAAGGTACGGCTCAAAGCCTGTTGCAGGGAATAGAGCACAATACATTCTTTTACTCACATTTATTAGTGCACCTTAAATTTTAAAAAGTGCTGTGGAAAAGTATTCACATGAGAATGCCCTTAAGAACCAGCAAAATCATGATCTATGAACCACCATTAGTAAATACATAAGTAATAATCATCAGTAACAACAGCAGTAATAACAGCTATACCATCCTGTTGGTTATAATGGACTACGACAGTGCTGGACTGTAAGAATCCAGGCTAAGTCTATCATAGTCCATCAATGGAGTCCTTGCAAGCTGTTTAATCATTTTAATCAGACCTGGTCTGTGACTGGTCTGAATAGCCTTGGACTGAATAGCCTGTCTGGTCTGAACATCCTTGTTGATACTCAGTTTCATTTCACCACTTGGTTTTATATTTATTACAAGTCAGAAACCTTTGCTTACGAGTTCCAGTGTTTTCCTTCCCCCCCCTCTTGCTTTCTTAACCCATCACCCCTCTAATAACTCCTGGCTGGCAATTGTGCTGAAGACAGCAGTAATACTTGTCTAGGTGGAGTTTCAGAGTCATGAGGGAAGGCCTGGCAAGAAATCCAAGGAGAACAAAGGCAGCTTGTTGCTACAGAGGCAGAAAAAGAAGTAGGGACTAGTTCATAAGAGTTGGTTAATTAGCCTTGCTTCTCTACATGTCACTTTTCACTCGTAGCTATCAGAGGCTGAGCAAAGGATAACGGAGACATGTCTGAGGTTTGCCTTCCTTGTCTATCTGAAGCAGAGGTAGATGCTTACTACCAAGCCCTCTGATTTGCAAGTGCCAACTCACTCCCTCCTCTTCCTCCCTCCTTCGGAGGCCTGCTGTTCTCTACATACATAGTGGCAGCTCCTTCTTGGAAACATGGCGATGACCTGTACACCCTACAACATGAAGCGGGTGGAAAAATGGGAAAATGCATCAATTTCACACCTCACTTCCTAGTAAATGATTATTTGATAGACATGTAAGGCTCACAGAGTAAATTCCCTAAACCATTTTACTCTTCTGGTTTGCCCTCAGTTGTCGACCACAAAAGACTGAAGACTAGAGAACATATGTTGTTTAATGCTTTCCTGTATGTTTCCCACATGTCTCAGTAGCATGTACTGCTGTGCAAAACCTGCGTGAAATGTATAAAGGTAGCCTTTTGTTCCTAATCCCTTAGTAGTGTGTCTAATGGAAAATAAAGCACTGGTTTGTTGAGGTTAGTTCCACTTACAATGTCAAATACTAAATTATAATTTGATGCCTGGTTTACTCTCATGTAAGTGTATATTAAAAAGCATCGCTGTTTTATCATACATTTCTAGAGACAGAATTCAAGTTCAAACACATAATGGTAAAAGAAGCCGATTTTAAAAGACATAAAAGCTAAGACCTTCAAATGGTGTTATTTAAAGTTAGTCACACTTAGCCACAGAAGTGAATTACTTGGTATTAAAACTGCCTAAGGTTGAGTGTTGCTGGAAAGTTGCTATTCAGAAAGTCCACCATATAATTTTGCTGACTAATTTTGCATACAGTGATATAATGGCTGACTACACTTGCCATGCATTTGCCCTTCTGTTCTCCCTGCAGGCAGAGTCTTTGTTCATGAGTGGGCCCACCTTCGATGGGGGTGTTTGATGAGTATGACAGTGACAGGCATTTCTGTGCCACTGGGCAGAATCAGGTTAAAGTTACAAGGTAATTCAGCATTTTCCTCCTTCTACAAGCCCTTTGTGGTGGGCTTTAGAAACCTGACTGGTCTTTTTCTATAAACTTTTGAGGTATCCCTTTTTCTTTTAGTCCTTATTTTATCCCTCATTAAATATCTTTCCTACTTTATGAATAGATCATGTGATTTCCTCTGCATTCATCTTTACACATTTCTGTGGTTGATGGATTGTCAATGATGTTGGGCATTACTTTTTTCTGAACTGACACCGGAGACTTAATCACTTCTGTGCGCTGCCACTGGAGAGGAAATGGTGCTTGTACAGAAATCCTCTTTCCCCCCTGCCCACAGTGTTTGTCTGTCTAAGCTCTTCCTTCTCATCTCACCTCTCCCTTCTCAGAGTACACTGCAGCTTTGGGGCTTTCGTATTAAGCTTCTGGGTCTCTCTTGCTCCAAACTCTTTTCTTTTTAATCTTTACTACCTCTGCATAACTTCACCCCATGCTCTCACCACTGCAGGAGTGCCTGGCTCACTTCACTGTCTGTTTTTCCTATCTGTCCATATGGCCAATAGACCTCGAGAAACAAGTTTTATTACAGCATATTTGACCTGCAACTCACTGACCAAGTGCCTGTACATAATCAGGAAGCCATTTAACAGGCATTTTCCAGGGTACAGCAATATTTGGAAGTGGTAACGACTGAATTAATAATACTACTTGTGCAATTGTAAAATTTAAATCTGTAACTGTAATATTTTTACTCAGGCAATAGACTGAAGTGATGGAGAAGCAAACAAATCAATGATTATTCTTGGTGTCACTTTGCAATGTATATTCATATCTTTTTACAAGGATAACTGTTTTACCCAGGCAGAGTGCAGACTACACTCCAAGCACCGTTAATGTCAGCACTACATTCAGATAGGGTTTTTAAGTGGAAATGTATTCTGTTTTATCCTTAGGTGTTCCTCTGATCTTACTGGCATCTATATCTGTGAAAAAAATTCCTGCACTGAAGGCAATGGTGTCATTAATAAGCTAACATGGCTTTTTAAGGAAGGATGGGCATTTATTCCTGAAAGAAATCAAACTGCAGAATCAGCAGTAATGTATATGCAAAGTTTATAAGTACAAACACATAAGAACAGATTTCTTTCCATGAAACATACTGTTATAAAATTTGCTATATCCTCCTTTTTGAAATGTAACATTTATTTCAACTTTTATGTAAATCAACTGTAATGCATACTGTTATTAATGTAAAATGAAGTTTACCATCAGCTGATGTCTCAACTGTAAAAATCAGCAGTGAGGATTTATTTCCGTCCCTACTTTTATTTGTTATTCTTCTGTTGCTTAATTCTGATTTTTGTCTATTTGTTTATCATTGTAGGTGGCTGAATTCTGTAATGAGAGTAACCAGAACAGAGAAGCACCCAATCTGCAGAATCGAATATGTGACTACAGAAGCACATGGGAAGTAATTAAAAACTGCAGATTTTGAAAATAATCTATTCTTTAGCTTTATAGTGAAATAATAGATGATTTTGCTAAGAAAATAGCATTTCTTTGAGTTAAAACACAGTACAAAAAGGCAACTTCATACTGCAGTCTTCTCAAACGGTTTTAACACACCATCAAAACCAGAGGAGCTGCACAGATTGCATATCGGAGAAGAATTTTTCTGTTATTCTTATATTCTAGGTAAATGAATCTAGAAAGCATAAATAAATACAACCATTTTTGTTTGATGTTAATTTATGTCATTTTTATAGCTAGGTTCTGACATTGTTAAGAATGATGGGATCTATTCCAAGTACTTGTTTACTTTCCCTGAGAATGGCAGATACAGCCTGAAAGTTTACATCCAAGCCAACAGAACTATTGTGCCATGAACTGCAACGCCATGGAGTCATGCCATGTCTATACCAGGTCATGTAGAAAATGGTACAGCAAAGCAAGGCAGAGAAAATTATACAGCTATTTATTCCAGCACTTGTATACGTCAAGTCCCTTCACAAATACTAAGAGTAGGCACTAGAGCAATGACAGTCCTGCTAAGAGGTATTTAGTTCCGAACACTTCTCAAACACTGTGTGTGGTTGTTTCCCTTTAACACAATAAAAGTCTGTATTCCCCAGAAGAATATTTAAAGTAGACTGTAAACAGCTATAATAGAGCAGTATCTGTGTACTACAGATAGACAGGATTTGTATTTTGACTGTGAAAAGAATACCTGCAGGTTTATTAACTAGAGTACTCTAATCAGTCATCTTAAATTAAAACTGTTGAAGTTTTAGTAAATTACACTCTCCTGTAATTATTTTATAACAAGTAACAGTTACTTCAATTTCATATTAGCTTTCTTAGTAATTAGCACTCTTGAAACTCTAAAGAAATAGCTATTGCACTAGAAATTATTGTACTTAATTGAGGTTAATGGATTTTTCAGATTTAAAACCATATCAATGAGGAGAAGTTCAGGTCACCTGCATACTACAAGAATATGCATATAGTTAAGATTAATCAGCATTGTTTTAAAGCTTGAGGTAAAATCAAGATGAACCCATTAAGACCCTCAGCTATTAAAAATTGTATTCGGATCAGCAGAGGCGGTTTCCATAGAACAGCTGCAGAAGGCTCCTTCATAGTGTCTGCAGTTCCAATGGGACCTTATGCTGATGTGTTTCCACCGTGTAAAATTATTAATCTTGATGCCAGAATAGAAGATGATAAGGTCATTTTATCATAGACTGCCCCAGGAAATGATTTTGATGAAGGCCACGGTATGTTTTGGCTTGCTATCCTGCCTCCTGCCCAAGGTGAAATTGCAAAATGAATACATTTTCTGTGGGCATTTTAAGTGAGCTCCCAACCTTTATCAACAGTATTTTGTTGCATCTGGAAGCACCTGTACAAGCGCCAGCTCAATTTTTGTCTGTACTTTGTAGCAGAAACTGAAGACTAATTTCTCATTCTTCATCATTAATCAAATTTTTGTTAACTATAAATGGCTTAAATGTGCCATTCTAGTAATTCAGTGAGATACACATCACACAACACAAGATCTGTAGTGGAGTTTAGTCTCACTGACACCAGTGGGAATTTTGTGCAGTGGTTCCAAGGCTTTATTCTTGCTCTGCTCTTGCAAAGGTTTTAAATGGGATTAGCCAATATGTTTTTAGAAAGAGGTTCTTGGAATTTTGATGGAAGGCTCACTTTCACTATGCTGTAGTATCTTGCTGCTCATGGAAGAGAGTGGAAAGAAACATCAAATTTGGATAAGAAATAGGAATTTTACTTCACTTAGTGCAAGCTCAAATTAAGTGAAGTCAGAAATACTGAGACACTTCAGTGTGGCTTCATGATCTATTCATCATCTATTCATTTCAGTGCTGTGTTGTGAGAAATTTAATCATTCAATCGCTTAGGTAATAAAATAAGTTTTTTGCAATCTACCCGCCATGCTGCATTTATTTTTCCCAGTAGCTGAACTAATTAATGAAACTGATACTAAGTAGTTAGTATTTTGAAAATAAATTATTTTGAGAGATCAAAAGTTTGAATGATAGCTAACACACATGACAATATGTTCTAATATTTGTATTTTCAGCTGCAAGTTATGAAATCAGAACAAGTGAGACTCCTCTGGAACTCAGAGGCAACTTTTATAACACTGCTTTTGTGAATATTTCATCTATCACCCGAGCATGCCGGCTGCAAAGGTAAGTTAAAAAGTTTCGCTAACCAGTAGTGGGGAAGTGTTTAAAAAGGAATTAGTCATTAATGTTTCCAAGACTTCAGTGACTGCTAAAGACAAACTGAAAACAATCATTATTTCATATTGATATGAAAAAAAAAACCACACAGAAGAATTTAGCTATTTTTTCTGTCCAATATTTCAGAAAAAGTGGGATGACGTAATTTCATGCCATGACCATCAGGAGTTATTTTTTGATACACTAGGAAAACAGATGGAGGTAAAACTTCAACCTGAAGTACTTTTAAATGCATGTGCCTGGATGAATTTTACACAGTAATTTTAAACGAATTGCGTAAGACCTTCAGCAGGAGTTTACTCTCTTGATTATTAATGACTCTTACAATATCACCAAGAAGACGGAGTATTTTCTAAAAAGGCAGAGGGGATGACCTGCAAAATTACTGGAAAATCTGCTTAACATCTGTTCCACAAACATAATAGGAAAGCTGATACAGAATTCAATCAACAATGAATTAAAGGATGAAAATATAATCAGTGTCAATCACTACCACATGTATTCCATTTTTATTATTTTTAATGCAATTATGAATTTAACTAACAATGTAGCTGTATCATGAGATACTTGTGAAATGAGTACTGTGTGATAGTCCAATTCAACATATAGTACTATGTTGGATTAACCAAGCACCTCCTTAAAAAATTAGGAACTACCTAGCTGGGAGATCTCAAAAAGTAGCTGGTAGGGAATCATCATCTAATAGACATTTCTCAAAGTATTGCACATCAGTGATAGATGTGATGCTATTAAATACTTTGTGAAGGAATTGCAATAAAATATAAAGTCACTTCTGGACAAGTTTCTTTGAGTATCAAGTGAGAAATGATGAGGAGGCATAGGCCAGCCACACAGTAATCTGGCTTGCTTGACAAACTGTTCCCACTCAAGAAAAACACATTTTATTCAAATATGATGGTTATTCATCTAAAGGAAAACAATGCCATTTAAAAGGGAAGATTTTACATACCAAATATTGTCTACAGAACGTATCAGCATTTTACTATCTCACTGATCTAATCTTGCTTTTTCTATTGTTTCAATTCCATATTACATAATTAATGCATTTTTCAGAATTTTTTTCCAGGAAATTCCAATTGTGTTTTTGCAATTATTTCTCTCTTCTAAAATGAATAACAGAGCATAGATCACCTGAAGAGGCATAAGGAAATGAAACTGGTTTTTTTTTAGTTCACAATAAAATATCAAGTTATTTCCTCCTAAAACTAACACATAACTAAATGCAGCCAACATATCCGATATAACTGTACTTGCATAGAACATCAGTGTCTTGTTGCAAACTGTGACACCTCATTTTGACACAAAGGCGGTGTTAGGAGCGAAGGGCAAGTACGAATCCCTCAGGGATGAGGCACAACACTCAGCGAGTGAAAGCTTTGGCTTTATGGAAAGCGTAGCATTACCACGGTGGGAGCCCCAGGACACCGATTCTAATCGAAATGCGGAGCTGACGCAGTGGAGACCTGCTTGGGAGTGAAGCTCAAGGGGAAGCACTGCAGGGGTGGATAATAAAACTTGCGCTGATTAACATATACATATGCAATGTCCTGTTTGGCTCATTAGCGAACTCACCAATGCAATGCAGGTCTTGTTGTCCAAATGCAGAGATCTGCAGCTGGCTGTCACGTTGGCGTCCGTGCAATGCGGGGGAAGCGAATGACCCCGGGTTACTGCGACAACAAGATAAGATGCACTTGGGACTCTACATACTTGGATGGAAAGAAGCAAACTACCACAGGTTGCTGTAACAAGAAGATAAGATGTGCTTGGGACTCTACATACTCAGATCGGGGAGGCAAACTATCCTGGGTTACCATAACGAAGTCTTCTCACACTCTACAGGCAGTCATATAAATAAGACTGATAAGCCATCGCTTTTCTAACCAAGAACCTTGCAGACAGGAACAAGTACTGGGGGTACTTAGGAGTTTGATATTTTTGCTGTCTTTTCAGCTCCTGCCTGTGGCAAAAGGTTCTATGGTATGGCTAAATAAGAACGGCTATGAGGATTTGTTGCAATTAATCCCCAGGTGCCAGAAGATTCCAACATCATCCTGAACACGATGGTAAGAACATTTGCATTTACATGCATTGTTTCTCAGCAGTTGTGACTTGACTTTTCTGCTTGGAAAGTAGCATGAATTGGGTCCAGCTCCCATTCTTGTCAATAGTTTTTTTTCTTGTTGTTTTGAATTAATCACGGATCAATCCCATAGTTACTAAACTAGTAATTTCTAATTTGTCTTACTATCTGTTGTCAGTACTAAGAGCACTAATTACCTCAGTCAATGCTGTAATATCTCTGTTGGGAGGCAGACCGAAATTCCTTTAAGTAGCTTTCCAAATTATGTTTACCCGAAAGAATGTCCTACAAATACTTGTTTAATAGCCATCGATTATACGACTGTTTGTTATTAGCTGGTATGTCTCATAATGTTCCTTTCAAAATTGTACGGAAAAAGAAAAGGTTAGGTTTAGTGGCATTTCTGGGCTTAACTTTTATTGCAATCCACGTAGATGCCTCAGTGGATAAATTCCCCTAGAATGGGATGCTGGCCAGGTCTTAAAGCAAAGAAATTGTTTTCTACAAAGTCAAATCATTTTAGAGAACACCGCTGAACAGGACACTTCTGACAAATGCCCAGGGTCTGCAGTATGTCTAATGCCTACTAGACCCTGATGTAGGATTAGCCTCATGTCATCTCTAAGATCAAATATGAAGGATACCATCCTTTGTTCAGCCATAAAAATATTAACATTTCCAGATTTCTTTCATCTTGTGAGAAGAGGTTTACATGAAGCAAAAGTGATAGTTTACTTTTTACCATCAGTCATTGACTGTCCCCTTTTTTAACAATAAGTAGAGTTTAGATCACTTCATTTACATTAAGGGACAAACCACTGAGCGTTTTTTAGGGTAGACGTGTATGAGTGAAGGTTACCGTGACATACCTACCACATATTAAATTCACATTATAGCTGACCTTATGAAAACTTGCTCTTCCACTATTCCTTCAGTTCCCTTGAACTAGTTAAAACTGCTCTGTTCTATCTGCAGAGCAGGCAAGGGGTGGCATGGGGACAGCTGAAGTAGCACGTCCCATTACTGCTCAGCTTCTCATGGGTTAGCACTCACTATCACTCTCAGTCCTGGCAAACTGAATCTCTTCAAGAAATCTCCTTTAGCTGCATTTTATGTACATGTAACAAAGATATTTGGTTCCAAAGCCTCTGTCACAGCTTGTTTCTTAGTTTATGAAAAGCCAGATTTTAGTTCCCTCCTTCCTGTTTGGTTTTTTTTCACTAAACACTTAGTTGTTAGTGGAGAGAAAAATAAACAAAGCGAATGCTTTTTCTGATGCCTCTACTCCAAGAGAGGTGGTAAAAGAGCAAGAGGAAAGGAAAGGAATGGCAGCATACAGTAGCCATAATACAAATAAGAAGAAAGGCAAAACAGCGAATTTGACGGAAAAATGATGACATCAGTCAGATAAGTGAAAAAGTAGGTGCGATGTTGAATCTTGCCCACACTTGCTGTCAGGCCAGTATTAATTTAAGGGTAAAATCCTTGTATTTAGTAGTTTTCATCTCATCTGAAGGCTAGAGTGTGAATTTTATCACAATCTCTGATTAAGAGCAGGATTCTAGAACTGGTGAGAGATTCCAAGAATTACAGCTTAGTCCTTGACTTCTTTGTTTATTTTTTTCTTAACAAAGATTGTAATACTTTCTTAGTTTTGTGTTACATACGTAGTTCTACTTTATTGTACTGCTGTTTCTTCATAAGGCTAAATTATTCATTGCATGTACAGTCAAATTTTTGATATTAACATTGATATTAATATTTTATTTTCTTTCATTCCCTAGACCATGATAAAAATGCTTCTAATTACTTGTTTGAAATTATAGAACATTGATTTTTCTTCAAGTCTGTAAAAATTATAATTCCTAAAACGTGGAAGAAAACCACCAACTATTCAAGATTAAAAACAGAATCATATGATAAGATATGATTTAGAGAACTCTTTATGATTAGAACAACAAAGAAAAGCTAGACTGATAAGGCTACATTACGAATCACAGCAAAATCTAGGACTAATCCTGGAAGTTCTTACTCAAAAGTGTTGAGAGTGTTTGTAGGATAAAAAAATTTGCAGGACTGAATTTATTCAACAAGAATCACCTAACTCTTCTCTACACCCATGCTATGTATAACTTTGGCCTTACTTTTTCAGGCAGATGTCCTCATAGCAGACCCTTACATGAAACAGATAGATGATCTTTACTCCTTACAGTATGGAGGATGTAAGGAGAAAGGACGGTACATCCATTTCACACCTAACTTCCTGTTAAATGACAATTTGACTAATGTTGATGGAGAAAAAGGTAATACTGCTGTTTAATTTAATTGCCTGTGTTATTGTTCGTACAAATGGCCAAGATTTTTCAAAGTGATTAATGAATTTGGGTACTTTAATTTGCTTGCCAAAATGAAAAAAACTTTGAGAAACACATTTTTCAGAAGTAGTAAATACCTGTGAAATGTCTGAAGTTAAATATTCAAACAGTAGATCCAGAAGTTGTTCATCCCTTTGAAAACCTTAAATGTTATTCCTCTGCACTTAACTACTGCCATTAGCGGTAGCCTTCCTTTTATGACCACTTACCAAATAAACTATCCAGTGTTTGTGTATCTGATTTTGTACTACACTGTGTCAAAAAATGTAAGGTTTTCTGCTCTGTGGGACAGAAACCTCACAAAACCTAAATTTCCTCAGGAGATTTTTGCCAGCTTGGAAGAAAGCCTTTAGAACAGTTCCTGTATTTCTGAGAGTCAAATATGAATAAAAATTCTAGTCCTGGCTGCTAAACTGATGCCTTCCTAGTTCTACCTCAAAGAAAAATTATTATCCCAATTGCTTAAATATTTCACAATCTTCCTGTATTACCTCAGATAAGGATTAGTTTAAATTGTTAAAATGTCTAAGTAGAGCACTGAGTAACTTTTAAACAGTTGTATTTAGAACATGCATGTGCTACTCTTTTTCAACAGGTTGAGTTTTTGTTCACAAATGGTCTCACTATTGGTGGGGCGTGTTCGATGAATATAGTAGCAACATGCCTTTTTATGTGCCTAGAAATTCTGCAGAAACAAGTGTTGAAGCAACAAGTTTTTTTTTTTCATATTTCTGCTTTTACATTACACAGGTTTAAACATTTCAATAATGTTTTCAATAGCCTCATTGTCTGTGCTGAGTTTGCACTTTGTAGAGTGTCCGTGACCTGTTCATATGATTAAAAGATGCTTAGTCAGCAACATCTATTGCCTGCCCTGCAGCTCAGAAAACCACAGCTGCCTTCGGTGCTCTTTTATAAGAGGTTCAGGAGATCAGGCTGGATAATCTTTTGCTATGTGTGCAACTGCAGACTTCAGCCACCATTTGTTTTGTACTTATTTAACGTAATTTTAGTAAATAGCAGTTGTCAACAACACTGAAATTGCCTACTGAAACCACTGTGATTTTAAACAGTTTCTACAAAGAGGGACAATAACTGAATGGATGTAGAGAATTAGTTCAGGCTTGCCTTTTTTCCTAGCTCAGGCATACCAATACAGTCGTACTGCAATTACTAGCAGGATGTCTTTCCTGCATAGCCTATAATTATCACAAGGAAGATCATAAAGGACCACAAGTGTTTTATGATTCTAAATATTTCTAGATTAGTTTGAGGACCCTGCCAGGCATAGAGACAGCCTACCTATGTACTTGTGCAGTGTCTAGTGCAGTGCTGTGTCAACAGCTATTTGGCTTTGGGCAGCCAAAATTCAAATAAATAACCAGTTACAGACTGGGTTCTTAACCAGCCCTGCCGATCTTCTCTTCCCTTAGCTGTCCAGCTGGTGTGACCGCTATACCTGTTTTCCAAGACTGCAGCAGAGACAAGTGTAAGCCAAGAAGCTGTAGACATGATGGTTAGTTATATAAAAAAGGATGTGTATTTATTCCAGATATAAGACAAAATATCTCATGTTCTGCTATGTATTTGCAATACATACCATATGTAAGTATTACTATACCTTTCTGGACTGAGAGTTTAGTAACATTTGGGGTCTAGTCTGTTTCTGCTGGGGAGAATGATCCGTCAGGCGTTTCTTTAATTAATTTCTATTTCAAAGAATATGCATGATGCTATCAGTTCTATTAAAATCTGCTCAAAAGGGAAGACAAAGGAGCTACTGGAAATGATTTGACAGCTGTTTCCTGTCAATAAGGGTGAGATGTACTGCAGTCTCAGCATCCTTCTTGCTCCGCGTTTGGAGAATCAGGTCAAGAGGCATAAAAGGGAAGCATTCTTGCCAAATGCCTTGTCCATAAGATAACTGCAGTTTTCGATTACTCCTTATGTAAACTGGCACCCTAACTGTGTTACCTGGTTAGCTCTATTACACTCCATTGTAGAGCAATCTGGTCTGTCTATCTATCCTTAACACAGAAGCAGCAGCCCACCTCTCTTGAAAGCAGCCAGGACAACCAGGCAGGCCTCCTCATGCCAGCTCTGTACTGTTCCAGTGTCTAGGAGAGGGTGCTGGGACAGGGGTTAGCAGGACGGACAGTCTCCTTGCAGGCTAGATCTCTGTGGTACGGGATCACAACTCCTCCAGCTATTGACCTCATTTCTTTGGGCAAACTCTTTCCAAGAACTTCATGGGTGTACAGGGCCTGGCTAGGATACAGTTAATTTTCTTCATAGCGGATCATATGGTGCTGTGTTTTAGATTTTTGACCAAAACAGTACCAATAACACACTAATGTTCTAGGATTAGCTGAACAGCATCAAGGCCTTCTCTGTTTCTCACTCTGCCCTGCCTCTTGAATAGACTGGGGAGTGCGCAGTAGGCTGGAAGGGGACACAACCAGGCAGATGACTCAAACTAACCTAAGAGATATTCTATACCATATAATGTCATGCTCAGCAATAAAAGGTAAAAGAGGGGGTTTTAGAAGGGTTGGCCATCTTATGCTCAGGAACTGGCTGGGCATCGGTCTACCCATGGGAGGTGGTGAGTGATTGCCTTTGCATCACTCGTTTTATTTCTTCTTTCTTCTTTCACTTATCCTTCACTTACCAAACAATTTTTTGTTGTTTGTTTTGTTTTATCTTGACCCTACAGGTTTTTTTTCTTTTATTCCTCCTTTCCTCTTCCCCCATCCTACTGGGGAAGGGGAGGAGGTGCGGTGCTTATCTGCCCACCAGGGTTAACCCACAGCAGTGGGTCATGGTCTTCCCTCAGCAGTATGCCATGGACATCCTCAGACATTTAAAAGATTATTTCCTGTTTCTCTCAAAGTCTTGACTTTGTATCTTTTGCATGTTTCCTTATTCCACTCAAGAAAACTTACAGGAACTGGTCCAAGACCATCAGCTTAACCCAAAAAGCTGGTTAAATACTCAGGCTGCTAACTCCATGCTGTTCAGCTACAGTACCTATGTTAGCACGCTTAAACCTAGTGAGACCTCCATGAATCAGTCACTCCAAGGATCTCAGTACTCACAGACTGAAAGCTTTGTTTCTGCATGTGCTTATGTAAAATCTGAGATAAGTTCTTTGGGAACACTTTCTTTGCTTGCCTCTTGTAAGATCCTGGCTGGCCAGGCACCATGGCACAGAGGACATTCACTGGAGAAGAACACCTCCATTTGTCCTGTCCCCCACCACAAACTTCATATTTTCTGAGATGTTTTCTTATGCTCATACTGTTGGGTTCAGAATTGTTATCAGCTTCAATCTGACTTTTTAGGTGGCTGAATTTTGTGATAAAAACACTCACAATAGTGAGGCTCCAAATATGCAGAATAAGATACGCAACCACAAAAGCACGTGGGAAGTAATTATGGAATCTGATGACTTTCGCAACTCAGACGTAAATGCTTCTGCAGCCCCCTCTGAGACTACCTTCAGGCTACTGCAAACCCAAGACAGAGCAGTTGCTTTAGTACTGGCTGTTTCTGGGAGCATGTCGATGGTTAGAATATGCATTTTATAAGCCATTTTTAGCAAAAATTGTAAGAAACAGAAAAAGTTACAAAATTAAAAAAAAATCAGTCAATTCTGTAATTAACTTGATTATTTTAGAAAAAAAAGGACTACTCTTATTCTCCTTGGTAATTTTATTTAGGAATTCCTACAAAATATCACTTCAAAATACTGAGAGTTGTAGGCCAGACTTGGCCTTTTTTTTTTCATGTGAAATCTCAATTTTATATATTTTCCTTCCTTTGTTCCAGACCTAGAACGACAGTGCCATTGTAGTTCTTCCAAACAGAAAATCTATCATAGATGGAATTTCACATTGCATTTTTATTATGAATTATTCTTAATTTAAAGTAAATATGTAGGTCACAATATGTCAATAAATTAGATGTTCTTTCCTCATTACAATATTGTTCTTTGGAATCAAGAATGTAAGCTGGCATAATGTTATGTCATTTTAACAAGGCTGAGATTATTTTTCCTTTTTTTTTTCCTGTAAAACTTTGCATAGGTTTATTCTTTCACAGCTTCTTGTGGCATGAGATACTAAGCTTGTTTATGGATGCAAGGTTTAGTAAACATCCCTGAATATGTGCTTATTTGAATAAATATCCTAATACTTTTATAAAGCTGTAAGCAACGTGATCATCTGTAGAAAGATGACAAAATTATCTGGGTTGGTAAGGCAGCCATTTTGTGATTTATTAATAGACTTTAAATCTCTATGCATACTCTAACAGCTTTTAAAAATCAGCCTATATATTCTTTTGATGACATACTGCATTTTCTTATCTGTACCTTACCTCTTCCACAGTTCAGTAGTGAGCCAATGACCATTACTCTCTTACTGAAAATACTGCAAGTTCGGTGTTTCATTTCTCAAAGGAATTCAAGGCTAAAAATAAGACTATTCATCTAAAGAAGGTAATTCAAAAAGCTCAAACATGCTGAGAAATATTCTTAAATATTTGACAGTCATATCTTAAACCAAAATATACATGAAGAAGCATAAAGCAGTATATGCTCCAATTCTTTAGTTATGGCACACATATACTAATTGTGGGATTCTCCCATAGTGCTCCATCAAGAGATCTATTTCCAGACATGCTGTTCTAGTCCAGAGGTGTTCTTGAGACTGATCTTTAGCAAAGATCTGCAGTTGTAATAAATTATATTATTTTTATAATACAGATGTCTACCAATCATAGTACATTTTATTAAATCAGTTAGTAAATAATAATGTAATGCTAAAAACCAAAATGAAGATAATTATGAAATAAATACTGCAAGAATAGCTAGCTCCAGAGATAAATGTTTTCAAATATTACTTTTTTTTCAGTAATCCCTTTGAATATTTGCATTTAAAATAGCCATACTTTTACTTCAATATTATTTATATTTTCAAAATACTTAGTCTCTAGACTAACCTACTCCTCAGGCATCGTAGGTGTTGTCCTTTTGCACTGACATCACACTATAAAAAAAAAAAAAAATCTTGATTAGGAATGAAGTCATAACATCAGAAGATGGACTTTGCCTGGTGACATCTTTCCTGGAAGATGCAGTTTGCTGCACATTCACAATACCAGAACATGGTTTACATCTCCTCTCTTCTAGAACGGAGCATACATATGAGTTACCTTACGGCAGATAGTTTTTAATTTTTACTTACAACCTGATCAACGTCAAAAATTACTATATTTCGTTCATAGTCAAAGCTTTTCAGAAGAGATTGCTTTCTAAGGATGTTGTTTTTCTTCACATACAGCACGACTGCATCAGACATCTCCATAGTGCTGCAGAGGTATTTCTGCTCCATATTATTGAAATCAGTTCCTGGGTTGGAATTGTCACATTTGACTCTGAGGCATCTGAAAAAGCTCCTTTGCAACAAATAACCAATGACACAGCACACCAAAAACTTGTTCAATGTTTGCCTATAATTGCTAGTGGACAAACCAATATCTGTGCAGGCGTACGTAAAGGACTTAAGGTAAAGTACAATGTGGAAATACCTCCTGGTATGTATGGAAGATGAGGAAAAAGCGAGAAACATACTTAATAGCCCACTGAACATGGACTTCTTATGCAACGGTAGTGTTAAGAAAGATAATACGATTCTTGAATCTATCAGAAGAAAATTTGGTACTGAAACTATTTGGCATTACCATTATATGGCATTAGAAAGAGTATTACCAGAAAAACAGGCCAGATGTGATGTCCATGCTTCAAAAAGGATATTGAAAAATGAGATGAACTGCAAGACTGATCTAAATTTTGGAAAATCAAATTTCTAGTTGGAAACCTATGAAACTTATTCTATTTCATTTGTTTAAGAGAAAGTTAAGAGGTTACTTTAATACAGTTCTTTAATTATTTCTAGTGGAAAGAAATATGCAGTACTGCAGTCCAAACTTTCACATGACTGGATAAACTCACAACCTGATCACACTGCTGGGTGTATATACAGAGAAAAGGCTGCAGACCAACACAACAATGAATATCATATTGTATTCCTGCAATCTCTAAGATTTTTTTCTAGCAAAATGTGGACTGAGGAAACACCAGAGATCTGACTCATGAATCACAATGAACGTATAGAATATATAAGTGTTAAAATGGGAAGCTGTACAATGGTAGTATTGTTAATTCCCACGGTTCACTAGTCATGAATCAAGCCCCTAAAATTGTGAAACCACATACAAATCATGAGATTGGGAAACAGTGATGGATAGATATTATTATTTATTTGTCTGTTTTACTTCCTTGAACTGGCAGTCTGAAGTCCCAGAAGCTGTCACCTAATTCAGATGCAAAACTGAAAATCAGGAGCAACGTGTAGGAAAAGGGAAGAAAGAGAAAGAGAGAAATTGTATAGAGAAGGATGAGACTGCTGAGGTAGCCGAGAGTCCAGGGCAGAGAGGAGGCTCAGGGCAGGGGGACATCAGGAGGAAGACTGGCAAGCAGACAGGGAGGGAACAGCCAGGACAGAGGCCTCCCCCATGGGTGCTCCCTACCCCTTTCTGCCCCACCTTCAGTTACCTCAGAGTCTGTCCTTCTCTACTCCTGAAATTTTGATTGGAGAATAAAGAGTAGTTCCAGACAGTGGCCATAAGTTTTTAATATGATGCCCTTAAACATCCAGTCCCTGAACCAGCAAAGCTTATACAGGCAGAATGTTTCTGACATCTTCAATTTGGGACAGGTTCCTTCCCTAGGAAAACATATATTAAATATTCATTATTTATAATTGAACACTTACTAAATCTAAGCAATTAGATGTTGCAATATCAATTGCAATAATTAATATTGTAATAGTTTTAGTGTTAAATAAAAATTCAAGCACTTATTAAAGAATAAATTTGTCTTATATTTGAAGTTAACAGTTTTAAATGCATACATTGACTGTGCTCTGGGATAAACCACTATTTAAAAATTATTCTGCTGCTTATATCATGAATTCTTTTCTTGATGCAGTTAATTGCAGATAAAATGAATACTACATACGGTTCAAAAATTGTTTTACTGACAGATGGAGAGGACTCAGGTACAGCAGCTTGCCTTGATTTGCTGAAACAAAGTGGGGCAAAAATTCACACCATTGCACTGAGGCCAAAGTTGCACCAATGCACACACCATTGCACTGGAGCCAAAGAATTAGAAGAATTTTCAAAACTAACAGGTAAATATTCTAAATGCACTCTTTCTCTGGCATGCACATTCAAGTATGAAAATACAAAAGCATGGCAATTCATTGGTCTGGAAAAAAGAAATTTAAGAAATTTAAAACAAATTTAATTATAAAGAAATTCGGGTTTATGACAGGCTTTTTTAATACAAACAAGCAGAACTCTTCCAATCCACAAATTTGCTTTAAGAGCTGTCTTGATTTAAAAAATGAAATAATATGACAATACCCTATTACTAAGGAGATTTAATTATGATACTGTTATATAACATAAAAAGAAATGTTTAGAATTTTATTTCTGGCATTACATGCAATGACTAAAACCTTCTATATGCTTAAACTTATCAGCATTTTTATTACATAAAGAATACTAATTTTCTCCAACTGTTGTGGCTGAAGTGCACTGGCTAGGAAGTTGTAAACACAGTGACTGCCCTTGTCATTAGCAAGCATGGCTGTCAGCTGAGCTGGGGCTACATATTAGTTTGAAAACAACCATTTAAAAACTATCCATAGGGGTGTTGCTTCATGTTATAGCACCTGCAAATGCCATGGAAGAATGAAAACTCCTTGTGCAGATCTAGAAAGCAAGCTGACTCCAAACGAACCCGGTGAATAAATATTCTTATTTGAGAGGTGCACGTGCTGTGCATTTTCAGACTACAGTCCACTTGTTTTAGCAATTTAAATAACTTGGAATGCCCTTATGCACTCTTCAGCATCATTAGATCAACATGACTATGGGAGAGTCCAGAGTTCAATTCTGTTCTGGCCTGTATTTTAAGACAGAATTTGTTGTTTAAGCTCCACTTGTGGAGTATTTATTAAAAATGGTTTGTGAGCCAGAGAGAACCCAGATGGTCCTTCAGCATGTAGTCTTCAACCAGCAGGCCTTCCTGCTTAGAAACAAAAATCAATTTTCCAAAAATACTGAACAGATCTCTGAGCTCCCCCAGCTCATACGACTCCACATGTTCTCTCCTGAGACAGAGCCATACGCCTGATGTACCCTGCGCAGCTTATGTCAGTCTGTGCATGAGGGCGGGGGGTGAGAGGCGTTGGGGAGGGGCTGTGGGCAGCCTCCGCACACCCCGAGCAGGCTGCCCAGGGCTCAGCGCTGCCCAGCAGCCTCTCCCCCCCTCTGGGATCCCAGTGCCCTGCGCGTTAGGAGCACAGTGATGGTTCAGTTTATGTCTGGCATGTATGATTCTAGTTTGAGAGAGAATTGCAACAAATGCATGAAGTGCAGATGCTTCAGTAGAGCAGCATGAAGCCACATCCGCAATGCATTCATTAACAGACCTGCACTGAGTATGAGAACCTCCAATGGACTAGAGCTGCTTGAACTCAGTATGCATAATGAGGTCTAAACTTCACATTTGGAAATAAAGATGATCTGGACTTTAAGAGTCAAAAACCATGGAATGCCACCGTGTCTTTTCTACAGAGGTATTTTCAGAGCAGAGCTTCACTGAAGGGATAATATGTGACTCCAAAAGTACTAGGAAAAGTCTAAAAGTGCTGTACTTGATGCTATGCTGCAGGGAGTGTTTTTATTGCAAACTTTGCCAATGAGAGATAAAATGAGTTGATCACACAAGCCAGAATTTACTATGACACATGCATTAACACATTAATAAAAAGATACATTTCTTTTTTGATTTCATAACAAACTGGCTGCCTCAGTAGAACATTCAGTACCAGGAGTCACATAAAATTTAGGAATTTTTGAGTAAAAAAGTAGTATTTCTAATTCTTTTGCTCTTGTCTTTCAGGAGGTTTAAAGCTTTATGCTGTAGATGGAGCCGTCCCCAGTAAATTAGCTGAGACATTCAGTGCAATTACATCAGGAAGTTACGATATTTCTGAACAATCTATTCAGGTCTGAATTTCAACACTTCTTTTTCCTCCTATGCTTTTAGTTGATCAGTAATTCAATAAATTTAGACATTAATGATCATAATTGTCAGTGGCTCAGTTTGGAAATAGGAGCAAGTACATTTGTTTAGTGATCTACTTTTCACTGCAATGAAATAAATATATAATTTACATAATCTATATAATTCTTGATTTCACAAAATCAAGAAAATTATTTCTCATAATTGTCAAAGTCCAAGAGACTTTGAGACAAAAAAGCAAGCAGAAATCCCCCAGGATGTTTAGTTCACTCTCATATGAAACATCTTTTAGAGCATTTCAACAGTCTAACTTAAGTAACAAAGATACAATTAAAATACAGCTTCTCTCCTAAGCCATATGTATCATTTTAACCTATAAACTTTTAGACTTTTCATCTAGGCCAATTGTTAATTAGAATTTAGCAACTCATTCCTCACTTTGTTAATATTTTAACACAGATCCAGTCCTACGTTTTATCCAAAAGATACCACTCACAAAGATAGCTAGATTATAAGCAGCAGTCAATATAGATTTGAAGAGCAGGTCTGGGATTTTTTGAGTTGTTATATTGCCTTTAATTGACTCTTCTGTCCCACCTATACAGGAAAAAAAAATAAGTTTATGACAGGCTGTTTTCTAATTGCAGACTTTATTGTTCATAAAATAGGAGTAAGGAAATTACACAAAATTATTTTAATTTTAATAAAGGAAATAATGTTTACTTCTCTCTTCTATATATTGTCCTCTGTTCTGTTGTTATTTCTGTCTCTCTCATTACCTATAAGCCTTACAGTCATATGTGGAGACATTTTATTTCTCTCTTTTCCAGGATTTTGAGACAGACAAACTGCAGTGGAAATACAGCTTACTGGCACAATGCTTTAGATAGGTAGATAGTTTAGATACAGAAATGGAGGACTTGCATTTACTGTAACTTACGCTGTTTACCATAATTTTACACTTAAAATCAATGTTACTATGCAACAGCCATTTCATAAAGTGAATCTGGGATTTTATTAGTTTTCTTCATTCAATAGTTGTGCCAAACTGCTCTTAATTTTCCTGTAGGTAGTGACAGCAGAACTAGAAAGCCTGCCATCTTCTCTATATAACTCCGAGTTATATATAAGTAAGCAGAGACCTTTTTTCATGCTAGTTTCCAAAAGGCATAAATGCTTTTCAATTCTGTCCTCCAAGACTAATCCATTTTAAGTCAGCAATGAATGGATACAATATTGTGCAATGGATGAGGAATCACTCTGAAAACATGTTAAATGCTTCTTTATTAAATAGCAGTAAGACAAATTTTATTTCTCTAGCAACAGCTTGAAAGCAAAGAGCTAGCTGTTCAGCATTCTGGATGGATGAATACTATCGTGCCTGTTGACAGAACTGTGGGAAATGACACTTTCTTCAGCATTGCATGGAGTCTATCTATCTCAGCCATTTTTTTTCCTGAGGGACCCCAAAGGAAAAGAATATGGAAGCTCAGACTTTACAATCAATAATTCAAACCCAAACACAGTTAGACTCAGTATAAGTGGCACTGCAGAGGTAAAGACTGACCATTTTATTTTATTTTCTGAATTAACATTTCCTATAGACTAGCATACAGCTTTTCTTTAATTTATTTTTTATGATATAAGGGAAACAATGGCCCTGTTAGAACATGAAGCTTTTTCACTAGTATTGTATATTTTTGTATTTTATTTGTAGGTGGGTGATTGGCAGTTTTGTATTAAAAATATTCATACAGCAACTCAAGCTATATCAGTAACAGCTACCTCTCAACCAGCATACTCTGATGTTCCTCCTGTGAGCATTGCAGCTCACATGAACAGGGCAAACAGAGCATTTAATCCAGTTGTTTTTTATGCAGAGGTTAGCCAAGGGTTTTTGCCTGTTCTTAGTGCAACTGTGATAGCCACCATAAAGAAGGATGGTGCTGCGGCAGTAACCCTTGAACCTCTTGATAATGGCGCAGGTAAGGTTCCATATACATAGTAAAAACCTTTGCATTTATGCATTTTGGAATCCAAGTCTGCATGTTCCCCTCAGATTTATTACTAAGGACTGAGTCATGGCTATGCCCTAAATCAAGAAAAAAATAAAAAGGGAGACGGAGAACCCTACTGCTTTAGGATGGAAGTAAGCTACAAAGCTTTTTCTTGGTGAGGAAAACAAAGACATGGGCCTTTACCTGAAAAATTGTTCCGCTTTCTTTCCTGTGCTGTTATTGAGGGTGAAAGCAGAAGAACTGTGCATGGTAAAGGGTACATTGCTCATATATGCTTCCTGAAAGTGTACTTCATGTAGTCATCTGCCCTCAAGAGGCAAGGTAAAAAGAAAACTGTTTTGTTAGTCCATCTCATATTCTAGGAAGCTGGACTACAGTTTTAACATTAGCTCACCAAACGTTAGCTTTATGTCTTTTGTACATGAAATAAGTGCATTATTCTTCTTTTCAAGAATACTCTTTCTTAGAACAATAGCAAGAAATTCCTGGCATTCAGCATCCCTCGATCTCTTTTCATCTCTCCTCTTCCTTTCCTCTCACCACTGCTGTAGACCTGTAGCTTTATGAGTTCAATAGTAGCCAGCAGTGCCTCCTCATTCTATCCTTGCTTTCACATTGCTGTACTTAAAAATGTAATAAGATTTCAATGTATTATCCTGTGTTTCTTAAACATCTTCTATTTGCTGAACCTGTGAGGTTGTTTTTACATTGCTGCCAGGCTTTAAAATAGTTAGCTTGGATGCCACCAGCAGATCATCTACTGCAGCCAGTCAGGTACAACTGCACAAGTTCACTTAAAGAGAAGGAACCCTGTCTTGATGAATTCCTGGCCAAAGATTAAATTATGGCATTTTTCTAATTTAAAGGTGCTTTAGGTAGATGGCTAGTAAGTATTAAGTTGGTGGTTCCATATAGTAACAAGAGATTTACCTAGTTAAAGGTGTCAATGCAAAATGGTTCTTTTTAACAAAATACATATGAAACACAGGTTGTCATAGTGGGACTACTGTTTTAAAAGATGTCCACATTACAGAAACACTGACAGGTGTTCAGGCTTTGTGTTTATGTACAAATAGCAAAAATAACCTTGTTTACCAGCAGGTATCTTGTTTGAGATATTAATTCTCAATAATTCTATACCGAGGTCCTGACACGATGAAGAATGATGCAATCTACTCAAGGTACTTTACTACTTTACAAAGCACTGGAAGATACAGTCTAAAAGTGAAGGCCCATGGGAGAAATACAACCACCAGACTTAGCTTCAAGCAAAATCAAGCCTTGTCTATACCAGGATACAGAGAAAATGGTAAAGAGCGTTTATGAAACAGACAATTTTTTGTATGATTTGTATGTAGGGGGGTGTAAAGGTTTAGCAAATGGGATCATTTAGATTCACAAAAATTGCATTTGATCTTAAAAGATGTTCCATCTATCATTTGCACTACAAAAAAGCCCAAACAAAACAAACCAACTCCAACTACTGTTTCCTATGTATGGAAATAGCATAAAATGTTGTCTTTAATCTAAAAATTATTTTCTCTTACAGCCATGAGAAGGATAAATATTGCTCAGAATCTGTATTTCAGCATCTCACAATAGGAATTTCAAATCTATAATTCTTCTTAAGACTTTAAAATGGGGATTTGGGGTAAATGAATTCAGCATGCAATGCTAGTACACAAACTAATGCTGCTAGAAAACTTAGCTTTTGAGATTTCTTGATTTTTTAGTACTTTTTCATCTTAATGCTGAAAAAAAATATTAGTTGTTGCAATTTAATATTCTCACACTTCTACATTGTGAAATTTAGAAAAAACAGCAAAAAAATTGTCTAAAAACCTCACAAAGTATGGCCTATATAACAAACTCTTTTAAGGCCTGCAATATGGGCAGAGACATGAATAGAACTACCTTACTGCAGCCATGGCTCACCAATACCTGCAGCCTGCTTTACTGGTTGCATCATTTCCAATTTTTACACATTTCAGACTTTGTCTGCTTTTTGGGTTTCCTAAATTTTATGCTGAGAACCCTGAGATCACCTTATTTTCTGTCTATTTCACTAACTTCCCACTAAATTTGAATAAGCTAAAGAAAACTTACAGGATGAGAAGAGATAATAAGAGGTAATAAAAATTAAAAGAAAATGCAATCCAGAGTTCTGTCATGATGAAAATTGAAAAATGTTTTAAACAGGTAAAATTTACATGAATGCACCAAGACCTAAATTTGTGGATAAAGAAATCCAAGTCAAGCTGGGAAGTTTCAGGAGAATTTCTACAAGTTCTCTTGTAGTGAATACAGGAGGAGATTCTGCTCTTATTTATCCAACTGTAAAGTTACAGACCTTCATGCTCATATAGAAAACAAAACAATAGTCTTGTCTTGGACAGCTCCAGGAGGTGACTTTGACAATGGAAAAGGTGAGTCAGACACTACATTTTTGTGAGACGAGGCTGGTATTTTTATCTGAAAGGACATACCCTGAGGACCACCACTCAGGGATGAGGGTTACATCTTTCCCACCTGAAAACGTAACCAAACAGAAAGTTATCCTGTTGCATGATACTTGTTTTAGTTCTCCTTAATTTTTCATGTTAAAAAAAACTAGCCCAAGTAAACCAAGGAATATTATAAACAAATCAAATAAATAAAATTATAATACAACCACCAGAGACTTTAGCACCAAGTCTTAGTTCATGTCTGTCTTTGTTCATAATTAAAAAAAAAATAAAATCAGCCAACATGGACAATACAAAGCTTTAGTCTATTTACAAAGATGTCAATGGACTAGAGAGATGCAATAATGAACTATCCAAAATACTCATTCTAAGGTTGTTGTACAAGAAAAATGAAACGTAATTCCAGATGAAATGTAGAAGCATTTCCTTGCATAAGCCAGAGATTGTATGTTAAAATATACAATCTACAGTTATGCAGATTACAGTTTCAGATTAAAATCTTACATTTATCTAAAATTTTTAATAACTAACCACACAAGGAAAAAAAACTCAAATAAAAAAAAATTCTCAACTTCTTTTATTGCTATTTAGCAACTATATGTCTAAAAACTTTTATAGCTAAAGTGGGCAGTGATTGCATTATAGTTTAAGATAGCAGGTCCTGCACTGGCTTGGAGCTGGGCATATCATGCATAACTCTCTACTATCTAAAGAGGAAAAGACAGTCATAAGGAAAGTCTTGAAAAGCTACAGACTTGAAATAGAAACAGCAGAACTCCCCAAAATTAATCAAACACATTTATAGCAATGTAACTACCAGTTCTTTGATTACAAAAGGGAGAATCATTTTGTGTCTTTCACAGTTTTTGCTACCAAAACCTCATGGTGAGAGAGAGAATACAGATCAGATGCACGGCCCACCCCTGCTATCTACACATATATTTTAATTGCTGTTTCACCTTATGTTTGTATTTGGACAGTACAGTTTCTCATTCAGCTACATTTTGCACAGGTCTGCACAAAACCAAGAGTGTTGGTGAAACAGTATTTTTAAGGCCAGTGAAAAGGAGGAGTTCCCAGACTCAGCAACAATAGACCTTTGACACTGTAAAGTAAGGTTTAAAAGCAAACTTGCCAACCTTCCATGCTGAGCAACAGTCAGTAGTAAAACAGCAATCATCAGCACTTTTTTTTTTTACAGAATGGCTCTGTAAGTCCTATACTGTCACCACAAGCAGGGATATTAAAACGTCTGCATTAATTTGTTAACATGTGTTCTTTTTTCCCTAGCTGATCACTACATAATAAAAAGCAGTGAGAATCTTCTGGACCTAAGAAATCACTTCGATCATGCTACTTCTGTAAATTCCTCTAATCTTATACCTGGTATGAGGCTGGTAGAGAAGAATCACTTAAAATTAAACCAGAAAATTTCATAATAGAAAATGACACCATAATCTACTTTGCTATACGTGCTGTTGATGATACCAACTTGATTTCAGAGGTGTCTAATATAGCACAAGCCACATGGTTCATTCCTCCAAAAGCATCTGTGCCTTTAGATTACGACAGCAACAATGATGCTGCTAACAGTACAGTCATAGTAGCAATAGTAGCTCTATGTCTAGTAGTTGTCTGTATTATTGTAAGTCCAACTCTGTGTGTTTTACAAAAGGGAAGAGTGGATATTGAAACAATGCAAAAGCATGTGTAAAATAAAATTTAAAAATAGAATGAATTTACTGTAATTTTTGATACACAAGTTTCAAAGTAGGGAAAGAGGTATTTGCACGTTCAAAAAAATAAGTGCACTGATTTTAAACAGATGTATTTGTCTTTTTTGGTAGGCTTATAGATGTAGATTTTCAAAAGTGTGTCTTATATTCAAGTACATGTACACTAATTAAATGTTAACATGAAAGCACGTACTCAGAAATATAGTAAAGTATGATATGTGTTCCGTCATTTGTTTCTATGTGATAAAAATACTTAACTCTTCTGTTGCAAGATTTTTCCAAGTAGTGTGTTTTTTTCTTAAATAAAGAAGGCAAAGGAATATGATACTTTCCTCATTTTTATTCTCCACATAACAATCAAGTAAGGCAAGGTAGGAAAGAGATCAGAAAAATCTTCAAGTAGTGCAATGATTTCCTATGTATCTTTCACATGTTGTCAGTTAGGCTTAGTAAGCTGAGAACAAAAATACGTACCTCCAGGCTGTTTATTTATCAAAAAATATTGAAAAATATGTACCTCCAGGCTGATTATTTTTCAAAAAATATTTAAGTATGTATATCTACAGGTGTGCAGAAGAGTTGAGTATATGAATACTTCCAGAATGAGAGTTGCAGAGTATATTCAAATGAGCACATGGAAAATGTTCCTAGGTGGAGACTGAACAAATGTATAAATTTGGAGCTAGAACAAACCTTTATATAACAAGAGGTAATTTAAAAGCTGCTAATGGAGAAGGAGTGTGAGGGATACAGGGAGAACGGTGATCAGTATGACTCTTAGGTTGCTGACTAGCAAATTAACAACTGGCTCAAACCAGAATTCCTCAAACTTCTTACATGGCCAAGTACTTTTTACCTCTGCCTTCCAAAAATTGGGAAAAATGTACAATAATAATGAAAAAATGTTAAATTCAACAGTCAAATTATCATTCACAGTCTAGTAAATATACCATGTCCAGCAAACGTGAGTACTTTCATTTACAAGCTTCATACTATTAATGCAATTTCTGATAGTGGGAATTACACTTCAGAACCAATATACAATTTTTATAATTAATATAATATAATATAATACAATACCTACCCTCACCAAGTTTGCTGATGACACTAAACTGGGTGGTGAGGTGGATATGTCAGAAGGGAGAGCCATCTCACAGAGGGACCTCGACAGGCTGGAAGAGTGGGCTAGCAAGAACAGTATGAAGTTCAACAAAGAGAAGAGCAAAGTCCTGCACCTGGGAAGACATAACCAAAGAGCCCAGTACAGGCTGGGCTCTGTGGCTGGGGAGCTGCCTTGCTGAAAGGGACCTGGAGGTCCTGGTGGACAACAAGCTGAACATGAGTCGGCAGTGCGTCGCTACAGCAACAAAGGCAAATCAGCTCCTGGGCTGCATCTGCAGGGACATTGCTAGCAGAGATAGAGGCATGATCATCCCACTCTACTCAGCGTATGTCAAGCTGCACCTAGAGTAGTGTGTCCAGTTCTGGTTCCCACAATTAAAAAAAGATGTGGACAGACGGGAGAGGGTCCAAAAGGAGAGTCACAAAGATGATCAAAGGGCTGGAGGACCTGCCCTATGAGGAAAGACTGAAGGAGTTAGGTCTATTCTCCCTGGAGAAGAGAAGGCTTGGGGCGACCTCATCACAGTATTCCAATACATAAAAGGCAGCTACAAAGAGGATGAAGGCTCTCTCTTCACAAGGAGCCACATGGAGATGACAAGGGGCAATGGGTACAAGTTGCACTAGGAGAGGTTTCATCTTGATACAAGAAAGCAATCTTTTACAGTGAGAACTATCAATCACTGGAACAACCTCCGCAGGGACATGGTAGAGACCCCATCACTGGAGGTTTTCAAGATGGAACTGGACAGGGTGCTAGGTAATCTCATCTAGGCTCCCTTTTCCATGAAAGGTTGGACCAGATGATCTTTTGAGGTCCCTTCCAGCCTGGGCTGTTGTATGATTCTATGGTTTTCCTGCATATACCAACAAATCTATGCAAACATTGAATAATCATCTGAAGTTTTCTTCTCTATCTTTGTATCTGCAACATCAAATTTTGCCCTTTGTTCTACCTTACCTTTTACATTTTAATAGCACCAACTTTTTAATATTTTAATGGAATTTCTCTACCTTGCCTTTCCTATTTCTATACTTTCCACAAGTTCTGCTTTTTCTTTCTCTAGGTTTCCCATTTTTTGTGGGTTTCTCTACTTCTACATAATGCCATCTCTTAATGAACCTTACTATTGGTTGTATTTTCGGATCTAAAATTCCATTTCCCCAAGCAATACTAAATGTTGTAATTTCAGTTCATATCAAGGCCAGAATAGCTCTCACATTTTAGAGGAGAGAGACTCCTTTGGGGAAGAAAGTCAGAAATCAAAACATTATTTGGTGATATCAGTTCCCTCTAATAGTTTTTAGGTCACTGAATGTCCATTTATTCAGAAATACTTCCTTTTGTTTGCTTCTGAAGTGTCTTCTTATTCCCTAAAGTATTTCTGCTGCATACTAATTGTTTGGTAGGAACTACATCATGCAATCAGAATAAGTGGGTTGCAGCACTATTCCTGGAACTATTTCCTAGAGTTACATAAAAATATGACAGACCTTATACAGCCAATCTCCATGATCCAAGACAACTGATGCATTACTCTGAAGACACCCAATCCTACCTGCCTAGCAAGCAGAGCTGCAGTAGTCTATTGTGTGACGACACTGACATCTAGTGGGCCCCAACAACACTTCCAGTTTTCCCAAATGTTCCAAAAATCGGTTTAGATCAAAGCATCTTTCTCTGGGATACTCTGACCTTAATATAACAGCATATTTAAAAGTACAATCAAATATGAGAGTCGAACGTTGAATTCAGTACTTAAGGCTGGCTCTGACTATAGGAGGATGAAAAAGATTTATTTGAATTAGGAGCATCAGTTTACAGAGCTCTGTCTATAGTAAAAGCTCTGAAGAACTCAGTTCAAGTAACGCAGGATTCAGCACTCCCCCAAACATCTCTGCAAAAGACAGACAAAATTTGCTCTTTCATGCTTCCTGACAAGCAAGTGCGAAATGACAGGGTAAGAGTGTTTGAATGATTTTAACGATCATGTTTACACTAACAGTATGTATGCTCAAAAGCTATGTAGGCTGGGGTCCCAGTCACTGACACAACTGCCACATGCCAGTTCAGACTAGCTAGAAAAGATGCAATAGTTAAAGTCAAAACCATAAGCTTTGTTCCTCAATATGGTCTTCCCGATGTTCTGAAAATAATTTCAGCTTCCAGCTTCCTACACAGACCTCATGGTGTTCCATGGAGAAGATAAGTTTAATTATTCCTATGCGACGTGGAGAAACTGTAGTACCATGTGATAAAGTGACTCTCACAGGCATCAGCAGGGAAGTGGCAGAGCTGCAAATATACCTCCAGTCATTAAACTATAATTGCACAGTAAAAGGAAGAAACCCCAAAACTTCAATTTTTATTTCCATAGGGCCAGTTATGGCCTATAGAATTTTCTATACAATCTTCCTCCAAGTATAAGATAGATGGCTTCTTCTAAGATAGACAGCTGGGGTGTGGGACCAAATTATTATCCTGCCTGGGTATCAAACTAACCCACTACGGCTCCAGGAAGTATGATACTGAAAGGACAAAGATCACAAAACCAGCACATGATTTACCTAGTCCAGTTCCCTGAAATTTCAGGACTTTTGCCTACTGAATGTTGTGCCAATTGCTGCATGCAGTCCTAGTACAACTCCAGTTTAAGTGTTTAGGGGAAGCACAGCAACAGCTGCCGTAAGGATCAGTGGAAGAGTGCACTAATGTTAAAAGGAGCATTAATTCTCACTCAGATAGCTGTAGTTTCTGGGCGGAAGCATGCTGTTGAGAACAGCTGCTTTCTGGTTCTGTCAAATCCAGTCCCCAGATTTTTCATGAAAGCCTGATTGTACACAGGCCAGGCAGCTGGCACTACTGATTTTATAATCTTTGCCTAGTTATTATCAAGCTAAGCTCACAGTTGTTAATGTTGGCACAGAAGCTATAGACTCACACACAAACAAATGCCCTTACCTATTTTAGTAAAACAAGCTTTGACTATTAAGTAGAGGTAAAATTTAATAATGTTTATTTAAAATGACACATTCTGCTCCTGTTATTTTTATATGTCTTTTCACTACATTAATAAACGTTAAATCAAATTTACCTTCAGATTTTCACGCACATCTAATCTGAAAATCTGGTTCCAGGATTGCTGCTATTCTTCAAAGTATTAGTTCGAGTTCTGCAGAGTTGTGACTGGTAATACATTGCCAGAACTGTTCGTTTCCTGCTTTTTAACTGCATTAAAAGACGACATAAATACATAAATATTCATAAAACAGCTGTTTGATGCAAATGTATGTGACAATTACATAATCATGAGTGGGAAGGGGAATAGTGTATATACACACAGTGACACAAGATGTGACCCATATAACTCAATGTATTATAGAACTAAATATGTATGAATTCCAACATGGGTACTACGTTATTGGGATTACACATGCTACTAAAATGTGTTTATTTATTTTACCGCATTTTCACAGTGATATAAACTGACTTAAGGAGGCATTTTTTGATTGTCTTTGTTAAATCTTTGACTCCAAAGCCTTTGGTTTAAACACTACCTTCCTATAAAGTCAGAAAGCAGTACTGGGAGTCAGCTTAGAAGCATTTAAGTTATAAGCTATTATTCTTTATATAAAAATATGTTATTTTCTTAATTATACTATAAAGCTTTATATTAATATAATTTTGTTTGTTAGGTTGGTTGGTTTGGGGTTTTTTGGTAAGTGTAAGTCTTTAAGGATATGGTCCAAGACTTGTTAGCATCAAGAAAAGAATACTGGAAGCACTCCCAATGGATACACTAGATATTGGTGAGTGATATTCAAAGGATTGCTTTAAAATTCAAATATTTTAGGACAATCATACATCCCTTAAAGTTAAAGCACACCTTGATGGCAAGGTGAACAAACAAGATAAAAATTGACATTATCTATCAAGCCATTCTGAACCATACTAAACTGTGCTAAACCTACAATGTTTCTGCAAAGTGATCTTAAAAAATGCTCAAGATTCCACACACTTTCAGTGCTTTTGATTTTCATCAAGCTTTTCAAGAAAAGTCTAATGACAAGAACTAAACCGTTAAGATTAATTTCTTCACAGATAAGTGTGACACAGAAGCAAAGTTAGTACAGAGTTCGTAACAGCAACTGTGCTGCAGCATCTAGTTATTCAACCTACAGATCTCAAATTTCTTGCCCTATTTTACAGTGTATTCAAATGTAATACTTTGCTGCAAAACTTTACAGCTACATGATCAAGATTTAGGTAGACAAATGTAATCATCTAGAGAAATATAAAGGGCTAGAACTATAGCAATTCTAACCATTGGTCTTATTTGTCTCCCACTTCAGGAAATCTTAATCAGAAATCCTCAAAGCCCTCATTCAAATTACCTAGTAACAGTATTAAAGTTCTCTATATAAATTCTAGTTATGATCATAGGCAGGGATGTACCAGGGCCTGTTTATATCCAATAGTACAATGCTGTAAAAGGTTATTTCTTCTTTTTGGACATGTTACAAGCAAGGCTGAAGATCAGGCAGTAGGCAAAGTACAGTGTTCACCATAACTGCTGGTGCATTCGTCACCCACCTTCTTCTTAATTGTCAGAGACGAGAGGACACGGCATGCTTCAATTTCTTTTTCGGCCTGAGACGATTCTGTAGATTCTCTTGTGGCTTATACTTCAGTACTTTTACAAGCGACCATCCCTGCAGTCTACCCTACACTTCTGAAGGAAGATACTGTTCCTCCAGCACATGTGGCAGAAGTAAACACACTGACTCCTCAGCTGTTTGCAGCTGATTTTATCAGAATGAGCTAGGGTATCTCTACACACTGTACATTCTTTGAATATACCTTCAGAGCTCTCTCAGTCAGTATCTCATTTGTAACTAAGCCCACATGTTACGTATGGCTTTCCTTACCTCAGCCAGATGTACTAGTTTATCCCGAACTCAAATCCCTGACAATGTTTTTGGCTCTGAATAGCAGCTGTAGGGAGGGACCACATTTCCTATTAGAACCAGGTATTGAAGCTTCCAACACAGTCAGGGCAGACAGCCTGCATATGGTAATCTCTTAAAATGACAACAGGAATCTCCAAGATTCAGCTGTTAACACCTGAATGCCTGTTCCTTCCAGGATGCCAAGAAAATGTCCAGAGTTTGTCCTGAACACTACGTTATAGGCCTACAGAGTGTGGAGAAAGAGAATTTCAAGAAAGGGAGTAACTCAGTAGTGTTTTAAGAGTAGTGGAACTGTGGAAGAGTAGTACTGTGGAACTCAGAAAGCATGGAGTTCCAGGTTGTGATCCAGTAACTGAATTTATTTTTACATTGTAGGATAAAACGGGGAGAAAATATCCAAACTAGGGTTTTATATGAAATATATAACATGCACTAGAACAGATCTTCCTCTTAGATAAGTGTAGTAACTGTTATCCTGAAGAGTTATTTTCTCCCTCTCACTCACATTCTGACTGCTTAAACATTCATGAAAACGGGAAGGATGTTAAAAGTGAGAACTGAAAAAACACATCCAATACCCCACATATGCCAAACAGCCCATCTGCTAAAGGTGGAAGTACCATCTACTTAAGGCATTTTCCTAAGCAGTTGTACTGTTCTGTTTAGGGCTTCTTAGGAAAGCAGCAATTACAAGTAGATATTCCAAATCCTACAAGAACACTCTAACCCATGGGGGCTTAAAAAGATGGGAGTCTTCTTCCTCTTCCATCCAGGCTATGCTAGAAAGGAGAGGTATTTAACCATTTTCTGAAGGAAAAAGTAGAGTGTCAAAGCTGTCAGTCAATATACCACAGAAAGCAACACTTTCCTCTCTGGCAGGTGAGGCTTACACATCATGGGCAGTAACAGAGTGCAAGCTTCAGGGAAGAACTAGCAGTATTTTGTTTTGGGAAGAGCTAGACCATGTTGGTTGCTGTCAATTCCAGCCTGAACATACCACTCTCCCAAGGCATTATTGGGGTACACGTCACCTGAAGTGATGCTTCTGCCTCAAGGTCAGGCACCACTGGTCTCAGTTGTTTGGCATGTCTGTCTTTTTGTGGAACTCCATCAATGGGAACTGCTGACTCTTAGCACCGATGAAAGCTATGAAATTAAATAATTGCATCTGTGTGTCCAAATTTAAAATCTTTGATGTTGCTGTCTTTTCACATATCCTACACTGATATCACAAGACATTGTAATCAGCTCTTATATGACCATGTAATGCTGAGCATTACAAGAGAGACTCATAAGACCTTTATATGCTAGTAAAATTCATTTTAAGAAATGGAAACAAACTTGCCATATAGTTTTTATATATAAACACTTACACCCGTGTATAAGTGAGACAATAAAAACTGAAAAAGGTAAAATGTATTCAAGCAAAGCAAACACATACACACAATAGCTTTCGGGCCCTCTCCTTATCAGTACTAAAGGTACAATGGGAACTTTACACAGCTTGGGTTTTGTTTTGGTTTTAATTCCTGGAATCTAGCCGGCATGTAAGCAAGATTGCATTGATTGTTACAGTTATTTCCTTTCTCTGGAATTCACTTCTTGTCATAATGCCCTAGGATTTCCTCTAGCTTTATCAAATTTAGCCAAACATTACTTACTATTTGGATTATGAGGTAAATTACTTAACCGAATGACCAGGATCATTTTCAAGCTGGGAATATTAGTTTGTTGCCAGTTATGCCACATTGTAAATCTGTTTTCTAATTGCTAGCCCATGTCAAAGGTCCTTTCTTTTCTTCTTGGGCATTCGAAAATCATGATGAGAGATGTTAAAATAATAGCAATTATTAAAATGAGAGACTATTTTATTCTAATTTGCTTGATTGCTGGCATTAAGTTATGGTCAAGGTATGTTCAAATACTCCCTTTGTAATGATTTGGTGCTATTTTACAGTTGTGTCTCAGTATACATTTATCTAAACAAGCTCTTTTAATAAACAGCCTTTTTCTGAACGACTTCTTAAAAATTCTTTCCCACCTTACATTTCGCAGTCTATCCCAAAAACATTTTCCATGAAGACAAACAAGAGCTGACTTACAAAACCCTGGACTCAAGAAACGGGGGCGAGGGGGAACTTGTCCTCTCACAGCCGGGTCCGAGGGTGCCAGCCCCCGCGGGACAGGCCGGGCCGGAGCCCCCCGGGCGGCGGGGTTTCCACGCGTAAGGTCGCGGACGAACGTGCCCCGGGCGGGCCATCACCGCCCGCACAAGGGGACTCTGCCTTTTCCGCCCGCCTCGCTAGCTGGTCTTTACGGTAAAGGCCGCGACGGGCTCCGGGGAGCCTCCCTTCCCCCACGGCTGGCGGGCGGGCCGAGACTCGCTCCGGAGCCAGCCGCAGCCGCAGCCCCGGAGCACGCAGATAACGGCCGGGGCTCCCTGAGGCGGGGACGTGTGCCGGGGCCCCGAGGGACAGCCGCCCACAGCAGCGGGACGCACCGCCCCCTCACGGCGGCGCGAGGCGGGGCGGGGCCGGGGCGGGCGTCGCTGCCGCTTCGCCGGCCGATCCGGGCTCTGCGGATGACGCCACGGCTGCGGCCAATCCGCTGCGGCGCCGGGCTGGGCCTGGCACCGCCCCCCGGCGGCTCCCCACAGGGACGGGCCGAAGCGGCCGCCGCCGCCGCGGGTGCCCGGGCTGAGTCAGTGCCCCCTCCCCCGCCGAAGATGAACATCATGGACTTCAATGTGAAGAAGCTGGCGGCCGACGCGGGCACCTTCCTGAGCCGCGCCGTGCAGGTACGCCCCGGTCGCTCGCCTGCCTCTGCGGCGGCCTTGCCGGGACTGGGCTTCGCTGCCGCGGCCCCAGCTGGGGGAGGTGGGCGAGGCCGCGGTCTGGCTGCGCGGGGCCGCCACCGGGCCCGGCGCGGGGTGTTGGCTGGGGAGCTCGGCTCCTCCCTGGGCCGGGGGAGCGGCGGCCGGGAGGGGCTGGGCTGGTGGCTGGGCCCGCCGCGGGCTTCCAGCTCTGAGGGAGTGTCAGGCCCGGCCGCGCTGGCGAGGGTGAGCCCAGAGCTCTGGCCTGGCCGGGCAGCGATGTGCTACTGTGAGGTGCCTCCTTCTCAAGCCGGCTCCTTCCCCCGCGGGTCCGCTGCTAGTCTTGGGCTTGGCAGCACCCGGGGATTTCGTCCAGGCTGGTTGCGAAACAGCTGGCCTCGGGGGTGGCGGGGGGAGGCTGAGGCAGCCCAAGGTCAGGAGAGGCGAAGAGGGGAGAAGGCGCCTGGGCTGGGGGGGACGAGTTGAGCAGGCATCAGCTGCGAGGAGATACGGTCGGAATTTATCTGTGAAAAGGACAAAGGTGTGTCTCGCCTGACGTAACCTTGTGTTTTTACTGACTGCGAAAAATGTATCCCGCTGCCTGATCGGTAAAATTCGAGCTCTGATGTGACACGTGAAAGTGTCTGCCTAGGCTTTTTGGTTTTGTTGGAGCTTTATTATCATTTTTAAGCTTGTTTGACAGCCCATTGTTTCTGAATCGGTCTTCCCCTTTCTTCACGTTAAGGGCACTATAATTGGCTTTTGTTCCTTAGCTGTTGTCTTGAGCGGTAATCCCCTTTCTTTATATAATCAAACCTGAACAGATTTCCTGTCGGGAGGTGGTCATCCAAGCAGTGCATAGTAATCCACTTTGGTTTCTCATGAGTTCTCGCTGGGTCACGGTCAGGTTTGGAACGTGATTGAAGTTGTTATCTGGTCTGATGTATTGCCCTAAATCTCAATATGCAAGCAGAACCGATGATCAGCAGCACAGCAGAGCTCTGAAAGTGCAAACTCGTCAGAAAACATTGTTATTCAAATTTAACTGAACTTGAAGCAGTCGTTGTGGCTTCTCTTTGTGATGGAGGTCTTTCCATCCTTCTCCCCCCACCCCCCGGCTTCTTCCAGGTCTACGTGTTTCCCGGACCATCTCTTCCTTTCCAGCCTCCACCCCTTTTCCTTTTCTTGCTGGACAAGGAAAAAAGGGAGATGCAGTTCACCCTTCATTGCAAGATCCTGTGACAGGACCTTGTGATTTCGTCTCTTTTATCTTGACTTTTTACATGTAAATCAGCTTATTGCACTAAATCTAATGTAGGTTTCTGCAGTGTGTCATGGTTTAAAGGTGGTGTGAACTGTGGTTTGCTCCAGTATGCTCTGTCTGCATTGTTGCTTTACATCTGAATAGCTACATTAGTTATCTGCTTAATCTAAACGAAAATTTAGTGGAAATGTGGAAGTAATAATTTTGCTCTACCAGCTGCCACTTTCCCCTAAAATGAGAAGTTTAATGAAGCCATTGAGGGGGAGGAGCAAATCCCTAACATGTTTTTATAATCTGAGTAACTCATGTTCTATGTGCGACTGTTGCTTCCCCTGTTTTTTAAGTTACTATGTAAGGCCTACAGATAATATTAAAGGGTAATAATTTTGTGGATTTTTTAAAATATCATCTGGGTGTAGATTTTGCATCCTCCAGTAAAAATTACAGTTCTGTATATTGAGTTAAAATCTTACGTTCAGGCATTGTTGGATGACGTGGTATGACCTGAGACACTAATTGCTTTCGCAATTAGAAACAAAAAACCCCACCAAACCCTGTGAAACAGTTCAGCAGCGTAAAATGGAAAACCGCTTAAAATTTCCATTTCAGCTCTACTTCAGCTGTTTTACAAGATGGTGAACGTCTTGTTAGTGTTTCACAGGCTTATTGGACTTCTCTGTTACAAGGGGCTTGGGGCTGGTTTACCCAAAACCACCTGACATTCATGTTCCAGGAAACCTGTTCCTTCTGTGGATGAGATTATACTGTGTTCAGACTGCCATATTCTAGTTAGTAATCTACAGAAAAATCAAACCTACTGGCCATTGTCACCCAAAGCCTACCCTTCCTTCTGGCAGGCAGAAAATACTTTGAAGGAGTCGTTCTCAGTCACTCTTGTGGTAGTTGCCATTTGTGAAATAAGGTAGCAAATGGTTATAGTTAGTGGTATTTGAGGAGAAATAAATAATGCCATAGAGTGTAGTAGTAGGAATGCGAGTCCTTCCTTTTGCCAGGCTCTGTAATCGACAAGCTGCCTGTGTAGCGGTCGGGAATGAGCTGGGCTTTTACTCTTTGGTAGTAGAAACACTTTTATTGTTCATGACTTCTACCTGAAGTTAGAGGCTTATCTTAATGTAATTTCTCCTTCTAGTAATTTTGCAGTGTACACTTGAAATGTCAGTTGGGCTGTGTATACAAAACAGTACAATTTCCTTCTGTGTGAGCTGTTCACATCCAGGCAACTTGTGTATATATTTTGAATTTAATAAAGATAGATGGGTGGATTAGAAGGCTTACTGATATGATTTGTTCCAGCAAGTGCTTATATTAAGTATCTCTGTATGACATGTTTTAAGCTTTACTAAAAAGGAAAACAAAACTTTTGGAGCTCTAATCAAAGTAGAAAATCATTAGTATCTGCCTATTGGGAACATTTTTTCAAAGCAGAAGGAAAATTCTTGATTGATAGCACCACCTTCCTTGTTTTGTTTTTATCCTTAAGGGAGAGATTAATGTCTGAAAAAGGATGTAAAACAGAAAGATTAGTTCAAATTTAGTTTTCAGGGTAACAGAGATGGAAAATCAGAGTGGCAGCATTGTTGCGTTGCATTGATGCTGGAAACCATACTTCTGTCAAACTACTATTGACCACACTGCTCAGTATTGCTAAAATTAAGTTTTTCCTTTAGGTGTATATGTGAAATCTAACATGGAGATCTTCACTAAGCGGTCTTCACACTGCTGAGAAGATTTATGGAAATATTAATAGGAAAGCCCATTTTATATGCAAATACTCTTCTCTGTAATTAGTAAAAGATAATTTCAAAAGCATTAATATTGTATTATGATGAATCTGTACAAAGTTTTTGAGAACTTACAGTACCTGACATCTCTTTAAAGAGCCTTTTAAACAGCAGTAGTAATACATCCATAAATAAATTCCTTTCTTCCCTATACTGCAACTGAACTTTCTCACAAAGGCAGTTTACTTTTATGTGGAACTGCAAATGCCGCAGCATTTGTCTAGACTTTAGATGTGCTATCAAAGCTTTTTTTTTTCTACATGTGATGGAAATTAAAACACACTTGGACAATTCAATTTACTTGCATTGTATTCTTGTTTCTTACTGCAAGTTTAAATATCCCAGCAAATAGCTTGTTAAGAATGAAGTTTGACAGTCAAAAATGCTCCCAGTTCTATTATGTTCTTAATTGGTAAGCTTGTTAGGGATTTAATCATAAGCCAGGTTCTTCTGAAAATGCCTGACTTTGAACAGGCTGTCAAGTGATGAGATCATCATTGTCATGAGGAACTACTGCTCTGAAGAGAGGCAGGCAAAACCCTCAGTTCCGGTTTTGCTTGGTTCCCTGATGTGAAACGCGTGGCTTCCCCCTCTCCCAGAGAACTGGGATTGAAGTACAAACTGCATGTGGATTAGTAAGAGTTGGCATGAAGTTAATATCGAGTGAAATGAATTGTCTGCTGGATTTATGTAGCTAAATGGAGTTACATTGTATTTCATTGTCCCTGAAAACACAGCTTGGAAGAGAACAGCAGAGGTCATCTTACTGTTTCTGTAAGGCATAACAGGATCAGTTATATATAAACAGTTCATCAAACATTGATTTGTCCTATTCTAAAAAAAGGCAAAACACCCCCCACCCCCAAAGATAACACAACTTCCCAGGGAAGTCTATTTTAGCTTTTAATCCTTGTCTTTAAAAGCTTTCTCTAATGTTTAATTCTAATTTAAATCTTCATTCTGAAGTTTAAACTTACTACATTTTGTCGTGTTTGCTGTGGACAGGACAACATTTTTTTAAACACATTAAAGGTAGCTGCAATGAGAGTCTGTTGTGTCTTCAAGTTTTACTGTGGGAGAAGGGACAAACTTAATTACAAAATGTAGAAGATTGAAGTAATCTTTTAATTGCCTTCGTTACCTCTAGGCTCTCTTTTCTTTTGGCTCATGTCTCAAGGAGCACTATGCAAAATTGGACAAAATGCTTCAACTGAGAACTCTCAGTACCAAGCAGAGCAGAGGATTTCTTCATAATGTTGTAAATTACCTTCCTCGTCTTGTCTGATTAACACCCTCCCACCTCTTTTTTTTCCCTGATAGTAAGGGTGTGTTGTTGAACTTAACAACTTTCAAATTTATCCTTAGATTTTTATTGATGACTGTTATCTTTGAAAACATGTTCTACAACTAATATGAGTGAATAGTTACTGTCTTAAACTTGTCCTGGGAAATGATTTCTGTGAACTAACTGAGTATTTTCAACCTCTCTGACTAACTCATAGTTCACGGAAGAAAAGCTTGGTCAAGCAGAGAAGACTGAACTGGATGCTCACCTGGAGAACCTTCTCAGCAAAGCAGAATGCACTAAATTGTGGACAGAAAAAATAATGAAACAAACAGAAGTATTATTGCAGCCAAATCCAAGTAAGGAGCCCTTCAAGTTTTTGTTTGCAACTCTTGAATTAATAGATTTGCCAATGTAAATGTTTACTGCAATAGGTATTGCATAAGTTATGACTAAATATAGCAGTTTTAAAATTTGAAGGCTGGAGTTAGGGAAAGCACATTTTGAAGAGCTACTCGGAATCAGAGACACTGTACCAATTGCTGGTGGTACTTTAATCCTTCAAATGGGAAAAGCTGTAGACAGAGCTCTTTAAACTATAGCATTGGTTCCATACTCTGGTCATTCTCAGGCTGACTGGTTTTTGCGTTGTCTCCTGTTTAATTGAATTTCCCACTCTAATTCCAGAAATCTTAGGTAGCTGTAGGAACTCTGAAGTTCTTCATGAGGTAGATGCAGTGGCTCAAGAAATTTCATTACTATTTCATTACTTTAAACTGTCTGCACAATACAATTCAGCTTCAAGCAGGCAAGATGAACTGAAATGCCTGTCTGTAATGATTCCTTTACTAAGGAATGATTTTCTCCAGATGCTGAGTCTTTTTCATTTGCCAGCATTTTATACATCATACTTAGGCAATACAATACATTTTCAAATATGCTTTCATCACTGGCGAATCTCTTACTGTAACAGTAACAGAAAAAACGTAGGTAGAAGAAATGTATTTTTCTGGTGTGTTAATTTTACTTGTTTCTGGAATTGCTGCTATGAACAGTAATGAGGATATCAGTTTCAGACTCACATCCTACAGTTACCTGTGCCATTTGTGGTAGTTGTACTAGAGTTGGCAGCTATAGGACTTTGCTTACTGTCTAGATCTAGATTTCAAGTCAAGACCTGGTCGCTAGCCACTGGGTGAACTACTATTACAAAAAAAAAATCTAAACCTCCTTTAGGTTTGCTCAAATGATAACATTATAATACTGCTAATACCTGTGCACTGAAAACATAAATATTCTCCTTGTAGTGACATACTAAGTTAGGACTTATTAATACAGGTAAATCATACACTGATAGCACTTCTCTAATGCCAAATAGATAAATTCTTTATAATGCTGATCTTTGAAGTATTATTTTGGAAGTCTGTTGCATCCTTTAGTTGCATAAAAACAGTATTTAAAAAATAAACATAAAAACCAAAACAACTAATCCTGTGGGAAGGATGCCATACAATTTAGGGAATATTCCAGCTCAAATTTCTGCTTTTGTCTAGGCCAGAGGAAATAGTCATCTTGTTCATTTAATTCAGTATTTGTAATATGTATTGACTTTTTCAGAAACTTGTAATTGTAGAATATTGAATCACTAACTGTAGGCTGGTAGAACTGTGTGAGGAAGATTCAGTAGAAGGATAATATATGGTAGAATCTCAGTTATGCTGACCAGTCAATTTTCTGATGGCTAAAAATACTCAGCGTTAAGCAGTGGTCTTCGTCTGTGAATGTAACTTCAGCTGTTTGGCAGCCTACTTGGGAGGACTATCGCATGCTGTAGAGAGTTTCTTTTGGTTGTTAATGAAGTGACCCTGTCTGGGTGAGGAAAAATGACTTTCAATCGCACTTTTATTGGTACCTTTAGGTCAGACCCATATAATAGTCCAATAATTTTAGATTACTTTTCAGTTCTTTTGTCACTTAGTCAAAAATAATTATTATGAATAAAGAAAAACCAATGAATTTGGATCGTTTTTGGTTCACCCTTGCTTCCAGGGAATGCACTGGTACCCATGTTTGTCTGTGTCGGGTTAATTTTTGTGACCTTCATGAGAGAGTAGTTATTTAATCCAGTGCTGGTGAAAGTTGTCTAATTAACAGTATTATTTTTGATTGCATCAAAGTGGCAAGTTTGTTCATTGGAGATCTTCTTTGCGGTTGTCTGTACTATTGCAGGCTGAAATTAGTTCATCCTGACTGCATAAATAAAGTGAGCTAATTATGAAGACAAAACAATTGGTCAGAGAAATCAGGTGTTGTATGTAAGGAGGTTACTATTGTAATTAACAGTGTCCCTGTTTACGTCTGTGAGGCTTTTTCACCTAAGCAGCATACTGTGGCTTAATATTATGATAGGTATTAATGATCATACAGTCTGGACAAGTTTTTTTTTATAACTTTGTTGCTCAAACTAAGGAAAGATGGGACTATGAAATGAAACACTTTCTAATATCTTTAGTGTTTTGTTTCAGAGCATGTCAAAGAAGCACGGGGAGTGGGAAAGAGAGGATATATTTTCTGAGGCTACCAAACTTTCAGCATATCTTAATAGAGAACCTACAGTAATTGTTGAACTTAATTCCTACACTGCTAACTCTAGTGAACAATTTTCACAATTTTTCCCTGGAGTGGGGGCAGGGGGGAAAGACTGTTTTGTTTTGTTAAGGAGAAGTGTTCTATTATGCTCTTACAGTGAAGACTTCTGAACAAAACTTTGAAAAACTGTATAAATATGCTGGTAGGAGGGAGAAGAAAATCATAATTTTTCATTTTCACAGGTGGCTCTAAGAAACGTTTGAATGTAGCATGAAAAACATGGAATACAGTTTCCAAGAACAGTATCTTCAGCTTAACATTGTTCACTTAATGTTGAGTTTAACGTCCAGATTTTGAAATTCTTTTTTCTTTTATTTTCTTTTTTTTTTGTTTCTATTTCTAACTTGTGTTTTGAATGACAGTAATTATTTCAAATAAACATTTTTTTAGATGCCAGAATAGAAGAATTTGTCTATGAGAAGCTGGACCGCAAAGCACCAAGTCGCATGAATAATCCAGAGTTGCTAGGCCAGTATATGATTGATGCTGGAAATGAATTTGGCCCAGGAACAGCCTATGGTAAGTAGAAGCAAAAAACATCTTGTGTTGCAGAAATGAAGGGGGCAAAAATGCACAGATCTAGTTTTTCTTAATAATGTAAAATGGTATTTCTTGTCTTCCTCTAGATAAAACAGTTCAATGACTTTTGTATCAGTTTGAAATGACTTGCTCTGTGTAACTGTGAACATTAGGAGATCAATGATGAGGTTTCTATCCAAATCTAGAAATAGAACCTGCTGTTGGAATGATAACTGTCTTTGTGGATGGATAATTTTCTTACCAGAACAAATAATTCTGGAATTTAGTTTCCTTGTAAAGGAACACATTTGCACATCTGACAACATTTAGGCATTTTATTTGTGGTGTAGAGTGAAAATGTTATCTGAAGTAAATTTCCTTAGTAAGAAGCCTCTCTAACTTTACAGTATTCCTGCTTTTCTTAATATTTCACTAAAGATGAGACTGTAGAACATAATCTAAATTTTCTTCCTTCTCCAGCAAATTTATATACCTATGACAGGAGGGTTGGGGGGTGTTAACATCTAATGTTTTTACACTGGCATTAATTATAAAGTCTAATTCTAGTGTTCTCTACAACTCTTAAAGTTGCTGATAACAGATTTAGCTGTTAATTTAACTTAACCAACTGAAAAGCATAGGTGTCTATATATATAATACAGTCTCTAATTGAAGTCTGATAGTTAGCTCTCTTTAGTTGCTTTCTTGAAAATTGCAGTGGCAAGGAAAACTTTTGTTCTGGGAAGAATGAGTTCTTTATCTCTGGAAATAATGGGGTTCCCTTTCAAAAGAAGGAAAGTGCACTTAAAAAAAAGTACATGTTTTATAGAAGACTTATGGATACAAAATCAATAATGGCAGGCTTTGTTCCTCTTACTTCCACATGGTTTTATGCTGTCATCTGTGGCCTTCCTTCTGATCATCAGCCTCAGGTCTTGCTTTTTAACAGCAAATAGAGTTGTACTTACAGGCACACTGTCCCTTAACTTGCAGAATTTTTAGAATTCAGGCAAGTAACAAACTATTAGCATAAAGATAGATACACTGTTAACTTTCATGTCGTGTCACGGTATTTTAGTTCTCTGAAAACTTAGTGGCTTTTCTAACTCAGCGGTGTCAGTCTGTTGAAACATAATCATAACAGCTGTATTCTTGATACACTAACCTCAGTTTTGATACCTAACTCGCAACCAAATTTCAAAGTATTGTTCAGTTAATGTACAAATGGGTACTTAGAAGTTGGAGTTGATGGGGGCAGGGAAAAGCACATTATTTTCCGGTAGTTAAATGAGCTTTTTCCTTGCTACCAACTACTCCTGACTTAAACAAAAATGTGGTATAAAGGAGAGGAGGTTCTTGGATTAAAAGAAGTAGGTATGCTATCCAGTTGTAAAATAGGTGTTCACAATGGAGTTGCCATAGTTAGTGCCACTTCTACAATGCTGTATATATTCTCATTGAAATCTTGCCTTGAGCTGTGATTGTTACTAATAAAAATGGTTTGGTTTGGTATGTGGGTTGGTTTGTTTGGGGTGGTTGGGGTTTTTTGGTGTGTGTGGTTTTTTGGTTGGTTTTTTTGTTTGCTTTTTGCAGCTGATTCCGATTTCTTTTGAAAGCCCTTGTGATGGCATTGGATTGTCTTTCAAACTGCTGGCCTAAACTTTCCTGCCTGTAGAAACTTGTTTTGTTAACCACCTGCCTGAATCACTATGAAACTTTTTTTTCCTTTGCAGGAAATGCACTCATTAAATGTGGAGAAACACAAAAGCGAATTGGGACAGCAGACAGAGAACTAATTCAAACTTCTGCTATAAACTTTCTCACTCCCCTAAGAAACTTTATTGAAGGAGACTACAAAACTATTACTGTAAGTCGAATTGTGCATTCTTCAGCATTTCACAATAATTGTAACTGTAGACCTTCAAAATGAAGTAGTAGATAATTGTGCATTATTACTTTCCTCAAACTAATGTAGAAAAAGTCAGGTAGAATTTGTGCCTTTGGTGTATTTTCCTTCCTTTTGCCCAGGTAAAATCAAAATAATTCTGAAAACTTGCTTTTTGTAACTATTGTTCTATTAAAAGTATGTATCTTGAGTATAAAACGTGTGAGAATAATTAGGATCTAATTCTGCCTCTCTGTTCAACTGAAGAACCTTTTTGTACGTGATACTTTGTTAAAAAAATTTCCAAGTAGACAGGCTTTTGCTTTTGAGTATATGTACCTATTCTCACGAACTAACCTAACTCGCTTTCAGAAAGAACGTAAACTATTACAAAATAAAAGACTAGACTTGGATGCAGCAAAAACCAGACTGAAGAAGGCAAAAGTTGCGGAAGCTCGAGCTGCAGTAAGTAGAATTTTTTTTTTTATTTGTCCATAACTTTCAAGCTTATTGATATATATTTATAAACTTGACTGCTTGGTTATGTTTCCAGTCCTAGCTTCTTGCCCTCGCTATTTTTCTAGATACGTTGTAAGAAATGCCTCAGTGGAACACAAGGAAACGAAAGCAATTGCCGATCAAGGTGTTAGTCTTCTATTTTTAGATATTCCATCAAGTTGAACTTACTTGAACCAAGTAAATATTCTCTCCTTGTACTCTACTAGATGAGCCTATACTGCCAAAATGGCTTGCCACAATCTGCCAAGGTGATTGTAAATACAGATCATTCAGAGGTCAAGTTTTGGCATTTGAATCTCTACAAGTGTTGAAGCATGTGTATAATTACTTCCAGCTGATGAACCTATCTAGACTTAACTCCTCTATATCAAAAATATTTGTAGTTTACTCTTTCTATATTGTTTACTACTTCATACCACCAAACAGGGTGGGAATCTCAAACTCACATTTCTTAACCATTCTTATTCCTTCAAGAAATGCTTGTTCAAGGAGATGAAAATTACTGTAAGCTAAAAAGCTTTTGCTTTTTAAACTCTTCAAGTGCCTTGAAATGGAGGAATAGATAATTGCATGTATGCAATTTCAGCCGGGTATACTTACAGTATTTTCATAGCTATCTTTTGACTGCGTTCCTAAAAGCGCAGCAGTTAATGATGGATAGTGAAGTGATTTTTCCCATAAGGCTTAATGCAGTAGGGGTCATGCACACAGATGCTGAAGGAATATAGACAGTTCAAATCACAGGGACCATGTACATGATGAAGAGGCAGAAGCGAGACTGTCAGATTTTGCTGGCTTTTCTGAATGGATAGCTGTCCTGAAAGATCTTTGAAGCATCATTTCTGAAACTGAGCTTCACAGATGAAGCACCTTGCATCTTTGGGATGGTGATCCTTCTAAAAAACCAACATAATCTCTACCTGACAGTTCTGCTTCTGTGTTTCAATCCACCATGTCATGCACACTGTCCCTGTGTATTTAAATTGTCTTTATTTCTTAAGTCCATGCATGCATTTCCCCTTATATTATGTAAATTTTACGCAAAAAAGTTACTTCTCTATTTGTCAAGCTTTCTTAAATTGTAAGACTAACAATGGAGAGCAGAGCAGGATTTTAGTCAGCTAGTAGTGAAATTTGGAAGCAATGGATACTAAACTATTCCTTTGCTTGGATTTTTTCAGAGTTAAGTTTCAAAAAAAAAAAAAAAGTTTTTTGGTTATTAACTTCCTTGTGGTGTGGTAGCAGGTATGTACCTTACTTTCTAAAGCAATAGAAAGACCATAAGGAAATTGTTCCCCTTGAGCTTAGTGTTAAAAGAAAGGCTCTATACTTGAGTTTTAGTTCCATCAACAGTGTAATCATCCAGAGCTTGGTGCTTGGACAAAATTATTGCCAGTTGCTGCTGCTACTACTTGACTAGTCTTAAATATTCATTTAGCAAGTAATTCACAGTTTTATTCACAAATAATTTAGTGTTGGTAGATCATGAAACTCTAGGCCTCTTACTTCACTACCTTGCCACTACTTCAATTTTAATTACATTTTTAACAGCAGTGTGCATGTTTAAGAAGTATTGGATTGTAGAATTCCCAGAGAAGCGAAAATATTGCATCTCTACTTTATCCTCTGCAATACAGAAATGAGGACTAACCTGGATATAGGTGTGATGCAAATGGTTCATCTTCTGCTGGCTCTCTTATGAAGGAGGATATTTGACAAACAGTGCTGAACTGATAGCTTAGCAAAGTGTATTGAGTTATGATGCAAACTTTTGTGTTTCACTACTTTCTTTGACAGGATAAAGTGATAAATTGCACCTACATTTGATTATTTTTCCCTGTTGTAAAAATATTTAATATTTGATGAAATTATTCTCCCATGCTTACTGTACAACTGAAGTAGCTTAGATCAGTATTTAAAATAGAAATCTATACAGTTTTATTTACCTATATTCAGTTCAGTCTTGCTTACCTTAAGCTTGCAGTGCTTTGTGCCAGTAATCTGTTCACCTGCTATATTCACAGTGTTGTAACTTGCTTTTGTCTTTTATCTATGCACTTAAGCAACTAAACACCTCTCAACCTGAAGAGAATAACATTATGGTAAATGTCTCTTACGTGCTCAACTTGCTGCATGTAAAATGGCTACAGGTTTGTTGGCCTCCTGTGTTCATTCACTTTCCTATCAAATGTTTCCTCTTGCTATCCAGCTCATTTGGTCTTGTTTCAGATGTTTTCTATTCCAAACTGGATTGGTATAGTGTACTAAATACTTATGTCAGTACAGCGTTAGATGTTGTTTTTATCAGAGTATTTCTGATAATCTGAAGTATACAGTATTATATTCTGATTTCTATGAGTTTATGAATGTAAACTTGGGATGCAAAGAAGTTGATTTTTTTATCACTTCTGAAATTAATTTCACCCATTGGAGGGAAAGCAATTATTTCTTTTTCCTATTTTTTAAAAATGAGTAGGAGTGAATTACGTGAAACAGCCAGGAATATAGAAATTATTCCCTTCAAGCAATGCTTTACAAATAACTGAAACTGAATAATGTCACATAAATTAGTGGCTTAACTTAGAGTACAGTATATGCTAAACTTGTTGCAAAGACTCATTAATGGAGCTTTTTTTAGCACCGTAATTGTGAAAGTGGAAAAGGAAGGGGTTAATTAATTATGTACAACATAGACTGTGCTGTTCAGCCTGTCCTGGTTTGGGTCTTGGATCTGCACAGCATAGTGGGTCTCATATCAATTAGTGTTCCAGATTTCTCAGTTGTGATCAGATAAAAGAGCGAGTAAACTTGTTTGTTACAACTTGCTTTTGCAACCTTTATGCACATTTCTTCCTACCGAAGTCCTGATTGTGTCGTCGTCTTACAACTGCAGAAAATGAAGGTTAAAGGAGAACTGCATTGCAAGAGGGAATTGGAACAGCAAGCTGAAGTAATTAACTTCTAGAGTAAATTCCTTGCAGTTCTATGATTTTGCTGTACTACTTGCTGCTACTTTAATACTCGGTTTGATATACCTCTGTAGTATTTTTAATTAAATTTAGGTTTCAATAAAAATGCTTGTGAAATAGGAAACGGGTAATGGAATTAGCAAGAGAAATCATTCATTTGTCTGTTTCAGTTGTTACTTAACATGTTAAGTGTGTTACTTAACACACTTCAGGTGTTAAAATGAGAATAGCTTTCCATAGTTTTTCAATATTTTAACATATTAAGGTAACTTAAATTCCTCCATAAGGTAATGTAGTTTGTCTGATTCATGTCATTTTCTAAGTAATTATGTCTTATGTTGTAATAGCTTGTTTTAAATAGATTTGTGTAACATATAAGTTCTAGAAGTCATACACTCTTCAGTATCTAATTTATTTCACAGATGTAGTGCTATCCATACTCATTGTAGTTTCATGACGGGCTTTGGGCAACTAACTTACAGCACTCCTCAAATCCCTGTGAAGTTCTGAGGACAGGAAAGTAGTTAAAAGCCAAAGTATGGTTGCATCCTGTATTAAAGTACCACCACTGTCTAAGTTTGTATGTTTTTATTTTTTCCTTCCCCGACTCTTAATGCTGACTAGATATGGGCTGAGGAAGTGACAAAAGTAAGTAAACAATTTAGAAACTGCAGAATTCTGAAACCATAACTTGTGCTGGTCTAATGTAATAAAGGATATTGCATGTTGTTGATTTCGGTCTAATGCTGGCAGTCTGATGGATCACATCAGAATACACTGGTTCCCTCTAGGGCCTTTCAAACTCCAGTGGCAAAACAATTCCTGGGGCTTGTTTTATAGTAAGCTGTTTCTGGCTAACTGTCACTTAGTACCATATGATTCTCATGTGGCAAGATACAATAGAAAAAGAACTACAGGACTTGTCTCTCAAAATTTGCTGGTATGATGCATCCTGTTAAAAATGACCTCTTAAGAATGAGCTTATTTGAAAATTTTCAGAAAGGTTAGGGTCTACTAATCTAAACTGTCCTGAAAAACACTGATCTTCAACTTTTACCCAGAACATGGAACAGTAACTGAAATGCATGCAAGAAACTCAGAGAAAACTGTTTTGGAGGGGATTTTTTTTTTGTTCCTTGCCTTTCTCGCCAGTGTCACTAGAGAATGCTGCGTTTATCTTAAGCAACTGAAGTTAGGAGGTAGGCACATCTGAAAACTGCACCTGGGCTGAAGGCTACTTCATAAATATAGCATTAGCCTTGGGGTGGGGGCTGCAGCCTTGTCTTGTCATGCCATCCCTTGCACAGGGACAAACTCACTGGAGCTAATAGAGTGTTAGACGACAGCTGCTCCAGTGCCACGAGAAGGGCTGTTCTCAGGCTCACTGGCTCTGAAAAAGCCATATTGGGAACAGGCTGTGAGAACCTGTGCTAACAATTAAGAAGAAATTTCTTGGATTTCTGTGGAGGAGGGGAAATAAAAATTAAGGATAGCAATAGAAGGTAAGGATAGCTGGAGGGCAGGGCTTTGGCATATGGCTTTTAAAGGGGGACTAGATAGGCAACTGTGGGAGGTGTAGGGAGTTGCTACTAGAAGCTGGGATACGGAGCTTTGGGTGAAATCTTTGGGGGTATTGAGAGAAAATAAATGAAAGCTTTTTCTATTCCAACTTTCTGTGAGTTACGGTGCAAACAGGGGAGTATACATATAGAGTGTAAGGTGAGAGTTTAGGGGGAAGAAGGAGTTTAGAGATAGAATTGTAAAAGGAGGGTTAGGTCAACTTTGATCCCAAAGTTTGAGAATTATTTTACTATTTAAGTAAAGTTTTGGAAGCAGCAAACCTGTCTGCTGGAGTACTTGGTAGTATTTTGGGAAAAAGATGGCAGGGGAGCAGTATTGCTGTAATGAAAACTAATCTTGAAGCTATAAGACAATGATAAATTTCATTAGGAGTCTTCTGAGGTGTCTGGTGTAGTCAATGGAAAGAGCAGAGGCTTTTTGCTCTTGCTTTTTTACTATTTGCTCTTCAGAGACAATGACAAGCAACTTTAAGGATAGTGAAATCTAACGGATTGTGTCTTGGAGAGAAAAAGAAATAATACAAAGTGCTTAACCATAGCATAAAGGAGACTAAAAACTTTAAATCTTTTAATAAATTATGTAATCCAAGGTTCCCTTTTTTTATTAAGCATGTAAAAAGCAGAGACTATTGAGAAGAAACTACAACACACGTGTTCTGCCAAAGGAACAGTAATCCATCCAGGTTTCTAAAGGCAATCTGTCCTTCTGTGTTTGAAAGCTGGAGGAAGAGATTCATAGATGTTTTCAATTTAAATCTAAGAAGCTTCCCAACAAGGATTTTAGACTGTCCAGTAATCTCTAGGTCAGTTACAGGGTTTTTTTTTAAGTTAGAACAGAAGATCTGCATGGTGTCAATGACAAACTCTTCAGTTTAACTTCTCCAATTCCACATTTCAGAGGGGGATTTTAAATACCGTGCTATAAAACACATAGGGTAGGTACCAAGGTTACACACTTTATAAACAGATAAATTTCATTAGGAGTCTTCTGAGGTGTCTGGTGTAGTCAATGGAAAGAGCAGAGGCTTTTAGGATGTGTTCAGCACATTGAGGTTAGACTGGTTTTGAGCATCAAGAGGAGCTCCTGTCTTTCTTTGACTACAAAGGAGACACAGCTATATTGGGTAGCATGAATATATCCATTATCACTGTTTTACTAATAGTGTGTCTAATAAAACAACATTAGGAAGGTGATTTTATTTCCTATGCTCTTATGATTGTGTGTTATCCCTTAGCTACAGGATTGCACAGTATTTCTGAGAAGTCGTATAATCTTATGTGAAATTTGGGGAGATTATGAACTTCTGAATATTCATATTCAGAAACCGGGTTCATATTCTGAACTTGGGGAGCAAGAACCATTTTGAGGGATCTTCATGGGAGATACCCAGTGAGGCCTTCTAATTGTTCTAAAAACAAAATATGACACTTGCTGGGAGTCACTGGAAAGTTTAGGCTTGTATGAGCTCTTCATTCTGTTCAGAAACGAAGGTGATCAGGCCATAAGCTTCCCAGATTGAAAGTCAGCTGTTTTCCACATTTACCACAAGGTGTAGAATAGATACGCTGTCCTGCTACTGTTCACCTAGTAGTACTGAAAATAGGGATGGGCAAATGAAGACATCATCACAGAGTTCAGTTTATGTAAATCTGTACAAAACCAGTACATCGGGCTTTTGTAAAGCAATGTATTTGAAGTCACTGTACTAGCTAAGTTAATACATGTTACCACATTAATCGCTTTGCCGTTTTGTAGAGGAAGTAGTTGATTTGCTAAAATATTGTTGAGACAAATAGAATTATTCTGATGGATATTTCCCCGTCTTATAAGTTCCTATTCTCATGTATTTACTTACCTGGCAGGAAGAAAGAAACATATTACTTTCAGAGAAGCAAGAAACTAGGCTATTTATCTTCAGATAAATGGTTTACCTACAATTTTGCTGAGTTTTTTTTAAAGGAAATGAAGATGTTGCTAATACAGAAGGGAATGCTTTTCTTCCCCTCTTGGCTATCAGATTTTCTTTTCCCCCCTGTTTGTTCTTACGTTTCTCTCGGGGACTGCCAGATGGATTTCACTGATATTAATACAGATTTAATAGGAAAATTCCAAGCAAAGATTCTTGCCTCAACAAACTTTGAAAACCTGATTAGTTTGTAATTTGATACATACACTGCTATCTCAGTTTTAAGTAAGAAACACACAGTACTCTATAGCTGCTTCCTACTGTTTAATTAATGTGTAAGCCTTCCCAGCTGCAGTGACTTCACATGAAAAACATTCATTGGGTAACTGCATCATTCTTCGGTGCTCATTTCTAAGATTAAGATTCTTCCATGCAACTTTTCATATTGATTAACATTAGTGGAATGCAAGAGCAGAATGTTTGCAAACACATAAAATCCTTTTGAAACCAATGTTTTTATCAGTATCACCTCGTTAAGTTTCCTGAAAATATATTTCCTTAGTCTGTTTTGTTGAGAACAGTATCTGCTGTATCTTGGACTTAATGTGGATTTTTGCCTTTGGATTTGTTTTTAGAAACAAGGTACTAAATGCATATAAGCATTGAGGCAAGGTAATCCAGATTCCAGGCTGAGGACATTCTGTCTTGGAACAGCAAATCTTAGATATTACAACACATGCATTTATGTATTTGTGTGTTTTAAGTAGTGTCCTTTTTTTCCCCAAAATAATACTCTAAAGTAATTTCGGCTTGTGCTAGATGAGAGTCCTTTAAAATTGCTATAGTGTTGTTAACTTATTTTAAAATTGCTGATAAAGATATGTAACAAGGAATAAATTTGAATTGGAATTACTTAAATATGAAACTTAAATACAATAATTTTAATAGAAATTTTACTCTAATTGAAGTTAGAACATTTGCTACAGTTCGGATTTATTATTTATAAAGACACCTCAATTACAAGCTCTGGAAATAGTTGTAAGTAGCTTGGTGGCCAGTATGAGACATTAATATATGAAAAATCCTGTTAAAACTTACTGTCAAAGATTTATGTACAGCTGATTGCCATGCAGTTACGTGACAAAAATAGTGTGAGGTTTACCCTAAATTATTTGGTCAGAGCCCTATTAACTTGGAAGTATGGAAAAAAATTACATTGTCCTTAGCTGCCATTGCTATGCTGGCAGAATCCCTGGTGCAGACACTGTTATGCCAATGAACGCATGGTTTGTTATTGGGAGAGGTGGGGTAATACGCTGGCAGAAGAATGCCTTCCTTTTGTGAGCATTGAGTCTATGTGGTAGGTGTCTGATGATAAAGCTGTTTGTTGTGTATAGAGGGCCTCAACGTTTCTGAACCCTTAATGCAATTACTCTTTTTGCCTAGTAAAGATCTGCAAAGAAAAAGCACATTTCAAACACCTAAGCTTGTGATTAATGCATTTGTATGAGTACATCTGAATAAAATGCAACTGTTGCAGTTGGAAGGTGTAACAGAGTGCATTGTACAAATACCTAATGTGCATCCTTACTTTTAGTCTGAACAGGAAGTACGAATTACTCAGAGTGAATTTGACCGTCAAGCAGAGATTACCAGACTTCTGCTGGAAGGAATCAGCAGCACACATGTGAGTACCCAGATGGGGTGGAGGGCGAAAGTCAAAATCAGGCCACTTTCTAAAAATAACTACAGTAAGCTACTTGGGAACTTTGGGCTACAAGTTTTCACTTTAACGCCTTAAAGCATCAAACCACCATGTGTTCTTTATTTTTCGAATTCTAGTTTAGTATGCACTGAATTTAACTTTAGTTTCCCGTTAACCTTGAGAATGCAGGAGCTTTCATTTTCATCCTTTAAATTCAACTTCCCATTCATAAGATCAACTAAATATTGAAACCACAAAAACGTGCTAAAATATTTATTCTGTTGTGGAAACAATATAGGTAAATGGCATGATGCTTGTACAGCATCTATTTTTTGTGCTCAAATATGTTAATTTTTGTGACATTTTCTCCCAGTTACCTGGTAAATCCAGGCACTATGCCTATATGGCATAAATCCCTGTGTGCCAGTATTGGCATTAGCACCTGATTAGGAGACCAGTCTTTCTAATGCAGCATAGTACTTTTACAGACTAAAAACTTGAATTCTTTGCTGTATTATAGGCACATCATCTTCGCTGTCTGAATGATTTTGTTGAAGCTCAGATGACCTATTATGCACAATGTTACCAATATATGTTGGATCTCCAGAAACAACTTGGAAGGTAGTAACACTGTAAAAACTTCAGAAAAAAAACAGTTTTTTCTAAGTGCTTATGAATAGTAGGAAAACTTACACTGATATAACAGTGGTGAACACACAGGCATGCTGGACTGAAAGGAAATATATCTGTTCTCAGGTAATTAATATGTAATTACGCCAGTGCAACTACCTCCCTAAGCCTACACACAGCACTAATGCCTTTTGAGGGTTGATTTACTGAGATTTTGTATATTTTGTAATTGAGGAAGGTGAGCCCGTGGTAACCTAATTTAAAAAAATAATTTCTAGAGACTTACTTGTAATCATTCAGTTGTCTTATGCTTCATGCTACAAAAGTGCTATATGCAATGCGGGAAGAGTTTTTGTACTGCTCGTAAATTCCTGGTACCTCTTAATTTGCTACAGGGCACTACCTGATTTTCAATGAAACTGCATTCTCCGCTGTTGAGTTGCCAGCATAGATATTGTATCTAGGGAGAAATGTACTTCATAATATCTATAATCAGTAATCCAAAGCACTCGCAATGGAATGAGCAAGTTTGTCTAGTTTTACTGTTTCGTGGGTTTAGCATTTTTAAAGTAAGAGAAGAAACTGTCTGACGTTAGTTTGTGCTCATAATCCTTTTTTTGTGATTGGTGGCGATGTAAAGAGATCTACCTGCTTACTTTTCATAAGGTTTCCCTATTCTAATTCTTCTTCACAAATCAGCCTTTCTTAGGGTTAGACCAGACCATGTTATTGAGGTGAGCATATGCACCGAAGGATTATCTGTACTTAGAAGTTTACTGTAGTGTCTATTCTAAATAACTGTCTCTATAAAGTATCTCTGTTTATGTTTTTCATGAGGAGGAAGTAAAAACAAAAGTGTTCTTGAGTCTTGTCCTTTTCCTGACTTGCAACTTCCTGTGGCGTTTGATTTCCTTTCCTCTGTTTGTTTGAATGGGTAGTTTAAAGACTTTTTTTAAAAGTCTTTTTAAAAAGACTTTTAAAAAAGTCTTTAAAACTGTGATTTTAAAAAAAGCTACATCTTTAAAGTTACATTCCATTGAAAGAAGTATTCAACTATAAAATCTGGTAGCGCATAAATGCAAGTTGTAGAATTGAAAGCTTGAAAATAAACATTTACTGGATTAAGGACAAGCGCCTCTTAAATTAGAAATTAAGTATATTTATACAACTATTTTGAGAGGATGTTTTCAAAATCTGTACTCTTATCCTAGTATATTTACCAAACACAAAGCTTTAAGCATAATACCCTTAACCTAAGGAAGAACATATGCCTCTCTCAAATCTTTTGCTTTAGGATGTATAGCATGTCCAGAACAGCTGTCTTTGTTTAAAATTTATGTAAACTGCTACCAGGTATAAAAAAGTATATTTGAAGAAAATACTGCCTTTAGGAAAACAGATGTATCTTTATGTGGCTATGATCTGATTAGTATTTTTGATAAAATTACTATGACAGCTAGAAGACCAAAAGCATGGAAGCTTTGCAAAATCCTAAACGCCTCAAACAGCCAAATGAAGTTTCTCTACCTATATGGGTTAAAACAGTAATGGTATTAAATCTTGGGCATGTCTTTCCTTCCTTGTGCAAGGAAGTCCCACTGAACTATAATGGAGAGCACTGGGACAGGGTCTCAAGTTGTGATCCTTGTTTTGGAAGAGTTCCTCACTTTATAGGCATATGGTGCATAGCACTTGCATTAAATAAACAGATGAGCAGGGTATGTGTGGTGTTCTTCCTATGTTATGGTAGGCAGATACAGTACTAAATAAATAGCTTAGGCAGCTCAGCTAGATTTTTGTTGTATTTGCAGTGCTCTGTTGGTTAACAAGGGTTATATAGTGCTGAGTTACACATGCTCTTTTCACACATCTAAGAATGACATTGTGCCATATTCTCATATGAAGGCAAAGATCTGTGAGGTACTTGTTTTTGTTCTGAGATCGTTGGTGAACCAAAGGTGTTCAGCCTCTAAGTGGGATAGTGGGATAGTTTGTTGCTTGAAACAGAAACCTGGTTCTCAGAGCAGATGCATATTATATGTTTTACCTGGGTCAGAATCTGGGGCATAAACCCTAACCTGGTTCACATTGAGACTATTCAAGTTGCAAAGCTGAGCATTGATTTTCCTGAGGTACTCTCCAGAGTCAGCTGTAGGGAAGGTGGGGAGAAAACTTGCGCTCGGTTCTCTTTATATAAATAGACATGGTTTTATGGATGTTTCTTTTCAAGGCAGCATCACCTGCTTATCCCTCTATTGCCTCCCCTGCTGTGGGGCTGCTTAAAGAATCAAATCTCCCAGGTTAAAAGCAATCTCTCTTCTTATTTTTAGTTCCCAAGAATGAACTAAACAAATCTATTTCAAATATCCTGGTACTCTGGCTGCTTTTTTTTCTTGCTGATAACTGCTTTTGCTTCAAATTTTCTCAGCTTCCCTGACAGCCAAGCCTAAGATTTGGCACCATTATTTTTTCAAATTACCCATTACTAGTCCCCTACTCTACAAGCTCTGAAACTCCTGCTACTCAAGTGTTCAAAAAAATCCCAGACAACCTCTGTATAGCTGAAGCTTTCCAGTAACATGCCTACATATGGCTTTGCAAAAAGAGTGAGACTTAATGCTTTACTGATTGACAGAGTGGTTATAAAGCTTTGGCTTTCTTTTCCACTAGCTGTACAAACCAGTGACCCTTTGAAATGAGCAGAATGATTTACAAGTAATTACTGTGTTAACAGAGAACAGATTTAGCAGTATACTAAACATTAATTTAGCAATATTGAGAAACAGCTGATTGTCATTTAAAATTAAATCCCTCTGCCAACTAATCAAGTGATAAACATATCATGAGGCACAGCTGAGTTATCCCTAGAAAAGTGTGGGGTCTAGCTTTTCCTCCCTTTGTTCTGCTCATTTGATTTGCTCAGGGAATGTGGTGAACTGGTTTGAAAAACTAATCTGGCAAATTAAAAGAAAAGGGGTTTTTTGATGGAGTTGCAGTCTTTTCTTGGTCAATTCAACCAGCTCTTTATGATCCAGTGAGGTCAAGGTAAGCCAGAAGGAGAAGTGGGACTTCCTCCTTTTGACGATAGTAAATGCTAACTAAACTCACAAAAGTCTCCTGAAAGTCTACCCACTTTTTAATATGCAATTCAGTCTAACTGTAAAGGGGCTAGTTCTGTCCTTCACAATATACTCCTGCTGTTTGCCTTTGGTCAGATATAACATATAACTGCAAGGTGAATGTGTTTAACAAGCTGTTTTGATGGAAAGTTAGCAATCGTCTTGATGATTTTTGTTAGATCAGATTGCTGAATCAACTCAAAAGCAACAGATTGCTAGATCTGACACAAATGACAGAGAATGAACATTTATGCAATAAAGGGGTAGAGGAGTGGGTCCACCTTGTTTGGTGGCAGTGTAAATTTACCAGATTAAGTATAGTGTGAAACCATAAGCTTGTGTGCAGTACCACTGCAGCTGATACAGATTTGAGCTGCCCTAATTCCACCTATGTTCATGGCCACACAATCCAAAAATTAGTCACTATATCGATAGCTTCAGTTTTCACCTGCATCGGCTCCCTAAACTAGCTCCTCTTATGATTATATGAGCACCAATAATGCTGCAGACATGGGTGTGGGAATATGCTGTCTTGATTTATATGGTTAAAGTTGCTGCTGAACTGCATCTTCAAGAAGAACTTAACTGGGGAACATGGGTGGGAAGGGATTAGATGAGACTGTGTTTTCTGACAGGTTCATACACATGGTATGAATAGATCTTCATTATGTCAAAAGAGTAAGCAAAAAAAAGGGGGGGGAGGGTAATACGTCCACATTTTTAATTATGTCCAATTCCAGATGTTAATGAAAAAACATCTGTGTAGAAGGACTGATGAGGAAAGTTATGTGTGGGAATTGACTGACTAGTTGATGTGTAGACTGGTCAAAAGAATGGAAGGAAATGCAGCTGCAGTTCCACATCATCCTGACTCAGTCTAATTCCCACTTGCTGACCCTTTTTCACTGCATCAGCTCTGCCACTTTTCAAAACCTTCATTGACCTGCTTTTAAGGTAGAATCAGATGCGTGTTGGAACAAAGGAAGGCAGCAAAGATGGCAAGGAATGACTACATCAACTGCTAAATAAATAAGTTTAGTCTGCCATGGAACTGCATCCCAGGATGTAGGGCAGAGTGACATGAGACAGTGACCCAATCTCACAGCTTATCATTGCCCCCCATGCTGTCCCATTCCCCCTACCCTGTTGCCCCAAAATCTCTTGCTTCTTTGCTCTCCTCTCTGCTCCTTCCAGTTTTCAGCCATGTTATTCTGTCCTTTCCCTCTGTCTGCTCTGGCTATGATCACAGTTTTTTATGCTTCAGCACATTAACTTAGTAGAAGATTACACACTTTTTTCCTACCCCTTTTTTATTTTCAGGCAGGTTGATGAGTTGAACTTACTTCATGGAAGGGTCTGGCAAACACTACAGCTGGCACAGAACAAGCAGCAGCCTGACCTAGAAAGGAGGGGCTTAAGTTGATATAAGTTTATCTTTAATATAACAAATATTTTTGTTTTACAGCATGCAGTTAGCTGAATCAACAAACTGATTTAGATTACAAAAATAGTTGTGGGGTTTTTTTCTTCTTTCAGAGGGAGGCTATGTTTTTAACCTGCATTATATTTCCATGATCTGGTTCACCAGCACAACCTTTTGTATAGCCACATAATTGAGGAATGAGCAGGAGGAGGTGAAGGCTACTTTTACTGGCAGAGCTGTTGTCATGGTTTAACCCCAGCCAGCAAGTAAGCACCACACAGCTGCTCACTCACTCCCCCCTGATGGGATGGGGGAGAGAATTGGAAGAGTGAAAATGTGAAAACTCACAGGTTGAGATAAAGACAGTTTAATAGGTAAAGCAAAAGCCACACAAGCAAAGCAAAAGAAGGAATTCACTCACTCCTTCCCACGGGCAGGCAGGTGTTCAGCCATCTCCAGGAAAGCGGGGCTCCATCACGCCTAACGGTGACTTGGGAAGACAAACGCCATCACTCTGAATGTCCCCCCTTCCTTCTTCTTCCCCAGCTTTATGTGCTGAGCGTGACGTCCTATGGTGTGGAACAGCCCTTTGGCCAGTTGGGCTCAGCTGTCCTGGCTGTGTCCCCTCCCAGCTTCTTGTGTACCCCCAGCCTGCTCCCTGGTGGGGTGGGGTGAGGGGCAGAAAGGCCTTGACTGTGTGTAAGCACTGCTCAGCAATAGTGAAAACATCCCTGTGTTATCAACACTGTTTCCAGCACAAATGCAAACCATAGCCCCATGCTAGATACTATATAGAAAATTAACTCCATCCCAGCCGAAACGAGCACAGCTGTCAAAAGAAATGTTTATTAAAATACAGTCTGAATTAAGTCTGGCCAACAATGCTTTCCTGGTTTTGCCTTTTTTTTTTTTTGAGGCAATTACCAGGTTTTTTTAAGGTGGCAGTATTTCTTTTCAAGTATATTGGTTTGATTTATACTACAAGTAAGGAACAAGTATCTTTGTTTAGGTTTATACAAGTCTTGGTGCTATTCTATTACTACTGTCTGCTGGTGTTTATTCTGTAGCTGATGAAAGCAAGAATGCTAATTTAGGCATGGAGACTTGTGTAACTCCCCGTATAGAACAGATTCACTCAGAAGTCTTTTCGTTTTGTTTTCTCCCACAGCTTCCCATCTACTTTCCTCTCTAACAATAATCAGTCTTCCTCAACTCCTGTGCAGAGTGTTTCTACTCCCTCAGTCTTGGCCTCAGCCTCTGCTTCATTGCCTTCAGTAAGCAATTCAATAGTTACTTCAGGCATCAGTGAACTGAAGTCATCAAGTGGCAACAGGAAAGCCAGAGTTCTCTATGATTATGATGCTGCAAACAGCAGTGAATTATCACTACTTGCAGATGAGGTAAGAGTTTTCTATGTGCCTTCATCATTTAAAAGTAAAATCGGAATGCTTGGGACTAGCCAGTTAAGATGTGCTACATGGAGAAGTCTGTGTAGTTGATTTTTTTTTTTTTAATTAAACTTCAGTAATACTCTTAGAGCCCTAATACTCTATAGTGAGACTTAACATTTGTTATATCAGCTTAGCTTGCAAGAACATTTGCTAGACAATCAAGATGCAATTCTGCTGTCTTCTTTTTACCACACCTTTAGCACTGTTATCACTACAATTAGTCTTTCAAACATTAAATATTGCAATTCGGGAAGAATATGAAAATACAACCACTTCTTGTTTTGATGGTGGTTGTGCTGTGTTTATTCCTGTTCCAATTCAGTTGCAGTCTTAAGTCAGCCTATACAAAGCAGGTGGAGATACACAATGAAGCAGGGTGCTAGAACAGAGTTCCACCTAGTAATGTGACTGTAGCTTAATCCTGAAGAAGAACATCCACAGAAAAGTTTTCAGACTTCTTGGTTTTTTAAATGTGCATTACTTAAATATTTCTATTTGACTTTTTTCTTATTTAGACAGTGACTTAGAAGCTGCGGCCTAAGGTTTTCTGTTAAGATGTAGCACATCAACACCATCTGTCTCTCTGTCATGCACTTGAAGATCCAACGAACTTTCTTTTAGATTTCCTGTTAAAGCTGATGGTGATATACAAGATTTATAGATAAAAAATAATAGAAAAGAAACAGTAATGAATAGAATTTCATCAGAAAAAAAAAGAAACTTTAAAATATGCTACAATACCTGCTTCTTTTCCATGGACCAGTGAAATAATTTTTGTGAGCTCTAGATTATGTTCCATGGATATTTATACTAAATGCTCTATTTAACTTGGTTAATCTAAATCCTAAGACCTGGGAAATCACATGAAGGTAGACCTGTAATTTTTTTCCAGGCAAGGCAAGGTTATAATAATGTGTTTCTCTTTTTTTAGGTGATAACAGTGTACAGTATCCCTGGGATGGATTCAGACTGGCTGATGGGTGAAAGGGGAAATCAGAAAGGCAAAGTGCCTATTACTTATTTAGAACTGCTAAACTAAATGGTTGGCCTGAATAAAGACTGTCAGTTATGGCGACACCATATTTATATACAAGTAAGGTTATGTAAGCAGGTTTAAGTGTCTTCCATGTTATTGTCTGGAGGGACAAATACCAGCCATTACAAACTGGCTTTTCTGCCAGCACAGTTGCATGGTAAATACTCTGTTCAAACTTAATGTGTTTAAAGCTTTTACTTCATGTGCCAAGAACATGTTTCCTACAGATTTGTTTCTACTGAAGTTTTCACTAATACAAGCTTCTACTTTTGAGTAATCTAGATTGAAAGCAGGAGGTACTGTTTTCTACTGAAATTTTTCATTAATGGCAAAGCTTTTCTTCACATAAAATAAACTTATTGTGAACTGATGCAGGTGTAACGCACTTCTTTGAATAACCAAAACCAAACATGAAACATAAACCTTAAAGAAGTCCATATGGTTCTATTACCAACACTTGTGGAGTACAAATGTGCTGAGGCATATATGGCTATCTGCTAACTTGTGCATTTAATCACCTTTGAAAAATGAAAATGGTTGTTTTCTCTCTGTTGAAAACTTAAGGCAAATTGCTAGTATGTTGAGATTTTAAACTGCACATAGGTGGATTGACACAAGCTAGTGACATATGTTTTGACTTGTTTTCAATCTTGCCTTGGATTTTTTTCCCTTTAATTGCTTTCCAGAAAAGAGGCTAATTCAGTTTGATTAGTAATTATTAAGATTCTTTCAACTGCAAATCAGCCTTTATGTTAAATTAAGCACTGCATTTTGCTAACCACATATGCACTGTCTCCCTACATTTAAGTAGTTCTATAGATGAGCATACATTTGTTCAGATTATAGGTTTTAATGAAAATCTGCATTCACAATTCTTATGCAACAGTTTATTGTTATGTTCTAATTTGATTCAATTAGTGTTACACTTTTTTGTTTTGCAAGAGGACCTCCTTTAAATATGTGGGAAGGAAAAAAAAATGTTTTGAACCTAAAAATGGCTTTAACAAAGGTAGTATTATTTGCAAATAACATAACTTTTTCCTAAACATTGCACCCTTTAATGCTTCATAAATGGCAGATTTTTAAGGGTGTAAAAAGATTAGAAGGCTAGATCAAGGGGAATTTTTTTTTAAGTTCCATTATATTTGATTAATTGTGTTGGACTGGTTGAAGGAAAGTCCTTCCATTGAGAAGGAAATTATTCTCCTTGCAGAAGATGCAACACTGACAGAAGTCCACTTTAGCTCTTAGGGAACACTGGTACTAGATGCTTAGCTAACTGCTTCTGGTCAGCAACTTTGTCTTTTCTTTAAAGAATTTTTAACATTGTCATTACAAACATGTATTGAAACGTTTAGTGATACAAATTACTTCAGTGGGGTGGATAAAATTGTATTCATTTAGGTGATGCTGTTGTGTCATGGTTTAACCCTAGAAATTGTAGCATTTGCTGTTGGATTGCTCTGAAGATCTTTAACAAACCCCTTCACTCCTCAATGAATCTGCTTGATGTAAGTAATAAGGGAGTTCTTGTTGTCCTGCCAGTAGTCCTTCAGAGTTTCTTCAGGTGGGAATGTTTCACAGCTAAGCTCCACTGTGATTTCAAAGCAGTTGCAGCTGAGATAATTGAAATCCTGCATTCCTCCTGGGACACTGTACCATGCACCGCCATTAGTTGTTCCATCCCCAAAGCTGCTGTCATCGTCATTTTTATGACACGGTGGTCTGTTTGGATCAGACACAATGGGATTGAAAGAAGAATAACTGTGAGTCAGGCTTTGAAAAATAGCATCATTGGGGCAGGAGATGTATTCACGAGCACTGCCACTCTGAGTCTCGTAAGGATAGTTTGCAACGAGGTCTCCTCTGTGAAGACTGGCAGAGAGCACAAAGGGAATATCCATAATCCAGTGAATGACACCTTTTGTTTCAGGAGCAAGCTTAGGATTCTGGTCCATGGCTTTTTTCATGTTTTCCAGCAGGTGGTTGTTTGGGCCACTTTCTTTTTCATTAACATAGACTGTTCTACAAAGATCAGGGAAATTTCAGTTTAGGTCTATCGGTTGGGTGTTACTTTGACCAACAAACCAGTCTTTAAGCTCACTGGGCTGGGATGCTGCCTACTTAAAGCCATCAGGGTTCAAAGACGGCATGATATGGACATATGTGCTATAGATCAAGTTAATAATAGTTTCATTTACTTTCTGGTATTCATTACACAAGCACTGAGCCAAGAAGATGAGCAACTCCCTTCTGACAGCTTCATTCCCATGCATATTCCCAACATATTTAAATTCCAGTTCTCTGGCTCATGCTCACTGGGGTGGACCTCAATGACCAAGAGCTCTTGGCACTGTGCCCTGCCATGTAGATGCTGCTGATGGTGGTGCACTGCAGCCATGTGGCCACCAGCATCTCCTACAGCTCGGTGGCCTGCATGGGAGATCCAGTTTTTAGGAATTAAATGGCAAGATGGATGTCGTCAGATCCCAGTGGATGTGATCAACAAAACAACAGCTATGTCTCAACCAACTAGTTAAAAAGAAAACACAAACTTTCTTAGGCGTTGTGAGGTTTTGGAGAATGCAAATTCCAAATTACAGCCTGATCGTAAGCCCTCTCTATCAAGTGACCTGGAAGAACAACTATTTCAAATGGGGCCCTGAGCAAGGACAAGCCTTTGGATAAATTACACAGGAGGTAGTTCATGCAGTAGCCCTTGGGCCAGTCCGGGCAGGGCGAGATGTAAAAAATGTGCACTACACCGCAGCTGGGGAGAATGGCCCTACCTGGAGCCTCTGGCAGAAAGCACCAGGGGAGACTCGAGGTTGGCCCCTAAGATTTCAGGGATCCAAAACCCGCTGTACTCCAACTGAAAAAGAGATACTGGTAGCATATGAAGGGGTGTGAGCTGCTTTGGAAGTGGTTGGCGCTGAAGCACAGCTCCTCCTGGCACCCCGATTACCAGTGCTGGGCTGGATGTTCAAAGGGAAGGTCCCCTCCACACATCATGCAACTGATGCTACATGGAGTAAGTGGGTTATACTGATCACACAACAGGCTTGAATAGGAAACCCCAATCACCCAGGAATTTTGGAAGTGACCATAGACTGACCAGATGGCAAAGATTTCAGAATATCACCAGAGGAGGAGGTGATGCGTCCTGAGGAGGCCCCACGTTGGGCACCAAAAGGACTGTTGTGGTTTAACCCCAGCCAGCAACTAAGCACCACACAACCAACCGCTCGCTCACTCCCCCCTGGCGGGATGAGGGAGAGAATCAGGAGAGAAAAAAGTGAGAAAACTCTTGGGTTGAGATAAAGGCAGTTTAACAGGTAAAGCAAAAGCCACACACACAAGCAAAGCAAAACAAAGAATTCATTCACTGCTTCCCACGGGCAGGCAGGTGTTCAGCCATCTCCAGGAAAGCAGGGCTCCATCACGCCTAACAGTTACTTAGGAAGACAAACGCCATCACTCGGAATGTCCTCCCTTCCTTCTTCCCCAGCTTTATATGCTGAGCGTGACGTCCTATGGTGTGGAACAGCCCTTTGGTCAGTTCCCAGCTTCTTGTGCACCCCCAACCTGCTCGCTGGTGGGGTGGGGTGAGAAGCAGAAGAGACCTTGGCTCTGTGTAAGCGCTGCTCAGCAATAACGAAAACATCCCTGTGTTATCAACACTGTTTCCTGCACAAATGCAAACCATAGCCCCATACTAGCTACTATGAAGAAAATCAACTCCATCCCAGCCAAAACCAGCACAAGTAGTTTTGTTAAAAAGTGATGATTTTTATTTTGAATTGCACTTTCAGAAATAGTCTCTTTCAGTTTTAGAGTGCAGAGATTACATTAAAACAAATACACTGAGTTGGTTCATCAATTGCAACCTTCTTGAGGTAACTACCAAGAAAATCCTAGATTTATTCGGTCTGTTAAATGCAAAGATTAGAGGAAACAATAGTAATAATTACTGATGAATTAGAAATAACCACGCATAATTCATGATGCATTAAATAAAATTAATAGGAAGATGAAGCCCTACAGTTTAGAAGGAAAAAGACCACAGTGGTGGTCTTCTCCAGTCCTCTCTAAGGTGAACTGCCATCAAATGTGTTTAAATTCAAATCAATATTATTCATTTGACTTAATTTATAGAAAATTCAAGAATACATATGTAAAATAATTTAAAAATGTAATTGACTCTTTGCTATACTGGACCGTTTACTTCCTATTTACATGCAATAAAATGTTATAGAGCAGCATTTAGAAAGATGGTGGGGGTTTAGTGAAATATAAGTAGTACAGCTATGGCTGTACTAGACATTTGGCAGCACTCAAAATTACTTTTTGTTATGTCAGCAGCTTAAGCTATGTATGAGAGAAATTGCAATTGACCCCCGAGTCACCGCAAATCCATATTCTCAGTTCTTCCTGTTTCTATTTAATTTCAAACCAAAAGTAATTTTTCTCTTAAGGAAGTTGTTACTGTTTTCTTGAACTCATCTGTCTTGAGGTTCTCTGTTGTACCATTGAGAAGGGAAGCCGGTAGAAAAGTGCTCGTTTAACACTAGTATTAAATTGAATAGAACTTTATTGCAGGTAGCCTCAAAACTCAGCCTCTTTAAATGTTATTTTGTGGGGAACTTTCAAACAAAAATTGACTGGACTTCTTTGGTTTTGTTTTCTGACTCAGTAATTTTTGCAACAAATACGAAAGTAACTGAAGTTGGCTTCGGGTCTCTCATTTCTTAGGTTAATTCCCTGTTTACTTAGAACAAGCTTTATTGGTTGAAAGAAAGGAAAAAAGGTAAACCAGGCCAGAAAAACCCTGTATAAAAGTTCCAAACATTTGGGAAATCAGATTTCAAACATGGAAAAAGGCGTAGAATATGCATTACCTTATATTTAATAACTGGTTGGGCAAGATAAGTGCATTCTGAATTGATACCTAAGGAGGTGTGCATGGTGGGATAAATACTTCCATTGCTGTTCAATGCATATCTTTTTTTTTCTGTATTTACTGGCATTTTACTTCATTTTGCTAATTAATGCTAAGATTTTGGACAATTTCAACCAGAATAGCCATCCCATGTACACTCTGTAACAAACCTGAGTGAGTTTTCATCAAAGATTATCAGCTTTTGTGGCAGATGAGATAATATATGACATCATTAGAGTAAATGAATGCTTTTAGAAAACTAAATACTAGCTTTAAATAGTTCCTACCATAATTGCTGTTTTTGATGCTTTCTTAGTCAGGCTAAGCTTGAAAAGTAACTCATACTGATTCTTAACAGAAATCCTGTTTTGGACTTTTGCAAACCATGAGATTTTTATAAATGTTATATTGCTTCTGTTTCTTTCTAGAGTAGGGTTGTATCTTGGAGCAGAATTCTCTACCATATGGAAATTTTGGCTACAGGTAAAACCATCAGTATATAGTGCCTTAGTTCAGGCAAACGTGTGTGGGAAGGTGAAGGAAGGAAAGAAATACATCCATGAAGTACATTACTGTGCAAAGATACTGAACATAGCATAGGGCTCTGCCCAAAGCAATTAGTCGTCTGAAATGCAAGCATAATTAGCCCACAAACAACACTATGTTATTACAACTCTATTGCCTCTGGGACTGGAGCTAGCATCTCTGGATCTCACATACAGTATGTGAATTAGTATGCTGCCGTATTAATTCTTGTAGTGTCACTAGCTCAGGTACCTCTATAATGTGCAATTTATTGAACGTTGTGGAAGTTGCAAGAAAAGAGAGAGTTAAGCTCCTATGTTCTAGTTGTCAGGGTATCCCATACCTTTAAGGAACACTGTAAGGAGCATGTCTTTCTTGTTACAATGCAGATACTGTAGCAGTAAACTAAAGCAGTAATACGAAGATTTGAAAAATACGAAGTTTAATAACTGTAGGTGCTCTGCTAAAACAGAACTTGAGAGAATTACTTACAAGCTGCCTAGGCAATGACTACCAAGTCCATATCCAACAGAGGCTTCTAAAAGATGGTTGTGATGTATTGGGGGAAGAGAAGCAAAATGGGAAATGTCCAAGTGTGAAACCTAAAGATATTTTGACAAAACCATGCAAGTAATTGGAGTTTATGTGTATGCTTAGCATATGGCTTACAGTAAGTAACCGCTGAAAAAGTATAAGTGTATTCTGGAACAAAACATTGGCAGAATACATGATAAGAGTGATTCAGATAAAATACTTACCTATGGTAGTTGTAGCTTGAATTTTTTGGATGTAGGTAGCTGTACAATTGGACCCTAAGTTTGGCCACAGGTGCTGCTTCATAATTGCAATTTGCTGTATTGTTCTCAGTAGAAGAAACATACAAGACAGTTCCACTTTTAAATCTGGCCCAGGGAAGAGGTAGCATTAAAACCGTTTTGGTTCTGCTATCAATAATACAATTAGAGATTAATCTGGGAATTAATTATAAAGCATCAATAGATTAAATGAGATTAAATAGAAATGAATTAATTCCTGAGTGTTTGATTATCAGCATTGAGTAATGGCCTCTTAGATCTCAACCCAGTTCTTTTTGGAAGATTGTGCAAGAGTGACCTGATGTGTATTCTAGGAGCTTAGGTGTGATAATATATGGAAAATTAGTTAATTTGCCTTCTCTATGCTGCTTCAAAATAATTAGCAATACAAAAACTTGATGTACTATATGCAACTTCAATGCATCTGTGCAGAATGTGCCTTTTCATATATTACATCTGGCCTTTCCAGTCTCCTCTTAAAAGAATGCTTTCTACCAAGCAGCTTCATTAAAGTTCATTCTTTGAGTTTGACAAATGTTTTCTGTCCATCCTTAATAGTTGCACTGATGCATCCATAGAGCCACTTTTAACACCAATTGTCATTTTAATGACAGTGCTTTTTACTGTTGTCTCAATCAGTCATGCCACAAAATAAGCATCAGAAGTACAACATATGTAGCTGCTTTTGCCAGAAGATTATGGTCGTGATTGCTTGGTTCCAGCAACAAGTTTCTGCCGTCAGCAGTCTGTCCATCTGGCTTTTAGACTTGGCAACAACACAGACATTATAATGATGTTCCCTTTCAAGCACAGGCATTCGAGAATATATGCTGACTCCAACAAGTAGCAGTAATTACACAGTACTATTAAATACAAGGTACTACACAAGGTACCCTAGCAGAATCTGCTGGGGATATGGGTTGCTTCATAATGGTTCTGCTCTTTCCTCGCAAGTCATTATACCTTTAAGTATTAAGATGTCCATGTTAAAATTTAAGGTTTAGTATGACAAGAAGTCTCCTTTGTATAGAACTTTTGTAGCATAATGCCAGTAATCACTGGAAGATACATTTAAGACATAATATATTGAACAGAACCAAATCAGTGGTGTATTTTTAGATTAGTGGTGCCCAAGGTCTGGGTTTCTAGGAATCTGTCTGGCCATACTCTCTCATCTGTCTTGGAATAATTCTCCTGTTTTTCTGTATATCTGGTGCTACTGAATGTAGAGATGCCTTGAATTTATATTTTGCTTTGTTTGTCTTCCTTTCCTAGCTTACTCCCAAGTTGGACTCTTGCTATGAAACTGGCCATCAAGGCTTTCAGAAAACTCCCCCTCAAAACAAACTCAAGTATTTAGAAGTAAATAAGCAGCTCAAGAAGGCAGGAATTGCTAATTCCTAAAGACTGCAGTATTGGAAGAAAGCCTGAGTACAGTCTGTTGTGGATTTTTTACAGAGCAGTGAAGGGTAGGGGGCACATGCACCAGTCAGCAAGATATGTGAATGATAACTTCTTCCTTACAGCATATAGTACAAAAAGTTGCTCTAGTGCAGGATATAGTCTCCTATATCCATACAGATCTGTAGGTCAAACCTAGAGGAAAACTATATTTAGGACTTACTTTGCTGTACATTAAAAGATTCCTGTCAGCTTTGGTGAGGGCTGAACTGGTCTGGCAGCTTACTGATAGTCTAACTGTGGTAGGCCTGATCTTTACTCATGCATGTAGCATCATAGCCAGGGATTTATATATGATGACTTAGGAAAGCAAATTGGGCAGGTTGACCTCATCTGTATTTTGTACAGTGAAGATGTGGGTAGTCCAGATTTTACAAGGAACTGGCATGGGCTTCCTGAAAGATAGAGCATACCAAGAATATATTGCAATTTGGAAAACATAAGAACAAATGTAAAACTTGTTAGGACTTATGCTAGCTATGTCTATACTGTGCAAACACCTTGTCTGGATTTCAGAATCAAAACTACTATTCGCTGTAAAGAATTTTAGTACTGGTGTCCAGATAATACCATCAAAATCGATTGGAATAACTGAACTGGGCTTCATCCTACCTTGAAAGCTAAAAACTGACAAACTGACTTGAAAGCTTAAAAACTGACATTGTGAAATAGATCATTGATCTGGGGTTTAAGCCAGGTACTGCAGTACTGTGGAATTGTATAGGAACAGCAACAGACTGCTTCTTCCTTTGTTTTCATTTTAAAAGCCCCAAGAATTTGCCATTTCAATGTTGTACACAGAAAAGCACTCATGACAGCCCACAAACATGAAAGGCTTGTGGGCTTTCATGAAGAACAAGAAACAAATGTTCTCCATTCCAAAGACATCATATTACTTCTCTGACTCAAATTTCTAGCAGGAGTCCCATTAGTAATTTTTGTGCTTCCACCTGGAAGGAACAGGCAAAAATATTCCCATCTGTATTCAGCACAAAATACTTGAGCATAAAGGGAAACAGAGTTTCAGTGCCCCCAAAATGGAGACTGAAATTGTCAGTGGAAGGTAGTGAAGCCCTGTGAAATTCTGCAGTGCAACCTGGTACCTTTTAATCCATCCTTCAGAATTTGTGGAACGTCTCCACCTAGCCATGCAACTCCACATTAAACTTAGAGCAAAAGGATTTAATGTTTAACTGTCTAATCAGTAGGTGATGATAATATGTTTGTGGCTTCCCTTATCCCAATTCAAAGCTAGTCTTTTAGAGGGTCAGGTAGTCATCTGGTCTGAAATAAATACTTCTGGGAAAGGCAATAGGGTTATCAAAGCCCCATCAGCCATAAATAAACTAAGGTCCAGTCCTGGAATCTTGTTTAACAGAAACTCCTGTGAGAGTTAGTAGATGATGTTTGTGCCTATATCAGGTGATGGGAAGTTAGTCATTGCCTTTCTGGCACTATGGCTACAAGTACGTCTAAACAAGGACTGCAGAATTAGGCTGTCTTATTTTCCGTGGACTGCCAAATGTATATATTTATTTAGGGTCAAGGTCTACAAAGTCCTGTGAGACTAGAGTTGAATCCCCATATCTCAGACCTACTTGAAACTGTTTTAGTTTTTGCTCCATTTCATTCACCTTAAGAATTTATGAATTGCTGAAAATCCTTGCTAAACTTGGCTTGCAGACCAATCCTGATCCATTTCCTTTTTCTTTAAGCAGAATTCCTAACCGGGTATGTGCTAATATAATGGGCTGTAACCAATTAATCACACAGCTATTAATGGAAGTACAAGACAGTACATTGCAAGCTTGTTAGTTTCACTTAGCCATGCGAATTTGTGTTTGGTGAAAATGCAAAGTATCAGTCAAGCTGACAGACACAACCTCAGTTGTCTTCTATGCTACTGCCCTTACCATTGTTCAGGGACATGGAGCATTCAGCATGGCATCTGGCAGTGAGAAACCCCTCCAAACAAATTGGGTAGCTTGGTGAATTCTGTACCTTAGCTGAGGGAATGGCAAGAAAATGTACCATGAATGCAAACACTAAATTACTGTATGAACTTTATGCCTTTTATAAATAGCTTCCTGCCAGAAGTGAACGATAGGAAACACATTAGCATGGGGAGCTTGCATGCAGTTAATAATCTGAATGCTAAGAAATTTTTTCCTCCTGACAGCACAGAATTGTTTTATAAATTTTTTAAAAACGCAAAATAGGTGTTTGACATGAGCGATTAAGGGAAGCTATTTAGAATTGCAAAATGAATTAAAGCTTTAAAATGTCTTTACACAGTTATAGGCAGAAGCAAAGTATTGGAATTGGAATAATGAGCTAGGAAATTGTTTCTTCGAGAGGAGAAACATTTGAAACCAGAAATAATCTTCCAATTTTACTTCTCCGAGTTAAATTGCTTTTAATTCTAGATACTCAACAGTGATGTTGATATACATCAGGATTCTCAGAAATAGGGGTGTTTTGTATGATAGAAATTTTTGAAATGTTGAAATCCCCTTTCTGGAGATTTTAGGGAGTTATGTTTTAAGCATCTTTGGAAAAGGGAAAGGTAGTGCCACTGAGGCTGAATTTCACATTTCCCACATCAACCTTTACACGCCATCCAGTGGAAATAGCATTGGTGTTTCTGCATTGATAATATTAAGCATTGAGGAGAGTTTCTAGGTTTTTAATCCTGTTCCCCCTGCAGAGAAACTATTCATTATTTTCAGTGTAATTCCTCCATATTGCTGATCATAAACTTCCTTTACAAAGGTGAGTGTTGTCTCTGTTTACCTGGGAGAAACTGCAGCACAGAAATGGGGGATGATTCATCCATGTTGTCTTAGTGATGATTGAGCCTACTGTTTCCTGCTGGCTTGTGCCTTAGTCATATCCTCCTGTAAAGGTTGGCTCAGAGGTGACCTCTCAGGGGCCGTGCTCACATTTTGTATTTACAGCAAGAGCGAAAAAATATTTCAGATTGAATTAATTCTCACTCGTTGTCCTGAAAGGAGACCCTGACATTATTTTATCATTTTCCTAAACTTTCATTTTGCTCTCTTGCTTTGGTTCTTGGACAGCCTGTTTAAAAAAAAAAAAAAAAAAAAGAAAAAGAAAAAAATTGTTCAGCACCAGTTGTGAGAAGGTCTGGCAGCCACTTGGGAACACAGAAGTAGACAGTGTCCAGCCTGGATCAGAACAGACATATTTGCCCTGTGCTAATAGAATAACTGCTAGTGTCAACTTAATAGGAATTTTTTTTTCCTGTCAATTCAAAGCTTTCTAGCTTTTTTAGATCTGTAGATTTTAATATTAAGATACTTCTAGCGACAAGAGTATTTCTCTCAAAAGCAGAATACAGTGACTCTAGTGCATCAGGTAAAGATCTGCAAGTTACCATGGCTACCCTAAGGCTTTTCCAAGTTGCACTTGACTGAGCTCACACAGCTGGTAGCACTTGAGTTTGCGGCTGTGAATGATGGGAACCAAAAGGCGGGCTGGGTTCTGCCTCCACCAGACCTGCTCCGTTGCTTTACCACTGGAGTCTGAAGTTTCTCTGCACCATTTGTGCTGCAGGCGATGGCTTCTTGGAAGTGCAGATTCTTCCTCCCTCCAGCTTCCCAGACAGGCTCAAACCCTGCCATTATTGGTGAGCAAGAAGGTAAGAGGTTGTAGGACTGCAGATGGTGAGAAATGAATGATTAGAAAACCAAAATCCAAACTCCACCTGTCAGTGTCCAGTGGAAACCCTGTGGTTCCAGCTGCAATCCCAGTTGGGATCATTAGGTAGTATGTGCTTGCTAATATGCTGACAGGCTTGGAGAAATCTGTGGTAACAAGGGAGGAACATAAAGCTTTTTGATAATAGTGTTAATCCTGTAAAAAAGTCTGTAGATCACACACTTTTTTTTTTTTTTTTTAAATTTAAGACATGCTTAAGGATAAATAGTGTTCAGCTAAATTTGGCATGGAATGGCTGATGGAATAAATAAGGAAACCAATTAAGATTAGAAATGAGGGGAGTCTAGTTGAATGTGGGTTCATGGATAGGGTGCAATGGGCTAGACCGGTAGCTTAATGTCTTTAAAGCATTGTAGAATTTCACTGGAGAGGTATTTAAATTTTGGTGCCAGATGAATATTGAGCGGGTGTGCAGGTAGTTTCATTTAATTCTCCTGGAGACTTCGATCGCTATGTATGTGAGACTTGTATAGATGGTAGCTCTTCCTAGACTGGACGTTTCCAGACACTTTCTGTCCCAACAACCCCTGTAGGCTACTGCTTCTCTGACCATAGAGGACCAGAGCCAGTGGCATTAGTTTCTGTGCTCCACTGAGCTGCTCTCAGCTTATGCAAAATCCTGCATATTTTGAATCTAACTTTTATTTGCTCTAGTTTAAAAAAATGCTGATGTCTCTGTTCTTTGCACTTGCAAGGTATAGCATACTTATGAGTCTGAGTCCAGCAAACCTTTTAAATGTGCCTATATGAGTAGGATGGTTTGTACATTCAGATTATGTATATTTGTAAGATCTTTGCTGGATGGAATCAAATGCTAGCTGCTTTGCAGCGGTAGCCATTTGGAAAAAAAGAAGTGGAGAACAGTGTGTTATTTTAGCCCACGCTGTGGCACTGCTGCCAAATGCCGATTCTGTCTCAATGGTGATTACTGTAGTTGTTTGTCATCCTATCAATTCTGCAGCAAAAATCAGTGTAACAAATATGCTAAATACAATTTTTAAAACCACACAGTAGGATCACGAACAATGGTGACAAGGGTGTTCATCCTGAAAAAAAGGTGTATCTACAGGGATCAGGTGCTGTTCTTTGTCAAATGGCTGTGCTCAGAGGAAGGGAGACTTGGACTGTGGAGTTGGGAAGGGACGCAGTTTGATAGTCTGCATTAGTGTTTTGGTTCACAATGGGAGTGTGCTTTTGATGTGAACCTCCCAGTTGTCCTTGCTTAGTGTGCTTAGGTTCATGTCGTCATGGTCTTGGAGTATGTGGTCTGGATTCCTTTAATGTGAAATGAAAGCAGGGGATGTTTTCTAGGAGCACACCTGGAATGTGCTATCACGTGGATGTTGGATTCTCAGCACCAGCTCTTCTGCTCTGTAATCCTCTCCCTCTGTGCCATGCTAATGTACACAGAGGTGGTGAGTGGCACCAAAGAGCAGTGAAAACTCTTCAGAAAGCCTCACAGCTCTCTGAGCTTGGATGAAGGTTTTTACCTGAGTTTTTAAATAATTCTTGAAATGATACCACTTTAAGCAAGATCACAACTTTTGCTTGTTTCACAAGCACTGGCATTCAACACAGGCAAACAGCCTCCCTTCTCCTCGGAGACAGACGATTACCATAACTAACACACTTTAGAAACCACTTAAAATGCCAGCATCTTCATACTGTGCTCCTATGTCCACAGAAGACCTGTTAGAGGTATGCTGACAGGCTCATGGGTGTTGCTCAGTGCCTGAACAAGGGGAGGTTGGTAACAGGCGACTTGTTGCTCAGATGCTTCACTGCAGGGCCATTCATGTATGCGCCTTTCTATGTATAGAATTTATCTGCTAATGACAGCAATTCTTACCTGGATGGTGAACTTTAGATGACATGAAAACTGTTGATTGCCACAGAAGTTAATCCAGAGAGTTTTTCAGTGGCTGTTTCAGTAGCCTGTTTCAATACAGAGTTTATACACTAATACTGTCGTTACGACAAGTAACCCATGAAAGATGTCTGTAATTGTGCAGCTCCAATGCAGATATGTCTGTCATGCACGTGTGATCTTCATGGCCCAAATGGCCCTTTTCTCCATCCCTGGTCGACACTCTTAATGCTCTCAGCTTGGGGTGAATTGATGACGAAGTGATGCTGTCCCTCTGATTTTGTAACCAAAGATGCAGAATTAAACTGGAGTAAAATTTCTTGCTGAATACAGATTCACAGTGTGTAAAGCAATGTTCCTTCTGAGTACATTTTAAAGGAATAATTATCTGCTAAAAAGGAAGAGGGATATGATTATGCATATCTTAACTTAAGCCCAAAGAAACTCAGGCTCACGAAACCTGTAAGGGGGAGAGCACGCGCAGAGCCACGGCACTGCCTGTGCATGCTAAGCAGCAGGTGGCAGCCCGCGTTTTGCCGAGAGCAGGGTCGGTCCTTGCCACCACGCTCCCATCCCGAGCAGGACCCAACTGGGGCCCAGTCCCAGAAAAGGTGAGAAATGGGGGAAAAAATGCTCATAGTAGTATTAAATTTTGTGGCTTTCCAGTGCTTGTCCATGCACAGGTGGTGAACAGCAGCAATGCTCACGTTAGGCTAAGGGGTGAGTTTCACTTTCACAGAAATAATTTACAGCAATCCCCAGCTGTTACAATGATAAATGACGATAAATGAAATAGTTTCACGGTGAAGAATCTGTCAGTAAACTAGGAAAAGGGTGAGCTGGGGAGGCTGCATCTAGCTAGAGCTGAAGCTGCGCACAGCTCTGAAGCTTAGGACAAGCAAACTGAATGTCCCTTTAGACTTACTTTATTTCTTTTAAATAAAGGTAAGAAAAGCCTATTCTTACACCCACTTCCTTACACGATCCTGGCTCCCAGATCACCTTAGGAAAATGCGTCAACATCGGCCTGACATTAATTGCTCTGCTCAGTTGCCGTGGCGACCAGTCCCCTGTGTGGTGGTCAGTGCTGCCAGCAGGAGTGAGGGGCTGCCAAGATGGCGCCAGGCAGCCTGCGGCTGGGCCGCAAAAGAGTGCAGATAAGTCGCTCTCTCCCTTTGTGTAAACACACCTCTTCGTGTGGGTGTCAAATGTCCTCTAATATTTGTTTCATGGCAATATGTGCTTTGCCTGATGGTAGGATCCGCCTTTTGTTCCAGTGATGCAGAAATGATTCGTAAGGCTTATTTCTTGGCCTGGAAAATCTGTTTGAGGGCCAGTGACAGCTGCCATGCTTTTCTTTGGGAGATCCCGAATCTTTGCAGCCAGGATTAAGTAAAAGGTCTGCTTTGATTTCGTTTCTCCAGATTTGCTGTTCTGATGGGCTGTGGCCTCTGGTGTGACAGGAATGGGGTGCCAGCGCAGGCTCCTGAGGGAGCTGCTGCGGAAGGCAAAGGTCCAGGCTGAGTCGGGAGGTCACGGGGAGGCTGTCGCACAGCCGGAGACACACCTCTGCCTATTCCGCACAATGGGGAAAATCAGATTATGGATCTTCTTTGTTACAGTCCCTTCAGCGACCTTTTGGCAAGACGAAGGTGGCACTTGGCTGTTCCCCCCGGGGGGCTCGCTGCATGTGGTGACCCTCCACAGAGAGCCCGAGCACCCCATGTGGGGAAAGCCTGGCCGGGCTCCCAGGGACGCGTGCGGTGTGGGGGGAGGCGGAGTTCAGAAGTGAAAAGTCATAAAACTAGATACTCTGTGACTGATGCAGATAATCTTATAAAAGCATTAGCAAGACTCCCCTCTGGAGACATGGCTGCTTAGTTTGGGGCATGCATGGCTGACTAACGCTGGAGTGTGAATGCGGGTGTTTCCTCACTGCTGGGAGTGGAGGGAAGCTGCGGTTTGTCACCTTATTACAGCTCTGCTCTGTCAGACCCAGGAGGGGAAGAAATAAGCTGGCAGCATTAAGAGTCATACAGCCTGACTGGAAACTCTGCAGGTTGGAGCCTGGCTGCACTAAGTACAGAGGCTCTGAGGTGTTTCACCATGAGCCACCTAAACCTGCTAGTTAAAGATGTGTCTGTCTGTTCTCAAGACCTCTCCTTATTGAAGATCAGTGCTTTCCAGAAACTGGTTCAGGTAGGCTAAAACATAGGGTAACACTGGAGAAACCAAGTCATTGATTGCAGGGGGAAAAGGTGGGGTAAAAAATTATGTTAACTATGGTGTTCTCTGCTTATCCTCCTGCACCAAAAATCTGTGTTTGCCCATAGAATTTACAGCCTAGTCAGAGATAGGTTTGTAGCCTAGAGATAGGTTTGATAGACATCCTGCCTTGAAATTACATACATCCTACAACAGAGAAAAGTGGAAATTTTTCTCTGCCCATATTTAAGGTGAGGAATGCTTTAGTCTGTGGTTTGAGCCATTGTGCCACTGAAATAACTACACAAAGATAATACTGGGTTAAAAAGAATTAAACTATACCAAAACATGAATTGCCCTCCTAACCATAGCTTGGCCCCAAGCACGCAGAAGCAAATACTAAATGATGTGCTTTCCTACCAGTCTCGCTTTAAACTTAGGAGGGGAATCAGAAAGGCTCCTAGTTAACCAAATTAAATCCAACCTCAAAAGATCATTGTCAAGCAAACATCTTCCAGTGTCTTTTCAGGATACAAAACTTACAAGTAATGGTATTAAAATTACTGAGGGATGCACCTAGAAGTACTTTTAAGGAAAAATTCTGAGGTGACCTTCAAGTTTATATCCCAGAAAACAAAAGCCAGAGGTTCCCTTACAGGTCTTCCACTTTTAGGTACCACGGAGATTCTCTTCTGATAAGGTTTTACCCATCCATAGTCCTGATTTTGTTTCTGGGAGATCGACTGGAGTTACCTGGGAGAGACTGTTACGCTGCTCTAAGCCACAAAGCTGTGTCCCAATGTCTTCCCACCTCCTTCTTGTTTAGTGGGACTCCTGAATAGCGGTTGCACCCTGGCATGCAGGTTCTGCTGCTGTCACCCATCCTGTGGAACCCTTTTTCTACAGTTACTGAGACATACCATGTAGATTACCTTCCCATGTATGGCTTTCTAAAAGAAATGATGAAGTATTCTTTTATGCCCTTCCTAACCAGGCATCTGCTTGGGCCCCATCTACCTGGTAGGTAAAAAGTGCTGTGGAATGTCTCTTTACCCTGTTCTCACCCATGAACGTAGCCTTTGCTGGCGACTTCAGAAATGGTTTCTTTTGTGCTTGATGCACTCAGCCCCAAGGGGATGTATTCCCAGCTCCAGGATATGTACTGCACTGCAGTGCCGGATGCTGGCTGAGAAGGTCAAGGTATGGAACTGCTCTAGTGAATCATTTTGGAAATGTTACGACTTCTACACTGTGAATCCATTAAGCAGTTATTCCTATATATCAAATACTAACACAGCCACCTCTGAGGATTTCCATTATACAGAAACTAGGAAATATATTCTTAGATGAATTTGTGGTTTTATAGTAAGACTGATTTATTCCTTCCCATTCCATCCAGCATGAATTATAGTGGGATTTTACCACAGTAAAATCTTGGGAAGGATACTGAGAACCAAAAAACTCTCATGCTGTGCTGTTACAATGTTGACTCACTAGAATGATTGCTGTCCTGCTGCTGCTGAGTAAATCAGGCACTTAAAACTAAGACAAAGCAGAAGTATCCCAGTCTCTAGAGTTTGATTCTGCTAGTTTGATTGTTAACCCTTATTTTTTTGTGATATATTTTGTATGGCACATGAACATACAACTACATTTCTTTAGAAGAATAACTTGTTGAAAGCCTATGTAATTAATATAGCAGTAAATTACACATGACTTTTAAAGCAAGAAATTAAGGTGCTCTATTTTGTGTACAAATCTTAGCTGTTTTATTGAGATCGAAACCCTGAGTTATTTATGAGAAAATATTATGTTGTTTCATAGCTTTTGTAGGATCCATTGATTTTTACTAAACGGCTTAATTCTTACTCAAATTACTGCTTAGTTGTTACTGTCCTGCTGTCTTCATTTCATGCCCTTGTTCCTACTAAATATAAAACACTGTTAAGTGTTCCTATGAAAATATGCAATTGTTTTCCCCTCCACTCCATTTCTAATATGTTCTTTTATTTGCTGTCACTTTTGGGAGATGTTCAGAGCAAAGAGTATCTTTGTATTCCAGAAATGGATAAGGACATAACTTTATTTCTAGTCAAGTGACCTGATCTTAATCTCAATCTGAAAGCAGTGAGCAGGTAACCCTCAGGGAGACAAAGCGGCAGCAGCACTGAAGGCACAACTGCAGCATGCTGTAGCAAAGATGTGGTTTAAACTTCCATTATGTATACTCTGGTATACGCTCCAAGATGCCCTCACAGTATTTATAGCTTGTAATGATACTCATACAAGCGTGTCTTATTTTTTTGAAATTAGTCAGACTATAACTTCCCAAGGCACAACAACATGTGCTCTTACCTGTCTTTGATGTGGTACAGACCTACCCAAACTTATCACGACCACCAAAGTGCTCATCCTGGCAGGTATCTGCAACTCTAACTGAACTCCTATGCGCTAGGATCAATTCCATTCTACAAAATGTTTACACTATACTAGGCATCATATATGGCCTCTGAAGGCTGCCAGGATAAACTTCCAAAAGATGCACAATATGTATGTCATTGATACAGCTTTGTACTGGGCCCCTGTAAAATATATGTGTGGTGTGTACTTTCAAGGAAAACAATTACTGGTAGGAATACCCATATGAGGGTATGTATGTCACCACTGTCTAGTTGAAGCCTATGCATTAGGCTGTCTAGGTCACCTGGGACCACTGCATTGCTGCAAGTGCTTTGAAACAAATATGCTTGACAACACAGCCTGGGAGCAGACAAAATGAACTATGATTTAAAAGAAGTGCTTGCTTGATGCAAGGGTAAATCATTATCAACTCTTTTGATCTTGGTTGCCTTGGTAGTGGGAACTGTTGAGACATATTCCATTTCTCAGTGTTTAGAACCTTTTTTAACTTGTACGTCAGTGGACACACATGCTGCTGTATGTAAGGCTTTCAGTGTACAAAGGTGCAACTGAAACATGTAGTTGGATACCTTGCTTCTTGGACAGCAACGAAGCTGATAGGCCTCGTTCAGCATCGAGAATCCATTTCAAAACATAACAGATAATTAGGTACTCTCTGAGACAGTCTGTGTTCACCTGGTGCCATGGTTCCTATTTAAATCAACAAATGCAAGAATACTCTGACTGCTTCTGTAGTTTGTCTCCTGTCTGAGCTCACTAGGTAAGTAATTTCATAATGTGTTTCCTTCTGTCCATCCTTTATGACAAGTGATAAGGAAAAAAAATTACTGAAAATACTCTCCAGCTACCCTCTGCTTAGACTTTTCAGCAGAGTGCATTTGGGAGGGAAGCTGGTGTTCTGAACCACAGGTGTTCCATAACATAACATGTCAGTGGGCTGTCTGTTCTTTGTCTCCTTGGATATCTTGTCCCTTGGGCTCTTCCTCTTAGACATGACAGCAAATGTTTCAAAGTAATTGGGCTGGGCCTTAACAGTTAACAACTCAAGGAAAACCACACAAATTCAGAAGATAGTGTTTTCTTTAGCTGCTTTTGATAGAAATATCCTGCGTTTTAGCATTTGATGGACCCTTCTCAGGCACGCTTGAGAAATTTCAAAGTCCACTTTACGTGGTCAAAGCATCCCTTGCAAAGAAAACTTTGTGCTTTGTCTAACCTTCCTTACACACTGCAAGAACCAGCAAATGATATTGTTCCTTGCAATGCACTCTTGAAACTATCTCAAGTTAGATTTGAGCCTGTTTGCCTTTATGGGTGGAATGTAGAGAAGTTGTAATGCAGCTCTCAAAATCCTGCTTCTGTGCTAATGAAGTAGAATGACAAGGAAGCATTTTTTGCCTTTTAATTTCTTTTTGGTTTTTTGAGGGGAAGGAGGTCTAATCTCCCTGGCTGAAGAGGAACATCAGAAGATTTACTTTGTTTCTGAAAGCTCAGGTTCAAAAAAAGTTATATTCTCAATAGGTGTTCAGAAACCTGGGCTCATACTTTTTTTCGTGTGCACTCTTCATTAAGTTGGCAATCTGTTCTTGTTCTGTCTATGTAATGAAACAATAAAACAAAGACACAGTTGAATACTTACTTTCTTTCCATGATTTTAATGTCTGCTAGAAGGTTTCCTTTAGCTCTGAAACAGATTTTTGCCTGCTACAATCATTTCGTTCCAGTTCACACTGCAGGAACCTATGACTAAGCAGGTACCCAGGAAACCCTTCTGAGTAGCTTGTACACTATGCTTCAAGTTCATCTACATACCATATGTAGAAAATGGAATGTACAACACTTCTTTTTTTTTTAAAAAAGTACTTATCTTGCAGGAGAGAGTATGCATTGCCTTCTTTTTTCCTTCTAAAAAGATAGGAGGGGTAGATGGACACTTCATATTTCAACTCAGTCATGCATGCCTGCTGCTTTTAATCTTCCTTTCATTAACTCTCTCAAGATTTGGCACAACAAGAGCATTATATAAGACTAAATAATTCTTACATAAATCTGAGTGAATGCCTTTCATGAAGTACTGGGTGCTTATCATGGCTATAAGTAAAAATGAATCACTTCCTTTTTAAACAGGAGCTTTAAACCTTGTATTTTGTGTAGTTAATTGCCACAAGCCAAAATAACCTTTTGAGCTCTATGAATTTTTGCAGCTGCAGACTGGAGGAAAAAAACCCCACACTGATAAATAGAAACTTAAGAATTTCCAAAAGAAATTATTCCCCACTCCAACTGCCTCTTTTAGCACAAAGCCCAGCTCATTTTTGCCAGAATGTTAAATGTTCCTAGCACATGGCTGTAGAGCCAAGAACCTGAATATCATCTAAAAGGATAGAATGAGAGAGAATAAGAAAGAATAAAGCAAGGACAGGATGAATTTGACACTTCAAGAACAGCACAGAGAACAGTCAACAGGCCAAGAAGCATAGGCAATTAAGCTTTTGCTAGAGGCTAACAGATCAAGTAGGTTCAGGGCCCAGGAGCTCAGTAAGAGAATCGTGGAAGACTCTCAACATTTTCCTATATATAGGAAAGTATACAGGGAAGTACCTTGTGTGTGCTTCTAAGCTAAGAGAGTAAATATCTGTATTACAAGGCAAGATTAGTATGTGGAATAGGAATTGGCAAATCAGGAACCCAGGAGGAAAACTGGGAGAAAAGATAATTTCCAGTCTCATTGATGAAAATAAGTGAGGACCAGTACTGGAAAAGGTCAGAGGCTACAGAAACAGTATTGGGACTACAGTCAAAACCCAGTTATGCTGGAGGAGAAATTCTTTGGCCTGTCATTCTCCTCCACTATGGGATGGTTGTTTCCTGGTACAAGAGTGAGTTCCTTGCTTCAGTGAAAGACAAGCAAGAGCAGGAGTGAAGGACCTAGCTTTGGAAGAGGACATTTGTGTAGGGAAGTAGTGGGCCAGCAGCAGCAAGACATGGAAAGAAAAGGGAGGTTGAAGGTCAGAAACCCATTGGCCATCATGTTAAGGAGGAAGAAGAAAGAAATACTGAGAGAAATTATTTGGTAAATATCAAATGAAGCAAACAATCTCTCCACTGAGTGGTAAAGAGGACATAAGGCTGGGGAGAAGGACAAGGTTAAAATATTCTGCTAAAGCAGCATGATAAGTGATCAACACAGAAAATGAAATCCCTTGTTGGCAAATATAGGAATGAGAAGTATGGGATATAGTCAGTATATTAAAAGACCAGTGGATGGCAGCATATTTTTACTACCAAAATACTCATTGTCATTCCACATGTTTTGGTTGTAGCTCATTTGCTGACTAATGTATCACATGTCCCAAGAACAAATCCATGTTTGACAAGTTAGCACAAACTGCAAAGATTTGTGCTTTCTGTGTAGAGTTCATATTTCTCGAAGACAGTGGTGACCACTATTGTAGCTGTCTCACACTGAGTCATCTGGGAGATAAGCAGCATGTTTTACAAGGGTAAAAGTGAAAGGCATAGAATAAAGAGTGAGAGAGAGAACAAGGATTATATCATGTGACCTAGCTGTATGCACCTTCTAAGAGTTTATATTTCAGGAATAAAAACTCAGAAGGCTATGCCTAAAGAATCACCTTAGTGTATTACTTCTGATAATTTAGTGTGGTCTCAGTCCCAAGTTTATTGTTCTGCTATGAAGCTGATGATTTTTTCCTCAAAAGTTGGGAATAAAATCTGTAAGTTGTAAAGAAATTTCTTGAGATATAAAATTTTATTTGAAGAGAAAAACTGAGTACCAATTCAGGCCATAGCATAACACCCATCCAACCAAAAACTGGTGCGCATGAAGTAGTTAAAGGGAAGACTTATTTGCTAATTAAACTTCAGAAAAAAACACATTATTCTTGCTTACAATATTTATTCACTTTAAGTGGAAAAAACCTGACAAGTCATAATGGATTTGACTCATTACCATACATACTGTCTATATTCCCTGTTCACATAAATTTCAACTGAGAAAGAAAATATACATTTTAAGAGAACAGTTTATAAATTCATTTGATAAACATAGTTCCAATAAACTTGTGAAAGTTAGAAGGAAAGGTTTTTCAAGACTTACATCTCATGTTTTCTGAAGCAAAACACTTAATGTAAAGCACACCTGACATCTGACTTCCATACACCTCAGAGGTTTTCTATGTAGTCTTCACTAAAGTGTACTTACTAAATGTTTCACAGTACCAGAGCATGAGTTCCTCCATCAGCTTCAAAACCTGTGAACTAGATACTCACCGTAAACAATGCTTCTATAAAAAGGACAGTTCAAATACAAAAACGAAGAGGGCATTAGCAGTCAAGTTTCTTTGGGAGATAGTACATTGCATTTGGTTCTGACTTTCTTACAAACAGCAGCAGACAAAAAGCATGGTAATAATTTCAATTATTTGAAGCTCTTCAGTTTTAAGAGCATTTGTAAAAACAGGTCCAATTATAACAAACTGATATTTGCATAATTAACGTCAAAACAAAGCATTGTTAGTGATAAATGCATTAAGAGCTGAAATATATTAAGACAAGCTATTCTGTTTGTCAGCTTGTCAGATATGTGTGCTGAAGCTTCCGCCTTCTAATTACAAGATGTTTAGTACAGCACAACAGATATTTTTAAATTAATATAGAAGCTGGAATGTTTTTTCAATTGTAGCACACCACATCTGAGAAGATTACCATGACAAAACATGAAAAGGAAAGAGGACTGAAAGCAATGATTTATAGACGTTCTAATTTTTCACTTAGAAATTCTTCCACACTATCTGTATTCCACTTGAGGATGCTTAGTTCTTCTGCAATGTTCCCACTGTCGTCCAGCAGCTTTAGTACAGGGTCAGAACCACGCACATACTGCAGAAAAAAAAAAGTCAGTTATCTTGGGCTGGGAAATGCATTCTCCATATTAACACTCCTCCCTGCCTCCCCAAATGATTAAATCTGTTAAAAAGATGTCAAAGCAAGAATAGTGAAAAGTCCAAAGAGTGACACCATGAAGTATGAATACTTAAGAACAGAGTACTAAATTAAATCAGAGTATTCTGGGCAACCTTTGGCAATACAATTGTGCTAAGAAATCAACCTAAGCTTTGGCTTTTTAAAGCTTAGAATTCTTAAAAAACAAACAGACAAGCTTGGTTGTTCCTGACAATGCTCAATGCTATAAATATTCAAGTGCCACGTATTTTGTTCTGATTTTATGAATTTCATTACTAGTGTTTAACAACAATGTATTCTACTTTTCTTGAAGAAAACAGATCTATAAAAATCAAATTAAGCTTATGAGATCAGTCTGTCAGCTTGTTTTCTCCTATGCCACTACCTCCTCTCTTCCAATATTTTTTTCACCTACTGTCCAGATTCAAAGGAGAAGTAGATGTTCAAAGCTAGAGTTTGCGTGCACGTGCCTATGCAGAGGAAGAACTAGTAAGAGGGGAGACACCATACTGAAGCTTTAGACAGACATGCTGTGGGTTGCATACTCCACCAGCAGCAGTTGGCCAGTGTCTGCAGCTCTGGATTAGATACTTTCTTACCTAGTCCTAAGGAATGAGGGTGGGAGAAAAGAAGGAAGCATAAGGGACAAAGAGGCCTCATTTCACAGGAAATTAAAACACATTAAGAGCAGTAAATGTTTATCTTGAGATCCAGAACAGAGTTACTTGCCTTAACTAAAACAGGTAGGAAACAGCTTCAGTTCAGGCTTCTGACTTGCATTTAATGTCAAAGAGAGGAAAGTGGAGGAACAAGTCAAACGAAGAGATGTGGGTATGTGAGAAACACCTACTTGTTCTCCTTGGCCCACCACACAAACTAATGCCTGTGCAGGGGAGCAGTGCCATAAGCCCAGCTTTGAAAGATGGTATTCTTATTCTATTTCACCTGTTTTAAATTACCAAAGTTGGATTTTTGAATCAAGCAGCTGAATGATTTTTCTTGTATAATCAATAGCCTTTTCACCATTTTAGAAATTTCTGGCCACTTTAACAGCTCGAAGTTCTACTATCGATTTCTAATGTAATCACATTCTTTCCTGCTGTTCTGTATCCGTGCCTACTAGGCTTTCCTGGTAACATAATACTTTAATGCTTCTGAAGACTCACTAAGTCACAAAATATGTAATGCAAATAAAAGCTTTTAACAGTATTAGAAGGCTCTAACCATTTAAGTTTATGGAAAGATTTCCCCAGGAGTATTTTACTTTACCCTGAGCTAACCTAGTTGGTTTTACTTAACGGAGCTAGTGGAATCTCTAATCTGTTTTCCAAAAGTCTTGTAAAATAAATACCAAATCCATTTGCACTAAATTTTTTGCTGGTAGTGCTCCGTACCAATTCTAGTCTAGACTGCTTTGATGTTCAATACAGCTACAAAGTTTAAAATAAAAATGAAACAGTCAGATGTGCAGGAGAAAGCTTTTGAAAGAAACTGGAGGACACAGAGACATGAATGCATGAGACAGACAGAGGAAATCTATTTTAGATGGAATCTGCTGCTGAGAAGACAAATCACTTGTTGCAGCCATGCACAACTATGAAGTGATTCCAGATGGTGCCATTTGGTGAATAGAGATGGGAGCACAAGATGTGAGAATCAAGATGTATATCTGTGAAGTATGCTGGAAGTTCACACAGGATTTTAAGAGGAAGGTGAAGTCTTACACTAGATCTTGAAACCAAAGAATTGTTTGAGCTTAAGGCAGTGCAGCTTATGCAGCTTTGCATATATGCAAGTCATAAGAAACACCATTCAGTATATGCATTTCTATAAAGCTGGATGTTTGAAGACTATAAAGAAAAATAGAATCATAGAATGCAGCAATGAAATTCTGAAAGGGAGGAGAAAAATCTAAGAATTACTGAATGTTTGGAAATGGCAGCTCCATCAGAAAATGAGGGGAGAACAGAACAGGAGAAAAGGAAACTATGGCAAAATAAGCTTGAGTAAATCCAAGACATCCACAGAGTAAGGACAGAATGCAAGCATTCCTCACATTCTTTTCCCATCTGCCATTAATTATGGGTTCCAGCATATTTTATAGATTAAAAACAAACAAGCAACAACAACAAAAACCCAAAACCCCAACAACAAAGAACTGGTATCAAACAGTTACTGAACAATAACCCAATTAATATTAGCAGCAGGAACTTGTAAAGATTTATACTGGCAACAAAAATATACGTCCTCTGCTAAAGGATTACTTGATCAGCAAATAAGGAACAATCCACAGAAGGACTGTGTCCACCAAGCTTAATTCTTCCTACTATACCAGATAAAACAAGTTAGGTTACTACTCACCTTGATTTGCAGTCCCCTGAAGAGTTTTGGCTTATCACTCCTGACAAAAGCTATGGTTTGGAGAAAAAAAACCAACAACATAATCAAACTCTTCTGCACTTGCATAAAGTAGATTTACATTCAAGGTAGTATTCCCTGAATTACTTACTTTGGAATCATGCTTTAGAAGGTATTTTAATGTTAAAATTCTTAATAGCCTCACAAAATGAATAATATTATTATGCCTAAGGAACACCCTATTTTTGCTAGTATTCCAAACAAGCTTCGGATCTGATTGGATTTTCCTCAAACACTAGTGCAATTGTCTAAATCAATTTATCTGCAGGTACAACTGACAGTCTTCAGTAGACTGGCCCATATGCTGCTGCGATACGCAAATGTGAGGAAAAGCATTACAGCGATCAAAATCAGGCTGAAGATAAGCTTTGTGAGAGAGGCTAAATACAACACACATCCCATCAGCACACTCCACAAAGCTGCAGCAGTGCGGGTGAAAGGGCACAGAGGAAACTGTGCATAGAGGTGTTGTTCTTGCAAACAAGACGGACAATCTTGTCTTGCAGAGGTATCTGAGATTACATGTTGAAAACCAGCAAGAAAACAAGAACAGAAAACAAGAGAGAAGCTGGTATCTCCTCTTCTCTTGACACTCCTAAAGGCAATCAGCTTTAAGATGGACTCTATGGCCTGTCATGTAGCTACATGGAGAGAAGTGCAGGTCTGAGGTGGGCTACTAATGAACAATTCTTTGCTTGAAGCACTAGTCAGCAAACAGCAAGCCTTAACAGCAGCATACTCCTCCTATAGCACAACCCAGGCCTTGTGTTAACGTTAACCTTAAAAAGAAAAGACGATATGAATTATTTCAGGACAAAGTGTGAGCATAATCCCCTACTTCCAAACACTTTAGCCTAATGCATGTCTGAGTTTTAGAAGTACTTAAAATTTATTCAGAAAATAGCATAGTCTTCATTCCTCCTTCTTACATTCAGGTTATTCTAAAGGCTGAATTTAGTATCTGTACTGCTATTAAGTGAATTCAGGACACTCCTGTAGTATGTCAGCAGAGCCTCCCCAAGGATGAACCCTGCCAGTACGGATTGACTCTTACAAAGGTACTAGCTGCATGTTAAAGCTGCTTTTTCAAGGTTAGACAACAATCAATCTCTCACAAATTGCAGTGCATCCAGCTGGTGCATGGAGATGAGCGCAACCTCAGGACTACTGTTTCATACTGCTTCACGAAGTGTAGTGCTTTCCTCAGTAATTGTAAAGATGCCCCCTGGCATCTTTATACCTATTTTTACATTACTGTAGACAGCTACCTTAACACTTTCTCAGTATGTATATACGGAGTGGCATTTATTTCTTCCCTCTTCCACTGTGCTCTCAGTACACATCAAAACCATATACTCTGCCTGCTGCACCAACCACTACACAGTATAAAGAAGTTGAAAAAATACCAATGGCCAAATGACCTGACAGATATACTAGATCCCTGAAGAAGAAAATAAAGCTTGTTTTTGTTCTTTCTATAGTACACTAATGTCATATTGCAAGCTGTACTTGTATAACAATTTCAAATAGCACTAAATAACCAGTACTTGCTCACATACTGCAGTTCAATTCTGATTTAAACTCAAAAGACATAATTTTCAACTTCAGTGTTTCCCATGTCCTTTGACCTGTTAGTTGTCTTGGCTGTCATCAACAGTAACATGCAAAAAAGTGGCAAAGATATTTCTTATTCTTTAAGTCCACAGCATGTTGAACTATTTAATGGGGAATTTTTCCACATTTTTTTCAATTTAAACCTAAAGCTGAAATCAGTCTCTAGAGCTTTATATGAAAAGGAGGTTGTAAGAAGCAGTCAGTACAGTGGATAACTTTAATTGCAAAACTTAAAGAAAAACTGTAAGAGCATCGTAAAATGGATAAAGTTTCAGAAGCATATCTGAACTGTGGAACTCCACTGTATTAAAGAATAGCCTTTGGGGGTTAACTCAGGTTACAGCACTTTAAGCTTGTAACAGGTGTGAGGATTTCTTACTTGAGTGACAGATGAAAGCTCATTTGGACATGACTGGCTGTTCTCTGGCTGCAGTGTTGGACTGAACAAGCTCACATAAAATGGGAACAATTAGGTGGAAGAAGAAAGTATTCTATAGGCAGTATTACATTTTGTCACTTTAAAAGTAGCTATTACACACTTGTCTCAATGTCAAATGTCTAAATCTTCTGAAAGCTGAAGCACTACAGAACATTTTTCCTGAAATTTTAGACAGCTGGAACAAAATCGGTTTCTGTTAATGGCATATTTATTTCTAATGCTGATCATAGTGACTTTCTGCATTAGTCACTTGAATCTGCAACGCAACAAAGAAAAACATTCACTGTACAAATAAGTTAATTTGTATATTCTCAATTTTGGAAGCTAAACTGAGAAACTAATCTACTGACATGCATTAAAAACACAGATTATCCCATCAAACACTTTTTTTTTCTTTTCACAAAACCATGCCCTAAATTGAATAAACAGCCTTTGAATGGAATTGATGGGGTTAGGAAGTCAGATGCAGCTACAATGCACATTTTGGGGCAGGTGGCTGCTTCCTTATCATGTGATGTGGTGCACATGGTCCAACAGTTCTTCAGCACTGCCCCAACAGTTTCCCCTCTATACCCTGACATCAACACTGTTGCCTCCTATGATCCTATGTCTGAAGGCTACTTGCACATCTTTACACCACTATTTAGTAGTTTCATGTTGACTACTAAAATGCTAGCTATTTCCCCTTTTTCCTTTCCTTGTAGCAGCATTATAAGTTACACACTGCAGAGAAACAAGCATTTATATAATCCAACCATGGGTTAGCAAGGAATTTTCCACTTTGACTTCCGTAAGATGAACTCTGAGCTTGGTGCCATGAGACTGTTCTGGTGAATTAAACACCGGACTAGAAGTCAGAGCTGTTCTACTGCCAGCTTTGCAACTGTCCTTTCACATAACGTTAAGAAAATCACTTCACCTTATGCTCTTATAAGAAGATGTGCAATACCAAAGCATATGCCTTCTGTTTGAAGGCAACCCTGAGGTGAGCCTACAGAGCAGACTTGATTGCCACGCAATCAACTACAACTAAAAGGTCAGAGAAAAGGATCAGGTGTGCATGAGCATTTTAAAGCCTGCCCAGCACCAAACTGTTTTGCAGAGACAGGTAATATCGAACAGTCCTTTTAAAGACCTAAGAACAGCCTCTGCCTATGAACACAGTAGAGTGGACGAAACTCACTGCTATCGTTATCATGTCACTTTGTTTTGATATATAATGCCTCTTTGCTTTGAGAAAGTCTGCGAAAACTAGTCTGTTGGAATTAAAGCCTAGAGTACCAAGTGGAGATTACTAAGGAATCTAAGAATCACTCATGCCCAAACAGCAAGTCTACGTATATGCATGTACACTCCTGCGCTATTCTGAGGTACAGTAGGACACACCATAAGAAAACTTCCTAACCCAAAAGGGACATGACGCCACATCCCTCCGTGCAGAGTTGCAGGTCTATATGCTAGGCATAACTTCTTTGTAAACACAGTTGACTACCTACTGTTATATGTTAAGGGCATGACCCAGACTACCAAGGATATCTACATTCAGGAATATTCACATTGTTTAGATTCCTGCTTTAGGAGCAAACATCTCCTGCTTGGTCTGTAACTGAAAAAATACAAAATTATGTTGAGAAAAAATTAAACTTATCTCTTAGTACTTGAATGAGAGCCAATACACAATGGCAGTAAAATCTCACACTAGTTTTCAAACAACTATGCACACAGACAAGCATTTTTAACCTTGTCTGTCTCTACATGCATCAGAAGGATTATAATGGCCTCAAATCAGAAAGGCCTGGAGGAGATTAAAATCTGAAACTGATATAATAGAGACAGTAAGGTTTTTTAATGGCAGAAAAGCACAAGTCAGAACTAGTCAAATCTTCAGCACAAGGTCAGCAATAAATTTTTACTGCACAATTTTTCCTCCTGGTAAGCTACAAGCATGTCTTCCAGCAAGAATCTAATGTGATTAAGTATCTGTCAGTAATGGGAAAGTCCACTTGTTCAAACTTCTAATCCTTTTGTTATTTAAAAGCTGTGCTTTTAGTTTAGATTTATTCCGTTGCTTACTGTTGTAACACTTATGAGGACTACGTATGCCCATGGGGATTCATCCAACTTTTTAAGCTAGACATACCCTTCTCAGTTTATGCTATTTTTCTAGTAAACAGAACCCTTTAGCTTCTTCTAAACTCTTGATGCTGTGTAGAGATACACAGCTTCATATTACAGATAAGTCTGATCAAAAATGCTGATTGTGCACTGAAAAGCAGCAGCATACTTTTTTTATGGAGGTGACTACCCCGCCTGTCCCTCAGTATTACACCAAAAGAGCCTATTACGTGATCAGGGCAAAGAATTGTTAGTGCTCCAAGAGCAACATCAGAAAGGAATGCTTCCATTATCATTCATGAATAAGGAGGAATGATTCAAAATCAGCATAAAGGATGATCTATTTTTAGAGAAATATTTAAAGTCTTTGTGATGCATTTAAATGTTTCACCCATTGAATTAGCAACAGGAAGCACATGAGTTATTACCATCTTTCAAAAGACATTTTATCAAACAGTAGCATGGTACTTCATGCAGCTCAATTGATTTTTAAAACTCAAAAATAAGAAAGACTAAATGTATACAAAATGTGTTATTAACTGAAGTGATCTAATACTAACACACAAGAGGATGATTAAAGTACATCTAAGACTATCTATAAATAAATGTTCTGAGTTAATTTCAACATACAGAAAGCAAATGTAATATTACTTAGCATAAACCAATGATCTAACGGGTAGTTTGCTTAACTTGGCCCTGAATTATTAGACACAAGCAGTTTGAAAGTAAAACAAAATTACTGGAAATGCAAGTTTGTGCAGAATGTCACAGACTCGTACATAAAAAAAGCAAAAAGGACTTGACCATACTATGGACTTGACCATTTCATACCTGAAATGAACTCAAATAAAACAATGGTTTTATTGAGGCATTGTTAATTATCAAATGTTAAACCTATGGAGAAGAAAAGGAACCAAACGAAAAGGTAGAGCAGCAGAGTGATATTTTATGAAGACAGGAAAACACAACATTTAATTACGTCACATATCCAAGCATTACTAAGACAACTGGCAATATTTGCTAAAAACGTGAATGTGTAAATCACTGGGAATACAGGCAAACCAAAAAAGCATTAATTTCTTTCCTCAGACTCTTTAATAATTTGTTTTGGGGACAAATACGTGCTCTGCAGTTTTGAAGATTGCATGAGCCTGCTTCAAAAGATACCATGAGGGCCTAGCAAAAAGACAGAACTACAGCAGACATCAGGCACTCATTTACATTTTAATGGCTATAGCTCTTTACCTTTTGGGGACCTCAGTTTGAGATAAGAATTTAAATTTAAGAATTCATATGGCACATCAATAACTACTATTTGTAGTCTATTAATCAAGTTACAATGCAGCTTGTTCATGATGTTATAACAAAGCACCACACGCTTTCAAAAGCAAATCCAAGACAGAGCTCCAATCAAGCCTGAAAAAACTTCACAAAAGCCACAAAGACAGGGTATTTTGTAGAAGCAGTAGGGCAAGAGACATTTCTAAATCTGAAGGGAAGTATTGTTTTAGTTTGTATATCATCTGTTTACAAAATATGATAAAATGATGCATGTCTCCCACTACAATATCCTACATTTCTTAGTAAGAGTTTTACTAAGATTTCTACCAATGCAAGATTTAAGGTTAATATAACTTTCTAACTTTCTTTCACCAGTATTTAAGAATTACAGATTAAAATAACCAGGAAATAAGCAGTCTTACCTAAAAGTACAATCCCATAACAAATGACGTTTTAGTAGCTAAAAGAATCCTCCTCACACTTACAGAACTTGGGCAATATAATAGAGTGCTTACTGACTCTGAAGTCAGAGGATCTAATGTAGTTGCATACTGCATGAGTTCAAGGATTAAGGACCCTGTTTCTGTAACAGATTTACTGGGAACATGTCCACTTCTTAACTAAGAGAGTCACACAGGGAGAGGTGAGAGTTATTCTATTGATGAACAAAAAGAATGCAGAGAAATATGAAACAAATGTTCAATGAAAAAACCCAGCCTAATTCAGTTTTTGTTAAAGAAACTGGAAAGAACGTAGGAGTCTAGGCACCATGATCTCCTGTCTCATCATGAGCAGAACACGGCTGCCACTGAAGTCAACTTAAAACAAATATGCTAGATTAATCACTGACCCAGCTAATTTATTATTCTATTTCAGAGCGTTAGTTTTATGGATGTCAGCCAAAAACTGTCACATTTTCTGTTACCTGGTATAATAAGATACTGCTTCATCTATGAATCTTGTCACTTACATTTTCAGTGTTCTACTTTGATGAAGTGCTTTTAAATGCTAAATATTTAAGAACAGTTTTATACAGAACAATTTCAAAATATATGTAGTATAGGAATTAATTTTTCAGTATAGCATTTATAATGGAGCAAATTAATTTTAAAGGGAAACTTAGCAGGAAAAGTACTTCAGTACTGAACTTAAAAAGACTTACAGAAATGTGGTCTGTTACCTGACTTATCACAAGAAGCTGTATTTGAAAAACATAATAGACATCCTTGGCCATATTCACAAAATAATTTAGTAGTTTGTTATGATATTACAAAGAATTACATTCAGTTTAAGATTGAGATAATCTTGAGAGGACTAGATTTTTTTCATCCTCTTGCTAAGGACTAGATTTTTTTCATCGCTTGTCACTTCTTTGCTTTCCCAGTATCTATAAATATATTTCATATGTAATGATTCTCACATTTCAGGCACACAGGTGTATTCAGCAACTATTTGTAGCTAAAAATTATATAACCAGTCATTTTGACAGAAATTTTGATACAGAAAGACCATAGAATATTGCATTTAGTAACCACAAGCAACACACAGGTTTTTCCAACTGTGTAACTTCCTTACTGTGTAACTTTTACAAACCTTTATTAATTCCACAGATTTTAATCCTTAACTATTTTAAGATGTGAATCTCATTATAAAAAAAACACTGTTCATCCTCTGGCCAAATAAAATATAATCCAGAAGTAGCCCATGACAAATCAAGTCTCTGGGAGCAAGCCAAGCAACAAAACAGTTTACACAGGTACTTAAAGGTAAAGACTTCACGGTCAGATACAGAAGTAACATACACTAATCCAAGTAATTCTAATATATACACAGTCCTGCAATCAGTGGTGCCATTTTGTGTATATTCTGCAAAAAAAACCCCAACAAAATCCTAGCAGAAGCTATCGAAAGGAATCAGTTATTTGCAATAAGACATTGTCAATGACAGGATACATAGTTCAATGAAGCTTACAAAGACAGTGCTTCAAAAGCAGCAGCACGACCTTCAGGCAACCTAACTTCCATAGCAAACATCCAAGCGACAAGTTGAAATAAACACACTTCTTGAATGTTAATGTCTTAAGATGGAGACATTAAGTACTGTTTCTGGTAGAAGTTAAAATCAAATGGAAAATCCAAGTAAAAGTGTTCTGAGATTAATACTAATGTGAGAATAAATACCAGCTGGAAAAATATATTCTACTCCTTTTTAAAATTTCTAAATATGCTCTTAAAATTTATCCCATCTTCCAACCTGTTCTAATACCCTAGCAGTAAATTTGGTCAAGATAAATTTAGATTGGGTAACTGCAGAAATTGGTGATGAAAAGGCAAAAGACATCTTTAAGTGCACTACTCAGCCCTTTTTTTTCTTCTTACTGTACCAAAGAAGAACTGGTAGTCAAAACAGAGAACCTACTGAAAAACCACTGAAATTTATTCAGTTATTTTAAAAAGCAAGCTATATGATTAATGGAATGTAAACCTTTGAGCAGGTTTAGATAACCAAGGATTGAAAGGAAAAAAATCTTTAAAAATCTTCAAGTTTTTCCTTTTGTACTGTAAGCTTCTGGACATGTTTCATGGTGTGCGCAGCACAGCAGAAGTTGAGGGCCGTTCCCTTTTAGGACCTACACATGAAGATAACTGAGGACATAATGCAGGCTGGAGTCAGGCTAACAGGCTGACCTTTTTCTTCAAACCTATAGCTCAAAAGAATACTTAACTGTTACAAATTCACAACCATAAAGAAGCTGAGTGAATGGGCAACAACAGTTGGGAATGTTTTTATGTTTGCTAAATTTGAATGCTCATGGAGAGAATATGGACTCCTGTGCTCACAAAGTTAATCTCCTCACGCCCCTGTAGTAGGACAAGGCATTTAAACAATTCTTGTTTTGGCATTTTAAACAGTGGGAAAGAGAAAATAGCTTTGCTCTGGTCTTGCAGTCAATTAACTGAACTGTGTGTGGGTAGAGGTGGCAGAAGAGGGTCTAAAGCAGCATAACTTCTGTTAATTTTAACCTGTTTTAAAGCCCTTTTTTTTTTTTTTACTTGTTTGTCAGTCAGCCTTCAAACAGGGAGGTATTAATACTGGCCATGGTAGATGGAGACGTGCTGTTTGTGCACTTTTATGTCTAAAGCTAGATTAGTCTTTCTTCTCTATGTTCAACTATGTCCAGAGTACAGTATTAGGATCTTCATTACAGGGGAAAAAAAACCCAAAACAAACAAAAAACCCTCACAAACCCAAACCCCAAAAGTACTGCTATCACCTAAGCTCTTCCCCCATTTATAAGAAAATTCCAGTTTGAAATTTCTCACAGACTTTTTCCTGCAGCTTCCTCCCACCACACACTCATAGTACTGATTTTCCTTGTACACTACTGTATTCCATTCACTTTAGTTGACTGTCATTACCCACTGACAAAACAATTATACTGCAGGATCTGTGAAAAGAAAGTAGTTCCACAAGTACACAATATAATTTCATCTATCAATTACTGGAGACCAGTTCCATGAGTCTCAGGTCAATACAACTTTCCTGATATAATATATGAAATTTATGACTACTTGTAGTACTACTTAAAAGCACATTTTGTCATTCAGCTGTGACGGTATTTCATATTTCAAAGAACAGTAGTGGTTTTACTTACCCTGGACTTGAGGGAACCTTCCCAATTTTCATCCACATACCTCTAGGACAGCTCCTGCATAAAGCTGTAATAATAAACAGAAGCTGTCAATGACATCGAGAATCTAAATTACCAGTTTACTTATAGTGTGTTATCTGTTGAACTATTTTTCTTTGAGAAGACAATATGCTATTGTGTTGATGGTAACTACAGACCAGTAAGATCCCAAATAGAACCACAATTCCAGACCTGTCTCTGATTTATGCAACAACTGACTGTTCACTCAAGATACATGATAATTTCCATTCATTATATTAAAAATGTAAAAACAGAAAAAAGATCACTTGAGATATACTGTTGCTTTAAGCAAAGCTTCATTTAAAAAAAAAATGCAATCGGACATGTTACAATGGGAATTATGGACTAGTAATAGGAAAACTATTTCTTCCTCCCCAAAGATGCCAAGAAAGTCTCATCAAGCAAGATTTTAGTTTCCGTTTTAAACCTAACTTGGACAGTGAAATACTGTTTATTATAAAGATAAGACAGTGACTTTAGACTTCTCATTTGAGCTAACTATTAGTAGTTTATTGTAGTTAATTGTGATTGCAGAAAGAGGACAGATCACATTAACAGGCCTTAGCTGAAGTAATATACACAGGCTGGGCTAACTTTGATGCTTGCACTTAGATGTCAATCACTTCTGTCAGCTATACAAGATACTCAGATTCAATGTTCTTAAAGCAAAGTATAAGTTCATTTCAATTTTATGTAGTATCTAAACAGTAATTTAAAAACCTATTGATCTTGTATACTGTCATGTTTTTAAACTTTTTTTGTTGTTTTTTTTTTTTTTTTTTTTTTTTTGCGACATGCAATTGATTCTATAGTTTGCTGAATCTTAAATATAAATTAACAACAGATTTTTCCGGCTACTAAAATAGAGCTTCATACTGTAAAGTTAGGCATTTTAATCTTACACATAGTTGTCAATACTGTATACCAAATCATGTCCTTCTAACCCTGAAACCCCACTGTTTATAGGGATGCTGACTGAAGAATAAGCTTCAGTTAAAATTTTTTAATTCATTTCATTACCTTCTACAAACAATTAAGACCTCTGCTTTCATTTTCTTTTAGACAGTGCTTTCATAACAAATATGCAAGTCAGGACATGGAAAAATATAACCTTCCTGAAACAAAGTAAATTCACATTTCACTTAGAATATGAACTGTGAAAACATGTAATTAAAAATAAGCTTTCACTATGAAATTTACTGAGTACTAACCCCTCTGAAAAAGGAGTGACAAGTCATAAAAGCAAACCACACACAACACGACAGAAGTCTCAAAGACAATTTTATTAACACTTATCTACTCGTCACCTATCTACATAGGCATTATGGACAGCCAGGAATACATCTTAATTTCAGAATATGAATCTTCTGAATTCACGTCCAACTCAATATTTGCCTAAATACTATGAATTAGAACATAAGAAATACTCTAATCATTTGCAGGGAAATTACAACTTTCCTGACGTGAACTAATCAGTAATCATTACTTCCACAGGAAAGAGAACTAAAAATGTTACGTTGCATTATCTGTTCAGAACAGCATCTCAGAAATGTGCTTAACTATATTTACATTTTCAACTAGACATTAGATTTAAGATAAAAACTAAGATTTGACTGTTAAAACCCAGAACTGCTATGAAACAATAGTCTAGAGATTAAAAATACCAGATTTTTTAAAGCTTTTTTTCACCGCCCAAATAAAGATTTTAATTAAAAAAGGCACTGATAAACAGCTCAGATACTAGCTTGCATAATTAAATTTCCTCTGGACTTACAACATAAAATAATTACAAAGATGGAGGAAACATGGAATACTGAGATTATAAACTTCAGTTACCTTGTCTCTATTCATTATTCTTTAAAAAAACATTCAATGACAATTATATCAGTAATCCTAGATTTAGATATTAGTTTGCACACTCGCTAATACACTGAACATTTATACTGGTTCTCTGATACTGACAGTTATCCGCATTTTTCTATCAAGAACTTAGTATAAAGAAGCAGACAAAGGAATAAATAGCCTTTTTCTATCTAATTAACTAATTATTTTATATCTGTGTATAAAGAACTAAGCATGCCCAAACTTAGGACAACAGTGAAATAAGCATTTTTCAATTCTCATTACTGCAAATAATTCTTACAGTTTATTTCTCCCTTTCACACAAGGACTTCTACGGAACAAAATCACTGTAGTAATCTAAAGTACGAAAGACATCTTGTTACTACAAACTACTCCAAATTTGTAACTCCTAGCCAATATCTGATAGAAGTAAAGCTTAACAAAGAAAACAGCTCAATCGTTGATGCCTATATTTTGAGCTTATAACTCCACGGTAATTGAAGGCCAACTGTGCTGGTACAAAAAAGTTCAGATTCATGCTGGGACAAACAGCTGCTCTCTAGATGGCTAGACAAGAAAAAAAGAAAAATCAATTGGCTTCATTTATAACTCTAAACAAAGGTGTCTTTTGCAAGAAACACAGGTTTATTTCCATCGCTTAGCCCACAACAAAAGCATACTTGTTAATATCTACTGCTGCTACCATCCCATCATGTCCAGAGCAGATGTCCTCCAAACTTCCTTGTGAAGGCATTTACTGTGTTCAAGTATTACTAAGAATGACATGTATCACTCAGTGTGGAGGCATACAAACATGACGAGTCAGTTCATTACACAATACTTAACTCATAAGTTAGTTCATTTTAACATAATGCTTCACTTGTTTTAGTGCTCATGAAAGTGAGTTTAGTACTACAAGCAATGAAATAAAGACTCTCTAAACTATTACTAGTGTCCATTTTAACATCCAAAACAAGTGCTGTTATGATTTCAGGGCTGATTCATGTCTGCATCTATAAAAATAACTTAGCTTTTTTTAAAGCCTTCTAACAGTATGCTTTCTAAGGCTACTGTGACAAAATCTGAACTTTTCCCTCCTCTTTTATAAAGAATCAACTTGAGCTAAATTTCATTCAAAAGCTTTTTGTAAGCACGTGAATGTCTTGTAACAGTTCACACTGATGTAATGAAGACGGCTCTTTACAACTGAGAGGAGGAAAACCACACTATCAGTCATGTCTGCTTTAATGATGAAGGAAAGTGGTAATTAGAATAAACCACCATTTACATAAGAATAGTGTTAGATAAAAATAGGTATTGTAAAAATAATTGTTCCAGCAATTAAAAACAAGGAACCTTAACAGGTGAAAGAAAACATTTCACCTGTTATCAGGAAGGGAATTGAAGTAATTTCTGCAAGACAGAATTCCAGCAGTGCTTCATTTATAAATAGATACAGTATTGTTATCACACTTATTCATGGTGAAAAATCCAGAAAAAAAAGTTACATTCCCGCTATGAAGCTGCTATATAACTGTTAGTGTTTACAACCAAACAGGAATTCAGATCAAACCGAACTGGAAAAATGGTACTTATCAGATTGCTCCTTGATCACAATAAAATGGTGTTAGATCAAAGGTGACAAAAACAGTTTTGTAAAATACAATAAATTATCCCTAATTTTACTTCTATAGGACCTATACTCTGCACACTGGTTTCTTCTAACTACTGACTAAGCCTGACCCTGCACAGGTTACAAGTGTCACTCAAACTGGATTTGTACAGCTGTTTGCAATCAGCTGGAAAAAATTATAGTACCATCATGTCTCAAAACACACAATGAAACAGGCTGTTAAAATAAAGCCACACAATGGTAAATAGCTATCTTATGGTACCTGGATTCTCTCCAATATCTGCATCTTTTCCTCTCCTACTATCAGTTTAAAAAACAAAGTTAAGCTCTGAGAACAAGCAGTAAAACACAACTTACAACTAGTGTTAAAACTCCGGAATTTTCACTTGCCTCAGATACAAGACAATCTTCCACTAAATATTTACCAACAAGTAATCTCTTTCCAATGCAAACAATTTTTGTTTTTATCAAATTCACTGTAATTTTGATTTCATATTACTATATAAGCAGAACTTTCAAAGAAACCTCCTCATGCCCTATTAACTTATACTATTGTTTTACTTCAAAGCAAAGTCAGGAAAAATATGGATATTATTATTCTTATTGGCCAAAGTTGCTTGGTATGTGCAAACTGGTATTGTTTTAAAATAGAGTGCATGATCTCTTTTTTGAAAGGCATGCAAATCAATTTTTACTGTGTCCCACACACCTCAGAAGCAAAACAACAAGTTAATAATCGATATTTGTTCTTCTGAGAAATGAAGTCACAAAGAAAAGAGATTTTGGTGCAAGTTTCTTCTGCTCTTTCCTAAACTCATATAACTACCAATTAATTTGTTACTTTTACTAGAAAACTAGATTAGTTAAAATAAAGGAATATACACTGAGATATAAACTATAAAATATTTTCTCTTCTTCGGGGTAGAGAATGCAAGGTATTTGTATTGACAGTTAGAAGTATTCAAAGTCACTCTAGTTTTCCCCTTCCTCGGAGACAGAAAATGAGCAAGAATCTGTGGGTTAACAGAGAGCCATCAGAAAGCCTCACTGCCAGGAACATTATGAATTACTGTTCTGTAATGCAGAAAGCCAATAAAGTCATTGCTACGTAGACACATCATTCAGAACTGATGTCACCAGTAAATTTAGCAACAAAGAAACTGCTCCCATTCAAACTCATTATCCTGTGAAGGGAAATGCCTAACTCTAAGAGTTTGGAAACAAAGAATCAAACAGTCAAAAACCAGTTATTTGAATTAGTGCTATTCCTGTGATTAGTGCTATGTATTGCAGGCAAATTCCTCTGAACAAAGTTGAAGCAGAATCTAAGCTCTCATTTATTTGCAGGGAAGGAAATTCCAACTGAATATAAGGGTGAAAGAAAGTCACAATGAGGGTGTTTAAGCACTGAAATAATTTACTAAGAAAGGCTGTAGAATCTGTATCCTTGGAAATCTTCAGAACTTTGAGTTCTGCTTTGAGTAGGAGATTCAACTTTTTTTATTCTGCGTGTACATAACAGTTGTGCATTACTATTACAATCTTCAACATACAGAAAATGTGTGATCCATCCAAGTGTTTTATTTTGAGTGTTAAACAATCTCCTCCTTGCAATATTATGTAAATATTTTTGCTCTTTAAATCCAACAACCACCAAAAAGCCCCAAAACAACTTCCCCTCCTGGCAGACTATTTTTTTGTTAACTTTGCTCTCTGAAATGGTTTGGCATAAGGTCATGTGAGCAAGAAATCTGGAACAAGGGTGAGAGAAAATGCAGAAGGTGAGCAACCATCAACTTTAGACCTCTGGAGCTGTAGCATGGATTAGGTGGTATGAATGCCTTGTTTGAGTGTGGGTGGGGGGCAGAGTGGAATAGAGAAGGGTGGCGGAAAAAGGGCTCCTATATACAGGCTCTCACTTGGACCTAGAGAACAGAATTATGCCAGCTAAAAAGTAGACAAAGTTAACAGTTTAAGTTCCAATTTTAGAATATACTGTCTGATTAACTTTGCTATCTAACCATCTACTTACCTCTAGAAGTAAAATCCCTGAATTTCTCTTTTATTCTACAGAATCTGTGCTTTTATTAAAAAAGAAAGCATCTTAGAATTGCAAAGAAAACATTGATAATGGAACTCGTCAACTATTTGACTTTGCGCATTTAAGTAATTAGGAGACTTTGTCCTTTTTGAAGTTGTTTCAACAAATGTAGAGTCAAATGCCAGTATTTTATCCAGATGAAGGAGGTCAGACAATTAGCTAAACATATTCCATTCACCACAGATGCACATCAACACCTTTAACTCACATTTAGCAAATCCACATTTATAATTTCCCTAACCTTTTCTTTTTCACTGATAAGACTAGAAAGAGGTCTTCCATAGGTAAGGCTTGCCCTACTACAGACAGATAATGTATTTTATCTTAGTTTATCTGACAGAGATGAACCTTTGGTGAATCTGATCCAAACAAAAGATGGTAAATTTCTGTCTCAGGCATTGACTAGCTAGTTGCACCTTCCTTATCTAGGACTACTGTTTGTCAACATTAATCTTCATTGCTGATAACATCATGTACAGAAGGAAGGGAAAGAGTGTACATGGTAAAGTTCTTGAGAAGGACATCCACTTCAGCACATTTTCAGTACAAAGAATGGCTGTGCATAATATTCTGAAGTGACACTACTCTGACAAGAGACTTTCTCAATTAGAGAGAACACAATCATCTCAATTCCTCAGCTTCCCTATCAATATTTCCCATAAAATTTTTCCTCTGTGAACTGTATGAGACACTTCTTAGTTAAAAGCAAACTTTGAAGGGAGATCATTTGACATATTAGCCTTAGTTAGAGAGTTCTGATTATTTACTTGAGTGTTAAATAAAACATGCTGTCATTGAATTATGCTATTTTAAAAAGTCACACTTGGCAAAAACAACAAACACGAACCATTTTTATGTAGCATGTTAGAAGTAAGGAGTACAGCTACGTAAAAGCACAATTTGATTTTTACGAAGCAGACAAAGGATTTTATAGAACACATCAAAAGACAGAGAAAGTTGGGTTTTTTGAGAAAGAGCTACAAGTAAACTAAAATTCCAATTCATTTATATAGGTATTGATATGACTTACAGTTACATTACACCACTGAGATGTCAATGAATTCTAAGCAGTTCTCTTATTTTTACCCATTGAGTTAAAAACCAAGAGATGAGACCCCTTCATCAGAACTATTCATATTAAGAGCCTCTGGCACAACAAGCAGGCAGCCAACAGTAATTTTTTTGAGCGTAGCACTTTAATTAGTGAAATGAAAAGAAAAAACCCTGACAAATGAAACTAAATTGGGTCACACGAGTGTAGCCTAAAGCATTAAAAGCATTTCAAGTTATTCTAGTTTCAGTAATTATTGTGAGGTTTGTAAACTATTTTTAGTTTAAAAAAGTCTGAACAAATGTCACCTTATTCCTCCTTGTAATTCATAACAGCACATTTAAAAGGTCTGTACATGTAAAAAGGTGGAGTTTTAAGAGAGCTTTCAATTTGATTTTTTTATTAAAAGTAGCACACAGTCATAATTGCAGTGGACATGTTTATTACTAATATTACACTAAATATTTATTGCATTTCCAGGAGGGGTCTAACAGTAAATCTCCTCAAAGAACTGGTTTTAAGTTATGGTCAAACTACATCATAAGGAGAATATAAGTATGATCCATTAGAATTAAAATAACCCATTCTGAGGAACAGTTTCTGCATACATGCTCACCTCCTACCCTATAATGTTTGACGGTCTGATTGACAATTTTGTTGTGACTGACAGATAAGGTAGACTACAGAAAACTGAATTTGTATAGGCATATTTTTTACCTTTCAGTGAAATTGAGTAATCTTTTCTTCAGAATAGACCAAGCTGACATTAGCAGCTACTTATGACATGGGCTAAATAGGTATAATTCACTCTTCTTTTGTATATCGTCCCTCACCTCTGCATTTTTCGCCCACAAAAGCCTCTCTTAAATTGTGTGATACTATGCAGAAACAGGTGGCGGAGGTGGAAGAAGGGGTCAGAGCCCAGACTTCACTTTCAACAGACTAGAATTTCTGTGGTTTTGCAGTGTTGAAACAGGCTGAATCATTCATGTCTTAAAATGCCTTCCTACAAACTCAAGTACTGAGGACTTGCAAGGAAAAGAATCTCAGCTTGATGCAGTCAAAACATGATACTATCTTCCTGCCGAAATGTCGAAGTACCTGGTTAAGTGCAGCACCAGTTACAATGTAACAACTAGGGAACAGGCCTGCAACATGCCTAGCTGCCACATGTTTTGATCAATCCAACTGCAATGAAGACCTGCTTACCCAACTGGCCAGTGGAAACCCATAATAAAACTCTAGGAAAGGTTCCTCTGCTGTGCTTTGACTTTTCTCACCATTTTCCAGCGTGTTTTAGTATGCATTCTTAGGATTTTTTCCCTAGTTGGTTCTCCGTTTTCAGCATTTTTCAAAACATAGAGAAAAAACCCAATACTTAAAGGTCACTTAAATACCACTATTTTCTAAGTCTCATCCATTCTGTTTGTCTACAGCTAATGGGGTTATGTCCATAGACTTGCATTAACTTTCAAACAGCAGTCATAAATACTGAAAATCATTTTAGGTTCAGGTAGGATGTAAAATGAGGATCTGAATGTAAAGCAACCTTAAGATGGGCTTTAAGATTTTTTGGAAAAAGTAATAGCCAAAGCTATTTAAGCTGCCCACATTTATTTCAGGTTAATATTTCACAATACTTTCATGTCAAAATGAAAGGAAACTTTCATATTCACTGGTGTGGGAAGAACGTCAAGTTGGAAACCTCCCCTCTTACAGCACAATAATCCATTTCAAGTTTCTGAAATATTTTAGTTATTGTTATATCTAGTACAAGTTTGGTGAAAAATACTCTTAAATCTCTCATTGTCTTAGCAACGCAGAGGACAGATATTCCAATAAATTATTAAACCATGCTTTGACAGCTTACCTTATTTTGACAACCCTGAATATGTGCACAGGAAAGTTGCTAAAAATCTCAGGATTTTACATGGTTTTGCTTAAATTCGTAGGGTGGAGCAGTTATTAGCAATCTCTATGTAAGTTTAAAAGTATGCATATAGACTTCTGTATCATTATGTTTGCCTTGTTTTACAGTAGAATCAAACTATTTAGAAATAGTGTATGATAGACATGTGTGATGCTACCCATGACAACTTGCCATCTAAACCATCCATTTTCATGTCTCAAACTTCCTGGCCAACTTTTGCTTACACCTGATGTCACATTATCTAACTCACCAAACACCGTAACGTTACAACATGACAAACACTTGACAAGAGAAATTTAAAATGCTGAAGTTCAACACATCTTAGTGAGCAAAATATATTTCAAAGCTCTGTTTAGAAATACTGATGACTTTTAAGGGTTGTAGCAATCCTGCACAGTGCAACTGTGAAATTTAATGTATTGCAAATTTCATCACGGAGTTGATTCTTAAAATCAATTTGGATTTTGACACGCATATATTGTTGAGATAAATCTAAGATTATAATACACAATTAATGGAATATGCTTATAGCTGTGTCTGAAATGATCATACAGCATAAGTGAAGCTGCAGATGGAGTGCGGCTATTTTCAGCTACTGCAAAATATGGACAATCTCTCCTGCTACTACAATTTCACGCACAGTTAGCTTCACCTCCATTTCATCCTTCTACGTTTTACACACCAGCAGTACTCTGCATCTGACAGACTGAGGCTTAAAACTTGCAGCTGTCTAAAGCAATACTGTTTAAGATAGCTTCTGAATTAGTCTGAAAGTCAATACAAAATCTCTAGAAGAGGTGAAAATAACCAAAATAATTTTTTAATTTTACACAGTACAATTATTAAGTAATTAAAATATTTCACTGAACAGGTGTCAGCAGAAGTTAAGAGCAAGGCAAATACTGGGTATAACAGTACCTCACAGCTATTTTCCGCAATGTCAATTCACAGAATACTGGACCAGTAACAAGACCAGGATTAATAAACATCTTTCAAGGATATCAAACAGTTGAAATCTGTAAACATCTCATTTGAGGTTGCACTGATGCTATGCAGCACGAAGTATTTTTAGGACTGGGCATATTTCACAGATCATTTGTGAAAAGTAGCAGTGAATGATACATACAAATTCTCAGATACACATGCTATCCCCTTACCTTTAATTTTAAATTCTCATTTAAAACTCAGGTGCAAGTCATGCAATAAACTAACTCTTGCTTTCTCCATTTCTAACACTTGCCACATACTTACAAGGAGAATTAACTTAAAATCCTGAAGTCTGTCCTGGAATTCTAATAGTTTGCAAGTCTTTTTGTAGCACAGACTACCAACATGCTGTGTCACATGATGGGAACAAATATCTGCTCACATAACGAACAAGCTAGGTCATGTACTGGAATCATGGTTCAGAAAAAAAAAAAAAGATTCATGTACTTTGAGGATGTTCAAGCATGTAGTCATAGCATTAGCAAAACCCAGAGCACCACTGTTCTGGAACTCAGCAACATATAAGGCTGCTAATCAGCAAGTCAGACATCTTACTGATGCAGGTCAGATCCAGGTTTTTAGAGTAAGATTAAAAAACTCTTCAAGCAAGAGGGTAGGAAAAAAAAACTTTTAAGACTTTCAACATCCATTCACTCTCAACTATCAAATTTTCATTAGAAAGAAGATTTCTATGGTAACCTGAAAAAAACTAGGGAAAGGGAAAAAAATATAGCAAAAGGCAGCATTCAGATTTTTAATTCTGTACACATATCATGAAAATACTTCTTTAGCAAGAAGCTACTATAAATTAGATTATTAATTTTTATGTAAGCGTAAAATCTTAAACTCAATTACAGACACCTATTACAACCAGCACTATGTTAAAACACAAGTCAATCCAAAATGTCATGATTCTGAATACAATCTGTTCAGATAATATTCATGGTCATTTCTCCCAACACTAATTTTCCCCTGGCTAGTCTTCAAGGGAAGTTACTTAGTACAAGGTTCAAAAAAAAAAAGTTAGCAAATCCAAAATATACATTTTCAAGCAGTGGTAGCAGTATAAAACATTTCCACCTTCTGAAACAGCATTCAAAAGAACATTAGAAACGATGCTATAATTTAACACTCAGCCATATAACCATAATGTTAGAAGAATCCAATATTTCTATTCACACACACAGTACAGAAAGCTTGCATTCGAACTTGGATATGAAAATGCAGGAAAATAGTATCATAATCACTCCTACAATCCAAGCTGATACTTAACATGCTAGCTCCAAATCTCAAGTATCATTTGCATTAAATTTCTTCAAAAATGTCACAGAAGTAAGAAAAGATAAAACAATAATCAAGATGTACATAGAATTGTGCTATAGCAGCAAATTGTTCATATTTAATACAAAGCACAAGCAGAAAATGAAAAACCAACACAAATAGATTAAAAAAACCCCAACTTCTAATATAGTCTCTTGGTTCCTACGAATATAAAACATTCTGGTTCACTGTGAAGGGATTTGTCAAACAACCTTGAGATCCCGTCCAGCCATATGCTATTGGTTCTACTACATTCAGCATGACTAAAATAGAAAAAGTTTTGAGACTAAAAATATTTACAATGTAAGGCCCTGACCACAAAATGGCATTTGATTAGTCTTACACAAAAACTGTGATTATCCACACAGTGAAATCTACGTCTGATTCAGGATAATTAGAAAGATATCTATTGATTTAAGTTCTGTTGTTTGATCCAACTTTCATTAATACAATGTTTACAACACAAACTAAGTTACATCCTTGAGTAAATTACTGATAAATTGATAAAGACAGATTTTTTTTTTCCTCAGAAGTCACATTGACAGAAACGCAACATAACTCCTCTAGTTTATTTTCCCAACAAATCACAATAGAAATTATCCTGCTCTACAAGTTCTTGTGCTACATCTTATGCATGCTGAGGCAAAACTGTAAGAATATTACCTGAACAAATAAAAGCACCTGCTCCTTATGTGGGGACTGGAAGCCTTGCTGCTGCCGCCACAACTGTTACTGGTTGTGGTACACAACCACAGCATAGCTGGAGACTCTCTCCTATTTTTCCATTCCCTTTTAGTACATTTCATTAGATTTTATTCTGAAACTTTTCAGCTTTTTTGTGTGTGTATGTATATGTTCAGATATGTACATACCTTTATAAAGAACTGGAGCATTTTCCAGAGACAGACTTTCCTTTATAAGACCCATATATCTAGCAAAGAAAAAGTCTTAGATATCTAAGTCCCATAAGGATTGTACTGAAATATTACTGCAAGCATTCTTTTGTCAATATATGAAACAGCACAATTTACAGTCTTACCTGTTATCTTAATAGTCTTTCAATATTAAGGAACTACTAATCATTAATTCTCTGCAAATCTCAACACTTGCTTCTTGATACTTAATATATTGTACCTAACACTGTAATCAGTGATTTTGTTAAAAATTATAAGCAGACTTTTTTTTTTAATATTATGCTGAATTTAATTGACAGGAGAAACCTGCTAGATTTCCTCATTAATTTCATGTTGTCTGTTATTTAGCTATCTCCTAGCTATTAAAAATAATTTCGGCATCTCTTCTTGAAATCTCTACTTCCCTGATAATTGATTGGTCTTCAACGTATTCTACAATACTCTTAAATTACAACATATTTGAAAGCATGTATTCTTTTCAAGAGCTCTGTAAAAATTCTTCCTTGCTGACGTATCTTAAGCAAGACAGATATTTATTTACTACAGGTAAAGGAAAGGTTTTGCCTTAGCCTAACTGATTGAAGCACAGCATGGGCTCTGAGCAAGATCATTCCCAACATTTCTAGATGTTAGAACCTAGCTGTTCTCACTGCTGCAGAATGGAGTTGACTAGCCCTGCTTCTGTCAGGTTTGTGCCACTTCAGGAGTTGACCTGATGGGTGCACCAGCCTTTTGTTCTTAGGGACTGAACTGAACTATCCTGGATGTTACACTATGGGTCAATGACCAAGCAATAGCTGCGACCAAGAACACCAGTCTCCTTCGCATCTTTTTTTGCCCTCTTCAAATCCCATACATCTTTCAATTTCCCATTAGTCACTTCACAGTAGTGAAGAGCTGTCACAGAACTAACGATTCCTCTGCTCATACAGGGATGTTATTTTAGAGCAGTGTGGCGAGCCTGCGGATCTAGACCCTATGTATATGGGACTATCAAGAAACGTTGCATCTTCCTCTTGAGATTATAATCCAGATTCTCATATATTTTTAAAATGAAAAGTTTCATAAGCATAACATAATGTCTTAAATTATTCCACAAAGGATTTGGTCCAAAACCCACCTTTCTAGTTTCCAGCTGAGCTTCTTCTTGGCAGCATTGCCTGCAGAACGGATCCAACTGATTCAGACTGAACTGTCCAAGAAGGTTGCAAGAACTGCATAGCAAGTTACTTGAGAAGCCCAGCTCTCTGCAAGCTTCTGATGACAACTGTGCTCCATATACACTTATCTGAAAATCAATACAATGTTATATTTTAGTATTAAATTAGTTGTTTAAAAAAGGAAGATTTTAAATGCTTTAATGATTAGGAAGAACAACTAAGTCTCTTGTGACTGTTTTGGTCACAAGATGGTCCGCCCATAAGTACAAAACACCACCTTATTTTGAAGAATGGTCTTAAACTAACAGTGAATTCTAGACAGTCATAATATGTATATTTCAAGGTATCAGACCTGCCAAAATTCATTTATACACACTCCTGACAACTCTACTGTTTTCCTATTGCTAGCTCCAAATTAAGAAAAAAAACCATAATGAATCAGCTGAAGTGTACATGGCTACAGCTCTCTAAAGCCTGCTCTTTCAAAACAATTTCAGTAAATTTCATATCACTGAAAACACACTTGGAAAATAAGTGTAACATCTAATCTTGGGAAAAGCACAACCAGGGAGTGATGAAATGGACCAAACTGCTCAACAAGGCATACAAGTAGGATTTTAATTTCATGTTTGCATTAATGTTACCAAAAAAAAAAAAATTGCATTCTAAAAGTGGAAGTGTATATAACCTGAAATTCTGATTTACTAGCAAAATAGGCAACTCAATTACATGGCTTCTATGAAAAATACCAGTTCTGTTTTTAATGAGCAGCCAAAACAATTTTACCAACTATCCCAGCATTTAAATGATATTTGGGTTTTGTTTTCACATTCCCACTTCTCTACACAGGGATTTTCACACCCTAGCTTAAAACCTTTCCTTCCAGCTGTATGCTGGGGGGGAGAAAGTGAGAGAGGAAATTAAGACAGTTTTCCCAGATGCTTCTCAGTCTGGGTGAAAGACCTTGGGCAAAACCCACAACATCTAACACACCAACAAAACAATCAGCAAGCACCTCTGTGTTCAGTGAAGAGTGAGATGATGCCAGCAAACTGGACTGGATGATAACAGAGCAAGAGTCAGAAGAATTATGCTGGGACAAACAGAAAAATACAGAAAGAAAACTAAGTTTGTCCTTCAGCAAATCAGACTTCTCTTCACATTCACCCATCATTTAATATATACAGCATACCCAAGTAAGATAGAGACAAACCTATTTCCTCCCCTGAAGTGGCCAACCTATAGCCAAAGACATGTCTCTGATGTGACAGATAGGAAATGTTATGGATTAGGAATTAGTAGAAAATATATCAGGTGCCTCATTATTCTGTTTCTCTGTATCTGCTAAAAAAGTTAAAGCATGAACAGAAAAGTATAATATATAAAAAATTATTTTGAAATTACTATTCTGTCAGGCAGAAAGCTATTTTTCTTCTTCCTACAGAACACTGCTAAAGTAATTTCTATATGACAGCAGGCAAGCAAAAAATGGGACCCTATTCTACTGAAATAATCTATTATTTATCCTTTCTGAGGGATACTGGCAAGAAGAAATAACACCACCACAGTAGTATAGAAAATCTAAGGAGAATGCCAAACACTGCCAAAGCTACATTTTAATTAATGTTCACTTATTAAATGACTGATGATGACAGTAGCTAAAACAGTTCTCTTGCACCTTGCTGCTTGCCATCCACCCCTTTTATGCTTTACTATCATCTTTTGCTCACTTTTGAGTCCATTCACTTGGGAGCAAAAATGGTATTACTGGCATTGTCATTTTGCTTCCACCAGCAATGCTCCTCACATCTTTCCCCAGCACAGCTCTAGAGCATCTGCATATATAAGGCCAATACTCTCCTGTTTTTGGGGAGACACCAACCAAAAAAACAAACAGTGTATGAAAGCAAGTAAAGTCTCCATTACAAGAGAATTCCTCAGTGAAGAAGTTCTAGTTACACAGCAAGCTCAAAACAGCTTGAGAATAAAACCATAGGGAGGGTGGGTGGAAGAGAAACTGGCTCTCCCTAGGATTTTTCCTCAATTTTTAGCACCATAACTATTGTACTATCCTGAAACAATAAGTGTACTAATTATAATAAATGTCTCTACTTAGAATTAGAAAAAAACCCTCACATTTCAGAAACTAATTTCCCATCAGAACAAGATAATTTCAGCTACTTAGCCAGTGATGCACCTCATTTCAGCAGCACGCTCTCCTTTAAAGCTTTGACTACAAATACACATTACACGACTGCTTTGCTTTCACATTCAATAATATATTAAAGCAAATGCAGCATCGATACAAATTGCTTTAGGAAGTACTTAATAGTTATTAGAGTGAAACATTTGAACAGGTCTTTTGTATAATCTCTTGCCTTTAGAGCTCAGGTGGGTCAGAACTTTAGGGGCATCGGGTGCACTAAAATAAGAGAAACGGGACCTGGCTGGAAAACCTCGAGGGACAGCCTTTCACAGGACAACCTTCAGTAAGAAATCCAAAGCCACCTAGCTTCACTTTCCAAACCCATTTTTAACTTTGTTACCAAGGATAACCCGGGTCATGAAGTTTATAACAACACACAAATCTCATTAAAAATGGGCTAGGAAGCCTGTAAGTTTATTTAAAGAGTCTCTGCAACACCCACACCGATGGCCACGTTTTCCGAGCTAACAGGGCAAAGCGGGGCCGAGGCGAGGGACAAGGCGGAGGGGTGTTTAGGCTTCAAAACGCGTCTCTCGCAGCCTGGAGGAGTAGAGGCACCGGCAGCAGGAGGAGAGAAGGCAGAAGCAGAGAACAGCCTCCGACAAAGACAGCAAAAGAGGCGGCCGCGGAGGCAGGAGAAGGACGAAGCACGGGACGACGCCTCGGGCAGGGGATGGGCAGGGCAAGGCCCGCTGCCTCCGCCTCCCACTATGGGACACGTCTCACTCCCGCCCCACCCCCCCTTACACCCTCTCTCTGTCTCTCAGGAAATCGCAGCCGCACTCAGCCCCGAGCGCGAATAAACCGGAACGGCCTCTCACCGCCTGCAGCCCCACTAACAACCAGAACCAGCAACGCCCCAGGGCCGTTAGCTCGGCAGCCGCCGCCATCTTGGTGCCGGAACGCTCCTGCCAGCGTCGCCGGGAGGCCGCTGAAGGGCCCCACCCATCGCGGATGCCCGACACACTGCCTGATGCGGGAGAGGGCAGACTTCCTCCCAACCCCCAAGCAGAAACAGGTGATTCAGAACCTCTGCGGGAAGCCTAGAGCAAAGCTATTTTAGTCTGTTCGTAGTAGCGCTTCATAGCAAGGCTAGGGAAGATGCCGTTCACCCGCCCTAGTCAGGCACTGCCGAAACAACGCCGAGTAAAGCCCCCTCTCGTTCCGGAAAGCTGCTGCCAACCGGCATATTAGGCCCCTAGACCCGGCGATTGACAGCCGGTCTGAGCAATGCTATTGTGCCTTTGCCAAGTGCCGCGTTGCTTGTGCCCAATGAGAGTGGACAGATGGGCGGGACTTCAAGAAGGACCCCCCCAATCACGAAGGGTCGCATGGAGGCGGGACATCGCCTCTGTCCGGCAGCTCAGCGCGGAGGGGGGAGGGAGGAGTCAACGTCCTGTGGGCGGGGCGTCGCCTGAGCGAGGCCAATGCAGTTGCGGGAGAGGCGGGGTGGCAGTAGCACCGCCCAATGGCGGAGGGCGCGGGGGCGGGTCCCGCCGCCGGGAATCGGCGGCGGCGGCGGCGGCGTGGGGCGGGCGGGCGTTCGGTTGCTGAGCAGCGCACGCAGGCGGGGGAGGGGCGCGCTGGTGGCCGCCGCGCGGCGGAGGGGGCCGGGCGGGCAGTCCGCGCCCGCGGGGCGATGTGAGAGCGGCGGCGGGCCCTGAGCCGCGCTCCCTTCGCCTCCCCTCGCTCGCGCCGTCCCTGCGGCGGCGGCTCCCGCCGGCCTCCGCGGCCGGGCCCCGCGTTATGTCGTGATCCCGGGCGGGCGGCGCTGCTGCTGCTGCTCATGGGGCTGCTCAGGATTATGCTGCCGCCCAAGTTGCAGCTGCTGGCGGTGCTGGTCTTCGGGGTGGCCGTGCTCTTCCTGGAGAACCAGATCCAGAAGCTGGAGGAGTCCCGCGGCAAGCTGGGTGAGCGGCGGCGGGGCGCGGCCGGGGGCCTGGGGCCGAACGGGGGCCGGGCCGGGTGGGCGGCGGGCCGGGGCAGGGCGCGGGGAGGCAGGGGAGACGGCAGCGCGGGCAGCCGGACCGGCGGCGGGAGCGCGAAGGGGTGGCAGCCGGGCTCAGCCCGCCGCGGTGTGCCGCCTGGCCGGGGGTGGGGGGACGCGCGCCGCTGGCTACTTTTCCCGTACGGCTCCGTGTGTTTGCACGCCCGAAACGGTGAAGGACCTGATCGATACGGTCTGGGGACTCTGCGGAAGGGGCTGTCAACCCCAGAGGCAGCAGCCTTGGCCTTTGAGTTCATTTGTGTGTGTGTTTTGCGAGATCATGAGACCTAGGAGAGGTCGGTGTCGGAAGATAAATGTTTCTGTAGTGTGTCTAAATGGGTTTTCTTAAAAGAGCAGCGGTGTTCAGCGCTATTAGGAGCAGTGGCTGGCCTGCGTGCGCCTCTGACAGGCACCTGGGGGGAGAAGAGAAGCAGCCGTGGTGCCGAAAGTCAGTCTAGTTCTGCTGCCTGCTGCTGCAACGAATTAGCATCTTCTTCGCATTTAATTTCTACTTCAGACGTTTTACTAACGCTTGGCATTGTAAAGGAAAGCACAGTGTAAAAAAAAAAAAAGCTGGAGACATTGTTCTTAATGACAAATGGGCAATTTGTTTTACTCTCATTGAACGTAAGATGTTATTTTCTGCAGTTTGCTGAGTGTAGTTAGTGATCTCCTAGACTGTCACTGAGCTGTAGTTAAACAGAATAATGATGAACTTGAAGACTCTTGTGCAAGATTTCTTTTGCTTTTCCTGCCTTAAAAAGACCACTTTAGAGTAATGTCTGCCTGGTAGGTAACATCTTATTACTTTGTCTGTCATACGTAAAGCTGCAGAACTTGTATAGATTTTACATTACCTAATTAGGGGTCTCAGGGATGTGAAAAAATACCATTCTGAACCTAGTTTGTGGTGCCTGGGAGTTGTAAAAACAGAGCACTGACAATCCTGGCGTATACAAGTGCAGGGGCTCGTTTACAAACATTGTTGATTTGTTTTCTCATATTATTTGACTGTACTAAGATATCTAGACTATGAACACTTCCAGATTGTAGGAAGAAAAGTGCACATGTTATGTTCCTACTGGTGTTAAAACTAGAAGTGGACTTCGAGTGACATGGGAAGTTTAACAGTGAGCTTCTAACAGAGCCAGATTCAGCATGACTTAATGTTGAGCTGTATGAATGCCATTGGGATTTTACTTTGCAACATTTCTTTTCCACTTTGCTTTCTCTGAACTAGATATTAGAGATGAGGACCCTGGAAATGGCAGTGGTTGACTGCTTGGGTTACAGGATGCTCTTACTCTGCTTATTTTTCCACTGAAAGTTTGTGCCAATTATAATCGAGGCAGAATTTTTGCAGGGTCTCAATAACTATAAACAAAAATTTGAAGAAGAAAATGAATGAAATTGGAGGATAATTCAAGCAGGTGTTAACATAGTGCTCAAGATTCAGTGGAATTTTGTATCCATCTGTTTTAAACTGGTCGGTACCTGTGGCTTCAGTGCCTCTGTTCCTGACAGTGTATGTTACTTTAGGGAAGTCTACCTCCTGGCATGGAAAGATTAACATAATGCATGTGAGAATAAAGAATTTTGCTGGTAAAGCTTCCTCTTCCTCTTTAATATATATGCAATGGGCATGATTAAGTTACATATTTAGAGGATTAAAATATACAGCTCATACTGGTTTGGGACAAGAATCTAATTACTATGTTCTGCTGATTTTATTTCTTAAGGAGAAGGGAAAACTATTATAAAGTTTATTAAAAGTATGATGGAAAGATTTGCTTTGTGAGCAACTTACTAGTGATTCTTTAAAACCTGTATAAGGAGGGGAAAAAGGGCTTTCTGCAACAGCTTTGAACTCGGGTTCTGTTTTTTAATGTGAGAGTATGCTTTGTTAAAAAGCTTCTAGCTATCTGAATGTCTCCCTTTTTACGTGTTTGGTATGTATTTTATGACTACCAAATGTTAAGATTTCATTACAGAAAAATTTTTACTGTCATGGTTGGTGATACTTCTACTGAGCTGTAATATGGAGAATGGCTTTCTCCGAATCAAAGTAATTAGTTGGCCTAATGCACTTGAATTCCAATCTTTCTCCCTGCCCCCCAAAAGAATGAGGTGTGTGTGTGCAAAGAGGCAGTGATGCTATGATTTGATGATAACGACAAAGTAGTTCTTTTGGTCCTTCAGTTGTGTTTCAGTGGGTGCTTTATGTTAGAAAACACATTGCATATTTTTTGGGTACTGGGTTTTGAACTATGCTATGTGTTTGCGTTGATAGATCATATGATATACTGTCATCTTGGAAAGTAAGTGTAAGAATTAGGCGCTGACTAGGAAAAATGAATGACTTCAGATTTGATAGCAAATAAAATAATTCTGCAGTCTTATCAGCAGTTCTAATAATATTCAGCCATACTTTCTGATAGAAAGGGTTTTATCCAGTTTCTTCACATATGAGCAACTCCTGATTCTGTACTGAACAATTGGGTGTGGGGGGTTAATTTCAGTTCAACGTCTTAAAATATCTTGCCTATAACATGAAAATGGAGCATGTTTCTGGGCAAAAAAGGAATGGGAACCTCTTTCTTCCTATAAGACTTTATATAGGTAAAACTCAGTCGCCCTGGCAAACTTTTCTTTTTTAAGTTGAGAAGTACAGGAGATAGAAGCAAATGACCATCACAAATGCTGCTGCTGCGTTTTGTCTCTGTGGTAAGATTATTATGATCCTAATATCATTAAAAAAGGTATTTGTAAACCTGTGGATTTCTTCATCATATGAAAGGTAACTCCCTAATTAAAAAAATAAAGGAAATAAAAATATTCATTGTAACTTCTCTGCAGCTGTTGGACTTCTTAAGCTCTTTACAAATAGTTTGTAGTGGTGAGATCACAAGCACAGCCCAGTCAGAACCCAGTTTCAAGTACTTTTTTGGTGAGATTTGTACATACAGCTATGAATCTTTCATATTATTTTCAAGTTTACATGTAAGGGCAGCTAAACTGGCATTGTCTCCAGACTAAGCTGTCCCTAGTTCCCAGTGAGAACTTTAATGTTTTATTTAAGCCTGATGTAGGTACTTGCCCATTAGCTCTAGGAATGCACAGCCCTAATAGAGGATATTACATGTGAAAAGCAGATGTTGAGGTTTGCACTATCATTCCTGGAACAGAAATAATGTCTGACCATCCCCTTTGGTTTTTGGAAGCCTGATGGGTGCAGCTCTGCCTCTGGTTTAAACTGACCTAGCATTAAACATGTACCATGCCATCTCCTGCGTTGCCATTAGTGTTCGTGGTGAGTTGGATCAAAAAACTGATCCAGCTGGAAGTAATCCATCCATCTTTTCTCTTCCCTCCCCAAAATTTTGTCATGCATTGGTGGGGAGAAGGAATAGAAGAGGAAAGTTTGTATGTGTTCTAGTTCTTCTGTTAAATTAATTTTATTCTACAATAGCAAGTACTAGAAGCACTTCAAGGTTGGGCAGAGGGGTGGGGGAAGACAGTGCCTCATTCAAGGAAGAGCCTGTAGGATTGATCAGAGAAGGTGAGGATGGTAGATGGGGAAGGATTACTCTTTTGTGGGGTGGAAGTGAAGTAATACTGCTACTTTCTAGCTGTTTAGTGATACTTACGTATTGGATTTTGAAAATAGTCCATGTCTGAGTAACGTAATATACCATAACAGGAGAGCAAAGATTGAGCAACTTTATTACTGTTTCAGGTTATTGCTTCAGATCATGTTGAAACACTGGTTGGCTGTACTGTGGGAGTATTTCTTCTGCTAAGTGATAAACCAGCTTACGGCTCATATCTGTTAATTCAGCACCTTGAATTCAGCATATAGAAATCTGTAATTTGAAAGAAATTCTTAATATTTTACTTTTTAAAAATTGTTTTGTTTGAAAATAAGTGAATAGTTTGAAAGCCTAAGGCTTTTTTCCTAAGCACAGGGAACAAAATTTAATTGATGATTAATTGATTGCCAGATTTTTTTTTTTAAGGTAGTTTCCTAGGGCCTGTGGCCCTCGCGGGGGGAGGTATCCTTCTAAGCACTGTGCAAGTACCTAACAAACCACTGTTCCTTTGAAGTTAAATAATTTAACTTCCCAATGATTAAATCTTATACTTTCTAGAAATATAAGAGTTTCTACTTTTTTGGGATGTTGAAATAATAGCCATCTTGTGTTTCCTTCATTTAGAAAAAAAAAAAAATCTCCTGTCAGTAGGCCTGCCAGTTGCATGTGTTTGGAAAATCCCTCAGAACACTTCTGAAATTGTGCCTCATAATATAGCGTGCAGGGTTCCTTAGTATATAATTTATACTTGAACTTCATTTATGAAGAGTAATTTGTGATTGTTGGCAGTTCTGGCTGCACACAGCTATGCAAATAATTTACTAGCATTTCTTTTAAATATAGTTCTGTTGCCCAATAGTTATTATTTTCCACTGAGTAGCCCGAGGCATTCTTTCAGAAGCTGTTTTCTTGTGTACTGGGTTTCCTGAAACAAGAGTTTTAATGCTGCTTCCTCAGTATATCTCCACCCAGTGAAACATTCTTCCACTTTGCCTTGCTGGTTCTATCATACTTTTTCATTTAGCTCCCCCTTACCGTTCCCCTTCACCATGCCCCTGGTCGTTGCAGACGCTTTCAGAATAAATTTTAAACTACTCCCATACTATGCTTGTACTTCCCATTGAAAAGTGTGATATAGAGCAATTTTATGAATTCTGTTTATTTATTTATTATGTTATTGTTTGTGATTTTATACTTATTTATAACTTTTATGGGAATAGTGTTGCAGTTGCTACTGTTGCATTTTCTGTGAAATAGGTAATGTTTGAATTTTGACTAGTACAGAGCCCTGCACGTTCCCAAGCACACACCAAGACAGTTCAGACTTGCTAATGGGCTCTGAGGCTCGATCTCACCCTTTTCACTGGCACTCCAACATCTGTTTCTAACAGTGGAAATAAGAGGCCCAACTTTTAAAAATTTCTTTCCTCTTCTGGAAGGCTGCACATGAGAAACTGTAGTATTGTTGTACCTAGTTTGCAGGCCTCATGCTTTTAGTGAAATAGGTTTGAGAATTAGTGATGTGGTGAGAGCTGTGCCTTTGCTTCTAATAGCAGATGCTGTTCTGAAGACTTATCCGGCAAGGGGATATTTTTGTTAGAGTCTTTTGAGGGCAGTTTTGAGAGGTGAAATGGACTTGAGAAATCAGATAAAGCATACGCCTTCAGTCCCTCCGGCCACGGACTGCAGTGGATGAAGTAATCACCAGGTAAGGCACTGCATCCTTCTAGATTCTCCATTGGAAAAGGTCAGGTTTGGGCCAGTACATATCTATGTATGTTACTTTTTAATGCACAAATTTAAGTTGAAGAGCACAAAGACTTAAAATACCATCCTCCAGGGAAATCCTGGAAAAGAGCCACAATTGCAATCAGCTGTTTAGGATAGAACAGGCTTGTTGGACAGCCAAAGAAATGGAAGTGCCATGCTCTTCTTTGTGAATTAATGCGGTATTACAGATGTGGTAATGGTAGCTATGAGGTAGGGAATTAGTTCAAGGCTGAGAACCTCAGGAGAAAGTGTTTAAAGGAGTTCTAGGTCCTGTTCTTCAATATAATTGTTTTTCTACATAGGAAGGGAGATTGGGCTATTTCAATAATGAAATACCTGGCAGGTTTCAGTAATGTGCTTGGCACTGTAAAAGGAAAAGTGGTAGCACTACTGGAAATCAGAAAAAGCTACTTTTAATGCCTTTACTCTGAGATAAAGCAACTAAAACAATGACATTATGGCATAATGCCATGCCAATGCTCCCTTTGTTTTTCTTCTCTATTTTCTACTTATGAGCATGGCGAAAGTAACTAAAATTTTCATGTCTGCAATGTGCCTTTGAAATTAAATGACTGGAAGTTACTATGTCTGTTTTTTAGTTCTCACTGGGGATTATTATCAAAGGAACTGGTTTAAAACACAGCAAAACCCTAACAAAACCAGAGATCCCCAAATACTCCACTAAATTAAAATTGACTGGTCGTGCATTTTATATATCTGTATGTGTGTATATAAACCCATATAAAATGTATATATATATTAAAAAAAAAAAAAGCCTAAAACTCTACTTAAACTTTGGAGTTAGCATAGTAGGTTAAACCATTCCTTTCCAGTTTATCGTGTACATCTGAAGTGAAATAAATCATAGGAATTTTTTTTCTTCCTTATTTCAGAAAACTGACATATTTGCAGCTGGATTCTTTTTTTGCACAGCTTTGTATTGCCCCTGGCTGTTGAACTTAGGGACATCTGAACAGTTTGTGAACAAGTCATTTCCCTATCTACTGACTGGCAACCATGAGTCACTCACTGTTAGACTTATTCTGGCCAAACTTGTCTTGTCTTCTAATAATGCATGCCTTCCCTCAAATTCTTGCTCCTGTGTAGGAAATAGATGGCTTTTGCATATGGAATCCTCCACGTATTATCACTTAATTGGGTCAAAAGACAGCCTTTTTGTGTAGTTGTGTACAGTCTGTAGTTTTTGTCACTTATCTGAAGTGTATTTAAACCTTGTCAAAGCAGTATTAAAATAGTGGTAAGTGCTTTGCTTGAAAAGCGGTGCTATTTATCTGTTTATATATCTGAAATACTAGCCTAGCAAGCATAATGAAAGTGCCACGCTGTAGAAAAATAGCTGAACTGTTACATGTATTTGTATTATTTTTTCAACCAGAAATTAAAGATAAAAGACTGAGTCAAAGGAGCCCAGTGTTGAGAGAGGCATCTGAAATTTGGCCAGCTGGCTGCAGCCTTTCATAAATACGTAGAGACTCTTAACTGCAATCTGTCCTACTCGCTATCTAGAAGGGGGGCGGGCAGTATCTTATTCAAACCCTTGGCTTCATGTGATGCTCAAGCCCATAAATTCAGCTGGATTTGCCCACTCCCCTAAAAACTTGTGGCCCCGTTAAGTTGTTGTGTTTGAAGCCCAGCATCTTGAGAAAGGCAGCATTCAGAGAAGTCTTCAGTTGCTTAGGAGAGAAAAGCCAACCTCTTTCCTTCCTGGAACTGGGTCAGTTGGTTCTTTATTCACCCCCAACTCCTCTCCACTTGACCTTTTAAGTTTTGGAGAACTGAAGTCCCTCCATTTGGCGTTCCTATCAGTAATTGCCTGTATTAAAATTACTGCTAGTGCTGACTGTAGTTGGTATGCCCAGGCACTTCACTAAAGGTATAAATTCTCAATGCTTGTGGAAGCATTCATGTTGCACATATACGTATGTTTTTGTGTCAGGAATATGCTGACTATCAGGACATCAGTGTTTTTGCAGGATGTGCCCTTGAGTGTCAGGGTCTGGCATCATATTGAGTGTCAGTATGTTCCCAAGTAACTAATTCATTGCTGTAGTTTAGCTTTTTATGGCTATAAATTAAGAGCGTATTTTTACCATAGAGGTATTGTTTGCAAACGTGTCTGCAGGAAGCCCAACTACATCCACATGTCTTTATTGTCTCTAGTATTCAGTGTATTATTGTTGTTCTTACTTTGCAATATCCTTGTGTCATCATGGTTCCAGTAACATTACTGCTATAATAATTATTATTCAAGCTTTCTGGTAGTGATAAAATTCATCGTGAGTAGCTAGGAGTCTAGGGCAGTGAGAGAATTAATAAGATAATTAAATTACAAAAAGTATTTGGAAAGAAGCTATCTGTCACTTTGGTCCAGTCTTTGTCTGCCTTCCTTTACGTCCATTCTCTCTCTATATCCAGTTAGTAAGTTTAAAATGACAGCTGACATCCTTTTTTTAATCAACTTGCTGTTTAATTCTGAATACTAATTTGTGTTGAAACATATGTAAAACTTAAGTGCTGTTTTGATAAAACAGCTTTTGATGATTTTGAAGTGTTTATGCAAACCTTGTGCATAATTGCTGTAAAACTGTAAAGAGTGTGGGGATGGTATCTTAGGTTCCTTAAATTAAAATGTATATCTTTCCCATTTACTTCTGTAGTGGTTTTTCTCTCAGAAGATCTTATTTTATTCTTCTGTTTTTTAAATATATATAAAAAATACATAGACAAATACATACAATGTAAATTTATAATGTATATGGTTATAATAAATATAAATATTATGTATGTATATATTCCTCACCCTCATTGTCTATATTTTCCAGTGTGGTAGTATAGGACTGATCTTTCTTGGACAACAGATTGAAAGGCAGTAGCATTTCATTTCGCTTTGAAAAAGGTGCAAAAAGGCTGTTGAGAACATGAAGGAACTTGGAGATACGAGGGCAATTGAACAGAGATTATGCTTCCTCCTCTCACTTTCTGCAAAGTGGAGAGGGAAATCCAGCTAATTTAATTATTTCTTTTTCCCCTTGAATCTTTTCCCGGCGTATCTTTCCATTTTCAATATTTCTATTATCTTATTTTCTGGATATATTGTTGTTGAATATATTCAGAAAGATTGCATAAATAGCGTATCCGTGTTTTCTTTGAAATATTTGCCTTTCATTACACTGATTCTGTGGGGGGCTTTGGAGGAGGTTTTCAGTAGTAGAAGTCTCTTTTTGCAAAATGTGGCATTTGCAATGGGTTTGAATATAGAAAACATTAATCAGCAATTGATTGTATTATACTGGAGTTGATTTTGATCATTCATTCTGAGCGAAGGATCTTTGTAATTCTGAGAAGGATTTACAAATTTAGGGTAAAAGGCAATGAAGTAAAAAAGTAGGATGTGAAAATGATAGAATCTTATTCTGACACATTAAATAGACCAAAAAGTGTCTCCAGAACAAAACAAAGCAGTCAAAGATTTTGACTCCTTTAGCATTTGCATGACAGATGTAGATTGAAGAGAAAAATAACTTTTTGGAAGATCTAATTTCAAATTTTTGATTCCTTCAAAAAATGGGGACTAATTTTTACAAAAGCTGATTCCAGCCATGTCCTTCCATTATCTGTGGTAAAAGTAGTATCTCGCAGGGTTTTATTCCCATGCTGAAGGACAAAAATACTACACCTTGTCTATTGACCAAGACACTCTTGAGCACAAGTGTATGATCACTTTCTGAAGATGTGCTTTTGTACCTGGTACACAAAATATCTTGTATGAGGATCCGTGTTTTTGGAAACCAAGTCATAATGTCAGATTTTTTTGTATCCTGGTGTTGAATGAAGTGTTTCATAGGTAGAATCCTATTTCAGCTGCACTCCCACTGACAACTTTGGAGCCAAGATTTTTCAGCATCTCATTTGTCAGTAAACCTTCAGTGGTGTGTGCTCTTAAAAGTGAGAAAAGATATTTTCCTGGCAAAATATCTATAATTGCATACTATTCTTGATACATTATCCTATGAACTGCTGAGATGGCCATAGCGCTAAAATGCTTTCCCTTGATCAAGTTAGTGCCTTTGGGAATATTGAAGGGCTTATAGCTTGCCTCTCTTATTTTTGTATTTATTTTTAAAAAAAAGCCAAACAAAAGAAGCTTACAAAGCCCTCCTGCTTATCTGAGAATAATTTAGTCTGTTTTAATAGGTTTTTAGGCAAATTAACTATTTTATATTAACTTTGGTGATGCTGCCAACAAGGCAAGCTTTTGAAGATAAGTACCTAATAAATAGTTTGCTGTCTTATGATGAAGCGATTAGATCTTGCTGTCCATTTGATGACTTCAAAGTGTGTAAATTGGGATTGGACTGAGTATGTTTTTGAACTCCATTTCACTTACAAAGATGGCATTTCAAGAGTAGATGTGTATTTGCTTTTTGGAGAATGTTCTTGTCTACAAAATGACCTTTTGGAGTATGATCATTTAGTAGGAATTGGATTGTTTTATATTTTCACTGTCTTCCTACTTTTATTAAAACAAATTTTATTTTTTGAATACTTCTGGGCCTCCCTCCCTTTGCTCTCTAAATTGTTAATCCTCAGGTGCTACTTTTGCAGCTGCTGTTGGTTTGAGCGAAGACAAAACTTGCAGTAACCTCCCGTGTTTTAGCAGGACCTGTTTTAAAGTTTAAAGTTATCTTCAACAGGAGAGTACTTCATGGTTTTGTTTGATCAAGCTGTAAAAAAAAAAACCTAGAAAATTTCTGGCATACTGCTTGATTTATACTTCTAAATTAGGGTTTATAGTCTGTGTGTTTAATGTGTATGCAGTAGTCTAGGTGTTTTCTGCTGTGAGAAATGCCAGAACGCCTTACTTTCTGGTAGGCTAGTAGTATTTATTCTAGTCCTTGAAATGCCTCACAAACATGCTGTCTGAGCCAAAAGCAAAGGCTGAATGACCAGAAATACCTGTCTAAGCTTACATTTAAACATAGCAGTGTTCATAACCTGTCATGTCTGGTACAAACCTACATTTTATCTTTGAAAGTATTCGATGGCCAAAGCAGTTAGGGTTATGTAAAAACTTTTCCACAGAATTCAGTTGGAGCAACTTTTATTCCAAAGTTTTGAATTCTGAGGAGAGATTTTGGGGTCATTAATGAAGTAAAATTGCTGTCAGTCACGGAGGTGCATAAGAGAAGTCACAAGACCCGAAGATGAGCTGTCAAAATTAGCAGTGGGTGCATAAAATGTTGTTCCCCCAGCAGTGTGCCCAGCACTCTCGTGGGAGAATATCACCCCATTGCTAGCCAGGGTGGTAACCAGAGGTATGCTCACCTCCTCTGCCAGCAGAGATCAGAGCATGGAGCATGAAGTTAAAGCACTCTTGATTTCAGTTTAGTTTAATGCTTTGGGCTTTGAGCTGCAGAGACGGCCTATGTTTGCTTCTGGACAGGAAAGGACAGCCACCCCTTCATCCAACCCAGAAAAAATTGGTAGAGGATATTTGTCAGGCTTCTTAGTTATTCATGAGGCATGTTAAATGCATTTGGCCTAAAGGCAAATTTATCTTGGAAGCGCGTGATCAAGCTTAGGGAGAATATTAAAGATGAACTTTTGAAGAGGGGAAATGAGGAGTAGAAAAGATGCGTATGTGAGGATCAGTGCAATTTTTGCACGTGCGAGCTATCCACAGGCTGTCTGATCCCAACAAAAAGGCAGAAAGTTTTGGGGAATACGCTTATTTTCAAGGCTGGCTTTGCTCTAGCTTAACAGTCTGAAAATGTACTTGCTTCTGATTCCTATTGCTTTGTCATTTACCCTCTACAATACTATTAAACCGTCCTCTCCTTTCTGACGTGCAAAACCAACATAAAACTGAGGTGGTGGTTTAGCAGAAAGAAACGATAAATCAAATAGTAAAACATTTATACGTATCCTCTTCTGGTTTTCCTGTCTGTGCTTTCCAAACCATACTCTGAAAAGCATGGTCTTGCTAACATGTTTGTGGGAGCATTTTTCTAAACATTTGTGGTCACTGGAGCAACCCAAAGCATTGTTTCTAGTGATTTTTATGTGCTTACTTATGTGTGCTTGCATAGTGCAGGTGGCAAGGCAGTCTTAATATGAGAATTAGGAAAGAGAAATAGATGATAAATTATTCACATATCAAGTTTAAAGAAAAAACCACACGTGAAGGAGGAATGAAGATATTGAAAGAGGTTTTTTTCTGTTCTTTTTTTTTCTTGTTCTAAGCCATAGAAAAAAGCCCTTGACCATTTTTATATTTTCTAGGAGCATTAGTGGTGATTATGTGTAAGTTTTAAATACGTGCACTCTTTGACTGGTGGAAGCTTGTGTCAAGGCTGCAGTTAAAAGCACATATTGTTTTGTGATGAGTAATGGGACATAATAAATTTCTTAAACTTGTGCTATAAAATTTACATACAAAATATTTGTTTGCTGGATATGATGAGAAAAGGTTTTAAATGTTAACTGAGATTGAAATACTAGTTTTCAAGAATGAATGTTGGAAAACAGGGTAAACTTTTTTAGACTTGCTTCTTCTCATTGTTATGCCATCTTAAAACAATATGGAAATAAAAATGGTGCTTACATCATGTGCTTTTTAAGTATTAAAAAAACTACTAAATGTCTGACAACATGACATTTAAGCAACAAAATCTGTCAAGTATTCATATGGTAGCAGGAACATGAAATACAGTGATTGTTCCTACATCTCTCTTAACTTTACTTAATATATATTAAGTATGTGTATGTAAATGTAAACATGAGATGGCACTCTAGAGATAACTAGTATGTAAGAGAAACCTGTATGAAACTCCTCTCAGATATTGAGGAATTGATTTGGATGAGTTTTCTGCCCTTGATGGAATCACGTATCTACAAACTCTCTGCAAATTCTGTTAATCCTTCAATCTTTGCTGTATCAAGTTCCACGATTAAATAGTAACCTAAATTGGCAAGAATATTTGGCTTCCCTATAGAAAAATAGACTTCACAAATACATATCAGGCAGAATTACCAGGTAGTTTAAAGCTTTACTAACTGGTAAGGATTAACCAAGTACAGACAAAACCATAAAAAGGGATTGTTCTTTTTCATCTGTTCAAAACCTTTGTTACAAGGAATTTAAGGAGCTACAAACCCTGTGATATTTAAGGATCAGAAATGCATTGATATCAAACTTGACTAAACTTGTTGGCTTGTGTAATTTCAGTAGCACCCTTCATAATTTTCCTGTGGTATTTAATATACAGCATTTTGTGGTGACAAGATTTTAAGCAATTGCATGCTGTACAAGATGGAATATGGGAACGTAGTGTATGCTAATGGTTGTGTATGTGTCCTCATCTTGTCCCAGGGATACCCTCAAACAGGTTTTAAGTGTTTGGTTTGGTTTCAGAGAAAAGAATCTTTGTTTTAGGCCGTTTGTAGACAGAAAGAACTTAATGAGTTGAGGATAATTAAATTCTTAAGTTTATCCTTGCTTCCTGTTTGATCTAAATGCAAGGTCAAAATTAGCTAAAAATATCCCGACATTCCTTGAAAAGCATGGCACTTAAATTATTACCGAATGCAAAGTTTTTAGGAGGTGTATCATTCAAGAACTGTTAGCATATGTCAAAGAGCATATGAATTATTTGCCAAAAGTATTCTTGGATAATGGTGGCTGTTTTTCTCTAACAATTTCTTTAGAAAACAAGTAACAGTTGGCACTTTTCCAAACTATGACTGAACTTACTGCAATAATTACACATTTTAGTGCTATTGTTTTATTGTACTCTGCTGCCTGGACAGCAGTACTGATTTTATAAATGTAAAAATTAGTTATGCTTTGATTCCTTTTTTTTTTTTTTTTTTTTGAATAAAAGATAGTCTGATCTAAAGCAAACTTCCTACATTGCACTTTAGTACTTATTAATCATTCTGTGAGTGTAACCTCGAGTAGACATCACAGAATGCTTGTTAAATGAAGTAGTTGTGTTTCCAAACTAGAACCAGACACGATTTTGTGTAGGGTAGTAGTTAAAGCATTAACTAGATGCTTAGCATTCTAAATCTGATTTTTGTTTTTTTTGTTTGTTTTAACTGCAGGCTTATTTCAGGTGAACTTAGAGTGCTTTGGATTTTATTTTTTTTTTTTATAAAGGGATTGCTTTGACCAGAAAACTTCAGTGTAACTTATACTTGAGAATTTTATGTGGTAGACTCACATATTAACAATTCTGGTGCCAGTCTTGTGACTAGTATTTTTTATTTTATAATAGTTGGAATAAAACTATGCAGTGACGCTGTCTTTCATGATTGGTTGTTAAAGAGCTAACCTTTGTTTTAGTGTAGAAGTAACTGTTGGGTTTGGTGTCTTTTTTCTTTGAGGGGGGTGGTGGTGGTGGTGGTGTTTTTTTTAAAGTGACCATCCAAGAACATTTACTAATGCCAACCGCTGGAGTGGCATTTGCTAATGAAAGTTTAAGATCTCTTGCCTTGAGTGGTCTAGCAACCACTGGATCAACAAACTACATGTGGCTTTCCTTGTTTATGTGTTTTGTGGAAATTTTCCCTTTTATGCTCTGTGAGCCTTGGCTACGATGTTAGAATGATGAACATTTTTTATTGAGCTCTTTGCCATTTTACAGGTTAATTTGTGAACCACTGACTGAACAGAACAACTTTTACAGACTATAAAGTGCAGCCTTGTAACATGGAGTAACAATCAAATAAAACAGGGTCTGTTGGGGAAAGTAATTTTCCCACATCTTTTAAAGAGTCTGTACATGAAGCAGGGGGAAGGTTGGGGCTGTAGGGTCTTGTGATGATTCATGGCAATACAAGAGATGACGGGATGGGAGAAGGTTAGTGCTAATGGTGCGGGCCACTAATGGCCATCGAGCATAGAAACATTCAGTAACGCTTCTGCCTCTGCTCCCCCTATCTGTGGAGTCCCAAGGATAGAGCTAATTGGTTTATATGAGGGGGGAAAAATAAATGAAAAAGTCTTCATCTTTCAGATGGGAAGTAATTTTTAAAATACCCATAGGGACCACCCTAATACAGAAATGGTACAGTCTATCTGTTTGATCCATGTCCTTCACAGGTATATTGCAAGTATGTGACATTATAAACTTGTATATATACAAAAAGCCACTGTTTGTATTTATACTCGAGTTTACACTTGTCATTTCTTCATACAAATTTCAGAAATATTGCTATGGATAGAAAACGGTATTGGTATCCTTGTGTTGCCTGAAAGAAAACTGCTTGGTCTCCCTTACCCTGTTGAGAGCTACATGAGTCAGGTTTGAATGAGCCAGTATGTTTACTCAAGCTATTGCAGCCTCTCTTGAAGATATGAACTTGGCTTCTCTAAGCACGTTTCTGCCCAGGTATTTGTTCCACAGCTCACTTGCATGTTTCTGAAGTGCTGCATTTATGATGTAGATTTAAGCATCAGTCTGTTCATGATATATGTTGCCCTGAAGTTACTACAAAATAGAGGTTTACGGATCTTCTCTGCTTTCTATGCCATTTGTTCCACTGTGCATCACACAGAATATAGAGCAATTTCTTCCCTTGGAGTCCTGCACCCATCTTAGTGCTGAAAGATCTTTATAATTGGGGCTAAAGGGCTTCCTGAAATATTTTTAGTTATTAGTCCATGTGGATTGTTAATTATTTAAATAACTATGTTCAGTAGGCATTGAAATAAAACCTTTATAGAGTTAGTTACTTTTTAGATTAATTGGAATTAAGCTCATTAAACTAATGTTTCAGAGGAGAGAGCATATGTTTACAAGACTGATGACTGTTTCAGGGACAGTATATAATTTCTGTGCAGTACCTCATAATAAAATCATGCTATTAAAGACTTTCCTGTGTTTAACGTGTGTGGACAAATGTGTTATGGTTCTTATTCTATTCCTTAAATAAGCAGCAGTCTCTCGGCCTTGGGAGCTCACTGGCTATTTCAAGAATTTAACCTGCTTTGACACTTCCTGGTTTCTTCCTGTGAGCAGCTTGAATACCACTTACTCAGCAGTAAGTTAAATAAAATCAGTTAAGGAGAGCAGCATACTGTAAATGATGCTGGTAACAGAAAAGACATGTAAAATTGCTTGTAAGATGATAACATTTCATAACATTCTGGAAAACAACCTCTCATGTATTGATTTTTTTTTTCTTATTTTTTTTATCCCCCCCTGTCTGCAAAGATGAAATGTAGTCTTTCAAGGAGTCTTATTCCTTCCTTGAAGACTTGTTATATTGATCTGAAACCACAGAGCTGAAATAGGTCATATTTTAACAGTGTTCCTTCTCTAATGACAATATATGGCCCTACTGTTTAAGTGGAAAACTTGCTGCAGTATTTCTGTTACTGGAATTTGTGGAACAGTCAGTGAGGGACTTCTCTAAAAATCCCTTATGAGATACTGCAAATGGAATACTTCACTGACATCTGTGTGAATGGATGGCAGACTTCTGCAGACGTGATTCCTTAGTCGTGCTTCATGCAAGCATACCACCAACTTGCTCCAGAATAAAGTAATGGGAGAGAAGAGATGTTGAGTAGCCCCTGTATGAATACAGATTTTTGTGTTTTCTTTTTGGCCTGGTGCTCCAATTCTCAAAGGCCAGCTAATCAACACACTTCTTGTTAGTGCAACTTTAGGTTTCTCAGTTAGTGATAAATGCAAGAAGACTTACCATCTCCCTCAGAACAAGGGACAAGACAACTTCTCCTTCTCTCCTACCCCTTTTGCCAGATGATGAATTTAAAAGCTGCTGCATATTAATTATTCAGCACAATAACTATGTTAGCTGTTGTTGCAAGGCCTTGCTGTTATTCTAAATATGTAGTAAGTTTAAAGAAGTATAGGATTTACTATTGATGAGAGAGCTTTTTCCTCTCTCTTGGAAAACAGGGGGAAAAAATTTGTAAGAAAACATACACAAAGGCTTGTCATGATTTTTTTGAAGTCTGGTTCTGGAAACAAAGGAAGTACAGAAGGTCAGAATAACAGTATAGAATTTTTGGTGCTTTCCAGCCTCACATGTTCGTTTACCTCCACTGTCATAAGCTTGTTGCTTCAGAACATGGCAATGTGTTTGTAATCTCTCAGTGGAACTAAAGATGAGTTACATAAGTTTGAGAGTAACAATTATCATCTTAAGCTAATTTAGCCTGGCCATTCAAACTTAAGGCAGTGTATATGCAATCATAGAATTACTGTATTTTTAGACATAACAATCTGCAGGGTGAGGATAGAAAACTGAAGGATGTCAAGAGTCTGTGCAAGCTTGGCTTTAAGGAAGAATAGGAACCCAGTAGGTCTAAGTAACTTAAACTGAGACAGTTAAATTTACAGTCTCTGAAACAATTTTTCTGTTTTTGGAAACCACACAATATAAATTTAACATTAAATCAACAAATAATTTAACTGTAGACATGTCTGCATGAACCATGTTTTTAAATCCTACCATAGTGAAATTTATGCCAGGAAAATGGGCCTCAAATGAAACAAACAAACAAACAAACAAAACCATTATAAACCACACAGTTTGGAGTTTTGAAACCTTTAAATGTCCAAAATGTTTGTTCTTATCCAATGCACAGGAAAACCAGTTGATTAATAATGTCACAAATGGCTGGGAACAAAATGAATTCAGGATGATGCACTCTGGTGTAACATAAACTCTTGCAGAAAGTGGTGTTATCAAGAGAACATAAAACACTAAGCAGATGTATTGTTGCACAGAAATTATAAAGGCACGTTAGGCACAGATTTACTGAAATGAGATAGGAGCTAGACAGTGAATTTGATATTCCTCCCCTTCCCTATTGCCATTGTGCTGTTCTCATGTTCATCACATGAGGAATTGTTGCTGTATGGTTTCACAGTGCTTTCACTTAGGGAGGACAGTGTTACCTCGACGCTAACTGAAACTGTATGGTCTCAACATTGTAACATTACTTTGCATATCAAATAGTAAAAGTTTTTGAAACTAAAGTTTCAACAGTAAAAAACCCCTATTGCCCTGCCAGGCTAATAAAGCCCCATGGTAGGGTTGGTTTAAATCTGGGAGGTTTGGTGTCTTGTGAGGAGTAGACAGTTGTTAACAGTAAAATTGATTAATCTGGAGTGTCCTTCTGCAATTAGATTTCTTAAGTTTCTGATATAGTCACACTGGATACAGTAGTACCCAGGGAATGCTTTTGCATTTTATTTAAGTGTATATGCATATGTATCTTTAAACTTAAATTCTGAAGAAGTCTGTTTAAAAAAACCCCAAATTAAAAAAAGCTCTCTTGCTCAGAAACTGCTTTAATGTATTTTGGAATAGTGGAGTTTAAGTCATTGTGTGTTGGGGCCTGTGGGGGCTTTTAAAAAATAACCACATGGTGTGACCTCTGCAGGTATCTCCTCTTTTACATCTGATTCCTACTCCTTCTAATGCTTTAGAGAGAGGGCTGAATGGTAGCTGAATGAGATTTACAATGTTTTTTAAAAGCCTTTCTGTCCTGTTAATTAGCTGACAAAAAATCTGACTCTTGAGGACTGTGATTAGAATTGTTACTTGTATTTTTTTACTGAGCATTAATTCATGGTTTGAACTTGTGATTTGCACTTTTCTGTTTGTTTTAGAGATTATTGTGCATTGTGGGATGACAGTTTGATGATAATGAGCTATTCAGGGGAAGAATCTCTCAATACCAGGTGACTGGGTAATGGCAGGTGAAACTCAATTTTGTCATATCTTAATGTATTTGGAGAAAAACAATGCCAAATTTACATATGTTAGATTCTGAATTGGCTGTCCTCACTGAGGAAGGAGATCTTGCAGTTACAGAGGTTAGTTTTATGAAAACATCAGATCAGTTCTCAATAGTGGTCAAAAATGCACGTAGCATGCTGGAAGCCATTAAAAACAAATGAAGAACCACATGAGAATTTTTTTTTTTTTCCATTGGATACAGCAATTCTGCTGTGTTATCCTTTCTTGCCCTTCATCTCGGAAAAGGTTACAACAGAGTTGGAAAAGATATATGACTGGTGAGGATAATCAAAGGAACAAAGCATCTCCCATACAGGGAATGATTAAGTAGACCAAGGCTCATCAGACATGGGAAAACACGTTAGGAAATGAAAGGTAGGAGCCTGTAAAATCATGAGTAGTATGGAAAAAGTGAGCAAGGAATGCTTATTATACAAGTATAGGAAACAATCAAAAATAAAGTATTGGTTGATAGCTTCAAAACTACTGAAACAAACTGGTGAACTGTAGAACACAATGCCACAGCATATAATAATTATTTAAATGCTTAGACAAACTAGGGGTGGAAAAATCGTTGATTTAAAAATTCATTAATCTACTAAGTTGCAAGTAGGTGGGCAATGGTAAATACATCAGGAAGGTATGACCATGTGCTTGATCTGTTTTTATGTCTTCTCCAGACATCTATTTTCCTTTGTCAGAAACAGGACATTGGAGCTTTGGTCTGAACCAGTAAAGCGCATTAGGTGATGTATGCACCAGGCCACTTCCCTTAAATACCATGCGTCCCTTAATGCATCCTGTTCATCCTTTTCATGCAAGGACTTGCCTGGCAGTTCTTCAGCATTGCCTAGATTAATAGCTTTTGTCTCTTCAGAAGGCAATTAAAGACTTCGACTGACCTTTTGTTTGTCATTAGTCACTTAAATTTCAAGTGGTACCTAGCAAAAATTTTGCTAATCCATTTCTTCCAGGAGGGGATCCAATCTTGCTCTGAAAATATTATCAAGGAATGGAGCATTTCCTTCGCTCATTTATGAATGACCTTTGGAGCCTTTCACTATTTCAAAATAAGGCCTCAATTTCTTGAAATCAGGACATGGTTGGTCTCGTGTTACAGCTACTAGATCTTGTTATTATGTTCTCTGTACTCCCCTCCCCACCACCCTGCGTTTTTTTTTCCCTGTGAAAGTACTTACATCCTGTAATCATCTCACTTCTCAATCTCTCTGAAAAACTAGACACATTGAATTCCCTAAGCCTCTCGTTGTAAGGTAGCTTTCTGATCCCTGAATCATTTTTATGGCACTCCTGCACCCTCTCTAGTTTTCCACCATCCACTTTGAAGTGTGGACAAAACCACTGTGCGGTGTTTCAGTAGCAGCCTCCTCCCTGCCACGTACTCCGTTGGTTTTGCTCTGTTCTGCCCTCCTGACCCATCTGCGGATGCCGTTTGTGTGCGGTTGACTGGCAGCGTTACGCAGCTGCAGATATGGCTGAAGTGGCTGGTTGTGTTAACCAGATGCCATGCTCCAACATTTCTCAATTTTTACTGAAATCAAGTAGTAGATAGAACTCTGATAACAGCAACATTATATGAAATTGAAAGAGAATTTATCATATTATCTCCAAACTAAAAATACCAACAAATATTCAGTTTCAGTTTATTTGATAGATACTAGCGACTTAGTTTGTAAATCAAAATACAGAGCTTTTATAGTATAGAGATGAAAGTATAGCTAAAACTTCCCCAAACTCCTTTGAAGAGTTGATACTTGCAGTATTTACTGATTTATTTTACGGATAGGAAAATCTATCATCTACCATCTCTCAAATACTGTGAATATGTGTAATGTGGAGTTTCTAGTTCCAGTCCAAACCTACTGTGGCTGAGCTTGCGTGGAGCCGTATTTGTGCAACTGTGCTGCTTTTATTTTTGAGCTGGTTTCAGGTTTGTCCACATGATACTGAGGGATTCAGTAGGATTTCTTTGTAGAAAGCAAATCGGGGAAAAAAAACCCCAGATCTTAATTTTAAAGGTCTAAGTAGCATTTGGAGAGTGTTTAAATGTGTGTGAATTTAGTATTTATTTGAAATGCTGCATAGATTTTCAGTGTTAGAACAGTATGAAACATGATGGAACACGTTTATGGATGAGTGATGGGTTACATTCCGAGTGTGTTGGTGGAATAAATAACAGATCTTAAGATAACATGTGTGTTCTTTATTACTTGTAATAGTGAGCTGCTTTCTCTTTCACTGTACTTACACTTTTATCTTGCAGGTATTTTTTTTTTGTTTATATTTCCTGAAGGAAAACTGTTTCCCTGGTTTTTCCTCGAGAAAGTAGTTAGGTTTTTGGATTTCATTATTGACAAGTGGTACTTCCGCTCTTTGACTACCTTAAATATTTGAAATTTCATTTCTTCTGCTTGAGAGCAGAGCAAGTCACTTTCCTGCCTGAGTGTTCTGATTTCTGTTTGTGATGTGCTTAAGCTGGAGATACAGTGGTTTGAAGCTTGTATTTCTGTTCCGTAGCTGATATTGTCACACATTAGAGGTTGGAAACCCTTGTGGTAGTAGCTCTACATTGAGAACATGTCATTCATTGTAGCAGCTGCTTTACACTGCATTTATATTTAAATAGGAGAAAGTGATCTATTTTGAATTTTAAGAATTGTTCCCATGGCAAAGTAACTTGCTGTCTTGTCTTTTTCTTCACCATTGATTGATCCATTTGCTTACTTATCCCCAGGAGTGGGGAGGAAGAAATCTAGAGTGAAAAAGCCTTCATTTAGGAGTATGCTGAATGCTTGCTAATAGCATTTGAGTTCAGAAGACCAGGGTCCTCTGGGTCTGGTTTATTTATATAGCTTTAATTAGAACTGAGCCTCATTAATGAAAATGTGCAAAATAAAACAAGGGCATCTCTTTAAAGTTCAAATACATACATTGTGACAGTGGGATTTCTGTTTAATCTAGGAAGCTGTGAGTTAGCTGCGGTACGGTGTTCAAGTCAACTGTTGCAAAGGATCTTACCCGTACTGACCATTAATATTCACCTAGTTCTCAATTATCCTAAATTAATTATCGTTTCTTCAGATGTAAACTTTTAGAATCATTGGTCCGGTATCTATGTTCCTGACTTCTGAAGTGAAGAGTTTGAATGTAGCTGAGAAAATGATTGCCAACTTGTTATAATGTGATCTGTTTTATGAAGAAATGTTGTTAGAGTGCTCTTTGCTCAGACTGAAGTTGAGACTCTGTATTGAGCACCCTGAGTGATAGAAGAGTGGGCACTCTTTGTCTCTCTAGTTGCCTATCCAGATTTTTTGGATGATGAAGGAATAGAGCAGCTATAATAGTTCTGTTAATTTTTTTTAAAGCTGAAAATATGGAAACACAAGCGATCATGGTTGTAATGCCAAGTGTATGAGCAGTTGCACTGTTTTATTTAATTGTTTTTTCTAAAAGCTAAGCAGTATTTTGCTATCTCTCTTTTTTTTTTTCCTCTTTTTTTCTTTTTTCTTTCTGTCACTGGAGTCAAGACGATAGCTCAGTCTTGTAGGTCACTGGAATTTGGGAGTATTTTTTAGAAGAGCATGTGTAGACGATGCTTACTATAGCATCAGCATGCCATCAGGCCAATACTGTATTTACTGTGCTTCCTAAGGTGCTATGAAGTACCATGCTGGACCCAGTTTGGAAAGAGACAGACAAACTGATCGGGATATCGGAGAGCTTGTTTTCTTCCCAGCAGTACCCCTTGTGTGATTGGTATTGGAACTTCTCAGACATTGTTAATGCAGGAGTAATGCACAACAAGCAATTTGCTGTATTAAGAAGCAACCTTAAGCTCATCTCATGGCTTTATCAGAAAAAGAGAGAGTTAATTTTTCAAGGGCAGTCTTGTCACAAATGCAACTGTTCAGGAGAGAGGGAAAAACATGGAACTGATGATCAAGTATGCTTGTAGTAGCTTAAATTTGTGATTATTCTGGGTTGCAAGCATGTTTCTCCACATTGAGAAGTACATTGCGTGCGTTTACTTGAATGTTGGTATCATTCGGTTTCCCTTACTTCCCTCGGTTTTAAAGAGGAGGAATATGTAGAGAACTTAAATGCATGCAACATATGGCTGAAATATCACGTATACCAAAGATCTAAAAATCATAGTTGCTGTTTCTATGACAACTGTAGCTGAGCCAAAGGCTTCTTTTCATAAAGACAGCAGCCGTGCACAGCTAAAGTTCAGAGTCTGGGAACCTGATCCCTAGGATGCTTTAGGGTCCACATATAGATCTCCAAGGAGGTGCTATTTATGTTTGTATCCACTTGTAACTTCGAGTGTCACTTGTTCCCAGCTACTGCCTACAAAACACTCTGATGGGAGTAGCGTGTTTTTATGGTATCTAATTGATATGTCTGACATGTTGCAGATGGGAATAGCAAACTAAGAAGTAATACCACCTTGGCAAAGAGGAGTTTTAAATGGAAAATAAGAGCGTTTCTATCTTTAGTTTTGGGGGTGGGGGATGATGAGGATTTGATCTGCAGCTTTTCCTAACCTGAATTGTTTATATGAATACCCATAACCAGATTCTTCTTGTGCAAAGACCCTCTGACCTTACAGGAAAAATTAGGCTATTCAACTTTTCTGCTGTAGTGCCACTATATTTCAGTCATGTCAGGTGGAAATTTAATTTTTCTTCCCTCTGATGCTAATTGTTCATGTTTTCATAAAATAGGAAAAGTGAGTCTTGGCTGCAGTCAGTCAAGATAGTGAAGCAGATGAACCAATATCCTAAGTATGGCCAGTTCTGTGTAACCGTAGGGTTGCACTGGTGTATTTTATCGTGCTTAACTCCAGTTTAATTTGGATTTTAGATTGATACTGGAACAGAAATTTTATGGGATTAGTTACTGTTTACCCTTTTTTGAGTATCCAGACATAGAGATAAATCAAGGGTGGATTAACCAAATCTGTCTGCAAGTCATTTTCCTTCATCCAGGCTATACAGCAGAGAAGCTTTATTTTACTCAACTGAAGCAAATATTTCAAGTCTTTTTTTTGGCTAGTCACCAATTTCATCTAAACATCTTTAGTTTAAAATTATAAAATGGGTAATCTGGATGTTTTAATTTTGGTGAACAAAAGCCCTATTACTTAAAAAGGGAGGAAATAATAATAATAATATACTTTATTTTTTTCCCAATTAAGTAGTAACACTCTTAATTCATGAAAACTCTTAAAAATGTAATTGAACTTTCAATAACCCCATTACTGTAACTGGTTGACATTACTTTGATTTGAAGAGTTCAAACCTTTCCTACTGGGACAGCCGGTATAATAATAGAATTGTTCCCTTTTTTCTGCTCTGGCTCCTCTATATTAACGTATCTCAGTGGCAGTAATCCAGTTTGATCATCATATTTCTGGAATAGTAATTCAAGAAAATTTAATCCCCCGGTGATATGAGTTAGCCTTTCCAAATGTGCTGTTAAAAATCCATGTGAGAACTGAGCTGGTGGTGGTTGGCAATCAATGTTAGCACAGTAGATGGAAGCTAAACGTTTAGAAATCCGGTGCCCCTCGTTCATAAAAGAGCTCTGATTCATATTCCCAGATGAATTTCGCTGTCTTGGTTTAAGTGATTCTCTGCCCCATGGGCCTGACCTTCCCATCTGCCAAAGGCAGTGCTCCTTGGCAGAGATGGTAGAAGGGGCTTTGCACCAGCTCATGGACCCATTTACACTGATATCCCTCAAGGTTTGACATGAACTATAGGCTAGACCAGAAGCAGAGTCTCTTGGCTGAAGGAGCAGCAGAGTACACGTGCATTGGGCTTTGGATTGCATGCTCAGATACATGCAGACAATTTTATCACTAACTACTTATTTGAGGGGATTGGGGGTGAAGGTAGAGAAAGGCTTCACAGTCAGGGCATGGGCACGTGAAGTGTCTGACTAGATTCACTGGTCAGAAATTTCCAAATACAATATGAATTCATGGATAAAGCTCTATTAATAAATAACAGGAAAAGCATTACAAATATTAGCAAATGCCTAGCAACAGATTCTGTCCAGCTTTCCACAATTTGGAAAAGGTTTGTGGACAATGCCACTTATCCCCATTCTCCTTAAGTCAGTGCTTTGTGTTACCAGTGAGGGCACCCTCTTGATTTAATATGTTGTAGATGAAGATTGCAATAGAAGTTTTAAGTTGGCTTTTAAAGTGACATTGATTTTTGGGGACATATTTAGAAATGAAGCTGTATTTCCTGACAAATGGATTTACAGATAAATTTTTTGTTATTACTTGAATAACTGAATATGCTTTAACTTCTGTCATTGAAGTCTTGGCTCATGCCTCAGGTTTTGAAATCGAATTTGTAGATGGCATTCTTGGAAAAAGTGCCACCCAAATGAAACATTTTTCTTCTGGTTCTTTAAGCGCTACAGTTGTATTGCAGAATGAACATGGATGTCACTGAGCCAAAATTCTTAAATACTATTTTCAGAACCAGTACTCTGGAAGATACGGCCTTTCCCTTCAATTTTTCTTTACCTCCAAGCTCAGGTGATATTCCTCAATTTCTATAAAGTACCTGAGACCACATCACAGAAAAGTTGCGGATTTTCTGAGCAATGTGGTGTTTTAGGTGTGCAAGCTCTGTCATCTGTCACGATTCTGCAGATACTTGTATAGAAGAGCATCATTTTTTCTCTTCTTTGTTTTCATTTAACGGCGAAAAATCATTACATTTTGCTAGATTTCAAAATGGACTTTTCATGACTGGTTTCCCGGGCTCCATTTTGTAGATGAAAAGTCTTTTGAGAATAGTTTATGATCTTTTGTTTTAGCAATATATATTTCTAATAGATAAACTTCCTTTGAAAGTAATCTTTAAACATAGAGCTCGAGTGTCTCTGTTAAAATGGTTAAACATTGATTAGCAAGAGACAAATCCCATTTTACCCAGCCTAATTCACAAGCGAGGAGGGTTGATGAGAGAGAAGTAATTGCCATTGACAAGACTGTTAGCATTATATTTGAGTACTGGAAACATAGATGTGCTTGAGTTACTGTATTGGGTTGAACCTTCTGTCCCCAAAGTTCTGTATGTGTAGCATTTTCCCTTTTCTGAGGTCTTTCTTAACAAACCGCTACTCTGTAATATCAGATTTTCTCCCCTGAGAAAATTTTTCTTTATGTATCCCATGCCCCTTTGTACCTTTAAGGCTTCCATATCCTCCTATTATTTTTGTTTTGGTTTTTTTTAATTATGGAAATACAATTGTTTAACAACTCAAGTGTTCTATTACAGTTGCTTTCAGGCATTTCCTAGAGTGATTTTTTTTTTTTTTTTTTTTTTTGTCTGGGGGAGAATGTACATGAGAATGGCTCTTAAACCTTGCACATCCTCATTTGGGATGTTACTAAACACATGAGGAATCACGTTACAATTCAGAATCCATATCTTTCTAATTAGCATTAGTGAAGTCTGGCCAAAATATTTAAAATCAAGCTATATTTTTGCTTGTTAGAGGTTTAAAAGTGCATAATGTCTGGATTCCAAACTTGTCTTCTACATTATAAGCTGAAAGATAACTAGAATACAAAAGCTTTCTCTTCTATAGTTTTAAATTGTAATACAAACATATTTGTTGGTTAGCTAAGTAGTTGCAACTTAAAATTTTATTTAGAACTGATACTTACACAGCAAGTTGCTGGTATGGACATAGTTTTGCTGACCAGCATATTGTACAGTGGGATCACAGTGCTTGGTAGTTTACTACTAGGAATAGAAATTTTTTTTATGATCTAGGACTTTATATTTACAAGAGTTCTTTCAATAAAGTCCATCAAGCTTCAGTCCTAAGCAGCAATCTGGTGATAATGTGATTCATTACTTTTAAAGCAAGTCAAGGTTAGGTGAATCATTGAAAAATAAATTACTGAAACACAGACTTAAATAGTGAATGCTACATGTTGATGCAAGCTGGTGGAAAAAAATAAATGGATGTAATCTTTGGCTTTTTGCTAAACGGAATTCTTTCTACAGACGTAGGTTAACTGCTTCATTATTGTCTCATATAATCAGTATAAGCTTGCCAGTTTTATTTTGGAATTTGGAAGTCTGCATGGGACAGATACTTTCAAATATCTTTGAATACTTACATGATCTAATGCTGGTTTTAAATAGCAATTTGATCTTGGCAAGATTAGCCTGAGGCTTCCTCTAGCTGAGGTTGAATAATGAAATATTTAATGCAGTGACAAGTTGTGAGGTTTCTAACAATGGTCCGGGTCGATCAAGATCAACTTTATGCTTTGTGAGTTGTTTTTTAATGGTGATCACCATCTAAATAATGCACTAACTTGATCATACCTGTAGCCCATCTGAGCTTGTATCCTGGGGGAGGACACTAAATGAAGCTTTCTCCTTTCTGGGCAAAGACTCAAACTACTAGTTAAACCATTCTAACTAATTGCTCTATGCGTTATGTTAGGATCATGTAAGAACACATTGTGCTGTGACTTAGGATCTCCTTTATAAAAAACTTAATGCTTCATAGCTCTGGTATTATGTTGTATCAGTTTAAATAAGGATTGTCCAAGGAATAAACAGGAGAAAGGGATGAAGTCAAGATGATCACAATTCAGCTGAAAAGTGTTTAAGCATTCCCTGACTAGTCTAGAAAGTGGTTTTAATTAGTACAGGAAAGAAAGACTTGTGAGCAAAGAACAAGTATTTATTAATGGTATTTGGAAAGGAGGATAGTGCAAAATAGTTATCCTGAAAACTCTCTGCCAGATTATTTTCCCCTTTCTTTTAAGAGCAGAAACTGAAAATGTGAAGTGTGCTTTTCAGATCTTTGAAAATGACTTTTTTCATATGAAATGACTATATGAAATGACTATATGACTAATGAAAATGACTATATTTCATACTACACTATGGTGTCTGATTTTGTGTTATATATCTCTTTTATTTCCGTTTTAGGATTTTACGAATCTGTGCTTTTAGAAGCAAAGAGATGAGGAAAATAGGCATTTAAGTCTGCCTGCAGACCAGACAGACTTATTAACAAAAACAATTTTCTGTATTTCTTAGTAGTTAAAAAAAAAACAAAAAACCAAACCAAAAAACAACTCATCGTCTCACATCCACTTTTGTGGTCTTCCTTTGTTGTTACATTTCTGACTTTTGAGTTTACAGCAGACTTGTGAATTTTAGCTTTTTAAAATATGTACCATACACATAAATTAAACAAAGCACAAATTATAGTAAATGATCTAGACCATTTATCCCTTCTCACAGTCATGTATATTTGAAATAATCTGCTATAGTAAGGCATTAAATGTGCACTCATGATTCCTGTTTTTTTGGTGATACTTCCACTAAAGATACAAAAAGAAATGTAACTTGCATTACCTGTGGAATATTGCTTAACATTTGCATAAACATACATTTACCAAATTGTACCAAGAGGGAAAACGCAACATAATCATATCATAATTGCATAATCAATTCACTGTGATTATATTTTCTCCCTCGATGCAATTTAGTAAATGGGAGTTCAGGTGAATATGAAACAGATTTTCTTGCTTACTGTGATTTGTTCAGTTAGTTTTGGGTGGCTTTTTTACTTTAGAAATAGTAAGAAATATCTTTTTAACTTAATTCAGTTCAGAATGTATTTCCCTAATGACCTTTTCAGATTGCGCAGGTGTCTTCATGGAGGTTAGATCTCTTTCTCATGGTTTAAGCGTCTAGATTCTGTATAGTCTAGATTTAAACCAGAATAATATGGATAACAATTCCTTAATGTAAAACTTTTTTTGCATTACTATTAGTTTGATTATTCAACATTTGTAACATTCCCTTATAATAGCTAGGGATATAGCAAGTCTTTGTGAACAAAAAAGGTGACAAAAGAAAAGGAATTTGAGATCTGGAAGTTAGTTTTAGTATGTGGAGGAGAAACTATTTCCTAGTTAATACAGAGTAAATACAAGAAAATAGCTGAAATATTGGGAGAGATAGTATAACATAAAGGCACTTGTCAGGTAGATTTTGCAAGTCTAGTTTAAAGCTTAGTGTAATTTTCTTTACTGTGCATGACATGACTTAATGGTAAGCAACATGTGGAGTGTCACTGACTGTTATGTTGATTCATACACATTGTACTGTATTTAAGACTTCGTGGTGTGTTTGTATAGGATAGAGCATATATTCTAGTTGCAGTTACTGAAACAGGGATAGATGTTCTTATGTGGGCAACTAGCCAAAAGAGCTAGAACCCTGTCATGAAAGTGGTTTTCCTATTTCAGTGAGGTGTAATGATGTGGACGTGGAGGAGAGGAAGCAATAGGAGGTGTATAGGTACGTGGTACTCGCAAGTGCCTTATGTATATAAATTAACCAGATGCTATTTACTTTAAACTGTATTACTATTTTAAATTTTCAGCATTTTCACACAGGGTAAGAGTCCAGGGCTTTGTGTATGTCTGTAGGTGTCACTGAGAAGCCCTGCCATTAAAAGTAGAATACAAAGTCTGCTGGAATATGGAGTAAGTCACTCTAATCGCTCAAAGGCAGTCATAGCTTTGTAGCTCTGATTTAGAACAAAGAGAATGTAAGCTCTGCCCTGAGAAAGGTAGTAGCTAAATATATACGATCTATTGACGATGTATGCTCAGAAGGAATGGATGAATACTGAGAAGATGCACTCTTCTTTAAGCAAGGACACACATTGCTTCTCTTCATGCACTTTGACAACCTTTCAAACTTTTTTATCAGTGCTGAGACTCCCAGCCAGGACTTTCTGCACTGTAAAACTAAACAGTCTTGGGTGCTTATGTAGCTAACGGAGAAGATGCCTAAGGCCTGGGACAGAGGTCCCTCTCTGGATCTAGCTGTGCTTATAGAAGATGTTGCTGCTGCCCAGCTGGAGGTTGCTGCTCGCACTGTTTTGCTGAAAAAAAAGAGGGATTATGTGCATGCTCTCTTGTCGGCTTTAGGCTGGTAGTTTAAACAGATGATAAAGGCTGATGTAAGCTAATTCACCTGACCTCGCCTGAGGTTGTTTTAGGAGAGCTCATGTAATCCTTAAACATGATTTTTCCAGAGGAAAGGAAGTGAGTAATGGCTGATAGAGGTCAGCAGTCAAGAATTGTAAGGTACAGGGTTTTTTAGGTCAACATCAGTCTATGACCTGAGGAAAACAACCCTAAGAAACTTCTGTAGAAATAAGTGCTTGCATATTAGGATCGTGCAGATACAACTCGATGATTTCCTTAATTAGATAGGAGTTAAGCTACATGATTTCTCAAGTCTAGAATTGTTTTAACTTCAGTGAGTCAGTAGGTGCTGGCCTACATGTTTAATAGACAAAGGCATAGCACTTCTGGGTTTTATGTTTGTGAATTTTGGTCTTGCTTTTTACATAAGCAATATTTATGACAGCAAATTGATGGTTTTGTTTGTTTTGAACAAACACATCAAACATCAGTCTCTGCTTTGGTAGTGATGGACAAAATGATACTGATTTTACAAACTGTTTAACACTTAAACAGTGTATTCCTAGAGATGTCTTAAAACATTTTTGGTGTTATTATGAACACTTCTTTGGTGCACAGGATATGTGACTATCTCCATCATACAAGAATTAAAAAAAAAAAATAGTGCTCCCTAAACAAACGAAAAAGAAAGCCCCAGAAAGCTAAGATTTCTGATAACAAATCATTTTAAATGTGACTAGTCCTATACAAGTGAGTGGAAATACTCGTGTGCTTAATTATCTTGTTGAACTGGAAACTGAGCTATTAGCAGTATCTTCAATCAGTACAGGATTAGATGTTTATCTCACTTACATGCAGAGGTCCAAGAATTAAACTCCTGGGGCATATTGTTGGTGAATGTACTGTCTAACTGGCCTCTCCTCCCTTTCTGGAACGCTGAGCAGAGCCTTTTTTCTATTAGGATAAGTAAGTGTAGCTTGCAAAATTGCTTTAGCTATGTGTTACTGGTTTAGAATTTCTAATTTTAGGAAGTAATACTACAAACATCTTGAAATACACCACTTAAATTTGCTTACTTTTCCATTAAAAGTTTTGTCACTTATGTCATGAAACAGTTGTTAGTTTTTGGTAAGGCTTTTTCCTGAAAGCTGAGTCATGTTACACTGAAACGTAGATCTTGTTGGAAAATCATGTGGTTTTGGTTTTTTTGTTTTGTTGGTGGTGTTTCATTGGGGTTTTTTTAATTAACTTTTTAAAGACATCTTAACTGTTGTTATAGTCTGTTTTCAGGTATCCCATAAGTTATATTTAATATTACACTGAGGGCAAAGAGGCTTTGAGAAGAATGTTGCTTTTCTGAAAGGCAGTCTAGAATCCAGATGTATTATTTATTCATTCCTCAATGTTCTAGATGTCTTAGGGATGTACTTTGACATGCATTATTTCTGGCAGCAATGCTGACTTAGGCATACCCCACTCCTCCTTCCCTTCCTGCTTGTTGCAAGTTCTGTATAATCTTTGTGGGATACAGAGGTAAACTGAATCAGAGACTTGGTTTACCATGAAGCAAAAGTGGTACTGGGAAGCATAAGGACAGAAAGAGCTGTGGCAAATGTAGATATTGCTTAAATATCTGTATATTGGTAGGGTATTTTTCTGTTTCTCTCCTTTATTTCTCTGAAAATAGATACTTTGACATAGAGAGAAGCTAGCTTCTGAGATACTGCTGCCGAGCATTGGAACAGGAAATTACAAAGTTGGTCTCTCAGTAGCGGTAGCAGGAAGATGAAAAAATGTACCCTGAAAGTAACTTAGTTTAAGTATGTACGCTCTGTAAGATTAGATTCCCAGTCACTACACGGTACAATTAAACTTTTAATGAAAGCATTGTTCAAGGTGTGTTTTATCCCATTGTATAGGAGCTCCGATGAAGAGTAAAGAATGGTAGGTAAAGGGGACAGAAAAGTAACGAGGATTGATGTTTATTTCTAGTTTTCCTTTGTCTTAAGTTGGCATGTTGGAAGTCACTGGAATCAAGACTTCATAAAAGACGGAAGATTACAGTTCAGGACTCGGGAAAGTGTCTTAATTGTTCTACTACGTTTTCACTTCAGCATTACATGTAGGTTATTCCATAGTCCCTGTTTCATCGTTTATGGAATGGTTTCATACATTTCTCTGTGTTATCACAGCCATCTGCATCTTCCATGGTAACTGTTCCTTGGGAAGTCAGTAGAGATGCTCTACTAATACTTTCTTCTCCATCTATTCGTTGAACATTCTTTGTCTTCCCAGTATCTAAAAAAGATAGGGAGCCAGAAAGCTAGCTGACATGCACTTCAGTTTCGATAAAGACAATGATGGTTTTGGCCAGAAGGTGCAGCAGTTTTAGAAATTAGCTGGATTGGTAAATGCAGTTTGATTTGAAGGCATAATGCCTTCAGTTGTGAAGGTGAACTGCAGTCTGAGTTGCGAGAGATTTACAGCTTGTTCTTTGGATAGCCTGGGTAGCCAGGAAAATATATTTGTCTCCAGCTGGCCAAGTGATTGCAGCTTTTCTTTGAGGATTTGAACAAAACTGCAGGTATCCATCTTTGTCATCTTTAGACTTGATTACTATAGCACACATTTTCTTTATGTACTTTATGCCTGACATTTTGCTCTAATCAGCATTTCCAAGTGAAACTGGTTGTAATTGGGCTTGCTAGCCTAACATGCTCTATATTTTGCATTATTTACAAGTTTACTCTTGGAATTGCTTAGTATTTGATTATCTGTCATTTCATATACTCAAAGACTGACTTTATGGGTTATATATCGATATATATCTAGACACACTAGCAGCCTGCTCAATTAAAACCATTCTGGTTTTCATGAGAGCCTGAATCTTACCATTTCCAAGTCTTGATACATTGATCTGAGCTGTCTATTTGGATTAGTAATTTTTTTTAGCCTCCTTGCTTACTGAGATCCCTCCCATCTTACATTTTTCTAGCTTGAACAGATTTTCCTTAGTTCTTGGTTTTTTTGCTTCATGCAACTGGTAGTATCTCTTGCAGTTACTTCTGATTAGAATTGTACTACTTTTAAGCCTCAGAAAATATTTGAAGTTCTGCACTTATTAATAAACAAGGCTTCAGTTATGACAGCAGTAAGAATAGAAGAGTATAGGGATTGTATCTGGAATTTGCAGCTGCTGAAAATGGTATTCATGGATTCTTTATGCACACTTGATATCATCCTCCCAAGACCCTCAAACCAAGCATCAGTCTTTTTTCAGGCTTTAAAACTTCATAAGGTCTATGAATACTGTGACTGCTATTAAAAGAAAAAACCAGCCAATTTAACTGTTGGTACTTTGAATAGTACTTCCTTACATACATAACCTGAAATACCTTTACAGATACAGCACTTTAAAAGGAAATGCAACAGTATAAACAGTGTCTGAGGAAATAAATAAATAGCTTCCCAAATAGTCTGCTTTATTTATGGCCTGACAGCTTACTTGTGCAGTTGGACATACAGACTTAGACAAGCGTATTTGAAAAGGTACTTTAGAAATATTTGTCAGCACTAGCTCTATAGAAAACCCATTGACCTGTAAAAGTATGCTGCTGAGTGCTGTGTGTTCATCTGGATAGTCAATGTATTTTGTTATTCATTACTGGTGTTAGTGATCCTGAAGATGTTCTAATGCATACTTTACTTAACTCGGGTTTTCCTCTGTAGTTGCAATCAAATGTTACTCTGTTTTAATCTGATTTAGTGTAACAATAGCAAAGAATGGCCCTCAACATTTGGTTACAAGAATAAAGATACAAAAATTCTGGAAATAGCCTGATGCAAATAGTGTCTGCATTTGTAGGACAATGCTTTTGTTTTCATCTTCACCTTTAATGTATTAGTAATGGGAATGTCCCTGACCTCAGGACACTTTACCTCCCTTGGAGGAAGATTGCTAATTTTTTTAAATTATTTCTCTGCATTTCCCTTAGATACCACATTACTGACTATTGTTTTCAATATCATATGAACTGATTCCCTTGGTCTCCAGGGAGAGTATTTTGAAAAAAGTCCCCCATCCCATCTTGTAACACAGGAACATCTCTGATGCATCTGTTGGTAAAAACCAATATGGCACAAGGGAAACAAAACAACTCTTGAAAGAAATCATTGACATTATCTCTGGGAAAAAAAAACCATAATGGAAAATAAGGAAGAGAGAAACAACTCCAATTTATGTCTATAAATACCGTTTTATTGCAATGGTGAAAAGGAAATCCCTGGTAGGGAACTGCTTGGTCAGTGCCTAAGTGCTTGGGTTTGAACGTATTTATGAAACAGATACTCTGGATATTTGCTGCAAATAGATGAGTAGCCTATTACTCCTGACTCCTACTGCAACTTTCTCTCATTTTTTTTCCGTGACTTATATAAATCTAGAATTCCTTTCAATTTAAGAGGTAGAATGTCAACTGTCGTGGTTTAGCTTCAGTTGGCAACTAAGCACCACACAGCCGCTCGCTCACGTCCCCCGCCCCCCCCCCCCCCCCCCCCCCCCCCGTGGGATGGGGGAGAGAATCGGAAAAGCAAAAGTAAGAAAACTCGTGGGTTGAGATAAGAACAGTTTAATAATTGGGCAAATAAAATGTACAATAATAATAATAATAAAAATTGTAATGAAAAGGAAAACAACAAAAGACAGAGAGAGGAACAAAACCCAGGGAAAAAAACCCAAGTGATGCAGCTGCTCACCACCCCGCTGACCGACGCCCAGCCATCCCCGAGCAGCGATCGCTCCCCCCCGGCCAACTCCCCCCAGTTTCTATACTGAACATGACACCATATGGTATGGAATAGCCCTTTGGCCAGTTTGGATCAACTGTCCTGGCTGTGCCCCCTCCCAGCTTCTTGTGCACCTGGCAGAGCATGGGAAGCTGAAAAGTCCTTGACAGTGTAAGCACTGCTCAGCAACAACTAAAACATCAGTGTGCTATCAACATTATTCTCATACTAAATCCAAAACACAGCACTATACCAGCTACTAGAAAGAAAATTAACGCTACGCCAGCCGAAACCAGGACACAGCTTTTCATGCTGACATATTCACAATTGATTTGCCCAGGAAAGGTACAAAAAATTAAAGTTCTTTTAAAAATTTATTATAGAATATAAATGGAAATATTTACACTTGTTTTGATTCACATGGGGGAAGAAGAGATGCATAAGAACATTCAGATCATATTTGATAAGTAGTAACATTTAAATTCTTAATAGAGTTTTGGATTATAAAGTTAAATTAGGTGGCTATCTTTCTTGCACAAAATGAGATGAGAAGAGAGACCTTTTGTTTTACTATAAATTTTAATGAAATTCCAGAATACGTTGACAGGCTCTTCAGTGCATCAATAGGGCTGCACTTAAATGCTTGCTGTTTTCCTTGAGGTATCTTCTTTTACTTTAAAATGTACAGCAAACTAGTCATAACAATATTTTCTTGTGAGAATAGTGGTGAATTAAGGCTTGTTTTTTTACATTGACATTACCAGCTCAGCTTCTTTTTGCTGCCAGAAAAATTCAGTACAGTTTATAGCGGTATTTCCAGCTACATTAGTTGTGCTGGTTTGTTGGTATAGTGCATTATAAATACCATTAAATCCTTAATAAAAAAAAATTAATGTAAATAATGTGTCTATAATACATAGAAGTCAACTGGGGCTGATTTGCATAGACAGAGGTTGCCTGCTGATTGATGACATCCATTATGGTAAGGCTGTATTTGTTTTAAACAACAAATGGGTAATTATGTGCAGACTGCCAGGTATAGAAGTTAATTCACAGGTAGATAAATTATAGTTCTTGATCTCATTGATTGGGTCTGCTGTGGGACTGTTGATTCCTATTTGTAAATGTTTCTTATCAGGATTGTAGAAAAACCTGAAATTAGGGAAACCTGTCATAAATGTCTACATTCCTCTAAATATTAGGATATTAGGAGAAAAAACGACTTTTAGGGCATGTAGTTTCAAAACAGTAATTTAGATTATCAAGTTCTTAGAGCAGTAATTGTTCGAGGGAGCTGTAAGAGTTATACAGCTCTTCAGGCACTGAAGTGAATGTGGAAGCTGGGAACAGGTGGAATGGGTTATCTTCCTGAGTTCTGTCACTAGACTTTGGAGTATCTTGAATGATAAAATATATAGTTTGAAAGAGGGCATGTGTTTCCAGAACCTTAAACTTCTATGATTTCATTTTCTAAAACTCTGATTGTTATTATTGTATAATTCATTGGATAGATTAGATTATGGATTGATGGTTTCTTATTCTAGCCAGCAAGTGAAAACTACTGATGGATGATAAACTGTGGTCAGTATTAGATCTGTTTTAAAATTTTTACTAAAGCTCGTCATTCAGTTTTTAATTCTGTGAAGGGTGAATGTACAATGGTATGAAAGTTTTTTAAAAATTAATCTACTGCTTAATGCTTGGAATATGAGTTTACCCAATGCCTCCAAGAAAAAATATCACAATGTGTATGTGATAGAAAGGACAGATAATAATATTGGTCGTGGAAACTGCAAGATACAAAGAATTGTTTTCATTTCCACAAGCACAAAGGAGTGATTGAAGTATTTTTAACATCAATTTTAACATTGAGTATCGAAGTGGAAAAACAAAGCGGTAATGAGCTTAGTCTAACAAGTGGGATGCTTACAAAGGCCAGCAAACCTACCTCTGCAAAACTAGCTGCCATCCACAAAGCACGCTGAGGAATATAGCCAGGTTCTTATGTAGCACTGCATCTATTTTTGAGGCTAACGCTGCTGACATTCTCCTTTGCAATTTTGGCATGACTTTCACTTAACAAGGACTTCTTTTAGTGAAATAAAGCTCTCCTTTTTTTTTTTTTTAACAAGCGAAATAAATATTGTGTACAAATTTACTATCAAAGAGAAAGATGCCCTTTTCCCAAATATCCATCTGTGATAGTCACATACTCCCTAATTAATAATATCTTCAAAAAATCATTACAATTACTACTTGTATTGGGGGGGAGGAGGAACATGTATCTTGAATGTACCTGCCAGAACTTCTTTCACGTAGCTTTCAAACAGCTTGACCACTCTACGAAATCATTACTGATAGAGAGCGACAAACATCACATGGTACCAGACCTTGCTAGAGCAGTAACTGTAAAGCTTGCAAGTCTCAAGGGACACTCAGAAAAATACATCAAAGGACATGAATTTTGTGTATGTACAGTCGCAACTGTGTATTTTATTTAGTCTGATACTGTTTGTCCATGTGGAAACCATGTTGGTGGAACTAAAACACAAGGATGAATTCTCAAGTAATTGATGGATAAACATCTAATTGCAATGTAGTACTGTATCACTGATATCTTGGGCCTTACTCTCAGGGAAAACTACAAGCTATCTAGGTAAGATAAGTCTGATAACTAAAATTTAAAATTTGGTTGAATAAACCTTGTACTTGATAGAGACACTGATTTTTATCGCTTTTTTTTTTCTCCTGCTAACCCTTCACTAACAGGTATGCAGCAATCTTTCTGTGTCTTTATACAGGTACTAGCAACTTGGTCCCATGCTAATAAACTCTTTGAAAGCCAGCTATCCTTTTGTCTCAAGGGACCTAATTAGTATAGTTAAGTTTAAGCACAAGTCTCTAAAACTGTAATTAGTTTGGAAAGTGTCACTTCTTGTCAGACCTGACACTTCAGGGATTGAACACTTGCCCACCTGTTTTTTTTTCCTCAAGTATATAATTTTGTGTAATTTGATGTGCACCGGAAAAATGAGTAGGGAAAGGTAAACTTTTGATGACAGAATTTTTTTTCTGATGGTTGTGTGATGTCTATTGTCATCCTGAAAGGACCCCAGTGACTTAACTGATTTTGATAAGATATTGCACTTCGTGCAATAATGTAATTGAATTATCTGCACTGAGTGTCAGCTTCATTGCTATCTTGGCTCTCTGCAGTATGCAAGATTCAAACCTAGCACAACATGTCCTTTTAATCCAGCTACTTCAGTGTCAAGTGCCCAAACAGGTAATTTTATGCATATTAGAGAACTGCATTAGTAGCAAAATAGGTATAAGGTGATACTGCAGCAAAATAAATCCTATCTAGCTATTTGATAAAACATTCTGGTGAAGAGGTAGAAAATAAACTGTGCATTCTGGTGTGCAGCTGAAGTTTTTCTTCTGAGAAACAAACTTGCGTAAGATTTCAAGACGCCCTTTTTGAAATATCAGCTACTCTTTTGGATCAGTCAGGGATACAGAGAACTATGACAAGTCAAACTGATACTACGATTAAGGTCTGAGCCCAGGATTTATGCAGTCTAGCTTTAAATTCTGGTGTGGGAGTGTGCGCATGTGCAAATGGCTTCTTTGTGCTATGCTTCCTTGCTTATAAAATGGAAAGATACATCTTCCAATCTCAAAGGAGTTTGGGGAGATTAAATCCATAAATTCTGGAGGCATGCAGATTTCATGGCTGATGTGGCCATTGTGGTCCTTCTAGAAACTCCTAAGATACAAGAAAGCACCACCCTGCACTAAAATGCTCTAGGCACAGTGGTCAAGTTAAGGACCATTGTATACTAATTAAGCTCTTTTTAGAAATATTTCCTTTTTTTCCCTGCTTTAAAAAATCTTTTATACAGAAGGTCCTTCATTTTAGGAGTATAGCAGCTTGGCATCAAATAGCTATAGATAAGTGCAATGAAATTTTCTTGGCATCAGCTGTGTTATTCTTTCTCACTCCGTCTATGAAACAGTCCCTGTTCAACATTAAAAACACTCTCCTTGCTAGGAATTTAAGCTTTGAGGCCAATACTCATTTAGTAAATAGTTGCACTCATTTCTAAATTTGGTAATTACACTGTGGTGGGTTGTTTCCCTCTCACCAGAAGTGAAAGAGAAGAAACTAGAGCAGAATCCGGGGAGGAAAGAGCAGCTCCATTGCCACGTTCCAGCCCTGTGTGGTACTGCAAAGGGGGAAAAAAATCGCTGTAGATTTGAAGAGACATTTTTAGGAACAGAGTTGGGCAATTAAGCGCTGTGAGCGATCAGAAACTCAGACGGGAATTAGTTTTGCAAGGAGTAAAGTTCTTGCGAGGTACGCTCCCTCTGACTGCTCTCCCAGTTGTGGAACCTGGGAGCGTGGCCGGAGGAAGGAGCAGGGACGGAATCAGTTCTGTACAGTGAGTCGAGACGAGGCTCGGCCAAACGTGAAAACTTGGTGCCGTCCTTGTGGGGCTGCTTTTGAAAGCACATGTGTAGATTCCTTTGACGTGGTAAATGGCTTCTCTGATCACACCTATGAAGATTTTTACAAGAAAAAACTTCAAACCAGAAACTGTATTAATTTTTCTGTTACTTTGAAATACCTGTTCTGTGACTGGCATTTATTCTCTTCTTTTAGTGTTCATTTAAAGCTATGAAAAAGCACATTGTCTATTTAATCTTTATAAGCTCATTCACTAATTTTGATTTCTATTTTCCAGTGCAGTGTAAACATCAGAATAAAACTCAGTCTAACTGTAGCAGCAGTAGTTTTATTATTTATTGTATAAAAATTGTAAATATGCAGCAGTTTTTATCGAAATATGTTTTACAAACTTTTGACTAAATTAATAGTACTCCTGGGGAAGAGCCAAAAAATTCTATCTATCTAGTATACTGTTTCACAACATGTACATCAGATCATCACCAGTCGTGAAACTTTATGTACCAGTATATTAAAGTTGATCTCAAAATGCGAACGTTCCCATCATTTCATCCCGCATTAAGCTTCAGATCTATGTGTATTTATTGTTGTGGAAATTTAATTGTGTTAATGTAGTGCCTGACTCCTAATGAATAATTTGCAAAAGAAGTGGACTGACACTTTCTCAGTATATTGTGTTTGCATCTTAATGAACATTTTCTGCTTGGTCATGATCAAAATAGGAATACATTTACATAATGTTAATCAAGCACTTGTTCTTAGCATTTGGAAAAGGGCAGGACTTAAATTTAATTCTTAGTGCGTGCATGTCTCTAACACAGATTTAACAACTAGTTTAAACTACAAGTTGCTGCCACAGTGAAAACTGATATTAACTGTCCCTTCTACAAGCTCTATATTAAATGTTCTTTTAAGATGTTTTATAGAGTGATATTTTATAACTCTTTCCTATTGCTTGCTTTCTAGACATAAATCTTATCTGAACTTTCCCTAATCTTTCTCAACCTTTTTAATTTAGATGATCACTTTCCATTTTTAGCTATTCATGGAGTGATAATTCTTTTTTGCTAGTTTGGTGCCACTTCATCTTTGGAACCAGAGAATTAACAAGTGCTTAAAAACATCTTTAAAGATTTTTTTTTTCTGGGAGCCTAAAGGAAGCAGTCTTTTTTTTCTTTTTTCTTTTTTTTTTTTTTTATTTCTCCAATTTTAAAGTGGAAATCTAATCAGCTTAAAATTAAGAGAAACAGAGAAATAGATACAGAGTTAGAAATAGTTGCTTTTAAACAAGGTGTTGTCTGTTCTCATTCGTTTGCTTCTTCTGTTCCTGGTAATAGTATTTTGTATAAAAGATGATGAAAGGAAGCATAGAAAATAATCTGTGACACTTTAGTTAAAAAAGAAAATGGCAGTCATAGGCAGTCTATTTTCACTATGTAATTTTTTTCCCCCTCCTTTTGTTTTTTGTTTGTTTTGGTTTTTGCATTGGGTTTTTTTGTTGGGTTGGGTTTTTTTGCTTCCTATTCCAAGAGCATCATGTGTTCCATTGTTTTATTAATTGACAACCCAGAAGTTAGCGTTCATTTTTCTGGAATCAGGGGGAAAAGAAGCTTCTGCTGGGGGGAGATTTTGAGGTAAGAGAAACGTGTGTGGGCTCCCATTGTGAGAATGGAATCTTTTGGCCAAAAGATGACAGTGCGGTGCACAGAGAAGTAGAATGGAAAGGTGAAAAATACGAAGGATGAGAATATAGGAAAAAGAAGTGAGGCTAAAAAAAAAAAAAAAGACCACTTTGCTGCTTTCCTTTCTTCAGTACTGTTATTTGTTTAAAAAAGAGCAAAGCATACTATGGAACTTTCTCTCTCTCTCTTCCCCCCTCTACCCATCTTTCAGAAACAGCTAAAATGTGCTTTTCTCATTTTTCAGTGGCAAACAAAGCAAGACTACAGGGACTTGTCCTATACTTTCAGGCATACTGTAAGAATTGGATCATGAGGGAAATGATCAGCAGTACAAACGCACTGTGTAATCTGTTGCATTTTATGCAAGGGATTCCTGAATGGTGTTTAGCAAGTCATTTGAAGCACAGGCTTGTGGTGTTAGTGCTTCTGTGACAGCATCTTTCATCCATTAGCACTAATTGTGCCTGGAATGGTTCTTTTGGGCTTGCTTTGAAATGTCAGTGCAGTTCCAATATGACTAGAATCAGGTATCATTTAATGTAGTAGTCCGACTGTCTCCCAGTTTTTAATTGTCATAAAAATCATATGCAGATGGTATGAAGCAACTGTGTCCCTGATCTTGGTTCTTACAGGTAGAAACCCCTGTTTTCTATCAGCTTCTCACTGAGATAAATCATCCATTATCAGTGTTAAAACATAGAGCTTCAGACTGCACCTTTTACTCTGTGGTAAGCTCACACAACTTGTTTTCTTTTGGAAAAATAGCATGTCTGTATGTAAGATGTAGGACAACAGCAGGAAAGAAGAGGAACTAATACTGCTTAATAGCAACACAAAGACAATTTACTTTATCTTGATAATAGGCATCTGTATTCGGTGACTTTATCCTTACGAATTGTTTGAGTAGAGCCCATGGATTTACTGAGAAAACTTCAAATTTTGCCATGATTGCCTTTATGCAAAACAAATAGCAATCTGTGTTTAGTCATCCCAAACTTTTTTTTTTAGTCCAAATGGCTATGACATTTCTTTAGCGCCAGGCAGTTTTAACAAAATGCCTTTCTCTCAGAACTTCCCCTTCATCCCTAGGGTTGCTTCCCAGATAAAGCAAAAATCACGAGGGGATCAAATTGAGAATCACTCCTTGGTCCCGGTAGATGAATTTTGCTGTATTTTGATGTGGCTGTTGAAAAAGTGCATCTGTCCTCAGTTTCCCTCAGCTCTCTGCTGTGTCTTCATTGACAGTGATGGCACTTGTTTATGGTTTGCCATACTGGCTTCAGCCCCCAGCGGAGATAGGTTTGTGGTAAGGGGCTAAGATGGGAAGTAGAGCTGAGGAGGAGCAGGCACATGGCCCATTCCTCATCCCTGACCTGGAATGGTACTTCCCAACCTTTACTGTGTCTGTCTGAGCTCTTCTGTACAATAATTGAGAGCTCAAAGGAGCTGGCAAATATTGCACTGACGCCCGGATTTTTAGGAAAGCCAAGCAAAAGCACGTGATGTCTACCATCACCTTTACTACAAATACTTTGATAGAAACAGACACTCTGGTAGCGAATCACAAGTTTAATGACCAGCCTTGTAAAGACAATTACTGGTTTTGATTTTACGGAGAGTTTGACTATTTTATGAAGTGTACATAGTAGCTGAAGTTGTATAATGAGAACATGATGGTGTGTAATGTGGAGATTTTGTTTTGAGGAGGAACTGCAATGTTTTGATATTTCAGGTTCCTTTTGAAAGGAAATGAATTAGCAATTCACTGTTGTGAACCTTTGAAGGGTCTGAGTAATCTTTAAATTCATTCAGTGCTGGGAAGAGCATTGCAAGCTGATGCATAATAGCTACTTCCAAATAGATATTGACAATGGACTCTCCTTGTGAGAGAAGGAAGAGTGATTGAGTATTTTCACTTTGAAATCAGAAGTCTAATGTCTTTAACTCATTCTTTCAAATATACGAGCACTATTTAATTTTTTTACTGGCAAAATTTTTTTCCACTCAGAGGAAGTTCTGATTTTGGTGTCGTTAGATATTCCACTGGGTCTCTGCACTTCAAGGATGGAGAAATTGATCCCTTAGCATAAGTTTCATTTGCATAAGTATGCTATATCTGTGCTGCATAATTATAGACCACCAGTACAAGCAGCAGAATATTACATGTCTGGAACTTGAAAAATTCTTTTAATTTGACATTTTTATATTTTTTGTCAGTCAAGGGTTGGTTTCATTTTACGGAATTGTTGAATAGAGAAACTATGATTGAAGTACCAGTTTCAAACATCTAGTCTATATGTTAGTCATCAGCATGCTTACTATATCAATGTTTTATTCTGTATAATGTAAGAATTTAGCATTCTATTCCATGTTTTTTTAGAAAAATATAGGCATAAAAATGCATATGACTAACTTGGATTGGGAGTTAAATCTCTAAAAATAAAAAATCTCTAAAAATGGATCAGAAAACAAAAACAAAACTGAAAAAAACCCCAATAGTTCCATTTGTCACAGTGTAGTGATTATCCAGATCTTGACATATGTAAGAGAGCTTAAGAATAAGCATTTCCAAGTGATTTTTGTTTGTTTAGTGTTCACAGCTTCTTCAGAATGAAGGTGAAATCTTTCCAGGAAGCAGCCATGTATTACCAAAAATGAATATCTAATGAAACATTTAAAAATTAAAGTTGAGGTAGCAAATGTTGGCTACGGGATAGAATCTGTGAAGTAGAACAAAACTCTTCTTTTTAACTGCAAAAAAGCATAATTTTTGTTTATTTTGTGTAGGTGTGTTTGTCCTGGGGGAGCTATCTTAAAACTGCCATTATCTTAATCTGGGAACTGCTTCTGCACTGACAGATGAAATGTGGATTTTCTTAGATAAGAAGAATAATTTTTCTATCCATAAGTGTTTAGCTTCTTTATTCCTGTTGCTTTGTTTTAAAGTGTAAATGGAAACTAGGCAACAGCAACTTGGATGCAGGCTCCCTAACATTTGGGAGTATTTACAACAGAGGAGTAGGGCTTCAGTGTGCTGAATAAGAAGCAGGAGAGTTTAGGGAATACTGGGGAGATTTGACGGTGGAAGTTGAGGAGCTACAGGCTTGGTGCTTAAAATGAAGCCAGTGAAGGGTGGCAAAGTGTGTTTGAGAAGACACTAATAGCTATGAACGGAATACAACAGGACCATCGTAGCTGAAAACTCAGAATTATGGACTTTATTACAAAGTACTTGGCATAATTGTGTACTGGTAAGCAGCTTTTGATGTTGGTGGCAGGGAATTATTTTGGGAGGGTTTTTTTTGCTTTGTGTGTGTTTGGGGGTTTTTGTTTGTTTGTTTGTTTTTTAGGAGGTACTATAATTGAGTACTAGATCTTTTTTCCCCCCAAAAAAGAAGTAAATGCTCTGTCTTCCCACTGGCAGAGCTTTGAGAACAAAGGAGTTGGATGATATATTCCTCTCCTTTAGTTTGGGGGTCTGCAATCAAAAAACTTGTTTATTTTGGTCTGCCTGCACAAATACCAAGTGTACTGAAAGATCCTCTGGTTCCTCACTTTAATATATTGCTGAATACTAGTGTACTTGCTCTGAATAGATCAATGGCTCTGTGTACTTGGTTCTTTTTTCAGTCTTTAATAAATGGGCAAAGAAATGTCTTGATTATTTTTATAGAAATAAGAATATTCTGTAGAGCAGAAGTTTGTGCTTGGAGGGGTTTAAGGGGAGCTAAAGTGATGTCCCCAGTGTTTTCAGCCTGCTTCACGAGCCTTTTGATGTCATGTTATATTACCTCTGATTTGGAAGATACTAAAACAAAATCCATTAAGACAAGACCTAATGTTATCTCAACTGCCTTACATATAAAAAGGTAGATGAAGACTATCATTCTTCTGTATAGAGAAAGCCAAATGTCCATTCCCCCTCAAATTCCTGAGGCTTTATAAACAAGCATTTGTGCTCATTCTTTGATAAAGCAACCACAGAAAAAAGGCTGAGGCAGCTGATTGCATAAGCCTGATGGTTGGAAGATTGGGATCCTCAGGCCTCACACTGCTTCCTGGCCTCAGACTGTTCTCATTCAAGTCTATTAAAAGCTATCTAAAAAACTTTAAAAGCTTCTGAAACTGCTGCTTTTTTTGTATGGAACTAGCACTATTTCTTTACCTCCAGTGCACCTGGTTAGACCTCAAGGGTGTCTGGTGTTCTTTCGTTGTACTCTACTGGCGTATATTTTTCTGCTCTCTGAGATGATTTCCCACCTTTTTAAGTGGCTTTCTGGCTGTTTTTTTCTTTAACTTGCTAGAACTACGGTTGTGTTTTAATGGAGGTTTTCAATAAAGCCTAAGACTCCTCCTCTCCGGTTTGGCTTAACAGGAGAGTTGTTATTCAGCTGCATAATGTAAAATAAAAGGAGAACACTGTTAATTATAAATGACTAGCCTTAGTAACTGTGTCCAGACATATATTGCAGAATTCTGATGCCCTTCCCAAGGGTAAGCTTGAGATAGCTGTGAGCTGCCAGGTTTACTTTCTGTATAGACTCTATTCCCAGCTCTCACGTATAACCTAGACTTTTTGAACTTTTATGCAGCTCTGCGTGTCTGTATGTACAAATAAGAAATTCTGGATACAAAGTTTGCTCTTTAGTGGAGTGTGGAATAATACAGCATATTCTAATTGATAGCCAACTTGTATATATTTTTTTTTCTGTCCAATTCCTTTCCTTCCTCCCCATGTTTAATGTACTTTGACCTCCTGAATTCACCACATTGATTGGGGAATTAAGAATGTTGTCTTGGATGTGCTTGAAGCCCTAACCGTTGTTAGCTTGGAGTAATTAATAGCAAGGCCCTATGTTATTTAAATCCTTTTGGAGGTCATCAGTGATCTTGAAGGTTGGTTTGCCTTTAAGGCCATTGAAGCAGAAGAGAGTCTATATGTTCCTTTGCTTTATTGCATTTGTGCAGAAAGAGAAGTGAAATGAAAGAAGCTGAATGTATGGAAAAATAATGTTAAAAGCTTTCATTAGTGACTTTAGGAAGAAAATAGATAATTCAATCTAAGTACAGACTAAAAATTTATGCTACTATTGACTTACATGCTAAAGGAAACATTAGTGTAGTACTTAATGTGTTCTGAAGTCTTGATGAAATAATATTTTGGAGACTTGCTAGTTTTCAGGTAGCTTTATTTATCAATTTATCAGTTCAATATAAATCAGCCATCAGAGTTATATTTCACAATAAACTAAACACCATCTATTTAATAAGATATGCTAAGTATTTCAAGCGGTGCCTCACCCTTCACATCTGTATCTTACCTCCCTTACCCCTACATTCCTCTTGGATGGCATGTTCCGCACCTGTTATTCTGACATTGGATTTTTACTGTAACCTTCTATAATGATCTCTGTATTGTGCTTTAATAGCATTAATATTTACTTTTTTTTAAAGTCCTGGCAATTAAGCAAAAGGTTCTGATTAAGTGTAATCCAAGACAAGACTGTATTTCAAAATAGTTGTATTGATTGCAGCAGCTGATAATACTTTGCCCTTAAACTAAGGGAGCAGTTTATTTTCATAGGAAGTTGATATTATACACCTTGATCTTTGCAACTGGAATAACTTTCATATCTGAATGAAATAAACAATGGGTTTGCTATTCTAGCCAAGACAGTTCATTACGGCTTATAATGGGAAAGTTTAATACATTTCTGTGCATTGATCCTATAATCAGCTCTTCTGACAAGTCTGAAGCTCTGTAGAGCTTCACTGATTTCCACTGATGTTCAGCCAAAAGTAAGAATTCAAACCTGAGAAGTCTTAATTTTTAACTGTAACTGAAATACATTTACGTGTGTGTTCTTTGGTGGGTGGTTTTTTGCTTTTGATCCTACATTGTGTGCTTAAAGGTGAACACATAGCCTTATGCCTATCTTATATGCAAGGGACTTGAAAAAATATGGATTAAAAATAGGTTGCTGTGTCATAGGCATTACATGGATTCCTTTGATTTTTTTTCAGTGATTTGATGTTGGCTAATGGATAATGTTGAGCATATTTCCCCCCCTTCTTTTTATATAAGTTTCTGACAGGAAATCTGTAGCTAAATATCATTTTATGATATCCATCTGTTCATGTATAATAGTGTTTTATAATGCAGTCCAGATTGCTGCCCAATAGAAATGTCCTATAGCAGGAGATAGGCTTTCAAGTGATTGTTGTACATACTAATTATTCTTTTAATGAGTGCTTCATTTAATTTTGAAGAAAAGTAACTCATTTTAAAGAGAACTTCTTTGATGCAAAAATTTCCACTAATTAACTAGAATAGTGCCTCATTTTTCTAGTGTCAGTATTTTTTAAACAAAAGGTTTAAATAGTTGTACTACCATGGTAAAATAAGAAAATAAAATGCAGCCTTAGATTCAGAAGGAAAGAAAAAGTAGGCAGTCGAAACAGAAAACTAGTGCTGAAACGTTTCTTAGTAGCTGACTTTTACGATGTCTGCGGTGTGTTTCCCAGCTAGTGGGGACTAGATTAAAGAGCATTTATGGTAACAGATATCATTCTAATTTTGACAACTTGGGTGATTTCCTCAAGTATTAAGAGTAATTGATAAAACTGTTAAAACACCAGCTCTTGAAAGATGTATGTCAGCATATGTTTTAAAATGAAAGTTTCCGTCCTTCACAGCTGGGAAGAAAGGCTTGGTAATGGGAACCAGGTGTATCTGTATGGTGGGAAAACAAGAAGGCAAATAAAAAAAACTTACCTGTGCTATTCCTGCTCTTCATCACATGTCAGTCTTGATTTTTGTACAACTGACTGTAAACCATTTCAGGGGGATTGGACTAGATGACCTTTAAAGGCCCCTTCCAACCCAAACTATTCTATGGTTCTATGATAAACAGTAAATTATTGTGGCTTTTCCTTATAAGCTTTGCAATCAAGTTGCCTTTAAATATTTTGACTGCCTGGGAGTTTCCATCTTTCACATGTAGTGATAATCTGAGTAATAAAATTAACATGAAAATCGTTTTAATATTTATCAGCTGGGGACTAACTTAGGGACAACTACTGTATGTTCCACGAGCCAGGATGCTGCCTGTGACTTCCACATGGGGCGGGAAGTGTCTCTGAGGGGGAGAGCTGTGCTCCCTCTAGTGGGAATTAGCTTTGTAGGAGCCTAAACAATTATTACAAAGAGCTCTCGCTTCCTAAAAAGATATGTGTTTTGTGTCCATGTTGGATTTCCTTTCACCAAGACAGTTTGTTGCAGACATTTTAATGGCATGAACATGAATTTTTGTGGGGTTTGCAGCTCAGTTGTTATCAATTCAAAAATGTTCTCTATAGATAAGCTAATTTCCTATGGTTTGTTTCCTGTGGCTGTATGCTTTGCACAGGGTGACCCTTTGCAGAGGAGGAAATGGTAATCCATCTGAAGTTCAGAAGTTGGAACTATTCGTGTATGTAGTCATGAGGGAGTATGGATCTATCGTTTTGTAAAATGAAAGCCATTGGATTCAACTGCTTTTTTTGATGAATATACTGAATGAGTTAGTATCTGGGCTGAAAGCAGGGATTGTTCTCAAATGCTTATATCCACAACAGATGTGCAGAGACAGCTAGTCTGACTCCCACAGCTCTGTTGGGCTAGACAGCGCCATTAAACTTCTGTCAATTACCCCATTGCCAGTCACATCACAGCGGCTTGCGACATCTTTCCTCTGATGTCAGGAGAGATGTCTGTTGTGTTCTGATGCAGAGTCATGTTTTCCTCCTCGGAGAGAAGCAGCGTGAAACTCCTTTGCTTCAAAGATGTTGAGAGCCATGGTTTAAAAACAAAAACAAAACCCCACAACACTTAAAACAACTTTTTTTCCCCTCTGAGCAGTTGGAAGACACAAAAGCAGAACAGAGCTGTGGCAGCTCAGCTTTTTTGTTCAACAGGAACCTGCTGTTTGGAAACATATTTTGAAATAAACCTTACTATGTACATTTGTAAGTATAATTTTTAGAAATTAATATATTGCAAAAATCATACCTCAGTTGAAGAACAGGTTAAAAACAGTTTATGGGGCATGCAAAAATTACTGAAGTTCCAGATATTTTTTAAGTGGCACATGTACAGTCGAGCGAAATTTCTGCTACCTGTTGAATTTGCAGGCTTGTAACATTGACTACAGAGGGGAGCCTTTTCTATAGTCTCTGGAAGAAAAGGCTACTGTTTTAACCAAAGTATCATTGGGGTAATTTGTCCACATTTGGGAACATAGAGGGGAGGCTGCTTGGACAGAATAACATCTTTTAAATTTACCATAATTTTGTTGAAAAAAATAGATACACATATGTACCGAAGTACAGCTCTGCATCTTGCTTGAGAGGTCTCTTATCTTCTCAATTGGCTGTAGGCTAGTAGTGCACAGAGATGTGAAGTCTTGATCTATAACAATTTTGATACAGAATTTTCTTTTGATGAAAAGTGACCCGTTTTCTCATTGATATGGTGATGTTTGAAACATAGTGAGAATTTTTACCCTGAGTCAATTTTAATCCTGTAAATTGATGTCAGCCTATGATATCCGCTCCTTCCTGAGAAGATAGCGTGGTATGAACTAGGTGTCAAAAGAGGTTTGAAAACATTTTGAGGAGGCTTATCAGAAACTAAGAGAAGTTACTTTATCTGGGAACGTAAAAGTAATAAAACTTCAGAAGTTATTTTAGTATGAGCAAAGGAGGTATTTGTTTACAACTTACATGCAGCCAAAGTCTTTCCTCCTTTTGAAGGATAAATTGTGTGTTGAAAAAAAACCAAAACAAAAAACTCCCAAAAAACAGCAACCAAAAAACCCCGTACATGAATCAAAAGGCCAATGCACTTTAAAAATGTGCAGTAGCAACGTGGCTTTTGTGTATGTTTTAAAAAGTGTTTGTAGACGTCGGGATTTGGAAGAAGGGCATTAACACTAGCCTTCCAAGGAGGCAGTAGAAATTGATTCTTGCTGTATCCTAACAGGTCATTGTAGTCTAAATGATTCATGGGAAACCGTGAGCAGAGGCATATGATTATTAGCAGGGTGTGAGGAGTGTATGAGGAGAGGCTATAGCTATCTGAAAGGTTCAGAGGAAGATGTGGCAAAAAACTGAAAGGTTTAAGAAGACATGAGATAATGCAATTGAAGGAGACTGGTATGCAGATACTATTCTGTAATGGGCAGACTGTACTGCTAAATTATTTGTTACCAAACAGTGTAAGTTTGTGTATTATTTATTTCTAAGTACCAATTTACTGAACTCCCTGTGTGGGAGCTGTCATTCTTTTTCTCCTACACGGCCGCTTGGTTCCTCTGTATTGCCGTTTTAGAAAGAACGATGATGTTGCTTCCCTTAAGAAAAGTCCAGTGAAGGCAAAAGGGCATGAAGAGATGAGGATAACCTTAAAACTTGACAAGAATTGTAGATTGGGTGGATGGAGAGCAGTGACTTTGAGGAGATGAAGGGTGGGGATATGCACGTTCTCACACGTTCTCACTATTACTCATCCTGCAGCTTCCCTTGAACCATGTGGTGCTATAAAGGGCTACTGCCTCTGGGCTTTTCCCCTCCTTTTCTGCCCAAACTTGTGTCTGAATTGCTCCTACCATGTTACGGTGTCTTTAGAGCTCTGTTGATCCATGGGTAGTTCCCTCTCTAACCACTGTGACTACATTTGCTGAGGATCGTGAGTCAAAGTTCCTTGCATTTCATTTTATTTTACTTGGTTTTACTTTATTTTATTCTTTATGTAACAATGTTGCCAGAGAGTCTGTGTCCTGGCAAAGAAGTCCTTTTCATGTTTTGCTCTGCTCGCTCAATGGGAAGAATAACTTCAGCGTGTGGCATGTTTCTGGAAGGTAATATGTCATCTCCCTGGAAACAGAATTCGCCAGTGGTATTTTTTGCTTTGAAGTATCCCAGATAAATAAGCTATTTCTTACAAAAAAATGTATCAATTGGTATACCCTCCCACAGAAGTTTATAATAGTCCCACCCCCCACAGAGTAATGGCTTGGATTAAAATATCTTTCTGACTTAACATTCCGAAGAAGTAACTTCCACTTCGTATAGCAAAAAGGAAAGCTTGTGTGTTTTTCCACACATGCTTTATTTGAATTACCAACAGATATTAATATATATATGTCCTTACATGGGCACAGCTTATTAACCTAAAAATGAACTTTTCTACCTTACTATTCATATACACAAAAATAGTAATTGAGACTGATGGAATTTGAGGATGATGACTTAATGCAACAGCAAGGCAAATTAAATTTATACATATGGAAACCATCTGTGGTCGCTGGAGACTTAAACCAAACGCAACTCAGGAAATTTGGGGTTCATGTACGGAGATGTGAAGAACAGAGGGTAAAAGCTTCTTTTAGATGACTCTTCAGTAGCTTTAATACTGGCATAGGAAGGAAGCGTTACGGCTGTACGCCTTTTCTGGGGAAAGCTGAGCTGAGACCAATACCTCCATCTCTGGCGAGAATGCATGGTTCTCAACGTCACACACCTTTCTTTGGGAACATGGGCCATGAAGTTTCAACAAATCTTTTCTTCAAAACATATTTTTAGTGCTGATACTCTTATCTTGGCTGACCATGTAATATATTCTTTAAAATCAAGTTAAAATATCTTAAGTGGCTCGGTATTGACAGTTCAAAACCCTTTCTCTCTGAACGACAGCAAAAGGATTATTCCCTTACAGAGCTCTACAGGTTTCAGCCGTATTAGAAATGGGTTAATGCTAGATTTTAGGCTATTGACTATTGTTGGAAGCAGATTACTTTGCTTGTATAAAATAAAATCTGACAATTTAAAGTCTTAATGTCTGCAAAAGATAATCTGACCAAATATGTGGGTGTTCCTGGTGGTTGGTTTGGCCTTTCTTTTTTCCAAGACCAGTCAGCTCTTTATATACTGTGCAATTCTACATCAAATGCCAACAAAATTTTATGTAAAGCTAAATTAACTTTCTCGTTGTTCCAGGGGCCTTCATAAAATGAATATTTTAATGAATTTGAAATACTAAAAAGAGAACCATTATTCCTTTTTCACTGGTCTTACTGGGGGGTATCTGTAGGAATTCTTTTTAACTTTTCTTTTGGTGGCATTGCATTATCCAGCATAACTTTCTGCAATTCTGACTTTTAGTAAGCTTAGTGATGATGTACCTCCTGATAGTGAATAATTATGGTATATTATAGTCAGGATGGATTGTTATAGATTGATGAATACAGATCTGTTGTATCCCTTACTGCTGTGGGACCAGAGGTCTGAGCAAGGGGCTGGAGATGTCTTTACTTTTTTTGCAACAGCTACCTAAGATGCAGTGAGGGAATTGCTTGCCCTTTTTGTTCTGATCAAATTTTCATCAAATAGTCCTCCTTGTTCAAAAAAGGACTGATTTGGGGGGAGAACAAAATATTTCTCATGCATGTAGGAAAAGAATTCTTTTTAATTAAAAAGCTTAATCCAATCTAAATCGGGATTAACACCCAGAGGCTTTCAGTGAGCAGCTGGCTCTGCTACCAGCGGGGGAAGATTTTTGTACAAAACCACCTTACTGCACACTTTACCCATCTTGGACTGTTTCTGTTTTTACCAAGGACAGGGAGCTCTGTATCGCACTGACATGAAACTAGATAAAGCTCTTGTTTGTGCAATTTTGATTTTGCTAATCAATGTCTGCTGCAAAGAGTTTTTGTAGTAATGTTGTTGGTCTGCAAGTCTATTTGAACTGAATATGACTGCCACTGTTTCTTAGCATGGAGAGAATGAATGCGGAAGGTTTGCATTAGCTGGTTAGTTGTGTCACAGATGTTCTCTAATGCATGATTTTGAGCTAATCCCAGGGATTTCACCTGGACTTCTGTCATGAAAGCCCAACTGAACTTCCAGGGTAGGACCAGGGAGGGTACATGTGCGAGGACTTGTACGCTTTCCTCTGTAATATTCCCTCTACTGACTCTTTGAGTCCACTGGGCCGCTACTCCTTTTAATCCTCTGAAAGTCAGAGGGGAAGGGCAACCTTTAAAGCAGGTGATTATTTTATTCAGAAAAGAGCCAGTTCATGCTGCATGTATCTGTTTTCCTAGTTCTGCCTGAGTATAGCTTGGACCCCCAGGTGTGAAGAGGTGTAGGATATAGCAAGAAGAGTTTTCCAAAGGTAGTTTAAAAACTATTTAATTTAGTGTTCGTTGTAGTTCTAGCATTTAATTTAAAAAGAGTTTTTCTTGTACTTTTGTGTACTTAGAATGGCTTTGAGGTTCCTGAAATGTATTTTTTGAGTAGTCTATGTGTTGTTAGAGCTTATCTTTATTCATGCTTATCTTTTTCATCTCCATCTCAGATGAGGTCTTTAGGCTTCAAGCCTAAGATTGGAATAAAAGATAAGGCAGTATTTTTTTAATGTATGTTGTTATTTAAGCTATATGAGCTAGCAAATCTCTCGATTAACAACTTGCAGCTTTTTGGGGAAAAATAAGACATACTTTTGATTTTTATATAAAGCAACCAGGGTATAGAATTAAACTGAAGTTCTTAAAATGAAGCTAAGAGCAAGATAAATGGTTTTCACAAAGAAAACAAAAAATATAATCAAGAGCTTATCTTGTCAGTATTTAAAAAATGTAATTAAAATTAATTCTGTTATGACTTAACAACAGTGGGGCTCATTCAGCGTGCAGACTACTTTCTGTTTTTTCAAAGGACTTTACACAAACTCCTATAACTACATTACGGTTAGAAATAATGTTTATCACTGTAAATGCTTAGTCTGTACACAGCCAATGTTAATTCAGCAAATACCATGCTGTATCTGTTGGTACTACATAGAGTTATCATAAGCTTGGTACTCTAACTTCCCAAGATTCCTAATAAAAGATTTAGATCTACCTTAACCAAGTCAGTTGCCATTCTGATCAGAAGGCAATGCTGTTTGCGGTTTTCCTTCTTTTGGCTTCTAGACCAGCTGGCAGTGGTTTGTTTTCCAGATTAGTTAGTTTAGCCCAGAAGCGTGAAGACAAGCTGGGGTATAAGTGTAATATGTTGGAAATAACAGTATATCGTACCAATTAGTTTTATTAAATGTGATGGTGACTTACTGTAATACAGCATTGACCATACATATAGGTCTTTCAATGATTTTAAGACAGTTTAGTGATCCTTTTTGCTTTTATGCTAGCCAGTACCCTTTTAGAAAAACTAAATGATTATATGTCTGGAGAAAGCTTGTAGAAAAATAACAAAACAGTCTCCAGGCTGCCTTACTAAATGGAGTCAGATGATCTGTATTGATCTTGCTTTCTTTCATTATTTGAATTGGATTTTGCTTGAAGGAGTGACATGCACATTTGTATAGTGGAACGCTTGTGACAACTGTATCCATGTATAAAACGTTTCCATTAACTTTTCTTGCTAACACTGAAGACCTGCATTACAATATTAAGGCACTATAAATAAGAGCAAGCCCTGCTGTTACATACTCAGCTGTGGTTTATTATTTAGAGAACAAATCCTTGATTTGCAAGTATTTTTCATTGTCGTTATTGTAGTCACAGTGCTTCATAACAGTTTACTGACAAGTTTTGGGGTTCTGAAAAGCCACAAACCTTATCCTTGTGTGATTACATCCTTCTCTTTACAGCTATCTGTTATTCAAGTTTCCTTGTCCTAAAGAAACCTGAAATTGCAAGTGACTGGGAGGAAAACAAGATAAATGTGTCTATTGTGTTTGCTCTCATGCTAATTCATTAACTTGAATTTAACACTTGTGTCAAGCAAAACAGTTCAGTCTGAACTTAGAGAGCTTGTGGAGCTGTTTGACATATGCTTATTTTTAAATCTTACTATTACACCATGTTGCCCAAAATGTTTCTGTAAATTTTTATGTAACTTTAATTAGTATTATTTGCAATATTCAGGAGTCATAGTAGTGATGTTACAGTTAAAGCGGAAGATGTGCTTTTAGTATGCACCTTTTCTTTCCGGGCATTTACAAATCTTTCAAAATGTCATATTTGGTGGAATGAAACCTCCTATTTCTGTTCTATTGGGTGTTATTACACAAAAATGTCTGCTATAAGCCATATTTTTTTCTGGGAGTAACCATGCTTGTTGGGTTAACCAAGCTCTGATCTATCAATGCAATTTATCTGGTCTGTGACTTTTTGTGGGTTTTTGTTTAGTTTTGCCCTTCCTGGGGCAACTTGAGATGTAGGCCCTTACCTGTCCTATGTATTATGTAACTAAAACACAGATTGACTTTATAGTACATGCATGGTATGTCTGGTCTTGTATCAAAAAGGGCCACATTTCATTAAAATATTCTGCCCAATGGCATGCTGGAAGAACAATGTGTAAGGCTGTATGTTAACTGTAGTTTAAAAAAAAAAAAAAGATAAAGGAAACACTTGGTCAGAGCTTAATCTTTAATTACTCTCTTCCTTACAAATGCAGTTGATGGACTAAGAAAATTTGCAGAAAAATGAGAAATGCAGGCTCTGATATTAAAACCAGCTTGGATGTGTATGTGGGATAGTGATTTTACTGTTGGGTAAACATTTTTATTTTTTAGTTTAATATCAAACCCTTAACAATATCACACACTAATCAATATGCTTCTACTTACATGTTCAAAATAAAGCCCTGGCAAAAATGCTATCTTGAAATTAAATGACAAGTATCAAATGCTAATGAAACTGTAGCAGGTTTTTCAGCATCACTACTTCTAATTTTCAGACAGCTGCTGCATTAGATTTTAGTTAACTATCTCAGTGCCTAGCTGGAGGTGGCTCCTTGCTGGTCTGTGTTGGGGGGTTTTGGGGGGTTATTTTTGCTTTTAACCGGTTCCAATGTGCATTTGTTGAAGTGTGAAAACAATTCTCTTCTCTCTAGACTGTTCTTTTTCCTTCTATTCTGAAAATGCATTAACCACTATTAAAGAAAATGTTTTGACCATGTTAGCGAGTTTTAATTGTTCACTAAACTACTGATTTTTATTACAGAAGATCTTTTATACCTGTTTCTTTTCATGCCTTACTGGAAAAAAACAAGCTGGAATGAAATTTCTAAAATTATTCATTAGAATCTCTTGACACTAAGGCAACTGAATTTTTAGAAGGGGAAGGAAAAGATGGGGTTTGTTGTCCTGACTGAAAGAAATTAAAATAACTTTTCTGATATTATTTTAAGTTTTGTGCTCTGTTTCTGTCCTTGTATGTGCTTTGCACATGATCTTCACTTGCTGTAGTTCAGAACTGGGCTCAGAGCACATATATGCCGAGACTGTCCTGGAATTTGAGGATTTTTTAAAGACAAACGTTAAATTAAAGGTTTTAGTAGATATTTCGTAGGCTGATTAAAGATAGCTAGATTTGCAAATGAGACCAACAGTCTCTTTTGTCTAAAATGCAAATAGCTAAAATATCTTAAGGCTTACAATGTTTTTAATTAGGTAAGTTGTTCTGAGCTGCACAGATAAATAAGAAAAGAAGAAAGCAAAAATGCCTGAGTTACTGGTTTTTAACTAGAATAAATAATGGCTATTGCATATGGCATTAGCAGTGATTTCTACAAGTGTGGTTCCTGGAACAGTATCTTTGTTAACCAGAATTTATGAAGATGTGAAATGATTGGGGGGGGGGAACGCAATAGGACCATCTAGTCTCTGTCTAAGGGCAGTGGTCTGCTGCTTGAGTACCAATGTTCTCGCTAGCATCAGGTTTCACTGGTGACTGAAAAAACTTAACTCAAATTGCAGTTTTGTTTCTTAGCAATTCTTTTATTATTTTTCTTAATAAAAATGTGGTAAGATGGGGGTAAGTGTGCCCGTGTTGTGTTGTTTCACGCTGAAGTTGTATTTGCTTTACCAGTGGAAAGTCACTCAGCTGTGATAAGCAGAGGCACTTTGCAAGACTAGCAGTTAGTACTGTTATCAAATAGCAAGCATTTTGCTTTCCTTGTTTTTTAATGGTGATTGTAATATCTATATTTACCTCTGCTAATGGGGATCAGAATAGTTAATTACAGTTTTAAGGATGGTCACTTAGAGATAGTTGTAAGGAGTCACACTTGAGAGAATCTGAAGTCCCCCAAACTGGTTTTCAGAGCACTGTAATTACCGAAGCCAGAAGAGTTTGCTGCACTTTACTGACCCCCCTCCGCAATGGCTCACCCAGAATTGCCGTTGAAAGTAGTAAATATTCATTAATCAGCAATAACGAGACAGCAGGCCTCATGGAATACTTTTACAGAGGAAGAGAAAGTAGGAGAAACCAAAGGCTTGCCCAAAATACACGTTGGTATTTAAGTCATTAAGTTGCTAAAGAACCAATGTAGTAGCTCTGCTGTTAGTAAGACTTAAAACTAGAGCAGGATAGACTTGTTATTCTTCAAGGTCTTTGAAAGAGTTTTTGTGTTAATACTGGTATCTTGAACAAATGTAATTTCAGGTGTTTTTTATTAATTCAATCTGCATTTTTCCTGTAGTTTTAATTGGGTATAGTGACACAAATCCTCCATGGCCATAAATTGTCATAGCACCATTGACTCTTTCCCTCCTCCTCTCCATCCCCAAAGTACGGATATCCACATACAGCAGCACTGCTCTGGTTTAGAAGTAGTATGCTGCTAAACAGCTCCCAGAGGAGGCTGCATTTCAGTGAAGGATGAAGGCTACGTGTATATGGTGGGTGTATATAATTTGAAAATGAATCAGGACATTAACTTTGCTACATAATTATGGTTACTTTTTAAGCTTCTATTCAGTTTTCATTCTCCATCAGAGGAGAATGGAGTCAATAGTGAGTAGGTTTTTGGTCCTGCTCCGGGTTCAGTATTTAGGCCAATCGTGTTTAACGCAGCTTTTGGGCAGGGAAACAGCTTGAGGAGCTGTTCAGTGCCTGAGGCTACCAGCTGCTTGCCTAATTGGCCTGGGAGCACAGTGGAAAGAAAGCTGAGACACCAGGTCAGCTGTCTTCAATATTGCTCCCAACTGGAGGAAGCCTGCTTAGTGGTTTGAAGTGGCATCCAGTGTTGTAGATACCTGGCAACTCTTTCCTCAGGGATGGTGCTATCAATACTAGCTGTCCAGTTCCTTCGCATCAATTCAGCGTGAGTGAAGTTTGAATCTACATCTTTTTCTTCTGTTGGGCAACACTTGAAGGCTGCTGAGCTAAAATTTATTTTAAGACTGAGCCTTTCCTCATCTGAGTGGGAGGTTTCACAAGGAACCGTGGCAGGCGCAGAAGACATATTGAAGAGAGAGCCTAAATAATATCTGTAGGTACACACAGAAGGAAAATAGACATAGAGGACAGAGAGCATAGTTTGGGGAAGTAGGACGGTATGCTCTGAATTATTCTTCCAGATACTCAGTTAACTTGACTTTGACAGTCAGCGAGGCTCAAAACGTATCCTTCATCAAGAGTGGTAAGTGCTAAGCTATAGGGGAAAGAAGAGGTTCTGGTTTTGGTAGATTTTCTTGTTAAGAAATCCCAGGAGGTTCTTGTGCTTTTGCAAAAAATGTAAGGAATTTGAAATATTTGGTTTTGTTAACCTCTAAGTTGTTAAAACCCATGCCACTCTATTTTGTTTGGGAAGATAATATTTTGTATGCAGTTAACACTTGGATTTGAAGTAAATGCTAATAAACTTGTCTTATTTAAGACATTCATCTGTTTGAATGTGCAAGGAATGTAGATAAATAACTGCTTATGATCACAGTGATTTGTTTCTATAATTATCGAAATATTGTTCAGTTGGGTGATTTGTTTCTATAATTATGTAAATATTGTTCAGTTGGGTTTTCAAATGTTTTTATAGGTATGTATGCGTCTAGTGCATTGTCACAGGTGATTTTATTAGTTGAGACCCTAACAAAATAGGGCTAAGCAATCAAACTTGCTCTGTCCATTTCTCTCCAAGTGGATAAACTGCTTTGACTTGCAAGGGCAGCGATCTTGAAGATAAATAATTTCAAATTTTTCCACAATCAGTGGTGGCATACAGATCAAATGCTGCTATTAGTGCTTCTGCTGAAGGAGAAGACGTAACTTGCCCATTATATGTTATTTTCTGGTAGCATCTGACTGGCAAATCAACTTGTTGCTAGCTGTGGTATTTCCTGGTTTTTTTGCTACAAGATGGTGGCTCAAGAAATGTAAGTCATGGGAAGATGCTGGCAGTTGAAGAAATGGGATAAAGGAGGATTTCAAAGAACGTAGACAAATGGGTGAGAAAATAAGCTTGTTCTGTTGTTTACAAAACAACTACTTCTGCCTACTGAAGCCTTTCTGCAAATAATTCATCTGCTGGTAATAACCAGTGTAGCAATCTTTATTATGCTGATCATACGTGGTACTGCCTGTGTGCAAACTGTCCTTGCAGCTGAGGAAAGTTTGCACGTAGCACAACTGCAGATGACAGAACAGCATTTTTCCCAACTGTATAGTAATTATATTATTCATTACAGTGAACCTAAACAGGCATTAATAAAAAAGTGTGAGACAGAATATTTTATGCCTTAAAATTATCATGTATTATATTACTATGAAAAACTGTCTTGTATTCAAAGTACCACTTCCTTAAATGCTGCTTAGCTTTTTTTAATTGATATAGTTAATTAGTGTAAAACTCAGTGTGGACAGTCATAACCCAGACAATTGGCTCTTAATAATTTTGCCTAGATGTTTTTCTTACACAATCAAGTTTAAATAGAATGCAATGAAAGCAATGAGACTGTAGGACATAATTTTGTCCACAGGATCTCTGACAGGAAAGAAATGACCTAACCTGATTTTTTATTTTTTTTTAATTGATTTCAGTGAAACCAATCCAACCTTACGTAGATAAGTTCTTATAATCAAAGTTAAATTTGCAGGGCTGTCATCTAAGGAGATTTTTGCTAAACGAAATATATTTAATAAATACCTAACATCATCTTCCTCCCCATCTTCCACATGTAAAAAGTCATCAAAGCATACGTTGCATTTTCTACTGTACTTTTAAAATCACATGAACAATGTTCATTTTTCAACCATTATAGGACTTTTACTTCCAGGGTGATTTATGCTCATCAACTCCTCAAATTCTCTAACTCCTGATCAACATAGTTATCCCAAAGACTAGTCAGAGTTGCGTGTTACCATTACTGGACCTCCTCCCTCTCCCCCAATAAATAAATAAATAAAATTCATATGGATCAAATCACATGCCATTTAACAGTTAAACTGAATTTTCAAAAAGTAACAAAAAAGTTTCCTGACTTCACAGGAAAAACCGCAAAGTGTTCGTGACTGGGAAAAAACTGTGTGCTTTTACAAAACTTGCAATTTTCCTTGTTGTCCTATTAATAGACTACAATGAAATAGGCCATTAGGATGGCTGACCAGGTTAGACACTTTCAGGTGCTTCATCTGCTGCTCACCACTAGCTTTAGCTTCCCTGGCACTTCAGCAGTTTATATCCTGCACTTCATCACAGCTTTTGGTTTTTAACTATTGCAGTTATTTCAAAAAGGTGATTTCAGTTCTTCATCAGAAAGATTAGTTTTCATTTTAATTTGAAGTTTAAAGCCTCCTTATTCTTTGATAACGCAACTGCCTGTGTACTTCATACTTGTGAAGGTTCTCCTCCTTGCACGGGCCCTCGCTTTCCCCTCTCACCATACAACGCTGAAGGTGATTGTATGCAGTAGCCTTTCTGCTAATTGCATCTAATAATACATCTTTTATATCTTACATATAGCCTTTAAAGTGCACTTATCACGTTAATTCTTGAATCATCATGGTTTCAAATACCTCATTAGAGGAACACTTCTCATCACTCTTCTTGCAAATCATGTCTGTTTCTCACAAATGTCTACTTCTTACACGTAATGGGGGAAGCTTCCCTCCGCACCAGCCAGCCTCATCAGCCCTGGAGTTCTGTGCAGTTATGATTCAAATCTAGCTGAGATCTACTACTCTGGTGTAGAAAATACAAATTAAATGTGTTTCATTTCAGCCTCTCTAGGTGGTATTCAGTATCTGTGTAGCCTTGGGCAGCCGCAGCCATGTGGTTAACTATGTCCCCTACCAAATGCTTCCTCTGATCTGCTACTGGCAGGAAGGGGAGAGTTGCCAGTGCCTTTTTGTTGTAGCCATCTTCGGATAGATGAAACCTGAGTCTGTTGCCTCGTCTCTTTCCAAAAGAGGATGTTTGCCAGCAGTGATGGGAGAGGTAGCAAATGAGAAAGGAAGGAGCAAAAACTGTGACTGATGTAGTGGGGAGCAACAGATGTCATGTGGAAAATTGAGATATACTCAATAAGCATTTTCTACAAACATTTTCATACTGATGTAACTTCGTTATGGGGTGTGAGATACGAGCATATGAGAGAGTGAGTGAGTTTAAGGTTTGAAGCATTTCAGACAGATGGAAGTTTGTGGTTGAAGACAATTTATGTGGAATTACAGGCTAGTGGTGTTCACAGCTTAATGATTCTGCTTTAAAAGTGATTTTATGTTATAATTAAAGAGATGTGGTGAAAGAGAATAGAAGGAGCTGGGTTACAGCAAGCAGGGGAAGTAAAGGCCAAGAGCTGCTGCTTTTAAAGCGTGTCATCCAGAAAGAGCTATATACCCTGTGTAAGAACATAATACAGAGAATTACAGGTTGCTATTGCGGTACTGACTTCAGCTTGCACTGTTGGCCAACGCAGCTTTCTTTGAATACATTATTAAAGGCAATATCACAATAAATGAATTGGAAAAGATGCTTTGACATCTGTATTACAAATCGTATTAAACTATATACTTATCTAGAACAGAACAAAGCTGTGTCTGACTCAGCACAAAGTATTTGATATTCAGCAGCAGAAAAAAAAAAAAAAAAGCTGTAGTACTGTGGGTTTTATTTTCCAAATAAGCTTTTAGCACTTGAAGCAGAGTTCAATTACTCAGAGTATTGCCCTTTGTATAAAAGGAAAAATGGTTTATTTGCCATGTACTCACCTTGGCAAAATGTCATGTTCGTAGCTTGCTTTTCCATGTTTCTTTCTTTTTGATGTATTTGATGTATTTCAGTACTCGGAGATCACTCTTCACCTTAATGTTAACTGTTTCGTAAGCACCTCTTGCTTCTGTTCTTGTCAAACTTGAAATTAATAAATCTAATTGAATTTTTGCAAACCCATTTATTGTAATGCTTTACGCTTGGGCTTTTATCAATTGAAATAACAAAACAATGGTTTCATCTGAATTCCAGTGCCTCTACACAGTTAATTGACTAAATCTCTAGTGTTAGTATTTCTAGTTTTTTTCAGAAAATTCATATTCTCCAAATTGCTTGAATTATTCCTTTTACTATAATTTTTAAATAGTTGTTTTATAGAAATTATTTGGGATATTTTGGGGATGTCACCATTTTGATAGCGCTTTATAGACATTTTTCTTTAGAGACAATGGCTCTAAACATAACATAATGTCACATAAGCATATATATTACATATACATAACATAATGTAACATTAGCATAAGTCATAGAATACAGTATGTGTTCCCTAAGTATATTGTTTTCTAGTCTTCGTGTTCTGTGTCAGACTAACTCACCTTTTATCATTCATATGTTTTATAGATTAAGTTTTGCTTCAGATCTGTCAGAAATACATATGACAGCAAGTGTTTCCTTTATTGCTGAGGAGTTATTGCTTTTCACCAAGTTATTTGCATTCTATGGTTTGAACTTAAAAATTGGTGATATTTAGATGGAAATATTGTATTTGTCATCCTTAACAGAAAGGGCTATTGCAAGACATGAAGTCAGAGAAATAGAACAACGTCATACAGTAGATGGCCCCCGACAAGACGTGACACTGGATGAAGAAGATGATGTGGTGATTATTTACAACAGAGTACCTAAGACTGCCAGCACATCCTTCACAAATATTGCCTATGATCTTTGTGCGAAGAACAAGTATCATGTTCTACATATCAATACAACCAAAAATAATCCTGTTATGTCTCTGCAAGATCAGGTAAGCTACTGCATTTGGGGTGTCTTTATTAAACAAGGGGAAAGTATAGAAAACTTTTTTGCTATTGCAAACTTATATGGTCTGATGGAATTGGCTTTTATGTCACATTTTCCAATATAAATGAATTCTAATGTGTTTATATTTTCTTTGTAGAGAATTAATATTATTTATTAAATAATAGTTTTTTGCTGGGCTACTGGAAGTGGTAAGTATCTGTTTATTGGACAAAAACAAAGCTAAAAAGGGATACAGCTAGGGCAGAAATGACCTTTGTTGTTACAACTCTAAAAGTTTATTGTATTGTCAACTGTCTCCCTTTTGGCTGTGTAATAATATTTGCCTGTCATCTCCATCTGCAGTGAATGCAGTCTTATGTGCTTTCCTCTCCGAGTAGTGCAGGCAGTGTGCCGTGCTGTCAGGGCTATACTTCTGTCTTGGGTACTAGGTCTGGTCAGGTCTCACAGGTGATTAAAAAAACAGGTAGAAAGAACTGGTTGTAAGTAGTTTGCACTCCAAAGGATGGGTCACTTTGCACCCACTTAAAGCTCTCACTAAAATCAGCATAGTCCCAGGCTAGAAATGGCCATGGCTACCACTGCATCAAATGATGAATATTGAAAAAAGATGATGGAGGATCAATGCTCTGTTTTTCTTGGGGTGGGGTGTGGTGAGGGAGTAGTTTTTTGCTTTAGTTTTTAAAATAATATTTCTTTGCTTGTCATGAGTGCACATGCAAGCAACCAAGGTCAGAGGTCTGAAAGATCACTATGTCATCATCCCTGTCTGTAAAACAGATGTTTCCAAACTCTCGGGTATGTCCTACCGGTTGCACGCTGATCATCTTAAGTTGATATGCAGTAGAGGCAGGAGCTGTTCTGCATTGCAGCATGTCAGCACTGAGGCTTCCAGCTCCTTTAAGTGCTTGCCTACAGGCAGAAGCAGCTCAGCACAGCTGCTGGAGTGGGGCGAGGGGAAGCAGGTGGTAACGGGCCCCCCACTTTTCTCTGTACGTGGGAGAAAGATTGCGGTAGGGATCTCGGTGCAGGGAACACAGAGTGTACTTGGGGTGGGACTGGGAACCTGTTTTGTGATAGTCGCGTTGTGTTACTGTTGGGTTTTTGCTGTTGTGAAATCTTCTCCTAAATATGAAGGTGATATTGTCGTACGTGATTACGGAGATTACTAAGAGTAAATCTGGTAGCCATCCCTATAGTCCTGTCCACTGCGTAGAACAAGTACCAAAGACCTATGCACCAACAGCAGAGTGATTTTTCAAAAGATTTAATAAGCCTGTATCTGTTAATTAAAATCCTGCTCAAGTCAGTCATACTTAGTGTTGCACTTCCAAACACAGATTCTCTTTCTGTCAAGGTGTCTCTTTGAATTGTGGTCTGTCCTGAAGGATAGGAGAGTTAGTCATTGATGGTATAAATTAAACATAGGCAACCTTGCCTTAAATTTCTGATTTTGATTGAATTTCATTTAAATCAAATTTGTTCTTTACTGGCTTGGTTTTGTCTAAGAGAACCTCTCCTCCTCATTTTCCCTCTAATAATTAGCTACTGAAAAATGAAAATCCATCAATGCTGGGCATGTATACAATACTAGCAGTCCTACATTGACGTGATCCTATGCTATTGTCCAAGGTGGTAAATTATGTTGTTTAAGTAGCCAATTGATACTCTGCTTCTTTAGTGGCCATTAATTGGGAGATGCTGACAATGAAAAACTTTATATATTGCATAGTTGTTCAAAGAAGAAAAAATAATTTTTTATCTTTAGCGTATCAAGATGACAATTTGCCATTGTAAGTCATACAACACAAATCTGGAGATGGTAAGGGTGCTGAGTAGTAGCTGATGTAGGTTTACTCTTTGTGGGCTTGGATGTGCATGACATATTCACGTGCCGCCTTCATCAGTATAGCTGACTTGAGTGCATTAGGGGTATATGCACCAGTCGTAAAATACATAAATACATCATAGAGGGAAAATTATTTTATCGGTGATACTGTTTGCTAAAACAAACCTCCCTAAGCAAGGTGAAGATTGTCTTGGGCCTGATGTAAATTTGTAAGCCCTCTGTTACACACTTTCTGCTGTACTTTTTCCAAACTATTCTAGTTCTGTAACAGATTTTAATTTTTCTGCCCATATGTGAAACCTTTACTTCTTGAATGCAATCTGGAAAAAAAAAAAACAACCCAACTATTTAAAGTCCACTCCAAATATAATCTGTATCTGATCTGAGATAATCCGATAAGAGTCCCTAACACATCCATTTTAGTTTCAGATGGAACTTGTCCCAGCAGCCCGCCTTTCTTTTGCAGCTTCTCTGACAGCAGGATCCTGGGAATTGCCCCTCTTTCCACAGGTTGGGCCTTTTCCTTGCAGCAAGCCGTGCCATGTTGCCCACGTTGCGTTTCTGACCTGTGTGGTCTGTAACAAAAACACTTGCTTTCATTAAATTAAAGTAGCTGTTTGGTTGGATTTTATTTGTTGCTTGCATGTTGCAGTACTGATACTTTTTGTCCATACAAGTATGCCTGTGTTATGGCTAGTTGGATGGCATACCAGCCACACAAACTTTAGCTTTTTTGTTACATGGTGAAATTGTCATCTAAAACATTTAAAATGAAATTACTGTTCTATCTTGCAGCATGTATTATTGATATATTATTAGAAGAAGGGTTATGAGAACATGTTCTCTGTACTGTTATGAACACAGAAAAGCCATGGTACAATTATCCAGCGTTTCACTACTGCAGCTTGCTGTTTTCTGTTCCTCCTTCTTTTTTCTCCCACAGTTTCTCTCTCCATTTTTCTCAAAAGAACAACCTGAAAATACACAATCTTGCTTCCAAATGTGTTCTAAAACAGTGGCCTCTCAGCGGATAGCACACTCGTACTGACTTTAGTAGTACTTCCTTCTTCGGCTGGTGAAGGTTTCAATGGCTGTCAGAAGTGGAACAAGTAAAAGGCTGCAGTGACTCTGTTAGAAGTGGAAGTACTGTCATGTGCTCCTGAACATTTAAGAATTTTTCTCTTGGAGTTAGATGGCCTAGTGAGTACTAGTGTCCACTGCTGTACATGTGCCAATTGTATTTTTCCTTCTGAGAAAGAACTGTTCTGCGAGGCAGGTATCCTGGCTGTACTGTGGCTGAACTGGTGAACTCTGCCTTTTCACCACCTCACAAAATTGCTTCTCAGCTGGCCTTGCCTTGAGCTTGCTCGTGGTTTCTCATGGAATGCAGCCAAAGGTGTGCTGCTAGCCTGTTTCCAGCGTTCCTGACCCTCTGATTTAGAGCTAACTATAAGTTATTAGCTTGTATGACAGTTTGGATAGCTAAGATACCAGTGCCTTCCTGCAGAAGGATTCTGTTTGAGTCATCCCATCATGCTTGGTCTTTAAATCTGAATCTGTGATTTCCTTTAATGGGGACACTATATTGGTCTTCGGTCTTACTTGAGAGCCCTTTTTTGTAGTTCAAATGGAAAATCCTCATGTGTCCTCACCAGGCTGGGCGTGTGATATTCATCCCCCCAGTTATTTGTAATTTTAAGTCAGTTATTCAGTAATTGACAAACAAAACTAGAATGTATGACATGAAAAGCTGAGGCTTTTTTGACATCCAAAAGTCCATGTGACATTAGGCCACAGGGTAACGACCATACCACCCTTTGGGGACAGAGGGTGTGTATGTGTGTGTTCAGACTGTAGAGAAGAGGGATGGGTAGAAGCAGTTAGTGGACAGAGTTGACAGCTTACAACATCACTTTGGTTTGCACGCACAGATTTCCCAGGGCTTTTTGCTCAGACCAAGTACGCTGGGGGGTTTTTTTGGTTTTTTTTTGCCTTTTTCCTTTTGGCTCACTGGGACTTGTTTTAAATTCTTATCGTCCTAGAAACTGAATGTATTTAACTTACCTTTCAGGACATCTTACGCCCCCAGAGTACGTTTGATCTGGCTTTTTAATTCAGGGAAGCTCAGCTGATTTCTCACTTACTAAAGGCTGTGAAGCAACTTTGTAGCTGATTATATAAAAGCACCATGAAACAACTTCACAGGAATTCCATTCACTTCTATCTGAACTTTTAAAGTAACCTCAAATTTTATTCAGTTAGGTTCAGATGGAGAAGCTTACTTGGTCTCTTGAAAGCTCCACTATCTGCTAAGCCCTGAAAAGAAAGGTAAAATTGATCCTATTTAACAGTATGAAGCAGCAAGCAATATTCATCTGCCCTAAAATATGTGAATCCAGACTCATTAGGCTGTCTGTGACCTGGAACAATTCTGATTTTTGGAATGCTGCAAACTGGTGTGGGGGGGGGAATAATCTCTTGCCTGCAGGCTAGTTATAGGTGTTAAAAACTTAAATTCTCAGGGGCACAGCATGTTGCTGGTCCATCTTAAGGCAGAGGTAAATGTCACAGCTGTTTTAAAACCTTCCTAGCCTTCTCTTAGTTTGCCTGGCGTTTAAGTTAATAAAAGGCTAGAACATCCATCCTATGTTCATAAAAATGATTTCCTTAGCAGACGACGACATTGTAAGAAAAAGACAGTAAAGGATTTTTTTAACTATTACTGCAACATCTGAGGTTTGATGCCAGATGGTGGCATGGGGATCTAAGACAGAACTGACCCTTGGGATTTTGCACATAATCTTTCCCTGTGTCTAGTCCTAGTCTATTAGAAACTGAAGTCTAGCTGGTGCATCAGAAAGCTTGTTCATGGAAACGTAACTGAAATGTACACTTTCATATGCATCTGCACTACACACAGCACATAGCATAACTGGTTTAGTTGCAGAGTTGTATCAACCAACTGTGACATTTTGGGGTTTGGGGGTGAGGGAAGGGAGGATAATACATACTTTGCATTTCGGAAACTTCTTTCCCAGGTATAGAAATATTCATAGCTGAGGCTCTCCGCTGAAAATATCTTGTCATTAATCTTTGAAAGGTACAGTCAACGAAAGTGTGGTTTGTTTCAGTAGCAGTAAAGGTAGTTCAACTGGATTCAAAGTCTCATAGATACATTATCAGGTTGTGCTGTGGACAAAACCAGACAGAAAGCCAATGCAGTTTATGAAACACCATCATATAACATTGTGCAGTGCTTTTCAGCCAAATTTGCCACAATTTTCGTGTGCAATCTATGGTTTAACTTGTGAAATCCACAGACTGTGAAACTTATATGCTGAAAAAATGAATGCTGCCTGTTATTAAAACGTAATATCTGTTTCTTTTACCTGAGAGTCCAAGAGCCAGTGTTTGAAGAAATAAGTAAAGTTTATCAGCCTCTTAAATCCCAGATTGCAAGTTTTGCACATTTGAAGAAATAGCAGCAGGCCAGTCTTGCCTCTTAAAATCCTCAATTGGTTGATTATAATAAATAATAAATATCATGTTTCAGGACACTCTAAATCCATTAGACCTTACAGAATGTTAGTGTGTTGTCTTGAGCTCTCAAACTTTCCTTTTTTGACTCTTTTGTATCACCTCAGTATCTTCATGGTCATCTGTGTCACTGTATAACAGAAAAGATGTAGATGTGCAGGGAACGCTGTCTTCTAATTCTCAGCTTCTAGCTTCAGAAATGGCATATCATTGTCAGACAGCTCAGGCAGTACAAATTTATCACCTTTTCTTTATTATCCAATTCACTAGTTTTGAAGTAACTTTCAAGAGTTAAATGCTTTGATGTTAAAATACTCTGTTCATCTAATAAAGCCAAGCTATATCAGGATTTGCATGTCCCACTTAATTCGATCATACTTTCTGGTTTGGGGTGTGTATCTTATTTTGTTTTTATCTTTGAAATGTAAAGTTTTTCCTGTTTTTGTGAAGTTTGCCAATAACTGCTTTATCAGCCCTTGTTTAAGGGCTACTTCAAGCTTTAACATGGAATTTTCACTGAAATGTTAGTCTTAAGGTAACTATTCAAAATGGTAAACTATAGATCTAATTTACACTGTATACACATACAAAATTTCTGGATTAATCATGCACTGCATTCTGGGTTGGGGAAGCAAATGAACCATCAGATTTTTTTCTTATGCCCCAATAAAATAGGTCCAAGAACATGCTTGTAAACCTGGTACACTTTTATTTGAGGGACTAAATAGAGATCAGACAATTCCATCAAAGGTGTACTTGCATTTCTACTTATTGCTGAGGGAATTCCGCATTCCTTTCAAATTACAAATAAAATGGACTGACAAAAACTTAAACGTTTGTCTTGCTAATGTTTTTGTGGTAGCTTTCTTTGAATTGCCCTTCTGATTGCTGTTTTCTGCTTTTGTTTAGTTTCTGATCATTAAATTATGATGATCTAAAATGAGTCATATGTATGCTTGCAGAAAAGTCTATTTTAGCTGGCACAAATTCTTTGGTAATATTCAAAATAGACTTTTTTTTTCCTAATGCATTATAAGATTTTACTTACAAACCAGAAAACACCATGTATGGGGAAGCTTAATGTGTTCCAGCTGTACAGAAACACTTTCTCCTGTCTACTCTTACAGGTCCGATTTGTGAAGAATGTGACTTCCTGGAAGGAAATGAAACCAGGATTTTACCATGGACATGTATCTTATTTGGACTTTGCAAAGTATGTTACCCTTGGATTTATCTGTTGAGTAGCATAGTCGTTTCAGTCGCTTGGCTCCAGCTGGGATATTAGTGCCCTCTAGTGATGAAAGTCTGACAACTGCAGTTCTGAGAAATTCCCACACTGAAATTCCTATGATGAGCAATATTTGGTTTTGATTTTCACAGTTCTCTCTTGTCTTTTTGCATGATAAAATGTAGCTGAGTCTCATTTCAAAACTATTTATATGCTAGGCTTAGTATTACTTGTCTGAATTACAAGCTTGTTATACTGAAAATCCTGGCTTTTCTCTGGAACACTGGCTGTTCTGCCTTAGGATTGGCTTCCCATTCTGGGAAGCTGAAGATACCTGTTGTTGTGGTTTAACCCCAGCCAGCAACTCACCACCTCACAGCCACTTGCTGACTCTGGTGGGATGGGGGAGAGAATCGGAAGAGTAAAAGTGAGAAAACTCACGGGCTGAGATAAAGGCAGTTTAATAGGTAAAGCAAAAGCTGTGCACGCAAGCAAAGCAAAACAAGGAATTCATTGACTCCTTCCCACGGGCAGGCAGGTGTTCAGCCATCTCCAGGAAAGCAGGGCTCCATCACGCCTAACGGTGACTTGGGAAGACAAACGCCATCACTGCGAACATCCCCCCCTTCCTTCTTCTTCCCCCAGCTTTATATGCTGAGCGTGACGTCCTATGGTGTGGAACAGCCCTTTGGTCAGTTGGGCTCAGCTGTCCCAGCCGTGTCCCCTCCCAGCTCCTTGTGCACCCCCAGCCTGCTCGCTGGTGGGGTGGGGTGGGAAGCAGAAAAGGCCTTGACTCTGTGTAAGCACTGCTCAGCAATAACGAAAACATCCCTGTGTTATCAACACTGTCTCCAGCACAAATCCAAAACACAGCCCCATACTAGCTACTATGAAGAAAATTAACTCTATCCCAGCCAAAACCAGCACACCTGTTCTCAAATATGTTTCATCTAACAAGTAATACCACCTGCCTGTTAAGCTGTGTAGTTCTTCTCTATCAGAGTATCCCTTTACAGTTTATCAAAGTATTAAAGGTTATATTTTAAAGCAGTTTTCTGGCCTATAGTAATTTGACTTGCTGTAAAAAGCATTGAAATAATTCTTGTGGAGTTAAATCCTGCTACTTCTAAAATTAATTTAAAAGAAAATGAGGTAAAAATCCTCCCAGTGACTTTAAAGGTTCAGGTTCATATCTGTATTCCTGCTTCCATGTGTTTCTTTTCTTGTCTTATTTTTGCTTCTGGTTCTAAAGCATTAATCCTCAATAGCTCAGTCTTGTGAAACCTCGCCTTGAACTGGCAAGTCAGTTTTGCTTAAGATGCTTACTAGGCAGTGCTTCATTTTGCACTTGCAGCATGCAGAAAATGGTTTCAAATTGAAAGTGGATTTTTCAGATCTCAGCATATTTGACTGCAGAAACAACGGTAACCACTACTTTTTCCTTTTGCTGCTGGTCAATCCTCAGTAATGTTCTATTTCTGTGTATTAAAACATTTATTTAATGAAATGAGTTTTTTGTATGTAAGAATTTCTTTTGTTTAGTCAGTGCTTTTAATTATTCATTCTGTTATGTACACTGATTTTTAATTCTCTCTTTTTATTACAAAAAATGGGAAGGGGAAGTGAGAGCTTCATGGATTCCCAGTACAATATACTATATAATAGAAAATGCTAAAAGCTACAGTAGTAGCTGGAAATTACCAATGGCACCAAGTAAAAGCTTGAAGTTTACAAAAAGTAATAGACAAGAAGTCTGAAGTGCAAATCAATAAATAAAATAAAATGTATCAAATTTCATCAGCTTCCTTTCTGCCTTTTTAAAGTTAAAATGCTGCAACATTAATAAACCCTTGAACTGAATAGCAGCTTTTTGGAACAGCAAAGGTGAATGTTATTTTATACATTAATCAATTCATAAAGCTGAAAACATTTTCAGAGACTGGAACTTTTTAAACTAAAATAATTATTTTATATCTAGAAAGCATCTAAGCAATTTCACAGATTTCTCTCATCTGTGTCTTCCCTCCAGGACTGTGTTATCCTTGTGTTTGTTGTTTGTTATCCTTTCACCTAAATGGTTTATTTTTTTCCCACAACAGCTTGCTTTCTCATACTTTGGGTTTCATTATTAAAATAATATCTTGAATACTCTGGTTGTGCTTGGCAAGGCCCACACTTTTAAGGCTGTGAGGCATGTTCTTGTAGTGAACATTCTTGTAGTTGAGAAGTGTGAAGTATTTCAGAAAAGTCTATGCCTGCTTATACGCAGACATCAGACTTGGGTCAGCTGTCAAATATCAGAAGTACCTCTTAAATTATGCTGAAGCTTAAAGTACTGGATTCAATCGATGTCTTACAGTATTGAGGACAGGTTATCATAACCCATCCATGTAGAAATTACAGTAATAAAAGTTCAATTTTTTTTCCCCTCTTTTTTTTAAATTTCTGGTCCACCCTTATTCCCTATTTTCTCTGGTAAACAGTTGGGAAAAAAGTTATCTGACAATACAGTTGCCAAATCAGTATCATTAATAAAGTTACAAAAATAAGTGGCTTATGCTGTCGTAACTGAAGTTAGTTTTGCGAGGCCATGTGCAAATCCATATGAATGTACAATCCAGCACAAACATTTCCAAGGGCTTTGACGCCTTCATTTAACCCACAGATACATATTATTGGTTGAGGCTGCTACTGTATCAAAACGGCTTGTTACAGCCTTCTACAGCACTTGCAGTAGAGTCTGTAGAAAGGGACACGTGTATGTCTGAGGCACTTCAGTGGACCTGAAAGAGGGTGCAGTGCAAAGTCAGGACTTTGCATCAAAATGGTTGAAACAGTCACACACTCCTATTTTTGTGGACTTTGGGGAGTCAGAGCTGGTGTAAAGACAGACGTCAGCAATGCCGCCTTTAACTGCTACAGTCTGATTCATTGGTACTCTGCTGGCAACATCTGAAGAATCAGTTGCTCTTTCTGTAGCCTTTAACAATTTCAGTATCTGTAGTTCTGGTCTTTCCTGAAGTAATGCCTTTTAACTGTTGGGTTTTGGGGTTTTTTTTGTGGGTTGTGGGGTTTTTTTTCCTAACATCCTCTTTTCTGCTGCTTATTTTATGTTTCTGTTCTTCAGCTTTTCAACTTAAGATTCCTCATATGAGCCGTATCTGGTATTATAATTTACAGAGTACCACTTTAACAATAATGGTACTGCATCTTAAAACTCCAAGCACTTTCTGTTTTAGCCAAGCTAGGAGGCTTGAATGGCCCTCTGTCAATGCAGAACACTTTCCCAGTTTGCATGGGAAGAGAAGAGAATTTTCCAGCTCCTAGCTTTACTTCAGGGCACTTGACACACTTGCAATTTCCATTGTGATATAACCTCTTTAACGTTTGGGTACCATATTTATTTGCCACAGTAATGTCTCAAATGGAAAAGAAAATAAAACCAAGAAATGTATCGTAAAAGCTGTCTTGAATGTAGATCATTGAAAGGTAGCATTTGCACAAAACGGTTTCGGTGGTTGAAATCTTTCTCGTGTGTCCCATGAGCTTCCCACCTCATTTCATCAAGCTTCCTGTTTGTACCACAGTAAATCAAAATTAGCTTAGGGTAAATGTCTAAGGAAAAATATTGTATCTTGAGATAGGGAAGTTAATATGGTTACAGATACTATCTTAGGCTTATATTTAATAAGCATAGCCATGTGGATTCAACCCAGGTAATGGATGGGCTCTGAGCTCTGTCTTCCTTCTGTTAGAGTTCGTGTCTCTGACAGCTGGACACCTGGCAGGAGCAGCACTTGCAGCATTGCATGGCCCAGCTCAGCAGGGCAAGAGCTCAATATCAAAATTCCTTGTGCTTACTGTAAACACGTACGTGGCTGCTGGGCTAATTGAAGCATTTCTTGAGTCCGGATGGTTGTATAAACATTGTTAGTATCTATTGTGTGAGAAAATTTCAGTTTTGTTTGTTTCTCTAATGAAAAAAACTAAAATCACAATCCTAGGAAAACTGAAATTGAACTGACTTTTACATCGCCATAACGCACTGGATATGAGAATGAGAGGAAGTGATCATTAAACTTCCTCTCACCATCATCTTCTCTGTATAGAGATTTCAGTTGTATCAATAGAGACAGGCTTTTAAGTATTAGATGAGAAGCTTTGATTTGGCCTTTAAAAGATATTTTTTCCTCTTTTACTTTAGATTTGGTGTTAAAAAGAAACCAATTTACATAAATGTCATAAGAGATCCTATAGAACGACTGGTTTCTTATTATTACTTTCTGCGCTTTGGAGATGATTACAGACCAGGGCTACGGAGGCGAAAACAGGGGGATAAAAAGGTAAAGTACACTTTATTTTATCTGTTGTTCTTACTAAAGTCAATATGAAAACAATTTTTAAAAATGTCCTGGTAAAACCTGAATAGGTCTTGTATCAGCCTTGGTGATGGTGGTGGCTTTGTAAGTTATATTTTCCCCTTCATGTTCGCACTGGACCAGAGTGTAACATTAAGTATGTTCTTTGTAACCTTCTAAATTCACTTTATGTTGCAGTTTGTAAAAAAAATTAAATAAAATTAAAAAATGTTTTCAGGTATGCAGAGTTGTAAGCATCAAGTTAAGCTTCTCCTCCTATGTAAGCAATCGATATCTCTTCTTGTTGAAGACTGAGAGATACATTTTTTACCAAAAGCTGTAGAACTGCTGATGCTTTGGCTTTGATGTTTACTTTTTTATAATTAGCAACCCAGTTGTTGGGGTTTTTTAATGTAAATATTGCAATGGAATTGTATAAAGAGTCTGCTTGAAAACTATGGCATATGAATCACACATTTCTGTATTTCCTCCATCTGTCTCAGGTGGCTATAGGAATAGTTCAGGTTAGCATATTCGAACCTTGATTACCAATACAGTTTCAGAATGGCAATGTCATTTAGGCTCCATAATATATTTATTCCAGAAAGAATTTATACATCTGCTGTCATGGTTTGCAGTAAGACATTTGTTGGAGCATGTTGCTTTGGAGTTTTCTTAAATCAGGAAGAAAAGTAGGGTATTAAGTATATGAATATAGTTTATAAAACTACAGTTAGAACAGTGTGGAAGCTTTTATAAAACATAAGGGTTTTTTTTACTTCACAGAGCCAAACACTTATTAAAATTTCAGTGGCAATATTTTCTTAAATTGATGAAATTTCTCTGTAATGTTGACAATTTAGTGTAGCACTGCTCAAATACCAAGAGACATTGAAAAAAATAACTAAGCAAAAATCACACTGAATACAGCTTAGTCTGTAAACACCGCAACAACTAATAAATGCGGCTAATCATTTTGTGTGCTCCCCCCACCCAAATAGTGTTATTTAGATACTGGGAACAGACCATTCCTCTTTTCTTTCCAGTTGATAACTAACTGCTCCTCTGTTATTTAGGGTTTGGCGCCATCTTCTGCTACTGCACGTCAGTTTATCCAGGCACCCTACAGCATAGGTGGAGAAAAGCTTCAAGCAGAACAAACTGCAATTAAGCTTAAAAACTGTATCTTCATAGAACTGGCTACAGAGATGATTTGGTGATATGGTATCATAAAGGCATTTTTAAAAAGGGAGAGAGGATCTCATCTTTTGTAGCCTCCTGCGTTCCTTTTCATGAGGAGCATGATTTGGCCAGTAGAATTCCTTGCTGGTGGAGATCAATGAATTGGAAAGCTGAGCATGCTACCAAGTCCAAGCTGTTTATAGGACTTAATACTTACTAAAAAGAGTGAAATTTAACTTTATAAAAAGAGTGTTGTTTTAGTTTTGAATTCTAATCCGAACAGCCTTGTTAGTCACTGGGAAACATTAAGCCAAAATCCCTAATGCTACTGCCTGGTAGTCTGCACTGTAAGCTCTGATTTGTTGGAAGAAGTTGAAATGCATTCCTATTTGTAATGTTTGTAATGCATTGCATTAATAATTTTACGGTTTTCTATTAAAGATGCTTTTTTTTTTCATTTTGTCACTATCATACCACTTTATTTAGGTCTGAGACTTAGTTGTTGCCATACAGATTTAACTTGTTCTGTAAGCATCTCTAGTTCATTTGAAGTGAAATCGATTTGCTATGCCAAGTTTTAAGGTTTCTTTCATTTAAATCAGGTAATACTATGTTTCCATGGTGTTTCCAAGAAAACTGTACATATATAGATGGTGTCAGTTTTACATACATTAGATATAAAATTCAGTAAGCTCAACAGTGGATTGACTCAATTGCAGTGTCTGTAACACTGATATCTATTCTAATCTGTGTTATAGTAGATTCACTAAGAGCTCTTCAAATGAAAAGCAGGGAAGGTCAAAAATGCAATCTTTCTAATGGAAGTCAGTTGTTCCTTTATTAACAGAATCACAGAATCATATTGGTTGGAAAAGACCTTTAAGATCATCGAGTCCAACCATAAACCTAACACTGCCAAAACCACCACTACACCATGTCCCTAAGCACCTCATCCAAACGTCCTTTAAATACCTCCAGGGATGGCGACTCAACCACTTCCCTGGGCAGTCTGTTCCAATGCTTGATAACCCTCTTGGTGAAGAAAAATTTCCTAATATCCAGTCTAAGCCTCCCCTGGCGCAACTTGAGGCCATTTCCTCTTGTCCTATCACTTGTTACCTGAGAGAAGAGACTGACCCCCACCTCTCTACAACCTCCTTTCAGGTAGTTGAAGAGAGCGATAAGGTCTCCCCTCAGCCTCCTTTTCTCCAGGCTAAGAGGATTAAGGATTAAGTGGAAAGGAATCTCAATGTACTTTACACCCTCACCCCCTCTCAGTCCATACTACAGCATTTATATGGAGGAGTTCTTAATTCATTTTCTTTCTATTTCCATGTGCTTCCAAAGTTATAGATAGCTTGGCTCCAAGAACAGAGTCTGTAAAGACAAGTGTTTCTTATAATAAAATCTCTGGATGGAGTAGTCAGGGTAAGTATGTAAGAGGAAGTGGAGAAGGAGGCCTGTCCTCTTTCACCTCACTTAGAAAATTACTTGCTTGCTTTTGCATATTAACTATAAAATAACCTGCATGTATCAGCAAAGAAGTCTTTCTTTTGACAGATGCCAGTTCATATTTAGTATATACATTTGTAAGTTAGGAGATACATTTAAATAATTTAGTTCCTAGGTAATGTTGATGTTATAAAGTACTCATGATAGATCAGTGCAGAATTTCTCGAGAGAACTATGCTAGAGAAAGCATACCAATGACTTGTTTTCCTAGTTAAGCTGCATTTTTATCTGTGATATGTGACATGCACAAGCTATTCTAAACTCAAAGTGCAATGTGAACCAAGACACCACAGGTGAATCCCTGCTATGGCCTGGTATCAGTAAGTTTTTCAGATTATCTCAGGAACTTCTCCTCAAAATAGAAGCAAAGGACGTTGTCCTTGTTCTAACACTGAATAATTATGCAAATGTATTTTTACAAGTTGTTTTGAACAGAAACTTGTAATTATACAGAAGAAACAGTCTAAAAAGTTGTCCATGTGATCACTTATTTGTTATTAAATAATTTTTTAAAAATCTATCCTAGATACATGGCTTATATCTTGATTAGAACTATAACAAATACTTTTTGGTGACTGGGTAAAATATTTACAAATTCTTTCCAATGCTAATGGTGTTCTTATTGTAACTGTGTTGCTACAGCTGTCTATCCGTGTAGAACGATGTTGTATGGAATATTGTGTTATGCAGTGAACAACTTGCTTTCACTTCTTCTGATTGCCAAAACCAAATTGGCCTCTGTAATGGCAGTTATTTGTCATAATATTTAAAATGTAATAGAACGTTGTTTAATCTAAAACACAAAATGCACAGTGTTCTATGATATAAAGATCCAGCTGTTCCAGAATCACACAAATCCTGATAGCATTTGACGCTGTGTCTTTAGTGACTTTTTTTATAAGGGAAAAATAATGATACCAACACTTATTGACTGTCTTTGCTTGTTTTGACATATTGCCTTTATCAAGGTTATATCAAAGGTATATCAAAAATATCAGGTAAGATCAAATTGGTCATTAGTTCTAATCATAAGACTGTCCAAATACTACCTAAATGAGACAAATAGGTCCTCCTAATAACACTGTGAAAGCAAGACTTGAAAAAAAAACCTTTTTTTTTTCTTTCACATCATATCTTATGTTTTTCTGTCCCCACTACATTTAGCAACTAACCAGGTTGAGATGTTTGATACATATACTAGATTTTAAAGCTCAGCTCAATTTTGTCTTTGTTCCAGACCTTTGATGAATGTGTGGCAGCTGGAGGTTCAGACTGTGCTCCAGAGAAACTTTGGCTTCAAATTCCGTTCTTCTGTGGCCACAGCTCCGAATGCTGGTAGGGAGATAAATGTAGCTTAAGTTGCTAGTGGAGTATATCAGCGCTGAAATCTACACTTAACAAATTTGAATATATGGCACAGCTGGGGAAAGTGTGAGGGACTGGACAGAGTGAAGCAGCAGGTACTTTAGTAATGTATTTTCTTTTGAAGATGCATTTTAGTGAAACAGTCGTGCAGTTCTTTAAACAAGCAATATGTTAGGTTACTGTATCAGCAGTGCTATGAGGGAAAACAGATGTTTTCAATTTTAAAAATAATTTTTGTAGATTTGGAGTCTTGACACTTTTCTCTTATGTCAGGCTACAATATCTGTCTTTCTGAATGGAGATATTTTGTTCAAGCTCCTAGAGTTTCTGGGGAGAGTTAAATAATTGAAATCAGGATAAATTTATCTTCTTGAACCAGACATCCAGTAGTCAATGCTACTTACTAGAAACTGAAACAAAAACAGATAGTGTCCATCTGTCAATGCAGCATGTTTTATAACAATGGCACAGACTTTAAAAAACTCTTTAGCAAACTAAAAAAAAAAAAAAAAGACATAGACGATTTGAAGGATTCTGAGTGAAATCAAGGGCAATTATTTGTTAAAGGTACTGTTCATCCAAACATAAGCAAAGTAAATGGCCACTTGGGAGCTCCTCTTTCAGTGGCTGTTGGTCAGACCGATCTACACCTGGGCCAGGTGGAGAAGCAAAGAAAGAAAGAACTCTCAACCTGTCTTTTTACCCTGTCTCGCGCTATAAAAAGGAGGGAAAAATGTCAGTTTAATTTCTATCTGTTGTTCAGTAGGGAAGTCCTCCCATTAAGTGCAATGACTTTCTAGTTCAGAATTATGCTTGTAGGATGCAAAAGGGAAGGTGTGTTCTTACTAGAACCATTTCTGGTATCTAATGTGAAAGTGGAGACTTTAGTATTGACATTGAGAAAATGTAAATCCTCCAAAAATTGCATTAATAGAGGCAGTAACAATATACATACATGGGGTTTTTTGTGGATGGAGTTATTAGTCAACTAGAGGAGTCAAATTTTTAGATAAGAACACAGATGAGAGAAACTGGAAAGGGAAATGAAGTTAGGAATGGTTATAACTTGAAATGAGTCTTGCCTTTCCTATACAAATGTCCTGTTATGAAGTAATCTCCATCTAGGGACCAAGGATTGTTGGCTGACACCAGAACTTGCTGTAATTGTTCTCTGTCATTTTAGGAATGTGGGAAGCAGATGGGCTTTGGAACAAGCCAAATACAATCTGATTAATGAATACTTCCTAGTGGGAGTTACTGAAGAGCTTGAAGACTTTATCATGTTATTGGAGGCAGCTTTGCCCCGGTTCTTCAGGGGTGCTACAGAACTGTACCGGACAGGTATTTACATGGTTGATTTCCATGGATTCCATGGATTTTGTCATCCTCTTATCACTTTTTTTTAATGTGAATTCTTTAGACCTACATGAATAGTTTTGAGTCTCTGCCAGGTTTGCCTCTCAGTTGGCTGCTGTTCCTACAGAAGAGACAAACTCTTTAAAAGACTCTCGGTACAAATTTTTGAGGGCAGCCCAAGTATCTTCCTGCCTTACACAGATTGTAAATATTTAAGGTTGGGGTAAAGGCAGTTGTGTAGGTATACCACACTTAAAAAATTGTGATGTGTTTATCAGAACAGTTTTGAAAGGTCTTGCAGGGACTTCAGTTTTGTAAAATGGCTGGTAGTGGCAGACTTCCATTTCCTCAGAAGCCCTGCTGAAATTAACTGTGCTTGATGCAACCTGGTTGGCTGTGCAAAAAGGCCAAAGGGATACAAAGGCCCAAGTACATGTTTATCTGCCTGGGGCCATAGTAAGAGGTTTGTAATATAGCTAGTAGCTCGGTTTCTAGGAGCTGGCCATGCAACTTATGATGAAGAAAAAGTCCATCTTAGCAGGGCTTCTATCTGCAAATAGAGGGAGAAAAGGGTCTGATGTATAAAGGATGTGTAGTATTCAGAAGTTTATTATAAAGCAACAGATAGCACTTCTTGGGGAAAATGCTGTCATTTTGGTCACCTTTGTCTCATGAAAGAAGTCTCTTTCTCCGCAGTTTGTAAAATTCTTAACATTTGATGCCAGATTAACATCTAAATAATTAATTTTGAAAGACCAATCTTGCTCCAAGTACATTACGTAGAGTAATCGTGTTCCGTAAATGAAGTGTTCATTCCCTGGGTTTATTAGAATAAGGATGAAAGAATTGAAAGAACTGATGCAAAATTCATTAACATTTAGTGAGAGAGACTGCAATTTTCCAACCCTGCATGTTATGTTAATAAATTCTGGATTAAATTCTGTCACTTCTAATGCAGTTTATCAACATGCTGAAAGTATAAAACTCTGTAAATAAAAGGACTGTAAATATTTTTTAATCATGTGAACTTTAAAACGAAGTTCTTGCTTTCATTTTTCATTTAGGAAAGAAGTCTCATCTTAGGAAAACAACTGAGAAAAAACTTCCCACAAAAGAAACTATTGCCAAGCTACAACAGTCTGAAATCTGGAAAATGGAGAATGAGTTCTATGAATTTGCACTGGAGCAATTTCAGTTTGTCAGAGCACATGCAGTTCGGGAAAAAGATGGAGAATTGTATATTCTGGCTCAAAACTTTTTCTATGAAAAGATTTACCCTAAATCAAACTAAGAACACTATACTGTTAGATTTATGGACCTAAATCTTTGGTCACATCATCATCTTAGTCCTCAGCCATGGAAACTAGATTGCTTGTAGACCTCCAAGACGTTTCCTTATAGATCTGAGAAAAGTGGGCTGTGGATCACCTCCAGGGCGTTGGATACTGGCTAATTAAGTTGGTAATCCAGAAGCAAAGGCTTCATTTCTTTTATCTAACTAATACATTCTGTGGGAGTTAATATCCTTTACCTGAAGAAATCTACACTTTAATTCGGAGCAATTAATACACAGCAGTTCTAGTTGAAAATAGAAACAAACAAAAAATGCTTCTGTTGATGCTCTTTTTAATTTTCAGAGCAATTTATTTTCATTTATACTTCTGTGAAGAGGAAATCCTTTTTCCCAGCTTTCAACATGGAAATTTTGGTTGTATACAATATGAGTAGTGTTAATAACTGGTTGACATCTGTGCTTTGTTTTTGTGAATCATGTCACATGTTATTAATTGGGATGGTTAATCATGTTCTGCTGAGAAATGCTGCTGCTGCTGAAATTGCCCATATTTATATATGTGGTTTTATTAAAAAAATTACAACTAATCATTAGTATTAAAACATCATTTCCATGTTAATTTTGTAAAACATTAAAGAACGGGAGCAGTGGGGTTTTTGTTTTGTTTTTTATCCCCACCACCACTGACTGAGGTTGGGAAAACTACAGAGAAAGTTGGTATTGTCTGCAGTTCTGGTTGATCCTTACACAGTGGTATAAAAATCGTCAATTCAGTATTAAGTTTCTCCATGGATTCTTTGTAATAATTGTAAACTGAGGTATTGGTGAATCCATATTATGACTCCATTAGTGAGCTGTGGTATGGTTAGGGTTTTCCTACTACTTCGATACTTTTACCTGTAGAATATTTTTACTAAGGTGCTTTATAACGTGTTTTAAAGCATTGCATTTACAAAAGGAGTAAAATGCTGTAAATACTGCTTATTTTATGTATTTGGACCAAAAGGTTTAAAGTAACTAGTTTAAAGTGGGGTTTTTGCACCAGTTCTGTTACGTGTGAAGTGCGAAACATCACCTCTACTTCCTGGTTGAGTTAACTGTTGGACATTGCTGAAATGCACTTCAGTGACCTCTCTGACTTCAACACCAGAATGTTGTCCAGGGATTCTCTTTACAGAAATGTAGTCTTCATCCTTTTATTATGGTAAGAGGAAAAGAAGAAAAATGTCATGTGTAGTCTGGTTGAGAAAGATGCAGTGAACTTGGTTGACATAATTGTATTTATGTAACTGCCTTATGTGACTATTGTAAATTTGTGAGTTGCCATTATTAACAATGTGAAACACCTGGTAGATGAAGTAAATTGAAATTTGAGAGCAGATGTTTGGGGCCACTGCATTATAGCAAATGGCAGTGGCGAACTACAAGAATTTGTTTCCTATTGAATTTTCTTAAAGATCTGAGCATTTACACATCTTACACCTGCCTTTTCTTAAAGTGCTTTTCACAGGGTTTAATGGGGGAAGGCACTGAGGAGACAAAGTAAGGAATGGTGGTAAAGGTTTAAATTCCTAAGGGACGATGCTGAAAGCTTAGTTTAAAATTTCCAAGCGGAGTTTCTTTAACCGGCTTGTTCTTGTAATGAAAACAAAGGAAATGGAAAATGGTCTGTGAACTGGATGTCTGCAGCCAAAAGCAACAGCCCAATTACAGAGAGGATAATGAGAGACTGTTAAGTACATCTTGCATTTTCTTTGTTTTCTTGGACTTTTCCCTTTGAATTTTAAAAATAGATCTCTCTTTGTCCTTCCCAAATCATCAGGGAAGTTCCTTCTGATAGCTTACCATTTATATAGCATGAACCATGCATAAGATTTCCTGTTCTAGTTCTTGTCTATTGACGTCATTAATAATGCCAACATGTTTGGGAATAGGATGTGTTAGTTCACGCATGAAGACATGTTTCCTAGCTAAAGAAAGGAACTGAGGAGTCATACACAAGAAGTAGCTAATGGAGATCTAAAAATTTCCATAACAAAGCAGTAACTTTTTGGAAATAAAATGCATATTTATAATCCCGGGAAAGATTATCCACTCAGTGATAGCTTTATGTTAGATATTATTTTGACTGTGTTGTTTGCCTTCAGAATAATTCGGATCAGTTTACCTTCTTGAGTCTCCTTCAGAATCTTCAGAAGAGCACCTCTAAGAGAGCAGAAGAATTTACTAAGTGAAAACATAAAATATTCATCTAAGTAATGAAATAGGTGTGTAGACAAATGCTTCTGTACTGACAAGAAAAAAGATAGCCAAACCTTCTACTGATTTTGGTAGGGTCTACAGAAACCTCTTCTATTCTGTAAGCAATTTTAAAAGTTGTGTTCCTTTTTTTTCCTTCCAGGATTTAGAATTTCTTAATTATGAGTCTCCAGTAACAAAAATAATAGAACAATGCAATTTTTTTTACTTTTAAAAGAGCAATATATTTTTCATAGTTCATATAAGAAAACACATTTTATTTAATCAGATATCACTTCCTGTTCTTTGCTGTTAACAGACAGGGTTGAGACAAACAAGAATTTTAGGAGTATTTTTTTAAAATGCTAGCTACAATTGGAGAGGTACATACAATTCCAGACATACTCTGAAAACGTTACTGTCTGTGGAACACAGAAGGAATCAAGACTGGCTACTTTTATATCTAGTGTAACCATTAGGTCAACTGTGAACTTTTTAGAATCCTTTGAATTCAGAACTATCAAACTTGGATTTCCTAAAAGACAGTTTAGGAAAAGGAGCTTTACAGATTTTTAATAACCTGCTCTTTTCATCTTCTATTCAGAAATGGAAACAATCCAAATTGTTGGTATTAAAAATATTTTACAGTATATCAACAGAATGTATCTTGTGTATTTTCCCTCAATGACTTACAGTGAAAAGCAGCAATACATGGATTTTTGTTGCAGGTTGTATGATCAGTAAACTTACTATGCAGCCTCCTGAACATGGATCTTTTAACTGAAGTCACTGTAGTCTCTGCACAGGAGTGAGATTGGCTTTTTGCAGGGCTAAGTTCATTTGAAAAGTGGTGAAATCCTCATATATATATATATATATGTATATATATATGCATATATATATATATATATATATTAGTTGAGAGTAGGTTTTGTTATACTGTTCTGTACTTTTTGTACAGGATTAACACCCCGTCTTTGTGCAAAACTGTAGCCCTGTTGAAACTCTTGAAGTCAGCATAATGGCGGTAGGTCCAGCTGCGCTGGTAGCTACATAGCCACAACCACAGCATGCCTGGAGCACTTGTGATACACTGGGCAGTGTTGAGAGGAGAGCAACAGTGTTTTTAGCACCTTCCCATAATAATTCTGCAGCCATGCAACACGAATTTCACTCATATTTTGTTAGTGCATCTATAAGCAGACACAAGGCTAGGGTGCAGAATGTCCTACGTGCATCTCCCTGCTTGCTCTGGGTTGATTTTCAAGCAGTCTCTCTATTAATGGTACGCTGACCATGGCTTCATTTTCAAACAGGCATGAAAATTTATAGCTATACAGTATGGGAGAGGAAGAAGCAGCCCATCCTGGTCATTTGAAATGCCTTTTCTGGGTACTTAGTTTTTCTGAAGATACTTAGCTATTTTTACTTTCCAGGAATAAACATTTGCTTATTTATTGTCTCAGAGCAGTTCTGGTTTATATCAAGGAAAATTCAGTTATTTTCTGTTATACTTCTGTTTAAATTTTCCATTAAGCTTACCTGGCGTTGCTAAACGTGTATATGACAAAAGGTATAGATGACACGGTCTGAACTGTGCTGCTCAAGCAGTCAGTGGAAAATCCTGATTCAAGTGCACTGCCAATTTAGCTCTTCAAAATTAGAGCGTATTTTATGACTACTAGAGATTAAACTTACGGAAACTGTAAGGCTGCTTAGTTGCATGGATGCTTCCTTTACTGTAAGCCTATGCAACTATGTAACCTTTGCAGCAGTATTTATAGAAAGAGCCCTCTTCCTGAGACTTTTCTGGAGCATAATTATAAATGTTCATACACTTGTACTGTCTGATATTTACATCAGCAGCTTTCTGTAGCTTCTGTAAAAAGAGACAGGTTTGTGAGCATTTCTAAAGCAGTACTGAATGTAATTTTGAAAAACATGGATTGTGCTTCATGACTTTTTTCTTTTTAAACACACACACAGCTAAATAGTGCCTTTTTTCCTCACAATCCATGTTGAAGATGCTCGCTCCCACTCGCCCTCCGTAAATTGATTCGTTTGTGCAATACTATTCCAACTTGAAACCATTTTGTCACAGCTGTTTGAGAAATAATCTCCATTTTTCCTTACTATGCTGCCAGCTTTCTGTTGTTGAAGTGTTTCAGTTGATTACCTAATGCAAATGCTATAAAATAAAACACCCAGTGGGAAGGGGAAAGAAAAGAAGTCTGGTGTCCTGTCTTAATATTTGCATGTCACATTCACATTAAATGCTTTTTTTCTAGGAGTGTTGTTATGCAGTATTGTGAAGTTCATTTGCAGCTATTGTGATTTTGGAGGGGAGGGGCGAGCTGGAATGTAGCTCGTCTGTAATAATTTCGTATAGCTATAACCAAATATATTTATAGGCCTTTAGAATTTGCATTGGGCTTTCTGGCCAGAAATGCAATAAATTTGCAGAGGGTATACACTGTGCTGAAAGCGTCAATGAAAAGTTCTTAATATTAAAACCGAGATTTGTAAGAATAGAAACCTGGCATTAAAACAATGCATTGATACGTACGTGCTTCCCTGCCTGAGGGAACAAATGACCTGACCCATTACTGTGGTGCTGGAAGATGCTCAGTTACTGCAGTGATGAGTATGTTATAAGAACTGGAGTAGAATAGAAATGTCATTCGCATTTGTAAGCAAGCACTTAAAGCAAGAAAATACAGTGAGCATGGGTACCCTACTCTGTTTAGGATTTCTGACGTGTACTGTAACCATTGCCCTATAAACATTCCGAGCTGCATGCGCTATGGAGCTGAACAGGCGTCTGACCCAGCCAAGCTTCTTAATGCGATAGTTCCTAAATACTTAGTTGTCAGCCTTGATGATTAAGCACTGTCATGCAGTTACTCAACTTCCACTCGAGGATTTTGATGGCTTTTAAAACCCCCCTTTCGTTGCAAGTAGACTTTTCCTTCCTTCTTTCCATCAGTGGAAGCGATAGGTGTAATTGTGCACAGGAAACAAAGTCTCTCTGCTTTTATCAGCCAGGGGGAAGTGGAGGAAAAAATTGCCTATATAAAAGTACAGGACTTCCTAAGGTCACTGCACCTCTTTCTGAAATGATGTAGTAAACAAAATGACAGCCAAAAAAAGTTACAATACAAAAAATGCTTTATTTAAAATGACAGTAGCTTCTCCTGGGAAAGACAGAATGACTGTAGTGTACAGATACGTGTTAAATACTGGTTGAAGTTTTTTTTTTTTAACTGATGCTGCCATTTGCACAGGTAATTAATCTCATCAGTTGGAATTCATGGGAGGGGAGTGAAAGAAGGGAAAGGGTTTTTTTTTGTTCAAAGCTAGATTTTTTTTTCAGGTCCTGTATTTTCATTTTATTTATTGTTTGAATCTTGCATTTGATTTCAGTATAATTTCCTTACTTCTTAATAAAATACAAGAAGTTGCTAGCGAATGTCAAAGCAATGTCCAGATGTTTTCTTCAAGCACAAGTCCCCTGCTATGACCTCCCCCTGGCTTCATTACCACATAACGCAGATGTGGTAACTTTCAATAAGAGCTAATTTAAAGGACTAATAATACTCTTTATTAAAAAAAACCTCTACAAAGAACACCTGTGGCCTAAAAATGAAGGCTTTGAGACCTTTCACCTTGTCATAATAACCAACTACATCCCCATAAAAATGGAAAATACTGTGATAAACATTTTCTGCCCATTTTCTGCATGTTTACAAGGCTGGTCCTGAATTCACTCTCAGATTTGCTGCACACAGACATTAACTTCTCATAATAAACATGACGGTCAAAATAATTGCACAAAGAACAACTACCCATCTTCCCATTGAGAAACAAAAATCTTGGAAAATAGATTAAAATGGTGATTCATGGGAATTGTGGTTATAGTTCAAGTAAGTATACAGGTATTGCATTCCTCTGATGCTTTAAGAAATGGTTCACTACCGTGCTGTAAGCATGCGTGTGTTGTTTCACCCTGCTATTGATGTGAACTCATCTGTGGGTTTCAGCTAAAAAAGCATTGTATTTCAAACAAAAATTCTGTATTAATAAGGACAAACACTGTTGTATTTTGAGAGAGAAACATACCTAATTTGGTATGATAATTTAAATGCTCTAACTCAACCCGAACTCTGGGTTTGATGCAGCAGTTACTGGAAAATATTATGAACTGTCTCTCTTTACCAAAAAAAGAAAAAACTGAGTCTAGAGAATAACGGTCTTCTGGCCCTAAAGACATTAGTGTCTTGACAAATATTGATTGCCATTTTTAGCACAGAATAGAATTTGGCATCCTTAATCTCCTTTATTTAGAATTTAATAACTTTTAAAACGTTGCGTGACTTGGAGAATTGGCAAGGGGAAAAGGAATGTTTAACTGCTAGAGACTTGTGCAGTTACAGGCTGGCTTTGTCAAGACTGCCTCAGTGCAGTGTGTAACGATGAGCCAATATAAGGGCAAACATTGCGTAAAGCAGTTCATACAGTAATAAAGGGTATATATGCATCTGTGAAGACAGTATGTAAAGAACACAGAGGAAAGTGCACGCAGAAATATAAAGCACTATATGAGATTGCAGTAATTCCTTAAGTTAACAGCTATGATGGCTATCTTTGGCCTAATTATCTGCTTTGGATCTTCAGTGCCTTCCCTTGACTGAATTAATGAATTCAAAGTTGCAGTCATCGAGGCTGCTGCTATTATAAGGAAGGCCTGTACACTGACAAATGAAATCTCTCCTCTTTATAACCCCAGACCAAATACCTACTTCCAGCACTTTGCTCCAGTACTACTTACAGCTAAGCTATAGATCTGGAAAAGCAGATTACATTGACTGGGAGGCTTGTCTGCTCTGCATTTGAGATCCTTGCTTCTTGAAGATAAAATAGTAATTGCGTGATAGAAGTCAAAAATCTGTGAAGTCTGGGAGAAAGCATCTTATGCTCAGATTATGTGGAGCAAAAATTGTGCACTTTTTTTGGTGTCCATTCAGAATGAGTTCACTGGCTTAGGCAGATTCCAACCAGACATCTGTTAATACTAAAGGCTACTTTGGAGAGATGGTTGGAAACCTGAGGTTTACTTTTAGCAAAAACTGCCGTAAACGTTGTTTTTCCACAAAACTTTTCAACAAAGGTTTTGGTTTCTTTTTCTTAAGACAAATGGAGATTTTTTTTTTCCCTTAGAAACAGAGCAAACCCCCCACCCCACCCCAGCAAACATTCTTTGTCACTGCCCCCCTTTTTTTTTTCTCCCCCAAGTGGATGGAAAAATGTGTGAGAGTGTACGACATCTGTGTTCGGCCTCTTCCTTTTCTCAGCTGGCTCTTTGAGATAGCATAAAAGGTATCATTCCTTCACAAGCCTTCCAAAGGACAAGTCTTATCTTGCAGGTATTGTTGTAGGACATGAGATCACGCTCCAGTATGGAGTTTATCAAACGTGGTGTTTACTCAGGATCACCTTTGAGAGTCTGGTGGCAATAGAGGTCCCTGTCCTGGGTGTCGGAGGTAGTACTCGCGTATTGTGCTGAATTAGCTTGTGCGCACTAGTGACTGTGCATACAACAGTTCAGATACATTCACCCGATGTATCTGACAGTCACTTAATCCAGCAAGGATATTTAACTTGTGGGGTTTTTGGTTTGGTTTTTGTTTTTTTTTTTAAATCTTTGTGCAGGACAAGTGCCTGACAAGATGAGAATCAGGCTGCAATCAACAGGTTTTATTAACAAAAGTTTTGTAGGTGGCTCATGTGTAACTTTGGTTCCATATCCCTCCTCCCCAACTCACCCAACCAGGAATGTCCTCTTACATAGATATATGTGCATGTGTGTCTACACATATATAGTCATAGTTCTCATCACTTGATCATGAGATAAATGGAGAGTGAATTACAAAGCCAAAAAGTCAAAGACAGCTTTGGAAGTTTGAAAACCTTGTCAGTAGTCACAGGGAGCAAAGCACACCCAGGCAGACCCTCGAATGCGCTTTCAAAACCCAGTTTCTTTGTGTATCTGAAATGGCCTCTCAGCATCCGTTGAGCAGTCCAGTTTGGGTTTTACTCGGTTCTGGTATCTAGGAAACAAATCTAAAAGAGCTTTCTGCAATGAAAGATCCTGATATTAAAGCTTATTGCTCCTTTAACAGTGGTGTTTTCCAAGACACTCATGTACCGTGTGACTGAGGGAGGAGGGAGAAACCCTGATGTCCTGGTTTATCACAGACATTGAGGTGGTTGTTCAAATGTATTTCATCATTTTATGTTCTGCTTATGCGTGTTAGTTTAAACACATTCTTTTTCTTGTGTTTTCTCATATGCATGAAAAAGATGTGTTCAAATCCAAAAGAATGTGCTTTTCTCTGTATGCTCTGTTGGTAGACTCTCCTCCATGCCAATCTCATTTTGTTTATCCAAATTCAAATAATGATTGATAACTGGACGTCTTACTGCCTAGTTCCAAAGATACTGCAGAAGACTAGGAAATGGGGACCTGGGTATCACGGCCATACAGGATATTCTAAAATTTCTTGGAGCCTGTGATATTCCATAGCTAAAAGCAATGCAAACTGAGTGTTGTGATAACGCTATTTGTCGTTTTTTCAAATGTGGAGCCTCAATTTAGGTATTTATGTTAATATGTAGTTATCTAATAAATTGCTCATGGGTTGTTTTTTTCTGGTTGAGCAAGTTTCAATAACTTCCTAGGAAAGTAGAATATCTAGTTTTGGTGCCAAGGTATTAACATCCATCCACAGTTTGGCATCCGAGTTCGTAATTGTTGGCTTTATTCTTTTAAAACCACCCAGAAAATTGTTTTCTGTTGCTTCTTGTTATGAAAATACATTTCTAACAATTTTTTTGAAAATCATTTCCTCTTCAGATTCTCTTCTGTAATCACATCTGCAAGAAAAATGTGAGTTAGGAACATTAATCTTTTGGGAGTCTTGTGTCTAAGTCTTTGAAGACAAAGTGCTGCTTCTGCTGACTGTAGACTTTTTGCCCAGGGTGGTTTCCTTTTTCCATATAAATCAAAAAACCCCATACTGCTGTTCTGCCCAAATCAGGCGGGGGGAAGGGGAACCCTCAAGGAATAAATAGCTGTTTTTCATTTGATGTCACTGCCATAAAAAACAGGACAGGAACAAAATCTTAAAAGACTTTTGAGAAACAATGTTTAAGCAACATAGATGAAAAACAAAGCCAAACTCTCCGCCTGCCCAACGCTGGGGCAAAAACTCACCCACATCACTTCAAAATCTATAGGATTCCAGTCTCTGAACGTCCCTGCGGATTAGGAGTGTTTCTTAGGGTTCTGCAGATCGGATTCTAGGCTTCAACTGCTAATACGTCAGCTGTCTATAAATGCATCGAATAATAAGATTTATTAGCAACATTTGATTCATGTCCTCAATTTCTGTGAAGAATATGCAGGTGATGGGCAAATCTGGCTGCTGAGCAGAGACTTGCCTATTGAAAGGCAGAAGGGAGGTTAATTGTGGAATATTGGTGTCCGGTTTTAGGAATGATGATTTTTCAGTCTGTCAGATGACACAGAGCATAACCGAGAAGTTTAAGCAACTTCCCCACAGTTACTCATCAGAGACAGATGTTTCACTCTGCACGTGCAAAGCAAGTAGACCAACGTAGATAGAGGAGTTGAATTCCTGCATCTTGCACTTCTCATCTTTCTAGCCATCTCTGGGCATCTGTCGTCGTCATCATCTATCCAGTAGAGAAAAGTCTCTCCATCAGGTAAGAGCTTTCTTTTCCTACTTGGGAGCAATGTAGATGCTTGTTCTTTGTAGATAACTTGGTGTAAGAGCTGTGTTAGTATTATTGCACATAAATATTTTTATTGGCACATAAACCAATAGTGCTGCAGATCAAAAGGAAGCCTGTGTTGGTAAGCAGTGTTGGCATGTGGCTGCCATAATATCTGATTGTTACCAGATAGTATTGAATAGAGTCCTCTTATCCTTTGCAATGTTTTTGTCAGAAAATCTGGTACTGTTATCCTGTATCAGAGGTAAGGCACTGAAACACAGGTGCGATTTATCTGTCCCGAGAAACTGCATCTTCCGATCCTTCCTGCTGCCTGTGTGCAGGCTCTCCCCTCGCCCAGCGACGGCGTGGGCCTGCTGGCGCTTCGGCAGGGATGCCCCATGCAGGGCAGGGAGTGGCCCAGCTGGATTCCCATTTCTGCCGGCAGCGAGAACGTTGCTGCCAGCCATCAGGTATAGCAAACAGGAACAATTTTGAGGAACGGGGCCTTGACCTGGTGGGTATGCCTGCTGAGGTGTTTTGGCATCGATTCGTGCTGAGGTAACAGCAAGATTGGGCTTTTCATTGCGCTCCTAAACCAGGAGTGTGGTGCCTGCAAATACAGCAGGGGTGTTGGTAGAGGTGAGTTGCCTACAGCTGTGCAAGAACGTTGTGGAGGAGCCAGGAATTCAGCTGAGACCTCCTGAGCCCTGCAAGGGTTCCTCCTGTCTCTTCGCTAATCTTCTTCTCATATAACTTTCTACCTTGGCACAACTAATGCTCCCAGTTAATATGTACTAACCTCTAGCATTGTAATATAATAAAATAATAATTTATGTCTTAATACGGAATTTAATTTTTGTACTTTCCTGTCATGTTTCAGGCACTGGGAAGGGCCAAAGAACAGGTGTGGGTGTCTGGGGAGTGCTGTATTTGCAGTGCTGGTCATGAGTTATGAATCCCTTGAACTTGCTGTTGTTGGCTGAAGCCATATCAGGGTACAAGATGTTGTTCTTTGAGACTCCAAAATGAATCCTAGCCCCTGAAGTGGGAAATAAAGCAACATACAACAACTTTCTGAAAGTTGGAACCGACTCCTTTGACTCATTTGGAAAAGGGTCAGAACAGGAACAGCTGTTTGTGCTGGCAGTGTTAGGGGATTAGACTGCAGCAATTGCGCTTGCTTTTCTCCCCCTAAGTCTGATTCTTGCTTCTGAGGTTTTGTGTGATTGGAGAAAAGAAATGCCATGATTACCTTCTTTGTTAGTCCGCTATATTGACCACTTTAAAAACCAAGGAGAAAAAGATCAGAGAAGGTGATCTCATCCTTTTAGACATCCGTAGCCCGTGAGAACAGTGGTGTTTCAGAGTCCTCTCTAGTGAATGCTTCAGATAGTCTTGTGGTGAAGTATGCAGCCGGTGGGAAGAACTGGGGAGATGTAGAAAACATCTATTGTATAGAACCTTCCCACTTGTGTTCCCAGACCAACATCCCTCTTGCCCAAACTCTACTAATCTTTACTTAACAGGGTAAAGACAGGTTATTTTTGCTTCATTTTGAAAAAGAAAGCAAGCATCTTCCCCTGTCCCAGCAAGGACTAGTCATACAAAATGAAAGCACGAGGACATTGGACTGAGATCATGCCAGAAAAACCCTTTAATTTTTTGCTATATGTTCACGCCTACGTTTAACTAAAAACATGCCCAAGAGCACCTGTGCCCTTGCCATGCAGTAACGCTGTCAAAAGGAATATTACCTTTCCCTATGCTCTAAAGAAATACTGTTGGGCCATAAATATGTGCCTGTGCAAGCTGAGGGCTGTAGCATCACATCTGCTTTAGAGAGCGATGCCCCCAGGGCTTTCCATGCCTGCAGGACTGCCACGTGCGTTTTGGGGCTCTGGGCAAGCAACAGATTTAAACTCTGCCCAGCCGTTGATGCAAAGGCCGTTGCAGCATCCTCCCTGTCCCTGATCATCCGCTCTGCCGTTTGGTTTTTGAAGGGGAGACTCGCTCTCATGGCCTCTGAAAGCTCTCCCCATCTCCAGAGGGGCTGGGGGTAGGAGCCCTTTGCAGGGCAGTAACTGCTTTAAAATGAACATGCGTCTGCACTTGCTGCAATTATTTAGAAACCTGCATGTCAAATGACCCACGTTAAGCCAAACAGCATATTACTAAGGGTGTGCTAACAGCACCAGTGCACTAAACCACAACTGACAGCCTGACCCAGCACTGTGCTTTAAAAGGGCAGGGCCGCAGCGTTGGAGTCGGAATTCTGCTTTAATTAGGCCATTACCTGACCTGAAAAGCTGTATTTTCTTCCTCCTCTGCATGTTAGGCTGGAGGAAGGGCTGCTGGAGAAGATAGGAAGAGCCCTATCTGATCGTTATTGGGAGTGGATGAAAGCCATGCGTTGCCTTTTCCTTTTGACATGTGCAATTAGTTTGGCTTGTGTGGAAGAAACATGTCAAGGTAAATGGCCGTCTCTGTCTTTCCCCTTGCTGATCCCTGGCAAGGTCTGTCATTTGCTCCTTATGTGCAAAGCTATTCAATCACCTGTTGACAGTGGTATCCCTCTCGTAAAACTTGTAGCATACCCTGATTATACACCACCATGAGATACCTTTGCCCAGGCAGTGCATCATGCAGTGGCCGGCCACTACTGTCAGGCTGTTTTACAGGCTGAGCGCACTCCAACTTTCCTCATGAAACTTTGTTTGAACCCAGGTGTTTCTACATTTCTTTGCCCCGCCCCCCTCCCAGATAAGCTCTTCCATTTTTATGGGGATACAAGGATCTTTCTATCTTTCTGTCCAGGGCACGTGACATCTGTGGTGCTCACCAGGAGCATGCTGCCGTTGCCCCTGCTTCCAAGCAATCCCCTCCCCACCGGCCCAGCAGCGTCCCACAGCTCTGCTGCCTCCTTTGGCCTCCTTGTCGGAGATGTCGCATGTCTCCTGCGTTTGCTCTGACTTCTCGGTCTTCTCAGGCAGGGATCTGTGCTAATGCGCTTACCTTCAGAAAACCAATGAAATCAGTTCTTGCCTGGAACTGCTGCTGGCCGCCGCCAGTGCTCAGCACGCACAGGGGACAGACCCTCCACGGCTGCATGTTGCAGAGATGACTCTTACAGAAGGCAAAAGACCTGGTTTGTGGTTTTTTTTTAATAAATAGATACAAGAATTTATTTTCTTTATAAAGTTCAGTTCACTAGATTGAAGTAATGCTTTGCTTATGAGAAACAAAGTCAAAAGCAAAGCAATCCAATGCAAATATGAGAGGGAGTTCACCCTTAATTCACCTTTTAGGCCAATTGCAAATGTGTTGCTGATGGGTTATGCCGAGGAAAGGCATTAACCTCACTCCATATTTGTATCTCGGAAGCGTGTGTGTGTACCCTTCCACCACTGCTGAAGGGGTGGCCCCTTGCAGCTCCCAGCGTGAGCCATGGTCACACGTCTCCGGTCATACCCTCCATCTCACTGCAGATTTCCTGTGTGGCTGCAGGAAAGCAGTTTTAAACTTGTGCTGTCTCCTTTGCTTTGACCAGAAGTGCTGCTAATCCTTTTCCTTCTTCTGAAGTTGCATGTGCATGAATACCGACGGTGTGGCGGGCCAGCGGCTGCGAGAGCTCTCTCTGCCCCAGGACGGTGCGGGTGGTTTGTATTTGTCCCCATTTGGGTGCTGTACCTCAGCAGATGGTGATGCCAGCGCTCCCCAGTGTCACTTAGGACACAGCGGAGAATGTTCCACGGAAAGGTTTGCAAAAAGCTTCTTTGTTTGTTTAATCACAGACACTTTGGTTTTTTCCCTAAGCAATATTTGAAGGGTGATGAAGTAGCAGTTGAGCCCATCAGGGGACAGAAATCAGATAATGTGTTAGAAAAGGAGGGATACACAGAGATGAGGATAATGGAAACAGCACTGGATTTTTACAGTGCTATTATACAGTTAAAAAAAGTACTTAGCTCTGTTTTATAAAGGGGAAAATTGAGGCATGGCAAGATCCAGTGGCTTCCCCAGGGGCGTACAGGAAATTTTTTATGTTGCCACTAACATACAGAGTGCTCTGGCCAACAAATAACTGAAGTCCTGTGCTGCCGGAGAGCCCCGGGAACGCGGTGCCTGAGCGAGACTAGGCCCTGTCCTCACCCGCTCTTCGCCAAGACCCCGCTCTGCAAACAGGGACCTACATGCGGCTGCCCAAGTCCAGGGGCGGCGACAGGACCTCTGCCCGTGCTGCTCGCCTGTCCCCCTCCCCTTTTTAGGAGGCGGCAATTGTACAGTTACAGTGACATGACTGGTAATCAGAAAGATCATTTGTGCTTTTTATCACTCCTACTATTGCCAAAGGGCCTGGTCTTTAACCTGATGGCGTTCAGAGCTGAACCTGGGGACAGATAAACCATTAGCTGCTAAGTTCAGTCTTTATCGGGCTCTGAACAACTCGCGGGAGGCAGCTACGGGGCTGCAAGCTCGGGAACCGGGAGAGCTCGGCAGGGACAGGCTCATTGCTCTTACGCCATGCCTGGTGCCCCTGCCTCGCTACCAGTCACCCCTCACTTCTGGGAGCGCGCCGAAGCGTCAAGGAAAGCAAAAGCCTCACCTTAACCCTGTCGTTTCCTGTAGAGGCTTCCGCACCGCAAAAACTGCACGAAACCCCGGGGGGGGGGGGCTGGAAGAACCCCCTGGGTCAGCAACGGCGCGGGGGGGGGCGGCGGCCGGGTGCGAGGCGGCTGCGGAGCCGCCCGGCCGTCACTAGATGGTGCCCGAGGAGCGGCACCGCCGCCCGCCCCGCCCCGCCCCGCCCCGCCCCGCCGCGGGGCCGCTCGGAGGCGGGTGGGCCCGGCGGCCGCCGGCTGGCAGCTCCCGGCGCCGGCAGCGGGCGGCTCTCGGCGGCGCGGGGCGGGCGGCGTGCTGGCAGCGAGGGACCGCAGGGAGGTCCCTCCGGGGTAAACACGGGCGCTATTTTTTCTTTCCGGGCGTAGCCCTTGTTTTAAGTCAGGTGGCTTTTTGGGGCTGATTTTAGTGCTAACTTGAGCTTAATTATTATAATGCAATGAAGGGCTGCTTCAAGTTAAATAATGACCCTTGCATTGTATTTATATGAATGAAGAATTAACCTTAAAAGGTTGCCCTTCTCAGAAAATGGATTGCACACTCGGTTCTCTCTATTGATTAGTTTAGGTATGTAAAGTGCTGCATTTTATCTCACCAGCCGCCCGGTAAATTTGTCATGATGATACTTAAAGGAGCAAATTGACATTGTTTATTTTCCCAAACCTTTTTGGCATATTTCTTGGCTTCTTATTGCACCTTTGAGCTATATAGTATTGTGTGAAGGAACAGTGATAACCCTTCTGCTTAAATAAGCATGACAGTACAACATCTCTGTTCAGCTGAAACACCAATGAAAAGGATGCTGCGGTGCGAAATGTATATTACATTGCAGCTGATGGAGCGAGGTTAGCAATCCTGAAGAGGTTTTCAAGACGACTGGAGTCTTCCCATATTAAATGAATGATGGGAGGGTTTGTCAGAATTTCTGTTCACTCCAAGAATTGGAGTTCATTTCTCCTTGGAGCTGCCAGATAACGTGAGCCATCCTAGTAATTGCAAAGTACTTCAAGACTGGGTAGTGTTAGAGATTTTGAATGTGACGTGCAACTAAGCAAAAAGAGACAGGACACATGCATGCATTTCTGTATTATAGAATTCTGAGGAAGTAATAGGATGATGTAAAGTTTTTAAGTGAAATATGGGCATCTGTTTTTCCTACCGAAGTTTTTAAACCTTCTAAAATTTTCCCAAAAATGTATTGGGGAACGGGGGGAATTTTGTGCCCTGACGCTAACAACAGCTGAAAATCACTCCTCTGCGTGCTGCCGCAGGAAGCACCACTGCCGTGGTTGTGCCCCTGGAGATGGGGTGTTTCCCCCACCGGCACTCGGGGAGCAGCCTTGGCACTGCTTGCCCCAGGGTCTCAGTTTTGGGGGTGGGTGAGGGCCGTGCCGTGGCTCAGTGTCCCCCGCTGGCTGACCCCACCAGTGCCTCCCATGGGGGGCTGGGGAGCATGGGTGTGGGTGCCCCATGTCAGGGAGCGGGAGGCTTGCAGGCACCTGCTTTGGCCAAGCCACAGCAGTGTCCCCGCTCCCCACGCTGGGCCGGGGTCCAGCCACCCCCATCAGGCTGCGCTGCCCAACGCGTGTGAGGGGCAGCCAGCCAGCCTCCGCCAAGGCGGCTATTTCCACAGCTGACAGTCTCTAGCGTGCTCCTTCAGTTACCCTCTCTGGTTTCTCAAGTTTACAGATCTGCTTTTGGTCTCTGCATGAGCAATTGCCACCCCTTTCCTAACCCCATATCCCGGCTGGCAGCAGGAGTATGCACGCCACTTAAATTCCCCAAACAAAATGGAAATGGAAAGTCTTCGGTTTAGTTGAAAAGAACAGCGAATTCTGCTCGCAATCTGTAATGCAATTAGCGTTATTTGACTTGGCAGCCTTCGGAGGGCCTGCGTGGGCTGCAGGCTGCGAGGGCCTGAAGTCAGCCTCCGTCTAGGAAGCAGGACTTGGGAGGAACTCTCAGTAATTTTTACATCTGAAATCTCTCTGTGGTTTTTCTCCCCCATCTCCTCTTCCCTCCACCCTCGGTGTTCGGATGCTGCAGCCGATCCTTCTTCCCAGCTGGGAAGGGGTGAAGTCGGCTGGCCCTCCAGCCCCTGCCCTCCTCTGCACCCCTGCCAGCTCCGCGGGTGTCTGCGTCCCCCCGCCCGGCCAAAGGAAAATAATTCTGGGTCAGAACTCACTGAGCCATCTGTAATTCTGAGGCTAAATTATTTCTTGCAAGGGAAATAGCATTAGGTCAGTGTATCTGGCCTGCTAATTGCTTTAACTGGCTGAAAAGATTTTGGTCTGTTCTTGAACTGTTCGTGCAAACTTAACAGAACAGCGTTACCTTCAGATCCTGCCCCGTCTACAGCCAGAACGTATAAACAAGTCTTTTGGTAAGAAAAGCAGCACAAAGTTTCAAGCTATGCTAGCAGAGGTTATGTGAGACAGGAAGTTATGGGCAAATTGATTTCACCACTGGGAAACTAGGGATTTTTTTTCCCCCCAAGTAATGACTGTAAAGCATGCTAATGCTATTCAACATTAGTGCATTAAAGTGTGGCCTTATTAATTCAAGACATAAAGGCAACAAAATAAGCTGTTAAATTTAAAATATAATACATATATAATGAGAAAAAATGTGTGAAAGCTTTATTCAAATGAAAATGCAGAATTGTTTGAGCTAGTGAAGTATCTTTTGTGCTGAGTTATGAGCATATGTAATAGATTTAATTATTAATTTCTCCATTGTTCTATGCACACAGACAGGGTTCAAGGCACAGTCATTCTCTGGCTTTCATGGATCTAATTTGTATAGTTATTGCCTGAATAAAGAATTGCTCTGATTCCTAGCTCACTTTTTTCCTCTCCTAAGTACTACCTCACTGGTCCTTTCTGAAAGGAGAGCACCTGCCAGTTCTTCAGGAATCAGCTGATCACTTCCAGTGATGAGGCACGCTCCCAGTGACGTTCCTTTTCAAGCCTTTTTGTCTAAATGAATTATTGTGCATCCTTTTTAATTTTATTGAACAAATTATATTTGTCAAGGTCTAGCTTTGTAAATAAATAGCTAGAGACACATGGGTGCATATTGCTGCTGTTCAAGGTCTCCTGTTCTATTTATGGAAGCCAGATGAATGTGAAACAAAAGAGAAACTTTTCTCTAAAAGCAATTATCTTTCTGCATTCCCATCAGTATAATTATATTGCAAGGAATTTTAAGAAGTCATACAAGTAGAATTGAATACTTAAAATCATGGCTGAATTGTTACGTAAAAGCTGAGCAGAGCATCTTGCCTCATGCTAACAAAACGCGCCGTGGCTGGCTGTTCTCTTACACCTTTACACCTGAAATGTATGTGCGTATTCGTCATAAAATAATAACCTGAGATCCATGCTATACATATAAAAAGTATTTGTGGGAATAACTACTGAATTCCTCTCAATTTTGAAGTGCTAATATTAATGGGTTGAAATATTTTATCACTCAGGCATTTAAAAAGTCATGGCCCTGCTCTGTGAGTGTCTTTATGAGTATTTTCTTTGACTTTGGAGACACACTGTGTTATTAAAACAGAGCATCTTCTTTGTTAATGGAAAGGTCTTCCCAGATGGTAAAAGGAATAAGGCCCAAGAACACATAGCAAGGTACAGACTGCGTTGGTAGAAGAATCTGGTAAAAATCATTACGTTGACCATGCTTAGAGAAAAACCATTACAACTTTTTAGGAAACTGCAGTGCCAGCATGGTTTGTAAAAAGTCACATCGTTCTGGGGGGGGGGGAGTAGAGAAAGTCTGCCAGGAGAGTAAATTCTTTTTGTCCATTGTCCCATCAAATTTTGAGATCTTTTCTTGAAAATAAGAAAGAAGTTGTCTTTTCCCTTTAATTTGTTGGGAAGATGCTGTCAGACCACCAAAATAAAAATTATGGGGATGTTCTATGGGTGCTTTTACATTCCTATCAGGGCAGAAAGTTCAGCAAAAGCAGCTGCAGGGGTACTTCTTGAGGAGAAGCAAGACCAGGCCTGGCTGAAAGCCTTCTTCCAAAGCAAAAGAAATGGAGGTCCTGCAGCAGGGATCTGCTACACCACAGTTAATCTCTCAGCTACCACCTTCCTTTGCAGGGAGGTGCTATGGAAAGGTGAGAATATGATAGTGCAATTAAAAACCATTAAACAGTCCTTGTATGAGGAAGTGAAATAAAAGTGGCATGGGATAAGTATATGATGTTTCCAGATTTGAATTTGTAACCTGTATGTTTAAGTGTATATTTGCATTTAATACTAGAAGTAGACAGATGTGTTCTTTCCAGCTAGATTTTTCCTCTTACCTCCCTCCACTCCTCTTGTATCCAGGGTTGCTGTCTTTTTCCTTGCCCTGCTGCCCCTTTTTCCTCTTCCAGCCTTTCTCATGTCAAACAGGACCATGTAAATTCAACATTTTAAACCCAGCTATGAAGAAATGAGGGAGGTATTTAGCCTGACCTTGGCAAACAGCTTTAGCAAGTCAGGAAATGTTCGTAACTCCCCATGCCATGGCAGACGGCTGCGCAAAGCCGCGGGCTGAGAGGTGCCCGTCCCACATGGGACCAACTCCGTGCTGCACACCTACAGCAGCTCCAGCCCAATGTTTTCTTTTCTGTGAAAACCATTTTGTCTGCCATATGTTTGCATTTATTTCCTTTCCGGCTCCGTACATGACTCATCCGCAGCAGGACTGAGGAGCCAGGGCAGAGCTGGGCCGCCCGGGAGCTCCTTTCCCCGCTTCCCAGCCCTGTTTTGGGCAGCTTTCTGGAAGGCAGTCCCACGCGAGGAGACGTTTGCCAGGCTGCAGGAATTAACCCGCTGTGCTCGTGGCAGCTGGGCTCAGCGTTGCTTTGCAGGGCAGGCACGCGAGGGCTATCCTCTTCCCCTGCCTTGATACAAGAGACTGAGATGCTTCTCCCTCTGTAAAGTGATAGAGGCAGGTTTTATTCACTCTGGCTTTGAACCTTGCCGTTCCCTATAGGTTACCCGCAAAGTGTACTGCCACAGGTCTGCTGCTCCTAGGTTTTAGTTCAATCCAAACCTAATCTTTTCTTCTTTTTCCAGAAGTCCCATTGGCGCCAGAGTTTTCTCGCGTTCAGCCATGGGCAGGGTTACAGTAAATGGTTTCCTCTCACTTCCTTCTGGGATCCTCTGCCAGGGCAGGAGGTATGTTTCCATCTGAGGATCCTCCTTGGGAAAGACTCTTATTTCACGGGGGGGTATGCCTGAACCATAATGGTATTTTAACTGACTTTTGGTTTTTAGTAAATTCTCCTCCCCCCTCCAATAATCTGCAAATCTGTTACCAATCAGAATATGATACGTATCCTCAGCCAGTTTCAGTGGGGCTTATTTCTATTACATCTGGCAGTGTGTCCAGCGGGGGAGAAAAAAACCTCAACCAGAATTAGCTGCTCTGAAATCAGCTGAATTTTGGATGTGTTCAACCTTTTTGGCCAGACTCATTCCGGTTCATGAGAAGTAATTATCTCTTGAGCATCACATTAATATTAAAGATCCATAGGCATTAGCGTTTAGGCAATATACCTTCTTCCCAGCTCCAAAAAAAAAGATGTGGGATAATTGATCTGAACATGCTCCAAATGTGCATATGTCTTTATTTATGAATTCCAGTGTGGATTGTTTGGGAGGATAAGGCGGAATAAAGAAAAGCAGGCAAAAATGTTGAGACCTCTCATCTCCCTGGCCATTTCTGTTAGGAATAGTTATAATCCGCTGAAAATGAGTTGTGAAAGCTAACAGCATGTTAATAGCATATGCTACAAACACTAAATCCCTTCAACTGGTATTTCTGATTTACGCCTTTCCCTATTTCTTAGATCAGGGAATTCGTGGTAGCTGGAGCTTGCGGCTGCCTGTGGCCAGGCTGGTCACTGGAGAGCCAGGCTTGGGCACTGATGGCTCCGCTTCCTAAGGTCGGTGTGAAACTGCAGCCCAGCTTCTGCCTGCTGAAGGAAAAATTGCCTTTGGAGCACCCAAAATGCTGCCTCCTGCAGGGTGTCCATCAGCTGGCATGCATCGGCTGCGGGGATGCTGGGGTGACCTGTCCCAGACGTGGAGGTGATGATGGCTGTGCTGTGTCCCAGGACATGGTGGCTGTACGCATAGAAAACCGCAGCCTCGGGTGTTCGGGGACCGCTTGCAGCCGAAGTGTGGCAGGACCTTGCGAAGACGGCAGAGCTGCTGCCTTTGGGCTGGGCTTGAGCCACCAGGCACCCCCACACTGACATACTCCTGTACCTTCCATCATGACCGTGACACTTGCATTTATGCTCAGGTATGCTTATGGGTGCATAGATGGTATTGCATCGCTCATTCTCCCACCAGCAGAAAATCCGATTACTCCCCACTAGCCAGCAATGTCATTACATTAAATAGAAGGGGAACTTTTTCCTTACTGAATTTTTTATTGTGTTCAGCTTTACTCAGTAGGGGAAAACAAGTCAATAAAAGTGCCGCTAGCTTGTTTCAACTTCTGCACGTGCACCCACCTCATTTTCACGCCCTGGCGAGGGGTGTCAGACACAGCCTGGCCGCCCGAGCGGTTGTGGACTGGCCCAATTTCCTGCAGAGCGCAGCGAAGGCCGTAGATATCAACTTCAAAGGTAAACAATTACCTTTTATTATCACACATGGCTTTAGCTCTACCAGTTTCAAATAGCACATAATCACAAGTCTGTGATAACATTTACTCCTGATGAGAGAAAATTTACCAAGTACTAAATTGCTGCTGAGATGACGGGAACATGAGCCAGGCAGGAATTAACTGCGATGATGAGTCAGCAGACGTTAATGTCTTGCACCATGCTGGAGACATCTGCCGAGCCGTCCACTGTTGAATCATCTTAAATATTTCTGTGTTATTACCCCTCCAGGAACAAGCATTGGAGAACTTTTGTGTCTCTGTGTTATATATGCATAAGCTATTTTAAAATAAATATATGCAGGCACATAACAAGTGTATGCATTTAGGTATGTAGGTAATTTTCAGCTACGGGAAGGATGAGCAACCAGCAACTATTTAAAGTAAAACATGCATGGAAATGCTAATAGCAATTGCCTACATTTGGTGCTTGGAAAGCGATAGCTTTGCTCAGTCGTGGCTCTGATGAGCCTGGGAGGGTGACCTCGCGTCCACGCTGTATGCCCTGAACCTTCATGCAGACCATCCTGGCCAAGTTCTTGGAGTAGGAGCTAAAAGTTCACTAAAGGCTCCCCATGTTTTGACAATTAATCCCTCCAGAACAGCTGCAGGGTGCTGTGTTCAAGCGTATCATCACTTCAGCTTTTTCCATTTTTTTCCCATATGCCCAGAATGTCAATATGTAGTTAGATAAATGTAGTATCTAGGCGCAATCAAGAGCATCAGATGAATTCAGTGGAGAGGTGCAAATGACTTCTTAAATGAGATCCTTTTTCACTGAAGGCCCTGCAACTGTGCCGTCATACGCTGTCCTCCTTCTGCAGCGGATCTTCAGCAGATGCTAAGACAGTGGCGTATAACTGGGGGTATCGAAGGACTCTACTCTGGACAATGTGACCATTGCACAAAGGAAGAGGCTGAGCTTTTATTGAGTAAATTCTTTGTTGCGTTCAGCTTAACTCACTGCAGCAAAACAACTCAGGTTGTTTTAAAGTACGTTGTCTATTCTGGCCTTAATTAATTTAAACTTTTGCATACATAATTACCCAATTGTATGCACATGAGAACTGCAGTAATTCAGTGCACATCGTGCAAAGCTGCATTTTTTGAAACTCCGACTCTCTGAGGTCTGGAGGTCAAAAGTTAATTCTAGTGAGATATGTGAGAGTTGTCCATGTTTGCCAAAAAAAATTGTTGTTTCAGGCATTCTGCAGTCTGAGTGTCACTGCTCCAACTCATGTTTTTAAGGTTTCCCCACCCCCTGAATTTTCAGATGCAACTTAAAAAAACACCACCCAACCCACCCAGTGTTTTGGAAAGCAGGGCGAGAGCAGCCTTGGCTGTTGCAGAGGGGACATGGGAAGCACAAGCTGACAGTGGAGCTGGTATCCTGCAGGTGCAGCCATGGGGTGGTGGAACTGGACAGCCTCATGGTACCCATCCTCCCTCTCCTGTTCTCCTCCTCGCTGCTGCTGATCCTGGGCTTAGCCTCAGCTCAAGGCAAGCCCATGGCTGCCTGCCATCTGATGGAGGTGCTCTGACCCCGTGTCCCCCTCTTCCCGGGGCCTGGGGTGGGCGCAGGTGCCCGCCAGTCCCCACTCATGGGCCTGAGGACCTCAGGGTTTCTGAACAAGTTCGATGCTAGATGCTTAAAATAGCTCAAAGGAAATTACGTGAACATCCTCTGCACGCTGGGTTTTACACTCAAACACTGCTTTTTCCAAAAATTAGCTCTAGCAACTCATCTTGAGGTGCCCTAAAATAACAACTTAGTATTTAATGAACATTAAGGGGGAATTAAATGAATCTAAACAGTAGCTTGGTTTCAGACTTCTCAGTAGTGGCTGCACAAAAGTAAGGCAGTGTTTTTAGACCAAATAAGAAATCCATCCTTTGAGGATTGGTTTACAGTCCTCCAGAATTTTCCACGAGGTTAATAACCAAGTGAAATGTCCTGGCGGGAATGATCATGTTCCCGCTACTGCCCAGTCATTGGAGTGGTGCGTCAGGAGGTTTCAAGTAAGTCGCAGTATTTTTCTTCTACCATGGAAGATGATGCATCTCCATATTTATTTGAAAAGCTTTTTCCCATTGTCCTTTGCACGCTGAACTTCATGGGCACAGTGCATTAACTCTTCTTGAAGTACAAAATGGAGAATACAAGTGCCAGAACATTTTTGTCAATGGTTTCCAAAAACTATGGAATTTCCTGCCCAGCTACATCAGATCAGCCAACAACTTTGTAATTGCTAAAAACAGCCTGTTGATTTTCCTCCCAAGTGTTTCAGCTGGCCTGGCTGAGCTTTCTCTTTTCCACTGTCTTGAGATGTTTCTCTCATTGTGCACTGTGCTGTATTTTTATGGTCAACATATCCTATAGCAAACAATTTCAGGCTGATGGCGGAAGGGAGATTGGGTTCAGGTTAGAGATTTGAGCCTGGGACGGGGAGCCAGGAATGCTTCAGTTCCTGGACCAGATCTGCCACTAAATCAGGAATCCACATAAAGCAAAGCCACATGATGAGCAATTGTACAATGATTTGATTTTCTGTGCAGAGGAGGAAGTGAGTGTTTGAATGTGGTTCTCTCCTTGGTGTGCCCACTGCAACCGAAGCCACAGCTACAGGTGGGCCCTGAGCAGGGGGCAGGGAGCAGGTTCCCTCCAAGGGGAGGCTGAGATTCAGGAGGCTGCTGTCTAACTGGGGACAAGGAGTTTTCACCAGGGCGGTACTTGGACTGACATCTCAGCGGTAAATGCAAATAAATTAGTTAAGTACGCCTGTATGAAATTTTCCTGCTGAAAAATTCATTCTATAAAAACATTTATACTGTATTCTTTATTGTCAGCTAATCCTGCCCAAACTCATTAAATGGCAGTGTGTGGGTTACTCGCTGTCAGTGAAATTATCAAAGGCATTTTTCAGCTGGTGCACCAGGAAAGCATGTGCTTCAATGCCAACTAAAACAATAACGAGGAAATGTTATGATCAGACTTGACCAAATGACCTTTCCCATTTTAGATTAGTTCTTAATTTCAGCACAAGGGTCATCCTGTGAGAATACTTACAATAAGTCACTGCTCACCTCTCACATGAAAAAGAAGTGACTTATTAGAAATCTCACTGTACTCATTGCAGTTAATGAGATGTGGAAAGCTTTGTAATTTGATTTGCTGGACCATATGCTGTAAAGGGATACTGCTGATTTCATTCCTCCACATTTAATTTAAGCAGTATGCAATGGCTTCTTCGTATGGCTACTTATATAATAAAAATTAACTTGAAGTATAAAAAAAATACACCATTGTGGGGTTTATTACTCTATGTGGTTGAGTTTCAAGTGTTTTTCATTGAAACATCTGTAAGTAATGTGTAGGTCTAATTTTAAATCCTGGCAAATATTTTCCATTTAACATTTGGTTTTACTGACAGGCTTGGAGCGGTGGTTTTCAGAGCTTGTCAGTAACAGATATGTATTTTCAAAGATAAACATTTTTTTAATTGAAGATAACTGTAATTCAATACCTGCTTTTCCTTTCCCTCTTGTATTTTAGCCGTTGCAAGCAGCAACGCAGACACTCGTCCCCTCTCCGTGCAGACCCCAGCCATGGCAGCAGCACCGCGGTGGTTTGGGCTGTCCCTCACGGGCGGTCCCAGGGGCGCGGGGCGGCTGCGTGGGGCTGCGTGACGTTTGGCAGAGTGAGTGCAGCCGCGCGTGGGCTCGCCCCCGAGGGAAGAAGGTGACAGCGTCGGGAGATCGTGAACTCCCCACGGATGTCTCCTTCAGAGATGTCCCTGCAGACGTTGACCTCCGGAGGGTGGATTTGGGCCTCAGCCCCGGGCGGAGCTTGGCCGCGTGCCGTGACTCAGCAGCACGCGCTCTGCTCTCAGGGCCAAGTGCGCTCGCTTGTACCACGGTGGCTCACCATCAAGGCTTTATTTCAGGTTATTTGATTTTCGGCTGCAGACAAAATGAAACAGCTCGAACAGGCAGGCTGGCCTGCATAGGCCATAAAAGCGAAAACCGAGCTGACTTGTCAGCGCGCGTCATGCTGCCCGGTGAGGGCTTGCACGCTCTTCTGGTCGTGGTGCTTCGTGTGAGAGCCTGAGCCATGGCCGGGCTAAGGCAGTGCTAGAAATACGTGGTGTGAGGCAATGAAAGGTCAGTTTGGAAGTCTAATATTAAGATTGTTTTCAAAAAGAAGTCCTGGAAGGCTCGAAATGCAGGAGGCTCAGTGGTTTCACCTGAAAGAAATGCCACAGCATTATTTGCAATTAATGCCATGGTGTCTGCAAGCTCTAAATATGTGCGTTTTAATCTAACCCATTGGTTAAATTTGAGATCAGGCCAAGAATCTTGTGAAGTGAAGTTGCTGCCCGTGGGGGAGCATGGCAAGGGAGGCCGTGGCCCCACACCACAGCAGGGCTGCAGCGGCTACAGAAACACGGCCATTTTGTGAGGTGCGTGGCAAGGGAATGGCGCTCATTTGTGTTCCCCTCACTCTGCCCCTTCTTCTACGCTGTACTGTTTTCTCACCACGATTTTAAAAACAAGCTTAATTCTGCTTTTAGTGAGAAGTAATCATAATAAATTATTTCCCTTAGACTCAGACTGTCATCTTGTTGAACCCTGAACTGCAGCAGCAGAAGATTGGGTTTTGGCGCGGGGGGATTAGCTGTGGCGAGGAGCTGTGGCCGGAGGGAGGCTGGTGCAGGGACCTCCGCTCTCCCGCAGCACCGTGCCAAGCTCCCAGGAAAGCATGTCAGCGTTACCCGAATTTAACGGCTTTCCATTTAGAGGCAAACACGTCTTTGCTACCAAAGACGACCCGTTTCTTTTTAGTTTGGAAACTGCCTTTAATGCTTCGTGACAGGCTGTGGTGTGGGTTCAGTGGCTGAACCGAAGGCGTGGGCTCGAGCCAGCCCTCTGCGCTTCTCAGGCCTGAGTCCTCCTTGGTGGGGACCCCGCCAGGGACCGAAACACAGGCCCTTCATGCGTGGACCTCCGGATTAAAAAAATAATAACAAAATCAGGTTTCAATTTTAATATGTCCCTGTTTTCTTTCATCAGAAGTTTTGAAATGCTTCTTCGTATGGCTACTTATATAATAAAAATTAACTTGTAATTCAGAGCTTGTCAGAGCTTGTCATCATCTCAGCTACAGTGATTTCTCATAAACATTGAGAGAAATTGCAGCTTTACTGAACATAGCGTCTGTTTTAAATGGCTGGTGGTTCACTTGTTTTTAATATGAGTACAAGCACAGAGGCAAGTAAAATCTAATGAAAGTGCCTAGAAGATTTTGTTTTGATACCCCACAGCAGCCCTGCTTTATACTGAAGGGGGAAAAGATTTCTTTATAGCCAGGCCTGCAGAAGCCAGAAATTTAATCTTGCTCCACAACTTATTTTATTGCATTTTTAATTTTCTCTTGCATTACCCTGACCCTTTTCTATAGCTTTTGACGCCTGGTGCTTAATTACTTATCATTAGCAATGTACATGGGGGCCTTCCCGCATATTTATAAATGTGATCATTAGTACATGGGAAGACAAAGACTTCTTTAAGACCGTCATTAGTTATTCTGTTTTCATAGCAATGTTCATTAGAGAAACTACCCACCTGGTTAAATAATTATAATTAAGAATTGGTAATCTCCTTTGCATTTTTAACTTGATCTTCGGGACGTGTGTGCCTAGCTAAAGGAGCCTTGTTTGGCCATCTTACTATCTTTTCTTATTGATTTGAATTGTCAAGCAGATTTAAATGCTGTGTTTTGGAACTGTATACCCTAAGAATGATTTATGGAAAGATAGGTTATTAAAAAAAAAAACAGAAAGAAAGAAAGAAGGAAATCAACCCAGCAATTATCTCTGAATTCATTAACTGCGCACTGGCAGCGAGAGGTTATATAAGCCATTTACTGTAATGCACAGTATGGAGTTAAAACAAAATGTCACCGGAGCCTGATTTCTCTGCCCTATCTGTGCTACTCACTGCAGACACCCAGACTGTGGGAGAACACTTGCTGAAAGGTATCATTTCCATGTCACGGTATGGTATTACTTGGATATGCCAACAATAAACACGACAGTGTCAGTACTCCTGCTCCCAGCCATTGTGGGGAGCTGGTGGGAAACCCATCCGAAATGTGTGCGTCTGCCCGTCTGCTGCGAGGCCGTGGGGAAAGGAAAGCATCACCCCTCCGTGCCCGCGGCGGCTGGCATGGGGAGGGCTCACCTCTGATAAACCACAGCGATGGGAAGAGCTTGTCAGTGGCATAAATATCATCTGTAAACAATTAAGCAGCTACTGCTCATTCAGGCCAGTTTTGAGAAGCAAAGGAAGTCTGCAATCAGTTATATCTCCAATTACCATAAAAATATATTAGCCATTCATTCATTTATTAATGATTCATCAGTTAACCACACATAATGAGCAAATAATTAGCAATGCTGTACGGTTGCCAAAATTGAAGAAGTGTTGGCATTTTAAAGATGAAAGGTTGCATTTATGTAAAAAGTCGGGTGGTGATAAAGTTAATACAGAAGATAATTATAAAAGTGGCTGTCCTATTTTAGAGGCTGAGGTCCTGCAAAACTTGCCTAATTGAACTGAAATTAATATTCTTCAAAAGCACGCATGTTACTGCATACTAGCTGCTGCATTTACTCGGAGATCTCCCTTCAGTAAGGTACATCGCACAATGCAAGTTAATAAAATGCCAGACAGCAAGACTGTGTTCTTTGTTTGCTCGGTTCAGGGCCTTGTGGAAAACAATAAATTGCATTCATGTCAGCCGAGGCCCATCCCTTTGCTAATTACCGTTTGGTGCTGAAATGACTTCTGTGAAATTGGGAGCATGAAGAAACACACAGCCGTACAAGGGAGGCTTTTCAGACTACGGCAGTAAATGTGAGATAGGCCTTAGGCGCACAGATGTTAAAACAGTGAATTCCCCTACAGATTACACTAATGGAAACCCTGTCAGGGTAAGTCAAATCCGGGGTCTGTGGTCAAAATCTAATTAATGTTCCTGTACTTAAAAAGAATATGAATGCCTGGAGGTGATGAAGAATGTATAAGAAACTCGCTTGTTTGTAAAATTGCTCGTGCGGATGGCAAGCGCCGCTGAGCCCTTCCTTACGAGGTAGCACCTGCTGGAGGAGCTGCTTACACCACTTGGTGCAGCGCTGCGGGCACCGGGCTCGACCCCTCTTGGAAGTCCTGCACGGAAACGGCTGTTCGTGCCTGGGCTGCGTCTCCAGTCGACAGTCATCGCTGTCGTTAAATGCCCCCTCTTCGTTCAGCGTGACCGAGCGGTGTTGGCATCGCTGTTTAGGAGGTACTTGTCGCTGAAGACGTAAGAGAGGGCCAGCTCCTCTTTGTGTGAAAACAAAGGCTCGCCCATCTAGGTTGAGCTTGAGGACACTGCTGGGGCTCTTACAGCGCTTTCACAGCTGCACTGTGCATGGCCTGTGCAATAACAGAGGAAATGAATTTATAATGCAACAATCTCTTCGTTTTCACAAGCACAAAAATTCCCCTAAATACTTAGAATAACACTCAGAGTGGGACAGACCTTAAATTTTGAATAAATGAAACCCTAATCCAGTGTGTTGCTGAAACAAGCTTGTTATTAAAGAAATAAATTTGAAACAGCAAGTGGTTTGAGAATTTTGGATTTAATTATTTAAATCTACTTAAGATAACTCCCTAGCACTGTGTTTGGGTTTCCTGTTGAGAGCATGTTTTCCAGGAAAGGTATCCCACCCAGTGCCTTGGAAATATTAACTTTCTCATGCAACAGTGGTTTAAGCAGTAGAGACAAATAATTATTATTATAATAAGGCAAGATATTGTATGGCAACTTGGTGATATTTCCTCGATGCATCCTATCACGAAAACTGCACAGAGCCGTTCAGGGGTTTGGAGAGACCACCACTCTCCTTGGCTAAATGGTGCATGTAATGCAGCTCCAAACGCTCTTCAGGTAAGAGAGAGAGTAGTTCCCTTAGTGGTGTTACAGAACCAGCCACAACCAACAGTACCTGAACCAGCAGGTTTGCAATTGGAGGTATCATATGTTACACTAATTGGAGGGATTATATGTTATTTAATAGATAACTATTGGGAATTGGACTTTGTTCATTGCTGATTGCTATACTTGAGTTAAAATCTACTATTTCATCTTTAGGATGTAAGATTGCCTCCTAATGCGGCATAGATCAAGAAGGCAATAAATCTGTCTTTTCTTTTGTGGGGCTATAACAGGAGCTTCCTGGATCCTGGGTCTGTGTTTAGGGTAAGAATCAGACAAATGTCTTCAAGATGTCCCTCATCTGCACAAAACCCAGGAGAGGGACAAGAACCGGGGAGGCGTTCCTTGTCCCCAGCCACGGCCCAGCCATGGGGGAAGTCAACTTCCCCCGCAGCCAGGAATGAGCAGGGGAGAAAACTCCGGCTCTGAGTCACATTTCCTTCCCCTGGGCTCGTGCTGGGACAGAGGGACGTGGCCACACCGCGTGCCAGCTCGGCCTCGCCGCTTGGCTTGGCTCCTGCAGGGCAAGCACACTCTATGTATGCTGTGAAGAACAGGGATGATGTTTTTGCGTTTGAATATCCTCACAAGCAATCACTTGCGTCTTCAAGGCAGGATGCTCATCTTAACCATTTTCTTTCAATATGTTCTGTCTGCGTTGCCTGTGTTTGCAATACAGCTCTTGCAGGGGGGTTACATGCTAGTTTGGGGGCCAAACTCTGTTGCTGAGTATTGCCAGCACGCACTCTGTCAGTAATGTTGGCCACTGTGGCGCAAGTGCCACCCTCCGTCACAGGGATGAAGCCTTTCAGCTTTCCTGATGCTGCTGAGGTTGCATTGATGTAACTGAATTTGTCCCTTCTGTCATGCGTCAGGGCTGGATCTTAGGGATCGTTCAGCTTTCTAGCCAGTGTTTGTGGGGACAAAAAAAGGCAAATCCAGACTTTCAATTAATCTAGTTAGATGGTTCAATTACTACTCACAGGTGTAATGATCAACACAGCTGTGTCATCGTCTGAATCCAACACCACCAACTGACTCAAGAGCTGGTGCTCAGTTCAGCACTGGGTTCTCTAAAATTCACAACCTGTGTAAGGATGGCATTCAACCAAAACCCAAACGATTTGCCTCATTGTCCTCATTCAAGCATGCTCACTGACTTACCTTGTGATTATTAGCAATATTTCCATTTTTAAATAGTTTTTTATTTTCAAGAAAAGGTAGTCCTAAAAATATTTTTTTCTTAAGAAATAATGTCTGTATTTATGTGTTACATGAGGCAGATGTTGGTTTAAAGCATAGTTCTTGCTTAAGAGATATCTTTCAGTCCACTGAAAGGGGTTGATTAGTGTCCCCTAGCTGAACCATTTTTTCCCCTCTGTTGCTTTGACCCATTGATTTAATTAAGGTCTAATAAAGAGAGGGCTGAAAGATTGTTAAAAATCCTTTTTTTTTTTCATGGATCTGACCTATGCTGGTCTGTCAGTGCATTTTTGACTTGCACATGCCCTCTTTAATATGTAAGCACACTGATACAGAGGTTGTCCTCCTTAGAGCCAGTTGTTTTTTTCCCTCAGTGGTAGATCAGATTTAATTTTGGTTTTAACCAAAACAAATGCTCTTCTAGAGACCTTTTATTTTAGTGAAAATAAGTAATGAAAAAATAACCAAAGCAAGTCACAGTATCAAAAGGAAAGACCTTAGAAAGCTTAGTGGTGACCCTTTCTTTCTCTCTTTCCTTTCCCATCTTGCCAGTGGAGAAAGAGGAAGAGAAATGAAAACTCTGGTTTTGCTTTCCAATTAAGTAACAAGAATGAATGGAAGTTTATGAAACATGGAGGGTTTCTCATTGCAAATGCTTGCTACTTTTCAACTTTGCGTCTCACCTAGGTCAGTGTTAATGCTCCAAAAAATACCTCACACTACTTGTCATATTGCCAACCTCCCCTTTCCCTTTTCTTTCCACCAGCTCTGCAGTTTGCTACTCTCGTGTGAGAAGAGCTTTTCTCAGCATGCTAGTTTTGCCGCTGAGCAGGCTCATCTGTATCTTGTAAAAGGCTGATTACCACAAATGTGCCCCCTCTCCACACTCTGCTTCTGTCGTAGGAGAGGACTTCTGGCACTGGGGCTCCTGGTGCCACCCCAGCTGCGCCAGGACCGTGATGACGGTCTTCAGAAGAATAAAAAAGGGAAAAAAGCCGTAGCTGCAACTTCAAGGAGTGGCTCTACTGTCCTGTTTGTGGCTTGAAAGAACAGCATTGCTATCCACAGTGGCAGTGTGTGACTGTGAACCTTCTTAGATGGCTCTCATGCTCAGATTTCCGTGCTGCAGCTCGTTAGCAGGGGAGCTGCCTGCAGGGCTGCGGCAGGTTTGCAGTACGGCAGGATATGCACTAAAATAAAAATCTGGTTAGTGGTGGTGTGATCCCAGTGCTGGCTGGGCACTGGCAATTAAACCTGGATGAGAATAAGCCACCTGGACTTTGGGACTCCTGGGATGTGACATACCGCTTGCTGAGGGCCATCCCTGCCCAGGAAAGCAGTAAAACAGGTGTATAAATCCTACTGTGTTCAATGGGATTTAGGCACCTGCTTAAAGTTAAGCGCTTGTTTAGAGAGTTTCCTGAATGAAAGCCTGACAATTGTGCCCAAGAGTAACTTTGAAATGAGTTTTAATTTGCTCATCATAACCAGCTGTCATGAGTCTGTGTAAAAAGGGTTTGATTTTGGATAGATGAAAGACTTCCCAGGCCCTTGGCTTTCATGTAAGTGCCCTTCCTGGATGCCTAGCACCCTGCTGAGCTGAAGCAGCCCTGCTCAGCCCTGCTTTTATTCCGGGTTGCTCTGTGGTCCCGCTGTGGCTGCAGTGCCAGCCTGGCACTCTGCGAAGCAAAGTGCCCTGCCAGCAGCTGAAATCGCCCAACTGCACCTCACCAGCCATATCCCATCTGAGGTAATCTCTGCAGGCTACAACAGAGGAAGAGAAAGTCCATGCTATATTTAGTAGGTGAGTGCAAAGGAAAGTTAGGGGAGCGAGAGGGGGAGAGAAGATTTGTGTCCAAGTGGAAGAGTCAGCTGGACCTCCCACTTGGAAACATAGCAGGCATCAAGTCCTTTTGTGTCATGGGACTCAGAAAGCTTCAAGAGCTTTTTCTTTTAGGATTTTTTTTTCTCCTTTATAACCCTTTCTTTCTTACAACAGAATTTGAGGGTAAACTTGAAAATAAATCTAGTGTTACACTTACAGCAACCAGTCTCAAAGGAAAAACAAAATCCAACAAACTCAAATTACTACTTAATTCTGTATGTGCACATGTTTACGTGCATCATCTACTGAAGGCAAGCAGGATTGTGTCCATGTAGCTGAGAGTTATTTTATTTTTTTGCTCAAATACGTGGTTAATTAGTCAATGGATGATACCACTGTTGTGTAGCTCTTGGAAAGACTAAATTTGCAATTAAAACATTTTAAAGGCTTTCTTTTGTAGAGTCCTTAGGTAATTAAGCTGAAGTGCATGTACATTTCCATATATAAATGTACAGGAGCAGTGGTAGCTGATGTAGTATTTAAGGTCAGGTGGAAACCAGCCTTGCATTTAGTCTTTTTTCCAGTACCTCACTCAAAACCTCCCTAAATCTAAATTAATCTTCCAGAAATGTATGGGAAATTTGGTCTATGAGGGGAAAAAAAGGTCTTGCATTATTACCGTAGCCTATCAGTCTTCCCTCAGCATGATTCCATTCATTTTGCAATGCGTGGCTGTTCAGCATTGCCACAACTGAACTTCAGAAGACTTTTGCTAGCATGAAGCACATCACGGGGAACCATCACATTGCGGTGCCCGCACCAAGGCAGGAGCAGGGGCTCAGCCCTGTGTGGCTGCAGCCTGGGGGGCTGGGGGTAGATGTAGGTGAAGCCTTTGCCTGGCCCACAAGAAGGAACTTGGGGACAGCACAGTGCTCAAGGCAGCTGCAGCAAACCTGGGAGCAAACCTGGCTCTGCTGCTGTGTCCTGCTGCAGTGCTGCTGTGGCCCGCTCCCCTCCCCAAAACTCCCCACTCCGGGCTGCAGCTTCCCTCTCCACCTCCTGAAGCCGTTCCCTCCCGTGCAGTCTTGGTTCCTCTCCTCCTTGCCAAGTACACTGACTCCAGCCTGATCTGAAAGTTAATTTTAACAAATAACATCTTGGTCCAAGCCAAGTTAGGATCTGGAGATAGGACACGCTGTGGGAAGGGAGCGGGGTAGGGGGGTGTAAGAGAGCATGAACGCTCAGCCTTGTAATATGTGTGAGAGCTGATGCTCTCTGAGCAATCGAGTGCTTATTATTATTTCTCTTGGATAGGTCACATGGGAGTGGAGGAATTTTTCATTTTAAATTTAAAAGAAATCTTTTATAATGCTCATTTCTGAAAGGAAAAAAAACCCCACCTCATCATGGAAGCAATTAGATGGAGGACACATTGAAAGGAGTGATTAGTTGTTAATTTTTGAGCTGTTGGCCCTGACAGAGGGTTTTTTTGTCAAGGATTTTTTTCTTTTTTTAAAGGTGTCTTTCATATGCCTATAGTCCAAGGTTACTTCTCATTCAATAGCAATTACCATATGTCCATTACATGCTAGAGACTGCTTGAGGTGGATGCAGTGGTCCCCATCAGAGCATGTGCCAAGTCGAAATGCCAGCAGCTGTGTGAGCCACAGGATAATTGTTCCTATCTGCTTCTTCTCTTTTCCAAGTCCCAGTAAATGTTCTAGGGAGTAACTTCCCCCTTCCTTGATGCGACCTGAAAGTACAGCCCTCCGGTTTGCATTTCAGGTTCCAAGTCAGCCGTGTCAAGATTTGAACAAGAATCAAGGAGGATAATGGGTCAGATGTAATTAAGAGGTAAAACTACTGGTGAAATAGCTGCACATTTCAGTTTTCTTTCTTTCTGCCCATCAGATTACAAACCTCAGCCCCACCACCACTTAAAAAACCTAATCTGTAACTGCAAACCCTGTATAACTGCTCTATTGTATCAGATGGAAACCAACTAACCAGACACCACAATACAAAAAAAAATAAGCACATTGTACCTCAGAAAAATATGGGTCTGAAAACACAGAAAAAATTCAGTCTTGTTAAAACATGGACATGGTCCAGTAATGGAATGAGTAGGGAAACTTGAATGGATCAGAGTCAAAAAACACTCTGCTTAATTCTTGGGGTTTTTTATTCGCCATTCAGCTTACATCAGTGTTAACATCTACTGAGAAATGCAGCCATTTACAATTTGCAGTTCAATGTGTTACTTTAATTAGTATGAAAATTAAAGGGCAACTATAGGCCAATGTGAATGATTATGGAAATACATGTGCATCACATGCAATGCTCTCATTTAATTAATCGTCTTGTAAACTATATCGAGCACTTTAAGTCAGTTGCTGAGTATAACAACTCTATTTTAAATAACCACTTAATACTTAACAGGATGTGGAGAAAACACTATAGCACACTACTGCTTCTCAAGTTTCCGTGTCTGAGATTTTTTTAAAGCTGACCCAAGTCAACCCAAAGAATGTTTAACACCCCATGTCTGAACACAAGAAACTCTGTGATGTACAGACATTCAATTACATTTTTTAAAAAGTGAGAAACATTTTGTAAAATAGTGACTTTAGAAAACTAATTGGCAGCAGCAAACTTGAGAGTGAAGGCCAAAGCTAGAGGGGACCTTTTACTACAGTAACTCTAGTCAAGGAAAATGGAAATAAAGGCATCTTTGTTTCTCAGTCAAATTAGCTGATTAAGAAATAAAACATTTTAACATGCTTTAAATGCAGCATTAATTATTTATATGAAAAAAATTAAAGCCAGGTTCCATGAATTACACTTTGTGTGTGTGAATTGAACGTTACGGGAATAGTAATCCTTTTACATTCATGCCTTACTTCATTAGGCAAAACTAAATATTAAGGGCTCTATTCATTCAAAAAATTCTTATGCATTCAGGTCACACCTTTTCTATGGCCTTTTTTTTTTTTTAAGGGTATGATTTATAGCACTGATTTTTAAATATGATTCAGAAAAAGCAATCTACTTCTACAGGATGGGCTCTAGTAAACGGATGTATTTAGACAAGGAGAAAGATACAGTGCTGGGTCTTGCTTGTCATCAGTGAAAAGGCCCAGAGTAACTCATATTGTATGGTCTCAAAGCTGGTGTAATAACATAGAAAATCAGATGCATTACCGGTAGGGAAGCTCTGAACTCTGTGAACCCTTTTTCCTATAGACTGATTAGTAAATAATTTCCCCCCTCATTGATTGTTTCCAATGACTGGGCAGTGCTTTATTCAGGTGAATGAAGAACAGAGGTTATTTACTCGGGCAGGTGTGTTCAGGGATGTACTTTTCTATTTTCCATATATGCTCAGTTTAGCAATGGTGTGTCCCACACTTGGCGCCCTGGGAGGAGAGTCCATCCGCGAAGCTGCGCTGATCTGTGCTATGTGGTTAAACATCTGCTGGGACTGAGGCTGGGATCATCAAAGTCACTTGTCTGCTCTTCTTTGAAGGCAGACCCATGAGGTAAGGAGCTGGTGAATTAATTAATTGTTTTGCTAACACATATGTGAAAAGAAATAAGAATTGGACTCTGGTTTGTTTCAGCTTCTTTCCTTGGGTGTTTTGTTGTTGTTGTTTTTTACTGACTGAGGAGAGGAACAGCTAGAACTGTGCAATGATGATCACCTTTAACTTTCAAAATAATTAGACTCACTTAACATTAAAAAAAAACTTAAAAAAAAAAAAAAAAGAGAGAGAGAAGGAAAAAACCCAAACCCAAGCAAGAAATTACAAAAAAGGGGTTATCCAGAAGCTTGCAAATTGTCAGCTGGATGAATTTAAATAAACTTTTGGGAAACAAAATATTGGGAAATGGGACAAGGCGTCAGATGGTTGGGTAAGATTGATGTATTTAATAGTTTAGTTAATATGGATCAACATCTGCCTTTAGTTACATCTGCACAACCCCCTGACTTCAGCAGAGTTGTACTTTTGGAACCAAGTTTGGACCAATGTTTTTAAATAGGCCCCGGTGCAGAATATCTATCACCGGCTCAGTGCCGGTGTAACCAGGCAGCTCTGGAGAGAATGGGTAATACAATATGTTATTGTTTCTCATGTAATTTTAAAAATACATTGAGGAGTAATATATTTTTTTATAATAGGGTGCTCCCTGTCTCTTTAAGTAACTGTCAGATGTAGGATGTCCTCGTGCCAAAATGCTACGGTCTGCTCCCTCTGTGCAATTGTTAATTAAATCCATCCCTTATTGTAGAGCCTGCCTAGTCTCTTACCCATTCTGCTTATCTGTGATACCAGATGATGCTCAGTAATTCATGACCAACCTGCTCCCACCTTCAATAGGGCCTCCTGTGCACTGACCTTAACCAGCTTTACCTTTTCGTTATTCCCAAGGAGAACGGAGCCCCAGAGGCAACAGTTTTATCAACTTTTCCTGTTGACCAGATGATGGTTTGGTGATAAATAAATGGAGTGTGCTTGAGCTGGAGGCCTCCCAGATACTGTCACTCCCTGCCCTTCTCCGGCTCCTGCTGCCTGCCTGGACGCAGAGCTGTGCAGGGAAAGGGGACTGTCCTCAAAGGGCACCGCAGGCTGCACTGCCGCTGGCAGGCAAGAATCGCTTTTGCCTATCCAGGTAATGTTACTCTGCCAGTCATTGTGTCAGCTGAAAACTTTCTGTACTTGGTACTGAGCTATGCCACCTGCAAATCTCTTTACCCCACCGGTAAGGCTGATATACAGGAGCTGGTAGGAATATTTTCATAGCTGACAAGCTGTTTCCCCATGAACAGTGTCAAAGATTTAAAAGCCACTTCTGGAAATGGGACTTTCTGGCAAATACAGACTAAGCAAATCTTTTATTATTACCATATGGCTAGAAATACTCCTAGAGTTCTCCTGGAAATGGGTACTGTACCAGCAGAAAGCAATATTCTGTTGGCCTGTGCATTGCCTCAAGGGTATTTACTATGGTAATAAGATCAGTAATTCATCTCCTAAAATCACTGGGAGTACAAATGCTTATTTAAGTAGATGGTATCTTGATTGCAACTGAGTCAGGAGAGCTCTTAAAGCTGCCTGTTTAGGCTACAGATCTTCTGTTAAAAGCAAAGGGCTGGTGGTTCTTGGTAAACACAAGAACATCATGTTTGACAGCTACCTTACATTTTCAGCAATTCACAGTAGACACACAGCACATCCCTTGGCAAAATGGGCATGTACATATATGTCAGGAAATTATGCCTATTGGGTTTTTTTTTTCTTTTTTCGTTCCATAACGATGTAATGGAAAGAGATATAAATCTCTCTCCATCTCCAAATGGTTGGTTAGAACAAAAGAGACAGAGCGCCATACTCCAGAAGCACATGGAGCCATCTGAACCCTGTTGTGCTGGGGGATGCAGCACCAATATAAATTAAGAGACAGCCTTGGCCCAGAAAAATGAAAAGGGAAAGATCTGGGGGTAAAATGATTTGCTTCATCACAGAGCAGGCTAGTGTCAGAGAAGTATCCTATGTTCTTGAGACTCTTGCAGCCTCCCATCTGCTAGCTCACAAACTCAGTGGGCCTCTTCTCTGGAAGTCCTGGAGGCAGAAGCCTCCCATCTTGCTCAACTGCTTTTTGTTTGTTTGCAAAGCTGATCAAGAGAAACCATGGTTTTATGGCAAAGACATAAAAATGGGAGTTTAAGGACCTAATTTCTAATCCCAAACTCTGCTGCAGGAAGTCTTCACAGAAAGGATAATACAATCTAGAAATACAGAGATTGATCAAATTGTTTTATTTGAGGAAAACCATAGTTCAGTTTGACCTCTAAGAATCCAAAATCAGTGCCCATAGCCCCGTGCCAGGAAAGTCTCAGGTGGTCCATAGTGTTTCACATTGGTGATGTGGCATCGAAGGTGAATCACAGAAAAACTGAGCTAGAAGTGCCTAAAACAGATGTTCTCTAGTTTGCCAAGAAGCCTGAGCCCTTAATGAGGACATGTGGCTGAAACGGAAAGCATTAGCAGTTTTCCTGCAGAATGTTGTTCTGTACTTTAACTTCATCAATACTGTTCCTTCTTTGCACAGTTATTAAGCTAAATATCACTGAGGCGTGTGCAAATTTGACAAGAGAAATATTTGTTTGTGCTCTCTCTATATTTCAGAAATTAAAGATTTTTCAGCAGGCACAATTCTGCCTTGTGAGCCAGAATTTTCACTCTAATTTTTTCTGCAGTCATGGAGCATAACAAACATTTGAAATAACTTTCACCAGCTTGATCACTGTTGTCAGACAGAGTATATATGCAAATGAAACTAATAAATTTTGCTAAAGTTCTCTGGATTCTACCAGAATGTATGGAATTGTCTTTCGTTAGTTAACAACGCTTAACACTTATGTAGCAATTTCCATCCTTGGTGACAAGCTTATTAATCAATGCAACACCTCTGAAAGGAGCATTGCTATGTATTCCTATTAGACTGTGAAATTTAAAATGTATGGATGTGCTCTGAAGTGTTGGTCAAACAGCCGAAGAAACCTGGGTTTCGAATTTGGGAGTTTGTGGTTTCTGTCCCGTGATTAGGCCAGACTCCTCTGACACACAGACCCCTTTATGTGTTTAATAGATCAAGCTCTGCTGGGTTTAGAGCCACACATCAGTGTGGCCATACTCTGACTTTGAAATGTGGCGATAACACAACCGTTTTTTATAATGGCTGCCTAGAGGACCTGAGATGGGGATACAGCACACTGCTGCGATTTGCTCTTTGCAGCTTTGTTAAGACTCGCAGGAGCTGGAAGGTGTGTTTCCAGTGCGCAGTAAATAGGGTTGTGCTAAATGACCCCTGCCTTTTTTCATGCTAATAGGTGTGACAGTGTTGGGTTAACAAAGAAGTCAATCCTGACATAGCGATGATAATTTTGTCTAGAGTGAAATCCATTGAGTTCCCTCACCTCTTTTTTGTGCCTGCTATTGCAGGACACTAATGGAACCGCTGATCTGCTCTCTTTGCAGCCAAGAAAGTGTCAGATGAGAGTGTTTTCTGCCTGCTACCTCCCAGGAAAAAAATGTATATTCTATCCTATAAGCTTGGTTTGGGCAATGAGTTTTGTTCACTGTTACCAGGTCTGCAGAAGCCACTAGGCAAGTGCAGTGAAAAAGGCCTCCTATAAAGGGTATAACGAAAGACAAACCATTTCAGTTGGTGACTAGAGGCATATCAATAAAGATCACCTCTTGCATATATCAAGTGATTGATAGCAGGTTTGAAAGCTTTTTCAGTTCCCTGGTAGTGCCGTCCAACTGCAATAAAACACATAGATTTTTCTGCTACCCTTCCAGATACCCCCCCCCCCCCGCCCCCCCATGCTGCATGTAAGAAGAGCTTCAAGAATAACAAAAAAAAAAAGGTACAGGGAGTTATTACTTAAGTAGTTCAGTCCATTGCTTTTACGGGTGACAGTATCTAAACTATAGCAGGAGGGGAACTGTTAAATGTCTGGTTGCTTTGCTCTGTTGGTAGGCAGCCTCTGAGACTTTGTCAGCAGCCTGACATAAATCAGCCTGCTCAGGGGTAACAGCCCAGGATGTGTCCTGTGAGCCAGGCGAGGAGGTTTTGGGATGCCTGGAGGGGAGATTTCAGATGAGAACAGCTACCTAAAAATTCATACCCCTCTGGCAAGCTCCGCAAGCGTAGTCCTTGTGCTGGGTACCTCAACTGGACAGACCAGGGCCGTGGGCCAAACAGCGATGGCTCCCACATACCTGCCTGCAAGGCATAGGCTGCAGTCCCGTTCTCACTGCCTGTCTCCTCGATAGCTAAGTTGCTGGTACTGCCTATGGTTTGGGGTGGGGGCTTGTAGCTCCTCGTGGATGCTGAGTCTGGCCCCTCAGTGCATCAGGTGCTTGGTCTTGTGCTGTTAATAGGAACTGATTGCTCCTGTTGAAAAGGATTCTGTGTTTTGAGGATTTGTGCATCCAGACATTGTGAAACTTTGATACCTAGAAGCTATGGAAGCATTATATGAGTTTTTATGACCAAATCTGTACCTGTTTCATCACTTCATGCTCATGGAAGTCTTGTGTCAGCTGTTGGGAGCCCACAAACCTTGGAGAAGTCAAGGGGCTTCTGGGAAGCTCTTACTGAGATGAATTTTATAGTTAGATGCTGTTCCTTCTCACCAGAGAAGGAAATCCAGGTTCATGAGACTCCAAGACCTGGGAAATCACCTTGAAAATACCAAGGCTGATCTGCTTTATCCACACACAGCCTGTTTAAAAATTGGTTCTGGCTACAAGGCTTGGGTTTGGATCTGGGTCCAAATATCCCTTAATTTAAAGGTGAGATCTTTATCCTGCTGATGTCAATGTGATTTCTATCACTGGCTTAACTGGATGAGGGTCTACGCTGTGTTTTAAACCACAGAGTTTTAGTTTGACCTACATGTAATGTAAAGATGGATATTAACTGGGAAGTCTAAATTTCTGGAAGTCTCTCTCTCTCAGTAGTTCTTATTAAATTCACTACTCCAGCATAATGTAGTTTTCTGTTCTAATCATAGCATTGCTGTACTTGGGCATGGCACATCAAAGGGGTTACCTTGCTCTCGTAGCAGAATCCTCCTTAGGTTCGTTCACTCTGGGGACCCACACCAGATTCCCCCAGTTCTGCGCACAGGCCAGATTTTCAGCTCCCTTTTAATCTTTGGCAATTTGAATTTATATGGAAAACTTACAGGTGACAGTCTGGCTATGTTAAGACAAGTAGGATAGAAACCATGTCAGAACAGTCCCTGAAAGTCCTACGATGTGCTTAAAGCATTTCAAGAGAACCCTTGATCCAAAGTATCAAAGGGTTACAGTAAGATCAAGAAGAATTAAAACTGATGGTGTGCCAGAAATCACGTGCAGCACAAGGTCATTACTCACCCTCGTTAAAGTGGTCTCAGTACTGTGGCCTGATCTGAAGCTTAATTGAAAAGTTTCAAATGATGCATTATAACGAAGACATGACAGCCACTGCCCATTGCACGACCTCTGCTAAAGAAGGCAGATCGGTAATAGGGCAGAAATCTAAGCAATTGCTTGAGGATAATCAAGGCCTAATGAGGTATCCACTTCAGCCTTTCAAAGGCAGAGGAACCTCTCCCTGATGCTAGAGAGAAAGCAAGGGCTGATGTGAGCAGGGTCTTGCATCTAGGGAACAGGCCACCTGGCCAGGGAAGTCACGGTCCTCAGCAGTGGAGGGAATACAAAGGGCAACACCGTATCTGTAGTGCGGGTTTTCAGTTGTACAAAAGGTTAGTGCTGCGGCCTAGGACAGCCTCCTCTCAGTTGCCTTCTTTTGCAATCATTTTCTGTTACCCCAGACCTTGACCCAAAATGATCATAAGGAGCCCATCACGTCTGAATTATTAGTTGTGTTAGGAACCAGGACAGTGGCAATAGGAGATAGCTGACTGCTGATGTTATCAATTTTCCCTAAAAATTCACAAAAAACCCAAAGCCTGTTGATGTTCCACTTCAGCATGATAACAAACTGCAAGTCACAATTACTCAAAGAAATCAAGTATCTCCTTGGCATCTTCCTCTTTTTTTGTTCTATTATCTGTTCTAGCAGAGAGGTCAGTGCCCATATCCACACGATTATCTCCACATCCAGCTGCCAAATTGTGAAAGCTGCTCTTCCTGGGCTGTGCCTTGGGCAGCTGTATTAAGGGGTTTGCACGTGCCCCTGCCTGATGAGCAGTTACAGTGTGGAATCACCTTTCAGTCTGCAGAAGCCAAATGGTTTTTCATCTTTTTGAAATAGTCAGCTTACCCATTTTAACCCATATCTGTATGCTCTGCTTTTGTGAGGAGAGGGTGTCTCTCCAGATTCCTATGTTTGCTGAGCAGGTTTGCTTGCCGTTCCTAATCTCTCCTGTTTTGATAAGATCTCCCTCCTGTCTTGAGATAGACTAGCCATGGGAAGCTAGACCAGACAAAAACATTGTATAGGGTTTCAGGTTCAGTGACAGAGTGCAGCCTTCAGTGATGGACTTGCTTAAAGGCATCGTGCACAATGACAGGTTACAAAAATTGTTTAGCACCATGGGCCATTTTCTTCGGCCTTCAAGTTCCTCCCTAATTTTAAGTACAGTTAAAATCAAAGTACCTGCTTTCTTTGCTATGGATCCTACTTTAATTATCTTCTGCTTTTTCATGTAATTTCCTTCAACTTTAAACACAGAGATAGAAAAATAAGGCTAAGATAAAGAAAAAGTTATAGTAAAATAACTAAAACCCCATTTATGCAGCTCTTCAGGTAGCTGTCTTGAAGACCATGAGAGGTGCAGCTGGCTTCACTGGGACACCCTTGGGCTTAGCATTAAACCATGTGTTTTGCTGAAGTAAGACCTTTAATATATGACATATGGCATCAGCTCTACAAAATATTACTGGTTGGCCGACAGCCCTGCTTCTGTCCGTTGCTTGCAAATTAATACTGTAAGTCTGTGTGGGTAAATAGGTTGTCATCACCAGTGCCCGTGGTCACTGCAGGCTGCACCCACGAGCCGAAGGACTCTGCGTCCGTACTTTCCTCGAGAGGGATTTGTGTGTTAAGCTGCTGGTGCTGTACCCATGAAGGCAGTGGCTGAGCAGTCCTGCCTGGGGAGGACCGCTGCCACTGTGTTTTCAGGTCTCCGAGGAGCTCTGGGACAGTACGGGAGGATGGGGCACTGCCAGCTGCTGCATGAGAGCTGCCACGGCGGCCGGCTGGGCTCTGCGTGAGCTGGAGCCAGCCACAGCGTCAGCGGGGCAAGCAGTGAGAAACGGGCTGCCTGTACCAGCCTGAAGGTACAGTGTCAAGAGGCATTTCTTGATATATTGTTTCTTGTTAAGAATCATTGATTGATTTAGCCAGTTACAGGATTTTTTTACTCATTTTACTTGTATATGAACAAGGACAAAATGCAGATGGAGGGATCTCTAGCGTGTCTTGGGAACGGGTACCAGTCTGCTCTTCTCAGGTGTCTGCAAATCTCAGCTAGGGCTGATCTTTTTGACTTCAGGGTTGCATTTTCCTCATCTGTTGCAGGGAGTACAATTGCCCACACTTTCCCTGGGCCGTTGCAGCATTCAGACAACTCACGGGGTCTCCCTGCTCACCTTACAATATCTAGGGCTAGGGAAAGTTAAGGCCAGTCTTAATTTGTCTGTTCTACAGGAGTTATATGCATGTGTGCATGTGGGGTGTGTGTGATGGGTCATGGGTCATGGACTGGCCACTGCTGGTTGGGCTATGAAGGATAAGAAAAACTTCCAAAGAACTTAAATGTGCTATGGGTGGCGGGAGGGAGTGAGAGCAGCCAGTGAGAAGATGTTCTACCTATATGCAACCCACTAGCTTTGCTGAGTTTTAAGTAATGAGGGGAAAAAACCTCTGACATTAAAAAAAAAAAATGTAGATCCTGGAATCCATATGGCAAAAAATAGGGCAGTTGAGCTATCAGTAGCTGATGAGAATATGAGAAGAATAATTATTGTCTAGTCCTATTAATGAAATTGTACTGCAGCTCAAAAGAAAAAAAAAAGTCACCAAAGAGAGCCTGGTGAGTTACTTCAGGGAAAAAATAGCTTCTATTATATGAATAGAAATATCAGCTTCTTAGTTTAGCAGAGAGCTCTGGACACTTATGGAAATACAGAACATTTCCATATATCCCAGTCCAGGATGGAATTAAAGTGTTGTAAAGCTTCCCTGGAAGCCAACATTTATCTAATATGTAAGCATATTTAGATTTCATTTTGAAATGGTTGTTAAAGGCTATCCTTTGGCTGCACTCTATCCTTCATTCTAACTTTTTTTTTGAATTGTTGAACTCTGAGACTTTTATGCTAAGAAAAATGTACTTTCAGAACCAGAAATGCCTGAATGACCAGTTACAGCATGTACTAACCCTGGGAGATATCCATTGAATCTGCTCTCCTCCTCCAATTTACTTGCTGTTTTTCCAATCATGCCTTGCATTAATGTTCTACACTTAGCTAAACTGTGTGTGTTATATTTTAGATCTATTTTTGTTTTGTCTAAAAAATTTCCAAATTGACATTAAGTATTCAAGATGTAATCTCTGTAGCAGGAAACTAGTTATCAGATTCATATAAAATAACTGGGCAATAGAAATAACTCTGAGGAGAATGCATTTTTTTTTTCTTAGAATTAATTTAGAGGGAATTTAATGCCTGTGAAAGGTGCTGGATTGCAACATCAGAGAACTGAAGCTACTATTTAACCACAGAACGGTTACAGGATGGGAGATGGCTTTACAAGATTCCCCATGAGGGTTGACAAAATATTTGTCTCAGGTTTGGTGCCTTTCATCTAGCTGGAACAACCAAGCTTTCATGTGTCGGTAACAGTTGCTCTCAGGTTGTTAGCTTTCACATGGGTGATGGGGAGAGCCCTTCTGTAAAAAGAGGGGGATTTTGCTTTTGTGATTACTGGCTAACATTTATAAGATGGTTAAACCTAAAAAACTAGATTTACTACAGCTGAGCTGGCACATTGCTGTAAGGGACAGTCCTGGGTCAGAAATTCAAGGCACAAGGTGCGTCCATGCTGTCCCTGCCCCGTGCCACAGAGGCAGGGAGAACTGGAAGGGAAGGAAGGGGTGGACGCTGTGACCTGCACCCCACCGCACACTCTGCCACCCCCCTTGCGATGCCCCTGGGCACGGTGCCGCTGTGCTCAGACCCCTTCAGAGGGGCTCTCAGGCCCAAGGTTTGCGTCTTTTGCTTTCTGTTGCCACCTGTTTATCAGAGGAAAGATGAGAGTGGCAGGCTGTAAGATGCCGTTATTGGAGCTACGCCAAGTTCAGGGTCCAGTTCTCATCTTTTCCCTTTTTTTCCTGACATTTCCAGAATAGTTACCTCTGAAGGCCACGTATGGTCTGCATGGTTGGAGTCTCAGGTCTCAGTAGTCAGGTTCCTATTAGACAGGTACAAACAGGATCATGTGTGCTAACTGGTAGTTTTGCCAGCCACAGGAGACACTGAAAAGCCTTTTTCATGATAACATGTTAAGCTTCAATTTATATTTGCTGCTTAGTTAAATTAATATGTTTGGTGTTGATGGTTTTTACTGACTTCACGAGGAGGGGGAGAGGTGAGTAGCCTCAGGGTAGTTTTTACTAATTTCTCTCAAAGGGAGAGACTTTCACAGTACTGTCTGCCTCCCCGCGAGCTCATCAGGAAAAGAAAATGACCCTTTCCATGTTTTGTGTGTGCCCGGTCTCGCAGGTGAAGGGCAGCCTGCCCACACGGGACGCCCAGCAGGCTGTCCACCGCGGCTCTGCTGCTCTCACGGCGAGGCTAGCAGAAATACATCCACGACTGAATAGATCAATAGGGTTGTTACTGTAATGCAAAGTCGACTTATGGACGAGCCCACTAGGAACCAGTTAAAAGTTTTTTCCTCTGAAGCCACATTCTTCTGCTAGTTGTGGTATGTTGGACAGAGGCTGCGTTCCCTCACACTGGAATTTCCTGTATTAGCACTGCACAGGAGTGGATTTATTTTGTAGTCCTTGAGATTTCCGAGCTTCATGGATTTCACAGCCTTTATGCGCCATGAAACAAAGATCTGTTTTCTACTGAGGCATTGCAGAAAGGGTGAGCATCTGCTGACTTGTTGGTCTTCCAAAGATTGACGCCCTCCAAGACCAGAGGTGACCCAGTCTGGGATTATCTCACTGAAGACTGAGGTATGAGTGACACAGCTCTCATGTAGCTCACATGTACTTTTTGCACTGATTTTTGGAGCTAAAAGAAACATTTCCTTGTTTGTTGTCAGTTTGCACCCTAATGTACTGCTGAGGGAGCTCATGTTGCTTCTGTTGTAGCAGGAACATGGTGGTTACAATCTATAAAACACTAAACTAGGCCAGGGCATGGGCATCCTGCTTCGACATCTCCCACCCTAAACAAGTCTGTTGTCCTCTGGGCTTGTGGGCTCAATACTGTAAAGGCAATGTTATAGGTCCATTTTGTGCTGAGGGCTTTTTAGAGAGGCCTGTGGAGTCTTTCTCTTTTCTCAGACTCACCTGACTCCAGCCCAGCTGTGGTTTTCTCACTTCTTATTTGAAACTGCATTTCAGATATCCAATCTCTGAATTTACAGGTTCATTGAAGTGGAGATAGGTTATGTAAGACTTTCTGCATAGAAATGTGTAATAAATTATACTATAATGAGTTTTGTGGAAGAGTGGAAAAATATCAGCTTGATTTTGGAAATATAGAGTTATTTAGATGCCAAGTTTTTCATTGTTCTACTAATGTCTTCCTGATCTGCACGTTTTTAAAAGTAAATCATTAGAGTATTGCAAATTTTAAAATGATATACCTAAGAAATTTTACACTATGGTGTTGAGTCAGGTCTCAGACCTTTGCAGGAAACGAAGTGGCAGCTGTGATTCTGTGGAACAGATTTCCCAAAATCACCCTGGCTCATCTCTTCACCCCCTCTCCTTTATGCACTTCCCCACCTTAAACTGGTCTTACTGAGTCAGTTTGCCAGGGGCTCTGAGTGACTGGTGAAGTGGACTGAAATGCTCAATTTTGCCAATATTTGTACTTTATGACCAAGGGTATTTGTACTTTATGACCAAGGGTATTTGTACTTTATGACATTATTGGTTTTAGGATTTTTTTAAATCTAAGTAAGGATACTTTCCACCTTAATTGCATGCTAATTAACATTTTGCTTTGTGGAGGATTAAACTGTAGCCCTGCCCCAGCCACCACTCTCCTATACCTGCAGCCCAGAAAACTGTTTTCTTTTTTCCCAAGGTGACTGTCGTGCTTCCCAGCAGGCCAACATGAATTTTCAGACTTGTCGCAGAGCTCCACAAATAACCAGTCAAACCTCCCCCACCCAGACCTTCCTGACAGAGTCTCTCTTTTATATCCTTACATTCTTTTTTATTAAATTTGCCTCAGTAATCAATATGTCCCAAACCTGTGGAGTGTCTTAGGTGGGAAATTTCATCAGCCCCCCCTTAGAGGAACGCTGCCGTCATGTCCCTGCTGCAGCTCCCGCTTCTCTGTGCAAGAGGATGTCAGAACACTGGCTGATCTCATCTCTCCCAAGCGCTAATTTCATTTGCAAAATGTTGTGGTTTTTTCTAAAGTGTGTGAACTTTCCTTACTCTGTGTTCTTGAAACATGAATTAATGCTCTGTTTTCATCTGTACGGCCTCGGTATGTATCCTGCCTTTGTACACAAGCCTTCAAAGCTGTGTGGCAAGGATGGTATGAAAACAAATCACTGTTAAAGCAATGAACTTCAATTTTCTGTGAGTCCCACTGATAAGAAGTTTGCAGCGGTCCTTGCCAGGGACATCCTTATTGGTGCTCAGCTAATGGCCAAGCCACCACGCTTGGGTGGACATGTCTCGAAGCACTAACATGATCACTGAAAACTAACTGAAGGTAAAGGAGAGCAGTAGGCAACAGCGGAACCATGGCGTACCCTTCCCTACAGGTACAGAGTCAGGCCATGTACTGTGCGCTTGGGCGATCTGCTGGTGAGGTCCTGCTACGTAAATACAAACAGAACCATGGTAAAGTTTAAAATTTTCATTGAATTCCTAGTTTTTCCTCTCCAAACTTCATTCTTACCATTTATATTTGAAACCATCTGGCCTTTAAATCAAGAGTTAGTATTGCTCCATGCAGTATCCAGGCCGAGCTCCAGTTTGAACTACCTGATTAAAATTGCCCTTGTTTTATAATTTCAGCTGAATAGTTTTAATCACTTCTTGTTGTGAGCCGTGATGCTGTACAGTGGGCTGCGATGCTTCAGTCTAGAGGTAGTTGTACTTCAGTGCCAAGGGAAATAATAACTGGATGGATGGAAAGCGTCTGGGATTGATGTGGTTTGAAGGTGCTGTTCGTGCAAGCTATTATCAAGGAAGGAGTTAGGGAAGAGATTCACTCTTAAAATGCAGGTGCTCTCGTGCTTTCTCTGACAGATGTGTTCCAACAGTGTTTTGAATTCTGTTTAAAATTTGAAAGAGCTAAACCTTCAGGCTCTTCTCTTCCTTTCTTAAATTCATTTCCCTGTTTAGATGAAAAAGAAACATTTTGCAACTTACTTTAAACTTTCTTCAAAAGAACTGCTGGAAAAGGAACATTCATGTGAAGCACATAAGCTGTAAACGAATGTTAAGCACAGCAGACTGAACGATTTTAACTGTACTAATGGACAGACATTAGACTGTAGGAATTTACCTAAGAGAAAACCTCAGATGTGAAGGGACTGCCAGGTGGGATAAAACCCCAATGAACAAGCCAAATGATAGAAAAGTGTTACCAGAGTAAAGAGCTGTACATGCGAAATAAATACCGAAACGGGGAAATAGTGCCAGCAAAGATAACGAAAGATAGAGAACATTTCAGTTAAGTAACTGATGCGGGAGCATGTACGCGCAGCCCGTACCGAAAATGCAAGCTCTGAGGGTGGATCTCTCTCTCTCTTTTTCTCTCCCCCCCTCATTTGGCATTTTTTCCCCTGCTAACGATGGTAGCTTAACAGAGTTAACAGCATTAATGGGCAAAACTCCTTCCATCTAAATGCGCAACAGACTTTTTCGCAGTGCTCTGTCAGATGTTTTCAGGTGTGTACTTGCCTCGAAATTTCCGACAAACTGTTTTTCTCAGATAATTTTTGATTAATTTTGTTAGGCCTGCTGGCTGGTGGTTACTTTCTCTGGCTGTGTGGAAGTAGCAAAGCAAGTGGGTTGAGGTTTGCATGATTTGTGAATATGAAGGGGAAAAAAGAGCCGTCTAAAAAAAAAAAAATACCCCACAGGAAAGAAATAATGGGCAATATGTTTCCTTTTGAACTTTTTCAAATCAACCTCTGGAAAAGGTGTCATAAAGCCCCCAGAAATGAGTAACAGCACAGGGACAAAGAAAACTCTGTTACAGATGTCCCTGCGAGTCTATGAGCAAATTGTTTTTTTCTAAATAACTCCAGAACATTACATGGCCTTAACAAGTTTCCCAGGACAGGAACTCCTAGTTTATTACTTGCTCACATTGTCATCAGAAATTAATTTTGTCCCTGAAAGACAAATTGGCTGGTAGCTTATGAAGTTAAATAGAAAGAACAAGTGAGCATCTGTTTCTTCTGCATTTTGTCTCCTTGGTGTCTTACATATAAATGAATCAGAGTGTTCAAACTTAAATTAAGATCTTTGGCTAGATAAACAGTTAAAACTGGTTCCCATAGCTACCTCTCACACATAGCTGTGATTGCATTATAATCCCCTAGTAATCAGGTCTAAATGAAAGAAAGATGATAAGGGTGCTATTTTCAGTTTTCAGTACTGATTTTTATTAGCTCTCAATCAGATCAGGACTGCTTTGCCTTTCATCACATTGTGCCAGTGTTTGTAGAATCATTAGAGTAATAAAGTGTAAATCTTACCGAGGTGCATTTTTCTTGAGGTGTTTTATATAACGAAAACTCTGAAGATTACATTGGCGGGTACAGGAAAGATTTGTTTCTGCAACTAAAGTGAGGATGTAATGTATGCTATATTCATTTATTCTTTACCCAAGCGAATACCTAATGAATTACCTTGCCGAGGTAAAACAAAAAATAAAAATATCCAAAGAATCAGCCTGTCTGAACATGGTCCTAATATACTGTATATTGCAAGTACTGAGTTTAGTCGTTTTTTTAATTTGCCTTATTATCTTGTATCATATCTCTCCCTGTGCATTACCATGCACAAATGAATTACAGGCAAAACCACAAGCACTGCTATTACCAGCCTGCTGTTTTTAGTAAACTAGTGCAGCCCAATAAAACATCATGTTGCAGCAATATATAAGTATTTATTGTAGAGTAAATTTCAGCTAAACAAAAGCACAGAGGGAGGCCTGATCCTGCTCGTAGGAGAGGCAGCGGCAAAGCTCGAGTTTGGCTCGTACATCATTTGCGTCTCACCTGCACCCTTGATTTGCGGTATCCTTTGAGGTAAATTTTACTTAATAGCTTTACTTCCAAAAGCTTCCTGACTGCCAAATTTAGAGGAGACTTCACCCAGCCCTCAGAGGTGTTCCTGGGTGTTTCTGCAGGCAGAGCTATCCTTTAGCACAGAAATTGCCTTGTGTAGTGTTGCAGGATTGTTCGCAGAGTTTGCAGGTGTGCCCCACATTTGCAATTAACTCCCAGTTTAATACTGGAGTGATTTGACTTTCCCATAGACTTTTTTTTTAATATCTGGTGAATGTTACAATGTATCATACTATAGCATAGCTCTTAAAATGCCTCCCCATTTTAAATATTTGAGTTTTATGTATTCTATATTTAAATGAGGCGTAAACTGTCCCAGTAATTCAGTGTTAGATATTTACAGTCATCCACACAACTGCAGGAGTGTTAACTAGCAACAGAAATTCGTCAAAAAGTTGAAAAAGAAAAAGCAAACAAACAACTCTCTGGTTTTCTGTTTGACTTGAATGTACTTGATGTAGGAACTATGTCTGATATTAACGTTAACAAGCTATACTTACTTTCTGTTCTATAAAAGATGAATCTGTTCAGCCATCAAATAGCGGTGGTTGCATAGTTAGCAAAATCTAAGATACGGTCTGATGTTAGGACATGGAATACTTTAGGACAGGGACCATTTAATGTTACAAATTTATACCTGAGATAATTAGATATTGGTATTCACATCAGGCAAAAAAAGAATAAATCAGTTCATATGATGTTATAGATAAGGAAACAAAATTTATGTTTCAAATTGTAATCTATTAAGACTTCTAAGATGCAGAGAGGTTCTCAGTCTAAAATGATTAATTTGCTACTAATATTTTAAACTACAAAAAGCTCAAATTCAAACGCTGTTTCAAGGCAAACAGGCAAAGAGAGTATTTTGGTCAGAAAGGTTTTGTGTGTGTTTGTATGTTGACACACAAATGTAATATGTCTGGAAGATGTTGCTATGTCTAATGACACAAAAGAGAGTAAATTGTAGAGCCTGATTATCAACAGATAACAAGACATACTGTATATAAATAAATGCTCAGCATCAAAACCCATTATTGGATTAGCTATATAATCATGTTTCAGGCTGTAAGTCTGTGCTGACAAATGAACACTTTTCATTTGGCTCAAGGTCCTCATCAGCAACGGAACTAATTTTACATTCTCACCCATTAAGTGAATAAGATGTGGAAAAAGCTGTCTGCTTTTTGAAGTGTAAATTTGCTGCTACAGGCTGTGCAGACCAAAGCTCTTTTGAAGCAGTGAAATGAGATCATCTCTAGGGACATGTGAACCTGACAAAGTTTAGGTCATTTCTGCGGAAGGTATGGCGGGGGGGGAGCCATTTGGATATGGTTTCAGTAGTGACTTATATGGGGCAATTTGGAAGATGCTGAACTTTACAAGCTTTTTGTTCAAATTTGTGAGAGAACTTGAACTGGAAGCACAGATGCAAGCTTTCAGCCCTCAGAAAGAAACCTCCATAAACATCTGAACTGGGTACTTGGCCAGCACAGTTTGGGATTGCTAAGCAGGCTGCGTGCTGAGCCTGTCCTGCTCAGCAGAACTTAACCAAGTCGTTTTTAGGGGCTGGATACTTCCCCTGCTTTCCCCTCTGTACGCACACACACACACACACAAATGGAGAGCCAGGAACTAACTTGGACCTCTTTCTAGAAAAGACGTTGGAGGTGGAGGAACTAGACCATCACATCTCACTCTCCACCCCTGGGAGGTCCCCCGGGAGAGAGGAAAACGGCGGCTCTGTACCTCATCTGGCTGCCAGCCCTGTAAATTGCAGCATGGCACCAGCCTTTGCTCGTCCTCGGGACGCCCCTGGCTGCAGGGGAGCACGTCCTGCCCGTGCCTGTGGGAGGGAGGCATGGTGGGCACGGAGGGCAGCGTGGACGGAAGGGGAAGGGGAGAGGATTCCTCAGAGGGCTCAGTAAGGATCCCCTTGGTCAGCTAGTGTAAGGGGCCTTCCGTGACAGGGAGCAGTGTTGTGATGAACCATGGTTCAAGCAAGGGTGATGAAGATGTTGCTGACACCAGCTTAGAAGAAAAGGGTCTCATGAAAATCGTTTAACTTTTTAGATTTCCAGACACGCAAAGCAGTGTTTAACCACTGTTTAGGATCATGAAAAAATATCCCCAGGCTGTGCTGCGCATCTAACCACAATGCTTTTCATTTGCAAACCAACTAAAAATTAAGATAGGCTTTGACTGTTAATTTGTTAATTTGATTTCACCCCCTTCTCTTTGTTTGCTCACTGGAACATGCTTGTATGGCTTAGGCTTTCGGTCGTCTTTGGAAAATGTGCAGTTGTTTCATCACCACTTCCTGATGTCTTGTAGCCCACCAGTGGTCCATGGACCACAAGCTAAGAAACACTGAGAATCCTGTATAGTGCTGTTTGGGTATAACGAAACTAAAGAAAATTGCAGGAAGCCCAGGCTGGCGTATTTGCATGAGAATATACATCCTTGATATGCCCCTGTGTAAATGGGGCTAGTTAAATCTTAGTTCAAGCACCTTGAGCATATGGTTTTGAAATTGTTTTTCTAAGAGTAATGGCTATCAAAGAGTAAAGATGTTTGTCAGGCACTTGTATAAAGCAACAACAGGTTTTTAAAAACATCCTCTAGGCAAACAATTGTACTGCTTTCTCCCACAGCGTTTTTAACCAGATGTATTAATATCGTGTAGGAACATCCAACCGGCAGAACTGAACAGAAACCTAGGTGGATAACCTCTGTGGAGTCTTCACCTAAAAAATAAACTGAAATAAAGGCAGCTGAAAGAGAGATTTTGCACTCCCGTCCCTGAGCTCAGCTTTCCAACTTTGCTGCTGGTGACGTTGTGCCCGCTAGCAGGCTTAGTTGTGTCCTTGCCTGAGCACGCGGATGGGGTTTTTGGCCCTTGCAGCAGCCCCTCTGCAGTCAGCATCGATTATTCAGGACCTCTCCTTCACTTTCCTCGTCAAAATAAAGCTGTTAATAATACTTCTCTACCTCACTGGCATGTTATGAAAGTTAATGAGTGGATGTCTGCAAAAGACACTGAAAGTCTAAAACGGTGCGGAAGTTCTAAGCGCTGTGTTGTGAAGGTCTCCCTTTCCCCAGCTTAAGGCAGAATGAGTTTAAGTTAGCCAAAGGGGATAAGAGAAACAAGAGAGACTGTGAGTGTATCAGGGGAAAAGGAAATACTGGAGAGAAAATAGATCCGTTAGCAAATGAGGAAGGAGATGAAGTTAATTATGATTTTAAAATGGATGAGCAATAGAACTGCCTTTTTTAAAGAAAAAAATCATCCTTTAACAAAAATAATAAGGACTGACAATTAGGAAGAAGTGAAGGCCTGTGAAAACAGGTGTTTGATTAAAAAATCAGGGGGAGAAAACTTGTAAAACACAAATATATGTAAATGAGCAAGTCTAGAAGAAACTAGTCTTAAGAGCAACATGAAACTAATGCATTTTTCCAAATATTTACAAGTAGTTTGGAAAAACCATGGCAGATGGGGGAAAAGTTGCATCAGAAAAGAAAAAGCAGCAACAGCCACAAAAAAGCTCATGATGTTTGGAAAAATGATGCTAGTGGTTACTGGCCAGTAAGTATTCATTTGTACTAAAAGTGAGAAGCGCAACTGGAGTGAGCAGGCGAGCGTCACGTCTGTTGGGTTATGAAGCCATGCTACACAAATGAGGTTTTGTTATAGAGTTACAAAATACAGCAATGAGAAACCCAATACATGTTGGGTCAGATCCAGAGTTGCTGCTCTGCCTCTTTACACCAGCAGGTCTATTTGTAACATCTGAACTTGAGTAAATCATTTGACAAAAATACCTTGCAAACTTGTGTCTGAGAAAAGAAATCCAAATTGGTTTTGATAGGAAGGGTGTCATTTGGGCTGGAAATGGCAGTATGAGGCCACACAGAAAGTGATCTGAAGACAAAAATTAAAATAGAGTCTCGTCGTAAATATGTTATGATTATTTCAGCATAAAGAATGATTAAGACATAATTATAAAAAGAAAAACAAGTTACTGTGTGAGCAGCAGAACTAGGGCACCCTGGTTCCCGGTGTGTTTAGATGCTGTGGTTGGATTCTCTGGTGTCTAATAGTTTTCCTCTGTGACAGCCCTTCCAAGGTGGGGGTGGGCTGGCGCCTCGATGGGGGCATTGGTAGGGGTGCGCCTTGTGATACCTGTGATAGCCCTGTGTGTGTGAGACCTACACAACCTCCAAATGCAACTGGGGTCAAAATGTCCAACCTTTCCAAAAGTAACGAGAAGGGGACTTGGAGAGGGTGATCCTATTTACCACATACATTTATTGGGAAATCAAATTTAAAAATCTTGCTAAAGGGTAAATTCTGAGTGAAAATTAGAATGTCACAAATGAACAAAATGCTCTGAATTTTGAGAGTCTGTCCCCGTCCTTTCTCTTGTTTCCAAACCAATGTGTTTACATGGATGGACTGCATACAGATAATAGCTGTAATGATCTTCTTTTCATACCTACTTCTTAGCTACTGTTTTAGAAGCTCCCCTCTTTGCCAAAAGGATGAAGTATTTTTCCAAGGAGCTAGGTGTTCCCTTTTAGTGTAAAGGATTAAGGAAATGGGGAGTTGCTATACTGATTGTTTTGAGATATATTATTTTTTAAAACCACTGTTCTGAGTCTGACTGTTGAATATGTACACCCACTATGATCAATAAAATTGCTTCTTGCAGAGAATGATGCATAACGAACTTCAGACAGGTTAAACTTGCCTATTGTAGGGAGGGGATCAAAGCTAACGTATAGTTTATGATATTCAGTCTTCGGTATAAAGCTAGATCTGCAGAACCTGCTGAATACCAGGGCTATGTCTCCATTGCTGTACTGGGAACTGAACTGAGGACAAGGGCACTATTTCTTGTCTGTGATCAAGAAGTATCACTGAGTTACCTGGCGCATCCAGTAGCTTCTTACATGAGGACAGAAGGATGCAACTCTTTTTAAGGGCATGGGAATAATGTTATGGTACTTCCTTTTCATGTCCAATTACTCTTCTTCTCTACTCGTTAATACCAGAATTTTTAAAAGCTTCTGACCCTATTAGATTTCACATTAAAAAAAAAAAAAAGTGTCCTACATGGTTTCACACCAGTAGAGAAGTCACAGCACACATGGACTGAGAAGCAGAAATCCCCTTAAGCAGCAGGAACTGTGTAAGTAACACCTTGAATATGGTTTTGAGAAAAGTGACTTAGCAGTTTTCATAGCTGTAAAGCTGGCTCACAGATGCATGGAAATCTATGTAGAAATATACTGCCCTGTTTACCATCAGGATTACAAAGCCCAGGATGGAAAATGTAGAAGGAATGGTATGAAAATGCAGCCAGCATATGTTTTGTAAGAGCAGCAAGGCTCGGAGAGCCCAGCTCCCACCTCTAACCACTCCTCTTCCCATGGCTCCCATGGCACAAAGTTACGTTTGGAGTGGCAGCTTTATGATGGAGAGGATTAGTGCACCTACGGAGCCCTCCTCCTCCTCTCCTCCCTTTGGGTCACATATCATGGGAGCACCCGTGCACCTTCGCCTGCTGCCGGGGCAGCGTTGAGCGTGAGGATGTGATTTGCACACCCCGGTTCCTTCTGCATTCCTTAGGGTCCTGGTTCCCCTCTTCCCCTGGTTTCCCTTTCAGATTTGCTTATTTCTTAATAGTGCAACGTAGTATATTGTGCATTCGCTGGGAGCCTAAAAAAGCAAGACAGATTTTATCATTTGGACTGTAGATATCTAATGCCCATTATGGGCTGACTAAATTTAGTAGAGTGGCAATTCACCAGACTACTAAATTTAGTTAGGCCATCCGGTCATATCATTTTACTTAGCTTAATATTGGATATCATAAGATAGGGCCTATCAAACAGTATGGCTCCAGCTTCCCTAGCTGCAGATTATATTATCATTATAGCTTTTCAAAACATTCATGCTGACTTTTTTAAAACCTTGACATTTTTGGGTTTTTATATTTTGTTACAAGTTTGTAAAGATGGTCAAAATTAATTTGGTTTTCACTGAAAAGATCACTGTTAAAAAAGAGAAGGACGCTGTTGTTTTCATTTTAAGCAAAACCTTTGACTTTCCCTGTTCAACTTTAACTTCATTTAGAACAAGATGAATTTTATCATCAAAGCTAGGTAGACAAGGTAGGGCCCAATTTGGAGAGAAATTTTGCACAATGTTTTTCATTGTCTTCATGCATTTCTAGTTGCCATCGAATCTCAGTTCTGTTCCAGACAGAAAAAAAGCTTTAGGAGAATCCAGATAACCTGGACTGTGACAGCCAGAAGGAGTTCTCAGTGCTGTAAATTCAAACTTGTCTTGTGCAGAGTAAATGGGAAAGAGATCTTGGTAAGGATCCCATGCATAACAGCTGGAGTTATGGCGATGGGATCAAATATGACTAACAGAACGGCATGTACAAACTCATCAGCCCTGCTATAATTCTTCCTTGGTATATGGAAAGAAAGTTGCAGTAGCGATATTCTGGGAGTCTGTAGACTTAATCTTTTTTGGTAGGTCTTGAAAGGGAGCCAGTGTCTCTCCATACCGAGTCAATCATTCCCTATCCAAGTAAACTGAACTGAGATCATCTAGTTGCTGGTCTTCGTTTCTAATGAGCTTTCACAGTAAAACAGGAAATAATAATCTTGAAAGGGGAAAAAAATGGTCAAAAATCAGCCAGAGAACATTTAAAGGTTTGTTCTGAACAAGCAGGGCTAAGAAAAAGGCCTGAGAAAAGTGTGTCCTGGGATCACTCACAGTTAAAGCACTGATTAATTAAGCAGAGGGTCATTCTTCAGAAAGACTCAAGGGCAGTTTTGGCCCTGGGGCTGTAATTTGGACACTTCTGGAGTTCTAGATACACTGAGCTATTCTGTGCCGGTCCTGTGAATATGTGCATTCTTCTGGCTGAACAATGGCATCTTTATTCAAATGGGAGCGACTAAGTAAGTGGCTGTCTCCTAATATGGGTGGTATTTCTTCCTGCTCTGCCTCAATCGCTGCTGCTTTCCCGTTGCCTTATCAGTGCTTTGTAGCACAACTTACAAAATGAAATCTATTCATAATGCTAAAAACCTCCCCCTTTATAGACACAGGAAAAAAAGCCCCAAATGCTTACATATCCTCCAATTCTATGGCAGGGTGTTTACTTTTTTAAATGCAATTCTGCTTATCTGACGCTGGTTTGGAAATTAATAAAATGGTGCCTGGCTTGTATTGTTTTGACTATGGGAAGGAAATTAATCCACAATTCTTACAAGTGTTTGATCCAAACGAGCAGAGATAAAACTACGGTTTCAAGAAACGTCGTTCCCTGTTTGTCAGGTGTCCTAGTGCACCTAACATGTCTGATTTATTCCTCCCATGCTTAGCAGCAACACTGTCCAGGTAGATGATGCCCATTCATCTTGCTTTGTGTAGGTATTTCTTCAGGGTGGCTTTATTTATTATGTCTTAACTACTGCTTCTTCTTACTCACTAGGTTAAGCTCTGCCAGAGGTTAGAAAAGAGGATGTTTGTCTGAAGAGACAAGGGTGTGGTAAAAATACTCCGTGCCAGCCAAGTGAACCAAAACACTATCTGAATTACAAAGCAGGCTGGAAAATAAAATTTAACTGACAGAAGATCTGGACCCCACCTGTGCTGAGAGACAGAGAGAAAAGGAGTCCTGGGAACTGGCCATGTACATCTCCCTGGAGGTGAGCCCGGACAGGGGGGCCATGCCCCCCAAAATCCTCTCAGCAGCTCACAGTGGCAGAGCGGGTTTTATGGCATTACCGCATGGGGAGAACTAATGTCAATGTTTATGCAATATTGCTTGGTATTGTTAATAGTTAATTCGGTGAGAACAGGCTCTCTGTGAAACTGTACTGCAGAAATCTGCGACTTTGCTTATCATGGAGACTGGACTGTGGCACCACACACACCAGACCTGTCCCAAAGCCCGCTGCAACTAGCCGCCGGCTGCCAGAGTTGCAGGGATCGGTGCGGTGGAAACAAGTAAGACACGTTATTTGTTTCCACCAAAGACAGAGCCCAGCCACCTTCCAGCTGCATGTGCCTCCACATATAGTGCTTCCTGAAATACTTGTGGACATCCTAGATCTGTATAACCCCCAAAAGACACTGTAGAGAGCACTGATTGGGTATTTCATACCAAATGCAATGTAATATAAAATAGACCATCCTTAGAGTGGAGACCGGCTTCCTCTTCCTCCGTGAGAGCCCAGCCATCAGTGCAGGCAGCCACTGTGCCTCTTCCCAGAGGCTTTCGCCCCTCTCCACCACGCCGCGAGCGACAGGCAAACCAGCAGCCGCGCTGGAGGTGCCCCCGTCCCAGGCGCCCTTGGTGGAGGCGTGAGTTTTCACAAACCACGAGGCTATCATCTAAACCTCCGCTGAAACACCTGGCAGTCTTTGGGATGGGGACAAAATGGGAGGAAAAATGACTGCCGTTATTCTTAGCTGCTGGCTGTTAGGTCCCTCTGACCTGCTAAGCAGCGCGTACCGCGGGAGAGGGCACCGAGAGGATCTGCCTCCCCATGCCTGCGTGGGGAAGGAAGCCAGCAGCACAGCCCTGAAGGAGTCCGGAGAACAGAAGTTTTGCCTTAGCGATGAGCCAAGAGTCAGTTACTCGTATTTAAACAATACTGAGCTCTGCGGAAATTCAGATGCAGCCCTGAAATACATGGCTTGGCAAAAGACTGTTGTTACTGTCACATGTCTGACCTCTTGAAAATAACATTAATTCAAAAGTTAAACGTGTTCAGCTGACAGTGATGGAGTATTTGTGTTAAGGAGGAGATTTTTCAAAGGCACAAAATCAACTTAGTGGTGTGTTACAATTGCCTCATTGACGTCCTACAGAAGGCCTGAGGGCAGTAGGTTTTGGGGGGCTTTCAGCTGCAGTGAGGCACTTGTTGCACTGAGGGGGGTGGTTGTGAGCTCCCACTAAAAGAGCTGCGTTTCCAAAAGGGGTTCTGAAGTTTCATGATCTTTCTGGACACTTTACATACAATTACTTAGGAAATTATTTCTCCTGGTTTAGTTTCCGAGCAGGCAGTTAGACCTGGCAACCATAGACATAGGTCTTGTATCTGGCTTTGATGCGAGAAAGCAGCATTGCCATAATTCTGGAGATATCCCTGCCTTTTCTGAACTACATTGGCAGCTCATGATACCAGCATGTCAAAATGACGTTCACTCTATGTTACACGGAGCGTATAAAAGCTTGCGTTTACATTTTGTCTCCTTTGCCCTTTTCAATTTTGCTTTATTTTTTTATAGTTATGTAATTTAAGGAGTACATATTTGGGGATGTTTTTTTCCATGCCTTGTCTAGCTTTATGGCTTGTTCTGGCTGAGGCATCCTTACATGATTTGATTTTACAAGAAATATAGGCTAGCACATATGTATGTAATTGTTCCACAGTGAACCAATCTGTCTGGAGCACTGGGGGAAGATACACATTAATACTTTCTTTCGTGCTATTTACAAACTAAATTGCTAGATCTACAAATGATGCAAAATATTAGGAACTGCAACAATAAGGCTTGCGCTAGTTAGCAGGAAGCATAAAAGTATGGTGGAGCCTGAGAAACGCTCATCAGAGTAATATTTTCATCAGAAACAGAATGTATTGTAACCAGGGGAGATAAGCATGAGTAGGCAAAACCGACTGTGCTTAGAGTCAACATACAGCACATTGCTGAGTGAAATCTGAAAAATCGAAGCCTGATTCTTCTACCAGGAAGAGCCCCTCCCTGCTCTGAGTAGGTGCGGAGCAGGGGCCAGGTAGCGGGGACTGCCGAAGTGTGCCGAAGTGTGCCAAAGTGGGTCAGCACCGAAAGCACAGCGCGGCTGTGACACGAGCGAGGAGGAGAGGCTGAGCTGTGCCCAGCCGCTGCAGACCGGCCACCCGTCCTTACGCTGGTGGCAAGCGGCCCTCTGATACCCGGGACTGTTTAAGGAAGCGGCACAAAGCCAAGGGGACTGAGAGCAGGGACCCATCGTGGAGGAGCTGGTTAGCCTTTGCCACACGAAGAAATCTTGGAGGACTTTCGTGTCTCCAAGTAGGAAAGCTGTGGAGAAAACAGCCAAGAATTGATGCTGAGGTAGAGCAGCAAACCTTGTTTAATAGAGGGTGCATTGCAGTGGTATCAGCAATGTGGAGTCAGTGCTGCAAGTGCCGCATACTACGACTTATTTAAAGAGGCTATTTTAAAAGTCTTCGAGCCAGTTAATTACCAGTTTTTGTTATGTCAGGAACTCCTTGAGTTAAAGCAGAAAGAAACTATTCATGAATATGTTCCAGTTCTGTAGTTTAATGGGACAAATTAAAAAAAAAAAGAAAGAAAGAAAGAGAGAGAAACTGATAAAATGATTTAGTTCATGGAAGGATTGAAAACCCTCACAAAAAAAGCTGAAATTACATATTGTGCCCCATCTACTCTTGCATAAGCCATTGAAATTGCTGGAGACTTAATTGGACTAATCGTCCATTGCAGTTATGCATGAGCCTTAGGGAGCGCACAGGGTGCATACGGGCCAAAGCACCAGCCTATGAAAGAGAGAGAAATTATCCAATAGCATTTTAAAAAAAGTAGATGTCCAGGTATGAAAAGCCAAGAAGCTTGGCTTGCGTTTAAAAAGTATTAAGAGCAAGTGAGGAATTTCATTTAATTTATTCACCGAGTGGGCTTGAAGAGGTGTGAAAAAAGGACAGAAGTGACTTTAGGCAAGAGAAAACTTTCAATGGAAAACAAAAATGTATAGAGGACATGAATGTAGACTCATTCCCTTCCTGCTTACACCAGTTTTTTCCTCCGCACCTCCCTGTTTGCTGTGAAGTTAGTGATGGACCATGGTTATTGCAAGCAGATTTAGGCCTAGAAATTCCATCTGATCAGAATAAAAATCATATTGCATGCTGCATATTGAATCGAACTGCAGATATGGGAGTAAATGGCAGTTTAGAGCCTGTCTCATACTATCAGTATTCTTCAGACATTTACTTTGCTGCCTTTCACTGTTCAGAATGCCTTGAAAATCACCAACACATTTACTGAATTAAGGTTTAAAAGCAACTCAGAAAGAGGAACAAATCACAGTTCTTAGCTCTGCTGAAGGTTAGAATAGTGTTGCCGAGGGGGTGCTTCCTGCGTGTGTCTGACTGTCTCCAAAATGACCCGTCGTGTATACATGTGTCCTAGTTTCTTTTTTACAAAGAGAGTTTGTTAGGAATTAAACCTAACTCTTGGGAGAAAAAACGAGCCCAGCATACCAGAATACCCATTTTCCTAATTCTTACCATGCCACAGACTGAAATCCCAGACCTGCTCATATATCATGAAGCATCTTGGAGAAAGCTTTTATGATTTTGTGCCTATAAACGCAATAATCTCTCAGGATATAGAGACAGTACAGAGGATATCGAACACAGTTTGTTAGATCTTTTCCCTTTGTGTTACTTGCATCTTCTCATCCCTGGTAAACTTCTCTGTGCTTGGCTTTTCAGAAGTCCCCTGAAGTCCTACACCAAACACCTTAGGCGATGATACAACTGTAATGCGGGGCTGACCACGCTGTAGAGGTTGTCAGCCTTTCAACGGTGCCCCTCTTCCCAGGGCCGGTTTCCCATTTGGCGTGCTGCTTCCCACTCCTCCCTGCTCCCGCTCCGCTCCCCTGCCCAAGGGCTTTGCTCCGGCTGCGAGAGCCCTTCTGCTGCGTGCTGAACTCCCAGAGTTCACGACGTGAGGCCTTTGCTGGGTTGTTCTTTAAAGTGCTAGCTTGGCCTTACTAATGTATTTCCAATGGTTGGGATTAGCAGAGCTTGTAAGAACATATCAGACCTGTCAGGTTTACAAGTCCACTCGCCACCTCCACCCTCTTACATATATTTTAAAATAGCTAATTAGGAGATAATGCCAGTGGAACCAAATGCTGTCACAAGATAATGATCTCGCACTGCTACAGAAATAGTAAGTGGAAATGTTTATTTTCAAAGGGAAGAAACACTGATCATGTGCCTAATCCTATAATTCTTAAACAAGTAAAATTCCTGTAGATTTCAGTAGAGCCTGAGGTGACAACATCCTATTACTGTGGTAGTATTTCTGGATACCAAACGGCCGTAAGTGATGCAGTCATTTTCTCCAAATGATACTAGTGCAGTATTGGAACAGATGTTTCCCTTACCTTTATTAGCCTCTTGTAACTTCTAAGTTGGAGGACAAATTTTGCATGTGCTTCATTGCACCAGCTTAGATGATTTTTTTTTTTTAGTCGTGCTTTAGGAAGCAGTGAGCTGTGGTTTGGATGAAGTTATGCTTATTTTTAACTTACTGACAGTTCATAATGGTGATACACAAGTCTGTGTTGCTACTGCAGGCTCCCTTTGGTACACTAAGGATCATCTCTGTTTAAATCAAAGATGGCCTTTCCTCTGTCCTTCAGGAATTTTGGAAACAAGGGTTGTCTTAAATTCACCTTTCAGGAATAAACCACCTTATGTTTCCAGTGGGGTGAAGGAGTACACATGGGCAACGGGTACAAGCTCATTAGCTGCTCCGGCGTAACTGCCCCCGTGCTCCTCTTCCCCAGTAATAGACGTGAGACAATTTGGGGCAGCTTTACCTCTCGCTCAGGCTCATCCTTGTGTTTGTATTCCCACCAGCGGTGCCTGCACCGTGCAAATCCTCCCCCAGATCACCTGCCGGGCAGCCTCTCGCTCTGCTGCGAGGCAGCGTTAATGGGATGGGTACATTCACCTGCACTGCCTCCCCGCAGGGAAGCCTTTCTACTGCAGCTCTGGACTCACTTGAGATGCAGGGTTGTCTTACAGACAGGTGAATGCTGCAGTGGAAATTGGAGGCAGATGCAGAGCTGCTTTCAGAGAAAAGCCTGTCAATGAGAGCATGAAGGTTTATCCTATTCAGAATTAACTTGCACAAGTTGTTAGTGCTTCACCATGGAAGGTGGCCAGTCGTTTTTAGAAATGACTGCTGCTTTCACGATCATTCCATGAGATCATCTCTAACCTGCTGTAATTGTTCTGATTTTTATTTTTTACCTTGTTCGCCAGTTCATGTCTAAATACAAGAAGATGTTTATATTGCATACATTCAGCTTTAATTGGTCCTTAAAAGAAGGTGTTGATTAGAATCTTCTCAACATCAACAGCTCGCTCGCACAACGTTCTCTAATTACTGTTTATTAATTTAGTTCAAGTGGCATAGTTGAAAGCCCTGCTCAGATGGGAGAAGTAAATTGTCACTGGTATTGAATATGTAAATTATGTGCCGTGTAAGTTTCCATGAAGAATGTTTAAAGTTAAATGCTACGCACATAAAGCCTTCCCGTTTCATCTAACGCAGCCATATGACAGCTTTGCAAAAAGTGTCATGAAAATTTACCAGCCCTGGCAAAAAACTACTTGCCTATCCTTTACTTTTTTTCTATTAACATAATCATGACGATAATAATAATTTATTTGCCAGTCAAAAAAAAAAAATCATTCATGCTGGCTGGCTGGAGATTTGCAAGGCTGCCAATTGAATCTGAACTACGCGTTGCTGTGGTATAGACATTCAGCAGCCTGGATTTGTTGCCCTAGCGCAGTAACCCTTCCTTCTCTTTAATTAGCTTATAAAGTCAGAATTTCTTAAACAAAGTACTCATTAAACATTGCCTTGTTACATTACTTTAAAATGCAATTAAAAGTTTTAAAAGTGCCACGGAGTTTGTGTACCATTGTCAGCGCCCGTGTCACTCACTATCAATTTCCACCCACTCACATAGATCAGAGGCCTCCCGTTAAATATAGATGGCACTTCATAGCTCTTGTATATAGACTAGGCATAAAACAACATACTGATGAGGACGACCTGACTGCATCTTATACTTCAAGGAATAAGAGAGGAACGGAGGGGAGCATATTCTGGAGGAAGGAGGACCCGGGAGTCTTCGTTGTCCTGCCACTTCTGCAGTTGTCTCCGCGGCCTTTTGCGTGGGAGTAGCTGCGCGTTGCTGGTGCGGGTGCTGCTTCAAAGTCTTCCCAGACAAAGCTGCATGGGAATACCACACAGCTATTGTATTATGCATCTGAAACAATGAGACCAGACATGGCGTTAAAAGGGAAAGAAAAATATCCAACGCCTGAACGCTGCCTGGGCCTTCACCCAGTCCTCACACTCTCGCTGGCTGCTGTTATCATGAATGGCACTAATCAATTCCAGGAAATCTCTACACCAAGCATTATGTCACATGTGGTTACATCATTCCCTCTAACCTCTAGGGCTTCCTGTTGACATCTTTGGAGCTCTTCTACTACCAACTGGTATTAGAAGAAATGCCAAATGGTATTTTTAGCCATTTCTGTCTGCCAAAAGGAATCCAAATGTTTCAGTTTTGCAGCGTTCACCTGCTGGATCTCATCTTTACTCCTTAAAACAAGCCAACCCTTGTGGCTCTGCTCGGGGTCTCCCCAGGTGTTTGCATAAAGGATGGTGGGAGCGTGTGAGGGGTTTATTGAGACAGAAGAGGCTAATGCTTCCGCAGAATTTATTTATTCTTGATGTCTACCAGATTGCTAATACAGCCTGTCAGTTGTGTAACTTCTGTTATAACTTCCACCCCAGGAGGCTGTTTCTCTTTTCCTTTCTGAATTCTTTCCTAGGATTTCTGAATTCTTTTCCTGAGATGCTGGGCTATGTTTCACCCATTCTTTTCCTGAGATGCTGGGCTATGTTCCCAGCGTGGGCTATGTTTCACCTCGTGGTTGGTTTCCAGGCATCGGCCTGCAGGGCATTCCCCTCTCCCCTCGCAGGGCCATTCCCACAGGTACGAAGGAGCCATTTCCCTCTTGGAACGGACAGTGACTCCCCATCAGCTTCTTCTTGTGCGACCCCCGCTTCTCCAGCTGCTCAGCCGAAAGAATCAGGACTCAAAGTCTTGCCAGATCTAACTCGCAAGATTATTCTTCTTGAAACCACTAAGTTTCTTGGTTTGAGACTTTTTTTATTATTATTATTTGTCTGGTTTATATCTTCCTTTCATTCTAACGGTTTGATTTTTGTGGCTGTTTCTGTGTTTGTTCACTGCTGCAGTAGATATCAACAACATGATTAAATTCCAGCTCTGACTGTTGCAACATAAGCGCTCTGCCTTCATTATCCACGGTGCCTAAAACTATTTGATCTCTAATAAGTTCGCCTGCAAGTGTGCCTCATTTGCATGATGAGGCTAACTGGTGCAGCCTGGTTGCATATTGGTCTGTGATTTCAGCTTCTCTTCGATCAGATGCATCAAACAGAAGGAACTATTAGAATTGCCAGCGACTGTATTTTTTTCTGTTCATCATGCCAGAATACTAGGAGTCCCAGGCAGCCTTACTTGGCTGGAGAAATCCACCAATAAAAGGCAAGGGAGAGCTTCTCATGTCACGTCACATACAAACCAGTGCTGTGCGGGGCATAGTCGGCCTGGCGTGATGGCACAAGCTGTTAAGATCACAGGCAGCTCCTGAGCTGGCTGTTCGGTAGCCTCCTGTGGTGACCTGCACTTCCCGCTGCCACCAGCCCCAAGCCCGTGAGGGAGCTGTGCCACCCAGCAAGGACCTCTCCCCTGGCCCATCACGCTCAGAGCTGGAGGTGTCCTTCAGCCTCCCTGAGGGTCTTTGCCTGACTCTGCCCCCAGCTTACATCCATCCTCTCTGGTCCTGCACTTAGAACCAGTTGACACTCATTCGGCAGTAGTGCCTTCTTGGGCTTTACTACCCAAAGTTTGCAGGGAGAGAAAATTGGTGTTTTCTTACACCAAGCTTTTGGTGTAAGGAACCTGAACCTTTCTTCGTGTCTGAAATGGAAGCAGCAAACTTCAAAGCTAAATGTAAGTAGAGAACAAAAACTCAATAATTGTGAGATTCACAGCAATAGGGCTGAAAACGTGTCAAGTTGCCTTTTTCCTTTCTGGATCATGCTCAGGATAGATCTGTGGGTTTTTCTGCATTCAGTATGATTTTAAGAAATGTGATTTGCCCCATTGCAGCATTCCTTACTTCCCTGATTTCAGAATTCAGCTTCTTACATTGCAATGTATACCAAATACCTGCATTTTCATTTGAGACAATTTTTGACTGAGCCGAATGACCTCTGAGAACATGGAAATGTCTCTCATTGATCCAAACGGGTCCTAGACTGAGTTCTCATTTCATACACAAACCCCACTGTTTTCTTTTGTTCTTTGGCTCGCACAGAAACTAAAAAACTAAACCAAGCAGAACCAAACAAAAGAACTCTGAGGATCTTATCAGCAGTATTTGCTTTGCACATGAACGGTAATTTTTCCCTAGCACATACTTCCAAGAATTTTTTAAAATGTCATTCATACATCATCTGCCCTAGCAGACAATAGTTGTTCCAGAGAAGCTGTTGCTCTCTATTAGGTCAATGATCAGTGAACTAAACATTTTCTACTTAGGCCTTCATATGATAAAAGCCTAAGAGCTTTGAAGGAGCCATTACAGACTATTGCCTAGAAGAAACATCCATTTGAAAATTCAGCAATTATGTACTTCTATAATAGCGTGTAAAAGGAGCTCTGGACCCATTATGGGTTATTGAGTAAATAATGTATTTTTAAAAGTGTCTAAGTAATTTATATGATAGCCTGTATTGGCAGCAAAGAGTGATTGTAGACTAAACATTCTGTCTTTCTTTCTTTTTAAAAATCTCATTTAACTCCCTAAATAGCAATTAAAAAAAGAAATCCCTGATGCAGTTTCAGTATTTCTATAGTAGTCAATGGCTAATGGCTCTGACTTTACTCCACGGAGGCTGCCATTTTGTGCTGAGCCAGTTTCCTCTGGTCTGACTGACTTTTTTTGTCTTCATTGGATAAGACAGGAGGCTTCATTATCAAATATACTACAGAAGTGTCCAGAGGCCTCCTGGAGGTCAGACTCACAGTCATCAGACCTACCCATCATCAGACCTACCCATAGTCATCAGACCTACCAGCCACTAGCCAAAAAAGCCACGAGTCCAGAGAGAGAAGACAGGAAGCTGTCAGTCCCTATTTCAGGGAAAAATTGAGGCTTGGAGAGAGGAAATATGTTGTCTGAGATCCTGCAGGGGACAAAGAACCTCTGCCTCCCAAGACCAAGTTTAGTTTCCCTGCTTTATGTTCGGACCTTCTATGGAAAGGCACAGCCTGACATCTCGTTGCTGTGGATCCTCAGTGCTAATGCACACAGCTCCTTTATCAGATGCCCGCAATAGTCTTGCTTCAGACCACTGCGCTCAGCCCTTCCAAGCACAGAACCTGGGCAAAGCAGACAGGAAAATACTTGCAGTTCCAAAAATTTATATTGCAGCAACAATGCGCCGTGAAACAGATATGCTGGAAAACAAACTTGTTTTCTACTCTTAAGTGTGGAGTAAGCTTTCCTTAGTCCTCCCCTTTATTTATCATACTGCTTCCTACCATGGCAGGGGTAGTCACCTCTTTGATAATTTTCTGTCAAAAATTGAAAGAATAAGTTGAAACAGTTGTTTTTTAAGAAACACTGGTGTTTGAGCTGCACTCAATTTTGGAGATTATCTTGACATCCCAAAAAACCTGTTAGGCCAAGCAGCCTGGAGCGCCAGTGGGACGCTACCATACTTACGTATTACATGTACATTAAAATAATGCAATGGGCCTGACTTGGGGGAACAAAAGTAAAACAAAAGTAAAAATTCTCTGCCTGTGGTGATGCTCCACCTTAACTCTTTTTGATGGTACTTTCCCTGGCATAAATTACAGACAAAGTAATTTAATCTGGTGTTCTCAAACCTGTAGGTCCAGACCTGTGTTGTAACTAATTTTGTACATGAAATACCCTAACAGCAGGAAGCAGACATCTGTTAATGTGCCTGTCAGGAGTTTTGATTTCCTTTTTTACAGGCTATGTAACGCCTACCCCTGCACGTGCATGGTCAGAGCAGATTGTGTGCTTCCCATAGCTAGCTATGCTCTTCAGTCACAGCTCAAGAACATCATCTTTAGGCCTGAATTTGAATATATCTGTATAATTTCTCATTGTTTCAGAAAAGCGGTTTTGATGCAATGAATGAAAATGTGGCATTTTGGCTCCCCTCTGGAGAGATGACAAGAGATGGGTCTCTGTAGCAAAGCCACTGACACATAACAGTCTGCTTTTCATGTTTTTGGAAAGACACAAAGAAGAGAAGAAATACAAGGGTGTTGAAGAGCACATAGTTCAAAAGACAAAAAAGAAAGGGAGTGACAACGAAAAAATGGTAAGGTACTAGGGAGAAAGATGAGGTAAAAAAAATGGTGAAGGAGAGGTAACAGAGACAGACATAAATGGAAAAGACACACGGTGAAAGGCCTAAATACATTTAAGTTGTATTTGAGCAAAACATACAATGTCTAAGAAAGCAATCAGTCTCTCTCACTGTTAGACTGTTTTTGTCACTTAGGAAAGGACCGTTATCTGTTGGGATAATTGACTGAAGCGGTGATGAAGTCTCCATCACTGGAGGATTTCAATGACAGAGTAGTCAAAAATCTGGGAAATACTGTCAGGTATTGGACTTTTTACGATCCCTTCCATCTCTATTTTCTACGACCTCAGCATCCCAAAGTGTATGATTCGGAGTAGTGCCTCAGTTGTGTGATCGTGGGAGACCTGTTTCTGGCCTGGTCACCTCCTGGCTGAAATTCCGTAAGATCTCATAGAGTAAACAAGGCACGTACTTGAAGATGAAGTCTATGAGGAAGATGAACATACAGGGGGGGGAAAAGAAAAGGAACTGGTTGGTCTGAACACGACATTTTCTTCTAAGCTATGGACCCAAGGCCACAACCCTTATATCTTACTTCTCAAACTGAAGAGCCCCATTCTGCAACAAATACATAGCTTGGCTTAGATGCAAAACCAAAGCCCTCACAACTTGAGATAAAAGATCTTGGGGCCTTTCTTCCAAGAACAGAGTTATTAATTGCTCTACTGTGCTTCAACCCTAAATAATTCTGTTCTCTCTTTCACAGAAAATTACCCCTAGTCCAGCCAAAATAATTTTTCCCTTCCTTTCCTGGCTTCTCTTGAATGGTGGGTGATAAGAGGACACAGGTATGGAGTGGTCTGGGATTCTTCCAGACTGATGATTATTTCTATGCAAACCACCAGTTACCATTGCAGTACAAAACAAAGTGTAAAACAGGCTTCTAAAAGAAAAGTCTGGAGAGGCATCACATTGAGATGAAAGAAAGCTTCATTCTGCCATCCTGTTGAGTTTTTCAGGTCTCCTAGGGGATCTAGCAAAGCCCAGTGTGATAATGTCAGTGGTCCTCCCCTGAAAGTAGGCGGCTTGGGTTGCTCTATTACTGCCATAGGAAGGCACAAGCCTTTAAAGTGACGCCATGCAAATCTGCCGTGTATTCTCCATTTTTCCATTCTGGGCCACCAAGTACGATGCTGGTAACTGGAGGAAACTGCTTTTTTTCCCTGACATTATTTTAGAGGCATTAGATTCATTATTTGAGGGTGTGTATGAGATTCTGGAAGTACAATTTACGTCTGCTATGCTGTGAGATCTTTGGTATGATATTGACTCATTTATTGGCACCTGAGAGAGGTTTGGGGAATTCAGCAAGCTTTCAACAATCCAGTTTGAGAGATTAAACAGAATTATGGCTCACTCAGGTTTGTCCTAATTTTATTAGATTTTCACCATTTCTAATTGCATAAACATATGCAGCCAAGTATACAGATGGGGACTGGGAAGATGTACAAGGACACTTAGGCTCCATAGTCAGCTAATTGGTGGACTAAGTAATAGGGCACTTGGAAAGATTGATAATTTTTTTCAGAACATTTCAGGGTAAAATCCTTTCCCCATTAAAACTGAAGCAATCAAGAGAAGAGAGATTTTGGTCATAGATTTTTTTGGAACTGGAGAAAGAGACGAGAGGAACTATGTGATGCAGAAAATATCCAGGATGAAGGATGTTGTTTAGGGCAAGATTCACTACTTTTTTGTCTTAGCCACGGGAAAAAGACAGAATGTCTCAAAAACATAGAGCAACTGGCCTGATCCATATGGTGACATCAGAAGGCTTTTGATCAGGGCTAAACACAAGATAAGCAATGGTTAACAATTTCAGATACTGCCAGGGCAAATAAGAAGTCATTTTGTGTGAACATTGTTATTGGTAGCAAATGCCAAGCTGTAGTGTTTTCAGAAATATTTTTTATTTTCTTTTGGAAAATAAATCTGGTTTTGCTATGGCTAGGAGAGCCCTTGGGCTACAAGCCAAAGTATGCTATGGCTATTTCTGGTCGAATGATACCAGCTGAGGCACTGGCATGGCTGTTTATACGAGTACTTTCACATGAAATAATATTGCTGTCCATATTTGTTAAGGGAATGCTGCTGTTGCCTTACTTTCTACAACCAAGGCAGAAGGGGGCAGGAGGGAAAAGTCTACATGCGGGTGTTTGCGATTGGGCATACTTCATCCCTGGTACGGCATCTGCGCTATGAAATTCACGCTGAATGAATGGGCATTCAGGTGTCTTCACCTCCGGGAGACAGGCCACAACTCTCAGGCTGATTTAGCCCCAGTTGGATAGGTTTTTTAAAATCTCCAGACCAGGAGATTTAAACAGACCAGGTAGACTTAAACAGACCAGGGTAACAGGCCAGGAAGACTTTTCCCTCACACTGGTCTGGGCTGAACACTTGGTGCATGAGTAAAATTCTTTTTTTTTCTTATGAAAAGTAGAACAAACCAAACAAGTTGGTCACATATTTGGACCTGGACTTCTCAGCAAAGTTTTGCAAAGCCCTCTAAAAAGTCAGAATATTTAGTAAATAGATCATTAAATATTTTCCAACAAAAAAATACAAGAGGGGCTTAATAATGTTGGGACGTGGTTTCTGTTAATGACTTTTTTTTCCTCTTCCTCCTGTTCAGGCAGTAACATGCAAACTCTGACCACATCACCGTGTGAAATTGCTGATTAACCTTTTGACTCTGACAATTGGGACTTCTCTCAACACCAACTGGCAATGCAAAAGACCATTAGTAGTTAATATTGGGACATCCCAGCTCCAGATGTCAAAAGGTTAATGAAAAATCAAGTATCTTGCTTTTACTGGGCAACTTGGAAACCTTCGCCCCAAACATTTCATTTTTTGTGATAAATAAGCCAGACTGCTTGAGCTGAGAAAGACGAGTGTTTTGCTAATGTGTACAGCTGTTAATTGAAAAAGATTTTGTTATGCTTGTTCTTCTGGACGTAGATAAAAGAGACATTTGTTGGCAAACTTTAGTTGGTCTTGAACACCCCTTTGTCCAAATACACTACTTAATAATAACGCTTTGTTCTTTCTAGAACAGCCATGGAGGGATTTTGAGTGGAATACTCATTTTCTTTAAGTCATATCTGCCAGTAATCATTCCTGGCTTAAGACCAGCTGCCATTTATGTGTTTTATGAAAATATAACACCAGTTTTACGCTCAAAACTATTCTCTTTTAGGTAAAAGCTTCAGCACAAGCTGGTTCCCCACATCTACCATAAATGCTATTTATCACAGATTTTGGTCTTTAAAACTGAAAGATAATGTTAAAACATTTTGATTACCCTTTCCTTACTGCTATCATTCACAAACCATCTTTTCTAATTATGGTATTAGGACATTTACATAACCGGGAAAAGGGTCCTTTAACTACATTTCTATTATGTTTGGCACTTGTGTGAAAGGATATTATATTCATGTGCATTAGAGATTGCTTATAAAAGATCAAGACAATAATAGCAGATCAGACGATAAAGGTTCCCTTTTCTCCTCCCAGACAGGCTGTCTCTGACGGAAGAATACAGTTCATCAAAAGTGTCTGCAGGTTGTCAAACTCGGTGAGATTTGGGGACACTCGGAGGCTGTCATGGCCAACAAGAAGATTTTCTGTAGGGTTCTGCCATCATTCACCCTCAGGAAATAATCACTCACTACATTCTGCATGCTCTCATGATAGAGCTCTATTTGAGAGAAAAGAGCCATTTTATCAAAGGACAATATATCCCTTCTCTTGGTCCATGCAGCTTCCATTATCAGACCATAATAAATCATATTTATGTTCTCAGTTAATAAGACTGATTACAATGCAGGTTACAGGCATGGGAAAAGCAAAGCAGGTGAAAAGATGTTTTAATGAAAATATGATAAGCAAACAGCTTCTTGTGAACATTTCAGGCTGTTATTTGTAATGATCACAGGCAATTTTTGATACATCTTCTTTAGCAATGGTTTAAGCTGCATAAATTGGCTTGCCACTTTATACGTTGAAATAGGAAGAATCCCAGTGTCCTTCTTATGTTGTCTAGAATCATTATATACATTATAAGCATAAAATGAGTTTAATGTATGTGCTTTGAAAAGAAGGGGAAAACAGAAAATCAGGGAAGACTGATTTTAATGCTGCTCAAAATGATTTTGAAATTTTCTACTCATCTTTGTTACTACCGGTGCATTTTCCATGAAATTTAGGAATGACATGTACTGCTTTCATCTCATTAAAATTAATATACTGCTCTCTCTGTTTTTCTCAATTTCTTCAAAGTTCTTTTTAGAGCACTGTGCAAAGAGACAGAGGGAAATTCTCCACTCGATGTGTGAGCATATCTGCTATTAATGCTGAGGGGAGTTAAGTGTGTGCTTCTACAGGAGAATACACCCCAGTGTTCAATACTGAAAGGTACCCTATTAAAAAGGTGCAAGAGTGTTTAGCTCCAGCACATGTGATGCATTCAAGGGCCAACTTCCTTGGAATTTTTTTAAGTGATTAAGATCTTTTTTGGTAAGGTAAGATTTCTGATATGATTTCAGCATATAACTGTATGGAGAGAAGTGGCTGATGGACTGTCTTGCTCTCATCTTGTGAAAAGTCTTCTTTTGTTATTGTTACTTTCAGCATCGTACTTTCAAGATGAAGTTAGAAATCTAAGGAATAATTTCCTCCTGCTGATGTATAATTTTGACCAAGTCTCTGAAATTCTACAGCGCTTGCAGAATGCTGGTGACAAAGACTCCTTGGTGTTGTGTGTCTGCAGGACCTATTCTGGTCACTGATATTTCCCCAAAATCACTCTTAAACAAATTTTAAAGCTTTGTAATTGGCCTCACCCTGGAGAATGACCACGAAATTCCCTTAGCCCTTTCAGGGCACTTCAGCAAGAGAAGTGCCCACACAAGAAACAGCAAACTGCTCCTCAAAGGCAATGTCCTGATATGACAACAGATGTAGATAATGTACTTCATGATGGAACTGCTTGATACAGAGAAAAACATGTTGTAACTGCCTTCACCGTGAAAGGGGTTTAAAAATGCTGCCTGCCAACTCCACAAAAACCAGAGCTGCTATTTCAGTTAAAGGCCAGTGGATTGTATTTTTCACGTCAGTTTTCACTAACCTCAAACATCACTGTTATGACAGACTGTCATCCAACCAAGCCAGCACTCCGGTGCCATTCAAGCAGGCAGGAAGAAAGCAAACACGAAGGAAACTTAAAAGTCCAGTTAGTAAGTGGGGGGTGCATGTGAGCGAACTACTTTTGTGTAATGATACTGATTACTGAAAATGAAACACTTAAAAGAAAATAAACAAAAAGCAGTGCTTTCTGAGCCAGTGGTGTTTCTAGGCTGGTAATTTCTCTTTGTTCTGTTTCATGACACCAGCCTCAACGGTTGAAGGGGTGTTCTGGGCCAGATGTCAATCATAATGTCTGACATAAACAAAAATAGCTAAAAAGGCATGCCGGCATCTTCCTTTTGTTTTCCCATTAGCTCCATTTTTCTTTTCATAGGCTGACAAAAAATTACTGCCTCCAAGTGAATTCAGTAATGTCACTATATATCTAATATCTAGGAGACCTTTTGTTTTAGCTTTACTGGGCTTAACCACAAAAGACACTTGACATTGACAAAGAATCTGTCAAACATACAATGATCAGTGCAATGAAATCTCTCATGACAGAAGGGCACTATTCTGCCTCCCCCCTGCCTCCAGCAGCAGCCTGTCTGAGCAGAATATGCTGGAGCACATGTAGCAGCTGAACCATTACAGAGCAGGCCAGAAGCTGAGATGTGTCTTGTTTAAATTGTCATAGCATATTAGTATAATTAAAAACGCCAAAAGAGTAGAAAAGATAGATGGAAATGTTACATTACTTGTTTCTAGAGATTAACCTCAAGCCAGCACTGAAATAGAGAGACACACTTTGGAGATCTTAGAGCTCTGATACGGAAGAAAACAAGCCCAAGAGTACGTCTCTTGAAGTGTGAGACATGAAGTCATAGTTCCTGTATTTACACAACAAAGCAGAAATAGTGTTTCAGACAGACACTCTGTTTTCTCTGTGATTACAGCTCCCGTTGTGGCTGTACTCTGCAAAGCAGTTGTATCATCTCTCAGCCACATCCTTTTCGCTCTCCTTTGCCTTCATGCCTGCAAGGTCTTGACAAGCCTTGGGCCTGCTGATGAGCTGGTGTCACTGCTCTCCGCTCTGTCTCCATCTGTGAGCTTGGCTGGTGCTCCAGGTGCCCAGCCCCGAAGCAGTGCACGGTGTCCCGGCTGGTGGCTGCAGAGGACACAGCTCGGGCTCCGGGGCTCAGCAATGCCCAGCAGCTACGGTCAGGAAGTCCTCCTGCACAGGCTTCATCCCCCGGGCATGCCCGTGCCTGGGGAAGAGAAACAAACACCTACTGGAGGCAGGCACAGGTAGACCAGCCCTGAGACCGCTCTTGAATTGCACAGGGGAGCCAGACAGGAGCTGGGAGTCAGACTAAGATTGTCTTCGCCTAGGCTGTTTCTGCTTCTCATTGCAAAGGAAGATGTTTGAACAATAGCTTCAATTTAAAAGCTGACCTTTCAAATGCCAAGCTCCATGCTTGCTTCTGTGTTGAATGTACAGTTAAAAACATATGGCTTTCTAAAATTGACCCTGAAAATGATGTTCTCCTCATCGGATGAGATGTTTTCCTTCCCATGCATCATTACTTCTCATAACTATTCAGGACTAACTAGTTATGATCCCAATTTCTAATTATGCCCCAAGTTATATCTGGTGGTGAGAAACCCATGGAGAACCTTCTGTGGATCTGTTCAGTTGTAGACGTTGGAACCTGATTTATCCAGAAGCTGGGGAGAACCTGAACTGGCTCCGGCAGTTCTGAAAGACAGCAAAAGCACCACGGCTTTCCTCTAACAAAAGTGGTACATTCAAGGAGAAGATGCAGGAATCAGGTAGGTCTTGTTCATTTCTTCTAGTATAAATGAACTTCACAGCCTTGCCCCATTTGATGATTTGCTTGAAGTAGAGAGATGTTAAACATGGGCCTTAAATTTTAGGTTTTCCCATATTTCCTGTATTTCCCAAACTTAAATCTCAGTTAATGACTTCTCCATATAGTGCTTCTCTTAAATTTCTGTACAGTTATGCCTGTAAATGTGCATAACTAGTCAAAAATATGTTAACTGCATTTAGTGTTGGCTTTTGGAACCCTCACCGCCAAGTCACCTCACCGCTGCGTCTCACCTCACACGTGTTTCTGTGTAGTGCCAGGAGGGGAATGGAAAATAGCGATGAAGTAAAAGCAGATTCTGCTCCCATTAAAGGCAATGAAAACTATGCTTTTACTTCTACTTACTCATAATAGCGGGGAAAAATGAAGTGGAAACAAGCACAACAAAACTCCTCTGCCAGCTATCTACAAGCTAACCAAGGCTTCCACTAATGAGGTGCTCTGGCATTTTGAGAAAGACAGGTTCTTCCAGAAACGGAAAAAATATGCCGAGTTTTTCCTTCAGCTCTGAAAGGCTAGTGAGAGAGTAACAAATTGTATTTCAAAAAAGGCATAGCAGTCAAACTTTTAATGCTGTCTGTGCTATTAAATACCTACAGATGCCAGTACAGTTTCTTGTCAATCAAATGCTTTTACATGTATGTTTAGCAAATTATGAAATACTGATTCTTATATACTTCACCTAATTATCTACTGTATTTACAGGTTCATCTAAGTGACCATAAAATTCGTGAGAAAGTTATTAATTTCAAATCACAATAACAGAGTAATTTCCAGGTCAGATTTTCTAGAAGACGATTCAATACCACGGACAATTGCATAGTCTATTAAACAGAACAGTATGGTTTGTGGAAAAGACAATAGTCCAGATCACGAGATAGCACCAGATTTTACATTATGATCTCCAGATGTCTTTGGGAACTTAATGCATCCAGCATTGGTTCAAGTCTAATCTGCATGGCAGAAATGTGAGTTGTTCCAATTTTCTCCTCTCTGGAGCTGTGTGGAGAAACTGCCTCACAAGGGCTGCAGAGGACAGGCTGGGGTAGTTTGGCCATGCTTTGGTAAGAATATTCACTGCATTGCCAACTGCTCCTGGAGTGCCCAGTGGTACCACGTGCAGAAAAGAAAAGGCATCATCTTTGCTTGGTGGGACAGCGCTGTGCCCAGGTCTTTCTGATACGTGCCCATCAGAGCTGGCTCCACGCATTGGCCAAGCAGGCAATTATTTAGGGCAGCAACGTCATTGCGGCCTCATTGCCTGTTTGATATGTGCTTCCAGAGAGCTGGAGAAGTAGGTGAGTATCGTGCTGCTGCTTTGGAGAGAGGAGTTTGCCTGAAGGCCAGGGGAAAGCCCACCTAGCAGCGGCCTTTGTCCACACTCCCATCTGGCTGCAGAAAGCTAGCAAGTCTCCCCTAACTGCTAGCTTCCCATCTCAGCTGCCCTTTCCCTGCACGCTTGCCTCCACACGGACAGAACAGACCTCCCTGTCCTGTCCCAAGCCCTAACCACTGGAGCACCAACGTTCCCTTTCGCCTACAATGCCGAAAAGCCCTGAATTACAGCAGTCTGTCACAACTGCCAGGCTTCTGTGACAACCTTGTTGTATTATTTTAAGCAGTGTGGCTTGATTCACTGGAGAAAGGGTGGACTTTGCCAAATTGAGGCATCATTTACTTGCTCAGAAGGTGCTGGAGTGAGTGTCTCTGCAATGGGAAGGCAGCTCCGCCACTGTTTCCAGAGTGCAATTTTGGAGTTTAATACGTTCCCCTGAGTGTCCGCTGTAAAACAATATATTGCATCAGTTCCCTGAACCAGGGACTTGGTGATGTCCACAGTATAGTGGTGCTGAGTGAGGGATGAAATCCTCCCTCCTGGCAGCCCGGGGAATTCACAGCACTTTGCAGGGCAGCCCAGTATCCTGCTGTGCCCAGAGGGACCACAGATGTCCAGGAGTTTCTGGTGGGTCACGTATCTATAAACACGATACAGTATTTGCTCTATTGCATTCCTAGTGGAGAGTGGTTTGTACCGGTACAGGTAGATGGTGGTGGATAACAATGCAAGGATCTGCCAGTGCATTTGCTTTTCAATTTCAGCACCACTGGGTTGGGAAGTAAAAAAGAGCTCCCCAAACAGAACAAGTGTCTGACATGACACTGCAACACAAAAATAAGCTTATGGCTAGTCTCCCTCCATGGAAATCTGTACAAAAATTGTCAGTTTGGGACTCTGTGAGTTTTTCTCTGGAGTCAAAAGTTCAGTGAGTGCACAAAAGAGTGTGAGGAGAGAGCATTTTGGCTCCTTCAACCCCATGCACAAAACTTCCCAGGGTTTCAGATAGGATTTTAGCATTTCTCTCAGTCTTCAAATGTTGTGCTGTGCAAGGATGTGCTTATACATAATTTTGTAATTGAAATGGCATGTTTACTGTTCTATTTCATGCTTGATTGTGTTTTTTAAACACCTTTACTCACGCTGTTAGAAGTGGGATTATAATTAAAATGTCCTGTTGAACACCTTGTTCAGTTCAATGAAGGCATAATAGAAGTATAAATACTTGTTCTCGTTGACTCTATGATGTCAGCACAACAAGCGCAGTAAATGTCATAAAACAAATCTCTCTTTCGCCAAAGCATCTGTCAGAAAGGAAGGGAAAACAGAATATGTGGCTGAGCAAAGAGGGGACCTCTTTTTTTGGTAAAATGAAATATTTTGAGGTATTAAAATACCTGTGATATGGACGTGTTAACTAAGGCATGTTGATGACTTACTGATTTAGCCAGTTGACTGATTGACTGATTTAGCCAGTTACAAGCAAAATCACATGGAATTTGTTTCTCAACTCACAGTCCCTTGGCCTAAAGACTAGGCAGTACTTTTTCTTTCTACAGTTGCCATTAGGAAATGCTGAGTCTGGTTGTAAAGTGTGAAAGAGTAACTTATATTTCTTATTATTCCTGTTTCCTTAAAATGCGTACAGATATGCATACTTCATGTCTTTATGGTAGGGTTGAACTACAACACAAAAGTCCAAATGTTTCTAAGTCAATGTCCAGTGGTTACAGCACTTTCGTGTGGCAATAATGGTTTAATTTTCTCTGTTTTTCTCTTGTACTCTAAGTTACCACTGATGATGAGATTCCTACCCATCCTGGCAGGCAAATTGTTCAGTCTTAAGGAGCTTTAAATGACTTCACAGCTTGAAATTCCAGGTAAGTAGGGATGTTCCAAAATTTAGCCTAGTGTTTGATGTTTTCTTGGGCAATTTACTTGGATATCTTGGCTCAGTTTCCTCCTCTGAAAAATGGGGAGAACAATGTCTGTGTTCCTTGTGCTCTTTGACTGATGTAATAGTATTTTTAATATACTAAGTACTAGGCTCTACACTGCACATAAACCATGAGATTTTAGGTTTATGTCCTTTCACTGGCTGAAAGAGGGCTCTCAAAACCAATCCCAGGATGTATAATATTTCTGTGCCAGAGCAGGACTCGCCAGTCAGTAGCTGCCTTATAGGGAAAGCCTATATGATCTTTATGAAGTAGGCAAATAAGCAGACCCAGAGGGTGTGCAAGTTGCCTCCTGTGCCCAGTTTCAGTTCCAGCAACTTCAAGCTCAGCAGAAGTTGTGCAGGCAGACGGTTCACAGGATTTGGTCTTTCGAATGAAAGCAGTGAGGAAGTGACAAAGTAGGAGGTTTTCTTTCTGGGATGAGGGAGGGAGATGGTACACAGGGTAGTCCAGCCCAGTCCAGAGAAAGATTCAGCAGCAGGGATAAGGCTACTGAACATGCAGGACAAAATGTACAAGAACGTTGTCAAGTGGAATTGCAACAAAACTTAGTGGATTTCTTTGAATGTCTCATTATATATACAGGTGCAGCTCTACACACCCACACACGCTGCATTTATTTCAGTGTGCGATCATATAAATACCTGCAGGTGCGACACTGAAGAGATACCAGTGCTGAGGCATGAATATGGAGTTCCACATCTGTATTTACTGCCTGGTTCACACAATAAACTAGTGCAGTCAGTGGGTTCTCTTCCCACCTCCCACATGCACTTTAAAACTAACACCGAAGGAAATTCCATCCCGGTAACTACATTTAACAGGATGTCAAGGCATAGAAACAAAATACATGAAGGGGGAGGAGTATGGAACAGCCATCATTACTTCACTGTGTTGCACATGTATGTACAAAATTAGGAAGAAACTAATTTGAGATAAAGATGGCCACATCAGTTTAGTGTATGGTAATAAACCCATGAAGTTGGAATTTAATGTGCCTTTTGGGGCACCTAAAACTTCAATTGGCCTTCAATACAGTGGCTGGTTTCTCTCTTCTGGCACACACAGAGATGTCTCCTTGTCTGTAACACTGTCAGATAGTGTGTAATACATGGGGTGCAAACCATGGCTGCTGCATAAACCATGGTTTTGAAATCATTGATGTACACGTATGTAAAAAAATCTTAGTCCCAACATTGCAGTCACGCACCTGATTGCATTAAATATTAATCTGATGCTAACTACCTGGCTACAAATGCCCTCCTCCCAGTGTCAAAAATGTAAAACAGCTAAAGGATATAAACTAGGGACAACATTTTGCATGTAATTGCTGCCTGTAGAGATCCAAGGTTGTGAAAGTTTCTTACTTTTTATAAGGCCTTTAGTGATAACTTTTGTTTTCCAAAGAGAAAAATAAGCCTACCAAAGTTCCTTTGAACATTTCAGCAGCCTTTCATAGTGTTAGCTGTGAAAGTAATGGTGTCACATTCCTAATAAGGATGTATGGGAACTGTGTTTTAGGAGTCCCTGCTGCTTTCTTTGTGGAAACTATCTCAGATGCTTTGGGATTATTTGGCAGTAACTTCTTTTTGCACCATGATTTCACAGGGATCTTCTCTGTTATCTCCTGCTCAGTATATTCCTTTGAAAATCTAGGGAGAAAATTTGGAACTTGAGCATTCAGTGAAACCCTATTCGCATCTCCATCTAGCTAAAGACAGGGAACGAGTTCTCCTGTGATAGAAAATGTGGAGGAACCATAGTGCCCAAAATTCAGTAAAAATTTTAGGTAGTGCTGTCCAGGCAAAGGAATAATGAGAATATGATCAGTGGAGATTTCATAGGAAGCAAAGGAAGAAAGAAAGCATAAATTTTTGTTTCTGATCTGAATGTCACTGCTTTGTCCAGAGGGACCACGGCTGCCATCCGTGGCTCACGATAGCAAACGTGCTCTGTGCAGTGCCACAGAGGAAGGGACCAGAAGCAGCTGGAGCAGTGGAAGAAATAACACTGTGCTAACGAAGAGTTTCACCCAGGCAAATTTACCTCCCTAAGAATTAGCCTGGGTATCTCTCCATGACACATTTATTTTAGAATCCCAGCATGTTGCAGTTATTAGGCGCTGGCAGGCTCCTAGGTAGGAACTGTGTCCAAGAGCCTTTATTTCATCTGCGCCAATTGAGAAGAGTGTGGCAGTTTCTTTTGGTTGGGACTTCGCTGTAACGATCTGAGCTTTAGTCACTGTGAGGCTAGCCTGCTGCAAAGCATTCAGTTGGTGTTACAACCAGAGACAACTGCGCTCCAAAAGTGAGTGCAGACCGTGTCTACTTATTAAATAAAGGGGCATGTGGAGAGCCCATTACTCAGTAATTGGTGCTAGCTGCCAGTTAGCATTCAGCAGGACTTGCAGCATTTGTATAGACCTTACAGTCCAGAATGGCCTGGGATTGTTCTTGCCTTATTTGCTGCCACTGTAATCAGATGGTGGGTCTCTGCTTTGCACAGCTACCAAAAGCAGCTTTATCGGACTGAAAGGCACCTGGAAGTACAGGATGTCCCTGAGGAATTCAGCCGGAGGGACGTGCAGGTCCGAGAGACTTTGTGGTTGAGGTTGTGTTCCAGTGACTGCTACTTTTGTGGGTTTGCAGGGTTCTTCCCTTGCCATGGGAGAGGAAAATGATGCCTGGAATTTGTGGTAGATGATACCAATGACTGCCTGGTTGTGTAAAACCTTAAATAGGTCTTTAGAGATGAGAACCTCAAGTGTTGTGTGACTCTGGATCACACAAACAGCGCTTAGGTACAGGGAGTCTGGAGAGACCGTGTGGGAAGTCTTTACAGAAAAGACTGCATAAGCATTTAGACAAAAATATAGCTATGTGAGGTACATGCCACTTGCAGGTTTGACCTGGGGAAACCTTTCTTTCTCTTGGTACCAACTGCTGCTGTTATTCACAAGGATGCAAAAATCACAAGCAGGTGGCTCAGATGGGTGCACACAGACCCCTGGGCTGGGCCCGTGGGGCCAGTGGGCCCAAGGGGCCACAGCCCACTCTGCTGCCTGGGGACCAGGTCGGACTCGGCGTACGCAGGGGGGCAGAAAGGGGCTCTTTTCACATGATTATTCCTTGCAATATTATGGTTTTTTAACAAATTTACAGTGTGGAGCAGCACTAGCCCCAGAAGGTTGACAAGGCGGTTAAATGTATGCAGACAAGGCGCTCTCTCCAAGCAAGCGGGCTTTGTTAACACCTGTAAAGGTAAAAACCTGTCTTTACACCGTACTTGAGCAAGCAAGTAACACTGTAAGGCGGCCGGAGTAACGCCACAGCCCCGCGGCCCACCCTGCAGAGGGACCGCGACAAGCAGCACGTCCGCTGCCCCAGCGACGGCCCCAAGGCCCCCCGGGCTCGGGCAGGGACCCCCGCCCCGGGCTCGAGCAGAGCCCACCGCCTGGGCAGGGCCCCCACCGCCGCGGCCGCCCGGGCACCGGCCCCTCCAGCCGGCGGCCCTGCGCCAGGCGGCGGCGGGTGCGGTTCGCGGCGGCGCCCGGCAGGTGGCGCCCTTGATCGCCGAGTGGCGGGCGGCGCGGGCGGGCGGGCGGGCCCGAGAAACGCATCGTATCCCCCCCGCCCTTTAATTTAGGAAGTATTATAACTGAAGTGTTTTCAACTTATTATTATGCATGAGTAAAAATTCCATGAATGTGTAACATTTTCGCCTGTATTCCCCTCTTTTATAACATCATTTAAAGTCCTCATTAATAATTTAGAAATGTTCTGGATTTTAATCACTTTTCTCATCATGACGGTATCTATCCGAGGGAGAGCTCTCCTCCCCTGCCTGAAGGTGACACGGAGGAAGGGCCTGCCAGGCCAGGGGCAGGGGGAAAGGGCGGGTGCCGCCCTGCCCCGGCGTCCTGCCCGGCTGCAGGGTATTCCGTTCATTAATTAAATACCCCAAGTTTACCAAACCTGAGGTTTGAGTAGGTCACCGTTAATAAAAATTTAATTTTTTTTTTTTGCATCTGCGTTTAATTATGGTGGTATTTGTTTGATAGCTTGTTACTGTAAATAAAAGAGATAAAAGCAGCCCTTCACTTGAGTAGCTCTAGAGCTGTGAAATATGTACCTAATTAAAACTATTGGTGTAAGAGGCTAATAAAGTACATGTGCCTACTAGATGTCTTATTCTAATGAATCTCGGCTAATTTGCTTTGAGTGATGAATTTCGGTGTTGGTAGTAAGGGCTGAATAATTATGAAATTTATCACGAGGTACGGGACTCATGAAGGTCCACGGGGGTTTGGGGAGGGAGAGGAGAGGGAAGGGCCCCGTGGCCGTGGCCGGGTGCGGGCCCTGCCCCGGCGGGCACGGGAGGAGCGGAGGCCAGGCGCCAGCCCAGGCGCGGGGGCTGCCAGGGCCCAGCCTGCGACCCCAGGGCGGCCGGGGGGCGGCCGGGCCGGCAGACAGGTGGGTGAGGGCGGCCTGAAGGGCCCCTGCGAGGCGTGTGGGTGCGGAGGTCAGGGCGCTCCTCCTGAGAGCGTGGGGCCGGGGAGCGCTCCTCCCCACCCAGCTCCTCACCCCCTTCTTTCCCCCTTGTTTTCGCCTGGCACCGGTGAGGAGTGGGCCACGGCAGGCGCTCCTCAGACTCCCAAACCGAGCGCAGATGGGTTGTCTAAAGCATTTCAGATGGAGTTTTGGTCTTGCGCCAGCAGCTAATCAAAGTCTTAATTCTGGAGAATAAAAAGGCCAGGCTTTCCAAGCTTCCTCCGGCTGGTTTCTGCCGGGGACATGGACAGCCGGTACGCCCGAAATCCTTTTTGCCCCGCATGCTCCCAGCACGCCGGGCTGGGCTGCGGGGCTGCCTGCGGGGACGGCGTAGCTCGGCCCCGTGCAGCCGGTCTGCGCACGAGGGTTACCTGACCCACCGAAAGGGGCCAGCTTCGTACGGGCCTGCGGACGGACACCCTCAAATCATCCCGGTTTGACCTGTAGTGGAAAGAAGTCAGGCAAGTGAAAAAGTGTGCGTCAACAACCCCTGCCTGAGACCTGAGCTTTGCCCTTTGGAGCAGTACAGGCTTGTTGGGAGAAAGAGTATATTCTGAGAGAAGCTGGATAATAATAAAGGGGCTGGTTAAGCAGAGAAAGAGCCCTCAGAGTAGCACATATTTTTATTGCTTTTTTGCAATAGAGTAGAGAAAACATCCTAAGGCAAAATGTCTATTGTAGGCTTTCCTGTAGTCCCCAACAACGAGTATTTAAACACTTGCATGTGCGTACGTCCTGTCAGCGTCCTCCATTTACCGGCACTGCGGGAGGGCTGGCGGGGCTGCGGCACTGGCCTGCCCAATCTTCACCTGGGGCCTGCGCAGATCTGTGGGCCCCAACCTCGCGCTGCTTCACCCCACGTGAGGCACGAGGGCTTTATGTACAACCAAGCCATCCGGGCTTCGCTGTTGTCCTGGTTTCGGCTGGCGTAGCGTTAATTTTCTTTCTAGTAGCTGGTATAGTGCTGTGTTTTGGATTTAGGATGAGAATAATGTTGATAACACACTGATGTTTTAGCTATTGCTGAGCAGTGCTTACACTGTCAAGGACTTTTCAGCTTCTCGTACTGCCCTGCCAGCGAGTAGGCTGGGGGTGCACAAGAAGCTGTGAGGGGACGCAGCCAGGACAGCTGACCCAAAGTGGCGAAAGGCATATCCCATACCATATGATGTCATGCTGAACAAAAAACTGGGGGGGCTTGCCTGGAGGGGGGTGCGGCTGCTGCTCGGGAACTGGCTGGGCATCGGTCAGTGGGTCGTGAGCAATTGCATTGTGCATCACTTGTTTTGTACATTCTTTTGTCCTTATTATTATTTTCCCTTCCTTTGCTGTCCTATTAAATTGTCTTTATCTCAACCCATGAGTTACACCTTTTTTCGATCCTCTCCCCCATCCCACTGCGGGGGGAGTGAGCGAAAGGCTGTGTGGTGTTTAGCTGCCTGCCGGGTTAAACCACGACAGCTGTCTATCCCAGAGTCAGATCTGATGAGTTCAAATGACTCTCTGAAAGTGTGTGGTAGTTGCAGCTGTTTAAAGTGCGCTGGCAATTTCTGATCTGCACATGAATTTGGAGGTTTTTTACAAGCGCTGCATTGGCAGTTTTTCTGCAGAACGAAATTTTCACTATTGCTAATACCAGCTGGAGAGACAGGTGGAACTTGTTATTTTCCTTGCAAAACCTACCTTTTCACAGGGAAGAGATAATTTTTCATGGCTGTACAATCTGTTAATGGGGTAGGTTGAGAATAAGATTGGGGACAACTAGACTGTTTCTGTCTTTTTGCCCCTGACTTATTGTTTGACCTTAGGAAAGTCTCAGTCATTCCGGAAACCTGATTTCTTTATCTGTAAAAAAAGCAGTAATAGCTATATCAAAAGAGACAGTCATCAATACCCCAGAACTGGTTTTCAAATTTCAGGTGGAAGCGTTAAGTATTGTCACAAAAATGGCGTCTGTTGTGCTTTCTCAGAGACCTGCAAAAATCTGGTTTTTCCTGCTGAGAGAATTCTTTCCATGTTGCTCAATCAATGATCATTTTAATATATTTTTCTGCCTCTCAGTTACGTCTCAAATATTTGTGTCTGTGCAATTTTCATGGTCTCGTATCTTGTCTCTTTCTGTATAAAATGTATGTTGTCAGCTTGAGGGAACGCTTTTCCTTTCAGCTTCTTTGTAATTACCAAAAATAGTTTTAACCTGTTAAAACATTTCTGAGTTGTTGACATGGCATGGTATGGTATTAAAACCTTGTTACTCCACAGCAAACCTTCCTGTGTGTTGTGTTTACCTTCTGATAACATTTCTAATAAGAAGCCAAACACTAGCGGAATGAAGGGGATACTTGCACTGTTGCGTCCAGTATGACTTTGCATAATGAAAATACGCAAAAATAAATGGCACTCCTGTATAGCTAAGAGAGACAAAGAAATATAATCAAATTGTTTCTTCTGGCTTTTCTTCAAGGAAGAAAACCTGTGTGTGTGTTTTCTGGACAAGCTTTATTTATATTATGATCTGGGACCTGACAGCAGGGATTCCTGTGCCTGTGCGAAGTTATTTTGATTTCAGCATGACTCCACTAAGAGACCCCAGCATAGAGGACTACCCCCTTTTAGAGGATAGTACGCTAGGGCCCTCAGCAAGGCCTGGATTTGAGGTGCTCTGAACTAGAGTTACAGATAGAACAAGAGCTTAAGAGCTAAACTCAGTTACTATAACAAAGCCTGAGGCTGCAAAGAAACTTTCCACCCAAAGTATGTTTCCTAAATGTTGATAGCAGACGGCCCTCCCATCCCGCAGGCTGAGGATGTGCTGACTTTTCACTCTCAGTGTCACTTGTTCTGACATCACAGGACTTCTGATTTTTGATTTTTTAATAAGCTTGATCTGATAAGCTAAGCTAAACACACTTTTAAAATAAATTTCAAGTGTAAAGATCGTTAATAATTCTGTTGTTCAGATTCACAGAGATGATTAATATAATTTCCTTTTTCCTTTGGCACCTAAGCAAAATCTGGCCTAGATTTAATTCTTCTGGTAGTAGATAGGATGAGTCTAACCAGAGGTGACCAGTAGTAGTACTGTCTGAATGTGTCTTGCAATGTCTGCTTTTGCGGTGAATGATGAATTAATGTTCCACAGCATTTTGTTTTTCTATATCCTACCCCTATTCATTAGCTTTATTCTGCTTTTTCCCAGCTTTGCCTGACCCTCCTCTGTGAAGCCAAAGACACCTGGCATTGGTAGTCATGTTTTTGAGATTACCTGCTCAAGAATAGAATAGAATCATAGAATTGTTTAGGTTGGAAAAGACCTTTAAGATCATCAAGTCCAACCGTTAACCAAACACTGCCAAGTCCACCACTAAACCATCTCCCTGAGCACCACATCTACTCATCTTTTAAATACCTCCAGGGATGGTGACTCCACCACTTCCCTGGGCAGCCTGTTCCAATGCTTGACAACCCTTTTGGTGAAGAAATTTTTCCTAATATCCAATCTAAACCTCCCCTGGCACAACCTGAGGCCATTTCCTCTTGTCCTATCACTTCTTACTTGGGAGAAGAGACCGACCCCCACCTCACTACAACCTCCTTTCAGGTGGTTGTAGAGAGCAATAAGGTCTCCCCTCAGCCTCCTTTTCTCCAGGCTAAACAACCCCAGTTCCCTCAGCCGCTCCTCATCAGACTTCTGCTCTAGACCCTTCACCAGCTTCGTTGCCCTTCTCTGGACATGCTCCAGCACCTCAATGTCTCTCTTGTAGCGAGGGGCCCAAAACTGAACACAGTATTTGAGGTGCGGCCTCACCAGTGCTGAGTACAGGGGCAAGATCACTTCCTTCCTCCTGCTGGCCACACTATTTCTGATACAAGCCAGGATGCTATTGGCCTTCTTGGCCACCTGGGCACACTGCTGGCTCATATTCAGCCGGCTGTCGACCAACACCCCCAGGTCCTTTTCCACCAGGCAGCTTTCCAGCCATTCTCTAAGCCTGTAGCATTGCATGGGGTTGTTGTGACCCAAGTGCAGGACCCGACACTTGGCCTTGTTGAACCTCATACAATTGGCCCCAGCCCATTGATCCAGCCTGTCCAGGTCCCTCTGTAGAGCCTTCCTACCCTCAAGCAGATCAACACTCCTGCACAACTTGGTGTCATCTACAAGCTTACTGAGGGTGCACTTGATCCCCTCCCTCATCCAGATCATTGATAAAGACATTAAACAGAACTGGCCCCAATACTGAGCCCCAGGGAACACCACTTGTGAATGGCTGCCAACTGGAGTAAACTCCATTCACCACCACTCTTTGGGCCCGGCCATCCAGCCAGTTTTTTTACCCAGCAAAGAGTACACCCGTTCAAGCCATGAGCGGCCAGTTTCTCCAGGAGAATGCTGTGGGAAACAGTGTCAAAGGCTTTACTAAAGTCCAGGTAGACAACTTCCACAGCCTTTCCCTCATCCACTAAGCAGGTCACCTTGTCATAGAAGGAGATCAGTTTAGTCAATCAGGACCTGCCTTTCATAAACCCATGCTGTCTGGGCCTGATCACCTCGTTGTCCTGTACATGCTGTGTTATGGCACTCAAGATGATCTGCTCCATAACCTTCCTGGCACCGAGGTCAGACTGACAGGCCTGTAGTTCTTCGGTTCCTCCTTCTGGCCCTTCTTGTAGATGGGTGTAACATTTGCTAACCTCCAGTTAACTGGGACCTCCCCGGTTAGCCAGGACTGCTGGTAAATGATGGAAAGTGGCTTGGTGAGCAGTTCCGCCAGCTCCCTCAGTACCCTTGGGTGGATCCCATCCAGCCCCATAGACTTGTGTGTGTGTCTAAGTGGTGTAGCAGGTTGCTAACCATTTCCCCCTGGATTATGGGGGCTTCATTCTGCTCCCCGTCCCTGTTTTGCAGCTCAGAGGGCTGGGTACCCAGAGAACAACTGGTCTTACTATTAAAGACTGAGGCAAAGAAGGCATTAAGTACCTCAGCCTCTTCCTCATCCTGTGTCATTATGTTTCCCCCCGTATCCAGTAAAGGATGGAGATTCTCCTTAGCTCTCCTTTTGTTGCTAATGTATTTATAGAAACATTTTTAATTGTCTTTTATGGCAGTAGCCAGATTAAGTTCTAGTTGGGCTTTGGCCCTTCTAATTTTCTCCCTGCATAACTTCATGACATCCTTGTAGTCCTCCTGAGTTGCCTGCCCCTTCTTCCAAAGGTCATAAACTCTCCTTTTTTTCCTGAGTTCCAGCCAAAGCCCACTGTTCAGCCAGGCTGGTCTTCTTCCCCGCTGGCTCATCTTTTGGTGCATGGGGATGGCCTGCTCTTGCGCCTTTCAGATTTCCTTCTCGAAGAATGTCCAGCCTTCCTGGACTCCTTTGCCCTTCAGGACTGCCTCCCAAGGAACTCTGTCAACCAGTCTCCTAAACAGGCCAAAGTCTGCTCTCTGGAAGTCCAAGGTAGCAGTTCTGTTGACCCCTCTCCTTACTTCTCCAAGAATCGAAAACTATCATTTTGTGATCGCTATGCCCAAGACAGCCTCCAACCATCACACCGCTCACAAGTCCTTCTCTGTTCGTGAACAAGAGGTCCAGCGGGGCACCTCCCCTCGTTGGCTCACTCACCAGCCGTGTCAGGAAGTTATCTGCCACACACTCCAGGAACCTTAGGAGGACTGTTTTCTCTCTGCTGTATTGTATTTCCAGCAGACATCTGGTAAGTTGAAATCCCCCATGAGAAAAAGGGCTAGCAATTGTGAGGCTTCTCCTGGCTGCTTATAGAATATTTTGTCTGCCTCTTCATCCTGGTTGGGTGGGCTATAACAGACTCCCACCATGATACCTGCCTTGTTGGCCTTCCCCCTGATTCTTACCCATAAACACTCAACCTTATCTTCACCATCATTAAGCTCCAGACAATCAAACCACTCCCTAACATACAGGGCTACCCCACCCCACTTGATTCTTACCCATAAACACTCAACCTTATCTTCACCATCATTAAGCTCTAGATAATCAAAACACTCCCTAACATACAGGGCTACCCCACCACCTCTCCTTCCTTGCCTGTCCCTTCTGAAGAGTTTATAGCCATCCGTTGCAGCACTCCAGTTGTGTGAGTCATCCCACCATGTGTCCATGATGGCAACTCTGTCATAGTTTCCCTGCTGCACAATGGCTTCCAGCTCCTCCTGCTTGTTGCCCATGCTGTGTGCATTGGTATAGATGCACTTCAATTGGGCTATTGATCCTGCCACCTTTTTGGGGGGGAGAAACCCTAATTCCTATGTGACCATTCTCAGGCAGTTCCGTGGTTTCTAACACATCCATAACCCTTGTGTCTTTGCTGCCACATGGATCTCCATCCCCTACCTCCACTGAGATGGCAGACCAAAGGACCTCACTAGCACACCATCCTGCAAACATTGGCATGCTGCCCCCAGGCTTATCTCTAGCGAGCCTGGTTTTATCCCTTTCCCCCTTCAAACCTGGTCTAAAGCTCTTTCAATGAGCCCTGCTAACACCAGTGCAAAGATCCTTTTCCCCCTTTGAGACAGATGTACCCTGTCTGTCTCCAGCAGGCCTGGTGTCGTGTACACCGACCCATGATCAAAAAACCCAAAATTTTGCCGGTGACTCTAGGCTCAGAGCCAGGTACTGATCTGCTGGCTCTTCCTGTTTCTTCCCTCATCATTCCCTGCCACTGGAAGGACAGAGGAGAACACTACTTGTGCTCCTGATCCTTTAACCAGTCATCCCAAGGCCCTGAAGTCTCTCTTGATTGCCCTTGGACCTCTTGTTGCAACTTCATTGCTGCCTACTTGAAAAATCAATAATGGATAATAATCTGAGGGCCGTACTAGGGTAGGAAGTTTTCTCTTCACATCTTTAACCCGGGCCCCAGGGAGGCAGCAGACTTCCCTAAGAAGTGGGTCCAGTCTGCATATTGGGCCTTCTGTTCCCTTCAGAAGGGAGTCTCCTATGACAATGACCTGTCTTTTTTTCTTTATGGAAGCAGTTTTGACGCAGGCCATAGGCCGACTTAACCTCGGTGACACCTCCAAGCTAGATGAACCATCATCCTCGTTATTGTTTGGTTCCACTTGCAGAGCCTCATGCCTATTATGGAAGGGCACCTGGGAAGGTGGGGTAGTCACAGAGGAGACATGCCTGCTGTGCCAGGCAGGAACTTGTCACCATTGTCCCCTATCCCTTAAGTCACCTTGTTCAGACAGGCAGAGGGAGGATAGGGAATCCTCCGTATCGTGCGTCCTGTCTGCCTGTTGGGCCTATCTCAGGGAAGGTAGGGTGCGATTCCAGTAGTCTCTCTCTCTCCCTCTCCCTGATACTCCTCACCACCTCCTGGAGCTCTGTCACTAAGCGGAGGAGTTCCTCTACCTGGGCGCACCTCCCAGAGGTGTGCTCACTGCTGCCGTCCCATACGGGCACCAGAGCAGGGCCTGGCACCTGGGTGGCAGCCTGTTCCCACCGGAGCATCTGCCCAAAGAAGTCTGTTTTCACTATTTCGCACAACTGAAACAACAACTTGGGATTCGATATGCTGTTGCCTGGACAAGTGTATGAAGAGAATTGGTTTAGACTAGTTCAGCAGAAGGGAGCTGTTTATGAATGGATTCAGACGCATGGAGTTCTGAGAATGATAAGTGCAGGGCTTCATCTCTCTCTCTGGGTCAATGGTCTTTGGGACAAGGCAAAGAGGAGACAGAAGCTGCGAAGACACCGCTGTTTTGGAGTCTGTATTTCAGGTCACAGTCTTGTCAGGTCAATAAAAGTCATGCAATGTGAATGGTGCCAAAGTACACTTCATGGTTGTGCGTGAGTATTTATCCTGTCTTTTTATTATCAAATTCATTTTGCGTTCTGACAGACTTGTCATTACATGCCTTCTTTGAAGTCCTATTAGACAAAACCCCCAAATGTGCTTTGTTTTGTAGTACACCAGGCAATGAGACAAAACGTAGGCCTGAGGAAGCTTTTGTGTCACCCTCTTCTTGGAGCTTTCTTCCAGGAGATCATCTGTGTTGTACTGGATTCCCTCCTAACTGAGGGAAGGGGTGGAAAAGCCCTTCCAGCTGATCGGTGGTGACCCCAGACATTGTCCTAGGACATGTTTTGGGGCTGCTGTCTGGGCTGTGGTGCTGCTTGCAGCAGCACATGCATTTCTTCAACTGATCATCAGTTGGAGAGTATGGATGGCACTTGACCCCTGACGTGTGGCTCACACCCTTGTTCTAGACCCTGGTGCTAACTGGTGGGCCAAACTGCCTTTCCCTCCTCCCTTTAGCTTGTAGATAGTTCTTTGGCATGCATCCAAACTGAATGCAGTATGGAGGGAAAGGTCTTCAGGTTCCTGGAGTGTATATACACATGTGGTCAAATCCCCAGCTCATTAAATTAGTATGTGCAGTGGAGACCAGCTACTGATTTATGTTTTCATCTATGCAAGGTAAATTGGGTTGAAACTTCACACTGTTCAAAAAGGAGAGCTGAGATTCTTGCTTTCATTTGAGTTCTAAATTAGCAGGCACATGACTAAGCTTCATGGACCTGAAAAAGCTGGGTCTGAGTTAATGTGATGCCTATACCATTGATTTCACTGGAGCCTTTTGTATCAGAAGCCACCTGTACACAGCCTCACATTGTGAAGCAAGATTAATTTAGTTGTTGGCAAATTATGTGCTGTATAAGAATGTTCTGTAAATTACTTGGATTGCAAATTCTACTTCTTAATATTTGCAATGCAAAGTACCAGTAACATGAACAGGGCACTACTGGTTTCAGCTGAACTTCGCAGAAATGTGAATGACAGGCACCCAAAATAAGGAGATAAATGGTGGAGAACTAAACAACATAAGGCCTACTGAGTCAGATATTAAAAGCCCCAATCTAAATGATAACATCCAAGATAGATATAAAACTAATTGCAAAGGTTTTACAGATGCGGTCCCTCTAAAAATGCAGAAGGGGTGGCCTTTCTCTTAGAAAAAGTTGATTTGTGATTATTCTTAGCTATAATTACAGGGAGCGCCACGGAGGGAGCTACCAAGAATATTTCCATGTTTCAGTTTAAGACATTATTTTAATGTTTCTAAAATGTATCCACTTCTAGAACCAAAATTCTTGTTCCCTCTCTTTGAATTGTTATAGTAAGAGCTGAAGCAAAACAAACTTCCCATGATCTACCTACCTTGGAGAACAGAACCACTCTGGATAATAGAAGTAAATTAATGGTATGCAAGCTCAGTTTTTGATGTGCTTCCTAACAGTACCAATTCACTTGATGCAAGTCCCTAAAGGAACATGGATATTAAGCTATTACCCTGAAGTGAAAGTCACTGTATATTGTCCTAGTGATCCCTTATGTGCAGTTGCTCTTCAACTTTGCTCGCTTTTATGTTGGTAAAAATTTTGATTACTTGGCATTTGCAAATGCTGAGTATATGAAGCTTAAGTAGCATAGATTACAGTTTTCTATTGGACCAGAGACAGTAAAATCATGAGTCTCTTCTGTTATGGTTCCTGTTAGTTACTAACCACCCAGCAACTGTTATTTCTCCCAAGCACATAGATACACCTCTGCAGAAATTATCCTTGCACCAGTAGCAAAGATATTAAAAGTGTTCCTTACTCATATCAGTGAGTTGTAGAGAGATGAACTTTTCTCGCACTGTGTATTGCTGCTGATAACTTTTTCCTTGAGTCTTATTCAACCTTAAGAAATTTGCATCCTTCCACATGTCTGGATTGGTTCCAGTCTTACATGTTCACGTGTTCTCCTAGAACAAACTTCCTCCCCAGTGCCTAGCCACCATTTACTAGCTGAAAACTACACCACATCGTGCTGCTTGTGCCTAGTCCCTCCCCATAGCTCTGCCATCAGAAGAAGCCAAGCAAGCATTCCCTAATGCACTACAAGTAAAGCCAGCCTGGTTAGGTCATATCCATGTTCATCACCAGGTGAAATGAATCAGGCTGACTTAGCTTAAACAGATTAGGAGGTAATTTGTGATCCCTTTCACTAATGGAGCAGCATGTTGGGTAGTTATAAGGCAGCAACAAACACTAAAGACAGTGCTGTTATCTCTCAGAAGAGCTTCTCTACAGTCTCAGGTTTTCTCAGCACTCCCATCCTTGAACCTAATCTTGCACCCCTCAACTTTCATGCTTTTTCTACATACCTTGTCTTTGTTTTTACCTTAGTGGCCACAACTAAAGATACATTTTGACATTTTAAATGAGTCTTCTCTGTTCGGCTTGCTCTGCCTGTCTTTATTAATTAAACTTGTGTCTTCATATTAGGGTCCTTCGGCTCATCGCTTTCAGTTTCAGCTCTTACTTTCCATTTGCCTTCATTATACTTTGCCATCCTTGAACTGCACTGAACTTCTCCTCATTTCACATCTTCCTGTACAATATTCAGATCTGCTATTTCTCTGCCTAATTTTACCATGGCTGATGTGAAAATCTTCTTTGCTACAGAACCAGCAGTGAGGAGACAAACCTTTCTTCTCTTTGCTGCGTACCTTCTCACTCTTACATAAAATCTCAGCTGAAAAAGAAGGGTATTCTCTTCTGTGATTATAAATTCACGTTCCTCTTTTTCCTGCTACTCTTCCCTTTGGGATACATTTTAATATATCATCATCCAAGGAAACTGCACTGTTTATGTTTGCAATTTTTCAATGTGCTTGGAGTTGGGGTTTTCCAGATGAGCGGTATATTAAGATTTAATCTGAACCTAGTCAGATAATATTGACCTGCAATGAAAAAGCTGTGTGAATGAGATAGTAGCAGACAGCTTAAAGTGCTGAGTGCCAAGTGCTGACTGAAAAATGATACCCCAGAAGTTTGGTGGTGGAGAGCAGATGGGACATTTATGAATGGAAAAGCTTTCTGATTATTTAAATATTGTGATATATTTTTAAAAATTTTCTCCATTTTTTCAACGTTTGCCAGAATTTGCCTGCTCCTGTAGGGTGGTACAGCAGGGAGCTTCCAGGAGCTGCTTATCCCTCTGTAAGCTACCACATCTTGATGCCAACTTTAAGGCCTCTCTGTTTTGCCACAATAGACTTCCCCAAAATTAAAACTAATGAGAACTGAACCCAAGACTTGGATTCCTGATGTTCCTCTCTATGCCCATTTCAGCTATACTTCCCACTGTTCAGTGTTAGCAGTCATGAGGAAACGTATTTTGTTTCCAAAATCAGGGTCTCCTGAAACAAATCCCTAGGTATTACAGTATTGCCACAGCTTGCAAGCCGCATTGTGTTAGAGCCACAAACAATGAGTTGGCCCTTGCCCAAAGCAGCTTTTAATCCAGGTCATGTATATGGAAGATAGGCAAGGGAAGCTGTTTCCGCATGTATCTGAGTCGCCTGGGTTAAATGTGATGAATTATTTCAGCAAATATATTCCAAACCTTCCCCTTCAGTTTTTCACAAGTTCCAAATTTGGATGCTGCTCTAAATGAAAAGGAACAAATCAAATGCCTTTCTGAATGCATTTGAAATAAAATAAGTTACTGTAATTTCCCTGGGCAAGCCAGCTCTTTGGAGGGGGCAAAAGTTGCAAATGGAAAACCAAACAAACAAATGAGTGAGTAACTGTGGGACGTGCTGCCAAAGAATCAGAAACAAGCCTGGATAGAAGGGGGAGGGAAAGACTCTTGTCTGCCCTGTGACAATTTGTAGAAAAAATGTGGGAGAGAGTTGAAATAAACAGGGAAAAAAAAATCCACTGTCCCCTTTTTTGTTTTTTAAATCCAGATAATCAGGCTACCAGGACCCATGATACTGCTATTAAAGAGGACTGACTTCGAGGTCTCTGAGAAGGAAAACAGAAAATTCCACCTTTGCTGTTCAGGTTCTTCCTTTACAGGGGTTTCTACAGCTACACAACTATGAGGTGAGTCCCTTGGTCCTAACTGTAAAGGAGAAGAATGAATGAGGTTGCTAGAGGCATCGAGTTAACAGACAGTGAGCTGAGAAAAGCACAACCACCAGCTACTTTTCTGCTTTCCAAATCCTGGACCAGTGAGAAATCAAAACATAGTTTAGGTCAGCCTACAGGTATAGAGTATGCTTCACCTCCCATGAACTGGGGATGGGAAGTGAAGGGAAGAGTGCTGCAGAGCTGCTGATTGTCTGCTCTCCAAAGACTTCCTGTTAAAGGGAATCCTCAGTTGTCCATTTAGGGTAGTATTATAGCTGCACTGAGCTGCTGAGGCATGCAAAGAAGCTGCAGATGGGGTTGAGAGTACAGCTCGATACTCCTCTGTTGAGCCATCCAGTTACAGCATTATCAAATACCTGCTAGAGGTAGGTACTAAGACCGCTGGTAATGGCCAAAGGCAAAGCAGGGGGTCTGGCTTTAATAAAAAGGTAGTTTACGAACAGCATTTTTCTTATTATAATGATAAAATGGATATGAAACAGTTACACTCCAAACCCTTATTTTTCAGTGCTTTTTGTTTTTTTCAGAACATTGAAAACAAAACAAGCAAAAGGAGGGAGGAAAAAAAAGGGGGAAAAGAAAAGTCCCTTCAGACAACAATCACCTTTTGAGTTAAATTCTCATGCTTGGTCTTAGCCCAGAGGGATTTGTCTTGAGTGAAGTTCGAAGAAAATCCTTTCAGCAGTTTCTGAGTTATTTAAATGTAACCATGGAGGTTTGGATTCAGATGCTTTTTTGCACTTGTATAACTCAAAAATAGCTTTGCTTTAAAACTTCTAAATTAACCCTCCTTAACTTTTCAACTTGTCACCTATCCTACTGTATGGCTTATAAAATTTTAAAGCTAATAGTATAACAAACTCAAATAATGATACTGCAGATGTTCAAATGAATCTTGGGAGGAATAAATTATAGGAGTCACAGCAGGTTGTTACTGAAGAAAGAGCGGCTGCATGCCTTAAACCATGTGTTCTTACTGGTCTGAAATAGGCCCGATCTTTTCTGCTATTAAAAAGCATAAGTGTGCCTGGGTGTGGATTTTAATACTCAGTTACACATATGAAATTAAGCACGTAAGTCCTGTTCCTTGTTTTTCCTCCTGATAGCAGTACTTCAGACTTGTCAGAACATTCTCTTAAATTTCCCTTCTTTCTTTTTAACACATGCTGATCAACAGGACACTTAAATGCCTCCTAAATATTTATGGACTTCAAAGTCACTGAAATGCTCTGTGATTGTCTTACTGTTATTATTTTATTGCCAGAAGATTGAGGCCATGAGAGGTGAAGTGTCTTGGTCAGTCACAGTTTTTCCTTTTCCTTTGTCCAATCCTCCTGTTGCTTTCTTACGTTTCTTTGTCTTTGTCTTCTTTCCAACATTTCTGCCTCACTTACGAGTCCTGTCCTCACTGTCTCCTATCTGTCTTTCAACCATCTTTCTCCATTTATTCTTCTCTAACAATTGCACTGAAGAGGACCCATGATAGAGAGAAATGATTTTTACTTCGGCAGCAGCTTTTTACTTTTATCTTTTCCCTAAATGTCTGGGATGGGTCCAGGCAGCTCTCCCCACTTTCATCATCTCTCTTCACATCCCTCGTGACCCTGAACTCTAGTCAGCAATCTGATGTCTGCCATGAGAGCACCTCCCATGATCCAGAGCCACGATCAGACTAAGGTGTTGTAACACCGTGCATTACCTAGTTACCATGCTCGCTCTGCCGCTTTCTAGGAACTGGACACCCGCGCAAGGTTTTTCTCACAGAATAATGACAGATAGCACTGCTGCCTTCTGCACATCTCTCCTCCTTGCTCCTGTGCCCTTCCTCTCCCAAGCTTTTGTGGTTCAGTCTCCTGGCGGGTGCAATTTAGCCAAGATACGGGAGACTTGTATTCAGCCTCTGCCTGAGGCAATTTGAACTTGAATCTCTTGCCCCCTGAATTAGCACCCTACCCAAGAGATTAGCACTGTTCTGTAAGGAGTGTGACCTGAGTCCTTTCTTCAAGTGGGAAAGCTTGCGCTTGACTTGTCAGCCTTGTTGTGGAGACACTCACCTGGGTGGGGAAACCACAGCTGCCAGGGCCTGCCCCAATGAATACTTGATACAAAGTATGGAAGTATTCCCTGGAAGGGGGTAACAGAACCCAGGTTTCTTGCTCTTAGTAATGCTTTGAGAGCAAGCACACATGGCAATCCAGTCAATAATTATTCCATACAAACAGGAACAGCTCCAACAGGATGGATTGGAGAGAGCCCCTGTTCCACAAGATCCTTTTAGACTGTGCTGTTCTTGGCTGCTGACCCACTTGGCTGCTGTGGGTCAGCTCCCCTCATACCCCAGAGCAGCGATGGCAGCTGCCTCGGCACCACTGACACATTGTGGGAATAGGTAGAGAGGACATACGTGGAGGCTGGAGGGAAGGGAAGGAAAAGGTGCTCCTGAACATGCTCTGTTATCCATGGCGACAGGTTTGTATCCTTACCTGAAACAGGCACCTGCCACTGCTGCCTCAGTTGCCATTCTGGACAGGAGTGACAATGAATAAGCGGTGGAGGGAAAAGAAGTCTGTGAAAAGACAGGGCAGCAGGCTGGGGCACTATAAGGGAAATTGCTTTTAAAGGTGGAAATACAACAAAAATAGACTAAAGCATCTTAAAAGACAAAATCAATGCCAAAGCAGAGGAAGCCAGAATGACTTCCAGAGCTCAGCTATAGGCAGTTGTCCCCCAACATAAGCCAGACACTGTCAGTATGTGGGAGACATCCAGGAATTTTCTCTCCTACAAAAATATTAAGGACATTATATGTTTTAACTGTAATGGAAAAACTGGAGCTCTAGTGCTCAGTTCCAAAGGAGAACACTAACCATTGGAAGCGATGTGGTACAGGGGGCTCTGTGTGTGTGTGTGTGCATGTGTGCGGCTGCTCCCTTTTCTCCTAGGGATTCTATAGCTTCCTTCATTCTTCGCTTCTCTCATATTACAGAAAGAAGGTAATTTTTCCTGGCCATTTACTAAAGCTCATTAAAGACCGAAGAGAACAAACAATGCTACTCCTTAGAGACTACCATTCAAAGTCATTCTACAATACTCTGTTCTAATACTTGAGACAAATTAATTATTCCTTAGTGAAAAGTGGATAATTCCTATTCTTCATTTTTGGGGTGGGGAGTGGGGAATAATAATAATAAGTTTATATCTGAGTCGAAAGCTGTCTGTGCTGAAGGGAAATGAGAAAAAATGTGTGTTCCGAGAAGAGTAAAAGCAATTATTCTAATAATAATTCTAGGGATATTAATGTCTTTTTAAAGTAGATTGCTTTCAAATAAACACCAAAGTTGAAGGGATAGGAAAGGCTGGTTTATTTATTAATCATTCCAAAAGTGCATTTTTCTAAATGAACAAGTGCATGAGCAACTTCGCTGGCACATATTAAATTTAGTTAAACGGCAACTTGTAAATGTCTAAAAACTTCTGTAACCAGAGACTAATTTGTTTAACGTGTTGAAAATGTTATGTGGATGTGAGGAACTACATATTAAACTTCAAAGCAAAATGCTCCAGAGATTACACCATCTTAAAGACTGCATATTGGAAAGGCCTTTATACATTAAACATAAAGGATTTTTAATTCTCTTCTATTTTGAATACTTGTCAATCTGTGTGACTCATGCTTAGGACTGTAAACTGTCATTTAAGGTGTGATGTCCAAGTTGAGGCCTGGACCACGATTTGCAAGGGGCTGGCTTTTCTCTTTCATCTCTATTAATTAATCCTGTCTCAGTTTGCCCAGCGTACACTTCTGTTGACATCACCTTTTCCATATACTTTAAAGAGTCCCCAGAGAGATCTACTGCAGAACAAAAACTGGACAGAGAATACATTTGGAAACCATTTTATTTCTCAATTACCAACCAAAACGTATGGAAAAGATTTACACTCTATCTGATTTACACAATAATTATACTTTGAAAGCTTAGAAATAAATGGCTTGATCCTTGAAATCATTAGTTACTATACCAAATGTAATTGGTGTAAACTAATGAGTTTACTGGATGGCTGACCCTTAATTACTGATTATAGTTAAACTCTAGCCAATCAAAAATGAGTTTACTTATAAAAGTACAGTATACTATTAACAAGCATTACATTTCCAAGTAAGCAGCTTTATGATTAGTTGTAGCACACAACTCAAGCCTGTTCAGGGCTATCAAAAGCAGCTTTTTAATAATAGTGCACTAAGCAACCATCACTCTCTTACCTCAGCGTCTATCAGACAAACAGAAAGAAACCACATAATTAATCATCTCATGCAAAAGAAATAAAGCATCTGGGCCAGATCCAGACAGGATGTACATAGCTGCCTTAGTCAAAAGAGCTGCAAGAGGCTGGGGATTCGCTTTAAGATAGGATAACTGACATAGGGAATTCTGGCCCTCTGTGGGAGCAATACACGGTATGGAAGTTAAATACTGATTGATTGTGTGCAGTCCTGTGCGATATGGAGAAGCCTATCGACAAAGTAAGTTTAATAATTCCTTGAATTGAGGAGGATTCCTTGAGCAGATTCAGTCTGTGGTGATAGGACATTTGGTTACCATACTGGCAATCCCAAAAATTCAGAAGTCATGACTCCTCACTATTTATTTATTAGATCAAATGAAGAATCATTTTTAAAATAAAATAATAAATGAGAAGAAATTATTTGTATTTGTTTCTGGTTGATCTTTAAGAATTAATGTTTCTACCTAACCAGGAAGACTCAAAATTCCTATTAAAAAAGTTGAGAGCAGATTTGTATGAAGACCATGATTCCATAGTTGGGACTTTAAATAGATACACCAAATATTTTGATAAAATCATAGGACTTTACAATACTTACTTAAAGGTACTTAGGTAAGTGACTCCAATTTTTTAAAGATGTGGAAATTCTCCATCTCCTAGAAGTTCCCTGTGAATCCTAAACTTCAGATAGGAGGCTGATGCTGGAAGGCACAAGCATTGGAAGATCAAGTCTGATACAGTGCTGCTACGGAAATCTAGTTGGAAGAGTTCACAGCTGCCAGGATTCATCCTGTCAGGATTACAGGGCTCCCATTTCTGCTTTTCTCCATGGTGTTCTCTCTAGTGCTTGCATTTCATAAGGAGCTAGGCTCAGCAGAGGACCATCCTTATCTGATGGCTCTTTAGCACAAGTGTGGTAACACTTGCCCATTTAGTAGTATAAAAATTTTCTTAAAACTCAGAAAATGAAGAATGAATTAGTTCTTAGAATGTCTGCACATGGGTTAAAGTGAAATTCATGCATTTACTGAACTCCTATTTGTGAGATGTGTCTGGGGTCAATAAAAGGTTAAAGTTGTTTACTGCCTTCAAGCTCTGGTCTTAGAAGTTAATTCAGAGCTGTGCTGTGAGCAGCTACAGAGAGTAAGTCCTTGGAACAGTGAATTGCTGGTTTGATATCAAGGTCCTTGGGCCTTAATAATAAAATTAGTTTGTTTCTTAAGGAAGTCCTAGCAGGGACTTTATGGTCATATAAAGTCATTATGCTGTTTTACAACATAACTTTAAAGATGCTTTGGAATGACCAGGGTTTGTGGGAAGGGATCATATTTTTTATGATTTGTGGGATATCCTTCAGCTGTCATAGCTACAACACTGCCACTTGGAATAGCTGCTCTACAGTTCAAAAGAAAAGACAAAAGAGCTGTTGAGGCCTTAGTCAGACAACCGGGGCATACCTGTCCGGAGAAAGCTTGTTGAATTGAATGGATCCCATGCACTTCCTGACAATCAGCTCCAATTTTGTAGGAGCTGGATACTTGGGGTAATCAAGGTGTTTTACTGCAATTCCACAAGAGCAGACAGAGAGCCTAGGAAGCTTTAGAAGCGCTGCTTTTCACAGTTCTGTGTTGGAGGGTTCAGGGGTGTGCAATTTTAAAAGTCATGGAAAAGGAAGAAGGCATATTTTCCAAAACTTCAAGATCCTATGAACTCAAAGAGAGAGGAAACACTAAAGTAGTCAAAAACTTTCCTCTCCACCCCCTGCACAGCAGTGCTGGTGAGAACAATGCTGCCATTTCTGCTTTGCTAAAGCTAAGGCAACACCCTCTGCTGCAGAAGAAGGGAGACAAGGAACCATTGATTGGGGAGGAGGGGAACACGCTATGGGCAGGTTCACCCTCCCCAGCCTGCCGTCCCGGTGGCACAGAGGAAAGGGGGGCTTCTGGATGGATTGGCGGAACGAGCACTGTAGGGCCTCACTTTCCTCCTTTGCTGTGAACTATGCCTAAATGCTTCTGTGAAAGAAAGCATCAAGCCCCATCTTGTTCATAGAAATACAACATATTTTAAAGCTGTAGTTAATGGATAAACTGTTTTCTGATTGGATGAGCTGCACAATAAATCTCTTCCTGAGCCAAGTGCAATGCAGCTTATTCAGTAACAGTGAAATGAGCCACTGTCACTGCTGCACTTGCATACATCAGGCAAAATGCTTCCATCTTCATCAGTCTTTTAGTGAAATAGAAATAAAACAATTGTAACAGAATGGTGTCACTGGATCTGTGGCACCTTCTTTAAAAATAAATCTCTTAGCTTTGTCTTCACTATTACTTTCAATAAATGTCCTAGCATTGCCACAGCATTTATCTAGCAGCAGGAAACCATTATCCTATGACAACAATCTATTCCATTAACATTAGCTCTTAATTGTAAGATTGTTTATAAGACAGCAAAAGCTACTGAATCATAGTAGAATGATAAAAAGAGTTATGGTCATGGAGCATAGTAGTCACTCCAGTTCTGAAAAACAACTTAAGAAAAGTAGAGGGCTATATTTTTATATGAAAAATAATGTAATATTCTTGCACAAGAAAATGTTTTTAAATAATGGATTACATCAGCAAAGTAACTATTAAAGAGTTAATGTTAAAAACTGTTACTAAGAAACTCTTGCTTTGATAAATGGTATGACTAAAAAACTGAATAGAAGGCTTAGAAACTCTTCCTGAAAGCAAGGCTGCGCCGAGTCAAACAGAGAAATCATAATAACAGAAGCACATTTGTCTGGTGGAGTGAACAGAAGGAATGTTGCAGAATTGAGATACGAAGAACCTCACTGCAGATTAGAAGGAGAACTGTCATTCTGATTGTTTGTCATTATTGTTTCATGTCCAGTTAAGTGAACTTAGAGTGACAGTTGTGTCATAACTACTGGCATCTATGTAAATTTCAAATCAAATACGATAGAGGCATTTCTGCCAGACACAAGTCACCAGGCTGCTCGTCCTCTTTATTTTTGTAACCCTCCATTTTCTCATACTGTGCTGCTAGCCTTTAAATTAAAAAGACAACTTCAACAGGAGATCCCTGTAATGTGTGTGTTTCAGTTCTCAGTCCGTACCTTGCTTTCTCTCAGCTCTTTGAAACAATGGCTAATGTCAAATTTCCATCGGAAACAGTCGCCACAAACATCTAGAGGTATTAGCTAAAACTACGCCTTCCCATCGATGACGTATCATATGACAAAATTCTCTGAAACTCTAGCTTGTGGACTTCCTCTGAAGACCTACAGAGAAAACAGCTCAAGCAAATGTTCCTCCATTGGTTTACTATAGCCCAAGCCAGATATCACAAGGGTCTTCCCTGTGGATAAGTGCGAAATAGGTGGAAAAGATCAGTCATGGACCTTTCCGTAAATTACAGCATCGTTCAGAGGTTATGGGAACTTCACAAGGATATCAGACGTACTTCTCCATGGCAGAGTCACAGTAAATAACTCATTTCCTGGATACACTCATAACAGGCAGATATTCTAACAACATAGGATTTGCTATTGGACACACATCTTTGAAAATAATTTCAGTGCAATTATAAAGGTATTATGTGTGGACACCACCATCAAAAAATATTAAACATGCTGTTTATTCACTCGAGCACAATACTAATTTCTTCTGCGTATTTAAACTTACTTGGCTTATTAGTTAAATAATACAGGCTAGAGTTAAGTTTTCATTTTTCATTGTAACACATTATTCTAGAACATTGTTTTTACTAAATTCTGCACAGGACTCTTTTTTCAGAAATCATACCAAAGTGCAGCTACATTCTTCAAAAAACATTCCTTTGACAAAGGAAATTTTAAAAATGGCTACAAGAAAAAAAAGTCAGCTCTGAGTAGAAAACATTTAATGTTTCAATGATTTCTTATCTCAGAGGGAAAAGAAGACAAGTTTACTTTCTCTGCTGAAATTTTAAGTGAATTCTGACTGAAAAGAAATGGCAGTGATTTAACAAAAACATGCTGTTATAAAATATGATGTATGTTCAGAAGCATAAATGATGGTGCCACGAACACGTACCTCTGCATTAGGTAAGAGCATTTTGGTCAGTTGAATTAGTCAGATTTTTTTTTTTTAATTCCTTTCCAGTTGATCTTTTTTGTTCTGTAAATTTAAAGTTGCTCAGTGGCTACTTTTATCTATAATTTGGGCCTTCAAACAGCACCAAATTGTGCTGTCCCATCCTCTAATCTGACCATTTGTTATGGTGACTACCAAATAGAGGCAACATGTTAATGCAAGTTCTTAGTTCTCAACAATGAATTGAGAACTCACTTCCAGGACTCTCTGCTACTGATGGCTTGTGGTAATACATCAATTCTCCCAACAGGAATGTGCACAGGACAAAGTAGTGAATGTAATTTTAGCCATATGAGGTCATTACAAATATAGCCTTAGCTCTTCCTAAAGTGGACTTCATTGTTAATATAAATATATATCTATAATTACTGACATTTATATTATTTGGCTCCTGTCCTAAGTTAAGGATACAGTGATGATAAACGGGCCTTGCAAGCCCTTACCTAAGCGGTCCATGCTTACTAATTACCTTCCATGGTTCTGAGTAAATAAAGTTACTCGGGTATTTATAAGCAAGTCAAAATCTATACACATATTTCTAAAAGTGAATTATCTTGCTGTTTGGGGCAAACAGTACAGTCTACTGCTTGGAAAAGAACGCTGAGAGTGAAGCCATCCAGGATTCTTCCCAGCTTGTGCCAGGACGCGTTCTCTCCCATATCATTGGATATCCAACTGAAATACTTAATCCAGTCACATTTTTAAAGTGTTTGAGGCCCTAAAACAGAAGATCCTATGCGGGTAAAAGGATGCATGACTTTAAAGTAACGAATGGCTTTTGATTTTTCATCACTGTTTCCAAAGAGACTGGGGTCAGAGGGTTTGTTTTAAAAGTCTGATTTGTTCAAAAGGTGTAGCTCGCAAGACACAAGGACTAGCAAAGTGCAGCATGGAAGATCTCAAGACAAAGCAGCAGCCTCAACATTGCTCTCTAATGAGAAAAGGAAAAGACAGTCAAGGTCCCATAGGAATGCAGTATTTAGGGAGAGAACCAAGACTCCTTTCATGAATGGAGACATAACCCCGATGAATTCTGGACTACCTGCTATCTTAGGGGCATGTCTAGGTTTAAGAATGATTTGGATCACAGGCTGTAACATTTTCCAGACATTCAGATTGCAACTACTAAGCCAGCAATTTTATGCTTTCCTTTCCCTGACTCCAACAGTACTGCGATATAAGCAGCCAGATTTTCTTCTGCATTGTGTTTTTTATCCATTCAGCCAAAATTAACAGTCTTCGAGGATAACGTATGCCAAGTGAATTTAAATCTTGCGGACTCAAATCGACCTAAAGTTGATGGATACATTCATGCCTACTGCTGAAATCTACCAATTACACAAAACTATGTTAACTTACCATAGAAACATCTCATCTAATAGCACAGATGATGTTGAACTAACTAATTACATTATGGCACATAGACAATGAAAAACATAACGAAGATGACAGCACAGCAACAGCAGATGCTGCACAAAAGAAAAATTAGAAAAATATTGCTCTGCAAAATGCTCTCAGTTAAGGTTTCCTCTGTTAGCATTAATCACAAAAATTAATCACAAAATATCAGATTTCAGAAAAAGACATGAACATTGTAACGGTATTTGGAAGATGTCATTAAGCCATTTAAAACTCTGCTCCTTGAGAAGGTAATTCCCATTTTTTGTACCACTATCAGTTTTAAGACTAGTAAACATTTTAGTGCCTATGGCAGAGTTTCTTGGTAGAATATCTTTTCCAATAAGGAGAGGTCCTGATGGCTCTTCCAGAGTCTGAATTTGGTAGCTTCCAGCCATTACAGGCTTAGATAATTAGACAACTTAGATTTTATTTTCGCTTGGCATTTGCTCTATTCTTGTGCTCTTAGCTGTCAGAGAGCTAGAATAACAGTGACTGTTGATTATCCGTAGCATGCCTTGTTACTTCATATATTTTAAATTGTACCAGATCCTAAATAACAAATCTAAAACTGCTGAGTATGTTTAAATGTAATATGTACACGGAGATTACATCCAGATGATCTATTTCATAGACCTGTGCTAAAAAAATACATTATTTTTAACCACAACACCGGTCCTCTCCCCCCCCTTTCCCGGTGGAAGCTTTCCGCGAGCTCCCAGTCCGCTTTATGCACAGACTGTGAACATATCCCAGTCTACGGAGAAAGACGAAATAGACTTTTCTCCTGAATTTAAATCATACCTGTGGTGCCATTCAAATTTCAATATTGTATTTGCTATATAAGTAGAAACAAAACATATCTACGATGTCCTATGTTTTCCCAAGTACAGTTTTCCTAGGAAGACATTTTTTCCTTAAATTTTATCTGGTTACCGGGCACACGTCTCCGTGGTCCAGCTAAGGCCAGGGATGCAGAAATGAAGGAGGCCCACAGGTGGCGATGTGGTTAAAGTACACCTGGGCTGCGATTCCCGAGACCGGATTTACCAGTCGGCCTGTCAGAGGGAAGTCGGTCTGCATTTTTGTACCAATGCACTTATTTGTAAATAAATACTCCCGGCTAAAGTTTCGTACACCCGTGCAGGTACACCCTTCCACATTAGCCGCCAGCAGGAACAGGTTTAAAATACTTTGTTGCCTTGGACAAGCACGCAAACTCGTAATTCAGTCACGCTGCCATCACTAAATATTTATTTGACAAGAGCAATTAACTGTACCCCCCGAGCGGTGCCAGGACCTGTCCTGCCCGCTCCTGTGGCGCAGGCCAGTGTCAGCCTGTGCGCACACAGGGCAGCTGCCCGTGGGTTGCTGCAGTTGCAGCGGCGCCTGGCCAGCCAGCCCCACTGTCCTCACTGCATTGGCTGCTACTTACGTCAGCAGTCTGGAATCGAGAAACTCGTATTGTGAAGTTTTTCGGTTCTTTCACAGATCCTGGAAATGTATAATTTATCTGACTCTTTAGCTGCGGTTCGCTCGGTGAAGCACGTTTGCGTATGCTGCGTGACAGAGGCGTGCGTACGCCCTGTACGAGAGGATAGCGGGCGAGAGCCTATTCTAGCAGTTGGGCAAATCCCCGCCGCTTGCAGGAATAACTGTTCACAGGGCTAACACCCACTCATTATGGCACATTTATAGATACTTTTATTATTTCGAGGGTCTTTTTTAGCTGTATGGTCCTGTACTTTTCCTTATCCTGTGGGCTGCACTTAGGCCTCAAAAACGTGCAATTAATACGTGGGGTTTTTTTTCAATTTTAAGTGTCCCTACTGAATATTACTTCCTCTGATTTGCTATCATCCTTGGGCTTCTTCCTCAGAAATGCAGTTGTCTTCTCAAATGACAAGCCGTGCTGCTAACTGCCAGCCAACTGCGGCAGTTTAACCCTTTTAAACCTTTACAGGGTGCTAATAATAGCGGGCCGTATCCGGACGCGGATTCCTAAGCACCGCTCCCCGACGGTTTCACCGGGGGAATTTTTGAAAGTCGGCGGCTCGACACGGCCCCCTCCACCCGAGAGGCGAGCCGGGCACGTCCCTCACGGCCTCCTCCTCGCCCCAGCAGGGGACCCGAGTGCCTGCCAGCCCGCCCTGAGGACGGGGGTGCGCGGCCCCGGGGGCTGGACGAGGCCGCAGGCACCGGGGGGCGCCAGGAGGGCGGCGAAGACCGGCTCCCGCTGCCGCGGGGCCGCACCTCCCCTCAGCGCCTCCGCCCCGGCCCGGCGGGCCCGCGGCGGCGGGGGAAGCGCCCAGCACCCGGGAAGGGCTCTGACGGACGCCGCCGCCCGGGCGGAGCGAGCCTGTCCTCGGCGGCGGCCGGCTGGGGGGCAGGCGGGACGGCCCCTCGCCGCCAAGTTTCTCAACTGGTGGCCGGGAGCGGAGGGGAGCGGAGCGGAGCGGGCGGCGCCCTCACGGCCGCGCGCGCGCCTCTCCTCAGCGGCCGGGCGGGCGGCGCGGCCACCGCTGCCCACCTGACTCCCTCCTTCCTCTCCATTCCCCTCCTCCTCCTCGCCCCCTCCCTTTCTCTCCTTTTTTTTTTTTTTTTTTTTTCCTCCCCTTTCACTCATTCCTTTGTCTTCTCGGGGATTGGCAGGTTTTATTATTCCGCCTGAACAAGCCGGGGGCGGATTGGCTGCGGCGGGCTGACGGCGGAGCCGAGCCGGAGTGTAGTTGGGATTCTGCTCTGTCAGTAACACATGTGTGAGGGGCAGCGGGGAGCACACGCACACGGAGACACACACGCACGCACTCACACACACACACATACACACACGCTCACGCAGGCAGAGGGGCCTCCTCCCGCGTCCTGCCAGCGCCGCCGCCGCAGGATCCCCGGCAGCAGCTCCGCGCCCGGCCCCTCTCAAACTCGCCGGCTCTCGCCCTCTCCTCTGAGGCGCTTCGGCGGGCCGCGGCCGGCCGGCTCCGCGCCGCGGGAGGCTCGGGAGCCGCCGCAGCCCGGAGAAGGGGGCGGAGGTGGGGGGGCGGGGGGGAAGCGGTACAAAGTGAAGCCACATTGCCAAACTTACCCGGCGATTGCAGCAGCGAGCGGCGGCGGCGCCCTGCGTGTGCAGCTCAGCGGCAGGGACTGAGCTCTGCAGCTCCCCTCCAGGGAAGCGGGAGCTGGAGGAAGGACCCAGGCAGACGCCTCTCACAGAAATATCTATATTTTTCCAGCCTGGGCTGCCCCTCACCGGGCGGGGGGCTCCCTCCAGCGCTCCCGAAAGCCAGAGCGAGGGCGAGCGCTGTGTTTGTTTCTTTGCAAGGAGACCTCCTCAGGCACCCCGAGCGACGTTGCTCCCCGGCCTTTTGCAATATAGAGGGGAAGCAGGTAAGAAGTGCCGGTAATTACCCCTTATTTTCCAGCGTACGTGCGCGCCGTTGCATGCCCGCGCCCCCTGCCCCGCCGCCGTCCCGCCCTGCCCGCCGCGGCGGAGGGGCGCGGAGCGGGGCGGCCCGGGCGCGGGGGGAGCCGCGGGCCCCGGGCATTGTCGCGGCCCCCGCGTACAAAGCCTGGCGGCGGCCGTCGCTCGGGGCGGCTTTCCTTTCCCCCCGTTCCAGCTGCCGCTGGGAAAGGGCTCTGCCTGCCTCGGCGGTGAATGGAGGGGACGGGGGGGGGAGGCTGGGGCACCCGCTGCCCCCGTAGTAAACACTATTCTGAAACAGTGGCAGAAAAGATCAAAGTGAGCTCTCTGTTTCTCTCCTCTCCAATTCCCTTCCTGCCCCCCACACGGCCTTTTGTTTCAATCCAGGAGAAATCCGGTGAATCACCTAATTAAAACCAAGACATGAATTAAGCATCCATTTTTGTACTACAAATTGCCAGCTCTCCGCTTGTCCCTCCCTCGGTCTCCATTAAAAAAACACCAGAGACGCTGTTAAAAGGGGGGGTTATTTTGCCTCTAGCTTCCAGCTCTGCTTTCTATTTCACTGCCTCCTATCCCAGGACCTAAATTGCTTGGCTGTGTAATTACTAGAGTAAGCCTATTTAAGTTAAAAGCTTTTTTCCCCCCAACTCTAAATGAAACTTGATGAGGGCCGTCCTTAGTTATCAAGGGAGTCACTTTCTGGTCAGTCCTCTTGATTCATCTTTTTAGATTTAATCAGCATTAAGGTATTGCTTGTCCTTAAGAGCTTTAGCTTAATGGGGTTACTGGATGGTTTTCTCAGTGTAACGTTTCCCATTTTATATTTATATGTATTTGCCTTCGACAAAGACGGGCTAAGGTGGTGGCATGGAGTCTTTTTCTTTCTGTTAAGAAATCCGAAGTGATTTAAAGCGTAGGGAACCGGTTTAAAGACTCGGAGCAGGAAATGCAGATTCATTTAGGCTGTAGCTGGAAACTGTAACAAAAGGCAGTTCCTTGAACAAATGCATCAGAAATCAATTTACATAAAGGTATATGATGCGTTCGGATAAATGCAATGCTAATGGCTTTTAGAGTGGTTTTCTTTCCAAAGTCTCGGGGTTTTTGTTACAGCTTAATTGGTGCAGTTCTTCTGGTTTATTGTGCGGTCACTGGACATACCTCCAGGTACTCTTTCTGAGGAAATGTGTGTTTAAAATCGGCCTCAGTTCTCCTCCTCCTGCTGCCGAGTTGGGCCAGTGGCAGGAAAAGTTCGTCCTCGCTGCTCTGGAGGTATCAGCCTGAAGGTCCTTAGCAGATAGCCAGATGCCTCGGCATGAGCACATACGGCTTACAAAGGACAAAGACAAAACATGCTGCTTAATTGGCAGTAAATAACTTGATCTTTTTATAGTATAAGTGACTAGAGGAACACCGGGAGTTTATTGGACTCTGGATTGAAGGCAACAGATTAATCGGTTTAGAGTAAGCTTTATGAATTGATTCCTATATTATCTCTGGGTTGTCCTGCTTGCATAAAGCGTTTATTAGAAAGTGAAAAATGCCCTTAGCAGCAGTTTTGGAGACGGCCAGAGTGACTCCAGCCGGAGCGGTGCACTTCATTACTCTGCTGCTTTCCTGTGGTCGGTAAACTTTTTTTTTTTGAGTAACAAAGCTTTAGCGTTTAAACTGCTGATCGAGGGCAGATTAGCGAGACAAAAGTTGGGTATGTTTGTGTAGGAAGTTAACAGGCGTCCTAAAGTTCAATGATCTATTATTCGGGCCAGTGTCCTCAACGGAGTGGTTTCTCTGGGTGTTTTTACGTCTCCAAAATAAAATTTAAAAAACCCCGAAGTCCCGAGGTCTGGACGGCCGGTCCCGAGCCCCTCGTTACCGCCCCGAGCCTGCAGAGTCTCTCCCAGACTGAAAAACCAGTTTCACAACTTTTTTTTTTCCACACTTTTTTTTTTTTTTTCATAAGCAAAACAAGCCCCGGGACTGTTCCTGACTTGTGAGCTGCAGCTGCACAAGCCCGGAGCGGGGGGGACGGCGGGGCGCGCTCGTTCTGCCCCCCACGCCCGCCGCTCCCCCGCCAGCTGCGCGGCCCCGGGCCTGCCCCGAGCGAGTCCCCCCCCCCCCCCCCCCCCCCGAGTGCCCCCGGCCCGGCCGTGCCCCCGGCGGGGCCCGGGAGCGGCGCTGGCCCCGCGGCGGGCGAAGCGGGAGGCGGGCGGGGTGCGCCGCGCTGCCGGCCCGTCGCTGACCCGCCTCCGCCCCTCTCTCCGCGCAGGCCATGGTGAACCCCGGCGGCAGCTCGCAGCCGCCCCCGGTGACGGCGGGCTCCCTCTCGTGGAAGAGGTGCGCCGGCTGCGGGGGGAAGATCGCCGACCGCTTCCTGCTCTACGCCATGGACAGCTACTGGCACAGCCGCTGCCTCAAGTGCTCCTGCTGCCAGGCCCAGCTGGGGGACATCGGCACCTCCTGCTACACCAAGAGCGGCATGATCCTCTGCAGAAACGACTACATCAGGTGAGGCGCGGGCGGCACGCCGCGGCCGGCCTGGCGACGGCCGGGCTGGCAGGGACCGCTGTCCCCTTTCCTCCCTGCCTTTTTGTCCTTTTTTCCCCATTATTTCTGGCGGGCAGACGGGTGGGTGCCCGTGGCGCGGGGCGGAGGGGTGGGCTGGCCCAGGATCGCTCCTTCGCTAGGAGCGGAGGGACGTGCGGGTGCAGAGACGGATGTTGGTGCCCAGCCCAGGGCGCAGTTGCGGCTGCCAAGTGGAGGGAAGAGTTGGGGGGGCGGGGGCGGAACGACGACTGTAACTTTAAAGTGGTTTGTCAGCACAAAACAAGTCCTAACTAAAAATAAACAGCAATCAGAGAGGCTAAATTAATCTGCTTTGTTGTAGTGTTGAAGGAGAAGTGTGCATATCTGAACGGTAAATGTTAAAATCGTAGGGCTTAAATAAGGCAGTGGCAGAGGTGCTAAATAATGAAATGCCTGCCTTTGGTATCTGATTAATTATGATATTTACATAAGCACCTTTAAACTCCTTTGAGTGGAAACAGAATGACTCATTCTCTGTTCTCCTTGTGAAAGAGCTGATTAACCGTCAGTTGGAGGGCCACCGATTCTACTTATAGTCAGACCCAGTGGTACAATGTTTGTCTTCGCATTGTTAGGGAGAAGCTTTGAACCGACATTTTTCTTAACTTCTAGTACAGAAAATACAGGGGACAGGAGAGGAAGGATATGCGCTTGCCCTTTACTTCTTATCTCTCTCTGTTTTTGAAGCAGTTCGCTCTAAATGCCACAGATTTGGGTAGGGGGTACTAAGCCTTATTAATTTCGCATCTGTTGGGGTACAGTAAGATTACGCAGAGTATCCCTTCCAACGAGTTTCCAATATAATTAATACAAAGAATTCATGAGGTCAGGTGCCCGTACGATCTTTTCAGGTGAACTCAAGCTACTTAAACTCATTAATTTAAAAGGAGGCATTTTGAAGGATTACACATTTAATTTGAGTAAATGGTTTGATAGACTGATGCACATGAATGCTTCAAGGAGGTGTTCTATTTCAGCATTCAGTAATTAAAAAAAAACAACAAAAAGCCCCATACCTTCCCGGCATAACAGAAATGCTTAGTTTAAAAGAAATTGTGTTTTGTTTAAATGCTTCTGGCTTCTCATTTACAGTAAATGTCAAGAGTTAGCCCAGGTTTTTCTTCTCCCTGATGGCCAAAAAGTTCTACTTTTTTTTTTCTTCCTTTCTGCAAAAAAACCCCCAAAAACCAGCCACAAAATGTTATGAATTTGCTAATGTTGTAAAACTTGACTTCTATTTGAGAAGATCGGGACTGTACTGAATGTGTGGGTATGCATGGAGACGTCCTTAGTCTAAAAGGACGGAGTTAAGACTGGGTTGCTCTGATAGTGCAGCCTCTGTCCTGATAACATGGCTGCATCTTCGGTCAGTTAAGGAGATGAAACACAGCCCTCGGTATCTGTGAGGACTTGGAGCCTTAGCTTCGCTAGTTTTGGGGGTATTTTTAGAGAGAAATGCTAGAAAATCAGCACACGGGGGGATTTCGGTGGTGCTTTTCGGTCATCCTAAGCCACAAGCCTAAGCCTGGCAGAGCTGTAATTAAATAGAGCAGAACGGTGTTAGGCAGAGTCTCGTTTGAAGTGGAAAAATTGACACTACTGTTAAGATGCACTGAATAGTACAGATTCATCACTCGACCAACACCATCAAACAAACCCTCATGTCTGATTACTAGTAATTAAAAAGAGAAGATGCGTCCACTGTATCCCAGAGGCAAGTTCGGGCAAGCTTATCGCAGTCCTCTAGTTTTGTGTTGCCAAAAATTAATACTCGTTTATTTTAATGTAGGCGATTATGAATAGGATGCTTTATCAGATGAGGGGTTTGAATTGATCTCCTTGTTCTATCGCCTGACTTCTCTTTAGATCTGTGTAATTTGACTTGCAAAAATAACTCTGACAGATGCTTGCTGAAACTTGAACTGGACACCGTTTGCTCAAGGTGGGGTAGGACAGCCTGGCCCTGCCAGGGCCGAGTTAACTTGGAGCTTTCCCGCTGGAAATGGACTTCGCAGGCTTCCACGTGGGTTGCGCTGGCAGGAGCGAGGCCCTCGCCGGGTGCTTGCTTGAAATGGCCTCATTTGGTTGTGGAGGCGACGCCACCCGTTTGGCAGCGAGTCTCTCCGGTTCCTCTCTGCCGTCCCCCCTCTTAATTTTCTGTAGGGCTTTTGCGGCGGCACATTCCCTTCCCCAGGCAAGAGCCACGGGCACGGTTCTGAATCGGAGACGCGGGGGCACGCTAGACACGACTAACAAAACGAGAAGGAGGATTGATCAGCCCGGCGGGCGCCAGGTGAAAGGGGCTTGACTCCTCTGGGCCAAGACCACGGGGCCATTTATCCATGAGCTTTTTCGGCCCTCTGAGGTTGTATGTGTGTTTTTGTTGTTGTTTAAACAACACAACACTCCCCTTTCCCTCCCTCCCCTCAAAACCCGACAACAAATTAGCCGTAGAGCTACAGCGGCAGCTTTCATTGAAAGCCAAGGTTCCTGGGAAAAGAGAGGGAGGCGAAAACCCCGGTCCCTTCCCCTCCCTCCCCACCGCGAACAGGGCGCTTGCGGGGAGGGGAGAGAGCGGAGCGCAGCCCTCCCAACCTTGAGATGCCAGATAAAGCAGCAGCGTGGCAGGGAATCCGCACAATTAAAAGCTTTAATTAGTGTCTCCTCCATTTTCTCTTAGTTCTGATAGGTTTTATCTAATGAGATCTGGTCCCTGGCTTAGATCTGCTCGGAATGACGTGTCCGAAATGAATGAGAGCCGCGTCGCAAACAAAACATTTAATTAAGAAAATTGGCCTCTAAGAGAGAGCAGGGAGTGGTGGGGAAGGGGAAGAGGGGGGAGGCTGCCCAGGCGCGTCTTAAAGGGGCAGCGCCCGCGGCCCCTCCCCGGGCGCCCGCTCCGCGCAGCGCGGCGTGGGCGCAGCCCGCCCGGCCCCTTCCGCGGGGGTGCGTGGGGCCGCGCCGGACCCCGGCCGCGGGGCGCCTCGCCCGGCCCAGCCGCAGTGTGCGCCGCGCCGGGAGGGGAGGGAGGGGAGGGGGCCGCCAGGCAGCGAGTTCATTTCCCTGGTAATCAGCGGCAAGCTGCTATATTCAGGGAATGCTGTCCCTTTAATTGAACAGGCTAGGTAATTAAATGGCACTTTTCCAATAGGACGTGCTAGGTAAATCTAATAGTTGGTTATTTAATATCACTTTGAAGTCTGCCCACTCAAGCACAATGACAGCACAGGAGCATGTGAACTATTAGCTAGGAAAAAAAAAAAAACCCAGGATCTCAAAAATTAATTAAATCGCATGCAATTTAGGGGGAACGTTTATCTTGATTTGTCATAACAGAATTAATTCAAGGCCTCCAATTCACTTGGGGGCAGATCTGTTACTCTGAATTAACCAAGCGTAATTTGGCTGGGTTTTTTTTTTTTTTTTTTCCCTTCCCCTTCTCTAATGCAGCACTTGCCATTATGCACAGCCCCCCTTTTAAGTATCAATAGCTTCTGGTGCTTTTAAGGTGCTTGGTCTCTAGTTATTCTGAAGTACCTTTAATGGACTTGGCTCCAGACGTAATTTCTGTGTTGCCTGCCTTTGTTACATTTAATATAGCTGGCGCAGAATTTAGATTAAATATAGGGAATGTACAGAAACGCCAATCGCTTCTGGATCAGTAGGTCTGGATGTGCATTTCTCTTTGCTAGGGCTTGCATATGCATTTGTGGGCACAAATGTGCACTGTGTTGTGCAAGAGTCGGAGCACTTAAATCTGTCTCCACAATTTTGGAAACAACTGGAACCTTATTTTGTTAGTATAAGTTGCTAGAGATGTGTTTGTGCTGACAGTGAATTTTGAGCAGCAAGACGGGAAACTGGGCTGAAAAGATTTCTCGCTGCCTTCATTCCCACTCTTGTGAAAGTTCTGAAAAAAAAACCAAACCCAAAAATCCCAAAACACCAAACCCCCAAAAACCCAGGAGCGTTTGTCTGTTTGGGGCTGTGGGGAATGCGGTGCTGGAACCGCACAGTAGTTAATTTAAGGTGGCTCAGTAAAATGCTGCTAAGTGTAGAAGAGCTGCCTTGTCCGTATAGGGAACCTCTTGATGTTTGTGATTGATTGCATTGCCCAAATGTTGAAATATTAATGACCTTCTTGGACTGAGGACCCAAAGAGGAAACTGAAACCAATTCTGTCATCACAATTAAAGAGTCCCCTGGCTTTAATTAGCCTGACCTGGGGTATCTCTACCCATTGCTGCAGTTAAAGAGAAAAGAGCCCATTAAAGTCCAGTCTGAGACCGATAGCTACTTAATTGAGCACCTAAAGCCTCAAGCCTTTTAAATCAAATACTGTCCTGGACAGTCCCCCTGGTTAGATAATTAGCTCTCCAGCCTCTCGGAAACCATGTGAAACAACTTTTTCAGTAAAGAATGGTTACTGTGGAAGACTTCCTTTACTGGTAAGGAGGAATAACATTTTTTTAAAAGATAATACCTTTTTCCTGTTAATGGTATTACAGAACAAAACCATTCATAACAGTAGAGAAGGAAAAATAAGCTTAATTTTCCTGGTAAATAATACAAAGCAGCAGAAAGGCGTTCTGACTTTGCAAGCAATTTTTAGGAGTTTTAGCAGAAGATTCAGCTGAAGTGACTTCCCAAAATGGAATTGTTCTGGGAACATGCTTAGGGAAAACCTAAGATGTGTGGAAAGCCTCTGGATTAGTTTGACTCTGCTTATTAGAATTCACAGACATTCAAGGTGTATGACCACTTCTAGTCAGAGAGAATTGTATAACAAATGAATGCTTAATGAAGACAAGTAGTGCAATGAGCTCAGTATTCCGAAAGCTGCATTTTCAGTTGGGTGGTGCAACTGTACAGGGGGTTGCCAGAGACCACTCACTGGTTCAGGTTCTCCTGGACAGGTAACACTACCCGTTCATCTTTGCCTTCCCCCCCTCCCCCCCCTCCCCCCCCCGCCCCCCAGCAATGCCCGTGTCGCCACCTCCTCACCTTAGATTTTTTGGATCTTTGCTCTAGAAACCTAACAGTGCCTTGCTGCCTCCTCTTGCAGTGCTACCCGTGCACCTTTTCTACGTGCCAACTTCATTACTGGTAACAATGGAGGAAGAAAAATGCATATCGTAAAGCTTTGGAAGTAACTTCAATGCATCATGTAGCTACTCGGAACTGGTGCTGATTTAGAAGATGCCCCAGTAATGGACCCTTAGTTTCCAGACAGTTTAGTCCCGTTGGCTGGAGGTCCTGACAATGTATTAGTTCAGCTTTCCCTTTGTAACCACTGTGATTCTGCAAGACCGTGTCAATGTGTCGTGGATCTCAGACTAATTAGTTTTGAAATGGAGTTTTGATTGAACTCTTCAAATCGATGCTGCTGCAAAATTTGTTTCTCAGCTTCCTATTAAAAGCCATCTTAAGGGGCAGTTTTACTACTCTCTCTGTCGTTCAGTCGATACATTTAATAACAACTTACAGGCTATTTTCAATAAAGTGGCGACAGCAAATTAGTAGTTTGAACATGACAAGCCTCCGCTGCAAGCTCAGATTCTGAAAATTCAAAGCAATTATTTTTATACAGAGGCACACTGCAATCATTCAGATTACGGGTATTCTGTTGTAATGCGTCTCCTAGGTTGACACAAACAGAATTTTATGACTTTATTTGGACAGGAAGGAGATGCAAATATTAATATTTATTATGACACCAATACGCTAATTTGTAAATCCTATTACTGTGTTTTACATCGTGCAGAAAAGTGGGTCTGTGACCCTGCTGGCTAGTTCAGTTTCCTTTTTTACTGCAAAATGATTGTGGTAGTCTTTATAAATATTTGTGTATATTAGAGACGCACGCAAAAGCAAATAAAGGTTTTCTAATTCTAGCTAACGCAGCCTGTAAAAGTAGAACTCAATAATCATTATTGTATTATGTTTTGAATCGATGCGTTGTGCCTTTAAATGGATTTGAAGAATTATGTATATATTTTTCTTCACCACTCTTCTGCCTATTTCCCCCCTCCCCCCACTGCGTGTGCCCCCCCCCCCAATGGCAGATGTTGTGGTCTCATTTGATTGCATAGGAAAACTGCAGTGATACAGCAAACACCCAGAGAGATATGATGACAAATGGGTCCAGATCCCGGTAAATTACTTTCTGCTCAAATCGAAATTTCATTCAGTTTGTTGCTAGCAGAGATGAAGTAATCTAAATTGTGGACTCAGGAGCAGATAGAGGGAAGTTGGAGCAAGCATTTCATTATCAAGAGAGAGAGAAGGTTAGGATGAAAGAGATGAGCAGAGGCAAATCTAAAGTGTTGACACCATGATTGAAAAGGTTAACCCATACACATTATATATCAACCTGGATAGCAGAGAGTTTCTAATGGAAACTCTGCACTGATGGAGGTTTACTGGAGTTTCAATACACTGAGCATGATGTCTTCTTAGATATACAATCAAATCCTCTTAACCCTTTTGATGACTCATATCTCAAGATATGATTAAAGTACAAAAGAGTTCTTCATATAATTTCAAGGACACAATGCATTTAAACTCCAGTCATGAATTGTATCTTTTTTTTTTATGATGAACCCAGTAATCTGATAAAATGTGTGTAGTACAGAATTGTTTGTGTTTCCAGAGGTGTAAGTCAATATTTCTGATTAAATCCTGTGTAACCGCATCCAAGGTAGGGTGAAGCTACCAGTTGTTACACAAAAATGTACTTTTTCATATTATGACATGTAAGCAAGTTGGAAGACGGGGTTCAGAAGTCTAAAATAGTTGTGTAATAAACCATTGCAGTGATGTGCAAAAATGCTTAGAGCCTCCTGTGTATTAAATTATTCATGATCATCACCTCTGTTTCAGGTTATTTGGAAATAGCGGTGCTTGCAGTGCCTGTGGACAGTCCATTCCTGCTAGTGAGCTGGTCATGAGGGCACAGGGCAACGTCTATCATCTTAAGGTGAGGGGTTTTTCTGTGTATTTTTTTTAGTGGCTGATTAGTACTGCCGTGCTGCTTTAGTATAAAATCTGCATCTGCTTATGAATGAAATGCAAAGCAATAACTAGAAATATGAGTATATATTACAAGGCTCCCCTTAGTGTGTAGCTTTGTTCCCTCGTAATCGGTAAAACTATACTTGAGTTATGTACTGCGTAGTCCCAACAGGTAAGGCTAATGCCATATTTGGAGATGCTAGAAACCAAGCAGCTCTGTATCTCAACTGTACTTGCAGTCTCTGAAGTGTAATTTTCAAACCTGCAGCATACTTAATTTGTGCTGTAGTTTCACTTGCTGCCTCTTTCCTTTTTCAGTGTTTTACATGCTCTACCTGCCGGAATCGCCTGGTCCCCGGAGATCGGTTTCACTACATCAATGGCAGTTTATTTTGTGAACATGATAGACCTACAGCTCTCATCAATGGCCATTTGAATTCACTTCAGAGTAATCCACTACTGCCAGACCAGAAGGTGAATACTCAACAATTACTAATAAGCTTTATTAGAGCTAAATGAAGATCAATTTCTTTTCATTCTAATAGTGGACATTCCCCACCCCTGCAAGGAGACCTTTAAGTAACTGAACTTACCTTAAATAACTTAGGCATGGGGTATGGGGAGAAAATACTAACCTTTTAACTATGACATGTAGGGTGAGTCAGTTTATTTTGGTTTGGGCATGTGCGTCTGTACAGCTGTTGAACTCCTTATGTACAAAGCGAAATGGAGAGCATACGTTAATATAAGCTCTTAACAAAGAGAAACGTTTTATTTTATAATCTTGAAATTAAGGGCTACAAGAGAGCAGGTGTCTGTGGGAGGAAAATTAGATCCTTTAATATGGAAATAAATGTCTTCTGAAGAGAAGGTTCCTGAACTAAACCAATGTATTTCACTTTACTATTAAGGTTTTAGTTGAGGAAGCATGCTGGGGCACTCTTTCTGAAGTATTTTCTTGTCTGTTTTATATGTCATAACTCAGATTTAAAAACCAAAGTGCTATTTTCTTATCGCTCCATAACACTAATAGCTCAACTAGAGATTGTATATCTCTGTGGTTGATAGCTCTTGGTTTCTAGCTAAATGAGTAAATAATGACTGTACAAATCATATAGAGAAGAAGAAGAAAAAAAATTTTCTGATCAACAGTTGTCCTGTAACTCTGAAACCAGATAGTTTTAGATCCATTTCAATCTCCTTAATAAGTCCTAAAGCTATGCAAGTGAGTGCATTTTGATAACTGCTGTGCCTAATTTGTAACAATTACTGTCAACCTTGAGTTAAGAGACTGTTCATTCCACCCTGGTCCAGAAAAGAGTGAATGTATGACTCTTGCACATAATTTTATTCACATCATATTTCATACTGATTATGTATTGATGACATTGATTCATTTACTCTTTACAGCGCCACTTGCATGGATATTAAATCTTATTGACCACAGATGAATTTTAATTTCAGATTGGTGATAGATTTTTCCATCAGCTCTGATAGTATATTTGACTTTTTCATCATTAACCCAGGCAATCACACAGCACTGAGTTATTGCAATGAAACAAAAAGTGCACACTTCAGTTGGTAATTCTTTATAGATTTACAATAGGAACTTCATTAATGTCTGTAAGGATCACAAAAAATAACACTTATCTGCAAATAGGAATTTGGAAGATTAAAAAAAATCTGGGACAAATGCTAGGCTGATCTATTCTGTAATGTACAGAATAGTTTTTAGTGCTTTTACTCAGTGGAGAAATATGTCCAAGAAAACACAAACTGGTTTTTAATATCCATGATTTTTTTGTTGTGTTGCTGCCTTTCAATATTGGTGTTTGCTTTTTTTTTCTGTGCATAAATTTACTGATTAAGTATTCTTTCAAGTCTTATACAGTGAATGTAATTACATCAAAATAAAACAGGGACCTTTTTTATTTACTTAATTTGTCAATCGAGGTGATGAGAGAGTTGAGTACAGAAGTCCTATATAGTTAGGCAGAACAAAGATAATTAAGATCGGAGAAGAATGCGCAGCCTCTTCTCAAGGAAGTACAAATACAGTTAAAGATTCATAGATTTATACTGTTGTGAATTTTAATGAAACAAATCTGTAATATAGACTAGCTAGCAATGAATCTGTTAAATTAATATCTGTAGGTATCCCATTTCAAAATATAGGTAAAACCATTCATCTTTATACACTGCAGTAAAAGGTTTACCATTCTGAGAGAGTGGTTTATCCACTTGTCTTCTACGAATGTAAAGTTTAATGTAACTTCAAATAGGTGTCTAAATTGTCATTTAGTTTTATCAGTTTCTTACTATGCCTTAGCAAAACATAAAAATGATTTAGTTGCAATAAAAGCAGTAGACATGATGAGGAACATAGAACACAGAAAAGAGAAGTAAAATTGGACTGGGCTTGCAGAGCTCACGACTGTAGACACCTGGTAGAAGCTAAATGCAGAGAAAATAGTGAGAACAGGTTTTTCTTAGTTCCTGTGACCAACTATTAACTGCATTGCTAGTCAGTGATGAGGCAGATGAAGAGGTATTAGGGAGAAGACTGGGGGGAGAGATTATAGTTTGGGGTTTTTTTTTCTGTATAATACAGTCTCTCTAGAAAATGGTGTAAATCCTCCTACCAGTTTTCAAAGGGGAATTGCGGAGTACCTGAACCCCAGAAAACTGAAATATAGTTGAGGAGACAAGTTGATAATTCATAGATTTGCCAGGTTTCTGGAGTTTTGGAAGCTACAGGGGCAGGTGCCAAAAGAGTTGTGTTTTGTATGTTGGCTTTTTAGCAGTCTAAAGGTGTTTACATCCGAGATGTTTTCCAGAAGGCTGTGTGTTTTAGGGCCACTAATTAAAAATGTTCTTCCACTATGACAGCGTTGGCTGTAACAGATACTTTTTATTAAACATTAAAGATCAATCAGTCTCCAGGTTATTCTACCACTAGAGATTATAGACAGAGCAGAATATTCACAGGGTTTTTTATTAAACTGAAGAGATTGAGACGTACTCCCAGCATGAAAACACATTTTTGTTGCGTATGTGAAGGTGACAGTTATGAACTCACTATTGTCTTAATATAGTTTGCAGGTTAATACCTATTGGTGATGGGTGCAGGCAGAAAGGGTTGCGTGACCTAACTTTGTTTAAAAACTCGCTTTTCTTTTTGAGGAGGCAAATGCAGTGATGTTGGCTATTCCTGCCTTTTGGCTCCCTGAGGCAATTCACACATGTAAATTATAACTTCCCATCACTTGCTCTGCAGTTTGAAAAAAAACCCGTTTTCTCTAAACTCGGTACTGCTTGCCTGCAGAACGCAAACTCTTACTTTGTGATGTCCTGTGTGCTGTTTCATTTGAAGGGGCTGTATGGTCAAGAATTCTCTATGCTTTTTTGGTGGTAGTAGCGTTCCTGTAGTATTCCTTGTTTGCAATAGTATTACCACCTACTAAAAGTGTAAATTTTCCACCGGTTGGCAATGTTCATAGCAAACACTTGTCTTCAGCTTCTATACTTTTAACTAAAGTATGAGTTAGATTACATCTCAGAGAGGATCTTAAAAATCTTCTAGTTTACATATCACTCAACAATTCCCTTGTAGTTACATAATTGGTGTTGTCTGTGTCCATAGTAGAAGATATTTGATGCTCATTTATTAAATATGCTTGCTGGCTGCTCCCTAATCTTTGTTCTGGACAGACAAATTACCTTTCTCACACTGAGCTTCAGCTCTGGGGAATTAAACCTCCAAGCCTCTACTACTTTAATTAGCTTGAAAGTGGGGGGTTGCAGTTACTAATAGACCTCAGGCTTTTAGTAACTTAGAGAAAGGGTGAAAAAAGAACTTCCTGGGAAGCGCAAAATGTCATTTAAAAACCATAAAAATCTAATATATATTATTTCATTTTGGTAATTGCAAACAGATTGTATTTGAAGACTATGGATGATCATTTCTATTTTATCCATGAAAGTTTAGATTTTTATTGAGTTAGACACTTTTAATTATCACAATTCATTAACACCAGTGTGAAAGCACATGTTTGACTTCATATATTAAAATGTTTATGTAACATTAACTAACACACCAGATGAGGAATTTTAAATGGGGGGGAAAAATCCTGAAATATCTATATTTAGCTCTTGTGCAATGCAGCATACTAACCAAAGTTGCCTTGGGAGGATATTGGCTGTACTTCTTATTTGCTTTACACACTATTTCTTCCGATTATAAGATCATATTACTAGCTTCTTCAAAGGCATGGCATAATGTTTCTTCCCTTTTAAAAGGGGCCCAGAAAAGCCACCTTATTCACTGTACAATTTGTTACCAGAAAGTACACTTATTTATTGTTGACGTCTCTTCACCCTCCCCCCCCTCCCCCCCCCGCCTGCTCTTTTTAGTAGTGGAACTGCGGAAAATGTTTGCTCTTTGCTGTTTGAAGTTGAAACGTTAGCAGTATGAATGGATAGTGTAGAAAGCCTTAATCAAGTCACAGTTGGAAAGTAATTTAATAAAAAAGAGATTAGTGAATAAGGAAAAGACAAAAGCAGTCATGTTGTAGTTTCCTATCTCAAATTTAGTATTCTAGCTAAGATACCCATTTTTATTTCTTACAGGTCTGCTAAAAGGTCAGAGTAATGCAGAATGCGTGCCTTCATCTCAAATTTTGTTCATCACAGATGGATCCCATGTCTCCAAGTAGACAAGTCACCTTTGTAGCTAGCATCAATGCCAGCTCCATACCATTGCACCTTCTTTATTCTTGATTGCCCTTCCCACATTTATTGGTGTATTAAAATGACTGAATATGAACATTAAGGACTCCATGAACCTGGGCTAATGGGAGACTGTAGAGAAAATGAAAAAAGATCCACCGGAGGACATCTTGGGGGGGGTGGGTGGGGAAGATGACTAATGAAGCTAATTAAAAGAAGCATTGAAATCTGCTTTCTACCCTCATTAACAATTAGCAGGGCACTGGCCAGTTTGTACCCTGTGTTTTACCTTAACAACATTCTATTTGCTCTTTGTATATTTAAGTGTTGTAAGGAAATGTGTTTCAATCAAACTGAACATGAGATAAAGATGTGGCTTTTGTGATATTCTATCACAAACACTTTTATTGTATCTCTGTAAAATACAATGTATGTATGCATGTAAGTGTTTTTGTCCTAATGTTGCTACTTCCCATGGCAAAAAAAAAAAAAAGAAAAAGAAAAAAAAATTCAGGCTCATAGCAGCTACTGTGTAGAAATTTTCACCTACTTCTAATTTGCTGAATGAAGAAAAATCTTTTATTTGTGATATTTTCAGAGACATTTGCTCTAGTATGGTGTATTTAAATAATAAAAAAGTAAAACAAACAACACTGAATTGAGTATGGGTTTTAGAAGCTTTGTGCTTTTTTTATTTTTTTAAAAAACTACATTCAAAAGATTATTCTGAAACTATATCTTGCATAGCCATTATGTTAATTGTCAATTACCTTTAAAAGTAGCTTTTTGGTTTGGACTTTTTTTTTGTCTTATGCCAGTAAAGAATCTGTTAAACTACTTAACTGTGTTACTTTTGGCAAGGATACAGAGCACCACTTCAAAATGGTCGTTATTTTTCATTGAGATTCTTAATTCTGGTAGCAGCAAGTATATTATAATTCATATTGCAGTGAATTACGGTATGCATATAGGTATTGTGGTCTCTTTCTATCCAGTTCCTTTCTGCAGAATCATCTGTGTTAAGGGTGCGCATGTGTCTGTGAGTGTGCAAGCATGAGAGTGTATGTATATACCATAAGAGGTCAAAGAATAATAAAATAAAAACCAACAAAAGGTCTGTACCTCATGCTGAGCACTAGAATTGAGTATTCGTAAAAAGGAATACAATAGCTATTCTGATCTGAACAACATAAAGTTGTGTTTGCTGTGGTAAGAGACTAACTTTTCACCACTGATAATCTTGAGGAAAGAAAAACACGTTTCCCGGGCTATTTCCGAGAACTAACTGATCTCAAATATGATCTGTTCTCCGCAAGCAAACAAATGTAAAACACGTCCGTGTCCCCCCGTCCCCCCCCCCCCCCCCCCCAGCCAAAGCAACAAAGCCTCCTCTAAGCTTAGAAAGGGAGCAACTTCATTTAGTGGGTTTTTCCCATCCGCTGCTCGGTGGTAGAGCTGCGGAGAATAATTTTGAGAAAAAACTCTGACTTTTCATGTTTGTAGCAAGAATACTAACATGAATCTATGGCTGTGCATTGTATGCCTTCAGTCAGGAAATTGCAAGCACCTAGAATGTGCCTCTGCCGCAATTAATAAAAAATCAATATTAACAACTACTCTACTTTTCCTAGAAAAGTAATACATTTGAAATACATCATGATTATGTTTTCTTTTTTAATTGTTTTTGAGAAGGTGTTCATTGTTCAGCGTGCTTGGTTACGGAGTGAGCTTGACTTATTTTTGTTATGATGCCGATACACAAAAAGCTGATTTATAGATTTGTCTGTCTAAACAACCAACAGCAGATTATTTTTTTCAAATTCTACTTCTTGACCTCTAGTATATTGGAGGTCTGCTGAATTTCTTCTTTTAACACTTCAGTGCTTGAGGAAAAATAGTACTGTCGCAGAGAAAAGAAAATGTCGTCATGTACAGTATCAGACAGTAAAGACAAAAGAATACTTGCATAACATATAAAGCAATAAAATGACTGAAGCTATGTATGACTTTTTAATTAAATGCACTTACATATTTAAAAAATAAGTTTCTAAGCTTTTTGATCTGGCATTAAAGTCTTTAGGTAGAGTCCTGCAAATTGTGCTGCTTCAATATCTTTGAAAAGACACTTGAAGTCATGAATATAGAATTCAAGTATTAGTGAAACTGTAGACATCTTTTTATATTCTTTCAGTATAAGCACTCAAGGTACAGTGTTTAAACCGAACATGTACAGATTTTTGGTTGTCCAATATAACCTAGAAGTGCTAAGAAGATAGCTAATAACTTCTAGTAAGTAATGTAGTATAGCATTTAGTGATGTAGAGGTTGAAGTTCATTAACGGCTTTAAATAAACTATTATATGACTCATTTGTAAAGCACAGCTACCTATTTAATAGCTTACTTTAAAAGCATTTCTTAAGTTGCAGACCTATAAGATTACAAATGTCACTCATGTTAGCATAATCCACATGCAAGTGATGAAGCCTTTGCTTTGATGTGCTAAATTGGAGGAGGACTAATGGAGCTATGAATATACAATAGAACATATTTAAGTAGTATTCTTGCTTTAGGTAAAACACTTTCTTGAAACCAGAGGCATTTCAGACAATAAACCAGGCTCTAATGGGGACGGTAGGTGTGGATAGAAGGCTACTGGAAACACTTAGATTTGTCCTCATGTGAAAAATCACTTTTTTAGGAGATCTGTACGGAAAAACATGTACTTGTTCAGCTTTTATCACATGCATTTGCTACACTGAGGCTGAAATACACCCTCTGCATTTAGTGCTGCTGAAAAGTCGTACAAACAATCATTCAGTAAGAGCTTCCCTCACTTTCAAAAATGAATGCTGTTAAAAAAATCAAAGGAAATATTACTAATCTGAAATCATCCTTGTGAACCTGGATAAAATGCTCTGTCTATACTGCATCTGAACATCTCAATCATATAAATTGTCACTCTTATTAATGAAACAATTTTGTAAAAAGATTGCCCTCTAAATGGGTTTGATGTTTTTACCTATCCAGCTGCCTAGTTACGAGATTTACGCATCCTGGCAGGCAGTGGGACATTAAGCCTTTCCAAACCAAATTCTGTTTGCAACAAGATACTATCTTTTCAGCCCTACATGATTTATCTTTAAATATTTTAACAGGTTGTGCAGTATCTTATGAAATATAAAATGAGAATGTCTTACCAAAATGAAGCCTATGAAATTAAGTCACATCTTTAGAACATTAACCACACTGAGTTTGTCTTCCTTTTTCCCTGTTAGTTAACACTGATAAAATTTGCATCATCTGATTTTAGGGTAAATACAAGAAAAAAAAAATCATATACTGGCATAGTATGACTTGCTGTCAGGCATTTCAAAAGATCATTTTAATTTAAATTTTTTATCAAATTCTTTGGCTGGTAGTTATATATCAAGTGTGAGGCTTTTTGCAAGGATCTACGTTCTGAACAGCTCTATTAAAATAACAAAATTGAGATCGGAATATTGACGTATATGTATTTTTTTAAGTGTTATATTTCTTCAGTGTGAAATCATGTGTTCCAGGTCTGATTTCACTGCCTGAGCCTCCTGTATGTGAAGTACCAGATACCCATTGTTGCTGCTTGTTACTTTTAGTACCAGGTGTATGCTATTGTCAGTCCAGCTAAGCCACAGAAGAGCTTATTGCAATTAAATAGCAATTTGTTTCTATGAAACTGCAATTAAAGTATTACTGATCAGCCATTTTAGATTGGCAGTGCTTTGACTGCATGCTAAACAGTGAGGAGCTCTCGATTTATTTCTGCAGAGTCTGAGCTGCGAGTAACAGTGAAGTGTAACACGCTCACCTATGTCCCTTGTCAAGTTGAAAGTATGAGTCCTCCGTGAAGCTCTCTGATCTCATCACGAACATGCTGAGAGCAATGACAAGTCAGGGCTGATCTCTGTAAGTTGAACTTGCAACTTACAGGACCTGAAGTTATTACTGTTTTCTGTTCCTGTATAAGCAGGGATGTGTACGCTTCCTACAGGGGATGTTTTCAACTTCAGATTGATTCTGTTGAGAATGGACTGCAAGTTGTGGGCCGCAAGCCAATAATGTACTGCAGGTCCTGACTTGTTAGAGCTGTGTAAACAGGGCTACTATATCTCCTTAATCACAACTAATAAAAGACTAGAAGAAAGCAATCAATTACCTTATAAGTTTTTTTTTTTAATAAAAAGCAGAAGTTTATCTGACACGGCTATTATTTTCACACTTGTACGACAGATGAGACAGTTTAAAGCAATCCGACCGGCTTACCTGTGCGCACCCAGGGTTTGCTGGCGACTGTTTGCCTGTGACGTTCCCGGGAAGCCACAGTGCTCCTGCCCCCAAGCCTGGCAGAACCCGCCAGCCAGCGCCTTGAGTCCCCTGCCAAGCTTGTAGCCATTCGTGGTTGACTTGAAATCTGAAATGTAAATTTTTGGTGCAAATTAAAAACTTGTTTGTCAGAACTCAAAGAGGAATTAACTTTGTAGTGGTAATTATATTTCTTAATTATCACCATATTTTAACAAAGTCTGAGACGTTAACTTTAGTTCCTGCATTTTTGCACAGTTAGACATCCTCGTTCCTTCGCCAGAGGGGATGACATCACACCTGTGGCATGCATGAGATAAGCGTTGCTTCATTTAGAAACAGGTTCGTGTCTCAGAGATGTTCCTTGTGGGGGCGAAATGGCTTGGGTCCTGGGCCTGAAGTGTGACCCATCGGGGAGGATGAGTGCCGCTGAGCAAACTGCTGCGTCAGGTGGTGAAGGGCTAGCACCAGCGCCCGCGCCGGGGCTGAGCAGCGGTACCTACGCGCCCGGCGTGCGCAGGCTCTTAGCCCCTGGCACGTGGCAGTGAAACGCCTGTGCTTAAACCTCAGTGAAAATGGCCCAGCTGACAGTCGCTAGTTCATTCACCCGCAGTACATTGGGCATACGTCTGAGCCCAAGGTCTGAAAAAAGTCCTGGTCACTGGAGACAGATGCAACTGTGTTGAGGATTTCTTTTTTTTTCCCCCTCTTCTGTGGGTATTTTTTAACACGTCAGGTTCTGTTGTTGTATTTCTTCTAACAGTAGCATTAAGTTCACAGAAATGCTTTTGGCGTGCAGGAGGCTACACAGTTCAAGGGGGAGGCAAGAGGGTCTAAGGTGGTGGCTGTGGATGTAAGCCTTAGTCCTGCCTGCTGGCTCATGTTGCTTTTTTTTGCCCCGCTCACCTCTAGCTTGTCCACTGAGGTGCAAGCAAGGGCCTGGCACCACAAAGGCTGGAGTTTTTTGTTTTTTTTTTAATGAAGCCTCTCGGTGCTATTGTATTAAAAGTAATAAAGTGCAGAATTTTAGTGACTGGAAAGGCATGCGCAGGCCATACCACGATGTGTTTAGCCAGGTCGGAAAAGATGTAAAGTCCAGTGACTTAAACAAGAGCTGTTCCTGTAATAGGGTGATGCTTGAGGAACGCTACGTGGGGGCTCGAGCCTCTGAAGCACCAGTCCTGAAAAGGGCCTGGCCTTTCAAACAGCAAAGCACGCACACGCAGGAAGGCTGGAAATTTTAATAAGTGCTGAGTAACTTTCAAAAAATCTGAGCTTAAACTTCTCTCATATTCGCTGTTCTGATACAGGCCTAGTAGACCATTGTGCCATTTTGTTCCCATGTGTAATACCACTCTTACATTTTTGTAATCATTTTATCTGTTTAAATCTGTTCTCTGCTACATTAGATGTTCACCTCAGCTTACAAATGCTGAGCTTGAAAATCAATTTTTTTTTTTAATGATTAAAAATGTTTTAAAAAAAATATTTTGCTTTTTAGGATTTTGTTGTTGTTGTTCACTGCTACATATTTAATTTTTAAAAAACCAAACCAAAACAAAAAAACTCCACAATTTTGTTGAAACAGTCCTACAAACCATAGCATTAAGCCCAAAACGAAGCTTGAGACATTCTTGCCTGAAAAGATTTTTTTTTTTGATGGAGAGCGCTATAGTGGAGAGAAAACGGGCATCTTGAAAAGAGTTATTCCTTCTGGTCGGGTCCCGGACCCCCGAGGGAAGGCGGCGTGCTGGCGAGCACAGCGAGGCTGGCAGCGTGGAAGGAGCCCCTGCAGACAGGGCCTGCCCTGGTGCCTTTCTCGGCAGCGGTGAGCAGCAAGCGGTCCCCTCTGGTGCTCTTCGTGTCCTTTCCTCTCAAGGGAGTGGTGGCTGTCGGGCAAGCCGAAGCTCTCCGGGTGCAGCCAGGTTCCTCTGCAGCTAAAGCAGCTGATGTTTCTTTCTCGCGTTGTTGGAATACACTGTTAATTACATTTTGAAATATCCATATATTTTTCCTCTTAGGGGATCTTACAAGCAAGCTTTTCGCTAACAACTTCTGTGGTTCGCCATAACCTCTCAGAATAATCATCGGTTCCATTGAACTTATGCCAGTTGTTTTGTTAAACTAAATTGAGAGAACAGGGCCTATATTCATTCTCGAAAGGCAAGAGATTGCCCTGTGATTTGGGGAAATCTTGATTGCTTACAGAAGAATAAATGAACAAGGCAGATATTAACTTTACACCTGACTTCAATTTCTTTGAGCAGTGGAGAAATGTCCAGTAGGAGGAAAAAAAATCCAGCTAAAACTCATAAGCCAGCCATTAATAGGCTAATTTTATTGTGCTGTAAAATCATCAGCTGCTTATAGAAAACAAAGGGGCAATGAATGCGGTTATTTGTCTTTTATTCTTAGAAAAAAACCTGAAGATCAAACAGCCCCTGAAAGACTGAGCTGATATGCATCCCACTTACACATTTTTGGATATCCTCTGATATTCAATCCACTGATGTATTTGATAGGTAATTATATCAGCCATATCAAGATGCTGATACCAAATAGTGGAAGACTTCAGTGTTTTGCCATAAAGCTTATACCCCTTGTTACTGAACTCTCATCAGACTTGTGATCTGCAGCAATCATTTGAAAGCTGTAGTTGGTATTTTTGTGCTTATGCCACATTTAAAAATTATTATTCTTGCTTCATCAGTTAGTCTTTTTAGCTGGCTTGAAAAAAACCCATATTGCAAATGAGCTACTATTCTTATTTGTTGTTTTAAGAAGGGTAAGCACTGAAGTATTCAAATGGAACAGATTATACCTTTAATTACATCCAAACAGGATGCTGAGCTGATTTTTCTATTTTCCGTTTAATTGCTATAGTTCAAAAAGATATTGCAAATTTGTAGATGAATTATTTAAGCATAGCCTTCTGGCCTCTGTGTTTACGAGAGAGACCAAAAGGGAAAAAGAAAAAAAGAAAGAAGAATTTAAAGGGGAGAATTGCCACTTCCTTCTTTAAGAAAGAAGTTTGAATAAAACACCTTGAGGGAGATGTTTTAGCTGGATAGCTGTTTTATGCTTTCTGGGAGCATCTTGGGACTCCATGGGATTTGTTTGTATCCCACCAACCACACTGGGTCCCTCACTCCTGCGGGCCCCCCCTTCTTGTGCCGTGGGTAGCAAAGTGCTGTTTCTTCTCTACCCTGCTCGTTGCTGAGCGTGTTGCTTCACGGATGCGATCCCAACCAGCCGCCCTTTTTGTGGATGTGCTTGATCTCTGTTCTCCTACATACAAAATGAGAATGATGAAAGCAAACACAATTCATCACTTCTTAAACTAAATATATTTCCATTTTGTTTGCACGTGTGTGTGTATATATCATTCACCGTATATATTTAGAATATGTACTATGACATTACAGCCAGTGATAAATCCTACTCGCTTACTATATGTGTTATTTGCTGCAACATTAAGCTCAGTAAGAATTTTATATGTAACTTGTACCAAAACTAAATATACTGTGGAATTGATGCACAGTTGTAAACAACAGCATAACTTCCCGCTTCAACACAGTCAAAGGTGGCAGCTTGTGAGGCAATTCTTTTGTAAACAACTGCAGACTTTCCAAAGAATAAGCCAGTTAATTAAATTTTTAATGATGTTTTTAGAAAATAGGATTCTTGGGGGGGAAAAAACCCCTATAACACCAACAAAAAAAGTAAACCTAAGGTTTGTACTGTATAAAGAAATGTCATGTGTGAAAAACTGGATTGTGCAGGGCCCAGGTCTTTTGCTCCCCCCACCTTCTTTTTTTCCTTCTACTGAACTTGCCTGTGTAGAGCATTTTTTTATAGCTCTACTGTGAATTCAAATAAAGATGACACTGGCACAATCGATTTGATTTTTTTTTGTGGATTATCGTTTTTCATTATTTTCAATAGTGCTAAGTATGTGCTACCCACTTAGAGAGCTGATGCAGTGCATAGCAAAGCTCAAGATGTCCTCTTAAATACGCAAAGCTTATGCAAGGCCGTGACACAAGTAGGTTTTAACCGCTAGCAGCGTTGGCAGCTTTGAAGGGCTCATATGATACAGCCTTGCCAACACGTCACAGGTAACATGGAGAGATAAAGGGAGAAACTGAACTAGCTGGAGTAAGAGTAGTACACAACTTTTATTGATGAAGTTCAGGGGAAAGAGGCACCGGGGGCAGCTGTATTAATCCCATAATAACTTGAAATATAATCAGTACATTGCTGCAGGGATGGCTAGGAAGGGAGGGAGGTGGAGGTGTCAGGGTTTAAGTTCACAGGCTTTCCCAGTTCATTAAAAAGTGAATCAATCAGAGAAACAGGCTGGCTTTTCAAAGGGCTGGCAGTTGTGAACAGGCTTCGGACGTCGGGAGGCACGCAGATGGTGCGCCCGTCCTCGCGCGGAGGTTGCTGGAGCTCAGCAGCCATCCGTTTGAGGAGACGGCTGTGTTTTACCCTGCTCAAGCTAGTAAAATGTGTTATAATGTGCTAGGGGAGATTCTGGCTGGATTTTGAGAACTTAAAAGCTAGGCAGTGTTGGTGCTGTGGGCCATATAAAGGTGACGCTGATAGATGTTTATAAAGGGAAAAAAAGTTTTGTTTTATAATTTCTAGAGCGGTGGTTTAACCAGCAGGCAAATGGGCAGAAGGAGTCTGCCTACAGGATCCCTCTTTGTAGGCAGCTGGTATAGTAATTAGCTCATTACTATTACTTTGCCATCCCTGGACTGATCAGTGACGTATTTAAAACAAAAAAAAGTGGAATTCATATATCTGGAGCTGGCATTTCCCACATCCTTTTGATGAAGCTGGTGCATGTAGACAGACCAGGGAACATCCTCAGCGAGTGAGCTTACTCACACCCACAGGCACTCAGAGGTTTAGGACAGAATGCCCTATATTTAAATAGGACTCATGACTTTTTAATTACTGCACAGTACAACAGGGCTCAGTGAGAACACATGGTTGTCCAAACTGGTGCGCTGTGATTGCTCACCAGTGGTATAGGAGCACATTTAATCAGTGGTCTGTAGTTCATGTGAGAATGAGTACCCACCACAGGCACAGGTAGGAACACTGACAGACAGATAGTATTTCCATACGAACCTCAGCCTTGTGTTGAGAAGATGGTATGAAAAGAGCCGTGTCATATGGATGACTGATACAGGCTGAAAAACGTCTGTGTTAGAAGGCAGCGGTGTCAGCGTGACCTGATAGCTCCTTAGGGGTAAGTGTGACCTTTTGTGGACATCTTTTCTGGAATGCAAGTCCAAATCTTCATCAGCCTCTGACCAGCTCAACCCCTGCCCCTTGCATGGATCCTGCTGTGCTTGCAGTGGGCCGGGGACTGCCCTCAGGTTAATTAACAG